>NC_138962.1:14402500-19965000 GCF_055761805.1 Camellia sinensis | reverse complement strand
AATGCGTTACTCCAAAGAAACCCCCCCGATCCACCTCCAAATATCCCACCCAACCAAGGAACAACCCCAGGCCATACTGCTCCACAACCCCCTCCGCCTAACCCAGAAGGCTCGCAGCCCCTTCCTCCCCAACATGAAAACCTACCACCCCCACCTCCACGCCCGCCAGTCGCAGCACTGGCTCCTGAGGGGGAAGCTAGCAGTGTCCAGCCTCCATTGACCGACCATGGCGACAACATTCCCCTCTGGGACGCTGAAATCCGAGCTATGAAACTCCAACTACAAGGGGTCATGCAGAATATCCAGCACAAGCCCTCAGTCACCACCAACTCGCCTTTTGTTGCCTCCATCCGCGACAAACCATTGCCTGCCAAGTTCAAGATGCCTATCGTTGACTCCTTCGATGGCACGACGGACCCAGTCGACCATCTGGAAGCCTACCGCACCCTCATGATCCTCCATGCCTTCCCTGACGAGATCATGTGCCGAGCTTTTCCAGTGACACTGAAGGGATCAGCTCGGCTGTGGTTTAGCCAACTCCCGGCGGACTCCGTCTCCACTTTTCAACACCTCAGTGACTCCTTCCTGAGCCACTTTATTGGAGCCCAGCGTCAGAGACGCCCAGCCACCCAGCTCCTTAACATTCATCAGACCGAGGGGGAGTCGCTCCGCAGCTTTGTCACCCGATTCAACACCGAAGCCCTTTAAGTAGCGGAGAATGACGACAAGGTCATCCTCACCGCTTTCATGGCCGGCCTGCGGTCGTCTGATTTCCTTTTCTCCCTCTCCAAAAACCCTCCAACCACCATGGCAGCTCTACTATCCAAAGCCCAGAAATACATGAATGCTGAAGATTCCCTGGCCACTCGACAAGAGCCGACCCCTAAAAATCCGACCCCCAGAGAAAAGAGGAAGGACTCCGAGCCCAGAACCGCCCAGTATAATAGCCAAACACCCCACTATAATGACCGACCCCCCCGAACTGACCGGTCGACTTCGACCAGACCGCCCGGTCGGTTTGAGCGGTACACACCTCTCCACTCCCCCATGGAGCACGTCCTCAATCAAATCCAGCGGGACTACCCCCTCAAGTGGCCCCTACCGTCCCGAAACCCTTCCACCCGGAAAGATCAGTCCAAATACTGCCGCTTCCACCAAGACCATGGCCATACTACCGACGAGTGCATCAACCTCAAAGACCAGGTCGAGACCTTCATCCGCCAGGGCCGCCTCAGCCGATTCACAGACCCCCGCCCCGCACAGAGGCAAAGAACTGACCTTCCCAGGAACAATCACCGACGCACACCACCCCGCAATCAAGCCCCACCAAACGAAGACCACGATCGCCTGCCACCACAGCCTCGGCCTCCGGGCAATCCCCCTCCACCAGTCGGAGAAATCAAAGTCATTTCGGGGGGCCTTGCTTGCGGGGGGCCATCCCGCTCGGCTCAGAAGGCAGAACTCAGAAAAATCAGGCAAAGCTCAGACAAAGCAGTGGCGATGGTGGACCGACCTCCCAAACAGTCAAAATAATGGATCGAACCCATCACCTTCACCGACACCGACTGTGCAGGAGTCCGTTACCCACATGATGACCCCCTTATCATTTCCGCCATCCTCTCCAACTACATAGTCAGACGAGTCCTCGTAGACAACGGCAGCTCTTCAGACATTATCTTCCTCAATTGCTTCCGCCAGCTCAAGATTGGGGAAGAGAGTTTGTCTCCTCTCCAAACCCCTCTGGTCGGCTTCACCGGTGACCGCATTACCTCCATCGGCTCCATCGATCTACCTATCACCATTGGCGAGCACCCACGGCAGACCACTAAGTTGCTCACCTTTCTTGTGGTCGACTGCCCCTCTGCTTACAACATCATCCTCGGCCGCACAGCCCTCAACGCTTTCCAAGCCATCACATCTACATATCATCTTACCATCAAATTTCCTACCGATCTCGGTGTCGGCACTGTCAAAGGAGAGCAGACCATGGCCAGGGAGTGTTATGTCGCCTCGCTCAAGGAAGTCAAGTTAAAAGAGGCCATGATCATCGAAGGGCTTGACGTCCGAAATGAGGACGAGCTGGTCAGAGGTGAACCTGTAGAGGAACTTATTGAAGTTAACATTGATCCCACCAACCCAATCAGAACCGCCAAGATTGGCAGCCAATTACCTTCCCAAGTCAAGGCCGACCTTACTGCTCTCCTGACCGAGCACAGAGATGTATTCGCCTGGACCCATTCTGACATGCCAAGCATCGACCCGTCCTTCATAACCCATCGCCTCAGCATCGAGCCCCACTTTCGACCCCACCGCCAGAAGCAACGCATTTTCCACCCGGAGCGCAACACCCTCATAGCCGCTGAAGTTGACAAGCTCCTCGAGGCCCAATTCATCAAAAATGTGGACTATCCTAGGTGGTTGTCCAACGTGGTCCTCGTCCGCAAACACAATGGCAAATGGCGGCTCTGTGTCGACTACTCTGACCTGAACCGAGCTTGTCCCAAAGACAGCTACCCCCTTCCCCGCATAGATTTGCTGGTCGACGCCACGGCCGGTCATCAAATGCTCAGCTTCATGGATGCCTTCTCTGGGTACAACCAAATTCTGATGCACACATCCGACCAGGAGCACACATCATTTATCACCGATCGAGGTACCTACCACTACTGTGTAATGCCGTTCGGATTGAAGAATGCTGGGGCCACTTATCAGCGGCTGGTTAACGCCGTTTTCCACCACCAAATAGGTCGGAATATGGAAGTCTATGTCGACGACATGCTAGTCAAAAGCAAATACTCCTCCGATCACCTTGCTGACTTACGTGAGACCTTTGCCACCTTACGCAAGTACCAGATGAAGCTCAACCTAGAGAAGTGCGCCTTTGGCGTAGGGTCTGGCAAATTTTTGGGCTTTATAGTCAGTCAGCGCGGCATCGAAGCTAACCCTGAGAAGATCAAGGCCTTGGTTGAGATGCAGTCGCCTAGGACGGTCAAAGAAGTTCAGAGACTCACGGGCCGAGTGGCGACCCTCAACCGGTTCATCTCCCGTGCGACAGATAAGTGCTTGCCCTTCTTTAAAGTCCTTCGACAGATTTTTGAATGGACAGCTGAATCCGAAGAGGCTTTCCAACAGTTAAAACAATGCATGGCCAACCCCCCCTTCTCTCCCAAGCAATCACGGGCGAACCCCTCTTCCTCTACCTAGCGGTATCGGAAACCGCAGTCAGTGCAGCTCTCCTCAGAGAAGATGGCTCAATCCAACGGCCGGTCTATTACATCAGTCGGGCTCTCAGGGGAGCAGAGCAGAACTACCCCTTGCTGGAAAAACTGTCCCTGGCCTTGGTCATTGCCTCCAGACGACTCCGTCCATACTTCGAAGCTCACTCCATTGTGGTCCTCACCGACCAACCCCTGAAGAAGGTCATGCAGCAAGCAGAACTCTTACGTAGACTGATGCAGTGGTCCGTAGAACTCAGCCAGTTCGACATCTCTTACCGCCCTCGGACAGCAATTAAAGGGCAGGCCGTAGCTGACTTCATCATGGAGTTCACCAAGCCGACCCCGACCACAACACCTCCGCCCCTACCAACTCCAACAGAGCCAGAAGATCCTCATTCTTGGACTCTTAATGTCGACGGATCGTCCCGAAGAGAAGGAAGCGGTGCCGGCCTCATCCCCACCTCTCCTGAGGGCGGCTACTTCAAATGTGCCCTCCGTTTCTTGTTTGAAGCAAGCAACAATGAAGCCGAGTACGAGGCATTAATAGCAGGACTCCACCTCGCCAAGGACATAGGGGTCAGCCACCTCCGAGTTTTCAGCGACTCCCAACTCGTCGTCGGTCAGATGACGGGGGACTTTGATGCCAAGGACGACACGATGCGAGCTTACAGAGACCTGGCACTCCCCCTTGCTCGCCTCTTCAATACCTTCCACATCAGGCATATTCCTCGGGCAGAAAACTCCAAAGCAGATGAGATGGCTCAGTTGGCTTCTGCTGACCATCCTACTCTCAGCCATGATGTCCGCGTTGAATATCTATACCACCCGGCCGTTTCACCCGATCTACAAGCTATACAATACATTCAAAATGAACCTATCCCTTGGGCATCCGACATCCTCCTATTCTTGACCACAGGAGCACTCCCAGATGACCAGCAGCAGGCTTCCAAAGTCCGATCCCGAGCGTCCAATTACGTCATTATCGACGATATATTGTACAAACGCGGCTTCTCCCGGCCATATCTACGGTGCCTCAATCCAGCGCAAGCAACTTACGTAATGCAGGAGATCCATGAGGGGATTTGTGGTAATCACTCAAGAGGCAGGTCCCTTGCCCAGAAGATACTCCGTACTGGGTACTTTTGGCCAACTCTCAATCAGGATGCGACCGACTTCGTGCTCAAATGCGATAAATGTCAACGCTTCGCCAACATCCCTCACGCCCCTCCTACAGAGTTAATCACACTCTGCAGCCCTTATCCGTTTGCCAAGTGGGGGATCGACCTGGTCGGTCCGCTTCCCACCGGTCGAGGTCAGACCAAGTTCGCGATCGTTGCCATTGATTACTTCACCAAGTGGGTCGAGGCTGAACCCCTTGCCACAATCACCGAGCGGAACACCACCAGGTTTATCTGGCAATCGATCATTTGTCGATTTGGCATCCCTCAAGCCATCATCTCTGACAATGGCAAACAATTTGATAACGCGAAGTACAGAAAATTTTGTGTAGATCTCCACATCCAACCGTGCTTCTCCTCCCCCGGTCACCCCCAAGCAAACGGCTAAGTTGAGGTCACCAACCGTTCCCTTCTGAAAATCATCAAAACCAAGCTCGAAGCTGCTAAAGGCCTTTGGGCTGAGGAACTGCCAAATGTACTCTGGGCTTATCGAACCACCGCTCGCACCCCCACTGGTGAAACCCCTTTTCGCTTAACATATGGCGCTAAGACGGTTATTCCGGTAGAAGTCGGATTGCCCACCCCCAGGATTTTACATCCGGATCTGGCCGTAGCCGAAGAACTCCACCGAACTGAATTGGACCTCGTCGAAGAGCTCAGAGAGACCGCTGCTGTCAGATTGGCTTCGTACCAACAGAAAATGAGAACACACTACAACCGCCGAGTCCGACCACGAGAGTTCTCCGTAGGGGACCTTGTCTTACGAGAAGTGACTCTTGCTACAAAGAATCCAACCGAGGGCAAACTGGCAGCCAAATGGGAGGGGCCCTACGTTGTGAAAACCCGACCACGACCAGGCACTTACCGACTTCAAGACATGGAAGGCCGAGACCTGCCCCATCCCTGGAATGCGGAACATTTGAAGCGTTACTATCAATAATTCATACTTTTGTATTGACAATATCGTTGTATTTCCCTTTTTATACATAATGCAAACTCCGCCTGGTGATTTCGATTTTCATAATTCAACTGTCTCTATGTCGCTCCTATAACTTTTTCACTTGCAGCATTTCAAAAGCCTCGGCCAGACGGAGCACTTCAAAGGCCTCAGCCAGACTGAGCACTTCAAAAGCCTCGGCCAGACCGAGCACTTCAAAGGCCTCAGCCAAACTGAGCACTTCAAAGCCTCGGCAGACCGAGCACTTCAAAAGCCTCGGCCAGACCGAGCACTTCAAAAGCCTCGGCCAGACCGAGCACTTCAAAAGCCTCAGCCGGACTGAGCACTTCAAAGCCTCGGCAGACCGAACACTTCAAAAGCCTCGGCCAGACCGAGCACTTCAAAGCCTCGGCAGACCGAGCACTTCAAAGCCTCGGCAGACCGAGCACTTCAAAGGCCTCAGCCAGACCGAGCATTTCAACAGCCTCAGCCTGACTGAGCACTTCAACGCCAAGCAGCACCACATTTCCAACACTTAGTCACATTCTGAAGCTTCTTCACAGTTCCAGGACCACGTCTTTACCTAGTTAAATTCTCCACATACTCTCACGTATTACATTTACTGATCAGATTATTTGCCAACTATTTAGTTACAATTTACAACCTGCTTCTTACTCCAATTTTTCCATTATCTTTTCAATTTTCATACAACTCCAATCGCACTCCGCAGGGAGGAACTTTTAACTTTCACGTTGCACGATATTTTTACTGACCCAATCTTTATGACCAGTTTTAATTACAACATTTCATTCATGCTGGCAACATAAGCAAAATACACAAAATTCAACTGGCTATACATTCATTCATTACAATTAAAATAATCTTTGTACACAACTTCATTACAGTTAAATTCTCCATACCTTCATTCATTCACTCCTTTACAATGTGTTTACAAGTTTAAAAAAAAAAAAACAAACAAACAAACAAACAAACAAACACAGAGCACGCCCAGTTTTTCTTCTCCTTGGCTACTCCTCCTCGCTAGATGCCAGATCCTCTTCTTCAACGCCTTCGTCCAGGGGGGTCTGGGCCACGTCATCTTCGCCTATTGTCACACTACTAAGGTCCAAGTGTGGGAACAGCTCTTCAGCTCTGCGCTTGAACATTTTCCAACCGCTGTCCCAGAACTCGGCCATTTCGTGCTTATAGAAGTCTGACTGCTGCAACCTTTCAATCACCTCTGCCTCTGTCCTACCTCCAGCAGTCTTCCTTGATGGGCCCACCCCCCCAGACTCTTGACCAGCCAGACTCCTGGCGACAGCAGCATCCACCACCATCTGAAATTCGGGGGACCCTTTATATTGCTCCACTGCTGCGACGCATAGATCAGGGTAGGCCGCCTTTTCAGACGCCGCCTTCGCCCTCTCCTCGTCCAGCTCCCTTTGCAGGGCCCCCCTTTCAGCAGCCACCATCGCCCTCTCCTCTTCCACCCCCTTCCTCAGACTCTCCAGCTCCGCCGCCGCCTTCGCCTTCTCCACCTCCCACTCCCTTAGAAGCCTCCCCTTCTCCTCCTCTACTCTGGCACGCTCCTCCCCCAACTCCTTCAACAGATCTCCAATTCTGAAGTCCGCTTCATTCTTTTTCCTGACCAGCTCTTCATTGCTGGTCATGGCCTCTTCATGCCGCTCGATTGCCACGGCTCAGGCCCTCTCAGACTCTTCCAACTTTCTCTGTTCACCAGCCAGTTGGAACTCAAGCGACACAACCTTACGGCGTGTGTCCTCTAGTTCCGACTTGACTGCTGGCAGATCGGCATGGGCAGTCTTCTAGTCGGCACTATCCTTCCTTAATTTGGCCAACTGGGCCCTGGCTTCCTCAGCCTTCAACTTGGCAGCCCCAGCCTTCCTAAGAAGGGCCCCCGCCAAGGTAGTTACCTCCATTTGGGCGGAGCATAACCCTCTCAGCAGGTCAGCCTCATTATACCCAGATGCCGCGCGCAGAGCTCCCTCCTCCACAATCTTCACCAGGCGGTCTGCCCCCGCCCTGGCTGGGCCTTCTTTTCCCTCCAACCTTCCAGCCACCGCGCGCGCATGATAAATCGCCGTAGCCAGACGAACCCCTCCTTCCTGGGAGTCAGGCCTCTTCTGGACCTGTTCCCCTCCGCTCGGCGCCGCCTCACTCACCCCAGCCTCCACTTGCACTGGTGGAGCAATCTCCACAACCTCCACCGTTGGGATGATCTCCACCACCTCTGGGGCGTCCTTTGCCACAGGGACCTCCACCTCCGTTGGGGCCACCTTCGCCCTCTTGGCCCCAGACTCCTCTGCAGCTTCCTCTGGGGCACTCTTCTTCTTCTTCTTCTTATTTTTCAGAGGCTCCACCCCCTTTCTGGCCTTTTCTTTTACAGGGTCTACAGGCGGCGGCCGCGGCTCAAAGCTGCTTAAGTCTTTTTCCCCCAACGGCTTGGGGCGCGGTCGGATCCTCTCCCGCGCGATCGGTTGAGGCGGTCGGTCCCTCTGCGCCTCCATCAACTTCGCGGCCTTGGCCATAACGGCTCGATCCTCTACCTCCTGCGCTCTCCTCCTCTCCTCCAACTCCGCCCGGCCGAGGTCTCCACCTTTCGGCTGCGGTCCCAGCCCCGCCTCAAACAGTGCAGACGGCTGGACAAGATCATCTCATTTGGCCTTCTCTCTCTCTCTCCACTCCTTCACTCTCTTCACCCTCTCTTCCGCCACCGCCCCCAGTCTCGACTCCATCGACCGGGTTGGCACCTTCCAGATGGTGCGTACCCCCATCCCCCCATTAACTGCCACGAAGAACCACCATGGCCGCCACCCCTTGATCGACGTAGGCAGTCCTGCCACCAATCCCCTCCCCATCACCGCCTGTAGGGTGACCCAAGTTTCTTGCTGCCCCGACGCCTTGTAACATGAGAAGAACTCGTCTATCGTCATGGCCTCCCCCCCATTCGCCTTAGGCCACGCACTCGCACAGGCCAGCAGAATCTTCCACGCATTGGGCATCAATTGCCCCGGCGCTACCTCCAGGCGATTTAGCACGTCAACCACCACTTGAGGCAGTGGCAGCCTCAGCCCCCCTTTTAGCGCCTCCTCGTACAGGGAAAACTCCCCTGGCCTCACAGTAGACGGCCTTTCCCCTGATGTTGGCAGCCGTAACTCTACCTCCGCCGGAATCTGGTACCGTCCCCTAATCACCTCCAAATCCGCCGCCGTGAGTGTGGATCTATCCGCCTTAGTATGCCACTGATCTGGCTCTACCTGGCTTAGTGGCTGTGGCGCCAATACCAGGACCGACGCCTACAATTCTCCCACCGTTTCCCCCACCATTCACACCTCCGTCCTGTATTGCGCTGCTAACTCCTCCTCATCATCATCCCCCAACGGGTCCACCCTCACATTAACTCCTTCTTCTTGTGCCATTTCTAGGGTTTGCTTGCAACTCACTTCTGACGCAGGAACGACGAAGTTCAAAAAATGCTACACAGGTATGTCGTATGCAGTGAAGGAATTAACACTTGGATATTTTGGGTTTTTGTACACAGGTAGTTGAAACGCATTATACCAACACCCCACGGTTTACCCGTATTCCATGGATCCGCATTAATTTTCGCCCGTTTCAAAACCTTTCAAATCAACCGCCAAAGCCGCCTTTTCAAAACCCCACTCGTGACCTATCGTTTCATTTCTGCTCCAACGCTTCACTTCCCCCACGATATTACTATGTGTATGGCCACGATGCACTGTCCCCTCCCCTTCCCCTGTGTCCCCCCCTTACCCTGTCTTTTCCATTTCAAATCATCACATGGCCCCACCCTACCCTCTCTCCTTTCGAGCCCCGCGCCGTCCTGGTCGGCAAGCCTCTCGGTCGACCCTTCTCACTCGGCCACCCTCGCGGTCGGCAAGCCTCTCGACCGACCCCTCTCACTCGGCCACCCTCGCGGTCGGCACGCCTCTCGGTCAACCCTTCTCACTCGGCCACCCTCGCGGTCGGCACGCCTCTCGGTCGACCCCTCTCACTCGGCCACGCTCGCGGTCGGCACGCCTCTCGGTCGACCCTTCTCACTCGGCCACCCTCGCGGTCGGCACGCCTCTCGGCCGACGCCTCCCGCTCGGTCACCCTCACGGTCAGCTTCTCCCGATTCAATTACCCTGGCGATCGGCACGGCTTCCCGTAGACCTCTCCACTCGGTTCGAATTTCTCTTCCTTACTACTATTCCCTTCGTTGGACTAAAGCTGCACTCGGAAATGGGGGACTACTGACATGGATAGGCCCACGAGGCATACAGATATGGATAGGCCCACGAGGCATACAGCCCACGGCAAACCGCCCCGAACCCATCGCCTCGGACCCATAGCATAACTTGATTGGCAAAGCCCAGGACAGCTGGAGTCCACCTGGACGTGGAGGGCCAAGGGCATTCGGACACATGACAGATGAGACACAGGCCACATCAGCAGACAAAGATCTGCAGAGTTATTGCCACAACACATCACCATTAATGCAGCCCATCACAGCATTTATTACGACAACACCTCCCCGTCGGAACAGAGCCCCCTCACCTTGAACAAGGTAAGCTACGGCACAGGCTTTCGGCGGAAAGGGGGGCACGTCACAAAGGACAGTGAAATGATTACCAAAGGATATAAGCAACAAGAGAAGCACAAGAATAAGGTGAAGCTTTTCATCTCTCCATCTTCTTCGCCACATTTTCCTGTTTTTCTCCTACTAATTCTCTCGCCGGAGGGTTCACTGGGGGACTGCCCCGTTCCCCTTTGGACTTGTTTGCAGGTCATTTGACGGAATCACCACCCGAAACCGGAACCTGAAGAACCTGGGCTAGCCTGACCCATCCACTCAGGACGGACTGTATCATCAGAAATGATAACTCTTACCTTGTCAACAACACATATTTTGATATTATTTTTTGGAAAATTATATACTTATATAAAATTTATACAAAAAAGTTTAATAAGAATGTTGTGATATTGACACTATGTAAATAAATTTATTTTCAACAATATTTTGTTTTGAAATAAAAAATTTACAATAAATCACATTATTATTATGTATAAAAATTATGTATAATTTTTTACTTGTACAATATTATTCTTATTATTTTATTTTTTATTTTTATTTTTATTTTTATTTTTATTTTTATTTTTATTTATTTGAATTAAAGAGGGAGCAACTTCCCGTAGCTAGCTCGCCATGGTTGGTAGGGGTGCAACTTCACCTGTTATGAGACACTTTGGAAAGAGGTTAAAAAAATTAATTTTTTAGTTTTTTAATTTTTTTAGTTAAAAAAGTTAATTTTTTTACTAAAAAGAATCTAATTTTTTGTCAAAAAAAATTATCAAAAAAACTAAAAAATCAAAAAATTAATTTTTTACCAACTTTTCAAAATACCACTATAACCTTTAGGGGTGCAACTTCACATGTTATAACCATTATAAGTTGATTTTTACTGTAACTATTAATAGGTTTTAAAATTTAGGCTTAATTCTCATGATTAAATTTTATTTAAAATAAGTACTAGAAAAATCGTTACTAAAAATAATTTTTAGTGACGATTTTTTTGTATGTCCCTAAAAATTAATAATTAGTAATTTTTTTTGTCACGATTTTTATAAATTGTCGCTAAACCTTACAATTAGTGATATTTTTCGAACTGTCGCTAAAAGTTGAAAATTAGTGACGATTTTTTTAAATTGTCGCTAAAATTTATAATTAGTGATATTTTTTGTGACAAAATTTTTAAACTATCACTGAAAATTAACAATTAATGATAGTGTTTGATGAAATATTATTAATTATTATAGGACCTATTAGACAATAATCTATCTATTAGGAACTACACATGAGTTTTTCTTTATTTTTTTGTTTATTACGAAAAGAAATGCAAAAAAATAGAGAGATAATGTAACCCAAATAAACCAACAAACTGGTCCTTTTTTTTTGTGGAAACTTGGCGATTTTAGTTAGTTTTTTTAGTTTTTTTAGTTATTTTATGAGATGAAATAATTATTTTTGTGATTATTTGTGAATTTTTTTTATAATTGAATAGATAATTATAATAAAAAAAATAATTAATTGATGTATAACATATAATATTTTACCATATTAATTATTTTAATATTTTTTATTTTTATTAGATGTTTTAACCCCAACCCTTGTTTCCAAACAGGGCCAAACTGCAAGCAACAGCCCAAAACGATATTCAAATCACATGGCCAAGAAGGGCCAAGAAGCCTCTAAGGCCAAAAATCAGCATCCAATCACATTTCAGCTCATGCTCGTCTCCTCTTTGCCGGCGCGCCACGTGACTTAAATTGCGTACCCGATACGCACCCATCAAGGTCCACGCGTCACTAACTTACGGGCCAACAAAAGTATACGAAGTCAGACCGAGAAATTATTCGGCGATCCCGTGACCACAAACGTCTTCCAAAGCTACACGATCATCATGTGAGATTAGTCTTTAACAATGTAGGGGTATTTTGATAAATGGCTTAACAGTCGCTTTTTAACTTTTAACCCTACTTTCCCTTTCATATAAAAAATTTAAAAAGTTAATAAACATCAAAGAATTAACATTTAACTACCTTTTCAAAACACCCATAAGAGACTCTTGATGATGGCCTCTTTTTTATTTATCGATATTGAGATAATGATTTAGAATCACCAATTAATTTTACAGTATTAATATTTAGATTAAAAAATTAAACTCATTTTCTAAATTAATGATGTGTCATTCTATTAAAATATTTAAATTAATTATCTCTGATTTATACTTTAATCATCAACCAATCAACTTATTTACATATCATTATGTTTAAAAAGTGAACTCGTATATCATTTTTTTTTAATTTTATATGACAAAAAGAAAATAAATTATAAATTAATTTTTAAGATTAAAACTTAATAAAAATTATGTGAATTCACATTTTTCAAATTCGAGTAGGAATTGACAATAATAAATTTTTGAGGTAATTTAAAAAAATGACTCCAGAGTTTGACTCTTTTAATAAAATAAATCTTAAGTTTTTATTTTTAGCAATTTAAATTTTAATATTTTAATATTTTTTTAATCTAAATTATTTATCAATTTTCACTAACTAAATTTGATTATAAAAAAAAGTATTTTAATCATTAAACTCAATATAAGTGTACATAAAAATACCTAAAATATATTTTTTAAATATTATTTTTTCGTTCTTTTATTTGGCAAAAATAGACATATAGTTTACATTAAGAATAAATTAAAAATTTTAAATTTAAATTGATAAAATTAAAAATTCAAGATTATTTTATTACAATTGTCAAATCTTGATTTTTTTTAAATTATCACTAAATATTTTAAGTTGTAATAAAAATATTACAAAAAAAAATCAAATCATCATCTGAATATAAAATTTGTACAAAAATTTAACAAAATTAAAAAAAATACTTATGGGTAAATATTCTAATAAATATTATTTTTAGCACTAAAAACATAATTATTGAACGGTTTAATCTACCATTGCAATGGTGAATTATTACAAAGAATTGTAATTTCACACAATCATGTAGTCCTTAAAATATCATAGAAATTGTGTGGTTACTATTAGAGATGAGCGGTGAATATATTGATCTGTCATATTTTAAACGGATGCATGATGACGAGCGTATGGTTGCAGATTGATTTTTTTCAATTCGCCTAATTTTGGACGGATAGCGGATTTGAGATTCATTTGGCCGCAATCGAACCGTCAAATCACGAGTACACCTAGTAATTTGTAAAACTTTATATTTTCAATTTGTTTAGATATTTTGTTTATATTTTTAATTGAAAAATAGTTTAAATATTCTATCGAAAAGGAGTTTTCAACTTGAATATATTTTTGAATTGAAAAAAATAAATGTATTATTTATTTATATTTTTTGATTTTTAAATCTAACTCTAAAAATAATAATAATAAAATGATATATGCTAGTTAGTTTTGTTTTCAAAAACAAATATAGATGTAATAATACAGAGGCATACAATCTGTACTACTGCTCTGTTCATGATTTTGGTGGTTTAAATTATTTTTATATTTTAAGAATTACATATTGTAATACTTTATATGAATGAGGTATGCTGTGATTGTAATATGTATATGAAACATACAGTAATTATAATATTCTAAAATTTCAAACTTTCTTTCTTTAGATGAGGCATGCAGTAATTGTAATGCTTTTTTAAATCATTGACTGTAATACTTTTTTTTTTTAGAAAATACACAAGTTGAATTATGTTAAAAATTTATAAAATTTTAAATAACCAAATCGATTCTCATCAATCTGTCAATTCGTTTAATTCACATCAATCAAATTGCCAGACGAATGTGAATTGATTTTTTCTAATCTACCAATCTGACAGACAGATAATGAATTAGAAATTCTGTAACCACAATCGACCCGTACCCACCCTCAGTTGTTGTCAAATTTACTAACAATTAATTTATTTATAAAATAAATGACAAAAGTAAAATAGCACAGTGCGGTAGGCCATACACGCCAGATAATTTCTCTCTCCTCACCGTCCCACGTGTCCCCTCCACACAAAAGAGTCGTGGCCACAAGTGTGTGTATGTGTGTCTCTCTCTCCACCATATTTAAACCCAATGATAATCACACAACAATCCAACACAAAGCAAAAACACTACTCCCTCTCTCTCTCTCTCTCTCTCTCTCTCTCTCTCTCTCTCTCTCTCTATTTTTTTGTTTTTCCTTTTTTTTTTTTTTTTTTCTCACGAGACAATTGCCAAAAAGAGAGCTTTGTAATAAAGGAAAAGTAGCAAAATGGAGGAGGGAAAGAGGAGTTGTGTGATGAAGATGAAGAAGAAAAGTGTAGAAGGTCAGGTGATGGACGGTTCAGATATAATGGAGTTGGTTGGGAATGAGAAGGTGTTTAGTAGCTTTGTGGATCATAAGTTTGAAGAGCTGGATAGAGACTGTGATGGTAAGCTCTCTGTGAAGGAGTTACAACCTGCTGTTGCTGATATTGGTGTTGCTCTTGGCTTGCCTGCTCAAGGCTCTGCTCCTGATTCTGACCATATCTATTCTGAGGTCTCTCTCTCTCTCTCTCTCGTGCTTGTTTTGGTTTCTTCTTCATGCGTGTGAGGAAACAGTCTTCTCTTTTCTTAATTGTCAAATATGGGTTGTGTTCCTCTGATGTTTACCCATTTAAATCGTTCATATTTTTTTTTTGTAACGTCCTCAATATATATCATTCTAAAAAAAATTAAATTGATTGGTAATAATTCAAATTATCGAAACACATAATTCATCAATAAGAGAAACCAACCCATCAAATATCAATGCGTATTCAATCTCTCATATATATTAAGTAATAAAATCGTAAAAAGATTAGGCGAATATTTCTTTTATCTCTTACTATTATGAGATTTTTCATTAATTATCATTATTAAACATAATATTAGTAACTTTTGTTTATGTATAATAATTATTTTTTAAATATTTATACTGATTTTATTTGTGTATAAATATGTTCAAATTAAAGTTGACATTATTACTTGTTTTGTTGAGTTTGTTGAATGGTGGTTGTATTATATTGAAGTTAGGTGTGTGGGATATGCACAAACAAAATATGTGGCCACTATTTACTTGTGCTGCTTCTATTATTATTGATATTATTGTTTTGGAAAACTCCAGTTTTTGTACAAAAGAAATTTATTTTTTAATTTAATTTTAATTATAGAAAAAAAAAGAAGGTTTAGCACTTATATAAAAACATAAACACAGAGAGAGAGAGAGAGAATTGGATGATATAGAGCTACTGCAATGCAAACTATCAAACTATAATTCCCCCATTTCTATTTCTGTTATTACTATATGTCATTATTAATCATAGTGAAATCTACATAAGTCAAAATTAAGGTTAATTGGTAAAAATTTAGAACCATACCCTTAAGAATTACTGAGGGTAGGAATAACGTTGAATAATGCTATACTTATCGTATTTTTATATTATATTATTTTTATCATCTTATTTGGTAACATAATATTAGTGTAATGGGTTTCACAATTCATGTATATTTTCAATTCAGTACTAATAAGATAAGAGATAGAACTAGATGGTCATTATAGTTTTACTCTAAAACATTTGACAAAACGTAACTATTGATGAAAAGAAAGAAGATGAGACTTTTTATTGAATTGAAAATATGTATTTTTACAACTTTTGTTGATCTATTTTCAAGATATTTTTCACTTCAATCTCAAATACTAAACAATGATCTAATGACATTCATTTGCATTTGTCAGAGAACTTTATCTTAAGGAAAGTTACCTCATTTATTTGCCTTTCAAGTTTAAGGCAGACAACAGTAATTGCCTTCTTGGAAGTGACTAGAGAGGTTTATTAGTCTTTTGTCAATAGTTTTGAGGATCTTCCAGTGAATGAACCACAAATATATACGTATGCCCATTTTTTATCCTTCTTTTGTCTACACTGTGTTTTTTTATTTTAAATATTAAAAAATCATATGACTTCATCTTTGTGACTTCAAACAGAGTGTTTAGGATAGAGATGAGTTGTAATTGGGTGCATCTAGGTGAAAGTAATTTTCAAACTCTTTGTTTGTATTTTAGCTTGAGAAACATCCAAAACCAATGGTTGAACTTTGTCGGTGCTGTGGGGACTTCACTTCTCTTTTCTTATTTGACTTTTCTTTTTTTGTTGCTTTCTCAAATCTTCTTATCTCTTGAAAGGAGGAATCTAGTGGAATGCTGTGGAATGATAAAATTTTAATGGGGAAAAAAAAAAAGAATTGCAAGGAATCTAATGAAATGGTATGAAATGAATAAATTTTAATGGAAAATTGAAAATTAATCCAAAAAAGAGTGAAGGTAATTGTAAAAATATTGTGAAATATAACTGTGTTGATCGTTAACATGTCTATATTTTACAATTATTTTCATTTCTTAATGTTAATTTGTAATTCTCACAATTATAATTAATTTGACAGAAAGTAATTAGCATAAAGGTGGTTACAAATTTCTAATAATAGGCTTGGTGGAGCCTCTTTTTGCTTAAGCGATAATGATTGATAAGGACTAGACATTAATCTTGACAAAGTGTACTAGTGCAATAGTAAAACCATGTCGTTTCATTTGATCTAGTTAGTCACCTTCCTTAGTGGACTTGCTTGAACTACTAGTGTAATAACTTTGTGATGAGAATTTCTTTTTTTCTTTTTTTAAATACTATTTTCTTTACCATTTTATAACTCATCATTGAGTTATAACAGAGTCTAGCCCAATTAGTCCAATTAATTGAGGCTAGTCAAACCTCTACACTTTTTTTTTTTTTTTGATCGGAAAAAATAGAAAATTTCATTGAAATAAAATAATCCACCCAAGATTCTTTTTAAGGCATCAAGGCATGCTTAGTGCAAAGTGCACCTCCCTTACATTGTGACTTCAGCTGTACCAAAAGAAAATTAAGACAACAAAATTAGAATACATGCGATTGGTTAAGAATATGATATGATAATAACATATTTCTCGGGCTAAAATGAGTTTGGCACCTACAAGTATTATTTTTTTTTTCTTTTCTATTTAATATTATTTCCACATTGTTCCATTGTTGCAAAAGTTATGGTCGGTTGTAGTTTGAAGCTATGTGCTTTTCAGATGCAATAATCTCTTCATTTTTTTTTTTTAATTATATCCTTTTGGTGTGTATACAATAAGCTCATTGGGTTCTCCCACTACTTGTACTTTGTCATATTTTGCATCTAGTGTAGGCTATAAGAAGTGGACTCCATTCTTGACAATGATAGATATAAATTTACAGGTTCTGAATGAATTCACTCATGGTAAACAAGACAAAGTGAGCAAGACAGAGTTCAAAGAGGTTCTTTCAGATATTCTAATAGGTATGGCTGCTGGGTTAAAGAGGGACCCTATTGTAATTCTTCGCATTGATGGCGAAGACCTCCATGAGTTCATCAAGAGCCCAAGTTTTGAACCAGAGATGGTTTCCATATTTTCACAGATAGTGTTACCTGATGATCAGGGATCCCTCAAAGACTACATTATCAAGGCTTTTGAAAAACTTACAGTTGATCAAGGAATGCCTCCTGCTTCAGACTCTTGGGTAATTTCTCCAATTTATTATACTTGACTTTAAAATTAATAAAAAAAAGTAGTCAAAAATTTCAAATCAAATATTGTTACAGTTCTGAGACCTTCAAGCATGGAGTGCCATGTGTATGAGAAAACATGAGTGCAGAGTGCCACATCGGCGTGCATAACAAGTTTCTGTCATCTGTTAAATTATTAATCACCAACTCATCCTTGGAAAAAAAATAACAATTGATAGAAGGAAAATATAAGAAAGGAAATTTGTATTGTATCATACAGTGATAAGACTTGAACCTGAGCATCACACACAGGATAGGGGTCCTCATCCACTAGACCAATATTTGTTCTTTGTCAAGAAGATAAGGTGTTAGCTAGAGAAGTTATGTTATTATTTGAGCACTGCTTTCGGCCCTGAACCGATTGAGATTGTTCCTTTTCATTGGGCAATGATGGGCCCACTCTCACAATCCAATCAAAATAAAAATGAAAATGTAGCAGATCATTCACTTTCAACCAAACATATCCGGCCAAACATTCGACCTATCAATGATTTTCCTTATTATTTGTATCTTGAGTAACTTTAGACAAGACTCTTTCCATTAACGGGTCAAAACATATGTAACTATAAGGATCATTAGGTAGGCGATGAGGTTTAAAAATATAAATTTTATCATCTATTTTAATACTATGATAAATGGTTTGCTGTTATCTCATCTAACAGCTTAAATGATTAAAAAAATGAGGCTTCCTCCCAATGCCTGCATTTGTTCAATCATTATTACCAATACTTCTCACATTTTTACTTCTTTTTTAACTTGTTGGGGCTCTTTGGTTTGAGTAGGTTATGAGCAATGTTGTTGAACCGGCTCTCCAATCCTGTGGTGGCGGTTATGATCAGCAACCCATCTCTCAGGACACATTTTTGGCTGAGTTTAAGAAAGTAGCAGAGAGAGTGGCTCAGAATCTCAAGGACCAGCCTGTGATTGTTGCCCACAGTGAGAATACCTTCAACGGGAGTAGCATCAAGAGACTATTATCCAACAAATTTGAATTCGATAAGGTTTGTAATTCCAATTTCTGTTTTTGTAAATTTATTTAGGCACGTTTCAATTGATGGTTGGTATTTATTTGTCTGTGTCACTTTCCGCTTGTTAGCTGCATGCTTTCTGTGCTTGTGGACCGACCGACCATGACTTTGGAACCATTTTGGTAGAAAATTAAGTAGATTAAACCTTAAGAAAAGGACAGATGACTAACTTACTGGTCACTTTTGAATTAATGTTCTTTAGTTATAGTAGATTTTGCGCCAAATATTATAAATAGTACTTACTTATTTGTGAAATGAAAAAATTATATACAAGCATATAAATCTCACAAATTATTTTTACTTATTACTTAGAGACTTGGCATAGGACCCACTACAATAATTGATATGAACAACTAGGGCAGGTGGAGGCAATTGCCCCAACTAAGTTTGGAAAAAATTTCACTTATGTCTACAATAGAATTCATTTTAAAATTTCCTCACTGAATATTAAGAAATATTATATTGCTTGTGGTTTTATAATTATTATTTTTTTCTTTCCCAATTAAATTTTAGAAAATATTATTTAACCTATGATCTCAATTATTTTCAATATTATATTACTGAATATTAAGAAAAAAAATTTCTTTCTCAATTATTTTAGAAAAATTTCACTTTTGTCTACAATAGAATTCATTTTAAAATTTCCTATATCCCTATTATGTTGTGTATGTTGGTGATCCGCTTTGAGTGATGTCGAATAGTTCGGAAGTATTATACATAAATGAGAAAATTTCCGTGTATAACTGAGGAAAATTTTTGCCCCACGGCAAATTTCCGTGTATAACTATTGGTTGCGCCAATGGTTTGAATGCCATGCATGTAATTTTTTTTTATCCCAATATGCACTTAGTTTTCATTCTCAAACTCAGAATATGTGCAAAGTTTCCTCCAAATAAGGATAAGATTACTCATGGAATTATTTGTTGGCCATTTGTTTTGAAATTCATCAGACACTGGAAACAGCATTGCAGAATGTGCCAACAGATCGTCAGGGGAAGCTGTCTAAGGAGTATCTGCGAGTGGTGCTCGATGTGGTCGCCCCATCCACGGGTCTACCTCCATTAGGTGCAGTTGATCAGGTACTATATATCCTGTCGACATTTAACAACAATATGATAAAAATTCTAATTATAGCCCTTAATTCTAGATCATTTTTTTTTTTTTTGGCAATAAAGTGTGTGCTCTATCTAGTTTAGCAAATATATGATCCACAACTCCTTTTGCAGAGATTGTTTCATTGATTGATTATGTTGAAGTTTGTTTGTCTAGCATATAGTACATATCCATTCACTTTTCTTTATGTATTCAGAAAATCAATGTACCACTCATTCCCATTTTAGGGAGAGACGACACCCATAACAACTTTGGGGGTTTTTTTGGTTGGTACATTTGAGGGCATAGTCTGTTGCTACTGAATTGAATATTTGCTGATATAATTTGACAGATGGACAAGGTTATCGCGGATGTGTTTAAGATGTTGGAGGTGGATGATGGGAAGGCAGTGAAAGAAGAAGAGTTCAAGAAGATAATGAGTGAAATACTTGGGAGTATAATGCTGCAGTTGGAAGGCAATCCAATCTCAATTTCTACAAATACAGTTGTCCATGAACCCCTTGCACCTGCTTCCACACTCTTGCCGCCATCTTCGTCGTCATAATATAAAAAATAAATGCAAATCAACAAAAAATAAAATAGGCTAATCAAACAACCTTGATGAAGGGAATATTGATCAGCAGTTTTTAAGTAATGTACTCTGTGTAGTTCACTTGGTTTTATATATGAATTAACGGTTTAATCATGCAAATATAGGGTAATGTGGAATCCATATATTAATAATATTTTGTTGATTCACTTGTGTATTCAGTTCTTCCTCCTAAATATTCCAGACTCTTAGTGATAATTCATTTTATTGTTTCTTTTCTAATTTTATTATCCCTGTCTTTGATATGGTTATCAGCCATTGGATGGGTTGGAAGCATTATCAATGCAATAAAAAGCTAGCAATGGGATTGTTGGTAGTCGTGGATTGTACCATGCAGTTTGGTCCACGGAATTCATTACAAGTCCTAATCATCATTTTGTAGCCCTCTATGGATTGATCATCTATGAAAAAAACAAATTATTTTGATAATCATAATTATATATAATTAATATGAATTATACATCTTAAGGAAATATAAAAATCTCTTGTGCGCAAGCCCTACTCAATTTTGGGTGTAAAAGTATCCCTCGAGTCCGGCCTAAAACAGTATTACAATTGCATACCATGAGCCCGTCCAACAAACCCATTTATTAAATAAAAAAAATTATAAAATTAAAAATTAACAATTCTATAGCCCAGTGACACAAAATCTTAATATTTAATCATTACATCTTAGTCATAAATATAGGTAAATACATATTCCATCTTAAGTGAATCTTTTACCAATCTCAAAAGGTTAGGATGAGTGATCCATAAATGTTAGTGTTGTAGATGCAACGGTTAGAACAAATGATATGATCGCCATAAATGGAACTATCATGGGCAGGAAAGATTTAAATTGACGTGGAATGTAGTAGTGAAAGAAACATGAAGTTAAATAATTTAACTGATTCTATAGTCATTTATAGAGAAAAATGGCGAAAAAGATTTATACAATCAACCCTACTTAAGCGTCTCAGAATTTTTGGAGGCAACAAACAAGCAGGAAGAGCTCCAACATACCAACACAAGTTTCAACAATAATTCCTAGGAATGCCACTTGATGGAGAATAGAGTGTACACATGTCACGACCCAAACCCGCCTCCAAGGATTTAGCATCGTAACCCAAACCCGCCTCTAAGGATTTAACATCGTAACTAGCCAGTAATTTGTAATTACCAAAGGTCCGCTTAATAGTAATAACAATAATACAATAATAGTAGCCGACGGAAGCCAATTGATAATAAAATATATCGTCCAATGAGTTGTAAGGACTTAAATGAACAAAACAAACTTGCATATATAGATATTCACATATCACATAAGGCCAAGTCCAAACATGTCATAACTTAGGAAATTAAATCCCAAAAACAAAACGGTCAAAACAAAAGTCTGAAACAAAAATTCCATAACATAGAGTCATAGCCACAAGAGGGCAAGGTAAAAACATCCAAAAGCCAGAACACGTGACGGTTCGGAATCTCGCGGTGAGGCACAGTAGTTGGCTTGACAAAACAGGGTTCGGGTCGACTTTGCTAAGTCCACTCCGGCACTTGCTCGCCTACATACATATATTAAACAGTGACAGTGAGCTAGAACCCAATGAATAACAATTGTGTAAAGGGATATATGAATGATGTCCTTATAACAATTCAAAACAGTCAATTTCAATAGTAAATCAGTTCACAAAGCAATATTTTATATATTTCATAGTCATATGCAATCGTAACAGTCATACGTGGTACATCCAATAGCAGAACTGTACAATAGGTCTTAAAGACCGAATAGTCATTGATGGCCATCAATACAGTAAACAGTAGTTCCAAGAATTAGAACTGACAGAGATCTCTGTAACAGTAGCAGTAAACAGTTGCTATGAATGCCACAAGCATAGTTCACAAAATAGGACAATCATTCATTCAGTAAACTCATTTCAGAATGAAGTATATTTCATTGATCAAAAAATAATTCCAATTGAACATAGCTTTACAACATTGTTACTCATAATGGGCTCTGAATTTCGTCCTAAGCTGCGTTAAAGATGCGGCGTCCGACCTAAACAAACAAATTCAAGCACAACAACTCAATACACAATTCATTCATTCAAACAGTTCTATTCAGTTTGTTGTTTACTTGACCGGTTTCCATTCGATGTTCACTCGTTCAGTTCATACTTTCGTTCTATATCTTATTCGTGTTTATGAGATGCAAAAGCACATGAAAAACACTTTAAAACTATGCAAACGGAGGCCCGGAAGGTAGAAAAATGGAGTGAAAACAAAACCGGGTCTGCCCTGTTGGCCGCTCATGCGGTGGCCTAGCCGCTCGAGCGTGCAGAATGCATGTTGCAAGGGGGGGTTGACCGCTCAAGTGACAGCCTAGGCCGCTCGAGCGGTCTGGGTTGAAATGTGCCAAAAATTGCTCTTGTTTATGGACTTCCTTTGCTTCAAATCTACCTACATAACCATATATTTCAAAGCCCAAAATTCATAAAAACATGTTGAATTCACAACTTCTAATTTCAAACAAAATTTACAAGTTCAAAACAAAGCTCAATTTCCATGCAATGATCAAGTTCTTTGAGTTGACATATAAATTCTTTAAACTTGCATTCTTGTGCTTTAAATCCTCAAATCCCATGGAATTTCCCTTCAATTTTGAAAACTCATGCAAGAATGATGTGTATGATCAAGAATAAAATCATGCATGCCTATAATTTGAGCTAATTCTTCCAATTTAGTTGATCAAAGACTCCAAGACATTATAAAAGCATGAACCATGTGTTTCAAACTTCCAATTCCAAAATTAATGAGGAAAACTCTTTGAAACTTGTAGAATTCATGAAGATCATGCAAGAAAATATGTGTATAAACAAAATATCATGAATTCATGTCATGCATGTTGATCTTGGGCTAAATTCCTACAATTCCTTCTTTATTTGCTGATATGAGTTCCTATCATCAATTTACACCACTAAACTCATAATTATGCATGATCTCCTCTATAATTCAACTCAATTTCCAAAGGATGATAACTATGACTTCTCAATTTCATGAAATTTAAAGTAAAATTCTCACCTTAAGTTGGTGAATTTATGAAGAATTCAAGTTCCCTTTCACTTCCTCTTCTTCCTATCTTCTTTCTCCTTCTTGAGCTCTATTTCTCGAAGTCTCTCCCTCTCTCTCTACGTCGATGACTCAATTCAACACAAGACCCACTATCTCTCTCTCTAGTCCTCTCTTCTATATTCAATTGATGTTAGGCTTAAAATTATATTAGCTAATTTAAATCAAATTCACTCAAATTAATTAATCCTCATCATTTATGATTTAAGTCAAACTAAATTTAATTATATCTAATTGCCTATCCAAATATTTAATTCTAACTTGTTAAAATTACTGAATCAGACAAGTTTATTTCATCCCTATACATATTTGTTACAATAACAATACAATACATATAACACATGGCACATAATTCATGTTTAACACAAACACATGATCAATGCAAATCACATAATTAACTTAATTAATTAAGGAGATGGTTGTCACAACACACCATTCATTAGTCAACAGGAACAGTTCTAGCTTCTTTGAACATACCTATAATATAACAACGTATAATGTTTTGCCATGTGTTCCAAATTTTATGAGTTTGCCGTCCTAGGGTATGGTCCTCCAAATGGGAGGAGATAATAGAGAAGACAAAGAAGGCTCTCTAAAAGCTTGTGTTATGTTTCTTAGTAACCATGGATCATTAGAGAATCTTCTAGATGGGAACACCATAGAAGTTTTTGATTTTTTAAAATTGGCTGTTACTGTCTAGTGATGTTTCCAATGTTTAATGCTCATTCCATTGCTAGGCTTTATATATAACATTTTTTCTTCCTTGTTAGTAAAGTTCAATTATAAGTAACAACTTCAATATCCATCTCAAGCTGCTAATCTCAAGGAGAACATGGGGCTAATCATTTCTTGTGTATGCCATTTTGCACTGATAATATTGATATTGTTAGCTGCCATGTGCAGTTTTTCAGGCATCATACTTTTCCTTTGTTGCTTGTTTTGATTTCACTTTTTTGGGAGAAGGAAAAAAAAAAAAATTTGTTCTTTGCTAAATCAGATGCCTTTTTCTGATTTGCAGATTGCTATGACCCCTTGGATCCAAACGGAAACATAACAGTTACCTTCGACATACTTCAATGGACAAGTGATGGCTATGTGGTTAGTATAGTAATTGACTAAATAATCAATTATGTTACATCTGTTTATTATTAAACATAGATAACTGGGTAACATTGGAGGATAAGTTTTGAGCATCTTATGAAAATTGCAGCTGGATTTGATGAGTTCATTGTTGCTCTGATTCGATTAAGATGAAATTGCAGCTAAATATGAATTATTGTTTCTGATTCCATTTAGCTGACTCTGTTGGTTATACTAAATGTTTGTCAAAACTTATCATAAGTTGATTGCAATGATCAATTGGTTCCACATGGTCAATTTGTCTGTTGCAATGCCATGAAGATGTGTCTAAGTGAACTGAGCTAGTAGACTTCCGCAATGAACGCAACCTTGATAATTTGCAGCCTTCAAATTTTCAAAATTAATTGAAACAGTTCTTATTTTAAAAAAAACCCTCATTCTCTAATGCATGTGTTGGTTTTAGGCAAGGGTAACCATCCAAAACAATTATCAATACCGTCATGTGGACAAACCTGGTTGGGAGCTAGGATGGACATGGGCTAAAAACGAGGTCATCTAGTCAATGGCTGGTGCAATTGCCACCCAACAAGGGAATTGTTCATCCTTCAAGTCCCAAATTCCACACACCTGCAGGAGAGACCCTCTTGTAGTTGATCTCATGCCTGATGCTGCACCAGAAAACAAGTCAGGCGGGTGCTGCCATGGTGGCCTTATTGGTGCCTATGCTATCAACCCATTGAAGTCTTTCTCGTTCTTTGAGATTACCGTTGGCAATTTGGAAAGTAATACTCCTGGGTACAAGCCTCTAAATCTTACTTTAATGGCTCCAGGACCCGGTTACACTTGTGGCCTATTGGTGGACACTAACCCCACAGTTTGGTCAGTTATTGGGGGTAGAAGAGAAGAACAGACATTCAGTAAGTACTTCACTGCCAAGTTTATCGTTCTACTGATGAAGATACAATCGTAGAAAATTTGAGACCTAGTGTGGTTAGAAGCATAAAAATTAAAAAATAAAAAAGATTTTTCCATGTGATGAAATTGTCTGATTGGAAAGGTTCTTTCTTGCCCATTTACTATTATAGGATTAGAAGAAAACTCAAAAAGTTGTTATTTTTCAAGATGATAGATTGCCTTGCCTTCTAATACAAGCCATGATCTCATGATTTGATCTTGTGGTTTTCAGGGACGTGGAAATCAACATGCACATACTCTAGTTACTTGGCTAACAGGACACCAGTTTGTTGTGTTTCGCTCTCAACATTTTACAATCCTACCATTACATCATGCCCTGAGTGCAGCTGTGGATGCAAAAGAGCAGAACAAAATACAACATCATGCATTAGGTGCACCATGTTTTTTCTTTGTGATTTCAAGTTTATGAGAAGACGTTAGTTTTGAATGTTTAATTGACATTCGTGTGCATTTTTGTGTATGTAACAGAGAAGATTATATCTCAACACAGTCGGGTTTTCTCAGTAATCCTGACATAGTGAAGTGTACAAATCATATGTGCCCACTTCAAGTTCACTGGCACTTTAAGAACAATTACAGGGATCACTGGCGGGTTAAATTGACCATCTCTAACTATAATTACAAGAGGAACTACTCAGACTGGAATGTGTTGGTTCAGCATCCAGGTTTTAGCCAGTCCGTGACAACTTTTAGCTTCAACAGTACAATGCTTCCCACTGTTGGAATCACAGGTATTTACGATTACTGCTTCACTTCCAAAATTAAATTTTTTTACTATTTGATAAAGTTCATACAATTAGCAGCAGTTTCAAAAATCAATTAAAACTACTAACTTCTTGATTGATTTCTCTCTGCTTTGTTATTTGTTTCTTTCCAAATACCAAGCTTTTGTATGTAACAGTAGGAGAAGATACGCAAATAAAGAATTGTTTCTCAAAAAACCAAGATTCAAAAAATTACCCACCTAAAACTTGTTTTTCTCAGTAATATTTTTTATTTTTTTTGCAGATGAAGTTGCCCTCTTTTGGGGAATAGAATACTACAACCGTGAGCTGTCGAATGCCAATGAGAGGCAACTGGGTTCGGTCACAACGGAGATACTTCTAAAAAAGGACTCGAAATCGTTCACTTTGAGCAACGGATGGGCATTTCCCAGAAGAATTTATTTCAACGGGGAGAGCTGTCAGATGCCACTTCCAGACACCTTCCCAATGCTACCAAATGGTAGCTCCAATCGAAAAACCGTTCATCGCTACTTCATTCTTCCTTTTCTGATCTACTTGACTTTCAAAACATTAGTTGTTTGGCTTTGATTATCTTCCCACATCACAATATCTCTGGTTGTATTGGCTTGATCTTTGCTAAAATAACCGAGTTCTGTACATGCTCACATATATAATATAATGTGAATTTTTAAAGACTTTCTTTATCCATGTTCAACTTATGAAACCATCTAAGGCAAACAATCTATAGTGTATGAATTAGCAAATTAGTTATAAATTTGGTCACCACCATCATTGAAAGGTCTGAGATTGGTCTCAAATGGTTGATAGAAGATGCAAAAGATATCGAATTTTGTTGGTTTATCTTTGGAGTCGCGTATTCTAGAGTAAGTTCATGGGATTTTTAAAATTTTTTTTTTGGGAAAGGAAGTTGGGTTCCTTTGGGATCTAAGTTGCGTGTATGGCAGTGAAAGAGACAAACAGAGAAATTTTACTGTATCCATTGAAAGAGTTTGGGCTCTTTGATTTTGTACTCTCTTTTGGATTTTGAGTTGGATAATTTTGATCTTCTCTCACATTCTCCATCAATCATTATTTATCATCACATGCGTTGTTATGCAATGATCTTGTTATGCAATGATCTGATTTCAATCACACAATAAATAGTAACGAGAAGAACAATCACACAAACAAAAACAACATATACGTAGTTGAGACAGATACCTATGTTTACGGTAGAGAAACAATTAAAATCCACTATATGTAATAAGAATTACAAGTCACTCCACAGCTCTCTCTGTTTCGTTCTAAACCTAAAATGTATAAATTGATATAATTTATAGGGTAAAGGCTAATGGGCCGAAACTAACCAGGCCCGGCCCTAAGATTGCAGGGATCCCAAGCCGAAATCAACTAATAAATATCACTAAATCATTTTGGGTCTTTCACATTTTTTTTTTCATTCAACAAAAAAAAAAATTGAAGGTAAAGGACAAAATTGTGTCAAAATCACAAAAAATATTTAGTATTACATTACAACAACTAATAAGTATCACTTGATCATCGCTCTTCTTGCATTTTTAAAAGCAAATAAATCAATTATACTTGCATAATCTTGTTTTTTTTTGCAAAATCATTTTCAATGGATAACAATGCTAATCCATTCAATCTTTCTTGTGACATGGTTCATTTTTCTTGATGATACAGATTTGTATAAATACCAATATTATAATAGCAATTGAGCAAAAGACAACAAATATTTAATTAGTTGAATAGAAAAAAAGACCTACTTGTGTTGTGTTGCTGCTCTGAATTCTTCAGAAATTCGTTAGTGTTTTGTTGTACCGCTTCTCTCAAAGTTTTGAAAAAATAGTAATTAGATGGGGAGAGAGAATGGGTCATTTTAATTTTGAATGAGCCGCCTTCGTTAATTTTTTTGGACTTAAAAAATATCCAATATATTAGACTAAACTATAATAGAAGTGACACTTTTTAGACCTATTTTGATGGGGCCGTAAGCCATGGTCCGGTAAGCCTATACCCAGGACCGGCCCTGAAACTAACATTGCAAAACCATAAAATATAGCGAATACAAGGCACCTCACGACATCCGTCACCGCTAAAATATGATAATTTTTGTAATCAAATTTTAATAAATAAAAAAGAACAAAGAATAAAGAAGAAAGAATTAGAGATAGTCCTAGCAAGGCTCAAGAAAATTAAATACTGACAAGATGATGCGTCTGTGACTGTGAATGTGGTGTAGATTATTGCAGAGCACATGGCCACAGAACCAGGACACAGATTCGTTGTGTCCAATGTTTGATTTTGTCGAAACTATCTTAAGAAGAAACCATGTGAATTGTATGCATTCATGTAAAAAATAGATTTGTTATAAGATTTGAAACTATCTTTAGATTCTTAAGCGTTTGTTGATAAGATTTGAAATTATTACCTTCTTATCCGGATAGAAGTCGACGTCTCAAGGAAAGGTCTTGTCTAGTACGTAACGATTAGGTTGTGTTTATCTTTTGAGCACATTTCAAATGAGTTTTAATTAAAACGATCACAATCCGTTACATGCAAAACAAAACAAAAAGGTACATACTACATTGAATTAGGGTTAAAAAATAAAAAATAAATAAAAAAAGAGTTACATGGTACATTGAGTTGCATAGAATTGGTCGAATGATCCAAAGTGAACATGTGTTTCTGTCAAAGGTAAGTTGGTCCTGTTTTTGTCATTAAAATGAAAGAGAAAAAAACAGGGGACATGAAAACCAAGTGGGCACTGAAAGTGAAAGGTCACCCTTCATCACGAATAGTTTGATAGCATTGTTAACTTATCATGTAATTGTAAAGAGAAGCTCAAGTTAGCAAGATAAAGCATTTTTGGACTTATCCAAAGAAAAATCAGAAATGTTTCAAATGTGGTTAATGTTTTTTAGTAAGCATATATATGTTCTTTTGTTTTTTTTCTTTTCATTTTCCATTTATCTTCTTCATTAACTTGAGGATGTGTGTTAGGCTTGCGAGTATGTTTTGATTTTTGTATGCATGTGTTAGACTAATTGTGACATATTTTGGTCGAATGGGGATTGATTGTTTTCATTGCACCATTTATCTCAATTTCATGAGATAGCTAATATCATCATTAGAATAATTAGTATCTACTTGGTCTTTTTTTTTTATCCTTTATTCAATAGTAAAAAATAATATTAATAAATCAGCAATGATAGAGGGGCCCGAATTTCCTAAGCTCGAATGGCTCGAATTGATCAAAACGATGTCGTTTTGGATACAAAACAACACAAAACGACGTCGTTTTGGTCAATTCAAGCCATTTGAGCCTCGAATATTATGGCCACCAAACATTTTTCTTAATAAATGTTATCTTATTGTTATTTCACCCCAAACATAATATAGTAATTTTATAATATATATATATATATATATATATATATTCAACATCGCAATATATGCAAAAATTAATCCCTTTTCATGCTATTATTAATCCCTTTCAATTAGTGCCCTAGTTAAATCGTAGTTCACTGATATTTTCTATAAATAAACTATCATGTTACTATATACAAATTAGTGAATCCTATAATTTTTTTTTTAACTTATTAATTTAACACGTATCATATTATTAAAGTGAATCTTATTTCAATTTATAAAATTTCATTTTTATTGCCACATAATTTATAATTAGTAATTATTATTTGTATATAAAATCAAAGTAATTTATTTAATATTAACTTTTTTAGAGAGTTAAGTAAAGTGGATAAACTATCAATAAGTCATAATAATTATCAAGTCTTATTAAAAATAGGTTCTAATAAATTTTTCGCTAAAAATATTTATTGTGACGATTTTTTACATATGTCTCTAAAAATTAATAATTAATAACTTTTTCTGTCATAGTTTTTATAAATTATCGCTAAAATTTACAAATAATGACGTTTTTCTGTAACAAAATTTTCAAACTATCGCTAAAATCGCTAAAAATTATAATTAGTGATTTTTTTTGTAACAATTTTTTAACTATCGCTGAAAATTAATAATTAATGATTTTTTTAATAATATTTGATTAAAAATACAATTAATTATTATAAAATTTATTAAATAATAAGTGTACCTATTAAGACTTACACATAATTTTTTTTTTATATTGATTTTGTTAACCAATAACTACATTTTTAGGCTAAATTAATCCCTCCTTATCCCTAATCAGAGCCCTAATCAGAAAGCATCACTTAAGATTGAAATCGCGGGGGGCCCTACCTGAAAATAACAGTTCGTGATTGGAAGGACTTGGGCCGTGTTTGTTTGTGTGGGGACGGTCACGTTGGTCCCTACTCCATGGTGATGGTCGTCGTCTTCATTGCATTGCAGAGCCATTCTATTCGCTGATTATTTCCCCAATCTCTCTCCTCTCTCTCTCTCTATCTAGAATTTCATACAATTTGATTGAGAAATCAAGCGCACCACCAGCTCTGGTTCACAACACAAGAAGAGTCTTTCTCTCCTTTGCTGCGTGCGAGCACAACCCTACCTTCGCTATGGCTCCTCCTGAAGAGAAATCAATAGTTTTGGAGGAGTCCGTGGCTTCCGAACCCCTAAATCGACCCATTTCCACCATCGTCATCATCATCGGTACTTAACTCTCTCTCTCTCTCTCTCTCTCTCTCTCTCTCTCTGTGTTTGTGTTTTTGGGTTGTTGATTGATTTTGGTTTTGAATCATCCAGCTATGCAGTCTGAAGCGCTTCCTCTTGTCAACAAGTTCCAGCTAAAGGAGGACCTCGATCCCCTGTGAGTTTCTTCTTTCACTTCTCTCTTTTTATTTATTTATTTAAATCAGGGCTTAAATTGTAATCTTTATTCCAGTTTTAAATGTTATTAACTGTTCATCCCTCTTCTTAAGGCATGTCTTTGCTAATGCAAAGTTTCATTTTTTATTTTAACAAAGTGCAATATGTCTCTTACGTGGTGGTTTGGGATTTGATTTGTTTAACTCAAAACTATGCAGGTTCCCGAAAGGGGTTCCTTGGGTTCGGTACCGTGGTACTTACAAACACTTGAATATTAATATTATCTGGCCTGGAAAAGATACAGTTTTGGGTGGGTATTGGCTTTATAATGTGTTTTCTTCAATTTTATTGAAATGATTGATTATGTGTTTTCACAATTGTCTGAACATTTTTTCATCCATTATTAGCGATCTTTCTGGATTGTTGCTTCGAAGTCATGTGAGTGAAATGCGTTTTAAACAATTTAACTTGTAATTCCTAATTAATGCCTTCTTGCTGGTTGGTCTTTATGCTTAATTATATTCAAGGTACTACCTTTGCCATTTTTTGAAGAATGCTCAGCCATGGGCAAGTATGAGTGCTTGATGCAAGCCATGTTTAATTAAAACTTATCTAGCCTATAATAAGCCCACCCACCAAAAATGAAGACTCAAGTAATTTTGCAGAAACCTTTTAATTTTCAGTTAATTTTGGTCCATTTAATATATATTTTTGGCCACCATCTTGTCAAAGGTGTCTTTTCAGCTAATCAAATGTTCTATAGTTAGAAAGAAATTATGATGGGCCTTTTGGTTAATATGATGAGTATGTGCTTCAATTTGTTATGTTAATTAATCCTTTCTCTGGTCAGGGATTTGAGGGTTTATCCTTTGCTAGAAATATAGAAATATCAAAGATTTTGAAACAATAAAGGAACCTCATTTAAAATGCATTTCTTTGACAGGATCTTTTTTAATCTAATTGTTCCAACAGATAGTCTTTGCAAATTATAAAGGATAGAAGTATGGTGCAGCTTGAAGCAGCAGTAGGGTGGTTAGATTGGTGAATTGGTGAATTTGATTTGAGTGTTCAAGAACCAAAGATGATTTCAAAGATTTCAAAGGGTCGCTATTAGTTTCAATGGATACTCATTCATTCACAGTTATTATATGTATGGATCAAAATGCGATATTGAATTTTTGACCATGAATTAAGAGATGTGTTTGGTAGTTATTGGAATTTATTGTTATTGTTGATGCATGCATATTTCATGTGGTTAGTTCATCTTGGACTGCATGGTGCTGATTCCTTGAACCTTTTCAGGAGTTGATAGTGTAGGCACAATTGTTGCATCTCTTGTAACCTATGCTTCCATCCAAGCATTGCAGCCAGACCTTATCATAAATGCTGGAACTGCTGGTGGCTTTAAGGTATAATCTGTGTGTCCAGGATTGTTTTCTTACTGTTTTCATTTTGTTTTGAATTGAAATCATCTTGGAGCTTTTCTACTTTGTGTTATTGCTGATGTTCCCTTCTGCTGTGAAATGGTTTGATCTTGTATTTAGTTTCTGAAGATTACTAGTAACAACCAGTTCTCTCTCTCTCTCTCTCTCTCTCTCTCTCTCTACGTAATTTCTGAAAACGTGCTTTAGATATTATATATTTGTTTACATAATTTCTGAAACCATGCTTCAGATAACGCTTATTTGTTTACCAGAATCACACCACAAACACATGGATTGTGTATGATTCAGTGCTTTAATGTATAATTTCATATTGATGTTTAGATGTTTTCAGGCCAAAGGAGCTAATGTAGGTGATATTTTTCTTGCATCGGGAGTTGCCTTCCATGATAGAAGGATACCTATCCCTGTAAGTTTTCCTTGGTTTTCAGTTTTGTACTCCTCAAATTGTTAAATATTAAGGAAAGCTCCCCAATTAAATATTATATGTGGTCTGCAATAGGTCTAGAATGGGTCACAGGTTACACTATGGGTCAACTAACATTTTTGGGTGTTATGTGTGGTCTGCAATGGGTCTAGTATCTTCTCAACAATTTAAGTCTATTGGTTTCCTAATTTTAAGTCAGACCTGTTAGAATTAATAGTAGTTGTAACCTATACACATGTCCATGTCACCTTTCTTGTCAATGAAGAGTTGAGTTTTAGAGAATTTTGATTGTGTTTGTGCAATTTTGTTTAGCTCGCAAGCCCAACCAATACACTGTTATTGAGTTACTGTTCACAGGCCACAACAACCTTGATTTCAGCCCCAAAACTCACTCAGTTGAGCTTTATAACCAAAGCCCAAACCTTTCCCCCCGCCTATTTGTTCTTCAATTTTAGAAATAAACTCACAAAATAGCCATTGATTGTTTAGGCCCTTAATTGCTTGAATTTTAAGAATCCAAGAATCTGCAAGTTTTAAAATTGTACCAATTTTAGCCTTCTTCTAGAAACCAGAAATCTTCTTCTACCTTATAGAACCCTAACCCTGGTACCATACCTACCTTAAACCCATCAGAATTTCTATCATAGGCAGCCAGAGGCCCTATTTTCTTAGTATATCTTACATTATTATATGTCTTACATTATTCATCCTTCAAACCTGATGGAGTAACCAATGATGTTCAATTAATACTAATTTCTAAAACTTTTTATGCCAGACTTTTATCATCATGTGCTCAATCATTTTCTCCCTCTTTTCTTTTTCAGGTTTTTGATCTGTATGGAGTTGGTTTGCGGCAGGCTTTCTCAACACCCAATCTCTTAAAGGCACTTAGCATAAAGGTCATTACTGTGCATTCAAATGCTTGGATAACGATTACTCACATTTCAACCCATGTTTGTGTCCTTTTAAAATAACATGTTGATGTTTTGATAACTTTGACCAGTTGTGGAACTATAGAATCTGATAACTTCATTGCCATTCTGTTACTTTGAACTAGTCCCATGGCTGTCTATATGGTCAAAAGCTTCCTTGCAAGCAAAGTACTGAAACCCGGACACGTTTAATAATCCTAGCCAACATAACCAGAAAGTTGTGATGTTGTATTATGTCATGAATATTGTTGTTGTTATACCAATTAAAATAAGTTTAATAAATTGTGAAGGAACTAAAAGAAACCTGCAACATATGGATAGATAGTTACAGATAGTGGTAACTACTTGTTTCTTCTCTCTTGAGTGGTCATCTGTGACTCGTTAGGTTCTCTGCATACAGTGACAATGGAGCTTAATGGGTTATGTACTGACATATTTAATTATTTTCTTCACGACACCAATGATTTCTCATAATTTCATATATATGGGCCATTGTTCAGGTTGGTAAATTGTCTACTGGAGACTCTTTAGATATGTCCCCACAGGATGAGGCATCAATCATTGCAAATGATGCAACAATTAAAGACATGGAGGTAAGATATAAATGACAGTTGTAATTTTTATTTTTTTATTATTATTTTGGCATTCATGCAACAGTAAAGCCGTTTCTTGTATAATTTTTTGGGTTGCAGGGAGCAGCTGTTGGGTACGTAGCAGATCTGTTGAAAGTCCCTGCAATATTTGTTAAAGCTGTGACTGATATTGTGGATGGTGAGAAACCAACTGCTGAAGAATTTATGCAGAATTTGGCAGCAGTGACTGCTGCACTTGATCAAGCAGTCACTGAAGTTGTTGATTTCCTAAACGGGAAGTGCCTCTCCGAGCTTTGATCTATTTTATATGCTACTCCTGTTCGTGTGAAGGATATATGTGTGACAACAGTGTTTGATGAACATTTTTCTATTAAATGTCATCTGATTGGAAGTGCAATTTAGAAGTAAAAAAACTTTAGTTAACATGAGCAGCCTGAAAGTTATTATATGATAGCTGCTAATTTCTCTATGCAATGATATTCCTTGTAACCGACAGTAAATGATTTGAGGTACTTGTTTCAAGGAAAGTTGGTTTGGTTCTTCATGGTATGGGTGCTAATGACTGGAACTGAGATGTGCGGTTCGGTATTGTGTGTGGTTGGCAATATTGAATTAGTATGTTGTCTTTGTTTTGACAAAGATCAGCAGAAACTGAGAAAGCATTGAATAGCATTGTTGAATGATATTTGTACGTTTAATAGTTTGATGGTAGTGATTTTTTTTTTTTGGCTACTTCGGAAATTCCAGAAATTTAACATGCCCGTAATGTAGTCTTCATCTTCTTCGATTTGTTGTCCAAGTACATCATGTCTAACGATTGTTTGGAATAATTTAAATAAATATGTTTTTTGACTTTTTACGAAAAAATATCTAGAAAAATAGAAAAGTAATATGACTCAAAAAAGATAAAAAGATGAAAAAAAAATGTGCTAATATTTAACATGCCAAACAAGCTCTTAATGAGATGCATCATTATCTTTTTAAATATAATGGATGCTCTATGTATATATGACATTTGTTCTATGAATTCGTATGAGAGATGAAAAAAATGGTGAATTTTGTCAGGTGACATGCATAAATCTTTTATAAATTTTCAACAATATTATGCATTCAGAAAAAAGTATATCCAAAATTAAAATATATGGATTATATTTATTCTGGTGTATTTTGTAGGTGAATGATTTTCCACAAACAGACCCCAAAACAAACCAAACCCCTACCAGAACATCAAACCAGAATCATGAACTTCATGCTTTTGAACAAACCCTATACAACTCCGATCGCAATCTGTTTCTCATATGAAATGATAAAACCATAACTCCCTTTGAGCATTATTTTGTTTTAGTACATTAAAAAATGCAAAGCAGTTGTGTATATATTGAGCACATCCTATGCTTGTCTTCATTGCAAGGAAACAGAGCCTCTGTTCTTCAACTTCCTTTGCAGTAAGAGAGAGACGTTTGAGAAGTCCAGAGAGATACCATGCAAGGAGGTTTGAAGAAGGCCAGCCCGGGCAAGGCTACAATTTTAGGTCTTGGAAAGGCCTTCCCTCACCAGCTTGTTATGCAAGAGTTTCTAGTTGATGGGTACTTCAAAAACACCAACTGTGATGATCCAGACCTCAAGCAGAAACTCACTCGACTCTGTAACTCTCTTTTCTTTCTTCCCATCACATTTATGTCCAAAAGTTCTCTTTCCTTTCATGAGTCGCTACTGTATTGATTTTTAATGGGTTCTACCGCTTGTATCTATTACCAATACAGTAGTGACATATGATAAACAAAATATGGTAAGAAAATGTGATTATTATTGTTTTTCTTTTTGTTTCTCCATTATTTATCTCTCTCTCTTATTTTCCTTTTCCTCGACAAATCGTCTTACAAATTGTAAAATCCAAACATAGTTGCGTATAAAAATGTGATGCGTGCATAAATTCCTTATGAAAAAAGGGAAGGGAATAAAGTGAAACCCTAGAAATAGGGCAATTAGTTGGCTCGGGATTATTAAGATTAGAGTAATGCTATACAAACAGAATTTTGGTAACAGGTAAAATATACCACAGTGAATTTAAGTCTAAGCACATCCACTTTAGCAGAACATTCTGCTTTCTTGGATCCAAATACTGCTTTCTAAACTCATCATGTTTTTATACTTCATAATCTATTTATGCTTTAACATTGTACATATATATATCCACATGAAAACCACTGTAAAAATCATAGTAAAACAACAATGATATGGCTCTTCTATTGCACTTTACAGGCAAGACAACAACAGTGAAAACAAGGTATGTGGTCATGTCAGAAGAGATCCTAAAAAAGTACCCGGAGCTCGCCACTGAAGGCCTCCCCACAGTAACACAAAGGTTAGACATTTGCAACAAAGCTGTCACACAAATGGCCATTGAAGCTTCCCAATCTTGCATCAAGAAATGGGGCAGGCCTATTTCGGGTATTACCCACCTGGTTTATGTTTCCTCAAGCGAAGCACGCCTCCCTGGTGGTGACCTTTACCTGGCAAGAGGCCTTGGGCTCAGCCCAGAGACTCACCGAGTCATGCTCTACTTCATGGGCTGCTCTGGAGGCGTGGCAGGCTTACGCGTTGCCAAAGACATTGCTGAGAACAACCCTGGAAGCCGAGTCCTCCTTGCAACTTCAGAAACTACTATAATTGGGTTCAGACCACCAAATCCTGATAGGCCTTATGATCTAGTTGGGGCTGCACTTTTTGGGGATGGGGCTGGAGCAATAGTAATTGGTTCAGACCCAATTCCTAGCATTGAAAGGCCTCTCTTTGAGCTACATACTTCTATCCAGCATTTCTTGCCAGATACTGAGAAGATCATTGATGGACGCCTCACAGAAGAGGGGATAAACTTTAAATTGTCAAGAGAGCTGCCTCAGATAATTGAGGATAACATTGAAGGGTTTTGTGGGAAATTAATGGAGATTGTTGGGTACAGTGAAAAAGATTATAATAAGATGTTTTGGGCAGTACATCCGGGTGGGCCTGCGATTCTGAACCGCCTGGAAAAGAGGTTGGATTTGGAGCCTGAGAAGCTTGGAGCTAGTAGGCGTGCTCTGGCGGATTATGGAAATGCTAGCAGTAATACTATTGTGTATGTGTTGGAGTATATGGTGGAAGAGAACTTGAAAATGAAGAAAGAAAATCAAGAAAACAGCGATGAGTGGGGTTTGATACTGGCTTTTGGACCCGGGATCACCTTTGAGGGCATTCTTGCACGAAACCTAGCTGTCTGAGAATTATGTCGCGTCTTACATGTCACTGTCATTTCTTCTCTAATATCATCCATTCTCATATTCGCTTTATTTAAACTGATGTGTTTGTAATTTGAATGTTCAATCTTTTTATCATTCCCTAATAGAGTCTATAATTGAACCTCCAAATGTTAAGTTTATAATTTGACTATGTATGCATCTCCGGATTCATAAAGTCAGTTCTTTGAAGTTGTGTTGACTCTCTGGGTTGTGTCTTGAGCATCATTTTTTTATAATACGGTATTGGCATCAGACTATATTCTCAGAAAAAAAAAAAAACTAATTTCAACTACAGATGAATAACTTGCATTCAAAGACTATGAAAATTTGAAGGACCAAGTGAACAGCATTTATACAATTTCATGAAATAATACACAAAACAAAGGGCTTTATTCTAGGTTTTCCCTTCATCACAAGTTTTTATTCCAAAGTAGTTCATATATTAACACGCATAGCAAAAATAAAAAATAAAAATAAGCGAAGTAGTTTTCAAGGGCATTTGCGCTGGTTGTTGCGAGTGGTCATGGTGGCGTAGCAAGGACAGGAATCAAGGTTGCCTGAGGTGCCAGGAGGAACACATTGGCACCTACCACAGCAAGTCCCACATGCCCTCTTGCATAGCCTTGGCCTTGATGACAATCGGCACCTAGCTGCACAAGCTGCCCCACAATCTACACAAACAAGCCCAATAAAATTACAAAAATAGATCATGTGATTAATCAAAAACAAGGGTACTACAGTAGAGCGTTGACATACCCATGGGCTTGCCAATAGTGCTGCCTGTCAGAGTGTTGCTAGTCTGTGTCGTCACACGAAGTACATATAAAATGGTTAGTTAAAATGTTAGGAAGTTGTAAAAAGAATGAAATGTGTTTTTTTTGTTTGTTTGTTTGTTTGTTTGTTTGTGTGTTTGAAGGGATTGAGAAATTTACCTCTTGATTGGTTTGCACAGCCTGAACAAGATCAAGAACAAGTAGAGAAAGAACCATTACTGCAATGAGGGCTTTAGAGATGGCCATTGATGAATTGGTTGCAGAAGATGGTGATCAATTGAGCTTGGTGTAATGTTGGGTATACACAATGAAGATAAGAAGTGTATTTATAGAGAGAGTAGAGAAGGTGGCAGTTGGACAGGCTCATGCAAGGTAGAAGGGATAGCAAACTCAAAAAAAAAAAGGCAAGTAAGTGGAAGGTGGCAGCATTGCATGCATAGCTATGCCAGGCAGGCAGAAAGCAAAAGCAGGGGATAAAGCATAGGCTGACAATATGGCCTATCTACCCACCTAAAACGTGAACAAAAAATAATTATAAATAAAGTGATGTGTATGGAATTAATGAACACAAAGAAAACAAAACTAATATGAATTAGAGAAAAATCTCGCTTAATTTTTGTTAAACTCAATTAATGACTGACCAGTCTCTATGATTTACAATCCTATTTCTATGAAAAATGGTTGCTAGTCAAGCTAATTATAAGTAAATGTGTTACGCTCAAATTTAGACTTTAGAATCAAAAATAATTTTTTTTGAAAAATCATTATTCAAAATAGATTTGACTGGAGCTCTGAATTAAGTAGTCAAATCTTTTCAAAAATAATAATTTCTCAAATTTGAAAGCATGAATGAAATACCTCGTAACAGTGAGTTGTGTTAGTTGGGTTGTTTTGGTTCAAATGTGGATTTTTCGGGACTGATCTGATAATCTTGAAAAAATTTTAAATTACCATTTTATCAATAAACAGTCGAGTACTCTACACACTGCATCAAAAAGTCCACCATGGTGTAGATAAAATTTGGCAATTGTAAATTCGTAGTCACAGAAGTCAACCATGCAAGTGAACAATTATGTCAAGAAATGTTTGATTAAACATCTAACAAGCTCATGTAATTCAATGAAGTCATTGACGGGTCTAATAAAAAAGTTATTCTATGCTAATATCATGAACACATATGGGTCATTCATTCCATATAAATGGACAGTCCAAATTTATTTCTGACATGACTACATTATTGTCACGTATAATAGTTAATAATTGAAGAGTCTAATGTATATATTAAACAATCGCACTCATGGTTGGTGATACCTATCCCATATCATAAAGCAGGGTGAACAATGATTAACATAAGATTAACATGGATGATTATATAAATAACATATGTATATGTATGTGGATAGCCATGGACTGTTTAGATAGAGTCAAAAGATGAGGGGGGTTCACTACAAATTAATATGCAACTTGTTTGGTGTGCAAACTAGGGAGGGGTTTTCCAACACCAGTTTAGAGTATGTGTGCTTCCCAGCTGTGTTATTCTAGAAAACTCTTGTACCTCGTGAGCAAAGCCATCTAGGGTAGGGAAAGTGTACCAACATCGAAAAAATTCACTTACTGAATCATCGATTTCAATACAATCAATGAACCTTTGTTATTCTTTTGTTTCAATTATCTTATTATGGTAGACATGTCAACAAAAAATATAATTCAATGATATGAATTTAAACTAAAAGCAAAATAATATATGTGGGAATATATTTTATGAGTCCCAACACGTGGCCAAGGTGACGCCGACGTGTCAGCGGAGGTGCCACGTGTCCAGGACATAACGCCGAGGTGATCTCGGCAAGGCCGAGGTTATCTCCAAAGATATCGGAATCCAAAATAAGCGGATAAGGCACAAGAGTCCTAGAATGAGGAGAGACTATAGCATGGATAAGGATAACACTCTTAGGGAATTTATCTTTATCTCTTAGAAAGTCCAAGATAAGCACTGAACAAGAGTCGTAGGCTTCTGTTGGGACAAAGATTGAGTTAACTATAAAAGATAGGCACCCCCGTGAGTCTAAGGTACGCAATTTATGTTCTGAACAGTGAATTCAACACTATTGATTATCTTTGAGAGATATACTGACTTGATCGTCGGAGTGTCCCCGAATGGACGAACCACCGCTGGAATCTTCTCTTTCTGTTGCAGGTCAGCCAAGTGTCATCTATTCTGCCAGTTCTCTCCAGCTGAATACTGAGTTAGGCAGTGTGATCGGAAAATCACTCACACAATTTGGCACTATCTGTGGAAAAGAAAGAAGAATAGATGGCCAGTAACGGACAAAAGGAAAAGATTGGGGACGACACTCCTGCTGAGAGTGGGAGACCTATTGACCTTGATATCAAAGGAGACGAATGCAACGCAGAAACTCGTGACCAGAATCACAGCAAGAAAGACGTCGACCAGGATGACGACGTACCAAAAAAGCCATATCGAAGTGGGTACTACAATGAGGATGACCTCCAGGTATGGAAGGATAGATGCCTACAGAGAGATGAAGAGGTAAAGGAGATGGCAAACAAATTGGCAGACCTGCAATCGGTCGTCAATTTTATGATGTAAAACAATGTTATGCAGCCACCATACCCGCTGCAGGACACGCCGATCCCAGCGGCCAATGCCCAGAAGGGAGGGCAGAAACCAATCCCAGAAATCCCCCAACACGCCAGGAGCGAAAAACACTCTCATCGGCCTTCAAGGGAGGTCGGACGAGTAGAGTCGAGGAGAGAAGAATCGCGGAGGACGCATCGCGCCAAAGAGGCAGACCCCAAAGAACATCGGCATGTTCAGGGACAGGCACTCTGCTTCAACACAACTCATAGAGAAAAATCAAAAAGGACCCACCATGAAGCTGAGAGTAGTATGCCGAAAAGATTGAAGTCAGGAGATAGCCGAGCTCCTAGACGGAGCAAAGAAGACTTGAGAGATTACCTCAAGAGGAAGCAGCAGAATGTCGATGCCGAGGTAACGTCCCCAGAAAAGCCGAGAACACCATTCTCGGTGGAGCTAGACAAATTTGAGGCTCCGAAAAAATTCAGTATGCCAAGGTTCCAAATTTACGATGGTAAGTCAGACCCCAACTTTCATGTTGGATTATACTTGAATTCGATGGCATTATATAGTGGGAACGAGCCGTTGCTCTGCAAAGTGTTCCCCTCATCCTTCGGGGAGATTGCATTAGATTGGTTTCATAAACTACCAAAGGGAAGTGTGAAAACCTGGGAAGGCCTGGCCGAGATATTTGTGGCCAGGTTCGTGACAAACAAGCTGCAGCCATTAAGGGTGAACGCATTGATAGCTCTGAAGATCAGTAAGGAAGAAGGCCTTAGGGCCTATGCAAAAAGGTACTATGAGGTGTTCAACCGAATACTAGAGTGTAATCAAGAGGTGGCGGTCGTATCTTTCAAGAACAGCCTGAAAGATGTCCACTATGAAAATCTTTGGCAAAGACATTGCCAAAAAGCATAGAAGAGCTCATGGCAAGGATAAAGAAGTACGCCAGAGCCGAAGAAGATACATCGGGGGCCAAAGAGGCAAAACAAGAAAAGGGAAACGGCTCGCCGAAGCGAAGCTGAGGTAACAACGGATCCAGCAAACAAGAGACAGAGCTGAGGGTTGCACAAGCAGTGATAACTGTGTTCCGAATCCCAATTCACAAAGTCCTGGATCAAATTCGGAATCAACCCTATTTCAGAACACCAGTAAAGGCACTAGGAGAATTCATGGGAAGAAACCTTGGCAGGCATTGTGCTTACCACAATGAAAACGGGCATATGTCTCAAGGTTGTAGAGCCCTGAAAACACATTTGGAAGACCTGGTGAGGCAAGGCCATCTGAGAGACCTTGTTGATGAGGCCAGAACAAGGAAAGAACAGGCAAGATTGCCTCAGGCGACAGCAACTCCACCTCCCCCAGCACAGCAACCACAAGTAGGAAGACCTCGGGTAATTAATGTAATTCAATCGAAGGTCAACGAAAATGAGATTCGGGAGAAGACCCAGAAGGTAAAACATCTGTAGTATGTCTACCAAGTCGGGGAGAAGAGACATCGGGCAGAAGAGTGCCACGGACCAGTAGTGTCCTTTTCTGATGCCGACCTTGAGATGGTGCAGCATCCGCATAATGATGCATTGGTAGTATCCCTCCAGGTTGGAGAATGCCAAGTAAAACGCATCTTGATTGACCAAGGCAGCTCTTGTGACATCATGTACGTCCGATGTTACAAGGAGCTCGGCCTTCACCCCGACGACATGGAGCAATCCAATAGCCCAATGGTCGGATTCAATGAAACGCCAACATGGCCACTGGGAACAACCAGTTTAAAGGTGCAGGCAGGCACCAGGAGGGTAATAACAAAGTTCACCATAATCGACACACCCTCCCCTTACAACATCATCTTGGAAAGGCCATAGTTGCATGCAATGGGGGCTGTTCCCTCAACTTTGCATCAACTATTGCGATTCCCAACAGAGCATGGGATTAAAGAGATCAGAGGAGACCAACTGCAAGCAAAAAATTGCTCCATGGTAGCAATGAAATCCACCTGCAGCATTCGAGAACCAGAGAAGGCAGAGATTGAAGATGAGGACGTGGAGGTCCTGGAGGATGTCGGCAAGGAGCCAGCCGAGAAGAGTGAAGAAGCACTGAAGAAAATCCTCGTCCAGGAGGGGAAAGAAGAACGCTTCTTTCTTCTCGGCTCGGGCTTAGCCGAAGAAGAGGAAAAAGAGTTGGAAGCTTTTTTTAGAGCAAACATTGAGGTGTTTGGGTGGGCGCCTTACGAAATTTCAGGCATTGACCCCAAGGTCACTTGTCATAAGCTGAACATTGACAGGTCGGCCAAACCTGTAATCCAACGAGCAAGAAGACCGACGTTGGTACACATCGAAGTAGTGGAAGAAGAAGTAGACAGACTTCTCGAGGCTAGGGCCATTCGAGAAGTAAATTACCCGACATGGCTATCGAACACAGTAGTGGTGAAGAAGAAGAACGATTAATGGAGGGTCTGCGTAGACTTTATCAGTTTAAACAAAGCCTGTCCCAAAGACAACTTCCCTCTACCCAAGATTGACCAACTAGTAGACGCCACTTCGGGGCATGGAAGGATGAGCTTCCTAGATGCATATAGGGGGTACCATCAAATAGCCATGTACCTCCCAGATGAAGAGAAGACTGCGTTTATCACTCCCAAAGGACTGTACTACTACAGAGTGATGCCTTTCGGATTGAAAAACGCAGGAGCAACTTACCAAAGATTGGTAACCAAGATGTTCAAACACCTGATTGGCCGAACGGTAGAAGTTTACATTAATGACATGATCGTGAAGACCAAGGAAGCTGAAGGTCATCTAGCCGACCTAAAAGCAGTCTTTGGCATCCTAAAAACATATCGACTCCGACTCAATGCAGCAAAGTGTGCATTTGGAGGGAGATCTGGTAAGTTTTTGGGATACCTGGTGACCAGAAGGGGCATTGAGGCCAGCCCAGATCAGATTAAGGCCATCCTGGAGTTGAAGAGCCCGACATCGGCAAAACAGGTACAAATACTAACTAAAAGGGCCGCAGCCCTGAACAGGTTCATCAGCAGAAGCTCAGACAAGTGTAAACATTTTTTCAACTTAGTGAAGAAAGCCACAGACTTCCTATGGACTGAGGAATGCGAAGCCGCTTTGACCGACCTGAAGAAGTATTTGACCACAGCTCCAGTCCTCTCAAACCCAGAACCTGGAAAGGAGTTGTTCCTGTACTTAGTAGTTTCAGAACATGCAGTAAGCGCAGTGGTAATCCGAGAAAAAAAAAGGGAGCAAAGAGTTGTTTACTATGTAAGTAAAACCCTGGTCAATGTAGAAACAAGGTACTTACCCTTAGAGAAATTGACACTGGCCTTAGTAATGGCTTCAAAGAAACTGAACCATTACTTTCAGGCCCATAAAATTATGGTGCTAACTGAACACCCCTTGAAGTCATTACTGCAACAAGGAGACCTGACAGGAAGAATAGCCAGATGGGCAGTCGCCTTGGACCAATATGACCTGGAGTACAGACCCAGAACAGCAATCAAGGGCCAAGTTTTGGCCGACTTCGTGGCGGAGTTCACGCTAGAATCCATCGAACATCGGGCTCCGTTGAGCCAAGGTGAACGATGTCCAAACAAGCAAGGAGGAGCCCAGACAAAGGCGAAAGAACAAAGCGAAGAGGAAAAACTCAGACCCTGCAGCATTTACATCGGCGACTCCTTTCGACTGTTCGTTGATGGGAGTTTCAACCGACAGGGAGCGGGGGCAGGAGTAGTACTGGTATCTCCAGATGGGCAAATACTAGAACAGTCGATTCGTTTGGGGTTCAAGGCCTCAAACAATGAAGCAGAATATGAAGCACTCATTGCAGGACTGAAGCTGGCAGCAGCAGTACAAACAGATGAGGTAATAGTTTTTTGTGACTCACAGCTTGTAGTTAATCAGACAACAGGTGAGTTTGCAGCCCGAGATGAAAGAATGTCGGCCTACGTAAAGGAGGTCATCAGGTTGTCAGCCTTGTTTCAGAACTGCCGACTACTTCAGGTAAGCCAAGATGATAACAACCACGCCGATGCGTTAGCCAACCTAGCTAGTGCGATACAACCTGAAAAAGCAAGGACCATAATGGTTGACTACTTGTCGAGCTCGAGCATCGAATCACTTACCACAGAGTATAAAGTAATGTGTGTGGACATGGGACCAAGCTGGATGGATGCGATTGTTGCATTCTTGAAAGAAGGAAAGCTGCCAAATGACCACAAGGAGGCACACAAGATCAGATTGAAGTCGGCAAGATTCAGTCTGACAGCGAAAGGACATCTCTACAGAAGATCCTTCACTGGACCCCTTTTGAGGTGTGTACATCTTTCACAAGTTGAAGATTTTTTATATGAAATACATGAAGGAATTTGTGGAAGCCACGCTAGGGGCAGATCACTTGCCCATAGGGTCATTACCCAGGGGTATTAGTGGCCTTACATGCAGAAAGATGCAGAAGCCTATGTGAAGAAATACGAAAAATGCCAAAGATTTGCACCTGTAACACACCAACCAGCAGCAGACCTGAACCCTGTATCCAGTCCTTGGCCATTTGCCCAATGGGGCATGGATCTCGTTGGGCAACTACCTTAAACAACTGGGCAAAGGAAGTACTTGCTAGTAGCAACGGATTACTTCACTAAATGGATAGAAGTTGAACCCCTTGCCAAAATCCGAGATGTAGATGTGAAGAACTTCATTTGGAAAAATATAATCACAAGATTTGGGATTCCAAGAGCAATAGTTGCCGACAATGGAACATAATTTGACAGTAAGCTAATCAAGAGCTTCTGTGCAAAGTTCAAGATCAAAAACTACTTTTCAACCCCAAGTTTTCCTCAGAGCAATGGACAAGCAGAAGCATCCAACAAAGTTATCTTGGATGAGATAAATAAGAGGTTGCAGGCAGCCAAGGGAAAGTGGGTGGATGAACTACTAAGTGTGCTTTGGGCATATCGGACTACGCCGAGAAGATCAACGGGGGAATCCCCTTTTGCCATGGTCTATGGCATAGAAGCTGTCATTCCGCTGGAGGTCAGCATTCCTGGGATCAGAACCCAGGGAGTAGAGAACAGGACTAATGATGTACTCTTAACCCGAGATCTGGACCTGCTAGAAGAAAGAAGAGAAAGAGCTGCAATTCAGCTGGCAACATACCAGCAACAGCTTGCAAGAGCTTATAATAAAAAGGTTAACCCAAGGGAATTCCAAGTCGGCAACCTAGTCTTAAGAAAAGTCGTTGGCAACAAGAAGGATCCCAGGGAGGGCAAGCTTGGCCCAAACTGGGAAGGACCCTACAGAATCATCTCGGTACTGGGCAATGGGGCATATCGGCTTGAAGATAATGAGGGCAAATAGTTGCCTAGGCCTTGGAACACTTGCAATTTGAAATTTTTCTATCACTAGAATATTTTGTTCTTTTGTCATTTGCCGAAGTAAATTAATAAAATCTCAGCTTGTTTATATTTATACACTTGTGACTAATAAAGATACATAATGTTGTTTCTGGAATCCATGTATAATGAGAACCCAAGTGGAACTTAGGTTCACATTAGGGGGCAGAGAGAAGAAAAATGATGTTTAACACTTGTTGAAACTTGAAAAAAGTTTACAAGTTGAAGTTAAACCGAAATGATGTTTAACACTTGTTAAAACTTGAGAAAAGTTTACAAGTTGAAGTTAAACCAATATGATGTTTAACATTTATTGAAACTTGAGAAAAGTTTACAAGTTGAAGTTAAACCGAAATGATGTTTAACACTTGTTGAAAATTAAGAAAAGTTTACAAGTTGAAGTTAAACCGATATGATGTTTAACACTTGTTGAAACTTAAGAAAAGTTTACAAGTTGAAGTTAAACTGAAATGATGTTTAACACTTGTTGAAACTTGAGAAAAGTTTATAAGTTGAAGTTAAACCGATATGATGTTTAACACTTGTTGAAACTTAAGAAAAGTTTACAAGTTCAAGTTAAACCAAGTTTGTATAACCGAGGTGTGTCACCCCGAAAAGGTTGCACAAAGATTGAAGTGTATGCGAAATATTCTATGTATAGAATCATGCAAAAGTAGTAAAAAGAAGACAAAGATACAAGCATTCAGGGAAGGAAAGTTGTATTAATATTCAAAAAAGGCACATCGGCCAAAAGCTTACAATTGTTCCCAGAAAAAGAAAAGCAAAAGTACAAAAGATGGAAGAAAATGACATCAAAATTAAGAGTCTTCAGCAGCAGGCTGGGTTTGGACCTCAGAGGACTGCTGAGAAGACATCTCGGCAACCTTCTCGGCCGCAAGTTCAGCATCAATTTCTTTAAAGGTTTCGTCTAGGCTCTTGTCAGCAGGGGGAACATCCGATGACGCTTTCTCTGGAGTAGCATCCTTGGGGACTTCATCATCCTTCTCATCCTGAGTCAAGTCTAGGACTTGCTCATTTTGAGGAGAAGACTTGGTCCCAGCAACATCTTTTGACTTCCTCACCAGAACCTCCTCCTCAGATTCAAAGTCGTCATCAGACTGAGTTGGAGTTGGAGGGAATGGAAGAGGAATGGTGTCGGCGTTCCTGAGGGGCGAGTCCTCGGGGACTTCAAGCTTTTTCAAAAGAGACATCCAACCAAGGGTAAAACCCTTGTTGCATCCCTGCTTCATTTACTTTTCATAGTCCGTCGTGATGTCGGTCACCCCTTCGGTATAGCCCTTTTCGTCTGCAGCCTTGACTTCGGCCTCTTTGGTGGCCAAAGCATCTTGAAGCTCCTTTTGGGCCTGGGCCATCTTTTCTTCGGCCTCTCTCTTCTGGGCCTCAAGAACTTTCTTGATGGCCTTAGCAAACTCCGCCTTTTCTTCGGTGTCGGTTTGAGCCTTGATGGCAGCCTCGGCCTGATCTTCCAGTTTTTTCATTTTTGATTGCAAACTTTTGTTGGTCTTTTGAAGACTGGAGACCTCCCTCTTCATTTCGGCCAGCTTCTTCCGATTCTCAAAAGATTGTACTAAAAAAGAATGGGCATGCTAAATGGCCTGAAATTAAAATAGAACAGAAGTTGTTAAAAAAAAAATTACAAGTATGGAATGAACAGAAAGAAAGAAAAAGTTGCCAGATAAAGACACTTACTTGAACGGAGCGTTGAAGCATCAGGGCGTAATTCTCGTACTCACTCAACTCGCCGTTTCGATCAAGATCGCCGGGAAGAAGCAGAGCGGTACTGAGAGCTACGCCGACGTTAATATCATCGGCACTATCGTTGGCCATAGCTGGCTTATCTTCCAGAGTGATTTTAGGGGCCCAGGGGGCATCATGTTTTTTGGACCCCGAGGTGGTTGCAGAGGATGACCTCGGCCTCTTTGATTTCGGAGAACCGGATAGTTGGGCCTCGGCACGCCTCTTCTCCGTGGTAGACTAGGACTTGTCACTTTCAGCCAGTTTTGAGATTGGCAAGGTGTCCTCAATGTCAACCTGAGTCACCTTTACCTTAGGCTGAGCCTTCTTTATCCTCTTTTGCTTTGGTAGAGGCTGGGTTTGTATTGGTTGAGCGTCAACATCAGAAGGGATGCTGGCTAAGAGGTCCTTGGCAACTACCTTTTAGCGGCCCATCTCGGCGGGAAAAATAGTTCGTCGCCGACGACGGCGCTGGGATATCGGGATAAGATATGGAGCAGAGGTAGACAGTTGCTTAGCTGGATCTGAGGTTGATCCCTGGTCTGTCTGAGATGTGGACGCGACTTGTGGAGTTGTGACAGATGGTGGAGAAAGGCTTTTCTTCTTCCTTCTTGGGACGTCGGGAAGAGCCGACTTATAAGTAGGGATGAAGTTGAGAAGCAGAGGGGCCTTCCGCTTATGAACTGGCAAATTCAGTAATTTTTTCAAGTCTTTGCTGGGAAAGAAAGACTGTCGGAAGCCCTTTGGTGGCTGAGGAAGAACTGCAAAAAAGAAAAAAGCGTGGACATTAGAACAAGATGTTGAAAACTTTACAAAAAAAAGCAAGAAAATTTGTGAAGGGTGGCCCTTACCAGCTCTTTTCCCGAAAACTGTTCGATTTTGGGGATAAAGATGGAGGAGGTCATCGTTTGGCTGAAATTCCTAGTTACTCGAGACGATGAAGTAATCATCCCCCGCTCCCTTGTTGGAGTCAGGGAGGTCGGCAATGATTTTGTATTCAATGGATCTCGGCTTGAGGTAATAGATGTCACCTTTTTCTGATTTCAGGCGACACATGGTATAACAGTACTGGAAATCGGCAAGAGTAATCCCAGCATTCTCTTGTTTGGCTAAAGCTATGGTACCGTTAATAACTCGGTAAGAATTGATGGCAAGTTGCATTGGGTTCAACTTATAGAAATTAAAGGATTTCACAGAAAAAAGGGTCAAGTGGAAACCTAAGTCCGCACTCAATAAACGTAACCACGGGGAAAGGCATAAAGTTTACATCGGGCATAATAGAGTCATCCTCCCCAGCCAACCTCAGATGAACATTAGCTGAGATTTCGAACTCCTGCCTAAAGTATTCTAATTTTGTCGGGGTGTTTACCCTATGCTTCCACATATCCATGGCGTCGACTTAAACGGAGATATCGAATTTCTGGACGAAGTATTTTTGTAGGGTTTAAAAGACCTCGGCTAAAAATCTACAAATATACTATGATAAGGGTTTGTATGGATCTAGAAGGAATTCGTTTCAATTTTTTCTAAAAATTGTGGGTTCTACAAACAAGTCCCAAACCTAAAACTATGGGGATGAAGGTTGAAAGAACGAATCTGGAAAACAGAAAAACAGGGATCCGTTTCAGAAACAAGAATGGTGATGAAGCCATCAAGAAATCAAGACAAAAAGTTTGCACAAGTATATCAGGCCAAGAACAATGGCAGAAATCAACATGTATGTGAACAGTGCGAGTGTTCAAGACATGGGCAAAGAGCAAAATTATGAAATAAACATGCTCAGATACATGATTCACGAATCAAATATTTGGGTAAAACGGCAATGGCGACTAATGATGAAACAGAATTCCGTAGAGCATAACAAGAATTAAAACCAGAAGGAGTGGTGGCTTACCAGAGAAAAGAAGCCGATGCTTGAGGTCGCTGAAGTCAGAAGAGCGGCGGCAATGGAACAAGTTGGCAAGAACTTCGCCGGAAGAAGTGAAACAACGATTGCAACAGAGCTTCAGAACTTAGAACAATAGAGGATGAGAGAAAGCAAGAGAGAGAAAAAGTTTGAAAAAAGACGATGAAAAGTGGTGAGACGAAAGGGGGAAAACAGGTTTTGTCAAAAAACTTGAAACGGCGGCAAAAACAGGGCAATTAATATGCCTGGAACAGCTAATACGTCAGACGGCGCATGTAGGCACGAGACGACTTACAAGCGCGTAACAAGTACGATCCAGTGAGGGGAAGGCACGTGGCTTAAACGGTTGAGTTGTTATGTATAACAGCTCATACGCGTGAAGAAGCCCTTTGGATTCTTAATCTTTAAGAAGACATATCGGCCTATGATGATGATCTCGGCTTACGCCGATGTACTGACAGGAAGTACCGATATAGGTTCCATCACCTCAGGATGCCGAGGTAATAGAACCTAGGGGGCAGTTGTGGGAATATATTTTATGTGTCTCAACATGCGACCAAGGTGACGCCGACGTGTCAGCCGAGGTGCCATGTGTCCAGGACATGACGCCGAGGTGATCTCAGCAAGGCCGAGGTTATCTCCGAAGATATCAGAATCCGAGATAAGCGGATAAGGCACAAGAGTCCTAGAATGAGGAGGGAGTATAGCATGGATGAGGATAACACTCTTAGAGAATTTATCTTTATCTCTTAGAGAGTCCAGGATAAGCACTGAACAAGAGTCCATTGAAGCTAGGCTTCTGTTGGGACAAGGATTGAGTTAACTATAAAAGAGAAGCACCCCCGTGGGTCTAAGGTGCACAATTTATGTTCTGAACAGTGAATTCAGCACTATTGATTATCTTTGAGAAATATACTGACTTGATCGTCGGAGTGCCCCCGGGTGGACGAACCACCACCGGAATCTTCTCTTTCTGTTGCAGGTCAGCCAGGTGTCATCTATTTTGCCAATTCTCTCCAACTGAATACTGAGTTAGGCAGTGTGATCGGAAAATCACTCACACAATATCCATTACACATTCCAAAATTAGATCGTTTTGTTTCAACTTTAAATTTGAATCATTCTATTATCACAAAAGACCATTGCAGAGATCGACGACAGAGTATCCTAATCCTAATAAAACTAATACTTGAGCCTTAAAAAATGTTGGCTAAAGACCCAACAAACTTGTAGTAAGGACAACACCAACGGATTAGTTTAAGGCTTCTTTTGGGAATTGAAGTGGCAAAATGAGCTGTTCAAAAATTCAGTGTCAAGACTCTCGAAAAGAAAAAAGCCAATTCAGCTTTGATGTATAACTACTGATATAAGGCAGATAGTACTCAGAACATATATATATATATATATCAATTATGAAGGCTCTGTTTGTAAGGTATATCAATATATCAATTGATTGAGCTGCTTCTGGGAAACCTACCACTGTTTTCAGAGAGAAATCAACTTCACCCTTGGACAACTCAATTGCAGAAGTCATTTCTGACTTGGATTCTTCATTTTTCAATGGTGGACTTAAGCTAACTATGTCAAATGTGAAATTCTAAATTATTATTTTCAATTCATTGATTTATTTAGCTTTAAAAAAGGGAAGAAAAAAAAAAACCCATGTCTCATTTGACAAATGCAATTCCAACCAGAAAGTCCAAATTAGACAGGTACTGGCTTATTTCTTGCTCAAAAGCCCAATGGGAGAGGGCATCCCATTAGTTTTTAGTAGCTTCCCATTTTGCCCCTACTCTTCTTCCCTATTCTATTTTTGGCCTTGAAGGGTAAATTGATCATTTTGTATTAGAAGTCAAATAGTAAAACTAAAAAACTATGAACGTGCCAAATAAGAAGAAATTCTTAGAGCATGTTTGGTAACGTTTACGTTTTCAGTCTATATTTACAAAAATTTTATAAACTGATTTTTGTTTATTTTTAGAAAAACATAAACTACAAACGCGTTTAGTTTAGACAAAATATTTTAAAAAATTTAAAAATATAAAAAAGAGTGAGAAATGACAAGTGGTGGCGGGTGGTGACAAGTGGTGGCGGTAGAAGACAGTGGTGGAAAATGATGGCAGGTGGTGGTGGCGGAAGACGGTGGTGGAAAATGGTGATAGGTGGTGAGTGCTGGTGGCAGAAGACAGCGGTGAAAAGTGGTGGCAAGTGGCGGGTGGGTGGGTGGTGTATGATGGTGGTGGCGACGGGTGGGTGGCCAGTGGTGATTGGTGGTGGCGAGTGGTGGTTGGTGGCGGCAGGTGACTGGTGGTGGCAGGTGGTGATGGCGAGCAGGTGGATGGTAGTGGCGGGTGGGTGGTGGTGGCAGCGTCGGCGGCAGCAGGGGGTGTGTGGTGGCGACGAGTGGGTAGCAAGTGACTGGTGGTGGTGGCAGGTGGGTGGTGAGTGGTGGTGGCAGGTGGTGTGAGGGATGGGTGGTGGCGGCAGAGGACGGTGATGGAAAATGGTGATGGGCAGTGGCTAGTGTTGGGTGATAAAAAAAAAAAAAAAAAAAAACTTAAAACGTAAACTCATTTTTTGAGTTTACTTTTTTTAGTCAAATTTATAAAGTGAGACTACTAATTTATAAATCAAAAATTTACCAAACAAGTTTTTATTTGAATTTTTAAAATTTTTATAAATATAAACTGAAAACGTAAGTGTTACCAAACGCCACCTTAACATTCTTTTTTATCAGCTTATTTTTACCCAATAAGTTGACTTCTTAGGTTACTCGGGGAAAAAAAAAACCGACTTCGAGCATTGCCAATTTGGCTAGAAACCAGGTTACCTTACCATCTCAACCAACAAAATTGCGTGAAAGAAAAAGCTAAAAGACAAGAAAACCCGGGAAATTCAAGCCCTTCAAAACCGTTCAACATATTCTTGCCACTAGTTAGGTAAACATCATAAAGCTAAAAAAACATCATAAAGCTAAAAAAACTCCATTATATAAAGCCCAGTATTTGTGCTGAACACAACAAAGTTAACCTAATCTTCAGTCAACCAAGTTTTTTTTTTTTTTTTTTTTCCACGATTACCCCCATTGATATTGCCTGTATCCCCCAGATATACAGTCTGCTTCATTCCCAGTCACGGATGAACAAACGAGTAACATAAGCAGAGCGAAAATAACTAAATGCTCATAAAATTCACTGTTACACAACCCCAGAAGGAAGACGGAGCACAAGCTGACCTCCAAAAACACTGCAAACCAAAAGGACTTGTTAAAAATGAATAAATAAATTGCATTCAACGAATGCTTGATTGTCTGAAGAACATGAATATGTTGTCATGAAAAGTTCATTTGACCTTTTTATGTAATAGTAACAGAAGTCTGCTAGTATGAAAGTTTGAACAATTTCAGATATAAGAACCATCGAAGGCCATAATCCATAACCTAGTGCTGTCAGAAGATGCCCACGACTGTCCAAAACCTGTTGAAGGCAATAGAAAATGAAGAAATAATGGCAAATCATACATCCAATTGTGTAGAAGATTAAGTAAAGCAAACTTACACCGCTGCAAGAAAGGTCAAATTCACAAGGATAGAGTTGACAACCATAATGGCACAAGTTATTAGATCATAATTTTGGTAGAACACATCTATTGTCCATAAAGCCAATAAATGTATTAACTCTTCAATTACAATAAGGCAATGTCTTTCAGCTCAGTAAATGAAATTTAATTTCGTTGGTGGTCTTTGTGATGGAAAATAACTTCTTAAATCAAGAGGCGGGGATTCAAGTAGGGGAGGAATATAGAAGTTCAGGGAGGGAGGGACTTATCTTTAAGGTAGATTTTGAGAAGGCATATGACCATGTGAATTGGCAACTTTTAGATTTTGTAATGAACAAGAAGAGATATGGTGAGCGGTGGAGAACTTGAATTAAGAGATGTTTGTCGACTTGTAACATGTCAGTCATAGTTAATGGTAAACCAAAGGATTGTCTTAGGGCTTCGCGGGGGCTACGACAAGGGGACCGATGGAAAATAACTTCTTAAATGTATTAACTTAGCTTTATTCAAAGCAAGAGGTGAATAGACCGGGTATTGAAGGACTTGAGTGGGGAACCGTTGATCAGGCAATTGCAACATGGCTTGAAAGGCCTTTTGATGAAACAGAAATTTGAGAGGCGGTCTTTGATTATGAGAGAGACAAAGCTCCAGGTCCGGATAGTTTTTCCATGACTGTCTTTCAGGATTGGTGGGAGGTGGTGAAAGGGAATTTGTTGAGAGTGTTTTTGAAATTTTATGAATCGAGGGTTGTTAATTTGAGCTCAAATGCCACATTCATCTATTTAATTCTTAAGAAAGTGAATGTTATAAGAATTGGAGATTTTAGACCTATCAATTTGGTAACATCACTCTAAGATTTTGGGAAGGCTCTATCAAAACGACTAAGGATGTCTTTGGAGAATATTGTGTCTAGGGTGCAAGGGGCTTTTGTGAAAGGAAGACAAATCTTAGATGTCGCTTTAGTGGCAAATGAAGTAGTGGAGGAATATAAAAGTTCAAGGAGGGAGACTTATTTTTAAGGTGGATTTTGAGAAGGCATATGACTATGTGGATTGGCAGTTTTTGGACTTTGTAATGGACAAGAAGGGATCTTGGATTAGGAGATGTTTGTCGACTTGCAATATGCCAGTCATAGTTAATGGTAAACCAGGGGATTGCTTTAGGGCTTCGCGGGGGCTACAACAAGGGGACCCACTATCTCCTTTTCTTTTTATTTTGGTGGCTGATGTACTAGGAAGGATGGTCGATAGAACAAAAGAAGCAGCTCTTTTTGCAGGGTTGGAGATGGGGAGGGATAGAGTTTTAGTGTGACACATGTATAATATGCGGATGATACCATATTTTTTTCTTCAGGGCATAAAAGTCAAATAGTTAATCTTTATTCGATTCTGAGACTTTTTGGGGTTATCTCAGGGCTTAAGGTTAATTTGGGGAAAAATAGTGTGATGGGAATTAATATGCAGCAAGATCAGCTTCAAAACAGGGCAACACTTTTAGGATGTGCTATAGAGTCACTTTCGTTTAAGTATTTGGATCTTCCATTGGGGGTAATCCTAGGAATAAAGCTTTTTGGAATCCAGTTGTGAAAAAGATTGGCAAGAGATTAGAAGGGTGGAGCAAGGCTTTATTATTGCGTGGGGGTAGATACACTTTGGTTAAGATTGTTTTGAGTGATATTCCTATTTATTATTTATCTTTGTTCAAGGTTCCAGTTAAGATGGCAAGGTCACTAGAAAAGTTGATGAGGGATTTTCTTTGGGAAGGCAAGGATGAGGGAGAAAATGATCACTTGGTGAATTGGGAGTTAGTGTTGCTATCTAAAGAGAATGGGGGTTTGGCTATCGGTAATATTTTGGCTAGGAACAAAACCCTTCTTGGAAAGTGGTTATGGAGATTTTCACTTGAGACTAATTCACTATGGTATTCGGTTATAAGAAGCAAATATGGGACTCATGACAATCGTAGGGATTCAAGGGTGGTTTTGAATGGTAATTGTTATGCTCCTTGGAAGTCAATTTCTCAAATTTTCACTTGTTGGTCTCGTCATTTTTCTGTAAGGATGGGCAATGGGGAACTTGTTCAATTTTGGGAGGATATTTGGCTGGGTCAATCTTCTTTTGCTGTTGATTTCCCACATCTATATAGAGTGGCTCGATCTCATAATTCTTCAATTGCTTCCATGGGTTGTTCACTTTTGGCTCCAATTTCTTGAAATTTTGATTTTTTTAGGAATCTTAAAGATAGGGAGGCTTCACTGTTGACTTCTTTATTATCCAGAATTGATAGAGATTAGTTGGCGGTGTGTGATATGTAGGCTTTTGCTCGTGATTAGCTTGTTAGGGGTTTCATTTTTTGTATTCTCATTGTCCTTTTGTAAGAGGATGCCTCATCCTCGCTTCCTTTTTTTGATTTATCAATAAAGTTTTTATTGTTGATCAATAAATAAATAAATAACTTCTTAAATCATGCACTCTAAATTTTGTCTAAACAATTTGCATTCTCCATTAAATAAGCAACCAATTCAAAAAACATACCTTCGAACATACTCCATTGAAGAAACAATTTAAATAGTGCCACATGTTTTATAAACACTTTTTCATAATCCGGGCATATTTTTACAAGAGGCAGAGCCATCCAAGGTATACATGAGATTGAAATTTTGGCGGACATTAAATGTGTCAACAACAGGCATTTTAAGGAGCATATGGCACTGCCTAAGCGATTTAAACTATTATCTTTTCCTGTGCCAACTATATTATAGACCATACAAAATTCAGGTAAGGTATTGGATGGTTTAGTTCAAACCAAAATTTAGTACGTAAGATGCTGTTTCTTGACAATCCCCTTACAGTAAATTAGATCAATAGAAAATTTCTAAAACACAAGAATCAGATTGTATTCCTCAATCAAAAATAAATGTAAGATATCCAAAGTTTGCAGGTCAAACCTGTAGAACCCAGTGAGCACAGCTCAAGAACCTTGCAACGCCCAATGCAAACACATAATGAGCTGTGAATGGTTCAACAATCTGAGAGAATAAAAAGAAGAATAAGCATGGAGCTGAGCACTAATACTTGATCCAAAGAAAATCAAGTATCTAAAGTTTCAGAGGATTTTACCTTTGTATTTTGCATGACACGCAGCTGGGGTAATACAGAAACAGCTTCCAAATATACACAGAATGCCCAGAAAACCCTGTTGATAAAATGATGTGATGTGGATGGATGAATTAGCAAAGCCAACACAGCACATGGTAGCACCTACAACATGATGAAAAACAAGGTTAATTTTTCTCGAGAAAAAAAGAATTTCACATAAGATATACAAAACAAAATTAACTTAGAAGTAACAAAAATGAATGTTCAAAATGCAGCTATTCGAATGAGCTAAGCTCATGCCTATAAGCCTAAAACTAGGAGCTCCTTTGATATCACATGCTATTCTACCAAAGCAATTTTGAAAAAATGCTGTCGATTATTTGATTATTGCAGCATGAAAGAAATGGAGAAAGTCTTATGTAATTATCTATTATGCATTTCATTGCTAATAGGACAAATTTCTTAAAACAGTTATATAATTGACCATTCTTCATGGTTATGCGAATCAATAACTAATGAGCATAGATGGCAAGATGTTCTAATCTATAAAAGAACCAATATTCACTGCTTCAATTCATAGTAGTACTTTCAAAATTATTAGCACATTGTCCAAAGCAAGGATCTTGAAATCCATATATGCAATTTGTAACTGGTAACAGCAATAAACACTAGTATTAATCCAGAAAATAGAAAAGACGGCTTCTCATAAATCAGTACACAAGAACAAAATGTTGGTTGCCAACCAAAAGCTGCAGCAATTTGATGTAAATTACATTAATGTATGCATATAGATATTATACGCATTGCAGAAGCTAGATTACTAAACACGGGATACTGAAATTTTGGCAGCCAAGGAAGATCAGAAAGGTCTCAGTAGTCATTACTTCTTCCAATCAAAATAACGATTTAACAAGAAGAACAAAATTAAATACACAAAATTCTAGTTGGACAGCATAGAGAAACAACTTGGCCTTAACCACTCATACACAATAATTAAATTTTAGTAGTGAGTAGAAAAAATGAGAGGGTTAAAGGAATACAGTAGAGTACCAAAGCAAAAATATGAATTTATTATCCATTATGAATGTAGTCCTACAAATGTCTAACATCTGATAATGAAACAGGAAAATATATATATATATAACACCTTCTGGTTCAGTATGACATGAACTTTACTTGCAGAATATTTGAAATTTTATAATCAGTTGTTTAATTTAAGCTTTGATTTAAGCAACAGCAAACTCCTATTCACATATCTCATAAAGAATTAATGACAAATTGGTGCTATTTGAAGGACAACAAGAAAGTCAAATCTTGTTGGTCCTTAAAAAGTTCAGAGTCGTTGATTCAAAAGAAAATATAAGAGGATACAGCATAAAATAGCATGGAAACAAGAAGGCTTACCACATAATATATAGCAAAGTTGTCTTTGTCCTCCATGTAGCTTGATTTCAGTTTAAAACGAATCATATAAATAACCCACAAGGTTGTAGCCAATGTGGACAAATCAAGCAATGTATGTATATCATATTCCATGACAAAACTGCAATACAGCCTAACAGCTAAAAATAAGGCTGTCAGGTCTTGAGATTTAAGTGAGAGTCCTGCAGATAATAACCAAATCCAATCAGTGTTGTTAGCCAATGTGTAATAAGAAAAGTGACTACATCCAAAACACAAGAGAAATAAGTTCCTAAAAGCAATAAATGTTGTGTGGCATAAGCAAACCACATTAACCCAATCAAGAAAGAAAAAGCAATTAACAATTTATATCCAGGGGAAGTATAAGAAACTATTTGAAGCTATATAATTCTAGCTTCAAATGAAGGAATATCGAGTCACTAGTGTTTCAATGAGTTTCAGAGAATAAATCTGTTGTTTTAACTTGCAGGACACAATTGGGTTCTCATGTACTAGATCCAGCATTGGATTCATGATGCCATGTAATGGGTGAAACAATTCATTATTCACTTGTTAACATTACCTCGTATATTTCAATTGCATAAGAAAGCAATGATTGAAAAAGTTGAGTAAATTACCATGAGGCTTTTTACTAAAATGATGAGGTAAACTACGCAAACAACAGCCCTTAGATCATGGTATCAAGCAATGGTAGTTAGACAAATTACGCTGCTGGAATGCATTTTAATTTGAAAATGAACAAAAGTATGTAGGAGTTATAGAATCAAGCAAAAATTTTATTTTTCGTCTTAAAAATAGGCAAACTTATGAAAAACATTTGTGGGCCAAAGCAAAAACAAAAGTAGGTAGGAGTAAACAAACTAAAATGTTTTTTTCGTCTTAAAAATAGGCAAACACATGAAAAACATTTGTGGGCCAAAGCAGAAACAACATAGTACATAGCACAAACTACAAATAACCTAACCTTCACAGGGTAGCCCTTGAATCCTTGATTGTCATAAAATGATATAAAAATTCAAGTATAAAATACACATGCACACGCTAAAAAGAGGAAGACCCCGATAAGACGATAAGTAAAAAATAACAAATGGTATCAATAGAATTCCCAGGAAGACCCCAATAAGACGATAAGCAACAAATAACAATTTTTTATTTTTTTTTTTATTTTTTTGATCAGCAACAACAAGTAACAAATAACAAATGTTATCAATAGAGTTCCCCAAGTTTCATAATGGAACCATGAATTGTGAATATCCAAGAGGACTCCAAGAGGAACCATGAATTGTGAATATACAAGTTCAACATTAACACTTACAACAGAGGTTCGCTGAATTGAGATAATAATGGCCATACTGACACATTATATTCAAAAATAGTTACCAACAAACGAAAATTGAGCCCTAAACCATTGATTGAGTCCACCACTAGATAAACAAAACTAGTTGACCATGCAATCCCCAGAAAACAGAAAAATGTAAAATTACCAATATAAAACTCTGTCCCATAAAACAAAGAGATAAAGACAATATTTCAATTTAGACCCAATTTTTATTTATTTTTTTTATAGAAAAACCGTAATGAGTGCAAACCCCAATACGCGAAACCATCAAAACAAACAAAACTAATTTATTCAACCTCCGTTTGGTTGCTGAGAAACCATGCGCGAAAAAAAATTTGGGATCTTATAACAGTCTCGAGATCACCCAATTGGCCAAAAGCTCCAAACTTTCCATTCTTTTCCTGTAATTCCCCAGCAACCAACCACAACCCATATCACATATACATAATATATTTATAAATTTGAGGATTTTGGATTACCAGCACAAGTTTTTTCCTTCATGAGCTTGTAGATAAGGACACAGATTCCCATTGAGTGAACAGCCTCGGCGGCGACGAAGAGGTTGTCGTGATCGTGTACGATGACTCGCAGCAACACCAGAGCAGCCATGCCGGTGACGACGGCGAGGAAAGCCTTCACCTTCGGGGGTTGTCGTCGGACCCATAACGAGACGGCTTGGATCGACCTTCTGGGTGGTCTCATGGTGGTCTCTGTTTCTCTATTTGGGGATTTGGAGAGGTGGGTGGGCGATCTACGGCGGCGATGCGGCGGCGAGAAAGTGAGAGAAAAAAGGCAGATTTATTGGGTATAGAAGAGGAAACAGTTGGGAGTTGGGAGAGCCCTTGGATTGTTTTTTATTTGGATTGTGATTGTTAAGAAAAATATAACACATTAGTAATAATCTTATTAACGTGAATCTTATTTTATTAAAATTTGTAAATGTATTAATAAGATTGTTAATGATTGTTGTATTAATAAGATTGTTAATGATTGTATGAGTATTTCTAACATTGTTAGATTATTAATGTTGTTTATTTCATTATGATGGACAATTGAAGCGTTGTTAGACCATGACTCTCGAGTCTTTTCAAGAAAATTATTCAATGTTCTTATAGTAAACTTAGTTGGTATTCTAAATAAATTGTTATTGGTTTAAATAAAAAAATTTGTCATTTTGTGTTAGAATTTTAGAAAATAAAATGTTAGGTATCAATCTATAAATAAAATAGAATATTACTCTAAAAACATTGAATAATTTCTTCCTTTTCAAACATGGGGAGGAGTTCTGCTCTATTTTATTTATTTTTTTAATTTGTAAAATAAGATTTTACAATAATAATAATACACAAAAAAAATTACAAATTTAAAATAATTATATTATTTGTATATAAAAAAATAACTCATGTAATATATATTTTCATTTCCATCAATAATTGATATTATCATTATTCACATTAAAATTTATAGTAATTATCGATGCGATTAGACACTAGTTGTATTAGTTTTATTTTTTAATCTTACTAAAGATAATTGGTGTAGTTATACAATTTTTATGAGATTAATTATCTTATTTTTTTAAATTTCAATGGTAATAAATGTAATTTGTCCCTTCAATTCACCTTTTTAATCTTCAAACATTAAAAGAACTTAATAAAATCATAAACTAAAAGGTGCAAGTCAAACAAAATTTGATTAATTTGATAAAGGATCTTAATGGTATAGATCCATAAAAAAATCCTTGCAATCCACACAATTTGAAACTACCATTCACCACCTTCTTAATCATTGGGATATTTTGGGAAGCCCAAAAAAAACTAATTTTTAGTTTTTTATTCATTTTGAATCATATCATCTCTCACATCTTTTATCTGTAAAAAGACAAAATAAATTTAAAAAGTCAAAAAAATAATTTTTTATCAACTTCTTAAAACACTCCATTATCTCCCTAATCATAATCCTCCAATATCCCATAGGTTGCATCATTATTAAGACATTTAGGGCTGGTTTGGATAAACCTAAAAAAGATAAAAAGTTAAAAAAATTATTAAAAAAATAAAAAATTTATCATTATTCACAAATTAAAAATATAAAAAAAATTACACAAAAAAAGAACAAACCAACTCACTTCTGAAGTGATCATACAATCTGACTTTGTTTGTACAAATTACACAGGCGGGTGCACAAACAGGAAGGTGTTGTTCAGCCTCTGGGGGCCATCACGGGTTCCGTTTTGATAATTTGAACCGTCAATATGTAGAACTCGTCGAGTACTATAAGCTTGTAAAAAATCACGTTAATTGAATATCGATAACTATATGATCAAATCAGTTTTGTATAAAAAAATAGACGGTAAACAAATTAACGGTTCACAAAAAACTAATCCGATAAGATAGTTATCGATATTCAATCAACGTGATATTTTATAAGTATATAGTACTCAACAAGTTTTACACATTGAACAGTTCTGATTATCAAAACGGGACCGTGGTAGGTCTCCACAGGCCAAACAGCACCGTCTAATCCGATCTCGAACTGAAGGCAAGCTTCTTCTATACATGTTCTGAAGTATGCTGCCCAACCTAAGTACTGGCCATAAGTCTCAATCACTATCAGTACACCTTGTTTTATTTTAGGGGTAATATGATAATTTTGCTATTTTATACAATATTTTAATACACATTTTTTCGTAAAAAGTCAAAAAAGTTATTCCAAACATACATATTTTTTTCCTCTACTCTTTTTACCAAAAAATCAAAAAGTGTATTTATTTAGAACTGTTGATAAATTACTAAAAGTGAACAATTATAATTTGGTTCATATGCAACAGAACATGTGAAATGTGCCTATGCAAAAAAAACAGTAGCAGATTTCACAACCAACATACATGCAGAACCAGCCTACAAAAAACCATGTCACAGATTGTCCTGTAAATGAAAACATTCCCAAGTTCATAAAATCCAAGTCATTCCCAAGTTCATTAAATCCACTAGGACAATAAACCATATAAAAACCATCTCAAATCATTCCCAACTTCCCAAATTCCATTCATAAAAACATCATAAAGTACAAACATCATAAATCCATAATAACATTAGTCAAATTTTTCGGATACTAACATTACATCATAAAGTAGATTACATCCATAAATCCATAATAACTTTAAATCCATAAATCCATAATAACATTACATCATAAAGTACAAAAGTAAAGCAAATACAATCAAATACACCATCGCCTTCAAAATATTTTCCACCATTCGAAGCCTTCGACCATAGTCGCCATGTTCATTTTCCACGTCATACAGCCTCCTCCTCAGCTCGTTAAAGTCTTCTACTGTAACACCATCAGAAGCTCTAGTGTTGGAACGGATTGTGGAAGTCACATCTTCGTCATCTTCAGCCACGAACTTGAAGTAATTGCAATTGGGATTTTCAGTCTACAATGCAACCAACAATTAGTTAGTCTATTAAAACAAATTAAATTGTGACTACTTACATATTTAATATTTCCAATACAATACTTACATATTTTGATGGGCAAACAAAGAACAAACGCCCTTTATTTCCATTCTCATTAGTTTTTACGATATGTATGGCAGCTGTTCTTCCACAATTGCACATTCTCGGTTTTAATCTTATGTTGCTGTTGTCATTAGAAGAAGAAGCCATTTCTAAATCTACATCGACAATACAACACAAACAGTCAGCCCTCGAGAAACCAATTTAGTTTTGAAACCAACATTGTAGTGGACTCATAAAAACCTATTCTATCTGTTATTCAGCATTCTAGTTCTACATACAAATTGATTAGGTCTCAAAGTGTTTAGTTGCACTGAATTCAGGAAAACAATGCTACTGCCCTTCTCATGATCTAATAAACATATAATTATGTGTTTTTTAAGATTCTTGTCTTTTATAACTAGATTTTTGTCTTTTAAGATTCTTACATGATCTAATAAACATATAATTATGTGTTTTTTTTTTGGTTTAATAATATAACAAAATGTATCACTTTACATTTAGTAAAGAAAATTGAAATCCAAACTAATAATTCAGCAAGACATGATCTATCAGAGTTGACAAAAAGAGAGTGTCGTATAAAAATGAAATTAAAGAGAAGTTCAAACTAATAGGTAAATTACAAAATTGATAAAATTTGGACAATCTCTCATAATCTTAGACTGATTCAACAAATAAATTGATAATTTCATAATTAATAATCTTATAAATATGCTTTGTTATGGTTTTGCCCTGACCTCCTTTTCTAGGGTCAGAACAGCCCAGGTTTCAATTTTAACTTTCATATGGAGTGAACCAAAATTTGTGACACAAACTTAACACTTTCTTGGGAGGCATTTGAATGGATACCTTTTAACCTTGGTAAGGCTGTGGTGCACTGTGCAGAGACACAAATATGAACCCAAAAAAAATAAAAACTACTTTCAATTGTTGCCAAACAAAATACGCTTGCAAGGATTGCCATCAATGGTGGTTGCTACTTTTGAAGACATGGGTGTGCATTAGGAGCAAGTGGGAACTTCAGTTTTTGAGTCAACCATTGAGCTTTCTAATGTAATCCTTACTACGTTGATGATTAAATTTAAATAAATAAATAAATTTGATTAAAAAAATTACATTAAGACATGGAGCAGAGTAATTATGTGTCTTATGCAATGCTTTGATTTTTCACATTTGTCTTATGCAGAGTAAATAAAAAAAACAATTTCACATTTGTTTTGATTTTTCATTAATTATGTGTCTTATGCAATGCTTTTCTGGTATTGGGCTCTTAGTTATTTGTCAAACTACATTTCTTATCAATCAATTGGTTAGTGGATTATTGGAGGTTATTGTCAATATATTTATCATTAAAAACAAATTTTGGCCCTTAATCAAAATGTGCTCTATGAGAGACTTGACAAAATCTTTATTCTAACCTTCTAGAGTGGAGTTGAGTGTATTGACTCTATATACTTTTAAAATCTAGATTCTAGTACTCTTTATTTGGAAATAATGAATTTATCATGTGCCTATTTTTTATTGTGAAATCATAATTCTAATACTCTTATTTGAGATTGTTAGTTCCACACATAATAAAAGAAAATATGGACATAAGGATTGTCAAAAATCCAGATTGCAGCTTGCAGCTCTCAACATGACTTGCACCTTGCAGATTGTTAGTTCAACATATTTGCAGATTGTTAGTTCAACATGACTTGCAGATTGCAGATTGTTAGTTCAACATATTTGTAGTGAAATATGTAGAAAATGTATATAAACAAATAGGTATACCATGATATGACAAATGATCTCAAATAGGTATATAAACAAATGTATATAAACAAATGATATGACATTGCTAATTTTTCTCACAATCTATTCGAAATCATGGTATATCATGGTATATAAATTAGTAAGACATATTAGCAATGCTGGGTTTGGAGTATATAAATCATGGTATACCTATTTCATGGTATATAAATCACATAGTATACAATGGAAGGTCTTACCATTGATATCATACAATACCATGGTATATAAAAATTAGCAATGTTTGGAGTATATAAATCATGGTATACCTATTTCTAATTTTTCTCACAATCTATTCGAAATCATGTATATTCTCACAATCTATTACTTAACAAAACATACAATGGAAGGTTGGCATTAAACCCAGTTGTGTGTTCTTGTTAGCCCACTCCAATCATGGTATACCTATTTCTGATTGTAAACAATATCAAGATTCATACAAGCTGTGAAAATCAAATCCTCATTCTAGACAGATTTAGGACATTAAAAGATCTGTGAAAATCAAACCAATGTGATGCATATGGACAGAGATGGAAAAAAAAGAAGAAGAAGAAGAAGAAGAAGAAGAGGAAACCAAATCAAAGCCCTAAATTTGTAGCCGTTGGAATCCCAAATGACAGCCCTAATTTTGAAATTCCAAATCTAAAAGCCCTAAATTTTTTCAGACGTTTCAAAATCCCAAATCAAAGCCCTAATTTTGAAATTCCAAATATGAAAATCCCTAAATTTGTTCAGAAATTCGAACTCTAAAAGCCCTACATTTTTTCAGACTCCAACTTCTTAATTTCAGACGTTTGAAGACCAACCTGGTTCGTGATCTATGCTGAACTGATGGTGGTCGTCGCGGTGGAGTTCACGCAGCGTAGAGGCTGAAGCGGTGGAGCTGTGGTCGTCGTGGGGTCGCCGTTGGGACTGGTCGCCGGTTCGCCGGTGAGGGTAGGTTCGGTGGACGACCACGATCGACTGTAAGGCTCATTGAAACTGAGAGAGTGAGAGAGTGAGACAGTAAGGCTGTGTTGTTGTTTTGTTTGGGCGGGAACTCAAAAAAATTTAATTTTTTTTTTTTTTTTTTTTAATAATCTCAGCCGTTGGATGACCAACGGCTGATCTGAGCCGTTGCCCGCATGAACTCAAGGACCCTCCTCAAGGAGAGGATCCGAACTCGTTGGGAGAGCCCTTGGATTGTTTTTTATTTGGATTGTGATTGTTAAGAAAAATATAACACATTAGTAATAATCTTATTAACGTGAATCTTATTTTATTAAAATTTGTAAATGTATTAATAAGATTGTTAATGATTGTTGTATTAATAAGATTGTTAATGATTGTATGAGTATTTCTAACATTGTTAGATTATTAATGTTGTTTATTTCATTATGATGGACAATTGAAGCGTTGTTAGACCATGACTCTTGAGTCTTTTCAAGAAAATTATTCAATGTTCTTATAGTAAATTTAGTTGGTATTCTAAATAAATTGTTATTGGTTTAAATAAAAAAATTTGTCATTTTGTGTTAGAATTTTAGAAAATAAAATGTTAGGTATCAATCTATAAATAAAATAGAATATTACTCTAAAAACATTGAATAATTTCTTCCTTTTCAAACATGGGGAGGAGTTCTGCTCTATTTTATTTATTTTTTTAATTTGTAAAATAAGATTTTACAATAATAATAATACACAAAAAAAATTACAAATTTAAAATAATTATATTATTTGTATATAAAAAAAATAACTCATGTAATATATATTTTCATTTCCATCAATAATTGATATTATCATTATTCACATTAAAATTTATAGTAATTATCGATGCGATTAGACACTAGTTGTATTAGTTTTATTTTTTAATCTTACTAAAGATAATTGGTGTAGTTATACAATTTTTATGAGATTAATTATCTTATTTTTTTAAATTTCAATGGTAATAAATGTAATTTGTCCCTTCAATTTACCTTTTTAATCTTCAAACATTAAAAGAACTTAATAAAATCATAAACTAAAAGGTGCAAGTCAAACAAAATTTGATTAATTTGATAAAGGATCTTAATGGTATAGATCCATAAAAAAATCCTTGCAATCCACACAATTTGAAACTACCATTCACCACCTTCTTAATCATTGGGATATTTTGGGAAGCCCAAAAAAAACTAATTTTTAGTTTTTTATTCATTTTGAATCATATCATCTCTCACATCTTTTATCTGTAAAAAGACAAAATAAATTTAAAAAGTCAAAAAAATAATTTTTTATCAACTTCTTAAAACACTCCATTATCTCCCTAATCATAATCCTCCAATATCCCATAGGTTGCATCATTATTAAGACATTTAGGGCTGGTTTGGATAAACCTAAAAAAGATAAAAAGTTAAAAAAATTATTAAAAAAATAAAAAATTTATCATTATTCACAAATTAAAAATATAAAAAAAATTACACAAAAAAAGAACAAACCAACTCACTTCTGAAGTGATCATACAATCTGACTTTGTTTGTACAAATTACACAGGCGGGTGCACAAACAGGAAGGTGTTGTTCAGCCTCTGGGGGCCATCACGGGTTCCGTTTTGATAATTTGAACCGTCAATATGTAGAACTCGTCGAGTACTATAAGCTTGTAAAAAATCACGTTAATTGAATATCGATAACTATATGATCAAATCAGTTTTGTATAAAAAAATAGACGGTAAACAAATTAACGGTTCACAAAAAACTAATCCGATAAGATAGTTATCGATATTCAATCAACGTGATATTTTATAAGTATATAGCACTCAACAAGTTTTACACATTGAACAGTTCTGATTATCAAAACGGGACCGTGGTAGGTCTCCACAGGCCAAACAGCACCGTCTAATCCGATCTCGAACTGAAGGCAAGCTTCTTCTATACATGTTCTGAAGTATGCTGCCCAACCTAAGTACTGGCCATAAGTCTCAATCACTATCAGTACACCTTGTTTTATTTTAGGGGTAATATGATAATTTTGCTATTTTATACAATATTTTAATACACATTTTTTCGTAAAAAGTCAAAAAAGTTATTCCAAACATACATATTTTTTTCCTCTACTCTTTTTACCAAAAAATCAAAAAGTGTATTTATTTAGAACACCCCAAACAACTCCTTACTATGTAATGTCTTTTTTCGTTTTAAACTATTATCGTTATTCACTAATTAACCATGTAAGTATTATTTTCCTCCAAATAGACCCAATCCCTCCCGCTATACTTCAACATTAATTACTCAAATCGACTTAGCTTCTTCTACTTTACCCTTACTTTACCCTTAATCTAAAACCTACTATGTCACGCCCCAAAATTTGGACATAAATATTAAATTAAGACTAAACCACAATCAATTCCATCACCTAAATCCTAGAAGTAAAACAAAAAAAACTAAACATTCTCGTCTCTGTAAGGTTTAAATAAATTTAATCCTCAAAAAATTACAAGGGATTAAAAAAAACTAACAAAACGCCAACCAAACCATCTACCATAATTACATAACTAACATTAAAGTAACAATAACTAATCAAAACAACTTAAATAATGCAAAGTTGAAATATAACCTACAATGTGGGTGTTTGGGAGGTTGCTATTTTAGTAGGTTATTTTAGTTTTTGGCTATTTTAGAAGGCTAAAATTTTTGTATTTGAGAAGAAAATTGGATTTTTTTATAGTTAGATGTGATGTTTGTGAGAGAAAAAATGAAATGATTATGGGTTTTGTAGACACCCCATTTTTGACCGCCCTTAACACTTGGGCGTTACTAATTGTTTACTTAGTGATCAGGTGTGCAGTGCAAAGGTTCAATTTCTGCAACAAGGAGAGAGTCAAATCCCAACTTCATACCCCTCTTAGACCAAAACAATCTTGATTAAAAGATTTTTGACCTTGAAACCCTCTCTTTCAAAATAGTTTTTTTAAAAAAAAAAGTTCCTACGATGTTCCGACGCTCGCATTTTGTTAAATGTTGCGTTTTTTGGTAAACCGAGCAAAGACAAAGTGGAATAAATGAAGGAGAGGTGAAATCTTCGAAAAATCTTTCAAAACACCTTATTTAGGGGTTTGGAGTTGAAGAAAAGAGGAGAAGAGGGAAGAAACCAAGCTGGAGAAGAAGATGGGCATGAATCGCTAAGAGAGAGTCGAGCAACCCTCACTAAAACAGGTCTATCCTCTTGTACACTTGGATTTAAGCTATGATACTACCACCGTTGGAAAGAAGACTTCTGGGGCTTCATTTTTCCCTCAAGAATCTTCTAAAGCCGAGTCCGAATGGGAGAGATATAGTTATTGGAAGTTAGGCATCAATTCGATTAAGCTGAAACTGAGTAGTCTTCACTAAAAGAGGCATAACTTTTTGCACAGTTGAAATTTTGATGTAAGGCTGACACCATTGGAAATCTTACTTCCGGGGCTTAAATTTGGACACAAAAATGACCTGAAAAAGGAATCCATATGAAGGAGTTATGCCCATTTGAAGTTGGACCTGCAGAGCAGAATGTCCTATCAGCCACAAACGTGCACAGTCGGCCATAGAGATGGCCAATCGGCCATCACAAGTAGCAGATCGGCACCAAAGATGGCCGGTCGGCCAAGAGTGACCCAAACTCAAAATTTTTGAAAATATTTCTCCTCCAGCTATTTCCAGCTTGCTCCAACTGTCCCAATTCAGATATTTTCGACCAAGCTTGATATTTTGCTATATGTGAGAGCCTTATATCTCATATTCAAGAGGTTAGAACATTGAAGCAATTTTGGGAACCTTTCTCTCTAAAAATTCCTCTCTCTCTAGAAATTTCAGAGCTAAATCTTTGTCTCTCTCTCATTCTCTTGCCTTTGTGTGCATAACAAGAGATACACTTGGAGATACATCCCTCCTTTGCCTAGGCATCCTTCATCAAAGTTGTATATCATTGGGCTGAGGTCCCTTGAAGCCTATTTTGAGCTCTCAAAGGCTGATTTTGGATCAGATTTTGGCTGGTTTTGCTGCTGAGCTTCAAGGTGCTTCAAGGGTAAGCACTTGTTTCTTTAAACCTTTGCTTTGCATGCTTGTTTTACCACTTTTGTAAACTGTTTTTGGCTTGGTTTTGAACTGAGAAAATCTCTGTTTTTCACTCCTAAATGTGATGGTTTAGGCCTATTTTATGTTAGGGGGTTGTCTCTCCCTTTGCTCTTTGGCTTATAAAGCCTTTAGAGCCAACTTCCTAAGCTTTTGAAACCATCTTTGTTTGGCCTTTTAACCACTGAAATCCAATAGATTTTCAGTGGTAAAAATGTGATTTTGAGGTGCAAAATAGGAGGGGGTGGTCCCCTCTCCTCTTGTCTTGGTTGTATGCCTTGTTAGCCTAATTATTGAACATGTTTTTCTAGCATGTGTTGGCTTGTTCTTAGCTTATTTTTGGGCTTATTTCAGCATGGCATAACTCTGTTTTTGGCTTGTTTGATCATTGGTTGGATACTCCATGCACTTGTAGTGTAAATCCTTTTTGCCATGCCTTGTTAGCACTATAAAGTAGCATCTTTTTGTGGCTTATATTGGCTCTTTTCAAGCATGTTTTTGTGAATTTTAGGACCTGACATAACTCTGTTTTGGGCTGGTTTGGTCACAACTTGCATGCTCCATGTACTTGTAGTGCAATATTGCCCATTAGCCTAGTGTACTTGGTGTTTTGGCCCTTCATGCTAGCTTGTCTTGGCTATACTCCATACATGTTTTAGCATTATTTTGACATGCTTTAGGACTGTTTTGGGTTGCCTTGGTCATATGACTCATTTTTTGTATAGCTATAGTGCAAAAGCCTTGACTAGTCTTGAGTTTGAGGCCCCTACCATGCTATACTTGTGATGTTTGCATGCCTTGGCATCATTTGGTAGGTAATTTCAGACCATAAACTTCTGCCATGCTCTCATGATTATCACTCTTTCATTGTGTTTAAAAGTTGTGCCCTTATGCCTTGTTTATGAGCTAATTTGGGAGCCTATCTTTCTTGCCATCTTTGTTGTGAGTCTAGCATGTTTTTGCTATTATTTTGACCTGCCTTAGGTCTGTTTTGAGTGCTTTAGGTCATTTGAGCATTGTTTGGTATGGTTGTAGTGTAAAGCCCTTGACTAACTTTGTATTTCAAGTCTCTTGGCATGCTTTATTTGAGCTATGTGCATGATTTGGCATCATTTCTTACATGATTTCAGAGCATATTTCATTGCCACACTCTCACATTTTCCACCCCTTCAATGTGTTTGAGGGTTGTGTCTTCATGCCTTGTTTGTGAGCCAATGTGTATGTATGCTTGTACAAGCTTTTGGGCTCCCTTTTCAGCATGTTTTGGCCACTGTTTTGGCATGATTCAGGTCTGTCCATATTCGGTTTAAGTCCATTGAGCATTGTTTTGCATGCCCCTTGTGAGGTGCCCTTTACTAGCTTTAATGCCTTAGCTTCTAAGCTTGCCATGCATGCTTTGTTTGCATGATAGAATTTTGTGCATGCCATCCTAGCATTGGTAAAATAGCATGTTGTTTGCATGTTGTTGCATTGCATTGTATTTGCATGTTGTTTGCATTTTGTTATATTGCATGTTGTTGCATTGCATTGTGTTTGCATGCCATTAGCATTAATAAGTTGATCATATTGCATTGCATAGTGTTTGGATAGGGTGTTAATCCAAACACGAGAAACGAGAGACGTTTTATACTTGAAGTGATGAAACGTGCCTCATTTCTCTGTCGCTGACCCTCTTGATCATGCATGATAAAGGTTAAGGCTTTAAGTGTTATTTGTGCATTCATTTACATTGAATTGTGCAAACTTGGCTTCTCGGCCATCATGCATTGCGATGCTCGGTTGGTGGCCCTAGAGTCGAGAACTACACTCCCTTGAGCTTGAAAAATGATAGGGAGGGTGGTTGTGCACACATACCTTGCAAATACACTGTCATGCCTCTGTTTATGCTATGTTGCAGCAAAAGGAGAAATTGCAGGAAGCAGTGGCCGATCGACCATCAAAGTCTGCCGATCAACCATCAAAGGCTGCCGATCGACTATCAAAATTGGCCGATAGCCATTAGCCTTAGCCGATGACCATTCCTCTTGGCCGACCACCCCTCAGCATGTTCCTAAGGTGGGTCAGAAGCATCTTGGAAGTTAGCACAATTTTCAGAAGTCCAAAAGAGTGCAAACAAGAGGCATCATGAGGCACGGTAGTGGGTTTCCGAGTGAAGCCGATCGAGCATGCATCTCTTCCTTGCCTGTGGGGCCATTTCACTGCTTGTGATTAGTCTGCGTGATTAGTCATTCAATTTGTTGTGTAATAATTAATTAGCTAAATTAGTTAATTAGTTTGGTTGGTAATAATTAATTTAGCTTAGCGTAACTAGTTAGTTTATTATTCGGACCCTCTGTCGAGAGGGCAAATTTCGTAATAAGCGTGCGTGTGTGTGATACATGTCTTCCAACTCCATTTCTTTCTCCATTTTACTTAATCGCTTTTGATGGTTAGTTTAGGGTCATTTTCAATTATCATACTTATGCTATGCATGCATACATCATTCATTCGTTTTGCATGCACCGGGCTCGGCGCACCATACAAACTGCATTGTATTTCAATACCAATTTGAATACATGTTATTAAGTTGCATTCACATGACATCTTAGAATAGCCGAGCCTATCTTAGTTGCAATTTTGCATGTATTGCATTAGGCATTCTTGACATAGCTAGGAGCATGCATTGTTTTCGAACTAGCTTCTTTTTTGGCTCGAAGTACTAGGTAAGCTTTTTTAGCTTTAGTACACTACATGAAATGTGTATGTTGCCATGTATAGTGTGACAACCCTCGCCACTGTTTACTGATATATCACTGATTAGTGCTACTCTATGATTAAGTATGTTAAGTGACTGATTGACTGAAATTCTGACTGATTGATTGAGTATATTAATTTGAATACATGTCTATCTGTTTGATTGCTAATGATCTGTTTATGTTTTATGTTTTAAATTGCAAATTGAAGGCCTTATCGGCGGCCGAATCCAGAACTAATTAGTGTTTTGTGTTAATTAGAATTAATGTGATTTTATGGTATGTTTAATTGAAACGTGATTTGGTATGATTAAATTGGATTAAATAAGCTAAATTACATTAGTTGGACTTATCTACCATTTGCCACTTAGTGGGCCACTACCTAAGACAATGTTGAAGCTTTTTTTACACTTGATCACACATCACTCTTCAGCCATATTGAGGCCATTTCGAGAGAGAGAGTGAGAATAGGGAGAATTGGTTTCAACTAGGAGATTACTTGGAGATTTGGAAGATTTGAAGGAACTTGCAAAATTTGAGCTTCTATACCTTGAATTAGAGACTTGAAGTAGGAGACTCACCCTTTTAATTGTGAGTTTGAGTTGTTCTTGCATGACTCATGGTAAGGTTAGTGATTTAAGGCAGGAATTAGCTTAATATGTTGAATTGAGTAGGAATTCATGCATGCATGTATACATTGTTGAGTTTTGAGGTTGATTTCATGGGAATCCTCACATGCATGTCCATATTCTAGCTTTGGTCTATGAATTCAACATGTTTTTGGAAGGATTGACTCATTTGTTCTTGTATTAGAAGCTTTGAAGTTGATTAAATTCATGCATGTTGCACGTACATCATGTTCTTGAAGTTTTGTTTGGAAATGGATTCAATTAAACTACCTTTGGGCTTTGATTTTGTAAATTGATCTTTGAAACATGTCATATTATGAGTTTTAAAGTGTTTTCCAGAAAATTAGCCCAAAAGGATCGAATTTGATGCTTTAAAGATTGAGTTTTGTGCTTGGAGACAAATCTGGAAATTTCATATTTTGGATCCACGCTCGAGCGAGGAACTTTATGCTCGAGCGTACACTCTGAGTTCATGCAGTCCGCTCGAGCGAGTAAAGTAACGCTCGAGCGTGAAATGCGTGTATCCAGTACTTTACATGTGTTTACAGTCCGCTCGAGCGAGGACTTGTGTCTTACGCTTGAACGGGGGTCGAGTGCTCGTCGAGCGTGAATTTCATGCATCCAGTACTTTGCAGTCCGCTCAAGCGAGGAAAGTCACGCTCGAGCGTAGCTCTTTTGTCTGCATGTCCGCTCAAGCGGAGAAAGCCACGCTCGAGCGAGACCTCTATTTTCTGAAAATTTTGAAAAATGTTTTAAAGTGCATTTTTGCATCCTCATTCCATCCTAGGCATTCCTAGACCATGTTTAAGGTATCTTAATGAGGATATTGATGCAGAATCACACCGAGTCAAGATAAGGACTAAGTCATTGATTCCCAAGTGTGTAACTTAGTGTGTGTTCATTCTGTAATTGTGCAAGGTTGGCATCCGAGGATGCTCACTAGCCTCTCTGTAGCCCAGTACTCTGTGAGTAATAATGTTGTAAAGATATGTTCAATCATGAATATTTTCTGAATGATCAACTGTACTGCTTTTTGAAATGATATTTCTTATTGAATGAATGTTTGTGCTATTTGTAAACTGTATCCGTGGCATCCATAGCAATTTACTATTATTGCACTGTTACTGCTACTGTCACAGAGATCTCTGTCGGTTCCCATGTTGGAACCACTACTATTTACTGTTATGATGGCCATCAACTGACTATTTGGTCTGTTAAGACCTACTGTAGTATTTGCTATTGGATGTACCACATATAACTACTATGATTTCTAAATGAATGATATGACTGTTTAATGAGTGAAAGGACATTCATTCTTAACCTCTTTACATAACTGTTATTCACTGGGTTTTAGCTCACTGTTTATATATATATGTAGGTGTCTAGGCACCAGATCGGAGCTAGGAGCGTTGGGTTAAACTCTCTTTTTGTCAAGCCAGCCATTGTGCCTCACTTCGAGGTTCTGAGTGCGTCAAGCCAAGGCTGCTTCGGGGTGTTTTAGATTCCCCCTTTCTGTCTCTGTTTTGTATAGACTGTATGAGACTGGCACTGTACTGTTATGGTAGGGACTTGGTCCCTAACTTGAATGTTTGTATATGATGTGTTTATGTACATACTGTTTTGCTTATGAATGTGAATATGTTTGGAAAAGTCTTTTTGCATACAGACTGTCACAGCTCATTGGACATCTTTTATTGCTATTTTGGCTTCCGCCAGCCCCTGTACTCTGTATTACTATCTTTACTGTTAAGCAGGCCTTCGGTAATCACGAATTACTGGCCGGTTACAGTGCTAAACCCATAGGGGCGGGTTTGGGTCGTGACATATAGCATGCTTGCCATGAAGCTATTTGCTTAACTGTTATAACTGCATGAATGCCTGTGGATGAAGGTTTCATTGCTTGAATTGGAACAATTCATCAAAATCATGTTGTTTTCTAAGCCCACTCAAGGGTGGCAAATCCATGACTTAGCCTACTTGCGAGTAGCACCTTCAAACCATTTTGAAAAAAATAAACATGAGATGTTTTGTTCCAACTTGAGCGATTTAGTCTATATTTGTATGATGTGCGCATCACATAGTAATTCTAGGTTAATAAATCGGAATAAGAACACATGTATTTTCAAAAACAACATATCATGTTAGTAGAGGCCGGTCTTTGATCGGACGAGCGGGGGTGCTCATTGCATGACCTTCCCCTCTCGTACCCAAGTTCCCAAACCGAGGCAACTTTGGTGATGCCGGACATGTGGCCTTAGGCACGAGTCAGGGTTTCCTAAATTTCCCAAATCAAAATATTTAGGTGGCTACGCTGAAATCTGGCAAAACAGTCTATGTTTGGCGCTTTTTTTATTAAAATCAATTTTTCAAAATGATTTGTCGGATTTGGACTCTTTGGTGATTTATCAATCTTACATTGCACTTTGTGAGATTAGATTCAGAACCGTGACAGGAGTCCGAACCGTAGTAGCTAGAACCACAATTCGCGCCCCCGAGCGTGGAGCGAAGTTCGAGGTGGTCTACAGGTTTGATGTGACATTTTGTCTTATTATCTATTTTAGCCAAAAAAGTTTCTTCCCAAACACCCCCATCAAATTGTCAAAATACTAAGGTCATAAAAAATAATAATAATAATAATAAATATAATAAACTAATATCAACACTAAACTCAAGAAAACAAAAGAAATCCAAGAGACATGTCCAATAACTATAGTTATTTCATGTCACCACCGTAGCCCCAACTAATCCTGCAGAGGAAGCTCGGCTGCGCTCAAATAGAACGCACCCGAGTTGCCATGAGACAAAACGGGTCAGTATACAGGTATACTAGTATGAGTACAAGATTTAACACCCACATGTCCACCAGAAACAAACAAAAATACATTTAATTTTTGTTATGGGACAAGAAAAGTAGTTTCATCCGCACCGAGACGAATGGGTAATTTCTCGAGATATGGTGGTATTTAGTTTCTAGCCCCTACACAACGAAATATAAATTGAGTATAAAATAAACAAAATAAAAATAAAAATATGGTGGGTTAGCCCTGCATAAAAAGTTAGTAAGACCTACCATCTTGCAAAAAAAATAAAGTTAGTATAATTTGATCATAAGTAATTTGCTGAAGAAGTTTAAAAATGCACCGTTTCATGCGTAAATAATTCGAATTGACTAAAACTCAAAGAACAAAAATTGTACATAATCAAATTTTCTAAAAGACATCATGGACTAATTTAGTAGAAACTGAATAGTTTGAGAGAAAATCGAAAAATCTGGAACTAAAAATGAAAATAAACTGATATAAGATGAATTTTTTCGAAGAAGTTCAAAACATGAGAAATGTTCAAAATAATGTTTTACTTCATTTTACGCGAAACCTACAAAAATGAGCTCGTTTTGTGGGTTAAAACAGCCTCTAAAACATGCGTTGCTAAAATGAATCAAAACTACTATAACTAAGATTATTCGAATATAAGTTCTAATCGATCTTTCTAATAAAAAGTTAAAACACAAAAATTGTCTAAAATCACGTATACATGCCTATGCTTAAATTTCATAATTTATCGAGGCCGATTACTATTTTTTAAGATGTACAAATCAATACAATTCACACTATAACAATAAACTCATATTTAATTCTTTGTACCTTATCTCCACAATTTCGGCCCTTCACTTCTGGCCTACACATGTATCCCATGTGCCTCTCGTATACCTAACACCGCTCCGAAACCAAACTTGCACAGGGATATCATCCCAAGTTTGACCCACACTCCCTGGATGGTTAGCATATACGTTCGCACGTAAATCAAAGCACTCGTCTACTCATGAGAACGAGGCAACAATATATATACACATAATCTCTCATCTACTTATGAGAACAAACATAACAATGCCAAGCCTAAGGCATTCAAATAAATCTCATAATCCTCACTTTTTTTTTTATACACTCTTTCTCACCAACACTCAAATAAAATAACAATCCATAGAGTCATGATGGAGTATAAGAAATTTATCTATGGGTTCTTAATTTATTTTAATTTCATATATTCATGATTGTGATTATAATCATAAAATAAATACATATAAAAACCCTAAACCTTACATACACATCTAACCAAATAATGAAATCAATCCATCATCTACATGCAAATACAAAATCAAGCCAACATCAAATAAATAAATAAAAATAACAAATCAATCCATCATCTAACCAATATCTATAGATTCTAAGTTTATTTTAATTTCATATAATCATGAGTGTGATTACAACCATAAAATAAATACATAGAAAAATCCTAAACCTTGCATACACAATTAACCAAAATAATTAAAATCAATTCGTCATCTTCATGTAAATACAAAATCAAACTAACATCAAATAAATAAAAATAAATAAAAAAATAACGAATTAAACATAAATCAAAGAAAGTGGGTTTTGTACTTACAATTATTTTTACAAATTAAAAAAAATATTTGAAGAACTAATAGAGTCACTAAAATAAATCCCTAATCCTAACCTTTTTTTTTTCTCCTTTCCTCTTCTTCCCCGCCGTCTCTCTCTCTCTCTCTCTCTCTTTTTTCTCTGTCTCTCTCGACTTTCCTTTGCTCCTGCTCTCATTTTTCTTCAGTGAGGCTCTAACACTAATAACCTAATAAACTATTATAATATATTATATAATATTATATAAATATAACATATATAAATATAAATATAAAATCAATATATATAACACCTTTTATATATATATATATATATATTCAAATTAATTATATATAATTAAATAGCACATTAAATTAATTAAATCATACATTAAATTCTCATATAACCACGCAATTAATAAAGTCAAAAATAAAATTAAGTAATAATAATAAAAAATAAATAATAACTTACGAAAAATCAGGGTCGCTACGATATGCAGACCTCAAAAGAATCTCGTCCCGAGATTCGATAAGAGAGAATACTAAGCAAAAAGCTCCAAGTGCATATACCGAACTTTCTCTTCCAATTCCCAAGTGATGTCGTTCTCATCCTTGCTACATTGCACTTTCACCAAGTTCACTTTCTTACGCCGGAACTGCTTTACATCCCAATCTAGTATAGTAACCGATCACACCACATACATTAGATTATCACTAATCTCCAACACTTCTAGTGATACTACTTAGGAAGGGTCTTGCACACACTTCTACAATAAAGATACATGGAATACATTGTGAATCATAGCTAAAGCAGGTGGTAGGGCTAATTTGTAAGCCACATTACCAATCTTCTCTGTGATCTCATATGGTCCCACAAATCTAGGTGCCAACTTTCTCTTCTTTCGGAACCACATGATACCCTTCATCGGCGAGACCTTCAAAAACACAAAATCTCCAACATTCAACTCAACTCCCTTACGTTTTCTATCAGCATAACTCTTCTGACGACTCTGTGTAGTCTTAATACGTTCCCGAATAATGTTCACTTTCTCCGTGGTCTTTCTCACTAACTTTGGCCCTAACAATGGCACATCTCTTAGCTCCATCTAACAAGCAGGTGATCGACATGGCCTTCCACACAAAGCCTCAAAAGGTGTCATCCCGATACTAGAGTGATAGCTATTATTATAAGCAAACTCCACCAATGGCAAGTGTTCTTTCCAACTACCACCAAGATCGAGGACATAAGCTCTCAACATATTCTCCAAGATCTGATTTACCCGCTTAATTTGCCTATCCGTCTGAGAATGATAAGCCGTGCTTAGGTCTAACCTAGCACCCAAAGCACATGCTGAAAACTCTTCCCAAACTCTGCCACAAACAACGGATCACGATCCGAAACTATAGACTAGTGCACCATGAAGTCGCACCACCTCCCGAATATACAGCTTAAGTAGTTTATCCACAGTTCGGTAAACACTAATAGGAATAAAATGAGTAGACTTGGTGAGTTGATCCACTATCACCCAAATAGATTCATTACCTCACTCAGACCACAACAATCCATCCACGAAATCCATAGAGATGTACTTTCATTTCCAAGTAGGGATCTTAAGAGGCTGCAAAAGTTCGAACAGTCGTTGATGTTTTGCCTTAGCCTGTTGACACGCATAACATCGAGAAACATACTCTCCTACGTCTTTCTTCATACCTTCCCACCAAAACGTCCTCTTCAAGTCATGCTACATCTTAGTCCCACCAGGGTGAATAGTATATCGGGACCTATGGGCATCATCCATAATCTCTGTTAATCATATTATTTAATTTTTATGATGTCTAAAATATATTAGTTAATATACATATTATTTGACACAAATTATTATCTTTTTAAAATATATATATTTGTTAAATATTATTTAAATAAAATAATATTATCTTTTTAAAATATATATGTTAAATATTATTTTAAATATTTTCAAAAACTTTACTATTCACTTTTTGAAAAATAGGGTTAATTACTATTCATCTTTTGACAAATCGATTAATTATATTATTTTGACAAAAATGATTATTTTAAATATTTTCAAAAACTTTACTATTCACTTTTTGAAAAATAGGGTTAATTACTATTCATCTTTTGACAAATTGATTAATTATATTATTTTGACAAAAATGATTGATTGGTTGTATTATTTTGACAAATTTGATATTTATGGGTTGTCTTATTTTGACAAAATTAATATGGAGTGGTAAAATACATTTAGTTTAAAATCTTTATAACATATACAATATTTTAAAGATGACATATATTTTCAGATCCATCATAAATATTATTTATAGAGATTTTTCTGTATGCAAAATTTTGATCAGAACTTATATAACATTATATGCAGAATACATCACGTGCGCTATTAAATTTTTTACACTACATTAATTATATCATATTATAATTAAACAAGAAGAACAAGATGGAGTTATGTATATATGTATATATATATATATATTATAAACTAGATGGAGAAAATTATTTGTTTGTTTGATAGTTGTGAACTTTGTATTAAATTGTCTACAAAAACGGTGGCTCCATGTTTGAAAAAAATAAGAAGAAAAAATCAATCTTATTTTTATCTTTTTAATTCTTATCATTTGCTGACTATTTAAATTTAAGGAGTGTGCTTATGTAAGCAATGACATCAAGAGCCTGCTTATGTAAGCGATGACATCAGGAGCACGCTTATGTAAGCCATGACGTCAGGAGCGTGCTTATGTAAGCCATGACGTCAGCAAGGAGTGTCCAACGGGTATATTTTTGTGTATAAATAGAGGTGTTGGATGTGGAGAAAAAATCAAGAACTTGAAGAGAAAATATTTCTGTGAGCTCCAAAATTCTGAGTATTCTGCTCTTTCACTTTCAGATCTAAGTCTAGTTTTTGTTCTTACACTTTCATATCTACTCTTTGTGAGAGAATTATTGTAAGAGTGGGTTCAATTACCACTTATTCTTATTCCTTATTTTTGTGAGAGATTTTGTAAGGGTAAGGCATTTATTGTTGAGTGAGGCTCAATAGATAAGAGTAAGTCCTGTGCCAAATCCACAAGCTTGGTGGTGTATTTATTCAATTGATAGTAAAGAAATTCTCAAGGAGGTTCCTTGGGGAGTGGACGTAGGCCTGGCGTGCCGAACCACTATAAATCGCAGTGTTTGATTTTCTCTCTCTATCTCTTCTACTTTTATATTGATAATTATTATTCTGTTTTTATTTATTTATTAAAATTCTGAATATTGTGTTATTTTTAATATTGTAAAATTTTTAATAACCCAATTCACCCCCCTCTTGGGTTGCCTATTTGGGATAACAATTGGTATCAGAGCCTAGACTCTAGTTTTTGTGACTTAACCGCCTCAGAGTAGATCATGGCAACCCCTAGTTATTCCTTACCCGAGGGACAAGCATCTAATAGGCCACCTCTATTTAGCGGCACAAATTTTAGTTATTGGAAAACTAGGATGACCATACATATTCAATCTAATGATTATGAATGTTGGAAAATTATTTGTAATGGTCCAAAAATTCCTACCAAAACTATAGATGGACTTAGGGTACCAAAACCTGAAGATGAGTGGGATGAATCAGATACTAGAATGGTCCAAATTAATGTCAAAGCTACAAACATGTTGTACTGTGCTTTAGATGCCAACGAGTTCAATAGAATTTCCACATGTAAAACCGCTAAAGAAATTTGGGACAAGCTTATAGTGACTCATGAGGGAACTGAACAAGTTAAAGAATCTAGAGTCAGTTTGCTAGTCCATAATTATGAACTTTTTAAAATGAAGCCTGATGAAACTATTCCTCAAATGTTTACTCGTTTTACTGATATTATTAATGGTTTAACTTCTCTTGGCAAAATATATACTAATGCTGAAATTGTAAGAAAAGTGCTTAGGTCATTGCCAAAAAGTTGGGAGACAAAAGTCATTGCCATTACCGAAGCCAAGGATTTATCAAAGCTAAGTCTAGATGAGTTAATGGGATCTCTCTTAACTCATGAGCTCATAATGCAAGAAGGAAAGGAAGAGGAGGACAACAACAAGAAGAAAGGAATAGCTTTCAAATCCACCTCGAAACATCAAGAGGATAAGGAAGATGATTCAGATGAGGATGAGGAAATGGCATTCATCACTAGAAAGTTCCAAAGGTTTGTGAGAAAGAAACAAGGTGTACGAAATTTTTTCAGAAAAGACTTCAACAACAGGGATTTTCAAAGAGGAGAAAATCACAAAAAATCTGAAGTAACCTGCTATGAATGCAACAAACCTGGACACTACAAATCAGAATGTCCAGAACTTAAGAAAAAATTCAAGAAGGACAAAAAGAAAGCTATGATTGCAGCATGGGGAGAAGATAGTGATGAAAGCGACACAGAAACCGAAGTTTGCAAAAACGAGGTTGCTAACCTATGTTTAATGGCACTTGGAAATGAAAATGAGGTAAATGACGAATCCTTTACATTTGATGAATTACAATTAGCTTTTGATGAATTACATGCAGAATTTAAGAAACTTAGTTTGAAAAATAATTGTCAAAAGAAAGTAATTTCAAGTTTATCAAAAGAAAATGAATCATTGACTTCCAAGATAAATGTTTTAGAAAATGAAGCCATGAAAATGAAAAAGGAAAATGAGATTTTAACTCAAAAAGAGTCTTCAATTTCTGAAAAACATTTAGTTGTATTGCAAAAAGAAAACGAGTCTTTAAAAAATGAGCAAATTATTTTAAAAGAAAATATTGAAGACTTGAAAACTACTCTTTCAAAGTTCACTCAAGGTAGAGAGACTTTAGATAAAATTCTTAAAAATCAAAACCGTACTTTTGGTAGAGCCGGAATTGGATATAAACCTTTTTCAAAAGTAAAAACTGCCAAAAATGGTTTTGTATATGCATCTTCTAATCACTCTCATCTCACATGTCATTTTTGTGGAACAAAAGGTCATATTTCACCTTCATGTCCTATTAAAAGAAATCCTTTTGCTAAAATAAAAAAGATGTGGGTTCCTAAGGATATCTCAAGGGTATCAAATTCTAACTTTTATGGACCCAAGAAAAAATGGGTACCAATAGAGAAATCAAATTTTTGTAGGTATGTTTCAAGACAAAATTCAGTAACGATAGATGGTATCTCGACAGTGCATGTTCGAGGCACATGACTGGAAATAAAGCTATGTTCGCCACACTCCAATCAAAGGATGGCGGATATGTGACTTTTGGCGACAATAGCAAGGGTAAAATCATTGGTGTAGGAAGTATTGGTAAAAATCCCTCTCCTATTATTGAAAATGTTTTATTTGTTGAAGGTTTAAAACATAACTTGCTTAGTATTAGTCAATTATGTGATAAAGGTTATAGAGTTATTTTTGAGAAAACTCATTGCACTATTGAAAATACCTTAGAAAACAAAACTTTATTTGTAGATTATAGACATGAGAATGTATATGTGTTTGATTTACATGATTTATCTTCTCATTTTAACATTAAATGTTTATCTGCTATAAATGATAATGGTTGGCTTTGGCATAGAAGATTAGGACATGCTCATTTTGATTTAATTTTCAAGCTTTCAAAAAATGAGTTAGTCATAGGTTTACCAAAAATTGTTTTTGAAAAAGATAAACTTTGTGATGCATGTCAATTTGGAAAACAAACTAGAATTTCTTTTAAATCCAAAAATATCGTTTCAACTACTAGACCGCTTCAACTCTTGCATATTGATCTATTCGGACCATCTAGAACATTAAGTTTAGGAGGAAAATCTTATGCCCTTGTTTGTGTTGATGATTACACTAGATATACATGGGTATTATTTTTAACACACAAAAATGAAGCTTTTTATAATTTCTCAAAACTTTGTAAAAGAATTCAAAATGAGAAAAATCTTAATATTTGTAGTATTAGAAGTGACCATGGTAGAGAATTTGAAAATGATGATTTTATTAAGTTTTGTGATGACTTAGGAATAGATCATAATTTCTCAGCCCCTAGGACTCCTCAACAAAACGGTGTGGTTGAAAGAAAAAATAGAACTCTTGAAGAAATGGCTCGTACTATGCTTTGTGAAAATAATTTGCCTAAATATTTTTGGGCGGAAGCTGTAAACACTGCATGCTATGTTATAAACCGTGCCATGATTAGACCTATTCTTAAGAAAACTCCTTACGAACTTTGGAAAGGTAGAAAACCTAATATTAGTCACTTGCGTGCTTTTGGTTGTAAATGCTTTGTATTAAATAACAATAAAGATAATTTAGGAAAATTTGATGCTAAATCGGATGAAGCTATATTTCTTGGTTATTCTATGTCTAGTAAAGCTTATAGAGTATTTAATAAAAGAACTCTACTTGTTGAAGAATCTGTGCATGTTGTTTTTGATGAATCTAACGATATTATTTCCAAGAATCTTTTAAGTAATGATATTGTAGAAAATCAACCAAGCATGGAGAGTATTTATAAAAAGCAAAATGAAGAAAATCCATTACGCAAACATGACGAAGAAATGACAATGGAGAATCTTCAAGAAATATATGCTATTCCAGAAAATGACTCAAATCTACCAAAAGAATGGAAGTATGCTCATGGCCACCCCAAAGACCTCATCATAGGTGATGCGGCGGAAGGTATAAAAACTCGTTCCTCTGTTAGAAATATTTGTGGTAACTTGGCATTTGTTTCACAAATTGAACCAAAATCATTTTTAGAAGCTGAAAATGATGAAAACTGGATTTTAGCAATGCAAGAAGAATTAAATCAATTTGAAAGAAATGAAGTTTGGTTTTTGACCCCTCGACCTAAGGATCATCCCGTTATTGGTACAAAATGGGTTTTTCGAAATAAAATGGACGAATCTGGAGTTGTTACTAGAAATAAAGCTAGATTAGTAGCTCAAGGCTATAATCAAGAAGAGGGAATTGATTTTGATGAAACTTTTGCACCAGTTGCTAGACTTGAAGCTATTAGAATGTTACTTGCTTTTGCGTGTTTTAAAGATTTTAAATTATATCAAATGGATGTTAAAAGTGCTTTTTTAAATGGGTACATTTCGGAGGAAGTCTATGTTGAACAACCTCCCGGTTTTGAAAATCATAAATACCCGGATCATGTTTTCAAACTTTCAAAAGCCTTATATGGCTTGAAACAAGCTCCTAGAGCATGGTATGAAAGATTGAGTAATTTTCTACTTGACAAAGGTTTTTGTAGAGGAAAAATTGATACAACACTTTTTATAAAAATCAAAAAGGAAGATATGCTAATCGTTCAAATTTATGTTGATGATATCATTTTTGGTGCTACTAATGAAAATTTGTGCAAAGAGTTTGCTAAAGACATGCAGGGTGAGTTTGAAATGAGTATGATGGGGGAATTAAATTACTTCCTTAGTCTACAAATTAAACAAACTAATGATGGAATCCATTTAAATCAAACGAAATATATCAAAGATCTACTCAAAAGGTTTGAAATGGAATCATCAAAGCCTGCAGCAACTCCAATGAGCACATCGATAAAAATCGACAAAGATGAGCAAGGTAAACCCGTAGATGAGAAGAAATATCGAGGTATGATTGGTTCTTTACTTTATCTTACTGCAAGTAGGCCCGACATAATGTTTAGTGTTTGTATGTGTGCACGTTTTCAATCCGCACCGAAAGAGTCACACATCATCGCAGTCAAACGCATTTTCAGATATCTTGTCGGCACTCAAAATTTGGGATTATGGTATCCTAAGGGAACCACCTTTGAACTTTTTGGTTACTCAGATGCCGACTTTGCGGGATGTAGACTTGACCGAAAAAGCACTAGTGGCACTTGTCATTTTCTTGGACACTCACTCACCTCTTGGTTTTGCAAAAAACAAAACTCAGTGGCTTTGTCAACTGCTGAAGCAGAATACATTGCCGCCGCTGGGTGTTGTGCACAATTGCTTTGGATGAAACAACAACTTCAAGATTTTGGACTTCACTATGATCATATTCCTATAAAATGTGACAACACAAGTGCCATTAACCTTTCAAAAAATCCTATTCAGCACTCACGCACTAAACACATTGAAATAAGGCATCATTTTCTGAGAGATCATGTACTCAAAGGTGACATTGAACTCGAATTTGTGCCTACAAATTGTCAATTAGCTGACATATTTACCAAGCCTCTAAATGAAGAACAATTTTGTTATATTAGAACAGAACTTGGTATGATGAATACTCCAATATAATGTTTATATTAAAAATAATTTTTTAATAATTAAATAAAATAAATATTGTAATAATAATTATTATTATAAAAAATAATAACCATAATAATAATATACATATATTTATATATATAATTTTTCTCTCTCTCTCTTCCGTTCCGTCTCTATCTCTCACCCACTCTCTCCCTTACTCTCTCTTTTTCTCCTTCTCTTGCTGTCTCGCTCTCCCCTTCTTCCTCTACCCTTAGCCGACTCCATCTCCACCCTCACCATAGCCTACAACCAACTCCACCATCCACAAAATCATCGATCACTTTCATCACTATCACCATCCATCCAAATCCCTCACTAATCTTCCAAACTCCATCACTTCTCCACCTGAAATCTGCATCACCATCTTCACCGATTCATCAAGTTTCATCACCGATCCATCAAGATCCATGACTGATCCATCAAGATCCATTGCCGATCTACAAAAATTCGTCACCGATCTACCCAATCGTCTCAATTTCTTCCGTTCATCAAGGTTATCACCGATCAACATGTTAAAATTTTTGTTGCACTGTGTTGTATTTTTTTACTTGTTATATGTGCTCCAAATTTTCTTGGATTTAATATTGGTTGCTTCTACCTTGATTGAAGTATTTGTTTTTATTTTTATTTTCTCCTTTTTTGCTAGTGCACTTGGTGTAGTTGTTTATGGCCAGATCTTAAGGGCCTTTGGTGTCATAGATTGGTAATTTATTTCTTCAATTTTATGAAATTTCTAGTGCATTAACTCAGGGGGAGACTCATATTTTGAGATTAACAATCATTATAAAAATATATATATATATATAAAAAAAGGCATGTGTATATTCTGTGCATAATTTTAGGGGGAGTATATATATACATTTTTTTTCTTATCTGCCATACTCCTTATCTGCACCAACAAACAATTTTTTTGTGCAAAGTCAAAATTTAAAATAATAATAATAATAATAATAAATAAATAAATAAAGGAAGAAATGCTCACAATTTTATTTCAGAAAAAGAAAATATTACTCGATTACAGGTAAATTTTCAGAAGGTTTCACAGATTTTTTCTTTTTCACTTCTCTTAACAATTTTTCATGAGCCTCTGTTACATGCCTCTCTCTATTTTCGATTTCTGTGAGTCTTGGCATTATCACCGTTGCATAATACTGCACTGCATTCTCCAACTGTGCATTTTTTCTTTTTAGCTCTTTCTTCTCCTTACACATATTCACTACTTGTTGTTTTAACAAGCACACCTCATCTCTCCATTGCTGATTTTCTTGTACTCTTGCTTGTAATCGTCGCGCCATATTGGAAACTGCAGTCATGGCCTGTGTACTAAGAGCCATAGTGTGATTAATAGCATCGAAATCATTTCGATTGCCAATACCACTAGAACCCTCATTTACAGGCATAGCATGTGCCTGCGTCACTGGTACTCTCTCATTTGCCTGCATTACAGGCACCTCATGCAGGTCCGACTCATTGATAGCCAAGGTAAGGAATGACATGATTACAAAAGAAGCTAAAACAAATTTTTCTCTCAAAACACTTGATGATTTTGTATCTTTGCCTCTGATCTGTGTCACTTTTTATACACTCCATTGCTCCATTCCTCGATGCATATCTGCTATCTCTGCTCAAATCTTTTGTTTGTCCATACTTCCTGCGCTCGAGATGCTCCAAAATCCCCACAATGATTCCGACAAGACAGCCGGCCCCTTATTTTATTTTTGGCCACCCAGATTATTGTATCCACTGTGTTTGTTTCTTATCTTCATCTTTATTTTGATGATGTCAAAGGGGGAGAAAAAATATGATTTTGAAAATTATATGTCGCAGGGTTGTCAAATATTTTGTCAAATTTATTGTGTCAAATCCATACAAATATTGCCATCATCAAAAAGGGGGAGATTGTTAATCATATTATTTAATTTTGATGATGTCTAAAATATATTAGTTAATATACATATTATTTGACACAAATTATTATCTTTTTAAAATATATATATTTGTTAAATATTATTTAAATAAAATAATATTATCTTTTTAAAATATATATGTTAAATATTATTTTAAATATTTTCAAAAACTTTACTATTCACTTTTTGAAAAATAGGGTTAATTACTATTCATCTTTTGACAAATCGATTAATTATATTATTTTGACAAAAATGATTATTTTAAATATTTTCAAAAACTTTACTATTCACTTTTTGAAAAATAGGGTTAATTACTATTCATCTTTTGACAAATTGATTAATTATATTATTTTGACAAAAATGATTGATTGGTTGTATTATTTTGACAAATTTGATATTTATGGGTTGTCTTATTTTGACAAAATTAATATGGAGTGGTAAAATACATTTAGTTTAAAATCTTTACAACATATACAATATTTTAAAGATGACATATATTTTCAGATCCATCATAAATATTATTTATAGAGATTTTTCTGTATGCAAAATTTTGATCAGAACTTATATAACATTATATGCAGAATACATCACGTGCGCTATTAAATTTTTTACACTACATTAATTATATCATATTATAATTAAACAAGAAGAACAAGATGGAGTTATGTATATATGTATATATATATATATATATATATTATAAACTAGATGGAGAAAATTATTTGTTTGTTTGATAGTTGTGAACTTTGTATTAAATTGTCTACAAAAACGGTGGCTCCATGTTTGAAAAAAACAAGAAGAAAAAATCAATCTTATTTTTATCTTTTTAATTCTTATCATTTGCTGACTATTTAAATTTAAGGAGTGTGCTTATGTAAGCAATGACATCAAGAGCCTGCTTATGTAAGCGATGACATCAGGAGCGTGCTTATGTAAGCCATGACGTCAGGAGCGTGCTTATGTAAGCCATGACGTCAGCAAGGAGTGTCCAACGGGTATATTTTTGTGTATAAATAGAGGTGTTGGATGTGGAGAAAAAATCAAGAACTTGAAGAGAAAATATTTCTGTGAGCTCCAAAATTCTGAGTATTCTGCTCTTTCACTTTCAGATCTAAGTCTAGTTTTTGTTCTTACACTTTCATATCTACTCTTTGTGAGAGAATTATTGTAAGAGTGGGTTCAATTACCACTTATTCTTATTCCTTATTTTTGTGAGAGATTTTGTAAGGGTAAGGCATTTATTGTTGAGTGAGGCTCAATAGATAAGAGTAAGTCCTGTGCCAAATCCACAAGCTTGGTGGTGTATTTATTCAATTGATAGTAAAGAAATTCTCAAGGAGGTTCCTTGGGGAGTGGACGTAGGCCTGGCGTGCCGAACCACTATAAATCGCAGTGTTTGATTTTCTCTCTCTATCTCTTCTACTTTTATATTGATAATTATTATTCTGTTTTTATTTATTTATTAAAATTCTGAATATTGTGTTATTTTTAATATTGTAAAATTTTTAATAACCCAATTCACCCCCCTCTTGGGTTGCCTATTTGGGATAACAATTGGTATCAGAGCCTAGACTCTAGTTTTTGTGACTTAACCGCCTCAGAGTAGATCATGGCAACCCCTAGTTATTCCTTACCCGAGGGACAAGCATCTAATAGGCCACCTCTATTTAGCGGCACAAATTTTAGTTATTGGAAAACTAGGATGACCATACATATTCAATCTAATGATTATGAATGTTGGAAAATTATTTGTAATGGTCCAAAAATTCCTACCAAAACTATAGATGGACTTAGGGTACCAAAACCTGAAGATGAGTGGGATGAATCAGATACTAGAATGGTCCAAATTAATGTCAAAGCTACAAACATGTTGTACTGTGCTTTAGATGCCAACGAGTTCAATAGAATTTCCACATGTAAAACCGCTAAAGAAATTTGGGACAAGCTTATAGTGACTCATGAGGGAACTGAACAAGTTAAAGAATCTAGAGTCAGTTTGCTAGTCCATAATTATGAACTTTTTAAAATGAAGCCTGATGAAACTATTCCTCAAATGTTTACTCGTTTTACTGATATTATTAATGGTTTAACTTCTCTTGGCAAAATATATACTAATGCTGAAATTGTAAGAAAAGTGCTTAGGTCATTGCCAAAAAGTTGGGAGACAAAAGTCATTGCCATTACCGAAGCCAAGGATTTATCAAAGCTAAGTCTAGATGAGTTAATGGGATCTCTCTTAACTCATGAGCTCATAATGCAAGAAGGAAAGGAAGAGGAGGACAACAACAAGAAGAAAGGAATAGCTTTCAAATCCACCTCGAAACATCAAGAGGATAAGGAAGATGATTCAGATGAGGATGAGGAAATGGCATTCATCACTAGAAAGTTCCAAAGGTTTGTGAGAAAGAAACAAGGTGTACGAAATTTTTTCAGAAAAGACTTCAACAACAGGGATTTTCAAAGAGGAGAAAATCACAAAAAATCTGAAGTAACCTGCTATGAATGCAACAAACCTGGACACTACAAATCAGAATGTCCAGAACTTAAGAAAAAATTCAAGAAGGACAAAAAGAAAGCTATGATTGCAGCATGGGGAGAAGATAGTGATGAAAGCGACACAGAAACCGAAGTTTGCAAAAACGAGGTTGCTAACCTATGTTTAATGGCACTTGGAAATGAAAATGAGGTAAATGACGAATCCTTTACATTTGATGAATTACAATTAGCTTTTGATGAATTACATGCAGAATTTAAGAAACTTAGTTTGAAAAATAATTGTCAAAAGAAAGTAATTTCAAGTTTATCAAAAGAAAATGAATCATTGACTTCCAAGATAAATGTTTTAGAAAATGAAGCCATGAAAATGAAAAAGGAAAATGAGATTTTAACTCAAAAAGAGTCTTCAATTTCTGAAAAACATTTAGTTGTATTGCAAAAAGAAAACGAGTCTTTAAAAAATGAGCAAATTATTTTAAAAGAAAATATTGAAGACTTGAAAACTACTCTTTCAAAGTTCACTCAAGGTAGAGAGACTTTAGATAAAATTCTTAAAAATCAAAACCGTACTTTTGGTAGAGCCGGAATTGGATATAAACCTTTTTCAAAAGTAAAAACTGCCAAAAATGGTTTTGTATATGCATCTTCTAATCACTCTCATCTCACATGTCATTTTTGTGGAACAAAAGGTCATATTTCACCTTCATGTCCTATTAAAAGAAATCCTTTTGCTAAAATAAAAAAGATGTGGGTTCCTAAGGATATCTCAAGGGTATCAAATTCTAACTTTTATGGACCCAAGAAAAAATGGGTACCAATAGAGAAATCAAATTTTTGTAGGTATGTTTCAAGACAAAATTCAGTAACGATAGATGGTATCTCGACAGTGCATGTTCGAGGCACATGACTGGAAATAAAGCTATGTTCGCCACACTCCAATCAAAGGATGGCGGATATGTGACTTTTGGCGACAATAGCAAGGGTAAAATCATTGGTGTAGGAAGTATTGGTAAAAATCCCTCTCCTATTATTGAAAATGTTTTATTTGTTGAAGGTTTAAAACATAACTTGCTTAGTATTAGTCAATTATGTGATAAAGGTTATAGAGTTATTTTTGAGAAAACTCATTGCACTATTGAAAATACCTTAGAAAACAAAACTTTATTTGTAGATTATAGACATGAGAATGTATATGTGTTTGATTTACATGATTTATCTTCTCATTTTAACATTAAATGTTTATCTGCTATAAATGATAATGGTTGGCTTTGGCATAGAAGATTAGGACATGCTCATTTTGATTTAATTTTCAAGCTTTCAAAAAATGAGTTAGTCATAGGTTTACCAAAAATTGTTTTTGAAAAAGATAAACTTTGTGATGCATGTCAATTTGGAAAACAAACTAGAATTTCTTTTAAATCCAAAAATATCGTTTCAACTACTAGACCGCTTCAACTCTTGCATATTGATCTATTCGGACCATCTAGAACATTAAGTTTAGGAGGAAAATCTTATGCCCTTGTTTGTGTTGATGATTACACTAGATATACATGGGTATTATTTTTAACACACAAAAATGAAGCTTTTTATAATTTCTCAAAACTTTGTAAAAGAATTCAAAATGAGAAAAATCTTAATATTTGTAGTATTAGAAGTGACCATGGTAGAGAATTTGAAAATGATGATTTTATTAAGTTTTGTGATGACTTAGGAATAGATCATAATTTCTCAGCCCCTAGGACTCCTCAACAAAACGGTGTGGTTGAAAGAAAAAATAGAACTCTTGAAGAAATGGCTCGTACTATGCTTTGTGAAAATAATTTGCCTAAATATTTTTGGGCGGAAGCTGTAAACACTGCATGCTATGTTATAAACCGTGCCATGATTAGACCTATTCTTAAGAAAACTCCTTACGAACTTTGGAAAGGTAGAAAACCTAATATTAGTCACTTGCGTGCTTTTGGTTGTAAATGCTTTGTATTAAATAACAATAAAGATAATTTAGGAAAATTTGATGCTAAATCGGATGAAGCTATATTTCTTGGTTATTCTATGTCTAGTAAAGCTTATAGAGTATTTAATAAAAGAACTCTACTTGTTGAAGAATCTGTGCATGTTGTTTTTGATGAATCTAACGATATTATTTCCAAGAATCTTTTAAGTAATGATATTGTAGAAAATCAACCAAGCATGGAGAGTATTTATAAAAAGCAAAATGAAGAAAATCCATTACGCAAACATGACGAAGAAATGACAATGGAGAATCTTCAAGAAATATATGCTATTCCAGAAAATGACTCAAATCTACCAAAAGAATGGAAGTATGCTCATGGCCACCCCAAAGACCTCATCATAGGTGATGCGGCGGAAGGTATAAAAACTCGTTCCTCTGTTAGAAATATTTGTGGTAACTTGGCATTTGTTTCACAAATTGAACCAAAATCATTTTTAGAAGCTGAAAATGATGAAAACTGGATTTTAGCAATGCAAGAAGAATTAAATCAATTTGAAAGAAATGAAGTTTGGTTTTTGACCCCTCGACCTAAGGATCATCCCGTTATTGGTACAAAATGGGTTTTTCGAAATAAAATGGACGAATCTGGAGTTGTTACTAGAAATAAAGCTAGATTAGTAGCTCAAGGCTATAATCAAGAAGAGGGAATTGATTTTGATGAAACTTTTGCACCAGTTGCTAGACTTGAAGCTATTAGAATGTTACTTGCTTTTGCGTGTTTTAAAGATTTTAAATTATATCAAATGGATGTTAAAAGTGCTTTTTTAAATGGGTACATTTCGGAGGAAGTCTATGTTGAACAACCTCCCGGTTTTGAAAATCATAAATACCCGGATCATGTTTTCAAACTTTCAAAAGCCTTATATGGCTTGAAACAAGCTCCTAGAGCATGGTATGAAAGATTGAGTAATTTTCTACTTGACAAAGGTTTTTGTAGAGGAAAAATTGATACAACACTTTTTATAAAAATCAAAAAGGAAGATATGCTAATCGTTCAAATTTATGTTGATGATATCATTTTTGGTGCTACTAATGAAAATTTGTGCAAAGAGTTTGCTAAAGACATGCAGGGTGAGTTTGAAATGAGTATGATGGGGGAATTAAATTACTTCCTTAGTCTACAAATTAAACAAACTAATGATGGAATCCATTTAAATCAAACGAAATATATCAAAGATCTACTCAAAAGGTTTGAAATGGAATCATCAAAGCCTGCAGCAACTCCAATGAGCACATCGATAAAAATCGACAAAGATGAGCAAGGTAAACCCGTAGATGAGAAGAAATATCGAGGTATGATTGGTTCTTTACTTTATCTTACTGCAAGTAGGCCCGACATAATGTTTAGTGTTTGTATGTGTGCACGTTTTCAATCCGCACCGAAAGAGTCACACATCATCGCAGTCAAACGCATTTTCAGATATCTTGTCGGCACTCAAAATTTGGGATTATGGTATCCTAAGGGAACCACCTTTGAACTTTTTGGTTACTCAGATGCCGACTTTGCGGGATGTAGACTTGACCGAAAAAGCACTAGTGGCACTTGTCATTTTCTTGGACACTCACTCACCTCTTGGTTTTGCAAAAAACAAAACTCAGTGGCTTTGTCAACTGCTGAAGCAGAATACATTGCCGCCGCTGGGTGTTGTGCACAATTGCTTTGGATGAAACAACAACTTCAAGATTTTGGACTTCACTATGATCATATTCCTATAAAATGTGACAACACAAGTGCCATTAACCTTTCAAAAAATCCTATTCAGCACTCACGCACTAAACACATTGAAATAAGGCATCATTTTCTGAGAGATCATGTACTCAAAGGTGACATTGAACTCGAATTTGTGCCTACAAATTGTCAATTAGCTGACATATTTACCAAGCCTCTAAATGAAGAACAATTTTGTTATATTAGAACAGAACTTGGTATGATGAATACTCCAATATAATGTTTATATTAAAAATAATTTTTTAATAATTAAATAAAATAAATATTGTAATAATAATTATTATTATAAAAAATAATAACCATAATAATAATATACATATATTTATATATATAATTTTTCTCTCTCTCTCTTCCGTTCCGTCTCTATCTCTCACCCACTCTCTCCCTTACTCTCTCTTTTTCTCCTTCTCTTGCTGTCTCGCTCTCCCCTTCTTCCTCTACCCTTAGCCGACTCCATCTCCACCCTCACCATAGCCTACAACCAACTCCACCATCCACAAAATCATCGATCACTTTCATCACTATCACCATCCATCCAAATCCCTCACTAATCTTCCAAACTCCATCACTTCTCCACCTGAAATCTGCATCACCATCTTCACCGATTCATCAAGTTTCATCACCGATCCATCAAGATCCATGACTGATCCATCAAGATCCATTGCCGATCTACAAAAATTCGTCACCGATCTACCCAATCGTCTCAATTTCTTCCGTTCATCAAGGTTATCACCGATCAACATGTTAAAATTTTTGTTGCACTGTGTTGTATTTTTTTACTTGTTATATGTGCTCCAAATTTTCTTGGATTTAATATTGGTTGCTTCTACCTTGATTGAAGTATTTGTTTTTATTTTTATTTTCTCCTTTTTTGCTAGTGCACTTGGTGTAGTTGTTTATGGCCAGATCTTAAGGGCCTTTGGTGTCATAGATTGGTAATTTATTTCTTCAATTTTATGAAATTTCTAGTGCATTAACTCAGGGGGAGACTCATATTTTGAGATTAACAATCATTATAAAAATATATATATATATATAAAAAAAGGCATGTGTATATTCTGTGCATAATTTTAGGGGGAGTATATATATACATTTTTTTTCTTATCTGCCATACTCCTTATCTGCACCAACAAACAATTTTTTTGTGCAAAGTCAAAATTTAAAATAATAATAATAATAATAATAAATAAATAAATAAAGGAAGAAATGCTCACAATTTTATTTCAGAAAAAGAAAATATTACTCGATTACAGGTAAATTTTCAGAAGGTTTCACAGATTTTTTCTTTTTCACTTCTCTTAACAATTTTTCATGAGCCTCTGTTACATGCCTCTCTCTATTTTCGATTTCTGTGAGTCTTGGCATTATCACCGTTGCATAATACTGCACTGCATTCTCCAACTGTGCATTTTTTCTTTTTAGCTCTTTCTTCTCCTTACACATATTCACTACTTGTTGTTTTAACAAGCACACCTCATCTCTCCATTGCTGATTTTCTTGTACTCTTGCTTGTAATCGTCGCGCCATATTGGAAACTGCAGTCATGGCCTGTGTACTAAGAGCCATAGTGTGATTAATAGCATCGAAATCATTTCGATTGCCAATACCACTAGAACCCTCATTTACAGGCATAGCATGTGCCTGCGTCACTGGTACTCTCTCATTTGCCTGCATTACAGGCACCTCATGCAGGTCCGACTCATTGATAGCCAAGGTAAGGAATGACATGATTACAAAAGAAGCTAAAACAAATTTTTCTCTCAAAACACTTGATGATTTTGTATCTTTGCCTCTGATCTGTGTCACTTTTTATACACTCCATTGCTCCATTCCTCGATGCATATCTGCTATCTCTGCTCAAATCTTTTGTTTGTCCATACTTCCTGCGCTCGAGATGCTCCAAAATCCCCACAATGATTCCGACAAGACAGCCGGCCCCTTATTTTATTTTTGGCCACCCAGATTATTGTATCCACTGTGTTTGTTTCTTATCTTCATCTTTATTTTGATGATGTCAAAGGGGGAGAAAAAATATGATTTTGAAAATTATATGTCGCAGGGTTGTCAAATATTTTGTCAAATTTATTGTGTCAAATCCATACAAATATTGCCATCATCAAAAAGGGGGAGATTGTTAATCATATTATTTAATTTTGATGATGTCTAAAATATATTAGTTAATATACATATTATTTGACACAAATTATTATCTTTTTAAAATATATATATTTGTTAAATATTATTTAAATAAAATAATATTATCTTTTTAAAATATATATGTTAAATATTATTTTAAATATTTTCAAAAACTTTACTATTCACTTTTTGAAAAATAGGGTTAATTACTATTCATCTTTTGACAAATCGATTAATTATATTATTTTGACAAAAATGATTATTTTAAATATTTTCAAAAACTTTACTATTCACTTTTTGAAAAATAGGGTTAATTACTATTCATCTTTTGACAAATTGATTAATTATATTATTTTGACAAAAATGATTGATTGGTTGTATTATTTTGACAAATTTGATATTTATGGGTTGTCTTATTTTGACAAAATTAATATGGAGTGGTAAAATACATTTAGTTTAAAATCTTTACAACATATACAATATTTTAAAGATGACATATATTTTCAGATCCATCATAAATATTATTTATAGAGATTTTTCTGTATGCAAAATTTTGATCAGAACTTATATAACATTATATGCAGAATACATCACGTGCGCTATTAAATTTTTTACACTACATTAATTATATCATATTATAATTAAACAAGAAGAACAAGATGGAGTTATGTATATATGTATATATATATATATATATATATTATAAACTAGATGGAGAAAATTATTTGTTTGTTTGATAGTTGTGAACTTTGTATTAAATTGTCTACAAAAACGGTGGCTCCATGTTTGAAAAAAACAAGAAGAAAAAATCAATCTTATTTTTATCTTTTTAATTCTTATCATTTGCTGACTATTTAAATTTAAGGAGTGTGCTTATGTAAGCAATGACATCAAGAGCCTGCTTATGTAAGCGATGACATCAGGAGCGTGCTTATGTAAGCCATGACGTCAGGAGCGTGCTTATGTAAGCCATGACGTCAGCAAGGAGTGTCCAACGGGTATATTTTTGTGTATAAATAGAGGTGTTGGATGTGGAGAAAAAATCAAGAACTTGAAGAGAAAATATTTCTGTGAGCTCCAAAATTCTGAGTATTCTGCTCTTTCACTTTCAGATCTAAGTCTAGTTTTTGTTCTTACACTTTCATATCTACTCTTTGTGAGAGAATTATTGTAAGAGTGGGTTCAATTACCACTTATTCTTATTCCTTATTTTTGTGAGAGATTTTGTAAGGGTAAGGCATTTATTGTTGAGTGAGGCTCAATAGATAAGAGTAAGTCCTGTGCCAAATCCACAAGCTTGGTGGTGTATTTATTCAATTGATAGTAAAGAAATTCTCAAGGAGGTTCCTTGGGGAGTGGACGTAGGCCTGGCGTGCCGAACCACTATAAATCGCAGTGTTTGATTTTCTCTCTCTATCTCTTCTACTTTTATATTGATAATTATTATTCTGTTTTTATTTATTTATTAAAATTCTGAATATTGTGTTATTTTTAATATTGTAAAATTTTTAATAACCCAATTCACCCCCCTCTTGGGTTGCCTATTTGGGATAACAATTGGTATCAGAGCCTAGACTCTAGTTTTTGTGACTTAACCGCCTCAGAGTAGATCATGGCAACCCCTAGTTATTCCTTACCCGAGGGACAAGCATCTAATAGGCCACCTCTATTTAGCGGCACAAATTTTAGTTATTGGAAAACTAGGATGACCATACATATTCAATCTAATGATTATGAATGTTGGAAAATTATTTGTAATGGTCCAAAAATTCCTACCAAAACTATAGATGGACTTAGGGTACCAAAACCTGAAGATGAGTGGGATGAATCAGATACTAGAATGGTCCAAATTAATGTCAAAGCTACAAACATGTTGTACTGTGCTTTAGATGCCAACGAGTTCAATAGAATTTCCACATGTAAAACCGCTAAAGAAATTTGGGACAAGCTTATAGTGACTCATGAGGGAACTGAACAAGTTAAAGAATCTAGAGTCAGTTTGCTAGTCCATAATTATGAACTTTTTAAAATGAAGCCTGATGAAACTATTCCTCAAATGTTTACTCGTTTTACTGATATTATTAATGGTTTAACTTCTCTTGGCAAAATATATACTAATGCTGAAATTGTAAGAAAAGTGCTTAGGTCATTGCCAAAAAGTTGGGAGACAAAAGTCATTGCCATTACCGAAGCCAAGGATTTATCAAAGCTAAGTCTAGATGAGTTAATGGGATCTCTCTTAACTCATGAGCTCATAATGCAAGAAGGAAAGGAAGAGGAGGACAACAACAAGAAGAAAGGAATAGCTTTCAAATCCACCTCGAAACATCAAGAGGATAAGGAAGATGATTCAGATGAGGATGAGGAAATGGCATTCATCACTAGAAAGTTCCAAAGGTTTGTGAGAAAGAAACAAGGTGTACGAAATTTTTTCAGAAAAGACTTCAACAACAGGGATTTTCAAAGAGGAGAAAATCACAAAAAATCTGAAGTAACCTGCTATGAATGCAACAAACCTGGACACTACAAATCAGAATGTCCAGAACTTAAGAAAAAATTCAAGAAGGACAAAAAGAAAGCTATGATTGCAGCATGGGGAGAAGATAGTGATGAAAGCGACACAGAAACCGAAGTTTGCAAAAACGAGGTTGCTAACCTATGTTTAATGGCACTTGGAAATGAAAATGAGGTAAATGACGAATCCTTTACATTTGATGAATTACAATTAGCTTTTGATGAATTACATGCAGAATTTAAGAAACTTAGTTTGAAAAATAATTGTCAAAAGAAAGTAATTTCAAGTTTATCAAAAGAAAATGAATCATTGACTTCCAAGATAAATGTTTTAGAAAATGAAGCCATGAAAATGAAAAAGGAAAATGAGATTTTAACTCAAAAAGAGTCTTCAATTTCTGAAAAACATTTAGTTGTATTGCAAAAAGAAAACGAGTCTTTAAAAAATGAGCAAATTATTTTAAAAGAAAATATTGAAGACTTGAAAACTACTCTTTCAAAGTTCACTCAAGGTAGAGAGACTTTAGATAAAATTCTTAAAAATCAAAACCGTACTTTTGGTAGAGCCGGAATTGGATATAAACCTTTTTCAAAAGTAAAAACTGCCAAAAATGGTTTTGTATATGCATCTTCTAATCACTCTCATCTCACATGTCATTTTTGTGGAACAAAAGGTCATATTTCACCTTCATGTCCTATTAAAAGAAATCCTTTTGCTAAAATAAAAAAGATGTGGGTTCCTAAGGATATCTCAAGGGTATCAAATTCTAACTTTTATGGACCCAAGAAAAAATGGGTACCAATAGAGAAATCAAATTTTTGTAGGTATGTTTCAAGACAAAATTCAGTAACGATAGATGGTATCTCGACAGTGCATGTTCGAGGCACATGACTGGAAATAAAGCTATGTTCGCCACACTCCAATCAAAGGATGGCGGATATGTGACTTTTGGCGACAATAGCAAGGGTAAAATCATTGGTGTAGGAAGTATTGGTAAAAATCCCTCTCCTATTATTGAAAATGTTTTATTTGTTGAAGGTTTAAAACATAACTTGCTTAGTATTAGTCAATTATGTGATAAAGGTTATAGAGTTATTTTTGAGAAAACTCATTGCACTATTGAAAATACCTTAGAAAACAAAACTTTATTTGTAGATTATAGACATGAGAATGTATATGTGTTTGATTTACATGATTTATCTTCTCATTTTAACATTAAATGTTTATCTGCTATAAATGATAATGGTTGGCTTTGGCATAGAAGATTAGGACATGCTCATTTTGATTTAATTTTCAAGCTTTCAAAAAATGAGTTAGTCATAGGTTTACCAAAAATTGTTTTTGAAAAAGATAAACTTTGTGATGCATGTCAATTTGGAAAACAAACTAGAATTTCTTTTAAATCCAAAAATATCGTTTCAACTACTAGACCGCTTCAACTCTTGCATATTGATCTATTCGGACCATCTAGAACATTAAGTTTAGGAGGAAAATCTTATGCCCTTGTTTGTGTTGATGATTACACTAGATATACATGGGTATTATTTTTAACACACAAAAATGAAGCTTTTTATAATTTCTCAAAACTTTGTAAAAGAATTCAAAATGAGAAAAATCTTAATATTTGTAGTATTAGAAGTGACCATGGTAGAGAATTTGAAAATGATGATTTTATTAAGTTTTGTGATGACTTAGGAATAGATCATAATTTCTCAGCCCCTAGGACTCCTCAACAAAACGGTGTGGTTGAAAGAAAAAATAGAACTCTTGAAGAAATGGCTCGTACTATGCTTTGTGAAAATAATTTGCCTAAATATTTTTGGGCGGAAGCTGTAAACACTGCATGCTATGTTATAAACCGTGCCATGATTAGACCTATTCTTAAGAAAACTCCTTACGAACTTTGGAAAGGTAGAAAACCTAATATTAGTCACTTGCGTGCTTTTGGTTGTAAATGCTTTGTATTAAATAACAATAAAGATAATTTAGGAAAATTTGATGCTAAATCGGATGAAGCTATATTTCTTGGTTATTCTATGTCTAGTAAAGCTTATAGAGTATTTAATAAAAGAACTCTACTTGTTGAAGAATCTGTGCATGTTGTTTTTGATGAATCTAACGATATTATTTCCAAGAATCTTTTAAGTAATGATATTGTAGAAAATCAACCAAGCATGGAGAGTATTTATAAAAAGCAAAATGAAGAAAATCCATTACGCAAACATGACGAAGAAATGACAATGGAGAATCTTCAAGAAATATATGCTATTCCAGAAAATGACTCAAATCTACCAAAAGAATGGAAGTATGCTCATGGCCACCCCAAAGACCTCATCATAGGTGATGCGGCGGAAGGTATAAAAACTCGTTCCTCTGTTAGAAATATTTGTGGTAACTTGGCATTTGTTTCACAAATTGAACCAAAATCATTTTTAGAAGCTGAAAATGATGAAAACTGGATTTTAGCAATGCAAGAAGAATTAAATCAATTTGAAAGAAATGAAGTTTGGTTTTTGACCCCTCGACCTAAGGATCATCCCGTTATTGGTACAAAATGGGTTTTTCGAAATAAAATGGACGAATCTGGAGTTGTTACTAGAAATAAAGCTAGATTAGTAGCTCAAGGCTATAATCAAGAAGAGGGAATTGATTTTGATGAAACTTTTGCACCAGTTGCTAGACTTGAAGCTATTAGAATGTTACTTGCTTTTGCGTGTTTTAAAGATTTTAAATTATATCAAATGGATGTTAAAAGTGCTTTTTTAAATGGGTACATTTCGGAGGAAGTCTATGTTGAACAACCTCCCGGTTTTGAAAATCATAAATACCCGGATCATGTTTTCAAACTTTCAAAAGCCTTATATGGCTTGAAACAAGCTCCTAGAGCATGGTATGAAAGATTGAGTAATTTTCTACTTGACAAAGGTTTTTGTAGAGGAAAAATTGATACAACACTTTTTATAAAAATCAAAAAGGAAGATATGCTAATCGTTCAAATTTATGTTGATGATATCATTTTTGGTGCTACTAATGAAAATTTGTGCAAAGAGTTTGCTAAAGACATGCAGGGTGAGTTTGAAATGAGTATGATGGGGGAATTAAATTACTTCCTTAGTCTACAAATTAAACAAACTAATGATGGAATCCATTTAAATCAAACGAAATATATCAAAGATCTACTCAAAAGGTTTGAAATGGAATCATCAAAGCCTGCAGCAACTCCAATGAGCACATCGATAAAAATCGACAAAGATGAGCAAGGTAAACCCGTAGATGAGAAGAAATATCGAGGTATGATTGGTTCTTTACTTTATCTTACTGCAAGTAGGCCCGACATAATGTTTAGTGTTTGTATGTGTGCACGTTTTCAATCCGCACCGAAAGAGTCACACATCATCGCAGTCAAACGCATTTTCAGATATCTTGTCGGCACTCAAAATTTGGGATTATGGTATCCTAAGGGAACCACCTTTGAACTTTTTGGTTACTCAGATGCCGACTTTGCGGGATGTAGACTTGACCGAAAAAGCACTAGTGGCACTTGTCATTTTCTTGGACACTCACTCACCTCTTGGTTTTGCAAAAAACAAAACTCAGTGGCTTTGTCAACTGCTGAAGCAGAATACATTGCCGCCGCTGGGTGTTGTGCACAATTGCTTTGGATGAAACAACAACTTCAAGATTTTGGACTTCACTATGATCATATTCCTATAAAATGTGACAACACAAGTGCCATTAACCTTTCAAAAAATCCTATTCAGCACTCACGCACTAAACACATTGAAATAAGGCATCATTTTCTGAGAGATCATGTACTCAAAGGTGACATTGAACTCGAATTTGTGCCTACAAATTGTCAATTAGCTGACATATTTACCAAGCCTCTAAATGAAGAACAATTTTGTTATATTAGAACAGAACTTGGTATGATGAATACTCCAATATAATGTTTATATTAAAAATAATTTTTTAATAATTAAATAAAATAAATATTGTAATAATAATTATTATTATAAAAAATAATAACCATAATAATAATATACATATATTTATATATATAATTTTTCTCTCTCTCTCTTCCGTTCCGTCTCTATCTCTCACCCACTCTCTCCCTTACTCTCTCTTTTTCTCCTTCTCTTGCTGTCTCGCTCTCCCCTTCTTCCTCTACCCTTAGCCGACTCCATCTCCACCCTCACCATAGCCTACAACCAACTCCACCATCCACAAAATCATCGATCACTTTCATCACTATCACCATCCATCCAAATCCCTCACTAATCTTCCAAACTCCATCACTTCTCCACCTGAAATCTGCATCACCATCTTCACCGATTCATCAAGTTTCATCACCGATCCATCAAGATCCATGACTGATCCATCAAGATCCATTGCCGATCTACAAAAATTCGTCACCGATCTACCCAATCGTCTCAATTTCTTCCGTTCATCAAGGTTATCACCGATCAACATGTTAAAATTTTTGTTGCACTGTGTTGTATTTTTTTACTTGTTATATGTGCTCCAAATTTTCTTGGATTTAATATTGGTTGCTTCTACCTTGATTGAAGTATTTGTTTTTATTTTTATTTTCTCCTTTTTTGCTAGTGCACTTGGTGTAGTTGTTTATGGCCAGATCTTAAGGGCCTTTGGTGTCATAGATTGGTAATTTATTTCTTCAATTTTATGAAATTTCTAGTGCATTAACTCAGGGGGAGACTCATATTTTGAGATTAACAATCATTATAAAAATATATATATATATATAAAAAAAGGCATGTGTATATTCTGTGCATAATTTTAGGGGGAGTATATATATACATTTTTTTTCTTATCTGCCATACTCCTTATCTGCACCAACAAACAATTTTTTTGTGCAAAGTCAAAATTTAAAATAATAATAATAATAATAATAAATAAATAAATAAAGGAAGAAATGCTCACAATTTTATTTCAGAAAAAGAAAATATTACTCGATTACAGGTAAATTTTCAGAAGGTTTCACAGATTTTTTCTTTTTCACTTCTCTTAACAATTTTTCATGAGCCTCTGTTACATGCCTCTCTCTATTTTCGATTTCTGTGAGTCTTGGCATTATCACCGTTGCATAATACTGCACTGCATTCTCCAACTGTGCATTTTTTCTTTTTAGCTCTTTCTTCTCCTTACACATATTCACTACTTGTTGTTTTAACAAGCACACCTCATCTCTCCATTGCTGATTTTCTTGTACTCTTGCTTGTAATCGTCGCGCCATATTGGAAACTGCAGTCATGGCCTGTGTACTAAGAGCCATAGTGTGATTAATAGCATCGAAATCATTTCGATTGCCAATACCACTAGAACCCTCATTTACAGGCATAGCATGTGCCTGCGTCACTGGTACTCTCTCATTTGCCTGCATTACAGGCACCTCATCCAGGTCCGACTCATTGATAGCCAAGGTAAGGAATGACATGATTACAAAAGAAGCTAAAACAAATTTTTCTCTCAAAACACTTGATGATTTTGTATCTTTGCCTCTGATCTGTGTCACTTTTTATACACTCCATTGCTCCATTCCTCGATGCATATCTGCTATCTCTGCTCAAATCTTTTGTTTGTCCATACTTCCTGCGCTCGAGATGCTCCAAAATCCCCACAATGATTCCGACAAGACAGCCGGCCCCTTATTTTATTTTTGGCCACCCAGATTATTGTATCCACTGTGTTTGTTTCTTATCTTCATCTTTATTTTGATGATGTCAAAGGGGGAGAAAAAATATGATTTTGAAAATTATATGTCGCAGGGTTGTCAAATATTTTGTCAAATTTATTGTGTCAAATCCATACAAATATTGCCATCATCAAAAAGGGGGAGATTGTTAATCATATTATTTAATTTTGATGATGTCTAAAATATATTAGTTAATATACATATTATTTGACACAAATTATTATCTTTTTAAAATATATATATTTGTTAAATATTATTTAAATAAAATAATATTATCTTTTTAAAATATATATGTTAAATATTATTTTAAATATTTTCAAAAACTTTACTATTCACTTTTTGAAAAATAGGGTTAATTACTATTCATCTTTTGACAAATCGATTAATTATATTATTTTGACAAAAATGATTATTTTAAATATTTTCAAAAACTTTACTATTCACTTTTTGAAAAATAGGGTTAATTACTATTCATCTTTTGACAAATTGATTAATTATATTATTTTGACAAAAATGATTGATTGGTTGTATTATTTTGACAAATTTGATATTTATGGGTTGTCTTATTTTGACAAAATTAATATGGAGTGGTAAAATACATTTAGTTTAAAATCTTTACAACATATACAATATTTTAAAGATGACATATATTTTCAGATCCATCATAAATATTATTTATAGAGATTTTTCTGTATGCAAAATTTTGATCAGAACTTATATAACATTATATGCAGAATACATCACGTGCGCTATTAAATTTTTTACACTACATTAATTATATCATATTATAATTAAACAAGAAGAACAAGATGGAGTTATGTATATATGTATATATATATATATATATATATTATAAACTAGATGGAGAAAATTATTTGTTTGTTTGATAGTTGTGAACTTTGTATTAAATTGTCTACAAAAACGGTGGCTCCATGTTTGAAAAAAACAAGAAGAAAAAATCAATCTTATTTTTATCTTTTTAATTCTTATCATTTGCTGACTATTTAAATTTAAGGAGTGTGCTTATGTAAGCAATGACATCAAGAGCCTGCTTATGTAAGCGATGACATCAGGAGCGTGCTTATGTAAGCCATGACGTCAGGAGCGTGCTTATGTAAGCCATGACGTCAGCAAGGAGTGTCCAACGGGTATATTTTTGTGTATAAATAGAGGTGTTGGATGTGGAGAAAAAATCAAGAACTTGAAGAGAAAATATTTCTGTGAGCTCCAAAATTCTGAGTATTCTGCTCTTTCACTTTCAGATCTAAGTCTAGTTTTTGTTCTTACACTTTCATATCTACTCTTTGTGAGAGAATTATTGTAAGAGTGGGTTCAATTACCACTTATTCTTATTCCTTATTTTTGTGAGAGATTTTGTAAGGGTAAGGCATTTATTGTTGAGTGAGGCTCAATAGATAAGAGTAAGTCCTGTGCCAAATCCACAAGCTTGGTGGTGTATTTATTCAATTGATAGTAAAGAAATTCTCAAGGAGGTTCCTTGGGGAGTGGACGTAGGCCTGGCGTGCCGAACCACTATAAATCGCAGTGTTTGATTTTCTCTCTCTATCTCTTCTACTTTTATATTGATAATTATTATTCTGTTTTTATTTATTTATTAAAATTCTGAATATTGTGTTATTTTTAATATTGTAAAATTTTTAATAACCCAATTCACCCCCCTCTTGGGTTGCCTATTTGGGATAACAATCTCTTTCCTCAACTCAACAATGTTAGGTACACACAATTCGTCCTTGAATCATAATCCCCTATCTGAGTCCACAGACTAATCAGTAGGACAATCATCGATCAAACCCACTACAAGGTCATCGAGCTTGCTGACAAGAAACTCATATAAATTCTACATCTGACTAACTTTACCCAGTAACGCCGGTTGTATGGTCAAACTACTAATGCATGCCCTCTCAGCACTCTCTATTGATTGAACATCATGTATCGAAATTAACTCTAAGGACTTTCATTCCTGAATCATCAAATAAGCTATAATCCCATGTTGTCGACCAAGTGCATCTGCGACCACATTTCCTTTCCCTAGGTGGTAAAGGATCTCGAAATCATAACTACTGACGAATTCAACCCACCTCTGTTGCCTCAGGTTCAACTTTTTTTGGGTAAAATGATATTTGAGGCTATTGTGATTTGTGTACAACTCAAAGTGCTCTCTAAACAAATAGTGTCGCTACACTTTCAACACAAAAACCACTGTTGCTAGCTCTAAGTCATGAGTAGAGTATTGTCTCTCATGAGATTTTAACTGTCGTGAGGTATAAGATGCAACCTTCTGATGCTGTATCAACACACATCCTAACCCAATTACACTCGCATTAGTAAATATTACTAACTTTTCCCCTTGTACTGGTATAGTTAACACTAGAGCTATAGTCAAACGCTGCTTTAACTCCTGTAAAGCTCTCTCACAATCATCTGACCGCAAGAACTTCACATTCGTGCGGGTTAACTTGGTCATAGGTGCTGCAATAATAGAAAAATTCTCTATAAATCTCGTATAAGAACCGACTAGTCCTAGAAAACTTCTTACCTCTGAAGGGTTCGTGGGTTGCTTCTATTCTTTGACCGCAATAACTTTTTCAAGATCTACCGATATCCCTTGATTGGATACAACATGTCCCAAAAATCAAACTTCTTTCTCCCAAAAGTGACACTTACTGAACTTAGCATATAACTGTTGCTCCCTCAAAGTCTGCAACATGACTTTCATGTGTTCTCTGTGTTCTTCTTCATTCTTAGAATACACCAAAATATCATCTATGAAGACAATCACAAACTTATCTAGATACAGTTGAAAAATTCTGTTCATCAAGTCCATGAAATAGGCAGGAGCATTGGTCAAACCAAAAGGCATTACAGGAAATTCGTACAACCCGTATCGGGTCCGAAAAGCAGTAAGCGGTATACTTTCCTCTGACACACTCATCTGATGGTAACCCGTTCTGAGATCAAACTGAAAGAACATGGCCGCCCCCTTCAACTGATCAAACAAGTCATCAATTCTAGGTAGCAGATACTTGTTCTTGATAGTCACCTTGTTCAACTCTTTGTAATCTATGAACATGCGGAGAGTGCTATCTTTTTTGGAGACAAAAATCGCGGGTGCTCCTCCACGGGGAGTTACTTGAATGAATGAACCCTTTTTGAAGCATCTCTTCTAGCTGCTTCTTCATCTCTACAAAGCTCTTTAGGCACCATTTTGTATGCCGCCTTAGAAATCGGTGCAGTTCCCGGCACTAGGTCAATGCGAAATTCTACTACCCGCCGAGATGGAGGTCTAGGTATCTCCTGAAATACATCCTCAAACTCACGTACCACATCTACCTCACTAATATCTTGCTTAAGGATTTCTACCGAGCACAGAAAACTTGTCATTACTGACTCTTCTCCATCGCTAAAAGTGTGGGTAAGTCGTAGCATACCAGGAATATCTATATTTACAGTCCTCCCAGCACAATCTAGAGTCACAAAGTATTTTCGCAGCCAATCCATACCCAAAATAATTACAAACCCCTCAAACCCTAAAACAATTAGATTTGCATACAAGACTCTGCTCACAAAGTCAATTTCAAAATCTTTACGCATTTCATAAAGAGTAACTACCCCTCCTAAAGGCGTCTCAACACGAATAGGTCTAGACAAGAAGGTAGTTACAAGATGTTCTCTTCCAATAAACTATCTAGATATAAAAAAATGAGATGCACCAGTATCAAAATGTACTCTAATTGGTTCTTGAAAAAGATTAAGATACTTTCCAGCCATCACCTTCAAGTTAAACACACAAAAATTTATTCATAAATACTTAGAATAAATTCAACCACTAAACTAAACCAGCTAACCCATGTTTCCAAATCCGAGGATCACCTAAACTCTCACAAGTCTACGATAACCAAGAGCTCTGCTACTGTAGACACCCCATTTTTGACTGACCTTGAGACTCAGACGTCACCAGTTGAGCACTCGGTGATATTGCATGTTGTGCTTGTTCAGAAGTTTCAGAGTCGCGGCTGCGAGCCCTGCCTCCAAACTTCCAAACCCTCTTCTGTGCCTTGCCTCGGTTTGCGAACCAGACTCGGTTTTCTCTGTTTCTTTTCCTGAGGGAAGAGAGAGGTCTCGTAGACCATCTCTCAGTGACCGTGGGCTACATTTTGTGGCCGTAGGCGATTTTGCCCATTTCGGAGTCCGGTTCCCGATTTTTCGGAACCGTTGGCCGTGTGCCTCGGTTCGGGACCACCTAACCATCTCCGTTTGCCTCGGTTTTTGGCATACTTCTTATTTGCTCCCTTTTGAGGGACACTGAGGTCTAAGAGACCCACTTTGTGGTCGAACACCACTCCCGGTGCCTAACAGCCTGTTTTCGGGGCCTCGGGCTGCGCGTTTTGGCCCCCGAACCTTCATTTTGCATCGGTTTGGGCTCATTTTTGGTGGAGACCTTATTTTCACTGTTAGAAAGCTTGTAGGAGGGTGGGAGGCCAGCAATTTTGCTGAAAATCCAACTTTTTTTTGGTCAAAAGTGGTTTAGCATGAATCCGGGAAGGAGAAAAAGCTGCGCGGCTTCACCGAAACGGGCGTAACTCTTTGCACAAGAGGAATTAAGATATGAGGCCACCACCATTGGAAAGCTTACTTCCAGGGCTTCATTTTTCACTCAAGAATCTCCCAAGTCCAAGTCCGGGGGGGAGAGATGTGGTTGGTTGAAGTCCGCTTGGACCAAATCTGCGCAGCTTCACGAAAAAGGGCATAACTTTTTCTACAGGAGGAATTTTAATGCAAGGTTTGCGCCATTGGAAAGCTAACTTCTGGGGCTTCATCCTAGGGGGTGGCTGGCCACTTTTTCTGGCCGGCCGGCCACTTTTTTCCTTTGACCTAGCCGGCCGGCTAGGGGAAGTGGCCGGCCGGCCACCTGCAGCCAAAATGTCAGGCCGGCCTGCTTCTTCAGGTTGAGTACATTCCAGCTGTGCCTTGGTTTTCCCCCAAAAATATCTATATCCGGGGGACCCTTTTGGAGGGAAAAAAGGCTTGATTTCCCCTACACTTGGCTGGTCTCTTCTCTCCTTCTCTCTAAAATTTTGCTGGCCTCCCAACTCTAGAAAGGGGGTTACAAGAGTTTCTTGGAGCATATACATACATAGGACCCCATTTCCTTCAAGTTTTGGGTTCCATTTCTCCATCATCTTCAAGCTCTACCACCACCCTTCCATTCCAGCAGCAAGGGGAAGAATTCCAGCAGCTTAGAGTCACCAAATCTGGTCCAAGAATCAACAAAAGTGTTGGTCTTCAAAGGTAAGTCCAATTCCCCTCTTTTCTAGCTCATTTTTGCACCATCTCTAAGCCATACATGCTTATTGATTTGAGCTCCGACCAAAACTGAAAGTGGCCTTCTTTTAAGCTCATTTTCTTGTTTCATTAAGGGCTCAACCCTGTTTGAGGCCCCCATATTGCACTTGCTTCAATATCCCCTTAAATGTCAATTTTCTTGCATGCTTTGGCAACCCATTATGCTTCCATTTTTGGGCATTTTACAGTTCAGTAAATATGCTTATTTTGAGCCCCTATTCAACATTGAAGAAGGGCTCATCACTGTTTGAGGTATATTTTATACACTTCATGTTATATCTCTCTTTTGGTCCCAATTTTTGCATGCTTTGGCAGCCCATTATGCTTCCATTTTTGGATGATTTACAGGCCTAGAGATGGCCTTATTTTGACCTTCTTAACATGTTTCATTAAGGGTCCTTGGCTTTTTGTGGAATATTTTGCATACTTTGTGTTGTAGCCACTTTTGAGCCTCATTTTGCATTGCATTTATAGCATGTTTGTATACTGTTTTTGGGTTTTTACAGTTCTGGAAATATGCTTATTGTTAGCCCCTCTTCAATGTTGTTGAAGGGCCCGAACCTGTTTGGGGACAGAATCTGTGAGTTGCTTCTTTATCTCCCTTTTAATCCCCATTTTTGCATGCTTGTTTTTCCCTGTTTTTGTCCACTGTTTGGCCATGCTTTAAACTGGAAAAGTGCTCATTTTGGGACTGCCTTGCTTCTGTATTTACATTCCATGTACCAATTTTGCATATTTGGTATAGCTATAGGCCATTTCGGGTCCCAAAATTCATGTTTCGAGACCATTCCTCGCATCGGGTGTGTTTTCGCCTCATTTCGGGGCTATTTTCCCCCACATTTCAGCGCTTAAATTCTATTACCATGTTTGCATATCATTTCCCATGCCATAGTTCGCATTTTTGCATTATCTCAGTTTGCGTACCCGTGTGCACGCATTTCGAGGCACTTCATTTTCATCCATCGGCCTCTTATGTGAGTGTGGCTGAGGCTCTCTCATGTTAGTATAAGTCCATGTTGCATTCTATATGTCATTTCCATGCTATTGCATTGCGTATGCCATTGCCTCGGTTTGCGTGCCCGTGTGCACGCATTTCGAGGCACTTCATTTTCATCCATCGGCCTCTTATGTGAGTGTGGCTGAGGCTCTCTCAGGTTAGTATAAGTCCATGTTGCATTCTATATGCCATTTTAGCCATATTGCATTGCGTATGTCATTGCCTCGGTTTACGTGCCTGTGTGCACGCATTTCGAGGCACTTTATTTTTATCCATCGGCCTCTTATGTGAGTGTGGCTGAGGCTCTCTCATGTTAGTATAAGTCCATGTTGCATTCTATATGCCATTTTAGCCATATTGCATTGCGTATGCCATTGCCTCGGTTTGCGTGCCCGTGTGCACGCATTTCGAGACACTTCATTTTCATCCATCGGCCTCTTATGTGAGTGTGGCTGAGGCTCTCTCATGTTAGTATAAGTCCATGTTGCATTCTATATGCCATTTTAGCCATATTGCATTGCATATGCCATTGCCTCGGTTTGCGTGCCCGTGTGCACGCATTTCGAGGCACTTCATTTTCATCCATCGGCCTCTTATGTGAGTGCGGCTGAGGCTCTCTCATGTTAGTATAAGTCCATGTTGCATTCTATATGCCATGTCCATGCCATTGCATTGCATATGCCATTGCCTCGGTTAGCGTGCCCGTGTGCACGCATTTCGAGGCACTTCATTTTCATCCATCGGCCTCTTATGTGAGTGCGGCTGAGGCTCTCTCATGTTAGTGTAAGCCCATATCGCATTTCATATCATTTGCATTATGTATGTCATTTTCTCGGTTTGCGTGCCCGTGTGCACGCATTTCGAGGCATCTCATTTCTCACAGCATAGTGCATACTAGGTTGTATCTTAGATCGCATTCTGTCATTTTCTCAGTTTGCGTGCCCGTGCGCACACATTTCGAGGCATCTCATTTCTCACAGCATAGTGCATACTAGGTTGTATCTTAGATCGCATTCTGTCATTTTCTCGGTTTACGTGCCCGTGTGCACGTATTTCGAGGCATCTCATTTTCATAGCATCGTGTATATTAGGATTGTATCTTAGTTGCATTTCATGCATATCATGCATATTGCATCGTGTTCGGAATAGGAGTTAGCTCGGGTGCGGGAAACGAGGTGCATTTCGTACTCCGAGTGACGAAATGTATCTCAATTCCCCAGTCACCGACACTCCGGATTATCCATGATGGAGTTAGGTTTTAGCTGTGTTTTCATGTGCATTCATCCTATATTGAATTGTGCATTTCGACTCCTCGGCCATCATGTCTCGGTATGCGTGATTGGTGGCACGAGGATCGAGGCATGCATATATTTGTGCAAATACATTGCTATGCCCATTTCCTGCTCTCTGTTGCAGCAAAATAAAGAATCAACAACTTTTCGGAGCTCGGTACGCTTTCCAAGAATAACTGCTAAACAGAGGCTAATTAGGGCATCCCGATGGATTTCCGCGCAAGACAACCCGGACATGCATCATCCGTCAGAAGCGAGGCAGTCCCTGGCTTGCATGCCAGTTTTATTTATTTTCTTAGTTAATTTGTTAATTAATTAGGAATTTGTATATTATTCGAACTGTAATATTTGGACTGTAATATTCTTTCATTCGGGACTATATATTTATTTGGACCCTCTGTGCGAGGGCAATATTGTAATAAGTGTGCGTGAGTATGGTGTATGTCTTCCAACCCCACGTCTTTCTTCCCTTTTATTTATCCGCTTATGATGGTTAGATTAGGGCATATTTCAATTAGCATACAGTATGATAGCATGTTTGCATTCATTCATCTGTTTTGCATGCACCGGCTCGGCGCATCATACTAACTGCATTTGTATTTCAATTCCAAGTTGAATACTTGTTAGCTGTAGCATTCCATATGCCATGTTTAGAATAGCCGAGCCTACTATAGTTTGCATTTTTGCGTGTGTTGCATTAGGCATTTCTGTATACTTAGGATCATGCATGATTTCTAATGAGCTTCTGTTTTGGCTTGGAGTACTCGGTGAGTTTTATGCTTTAGCATCCTTGCATACGTGTGAGTGTTGCCATGAACAGCATGCTTACCATGAGGTTATGTGCTTATGTGATATAACCGCCTGAATGCCTGTGGGTGAAGGTTGGGTTATTTGGATTGGAATAAATCATCAACTATTTGTTTTAAGCCCACTAGATAGTGGCAAAACCATCTTTTCTAAGCCCACCTGCGGGTGGCAAAATCTGCATTTTAAGCCTACTTGTGAGTAGCAAACCATCTTTCAAATAAACAAGCATGAAATGTTTTGTTCCAATTCGGGCGATCCAGTCTATACTTGTATGCTGTGCGCATCACATAGTAACCTAGGCTAATAAACCGGAATAAGAACATACAATGTTTTCAAAAATAGATATCATGGTTAGTAGAGGCCGATCTTTGATCGGGCGAGCGGGGGTGCTCACGAAGTGACCTTCCCCAATCGTACCCAAGTTCCCGAGCCGAGGCAACTTTGGTGATGACGGACACGTGGCCTTTGGCACTGAGTCAGGGTTTCCTAAATTTCCCATTAAAAAAACATTTAGGTGGCGACTCTGTATCTGGCAAAGCAGTCCATGTTTGGCACTTCTTTCAAAATCTGTTTTCTCAAAACGATTTGCCGGATTTGGACTCTTTGGTTCAGACTTAGAACCGTGACTTTTGAGAGTCCTGAGCTGTAGTGACCCCAAAATGAACAGAACGGGACTAACCCTCCCGGGGCGTTCGGGGACGTCTACAGTTTCTGGCGACTCTGCTGGGGATTTAGAGAACTTGACTCGAACTCTTGATATCTGTTTTTTACTACACTTGTGTGTTTCTTTGCATTGCATTTGCATTGGTGCGCCTAGGACACCGTGTTTGCCATCTGCTATTCCTGAACGGTTTGCCGGAGGCTTGTCTTGTCAAGGCATGACCATAAGGCTGACCGGTTGTGGGCTCTGCCAGCATGGGAACACAAACCCCGGTTTTACCGGGGCACCCTTTTTGACCATTCGACCTAGTGCATATTCGGATCCATAGTGACCATTCCAAACTAGGACAGGTTGCTTACCCGTTTATAGGTTGTTTGAAACCGCTGCGTGCGTAGTGAAATCCTAGCTCCTGACAAAATAGGACAGGGAAACCCTACCCCTTTATAGGGATGTTTTGGCTCTCACTTATCTGTTATGTGCTTTAGAGTGCGTCTCTACAGGAATGCATGTATCAGTGTACAAGTTTGGGCATTAGGCCTGCGGGCACCAGTTCAGTATTTGGGAGTCAGCTTTACCTGTGGGTATCAGACTCATATTTTGAGGCCGAATTTTGGGGCAGAATTCAGTAGAGGGCACACTCATTCAACTATGCTCGTATCTGTTCAGATGGAATCAGGCTGAGATGCTGTCTGTTTTCTCTTTTGCAAGGTAGTCTGGGAACTATAGCTTCAGAAGGCTCCGATATCCCCCGGGTACATTGGATCCGTGTCGATAGACTTTGTCAGGTCGGAAATTCAGTTCAAGGGCAAATCAGTGTTCCTCCGCTGAGGTAAGGCAAAGGAGGGCCAGATAGGGTTCATTTTGTCCACCTGATCCGACAGTCACCAGTCACATCATCAGCAGACCCGTGATGGCACAGGGTTCGAAAGAATTTGTGGCCGTGATAGCAGCACTAAATCAGGGAACTGCAATGCAGGACAAGACCAGTACTGAAACGCAACGCCCATCTGGGGTATCTGTTTCGTATCCAGCTTCGGGACCCCAGCCGAACTTTGACCCACTTCTTCCAGCTGAAGATTTGCAGGGTCCAGATCCCCGAGAAAGGTTGACTCAAGCTCGAGTTTCCACAACCCCGATGCAGCCTACTGAGAGGCTTCCTTTTTCTGATGTTAATGAATTCAATCCGACTGCAGTGAAAATTGTGAACCTTGAGAAGCAATTCAAGAGGGCACAGGGCCTCAACTCCATTCACGACATTGAGGATTGGTCCACCGAGGTTGCCGTAAGGCTCCCAGCCGAGAGTACCAATGCTGGTGGTAGCACTATTTCCAAACCTGCTGAAGTCAACACAGTCGCCATAGCCGACCCTTTTGCCAAGGCCAGCCTACAAATAGCCAGCTCAGCCCGAGCTCAGGGTAGATTTTTCACCCCCCTCCATATGAGCCTAACCAGGGCATTCAAAGTTCTGATGGAAAGAGGGCACCTCAAACCCCTTAATCCTCAACCTTCGCCAAATCCACTCCCTGCCAGACATAACCCCAGCAAATACTGTGTATATCATCAACAGCACGGCCATGGCACCGATGGTTGCTACCGCCTTCGTCATGAGATCCAGAATCTCATTGACAACCGGACAATAGTTCCACCTCAAAACCCCAAGGACCAAGTGCCTCCTCCACATCTCAACCTCAGCCAAACACTGCCACCCACCTACAACCCCAGTATATACACCCCGACCCATATACTCAAACCCGAGATGTTTATCCCGGAAAGCATGGGCTTAAGCACGATGGATGCACTTGGACCCCAATCATCTCAAACCCGTGAGCCCACGACTTCTGAGCTGAAGAGAATGATCGAAGATCTTCAGAGAACTGTGATAGGTTTGGCCTCCGAGACATCGGCTCCGTCATCAACCACATCACATGCCAGGGAGTTCATGTCAAAAGGCTCCCCAATTTCGGAACGGGCTATATTTGAGGAATGCCAATCCCTTGGTAAAGTGGAGGCGAGTGGAAAGAACGAGGTAGAGGTGGACATGGATCCTCATGAATATCTTCTGTTGGCTGTTGAGGCTTTGAAAGCCGAGGGACTGAACAAAGAGCAAGTGTTCGCGGTCGTTGCAAAAACTGTGGACGACATTTTCGCCACTCAAGTTGGGGGCAGTTTGAATCAAGGGGCAAGCCAGGAGAAGGGTCGTTGTATCAGAAACGTTCCTTTCGGCTATAATCCTGCACTCGGAAAAGATCAGCAAACCAGGCCAGCACCTGCCAATCCCTTTGCTGGTGCGCCCAGTAAAAATCCACAAGCCTTGAAGTACCAACCCCGAGGTCGGAGGGTCTTCCATGCCCTCTATCTGCCTTTGTCAAAGGCTCTAGAGGTTTTGATCAAGAAAGGGCATTTGAAGCCCCTTGAGCCGCAGCCATTACCAAAGAACCTCCCTCTCTCGCACAACTCAGCCGACTACTGTGCCTTCCATCAGCGAGCTGGTCATGACACCGACAGTTGCTTTCGTCTGCGCCATGATGTACAAGATTTGTTTGACAACGGGGTCATCCCCGCACCAAGTCCTGCAAAGCCTATCGGCACTTGATCAGTGAATTTGTGGGGGGATAATGTGATGTGATCGAGGGATGAACCAGCTGCGGGTGGCACTCGATTTACTCCAGATGTGGGAGGGACATGCGCTATTCTGAGCATTTGCGAATGTCAGTTTCTGACTTGAGTATTGGGTCAGTCTTGTTGTTTTGTTTTGAGTCTGTCTTTTTGTTTTGAGTCAGTCTCTTTTTGTTTTGGGTCTGTCTTGTTGTATCGAGTCAGTCCTGTTGTATAGGAGTCAGGTGATTCCAGGGGGTGTTGCCTCGGGCATCACCATTTTGTTTTGTGTTTGTCTTTTCGTTTTGTTTTGAGTCTGTTTCTGTCAGGGAGCCAGTTGTGCCAACAGATTCTGAATGAAACAGCAGTGGTTTTTCACGCTCTTGTGTTTGCCTCGGCCGTGTGCCAATTATGCCAGAAAGTTTGAATGAAACGGCGGTACTTTTCGCCTACTCTTCTACACCCCAAAATCATTGCATTGACCTAAGTTTTTTTTAAAACTTTTTGAACACTGCGGTGAAAACGAAGAGGAAGTAATTCCTCGGGTTTTGCAAAAATTTGATCATTTGAGAGAAAGAGAGGCGTGCTAAGCCTTTAACGAATGGAATCATGCTTGTTAGCGTGAGTACTGAGAAGGACCCTGGCTTGATCCAGATTGGTTCTACACTACCTTCAGCGCGAGCGATTTGTCGCTTTCTTAAAAATTTTCAAAAACAAAATGTTTTGCGCGGCCTTGCGAAGACCTGTGTGGAATCACTCCTGAGATTGTGCAGCCTAAGATCGCTCTCAGCCTCGAGACTCAACCCCTTTGCTTCCAAACCTTGAAACTTGAATTCAGAAGGTTCAACGGTCAACTATGATGTGAGGCCTGTGCGGCTGGATTTGAAGCAGCCCTCGAACAAGAGGCCAGGAAAGTCAGATCAAAAAGATCAGATCTCATCAGGAGAAGCTTACGAAGCTAGAACAGCAGCCATTCTCTTGGATTCAGATAATTTCAGGATCTCAAAACCATTTGGCATGGACTCGTTACACTTTTACCCTTTGAGAGGCTCGCTGGGCCGAAAACCCGGAATGGCGACCCAGGCAAAAGTTAGAGCAAGAGAAAAATACAAAAAGAAAAAAGCAAAAAAATGCAAAAGAAAAAAAGAGAACAAAAAAGAAAGATGCAAAGAAAAGAACAAAAAAAAGAGAAGAAAAGAATTGAAAAGAAAAGAAGAACAAAGCTCGCAAGGTCGAAAACCCGCAACGGGCGCCTTGGCAAAAGTTAGAGCCTAAAAAGGAGAGGTTAATACCCGAGTGTACCTTAACCCCGAACTACGTAAGGCTTGATTCCCATCTTTGGGATACGTAGGCAACTTCATTCTGAAGTCCAGCCATAAAACAATTCGATTGTGTCCATGCAATGGTTCTGATCATCTTCGCTTTCTCTGTATCCGAGAGTTTGGTTGTGTTCGTCGCTCTGAGGACTGCCTACAATGCGCTGCGGTGCCATCCAAACAAGGGGCAATTTTCCGTTGCCATTCAATGCGCCGTGGCGCCGTTCAAACAAGGGGCAACTTTCCGTTGCCATTCAATGCGCCGCGGTGCCGTTCAAACAAGGGGCAACTTTCCGTTGCCATTCAATGCGCCGCGGTGCCGTTCAAACAAGGGGCAACTTTCCGTTGCCATGCAGTTCCCCTCAAGCAAGGGGCAATCTTCCTTCAAATTCGAGATTGTGCATCTCGAGAGTAGGTTCCGTACTCGTTGAGCAGTGGTCATTTGCAAAAATAGTTTTTGAGAATTTTTACTAAGGTTGACTAATCTTCTCGAAAAGTATTCCATTTTTAAAACTGGACCATTTCTTGGACCCAAAAGAGGAAAATTTTCAGTGCTCACAGCCTAACTTGCATGATTTTAAATCAGAAAATCGAACAAGCGCGTTAATCTAACTCTCATTTTGGTCAAAATTTTTTTAAGAGAAAACTAAAACAAAAATGGTCAAAATGATAAACTAATGGCACAGTTGAGTCAGGTGTTTTGTCTTTTCCCCTTTGTCAAAATACTTGCCGGAAAGGGCACTCTACTTGTCGGAAAGGGCACCGTATTCGCCAGAAAAGGGCACAACAAAGGGCAGAAAGCTCTCACATCCTCCAACAACGAGGTATCAAGCAAAGTGCGAAGCACGAACTAGAATGGGGCAAGATATTCCACTCCATCATCTGGACAGATCTTATCACGTCCAAACTCCCCAACAAAGCATCGTCAACTGATGTTAGCTGCAGATTTGCTACACACCCAGTTGCAGCGCAACCTTTCCGTGGGAGGAATTCACTAGCTGTGAGTGGAAGAAAGAGAATCTAGCAAAATGCTAGGGATGCGAGCCCACAATTTGCTGTTTATCCATCAACCACCTAGGAGAGGGATGAAAAATGAGAGATTGAAGAATAGAGAGATGTACGATGAGAGGAAAAGTGAGAAGAGGGCTTTTTCAGAAAAACAGAGCTTGAGGGTCGAGTGATGTGAGAATCACAAATGAGAAAGGGTGGGAAACACTACCCAGTGAAACAGGCTCCCTGTGCACGCCTGAGTGTCGTGTCTTTTTGTTTTATCTCGATTCTTGTTTTGAGTCGTTTCGAGTGTTACTCGATGTGTCTAGGTTGCGTGCCTTTTATTTCCTTGTTGAGTTGTCTTGCTGTGTTCAGTCGTAGGCTCGATACCCGGTCAAAAGCTCATTTATCAATTCAAAAATAAAATCGTTTTGCGCTCCGAGTGCCGTGCCGTTCTCCACATCTGTGCAAAACAAGATTCGTTCTTTCATAAAACCGCAGGGTTCAACCCAGGTCATGCGAGAACAGTAGAACTAGGACCTATTTGAAGCTATATGGGTTCCAGACTACAAAGCAAAAGCAAAAGAGGAAATGTCGAGCATCTGAGTTTGTTTCAACTTCAGTAAGTTCCGAGACTACATTCCGTGATGTATACCTCTTTAAGTCTTGCCAAAGCTCCGAAGTATGAGTGTGCCTCTACCTCAAGCTCAAGATCAAGTCTGCTTCATGCCAGAATGGCAATCGAAGTGCTCTCCCTGAGTACCATTCCCCGCCAGAGGCATCTTGGCTATGTTTGCAATGAGTTCCTAGGAGACCAACTGCGACGGTGGAAACTAGAGTTCGAATGGCTGATGCCTAGAACGTAAAGGTTCAGGATTTCCGAGACTAAAGTCTGGTTTCAATACCCAGAGGCATGTCCTCGGCTTGAAATCTGTATGGAAGCCCCATAGGTTGAGATAGCATGTATGCACCTCAATTCTGGATACTGAACCAACCTAGTCTGTCACCCCGTTGGAGAATAGGGAAAGTTGTGAATGTGATCAGGAAGAAAGGCAACATCCAAAGTGTTCTACGTGAAGAACCCTTGTCAGTATTTCAGAGCCTTTGTACTGTAAGATGAAGGTAAGTGTTCGAAGAGCAGAGGGGAAGATCCCCATCGGAGCAGAGCGGTTCACCGCCACTCACCTCATGAGGTGCTTTCTAAAGTGCTGTTTTGTCCATTTATTGCTTTCCTTAAGCATCATGCATTGTAATGCATTGTACCTATCAAGTTTCTTTCTCATTTCATGCACAATATTGTATGTACGGTTCATTCAAGGAAGTTCCGTTTTAAGATCATTTATTTAGTGTATCAATCACACTTCATTCATTTAGTATATCAATCATACTTTGTTCACTTAGTGCATCTATCACACTTTGTGCTCACCTTTTTGTGTATCAATCACATGTTCGCTCTGTGTATCTATCACACATGCACACTGTATTCGCAGTGAGAATTCCATAATTTTCTTACATCCTTTCTGCATGAGGTGTAGTTTGGCTCGAGTTTACTTGCTTGCCTAGCATTCGCTTAAAATGTTGCATTTATTTCGCATAATTGCCTCATTACAGCTCTCTTTGCATAATCATGAGTGATGCTCGGCTTCGCGTAGCGTATAAGTCCACTCTTCAAACCGGCTTCGCTTAGCGTATAAGTCCAACTTTCAAACTGGCTTCGCGTAGCGTATAAGTCCACTCGTCAAATCGGCTTCGCTTAGCGTATAAGTCCAACTTTCAAACCGGCTTCGCGTAGCGTATAAGTCCACTCTTCAAACCGGCTTCGCTTAGCGTATAAGTCCAACTTTCAAACCGGCTTCGCGTAGCGTATAAGTCCACTCTTCAAACCGGCTTCGCTTAGCGTATAAGTCCAACTTTCAAACTGGCTTCGCGTAGCGTATAAGTCCACTCGTCAAATCGGCTTCGCTTAGCGTATAAGTCCAACTTTCAAACTGGCTTCGCATAGCGTATAAGTCCACTCGTCAAACCGGCTTCGCTTAGCGTATAAGTCCAACTTTCAAACCGGCTTCGCGTAGCGTATAAGTCCACTCTTCAAACCGGCTTCGCTTAGCGTATAAGTCCAACTTTCAAACTGGCTTCGCGTAGCGTATAAGTCCACTCTTCAAATCGGCTTCGCTTAGCATATAAGTCCAACTTTCAAACTGGCTTCGCGTAGCGTATAAGTCCACTCGTTAAACTGGCTTCGCTTAGCGTATAAGTCCAACTTTCAAACCGGCTTCGCGTAGCGTATAAGTCCACTCTTCAAACCGGCTTCGCTTAGCGTATAAGTCCAACTTTCAAACTGGCTTCGCGTAGCGTATAAGTCCACTGGTATGAGTACAAGATTTAACACCCACGTGTCCACCAGACACAAACAAAAATACATTTAATTCTTGTTATGGGACAAGACAAGTAGTTTCATCCGCACCGAGACGAATGGATAGTTTCCCAAGATACGGTGGCATTTGGTTTCTAGCCCGTACACAACGAAATATAAATTGAGTATAAAATAAACAAAATAAAAATAAAAATATGGTGGGTTAGCCCTGCATAAAAAGTTAGTAAGACCCACTATCCTGCAAAAAAAAAAAAGTTAGTATAATTTAATCATAAGTAACTTGTTGAAGAAGTTTAAAAATACACTGTTTCATGCTTAAATAATTTGAATTGACCAAAACTCAAAGAACAAAAGTTGTACAGAATCAAATTTTCTAAAATACAATGCGGACTAATTTAGTAGAAACTGAACAGTTTGAGAGAAAAACTTAATAGAAAATCCTAAACGAAATTTGATCAAAAAATTTGGAACTAAAAACGAAAAGAAAATGTTGTAAGATGAATTTTTTCGAAAAAGTTCAAAACACAAAAAGTGTTCAAAATAATATTTTACTTCATTTTATGAGAAACCTACAAAAATGAGCTCGTTTCGTGGGTTAAAACAGCCTCTAAAATCTACATTGCTAAAATGAATCAAAACTACTATAACCAAGATCATTCAATTATAAGTTATAATCGATCTTTCTAATAAAAAGTTAAAACACAAAAGTTGTCTAGAATCACGTATACATGCCTCTACTCAAATTTCATAATTTATCGAGGTCGATTACTATTTTTCAAGATGTATAAATCAATACAATTCACACTATAACAATAAACTCATATTTAATTCTTTGTACCTTAACTCTATAATTTCGGCCCTTCACTTCTGGCCTACACATATGTCCCATGTAGCTCTCGTATACCTAACACCGCTCCGAAGCCAAACTTGCATGGGGATATCGTCCCGAGTTTGACCCACACTCCCCGGATGGTTAGCATATACGTACGTGCATAAATTAAAGCACTTGTCTACTCATAAGAACGATGCAACAATATATATACACACAATCTCTCATCTACTCATGAGAACAAATATAATAATGCCAAGCCTAAGGCATTCAAATAAATCTCACAATCCTTACTTTTTTTTATACACTCTTTCCACCAACACTCAAATAAAACAACAATCCATGGAGTCATGGTAGAGTAGAAGAAATTTATCTATGGGTTCCTAATTTATTTTAATTTCATATATTCATGAGTGTGATTACAATCATAAAATAAATATATATAAAAACCCTAAACCTTACATATATATCTAACCAAATAATAAAATCAATCCATCATCTACATGCAAATACAAAATTAAACCAACATCAAATAAATAAATAAGATCAACGAATCAATCCATCATCTAACCAATATCTATGGATTCTAAGTTTATTTCAATTTCATATAATCATGAGTGTGATTACAACCATAAAATAAATACATAAAAAAACCCTAAACCTTGCATACACAAACTACAGGAAATGACAGTTTTGGTGACCAAAATATTGGTCACCAAAATCCCATTTTTGGTCGCCAAATCTAATTAGCGACTAAATTTTTTTGTCGCCAAGTTCGTCGCCTATACTCTGTCGGCGATAGTATTATTTTTGGTCGTTGAAAGTTAAACATTTGGCTACTAAACTTTGGTTAGTTGGGAAAGATGATCTTTTGGTGACTAAATTATTGGTCGCCGAAATTGAACTTTTGGCTACTAAACTTTGGTAGATATAAGGAGCATAGTCAAGTGTAATGAAACTTATAAGGAGAAGGAGAAGGAGTATAGTTAATTATTGGTCGCCGAAAGTTAAACAGTAGCAACACAAGGATATGAAACTAGTATAGTCAAGTGTATGCCATAGATATAAGGAGAAGGAGCCTAAAACAGATACACAAAACAGTTTGCTTTGCACAGTTTGGAAGGCAAAATTGTTGAAATCCCAAAACAGTTCGAATAATTGGTTAGTGTGCTATGTTAAGAATAATCAATTAGTGTAGTCTAGAATTTATATAACTCTTAGACTTGGCCTTTAAAATATGAAATGTTATAGATAGGAGAACCACATGCATACACTATACAAAATGGCAAATCCAAAAGGCAAACCTATTATCTCCATATCTATACTTAATATCCAAAACACCTTGCCCCATTAACTAAAAACAAAACCCAAAATTTGGTGTGGAGTGAACTTAGACATTTCATCGAACACCTGAGCTACAAAAAAAGAAAGAAAAAAGAGAGGTCTCAACCAAATCTTGTTCAAAAGTCCCAACATTACTAATCAAACAAAATTAAGGTCAGCAAATTGCACCCAAAACAAAAAAACAATGGTCCTTGACATAGATGTGAAACAAACATAAATGAGAGCAGCATCATATTAATAGCATAACAGAGATACACCCATTGTGCTTCTCTATGCCCGAGATTCAACTGAGAGAAATAATGATTATCATAAAAAACAATCAACTGATGCAGAAACTTTGCAATCTCAAACAAGAAGCTACTTTCCATTAATCGCACAAGCAAACCAGACAACAGAGTCTAGTCAACTGATCACTTCTTTATCATTTAATACCAATTCCTCGCCAGCAGTTAATTTAAAAAATAATTGATCAAATAGTATACATATCAACGTCAAATTCAAGGTAGACCAGACCTAGAAAGTGAATCTTTACTTATTCTGGTCATGGACCTGTGAGAAATACTAGATCATTTATCCGTTCATCTTAATTTATCATTCATTCCACTGTTTTCTCAACAACCAAATCAAATATAATGAGAAGCCAACACTGAAGTTGTTCAACAGCTACAAAGAATAAACATTTGAGCACAAAAACACATAAAAATGAATTCAATGACAAAAAAATTGAACATTATCACTAACCTGTAAAGTAAAGAGCCTATCTTCAAACTGAATTTCTTTAGTCAAGAAATCAGCTTCGATTGTTACCGTGTATTGATTGCTAAACTTCTTATTCACATATCTAAAAGCAAGTATTCAAGGCAAACAATACCAAATCCACAAAAATAAAAATATACTAAAACAAACACCGTTAAATTCAACAATTAAATTAATAAACAATCTACGAAGGATACTGATTCATCAAAGAGGTCTTTCCGACCTTGCAATGCACAAAACAAACAAAACATATAATTAGATCGAGCTCCAATTAAAGAAGTGGAAGAAGAACTTGAAGAGCTCCAATTGAATCTATACATCAAAAGATCTAAGGCATATATATACGTCTCAACACCCTAGAATTGAAGATTGGCGGGGAGAGAGGGAGGGAAAAGGAGCAGCGGAGAGGGAGAGGGAGGGGAAGAGAGGCGCTGAAGAGAGAGAGAGAGGGGGCGAAAGACATACTTGGGATAATGTTCCAATGGTGGATCGATGGAGGTACGACGGTGCGAGAGAGATCATAGAAGGAGAAGAGGCATGAGAGAGAGAGAGAGAAAGGGAGGCAGAGAAATTAGAGCTTATTTAGCCAAAAATGGTGATGTTTTGCAAACCTACCCCTTTTTTTTTTTTTTTCCCTGACTAACAGATTTGGTCGCCAAAGACAGAATTTTAACTTTTTCCCGACTGAAAAATAGTTTCATCGCCAATTAATTTAGGAACCCTTCATAAATTCAAAATCCTCCCTCCAAAATTTTAATTAAAAGTGCTGACTAAAACATTTAGTTGGTAAAAAATTTAGTTGCTCCAAAAAAAATTTTGGCGACCAAACTTTTAGTCGCCAAAAATAAAAAGTAAATTTTTATTTTTCATTCGGCGACTAAATAAGTTTAGTAGCCAAAACTAACTATACAGCGATTAAAAAAAAATTAGTTGCAATTGTGACATTTTTAGTGACTAAAAATTTTTTTAGTCGCCAATTGCTGCATTTTTAGCGATCCAAAATTTTTTTAGTTGCCAATTGTGACATTTTTAGTGACTAGATTTTTTTTAGTCGCCAATAATCAATATACCCCGACTAAAAAAAATTATTAGCTAAATCATGTATTTTTGCCGACTAATATAATTTTTGGTCGCCAATTCCACAACTTTTGGCGACTAAATTTTTTTTAATAGTCAAATTTGGTCGCTAAAAGTGTAATTTCCTATGGTGATAACTAACTAAAATAATTAAAATCAATCCATCATATTCATGTAAATACAAAATTAAACTAACATCAAATAAAATAAAATAAAATAAAACAACAAATTAAACATAAATTAAGAAAAATGAATTTTATACTCATAATTATTTTTACAGATAAAAAACAAATATTTAAAAAAATAATAGAGTCACAAAAATATAATTCTGACCCTAATTTTTTTTTCTCCTTCTTTCCTCTTCATCCCCGCCGTCTCTCTCTCTCTCTCTCTCTCTCTCTCTCTCTCAACTTTCCGCTGCTCCTGCTCTCAGTTTTTCCTTAGTGAGGCTCTAACACTTATAACCTAATAAACTATTATATAATATTGTATAAATACAATATAAATATAACATATATAAATATAAATATAAAATCAATATATATAACACCTTATATATATATATATATATAAATGTTTAAATTAATTACATATAATTAAATAATACATTAAATTAATTAAATTACATATTAAATTCTTATGTAACCACGCTGTACGGGGAAGAAATAATTATCCTCGTATAATCCTGTTGACTAAGTCCACGCTCCTCCGTATGACGTCGCTTTGTCACCTGAAAACACAAACGTGAGCTAGCCGGCGGGTGTGTGCCGGAAACCTCTCCGATGCCTAAGTTAGAAAACTTGACAAATAGACAAAGCTCAATGTATTCAGGAAGCAAAATTGTATGTTGTGTTCTGTTACCTCCTCCAAGGTGATGTTTGTGAGCTTTTTATAAGTTTCGTGTGGCACAATCCTAGTAGGACTCTTATTCCTCCATGCAGAGTCCTCCTAGGATTCATACTCCTAAGGATAATGCTTATCCTTTTACACCCCCCACTGCTTAAACCAAGTGGGATGGTTTTTACTTTGGCCGAACTACGATATGACCGAAATAAGCTTGGCTATGCAGAGCCACTGATTAGGCCGAACTATTCTTAGTTCGGTTCTGCTTTTACTCCTCATCTCGGTTCTCCTCTGCTCAACCCATAACACGACTGGACCGAACTAACAAATTGCGACCGGCACAACTCCAAGATCGAGCTACCGAGTAGCAGTGTTTTGGCCGTTCTAACCTCAATACATCTCAACCGGACTATTACTGGGACCGACCTAACTCCAAGTTGCCCGGACCGGAGTAGCTTTACATCTTATTGCACTGAAGTAATTTTACCTCACCTGAGCCGGAGTAACTTTTACATTTCTATTGGGCCTTTCTATCCTGTCCTTCGTACTTTGGGCCATAAAGTCCATCTCACAGCTCGGCCCAATTTTTCCCAAAAATTACCCTCTCAATTGCCCCTTAATTCCATCTGCAGAGCATGATTAGGATTACCAGTATACCAGCCGAGCGGGAGTTTTTAAGCTTTTCCAGCCGAGCTAAAAACCCTTTAACCTCTCCAGCCGAGCTAAAAACTCTTAAGACTTTTAAGCCGAGCTAATTTTTACTCTGGGCTCCATTTTGTCCGGTCAAAACGTCTCTTCAATCACGACTGTAACGCTTCCCTTTCCAATGACACGTGGCAGGTTCTGATAGGCTGGGAGCAGCTGTCACGCCGCCCTCGTAGTACGAAAAATTTGAACAGTCCCGCCCTTTCGTCCATTAACCAAAACAACCCTTTTATTTTTTGAATCACTTTCTCCACTATTCTTTCGTCTTCTCTCTCTGTGCCTTTGTTTCTTCCATTATCAAGCTCGTGTTCTTCATTTGCTGATACTGTTGCCGACTCCAGTCCTCTTTTATTCCATCTGGTAAGCAAATCCATCTCCCTTCCATGTTTTACCTTCGTATCTGTTCAATGCATTATGTTTAGTGTGTTTTTGCAAAATATTTCTTCCATTTTTGCTATGCTTCTGTACTTTCAGTAGAACTCATGTGTGTATGAATTATCCTGTAGAAAACTAGTCTTGGATCCAAAATAATGTAGCGACCGAACTAGGGTACTGTTTGTCCTATATAGGTAGATCACTTTAGCCAATAACCGAACTAGGATCGACCAGGTTTTAAAAAATTACCAACTCCTGATTCACTGTAGCCGAAATAAAATCACCGAACGAAGTTTGAATACACTAGACTAGGAACCTCGGTTTTCAACCGAACTAAGCTTTTGGGGCTAAGCCAGCTTTCTTAGTTTCTAAACCGAACTCAGAAAGCTGCCCCTAGAGGCTCAACCGAAGTAACTTTATTCATACTTCAACCGATTTAGGCCTTTGGGGCCAAACCAGCTTTCTTAGTTTCTAAACCGAACTCAGAAAGCTGCCCCTAGACGATGAACCGGTCTAACGAGCGACCTGCTCAAACCGAGCTACCAAACCTTTTGACGAACCGAGGTAGAACCAGTTCAGGAGGCCGAAGTAGGGCGCTTATACCTTGCTTTTAAATTGTAGCACGGTCCAATGATCTGTGCTTAACCCCTTTGTTTTTTACTTTGCAGACTTAGGTTATCCAGGCACTCCTGCGTGCGCTCAACCGAGCTACTGAGCATGATTTTTGCACCGATATAATTTATTCATAAATTATACATCAGATGGGTAAGTATAGGTATTTGGTAGAGACCCCTGGTGGCATGGCCGAATTCCGAAGGGATTATGGCATTCCAGACGATGTACACCTTACCCTAGCCAAGAAGGATATCATACCCTGGGGTGAGGCAGGCTTTGTACCCTTTACCCTGCTTTCAATAATAGAGACCGGACTAAGGTTCCCAGTCCAGCCTTTAATTTGTGAATTTCTTAGGCAAACCAGACTATGCCCAACACAACTATCCACCAATACATACCGAATAATAATGTGTATAGCCGAGCTAAACCGTCAAGAAGGCCTGAACCTCGGTTTAGCCGAAATCTTCCACCAGTACTCCATAGGTTCCAAAGAAGATGGCTGGGTTTATTACCTTAGGATACGCCACCGTAGAGAAAAGATAATACAAGATACGCCGGATAAGGACGTTAATGATGATGACTTTTTCTGGGTATCGGGCAATTTTGAAGATCAGCAAGCCCAAATCCCAGGCCGAAGTATAAACTGGAAGAAAGGAAAACCTGGTAGAGTTTACTTCGGTTTTATGTATTTTTTTTTTCTTGTACTTTGGTTTCGGATGTCGTAACCGATCTAACAGTTTTATCCTTTTTGCAGACTCAGCTCATCTTGTTTCCCATTACAGTTACCCAAATCTGAACACACTCCGAGCCGCATTACGTGTTAAAGAAAGGAGTTGGGCTAAGCTTCTAAACTTTGAGCCGATCTACAGATATAGCGGTCGTCGAAAAGCCCGAGTGACCGATTGCCTTCTTGAAGAAGCACCTGAACCGGACCCAACCTTGCCCGAAATACGACTTGTTCTACTAACCGCTGAAGAAGAGATGGCAAAGAAAAGCAAAGTTAGGGCCCTTCTGACCGAAACAACTAGGCCCGAAGTAACACCACCCAGCCAATCGCAACCTGCTGTTGTGGCCCTCCCTTCTCAACAGCCGTCCTCTTCTCGCCGAACCAAGCGCGCCCGGACTGCTGAGACCAAACAAATTTTGGTTGATGAAGCAGAACCCGTACTTCCGCCGAGCTTGCCACAGAGCCCCCAACTGGTACCTTCTGACCGAACTACCAGCAGCTGGGCCCCAAAACTTACCTTCAACGACCGAGACATCCGAGATACAGATTCGGTTGTTGCTGAAAAAGACCACTTGTTGGCCCTCAATCTGGCCAAGGGTGTATGCCTCCCCAAAGACATGGAGCATCACCAAAAACAACTGAATACCGAACTAAAGGCCATCCGGTCAACGACAAAATCCATGATTCTGGTAAGCAACTTCGGTCATTTTGCTGACTAGTTTCTTTTTTCAACTTTTACTTCGGTTTAAAGGGAAATCTTTGCTTTGTCAGGCCCTTCAGAAAAACCAAATCACCCATAGGAAAGTACTGGAGCTTAGGAAAGTAACTAGGCAAGCAGCGGCAGAGGCTGAGGCCAAAGCGGCCGAGCTGGAGGAGGCCAGAAAGAAAATGTCCGAACTACGAGGTGAGGTCGGCAGACTGACCGGAATGGTTAGTTCGGCCGAAGCCGAAAAACAAAAGACTGCCATTGCTCTGAAGGACAAGTACCTGCGCGAGCTGGTAAAACTTGAAAAGAAAAAAGACGCCAAAATAACCCAGGCGAAGGAGAGCGCAAAAGAGGCCGAGAAGAAAGGTTTCAAAAAGGCTGAGGATGTATACGTCAAGCAATGTGAGGCTGCCAAGGAGTTGTTTTTTAAGTGCGGCTGGAGGGGAGCCGTTAAGAAGCTCGATCATGATCCTCAGGCCGAGGTTTTCGACCCTCCAGCCTACTTTATACCGAAATCCCTTGCAGAGTATGCGAATGTTATGCAGCAGCAGTTTCTAGAAGACTCAGATTCCGACGACTCCTCTGCTTTCGAAGATACTCCGATTGTTAGTGCAAACCCATCACTTCGGTTGGAGCCCATGGTAGAGGACCTACCTATTGAACAGCCAAGTGAAACCGTGGTTCCAACCGAAACCATCCTGGCAACCGAGAGCGAACTTCCTCTTGAAACCGGTCTTCAAGTTGATGGTGATGCAGCTTTTGACGCCGAAATTGAAGAACTTTTTTCTTGATTATGTACTTTTTCCTTTCGTTATTTTCTGTTCTTGAAACCGGGCTATGCCCCTTCTTTGTAATGGGTTTTCAATGAGTGAAAAATTTTACTTGAACTCTTATTCCGATTTTAATTCGTATGCGTACACTTTGTAATGCCTTCTATTACTCCAACTGTTATTTCGGTTTTTAGGTGGTTAAACTATGCTTACTAGCCAACCACTCCTTAGCCGATATAATTATTTCGGCTGAGGAGTACACAGTGGTTAATCCAGCCAACCACTTCTTTAGCCATACCCTTACTTCGGCTGGAGAGTAAAAAGAGTTGGTTTATTCCAGCCAACCACTATTCAGCCATACCCTTACTTCGGCTGAAGAGTAACAAAAGTTGGTTTATTCCAGCCAACCACTGTTCAGCCATACCCTTACTTCGGCTGAAGAGTAACAAGAGTTGGTTTATTCCAGCCAACCACTCTTCAGCCATACCCTTACTTCGGCTGAAGAGTAACAAAAGTTGGTTTATTCCAGCCAACCACTCTTCAGCCATATCCTTACTTCGGCTGAAGAGTAACAAAAGTTGGTTTATTCCGACCAAACGTCCTGCAGCCTGGATCCTTATCCTGGGCTTAGGAAGGGTGTTGGTTTAATCCAGCCAACCTCTAAGTTAGTTTTTCCAGCTAACTTAGAAAAATGCTTGCAATATACCTAATCTTTACTAAAGCTAACTTTTACAAAGAACAATTTATGCTGAAAAGAATTGCTTGTTTTATTGAAGAAAGAAAAAATTACATGTTTGAAAAAGAAAAGCTAGAAGTAAAATAACTTGAGATTGGCCGTGTTCCATGGCCTAGGAATTGCTTTGCCATCCTTGTCTTCTAGGTGGTATGCCCCTTTGCCTGCTAACCCAACCACCTTGTAAGGACCTTCCCAGTTTGGCCCTAACTTGCCGTCTCCTGGAACCAAGGTGTTTCCCATTACTTTGCGCAGTACCCAATCGCCGATCTTGAATTGTCTTGGATGCACCTTTTTGTTGTATTTTCTGATTAACTCTCGTTGGTATGCGGCGATGTGAACCAGTGCTCTTTCTCTTCTTTCTTCTGCAAGGTCGAGTTCTAAAGCTATGGCTTCTCCATTTAAGTCTAGATCAAAATTTTCGCTTCGAATTGTGGGGAGGCCAACTTCTAGTGAGATTACTGCTTCCATTCCGTAAGTTAAGGAGAATGGTGTTTCTCTTGTCGATCGCCGAGGTGTGGTGCGGTAAGCCCATAAAACATGAGGAAGTTCGTCTGCCCACTTGCCTTTTGCCTTCTCTAGCCTTTTCTTTAGTCCATCCAAGACGACTTTATTTGATGCTTCTGCTTGGCCATTCGCTTGAGGATATGCTGGTGTAGAATTGTAGAACTCTATCTTGTACTCTTCACAAAAGCTTCTGAAGATTCTGCTGTCGAATTGAGTGCCATTGTCTGAGATTAGGGCCTTTGGTATGCCAAATCGAGTGATGATGTTTTGCCAGACGAACTTCTTCACATCTTTTTCCTTGATTGATGCCAATGCTTCTGCTTCAACCCACTTTGTGAAGTAGTCTGTTGCCGCGAGAAAGAACTTCCTGCCGCCGGGCGCTGTTGGAAGTGGTCCTACGATGTCCAAGCCCCACATTGCGAAAGGCCATGGGCTAGTCAATAGTAGGAGTTATCTGGCTGGTTGATGTATTTGATGTGCGAATTTCTGGCATTTTTCACACTTTTTCACATATTTCTCTGAGTCTGCCTGCATATATGGCCACCAATAACCTTGTGAAATGGCCCTGTAAGCTAGCGACCTTCCCCCTTGATGGCTTCCGCACACTCCTTCGTATATTTCGAACAAGAATGCTTCTACTTTGCTGGGATGAACGCACTTTAGGTAAGGCCCTGAGAATGACTTCTTGTATAATGCCAGAGATGGAGATAGCCAAAATCGCTGCGACTTCGCCCTTATTCTGTTGGCTTCTTTTTTTTCTTCTGGTAGGATGCCGTCTTTTAGGAACAGGATGATGGATCCATCCAAGAGGGGCCTAATTCTGCGCAACATACTTCTTCTGCTTCGGGATCTTCTATGCTTGGTCTTGGTAAATAGTCGATCAGTAGTGGATGAGGTATGGAGGAATCTGCCATTGAGGCGAAGCCTGCTAGTTCGTCTGCTCTGCTATTTTCCCTGCCGATTTGCTCTATCCTTACTACTTCAAATTTCTTGATCTCTGTTCTGACCAACTCTTGGTACTTGGCCATCCTGTCATCCTTCGCTTCATAGTCGCCAGAAATTTGATTTACCACCAGTTGTGAGTCGCTATAAACCATTAGTTCGGTGGCCTTCATGTAGTGTGCTGACTTGAGTCCTGCGAGAAGCGCCTCATACTCCGCTTCATTGTTGGATGCTGGGAAGCCAAGGTTGATTGCTTGCTCTACAACCAGGCCGTCTGGAGAGATGAGGACTATGCCAAGTCCTGCACCATGCCGATTGGATGCTCCATCCACAAAGAGCTTCCACATCTCTCCAACGAATAACTTCCAGCAAGTGGAGGGGTCAGATGATGTCGTGGGGTCAAGGATGGTGTTTTCTTCAAGGTCCATGTTTGTTGTCTGCCCTTCGTCATCTGATTGCACTGTTGGTGAATCTTTGTTTGTTTCTTCCTTGTTGTCCTTAGTCTGGTCTGCCTTGGAGTTTGACTGAGTATCTTCTACTAGGGGTTGCGCTATTCCGGCGTCAACTTCCGTCCCTAGTTCGGTTGTGTCAGTTAGGTCGACTGGCCAGATATGATGACTTCCAGGAGTAAACTCTGCGATGAAGTCTGCCAAAGATTGGGCTTTTATTGCGGTCCTGGGTTGGAACTTGATGTCGAATTGTTCCAACTCCACTGCCCACTTCAAGATTCGCCCACTAAAGTTCGCTCTTTCAAACAAGGCTTTTAGTGGAAAAGCTGTGAGGACGACTATGGTGTGGGCATGAAAGTAGTGTGCCAATTTCCTTGAGGCCATCATTAAGGCTAATGCTAGCTTCTCTAGTGGCAAATACCTCGTTTCAGCTCCTAGCAATATCTTGCTGACATAATAGATGGGCAGGTGTTGGATTCCTTCTGTATGAACCAACACTGCGTTAACTGCGTGCTGAGAGACTGCCAGGTATAAGAAGAGTTCCTCACCAGGTACTGGGGTGACAAGCAGTGGTGGGGAAGACATATATTCCTTTAAGCTTTCCAGAGCTTGGTCGCATTCTTCATCCCACTCAAACTTGGCCTTTAAAGCTTGAAAGAATGGTCGCAATCTGTCTGATGACTTGCTTATGAACCGGTTGAGCGCAGCTGCCATACCGGTGAGATGCTGCACTTCTTTGACTGAGTTTGGTCTCTCCAATTCCTGAATTGCTTTGATCTGGGAGGGGTCTGCTTCTATACCCCGGTTGGTCACAAGGAAGCCCAAGAATTTGCCAGATCCTACTCCGAATGCGCACTTGGATGCATTGAGGCGTAACTTGTGCTTCTTCAAGACTTCAAACATCTCTCCTAAGTCCTTGAGATGGTCATTTTTATCCTTGCTTTTGACCACCATGTCGTCGATGTAAGCCTCCATTGTTCTGCTTAACAATGGTTCAAACATCTTGGTGACCATCCGTTGGAATGTCGCCCCTGCATTCTTCAGGCCAAAGGGCATGACCTTGTAACAGTATAGTCCCCTTGGTGTTGTAAAGGATGTGACCTCCTGGTCTGGTTCATGCATGGCGATTTGGTGGTAGCCTCTGTATGCGTCCAGAAAGCTAAGTCGATTGTGCCCCGCCGTTAGGTCTACCAGTTGATCTATCCTTGGTAGAGGAAAGCTGTCATTTGGGCACGCCTTGTTGACTGTTTTGTAATCGACGCAAACACGCCATTTGCCATTCTTTTTTGGTACTACGACTGTGTTGGAGATCCATCTTGGGTAGTGCACTTCTCTGATTGCTCCTGCCTCCAACAGGTTGCCTACCTCTTCTGCCACTATTTCGACGTGGTGGAGTGCCGATCTGCGTGTGCGTTGAATGACTGGTCTGGCGGATGGGTGGACATTGAGTTGGTGACTGATGAAGTTTGAATCAATGCCTGGCATGTCATAGGGCGTCCAGGCAAACACTTCGATGTTAGAGGTCAAGAATTCCAAGACCTCTAATCTCTCAGCGCTGGACAACGATGAGCCATGCAAGAAGAACTTATCCGGGTTCTTCTCATCTATTTTTACCTCCACCAAGTCCTCCACCGCTTTCTGATCAGCCTCTTTACCGACGTCCGCGAATAGTTCATTACTTTCCGGTTCTTCCACCGAATGAACGTATCCTTTGGCAGCGCGGCTGCCATTCACCGTGACGAAACATTGCTTTGACATGATCTGATCTCCATAGACTTCTTCAATTATACCAGTGTCGTTGGGGAACCGCATTACTTGGTGGTAAGATGACGCCACCGATCGCATGGCATGCAGCCATGTTCTGCCCAGAATGATGTTGTAAGTGGAGGGGACTTTCAACACCCAGAATTCCACTTGTTTTGTCACGCTTCCTGCTCTGACTGGAAGAATTATTTTGCCGATGGGCCATTCTGGCATGGAGTTGAATCCAATTATGGGAGAAACTGCAGGCGCCAAGTCTTTGTCTTGTAGCTTCAGTTGTTTGAATGTGTCGTAGTACATGATTTCACATGAACTACCTGGTCAATCAGAATTCGCTTGACGTCAAAATCCTTGACTCGGAGAGTGACGACTAGGGCATCATTGTGAGGACAGTATATTCGATCCAAGTCCTTATCCGAAAAGGACATTACATTTGTTGCCTCTGTCTTTCCTTGCTTGGTGGCAGGTTGGGCACTTAGTACTTCTCTAAAGTGCTCAGCCTTTTTGATTGATCCTCTGAGCTCGCATACGCGCTCAGGTTCAAAAACTCCATGTATGACATTGATAATACCTTGAGGCAGTGCGTCGATTGGCATTCCGTTGGGATGGTTATTATGATCTTGGGGGGTTGGTTGCGTCCCTCCTTCAATATATTTGTCCAAGTGGCCTGCTGCCACCAACTCTTCCAAGTGTTGTCTCAATGGCGTGCAATTCTCAGTGCGGTGCCCTTTTTCTTTGTGGAAGGTGCACCGTGATCTTTCGTCATAATCCTTCTGGGCTTCTCCTAGCTTGGCTGGCCACTTGACGAAAGGCTCATCTCTTATTTCGCTAAGAATCCGATATATCGGTTTCTTGAACACCGTGGTTATGGCAGTACGGATTCTCAACCATCTTTTATCAGGGTCTTCTCCGTTATCTCGTCTGCCACGTCCGTTTTTGTTCTGACGATCTACTGTATTGACCTTTGCTGAGGTCTTCTTTTCTGGTACTGCGGTTGCACTAGATTTTGCTTTGGCTCGTGTGCCATCCTCTTCTACCCTGATGTGCTGATGCACTCTTTCCATCAGGGCTTCCATAGTGAGGGGTGGCGTCATGGTGATCGAGTCCCTCAGTCTGTTCCCAACTGGAAGGCCTCTTTTATACTGTGCGATGGCAAGATTGGTGGGACAGTCCCCAATCTGATTGAATGCTTTCCAGTAGCGACTGTTGTAAGATCTGAGGGTCTCTTTTTCACCCATGTCGATGAAGAGAAGCTGGTCGATCTCCACCGGGGTTTTAGTGTTCGTTCGGAACCTTATTACGAATGCTTCTGCCAATTGTGCCCAAGAGGCTATGCTGCCCTCAGGAAGTTTCTTGAACCAAGTCAAGCCGAGGTCGCCAAGACTTGATGGGAAGAGTATGCACATTAAGGCTTCGTTTCGTCTGTATACAGCCATGACTTGGCGGAAGTGGCTCAAGTGTGAGTACGGGTCCGTCTTCCCTTCATATGTGGTGAATTTCGGCTGAAGGAAGCCTGATGGTAGGGGCGCGTTTTCAATTGCTGGAACAAACGGCGAAGTCTGTAGTCTTGCCAATGCTTTGTTCGTTGGTTCGTAGGCTGGTCGCGGTATTGGCATTCCAACCTCGACGCTTCCATACGTCCGAGGAGCCAACCGCTGTAAGGCTGAGACTCTATGTGGATCCCTTGCCCTGGCATCCTCCTTGCATCGTGCTTTCTCTTCGAGCACGGTTCGTAAGTCGGATGATCTGGGTAATTCTGTCTGTCTAGATCTGATTTGGTGAGAATGTGAAGGCCAATATGTGCTTCTTTCAGTGTATGATCTCTCAAATCTCGTCCTCTCAGACCTGGAATGACGAGTTTTGGAAGACCAGGATTGAGTGTCGCCTGTCCTGAGGCTTCTGCTCTCTCCTTGCGAGGGTGTAGTATTCCTACTACGATTTTCTGAGTGGCGAGGGGGCGTCTTGTTTTTGCACCCCTCTCCTGTCGCCACTTCTTTTTTCTTCATCTGGCGCTTCAAGGCTTCCATGTCCGCCGCCATCTTCTTTATCAATTCATCTTGCTCTTTCACGCGATCTTCTAGAGTTTGAGGGTCAATCCTCTGTCTTTGTCTGTCAGGACTTTGAGAATGGGATTGACGGGGGCTGTGAGTCCGTCTCCCCCTAGCATCCCTCCTGGAGGTATGTCTTTGGGACTCTAAGTCCGCCATGAGAGGGAGGGACAGAAGGTAATCCTTCATGCCTTGCACCCCCTTCTGGAGTTAGTCCGTCGACGGCAGATTGCGGCAAATCTTCAATGTGTGCCATTGATTGAGAAAAGAAGGAGCTTAGTCAAGAGGTTTTGTTCTGTCTGTTTTTCCCATAGACGGCGCCAATTGTACGGGGAAGAAATAATTATCCTCGTATAATCCTGTTGACTAAGTCCACGCTCCTCCGTACGACGTCGCTTTGTCACCTGAAAACACAAACGTGAGCTAGCCGGCGGGTGTGTGCCGGAAACCTCTCCGATGCCTAAGTCAGAAAACTTGACAAATAGACAAAGGTCAATGTATTCAGGAAGCAAAATTGTATGTTGTGTTCTGTTACCTCCTCCAAGGTGATGTTTGTGAGCTTTTTATAAGTTTCGTGTGGCACAATCCTAGTAGGACTCTTATTCCTCCATGCAGAGTCCTCCTAGGATTCATACTCCTAAGGATAATGCTTATCCTTTTACACCCCCCACTGCTTAAACCAAGTGGGATGGTTTTTACTTTGGCCGAACTACGATATGACCGAAATAAGCTTGGCTATGCAGAGCCACTGATTAGGCCGAACTATTCTTAGTTCGGTTCTGCTTTTACTCCTCATCTCGGTTCTCCTCTGCTCAACCCATAACACGATTGGACCGAACTAACAAATTGCGACCGGCACAACTCCAAGACCAAGCTACCAAGTAGCAGTGTTTTGGCCGTTCTAACCTCAATACATCTCAACCGGACTATTACTGGGACCGACCTAACTCCAAGTTGCCCGGACCGGAGTAGCTTTACATCTTATTGCACTGAAGTAATTTTACCTCACCTGAGCCGGAGTAACTTTTACATTTCTATTGGGCCTTTCTATCCTGTCCTTCGTACTTTGGGCCATAAAGTCCATCTCACAGCTCGGCCCAATTTTTTCCAAAAATTACCCTCTCACACGCAATTAATAAAATTAAAAATAAAATAAAATAAAATAATAATAATAATAAAAAATAAATAAATAATAATTTACGAAAAATCAGAGTGGCTACATACTATTCACCATCTCATTCACATGCTTATATCTATTGAGATATTAATCAAATTTGAGAGAGATAGTGTTCAATGGTAATGACTTGAAAAGATTGTGGTCGTGATCTAAGGAGAAGAGATTGGTAGTAATATTAATCAAATTTGAGAGAGATAGTGTTCAATAGTATTGACTTGAAAAGATTGTGGTCGTGATCTAAGGAGAAGAGATTGGTAGTAACAACAATGATTCATCCCACTAAAAACATCACCACTAATAGTACTAATGCATTAAAAAAATAAAAAAAATACAACTCCAAGACTAAAATATCACATCATTAATGACGGGACCCACTGCCACCTAATTAGTGGGAGCGCTAATTAGTGCTCTCAAACATTTTTCTTGGTAGTAATAATGGTTACAGCGATAGTGTTAATTTGAAGTTCGGTGATAGATGATTTATGATAATTTTAAAGTATTGACGATAATCATAATAAATGAGAATATTATATAAGATATAGTGCGTTTCTGACAGTAAGTGAATGTGACAAAGTTGAAGAAAAATTATGTGAGAACAAGATTATTGTGATAGAAGGTAAGTAATTGTTACAAATAATGAAATAGAAGATAATAACAAGTTGGCAAAGAAATAATAGAATACGTAAATAAGTTGGAGGTTAAAGTTAATTAAAATATTTTAGATTAGTTTAGGACAAGTTTGGATTGGTTTAATGGGTTTGGATCCGCTTAAGTTTGTAGACATTTCCTGTTCAATTTAGATGAATGTTGATTTTGGAGGTAAACAATAAAATTAGAAAATATTAGCAAAAAAGTGAAAAAAATAATAATAAAAAAACTTTAAAAAAGTCAAAATGACAAAATATTTTTAGGAGCATTTACATACAAGTCCTATTTTGTGAACTTATACTCCATTAAATCCTAAATAAAATTATTTGTTCCTTCAAATCCCATTAATTTTTAATTACCCAATTTATCCTTCCAAGACCTCCTTATAGCTGCCAAACATCATTGTTGTCTTCATTCTCTCTTTTTTCACTTCACATAGCTCTCCCACAGTCACTGGCTTCTTCGTCTTCCCGCCCGAAGATGGACTTCCCTCGCTCCTCTTCGAACTAGATTGGATCCCCAGCGCCTTCTTCATCTTGCTAGCAGCAGTAGAAGTGAGAGATCTCTGCATCGACGGCGAGCTCGACGAAGGGGACGACGATCGGTCGGAGTTGGAGGAATTGCTGGAAATATAAGTGAGGGACTTGCCGGAGGAGGTCCAGCAAGCGGCGACGAAGATTTCGTAGGTGGTGTTGCGGAGGTTGGCGGGGGGAGAGAGTCGGCGTGAGGTCGCCGAATGGGGACGAGAGAGAGGCGGCGACAGTCATGGTCTCTCTTGGATTGGCCGAGTGACCTGTCCCGGAACAGAGAAGCCATTGTACAGAGAGAGTAGAGACAAAAGTCTACATGAAAAAATTGCATATTAATATTGAATGACTGAGAAATTGAGAACATTCTCAGTTTATAATATTCTCAATTTTAAACATGAATAATTATAAATTTCTTAGTTTTAATAATATTCTTAGTTCATATTAGAAAAAATTGAGAAATTTCTTAGTTTTGATAATTATAATTGAGATCATTTTCAGTTTTAAAATCGAGAACATTCTCAGTTTTGGGATTAAAGGGCAAAATGTCTTTTTACCTATAAATGGGACTTAATGGTTCAAAAACTTTTTAACAGGACCTAAGCTACCACCAAATATGTAGATAAGACTTTTTGGTAATTAATCCATATTTTTAAGGGCAAAGTGTAATTTATTTATTTATTTATACTTATTTTGACTAATAAAATAAACAATAATGATTCATCCCACTAAGAACATCACCACTAATAGCACTAATACATTAAAAAAGTAAAAAAAAAAAAATATAACTCCAAAATTAAAATATCACATAATTAATGGCGAAACTCAATTCCACCTAATTAGTTTGAGCGCTAATTAGTGTCCAAGCTTTTTTCTAAAACATAAGCCAGTAATAACCACTATCAAAACAAAACCCTACATATAATTTGGCAAAACCCTGCATAATTTCGGACACCTCTCTCTCGGAGGGAACACAAACAATGGCCGATTTCGAATCAGAACGACAACGAAAGCATTCAACGAAGAAGAAGAGAAAGATAATAAATGCCGAAGAAGAAAGAGAAGAGCAAAGACCTTTCAAAGCCTCTCTCATCGACCGCTCAGAGAGAAAGAAAGAGAAACGGAAAAAGAAACAAAAAGAAGTAGCTTCAGAACAGAGAGAACCAATCGAAAAGCTCCAAGACAATCCTCCATGGAAGAATCTACAGTTAATTTTATCTCTTCAGAACAAAGACATCTCTCTCCAAAAGTTAGTTTCTTTGCTCTCTGTCACTACAACATATATATTTTACTTGGATTGAGATATATACATTTTTTTTCTTCATAATTATAGTTTCTTTACATTGACTTAGAGCATCGTAGTGATTTTTTTTTTTTGTTAAAAGCTTGATATATATAACACTTCAATCCTTACTCTTCTTCTTTTTTTTAAATTTTTTTTTTGTATTTGTTTATGAAAGAAATTCATCACCAATCCTTACACTTCATAAAGAAAAGTTTCTAAATTGAGTAAAAAAATGACTTTTGGGTATTTGGTGAAGGATTTGGTTCATCTTTGATTTGGTGAAAAATAGGCTCTCCGTTGATTTGATGAAATGGTCGGATTACACTTTTAGCAAATTTTTCATTAAATTTGAATTTGATGTAAAAATCGATGAAGGATTGAAGATGCTCAGTTTTCATGTTAAATGAGTCCTTGGTTGTTTTTGTTTTTTGTTTTTCTCTTGTTTATTGAATGATGGGTTTTGGTGCAGAAAGGTGGAACTAGCATTTGGTTATGTAAAATTGAGAGTTGGTGAAGGAGGGGATCACAGCAATGAAGGGTTAGAGGCGGTTAGTATTTCAAGGGTAATGGTTTTCCTCAGCAATTGGGTCCAGTCATTGTTGATTTCTTCAGAAAAGAAAATTAGGACTCAAGGGTATAAACCTCAGTCTGAAATTGTTGGGTCGTGTTTGGATTATAGATGCTGGGAGATTTTCAAGTACTGCTTGGAGGAGTCTTTCAAACTGCATGTGTCATTGACCTGCTCACGGGATTTCCTACGGGTTATTCATTGTATTGCAAGGGATGCATTATCCAGATTGAATGTTGTGTTACCTCAATCGAAAGAAACTGTTTTCAGTGGTGAAGAGTTTGATTTTTACAGTCTTGTTCTTGGTTGTGTTTCGTTGGTATTCTCATCTCATGGTGGAGTTTTGAATGAAAACTTGGACTTGTGGATATTGACCTCTGATACAGTGCTTGAGCTTGTGCAGAAAATTTTCGATCACAACCTTGATGGTGGCAAGGTGGGTGTCTTTCTCCTGCAGTTTTCGTGTGCTGTGCTTGATCCATTCGCCAAGTTTTTGAGGATCCACCCAACTCGGAAAAATGGTTTCCATGATTTTGTAGATAAGCTTCTGGAGCCTCTGTTGCATTTGTTGGATGTGTTACATCTTCATGTTCATGGCAGTGATCCTGGTTGGGTACAAAGCTTGCTGAAGGTTATTGAAGAAGTTTTTTCTTATGGGTTATTCCACGCCGCTCATATGGATGGTTTTCTAAGCTTACAAAGTACTGGAAAGTATATGGCATTTGAGGATGGCAAACCGAGAGATTCAAAAATCATCATTAAAAGTTATCATAGACACCTTTTTGATAAGCTAGAAAAGATTTTGGCAGGGAAGAATATATTGGCATTAGGTGTAGGAGAGATGTTTCACTTGTTTGTCAATTGTGTTAAAAATCAGAAGGGAGCTTCAGTCAGAGGAGGTTTGAGGCACTTGGAAAATGATTTTTCCGGTCATATGACTGAAAACTCTTCTGAAAACAATAGTGTAGTTTCAGAAAAGAGTAATTGCTCAAGTAGTTTGAATGCAGAAACAAGGAAGTCACTCTTTGATTTCTTTGTACAGATTATGGAGCCTTCGTTGCAAGAGTTTAATATTTATCTTCAAGCTGAACTGGAGGTGGGAGATGTGTGGTTGGATGTTCATAGCAAACTCAGTTATACCAACAAAATACTTGCTAGCTTTATGCATGAAAAGTTATACATACGAACTGAGGATATTTCTGAAGGAGCTTTTTTTAATTTCCTGAAAGTGTTCTATGATTTGGTTTTGTCATTTTCCTCCAAAATAATGCAACTATGGCCATCAACACTTGATATAGACAAGAGCACAAAAATGGGAGTTTTCAGTTCAATTGCCAAGGAGCTTGTTCTTGCTTTTAGTTACTTGGTAGAAATTGAATACGAGGTTGTTGGGGATGATTTGGAAAGCTTATGGCGCATGATGTTCTCATTTGCTGTCCTTGGCCTCTCTTTGCCGGATGCACCAGATCAACACTCATTAACTTCAAAGATACTTCACTTTGGATGCCAGCTGGTTAATCTTTATAGTGAACTTCGCCAGGTTAGTGGATTGCTTTCTGATCAAGTTACATTAAGCTACTTTAAACATTTGTAGAAGGTGACAGCTGTTAACATTGGGTGGTTTGATTTCTTTAATTTTTTTTGGGTTTAATTTATTAGTGTTTGAGTTTAATATTAAACCATGCTCTTTTACCAGCCTGCCATTCATGTATGCATGAGGGCATGGCATGTGATCAGATCATTTTCTCTTTTTAAAAAAAATAAATAGTGGATGCAACTTACCATTAACTGTCCTGGAGACTTTTTGTTGCATCCCATTCAACAATGCTTGCTCTTTCTTAGAATGTTGTTTTGTTTTGAATTCTATTGTTTTTGTTTTATTCTTACACATCGAACTAATGTAGGTTAATAATATTATTTCTGCACTATGTAAAGTGGTGAGGCATTTGGTATTACTTGACAATTATGGAGAAGTGATTGGTTCAAAACTTATGCTTCATGCACCTTCGTTATGCTGGGAAGCATATGCAAAATCAATGAGTATGGTATTATGCTCACAAGAGCTCAGGCTTGCCATTTATAATGCTATTGTCTCCATACCAGAAGGGCAAGTCAGCGGATGCATTCGGCAGTTAAAAGCAGATATTTCAGAATCCCTGGAATGGATCAAAGTTAGTTGTTCACTTGCTTCTCAAAATGAATCTGGCAAACTGGATCCAAGTAGTAGCCAGCTGTACTTTGATCTAAAAGCAGAACTTCTGGGAAGAGGTTTGTCTGATATATATATACTAGTTCTGGATTCACTGACTGTAACAGCAGGTAACAGTAATCTCATTAGAGTTTCTGTGAAGGATCTGATGACAGTATTACGCCTTAGTATGAGCAGTCTGGTTGCAATACAGCCAGATAGTGTTAATGAGTTCCTCTCTACAGTTACAGGAAGAACACTCAGTGACAGTGGGACTGGATGCAAGAATGATTTTCTTTCCACTCACTGGGTTCTTCTGTTTTTCTTTCGCCTTTACGTTTCTTGTCAAAGCTTATACCGGCAAGCACTGAGCCTTGTGCCTCCAGATACATCTAGAAAGATGTCAAAAGTGATGGGTGACTCTGTTACAGCTTACTCTGGGAAAGATTGGGTGGAGAGGACTGATTGGACTTGTGGAGGCTATTTTTCTTGGATTCTCCAGCCTTCTGCTTCTCTTTTCACCATTGTACAGTCTGTGTCAGACATTTATCTTAAAGACACTGCTGCAGATTGTGCCCCTCTGATTTACGTATTAAACACCATGGCTATTCAGAGGCTTGTTGATTTGAATAGGATGATGAAGTCTTTTGAGTATCTACTGCAAAGGAATGAATATCTACTTCAGACGTTAATGGATGATGCTGGGTCCTCACCATCTAAAAAAAACAGCAAAAAGTTGAAAAAGTGTATCTCATGTTTGAGGCAAGAGGCAGCAGATCTTACCGACTTCATGATGGGACACCTCCCATTACTGGCTAAAGACCAAACATCTTTCTCCTCATCTAATGATGCCACTTATAAAAATATAGATGCCCAAGCTCTGCTTGAATATGATACATGGGATTTCGGTGTTGGTGCTTTAAATGAAAAGTCATTGCCTTCTGCACTTTGGTGGATTATTTGCCGAAGTATTGATGTTTGGTGCACTCATGCTGCTAAGAAGAAGTTGAAAATGTTCCTCTCAGTTTTAATGAGGAATACTCTTGTGTGGGGGGGAAACAGTTTGGATGACTTTACAATGCAGAAAACTAATGAACCCGGCCATCTGAAGAACGTCACAACACGTCAAATTTCATTGGAACTTCTCAGAGACACTGTTCTCTATGAGCAAAGAGTAAGATAATATTCTTGGACTCTCATCCATATGCTTTCTCTTTCTGTCTTGCATTCTGTTGCATTTATGCCCTCTCAATGAGTGCATTTACATGATATTGTTTTAACTTCTCAGCAACTATGTCCTCAACTAATACACTTATAATTATTCAAATCTTTCTCTTTCTTGTCCCTCCTTTGTGTGTGTTTATTTTACATATTGATTTTGTTCCATGCTTTTATACAATCTTACTACTACCCAGAGGTTTTATGGCAACATTACTGTCTTTTGTATTAGTTTGTCTGCAGGCATATGGCATCAACGTTTTGCCAGATATTGGAGAAGTTCGTCCTAGCAATATTTAGTAATGTTGGAGAGGTAGATTTAAAGACATCACCCAATTGGCCGGATATTTTCAGTGTGCTTGACAATTCATCAATTCTTGTTTCTGGCAACAAAAAAGTTATGAATGACTGCACTTCAGTGGCTGAACCAGTTTCTTGTTCATCTAAGAGGCTGCCTAAGAAACGCAGCAAGGAACAGAAATCCTTTCTTTCACATAGCATGGAGTTCACAGATTGTCAAACTTTGCTCCATTATTTGTGTTGGATGCCAAAAGGATATGCAAATTCTAAATCATTATCACTATATGCAACCTACATTCTCAACATTGAGAGGTACACTCCTTTTCTGTCTCTTAACACCACAGAAGTGCGCACATGCTGCTGTCTCTGTACATGTCATATGTAATCGTATGATTTGGTCTGTGCATTTGAAATTGAATCGGTTCACTACTTTTTATTTCTCTTGAGATGAGACCTTTGTTGCACTTAAAGGAATACTTTCATTTCAATGTATTGTGTGATGGACCTGATGGTTGTACACCCATGAAGTTGAAAGCAAAAGTCTGTTGCAATTAATAGAAAACATGTCTATACAATGAGCATAGTTGTGTGTGAGGCAGGCGTTGAGATGGATGTGTGGTAAAATGAGAAATAACAAAATTAAGAATTGATGAGCTCACAGCATTGTAGAAGTAGTAGTTATTGGGAGATCAAATGAGTAAAAATCAACTAAGATGATTTGAATCTGTGCAACGAAGACCTATGACTCACCAATGAGGAATTGGCATTGACCGGGAAATGCTTAGGAAAGAGGAAGAGCAAAATTATTGTATGTTGATATTGTAAGGAGAGATTTAACAGCATGCTGTTTAACTGATGATGACCATTAATTGAGCAGTAAAAGAAAACAAGATTCATGTAGCTGACCCGAAATATGCAGAACTAGGTGTTGGTGATTTCAGTTGTCTTTTGTATTATTTTCGTTATTGTTATTTATACTTCTTTTTTAAGAGACAAATTATGGGCTATTACATTATAATGGATGATATTTTCTTTTTTCTGCTGTAAAATTTGTGGCTGAGGGATGAACTTTTATAACTTCTTGATGCAAGAGTTTCACTGATTCAATTGCTCTCCATGTGGTTCAGGCTTGTAGTTGGTAGCTTATTAGATTGCCATGGTGTTTTGTACTCGCAAAATCTCTATGAGCTCTTCAGATTGTTTCTGTCTTGTCGGAGGGCCCTGAAAAACCTAATAATGGTAGCATGTGAGGAGAAGATGGGAGCCAGTCAATCCCGCCTCACTCTAATACTCGACCAGAGTTCATTTCCTGTTTTATGGCTGTTGAAATCATTGTCTGCCGTGATTGTGCCTCAGTGTGCAGTTTCTGAAGATAGTGCTACCCAAGTGAAGGACATTATCTTTTCTTTGATGGATCACACATCATATGCTTTTTTGACGTTAAGCAAATATCAATTTATACGTTCACTCCACTCCCTTATAAATGCAGAGAAGCCTTGTGAAGAACGAAACAATTGTTTTGTTGTCCAGGAAGGGAATAATTTGGTTGATTCTGATCCATATTTGTGTTCTTCAAAAGATATTGATGCTTGGAAAACTGTGGTCCTCATAGCTGAGACTTTGAAGGAACAGACGAAGTATTTACTAGTCTCTCAAAAGGGGGAAGGTCTTTGTAGTGCAAAAGTCCAAGTTGGTCTCAGCGTTTTGGAATTTATTAAGTTATCTTCTATTATTTCTTGCTCTCAAGGTTTTTTGTGGGGCCTGGCATCTGCCTTGGATTACATAGATTCAAAAAGTTTTGATGTTAAAACTAAATTATCGAGAGGGAAACATGGATCTATGGACAAACTTATCTGTTGCATAGATGTGTTTGCAGAGTTCGTAGATTATTTTGTTTGTGTGTTGCTTATTGAGGATGATCAATTGCCAGGTAGTTTCCCTGGTGGTCGAACTCTTTCCATGTCAGATGGCATTGATGATTTAATGGGGGTGGAGTTTTCATGTCAAGGCTCTGGTGATGTTTTAGATGAAAAAGAGCAGCTAACTATGAGGAAGTGCTCCTCATCATCTGAGAAAGATCACTCTGATAAAAGGGTTTGGAAGAAAAGGTTCAATTCAGAAAATGCAGGTTGTACGGACAGTATTCTTGCCAAGTGTGATTCATTTGAGTTATGTTCTTTGAAGAAGTCTTTGTTGCAGGGATTTTTAAGAGGTGAAAATCCTGAAGCAGCATTTTTTCTCAGACAGCTTTTTATTGCCTCTGCAGCTCTTCTGAGGCTAAATTTGCAGATCAATTGTACTTCATTGTCGTTAAGCTCAGTACCAATTTTTATTGGCATTTCCCAAGTTTTGTTAGTGGAGTTGGCAAACAATGTTGAAGTGCCATCACCGTTTTCTTTTGTTTGGTTAGATGGTGTCATTAAGTTTTTTGAAGAGCTTGGGAGTCATTTTCCTCTAACCAATCCCGTCTTGTCTAGAAATGTGTATGTGAAGCTAGTAGATTTACACTTAATGGCTATTGGAAAGTGCATTGCTTTACAGGGAAAAAGAGCTAGTTTAGCATCTCATGACACAGAATCAAGTACCAAGACATTAAATGGCCAGAAGGGATTATCTGAATCTTCTCTTTACTGTGAGCCATGCTGCTTGGATGAGTTTAAAGCCAGATTAAGGATGTCATTTAAAGTTTTTGTCAATAAACCATCAGAGTTGCATCTGTTGGCTGTGATTCAGGCTTTGGAGAGAGCACTAGTTGGAGTACGGGTTGGCTGCACAACAAACTATGAAATATGTACTGGAAGTTCAGATGGGGGAAAGGTTTCCTCAATTGTTGCAGCTGGCATTGACTGCATGGACTTGGTTCTTGAATTTGTTACAGGTATTATTTTATTAGCACACCTATTGTTAAAATTGATGTATTATTGATTGATGTATGTTATTAATTACAAATGGTGAGGGGCTCCTTATATAGGAGATGTAGTGGAGTAGGTGGTAGTAGGTGGTAGTGGTAGGTATGTAGTAGGTGGTGGTAGGTGTAGTAGGTGGAGTAGGTGATGGTAGGTTTTAACAGCCCCCCGCAAACTCAAGGGGGATAGGAACTAACCAACTTGAGTATGGAGAGAGTAACAAAACAAGAAAATAATCTGAAAAATAAAAAATGGATAGGAGACACTGTATGGTCGTGTCAGACCGTTGTAGAAGACTGTATGGTTATGGCAGACCGATGTAGAAGACACTGGCTCGTGTTGGACCGATGTAGAAGACAGTTTATGGGGTCATGTCGGACCGTTGTAGCAGACAATGTTGTGACAGTTGTTGTGACAGTTTACGGAGTCTTGCTGGACTCTTGTAGAAACTAACCGAAATCAATGTCGGGACAGTTTACAGAGTCTTGTCGGACCCCTAAAAAAGTCGCACCCTCAAAAGGTGTGCCCAATCTTTCAAAAGGCGTGCCATAAAAAGGCGTACCCAATCCATCAAAAGGCGTGCCCAATCTATAAAAAGGCGTGCCATCAAAAAACGTGCCATCAAAAGGCGCGCCCATGTTGTCGGCGAGCACCGAGAGGCGCATGATGCGCGTGTCTGCCTCTTCATCATGGTCTTTATAAACCGAAGCGGAGGCTGAGGCTTGGAAGCATAACAAACCAGTTGAAACCTCTTCGTTCTCTGAGAGCTTGTCGCTAAGAGCTGCAAATCTTGAAACACTCTGTAACCAACCCTTCTCTGAAACGCTCAACAACCCATAACATGGCCTCGTCTTCCCGTTCAGCTACCCAGAATATGGCCTCTTCGTCCCGTGGTCTGCTCACTCTCTTTCCCGACCTCAACGAGTCAACAAGAGAGATAACTGGTGCGGTGGCCAGTGAACCTCAACCAAGCGCCTCTGGTTTTGCTCCGTTGAACTTTCCGATGCGGTCGGTGGAGCAAAAAATGGCGGTGCAAACGGATATTGAGGCCAATCAGTATACTTTGAAGTCATGTGTGGAGACCATGACGGCGGTCACAAACCTGTCGCACCGGCTGCAGAGTAGGACAAATGAGGTGCAGCAGTTAAACGCCCAACTGGCTCTGCTCCAGCGCATATATAAGGATGCGCGAGTAGAGATAAGTGTGCTAAAGGCGGAAAATAAGGAGCTGAAGCGGAAGGCCACAGTGATGTTCCGATTTGGAGATCCGCCATATGCTGCAGTGGAGGAGTATGGGGGAGTGAACGTGCTCGGCGGCGTAGGAAACACGGAGGCAACACCATCAAAGGCCGGCCAGGACGGAGGCAAGAAGAAAAGACCGGCGGCAGAGTAGAGAAGAAAAATCTCGCCTGTGGATGTGGTTGTTTTTTTTTTTTTTTTTTGATGTAAAATGGTGATCGGGGTGAGCCCCAACATGAATAAAATGAGTTTGGTGTGCAGTTCGTCTGCTTCTTCTTCTTCTTCTTCTTTTTTTTTTTTTTTTTTTTTTTTTTTTTTTTTTGCAAAGAAATAATAATGGAAAAAAGATTAAAAATAAAGTGAAAGAAAAATAAAAAAACAGAGAAAGAAATAATAAGAATATATGTGAAATCAAAACGAGAGAGAGAGGGAAAAAGGAGATTGGTTCACGTGGGGTTTTTTTTTTTTGGCCCACGGTTTTGTGAAAACCTGCAATGGGTTTGTTTTTTTTTTCTTTTTTTTTTTTTTAAATAATAATAATAAGAATATATTAATGGCGAAAGCATGTGCCCGGTCGGTGGGAAAGTGAAAAAATGAGAGAGAGAAAGTAACATCAATCAGAATGATCATGTGGAAGGTCTGAAGAAATCGGTGTGGGATGTGGTGGAGAACCAGCATGTTCTGATGAATTTTCAGTATCCAAGTTATGATTTTTGTTGCTTGCAGATTCAGATTTCCTTACCCAGTCAGGAACCTTAGATGGTTTAGAGGGAGATGTTTCTGTTTGTTGTGCGATTTGATGAGCTTCAAGTTCTCCGAGAAAATCGAGAACCGTAGCTTCATTTCTTCGGGAGTCTCGTAGCTTTTTCCATACCTGTGGGCGAATCGAGCAAAGGAGAGGGTGTGACGACAGTGGCCGATGACTTTGAGAACGGAGGTCTCGAAGTCGCGAAGAAGAGCGTCCGATACGACTGTCCTGATCGGATTCTCGTCGGAAAAAGTGATCGCCGATGATGCGCCAGCGACGACGGCGATGAGGAGCAGCATGAGGGAGATGGAGGTGGAAGAAGCCATGTGATTCTCTTCCTCTCTCTCCGAAGTCTGTGGGGGCTGGGCTGAGTGACGAAGAAAGGAGGGTGAAAGAGAAAAGGCGAGAGAGAGATTTCCCTCGAACAACAGCAGCGTCCATGGCAGTTTTGAAGAGATTTGCTTGCATGTGATGGAGAGAGAGAGAGAGCCCGAGAGCAGATGCATGTGTGTGTGCGTGTGATCTCTTCATCTCCGAACCAGTTCATGCCAGAGAGAGAGAGACCAGGTGCAGAGAGAGAGAGAGAGATATCAAGCATCTCTTGTGTATATGAGCTGGTATGTGGTCTGTGTGGAGGATGGGTATGGAAAAACTTGGTCTTCGTTGGCAGCCATTGTAAAGGCAGAGAAGAGCTTAATTATGGAAGAAGGTATGTGTAAAAAAACAAGCAGACTAGGTTGAGGTCCGGCGGGCGGCTAAGGTGAGGTTGCCGCCCGCCGGGGAAGCGAAAATACTAGATTCTAAACCTGCTCTGATACCATGTTAAAATTGATGTATTATTGATTGATGTATGTTATTAATTACAAATGGTGAGGGGCTCCTTATATAGGAGATGTAGTGGAGTAGGTGGTAGTAGGTGGTAGTGGTAGGTGTGTAGTAGGTGGTAGTAGGTGGTGGTAGGTGTCGTAGGTGGAGTAGGTGATGGTAGGTTTTAACAGAATTGCATGTCTTCACATCAAATCAATCTATATCATCCCCATTCCATCTGTTTATAACATTTGAAACTGAGCAATGTAGTTTCCCATGGCATTTGGAATGAGTTTGTTTTGGTTGCATGTGGACAATCATTTGGATGTGGATGTTTTTAACAGCATTGATGTTTACATACGACAGTGTGGTGTTCTTGAAAATGGTGTCTTCATGTTTACTGATTGTTTTTATCAGTGCATGTTCTCTTTGGTATCAACTGCACCATTATTCTGATGTCAACTTGCTTTGTAGGACGCAAACGTTTGAGTGTTGTTAAAAGACACATTCAGAGCTTAGTTGCCTGCCTGTTCAACATCATTCTACACTTGCAGGGTCCATTGATCTTCTATACAAATATAATCTCTAATAAAGGTAATGCTGATCCTGATCCGGGATCAGTCATTCTTATGTGTGTCGAGGTACTTACAAGAGTTTTAGGAAAACATGCTATGTACCAATTGGATTCCTGCCAAGTTGGGCAGTCCTTGCGCATACCAGCTGCACTATTTCAGAATTTTTTCCAGCTTAGAATTTCTGAAGCTCCTGCTGTACCTAATTCTCTGAGGTTATTGGATAATCAAGATACTGACATTGTAGAAGGCATGAATTCCTGTGTTGTGGACCGACAGTTCTCGATAGATTTATTTGCTGCATGTTGCCGATTACTGTGTACTGTCCTTAAGCATCACAAAAAGTATGCCTCCTCTTTGATTTTTAACCATAATTACAAATTCATTTGAGTATTTTTGTTGCCTTTGGTTTTTTCTCTTTCCCCTCTTTTCATATGATATTAATCACATTGATTTATGGAATTTTGTAGTGAGACTGAGCAGTGTGTTGCTCTACTTGAAGATTCGGTTTCTGTTCTTCTTCATTGTTTGGAGATGGTAGATACTTCTACAGTTGTCGGAGAAAGTTACTTTGCATGGAAAGTACAAGAAGCAGTGAAATGTGCTTCTTTTCTCCGGAGAATTTATGAAGAGGTTTGTTTTGTTCTTTTAAACTGATTAGAGACGTGCTTCTCTTCTGTACACATTCAAATTATCTAAAGCGAAGTAAGCCACACGAACCGTTTTTTCTTTTTGAGAGTTTATATTGCTATTCAGACATGGAGATATAGCCTGTGATGACTGATTTTTAGACATGGCATCTGAGGCTGAAAACAGAGCTATAGTGTTCCAGATCTTCCACCCCATTTTCCCTTCCAAGCAGTCAAGTTTCTGGCTAGTCTTGCTTGAAACATTTCTTTGATATTGCTATGCTATAAGTTATGGAATAAGCTCCAGCTGACTGCCATTCATGGGACATCTCCAACAAACAAGTTGGCACTGGGGCTAGAGTTCACAGGGTACCTTCCTTGCGGATGGTTCCTTCTTGTAAGCTTGCTTTTTTTGGAGTGCAGATGTCTTATCTATAATGGCCTCAGTTTTAATCCTCTGGAGGGACAATATGACCAACTAAACTCCCTTAACCACTACATCCAGTTCTTAACACCATTGTTCCGAACATAAATGCCATGTGTCCTTGCTTCAATTGTGTATAGATATCTAGATAGTCAGAGGGAGTGAGAGAGCTGAAGTAATTCTTTGGAAAAGCCACAGTTATCTTTATCTTGAGAATTCCATTAGTCAATCCACTGATTTGTTCCTTCATATACCTCTTTGTCAATAGATGCAAAATGCCAATATTGTTTTGCTGCTTCAAAGCCAACGTATTGCTCCTTGGTTGATTTCATTTAGGGTGGTGGGATTAGCGTGTGAACCTCGTTTGTTCCGCCCATCAGCTGCAATTAACGTGTGCACCTCATTTGGTCTACCCATCAGCTTCCATGTGGAGAAATCTAATGCATTCATGGATGGTGTAGTTACTGTGTGAGCCTAATTTGGTGCGCTAATCAGTTTCACGTGGAGGAAATCTAACTTATCTACAGAACCTGTTCCTTATCATTTGGACCAGACTTCATCCAAATAGTTTTTTCATATTTTGGTTTTATTCTATGACAAGAAGTAGATGCAGCAGCAGCAGTATGCCTATTTAACAAGGGCTGTTACTTGGTAGAAAATTCCTCATCCTTCCACAATTTAGTGGTTTTGTCTACTGCCTGCAATTCTCAGGATATTCCGATTATCATGTTTTGGACTCAACCCATGGACAATTACACCTGCATACAATAAATCTATCGTGCTCATGTTTGGCTAGACTTCTAATAATGGCTTGTCTTATGTTTTCTTTAGGTGTTCAAGAAACCTTATTCCAAATCAAGTTTCCATTCCTCATTGGTTTTCTTTCACTATTTTGCAGATGAGGCAGCAGAAGGATGTTTTTGGCCGGCATTGTTCTCTATTTTTATCTAGTTACATATGGACCTATTCAGGATATGGTCCCCTTAACACAGGCATCAGAAGGTAGGCTTCTGGCATCTCATTTTGAACTTGGTTGTCATAATTAAAAGCATAGTACAATCTCCATATTTATTCCTTCGTCAAAATTTAGCACCACTTGTAAGCAGTAATATTTATATGTTTACTTACTAATTTACAGGGAAATTGATACAGCTTTGAGACCGGGAATTTATGCTCTCATAGATGCTTGCTCAGCAGATGATCTTCAACACCTTCATACTGTATTTGAGGGTAAGAAATTTCAATTTGATGCGGAGTCCAGAGCTCACACTTGAGGACATTTTGTTTCAGGGCTAATTTTAAATTTAATTTTAATTTTTTTATCTTATTGTTTTTGTAGAGGGTCCTTGCAGAAGCACTCTGGCAACTCTGCAACATGATTATAAACTGAATTTCCAATACGCAGGAAAAGTCTGATCAAAGTTTTGTTTCCCTCTCTGGTGGATGTTTTTGGCAGAAATCATTTTAGTTCCGATGTAATGTGAACATCAGAGTGACACGAGGATTACAGCATGCTGTGGTTACAAAATCTTTCAGGGCAAGCCTGGTTGTTATGTTAAATTCATTACACTGTTTGGACCAAGGTTCCGCATTACAAAGCTATAAATTAAAAAATCAAATGTAAAGGGAGATATTTTCTCATTTCATTAAACTATAAGTGATATCAATTATTGCCAGTGTATATATGCTGTAAACTAGTGCAACTCTTTTTTCTAGAAATGATAATTTCTGCTTGTTAGATGTCTTTTACATTGATATGTGAGCCACATCACTGCAGTGCATCACTATCTGATTGGAATGCATTTATTTATTTATTTTAAAATTTTTGCTGCTTCATTTATCATCTAACTCCTCTTTGATCTGGCTTGTATTTCATGACATAACCATCTTCTTGTTGGAAATTTACTTTCTGATGTTCTAATGTCCAACCTAAATGAGGTCTCGATTCTGAAATCTTCCAAGATCTTCAGAACTCAGCTTTGATTGATAGTTCTTGTCAATTAGTAGAATTCAATTCTGTTTCTTAAGTTAAGTATAATTTCAAGCATGTAGAATTGACTTGTTCATGTTCCTGCTTATTGCTGTGAGCCTGCAGAGTCGTACCATTTTTGCTTTGCCAAGAAATGACTGAGAGAAAGGAAATTCTTTCCCTTAAGAAGGATCTCCTCGTGTTCATTTCATCTAGGATTGAGGCTGCCCAGGATTTGCCTGTGCTTCTCAACTTCTGGACAAAGAAGAGGCTAGTGAACTTGCCAGTTTTTCATTTTACTACTATATGGATGCCGGGATTGAATTATGTTATATCCTACATGTATTAATTGATTCTAATTCTCTAAAAATTTTGGAAAATGAGTGGTGACTGGTAAATAGTTGTAGGTCTGAAGTTCAAGTAGGGGATGGGTGATTGTTCTACTTTGATAGGGAATGCATAACCTTGTTTTGAACATAGCTTTTCATTTCGTGAAAGAAATAGATTGCTCTTGGAAAATTTCTCTTTAAGCTCAGTCTTTCAATCTAGGAAGTCTCAACTTTTGAAGTTTTTGTGGATTATTTTTGTTGATAGCACTCGATTGTTTCTGAAGATATGTATGATTAAGAAAGCATGTCGAGTTCATTTTGACTTTCCTTTATGGTATGTGATGCTTAAGTTTGAGGTTTACAATTGTGTAACGTAACTTTCTTTTTTCTTATTATCTCTACCAATTATAAAAATATATAAATAAATAAAGTGTCTTAATAATGTGATCAATTAATTCCAAGTATGAATGAATCTTTCCTTTTCCTTATTTTTCTCGACCAGTATTTTATTGGAACCTTGACACATTATGATATTCAATGGGAGTGTTATTTATAATTGTTGGGGGTGATATTTATAATGGTTTACACTTGCTTTACAGTTAGTGGTGTCCTTGAGTGGCGTCAATCAAGGTATAATTAGTAAACTATAGTTTTTTTAGGGGGGGACAAGCTGGACTAAAAAATTGTGATATTATTTGAACCTAATCCTGATAAAGGAACAAGTCTATCTGGGTCCTACCAATTAGGAACTCTCCGAAATATCAGCAATATTTATAGGTATATAAAATATAGGATAAATCACACAAACCATCTCGGAAGTTTAGAAGAAAATCTATAAAGTTTTAGAAGTTAGATATAATTATATTGATCTTATTTTAAGTAAGATTAAAATAATTAAAATTAATACAGATAGTATATAGATACAAAAATAATTGAGGGTAAAATTTACATTTTAATATAAAAGATGTGGTAGTCCTTTTCTATCTATACAACTAGAAATGATTGATGAAAATAAATAGAGGATACTTACGTGGAATATTTAATAAAAATTTTAGTAAACCTTTGAGATTTCTAATATTACTTTAAATATTTTAAAGGAACACGATAGGATTTGATTTAATAACACTACTTCCACATAAAAGTACCAAAAAAATATTGTGTAACCTAAATTCATTTTGTGTACCCTATCACACAAAATAAACCTAACCCACATAATTTTTTTTGTACAACTTATGATTTGTTTTTTGGCATTACTTTGAAAGAGTTTCAAACCATTCACAACCCCACAAAGTTTTGATCATTGAACAAAAGACCCAAAACGAGAAATCGACGGCTCTCAAAACACCCATCACAACTTTAATCTACTATCCCACTAACCTACCAAAATCGTCATCCGTGTAATTTCAAGCTATAAATACATTGGCCCTTTCTTCTCCAAAAACCTTTGAATTAGTCCAAAGCTTCAGAACAACAAAGAGCTCCCTTTAATGGCATACAGAAGAAGCACAGCCTCCTCTATCATGGAGGTGTTCACACTGAATCCTCTTCCATACCCAGTTCTGCTAATCCTAGCTGTGATCTTTTTCTTTTTTGGCATCCAATGGTATGCTTCTTATGAGTCAGTTGTTGAGACCACAGAACAGAACATGGGTTGGGTTCTTTTGCTCATACCAGTGGTTTTACTATTTGTTGTTCGTTGGTTGTCTAGTCTGGAAGATTCCAATTGGTTGTTTGGGATGTCACCGTTTGAGAGGCGGCGGCGGACCCACTACCAGCCGTCGGAGGGGAGCTCTCCTTGGGGTGTCGCCGCCGTGATCTTGCTGTTGCTTGTCATGGTGCAGTACCAGTCTAGCTTCCTTGACGGTTGGTTTATTTAATGCTTACAAGGTGTGATAACTATTTACTTGTTTTGGTCGGTTTACTATGAGTAGATGGTAATTGATTGTGCCAAGTGTTGTGTGTTTAGAAAATTTCTAAGTGGATAGAATCGGACACAACTCTCATCAGATTTTGTACACGTAGAAGAGGTGTGGTGTTTATTAGATGAAATTAGAGATTGACTATGTGATTACTCTCATGTTTGAACTAAATATATAGTATGTGGTTTGTGTGGTTACTCGTTTTTGTTATTATTTAAAAAAAAAAATTTAGAATCGGATATAACTTTTTGATTATGTGATCGGATTATGTGAATGTAAAAGAGGTGATGTATAAATAATTGACCTGGTTACTAACTCATGTTGATGTAAATATGAAGTTTGGGTTCTTGTTTGATGTATGAAACTAGTTGGATAATTGTTACTAGCTTTTTAATTTACTGTAAAATTGTAATTAACTTGGTGGACATGAGTTGATCAACTTGGCTTTGCTACTTTTGGTGCTTGAATCGCTTATGGTGTGTTTGGTTAGGGGATTTGGAGAGAGATTTGGAAAGGAAAAGGGAAAAGGTGTGTGAAACTATGTGAAATATAGGCATGATTTATTCACATTTCACCTACCTTTTCCATTTCCCTTTCCAAATCCTTCTCCAAATCCCCCAACCAAACACAACATTAGTGGTTAAAAAAGCAAATGTCATGGTTCAAGCCAACTAGTGTGGAATTATTTTGATCGTTTGTTATTTAAATACTTGTTATGCTTTCATGATTTGTTCATTTTAATTGATTATTTTTGTTTATTGAAGGGAAAATTTCACTTTTTGCCTTCTAATTTAACATGATGTCTTGATTAGCAAGTCTGGAATTTTGACTCTTAAAGAGGCAACTAATAATTAAAAGTTTCATTTTAGCTCTCGAAAAATCTTATTTCTTAAAATGCGAAGCACGTCAGTGTTTATAAAGTGCAATGCTTAAAACACTTCAAAATTACATAAAACTTGGAAGAGTAAAGTGTTTTCTTTCAATTCTTGTAATTTCTTTGGTTAAATAAAGTTAGACAAATAATTAAATGCTTTCATGATACAAACTATGAAAAAAATAAAAAAATAAAAAAATGGTGATAAGTATCATTTTCTTTCTTTCAATCCACTTAAGAAAAAAAAAATTAAAAACTATAAGTGAGACAAATTGGCATGATGGCCGGAAATGAGCAAGATTTTTAGCTTGATAGCGATGTAAATATTAATTAAACTCCATTAATATCTTAATTTAATTAATTAATTTGTTTTTTTTTTTTTTTTTTTTGGCGTGTTCTCTATGATTAATGAATTGATACTATTTTTCTATGAGTTATCCAGAATGTTACGTAACATATGTAACTGGGCTGAAGGACACAATCTATCGTGGTGGGTCATAGCATAAGACTTGATTAATGAATTGATTTACATTTGATTACAACTGTTATATTCAATTACCATACCTACCACTGGGGTCGTGGCCCAATGACATTTCAGTCCTTGACCCATCACTTGGAGAAATTATTGGCATGATTTTGGAGCTGTTTGGACACAGGGAATCCCAAAGATAGTTTAAGACGAGGGATAATAAAAAGGGAAAATTTCGTGTGAGTGAAATTTGTTCAATTTGGTGGGTGTTTTGGGTAGTTGGCTATTTTATTAAGTTATTTTAATTTGTTAAAATAGTTGTATTCGGAAAAAAAAAAAGTTGAATCTTTTTTGTAATTAGATATGATAGTTATGAGAGAAAAAGTGAAATTATTATAGATTTAATGTGACATTTTGTCTTTTTAAATATTTTTTTGCTCATTTGGTCTTTTTTCAGTACCATTTTAGCCAAAAAAATCAAAACTTTTAGTACTATTTTGTTTTTTAATGCTATTTTAATCTATTTTGTCTTGCACATCCATCAAAAATTTTTTGATTTCACTTTTTAATACTTATAAAATCATCATTAATTTGAAAATACTTTTCTAAATTTACACTGAAATGAAATTATTTCTATGGCCTCTTTTGGAAAGACGGCTAAAAGCTAAAGGTTAATTTTTAACTTATTTTTTATCATATCATCTCTTTATATTTTTGCAATGTACTTTTTTTAAAAAAAAAAAAAAATCAAAATCAAAAAGCTAACTTTTTTTTTTAACTTTCCAAAACAATCCAAAAATAAAGGGAGAGTATAGAGATAATTTGGAACAAGATACAACAGAGATAAGGACGAACAATTTGATCTCCTCTTTGGATATTCAGTCTTTTTTTTTTATTTTTTATTTTTTATTTTTTCCTCACTGTATGAGTATATGAATATATGAGAATGGAGCTAAACACATAATTTAATTATTTTTTGAAAAAACATAAAAGGGCAAAAAATGCTTCGATCTTGTGGAATTGACTTCTATTCAAGATGAATATCGTGTCTGTTAATATTATGTTTTGTGCATATTTTTAATAATATATTTATATTATTTTTCTTAACGCATATTTGGTTAGGAAATTTGGTAAGAAATTTAATAAATAAAAAAAACATGTGAAATTAAATAAAATATATGTATATTTTATTCATATTCCGCTTAACTTTTCTCTTTATTTCAAATCTCTTAAACAAAGACAACGTAATCGAATGCAGAAGAGAAGAAAATGACTGAAAGCGAAAATTATTCAACGTTGTATGTGTGTGATATTATCTAAAAAATTCTTCAAAGCCTGACAAATAATAGAGTACCATCCGTGATCCCTCCCATGCCACGTCCCATGAAGAACCATGAATGCAGAGTAGAGCAGGACAGGTTCGTGTGATCTAAAAAGGAATAAAAAATACAATATGCTACCAAAAATTGACATGTACTATATTTTCAAAAAAAAAAAAAAAAAAAAAAAAACTTATAAATACAAAAATAAAAATAAAACAAACCAAAAATTGGAATTAACATCAACATTAACATACCCGCATCAACAAAATGAAACACATCCACTTTCACATTTACATGTAAGTCATAAGGTTTCAAACTCTTTTCTTTATCTAACATATAGGTTTTTTTTTTAATGTTATACATAAACAAATTTTTTGTCTGATTTTTTTATTACTAAATACAAATACGGAGATCTCACGTGTAATTACTAATCTGACCTTCATACGGATCCAAACCACTTGGAATGAAATGAGGACTGGAAAGAAACCAACAACAGAAGCACCACCACCAAGATGGCAACACCCCAAGGTGAACCTCCTCCTCCTCCTCCTCCTCGTTCACTCCGGTGAGTTGGGTTGTGCTCCGACTGCAAAAACCAGAAGTTGAACCTGCCACTGGTTAATCCTGAAAGCATGATGACGATAAGCAGTATGGGCAACAGGAAGAGGAAGAGCTGCAAGTTGATCATGGTGTGTTGCATCTGTGCCTTGTAGTTTGTGTATTGGGAGAGTGACAACAAGAAGATGACAATGGCGAAGATGGCAAGCAATGGGAATGGAGGGATGGAGATGGAGGCCAATGTCTGCCCTGTCCACCCCTGTTTCCATTCTGGACCTCTCCTCTTTGGGTACAGCCATTCCATCTCTCTTTCTCTGTGTCTCTCTCCTCTGTAGTGTGCATGAAGGCTTTATATAAGATACAGAGAGAGAGAGATGAGAGCTAGGACGGGGTTTGCTTTAGCATATATGCCTTGAGTATGGATTCTTCCTAACTTTGTTTTTTGGGGCAAATGCGCACTCAAGCAGCTGATTCCAATTGGCTATATATTTAAAAGAATTGCTCTAACACTATGGAATGGAATTTCATGAAAACAACTGAAATAGGTAAAAAGACCTATGAATTATGGGTATTTCGAAAAAAACATCTCGTATTTGTATTGGATATTTATCGGTATGGTACTTCGTATAGTACTTCTATATATGTTTCGGTACACGAAACATATATCTAAATTTTTTCTTATTAATTTTTGACATATCAAGACGTATTTACTATATACTCAAGTCGTACCATAACTTAGTTGAAATAATATTTTCTTCTACTACAAAGATAAAACTCAATTTCACTAGATTTATTTTTATTTTTATTTTTATGCTTAACATGTTTTTAAAACTAAACTATAGTTTGTAGGAAAAATTACTCATAAATCTCATATTGGGAAATATTGCTCTATCTAGTTTTGAGTGTTTTTTTATAAACCATTTAGTCATTTTTATATTTGGTATGGTATCTTTGTTTGTTATATTTTATATTTGGTATGATATCTTTATTTGTTATATTGTATAAACATTTATATATTGTATCATATATTGGTGTATGATGATGTTTGATGAGGTTGAAGATGTAGTTGATGTATGATGATGTTCACAATGTTGGTGATGTTGGTGATGTATGATGATGTAGTTGATGTTTGATGATGTTGATGATGTTGGTGATGTTGATGACATTTGATGAGGTTGAAGATATAGTTGATGTTTGATGATGTTCACAATGTTGGTGATTTTGTAGTTAATGTTTGATGTTGTTGATGATGTTTTATGATGTTGGTGTTGTTGATGATATTTGGTGATGTAGTTGATGTTTGATGATGTTGATGACGTTTTATAATGTTGGTGATGTTGATGATATTTGATAATGTTTGATGATGTAGTTGATGTTTGATCAATGTTGATGATGTTTGATCAATGTTGATGATGTTTTATGATGTAGTTGATGTTTGATGATGTTGTTGGTGTAGTTAATGTTGCTAATGTTCGGAAAAGAGGGAAATTTAAAAAAGGCCTATAGCGAGCTTTTAACATTTAAATATGACTTATTAATCTACAAAATAAAAGGCATGACCAAATGGTTTAACATATTAAAATTTGGAATTTATTGGTGTTTTGCCCTAGTTTGTAAGTTATTTAATTTATTGACATTTAATTTTAATTTATACCTTTACTTTTGGTATTAAATGTTAATTGTAGCTTGAATCTTAACAAATTAAATTATTTAATTAATTTTTACATTATTCTAAGTTAAAAATAAATATTTTTTTTACAAGCGTACTAAACTTTCCTATCATATCGACATATCCATATCGTACCAATACCAATATCCGTACCTCATCACTAAAGAGTAGCTATAGCTGGAGAGATGCTCTCATCAAATCAATAATAATCAATTTGTAAGTACTTCTCTCTGCTTTGGATTCATGCCTGTGTATTGGCACTTTAAGGCATATTGCCTTTGCTAATAGCACTCTGTTAAGGGTACCACGTGGGCTGTGGAAAAGATATTTGATTCACAATGATAGTGAGGGTCGATTATACATATAGTTTTTGTTAAGTACGATATTAACAAGTTCATAAAAATAAATTAACACAATCTGGTGCTCGAATCTCTTTCTAAAAGCCTATATATGTACAACTACTTTGAATGTAGAAGAAGGTTGACGGGAAGCTTTTGAAATAGGAAGACGCTAGCAGGTATTTTAATATTATAATGTGTCATACGTTGATTTTCTTTTCTTTTTTACCAAGTTTACTTACCATTCAAGTCTTTGCCAAGTCTTAGTCAAGTCTCCCCATTCTTATCCACATCAAGTCTTCCTAGTCTTCCAAGATAAGTCTTCGCCAAGTTTTATCCTTTCAAGTCTTTCAAGTCTTCCTTTTTTTATCCACCAAGGAAGACCCTCATAGCCTTTTCTCCTATATATATTGAGCTATGTCCTATCTTGAGATATACGAGAAGAAGTTTTGGTTGCTTTTATTATGTCTTGTATGAGATTATCAGGCAAATAAAAAATGGTGTATGTGATAAAGTTTTGGGTTCAACCAATTGTGCCGTATTGGTTAACCACACGACTTAGTCGGGCTGTTGTATCCTGGGGGAGGACAAGTCAAGGTTTTTTCTACTGCACCGGTGTAAGGCTTTGCCTAACCGCAGAGGGTTTGAATCTCCTTAAAGAGAGCGAATTTACCGCGTCTCAACCCTTACAATAGTTATTGTAATTTTTATTATTTATTTTCTGGTGTTTTATTTGTAATTATCACCAACAATTTTAAGGAGATTCAAATAGCAAAAATTCATGGAGCCGGTGCTAGAGAAGCCAACGAGAATACCGGCGATCTCAACAAGCCCTTCCGGTTCAAGGGAGCTCATTTCAAGAGATGGAAAGGCAAGGTGCTTTTCTACCTCAGTCTTCTTAAGGTGGCCTATATCCTGACCGAGAAAATCCAAACAAAGTCCCCACTGAAGAGATGGCCGACGAGGAGTATGCCGCTCATCTTGAAAAAATCGAGAAATACAACACAGATGAGTATAAATGTCAATACTATCTTTTGAATTGTCTTTCAAACCAATTTTATGATTATTATGATACTATTTACACCATTGCCAAGAAAATTTGAAAAGCCTTGCAGAACAAATATGACACTGAAGAGGCATGTGCTAAAAAATATGCTGCAAGCCGTTTTTTCCGCTATCAAATGATAGATGGAAAATCAGTAGTGGAGCAAGTTCAAGATTTTCATATGTTAGTGGTTGAAGTTAGATCCGAAAGCATCAAAATTGGAGACAATCTTATTGTAGCAGGTATTGTTAACAAACTACCATCATCTTGGAGGGAGTTCCAGAAGTCAATGCTCCACAAGCAAAAAGAGACGTCCTTGGAGACTCTAATCACACGGATTCGGGTGGAGGAGGAAGCATGAGGACAAGATGCGCTTATGACACAAGAGCATTCCACTACAAAGGTAAATTTAACTTCTGGAAATACTTTACCTAAAGGTCGATTTCATAAAAATAATCATTTGAAGCCAGTTAAGAAAATTTGGAAAAATACTGGAAGACCACAAAATAAAAATTACCCGAGGTAAAAAAAATGGAACCAAGAACCCTCTTCACAAGATCTGACAAATGTGACATGTTTTGTGTGTGGCAAAAGTGGGCATATTGCTTAAATTTACAAATTTCGGAAACAACAGTCTCGACCACAGGCTAATGTTACCGAGGAACCGTTTGTGGCTATGATTACAGATATTTTTATGGTTCAATCTGTGGAAAGGTGGTGGGCAAACTCTAGTGCCAATAGGCATGTCTGCTATGATAAAAATTGGTTCAAAGATTTCACTCCTTTTAATGAGGAGATGACTGTTATGCTTGGTGACTCAAGTTTAACCAAGGTGCTCGGGTGTGGAAATGTTGAGCTGAATTTTACCTCTGGACATGTGCTTGTTTTAAAAGATGTGTTGTACACACCGTTCATGAGAAAAAATTTGATGTCGAGTTATTTGCTCAACAAAGCTAGTTTCAAGCAGACTATTGAATCTGACCAATATGTAATTACTGAAAAAGGCATATTTGTGGGGAAAGGGTATGCCGGTAATGGTATGTTTAAATTAAATGTTGAGAATAAGAAAGCACATGTTTCTGTTTAGATGCTGCCTTCTATGAATTGTTGGCATGCTCGTCTGTGTCATATTAATAGCCGATATGTGAGAGTCATGAGTAGTTTAGGATTAATTCTCAGACTAACAAATAAGTTTGAGAAATGTGAAGTTTGCAGTCAAGCAAAAATAACTAAAATGCCTCATAAAAGTGTGGTGAGAAATACTGAATTGTTAAAATTAATTCACATTGATTTATGTGAATTTGAAGGAATTTTAACACGTGGTGGAAATAGATACTTTATCATTTTTATTGATGATTTTTCAAAATACACTTATGTATACTTGTTGAAAAATAAAAGTGATGCTTTTGAAAAATTTAAAGAATTTCTTCTTGAAATTGAAAATCAATTCGGTAAAAAGATTAAAAGGTATAGAAGTGATAGAGGTCGGGAGTATGAATCTTTTGGATTCAACTCGTTTGCTCGTCTTCGGGAATAATCCATGAAACTACTCCACTATATTCACCTGCATCTAATAGTGTAGCAGAAAGGAAAAATAGAACTTTAACTGATTTAACAAATGCTATGCTAATTGAAGCAGGTGCTCCTTCAAATTTGTGGGGAGAAGCAATTTTAACAGCATGTTATGTTATGAATAGAGTGCTACATAAAAAAATAAAAGTTACACCTTTTGAGTTGTGGAAAGGGCATAAGCCAAATTTGAGATATTTGAGGGTTTGGGGTTGTCTAGCTTTTGTTAGACTTGTGGACCCTAAAAGACCTAAATTAGGTGTGAAAGCTGCCGCTTGTGCTTTTCTTGGATATGCAACAAATAGTACAGCCTATAGATTTTTTGATATTGAAAACAAAATAATTTTTGAATTAGTTGATGCAATTTTTCATGAAGAAAAATTTCCTTTTAAATCTAAAAATGGTGGGGGGTTAAAATTATCAAGAAAATATTTTATCTGAAACTAGTTCCTCTACTCCTTTTTTACAAAACCAAGATCCTATAGGTTTTGAACCTAGAAGGAGTAAAAGAGCTAGATTAGAAAAAGATTTTGGCCCTGATTATCATGTTTTTAATGTGGAGGAAACTCCATTAACTTTACAAGAAGCTTTGGCATCTCCTGACTCTGTTTTTTGGAGCGAGGCTGTAAATGATGAGATAGAATCATTATTATCTAATAAAACTTGGGTATTAGTAGATTTACCACCAAGTTGTAAAACTATTGGCTGTAAATGGGTTTTGAGAAAAAAACTTAAATCGGATGGAACTATTGATAAATATAAAGCAAGGCTTGTTGCAAAAGGTTTTAAACAACAAGCAGATCTTGACTTTTTTGATACATTTTCTCCAGTTACTAGAGTTACATCTATTAGATTATTAATTGCAGTGGCTGCAATTCATGATTAAAAATTCATCAAATGGATGTTAAAACAGCCTTTTTAAATGGAGACCTAGGTGAAGAAATCTATATGGATCAACCTGAGGGTTTTGTGGAACCCGGTCAAGAAAGCAAAGTGTGCAAACTAGTTAAATCCCTATATGGCTTAAAACAGGTCTCTAAACAGTGGCATGAGAAATTTGATTCCTACATGATTGAGAATGGCTATAAAACGAATGAATGTGATAAATGCATTTACTATAAATCTGAAGAGAATTCACATGTCATTATTAGCCTCTATGTGGATGATCTACTTATATTCGGCTCTAATTTGCATATCATCGAGGAAACTAAAAATATGTTTAGTAGCCATTTTGATATGAAAGATCTTGGTGAGGCTAATTATATTTTGGGAATGAAAATTACCAAAACCTATGATGGTATATTTCTTGATCAGTCGCATTATGTTGAGAAAATTTTGAGAAAATATAATTTTTATAACTGCAAGCATGTTCTTACTCCTTTTGATCCTCATGTGCGTTTATTTCCTATTGAAAATGATGAGGATGTAATTAATCAAAAGGATTATGCTAGTATGATTGGTAGCTTGCGTTATGCGACTGACTGTATTAGACCTGACATTGCATATACAGTTGGAGTACTTAGCAGGTTTACGAGCAAGCCTAGCAGTGATCACTGGCTAGCCATTGAGCGTATTATGAAATATTTATCTGGTACCATAAAATATGGCTTGTTTTATAATAAGTATCCTGTAGTACTTGAAGGTTACAGTGATGACGATTGGAATACCTTGTCAGGTGATTCATTATCAACCACTGGTTACTTATTTACATTGAAAGGTGGTGCTATAAGTTGGAAATCGAAAAAACAAACCCTTATTGCTAATTCAACAATGGAGGCTGAGCTTATTGCTTTAGCTATAGCTAGTGAAGAACCAAATTGGTTAAGAGATTTGTTAAATGAAATCTCTTATTGGGAAAATCCAATTCCACCTATATTGATTCATTGTGATAGCACCGCAGCAATTGATCGAGTTAATAACCGTTATTATAACGGTAAATCCAGACCTATCAGAAGAAAACACAGTACTGTGAGATCTTATATGAATAATAGCATCATAAATGTGGATTATATTAAATCTGGTGATAATCTTGCAAATCTATTAACTAAGGCCTTAGCAAGAGATAGAGTCTGAAATACATCGAGGGGGATAGGGTTGAAGCCCATTGAATATAGCAGGAGCCATGTATGAGGATACTCAACCCAAGGACTAGAGATCCTATAACTGGGTTCAATGAGAAAAATTATCATATGATGGCCGTGAGAAATGCACTAAAATTACTTTTTACCCATCCCTGTGATGTAAGTGCATTTATCCTGTAACGTTGTAGAGGCTGGGTTATTAAAAAACTCTTAATGAATTTCTGTAACTCTTATTGAGTGGGGTGCCTTAGTAACAGGAACACCCTTGACAGAATTCAGCTATGTGAGTGTGGTAGTGGGGCTGCTACCTATGAGATTTGGGCTAATTCTCAAATACACTCATGAATCCTAGGATCGCACAAGGCCGTAATGTGCTAGCTTTTAAAGCTTTTGTGAACACTTGGAATATTATGTGTGTGCAATAATTATTTATTTCCCTTAAGTAGTCATAGTTCAATGCTGAGCATACTATTGGCTTTGGAGTAGATATTATTGTTTCACTAATGGAAGTTCAATGCAGAGCACACCTACCATGATGCATAATATCCTTATTTGCCTAATAATCTCAGTTTTTGTTACCTATAATATTAAAATAGGGGGGAGAATGTTAGCAGGTATTTTAATATTATAATGTGTTATAGGTCGGTTTTCTTTTCTTTTCTACCAAGTTTACTTACCATTCAAGTCTTTGCCAAGTCTTGGTCAAGTCTCCCCATTCTTATCCACATCAAGTCTTCCTAGTCTTCCTAGTCTTCCAAGATAAGTCTTCGCCAAGTCTTATCCTTTCAAGTCTTCCAAGTCTTCCTTTTCTTATCCACCAAGGAAGACCCTCGTAGCCTTTTCTCCTATATATATTGAGCTATGTCCTATCTTGAGATATACGAGAAGAAGTTTTGGTTGCTTTTATTATGTCTTGTGTGAAATTATCAGGCAAATAAAAAATGATTTATGTGATAAAGTTTTGGATTCAACCAATTATGCAGTATTGGTTAACCATACGACTTAGTCGGGCTGTTGTATCTGGAAGGACAAGTCAAGGATTTTTCTGCTGCACCGGTGTGTGGCTTTGCCTAACCGCAGAGGGCTTGAATCTCTTTAAAGAGAGTAAATTTCCCGCGCCTTAGCCCTTATAATAGTTATTGTAATTTTTATTATTTATTTTCTGATGTTTTATTTATAATTATCACCAACAGAAAATATATAGAGGTAAGAAGGTTGACCAAAATCAGGAGATTTGAAAAGGAAATACCCGAGGGATTTGAAAATGTGATTTTGTTCAAATAGTTTACCATTTGACTAACCCTACCCACTTTGGAAACATTGTTTACCAAATTACAATGAACTATGGTGTCAATGGGTGCAATAACATCAAGTTACTAGAGGCTCAACAATAAGAGTTCACTTAAAGTTAATAACCTTTTCTTATGTAACACAACAAAATATAGTATATTCAGGAGACTAAGGGTAGAAGAAAGGCTAGAAGACGGTCCTTTTCCAGCTTGTTCACTGTTCATGGCAGAGGCTGTTGCATGTTTAGAAGCTCTCAGATGGTTGCTGAGCAACGGTAATTTGAACCACTGAACATAATAGCTCAGTTGAAAGAAAGGGTGTCGCCTTTTCAAATAAAAGCCTACTGGGAGAATGTACTTAATAGTATGTGGCAAGGTTTTAAAATGGTGTTAAGTAAAGATTATGGTCTTTATGTGATGGTTGTAGTGGTAAGCGTTATTTATAACATTCATTTTTGTGATGTGACGAAAATTTACATGTATAACGGTCGTTTCGGTGTTACATAACGGCCGTTACACATCGTTACAATATTTTGAATAACTTTTTTTTCCAAAAAAAAAAAAAAAATGAATACTCAAGTGATTCAAACTCAAAGAAAAACTTTGTATGATTTTTTTCTTTATAATTTTTTTTTAATTTTTATTTCATTACATTAGTATGTAAAATAAAAAATATATAAACAGTGATTGTATTTATTTTCATAATCAGTTCATTTAATATTTAATTATAAATATTTTTATTTTGTTAGTATAATACGTTGTCTAAAAAATATCTTTAAAAAAAACCAGTAGCTCAAAAATAATTTTTACTTACAATAAAATTTTTATTTTATTTAATACTTAATTATAAATAATTTTATTTAATTAACTATAAAGTGTTGATTAAAAAAATATCTTTAAAAAAAAAATCATTAGCCCAAATAATTTTTGTTTATAACAGAATTTTTTTTATAATCATTTCATTTAATAATTGTAAATAGTCTTTTATTTAGTGAGTTCAAATATTGATCAAAAATAATTTTATAAACATTTAAAATCAATTATTCTTAAAGTTATTTATTAACTATTAAAATAAAATATAAAAAACACATTTTATAGTGATTTAAAAATATGAAATATATATCATACATAAAATTTAACAAAAATTGATCAAAATTTATTTTAAACCCTAATAAATGTAATTTTGAAAAAAAAAAAAAATATGCCTATTGATAAGTTTTTTTCAAATTGTGCAAAAAATTTAAAAATTCACAGTTCCAATTATTGCAACCTTACGCTACGACTTTCACACCCCGCAACTGCAAGCGTGTCACCGCAACCAATTTTCGAAACCTTCGTTTGTAGTAAAACACCTTTCAAAACAGAAATTATTTTTCATAGAAAAGAGTCATATATAGCACAAGCAATGTTCATAGATGCTAAAAACATGTGGTGTCTAGTTGTCTTATTCTAATGAGGAATAAGCAAAGCAACACAACTCAACATATATGCCACTAAGTTGACAATTATTCTATATCTTCAATCTTTCTTGTTCAAACAGATCAAGCAATCAAATGAAAGCCACGTTTCTTGTCCTTTTTTATTTTTTATTTTTTTAAATATTCATGGCAGGGGAAAAATGGAAAAACTATCAAAATCCCACCAAACTGAATTAGCTCATAAGTTTTCACGTGACTCCTTAAGCCATTTATTTGCCCAGTTGCCAAAGTCACCATGAATGATCAAGCAGCTACCTTCTTGGAAGTTACCGAATTGACAATGGTTGCAAACTCAGGACCCTGCAACACATAAATTCAAACTTTTAATCATGGATACACCAACAGATTTTTGGGGAACGAAAGATCCCAAGTCTTCTTACTGTATCGCATCTTAAATTCTTAATATATACATAACACAAAATATACATGTTTGATATATATATATACATACAAATTACAAATAACTAATGCACACTTCCAAGGCTTTTTTACAACTTTGTTCCCTTTCAAGTGGACAAAAGGAATTTATTCCATCATTTGGCTGAAAGGTACTTGATGTTTGGACCAAGGAGACGTAGCAAGACATTACTTAAATAATCAATGAAAGGGCACTGCTTGCACTTAATCAATGCAATTTAGAAAGCAATGAATTATAGAAACCATACAGTACAGTACACAAGATGGAAATATAGAAATGAAACCAGTATGATACACATATTGATGATTTGAATGGTATGATACCTTTAAGGAAGCACCACCTACAAGAAATCCGTCAATATCTTCTTGTTTCGCAAGCTCAGCGCAGTTGCCACCATTTACAGAGCCTGCAAAAGAGATTTGGATTCCGATTAGCAAATATGAGCAAAAGCATATGATAACTAAATCTAGAAGTTTAGGAGCATTCAGACAAATAAAGCTGGTAAGAACAGTGTAGAGGGTCAAGTGCAGAGGTCTGCACGAAGGAGGTAGCTCTTGCTGACAGTGATTCAGAATGAAGAGTGTCGTGGAGAGAGAGAGAGAGAGAAAGAGAGAAAGTATGCTTTTTCCACAAGTAATACAGACATAGACTTTACATGACCTCAGCACATATCTCTCAGTATCACAGAGAGGATTATGACACAGATGCTTTGAAAAATGAAGGCTTTCTTCATATCTTCTAATATATCCCAAAACTAAAACTAGCAAAAGAAAATTACATGATTGTATAGATAAGAGTGTAAAAATAATAATACCTCCATAGATTATACGTGTCTTAGAAGCAACTTCAGCTGAAACATTCTTTTTGAGCCAATCACGAACAGCTACATGTACTTCCTGAGCTTGCTGGGGTGTTGCCACTTTACCAGTTCCAATTGCCCATACAGGCTCATAAGCAATTACTACATTATCCCAACTGGGCACAGCATCTGCAAATCATGGACATGGGTTACATGTCCAAAAAAATATAGCAAAGCCATTTCTGGTTCACAAAAATCCCACAGATGGTGAATTTCTGAGAAAAAACCACAACCAGGGAAGCTTGCCTGCAAAAGCCTTCATTTGCTGAAAACAAACATCAAATGTCTTTCCTTCTTCTCTCTCGTTTAGCAATTCACCAATGCAGGCTATCACTCCGAGACCCTGGCTCAAGGCATAAGCAGCTTTCTTTCCTATAAACTGAAGGTGAGTGAGAGTGATTCAGTCATGAATCGAATACATGGCCTCAATTTGTCATAAAATACAATTAATAACCCAATGACAATGAATTTTCATTTTAGATAGGTGACTTTTATCTTTTGGAAGTTCAAGATTCAAGAAATCAAATTTTTGATAATCCTCACCTGATCATCTTCTCCAATAACATGTCTCCGCTCAGAATGTCCAAGAATAACCCACTTGCAACCAATATCCTTCAATTGTTCCACACTGCAAACAGAAATGTGAGCATGTTTACTTGTGTGAAATCGTAAGATTGACATATAGACAGAAATGCCTGATAAAATCTCGGGCCAAGAATGAGAATGTGGGCTTTAGTCTGACAGCAGCCACATTGTATAAATAAAGCCACAGATTAGGTCTATCTCAAGTGTTACCCTTCCAGCAGTCCAACAGCCTTGATTAATGGGGACAAACACCAGGCTTTGTCCTTTTACTATAGGCAGAAATGCATCCTTATTTCCCATGGTCCATGAGAACATGAAAATGGAACACAAGCAAACCCCAGCTGTAGATTCTCATTCCTGAGTAAACAGAAGTGCAATCCGAAACAGAGCACTAAACAGTTACGATCATGGCCAAAAACCCCATATTTGTCCACCACAATGCCGCCTCAGTTTTAAACTGGGGAACCAGACAATAATAGCATCTGTCCTATCCAATGCCATATATCATTGTTGAATTGACAAATACATATACAAAACATGGAAGAACATTGAAAATATAACAAAACTACACACCCTGGCTTTTTTCTCGAGCATATTCAAAATAATCTCCTAGAACTGTGAATCCTATCACCAATTGTGGATAAAGAAAGTAAAAGGGGCTGCAGGACACATTTATCTGACTCTAGTGGAAATGTATAATGGCAAGTGCAATGCAACCAATATTCTTAAGTCACCAAGAAGAAACACTCTAACCTGATTTCTCCTGTGAAAGCCCCACCTTTTCCGATCCAAGAATTTTGAGCAGATATCTCAATCCGATCTGTCAATGAGTTCTTTACCAGATCGACATAAACAAAGGGAGGTGCAACAACAACATCTGTAGAATCAAACAGAATTGAGATTTTGATACTTTATATATTTAACACTGATAAATGAATTAAAAGTGACCAAATGAAACTTTACATCTACTAGAATAATACACCATGGAGAAAAAGGTCTTTTTTTTTTTTCCGGGGGGGGGGGGGGGGGGGGGGGGGGGGGGGGGTTTGTATTTAAAAGGGGATGCCTTGTTTTGAGGGCAATGAGTGTAGGACAAAAATCATAAAAAAGATATTACTGATATTTAGATATTCTATTGAAGGGGAGCAATGACTCACCAACATCAGGCTCCAACTTCGCACTATTCAAGTCCGAGACAAGCTTACTGATAGATTCTTTTGTCCCATTCTATATAAAAATGGAAGAAGAGTCTATAAGAGACATTACCATCAAAAGCTAGAAAAAATGAAAATATCAGTAGTGGATACAATATCCAAAGTTACACAAGGAATATATTTTAAATTAGGGGGCCATTGCTTGGCTTACTGGCAAAAGTTTTGGGATGTTATGCCTGGGAATTCGAGATCATGGTTGAGAACAGTCACAATGTGCCGATACAGCCAAATATTAGGTTCATTTCTAGTTGACCCAACCCAACAACACATTGGACAACTGGTAACAGCCTTGGAAACCTACTCTCCAGCCTTCAGGTAATGTTGAAAAGCTTTAATCAAAATACACTAACGCTATGTTTGGATCATGGATTTGGCTAAGGATTTGGAAAGGGAAACGGAGAAAAAATTTCGCTTATATTTCATACACATTCTCTTTTCAAATTTCTAGCCAAATCTAAGATCCAAACACAGCCTTCTAGAAGAATAGGCTTTTTGAAAGAAATCAAAGGAATTGTTTGAAGTTCACTTTACAACAAAAGAGTTTCTTATCAAAGAATAGTTCATATTACCTTTTTCCCATTATCTTGTTGGTACTATTCAAATTATGTTTCTCAATTAATCCCTTCATATGAATTCTTTGGTTTGTAAAGAAACCAAGGTTCCTAATTTGGAAGAGTTCTGTGTTATTCTGTGGCTTGTTGTATTGCTTATATCCAATCATAACTTGAGAAAACCTATACAGTGGGTAGGGAGAATTGTTTGTAAGGAAGTATCATGATGTGCCCTTGATGAGTTAATGGTGCCATTAATGCATTGATTCCATTTTGAAAAGGTAAACATGAACCAAACATTGTTTCTTCAAGATTAAGAAGACATTTTGAAACCTTTTAGTAAAAATGGCATCTTTTGAAAATTTATTGCCTTTACTTGAAAACCCAGCATATACACAGGTTGACTTTTATCTAGATATATGGTATGGCATCTAAATATTGGTCCATGACTATGAAGGGAACTATTACCCTCATTCAATGTTAAAGTTTAGGGTACCCTATTGTCTTTTTATATCTTGATTGAATTAAGAACTCTTTACACTTTGGTTTGCATAATACCAAAAACAGTCCTCAAGATCTATCCATTGTCCACGAGGATAGTAATTCAAAGATAACAGCAACCACAAATGTGATATATATATATATATAGCTTTATGACAGAAATGGGAAAAAGGGGAAAAAATACTTACACACTTCCAGTTGCCACCAACAAAGAACTGCAAGCAAAGCAAAGGCAAAAAAAAAAAAAAAAAAATCAAATTTGAAGAATAAAACAAACAATTCAACTAAATTAGCATAATAATTTAGTGAATCAAATAATCCTAAATTCAACCAACAACTCCACATAAATAGATTCATCATAGAAATTCACACATTTCGTTTAATTTCGATGCCTCAATTATAGAGATCTAGAAAACGAATTGAAAGGAGAGAAGAGAATGAGAGGCTATTACCTTGCCGGAGCCGGCCATGGCAACGACGCCTCTGCAACCTTTTCGTGAAGAGAAGGAGGAGAGACGGACATGAGAATCGAGGGTTTGGAAGAGAGATAGAGTAGGGGAAGAGAGAGAGTGGTCGAGCTTGGAGCAAGATCGACGGAGTCCAGTGAACTGAGGGCAAGAGGATGTTGCAGATTTGGGGCCGGAAAGTTGAGGTGCGAGAGATGTGGATGCTACCGCCATTGAAGATTAAGCTCAGCTTCTTCAACAACTACCGATTACTGTCAAAAGGCTCTCTCTCTCTCTCTCTCTCTCTCTCTCAACCCTGCACTCTCCGTCCTTTCTATCTATTTGAAGAGCTATCATCAGTTGAAAGCTTTAGCTGAAAATGTGGCGTTGTGTTTTGTGATAATCGGTTGTTCGAAGACAGAATTCACGCCTGTCTCGGGTGCGTCAACTCCACGCCCCAGTATTTTGCTTTTGGGTTGTTTCCGAACAACCCAAATAAAATGGCATATTATTCAGTGGGTTAGATTTCAGAATTTAATTATCTGAGCCTCTGTTTGGGAAGTCGGTTGGTTTTTTAATTTTTTGAATTTTTTTTATTATTTTAGCTTAGGTTAAAAAATTTGGTTTGGGAAGGATTTTTTAGTTTTTTTAGTTTTTTTGACTTTTTTTGTAAGAGAAAAGTGTAATGATTATAGATTGGATGTGATGTTTTGTTTTTTGTGACTAAAATAACCTATTTTATCTTTTGTGACTAAAATAGCCAAAAAAACCCACTTTAGTTCTTCCTAAACGGACCTGAGAATTTAAATTTTCATTTTTTACATATATGTTTTTTAGTAAATATTTTAAAATTTTAAGTAATTTTTTTATTTTTGAGATATATTTTATTTAAATATATCTAAGTAGTAAAATATTTGTGAAAAAATATTTTAAAAAATTAATAAATATACAAAAATATGAAAAATGTACTGAATTTTCGTATAGTATATTTTTTATAGATTTGTTTTTATAAATATTATACTTTTTAAGTGTATTTATGTTAGGTGTGTCTAAAAGTTCTTAAAAAAAATTGCTTAAAATATTAAAAAAATTCATTAAAAATATTAAAATACGAAAAATAAAAAATTAAAATTTTCTGAAAGCTGGAAACAAATAAGCTGGTTGTATTTTTATCTTATTTTGATCTTATATTATTATTATTATTATTATTATTATTATTTTTCATATCTTTCTATAAAAAATAAAAAATTAACAAAATGGGAAATTTATTAGAAAATTCTTTTTCAAATGTTTGTATTCCAATTAGTCCATAAGATATTTTTATATTCTAATAAATCTTATTATTTGGACATTTGATTTATCAAATCCTAATTCTCATATTTAAAGTATTTTATGGACATTTCTACCCTTACAAATATTTTTTGAACGGTTAGCAATTTGGTGATGTGAACATTCATATTTTACAATGTGAATATTCACATCACGAAACATTCACAATGTATCACGAAACATTCACAATGTAAATGTAAATATTATTAAGGGTATTTTGGTAACTATATCACTCATAGGATTTATTGGAACCTAAGAAAATAATGTGGACTAAATGAAACATAAATAGGTGAAAAGAAATTTATGAAAAAATGTCTCTAATAAAATAGTGTATTCCCAATAATTCCTTACTTTGCAAATATGTTGAGCTTTATAGATTTTACTTAAGAAAAATGATACACAAACTTACTTTTTAGTCTTATTTTTTACACTTAATGATATGTGAGTGATATGTTTGATTGATAATTAGAGAATATATGAGAGAAAGCGTTGTCTTTAATATTCTAATTAATTGTCATATCATTAGATTTAAAAATTAGATTTAATTCTTGATTTTAAATAGCAAATGCTCTTTACATAATTACTAAAGATTGATGAAAAATACATGCGTTTTTTATTTTAAAATTAAACTTTTTGATAATTTAATGAATAAAGGAAAGTTCGAGGAGGAATGAGAAAATTGTTTAACAATATAAAAACAATTCAAGAATTATTAAATGTTACCGAAGGATATTCTTAAAAAACAAAATGATAATTATATAACAGTAATGTTATGAATATAAAGACTAAAAACAAAATAAAACATAGATATCTTATAATTAGTGGTCTCATATGTGAGTCTTACCTCTTGTGTGAAACATATATATCTATTCAGTGTGTCACTTCTGTGCACTTAAATTTATTGAGATAAATAATATTTTCTTTTGCATTGATGTCATTAAATTGTAATATATCCTTAATCATTTTAATTTTTAAATGACAAATTTAACATTAATTAAAGATAAATTATATATTTTAGTACAAAATTAGATGATATCTCACATTCTATTCGTCTTATTAACCACTCACTCAAGACAATAGAATAAGTATGATTCAAATTAAATTATGCAGAAAATGATGTAATTATATTAAATTTACTAAATTATTATATATCTAAATGTCTATATAATTTTACATTATTATTTTTAGTTAATTTATTTTGGTCTTTAATAAAAAAAATTAAAAACTTAAAAAATTTTAGAATTATTTTATAAACAAAGGACCCCTAAGCGACGTGCGGTGCGAGCAGTGAGATTGGCAAATCTTGTTTCAGTGAAAATATCAATGATGACGGGACGACAAATAAAAAGAACGACTTTGGACTTGATACGTCGTCGTCTCTTTATCTTCTAATTTCCTCTGTCTTTCGCGACATTTTTTATGCACATCATCATCAGATAATAATCTGAACCATTCTAAAGCTGCCACGTAGTTCAACTAACATGAGGAAAACGGATATGGATGTGGTGATTGGAGACACAGTGGGAGTCTGTGGTGGAGAGCCAAGGGGCACCGTACACGTGGCACCTTATCCATCAAAACCAAAGATTAAGGTCAAATCATAGGTTGGTCGAAACATTGATCCGTGCACATCTTAAGTGAAGAGGTCAATGGTTGGGCCGGCCAAGGACGAGGTAGATGCCCACCTAACTTGATGGACGGCCTTGAGAGACCAAACGGTATAGACTCGTTTGGTTTGCAGGTAATGTAACTAACCGTTGATATAAAAGATTGGGGTAGTATTAGGAATTTTAAATCTTCGTTTAGTATTTGAGGTTTTTTAATTTTTAGTTATTTTAATTATAAAAAGGTAAAATATAATTTTTAATTTAATAAGACAAAATATCACATCTAAATTATAATTATTTTATTTTTTCTATCACAAAATTTAAAAAAGTCAAAAAATTTATCCTAAACGAGACTTTTTAACCTCAGACTAAAATAGCCAAAAGTCAACTCACATCTCAAACAAATCCTAAATATTTATTAATATTTTTATTAAATATTTTATGTAAGTGTGGAATTTACATGGGATTTATATAGTGTGAGTTTCAGACATTTAGGTCAAGTTTGGGATAATTAAAAAAAGCCAAAAGTCAAAAAGTTACTCAAAAAGTTAAAAAGTTAACACTATTCATCAAAAGTCAACAATTACGGCTGCACAACTCCCAATCTTAATTTTCCTCTACAAACCAATTTTTACTATTTTTTATTACACATTTTTCCATAAAAAGTTAAAAAGTTAACCCAAACATCCATATTTTTTCCCTCAACTTTTTAGTCCAAAAAGACAAAAAGTGCACTTATTTAGGACACCCCAAACAACCCCTTAGTAAAAATATTGATAAAAAAAATACTTGAGATTTTTAAAGTTGGGGACTCCTATGACTCCCAAAATGATGTGGACTAATAATGTATTTTTTTTTTTCTTTCCGGGACCAATCACAGATAAGTGAAGTTGTGAATTTTGTATTTTTTAGAGATCTGTAACATTGTTGATTAGTAAAATATTTGGAGTCACTTGCATTTTCGTAGGATTGGGCTCCCTCAGGTCCAAATATTTGTACTGGCTGGGTGATCTTCTCGAGAGACTTATAATGGGTCATGTTTAAATAATTTAAACAATTTGTTGTATATAAATTTTTATGTATATTATTTATACATAAAAATTAAATTAATTTCATATTTGTAGTTAAATTAATTTATTGTGACACCACAAAATGAAAAGTGTGCTTTTAAAAGTATAATTATTTATTTTTTGGTGTCAAACAAGATAGATTGAACATGTACAATTGACTTAATTTTTTTGTGAATAATATATATAAAAAAATTCAACAAAATAAATTATTTAAATTACTAGAAAGGACTAGGTTGAACCCTCGAATCAAAATAATAGGCATGCCTATTGATACTATGGGGTGTTTGACAATATGTTTTTTTTGAATTTTTGGGTTAAAATATCACTAAAAATAAAATAGGTTAAAATAGTTAATAACATAAAATGTTGCATTAAATTGACAATTATTTCACTTTTTTTTTCATAAATATCATATCAAATTAAAAAAAAAAATTCAACTCCATTTTCAAATATAATTATTTTAATCTATTAAAATAATCAAAAATAAAATAGCCAACTAACGTGCGTAAAATGAAATCCATGGCTAACAAGACATGTGAATTAGAGAGGAAAGCTATTTTAAAATTCATTTTCTACAGTAAATTTGAGGGATTTGGTTCCTCCTATTCTATAATGGGGCTTGGACGATATTCTCCTCATGCGTGGAGTTTGTTATAAGTCTAATTTTGATAATTTAAATAATTAATTTTATTAAATTTTTCATATAAAAAAAATTATATTAATATAATATTTGTAATTAATTTAATTTCTCATTTTTTTTTTTTGGCTAAAAATTGAATGCCATATTTCTAAAACTTACAAAAAAAAAAAATACCGTTTCGTTTTATTCAATCTCCAAAGAGTAATGCAACATATTGTGCCTGTTTAGCACAGCTTGTAAGCAGCTTATCTCAACTTTTGGCTTAAATTAAGCTGTTGTGGAGTGTTTGGTTCAGCTAAACTCAGCTTTTGGCAGCTTAATTTAAGCCAAAAATCATGAATTTTGAGAAATGGCCTGGGAGGTGCTTAAGTAATTACAGCTTAAGCGGAAAGATGTATTGGAGGGGCAAGATTACTTAAATGTCCCTCATCAATTTCAATTATTACTAAAAACCAAAATATATAAACCACATCTTAACATTGTTCACAAACCAGAGAGAGACGGAATCGATTTCCGGCATCGACAACCCTAACCCTAACCACCACCATCGACGACGCGACAATCTCAAACCAGTGCTAATCGTCGCGATCTCAAACCAAAGCTCACCGTCACAATCTGAAACAGAGCTCAATGTCGTGTCGCGATCTCAAACCAGAGCTCTCTCTCTCTCTCTCTCTCACGCACTAGAGGCGGTGGCTAGGGCACGTTCTGCTTCGTCGCCACCTCCAGTCACCACAGTCATTGACACCGTGATCACAATCTGAAAACCTAATCACGATCGCCATCGTCGGCTCCTCTCTTTCTCTTCGCGATCAACCTTCCGTGATCTTACTGGCTTCGCGAGATAGCCTGACGGTGATGAACCAAAGCTAACTGCCACCGTCACCATCGCGATCTGCAATGTGAAACCCTAACCACTGGCGGCGGTAGCTAGGGTTTATAATGGGAAAAAAATAATAAATTTTTAAAAAAAAATGGAAATACAAAAAAAAAATTAAAATTGAAATTAATAAATTATTGATTGTAATGAAAAAAATTAATAAAAACATAATCACAACTTTTAAAAAAAAATTAAAATTGAAGAAAAAAAATGAACTACAAAATGAAATAACTTATATTAAATGAAATAAAAAAAATGAATATTATAACTTCTATTAAATTAATAATTGAAATTAATAAATTATTAATTGTAATGAAAAATAATTAATAAAAACAGAATCACAATTTAAAAAAAAAATAAAATTGAAGAAAAAAATGAAATACAAAATGAAATAACTTATATTAAATGAAATAAAAAAAATGAATATTACAACTGACGTGGGTAGGCCCACAAAGGCCATAGCCCACTATGAACAACCCAAACCCATCACTTGGAGCCCAATACATAACCCAGCTGATGAAGTCCAGAACAGCTGGAATCCAACACGGCATAAAGAGCTAATGACATTCAGACATACGGCAGGTAAAGGACAAGCCACATTAGCAGACAAAGATCTGCAAAGTTATTGCCACTGCACATCACCATTAATGCAGCCCATCACAGCATTTATTACAACAACACCTCTCCGTCGGAACAACACCCCCTTACCCTGAACAAGGTAAGCTACAGCATAGACTTTCGACCAAGATGGCAGGTCGGAAGGGACAGTGAAATGATGACCAAAGGATATAAGCAAACGTTGAAGACAAGAAGAAGGTTAAGTTTTCTATCTCCAATTCATATCTCTACATTTCATTTCTCTCCCTCTCTAACTTGTTCGTCGGAGGGTTTGCTGGGGGACTCCCCATTCCCCATTGAACTCCTGTGCAGGTTCTCAAGTGGGCTTGGCCATTCAGATAACGGTTGGAGAAGCGTGGACTAGTCCGACCCATTCCCTCTGGAACCCGTTGTATCGTAACTGTATAATCAGTTGGCGCCGTCTGTGGGAACACTTTGCTCCTCGCGCCAGTTGTGTTCACTATCGTTGGAGACCCCGTTCCAATACCCCTTTCTCGCTACCCATCGAAATGTATGGTCACGACTAGATCCATGGCTTCTCACCAAAATGTTGCTGACCACCAAGCCGATCCCCCCAATCCAAACAACCCACCACAATATTTCATCGAGCTTACCAACAGCATTAACCGCATGGCCGAGCAAAACCAAGCCCTGATCAATGCCCTACTCCAAAGAAACCTTCCTATGCCCCCTCCACCACCTCCTGATATTCCTCCCAACTACAAACAAGCCCCGAGCCATACTATCCCGCAGCCTAATCCGCCTAATAGAGAAGGCTTGCAACCCCCTCCCCCATGTATAAACCTGCCACCCCAGAGCCCACAACCATCAATCCTGGTACCAATCCTTGAAGGAGAGGCCAGCAGCGTCCAGCCCCCGTTGCCCTCCGGAGGTGACCACATCCCTCTCTAGGACGCGGAACTCCAAGCCATGAAGCTCCAACTCCAAGGGGTCAGAATATCCAGCATAAACCCTCTACCACAGCAAACTCACCATTTGTCGCCTCCATCCGCGACAAACCTCTACCCACCAAGTTCAAGATGCCCACCATCGACTCTTTTGACGATACGACGGACCCAATCGACCATCTGGAGACCTACAGAATCCTCATGATCCTCCATACATTCCCTGACGAGATCATGTGTCGAGCTTTCCCCGTGACACTGAAGGGGTCAGCTCGGCTGTGGTTTAGCCAGTTACCAGTAGACTTCGTCTCCACTTGCCAGTATCTCAGCGACTCCTTCCTCAACCATTTTATTGGAGCCCAGCGCCAGCGACGCCCGACAACCCAACTCCTCAACATTCGACAGACCGAGGGGGAGTTGCTACGCAGTTTTGTTACCCGCTTCAACACCGAGGCCCTGCAAGTAGTGGAAAATGATGGCAAGGTCATCCTCACTACTTTCATGGCCGGTCTGCGGTCGTCCGACTTCTTGTTCTCCCTCTCTAAAAACCCCCCGACCTCCATGGCAGCCCTACTCTCCAAAACCCAAAAATACATGAATGCTGAGGATTCCCTAGCCGTCCGGCAAGATCCGATAACCAAAAATCCGACCCCCAGAGAAAAGAGAAAAGACTACGAACCGATAAACACCCAGTATAATAGCCAAACACCACACTATACTGACTGACCCCCCCGAGCTGACCGGTCGGCACCAGCCCGACCGCTCGGTCGGTTCGAGCGGTACACACCTCTTAATTCCCCCATGGAACAAGTCTTCAATCAGATCCAGCGGGACTACCCGCTTAAATGGCCCTAACCTTCACGAACCCCTTCCAATCGGAAAGACCAGTCCAAATATTGCCGCTTTTACCAAGACCATGACCATAACATCGATGAGTGCGTTAACCTCAAAGATCAGGTCGAGACCCTCATACGCTAGGGACGTTTTAGCCGGTTCATGGACACCCGCCCTCAGCAGAGGCAAAGAACTAAACCCTTCAGAAACAACCGCCGGCACATGCCCCCGACAGCCAGCCCAACCTAACCAAGGCCATGATCGCCCTCCACAGCAACCTCAGCCGCCAGGCAACCCCCCACCTGTTGGCGAAATCAAAGTCATTTCAGGCGGCCTTGCTTGCGGGGGACCATCCCACTCCGCTCAGAGGGCAGAACTTAGGAAGATAAGGCAGGGCTCAGACAAAGCAGTTGCCACAGTCGATCGACCCTCCAATAGCCTAAGTAGTGGACCGAGCCTATCACCTTCACGGATGCCGACTATACAGGCATCTGCTACCCTCATGATGACCCTCTCGTCATTTCTGCCCTCCTCTCCAACTATAAGGTCAGACGAGTTCTCATCGACAACAACAGTTCTTCAGACATCATCTTTCTCAACAGCTTTCGCCAGCTCAAAATTGGAGAGGAAAGTCTGTCTCCTCTCCAAACCCCTTTGGTCGATTTCACTGGCGACTGAGTCACCTCCATCAGCTCCATCGATCTTCCCATCACAATCGGCGAGTACCCACGGTAGACTACAAAGCTGCTCACCTTCCTTGTTGTCGACTGCCCATCCGCCTACAACATCATCCTTGGCCGCACTGCCCTAAATGCTTTCCAAGCTATCACATCAACTTATTACCTTGCCGTTAAGTTTCCCACCGATCTGGGAGTCGGGATTGTAAGGGGAGAGCAGACCGTGGCCAGGGAATGCTATGTTGCCTCACTAAAAGAAGTCAAGATGAAGGAAGCCATGATCATTGAAGGACTTGACGTCCGGGATAAGGACGAGCTGGTCAGAGGGGAGCCCGTGGAGGAACTCGTTGAGGTTCCCATCGACCCCACCAACCCCGCGAAAACCGCCAAAATCGGCAGCTAACTGTCCCCCCAAGCAAAGGCTGACCTTACTGCCCTCCTGATTGAGCACAACGATGTATTCGCCTGGACCCACTCAGACATGCCGGGCATTGACCCCTCATTTATAACCCATCGCCTCAGCATTAAACCCCATTTCCGACCTTGCCGCCAGAAGCAACGTATTTTCCATTCGGAGCGCAATACACTCATTGCCGTAAAGGTCAACAAGCTCCTTGAGGCACAATTCATCAAAAACGTGGACTACCCTAGATGGTTGTCAAACGTGGTCCTGGTCCGCAAGAGCAATGGTAAGTGGCAACTCTGTGTCGACTACTCAGACCTCAACCGAGCTTGCCCCAAAGACGGTTATCCACTCCCCCGAATAGATCTGTTGGTCGACGCCACGGCCGATCACTAGATGCTCAGCTTCATGGATGCCTTCTTCGGGTATAACCAAATTCTGATGCACCCATCTGATCGGGAACATACCTCATTCATTATCGACCGAGGCACCTACCATTACCAAGTGATGCCATTTGGACTGAAAAATGCTGGGGCCACCTACCAACAGCTGGTCAAAGCCGTTTTCCATCATCAGATCGGTCGAAACATGGAAGTATATGTCGATGATATGCTAGTCAAGAGTAAACTCTCCGCTGACCATCTGACCGACCTGCGAGAGACCTTCGCCACCCTACGGAAGTACCAAATGAAACTCAACCCAGAGAAGTACGCCTTCGGCGTAGGATCTGGGGAGTTCTTGGGTTTCATGGTCAGTCAGCGGGGCATTGAAGCTAACCCTGAAAAGATCAAGGCCTTGGTTAAAATGCAACCACCGAGAACGGTTAAGGAAATTCAGAGACTCACTGGCCGAGTTGCTGCCCTCAACCGCTTCATTTTCCGTGCAACGGATAAGTGTCTCCCCTTCTTCAAAGTTCTTCGGCAAACTTTTGAATGGATGACCGAGTCCGAAGCGGCTTTTCAGCAGTTGAAGCAGTGCATGGCCAACCCCCCCTCCTTTCTCAGGCAATCACTAGCGAAACCCTCTTCCTCTACTTAGCCGTTTCAAGCACCGCAGTCAGTGCAGCTCTTATCAGGGAAGACGACTCTGTTCAACGGCCGGTCTACTACATCAGTCGGGCCCTCAGGGACGCCGAGCAGAATTACCCACTGTTAGAAAAATTGTCCTTGGCCTTAGTCACCGCCTCCAGACGACTCCGTCCTTACTTCCAAGCCCATTCAATAGTGGTCCTCACCGACCAACCTTTGAAGAAGGTAATACAGCAACCAGAGCTCTCTGGCAGACTCATGCAATGGTCGGTGGAACTCAGCCAATTTGACATCTCCTACCGACGATGAACAACAATTAAAGGGCAGGCTGTCACCGACTTCATCCTGGAATTCACTAATCCTACCCCAACCACGGCCATTCCACCCCCACCAACCCCTACCGAGCCAGAAGACCCTCATTCTTGGACTCTCAATGTCGACGGATCATCCCGTAGAGAAGGCAGTTGGGCTGGCCTCATCCTCACCGCCCCCGAGGGTGGTTACTTCAAACGTGCTCTCCGTTTCTTGTTCAATGCCAGTAACAATGAGGTCGAATATGAGGCATTGATAGCAGGGCTCCGCCTAGCCAGGGACATTGGTGTTAGCCACATCCGAGTGTTTAGCGACTCCTAGCTCATTGTCGGACAAATTACAGGGGAATTTGATGCAAAGGAGGACACAATGCGGGCTTACAGGGATATTGCCCTTCCCTTTGTTCGCCTCTTTAATACCTTTCACATCTAGCACATCTCTCGGGTAGAAAACTCAAAGGCAGACAAAATGGCTCAGTTGGCTTCAGCAGACCAGTCCGACCTCAGTCACGGTGTTCGTCTCGAGTACCTAGCCCACCCTGCCATTTCTCCTGATCAGCAAGAAGTGCAGTTCCTCCAGAATGAGCCCATCCCTTGGGCGTCGGACATCTTTCTATTTTTGACAACGGGTGAACTTCCAGATGACCAACAACAAGCCGCCAAAGTTAAGGCCCGGTCATCCAATTACATCCTCGTCAGTGGTATCTTGTACAAACGTGATTTTTCATGCCCGTATCTGCGATGCCTCAGTCCAGCTCAAGCAACCTATGTGATGCGAGAAATCGACATGGGCATCTGCGGTAATCATTCAGGCGGCCGATCCCTTCCCCACAAAATACTTCGCACTGGATATTTTTGGCCTACCCTCCACCAAGATGCGATCGACTTCGTGCTCAAGTGTGATAGATGTCAACGCTTCGCCATCATCTGCCATGCTCCTCCCACTGAGTTGATCAGAGTTTACAGTCCTTATCCGTTCTGATTAAGGCTGAAATATACATCATTGAGGCCGTTAATTGAAATCTCTTAACTTCACTTGCTGGTCAAAATTGTATATTTAATGTGTGTTGAGTGTCAATCAGGTTGTATATCGTTGGAGCATAAAATGAGCAAAAGGACAGAATTTGGGCAGAGTTGACTTTCCCACACGTGCGTTGACTTTTTTCGCACGTGCGTTGACTTTTTCGCACGTGCGTTGACTTTTTCTGGGAAAGTCAAACCGACGTTTTAAACCTGTTTGGATGAGATGGGAAGGATAAAAAGGCAAGTAAAAGGCTGGATTAGGGTTCTGAAATTGTTGGGACCTAAAGGGAGAGGCTAGGGTTTGGAAAGGAAGAGAAACAAAAGCTCCAAGATGTCTCCCATGGTGGTTCATTCTCCTTCTACCTCCTTCCACTCCTCCATGAGTGGCTAGTCTTCTTTTTCTAGGGTTTTGAAGAAACCCTAGCCATGTAATAGGTTTTTTTTTTTATTTTATATTATGTAAAGGTTTGAACCATTGTATGGTGTTTTAGAAATTCTTTATATATAATTTTCATTATCTTTTCAAATATTTGACCTTCTGTGATTGTTGAATATTATCCATACATGAATTTTCTATTCCTTCACATTCAAGGTATGGGACGAACCATGCTACGAGGAACGAGTCGTATCACTACCCTAGTTTAGAGTGAACGATTCGTATTACTTGAGATGGTTCGTGCTCGTACATTGAATGTGATAATCTTCTTGTTAAATGCTTTGAGCTTGTAGTTGCGAAGCATTAATCCATTCAAACCATAGCATAATTAATTTCAATTGGAAATCCTAATTATGTGGTTAGTGGTGAATTCTCTACCCTAGGATTTTTCCCCAATTCAGTAAACCCAATTTCATTTATTATTGATAATTTAATTCCTTAGTTTAATTTATTCGTTATTAAATTAGGTTATAAACAACCAATCTTTTTATCAAAATTAATTTAGGAATTTGACAATTAAATTAGTTTAATTTCACAATAGTCCCTGTGGATCGATACCTGGACTTGCCATTATTCTGATAGAATTTGGTATAGTTTAGTATTTAATTTTGGTGTGTTCAACGACCCATCACGTTCGCCAAATAGGGGATCGATTTGGTCGGTCCACTTCCTACCGGCCGAGGCCAGACCAAGTTCGCAATTGTCGCCATTGATTACTTCACCAAGTGGGTAAAAGCAGAACCCTTGCCACCATTACCGAACGGAACACAACCAAATTCATCTGGCAGTCGATTGTATGCAGGTTTGGAATCCCTCAAGCCATCGTCTCCAACAACGGTAAACAATTCGACAACTCCAAATACAGGAAGTTCTGTGCAGACCTCCAGATCCAACCCTGTTTCTCCTCCTCAGGTCATCTCCAAGCCAATGGCCAAGTCGAGGTCACCAACCGTTCTCTTCTGAAGATCATCAAAACTAAGCTAGAAGCTGCTAAGGGACTTTGGGCTGAGGAATTACCGAATGTACTCTGGGCTTACCGAACTACAGCTCGGACTCCCATTGGGGAAACCCCTTTCCGCTTAACATATGGCGCTGAGGCGGTTATTCCAGTGGAAGTCGGTCTGCCTACCCCAAGGGTTTCACATCCAGATCCAGAACTAACCGAAGAGCTCCGTCGGGCAGACTTAGACCTAATCGAATAGCTCAGATAGACCATCGCTGTCAGATTGGCTTCATACCAACAGAAAATGATAACACACTACAACCGCAAAGTCCGACCAAGGGAGTTCGCTGTAGGGGACCTTGTCTTGAGAAAAGTAACTATTGCCACCAAAAATCCGACTGAGGGTAAACTGGTAGCCAATTGGGAGGGACCTTACGTTGTGAAAGCCCGACCATGTCCGGGCACTTACCGACTTCAGGACATGGAAGGTCGAGACCTCCCCCACCCATGGAACGCTGAACACTTGAAGCGCTACTTTCAATAAACTCCTACTTTTTTATTGCTCAGTTATTGTATTTTCTTTTTAACAAATTTACAGACATGAACATACTTGTTCTCCCCTGGCATAATGTAAATTTTGATCAACTGGATCGCACTTTCCATGACAACAATTTTATATCTCAACTATCTGTGTGTTGTCTCAATAACATTTTTGTTGCAGCACTTATTAAAAAGCCTCAGCCAGATTGAGCACAAACAGCCTCAGCCCGACTAAGCACTAAAAACCTCAACCAGACTGAGCACTAGCAGCCTCAGCCCGACCGAGCACTAAAAGCCTCGGCCAGACTGAGCACCAGCAGCCTCAGCCCGACTGAGCACAAATAGCCTCAGCCCGATTAAGCACCAAAAGCCTTAGCCAGATTGAGCACCAGCAGCCTCAGCCCGACCGAGCACTAAAAGCCTCAACCAGACTGAGCACCAGCAGCCTCAGCTCGACTGAGCACTAAAAGCCTCAGCCAGACTGACCGCCAACAAGCCTCAGACAGACTGAGTACCCAAAGCTTCAGCTAGACCGAGCGCCAACAGCCTCAGCCAGATTGAGTACCAAAAGCCTCAGCCAGACCGAGCACCAATAGCCTCAGCCAGACTGAGCACCAAAAGCCTCAGTCAGGCTGAACACCAAAAGCCTCAGCCAGACTAAGCACCAAAAGCCTCGGCTAGACCGAGAGCCAACAGCCTCAGCCAGATTGAGCGCCAACAGCCTCAGCCAGACTAAGCACCAAAAGCCTCAACCAGCCTGAGCTTTAAAAGCCTCAGTTAGACTGAGCATGATGCACTCGACCAGACCAAGCCTCAGCCAGACCAAGCATAACAAGTCTCAGCCAAACTGAGCGCCACCATTCCAGGTCCAAACTGAGTTACTTGCAACGTCAGTAAATCACAGCTTAGCCCCAACTGAGCACGCATACTTGTGGCATTAGTAGACACACTTAGTCACAATTCCAAGTCCAAGTTTTTACACAACTTTTCACTTAGTCAAATTCCAACGACGTCCTTACATGTTTCCTTTACTAGTCAGATTATTTTCTTGTCCATCAACTTTTACAAGTCAACCTATTTCCTTACTAGTCAAGCCTAACTCCAATAAATCATTCTCATCCACTTCAGCAGTGTGGCAAACACAAACTCATAATTTTATCACATTTTAAATTCCACTCTGCATTGAGGAGTTCTTAACTTTACTCTGCACTGAGTTTTTATTATAAGTTTACTCTGCATTGAGGAGCCTTTAACTTTACTCTGCATTGAGTTTTTATTACAGATTCACTTCCACTCTACATTAAGGAGTTCTTAAATTTAGTTTTTATTACAACTTTACCTCCACTTTGCAGATGTACACAAGCCACCATTCTCATTCATTTCAGATGCACAAGCACAGACAATCAAATGAAAACACAACTGAAATTTTATTTATTCACAAATTTGTACATAAGTTCATTACAGTAATTCAAAAACAAAAACAAACACACAAAAACAACTCTAAGTACAAGGTCTTCTTCTTCTTTTTCTTCTTCAATTACTCCCCCTCACTGGACACGAGGTATCTCATCCAGGAGGGTCTAGGCCACATCGTCGTCGTCAATTTTTACACTACTTAGGTCTAAATCTGGGAACAGCTCCTCAGCTTTACACTTGAACATCTTCCAACCACTGTCCCAGAACTTAGCCATTTCGTGTTTATAGAAGTCGGGCCGCTGGAAGCTCTCAATAACTTCTGCCTCAGTCTTGCCCCTAGCAGTCGTCCTCGACGGGCCCGCCCCCCCAGACTCCTCCTTCGCCAAGCTGCTGGCGACCGCGGCATCAACTGCCGTCTGAAATTCAACAGACCCCTTGAATTGATCCACTGCTACAACACACAGATCAGGGTATGTCGCCCTTTCAGAGGCTGCCTTAGCCCTCTCTTCCTCCAACTCCTTCTGCAGAGTCGCCCTTTCAGCAGCCGCCTTGGCCCTCTTTTCCTGCAACTCCTTCTGCAGGCCCTCCCTCCCCTCCATTGCCTTAACACGCTTATCTTCCAGCTCCTTCTGTAGCCTAGCAATCTCCAAGTCTGTGTTTTCTTTTTCCTTGATCTGCTGGGCACGCAGATTTTCATTGCTGGTCATAGCCTCTTCAAATCGTTTGATAGCGACCGCGCAGTCCTTTTGAGCATTCCCCAGCTTCTTCTACTCGCTCACCAGTTAGAACTCGAGCGACACAACCTGGCGGCGTTCATTCTCCAGCTCTAACTTGACCGCTCGCAGCTCAGCATGGGCACTCTTCCAGCCTGCACGCTCCTCCTTCAAACTTGCAAGTTGAGCCTTGGCCTCGTCTGCCTTCATCTTTGCAGCCGCCGCCTTTCTCAACAGAGCTCTTGCTAAGGTGGTTACCTCCATTTGAGCAGAGCATAACCCCCTCAGCAACTCAGCCTCATTGAATCTGGCTACTGAGCGCAAGGCTGCCTCATCTACGATCCCCACAAGGCGATCTGCACCTGCCCTGGCTGGGCCTTCTTCTCCCTCCAGCCGCCCAGCCACTGCGCGAGTGTGGTAGATCTCAGTCGTCAGCCTGACACCCCCTCCTTGGGGCGCAGGACCTCCCTGGGGCTGTTCTCCTCCCCTTGGCTCAAGGCCAGTTGCCCCACCTTCTACTTGTACTTCGGGGGCGACCCTCGCCACCTCTGAGGCGATCTTCGCCATTATTGGGACGACCTCCACTCTCTCCAAGGCGATCTCCACCACTTCTGGGACGACCACCCCTCCTGAGGTCTCCTCCATTCTCCCTTTCTCTGCCTCCTTGGCCATGCTGGTCTCTTCTGCCATCACTTCCCTCCTCCTCTTCACGGCAGGCTCTTCTTCACTCCTCCTCACTCTCCTCTTCTTCTTTACCACACCCTCCACCTCCATCTCCTTCAAAGCCTTCTCCTTCAAAGGATCTACTGGGGGCGGTCGGGGCACGAATCCACCTAAGTCCTTTTCCCTCAAGGGTTTGGGGCGAGGTCGAATCCTCTCCCTCGCAATCGACTTTGGCGGTCGGTCTTCCTGGGACTCTTTGAACTTACTGGCTTTGGCGAGGATAGCCATATCCTCAGCCTCTTGCGCTTTCCTACTCGCCTCCAATTCAGCTCGCCCCAGATCTCCACCGCTCGGCTGAGGACCCAACCCCGCTCCAAACAAGGCTGAGGGTTGAACGAGTTCATCCCACCTAACCCCCTCATTCTCCCGCGCATGCCTTCACCTTCTTTATTCTCTTATCTGCTGCTGCTCCCAGTTTTGGCTTTACAGATTTGGTGGGCACTCTCCATACCGTGTGCACCCTAGCCCCTCTATTCGCAGACACATAGAACCACCGTGGCCTCCAACCTTTAATTGATGACGGCAGCCCCGCCACCAGACCCCTCCCTGCCGCCGCCTGTAACGTCACCCAAGTCTCTTGTTATCCTGAGGCCTTATAACATGCGAAGAATTCGTCTACTGTCATGGCCGCCTCTTCGTTCGCCTTCGGCCACGCGCTTGCATAGGCCAGTACAATCTTCCACGCGTTGGGCATTAGTTGGCCCGGTGCCACCTCCAAACGGTTCAGGACATCTACCACCACTCGCGGCAGTGGTAGCCTCAGTCCTCCCTTTAATGCTTCATCATAAAGGGCAAACTCCCCCGGCCTTGCGTCGGTTGGCCTTTCCGTTGAAGTCGACAACAATAACTCTATTTCAACAGGCACCTGGTATTTTTCGCGAATAGCCTCCAACTCTACCGCGGTAACCGTTGATTTGTCAGCCTTCGTGTGCCAGTGATCCGGTTCCGCCTAGCTGATTAGCTTCGGAGCTGCTATCATGGTGGAAACATGAGATCATACCACCGGTTTCCCCACCCTCTCCATTTGCCTCTCCGTCCTATACTGCTCTACTAACTCCACTGCGTCGTCATCACCAAGCGGATCCACCCTAACATTCATAGCTTCTTCTTGGGCCATTTCTATGGTATGTCTGCGAATCGCTTCGGATGCAGGTGCAAGGAAATTGAAAAAATGTTGCAGAGGTATATCGTCAGTAACAAAGGAGTTAACACTTGGAATGTTTTGATTTTTCGCAGAGAAGTAGGTAAATCGAATAATGCCAAAAGCCCAAGGCTTGCCTGTATTCCAAGGGTCGCAATTAATTTGCGCTAGTTTGAAAACTTTTCCAAACATCCGCCAAAACTGTCTTTTCAACACCTATAATGACCTATCGTTTCATTTCTGATCCAACGCCTAATCTCCCTCCCACGAGATGTTGCCACGTGTACGACCACGATCCACTGTTTCCTCCCCTTACCTTGTCTTTTCCACTTCAAATCACCACGTGACACGCCGCCTCTTGAGCCCCGCGCCCCTCCACCTTACCCTTCGCGGTTGGTCCTTCTCATGGTCAGCCTTCGCGGTCAGCCCTCCTCGTGGTTGGCCCTCCCACTCGGCCGACCTTCGCGGTCGGCCCTCCTCGTGGTCGGCCCTTTCACTCGGCCACGATTCGCGGTCGGTCCACCCCATGGTCCTCCCTTCTTCTCAGTCCACCCACTCGGTCACCCCTGCCGGTCGACCTCCATCCTGCCAATCTCTAACACCCTCATTCTCTTCATTAGTATTCTCTTCGTTGGTCTAAAGCTGCACTCGGGAATGAGGGACTACTGACGTGGGTAAGCCCATAAAGGCCATAGCCCACTATGAACAACCCAAACCCATCACTCAGAGCCCAATACATAACCCAGCTGGTGAAGTCCAGAACAGTTAGAATCCAACGCGGCATAAAGAGCCAATGACATTCAGGCATACGGCAGGTAAAGGACAAGCCACATCAGCAGACAAATATCTTCAAAGTTATTGCCACTGCACATCACCATTAATGCAGCCCATCACAGCATTTATTACGACAACACCTCTCCGTTGGAACAACACCCCTTTACCCTGAACAAGGTAAGCTACAGCATAGACTTTCGGCCAAGATGGCAGGTCGGAAGGGACAGCGAAATGATGACCAAAGGATATAAGCAAACGTTGAAGACAAGAAGAAAGTTAAGTTTTCTATCTCCAATTCATATCTCTACATTTCATTTCTTTCCCTCTCTAACTTGTTTGTCTAAGGGTTCGCTGGGGGACTCTCCGTTCCCCATTGAACTCCTGTGCAGAGTCTCAGGTAGGCTTGGCCATTCAGATAACGGTTAGAGAAGCGTGGACTAGTCCGACCCATTCCCTCTGGAACCCGTTGTATCGTAACTGTATTATCAATAACTTCTATTAAATTAATAATTGAAATTAATAAATTACTAATTGTAATGAAAAAAAATTAAAAATATAATAATAATTGATGCTAATCAAGCCATTAATTGACACTAATTGATTTATAATGAAAAAATGAAATAATTTTATACTAATTAATACTATTAATAATATTAGTATTAATTAATGTTAATTAAGCCATTAATTGACACTAATTAGTTTATAATGAAAAAATGAAAAAAAAAAATATACTAATTGATACTATTAATAATTTTAGTATTAATTGATGTTAATTAAGCCATTAATTGACACTAATTAGTTTATAATGAAAAAATGAAAAAAAAATTATACTAATTGATACTATTAATAATTTTAGTATTAATTGATACTAATTAAGCCATTAATTGACACTAATTAATTTATAATGAAAAAATGAAAAAAATTTATACTAATTGATACTATTAATAATTTTAGTATTAATTGATGCTTATTAAGCCATTAATTACCGCTAATTAATTTATAATGAAATAATGAAATAATTTTATACTAATTGATACTATTAATGAAATGATAATTTTTGTAATATTAATTATGTTAACTTTTATTAATGAAATAATTTTTTAAAATTAAAACCGAAAAAATGACAAAATAATCATTTTAAAATCATATAAGGGCAAAAAAGACAATTACACAATAAAAAGTTATTTTACAGCTTATTAATCAAATACTATTCTGCTGCTTAAATTTATAATTTCACAACTGCACCAAAAAGGTTAACAGCTTATGTTCACAGTTATAAGCCATAATCTGTTAAGTTATAATCTATAATCACTTTTCCATAACTCTACCAAACCGAGCTATTGGGGTGTTCAGTATGAATTATTTTGGCTAATTTATAGATTTTAATTTTGGAAAATTTATTTTAAATTGTTTGGTTAAATTATTTTAAACAATTTCTGATTATAACAACTTATTTTAACTCAAAAAAGTTAATTATGAGAAGTTACTCACCTCTTGCTTCTGACTATCAGTTTCTACCGTACATATATTAATTTAAGATTATACTCATAGGTTTTTTTGATAAATAAATATATATATACATATATATAGAAAAACATCCAAATGGACTATAGATTATATATATATATATATATATGTGGAAAATGTGCACTACTAGTGAATAACAAAAAATAAAAATTAATCACTGTGTTTGGTTGTGATTTTTTGAACACGTTTTTTTGAAAATTTTATACAGCCTATTTGGTTATTCTGAAAAATGTTTGGTTTGAGTTTTTTGAATTAAGTTTTTTGAAAACTCAATTTTTTTGATTTTCGTGTTTTTTTGTTTTTAGTGAATATTTTTAAAATTTTAAACATTTTTTTTACTTTTTTAGATATACCTTACTTAGATGTATCTAAAAAGAAAAAAATTTGTGAAAAAATATTTTAAAAATTTAATAAATACATAAAAACACAAAAAAAATGTACTGAATTCTGGTTTTTTTTTTTTGTATTTTTGGTATTTAGTGAATTTTTAAAAGGTTTTTTTCACAATTTTTTTTACTTTTTAGGTATATTTATATTAGGCATGCCTAAAAAGTAAACAAAATTGCTTAAAATATTAAAAAAATTTAGTAAAAAACAAAAAAATACGAAAAATAAGAAAGTAAAATTTTTTGAAAAGTATTTTTAAAAAAACACAACCAAGCAAACTATCCATTTTCAAATTTTTTTTTCCAAATTTGATTCTAAGAGCCTAGGCATTAGTACACTGTACTTGTGTGCTCCTCACGTGATGTGAAGAGCCTTTGCTTGTTTCTTTTTTTTCCTAATTTGTTTCTCTCCCTCTATCAGCCACGGGTTAACCATGGTACGTATAGGTACAATTTTTTTTTTTTAATTATTCACACAGACAACCCAAATTTTTTTTTTTATCAATTTGACTATTTATTTAAATTTGAACATAATTCAACGATTTTGAAAATAAATTTAAACATAAATATACAATTTTGTAAATAAATTTGTTAACAAATTTATGATTTTCTAAATAAATTTAAACATCGATTCACATATTTTTTTTTAATGCCAGTTTTAAACAACTGAGTGTTTTTATTCATTTACGATTTTCTTAATTTTGTACATAAATTTACGTTTATTGGAAACTTGTATAAATTAACATTTTTTTGAAATTTGTATAAATTTACGTTTTCTGCAAATTTGTATTTTAATTTTGGTTATTCCGAAAATGTGTACATAAATTTGTCAAAATTATGATTTTTTTAATGCAAATTTCTGAATTATTTTTGTGCATAGCATTCATGAAAATTTGATTATACGGCAGAAATTTTTTAGTGCCAATTTAGAAAAAAAAAATACATTTTCTGTGGCTGAAATGAGTGAAAATTTTATAATAAAGTTGCACAGTTAATGGTAAGATATGTACCCATAAATGAGTACATGCCACATTATGTTTTCATCAAACCAACCATGTACATATATATATATATATATAATAAGGAAGCTCAGATTTTTACTTTGATGGGACTTTTGTCCCTTTGTCAATACATAGACTGTTAGATTGAATTCAATCTAATGGTTCACAATGTCTAATCACCTTATAGTGTCTCTCTGTCTCTCTCACACACACTCCTCTCAAATTTTCAACGCTCTCTTTCAAATTTTGAACACAGACGTCTCTCTCTCTACATTACTCTCTTCATCTTCTCTATTTCTCTATTCCTCTGAACCGCCCCAAGCCCCAACAAACCCATCTCAATCCCTCTCTCTACATTACTCTCTTCATCTTCTCTCTTCATCCATTCCTTTGAACCGCCCCCAACAAACACATCTCAATCCCTCTGAACCGCCTCAAAATTCTTTAACTTCGCCGCTGGCCGAATCCGAGCTCTACAACTGGCGTGGCTCCAACGCAGAGGTAAAGAATTTCTCTCCATCATCCGAAAACCAGAGTCAGATGTGCGAACCCTCCTCCAAATCCACAGAGGTAAAGAATTTTTCTTTGTTGTTTAATCATATATAAATTATTGATTTTCTTTGTTGTTTTCTCTCATATTAATCAACAAATCAGACATTTTTGGAGATTAATCTAGATAGCTTTTTGGAGATTAATCTAGACAGTTTTTTGTATCAAAATGGGACAATTTTTTGGGGATTGATCTAGACATTTTTTTGTTTTGGTTGGGAAGGTTTGTTTTGGTTGCCTATTTTGCCATTTTTTTTTTTTTTTTGGTCTGTTTTACCATATTAATCTAGACAACTCTGCTTTTTTATTTCTGTTTTGGGTCAGACAATTTTTAAACCCTTAGTGTGTTGTCATATTTTTTTTTCATCTTATTTTTTGTTCATCTTTTTCATCTTATAGAATGGCCCAATAAGTCATGTATTGCAAGTGTTTGATAGAATGACCCAATAAGTTTTCTTTATTTTGATTTTGGGAAATATATATAGGCACACAACTAGAACCCATTTCTTGAACAACCAATCATGTTTTTTTGTTTTGTTTTTTTATTTTTTGGTGTGAGTTTACTGGACTCAAATCAATTACGATCATTACACATGTGTTTGATAGAATGACCCAATAAGTCATGTATTGCAAGTCTTTGATAGAATGACCCAGTAAGTCATATTAAATTTATATATATCCCAAAAACTTTTTAACGATATGCATCCCCAAAAACTTTTTAACGATATGCATCCAAAGTTATAATCACAGTAGTTCATAATCTTAAAAAAATATCATAAATCCTCATAACTAAGGCCACTTAAATTCATAATTAAACATCACAAAATTTTATAACCAAAACCACCATGGGTTATAACCATAAACACTACACAGTTCATCATAAATTTGAGCATCACAAAATCTTATAACTAAGTTCCACAAATCATTAGTATTCTGGTGCATGTTACACATTTTTTCAATGCTTATTTTATAACCAAAACCACCATGTGTATCAAAGAATTTTTCAATGTTCGATAACCATTCTACTAAAATGTTCGATAACCAAACTTTATTAATAAAATGTTCTGATTGTTGATTTTATCAAACATTTTATGAAACTTTTTATCAAACATTTTATCAAACTTTTTCACTGTGAGTATTGTTTTTCTTTAATTTTCTAGGTGCATATAGGATTTTGGGTATACTTTTATGGATTTTGTTGATTTTTCTTATTCATACATATTATCTATTTATATATACACACATATATATGAAGAGTTGGTTGGGTTCCACGAAACCCATTTACTTTGATTTAGTAGGAATTTGTAGGACTATTATATTGAGTTACTCTATTGAATGGTTGTTGTGCCATTACTATTGTTTGGTTGTTACAAAAATGTTTGATAACCATTCTATCTTTCTTGCTTATTAAGTGTTTGATAAAATGTTTCGATGGAATTTACACACATACACAAATTGACTTTAACACACACCACACACATTGGTAATTTTCATCATAAAAATTCGTGACTATCTTATGATGTGCATCCTTTTTTTTTTTGACAAATAAACGAACTTTATTAATATGATGTGCATCCTTTTAAGAGTGGAGATTATTAATTTCCCCTAATATATGAGAAATCAATATTTAGCCAAGAGAATGCATTAAAAAAATATATATATTCAAAGAACAAGATTGAAATCTTAAACAAATAAATTATGGGTTTGTTGGGTTTGTTGGATGCTCTGTTCTGCAAAGTAAAGGTAATACTCTCATCTATTTCTTAATAGATTATTGTGTGTATATATATTGATTACAATTTTTTTTTGTTTTTTTTCTTTGAAGCCATAGAGACCATCAATTGATCATTAGTGGAATAGAGAAAGAACGATTCCCAAAATCAAACTGTGAGTATTGTTTTTCTTTAATTTTCTAGATGCATGTAGGATTTTGGGTATACTTTTATGGGTTTTGTTGATTTTTCCTATTCATATATTTATCTATGTATATATACACACAAATATATGAAGAGTTGGTTGGGTTCCACGAAACCTATTTACTTTGATTTAGTAGGAATTTGTGGGACTATTATATTGAATTACTCTATTGAATGGTTGTTGTGCCATTACTATCGTTTGGTTGTTATTAAAATGTTCGATAACCATTCTATCTTCCTTACTTATTAAGTGTTTGATAAAATGTTTCAATGGAATTTACACACACACAAATTAACTTTAATACACACCACAAACATTGGTAATTTTCATCCTAAAAATTCATAACTATCTTATGATGTGCATCCTTTTTTTTTTTTTTTTTTGGACAAATAAACCAACTTTATTAATATGATGTGTATCCTTTTAAGAGTGGACATTATTAATTTCCCCTAATATATGAGAAATCAATATTTAGCTAAGAGAATGCATTAAAAAATATATATATTCAAAGAACAAGATTGAAACCTTAAACAAATAAATTATGGGTTTGTTGGGTGCTCTGTTCTGCAAAGTAAAAGTAATACTCTCATCTCTTTCTTAATAGATTATTGTGTGTATATATATTGATTACAATTTTTTTTTTCTTTCGACCATCAATTGATCATTCACGGAATAGAGAAAGAACGATTCCCAAAATCAAACTGTGAGTATTGTTTTTCTTTAATTTTCTAGATGCATGTAGGATTTTTGGTGTACTTTTATGGGTTTTGTTGATTTTATAACCAAACATTGGTAATTTTCATCATAAAAATTCATAACTATCTTATGATGTGCATCCTTTTTTTTTTTTTGCAAATAAACAAACTTTATTAATATGATGTGCATACTTTTAAGAGTGGACATTATTAATTTCCCCTAATATATGAGAAATCAATATTTAGCCAAGATAATGCATTAAAAAAAAAAATTCAAAGAACAAGATTGAAACCTTAAACAAATAAATTATGGGCCAAAATTAAAAAAATAAATTATACAAAAACAAATCAAACCTGAACTTAGGCTTTTTGTATAAGAAAAACAATTGTCAAAATTGACTTGACCTACTTTGGTCAATTTGATAGAGATAAAGTCATTCTCATTCATTTTTTATTTTTGCAATCTCATTGATCAGAAGTACCATATGTCTATACTTTTATGGCATTCGAAGAATATTCAATAATTTTTCAAGTATGATTTAATTATTTAATGTTACAAGTCTATTGGACGAATTAATTTTTTTGTACAAATTTCTTTTCTTTTTCCTTATTGTGATTTAAAATTTCTTTTCCAATTGTCAGTACTGAATTTATCTGTGAATAAAATCAGTAATAAACTTATCTTCTCCCTACAAATTTGGGTACTTTGTTTTTTGTCATCCCATCATCCCCACCATCACCAACAAAGCTCTCACTCTGTCAAATCAAATGGGGGTTAAAAGGAAGAAATTGGTTTCATGTTAATACCAATTTTTATTTCATGTTAGTCAAATGGGTTGAGGATTGTTAACATTAAATGGGTTAATGTGAACATTAAAGTTAACCTGACTGTTAACATTAAGCCGAAAATAATATAAATGGTCATATTTTTTACTCATAGTTTCTAATTAGACAAAATATTTTTGGTATTTATTGAATACTTTTGTGTTTACTTAAGCTTTATCTAGAACATTATTTAGTGGTGATTTGCAGAATGATGATGAGTTGTGGTGCACAGCAAATGTGAGCAGTGATTTTGTTTTGGGATAATGTTCTTATACTTTTTTTTTATTATTATTATTATTTTGAGAAGTGCTCTTCTTGATTTTGAATTTGGTGCTCCTTCATTTCTAAAAGATATATTTTGTTTATGGTGATTCTTTTGGATATATTTATTTATTTTTTGTTACTTTTTTCAATTATTTTTGGTATTGGTATATATCTAAGAATGTTTCAGTTGCAACAAGAGTGCTTCAAAGTTGAAAATCACTTCCAATTTACTTGCTTTATTTAGATTTATGGTAATTTGTGTATGAAGCATTGTGTTTGTGGTCCTATATATCTTAATCATTTCTTTAAATTTGCTTAATAGGTTCATATTAGAGAGCTTGAGGAAGAAGTGAAACTTCTTAACAACCTTTCGCTTCTGAACATTGTGGTAAGTATCTGATTTGCATTCTTATTAAAGCATTTTAATGTTTCCTTTTGTTGGTCATCTTTTAGAAAACAATTCAAATATCTTTCTGCGCCTATCCATAAATTCTTCAAAAGGTAAGGTATAACTTCCAATTTCTGGTTGTGATAATAACATTCTAATGATTTGAGCACATGCAAGTTTGTTCAAATATAAGTGATGATCCTCGCCACCATACATAGAACTTTAAACTGAAATCAAAGTCTAATTTTTCAAGGCAATTAAAATTCATTGGGGTTTCTGTTTTATAATTTGTTGTGGTATTGCTTTGTTTTCACTTAAAATCTATTGGCTTTGGTCTGATTTCCTTTGTTTATATAGAGTTATGAGCCATTATATTGGTTTTCATTTTTCTGGATAATTAATTATTTTCTTTTATCCACCAATGTCGATAGCTATTATGGGCAGTTTGGAAGTTGATTTCAATAATTTTTGACTTCCATGATTCTTTGATTTTGAAGACCAACACATGCTCTACATAGTTGATTTGTGGAGATTCTCTCTCTTTCTCTCTCTCTCAAGATTCATATTTAATGGGTTCAATAACTTTTTCGTGGTGAGCACCCAAACTTAGATTTTTAGATATATTTTTCATGTGAATGAGTTGTTATTTCGTGCTTTTATTGGTATATTAGTACGGGATTTTGGGGTTTTTAGTACCATTGTACACAAAGAGGTTTTCATTTGAACCTTTCTCACCTTTGTTTTTCCCCCCTAATATTTAATGTACATTTGTAATCTCATCATACACCACTAGTTGAGCCCACGTGTGTTTGGATTTTGTTTTAGGCTGAAGATTCATAATGGAATGATTCCCACTCACTCCCACCCTCTACCTCAATTTTGGTTTTTTTAATTGGTACAAATGTATTCAATTTCCATGGAATTCGAAACTTTACCAATGGAAGCAATTTAAAGTTGAGGCATGAGTTATAGATATAAAAGGTAAATTCATGACTTAATTTGTCTTATACTTATAGAAGTTGAGTTGGAGTTTTTATTTACTAAGATTTCAAATTCATGATTAATGATTAATTTCAAGGTTTTATTCAAATTCAAATTCATGACTTAATTTCAAGTTTTGATTTACTTATAGAAGTTGTGTTAATGATTAATATTTGAATTTTTTTTTTTCCGATTAATTGATTTTGAATTTCATAACTTAATTATTTGGATTTGTAATATCATCCAGTTCAATTTTTGATTAATCTCATTAACAAACGTCTTCTTATTTACATAGAATCCTCTAATTGGTTGCTTAGAATTTCATCATTATTAGTTGGTTTAACAGAGAAGCCTTCTATTTGTTAGCATGCTTTCAATTTGATTTCCAAATTCTATTTTTTTTCATAGTGTAATGATTTAACTATGCTCATTGTGGAATCTAATCTCTATTTGTTCTTGGTATTATTACTTGGTAGGTTACTGATATTGACATAAAACAGTGCATCTTTAGCTTAAATTTTATTTTATTAGTTTGGCATCTACATATGTGTGTGGTTTTGATTGATTGCTTTAATTAGATAGTTTGATTCTTGGTCTAAAGAAACTAACAAAATGCATAGGAAAACAAAGTGCAATAGCTCATATCTTTGTCAGATTGATTCAATTCAGTTAAATTAATAGTATTGGGTAATAGTAAAATGAATATATACTGTCTTTTGGGTATAAATAGGACAGTTTCATGATTTCATTGTAAATTTTATCATTTTTACTTGAATAGTCAAATGAAATTGGGAAGTTTGAACTAAAAAGTTTTGTGGATGAGGTTGTTTTGTTGAGTATTGCTCATTTGGGACATTTAATTTTGTTTTTGCATGTAATCTTTGTTATTAAGTGATTTTGTATAGAGTTTCAATTTCAATAGAGTTGTTAATAGTTGTTGATTCACTTCCTCCTTCTCTCAACTAAATCTCAATTTGCTTTTTAATTTTTAATTTTTATACTGGTTTGGTTTTGGATTTAGTTTGTGTGGAATTCAAAATAGAAAATTGTTATTTTTTAAGTTGAGTTAAAGGTGTGAGATGTTGTGGTGATGACTGAAATTTGGTTTTGGAGTACTTGCCACCACTGACTGAATTTCATCATAACTTTTCTAGCATTTTATACTACTGATTTGGTTTCATTTGTGGGTTTTTTTAATTACATTTTTTTAAACTTAAACACAGAATCATATTTGAACTGTTATTTTTTCCCAAGTGGATTTGGCATAATTGGTAGTTTTGCCCTCTTTCCTAAATTGTGGAATTTAAGTTTTTATCATTAAGTTGATCGTTAAATTATAATTTGTGAACTTTATCATTTCTTCTTCCAAAATTTTCTTTGTTAACATCTAGGCGATGACACTGAATGTTCAGTTCAAATATCAGTTCAATTTTTAATTTGTAGTTCCTAAAGTGCCATTATGGAGCAACAAGAAGATTTCAAAAAAATTATGGAGTTACAACCATTTGGGTGCTTTTTGAATGGCTAAGTTCTCTCTCTCTCTCATGTAACATCAGCCACCGAAATTGAAGTTGGGCTGATGTTTATAAGTTTGATACAGAGAAATTAACGATGTTGATATGCCCAATAGCCACTGCACCCACTTAGACTTTCCTCTTAAGCACTACTTCCTCAAATGGCTCTTCTTAAAATACCACTCTCCACTCCTCTTTAAAATTCTCTTATTTATTTTTATTTTTTTCCCTTCTATTGTTCATTTTCATCACTTGAATTACAGGCTGTTAGGTGATGGAATATACAAGTGGGTGACATGGATTGCACAATTGGGAGACAACGCGTATCTAACGTAAAAAGCCTTTTTTTTTTACTATCATTCCTTCTTTAAATACTATAAATGCATACACATATGTATGCGCATAATGTAATGGATAGAATGAGTATGTAATGGATAGAATGAATTTATTTAACGTGAAAAGATCTAATGGTTCCATTTGAAAGATGTTTGTTTGTGAGACTATAGTTCCCTTCGAAAGATCAACTGGATTTGCAAATGGATCTTTTGATATTTTTCAAGCATCATGCATTTATGGTGGTGTGCTACTGGCAATAAAAAATAATCAGATCTAAAATTCATATAGAGATGTTGAACCAAGTTTAAAGTGGGACTACACTTGAGGCTATACATATAGAATGCATGATTATTTATTTTTTGGTTTCAAATTAATTCATGAACTATATGTATTGAGTAAATCTCTCTTGATTTCATATTGTAATTACAAAGTAAAAGGACAAGGGAATTAAAAATGAAGAATTATGTGTATACTGAAAGTTTCGTATACACTGTGACACAGAGTTTAACCTTGAATATGAAGAATTATTAATGGATTGAATAGATCATAACTACAATGTGGTGAATTTTTACCAGTATGGAAGCTCTACATTAGTTTCTTTTAACTTTTATTTTTCATTGGTCAAAAGTGTATTAACTTGAATGTGATTTTTTTTTTTAAACTTGGAGTGCCGTAGGCATGGGTCATCCACTAGTATATATATAATGTAGATGAGAGTATTTGTTGATGTGAGATTTGTTTATTTTTTATTGTCTCTCTCCTTAATTTGAAGGGAAATTTGAAATTGTAATGATGTATTTTTTAGAAAACCAAACAATGATTTTTTTTCAAAAAAGAGTTTTCAAATCATTTTTTCAAAAAAAAATTCAAAAAAACGCAACCAAGCATAGTGAATTCAATTTACAACTAATAAAAGCTAATTCAATTTATAATTAACAGGGGTAAAAATGACATTTACATATCAAAAAACTATTTCACATCTTATTTACTAAACACTACTTAGCAATTTTAATTTATAATCCAGCAGCTGCATCAAACAGATTAACAACTTCTAATTAAAGTTATAATTTCTAATCCATTAAATTATAATCTATAATTTGTTTTACCAACAGCACCAAACATCCTATTGTTTTGTTTTGTTTTGTTTTGTTTTTTTTTTTTTGAGCTTAAAAAAGGAGGCTTTGAGGTGTCATCACTGCCTCCGTAGGCCCAGGCTCCGGAGTAACCAGTTGGCAGCCTGACTTGATCCAATCCATAGGAAGGGACCCACCATCGAGGCACTAATGGAACTCAACTATACGCCACAGATCCGTCGAGGGTTCGAACCAGAGTACAGAGTAAGGTCTCAAAGAGAGCACTTCCGTCCCCCCCCGGCTTCGACCTTGGGTCAAACCTGTAAAAATGAGTTGCTTTTTCCATTAAGCCACCACCCCCGGTGGTAAACATACCATTGTTTGGCTTCATGCCCGATCAACACGTTAATTGTTCAACCCATTCAATTACAAAAATCGTAAAAATAAATCTCTTGCAAAGGTGAACATTTTTAGTTAAAGAGGGATCAAAATACATAAATATATAGATAAAAGGGTTAAAGTAATATTCATTAATAGTAGTGTAAGAGGGTCTCTAAAGTCACATATTTTTTTTCATCAAATATAAGTTTAGTGAAAAGACTCCAATTTTGGTGTTAAAAGACTATCTCCAACGGTTAAGCAAATATATCATTAAATTTGAATTTGGTGAAAAAGTACGTCTTTTTTGGCTTCAACGGTTTTATCAAATTGAGAACAGCCCCAATTTTTCACCAAACTAAAGATGTGTTGCACCTTTTACTAAATTACTGTGTGTAGCCGTTGAGTGTGGACCCATCGGACGACCAGCTGGATATTCAGTCGGACGTCCACTCGGATGACCAACTCAAGCAAAATTTTGTAAAAATTTTACACTAGGAGGTCGACCCCTCGATCGACCACCTCTTTGTTTTCTCAGTTAAAAGAAAAATAGGGAAAGAGAGAGAGATTATAACCAGGTTTTCATTTTTTCGCATTGACTGGTCAACCGGCCGGTCATCTGCCCGGTAATTTGATGAAAAGCCAAATTTCTCCGTTGGAGCAGGCGATATCAAATAGAGGAAATCGTTTTTTTTTTTTACTCAGATTTGATGAAAAATCTGATGAACCATTAGAGATGCTATAATGCTGTCACCAAATCAGTATCAAATAGAGAAAATCATTAACTTTTCATCAAGGAGATGGATAAAGCCTTTCATTAGTAGCACTGGACTACTGATCGGATGTCCAGCCGGTTATCTCCCAACTTCCACTTAGAGCATTTCCAACAGTTCAGTAATTTTTTCACCAAATTTGAGTAAAAAATGGCTCATTTTCTCAATCTGATATCAGTTGCTCCAACAGTGCATCAAAAGAAGGGTCATCCCGTGGGTCAATCGGTTGGTCGACCGGTAAGGCTAATTTTTTTATTTTTTATTTTTTTATTACCTTTTTGAACTGTTTGAACCTATTTATTTGAACTATTTGAATCTGTTTCCGGTCGACCGGTTGGACGTTTGGTAAGTTGACTGGTGGGCTCACTTGCAACGTTACAGCACAATGAATTGGTGAAGGCTTACGCAGATTCTCAATTTGGTGAAAAATTTGCTCCGTTCTTAGTTTGATATCAATTTTGTGAAACCATCAGCAGAAAAAAGTTACTTTTTTCATTAAATTTAAATTTGATACTAAATCTGATTCAACGTTAAAAATTAGGGCAAATTACATATACACCCCTCCAGGTTTGGTTAAATTACAGATACCCCCCTGAGGTTTCGGAAATTACATCCCGCCCCCTGAGGTTTGTATTTTCATAACAATTTACCCCCTGAGGTTTATATTTCATAACAAATTACCCCCTAATTTCTTATGCAAATATAGCATTCAGGGGGGAATTCGTAATTTCTCAAACCTCAGGGGGTATCTGTAATTTTGTCAAACCTGGAGGGGTGTATATGTAATTTGCCCTAAAAATTATCTTACAATTTATAGAAAAATTTGCACCGACAATATGTCCTCCCGATAATTTTTCCAATCGACCGAAAATCTGATAAAATTTCGTCAAAGCAATCGATACCAAATCAAGTTTTTATTTAAATTTTTTTAAAAAAATAAAAATAAAAAATCGAAGATGCTCAAATTAACCCAAAAATAAACACACAAAAAAGCGAAACAGAGCAAAACCTCGTGCTGCTTCTTCGTCCTCCTGTGCGCCTTCTTCGATCCCTGTCTCTTTCTCCTCTCACTTCTTGCTACGAAATGAGAATTAGGGTTTCATACATCCTAGCTTTTCTCCTCTTCTCCTCTCCCTTCTTCCAAGGTTCGTATCTCAGATCTCGGTTACATTTCTACGATTGTATATCTATTCCTGAGAATATTGTGTATATCTATATGCCCCAATTTCATCATCTGTCTTGATGATTGCGTGATTAGTTATTGGTGAATTCTTATCTTCATATGATTGTCTATGAATTCTGATCCATGAATGTTTAGTTTAGTACGATCGATACGAATTTGATTCGGATTGCAGATTCTAGTAGTGGCTTTTTATGGATTACTTTTTGAATTCATGATTGGAAGTTCTTCTCTTTCCTTTTACTGATAAAGTCAACTAATTTTTGCTCATTAAAGCTAATTCATTTCTTTTGGTACATTTTATCCAAAACGTACTTTAGCAGTGTATCTGGTTACTGGTATCGATCAGATTTTGTGGAATTATTGATGTGTAAGTTTGTTGATAGTTTTGTATGTTGCTTGATAGTTGGTAGGTCTCAATCGGATTCAGATGTAGAAATTTCTGATGCTGCCGAAGCTGCTATAGAAGGAGGTGATCTTGGGATTGTTGGTGACGATGTTGAAGTTTTTGGGGACGGGACTTTTAGTCCAGCTCCGGGAGTGGAAACTATCTGCTTTTTCCGAAAAAATCCTTCGCGATGTGAGAATTCCATCTGTCATTATCAATTAATTTTATTTTTAAGTTAAAAATGTTATCTTTTCCTTTTTTGGACTAGTGTTTTTAATAGCATTTCTTTCTTTATGCAGCCGTAGCAGCAGGGGAAGAGGCTGAACTAATAGTTGGAATGAAAAATGAGGGTAATATTCTCATTTCTTGATTTTGTGTGTTTGGGGCAAGTCATACAGTATTATGATTTTTATGAAGTTTTGACAGCTTCTCATATCAATGTATGGTTAGCAGCTCTGTGCTCTTCAGTAATATCATGCATTGTTGTTCCTACTTTTTGTATCAGTAGTTCTTCTTAGCCTTTGTATTGAGTGGTATCCAGTAGATAGCTTTTATCTCACTTGCTACTCTTGGATGATGACAACAGGGGAATCAATTGTGACTGTCATTGCAATCAAGGCCAGTGTTCATCTTCCTTTTGATCATAGCCTTTTGGTTCAAAATCTTACTTCACAGGTAATTATTTGCTAATTTACTTTTTTGCATGGTTTCTTATACTAGAGATGTGCATCTAGTTGACTAGGTTTGTTTGGTTGTATAATGTTTAAAACATATTTGGTCATGATGGTGGCAAAGGGTGTCTCAGGAAATGATGGTAAAACATGTAGGATATAGGAGGACCAATGGAAGCTAAGCTTGATTAAAAGAGATGTTGTTTTTGTCCATATCGCGATTAATAAGAAAACAAGAAATGGATTCCATATCATGTTTTCAAAGGCAACACCAAACCAAATCAAGCCTTAAGTCCCATCAAATGGGATCGACTACGTGAATCCTTCTTTTCTACGTGGCTCTATCAAAGATTATTTCGTTAATCAAATTAAGTATAGCCATATCTCTATTTACAATGTTAGTCAACATTAATCTAGGCCTACCAGGTTCTCTAACACTTCCATCTACTGTCACCTCCTCGCATCTCTTCACTACTGCCTCTGTTGATCTCCGTTGAATATGACCAAACCATCTCAATTGATTCTCTCTCAACTTATCTTCCATCAGTGCTACTCCTACCTATTCCTGAATACACTCATTTCCATATCTTGTCTAAGCTTACCACACATCCACCTTAACATCCTTATCTCAGTCACACTCATCTTATCTACATCTTGTTTCTTGGTTGCCCAGCATTCCGTCCCATACAATATTGCCGGTCTAATAGTCGTTCTATAGAACTTACCTTTTAATCTAGTGGGTATTCGTTTATCGCACAATATCCCAGACGCACTTCTCCATTTACACCATCCTGTCGTAATCCTATGGGCTTCATCCGCATCAATCTCTCCCGCTGTTGTGATAATCGACCCTAAATAACGAAAATGTTCACTCTTAGGCAGTTCTTGGTTATCAATTTTCACTTATCTTCTGCTTTCATTGTTACTGTTACTAAATTTACATTCTATGTACTTTGTCTTAGTTCTGCTTATCCAGAATCCTTTAGATTCGAGTGTATTTCTCTAAATCTCCAACTTTGTGTTAACTCTTTCTCTAGTCTCATCCACTAGCATGATATTGTCTACAAAAAGTATACACCATGGCACGTCATCCTGAATATTTCTTGTCAACTCATTCATAACTAAAGCAAAGAGATAAGGACTCAAGGTAGATCATTGGTGTAACCCTACAGTGATAGGAAATTCATTTGTCTCTTCAGTAGACGATCTAATAGTGGTCACCACCCCTTCATTCTATACTTTTTTATTATTCTCTTCAAAAGATAGATCGCTTCCATTGTTGACCTGCCAGGCATAAACCCAAATTGATTCTCTGACACTTCTGTTATATCTCGCAATCGGCGTTCCATCACCCTTTCCCACACTTTCATTATGTGACACATTAGTCTAAACAAACCAATTGCCTTTCCAAGGAAACACTACCCTCCCTCTCCTCCCAACAAAACTACATAAAAAGCGTTTCACCTGAAGCCTCCCTTTCTCGGCTGCAACCCACCATAATGAGTAAAGGTGCTCTCCCGCTCCCCTACACCTATAAAGCAAACTAAGAAGCTTAGCCAGCCAACTATCTCTCAATCTTACACATTCCTCCTCAACCTAAAGTCCCAGAAGACATCATTACCTGCACCTCTGACATAATCTGCCACTGCATGTTTTCTGTCAATCCAGAAATCATTTCCACACCACTAAATTTCCAAAACTTCTCACTATCCCATTCTCAGCTCTTTGGAATTTTGCAGTATGGTACACCATGTATACCTACATCCCGTCTTTTTTGCGTTCTGTATCTAAACCACCTTTAACATTTGTTGCTCTATTTCATTTTCTTGTTCTTAATGTTTGTTGTAATTTGGCTCAGTCAGTTACGTATATGTTTGTGTTCTCCAGGTTTTTAACAACGCTTCAGTTCCTCCATCAGCTCAGGCTTCTTTTCCATACATATTTGCTGTCAGCAAATTTTTGCAGGTATATCCATTGCTCTGGAAGTTCATGCATGACATGTTAATTTTCTTTAAAACATTATGTATTTTAATTGTGGTTCTCATTTTAAATTTTGACGAGTTTTTTGCTTAAGCCTAAGCAGTCAGTAATTCTTTCTGTTGCAGCCCGGAACATTTGATCTTGTGGGCACCATTGTCTACGAGATAGACCAGAACCCATACCAGAGTACGTTCTACAATGGTACCATTGAAGTTACTGAAGCTGGTGGCCTTGTCAGTGTCGAGTCTGTTTTCCTGTTTTTCCTTGGAATCGCCCTTGTTGGCTTTCTTGGAATATGGATTCGTGGTCAGATACAGCACCTTTCCAAGGTAATTACATGCGTTCATCTTATGCTATAAAACATGTTGAAGATGTTATTTACCTAGGTTATCTCATTTAATTGAATGTATTCACTCTGACAATCTTAATTTTACTCGGTTACCGTCTTTAACTGTTCCATTCGCAGAAGATCTCTTTTATCTTTTGCATAGGGTATTATATATACATATATGATACATATGATTTTAGGAAAATGCTTAAGACCCCTAAAACATCCCCCCTAAAATTTACCCCCAATGACATGGACCTTGGGGAGGTTAGTGTAATTTATCCGATTATTAGTATTATTATGGACTTGGGTTGGGAGGGTGGTGGGTGGTTTGGATTTTGGAATTTGTTCATTTAAATTAGTGCTATATGCAAAAGGTTGTTCTATAGTACTTCTGTTTTCCCATTTTTTGTTGCATGTTTGACTATGCACACAGTTTGAGGAGAGCAAATTTGAATTAAATGTTTACACAAATTCTCTCTATCATATTTGAATCATTTTCTTGTGGAAGTGATTGTATTTAAATATAAATTTGAAGGGGGCTAACATAGGAAAGTACTCATTGAACTTTTTATATGTCAAACGTTGACATATAAACTGGGAGTCTGGGACACAAAAAAATGAAAAGTAAGATTTATAAAATGAGACCTAGTAACTAATACATTTGGGAAGCTGTATGATGTTTATTGCCTGTTATCTATGATACAGATCTGGCACTAGTTTTGTGTTTTTGAGGAGAGAGAGGCACCTTTGTTGTCCTTCTTTAGTCTGTTCAGGACTTCATATGCTAATTTCCTGTGTGTGTGTGTGTGTGTGTGTGTGTATGTGACCAATTCTGATAAATTGTATTTGGTATGGGACATAGACATGGTTGGATTTTGTTTTTCTTTTATTATATCTCCATGAGTTAATATTTAATTTGTTTATATTAGCTGTTGTTTCCTCCTTGAAACGAATGCTGTAATCATTTCCATATTTATGTATTTTAATTCTCAGAAAACTAAGAGGGCACCAAAGGTTGAAGTTGGAACTAAGACAACTGATGCCTCAATGGACGAATGGCTGCAGGTGTGTTGTTTACCATAACTTCTTGCCATTGGTTTTTTCTTTAACCTTGGTTCGACTTTTGCAATATGGTGCGAATAAACTGAATATTTTCAACTTAGTGAAAAAAAAGAAAAGAAAAGAACAAAAAAACTGATTATTTAACTTGAAGTTGGTTATTTCTAGGAATTTTTAGGAGGATTTAACTGATCAGTCTCTCTCTCTCTGTCTCTCTGTGTCTCTCTGTCTCTCTCTCAGGGAACTGCATATGCTCAATCTCTGTCCAACAAATCAAAAAAGAAGAAGTAGATTAACATGCTCTCCCAGATAAATGGCTGCACAAAGTATTGTGATGAGGCTTAGAGTCTTGTAATTCAAAGTTAGGGATTTGGTAATTTTAAGAGAGCCCAAAAAGTGAAGTAGATTTTGGAAAAATAGGCCAGGAAGGACTTGCCTCATGGTAGTGCGAGGAAGAAATTTATTACATTTCATTTTCTAGGATGCGGAAAGTTGAACCTTTTTAAAGCAAAACTGACGGAGATTTGAGGTAGGAAAGATACAGTTTTGTGGAAGTCTAGATTCTTTTTTTTGATTTCTTGGCTTTTCCTGTGAATGATTCTATGAGCTGTTGAGCTATATTCTTTTGAGAAAATTCAACACCAATGCTGGCTTTAGTACAATGACTTCAGGTAAAAGGACATAAGATAAGCGGCGCCCCTGTTTAGGACATTGTTTCTCTTCATTAGTTTCAGCACTGGTGGTTTATGTTTGGAATGTGGAATTGTTTTACATTTGTGTGTAAAAGCATTTTGTGAGATTTGAATATTTGTATAGCATTATTAGGGGGGAAGAGAAAGAAAGGAGAAAGAAAAGAGGAATAACAAAAAACAGAAAACAGTAAATTGACGATGTTGTCAAATGCCACTTGAGGATCTATTGTATTGTATTGTTTTCAATTTCTGTTTTTGTTTTTTCGTTCGTGTTTTTTAAAACAGAAACAATGAAAAAATGCCTAGTATCTGTTTTTGTTTTTCTGTTTGTGTTTTGTTTGCTTTTTTTTCTTCTCTCCATCCTTTTTTTTGTTTTTTTGTTCAAATCTTAGATGCATTTTGCAAACATAGCATACGTTAAGAGAAATTTTTTTGTTTTTTTGTTTTTTAAAAAAAAGCCCACATGTAGAGAGGCCAATGACAATGAGGTGTTTGATGTAGACCAAACAGGTTGATATTCCTTCCAATATGAGGATAATAGGAGGACTATTTAGCTTTTAAATTGCTGATGATAAACGCAAGATTTTTACAAAATGCGAGTTAAATTTCACTAACTTTTCAAAGCAATTTTCAATTATTTTATGCATTCCCACCCCCAAATATGTATTTTCATGATGAGAATGAAAGGATGGAGGGCCGATAATTGTTGTGGGAATGTGAACCACAATTGTCTAAAAAGAATATAAATTATAATTATACTTTTTTAAGCGATGCATGTGAAGGTTTTGTTTACTCATATCCATAAATCAGGCTATTGAATGAATAATAACATAATACAGTGGGCATTTCATGTTCTCCCAACAACATTATTGTTAAGAGATGAGGAGATTGATGTTGACTCCGGCGAAAAAGATAAATGGTGTCAAGTAATGGGTTTGTAAGAGACAATTCTTTATCAAAACCGACACTTTTACTAAGCAGGATAAGTTGAAAGAAGCATCTAACGACCTTCCCAAGTTCAAAAGGGATTTGCAGCCTTGTCATCCAATGAGATATGTTGAAAGCAGTAATAGATGTCTCATGTAGTCTTTTGAATTATATATATGAGTAATGATTGAGACTCCACTTTTAGAAGACCCCACAAGACACTTACAAATCTGAACCACTCATGATTTGGATCTCATACATACATGAGTGAAATTCACATATGCATGGAGGGCCAAGATTACATTGGGGTTGCGGGAGTCCTCCCCAAAGGGGGTCTCAAACATTTTCCTTATATATATATATATATATATATATATATATATTTGTCTAAATTGATGAAAATTATGCAACCCATACATATATATATATATATTTTTTAGAGGAAGGATGAGATGCATTTATATATAGAAGGGATGGTCATAGATCAGATACAAAAAACCCATACATATTTTGAGCATTAACTAGAAGAGAATTTAAATTAAAATCAAATTTCAATGTGAAAAGATAATTTCAATGTCCATTTTCTTCTTTTAACCGATTTAAAAACACCACTCATTCAACCACTACCATTAGCTTCTTCTCTGCAACTGTAACTTCCGTATGATATATGACAATGTTATCTTTCGTCAAAATATGAACAATTAGTGAAGTTAATTTTTTTTTTTTTTTCACATACAATTTAGATCAATTTAATTGTTCGTGAGTAAAACTTTGAATGAGTTTAACATGAAATAAGTTTAAATAGTTTTTAGTTTAGTTTATTTTATGAAAACTCTACATAAAATCAAATGTTTAAATTATTAAAATCCAAAGATCATTAATGGCAAAACCAACTCTCCAACTATACAGTACAACAAAATATCAATATTTAAATTATTAAAATATTGCCTACAATGTAAACTGATTTTTTTTTTTTCCCTACAATATATTATAATAACTTTTTAAACAGAGATTGTCTCCAACTCTTAGATAGACTCTTTAAGTGACTATTAAATCACAGCAAACTAGCTCACTAAATGATCACCCACTAAGGTTGCTTCATTATGACATTTAACAACTCAAAAAATGTTTGTAACCTAGCTTTGCATCTTGAGCTGTGTCTGTGTGGTTGGAGAGAGATTGTCCATACTCTCTTACACAAAACCAGCACATGCTAATTATTGCATGCATAATATAATGATTTCTTTGTTAATAGTTGCATGTCCCATCAATTCTCCATCTACTTAGAATGGGATATTTTTTTTCCTTTATCTTTATTTATTAATTTTTTAAAAAAATGATAATAATTTACTAACAGAAAATTTGTAAAAAATATACATCCTGAATGATGCGTCAATAATATTTTTTAAATTTTAATGAAAATAATAAATGTTTTGATTGAAAATAAAGTGATCATACGTGAGAATTCTATTTATATGTCATTATTTATTTATTTTTGATGAGAAATAGTTCTACCAAACTAAGAACAAGACATAGCAAAGATGTCCTTAGATGTGCTACTCCATAAAACAAAACACACTTAAAGAAATACTCTTCTATCAACTTCTAAATCTGATTTGATTATGACCACCATCTTTCTAATCAACAAAATTTCAAATTTAATATTTTTTTTTACAAAAATCGACAGTTTTCTTTCTTTTGGTGTATGGTAACACTGTTTCTTGTGTCTAAATTAGTTATCATAAAATACTCAATCGAAATATCTTCAGAACAAACTTGAAAACATTTTAAAGAAAGTATTAGATAAAAAGAAACAGAGCATGTAATTACAAGTTGGGTAAAAAAGAGAACTGTGTTATGAATAGCTCTCACATGCATTGAGGCACAGGAACATATGGTTTACTTACATTTTATTAATTTATAATTAATTTCTTTGTTTCTCATTTATTTGAAATTCCCTCAACAATTTTTTTATGGGTGGGACAATATTAATCGGTTTTTATTTAGTTATTGAAAGATAAGAAATTATTAACCTATTACTATATTTTGCAATTCTTTATTGTCGAAGAGCACCACACAAATAAATTTATTTTTTACCCTATTTATACATGACAATAAGACCACATTAATAAGTACACATAAAAAATTTACAACTTATGATTAAAATTGAGAAAATACGATAAAAAATAAAATTATATGTAATATTTTCAATCATTATTCAATGTCATAAATATACATTTCTGTTTCTAACTTCCAACCATGTGATATCAAAGCTCAATAATGGAGAAGAATTGCTACTATTTCAAAACTTCACCATATAACCAAGTTATATATTTATTTTGTGACGAATTTTAACCTTGGTTTTTTGATTTTTTCATAAAGCTGTGTATTTATGAGAGCTGGTTAAGTAGGTTTACAGATGGAAAAAGATACCCCCAAAAAAAAAAAAGCAGGATCTCATTCAATGAAAGATAATGGCCATGCACGCCTTGGATAACCCCCCCTCTCTCTTTCTCCCCTCTGAACACTGTTACCCTTCTCATCTTGCCTCTCTCCTCTCAAGCTCAAGTCAATCTCAATGGGCCCCTAACCTCATGTGATTCCCTTAATTGACTGTCTGTGAGCCTCTTAAACTACCACTTCTCTTCTCTCTCTTAGGAGTCATTATATATAACAGTGTCTTTGTGACTCCAATACTCATCCAACTCAAGCCTTGAGAGGCTTTTTAGAGAAGCTTACAATGAGGATTCAATCCCTTTGTCGAGGGACACTTGTCGGTTTCTGGCTGGTGGTTTTGTTTGCCACCAGCTTCTGCTATGGCGGCGATAAAACAGTGCTTGAGGTTGTTGGGATTGGAGAGTGTGCAGATTGTGCAGAGAGTAATATAGAGACTAGTCAAGCTTTTTCAGGTACATTATTACTGTTTTTGTGAATGAACTAGGGCTTTTTGTGTTTCTTGATCATGTCTCTCCGCTTGGTACATTCTCATTTATTGATCATGCACTAGGGTTTTTGTAGTTTCTATCATCCTCCAAGTAGTTCTTTTAATCTGTACCAAAAACAATTACAATATTGGCTATACAATCCTCTTACACATATGAGACACACAAAGGTGAAACTTATGAAGATTGTATTTGATTCTGTAATTGATTTAAAAGGGTCTTCATTGTCTTAAATGTTTCATAGTTGATCCATGCATGGCTTCATGAGGGGAGGGAGGGAGGAGTGGTGGCCATGGCTTTATCATCATGGGACACATGATTCTAAATTCATGGGCTTTTCAAAAAAAAAAAAAAAAATTACGAGCAAGGTGGGTATTAATATTTTTAATTTGAAAATATGTTAACTAATATTATTTTAATAAGAAGTGTTTTAAAACACAAGAAATGATCGGTTGAGCTACCTATTCGGATCCATCCTCATATATACTCTCTATATACATAGATTCACGTTTTATTTATTATTTATTTTTTATTTTTGGGATTATGTTTCATTAGTTCTCTCAAAGTATGCATTGTGTGTTGTTTTTATTCTCAACATTTTAAGTGTGTCAGTTTAGTTCTCTGCGCATGAAATTTGTGTTCAAATGGTCTCCCAACATGAATGTGGTCTAAACTAATTGATGTTAGCAGGGGCATTTTGGACAAAAGACATTAAGATCTCACCAGTTGAAATCCCTTACTCTTTCTTTTGGCTAATGTGTTACTATATTTTGCCAAAAATTCCACTGTTATAGTAACAAATATGGGCCGAAAAGATAAAAATGATTATTTTAAACTCAAATTTCATACATTGAATATTAAACCGATAAAATTGAAATATTAATGATAGAAAATGACAAGAAATACATATTTTAAAAATAATGTATTTAACTCTTTATTTTTTTTTAATAATCAAATGCTAGCTAATAATCCAAATTTCTCTTTATTTTCTAGTGAGAATTTCATTGATTTTTAATTAATAAGCATTACAGTCAAAATGACAGATACTACCTACAACTCAAATATGCAATTGTCCATTTAATTGAACACTTAATGAAAGATGACTATACACATTTCTAAATTCTACATTTGTAAGGAGAAGAATACGGATGTGAAAGAAAATATTTAAGTGAAAATTTTGGTGATCATAGGAGTGTTGTATTTGTAATTTGCTTTACTTTATACAGGGCTTCGCGTAACCATCGACTGCAAGCCTACAAATGGAGAGTTCAAAACAAGAGCTGCTGGAGAGCTCAACGAACAAGGAAAATTCAAAGTCTCTCTTCCTAAGGAAATCTTTGAAGACGGAAAATTGAAAGAAGAGTGCTATGCACAGCTTCACAGTGCATCATCTGCACCATGCCCTACCCACAGTGGCCTTGAGTCCTCAAAGATAGTCTTCAAGTCCAAAACCAATGATGGCAAACACACCTTCACCACCACTGGAAAACTCAAGTTCTCTCCGGTGACTTGCACTTCGGCTTTCCTTTGGCCTCACTTTCAGTACCCTCCTTTACCCAAAAAACCACCTTGTCCTGAAAAGCCCTTCCCCAAGTTCTTCCTTCCACCTTTCCCTCCTAAGGTCTTCCCCCCAATATATAAGAAGCCACTTCCTCCAATTCCCATCTATAAGAAGCCTCTTCCACCGCCTGTACCGATATATCAGAAGCCACTTCCACCGCCTACACCAATATATCAGAAGCCTCTTCCACCGCCTGTACCGATATATCAGAAGCCTCTTCCACCGCCTGTACCAGTATATCAAAAGCCACTTCCACCGCCTACACCAATATATCAGAAGCCTCTTCCACCGCCTGTACCAATATATCAGAAGCCTCTTCCACCGCCTACACCAATATATAAGAAGCCTCATCTTCCACCGCCTATACCAATATATCAAAAGCCACTTCCACCGCCTACACCAATATATAAGAAGCCTCTTCCACCGCCTGTACCGATATATCAGAAGCCACTTCCACCGCCTACACCAATATATAAAAAGCCTCTTCCACCGCCTGTACCGATATATCAGAAGCCACTTCCACCGCCAACACCAATATATAAGAAGCCTCTTCCACCACCTGTACCGATATATCAGAAGCCCCTTCCACCGCCTGTACCGATATATAAGAAGCCACTTCCGCCGCCAGTGCCAATTTACAAGAAACCACTGCCTCCACCTGTGCCCATATACAAAAAGTCACTTCCCCCTCCAACATACGAAAATCCACTCCCGCCACCAGTTCCAATCTACAAACCTCCAATATACAAAAAACCACTCCCACCACCAACTCCAATCTACAAACCAAAGCCACCAGTTTTCAAGCCTCATCCGATATACAAAAAGCCACTTCCGCCAATTCCGATATACAAAAAACCGCTTCCACCGCACGTCCCATATTATCCATTTAAACCATTGCCACCAATTTCTAAACCTCTTCCTCCATTCCCAATGATCCCTAAGAAACCTTGTCCTCCTTTCCCCAAGATTCCCCCAATGTCCTTGCATCCCTTACCTCCTTACTCTCCTCATCCTTAATTAGGCTACAATCCTATTCTTCTAGGGTTTTATTTATTGGATAAATGGTGTTCTTTGTTTGCTTTAGAGCTTAATTTGCTTCAAATTTCAGTACTATAATAAAGCCTACATGAGAGAGAGAGAGAGGGGGGACTTGAAGAGAAAAAAATGAAAGATTGATGGTGAGAAAGAAAGAGTGAGTAGATCAGTGTTGATGATCAAATGAGGGTGAATGAGTGTGAATGTAGTATGCTGGTTTGGTTTGGAACCTTGTATATGTTCAAATGGATAAGTTATCCAGAATATGTAATAGTTCAGTTGCTTTTATTCTATATAAATTATGAATTCTTGTTGTTATGATCGAGTCGTTAACAAGATTTTATGTAATATTCAACAGATGGAAATATGCAAAAAATATTTCTGTTTGGTTGTGTTTTTATTTTTTTAAAACACAACCAAACATGCATCCTAAACACAAGTCGTGAGAATCTTGTGCACGATTTATTAATCTGTTTTAATTTCCAAGGTCTACCAGCCCTTGGAGAAAATCATTTTTCGTACAAGAAATCTTATCCCATGTACAAAATATAGTACATTTTCTTCTATAATTGATAAGAAGCAACAAGTGCTGAAGTTGAATTGTAGTGTATCTATAGAGGGTTGACTATCATTTTGAAGAAAGATATGAGGAATATTCATATAGAGTTTGATACAGAACAGATGGTCGTTCTCATCGATGGGAAACACCAAACCAGTTCTTTTATGGAGCTCTTCTTAAAGACATCAAGTTTCTTAAGGGCAGATGCAGTGCACCATCTCTGTCAAGCATATCTTGAGAGAGGCTAACCAAAGTGTAGATGGGTTAGCGAATATTGGAGTCAATTATCTTAAAGAGCTAGTAGTACTTGAGGACTCGTCAAGAGAAATTACAGACCTGTTGAGTGCAGATATTGTTAGGGCATCAAGTGCTAACTCCTAGTGCTCTGTTTGGCTCTTTTTTTGTTTCTATCTTCTGTTTTTGTTGACTTTAGTTGCCTTTTCCCTTGAATCAAAAAAATAAAAAAATAAAAAATAAGAACATAACCTATAAAATTTCGAGTTAAAATTATTGAACATACACTGTAGCACAATTTTTTGGTTATAATTATTTTTTTGATTATTTAACAATGGTGGATTAATATTATTCTAATTATAAACTTTTTTTTTGCTAAGTCATTAACTAAGAATATCACATAAATAATATTGTTTGATATTTTGAAATTACCTAATAATTACTCGTTTTTTAATAGGCGGAAGTGATTCATCAAAAAATCTATTAATGCTTTATTTGGTTCACTGACATGAGATGTAGTGATTATTCTTTATGCTTTTATATGAAATGACCATTCACTTAAAATAATGAATAATGATTCTATTTATAACACATTTTATCATAATTTTTTTAGTCAACTAAATATAATAATGAATAGTTTGATAGAATCACCATTCCATTCTGTTTTATTTTAGTGAACAAAATGGGGTCATTTCTTTCTTGGGCCATGTTAGGAGTTCTTTTCTTTATTGGGTCGACCTAGGCTTCCAGATCTAATGAGGAGGGATTCTATTTGCACCAAAAAAATAACTCAATACGTCTAATTAAAATTTTGAAATTTTTGTCCCTATTAATATAAATTTAATAATAAGGACAATACACATTAAACTTTAAAATAATTTTTTTTCTTCCCATGGTACACCCAAACCACTTATACGTATTTTTTATATTCAACCTTCTTCATCTTCTTCCCTCCAAGTTTTCATTATTTCTTTTCATTTTTTTTCGAACTCCAAAATTTCAATCCACCTCACAATAATTCACTATTATCAACTATTTCTTTTCCTTTTTCTTTGTTCTTTTGAATAGAGTCATCTGGATTAAACTTTGTTTTGAAAGTCCACTTCATAACAACTATTTCTTTTCCTTTTAGTTTCTCCACTACCTTCCAAGTCTTGTTCTTCTCAATCACATGAATTTCATCTTCCATTGCTTTCTTCCATGCTTCATTTTAAATTGCCTCTTCAAAATTTTCACGTTCAACAATGCATAAATTGCATCTTGCATACACATCACTAAGATTTCTTGAAGTTGAACTTGGAGATGAAGAACTTAAACTTGAACTTGAACTAGAACTTGAACTTGAACTTGCAGAAGAATTTGAACTAGTAATCGGTGACAATCGTTGTAGAGATCCAAGCGTTGCAACATCTTCAACTTGTGGACTTTCCGATTCTTTATTGAAAGCAATGCTTTGATCTTGGACTTTGTTTTCCTTTCAATCAAACGACGCTTTCTCATCAGAGAACATTTCTACAAATAATCACCTTCTTTTGATCCAAACTGAAGAGTTTATAGCCTTTGGATTTTGAGCTATAACCCACAAAGATGCATTTCTTACTATTTTCATCAAGCTTGTGGCTCACTTTTTTAGAACATGAGCATAACAAATGCAGCCAAACACCTTCAAGTGATTCACCGATGGTTTCCTTCCACTCCAACCTTCAAATGAAGTTTTGTCCTTAAGAGCTTTTGTAGGACATTTATTCATCAAGTAAACTATTGTATACACGGCTTCACCCTAAAAAGTTTTGGGTAGCCCATTCTCTTGTAGCATAGACTTGGACATCTCCTTTATGATTCTATTCTTCCTTTTCGCTACACCATTTTGTTGTGGAGTGTACCCAACGGTCAATTTCCTTTCCATACTAATATCTTCACAAAATTTCATAAACTCACTTGAGTTGTATTCTCTGCCTCTGTCACTTCTCAATACTTTCATCAAACAACCACTTTGTCTTCCAACAAGATTTTGAAATTTCTTGAAGATAGAGAAAACTTCACTCTTTTGTCTCATGAAATACACTCAAGTCTAGTAAAATCATCAATAAAAATAATGAAGTACTTGTTACCTCCATGAGTTAGTATATCCATAGGTTCGCTCACATCGATATGGACAAGCTCCAATGGTGCTTTAGCTCTCCATGCTTTCTCTTTTGGAAATGACTCCCTGTGATACTTTCCAAGTGCACAACCTTCACAAATATGTTGCACTTCATGAATGGTCGGTAACCCAAAAATCATATTCTTTTGTTGTAGATGCTTCAAGCTTTGAAAATTCAAGTACCCAAATCTTCTATGCCAAAGCCATAAATTATCAATCACATCCATCTTCAAAGCCGCATTTTTGTTATACCCAAAAATGAGAGGAAAACTTCTATTCTTCTTCATCTTGATTTTTGCTACAACTTGGCTTTTTTTTCCTTTGTCAAAAATTTTGCGAAAATCTTCTTCAAAGTGAACAAGGTATCCATGCTCCATAAGTTGTCCAACACTTAGCAAATTTTGCTCCAAGTCTGGAACTAGGAGAACATCGGAAATGAATTTTGTACCCATCTTGGTTTCTATAGCAATAGTACATTTTCCTTTTCTTTGGACTATGGCACCATTCCCCATTTTTACTTGAGAACAAACAGGGGACCACAAAGTGGTCAAACAGGGGCCAATGGTTATGTAAGTCCTCCAAGGTGTGGGACTCCCGTGGTGGTACTTACACAACATAATTGCTTATAAGGTCATAATCAAATATTCTTTAAAATATAAACAAACATATCCATGGGTTTCCTTTTAAGCAAATAGGGTTCAGAAATAAAACCACGTAACTGAAACCTTTATAAAACATAATTTTTATTAATATACTAATAAAACATAACTTGTGTAAAACAGATTTTGGTAAGTCAAAACATAAGTAAAATACATTTTGGTAACTCTAGGTATAACATAACTCACTCTGCTATGTGCTTATAGCTGTTACCCCTTTCAGGTGACGAGATTTAGCGGGATCAAGATGGAAAATGAATCGTTATGTTGATTTGTTTTTTCTAGATTTCTATCTTTTTATTATCAGACTCTTGTAATACAATGAAGTTTAAATGACTATGTTTTGTTTCCTTTTAAATAAACAGTTGGTACTCAATTATTTTATTTAAATTATCTGCTTGCGTTGCGACTACAGAATTATCCGAATTATTTTATTTTTATCTTGTTATGACACCGAGCCTTTGGGTACTGGGTTTGAGTCGTGACAAAGTGGTATCAGAGCAATGGTTTTTTTTTTAAAAATAAATAAATAAATAAATAAAAAATAAATAACATATATATATATAGTATAAGTTTTTAAATTTTTTCTGTATAATTTTCACATTATTTACAATTCACATTATTTAAATAATTTCAAAATAATATATATATATATTAAACCTGCATTATTTGGTATTATGTGGTATGTCTAACGCAAATAAACCGTGTTATATATATGTCTATGCTAAATTTTCTTGTGTTGTAGGAAATGGCGAACCTAATGGAGTTATTCTGGTACGAGCCCCCAGAAGCTCATCTCCTCCCAAACCAATTAGAGGGCTAGGTGTGACTCAGAGAGTCTTGTCAAGCAAGCCCATCCAACACTTGACCATCTTATGGGAAGACCTGTTTATTTGCAGGCTCACCCCGATGAGGATTTATTATTCTAGAGACTTAGCCGAGGTAGCACTCGTGAAAGGTATATAGGACCAACCCACGTTGTTGGTCTTGCTCCGGACCTAGAACTGCTACATTTCCTAGTCGTACCTCTACCCGTAGGCTTTGCAGAGAGAAGGGGACCCGCATATCCTAGTAGCCACCTTCGCACTACGACACCTCCCCCACAACACATTGCCTATACCCCAGCTGTGGACTTTACCGACGGTGCATCATACTTGGAGGTGCCGATACGGATTACTGGACGGGAATTTTTGGGTTATGATTACGGTGCTCTTGTTTACATAGTCCAGGTAGTATGGAGCTGCTTCAGAGTGGAGCTCAGTGGGTGGGAGTTTGAGTCCATCATGCAGAGTGAGTTTCCGAGGTTATTTCATGGGCCAGTGTTCCGAAGCCAGTTCTCTTGGTGGCCTAACGGTCAATTCTAGACATCTAACCAGAAGACCCTTTTTGTGAGCTGACCATGATTAGTCTAATCCTTATATTTTTGTATCAGTAGGATTAGACATTAATTTGTGACTGCCAGACTAACGCCCTATGTATGGTAACAATGATGTATATATATATGGTATTAATATGGTGATGTTAATGTGATAGTAAAACTAATATGTTATATATGAATGTGGTGATAATAGAACTAATATAACGTTGTATCAAAATTATATCAATATGATGTCACGCTTATATCATTTTACCTTGTAGTAATGGCCAACGAAGGAAATGAAACCGAATCATCAGTCAGCGGTACCATCCCAATGGAACAAATCATGGAAAGAGCAGTCACCAACTTTTTGCAGGCCTTGCAAACCAGCATAACCAATGGGACATTAGAGAGACGAGAAGAATCGACTACGCTTAAACAATTTCAGGATCTGAAATCTACAACGTTTATTGGCAGTCTAAACCCATTAGTGGCAGAGGCTTGGGTTAGGGACATGGAGAAAATCTTCCGCGCGCTACCTTGCACAGAAAGACAGAATGTGACTTTTGCCACCTTCACCTTCAAAGACGATGCACAGGAATGGTGGCTTCTTATCCTGGAGAAGGAAGATATTGTGACTTGGGCGAGATTTTTAGAAGTATTCTATGAAAAGTACTTTCCAGATTCACTACGGGAACAAAAAGCGTCAGAATTCATACACCTAAGGCAAGGAACCATGACAGTGGCCGAATATGAAAGTAAGTTCACACAACTGGCCCGGTTCACGACATATGTCATTCTTATTGAAGCTCGAAAAGCCAGAAAATTCGAAGCAGGATTCGATCCTGAAATTAAAGACAGGCTAGAGGTTTTGAAACTACCAACCTATGAGGCGGTGGTAGATCAAGCATACATTACGGAAAAAGGGATTAAAGCCTTGCGTTCCGGAGAACCAAGCTAGAGGAAAGCAATTTTGGGAAAGAGATAACAGAAGGCCCGGTGCCGCGCCTCCCAAGAAAGCAAATACGGGCACAACCAGTTCAACCGGTCCAAGCAATCAAAGTCTTGCAAACCCTAAATGTGGCACCATTCCTGCTTGCTCTACCTGTGAAAGGACTTATTCGGGACAATGCCATCAAGATACGGGAGCATGCTTTAGATATGGCCAAGTTGGCCATTTACTGAGAAATTGTCCAAAGCTCATTCGCCCCTTTGAACCAGTCCGAAAACCCGCAGTACCTGGAGAAGTGAGAAAGGACCAAAAATGCCAAGGAAGAGCTTTTGCCCTGGTGCCTGGAAACCCAGAAGTTACTGAAAATGTTATGTCAGGTACACTTTCTGTTTGTGGTCACTTAGCCCATGTTCTCTTTGACTCTGGCTCAACTCATTCTTTTGTTACACCACACGTTGCTACCAAGTTGACATCAACACCCGAACCCTTAGAATATGTATTGTCTGTGTCTTTTCCATCTGGTAATTCCGTCCTTAGTACTAATGTGTACAAATCTTGTACTATATCCTTAAAAGGCGAAACCTTACACGTAGACTTGATACCCCTTTGCATTAGTACCTTTGATGTAATCTTAGGAATAGATTGGTTAGTTGCCAACCGTGCCTCTATAGATTGTAAAGCCAAAAAGGTCTTCCTCAGGTCGCCAAACCAACTCAAGCTTGTCTTCAAAGAAACTGGAGCCTCTCCCCCTCCCCGTATTATATCCTTCATGACGGCCCAACGACTGCTCAGAAAGGGTTATTGTGGTTGTATCTGTAATGTGATTGATACTCAACAAAAGACCCCTACACTTGATGCGACCCCTGTGGTTCGAGAATTTCCAGATGCTTTTCCTGAAAACTTGCCTGGTACCCTAGTTGATCGGGAAATCGAGTTCACCATTGAAACCCAACCTGGTACATAACCAATCTCAAAGACCCCTTACCGTATGTCCATGGCAGAATTGAAAGAACTAAAAACTCAACTCCAAGAACTACTGAACATAGGCTACATTCGACCAAGTACCTCACCATGGGGAGCTCCGGTACTGTTCGTAAAGAAAAAGGATGGTACAATGAGGTTATGTATCGACTATCGGAGCTAAATAAAGTCACTATAAAAAATCGGTACCCCCTGCCACGAATTGACGACTTGTTTGATCAACTGCAAGGCGCCCAAGTGTTTTCAAAAATTGACTTGCGTTCTGGTTATCAACTAAAAGTCAAAACGGAAAGCATCGAAAAGACTGCCTTCAGAACCCGTTACGGGCACTACGAGTTCCTCGTCATGCCATTTGGTGTCACCAATGCTCCAGCGGCCTTTATGGACCTCATGAATCGAGTGTTCAAACCCTATCTTGATGAGTTCGTCATTGCCTTCATTGACAACATTCTCATATACTCCAAATCGCCAAAAGATCATGAATACCACTTGCAGAAAGTTCTACAGACATTATGTAATCACAAACTTTACGCCAAGTTGAAGAAATGCGAATTCTAGATCACTAGTGTACACTTCCTCGGTCACGTCATTAACAAAGATGGCATTTCAGTTAATTCCCAAAAGGTTGCAGTAATCGTGGATTGGCCACGACCTACTAACGTATCAGAGATTCGAAGCTTCTTGGGCCTAGCCAGCTATTACCGGCGCTTTGTGCAAGATATCTCGAAGATAGCTTCACCCTTGACCCAGCTAACTCAAAAGAACACACCCTTTGAATGGATGGACAAACAGGAACGTTGCTTCCAAGAATTGAAGGACAGACTCGTGACGGCTCCGATACTAGCACTCCCCGCCGAAGCAAAAGGGTTTGTAATTTATAGCGATGCCTCATACAATGGTTTGGGTTGCGTTCTTATGCAAAATGGGAAGGTCATTGCTTATGCCTCCCGCCAACTAAAGACTCACGAAATGAACTATCTAACTCATGATCTAGAATTAGTTGTGGTGATCTTCGCCCTCAAAATCTGGCGTCATTATCTCTACGGAGTAGCTTGCGAGATCTACACTGATCACAAGAGTCTCAAATATCTGTTTACACAGAAGGAATTGAATATAAGGCAACGATGATGGTTAGAATTTATGAAAGACTACAATATAGAGATACATAATCATCCCGGCAAAGCTAACGTAGTAACAGACGCATTAAATCAAACAACGACCAAAAGTTTGGCATGTACCTTCGTTCCCCGCAAGATCCATGGGTTTCTCGCCAACATAATCATGGAACCCGAGTTGATTGAAGAAATTAGAGCCCGCCAATGTGAAGATAAACTTTTGAAGAAAAAGTACGAGAAGCAAGGAAACACACATGATCCTGACTTTACAATAAGCAATGGGATGCTAAAATTTTGAAATCGAATTTGTGTACCCGACTTTCCAGAACTCAAGAAAAGGATATTGGTAGAAACTCATAGCTCGAGGTTTGCGATCCATCCTGGCAATACGAAGATGTATCACGATCTGAAGGAACACTTCTGGTGGACAGGAATGAAGAAAGACATAGCAAGCCATGTCTCCAAATGCCTACGTTGTTAACAAGTTAAAGTGGAACATCAGAGACCTGCAGGAATGTTGCAACCACTCCCTATTCCTGAATGGAAATGGGAACACATTACTATGGACTTCATAGTCAGGCTACCGCAATCAGTCTCGAAAAATGATGCAATATGGGTTATCGTGGATCAATTGACGAAGTCAGCACATTTTCTACCAATCAGAATCATGTATTCTCTTTCTAAGTTTTCCACTCTATACATTAAGGAAATCATTTGCTTACACGGCACCCCGATTTCAATCGTATCCAATAGAAACCCCCGCTTCGTGTCTCATTTCTAGAACAAATTGCAAGAAGCTTTGGGAACCACTCTGAAGTTTAGCACGACTTATCACCCTCAAACTCATGGGCAATCTGAAAGGAAGATCCAGACTTTGGAAGATATGTTACGTTTGTGTGTGTTAGACCTTAAAGGTAACTGGGATGATCATCTACCTTTGGTGGAGTTCGCGTATAATAATAGCTACCATGCAAGTATTGAAATGGCACCATACGAGGGATTGTATGGAAGGAGATGTCGATCATCTCTGTGTTGGACGGAAGTCGGAGACGGAAAATTATTAGGCCCCGAGATCGTGTAAATAACAAGCGATAAAATCCAACTCATCCAGCAGCGAATTCGCACTGCCTAGAGCCGCCAGAAAAGCTATGCAGATACACAGAGACGAGACTTAGAATTTCAAATAGGAGATCATGTGTTCCATAAGATCTCACTGACAAGAGGGGTTATCCGATTTGGAAAGCGAGGAAAATTAAGACCACGATACATCGGCCCATTCGAGATAGTCGAAAGGATTGGTCCTGTAGCATATCGTCTTGCGCTTCCACCTGAACTATCCAATGTCCATAATGTGTTTCACGTTTCGATACTTCGTCGATATCTTCGAGATCCAGAGCATGTTGTCGATTATGAGAACTTAGAAGTTCAAGAAGATCTCTCTTACGAAGAGCAACTTGTACAGATTCTCGATCGTCGTGATCAGATCCTTCGAAACAAGACTATACCCCTCGTAAAGGTCTTATGGAGAAACTATCGTGTCGAAGAAGCAACGTGGGAAACTGAAAGCCAAATGCGAGCCAAATACCCACACCTCTTCGAAAACCAAGGTACGTCAAGTTTGGGGACAAACTTCTTTTAAGGAGGGGAGAAATGTGACACCCGAAGGTTTTTAATTTAACATTACAATAAATAGAACTCAGAAAATAATAATAATAATAATAATAATAATAATAATAATAATAATAATAATAATAATAATAATAATAATAAATAAATAAATAAATGCATAATTTAGGAAATTGAGAATTTTATTGTTAAGGAAGTACGTTGTGAACCACCACACATTAAATATTTTAGTAAGTGGTAAGTGAGGTTTTATAGTTGGGAAGTGAGGTTTTTAGACATGAACCTGACTTATAGTCATATGTAATTTTAGGAGTCATCATGAATTACCAAAGAAGGTAATAACTTTTAAATTAGTAAAATGGTCAAAATAAGTCAATGGTCAAAGTAAAAAGATAAAATCAAACAAGTTAATAAATAAAGAGATAAGGGTTGACCGGAGTGAATCAGGATGATCAACAAGACTTACACACGTCAAATATACGGAACTCTCTGTAACTTGTTACCCACGAATTTCTTTCCTATAAATAGAGGAGTTTGGCATGTTTAAGGCAGCGGAAAAAAGAAAAAGAAAAAAAAGAAATAGAAAGTAGAAAAGAGGACGGCATGGGTGAGAATCTTGAGTGGTGAAAAGGAAGAATAAAGGAATTAATTTAAGGTGAGTTATCTTATACCTTGAGTCTCCAAAATGTATTTTACTTATGTTTTGACTTACCAAAATCTATTTTATACAAGTTATGTTTTATTAGTATATTAATAAAAGTTATGTTTTATAAAGGTTTCAGTTACGTGAATTATTTTCTGAACCCTATTTGCCTAAAAGGAAACACATGGATATATTTGTTTACATTTTAAAGAATATTTGATTATGACCTTATAAACAATTATGTTGTGTAAGTACCACCACGGGAGTCCCACGCCTTAGGGGACTTAAATAACCATTGGCCCCTGTTTGACCACTTTGTGGTCCCCTGTTTGTCATGGATCCATTGACCCCTGTAGTGATTGTCACTTAGTGACCCCTGTTCTGTTCCATTATGTACCGTGGTTATAGTTAATTATTTCAGTTTCTGGCACTTAATTAATTTGTGTATTCAACTCAAATTATGTTAATGTTTTAATGTTTTAGCTTAAATAAATATCCATGGCTATTTTGTGCCTCTACACTTACAGTATAATATTTCTCACTCTGCTATGTGCTTATAGCTGTTACCCCTTTTAGGTGACGAGGTTTAGCAGGATCAAGATGGAAAATGAATCGCTGTGTTGTTTTGTTTTTTTAAGATTTCTATCTTTTTATTAGGGGTGGGCGCGGGTCGGTTGCGGCCATGAAACCTCCAATCCGCCATCCGTCCGCCAGATTGGCGGATTGAAGAAAATCAATCCGCATCCGTCCGCCAATCCGGCGGATGTGGATTGAGCGGATTGGCGGTTTGGCGGATGGATGCGAATCGGTTTGACGGTTTAAAATTTTATAAATTTTCAACATAATTCAACTTGTGCACTTCCTTAAAAAAAAAAAGAAAAAAAAAAGTATTACAATCACTGTATGCCTTATCCAAAGAAAGAAAGTTTGAAACTTTAGAATATCACGATCACTGTATGCTTCATCCACATATTACAATTACAGTATGATTCATCCCTATAAAGTATTACAATCTGTAATTCTTAAAATATAATAACAATTCAAACCACCAAAACCATAAACAGAGCAGTAGTAGAGATTGAATGTCTCTATATTGTTACATCTACATATGTTTTTGAAAACAAAAACCAACCAGCATATATCATATTTTTTATTTATTATTTTTAGAGTTAGATTTAAAAACTAAAAAATATAGATGAATAATATGTTTATTTTTTTCAATTCAAAAATATATTCAAGTTGAAAACTTTTTTTCAACAGAATATTTAAACTTTTTTTGCAATTGAAAACACAAACATAATATTTAAACAAATTGAAAATACAAAGTCTTATAAATTACTACAGGTGCTCGCGATTTGGCGGTTTGGCGGTTCGGTTGCGGCCAAAAAATCTTAAATCCGCCATCCGTCCGCCAAATTGGCGGATTGGAGAAAATCAATCCGCAACCGTCCGCTCATCATCACGCATCCATCCAAAATGCGGCGGATCGGTTCGGTTCGGTCGGTTTTGGCGGATCGATATATCCGCTGCTCACCCCTACTTTTTATTATCAAACTCTTGTAATACAATGAAGTTTAAATGACTATGTTTTGTTTCATTTTAAATAACAGTTGGTACCCAATTATTTTATTTAAATTATCCGCTTGTGTTGCAACTACAGAATTATCCGAATTATTTTATTTTTATCTTGTTACGACACCGAACCTTTGGATACTGAGTTTGGGTCGTGACAGGCACGCTTGAATTACATTTCGAACATTTGAAAGTAAAAAAAGTCAACACAACTAAATATAAGAATGAATATTTTGATAGAATGATCAAACCAATTAATTAAGAAAAATACTACAAAATTGAAATCTATTCAGTATTCATAGGATCAAATTTATTTATTTATTTTTTTTTTTTTTGTAGATGTTAAAAAAAAAAAGGGCCAAGGAGGAGCTTCAAAAGCTTCCGGCAATACAAAAGGGGGGAATAGGCTTTGGGACATCTTCTGCCCAAGTAGAAAATGCCAGGCCATCACTCGTCAAACGAGCTAACGGATGCGTAGCCCATTTTAGGCACCAAAATAGTTGGAGATAACCGTAGTTTCAAGAGTTGATTTCCACCTCACATTTTAGGCTATTTGGCATGAGTTTTTTTTTTTTAGTCTAAAAAAAATTAATAAAATAAGTTAAAAAATTAATAAGACAAAATATTATATCTAAATAATAATCATTTTATTTTTTTTTCTCACAAAAGTCAAAAAAAACAAAATATCCATCTCAAATGAGATTTTTTAACCCCAGACTAAAATAATAAAAATGTCAACCCACATCCCAAACGAAGACTTAGTCACTAATCCATTTACTCTGTGTTTAATTGGGAGATTTGAGAAATGATTTAGAAAAGGAAAGAGAAAAAGTAGCTAAAATGTAAAAGATATACTTACATTTCACCTAATTTCATACACATTTTCTAAATCTCTTTCGAAATCCGTTAACCAAACACAGCATAAAAGATTTTTTTTAAGTGATCTGATTTAAGATTTTTGATTTGTTTATTATTTAGCTGTACCTTAAAAGATCATTTAAGAAAAAATATAAGGTATATTAAGAATAAATGATAACCCTAAATAATTTAATAGAATATAATAAGAAATTAAATGTACTTAATGATTTTTTTAGTGCAAATATAATCAACAGGCTAAAACTTTCTCATAAAAACAATTTTTTAAATTTTTTCATCTAATCAACAGTCTAAAATTTAAAAAAAAAAAAAATTGAGAAAACTTGTAAAAAAAATTGAGAAATTTGGCACTTGTTAAAAATGCATTAGACCATCTTCAACGTTTTACCTTTTCTTTCATCAATTTGATGAAAAATTGATCAAAATCCTACTCCAACGTTTGTCATCAGTTTGCTATCAAATTGAGGATGTGTAAAACTTTTCATCAAATTGAGGCTCCGTTTGGCAAGAGCTAAACGGGGCATTTTTGGCTATTTTAGCCACAAAAGACAAAGTATGCTATTTTAGCCACAAAAACAAAATATCACATCCAACCCGTAATCATTACATTCTTCTCTTACAAAAAAAGTCAAAAAAGTCAAAAAGCCCTTCCCAAGCCAAACTTTTTAGCCCAGGCTAAAATAGCCAAAAAAAGTCAAAAAGCCAAAAAGTCAACCCACTTCCCAAACGGAGGCTGAGAATATTTGAAATCTTTCATCAAATTACTGTAAATAGTCATTAGTGTAGGAGCGCTGAATGACCGATAGGTTATAATTTACACTGGCCGATCGACCGGACGAACATCCACCTGATCGTCCACCCGGTCGACCGGTGATTTGATGAAAGATCAAAATTCTCTGTTGAAGCGTGCGATATCAGATAAAATTTTTATTCAAATTTTTACTCAAATTTAATAATAAAAAAAAAAGACACAACATTAGAGATGCTCTTAAATATATTTAATTACCACCACTAACATAGAAAATATGCAAAAGACAAAACTACCCTTTTTCTAATTCTTTATATTTTAACATTATATACTTTACATAATGTAATTTGTTTTTATTTTATTTTTTTCATAAAAGTAAATGTCTTTATTTTAAAATAATATTTCATGATTTTTTTTTTAAATTTGAAATGCCTTCTGTTTTTAATAATAATTAAATTATATAGTATAAGAAAAATAAATATAAAAATTAAAAAAAATAAAAGGCAAATATTTTTTTATATTTGTTATAAAAATAAAGAACACATAAATTTTTTAAAAAATCTGAAAAATTATGTCTTTTATTTCCCTTTGGCCATATAAATTTTAAATTTTTTTAAAGACATTTACTGTTATGAATTTTTTTATTTTTTTATTTTTAAAAAAAAAAAACTAAGATTAAAACAGAAAGAACCCAAACAAGGATACATTTTTTGTTTTTTTGAACGACAAGGATACTTTAGTCTTTCACAAAATATATTTATGCCTTTTCTATTTTTCTTAACAAAATCCAAAAAAATAAAATCAACTTTATCTGATGCTAAATGACAAGACGTGGTGATGTCGGTATCATAAATTTCGAAACGTTATTTCTGCAGAAAATTCAAGTGCGATGGTAATCTCTAGAGACTCTCCGCTACCAACAAAATTAGTACAAAATAGTATTAAGATCATGTGGTCCAATTTTCATCATCCAAAATTGAGTAATATTAAGAATTTTAAATATTTTTTCAAATATCTTACATAAATATGTGATTCATATGAAACTCATATGATATGAATCCCACACTCATATAATATATTTAATAAAAATATTTGGAGCCAAAATTACATCATATCAAGAGGCCACACATTTTTTTATAGATATGGACCATGATGGTCCATCAACCAGCAAATCCTTCCCTACCCTTCTTCAAATTTATCCGAACAAATAGAAGCATATACCACGTGATCCAATCGCAACTAACCCAAGAACTAACCAGAGTTAAAAAAAATCACCTAACCCCAGCGACTTCTATCCCCAAGTCTTTCTATATCTAGTCCGACACGTGTCCTACTTCAACGGCGAGGATCAATCCTCCATAGATAATCGTTGCTCTGAAGCCCCTATATAACCTCATCTTCAACGATTAAACCCTACGCGACTTTCAGTTCTAGAGAGAGAAAACAGAGATCTGAGAGAATGGCAAACCCTAAGGTGTTCTTCGATATGGCCGTCGGAGGTCAACCGGCCGGGAGGATCGTAATGGAGCTCTACGCCGACACCACTCCCCGCACGGCGGAGAACTTCCGTGCACTTTGCACCGGCGAGAAAGGAGTTGGAAAGAGCGGCAAGCCTTTGCACTACAAGGGCTCGTCGTTTCATCGCGTGATTCCTGGATTCATGTGCCAAGGAGGCGATTTCACCGCCGGAAATGGCACAGGAGGCGAATCCATCTACGGATCAAAGTTCGCCGACGAGAACTTCGTCAAGAAGCATACCGGACCTGGAATTCTCTCCATGGCGAATGCTGGACCTGGAACCAACGGATCGCAGTTCTTCGTCTGCACTGCGAAGACCGAGTGGCTTGATGGAAAGCACGTCGTGTTTGGTCAAGTTGTGGAAGGTATGGAGGTTGTGAAGGCGATCGAGAAGGTTGGATCGAGCACTGGAAGGACCTCGAAGACCGTGACGATCGCCGATTGCGGTCAGCTCGCTTAAACTGGCTACCATTGATCGATCTTTGATCTGATCTGATATGTTTGAGCAGTGTTGATCTATATCTGTTTAGGCTTGGTTTTAATTTAAGTCTTGTCGTTGTGATCTAATCTAGGGTTTCTGGTTTGGTACTTTCTACTTTTCGAGTATGGTTGTTCATTGTAGACTTTCATGTGCTTAAACGAGCTTCCATATTGAAATAAGATAGATTTACTTCGTCTTCTACATTGGATTATAATAGATCTCTTCTCTTACGGCTTCACATATAGCCTGTGATTCACTTGATCAGTACTTTTTGGTCACTTGGTTGAATTTTTATTGGGATTTAAAGGCTGAATTGGTTGCAAGTCATTTTCTAGCGAAAGAAAATTGTGGCGTTTGGTTGCTGTGAAAATTACCGCAATTTTAATCCCTACCGCCTGATCAGATATTTTTGTGATGGATGAAATTATCTAGAGATGTGGCGCCCCCGCACCGAATGGATAGGCTTGCATACTATCAAGTTCTGTGACGACGTTTTGGGCCAAAAATCTCGAGCCCAGCGGACGCTACCAGACAGTGGTTTAAAAATATAGCATATCAAATTATAATTTGAAAAATGTTTGGTAACTCAAAATTTTGTGGTTTAAATGACTCAAATCTGTCAAAACGAATTTACACTTAAAACGACGTCGTTTTGAGTGATTTGAGCCACAAAATTTTGAGCTAGCTAGTATTGTTGTTATAATTTAGCAAATTATTAAAAAAATTTATTTGATTGTAATTTAATCATACTTTGTTTGGTTATAATTTCTTAAATTATAATTTTTTTAAAAAAAAATTAGTAAATACAAAAAATATAAAAATTTATGTATTTATTAATATATTTTTATATTTTGATGTATTTATTAATTTATTAAATATTTTATTTTTTAAATACATTTAATTTAGATAGGTTTAAAATATTAAAAAAATTATTAAAATATGAAAATATAAATTTTTAATTTTAAAAAAATTAAATTTAAAAAATTAAAGTCACCTTTTGGAAAAAAATATTTAAAATCTTTGGATTTAGTAAATATTTAATGAGCAGCTCATTAAATGAGTTAGACCATCTTTAATCGTTCACCAAATTTGACATCAAATTTAAATTTTAGTGAAAAAGTCACTGTTTGGTGCCCCAACAGTTGCACCAAATCGGTATCAAATTGAGACTTCACCAAAAAATTCATCAAAGTGAGAACAAGGTACAGATTTTACCAAATTACTGTTCCTGACCGTTAAAGCAGAAAAGCTTGAGAAGTTTACACATGGTGGTCGACCACCTAGATGACCACCTGGCTGACCCCTTGGTCGACCACCCGGTTGACCAACCGGTCGACCAGTGCAGGCAAACATTGGCCTGTGAACATGCTTAATAATTTATAAGACTTTATGTTTTTAATTTATTTAAATATTTTGTTTGTGTTTTCAATTGAAAAAGAGTTTAAATATTCTGTTAGAAAAAAATTTTCAACTTTAATACTCCCTCCGTCCCAAAATATTGGTCCCTTTTTGGGAATCCAACTTTTTTTGGTAGTACATTTATTGCATTTGAAAAAAGTTGATTTTTCAAAATTACCCTTTTGATAGTACATTTTTTGAGAATATCAATGTCATAATTGTACTTTTTAAATTGTTTATTAATTTAAAAGAAGGGCAAAATAGAAAATTTACATTATTTTTGTACTTTATTTATAAAGAGGGACTAATATTTTGGGACAATGAAAAATGGAATAAGGGACTAATATTTTGGGACGGAGGGAGTATATTTTTTGAATTGAAAAAAATAAACGTATTATTTATCTATATTTTTTGGTTTTTAAATTTAACTATAAAAATAATAAATAGAAAATATGATATATGCTGGTTGGTTTTTGTTTTCAAAAATATAGAGACATACAATCTCTATTACTGCCATATTATGCTGTGATTTTAATATGTGGATGAACCATGAAGTGATTGTGATATTCTAAAGTTTCAAAATTTTTTTTTTTTTGATGAGATATACAATGATTGTAATAGTTTTTTAAGTCATTGACTGTAATACTTTCTTTTTTCTTTTTTTTTTTAAGGAAGTGCACAAGTTGAATTTTGTTGAAAATTTATAAAATCTTAAACCGCCAAACCGATTCGCATCCATCCGCCAAACCGCTCAATCCACATCTGCCGAATTGGCAGACGGATACAGATTGATTTTCTCTAATCTGTCAATCTGGCAGATGGATGACGGATTGGAGGTTTCGTGGCCACGGATTGGAGGTTTCGTGGCCGCAACCGATCCGCGTCCACCCCTAACTACTGGACAGTGGTTTAAAAATACAGCATTTCAAATTATAAAAAAAATTTATTTGATTGTAATTTTAATCATAATTTCTTAAATTATAATCACTTTGCTTGTTTTTACTTTTTAAAAAATATTTTTTTTAAAATTCTATTTATTTATTTTTCCTTTTTTTTATTAAAATTTTTTAAAATTTTAATTAATTTTTTTATTTTTTAAACACACATAATATAAATATACTTAAAAAGTAAAAAATTTATAAAATAAATTTTTTATTTTTTAGATACATCTAAATAAAGTACATTTAAAAAATAAAAAAATATACTTAAAATTTAAAAAATATTTACTAAAAATAAAAAATTTTAAAAATTTGAAAAATTAATTTTTAAAAAATTTAATTCAAAAAATTCAAACCAAATAAATTTTTTTAAATTATCTAGAGATGTGACGCCCACACACCGAATGGATAGGCTTGCATACTATCAAGTTCTGTGACGACGTTTTGGGCCAAAAATCTCGAGCCCAGCGGACGCTACCAGACAGTGGTTTAAAAATATAGCATCTCAAATTATAATTTGAAAAATGTTTGGTAACTCAAAATTTTGTGGTTTAAATGGCTCAAATTTGTCAAAACGACGTCGTTTTACACTCATTTACACTCAAAACGACGTCGTTTTGAGTGATTTGAGCCACAAAATTTTAAGCTACCTAGTATTGTTGTTATAATTTAGCAAATTATTAAAAAAATTTATTTGATTGTAATTTAATCATACTTTGTTTGGTTATAATTTCTTAAATTATAATTTTTTTAAAAAAAAATTAGTAAATACAAAAAATATAAAAATTTAATATATTTTTATATTTTGATGTATTTATTAATTTATTAAATATTTTATTTTTTAAATACATTTAATTTAGATAGGTTTAAAATATTAAAAAAATTATTAAAATATGAAAATATAAATTTTTAATTTTAAAAAAATTAAATTTAAAAAATTAAAGTCACCTTTTGGAAAAAAATATTTAAAATCTTTGGATTTAGTAAATATTTAATGAGCAGCTCATTAAATGAGTTAGACCATCTTTAATCGTTCACCAAATTTGACATCAAATTTAAATTTTAGTGAAAAAGTCACTGTTTGGTGCCCCAACAGTTGCACCAAATCGGTATCAAATTGAGACTTCACCAAAAAATTCATCAAAGTGAGAACAAGGTACAGATTTTACCAAATTACTGTTCCTGACCGTTAAAGCAGAAAAGCTTGAGAAGTTTACACATGGTGGTCGACCACCTAGATGACCACCTGGCTGACCCCTTGGTCGACCACCCGGTTGACCAACCGGTCGACCAGTGCAGGCAAACATTGGCCTGTGAACTGGTTCAAACAGTTCAAATATAGAGGTTCAAACAGTTCAAATATGTTTAAAAAAAAATTTGGCTTTACCGGTCGACCAACCGGTTGACCCACGGATTTTGATGCTCTGTTGGAGCAACTGATATCAAATTCAGAAAAATGAGTCATTTTTTACTCAAATTTGATGAAAAAAAAAATTCACCGCTGGAGATGCTCTTATAATGTTTTAAGAACCAGATCGGCCAGTTTAATCGGTAAAACTTGTGATCGAACTTAGTTGCGGTCCGACGATTTACAAAAATCGAATTAGACTAAAAATCGGTCTTATTTGCAAAAATCAAAAAAACTAGTGGTACAACCAATAAAATCGATGAATAGGTACTGGTTTTAGACCAACCCAGTGGTTTTTTTATTTTTTTTCTCTTATATATTAAAATTTTGACTAAAGTTTTTTATTTTAAGAGTCTTTTCTCATACGGAGGAGTCTTATTGGAAGTTTAAAGAAATTATGAAAGTTATTCTTATTTATAAGAAATAATTGTTCAAAGAAAACCTAAAAATTCAATGTGGAATTCAATCAAATTGTTTGAATTATATTTGATTGGAGGGAGGGTTGCAAATTTTATTTTTCTCCAAAATTAGACCTAGCATTTAATCAATTTGTTTGGAAGGAATGTTAAATTTTTTTAATTTCTTTAAAATTAGTAACTTTTATTATTATTATTATTATTATCAATTATGACTTTATTAAATATTATTAGTAAATCTTATATAATAGTTTTTTTATTATTTCAATAATTATATATTTTTTTATTTATTTATAATTTATAATTATATAATATTAATTATAATGTCATGGTACGACCGCTTCAATCCGATGATTGAATCAGTGACTCATCCATCCAATTTCTTTTTAATTCGCTTACCGATCCAATTTTCACAACATTGATGAAATAGACAAAATAGAGGGCAAAATAGGGCAAGCCTTGTTTTGGGATTGGCTAAGTGCAAGGCTTCTTTTACATCCGAGATTGGATTAGAGCATGTTGTTATGTCTGTGTAGGTTTATTATAGGTTTTATTTTTATAATTTAAAATATTCAATATGTAGAATTTGTTAAATATTTTATTCTTGTAAAAAATTACATTAATCAGATCAGATTTCTGTCAACAGTAAATATAATTATCAAAATAAATTATTGATAAAATTTTGATCTGATCAAGTAGCTATTGATATCCTATCAACGTGATTTTTTATAGGGATAAAGTACTCGATGAGTTCTACACATTGCATAATTCAAATTATCGAAATAAGATCCATAATAAATTTCACGAGCTTAACAAAACCGTTAAATTCACAAAATAAACTAGAGACAAGCGTAGTCTAACATCACTTTTATTTTATTTTTTTGGAACAATTAGGGGGTGTCAGTGATATATAATTATATATTAATAAATAAAAAAAATTATTTATAATATTTCTTATTTTTCTGTAATTATTCTGTCAAGTTATTTCCCCTATTCTTTACATATTTTATTGTTAAAAGTTAAAATAATTAATTTTCAATCGAGCTCATGGTTAGCATTTTGTAATCAAATAAATGGTTATTTGATAGGTTTAACTTCTAGTGCAGTTCTACATTTACCTAATAATAAAAGAACATGTAATCATTTTCTCTCAAAAACAAGAATAAAAATAAAATGATCATATATTTCTTATTATTATAAGGACAATATTATTTAGGGGTGTAATTTTGGCCCCGCCCCCGCCCATGTCGGGTTTTGCAGGCTCCTGCCAAAAAAATCAGCTAGTTCACGCGCCAGAAAACTAGGCCAAGGTCTAGAGGTATTTGGGCTTTTGGGTGGGCCAATGGGGCGGGCCTTGGCTTTGGGCGGGCTTGGGTGGGCCTAACAATTTTTAATTTTTTTTATAAATTTTTTCCACTAAAATTTTATTATTTTTCATTAAAAATAATACTGGGCATCGGGTGCCCCCAGGCGGGGCGAGTCTCTGGTCGTGTAACAACCCTCATACTGTTTACCGACTTATGACTGATTGATTACCGATAACCATCGATTATCGTTAAAACTGAACTGATCGTGACTGATAATGGGACGGGTAAAAGTACTGAACTGACTGACTAAAATTGGAAACCGAATTGATGGAGTATATGTTAGCTGAATTGCATTCTATCTGTTTGATTGTATGATTATTTGTTCATGCTTATATGTTTAAACTGCTAATTGAAGGCCTTATCGGCGGCCGAACTGGGAATTGATTAATGTTTTATGATCTTCGTAATTAATGTGATTTTATGGTGTATTTACCTGAAAACTGATTAGGTATGATTAAATTAGATTAAATTAAGCTAATTAAAGAGTTGGACTTAATTACCATTTTGCCACCCTTAGTGGCCCACTCAATATAACATATTTGAGCCTCAATATACACTTAGGCAACATTTTGCTCAGCCATTTTCTTGCTCTAGCCGACCAAGAGAGGGAGAGAGTGAGAGAACTTGGAATTCATCTTGAAGAATTACTTGGATTGAAGTGTAGATTTCACATTGAGCTTCCCTATCCTAAATACAAGACTTAAGGTAGCTCCATTGTCTTCTTGTTCATGTTTTGAGTGGATTCTTGCATGGTTCATGTCATATTGATGGAGTTTAGAGCCAATCATGGGTTAGATGTTGAATTGAAGCTTGATTGTTGCATGCATGTTGCCATTCTTGAGTTTTGAGGTTGTAAGTTCATGTTTCCTCACATGCATGTTCATAATTTTGTAATGGTCCATGATTTCATCATGTTTTGAAAAGAATTGGCTCTTTAGAACATCAAATCGAAGCTTCAAAATGGTTTGAATTCATGCATGTTGCATGTTCATATTGTTCTTGAAATGGATTTGAAATTGGGTTTGAATAAAACACCCTTGGGCTTTGATCTCTCAAATTGAGTTTTGAACCATGTTTAACTATGAGTTCACATGTGTTTTCTGGAAATTTAGCCCAAGAGGTCGAGTTTTGATGCTTTTGAACTTGGTTTTGAGCTTGGAGGTGCAATCTGGGTTTTCCAGATTTCGCATTTCCGCTCGAGCGGGGGAAATGCCGCTCGAGCGTGGAATCCGAGCATCCAGCATCTTGCACTGTTTTACAGTCCGCTCGAGCGGAAGATTGGGCGCTCGAGCGGAGTCATGTCTCAAGCTCGAGCGGGCGTCGAGCGGGGATTTCACCCATCCAGTACTTTTACAATACGCTCGAGCGGGAAAGTTTACGCTCGAGCGTGTACCTTTGTTTGCCTGTACGCTCGAGCGGGGAAACCTGCGCTCGAGCGGGACTCTGTTTTTCTGAAAATCCTGAAAATGCTTTTAAATGTGCATCTTTGCATCCTCATCCCATTCTAGGCATTCTTAGGCCTAGTTTAAGACATCTAGATGAGGATATCGTTGTAGAACACACCAAGGCAATTTAGGGATTAAGTTATGATATTTCCCAACTGTGTAGCTTAGTGTGTGTTCAATCTGTTCACTGTGTAGGGTTGGCGACTGGGGAGACACGCTCTAGCTTACTGTAGCCCAAATTCTGTGAGTAACAATTGTGTAAAGATATGTTCAACTGATTATCTTTTGAATACTGAACTGAACTGGTATTATTTACTGAATGAATGTATGTCCTTTATTTCTGAACTGTACTGTGGCATCCTTAGTACCTACTGTTTACTGTTACTGTTACTGCGACAGAATTCTCTGTCGGTTCCCTCGTGGAACCACTACTGTTTACTGACTGATGGCCATCGTTACTGTTCGGTCTTTTAAGACCTACTGTCACTGTTATGCTAATGGATGTACCACATATGACTGTTTACTGTACTGAACAACTGAAATACTGATTGAATTGAACTGTTTTTCATTACTGTAAGGACATTCATTCTAAACCCCTTTACGCTTTATGTTATTCACTGGGCTTTAGCTCACTGCTCATATATATATGTAGGTGTACAGGCACCAGATCGGAGCTAGGAGCGTCAGGGTAACTCCAGTTTTGTCAAGCCAGCCTTTGTGCCTCACCGCGAGGTTCCGAGTTGCCATGCTATGGCTTTGGGGGTGTTTTGTTTGTTTCCCCCGTCTGTCTCCATACTGTTTGGATTACTGTATAGACTGACAGTTGCTAACTGTACTGTTATCAAGGGATTAGGTCCCTGTACTGTGTAACTGTAAATTTTGTATAGACTGTACTGTTTGTATATGTATGAATGCATGAAAAATCTTTTTGGCATACAGACTGTCATAGCTCATTAGACATTGTTTAATTACTGTATTGGCTTCCGCCAGGCCCTGTACTCTGTTTTACTGTATTTACTGTTAAGCAGGCCTTCGGTAATCTCGGATTACTGGCCGGTTACGGTGCTAAACCCATAGGGCCGGGTTTGGGCTGTGACAGAGTGGTATCAGAGCGATACTTAACCACGAGTTATACCGCACACACGTGTCCAAATGAGCTATAGGACGTCCTAGAAAGTGATTAGGGCATTTCATGAACTTGAAAAGTGTGTGGCTATGTTATGACTGAATACATGTTAATGTGATAACTGTTTAAATATGCAACTGTTTATGTTACAATTGTTATAACTGTTATAACTACTTATAGTGAAATGGACAATGCAAATGAACCTGAATCCTCGTCTACCGAGGCAAGAATGGAAAGAATGGAAAGAATGATAGAACTGATAACTGCTAGACTAGAACAACAACAGAACCAACAGCCCCCACCTCCTCCACCTCCTCCTCCGGTACAGCCGGAACCTAATGTGAATGTGAATGATGGGGATATAATTGCTCTTACCCAGAAGTTCAGCAAAATGAAACCGCCATCCTTTCAGGGAGGCCTTGAACCGTTAAAAGCTGAAGCTTGGGTTCTGGAAACAGAAAAATTATTTGAAGTATTTCCGTGCTCAGAAGCAAACAAAGTATTGTTAGCTACCTTCACCCTACAAGAAGAGGCTAGAAGGTGGTGGATGTTGATCCGTGATACAAATACTGTTATGACTTGGGCTCAGTTCAAGGAGTCCTTCTTTGAAAAGTATTTCCCTCAGTGTGTCAGGGATAGAAAGGTGACTGAATTTGAACAGCTGAAGCAGGGCGCAATGTCCGTTGCCGAGTATGAAACCAAATTTACTGAACTTGCCCGTTATGCACCGCACATGGTGGATACTGAATATAAGAAGGCCAGAAAATTTGAAGGCGGCCTTAATGTTGCAATTCTTGACCGAATAAATGTTTTGAAACTACCGACTTTTGTGGGTGTTCTCGACCGGGCATTGATGGCCGAGTCGAACATTGCAGCAGTGAAACAATCTGAAACACCAACAACTGAATGGCATGGAAAAAGGCAGGGTTTCAAATTCAAGAAAGGCAAGCACAACCCAGCCAATAAGAAACAGAACACGGGATCAATGACTAGCCCCAGCCAGGGGAGTGGGTTCATTCCACCCTGCTCTGTATGTGGTAACAAGCATAAAGGGATTTGTCACAAATTATCAGGAGCCTGTTACAGGTGTGGCAAGGTGGGCCACATGGTTAAAGATTGTCCTTCTACTCCGCAGGGCAATAACAAAGCTGCAGCCAGCGGCGCAACATCAAACGCTCCACCAAAGCCTAATACCAGAACTACCGGGAAGGAGCCCATGAGGCAGGGCCGAGTGTTCGCCCTAGTACCGGGAGACGTGCAGAATACCGAGACCGTTGTGTCAGGTATTCTCTCTATCTGTACTCAGAATGCATATGTACTGATTGATTCGGGGTCTACGCATTCATATGTGTCGCATGCCTTTTCACGAAAATTGAATAGACCCTTGGAACCCATGAACTATCTGTTAGCTGTATCATCACCCGTAGGGGGATCCATGACATGTGCTTATATGTACCCCGCATGTGAAATTATTGTTGGGGATATGCATCTGTTTATTGATTTACTGCCATTGAACATTGATCATTTTGATGTAATATTGGGGATGGATTGGCTACAAAAATATCATGCCACTATTGACTGTGTGACCAAGCAAGTTGTTTTTCGTCCACCGGGTTTGCCTGAATTTGTGTTTAATGGGAGTGGAGTAGTACCTCCCCCGTATTTGATTTCGTCAGTGAAAGCTGTTAAATTAATTAGAAAGGGGTGTAAAGGATATCTGTGTTCTGTACTGACTGTGTCTACTGATAATGTTAAAACTGATGTGAATTACATTCCTATAGTCAGAGAATTTCCAGATGTTTTTCCAGACAATTTGCCAGGGGATTTGATTGACAGGGAGATTGAATTCACCGTGGACGTGATTTCCGGAACACAGCCAGTTTCTAAAGCTCCCTACCGAATGGCACCAACTGAACTGAAAGAATTGAAGGCGCAATTGCAAGAACTGTTAGACAAGAAGTTTATTAGACCCAGTACCTCCCCATGGGGTGCACCGGTTTTGTTTGTAAAGAAGAAAGACGGCTCACTGAGACTGTGCATTGACTACCGTGAACTGAATAAGGTAACTGTAAAGAACAAATACCCACTACCGCGTATTGATGATTTATTTGATCAGTTACAGGGGGCACAAGTGTTCTCCAAGATTGATCTTAGATCGGGGTATCATCAACTGAAGGTTAAACCAGATGACATTGATAAAACTGCTTTTAGAACAAGGTATGGACATTATGAATTTCTAGTTATGCCTTTTGGAGTCACGAATGCACCAGCTGCATTTATGGACCTCATGAACAGAACCTTTAAACCATACCTTGACAACTTTATTGTTGTATTTATTGATGACATATTGATTTACTCCTAGAGTATAGAAGAACATGAACATCATCTGAGACTTGCCCTACAAACTTTAAGAGAACAGAAACTGTATGCTAAACTGTCTAAATGTGAATTTTGGCTTGACCATGTTATGTTTTTGGGGCATGTTGTTAGCAAAAATGGAATTTCTGTTGATCCGCAGAAAATTGAAGCTGTAGTGAACTGGCCTAGACCAACAAATGTGACTGAAGTCCGAAGCTTTTTGGGATTGGCTGGATATTACAGAAGATTTGTCAAAGATTTCTCCAAAATTGCTCTACCATTGACTTAGTTAACTCAGAAGGGGACATCATTTGACTGGACTGACCAAAGGGAATCTGCCTTCCAGGAGTTGAAAACTCGATTAGTGACTGCACCAGTTCTTACCCTACCTTCAGGTACGGATGGTTATACTGTATTTAGTGATGCTTCTCATAAGGGTTTGGGATGTGTTTTAATGTAGAATGGGAAGGTTATTGCTTATGCTTCCCGACAACTGAAACCACATGAAAAGAACTACCCGACCCATGATCTGGAACTTGCTGCAGTAGTATTTGCACTGAAAATCTGGCGTCACTATCTGTACGGGGTGACATGTGAAATGTACACCGACCACAAGAGTTTAAAGTATTTCTTCACACAGAAAGAACTAAACATGAGACAGCGGAGATGGCTGGAACTGATTAAAGACTATGACCTACAGATATTGTACCATCCGGGAAAAGCCAATACCGTTGCCGATGCATTGAGCCGGAAATCGATTGGAAACTTAGCCTGTTTGCTTACAGGGCAAAAAGAGTTGCTTTGTGACCTTGAAAAATCTGAAACCGAAATTGTTTTACGAGAACAAGGTGGAATCTTAGCTGCTATTTCTGCTCAACCGGCGCTGATTGAGGAGATTAAAGAGAAACAGCAACTGGATGACTTCTTGAAAAAGATCATCGAAGAAAGAGAATCTAAACCGAGACCGGGATTCAAATTTGAGAATGATGTACTGAAATTTCAAGAAAGACTGTGTGTACCAAATGATACTGAACTGAAAAGAAGAGTTCTGCAAGAAGGCCACAATTCGAAATTGTCTATCCATCCGGGGAATACGAAAATGTACCAAGATCTGAAACAGAATTTCTGGTGGTCGGGAATGAAGAAAGAAATTGCCGACTTTGTGTCCAATGTCTTCATTGCCAACAGGTCAAAACTGAACATCAACGACCTGCCGGACTATTGCAACCCCTACCCATACCAGAGTGGAAATGGGAGCATATCACGATGGATTTTATCGTCGGATTGCCTCGCTCCAGAAAAGGTATGGATTCAATTTGGGTTATTGTTGATAGACTAACCAAATCTGCTCACTTCTTACCTGTCAAGACGATTTATAATGCGGACAAATTGGCTGTTATCTATATTGATGAAATTGTAAGACTGCATGGAGTGCCTGTGTCTATTGTTTCTGACAGGGATTCGAAGTTTACATCGAGGTTTTGGCAAAGCCTACAAACTGCACTGGGTACTGAACTGAGACTGAGTAGTGCCTATCATCCTCAGACAGATGGCCAATCAGAAAGGACCATCCAAACTCTAGAGGATTTACTGAGAATGTGTGTCCTTGATTTTCAGGGAGACTGGGAAAGTCATCTGCCATTAGCTGAATTCGCCTACAACAATAGCTACCATTCGAGTATTGGCATGGCGCCCTTCGAGGCATTGTATGGCAGAAAATGTAGATCTCCAATTTGCTGGGCAGAAGTTGGAGATGGGCCTTTGCTTGGGGCCGAAATTGTTTATGAAACAACTGAGAAAGTGAAACTGATACAACAGAGACTGAAAACTGCACAGAGCAGACAGAAGAGTTATGCTGACGTCAGAAGACGAGACAGAGAGTATGATGTGGGTGATCACGTATTTGTGAAAGTGACACCGATGAAAGGCCAGACTCGTTTTGGGGTCAAAGGCAAGTTAGCGCCGAGATACGTCGGACCGTATGAGATTATTGAGAAAATCAATCCGGTGGCGTATCAAGTTGCGCTCCCTCCCGAAATGGAACACATGCATAATGTTTTCCACATTTCTATGTTAAGAGACTATCTCCGGGATCCCTTTCATGTAATTGAGCCTACTCGTGTAGTGTTGAGTGACGACTACACTTACGAGGAACGGCCTATGCAGATTGTAAACAGACGGATCAAGAAACTGAGGAACAAAGAGATCCCGCTAGTGAAAGTTGACTGGCAGAACCATGGTGGCGTGTATGCCACTTGGGAAAGGGAAGATGACATGGCCAAACGATATCCTGAACTGTTTCCACTGAATCCTGTTTTCTTCCAGAATGAAGGTAACTCGAGTTTAGAGGACTAAACTCTTTATAAGGAGGGGAGACTGTAACAACCCTCATACTGTTTACCGACTTATGACTGATTGATTACCGATAACCATCGATTATCGTTAAAACTGAACTGATCGTGACTGATAATGGGACGGGTAAAAGTACTGAACTGACTGACTAAAATTGGAAACCGAATTGATGGAGTATATGTTAGCTGAATTGCATTCTATCTGTTTGATTGTATGATTATCTGTTCATGCTTATATGTTTAAACTACTAATTGAAGGCCTTATCGGCGGCCGAACTGGGAATTGATTAATGTTTTATGATCTTCATAATTAATGTGATTTTATGGTGTATTTACCTGAAAACTGATTAGGTATGATTAAATTAGATTAAATTAAGCTAATTAAAGAGTTGGACTTAATTACCATTTTGCCACCCTTAGTGGCCCACTCAATATAACATATTTGAGCCTCAATATACACTTAGGCAACATTTTGCTCAGCCATTTTCTTGCTCTAGCCGACCAAGAGAGGGAGAGAGTGAGAGAACTTGGAATTCATCTTGAAGAATTGCTTGGATTGAAGTGTAGATTTCACATTGAGCTTCCCTATCCTAAATACAAGACTTAAGGTAGCTCCATTGTCTTCTTGTTCATGTTTTGAGTGGATTCTTGCATGGTTCATGTCATATTGATGGAGTTTAGAGCCAATCATGGGTTAGATGTTGAATTGAAGCTTGATTGTTGCATGCATGTTGCCATTCTTGAGTTTTGAGGTTGTAAGTTCATGTTTCCTCACATGCATGTTCATAATTTTGTAATGGTCCATGATTTCATCATGTTTTGAAAAGAATTGGCTCTTTAGAACATCAAATCGAAGCTTCAAAATGGTTTGAATTCATGCATGTTGCATGTTCATATTGTTCTTGAAATGGATTTGAAATTGGGTTTGAATAAAACACCCTTGGGCTTTGATCTCTCAAATTGAGTTTTGAACCATGTTTAACTATGAGTTCACATGTGTTTTCTGGAAATTTAGCCCAAGAGGTCGAGTTTTGATGCTTTTGAACTTGGTTTTGAGCTTGGAGGTGCAATCTGGGTTTTCCAGATTTCGCATTTCCGCTCGAGCGGGGGAAATGCCGCTCGAGCGTGGAATCCGAGCATCCAGCATCTTGCACTGTTTTACAGTCCGCTCGAGCGGAAGATTGGGCGCTCGAGCGGAGTCATGTCTCAAGCTCGAGCGGGCGTCGAGCGGGGATTTCACCCATCCAGTACTTTTACAATACGCTCGAGCGGGAAAGTTTACGCTCGAGCGTGTACCTTTGTTTGCCTGTACGCTCGAGCGGGGAAACCTGCGCTCGAGCGGGACTCTGTTTTTCTGAAAATCCTGAAAATGCTTTTAAATGTGCATCTTTGCATCCTCATCCCATTCTAGGCATTCTTAGGCCTAGTTTAAGACATCTAGATGAGGATATCGTTGTAGAACACACCAAGGCAATTTAGGGATTAAGTTATGATATTTCCCAACTGTGTAGCTTAGTGTGTGTTCAATCTGTTCACTGTGTAGGGTTGGCGACTGGGGAGACACGCTCTAGCTTACTGTAGCCCAAATTCTGTGAGTAACAATTGTGTAAAGATATGTTCAACTGATTATCTTTTGAATACTGAACTGAACTGTTTACTGAACTGGTATTATTTACTGAATGAATGTATGTCCTTTATTTCTGAACTGTACTGTGGCATCCTTAGTACCTACTGTTTACTGTTACTGTTACTGCGACAGAATTCTCTGTCGGTTCCCTCGTGGAACCACTACTGTTTACTGACTGATGGCCATCGTTACTGTTCGGTCTTTTAAGACCTACTGTCACTGTTATGCTAATGGATGTACCACATATGACTGTTTACTGTACTGAACAACTGAAATACTGATTGAATTGAACTGTTTTTCATTACTGTAAGGACATTCATTCTAAACCCCTTTACGCTTTATGTTATTCACTGGGCTTTAGCTCACTGCTCATATATATATGTAGGTGTACAGGCACCAGATCGGAGCTAGGAGCGTCAGGGTAACTCCAGTTTTGTCAAGCCAGCCTTTGTGCCTCACCGCGAGGTTCCGAGTTGCCATGCTATGGCTTTGGGGGTGTTTTGTTTGTTTCCCCCGTCTGTCTCCATACTGTTTGGATTACTGTATAGACTGACAGTTGCTAACTGTACTGTTATCAAGGGATTAGGTCCCTGTACTGTGTAACTGTAAATTTTGTATAGACTGTACTGTTTGTATATGTATGAATGCATGAAAAATCTTTTTGGCATACAGACTGTCACAGCTCATTAGACATTGTTTAATTACTGTATTGGCTTCCGCCAGGCCCTGTACTCTGTTTTACTGTATTTACTGTTAAGCAGGCCTTCGGTAATCTCGGATTACTGGCCGGTTACGGTGCTAAACCCATAGGGCCGGGTTTGGGCTGTGACAGGTCGAGCTTGGGTGGGCCAATGGGTCGGGCTATGCTTCAAAACGATGGCCCAGGTCATGGCCTAAGGCCTCGAGTTGGGCTCGGCTTGGGCTCGGACCTTAACGGGACAGGCCCACCTCGGGCCGCGGGCGGGACACAGGCCAAAATTACACCCCTAGTACTATTTAATAAATAATTTCTCATAAACTTTCAAAAGTTGGCTTAGTGGGTATAATTTGAAATTAGGGGTGTGCTCTTTTTAGATCTCAAGTTCAACTCCTAGTAGTACTATCAATTTTGATCTACTTGAGGGAACACTCATAAGCTGGTTCGAATGTCACATTTGATGCCCTTTGCCAGATTAGCTAGGCTTTGTTTGGCATGAGCTATTTTTGACTAAATTAGTCAATAAAAATAGAACATGCTAATTTAGCCAATAAAATAAAATATCACATTTAAATAATAATTATTTTATTTTTTCTCTCACAACTGACAAAATAATTACAGAAAAATATTAAAATTTATTATAAATACGATTTTTTTTAGTCAAGCCAAAATAATCAAAAAAGTCAAACTAAAATTTTTTTTTCCATACGAACGCTCAGAATGTATGATTAATAAAGAACAACAAATGAGATGGAAACATTAAGGCGGTGCTTGTTTGAAAGGATTCAAGTATGAGATAAGACTAATAGTCCATTGTTTGATTTAAAATTCTTGTATCGGACTATGAATTCCAAATCCGTGGGATGGGGGACACAATCCATAAAATACTTTATCTCATGGGATTAGCTATGAAATTACATTTTGACCCTCTACTATTTAATATATTTTTAAAAATAAAATTTATTTATTAAATTATTTATACTTAATAAATTTATTTATACCTAATAAATTTTATTTATTAAACTACTTATACTTTATTAAATTATTTATTTTAATAATCATATGGTATTAATTATACTTGGTAAAGTAAAATAAAATTTAAAAATCTCAACTACAAATTAAAATAAATTTATGTAATTTTTATTAAGACTCTATTTATTTAATTTTTTAAAAGTTCTAGTAAAAAAATTAGATAAAATTTATAATTCAGATTTAATATTCCTATTATTTAGTAAATAATTCAAAATGGCAAAATAGTCTTTTGAGTATTTATCATTTTCCATAATATTCGAAACAAACATAGAACTAATAGAATAATCAAATCCAAACATCTAATCTCATAACTAAACAAACATATGATACAATTTCAGTCTAATCAAATAGTCCGATGATAATGTATTATAGGACTAACAGCCCGATAGATTAAAATCCTCCTTTTCCAGTCCATCCAAACAAACCTGTCATAAGAGGTAGGCTACGCTTGTGTAACAAGAATATTGAAAAAATGTATATATCATTATTAATAAAAAAGTTTTCTTCTAAATATATTTCAAGCGAGTTTTTTTTAGGGTTCCTGATATTAAAATTTTATAGTATAAATGATATTCAATATTTTCATAATGTCTAAAGTCCCTCAATATTGATCTAGAGAAATTTCAATTCAGAGAAATTTTGAACTTCCCAAAGAATTTCTCTAGGTTCAAACCAGAGAAAATTCAAATTTTTCTGAGTTTAAACCAGAAAAAATTGAATAACACATAGAAAATTAAACAGGGTGAAGAAAATTATCCAGAAAAAATTGATCAGAACAAAATACTAGCAAGCTCTTGCAATTTCCTCACCAAAATGCTAAATTATGTAAATTTACAACCCAATTTCCTAACATTTTTTTAAATTTTTTTTTATCAACCTTCAAAATCCAAACCCAAATCCCTAATTCACCAACTTAGCAAAATTACATAGCAAAACCGTAATACAAAACCATAACTTCAACCAATTTCTTAACCAAAATAGTACTAAAATTCGTGAATTCAGAGCATAATTTCTGGAAAAAAAAAATAAAAAAAAATAAATAATAATTTCCCCAAATTGGATCAAGTTTCGAACCCCAAACCCAAATCCAAACTTTGGTAAATTACCGAGAATTTCTCAGAGAATTTTTCTATATATTGACCAATTTTCTCTGATTTGCTCATAATTTTCTCTCTGTTTTTGATCAAACTACAGAAAATTGAACAACTATCATTTTCATTTTGACCAATTTTCTCTGGACTGTAAGACATTTAGACAACAACAAATCAGAGAAAATTTAGCAACTACTATTTTCATTTTGACCAATTTTCTCTGGAGTATAAGACACAATACTATTTTATGAAATCCAGAGAAATTTCCCAAATACATCTTCAAAAAATCAATCATCACAAAAATTTATTCCAACAACTATTAATAAGTTAAAACAAACCAAAAAGATTAAATATGGACAAGACTGCAATTACCCACTACAATATTCACCATTGATCAAATGACCCGCAAATTTATGAACTAAAAAGTGTTACAAAAATCCAAGCTCTTGCCACTCAAATCCAGTTCAACTTCACATCGACCTTAGCTTCTTTAATGTCGATTTAATCTGATTTTACACCAATTCTAACTGCTTTGAATACACCTCTAACTTCACAAATTTTCTCTGAACTATTAGGATCAACAACGCTATTACTATTGTGATCAAACAAATTAGGATTAGCGTTAGGGTTAAGGTTAGGGTTTGATTTATTATCTTCAACCTACCTTCTTCGCCGGCTCCACCACCGGCTCTGCCGCGATAGTGGCAGAGCTCCAGATCTTCTTAGAGATCTCAAAAGTTTCCTGATTGTGAGGACTCTTGAATACATACTCTTTTCCCAAACCGATCTTTACTCAAAACATTCCGGTACTTCTTCATCAACCTCATCAGTTCCTCTTGGCAGTGATGGAGAGTGGGCAATAGAGGTAGTAGAAGATGGTGGCAGTGGAACTGAGTTGGATTCTTCATTTTGGAAAAATTTATGCAGAGTTCAATGGAACTCATTTTGGGTGGGTGAGATATATAAGGTTGTGTAAGAGACCTTAAACGTTACACAATAATATTGTGGACCTTTTTCATTATTAAAATTGAGAGAGAGACTTTAAACTAATTTTCTCATTTCAAGCGTTTCATTAAAAATTAGAAAAATTATGAATTAGTTATAACATAAAAAAAAAAATTGCGAAGTGATGAAAAATTTATAATTTTAATTATTAAAATTTATAAATTTTATTGCTTGTTTGAAATTTGTTTTGCAAAGAGCAACTTAAAAAATTCTCAATAAAAAAGTGACATTTAAAATTGGGGCCAAATCATTTTTTAGGTTTCGTTCGTCAATTATACATTTTAATCAAAAAGTCAAAAAATTACTATAAGTTGCTACATTACTCTCTCTATTTTTTGTACATCTTTTCATAAAAAGTTAAAAAATTACTAAAATAACCTATTATCAAACGAGACCTTACTTATAAATAGTTAACATTTATTCAAGATAATCAAAATTTATTTTCTATTGCAATTTGTTGCACACGTTGAGATTATGGGGATATGCAATCACATTCCCTCGACATTCTTAAGAAAAAATATTAAATATTCTCGAACTATCACGCAATATTGTTTATGTGAAAATTTTAAAATATTGCGTGACATTATTTATGTAGTATTTCTAAATTAATAAGAAATTTTAATATATGAGTAGATTATCATTTATCTCATAACTACTTGATAAATATAAGTCAATATATTTTATTTGTTAAATTTTTCTGTATGCGAATTGATTTGGAGCCCAGATAAGTAATATCACAGGGTGCATCAGAACAACTGAACAATTACGGGATAATTTAAAAACTGGGAGCTTAATTTGGATAAATTAAGGTTAAGTTTAGTAAGTTGAAAAAAAGTTAAAAAATTAAAAAGTTACTTAAAAAATTAAAAAATTACTTAAAAAATTAAAAAGTTATCACTATTTACCAAAAGTTAAAAATTACGATTACACAACTCTCAATCTTAATTTTTTCTTACACACTAATTTATATAATTTTTTAATACACATTTTTGTATAAAAATTTAAAAACTTAACCTAAATATTTTTATTTTTTTTTCTCAATTTTTTAATTTAAAAAGACAAAAAATACACTTATTTAGAACATCTCAAATAACCCTAAAGTGAGAGGGCTAATAAGAAACTTGGGATAAAGCTTAGGGGCAAATTTGATAGGTATCTTAATTTTAAACCCGGTGGCTGGTGCGATTGGAAGGCATCCAGATGTGTGAACCCAATTGCTGATTTGACTCAAACGATGTTAGAGCCGTTAATCCTTGATGTCACAACGTGTAACGGCCGTTAATGAACTTCTGTTTAAAGTAGGGTCTGAGACGCAGTGAATCATTGCTAGCCTGCACTATGAATTGGAAACTTCCGACAAGAAGACGATCTCTGAGGGAAGCTCTCTCTGAATATCCTTCGAGAGCGAGAGCATCTCTGAGATCTCCCTTCAATTCTCTCTCTCTCTCTGATCGCAAAGCATTTGTGTGAAACTCGTTCTTGGAGGGAAGGGAAGATTAAGAAAGGCTCAACAGTTCGAGTTCTCTTGGCGGGAAATCTAGATTTGTCCTCATCTCGGTCATCGATTGACGTACGATTCAATTGATACACACAAGGCTATGTGTTGAGAGAGAGAGAGAGATGGGGATTTCGGACAATGCGAAAGGGTTGATACTAGCCGTGGGTTCGAGCTTGTTCATAGGCGCTAGTTTCATCCTGAAGAAGAAAGGGCTCAAGCGTGCTGCTGATTCAGGCACTCGCGCAGGTCAGTCTGAATTAGATCTCTACTACTTTTTTTTTTAATATTTATTTTATAGTTTAATCTTTAATTTATTTAGTTTCTTTCATTGCATAATGAATTTGATTATTTGGGTTTTTAATTTCACTTCAGATTGTATCATTACTATCCTCTTCATGACGCATTTTATATTTGTGTTTGAAATAAAAGATGGGTTTTTACAATCAAAATTTGTAGGATCTCTTTGTATTATCAGCAAGGAGATGAAATCTAAGAATTATATTGAACCAATATTATACCATGGATTTGTTTTTGCTTCTTCAGGTGGAACTTTTTGATGGAGCTTTAAAAAAATAGCCTGTTGTTTCTGGACTGTTCTTGTTGGGACTTGTATCTTGTAGATGGATGGAGTTTAATGAAAGTGAGAGTTGTTGATGCTTATAACTTGGAAATTAAAAAAAATCTTCTGTTAAATCAATCGTTGTTTAGCTTCTATAGATTATAGAGTGGTGAGTAACAACAGTTGGAGAAACTGGATCATTTTAGCTTGAAAAGTAACAGGACAGCCACGACCCTCAACCCTGGAGGTGTACCATGTTCTGCAACATGCCTTCCAAAATGTAAATTGCTAGGGTACTAGCATTTTTTGGTCACATTAAGCTTACCATTTAGCAAAATGAACTAATTTCTTGATTATGGAAACATGCATTTACAAGCAGAGGCAATCCATGGAGAATTTGCATGTAATCTTTACATAGAGAAGTTGCTTGTGCTACCCATCATAATTCAGTAAGCTTGAGCCAGCAATCCAGGGTTTGGATGTATATCACTTGCTTCATGATTTTAAAACTTTAAAGGGCCATGGGTGGAATACAAGTGGGTTTCTAGTTTGCCCTCAATGAGCCTGACCACATGGCTAGATGAGATGCCATGTCGTATGAGAACAGTTTAGATGCATTCCATTGTTGTTGAGGACCACATCTTAATTTTATATCGTTTCCGATTAATGATATTAATTTCGGAATTTATAAGCTCTTAAAGTTGTTTATGCTTTCTCTGTTACTACTTTATCATTATTGTGTACACAATAGTTCTACATATAGCAGATGTGCTTATGTCACTGTTTCATCGTATCTATATTGTAGGAGTTGGAGGTTACACTTATTTACTCGAACCACTCTGGTGGGTAGGCATGTCCACAAGTAAGTATAAGACAACCAATGGACACTTTCCCTCCCTCCCTTACTCTCTCTAAAAGTAAAATATAAATAAAATGTGGAAAAATGTACTGGTCCAATGGGTTATTAACATTGTGTTCTGACATTTTTGCACATGTAGTGATTGTTGGAGAGGTTGCAAATTTTGTGGCTTATGTTTATGCTCCGGCAGTTCTTGTGACCCCTCTTGGTGCATTAAGTATAATTGTTAGGTAACAATAAAAACATTTTTATGAGGGAATTTTGAAGAGAACTGGAACAGTATATTTAGGACTAACTGTTTGTGAATTTGTGTAGTGCTATTTTGGCACACTTTATGTTGAAGGAACGACTGCGGAAAATGGGTGTTCTTGGATGTGTGTGCTGCATAGTGGGATCAGTGGTGATTGTTATCCATGCACCTCAAGAACAAACCCCAAATTCTGTACGAGAAATCTGGACTTTGGCAACTCAACCAGGTTTTGGGTTTAAACTATTTTTCATGTTCAACTCAATTTGTTTAAAGAAAAAACTTTGATCTGAGACTCTCAGAGATTACTAATAATTTTAGCTTACCTGCTTCTGTCAACAGCATTTGTAATCTATGTAGCAGCTGCAGTATCAATAGTCTTAGCTTTGATTCTGTATTTTGAACCACGCTGTGGGCAGTCGAACATACTGATCTACTTGGGAATTTGTTCTTTAATAGGTTCACTTACGGTAATTTTAATTCCTTGGTTGGAGAGTACTTAATATTGTTGGAGGTTTATATATCATTACATAATGAAATTGTTTAATGTTCTCTCTGGAGCTTAAGCCTGTAGAATCTTCTTTGTGCCATCATGCAGGTTGTAAGCATAAAGGCAATAGGAATTGGAATAAAGCTTACATTGGATGGGATAAGTCAACTTGCATATCCTCAGACTTGGTTTTTTATGTCAGTTGCAGCAGTTTGTGTGATCATGCAGTTGAATTATCTTAACAAGGTGACTATAGTTAAATCAACATATAATGGTTGTACATTAAACTGGCTGGTTATCTCTGTTTTGTCAAAATAGAATTCTTTTTTTCCTTTTTTCCTTTGGAGTAAGAGATCTATCCCCTAACTTGCCTGTATATGAGTATTCAGTATATGTATATGCTAAATTCCTTTCATGTCTTGCAAATCCAGGTTGATTACTTAAATATCTGGTGTATGGGAAATATCGATCTTGTTACCCATTAATTAAAATGCTTGGTATATTCCACATTATATTTGTTTGTGCTTATACTACTATGCATCAAATGGAATGCAGCAATGTTTTGTTTGGTTTGGTTTTGTTTTTTGTTTTTTGTTTTTTGTTTTATTCGGGGTACATCAGGGGCCTTAGCCAGAGTCTTGCTTGTGGCAAGACTTGAATTCCTGTCCTCCTAGCGAGGTGCAAGGGTTCAATTTACCTTCTTTCTCGTTGACAGTAGAATAGAAAAATGCCAAAGTAGAAGGGCAGTTGGTGATCCCAAAGGAGATTAAGCATGCCCAAAGAAAATTTATGAAGATTAATCATGCTGTTAAGAGTTAGTATGCCAATCTTTAATGGCAGTTAGGGACTCATTTCATTAGGGTCAAGCCCAATGGACTAGCACTTGTTTGTACTCAGACCTTGCACAGGTTGCAATCTCTGTTTTTGTTAGTTTCTTCCAGGCTGAGCCCTCCTTTCTACCAATACACACACGCATGTTACATGTAAAAAAACTCATGTGAGAGGTCATGACTTGGCGTGATGGTAAGTGCTATTGCCCTGGCACTGTGGCGCTGGTTCAAGTTACATGAATTACCCTTCACAAGAAGGTGGAATAAAGGAATCCTGTTGAAGTGGAAGCCTTGTGCATTAGTTATGACCTTTATTTAAAAAAAGGTCATGTGAGATGTCCTGTATTGTCAAACTGCATAATTAGTAAATTCATCAATTACTGTCATTGGTTCTGATCATTTCTTGGTCTCATGGTATGTTTATGCCAGTTCAGTTTGCTAGATACTATGCTCTTATTTATCATCACACTGGAGTGATCCTCATCTGTGCACACGAGACATAAGTTTGTCATTTAACCAATTATATTGGTCGGTTAAGTTTTTGGGCTTGTCTTGGTCATGCAACAGTATTTTTGGAAATGAATCATGGTATCTGGGTTGACTGCTACGTGCACATTGTTAATGAGAATCACTTTGAAATTCAACATCAAAATGCCTCAAGATGCAGCCTTGAGGCTCAATTCATTTGAGATGCACAACTCCAGGTTTGAGGCACTTTTAAAGTAAGCATCTCATTCCTTGATCATGATGCTTGCTTTGTGCCTAAAATATACACATTATGTATCTACCAAATGAAAAGTACTTTTAGTTAATAATAAGGATTGCCATGATGTATGTTCAAGGGTAACGTGAGCTAAATGTTGATTGATTTGGAAGATTTTACTGTGGTGTACACTTTCATATATAATTCTACATCAATGAACAGTATCCACTGATTTCAATGGCATCTTTGTTCCAGGCATTGGATACATTCAATGCAGCCATTGTGATCTGGAAGATTTTACTGTGGTGTACACTTTCATATATAATTCTACATCAATGAACAGTATCCACTGATTTCAATGGCATCTTTGTTCCAGGCATTGGATACATTCAATGCAGCCATTGTTTCTCCAATATATTATGTGATGTTCACGACTCTGACTATTGTTGCAAGCGTTATAATGTTCAAGGTAGATACCCGATCCACCCACTCGGAGTTTTTACTAATGCCTCATGATTTTTACCTTGGGAAAGACGGGAATACGAGGATGACATATATTCTCCTATAATTTTTGCAGGACTGGTCAGGTCAGGATGCGAGCAGCATAGCCTCTGAGATATGTGGATTCATCACTGTGCTTTCAGGAACCATAATACTTCATGCAACAAGAGAACAGGAACAAGCTACTGCACCAGGTAGAAATAGACATTTTTACTCCTCTCAGGCCATCCATCTGTTTAAATCAAGGGCCGTTTGTTTAAAATACATGCCTAAACATGAAAACCATGTAAATGCAGCACAAATTTTGAGCACTCTGAAAGTTGGTTTCAGGCTGTTTTGCAAGGACAATTATGTTTTTTTGATCTAATCCATTACTACTAAAATACATAAAATGTAATAGATATACACAAATATTTGCACATATATTTGAAGAGCAATGAAGCAATAAACCGCTTGTTTATTTCAGTTGGCTATTATTCAATGCAGGAACCATAACATGGTATACTGGAGAATCAATGAAGGGTATCGATGATGCACACTTTATCATGTTGCACAATTCAGATTACTTTGAATGACAAGGAGAAGCAAATTGAACCAGCATTAACCTAGTTGAATCGCAGAGTAAAGATCCTTTTTTATCCTCAAAATCTGGGGTCCCCTCTTTTGGCTTGGGCAGTTCTTTCTTCAACACCCGTCCCTAAAATTTTGCTCAGAACAAAATTCTCAACATGGAATGGTGGCTTGCGTGCCATGACAAGCTCAGTGGAGGGACACTCGGAAGTGTTTTCACTGCAGATTTCAGATTTCACATTACGTTTGTACATTTTTTGGTTGTGTTTTTATTTGATGTTTTTTGGTTGTGTTTTCATTTGATGTTTTTGTGCAAATTTAAAATAGAACTAATTCGTTGGATTAGCGTTGGCACTATAAAATATTATTATTAGTATTATTATTTTCAGGATACGTGGCATTTTTTTACTTATTTGAAAGTTAAAAAAAGTTGTGGAAATGATGGAGAACATGAAGGACAAAGTGGATGAGTGGAAAGACATATCGTAAGACAATGATAAAGATGGGAGATATGGATAGTTTTAGGTATTTTTTTTTTACAAATGTTTGCCTATAAATAGTCATTCATGGCTATATTGTAAAGGGATTCAAAACTCAAGTCAAAGATAATTGATTTCTATTTTTCTTGTCATTTATATTTCATGCATTTTATTTTATGTACTTCCTTTTCGAAACATTTATTTTCAGTATTTCCTTTCAAAGCATTTTATGCACTTCCTTTTTAAAGCATAGGAGTAGAGGTAAGTAATTATTATTTTGATTGTTCACTTAATCATCTTTCTCCATCTCTGTCTTCTTCTTTCTTTTTTTAATTTTTTTTTCTCTATACTTGACAATTTTAAAGTCCCTTTTGTTGAGGAAAAAGAACTGTCAACGCAATCACTTGATAATTGGTTTGAATTTAATCTGTAAGGATTTTTCAATCTTTACTGGTACGCTCGCATTTATGATATTTTTCTTCATAGGAAAAATAAGTCAACAGTTTTTGGCACGCCCAGTGGGACGTCAAGTGTAAGAAATGAAAAATGAATTGGATTCGTCAATTCCAAATAGTCTAGATAAAATCTTTTGGCGTAAATAAAAAATTTTAGATTTTCAAGAAGAGATTATTTTCTTGATGAAATAAATTTTCATCTCTTATAATATTATTTGGTGGAAGAAAAAAGATATCATTTAATTGGAGAAATTCATCAACTTGATATGAAAATTCGCCAATGGAATGATGAGTTGTCAACTCTCACTACCAAGTCTTTAATTGAGGCTTTAATGGCCGGAATTGGTGAGTTTTTTCAAAAAAATTTCATGATTGAAAATAGCAAAAACAAAGAGTTGATTTCATCAATGGCTCAGGGGGTTTAAGAGCCTACTTTTAAAGAGTCAAATTATGAAATTAACATAATAAAAGAGTATGTTCTTGAGCCAAATTTGGCTAAGAATGATGTTCTGTGCATTGCTTAGGGGGGCTAAAAACCAATTTGTAGAGAGTTAAGTCATGGAAATAATTATGGGGGATTTGCATAAGCCATTAATAACTAACATGGAAAAACAACCTACTTTGCCAAGCAATTATGAAAATCAATTCGGTTAAAGTTATGTTTTTAAACCAAACATGGTCAAGAATAATGTACAAGCTACTATTCATGAATTTAAAATGTTTGACATTTTTTAAAGTGTCAAAAAGTATGAATTTTCATGGTTACACTATATCATGACTTTTGTTGTTCAAAATCCATTTTGGATTTGTGGTTCACATCCAAAATTTGATTTTGATGGAATGGCTAATAAATTTTTTTTTTTGTTATTGCAACATGTTGGGCCAAAAATATGGTTATTAATTAATCCATAAGATCATTACCATTTGGTTTTATAGTTACCTTCGACGCTTGTGTCACATTACACGAAGCACGAAGTATGTGTTCGTTTTTGTTGGTTTCATGTTTATTGAATGAAGTCTACAAATTTAAAAGACATGGCCAGATGTGCTTGAATAATGGGGCTACCGTTCCTCGCTTTTGTCAACAAATATGATATTAAATGTGACCTTTTGTTTATCTCTTAGTTAATTGGTCAATTTTGATGATAATCATTAATTCTTTCTACGAAAATCCTGTAGGACAATCTTCACTGTATTTAAATAAATTAAATTTTGTTGTGTACTAAACAACAACTAGAATATAAAGAAATAAAGGAAATGAGAGAATTTGTTTGATTACAAAAATCAAACTCGAAATAAAAATAAATAAATAAAAACAGATTTTATTTTGTTATAAAAACAAAATTAAAATCTGATTTAAATAAATAAGAATAACACTGAAAATAAATTAAATAACTTACTTGATTTAATTTGTTCGAATTATAATCTGATCAAGTCCAGTGTTTGACACTGTGTCCTTAAGATAGATTCGTCCTCTCCACGGTGCTTTCAGAATTTGGACGTCTATCTCCCAGGATGAAATGATCTACTACAAACAATAGCAGCACTACAAATTGTTTGGCTTATGAACACGCTAAGTGTTTACACTCTTTCTTTTAGAAATTAAATGCAGTAAAATGCAAAGATTTATAACAGAGGATGGAGTACAAAAATTAGAGTAAAATCTAAATAGGAGGATAGTCTATTTATAGATGTAAAGGTGGCTATTGGTTTTGAATTGAACATGTATGAAACTTGTTGGTTTTGAATTCAAACAGATTTGAATCTGTTGGGTTCATAATTTAAACAGATACAACAACGGGAAGGGCCCTGTTTGGATATACGTTAAAAACCAGACTAGTTTTTTTCGGGAAGGGCCCTGTTTGGATGTACAGTAAAACTAAACCAGTTTATTTCTAGTTTAATTTGAATTTTGAATTTTATTTTATACAAAATAAAATTAAATTCAAATGTTTTTGGTCCAAAAAGATTAGTATTGGGCCGAACAAGCCCAACCCAACCACACACCACGTGCCCAGCCCAGCCCGCTCGACCGGACAGACGACGGCGGCGCGCGCGCGCGCTTGTGGTGATTTTTGGGTCCAATGGGTCTAGTCCATTTTGCCCATAACCTCTCCCTCTAAAACACTTGGGTACCCCTTGGGGCACACCCCAAGTACCAAACCCAAGCCTTATAAAACCATTCAAAACTTCCCATCAAATCAATATGGGACAAGCCATTTTACAACCTTAAGGAATTTTCACCAAAACTTCATTTCCATGGAGCACACTTTGGCTTCAATTTCCCATTCACTCGGTAATGGTTTTGAGCAACCAAATATACCATGTGAATCACAACACGACATAGAACGCGTTACCACTTTGACCTGTGAAAATCGACGCACGAGGCCCACCTAAAAAATAGACCAAACTTAGAAAAAAATTCTGATTTTATCTAGAAGTTTATAACCATTTCCAACAATTCCCCACATAAATGGAATTTGATGACAACGGAAATGCAATAATATGCAGACTATCGAAAGAGTATAAGTTGAAAATATCTTGCATCAGGATAGGAAACTTTCGGCCTTGAACCTTCCCTAGCGATAACCTATCGGACTTACTGGCTAACCAATGGACGCGATGCCTTGAATTATTCAGCCGTTTGTGTAAGCCAAGACAATAGATTTCACACAAAATATCTTCTAACACATCGTGGTTCTCACTGTTGTGTTCATTTTGGCCTTGAACGCGCCTGGTTTTCATAAGTGTTTCTAGAGAATTTAACCTCTTCATTCTCATAGAACCGACCCCAGTTCAACACTCATATAGGTGATTCTTATTGTGAGTATCTCCTTATACTCGTCTTGATTTATGCCTCAATCAAGATATAAGTAATCATTAAAAGCAAAGCTTATCCTTATACCCCTGCATACAACATATGTTGCAGATATCACTCTCACCATAGGAATGAGTAGGGAATTTTTAATCCCTTGGTGATTTCTGGCGAGCCATACATAACTTAGTTGTTCCTTTGAACTTAGTTTTTGGGATCTCCAGTCATATAAGTAAGGTTACCATTATGACGACTTTTATGTAATAGGCTTTAATCCCATCCCCTTCGATGAACTATACACTAGCTCTTTTGTCAAACCTTTTATTAACAGATCCACAATATTCTCTTTAGATTTTATATAATCTATTGAGATTATTCCGTTTGACAACAATTGCCTTACGGTATTATGTCGACGACGAATATGTCATGACTTATTGTTATACATATGATTCTGTGTCCTGCCTATTGCAGATTTACTATTACAATGAATTCAAATAGTTGGCACAGGTTTTGACCACATTGGAATGTCTTTTAAGAAGTGACGAAGCCATTCTGTTTCTTCTCCTGCTTTGTCCAAAGCAATGAACTCGGATTCTATTGTGGATCGTGCGATGCATGTTTGTTTCGTGGATTTCCAAGAAACAGCAGCGCCGCCTAGAGTAAAGACATATCCACTTGTGGATTTTGAATCTTTAGTATCCGATATCCAATTTGCATCACAATAATCTTCAAGTACTGCTGAATATCGAGTAAAGTTTAAACCATTATCATGGGTGAATCTTAGATATCTAAGAACCCGAATGATCGCTTTCCAATGGTCTTCTCCGGGGTTACTAGTGTACCTACTCAATTTACTGATAGCATAAGTTATATCAGGACGAGTACAATTCATTAGGTACATTAGGCTTCCAATAATTTGGGAGTATTTTAACTGAGACACTGCATCACCTTTATTTTTTGATAAATAAAGATTGACGTCTACAGGTGTTCTAGCTAAATTCATATTATCCTTGATAAATTTACCAAGCATTTTCTCAATCTAATGTAATTGAGATAATGCATATCCGTCAGATGTTTTAGTAATTTTCATTCCTAATATAACATCTGCGACCCGCATATCTTTCATATCAAATCTTTTGTTAAGCATCTGCATAGTTGATTTGATTATGTTTTGACTGCTTCCAATGATAAGCATGTCATCCACATAAAGACAAACTATGACATATCCTTGGTCAGTGTTTTTAACATAGACGCATTTGTCACATTCGTTTATCTTAAACCCATTAGTAAGCATTTCATGATCAAATTCTTCATGCCATTGCTTAGGTGCTTGTTTTAATCCATAAAGGGATTTTACAAGTCGACAAACTTTCTTTTCTTGCCCTGATTCTACAAACCCTTCGGGTTTGCTCCATATAGATCTCTTCATTTAGATCACTGTTTAAGAAAGCTGTCTTAACATCCATTTGATGTATTTCTAATTTAAACAACGCTGCTATAGAAATAAGCATGCGAATGGATGTTATTCTTGTCACAGGAGAATATGTGTCAAAATAGTCTAGACCTTCCTTTTGTCTGTAACCTTTAACTACAAGTCTTGCTTTATACTTGTCAATTGAACCATCTGTTTTCATTTTTCTCTTGAATATCCATTTATATCCAAGAGGTTTAGAACCTGGTGGAAGATCCACCAATTCCCAAGTATGATTTTGCATAATGGATTCAATTTCATTATTAATAGCCTCTTTCCACAAAGGTGCTTCAGGACCTGTCATTGCTGCCTTAAAACTTTGAGGTTCATTTTCTAACAGGTATGTCAGAAAATCTAGACCAAAGGATTTTGATGTTCTCGCTCTCTTATTTCGTCTTGGTTCATCATCAGTTAAATCCTGTTGGTCGAGACTATTACTAGTCTCTTGTGTTTGATTGTCATTAGTCTCTTGACTTTGTGTACAATCATAAGTTCTTTTCTGTGAACTTAATTCTTATCCTTTCTTGTAAAGAAAGACATGTTCAAAAAATACAGTATTTCTTGACTCTATAATAGTGTTCATTTTTATATCAGGTATTTCTGATTTTATAAGTCAGAAACCGATATGCACTACTATTCTGAGCATAACCAATAAACACACAATCTATTGTTTTTGGTCCAATATTAGTCTTTTTAGGAATAGGAACTTCAACTTTTGCCAAACACCCCCACACTTTTAAGTATTTGTAGGAAGGTGGTCGACCTTTCCACAATTCATAAGGAATGCTTTTGGTTTTCATGTGGGGTATTCTATTAAGAACATAATTAGCAGACAATATTGCTTCCCCCCACAAGTTCTGTGGTAAGCCTGAACTTAGTAACATGACATTCATTATTTCTTTTAGGGTTCTATTCTTCCTTTCAGCAATTCCATTTTGCTGTGGAGAATAAGGGGCTGTAGTTTGATGAATAATGCCATGTTGTGCACAAAATTCATTTAATGGTGCATCATATTCACCACCCCTATTACTTCTAATATAAATCAATGAATTTCAAAACAAATTAAAAAAAAAACCAAAATAATTATGACTACTCAAGTCAGAATTAATGTTTTGACAAAATCATATCCTCATAAAAAATTTTGCCAAAGAATCAAACAATTCAAAAACCCATTTGATTGTGTACATTCTTGCAACTCAATAACAAATAAATGTCACTGTCATAAAAATATTTATGATAGAAGAAAATTAAATTATCTCAACTAATGCAAGAGATACACCCCATATTAATAAAATGGTTCATGGTTGAACAAATTCTACTACGCAAGTAAAATAATTATTAATCATGCATGATCCCAAAATTTGCATAATGAAATAAAAAGATTTTCAACTCATAAATAAAATTCAATGCGTTTTGAATTTTAAACTCCAAAATAACAAAACATACCTTCATTTAATAAGTTTGATTTGTACATAAATAAACTAATTAAATATGCAAGCAAAAGTCCTTGTGAACATATATATATATATATATATATATATATTATTCCGATTTATATGCAAAAACTATTCACGACTACAGATCCACACACAGAAATTTAAAAATGATTCAAAAAATCAATAAAGAAACTAAACTTGCCACAAAGGTTTCTTTGTAATAAAAATGAAATTTGTTTGTAAATTAATATTTTACTCCAGAAACAAATTCTCCCATGTACTACGATAAAGTCAAAAGAACTATGATAAATTAACAAAATTAATTTTCTAGTTACTAAAGTCAGAAAATAAATTATAACATAAAATAATTTTATTTTCCTTGTTATTTAAACTAGTAAAATAAAATACCGAAATAATATCTGATTACAAAAAATCAGAAAAATAAACCACAAATTAATTTTCTAGTTACTAAAACCAGAAAATAAATTATAACACAAAATCATTTTATTTTTCTTGTTACTAAAACTAGAAAATAAAATACCACAAAACTATCTGATTACAAAAATCAGAAAAAACACAAAAAATTTTCTAGTTACCAAAACCAGAAAATAAATTAAAATACAAAATAATTTTATTTTCTTTGTTACTAAAACTAGAAAATAATATAATTTTATTTTCCTTATTACTAAAACTAGAAAAATAAAATACCAAAATAATTTTCTGTAACACCAAATAATATTATGCAATTTTTAATGACACCAGTATATTATTACTAGTTGTCAAAGAAAAGAGACAGTATATTACTACTATCTGTCAAATAGCATAAATCACTATTTGTTTTTCCAACCAGAATATTACTTTGAAAATACAGAAAATTAAATACAATGAAGATATCGAAAACGAAACAAGAGTCTGTCTTAAGATTGTAGGACAATCTTCACTGTATTTAAATAAATTAAATTCTGTTGTGTACTAAACAACAACCAGAATATAAAGAAATAAAGGAAAGAAGAGAATTTGTTTGATTACAAAAATCAAACTCGAAATAAAAATAAATAAATAAAAACAGATTTTATTTTGTTACAAAAACAAAATTAAAATCTGATTTAAATAAATAACAATAACACTAAAAATAAATTAAATAACTTACTTGATTTAATTTGTTCGAATTATAATCTGATCAAGTCCAGTGTTTGACACTGTGTTCTGAAGACAAATTCGTCCTCTCCACGGTACTTTCAGAATTTGGACGTCTATCTCCTAAGATAAAATGATCTACTACAAACAATAGCAGCACTACAAATTGTTTGCCTTACGAACACACTAAGCCTCCGTTTGGGAAATGGGTTGGCTTTTTGACTTTTTGACTTTTTTGGCTATTTTAGTCTGGGCTAAAAAGCTTGGTTTGGGAAGGGTTTTTTGGTTTTTTGGCTTTTTTGACTTTTTTTGTGAGAGAAGAGTGTAATGATTATGGGTTAAATGTGATGTTTTGTTTGTTGTGGCTAAAATAGCCTATTTTGTCTTTTGTAGCTATTGTAGCCCCAACCTTGCTTGCCAAACAGACCCTAAGTGTTTACATTCTTTCTTTCAGAAATTAAATGCAGCAAAATGAAGAGATTTATAGCAGAGGATGGAGTACGAAAATTAAAGTAAAATCTAAATGGGAGGATAGTCTATTTATAGATGTAAAGGTGGCTATTGGTTTTGAATTGAACAGGTATGAAACCTGTTGGTTTTGAATTCAAACAGATTTGAATCTGTTGGGCTCATAATTTAAACAGATACAAAAACGGGAAGGGCCCTGTTTGGATGTACGTTAAAAAGCAGACTAATTTTTTTCGGGAAGGGCCCTATTTGGATGTACAGTAAAATCAAACCAGTTTAATTTAAATTTTGGATTTTATTTTATACAAAATAAAATTAAATTCAAATACTTTTGGTCCAAAAAGATTAGTATTGGGCCGAACAAGCCCAACCCAACTTTACATCATGTGCCCAGACCCAGCCCAGCCCAGCCCGCCCGGACGGACAGCGGCGGCGCGCGTGTGATGATTTTTGGTTCCAATGGGTCTAGCCCATTTTGCCCATAACCTCTCCCTTTAAAACACTTGGGTACCCTTTGGGGCACACCCTAAGTACCAAACCCAAGCCTTATAAACCGATTCAAAACTTTCCATCAAATCAATGTGGGACAAGCCATTTTACAACCTTAAGGAATTTCTACCAAAACTCTATTTCCATGGAGCACACTTTGGCTTCAATTTCCCATTCACTCGGTAATGGTTTTGAGCAACCAAATATACAACGTGAATCACAACGCGGCATAGAACGCGTTACTACTTTGACCCGTGAATATCGACGCACGGGGCCTACCTAAAAAATAGAGCAAACTTAGGAAAAAATTCTGGTTTTATCCAGAATTTTATAACCATTTCCAACAAGTCTAAGTGTTGGATTTTGTTAAGTCTTAAGGTAATATATGCATCATGTATGGTGATAGCAGAGAATACAATTAGCCATTTCAGTTGCACATCCAAGTTATGTAACCACCAGTTGTGCTACTTCGAAGGTTCTGTTCATCAACCATTGTTTGCTTCGAAGACTCTTTATATCATTGGTTTTATTCATTAATTGGATGTCTTCTTCAGCTTTGTTTCGAAGATGGTTTGTTCAGATATTTGGTGAGATCTATTCATCTTATTGTTATGATTAGTTCAAATTCACCTAAAAATGTTCGTGAGACTTTTATGTTTCTTCGTAATCCGTTTAACCAAACTAGTAATAGTGAAACTGAATTTGTCGCATGGATGTACCTCAAAATTGAGGGAACCATGTAAATCAAAACTAACTTTTGGTTTGACAAAAATACCTGCGAAGATTTAAAAAAAAAAAAAAAAAACCGATTATTGGTTTAGCAAAAATATCTCTGAAAATATTATGTGGGCTCATTATATGTGGTGTGTATTCATATACACTTGGAGTTGATTCAAAGTAGTGTGTCACTATTGCCGTTACTATTAGTACGAAGAGATTTTTGCTTCATCACCAACAACTTCAAGGTATTCAAAGGTGTTTTATGGTTACTTCGAAGGTTTTTGGCATCATTAGTTTGGTCCTTTGGTTCAGTCATTTTGCTTCAAAGGTTGTTTGGATGATTGTGAGGATTTGGTTCCTCTCTGTTGCTTCGAAGGGTTTTATGGTTACTTTGAAGGTTCTTGGCATTATTAGGTTGGTACTTTGGTTCAGTCATTTTGCTTGATTCCTTGCTTTCGAAACTCTACAAGGCTTCAAAGCATACCATAAGATAAGAGAAGTTCTAAATATGTGCTACTTGTTGAATATATATAAATTGGTAATTAATTAATTATCAAACAAATGCCTATTTTGGCATTATAATTATACAATTCTTAAAGAATTCGAGAAAACTCATTCTTAAAGAATTGTAAGGGGTAATGTTAGCACCATAAAATATTATTATTATTATTAGGACACGTGACATTCTCTTATTCATTTGAAAGTTATGGAGATCATGGAGAACATGAAAGACAAAGTGGATGAGTGGAAGGACACATGGCAAGACAATGATGAATATGGGAGAGATGGTTAGTTTTAGATAGTTTTTTTCTACAAATATTTGCCTATAAATAGCCATTCATGGCTACATTATAAAGGGATCCAAAACTCAAATCAAAGATATTTTACGTATTTCCTTTTCGAAGCATTTATTTTCATCATTTTCTTTTTAAAGCATAGGAGTAAAAGTAAGTAATTATTATTTTGATTGTTTACTCAGTCATCTTTCTTCGTTTCCCTCATTCTTTTAATTTTTCTTTTCTTTATATTTGGCAATTTTAAAATTCTCTTTGTTGAGCCAAAAGAACAACCAACGCAATCGTTTGATAATTGACTTGAATTTAATCTGTAAGGATTTTTCAATCCTTACTGACACACTCGCATTTATGATATTTTTCGTTGTAGAAAAAATAAGCCAACAATTAACATAGCCTCCGTTTGGGAAGTAGGTTGGCTTTTTGATTTTTTGGCTTTTTGGCTATTTTAGCCTGTTTTGGGAAGGCTTTTTGACTTTTTGACTTTTTTGACTTTTTTTGTGAGAGAGGATTGTAATGATTATGGGTTGGATTTGATGTTTTATTTTTTGTGGCTAAAATAACCTATTTTATTTTTTGTGGCTATTTTAACCAAAAAAGCCTGACTTTTTTCTTCCCAAACGGAGCCATATTGTATTAGTTCAGCTAACATGCAGCATAAAAACTGTTAACCGGCCTACTAATGTCATGCACTACGTCGGAAACTTGATAATGACTTAATGAATTACAAAATTTTAATTTAGGAAAACGATAAATAAATAATATTGCAATTACTGTTGAAATGATATTATATGTCATTGATTAGAGCTTACCAAATGACAAGTACCATTTGGGAAACAAAAACATATTAGAAAAAAAAGGTTGGCTTTTTGGAAAGATGCCATGTTTATGACAAAAATTTCATACTTACAATACAAAATTCCCATTTACAGCAAGGTCTATAAGAATTAAGGAAAACATGTTTTACATGATTCTAAAATTGAAAAAAAAAATGCTAAATCCATCTTGAAAAAAGTTAATAATATGTTAAAGGAAAAAATAAAAAGAAAAGAAGCTTAAAAACTAAGATAAAAGAAAGCAAAAATAGAAGGGAAATTTTTGAATAGAATTTTGGCCAAAACTAGTACATGTGTTCTTAATATAAGTATCTTACTATTTCAATATATTACAAAATTTATGTTTTTAAAGTTGCTAAAAACAATTACCTAAGCTTATGGAGAAATTGTATTAATATCAATCACCCACATATAAAACACAAAAAATAAATGAGAAAGTATTTTCTAAAATAATTACAGTTTTATGGAAAAAAAATTAACATTTTAATTATTAAAATTTATAAATCCAACCTCTCATTTGAATTTTTTTTTTTTCCGAACTTCCCCTCACTTGTTATTTTCTCAAAATAAAATATATGAGGCATGAAGTTACGTAATGTGTGCGTTACTAAAAAATAAATTACTAAGTTTAATTCAACAATAAACTCAGGTAATGATAATGTATATGTAGTATACAATATCAATATTACATTTACACAATTTTTTCTCTCATAATCCCTACAAATGAGGTGGCATGAATTCTACCCCATCATAGATTTAAATCTTCCTCCATTTGCGTGTTCATAAATTTAATATAATTTAATTTAATTTAATTTTATGTAATTCTTGTTATTCCTTTGCCATGAAATTTTAAATTAAATTGATAATTTTTTAAGCTGAAGATTGTGCTTAAAAATAGAATACACAATTTCTATCAAAAACATAATAATTATTAATTTGGTTCTATAAACTTTTAAAATATAATGAGAAACTCCATTTATCAGTGAATTTATTTTACTATTTCATTTCACTTTTTATTTTTATTTACACAATAAAAACAAACACGTGTCAAATTCACCAAATTTTAAAAATAATAAAATTGTCGAATAAAATTTGAAATGAGATAAAGGGTATGTTTGGTTTGTGTTTGAGAGATGTGTTTTAGAGATAAAAAGTACGAAAACATGTTTGGTTTGGTTTTTTTTAAAAGATGTTTTGGAAAATTATTTTGAGATAGAGTTTTGGAAAAAGTGATTGATTTGATATGTGTGAGAGAGAGATTTGTTTGGAAAACTTGTTTGGTTTACAAGTTTTGAGAAATTTTTTTGAGAAAATTTGTTTGGTTTGATTATTTTTGAAAACTTATTTGTAGAGAAAATTTCCCAAAATTTTTTCAGAAAATCAAACCAAACGAGCCCAAAATGTTTTAAAAATTTTAAAATAAAACCATAACAGAATTAAAATAGCATGAATCGTTGCATGGGCCTTTGGATTAGATTAGGAAAATCATCTCCACCGTCCAATCAAGATCCACACGAACCTTCTTATAAAACCCATCTCTTCGCTTCCAACAGACGCAACTCAACCTCTCTATTTACATACACGCAGAGATAGATATAGAGACAGAAACACAGCGATACAGACAGAGAGAGAGAGTGAGTTTGAAGAGAGAGAAACTATGGCGGCAGCAGTGACTAGTGCGTGGTCGAAGCCTGGTGCTTGGGCACTCGATTCCGAAGAACACGAAGCCGAACTTCTTCATCAGCACCAAAACGAAGAAAGCAACAAAAAAACCCACCATTCCAACGGCGGAGACGCAGCAGAGTTCCCTTCACTCGCTGCGGCGGCCGCCACCAAGACCAAGAAGAAGAAGCCCCAAGCCATACCTCTCTCCGAGTTCGCCAAACCGGCTCAGACCACACAAACCAGAGGCCTCACCGCCGAAGATCTCATGTCGTTGCCGACCGGTCCGCGCCAGAGAACCGCCGAGGAGCTCGACCGGTCCAAGCTCGGTGGCGGATTCAGATCGTACGGTTACGATAGGAATACAGGTGAGGAGGGTTCGAATTCTAGGTGGGGGTCTTCTAGGGTTTCGGATGAGTCGCGTCGACAAGGAGGAGGAGGGTTTAATAGGGATTCAAGTAAAGAATTAGCGCCTTCTCGTGCCGATGAGGTCGATGATTGGGGGTCTACGAAGAGGTCTGTTTCTAGTAATGGATTTGAGAAGAGAGGAGAGAGAGGGGAGAGAGGAGGGTTTTTCGGGTCTGATTCTAGAGCTGATGAATCTGATAGTTGGGTTTTGAATAAGAACTTTGTTCCTTCTGAAGGACGGAGATTTGAGAATCAGAGGGAGAGAAGAGTGGGTTTCGAGTCAAATGGCGGCGCAAATTCGGAGAATTGGGTGAAGAAGAAGGAAGAGGAGGGGAGGAAGTTCGGTACTAATGGTGGTGGTGGTGCTTTTGATAGTCTCCGAGAGAGGCGGGGGGGCTTTGATTTTGCAACAAATGGCGGTGCAGATGCGGAAGCTTGGGGTAAAAAGAGGGAGGAGGGAAGTGTGATTGGGAGGCCGAAGCTTAATTTGCAGCCACGGACGCTGCCTGTGAGTGATGGTCAGCAAAATGGTTCAGTGACACAGGCGAAACCAAAAGGTTCTAACCCATTTGGTGAGGCAAGGCCCAGAGAGGAGGTTTTGAAGGGAAAGGGGCAGGATTGGAAGGAAGTTGATGTGAAACTCGAGTCCGTGAAAATTAAGGAGATGGTTTCTGCGAACGATGGGGCTTCGTTTGGGAAGAGGAGTTTTGGGAGCGGAAATTTAAGGACGATTACTCCCGATGGACGGACTGAGAGGAGCTGGAGGAAGACAGACTCTGCTGATGATCGTTCTCCAAGGTTTGTAAAATAAGCAGCTTTATGATGCAGAGCATGGACTGTAAAAATTTAGTTGCTTTGAACTTGATTTTTCTTGCATCATGAATTGTGGATAATGCATTGTCTTGTTGGTTGACTGTGAATGTTAATTGGGTAATTGTTGAAATGATGTTATGTGATTATCATAAACAGTTAAATTGCTCTTTTTGAGTTATTAGATTTCCTTTCTCATTTATTTAATTGATGTTTTGGGTTGTCATTTGTTTTTCTTTTAAGTGGATCACTTTGTTTATGGTTGTTGTTTTTATCTGTACAGAAATTAATTAACTCGTTTTGGCATGAGAAGTTTAATTTTCAGAAATTTTTATGAGTGAAAAACGTGTTGATTGTTATGAACTGGTAATCTGAAGGGTTTATCAACATAAGTTGTTAGGTTTTGATATAATAGTGTCAATCATAAATGTTTGGAACTTTAGTTTATTGGTCTTGTCATTTAGTTTATTGGTCTTGTCATTGATTCTTTGTAGACTATGACTACATGGAATATTGAATTGTCTTTTTTACATGAAGCAGCTGCTTTCCCAAAATTGAACAGGGAAGCTGCTTAGTTCTTTTGGCTGTATTCATGAAAATTTTTGTTAGACCTCCATAATCTTTTCGTGTTATTTTATGGATAATTGCTTCTTTCTATACACATGATTTTACCAAGTATGGCATCTTTGGATTTTGTATTTAATGCACACCATGTGGGTGGTTACCTCTCCTTACCTAGTGAAGGCACCTGTTGTAGTTGCTATTTTTAGACTAGCTATGTCATTCGATTATTCTCTGTTCTCGGTTATGTGTGTGATTATGTGTCGGTTTGATAGAGAGTAGGAATGTGGGAGAAAAGTAGCTACTTTTATTTGTTCTTTGTACAGTTTATCACTTCTTATGGAGTCTGCATGAGCTTGTGGTGTTCTGCTTGCATAACTCCCTTCTGTCTTCATTTGCGTGCATGTAGTGCTTTTCGTATGTGCTTTGTTAACAAGGCAAAATACATGCCATTTTTGCTGTAGTGTTATTATAATGGTGTTGACTTTCGAAGGCCATTGCAATTCAAAAATCGTGTTTTCCCACATGCTTGTGCCCGTCACACCTCTCTCAAGCTTTTGTTTAGAGAATGTGAACTTTTCCATTTGAATTCATTCAATCATACTGCTTGAGCCATTTTTTCCCCTGTTATGGTAGGTCTAACTTTGAATTGAAGGTGTTAAGTGGTGTCATAGAATGAAAAAATGAAAACTTGCTTTATTAATCTTATGATTGAAATTGTTTTAGTTTTCAAATATCACTTATTACTTTTTAATAAGTAAAATAATTTCTGAGTTAAAGGAATGGGTCTGGGTTGTGGTTTTATTTATTTTTTATTTTTAGATGGTTGATTTGCTTCAACAGAAATGAAGCAGAAAAAAAAAAAAACAGAGAGATGTTTTGACTGCTAAATGCGTTATATGAAACTAATTTCTTTCTTTTACATGCAGTGCTGATCTGGGTTGTGGTTTTATTTATTTTTTATTCTCAACTGGATGTATGTCATATATCTGCGTATTTTTAGATGGTTGATTTGCTTCAACAGAAATGAAGCAGAAAAAAAAAAAACAGAGAGATGTTTTGACTGCTAAATGCTTTATATGAAACTAATTTCTTTCTTTTACATGCAGTGCTGATAAAGTTGAAAATGACATTGCTGAAGAAGCTGAAGAAGATGTGCAAGAATGATGCTAAACTGTGAACACAAAAAAGAAAAAAAAGAAGAGAGAGAGAGAGAGAGAGAAAACAAAGGTAAAGAGCAATCGGCTAGTTGGGAAGTTCAAGTCTTGGTTTGATGAATACACTGGATTTTCAGTTTCTTTGTTCTTGTTTTGCCCTCACTTGTGTTATGGAGACAGTTTTGGTAGACTTATGTTTAGTTGAATTATTTAAGGCCTAAATGGCTTGCTTGTACTGGATAATTTTGTCATAACTTGCTGTTCCACCATAAAATTTTGTTTTCAACATTTGTTTAGCTATTGACTGGAAATGCAATTTTGATGTCCTTTTGCAACCCGAATAAATGGAGCTGTGACCTTTGGAATGATTTATACTTTCTCTTTGATTTGGATTATGGAAATTCATTTATTTAAATTGTCATCTGATGCTTTAGGGATTGTTAGGGATGTTGTAAATAAATAAGTGTATTTTTAGATTTTTTATAAAATATGAGTTAAGTTTGAAGTGATATAGTAAAGAAGTGATATGATTTAAATAAAATAATAATTTTTTAATTTTTGATTTATTTTAAAGATATCAAACTTAGCCTTACTCTTCCTGTGGGGTTTGTATGGAAATCAAAAAATTGATGCATTTGAATATTCCCTTGTAGTTTGGGGGTTGTTTATTCATGGTTGACTGGCTGACTATATTTTTGGCGTGATTTCAGAGGTGTTAAATTATTCTTCATTTTTTGAACCTTTTACAGCTGAGTAGCTAGCCGACGTGACTTCAACTTGTTCCAAGGTGAGTGCCCTCTTTGGTCGGCTAGAGTTTATCAATCACCAACGTAATTTATCCGCACATACAAAGTTAACGCGAACATAATAATAGATCCAAGCACCTTGTCAGATATTGATGTATTTTGTGCATGTAACTTTCTGTGCCTGTAGCATTGTTGCTTTTTATTGCAGCGAAGTTGAAGAGGGAACAGTACTGAACAATATATCATGAAAGATTCCTCTCCACTTTGTAAATAATAATGTTTGAGAGATTTAATTTGAGAATTTTAATACAAGATGTGGAGAGTATCTATATAAAGGTGAGACTCACACTCCTCTTTTTACTCTCTCTTTTACCTCACTAAAATTTTATTTAGAGTTTTTAAATTAAAAGTATGTATCATTACTCCTTTGCAAATGGCTATGTTGTAAGTTGCAACTCTCCATCTTCCTGTGAATGGTTTTTTTTCATTGGTACAATATTTCACCCAAATACCTCATGATGAATTACTTAGGATCTGAATTCCATTCCAAAAAAAACCCTTCATTTTTTTTTTCTTTTTATGAGAACCAAACCCCTTTCAATTCAATGTCTTTCTACATATTACCACCTTCCTATTCATGTCTATGTCATATAACTTGAGCTCAAAGAATTCCTTCCATCATCAGAATTATTCCACACCCATTAATACTCAAATTCTTTTCTTAAAAATAGTAAGCACACCAATTTTTAAAAATATAATAAAATAGTAAATACACCAATTTTTATATCCAAATACAAACTCACAGTAAGAGTGGGTTTATGGGCATTACAAATGTGGTTTTGGGGTTAGAAACTGACAATGTGGATTTGGGTTTAAAAAAAGATTAGCAATAGTTTCTTTCCAGTAGTTGTTGTGTCTGTATTTGTGTCATGACCCAAACCTGTCCCTATAGGTTTAGCGTCGTAATCGGCCAATAATCCGTGATTACCGAAGGCCTATTTAGCATACTGACAATAACACAATATAATGGGGCTAGCAAAAGCCAAACAAAAATAACATACATCATCCAATGAGCTGTGAGGACCTGAATAGAAATAAACTTTCATGTACATAGCCATATTTATAACCATCTATGCCCATAAGCATATATATACAAGACAAAACATAAGTTAGGGAATCATTCCCATCATTTGGAACAGTATTAACATTAGTCTTAAAATATTTCTTTCACTTAACAAACTCAAAAGGGTGAAGTCAAGCCACACAAAAACGCCTTGACACATGCTAGTTCGAAACCTCACGATGAGGGACAATAGTTGGCTTGACAAAACAAGGGTTCGGGTCGATGCTTCAAGCTTTGATCCGGTGTCTGGCCACCTACATATATATAATAAACTGTGAGCTAAAACTCAGTGAATAACAAATGTGTAAAGAAGTTAAGAATGATGTCATTTACAGTCTTTGAAACAATCGATTAGAATTAAAACACTTCAATCATTATCATTTGTCAATCAATCGTTCAATTCAATCGATTCCATCAATCATATTCTTATAGGTCATACTTGGTAGATCCAATAGCAACAATACACTAGGTCTTAAAAGACCGAACAATCAATTGATGGTCATCAAACAATAACACTAGTTCCAAGATTTGAAACTGATAGAGATCTCTGTAACAATAGCAATATCAATAACAATAACGATAACACTACGCTATGGATGCCACGAATACAATTCAAAAGAGGATCATCATTCAATTGATAGAAAGTAACCGTTCAGAAACAATATAATTTATCATTCAGAAAATAAATACAATTTGAACATATCTTTACAACATTGTTACTCACAGTGGGCTCCTCGGTACACGTACTAATGGTTCGGCGTCCGACCTAAACAAATAAAGTCAAGCACAACACAATTACAATTACACTCTACAATCTATTTAATTTGATTACTTGTTTGTCTTTTGGTTTCTCTCATTTGATTCTAATTTTTCATTCGGTTATTCCTATTTATTTTTTTTCCATTTCTTTTAAATGTGGATGACTAGTATTAGGAATAAATTAGATTATTAACCTCCAATTAAAATATGTTTAGCTATGTATTAACCAAACTAATTAAATATAAATAATCTAATCATAAACCAATCCTTATTAAGTTCACTAATTACACAATTAAGCCTAAATTGGGCTCATACACATTAAATTACAATTATTCAGTCATGTTTAAATTACTGAATCAGAAACTCATAAATATGCACATTTTGCAATTTCAATTCCATTTTCGAGCAAATCAAGGCCCAAATAATTAATTTTCACATTTATTTCCACAATCTTAAGCCTAACTCAATTTCAATTGAATTTAATTAATTCTCAATTAAGGCTTAATTTGACTACATCTAATTTTATGAACCTAAATCAAATTTTTAATTGAATTCTTATAAAGCTCTAAATATCAAATTAAACTCATTCTTCCATTTTTGAAACTCAATTTCATAAAACATCCATTTTCTTGAACCCAAGCTCTAATTCATGCTTAATCTCTCCTTAAACTCCATGAATCATGATTGAAATAAAGTTTAGAACCCAAGTTCTCTTAGGAATATGCCATGCATGTAAAGATTATGAGGTAAATTGACCCTTTCTTTAATTTTCTAACATGCATGTTCTAATCTCTTGTATTAATTATCAATTCAACTCAATTAAGCTCATAGCCCCCTAAAATGCTCTTGGATGCTCTCATTGGTAGCATGATTCTACAAATTATTGAAGTACAAAAGAAGAACCCTTACCTAGAGATGAAGGAATTAAGCTATCTACTACAAATCTCACGTCTCTAACAATCTGTTTCACTTTCTCTTCTTGAACTAGCATTTCTCTCTTTCCCTCTCTCTCTCTCTCTACGTGGGTCTGTTGGTGTGAAGAAAAGATGACTTCACCAACTACACACTCTTTCTCTTCAATACCTATTAGGTAGATGAGTAGGATTTATTTTATTTAGTTCATCAATTATTTGATTTAAATTGAAGATTTAATCAGATTAAATAAAATTCATAATTACACAAATTAAAATTAATCATCTACATATAATAATCTCAATTGTACTAATTTAATTATACTAATGTGAATTAGACTCTAATTGCTTAATTAATTATTTAATTATAACTTGTTAAAATTAGCGAATCAGACATGTTTAATTTCTATTCTCACCTATCTGTTCAATCAAGCAAGTCAATAATTTTTCAAGGCAATCAATAGCGCTTAATCAGATAAACACTTAATTAACAATAAACATATGCAATTTAATTTAAATTCAAATTTAATTTAATTTAAATTAATTTTGACTAAGGAGGTGATTGTCACATTCTTCACCTCTTAGGACATTTGGTCCTCCAAACGCAATTACCTTTCTCCGAGAAAAACATAGGATCAAGTGGGAAGAGGTCCGGATATCTTTTTTTCATGTCATCTTCTCTTTCCCAGGTTGCATAAATACCACCATGATTTTGCCAATCCACTTTCGCTAATGGGATTTCTTTATTTCTCAATTCTTGATTCACCGGTTTACAATTTGAATAGGTCGTTCTTTATAAGTGTAGTCATCACTCAATACCACATGGGTAGGCTCAATAACATGAAAAGGATCCCGAAGATAATCCCGTAACATCGAAAAATGAAAGACGTTATGCATATGTTCCATTTCAGGTGGAAGTGCTACCTGATATGTCACTAGATTAACCCTTTCAATGATTTCATACTACCCAACATACCTCGGTGCCAACTTGCCCTTTTTTCCAAAGCGAGTCTGCCTTTTCATTGGTGTCACTTTAATAAACACATGATCACCCACTTCATATTCTCAATCTCGCCTTCGGACATCCGTATAACTTTTCTGTTGACTTTGGGCGGTTTTCAATCTCTGTTGAATTAACTTTACTTTTTCTGTTGTTTCATGCACATTCTTAGGCCCAAGTAAAGGCCTGTCTCCAACTTCAGCCCAACAAATAGGAGACTGACATTTTCTGCCATATAATGCCTCGAAAGGCGCCATACTAATGCTTGAATGGAAACTGTTATTGTAGGCAAATTTGGTTAGAGGCAAATGAGTTTCCTAATTTCCTTGAAAATCAAGTACATACATACGCAACATGTCCTCCAGTGTTTGGATTGTTCTTTTTGACTGGCCATCGGTTTGTGGATGATAAGCACTGCTTAATCTCAGTTCAGTTTCCAATGCCTTGTGCAGACTTTGCCAAAATCTTGATGTGAACTTCGAGTCCCTATTAGAAATAATTGACATAGTCACCCCATGCAATCTAACAATCTCATTAATGTAAATTGTAGCCAACTTATCCGTATTATATATTGTTTTGACAGGTAAGAAATGAACAAATTTCATCAAACGGTCAACAATAACCCAAATTGAATCCATACCTCTATTGGAGCGAGGTAGTCTAACAATGAAATCCATAGTGATGTGTTCCCATTTCCACTCCGGTATTGGCAGTGGTTGGAGTAATCCCGCCGGTCGTTGATGCTCGGCTTTGACTTGTTGGCAATGTAAGCATTTTGACACAAACTCAGCAATTTCTTTCTTCATTCCCGACCACCAAAAATTCAACTTCAAGTCTTGATACATTTTTGTATTCCCCGGATGGATAGAAAGTTTTGAACTGCGGGCTTCTTGTAAAACTCATTTTTTCAATTCGGAATCATTTGGTACACATAACCTTCCTTGAAATTTCAACACATAATTTTCAAATCTAAAGTCTGGCCTCGGTTTGGATTCCCGTTCATCAATAATCTTTTTCAAAAATTCATCTTGTTGTTGTTTCTCTTTGATTTCCTTAATCAGTGTCGGTTGGGCGGAAATAGCAGCTAAAGTCCCGCCTTGCTCCCGTTATACAAATTCAACTTCAAACTTCTCAAGATCAAATAATGCTCGTTGCCCGGTAAGTAAACAAGCTAAGTTCCCAATTGAATTTCGGCTAAGTGCATCGACAACGGTGTTGGCTTTCTTCGGATGGTAAGTCATAGTCTTTTATCAATTCCAACCATCTCCGCTGTCTCATATTCAATTCTTTTTGAGTAAAGAAATACTTTAAGCTCTTGTGATTCGTATACACTTCACATGTTGCCCCATATAAGTAGTGACACCAAATCTTTAATGTAAACACCACAGCAGCTAATTCCAAATCATGAGTCGGGTAATTCTTTTCATGTGGCCTCAGTTGTCGGGAAGCATACGCTATCACTTTGCCATTCTGCATCAATACACACCCCAAACCCTTATAAGAAGCATCACTAAAAATGGTAAATCTATCGGTACCTGAGGGTAAGGTGAGAATCGGTGCAGTCACGAGTCGGGTCTTCAATTCTTGAAAAGCTGACTCTCTCTGATCAGTCCATTCGAATGGTACCCTTTTTTGTGTCAACTGAGTCAAAGGCAAAGCAATTTTGGAGAAATCTTTCACAAATCTTCGGTAGTACTTGGCCAAACCCAAGAAACTCCGGACTTTAGTAACACTGGTAGGTCTAGGCCAATTAACAACTGCCTTAATTTTCTGTCGGTCCACTGAAATGCCATCTTTATTAATTACATGCCCCAAAAACGTAACACTATCAAGCCATAATTCACACTTTGTCAGTTTTGCATATAATTTCTTCTCTCTCAAAGTTTGCAAAGCAATTCTCAAGTGATGTTCATGTTCCCTTTTACTTTTAGAATAAATTAAGATGTCATCTATAAAAACAACCCCAAATTCATTGAGGAATGGCTTGAAAATTCTGTTCATGAGATCCATAAATGCAGCAGGCGCATTAGTAACTCCAAAAGGCATAACAAGAAATTCATAATGTTTGTACCTTGTTCGGAAGGCAGTCTTTTCTACGTCTTCGGCTTTGACTTTCAATTGGTGGCATCCAGATCTAAGATCAATCTTGGAAAATACTTGGGCACCTTGCAACTGATCAAATAAGGAAAAATAAGGAAAAATTAAGTATTTTTACAGACAAGCCAAACTACTGAGAAGGTGTAAAGTCCGCTTGAGCACATCTTTGTCTGCTCGAGCGGGACAAGCAAAAAATAAGGAAAAATTACAACTCAATTAAACTAAGTTTGTTCACGGAATTGGCAACAAGTAGGGACCTAATAATCTCCCCCTTTGTCAATTCCCGGACAAAACTTTTCTAACAATTTTTCCTAACAAACACGCACTAGACACACTAATTAACACAAACACAAGATCCGGCCTATCAGACACAAATAAAAGAAAGAAGGGCAAAACCACAAAAGTTGATTTGATTGAGAAACATTTTGAACAATTTAGAACATCCACCTATGAAACAACGATCAACATACCACAAAAACCAAAACTGTCGAACTAAATAAGATAATAAAAAGCAACATATATGAAAAAACAAAATAGCCAACTGTAGCAGTTCTAGCAGTTCTAAACCAAAGGAAACAGTAGCAATTCTAACAGTTCTAAACTAAAGGAAACAATGTATGAGAGATATGAAAAATCAAAAAATCCAACTGTAGCAGTTCTAAACCAAATAAAACAATGCATAAGTGACTCGAAAATTCTCCCACTTTTTGGCCGGGAGACAAACAAGAACAAAAAAACAAAACTGCCCAAGAAGTATCACAATCAAGGATCAGCCGGTGGCGGATAAGGCGGCTGCAATCGAAGCAAAGAAAGAATCTGATCCAGCTGTAGAGTGGTCTGTGCAGCGGACTGCTCAATTTGGCCAAGCTGACTATCGAAAACATCTAGCCGAGCATCCATGTGAACTAACCATCGAGTCATGGACTGCTCAAAGCGGCGAAGCAGGTCACGCATAGTCTGGGGAGGTACATCTGGCTCCTCTGCGCCTGCTGTGGCAGTATCAATCTCAGCCTCCTCTACCATAAGACCAACATCAGCTGTAGAAGAAAGACCTGCCCTAGATGACTCTCCCTTAACATGCGCACGACTTTGAGATACAGTTTTCTTAGTGAAGGGTTTAATGGGAGTGGCATACTCATCATCCTCATAAACTAGAACCTCAAGTCTAGACAAAAGACGGTTGATCAAACAACCATAGGGCAACCCTAACTATTTGTTCCCAATAATGACAATAATTTTGCAAAGGATAAGAGTGGCAAGGTTAATGGGCAATTGGTGATCAATGCAATATAGGGCATAACCTTGCTCTTGGTTTATTTCAGAGCTATAGGCAGTGACAATAAGATTGGCACAAACAATGAGATTCAGCAATCGATACTTAGGAAAAAGCTCATTCTGCTTGATTAGAGCCCCTTGAATCCAGGTGCGGGGTGTACCATACAGTGCAGTGGCCACCTCGTTGAAGTCACAATCAGGGCAAACAAAGAATGGGTACCAAGAATGAAGAACTGGGCCAATGCTGAGGAGAGAGCGGATAAGGTCCTGGTGGACAAAAATCTCTTTAGACCGAACCCAAGATTTGAAAGACAGGCCTATATCATCAACACCTTCGATGTTACTGTAAAATTCCCTGACCCAATCTAAGTTTTGACGCCCAAAAAAGGAAAGGACAAGATCACCCCGTAAAGGCTCAAACACCAGACGAATAGGAATAGACTCTCAGGTATTAGGTTGCACATTGCGTTCCAAATGGACAGTCCAAGAAAGGTAGGCTTCCCTAAAGTTTCTTGCTTTATTAGAGGAAGGAAAACGGTCAGAGTTATATTGTGGGCGATTAGCGGTGGACTTACGACGTTTAGAGGAAGACATGGTAAACCCCAAAACCAAAAATCAACACTAACCTAACAGAACACTCCCCTGGAACCAAACCCAAGACAGGTAGGAAAAAAAAAAATAGTAAACAAAATCCAAATGAGACAAAATGCAAAAAAATAATAGCATTATCCAAAACATTAGAACCAAAATTCAGAACCCAACAAATAATAAGCCAGTAGTAAAATAAGTAAAACAAAAACAACCATAGAGCAGGCTCCAAAGTAGAACACTTTAGTAGTATTAAAGATACACACAGTTAAAAAATAATTAAGACCATGACTTAGAGAGAGTCGAACCAAGTGAATGAAGAATGAAGTGTGTGAATCACCAACATGCTTAAATCCCTCTGTGGCAGTGTGTGAATCAAGTGAATAAAACACAAAACCAACATTGACCAAGTCACACAAGACAGAAAACAAACCAAAGCACAAGAATTAAACAAACCGCAAAAACATAGCGAGCGAGAGAGAGAGAGAGAGAAAGTAAAGAAAATAAGAAAAAAACTGGGGTGAGAAACTTACCAGAGATGAATCAGAGGAGGAAAAAGAAAAGTGATGACCAAAACAAGATCCAAGTGAGTTGCAATCGAAACCCCAGGGGAGAGAGAGAAAGTGACAATCGTGAAAAGAGGGAAAAAATAGAGACTGAAAGAATGGGTTGCAGAATATATACGAGGGCTTACCACTCGAGGGTAAGACACGCTGCTCGAGCAGACTCACTTATGTGCGTCTCGCCGCTCGAGTGAAGAAAAGGATGCTTAAGCGTAAAAAACCTGCTCTCAGAATCTCGCGCACTTTGAAAAAGTACTGGATGAAGGGAAAAAGCGCTCGAGCGCTAAATGGTTCGCTTGAGCGGATAAGAAAAATCACCAAAGGCAAAAAACACCCTTCTGAGCAGTTAAAATCAAGTCACACTGCCAAGTGAGACCTGAGACAATTAGAGGTGAGCACAATAGCTAGAATGTGATATTAAGATGTGATAAACCACAAACCATGAAGCCCATAAACTCGTAATTTTGACATTATGAACCATAATATCATGAGCAAATCAGATAAAAATTGGTCAATGAGCATAAGCTACGTGGGAATGCACAACCCAAAGACAAACATGAGAGCTCACATAATGAATGTGTATGTGTGCAATCCTTGAAAGGCCACAGAGCTGGAGTTAATCCTCATAGTGATTTGATGGCTGAACCTACAGCAAGAGTAACTAAACATCACTGAGAAAAGTCAAACCACTAGAAATCACGGGATATTTGTTGAGTAAAAACGGAGGCTCCCCCCCTCAATCAATGAGTTTATTTTTTTTTTCATTTTTTTTTTAAATTTAATTTTTGACTATTCTTGCTTGTGGGCACTCACTGGTGGCATGCACGCTCAAGAGTATGGAGACCAAACCAGAGAAGTATGAAATCAATAAGGATGGCCTGGTTGGTGCCTCTGAGGTAGCCGTTTCCTAATGCCCGGACATCAATGAATTGAGGGAGAAACCGTAGAAGTGAAAAGTGATGGTAGATGGTTAAAAGACGCAACATCACCTATGATATACCAGTATAGATCAATTCTTCTAAAAATGTATAAGAGACACTGTTAGTGGTCTATAGAGAACTTTGATCACTTGTGCAGAAACCCCTGTAACAGTTTATCTCAAGGATGTGTATAGAATGAGATCATGAACTCAATGAGCATGGGCATTCAGAATGAGTTATGAACAAAGAAGAACTAAATCTTGCAAGCAACATGAGAGGTGTTCATATGAGTCTAAATGAAGAGACGACAAGAATCAATGAAAATGAGATTATAGCATCCAAGTACACATAAAACCAATCACTCACACCCATTCAAGTAACAGGTAACACCTTAGTGACTAAGCACTACACCTAAGGTCTTTCTAAGGAACTCAAACCTAAGAAGATCAACGAGTTTTGTAAAAATATCAGCTTTGTGATGCCCAGTTGGTACATGTTCAAGAACAATAAGGCCTTCTTCCACTAACTCTTGAATGAAATGATAATGAATGTCAATGTGTTTGGTGTGAGAGTGTTGGACAGGATTTTTAGAAATGTTAATGGCACTTGTGTTATCACAAAAAAGGGTGAGAGTGTCTTGGTCTATACCATAATCACGAAGCATTTACTTCATCTACAACGTTTGTGCACAACAACTTCCTGCAGCAATGTACTGGGCCTCAGCAGTCGAGAGAGAAATAACATTTTGCTTTTTGCTATGCCATGAAACCAGATTATTCCCAAGGTAAAAACACCCCCTAGATACACTCTTCTTATCATACCAAGCCTAAAGGGCTTGTTTCAACCCATACAAAGCCTTGTCGAACTTGTAGACATGGTTTGAACATTTTGGGTCCTTAAATCCTTTTGGTTGCTTAACATAAGCCTCTTCTTTCAAGTACCCATTCAGAAAGGCACTTTTCACATCTATTTGAAACAATTTGAAACTAAGAAAGCATGCAACACCAAGTAAAATACGAATAGATTCGAGACGTGCAACTGGGGCAAACGTCTCATTATGGTCAACACCCTTTACTTGAGTATAGCCTTAAGAAACTAACCTAGCTTTATTTCTAACCACAGTACCATTCTCATTAGATTTATTTTTAAAGATCCACTTGGTACCTATCACATTCATGTCTCTAGGTTTGGGAACAAGAGTCCGAACTTTGTTACGTTCAAATTGACCTAACTCTTCATGCATAACATTGACCCAACTATCATCTAATAAGGCCTCTTTTATCTTATGTTCAATTAATGAAATATAACACATACGAAATACCTATTTCCGAATTTGTTTTCGGGTTTTCATTCGATCTGTGACACTTCCAATCACCTGTTGAGCTGGATGATTCAGTTTCACCCTTGCTGATAGTTTGAATTCTGGACTTGTAGTGACAGGAGCATCAGAAGTGGTGTCTCTTGGTGCACTCTTTGGACTCGGACTTACCTTAGAAGTTGGTGCTGGCTCATCTTCTTGAGCTTGGTCCTCTACTTCTCATTGACTTTGTGGTTCAGTATCCAGGATTGGAGACTCACCATTTTCTTCCTCATTTAATGCTGAAGTAGGAGAACCTGGGTCATCTATAAACACATTGATCGATTCCATTAAAGACAAAGTACGCAGGTTATAGACACAAAAAGCTCTACTAGAGGTTGAATACCCTAGAAAAATACTTTCATCACTTCGGGAGTCAAATTTGCCCAAGGGCTCTTTATCTTTGAAAATGTAACATTTACTCCCAAAAGTTTTGAAGTATTTTACACTAGCTTCCAATCCCTTCCACAATTCATATGGAGTTTGTAAAGTGCCGGCCTTAAATACATACGATTGACAACATAAATAGCGGTATTTAAGGCTTCAGCCCAAAACTTTGAAAGAACTTTCTTACTAAGGAGCATGACCCTACCTATCTTTTGAACAACCGTGTTCTTCCTCTCAATAACTCCATTTTGGTGTGGAGTAATCGGTGTAGAAAATTCATGTTTAATTCCATGCATATCACAAAAATCCAAAAACGAACTATTTTCAAACTCACGACCATGATCAGTTCGGATTCTTATGATACGCCCAATAGAAAGGCCCTGTTCATTTTGGATTTTAAGGACTAAGGCCTGGAAAATATCAAACTTATCAGATTTTTCTCTTAAAAAATTTACCCATGAAAAATGAATATAATTATCAACGGTTAAAAAAATGTATCTTTTACCTCAAATGCTTTCAGTGTGAGTGGGTCCCATAAGATCCATATGAACCAATTTAAGAGGACGTTTGGTTGTGAAACTATTCACCTTTTTATGAGGAGCACGAGTTTGTTTTCCAAGTTAACATGGACCACACAAATGGTTCACATTCTTACCCATTTTTCGTACTCATTTCACAAGCTCTTTGTTGGCAATCTTAGTTAGGTCTTTGAAATTCATGTGACCTAATCTTTGATGCCACAGGTTAGGGTTACTTATGACGGCCGAGTGACAAGTAAGATCATTAGTGGTAACAATCCCATAACAATTATCAGATGTGCAAACCCCATGCATGACAGTATTTCCTTTCTTATCCAAAATTTCACATTTATTTTTTGAAAATAATATTTCATGATGGGAATCACACGTTTGACTAATGCTCAATAGATTAGCTTTAAGGCCGTCAACAGGCAAAACATTTTCAAGTTTAGGAAGACCAACGACACTTATAGAGCCCTTACCAATAACTCTAGAAGTGCCACCATCTCCAAAGGTAACAATTCCTACTTCATATTTATCAAGAGATATGAAGTAGGATTTGTCACCAGACATGTGACGAGAGCACCCACTATCAAAATATCACATGTGTGAGTCACGCGCTTTCAGTCCAGTGTGAACAACGAAACACGTTAAGTTGCTCTTTCTAACCCATATTGTTTTGGTCTTAGGGGAAGCAGGACTAGCAGTTTTAGTAGACATCTTAGCGTTATGAACACCCTCATGAATCTTGGTATTCGGCCTAGACATGTAAGGTTGTCTCCTAACCCAAGAAGTATTAGAATTTCTATCTTTTTTATATACTTTACCAAACAACTCAAAACAATAAGGACGAATGTGGCCATACCTCCCACAATGATGACAAACAAACACAGGTTTTACCTCCAGTTTGTCAATCTTTCCCCTGTTGGGTTGATGAAGAAAAGTATCACCCTTGAGCTTTCTCTTTGCTTGAGTCTTCAGGTCATGTGATGTAGAGGCCTGTTCTTTTTGAAGTGTTGCAGCAGTATAGTCTATCCCACTTTTATCACCACTCATTTGTTGAGACCCGATGATGCTATCAAGTGTCTTTGACCCTTTGTTCCACATATCAATCGTGGCTTTAGCAATTTTGAGTTCTTCCTCCTTCTGACCAAACAGCTCTTCCAATGTGGCTTGTGACATCTCAAGGATTCCAATCTTCTCTTCAAATGTGGCATAGATGCTCAGAAATTCATTCTTTTCGGTTTCATAAGCTAGAAGCTTTCCGTAAAAGTCTTGCCTGCCATTTGAGATCTTAATGACATCCCTTTTTGCAGCTCCAATCTCTTCCTTTAGCTTGACATTCTCGCTTTCACATGCTTTGAGCTTGAGAGTGAGTTTGCCATTGATCTTGGACAAATTTAGAGATTCATTGTAAAGCTTTTCATAAGCTTGTTGTAGGTCATCACCATCAATCTCATCATTGTCTTCTGAGGTTTCATCATTTTCTTTTTTCTTCTCTTTCTCCTGGACCTCATCCAGTCGAGCAACTAAGGTATGAAAGTTGATAGATGGTGGTGAAGATGACTCTCCTCTTTCATGAAATTGACTCAGAATGTCCTATGCATCTTTAGCCTTTGTGTAGTGAGCAATCTGTTGCTGTTCTTCGTCAGAAATTGCTTCACGAATAGTAGTCAGAACTCTTTGATTGCTCGGATTGTCAGCGGTTTCAACATCCTCTTCAATGGCTTCCCAGTCTTCAGGGTCGTGAACTCTCAGAAACATCCTCATTTTGATATTCCAGAACATGTAATTACTCCCATCAAAGGTAGGAGCACGATGTAGATTCTGAGCACGAACAAATTCCACTGGCTTTGGAAGAGGTTGAGTGATAGTAGACCAGAATGCCATGTAAGTACTATCTCTGTTTTCACCGGATTTGGTTTCTTCGGGTTCTTGCTCTGACCCACTTTCATCATCCTAAGTCACTGTATAGACTTTCTTCCGGTTCTTTTTCGATGGACATTCAAGAGCAATATGTCCAAACCCTTGACATTCTTAGGTTCAATTAATAAAATATAACATATATGAGATACCTCTTCCCGAATTTGTTTTCGGGTTTTCATTCGATCTGAGACGCTTCCAATCACCTGTTGAGCCGGATGATTCAGTTTCACCCTTACTGATGGTTTGCATTATAGACTTGTAGTGACATGAACATCAGAAGTGGTGTCTCTTGGTGCACCCTTTGGACTCAGACTTACCTTAGAAGTTGGTGCTGGCTCACTTTCTTGAGCTTGGTCCTCTACTTCTTATTGACTTTGTAGTTCAGTATCCAGGATTGGAGACTCACCATTTTCTTCCTTATTTAATGCTAAAGTAGGAGAACCTGTGTCAGCTATAACCACATTGATCGATTACATTAAAGAAAAAGTACGCAGGTTATAGACACGAAAAGCTCTACTAGAGGTTGAATACCCTAGAAAAATACCTTCATCACTTCGGGAGTCAAATTTGCCCAAGGGCTCTCTATCTTTGAAAATGTAACATTTACTTCCAAAAGTTTTGAAGTATTTTACATTAGGATTCAATCCCTTCCACAATTCATATGGAGTTTGTAAAGTGCCGGGCCTTAAATACACACAATTTACAACATAAACAGCGGTATTTAAGGCTTTAGCCCAAAAATTTGAAGGAGCTTTCTTACTAAGGAGCATGACCCTAGCTATCTCTTGAATAACCCTATTCTTCCTCCCAACAACTCTATTTTGTTGTAGAGTAATTGGTGCAGAAAATTTATGCTTAATTCCATGTATATCACAAAAATCTGAAAATGAACTATTTTTAAACTCATAACCATGATCATTTTGGATTCTTATGATACACCCAATAGAAACACCCTGTTCATTTTGAATTTTAAGAACTAAGGCCTAGAAAACATCAAACTTATCAGATTTTTCTCTTAAAAAATTTATCCATGAAAAACGAGTATAATCATCCAACGGTTAAAAAAATGTATCTTTTATCTCCAATGCTTTCAGTGCGAGCGGGTCCTATAAGATCCATATGAACTAATTCAAGAGGACATTTGATTTTGAAACTATTCACCTTTTTATGAGGAGCACGATTTGCTTCCTAAGTTGACACGGACCACACACATGGTTCACATTCTTACCCATTTTGGGTACTCCTCTCACAAGCTCTTTGTTGACAATCTTAGTTAGGTCTTTGAAATTTATGTGATCTAATCTTTGATGCCACAGGTCAAGGTTACTTATGATGGCTGAGTGACAAGTAAGATCATTAGTGGTAACAATCCCATAGCAATTATCAGATGTGCGAACCCCATGCATGACAGTATTTCATTTATTATCCAAAATTTCACATTTATTTTTTGAAAATAATACTTCATGATGGGAATCACACGTTTGACTAATGCTTGATAGATTAGCTTTAAGGTCGTTAACAAGCAAAACATTTTCAAGTTTAGGAAGACCAGCGACATTTATAGAGCCTTTACCAATGACTCTAGAAGTGCCACCATCTCCAAAGGTAACAATTCCTCCTTCATATTTATCAAGAGATGTAAAGTAGGATTTGTCACCAGACATGTGACGAGAGCACCCACTATCAAGATACCACATGTGTGAGTCACGTGCTTTCAGTGCAGTGTGAACTACGAACATGTTAAGTGGTTCTTTCTAACCCATATCTTTTTGGTCTTAGTGGAAGCAGAACTGGCAGTCTTAGTAGATGTCTTAGCGTTGTTAACACCCTCATAAATCTTGATGTTCCGCCTAGACATGTAAGGTTGTCTCCTAACTTAAGAAGTATTAGAATTTCTACCTTTTTTATACACTTTACCAAACAACTCAAAACAATAAGGACGAATGTGGCCATACCTCCCACAATGATGACAAACAAACATAGGTTTTACCTCCAGTTTGTCGATCTTACCCCCGTTGGGTTGATGAAGAGAAGTATCACCCTTGAGCTTTCCCTTTGCTTGAGTCTTCAGGTCATGTGATGTAGAGGCCTGTCCCTTTTGAAGTGTTGTAGCAGTATAGTCTATCCCACTTTTATCACCACTCATTTGTTGAGACCCGATAATGCCTTCAAGTGTCTTTGACCCTTTGTTCCATATATCAATTGTGACTTTAGCAATTTTGAGTTCTTCTTCTTTCTGACCAATTAGCTCTTCCAACGTGGCTTGTGACATCTCAAGGATTCCAATTTTCTCTTCAAATGTGGCATAGATGCTTAGAAATTCATTCTTTTCAGTTTCACAAGTTAGAAGTTTTCCACAGAGGTCTTGCCTATCATTTGAGATCTTGATGACATCCTTTTTTGTAGCTCCAATCTCTTCCTTTAGCTTGACATTCTCGTTTTCACATGCTTTGAGCTTGAGAGTGAGTTTGTCATTGATTTTGGACAAATTCAGAGATTCATTGTGAAGCTTTTCATAAGCTTATTGTAGGTCATCACCATCAATCTCATCATTGTCTTCTGAGGTTTCATCATCTTCTTTTTGCTCTTCTTTCTCCTGGACCTCATCTAGTTGAGCAACTAAGGCATGAAAGTTGATAGATGGTGGTGAAAATGACTCTCCTCTTTCATGAAATTGACTCAGAATGTCCCATGCATCTTTGGCCTTTGTGTAGTGAGCAATCCGTTACAATTCTTCGTCAGAAATTGCTTCACGAATAGTAGTCAGAACTCTTTGATTACTCGGATTGTCAGCGGTTTCAACATCCTTTTCAATGGCTTGCCAGCTTTTAGGGTCCTGAGCTCTCAGAAACATTCTCATTCTGATATTCCAGAACAGGTAATTACTCCTATCAAAGATAGGAGCACGATGTAAATTCTGACCACGAGCAAATGCCACTAGCTTTGGAGGAGGTTGAGTGATAGTAGACCAGAATGCCATGTAAGTACTATCTCTGTTTTCACCGGATTCGGTTTCTTCGGGTTTTTTCTTTGATCCGTTTTCATCAGCCCAAGTCACTGTATAGACTTTCTTCCGATTCTTTTTCGATGGACATTTAAAAGCAATATGTCTAAACCCTTGACATTCGTAACACTTGACACCTTACCCCTTCATAGTCTTCTTTTTAGTTTTTGGAGCAATTTTTGGTGGAAAAGTTTTGGATTTTTCATTACTCTTATCTTGAAATAAGGTCCTTGAAATTAGGCTTCTTTTTCTTTAATTTTTTTTTGAACTGTTTAGTAAATATAGTCGTCATTTCGGACTCTAGATCAAACTCAATCTCAGGGGTCTTTGCAGTCTCATGAGCACTAGTAAAGGCCACACTGTCTTTTGTTTTTTCTTAGAAATCTAGTGGGCTTCATAACTCTGCAAATTTCCAACCAACTGATCAAGCTTGAGGGTATCAACATTATGAGTCTTCTCAATAGTTGTAACTTTTGATTCGAACCTTTCGGGTAAAGACCTCATAATTTTTCCAACAACCTTAGATTCAAGGATTTTTTCACTGAGTGTGAAACAAGAATTTACGATGTCACTGAGTTTAGCATAAAAATCATCAAACGTCTCATCATCCCGAATAAAAAGAGTTTCAAAAGAAGATGTGAGACGTTGAAGTTTTAACATTTTAATAGAAGTAGTTCCCTCCTGAATAGTTTCAAGGATGTCCCAAGCCTCTTTTGCTACCTCACACATGCAAATACGACGAAATTCTTCAAGTGTGACGGCGCAAAAGAGGGAATCGAGAGCCTTACTGTTCCAACTCGAGTTTTGATAGTTGAATGCGCCCCATTTATCAAGAGGTTTGGGAATATCAACACCATCAATGGTGACAACAGGTTCACTCCACCCATAGATCATACAGTGCCAAACTTTCTCATCGATACATTTTAAAAACGCTCTCATACGAGCTTTCCAATAAGAATAGTTTGTACCATCAAGTAACGGAGGTCTATGGGTCGAGTTACCTTCGCAAATTGAATCTATATGACCAATCATACAAAATCATACTCCAATAGTTTTGATAAAAACAAAGAGTGACCTACTCTGATATCAATTGAAAAACCTAAGTGATTCGTGATTAGATCAAGATTTAATTGTACCAATTCCCAAACAATTAAAACTAACAATCTAAATTATCAAGCACGTACGAAAGTGACTTAGATTGTTGTTTCAAAAACAATAAATTGACACAAATGATTTTTACGTGGAAAAAATCACTATTGGAGCACCTCCAATTGTGATTAAAAAACCACGGGCGAAACGCCACAAAACAATCCACTATGAAGGAAAGAAAGAATACAAAATACTTAAACAAATTACCCAAATTCTGTCAATTTGTCTTCAACGATTTGTATATCTTCCACTGCAACCTTCGTCTCAGAATTGATTAGATTGATGTTGATTCCACAACATCCACGTCGACTCAACGACCGCACACAGCTTCGAACACTCCAAGCTTGAATCTCTGGATTCCACCAAGGAAGAACACTCTTGAAGATGATCACTCAAACAACCTTTTGATGTGTATTATCAAACCATGTGAGTTTAATACTCAAGCAAACATCAAAGGCAAACTAGCAAAATAGCCCCAAAAGAAAACCCTAAAGCCCTTAAAACAGATCTGGAAGCCTTAAATATAAAAACGGACTTAAACACATATATATAGAAAATAGGGGTCGCGTACCCCGCTCGAGCGCAGGACTTGCCACTCGAGCAGAGTCACTAAAACGCGTGCGATAAAACAATACGCTCGACTGCTAGAACTCATGCTTGAGCGCAAAAACACGCCTCTTAGTATTTTTATAGAAAAGCCAAACTACTGAGAAGGTGCAAACTCCGCTCGAGCGGGACAAGCAAAAAATAAGGAAAAATTACAACTCAACTAAATAAGTTTGTTTACGGAATTGGCAACAAGTAGGGACCTAACAATAATAATGTGATTGAATTAAAAATTATTATTTTAAAACAAAAAAATGAACGGAGATGACTTTTATTTACAAAATAGTCACTTTAAACCACATAAAGATGACTTTTAATTACAAAATTGTCACTACAATATCATTCTGATAAAAAAATTTGTAATGTTAAAATTTTCTAATTATAAAGAAATTAGAAGTTGGGTTGAATCTAAATTTTGCTTCGCATATTTGAGTCACGGATATAACTGATTCCTTTGTAATTCTAAAGTGAATTCATAGTATAGATTTTGGAGTTTAGATTTGTCCATATCTATACTATTATATAAAACACACAACCCTTTGAAAGGCAGTTCTATTTGCATATCACTAATCCTCTCAGTTCACATTAGATTTAATTTGATTTTTTTTTGCTATTAATCTTCAAATAATACCAAGATACTCTCATCTTCTTTAATCTCAAACCTTAACCCTAATAGTAGCCCAATAGTCACTACCTATTGCCTCTGCCATCCCTATTTCTAGCTCTCTCTTGTTATTGCTATTGTAATCCCCCATCCCTTCTTGTCATTATAGCTGCTGCGATTCCCCTCCCCACGCCACCCTGCCTCTCCCTTCCCCTACCTCCTCCCCGTCCTTGTTGCCCCTCTCTCCCTAGTCCCCTTCCTTTCCTACATTCTCTCCCCCTCACCAAACTCTTGCATCATCCTTCTTCAGTCTCGCAACAACATCCCTTATTCTTGCAACACCCTCCCTCCTACCCTCCCATCACCATCAAAACACTAGTCGCTACCTCTCTAACTCCAATATGAAGAGGCAGAAGTGGAAATGAGTGGGTTGGAGAGAGGGTGGTGGAGGGGCTATCGGGCTAGGAAGGGGCAATGGGGAAGAAAAAGGGATAGGAAGGGGGTGGCAATAGAGGGAGGAACAAGGAGGCTATGGAGGGGGTGGTGGAGGGCTGATGGGGTTAGGAAAGGTTTGTAGAGAAGGAAGGGGGTTTATGCTGGTGGCAATGGCTAGTAGTGATGTTGGAGGTTAGTGGTGTGTACCAATAGATTAGATTTTAAAATTTCACCCAAATGAATATTTTACTTGAGACATATAAATTCGTATTTAGAACATTGCATAAATTATCATTTCTCTTATAAAGTTGTAATGACTCCTACAACAGTCATATATTAGTAGGATCTATTACCTTTGTTGGAGAGACAATAATTTATGCGGTTCTTTAAATAATTGATGTTTGTCATTGTTATTTTTATACAAATAGTCACACACATAAATGCATATCTTTGCCATGACTATTCCTTGGAGGTAACGAAAAACTCTGATTCAAGGGAATCCATAGATAGGGATTTGTACTAAAAGTTATGTGTGAAAAGCAGGAACAAGATTTAAGAGTTTGAAAGGCCTTTTTTTTTATTGGAAAATATTATAAGTTTCAAATTTTCTATTAAATAAATGATTTAATATTTTATATGGGTGTGAGGCTCACTTTTTTTTGACCCCACATTATGTGAGATATTTAATCATTTGTTTGATAAAAAATTTGGTATCCCTAATATTATCATTTTGTATTTTCCTTGGGCATTAAATTGGAATTTCACATTACTATCTTCACTGGTATTCGATTCATCATCATCAATGCTCCTGCACCCAATTTTAACAGCTAAGCTAACTAATACTCTCCAACGGTAAACACGACCAACCACGTCTCTTTAAATTTTGAAAAAATTAAAACATTTTCTTTGTATGTCAGAATCTGAGTGTGTACGTAGAGAGAGAGAGAGAGAGAGAGAGAGAGGGTAAAAATGGAGACAGTTTCATGAAGAAGGTAGGTGTGGGGAAGGTTACACACGCTTTTACATGTATATCTTTCTTTCTTTCTCACACAACCAACGTTTTGTCACAACACAAGCATTCCTCCTCCTCATCAAGGCGGCTTGTAGTCGGTTATTCTATTCCCAATTAAAATTGAAATAAATTTCGTGTTAGAGATTAAAAATTTGTTCAAGATGAGTTTATCAATGAACAAATTTTGAAGTCAATCAAGTCTTGTATTTGGCTCATTAGGTTTTTTTGGATGTTAGATTTTTTTTTTTTTTTTTTTTTTTGTTGACATTTTTTAATCTTTAGTGGGATTTTTTTGTAATAAATTTATGTCAATTTTTTTTTCTTTTTATATTCATCTCAGTTTAGCTAAACGATCCAACATATCATTGCGGTTAAGTTCATAAATAAAAAAAAGAATAATATTGGATGCATATTTTGTAAGGATGATTCTTTTTGGCTAAAAAGTTACATTTTAGAGCCATGTTTCTCCTCCCAAAATCTAGTTTTCAAATTTATTCTTAATGATGGGATCATGATTGAATTTCAAATGATTGATTTTTAAACAGATCAATAATTAATATGGAGAAAATAATTCATTCACACAATTTTTTCTTTCAAATTCTCCAAATGACATGTTAAGCAAAATTTATAAAGTTGAGTTACAATCTAATATTCTTTCATAACTTTCCTTACATACATTTTGTCTTACCACTTCATTTGGGAGATTTGGGGATGAAAAAGTTATATGGATGTAGCATTGCTGAAATATGAATTAGGTAAATTTGAGAGTAATGTTTTAAGGGTTTCAAGCTGCATCTATAAAACGATTCGGGTTTGACTTCTTCATATTCACAATTTAATTTGAGAGAGCATTTGGGATTAGTGGGTTCATTGTGAGCCCAATTTTGGTGATCCAAACAGTTCACTTTTAGTACTCGTTAAGAAGAATATTTATGTAAAAAATCAAAATGATTGGATTTTGATAATTATATGTTTGAATTATATTTATCTTATAAAAAATGGACGGCAATTATAATTTCAAAAATAACTGTCTATTTTTTAAAGACAAATGTGTTTTTAAACATATAGCTACTGAAATTCAATTATCTTGATTTTTTATATGAATATTATTCTCAATAAATTCTAAAAAGTGAACTGTTTGAATTACTCAGATTAGACTTATAAGGGGTCCACTAAGTTCAAATACTCAACCTGGGAGAAGCCAAATTAACCCAAACAATTCAATCATAATTAGTAATTTACAATAAACATAAAAAAAAAAAAATCTTATTTACAGCTAGTCTTCATTCATTAACAACACTGTAAGATGTCATTAATGAATCATGCATAGCGACATAATGATAATCAGTTTCAGGAATCCTTATTAAAGATTTTCATTTGAAAACAGGTGTTCCATATTCAATTTAACTTAAAATTGCATTTCTCGTATATATTATTTCCATTTTAGTCTTAGGGCCCAAAGTTGCAAGAATCTAAAACTACAAAAATAATATTTAAATAAAGAAGATAAAAATAATTCTTGAAAATATATTTTAAATCCTTAAATACCTTTGCTTAAAAATAAAATCCAAATATCATAAGAATAAAAAGCCATCTAATTATGGTAACCTAAATGCTCAAAAACTCTTCTTCATAAGATTCGTAGACTCTAAATCCTTAAAAATAAATTCAAAAGGAAAAAAAAAGTTTCTAATACTTAAAAAGTAAATATCCAAACACACACACACACACACAAAAAAAAAAAAAAAAAAAAAAAAAAAAAAAAAAAAAAAAAAGAAAAAAGAGAAGAAGAATAAAGGGTGGGCGCCAAATCATGTGGAATTCACTATTTGTCTGACAATGTAACACGTTCTCTGATATTCATATGTGCATCTAGGCTTATTCATATATGAATTACTCATAGTCACCCCCCCAAAAATATCAATTATTGTCCATTTAAATGCTGCAATGAGCAACATTGTGGCATCAATTAGCATACAAGCCAATTAGCGCAATACATCAATTTTTTTTTTTTTGGCTATATTAACAACACAGGACGATTCTATGAAAGTTGGCAGATGGCATTAACTGCACAGTGGAATCAAAAATTATTAAATGAATTTCCGTAGTTAGCCTTATATCTCTTACTTTCAAACACTTTCTTTTCACACCTCATAAATGGAGACAGTTGAGAGTTGCAATGCATTGCCCCTTTTATTTACTCTTCTTCTGCTTCTCCACAGTCATCTCACCCAACCCATTCTCTTTGGTCTCTCTTAAGGTTTCACAAGTTTCATGGATTGGCCACTCATCAATCTCCTCTTTACAGCTTTTCTTCTGCTTGCATCTGCAGCCATTCATGGAGCTCAAGCTGTTTCCATGCTCACTGGCACTGTCTTCTGTGATCAATGTAAAGATGGCCAAATCTCCCTCTTTGATTATCCCCTCTATGGTGAGTTCATCTAATCTCTACAAACACAGAAATCAGACACAGAATACACATGAATGAACAATGATGGACTATAATTTTGTATATAGTTTAATTACATTTATGTTTATATATCATTACTCTTTTTAATACTCGGGTCCCTGCAGGAGTAAAAGTTGCAGTAACCTGCTCGGACAGTAATGGGCAAGTCACATTGTTGAGAGAAGAGACTACAAATTGGTTTGGAAACTATGCCATGAAGTTTGATGGCACACCTGACTTGAGTGGGTGCTATGCCCAGGTTTCTTCAGGGAGTGGTGGACAAGGGTCAAATGATTGTGTGGCTGTGGCTGGTCCAGCCAAGAGTCTAAGACTCGTGTTTAGGATCTTTGATATGGAAATGTATACTGTTGATCCTCTGCTTTCTGAGCCTGCTCAGCCAATGTCCATGTGTCCAAGGTCTTACGCCCCTGTGTCTGCTCCGGTAATCCCTGTAACACCTCCGGTGCCAGTCGAGCCTCCACCAGTGGCTCGACTGCCTCCACTACCACCGATGCCACGGCTGCCGCCACTGCCACCGCTGCCACCAATGCCATCCTTGGAGGCTTCTGCTTGTCCGTACTGGTAAGTTCCAGCCACGGGCTGAGTTAGGATTGGTTTGAAAATTGATTTTTTAATAATTTTTTAATATTTTACGAAAAGACGTAAAAAAAAAATAGGACTGGGGGTCAAGCACCCCTTCTCAACTTTTTTCTCAACTTTTTTGTGTAATCATTAATAAAACCAGAATTGAACTTGTTTTTTTGTTTGGTTGTCAAAATCCTAAAACCATTAGATACGGTTTGGTTTATGGATTTTCTCGAAATTGAACCAAAGTCCCCCATATGTGTCACCATCTATATATATATATAGAAGTTCTTTACTGTCTGTTCAAATTCCTTCACTTCTCTTTTACTCTTTCTCATGTTTCCATATACCACTAAATTAGAAGAATTGTTCTGAAAATATAAATGTGAAAATCTGTACACATGTTTAGCAAAATTTATATACTTAATAGCATACAATTATGGATAGTAAATTAGCCTAATTGGGTAAATAACTTGTCCCTTCACATGTCTGCGCGTTTAAAAACGATCTATGTCTTTGCCTAGTTAAATGCCCCATCTGAATTCACTGATTCCAACCCAAATTTCACAATCCAAAGACCACACCAATTACTTGGCCATGCTTGACATTTTTTTTTTTGGAATTGGTAGGAATTGGACAATGCCGGGTTACGAATGCTACTGGAAGGCGGTGACGCCAGACATGAAAGTAGCCGTTGTGTTTGGCTTAATCGCAGCGCGGAGATATGGGACAGACATGACACTAAGGCAAGGCATGGAAGGCAGGGGAGACCCTTACAGGACCCTACTGAGGGAAGGGACAACGGCCCTCCTCAACTCCTACAACAGCATCCAGTTTCCGTACCATCCCCTCGGTGTGATCCATCACATGAATTGGGCCTTATTGGGCTCCACTCGGCTTGTTCTCCACACGGCAATACGCTTCATGAGGGCTAATTCTGGCAGTGGAAAAGTCAGCTGCAAATTCACTCCCTGCAAGTGATCATCATCCTCCGCATTTTCTGAATTTATTAATTTATATAAAAGGCTGTTTTTTACTATATATGCGGTCATATTTATGTTTAATAGAGTGCATTGATGTGTTGAATTGGCCAATTCTCCTTATTGTGATTTGGGAATTGAACTTGTCATATTGTTATATTTATCATGAAGGATTGAATTAGAAGGGTTTGGGTGCTTCCTTATTTTAGCCATGGAGTAAGTTTGAGTGATTGTTCTATGAGGAAAAATAAAGAAATGGATGTTAAACTCTAGATTTTGTAAACTTAGTAAATATTTTGGACTCACCCCAATTTCTTGTGTCTACGATGTTAAATTTGATCTCTGTCTCTCTTTCGGACCTATGTACATGTGATGCATTTCTTGAGATTTAAATTTGTTGGGTCATTTAGGAATTGACTTTCTAAGTGATTTTTTAATTTTTTTTTTATAAAAAAAGATTTGTAAAAAAATAAGGAAAATGAAACTTTTTGTAAAAATTATCTTTCCAGACACCTTTTGTTGGAATTTATGGTTTTTTATAGGTTTATTTTGGGTTATCTTTGAGCCCAAATTTGAGTGGGTCCCACGTCTTTTGGAGTGGGTCCAAAGAGGTGACGTGTTCCTTACTGCATGACAAGTCACACGGTACAAACGGTTCGTCAAAATTATTTATGATTGAATGGGAAGTTGACTTCGTTTTCGGGTTTGTTAAATGAACAATTGAAGAATCAAAAGTGGGTTTCCTTGAAATGGATTGTCCCACATTGAAACTTGAAGAGAGCTTCTATGTATTTATAAGCTCTAAGTGGGAATACCTGGATTGGGCCCCAAAGGACACCCCAAGTTTATAGTAGGGAAGAGTTATGGACAAAGTGGGCCTTAACCCAAACCACCACCCGCCAGCCGAGCCTTGCCGTGCTGTGCATAAGTGTCGGTCGGGGTCAATTCTAATACTAATTTTTTTTGAACAAAATTTATTTGAATTTTTTTCAGAAATTTTTGCAGGAAAAATTAATTTTTCTGAATGAAACTAATTCAAATTTTGCGCCAAATTTGAATTTAATTTTCTGTCCAAAAGTTGCCTCCTCCAGTCCAAAATTTTCCAACAGATTAAACTATTTTCAATAGTTTTAAAAATGCCAGCAGTTGTACAGATTCAAACTGCTGCAGATTTGTTCAAATTTGAATTGTATCTGTTCAATTCAAAATTGAATCTGTTCATTTCAAAATTGAACCTGTTCGGATCTGGTCACCAATCTGCCTATAAAAGCAGACCTGCTTCTAGCATTTTTACACATTCAGAAAATTGTTTACCTCCCGTTTTTGCACTCTGCTTACATTATTCTTCATATTATTTTTGGAAAAAAATTCAGGGAGTATAGAACACAGGTTTTGTGAGCCGTACAGATTATATGAAGTGCTACTATAATTTGTGAAGATCATTGTATTTTGGGAGATGGACGCCATTCATCTGTAAGCATCGAAGCCGGGCGAATCTGTTTTAAGGATAGAGTGTCACATACTCGACTTGATCTTTTTATACTTATTCAATTCGGTAAATAAATTATGTAAGTAATTTATTTTATTTGTTTGATTTGGTTTCAAGTTATTTTATTTTACACAAAAGATTGTTTCAACAATATTAAGACAGATTTGAATTATTCTGTTTATACAGAATTTTTCGTTTGTTTCATGTTCTTCTTTCATTCTTCTTACGGAAATTAATTTTCTGTGTGTTTACAAAGTGATATTATAGTTGGAAAATACAAATAGTAGTAATATACTGTTTATTTTCTTTGACAACTAATACTAATATACTGGTAGTCATTAACAATTCAGAATATTTATTTGTAAAATTGGTCAGAAATTAGTTTTGGTTTTCAGAAATAATTTATGAGTTTTCATTAATTAAAATTTTGTTTTTAGTATTTTAATTTTTGAAGTGTTACAGAAATATTTTTCTGTGTAGAATTAATTTGTTTAAATAAAATTTTATTTTCAAATTAATTGAAAATAAAAGTTATAATTCTTATTTCTTTTATTTTTATAGAATTAAATTTTGTGTCTAAGGTTTACAATTTCTGTGTAGTATAAAATTCTAATTCTAATTTTATTTTATAATTTAGAATTCATGGCTATTGAAACTAACGCTCAAACAAGTATTGGTATGGTGGCTGCAATTGCGCCAACCCCTCCTCCTATTGAGACTGTGCCAGTCAATTACGGTGAAAAGCCAGAGAAGTTCTTAGGAACTGATTTTAAAATATGGCAGCAAAAAATGTTGTTCTATCTTACTACTCTCAACCTGGCACGGTTTCTCCGTGAGGATGCTCCTAGTCTGAAAGAGAATGAAATTGACCGGCAAGTGGTTGCTGCGGTCAATGCCTGGAACCATGCTGATTTCCTTTACCGAAATTACATCTTGAATGGACTTGACAGCACATTGTACAACGTTTATAGTCCTATTAAAACGGCAAAGGAACTTTGGGAGTCTTTGGAGAAAAAGTACAAAATAGAAGATGCTAGGTCAAAGAAATTGTGGTTGGCAAATTCTTGAATTTTGTGATAATTGATTCTAAGACTGTGATCAGCCAAGTTCAAGATCTCCAACTTATTCTGCATGACATTCATGCAGAAGGCATGTCTCTCAGTGAATCCTTCAAAGTTGCTGCCTTAATTGAAAAATTACCATAAGGCTGGAAGAAATTCAAAAATTACCTCAAACACAAGTGCAAGGAAGACAACCACAATTCACAGAAACGAGCTAGTAAGAATCTAATGGAGTCCAAGGAAAATGTGGTGAAACATGCTCTAAAAGCAAATAAACGAAAGTATTCTGGAGAAAGTTCCGCACAAGGCTTTAAATGAGGGGAAACTAAGAAGTACAAGTTTAATGGCAAATGTTACATCTGTGACAAATAGGGACATTGGGCCAAAGATTGCTGTAGCAAGGGCAAAAGCAAAAGAAGATCAAGCAAGAAGCTTGCTTAAGCCAATATGACCAAAGTGGACAAAATTTCCAATGGTGTAGATGACATAAATCTTTCTGTAGTTGTTTCCGAGGCAAATCCTGTCGGAAATCCTAAAGAGTGGTAGGTGGACACTAGTGCTACTCGCCACATTTCTGTTACGACCCAAACCCGCCCCTATAAGTTTAGTGTCGTAACTGGTCAGAAATCCTTGAATTACCAAAGGTCTCTAAATAGAATAACATATAATTAGGGATTGCGGAAGCAAATATACAAAAATTATACATAGTCCATTGAGCTGTGTAGACATAAATGGGACAAATAATTTTAAACTATAATAACACACATGTGACATCATATATGCATATGTGTAGACTTGACTTTCTTCTCGCCCCCTTTTGGGGAGCTCGAATTGGTCCTACAGTTCGGACACATGTCATGGTTTTGAATCTAATCTCACAAAGTGCAATGCGAGACTGATAAACACCAAATAGTTCAATCCGGCAAATCATTTTGAAAAATCAATTTTGAATCAAATAATGCCAAAACTGGACTGCTTTGCCAGATTACAAAGTCGCCACCTAAATATTTTATATTTGAAAAATTTAGGAAACCCTGACTCGTGCCAAAGGCCACGTGTCCGTCATCACCAAAGTTGCCTCGGTTCGGGAACTTGGGTATGAGAGGGGAAGGTCCTGAAATAAGCATCCCCGCTCACCCGATCAAAAGATCAGCCTCTACTATCATGATATGTTGTTTCATAAACCTCATGTGTTCTTATTTTGATTATTAGCTAACTTTACTATGTGACGCACACACAATCAAATATAGACTAAGTCGCAAGACTTGGAACAAATCAATTCATGTTTGTTTTCAAAAATAGTTTGAAAATACCACCCTCAAGTGGGCTAAAACACGGATTTGCTACCCTCAAGTGGGCTTAAAACATGATTATTTGCCACTTCGCAAAGTGGGCTTAAAACTCACAGTCATCGAATTGTTCAAATTCAAGCAACAAATATAGACTAAGTTGCAAGACTTGGAACAAATCAACTCATGTTTGTTTTCGAAAATGGTTTAAAAATACCACCCTCAAGTAGGCTAAAACGCGGATTTGCTACCCTCAAGTGGGCTTAAAACATGATTATTTGCCACTTCGCAAAGTGGGCTTAAAACTCACAATCATCGAATTGTTCCAATTCAAGCAACAAAGTCTTCATTCACAGGCATTCATGCAGTTAATCATTTAAGCACATAGCCTCATGGTAAGCATGCGAAGCATGACAACACTCACACTCATGCAAGTATGCTAAAGTGTAAAACTTACAGTGTACTCTGAGCCAAAACAAAAAAAGCTAGCTAGAAATAATGCATGGTCCTAACTATACAAGATGTCTAATGCAACACATTGTAGACCGCCCCGAACTTGCTCCGCTTGCCCCCCTTTCGAAGAGGGTGCGGGTTTGGGTTCATAGCTATTACAGTTCGTACCCCTGTCATGGTTTTGTATCTAATCTCACAAAGTGCAATGTAAGATTGATAAACCACTAAAGAGTCCAAATCCGGCAAATCGTTTTAGAAAATCGATTTTAATCAAGAAGTGCCAAACATGGATTGTTTTGCTAGATTACAGAGTCGCCACCTAAATGTTTTGTTTTTTGGGAAACTTAGGAAACCCTGAGTCATGCCAAAGGCCACGTGTCCGTCATCACAAAAGTTGCCTCGGCTCGGGAACTTGGGTACCGGGGGGGGGAAGGTCATGAAATGAGCAACCCCGCTCACCCGATCAAAGGATCTGCCTCTACTAACATGATATGTTGTTTTCATATACACATGTATTGTTATTCCGATTATTAGCTAACTTACTATGTGATGCGCATAGTATACAAGTATAGACTAGATCGCCTAAATTGGAACAAAACAAGTCAATGTTTGTTTTTCGAAAATGGTTTGAATTTGTCACCCTCAAGTGGGCTTAGAAATACGGATTTGCCACCAAACAAGGTGGGCTTAAAACATGATGATTTGCCACTCCAAGTGGGCTTAAAACTCACATTTTGATAAATTGTTCCAATTCAAGTAATGAAGGCTTCATCCACAAGCATTCATGCAGTTAATCAAATAAGCACATAGCCTCATGGCAAGCATGCTATCATGGCAATCACTTACTGTACGGGGAGCAAATATTCCGGCAAGCCCGTACTCCTTTCTTCTGAGCTCCGTCGATGTCCGATCACCTGCGAGCAAGTAACGGTGAGCTACCCGGCGGTGTGTGGCCGGAAAAACCCTCCGACGATCAAGTTAGCACACACCTTAGGATGGATAGAGAGAAGGGAGAGAGTGTTTGAGTGTAAGAAATTCCTTACAGAGTGTTCGTGTGTCCCGTATGGGGGGCGCAGACATGCCTATATACCTTCTGAGCCCCTTACCCACTCCCAGTCATCTCCTGACACGTGGCTCTGCTATCCCATCTGTCAGCATAGACCTTGCTGAACATCACCTAATCTCAACTGCCTGACTTCACAGCTGGAGCTCGGCAGCCGTGCTGCTCTACCACGGCCATGCCATGCTTCATATCCATGCGCCTAACCGGACAAACACATGGAGGACCGGGCTAGGCGGCATCCCGGCAAAGCCTAGCCCGGGTACCTCCTTTGGTCGGCCTTCCTGCCGGTCAATCAACTACCTCGGCTGACCACGCCTTTCCGGGCGCCGGTCACTCGGTCTGTCTGGCTTCGACCATCCTCGGACCGAGCATCCTGGTCCGACCGGTCACTTCCTGGCCGAGCAGTTTCTGTTTGGTCCGGGGTGGCACACACTCAGTCCAAACTCTGCCCGGCCCAAATCTGTCTGGCACAACTCTGCCCGGCCCAAATCTGTCCGGCACAACTCTGTCCGGCCCAAATCTGTCCGGCACAACTCTGCCCGGCCCAAATCTGTCCGGCACAACTCTGTCCGGCCCAAATCTGTCCGGCACAACTCTGCCCGGCCCAAATCTGTCTGGCACAAAGTCCATATCATTAATCTCCCTCTCACTTACAAACATGCAAGGATGCTAAAGCGTAAGCGCTTACAGTGTACTCCGAGCCAAAACAGAAAAATAGTTAGAAATCAATGCATGATCCTAGCTATGTTAATGTGCTTGTAGACACCCCATTTTTGACCGACCTTAAGACTTAGACGTCACCAGTTGAGCGTTCGGTGATGTTGCATGTTGTGCTTGTTCTGAGGTTTCAAAGTCTCGGCTGCGAGCCTTGCCTTCGGACTTCGGGACTCTTTTTGTGCCTTGTCTCGGTTTGCGAATCGGGTCTTATTTTCTCCGTTTTCTCTTCCCGAAGGGAGGGAGAGGTCTCGTAGACCATCTCTCAGTGGGCATAGGCTATGTTTCGTGGTCGTAGGCCATTTTTCCCATTTGGAGCCCGGTTTTTAGTTTTCGGAGCCGTCGGCTGTGTGCCTCAGTTCGGGACGGCTTAGCTATCTCCGTTTACTCCGATTTTTGGCACACATCTTATTTCCTCCCTTTAGAGGAACACTGTGGCCTTGGAGACCACCTTCGTGGTCATACGCCACTTCCGGTGCCTAACAGCCTGTTTTCAGGGCCTTGAACCGCGCGTTTTGGCCCCCGAACCTTCGTTTTGCATCCGTTTTGTTCCATTTTTTGTAGAGACCCTATTTTCACTGTTAGGGAGGTGATAGGATGGTGGTCGGCCACCTCTTCTCCTGAAAAGTCAGTTTTCTCATTTTCTCTCTCCAAAAGCCGATTTTTCGGACAGAAAGCTAGTTTCTCTCACTTTTGAGCCACATTTTCTGGCTTTTCATACCACCATTGTGTTGTGCTCATCTGGGAGGCCACCAATATGGGTAGGCCGGCCAGAAATTCATCTTGACCCTTTTGAACCTTACTTAAAAGCTAGCTTTTCTCTCTCCTAGGTCACATTTTCTGATTTTTCTCTACAGAGCTGTGTTCTACTCATCTGGGAGGCCACCTTTCTGGGTAGGCCGACCAACAATTTTGGTTGAACCTTTTGACTCCTGGTCGGCCGACCAGGGGGAGTGGCCGGCCGGCCACTTGAACTGGCTGGCCTGCTTCTTGCTTTTTGCCCTCTCTGAATGCTTTACAGCTGTGCCAGCTGGGGGGCATTTGGTGCATCCTCCATACACGTGTATGGAGGATCTTTGAAGCTTCCAAGAAAAGCTTTGGCGTCTCTTCTCTATAAGAGAGGCCCTCCTCTTCATATCAGGGGTGGAATATTTTTGCTTAAAGCTTATAACCTCCCTCCTCTATTGTCACTATTCCAAGCTCCAAAACCCTAATTTTCTTGGTCCATTTGCACTACAACCCTGAGCACCACACCTCCATCATCCATTCCAGCACCTTGGAAGTCATTTGCAGAGGTTGAAAGCTCACCAACTTGGTCCAAAAGTTGCTAGAGGTCGGCTCTTCAAGGGTAAGTGTCTATTTCCCTTAAACTTGCATTTTTTTGCTTCATTACTTAGCTTCACTTTAAAGTATTTCTGGGCTTTGTCATAAACTAGAAAGTGTCATATTTTGAGCTCCTCTTCAACTTTGTTTAAGGGCACTTTGCTGTTTGAGGTCATCTACTTCCCCTTACCCTCTATCTCTCTTTTAGGGCTATTTTTGTATCATACTTTAGCCTTACTTGTAAACATTTTTGAGATTTTTTATAAACTAGAAAAAGCCTTTATTTGACCTCCTCTTTAAGTTTTCTTGAGGTCACTTTTCTGTTTGGAGTCATCTCCTTCATTGCATGCTTCATTCCTTCATATTTAGGGCTATGCATTAGAGCATTTGCATTGGACTTGTTTTGGCCTCTTAGCCACTGAAATCCAGGGGATTTTCAGTGGCTTTGATGAGGTTTTGAGCTTTGAAATCATAGAGGGGTGACCCTTTCACCCCTCATTTTCTTTACTAGCATCATTGGCTTTCCAAAGGGGCCCTATTTTTCATGCATTGAAGTCACTTTTTGGGCCCAATTTTGTGGGTTTTAAGGTCTGACTTAGGTCTGTTCGGGGCCCTTTTGATCATATTTTATGTCTATAGTGCATGTGTAGAACAATTCCATTCAAGGCCTTTTGAGGGGGCCTTTCATCGTATGCTTCCTTGACTGATTTCAGGGCCAATTTTGTAAGTTTTAGGGCCGTCATAACTCATTTCCAGAGTTGGTTTGGTCATGCTAAGTGTCTATCTTGTATGTGCGTAACAACCCCTTGCAAGGCCCTCCAAAGAAGCCCCTCATTTTTGCATGCATTGGCTGCATTTCAGTGATTATTTGGGCATATTTTGGCTTGTTTTATTCACTGTTTTTGGTTGGTTTGATGAGTTCTCATTCGCTTCATATACATGCCATGTAAACCATGCTTGCTAGCCAATGTTGCAGGCTATTTTAGTCCATCATGTTAGCATCTTTTGGCCATGCTCTAAACTAGAAATGTGCATGTTTTGGGATTGCCTTGGCTCTGTCTTTTGACTTCATGATCAAATAATTCTTGACTTGTATACTTGTGGTTCAATGCATTGGACTAGTTTTGAGTTTCGGGGCTTATTCCATGCCTCGGGTGCCATATTTCCATGTTTCGGGACCATTTAGCATCATGTTTCAGTGCTGAAATTTTCATGTTTGAATGCCATGCTTCATCCTTGCCACTCTTTGGTAGAGTGGTATTTTATGCCTTAGTTTCGGTCCTCGGTTTGCGTGCATGTGTGCACGCGTTTCGATTGTCTCATTTTCATCCAACGACTACTGATGTGAATGTGGCTGAGGTCCACTCATGTTGGTGTAAGTTCATTATGCATTGTGTATGCCTTTTCAATTTATAGCATTGCGTATGCTAGGTTGCGTGTTAGTGCATTGTGTATGCCATGTTACATCGAGCATTGGGTATGCCATCTCATAGCATTGTGTGTGCTAGGTTGTATGTTAGTCGCATTGTGTATGCCATTTCATTTGCATTATGTTTGGGATAGGAGTTAGCCCAAGCACGGGAAACGAGGAACGTTTCGTACTCTGAGTGACGGAACGTGTCTCAATTCCCCGTCGCTGACACTCTGGATTACCCATGATGGAGTTTAGGTCTTGTTGTGTTTTCATGTGTATTTATTTCATATTGAGTCGTGCAATTCGACTCCTCGGCCATCATGCATCGATATGCGTGATTGATGGCATGAGGATCGAGGACTACACTCCCTGAAGAGTAGTCATGCATACATATGTGAAAATACTTTGCCATGCCCCTTTGTTGCTCTCTGTTGCAGCAAATCAGAAATCAGCAGCTTTCTAAAGCCTTGCACAGCATTCCGGCATTAATTGAAAACAGAGGCGAATCGGGGCATCGCAATGGATTTTCGCGCCAGGCAACTCAAGCATGCATCTCCCATCATTCGGAATAGAGCTGAGGCAGTCCATATGCTTGCATGCTGATTTACTCGCTTTCCTAGATTAATTTGTTAATTAATTAGGGTTTTGTAATATTTAATTATTCATTTCGGACTGTACTATTTATTCGAACTGTATTATTCTTTCGGACCCTCCGAGCAAGGGCACAATTGTAATAAGTGTGCGTGTGTGTGATGTATGTTTTTCAACCCCACGTCTTTCTCCCTTTTATTTACCAGCTTATGATGGTTAGATTCAATTAACATACAGCATGATAGCATGTTTGTATTCATTCATCTGTTTTGCATGCACCGGGCTCGGCGCATCATACTAACTGCATTTGTATTTCAATTCCGAGTTGAATACTTGTTTGTTGTAGCATTTCACATGCCATCTTTAGAATAGCCGAGCCTATCTTAGTTGCATTTTGCATGTGTTGCATTAGGCATTATTGTATAGTTAGGACCATGCATGGATTTCTAATTAGCTTCTGTTTTGGTTTGGAGTACTCGGTAAGTTTTATTATTTAGCATCTTTGTATGTGTGTGAGTGACTACCATGATAGCATGCTTACCATGAGGCTAATTGCTTATATGATATACCTGCCTGAATACCTGTAGGTGAAGGTTGGATTCTCTGAGTTAGAACAATTCATCGACTATGAGTTTTAAGCCCACTTGAGAGTGGCAAATCATCTTGTTTTCTAAGACCACCTGAGGGTGGCAAATCCATGTCTTAGCCTACTTACGAGTAGCATCATCAAACTATTTTCAAATAAACAAGCATGAAATGTTTTGTTCCAATTCAGGCGATCCAGTCTATACTTGTATGCTGTGCGCATCACATAGTAAATCTAGGCTAATAACCGAAATAAGAGCACATAATGTTTTCAAAACTAGATATCATGATTAGTAGAGGCCGATCTTTGATCGGGCGAGCGGGGGTGCTCACGAAGTGACCTTCCCAATCGTACCCAAGTTCTCGAGCCGAGGCAACTTTGGTGATGACGGACGCATGGTCTTAGGCAACAAGTCAGGGTTTTCTAAATTCCCCCAAAATAAAATATTTTGGTGGCGACTCTGTATCTGGTAAAGCAGTCCATGATTTGGAACTTCTTTCAAAAAATCTGTTTTCAAAAACGATTTGCCAGATTTTGGACTCTTTGATGATTTCATCGGTCTTGCGTTACACTCTGCGAGATTAGATACAGGACCGTGACATTGAGTCCTGAACTGTAGTGAGCCCAATGAACAACACGGGATTTCCCTCCCGGGACGTTCGGGGACGTCAATAGTGCCTAATGCAACACATGCAATAATGCAACTAAGTAGGCTCGGCTATTCTAAGATGACATATGAATGCAACTTGATAACATATATTCAAATAGGTATTGAAATACGATGCAGTTTGAATGATGCGCCGAGCCCAGTGCATGCAAGACAAATGCATGATGCAAACATGCAAGCATAAGGTATGCTAATCAAAATATGCCCTAAACTAACGATCGAAAGCAGTTAAATAAAAGGGAGAAAGAAATGGGGTTGGAAGACATGCACACACACACGCACCCTTATTACAACAATATGCCCTCTCGACGGAGGGTCCGAATAAATAAGCTAACTAGCTACGCTAAGCTATTTATTACAAATCAACTAATTAACTATTCTAGCTAATTAATTATTACAAAACCGAATCGAATAACTAGCTACACTAAGCTAATTAATTACAAACCGAATTAATTAATTAAACACTAACTAATTAATTGTAAAACAATTAAGCTACTGAACTAAGCAGCTAAACAATTCAGATGAACGGCCTCGGGAAATGAGGGGGATATGCATGCTCGGTTGGCTTCACCCCGAAAATTCACTACATTGCCTCAGGTGCCTCTGTTTGCAGACTTTTGGATTTCTGAAAATTGTGCCAACTTCCAGATTGCTTCTGACCCATCTCAGGAACATGCTGAGGGATGATCGGCCATGATTGGTGGTAATCGGCCAGTACTAGTGGCCGGTCGGCTGCTTTGGTGGCCGATCGGCTGGCTTTGATGGCCGGTCGGCCATTGATTTCTTGAATTTTTCTTTTTGCTACAACAGAGTACAAATAGAGGCATAGCAATGCCACAAATCACGCATCTCAATGCAGGATGGCCAAAGAATCAAGCTTGCACAATGTTAGTGAATGCACAAACGAGGCTCGAAGAGTCGTCACCCTATCATGCATGATCAAGGGTGACAACGACTAAGAAACGCAACACGTTTCATCACTTTGAGCATGAAACGTGCCACATTCCTTGTGTTTGGATTAACGTCCGATCCAAACACAATGCAATGCAAACAACATGTTCATCTTTCAATGCTAAAGTGGCATGCACAAGACTCTATCATGTAAGCAATGCATGCAAGATATGTTAAGGGGCCAAAAGCACTAAAGCAAGTGAAGAACATTACACATGAGGCATGCACTATCAATCTCAAATGGTCAAACCAGCTATGGGCAGACCTAAGATACTCCAAAACAGTGGCCAAAACACACTAAAACTTAGGCACAAAAAGTAAGAAATGCATGCTCATTCATTTGTTCGCAAGCAAGACACAAAGCTTATCTTTCAAACACATTGAAAGAGTGATATATATGAGAGAATGACAGAGGTACAAGGACTGAAATCATATACCAAATGATGACATATCATGCAAACAACACAAGTATAGCATGTTGGGGTCCTTAGAACTCAAAGCTAGTCAAGGGCTTTACACAAAAGGCATGCAATACATAGCCTAAACAACCAAACCAACTCTGGATAGAGCTCAATCATGCCAAAACAAAGGTTAAAACATGCTGAAACGGTAGCCCAAAAGCTTAGGCAAGCATGCACACAAATTGGCTCATGATCAAGGCATAAGGCGCAACCCTAAAAAGCTATGAAGAAGTGAAGTATATGAGAGTGTGACTACACTACATGCACTGAAATTACATGCTAAATGGTGCCATACCATGCAAACATCACATGCATAACATATAGCGATCCCGGATTTACCCTTATTGTACAGTGATCCGGACATGTGTCCGTGGATGTTGGTAGTTGATTATTATCTTGTTTACATCCCTTTTACTTATATTTGAGTTATAGGATATGTTGGGCAGGTTTGTTACAGGTTGGTTGAGTTTAGAAACCAAAACTAGTTGCCCAGATTTTTACCTGTCCGCTCGAGCGGGGGTTTTGGCGCTCGAGCGGGAATTGCACCCATCCAGTATTTCCTGTGTAGTGTTGGATGCTCGAGCGTGGAGTTGGCCGCTCGAGCAGGGTTGTGTGAGTGCCGCTCGAGCGGGGAGTTGGAAGCTCGAGCGGAGACCTGGTTCTGTAAAAGTTCTGGGAGTGTGTATCCGCCGCTCGAGCGGGATTGTTGACGCTCGAGCGGGAGTCTGTGAGTGACGCTCGAGCGGGGTGTTTAACGCTCGAGCGGGTCGACTGGGTTTAAGTTCCGTGTTTTGACTTTTCAAATCACTTTTTCACTTTCTCTTCTCTCTCCTACTTTTCCAAAAACACCATTGTTGAGCCTCTCACTCTAGAACTCTACCTTCTCTCTAGGTTTTGATCTAGTAGGAGTGATTTGCTCATCTTTGGCCTTTACAAAAAAGTTGTTGATCGTCGAGGGCTACATTTTAATCTGAAAATTTCGGGATTTGGAGCACGTTAGGTTTTGTCATCTTCTCCCTTGGGGCTCCGAATTTGAGGTAGGGATATCCTATTCCTCTCTATGGATTTTGTCTTTAAATTTTGGTATTTTGAGACGTTGGGGTTAGTTTGGCAATCTTGTGAAGATTTGGGGCTTTTGTGTTATTTTACAAAGGTTGGGGTTTTATTTATAATAAACCTAGATGCATGTTTGGTATAGAGAAATGGAATTAATGTTGAATCATTGATGAAAATGGGACTTAAGGGTTGTAATGTTAATTATGGAGAATGCCCTAATTACATTGTTTGATTAATTGGGTTAATTAATCGTAAAAAATGAGGTTATGAAATAGAAATGTTGAGATTGGGAATACATGGGATTAAAGGGTGTAGTTGGATCTCATGCCACTCACCTAGTTGAAAATGTTGATTTTATATCCATTTGCTGCATTTATTTACTGTATAGAAATAACTGCTTTGGGCTATCGGTGGAGGATAGTTGTGATTGTTGTAGACAATGCATGATGATTAGGTAAACGAAAACTAATCACTGGAATGAGTCATTGATTACGATTGATTGAAAGAACACGTTAAATTTATGTGTTGCGTGATGATGTGTATAATTATTGTTTATATGCGTTGTGTTATGTTGGAGGAGATAGGGGATGTACTCCACGGTTTAGGGGAAGATAGGGGATGGACCTCTAAACCGGATGTTGTTGGGAGGAGATATGGGATGGACTCCGTAGATAGAGCTCATATGCTTATCTAGTACTGTGTTGACAGAGCTCATATGCTTGTCATTGGAAGTGTGATAGTGCTCATATGCATATCTGTGGAAGTAATGATATAGCTTGTATGCTTATCTGTTGTTGTGTGATATAGCTAGTATGCTTATCTATTATGAAATGGGAAGTGTTTGATATGAGTTACTGTCTCATATGAGTTGTTTGGCCAAGTTCTGAGCCATGGTTGTAAATTGAGAATTGAAAGGAATTGGAAAATGGACTGTAATATGGACTTGTATGTCATGAAACCGTAAAATGTGATAAGGGAAAATATCAGTGTTGGCCATCTATCAATTGCTAATCTTTTAGTCATTGTTCATATTTGGTTTAGTGTATTTCTATTGGGCTGTGGCTCACCCTATATAGGAATGTCATTTTCAGGTACAGGTAGCATGCCACCTCCAAGGACATAGCTTGGGAGGCTAGAGGCGGACATACTTTTGTCGTTTTATTTTTGATGTATTACATGTAAATTCACGCCAATGGCTTAATGTGTAAATGAGTTAGTACTCTTTTGTTGTAACCAAGTGTTAACTTGGAAAGCTGTAAGCCCGTAGGGCATTTTACTTTTGTTGTTAACATGTAATACTTATGTAATGAAACTCTGATGAATAGAAGAATGTGGTTATTTCATTTGTCAATAAATGTCATATTTGATGGGTCTAATGTTATTATTTTGAGGGCATTACATAACATGTTAAAGGCCTCAAAACTCAAAGCTAGTCAAGGCCCTTTATACTACAACCATATTACGCAATGCTCAAATGATCTTGACCATTCAAAACAGAGTTAAAGCATGCTAAAACATGAGTAAAAGCATGCTGGAGCATAGCCAAAATAAGCTAGAATGATGGGCTAAAGTAGCAAGCATGCAAAGCTAGTGAGCAAGGTTACACTACAAGTGCAAATAGCAAACAACCGATGATCAAACAAGCCAAAAACAAATTCATGGCAGGTCTAAAAAGTCACAAAAACATGCTTGAACAAAGCCACAAAGAAGTAGAAACACATGCTCATTTAGTAGGCCATCAATACATGCAAGCAAGACAAGAGGAGAGGGGACCACCCCCTCCTATTTGGGACCTCAAAACCACATTTACACCACTGAAGTTCCTCTGGAATTCAGTGGTTAAAATGCCAAAAAGAGATAGTTCCAAAAGCTTTAAAGGATGGCCCAAAAGCTTAGCAAATAAGGCATACAAAGGGGTGAAACACCCCCAACTCCCACAGGGCCTCAAACAACCATTTTTAACACTCAAAAATAGATTTTTTTGTAGTTGACAACTTGGCCAAAATGAGCATGCAAAGGTGTCCTAAACTAGTATACAATAAACAAGCTTAAAAAGGAAAGAAGCTTACCCTTAAAGACAACAGAAAGATGGCAACAATTCTGAGCCAAAACCAATTCCAAGACCTCAAATCAAGCTTTAAAAGACCTCAACCCCGAAGTGAAGGTGTTTGACTAGGTGTCTTAGTGCAAATGTGTGAAGAAAACACATTTTAAGGCTCAAAATAGCACAATATAGAGAGAGTGAGAATTCTAGAGAGAGAGAGAGAGACAGAGAGATTTTTGCTCTGAAAAATCTGAACCTCCAAATAGGGGGAGGGAGCTCCCCTTATATAGGAAATGCAAGCAAAAAACTTGATTCATCCCTCCATACACGTGTATGGAGGATGAGCTCAGTGTTCAACAGCTGGAACAGCTGGTACCAAAAATATCTGCAAAAGCAGAAAAAAGGGCCTCGGCCAAAACTTATGGCTAACCGGCCATTAGTGAGGCCGACTGGCCACCACTGATGGCCGATGGAAGCAAGGCCTAGCCGATGGGTTGTAGGGCTGGCCGGTAGACCACCCTCTTCCCCTAAAAGCAAAGATACAAGTCCTTGGTGCACAACCAAGCAGATGCAAGTCCTTGGTGCACAACCAAGTAGAAAACAGGCAAGTCGAGAGGTCCGAAGGCAAAGCACTCCGCCAAAAACTTCAGGCACTCTAAATGAACACGAGCATGGATGATCATCGAGTGTTCAAACAATGACGTCCAAGTCTTGAGGACAATCAAAAATTGGGTGTCTACACACATGTAATAATGCAATTAATAGGCTCGGCTACTAATATGGCATATGATTCGATTTGAACAACATGTGATAAACACGTATTCAAAGAAGTGTATTGAAATATAATGGAGTTTGAATGATGCGCCGAGCCTTGGTGTATGCAAGACAAATGAATAATGCAAATATGCAAGCATAAGGTATGCTAATTGAAACATGACCCTAAACTAACCATCGAAAGTGGTTAAATAAAAGGGAGAAAGACACGGGGTTGGAAGATATGCACACACGCATGCACACTTATTACAACATTATGCCCTCGCGAAAGAGGGTTCAAATGAATAAGCTAAGCTACACTAAGCTAAGCTAATTATTATAAAACGAACTAATTAACTATTCTAGTTAACTAATTATTATAACATAATTGAACAACTAGCTATGTTAAGCTAATTAAAATATTACAAAATAGATTAATCTAATTAATTACAACACATATATTAATTAGCTACAACTAGGTAATAAAGCAATAAAGTGGCCTCGCGGGCAGGGGAGACATGCATGCTCGGTTGGCTCCTCCCGAAAATCCATCACCTTGTCGTCGGTTGCCTCTGTTTGCACTTGCCTTGATCTCTGAAAATTGCACCAACTTCCAGACTACTCCAACACAAGAATACTTTTGCACAAAAATGGACTGGTGGCCGGTCGGCCACAAAAAGTGGCTGCCGGATACCTTAACTGGCCGATCAGCTAGTATAAGTGGCTGGTCGGCTACTGCAAGTGGCCGATCGGCCACCCCTTTTTCCAAGCTTTTGGTTTTGCTGCAACAGAAAGAAATAGAGGCAAAGCAATGTATTTTTCAAGGAATGTGTGTACTGCCACTCTCCTTATCATTTCTCAAGCTCAAAGGAGTATGTCACTTGGCTATCAAGCCACCAATCAAGCATTTTCATGCATGATGGCCAAAGAATCAAGCTTGTACAAAGTCAATGAATGCACAAATAAGACTCAAATGGCCATCACCCTATCATGCATGATCAAGGGTGATGGCGACCAAAAAATGTGACACGTTTCATCACTTTGAGTATGAAACGTCCCACATTTCTTGTGTTTGGATTAATGTCCAATCCAAACACATGCAATACAACACAAATGCTTATCTTGTTCATGTTTTACTCTGTTCATTTTGTTTACACATTTTAGATTACCGATTAATCGTTTAACCGGTTAAGTCCAATATGAGAGTCCTCTAATTGGAAAGATGGCCTAATCCACAAGCACCTTGAGCATGAAAGAGGTCTCATGTTGTTAGTTAAGAGGAACCCTCAAGAGAGGGTTAAAACCATTAGGCATGAGAGTCTCAATTTCACACTCAAGCCAACAAGGGGCTCAAGGCTACTTTCAAAGAAAAATGAAAAGTGAAGAATAGAGCGAGGTTGCAGACTTTTTAGTACTGAAATGGCATGCAAAATAATACTACAACAAGCAAACAACTCATGTACAACATGTTAAGAGCCAAAAACACTAAAGCTAGTGAGGAGCACTACACTAGAGGCATGCAATATCAAGCTCAACCGACCAAACAAGCTCAAAACAGAGCTAAAATATGCCAAAACAGTGGCTAAAATATGCTGAGATAGAAGCATAAAAGACTAGAAAGACATGCTCACATGTTAGCTCGCAAACAAGGCACAAGACACAACTCTCGAAAGCAATGAAAGAGTGAAACAAGTGAGAGTGTGACAAAGCTATATGCACTGAAATTATATGTAAAATGATGCTACGACATGCAAACAACACATGTACAACATGTTAGAGGCCTTAAAACACTAAGCTAGTGAAGGCATTTGCACTACAACCATGCAAGGCAAGGCTCATATGACCAAGACAGCTCAAAATAGAGCTTAAACGTGCCAAATTAGAGCCTAAAACATACTGAGATCATGTCACAAAAGGGTAGAAAAACATGCTCACATGTTAGACTATCTACACTTGCAAACAAGACACAAGGAGGGGAGGCCACCCCCTCCTATTTTGGACCTCAAAACCAAGTTTTTGCCACTGAAATTCCCCTGGAATTTAGTGGTTTAAAGGGCCAAAAATTTTGATGAAAAGGTGGCAAGAAATAGCACAAAAGGCTTCACAAGCCAAAGAGCAAAAAAAGGAGACCACCCCCTAACTCAACAAGACTCAAACCACCATTTTAAAACCTTAAAAACAGAGTTTTTTATGGTTGAAAAACTAGGTCAAAACAGTGTAAAAATATGGCCAAGCAATCAACTAAAACAAAGCTTAAAAGAGGGAAGCTTTATACCTTTGAAGCACAGCAACAAACAACAACAATTCTGAGCTAAAACCACTCCTATGAGCTCAAACTAGGCCTCCAAGAACCTCAACTCCAAGATGAAGGTGTTTGGTCAAGGGTCTTAGTGCAAATGTATAGAGAATTCTCACTTTCAAGCACAAAATAGGGAAAGAGAAAGGATTCTAGAGAGAGAGAGAGGAAAATTTGAACACAAATTTTTGTAGCCCCTCAAATGGGGGAGAGACCCCCCATTATATGGCTTGCATTCATCCCTCTATACACGTGTATGGAGATGGCATTCAGTGATCAATAGCTGGCAAAGAAAATATTTGAAAAATGAGAAAAATGGCCGTTGGCCACTTTAGGTGGCCGGCCGGCCACCTCCCCTAGCCGACCGGCCACTTTAGTGGCCGAAAAGGGGGAAAAGTGGCCGACAAAGGCCAAAAGTGGTCGACAAGGTCCTTCCTCCTTCCAGGCAAGAGACTCCAAGGTTTGGTCCAAAAACAAGCACAAAAACAAAGAGGGTTTAGAGGCCTAGAGACAAGGCGTTCCGCCGAGAACCTCAGGCACTCAAAACGAGCACAAACATGCACAATCATCGAATGCACAAACGGTGACGTCTAAGTCTTAAGGTCGGTCAAAAATGGGGTGTCTACAATATGTTAGTCGTGCATTACTCTCATATACAGATAAAACAAAAGTGGGACTTAGCCCAATGTACAGATGAACAGAAATTGTTCTATACCAAAAATAAGACAATGTCTTAAACATAAGCCATTTAGACTTGACCTGTTCACAAAAGGGAACCTCCTCAGAGGCACAACGACTGGCTGACAAAATTAAGATGCCAGGTCATCAACTCTGAGCCTAGTCACGCGCTTGGTGACCTACATACATAATATAAGTAATGAACGAAAGCTCGGTGAATAACAACAAAGTAAAGGTTTTATTGAATGATGTCCATACAGAAACAGAATCTTGTACAATATCAGATGCCAAAGCAGAAACAAATTCGTATACATAACCATATTTGTCTACACAGTTCATACATTTCACATGATAGTACATGGTACATCTGTTAGTAGTAACAAATCTAATGACCAATGAAAAGACAGCCGTGAAGGCATTCCGATGACCCATAAAGGGACAGTCATAAGGCATTCCGATGACTCATGTGCACAGAGACGTCTCTGAAGACCCATAAGGGGATGACCATAAAGGCATTTCGATGACTCATGTGCATAGAGATGTTTTCGATGACCCATAAAGGGACGCATATCATATGATGCTAAAGATGCCACGAATACATTTTAGAAACTTGGACAATCATTCATTCACATAAAACATAGCATTTCAGAAAACTAATCACTTCATATCATCAGAAAATAGTTAAAGTTAAACATAACTTTACAGAGTTATTACTCACAGATGGCTCTGACAGCACAATATAGAAAACGGCGATTCAGATAGTCTATGGTGCGTGACCTACACAAATACATAGCAGATATACATTGAAACACACGCGCGACATATACTTAACTCGTTATGTTTTGTTCTTAGTGTGTTTCTAAGTCTTATCCTCATTATTTTGTCTTAATCTTGGTTTAGAAATGCCTAGGATGCAATGAGGATGCGAAAATGCACTTGAGAACACTTAGTCAAATATGCTGGAAACAGGAGTCTCGCTTAAGCGCAACTTCCTTCGCTCTAACGGACATGCAAAAATGTGAGTGGTCGCTTGAACGCAACTTCTTTCGCTCGAGCGGTCTGTAAAAGTATTGGTTGTGTGATTTTCATGCTCGATGGATGCTCGACGGTCGCTCGAGCATGAAACTAAGGTTTTCACTCGAGCGCAACTCTTGTCGCTCGAGTGGTCTGCAAAACATGTGAACTTCTGGAAGCTTGCGTTTCATGCTCGAGCCAACTTTTAGTTGCTTGAGCGGAAGTACAAAATAAAGGTTGTCGCTCAAGCATTGGTTTTGTTACTCGAGCGGAGAGACAAAATTCTGGAATTTCTAGATTGTTGTTCAAGATGTAAAACAAGAGTTTAAAGCTCCAAACTCACTCTTTTGGGCCAAAGACTGATGGGAACTTGTATAAACATGCAAAACATCAAGAATTCAAAACCGTTTCGCAAAATCAAAGCCCAAAAGTAAGCCTATTAGGTAAAATCAAGCTTGAAATATTGAAAACATAACATGCATGCAATGAATTAAATTCAAAGCCTCCAAATCATAATTACACAAGGTGGAATGATGGAAAACAAAATGGATTCCCAAAACTATGGTACAATTGTCACATGCAAGTGAAATTTTGACAATTAAACTCAAAATATAGCAAAACATTCATGCATGCATGAATTGATTCTCAATTCCAACCTTTAGCTCAATTCTTGTATAAATGCACCCATCTCACCTGATTCCAAACATTAACCAACTAAATTACAAAACTAAAAGCTAGAATTTCTGACCTTAGAGGCTTAATTGTGTTCTAGATGTCCAAATACTTGAATCTTGAAGGTCAACACCTAGAATTCTCTACAATTCTTCTTCCTCTCCTTGGTTTCCAAGCTCACACTTGATCTCTCTCTCTCTCTCTCTCTCTCTCTCTCTCTCTCTCTCTCTCTCTCTCTCTCTCACGTTGGAGTCAAAAAGGTGAGAGATGAGAGTGTAAAAGGCTCTGAGGCTTAACATTAGCCTTATATGGAATCCACAAATGAGATTAATTCACCTTAATTAATTTAGGCCAGACAATGGGTTTAATTAATCTAATTTATTTCATTCGGAATCGAATTTCAATTTGACCTACCACAAAATTCTAAAAATGCTAAACAACACATAAACCAAGTCAATTTCTTGATCGGACACCGATACGGCCTTTAATTCAGGAAACGAAATAGAAATGCAAACATATATTTCTACGAGAGACAGAGAGAAACTTAAATAATGCAATGCACATGTAATTAGCTCACGATTTCATCTCAACTACTTATTAAGCACCCTTAATCACATGTTTGAAGCTAATCACAGGTCGGGGTTATTACAGTCTTCCCCCCTTAAAGAGTTTGGTCCTCCAAACTCAAATTACCTTCATTTTGGTAGAATATCGGGTCCAACGGAAACATGTTAGGGGATTTCCTCTTCATGTCCTCTTCTGTCTCCCATGTTGCATATGTCCCTACGTGGTTTTGCCAATCTACTTTTACAAATGGGATTTCCTTGTTTCTTAATATTTTGATTCGGCGATTCACAATTTGGATTGGTCTCTCTTCGTACATATAGTCATCTTTCGGAAGCACATGGGTTGGTTCAATCACATGGTACGGATCTTGCAAATATTCCCGAAGCATTGAAACATGAAAAACATTATGCATATTCTCCATAACCGAAGGTAAGGCCTCTTGGTAGGTTACTGGGTTGATTTTCTCAAGAATTTCATACGACCCAATATACCGTGGTGTTAGCTTTCCTTTTACTCCAAATCGTGTTTGACCTTTCATTGGAGTCACTTTGATAAACACATGGTCCCCGACTTCATATTCTCTATCTTTTCTTCGGACATCTGCATAACTCTTTTGGCTACTTTGTGCAGTTTTCAAGCGTTGTTGGATCAGTTTCACTTTTTCAGTTGTTTCTTACACTAGTTCCAATCCCAACAATGGTCTATCACCCACTTCGACCCAACAAATCGGAGAACGACATTTCCTTCAGTATAAAGCTTCATAAGGAGCCATTCCAATGCTTGAGTGGTAGCTATTGTTATACACAAACTCGGCTAGAGAAAGGTAAGTCCCCTAATTCCCTTGGAAATCTAGGGCATACATCCGTAACATATCCTCCAATGTCTAATTGGTTCGTTCAGATTGGCGGTCTGTCTGTGAGTGGTAGGCATTACTCAGTCTGAGTTCGGTTCCCAAAGCTTGTTGCAAACTCTGCCAAAATCTTGATGTGAACTTGGAATCTCTGTCAGACATAATAGATACTGGCACACCATGTAATCTCATAATTTCATTCACATATATGTTAGCTAACTTGTTTTCATTATAAAAAGTTTTAACAGGCAGAAAATGGATAGACTTAGTCATACGGTCGACAATAACCCAGATAGAGTCCATACCTTGAGAAAAGCGGGGCAGTCCCACAATGAAGTCCATTGTGACGTGCTCCTATTTCCACTCCAGTATTGGAAGCAGTTGAAGTAATCCTGCAGGTCGTTGATGTTCGGCTTTAACTTGTTGGCAATGTAGATATCTAGCCACAAAATTGGCAATGTTTTTCTTCATTCCAGGCCACCAAAAATTCTATTTTAAGTCATGGTACATCTTTGTATTTCCCGGATGCATAGCAAATTTGGCGTTGTGGGCTTCAGCCATAACACGTTTCCTTATATTAGAATAATCTGATACACACAGTCAACCTTGGAATTTCAGCACATCATTTTCAATCGCAAATCCCGGCCTCAGTTTTGAGTCAATTTAATCCACAATTTGTTTTAGAAATTCATCCTGCAATTGCTTTTCTTTAACTTCTTCCAGTATAGCAGGTTGTGCAGAAATGGCAGCTAGAATTCCACCATGTTCACGCAAAACTACTTCAATTTCATTCCTCTCCAGGTCATATAACAACTCTCTCTGACAGTATTTGCCTTTCTTGGATGGTACAAAATTTGCAGATCATAATCTTTTATCAACTCTAACCATCTCCTCTGTCTCATATTTAGTTCTTTTTGGGTGAAGAAATATTTTAGATTTTTATGATCAGTGTACACTTCACAAGTCATTCCATATAGATAATGGTGCCAGATTTTCAAGGCAAACACAACAGCTGCCAATTCAAGGTCATGAGTCGGATAATTCTATTCATAAAGGTGGAGTTATCGAGAAGTATAGGCAATTACCTTTCCATTTTGCATTAACACACACCCCAAGCCTTTGTGGAAAGCATCACTATAAATTTGAAACCCATTGGTTCCGCTAGGCAAGGTCAAAATAGGTGCAGTTATCAATCTAGTCTTCAATTCTTGGAAGGCTGATTCTTGCTAATCAGTCCAATCAAATGGCATATTTTTCTGTGTCAACTATGTCAATGGCATAGAGATTTTTGAGAAGTCTCTCACAAATCTTCTGTAGTAGCTAGCAAGCCCCAAAAAACTTCTAACTTCAGATATATTTGTCGGTTTTGGCTAGTCTACAATTGCTTCAATCTTCTGTGGGTCAACTGATGTGCCATTTTTATTGATCACATGCCCCAAAAAAATCACACAATCGAGCTAGAATTCACATTTGGAGAATTTTGCATAAAGTTTATTTTCACTTAAGGTTTGTAGCACAATTCTCAGATGATGTTCATGTTCTTCTTTACTTTTAGAATAGACCAATATATCACTAATAAACACAACAACAAATTCATCAAGAAATTATTTGAACACCGTATTCATTAAGTCTATGAATGCTGCAGGTGCATTAGTTACCCCAAACGGTATTACCAAAAACTCATAGTTACCCCAAGCGGAAGGCGGTTTTCTCTATGTCTTCTGCTTTCACTTTCAATTGGTGGTATCCAGACCTGAGGTCAATTTTTGAAAACACTTGGGCTCCTTGGAGTTAGTCGAATAGATCATCTATTCGGGGTAGAAGATATTTGTTCTTGACAGTTACTTTATTCAATTCTCGATAGTCAATACATAACCTCAAAGATCCATCTTTCTTTTTAACAAATAGAGTGGGAGCACACCAAGGTGAAGTGCTCGGTCGGATAAACTTGGAGTTAAACTTTTAATTATTTCAGTTTAGAAGTTGACATTCGGTATGGGGTTTTAGAGATCGGTTGTGTCTCATGTACAACATCAATGATGAACTCAATTTCTCTATTTATCAATTCTCTGGGCAAATCATTAGAAAACACATTAGAAAATTCGTTGACTATAAGGATGTTCTCGACATTAGTACTATCTGTAGGCTTGACCGATACGCAACATAAATAACCCCGGCAACCCTTTCTCAACATTTTACTATCCTTCATAGAAGAAATCAAATATGGAGGAGGAATTATACCACTCCCTCTAAACACAAACTCAGACAAACCAGGTGGTCGAAACACAATGGATTTATTCACACAATCAATTATAGCGCCATATTTGGTCAACCAATCTATACCCAGAATACAATCAAAATGAACAATGTCCAATGGCAGTAAATTAACATATAATAACACATCCCTAATCATGATTTCACACGCAGGATACACATATGCTCACATCATAGAATCCCAGCCGGCGTAGATACAACTAACAAATATGTCATGGGCTCTAGTGGTCTAGTCAATTTTCGAGAAAAAGCATGCGACACAAATGAATGTGTAGAACTAGAGTCTATCAACACATATGCGTTTGAGTATAAATAGGGTGTATACCTGACACCACGGACTCAGTGTTCTGTACATCACTAGGCACGAGTGCAAATACTCGACCTTGCTTTAAGGTTTCCTTCTCTGTGTTAGCTCTCGTATTTGCTCTTGATACAGAAGCAGATCCAACTGAACTTGCCGCTGAACAGTTGGCATTTTCGAGCCTAATAGGACAATCTCTTATCACATGGCTGGTTTTACCACATCTGAAACAGGCACCCGTTGCTCGAAGCGTTAGTCTATTTTTTTGCGACTAAGTTGGCTTCAGCCATGAGGGCTCTATCAAATGCATCCACATACGTGGGTAGTTTTAGACACCTACCCGATCAAACACATCTAGATCCAGTCCTCCTTCAAACTTTCGAGCTTTCTTATAATTTGTGTCCATTATGTGTGGGAAAAAACGAGCTAATTCAGTAAACTTGGCCTCATATTCGGCCACTAACATTCTGCTTTGCTTGAGTTCTTGAAATTCTGACACTTTTTGATCTCTGAAGCATTGGGGAAAGTACTTGTCGTAGAAGATCTCATTGAATTGAGCTCATATCATATTTCCATTATTACTTCGGATCAGCAACTACCATCTACGGGCTTCATCTTTTAAGGTGTAGGTGGCCAAAAGAACCTTTTGAGTCTCTGAGTAGGGAAAGACCTCAAATAATTTCTCCATCTCTAGCAACCATGTCTCTGCTTTTAATGGTTTGATGTTCCATATGGGTCATTCGGGCGTCAAAGGATTCGGTAGCATCATTATTTCTCGTATATTCCATTAGCTATAAGTAAACAGGCACTAATAAACATAGGCAGATAATTCTTCTCATGATGTTCAGCATATTTAGTTCCAATTCATTCTTTCCAATATCATATGTTCATGTTCAGATTCAATATTCATAGTTACAGAAATTATTACACATACTCACACATAGAAATGAAATGTCCCTATTTCTCACTAGGACCTCCTATAGCTCATATGGCCTCATGTGTGCGGTATAACTCGTGCTCTGATACCACTCTATCATGACTCAAACCTGCCCCTATAAGTTTAGTGTCATAACCAGCCAGTAATCCTTGAATTACCAAAGGCCTCTGAACAGAATAACATATAATTAAGGGTTGTGGAAGCAAATACACAAAAATTATACATAGTCCATTGAGCTGTGCAGACATAAATAAGACAGATAATTTTAAACTTTAATAACACACATGTGATATCATATATATATATATACGTTAGTTGTGTAACACTCTTATATACAGATAAAACAAAAGTGGGACTCAGCCTAGTGCACAGATAAACAGAACTTGTTCTATACCAAAAAGAAGACAAAGTCTTAAACATAAGCCATTTAGACTTGACCCGTTCACAAAAAGGAACCTCCTAGGAGGTACAACGGTTGGCTGACAAAACTGAGACGGCAGGTCATCAACTTTGAGCCTGGTCACGCGCCTGGTCACCTACATACATAATATATATAGTGAGCGGACGCCCAATGAATAATAACACAATAAAGGTTTTACTAAATGATGTCCATACGGAAACAGAATCTTGTACAATATCTGATGTCAAAGTAGAAACAGATTCGTATACATAATCATATTCGTCTACACTGTTCATACATTTCATATGATAGTACGTGGTACATCCGTTAGTGGTAACAAATCTGATGACCTATAAAGGGACGGTCGTGAAGGCATTCTGATGACCCATAAATGGATAGCCATAAGGCATTCCGATGACTCATGTACATAGAGACGTTTTTGATGACCCATAAGTGGACGATCATAAAGGCATTCCAATGAGCCATAAAGGGATGACCATAAAAACATTTCGATGATCTATAAAGGGATGCATATCATATGATACTAAGGATGCCACGAATATATTTCAGAAACTTGGACAATCATTCATTTACATAAACATAGCATTTCATAAAACTATTCATTTCATATCATAAGAAAATAATTAAAATTAAACATAACTTTATAGAGTTATTACTCACAGATGGCTCCGATAGCACAATAGAGAAAGCGGCGATTCAGATAGTCTATGGCGCATAACCTACACAAACACATAGCAGATACACATTGAAACACATGCTTGGTATATACTTAACTCGTTACGTTTCGTTCTTAGTGTGTTTCTAAGTCTTATCCTCATTATTATGTCTTAATCTTAGTTTAAGAATGCCTAGGATGCAATGAGAATGTGAAAATGCACTTGAGAACACTTAATCAAATATGCACAACTTCATTCGCTTGGGCGGACACGCAAAAATATGAGTGGTCACTCGAGCGCAACTTCTTTCGCGCGAGTGGTCTGTAAAGTACTGGTTGTGTGATTTTCATGCTTGATGGATGCTCGACGGTCACTCGAACGTGAAACTAAGTTCTTTGCTCGAGTGCAACTTTTGTCACTCGAGCGGACTACAAAACATGTAAACTTCTGGGAGCTTGCATTTCACAATCGAGCCAACTTTTGGTCGCTCGAGCGAAAGTGCAAAATAAAGGTGGTCGCTCAAGCACGGGTTCTGTCGCTTGAGTAGAGAGGTAGAATTCTGGAATTTCTAGATTGCTGTTCAAGATGTAAAACAAGAGTTTAAAGCTCCAAACTCACTCCTTTGGGCCAAAAACTGAAGGAAAGTTGTATAAACATGCAAAATATCAAGAATTTAAAACCATTTCACAAAATCAAAGCCCAAAGGTAAGCCAATTAGGCAACATCAAGCTTGAAATGTTAAAAACATAACATGCATGCAATGAATTAAATTCAAAGCCTCCAAATCATAATTACATAAGGTGGAATGATGGAAAACAAAAAGGATTCCCAAAACTATGGTACAATTGTCACATGCAAGTAAAATTTTGACAATAAAACTCAAAATATAGGAAAACATGCATGCATCCATGAATTGATTCTCAATTCCAACCTTTAGCTCAATTCTTGTATAAATGCACCCATCGCACGTGATTCCAAACATTAACCAACTAAATTACAAAACTAAAAGCTAGAATTTCTTACCATAGAGGCTTAATTGTGTTCTAGATGTCCAAATACTTGAATCTTGAAGGTCAACACCTTCCTCTCCTTAGTTTCCAAGCTCACACTTGATCTTTCTCCCTCTCTCTCTCTCTTTCTCTAATGTTGGAGTCAAAAAGGTGAGAGATGAGAGTGTAAAAGGCTCTAAGGCTTAACATTAGCCTTATTTGGAATCCACAAATGAGATTAATTCACCTTAATTAATTTAGGCTAGACAATGGGTTTAATTAATCTAATTTATTTCATTCGGAATCAAATTTCAATTTGACCTACCACAAAATTCTAAAAATGCTAAACAACACATAAAGCAAGTCAATTTCTTGATCGGACGCTGATAAGGCCTTCAATTCAGAAAACGAAACAGAAATGCAAACTAATATTTCTATGAGAGACAGATAGAAACTCAAATAATGTAATGCACCTGTAATTAGCTCATGATTTCATCTTAACTACTTATTAAGCACCCTAATCACATGTTTGAAGCTAATCACAGGTCGGGGTTATTATAATTTGTGCCGACAAAAAGATGTTTACATCATATTCTGTGATGGACAGCGGTGAACAACTTTTCATGGGTAACTCCTTGACTTCTAAAATTGAAGAACAAGGAAAGATTATTCTGAAGATGACATCTGAAAAGGAATTCACTCTCAACAATGTGCTAAAAGTGACAAATTATTAAGAATTCATGTGACATTAGCAAGAATCTAGTCTCTAGATCTCTGTTGAGTAAAAATGGGTTTAGGCTAGTTTTTGAAAGTGGCAAATTTATACTTTCCAAAAACGGGATGTATGTAGGGAACGGTTACATGTCTGATGGCCTTTCCAAACTAAATGTAATAACTATTGTGCCTTCTGTTATTAATTAAAATACATTTTCTTACTTGCTTGAGTCTTCAAATTTGTGGCATGGTAGACTAGGACATGTTAAATATAGATCTTTGCGTAGATTTGAAATTGATCTAAATCATAAATGTGAAATTTGTGTTGAGGCAAAATTATCCAAGACTTATTTTCATACAATTGAAAGGAGTACAGAACCACTTAAATTAATTCATAGTGACATTTGTGATTTTAAATCAATTCAAACTAGATGTGACAAAAAAATATTTTATCACTTTCATAGATGACTATACTAGATATAGTTATGTTTATTTAATTCGAACCAAGGATGAAGCTTTAAAAACTTTCATTCAATATAAGAATGAAATTGAAAATCAATTTAGTAAGAAAATTAAGAAACTTAGAAGTGATAGAAGTGGTGAATATGAATCACTTTTTGGTGAATTTTGTAAAGAACATGGAATAATTCATCAAACCACTGCTCCTTACTCACCTCAGCAAAATGGAATTGCTGAAAGGAAAAATAGGACTTTAAAAGAAATGATGAATGCCATGTTAATAAATTCTGGATTACTTCAGAACTTGTGGGGGGAAGCAATACTTTCTGCTAATTATATTCTTAATAAAATATCAAGAAAGAAAGTGAATTAAACACCTTATGAAATGTGGCATGGGAGAGTACCATCTTACAAGTACTTAAAAGTGTGGGGGTGTTTAGTTAAAGTTGCTATTCCTAGTCCTAAAAAGACTAAGATAGGTCATAAAACTGTTGATTGCGTATTCATTGGTTTTGTTATGAACAGTAGTGCATATTAGTTTTTGATTTATAAGTCAGCACATTCCAAAATGCATGTAAATACTATTATTGAATCTCGGAATGCATCATTCTTTGAAAATATATTTCCAAATAAAGCTGGACAAGAGACTAGTACTAATAAAAGATCTTATGATGTTATTGTTAGTCATGATCAAGAAAAGATCAAGAACAAGAACAAGAGCAAGAGATAGATCAAAATGAGAAAGAGGAACCTAGGCGTAGTAAATATGCTAGAACCTCAAAATCTTTTAGTCCAGATTTTCTAACATTTTTGTTAGAAAATGAGCCTTTAACTTTCAAAGAAGCTATGTCTAGTCCTGGAGCTCCTTTATGGAAAGAGGCTGTAAATAACGAAGTTAAATCCATCTTGCAAAATCACACTTGGGACTTAGTGGACTCACCACCAAGTTGTAAACCTTTTGGGTACAAGTAGATTTTTAAAAAAAAATAAAAAAGGATGGATCAATTGACAAATACAAGGTAAGACTTGTGGTCAAAGGATATAGAAAAAAAGAAGGTCTTGACTACTTTGACACATATTCACCAGTTACTAGAAAAATATCCATATTAGAATGCTAATTACATCTTTGTACAATATAAAAATTCATCAAATGGATGTTAAAACAACTTTCTTAAATGGTGAGTTAGATGAAGAAATTTACATGGAACAACCAGAAGGTTTTTCTGTTCCAGGAAAAGAAAAGAAATTGTGTTAATTGATTAAATCATTATATGGTTTAAAACAAGCGCAAAAGTAATGACATGAGAAATTTCACAAGGCAATGAAGTCAAATGGATTTAAGATTAATGAATGTGACAATTGTGTTTATGTACGGAGAGCAAATATTCCGGCGTGCCCGTATTCCTTTCTTCCGAGCTCCGTCGATGTCCGATCACCTGCGAGCAAGTAATGGTGAGCTACCCGGCGGTGTGTGGCCGGAAAAACCCTCCGACGGTCAAGTTAGCACACACCTTAGGATGGATAGAGAGAAGGGAGAGTGTCTGAGTGTAAGAAATTCTTACAGATGTGTTCGTGTGTTGCGTATGGGGGGCGCAAACATGCTTATATACCTTCTGACCCCCATATCCACTCCCAGTCGTCTCCTGACACGTGGCTCTGCTATCGCATCTGTCAGCATAAACCATGCCATTCACCACCTAACCTCAACTGCCTGACTTCGCAGTTGGAGCTCGGCAGCTGAGCTGCTCTTCCTCGGCCGTGTTATGCTTCATACTCACGCGCCTAGCCGGACAAACACGCGGATGACCGGGCTAGGCGGCATCTCGGCAAAGCGTTGCCCGGGCACCTCCTTTGGTTGGCCTTCCTGCCGGTCAATCAACTACCTCGATTGACCGCGCCTTTCCGGGCGCCGGTCTCTCAGCCTGTCTGGCTTCGTCCATCCTCGGACCGAGCATCCTGGTCTGACCGGTCACTTCCTGGCCGAGCAATTTCTGTACGGTCCGGGGTGGCACACACTCGGTTCAAACTCTGCCCGGCCCAAGTTTTGGCTGCCCTTCTCTGGGCGAACAGTGGATCATTTCGGCCCAATGCACTGCTGGGCCCTCAACCTGATCGGTCGATATCTCGGCCCAACTCCAGATCATAAATCACCCTCTCAGTTTATATTAACAACACAAACAAAGGTTATGTTATAGTATGTCTTTATGTGGATGATATGCTCATCATAGGTAATAATAATGACATGATTAAAACTACCAAGAAAATGTTGAATACACATTTTGACATGAAAGACATCGGGATTGCTGATGTAATTCATGGTATAAAAATTACCAAAACATCAGAAGGTTACGTTTTGTCACAATCTCATTACATAGAGAAAATATTTGACAAATTTAGCATAGATGATGATCATCTTGCTAGAACACTTGTGGATGTAAATTTGTTTCTTTCTAAAAATGTACAGAAAAGTATTTCTCAATTAGAGTATTCACAAATTATTAGAAGCTTAATGTACTCGATAAACTGCACTCACTTAGATATAGCCTATGCAGTAAGTAAATTAAGTAGATGTACGAGTAATCCAGGAGTAGAACCTTAGTTGCAGGAATCATGTAACCAGGTGACGAATCTTTGTAAGAAACGCGATTCTACGTTTCTTAGAAAGAAACGTGTAAGAATCGTGTTTCTGTAGAGAGAGAAATGCGTTCTTGTCCAAGATAGGATCGTTGGTGGAAATAAAACAACTCAGAAGCAATAGATTAAACTCAAAATATGGATCTGAAGCAGATTTTGGGTAATGGATCTTAAGCACAAATACAAAAAGAAAAGCAAAAATACAGAATGAGAAACTTACAGTAGAGAAGGAAATGATCGCGATCTCTGTCTCTCGGTCTCTGTCTCTTGATCTTCGCCTCTTTCTCTCTCTCTCGTTTTCTCTCTCTTCTCTCTCTTTCATTTATAACATATATATATATATATATATAATATGGGTTTTGATTTCATAAAATGGGTTTTGAAATGGATTTAATTTGGGAAATGAGTGCTGTTTTTTCATACTTTTTGAAAAGCTTTTGAAATGAGTGTTGACTTCTTATGATTTATCAAAATCAAATCACAAATTTCAGAGAAAATAGGGTGAAAAAAAATAAGAGTAAGAATGAACGAGAAAGAAGGGGCACGACTTATCGCCGCCTGTGCTCCACGACTGCCCACCACCATTGAAGAGGAAGATCGAGCAAAGGAAATAACTAGAGGTTTGTTATTTGAGCTCTGAGAAGAGATGGTATCTGTTGACAAATGAGAGAGGATGAGAGAAGGAAATGAGAACGAGAGACGTTAGAGAGTGAGAGAGAATGAGTGAGGAAGATGCAGAGGCAGAGATAGAGATAGAGTCAGCAAGTGGGTGTAATAGGTAGAAAGAGAATGAGGGGTAGATGGAGAGAGAATGAGTGGGAGACAAGAGAGGAAAAGAGGAAGAGAGTCAGTAGAAAAATAGAGAGAATGAGGGAAATATAGATTAAAATAATTATGTTTAGTGGGATAGAGATTGAATAATTATGTTTAATATAAATAAATAATTATAGAGTATTTCAGCTGGTTTGTATCACAAAATATAATTTTTAAGAAATTTTTTTAAAATTTTATTTAGTTCAAATTTTTTGAATTTCTTTTTTCAAATCACTCTCTCTCATACATATCAATCAATTACTTTTTCTCTCACACACATTTACACACATGTACTTAACTACAACAAAATATCAAGGGTGTGTTTGGTTTGTGTTTGTAGAGTAGTTTTTGAGATAAAAAGTACGAAAACTTGTTTGGTTTGCCTTTTTTCAGAAATGGTTTTGGAAAATTGTTTTGAGGACAGAGTTTTAAAAAAAGTGATTGATTTGATGTGTATGAGAGAGTGTGATTTTAGAAAGTAGGTAACCAAGCAAAATTTTGAGATTTTTTTTTGGAAAAATTTGTTTGGTTTGATTACTGTTGAAATTTTGTTTGTAGAAAATTTTTCCCAAAATTTTTTTTTGAAAAACAAACCAAACAAGGCCCAAATCATTACAAACTCCCAAGCTCCAAAAACTATTTTTAAAATATATAACCAAACAAACTAAAAAAAATTTAAATTCTCTCCCTAAAACTTTTTTTGAAAATTTATCTCAAAACACAAACCAAAAACACCATTTTTTTTTTTCAACATATTTTTTTTATTTATATTAAAAACACGCATAGTCTCTAATTATTGAAGTATTTTATATCTAATCAAGTTTTTAACTAATTTTTTACTCAAATTTAAATGAAAAGAAAAGGTGAAGATTACTATTCATTATAAAATAAAACTCTCAAAATATAATTTATATTTACAAAAATAATTGTAGTATTTTTTTATATGATTTATATATAATAATGTTTTAATTATAATTATAGTACTATTTTGTTATACTACATTAAAATTTCATCACATATGATAAAAAAAAATTTAAATGAAATCCCTGTCTCAAGTTAAATTATTTTTATCATTTGTACATAAATTATCATATATAACGTCAAAATTGCGGGGTCAAATGATTATTGCTGTCCACTAGTGAATTATATGACTATCACTTTTATATTTGGTTAGCCAAATAGTCCAACATCTTGAATTTACTATCATATTCCAATTTTGTACAAAAAATATATTTTTTATTCCAAACATAGAACAAAATAAAAATAAAATAAATAATATGGTTGCACAACCTTCATAAATACAATGACAATAATCACTTTGTTTGATTTCCATTTTCAAAATTCAATTTTCAAAAATTTTACTCTTTTGTTTTTTATATATTTTTTATTTTTACTGAATTTTTTTAATATTTTAAGTAGTTTTTTTTTTAATTTTTAGATATATCTAACATAAATACACTTAAATTTTGTTTGGTTCAAATTTTTTGAATTTTTTCCCCAAAATCACTAGATAATCAAACAATTGCACCTAAGCAATCCAAATTTAGTGGATATTTGGGAGTAATTTTTTATATGTAAATGAATTTTTTTTAAAGATTTTTCAAAAAATCAACACTTTTATATTCTTCTCAACTAGACAAATTAAAATATATATATATATATATATACATTTGAAAAAGGTCCAAAAAAGACAAATAAAAAATCATAACCGCTGTCTTACCACCGCCAACACCACTACTCTACCACCACCAACACTATCATTACCACCACAACCACTATCCTTCCACCTCAACCACCACCATTCTATCTCCATTACACCACCTTTGCACCAACAACACTATTGTTACCACTACAACCGCTATCTCTCCACCTCCGCCACCACCATTCTACCTCCACTACACCACCCTTGCACCAATAACACTATTATTACCACTACAACTGCTATCCCTTCACCTCCACCTCCACCACCACCACTCTACCTCCACTACACCACCTTTTCACCAACAACACTATTGTTACCACTAAAACCGCTATCCCTCTGCCTCCGCCTCCACCTCCACCTCCATGTCCACCCCCACCTTCACCACCACCATTCTACCTATACTACACACTACGCCAAAATTTGGCTTTAGCGGCAGTTTTTTACCGCTGTTAAAGGATGTAAAACCGCTGTTAAAGCCTTTAACGGTGGTAATTTAGGACCATCGTTTATACTCATGTCGAAAAAAGTACAACCGTCGTAAAAGGATAAATTACCGTTGTTAAAAGTCAATAAAAAACGGCAGTTCTTTACCGCCGTAAATAGGTTCAAATTTTTAAAAAAGTAATTGTCTCTTCTTGCACCCCCTAAGTCTCGAACCCTTGACCTCTAATCCACGCACGCCAACCACTCCACCACAGCCACTTTATATGAAATATATTCCCTAAATAAATATTTAAACATTACTTTTTCTTTATTGTAGATGGTCATGTTCAACCTCTGGCTGCGAATGGTCACCACTCGCCGGAGTTCCACCGGCAAAGACCGTCGTCATTAACGGCGGTAATGAGAGGGCTTTAGTGGCGGTTTCGTTACCGCCGTTAAAAGAGGGCTTTAGTGGCAGTTTTTTTAACGGCGGTTTCATTATCGTCGTTAAAGATACTTTAGCGGCGATTTTTTTAACGGAAGTAACGAAACCGCTGTTAAAGATACATTAACGGCAGTATTTTTAACGGCGGTAACGAAACCGCTGTTAATAGTATCTTTAACGACGGTAACGAAAACTGCCGTTAAAAAAACCGCCGTTAATGCCCTGTTTTGGCGTAGTGACACTACCTTTCCACCAATAACACTATTGTTACCACTACAACCGCTATCCCTTCGCCTCCACCTCCACCACCACCAGTCTACCTCCACTACACCACCCTTCCACCAACAACACTAACGATACCGCTACAACTGCTATCCCTCCGTCTCCACTCCCACCACTACCACTTTACCTCCACTACACCACCTTTCTACCAACAACACTATCATTACCACTACAACCGCTATCCCTCCACCTCCACCTCCACCCCCACCCCCACTACCATCACTCTACCTCCACTACACCACCATTCCACCATCAACACTATTATTACCACAACCGCTATCCCACCACCACTACTACCACTCTACTTGCACTACCACCAGTGACCACCAACAGCACCATCATTATCACCATAATTGTTATCCTTTCATCTTTACTACCACCACTGTGGCCTTTACTATCAACACATCTCTACAACAATATAAAAATTAAAAAAAAATTAAAACAGTATAATATTGTTGAAATTATTAAAATAATTAGTGTGTTTAGTTTCAGTTTTCTGAATTCAATTTTCTAAAAATTGAGTTTTTTATTTTTTGTGTGTGTTTTTTTTTTAGTGAATATTTTTAAATTTTAACCAATTTTTTTACTTTTTTAGATACACCTTACTTAGATGTATCTAAATAGTAAAATATTTATAAAAAAATATTTTAAAAAATTAATAAATACAGAAAAAAAAAATTTATTTTTTGTTTTTTTTTTGTTTTTTTTATTTTTTTGGTATTTAGTGTATTTTTTTAAAAAAAAAATCACAAATATTATACTTTTTAAGTGTATTTATGTTAGGCATGTCTAAAAAAGTTTACAAAAAAATTACTTAAAATATTAAAAAAATCATTAAAAATCAAAACCAAACAAACTGAATAATTTTTGAATTTTATCTTATTGTATATGTCAAAAAAAAAAAAAGTGTAAGCATTAGAAATATTTCACATCACCAATAATCACGTGCCAAGATAAACATGAAACCAAACTATTTTTCAATAACCAAACCAAACTCATTTTTTTAAAGCAAACTAATTTTTTTTGGGGCTAATGATTACCAAACTAATAAAATAAAACTTTTGATCTTCTTCTACTCAATATATCCACCATACCGAGATGACAAGCATGCACTAGCATTTAATGCATGACAAGCTATCAGCTACACAGCGAGGAGACCTTTGGTATTTTTTTATTATTATTTTGGTAGATGGTGTATGTTTTTATTCTCAATAATCAATAGGTGTATCTCAAAAAAAATATTTCTGATCCTTACTCCGGCCAACTCTTACTCCCGCCAACTCTATATAACCATCAACATCCATCTCATTCTTCAAAGTGGAGTTAAAGTTGTATATATAGACAAATATATAACCAGAGCTTCTAAAGAGTTCAAGCAAGCTGATTTTGGCTTTTAAGGCAAGCACCGTTTTATATACATTCATAATTTTCTCTATTGGTTTCCATTTCTATTTATTTTCTATTAGTTATTTTTTCTAATTTGTTGTATACTTGAATGATTTCACACTACATATTTTGAATGGATTTAAGCCAAAGCATTAACTCTCAAGCAGTTGTGGAAGATGAGGATGTTGAAGAGCCAACTGCTACTCCACTTTGGAAATATATCACAAAAATTTATGATGAATCACCCAATTCCAAAGGTGGAGGTGGCTCTGCAAAATTTATATGCAATTTTGGTTGCAAATTGAAGGCTTATACTGGTTCTTATTCCCGAGTCCGTGCACACTTAATAGGCAAATTACCAGGCCACCGAGCTCAAGGTATACAACTATGTCCAAAGGTTAACAAGACTGAGAGGGAGTTTCTAAAACAAGAGAAGCTAGGTGCACAACGAATGTTTCTGGGAAATGCCAAGGCCAGAAAATTTCCTAGGTCCACTTCAACATCACAGATTCAATCTCAAACTGTTAGGTCCTCTGATGTGCCACACTGAGTCAAAGTTTCAATTGACAACATGTTTCATGTAAGAAACAGAGAAAAAGTGGACCAAACGATTGCTAGGTGTCTTTATAGCAATGGCATTGCTTTTAATGTTATGAGGTCTCCATGGTGGGCATATATGGTTACTGCCATTAATAATGCTCCAAAAGGGTACAAGTCTCCTAATTATGAGAAGGTGAGGACCAACTTGTTGGACATAGAACAAAGCAAGGTTCAACAATCCCTCAACCCTTTAATGCAAGATTGGAGCATACATGGAGTTTCCATTGTTTCTGATGGTTGGTCAAATTTGAAGAATCAAACTTTGATTAACATCATGGCTGTTTCTGGTGGTAAGGCCATTTTTATTAATGGACATGATGTTTCTTCAAAGGAGAAAAATGCAACAAATATTGCTGATTTGTTCTTTAAAGCAATTGAATTTGTTGGACCCTCCAATGTGGTCCAAGTAGTTACTGACAATGCCACTAATTGCAAGGCAGCTAGAGCAATAATTCAGCACAAGTATTCCCATATATTCTGGTCAGGTTGCTTAGCTCATACTTTGAATCTCTTGATGAAAGACATAGTCAAATGTGAGGATCCAACTTTGTTATTTGTTGATGAATCATATAAGAGGGGTAAAGAAGTGGTAAAATACATAAAAAACCATAGCTCTTGTCAATACTTGTTCAAAACATTTTCTGGTCTGGATCTTCTCAAAGCAAAGAAGACTAGGTTTGGGCATCATTTCATTGTTTTACAACGTCTTGTTAAAGTCAGACCTGCTTTGTTGTCCATGGCTCTAAGCAAACAATGGGAAAATTTCAGAAAAAAGACATCATCTCCTCATCAGCATGGCATTGTCCACCAAACCATTATGGATGATGATTTTTGGAGAAAAGCAAAAACAATCATCACCATCACAAAACACATTTATAAGATGCTTAGATTTTCAAATTCTGATAAGGCTGTGAGTTGAGAGGTTTATGAGTTGATGGATATTATGTTAGGGAACATTAAGGATACGTTTCAAATGATCCTATTGTTTATGATTTGATACATCAATTTTGTGGTGGAAAGATGGGATAAGATGAACATGCCTTTGCATTGTCTAGCCTATATTCTTGTTCCTAAGTACTACACAAATTCTTGGTTGTCAAAATCTGCCCCAGGTGGTGTGAGAAGAAAAAAACCTCATTTTGATGTTGAGGTGCAAAAGGGGTATCTTGAGGCAATTGAAAAAATGATTTGTGATCAAATTGAAGTTGCTGTTATAAGAAAACAAATTAGTGATTTTGTTAGTTGCAAAGGAGTTTTTTCACAACCTCAAGCAGTAAATGATAGAGCAACCATGGATGCACTATCATGGTGGCATTTGTATGGTGGGGCAGCACCTGAATTATACTCTTTAGCATTGAAAGTGTTGTCTCAAAGTGTAAATACTTCTTGTGCAAAAAGGTGTTATAGTACCTATTCCTACATTCATAATGTGAAAAGGAATAGGTTGAGTGTTGATCGAGCTGAAAAGTTGGTTTTTGTGCACTATAATCATAGCCTCTTGTCAAGGTATAAGGAGGACTATGAAAAATTTAAAAATTGGGATGCACATCCAGAAGATGCCAACATTGAAGAGGACATTATGGCTATAGAAGAAAGAGATAATGTATCATTTTCAGACAGTGAAGATGATATTACTCTTGCAGCTTCAGATGTTCAACCATGTCCAACTCCAACACCATTGCCTACATCTTCATCATTTACACCTTCTACTTCTCAAGAGCATTCAATGGAACAAGTAGCTGCACAAAGGAGACTTGAAAAAACACGTGGCAAAAGATAGAAGAAGTGAAAAAAAAGGCAGAAGAAATGAAATATTTTGTTTTGTGGAGTTGTAATATTTTGTTTTTTACCTTAGTTTTTTACTTTCTTTTTGGTTGCTTACTTTTTGGAAATTATGAGAATTAGAGATCTCTTTTAGTTGTCAAGTCTTTTTGTTATTAGATGATTAAGGATTAATGATATTTTGTATTAGTGATGAATTTTCTAATGGGATTCCATTATATTTTTGTGTAGCAATGTAAGTCCTCAAATTTATTATATTTAAATAAAGCCACTCAAAAAAATAAATACATGCTAAAATTTTGAATTAATTTTTATTTATATATACATAATACACATATACATATATATATATATATATAAGCTCCCCGAGGCGCTCCCAACCTAAGAAACTTCTACCAGCTCACGCTTCCCTGCTCTCACTCCTGCCTCCGCCCCCATTCGTGCAACTAAGAGTAGAACACTGGAAAACTATTATAAGGGTTTTTGTAGTGATCCCGATTTTTCACCCGTCATTTAGTGTATTCCGGACTTGGGTTCCGTGGTTGTATGTCGTTGTTTATACCTTATTTCCATCATTTATTCTTTGTATTTGAGTTGTGGGATATGTTGGGCAAGTTTGGAACATGTTGGTTGTGTGTTGGAACAAAAGGTTGCTGCCCAGAATTTGGATTCTTCGTTCGAGCGAGCTTTGTGTGATGTGTCTCTTCGCTCGAGCAAGTACTCTTGAGCTCGAGCGTGCGTCTGCGTTTCTGTAAGACCTGAAGGTTGGTATTCTTCACTCGAGCGAGACCCGTGTTATGTCTTCCTTCGCTCGAGCGAGCTTTCTTGCGCTCGAGCGTGCTTCTGCGTTGCAGACCTGAAGCTTTGCATTGTTCGCTCGAGCAACGCTTCTTGTGCTCGAGCGAGGTTCTTTTGTGTCTGGTCGCTCGAGCGACAACTCCTTCGCTTAAGCGAGCCCCGTATATATCAGATCGCAGTAGCGTGATTTTACATCACTTTCTCATCTCATTTTCACCCCAAACCCTAAATCCAGCTGTCTCTTTCTCTACACTCCCTTTCTCTCTACAAATGCACCTTGTTCTTGAGGTTTTCTACATTTTCCCCTTTGTTAAAAAGGTAGAGCATTGTGTGGGCTTCATTTTGATCCAAAAAAGTATGGATTTGGAGCATCTTGAGTTTCCTTCTTCATCTCTTTTGAGCTTCTCCATTTGAGGTAGGGATAATTTACTCCTTAGTATGAGTTTTGACATAAATATTGGTCATTTTGTATAAATGGTGGGATTTGGGAGTTTTGGGTAAAGTTAGGGTTGATTCTGAAATTATGAAAGAGAAGTTTCCTAATGTTGGGTTCCATATGTATTTGGGTCCTTGAAAATGGGGTTATTTCTGTAGAATGGGTGAAATTTGGCCTTGGGAGCAATGTTTGAGAAAAATGAGAAAATGGCCTAATTTGAATTAAATAACTATTTTGTATGAATAGTGAAATAAATATGGAAATATGAAATTGATTTGAGAATCATGAAATTGGAGGAAATTGTGATTAAATGGTGTAGTTGGATTAATAAATCACTCACCTATGGAAAATGTGATAAATTATTTGTTGAGAAATTTATTTATCTGTTTAGATATATCTGTTTTGGGCTATCGGTGGATGATAGCCATGATTGTTGTAGAAACTGCATGATGATTAGGTAAATTGAAATTAATCAATTGGAATATGTCATTGAATATGACGGTTGGACGTAAACATTGTATATGTGATTGAATTGGTCATTGTATATGACAACGTGTTTAAATACATTGTATATGTATCTTTGTTTGGGAGGAGATAAGTGATGTACTCCATTGTTTGGGAGGAGATTGGGGATGGACTCCATGGATAATTAAGTTGGCTGGAGTGTCCATGGTGAAAGTCCCGAATCTTATTTATATTTGGGTGCTGGTTCCCTCGGATGTAGTTCTGTAAACACTACAACAAAAGTAACCTATAGTGACGAAAACTAGTGAAGAAAATAAAATTCGTCACTAAATAAAAATAATTCGTGAGGAATTTATAAATTTTGTCACATATAATAAAAAAATAAAAATGATAGGTGACAAAATTTATTTTCGTCAATAAATACTTCATTGTAAGTGAGGAAAAATTAAGTTTCGTCACCAAAAATTTTCCCGCTATTTTTTTTTTGGTGGCACCAAAATTTTAGGACTTTTGGTGAGAAAAAAATTTGTCACTAATTATAAAATTATTTGTGAGGAATATATTTTCGTCACCAAAACGTTTTAATATTTTTGATATCTTTTGGTGAGGAAATAATATTGTCACCAATTTTGATGGGAAATTTTTGATATATTGAACGGCAATAAACAAAAATAGGGTATTAATTTTTAAACCTTTTTTCTGTTTATCATCTTTCTCTCTCTCAAAATAGGGTATTAATTTGTCTTACCTCTTGCTCTTCCACCACGGCGATCGCCATCGTCGTCGCCTCTTTTAGCCTTGCCGATCGCCGCCGCCGCCACTAGTAGCCTTGCCGGTAACTGTCACATCTTCTTCACTCGGTGATTTGGTACGTGATTTCTCTTTGCTCTTTCTCTGGTGTCTTTTTCTCTTATTCTTTGTTTTGGTATGGTAACCAAAATTAGTGAAGAAAACAAATTTCATTACTAAATAAGAATAACCCATGAGGAATTATAAATTTTGTCACGCATAATAAAAAAATAAAAATAATAGGTGACGAAATTTATTTTCGTCAGTAAATATTTACTTTTAGGTGAGAAAAAAATTAAGTTTCGTCATCTAAATTTTTCCCATTAATTTTTTTTTTATGGTGCCAAAATTTTGAAACTTTTGGTGAGAAATTTTTTTTTCAAAAATTATAAAATTATTAGTGAGGAGTATATTTTCGTCACCAATATTTATTTATTTTTTTGAAAAACTTGATTTTAAATATTTTAAAATCATTTGGTGTGAAACATATTTTCATCACTAATAATTTTTAATACTTTTAAATTTTTTAATGAAAAAATTATTTTATCACTAATTTTGGAGGGAAAATTTTGATATATTCTACAGTGATGAAAAATAGACTAGAAATTTTTTTTCCCTTTTTTTTGGTTTTGTTTTTGTTTTTTTTGGGTTGGGTTGTGTTGATCAGTTCTCTCTCATCTCTCTCTCTCTCGCTCTCTCTCTCTGTGTCAAAGCAAAACACAAGTTAGGTCTCTTCGTTTAGCACCCGTTGTCCTCCTTCAGCGTGTTCTCCTCTAGCACCGCCGCCGACGTTACCCGTTCTCCTCCTTCAGTGCCGTTGCCGACGTTGCATCTCCGAGCCCGTCCGCCCTTCTCCTTCAGTGTCGCGTGTTCTCTTCCATTAGCTCTTCTTATTATTCGATTTCTCTAATTTTCTATTTTCAGGTATGGGTCCTTTCTCTCTATCTCTCTCTTTCAATTTCTCTGTTTTTTTTAATCTTTGTTTTCCCTAATTTCAGAATTAATTTTTTCCCTAATTTTTGAAACTAATGAGACACGTAGTGTACACATGATTCAGAATTTCCTATTAGAAAGTTCGTTAATTTGTCTCGTCTAGTTTCTCCTTTGGGAGATTATGTTGGTAAAATTTGTTGATGGTTTGTCACGATTCCTGTTATCCCTTTAAAGAATGAGCCAGATCACTTAGTGTTTTTCTTGTCTGGAACACGACTTAGAGCTAATCATTTAGTTGGTTTTTTAGATCTCTGAAATTGATACATAACGTTAAATAGGCTTGTTGTGGTGTATCAATTGTATTTTTAGATAAGTGTTGCATTTTAGATTAAAATTCTTTCTTACTTAGATTTTTGTAGGAAGGTTGTCATCAAATATTGAGACTTTTGCAATCTTTTGACCAATCGATATTGATGCTATCCTCTCTGTTCAATAAATGAGGAGATAAAAAGAAAAAAAAAACACTACTCTTAACTTTTATACTTTCAATTCCTACTTCTAGAAAACAAACTATCTATTGGGGCTTAATCTTTTCTTTTCCCTTATTATGTGCTTGCTTTTCCTTTGAAGTATGGATGGTCTTTTCTTTCTTTTTTGTTCTCTCTCTTATTATATCTTTTCCCCAAAATTGGATCAGTTTATGCATATGAATATGTTGGAGCCTGATTGTCAATTGTTTATTTGTATGCTTATTTTACCTTAAAATGTTTGTGTGCTTCCTTAATGGAGCAATGGGATTGAATTGAGTATCCTTTTTTCTACATCGAGGTCACAAAAAGAAGGAAATGCTCTGTGGGTTTGGAGAAGGTGAGATGGGTAACATCCTTGGTATTCGATGAAGTAACAAGGTAAGTTAACTTCCTTCTCATTTGTATTCTGCATTTTTTGGTTTATCGAACATTTGCAGTAATATTTTTAAAATGGGCCATATTGTTTAGTTGTTCTATTGGATGATGAACACATGCTACAGTTTTCTAATGTTTGAATAATTCATGGGCTGCCAAATGAAATTCTATTCTGAACATACAGACCGTCAAAGGTGTGAGGGAAATGCTTGGGACTACAATGAAAGGCTAGTGCCTATTTATTTATTTATTTTTATTACTATCTCTTCAGCTGACTAGGTTTACCTTCGCCTTCTATCTTAATGTGTAGCATGTTGGCCTTTTTCACCTTCAAAGGTTTTCTTTCACCATGTCTTGTTATCGAATTTATTTGTTTTCCTTCTGAATCAATTGTTTGTTAATCTCTCTCTCTCTCTCTCACTCGCTTGTTGATCTCACTTTGCCCCTTTCCCTCTCCTTCTAATTTTCGTAACCCTAACAAGTGATTTTTTAAGGCTAGGGTCGGTCAAAGTTGTCTATCTCCTATGGGTAAAGTTTCCCTCTTTCTCTCTCTTAAGTATGGTAATACAAATTTTTTTTGGGAATACTTTGATCTGTAATGATTTTTTGTTATGTTGGAATATCAAGTTAGTTAGTTATTATTATATTTTCTGTGATGCTCTCGTTGATAGGTGCTTTTGAGCTGGTATACGTAATTCTTATTTAAAATCTGATGCTCAGTGTAATGTACTACTGCGGTGGTGAATGTAACGAACTTTTTGATAATTTTAACCAATTGTTGTGTTCTGCACACTTTATTTCTCTTGGTTTCTTTTCTAAATTTCATTTTTTCTATAATTTTCTTTCTTTTAGTTTATTATTTCATTGAATGATATTTGACCCCAGTAAAAACCCAGCTCACTTTATTAAGTGATTTACTACGGCCTTCTGGTATTATGGCCATGATCGTAAGTGTGAGTGATGCCTGGCAGTGTATGGTTGGGATTTTTTTACCAAAGAGTTAAATGTCATGTATGATATGTATATTTTTCAACTTTTTGTTGTTAGGATTCTATGGCTACAATATGGAATGCAATAGGAATTTTGATAGACACCTGGTTGATTGGCTTGGATTACTCACTCTTTTATGAACGCAAATTTCCCTTTCAAATTGCCTGATATATGTTTGGTGTGGCTTATATGTAGGATTCATTTTATCGTGGCTTGACAACTAAAGAAGCACAACGAGTGCATGAATATAACTTTGATCATCCTAGTAATAAAATTTATAATTAAGTATTGCTATAGGCCTTTAATTGGTACGTAAACTCTGTTGGTGCTTTTGTCCGCTTTGCTGACTATATGGTGCAACTAGAATTCAGTAGAATGCACAGGAGCTTTTGTGCAAATCTCAAATATATGTTTGCTTGTGTGTAGATGCTTTTGACTCCGAACAGCTTGTAGAGTGCATTGAGAAACTCAAAAGTAGCGAATCTGTCCAGGTCCCAATATATGATTTTAAAAACCATCGCAGGTGTGCAGGCAATTTCCGGCAAGTAATATTCTATGCAACATTTTGTATGTACTATTAATGTGGTAGTCGATATGTATAGCACTTGATAAAAGCTTCTCAGCTCCTTTATGTAATTTTGTTGAGAATTGCTGTGACCTTGAACTTGTCAAGAATGAATCTACTTCTATGTTTTATGTTATTGCTAATCATTCATTTTAATATCCTAATTTTGGCTATGCATGCCCTCCCTTATTACATGCTGTGGTCAAGGTCCGTAGAATATCTCTGAGCCATGAAGACTTGTTAAGTCATTGCAAATTCAATAATTGTTTTGACCCTTCTCAGATAAATTTCACCTGCATTAATATTATCTTACCACATTAACCTCACAAGTGAAACACCAAGCTTTTTAACGATTCTAGTGTGGGAAAAGAGGGCGTTAGGCTGGGCTGAGTTGGGTTGGGTTGGGTTGGGTATTATTAATTACGTTTGTTAGGGGTGTGGGCAAGAATCCGTTTCTGAATTTAGCTTTTAAAGTCCTTGATCTCATTGAGGAAAGGAGTGGATCAAATTTTCTCACAGTTTTGAACATTTGGGGCAGATGCTTTCAATGCCCATGAGAGAGCTTGTGAGATACGGAGTTTTCTTTGAATAACAAACTCTTTAGGCTGAATGAAGTAGAAATAAGTTGTGAAAGTATTCCTGGTTAGGCTCCAAGCTCCTTCTCTTGGTTTCTATCCATTTGTGTTCTGCGTTAGCTACGATTTGACCAGACATGGTCATGCCTATGCCTTGCATTAATAATCTTAGTTAGCTCTACACACCTGTTTGCTAGTAAATTAATCTTTTTCCATCCGTCATTGGGATTGCTTTTCTTATTTATTTTACTGACAACTTACAGACTCAAATTTTTTCCCTGCCTATTGAAAGAGGAAACAGGTCCTAGCCTAAGAATAGATGGCATACCTCAATTTATAGTGGACAACTAGCATGGCAAACTTCTGATGCTGATTTTGCATTTCATTGCAGTCAAATAACATGGTCACTATGTAGGCATCTCAAGCAAAGTAACTAACCACAGGTTTCACCTATTTATGGACTACTTCTAATGCTGATTTTGCATTTCATTGCAGTTTGGGAGACAAAGAAACTGTTAATGCTTGCGTCATTATTTATTTTATAGAAAAAAGAATAAATTGGTGATTCTTGTATTTATGTGAGTGGAGCACGTTGAGTCCACCTTTGAGGCCAATCCTGTTGTCTCCAAGTGAAAGCTATTTCATGATAGTGAAAAAGAAATAAGACAAACTCTTTCAATGTCCAGAATTTGGTTAATGCCTCCTCAATATCACACCACTTAAAGAAAAATGCATGCTGTCAATAGCCAAGACTTCAAATCACTTTCAGAGGCCTGAGTTTGAAAATTGTTTCCATGTTAGGAGAAGCTCTTGGTCTGAAATAGGAGTCATCTTCATCATATACAAGAGGATCATTGTAATTATTGTCTGCATCAAGAATATTTGCTCTGCCCCGAGTGTCTCAAAGAGGGAGAAGGAGAAAGAATGTTGTGTTTTTGATATTGACAATGTTGTTTTGATGATTTATGAATTTTCCTTCAACTTCTTTGAATTACAGTTTAACATTCTTTGTCAGGTAAATGCATCTGATGTAATTATCTTAGAGGGAATTCTAGTTTTCCATGACCCACATGTCCGTAACTTGATGAATATGAAGATTTTTGTTGACACTGGTCTCATTCCTCCACTCAAATTATTGCTCATGTATTATCCCATAAAATTATCCATTTGAGTAGCAATTTTGTTATTATAGCTTTGTTTTGTAGGCCATTATTGTTGCAGTGCTGTCTGGTTTTTGAAAAACTTGTACACAATAAAGGTCTCTGTCTAATGAGGCTACATTTCAGAATAACATAGTTGATTCAATGCTTAAAGGTCATGTTAAATATCCTATGCAGGCCTGAGTTATTGAGGTCAGCTTCACTCTTTTAGGATGACCAATTGCCCTGCTTTTATTTTTTTGTGTATTAGCTCTGCACATGTTCATTGCAGATAACTTCCTTCTGATGGCCATAGACACCCTGCCTCCTTGCAAACTGTAGTTCTAGCATTTCTATATGATCATGCATATAAACATAGCTTCATGTTGTGTCATTTGTTGTATATGATGATTATACCGCTATTGCTGGTGTTGATATGCTGTTGTGCTGATAGCCTGCCATAGTTCTGCTGTGCTGTTGTGCTGCCTTACTGATGCAATTTTGCTGTGATGTTTGTTCTGCTGTGCTGTTCTGCTGGCCTGCTGTATTTGTTGTGTGCTGGTTCTGCTATGTGCTGGTGCTAGCTTGTTGGCATGTTGGTGCTGCTGGCCTGTTGTTTCTGTTGGCCTGTTGGTCTGGTTTTTCTTCTTTTTTCTTTTGCCATGCTGGTAGCTTTTGTTTGCAGTCGGTTTATGGTTTTGTTGGTTCTTGGTCTCTTCTTTTTGCTTTATTTGTTGTTTTAATTGTCCAACATATCCGCACAAAACTTGGTCAGCATAACCTTTGGAAAATATATTCAAATGTTTATGTTATTCAATCGACATTCTAGGTACTCCTTTTTGTATCATCTTCATTTATTATTATTATTATTATTATTATTTTCATTTCCCATGGTGGTCTTAGCCTCTTTTTTTTTTTTTTTTGGGTGGGGGGGTGGGGGCCATCTTTTTTATGGGTAATCACCCAAAATCTTATTGATCAGTGATCTTGACAAACTTCTGAGAGGAGGGGGGATACAAAAAAATTAAATCTTGGGTAGATACAAAAACTGACCTCAAGTAAGGTTGTGCTACAGCTTTTTAACCGTGAGCCACTGCTTTACAACTAAGATGTGGTTTCTGCTTCTGGGATGGGGATGGTGGCACATTGTATAAATAATTTTTTGGGGATAATGAACAGTAACAACAACAAACCAGTGAGTTAACATTAGAGTGCTGTTGCATATGGGCTATTCACATTGACATAAAGGAACGAGAATTTTGTTAACATTTTTTTCATTCCCTGTGATTCAAAGGCGAATATTTATCTTGAGTTGTAGTTATGATCATACTGGAGACCCATGCTGCAAATAAGAGGTATGCATACGCTAATTTGAGATCGTTATATATCAAAGCATGATTTTGTATTTTATTCAGATCGGCTTATTTGTCTAGTACTTTCAACCAATTAGCTTATCCAAATTTCATTGATTTACAAAAGGTTAATAGAATAAAAATTTTAAATCTTACCAATCATCATTGCTTTTATTGTTTTTGATTTTCAGGTTGTGGAGCATGGACTTGGTCATTTGCCTTTTACTGAAAAGCAAATAGTCACTCCAACAGGTGTGTTTTAGGAGAAAAATTAGTAGCAAGGCATGGACTCAATTCAAGTCTCTTCCTCTCTCTCTCTGATGAAATTTGGAATATAAGTAGACTACTTCCTTTTTATCTCAAGTTTCCTTCTGTTCTTTGAATTTAAACTGAGTACTTTATATGCCTTCAATTTTTAAATGTTTGTGTTTTTTGCATATATGATTGTGCGTTTTCTCTTGCTAGCAAATAATTTAGTATCTCCTGATGGTATTAATTTTATGAAAAGATATCTTCTGATGCTTTCGAAATGTTATTAAAATTTGATGTACCTGTCAATCTCCGTTCTTTTGTTTACATGTTATGCTTATTTTGATAGGCATTACTTGAGAAGAATCCATCCATTGCTCAAGCCACAGATGGTATGGCATGTAATTTTTTGTAGGCCATTCTGAAACCTGAGTGTTAGGCATTTCTTTTTTTGAAATTCTTTGTATCAAGTAATATAATGATGTTTGTGTCCTCTCTTGCTTTGAGCAAAAAAGTTATGAAAGTATATCCTTTAAATTTTTCTTGAAGACTTTGTTTATCATGAATAAACTGTTAGGCAGTACTCTCTATGATATATGAGATTGTCAATATGGGAATTTTGAACCCCCCCAAAAATATACTTAGAGATTATATCTCTATGTGACTTTGTATATGATGGTATCTAGAACTTTTTTTACAAATGTGCAATTACCAATGTGTATGCCCAAGGAGTTAAGTTGTTTTTCTTCTTTCTAAGGTAACTCTGGGCAACCTCCCAAGCGTTCAGAAGTTTCTAGGAGCTCAAATGGAGAAGATGAAGAATGGTCGCAGATATCTGAAATGCACTCAAGGTATTTGCAGAATCAACATGGAGGTAATTGTGTTTTTATTTCAATATCTATTCATGTGTATTTGTTTTTGTTTTTATGTTTGCTTGCATGTGTGTGTTTGGACCTTTTTACCTCGTTGAGGTTAAAATAAAACAGGAACATATTTAGATTTCAATGAAAATGTTAACTCTTGTAAAAACCGTGGGCTAATTAGTTTGTGTCAAACATGTCCTGTGATTCTCTTTGGTTCCTGTTGGCAGTAGTGCTAGTGATACATGATATTCTTGCAATGTTTTGTCATCTTCTGTTATCCATGTTGGTTATCATCAAGGATCACCTCAACTATTTGAAGTTTTGGATTGTTATATGCATCTCTACGAAATTGGTTTATAAAATAAAATTATTTAAATATGAGTTTAGATGTAATTGATAATATATTAATATTTTTTTTCTTTATTTTCTTTGCAGATTGGTTTTTCATGACGTCTGGAAGCATTGTTGCAAATGAAGATCAAGTGTTGAATTTTTATTTATTTATTTTTTTTTTGTGGAGTCCATGTTAGTTTGTTTTGGGATTTGTTTTGATGGTTTTTTTTGTTATACTTAATGGATTATTATTAAATTTGTTTGATAGATATATTTTGATTTATAATATAAATTTTTTAGTGAATTTTTTGTGTGGAGTGAAGTATAGTAGCTAATGGATTTCTTACTGCATTTAAAAGGCTATTGAGATATGAGTAGGAATATTTGTGAAATAATAATTTAAATTGAAATACAAAATATGAAATAAGTTTAGTGACGAATTTTTTTCGTCATTTGTACTTATTATGACAAAGTGATTATTCGTCGCTAATAAATATTTTTTGTGACAAAAATTATTGCAGCTTATCTTTGAAAGTTTTCATTAATTTTGTTGTTTGGTGACTAAAAATTTTGTCACATACATATATTTTTGTCACGAAATATATTTCGTCACCCATGTATGACGTTTGGAGACGAAAAATTTCGTCAACTTTACATCTTACTGTGACGAAATTATTTCCTCATCAATGATTAACATGGGTGACAAATTTATTCGTCAATTAAAATTATAAATGTGGTAGTGAATAACTATTTGGTGACGAAAATGACGATTTTTAATGACAAAATGTTATTTTATTGGTGACAAAAAGTTTCGTCACTGAAGTAATTTCATTGGTGACGAAATTATTTTTCGTCACGATGCTTTTTAGTGACAAACATTCAATGACGAACCTGGTGACGAAAATATTTCCTCACAAATATCTATAGTGACGAAATTAGCTCTTTGGAGACAAAAAAAATTCGTCATCTAAGACCCAACTTGTTGTAGTGAAAATGGCAAGATATGGAAGTGTGTGAATGATGTCTATGATTGAAGTATTGATAATTGAGTTGTAGTCTCATTTTGAATTGTTTATATGATAATGAACTATGTTAATGAATTGACTTGGGTAAATGATTAAAAGTGAATTGAACTATGTGTGCCAATGCCGATTGATTATGGTAAGGATGTAAGATGGTTTATAAGTGTTAAACATTTATCGAATGCTAATGTTTTAGTTAATTCTCATATACTGTTTAGCATATCTCTACTGGGTTTTGGCTCACCCTACTTGGGACACCATTTTTCAGGTACAGGGGATATGCCGCCTCCAAGGTCTTAGCTTGGGAGGTTTAGGAGTTGAAGACTTCGTTTTGTTATTTATATTTTGTGTTAAATGTAAATCCAAACCGAGGGCTTTTTATGTATAGAGTTAGAACTCTTCTTTTGTTGTAACCAAGTGATAACTTGGAAAGCTGTAAGCCCATAGGGCATTATTTTGTTGCTAACATGTAATATCGTTTGTAAAGAAGACTCTGATGAATGAATATATAATATTTCTTCTGTATTTTGAAGGCGCTAGAGGTTTTAAGATACCTCAGATTTACTTGTAATATTGGGCTAAATTATACTAGATATCCAGCAATACTTGAAGGATACTGTGATGTACACTGGATATTATAGATACTAGAGACTCAAAATGCACCAGTGGTTATGTCTTTACTCTTGGTAAAGCGGCTGTATCTTGTAAATTTTCCAAATAGACTTGCATTCTTAGGTCTACTATGGAATTAGAATTTATAGCTTTAGATAAATCTGGAGAAAAAGCAGAATGGCTTTGCCACTTCTTTGAAGATATTCCAATGTGGCCAAAACTGATGCCTGCTATATGCATACATTACGATAGTCAATCAGCAATAGGTAAAGCACAGAGTCATATGTATAACGGTAAGTCACGACATATTCATCGTCGACATAACACCGTGAGACAACTACTCTCTAATGGAATTATTTCCATTGAATATGTAAAGTCTAAAGATAACATAGTCGATCCACTAATCAAAGGGTTAACAAGAGAGTTAGTTGAGAATTCATCGAGTGGAATGAGACTTAAGTCTATTAAACAAGAGTTACCACAACGGTAACCTAACCTAATTGACTGGAGATCCCAAGATCTAGTTTCAAAAGGACAACCGAGTTGTGTATGACTCATAAGGATCATTGGGGAGTCAAACTCCTACCCATTTTTATGATGAAATAGTGATGGTTACAGTGTTTTAGGTTAAGTAATACTTTTAATGATTCTTATATCTAGGAATACCTAGTGGAGTATGGCATGATACTCTTCATAAGAATCATCTATATGAGTGTGAATTGGGTCGGTTCTATGAGATTTGTGAAGGACTGCAATTCTCTAGAGCACTCATGAAAGACTAGGTTGTTCAGGGCCAAAATGAACATGATAGTGAGAATTGAAATGTGTCTGGTAATACTCTGTGTGAGTTCTATTGTCTTGATTTGCATAAATGGCTGAACAGTTCAAGACATCATGTTCACTAGTTAGCTAGTAAATCTGATAGTGTCTCACAAGAGAAGGTTCAAAGCCAAAAGCTACATATCCTTTGTAGAATATTTTCAATTTTTGTACTCTCAATAATTAGATCATGTTGTTGCATTTTCTCTTCGTCAAATTCCATTCATGTGGGTATTGTTACAATTTATGATTTTTTATAGGCTTATTTTGGGTCATCTTTGAGTCCAAATTTGAGTGGATTGCATACGTCTTTTGAGGTGGGTCTAAAGAGGTGATGTGTTTCTTTCCGTATAGCAAGTCACACGATGCAAACAATTCGTCAAAACCATTTATAAGTGAATGGAAAGTTGACATCGTTTTTAGGTTCATGGAATGGACAATTGAAGAGTCAAAAATGGGTTTCATTGAAATGAATTGTCTCATAGTGAAACTTGAAGAGAGCTTGTATGTGTTTGTAAGCTCTAGGCGAGAATATTTGGGTTGGGCCTTAAGGGGGCACCCCAAGTTTGTAGAAGGGAGGAGTTATGGATAAAGGGGGCTTTAGCCCAAACCATCACACATGTGCGCCACCGGCCGAGCCGAGCCGAGCCATGCCGTACACAGGTGTGGGTCAGGTCAGTTCTAATATTAATTGTTTTTGAACAAAATTTATTTGAATTTTTTTCAAAAATTCTTACAGGAAAAATTAATTTTTCTGAACGATTTTATGTCCAAAAGTTGCCTCTTCCAATCCAAAATTTTCTAACAGATTAAACTATTTTTAACAGTTTTAAAACTGCCAGCAGTTGTACAGATTCAAACTGCTACAGATCGGTTCAAATTTGAATTGTATCTATTCAATTCAAAATTGCACCTGTTCATTTCAAAATTGAACCTATTCGGATTTGTTCAATGGTCACCAATCTGCCTATAAAAGCAGACCTGCTTCCAGCATTTTTATACATTCAGAAAATTGTTTCTCTCTCGTTTTTGTACTCTGCTTGCATTATTCTTCATATTATTTTTAAGAAAAAATTCAGAGAGTATAGAACACAGGTTTGTGAGCCCTACAGATTATATGAAGTGCTACTTTAATTTGTGAAGATCATTATATCCTGGGAGATCTACGCCATTCATCCGTAAGCACCGAAACGGGGTGAATCTATCTTAAGAATAAACTGTCACACACTTGACTTGATCTTTTTGTACTTATTCGGTTCAGTAAATAAATTTTGTAAGTAATTTATTTTATTTATTTGATTTGATTTTAAGTTATTTTGTTTTACACAAAAGATTGTTTCAATATCTTTATTCTATTTTAAGCTAACTTAAAAACAAAATCAAATAAATAATTTAAGTCTTATCAAGTGGAATAATTTAGGCTTGGTTTGGCATCTACTATATAATCCATCTTTTTATTTTTTTTCCATCACATCACCTCTCTACTTTTCTGCACATCTTTTCGTAAAAAGACAAAAAGTGTACTTTTTTAAGACACCCCAAACCAACCCTTAATATTGAGAAATTTCTCCTGACATGATATGTATATTTTTTTATTTATTAGATTATATTATCAATTAATAAAAGAGAAATATTAGAGATTCTTGTTTTTTTTTTTTTTTTTTTACCCACAAATTCACGTAGGGTTGGCCTTTATATCATTAAGGTTGTATTCGTTTTAAAGAATTAAGGTGTGAGATTTGACTATTAGTCTCATCAAATTAATAGTCTATTATTTGTTTAAAATATTTTACTTCGGACTATTAGTCCCACAAATATGAGACTATCCTATCTCATGGGGGGTGAGATAGAAATCATGGGATTACTCATCTCATGGGATTAGACAATGAAATTATATTTTTGCTCTCTAGTATTTAATTATGTATTATATTTAGTAAAATTTAAAAAAATTTAAATGTCTCAATTTAAAAATAAAATAATTTTATTTAAAATATTAAAACTACGTTTAATATTACTATTACTTAGTAAATAATTGAAAATGATAAAATAATCATTTGAGCATTTATTCTTTTCCATAATATACTAAACAAATATTGGATTCATTAAAAATAGTCCTATCCAGACATCTAATCCCATGACTAAACCAGCATAGGATACAAATCCAATCTAATCAAATAGTTTGGGGATAATGTATCCCATGACTAATAGTTTGATGGATTACAATCCCTCCTTATCCAGTCTGTCCAAACAAACACACCCTAAAGATATAACAAATTAAAAGTAAACATCTATCATATCATATTATTACAATTTTTTTTTTGTTTTCATTAATAAAATAATTTAAAAATTAAAAATTTATTTATTTCTTCATAAAATATATCTTTCAAACTATTTATATAAAAAAAATTCAATTAGTCATTTTTTTTAATATTTACAAAAACCTCCTAAATCAAATTTTTAATTTAAATAATATTGAGAATTATAAAAAAAAAATATAAAAAATGAGTGAGAGTTCTAATTAAAGTTACCATTAATAATGTGACACACACCCACTAACACAATATGTGTTGTTTTTTTTTTATTATTTTTTTCATCACATTAATGGTGGATTAGAACATTTAAAAATAATTCATTTTTTTCTCTTTTTATTTTTTTTTATCACATCACCTTTTTATTTTTTTTAATATTTTTTCATAAAAAAATAAAAAATATATTTATTTAAATCATTCCAAATACTCTTAAATTAGTATGGCGATTTAAAAAATATTATGAAAGGTGAGTTCACTGGCCATGCTATGCTATGGTATTCTCGAAAGTCAAACCTTGACTACAATGTCTCTCTTCCACTGAGACGACTCCATTTCTAAACTGCTTTTGAAGAGCAAAACCATTAGAGAGATCCCAACAAATGGCGATCATGATCACTCGCTCACTCTCTCTCCTCGCCTCCTCACCTTTGATCTCTCTACTCTTCGTCTTAGTGCTCGCCATCGACGGTCAGGAGTTCACGATCAAGGAAGCCACAATCGATGGCATCCAACGCGCCTTCACCGAAAATCGTCTCACCTCCAGACAACTCGTTGACTTCTACTTAAACCAGATCGAAACCCTAAACCCGGTGCTTCGCGGCGTCATTGAGGTGAATCCAGACGCGGTAGATCAGGCGAAGAAGGCCGATCGAGAGAGGAAGAGAAATCAGGGCCGTCAGTTTCTGGGAGACCTGCACGGTGTTCCGGTGCTGCTCAAGGACAGCATAGGTACGAAGGACAAGCTGAACGCGACGGTCGGATCGTACGCGTTGTTACGATCTGTGGTAGCGCGGGATGCGACGGTGGTGGAGAGGTTGAGGAAGGCGGGGGCGGTGATAATGGGGAAAGCGAATGTGAATGAGTGGTATGGGTTCAGGTCTTGGAGCATTCCGGAAGGTTGGTGTGCGAGAAGTGGTCAGGGCTTGGTACGTATCATCTCCTTCAAGGATCGAATCCGGATCCTCGGCCGTCCTACCCGGCAGCCCCCCAAGACGACGTCGTTTTGGGGTTTTTTTGTTTTGTTTTGTTTTTTTTCTTTTCTTCTTCTTTGTTCTTGTTTTCTCTCTCTTCTCACAGAAGCCAGAGGGGGGAGGGAGAGGGAGGAAGGAGGAGGGAGGAGGCTGCGCCATCGCAGCTCGTCGCCATGCCGCCGGCCGTCGCAGCCGTCCAGCTCGTCGCAGCAGCTGTGCACCGCCATCGCCTCCGCCTCCTCCTCCTCCTCCTCCTCCTCCTCCTCCTCCCCCACTGGTTATGGCCCCCTCCAGTCCGGCCGGCCCTTCCCTTCCTCCTCCTCCACCTCCACCTCCTCCTCCCTCCCTCTTCCTCCCTCTTCCTCTCCTTTCTCCATTTCTTCCTCTGCGTTTTTTTTTTTTTTTGAAAATTTGCCTCCAAAACGACGTCGTTTTGGGGGCTGCCGGGTAGGGCGGCCGAGAATCCGAACTCTCAAGGATCATGAAAAAAAAAATCATAAAATGCATCATGAAAATTTTTTATTTTTTTGATTAGTGTGGTGTTTTATTGTATATTTAATTTAAAGGTATAAAATCTTTCATGATTAGTGTGTGATTTTTTTTTTTTCCCCTTTTAATTTTGTTTCATGTTATAATGTAAATGTTCACGTTGGTATAAATTTAATTTTTCTAAAGTTAGTTGCATGTTAATTCTAAATTGTGAACGTTCATATTGTATTTTAGTATGAATTTTTTTTTTTGAATTTTTTTTAAAAGTTAGTCGTATTTTTAAATTTTTATTTTTATTTTTACTAGTTAATTGAACAATATTTTTTTTTGTTACCATTGAATAATCGAAATAGTCCGTTTTTACTTTTTAAAATTTTATTTTTATATTTTTACGTTGTAGTGTAAATGTTTACATTAGTATGAGTTTATTTTTTAAAAAAACTAGTTATATATTAATTGTAAATTGTGAATATTCAAGTTGTATTTTGATATAAGTTTTATTTTTTTGAAAGTTAATTGTATGTTTGTTATTTTTGTTACCATGTTTATTAGTTGAATAATTATTTTTGTTACAATTGAACAATTGAAATAGTCGATTTTCACTTTTTTTCAATTTCATTTTATATTTTCACGTTGCAATATAAATGTTTACGTTGGTATGAGTTATTTTTTTAAGGCTAGTTGTATGTTAATTATAAATTGTAAATATTCATATTATATTTTGGTATGAATTTTATTTTTTCGAAAGTTAATTATATATTTGTTGTTTATTGTGAACATTCATATTGCACTTTAGTATGTGTTTTATTTTTTTCAAAAGTTAGTTGTATGCTTATTGTTTATTGTGAACATTCACATTGTATTCATATTTTTATTCAGATTTTTTGTTGTGTTATTTTTAAAATTTTCAAATTATAAAAATGTTCGAAGTTCATAATTTGAGATTTTGTTTATGAAATAAGGGGAGATTTTCTTTTTAAAATAAGAGGGAGCTTTTCTCCATAGAATAAGGAAAAGATTTTCTTTTTAGAATGAGGAAGAAATTTTCTCTATAAAATGATAAACTATTGTTATGTATTAGTTTCAAAATAAAAAATGTGTAAAAAATTAAAAAAGATGATTTGATCATATTACATTAAACAATACTTAATGAAATTTTAAAAAAGAATATAGATTAAATAGAATAAAATAATTGAATTTATCAAAAAATGACCTATACATATATATATATATATATATATATATATATATTTGGTAGATAGACGAAATAACATAAATAGTTAATAAGAGTTTGACAAAATTCCGGGAAACACATTCCCATTAGCATCAGCAAGCAAATGCCTTACGGTATAGCTAGGTGCCGTAAATAAAAGGTGCAATCCTTCTTCCCTTGTGCTTCCATTATTTGCCAATGCATCCGCCCATGCATTTGCTTCTCTATATGTGCTTGACTTCCTCCACTCCAAGTTGGTCCAACAGGTACCTACAGTCACAGATTAAGTCGTTAAGAGGTTGAAAATCATTAACTTGTTTTGCAAGGAGTTGACCAAATCTGAAAGAGTGAGAAACACGGAATTAAAGAGATGGGTGAAAAGAGGAGACCAAATCTGTGAATTTTTCGTTTAGCTAGTAATCAAAACTATATATTTCATTTACAATTTACACCAAATCTGTTTTCTTTTCATTAGGTTGATTTGTCGTTCATGATTAAAGCTCTTGCAATGATACCCGTGTTGCAGGGCTAACTTGTTTAATTAAACTAGGCCTTTTTTTTTTTTTTTTTTTTGGTTTTTTGGTTTTGGGTATGCTAGTAATGGTCCATCATTATGGGTAACTGTGTGAGTGAATTTCCGACCACACTACTAACTCAGTATTCAACTGGAGAGAACTGGCAGAATAGGATAAGCCTAAACGACTTACAACAGAAAGAAGAGATTCCGGTGGTTGTTCGTCCACCCGGGGACACTCCGATGATTAAGTCAGTAATCAAAAAGTCAGTAATCAAATATCTCTCAAAGATAATCAATAGTGCTTGACTCACTGTTCGGAATATAAATTGTGTACTTTAGACCCATGGGGGTGCCTCTCTTTTATAGTCAATATAATCCTAGTCCCAATAGATGCCTAGCTTCAATGGACTTCTGCTCAGTGCTTATCTTGGATTTTCTAATAGATAAAGATAAACTCCCTAAGAGTTTTATCCTTATCCAGGCTGAAGTCCTTCCTCATTCTAGGACTCTTGTCCCTTATCCGCTTATCTCGGATTCTGATATCTTCAGAGATAACCTCGGTCTAGCCGAAATCACTTCGGCGTCACGACCAGGACACGTGGCATATCGGTTGACACGTTGGCTTCACCTTGGCCATGTGCTGGTATTCAGAAAATATATCCCTACAACTGCCCCCTAGGTTCTATTACCTCGGGATCCTGAGGTGAAGGAACTTATATCCTTCATGTCGGCTATCTTGTTGTATCATAAATTTACCGAGGTCATAATACACCGGCTCCTCACAACCAAGTCCTGTAGTCTGTCTCATCAAGGCTACAGAATTTTTAACCAAGTTTATTCGAGTTATTTAGCCGATATCTTCCTACTAGCTGAGGTCATTGCTTTATTTAGCCAAGAACTCTAAGAGTTCTATCACGCGCATGAGCTGTCACAAACAACATTCCAACTGTTTTTGCCATGCGCTTCTACCCCATTGGACCGTGTTTAATACGCGCCATAAAATCGCCTCGTGCCTGGGTGCGCCGTCTGTCGGATACGTCGTTCCAGGCACATTTAATTGCATTTTGCCCCCTCTTCAAGTTTTTGACAAAACTCTTTACCTCTCTCCTCGTCTTTTCACTTATCATCGTCTTTGTTCAAACTCTCTCTCTCTCTCTCTCTCTCTCTCTCTTGCTTTATTAAATCCTTCATTGTTCCAAGCTTTCAAGCTCTGCTACCACCGCCATTCACCTCATTCGGGGAGGCTCTTGCTAGTCTTTTCCACTGCTTTCGCTCGTCTGACTTCAGCGAACTCAACATCGGCTTCTTTTCTTCGGTGAGTTACTGTTTCTTCCCGATTTAACTTCTTGTTTTAGTTTTTTTTCGCTTTACTGAACTCCACTGCTCTGCCTCTACAATCTTGCTCATATCTTTGATATTTCAACTTGTATCTTGTTTTCCACCACATGTTTGTCTCATGATTCTGTTTTTGCCACATCTGTTTCTTGAATTCACACTGTTCACACACTTGTTGATTTTTGCCGTTGTTCTTGGCTTGACACACCTACGTAAACTTTTGTCTTGTGTTTCTTGATGATTCATCACTGTTCTTGACTTTGAATTACATGCCTGTTTTCTGTTTCCTTTCCAGATTCGTGCCTTCAATCTTCGTTTCTATAGATCTAGGTTTGGGATTTGCTCGTAGAACCCACAAATTTTAGGAAAAACTGAAACGATCTCCACAAATTCTTACCCCAGCTCACATTTAGGTTTTAACCGAGGTCTTTAAAAACCATTACAAAACACTTTCTTCCGAAATCCTACACCTTTTCCTCAAGCCGACAACATGGGTATGTGGAAGCATAGGGTAGATACCCCGACCAAGTTAGAACACTTTAGGCAGGAGTTCGACATCCCAGCCAACATTCATCTGAGGTTGGCTGGGGAGGATGACTCCATCATGCCCGATGTGAACCTCATGTCTTTTCCAGTAGTGGCCTTTATCGAGTGTGGACTTAGGTTTCCACATGACACCTTTTTTCGAGAAGTCCTTCATTACTATAAATTGAACCCAATGCAACTTGCCATCAATTCTTACCGAGTTATTAACGGTACAATAGCCTTAGCCAAACAAGAGAATGTTAGGGTTACTCTTGCCGATTTCCAGTACTATTACACTATATGTCGCCTGAAATCGGGAAAAGGCCACATCTATTACCTCAAGCCGAGGTCCACTGAGTACAAGCTCATTGCCGACCTCTCAGACTCAAACAAAGGTGCTGGAGACGATTACTTCATCATCTCGGGCAATTGGGAGTTTCAGCCCAATGATGACCTCCACCTTTATTCCCTAAGCCGAACAGTTTTTGGGGAAGGAGATGGTAAGGGCCACGTGTTACTTTTCTTACTCTCTTTTCTAAAGTTCTCAATACTTTGTTCTAATGTCTATGCTCTTCTTTTTGCAGTTCTTCCTCAGCCACCAAAGGGCTTTCGCCAGTCTTTCTTCCCCAGCAAGGACTTGAAGAAGCTATTGGATTTGCCAGTCCACAAGCGGAGAGCCCCCTTTGCTGTTCAATTTCATTCCTACCTACAAGTCGGTTCTTCCCGACGTTCCAAAGAAGAAGAAGAAGAGTCAATCTCCTCCGTCCGCCACTACTCCTTCCATTACTTTAACATCTCGGCCAGATCAAGGGTCAACCTCAGATCCAACAGAGCAGCCGTCCACTTCAGCTCCACAACTGATCCGACCATCTCAACGCCGACGACGACGACGAATTGTTTTTGCTGTTGAGATGGGTCGCCAGAAAGCAGTTGCTATAGACCTCCTAGCCAGCATCCCTGCCGACGTTGACGTTCAACCAGCATAAACCCAGCCTCAACCAAAGCAAAAGCAAAAAAGACTCAAGAAGGCTCAGCGAAAGGCAATGGTGACTCAGATCGATACTGAGGACACCTTACCAATTTAAATTAGCTAAGAGTGAGAAGACCTTTTCTGCTACCGAGAAGAGGCCCGCCGATGCCGAACCATCTCAATCAACTCGGTCCAAAAGGCCGAGGTCAGAGTCAGCCACAACGTCGGGCTCCATGAAGTCTGGTGCCCCCTGGGCTCCACCCATTACTTTGGAGGACAGGCCGGTCAAAGTCGATGATAGTGCCGACGACATCAACGTCGGTGTTGCCCTTACTACAGCCTTGCTCCTCCCTGGGGATCTTGACCGCAATGCCGAGATGACTGAGTATGAAAACTTTGCCTTGATGCTGCAGCATTCTGCTAAAGTAAGACCCTTTATTCGGTAATTTTTCTTTCTTTCTCTTTTTCTTACTTAGAAAATTTTCTAGTAACTTCTGTTCTATCCATTTTTCATCAGGCAATCCAGCACGCCCACACCTTCTCAATGCAATCTTTTGAGACAAGGAAGGCGTTGGCCGACAAGACTAGGGAAGTTGCTAGTCTGCAGAAGGCCAGCAAAAGGGTCGATGCAAAAATGAAGACTTTAGAAGATTAGGCCGAGGCTGCTATCAAAGCTAAGGATGACGCTGAAGAAAAAGCGGATGCCGCTGAGGCCATCAAGAAGGTTCTCGAGGCTGAAAAGAGAGAGGCTGAGGAAAAGATGACCCAGGCCCAGAAAGAACTTCACGATGCCTTGGCCACAAAAGAGGCTGAAATCAAGGCCGCAGACGAAAAGGCATACGCTGAGGGGGTGGCCGATGTCACGGCGGACTATGAGCGTCAGGTGAAGCAGGCATGCAACAAGGGTTTCACCCTTGGTTGGATGGCTTTACTAAAAAAACTTGAAGTCCTTGAGGACTCCCCCCTCAGGAACACCGACGTCCTTGCCCTGCCATTCCCTCAAACTCCAAGCCAATCTGACGATGATTCTGAGTCTGAGGAGGAAGCTTTGGTGAGGAAGTCAAAGGAAGCAGCTGGGGTCAAGTCCCCTACTCAAAATGAACAAGTCTTGGACTTGACTCGAGACGAGGAGGGTGAGGAGGTTCCCAAAGACGCTACTCCTGAGAAGGCAACGTTGGAAGCGTCTATAGCTGATAAGAGCCTTGAGCAAACCCTCCAAGAAATAGATGCCGAGCTTGCGGCTGAAAAGGCGGCCGACATGTCTTCTCAGCAGTTTTCCGAGCTCCAGACCCAACTTGCTAGTGGCGCTGAAGAATCTTAGTTTGATGTTCTTTTTCTTTTTTCTGTTCCTTGTACTTTTTCTTTCTCGGGAACAATGTAAGCACTTCATGTGGCCGATGTGCCTTCCTTTGAATATAAATACAATTGTCTCTCCTGAATGTTTGTATCTTTGTCCTCCTTTTACTGTCTTGTATGATACTAGACTTAGAATAATTTTGCATGCTTTCAAGCATACACCTTATCTGTGTAATTTCCTCAGGGTAATCTACCACGGTAAGTACAGAAGTACTTCTCTTAATGCAACCTTGGTTTTAACTTGTAAATTTTTTCACAAATTTCAACAAGTGTTCAGTTCAACTTCAACTTGTAAATTTTTCTCAAATTTCAACAAGTGTTAAGCATGATCTCGGTTTAATTTTTCACAAATTTCAACAAGTGTTAAACACGATCTCGGTTTAACTTCAACTTGTAAATTTTTCGCAAATTTCAACAAGTGTTAAACACGATCTCGGTCTAACTTCAACTTGTAAATTTTTTCACAAATTTCGACAAGTGTTAAACACGATCTCCGTTTAATTTCAACTTGTAATTTTTTTCACAAATTTCAACAAGTGTTAAATATGATATCGGTCTAACTTCAACTTATAAATTTTTCATAAATTTCAACAAGTGTTAAACATGATCTCGATTTAACTTTAACTTGTATATTTTTTCACAAATTTCAACAAGTGTTAAACATGATTTCGGTCTAACTTCAACTTGTAAATTTTTCACAAATTTCAACAAGTGTTAGATTGATTTTAGCTTGTATATTCTATCTTTTCAGAAATCATTTTCCAATTCTTTGCCCCATAATGTGAACTGAAGTTTCACTTGGGTTTTCATTATGCATGTATTCCAGAAACCTCGTCAAGTATCTTATCAATCACAAGTGTGAAAAATCAAGCTAAAACTTTATTTATTACTTCGGCAAATAATAAAAAACAAGAAAATCTAATGATAGAAAAATTTCAGATTGCAGGTATTTTAGGGCCTTGGCAACTCTTTGCCCTCGTTATTTTCAAGCTGATATGCCCCATTGCCTAACATCGAGATGATTCTATAGGGTCCTTCCCAATTCGGGCCAAGCTTGCCCTCTTTGGGATCCTTCTTGTTACCAACGACTTTTCTCAAGACGAGGTCACTGATTTGAAACTCTCTTGGGTTGACTTTCTTATTATAAGCCCTGGCAAGCTGCTGCTAGTATGCTGCCAGCTGAATTGCAGCTCTCTTCCTTCTTTCTTCTCGTATATCCAGATCTCGGGCTAATAGTACATCATTAGTCTCGTTCTCTACTCCTTGAGTTCTGATTCCTGGGATGCCGACTTCTAGAGGAATGACTGCTTCTGTGCCATAAGCTATGGGAAATGGGGATTCCCCAGTTGATCTTCTCGGCGTATTCCGATATGCCCAAAATACACTTGGCAGTTTATCCACCCACTTTTCCTTTGCTGCTTGCAGCCTCTTCTTAATCTCATCCAAGATGACTTTGTTGGATGCTTCTGCTTGTCCATTGCTTTGAGGAAAAGTTGGGGTGGAGAAATAATTCTTGATTTTGAACTTTGCACAGAAGCTCTTGATTAGCTTACTGTCAAACTCTGTTCCATTGTCTGCAATTAGTGCTATTGGGATCCCAAACCTGGTGATGATGTTCTTCCATATAAAGTTCTTCACATCCACGTCTCAAATCTTGGCAAGGAGTTCAGCTTTTATCCACTTGGTGAAGTAATCTGTTGCTACTAGCAGGTACTTCCTTTGCCCAGTTGCTTGGGGCAGTTTTCCAACAAGATCCATGCCCCATTGGGCGAACGGCCAAAGATTGGATACTAGGTTTAGGTCTGTTGCTGGTTGGTGTATCAGTGGTGCAAACCATTGGCACTTTTCACACTTCTTGACATAGGCTTCTGCATCTTTCTGCATGTAGGGTTACCAATATCCTTGGGTAATGGCCCTATGGGCAAGTGATCTGCCCCCAGCGTGGCTTCCACATATTCCTTCATGTATTTCGTACAGAAAATCTCCAACTTGTGAAGGGTGTATACATCTCAAAAGGGGTCCAGTGAAGGATCTTCTGTAGAGATGTCCCTCTGCTGTCAGACTGAATCTTGTCGATTTCAATCTGATCTTGTGTGCCTCTTTGTTATCATATGGCAATTTTCCTTCTTTCAGGAATGTTGTTATTGCGTCTATTCAGCTTGGTCCCATGTCCACAGACATTGCTTCATGCTCTGTGGTCAGTGGTTTGATGCTCGGGCCCGACAAGTAGTCGACCATTATCGTCCTTGCCTTCCCAGGTTGTATTGCACTAGCCAGGTTGGCCAGGGCATTGGCGTGATTGTTATCATCTCGGCTAACTTGCTGTAGTTGGCCATTTTGAAACAAGGCTACCAATCTGCCTACTTCCTTTGCGTATGCCGACATACGTTCATCTCAGGTTGCGAACTCGCCTGTTGCTTGGTTGACTATGAGCTGAGAGTCACAAAAGACTATCACCTTATCTGCTTCTACTGTTACTGCCAATTTCAGTCCTGCAATCAGTGCTTCATACTCTGCTTCATTGTTTGAGGCTTTGAACCCCAAATGAATGGATTGTTCTAGTATCTGTCCATCTGGAGATACCAGTACTACTCCTGCCCCTGCTTCTTGTCGGTTTGAACTCCCACCAACAAACAGTCGAAAGGAGTCGCCGATGTAAATGCTGCAGGGCTTGAGTTTTTCCTCTTTCCTTTGTTCTGTTGCCTTCGACTCGGCTCAACGGAGCCCGATGTACGATGGCTCCTGGAGTGAATTCGGCCACAAAAGCGGCCAAGACTTGGCCTTTGATTGCTGTTCTAGGTCTGTATTCTAGGTCATACTAGCCCAGGGCCACTGCCCATCTGGCTATTCTGCCTGTCAGATCTCCCTATTGCAACAGGGACTTCAAAAGATGTTCAGTTAGCACCACAATTTTGTGGGCTTGAAAGTAATGGTTCAGCTTCTTTGAAGCCATTACTAATGCTAGTGCCAACTTCTCTAGGGGTAAATACCTGGTTTTTGCATCAGCCAGGGTTTTGCTTACATAGTAAACAGCCCTTTGCTCTCATTTTTCTTCTCGGATTACCACTGTATTTGATAGTCATGTCGGGTAATTTACTTCTCGAATGGTTCTGGCCTCCGGAAGTCTGTCTACTTCCTCTTCCACTGTCTCAACATGCAGCAACGCCGGTCTTTGGATCACGGGTTTGGCCGACCTGTCCATGTTCAGTTTATGGCAAGTGACTTCGGGGTCAATGCCTAGCATTTCATAAGGCGTCCTGGCAAACACTTAAATGTTTGCCCTCAAGAACTCCTCCAGCTCTTTTTCCTCTTCTTCTGCTAAGCCCGAGCCGAGAAGGAAGAAGCGTTCCTCATCCTCTTGCTGGACAAGGATTTTCTTCAGGGCTTCTTCACTCTTTTCGGCTGGCTCTTTGCCGACATCCTCTAGGACCTCCACGTCCTCGTCTTCGATTTCTATTGTCTCTGGTTCTCGTATGCTGCAGGTGGATTTCATTGCTGCCATGGAGCAATTTTTTGCCTGCAGCTGATCCCCTCTGACCTCTTCTATCCCATGCTCTGTTGGGAATCGCAATAGCTGATGTAGTGTTGAGGGTGCAGCCCCCATTGCATGCAGCCATGGTCTCCCCAGTATAGCATTGTAAAGGGATGGTGTGTCGATTATGGTGAATTCTGTCTTCACCCTCTTAGTGCTAGCCTGCACCTCTAGGTTTGTTGCTCCCAGTGGCCACGTCGGTGTTCCATTGAATCCGACCATTGGGCCATTGGATTGTTCCATATCGTCTGGGTGAAGGCCAAGCTCCGTGTAACATCTGACATACATGATGTCACAAGAGCTGCCTTGGTCAATTAGGATGCCTTTTACTTGGCACTCCCCAACCTGGAGGGATACTACCAAGGCATCGTTGTGCGGATGTTGTACCATCTCCAAGTTGGCTTCAAAGAAGGACACTACTGGTCCCTGGCACTCCTCAGCCCGAGGTCTTTTTTGCCGGACCTGGTACACATGCTGTAGGTGCTTTCCCTTCTGTGTCTCCCCCCGTATTTCGTTTTCGTTGACCTTCGAGTGAATTACATTAACTACCCGAGGTCCGTCTACCTGCGGCTGCTGTGTTGGGGGAGGTGGAGCTGCTGGTGCCTGAGGCAGTCTTGCCTGCTCCTCTTGTCCTAGCCTCATCTACAAGGTCCCTCAAATGGCCCTGCCTTACCAGGTCTTCCAAGTGTGACTTTAGGGCTCTGCAACCCTGAGTCAAATGCCCATCTTCGTTATGGTAAGCACAATGCTTCCCAAGGCTTCTTCCCATAAACTCTCTTGGAACCCTTGTTGGTGCTCTGAAATAGGGTTGGGTTCGGATTTTTTCCAGGACTTTGTGAATTGGGATTCGGAACACAATCGTGACTGCCTGTGCGGTTCTCAGTTCTATCTCTTGTTTGTTGGATCCGTTGTTACCTCGGCGAGCCATTTGCTTTCTCCTGCTTTGTCGCCTTAATCCCTGGCGTGTCTTCCTTGGCTCTGGTGTATTTCTTAATTCTGGCCATGAACTCCTCCATGCTTTTTGGCAATGTCTTTGCCAATGACTTTCGTAGTGCGTAATCATCTTTTTGGCCGTTCTTGAAAGACACAACCGCCACCTCTTGGTTGCATTCGGGTATTCGGTTGAACACTTCATAATACCTTTTTGCGTAGGCCCTAAGGCCTTCATCCTCACTGATTCTTAGAGCCATCAGGGCGTCCACCCTTAATGGCTATAGTTTGTTTGTCACGAACTTGGCCACGAACATCTCGGCCAGGCCTTCCCAGGCCTTCACACTTTCCTTCGGCAATTTGTGAAACCAGTCCGATGCAATCTCCCTGAAGGATGAGGGGAACACCTTGCAGAGCAACGGCTCGTTCCCAGTGTACAGTGCCATTGAGTTTAGGTATAATCCGACGTGAAAGTTGGGGTCTGACTTCCCATCGTATATCTAGAACCTCGGCATACTGAATTTTTTTGGTGCCTCAAATTTGTCCAACTCCACCGAGAATGGTGTTCTTGGTTTAACAGGGGAAGTTACCTCGGCATTTTGTTGCTTCCTCTTGAGATAATTTCTCAAGTCCTCCTTGGTCCGGCCAGGAGCTCGACTATCCCCTGATTTCAATCTTTTAGGTGCACTGCTCTCAGCTTCGTTGTGAGTCCTTTTCGACATTTCTCCATTAGTTGTGTCAAAGCACAACTCCTATCTTTGAACATGCTGATGTTCTCTAAGGTCTGCCTCTTTGGTGCGATGTGTCCTTCGAGATTCTTCCTTTCTCGACTCTCCTCGCCCGACCTCCCTTGACGGCTGATGAGAGTGTTTTTCGCTCCTAGCATGCTGGGGGGCTACAGGAATTGTTTTCTGCCCTCCCTTTTGGGCATTGGCCGCTAGAATCGGCGTGTCCTGCAGCGGGAACGGTGGCTGCATGACATTGTTTTGCATCATGAAATTGACGACTGATTGCAGGTCTGCCAATTTGTTCGCCATCTCCTTCATCTCTTCGTCCCTCTATAGGCATCTGTCTTTCCATACCTAGAGGTTATCCTCGTTATAATACCCACTTTGATCTGTTTTCTTTGGTATGTCGCCTTCCTGGCTGACGTCTCTTCCTCCGTGTTTCTGGTCATGGGTTTCTTCGTTATAATTGTCTTCTTCGATGTCAAGGTCGATAGGTCTCCCACTCCTAATAGGAGTGTTATCCCCAATCTTCTCTTTCTGTTCGTCGTTGGTCATCTATTCTCCTTTCTTTCCCACAGACGGCGCCAAATTGTGTGAGTGAATTTCCGACCACACTGCCAACTCAGTATTCAACTGGAGAGAACTGGCAGAATAGGATAAGCCCAAACGACCTGCAATAGAAAGAAGAGATTCTGGTGGTGGTTCGTCCACCCGGGGACACTCCGATGATTAAGTCAATAATCAAATATCTCTCAAAGATAATCAATAGTGCTTAACTCACTGTTCTGAATATAAATTGCGTACCTTAAACCCATGGGGGTGTCTCTTTTATAGCCAATACAATCCTAGTCCCAATAGATGCCTAGCTTCAATAGACTTCTGCTCAGTGCTTATCTTGGACTCTCCAATAAATAAAGATAAACTCCCTAAGAGCTTTATCCTTATCCAGGATGAAGGCCTTCCTCATTCTAGGATTCTTGTCCTTTATTCGTTTATCCCGGATTCCGATATCTTCGGAGATAACCTCGGCTTAGCCGAGATCACTTTGGTGTCACGACTAGGACACGTGGCATCTCGGCTGACACGTCGGCGTCACCTTGGCCACGTGTTGGTACTCAGAAAATATATCCCCACAACCATAACAATATTTCACCATAAACCATGCAGAATCCTTACGTCCTATCAGGGAACACATGTGGTTCCAGCAGTGGATCTGCAATATCAGTGGCTGCAAATATGGTGTCTGTATCACTGGGTACTGAGACAGATGGCTCCATCATCTGCCCTGCTGATCACAACTCTGTTGTAGGGATCAAGCCCACAGTTGGTCTCACCAGCCGAGCGGGTGTTGTTACCATCTCACCCCGACAGGACACCATTGGGTAAGTACTCTATTCACTTAACTCTGCCAAAACCCTGTTCCAACTACATAGAATTTGAACCTCGCAAACATAAATCCTATTTCTACACATTGAGCAAGTTGGGCAGATATTGGGAGGTAAAAAAAAAAAAACTTAGGTAGAGTTCATTAGGTGCAGATGATATAGCCTTTTTTATGATAGTAAGAGATGGCCATGTTCATGCGATTTGTAAAAGTCACACACTTTTATATATGAGTTCTTTGTCTGTTAAAAAGACATAATCAAGAGATTTATCACTCCTAGTTTTTCGTTTGAAGGCCTATATGTAGGACAGTATCAGATGCAGTTTTGCGTGCTTGATGCAATTGTGGGTTTTGATCCAAGAGATTTTGAAGCCACAAAAGAAGCAGCCAAGTTCATACCTGCAGGTGGTTATAAACAATTTCTCAACAAAGATGACCTCAAAGGAAAGAGATTGGGTGTGGTGAGGAATACGTTTTTGGCCCTTCTAAATAGGTCCAAAGCTGTTGCAACCTTTGAGCATCATCTATACACATTAAGGTAAAACTCTAGTCAAATATTTACCGAAGGTATTTGTTATATTTAGAATTATTGATGCCTTTTGAATGTTTATTTGGAATTTGAAGGCAAGGTGGTGCAACTATTGTGGACAATTTGGAGATAACAAATGTCGATGTCATTTTGGATCGCTATCAAAGCGGTGAAGTAATGGTTATGCTGGCCGGGTTCAAGCTGGCCAGAAATGATTATTTGAAAGGGCTAATTACCTCTCCAGTGTGGTCACTGTCTGATGTTATTACATTCAACATGAATAACGCTGATCTGGTATGTAAGTGTCCACTTAATCATCTCACGCTGATCTGGTATGTAATTGTCCACAATCATCTTTGGTTAAAGAAAAAGTTTAGAGAAATGGTGTTAATTTATCGGCCAAGAAGGGCATCCTAGATTACTTTTTATACTGGTATAAATTGATGTTGTAGTTCAAACTTTTTGTTCATGTTCCCTCTGTATTGAAATCTTGGGTCCGTTCTTGTTTATTATGAAGATAACGAATATGGAGTTGGTCTCCGTAGGAGAAAACCAAAATCTTTTATGCTTCAGAATTCACAAATGGACTCGGGGAGGAAGAGAGGATGGCAATAGAGGCTATGGAAAATCTGTCGCGAGATGGCATTGAGAAGGTAATGAAGGAGAACAAGTTGGATGCAATGGTGACACCAGGTTCGGGTGCCTCCTCTGTCCTGGCAATTGGAGGGTACCTAGCAATTTCTGTCCCGGCTGGGTATGACAGCGATGGAATGCCATTTGGGATCTGTTTCGGAGGCTTGAAGGGCACAGAATCGAAGCTGATTGAGATTGCTGATGGTTTTTGTTAGAAATTGGGCGCCCATGTGGCATGACCCTTAGAACCTTTTGAACCTCATCCAAATGGGTTTTGAATTTAAATTCAAACCTATTTGGATGAGCCACTCAGGATATATATCTATCATATCATGATATGGATAGATGATATAGATATCAGATATTATCTCATTTAACCAATGGATAAATGAGATAAATATAATATATATCTGATATATGGTTATGGGTAACCAAGAGAGAAACAACATATGTTTTGTTTCTACCCATGATACTGACTCTCTCCCAAAAATAACGATCAAAGTCATTTTGCACTGTGGTTTGTGTGGGTGATATTCACCATTGTAATATCACCCCACTGCTGGGATTGATTGATTGAGTATGGAAGCACGTGATTTATCCACGAGGTTTTAGATCAAACGAGGTATGATCTAAACACTTTATTCCGCTACATGTTTTGTGTTTTGATTTACATTGGTATCAGAGCCATTGATGGATATTTTCGTGCTTTCTTTTATCATGTGTATATTTATAAAAGATAGTGAGATCCAAAATATTTCATTTTTATGATCATTAATGTCTTTTTTAAGACCATAAACGGTTTTATTTTGAAAAAAGGAGTCCGGCAGTATAAAAATCGGACCAGAAAACACCCGGGAAGGCGGCGCGTGTGATACACGCGCTGTATGACGCCTCCCAGCGGCGCCACGCGCCACCACGCGCAGCCACGCGCCACCACGCGCTGGATGCCCTGCTGACGCGCCTGCACGCGCCATCACGCGCGCGTCGGCGGCGCTGTCCACGCACGCGCGCCGTCCGCGCCTCGCACGCGCGCCGCGTGCTGGAGCCGAGCGCCGAGCCGCGCTCCGAGCCGAGCTCCGAGCCGCGCCGCGCCGCCCCTTAAGCCGACTCACGCCGAGTTGCGCTGAGCGGCGCCGAGCAGAGCCGAGCCGTTATTTCCGCCAGGCTTGGCTCTAAGGCTCTGTTTGTTTGTTTTTTAATTCTGAATTGCGTTAATTGGCCATAATTTATTCGTTATAGCTTTGTTTTAAGCATGGTTAGTACCCTTAGACTCAGAATTAATTTTTCTATATTCTGTAAAATTTTGAAAATTTTACGAAAATATTTAATATTTTTCCCGTGTTAATAATGCATTTTTTTTGCTTTAAAATGATTCTGGTATTGCATAATTAATTTTCTGGGGTTGAAATTTTTATTGTGGACTTCTGAAATGTTTTACTATCTACTGGTAATATTGTTTCAGTTTATCAGTTTCTGGATTTTTTATTTCTAATTTTATGTGTGTTTATTAGTTATTTAAAATTTCAGAATATTTCAGAAAAATTCCAGAAAATTTCAGGATGATGTACTTTCTGTTATGGCATAATTTAAATATTGAATACAGCATATTTTTTTGGGTTTGTAATATGTTGTAATTAGAAGAGCATGATTATTTATTTATTTATTAGAATTCCATTATTAAATAAATATAGCATGAGTTATTTGTAGATTTACATTAAAATGCTATTGTATGGAATTTATCATGCTTTGTATATGCCATAGTCAGTGGGAGGTTATTCGGTTGAGAGAAATCTTTGTAGATTAACTCCCGAAAACCAATATTTTGCGCATAAATTAAACTAAATTTTGGATAATTGTCACTTGTGGCGCAAGAGATGATTACGAGCATAGCGGATTTTCGATCTTGCGACTTGTGTAATATTGTCACTATTTAATTTAGATTTTTGCGGCAAAATTATATTATGCTAATCAAATTAATCCCAATGCGAATTTCTCTCTAAATTGATTTAGCTTATGGAAGTTAATTTGGTTGACCTAAACTTAGTAGAGATGTTCAAATGTGAACAAACTAATCCCATTCTTTAGATGAGAAAAAGTCTTGGAGACTTTAGGTCAAACCTTAATTGAGCCAAAGTAAGGAAACATGACTCAAAGTCGCCGTGTTTTTGTTGCCTTGTTTGGCACAATAAAAACTAATGTGTGCGCTATAGTTAGCGGCACGCTACATAGTTTTGGTTGGCGAGTTTTGGAGTTATGAAATTAGTAAGCCCTCAATAGATCTGTATATGATCTTGACTAATGAGCTGCGCGGATTGACTTTGTAATTTGACTTGTAAATAATGTTACATCATTGGATGAAGTAACATTCAAGAGTCACGTCATCCAAGAAATGCGAGCTTAAATAAATTAGTCATTAAGTGTAAGACGAGTAGCCAGTACGAGCAGTGTTTTGCTCTCTACCCAATTATTGGGAGTGGATTGAGCGAAATTTCATGCACTATAATAGTGTGCGTTGAAATATCACGTGAAGTTAAAAGATTAGCGCTTAGAAGCTGCAAAATCTATTAACACTGAGTGAAAAGATTAGCGCTTAGTGGCTGCAAAATCTATTAGCATTGCCAACTTGTCTAAGTGTGGACACTTACTGTTTCCACACTTGAGTGTGAAACATGGATGAGGTGCTTCTTTGTGTGATTCCTTTACTAGGCTAACGTTTTGAATAACATTTACCACTAAGCGCAAACGTTGCAGCATAGTAATGAAAAGGTTAAGGCTGACAAGGTTGTTATGACTCTAAGAATTTAACGCATCGCTTGTAAGAGCATTGTGTTGAATTAGACTCTTTAGCCTAATTCGCGCTTAAGTTACTTCAGGAGCTATCATAGTTGATAGCTTATTCTCTCCTTCTTGTGGATAGTAGAATTAATTGCAAGTAACTATGAAGCGAGAAATAGAGATGGCAATAGGAGTATCGTCATCTTTCAACTAGATGTATTAAAGTGTATGGAGAATAAAATTGACTTGAAGGTGCAGGGGATTAGCACTTACTAGTTAAATTTGCGACTTAGGCGCAGTTGATATCTCCATGACATCCTTTTTATGATCTAGTGAATATGACTTAGTCGTGAGTCATTACCTAGTTGGGCCTAAACTTTTAAAACTTGTCTTCGAGAACTCACACATTAAGATGATTGGAATTAGTTTATGACATTGGTCATGAACCAGTGGCTTATTATACTTAATCACATTAATGAGATGATGACACGATGGTTTGAGTAGGCCTTCTCGGGCCCACTCGCTTATGACATCCTGCTCTCATGTGAATGTGTAACTTTGTTCGCAATGGGTGCGCACAAGTAAGTAGGAAAGCCGCAAAAGGTCATTTGTTTTGGCGCATTTAGTCCACTATGATATTTTGTGACTAGATATGTGTGAGGGTACAATAGCTAAGCCTCAATCTCGACACATTTATAGATTACGATACGCATCTGAGTCAAGACTATTTGATCTCCCATAAGTCAAAAGTTTTGAGATGATTTTTGACATTGCACATATGAGGTCGAGATCAATTAGATAAGAGTTTTTTGTGCTTTTAGTTTTGACCAAGGTGGCGAGTATCTATTTGAGTTATTTTTTCAGAAAAACTCTGTGAAGAGAGATGGATGCTTAGAACATTGATTATTCCTAGTACTCAACAACACACTGGTGTAGTAGAGATAAGGAATTAAATATTGTTAATGTTAGGTAGATAATGGTGCAAAATGTTTCCCAATTGGGAATTGCACTAGTTTGTTGCCTATATCCCTAACTAAGTGCCCTCCATATCAGTTTTTACACTCCATTTTGAGTAATGGGTTAGCAGAGAGCCATCTATGGGCGATCTGTAACCATTAAGCAGCTTATCTTTATTCTACTTCTCATAAGATTGCGAAGTTAAGACCTAGGGTTCTATAGCGCATTATTGTATGCTGTCTTGTAAACACAAAGGGTCGTGTGGCGTATTATTGTATGCGGTCATGCAAACCCTCCGGGTCATGTGCATATAGGTAAGCAGCTTTGTGGTAGTGTAACTAAGTCACATAAAGTTTTATTAGTAAAGGTGACGTGAATAGAGTTTTCGGAACTCTATAAGATGGAGAATTCCAAGCATAGCGCTCTATGTAGCCTAGTTGAGAATGGAAAGAAATTTCCAATATCCTAGGGACAGTGGGAGCGATGTGTCTACTAATGGATTACTCCATTAGAGCAGAATACTCTACATTCTTAGTTGCGTGGTAGCAAATGTGAAAATTTTCCACGTCATCACTGGGTGATTGAGAGGGAAACATTCATGATTGCTCCGCAAGATGATAAAGAGCCTAGGATAATGCCAAAGGCTCTAGTCTCCTGTTTTTAGAAAGTGGATCCATGTTGCGCAGTTTAAGACAAAGTCTTTGAGGATTAACCATTTTTTATAATTTGGTTGACTTTCCATTATGACGCAAAACTGTTATAAAGTTATGCGTAATTTGGATAGTCATTTTTGAGGCATAAGGCTCGCTAGATACCGAATGGTCGCACCATTGAGGAAAGTGTAGACCATGAGAAGACTTCCTCCTGGGGAGTGAGGTTATTTTGACTTAGGCTATAATTGACATAAGTTCGGAACATTGATTTGTGGACATTGTGACCCGATTTCTCATTAGAGAATTGGATAAGTAGATCCGTAGGGATTTACCTTCTGCTTTTATGGTGAAAAGTTAGGAGCGCAAAAAGGTTGCTAGTTCCAATAAATCTTTTACAGCCTAAAGCAGTTATCCAAACAGTGGTTCTTAGATTTCGTCAATCCATGATAGGGCAACGATGATCGATGAAGACCACTGAGGCATGATCAATGGTCCAAAAGAAGTTTTTCCTTACTTAGTCATTATGAGCCAGGAATTTATAAGGTTGTCGCCACCTAGGGTGGGCAGTCCTCCATTTTAGATATGATGGACATGGGTGATGTAATTCATATGCTCGGATGTACGATCCTTAGGGATTGTTTTAGGAAAATTCTCGGTTTGTCTTCGATGACTTACATAAGGAATATCCTAGAACGATTCTAGATGCAAAATTGCAAACCCATTGACTTACCTATCGGTAAAAGCCAGAGCCTTAGCTATTGAGTGAATCCTCAGATTGTCTTTGGGAGAAACAGATGACCTATATTCCTTGATTTTTTCTTTGTTGTGGGAGCCTAAAGTACGCTATGTGGGCGTATTCGGCATGATAAGTTTTATCTTTGATAAATGGTTAACTGAGTTGTTTAGACATTGACCTTGCTCATTAGACTGTGGATAAAATGCTTTATTAGAAGCATATTAATTTGCTCCTTGTAAAATTCAATGCGCTAGTTGGGCGCATCTGCGCTAGTTGGGCGCATTAAGAATGAACGCAAATTGGTCACCAAAAAATATCTTTAGAGAGGTTATTGCGCAAGAGGTAGTGATCTTAAATCATTTCATGTGAGGCGCACATGGTGGATTCCGTTGTATATACTTATCGCAAGAGGTGCTGATAAGGCTTATGTTTGGAATCTATAATTGCGCAAGCTGTGGTCAATTTTTTTTTAAATCGATCACTTATTTTGAGATGATGGGATGTTGACACTATTATGGTTTGTGTCATAATGATTAGCAAATGATGATGTCAGCAGGCAAGATTGGCTCACTCACACGAGCAATCGCCCTTGGCGCTTGGGAGCGAGCAAGGATGAGACTGGTGGTTTATTTTTATTCGGAGCCAAGAGAGGCTTAAATCATCCACTATGTATGTCGCCTTGGTTATAACCAAGATGAGGTCGTGTTAAGGACCAAACATGGATGTTAGTACCCACTTTCCATGTTGTGCCTGTTATGATTAGCCAGATTCGAGATCTCATTTGGCGCCTAGAAGGCGAGCAAATAGAGAATTCGGGTTAGGCGCTAGAAAGCGACTAGACTAATATCTGTACGGTGTATCGAGTATGACGTCACTCTTTATGGAAGAGTTACTCCACCGTAACATATATTCATACTATATGTGCTTAGCGACCGAGTAATGAGGTGAGAGAATGGATCCTTGCTTCCTCACCGTGTGAGTCTTACGAGTCATTATTGATATGACTTTCATTTATGTACCCTTTTGTGACTTTTGACTATGTCATAAGGTAAGTGGTTGATGTTTTGCTACTTTGGTATGTTGCCTGCGGTCATGCATGATTCGGCCTTAAGGGACATCACTGGGAAAGCGGTCAATCCTAAACTAAATGGCATGAGTGCAAAGGGAAGATCATCTAGTATTACACCACTGTTGTATATTCACTGCCGGCAACTCACATTGCTCTGTATGAGAGGCGAATTGAGTGTGAATATATTGCAAGAATTGAGAGGGTCAAACATGCTCTTTTTGAGGGATTAGAGATGTTTTTTGGACCGGTGTAATTAGATGGGTCTGGGGTATATGAGACACTATTTCTATTCTTTTTGGGTTGATGTCTCTATGCTGGCTCATTTTGAGTTTCTAGTATAGAGCTCCCACATGCAGGTGTTCTCAGCAGTCGCACGGTGCAGTGGCTAGTATGAGATTGTTTATTTTTGGGGAGATTGAGATTGAGACGTGGCAGTGTCATGCCAACTCATGTCCGAGTGGGAGATGTTAGAAATTGGGCGCCCATGTGGCATGACCCTTAGAACCTTTTGAACCTCATCCAAATGGGTTTTGAATTTAAATTCAAACCTATTTGGATGAGCCACTCAGGATATATATCTATCATATCATGATATGGATAGATGATATAGATATCAGATATTATCTCATTTAACCAATGGATAAATGAGATAAATATAATATATATCTGATATATGGTTATGGGTTACTGACTCTCTCCCAAAAATAACGATCAAAGTCATTTTGCACTGTGGTTTGTGTGGGTGATATTGACCATTGTAATATCACCCCACTGCTGGGATTGATTGATTGAGTATGGAAGCACGTGATTTATCCACGAGGTTTTAGATCAAACGAGGTATGATCTAAACACTTTATTCCGCTGCATGTTTTGTGTTTTGATTTACAGTTTTGAACAGGCCACCATGGTTAGGAGACCTCCTTTTTCCTTATCAATGGAATGGAATAAGGATGCTTACGTGTGACTTGTGATATGTTTGGTGTCATTGTATGAAACTGTTGGCAAATTTTCTTTAAATATGCAGAGGACATGACTCAGATGCATATCTTCTGCTTTGGCAACCAGCAAACCGACACATAATCGATAGTAGCAGAGTTTCAGGAGTATTAGCCCTCAATATTGTGCGTTTAGTCTCTTGTTATATTGTTAACAACTCTTTTTCTTCCATAGAATTGAACACAATCGGGATGATACCTACATGCTTGGTGGTGCACCCCATGCGAGAAGATTGTCTTCGGTTTTGTTGTCGTTCCATTTTGTGCACTCAAAAAATTTCTATTGTTAATTGCAAAAGGAAGAAATAGACACCTACTACAAAATTTGAAAATTGAGGACTAAAAGACCATTTAAACTGAGAAATTTTTTTTTTTTGGAGTTTCTGGAATTTACTTTATAAAATTAGAAGATTAGGGACAAAAGTTAGAATTAAATAAAAAATTATATGGTAGTCTTGAAATAAATATACATGATACTTCAACTTAATATTTATTAATTAGAAGTGCGGTATCCAATATTTTTTGTTAAAATTTTAAAAGTTAATTTGGAAGTGTCAAGAGTATCTCTAATGTTGAATCAAAAGTTTTATCAAATTTAAGTAAAAATTTATGAAAAAGTTTGATTTGATACCATATATTCCAATGTTAAAACTAAAATTTTCTTCAGATTTATAAATTTGATTGTCCGACTAGCCAATGTGAATTGAATAAGAAATTGTGAAACTTATTTCTCTCCATTCGGTTGACACAGGTTGTCACGCAGACATCTTTCTGGTCGTCTGATATCTTGGTAAGTAATGATTACTTCCAGAAATTTAATGAATAATGAAAGCTTCAAATTTTTTGTCATACTTAGAGCTAAAATGTTAGCGTTTTAACAATGAAAGCTTCAATTTTTTTTTTTTTTATCATAGTTAGAACTGAAATGTTAACATTTTTCATCAAATTTAAATTTAATAAAAAATTAGATGCAAGGCTAGAGATAATCTAATTGATTTGAAAAACTACATAAACAACATGTGAAAAATAATATTGAATAATTACAGGCAGTTTTGCGACAACATTTTATATATATGTAAAAATATTTCCAATGAGGAAGTCATGGTGATCTACGATCCAGCTTCCTCAGTCATACCCAAAACATTCATCTCTCTATTGATTATCACCGGTTTAGTCCTCACCATGAACGGCCAGGAGTTCACGATTGAAGAAGCAACAATTCGAGAAATCCAGCAAGCATTTGCAGACAACAAGCTCACATCAAGACAGCTCGTTGACTTCTACCTGAACCGAATCCAGGAGCTGAATCCGGTGCTTCGCGGCGTAGTGGAAGTGAACCCGGACGCTCGAGATCTAGCGGACGAGGCAGACCGGGAGAAGCAGAGCAATGGTGGATCACTGGGAGATCTGCACGGCATACCATTGCTGGTGAAGGACACCATTGGTACGAAAGACAAGATGAACACGACGGCTGGTTCGTACGCGCTGATCGGATCGGAGGTGGCTCGAGATGCAGGGGTTGTAGAGAGGCTGAGGAAGGCTGGTGCGGTGATATTGGGGAAAGCTAGTTTGAGCGAGTGGTATCGTATTCGTTCTATCAATGGTGTTCCTAATGGCTGGTGTGCTCGATCTGGACAAGGAGTGGTAATTAGCTCTTTCTCCTCTCTCTAAATTCTGAATGATGAATGATCTTACTTCATGTATTAATGGAGTTTAAGCAGTTTAGTTGAGTTGAGTTGATTAATAGTTGGATGTTTAAATTTGATTTTGAAATTTTAACCAGATTTGAAAATATGTTTAATCTCAATTTGTTTATTTTCAAGGTGATGTAACCCTAATAAAATTAATCACGAGCGGAACTTTGTAGTTTGAGCTAAGAAATTAACAAGTTTTAAAATATGTGTAAGTTTAACTTATTTACATAATAAATTGATTTTAATTGAACTTTTAATTAGTTAAACAGGAGTCGAGCTTGCATAACTTTGTACTTTATATTGCCCTACTTATCCCAAAGTTGGCCTCTTTTCACTTGTTACATGTGGATTTGAATTTGTAGGTTCTAGTAGACATATGCGTGTTAGTTTCTACCACGAATCTTCTGTTACAGAATTCATGTATCTTTGTACCAATTGTACTTCCAAATCAAAATTATGAGGAGATATTCGAAACACGAAATATAGAGTTTTGATCTTGCAGTTGGAATGCATTGCATTGAGACAAGAGATGACGATTTTTGTGACACCGTTACTTTCCATATACTAAAATTATGGTGACAGGTTAGACTATGACAGTCATGTAGAATAATTTCTGCAGTTGAAGTCTTTTAACAGATTTAAAAGGGTTGATAATGTCACGATTAATGATCGGTTAGCTTACTGTGCATTTGTTTCGGAGGATTGAGGGTTTTGAATCTAAACTCAAATGTATTCTTCAATGATTTACCAGAAATGGTCTTGGTGAAACAACCGTAAAGCATTGTTTCGATCTTCTATGTGCAATTTCCCATTCAGTAATTTAATTACTCGAGCAGCTCATATGTTCAATTTAATTACTTGAGTAAATTAATTGGATATCTCATATGTGCAATTTAATTACTTGAGTCGACTTTCTATGCATAACAAAATTAATTTGGTTGTCTGAAATATCTGATTTGAATGTGCAGAATCCTTACATAACATCAGGGTCCCCTTGCGGGTCAAGCAGTGGATCTGCAATATCAGTAGCTGCTAACATGGTGGCAGTCTCATTAGGGACAGAGACCCACAGCTCCATTATTTGCCCATCAGATCACAACTCGGTTGTTGGACTCAAACCCACTATTGGGCTTACCAGTCGAGCAGGAGTCATTCCTTGTGCACCCCGTTGGGACACCATTGGGTAAACATGCACTTCACAAATCACAAGCCCAATGTGAAATAGATTTGATTGGGTGAAATGAAAGTGAAATTCCCAGCTCTAGTCTGAACTGATGAATGTTCATGATGGCAATATTTATTACAGGCCCATATGCAGGACCGTAGAAGATGCTGTTTATGTGCTTGATGTGATAGCAGGGTTTGATCCAAGGGATGATGAAGCAACAAGAGAAGGATCCCAGTTCATTCCCGAGGGTGGTTATAAACAGTTTCTCAAGAATGAAGGTCTGAAAGGAAAGAGACTGGGTGTTGTCAGAAGTCCATTTGTGGATAAGCTTCATGATTCAGCCATAGCTGCATCTTTTGAGGATCATCTCAGTACATTGAGGTATTATACTAGTAAGAATTATTATCTCTCTCTCATATTTTGCCACTCTACAAACAATTCAAGAATGGACAACTAAAGTTAAGAGGGATAGATAATATAAATGACCATGCATAACATTTCACACCGATTGGGCTCAATTTACTTCCCATGCATGGCTAATTTTTAAGATGTGAAAAAACAGTACAGAAACAAGGGGTGCCTGTGTACACGAGTGTTATAGTTTATGTACCTGAAATTTCATCGTAACTGTACTGATATCATGTGATTGCCCTCTTGGAAATTCAAGAAAAAGAGGTGCGATTGTAGTGGACAATCTGCACATAGCAAATATTGATGAAATTCTAGATCCCCATCGAAGTGGGGAACTAATGGTGATGGCGACTGATTTCAAGATCTCCGTAAATGCTTACTTGAAAGAGCTGATCACTTCGCCCGTGAGGTCACTGACAGACATTATTACCTTCAACCAGAATAATCCTGAACTGGTAAGTATTGGATTCTCTAATGAATATTGTTTAACTCTTCCTATATTACAGTGATTCATATTCTTTGGCAGACGAACTTGAATTTTATCCTTAGGTGGGATGTCATTTCCGGTAGACATGTCTTGATCTCTTTAATTGGGAGTTAGAATTCATTACAAATCTTGGATAGTTTATTTTCTTTTCTCTCTCCTTACAATCTCTCCTACCAAACATAGAATTAAGGATTCTGTTTCAAAGCCATTAACTTTTATGCTTGTTTTCATTGCTAATATATATGATGAAAATAACAAAATTAGTCCTCGTACATTACAGGAAAAACTAGCAGAGTATGGTCAACAAACTTTCATTGAAGCTGAAGAGTCAACAGGGATTGGTGAGAAAGAGATCCAAGTATTGGAGAATTTAGAAAAACTTTCAAAAGAGGGGTTTGAAAAACTGATGAAAGAGAATGACTTAGATGCGTTGGTGACACCGGGTTCACGTGCTTCCCCCATTCTGGCAATTGGAGGGTACCCTGCTATTACTGTCCCGGCAGGGTATGACAGTGATGGAATGCCATTTGGCATCTGTTTTGGAGGGTTGAGAGGCACAGAACCGAAGCTGGTTGAAATTGCTTATGGCTTCGAACAAGCCACCAAGGTTCGGAGGCCTCCTTGTTTCTCCACGTCAGAATTAAGTGAGAAAGCATCTGTCTAAATTTTGACATTCAAGGCCTTGTTTTATGAATTTGCCTATGGATCTTCTGAGGGAAATCTGTGTATCTCTGTTGTTTCATTGAGAAATATGAGTTGTACAGGCTTGGACCAAATGATTTAACACTAAAGAATTGGTGATTTCAAGGAAAGTGCAATATTACACTAAGAGCATCCCAACCAAAGCCCCTAAACCCTTTCCTTCCTTATTTTAAGGGATAAATGACTCCCTATCCACCTACATCAAATCTCCTAAATAATTTCCTAAATTAGTTTTTGCTACAGTGACTCTCTATTTGTAGGGAGTTACTGTAGCTCCCTTATATATATATATATATATATATTTGCTTTGCTTTGCTTTGTTTAAGGACTGCAATACACATTTATAATTTTTATTTTTATTAAATTTATAATTAAAAATTATATTTTAATAAAATAAAGAAAAAAATAGAGAGTTTGTTAATAGAATAGAGAAAGAATAGGGAGTTTGTTTGGAGAAATAAATGAAAAAGTGATTCCTAAAATAGAGAATAAATTTTTTAATAATATTTTAAGATAAAATTTAAGAAAACCGGTGGGGATCCTCTAAGAAGCTTAAGCCAGTTCTTTCAAAATTGCAAGAGGTTAAACAAAATGTGATTGGACAAAATTTGGAGCATCTCTAATGATGCATTGTTAAAATGGTTAGCTTAAAGTCAAATTTTATTAGTAATTTTATACCCCCAAAAAAGTGCAAATAAAATTGTATTAGTGATTTTTGTTGTTTTGTTTTTGTCTTTTTTTTCTTAATTTTAAGTTCATAATGCTTTTGAAGGAATTGGGTTGACATCATATTACTTCATTGAGAAAAGCTTTCAAAGCTTCCGCTTCAAAACATGTGTGAACAATATACAAAATATGAATCTTACATTCAAAAAGTATATTGATGTCACTCGAAATGGTAGGTCATGTTATTTTACACTAATAAAAAAATATATTATTTATTCACAATAAGAATGTGTGAATAAAAACAGACTTATTGGCCCTCCCAAAACAGGCTCTTAAAGTGACAATTTGCAATCACCAATAATGTTACATACTATTAAATTTTTACTATTAATACCACCATTAATGATGTTGTAAGTAAAAGATAAATAAATAAATAAAAACTAAGATACAAAACACATGTGACAGTGGGTGGGACCCACTGTCACATCCCTAATACAATCACTAATTAGTAGTCTCCATCATTTTTCTTGCAATCACTTATTCCAACACTTAAAAAAAAAAGGACAATTCCTTAATGATTTCATTTATGGCGGTGACTTGTAAGAACATTAGCATACTTCTTAAAAACACAATTTCAAATTTTCAATGATGATTTCGGCAACTAAAAAGGGCAAATAGGCCTCTTTTGGAAACAAAATAAAAAATTATTTTTTTAATTTTTAATTTATTTTAAACCATATTAACTCTTTATCTTTTTACACATATTTTAAAAAAAAATTTAAATTAAATTTTAACCAATTTTTCAAAATAATCATTTTTCTTGATTTAGACAACACAGATAAAGTTGAATTATGGACAAGCATGCGCTACTGTGTCCACCATTCTGGGGGCAAAAACTTTCTTTTTCGGGGTGCCAAAAATCAAAAGCAATAAGGGCATCACAATAGGATAGTTAAAATTATTTGTTAAAGTGAGTTATATGATAAAAAATGATAAAAATAGGATTCAAAAATATTTATTAAGATGTGTTAAGAGTTTGTTAATTTTAAAGAGTGAGTTGTGGTGCAATGGATGTGTTAAGGACTGTGTTAAGGTGTGTGTTAAATATATATATATATATATGTATATAATAAGTAAAATAAATAAATAATATAATTTAGTTTAATCAAAAATTTTAAGTCTAAAAAAAAAATCCCAAAAAGTAATAAAAAAAAAAATTGCCGTTGACCGATCAACCGTAAGACAAAAAAAACGCTTCCCTTCCATCGCTAGAACACTCGCTGCAGATAACAAAGAACTTAGCAACTGATTTTAACAGACACTCCTAACACACACATTAACAGGCCCACTGCAACACCAAACAATACCCTCAACTAGCCAAAAGTTGGCAATCGACACTAATACACAACTTAGTATGTCTATTGTAAATGCTCAACAACAAAAGATTAACAATGGGTCATGTCATGGTGCATAATATGCCCTTCCACTTTCCCAAAAAAACAAACTTGTGTAAATTTTATTATGATTAATGTTACTGTTCCAGAAAATCAAAATTCAGATTTTTTGGGTATTATGTTTGTATGGCTGTGAGTAAATTGGTGTTGCATCCCCTAGGGTTTGGCGTGGTGGATAATATTTGAGGGATGGGGGTTTACTTCTTTCAAGGTCTTCGGTACGAACTTCTTTATAAGTAAAACTCTTTGGGCCACGAACAGTAGAGAATAAGTCAAAAAAATTCAAAGTAAAAAATCAGAGTAAAATTTCTGAAAATGTAGAACATCCTTTGCACAATGGTCTTGTTTGGTATAGCTGTTAAAACAGATTATAGATTATAACTTAACAGATTATAGATTATGACTTTAATCAGAAGTTGTTAATCTGTTTAGAATAATTGTTGGATTATATATTTAAGTTGCTGAGTAGTGTTTATTAAATAAACTGTGAAGTACCTTTTTCAATTAACTTTTATTTTTTATTATTCACTTTTGTCCACATTTCTCATAAAAAATAATAATAATATTTATAGTCCATTTGGGTCTTTTTTTTATTTTTAAAAAAATAAAAAATAAAAAAATAAAAGTATTCAATGTAAGATTCATGTTTTGTTTGTCCTTTTTTTCTTAATTTTAAGTTCATAATGCTAGTTTTGAAGGAATTGGGTTGACATCATATTACTTCATTGAGAAAAGCTTTCAAAGCTTCCGCTTCAAAAACACGTGTGAACAATACACAAAATATGAATCTTATATTCAAAAAGTATATTGATCTCATTCAAAATGATAAGTCATATTATTTTACACTAATAAAAAAATATATTATTTATTTACAATAAGAATGCTTGAATAAAAGCAGACTTATTGGGCCTCCCAAAACAGGCTCCTAAGTGGGCAATTTGCAATCACCCATTCCAACCACTTAAAAAAAAAGACAATTCCTTAGGTGCCGTTTGGTAACACTTACGTTTTCAGTTTTCAGTTTATATTTATAAAAATTTTAAAAACTCAAATAAAAACTTGTTTGGTAAATTTTTGATTTATAAATCAGTGGTCTCAGTTTATAAATTTAGCCAAAAAATATAAACTCAAAAAAAATGTTTCTGTTTTGAGTTTTAAGTTTTTTTTTTTTTTACCACCCAACACTAGCCACCACCTACCACCATTTTCCACCACCGTCTTTCACCACCACCACCCACCCCCTACCACCACCTGCCACCACCACTCACCACCCACCTGCTACCACTACCCATTACTCGCCACCACCACCCACCTGCCACCCACTCACCACCACCACCCACCCCTCGCCGCCACCACCGCCACCACCCACCACCCGCCACTACCATCCACCGCTCGTCGCCACCACCACCCGCCACCACCACTCACCACCCACCCGCCACCACCACCCGCCACTACCACTACCACCACCACCAGCCACTAGCCACCCACCCGCCACCACCACCCACCACCACCACCACCACCACCACCACCACCCACTCACAATCACCCACCCACCTAGCACCACCACCACCCGCCACCGTCACCCACCCACCCTGCACCACCACCACCTACCACCACCCGCTACCGCCACCCACCCACCCACCCAGCAGCAGCACCACCACCACCACCACCACCCGTCATCTGTCACCCACCTGCCACCACCACCCGCCATCCGCCACAACCACAACCACAACCACCACTACCACCCACCACCCACCACCGCCACCCACCAACCCACTATCACCACCCGCCACCACTATCCACCTGCCACCATCTACTCGCTACCACCCACCACCCGCCACCATTACCCACCCACTTGCCACCATCCACTCGCTACCACCACCCGCTACCTACATCCACCCGTCATCACCCACCACCACCCGCCATCCGCCACCCACCTGCCACCACCACCCACCACCTGCCGCAACCACCACCGCCACCACCCACCACCCGCCACGGTCACCCATCCACCCACCACCACCACCACCACCCACCGTCACCACTTTCCACCACCGTCTTCTGCCTCCACTTGCCACCACTTGCCATTTCTCACTCTTTTTTATATTTTTAAATTTTTTTAAACATTTTGTCAATTACCAAACACGTTTGTAGTTTATGTTTTTCTAAAAATAAACAAAAACCAATTTATAAAATTTTTGTAAATATAAACTGAAAACGTAAACGTTACCAAACAGGACATTAATGATTTCATTTCTGGAGGTGACTTGTAAGAACATTAGCATACTTTTTGAAAGCACAATTTCAAATTTTCAATGATGATTCCAGCAACTAAAAAGGGCAAATAGGCCTCTGTTGGGAACAAAATAAAAAATTATTTTTTTAAATTTTTAATTTATTTTGAATTATATTATGATCTCTCTATCATTTTACATATATTTTTTTAAAAAAATTAAATTTTAACCAACTTTTCAAAATAATCATTTTTCTTGATTTAGACAACACAGATAAAAGTGGAATTAGGGACAAGCATGCGTCGCTGTGTCCACCATTCTGGGGGCAACAACTATCTTTTTCTGAGTGCCAAAAATCAAAAGCAATAACAACAAAAGATTAACAATGGGTCATGTCATGGTGCATAATATGCCCTTCCACTTTCTCAAAAAAACAAACTTGTGTAAATTTTATTATGATTAATGTTACTGTTCCAGAAAATCAAAATTCAGATTTTTTGGGTATTATGTTTGTATGGCTGTGAGGAATTTGGTGTTGCAACCCCTAGGGTTTAGCGTGGTGGATAATATTTGAGAGATGGGGGTTTACTTTTTTTCAAGGTCTTCAGTATGAATTTCTTTACCAGTAAAACTCTTTGGGCCACTAACTACAGGGAATAAGTCGAAAAAATTCATAGTAAAAATTCTGAAATTGTAGGACATCCTTTGCACAATGGTCTTGTTTGGTGTAACTGTTAAAACAAATTATAGATTATAGATTATGACTTTAATCAGAAGTTGTTAATCTGTTTGGTATAACTGTTGGATTATAGATTTAAGTTGCTGAGTAGTGTTTGTTAAATAAGCTGTGGGTAACTTTTTCAATTAACTTTTATTTTTTATTATTCACTATTTGTCTACATTTCTCATAAAAAATAATAATAATATTTTATAGTCCATTTGGGTATTTTTCTATTTTAAAAAAAAATAAAAAATAAAAAAAATCTAAGAGTATAACCGTGAATTAACATGTCCACAGTAAAAGCTGATAATCAGAAATAAGGGGTGAACAGCTTCTCAGAGTTAGTTTTTTTTAACTTAAAATAAGTTGATAGAATAAAAAACTGTTTGAAATAAGTTTAACAAAACAGTCCAAAATAACTTTTTAAAAGTCAAAAGCCATAAATTGGCTCAAAAAAGCTCCACCAAACACCCCTAATAGAATTAGCCTTTGCACCCTTTATAAAGAAGTGTTATTATTTCTGTGTTTGTTAGAATTTCTCTCTTCTCATGCTTGAAAACTTCCGGATACACGCGTTTTGGATATAGAACATCCCGTGCCCAACAGCATTAGCCTTTGCACCAGTGGCGGCGCCACAGCTAGACCAGGGGGGTCACGTGCCCCCCCTGGATTTTGGAATAAATTTTTTTTTTTGTGTAAATATAAAGAAAATATTTTAAACAAAAAAAAATTATAAAATATTATTTAGAGTGAAATATCAATGACATTTTTAAAATTATGAGGATAATAATGGTTGTTTTTTTATTGAAAATAAAGATATTACGATAAGTCATATTATTATCTATGAAAATTTCAATACAATCGTGATGTCTATCTGTTAGACTTATTTATTTTGATGATTTATTTAATTATGTATTAACTTATTTGAAAGAGAAAAATAGACTCCAAAATTTATTTTGATAATTTATTTAATAATATTTTAATCAAAATTTATTTTGATGATTTATTTGAAAAAGAAAAATAGAATCAAAATTTATTTTGATGATTTATTTGAAAAAGAAATAATTAAAATTTATTTTATCTCATTATTTCTCACCTAAACCTTTATCCTAAATGTTGTTAGAATGTATTTAATATTTGATTAAATCAGGAGTTCAAACAGTTCAAAACAAAGGTTCAAACAGCCTAGCACAGCAGCAGGCCAAAAGGTTCAAAAGGTTCAAGTGGAAGATATTCAAATTAGTAAGGATGGAAGTACAACGACTATAAACGGCTATAAAGGTTCAAAAGGTCAAAAGGTTCAAAAGTTTAAAGTGGAAAATATTCAAATTTGTAATGATGGAGTGGAACATATTCAAATTGGTAATGATGGAAGCACAACGGCTATAAACGGCTATAATTTCAAATGACTACAACGGCTATAAACGGCTATAATTTTCATTATAGATACCAAAGCCTCTAATGTAAACAAGTTACAAAAAAAATCTGAAAATATTCTTTGATCTATAATCACTCACATCTATTCTCAGAAATTATACACTGAACCTTATAGTATTAGGCTCATCTTTTATGTGTGAGATTTACAAAAAAATTAAAGTTTTATTTTATATATCTATCTTCGAGAGATATTTATTGTAAGTTTTCTTTAAAAGTAAAAATACCAGTTCATCTTATAAATTGTTGCAAACACTGTATTCTTGAAATCTTGAGAGTGATTGTAAATCACCTAAGATTTGCAAGGGTTTGAACTTGTGAAGTCTGTGTAAAATCTGTGGAGGATTGCTTCATTTGTAAAGAGGTTGCTAGCCCCCCTGTGAAACTAGAAGATAGTGAAAAATCTCAAGTGAAACTTGAGAAGTGGACGTAGGCCGAGTTGAAGCCGAACCACTATAAATTTGTTTGCCTCTCTCTCCCTTATCTCTTTAATTTATTTTAAATTGCCATAATTATATTTCACATTTTTACTGTGCTAAAATCATTAACTGACACAGTTGTTAACTTGTTTTAATTATTTTTATTTCATTAATTATATTTATCTATTGTGCTAGTCATAATTTTTGTTAGAGTATTATTATTTTAATTGTAAAAACCTAATTCACCCCCTGTTAAGTTATTTTTTTGGATAATAATTATTGACATACAATTATAATTAATGTCAATAAAAATTTAGAATTTATTGAATTATTAGGTACATTTGACATGTGTGGTTTATCCTCTATGTTTTTCTTTGTTATTGGGTGGTGATATTATATGTCAATGATGACGTGATATTACTATTATATTAAATTTTTATTAAAAATTTTTATAAAAAATTATTTTATCATTATATAATTTATTTTAAACTTATATCCGTGACTTTTTTTTTTTTTATATATATTATCCATGATATACTAATTATAAATAATATATATATATATATATATATTTATCTTTCTTCAAGTTAATCATAAAAATTTATATAAAATATTTTATAAATTTTTTAATATTATAATTAATGAGTGACCGCCCCGATTTAATTTATTGACTCCCCACTGCTTTGCACCCGTTTATAAAGAAGTGAATTCTGATTACCCAAACCTGAACAAAATCGAAGTTTATTCTCCAGTCTGTCATTATGGCCACATTCCACTTCCACAACACACTGCTAGTGTTTCTAGGTCTAGCCTTATTCGGGTTCAACATTGACACCGTGAGCAGTGAATTCCCAATCAGAGAAGCCACAGTGCGCGATATCCAGATTGCTTTCCATCAAAACAAACTCACCTCCAAAAAACTGGTCCAATTCTACATCAGAGAAATCGAAAGACTCAACCCAGTCCTTCGAGCAGTCATTGAGGTCAACCCTGATGCGGTCAAGCTGGCAAGAAAGGCTGATTTAAAGAGAGAGGCCAACGCAACCGTGTCGAGGTCTCTGTTACATGGAATTCCAATTCTGGTGAAGGATAATATTGCCACTAAGGATAAGATGAACACGACGGCGGGGTCGTATGCGCTGCTGGGATCGGTGGTGCCGAGGGATGCAGGGGTGGTGGTGAGGCTTAGGAAAGCTGGTGCTATCATACTGGGAAAGGCTAGCTTGAGCGAGTGGGCTCATGGCAGGTCCCCTAAGGCCCCTAGTGGTTGGTGTGCTCGAACCGGCCAAGCTGTGGTAATGTTGCTATTTTATTTGTTTCTCAACTGGTTCTGGATATGCCAAACAGTGCATACATGTTGGATTAAACTAAAACTAATGCTCTGTAAATTAATAAATTTTAAATATTTTGTTGTTATGGCATTTTGTTATATTATTCAATTGGGTCTTATTTTATTTTTCCAAGTATCATTATTAGTTAATACATTCAACTTTTTCAGGAGTGGATTTTGGGATAATTTTTTAATGGTCCATAATATTTTTGGACTAAAATAAATAAATAAATAAAGAAAAAGTGATATTTATTATTGCGTTTATTTTTATTTCTGACTTATATTCATACGACAAACATTGTTTGTTTATTTAAGAAGATTTATTTAATTTTAGAAATAATAAATTCAACCATTCTATGGGTCTTTTCCTTCTTGTGTAATGATCTCTTCACTTCCTTTGGTAGCATCCACTAATTCAAAACTTAATTTGAAAATCATATTTCAAACATTTTTGAGATGCTGAAAATAACCTACGAATGGCAAGTGTTTTTCTTGTTTGGATCATGTTTCAATAGAAACTTGATGAGTCGACATAAAAGGCAAAAAGTTTCGATAAATATCCTGATAATATATAGCTGTCTCTAAAAAAATGTAGAAAACATGTTTGATGCAGAATCCGTATGTGGAGTCACAAGACCCATGTGGATCAAGCACAGGATCAGCAATATCAGTAGCTGCAAATTTGGCAGCAATATCACTGGGTACAGAAACAGATGGGTCCATACTATGTCCCTCCAGCTTCAACTCTGTGGTTGGGATCAAACCCACAGTAGGCCTCACTAGCCGAGGAGGTGTCATCCCACTGACCCCTAGGCAAGACACTGTTGGGTATGTCACAATTTATTGCATTAGTTAAAACATGAGATTAAGAGATCCCTATGCGGTGGCTTTGCTCGCCTATGCCTATGATCGGCATTGGTTTTATCTAATCAAGAGATCTCTCTCTATCCATTGTCAATTGATTTTAACTCAGATGTCGCTAATAATTTGAACATAGTATCGTTGTTAGGTTTTGGATGATCTCTAGTGGACGAAGCCTCCACCAGAGTCCGTTTCTTTCGTCCCTCGTCTGCTCTGTCACATGGGTGATCTTAACTCCCATCTACCTCTTTCGTCTCTCATGCAACCTGCCCCAATGAATTTTGAGTTGGATATCTGTACTAATTCTAACAGCATTGATTAACCTTTTCATCTCCACATAAAACTTGGTCATTTCTTACTATTGCAGGCCAATCTGCAGGACGGTATCAGATGCTGCTTATGTCCTGGATGCCATTGTGGGTTATGATCGCCATGATGCAGTGGCAACAAGAGAAGCTTCAAAATACATTCCAAATGGTGGATATGTGCAATTTCTCAAGCCTGATGGGCTTAGGGGCAAGAGATTAGGGATATCAAATTATCTCTATTTTGGTTTCCCAAAAAATTCAGGCATTTCTCAACTTTTTAAGCAGCCTTTGCAGACATTAAGGTAACGTAAACATTACACTATCACTCTTTATATTTGTTATGTAAACTTTAACCCTGACATTATATTCTGAAATCTTGTGCAACATTTAAGGCAAGGAGGTGCAATTTTGGTTGACCATATTAAAATACCAAACTACGAAACCATCAAAGATTCCATGTTCATTGGTGAGCAGATAGCGATGACAGCTGAGCTGAAGTTGTCTCTAAATGCTTATCTCAAAGGGCTAATCACTTCTCCAGTGAGATCATTGGCAGATATAATAGCATTCAACAACAAATTCTCTGATTTGGTAAGTACCATGTCCTGTGTTATGAAAGTGTTGATTGATTAGGTCAATATATGCTACACTATCACTCACAGTATTATATATATAGTATACACACCAAAATTGTCATGATTTGTTCAACTGCTTTACACACACATGGTTTATGGCCACATCTCTTCGTATATATTAAGTTTCTCTTTGCCATAATTTTACATAATAAAGAGATTGGGTAGGACATCTCTTCAGTCTTCTTAGATCGTTCAATTTAGATCTATGGACCAATCATAGACCTATTTTGATGATTCAATTGGTTTATTTTCTAAACTCTTGTTTTTAAGTCGTTTACAAAAAAATAAAATAAAATCAGATTAATTTAATAATTATAATTACATGTTTCATCATAGTTGTCTTGAAATAGAATAAACAATTTAATTTTAAAATGACATTTATTGTACGTTTATTTTTTCATTAATTATTTACCCATAGATATTTATAAAATAAACTGATTAGCCTATCAAAGTAGGATTGTGATGGGCACACAGGCCCAAAATTCATGTCGAGACAAGCCCAACCCAAAGTGATAATACAACTTGATTTATAGTGGTATACAATTAAGAGGTGTTGTTTTGGATTTGATTCTACATTAAGAGATCTGATCTTATAAAATATATAGTTGGTGATCTTAATTAGAAGTAGAGGTGGAAAACAGGCGGGCATGGTCAAATCAAAATGTGTTATTTATCCACAGAACTCAATTCAAATCCGCTCATTTATTAAACAAATCGAAGTTGGTTGGGTTAAATTCAATAGAGATTAAAGCAATTTTATTTTGAACAAATTTCATGGCTCTGCAGGAAAAAATTGGCGAGTATGGTCAAGACGACTTCTTGGAATCTGAAAAAACAAATGGAATAGGAGAATTAGAGAAGAAAGCATTGCTGAATTTAACAAGAGCATCCAAATATGGGTTTGAGAGGTTGATGGGAAAATACAAATTGGATGCATTGGTGACACCATTTGCACAAGGTTCTCCGGTGCTTGCAATTGGAGGATATCCTGGAATAATTGTTCCGGCAGGCTACGATGAAGGTGGGACACCTTACGGGATTTGTTTCGGAGGATTGAGAGGTTCTGAGCCTAAACTCATTGAAATTGCTTATGGGTTCGAACAGGCTTCTAAGGTTAGGAAGCCACCTTCGTTTAAGCCTTAAAAATTTAGGGTATGTTTGGTTTGAATTTGGGAGATAAGTTTTAGAAAAAAATTTCTAAAAAATTGTTTGGTTTGAGTTTTTCTCAAAAAATTTTTAAAATCACTTTTTCTCTCTCCTCTCTTCTTTTCAATCACTTTTTCTCTCACACATATCTACTCAAATTCTCCCAAAATATCAAATCATCCCAAACTCTCCAAAAAACAACTCTCTCAAAATATACAACCAAACAAACCAAAAAAATTTTTAAACTCTCTCTCAAAATTTTTTTTCAAAAATAACTCTCCTAAAAACAAACCAAACAAGCCCTAGTGTCGGTGGAGACCACGTTTGTTATTTTGTATCTGCAAGTCATTATGTTGTTGTGCCTAATTAACATCAAGTTTGAATTAAATTAAATAATAGACCTGCAACTTCCAATATAAATATTATTATTATTATTATTTATTATTATTATTATTTTTTGTGAATATGTTGGAAAGCCATAACTTTGATGGGGTTGTTAGCTTAGTGAATTTTTATTCTTTTCTTTATCCAATTTTTTTTTTTTAATGAAAATTTTGGAACATCGAAAATTTTGTCCTAAAGATAGAATTCTCTTTGTTTATCAGGTTTTACCACATTACTTGGATTGTAGGAATACTTACATTTTGTGTTGGAGGAAAAAAATTTCCTAACAGAAAAATAATATATAAATCCACGTTTTACATTTAGTGATGTGTAAGATAGATGATTAGTTAATGATTAAAGAAGATATGAAAGATATGAAATTATCTTAAATATTTTAATTGAATGTCCTATTATTGAATTTAAAAATTGAATCTAACTTTTGAATTACAGTAGCAATGCCCATAACTAAAGAAGCAACTTGGTAGCCCATTTTAGAACTGATTTCTGTGATTTGAACCGTTTACTTTTTTTGACTTGTTGTGTAGAATATTTATGTAAAAAATAAGATAATTAAATATTGGTAGCTATATACTTGAATCATATTTGTTTTTAAAAAATGGACAACAAATATAATTTGAATAATAATCATTCATTTTTTGTAATACAAATTTGATTTAAACATATAATTACCAATATCTGATCATCTTGATTTTTTGCATTAATATTTTACTCAATGAGTATTCAATGTAAACGGTTCAGATCATTGAATCAAGATCTATAGTGGGCTTCACGGCTCCTTCAAATTCTCTCACGTTGAGGTATGAACATGAGAGAAACCTAATCCTATACGTAATTTCATTTTATCACTTTAAGATCTCGTTTGTCAATTATATATTTTAAACAAAAAGTCATTATAAGTTATTACATAACTTTTTTTTACTTTTTTGTATATTTTTTCATAAAAAATTAAAAAATTATTAAAATAATATGTTTCAAATGAGGCCTAAGGCACAAACTAATGGAGCTCACATCAATAAAACACACACTGTCATTTTGGGAAGAGTAGTAAAATGCAACGTTTTTGTTGATGCGAAAAAACGCTGAGCCAGCCGAAAACGCAACAACACTAACAGCATTTGGGAAGTGATAAAAACGCTGCCCTATCAACTTATGTAAATGCCCTCCATGTTAACAAATTGGGTTCTAGGGCAAAACACTTGCTCATTCTCTCCTCTAAACCCGCTGCTATGCTTTCCTCCTCTCGCCGTTGCCCTACTCTGCAACTCCCTCTAACAACCCACGACGTAGTTGTCGCCTGCCAACGCTGCCTCCGGAATCGCCGTCTACATACTTGTCGTCGATGGGTCTGCAAGATCAGGTAAGCCCACAAACCCTCCTCCGTTGTGGTCTGTTTGCAACTATGTGCTGAACAAATTGCATGGAAAATTCGTTAAAAAAACAAGGGATCAGCTGGTGTATAACACTTGTGTGCTGTAATATTGCTCCATATTTGCTTCCACTTGTCAGATCCTGCCCTCTGTGATGTCTATAGCCGATGTTTGGGCGTCGATATTCTGTGAACACAGACAAACGACACCTAATTTTATTATAGGAATTGTCATATTTCTGTAAAGAATTAGTGAACTATGGGATCAATTGTTGATTAATTGAATTTTTTACACTATTTTTATCTATGGGATCGATTGTTGATTATATAATAATTCAATTGTTGAATAATTCCAGTTTTTTCACCGTATTTCTGTAATCACCATATATATAACAATTCAATTTTTTACACCATTTTTATCTATGGGATCAATTGTTGATTAATTGAAATGGGTGAAGAAAAAAATTAGATAGGAGGATTCTAAATAGAGCTGTCAAGCTAAATTTATGATGCCATTATAGTTTCTAAACCATATTATAATTGAGACGCATGATCAAAAAGGGCATGTGAAAAAGGGAAAATTTTACAGATTGTTTGATCGTAAAGAAGATTTACAGAAGGAGGGACCAATCCTAGGGAGATAGAGGGCTTTGGATTTTAGCCATCTTGTGAAGACAAACTCTCATTTAACTACCATAACTGAAGACACCACAACAGAGAAAGAGATGTGAAATTTCACATTTTGTGATAGCCATTTTTTTCCTTATGTACACACATTATTGGTAGATTGTTAGAAATTAGTGGAATTGAAACCAAGGTACATACAATTCCATGCTCTAGAAGAGGAAAAACTAGATGAATAGCTTCATAATTGGTGGTGGTTGCGACAGTGCTGGTAAGACAATACAATGGATTAAATTATTTGAGCTTAATTTATGTTTGACTTGTTACAAAATAATTTGTATAAGCTTTTATATAAATAAACTAAGTTTTAATACATTTTAAATCTTATGAAGTTTTCAAAATAAGTTCGAACAATTATTATTTGGTATGAATCAATGATATACATTATAAAAAATGGAGTTACTTGAATTCCGCTCCTGATAAGTTTGATTAAAATTCTGTTGAGATTAATTTGATTGATAAACAAGTACATTTTGAATACATTTTCAAATTAAACTACAACTACTTACATTCCAATTAGACTTTGTTCATTTATAGCCCTGGTCCATAACAGGTAGAGAAGTTAATTCACGAGTTTGGGCCATTGATTTTCAACCATTCATGACTTTAGGAGAATTCACACTTGTTTATGGCCTTCAACCAATTTAAGTTATTACAAACAACATAATTCATATAAATTTTTTGCCAAAGTTTCATTTTTTTTAACATTTAAATATAAATTTAAGAGAGTATGATAGACAGGTACAACTTGTCCTGCGTCCATCACTCATGAGAGCATTTAAAGAATTAGTGAAAACAATGAATGCTTGCTCCTAAAATCAAAAGTACCACCATGAAGCTAAATGAGTCCAAAAAAGTTTTGAAAGGTTGGATTCTCTAACTGAGAGTAAAGAAAAAAGGTTTGGGCATATCAATGAGCCTTGTTGGAAACTAACTTTCAATGGCTTGACATTGTTCATATAGTTTTAATTCTTTCAGTTATACTCTTTCATTCTTCACACCACATCATGTTAGTTCAATTTATAACATCTCCAACAAAATAGAAGGATTATAGAGATGGTGTCCTCCATGTCAACTGCCACTTCATCATGGCCACCGAGGATGTGTGCATGTGGCTTTGGACATTGCGTTGTCAAGATATCCAGATTTGCTGAAAACCCTGGTCGTGCGTACTACGCTTGCCCTAGTCGTACAGTGCATTTGTGTTGCCCTTCTCTTATGCAGTTAGTCATGTTGTTGTTCATTTGTTGTTTTGTCGCATAACATGCATGCTAACTATCTATTTCACTTTTATACGGCAATGGTGTGTTGTGTGGGTTGGTTGGTGTGACGAGTTTCGCAACGACAGATTTGCTACTGACCACCCACATAATGTTGTCGATATGGGGTTACGGACGGACATTGTTCGCATAGATCAGAGCCTACATACGCTTAGGACTGTGGTCAATATTTTATACGTCGTTGTTTTGGTGTTGTTTCGTATGTGATGCGTTGTCATGGATGCTTAGTAGCAGGAGTCGTTCAACTTGCTCACGATTCTTCCTCAAAAGCACGATTTTGCGCTTCTGACTCAGATTCGTAGAAGAATCGCGAGTTTGATGCTAGAGAAACGCGAATCTGGTCGCGGATCTGTCTTCTTCTCTTCCTCTCGATCTGTTTGTCCCTCTTCTCTCAATCTCATGACTCGTCTTCTCTAGATCGATCGATCTCGTCTCCTCTCTCCGTCAATCGATCTCGTCTCGTCTCTCGATCTACTTTTCTTCGCTCTCGATCGCCTCCTCCTCTTCTCTCTCTCTCCTCTGTTTGAGTCTCTCTTCTCTCTTTCTTTTGTTTTTTTTAATTTTTAATTTTTTTTTTTTTGATTCGGCTGAGTCTCTCTTCTCTCTTTCTTGATTATAATATAAATATTAAATGTTTATAATTATTCTCATATATTTTCTATTTATTTATTTTACCTTTATAAATATAAATAAATGTAATGGGTTATATATATATTAAGTTGATGTTAATTTTTATATCCACAAAATAAATAGATTTTAATTCTAAGTAAAATCTAACAACACAAAATAAAATATAATTTATAACAAGTTATGATAGTTATAATATATTTCAAATATTAATTGGAGAAAAAAAAATTATATCTCACAATATATTTATATATATTTTTTGAAAAAATATATATATAAATTAAAAATATTATCAATAAAAATAATATATAAGATGAAAAATAAAAAAATATATTTAAATAAAACATAAATGTTGTTTTATTAAATAAAATATAATAAATTTTATTCAAAGATAATGACTAGTATTCTGAAAAATATCACTTCACTACTTTTATTTGTTAGTCATTTTTAAAAATATTTTTTATGTTGTATTTAATTAATTAAATATTACATAAAAATAAATTTTTTCTAACATATATATGTTAATTAATTTTTTTTAAAATGTTTATATAGATAAATTAAAAATATTTCAATAAAAATAATATATAAGCGCTCCCATATTACGACTCCTTTACATGGCCACGCATCCCTGCTCCCGCTCCTGCTTTGTGCAACTAAGCATGGATGTTACATCCATAGTTTCTTTTTGTAGTATCTATGTACTTTTTGTGGATTATGTGTTCGTCCTTTGTTACATAATATTTCCCCAACATGTTATAGAAACCGTCTTTGGAGTTCTCGTTTTGTACTATTAGTTGTTATATAACTTCAGTAATTGTCTATGGAATTCGATTTCATGTTCGGACATGAAAGAAAATATGTACTATACTTTCTTTTAAACTGATAATTCATTTAATTTACAAGCAGGCTTGCATTTCGCCGAATTCTTGCTACAACAAGCGCACTGGTCATGGCAACAAACTGTTCATCCACCAAAATAGAAGAAAGTATAGTAACCCAATAACAACCAGTCCACAAATGCCAATTCGGTAGTGACAATACAAAGCTATTTCTTCAACTCATCATTGTTGAAATGGAAGTTGGTAATCGACAACTGTGCAGATTGTCGATAACTGGGTATAAGAACATTGCGAACCAATTTTTGGACAAAACCGAACTCCTACATTTGGCCAAACAAATGAAAAACAAATTTGACAACTTAAAGAAAGATTGGGTAGCGTGGAAGAAGCTGGAGAATGCCAACCATGGCTTGACAGGGCTTGGGTACAACCATGAGATGGGTTTGTTCATTGCACCTGACCATTGGTGGGCCAAAATGCAAGCGGCACATAGTGCAACCATTTATTTTTCCCATTACTCTAGTACCAGTATTTGTGATTTGTAGTGCCATATGTTGTTTACGTTACTACTTTTACAAATCAAAGCACTTATTTAATATGGTAATGTTATCCAACGAGCTAATTGTGGCACGTTTAGAAAAATTATTTGTATCGGTTTCATTAGTTGCGACTTTTTTTATTTTACTTTATATTTTGGGCGCCGCACAACTTGCCATGTGTACACTTAATTTTATGCTTACATTTATAGTTTTATTATTATAACATTTAATCCCTTAAAGTAAAACGGTACAATTGGTTGGTGTACATTTTCAATTACGTAGTTAACTGTTATTTGCTTTTATTGTCATTGGTGCTACACTTTCAGGCCAGCAAATACATTTGTTACTTACATATGTGTTTTCTTCTGTCTTAGATGAACAACCGATGTGCTTAGTTCAGGACCAAGCCTCTAGAGCACTTGGACGTCATAGAGCGGGTTTACTCTGGCCAAGCTGCAACTGGGAAACATGCATGAACTCCAACTGAAGTGTGCCATGATGCTACTGTCGCGGCAAATGCCAATGAGGACAGCGGGATGGGATCTCTCAGTGCTGGCACACCACCACAGCCGGGCCATGACACTGTCGGGGGGAATGTGGTGGACAGTTCCTTCTTCGACGATGCTCCCCCGCAGTTAGCCTTGGACAGATCAACCAATGCAAAATGTCGCAAGCGGCCAACGCTTGGTACTATTGCTAGTAGTATGGACAACCTCGTGGAAGCAGTCAGCAAGCAAAGCCGGGAGTTGAAAATTACGCAATATGTTGTCACTGGAAAGTGTGATAACACTGTGGGGGACTGTTTTGCAAGGCTTATGAGCACACCTAGATTGGAGCCCAGCGATAAGTTGTTCTTATTCACATGCGGTATAATGAATTCACCCGATAATCGGGACATCATCATGGCCCTCCCCGTGGATTACATTGTGAACTGGTTGACCGAGAAGTGTGTATGCACACCGGCCAATGTTGGCAGGGATCATGAACGGGGGACAGAGTTGTTCCGGAGTGATGGCATTGTTGACTTGGACTAGGCTTTTGTGCTTGGATTGTCATTTAATATTTACTACCATGGGACTGTAGTTTGTTTTCAGTTGTTGTTTTCGTGGACTGTTTTGTATTACAATTTTATTTTATTTTATTATTATTATTTTTTTTGTGGTGCACATTGGATTTTTTTTTTTTTTTTTTTTTTTTGTTTTGGCTTTGGACGTTTATTAATTTATAAATGTTGGAATCCGTAGTTAGCTTTTCACCCAATGTGCAGGACGTGGGCACTATCTTGAGTGTACAAGGCACAAGATAACACTGTTGTTTCATGGCCATGGAGTCTATGCTTGGTGCATCATGTATGTTTTGTTTTTTGTTCAGGCCCTATATATGTAGTGCAAACATAGGTTTAACTTTGTTTTGGTTTGGAGGTACTTTTTGTTGGTTTTGGTATAATTATTTATTTTTCGTGTTTTGTAAAAAGTCTATTTATTTATAACTCAGTATGATTTATTTATTGACTGGTTTGTGGTTCTATTTTTTTTTGTAAATGGTATATCTGTATTTTTTTATTTGTGTTGTAATTTTGTGGTCGATTTATGTATGGCATATATATTTATACAGTTTTTTTTTTTTTGTTTTTCGTTCTATTTAATCTTTTATTTATATTTATGTAATTGTAGTTCTATATTTACGAAAAAAAAGTTCGTGGTCATTGATTAGTTTTTGTACAGTACAATTCTTTATTTTTTAATTCTATTCATTGTTTTTTTTTTTTTTTGGTTTCCAGTTTGTGCTTTAGTAATTTATGGTGGTAATTTTTTAGTTATTTATATTTTCGTTTTGAGTTATTAATTCCAAATTTTTGTATGATTTACTTAATTATTTAGATTTCTTTAAACTAAAATATCTGATGCAATATTTAGGTTCTTTGATGTGTCAAACTAACTTTCACGGGCCATGAAACTTGGTTGCTCAATTATATGGAATCAGTCAGACTAGAATATTGTACAAACTTGGGGAATGTACAACCATTCACGTGATATTGTCACCTATTTCATCTTTGGGTAATCACGTGGCCACAGTATGATATGTGGTACTTGAAGATGTGAAACAAGGGCTATATATGATGGAGTTGATCGACCCATGTTGCAAATGCGAACTACAACCTGTAATTTTTTTTTTCTATTTATTTGAACGTCTATGGAATCGCAAGAGGGTACAAGCTCGGGAGTTGTATGCAATGGCAAAATAAATGCGTGGATACGAGAGACGATCGGAGAAATGGAATCGACGACATCAATGATTTGGATGGAAATTGCACGCGTTGCCAATGAGTACGCGTATGTTGACAGGACTCTGTTTCACACATCCTCATTCACTGGTCGCATGTGGATGGAGGAGATGCTTCAAGGTCGGAATAAAGCATTTCAGTGAAATTTTCGGATGTCATAGGATGTGTTCTTATTGTTGTGCAAGACATTAGTTGAGAATTTTGGCCTCCCACTACCACAGTGTCCCCATGGTGTGGATGTTGTTAAGAGTGTCGGCATGTTCATATTCGTGTTGCGAGGTTTCCCGAGTTGGGATATTGAAGACCGTTTCCAACACTCGACAGAAATAGTATGGCGCCATGTAATACGAGTTCTTAAAGCGATGAAGTTGTTTACGATTGCACACTGTCGACCGATAAGGTCACAACACAGCAAACATCCGTACTTAGAGTCCCGACGAAAATATTTGCCATTCAGAGTGAGTGTAATCATTTTTCGAACATTTCATGAATTGTAACCACATTAAAAAAAGAAGGGACAACAATTTTCAGGTTAAAGCATTTGTCCTTTACATTTACGCAATTGGTTTGTATGCTTGTGCAGGACTGTATTGGCGCGCTTAATGGCAAACACATGGAGGCTCATCTCCCGCCGTGGGAGGCAGCCCTATATTTTGGCTGTGAAGGACGACACACGCAAAACATATTCGCAATGTGTGATTTCGACTTGTGTTTTACTTTTATATCTTGCAGATGGGAGGGTAGTATGTACAACGAAATAGTTTTTAACGAAGTAACACAGGACCCGTGTGACGCCCTAAATTTCTTTTTGGAACATCATAAAATTTAAATAACAAATAACTTGCTAAACAAAATTTTAACAACTAAATAGGAAATTTAAATTCTCAAATAGTCAAAGTTCAACAACAAAAATAAAATTACAAATTCACATTCAACGTCACAACATTTTTAAATACTAATACAAGAGATAATAAAATTTTATTTTGATAAAGTTTTGACTTTAAGTTAGCCAAGGTTCAATATTAGTAGCAGCTCCAAATTCAGCCTCAATCCCTTCTTTAACATAATCTGGCATGAAACGCCAAGGTAACAAAATATATGTCATGAGTTTTGCAACACAGTAAGAAAATATAATCAACCTACCATCATTTTTAAGAGAAAATAATCAAACCATAATAATTAAAATAATAATAATAATTAATAGCATGATAAACGTAACAACTATTATAATAATTTCGACAATTTTAATAGTTTAGGTGACGCTTAAAATTTCACCCAAGAGATTTTCTTAGCAACCACTAAGTCATGGCCACGGTTAATTTGGAAACCCCCCCTTGGTCAAATATTCAAGAACTACCAAAGATGCCTACGCTCGGAGTTATATAGCCAAGCCGTGGTATCCGTGATTTGCCCCAAGGGAACGGTCTGCTAAGGGTACGTAACTTCCCTGCGTGCCACTCGCACACCCACCCTTATTCCAAAACCAAATACCGATAAGGGTTCAAATAAGCCCCTTACCATCTTAGGGTTTCGCGACACAATTTACGTAAAAATTATTAAAAATCAGGGCTCACTCTGAACAATCGGTATTAACCCTCTATCATTAACTTTACATATACCATTAATCATTTTGGTTAGTTTTTATATTAATCACAAATTATACAAATTTCAATCACTAATAATGTTATACCAACTTATTAAAATTCCCAACATAAAATATTACACATGTCACACAATAATAATTCAATGTACAAAATTTAAATAAACAATTAATTTAAACCATAGTATGAATATAATAACTTAGGTACAAAGAAAATAAACCATAATCACACACATGCATGAATTTTTAATTTACAAAATTAGACTAGCACAATATTAAATAAGCCACAATACACCCATACATGGATTACTAATTTACAATATTTGATGAATTAGACGAACACAATAATTGATTTTTATCCAAATAAATGATTGAAGTGATGATCTTAAACCTGTCTAGAAAATTTTAGATTATACTTTAGGTAATAAAAATTATAAATAAATTATTTATACAATTCTAAAATTCGTGCAAATGTACAGAATATTCAATAAAGATGTTTAAGTAATTTTTTAGAAAGAATTTCCCAAAACATAAGTTATAAATAATTCTGTAAAATTTCTAGAAATTTTATGACACAGATTTATTACATTTTCTTAAATTAATTCCATACTTAAATTCATAGATCAACTCCATAATCTAAAAATTTATCATGAAACTAGACTTCTCAAATTTCATCTTTTAGTTAGAAATTACCAGATTTGGCTTAATATAGAACTTTTTTTTATAAATTTTCAAACATATAGTAAAATCTGTCTTACAGTTTCAAATTTAATTAAAAATTTGTATAAATTTGTACAAAGCTCAATAATTGTTGCCAAAATTTCTGGATGAACTAGACATCATTCTCAACAACTTTGTAAAAGAAATTATCTTCAAATTTTGAGTATAAAATTGTCTAAAAAGTCGTACAAATGTTCTGGTAGATTCAAGGACCAAATAAAATATTCAATCCTCTCCTTAATGGTATAAACTACACGTGCAAACCTATTTCCACAATAATACCATGACTTTAAGACTATCAATATCTTCAAATATTTGATATACACATCACAAAATTTATATACATATATATAAAAATTTCTATCTGTAAGTTTAGTCATTTTATCATATGAATATAATCTAAAAATTTCAACAATTAAAAAAAATGAAAGGGTTGAGAGGGTTTTCTTACTTAGTTGTAGGATTGAAATGGGATAGTGAAATGGTAGAAAAATATACAACCTTCTTAACCTCCTCCTCTTGTTAACTCACTCCACTTCGCAGATTTTCTTTTATTAGGTTTCCTTTACATTCTCTAATCAAAGAGTAGCATGCATATATATATAAAAATGTTGAGGCTGAGGCTTTTCTCTCTCTCTCTCTCTCTCTTCTCATCATTCTCTAGTCACTTCGTATCTTCTAAATCCAAGAAGTATGATGAGGTGAGGGTTCCTACATTTAAACAAACAAGAGGCACTATTTTGCCACTGAGAATTCGATTCAGATTTTGTTGTTGTTGTTGTTGTTGTTGTTGTTGTTTTTGTTGTGTGTATGTGTGTGTGTGTATTTGTATGGATTTTTCAAAATTGATACACTAAGATTTTTAACTAAGGTATTCAGTAAAAATAATTATCATGTTAAATCCTAATTAAAATAATTTATAAACAATAAATATTGAATACCCATAAAATTATTATTCTTAATAATGTCTTTGTTAGTGATTTAATTAGATTAATTTAAAACTAACTTATACGCTAATATATTTCAGACAAACTCTAGATACAATTTATTCATTAATTTATTTATTTATTTTTATTTTTAGAATAATTAAATGCGGGTTTTCACAACCCGACCAAACAATTCCCCAACCCAGAGGAGGGTTAGCTAAATAAGGGTTGGTCAATTTTTCTATTAGTTGTTTGCATTTGATATGTGTAATGATGTTAGTAATGCAAAATTATCAACTTACAATCAGGAAAATATTACCTTGTTAATGCGGAGTAAAAGAACCATAAAGGCTTTTGGCGCCGTTTAAGGGATGCCGCTAACATCAGAAAGAGTTTCGCACTACTGGACGGCCAAGAAATGCAAATGAAATTTTCAACACAATGCACTCCTTACGGAGTGCAATTGAACGTACGTTCGGAGTTTGGAAAGCGCGATGGGGATTCCTACATAACATGCCTCGATATGATTTTGGGAAAATGCAGGTGCCATTGGTTAGGGCTTCAATAGCACTACATAATTTTATACGCCAAAACTCCAATGACAATGAAGCGTTCAATAGGGTTGCGACTGCAGAGAATTTTACTTTCAATGACATGCCAAATGTTGGGGGTGTTTCTGATGACGACGATGGTGAACCAGAGGGCGATGATGACATACATATGAACGAAGTGAGAAAATCAATTCAGAATGAGCTGGTGTGACATTGACATCAACTTGGGCTGTAGTGCAACATTGAATTTTTAATAATATTTGTAATTTTCATGTCATGTGTACTGCAACATTGAATTTTTAAATATTTTTATAACTTTTATAAATTGCACTGCATAAAATTGAAAAATTTTAATATTACATTCCCAAAAAATTGTTAAAACACGCACATGGGTAAAATAGTAAAATTCCAAAGTTTGGCAAGGGTATGTTGGTCATTTTACTTTGATTTGATGCCATAAACAAATATTAACCCAAAAAGCCAAAAGCTAGCTTTTTACTAACTTCCCAAATCACTTTCTAAAAAAGTCAAAAAGCTTGGTAAAAAGTCAAAAGTCAACTTTTTACTAATTTCCCAAAACACCCCACAATTGACGTATTCACTTGTCTTGAAGAATGTGAAAATCAAATAAAAATAAGATTATACGTACTAGCATTTTCTTTTTCTTGTTCTTTTTAAATATTGGAGGCATTCTCCAATTTAAAATGTGTGAATTAGATTTGATTCAGATATAACTGACATCACACGTTAAGTTAAAATCTGAACTATATATGCATTCAAATTTTAGATGCATTTTGGAATAATTTTTTCAAGGAAAAAATTATTTGAATAATCCTATGAACTTCACTTTAACTATACTGAATTTATCCCAAATGAAGGTATGTGGTTGAGATCGAATTTATGTAGTGTGTGATTTATGTATAGAATAAATTTGAACCACAATATAATAATTCTAAATCATTTCTGGATAGATAAGTTTGAATTTGTAATATTTTTGAAGTTATTTTCCCAAAATTTTGTACAAAGCAATTCACTAGATTTACATCATAGTAACTTTTTTTTTTTATAAATACAATGTGTTTTGAGAAAATTTTAAATTTAGAGTGATAGACTCATAACTAAAAATATTACTTTATAAATTTTCTTTTACTTTTTTTATTTTTTATTTTATATCATTAATCTTGTTGTCCGGCATTCGTGTTATACATCCACCATTACTACCTTTTTACTTAGCCCACACTACAACATTTTCTTAGTTTAGTGACATTTGAAAGTGCCACAAAATTATTGGTTTAATGACATTTTTTTAGTGTTGTGGCATTTTGAACAAGTGACATTTGTATCCGTGCCACGGTAGATACTAATGCCACGGTAGATACTTGCAAGTGTCACCACACCATCATGGCTAAAAATTTTTAATGACATTTTGATGTCATGGTAGATATTATTTGTGGCACTATCAAGCGCCATTAAAAAAAGAGTTAGTGACACTTATAAGTGTCATTACACCATAAAGACTAAAACCTTTCAATGACACTTTAATGTCATGGTAGGCACTATTCGTGACGCTATCAAGTGTCATTCATGACGATAGTTCGTTGTAGAACAATTTGATCCGTTCTTACGGAGACTCGAACCGCTAACCTCCCGCACCATAAACCTTATACACCACACTCTTCCCACTACACCTCTATAGTACCACATGATTATATATGCAACATATATTATTTATATAGTACATACATCCATATTAATATGTATAAACATAATTATTTTATTGAACATAATTTTTGTAAAATAAACTATTTACTAGCAAAATAAAAAAAGACCACTTTTGGCGACTAAACTTATTTTTTAGTCGCCAATTGTAGACTTTTGGCTACTAAAATTTTTTTTGGCACCAAAAAGCTTTACTTTTGGCTACTAAAATTTTTTTTGTCGGTAAAACCCATATAATCAACGACCAAACTTATTTTTAGTCGCCAATTGTAGACTTTTTGGCTACTAAATTTTTTTAGTCGCCAAAAAGTTTTACTTTGGGCTACTAAAAATTTTTTAGTCACTAAAACTCATATAATCAGCGACCAAACTTAGTTTTAGTCACCAATTGTAGACTTTTGGCTACTAAAATTGTTTAGTCACTAAAAAATTTTACTTTTGGCAACTAATGCTGTTTTGGTCGTTGAAAGCTATACTTTCAGCGACCAAATTTTTTTGGTCAGGAAATTTAGTCGCCGAATGTGCTTTTTCCTGTAGTGTATATTAAGTTTAATTTATTTATTTTTAATCAGTTACCGCATTTTAAAAATTTAGAAAATATATTGGCATTTTTTGTTTTTGCAAAAATGCCATTATAAGCTTGGAAAGTTTTTGGCTTAGTGGCATTTCTCAAAATGCTTTAAAATATTTGTTTATGACACTTTTTACCTAAGTGCCATAAAAAGTAATTTGCACCTATCTAGTGTCCTGATATTTTTTAAAAAATGTCATTGCGACTAAAGTTTAGTGGCATCTGTTAGTAAATGTCACGAACATAATTTTTTATGTCATTATTTTATAAAATGCCATAAAATTGATGTGACATTTCTTTATTGAAATGCCACTAGAGCCTTATATGTTTGTGGTTCTGTGACATTTTTCAAAAACATTTAATGCCAATTTTTATTTTTGCGACATTTTCTAAAAACATGCCACTAGTATAGTGTCACTAAAGTGTAAATTTGTTGTAGTGACATTTTTGTTGTAGTGAAGTGACACTTTTTTTAATTGAAATGTCACTAGAGCCTTGTATGTTTGCGGCTCTATGGCATTTTTCTAAAAAATGCCACAAAATATTCTTTTTGTGACATTTTTTAAGAACATGCCACTAGTATGGTGTCACTAAAATGTGTTTTTGTTGTAGTGCCATCTATAAGAAGGTCCGAATAGTCTACCCTCATTTTATCCAACTAAATTACCACACACACACAGAGGTTCAGAGTGATGAGGAAGCTAGGCATGATTGTAGTACTTTGCTCAATGGCAATTGCCATGCCAGTGTTTTGTAGCATTGCCGAGGATCCCAAAGAAGTGGAGCAATGGTTCCACGACCTCACCACAAAGCAAACCAAAAAGTGACCAAACTTCATTTCTACCTCCAAGACTTGAGGGGCATAACCACAACCATCGTGGCTCAATCCAACACCAGCCCCACATCCCCCACTTTCTTCGGCCTAACCTACATGGTGGATGATCCACTAACAGTCGGTCCTTCACAAGCTTCCAAGGTGGTGGGTCGAGCCCAGGGACTGTACGGTTTGTCCTCAAAAGAGGACATGCGTCTGTTTATGACCATTGATATAGTTTTCACCGATGGAACCTACAATGGAAGCACTCTCACTGTTTTGGGCTCCAACCCAGTAACTCAGACGAAACGCGAATTGCCAGTGATCGGAGGGACTGGTGTTTTCAGGTTGGCCCGTGGTGTTGCTCTGTTAAACACTGAAGGGGCTGAATGTGAAATGGGTCGGGTCCAAGCCATGGGCCGGCCCAATCCACTGAAGTCTGAATCCAAGTGGGCTGGATGAGTATATGGGCAAACCAATTAAGCCCGACTTCATGATCAACAGTCTGCCCAAGTCCTAAAGCACCTAGGCCCAACCCGCAATGGAAAGGCTAGTCCAGTCGTGGTGCTGGGCTGGGCCGAGCTGCGAGACTGAACCTATGGGCCGAACTGAAAATAGGCCGAGCCCATACAAAGATATCTGAATAGATCAACCCATCTCCATGAATGATCCTGTAAAAGGCCGAGACAAGGCATAATGATGCCGAGCTGAGGCACATCGGTAACGAGCTGAGGAAACCTCCCAAGGGAACGTGGAAGTTGTGAATGTGTGCATGTGCAAGTTGCCACCTCAGCTAGTCCCCTACACCTAGAATCACGGAAGTTGTTGAATCAAAGGAATGTGGTTTGTTATCAGCATGACTACAATGAGTATATGCATTCAATGACAACTACCAGGTGGTCCCCCACCTTGAGCAACGCTAAAAGGACACCTGGCAGCATCTAAGCTCCATGAACCCACCTTGAGAAGCAAGCAAGGAACACTATATATACAACATGTACTTCACGTTGTAGGTAACTGAACTATTCTAAGTAAAATCACACTTAGATACAAACTCAACTCTCTATACATTTCTTCTCCGATTGCTAATTCCCACACCGGACGGGTTTTCCGGCCAACCCCGACCGGGCAGCTCTAACGGTGTTCCCTGTGGCAGGAACCTCAGTCCCTGGATAGTCCAACTGAGTGCGGAGCCCCGATCCACTTTTATTTAGTGCGGAATTCGGTACGCACAATTGGTGCGGTGAGCGTGGATCACTTCATCTCTGAGCTCTGCATTCAGTTCCGGCGATGGGGATTGAGGACATTCCGCCGTCGACACATACTCCACAGACGGAGAAAACGAAGGACAAATGTTTGGCACTCCCAACAGTCCTGGAGGAGCAAACTGGAAACAATAATCGAACCCCCGAATCCGTCGAGCATCGACTACTCTTCGTTAGAGGTTCTTCTCATCACTTTCTTCTAGAAAAGGATTATAGAGATCGCATCATAGACTCCATGGAGATGGAGATACAGGAGTTGAAAGCCCAACTTAAGAGGGTGTTGGGTGATCCGATAGAAAAGAAGACGGAAGCGGAGCCCTCTCGTTTGCGACAGAGGAGCTCATCCAGAGAGCCACCAGTGAAGAAATTCCCCAAGAATGAGTCTGGGCAACAAAGCCAGCCTATCCCGGTACAGAGTGAGGTAGCAAGCAGTCACACCCGTGGGTCACGCCGGAGAAGGGCCAAGAAATAGAAGACAGTTAGCCAACAGACTGAATACCCTCCTCAGGACCTTCGTACTTGGTTGATAGGCAATAGGCAGAACGAACAACATCAGGATCACCTAGACCGTACTGTTCACCAGAGAGAACATCAGGCGCTGGACAGGCTCGTCTCTTCGCCATTCTCCCCGGAGATTGAGACCATGAGACCTCCAAAGAAATTCACCCCACCAAAGTTCACTTCATACGACGGGAAGTCAGACCCGCTAACACATATTAGCCATTATAGACAGATGATGTCCCTATGGAACCAAGATGAGGCACTGATGTGTAAAGTCTTCCCATCTAGCTTGGGAGAAACTGGACTTCGATGGTTCGATCGTCTCCCTGCTAGATCAATCCATGGTTGGAAACAGCTCTCCGAAGAGTTCCTAGCCAGGTTCGTCTCCAACACTAAGATCCCGAAAGAGCCGGATACACTGTTCAGCCTCCGAAAGGAGCAGGAGGAAACGCTGCGCAATTATGCTAGGAGGTACTGGGAAGAGTACAATGACCTGGAGGAAAATGTGTGCAGTGAGCAGATGGCCGTTATGTTCTTCAAGCATGGTCTGCGCCCGGAAAGTAAGCTGAGACAATCACTTACCAAGCACTCGGCCACGGTTTTGAAAGATTTGCGTGCCAGGATTGCACAGTATGCTCGCCTCGAGGATGGTCAGATCTCCATCGAGGAAGTGTCAATAGAACAAACAGCTTGGCACAAAAAGAGAACAGATCGATGAGAACATCAGTGAATGAAGTGGATAAGTCCAAATCCCACAAAGCCATTGTGACTGTATTCAAAGAGCCAATCTATCGAATCTTGGAAAAGATCAAGAGAGAGCCCTTCTTTGTTTGGCTGTCGAAAATGTTGGGAGATCCAGCTCGGCGCAATCAGAAGCTCAGATGCACCTACCACCAAGACAGGGGGCATATGACTCAGAACTGCAGGGCACTGAAGCAACACTTGGAAGACCTAGTGGCAGCTGGACACCTAAGGGATTACATTGATTAGGATAAGGAAGTGGTTGAACTGGGGAACCCACCGCCAGAACCAAATATTGAGCATCCACCTTGGCTGATAATAAATGTGATCCACGGGACAGCGACTCAGGAATCTGAGGAGGCACTAAAGGAAGAGATCACTGAGGCTGCGCAAATTCAGCAGGTCATGTCAGTGGAGCCTGTATCGAAAAAGGTACGTATAGTACCTAAATCCCCCTTGTGCACTGTTTCATTTACTAGAAAGGATTTAGAAGGCATACATCACCCACATATTGATGCACTGATTATAACTGTGGGAATTGGGAAACAATTTGATATAAAACGAGTCTTAGTAGATCAAGGCAGTGCAACAAATATATTGTATTACGATTTGTTCAGAAAGCTTGGTCTCTCCGAGCAGCACCTCACCCCAGCAGCAGCCCTGTTGGTCAGTTTCAATTCACAGCCAGAATGGCCGCTTGGCAGAATAGTGTTGCCAGTCATGGCAGGAACAAAAACCCTCCAGATAGAATTCTTGGTAATTAATACACCATCCTCTTACAACGCCATACTTGGCCGTCCGTGGATTCATCAAATGGAGGCAGTCCCTTCAACCTATCACCAGCTCATCCGTTTCCCAACGGAACACGGAGTAGAGCAGATCTCAGGAGATCAAGTTGCGTCCAAACATTGCTTCATGGCAGCATTAAAGGCAAAGCAGCTCAGCAATCGGGTACAGATGGTAGAAGTGGCCGAACAGCCAGTCTTGGAATATGTAGGGGGAGCTCCAGAGGAGAAAATAGTAGAGGATTTGGAGAAAGTCCTGGTAAAAGAGGATGACCCACAAAAGTACTTCCTTATCAGTACCTCGCTAGGCGCTTTCGCATGGTCAGCATATGATACTCCAGGGTTGGACCCAGAATTTGCTTGCCACAAGCTCAACATCAACCCTTCAGCTTGGCCCATTGTGCAAAAAAGTTAGAGATCCTCAATTGAGCACACCGAAGCAGTAATTGCCGAAGTAAAAAAACTCCTGGCTTCAGGAGCAATCAGAGAAGTTCAGTACCCGCAATGGTTGTCCAACATAGTTGTAGTCAAGAAGAAGAATGGAAAATAGAGAGTTTACGTTGATTTCACTTGCTTGAACAAAGCTTGTCCTAAAGATAGCTTTCCTCCGCCTCACATTGATCAACTAGTAAACTCAACAGCAGGGCATGAGCACATGAGCTTTCTGGACGCTTATAGCGGTTATCATCAGATACCACTGTTCGGTCCGGATCAAGAAAAGACAGCATTTATCACTCCAAGAGGAACTTACTGTTACAGAGTGATGCCATTCGGCCTCAAGAACTCCGGGGCAACCTACCAGCAGATGGTCACTCGGATGTTCAAGGACCAACTGGGAAAAACCATGGAGGCTTATATAGATGATATGGTAGTCAAGAGTAAGTTCGCTACAGACCATCTTACAGACTTGAGAGAAGTTTTTGACATCTTAAAAAACCATCAGCTTCGCCTCAATGCCTCGAAATGCACTTTTGGGGTAGGAACAGGAAAGTTCTTGGGATATATGGTCACTCACAGAGGAATTGAGGCGAATCAGGACCAAATAAAAGCAGTACAAGATCTTAAAGTACTAACAAAGGCTAAGGAGCTGCAGAAACTGGCCGGAATGACGGCCGCACTGAATCGGTTCATCAGCAAATCTTCAGATCTGATGAAGCCCTTCTTCCAGCTTTTGAGGAAAATGGCAGCATTTGAATGGAGTTACGAGTGCACTGAAGCACTGCAAAGTCTCAAAAAATACCTCAGTACACCTCCCCTTCTGTCCACTCCAGAGCTAGGAGAGGAGCTATACCTCTACCTAGCAGTCTTAGATCATGCTGTAAGTGCAGTATTAATTCAAGAGGTTAACAAGGAACAAAGGCCTGTCTATTATGTCAGCAAGGCTTTACTAGATGCCAAAACACGGTATCTGCCGTTGAAAAAATTAGCCTACGCGCTGCTTATCGCCTCAAGAAAGCTGCAACATTACTTCCAGGGTCATACCATTAACGTCCTCACTGAATTCCCCCTCAGATCTGTGTTCAGCCGAGCCAATTTCTCTGGCCGAATAGCAAAGTGGGCGGTAGAACTTGGTGAGTTTAACATTCGATATCAACCCAGGACAGCGATCAAGGCCCAGGTCTTAGCGGATTTTGTCGCAGAATTTGCTCTCACCTAGAGTACCGAATCGGGGGATCCGAGTTCGGCACAGGTGCCATGCACCACCGAACAAGGAAAACCCTGTGCTTCGGATGCATGGAAACTCTTTATTGGAAACATCTGGCAGCTCTATGTTGATGGATCGTCCAATGACCGAGGCTCGGGGGCAGGAGTAGTACTTATTTCACCAGAAGGGTTTATCTGGGAACAGGCTCTCAGGCTCAGTTGGAAGGCTTCAAACAACAAGGTCGAGTATGAAGCATTATTAGCTGGCTTACGTAGCGCCGAACACTTCAGTGCAGAACAACTTCTTGTTTTTAACGATTCACAACTAGTGGTAAACCAGCTTTCTGGGGTCTATGAAACACGAGTTGAAAGAATGGCTATGTACGCAGGCAAGGCCAAGGACCTACTTAGAAAATTTCAATCCATACGAGTGGAACGAATCAGTCGAGACAAAAACAGCCACGTTGATGCTCTAGCATGCCTCGGCTCATCAGTGGATACGAAGGATGCTAGAAAAGTTTGGGTTGAGTTTGTACCAGAACCAAGTATTGCATCTCCTGTCCTCTGCAACAACTTAGAGCCGAGCTGGATGGATCCGATATTTGCTTTTCTGAAATTTGGTACACTCCCCGAAGACAAAAGGGAAGCCAACAAGGTCAGACATAAGTCAGCTCTGTTCTGGATCTCACCATCTGGGAAGCTTTACAGATGCTCCTATCTTGGCTCCTACCTCCTCTATGTGCATCCAAATCTGGTTGAGAATGTTCTCTACGAAATTCATGATGGGATTTGTGGATGCCACGTTGGTGGAAGGTCACTGGCACATCGAGCCCTCACTCACGGGTACTGGTGGCCACGGATGCAACAAGATGCGCAGCAGTACGTACAGAAGTGTGATAAATGTTAGAGGTTTGCTCCATTCATTCATCAGCCAGCCAAAACTCTCACCCCACTCACCAACCCATGTTCCTTTGCCCAATGGGGTCTGGATATTGTCGGACCATTGGCGCGAGGCACGGGGAACAGGCGATTCTTCATTGCAGCAATTGACCATTTTACTAAATGGGTTGAAGTCGAGGCATTGGCAAATATCAAAGAAGTAGATACGAGGTGGTTTGTTATGAGAAATGTGGTAGTGCGTTTCAGCATCTCGCGGGTACTGATTGCAGATAATGGAACACAGTTTGATGGTAAGATCTTCAGAAAGTTTTGTACTGACCTCAGGATCGAGAATAGGAACTCCTCTCCAGGGTACCCGCAAAGCAATGGATAGGCTGAAGCCTCAAACAAAACCATCATCAATGGAGTAAAGAAACGGCTTGAGCATGCCAAAGGCAAATGGGTTGAAGAGTTACCCCACGTGCTATGGGCATACCGAACCACAGCACGACGATCTACGGGGTAAACACCTTACTCACTAACTTATGGAATGGAGGCCGTCATCCCACTAGAAGTCGGCCTCCCAACCCTTCGGTCTGAATTATTTGAGAGCACCAGTAACGAGGAAGCTATTGCACAAGCACTAGATATGGCAGAGGGCCGAAGAGAAGCAGCACTGATCAGACTCGTAGCGTATCAGCAGCAGCTCATCAAGAGTTTCAATCAAAAAGTTTTCCCGAGGCAATCTACACTAGGAGAACTGGTCTTGAGGAAAGTTATGAATCACAAAAGGGTGCCTGGTGAGGGCAAACTTGGGCCTAACTAGGAAGGTCCCTACAAAGTCACAGTTATTGTTGGAAATGGAGCCTACTACCTATAGGATTTGAATGGCAGAGCTATACCTCGGCCCTGGAATGTAGAAAATCTCAAGAAATACTATCAATAGAATTATCCCCCAACTTCTTTATCAGGATGTAAAGGCATTTATCTGCTGACCAATGCAAATGCTCCCCCATTTCTCTCAAATTTATCAAATTCTTGTAACTAGCTTTGATGTTTATCAAACGGAATTAGGTTTGGTTCTTACCAAACGGAATTAGCTTTGGTTCTTACCAAATGGAAATAGCTTTGATGTTTATTAAACGGAATTACCTTTGGTTCTTACCAAACAGAATTAGCTTTGATGTTTATCAAACGAAATTAGCTTTGGTCCTCACCAAATGGAATTAGCTTTGATGTTTATCAAACGAAATTAACTTTGGTTTTAACCCAAATGGATTTAGTTTCAAAACGACTGGACGGAATTTAAATTTGGTTAGCACTCAAACATGCTAAGTGGAATTGCTTGGTGGAATAATGTTTGGCAACTAAATTGGACTTTAGCCAAGTGGAATTGCTTGGTGGAAACCACACTAACATATCTTAAGTAAACAACTTTGAATCCACTGAATTCCTTAAGTACCAACACGTCAACACTTCAGTACTGACTCAAACAAATAGAGTTGGAACAAGCATGCCCAGGTTCTATCAGGAGTAAACTTCCAGCATTAGTCTTACTCAACTCCAGGTGGGGGCAAACAATTGTTTTTCAAAACCAACCTGGACCTGAGTAAGACACCTCTCCATGCCTTTATGGCATTCAAATGCGCCTATGCTATCTAAGTTGAAACCGACTCAAGCAATTCTACACAAGGGCACAATCTTCAGTACCAATCTTACTTAGCTCTAGGTGGGGGCAAACAATTGTTTTCTTTCAAAACCAACCTGGACCTAAGTAAAACCCACTTACAAACTCAAGCACAGCCATACCACATATCAGTTAGCCACATCGAGCACCAGTTCGGCCCCGAGGTCCCAATAGTGCTCGGCCGGGGGCAAACAGTGCAGTGCCACACTGAGCATCAGTTCGGCCCCGAGGCCCCAACAATGCTCGGCCAGGGGCAAGCAGTACAGAACCAGACCGAGCACCTATTCGACCCCGAGGTCCCGACAGTGCTCGGCCGGGGGCAGGTAGTATAGAAAACATTCAAACATAGAAGCCAAACAGCATCAGATCGCAAGTTCAAAAAGAAAATTCTACCATCCAACAAAAGGCACAGATGGCCTCATAACTAGCAGCAAAGAAAAGAAAAGAGAAAAGAAAAATTGTCTTGGCATGTGTAGAAAGAAAGCTCGTCATGGAGACCGAGCCACAATACATCAAAACAGAAAAGCAAAAAAGTTCAAATCCTTTCAACATTAATTTTCATTAACAGAGGGCAACTTAGGAGCAGCATCAACAATTTTGTCCAGGCCGTCTGCGGGAGGAAAAGTAGAGGCAGCTCTAACTTCCTGAGAAGTAGAAGCCTCCTTAACCATGTCTTGCACGGCTTCGGTCTCCAGGGTTTCAATCCCTTCAACATCTATCGTTTCAGCGACAACGTTACTGTCCTGGGTCTTGCTTGCAGAATCAGCTTCTGGGGAAACTTCGGCTGGAAGAACAACAGGGATGGAAAGAGTCTTCGAACCCAAGGATCTCGAAGGAACGGGGACATCCTGAAACAGGGAAAAGCCTTCAGGAACCAGCACAGCAGCCAAAGCACTCGTCCAACCCTTTAGAAAGAGTTTATCTCGCAGCACTAGCACCTCTTCCTTATAGGCTGCTCCAGCTTCTTCCCAACCCTATTGCTAGTGTTTGGCTTCCAGCACAGAACGCTCGGCAGCCATCACGGCAATAACGGCCTCCAGTTCGGCCACCTTCCCCTCGAGTTGAGCCTGTGTCCCAATAACAGCCTCCTTCGATTTTTCAGCTGAAGCGACAATCTTGTTCAAACGAAATGCTTCCCTCTCCGTGATTCGGCGTCCTTCCTTCTCTGTCTCCAAGCTTAATATCAGTCTCTCAGCGTTCATCGCGGCCTCCAACACGGCCCTTTCTAGCTCTTCAGCACGGGTAATGGAAAGATGCATTCTTTGGATACATTGTAAAGGACAACGAAGAATTAAGAGAAAATGAGACAGCAACGCAACAACAAAGACAAGTAAAACGAGGAAACACTTACAGTAGTCATCATCTGAAGGGTCCTCTTCAGGATAGAAATATCACGGGGCCCATTGTGGTCAGCGATGTCAACCGACAACAACAAAAACTTAGTCAAATCAAAGGCAAAATCTTGTGAGGCCACAATTGAATCAGAAGTGGAAATGGGCCTGCCCTCATGCGACATTGGCGGCTCCCATTTCTCAAAAGCCTCACCTTCAGCAGGATCCTCAGAAGCTTCCCCCACCACTACTTTGCCAGCCTCTCTTCTTCTCTTTTTTGCTCACGCAACAACCCAAGCTGAGGGCTCGGTAGCAGTCGCAGGGGTCCCAGAAGCTCCCACCTCCATCTTTACTTCCATGAGGGTCTTCGCCTCGGTCTTTTCCAGAGGGGTTTCCAAAGCATCGGAGGCTCCGAAAGCCTTGGCCTCTAAGTCCACCAACACCCTTCTCTTCGCCACAGACCCGCCCCCTGTGAAACCAGGGGCAGGGGAGGGCGCTCTCTCAGAAAGTGCACCTTGACTCCTGCGACGCCTCGTGACCAAAGGAGTAAGAGACGTGTCAGTCTCGGTATTAGAGTCCACAAGGGCAGCAGCGAGCCTTGCTTTCTTTGGAATAATGGAGCGGTAAGTAGACTGGTAGTCCAATAACTCGGGTGCAGATCTCTTTTTATACCTCAGGGCAGCTTTTATGGCTTCAGCATTTTCTCGGTTCGGTCTTCGTTGGAAACGAGAGGCCTCTGCAAAAAAATAAGTGACCCATTAGAGCAATATCCAAAATAAAGTAAGGAATACAAAAGGCATTAGAAGAGGGGACCCGAACCTGGGTAGCCGTCTTTTTGGGGCATATGCTCAGACTGAAACTCAGTTCCGGCGGGGAACTCCCAGTTTCCACCAACTTGTAAGAAATCATCGTTGTGTTTATCCGAATCAGGCAACCCAGTAACCAAATGGCAATCAAACCAGCGAACACGCAAGTAATACGTGCTGTGGTCTTTGTTATGAGAAAGAGTATAACAACCAAGGATATCTCATATGTCAAGGTTCAAACCCAATTGCCTATTGAGGGCGGATACGCCGCAAACAACACGGAAAAGGTTCACAGATACTTGCATTGGGGTTAACTGGACTTGATGCAGAAACCGGCGCACCAACGGATCAAGGGGAAATCGAACCCCTCCATCGACTATGGCAGCGATGGGAAAAGCAACGGTATTCCTTGTGCCCATACGCTTGGCGTCTACTTTCATCAATGAAAGGGTAACATCGTTGGGAATATTATAGTCCAGACGGAACATAGCCATGGCCTCGGGGGTATCAACCAGTGAACGAAACTTCCCCATTTAACAAACTTAAGGGGAAAGATGTAGGACTTAGATAACAGAGTGTGGAACACAAACAGCGAGTGGGCCAAACAAGATGAGTAAGATAAAAGAGGCAAGAGAAGAGGAATCACAAGAAGACTTACAGAGATTAGAACAGTGGTAGCAGAGCAAGATCAGCGGCGAGAAAGTCTGAGTAGGGCACCAACGAGATTGGTTTAAAGGAACGGGAAAAGTTCTTTCTCTTTCTCTGAAACTCTCTAGAGGAACGAAAAAGCAGACGAAGGGATTTGTATTGATAGCCAGAGCATTAATTGCACTAGCCGGTGCGTAGGTACAGGGAGCACGACCTTCAGTATGGAATCGACGCACTATCTCTGCACACCTATCTCATATCGCCATGTGTCGCCATGAAAGGACGCATGCAGGAATTCTGTGTCAGGATTGAGCCGTCACCAAGGCCGAACTGGGGAAAACCGAAATGACGCGACGCTTGGGAAGCAGAACAATAGCTCCCCCCAAGGGAAACCTTAGCGCGAGCTAGGGGGCAAATGAAGGGGCTGAATGTGAAATGGGTCGGGTCCAAGCCTTGGGCCGGCCAAATCCACTGAAGTCCGAATCCAAGTGGGCTGGATGAGTATATGGGCAAACCAATTAAGCTCAACTTCATGATCAACAGTCTGCCCAAGTCCTCAAGCACCTGGGCCCAACCCGCAGTGGAAAGGCTAGTGCAGCCGTGGTGTTGGGCTGGGCCGAGCTGCAAGACTGAACCTATGGGCTGAACTGAAAATAGGCCGAGCCCATACAAAGATATCTAAATGGATCAGCCCATCTCCATGAATGATCCTGTAAAAGGTCGAGACAAGGCATAATGATGCCGAGCTGAGGCACATCGGTACCGAGCTGAGGAAACCTCCCAAGGGAACGTGGAAGTTGTGAATGTGTGCATGTGCAAGTTGCCACCTCAACTGGTCCCCTACACCTAGAATCACGGAAGTTGTTGAATCAAAGGAATGTGGTTTGTTATCAGCATGACTACAATGAGTATATGCATTCAATGACAACTACCAGGTGGTCCCCCACCTTGAGCAATGCTAAAAGGACATCTGGCAGCATCCAAGCTCCATGAACCCACCTTGAGAAGCAAGCAAGGAACACTATATATACAACATGTACTTCACGTTGAAGGTAACTGAACTATTCCAAGAAAAATCACACTTAGATACAAACTCAACTCTCTATGCATTTCTTCTCAGATTGCTAATTCCCACACAGGAGGGGTTATCTGACCAACTCCGGCCGGGCAGCTGTAACAGTGTTCCCTGTGGCAGGAACCTCAGTCCCTGGATAGTCCAACTGAGTGCAGAGCCCCGATCCACTTTTATCTAGTGTGGAATTCAGTACGCACAAACACCTATTTTTTCAATGCTGCCTCGGGTAATGCCACTGTCGAGTACACTGTTATAGTTCAACATTATTAAGCTTTAAGTTGTAGTAGTAATGGTGGAGAGTCTTCTTATTCTCTGCCTAGTTTGTTTCCTTCCTGTTTTCATGTTATGCTTCTCTGTTTTATTTTTTGTTTTATTTATTTTTTCGCCTCGTCTTGTTAGGCATGTTATGTGTCGTTTGTTGGAATTGTGTGGATTTTTATTGTATTTGTGTGTGGTCGTCATCAAGCTTTGAGTTTTGATTGTTGTTTGTTGTGACATATGTGTTTGGTTCTGTGAATGAATATGTTATGTAAGAAAAAGCACGACTCCATGCAACTGCACTTAAAGACAAATCAAATAATTAACCTCTCTTTCGTAGAACACATTGTGACTCTCTCTTTCTTTCTTTTTCTTTTTCTTTTTTAATTTTCTCTTTTTTCATATCATAAGTTTTTTAAACTAGACACAAAAGCACAAATGACCAACACAGGAAGCTTTTACAGCTATTATAAGTGTGGTTGTCAAAGAATGGTGTTCCATCTCAATATTGTTTCTTTTTCATAGAACGTGACAGAATCTATAACTGCAATATAACAGAAGTGCAAGGCCATGACTGCTTGAATGAGTTCCAAGCAAGGGGAAATAATTTGCATCCTCAGAAAGAGGTGCATATGTTAAAAAAAAAAAAAATTTGATACATAAGTTTACTTTCTAAACCTAATAATGTAAATGAGATAATTAGTTAATAATTAGAGAATATATTACTGCCTTAGATATTTTAATAGATTATCATATCATTGGATTTAAAAAGTGAATCTAATTTTTAAGCCTAGATAGCATTAACCTACAAAATGTGAAAAGTATGAATGGTAAAAGGAAAAATCTTTGGCGTGCATTGCATACCATATACTACCTGCACAAAATTACGTAAATTTTGACGAACTTATATAAGTACTCTCACAAAAATGAGTAAGTTACAACATAAATTAGCATAATTACATAAATTTTTATGAACTAATGTTAATTCGTGAAAATTTACATAATTTTATATAAAGTTACATACGGTGTATATTGCACAGTAAAACATTTCTCCGCACATTTTGGTGGTCTTAACATTTATTGTGCAATTTTATTAGAAATGTTGATATTTTTTAACCATGACTTATAAATTAATGTGGCGGCGGATGACTGATTTCTAAACTAATTAATAACTAACATAGAGTAGTCCACATTATTATATATAAATTCAAGCGTCTCAAGTTTTTTTTTTTTTTTTCCAACAAATATGAAGATATTATTCAATACTTTTCTAGCGATACTTTATTTTATTTACAGATTGATACTTAACGCATTATCTTTTAGAACTCCAATACAAAAATGATGCACCATATGGTTTAGATCGATATCTATTAATTAGAGCAACAACTAACTTTACTATAAAAAGATTGAAGGGTTAATTTAGAGCAACATCTAACTTTACTATAAAAAGATTGAAGGGTCTTGTTAACATCAACTCTTAAAGCATATATGTTAAGAAAACCTAAAAGATATTGAACATTTTAATTGCACTCATTTTTATGATACACTACAAAAAAAAATTAAAGTTTTAGAAAGCAAAATATAAAGATAATTACTTTTAGGAACTAAATATTTTTATTGCGAAAAGTGTCATCATTATATTTTTAACAATAAAAATTGGACATCAGTGTTGAATTATTATCTTTTTGGATCAAATTTTGTCTTAAAAATAAGCTTTTTTGAAACCAAATTATTTTGTCTCTACAAGTGTATTTATTAGTGACAATTTTAAAATTGTCACTAAAAACTTTTTTTTTAACTTTTTGAGACGATCTTTTAACGACTATTATCATGACGATAGAAATTGATTTTTAAATATCTTTTGTAACAAAATTTTTATTTTTAAAAATCAAAAAATTTAATCTCTAAAATTTTTATATATTGTAGTGATGATATCCGATGTTTTAAAATGACTTAACATGTATTCTAAGAATGTACATTAATAAAATTTAGAGAGAATAATTTCTGACAAATAATAGAGAAATTTAAAGAGTGAATAATTTCTGACAAATAATAAGGAGGTTAGAATGAATAAAGGGTATTGGTCAGTCATGTCATGTGGAATAATGACCACGCTCCCCATGCTAGCTGGATCACTCCACAGAAGCATGCATGGAAGTAATGATATGAAACCCACAACTTTTTTTCCAATTTTTTTTCAATTTTTTTTTTCAAAGTAGAATGGATTGTTTGAGATGTTCTAAATAAGTATACTTTTTAATTTTTTAGACTAAAAAGTTAAGAAAGAAAATATGGTTGTTTAGGTTAACTTTTAAACTTTTTATAAAAAAATGTGTATTAAAAAATTATATAAATTAGTATGTAAGGAAAAGTTAAGATTAAAAATTATACAATCATATTTTTTAACTTTTAATAAATAATAATAACTTTTTAAATAAATTTTTAATATTTCAACTTTCTGATCACATGCCAAACTTGGCAAGTTTCACTTCTACTTGCATGACTTGCTAAATGGAAAAAGGCCTACTGGGCAGCAGTGGGCGGCCCAAGCTAATACGACAGATGGGGATTCTATTTACATTGAAAAAATTATTAAGGACGTTTAATCAAAATTTTATTTTTTATTATATTTTAATATTATTTTATTAATAAAAATAATATATATTAAATTTTAAAATAAAATATTTTTTATAGTACATCTTAATTACATATATGTATTCTCCTTATTTTTTCTCACTACAAAATTTCAAATTACTTAACTAAAGCTCACCATTATTATCATTATCATTGTTTTTTATCTTTGTAAATAGAAGCAAATTTAAATAAAATCAAATAATAGATGAGTACAAGGCCAGCATTCGGCATAAGTTGGCAAAGCTGTCACTTTGAGTCCTGAAAAATTGACTAAAAAACAGGCCCTTAAATTTTGTTAATTATTATATTAGCTTATAAAAAATCTCACTGAAATTTAAAAGATCTAAACAAAAATCTGTTATGATTTAAAATTAATAGATGATTGATATGATGATAAATTATTTAAAACTAATAAATTTTTATCGGAAGAAATCAAAAACTTATTGATGTGGTAAATTATTTGAAATTATTGAATGGTTATTTTCCAAATATATGAATTATGTATAGAATATGATTGACTATACTACTTACAATTATTCTTTTCAAATTAAAGTTGATTAAATCTTACATTTACTCAATTATGTCAAATGAAAGATTAAAAAAAAAAATTATCCATTAAAAATGATTCAATTTAAAAATTGGATTAAGTGAACTAGATTAGTAATCTTACAACTAAAAATGCCAAAAAAAATAAGTAATTTTTGTTATAGGTTGTTTACTTTTTATTCGATATTTCAATTTACATTATTTTAGTCATTTTTCTTATTGTAAAATTTAATGTATATTTAAGTCATTTTTAATTATATATGTTACCCAAAAAACAACCTAAGAGGGGGAGGGTGAATTAGGTTTTTACAATTAAAAATTAATAATACTCTAATAAAAATTATGACTAGTCCAATAGATAAATATAGTTAATGAAACAAAAATAATTAAAACAAGTGTTCTAACAACTATATCAGTTAATGATTTTAGCACAGTGAAAATGTGAAATATAACTAAAGCAATTTAAATAAAACAAAGAGATACGAGAGAGAGAGGCAAACAAATTTATAGTGGTTCGTTTCAACTCGGCCTACGTCCACTCCTCAAGCTTCACTTGAGATTTTCCATTATGCTCTAACTTCACAGGAGTGCTAGCAACCTTTTTACAAATAGAGCAATCCTCTACGGATTTTATATAGACTTTCTAAGTTAAGAACACCGAGTGTACTACACTCTTACAATGTTGAAAAGAAAGTGTTTTTACTTTCACAGAAAACTACAAGAATTATCTCTCAAAGATAGATACAAAAATAAAGCTCTGGTTTTTCTGTAAACCTCACATAGGAAAGATGTGCTTAAAGCTATACGCCTCAGTGTAAAATTTCTGAAAGAGGATGTAAATTGAAGAACACTTCTCATAGAATTTTTCAGAGAATAGATGTGAGTGATTATAGATCAAAGAATATTTTCTGATTTTTGTAACTTGTTTACATTAGAGCCTTTGGTATATATAATGAAACTTATAACCGTTTATGTCACACCCCAAACCCGGGTATGAGCGGCCGTGGCCCACAGAGCTTTAGCACAAGGCACACGTAAACCTAAATACGAAACCATACATATTGAATAACTATAAAATAGTCTATTAATAAATAACCAAAACTCAATCCAGTGTCATGCCACAAGTATAAACGGAAAAATCAATCGTAATCAATACCATCCAAACTTATCGGATAAAAACAACCCACATATCAAAATAATCATGAATAAACCTCAATAAAAATGAATATAAATATGCACAAACTTGACATAAGAGTCTAAAACAAAATAAATGAATGTCCTAGAGGTCCATGCAATTGAGTCCCCGCTACGCCATAAGTCCACTCTAAGTCCTTCTAACACCTAGTAAACAACTAGGTCAGCTGATAACTCAGTGAGTAGCAACATGGATAGTATATACAGTTTTGAAAACAGGGATCAATTCCAAAATAAGATATATATCATAGAAACTAGATTGACATACAGTTTGGTAAAGAGAATCTGTTTCAAAAAAAAGGTTCTACAGTTCAACAGTTAAAATATTCATGTCTCTTAACAATATGATAAATGACATTTTTCACTTAAAACAGATTACAACATGAACACCAATAATTTTCTAGGTACCAAGAAAATAACAAGTAACATGCCACACAGTTCTCAAGGCTATAAGTCCCGTTGGATCCAATACCGAACTAAGAGTCATCCTCAGGGTGGCAACCTGGCCCTTTTCTCAAAGACGATCTGATTGAAGGTCACCTAGCTTAACCTAAGTCTTTTCCTTACAATCGTTGAGCATTAGAGTCATCACGGCCCAACCCGGATCTGTTCCCTAGTGGCCAGAGTCACCACACATACTGGAATAATTTCCGTGAACTAAATACACAGATGGTCCTAATAATCAATACACATCAGTTTCGCAAAACATGGTAGTTCATCATTATAAACATGAGACCAAAATAAATAGTTTATAGTATGCCAAATTTACACATGTTTCAGAAATAATTTGATTCCATTGATAATATAATAATTTATCAAAACAGTTTAGTCATGAAACAACAATTTAATTTTTTAACAGTTCAGGGTAGGGGAACATTTATAAAAATATGTAGCATGAAACTACTCACTTGGAAACAAAATAATGTAATCTTCGAATAGAGTATAAAAGTTCAACTATTGCTCTAAACCAAGTATAAAAACTACACGTCACTACTAATTTAAAAATACTAAAGAATAGGAACTAAGTAACCTCAACTAAAACGCACTAACACGGCTCAACCTAACTCACCGTTATTCTTAAATATTACCTAAATTCATGTTCTTCAAGGTCTAAAATCACCCAAGACATGGGTTTCGGTTGAAACTTTATTAAATGTGACTTTGAGATAAGATAGAATTTTTGATAGGTTTTCCCGAACTGTTCACTAACTCTGAAAATTAAAAACCCACTCTACCCTATTCGAAAAATTCCAAAACCCTCCAGATATCAACTAATATATCATAAGTTTCAAACCCAATTGGTTTTACTTGATTTGCTTATCAAAATAATTATTTATAATTAATTATGCCCGAACAGGTTGTTCTCTGCAGCACTTTAAATAATTAATGGTTCTCTTAGTATACAAAAGCAATCAACGCAAGGCCAAAAATGTAAGAAACCAGACTCGTAACCGGTTCTAATGACACTGATTTGATAATTTTTGGATTTATACCCAAAAAGAACAACACTCCCGAATTTACTGTTTAAACCAATTTTCTGGACAGATTTGAACGTATCAGTTTATATGGATTTGACTCCCAAAAATTATGAAAAAATTCAGATATGCAATTCAACATGTAATTGATCTACTGTAAAAATTTTAGTTCAAAATTTATTCGTTTGATATGATTTCATGATTTCTAAAGTTTGCTGGCAGATTAATATTCTTAGGAGCAACATTATGAATTCAATTAAAATTTTTAGAATACTATCACAATCAGCCAATCCATTCCTTTTTCTTCCACCAACTCACAACACCCACAAGCACCATAACTATGTAAACAACATATTATAATAGAACAAGAATAGATTGATTAATACCTTAGAGAGTTGTTGAGACACAAGGGTGCTTTCTCTCCCTCTCTCTTTTCTATCTCTTGCTCTCTCTTCCTCTCTCACATTTCTATTGCTGCCGCTATAGTGTTGATTAGGAACCCTAGGGTTGTTATATATATATATATAAACAAAACTCTAAATAAATATTCTTTGTTTTATATTATTTTTTTTCTCTCCATTAATTTAAATAAAATACAAATATTATTTGATCAACATATGCTTACTAATTTGACATTTATTTATTTATAAATAATACATTTTCCTTCTAAATTAAAGACTTTCACTATAAATTTATTTTAGGTTTTAAAATTAGTTAAATGACCCTCCAATAGGATTTAATTTGCACTTAAATATTCACAATAAAATATTTGAGATTGTAATTTTATTATTATTTAATTATTTACTAAATCTTTATATTCGGGTTCTTACATTCTCCCCACCTAAAAGAAAAGTTTCGTCCTTGAAACTAACCTGAGTAAATCATGAGAATAGATGTGGGTACTTCTCGAGCATCTCGTTCTCGCGTTCCCATGTCGCCTCTTCAACTAGATGATTACACCACAGTACCTTAACCAATTTAATGGCCTTTGTACGCAACATTTTTTCTTTTGAATCCAAGATCTAAACAGGCATCTCCTCGTATGAAAAATCATCTCTAATCTGAAGCGGCTCATAATCTATCACATGTGACGAACTGTGCACATATTTCCTCAGCATAGACACGTGAAAGACATTATGCACTCTTACCAATCTAGGGGGTAGAGCAACACGGAACGCAACCTCACCAACCTTCTCCAATACCTCAAATGGACCAATGTATCTAGGACTCAACTTTCCTTTCTTTCCAATCTGATGACTCCTTTCCATGGTGATACTTTCAAGAATACCATATCCCCCACATGAAACTCTAAATCTCTCATACGATGATCAGCATAACTTTTTTGTCTACTCTGAGCAGTCAATAATCTCTCTCTGATGGTGATAATTTTCCGTGTAGCATCCTCAACCAAATCAGGTCCCAACATTTGCCTCTCACCAACCTTATACCAACACAAAGGAGACCTACACTTCCTCCCATACAAAGCCTCATAAGGAGCTACTCCCAAACTAGAATGATAACTATTATTATATGCAAACTCCATAAGTGGAAAATAATCATCCCAATTACCTCTCTATTCTAAAACACAAGCCCTCAACATATCCTCAAGGGTTTGAATAATCCTCTCTGATTGCCCATCTGTCTGAGGGTGACAAGCTGAACTAAAATTTAACTGAGTACACATAGCTGACTGTAATGCACCCCAAAACTTAGACACAAAACGAGGGTCCCGATCTGACACTATTGACACAGGTGCACCATGCAATCTAACAATCTCCTTCACATACAACTGTGCAAATCGAGCTAGAGAATGGTTCATTTGTACTGCAATAAAATGTGCTGACTTGGTTAATCTATCAACAACTACCCAAACTGTATCGTGATTACTACTAGTACGAGGTAATCCACACACGAAGTCCATGGTAACATGATCCCACTTCCACTCTGGCATAGGTAAGGGTTGTAGTTTCCCCATAGGTTTCTGGTGTTCTACTTTAACCTGTTGACATACCAAACACTGAGCCACAAATTCTGCAATATCTCTCTTCATACCATTTCACCAAAAATGTTCATGAAAATCCAATACATCTTAGTGCTTCTAGGATGAATGCTGTAACTAGAACTATGTGTCTCCGTCATAATCTCCTTCCTCAAATCACCACAAGCAGGAACACAAATTCGGCTACGGAATCTAAGCAACCCATCATCACTAACCACAAAGTCTACATGCTTACCCTCTGCCATCTCTCCTTTAATACGCTCACACTGGGGGTCAATCTCCTGAGCTAAACGAATCCGTTCTCTCAAGGTTGGCTGAACTGTCAATTGACTATAATAAGCCCTATCACCAGGCGTAACAACCTCAAGCCTCAAACGTCTCATGTCTTCCACTAAACAACTCTCAATAGACAAAGCAACTACATCTCCAACTGCGACCTTCTCCAACTGCGACCTTCCTACTTAAGGCATCTGCAACCACATTTGCCTTCCCCAGATGATATAAAATATTCACATCATAATCTTTTAGTAACTCAAGCCATCTTCTTTGCCTCAAATTTAGTTCATTTTGTGTGAAAATATACTTCAAACTCTTATGATCAGTGTAAATCTCACATGACTCTCCATACAAATAATGTCACCAGATCTTAAGAGCGAAAATCACTGTTGCTAACTCCAAGTCGTGCGTAGGATAATTTCTCTTATGTACTTTCAACTGTCGTGACGCATAAGCAATCACCTTCCCATGCTGCATGAGCACACATCCTAAACCCTGTCGTGAAGCATCACTATAAATCAAAAAATCACCACCGTCTATAGGTAAGGAAATGATTGGAGCTGATGTCAATCTCTGTTTAAACTCTTGGAAGCTACACTCACAATCATTATTCCACTCAAACTTTACCCCTTTCCTGGTGAGATTGGTAAGTGGCAAAACAATACGGGTGAATCCTTCCACAAACTGTCTGTAATATCCAGCAAGCCCTAGAAAGCTACATACCTCTGTCACAGAAGTAGGTCGTGGCCAATCAAAAATTGTTGCCATCTTCGAGCTATCCACAGATACCCCGTCTTTACTCACCACATGACCCAAAAAGGATACACTACTCAACCAAAATTCACACTTCTTAAATTTTACATACAGTCTCTTCTCCCTAAGGATTTGTAGTACTACCCTCAAATGCTGCTCATGCTCCTTCTTACTCCTTGAATAAATTAGAATGTCATCAATAAACACTACCACAAATTTATCTAGTCGGGGTTTGAATACTCTGTTCATCAAATCCATGAATGCGGCTGGTGCATTTGTGAGACCAAAAGGCATCACCAAGAACTCATAATGCCCATAATGGGTTCTAAAAGCGGTCTTAGGAACATCTTTATCCCTTACCTTCACCGGTGATAGCCTGACCTCAAGTCAATCTTAGAGAATACTTAAGCTCTGTGCAATTGGTCAAATAGATCATCAATGCGTGGCAAAGGATATCTATTCTTCACTGTGACTTTGTTCAGTTCCTTATAATCAATACATAATCTCATAGACCCATCCTTTTTCTTTACAAACAACACATGTGCTCCCCAAGGTGAAACACTAGGCCTAACGGTGCCATTCTATAGAGCGCTTTAGAAATAAGTGTTGTGTTAGGGACCAAGTTAATGGAAAATTCTACCATACGATCTGGAGGAAGTCAAGGTAGATCCTCTGGAAAAACATCAACAAATTCCCTCACTATAGGTAACTGCTCTAACCTCTGCCATGGCTATTCGGTACTCACTACACAAGCTAAATAACCATGACACACTTTTCTCGACATTCAGTTAGCCTGAATGGAAGAAATAAAACAAATAGAAGACCCTTTCCCATCTCCCTAAAAGAAAAACTCATGTTGCCCTGGCATAGCAAAAACTATCCTCTTTCTAAAACAATCAATAGAGGCATGATGCTTCGTCAACCAATCCATTCTCAAAATCACATTAAAATCCTTCATCTCTAAAGAAACCAAATCCACTGGAAAAATTCTACCATCTAACTCTATCTCACAAGATCTACAAATATCCCCTAACACTACTATTTCTCCGAATGGAGTAGACACGGTAATACAAACATCAAAGGCTCACAAGGAATAGACGATCCGTGTAAATATCTAGGTACCAGCTCATAACCTTTAAAATGAAATCAAGAAAGATCAATACAAGCTTAAACAAAACTAACTTAACCATACACTACTAAGGACTATAGGGACTCGGATCTCGTCTAAATGATGAAATGCAAGATATATAACTCGATAAACTACAGCTTTGATACCACAATTGTCACATCCCAAACCCGGGTATGACCGGCCATGGCCCACAGGGCCTTAGACCAAGGCACACGTAAGCCTAAATACGAAACCATACACATTGAATAACTATAAAATAGTCCATTAATAAATAACCAAAACTCAATCCAGTGTCATGCCACAAGTATAAACGGCAAAATCAACCGTAATCAATACTATCCAAACTTATAGGATAAAAACAACCTACATATCAAAATAATCCTAAATGAACCTCAATAAAAATGAATATAAATATGCACAAACTTGACATAACAGTCTAAAACAAAATAAATGAATGTCCTAGAGATCCATGCAATTGAGTCCCCGCTATGCCATGAGTCCACTCTAAGTCCTTCTTACACCTGGAAATGGTAAACAACTAAGTCAGCTGATAGCTCAGTGAGCAGCAACATGGATAATATATACATTTTTGAAAATAGGGATCAATTCCAAAATAAGATATATATCATAGGAACTAGATTGGCATACAGTTTGGTAAAGATAATCTGTTTCAAAAAGAAGGTTCCACAGTTCAACAGTTAAAATCCTCATGTCTCTCGAGAACATGATAAATGACATTTTTCACTTAAAACATATTACAACATGAACACCAATAATTTTCTAGGTACCAAGAAAATAAACAGTAACATACCATACAGTTCTCAAGGCTATAAGCCCCGTTGGATCCAATACCGAACTAAGAGTCATCCTCAGGGTGGCAACCTGGGCCTTTTCTCAAAGACGATTCGATTGAAGGTCACCACCTAGCTTAACCTAGGTCTTTTCCTTACAATCGTTGAGCACTAGAGTCATCACGGCCCAACCCGGATCTGTTCCCTAGTGGCCAAAGTCACTACACACAGTGGAATAATTTCCCAAGACTAAATACACAGATGGTCCTAGTAATCAATACACATCAGTTTCACAAAACATGATAGTTCATCATTATAAACATGAGATCAAAACAAATAGTTTATAGTATGCCAAGTTCACACATATTTCAGAAATAATTTGATTACATTGATAATATAATAACTTATCAAAACAATTTAGTCATGAAACAACAATTTAATTTAACAACAGTTCAGGGTAAGGGAATATTTATAAAAATATGTAGCATGAAACTACTCACCTGGAAATGAAATAATGTAATCCTCGAATAGAGTGTAAAAGTCCAACTAGTGCCCTGAACCAAGTATAAAAACTACACGTCACTACTAATTTAAAAATACTAAAGAATAGGAACTAAGTAACCTCAACTAAAGCGCACTAACACGGCTCAACCCAACTCACCGTTACTCTTAAATATTACCTAAATTCATGTTCTTCAAGGTCTAAAATCACCCAAGACATGGGTTCCGGTCGGAACTTAATTAAATGTGACTTTGAGATAAAATAGAATTTTTGATAGGTTTTCCCGAACTGTTCACTAACTCTGAAAATTAAAAACCCACTCTACGCTATTCGAAAAATTCCAAAACCCTGCAGATATCAACTAATATATCATAAGTTTCAAACCCAATTGGTTTTACTTGATTTGCTTATCAAAATAATTATTTACAATTAATTATACCCGAACAGGTCGTTTTTTGCAGCATTTTAAATAAATTAATGGTTATCTTAGTATACAAAAGCAATCAACGCAAGGCCAAAATGTAAGAAGCCAGACTTGTAACCAGTTCTAATGACGCTGATTTGATAATTTTCGGATTTATACCCAAAGAGAACAACACTCCCGAATTTACTGTTTAAACCATTTTTCTGGACAGGTTTGAATGCATCAGTTTATATGGATTTTGACTCCCAAAAATTATGAAAAAATTCAGATATACAATTCAATATGTAATTGATCTACTGTAAAAATTTTAGTTCAAAATTCATTTTTCGATATGGTTTCATGATTTCTAAAGTTTGCTGGTAGATTAATATTCTTAGGAGCAACTTTATGAATTCAATTAAAATTTTTAAAATACTATCCCAATTAGCCAATCCATTCCTTTTTCTTCCACCAACTCACAACACCCACAAGCACCATAACTATGTAAACAACATATTGTTGGAAAAAATGTTTTTTGGTGACTTTAATTTAATATTAAAGTGTGGTGACTTTAATTAAATATTAAAGTGGGTCCCAACCATTTATTGTGTTGGGTCCAAGTGGGCCAAAAATCATTAAGATTTGAATAAGAAATTGCCAAGAAATTGCCTCATGATGTTAGATTCATGAATGGGATTTTAAAGGGTATTTAAATCCTTTTTCTTGGCTAAAGGGTGTGAATCCTTTGGGCATCCAAACTTTTCATCTTTCTGGAAAGGGGTAATGGATATTGGTTAATGGGGCTTTAATGACTAGCAATAAAGGCTGGTGGCTCTTCCTCTCTCCCCTATACATGTATAAATTGAGACCCTCCTGTCAAGTTTCAATATAGAAATTTTTGCTTCCATTTTACAAGTCAGTTTGCCAGAAAGTTCCTACTATGAGAGAGTGCTGCCACTGTTTTTGTTCGCTAAGCTAGACAGAAAGTGCTTTTGCCATAGCTGGTTTTAACCGTCGTATCCTGGGAGACAGACGCCGGGATTCCTCAAGCACTCGACCTGTGAGGCGGCGAAATTTGTTTTAAGGAAATTGCTACCGTGCAGGCTTCGGTTTGGTTTCTTTACCATTTTATTGTTTTGTGTATTTCTGTTGAAATTTAGTTATAATTATCAGCATATGTTCTTGGTATATAATTTTGATTTCTTCACAACTCTATTTATTTAATTTCATAATTTGAACAACAAGCTTAAAATAGATTTTTTTTTTATATATATTTTCTATGAAATTGATCGAATAGATTTATATAGACAATTAGGTTAGTTTTATATAATGTTACTAGGAACTGTTGCAGAATTGCTCACTATTTCAATGATTGTAAATTATGCAATGTTATTCTCCAATTGCTTAGGTTAATTAGAATGCTCTATCATAATTTGCATACTTAAATGTATTAGTATGATCTTGTTTTATACGTATGGTTCATCATTCCCCTACCATGATTTGCATGAATTTTAAGGTTATAAAATATAATTTATGGATGTTGTAATTTTGACATGCTAATTCTATTCTAGTTTTTAATTTGTTACATTCTTATTATTTCTAGACTAGATTACATAATTTAATGTATTTGGAGTTATAAAGTTTTTTTTTTTGAATTGTGTACATGATTAATTTGAATTTAATTGGGTGCATTAATGTGAATTATTTATTTGGGTGCATTAATCTAAATTATCTAATTTGGTGCATTAATCTGAATTATTTAATTGGGTGCATTAACTTTGAATTTAACTTATTTATTTGGAGTTATTAGTTTAAATGTTTATTATGAATTAATTTCATTCATAACTCATGAGTATTGAACTTTATTTTAAAGTTTTAATTAAATTGGCATTTTAATTCATTGGTTAATTTTATAAATAGTTGGCTAGATGGTTTTAATTATTTATTATATTTATTTTTTGCTTAGATTATTTGTTTGTATTTTGTTGTGGTTTTTTTTTCTGCTAACTTTCTTTACAAGAATACTTACGCGAAAGGGAATGGAAAAACAAATATAAAACCAAATGAATAGTATTTGGGATGTAAAAACAAAAATGTTTGGACTACTAACTTTTGTGTTGAATAGGAATACCTAAGCGTGGAAAGGCTTTTGGACTAAATAGAATCCTTATGGATTGGCTATTTTTTTTTTAAAAATTTTTTGAAGCATGTTTTGCGTGAGATTTAGTTGGTTTGTTTATCAATTTGTGGTAGCAAGTTTTATTTGCTTGTTTTGTTAGAAGCATTTTATATGCGTGTAATTGTTATAGCAATTTTTTAAATTGCTTGTAAGTTTGGAACTTGGTTTGGTTTTCTGTGATAGAAACCAAAGTTTTAGCTTTGGCTAAAGAGTAGTTCTTATTTGTTCAGAAATGACAACTAAGACGGATTTGGTTTCAAACTTTTGGAGTTTGAGGAAGTCTTTGGGTTTAATCATTTTATTCCCAAAGTGTTGGAAAATCGTGTTTGGAGAAAGTCTTTGGTTATAATCTGATTATGTCCAAAGTGTTTTGGTTTTGAGAAAAGAAATCCAATTTTAGCATTAGCTAAAATATCTCTGATATTTATTCAGAAATCATGGGCTCAGTTCCGGGAGTACCGGTTAACTTTCATGGGCCTAGTTTCGGGAGTACCGATTAACTTTTATGAGTGGTGTAATTCTGGAAGCAAATTTTATTTGCTTGGAAATCGGTTTTAACCTGGTTTATCCCCTAGAAATCTTAATTTTAAAATTGTTTCCTATGGACTAGGAGTCAACATGCTCTTGGATGTTTTGTCAAAAGGTTAACTGGGTTTTAAGTGGGACCGATGTGACCCCTCCAGTCTTCATGGGAACATTCCTGACCATGTTCGATTCTAGGTTAAATAGTGAGACTAGTTTTGAATTAAATTTCCATCTGAGGGATTTTCTAAGGGTTAAGTTTATTTTCTGAAATCACAGAAGTGAAATTCTGTTGTGATGTTTCAGAAATGGCTTCAAAAGGTGACAAACAGAAATGTTGTTCCACTTGACAACCTTTGCCTCATGAGATTCTTAAAGGAAGATCTTGAGAGATCAAGTATGATTAAAGGAAATCATAAGATTGCATAAAAATATCTCTGAATTGATCAGAGGCAATTAGTATGGTATCCTTGTGTTATTTATAGCATTTATGATTGCTATGTGACTTTGTTTGAAAGCAAAGATAAGACAACCTGTTATAGTGGGTGAATATTTTTTGGATTTTTAAATTCCAAACATATTCTTAAATTGGTGGCTCCTAGTGAGTACAAGATCACTGATCACAGAGATAGAAAACTAGTGGTTCCTAAGTGGTGTTAGACCACTGGCTACACATTTATGAGATTGTGGTTCCTAGTAGTGAATAGATTACTGATCACATGTCAAGACATCATGGTTCCTAGTAGTGGAGAGGCTACTGGTCATATGTCAAGACATGATGATTCCTAGTAAATCGATCCTATGTCAGGACGTTGTGATTCCTAATAGTAAAGTGACTACTGATCACAGGTTCAGACATTGTGATGCCTAGTAGTAGAAAGTCTACTGACCACATGCTGAGAAATTAGTGATTCCTAGTGATAAGACTACTGGCCATGTTATGAAGTTCCAAATAGTAGACTATTGAACACTAGATTTGTGTTTCCTAATAGTAAGACTGTTGGCTTCAGAGTGATAGGTTGGACCAAATATATTTGGGTGCTTAATTCAGTTGATGACATTTTGGGAATATATTTACTGTGATATGATTTTGAGAGTTTCATAATCATTGTGACACAAGGATTTGTTTAAGACTTTGTATAAATTCTACAAAGAAGACTTAATTATCCGACTCCAAATTGAGGAGGATAATAGAAAGAAAGGAGGGAGTACCTTCTCAATGAAGGCCAATGTCATTGAGCATGGCAAATCTTCTGGGGTAAGGAAGAAGCCCCCCTTGAACAAGGGCTCTAAGCTGGGGCCAAGGGGTGGTGTTGCAAAAGAAGCTGGCATACAAGCTGCAGGAACCTGGTTATTGGTTCTTTGGGAAGTGCTACAACTGTGGTAGCGAGGGGTTTTAGTTTACTAGGGCTACACGCCACATCTGCTCTAAGAAGGAGCTGTTTACAACTTTCGAACCGGCTACAAATGATAAGAAGTTGTTTATGGAAAACTCTACTACCTCATTTGTTGAGGGAAATGTGGTCCTGAAGTTAATCTCAGGAAAAGAGCTAACCTTGAACGAAGTCCTGTATGTTCTGGACATTCGTTAGAATCTTGTCTCAAGGTCTCTTCTCAGTAAACATGTTTTTCGCATGGTTTTTTGAGTCCGACAAGGTCGTTCTGATGAAACACAAGCGTGAAACTTGTGTTGAAGCGAAGTGGACAAGATCTCGTATGAGTTATGAAAAGGTGTTAAGCCTTCTTATAAATTCTTATGCATGTGGGGGTGTCTTGCAATTGTGGCGATTCCTACACCCAAATGGGTCAGGATAGGCCCGAAATCCGTGGATTGTATATTCATTGGTTATGCACATAATAGTAGTGTATATCGGTTTCTTGTATATAAGTCTGAAATTTCAGATATACACAAGAATACCATCATGGAGTCAAGGAATACATGTTTCTTTGAAGACATTTTTTTTTTGCCGAACCTAAGAAGAGGTTCCGAGGTTTTGGAGCAATTTGGTGAGTTTGCTAGTGATGATGATCATTTTGATGATCAAGTTGAGAATCAAGGTGATGATCAGCCTAGAAGGAGTAAAAGGGCTAGGATGTCCAAGTCTCTTGATCCAGACTTTTTGACTTATATAGTTGAGAACGAACCTCAAACTTTTCACGAAGCTGTGACTTCTCTTGAGAGTCCTTTATGGAAAGAAGTGATCAAAAGTGAGATTGACTCCATCTTACAGAACCACACCTGGGAGTTGGTAGATTTACCTCCAAGTTGTATGCCTTTAGGCTGCAAATGGTTTTTTAAAAGAAAGGTGAAGGCCGATGGGTCTTTTGACAAGTATAAGGCAAGGCTCGTTATCAAAGAGTACAGGCAACGAGAAGGCCTAGATTACTTTGATATGTACTCACCTGTAACTAGGATAACATCCATTCGCATGGTGATTGCGTTAGCAGCTTTGCGCAATCTGGAGATACACCAGATGGATGTAAAGACAGCTTTTTTAAATGGAGATTTGAATGAAGAAATCTACATGGAGCAACCTGAAGGGTTTTCAGCTCCAGGGCAAAGCAAGAAAGTCTGTAAACTTGCCCAATCGTTGTATGGTTTGAAGCAAGCGCCTAAACAATGGCATGAGAAGTTTGACAACGTAATGTTGTCAAGTGGGTTAGAATCAATGAGTGTGACAAATACGCATATGTTAAAGATACTGATAGGGGTTATGTCATTTTGTATCTATACGTTGATGACTTACTCATTGTTGGTAGTAATGATGAGATGATCAAAACTACCAAGTAGTTGTTAAACTAAGTTTGACATGAAGGATATGGGCATTGAAGATGTTATTATGGGAACTAAGATTACCAACATATCTGGCGGAATTGTACTTTCTCAGTCTCATTATGTTGATAAGATACTTGAGAAGTTTAGTGGATCAGATACAAGTGTCATCGACACCTGTAGACTTAAGTTTACATTTTACCAAGAATAATAAAGAAAGTGTCTCTCAGTTAGAATATTCTCGGGTAATTGGAAGTTTAATGTATTTGATGAGTTGTACTAGGCCGGATATAGCTTACTCGGTTAGCAGGCTTAGTAGATACACAAGTAATCCCGATGCTTCTCATTGGAAGGGCATTGTGCGAGTGTTAAGGTATTTACGCTACACTTGGGATTATAGGCTGCATTATACTCGATATCTAGCGGTGCTTAAAGGCTATAGTGACGCAAATTGGATATCAGATATAAAGGACTTAAAGTCCACTAGTGGATATGTGTTCACTCTTTGTGGGGCAGCCGTGTGTTGGAAATCTTCCAAGCAAACGTGTATATCTAGATCAATGATGGAATCCGAGTTTATTGCTTTGGATAAAGCAACAGAAGAAGCTGAATGGCTTCGCCATTTCATTGAAGATATTCCACGTTGGTCTAAACCTGTGCCAGCTATTTATATTCATTGTGATGGTCAATCTGCAATTGGTAGGGCATAGAGTAATATGTATAATGGAAAGTCTAGACATATCCGTCGTAGACATAATTCCATACGACAACTACTCTCGAATGGAGTTGTCTCTTTAGACTTTGTAAAGTCTAAAGACAACTTTGCGGATCTGCTAACCAAAGGGTTAAATCGAGTGTTAGTCGAGACGTTGTCAAAAGGAATGGGGTTGAGGCCTTTGGAAGTTATCGGAATGGAAACCCAACCTAGTTGACTGGAGATCCCAAGATCTAGGTTCAATGGGACAACCTAATTGCGTGTAACGGTGGTATGTCACTAAGGAGGTTAAACCTCCAGTCATTCCTTCTATCAGTGATACCTGCAAGTGTAGAGGTTAAGCTGAGCTTTTAATGACTCTTGTGTGTTAAGCTGTTGAGCTGAGTATTGTAGGATACTCAAGTAGAGTAACCTATGTGAGTGTGAAGTGAGGCCGCTTCTAGAAGAATTGGGCAGGCCAAGATTCTTTGAAACCACTCGTTGAACCAGGCTAGTGCCCAAGGCCATACAGGGCACACCAGTGAGAACAGAATGGTGGTAGAAGTAATTCCTGTGTGAGATCTATTATCTCAGTTTACATAAACGACAGAGCAGTTCAAGATGTCATATTCACTGATCAGCTAGTAAACTCGATAGGTTTTCACTAGGAGAGGTTCAAATCCAAAAGCTACCTTCTCTGATGTCGGGGTTAGTTCGTTGTACTCTCTCTCTGAGTCATTATTGTTGAACGGTGTCCGTTTGTTGAGTCATTCGCTCAATTTTTATTCATGTGGGGGATTGTTGGAAAAAATGTTTTTTGGTGACTTTAATTTAATATTAAAGTGGGTTCCAACCATTTATTGTGTTGGGTCCAAGTGGGCCAAAAACCATTAAGATTTAAATAAGAAATTGCTAAGAAATTGCCTCATGATGTTATATTCATGAATGAGATTTTAAAGGGTATTTAAATCCTTTTTCTTGGCTAAAGGGTGTGAATCCTTTGGGCATCCAAACTTTTCATCTTTCTGGAAAGGGGTTATGGATCCTGGTTAAAAGGGCTTTAATGACTAGCCAAAAAGGCTGGTGGCTCTTCCTCTCTCCCCTATATATGTATAAATTGAGACCCTCCTGTCAATTTTCAATATAGAAATTTTTGTTTCCATTTTACAAGTTAGTTTGCTAGAAAGTTCCTACTATGAGAGAGTACTACCACTGTTTTTGTTCGCTAAGCTAGACAGAAAGTGCTTCTGCCGTAGCTAGTTTTAACCGTCGTATCTTGGGAGACAGACACCGGGATTCCTCAAGCACTCGACCTGTGAGGCGGCGAAATCTGTTTTAAGGAAACTGCTACCGTGCAGGCTTCGGTTTGGTTTCTTTACTATTTTATTGTTTTGTGTATTTCTGTTGAAATTTAGTTGTAATTATCAGCATATGTTCTTGGTATATAATTTTGATTTCTTCATAAATCTATTTATTTAATTTCACAATTTGAACAACACATATTATAATAGAACAAGAATAGATTGATTAATACCTTAGAGAGTTGTTGAGACACAAGGGTGATTTCTCTCCCTCTCTCTTTTCTATCTCTTGCTCTCTCTTCCTCCCTCACGTTTCTACTGCTACTGCTGCTGCTATAGTGTTGATTAGGAACCCTAGGGTTGTTATATATATATATATATATATATATATAAACAAAACTCTAAATAATTATTCTTTGTTTTATATTATTTTTTTTCTCTCCATTAATTTAAATAAAATACAAATATTATTAGATCAACATATGCTTACTAATTTGGCACTTATTTATTTATTTATTTATAAATAATAAACGACACTCCAATAATATTTAATTTGCACTTAAATATTCACAATAAAATATTTATTATTATTTAATTATTTACTAAATCTTTATATTCGGGTTCTTACAGTTTATAACCATTGCATTCATTTGAATTTATAGCTGTTTATAGCCGTTGTACTCCATCATTACTAATTTGAATATTTTCCACTCCATCATTACAAATTTGAATATCTTCCACTGGAACCTTTTGAACCTTTTGAACTGCTACTGTGCTGGGCTGTTTGAACTTCTGTTTTAGGCTGTTTGAACTCCTGATTTAATCAAATATTAAATACATTCTAACAACATTGAGGATAAATGTTTAGGTAAAAAATAATGGGACAAAATAAATTTTGATTCTATTTTTCTCTTTCAAATAAATCATCAAAATAAATTTTGATTCTATTTTTTTCTTCGAAATAAATTAAAAACATAATTAAATAAATCATCAAAATAAATAAGTCTAACAATCTCTCCCTTTTGATGATGGCACACAATGATGTTTTGATTTGATTTGGGAGTAAGAAAAGCTCTCCCTCAAGTCATGTTCCCTGAATTCATTTCTAAATACATAGGTTAGCACATGTGTAATAAATAAGTTTTAATTAGAGACATGATATGAGACTAAGATATCAAACTATAAATACATAATCATCAAATTAGTTCTTAAATAATACCATAATACATAGCATCATATAATTTGTCCCCATGTGACATTATCAAAAGGAAATCATTGTCAGAATCTGGAGAGGAAGAGGAAAATGATAGGGATAAATGGCATCAAAAAAATAGATAATCAAAACAGCAAAATAAAAAAAAAAATTAAAATAAAATAATACCAACAGAAATTAAACTTAATGAGACGTTGGTGTTGCTGGAATGGTAATGTAAAAAAAAATACTATGAGGGTTTAAAAAAAATCAATGTATGCAAAGTTAATTTTATCTCAACATGCAGAACTCAAAAAAAAATTACACAATTAAAAATAACAAACTGTTAAGGAGAATAAATGTATGAAGGATTTGAGAGCATTCAATTGATATAAATGTTTCCATATCAATGTAGCAATACACATATATCATTTTAACAAAAATTCAAGTTTCACAGTCATAATAAAACTTTTTAAGTAGAAATTGACATTCCAAGCTCGCCACGAATAAAATTGAAGTGATCCTTATCAATATAGAGAATGCAAGGGGAAATGATGTAAGCAAATCTTTAGAGGCTCGTATAAGCCAAACGGAACTGATGCTTGTAGCATTAACTGAAACTATGATGCAACAACAAAGACAACAACCTTTACCTCCTCCGACTCCACCAGTACTAGCCGAACCGGACAATAATGACATCATCAATTTGACTCAGAAATTTATGAAAATGAAGCCGCCGACCTTCTTGGGTGGTATTGAACCATTGAAGGCAGAAACCTGGTTATTGGAAATGGAAAAGTTATTTCAAGTGTTTCCTTGCTCTGCAACTCAGAAAGTCTTTTTGGCTACTTACACCTTAAAGGATGAAGCCCGGAGATGATGGCTGTTGGTTCGAAATAACAATGGGGACATGACATGGGCACAATTCAATGAGATATTCTACAACAAGTACTTTCCCCAATGCTTCAGGGACTGAAAAGTTTCTGAATTCCCAGAACTCAAACAAGGCAGAATGTCTGTGGCTGAATATGAAGCTAAGTTTACTGAACTAGCTCGTTTTGCTCTGCACATGGTAGACACTGATTACAAAAAAGCACGGAAGTTTGAGGGAGGACTGGATCTGGAAGTATTTGATCGAGTGGGTGTCCTAAAATTACCTACTTATGTAGAGGTGCTCGACAGGGCATTGATGGCAGAAGCCATAATAGCAGCTAAGAAACAAACTACAACTCCAACAACCGAATGGAAAGGAAAGAGGACCGGGTTTAATTTCAAGAAAGGCCAGTCATTTTGAAAGAAGCAAAATATAGGATCTTCCAGTAGCTCTAGTCAAAGTAGCGGATCTACTCCAAACTACACCGACTGCGGAAGGAAGCACAATGGTGCTTGTTACCGAACATCAGGTGCGTGTTTTCGATGTGGGCAAGACTGGCCACATGGTTTGAGATTGCCTGATGAGATCCAATGAGGTTAGCCGTTCTATGGCAAGTTCAGCCGGGTCTATTTCTGCAGCAAGATCAAATGTAAGAACCAATGCTAGAGGTGACACTAACAATGAAACGTTGAGGCAAGAGAGAGTGTTTGCAGTTGTGCCTAGTGATGTGCAGAACACCGAATCTGTGGTGTCAGGTATAATTTCTATCTATGCTCAGAATGCCTATGTGCTGATTGATTCTGGCTCCACATATTTATTTGTATCGCATGCTTTTTCTCGGGAACTAACTAGACCCTTAGAATCCATTAATTATTTATTGTCTGTATTTACACCATCTGGGGGTTCTATGATATGTGCATATGTATATTCGGCATGTGATGTTTTGATTGGTAAAATGACATTATACGTTGATTTGCTGCATTTGAGTATTGACCACTTTGATTGCATCTTGGGTATGGACTGGTTGACTAAATATTGTGCTACTATTGACTGTGTAAGTAAATCTGTTGTGTTTAGACCGCTGGGTGTGCCTGAATTTAGTTTTACTGGGAATGGGGTGGTTCCTTCCCCATACTTGGTTTCGACCATAAAAGCTATTAAATTGCTTAGGAAGGGATGTAGGGGCTACTTGTGTTGTATACTGACTACATCATCTGATAGTACTAATGTAGAAACTATTCCTGTTGCTTGTGAATTTCCCGATGTGTTTCCGAATGACTTGCCTGGAGACTTAGTTGATAGAGAAATTGAATTCACTATTGAAGTGACTCTGGGAACATAACCTATTTCTATGACCCCTTACAGAATGTCAACCTCAGAACTGAAGGAATTGAAAACTCAACTCCAAGAACTATTAGATAAGAAATTTATCCGTCCAAGTACTTCACCTTGGGGTGCTCCAGTCCTATTTGTCAAAAAGAAAGATGGATCTTTGAGGTTATATATAGACTATCGGGAATTGAACAAAGTAACTATCAAGAACAAATACCTTTTTCCCTGAATAGATGACTTGTTCGATCAACTTCAGGGAGCCCAAGTGTTTTCTAAGATTGACCTTAGATCCGGGTATCACCAGTTGAAAGTTAAAGTAGAAGATGTGGAGAAAACTGTATTCAGAACTAGATACGGACACTATGAATTTTTAGTCATGCCATTTGGGGTAACAAATGCACCAGCAACTTTTATGCACCTAATGAATAGAGTTTTCAAACAATACCTTGATGAATTTATCGTTGTGTTTACTGATGACATTTTGATTTATTCTAAAAACAGAGAAGAACATGAGAATCATCTGAGAATTACTGTGCAGATTCTGAGAGAAAAGAAACTATACGCCACATTGTCCAAATGTGAATTCTGGCCTGACAGTGTGGCATTTTTGGGACATGTGATCAACAAGGATGGTATTTCTGTTGACCCTCAGAAAATTGAAGCTATTGTGGACTGGCCTAAACCGACAAATGTGACAGAAGTTAGAAGTTTTCTGGGATTTGCAGGTTACTACAGCAGATTTGTGAAAGACTTTTCAAAACTTGCCATGCCATTGGCCTAGTTAACGCAGAAAAATGTGCCCTTTGATTGGAACGAACAAAGAGAGTCGGCCTTCCAAGAGTTGAAAACCAAATTAGTGACTGCACCAATCTTAACTCTACCTAATGGTGCTGATGGGTTCTAGATTTATAATGACGCTTCGTATAAAGGGTTGGGTTGTGTACTAATGCAGAATGAGAAGGTAATTGCTTATGCCTCTCAGCAACTCCGTCCACATGAAAAGAATTACCCAACACATGACCTTGAACTGGCAGCTGTAGTGTTTGCATTAAAGATTTGGCGACATTATCTGTATGGAGCGACTTGTGAGGTGTACACGGATCACAAAAGCCTCAAGTATTTCTTTACTCAGAAAGAACTGAATATGAGACAAAGGAGATGGTTGGAATTGATCAAGGACTATGTTTGCAAATTCTGTATCATCCAAGTAAAGCTAATATTGTAGCTGACGCTTTGAGCCAAAAGTCGATTGGGAATTTGTCATGTTTGCTGTCCAGTCAAAAAGAATTGCTAGATGACCTGGAAAAGAATAAGATTGAAATTGTTTTGCGAGAGCAAGGTGGGATTTTAGCTGCCATTTCCGCTCAATCTGCAATCATTGAAGAAATCAAACAGAAACAACTTGAAGATGAGTACTTGAAAAAGATTGGGGAAGAATTTGATTCAAAACCGAAGCCAGGGTTTGTGTTTGAGAATAATGTGTTGAAATTTCAGAATAGACTTTGTGTACCAGATTCCTCTTATTTGAGGAAGCGTGTTATGTCCAAGGCTCACAGCACCAAATTTTCCATGCATCCGGGGAATACAAAGATGTATCATGATTTAAAACAGAACTTCTGGTGGCCTAGAATGAAAAAGTGCATTTTAGATTTCGTGCCTAGATGTTTTCATTGCCAACAAGTTAATGCCGAACATCAACGACCCACTGGCTTGTTACAGTTGCTTCCAATACCGGAATGGAAATGAGAGCACATTACCATGGACTTCATTGTGGGGTTACCTCGCTCTCCTCGAGGCATGGATTCTATTTGGGTCCTTGTGGATCGTTTAACTAAGTCTGCCCATTTTCTACCTGTTAAATCTATTTACAATGCTGACAAATTGGCCAATATTTATATGAATGAGATTGTGAGGTTGCATGGAGTGCCAATATCTATTGTATCTGAAAGGGACTCAAAGTTTGTGTCAAGATTTTGGTAGAGTTTGCAACAGGCTTTGGGAACTAAATTGAGGTTGAGTAGTGCCTATCACCCACAGACAGATGGTCAAACTAAACGGACTAACCAAACTTTGGAAGATATGCTCAGAATGTGTGTGTTGGATTTCCAAGGAAATTGGGAGACCTATTTGCCGTTAGCTGAATTTTGTATAACAACAGCTACCATTCAAGTATTGGAATGGCTCCTTATGAAGCTTTGTATGGGAGAAAATGCCGATCTCCGATATGTTGGGCTGAGGTAGGCGACAAGCCATTGTTAGGACCGGAACTTGTGCAAGAAACCACTGAGAATGTGAAATTGATCCAACAGCGTTTGAAAACTGCACAGAGCCGGCAAAAGAGTTATGCTAATGTCCAAAGAAGAAACAGAGAATATGAAGTCGAGGATCACGTGTTTATTAAAGTAACTCCAATGAAGGGGCAAACGCGGTTTGGAGTAAAAGGCAAGTTAGCACCGAGGTATGTTGGGCCGTATGAGATCCTTGAGAAGATCAATTCTGTGATGTATCGGGTAGCCTTGCCTCCGGTAATGGAGCATATGCACAATGTATTTCATGTATCGATGCTTCGAGAATATTTGAGGGATCCACTCCATGTCATTGAACCAACATATGCGCTCTTGAAAAATGATTATACTTACAAAGAAAGACCTTGTAGACCGCCCGAACTCGCTCCGCGTGCCCCCATTTTCGGAGAAGGCGCGAATTGTGTTCTAGCTACTACAGTTCGGACTCCTGTCACGGTTCTGAATCTAATCTCACAAAGTGCAATGTAAGACTGATAAATCACCAAAGAGTCCAAATCTGGCAAATTATTTTGGAAAATCGATTTTAATCAAAAAGCGCCAAACATGGACTGCTTTGCCAGATTTCAAAGTCGCCACCTAAATATTTTATTTTGGAAAATTTAGGAAACCCTGATTCGTGCCTAAGGCTACGTGTCCGTCATCACCAAAGTTGCCTCGGCTCGAAAACTTGGGTACGAGGGGGGAAGGTCATGAAATGAGCACCCTCGCTCGCCCGATCAAAGGATCGGCCTCTACTAATCATGATATGTTGTTTTTATAAACACATGTATTCTTATTCCGGTTATTAGCTAACTTACTATGTGATGCGCATAGTATGCAAGTATAGACTAAATCACTCGATTTGGAACAAAACAGCTCATGTTTGTTTTTTGAAAATGGTTTGAAGATGCTACTCGCAAGTAGGGTAAAGCGCGAATTTTCCACCCTCAAGTGGGCTTAAAAAAAAAACAAAAAACATGATTTTGCCACCCTCAAGTGGGCTTAAAATGCACATTTTGATGAATTATTCCAATTCAAGCAATGAAGCCTTCATCCACAAGCATTCAAGCAGTTAAACACTTAAGCAGATAGCCTCATGGCAAGCATGCAGTCATGGCAACACTTACACGCATACAAGGATGCTAAAGCATAAGCACTCACAGTGTACTCCAATCCAAAACAGAAGCTAGTTAGTAATCAATGCATGATCCTAGCTATGTTAACAGTGCCTAATGCAACACATGCAAAATGCAACTAAGTAAGCTCGGCTATCTAAGATGGCATATGAATGCAACACTCGATAACATGCTTTGAAACAAGTATTCAAGTAAGTATTGAAATACGATGCGGTATGAATGATGCGCCGAGCCCGGTGCATGCAAGACAAATGGATGATGGAAACATGCAAAGCATAAGGTATGCTAATTGAAATATGCCCTAAACTAACCACCGAAAGCAGATAAGTAAAAGGGAGAAAGACGTGGGGTTGGAAAACATTCACACACACACGCACACTTATTACAACATTTGCCCTCTCGACGGAGGGTCTGAATAAAATGAAAGCTAACTAGCTATGCTAATTAAGCTAACTATTACAAACCAACTAACTATTACAAACTAACTATTCTAGCTAATTAATTATTATAAACCAAATTGAATAACTAGCTAATCTAAGCTAATTAGAATATTACAAAGCACTAAGCTAAATTAATTACAACACAGGTAATCAACTACAACTAGCTAACAAAAGCGATAAATGGCCTCGCGGGTGAGGGAGATATGCATGCTCGGTTGCGTCCTCCCGAAAATCCATCGCCTTGCCTCAAGACGCCTCTGTTTGCACTCTTTTGAATCTTTGAAAATTACACCGATTTCCAAATTGCTTCTTTCTGATCTCAAGAACACCTTGAGGGCTGAAATTCCTCCTGTTGCTGCAACAGAGAACAGACAGAGGCAAGACAGTGTATTTGCAGGGAAATGTATGCACTTCCACACTCCTTATCATATCTCAGGCTCAAAGGAGTATGGCACTTGACTCTCGAGCCAACAACTAAGCATTTTCAATGCATGGTGGCCAAAGGATCAAGCTTGTGCAAAACTCAATGAATGCACACATAAGACTCGAAAGGCCTCCACCCTATCATGCACAATGAAGGGGGACAACGACCAAGAAATGAGGCACGTTTCATCATTTCAAGTATGAAACGTCTCTCATTTCTCGTGTTTGGATTAACGTCCGATCCAAACACATGCAATGCAACACAAACATGTTATCTTGGCTTGTTTTACTTTGATTTGTTTTGTTTACTCGTTTTAGATTACCAATTAGTCCTTTAACCGGTTGAATCCAAAAGTGAGAAGTCCTCTAATTTGGAAAGACAGACCAAGCCACAAGCTTCTTGAGCATGAAAGAAACATCATGCCATTGGGTATGAACGCCTCAATTTCGTGCTCAAACCAACAACGGGCTTAAGACCTCTTTCAAAGTGATACAACAAATGAAAGATGGCATGCAATGGTATACATTTCAGCACTAAAATGGCACGACAAATGATGCTAAAACATGCTAACAACTCATGTAATGCATGCTAAAAGTCAAGAACACCGAGACTAGCGAAGGACACAACACTAGAGGCATGCGATACTATGCACAAACAACCAAACCAGCCCAAGAAAGAGCTATAACAGGCCAAAACAGTGGCTAAAATGAACCGAGAAGATAGCATGAAAAGCAAGAAAATAATGTTCATGCATTGGCTCATAAACGAGGCATAAGGATCAACTATCAAACACAATTAAATAGTGATAAACATGAGAGTATGACAGAAGTATATGGTCTGAAATAACATGCCAAATGATGCTATGCTATGCAAAAAGCTCAAATATGATATATTAGAAGTCTTAAAGTGCAAGGCTAGCAAAGGCAAATACACTATAACTATGCAAAGCATAGCATGCATGACCAAAACCACTCAAATCAGATCTAAAGCATGCTAAAACATAGCCAAAAATGTGTTGGAGTAGAGCATACACATGCTAGATCAATAGGCTAAAACACCAAATATACTAGGCTAGTGAACAAAATTGCACTACAAGTGCAAGGAGCATGCAAGAGGCAACCAAACCAATCCAAAACAGAGTTATGACATGGCAAATAATGGCTAAAAACATGCTGAAATGGAGCCAATTCAAGGCACAAAGACATGCTACTTTGCAAGGCTACAAGTAGGATTACACTACAAGTATAAGAAGCATGTAAGAGGTGACCAAGACAGCCCAAAACAGAGTTATGACTTGGCAAATAATGGCTAAAAACATGCTGAAATTGAGCCAATTCAAAGCACAAAGACATGCTACTTTGCAAGGCTACAAGTAGGATTACACTACAAGTATAAGAAGCATGCAAGAGGTGACCAAGATAGCCAAAAATAGAGTTATGGCAGGTCTGGAAAGTCACAAAAATGAGCCCAAACAAAGCCACTAAGAAGTAGAAACACTTGCTCTTTTGATGGGCCATCAACATATGCAAACAAGAGAAGAGGAGGGGGGACCACCCCCACCCATTTGGGACCTCAAAACCACTTTTCCACTACTGAAATTCCTTTGAGTTTCAGTGGTAAGAAGGCCAAAAAGAGATGGTTTCAAAAGGTTTAAAAGATGGAAAGAAGCTTAGCAAATAAGGCACAAAAGAGTAATAGACACCCCTAACTCAAACAAAGCCTCAAACAACCTCTTTAAACACTTTAAACCAAAGGTTTTTGTAGTTGAAAGAAAGGCCTAAAATAGCATGCAAAGGTGGCCAAATAAGCAATGAAAATAAAGCTTTAAAGAGGCTATTACTCACCCTTGAAGCATAACTTTAAAAACAGCAACTTCTGAGGCAAAACCAAGTCAAAACCACCCAAATAAGGCTCCCAAGTACCTTAGCAACAAGATAAAGGTGTTTGCGTAGGTGTTTGTGTGCAAAAGTATGAAGAAACAACACTTTAAGGCACAAATATGGAGAGAGAGAGGGAGAATTCTAGAGAGAGAGGGAGAGTTTTTGCTCTTTAAAATTCTGAACCCTCTCTAAGGGGGAAGCACCTCCCCTTATATAGAAATGCAAGCCAAAGCTTGCTCAAATCCCTCCATACACGTAGGGAGGATGCATTCTGTGCCTAACAGCTGGCACAGCTGGCACCAAAAATATCTGCAGAAAGTGAAAAATGGCCGCCGACCACTCAAAGTGGTTGACTGACCACCCCACTTAGTCGACCGACCACCTTAGGTGGTTGACAGGGCAAAAAAGGGGTCTCCCAAGGGAGGAGAAGGTGGTGGCATGCTGCCGACCACTTAAGAGGGTCGACCGACTACCCACCTTAGCTGACCGACCACCAAAAGTGGCTAGCAGGGAAGAAAAGTGATCTACAGGGGAGAAAAGTGGTATACACCACTGTTTCTCCCTCTAGGCAAAAAGGGGGGGCCAATAGTTGGTTTAAAACAAGCACAAAACCAAGAGAGTTCAGAGACTTAGAGGCAAGGCGCGCAGCCGAAAACCTTAGGGACTCCAAACGAGCGTGAACATGCGCAATCATCGAGCACTCAAACGATGACGTCCAAGTCTTTAGGACGGTCAAAAATGGGGTGTCTACAGTTGTCCTTCTTTGACAGAACTCGGAAGTCATGAAATAACGGGAGTGAATGTCAAAGCCTAGAGACGACCCATTTTTGACAAGGCCAAAGACTTAGACAAACAGGCAAGATAACAAAACAAATGCACTCGCAGGCAAGGGGCAAAATGCAAATGACATGCACAATGCAGAACATAACTTATGATCATGTAAAGAAAGCCGTAATGAAACATTTGAATGCAAATACTAGGCACGATAAATGCAACATTTTAAGCAAGCAAATAAGAAACAACAGTCTCACACATTCCAACAGAAAGGATGTAAGAAAATTATACAATTCCCACCACGCGTCACGCGGGAAAGGCCAAAAACGACTACCGGGGATACCCGGAGTCTCAAACGAAACACCTCTCAGCGTATCACACGCGAGAGAGGGAAAGGCAACACCTCTGAGCATATCACACGTGAGAGGGGAAAACGGCAACACACCTCCTGACGTATCACACGCGAGAGAGGAAAAGACAACATTTTTCAGCGTATCACACGCGAGAGAGGGAAACAGCACCTCTCAACGTATCACACGCGAGAGAGGGAAATGCAACACCTCTCAGCATATCAAACGCGAGAGAGGGAAACAGCACCTCTCAGTGTATCACACGCGAGAGAGGGAAACAACACCTCTTAGCGTATCACATGCGAGAGAGGGAAAGGCAACACCTCTCAGCGTATCACACGCGAGAGAGAGAAACAGCACCTCTCAGCGTATCACACGCGAGAGAGGGAAAGGCAGATGTCGGTGTAGACATTGGGCATATCTGAATGTCTCTAACCAACGAGGTATCTGTGTAAGCACCAGGCATACCCGAATGCTTCTAACCGAGACAAGATGAACTCAAAGGACAGGAAAGATCTTACTTGGGATTCCTCTGAATGAACCGTACATACAATATCGTCTGGTTACATCAGCTTCGAATGAACCGTGCATACAATATCGTCTCCTGCGTAAGAAAGAAACTCAACAGGTGCAATAAAACACAATGCATATTCTATGTAGGATTGACAACACATTCCGTGTTTAAATTCCAAATGCACGTTTTACGCGTATGCGATGAGTGCATATTCTATGTAAATGCGGCAAACACATGTGAGTGCAAGAGAGTTGAACGCATGTTCCATGCAACATTCGAGATACATATTCTATGTGAAACAAAAAGTGCATAACAATGCAAGTGACAAGGTGCATAACAATGCAAGGGAAACACGCATAACAATGCAAGTGAAACGTGCATATCTTATGCAAAGCAAAAGTGCAATATAATCAAGAAAGAAGTGTACATGCAATGCAAAACACCGAATGAAGAAAACATGCCTTCACAAAGCCGTTTCAAATACAACCTCCAATTTACCTCTCGGAGGGGTGACAATGCATTCAAAAAGGATACACTTCGCTCATGAAGACTTGACGATGAGTCATGCATTGGAAAAGTGATTTCAAATTCCCGCGGGGACTTTTTAGCTGAAAAGTGAACTATTTTGGGACTTTCTCAAAATCAAAGAACTCAAAATAGCATAAAAGCACACAGGGAGGACAGTGGGACCCTGCCAACCACCCTGGAGAGCTATCGACCACCAAAACCACCTGTCGACCACATAGGTGGTTTGTCGACCAGAAAAGCTGGTCAGTCGATCAGTTTAGCAGATTTCGGGGCAGTTTGGTCTTTTGAGGTTCGGATCTTTAAAAGCACAACTCCAAAGCACAAATGCTCACACATTCAAGGCCAAAAATCACTCATCTACCTCCCTAGACGTCTTTTCCTTTTAGATCTGGGCTTTACACGCATTTTCCAACGCCCCACGCGAAGTTGATTCACAAAAACTCTTCGGTTTCCTTCACTTTGAACCGAACAAATCTTGCTTTCGGACCCTTTTCTGTCATTTTTGCTATTTGAGGTATGTTTCCCCTAAGTTTGTTTTGAGTTTGGCGCCCTTTTCCCAGGCTTTGACTTTTTGACTTTTTTCTCCTTCTGAGAGTTGACTTTTGTTGACTTTTAGCACTTTTTGCTCATTTTTGCTCATATTTCACCTTCTTTTCAGATGACCGACGATGCTTCATACGACAAGGGCTCTTTGGGAATGGAGGAAGAGCCCGACATCATTCTGCTGCTGCCTAGGACTCAGCCCTTCGATCCTACGACGTACCGTCCTGAGGTACATATTCTGCCACCTAGCATAGCTCGCCATTTTACCGGGTTTGCACGGCGTGCTCCCGTAGATCTTCTATTGCGGGAGCCAAAGTCTCACCTGTCTCACTACGCGCCCAAGGTACATACTGCACTCTCACTTTTTCTGCGATGCACTTTACATTTCTTGCACAATTCATGCTTTTGCTCCGTATTTTGTCTGCTTGTTCTGAACACATTTACATACACAACGCTTCTGCCCATTCTGAACACAACTCACACACTGCATCTCTGCTCATTCTGAACATAACTCACACACTGCATCTCTACTCATTCTGAACATAACTCACATGCTGTATCTCTTTTCATTCTGAACACAACTCACACACTGCACCTCTGCTCATTCTGAACGCAACTCATATGTTGCATCTCTGCTCATTCTGCACACGACTCACATGCTGCATCTCTACTCATTCTGAACACAACTCACATGCTACATCTCTGCTCATTTTGAACACAGGTAGCTTCCCGTTCCACTCGGGGATATGAGTCGATCATCGCGAGAGATTGGTATATAGAGCTCCTCGACGGTGTTCGGCAGATTATTGATGAGGTAGGGTTCGGGCTATTTTGCATGGGGTTATCGCGTCTTGCGGCGAGTAGGACCCTCCTGGTGCACTAGTAGAGAGATGGTGGGAAACCACTAACTCCTTCAATTTCTGAGCTACTGGGGACATGACGATGACCCCGTACGACTTTGCTATGCTGATGGGCCTCGAGGTGGGAGGCTGGCCGATCCCATATGACTCCGATATGGGTGAGTGAGAGGCAGCATGGACCTATCTACTCGGAGCCCATCCGTCGATCTACCGATCATCAGGCACAGTCAGATACACGTGGTTCATAGAAGAGTACAGAGGAACTGTGCCCGAGATTGTTGAAGCCACGGAGCAGTACGCCCGGGAATTCTTGATGTTCCTTCTTGGGACCACATTGTTCTCCGATAGAGGGAACACGGTCGAGCTACATCTTCTGAGTGCTCTAGTAGACCTATCCCAAGTTCGGCACTTCGATTGGGGGCGGCGTTGGCCTTGCTACCCTTTATTGCTATATAAGCTCAACCTCCCGCAGGAGCGGGAACATAATAGACAGCTATTGGAGAGCCTAGGAGGTACATTCTGCCCTTTTGATTTACGTTTCTGCTTTTCATTACCTGTACACTGCACACTCCACACATTGCACACATTACATTCTATACTCCGCATTCTGCACTCTGCATTCTGCATTTTTTGTATATTTTGTATTCTGACTGCCACGGTCTTGCCTTTTACAGCTGTGGGTATGCGCCTATTTCCCGATGCTTGCCCCTGAGCCAGAGGTCGAGACACCGCTTGATGTGCCATACTCGCATAGATTTGACAGCCGGTGCCAGCCGAGGCCCCGAGAGACCTTGTCATACCTTCGCCAGTACTTCGATACTGTGAGGGTGTCCGAGGTAACTCAAGACTCACAGTCAAGACTCACAGTCCTTTATGTTTTCATCTACAATTCATTTTGTATAACTGATGACAACTAATCAGCTCACACACTTGTTTTTTGCAGATAGCATGGCAGCCTTGGGCATCGATGCCTGGGTTTACTTAACTTCAGCATGCTGGGGCTTGGGATGCCTCCAGGCGTCGGATCCTGTTCAAGGGACCTGTAGGTCAAGCCTGGTTTCTCGGTGAGCGCTTCATGCGGTAGACAATGGGCCTACCACTGCAGTATGTCCTTTCGGTGCTGCCACCTTCCATACGGGGGACAAATGTGCTCTCCCTTCAGGGACTCATTGACTCCACGCAGGGTGAGGAGGCAGACCACTACATCGGAGAGGGGGACTACACGACCTACATGGAGGTATATCTGATGCCTTCTTTGACAGGCGCACGTCCTCCCACAGGCAGGACGGTTGATATGCCCTCATCGAGGAGGGTTCGGGCTGCCGATGTCCCTTCGACGAGCCGAGCTTGGGCACTACGGGGTGAGACCCGAGGGATGTCTTCTTCTAGGCAGTTGGCTGGATGGCCAGATCCTCCGACTAAGCTGATAGGTTGGCAACTTGGTGGGGGGACCATACCAGATTCCGCTTGAGCCCTCATTGCCTGATCATCGATATGTCAGGTCACCTGACTCACCACCGGTATACTTTACAGCTTTTATGCATTTCAGTTTCATTCAGATATTTGTTCATCTATCCATTCATGCATTCAACTTGCATTTGTAGCCCACCACAGGATACATCGAGGGGTTGCTCGAGGTGATGGCCTCACTCGAGGGTATGGTCCTGCGGAGAGAGTTGATGCTGCACTCCCATGGCACTTCGGTAACTTTTCAGTTTTCTTGCATTTTAACCATTATATTTCTGCTGATATGCCTAAACTGAACATCTCATTGCACTGATTCACTGCATATATAGATCACATCTGACGCTACACACCACTTGTGCACATTGTATCTGCTTTCTACAAATATTTACCTCACACATTACACTTGCATATGATATACACACAATGGCTAACACCTATTCAAACTACCTTTTCAGGTGACACCCCTCCAGATAGGACGATCAGAGGCAGAGGCAGGACCATCAGGACCTCATTCAGTAACAGGTGGCTGTATGAGGCGTCAGGAGCCTATTACGCACGATGATGATGACGAATCCGGCGAGGACGAGGGGTCATCAGAGGGTGGCTACGATGCTGAGGAGGGCTTCGAGGATGGGAGTGGAGACGACTCTAGTTCAGACAGCGGTGCTGATGGTGACAATGCTCTAGAGTCTTCTCAGTCGAGGAAGAGGGTGAGGAGGGCCTCTCGATCTTAAGATGGATGGCACAGATCCAGATGTTTTTGCTTAGTTTTCTTTTTCTAGTAGTATTAGCACATTTATACAGCCTTAGGCAGTTTTATTTTCTTCAAAACTTGTACCTTTTGTAAAGAGAAACCATGATGGAATGAAAACAACCCTTCTTCTTTTTTTGTTCAAAAAGTGTTGCATTTTGTATTCTAAGCATCGCATCGCACCATTTGGCACAAAAATGAGATTGATGGAATTTGAATTGTATTGGCAATTCTTTGCCAGGTAGTGAACCAAACAAAACAAATACAAACTGAGTAAAACAACTCAAACTAAGGCGATAAGCCAGCGAATAAAGCTACAACTCAATAAGCAACACGAATACAACTTGATAAACAAATTGTAACAACTCGATAAGCAAATGCAACAACTCGATTAGCAAATCACAACAACTCGATAAGAAAATTGCAACAACTCGATAAGAAAATGCATATTGGACAAACAAAACAATAGGACGCATCTGAAGCAGAAATAAACTTACATTTTCAGCATTCTGAGCACACAGGAAGGCTATGGGCTCTTCTCTGGAGACAAGAAGCAGCTGTAGACCACTTAGGCCCATTGCCGACCATAAAAAGTGATTGTCAACAACCTTTGTGGTCGGTCGACTAGAAAAGGTGGTCGATCGACCAATTATGCAGGGGTTCCCCAGATTTTTGCCACCTGTCCCCCACTAGTGCCTTATCTTTTACAAAAGGCTACAACTCCGTAATATCCTCATTGTAACTCAATTTTTGCCCAAAATGGAAGCGTTTCTTGGCTAAAAACTTTCCAATTGGCTCGCAGCTTTAGATGGCTCGAAAAAGTTAAATTTTCAGGGTTTCAGAATAAATGCACTATTTACGCTTAGTCGCACCCCACTGCGTTTTTCGTTCCTCCATGCCGCAGCTAGGTGTTGGAATCCGGTAACTCATGTTTTTAACATTGGAGGACAAGAGATATGCCCCACTTTTGAAGATTTCCAAGTTTTGATGGAATCTCAGCATGATGAAGAGAGCTTGTCTCAATTCTGTTTTGGTCACATCTTTCACGACCCAAACCCGTCTCTATGGGTTTAGCACCGTAACCGGCCAGTAATCCAAGATTACCGAAGGCCTGCTTATCAGTAATACAGTAATACAGAGTACAGGGGCTAGCGGAAGCCAATACAGTAAATAAACAATGTCCAATGAGCTGTGACAGTCTGTATGCCAAAAAGACTTTTCATACATATATTCAGTCAGTGACAAAACAGTATGTACATATATACAATCATTCAGTTCAGGGACCTAATCCCTATTAAACAGTACCATAACAGTCTATACAGTCATACAAAACAGATACAGAGACAGACGGAGAAATTAAAAACACCCCTAAGCCATAACTTGACAGGCTCGGAACCTCGCAGTGAGGCACAGTGGTTGGCTTGACAAAACTAGAGCTTACCCCGACGCTTCTAGCCACGGTCTGGTGCCTGTACACCTACATATATATATGAGCAGTGAGCTAAAGCCCAGTGAATAACGTAATGCATAAAGAGGTTAAGAATGAATGTCCTTACAGTAATGAAAACAGTTCATTAAATCAGTATTTCGGTCGTTCAGTCAGTACAGTCATATGTGGTACATCCATTAGCATAACAGTACAGTAAACAGTAGGTCTTAAAAGACCGAACAATAAATGATGGCCATCAATCAGTAAACAGTAGTGGTTCCAACAAGGGAACCGACAGAGATCTCTGTAACAGTAGCAGTAAACAGTAGTTGCTAAGGATGCCACAATACAGTTCAGAATATAGGACATACATTCATTCAATTAACAGTATCAGTTCAGAAAGCAGTATAGTTCAATTGTTCAGAAGATAATCATTTTGAACATATCTTTACACCATTGTTACTCACAGAATTCTGGGCTACAGTAAAGCTAGAGCGCGTCCCCAGTCGCCAACCCTACACAGTTACAGATTGAACACACGCTAAGCTACACAGTTGGGAAAATAATAACTTAATCCCTAATTTGCCTCGGTGTGGTTCTACATCTATATCCTCATTAAGATGTCTTAAACTAGGCCTAAGAATGCCTAGGATGGGATGAGGATGCAAAGATGCACTTTAAAAGCATTTTCAAAATTTTCAGAAAACAGGGGTCACGCTCGAACGTAGGTTACTCCGCTTGAGCGGACATGCAGACAAAGGTTTCAGCTCGAGCGTAGACTTACTCGCTCGAGCGTTCTGCAAAACAGTCAAAAGTGCTGGATAGGTGAAAATCACGCTCGATTGGGCGCTCGACACCCACTCGAGCATGAGACAAAATGTCCCGCTCGAGCGTCTATTATTCCGCTCGAGCGGACATCAAAACAGTGCAAAGTACTGGGAGCACGAATTTCACGCTCGAGTGCCAGTCACCCCGCTCGAGCGTGAGTTCAAAATCTGGAATTTCCAAATTTGAACCTCAAGCTCAAAACCAAGTTTTAAAACATAAATTTCGATCCTCTTAGGCCAATTTTCTAGAAAACATCCCAAAACTCATACTTTAACGTGATTCCAAAGCTCAATTGTAAAATCAAAGCCCAAGTGTGTTTCAAACAACTCAATTTCAAACCAATTTTCAAGAATATGAAAAACATGCAAACATGCATGAATTTAAACCATTTCAAAGCTTTAATTTGATGCTCTAGTGAGCCAATTGTTCCCAAAAACAAGATGAAATCATGGACTTAAGCTTAATTATGAACATGCATGTGACAATTTGCCATAAAAACAACTTAAAATTCATCAATACAACCATGCATGCATGAATTAAGTTATAATTCAACAAGTGAAGCTATTTCATGACTTAATCCACTAAATTTGACATGAATCATGTAAGAACAAGTTCAATTCACAAACAAGAGGGTAATTACATTACCTTAGGTCTTGTATTCAAGGTCTAGGAGCTCAATTATGCACTTAAGCTTTCAATTCCCCTAAGCCTCGAAGAAAAATAAAGATGAAAACAAGTTGAACTCACTTCTCTCACTCTCCCTCACTCTCTAGCCGGTTATACACTCAACAAGGCTGATGAAATGTACAAAATAGGATGAAGGCAAGTCTCAAATGTTCCATATAGTGGGCCACTGGGTGGCAGTTAGGCAATTAAGTCCACCTAATGTAATTTAGCTTAATTTAATCTAGTTTAATCATACCAAATCACATGTTAACTAAATATGCCATAAAATCACATTAATTCTAAGGATCACAAATCATCAATCAATTTCAGATTCGGCCGCCGATAAGGCATTCAATTCGCAATTTAAACACAAAGGCATGAACAGATAATCAAACAGTCAACAAATAGACATACAATTGAACAGATATACTTAATCAATTCAGTTCCAGATTTCAATCAATCAGTTCAGTACTTCAATCAATTCAGTTACCAATCATAATCGGTCTCAGTTTAGCAGTAATCAGTGGTTAATCGGTAAACAGTGACGAGGGTTGTTACAGTCTCCCCTCCTTAAAAAGAGTTTAGTCCTCTAAACTCGAGTTACCTTCGTTTTGGAAGAAAACAGGATTCAGTGGAAACAGTTCAGGATATATTTTAGCCATGTCATCTTCTCTCTCCCAAGTGGCATACACGTCACCATGGTTTTGCCAGTCAACTTTCACTAACGGGATCTCTTTGTTTCTCAACTTCTTGATCCGTCTGTTTACAATTTGAATAGGCCGTTCCTCGTAAGTGTAGTTATCACTCAGCATTACACGAGTAGGCTCTATTACATGGAAAGGATCCCGGAGGTAGTCCCTCAACATAGAAATGCGGAAGACATTGTGCATATGCTCCATTTCAGGAGGAAGCGCAACTTGATACGCCACTAGATTGATTTTCTCAATTATCTCATATGGTCCGACGTATCTCGGCGCTAACTTGCCTTTGACTCCAAAACGAGTCTGGCCTTTCATCAGTGTCACTTTCACAAACACGTGATCACCCACTTCATATTCTCTATCCCGTCTTCTGACGTTAGCATAACTTTTCTGTCTGCTCTGTGCTGTTTTCAGTCTCTGTTGTATCAGTTTCACTTTCTCAGTCGTTTCGTATACAATCTCAGGCCCAAGCAAAGGCCCATCTCCAACTTCTGCCTAGCAAATCGGAGATCTACATTTTCTGCCATACAATGCCTCGAAAGGCGCCATACCAATACTTGAATGATAATTGTTGTTGTAGGCGAATTCAGCCAAGGGCAAATGGCTTTCCTAGTTTCCCTGAAAATCAAGGACACACATTCTCAATAAATCCTCCAGAGTCTGGATAGTCCTTTTTGACTGGCCATCGGTCTGAAGATGATAAGCACTACTCAGTCTCAATTCAGTACCCAATGCAGTCTATAAGCTTTGCCAAAATCTCGATGTAAACTTCGAATCCCTATCAGAAACAATGGACACAGGCACTCCATGCAGTCTAACAATTTCATCAATATAGAGTATAGCCAATTTGCTCGCATTATAAATTGTCTTAACAGGTAAGAAATGAGCAGATTTAGTCAGTCTATCAATAATAACCCAAATTGAGTCCATACCTTTACTGGAGCGAGGCAATCCCACAATAAAATCCATAGTGATATGTTCCCATTTCCACTCCGGTATGGGTAAGGGCTGCAATAAGCCTGCGGGTCGTTGATGTTCGGCTTTAACTTGTTGGCAATGAAGACATTTCGATACAAAATCAGCAATTTCTTTCTTCATTCCCGGCCACCAGAAATTCAGTTTCAGGTCTTGGTACATTTTCGTATTCCCTGGATGAATAGAAAATTTTGAATTGTGGCCCTCTTACAGAACTCTTCTTTTCAATTCAGAGTCATTTGGTACACACAGTCTTTCTTGAAATTTCAGCACATTACTTTCAAATTTGAAACCCGGTCTTGGTTTAGTTTCCCTTTCTTCGATGATCTTCTTCAAGAAGTCATCCAGTTGCTGTTTCTCTTTAATCTCTTCAATCAGTGCTAGTTGAGCAGAAATAGCAACTATTGTTCCACCTTGTTCTCGTAAAACAATTTCAATTTCAGATTTTTCAAGGTCACTAAGTAATTCTTTCTGCCCGGTAAGCAAATAGGCTAAATTTCCAATCGATTTCCGGCTCAGTGCATTGGCAACGGTGTTGGCTTTTCCCGGATGGTACAAAATCTGTAGGTCATAGTCTTTAATCAGTTCTAGCCATCTCCGCTATCTCATGTTCAGTTCTTTCTGTGTGAAGAAATATTTCAAACTCTTATGGTCAGTATATACTTCACATGTCGCCCCATACAGATAGTGACGCCAAATTTTCAGCGCAAATACTACTGCAGCAAGTTCCAGATCATGGGTTGGGTAATTTTTTTCGTGCGGTCTCATTTGTCGGGAAGCATAAGCAATAACTCTCCCATTCTGCATTTAAACACACCCCAAACCCTTATGAGAAGCATCACTAAATACAGTATAACCATCCGTACCTGAAGGTAGGGTAAGAACCGGTGCAGTCACAAGTCGAGTTTTCAATTCTTGGAATGCTGATTCCCTTTGGTCAGTCCAATCAAATGATATCCCCTTCTGAGTTAACTGAGTCAACGGTAAGGCAATCTTGGAGAAATCCTTGACAAATCTTCTGTAATATCCAGTCAAACCCAAAAAGCTTCGGACTTCTGTCACATTTGTTGGTCTAGGCCAGTTTACTACAGCTTCAATTTTCTGTGGATCAACAGAAATTCCATCTTTGCTAACAACATGCCCCAAAAACATAACATGATCAAGCCAAAATTCACATTTAGACAGTTTAGCATACAGTTTCTGTTCTCATAGGGTTTGTAGGGCAAGTCTCAGATGATGTTCATGTTCTTCTACACTTTTGGAGTAAATCAGTAAGTCATCAATGAACACAACAATAAATTCATCAAGGCGTGGTTTAAAGATTCTGTTCATGAGGTCCATAAATTCAGCAGGTGCATTGGTAACTCCGAAAGGCATAACTAAAAATTTTTAATGTCCATACCTCGTTCGAAAAGCAGTTTTGTCAATGTCTTCTGGTTTAACTTTCAACTTATGGTATCCTGATTTGAGGTCGATCTTAGAGAACACTTGAGCACCCTGTAACTGATCAAATAAGTCATCAACGCGTGGCAATGGGTATTTATTTTTCACAGTTACCTTGTTCAGTTCACGGTAGTCAATACACAGTCTCAGGGAGCCGTCTTTCTTCTTTACAAATAAAATAGGAGCACCCTATGGCGAAGTGCTAGGCCTGATGAACTTCTAATCCAGTAGTTCTTGCAGTTGCACTTTCAATTCTTTCAGTTCAGTTGGAGCCATTCGGTAAGGAGCTTTAGATACTGGCTGCGTTCCCGGAATCACATCAACGGTAAATTCAATCTCCCTGTCAATCAAATCCCCTGGCAGATTATCTGGAAAAACATCTGGGAATTCTCTGACTACAGGAATACTGTTCACGTTAGTATCATCATCAGTAGATACAGTCAATACAGAACACAGATATCCCTTACACCCCTTTCTAATCAATTTAACAGTTTTCACAGATGAAATCAAATACGGAGGAGGTACTACTCCAACCCCATTAAACAGAAATTCGGGTAAACCCGGTGGGCGGAAGACTACTTGTTTCATTACACAGTCTATGGTAGCATGGTATTTCGTTAACCAGTCCATTCCCAATATTACATCAAAATGATCAATGTTCAGTGGCAGTAAGTCAATAAACAAATGTGCATCTCCAACAATAATTTCACAAGCAAGGTACATATATGCACAGGTCATAGATCCCCCAATGGGTGATGATACAGCTAACAGATAATTCATGGGTTCTAATGGTCTATTCAGTTTTCGCGAAAAAGCATGCGACACATATGAATGCGTAGACCCCGAATCAATCAGTACATAAGCATTTTGAGTACAAATAGAGAGAATACCTGACACAACGGTCTCGGTATTCTGCATGTCTCCCGGTACTAGGGCGAACACTCTGCCCGGCCTCATGGGCTCTTTCCCGGTAGCTTTGGGGTTCGGTTTTGGTGCAACAGTTGATGCTGCTATGCTTGGTGTAGCTTTACTATTGGCTTGTGGAGCAGAAGGGCAGTCTTTAACCATGTGGCCCACCTTGCCATACCTATAACAGGCTCCAGATATTTTGTAATAGACCCCTTTGTGCTTCTTGCCACACTCAGAACAGGGTGGTATGAAACCACTCCCTTGGCTGGGGCTAGTTGTTGACCCCGTATTCTGTTTCTTGTTCAATGGGTTATGCTTGCCTTTCTTGAATTTAAAACCCTGCCTTTTACCACGCCATTCAGATGCCGGTGTTTCAGTTTTCAGTGTTTCGATGTTCGATTCAGCCATCAAGGCTCGGTCAAGAACATTTACATAATTTGGTAATTTCAAAACATTTATTCTGTCCAGTATTGTAACATTAAGGCCGCCTTCAAACTTTCTGGCCTTCTTATAATCAGTGTCCACCATGTGTGGTGCATATCTAGCAAGCTTAGTGAACTTCGTTTCATATTCAGCAACAGACATTGTGCCCTGTCTCAGTTGTTCAAATTCGGTTACTTTCCTGTCCCTGACACACTGAGGGAAATACTTTTCAAAGAAGGCTCCTTTGAATTGAGCCCAAGTCATTACAGTGTCGTTATCACGGATTAGCATCCACCACCTTCTAGCTTCTTCTTGCAGAGTAAAGGTGGCCAATAGCACTTTATGTGCTTCGGAGCACAGAAAAACCTCAAACAATTTTTCTGTCTCAAGAAAACTTTTAACGGTTCAAGGCCTCCCTGAAAGGATGGCGGTTTCATTTTGCTGAACTTATGGGTGAGAGCAATTATGTCCCCATCATTAACATTCACATTCTGTTCCGGCTGTACCGGAGGAGGAAGTGGGGGCTGTGGATTCTATTGTTGATCTAGTCTTTCAGTTATTAGTTCCATCATTCTTTCCAGTCTTGCCATTCTTGCCTAAGAGGATGAGGATTCAGATTCATTTGCAGTTCTCGCATTATCCATTTCACTATAGGCAGTTATAACAGTTATTAACATAGGTAGTCATTTGTTTAAACAGATTAACACATTAGCATATATTCAGTCATGTCATAGCCACACACTTATCATGCTCATGTGATGCCCTATTTACTTTTCTAGGACACCCTATAGCTCATTTGGACACGTGTGTGCGGTATAACTCATGGTAAGTATCGCTCTGATACCACTTTGTCATGACCCAAACCCGCCCCTATGGGTTTAGCACCGTAACCGGCCAGTAATCCAAGATTACCGAAGGCCTGCTTAATAGTAATACAGAGTACAGGGGCTGGCAGAAGCCAATATAGTAAATAAACAATGTCCAATGAGCTGTGACAGTCTGTATGCCAAAAAGACTTTTCATACATATATGCAGTCAGTGACAAAACAGTATGTACATATATACAATCATTCAGTTCAGGGACCTAATCCCTATTAAACAGTACCGTAACAGTCTATACAGTCATACAAAACAGATACAGAGACAGACGGGGAAATTAAAAACACCCCTAAGCCATAACTTGACAGGCTTGGAATCTCGCATTGAGGCACAGTGGTTGGCTTGACAAAACTGGAGCTTACCCCGACGCTTCTAGCCACGGTCTGGTGCCTTTACACCTACATATATATATGAGCAGTGAGCTAAAGCCCAGTGAATAACGTAATGCGTAAAGAGGTTAAGAATGAATATCCTTACAGTAATGAAAACAGTTCATTAAATCAGTATTTCGGTCGTTCAGTCAGTACAGTCATATGTGGTACATCCATTAGCATAACAGCACAGTAAACAGTAGGTCTTAAAAGACCGAACAGTAAATGATGGCCATCAATCAGTAAACAGTAGTGGTTCCAACAAGGGAACCGACAGAGATCTCTGTAACAGTAGCAGTAAACAGTAGTTGCTAAGGATGCCACAATACAGTGCAGAATATAGGACATACATTCATTCAATTAACAGTATCAGTTCAGAAAGCAGTATAGTTCAATTGTTTAGAAGATAATCATTTTGAACATATCTTTACACCGTTGTTACTCACAGAATTCTGGGCTACAGTAAAGCTAGAGCGCGTCCCCAGTCGCCAACCCTACACAATTACAGATTGAACACACACTAAGCTACACAGTTGGGAAAATAATAACTTAATCCCTAATTTGCCTCGGTGTGGTTCTACATCTATATCCTCATTAAGATGTCTTAAACTAGGCCTAAGAATGCCTAGGATGGGATGAGGATGCAAAGATGCACTTTAAAAGCATTTTCAGAATTTTCAGAAAACAGGGGTCACGCTCGAATGTAGGTTACTCCGCTTGAGCGGACATGCAGACAAAGGTTTCAGCTCGAGCGTAGACTTACCCGCTCGAGCGTTCTGCAAAACAGTCAAAAGTGCTGGATAGGTGAAAATCACGCTCGATTGGGCGCTCGACACCCGCTCGAGCATGAGACACAATGTCCCGCTCGAGCGTCTATTATTCCGCTCGAGCGAACATCAAAACAGTGCAAAGTACTGGGAGCACGAATTTCACGCTCGAGTGCCAGTCACCCCGCTCGAGCGTGAGTTCAAAATCTGCAATTTCCAAATTTGAACCTCAAGCTCAAAACCAAGTTTTAAAACATAAATTTCGATCCTCTTGGGCCAATTTTCCAGAGAACATCCCAAAACTCATAGTTTAACGTGATTCCAAAGCTCAATTGTAAAATCAAAGCCCAAGTGTGCTTCAAACAACTCAATTTCAAACCAATTTTCAAGAATATGAAAAACATGCAAACATGCATGAATTTAAACCATTTCAAAGCTTTAATTTGATGTTCTAGTGAGCCAATTGTTCCCAAAAACAAGATGAAATCATGGACTTAAGCTTAATTATGAACATGCATGTGACAATTTGCCATGAAAACAACTTAAAATTCATCAATACAACCATGCATGCATGAATTAAGTTATAATTCAACATGTGAAGCTATTTCATGACTTAATCCACTAAATTTGACATGAATCATGTAAGAACAAGTTCAATTCACAAACAAGAGGGTAATTACACTACCTTAGGTCTTGTATTCAAGGTCTAGGAGCTCAATTATGCACTTAAGCTTTCAATTCCCCTAAGCCTCCACGCAAAATAAAGATGAAAACAAGTTGAACTCACTTCTCTCACTCTCCCTCACTCTCTAGCCGGTTATACACTCAACAAGGCTGATGAAATGTACAAAATAGGATGAAGGCAAGTCTCAAATGTTCCATATAGTGGGCCACTGGGTGGCATTTAGGCAATTAAGTCCACCTAATGCAATTTAGCTTAATTTAATCTAGTTTAATCATACCAAATCACATGTTAACTAAATATGCCATAAAATCCCACTAATTCTAAGGATCACAAATCATCAATCAATTTCAGATTCGGCTGCTGATAAGGTCTTCAATTCGCAATTTAAACACAAAGGCATGAACAGATAATCAAACAGTCAACAGATAGACATACAATTGAACAGATATACTTAATCAATTCAGTTCCAGATTTCAATCAATCAGTTCAGTACTTCAATCAATTCAGTTACCAATCATAATCGGTCTCAGTTTAGCAGTAATCAGTGGTTAATCGGTAAACAGTGACGAAGGTTGTTACAACATCCAAGCGTTAAGACGAATGTGTGGGCTTACTTTGCATGACGCTCGATCTTTGATTCGCGATGGAGAATTGGACATCCCTAGCTTGATTCATCAGTTTTCTGATGCCGGTGACCGTGGCGATCATCACTGGCAGAGTTTTCGGCGACATGCGCTTTGTTTGTGCATGTTGTTTCATTTCTTGCTCGCCCCTGGCTCTAGAGGGTCTAGCGTCCGTTTGATAGAGGTCGCTCTAGGCTTGAAAGAGGGCAAGAACTGTATTAGTATGACCCTAGCTGACACACTGATGGGTTTGGATGCTTTTCATCGCCGAGAGACGACTAGGTTTGCGAGAAGCCCACTACTCTTACAGGTAATGTTTCCTACCTCCTCACACATGTATTTCTCACATCACTCGACCCTTAGGCTCTATTTTTCTCTCAAAACCCTTTTCTCTCTTTTCTCTCCACGTACACCTCTCTATTCTTTAATCTCTCATTTTTCATCCCTCCCCAGATATGGTTGATGGATAAGTTGAGGGTGGTGGACTCATGCCCAGCATATTCAGCTCACGGCTATTTCTTCCGATAACGTCTAGTTGATGCCCAAGATGAGGAATGGTGGTGCAAATGGATGTACAGTTTGTCCGCTGTCAACATTGCTTAGCGTTGCCCCTAGTTTAATTTATCGGCAATGAGCTACAGCATGTCTCACCAGCCTGAGATTCAGTTGATCGGCTTGACACATTGTGTCTTTTACTTCCCATTTTGATTTCGACGTCAGTTCGGCCATGATCAGACCCGCCCAGAAGAAGGGATAGAGTACCCTACTGTATTTCCAGTTTGAAGCGCACAACTAGCTCGGCATGCCACAACATGGAGGACGAGAGAGCTTCTGGCCCCCGCTCTCACTTTCAGTTGCACCCTCTCTGATGAGTGCATAGCTTGGCTCGATGAAGAGGCACATGTTGGCCCTACTTTGGCATCAGAGGCTTCCACAAGCTCCAGGAGGGGACGCGGGAACACCTGACTATGCCCCGAATTTATTTGTTTTAATTAGTACTTTCAAGTCTTCTTTATGAATGTAATAAAAAGCAACTTCAATTTGTATTCAAGAGTAGGAGAACTCTGTACTGAAATCAATGTAATTGAAGGTTGTGGGTACTGAAAATTTTTCATTTGGTCCAAAAATGGTCTAAGTCATAAAAAAAAGGTTAATTTGAGCAAAATCAACTTTTATTAAAACTTTTCAAAACCATTTTTGATATGGATCACAACTGGACACGCCTGAGATCTATGACTAAGATGTACAACCCCGAATCCAAACAACTGGAAAGTTGCCCCTAGTTTGAACAGCACTGCACTGGAGATCACAACCGAGCTCTTGAATGCAAAATAGACAAAGATAACCAACATGATCACATGGACAAAGTCGATTTGGAAGTTTTTATGACTAGACTTCAGAATAAAGTTGCCTACGTATCCCGAAGATGAGAATCAAGCCTTACGTAGTTCGGTTCAGGTTCACTCGTACATTAACACTCTCCTTTTGTGCTCTAACTTTTGCCAAGGCCGCCCTTTCTGGGTTTTCAACCTTGCGAGCTCAATTTTTCTTATTTCAAATTTTATCTGCTCTAACTTTTGCCTAGGTCGCCCTTTTGGGTTTTCAGCCTAGTGAGCCACTCAAGGATAGTATTTCTTCAACTTGTCCATGTTGATCGGCTGGGAGAACTCTAGGCCATCTAAGTCCATCAGAACAACAGCTTCACCCGACCAGATAGACTTGATGATGTAGGGACCAGTCCAATTAGGTCTGAACTTGCCCCTAGGGTCATGGATAGGAGCTCGGTTGTCTTTGAGCACCAAATCCCCCTCTTTCAAATTCCTGGACTTAACCTTCTTGTTGAAAGCCTTTGCAATTCTTCATTGATAACCCTGGACGTGATACAGTGCTTTCAGCCTTATTTCGTCAAACAACATGAGTTCTTCAAATCTGCACTGCTACCAATCTGTCTCGGCTATCTGACACTCAGCCAATACTCGTAATGATGGAACCTTAACTTCGATAGGCAGAACAAACTCCATCCCATAAACCAAGGAATACGGAGTTGCCCTAGTAGAAGTTCGAATTGATGTCTGGTAACCCCAAAGAGCAAATGACAGTTTATCTGGCCAGTCCCTGTAGGTTTCCACCATCTTCCACAGAATGTGCTTGATGTTCTTGTTGGTGGCCTCAACGGCTCCGTTGGTTTGCAGTCGATATATAGATGACTTATAAAACGCCACGTTGTATTTCTCCAACAAGTCGATCACCTCCTTCTTGAAGTGGGAACCATTATCCAAAATAATCTCATTCGGACCCCATAGTGACAGATAATGTTGTTTCGAATGAACTTAGCAACATGCGATGCCTTCAACACCACGTAAGATTGGGCCTCGACCCACTTCGTGAAGTAGTCTATCGCTACTAGAATGTACTCATGCCCGTTGGACCCCTTTGGAGTGACAGCCCCAATCACATCAATCTCCCAAACTAAAAACGGCCACGGTGAAGTCATGTTGTACAGCTTCGACGGCGGAATGTTCATGCGGTTTGCATGGATTTGGCATTTGTGGCATCGCTGGACAAAGCCAATACAATCCTCCTCCATGGTTGACCAATAATAACCCTATCTAAGGATCTTCCGGGCTAGCATCACCCTACTCATGTACGCTTCGCACTCTCCTCCGTGGATGGCCTCTATTAGGCGCTTTGATTCTTTAGCATCAACACACAGTTTGTGTATCCCTAGATGACCCCTCTTGTACAGTTTACCCCCACAGACGATGAACTGAGCAGCCATTCTTCGAATTGCCCTCTTATCTTTGGCATTTGCCCCTAATGGATATGCTTCCTTTTCCAAGAAGTTCCAAATATCATAAAACCAGGGGTTTTGATCATGTATCTCATCTATGGCAACAATCATCTTGTAGACACGAATTTCTGTTCAATGATGATCAGACACATCCTGACTCCAAAAGGGATGTCCATCATAGAAGATAGAGTTGCTAATGAATCAGCGAACCTGTTGTTCTCTCTTAACAGATAAGCAAAGTTTAGTTTTTCAAACCGAGGAATCAGAATATCCAAGGTCTGGTGATAAATTCTCATCTTTTCTTCTTTAACTTTCCAATCTCCTTTAGCTTGAGATATAACAAGGTTCGAGTCCCCGATGACATCCAACCGTTTTGCCACTAGTTCCAGGGCGGCTTGCAGTCCAGCAATACATGCCTCATACTCTGCCTCATCTGTTCGATACTTTGAATCAGAGTTTGAATGCTAAAGGTATATGGGAATTGTCAGGTGCTATCAGCAACACCTCTATCCCGTACCCATCCTGGTTTGACGCTTCGTCAAAGTACATCGTCCAAGTCTCTCTTCGACATGCAGAATGGCCTCGTCTGGGAACAGATATTCAACTGCTTCATCCTCGTCCACTGGGTGATCGGCTTGGAACTCCGCTACCGCTCTCCCTTTCACTGACTTTCGCGTCATGTACTTCAGATCAAATTCAGAAAGCAAAAGCAACCACCGAGCTAGCCTACCCGTAAGTGCCGGTTTCTCGAAGAGATATTTGATAGGATCTAATCTCGAAACCAGTATTACAGAGTGAGCTACCAGGTAATGCCTTAACTTCTTGGTAGCCCATACCAAGGCTAGACAAGCCTTCTCAAGCGGAGTGTAGCGGGTCTCGTAATCCAACATTTTCTTGCTCAGGTAGTAGATAGCCTTCTCCACTTTGTCCTTAGACTCCTATGCAAGCATGCAGCCCATTGTCGTTTCGGTCACTGATAGGTACAGAATCAACAGTTTTCCCGGCTCAGATGCCACAGCTGTACAGTTCTCATTAATAACATCCAGATTGCCTGATTCCTCGGTTATAACAGACTCAAAAGAAAAAGAAAAAGACAACCTGGATAGGATAGTGGTATCCGGGTGATCACCCCTAAGAATATCGGACTCAGACTCAGAAGAGTTGGAATCTGATTCCGACTCCACAGACTCTGTGGAATCAGATTTTGGATCACTACCTGACCCAGAACTGCCTAATAAAAAGCCCTCCTCATATTGCCAGACGAGGGAGGGTGCGATGGATGCATCGAGAATGCCTGAAGATGGGCCCGCAGTCGCTTCATCCCCGATCATGGAAACTGAGAAGTTATCCCCCAAGCACTGCGGTACGATCTGAGGATCTGAGAGGAGACAAGCCAGTGCTATCCCCATCTCAATTTTTGTGCTCTCGGAATCTTCATCCTTGCATTGCTCAGTCGCTGCTGGTGCGTCTATCTGCTCTTCGGCAACTTCATTCCCTGATAATTGCAAGTCAAAGAAGATCTCAAATCTCAACAAGCACTGCCTCTTTGCATTTAGCCATGGCTTCGGAAAGCCGCAGAACAGAAAATCTTCCCCCTCCCGGACAAAGCGTCCGTTCAGGGTTCCCCGAATAGGTCTGTGCATCAACTCGTAATGCTTCCCGGCTTGTTTGGCTCCGGCTCTTCCGGCCATTTCTCTCCATTTCCTTGCCTAATCCTCTTTGGTAGGCAAATAACCTAGGCCAAAGATATATGGGTTGTGCGGCACTTCGGCTGATGCTGCAACACCCTTCCGGCCACTTCGTCCCAATCCCATCTCGAGCATGTGCTGAAGCTTATTCATAGGGTAGACAGACTGTGCACTGACATATAGCCCCTCATCAACAGCTAGCATATCCTGTACAACCCGAGCCTCAGCTAGGGTAAATCCTGACAAAAACATATCCTCCACGCCATGCTCAATTTCCAGAACTGGTGTAGAAACCTCTGGCGGCGGATTTATCGAAGAATTTCCAAAAACAATCGCTACCCCCTTCCAGTGGGGGTACTTTAGCATTTGGTGTAAGGTGGAAGAGACTGCCTTCACTTGGTACAGCCACGGCTGCCCAAGGAGCAGATTGAAAGTGGCTAGAACGTCCAAGACATGGAACTCAATGTCCTGTTGCCCCGGACCAACCTGAGTCTTAATCCGTACAGTCCCCATCACCTCACAGCTGGTATTATCATAGGCCCGTATCACCTGAGCTGTAGGCACAAAATCTGCAGGCTTCAACCCGTTAGCATATGCCGTTCTCGACGGACATACATTGATTGCAGACCCCGTGTCGACTAAAACCACCGGTATTGTCACGACCCAAACCCGCCCCTATAGGTTTAGTGTCATAACCGGCCAGTAATCCTTGGATTACCAAAGGCCTCTTAACAAAATAACATGTAATTAAGGGCTGAGGAAGCAAATAACAATTAAACAACTTCCATTGAGCTGTGCAGACTTATATGAGACAGAAAAATTTTAAACTTTATATACATATATACACAGATTAGACAAAGAGAGACTTAGCCCTATTTACAAAATACACAAGACTTGTCTAACCAATCAAGAAGACAAAGCTTAAACTTTAAATCACGTAGCCATAGTCACTTAACATATCTGGAACCTCCACGGGAGGCACATAGGTTGGGTGACAAAAACATATTCCAGGCAAATGCCTTTAAGTCTGGTCACACATCTATTCACCTACATACATAAATAATACAGTGAGCTAGAGCCCAATGAATAATAACAGAGTAAAGGTTTTTAATGAATGATGTCCATATCGAATTTAGAAATCAGATTTCACATCTCTTATCAAATCAGAAGCATAGTCATGTTCATGTTCGTATTCGTATCAGAAACTCAGAAATTAACTTTAAAATCTCTTATCCAATCAGAAACATAGTCATGTTCAAGTTCATATTCGTATTAGAAATAGAGTCATATTCATATTCATATTCAAATAATGTGTGGCACTTCCTTTAGCGTAGCATATCATGTTGGTCAAGCATATCAAGTTCCATAATAGAACCTCTGGTACCGGGTAACATATCTCATACGTGGACCACGGTATTGTTTCCCCCGGCGGAGGGCCTGTGACACGATATTGTTTCCTTCGGGCGAGGGCCTGTGCCACGGTATTGTTTCCCCTAGGCGAGGGCCTGTGCCACGGTATTGTTTCCCCTGGGCGAGGGCCTGTGCCACAGTATTGTTTTCCCCAGGCGAGGGCCTGGGCCACGGTATTAACCCCCGGGCTAGGGCCTCATGACCATAAGCCACAATATTATGTCCCCTGGGCAAGGGCCTTTGCTAAGGATACCACAATTACACTTCAAAGAAAATTGGACAATCCTTCATTCATACAAAACATAGCATTTCAGAAACTTATCATCTCATATCATCATGCATGATCCTAGCTATGTTAAAATGCCTAATGCAACACATGTAATAATGCAACTAAATAGGCTCGGCTGTCTAAAATGGGATATGAATGCAACACTTTGACACATGTATTCAAATAGGTATTGAAATACGATGCAATTTGTATGATGCGCTGAGCCCGGTGCATGCAAGACAAATGAATGATGCAAACATGCAAGCATAAGGTATGCTAAATAAAACGTGCCCTAATCTAACCACTGAAAGCGGGTAAATAAAAAGGGAGAAAGACGTGGGGTTGGAAGACATTCACACACAAACGCACACTTATTATAACATTTTCCCTCGTGTTTGGATTAACGTCCAAAAGTGAGAAGTCCTCTAATTTGAAAGACGGATTAAGCCACAAGCTTCTTGAGCATGAAAGAAGCATCATGCCCTTGAGCATGAATGCCTCAATTTCGTGCTCAAACCAACAAAGGGCTTAAGACCTCTTTCAAAGTGATACAACAAATAAAATATGGCATGCAATGGAGTGCAATGGCATGTATTTCAGCTCTGAAATGACATGCTAAGCAACATCAAACCATGCAACAATGCATGCAACGCATGCTAAGAGCCAAAAGCATTGAAGCAAGCAATGAGCATAACACTATAGGCATGTAATACTAAGCACAAATGACCAAACCAACCCCGAACAGAGGTTAAACATGCCAAAACAGTGGCCTAATCATGTTGAAAATGAAGCACCAAAAGCTACAACAACATGCTCATGTATTAGCTCGCAAGCTAGGCATTTAACACAACTCTCAAACACAATGAAGGCATGAATTACATGAGAGTATGACAAGGCTATATGCTCTGAAATAACATGTTAAATGGTGTCATACCATGCCAACATCACATGCACAACATGTTAAAAGCCCTGAAACTCAAAGCTAGTCAAGGCCTTTTACACTACAACCATACTAAGCAATGCTCAAATGACCCTAATCATTCAAAACAAATCTAAGGCAGGTCAAAATAGTGGCAAAAACATGCTAGACTTGTAGCATAGATGGCAAGAACAATAAGCTCATGTATTGTCTCACAAACAAGGCATAATGCTCAACTTTTCAAAAGCATTGAAAGAGTGATTTAAGTGGAAGTATGGCAAAGATATAAACTCTGAAATCACCTACCAAATGATTCCATATCATGCACACATCACAAATATAGCATGCTACGAGCCTCAAAACTCAAGACCAGTGAAGCCATTTACACTATAGCTATACAAAGTGAGCCCCAAAGGACCAAGATGACTCAAAAAAAGTCCTAAAGCATGTCAAAATAATGCCAAAACATGCATGGAGTATAGCCAAGACAAGCTAGCATGAAAGGCCAAAACACCGAGTACACTAGACTAATGGGCAAGATTGAACTACAAGTGCCAAAACCAAGCAAGAGATGACTCCACCAACCAACATCAGAGTTATGACATGTCATATAATGGCTAAAAACATGCTTGAACTAAGCAAATTCAAGGCACAAAGACATGCTACTTTGCAAGGCTACAAGTAGGATTACACTACAAGTGCAATAAGCATGCAAGAGGTGACCATGACAGCCAAAAACAGAGTTAAGGCAGGTCTGAAAAGTCACAAAAATGAGCCTAAAAAAAGCCACAAAGAAGTAGAAACACATGCTCTTTTGATGGGCCATCAACACAAGCAAACAAGAGAAGAGGAGGGGGGACAACCCCCACCCATTTGGGACCTCAAAACCACATTTCTACCACTAAAATTCCTCTGAGTTTTAGTGGTAAGAAGGCCAAAAAGAGATGGTCCCAAAGGCCTTAAAAGATGGCACAAAACAAGGCAAAACAAGCCATCAAAGGGGGTAAACCACCCCTAACTCAACCTAGGCCTTAAACAAACATTTTAAGCACTTAAAGATAGAACTTTTTGCAGTTGAAACTTAGGCCAAAAAAAGCATGCAAAGGTGGCCAAATATGCAATCAAAATAAAGCTTAGAAGGGGGAATAGGACTCACCCTTGAAGAACAACAAGAATAGCAACTTCTTGAGCTCAAAACTAGCTTTTAGAACCCAAATACACTCTCCAAGAACCTCAACAACAAAGATGATGGTGTTTGGCTAGGAGGTTGTGTGCAGATATGTAAAGAAAATGCAATTTCAAGCACTATAGAACACAATATAAAGAGAATGAGAGAGAATTCTAAAGAGAGAGAGATATTTTTATTCTCTAAAAATCTGAACCTTTGTAAAGGGGGAGAGAGCTCCCCTTATATAAAATATGCAAGCCAAAGCTTGCTTGAATCCCTCTTTACACGTGTAGGGAGGATGCATTCTGTGCTTATTAGCTGGCACAGCTAGCACTAAAAATATCTGCAAAAGTAGAAAAAAGGCCATAGACCACCTAAAGTGGTCGACCGACCACCTCCCCTGGTTGACCAACCACCTCAGGTGGTCGACAAGGGAAAAACTGGCTGGTAGGGGAGAAAAAGGTTCTATAAAGAGAGGAGAAGGTTGTGGTAGGCTGACCAACCAGCAAAAGTGGTCTACGGGGAAGAAAAGTGGCCAATAGGGGAGAAAATTGGTTGGCAAGGGAGAAAAAGGGTCTACAAAAAGAGGAGAAGGTGGTGGCAGGCTGTAGACTACTTAGGCTGGTCGACTGACCACCCACCCTAGCTGACCGACCCCCAAAAGTGGTCTACAGGGAAGAAAAGTGGTCTACATGGGGAGAAAACTGGCTGGCAGGGGAGAAAAGTGGTTTACACCCCTACTTCTCCCTCCAGGCAAAAAGGGGGGAGACCAAGGGTTAGCTTAGAACAAGCACAAAACCAAGAAAGTTTAGAGAATCAGAGGCAAGGCGCGTAGCCGACAACCCCGGGGACTCCAAACGAGCGCAAACATGCGCAATCATAGTAAAAAATGAGGTGTTTACAGTTACCCCTCTTTGACAGAACTCGGAAGTCATGAAATGACAGGAGTGAATGTCAAAACCCAGAGGCGACCCATTTTTGAAAAGGCCGAAGACTTACACAAACAGGCAAGATAACAAAGAGATGCGCCTGCAGGCAGGGGCAAGATGCAAATGACATGCACAATGCAGAACATTACTTATGATTATGTAAAGAGGGCTGTAATGAAACATCTAGATGCAAATGTTATGCAAAGAAATGCTACAGCAAACTCGTACACAAGAAAATAAGTAAACACGCCACGTGTGGGAATTACAGCTAGAACTACATTTCATGCAGAAAGGATGTCAGAAAATATGCAATTTTAGCGAGTCACGTGTGATAGATACGCTCAAAACAGTGCGTGCCATCTAACACATCTGGAGTAAACTGAGCACTATCCGCAGGTGATTTATCCCCTGATCACATCACATTATCCCCCAAGTTCACTGATCTAGTGCCGATAGACTTTGCAAGACTGGTGTGGCGATGACCTTGTTGTCAATCAGATCTTGTATATCATGGCGAAGACGAAAGCAATTGTCAGTGTCATGACTGGTTTGTTGATGGAAGGCACAGTACTTAGCCGAGTCATGCTTTGGAGGGAAAGGATTGGGTAGAGGCCGTTGTTCCAACGGTTTCAGATGTCCTTTCCTAAGTAGAACCCTTAGAGCTTTTGACAAAGGCATATAAAGTGGGGTAAAAACCCTCTTGTCTCAGGGTGGATATTTGGCTGTTTGTGAGCTGGTTCCGGATGCACCGGTGAATGGGGTGACTGTTTTTGGTGTGGTGGTGGTGGCCATTCTAACTTCAGAAGATCTTGCAGCTGCATCACCACTGGTGGTTGTATTCAAACTATGTGTATAACCCTTCTTGGGTGACTCCCTTTCATGGTCAATCAGACCATGTTTCATAGTGTCTTCTATCTGTACCCCAATCTCATGGAGGTTAGCAAAGGTGGGGAAGGGTAAGACGATCATTTTCTACATCAGGTTAGGCTGCAGGTTGCGCACAACCATCCTTATCTGATCTTTCTCGACCGGCCTGGTGGTTATTGTAGAAGCTTTGCCCTCCAATGGGTTACAAAGTCAGAGAAGCCCTATTTCGGCTCTTGCCTGGTTGTCTTGAGATCACGAGTTGTGACCTTGATTTGCGTGTTGTATGAATACTGGGCAACGAAGGCCTCAGCCATCTCTTCCCAACTTCTCTTGACAAAATCTTCCATTTTAGCGTACCAGATGGCCGCAACACCCGACAAGGTCCGGCCGAAGAGGGAAAGCCTTTGCAGTCTGGAAAGGCCTATTGGCCTTAGGATATCTGAGAACAATCGCAGATGTACCATGGGATCCCCGGAACCGTCAAAACGGTCTATATGTGGCATCTTGAACCGATCCAGCAAAGTCACCGCCAAGTCGGTATAACCATTCTCTATGTCTGGAATGGAATTAACACCCTGAGCTCTTTTAAACAACTTTTCTAGCTTACTCGCTTTCAACGTTGTTGGATCCACCTCAAAGTCAGTGTGTCCACTAGATTAGCCGGTGCTTTGGATAGTTGAGGTAGGATTGGGGGTGGAACTGGCCCCTTTAGGACGTCCGTATTTTCCTGGACGTGAGCCGCCTCCCCAGGTGTTGGAACCATAGGTGGGGGTGGGGGTGGGGGTGGGGGTTGATGCGAAGCAGACGCTCCGGCTTGTTGGGGTTGCTGCTGCTGCTGAAGTCTGGCAATTAGTTCTTGCCTGTTGAGCCACAACCTCTGCCTGACGTGCAGTAACCTCCGCCTGGTGGGCTGCATCCCGCTGCATGGCTTGCATAGTCTCTTGGAGCTGACGTATCATGTCCTCCATGCTGACTGCAAAACGCTGATTAGACTGAACAGGTGTGTATCCTCTCTCTGAGGTAGAAGCAAATACCTCAGCCCAACTGTGCGCAGGTGAGGTGGATATGGACCGCTGATCTGGTAACTGCTGTACTGATGATTTGTGCCTGATTGGCCATTCTTTGCCTTACCACTGGCGAAGGAAACACTGGTTGCCCTTGAACTGAATCGCTGACCTGACAAAGTCTATCAACACAAGTCTAATGTACCCGAGGGATGTTGGAGCCTTCTGAAGCTACAGTTCCAGGACTACCTAGCAAAAGAGAAAACATACAGCACCTCAGCCTGATTTCACCAAAACAAATATGATCGTAGCTGAATGACTGTGCTCTCTATTGAATTCTACCCAAAATTCTACTTGTAAACTAATACCCTCAGGCCGATATTTAGACTTGCAACTGATACATACATCTCTGTAGAGACGCACTCTAACAGCACATATCAAGCAAGTAAGAGCCAAAACACCCCTATGGTGGGGTAAGGTTTCCCTGTCCTATTTTGTCAGGAACTAGGGTTTCACTACGCACGCAACGGTTTCAAACAACCTACATTCGGGTAAACAACCTGTCCTAGTTTGGAATGGTCACTATGTTTTCCGATATGCAACTAGGTCGAATGGTCGAAATGGGTGCCTCGACAAAGCCGAGGTTTGTGTTCCCATCGTGGCAGAGTCCGTAACCGGTCAGCTTTATGGCACGCTTTTCCAAGTAAGTCTCCGGCGAACCGTTCAGGAATAGCATATGGCAAACACGGTGTCCTAGGCACACCAATGCAAATGTAATGTAAAGAATCACATAAATGTAAATAAAACAACATATCATGAGTTCGAGTCAAGTTCTCTAAATCCCCAGCAGAGTCGCTAGAAACTGTAGACCGCCCCGAACTCTCTCCGCGCGCGAAGGCACGAATTGTGTTCTAGCTACTACAGTTTGGACTGCTGTCACGGTTCTGAATCTAATCTCACAAAGTGCAATGTAAGACTGATAAATCACCAAAGAGTCCAAATCCGGCAAATCATTTTGGGAAACTGATTTTAATAAAAAAAAAAACGCTAAACATGAACTATTTTGCCAGATTTCAGAGTCGCCACCTAAATATTTTGTTTTTGGGAAATTTAGGAAACCCTGACTTGTGCCTAAGGCCACGTGTCCTTCATCACCAAAGTTGCCTCGGTTCGGGAACTTGGGTACGAGAGGGGAAGGTCTTGAAATGAGCACCCCCGCTCGCCCGATCAAAGATCGGCCTCTACTAACATGATATGTTGTTTTTGAAAACACATGCATTCTTATTCCAGTTATTAATCTAGAATTACTATGTGATGCCCACAGCATACAAGTATAGATTAAATCACTAAATTTGGAACAAAATATCTCATGTTTGTTTTTCGAAAATGTTTTGAAGTTGCTACCTTCAAGTAGGCTAAAACGTGGATTTGCCACCCTCAAGTGGGCTTAAAACTCACATTTTGATGAATTGTTCCAATTCAAGCAATGAAGCCTTCATCCACAGGCATTCAAGTAGTTATAGCAGTTAAGCACATAGCCTCATAGCAAGCATGCTAAACATGGCAATCATTTACCCGCATGCAAGGATGTTAAAGCATAAACACTCACAGTGTACTCCGAGCCAAAACAGAGAATTAGTTAGAAATCATGCATGATCCTAGCTATGTTAAAATGCCTAATGCAACACATGCAGTAATGCAACTAAATATGCTCGGCTATCTAAAATGACATATGAATGCAACACTTTGATACATGTATTCAAATAGGTATTGAAATACGATGTAGTTTGTATGATGCGTCGAGCCCGGTGCATGCAAGACAAATAAATGATGCAAACATGCAAGCATAAGGTATGCTAAATAAAACGTGCCCTAATCTAACCACTGAAAGCGGGTAAATAAAAAGAGAGAAAGACGTGGGGTTGGAAGACATTCACACACACACGCACACTTATTACAACATTTGCCCTCTCGACGGAGGGTCCAAATAATAAGCTAACTAGCTACGCTAATTTAACTAATTCTTACAAAACAAATCGGTTAATCAAGTACATTAACTAATTAAGTACAAAATCGACGAATTAGCTAACTAAGTAAAGCAGTTAAAAGAGGTCCTCGGGGCGAGGGGTGCATGCATGCTCGATCGCCTCGCTCAGAAATCCATTGCTATGCCCAGAATTGCCTCTGTTTGCATTTGATTTGATCTCTAAAAAGTGCACTAACTTCTAGATTGCTTCTGCTCCAACATGGGGACCTCCTGGTGGGCTGTCGACCAGAAAAGGGGGCTGTAGACCAGAAAAAAGTGGTCAGTCGACTACCCCTCCTGGTCGGCCGACCAGTTGATTTGCCAAACTCCAGTTTTGCCGCAATAGAGAACAACAAGGGGCATAGCAGTGTATTTACAAGATATGTGTGCACAACCACCTTCCCTATCATTTCTCAAGCTCAAGGGAGTATGGTACTCGACTCTCGGGCCACCAACCATGCATCGCAATGCACAATGGCCGAGAAGCCAAGTTTGCACAAGTCAATGTCAAATGAATGCACAAATAACACATAAGGGCCTCCACCTCTATCATGCTTGATCAAGAGGGTCGGCAACCAAGAAATGCTACACGTTTCATCACTTTAAGTATGAAACGTGTGACATTCCTCATGTTTGGATTAACGTCCAAAAGTGAGAAGTCCTCTAATTTGAAAGACGGACTAAGCCACAAGCTTCTTGAGCATGAAAGAAGCATCATGCCCTTGAGCATGAACGCCACAATTTCATGCTCAACCCAACAAAGGGCTTAAGACCTCTTTCAAAGTGATACAACAAATGAAATATGGCATGCAATGGAGTGCAATGGCATGTATTTCAGCTCTGAAATGACATGCTAAGCAACATCAAATCATGCAACAATGCATGCAATGCATGCTAAGAGCCGAAAGCATTGAAGCAAGCAAAGAGCATATCACTATAGGCATACAATACTAATCACAAATGACCAAACCAACCCCGGACAGAGGTTAAACATGCCAAAACAGTGGCCTAATCATGTTGAAAATGAAGCACCAAAAGCTACAACAACATGCTCATGTATTGGCTCGCAAGTTAGGCATTCAACACAACTCTCAAACACAATGAAGGCATGAATTACATGAGAGTATGGAAAGGTTATATGCTCTGAAATAACATGTTAAATGGTGTCATACCATGCAAACATCACATGCACAACATGTTAAAAGCCCCGAAACTCAAAGCTAGTCAAGGCCCTTTACACTACAACCATACTAAGTAATGCTCAAATGACCCTTACCATTCAAAATAGATCTAAGGCAGGTCAAAATAGTGGCAAAAACATGCTAGACTTGTAACATAGATGGCAAGAACAATAAGCTCATGTATTGGTTCACAAACAAGGCATAATGCTCAACTTTTCAAAAGCATTGAAAGAGTGATTTAAGTGGAAGTATGGCAAAGATATAAACTCTGAAATCACCTACCAAATGATGCCATATCATGCACACATCACAAATATAGCATGCTACGAGCCTCAAAACTCAAGACTAGTGAAGCCATTTACACTATAGCTATACAAAGCGAGCCCCAAAGGACCAAGATGACTCAAAAAAGTCCTAAAACATGTCAAAATAATGCCAAAACATGCATGGAGTATAGCCAGGACAAGCTAGCATGAAAGGCCAAAACACCAAGTACACTAGGCTAATGGGCAAGATTGCACTACAAGTGCCAAAACCAAGCAAGAGATGACTCCACCAACCAATATCAGAGTTATGACATGTCTAATAATGACTAAAAACATGCTTGAACTAAGCAAATTCAAAGCACAAAGACATGCTACTTTACAAGGCTACAAGTAGGATTACACTACAAGTGCAATAAGCATGCAAGAGGTGACCATGACAGCCAAAAATAGAGTTAAGGCAGGTCTGAAAAGTCACAAAAGTGAGCCTAAAAAAAGTCACAAAGAAGTAGAAACACATGCTCTTTTGACAGAACATCAACACAAGCAAACAAGAGAAGAGGAAGGGGGACAACCCCCACCCATTTGGGACCTCAAAACCACATTTCTACCACTGAAATTCTTCTGAGTTTCAGTGGTAAGAAGGCCAAAAAGAGATGGTCCCAAAGGCCTTAAAAGATGGCATAAAGCAAGGCAAAGCAAGGCAAAACAAGCCACCAAAGGGGGTAAACCACCCCTACCTCAAACTAGGCCTTAAACAAACATTTTAAACACTTAAAGATAGAACTTTTTGCAGTTGAAAATTAGGCCCAAAAAAGCATGCAAAGGTGGCCAAATATGCAATCAAAATAAAGCTTAAAAAGGGGAATATGACTCACCCTTGAAGAACAACAAGAATAGCAACTTCTTGAGCTCAAAACCAACTTTTAGAACTCAAATACACCCTCCAAGAACCTCAGCAACAAAGATGGTGGTGTTTGGCTAGGAGGTTGTGTGCAAATATGCGAAGAACATGCAATTTCAAGCACTATAGAACACAATATAGAGAGAGGGAAAGGGAATTCTAGAGAGAGATATTTTTGTTCTCTAAAAATTTGAACCTTTGTAAGTGGGGAGAGAGCTCTCCTTATATAGAATATGTAAGCCAAAGCTTGCTTGAATCCCTCCCTACACGTGTAGGGATGATGCATTCTGTGCCAAACAGCTAGCACAACTAGCACCAAAAATATCTGCAAAAATAAAAAAAAGGCCGTAGACCACTTAAAGTGGTCGACCGACCACCCCCCCAGTCGACCGACCACCTCAGGTGGTCGACAAGGGAAAAAATTGGCTGGCAGGGGAGAAAAAGGGTCTACAAAGAGAGGAGAAGGTGGTGACAGGCTGTAGACCACTTAGGCTGGTCGACCGACCATCCACCCTAGATGACCAACCACCAAAAGTGGTCTACAGGGGAGAAAACTGGCTGGCAGGGGAGAAAAGGGGTCTACAAAGAGAGGAGAAAGTGGTGGCAAGCTGTAGACCACTAAGGCTGGTCGACCGGCCACCCACCCTAGCTGACCGACCACCAAAAGTGGTCTACAGGGAAGAAAAGTGGTCTACAGGGGAGAAAACTGGTCTACACCTCTACTTCTCCCTCCAGGCAAAATGGGGGGGGGACCAAGGGTTAGCTTAGAACAAGCACAAAACCAAGAAAGTTTAGAGAATCAGAGGCAAGGAGCACAGCTGACAACCCCAGGGACTCCAAACGAGCGTAAACATACGCAATCATCGAGCACTCAATCGATGACGTCAAGTCTTTAGGGCGGTCAAAAATTGGGTGTCTACACATACCACCGTTACACACAATTAGGTTGTCCCATTGAACCTAGATCTTGGGATCTCCAGTTAACTAGGTTGGGCTTCCATTCTAGTAACTTCCAAAGGCCTCAACCCTATTCCTTTTGACGACGTTTCGAATAATACTTGATTTAACCCTTTGGTTAGCGGATCCGTAATGTTGTCCTTAGATTTTACATGGTCTATAGAGACAACTCCATTCGAGAGTAGTTGTTGTATGGAATTATGTCTACGATGGATATGTCTAGACTTTCCATTATACATATTACTCTGTGCCCTACAAATTGTAGATTGACTATCACAATGAATACAAGTAGCTGGCACAGGTTTAGACCAATGTGGAATATCTTCAATGACATGGCGAAGCCATTCAGCTTCTTCCGTTGCTTTATCTAAAGCAATAAACTCTGATTCCATCGTTGATCTAGATATACACGTTTGCTTGGAAGATTTCCAAGACACGACTGTCCCACCAACAGTGAACACATATCTACTAGTGGACTTTGAGTCCTTTATATTTGATATTCAATTCGTGTCACTATAGCCTTCTAGCACCACTGGATATCGAGTATAATGCAGCCCATAATCCCGAGTGTAGTGTAAATACCTTAACACCCGCACAATGCCCTTCCAATGAGAAGCATCGGGATTACTTGTGTATCTACTAAGCCTGCTAACCGAGTAAGCTATATCCGGCCTAGTACAACTCATCAGATACATTAAACTTCCAATTACCCGAGAATATTCTAACTGAGAGACACTCTCTTTATTATTCTTGGTAAAATGTAGACTTAAGTCTACAGGTGTCGATGACATACTCGTATCTGATCCACTAAAATTCTCAAGTATCTTATCAACATAATGAGACTGAGAAAGTACAGTTCCGCTAGATGTTCTGGTAATCTTAATTCCCAAAATAACATCTGCAATGCCCATATCCTTCATGTCAAACTTAGAGTTTAACAACTTCTTAGTAGTTTTGATCATTTCATCGTAACTACCTATAATGAGCATATCATCAACATATAGACACAAAATGACATAACCTCTGTCAGTGTCTTTGACATAAACACACTTGTTACATTCGTTGATTCTAAACCCACTTGGCAACATTACGTTGTCAAACTTCTCATGCCATTGTTTAGACGCTTGCTTCAAACCATACAATGATTTGACAAGTTTACAGACTTTCTTGCTTTGCCCTGGAACTGAAAACCCTTCAGGTTGCTCCATATAGACTTTTTCATTCAAATCCCCATTTAAGAAAGTTGTCTTTACATCCATCTGGTGTATCTCTAGATTGCGCAAAGCTACTATCGCAATCACTATGTGAATGGATGTTATCCTAGTTACAAGTGAGTACGTATCAAAGTAATCCAGGCCTTCTCATTACCTGTACCCTTTGATAACGAGCCTCACCTTATACTTGTCAATTGACCCGTCGGCCTTCATCTTTCTTTTAAAAATCCATTTGCAGCCTAAAGGCTTACAACCTGGAGATAAATCTACCAACTCCCAGGTGTGGTTTTGTAAGATGGAGTCAATCTCACTTTTGATTGCTTCTTTCCATAAAGGACTCTCAGGAGAAGTCATAGCTTCGTGAAAAGTTTGAGGTTCATTCTCAACCATATAAGTCAAGAAGTTTGGACCAAAAGATTTGGACATCCTAGCCCTTTTACTCCTTTTAGGCTTATCTAAAACCTCAATTTGATCATCACCTTGATCATCATCACTAGCAAGCTCATCAAATTGCTCCAAAGACCTCGGAACCCCTTCATGGGTTCGGCAAGGAAAAATGTCTTCAAAGAAACATGCATTCCTTGACTCCATGATGGTATTCCTGTGTATGTCTGGAATTTCAGACTTATGTACAAGAAACTGATATGCACTACTATTATGTGCATAACCAATGAATATACAATCCACGGATTTCGGGCCTATCCTAACCCGTTTGGGTGTAGGAATCGCCACTTTTGCAAGACACCCCCACATTCGTAAGAATTTATACGAAGGCTTAACGCCTTTCCATAACTCATACGGCGTCTTGTCCACCTTCTTCCGAGGTACTTTATCCAGAATGTAATTCGCAGAGAGAATTGTTTCCCTCCACATGTTCTGTGGCAATCCAGAACTTATCAACATTACATTCATCATTTCCTTTAGCGTCCTATTCTTCCGCTCAGCAATCCCATTTGATTGAGAAGAATAAGGCGCCGTGGTTTGGTAGATAATCCTAGATTGAGCACAAATCTCAATAAACGGAGGTTCTTACTCACCACCACGATCACTTCTTAAAGCCTTAATTTGCGACCTCCTTGATTCTCAACTTCATTCTTATAAAGAACAAACTTGTCAATAGCCTCATCTTTACTTTTGAGTAAATAGACATAACAATACTTAGTGCAATCATCAACAAAAGTGATGAAGTACTTATTACCACCAAGTGATTGTATAAATTTTAAGTCACACACATCACTATGCACTAAATCCAACGGTTCTGAACTTCTTTCAATAGAATGAAACGAAGATCTTGTCAACTTCGCTTCAATACAAGTTTCACACTTGTGTTTTGGATTAATCTTAATAGATGGTATGTGATCTAACTTGATTAATCTACGTAAAGATTCAAAGTTTACATGTCCTAGTCTACCATGCCACAAAATGAAAAACTCAAGCATATAAACAGAAGAAGATGCACCTTTATTCATCTTTGGGATAATAGTCATTACATTGAGTTTAAACATACCCCCCAACATATAACCCTTACCTACATACATTCCGCTCTTGGATAGAACAACCTTGTCGGACTCAAAAACCATGCGAAAACCATGTTTACTGAGAAGAGACCCTGAGACAAGATTCTTACGAATGTCCGGAACATGCATGACTTCGTTCAAGGTTAGCTCCTTTCCTGAGGTTAACATCAGGACCACCTTTCCTTTCCCCTCAATAATAGAGGTAGCAGAATTTCCCATAAACAACTTCTCACCGTTTGTAACTGGTTCGAAAGTTGTAAACAACTTCTTCATGAAGCAGATGTGGCGTGTAGCCCCAGTATCAATCCACCATTCTTTTGGATTTGAACCTGCCATATTCACCTCAGAGACAACAGAAGACAAATGCATGTCATCCTCATCATGGGAGTGCTCTTGCATATCTGCCATATGAGCACGGGGTTTAGTCTTGTATGGCTTCTTCTGTTTACGACAATCACTCACCTGATGCCCCTCGCTACCACAGTTATAGCGTTTTCCTAAGAACCGATAACCAAATTCCTGCGGCTTGTAAGCTGACTTCTTTGCAACACCACCCCTTGGCCCTAGCTTAGAGCCCTTGTTCACAGGGGGCTTCTTCCTTACCCTAGAAGAATTTCCATGCTCAATGACATTGGACTTTATTGAGGAGGTACTCCCTCATTTCTTTCCATTATCCTCCTCAATTCGGAGTCGGACAATCAGTTCAACTGACATTTCCTTGCGCTTATGCTTCAAGTAGTTTTTGAAATCCTTCCAACCATTAGGAAGTTTCTCAATGATCATAGCAACTTGGAATGACTTGTTCAAAGGCATTCCTCCGCATGAATTTCATGCAAGTTCACTTGGAACTCCTGGACTTGACTTATCACAGTTTTTGAATCTACCATTTTAAAATCTAGGAACCGGTCAACCACAAATTTCTTTACGCCGACATCCTCAATCCTGTACTTTTTGTCCAGAGATTCTCATAACTCTTTTGCTGAGCTCTTGGTACAAAACACACTATAGAATGAGTTTGCCAAGCTGTTGAACACATAGTTTCGGCACAGATAGTCTGTCTGCTCCCATGTGTCAAGCGCCATGACTTTCTGCCTGTCAGGCTCATTCTTTGTCACGGCTCGAGGATCCTCGCTCAAAACCTTTGCAAGGTTTAGCGTGGTTAAGTAAAACAATATTTTTTGCTACCATCTCTTAAAGTTCACCCCAACAAATTTTTCTGGGCGTTCATGGTGACTAAGCGGTCCTCTCGGAACAGCCAGAGTAACGCCATGGTTGACCACAAAGCTCACAGCAGTACGGGTTGGCAAACCAGTTGCCCCGGGGTTTAGATCCTCACCAACATTAACATTAGCAGTAGCAGCAGCATCAGTGATAGTTGCCATTTTTGAAAATTACACCAGAATATCACTTCTGTGTTTCCAGAAATTAAACTTAACCCTTAGAAAATCCCTCAGATGAAAAGTTAATTCAAAATTTTAGTCTCACCACAAAACCTAGAATCGAACATGGTCAAGAAAGTTCCCAGGAAGACTGGAGGGGTCACATCAGTCCCACTTAAAACCCAGTTAACCTTTTGACAAAACTTTCAAGAGATTGTTGACTCCTAATCCGTGATAAACAATTTTAAGAATTAAATTTTCTTAGGGATGAACTAGGTTAAAACAAATCAAGGTCCAAAACTTTTACAAGCAATGTAAAATAATTGCTACAACAATGTAAGCAAATAAAACTTGCTACTGCAAATTGGTAAACAAACCAACTAAATCTCAAGCAAATATGGTTCAAACATTTAAATAAAATAGTCAATCCATAAGGATTCTATTTAGTCCAAAAGTCTTTCCACGCTTAGGTATTCCTATTCAACACAAAGGTTAGTAGTCCAAATATTTTTGTTTTTACATCCCAAATTCTATTCATTTGGTTTTGTATTTGTTTTTCCATTCCCTTTCGCATTGGTATGCCTACAAAGAAAGTTAGTAGCAAACCACAACAAAATACAAACAAATAATCTAAGGAAAAAAAAAAGAAGTAAATTTAATAAATTAAATGAAACCATCTAGCCAACTATTAATTATATAGGTAACCAATTAATATAAGGTACCAAAACAAAATACAATTTGTAACTTCAAAATTAAATTATAACTTTAAAATAAAATTTAATAGTCATGAGTTATTAATTCACAACAACCATGTAAACTTGTAACTCCACATAAATAAATTAAAACCAAAAATTAATGCCCGCAATTAGATAATTCAGATTAATGTACCCAATTAAATTCAAATTAATGCACCCAATTAAATAATTTAGATTACTGCATCGAATTAGATAATTCAGATTAATGCACCCAATTAAATTCAAATTAATCATGTACACAATTCATAAAACTCTATAATTCCAAAATACATTAAACTAAAATTAATAGGCAAGAGTTACATACCAATAACCATTTAGCAATTAACATATGCAAATAATTCTAAAAAAAAAAATTAAATTATGTAATCTAGTCTAGAAAATAATAAGCAAGTAACAAATTAAAAACTAGAATAGAATTAGCATGTCAAAATTGCAACATCCATAAATTATATTTTATAACCTTAAAATTCATGCAAATCATGGTAGGGGGATGATGAACCATACGCATAAAATAAGATCATACTAATACAATTAAGTATGCAAATTATGATAGAGCATTCTAACTAAACTAAGCAATTAGAGAATAACATTGCATAATATACAATCATTGAATTTCCAAAGGAAAAACAAACAGTGGACTTTCTCTTTAGTACAGGTAGTCTACTTAAATAACAGAAGCAATAGCATGCAATATGTCTAAGACACACATGGATCTATTCACTAGCAAACACAAATATATTAATGTACTCAAAAGGATAAATCAGTGCAAAAAGGCATAAAAATAGTTTTATGTGCAGGCAAAGAAGCAAAATCATTAATCGGCAATTAACCTATAGAAAACGAAACAATGGCCTATTCATATAAATTACTTGAATTTCTAAACATGCAAATTTATATTTTGTATCATTGAAATAGTGAGCAATTCCGCAACAGTTTCTAGTAACATAATACAAAGCTAACCTAATTGTCTATATAAATCTATTCGATCAATTTCATAGAAAATATATAAAAATCTGTTTTAAGCTTGTTGTCCAAATTGTGAAATTAAATAAATAGATTTATGAAAAAATCAAAATTATATACCAAGAACATATGCTGATAATTACAATTAAATTACAACAGAAATAGGCAATACAATAAAATGGTAAAGAAACCAAACTGAAGCCTACATGGTAGCAGTTTCCTTAAAACAGATTTCGCCGCCTCACGAGTCGAGTGCTTGAGGAATCCCGGCGTCTGTCTCCCAGGATATGACGATCAAAAACTAGCTATGGCAGAAGCACATTTTGTCTAGCTTAGCGAACAAAAACTATGGCAGCACTCTCTTACTGTAGGAACTATCTGGCAAACTGGCTTGTAAAATGGAAGTAAAAATTTCTATATAGAGACTTGACAGGAAGGTCTCAATTTATGCATGTAAAGGGGAGAGAAGAAGAGCCTACAGCCTTTAAGGCTGGTCATTAAAATACCATTAACCAGCATCCATAACCCCTTTTCAAAAAGTTAAAAAGTTTGGATGCCCAAAGGATTCACACCCTTTAGCCAAGAAAAATGATTTAAATACCCTTTAAAATCCCATCTAACATCATGAGACAATTTCTTGGCAATTTCTTATTCAAATCTCAATGGTTTTTGGCCCACTTAGACCTAACACAATAGATGATTGTGACCTACTTTAATATTTAATTAAAATCACCACACTTTAATATTAAATTAAAGTCACCAAAAAATCATTTTTTCCAACACATCATTGGTTGTTTTTGAAGACATTTTGTGATTTCGAATATTTTAATTGTCATTTTGATTCTTAAAATGTTTAAATAGAGTGTTTTGACTTGAAATGAAATATTTATCAAAAGTCATTTCATTCTGTTTAGAATTACTGAGTAAAGGTTCATCAACACCCCCCCCCCCCAAAAAAAATGCAGTTCAAATGCATTCTTAAAATGTTTAAATAGAGTGTTTTGACTTGAAATATTTATCAAAAGTCATTTCATTCTGTTTAGAATTACTGAGTAAAGGTTCATCAACCCCCCCCCCCCCCAAAAAAAAATGCAGTTCAAATGCATTTTTATTAATATGACATTGTTACTTTAGGCAATTTTTTTTTTTTTTTTTCCTTTTCTTTTCTTTAAACTGCAATCCACAAAGACTACAAGTAACTCATACATTACCTAGTAGCACCCTTAAACAAATAATTTGGTAATACAAATATTAATATTGTTGGTGCAAGTCTTCCACCACCTCCACCTACGAATAATAATAGTAGAAAGCATTAAAGAGAATGAAAGAAAACAGATAATTGTAATTTTTTTTTTACTCTTAAGAAATTGGCATCAAAGCCAGTTGACTAAAAGTGAAGACATATGAAACTAACTGGGTTGCATTTGGATCTGAGATTTAGAAAGAAAATGAAAAGGAAAAGGATTTCAAGAAAAAACAAAAAATCACATTTTGTTTCATTCACAAATTACTTTCTTGATGAAGTCCCATCCACTTGCTCGAAATAATTTATTCAAACCAACAAAAATCAGGCTTTGACAATCGAATTAATTTTGAATAAATCTAAGGCTGATAATGACGCTGGTAATGACACTGAAATTTTCAATATGAAGCTGTTAGCAAGTGGGAATATATCATATGGCCTTCTCTCCTATTTTATTTTCTTACGATTAACTAGTTTGTTTGTTTTTTCCTCAAGAAATTGGCATCAAAAGCCAGTTGACTAAATGTAAAGACGAGATAAAAATATATAAATAAAGGCTCTTCAATGTGTCTTCATTTGTCACACAAACATCATGGGGAAGCTGGTGCGTGCAATTGTGATCCTTTTTTCAATGGTCATGGCCACGGCGGCGGTTCATGGCATAGCCGAAGATCCAAAAGCGGTTGAAAAGTGGTTCGAGAAGCTAACCCATTTAAAACAAAAGTTAACAAAGTTTCACTTCTACTACCACGACATACTCAGCGGGAAGAACCCGACTTCCATTCAAGTCGCTGGATTCAACGTCTCCGCAAAATCACCCTTTTTGTTTGGCCTAATCAACATGTTTGATGATAAATTGACACTCGTGTTGAATTCATCCCATGTGAAGGAGGTGATGCTCTTCCATGGGAACACACCTTGGTCAACAATGGAAGGCCACCAACCATCTTGAAGAGTCAAGGATGGAGGCTGCCCAAAGGCTCTCCCACCTACTCCCTCACCTATAAATGGAGGTTGAGAGGAGAGAGCAAAATGTGAGCAAACCGTGAGACAACAAAGAGAGTGAGAGATGTGAGGCGGAGAGACCGTCTCTCTCGGTGTGAGCGAGGGAGACGGGTGAGTGGCTGAGTGAGGAGAGTGTGAGCTCCTCCTCTATTGTAATCTTTCTGTAATCTCCTCATTGGTATAGTGATAACCGGTTACTCTCCCGTGGACGTAGGCATTGGGCCGAACCACGTAAAATATTGTGTCTCCTTGTGTGTGGGTGTGTTTTTCTGCTTGTTTTGATTTCTATAAGGTCTTGGGCGGGATCCCAGATCCCAACAAGTGGTATCAGAGCCTCGTCGGTGGCGTTTCGGAACAAAAACAGCGTGGTGTTCGAAACTGCCCAGAAATCAAGTTGCTCGAAATCAGGTTTTGAGCATACCAGGAGCAAGGGCTCGAGAAGAGGAGTCCAACCATATAAAGCAGACACCCAGAGGAGGTCCCACGCGCCCTCACGCGCTACCTGAAGAAGGAGAGTGAGTCCCAGTCGCCGCACGCGCCGCCACGCGCCGTTCAGGCAACCGGCGCGTGGTCCCAGTCTCAAGCACGCGCTCCACGCGCGGCTGAAGGAAGAAGGCAAGTGGGGAGAGGCGCGTGTATGGCACGCGCGTGCCACGTCAGCAGCCACGTCAGCAGCCACGTCATCCGCAGGAGGAAGAATCCTGTGTTTCGCGGCGAAGGTGCAGCCGCAGATCTGAGGCGTACAAAATGTTTTGGCTAGATCAGAGCCATTTGGAGTCCGTTTTTGGTGATCCAATAGTGGTTTCCGACTATTTGGAGTATTCCGGACACATCCGTACGGTCAGATTTTGGAGATGGAGTTTCTGTAAAAAGAAGGCAGATTAAAGTGGCAGACGGCGTCAGGGGCAGTGGACGGAATATTCTATTGGTACACGGAATATTCCCTGAACTTCTGAAAATTGCAATTTGGCCCAACATTTTCAGAAAATTGTGGTGTGGCCCAGCTTTCGGGGATAGTTTTCAGTGAGGTCCCTGGAAATGCAGCGAAGGTTGGTTCTAGCTAAACGGACCGCTCCGGACGCAACCGCGAGGTCAGAATAGTGAAATTCTGAACGGTTTTGAAAGATTGTCAAAACATGGGAGTTTGTCATCTTCAATACTCGAAGGAAGGTTGCCGGATATTGTGGAACGCTGCGGATTCACTAAAGAGGTTAGAATGGGCAGATTCTGACCCGATTGGACAACCAGATACAGATTGAGATAGATCATTGAAGACCAGAGGAGATCAGGCTTGATCAAATGGCAGATCGAGGGAGATCAGGATTGGTCAGGGGCGATCAGAGGATTGCAGACATGATTATCTCAAGATCAAAGGTCTAGGAAAGTTCTGTCAAAAAGACACTGTCTAAGGAGACTGGTTCTTAAGTGGGACCGGTTGTGACCCCACCAGTCTTTCCTGGGAACTTTCCTGGTTGTTGAGGTGATCGGAGGATCTGGTTCAATCAAAAGAGAAGACCATTCATCGACGGATAGATGATTTGGCAACCAGTACAGGCTCAGGGAAATACTGTGGCTGTTGGAGCTACTGTATACGAGAAGGTACTAATGGTATGTGGACATGTAGAACAATAGTTGCAGAGGAGCATACTAAGCGCAGAAGTACAATTGCAGACGTGCAACAGTGCAAGGGTACGCTAGAGTGTCGTACAGAGGCGCGAGAAGAGTGTGCAGCAGCGGGTTGTTGACAGTTCACAGGAATTTCCAGACAGAGAAATTGAGACAGGTAAAACGCAAGAGTGCGTGCCAAGGAGTGGCAAGTCTTATTTCTCTATGGTGGTTTCTTTAGTTCCATGGCAGCAGATGATAGAGTTGATGCAGATCTCTCAAGCAAGCTTGACGCAGGGAGACCAGAAGCCATGGGTGCGAGCACTATGCACGGAGTTGCATAGTGGTAACTTGTACAGACCGGTGGAAGTTGTCTTGACAGAAGGGCTAACTGTCAAACATCAGTACGGACAAGTGAGACAGAACCGAACATCAGGGATTGCAGCACAGACAACAAGCGTATGTGGAAACGCCAGGAGGTTGTTCAGAAGTGCAGAAGGGCAAAGGCTGGTTGTTCAGAAATAAGCTCCGAGCAAGGAAACTTGAAGATGTTGATGTGTCAAACTCTGAAGTTTTCTAGTTGCTCCAGTGTTCATCATGTAAGGAGTTGCATGATAGTCAAGGGCATCCAAGCAGGGGGTGCAGGACATCCAATCAGGGGGTGTCGGATATCTTGGTTGCGCAAGTTCAAGCATAGCAGGTGAAGACATCCGAGACAGGAAGCATGGAAGAGATCTGTGGGAGATAGGAGCAGTGGCTCTCTCCAAATCAGAGAGTGGTGTGAGTTGAGTTGAGGATGTCGGATTCCCTCCTCCTCTTGTATCTCTGGTGTTTTATCTCTAGCTTCAGGGGATGCAGCGTCCCAGTGAAGAGATGCAGACTATGTTGAATTTGGGCGTGACAAGATTAGCAGCAGTGTGTGCAGTGGATCACCTCACATGGGTTGAGGGGGTGATTTGTTGAATTCATTCCATGTGAAGGAGGTGATGCTCTTCTATGGGAACACACCTTGGTCAACAATGGAAGGCCACCAACCATCTTGAAGAGTCAAGGATGGAGGCTGCCCAAAGGCTCTCCCACCTACTCCCTCACCTATAAATGGAGGTTGAGAGGAGAGAGCAAAATGTGAGCAAACCGTGAGACAACAAAGAGAGTGAGAGATGTGAGGCGGAGAGACCGTCTCTCTCGGTGTGAGCGAGGGAGACGGGTGAGTGGCTGAGTGAGGAGAGTGTGAGCTCCTCCTCTATTGTAATCTTTCTGTAATCTCCTCATTGGTATAGTGATAACCGGTTACTCTCCCGTGGACGTAGGCATTGGGCCGAACCACGTAAAATATTGTGTCTCCTTGTGTGTGGGTGTGTTTTTCTGCTTGTTTTGATTTCTATAAGGTCTTGGGCGGGATCCCAGATCCCAACAAGTGGTATCAGAGCCTCGTCGGTGGCGTTTCGGAACAAAAACAGCGTGGTGTTCGAAACTGCCCAGAAATCAAGTTGCTCGAAATCAGGTTTTGAGCATACCAGGAGCAAGGGCTCGAGAAGAGGAGTCCAACCATATAAAGCAGACACCCAGAGGAGGTCCCACGCGCCCTCACGCGCTACCTGAAGAAGGAGAGTGAGTCCCAGTCGCCGCACGCGCCGCCACGCGCCGTTCAGGCAACCGGCGCGTGGTCCCAGTCTCAAGCACGCGCTCCACGCGCGGCTGAAGGAAGAAGGCAAGTGGGGAGAGGCGCGTGTATGGCACGCGCGTGCCACGTCAGCAGCCACGTCATCCGCAGGAGGAAGAATCCTGTGTTTCGCGGCGAAGGTGCAGCCGCAGATCTGAGGCGTACAAAATGTTTTGGCTAGATCAGAGCCATTTGGAGTCCGTTTTTGGTGATCCAATAGTGGTTTCCGACTATTTGGAGTATTCCGGACACATCCGTACGGTCAGATTTTGGAGATGGAGTTTCTGTAAAAAGAAGGCAGATTAAAGTGGCAGACGGCGTCAGGGGCAGTGGACGGAATATTCTATTGGTACACGGAATATTCCCTGAACTTCTGAAAATTGCAATTTGGCCCAACATTTTCAGAAAATTGTGGTGTGGCCCAGCTTTCGGGGATAGTTTTCAGTGAGGTCCCTGGAAATGCAGCGAAGGTTGGTTCTAGCTAAACGGACCGCTCCGGACGCAACCGCGAGGTCAGAATAGTGAAATTCTGAACGGTTTTGAAAGATTGTCAAAACATGGGAGTTTGTCATCTTCAATACTCGAAGGAAGGTTGCCGGATATTGTGGAACGCTGCGGATTCACTAAAGAGGTTAGAATGGGCAGATTCTGACCCGATTGGACAACCAGATACAGATTGAGATAGATCATTGAAGACCAGAGGAGATCAGGCTTGATCAAATGGCAGATCGAGGGAGATCAGGATTGGTCAGGGGCGATCAGAGGATTGCAGACATGATTATCTCAAGATCAAAGGTCTAGGAAAGTTCTGTCAAAAAGACACTGTCTAAGGAGACTGGTTCTTAAGTGGGACCGGTTGTGACCCCACCAGTCTTTCCTGGGAACTTTCCTGGTTGTTGAGGTGATCGGAGGATCTGGTTCAATCAAAAGAGAAGACCATTCATCGACGGATAGATGATTTGGCAACCAGTACAGGCTCAGGGAAATACTGTGGCTGTTGGAGCTACTGTATACGAGAAGGTACTAATGGTATGTGGACATGTAGAATAATAGTTGCAGAGGAGCATACTAAGCGCAGAAGTACAATTGCAGACGTGCAACAGTGCAAGGGTACGCTAGAGTGTCGTACAGAGGCGCGAGAAGAGTGTGCAGCAGCGGGTTGTTGACAGTTCACAGGAATTTCCAGACAGAGAAATTGAGACAGGTAAAACGCAAGAGTGCGTGCCAAGGAGTGGCAAGTCTTATTTCTCTATGGTGGTTTCTTTAGTTCCATGGCAGCAGATGATAGAGTTGATGCAGATCTCTCAAGCAAGCTTGACGCAGGGAGACCAGAAGCCATGGGTGCGAGCACTATGCACGGAGTTGCATAGTGGTAACTTGTACAGACCGGTGGAAGTTGTCTTGACAGAAGGGCTAACTGTCAAACATCAGTACGGACAAGTGAGACAGAACCGAACATCAGGGATTGCAGCACAGACAACAAGCGTATGTGGAAACGCCAGGAGGTTGTTCAGAAGTGCAGAAGGGCAAAGGCTGGTTGTTCAGAAATAAGCTCCGAGCAAGGAAACTTGAAGATGTTGATGTGTCAAACTCTGAAGTTTTCTAGTTGCTCCAGTGTTCATCATGTAAGGAGTTGCATGATAGTCAAGGGCATCCAAGCAGGGGGTGCAGGACATCCAATCAGGGGGTGTCGGATATCTTGGTTGCGCAAGTTCAAGCATAGCAGGTGAAGACATCCGAGACAGGAAGCATGGAAGAGATCTGTGGGAGATAGGAGCAGTGGCTCTCTCCAAATCAGAGAGTGGTGTGAGTTGAGTTGAGGATGTCGGATTCCCTCCTCCTCTTGTATCTCTGGTGTTTTATCTCTAGCTTCAGGGGATGCAGCGTCCCAGTGAAGAGATGCAGACTATGTTGAATTTGGGCGTGACAAGATTAGCAGCAGTGTGTGCAGTGGATCACCTCACATGGGTTGAGGGGGTGATTTGTTGAATTCATCCCATGTGAAGGAGGTGATGCTCTTCTATGGGAACACACCTTGGTCAACAATGGAAGGCCACCAACCATCTTGAAGAGTCAAGGATGGAGGCTGCCCAAAGGCTCTCCCACCTACTCCCTCACCTATAAATGGAGGTTGAGAGGAGAGAGCAAAATGTGAGCAAACCGTGAGACAACAAAGAGAGTGAGAGATGTGAGGCGGAGAGACCGTCTCTCTCGGTGTGAGCGAGGGAGACGGGTGAGTGGCTGAGTGAGGAGAGTGTGAGCTCCTCCTCTATTGTAATCTTTCTGTAATCTCCTCATTGGTATAGTGATAACCGGTTACTCTCCCGTGGACGTAGGCATTGGGCCGAACCACGTAAAATATTGTGTCTCCTTGTGTGTGGGTGTGTTTTTCTGCTTGTTTTGATTTCTATAAGGTCTTGGGCGGGATCCCAGATCCCAACAACTCGGGCCTAACATCACTTCAAAACAGCTGGGTCGGGCTCAGGGGATATATGGGGCGTCTTCGTTGGAGGAAGTAAGTAATTTTATAACCATGAATTTGGTTTTCACTGATGAAAAATATAACGGCAGCACTCTGGCTCTTCTAGGCCGCGACCCAGTTTTTGATCGGTATCGTGAGATGTCGATCGTCGGTGGTACCGATTTTTTCCGACTCGCACAAGGAATCGCTACCGCGAGTACTTATTCCTTCAATGCAACCCCGAATAGTGCTGTGCTTGAGTTCCATGTTATAGTTATTCATTACTAAAGCTTAGCTACCTTTGAATAACTAGTTACAATGCACACAAAGTTCTATTATGTGAGTGGACCTCACATTCCATATAAAAGAGATAGTCATTCGAAATTCTTGTATTGTGATAGAATTTTAATAATCATGTACCAATAATATTGTGATAAAATTTTTTTTTTTTGGTGTGCTACTTACGTATAATATTTCTGAAAAGAATTGATAATAAGTCCACTTGTATGGATGTATGATATTAGTTTCAATGATTAATTTGTTTTGATTACACGAACATGATTAATGAAATATATTAGCGAGAATAACAAATTAATTTTAAAGAAATTCGCGGCAAAAGTTACCAACTCCAAAAAAATTATTGGAAGAGTCAATGAGAAATTGGTTGGGGTCGGAAAAGTCACCGATAACTGTGACAAATGACAAACAAATGTGTACGTGGACAAATAAACAGATACATAGAAGTAACTATGCTTGGTTATCATTTTTTAAAAATACTTTTTAGAAAATTTTATTTTTTTATTTTTCGTATTTTTTTATTTTTACTGAATTTTTTTAATATTTTGAGCAATTTTTTTAATTTTTAAACATACCTAATATAAATATACCTAAAAAGTAAAAAAAAATTGAAAAAAACCTTTTAAAAATTCATTAAATATCAAAAATACAAAAAAAATACGAGAATTCAATACATTTTTTATATTTTTATGTATTTATTAATTTTTAAAAATATTTTTTCACAAATTTTTTACTTTTTAGATACATCTAAGTAAGGTGAAAGTAAAAAAAAATGTTTAAAATTTTAAAAATATTCACTAAAAACAAAAAAAACATGAAAATCAAAAAATTCAATTTTTAAAAAATTTAATTCAAAAAACTCAAACCAAACACACTGAATATTATTTTTAAATTGTTGTCTTTTGGTATGAAAATGTTTTGTCCTAAAAATATATGTATTGATGACATTTTAAAAATTTTATCACTAAAGTTTCTTTTTTTGACTTTTCAAAATTTTTTTAGTGACAACTATTGTGATAATTGGAATTGATCTCTTACTATTTTTTGTAACAAAATTTTCATTCTTAAAAATAAAAAAAATAAAAAAAAATTGGATAAATTATGCAAACGGTTTCTATAGTTTACACGATGTGTTAATTTGATCCCTATTGTTTTAATTTGTTCGATTTTGTCCCTTAATTTAATAGATTGTGTCATATTGGTTCAATAAATAACAGTCGTTAAGTTTGGTGGACAGAAAGTCGTCACGTGCTCAAACGATGTGTAAATTTAGTCTTTTTAATTTACACAATGTGTCAATTTAGTCCCTATTATTTTGATTTGCTCGATTTTGATAGAGACCAAATTGACACATCGTGTAAATTATAGGGACTATAAATTGACACATCGTTAAATTGACACATCGTTTGAGTTTCTGTCCATCAAACCTAACGGTTGTTATTTATTGACCAATATGACACAATATGTTAAATTAATGGATAAAATCGAACAAATTAAAATAACAAAGATCAATTTGACACATCGTGTAAATTATAGGGACTATTTACATAATTTACCCGAAAAAATTTTTTTAAGTCCTAAAAGTAGATCCTATAAAATATATAAATCACTCTTTGATTGTCGAATATAATTAATTTTGCATAGGTCCAGGGCAAGTAATGACACTAATTTTTTTTAATATATGAAGCACAAAGCATGTGGGAAGATTATATGCCCTTCTCTTCTTTTTCAAATACTTTATGATTATCTAGTTGGGAATGGTTGTGTATGAGCTGTGCTGCTTCCATGTACAAGCAACAATAATAGGAAGGGATAGTTTTTCCCAAAAAAAAAGCCAATGTCATCATGTTACGAGATCTCTACAAGAGAACTTGAGGAGTCTATAGAACCTATTATAAGTTCCATTTCGATAATCTAAGCTGTTTATCTTGTAAATCTCTTGATGTATAAAATCCATGAAAAAATTTAAATTAATTCGATAATCATAACTTTTTCATTTCATAGCATTTGTCTAAAAAAATATGAATGGTCCATTTCAAAAATATATTTGTCATCTATTTTTTTGAAGACAAATGCAATGAAATGAAAAAGTTACGATTATTGGATCGGACTAATTTTTTTCATAGATATTATACATTGAGGGCTTTACAAAATGAATGGCTCGGACCATCAAAATGGGACTCATAGTGGGCCCTATAGGCCGCTCAAGTTGTCTCATATTGAGATCTTAACATGAGAGAAATCCAACCATTATTTTATTATTTATATTATATCTTTACCATGCTCTTTACATGTGACAAAACTTTGCCAACAAGTGAATTAAATATGTGAAATTATTTTAATTATCAATAGATGGTGAGATTAAATGCATAATTTATTGTCTACGATATTATGTTAAATTATTAATTACAAAATATTAACTTAAACATTATTAATGTGTGATAAAGAAATTTAAAAGTATTATATATTCTATTAGACTCACTTTAATACATAACATACAAACAGACAAATATCTTAATGTTAACAAAACCCTAAACTCATCTCCTAACCAATTAAGTTTTTATATAAATTAATAATCAACAATTCAACAATAATTAATACCACTTGAATTTACCAATGCTACAATAATTATACCCACTCCAAAGAGTGTATAGCATTACCTGTTTTTTTTTGTCTTCTCTTTGTTAAAAATATCATCCTTAGCTGTTACATGTACACTTTATACATAAGTTAAGTAAGGTTTATAATTTTATAGATGTAACAATGATACATCCATCTAAAATTAGAGTTATAATTGAGTTCTAGTGAAATGAAAAATAAAAATTAAAAAAAAAAGACAAGACCAAAACATCACATCAAATAAGCCCTACATATATATTAGAGCTATTAGAGCTCTAAAACATTTTTCTAGTACCAACACACAAATTCAATAGCTCTACTGGGTGAGCTCTAGAAGCTCTAATGAATGAGGCCTATCATGTGACGTGATATTTGGTGCTAATTTTTTTTTTCTCTAACTTTATCACATTATTAGAATTCAAATTAAAAGTCTAAATTTAGAGCTCCGTATCATTTCTCGGTCTTCTTTCTCTGTCGGCCTTTCGTTTTGATCCTCCCCTTTTCTTCTTCTCTTTTTTTAATATTGAACTATCCACTGGTTTAGAATTTTATGCTTATAAGAGTGGAAAAAAAATAAAGATATGTTCTCAAAACAATGATACTGTGTCAAACAGTAGCCCTCTCCTATTGATGTCTTTTGTTGTACTACACATACTGTTTTTATATTAATAAACATTTCTTTAGTGAAAAAAAAATCCTAAGTCCGGCATTTAATACAAGACCCCAAACAAAACGGGTTTTATTAGTGGGCAGAAAGTTATTGTTTGTTAACGTTATTTAAAAATTGAGATCTAAATAAAGAAAAAAAAGAAATGCTTATTTAATCATATTTACTAAAAAGTATTTATCTATATATAAAAAATTTATATAATAAAATAGGATGGTTTTTGAATTTGTCCTACACACATTTGTCTTACTAGGATATTTAGACGGCTTAGATCTATTCAAATTATAAAATAATGACTGAGGTATATTTTTCAAAAAATATTCTACATGTACATTTTCTATTTTTCTACTTCTCTCTTTTACTTTTTTCTTTTCTCACTCATTCTTCCATAATCCCACCTTCCACTCTTTTCTTTTTATTTTTTTTTTATTTTCTCTCAATTTTTTTCTCTCTATTTGTTTTTTTTTTATTTTTTATTTTCTCATTTTTGTACACTTATTTTTATTCATATTATATGGAAAAGTCTGCAATCCTAGAATTAGGAGCCAGATTTTACTGTGTGTAGTGGAAATTAAATTAATGAATTTTATAGTCCACAAATTAAATGAATTTGAACAATTAATTATTATTTTTAAATATTTGAATACCTGATAGAATTCATAAATTTAGACCTTATATTAATCTTCAACGTCTATATAATAAAGCTGGATGATTTTTGAATTTGTCCTACACAGATTTGTCCGACTAGGACATTTGGACGGCTTAAATCTATTCAAATTATAAAACAACGGCTGAGATATATTTTCCAAAAATATAATACATGTACATTTTTTATTTTTTCACTTCTCTCTCTTACTTTTTTCTTTTCCCACCCACCCTTCTATAATCTCATGATCCCACCTTCCTCTATCTTTTTTTTTTTTCTCCCATTTTTATTTTTCTCTCTATTTATTTATTTATTTATTTATTTATTTATTTATTTATTTATTTATTTATTTTCTCCTTTTTGTTCACATATTTTTATTCATATTATATGGAAAAGTCTACGATCCCAGAATTAAGAGCCATATTTTACTGTGTGTAGTGGAGATTATATTAATGAATTTTTTAGTCTACAAATTAAATGAATTTGAACAATTAATTATTATTTTTAAATATATTAAATACCTGATAGACTTCGTAAATTTAGACCTCATATAAATCTTCAACATCTATATAATAAAGCAAGCTGGTTTTTGAATTTGTCCTACTAGGACATTTAGACGGCTTAGATCTATTCAAATTATAAAACAACAGCTGAGATATATTTTTCAAAAAATATCCTACATGTACATTTTCTATTTTCCCGCTTCTCTTTGACTTTTTCATTTTCTCACCCATCCTTCCATTATCCCACCTTCCTCTCTCTTTTCTTTTTATTTTTTTTATTTTCTCTCATTTTAATTTTTCTCTCTATTTGTTTTTTTATTTTCTACTTTTTGTACACTTATTTTTATTCATATTATATGGAAAAGTCTACGTTCTCAGAATTAGGAACCAGATTTTGCTGTGCGTAGTGGAGATTAAATTAATGAATTTTATAGTCCACAAATTAAAAAAATTTTAACAATTAATTATTATTTTTAAATACATTGAGTACCTAATAGACTTCATAAATTTTGATCTTATATGAATCTTCAACATTTATATAATAAAGCAGGATGGTTTTTGAATTTATCCTACACACATTTATCCTATTAAGACATTTGGACGGTTCAGATCTATTCAAATTATAAAACAATGGTTAAAATATATTTTTCAAAAAATATCATACATGTACATTTTCTATTTTCTTGTTTCTCTCTCTTACTTTTTCTTTTTCTCACCCATCCTTCTATGATCTCATGATCCCACCTTCACCTCTCTTTTCTTTTCATTTTTTTTATTTTCTCCCATTTTTATTTTTCTCTCTATTTGTTTATTTTTTTTATTTTCTCATTTTTGTTCACTTATTTTTATTCATATTATATGGAAAAGTCTGCAGTCCCAGAATTATGAGCCAGATTTTACTGTGTGTAGTAGAGATTAAATTAATGAATTTTATAGTTCACAAATTAAATGAATTTGAACAATTAATTATTATTTTAAAATATATTGAATACCTAATAGAATTCATAAATTTAGACCTTGTATTAATCTTCAACATATTTTAATAAAGCATGACGGTTTTTGAATCTTCAACATATTTTTGTCTTATTAGGACATTTGGATGGCTCAGATCTGTTCAAATTATAAAACAATGGCTGAGATATATTTTCCTCAAAAATATCCTACATATACATTTTATACTTTCCCGATTCTCTCTCTCTTGCTTTTCTTTTTCTCACCTATCCTTCTATGATCCCATGATCCCACCTTCTTCTCTTTTTTCTTTTTATTTTTTTATTTTCTCCCATTTTTATTTTTCTCTCTATTTGTTTATTTTTTTTGTTTTCTCCTTTTTGTTCAATATATTTTAGATATATTTCCACACAATGTATGTATGTTTGTAATACACTGAGACATTATGGGCATGCATACAATTTTCATATAATTATATAAGCAAAAACAATATTATATGTATGCCCGTGAAAATTATATGTATGTCAGGCACATCTATCTATCAAGCTATATATTATATAAGCAAAAATCAGTTTTTGTGAGGAGTTTTGTGATAACTCCAAAATTTTATAATAAATTTGTGATTTTATCAAATTAAAAAATAAATTCAAATACTGTTGGGATTACAATTATATTCTAATCTTAACATTATTTATACCGTGTCTTCAGGCACGGGCATACGCTATATATAGAAAAAGTAATTTAATCTCAAGTGAACCCTTGACTTAATTTTATAACTAGAAATGCCAGAATAATAAAATTTAAGTAATACTATGGTGCAGTTGGTTAAATATTTCTTTTGAGAAAACGTCTAGATGTTTGTTTGATATTTTTTTCTTGAGTAAACCATTAAAATAGAAAACAATAAAACCAGATTTTATCTTTTTTAAACTTTTGTACAATATTTTTTTAAAATTTATTTTATTTTTTTGAGTGACATAAAAATGTAAATGTCTTAATATTAAGCAGAAATTATTAAGGGGTTGGCTTGTAACCTCATATCAAGGATTTCTTAGAGTACCTGAAAGCTCAAGTGGCCCCGAACATTCGTAAATGTGACTTCACTGCTTCTTAATAATTATTGAAAAAATTACAAATAAATAAAAAATTATAAAGTTATACAAAAATTATCACTTCAATTATTAAAATTGATAAACTTTATCATTGATCTGAAATTTACTTTAAAAACATACACTGAATTACAATATTTCCATAATTTGTTTACACATTAATTGATCGACACCACCAACTCATATCATTTCAGCTATACCTCTATATATATAAAAATAAGATTCATCTACATTATCATTTGTCACACAATAGGGAGATGGGGAAGCAACTTTGTGCAATCCTGATTCTTTGTTCAATGGTGATATCCATAACTGCGGTTCACGGCATAGCCGAAGATCCAATATCGGTCGAAAAGTGGTTCGACAACCTAACCAATTCAAAACAAAAGGTAACAAAGCTTGAGTTCTACTTCCAGGACATGCGAGGTGGGAAGAACCCAACTTCCATTCAGGTGGCTTGAGCCCACACCACCAATACCTCACCCACTCTCTTCGGGAGAATCAGCATGTCCAATGACAGTAGGGCCTGAGTATTAGAAATAGTTTTGAATTTTTTGGTCTAATTTTTAGGTGGGGCCCATAGGTCAAATTTGGCGGGTCTAAGTGGTAACGCGTTCTATGCCGCGTTGTGATTCACGTAGTATATTTGGTTGCTCAAAACAATTATCGGGTGAATGGGAAATTGAAGCCAAAATAAGCCCCATGGAAATGAAATTTTTGATGGAAATGAAATTTTTGGTGGAAATTCCTTAAGGTTCGAATAAAGGCTTGTCTCACATTGGTTTGGTTGGTAAATTTTTGTGAGTTTATAAGGCATGGGTTTGTAACTTGGAGAGGGCTCCAAGGGCATCTCTAGTTTGTAGAAGGGAGAGGTTATAGGCTAGACCCATTAGACCAAAAAATAAACACACGCGCGCGTGCCGCCGCTGTCAGGCTGGGGCGGGGCTTGGGTGTGTGGTGTGAGGTTGGGCTGGGATTTTGCGGCCCAATACCTATCTTATTGGGCTAAAAATATTTGAATTTAATTTAATTTTTTGGTAAAATAAAATCTGTCCAGAATTCAAAATTAATTCTAAAAATCTATCTAGTTTAATTTCAATTTTGAATTTAAATCTGTTTGCACCTCTTCAGAATTTCTATACAGTTCCATATCTGTCCAACAAATCCGAATTTGTTCAAACCCAAAACAATTTTTTATCTGTTTGAAAATCAAACTAGATTTGTCTGAACAGGTACAATACCTGTTGAATTCAAACTGACAAGCCACCATTCCATCTATAAATAGGTAGTCTCTCATTTGGTTTTTTCACTCCAATTTTCTTCTCAAATTCTACCTGCTCTCTCTGCATTTTGTTGCATTATTTTCTTTGTGAGAAAGAGTGTAAACACTTAGTGTGTTCGTTGTGTGAATAGTGTGTGGTGCTGCTACTATTCACTATTGATCATTTTATCCTGGGAGATAGACGCCCACAATCTGAAAGCACCGTGGTGAGGACGAATCGGTTTTAAGGACATAGTGTTAAACACTGGACTTGATCAAAACTTTGTTCGAGAAATTAATAAAGTAAGCTGTTAATTTATTTTTCTATTTTATTATTTATTTATATTAGATTTTGATTTTGTTTTTGTAACAAAATAAAAAAAAAATTCTTTATTTTTATTTACTGGTTTAATTTTTGTTATCAAATAATCTCTCTCATTTACCTTATTTCTTTTGTATTCCGTTTGTTGTTAAGTATACAAACATAATTTATTTTTTAAATATAGTGAAAATTGTCCAACAATCTTAAGACAGATCATTTTTTTGGTGTCTTTATTGTATTTATTTTTCTATGCTTTCACAAAGTGATATTCTGGTTAGAAAATACAAATAGTAGTGATATATTGTTTGACAAATAGTAGTAATATACTGTTTATTTTCTTTGACAACTAGTAGTAATATACTGGTGTCATTAACAATTGCAGAATATTAATTTGTGTCACAGAAAAGTATTGTGGTATTTTATTTTTCTAGTTTTAGTAACAAGAAAAGTAAAAATTATTTTGTGTTATAATTTATTTTCTGATTTTAGTAACTAGAAAAATAATTTGTGTTTTGATTTTTTTCTAATTTTTGTAATCAGATATTATGGCTACTGAAAGTAGTACTCCAAATCTGATCGTTACAACGACTCCGGTCCCTATCCAGAACCATATTCAAGTTCCGATAAATCATAGAGAAAAACTGAAAAAATTTAATGGCATCGAGTTTAAAAGATGGCAGTAGAAAATACTATTTTATCTTACAACTCTGAATCTTGCCTGGTTTCTCTATGAAGAGGCTCTAGTACTTAGAGAGGATGAAAGTGATCGGCAAATTGTTGCCACTGTAAAAGTTTGGAAACATTCTGATTTTTTGTGCAGAAACTACATCTTCAATGGCCTTGACAACATGCTGTATAATGTTTACAGTCCTCTAAAAACAGCAAAAGAACTGTGGGATTCTTTGGAGAAAAAATACAAGACAGAAGATGCCGGTACAAAGAAATTTGTTGTTGGTAAATTTCTGAACTTCATTATGGTAGACTCTCATACGGTAATTTCTCAAGTTCAAAGTTTTCAATTAATTTTACATGATATTCATTTTGAAGGTATGTCTCTTAGCGAGTCTTTCCAAGTCATTGCTTTAGTAGAAAAGTTACCACCGGCTTGGAAAGATTTTAAAAATTATTTAAAACATAAACGCAAAGAGATAACCATGGATGAATTTATTGTAAGATTGAGAATTGAGGAAGATAACTGGAAAGCTGAAAAGAGGAATGGTAAAAATCTCATTGAGTCCAAGGCTAATGTGGTTGAACAAGTGCACAAGCCGCATAACAAAAAGAGAAAGTTTGCTGGAGATGATCCTAAACAAGGCGACAACAATGACAATAAGAAGTTCAAAGGAAAATGCTATAACTGTGGCAAGATTGAACATAGAGCTTCTGATTGCCGTCGCCCTAAGAAGAATTGCGGAAGTACAAGCAAGAAGACCACCAATGACTAACGGGATAAATGATATCAATCTCTCTACTGTGGTGTCTGAGGCTAATTTGGTTGAAAATCCCAAGGAATGGTGGGTTGACACTAGGGCAACTCGTCACATTTGTGCATAAGAAGATGTTCACTACTTACAATAAGGCTGCAAATGGTGAACAACTTTTTATGAAAAATTCTTCTACTTCTACTGTGGCTGGACAAGGAAAGGTGATCCTGAAGATGACATTAGGGAAGGAACTTAACCTCAAAAACGTACTGCATATACCAGACATATGAAAGAATTTAGTTTCTGGTTCTTTGTTAAGTAAAAATGGTTTTAGGCTTGTATTTGAGTCTGATAAATTTGTATTAACAAAGAGTGGTATGTATGTTGGTAAGGGATACATGAGTGATAGTTTCTTCAAGTTGAATGTAATGACGGTTATACCAAAACTTGCTATTAATAAGAATAGCACATCTTTTGCTTATATTTTAGAGTCAAATTTATGGCATGGTAGATTAGGACATGTGAATTTTGATGCTTTGTGTAGATTAATTGGTTTGAATTATATACTAAAGTTTGAAATTGATCATAATCACAAATGTGAGATTTGTGTAGAAGTGAAACTAACTAAGGCTCCATTTAAATCGACTGAAAGAAAAACCGAACCTCTAGAATTAATTCATACTAATGTATGTGATCTTAAATTTGTTCAAACTAGAGGAGACAAAAAGTATTTCATAACATTTATCGATGATTGCACAATATATTGTTATGTATATTTACTTTGAAGTAAAGATGAAACCTTAGAAATGTTTAAACTCTATAAAATTGAAGTTGAAAATCAACTTGGTAAAACCATTAAAATGGTTAGAAGTGATAGGGGTGGTGAATATGATGCACTATTAAATAAATTTTGTGCACAATATGGCATTATTCACTAAACTATAGCACCTTATTCTTCATAGCAAAATAGAATTACTGAAAGGAAGAATAGAACCTTTAAAGAAATGATAAATGCCATGTTACTAAGTTCAGACTTATCAGAGAACTTGTGGAGGGAAGCAATATTATCTACTAATTATGTTCTTAACAGAATACCCCACAAGAAAACCAACAGCACTCTTTATGAATTGTGGAAAGGTCGACCACCTTCCTACAAATACTTAAAAGTGTGGAGGTGTTTGGTAAAAGTTGAAATTCTTGTTTTGAAAAAGATTAAGATAGGATCAAAAATAGTAAATTATGTGTTTATTGGTTATGTTCATAATAGTAATGCATATCAGTTTCAGACTTATAAATCAAAAATACCTGATATAAATATGAACACTATTATAGAGTCAAGAAATGCTGTATTTTTTGAACATGTCTTTCCTTATAAGAAAGGACAGGAATTAAGTTTACAGAAAAAAAACTTATGATTATACACAAAGTCAAGAGACTAATGACAATAAAATACAAGAGACTATTAATGGTCTCAACTAACAAGATTTAACTGGTGATGAACCAAGACAAAGTAAGAGAGTAAGAACATCAAAATCCTTTGGTCTAGATTTTCCGACATACCTGTTAGAAAATAAATGTCACGACCCCAAACCGCCCCTAGTAGTTTGGTGCCGTGATGGCCAGTAATCTGAGATTACCGAAGGCCAACTTACAAAATTCACACACGATCAGAGTATAAATATATGGGGCTAACATGTGCGGAAGCATTAATTCAAAATACAAGTGGTCCATAAGAGCAGTGCATAAGTTAAATGAAATGACATACATCTTTACATAGCTTTAAAACTTGAATACAAATAAAATGAAGTACAAGATACATGTTACATCTTGATAAAAGGCTTCTCAAGCCGACATGTTCAAAATACATAAGCTTCAAAATTGCCGACCTAAACAAAGTACATGAAATACAAGTCAAGATACATAATATTCAGGATTGCCGACATAAACATTGCCGACATAACATGCATCCAAAACATCTTGCAAAACACTCATCTCGGCGTAGCCGACTTCTTGCTTTTTACCTACATATATACATATGGAGGGTGAGCTTGGATACTCAGTGAATGGTATGAATAATAAAGGGGTTAAATGAATGATACCCGAGATCTTTACAAAACAATACATAGCATATCTTGCCAAAACCATACATAACATAGCTTAGCTTGGCTTGAAATAAAACATCATTCAAAACTTGGTCTTTCAAGACTTACATACTTAACATACGTTAAATCTTATAACATAACCTCGGCATAACCTTGGTTCTTGTTCATCAAACTTGATCTTGCAAAACTTACATACATAACATACGTCAAATCTTATAACATAACCTCGGCATAACCTTGGTTCTTCAAAACTTACTTACTTACAAAACCCACGCGGTAAACTGCCAGTGGCAAAACAAGACCAAGCAAGAGCCCGTAGCCCTTTAACACTTGGGTGCTGCTCAAGTTTAGAGTCCTCCAGCACAAGGGACCTATGTTACAAGAGCCCGTAGCCCTTTAACACTTGGGTGCTGCGCAAGTTTAGAGTCCTCCAGCACAAGGGACCTATGTTACAAGAGCCCGTAGCCCTTTAACACTTGGGTGCTGCTCAAGTTTAGAGTCCTCCAGCACAAGAGACCTATGTTACAAGAGCCCGTAGCCCTTTAACACTTGGGTGCTGCTCAAGTTTAGAGTCCTCCAGCACAAGGGACCTATGTTACAAGAGCCCGTAGCCCTTTAACACTTGGGTGCTGCGCAAAGTTTAGAGTCCTCCAGCACAAGGGACCTATGTTACAAGAGCCCGTAGCCCTTTAACACTTGGGTGCTGCGCAAGTTTAGAGTCCTCTAGCACAAGGGACCTATGTTACAAGAGCCCGTAGCCCTTTAACACTTGGGTATAAATCAAGGGTGCTGCGAAAGTTTAGAGTCCTCCAGCACGAGGGACTTTCCGAGAAGGTCAAAACAAAGCTTACTTGATACATTGCCATTCAAAACAAAGCTTATACTTGATTCATAAAATAGGGATATCATTCATGCTTAACAAATACTTTTATCAAAACAAGGCAAAGCTTTATCAAAACCTTAAGAACATAACTTTATTAAAAATACCACTCACTTAGTTCTTGGGACGTCGGGGTCAAGGCAAAGGTCCAGGTCCTACAAACACATGGCAAAGCATACTGAATGCACTTCTCAAAACAAGTCTCACATGCATGCAAATAATCTCAGGAAAACATGCTGGAAGTCAAAACACTGTTTTACATGTCAGGAAGACATGCTGGGTACCAACCAGGCCTTTGCCGAGGTCCCACACCTCCTGGCCGAGGTGTGGCTACCTAGGCTTCGGCATGCGGCTGCATGCCGAGGTGCGCACAAGACAAACTGAAAGTGTAAGTGATCATGCAAGGTAGGCCAAGGTGAGATACGATGCTTGGCCTAAGTGTGAGGTCTAGGTAAGAGTGATCTCGGCGACTACACTTCGGGAAGTGAGGTCTGGAGATCCGGGTTTCCACCCTTGAAGAACAGGAAGAACATGAGCATGAAGAACATGAATGCCAAAATCCTAACTTCTTTATTACAAAAATCTGGGATTTCATGCTATGAGTTCGAAAACATGGACTTGGGTACCCATACTTGAAAATCATGTGAAAACAAACACAAAAACATGGATCTTGGCATGAGCTTTTGGATCAAAACATAACTTTTCCTCAAGAACACATGAATATCACTTTTTCTTTCTAAAACCGAACTTCAAAGCAATGCATGGTTCATGAAACATGCTAGATCATGCAATGCGATTAGATCAACATAAAGAATAACAAGAGTAGATCACGAATCTAATCTTAAAACACGGATCTAACGGTTCGATCTCTAGGGATCAAGCATGGAAATCTATCTCCTCCCAAGAACTCCTCTCCCTCCTCTAGAGCTTCTCTCTCCTCTTCAAAACAAGGATACAGAAATGATAGGCTTTTCTCTCTCTATCGGCTGACTTAACTCTCAGCTCGGACACGTGGCAACGGATGATTGGTTCTCTTCAAAAAGGTGATAGGTTAACAAGACAAGACCATGACAAAGCGTATCTAACAAGCTACTCGGTAAAGCACTCCGGCAAGTGGTGACATCGGCTAACAACAAGACTTTGGCAACTAAGGTGACAATGACCTCGGCTAGGAAGGACAACACTTGACTAAGCTGTGTCACACCTTGGCCTAGATGTGCCACACCTCGGTCTAGGTCGTACCACTCCTGGACAAGGTCACTCAGGTGCAAAGGTAACATCTCGGCCTAGATAATACACATCTCGGCCTTGGTGATTCACACCTTGGCCTAGATAATGACATCTTGGCCAATATGTCAAGACGAAGATGGAGGTCAACAAAGGGGTTCCAAGACACTTCTAGACTGAAGATGACCTCGACTTGGAATGATCTAGGCTTAACATAACCTATGCTTGGAATGACTTCGACTAAACATAACTTAGGCTTGAGGCACCAAGGAAAGAACAAAGCAGGCACACAACACTTAGACAAATCACATAAACACGAAACAAGGCAAGATTCATGAATGCAAACTTAACAAGACAAAGCTACATAAACGAACTCGAACATGACTACAACATGAATATGGGTTGCTACAGCAATCTTAACATGGAAAAACATATAAATGCATGCAAGCATGACTAAGCCATAAATGTGGGTTGTTACAATAAACCTCAAAGCTTTAAAGAAGTAATGACAGGTCCTGAAACACCTTTGTGGAAAGGGACTGTTAATAATGAAATTGAATCTATTATGCAAAAATCATACTTGGGAATTAGTGGATCTTCTACCTAGTTAGTGGATATTCAAGAGAAAAATGAAAGTAGATAGTTTAATAGACAAGTATAAAGCAAGACTTGTAGTAAAATGTTACAGACAAAATAAAGGTATGGACTATTTTGACACATATTCTCCTGTGACAAGAATAACATCTATCTGCATGCTTATTTCCATAACAACATTGTATAATTTAGAGATACATCAAATGGATGTTAAGACAACTTTCTTTAACAGTGATCTAAATGAACAGATCTATATGGAGCAACCTGAAGGGATTGTAGTGTCAGGGCAAGAAAAGAAAGTTTGTCAGCTTGTAAAATCTTTTTATAGATTAAAACAAGCACCTAAGCAATGGCATGAAAAATTTGATCATGCTATGCTTACTAACGGGTTTAATATAAATGAATGTGACAAACGCGTCTATGTTAAAAACATTGATCTGGGATATGTCATAGTTTGTCTTTATGTGGATGACATGCTTATCATTGGAAGCAGTCAAAATATAATCAAATCAACTAAGCAAATGCTGAATAGAAGATTTGATATGAAAGATATGGGGGTTGCAGATGTAATATTACAAATAAAAATTACTAAAATATCTGACGGATATGCATTATCTCAATCACATTATATTGAGAAAATTCTTGGTAAATTTATCAAGAATGATATGAATATAGTTAGAACATCTGTAGACATCAGTCTTTATTTATCAAAAAATAAAGGTGATGAGGTGTCTCAGTTAAAATACTCCTAAATCATTGTAAGCCTAATGTACCTAATGAATTGTACTCGTCTTGATATAGCTTATGCTGTCAGTAAATTGAGTATGTACACTAGTAATCCCGGAGAAGACCATTGGAAATTGATCATTCGGGTTCTTAGATATTTAAGATTTAACTGTGATCATGGTTTGAACTTTACTCAGTATCCAGCAGTACTCGAAGGTTATTGTGATGCTAATTGGATATCGGATACTACAAATTCAAAATCCATTAGTGGATATGTCTTTACTCTGGGAGGCGCTGCTATTTCTTGGAAATCTACGAAACAAACATGCATCGCACGATCCACAATGGAATCTGAGTTCATTGCTTTAAACAAAGCAGGAGAAGAAGCAGAATGGCTTCGTCACTTCTTAGAAGACATTCCAATGTAACCAAAACATGTGCTAGCTATTTGTATTCATTGTGATAATCAATCTGCAATAGGTAGGGCACAAAATCATATGTATAATGATAAGTCACGACATATTCGTCGTCGACATAATACCATAAGGCAATTGCTTTCAAATGGAATAATCTCAATTGATTATATAAAATCTAAAGAGAATATTATGGATCCGTTAACAAAAAGTTTGACAAAAGAGCGAGTGTATAGTTCACCAAAGGGGATGGGATTAAAGCCTATTACTTAAGAGCCATCATAATGATAACCCTAGTTATATGACTGAAGATCCCAAGAACTAAGTTCAAAGGGACAACTAAGGTATTTGTGGCTCGCCAGAAATCACCAAGGGATTAAAATTCCCTACCCATTCCTATGGTGAAAGTGATATCTGCAACATGTGTTGTATGCAGGGGGTCTAAGGATAAGCTTTGCTTTTGATGATTACTTACATCTTAATTTAGGCATAAAAAATCAAGACGAGTATAAAGAGATACTCACAATAAGAATCAACTATATGAGTGTCGAACTGGGGCCGGTTCTATGAGAATGAAGATGCTAAACTCTCTAGAAGCACTCATGAACAACCAGAAGCGTTCAAGGCCAAAATGAAAACAACCGTGAGAACCACAATGTGTCAGAATATATTTTGTGTGAAATCTTTTGTCTTAGCTTACACAAACGGCTGAACAATTCAAGGCATCGCGTCCATTGGCTAGCTAGTAAGTCCGATAGGTTATCACTAGGGAATGTTCAAGGCCGAAAGCTACCTATCTTGATGTAAGATATTTTCGATTTGTACTCTTTCAACAAATTCTGCATATTGTTACATTTCCGTTGTCATCAAATTCCATTAATGTGTGGAATTGTTAGAAATAGTTTTGGGGGGAAAAAAATAGAATTTTTCCTCAACTTTGGTCTAATTTTTAGGTGGGACCCATGAGCCAAATTTGGCGGGTTTAAGTAGTAACGTGTTTTATGCTGCGTTGTAATTTACGTAGTATATTTGGTTGCTCAAAACCATTATCAGGTGAATAGGAAATTGAAGCCAAAGTGAGCTCTATGAAAATGGAGTTTTTGGTAGAAATTCCTTAATGTTTGAATAAAGGCTTGTCCCATATTGGTTTGGTGGGTAAATTTTTGTGGGTTTATAAGGCATGGGTTTGTAACTTGGGGAGGGCCCTAAGGGGCACCTCCAGTTTGTGGAAGGGGGAGATTATGGGCAAATTGGGGTAGACCCATTGGATCCAAAATAAACACACACATGCGCGCTGCTACTGCCGTCTGTCCGGTCGAGCGGGCTGGGCTTGGGCGCGGGTGCGTAGTGTGAGGTTAGGTTGGGCTTGTTCGGCCCAATACCTATCTTTTTTGGGTCAAAGGAATTTGAATTTAATTTTATTTTTTGATAAAATAAAATCTGTCCAGAATTCAAAATTAATTCTAAAAATCTATCTAGTTTAATTTCAATTTTGAATTCAAATCTATTTGTACCTTTTCAGAATTTCTGTACGGTTCCATATCTGTCCAACAGATCCGAATTTGTTCAAACCTAAAACAATTTTTTATCTGTTTGAAAATCAAACCAGATCTGTCTGAATAGGTACCATACTTGTTGAATTCAAACTGAAAGGCTACCATTCCATCTACAAATAGGAAGTCTCTCACTTGGTTTTTTCATTCCAATTTTCGTCCCAAATTCTGCCTGCTCTCTCTGCATTTTGTTGCATTATTTTCTTTGTGAAAAAGAGTGTAAACACTTAGTGTGTTCGTTATGTGAATAGTGTGTAGTGCTGCTACTATTCACTGTTGATCATTTTATCCTGGGAGATAGACGTCCACAATCTGAAAGCATCGTAGAGAGGACGAATCTGTCTTAAGGACACAGTGTTAAACACTGGACTTGATCAAAACTTTGTTCGAGAAATTAATAAAGTAAGTTGTTAATTTATTTTTCAATTTTATTATTTATTTATATTAGATTTTGATTTTGTTTTTGTAACAAAATAAAAATATGTTTTTTTAAATTTATTTATTTTTATTTACTGGTTTATTTTTGTAATCAAACAATCTTTCTCATTTCCCTTATTTCTTTTGTATTGCGTTTGTTATTAAGTACACAAACAGAATTTATTTTTTAAATACAGTGAAGATTATCCAACACTGAGCTTAGTTCCAACTAGCTCGGTCAAGCTCAGAGAATCTACGGTGCATCTTCAATGGAGGAAATGAGTCTTCTTACATTGGTGAACTTGGCCTTCAAGGATGGAAAGTACGATGGAAGCACTCTGGCTCTTCTCAACTGCAACCCAATACTTTTTTTTTTTTTTTTTTTGAACGAGCTGCAACCCAATACTTGACGAGTACCGTGTTATGTCCATTGTCGGTGGTTCAGGGCTTGTTTCGACTAGCATAAGGAATTGCCACTGCCAAGACTTATTCCATCAATGCTACCTCAGGCTATGGTGTTGTACACTATCACGTTACTACAAAAACAGTTAAAGATCACATTTTCACAAATGAAAATATCTCACTTTTAATAGAAATGTGATAAAAAAAAATTAGATTGATATTTTAATCACACTTAATTTGATTTAAGTGTGATAATATTTATTTTGTATGTCACTTTTCAATTAAATGTGATTATATATAATTTTTTTAATCACAACATCTAAATAAATGTGATTATATATAATTTTTTTATCACAATTTCTAATAAGTGTGATCAAAAGTTTTTTAGGGAATATTTACCGCCTAATTTTATTTTATGTTTAATTTTATTATTTTTTAATTATTTCTCCGTCTGTGTGTATTGAATGATACATCCACCAAAAGGAAATACCAATCAACACCAGTCTCTTTCTCTCACTCTCACTCTCACTCTCACTCTCATCAATTGCCCATCGATCTCCTCTCATCAACTAACCATCGGCTACCGTCGCTCACTTTCTCATTGCCACGATCGGTACACCGTCTCAGGCCCATTGATTTTGAATCAGGTTTTTTTGTTTCTCTCTCTTTGTCTCTCTTCGTCTCTCTACCTTCTTCTATTTCCCTATTTGACTCTAGCTCTAGGATTTATTTGTTTTTGTGTTTTGATGTTGTATGGGTTTGATTTATGGAAAACGAGTAAATGGGTTATCAGTTTTGATATACATTTAGGGTTTTTTTTCCCTCCTCCCCTTCTTTTGATACACAGGCCTTCCAGACCCAATCAAGTTTTAGTCGTTAAAATGATACATGGCTGAGATCATTTACACTTTTGAGGTATTGGGTACCTGCAAATTGGTGTAGTTGAAGATATTCTACAGATGAATGATAAGAGTCCTAGCCATAATGAAATCACTTGTGAAATACCTCAAAGCAGGGGAGAAAGTTCTCTTGATGACGAAGCACCTATTTGCTTGTTTGTTTATGGGGTAAGGTATTGTCATTTTTCAATTTTTTAACTATATATACTATTTACTTTGTTTTCTATTTCTGAAGCTAGGATGAAATGCTTGTCTCAAAATTTCTAATTTTGTATTTTTCTATGATTTCCTATGCAATTGCAATTTAAAAAAAAAAAACTTCTCCTTTCTTAGAGATGAATGGATGAAGTTTCTTGCAATGACTTGCACAATTTAATACTGTATTCTTGGGCTTAGCTTATTAGGTTGTCACTAATTCATGTGAACTGCTAATTTTAACATGAAATTAAATTTATGGGGTCCCTTTCACCTTGATTCTCATTGTATTCCGTGTTTTTAACTTTTTATTAATTATTAACTGATCTTGTTATGACATGGTTTGAAGGAAGACAACTAGGAGTTGAGATTAAGAGTGTTCAACTTCCTTTCATTTTTCCCCGAAATATTGTTTTTATTGCACGTGGAACTTATATGGTGGGCAAGTATTATAGATCCTGGAGACAAGTGTGATACAAGGGATTAAACAATTAGAGATGGATGATGAGATTAAACTTACTGATAACATCAGCGAAGCACATGCACTACTTGCCTTGCAGTCCAAGCTCAAGAAAAATCCTCGAATTCAAGCTGCTGCTAGATCCCATGGCATACCAATTTATGTTACGAAGGTAACTTTCCATAAATTTTACTTAGCCTTGCATATCCCTTGTTAATGAGTTCTTATTGAAAATTTTCCTTTCCATTCTCCTCTTCTTCAATTTACATCACATAATATGTTTTTTGTAGACAAGCTCATTGATGTAGTTGACGAAAGCCATATGGGCATTAGTAGCTGATTATGAAGATAGTTTTAAGGATTTTGAATCAGATGACAAGATAAATGTGCCTTAGAAGATTGAAGCCTTGGAGGTGAAAATGAGTTTTCTTTTTGCCTTCTTCTCTATTTCATCTTTCTCACTGCATGGCTACATGCTATTGACACTCGCTAACTGAAGGGTTTGCATGTGCCAAACTGAAGGAGATTTTCCCAGTTTGGTGTAGTACGTTAATTATGTGTTGGCCTTGGATTCAATTCAAGCACTTCATTAATTTAGCCATTCTGTACTTTTTTTTTTTTTTTAGGGGGGGAACTGGCTTAGCACCCAACTTTTTACGTGGGCCTATTCCTACCCAGAGGCAGTGCCACATGTTTTTCAGGGTATTCAGTTGAATATAGTTCAATACCCTGACTTTGTTTTGCTTTATGTTTACACCTTCAAATTTGAACACCCAAGTTAACATATTTTGAATACCCATTCCACAAATCTTGAATATCCAACTCACCCACTTCAAATTTCGCACTCCTATTTTACAATCCACCTAAAAGAATAACATCCATTGTTGCTTCTAAATTAGAATGAACCCGCAGCTCATTCTTGGAAATTATCTCTACTCCATAACTAAATGTTGAGGGTCCTTTCTTTTCTAGCACTGTTTTCTGAACACGCCGCTTCTTCATCCCCTAGTGTCACATTCTGAGAAATGGATATATTAATGTGACTAGTCAGCATACCAATAAGCCACTCTTTCCTAGAAAATTTTCGTAATTGAAATAAAATAGTCATAAAATACAGTCAGAATGAGTGTTTGAACATAATCTTTGTTTGATATTCATATAATGTGAGAGTAGGACACAAATGAAATATATATAGCAACTTCCATACTTCATAATAAGCAATGTGAACAATGGTAACATTAGCACTAGAAAAGAATAGAAAACAATGAAATAGAACTGGAATAAACTACATTAATATACTCACAGTAAACACCAAGCAAGTTGAAGTCTCAGTTTTTATTAGATTCTACATATTAAAGTGACACTTGATTACACATCAAAAAGCACGTGTTCTCTCACCTGTATTCCTCCAACAAGCATCTCCAATGAAGGATTCATTATTAAATTCTTGATTACCCCATGAGCAGTGGCGACTAGCTGAATGCCACGTTGTGCAATTGTGCCTGCAGCCATTGCTTCAAGTTTTGTGCTAATTTCATCAATTACAATAACTTTACCTTCACCTACTCCACTACACACTCCACTTCACCTACCTCTACTCCACTACACACTCCACTTCACCTAACCCACTATCACCTCCACTACACCTACTACCACATTACCTTCACCTACTCCACTACACACTCCACTTCACCTACCTCTACTCCACTACACACTCCACTTCACCTAACCCACTATCACCTCCACTACACCTACTACCACATTTTCTTCTATATATAGATTGTATAGGAATTGTAATTAAAAAGCTTGTAATCTATCAATCAAGACATCAATCAATAATACATAAATTCTTACATGGTATCAGAGCAAGGTTAAGAATTTAATATTTTTTCGCTTCACCGGCGGGCGGCAACCTCGCCTTGGCCGCCCGCCGGACCTCAACCTAGTCCGCTAGAATTGTCTACTACATACCTACCTCCTCATCATATCTTCATAACATCTCATTCTCTCTCGGCATCATAGTAGCCGTGATACTGCTCATACTTCTGGACAGCGGAGAGAACATCGTCTTTCTCGATCTTTCCGCCGACGCCGGTGGCGAGATCCAAGGCTCCGGCTTTCGACATCACTCTCCCCAAATAGTCCATAGCAGCTTCTCCACCGGAAAGATACTCCTAACAGCAGCGGAAAAAAGGTGTTTCCCTCAGCCAAACAAGGCTCAATAGCTGTGGTCCTTATCAAAATACGTGTAATTGCTACTCCTGAACTTGGTTTCCCTATCCTTGCTAACAAGCTTCTCAAATGCTTCCGGGCCATGTTCTTCTATGTACTTCTCAGCAGCAGTTAGAATGTCATCTGGCTTACTGAAGATGTCCTTCTTCCTTGGGACATACTAGACGTTAACAGTCTGCTGTGGGTTAAGAAAGAAAGGCCTCAAATAATGCTCATAAACATATGCAGCACCACTGATACTCTTTATGATGGTGGATATTTCAATGCCATTACAACACAGCACCTTGAAATTTATTTTATTTTATTTTCTTATCTCTCTTTCTGACCATTACAACACAGCACCAGCACACTTGTTCCCACCTTTCATCATGGTCTCCACTTTCTTTTTCTTTTTTTATATTTATTTTAATCCATCTTTTTGAAAACAAAACCAATATCACTTTTTTTAATTCCTTAATTTATTTTAATAACATGAGTGGCCTCTCTTTTCCACCATCTCCCTCTTTTTCTACACAATATTTTTGTACCACCGCCCACTCCATGATTTCCATATTAATATTATTATTATTATTATTATTATTATTATTATTTTCACAAAAAAAAAAAAAAAAAAAAAATTCATTCCAGTTGATTTTTCTGCCAAACACACTTATTTTATTCATGTCAGGATCAACCCCGATCATAATTTTACACGAGAAAAAAAAAAAAAAAAAAAAAAAAAAAAAAAAACCACCATAACACACCCAACACCCACAGTGAGATTTTTCTTCTCTACTCTGCTGCAGATCTCTTCTTCTTTCCTCCGTCCTGGGCGGCCCTTGACGGTGCTGCCTCCGTGTTTCCTACGCCGCCGAGCACGTTCACTCCTCCATACTCCTCCACTGCAGCATACGGCGGACCTCCAAATCGGAACATCACAGTGGCCTTCCGCTTCAGCTCCTTATTTTCTGCTTTCAGCACACTTATCTCTGCTCGCGCATCCTTATACATGCGTTGGAGCAGAGCCAGCTGGGAATTTAAATGCTGCACCTCATTTGTCCTACTCTGCAGCCGGTTCGACAAATTTGTGACCGCCGTCATGGTTTCCACGCATGACTTCAGAGTATACTGATTAGCCTCAATATCAGTTTGCACCGCCATTTTTTGCTCCACCGACCGCATCGGAAAGTTCAATGGAGCAAAACCAGAGGTGTTTGGTTGAGGTTCACTGGCCACCGCACCAGTTATTTCTCTTGTGGGCTCGTTCAGTTCTGGAAAGAGCGTGAGCAGGTTCTGGGTAGCTGGACGGGAAGAAGAGGCCATGTTTTTTGGGTTGCTAAGTGTTTCAGCGAAATAGCAATTTCAGACTGGTAATGTTCGGAAGGGTTGGTGACAGAATGGCAACAAAGTGTTCCACAGTTTCTCTCTCCGCAGAGGCAGAGTTTTTTCAGCGAAGGGTTGGTTTCAGAGGTTTCAGAATGGTATGCCTCAGCCTCAGCCTTCGTCTTGGTTAAATAGCCGAGGCAGCCACGCGTATCGCGCGCCTCTTGCCGCCCGACAAACTGGCACGCCTTTTCATGGCACATCTTTTGACAAAGTGGACACGCCTTTTGATGGCACGCCTTTTGATGGCACGCCTTTTGATGAATTGGGCACGCCTTTTGATGGCACGCCTTTTGACAAAATTGGGCACACCTTTTGAGGGTGCAACTTTTTAAGAGTCCGACAAGACTCTGTAAACTGTCCCGACATTGATTCCGGTTAGTTTTTACAAGTGTCCGACAAGACTCTGTAAACTGTCCCGACATTGATTCCGGTTAGCTTCTTTATGGGTCCGACAAGACTCTGTAAACTGTCCTTTATGGGTCCGACAAGACTCTGTAAACTGTCCCGACATTGATTCCGGTTAGTTTCTACAAGGGTCCAGCAAGACTCCGTAAACTGTCACAACATTGTCTTCTACAACGGTCCGACATGACCCCATAAACTGTCTTCTACATCGGTCTGACACCACCATACAGTGTCCTCTACAACGTTATGACACCCCATACAGTGTCTTCACCAACGGTCTGACACGACCATACAGTGTCTCCTATCCTTTTTTATTTTTATGTATTTTCTTGTTTTGTTACTCTCTCCAAACTCAAGTTGGTTAGTTTCTCTCCTCCTTGAGTTTGCGGGGGGCTGTTAGAATTTCCCATCTTTACCTTCACCTACTCCACTACACACTCCACTTCACCTACCTCTACTCCACTACACACTCCACTTCACCTAACCCACTATCACCTCCACTACACCTACTACCACATTACCTTCACCTACTCCACTACACACTCCACTTCACCTACCTCTACTCCACTACACACTCCACTTCACCTAACCCACTATCACCTCCACTACACCTACTACCACATTTTCTTCTATATATAGATTGTATAGGAATTGTAATTAAAAAGCTTGTAATCTATCAATCAAGACATCAATCAATAATACATAAATGCTTACACTTGTGCCATATGGTTTTCAACTGCTTCAATCAGCACCTAGACATAAATCCTTTAATCAAATGACAAAATATAACATAAATAAGATGGAGAAAAGAGAATTATACTACTTCAGCATATATCATGTTTTAATTTGATTGGGGGCAATGCCTTGGGCCACTATCGAGGGTTAACTAAAAATGTGAGGAAAACTACACAGTCATTTCGATGAAAATTTAAAAGTTTGCATTATGATATATGTTTTGAGTTCTCAATATTCTTTAACAAACTAAGCTTTAGTTGTTTTGCTTTCTTAAATTGTTTTGCAAGGTATGAAGCTCCAAATCTGAGGTTTGCTAAATTGTTACTATTATCTATTGTTAAATGAGTGTTCTCTCTCTGTCTCTCTGTCATTCAACTGAAAAAAAAAAATTGAATTTTAGAAATGAGGGACCATGATCAATCTTCAATTAATAGTAGTGCATCTATTAGAGTTCTCGCATAGATTGGTTGCCCAGTTATTTGTTTTTCCTTGGTCTCTAGAAACTCCAATCTTGTATGTTATCTTGTGTGAAATATTGAAGAGTAATAACATGTTTCAACCTTGCCCCAAGAGATCAAATACAACAAAAATCCTGCTCTCTATAACTGATATTACTAATGTATAATTTACTCACAGCTAAGACTGTTCATTCATATGCCAAACAATATCACTCAAGAAATGCTGATAACCCAGGTGCAGCAATTGTACAAGGTTGGCCTGCTTTGTTCTGTTGTAACTTGTAACTGCCCTATTTTAGTGTCATTAACTTCAACCAACACAAAGATATATATTCCCAGAGAGCTTTACTAATTGCATCATTATCTCTTGCAATTTAGTTGAAGTAGCATTTTGCATTTTATCATTTTAAAGGAAACTCGCACACAAAGTGGCAGCCGAGGGATTTCTAGTAGTGGTTCCTGATTTCTTCTATGGTGAACTTTTCGATCTTAATAACCCTAATATGGACCGGGAATCATGGAGAAAGGCTCATGGCATGGTTAGTTTCTGGTTTCACTACCCTTATCTAAAAGTCGGTCATCAAAATTGACATGCTAGTTTCAAAGATTAAAGAAGTGATAGCGCACACAGTTTTTCTCTATTTCAACATCAAAAGGTTCCAAATTGTCATCATGCATAATTTTTAAAATTTTCAGGGTCGTCCAGTTGAGATAGGACTAAAAACTAAAATTTTTGACATGATTGAAATAAAATTAAAAAAAAAGTTAAGTAAAGAAAAAAAAAAAGAAAGAATAAAGATCAACTTTAGGTGGATAAATTCATCACTAAAATGTTGTGAGAAACATATTGATTCTATTAGAACACAAGAGGTTTGGAAAGAAAGAATTTTTTTCTTCAACAATTCAATTAGCTATGTTAATGTGAACTTCTGCATTCCAGGATAAAGGGTTTGAAGATGTCAAGCCAGTAATTTCTGCTTTACGAAGCAAAGGAGTCACTTTAATAGGGGCTGCAGGTTTCTGCTGGGGTAGTAAGATATTTCTATTGCTTTTTACATGAAATAAGCTATGAAACTTGACATTTTTGAGCTGGGCTGCTCTTCATCGACGAGTCATGGACTCGCTGCTAAGATTATGGGTTATTTTTTGCGTTTGACTCAGGGGTGGTAGTTGTAAAACTAGCAAGGACCGATGAAATTCAGGCTGCAGTGGTTTTGCATCCCGGTCGCATCACAGAAGATGAAATCAAAGGTAAATTTCACACTTCTCAAGCGCATAACTTGTGTGTGTGTGTGTGACACTGATAGCTTGTTCTTACAGAGGTCAAGTACCCAATTTCAATATTGGGAGTCGAGATTGACCAAGCATCTCCACCTGAACAACTGAAACAGTTTGGGGAGATTCTATCAGCAAAACCCGAGGTAAGAGATTCTCAAAATGTTGCATAGCTGATTTGAGAAAAAATAAAAAATAATTTTAAAGCTGTCTTGTAAAGCTTTGAAAGTTCAGAAAGATAGTTCGTCTTGGCTTCAAGCCCTTTCATCATGTTATTACTCTAATTGATTTTGGTATTCTCATGCAACTTCGATATTATGTACTCAAATTTCAGTACACCTTGTTGACATAACCTTTTGTTATCCTTGCTTAAAGAACTAGAATCCTTTGACTTTCTTCGTTTACATTTTTACCTTATTTTTCAGATCGACAGCTTTGTGAAAATATTCCCTGGTGTATCTCATGGATGGTCGGTAAGATATGATCTTGGTAATGAATCGGCCGTCAAGAGTGCTGAAGAGTCCCATGGAGACATGTTGAGCTGGTTTAAAAGGTACTTCAAGTGAAAAAAAATTCAAATAATTCGAGGAATGATACTGCACTGTTCCAAGGACAAGCGTTGGGTTTTTGTGAGACATCGGGGCAATCTGTGCTTGTAGGGTTTTTGTTAGGCATTTTATGAGACAATAAATTCTCGCATCTTCAAAGACTCCCTCTTTTGGGGGGGGGGGGAGGGGGGGGGGGGAAGAATTTGTTAAGCTTATAATGTGATGGATGCAGATTAAATTAAACAAAGAAAGAAGATTTATAAAGTGACTTATTCTTTAAGCTTATAATATGATAAATGCAGATTAAATTAAACAAAGAAAAAAAGTTCCTATCCATTTATGATAGAGGTATAGGTATGACAAAGGAGGAGTGGATCAAGAACTTGGGAACAATAGCTAAATCTGGAACTTCAGGTATTTTATTTTATTTTATTTTATCAATAAGGCTGAGTGTTTTACTGGTACAATGTGAACTTCTTCCTTGTGGGTAGTTAATAATTAATGGTCTGTAATTGATTTATTTATGATTTTGTAGCAATGTCATGTTATAGCTATTCATTATTAATAAGGTTGTCTTTGAAGGGTTTCATTTTTTTCATTTTGAAATGCGCTTCTTGCAAATACTTTTAATGTTTTTTTCACAGAGACGAGTAGATTCCCACACATGTGGATCTCTCAACCCTTGTGTGTCTTCTACGTCTTATGTTTCCTTGGACCATGCATTCTGGTCTGGTCTTTGTGTGGATAAAAAAATAAAAAATAAAAAAGCCTGTTATTTTACATTTTTTTTTTTCTATCATAGAAAATGATGTTGTAATTATATATACCAAACCAAACCAAGTCTTAAATGTGATCAAATGGGAGGGGTTACATGAATCTTTTTTCTTCACACGGCCCTATCAACGGTCATTTCGTTAGTTAAATTAAGTAGATTCATATCTCTATATATAACGTTAGTCAACGTTAATTTAGGCTTTCTCCATTCCCTAACACTTTCATCTACCGTTGCAGCATCTCATTTTTTCACTACTGCCTCTGTTGGTTTTCGTTAAATATGACCAAATCATCTTAATCGATTCTCTCTCAACTTATCTTTTATCGGTGTTACTTCTACCCATTCTTGAATATATTCATTCCTAATTCTATTTTGTCTAGTCTTGCTACACATCTACCTTAGCATCCTCATCTCAGTCACACTCATCTTATCTATATATTGTTTTTGATTGCCCAGCACTCCGTCCCATACAACATCGTTGGTATGATGTAATTATATATATATATTTTTTAAAAAAAAATTATTACTATATATTTCTGCTTTTCCTTGATGATATAATCAACAAAATGTCCATCATCTAATACACTCAGAATGATTATTTAATTTTTTTTTTTTTACAAATTATTTATAAATTACAATTATCTGAGATATGGCCCATATTTTAGTAATTTTAAATCTAAATTATACAACTTATTTTTGAGGATAAAATTCAAAATAAATTTTCATGATAGATAACACATTTCTATTTTCCAAGTTCTAAAGCAGTGAAGAAGGAGATGGTTGACTGGCTCATCAGTTTCATTGCCACATAAAACACATAAACTAGGCCGTCCTCACTGTCCCATTGGGATGATTCATGTAGTCATGGAATCTTGGTCGTCCATTTGAGATGTGAATATTGATTGATCATGGTAAAAGTCACACTAAATTTGCATTTATAAAACTAATAGATGATAATTATATTTTTAAAAATAAATTATTTATTTTTTCAATGGTGTGGTTCATGCTCATGGTAATGTCATTTTGTTGAAGAGTCTTCTTAACTATTTTTTGGTGCTGAATACCTTGGCTGCGACAATACTCATCAAATGGCCCAATGTATTCACCACCATTGTCTGATCGGATGCACTTCAATTTCTGTCTTATTTCTCTTTCAACCATGGTCTGAAAATGCTTAAATACACCTAAAACTTAATCTTTAGTTTTTAGTATAAAAGTCCAAACTTTCCTTGAATAATCATCAATGAAAGTAACAAAATAAAGTGCACCATTATGTGTTTTAACTTTCAAAGGACCACAAACATCCGAATGAATCAACTCCAAAACATTTTCTTTTCTAGAAGCAACATTCTTATGAAAAGAAACTCTATGTTGTTTACCTGCCAAACAATGAACACAAGTTTTAGAATGTATACTTTTCAAACCGGGTAGAAGCTTTTTCTCGAACAAAATTTATAGCCCTTCATATGGCCAAGCCGCTTGTGCCACAATTCGGTAGAAGTATTATCTTTCAAGTGCATTGATAACATATTTACAAATTTTTCCTTGCATCGAATGAAGTGTATGAGTCTTCTTGCACTTAGCCACCACCAAAGAACTCTTTGTGAGCTTCCATATTCCATCACCAAATTTATTGTTGAAGCCTTCATTATCTAGCTTCCCGATAGAAATCAAATTGAGACGAATGTCAGGAACATGCCTCACATCTTTAAGCAACAACTGCAACCCAAATTTGTTTCCAAGCAAACATCACCCATGCTAATAATCTTGGACAAACCTTCATTACCCATTCAAACACAACCATAATCTCCTTTGGTGTAGGTAGTGAAGAAATCAACTCGAGAAGTCATATGAAACGAAGCACCAGAATCATTCACCTAATTGCTCTTTTGACCCACAAAATTGATACAATCAACTTCACAAACGACCATGAGATCATCGGTAGTAACTGCCGTTGTGCCTTTTTGCTTCTTATCCACACTTTTGTCACGGCTTTTTCTCCTTGTTCTTGAGCTTTCGGTATTCCTGCTTCATGTGCCATTTCTCATGGCAATAATGGCACTCAATGTCTTTCTTTAAAAAAGAACCATCTCTTGATTTGTCACGGCTTTGATCACGATCATGAGGAGTCTTACTCCTTCCTTGTTTTGCTTTGGCCTCTCACAATAAATGCTTCTGAATAAGAGGAACTCATTGATTTTCTTCTAGTTTTTTCATTCAACAAGCTACTAGTGACTTGGCTCATTGTGACAACTCCATCGAGCAACGAATTACTAACTATCACAACCAAAGTCTCCCAACTTTCGGACAAAAAACTAAGTAGCATCAAAGCTTGCAACTCATCATCAAAAATAATTTTCATAGAAGCAAGTTGGTTAACAATACTCTTTATTTCATTCAAATGTTCTGGAATAGGGATGTCATCTTTATATTTTAAATTAACCAACTTTTAAAACAGAAAGGCTTTATTTGTAGATGATTTCCTGTCATAAAGGCCTTCTAATTTTTTCCATAAATCTTGTGCTAAAGTTTCAGTTGCAACATAATGAAACACACTGTCATCAATCCATTGACGGAAAACACCAATGGCTTTTCAATTAAACCTCTTCCATTCATCATCTTTCATACTATCGGGTTTGCCACTGTCACCCTCAATAGACCCATACAAATCTTTACAAAATAATAGGTCCTTCATTTTAGTTTTCCAAGTTACCCAATTACTTCTATTGAAGCTAGACATACGACTTACATTCCCCTCCATTAATTTACACAAATAAATAAACTCAAATAAACCGTAAGCTCTGATACTAGTTATTTGGGAAAATATATGATTTCCCACAAGTAAATCAATCAATGAGAATAAAAACTAATGCGGAAAAATTAAATCAACAGCGACACAAGAATTTTACGTGATTCCCTCAATGTGAGGTACGTCCACGGGATCAAAATTTGATTCTACTATCAATCAAAGAGTTTCCAAACAATTACAAATAAGACACGAATGATCTCACAAAATCATCCTTAGGTAAATTCTAAATAATCATAAAGAAATAAGAGGAAAGTCCTCACCAAATAGATGAATAAAAGTTTTCGAAATAGAGTTGTAGAAAATACAAAATAACAACACAAATCAACCTCCAAGCACCAGTCAAAAATACATTGACAATGCTTCAAAGCAACCAAAGATTCAAAACCAAGAAAAACTTCCAAGCATCAGTCCGAAATAGCACCCACCGAAGAGGACAAATAAGATAGCTGCCGCAACACACCGGCGGGAAAAGCAAAACAATACCAATCAAATATGGTTAATTCTTGAGTTTTATATTAAAACCTTAGTTGCTATCAAATTGATTATAAAATACTGATTGGGCCTTCAAAAGTTAGGTATAATATAACTTATACCAAATCAAACTAAATATTTTAATAAACTAATTGAGTTCTATACTAGACTAAGGAGGTATACCCTACACTCAATGGGTACCGTGAGATGGCTATTGTTAGTTGGTATGGTGTTTTCTAACTGCCACATGGAGATGTTATGTTGAAGTTCTATATACCTAATCATATGTAAATGAAATGATTAGTGAATAATTAAAAATTCTATGAGTGAAATATTGGCCTAAAATATTTTAATACATTACTATATCATTAAGTTTGAAAAATGAGTATAACTTTTAGATTTAAATAAAACTACTATTCTTCAATAGTACCGCTGGTAGTGTTAACAGTTGAGGTCAATTTTCAATTCACAATAGTGGCTTCTCAAATTTTCAATTTCTTTTCCACAAATTCTTACAGAGACTTAAAATTTAAACAACGTTATATATTGCTTTATGGAGAATGACACGTAACAAAAGACATCTGAATTTCTTTAATGAGCCCCATCCACTTGTTCAATATAATTTATGTAAACCAACAAAAAAAAATTAAAAATGATAGAGATTCCTTTTTTTCTTAACTCCCATAATCCCCACAGACACATCTCAGTGAATAATAGGAGGGAAAAAAAAAAAAAGGTAAAAAGTTAGTCAACCCCAATATATTGGGGGTGATAGAGGTCAAGAAAAAAAAGGGTCTTAACCTTTTTTCCAAAAAAATAGGCTTTGACAGTCGAATTAATTTTGCAATTATTGACATTAAATTTTTTAAAATGAAGCATTTAGCCGCGGGAATTTTTTCTTTTTTAAAATGCAATTCAAGTGTTTGTTGAATAATGTGACAAATATTAAACAGCTAATTTGATAGAACGAATATTAATATTAATAATATTAATGTTATAAGTTTTCTAATTTCACCATTGTTTAATACATATTCAAATTGACACCATTGTTTAATAATATTATGAAAATAATGATAAAGAAAGAAAAGAGAGAATTCTGATTTTTTATTTTTGGTTTAAGAAATTTGGCATAGCAGTCGGTTGACTAAATATGCGATATTAGATTGAGTTTGGATCTCAATAAATTTGTGTGAAAGGAAAATAAAATGAAACAAAACTCACTTTTTATTTAATTCACAAATCTTTTTTCAATTTTTTTATTTATTTATATATATTTTAACACAAATTTATGATTCAATCACAATCCTGTAAATCACCTTATATAACATGGGAGGCTAGTGGAGACGTTTGACTTTCTTGATGAAGAAGCCACACAGGGACGGATTCTGAATTTCTTTAATGAGCCCATCCACTTGTTTCAATATAATTTAGGATAAATTATAAATATACTTTTTAAGATTTGATTAAATATGAATCGATTCTCATAATTTTAAAAATTATATTTTATCCTTTGAAATTTTTAATTTTATAACAAATAATCTTTTTTATTAATAAATTGTCAAGTCAATTAATAATTTTTAATGATGTTAGAAATATGTTTCAATTAATAATTTAAGTAATTTTATTATTTTGTATATAGGAGAGCAATTACGAATTTCATTTTTTTTTTGTTAATTTTGTTAAATAAAAAATTATAACAAGGGAGTATTTGTAATTTTTTAAACTGTAGGAATAATCTGTATTTTAAGTAAATCTCAAAAGATGTATTCAATTGTTTTAATGAATGCAATGGGGACTTTTTTTTTTCTTTTTCTTTTTTTCTTTTTGAGGAATATTTAATGGGGACTTGAGTATATAAGAAAATTGGTGACCCTTTGAATAATCGTGATGACTTTTTGATGAAGAGAGGCAGTTCTTTCAATGAATAGATGTAATAGATGTTCAAATTTTATATCAAATTTGGTTTAATTTTGACAAAAATAAATAACAAATTTGTTTAAATAGAAATTAATTTTAAATTAAATTAATTTTATCTTAAAATCATTCTTAAATAGTGCACGTTGGAGTCAATTCCTCATTCACCTATTAATGGTTTCTGTAAGAAATCAATGTAAATAGAGAATTGTATATATGATTGTATTATTTATTGATTTGTGTATATGTATATTACAAGGATTCCTATTATATAGGAGAGGATTTGGGAGTAGGTGAGGAGTAGGTGTAGGTGGTAGTGGAGGTGGTAGGTGGAGTGGGTGGTAGTGGAGGTGGTAGGTGGAGTGAGTGGTAGTGGTAATTTACATTTACACAATTTACATTAACAGCCCCCCTCAAACTCAAGGAGGATAGGTACTAGCCAACTTGAGTTTGGAGAGAGTAACAAAACAGAAAAATAAGCTGACAAATAAAATTAAAAATGGGATAGGAGACACTGTATGGTTGTGTCAGACCGTTGTAGAAGACACGGTATGGTCGTGTCGGACCGTTGTAGCAGACAGTTTACGGGGTCATGTCGGACCGTTGTAGCAGACACTGTGTGGTCGTGTCAGACCGATGTAGAAGACAGTTTATGGGGTCATGTCGGACCGTTGTAGCAGGACAGTTTACGGGGTCATGTCGGACCGTTGTAGAAGACAGTTTACGAGGTCATGTCGGACCGATGTAGCAGGACACTGTGTGGTCGTGTCAGACCGATGTAGAAGACAGTTTATGGGGTCATGTCGGACCGTTGTAGAAGCTGACCGGAATCAAATGTCGGGACAGTTTACGGGGTCATGTCGGACCGTAGTAGAAGCTGACCGGAATCAATGTCGGGACAGTTTACGGGGTCATGTCGGACCGTAGTAGAAGCTGACCGGAATCAATGTCGGGACAGTTTATGGGGTCATGTCGGACCGTTGTAGCAGCTGGTGGTGGTGCACCAAGGGGGTGACTTAGGGAGTTCGCCATGAGCGACTCATACATGATACTGTGTATAACCCCACCTCAAACTCAAATAGGTGTGAAGAGAGAAACCTATTTGAGGTTGAAACAAAGGGATTGATAAAGCTGACCGGTGTAGAAGACACTGTATGAGTGTGTAGATAGGCTGCCCAAAAAAAATATACATGTAGATATATATCGAGCCCTCAAAAGGCGTGCCCTCACAAGGCATGCCCACTTTATCAAAAGATGTGCCATGAAAAGGCGTGCCAGTTTGTCGGGCGTCAAGAGGCGCGCGATGCGCGTGGCTGCCTCGGCTATTTAACCAAGACGGAGCCTGAGGCCGAGGCAGAGGCAAAAAAAAACCTGCGAAATCCTCTGAAAAATTCTGCCGTTTCTGAGAGAGAGACTCTGTAACACTCTGTTGCCCAGAAAATGGCTTCGTCGTCCCGTGGTCTGCTCACTCTCTTTCCCGACCTCAACCAGTCAACAAGAGAGATAACGGGTGCGGTGGCCCCTGAACCTCAACCAAGCGCCCCAGGGTTTGCTCCATTGAACTTTTCGATGCGGTCTGTGGAGCAAAGAATGGCAGTGCAGTCAGATGTGGAAGCCAATCAGTATACATTGAAGTCATGTGTGGAAACCATGACTGCGGTGACAAACTTGTCGAACCGGCTGCAGAGTAGGGCAAATGAGGTGCAGCAGTTAAACTCCCAGCTGGCTCTGCTCCAACGCATGTATAAGGATGCGCGAGCAGAGATAAGTGTGCTAAAGGCGGAAAACAAGGAGCTGAAGCGGAAGGCCACCGTGATGTTCCGATTTGGAGGGCCGCCATATGCTGCAGTGGAGGAGCAGGGAGTAGTGATCATGCCCAGTGGAGTGGGAAACACGGAGGCAACACCGTCAAGGGCCGGCCAGGACGGAGGCAAGAAGAAGAGACCGGCGGCAGAGTAGAGAAGAAAAAGCCCGCCTGTGGTGGTTGTGGTGTTGGTTGTTGTTTTTTTTTTTTGGTGTAAAATGGTGATCGGGGTTGATCCCGGTATGAAGAAATGACAAGTTTGTGGAATGAAAACGAGTTGGTTGTGAATGGAATTTTTTTTTTTTTTTTTTTGGTATTGGAATAAAAATAAAATAAAATAAATAATAAGAGAATGGAAAAAAGATGATACTCACCAACTGAGTTGGAGAATATTGAAATATTGATGAAAAAGAAAGATAGAAAAAATAAAAATAAAATAAAAGAAAGGTTTGTGAAAAAATCATTATATATATATTGATAAATCAGTAGATATAGGGTGAGTGAAGGATAATAGTGTGGGTAATATATTATAATAATAAAAGATATATAGGCTTTGTCCCTGAATCGGTAGATATATGGTGAGTGGAGTGCAAAAGGTGAAGGAAGGGGTTGGAAAGTGGACAAAGTGGTGGATCCTTGAGTAGAGAGAGAAAAAGGGACCAGAGAGAGAGATAGTGGATTGATTAAAAAAAAAGATTGTTGAGATATTTGCTTCCGTATCAACTTTGACATCAATTAGAGTGTTCTTGAATTTGTATTGTGCTCCCACATCCCCAGTAGAGAGTCCCCCTTTCTTCACTGCAGTTGATGTGATGGCCACACCGGTGTCACTGTAAGTCGAGACGGTGATTTTCTGATCGGAGACATAGTCCTTCGTCAGCAGATCTTTGGCTTTCTTGCCAATATCAGAGAAAAGTCCTGGTCCCTTGCTCATATTTGCAGATATGAGAGAGATGCTCTAAATTTGTTAATCGCGTTTGGGAAAAGAGAAAATTAGGAGGGGGTTTCTGTCTGTCGTGTACGACGAGGTTGGTCACGAGAAATTGCTCGGCGGGGACGGAGTGGTGGAGGAAGAGACCAGGGAACTCAAGGTTGACGCCGACGAAGATCCGACCGTCGGATCCTAATCCGACGGCGCCGACGTGTGTCTCAGTCTCATCCATCATGAATAGAAGATGCCACGGCTGAGATCATCATCTTTGAGAGTAAGGTGGATGAGATCCAAGGACAATTTGAGAGTAAACTTTTGCATCATCATCTTTCCGGCTGCTGAGGAGCTCGTGCCATGGGCGGCGCGTGGGTGCGTGTTGGCTCTGACTTGGCTAACTCGGGCAATGGCACAGGAGGCCACTGGTTTTGATTGATGAGAGGAAAAGTGGGATCCAACGGTTGTGATCGGATCTGGTGTTGCGGTGGTGAAAGTGTTGTTGAAGAATCTGCCATTGAAGAAGAAATTAGGGAAATTTGGGTTTGTCCGGCGGGTGGCCAAGGCGAGGTTGCCGCCCGCCGGTGAAACAAAATTATTAGGTTCTTAACCTAGCTCTGATACCATGTAAGAAATCAATGTAAATAGAGAATTGTATATATGATTGTATTATTTATTGATTTGTGTATATGTATATTACAAGGATTCCTATTATATAGGAGAGGATTTGGGAGTAGGTGAGGAGTAGGTGTAGGTGGTAGTGGAGGTGGTAGGTGGAGTGAGTGGTAGTGGTAATTTACATTTACACAATTTACATTAACAGTTTCCAAACCACTTTTCCAAAGTGAGAAAGTTGATTTGATTGGAGTTTTGAAATGAAAACGAATTTGAAGAAAAAATAATTAAAATTTGGAGAAAAAGATAAAGAGATTTGAATATTTAAAATACATATAAGTAATTAGGAGGAACCATGAGAAAAAAATAATATTTTGTTTTAAGATTTAATATGTATTGTTCTTCTTCATAAATTTACATTACGATATAATAGAAATCAAATTTTTAAAATTTTACTTAAGCGTATTGAGTTATTATTTTGGTATAAATAGAATCACCTACATTTACTGGGAGTACAAATCCACAACCCAAAATGCATGAGTATTACTGTGTTCGGTTCATTGAAATGAAATGGAATGATCATTCTATTAAAATATTTATTTTTATTTTTGGTTAGACCAAAAATATAATAACAAATGTGTTTGCAAATGGAATCATCTTTAAGAGAATGACCATTCCATAGTAAAACCTAAGGGATCAACATTCCATTCCATCCCATCTAGGGCAATTCTTAAGTGTGCAAATGCATACCATATATGTTTGTATAAGTTCTCACAAATATATGCAAGTTACCTCACAAAATTATTTAAGTTTTCACAAACATACGTGAATTAACTCATAAAAATTTTAAAAATCACAATTTACGTATATTTGTGAGAATTTATACGATTTTGTGAGGTAGTTATATATATTTATGAGAATTTACACAAGTACATAAGTTACACACCTTACACACTCAAACACTTCTCTTTCGTCTAATTCCAACGAACCAGTGGAGACATTACCTTGAAGTAGGGGTGTAAATCTATCCCGGCCTGGCCCATGTCAGGCCTCGCGGGCTCCTGCCAGAATTCAGGCCTGACCGGACCGACTTACGGGCTAAAAAATTAGATTTTTTTTTTCTTTTTTAAAGTTTTTCTATCAAAATTTTATTATTTTTCACAAAAAAAGACACTGGGCCTCGGGCAAGCCAGGCTTTGGGCCGGGCCTTGAACAGGACTTAAGCGGGCCGATGGGCGGGGCTACAAAATGATGGCCTAGGGTCACGAGTTGGGCTTGGGCCAGGGCCCAAACGGGCCTAAATGGGCCGGGCCCACCCTGGGCTGCGGGCCATTTTTTTACTCCTACATTGAAGTACCTATTTCTTCAATATTACCGCTGGTAATGCTAACAGTTTAGGTCAATTTTCAATTCACAAGTCTCTTCTCAATTTTCTTTCTCTTTTACAAATGTTTATAAGAATTCAAGAGTAAATTATAAATACATCTTATGATATTTATTTAAGATACAAATTATCTTTTGTGATTTTAAAAATGACATCTCGTCCCTTTAAATTTATACTTGCATAGCAAACAGTTCTTTTTATTAACAAATTATCAAGTCAATTAACAATTTTAATAATGTCATAAATATTTTTTAATTAATAATTCAAATAATTTTTAAAATTATAGGAAATAATCTATATTTTAAGCAAAGCGAAAAAAATATATTTATATTTTATTCAAAATTCAAAATATAAACACAATTTTCTAAATCGCCTTGTAGCAGGATGGCACATTGCCAAAGTCATTTGAGTTTCTTTAATGAAGCCCCATCCACTTGTTCAATATAATTTATGTAACCAACAAAAATTACGCTTTGAAAATCGAATTAATTTTGCAATCATTGTCACTAAATTTTTTAAAATGAAGCATTTAGCCTAAATCGCCTTATAGCAGGATGGCACATTGCCAAAGTCATTTGAGCTTCTTTAATGAAGCCCTAACCACTTGTTCAATATAATTTAATGTAAACTAACCAAAATTACGCACTACAAGAAATGTCACTTTTGGCTACCAAAATATTGGTAGCCAAAAGTCACTTATTTAGTCGCCGAAACGATTTAGCGACCAAAATTTTTCGTCGCTAAACTCGTCGCCTTTACCCTGTCGACGATAGTATTAGCGAATAAAATTTGTTTAGTCGTTGAAAGTGTACACATTTGGCTACTAATCTTAGTTTAGTCGGCAAAAGGTATGTTTCCGCCACTAAAGTATTAGTCGCTGAAAGTACACATTTGGCTACTAACTTGTTGTGGTCGGGGAAGGTATCACTTTTAGCTAGTAAATAATTGGTCGCCGAAAGTACACATTTAGCTACTAATTTGTTGTGGTCGGGGAAGGTATCACTTTTAGCTACTAAATAATTGGTTGCTGAAAGTACACATTTGGCTACTAATCTTAGTTTAGTCGGCAAAAGGTATGTTTTGGCCACTAAAGTATTAGTCACCAATAGTTTCTTCCTCTCATTCTCAAATCTTTTAGCTACTAATTATTTGGTGGCAAAAATGTTTTGGGTTATGTTTTTGCTACTAAATTATTAGTAGCCAAAACTTTTGATTACCTATTTGGCTACCAAAACATTTGGTAGCCAAATATTTTTTTTTTTGTTTTTTTTAAAAAAAAAAAATTTGTAAACAACCTGTATTCATTTATATTACAACTTTCATTTGTTTGTCTAACGTACAATGTGAGATATCAGACAAGTTCCTTGAACATTCAAATCTACAAGTTTCATTCAATCTCAGGTAGATATAGCTATGCAAATTGGGAGCTCAAATCTCACATTTGCAAGAAGAAAAAAAATTACACATTAAGCGCAATTTCTAAGTTATAACTCAAAAATTAAAGTAAAATCCAATATAATGGCCAAAGGGACCATTTAGAAAATACATGTACATTAAAGTGACAAAAATTGGACCATCCACTTAATTAGCAACGTGTCTAAGTAATACAAGGCATGCTACACAGCCATTACTAGCACACATTTGTTAACAGTTAACTACAAAACCAAAAGAAAGAATTGTGCTCATTTTCAGAATTGTGCTCTGTTCCCAGCAGAAGGAAAGGTGGAAATGGCATGAAAGATAGATTCCATTGGGCATTTTGTTAAAGACCATATAATGTCAAAAGGGTTAGAATTTCAATACACAATTCATATATTTTTATACACTTTCTACATATTCGAATCTACTTTTTACACATATACCCCATTAGATGGGGTGGTTAGCATTTCCTTTTTTGGGAATTACTTTTCCTAAAAGAAGATACCTTCAAAAGCTCGACGAAATGCCATTGCTTCTGCCTTCTGCACTAGATCTCCAAAAATTGCATCGTTTACAGGAACAGTACCTGTTGACTCCTTATATATCTTATCAAAAACACAAAACAAAAGTGAAGAGCAACCAAGGTCAGTTCCCTCACACACACATATATTTTCCTATTGAGATTCATAAAAATTAAAAAAAGAAAAAAAAAAGAAAAGAAAGGAAAAGAAACAGGAAGGAGTGAGAGAGAGAATTGGCACATATTAAAAAAAAAAATAGTAATAATGTTGAACAATCTTATCCATGAAAAAGAATTAAATAAATTTATATTACCACGTTATATATATAATAGTTTTTATATAAAGATGTAGTTACAATATCTAAAAGCCACCAACGATAAATTATTTAAAACCCACTACATTCTTTCTTGACATTAGAAAAATGGACATAACAACCCTAAATAGGGTAATATAATAAATAAATAAATGAAAATCTGTCAGAAAGTTCCTAGAACACATGCATTTTACACAAATCTGTCAGACAGTTCATAAAGCACAGGTGCATCTTACATAAAGATGCATTTCAGTTCCTTGAGCCCTTGACCTAAGATGAGTTTTTTAACTGATTATATATGCCCCTTCATGTTTCTCTCCTCTCATTCCTTCTGTCTACTGAGAACAGGCACAAACTGTTAATAAAGGATAGATGGATAGAAAGACAAGGATTCCAAAAACAGCCCACTTAAAGCCCATCATTAGCCAATAAAGGAGCTCTTGCATAGAAAGTCATGTTTGTTAGGAATTTTAATTTTTAGGAGTTTCTACTTTGGTTATAATTTCCCTAAATTTTAAGTAAAGATAGGAGTCCTTTCCAGGGCTACTGTCTAGCCTGTTATTAGTTTATAAAATTTATATTGCAAGAAATGCTATTGGTTAAATGTATAAGAGAGAGTTTGATAAAAGTAGGATATGTCTATACTTTTGACAATCATGTTAAACCAATCAATCAATTTCAATCTCCCCTTCAACTATATGCAAGACTTTGTAATGAATGAGATAAAATTCAATAAAAAGGGACTACCACCTCCAGCAATCCTTGGTCTTCTCCTCCAGTTCATAATGAATGAGACTTTTGACAATCATGTTAAACCAATCAATCCTTGGTCTTCTCGTCCACCACCTCCAGCAATCCTTAGCCATTGAAGTGTTTGCTATCTTCCCAGAGGTCCACAACCAACCACCACATATACCTAATACCTACACTAATGTAGTAAGCAAAATATATATTGTTAATAGTCAACCTGTTCCTAATTGTGCTTGTTCAACATATTGAGGAGTTTAGAAAGCAACAGGAACAAAAATACAACCTGTTTTGGATAAATTAAGACATGCACACTACATGCTTTTAATATAAGTTAGTATTATACAAACACTGAAATATCACTTTCAGGCCCACAAACAAGGTCTATAATATAACTCACCACTCCCATTTCCCAACCACCTTTACAAAGTACCTCATTTGAAGTTAAAACAATAACACATGTTCACAACTCATTGTAAACTCATATCTCAACACAGTCTGTATGTTCCCCAAATCAATTTGCCGGTAATAAACTTTAGGTAGAAGCAACAAGGCTATAAACAAACAAATAAATAAATAACTTAATTAAGTTGGAGTTCAATTAGATTTTAATCAGGAACATGTAATTGGTTGTTAATGATCATCAAAAAATTGAGATTTTCGAGGCCATGATTTCAGCAATCCGAACATGTTCTCGTGGAAGATGAATTGGTGAATTACAAATTTGAGACCTAAAAGGGACAAAACAAAAACTTTTCACATCTCTCAATTTCCCACATACCAAAAACTAAAATTAGTAAGTAAATTTTGACAAACATTGGAGAGAGTAAACAAACCTGAGCTAGAGAAAGTGCGTCCTTGGTACCTCGGATCACTTCCTGTATCTGCAAAACACCGAACACCATCACACATTTCTCAGGAAACAAACACAACCAAATGAGGGGGAAAAAAAGAGTAGATGAAAACTTAATGGATGAAAATGAAAACTTACCATCATATACATATACACATCAGTTATGATAATTTCAGAGTAAAACCAAATGTTAATGACTGAGGAACAACCAACAAGGATCAAAACACATTAATAATTAAGAGGAAGCCACAAGGGCATATGCGCTTCTGTGTTTTGTTGAACTTACCTATGATTAATAAACCTTGCAACATTTCCATAATGTGTTGCATCTAAACAAAGAGCCTCTTCATCCTTTAAGACTCTTTCTGAACCCCAATCATCTCTAATTTTTTCTCAAATCCCCTCCAAAATCCTATATCCATATACATCAAAAAAAAAATAAAAAATAAAAACATATATACTCAATAGATATATGTATGATGATATATCCCATGGTATCTTTTGAAAGATTAGGACAGCTTTACAGATGGACAATGTATTCTCAACTCAAACACTATATACTATTTCTCTGAAATGGATCTGGCTCGAGCGGTTACGAAAGCGAGAAAGATTAGGAATGATTTTGTTTGAATTACCTTAGGAAAAGGAGAGAGAGGAGGATTAGAGTCGCTGAAGAGGTAGTGAAAGAAGGCTTCGAGATGGAGACCTTTGCGATGGAAGATATTGAGGTGTTTGAGTTCATTGAGAGACTCCATGATCAACTCTGCGTCTTCTTTTATGGCTTTATCTTCTCCCTCAACCTCGATCAAGAACCTGTGAAGGTGATCGACGGTCATGATTCCATTTTCGGAGTAACGGTCGAAAAGGTCTCTGATCTCGGCTGGCGCTTCGGCTACTGTCGGCTGGCCCTCGTCTGCCGCCGCTCGCCGTCGATCTCGAGAGAGAGAGAGAGAGAGAGAGGGGGGGGAAGAAGAGATTAGGGATTTTTTTGGGTTTGAGATTAGGGATTTTTTTTTTTTTTTTTTGGAAGGGGGTGTGGAAGCGGGAATGGGAAAAAAATAAAGAGGGGAGCGGGAATGGAAATCAATTTAGGGGCGGGGATGAAAAATAAAAATAAAAATAAAAAATAATTAAATAAATTTATTTTTTGTTAAAATATATATATTTTTTGTAGTTAATGATTTTTTTTTAATTTTTTTTTTGTTTAGTTATTAAGATTGAAAATTTATTTGTTTCATTTTTATTTTAATGAAAAAAAATATTATTATTTTTTATTTTGTAGAAGTAGGGGTAATATATATTTTAATGAAAAATATTTTTCACTAAAATAAAAGTTAATTTTCTGTAGTCAATGAAAAATATTTTTCTGCGGCCTTTTTTTTTATTACTAAATATCATGAACTAATTTTTTGTGGTAGAGGAAAAGGAGCGGCAACAGTAGTGAAGGTGGTGGATAAGAGATGATGGTGGTGGTGGTGGTGATGGTGATGGTGAAAGAGATTAGTGGTGAAGCTGTGGTAGTGGTAGTGTAAATGGAGTGGCAGGGGTGAAAGAGAGGTAATGGTAGTAGTAGTAGCAGTAGTAGTAGTGGTGGTAATGGAGTGGTGGTGATAGTAGTAGTAATGGTAGTCGTAGAGGTGAAGTGGCGACAGTAGAAGTAATAGTGGTGGTGGAATGGTGTTTGCAGTAGTGGTGAAGGTGGTAGAGGAGATGGGTGGTGAGAGAGAGTGATAGACAGAAAAGAAACATAGAGAGAAGAGAGCTGGACGAGAGAGACAGAGAGAGATAGAGAGAAGAGAGATGGGCAAGAGAGAAGAGAGATGAGCAAGAGAGACATAAAGAGAAGAGAGATGAACGAGAGAGACAGAGAGAAAGATAGAGAGAAGAGAGATGAGCGAAAGAGACAGAGAGAGAAAAGAGATGAGAAAAGAGATGAAAGAAGAGATAGATGAGTGAGAGACACAGAGAGACACAGAGATGAGGGAGAAAGTGAGCAATGTGAACACAATGGGGGAGAGAGATAAACAGATAGATAGACACATAGAAAGAAAGAGAGAGAGAGAGAGAGAGAGAGAAGAGTGAGAGACAGACAAACAGACACAGAGAGAGAAAGAAAGAGAGAAGAGTGGTAAGTGAGAGAGAGATAAAGAGATAAAGAGATATAGAGAGAGAAAGACAGAGAGAGAAAGAGATAGGGAGAGACATATAGAAAAATAGAGAGAACAAGAGATGAGAGAGATATATAGAAAGAGAGATGAGTGAGAGAGATAGAGATAGAAAAGAGATGAGCGAGATAGAGAGAAGAGAGATGAGCGAGAGAGACATAGAAAGAAGACAAATGAGAGAGATAGAGAGAAGAAAGATGAACGAAAGACACACAGACAGATAGACAAACAGACAAAGAAATAAGAGTGATGAGTAAAAGAGAGAAAGAAAAGAGTGGTGGTAGTTGAATGGCATTTGCAGTAGTGGTAAATGTGGCAGAGAATATGGGTAGTGAGAGAGAGAGATGAATGAGAGACGAATAGAGAAAAGAGATAGAGAGATAGAGAAAAAAACAGAGTGATGAGCGACAAAGTGTGCCGTCGCAAATAGTTCCGTCTCATATACCCACTTTTCTTGTAGTGAGGAATGAGAAAGAGTTGTGTGTGAGAGTGAGATGAGAAACAGAGAAGGGTTAGGGCAAAATTTTGGGGGGAATCCCCAATTTGAGAGGGAATTTCAAATTAAGATAAAATTTTGTGAAAATATTTGCTGCTAATTTTTTTAGAGATGTGAAAAATAGATCAGGCTTGTTAAATTAATATTTTTTAATTTTATTTATTGTTTATACTTTTTACTTTATTGGAGTTTTATGACTCAGTTTGTGAAAAAAAAATTACAAAATTTAGAAATATTTAGAAAGTATAAATTTAAAAATAAGTCTTACTAATCAGATTTATTTACTCATAAGTCATGAGTGAATTTTTTTTACACACTTAGCCTTCGTTTTGATAATGAAATTTTTTTAAAACTTTTTAAATATATGTTTTGTGTCCGTAAAATGATTATTTCATTAGTACTGGTAATAATATTGAAAAATTTATTAAAATGATAAATAATTGGGATATTTTGTCTTTTATTTGTGAATTTTGATTTATTCTTAATTTATTAGTGTTATTGAAATATGATGATGTAAAAAGTATAAATAGTTTAATTGTACTTTTTAAAAATAATAAATTTATTATTAAAAATTAAATTCATCAGACTGACCTGTAACTATGCCTTTAAATTTTTGCAATGTAAAACTATCGACAAACAGCCAATAACAAGTTGCCCATTTTAGCATACCTTTCGCGTGAGGGCCCAATTATTAAAAGATGTGTTCAACCCATCAAATGAAAGCCGACAACTTCTTCCATCTAAAAATAATAGTCTATTTTCAGAATTTAATTTCTTTTTATAATACAATTATTATATTTTAAAAATATTAATTTTTCAAAATTACCTTTTGATAGTATATTTTTTTAGAAATATCAATTGTCATAATTGTACTTTTTGTATTATTAATGGATTTAAAAAAGGACAAAATAAGAAATTCATATTATTTTAATAATTAATTTTTTTTAAAAATTAAATATTTTGAGATAATAAAAAATAAAATAAGATATTAATAATTTTGGATGGTGGGTGTACAACCTAAAAATAAAAATAAAAATAAAAATAACTATTTTGTTTAGTCAAATTTTCAAGTGGAGACTAATGGTATTGTTATTAATAAAATAAAATAACTATTTTGTTAATTTTTTTATTTTCATTCAGCTACCAAAAAATGTAGTAGCCAAAAGTAGGTCTTTGGCGACTAAAAGGAATTTTGTCGCCGAAACTTAACATTTGGCAACCACAATTTTGGTTGGCAAAGATTAAAAATTAATTTTTTTATTTTCATTCGGCTACCAAATAATTTAGTAGCTAAAGGTAGGTCTTTGGCGACTAAAAGTAATTTTGTCGCTGAAAGTTAACATTTGGCGACCAAAATTTTGGTCGGCAAAGATTAAAAATTAATTTTTTTATTTTCATTCGGCTACCAAAAAATGTAGTAGCCAAAGGTAGGTCTTTGGCGACTAAAAGGAATTTTGTCGCCGAAAGTTAACATTTGGCGACCAAAATTTTGGTCGGCAAAGATTAAAAATTAATTTTTTTATTTTCATTCGGCTACCAAATAATTTAGTAGCTAAAGGTAGGTCTTTGGTGACTAAAAGGAATTTTGTCGCCGAATGTTAACATTTGGCGACCAAAATTTTGGTCGGCAAAGATTAAAAATTAATTTTTTTATTTTCATTCGGCTACCAAATAATTTAGTAGCTAAAGGTAGGTCTTTGGTGACTAAAAGGAATTTTGCCGCCGAAAGTTAACATTTGGCGACCAAAATTTTGGTCGGCAAAGATTAAAAATTAATTTTTTTATTTTCATTCGGCTACCAAATAATTTAGTAGCTAAAGGTACCTCTACGACTACTAAATTTTCTTTTAGTCGCCAATTGGATATGTTTAGCTACTAAAATTTTTTTTAGTCGCCAATTGTAATATTTTTAGCTACTAAATTTTTTTTAGTCGCTAATAATCAACATTATCCTACTAAAAAAAATTAGTAGCTAAAAAGTTGACTTTTGCCGACTAATATTATTTTTGGTAGCCAATTCCATGACTTTTGGCGACTAAATTATTTTTGGTAGCTAAAAATGATCGGCAAAAATGCATTTTCTTGTAGTGACGCTTTGACAATCGAATTAATTTTGCAATCATTGAAACTGAATTTTTTTAAATGAAGCATTAAACCGCCGGGAATGTTTCCTATTTTAAAATGCAATTCAAGTGTTTGTTGAATGATGTGACAAATATTAAACAGCTAATTTGGTAGAGCGATTATTACTAGAAATATGTGGTAAGTCTTCTAATTTCACCATTGTGTAATACATATTTATACTCAGGATTGCTTTCAAGTAGAGCTCATGTTACCCATCAACAATTGGGGGTTGGTTTAGTGGATAAAATTTTCGAATTCCTGGCTCTCAAAGCTTGAGTTCAAGTCTCCATAACTTCTTGTTGGGGTTAAACATATTTTTTTGCGCCTAGAGCATGTGAGGGCCTAAGCTTCGGCCCGGACGACGACATAAGTTTAGGTGCTAAGGGACAATACTCCTTGATGAATATGTTAAAATAGTCTATCTGAATATCCATTTAATGAATCAAAAAAAAAAAAAAAAAGTCCATGTTCCCATCACCCCACCATATAATAATAATAAGAAGAAGAAAAAATGAATTTTTGTTTCTTCTTTGGATAAATTACAAATAAACTCTCTGAAATTTATTTAAAATACAAATTGTCCTTCTAGTTTTAAAAATTACAAATATCTCATTATTAAAATTTTTTATTTAATAGAATTAACAGAAAAAATAAATTCCTAACTACTCCTCTATTTGACAATAATATTATCTGAATTGTTAATCAAAATTTATTTTTGACATCATTAAAAATTGTTAATTGACTAGATAATTTTCTATGTAATTGAAAATTTAAAAGAACGAGATATAATTTCTAAAATACAGTTCCGATTCAGACCCCCTTCAAATTCGACCCCTAGAACCCCCACTGACGTGGCAACTGGTTTAGCAATGGTGAAGAATACTTGCACTGTGATGGGTGTGATACACGCACCTGTGGGAAAAAAAAAAGACAAAACAAAACAAAACAAAAAAAACAAAAACATTGGCGCCCCAACTTTCACTCTTCCCTCGTTTACTTTCACTCTTCCCTCTCCGTCCGCCATAGCTCATAGCTCTGTCCCTCTTCCGTCTTCCGTCTTCCCTCCTCCGTCCGCCATAGCTGTATTTCTCAGAAATCGACGGCCATATCCGCTTCGTCTATATCTCTCGCTCTTCTAATTCGTCCCTAGTCCGTCTACCCGCCATTCATCATCAATCTCTCGGTCTCCTAATCTTTGATCGCATTTTGTCAGGTAATATTTTTCCCCCATTCTATCTCTATGTCTCTCTCGCTTTCATACATACATACATACATTTAGCAATCTCTGTGTATGTCTGCAATGCCGAGTGTGAACACATTAGAGAGACAGTAGAAGTATGGCAACACTGATTTGTTCTATATTACACAGTAGAAGTATAACAAAAATAATTGGTTCTATAGCCTCACAACATTATACATTCAATACTGATTTGTTCTGTAGAAGTATGGCAACACTGATTTGTTCTGTATTGTAGAGTAGAAGTATAACAGAAATAATTTGTTCTGTAGCCTCACAACATTATACATTCAACACTGATTTGTTCTGTAGAAGTATGGCAACACTGATTTGTTCTGTATTATAGAGTAGAAGTATAACAGAAATAATTTGTTCTGTAGCCTCACAACATTATGCATTCAACACTGATTTGTTCTGTAGAAGTATGGCAACACTGATTTGTTCTGTATTATACAGTAGAAGTATAACAGAACTAATTTGTTCTGTAGCCTCACAACATTATACATTTAACACTGATTTTCAGAAATAATTTGTTCAGTGTGGCAACACTGATTTTCTGAAACAAAGTTATCAGAAATAGTACACTCTGTCAAATACTATGATCTGTATAGCTTACTTGTTTTGTGATCTGCATAGCAGATTGAGGCTTGGAGAACACTAATTTGTTCAGTGTGGCAACACTAATTTGTTCTATGATCTGCATATCAGAAATAATATATTCATTCTAATTTGTTCTATGATCTGCATAGCAGAAAAATGGCAAATTTTCAGTGATGTTTGGGTTATTTGGACAATTTAATGATCTGTTGTATTGAAATCATTCTAAAATCATTCTATTTCAATTTCATTTTTCAAAGTGGAAGAATGGAGGTTGATTCAAATGGTGGTAACAATCCTTCAGTAAATGAGGGTGAACAAGTTGAAGAACCTAAGAAGGGTATGTATTTTAGCTCAAAGGAAGAAGTGTACACATTTTATGGAAAATATGCTAAGCATGTTGGATTTTCTATAGCTTGTAGAGCACAACATTTTGGAGATGATGAGCAATTAAAAAACTTTGCAATTGAATGTTCTCGAGCGGGGGAGAGGAAAAAAAAATCAAAAGTGAACCCTTTGAAGCCATCTTTGTCAACAAAAATTGGTTGCAAAGCAAGGGTACAAGGTAGTCTACAAAAGGATGGGAGATATATGTTAACCACAGTTAACCTTGAGCATAATCATGATTTGATTCCCACTGATTCACGTCATTTTGCAATGAATAAGAAAATTCTTACTCCTATGAAGAGACGATTAGAAATTAATGATGAAGCGGGGATTGGGGTGTCTAGGAACTATCATTCAATGGTTGTTGAAGCGGGGGGGAGGGGGGGTACGAGTCATTGACATTTGATGAGCGAGATGCAAGGAATTACATTGATAGAGCTAGAAGATTGAGGCTTGGGGAAGGTGATGCCCAATCACTTCAAAGTTATTATATGAGAATGCAACCACATAGTGAGAAATTCTTTTATGTGATTGATGTTGATGACGAGTGTCGCATTAGAAACTTGTTTTGGGCTAATGCAAGGAGTCGGGCTACTTATGAAGCATTTGGAGACGTTGTTTCATTTGACAAGACTTATCTGACCAACAAATATGACATGTCATGTGCTCCATTTGTAGGAGTTAATCACCATGGACAGTCCATTTTACTTGGGTGTGGATTGTTATCTAGTGAAGACACTGACACATTTGTTTGGCTATTTAAGTCGTGGTTAAGTTGCATGTCAAATCGTCTTCCAAAAGCTATCATAACTGATCAGTGCAGAGCTATGCAAAATGCTATAGATATTGTATTTCCACAGGCTCGACATCGATAGTGCTTATGGCATATAATGAAGAAAATCTTAGAGAAGTTGAAAGGATATGCTGAGTATGAGCGCATAAAGTTGGCTATGCAAAATGCAATTTATGACTGTTTGACAAGAGATGAATTTGAGAATCAATGGGAACAGATGCTTACAAGATTCAATCTTTATGATAATGACTGGTTGGGGGTACTATATGATGAGCGGCATCGATGGGTTCTTGTATATGTTAAAGACATATTTTGGGTTGGCATGTCAACTACACAACGAAGTGAAAGCATGAATGCATTTTTTGATGGATATGTCAACCCGAAGACTACATTAAAACAATTTGTTGAACAATATGGCAATACATTGAGAAGCAAGGTAGAGAAAGAGAAGAAATCAGACTTCAAGTCTCGACACAAATTGTTTGATTACCTAACTATACATGGCTTTGAGAAGCAATTTCAGCAAGCATACACTAATGCAAAATTCAAAGAAGTTCAAGGAGAGTTGAAGAGATTAGTTTACTGTCAGGCGGTGATTGTCAAAGAGGAGGGATCAATTTGTACATATAATGTCCAAGAAGCGATGGTAGTTTGTGAGAAGATGAAGCATGTGGACTTTGTTGTATATTTTAATTCAATCGAATGTGAAGTTCAATGTATGTGTCGGTTGTTTGAGTTTAGAGGCATTGTGTGTGCTTACTCACTCGCTGTGCTTGTGAGAAGGTGCATAAATGAGGTGCCAAACAAATACATTCTGCCACAGTGGAGAAAAGATTTGGTTCGAGAGTACACATCCATTAAAACCACATACAGTGACTTTGGAGGTGATTTCAATGCAAGTTGTTATGAGAGAATGAACAAGAAATTGACTGGCATTTTACAACTTGCTAGTAACTGTGATGGGAAAATTAAAATGATAGACGTTGGGTTGGATCAAATTAAGGATAGAGTCATGAAAGATGAATCTGGTGATGGGAGTAATTTACAAGCTTGTACTACTTTCATACCATCTTGTACAAAAAGTCTGATTGCCACCAGTTCTGCAATTGTGTTTACTACAAGGAAGGTGATTAGTCCTTTGGTTGCTCGGCGAAGAGGCCGTCCAATTACAAAACGAAAGGTTGCCAAAGTAGATCAAATAGTCAATCGGTTCAAGGCAACGGCAAAAAAACAAACAAAAGCAAAGGTAAAGTGTATATTCAATTGAACTTGTTATTTATTTTTGTTTTTTACATTATAGCAATTCAATCATTAATCATTCTTGCGAAAATGTAGGCTGCTAAGGAGCTTCGATTTGAAGCTCAAGCTCAAGCTTATGCATTGTATTATCCTTATGTGGGTGGCATGGAAAATAGTATGTATGTACCGGTACGTATTGATAAGACGACCTTATATGAATTGCTTGTTTTCATTTTAAATTTTATTTTTGTAACATCTACTTTTTAACTTCAATTATCATAGGCGGTAAATGCTATTGGAGGCACATCTGTTACCCCATCAGAGTTAATAAGAGGCACACCGGGAAGTTTGATGAGTGCACCAACTCAAATTTTTGGTTCTAATGCATGCACACCGGGAATGAATGATGTACATTATAGACATGTTTGATTTGTTTATTGAACTTTTCAATTAGTTTTTGAGATTAGAACTTATTATGTTAAGTCCCACATTAGATGTGTAAAAGATGTTACGTATTAATTACCAATGAATACTAAGACTAATCATTATTCTGTTTGATTTGTATTGATACAACATTGCCAGCTGTGATGTTGAAACTTTATTTAAAGTCAAGGATAATGCTGTTGAAAAGTAGCAGACATGAGTACAATATAGTTGAAATCAGGGAAAGTTTGTAAATCTGCTGGAAATGTTGATGAATTACTACATTCTTTTTCCAAAATCTGGCTCTGTTGTTGATCTATTACTACATTCTGTTTGAGGGCCTGACTTCACTGTTGTTGCCTCTGGACCAGACTTGTGTTTCTCTCTCTGCAGCATTGACAACAAATTGGGTCCTGCAATTTCAGTTTGTAGTGGAGACATTCCTGCTGAGATGATTGGGTCCTGCAAGTTGGGACATTTTTTGAGATGATTCCTGTGTTCCACAACAGTTTAAGCACTTTTTTGATGACTTATATACTTACATGCATGTTCTCTGCTCTTACATTAAAATTCTGTTGAAACACCTTTTCTGTTGAAAGCAGCTCTCATATGTATGCGCATATAGGATTTGGGTGTTTGTGATGACCTTCTCTATTTAGAGTCTGGGGATATGATAGATCCAATTTCAATTGAATCGGTTTAACAATTTATTTGTGAATTCTGCATTGCATGCCTGTATTCGAATGCATAGTGTAACAGTTGTTGACCCTTTGTCTCATCATATTGGGCAATGGTCTTTATTTTATTGTTCCTGTTCATGGAGTAAAAAGTTAATGAAATTAAGTTTATATTTTGCTGAAGTATTTTTTAATTGGGCAGTGGTCTTTAAGCTGCGTCTTCTTTGAAGCTAGATGGAAATATGGTGGTAAAGTAGGGTTGGTTTGTCTAGAGCTTTACCCTAGTGTTATTGATAATAATGCTCTTGTATTGAGCATGTTACATCACTGGCTGTTAAATTGTGAAATATGGCTTCTGTGAGAGGAATTTTATGTCCATTCTGGTTGATGCTTAGAGGGAGCATAGCATCTGTGGTTTTGCTGCATTAAGGTATAATGATAACTGATGTGGGAGCATAGCACGACTATGCTTAGAAGGAGATGATTCTGCTAACCTGAAATAAGATAGATTCTTAGCGATTACTGATGTGGAGCATGTGGTTCTTGATGATAACAAAATTAAAATTTCCATGTCCAAATTCTGAAATATGTGCCATTTCGAAGAAATGTTCCACTTTATAGATATGAAGATAGAGTTCCAGATTATCTTTTAGTTTGGTATTGGATGAGATTTATATGGATGATACAAACTCATTGAATTCATGAATTTTCCTAGTATGACTCACATTTGCCCAGAGGAACAACACATTCAGCTTTGATACTCCAGATGGTATAGAACCAATAAGGAAAAGAAAGAGTTGCAGGGAAGGAAAACTAATCCTAAGAAAACTATAATAGATAAAATCATAAACAAATTAAAATTTGTCTTCTTTTAAGCTCTCAAATTATTACTTCCTTCAAGATCTCTATCATTCTCCCAGGCTTGGAATTACTCTGCGAGGAGTAAAGGCAGTGATGCTACTCAAATAAATGAGCATCTCAAACGGCAAACACGTGTTCAATATCAATCTGTTAACATCAAAGATTCAAGAGCATCTCAAATGGCTAACACGTGTTCAACATCAATCTGTTGACATCAAAGATTCAAGAGCATCTCAAATGGCAAACACATGCAATACATAACCAATATTGGAAGCCAACAAAACTCAAAAAAGGTACAATACATATTGAGTGTAAAACAGTAGTGTTCACTCTACTTCTACTTTTACTTCTACCTCTACTTCTACTTCTTCTAATGCTACTACTTCTAGTTCTACTTCTAAGTTGCATATATATATATATATATATTATTACATCTTCATAAGTACTAACGCAGCAATTACAATCAACACAAACAACACATATTGCATTTTTGAGCTTTGAATTCGAAGTTGTTCTGTCATTGATCTTTGGTGTTTGGTAATAGATCGTAATTGTTCGGTCATAAATTGAAGTTGTTCGTTGACAGTTGGCATTTCTCCTTGTGCTTGTCTTGGAATTTCATGGCCTTTACATTCTGAATTGATAGGAAGGCACCATCCAATAAAACTACCACAATCAATGCAAGAGTAAAATAACTTATTTTTATTTCGATCGGTCTTGGAAATTCGAATGGTGGCCTTCTTATTACATCTCGGACAATTTTTGTTCAAGTATGTCAACCGATCTGAACTACTACCATTGACACTTGAACTTGACATCTGCAAAAATAATTTCTCGTCATTAAACTATTACAATCAGTGTTGATGTTGGCCAATTTTTTAAATGTTCACAATGTAAATAACAGGTACAAAAACCAATTTTTTAAATGTCCACAATGATACAGACCATAAATATCCTACTATAATTTAAAAAGGAAAAACAAACAACATAAGAATAGCAAATATCAAATGCACAAGTATGAGTATTTTAAGCCAATTCTCCTCATGACCTGCATAATGTGAATAATGTGAATCCATTCCTAGAGGCACCATTCATGGAACTACTAAAGTGGTGTTTGGGAACTTGGTTCCCAAATTTTTTTCTCATTTTTTCCACAAAAAGACAAAAGTTTTGCAAAACCAAAAAAAGCAGATCCAAACAAAATATCACATCCAACCCCATAATCATTTCACTTTTTCTCTCACAAACATCACATCCAACCACAAAAAAATCCAACTATCTTTCCAAACACTAAAAATTTTTTATCCAATAATATCCTACAACTAAAAAAACCTACATAAAAACCCACTTCCCAAACACCTACTAAGTTTAACCAAACTTTTCAGTGGTTAACATAATGGGGAAAATAAAATCAGTAATATACAATACAGTCAAATACACCCAAAAATCAGTAAGATATGGCACAGGACAAAATGGGATGGGAGGATTATTTTTTATTGTTAGATAGAAGGGGTGGCTAATCCCATGGTGGGGCAAAATGAATATCATAGGGGGTGTTTGTAGCGATTCCGGTTTTGACCATTCTTTCATGTTTTTCCACTTCGACTGAGCAGGTCGGGGATTGATTTTGACGCGGTCAACTTACGGGGTCGATTTTGACCCGAAAGCAAAAATGCAAAATGCATTCGAAATTGCTTACAGAAAAGTGTATTTGACGATCGAGCGGGACTTTCCACGTGCGAACGGACCATGTTATATCAGTCCATAAAATTAGGGTTTCATATCACTTCTTATAGCCCCCTCTCTCTCTATCCTGATCTAGAGCTTCTCTCTCTAAAAGTCACCTTCTCTCTTTGATTTCTCCAAATCTTTTGGGACTTAAGCCTAAGTTTTTCACCAAAGTTGGTCATCACCTTGAGGGCTTCATTCTGTGCGGTGAAGATTGAGTTTCGACACCGTTAATTTTAGGGGTTTCATCTCATTTCTTCTTCAAAACTTGAGGTAGGGATTTTTTTTGAGTTATATATATATATTTGCAAGATCTAGATGGCTTTCGAAATCATCCTTTGATAGCTTCTGAAAATTTATTTTGATTTAAGAAGTTGAGCGATTTTGAAAGTGGGTTTGTCTCTTGTTCTTTTAAAATAATCTCATGGGTTTTGATCTTTGTTGATTGAAGAAAAGATGATTTTCGAGAGTTGTCTTTCAAAAGATTTGAGCTGTGTAGTTTGGTGAGAAAACTTAGAAATTGGGGATTTTAAAAGAGATTGAAAGTCCATGAGTAATATTGTTATATTTAATTTTGTGTGCCAAAATAAATACTATTTAGAAAATTTCTTATTTATATTTGTATAAATGATTAATTTTGTGGATTATGAGAATTGTTGTTCATTTTAGAAATGGTTATTCAGAATGTTGATATAGTCTTGAAATGACTAAACTGTTGAAAATACTTGAGAAGAGGAAATTGTGTTATTCCTTGGATGATGAATTGAAATAAAAGTATTTATGTTTATCTTGTGAAATTGGCATATCATTTCATTTTATTACATTAGACTTTGAAGGTTGATTTGAAAACTTGCATTGTGAAAAGAATGTTGAGAAATAAGTTTTCATGAAATGGTTTTGGGGTAAATATGTTGGTAAGTCTTGATAGGTGGTGTAGAATAAGTTGGCCTTCGGGTCCGGAGTGAAAGACCGAAAAATCCACGCGGATAGGTGTTGAGCCTTCCGGTTAATACCAGTAAAAATAACAATTTGGTAGTACTCATATAGTCTACTTGTAGACACCGGCCTAGGGATTACCAGAGACGTATTTACCGCCCTTGAAATAAATTGTTAAGTTTTGAACAATTGAAATTGTATGATATCATTGAGCATGATGGTTTTCAAAAGATGAAAAATGTAATTTATCTTCAAAAAGGGCATAGCCTGGCATGTGCATTTCATCTCTTGAGACTTGTATAAAATGTATATACTTTGTTAAGAATTTTCTACTGGGCTTTATGCTCACCCTACAGGATTTTTGTGTAGGAAAAGATATGGTGATTCCACCCAACTAGTGGCGTGGAAGTATGTGTGTTGGGAGTACAATGCTCTCATTTTGCGTGACTCTGTTTTGTAAGCCAAGGGCTGTATTTGTGTTGAGTTGAAACTCTATTTTGTGTAACCAAGAATGTTCTTGGATAAATTTGTAAGCCTGTAGGGCACTTATTATCTGTTTGGCTTCCATTTCATATTTGTTGTAAAATGCATGTTTGGGATTAGAACTGAAGCATTGAGATGAGAACAACATGTATTTGGCATTTGGGATTTAATAGAAATAAGTGTATGGATTAGTTTGCTATATACATGTGTGTATGTGTGTGTCTATCAGGTGGGTTTTGTTGCATAAATAGATATATCATGCCCAATTTTTTTTTTGGGCATTACAACTTGGTATCAGAGCTACTGGGTTTGAATATTGGAGCTCGTGAGAAGTGGTTGTTTAACCACAATGAGTTCATATAGCATGCTTAGGAAGTGTTATGCATTTTGTGACTATGTGATAACATGCTTATATGACTAAATGGGTATGGGATTGAACTTTTGGGATGTTGTTTGCGCCTGTTAAATTCCTTGAGGTCTTATTAGAAGGGTACTTGATCAATACTCATTCTACTAAGAATTCTTGGTTTTTCGTGGGACGAACCTCATCATAAGAGTATAATCCGTATGTGTTTACATGACTAAGTGCTTATGTGGGGTGAAATTTAATTGTTATATGGTAGAGGAATATATAGCATTATTTTGATCAAACATGTAAGGCAAGCTGAGGGCACGTATAGGTTAATGTGCTAAATTATTTCTCTTGTGTCCTTTGTTAGGATGTCAAGAAGGGGTCAAGTCCGTGGTGGTAGAGGCGGGAGGCGTGGTAAGGCTCGCCGAGGTGTGCATGAGGTACCGGTCCATAGGGTTCTAGTGCAAGAAGAAGGGTTCGGCCAAGCTAATATGGCCGAGCAAGAAGGCCAAGCTAATGTAGCCGAGCAGGTGGAACAAGCAGATCAAGCCGCAATGGGGCCCTAGCTTGAGAAATGGCAGGGGCTTTAAGAGAGTCTATCAACTTGTTAAGGGCAGAGAATCAAGCCCGAGAGAACACCGTGGAGTCAAGGACAAGTTTCCTTACTAGAGAGTTTTTACGGGCCAAACCAAATGAATTCCATGGTGACCCCGATTCCAAGAAAGTGGATGAGTGGCTCGAACAAACTGTGAAGACGTTCGAGATGCTTCATATAGATGATAGCGAGTTGAGGGTGACCCTAGCGAGTTACTACCTCAAAGGGGATGCGGGTCAGTGGTGGAAGTATGCCAAGGGTAGGGTGGAGCCATCATGGGAAGCCTTTATGGTAACTTTCCAAGATAAGTATTTACCTCCCGTTGCTAGGGAGAGATTGAGGCAAGAGTTCAAAGACCTTAAACAGCTCGACATGACCGTGGTCGAGTTCGAGGCAGTCTTCTCTAGTTTATCTAGGTTTGCACCAGAGTTGGTGGCAACGGAAGAGCGTCGTTGCATTGAATTCGAGAAAAAGTTGAAAACCAAAATTTTCTTTAAGATTATTGAGAACATGATTCGGAACTATGACCATCTTGTAGAGTCGGCAGCATACGTTGAGATTTCTGTACAAGCCGAGGAGGAGAGGCTTCGGAGTTTGAGGCCTAGGGGCCAAGAGTCTCAAGGAGACTATAGGCAGAATAAGAGAAGCAGGGGTAACTTCTCATCCCAGTCTCAACCACAACAGTCTAGATCTACTTTTCCTTTGCCTAGTTCGAGCTCGGGAAAGAGTACACAGAGTGGCTTCTCTTGTTTCAAGTGTGGCCAACAGGGTCACAAATCCTATGACTGCCGACAGAAGGAAGGAGGACAGTTGATGTTACCACCACCACCTAACCGATCTCAAAGCCAATCTCAGTCTCAAAATAAAGGTCAAGGGTTTAATTATTATCAGTGTGGTCAACCGGGGCATATGAAGAGAACTTGCCCTCAGTTGGGAGACGCATCTAGCGCATCAAGATCGAAGCAGACTTAGAGCCACCAGCAGGCTCATTCAGCTCGGGCTTCACGAGCTAATTAGGAAGCCACTTCGGCTCAGTCAGTACATCAGGCCTATGCTTTGAGAGAGGAGCAAGTTCATCAGGGGCCACAGGGGCGTGTGTATGCTGTTACCGCACTAGAGCAGTTACCAGGAACCTCAGTTGTGAGAGGTATTTTTGTTGTGTGTAATACTTTGGCTAATGTATTGATAGACACGAGTGCATCTCATACATTTATATCTACTTGTTTCTGCATTGGGGTTAGATGTGGCACAGTTAGCGTCTCTGCTCCAAGTAAAGTCACCTGTTGGGGGTATAATTGATTTAGACCGGGGGTGTCATGATTGTGAGATAGAAGTTGTAGGGCATCGACTTCCATTTGCTTTTATATTGCTAGACATGTTAAGTTTTGATATCATTCTAGGCATGGACTGGTTATGTTCGTACGAAGCTGTGATAGATTGTTACCGTCAGAGAGTTACAGTTTGCACCTCAGGTGGTGATCGTTTCTATTTTCTGAGGAACCAAGTTAATAGAGCCTTGTCGCCAATTATTGACCCTCGTAGCAGGAGCAAGCTTAGTGGCCTTCTTGCAACTCTCTTGGATAGTGAAAGTGACGGGGTTCGTGTTGAGTTACCAAGGGTAGTTTGTGAATACCCAGATGTCTTTCCAGGAGATCTTACTAGTTTACCACCTTACCGGGGGATCGAGTTCTCCATTGAATTAGTGCCTGGCACGGCACCGATTTTCATGTCACCGTATAGATTTGCACCCGCCGAATTGCATGAGTTGAAGATTCAACTCCAAGAACTTTTAGACAAGGGCTTCGTTTGCCCTAGTACATCGCCTTGGGGAGCGCCGGCTCTCTTTGCGAAGAAGAAGGATGGGTCATTACGGTTGTGTATTGATTACCGCAAGTTGAATAGAGTTACAATTAAGAACAAGTATCCTCTATCCAGAATAGATGATTTGTTTGACCAACTTAGAGGGTCTTGTTGCTTCTCAAAAATAGATTTGAGGTCGGGATACCATCAGTTGAGAGTCCGAGAGGAGGACATTCAGAAAATAGCCTTTCGTACGCATTATGGCCACTATGAATTCCTTGTAATGCCCTTTGTGTTAACCAATGCGCCTGCTTCCTTTATGGATTTGATGAACAGAATTTTTCAGGAATACTTGGGCCGTTTTGTGGTCGTTTTTGTGGACAACATCTTAATTTATTCGACCTCTGAGGAGGAACATGAGGCTCAATTACAGGTAGTGCTTGAATTGCTCAAGAAACGCCAATTACATGCCAAATTTGAGAAATGTGAATTTTGGTTAACCGAGGTGAAGTTTTTGGGGCATGTAGTGTCTAGAGAGGGAGTAACAGTAGACTCCTCAAAGATAGATGTCGTACATGATTGGGAACAACCCAAGAATGTTTTTGAGATTCAGAGTTTCTTGGAATTAGCGGGGTATTATCGACGATTTGTAAGAGACTTCTCTAGACTGGCCGCACCTTTGACTAGATTGACTAGAAAGGGTATCAAATTTGTATGGAGTGAGGCTTGTGAAAAGTCATCCTAAGAACTTAAGACTAGATTGACCACCGCACCGGTCTTGATAATTTCGGAAAGGGGTTTGAATTACACTGTCTATTGTGATGCATCCGGGGATGGGCTTGGTTGTGTCTTGATGCAAGAGGGAAAAGTTGTGGCCTACGGATCACGACAATTGAAAACTCATGAGAAAAATTACCCCATCCATGATCTAGAATTAGCAGCGGTGATTTTTGCTTTAAAAATTTGGAGGCATTACTTGCATGATGAGAAGTTTGAGGTTTTCTCTGATCATAAGAGTCTAAAATATTTGTTTTCTCAAAAAGACTTGAATTTATGACAACGAAGGTGAATGGAATTTATGGAGGATTATGACTTTGAGTTACACTATCATCCAGGGAAAGCCAATGTGGCAGCTAATGCTTTGAGTCGAAAATCTGTGAGTAGTTTAGCATGATTGACAGGTATTTGATCAACAACTGAACTATGAATTTTTTTCTTTTCTTTTCTTGGGGTCAATTTGAAATCTTGGTCTACATTTGACATATGGTTTTTGTCTTGCTTCGTGACACATGGAATGGATGTTTACATCGTTATGTTTAGGAGATAGGTAGCATGCGTAGTTTGGTTGACCATGTGTGGTGTTTTTGGTGTCATGTCAGACATGGCAGTCTCATGTTATTTAAATAAAAAATGTGGCCATTTTAGTTTTGTAATGTGCGTTGAGCTAATGATTGTGTGTTGTGTACTGGGTTTGCATTTGTAATGTAAGAATTATTTGTGTGTGAGTGGTATGCTCTGCCGATGTATGTGTGATTAGTTGTTAGGGCGCGTGGTGTGACAGAGTATGCAGTTGCATATTTGATAGTAATGTATGACACTTTAAGTGGTAATGTGGCAGTTGATATGGACGTGTGCACGTTTATACCGCGAATTAGTGATTGATAAGGCATTCATAAGTGTCACGCCTTGTATTTTATTACTCGAATAACATTACTAAGATTCATTAATTAAGTCTATTTACAAATGATAATTCATCATTTGATGAAGTGATGAATAAATAAATGTACATATTCCCTCTCGTTATACAACAGTGTCATTTATATACAAATAAAAGAAATGCCCTAAAGCTTACAATAAATAAGAGCGTGTTTCCCTTTACAAAGCATAGAACTCAGTCAAAGAAACAATTAAAAAGCTTTACGACTCATCACCACTTTATAACCATGTCAAGGTAAAACCTGTTGTTTGATCCTTAAGTCTGAAACATTCCATGTACACATGTACAGGTAAGGGGTGAGCAAACCACTAGCTCACCAAACAATCTCATATTATAACGTTAAAACACATGCGGGTCTAGCCATACAGTGATACCAAATAGATATATATATAAAGTAATACCATGCCATAACCTTATGATTTTATTACCTAATTCCTTAAATTCAAGTTTAATAAATTAACCACACTTATTAACTTAAATAAATTAACATACTTCAATATCAACAAGATATTTTTTTCAAAAACCAATGCGATGCCATGCTCAATTTATATCACAATTCATTTTATCTCAATTCATTAGTCATGTCCATTTCATTCAATCAACCAAACTAAGAATATAACTCAGTGGGTCTCTAACCAATATAGCTATCACACAAATACATCTATTGCCATTTTACGAAAATTTCGTCCACGAGATCGGCACTCATGTATACGCGCGGTTTTGGGACTTTTACCCTGGACACACAGGCCAACTTAATTTCAATGGAGTCCATCTCCTATCTCCTCCCAAACAATGGAGTACATCCCCTTTTTCCTCCCAAAAAATCATACATGTACAATGTATTTAAAACGTAGTCATATTCAATGACAACCAACCAGAGATTAGTTTCAATTCACCTAATTCTCATATAATTTTTACAACAATCAATACTATCCTCCACCGATAGCTAAAAATAGTTTTCTCTAATGCATTAATTAAAAGATAACAACATGGATATACAATCCAACATGCAACCATAACTTGGAATCCCTCATGATTCCCAACACTTGAAAACAATCCATATTTTACTTTTTAAAGCCAAACTTCTAAACAATAGGTTCAATAACATATAACACAAAAGCGAGCACAAGGTTTCATCAATTCCTAACTCACACACTTTATCAATGAAATGTAATTACAATCTTTCCAAAACTCATTACCATCCCAATATTAAATAGAATCAAATTCCCATTTTTCTCATGCAAGTAAAATCTCGGGATCTTCAAGTTAAATCATAATTCTCAATAAACATAAGTGAATATTTTAACACTTAATCAATTATATCAAAATCTTCTCTTGACTATAATTGTAACATATAACACGAGTGTTCACTTTCCAATTATCAACATCAACCTCATCAAATTAAACCAAGAAAAATAATAAATAAAATAAAAGTTTTGATAACGCATTCTTGCTTTAATCCAACTCATCCATTTGCTCCAAACGAGCTGAAATCACATTATTTTATTTTCTTGTTAAAGACCGTCAAAATCATTCAAATATCTCATATATGAACTTGAGGTAATATTAAAATAACATAACTTAACTAGTAAAACTAGGGACCAAATACTATACCTCATGAACTTAATCTCGTTTATTTCTCCAAATCTCATATATGGTCACTTTATCACTTTTAGTCTCATATATTAAAAGTTAGGAATCAAACCCAATAACACCCCTTTAATTACGAAGGATTTAAAATATTAATCAAACTGATTTAATTCATCAAATTTGTAAGTTCATTATATTCACCATCTTCCAAATTAATAACACCAAACATAACTTCACGTCTCATCTCTCAAATATACCCACATTTCATGCCTAGCCAATTTTCCCCAAGTCTCTACAAATAATAATTTCACAACTTTTCTAAAATTAACTAATCAACATGATATTTACATCAAAAAATCTAAAAATATACCCAAGAGTACACCTTTTAAAGTTTCAAGTTCAAAAGCTCAAATCTTATATTTTCCTTTCCATAAAAAATAAATAAATAAATAAACAAAGATGACAATTTATATATTAATATTCATCAAATGTCACGAACATAACACCCTCTAGAGGTTTTAAATCCCAAAATCACTCTCTAATTCCAACTTGATAGTTCTTACTTGTGTTCATGAACATAAACTGATTTTCTCAAATAAATTTCAAAATCAAATATGGAATAACATTTTAACATGGTTTTTGACAAATAAAATAACCAATCATAATCATAAACAATATACACACGATTTAACTCCTATCATGATATATTTTTCCAAAATAACCCTAATATGGATTTTAAAGTAATAATATGGAGAAAACCCTACCTTAAATAATGAAGAAGAGCAGATCTGGTAGGCAAATCTTACCCAATCATGAATCTAAAACTACCATTGCGAAGATTACGACGAGCTCTCCGACTTTTATTTACAAAGTTTTTGCAAAATCTCACTCTAAGGACTCCCATTTGAAGCTCAAATGTTGAGCCAACAATGGGGGCCAAAAGGGGGGAGAGAGAGAGAGAGAGAGAGGGAGGGAAAGAGAGTAGGAGCTCTCTGTTCAAGAAAATAAAGGAAGAGCAAAAGAAAAGAGTAGCAAGCAAGTCAAGTAAAGGGGCGTGGGGAAGGGTAGCGCCACATGGGTTGTCATCAACTTTGATAATTGTATTATTTAAAATTTTGTAATAATATCTTAAAATTTTATAATATAAAATGATATAATTTTTTTCACCATAAAAATATAATATTTTTGTATACCACAAAATGTAATATTTTGCTCACTATAAAATATATACACATTTTCATTCACTACAAAATATATAATTTTTCATCGTATGATACACATTATAAATTCAACTTTCAAATATATATTATAATCATATATAATAAATAATTACAACTCCCAATATGGTCACTACCAATCACATAATAATAATAAAAAAAACCAAACAGTTATATATGAGTCATAAACAAACTCAAATTAAATTGAATCTAAGCTATGGGTCTTGAATTAAATTCTCACACATAAGCCAAACATGGCCTAATTATATACCAAAATAGACACAATTAAATAAAAAAATAACAAAATTTCAATTTAATTTGAACATTAAAAATTAAATAACAAAATTTTGATATAAATTAAACCGAATGCCAATCAGTCCGCAAATTTTCATAAAATAAATACTCATCATTTAATTCTGAAATTTTTTATCCAACATGCTAGACTCATATGGGAACAACATATAGAAATTTCAACAAATTTCAAGAATGAGAACTATTTAAAAAAAAAACAAAACCGAACTATTTTTACACAGAATTTTACACAGCACTCCAAATCCAAAAATTTGTTCAATTAAATTATGCACTGACTATTTAAAAAAAAAACTCCTGGGTCATTACAATAAGTGGGTGTGCATAGATGTTACGTTGAACCGTAACATGTACCCCAGTTTGTTATTGTCTTTTTGAAGGACTTTATATGATGTTGTTAACAAACGTTGAGTGTTGAGAACTATGTAAGCATTGTATGTTTGCAAATTGTAGTTGGACATGTGTAAGAAAAATAATCTTTCGTGCATATTAACTTTTATGTTAGGCAGAATTGTGCTGAAAATGTGTTCCATTTGTGAGGGTGTTAGTTGATGTCCTGATGGGTAACAATGCAAACACATTCGCAGAAACTAGTTTGGATAGGTATAGTCATATCAAACTGTGTATTAACATGCTCGGAATGGCCATATTAGCATGAAAGAAAAACAAATCAAATTTGAAAGGAAAAATGATGGATCTTATGAATCCCGCAATATGAAGCATAATAAGTAGTGCAAAACAATGGGTTGTACAAATTGCAGTAGTTATTGTTTTATTTCAAATGATGGAAACTAATAAAGTTTGTAGTCTGAATGGTTGGTTATGTGGCGGAGTAGTAGGCGTCATGTGGACCTAAATTTGTTCTTTACACGTCTTGCGGTTTTGATTCCCCATCCGGCCACACCTGCTGCAACGTATTCGTTGCACTTCTTTACCGCACGATGGGATCATTTTTTTCTTGGGTCGCCCTGGTGGTCGTTTCATAGTGGGGGGTCGTATGATGTAGTCCTCTGTGGTAAATGGTGGTTGCGCGATTGTTGGGATTGAGAAAATGTTGGTAACGTAAGACTGCTGGAATCCGAAAACATGGAAGAATGGTTCTACGAGGTCTGAAAGATCGCGACCACTTTTGTGGATTGTAGTGACCGTGTGTAGGCATGGGAACCCATTGATTTGCCATTGGAAGCATGAACATGTCTGCCTGCCGATGTCCACAACTACTGACGGGTGTGAATGGACCTCATAAACATCGATATTTGACTGGCTTACTACCCATGATCTCCCTTTATGATACGTCTTCTGCAGGCGAGACTCCACTTTCAGACATATCTTCCCAGCCCATTTGTGTGATTTGGCAAGCCGGTTTGATCTTTTTTGCATTATCTAGGTTCATATATTGTCAACCAAACGCGCGATCGGTAGGTGTCGTGCCACATTAATCCAATTGTTGAACGACTTTGCAGCGTTGGAGCACATCTCACAGTACCGGTTACCTCTGTGTTGGGGAAAACAACGAACATCAGATGTGAAAAATTGATTCGGAGTGTGGACATTTTTCGATGTCGTCCTACGAACTAGTTGTGCAGGAAACAAATGGACTCATCTGAAATATGCATTAGCTTAATGCTTTGAATCTAAGTCTTGCAGGAATGCCATAGCCACCGTTTTCCCAAAATTAATGAAAATTTCAACCTTCGCGTAATTTACACACTAACCTAACCCGATGAAGGTTATGAACATACTTTAGTCTGTCACGCAGATTGCGTTGAAGATGTTGCAGAAAAAAGGCATGGTGTGCCGTAGGGAAGATGTTAGGCATGGATTCAGTAAGTTCGACATGGCGATCGGACACGAATGTAAGCGTGCGGTCGTTGCCGACAACGTTCCGTAAATGTTACAGAAGCCAAGACCAGTTTGTCTCGTTTTCAGAGTCGACAATCGCAATGGCTAGCGGGAACAAGCCTACATGACAATAAGTTATTATTAAACTTCTTGTTGCATATTCGGATAACCACAAGTGTGAAGTATCTGTAATAAAACGATGCACACTTTTTGGCAATTATACTGAATGCAGTGCATGGTAAAGTCATTGTAAGTTTGTGAGCCACGTACCTTGGTTACCATCCTTAGTAGTGACAGCTAGCAAATTTCCTTTAAACCTCCCATTCAAGAATGTACCATCCAGAAACAGTAGTAGACAACAGCGTTTGAAACCGTCAATGCATGCCTTGAATGATATGAAATATTTTTGGAAACGGTGGGTGTGTTCGTCGTAATCAATATTGATATAACTCCCGGGTTTATGTTCCACGATGGGATTGCTATACTAACATAGTTGGTCGAACGAAATAGAATGTGCACCAAATAGGTCGCATCGCGCCTTCTCAACACCCAACCACGCAACGCGGTAACTAATTTCCAGTCCATAATCTTTCTTTAAGTCAAAAACAACATCAGTTGGCTGGGTGAGTGGCTTGTCACGGATACGGTCTGAGAATACAGAGGAAAGCAAGTCTGACCCAAGCCTCAGGTTATTCGTTGTTCGGACTACCACCCCACATATGTGTTCGCTCACCCACTTGCGTAGGTAGAAGCACCCATTAACGTTTAAGGCTCGAGCATGTAATGACCATTGATAGCCAATCGTGTTCTGCATTTTGCACACCATGGTAATCCGAATTATGTCATTCTTTAAATAGTTGAACTTGAACCCACACTCTATTGCATACTTACAAAGGACAGATCGAAATCGGACGCACTGCCTATAAAACTTTGCCCCACATGCGTTATACCATGAGCCTAAGGGGCTGATAGAAACACCTTGTCAATGTCGGGGCAGAAGTTAGGTAACAAATCACCAACATCGTGTACATTAGTACCATTGAATGGTTGCTTTAGTACTCTGAAATCGGTGTCGCCCCTGTGTTCGTTGACACAACTCGTACGAACTAGGCCCCTACCACTTTGTAGTTTGACAGTAACATCGACAACCTGCAACCGGAAAAAGCGGGCAAGACACACCATATTATGCATATTAGTATCATTTTGTAATGCGACGTTGTCATATCCTGGGAGCTTGAAACACGAACAAACCTTCTCCAGGGTCATCCCTTCAAACTTGCCACACAAATAACTAACCAAACATCTAAACAAAAATGGAGATTGCAGGCTATACGCAACATTCACTGCACGATAATAACACAATAACATCAAATCGGCCTCCATTCCTGAAATACAATTCAGACTACGTCATGGAAAACGACAATGTGTGACACTCAATTGAACGTCAGTGCCTACCTTGGGAAATGTCATTCAACCCTACTAAATGCAACCTTGAAACTGAATATGTGAGTGGATGAGTCAACGACACACATTTGGGTTTTGGGTGTTCTAACCAAAACCTATAATAATAATAATAATAATAATAATAATAAAGACTTTTTGGATGTGTCGACCAGACACACAGTGGATTTTAATTTACAAAAATACATAGACACACACATATACGTACAATAGCATAGAAGAACACAAGATATGTGGAAAACGACCTGACCTGTTCAAGATGGAACAACGACATCGCCGGAATCCAATTGTGAACAAATGAAATTATGTGACCTAAAAATCCTATCACACCACAAACTCATTCCCCCTTTTTACGTCCATCTGCACCAATATTGAGATTCACCTTCCAAAAACAATCAGGCCGAAACGGGATATGATATTATGTGATCCCGATTATGTCGACTACAATTTTGGGAAGGGCACATCCGTCAAGGAAAACATACCAACCAATGAAAACAGGACCTCCCTGTATTATTGTTCAGCCGAATAGGACTTGCACGTGTATTAGAAAACATCTAGGACCAAATAGAGTAACAAACCCTGGAATAGGACTTTCTGATCATTTTCCCTTACTGGAAGTACTGAAACTAAAATCTTTAATATGAAGTACTTAGGGGGGTTTGAAAAGTTGGTTATTTTAGTAGGTAATTTTAATTTTTGGCTATTTTAATAGGTTAAGATAGTTGTGTTTGAGAAAAAGGTTGGATTTTTTTGTGATTAGATGTAATATTTGTGAGAAAAAAATTAAATGATTATAAATTTAATATGACATTTTGCTTTATCAACTATTTTAATTTATTTTATCTTTTAATTCTATTTTAATCCAAAAGTCAAAAAAAATTATTGCCAAACACCGCCCTTAACATGCGAGTCCAGATCCTCTCCTTGGAGGATCTCTACTTGGTTCCCTACTTGGTGGGCCATTGGGCCTACTTTTGAGTCCAATTCAATGATCCAAATTGTTCATTTTTTAGGATTTGTCGAGTATATCATACCTGTAAAAAATCAAGTCGATCGGATATTGAAACCCATGTGTTCAAATCATTGAAAACAATTTCTAGTTCGATGTTCCGAACATGTGATTTTCGATATCTGATCAATTTGATTTTTACATGTATGATATACTCGACAAATTTTAAAATATAAATTATTCAAATTATCAAAATTAAATTCAAAAATGAACCCAATGACTCACTAAATAGGAAGCTAAGTAGAGATACTCCTAGAAGAGGATCTCTACTCTTAACATGCGGGTAGTATATGACCTTGTGTTGATAATAAAAATGTATGGGCCCACACGTTTGCTATCTATCGTTTACTAAAAAAATTAAATTTATAATAATAAATTCATAAAATTCAAAAATAATTTAAACATAATTTCTTTTAAATTATAAAATAACAAAAAAATCAACTAGACAAATTTCATACGGGAAAATGTCTCGTAACTCAAATTTTGTGGCTCAAAAGTGGCTCAAATGGCCAAAACGACGTCGTTTTGGCCATTTTTATGTTGTTCTGTACTCAAAACGACGTCGTTTTAGGCTTTTGAGCCACAAAATTTGAGCTACGTAGCATTATCGTTTCATACGAGGCTTGGTAATAGTAGTTAGACTCATGAAAAATTTACTAACCTTCTGCTCCTAGCATACTGCCTCTAAAAAAAAATGTAAAACTTAAAAAATTCTAGAATCTTTTGACATGTGATCCTATAAATTTCCCCTTCACTTCTTGCTTCAAATCGCACCCCATCAATCACAAATTGAGAGAGACAGGGAGAAGAAATGGCTAGACTAGATCTTGTTATTGTGATGTTCATCTCTCTGGTGCTAAGAATGGCATTGGTTCAAAGCCAAGATGGGCCTAACAAAGTGAACTGGGCCACCAGAGTTGACAATCAAAATGAGGTTGTCACCACCCTCCAATTCTATTTCCACGACACCTTGAGTGGCAAGAACCCAAGCGTAGTTAGGGTGGCTCAAGCTGTCACCACCAACAATTCATCGACCCTTTTCGGTCTTGTGGCTATGGCCGACGACCCATTAACGGAGGGGCCAGACCCCTCGTCGAAGCTTGTGGGCCGAGCCCAGGGACTGAACGGCTCGGCCAGCCAGACCGAGCTTGCTTTCATCTTGGCCATGAACTTTGGCTTCCTAGAAGGGACATACAATAGCAGCTCTATCAGCCTAGATGGCCTAGACTCTGCCTCGGTCCCAGTACGTGAAATCGCCGTAGTTGGTGGTACCGGGGTTTTCCGGCTTGCACGTGGACATGCCATTGCGAAAACGTACTCGGTTAATTTTACAACCGGTGATGCCATTGTTGGGTACAATGTTACTGTTGTTACTCCAAAATTTTAACAATGTTGTTACAACTGCGTCCAAATTTTACATTTATAAATGTGCAAATAAGGGGGAGAAATGACTCTCATCCTATCTTTATTCTGAATACAGTAATTTTAGTAATCCAGAAAATGTGATAAGAAAGGTAATGTACTCTTTTGAATAATGTGATTTCATTATTTAAGGTTAAAAAAAAAAAAAAAAAAAAATACAATCCAAGTGAGCCAGAATAATTTTTTCCCTCCCGAACACGGCCTTCTCTCTGTTTGTGTTGTTCTTTTCTCTTTCAGTTCATCACTACCAACACTGCAAACATCACTGACTTCCATTTACACAAACTCAAAACAAGATTCTCCATTGGACAAATACCACCATGGAATTAAAAATATATATTTAAAACGGCTTTAAAACACCACCAGTCGCAACCACCTACAGAAACCTAACAAAATGAAGGGGAAATTCCAAGAGAAAAGTAACAAAAAACACAACAAACTAAAATCAAACCCGGGAGACTCGTTAATTGAGGAGTGTGTTGTGCGAATTTTCAAAACTGAAAATTTGATTCAATCTAATCTCATCCAGAAAAAAAATCAAATATGAAATTTCGGATTTAATCAAAAAGTACTTTAAAGCATTTGGCGTCGCCGCCGTTAGAGAAGAAGTTGAATTTGTGTGGGAAGCTAACCAAATGACAAGGAGCAAGGAAAAAACAGGAAAAAGCAAACATTAAGGCAAGCATAAGCAGCCATAGTTCCAGCCCACCTCAGCAGCAAACATTAATGCTGTGTTTGGTTGGAGGATTTGACGAGGGACTTGGAAAGGAAAATGAAAAATGTAAGTAAAATATGAATAAAATATACTTATGTTTCACCTAATTTCACACAATTTTTCCCTTTCTATTCCAAATCTCTCTCTAAATTCTCCAACCAAATACAGCGTAAGGCACCAAAAATCCAAACGAAAAAGCAGAGCAATCACTGGCCTTGCCGATCCACTTGTTCAATATAATTTATGTGAACCAGCAAAAATTAGGCTTTCTAAATTTTTTAATATGAAGCAGAAGATATTATTTGATCTTCTCTTCTTTTTCAATTACTTATGATCCGATTGAGTGTACAAGCAACAATAATAGCAAGGGATAAATTTTGGTAAATACTTGATTTGATACAAGTTTGATAAATGGATTGCATCTTATTTTTATCAAAATCTTCATCAAATATAAATTTGATGAATGATTAGAGATGCAAGTAATTGAAAAAAAAAATGTTAATTACATCATTGGTTTTTGAAGAAGACATTATGTGATTTCTAATATTTTAATTGTCATTTTGATTCTTAAAATGTTTAAATAGAGTGTTTTGACTTGAAATGAAATATTTATAAAAAGGTCATTTCATTCTGTTTAGAATTATTGAGAAATTTTGTTTGTATAACATTACTCTTCAAATTAAAGGTTCTATTTTTTTTTTCTTTAAAATGCAGTTCAAATGCATTTTTATTAGGGGATTTTTTCAAGATCCTTGGTATTAAGATTTTATAGCATAAAAGACATTTAATATTTTTATAATGTCTAAGGACCCTCAACATTGATCCAGAGAAAATTCGATTCAGAGAATTTCTCTAAACAAATCACAGAGAAAATTCTAAATTTCTTTGGACACATCACAGAGAAAATTTCAAATTTCTCTGGACACATATGCCCCGTTTGATAAAGCTGTGGAAAAGTGATTATAGATTATAACTTAACAGATTATGACTTATAGCTGTAAACATAAGCTGTTAACTTGTTTGGTGCAGCTGTGAGATTATAAATTTAAGTAGCAGAGTAGTGTTTGGTTGATAAGCTGTAAAACAACCTTTTGATGTGTAATTGTCCTTTTACACTTATATAATATAAAAATGATTATTCTGTCATTTTTTTAGTTTTAATTTTAAAAAAAAATTATTTCATTAATAAAAGTTAATATAATTAGTATTACATAAATTATTATTTTAATTTTTTCATTATAAATCAATTAGTATAAAATTATTTCATTTTTTCACTATAAATTAATTAGTGTCAATGTAACAACCCGACCTCTGATTAATGTTAATCCATGATTAATCAGGCCTAATTAATAATTAAGGTGAAATTCTGAATTAAACTACATGTGTGTGTTCATTGTTTGTGTTTATATCTGTTAGGCGTAGGAAGATCTGTTCACGTTCTAGTTTCGGTTTGCAAATTGGAGGCCTTATCGGTGTCCGAATTAGAAATTGACTTGATTTATGTGCTAATTAGGATTTATAGAATTTTATGGTAGGTTTAATTAAAATTCAGTTTAGAACGATTAAATTAGATTAAATTAATGCTCATTTGATTCAATTTGGTCCACCACCACCAAATAAACTATTTGACCCCATTAATTCTATTTAGCACTCCACTTCTCCTCACCTTTAACCCCCAAACGAGAGAGAGAGAGAGAGAGAGAGAGAGAGAGAGAGAGAGAGAGAGAGGGAGGGAGGGAAAAGCTTAGGTTCAATTCTAAGAGGTTAGAAGAGAAGAGAATTGCTAGGAAGGATCAAGAGTTGGAAGGATTTGGTGGTTAATTGTTGGATTCGGCTAAATGAAGGGAATTGTGTACTCTAGGTAAGGGATCAAGCTTTTAGTTGTATAATTGAATTTGGTTCTACTAAGATTCAAGTGAAATGTTGAACTCATTCAAGTGAAATGTTGAACTCATAGAGAAATTTTACACATCTCTAATAGCAAGTTTCTTTGGGCACATCACATAAAAAATTTTACATATCACCAACACCAAATTTCTTTGGATTCAAAGCAGAAAAAATTGAAATTTCTCTGAGTTTAAATTAGAGAAAATTTTTTCCTTTTCCTTTTCTTATTTCAACTTCGGTTTATTAACAATACTGTTGTTGTTGACCATTGTTCCATATCCAGTTTATGCAACTATTTATGTATAAACTAATATTTCTACAAAACCCTTTACAATGACATTAGAATTAGACATTCAAAAAATACAAGGACCAACCAACATTCCAACCCTTAGTGAGCATTTTGTGTTGTATGATTTTCCTACTTGGCTAGATTTGGATAAGCTTAGCCGCCTTGATCTCGCACGTCTCTAAACATCGAAAGAAATGAGTTGAACCCTTCAGATGAAGCCCTGCCCAAGAAATGAGTTGAACCCTTCAGATGAAGCCCTACCCAAGGGATCTTAGACTAATTTTCCCTTTTTATTAATATGACATCGTTACTCTAGGCAATTTTTTTTCTTTAAACTCACTATAACAATTTACACTTTTGGCGACCAAATTTGGCGACTAAAAGGGATTTAGTCGCCAAAAGTTCAATTTTTTGCTACTAAAAATTATTTTGGTCGCCGTTGGTTCAAGTTTTTGCTACTAAAATATTTTAGTCGACATATACTATTTATTGGCAACTAAAAAAAACATTAGTCGGTAAATTTTTCACAATAGGCGACTAAAAACATTATTAGTCACCGTTACTCTAGTTTTTCAGTTACTGAATTTTTTTTTAATTGTAGTATACTAATTTTTGCTGACTAAAATAAATTTAGTCGCCAAATAAGAGCAACATTTGCACTATTACTCTTTGGTGACTAAAGAATTTGGTCGGCAAATATGCAGTTTGGCGACTAAAAAATATTTAGTCGCGGTATACTGAATTTTTTCCGACAAAAGACCAATTAATCGCCAAATAGTCAACTTATGGCGACTAAAAAACCTTTTAGACGCTAAAAGATTTATAAGATTTAGACGCTAAAAAACCTTTTAGGCTCCTAAAAGGTTTGATTCCCTTTCCTCTGTCTCTCTCTCACACATAGAACCTCACCTTCTCACTTCACCGAAGTCCCTCACCACCGTTACTCACGTCCGTCGCACATCACCGCCGCCGCAAATCACCACGGCCACCGCCGCAATACGAACTGGTTCTTTCTCTTTCTTCACTCTCTCTTTTGCTCTCTCTCTCTCTCGCTCTCACTCGCTCGCTCTCACTCGCTCGCTCTCTGTCTCTCTCGCTTTCGGTCTCTGTCTCTCTCTCGCTCGCTCGCTCTCCCTCTCTTTGTCTCTGTCTCTCTCTCCCTTCCTCTATTTTCCCATTTTTCACTCTTGCTTTAGGGTTTTACATGATTTACCAAGTCTAATTTCGTGTTGATTTCTGAAATGGGTTTGGTTTAAGTGGTTTGATTTCTAGGGTTTTATGGGTTTGATGTGGTAAATAGGTTTGATTTAAGTGGTTTGATACCTTTCCCCTCTTTTCCTTTCTCTCTCATTAGGCTCAAAGCCCTAATCTGACTCATTGTGCATGTATTTCCATGTGCTCAAGGCCCTAATTATTCTTCAATCACTGTCCTCTATTCAATGGTGAATTGTTTCTTCCTCTGTCAAGGAGTTTTGGGCTTCTTTGTTCCCTTGAAGTTTCTGTGTGATCATATGGACAGCTCCATAACATAGTATCTTATTCTGGATCAGTAAAATGATGAAATTACAGAAGGCTGGTTTTCATAGTCGATGCTCCATATGTCTTGGGAGTGTGGAGTAGTTGACCACCTTTCAATTCTAAGGTTCCATTCATTCTTTGATGCTTTTAGTATTCTTGGATAATATTAGCTTCTTTACAAGATGTGTAGGTGTTTAAGAGTTTGTGGACTTAGAAAAAGTTTTTGTGGAATGTCTTTATTATGGTCCATTGGTCATTATTTCCTAATTTAAAGGCATAGAGGGCAAAAAGTGCAAGGCTATGACTTGTTATTAGACTTGTAGTTTTTAGTTTTTTCATATTATGGGAATTTTTGTCTTCCTTTGTTTATTCACAAGTCATTTATTATGGTTAGCCCACGTTATTCCCTTTGATGTAGTAGTGCATGCGTAATTTGATATATTTTCATAGAATTTTTTCATTTAAGACCTTAATGATATAGACTAAATGATTTATCAAAAAAAAAAAAAAAAATGATATAGACTAAATGCTGCGCCCCAAAGTGCAGGTGTTACTGGAATTCTCTGCAGCAGATTTTGCTGTGAAGTCATATTAACAGACCATAATGAGGAAGTCCTCAAGGCAAGGTCACCAAATTAAATTTCATTTTTTTTAAAAAAAAAATTGGATGAGTTCTGTATCTAATCTTCTCATATTGTTACTTTTTTTTTTTTTTATAAATTAATTACATAATTTGTCCATTCTTAGATCCTGAATAAAAATATAGATCTCCACTCGTCTGCTGACAATTCTAATGGTTCTGCTGGTAAGTAACCATGCTGAAAACTATACATTTATGTTTGGATAAGTTGATATCCTGTTTTTGACCTTTTTCGTGCAGGTCTAATGGTGGAGAAGTGAAATGGGGAAATTCTGATCAGCTCGACCAAATTTTGAAAAGGCATCCAGGTGGATTTGATCTGGTTCTTGGTGCTGATATTTATATCCTAATTTTCATAGTTCATCCTTCAGGTTTCAAGTAATATAAGCCTATGAACATACAATACATACATCTAAATACACATGAAAGCACACATGTCTAATATGCCTACGGTATTTAATCATGTAGATTCAACTATTAGTGTTATTAATAATTATTTATATTCAAGGTTATTGAAACATTTTTAATTGTGTTTGAAATTGAAAACAACAAAACAACCTTAAGAATAAAGCTTTTCTTATAGTACTACTGTTAGTGCCACTGTTGCTGTTGCTGCTAGGGCTTACTACTATTACTACTATTTGTAATCAATGATGCCAGTTGTTATTTATGTGGTTTATGGAAACGACTTCAGTTACAAGACTAGATTGTGTTTATATCTTTTGAGAAAATTAAATTGGATCATTTTGTGACCATGCCATTTGCATTCCTAGCATGTGTTTGATCTTAAGTAAGTGCAATATTTGGTATTATTGAAACTTCAAACATTTGTTTTGAAGTGCTGGTACTGGGTCCAAATGTTAGATGCTAGTAGCTCATATATGTTGGAACTTTTGCTTTCTTATTTTGAAAATATTAAAACCTGAGAAGAAAAGTGAGAAAAGAAAGCCTTTACAACTTGTAAGCTTTCAACAGTCTAGCATCCCATTGCTTTTTGATACTGTGCAACAGTTCCTCCACATTCGGGAGGAAGGAAATTGCAAATTCCTACTGGCTTTTTTTTCCCGAGCCAAAGTGTAAGTGACTCATTCATATGTATATGCTTCTTTCGATATCATTGTTATCATGGTTTATGGAACTGCTTCATTTTAAATTGTAATAATAAGAATTTCAGGGAATTTTCAATAAAAAAAGAAGAGTAACACAGCATGTTTCATTGTAAAAAATGAACTCCAATTAGTATTGTTCCTGCCTCAGCACAATTTTGCAGATTCTCATTTGTACAATCACATTTAATGGGTGTTGATAAAAGTGATTTTTTGGGGAAATATCTATTCTAAGATTTTATTAAATATTTAGTGGCATGTCAGACCAATGTGAATTATGGTGCATGTCCTGATTGAAATGTGATAATCAGGCTGCCCGTTTTAATACTTAACCAGCTTTTATTCCCTGAAAATTTATGGGTAAAGATTTGGTGGTTCTTTTTCATATTTTTGTTTGCCAAAATTGAGATTTTGAGGACCAAAGTGACATGGGTCTTAATTTAAAAAAATCTTGTAATTGTTGTGAAATTGTAACTTTTAAACTGCCTCCCCTGCTTGTCTCTAGATACTTGCAGCACCGGAAGTGATATAAATGTATTTGATGATTTGATGAGAAACATATTAACTATAATGAGAGCATGCTTTTCTTCTACTTGCATGATCTATTTTGTCATATAATTACCCGATTCTCTTTGTGCAGTATGGATGCGATGGTTATCAGTGAAGCTAATGAAGACATGTCACTTGGTTCATGGTTTATTGGTCTTGAAGTAGAGCACATTGGTGACCGCAATATGTGCTGCGGGACTCCACCAGGTACCCTTTTTCTTTATTTTTCTTCTTTTTTTTTCCTTTTTTTTCTTCCATGGTTGTAGTTTTCTTTTGTTGATTTACAATGCCAGGGTGTGTAGCTGCATTACCTATTGGGCATAACGATGATATGCACCACATTCAATGGCGTGAAATATCTTTTTTCCTATTTTTGTTTACATTTAGACAGTTAACCTTGATCTAATTGAATGAAATCATTTGCAGAGAAAAACTCGCATTTGACCATTCCTGGTTTCTCAAGTGAAGAGAGGAAAAACCAACAGAACCATGTAAGAATTTTATCTTTGTTAACAAGTTTTTGTTGCAGTATGGTAGTAGGAGTAGATCACTTTGGCTCTAGCATTGGATTGCTAACCCCCTAACTTAACCAATTCTGAAATCCTTGCATACAAAGTAAGATAAAAGCTTCCTCTCCAAAATGTTATTTTTGGGATGTGGAAGAATTTAGGAAATGGAAGAATTTAGGTACAAAGGATGACAAGAGTCACAAAGTGTAGTCTAATTTTTTAATCGTGTAATGTATTAATTCACTTTCAATTCTTTTTTGCATGGTCTTATGTTAAAATGCTATGTGGAACTAATGGGTGTAATTTTTGTTTTGTAGATGGCTTTTGGCATTGACATGTGGATCTTTCATTTTTTGTACGGAGGATAATTTACACTTTTGAACAGTTGGGAAGTTTTTTTTCGTCCTCTGCCTTTTGTGCGGAATTTGGATGAATCGTACATATAATTTTTGGCGGGATACATAATACTTTTGACATGGAACTTGTATTTATTACCATGATATATAGATTATCTTTTGTCGTAGTACATACTACCATGGTAATTTGTACCATGCCAAATGGTCATTACAATATATAGTATTAAAAATATTTTTTTGTGTACGGAGGACATTGTTTTGGTATGCTTATTTGTTGTGTATGACATTATTTCTAATTGGAATATATATAGTTGGTTTGTATATAAGTTTATATTAAAAGGTATTCTTTTTTGTTTGATGGTTGTAAGTGAAATATGTGTTATGAAATGGGCGAAAATATACTCATATTGTTTTGTTTGTATATCTATTACAGATTGCGGTGGATACATACAGGTTATGGAAAAATTAATTAAAATTAAAAAATAAAATAAAATGATATTTTTGGTGACAAAACAATTGGTAGTCAAAAATGGAGTTAAATAATTTTAGTGACTAAATAATTAGTAGCGAAAAAAAGAAAAACACTTTTAGCGACTAAATATTTGGTTGCCAAAACATAACAATTATATTATCAGCGACAAAACCTTTGGCAGCTAAAAAAAATTAGATTTTGGCCGACTAGCCGGTGTAGTAGCCAAACAAGAAATCGAATTTTTGGCAACTAAACATTTAGTAGCTAAAAAAATGTAGATGCACAAGAAAAACTATTGGCAATTAAAACTTTGGTCGCTCTAAATACTTGAATTTTTTGCGACAAAAAATTTTAGTAGCTGAAAATGTAGTTTAAATTAAATTAGTAGCCTTTGGACGACTAACAGATTAGTCGCCAATTTGCCTCATTAGCGACAAAAGCTTATTTTGTCGCCAATAGCTTTTACTTTTGCCTACTAAAACATTGGTTGCCATTTATAGGACTTTTGGCGACTAAAATATATTTAGTCGCCAATACCTTCCTCGACAATCTTCCCTCAACAAATCCAACGACGAAAACATTTAGTTGGAAAAATATTTCGACAACTAAAAACCTTATTTTTGATGACCAAAAATTTAATTACCAGAAGTGTAATATCTTGCAGTGACTGCAACACCAAAGACTACAAGTAACTCATACATTAACCTAGTAGCACCCTCAAACAAATAATTTGATAATACAAATATTAATATCGTTGGTGCAAATCTTCCACCACCTCCACCTATAAATAATAATAATAGAAAGCATTAAGAGAATGAAAGAAAACAGATAATTATGATTTTTTTTACTCTTTAGAAATTGGCATCAAAGCCAGTTGACTAAATGTAAAGACATGTGAAGACATGTGAAACTAATTGGGTTGCGTTTAGATCTGAGATTTAGAAAGAAACTGAAAAGGAAAAGGATTTCAAAAATTAAAAAAAAAAAATCACATTTTGTTTCATTTACAAATTACTTTTCAATTTCTCATTTCTTCTTAAATCCCTAATACTATGTTTGGTTGGGGGATTTGAAGAGAAATTTGAAAAGAGAAATGAAAAAGGTAGTGAAATGTGAATAAAACATACCTACATTTCCATTTCATTTAATTTGACACACCTTTTTCCTTTCTTTTTTCAAATCTCTTCTAAAATCTCCCAACCAAATACAATATAAACAAATCTACGATCAAAACAACCTTATAGCGAAGACATTTGACTTTCTTGATGAAGTCCCATCCACTTGCTCGAAATAATTTATTCAAACCAACAAAAATCAGGCTTTGACACTCGAATTAATTTTGAATAAACCTAAGGCTGGTACTGTTAGCAAGTGGGAATATATTATATGGCCTTCTCTTCTATTTCATTTTCTTATGATTAATTAGTTTGTTTGTTTTTGGGTACTTACGTGTAAATCTTAATAAGTGAGTTTATTGTCTAATAGGTCTTATAAAAAAAATTTGTCATAAAAAAAGTCACTAATTGTAAGTTTTAGCAACAATTTATAAAAATCATGACAAAAAAAAGTCGCTAATTGTCAATTTTTAATGACATATATAAAAATTGTCAGAAAAAAATTATTTTTAATGACAATTTTATGAAGGCTTATTTTCAATAGAATTTCCTGCGAATTAAATCCAACTATTAGGACCTATTGACAGTTAACCCTTTGTTTTTTCCTCAAGAAATTGGCACTCGGACCTAACATCACTTCAAAACAGCTGGGCCGGGCTCAGGGGATGTATGGGGCGTCTTCGTTGGAGGAAGCAAGTAATTTTATAACCATGAACTTGGTTTTCACTGATGAAAAATATAACGGCAGCACTCTGGCTCTTCTAGGCCGCGACCCAGTATTTGATCAGGATCGTAAGATGTCGATTGTCGGTGGTACCGGTTTTTTCCGACTCGCACGAGGAATCGCTACCGCGAGTACTTATTCCTTCAATACAACCTCGAATAATGCTGTGCTTGAGTTCCATGTTATAGTTATTCATTACTAAAGCTTAGCTATCTTTGAATAACTGGTTACAATGCACACAAAGTTCTATTATGTGAGTGGACCTCACATTCCATATAAAAGAGATACTCATTCGAAATCTTGTATTGTGACAAAATTTTAATAATCATGTACCAATAATATTGTGATAAAATCTTTTTGTTTGTTTGTTTATTTTTTGAGTTTTTGTTTGTGTGCTACTTATATATAATATTTCTGAAAAGAATTGATGATAAGTCCACTTTTATGGATGTATGACATTAGGTTGAATGATTAATTTGTTTTGATTATACGAACATGGTTAATGAAATACATTAGGGAGAATAACAAATTAATTTTAAAGGAATTCGCAGCAAAAGTTACCAACTACAAAAAAAAATTACTGTCAATGAAAAATTGGTTGGGGCCGGAAAAGTCACTACAACTGGATCAATGACAAACATATGGGTACCTGGACAAATAAACATATACATAGAAGTAATATTATTTTTTAAATTGTTGTCTTTTGGTATGAAATTGTTTGTCCTCAAAATATATTTATTGATGACATTCTTAAAATTTTATCACTGAAGTTTTTTTTTTTTTTTTTTTACTTTTCAAAAATTTTTAAGTGACAACTATTAATAGGAATTGATCTCTTAATATTTTTTGTAAAAAAAATTTCATTCTTAAAAATAAAATAAAAAAAATTAGATAAATTATGTAAATGGTCCCTGTAGCTTACACGATGTCAATTTGGTTCCTATTGTTTTAATTTGCCTGATTTTGCCCCTTAATTTAACAGATTGTGTCATATTTGTTCAATAAATAACGGTCATTAAGTTTGGTGGACGGAAAATCATCATGTGCTCAAACGATGTGTCAATTTAGTCCTTATAATTTACACAATGTGTCAATTTGGTCTTTATTATTTTAATTTGCTCGATTTTAACAGGGACCAAATTGACACATTGTGTAAACTATATATTTGCCCCCTGAGGTTTATATTTGCATAATAAATTGCTCCCTCATTTGTTATACAAATATAACCTCAGGGGGCAATTTGTAATTTCCCAAACCTCAAAAGGGAATTCGTATTTTAGTCAAACCTCGAGGGAGATATTGGTAATTTGCCCATTAAAATAATAGAGACCAAATTGACATATCGTCTAAATTATGAGGACTATCTATATAATTTATCCAAAAAAAAACTTTAAATTCCTAAAACACGTATATTTTAGTAGATCCTATGAAATATATAAATCACTCTTTGGTTGTCGAATATAATTAATTTTGCATAGATCCAAGGCAAGTAATGACACTAAATTTTTTAATATGAAGCACAAAGCATGTAGGAAGATATTATACTTTTTCAAATACTTTATGATTGAATTTCCTTTGATGTAATAGCTACTCTTTGTTTTTGAATTTCCTTTGAAAAAAAAAAAAAGCTCTATGATTAACTAGTTGGTAATGGTTGGGAATGGTTATGTATGAGGTGTGCTGCTTCCCTGTACAAGTAAGAATGGCGACAGGCCGGGGCGGGGCTGGGGATTACACTCCTCATCCCCGATCCCCGATCCTCGATCTTCGATTGTGAAAATCTCCCCGACCCCGATCCCCGATGGGGAACCCACCGTCGTCCCCACGCCCGCCCCCTAACGGGGATCGGATTTCCCCGACCTCGAAAATTTCCCGCCCCCCAAATTTGTTTCAACACTACCATCATCATCAACAACAACAACAACAACAGAATCATCATCATCAACATCATTAACAGAATCATCAATATCAACAAAATCATCAATAGATCATAAACCAAAAAAAAAAGAGAACAGATACACACAGACATACATGTATAGATACATACACAAACAAATCTGAGATCTGTGTCAGAGAGAGAGAGAGAGAGAGAGAGAGAGAGAGAGGACGATCGACATCATCAACAAACGGTGAAGAAAAAAAATGGACAGATACACACACATATAGATCTATGTATCTATGTCACAGACAGAGAGAGAGAGTGGACGATCGGTGATCAACAACTGCGACACCGTCCGACGCCGATGCTCTTGAGGAGGCGCTTCCTCACGTACGCCGCCTCCAACGCCAACTGCTTTCCCCTGTACACAATCGGAGACTGCGACACCGTTCATTTAATATCGCTGCTGCTCGATCAACTGAAAGAGAGAGAGAGAGAGAGAGAAGACAGAAACCGGGAGAGAATATAGAGAGGGGGAAGAGAGAAACCGAGAGAGAAGATGGAGAGAAGCGGTGGTCATTGTGTAATGTTTTAGGGTTTAGTTTTATATATATATATATATATATAGAGAGAGAGAGAGAGAGGTAAAATGGTAATTTTATTTCGGGGACAAACCGAAGCGGGGGCGGGGGCGGGGCTTGGGCACTGATCCCCGTCCCTGGCCTAAAAGTGATCGGGGATTGATTTTTTAATACCATCCCCGTCCCGTCAGAGGTATTTTTTGGGAAAAAATAGCTTAAATTAGGGTCGGGGGGTCGGGTCCCCGTCAGGTCGGGTTCAAATTGCCATCCTTATGTACAAGCAACAATAATAGCAAGGGGTAGTTTTTCCAAAAAAAACTCAATGTCATTATGGCACCAAAAACAAATAAAATATATAAATAAAGTTATTAAAATATTGTCATTAGCTTATTTAAAAGTTTAAGTGGGTGTTTGGGAAGTGAGTTTTTTTTTTTTTATAGTTTTTTTTGTTGTACGATATTATTGGAGAAATTTTTTTTTATGTTTGGGAAGATGATTGGATTTTTTTTGTAGTTGAATGTGATGTTTGTGAGAGAAAAAGTGAAATGATTATGGAATTTAATGTGATATTTTGTTTGGATTTATTTTTTTTTTTTGATTTTGTAACCAATTTGTCTTTTAGTGAAAAAAAACGAAAAAAAATTGTTCCCAAACAGCGCCTAAGTGATTATATATTATTTTATAAGTTAAATTTCTCTCATTGAGTTTTCAACAAGAGAACTTGAGGAGCCTGTAGAACCCATTACAAGTCCCGTTCCGATAATCTAAACTATATATTTTGTAAATCCCTTAATGTATAATATCCATGAAAAAATTTAAATCAATTCGATAATAATAACTTTTTCATTCTATGGCATTTGTCTAAAAAAATATGGATAGTCCATTTCAAAAATATATTTGTCATCTATTTTTTTGAAGACAAATGCAATAAAATAAAAAAGTTACGATTATTGAATCAAACTATTTTTTTCATGGATATTATACATTGAGGGCCTTACAAAATGAACTGTTCGGACCATTAAAATGCAAATCATGGTGGGCCCTATAGGCTGCTCAAGTTGTCTCATGTTGAGGTCTTAACATGAGAAAAATCCAACCATTATTTTATTATTTATATTATATCCTTACCACGTTCTTTACATGTGACAAAACTTTACCAACAAGTGAATCAAATATGTGTAATTGTTTTAATTATCAATAGTTGGTGAGATTTAAATGCATAATTTATTATCTACTCTAATAATATGTGTGGGGATATATTTTTGAGTACTGACACGTGGCAAGATGACGCCGACGTGTCAGCCGAGGTGCCACGCGGCAGGGTCATGACGCCGAGGTGATCTCGGTTAAGCTGAGGTTATCTCCGAAGATATTGGAGTCCCAGAAAAGCGGATAAGGGACAAGAGTCCTAGAATAAAGAGGAGACTTAGCCAAGATAAGGATAAAGCTCTTAGGGAGTTTATCTTTATCTCTTGAGAAGTCCAAAGTAAGTACTGAACAGGAATCCATAGAAGTCAGGCTTCTAGTGGGATTAGGATTGAGGTAACTATAAAAGAGAGGCACCCTCGTGGGTCTAAAGTACGTAATTTTGTGCTTTGAGCATTGAGTTTAGCATTATTGATTATCTTTGAGAGATACACTGACTTGATCGTCGGAGTGCCCCCGGGTGGTCGAAACCACTGCCGGAATCTTCTCTTTCTGTTACAGGTTAGCCAGGTGTCATCTATTCTGCCAGTGTTCTCCAGCTGAATACTGAGTTGGGCAGTGTGATCGGAAAATCACTCACACAATTTGGCGCCGTCTGTGGGAACGAAAGGAGAATAAATGGCCAATAATGGATAGAAAGAAAAGGTCGGGGACCACACTCCTGCTGGGAGTGAGAGACCTATTGACCTTGATATCACAGGAGACGAATGCAATGCAGAAACTCATGACCAGAATCACAGAGCAAAAGACGTCGACCAGACTAGCGACGCACAAAAGAAACCTAATCAAAGCAGGTACTATAACGAAGACGACCTCCAGGTTTGGAAGGATAGGTGCCTACGGAGGGACGAAGAGGTAAAAGAGATGGCAAACAAATTGGCAGACCTGTAGTCGGTCGTCAATTTCATGATGCAAAATAACGTCATGCAGCCACCATACCCACTGCAGGACACGCCGATTCCAGCGGCCAATGCCCAGAAGGGAGGGCGAAAAACAATCCTCATAGCCCCTCAGCACAACGAGAGCGAAAGATACACTCACCGACCTTCTAGGGAAGTCGGACGAAGAGAATCAAGAAGAGAAGAAGCACAGAGGACGCATCGCACAAAAGAGGCATACCCCAAAGGACATCGGCATGTTTAGGGGCAGGCACTGTGCTTCGACACAACTCATGGAGAAGGGTCGAAAAGGGCTCACCACGAGGTCGAGAATAGTATACCGAAAAGATTGAAGTCGAAAGATAGCCGAGCTCCTGGGCGGAGCAAAGAAGACTTAAGAGATTACCTCAAAAGGAAGCAACAGAATGCCTACGCCGAGATAACCTCCCCAGATAAGTCGAGTACACCATTCTCGGTGGAATTAGACAAATTTGAGGCACCAAAGCGATTCAACATGCCGAGGTTTCAAATATACGATGGTAAGTCAGATCCCAACTTCCACGTTGGACTCTATTTGAACTCAATGGCATTGTATAGTGGGAACGAGCCGTTGCTCTGTAAAGTGTTTCCCTCATCCTTCGGGGAGATAATATCAGATTGGTTCCACAAACTACCGAAGGGAAGCGTGAAGACTTGGGAAGGCCTGGCCGAGATGTTTGTGGCCAGATTTGTGACAAACAAACTGTAGCCATTAAGGGTGGACGCATTGATGGCTCTGAAGATTAGCAAGAATGAAGGCCTTAGGGCCTATGCAAAAAGATACTATGAGGTATTCAATCGAATACCCGAATGTAATCAAGAGGTGACAGTCGTATCTTTCAAGAACGGCTTGAAAGACAACTGTCCACTACAAAAGTCTTTAGCAAAGACATTGCCAAAAAGTATAGAGAAGCTCATGGTGAGAATCGAGAAGTACGCCAGAGCCGAAGAAGACACATCGGAAACCAGGGAGATAAAACAAAAGAAAGGAAACGGCTCGCCGAAGCGAGGCCGAGGTAATAATGGAATGAGCAGGCAAGAGGCAGAACTGAGGGCCACACAAGCAGTAACAACTGTGTTCCGAATCCCAATTCCCAAAGTCCTGGATCAAATTCGGAACCAGCCCTATTTCAGAATGCCAGAAAGGACTCCAAGAGAGTTCATGGGAAGAAACATTGGCAGGCATTGTGCCTACCATAATGAAGATGGGCATACAACTCAGGGTTGTAGAGCCCTAAAAACATATTTGGAAGACCTGGTGAGACAAGGACATTTGAGAGACCTTGTCGATGAGACCAAGACAAGAGAAGAACGGGCAAGATTGCCTCAGGCACCAGCAGCCCCACCTCCCCCAACACAACAGCCGCAGGCAGGAGGACCTCGGATAATCAATGTAATCCACTCGAAGGTCAACAAAAACGAAATCCGATGGGAGACCCAGAAAGTGAAGCACTTGCAACATGTCTACCAAGTAGGGGAGAAAAGACATCGGGCAGAAGAGTGCCAAGGACCAATGATAACCTTTACTGAAGCCGACCTAGAGATGGTCTAGCATCCGCATAATGATGCCTTGGTAGTATCCCTCCAGGTTGGGGAGTGCCATGTGAAACGTATCCTGATTGATCAAGGCAGCTCTTACGACATCATGTACGTCCGATGTTACAAGGAGCTCAGCCTTCACCCAGATGATATGGAACAATCCAATGGCCCAATGGTTGGGTTCAATGGAACGCCGACATGGCCTCTGGGAGCAGTAAGCTTGGAGGTGCAGGCTGGCACCAGGAAGATCAAGACAGAATTTACCATCATCGACGCACCCTTCCCTTACAACATCTTCTTGGGAAGGCCATGGTTGCATGCAATGGGGGCAGTTCCCTCAACATTGCATCAACTATTGCGATTCCCAACAGAGCATGGGATAGAGGAAGTCAGAGGCGATCAGCTGCCGGCGAAGAATTGCTCCATGGCAGCAATGAAATCTACCTGCAGCGTACGAGAGCCAGAGAAGGCAAAAATTGAAGATGAGGATGTGGAAGTCCTAGAAGACGTCGGCAAAGAGCCAGCCGAGAAGAGCGAAGAGGCATTGAAAAAAATCCTCGTCCAGGATGGGGATGAAGAACGCTTCTTTCTTCTCGGCTCGGGCTTAGCCGAAGAAGAGGAAAAAGAGTTAGAAACTTTTTTGAGAGCAAATATTGAGGTGTTCGCTTAGACACCTTACGAAATGCCTGGCATTGACCCCGAGGTCACTTACCACAAACTGAATGTTGACAGGTCGGTCAAACTTGTAATTTAACGAGCCAGAAGACCGACGTTGATACACGTCGAAGTAGTAGAGAAAGAAGTAGACAAACTTCTGGAGGCCAGGGCCATTAGAGAAGTATACTACCCAACATGGCTATCCAATACAGTGGTGGTAAAGAAGAAGAACGGTAAATGGAGGGTCTGCGTAGACTTCACCAGCCTGAACAAAGCCTGTCCCAAAGACAGCTTTCCTTTACCCAAGATTGACCAACTAGTAGATGCCACTTCAGGGCATGGAAGAATGAGCTTCCTAGATGCCTACAAGGGGTACCACCAGATAACTATGTACCCCCCAGACGATGAGAAGACAGCGTTCATCACCCCAAAAGGCCTGTATTGTTACAGAGTAATGCCTTTCGGGTTGAAAAACGCAGGAGCAACTTACCAAAGGCTGGTAACCAAAATGTTCAAACACCTGATTGACCGAACAGTAGAAGTCTACATCGACGACATGGTCGTTAAGACCAAGGAGCCTAAGGGTCATCTTGCCGATCTAAAAACAGTCTTTGAAATCCTTAAAACATATTGGCTCCGACTCAATGCATCGAAGTGTGCATTTGGAGTTGGATCTAGTAAGTTTTTAGGATACCTGGTAACTAGAAGGGGCATCGAGGCCAGCCCAGATCAAATCAAGGCCATCATAAAGTTGAAGAGCCCGACGTCATCAAAACAAGTGCAGATGCTAACTGGAAGGGCCGCAGCCCTAAACAGATTCATCAGCAGAAGCTCAGATAAATGCAGACCTTTCTTCAACTTGGTGAAGAAAGCCACAGACTTCTAGTGGACAGAAGAATGCGAAGCCGCTTTGGCCAACCTGAAGAGGTACTTGACCACAGTTCCAGTTCTTTCAAATCCAGAACCTAGGAAGGAGCTGTTTCTGTACTTAGCCGTTTCAGAACATGCGATAAGTGCAGTACTAATCCGAGAAGAAAAATGGGAGCAAAGGGCTGTTTACTATGTAAGCAAAACCCTAGCCAATGTAGAAACGAGGTATCTACCCTTAGAGAAATTAGCACTAGCTTTAGTAATGGCTTCAAAGAAGTTGAACCATTACTTCCAGGCCCATAAAATTGTGGTACTAACAGAACACCCCTTAAAGTCCTTACTGCAACAAGGAGACCTGACAGGAAGAATAGCCAGATGGGCAGTCACCCTAGGCCAGTATGACCTGGAGTACAGGCCAAGGACAGCAATCAAAGGCCAGGTTCTGGGCAACTTCGTGGCCGAGTACACACCAGAATCCATCGAACATCAGGCTCCGTTGAACCAGGATAAGCGATGTCCAACCAAGCAAGGAGAAGCAGAGCCAAAGGCAAAAGAACAAAGGAAAGAGGACAAACTCAGACCCTGCAGCATTTACATCAGCGACTCCTTTCGACTATTTGTTGATGGGAGTTCAAACCGACAAGGAGCGGGGGCAGGAGTAGTATTGATATCCCCAGATGGGCAGGTGCTCGAACAGTCAATTCGTTTGGGGTTCAAGGCCTCAAACAATGAAGCAAAGTATGAAGCACTCATTGCAGGACTAAAGTTGGTAGCAACAGTGCAAGCCGATGAGGTAATAGTTTTTTTTGATTCACAACTAATAGTTAACCAGACAACAAGCGAGTTTGTAACCCGAGATGAACGAATGTCGGCCTACGTAAAGGAAGTCATCAGACTGTCAGCCTTATTTCAGAACTGCCGACTACTTCAGATAAGCCGAGATGATAACAACCACACCGATGTGTTGGCCAACCTAGCTAATGCAGTACAACCTGGAAAAGCAAGGACAATAATGATTGATTACCTGTCGGGCCCGAGCATTGAACCAGTAACCACGGAGCATGAAGCAATGTGCGTAGACATGGGACCAAGTTAGATGGACACAATTGTTGCGTTCCTAAAAGAAGGAAAGCTACCAGATGACCGCAAAGAGGCACACAAGATCATATTGAAGTCGACAAGATTCAGTCTGACAGCAGAAGGACATCTCTACAGAAGGTCCTTCACTGGACCCCTTTTAAGGTGCGTACACCCTTTGCAGGTTGAAGATTTTTTATACGAAATCCACGAAGGAATTTGTGGAAGCCACGCTGGGAGCAGATCATTAGCTCACAGGGCCATTACCCAAGGGTATTGGTGGCCTTACATGCAAAAAGATGCAGAAGCCTACGTGAAGAAGTGTGAACAATGCCAAAGGTTTGCACCTTTGATACACCAGCCAGCTGCTGACCTGAACCCTGTATCCAGTCCTTGGCCATTTGCCTAATGGGGCATGGATCTCGTTGGGCAATTACCCCAAGCAACTGGACAAAGAAAGCACTTGCTGGTAGCAACCGATTACTTCACAAAATGGATAGAAGCAGAAGCTCTTGCCAAGATCCGAGATGTGGATGTTAAGAACTTCATATGGAGAAACATCATCACCAGATTTGGAATTTCGAGAGCAATTGTTGCAGACAATGGAACTCAATTTGACAGCAAGCTAATCAAGAACTTCTGTGCAAAGTTCAAGATCAAGAACTACTTTTCAACCCCAAGCTTTCCACAAAGCAATGAACAAGCAAAACCATCCAACAAAGTAATTTTAGATGGAATAAAGAAGAGGCTGCAGACAGCAAAAGGCAAGTGGGTAGACGAATTGCCCAATGTACTCTGGGCATATCGGACTACGCCGAGAAGATCAACAGGAGAATCTCCCTTTGCCATGGTTTATGGCACAGAAACAGTCATTCTGCTGGAGATCGGCATCCTAGGAATCAGAACCCAAGGAGTAGAAAACGGGACTAATGATGTACTGTTAGCCCGAGATCTGGATCTTTTAGAAGAAAGAAGAGAGAAAGCTGCAATCCAGCTTGTAGCATACCAGCAGTAACTTGCAAAAGCTTATAACAAGAAGGTCAATCCAAGAGAGTTTCAAGTCGGCAACCTAGTCCTGAGGAAAGTCGTCGGCAATAAGAAGAATCCCAGAGAGGGCAAGCTTGGCCCAAACTGGGAAGGACCCTACAGAATCATCTCGGTACTGGGTAATGGGGCATATCGACTTGAAGATAATGAGGGCAAAGAGTTGCCAAGATCTTGGAACACTTGTAATTTGAAATTTTTCTATCATTAGAATTTCTTTGTTCCTTTGCCATTTGCCGAAGTAAATAAATAAAGATTCAGTTCTCTTTTCAAGAAACTTGACATTGTCTCTAGAATACATGCATAATGAGAACCTAAGTGGAACTCAGGTTCACATTAGGGGGCAGGGAGAAGAAGAATATGTTTAACACTTGTTGAAATTTGTGGACAATTTACAAGTTAAAGTTAAACCGAAATCATTGCTTAACACTTGTTGAAATTTGTAGACAATTTACAAGTTAAGTTAAGCCGAAATCATTGTTGAACACTTGTTAAAATTTGTGGACAATTTACAAGTTGAGTTAAACTGAAATCATTGCTTAACATTTGTTGAAATTTGTGGACAATTTACAAGTTAAGTTAAGTCGAAATTATTGTTTAACACTTGTTGAAATTTGTGGACAATTTACAAGTTGAGTTAAACCGAAATCATTGTTTAACACTTGTTGAAATTTGTGGACAATTTACAAGTTGAGTTAAGTCGAAATAATTGTTTAACACTTGTTGAAATTTGTGGACAATTTACAAGTTGAGTTAAACCGAAATCATTGTTTAACATTTGTTGAAATTTGTGGACAATTTACAAGTTAAGTTAACCCGAAATCATTGTTTAACACTTGTTGAAATTTGTGGACAATTTACAAGTTAAGTTAAACCGAAGACATTGTTTAACACTTGTTGAAATTTGTGGACAATTTACAAGCTAAGTTAAACCGAAATCATTGCTTAACACTTGTTGAAATTTGTGACAATTTACAAGTTAAAGTTAAGCCGAAATCAATGTTTAACACTTGTTGAAAATTGTGGACAATTTACAAGTTGAGTTAAACCCGTATGATATTCAACACTTGTTAAAAGTTTACAAGTTAAGATTAAAACCAAGAAGTTCGTGTACCAGAGGTGTGTCACCCCGAGAAGATTGTACAAAGAAGGAAGAGTATGTGAAAGACATGCAGAATATTCTAAGTATAGAATCACGCCAGAGCAGTCAAAAAAAAGACAAAAGTACAAGCAATCAGCAAAGGAAAGTTATATTAGCATTCAACAAAAATGAGGCACATCGGCCATATGGAGGGCTTACATTGTTTAAAAAAAACAAAGAAAAACAAAATACAAAAGAAAAGACATGAAAACTAAGGCTCCTCAGCGTCGACAGTGAGTTAGGTTGGGACCTCGGACGATTGTTGAGAAGCAACCTCGGCCACTTTCTCCGCCGTCAGCTCAGCATCAATTTCTTGCAAAGTTTCTTCAATACTCTTGTCAGCTAAGGGGACATCGGCTGATAACTTCTCATGAGCAGCATCTTTGGGAACCTCATCACCTTCCTCATCTTGAGTCAAGTCTAGGACTTGCTCCTTCTGAAGAGGGGATTTGGCCCCATGAGCATCCTTGGATTTTCTCATCAAGGCCTCATCCTCATCCTCATCCTCATTACCATCCTCAGACTCAGATTCACCGACGTCTTGACTTGGAGGTGGAGATGGAGGGAATGGAAGAGGAATAAGGTCGGCATTTCTGAAAGGCGAGTCCTCGGGGACATTGAGCTTCTTTAGAAGAGACATCCAACCAAGGGTGAAACCCTTGTTGCATGCCTGCTTCACTTGAAGTTTATAAGCCTCCGTGACATCGGCCATGCCTTGAGCGTATGCCTTTTCATCGGCATCCTTAATTTCAGCCTCTTTGGTGGCCAAGGCTTTTTGAAGCTCTTTTTCTGCTTAGGCCATCTTCTCCTCGGCCTCTTTTCTTTGGGCCTTAGAGACCTTCCTGATGGCCTCGGCAGATTCAGCCTTTTCTTCGGCATCAGTTTGGGCTTTGATGGCGGCCTCAGCTTGGTCTTCCAGCTTCTTCATTTTTGACTGTAAGCTTTTGTTGGTTTTTTTAAGAGGAGAGAACTCCTTCTTCATATCGACCAGCTTCTGCCGATTTTCGAAAGACTGAACAGAAAAAGAGTGGGCATACTGGATGGCCTGAAGAAAACACAAGGTAAAAGTTATTGCAAAAATTTCTAAGTATGAAAACGAAAAGGAAAAAAAAGTGCCAGATGAAAGACACTTACTTGAACGGAACGTTGAAGCATCAACGCATAGTTTTCATATTCGCTCAACTCGGCGTTTCACTCCAGATCGCCTGGTAACAGCAGAGCAGTACTGAGCGCAACGCCGACATTAATATCCTCGGCACTATCATTTGCCATGACTGGCTTATCCTCCAGAGTAATTTCAGGGGCCCAAGGGGCAACAGGCTTCTTAGACCCCGAGGTCGTTACAAAAGATGACCTCGGCCTTTTGGATTTTGGGGATTCTGATGGTTGGGCTTCAGAGCGCCTCTTTCCAGCAGAGGGTTGAGGTTTGTCACTCTCAGCCAACTTTGAGATAGGCAAGGTATCTTCAGACTCAACCTGAGTTACCTTAGCTTTGGGTTGAGCCTTCTTTATTCTTTTCGGCTTCGGTGGAGGAAGGGTTTGAGTTGGTTATGCATCAACATCAGAAGGGATGCTGGCTAAGAGATCTTTCGCAATAGGCTTAGGGCGACCCATCTCGACAGTAGAAACTGATTGGCGTCGACGGCGGCGTTGGGATATTGGAACCAAGTATAGAGCTGAAGTTGACGGTTGCTCGGCTGGATCAGAAGTTGACCCCTGGTCTGTCCGAGATATGGATATGGTTTGAGGCGTTGTGGCAGATGGTGGAGAAAGGCTTTTTTTCTTCCTCCTAGGGACGTCGGGCAAAGCAGACCTGTATGTTGAAATAAAATTGAGGAGCAGAGGCGCCTTTCGTTTGTGAATTGGCAAGTTTAGAAGTTTTTTCAAATCCTTGCTGGGATAGAAGGATTGGCGAAAATTCTTTGGAGGCTGAGGAAGAACTGCAAAGATAAAAACAGCATAGACATTAGAACAATAATATTGAAAACTTTATGCAAGAGGATAAAAAGAAACTTATGAAGGGTGGCCCTTACCAGCTCCTTCCCCCAAAATAGTTCGGCTTAAGGGATAAAGATGGAGGTCGTCGTTTGGCTGAAACTCCCAATTGCCCGAGACAATGAAGTAATCGTCTCCATCTCCCTTGTTGGAGTCTGGGAGGTCGGCTACGATTTTATATTCGGTAGATCTCGGCTTAAGGTAATAGACATAGTCCGTGTCTTTTCTAAGACGACACATGGTATAACAGTACTAGAAATCGGCAAGCGTAATCCTGGCATTCTCTTGTTTGACTAAGGCTATGGTACCAGTAATAACTCGGTAAGAATTGATGGCGAGTTGTATTGGGTTTAACTTATAGAAGTGAAGGATTTGACGGAAAAAAGGATCAAGTGGAAACCGAAGTCCACACTCAATAAAGGCAACTACAGGGAAGGGCATGGAGTGATCAGTAGGCATGATGGAGTCATCATCCCCAGCCAACCTCAGATTTACATCGGCTGGGATTTCAAACTCTTGCCTAAAAAAGTCTAGCTTAGAAGGGGTGTCTACCCGATGTTTCCACATACCCATGATATCGGGATAACTAAAAGTATTGGATTTCAGAAAGAAGATGTATCAAAAAAGGGTTATTGAGACCTCAGCAAAAACCTAGGTTTGAGCTAGTACAGAAATTTGTAAGGGATGTTTCAGTTTTACCCTAAATTGTGGGTTCTACAAACAAATCCCAAACCTAAAACTATGGAGATGAAGATCAAAGGCACAGATCTGGAAAAGACACAAAAAACAGAAAGCAAGAACGAAGTCTCAGAATCAAGAATAGAGATGGTCTATCAAGAACATAAAGAATACAAGAAATATAGGGCCAAGATCAATGGCAAAAATACAGGGAAGTGGTGAAATTGTGCATGTTCAAGATATGGGCAAGGGCCAAATCATGGAATAAACGCATTCAGATTCACAAATTGAACATTCGAATAAAGCAGTACTAACAACAAGTTCCAGAAAAATAATCAAGAACTGAAATAAGAAGGAACAAGTTGCTTACCAGAAAAAATAAAGCCGATGTAAGGATCGCCGAAGTCAGACGATGGTTACAGAAGTAACAAGACGGCGGAGGCTTCACTAGGAAGAAGAAAGAGGGCAGTTGCAGAGCTTGAGGTCTGGAACAATGGAAGAAATGAGAAAAGCTAGAGAGAGAAAAAGTTTTCCAGAAATGAGGATAAGGTGAAAGGGAAAAATTGAAGAGATGTTTTGTTAAAAATAAAAACGGCGGCAAAAGGTAATCAATACGCCTGGAAGAACGTATGCGTCAGACGACGCACGTGAGAAAGAGACGGCTTACGGGCGCGTCACAAGTACGAACCAGTAAGAAAGAAACGCGTGGCTAAAAACGATTGAATTATGGTGTATGACAACTCATACGCGTGAAAGGGTTCTTGAAGTTCTTGTTCTTCAGCAAAGACATGTTAGCCAAAATAATGATCTCGGCTGAGATACTATAAACCGACGTACTGGAAAAACGGAATGATATAGGTTCCATCACCTCAGAATACCGAGATAATAGAACCTAGGGGGTAGTTGTGGGGATATATTTTTGAGTACCGACACGTGGCAAGATGACGCCGACGTGTCAGCCAAGGTGCCACGCGGTAGGGTCATGACGCCGAGGTGATCTCGGTTAAGCCGAGGTTATCTCCGAAGATATTGGAGTCCCAGAAAAGCGGATAAGGTACAAGAGTCCTAGAATAAAGAGGAGACTTAGCCAAGATAAGGATAAAACTTCTAGGGAGTTTATCTTTATCTCTTGAGGAGTCCAAAGTAAGTACTGAATAAGAATCCATAGAAGTCAGGCTTCTAGTGGGATTAGGATTGAGGTAACTATAAAAGAGAGGCACCCCCGTGGGTCTAAGGTACGCAATTTTGTGCCTTGAGCATTGAGTTTAGCATTATTGATTATCTTTGAGAGATATACTGACTTGATCGTCGGAGTGCCCCCGGGTGGTCGAAACCACCGCCGGAATCTTCTCTTTCTATTACAGCTTAGCCAGGTGTCATCTATTCTGCCAGTGTTCTCCAGCTGAATACTGAGTTGGACAGTGTGATCGAAAAATCACTCACACAATATGATAAATTATTAATTACAAAATATTAAGTTAAATGTTATTAAACTCACGAGTTTGGTTAACATGTGCCCTTAGTCTTAAGGGCACATGATAAAGAAGTTTAAAAGTATTATATATTCAGCCGTGTTACAGGCTTCAAATATTGAGGCGCGAATTTGCAATGAATTGGTTTAACCGGTCGTCCGGCCGGTCATCTGGCAAAGAGGCTGACAGCCGCGATCGACAAGGTGACAACCGCGGTAGACAAGTGCTTCACCCGATCGTCTGGGTGATTGTCCGGCCGGTCGACCGGTGAACACAAATTCGCTCCATTCACGCCTGAAACTCTTGTTTGAATCCTTGGTCTTGTTTGACCTCGGATGAGTGTGTGGTGACAATGATATTGGCGCAGACAATCAGATTAAGCAGTCTGAACTCCGGAAGAAGTTCAAACTGTTTAATCAAACCTCCTTTAGGCCAATGACGGGCAACACCACACAGTTCCAAAGCCACATCATCAAAGTCACAAGTAGGACGATCAGGAACAGGGAAAGGATAGTATTGGGGAAAGACTTGCTCAATCTGAAGAAGTTGGCGAATCAAAACAGGGGTGACGGAAATGGATTTTGACCGAACCCATGTAGTGAAAGATGGCTCATAATCACGAATACCCTCCATATTACAATAGAATTCGCGAACCCAATCGAGATTCTGACGCCCAGAAAACAATAAAACAAGGTCACCACCTAGAGGGTCGAACAAAGGACGAATTTGTATGGACTCAAATGTATCAGGTTGAACATTCCGTTCTAAATGAACTGTGCGAGTCACAAAAGATTTGTGGAAGGACTTGGATTGTGTGGCCGACTGAAACCTAACAGGGTTATAGGTAGGGCGAGAGACGGTGGCCTTTCGGCGTTTAGGAGCCGGAGCAGACATGCCGAAAAAGACACTATTACACCCAACAAACCAACAAACCCAAAACCCAAACCACACCAAATAGAACAAAAATCAACGAAAATAAAAGTGGGTAAAACTTACCAAAGAGCAAATCGGCAGGCAGGATGGAGGATGAGAGGGAAAATCGACCACAATGCAGCCACAACACAAACCCCTAGATCGAGAGAATGAAAAAGGGAAAAAAAATGACTCGAAGAGTCGAGAGAGGGAGTTAAGTATGAAAATGGTCCGCTCGAGCGTACGTATTACCGCTCGAGCGTAAAACAATGCAAGCAGACTCCCGCGTGAGCGTGCAAAGGGCCGCTCGAGCTCAAAAACCCATCTCTCAGAACTGCCAAATCACGAACAAACTGCTGCAAGAGTGAAAAACGCGCTCGAGCGTAAAACATTCCGCTCGAGCAGAAAAAACCTTTTTTTTTTTTTTTTTTAAAAGAACAAAACACACCTAGAAAGTCCTGTAACAAGCAAGAAGAGCAAGTGTAGACTGAACCACAAAGACAAGAAAATCCATCAAATTATGAGTCCTGCAAATTTTGAGAAAAGAGATGAAACACCAGCTCATGAACAAAACAGATAGTATTAAATCAAAGCCACACGCATCATGAGAATGCATAACTCAAAAATACACATGAGAGCTCATGAAAAAATGTGTGTGTGTGCAATCCTTGAGAGCCACAAAGCTAGAGTTAATCCTAGTAGTGATCGGATGGCTGGACCTCCGACACGAGTAACTGACTATCACAGAGAAAAGTCAAACCACTAGGAATCACGGGGTATTTGTTAAGTAAATGCGGAAGCTCCCCCTCAGACACTGTTTTTTTTTTTATTATTATTATTTATTTATATATATATTTTTTTCTTGTGGGCACTCACTGGTGGCATGCACGCTCAAGAGTATGGATTCCAACCAGAGAAGTATGAATTCAAAAATGATGGCCTGGTTCGTGCCTCTGAGGTAGCCTTTTCCTAATGCCCTGAGATCATGTACTGAGGGAGAAACCATGGAAGTGAACTAAGGCGGTAGATGGTTAAGAGACTTAACATCACCCATGATATACTAATATAGGTCAATTTCTCCGCAAAAGTACAAGAAATGCTGTCAGTGGTCCATAGAGAACTTTGATCACTTATGCGGAAACCCCTGCAATAGTTTAGCTCAAGAATGTGTACAGAATGAGATCACGAAGTAAATGAGTATGGGCATTCAGAATGAGCTATGAACTAAGATGTAAAACAAATCTTGTAAGAAACATGAGCAGTGTTTATTTAATATTTTGATGCAAAAGATACCAGGACTCAATCACAATGAGATTAACACATCTAAGAATAGTAAGTCAGCCACTTACACTCACCTCACGACCACAGGAAACAATCTAGTTACTGAGCATTACACCTAAGGTCTTTCTAAGAAACTCAAATCGAAGAAGATCAAGGGGTTTTGTAAAAATGTCAGCTTTTTGATGCTCAGTAGAGATATGTTCCAAAACAACAAGGCCTTCATCCACTAACTCTCGAATAAAATGATGACGGATGTCAATATGTTTGGTGCGAGAGTGTTGGACTGGATTTTTTGAAATGTTTATGGCACTTGTGTTATCACAAAAAAGAGTGAGGGTATTCTGTTCTATTCCATAATCATGAAGCATTTGCTTCATCCACAACATTTGTGCACAACAACTCCCTGCAGCAATGTACTCAGCCTCAGCAGTGGAAAGAGAGATGGCATTCTGCTTTTTACTATGCCAAGAAACCAAATTATTCCCAAGGTAAAAACACCCCCCGGAGGTACTTTTCCTATCATCAGCACACCCTGCCCAGTCGGCATCAGAAAAACCAGTAATTTCGGCTGTAGTATCAGTGGAAAACCAAACCCCATACCCCAAGGTCCCATTAACATACTTGATGATGCGTTTTACCGCAAGAAGGTGAGACTCTTTAGGACTGGCTTGGTAACGAGCACAAACACCGACACTGAAAGAAATATCAGGACGACTGGCTGTGAGATACAAAAGACTCCCTATCATACTCCTATAAAGGGTAGGATCAACATCAATACCAGAGGAATCTTTGGAGAGGTGAAGACTGGTGCTCATGGGAGTGCGTGCATGCTTGGAGGACTCAAGACCAAACTTAGACACAAGATTTTTCGCATACTTAGACTGAGACACAAATATACCTGAAGGAGACTGTTTAATTTGAAGACCCAAAAAATAAGACAACTCTCCCATCATGCTCATCTCAAACTCATGTGTCATGCAATCCGAAAAATATTTCACAAGATGATCAGCAGTGGATCCAAACACAATATCATCAACATAAATCTGAGCAACAAGAATATGAGACTTAGTATGTTTTACAAATAGAGTCTTATCCACACTGCCCCTTTGAAAATCATTGTCAAGAAGAAAGGTAGTAAGCCTATCATACCAAGCTCGAGGAGCTTGTTTCAATCCATACAAAGCCTTGTCTAACTTGTAGACATGATTAGGACATTTAGGGTCCTCAAACCCTTTTGGTTGCTCAACATATGCCTCTTCTCTCAAGTACCCATTCAAAAAGGCACTTTTCACATCCATTTGAAACAATTTAAAGCCAAGAAAGCATGCAACACCATGCAAAATACGAATAGATTCGAGACGTGCAACTGGGGCAAACGTCTCATCATAGTCAACACCCTCTACTTGTGTGTAGCCTTGAGCAACCAACCTAGCTTTGTTCCTAACAACTGTACCATTCTCATCAGATTTATTTTTAAAGATCCACTTGGTACCTATCACATTCATGTCTCTAGGTCTGGGAACTAGAGTCCAAACTTTGTTACGCTCAAATTGACCTAATTCTTCATGTATAGCATTGACCCAACTATCATCTAGCAAGGCCTCTTTAATATTCTTAGGTTCAATTAAAGAAACATAACACATGTGTGATACCTCATCCCGAATCTGTCTTCGGGTTTTCATTCGATCCGAAACACTTCCAATCACCTGTTGAACTGGATGATTCAGTTTCACCCTTGCTGATGGTTTTAGTTCAGGACTTGCGGTGATAGAAGCATTAGGAGTGATGTTTCTTTGAGCACTCTTGGGACTTGAACTTACCTGTGAGGATGGTGCTGTAACTTTTTCTTGTGATTGAACCTCAGCTTCTCCTAGATTTTGTGGTTGAGTGTCCAAGATTGGAAACTCACCATTGTCATCCTCATTTGTTGCTGGAGTAGGAGAACCTGTATCATCTATAACCACATTGATAGATTCCATTATTGATGAAGTTCGCAGGTTATAGACACGAAAAGCCCTACTGTTGGTTGAATACCCTAGAAAAATACCTTCATCACTTCGGGAGTCAAATTTGCCCAAAGGCTCTCTATCTTTAAAGATGTAACACTTACTCCCAAAAGTTTTGAAGTATTTTACATTAGGTTTCAAGCCCTTCCACAATTCATATGGAGTTTGTAAAGTGTCGGGCCTTAAATACACGCGATTACATAAACAGCAGTATTTATGGCTTCGGCCCAAAATTTTGGAGGAAGTTTCTTACTAAGGAGCATGACCCTAGCCATTTCTTGAACAACCCTGTTCTTTCTCTCAACAACTCCATTTTGTTGTGGAGTAATGGGTGCAGAAAATTCATGCTTAATTCCATGTATATCACAAAAATCCGAAAACGAACTATTTTCAAACTCATGACCATGATCGGTTCGGATTCTTATGATACGATCAATGGAAATACCTTGTTCATTCTGGATTTTAAAGACTAAGGCCTGGAAAGCATCAAACGTATCAGATTTTTCCTTTAAAAAATTTACCCATGAAAATCGAGTAAAATCATTAACAGTTAAAAAAATGTATCTTTTACCTCCGATGCTTTCAGTGCGAGTAGGACCCATTAAATCCATGTGAACCAATTCGAGAGGACGTTTGGTTGTAAAGCTGTTCACCTTTTGATGAGGGGCACGGGTTTGCTTTCCAAGTTGACATGGTCCACACACATGGCTCAAATTCTTACCCAGTTTAGGTATTCCCCTCACAAGCTCTTTGTTGGCTATCTTAGTTAGGTCATTGAAATTCATGTGACCTAATCTTTGATGCCACAGGTCAATGTTACTAATGATGGCAGAGTGACAAGTGAGATCATTAGTAGTAACAATCCCATAGCAGTTATCAGATGTGCGAACCCCATGTAAGACAGTATTTCCCTTTTTATCCAAAATTTCACATTTATTTTTTGAAAACAATACTTCATGATGGGAATCACACATTTGACTAATGCATAAAAGATTTGCTTTAAGACCATCAACTAGTAGAACATTATCTAGCTTGGGAAGACCAGCAACACTTATAGAGCCCTTACCAATGATTCTCGAAGTGCCGCCATCTCCAAAGGTAACAATTCCTCCTTCATATTTTTCAAGGGAGGTGAAGTAGGATTTGTTACCGGACATATGACGAGAACACCCACTATCAAGATACCACATGTGTGAATCACATGCTTTTAGAGCAGTGTGAGCAACAAAACAAGTCAAATCCTCTTTTCTAATCCAAATCTTTTTAGTCTTGGTGTTCTGCCTAGACATGTAAGGTTGTCTCCTAACCCAAAAAGTATTAGAATTTCTACCCTTTTGAGACACCTTACCAAACAGTTCAAAACAGTAAGGACGAATGTGGCCATACCTACCACAGTGATGACAAATAAAAACAGGTTTTACCTCCTTTTTGTTGATCTTACCTACTTTGGCTTGATGAAGTGAAGGATCAACCTGGTCTATCTTTAGTTTTCCTTTTGCTTGAGTCTTCAAGTTCTGAGAGGTAGAGGCCTGTCCTTTGTGAGTTGTCGCACCATAGCCTAGCCCTCTTTTGTCAGAACCCATTTGTTGAGACCCGAGTATGTCTTCTAGAGATCTGGAACCTTTGTTCCACATGGCAATTGTTGCTCTAGCAATACGGAGTTCTTCATCTTTCTGACTGACTTTCTCTTCCAATACAGCTTGTGACAACTCAAGACTTTCAAGCTTTTCTTCATATGTGGAATATACCTTCAGAAGTTCATTCCTTTCAGTTTCACAGGATAGAAGTTTTTCACATAAGTCTTGCCTGTCACTCGAGATCTTGATGACATTCTGTTTTGCTGTCAAAAGTTCTCCTTTGAGCCGAACATTCTCACTCTCACATATTTTGAGCTTGAGAGAGAGTTTGTCATTGGATTTAGACAAATTCAGAGATTCCTCGTACAGCTTCTCGTAAGCTTGTTGTAGTTCTTCGCCATTGATCTCATCCATGTCTTCAGATGTTTCATCATCCTCTCTTTGCTCCTCATTCTCCTTGACCTCATCCAATTTAGCAACCAGGGCAGACAAGTTACTGGATGGAGGTGGAGGTGAATCTCTTCTTTCATGGAATTGGCTCAGAATTTCCCATGCATCTTTAGCCTTTGTGCAGTGAACAACCCGTTGTTGTTCTTCATTAGAGATTGCTCCACGAATAATGATCAGGGCTCTCAGATTTCCCGGATTATCTGCACTTTCTGTATCTTCTTCAATGGCTTGCCAACCTTCTGGTTCAAAAGCTCTGAGAAACGCCCTCATTCTGATTTTCCAATACAGATAGTTAGCCCCATCAAAGGTGGGAGCATGATGCAGGTTCTGGCCACGAGCTAATTCCAAAGGCTTTGGAAGAGGTTGAGAAACCGTGGCCCAAAATGCCATGAATGCACTATCCCCATCTTCACCGGATTCAGGTTCTTCGGGTTCTTGCTCCGACCCGCTTTCATCATCCCAAGTTACGGTGTAGACTTTCTTCCGATTCTTTTTCGAAGGGCATTCAAGAGACATATGGCCAAACCCTTGACATTCATAACATTTGACCCCTGGTCCCCTTACAATCCTTTTTTCAGTAGTTTGAGCAAATTTTGGTGGAACAGTTTTGGGTTTGTCATTACTCTTATCTTTTGAAATAGGGGCTCTGAAATTCGGCTTCTTTTTCAAAAAATTTTAAACTGTTTTGTAAGCATAGCCATCATCTCAGACTCTAAATCAAATTCAGTCTCCGGAGGTTTTGCAGTCTCATGGGCACTCGTGAAAGCCATATTTTCTTTTTGCTTTTTCTTAGAAATTTGGTGGGCTTCATAAGTCTGCAAATTTCCAACCAATTGATCGAGCTTGAGGGTATCAACATTCTGAGCCTCCTCAATGGCTGTCACCTTTGGTTGGAACCTCTCGGGAAGGGACCTCAAAATTTTTCCAACAACTTTTGCTTCCGGGATTTTTTCACCGAGAGTGAAACAGGAATTCACGATATCACTAAGTTTTGCATAAAATTCATCGAACGTCTCATCGTCGCGCATAAAAAGGGTTTCAAAGGTGGACGTGAGACGTTGAAGTTTTGACCTTTTAACAGAGGTAGTACCTTCATGAATCGTTTCAAGAATATCCCACGCCACTTTTGCTATTTCACACGTGCAAATTCGACGGAATTCTTCAGGTTTGACAGAGCAGAAGAGGGAGTTGAGAGCTTTGCTGTTCCAACTCGAATTCTGGTAATCAGTTGTGTCCCATTTATCAAGGGGTTTAGGAATATCAATCCCATCAATGGTGATTGTAGGTTCACTCCACCCAAAGATTACGGAGTGCCAAACTTTCTCATCGATGGATTTTAAAAACGCTCTCATACGAGCTTTCCAATAAGAATAGTTTGTACCGTCAAGAAATGGGGGTCTATGAGTCGAGTTACCTTCACGAATAGAATCCATGATACTAATCACACAAAATCACACTCCTATAGTTTTGAAAAAACAAAGAGTGACCTGCTCTGATACCAATTGAAAAACCTACGTGATTTGTGATTAGATCAAGATTAACTTATTCCAAATCCCAATTAATTCAAAACACTCAACCTAAAATCATCAAACACTTACGAGAGTGATTTTAGTTTATTTGTTTTTGAGAATAAACAATAAATCGACACAAACGATTTTTTACGTGGAAAAAATCACAATTGAAGAGCCTTCAATTGTAATCAAAAACCACGGGCGAACCGCCACTATCAATCCACTACTGAAGAACGAAAAGATTACAAAGATACCATACAAATTACCCAATCCAGTCAATTTGTCTCTGAATCTTCTGTAACTCTTTCACCACGCCTTCGTCACGGAATTGATCCTGAAGTTGATTCCACACCACAACTTCACTTGTCGAATTAACGACTGCGTAGAATCAAACGCCTTTTGGATTCTACGTTTTAATCTTCAGAATCCACCGAAGAGAACTTACTTGAAACTTAAGAAGCAACCTCCTTGATGTATGAATCTCAATGCATAAGTTCAGAACTCTCTCAAGAACATCAAGGAAAACTATGAAAAATCTCCAAAGAAAACTTTAAACACAACCCTAGTGCTTGTAGATCAGATCTAGGAAAACTACTTCAAAAAAACATCCTTAGCAGCTTTAAATAGGAATCTGGATCCGCGATCTCCGCTCGAGCTCAACACAGCCCGCTCGAGCGGACTGACCAAAAACTGCGTGTGAACAAACTGAGATGCGCTCGAGCGTAGGAGAATCCGCTCGAGCGTAAAATCACACCCACCAGTATTTTTTGCTTGCCCTGACAAAATACTGAGACCTGCTAATCTACGCTCGAGCTCACAAGTCTCCGCTCGAGCGGACAGAACAAAAACACAAAAAATTACATTTGAATCAACACAATGTTTTGTCTCCGGATTTGACAACATAGGGACCTAACAGTCACGTTTATGCCAAACAGCCACCTCTTGCCGAAACGATACCCGAAGAGCAACAGTTTCAGTAGCTGTGGCAATACCATCCTCACCCCAATCCAATACCTTCACTATTGTATTATGAAAGATATAGTTGTGAGAATATTGATATAAACAAAAATGTGTGATATTAACTAGATAAATGCAATTTCAAGGTTAAATCTGAAAGAATTAAACATGTTGATAATCAACAGTACATTGGTATTTACAACAGATTACATACATATAAAAAAAATTACAATAGATTATATATACCTAACAAGCATGAACATAAGTATAAACATATGTTATAGATACATCTACATAAAGATGATGTAAAACTGATCATTAGACATATTCAATATGGTGTAACTAAAAATAATAGTAACTTGAACTTAGATATGGATTTCAAGATTGAATTTGAGAGCTTTATTATGATGGATTTGAAATGACAATATGAAATTAGTTATTTGAAATCCTTCATGCTAATGATTATAATGGCAAAATATTTGTCTTCTTGTTCTATTCTATCTTCCATTTAGTTGGTCAATCTCTCATTGATTTTTATAAAGTTTAATAACCTCAAATGCTTCATTTGAAATCCATTTATCGAAACAGGAACCGAGTGTAAGTAGTGCAATTTCTTATTCTGTTCCATTTTGATTGCTATTCAAAGAAGAAAAAAATATACAGCAAACAAAAAACAAAAATCAAGCATTATTTGACCCATTACAAAATAATGTTTTCACATGGAAATCATTGAAGAAAAGCAGGGGGGGAAAAACCAAATAAAAATTGCAATCATGGAGAATGAAATTATCAATTCAATGATCCTACTAAAAAGAAAGAAACCAAAAAGTAGACTAAATCAAGAAATTACGACGAAAATAAGCATATCACAACCTCTTCAAAATTGAAAGCATTAAGTAGCTAGAGTATAGATTGTGAATTTAACACACCTTTTAATCTGATGAGAATGAAATTAATTCCAGATTGACTAAACAGAATGAAGCATAGGTAATTGTTGAATTACTTGTAACATCCTGGCCATCATAAGTCCCCCGGTCCACGGTACCATATGTCCCATGAGCTATGACATTTCTTATATCCAATTTAGCTAAATCAATTTACCACTCTTCTCTCTTTGAATGAACTTCCCTATCCGTCGACCAGACCCAACTCAAGTGTTTCTCCAATTGTAAATCCCAACTCTTGAAATCAATCTTATCTGCTCTGAAAAACATATCTTTACCACTAATACTTCCCACATCCTTTTCCTTCAACCCCAACTCCCCCTCTTGTGTGTTACTATCTCCTCCACCAATCTTCAAATCCATTTCTGTAGAATCAAATACAAGACTATAAATTCAAAACAAGGTAGCAGAGAGAAGTTGATAATCTTGATCACTATTTTCTGGGAAAAATTGAATGGAAAGAATAATCAAAATTTCACTTTAGCTATTACTGTCAAGCTATTCCTTTGGGACTAAGATTTTCAAGAATTAATAAAAAGAGTGAAAATTGAAACCCAACTCGAATAGTAATTACATATTTGAAATGGTGCATGCATATCTGCTAAACATGATAAACAGACAATGAAGTTCAAAGAAAAAATTAGACAGTTTTGCACGGTAACTATGGGGCCCAACCAGACATTTAATTAGTAGATGTGCAATCAACAATCCTACCATAACGTGCTATGAACGTTAGTGAAGTATCAGAAAAAATTTGCTAATAAAGAAAAATTTGTACCTCAAAGTCGTTCCGTTGTGCTTCGGAGACCTCAAGTGCTTTGACATCGAAGGAATCGATCCGAGTGCCTGCCGAATGAATCTTTGCTCGGAATTATCATCGTCGTCCGAATCCATGCCTATTCGAGGTGTCAAATCTTCATCATCCTCCTCATCCTCGATCTCTGACTTGTCCTCGTCCTGAAATACCGATTGAGATTCAATTGAATCCATTGTCGATAGCCTCCCGTTCTCTCTCTCCGATCCATCCTCCACCATACTTTCTCTCTTTATATTCCAAGCCAAGGCTGAGATCGATTAAAGGCCGTGTCTAATCTGTGAAAACTGATGCTCCATTTGTGTGTGCGCAAGTATGAGTGTGGAGATTGGAACCCTAGAAACTGGTGCAAAGATTGGCGATTGAGAGAAAGAGAGAGGGTTTTCCTATTCTAATATTTTAACTTCTTTAGGTGTTGAAAATTTCTTATCTTCTTATTTGGCGCTTATTAATTTTCATTTTGGCGCCTTGGTTTTCGTGGTCACAAATGAAAATTTGAGGTAGCGTTTGATAACGTTTACCTTTTTAGTTTATGTTTATAAAATTTTTATAAATTAGTTTTTGTTTATTTTTAGAAAAACATAAATTACACATGCGTTTGGTTTGAACAAAATATTTTTTTTAAAAAATTAAAACATAAACAAAAAAACATGTTTGTCTAGGCTTAAAATATTTATATTTATTTATTATTATTATTTATGACAATGGGATCATAAACATTATAATTGAAAAAAAAAATTGATTGGAAAAAAAATAATTGAAAAAAAATTAATTAAAAAAATTATTTGAAAAAAAATATATTTGAAAAAAAATTATTTGAAAAAAAAATTAATTAAAAAAAAAATTTTAGTCAAATTTTCAAATTTCTATTTAAAAACCAACGTAAACTCATTTTTTGAGTTTACAATTTTTTCTCAAATTTATAAACTGAGACGACCATTTATAAACCAAAAAAATTATCAAACAAGCTGTTATGATAGTTTTGTAAATTTTTGTAAATATAAACTGAAAACTAAAAATGAAATGGTTACTAAACAAACCCTAAACAATGAATTCATGGCTCGTTTAATAATTTTTTTTATTTGCGACAAGGGTATTGCCGTTGCCGATAACCTGTATTTGCGTCGGGGAAAGGTTGCCGTAACAAAAAAAAAAAAAACTCATTTTTTTTGCCAAAAACCTCCTTGTCCATTTTGCTGCACAATGAAAGCTAAGAAGAGAGAGAAACAGAAATAAGAGATGATTAGCGAGAGAGAGAGAGAGAGAGAAAAAGAAAAAAAAAGAGATGAACGAGAGAGATATATATAGAGAGACATAAAAAAAGAAGAGAGATGAGAGAGATAAAGAAGAGAAATGAGCGAGAGACACAGAAAGAAAGAGACAGAGAGAGACCCACTTCATTTTTTGACTTTTTCCTCTTTCAACAACAATGGGCTCAGAGAAAGAGATGAGTGTGATTGAGAGAAATGAACGATTGAGAGAGAAGAGAGATGAGTGAAAGAGAGACACAGAGAGAGAAACAAGATGAGCGAGAGATAGACAAAGAGAAAAAGAGAGAGAGAGAGACAACAAAAAGAGATAAACAAGAGACATAGAGAGAGATAGAGAGAGAAGAAAGATGAGCAAGAGAGATAGTAGCAGTGGTGGTAATGGTAGTGAAGTGGTAGCGATGGTGGTAGTAATGGTAGTCGTAGAGGTGGAGTGGCAACAGTGGTAATAATGGTAGTAGTGGAACGACATTTGCAGTAGTGGTGAAGGTGGTAAAGGAGATGGGTGGTGAGAGAGAGATGAGTGAGAAACAGATAGAGAAGAGAGATAGAGAGAGACAGAGACAAAGACAGAGTGATGAGTGAGAGAGAGACAAAGTGGTCTCTAAAAGTGCATTTTCTTGTAGTGGAGAGCTCGATAAATAGAGAAGAGGGGAGGGAAAGAGTGAGCAGGGTGAACACAATGGAGGAGAGAGACAGACAGATAGACAGACACAAAGAGAGAGAAGAATGATGAGTAAGAGAGAGACAGAGAGATAAAGAGATATATAGAGAGAGAGAGAGAGACAAAGAGAGAAAAAAAGAGAAATAGAGCGAAAAGAGATGATTGAGAGAAAGACATAGAGAGAGAGAGAAGAAAGATGAGCGAGAGAGACAGAAAGAGAGATAGAGAGAAAAGAGATGAGCGAGAGAGATAGAGAAAGAAGAGAGATGAGAGAGATAGAGAGAAGAGAGATGATCGAGAGGCAAAGAGAGAAAGAGAGAGAGACAGGGACAGAGATAAAGACAGACAAACGAAGAAGAGTGATGAGTAAGAGAGAGAAAGAGAAGAGAGTAAGAGAAAGACAAAAAGAGAAAGAGATAGAGAGTGAAAGACAGAAAAAGAGACAGAGAGAGAAGAGAGATGAACAAGAGAGACAGAGAGAGAGATAGAGAAACAGAGAGATAAGCGAGAGAGGCAGAGAGAGATGAGAGAGATAGTGAGAAGAGGGGTGGGCGAGAGAGATAGAAAGAAGAGACATGAGCGAAAGAGACAGAGAGAGAAAAGAGATGAGATAAGAGATAGATGAGTGAGAGACACAAAAAGAGAATGAGAAAGAGACAGATAGACCGACAAACAGAGAGAGAAGAGAAAAGAGTGATGAGTGAGAGAGAGAAAAAGAAGAGAGAGAGGAAGATGAAAAAATGGGTGAAAAGAGATAGACAAAGAAAGAGAGAGAAAATAGCGAAAAAAGATAAACGAGAAAGAGACAGAGAGAGATGAGCGATAGAGCGAGAGAGATAAAGAGAAGAGAGACAAAAAGAGATAGAGAGAAGAGAGATGGGCGAGAGACACAAAGAGAAAAAAAGAGAGAGAGAGAGAGAGAGAAAGCGAGAGAGACAGATAGACAGAGAAGAGTAATGAGTGAGAGAAGAGAGAAAAAAGACGTCTTTTTTTTTTTTTTTTGGTGACAAAAAAATATCGCTGCATTTATTTAAACCATTTTGTGACTATATATATATATATATGAAGTCGTCTCAAAGCCACAATATATATATACTTTTTTTTTTTGCAACGATACCTATTACAGTCGCAAAAAACTTTTTTTTTTTTTTTTTGCGATTGCAGCTAGTGCCGTCACAAAAACTCTATCTTTTTTTGTGACAGTAATATCTGCCGTCGCAAATACTCTCCTTTTCTTCTTTTCTTTTTTTAATATTGGGCTATCCACCGGTTTAGAATTTTATGTTTATAAGAGTGAAAAAAAATAAAGATATGTTCTCAAAACAATGATACTGTGTCAAACAGTAGTCCTCTCGTATTGATGTCTTTTGTTGTACTACATATACTGTTTTTATATTAATAAACATTTCTTTAGTGAAAAAAAGAGAGAGTAAATCCTAAGTCCAGCATTTAATACAAGACCCCAAACAAACCGGTTTTTATTAGTGGGCTGAAAGTAGTTGTTTGTTAACGTTATTTAAAAATTGAAATCTAAATAATAAAAAAAAAACAGAGAAAAAAGAAATGCTTATTTAATCATATGTACTAAAAAATATTTATCTATATATAAAAATATATATAGAAAAAGTAATTTAACCTCAACTGAACCCTTGATTTAATTTTATAACTAGAAATGCGAGAATAATAATATTTACGGTAAATTACAAATACACACTATGATGTTTACTTAAAATACGAATTATTTTCTGTGGTTTGAAAAATTATAAATACCTCGTGGTCAGAATTTTTTATTTAATAGAAGTAATTGAAAAAGTAAAATTTCTAACTATACGCCTATACAATAATAAAATTATCAAAATTATTAATTGAAATAAATTTTTAACATTATTAAAAACTGTTAATTATTTAAGATATGGCCCATATTTTAGTAATTTTAAATCTAAATTATACAACTTATTTTTTAGGATAAAATTCAAAATAAATTTTCATGGTGGATAACGTATTTCTATTTTCCAAGATCTAAAGCAGTGAAGAAGGAGGTGGTTGACTGGTGTAAAAGGAGCTAATTTGAGCCTATTAAATTAATAAGGCCTAACAACCCAAGGTTGGTAGGCCCGGATTAATTGCTATCAAATGGGCCGAATTGCTCTAAGCCCCGAAAGGGTTCGGATCCTTGAACTTAGAGATTTACTCGGGCCTGAACTCGAAAGGGTATTGAGCAAGCCTAGAGATCCGAGGCACTTGAGCTTCGAACAGATTCAATCGCAATCTAGAAGCCGCTCCATTAGTGAGTCCCAGAATACTTGCGGGTTCGGAGCTTTTCAGGATCTACGCACCAGAACCATAGGCGTAATAGAATTCGAACAAACAACCCGATCCCGAGGACGGTGAGTGAAGATAAATTCACTCTTTAGTTAAACTAACTTATACCCAGGTCGAGGTGGCACGACCCCGGGGGGTCCATGAGACTCGGCAATATTTAACGGCAGGAGGTCCTCTAGGACTACCTTGGCCCTTTGGGATGATTGGGGATCATTGGTTAGGTGTGGCTAAGAAGAAGGGTTCGCCAAGACGTTGATCTCCTCTTCGACGGTTTTTTTTTTTTCTCATCCTCGGAGAGGTCACCTCCTCGAACAAAATGGTTAGAGAGAATATTCTCCATGTGCCTTACACATGGGCTCCATCCTACATCATGAGGTGTCTATAAATAGCACCCACCTATAGCTTTACAAGGGATGGATTTTGGAGAGACGACTCTTGGGAAAGAACTAATTTCCCATCTCCATTATCAACCTTGAGAGTGAAAGTGGGAGATCCATGGGAGAGCCTTGCCATTATCCTCTCTCTAACTACTTTGCCTTCTTCTTCACCCAATCTCTTATCTCCATCATCTCTTTGCTCTTGTGTTCTTAGTTGAGACTATTAAAGAATCTAAGCCTCTCATCATCTTCTAGAGAATTCGAATTTTTCTTCAAGGATCTTCGAAGATCTTCGAATTTTCCAACAACGTTATTGAACCCTCTCATACATTTGGCAACCCTGCTGGGGAGGCGGATTGGTTAATGGTCTCAACGAAGATCTGGAACCCACACAACTCCAACAGGGATGGCAGGAGAAGATGAAGTTCACCCACAAGAATCCTCTAATGGTGGTGATGATAGGACCATGGCTCCAAATTAACCACTTTTGCTTGAAGCCATTCAAGGCCTTCAAAATACTAAGCAGGAGATTCTTACCACTCTTCAGAATCTCACTCACACCATATTGGTGATGAGTTCTAATTTTGCACCGATGCCAAACGGAAATCAAACTGGCGGTGGAGTTATCCCCCGCCGAAGTGAAAAATCAAATCCAAGGAGAAGTAGGCCCCAGTCAGCTTGTGGCTCATGGCAACACAGCCGCAGTAACACATGCTCAAACCACAGTAGGCGGCAGCAGTTTGCCTATGCCCGGGCTCCATGGCGTGCCAAGCCAAGATCCAATGGTGACTAAGGGAGGTTCTGGTGTAATGAATGGCGCTTTGGCGACTGTTGGTGTCCAGGAAAATATAAGGGGCATAATGGCACAAAAAAGAGCTCTGCTCGTACCTAATCTTGTTACACCACCAGTAAATGTTGCTCAAGTACCAAGCGGGCCTCATTTGGTGCCGACAACAAATTTGCAAGCCCAACCCGGTATAGCTGCGCCGTGCGGTGGACTTTACGGGCCTCAATTCAATGTCTCATCACCAACTGGCTTGTCCAGAGGCGTTGGTGGCCAGTATCATCAAATGTCCTCACCAATGATGAATTCGCAACACCAGAATGGCCAAGTCACCCCTAGCTCAGTCTTCGGGTCCATAAGCCAAGTTTCGGGAATACCACCATCAAACTCTCTCCCTCAACAGTTTCCCACTCTCGCCGATGTGCAAGCCATGTTCAATCTCGAACGGGACAAGAGGACTTTACCCTCTTTCCCTGATCCGGATGTCAAGCTGCCTTACCCTATTGAGATGCTGAGCTATCCATACCCTGAGGGGTATACAGTGCCGAAGTTCATCAAATTCGATGGCAAACAAGGAAATGCTCGAGAACATGTTGTGCGATTCATCGAGACTCTCGGTATTTATGGTTCAAACAACGTCCTCCGGCTGAGAGAATTCTCTAAGTCCCTCATTGACCGAGCATATACTTGGCATGTTAATTTGGCCCCAAACTCTATCCGAAGTTGGGAGGAAATGGTTAACAAATTCCACTCCAAGTTCTTTCAAGTGGCGGAGAAGGTGACCACACTTACATTGTGTAAAGAAAAGCAACGAGAAAGTGAAGACATCCTTGACTTTGTCAAAAGGTTTCAGGACAAGGTTGTGGATTGCCATGATGCAGTGGAGGAGAGTTATCTGGTTCAAATTTGTCTAGAAAGGGCATTGAGCAGGTACAAAATGTTTCTAATTAATCACAAGCTACCCACCTTCTCAACACTAATAGAAGCAGCTCGGAACATTAGCACTCCTCAGGCTCAGGAGTCCGGATTTAAGGCCAGTTACAAGACTAGCGTCAAATCATCTCGTAAACCTATTGTTGCTGCTGCCTCTACCCCAAATACCCGAAAGTCACAAGGAGGGGGTCATAGAGGCCAGAAGAGGAAGCAATATAATGGTGAGAATGGGAATATTTCTTATCCATGTGGAATCGAGGTGGTAAAAGCTCTAGTTAAAGAATTGGTGGCCGAGAGAGAGCTTAAATTGCCTTATGTCGAAGAAATGCCATCAAAAAAAGATCGCGAGAGCCCTGAATTTTGCATCTATCATCACACATTAAAACATCCAACAGAGAAGTGTTGGATTCTCAAGAAAATCTTCAGAGATAAAGTCGAGGTAGATGAATTGAGGTTCAAAAAGCAAGGGACTCAAGACATCCGAGAACAACCATATCCTCAGCACCGAGACAAGAGCAAGAATGTTGCTATGATAGCTTATGAAGGCCCGATGATTGAGGCTATCGCCAATCTCAATGACGATGATTGTTATCTGGACGACATCTTCGAGCTCGAGGGTGAGCAAGTTTACTATGAAAGTGCTCTCGACCCAGAAGGTAGAACCTTTATGACTCATGTCAAAGATTCCTTTGATCCAGAAGGAGGAGAAGAGTACTACGGAAGAGGAGGACACCATGTTTATGTGGCATCTTATTTTGAAGAGACCGAGGAGATGGTTAACTACGAGCCTCCAAGAGTGGAAAAGATCCGGATCACTATGCCAAAACCTTGCAAGACTGTGTAAAGTTCAAGCAATTCTTCGACCAGCTTAGACTTTCCAGGGAGGCAAGAACAGAAATCACCAAGTCTATCATCAATATAGCCGAGGCACACCATGAGGAATGTATGTCAACTAAGGGATCTATCCCGAGGAAGGCAAAAGAGTAATCTAGTGCCATTACTTTCTCTGAGACTGATTGAAAGCATTCCTTTTCTCACAACCGCCCGCTTTATGTGACTACTTTTATTAACGGGGTTGAGTTCAAAAGGGCCTTTCTAGATAGTGGAGCCTCTATCAACATTATGACTCGCGCTATTCTAGAAAAGGCCAGAATATCCGAAGAACGCATTGTGAAGCAGCCGATAGTCATCACTGGCTTCGGTGGAGAAAGGAGAGTTACTATAGGATTCGTAACAGTTGATTTAGCCATCGAAGAGATTCGCTTAGCCACCAAGTTCCATATTATTGATTCCAAGGCAAATTATCACATCATTCTAGGGAGGACTTGGATGCATAGATATGGGGCTGTATCGTCAAGTTATCATCAGTGTGTTAAGGCTAAATGAGAAAAGAAGATGGTGACAATTCGGGCTACAGAAAGGCCTTTCGAGACCCATAAAGTTCACTATTCTGATGCCATCTACTTCACCAAATTGGTTGTCGAAGAAATTCCCACCACCTCTAAGCCTCGGGGGGTCAAAATTCTTCGTTGGGAGGATATCAAAGACGACAAGGAGCCAAGGGCAGAATCAAGTAAACGAGCGATGTCTCGACCAGAAAGTCCGCCTATTCCTTGGAAGGTGATGAAAGTCCGAGAATGGGGGAAGATGGTGTACTATTTGTGAAGGTGCGGGGAGTCGGTTTCTTCAGCCACCGACTCCGAGTTAAAAGAAGAGTCTCCTGACAATGACATAGTAATAAAGCCTGAAGTGGCTCCAGAATGCATGCAAGATGGCCTGAAGCCTTAGCTTGAACAACTTATTGAAATAGATCTGAGTGATGGACAAGATGCACCAAGGACGATATTCATAAGTTCGAGCCTTAGCCTAGAGAAGCGAGAACAGTTGTTAAAATTGATAAGCCGATACTTAGATGTGTTTGCTTGGTCATATAAAGAAATGCCTGGACTAGATCCTAACCTAGTCTCCTATTATCTTGATGTGTTCCCAAACTCCAAGCCAATCAAGCAAGCTGCTCGAAAATATCATCCAGATCTCGAAGAGAAGATTAAGGAGAAGATTGAAAAACTTCAACAGGCAGGTTTCATTTGGCCAATACAATACCCCACATGGTTGGCAATCATAGTGCTAGTAAAGAAGAAGAATGGTCAAAATAGAGTATGTGTAGACTTTCGAGATTTGAACAAATCTTGCCTGAAGAATGAATTCCCTCTACTTCACATTGACACCCTCGTGGATGCCACCTCAGGACACCAGATGTTCTCATTCATGGACGGATTCAGCGGATACAATCAGATTAAGATGGCTGAAAAGGACGCAAAAAATACTACTTTTAGAACACCTTTTGGAAACTTCTTCTATACAGTCATGCCTTTTGGACTCAAGAATGCCGGAGCAACTTACCAGAGGGCTATGACTGCAATCTTTCATGACATGATCCATCATGAGGTGGAAGATTGTGTTGATGATCTAGTGGTGAAATCCAAAAAAGAAGAGAACCATCTTCGAGACCTTGAGAAAGTATTCAAGAGGTGCCAGAAATTCAAAATAAGGATGAATCCTCTCGAATGTGCTTTCGGGGTGACGGCCGGGAAGTTCCTCGGGTTTCTTGTACATAGGCATGGTATCGAGGCAGATAAAGACAAGGTCAAATCTATCAGAGCAAGACGGCCTTGACCTCGCCTCAGACCATGATAACCCTACAACCTGGGGTGCCTCTAATGTTGTACCTAACCTCAACCCCCAAGTCCATAGGGGCATAATTGGTCCAAGATATAGATGGAGTAGAACGCCCGGTGTATTACATCAGCCAGAAGATTCGAGGAGCAGAAGTCCGATATACTCCAGTATAGAGACATTGTTTAGCTTTGGTATTCACCACCCAAAAGCTCAGACATTACTTCATAGCACATCAGATTCAGATTGTTACTAAAAGTGATCCAATCTGATACCTCCTCAACAAGTCTGCTCTAACCGGGAAGGTGGCAAGATGGTTGTTAGCACTAGGTGAATTTGAGATCACATGTGTAGCTCCCAAGGCAATCAAAAACTAAGCCTTAGCCGATCTCCTTGCCCAATTTCCAAGTGGTGACTATGAACTAGTGAATGAAGAATTAAAAGGAGAAATGCATGCAGCTATGGCTTCCGAGGAAAGCTTTTGGACATTGAGCTTTGACGAAGCAACAGCCGGAGGGAAAGCAGGAACCGGGATAGTCCTTATAAGCAAAAGTGGGGAAAAGTTATATTTGTCTTATAAATTGGATTTCCAGTGTTTGAATAATGAAGCCGAGTATGAGGCTCTTATAGGCTTGATAGCAGCTGAGAAACACAGTATCAAGAAGATTCAGATTCGGGGGGATTCAAAGCTAGAGGTGAGCAGCGGATATACCGATCCGCCCAAACTGACCGAACCGAACCGATCCGCTGCATTTTAGATGGATGCGTGATGACGAGCAGAGGGTTGCGGATTGATTTTTTTCAATCCGCCTAGTTTTGTACGGATGACGGATTTAAGGTTCCTTTGGCCGCAACTGAACCACCAAATCGCGAGCAACCTTAGTAATTTGTAAGATTTTATGTTTTCAATTTGTTTAAATATTCTATTTGTGTTTTCAATTGAAAAAGAGTTTAAATATTATGTTGAATATATTCTGTTGAAAAAGAGTTTTCAACTTAAATATATTTTTAGAATTGAAAAAAATAAATGTGTTATTTATTTATATTTTTTTGTTTTTAAATCTAACTCTAAAAATAATAAATAAAAAAGTTGATATATGTTGGTTGGTTTTTGTTTTGAAAAATAGATATAGATGTAACGAAACAAATGCATACAATCTCTACTACTGCTCTGTTCAGAATTTAGGTGGTTTGAATTACTTTTATATTTTAAGAACCACAGATTGTAATACTTTATGTAGATGAGGCATGCTGTGATTGTAATATGTGGATGAGGTATGCAGTGATTGTAATATTCTAAAGTTTCAAACTTTCTTTCTTTGGATGAGGCGTGCAGTGATTGTAATACTTTTTTAAGTCATTGACAGTAATACTTTTTTTTTTTAAGGAAGTGCACGAGTTGAATTATGTTGAAAATTTATAAAACTTTAAACTGCCAAACCGATTCGCATCCATCCGCCAATCCGCTCAATCCACATCCGCTGGATTGGCGGACGGATGCAGATTGATTTTCTCCAATCCACCAATCTGGTGGACGGATGATGGACTAGAGGTTCCGTGACCGCAACCGACCTGCGCCCACCCCTACTCAAAGTTGATAGTGAAGCAAGTTTCAAGACAATTCATCTTAAAGAAGCCTGCATTGGCCACATATCGAACAACAGTCCAAAGGCTTCTTGACAAATTTTAGGAGGTCGAAATAGAGCATGTGCCTCGCTCCGACAACAAGTTTTTAGATGCCCTCACAACATTAGGGGCAAGAGTTGACATTCCAGAGGAGCAGGCGACAATTGTTATCAAGAAGAGAACAGAGCCTTTAATAATACCCGAGGACAAAGACCTTCCAGAGGACTGGAGAGAAGAAATCCTCGAACAACTCAGAAACAAAGTTGGAAAGCTGACTATGGCCAAGCTTGCCCAATTCATAATTATTCAAGGTGAAATTTACTTTTGATGAGGTACCGAATTCCTAACCCGGTGTGTTGGCCAACAAGAGGCAAGCTTCCGACTACAACAGATTCATGACAAGTCCTGCGAGGATGTGGATATTAGTTTGTACAGAAGAATCCAAAGACAAGGCTATTATTGGCCCGAGATGGAGAAGGTCTCGAATCAACTTCAGAAAGAATGCCCTAAGTGTCAGTCATACATCCGGGAGGATGAGAGTTGCTTTGAAATTGATACCCCTGACTGGAGACAAGTCTACATTGACTATCTCAAGGAGGGGACACTACCTGAGAGCCCGAGGGACATTACACACCTCAAGAGGAGAGCGAGGCGGTACTTTTTTTATCAGAACAAGCTTTACAGAAGAAGCATTAAGGGCACTCCCCTGAGGTGTCTCTCCAAGGAGAAGTCGGATCTAGTCCTCGAAAGAGCCCACGAAATTGAGCATCAATAAGGGGCTCTGTTGTTCGAGCAACTTATACACCTTGGGTATTATTGGCCGATCATGGAGTCAGATGCATCCCATCATGTGAAGAGGTGCCAGACTTGTTAGAAACACAAAAATTTGATCCATGCTCCAGCCATAGACCTGCATAGCATCCGAACGCCATAGTCGTTCCATACCTGGGCTTTTGATCTAATAGGGCCCATCTCCACATTTTCCAAATGGTACAAGGGGATTCTCTCAGCTACGGAATTAAGCACAAAGTAGGTCGAAGCAATCCCTTTGAAGAACGCTACGAGGCTCGCAGTCGCGAACTTCATCAAGGAAAATATCATTTGCTGGTTCGGAGTGCCGAACACCATCCTCTCGGACAACGGCACACCCTTCTTAAACAAATATGTAAAGAGGCTCCTAGAAACTTACAAGTGAAGCATCACAAATCCACACCCTACTATCCAAAAGGGAACGGGCAAGTGAAGGCCACAAACAAGACACTGATAAGGATTCTGAGCAAGATGATGGATGAATTTGGTGGGACTTGGTCCGAACAGTTGATAGTAGCCCTATGGGCATATCGCACTTCAAAGAGAAAGCCAACTCAAGCAACTCCTTACTCCCTTCTGTATGGGTCCGAGGCAGTGTTACCTACAGAGTTGAAAACACCACCTACTCAGATGGCTCTCGCCTCGGGGATGGTACTGGAGCCTCGAACCACCAGATTGGAAACATTAAAGGCAAAGCATGACAGAGCTGCAAAAGTCATGGAAAGGTATCATGAGTCCATCGCCCGAGCCTATAATCAGATTGTGGTGCCAAGAAAGTTTGAAGAAGGTGATCTAGTATGGAAGATTGTAGACCCAATCATGCGAGGACAACCATTGCCCAAGTTTTCTCCAAAATGGAAAGGGCCCTACAAGGTGGTTCAAGCAAGCTCAAGCGGGTACTACAAGCTTGTAAGGGTTGAAGATGGCTTCCAAACTAGCCCGCTCAATGCAAAGTTTATCAAGCATTACTACCCGTAGATAGGCTCATCTATGTTGAAATTCATTTTCATTTTCTTACTTTGTCTAAAAGTTGTATTTCCCTTACGTTATGAAGAAGTTGGTTTTCTTTATGGTGTATGTTTATCCTATCACTTGCAGTGAATATATTATACTTTTGTCAAGAAAGTTGAAGAATTAATAAGAATATTTCAGCTTTTATAAACATGTGCATATGATTGTTCTTTCCATTGTATCATTCGAAATAAATATTTTATCAAGTAGAATGAGAAAACAATGCAAAAATCTCCAAACATCAAAGATTTTGTCATTTCATTGCATTGTCCAAAATAAAAAAATTTTATCGAAAGAGGCAAGAAAGTAATACAAAAAAAAAAAAACTCAATCTCTTCTAAAAACACCCTCAAAAAAGCTGCCCGTCACATCTACATCCTGAGAACAAATAGCAGAGTGTGCCTCTAAAGTCTTCAAGGCCCGAGCATAGCCCGATTCAAGTTCACGAAGAGTTGCCTTTGTCTCATCTATAGAGGTCCGATAAGATGCAAGCATAGACAAAACTTCCACCTGACGACTGGGGTTTGAAGCTATATCTAGGCGTTTCCGAAGCCATGATAAATCCACTTGGTGACGCTCCATGTCAGAGATCCCCTGATACGCTGTCTCGACTACTTTCCTGTTAAGGTCACACAGTCGTTGCTTGTCCAAGCTATATAGGATAGTTGCAAAAGACTCGAGAAGAGCAGTCTGAATGAGTGGACATTGGCAAGCAAATGAAACAAAGGTCTTAGGGTAACTCGAATGCACAAGCTATAGAACTGAAGCAAACTCAGGAGCTACCCAATAATGGAGAAATGATACTTTGCCAGAAGTCGAAGGAGGAATTGGAGTTGGAAAGGTACTAGTCTCAGGAATCTCCCTAATGTCTATCGGGTTAGATGAACCACCCGGAGGGGTAACTTCCAGCAGAGGTCCCGAGCCTGAAAATGCGGATCGATAAGGGGAAAGGCCAAAAGTATCACTATTAAAGTGGAAATCACTGAGATTCATATCCAAAACATTCAAAGGCACTTGCGATGAAGAGCCTGTAGCAGTCGTCTCAAAGGCAGGTGTCTCCCCTTAAGAAGGAGAACCATGAGGAGTCACAAAGAGAGTCGGAGCAGAGTCTGAGGCAGGTGAAGGAAAGACACCAGTAGCGGCCAACACTGAAGAAAAGATAAAGAAGTCTTATTAGGGGCAGGGAGCAGTAAAGCCATTTGAGTAAAAAAAAAATTCTCACAGATAGAAGTACATGACAAACTTCAGAAATAAAGATTACCTGAGGGAGAATCATTATGCAAAGCCGGGACAACTGAAGGGCTCCTAGCATCAACAAAGTCACTTGGCCGTACAAGGGGCACCTGATCGATCTCAACATCTAATGAAGCCAGAATAGTAGCAGTCATCCCTGAAGAAGGAAGGAAGCCCGGAGGATGAGAATCATTATAAGTGCCACAGCGAGTCTCAGAGACTTCTAGCACATCCACCTCCACACTATTCCCAGAGGCGCACCTCATCTCTACATTGCTTCCAGAAGCATGGTCTACGACATCAATTTCTGTGGCACCAGTACCTTCAATAATCTCAGCATCAGAGCCACGATTCTCAATAATCTCAACATCAAAACAGTGAGCCCGATAGCCTTGTCACCAAGATAGTACTCCTCCTTCGAAATTGAGCGATGAGGGAAACATCTGACCAAGGGAGAGGCATCCTCAGTCACGATAGGACGGTGATGACGCATACATGGGACAAGGTCACAAAAATGATCGGAGGACTCAGCTTCATCATCATCATCATCATCTATAACTACTGTACGAGGGGTGCGCATTTTCACGAGTCTTGCAGACAAAGGGAGAGTATCATCCAAGTCTGAGTCCGGCCTGGTAAGCGCAGCATGGCCAATAGCGTCGGTACTGAGAGCGTCAGCAACCGCAGGGTCAAAAGACGGAATAGGATCTTACATAATAGGAAAAATAAAAAGTGTTCATCTAAGAAGGTGTAGTCGCAAAAAGGAAAGTAACTTCAAATCAAATTTTTTAAAAATTTTAAGATGTCTATCTAGTGCCTGATGGAGCCTTTTGGAAAGGCGAGGAGTGAAAGGACTGGCATCAGAAGCCCTCTTGTGGGCCATCTTCTTAAGGCAGGTCGTCCGAGGATCAAAGGCCTTATTCAAAGGGACTGGCTCTGGAGAAACAACTGCCAAGCTAGAAGCAGACGCCCGAGCCGGAGGGTCATTCAGAGCAGATGAAGTGAAGAAACTCTCATACATATGATCAGATTTTCGGCTCTCAAGCAGCTGAAAAGAAGAGTCCTTCTCATAAATTGGCGGAGGCAAACATATGGTCGGTCTGCTCTGGACTAACTCAATAAATGCATCAATATTCTTTCGCCAATATCTCCTAAAAGAGGAGGTGAAACCCCCTACTCGGCCCAAGCCTGGCATCGTCAAAGAGTCGGATATAGGAAGCATGGTGTGCACGAGTCCGCGAGTAAAGTGCCCATAGCTCTATGAAAAAGAAAATAAAGGAGGTGCTGGCCCCGGGGCACACTGGTCAAACTCAAATTGGCATGCTACTCTGTTAGGTCTGTAGACGGTGCTATCAACGCCCTCCTCATGCCATACCGATAATGAACTCGGACGAACCATTGTCAGCATATCAACAAGGTATGTAGAGATACCCTTTGGTAAGGGAAAGAACAATAGGTGGGAGGAACCATGATAGATAAGTGGTGTTGCCACACCCACCGGTGGGCATACATAGGTGCATGCCACAAAGCGTCGGGGATCATCCATTAAAGTATTCAAGGATAAGGTGGAAATGACACATGACCAACGTGTGATCAATGGCTGGCAAGACTTCGCTTTCTCAAATGTGCGAGACCCGTCAGTACCAAGCACGAGGATATCATCTTTATCCACTATCTGCTGAAGAACCTCTGCTTCGAATACAGTCAGAGTAGGGGCAAACTTTGGGAACCTCTTGAAGAAAAAACAAAGCATGAACTGGCTCTGAATGAAGGAGACAGGCTCATATCGACCCACAGAACGAACCATGTCTTGATGTAGTAGATCCAGCCGGTAATAAAGATTCCCAAGAAAAAAAGGAGCCAAAGGAATCTAATCCCCTCTGAAGAGCCTAACTGCCAAGAGGAAGACAAAAGGGTTGAGAGAATCTGGAGGTGTACTCAGAAGAATGAAGAATGAGATGAAGCAAGCCAGAAATCCCAAAAAATAGAGCCTAGAGCCATACATTAGGCCGACCTCATACTCTGGAGGATCAGGGTCAACATTTCTAACTAGAGGCTAAAGATCTCTGAAGAAATGGCGGATCCATGCAGTGTAGGAGGCACGGTCCGTCCTTACTCGATTGGTCCTCCTCGCTAAACCATTAATACAGAACTCCACCGACCACAAGCTTGAAGATTTAGCTTTAGAGATTGGATCAGAGAATCATCCTCAGAGGGTGTCCACTCAAGGCAGAAGGCATCAGGGCCAGTCACTTCTAGATGCAGTAACATGAACACATCCTCAAGAGTGGGCCCCATCTCATGCTAGACAAGTATGAAAGTGTGTGTCTCGGTGTTCCACTAGAGAGCCATGGCTTCAAGGCTAGCATTGTTGCGGTGGATGGATAGGGATCGAGATATTTTCACTAGGATCAATAGCTGGGCCTCCTGAAGCCACTAACAGAGGCCCCTGTCCGAGAGGACATCATCGACCCACTCCTGCCAACCAAAAGGAGGATTTGAGAAGGCCTTGAACTGGGGATAGCAGTGTGGAAAGTCCCCTCGCTCAACCCTAAAGCGTAGCACCGAAGAAGGGGAAATGAGGGCCTCATGTCTGGAGTTAGTGTCCTCAGAGAGACATAATGGAGCCTCCTTCGGAGACAGAAGAGAAATGGTAGAGGTAGCCGCTCGCTAGAACGGGTCCTTCTGACCAAAATAAGGAGATTTCCTCCACTCGAACGCCGGCGGTACATCCCTCTCTTTCATGAGAGCCAGTTCTGATGACCCCGAGACAACAGATTTCTTTCGAGAAGACATACAGTTGAAATAACAGGTATAAATATCAAGGAGTCGACCGTATCAAATTCAAAATATCGACATTGAAGCAATACAAATTCGTAGGAATTCAAATGAAATTTCGGCATCAACTATTAGTTTCTCAGAGAATCCATGAATTCAACAAATTCTACGAGGAATTTTCACACCAAGAATTTAGGCACGATATCTACTATTCTAAGGGTTATAACAATCAGTCATCTGATAATAAGATTTACATGCAACATGATGGGTTTATCAACAAATTCAACCGCGGACGTCATCAGCAATTCATTTTCTCGAGAATTCACAAGATCAACAAACAACAATATGTAGCCCTATTCTATACTACGACTTTTGATTCCCGCAAGGAAAGTGTTCATAAGGTTCAAATTGTTAAGAGTATTATTCGTCAAATATATATGGTTTGAGTATGGCATTATCTTCCTCGAAACTACAATGATCAATTGCTCAACAACAAAATTTATATTCAACAATATGGGTTCAAGATTCACTCAACATCTTTAAGCTCAACAAATTCCAGTACCAATGTGTGTATCATCAACATATAGATTTCAAGTTTCTGTCATCAATAAGAGGTGTAATGTCATAAGCCGTTTTGTGATGAAATTCAAGCGGTCATTTTCTCAAAATTACTGTGTTTCATATTAAAGATTCAGCTTATACAAGGCTCAAACTTTGGGTAGAGTAAAGTTCAATGGCAAATTTCAAACCCAAGATCATAAGTATTTTTATACTTGTCATCCGTAGCACGATTCAGTAGATTGTCCTACAAATTGCAAGAGTGTTCCTCCCAAGTCAATGTTCATAGCCCAAAATTTCTTTGGCAAATTTCGATCAGAAAAACCATTTAAATAAATCTCACAACCTATTTCAAAAATTGTAAAGCCCATACAAGTTCAAGCTCCACATTAGAATTTCAAATCACAAATATTAAGGCTTAGTGTATCAAAGTCTTTGAGCTAAAAAAAAAATTGGAATTAGAAATTCTGAAAAGCTTATTTTACAAAAAGCTTACACCAAGAATAAAATATATATATATGCACTTACCTACAGATCTGCGAAAAAAGGAGCAAATTCAAGGCAACAATGACCAAGAGAGAAATGAAGCAAAAAGGAGCAGATTCAAGGCAACAATGACCAAGAGAGAAATGAAGCATAATGTAAACTGAGGCTCAACGGTGCTAGGCAAGACCGCACATGCCGCGTTGAGTGGGCAAACATGTGTGGTTGGCGTTGGGCAATCGAGTCCGGAAGCAACGTTGGACGATCGAGTCCGGAAGCAGCGGTGGTGCCGTAGAGGAGTTGGTGACCACACACGATGAGTTGAACGGGCGACGTGTATGGTGGGTACTGGAACAATAGTCAAGGCTGGCGGAGAGGTCGCAGCAGAGAGGCCGACAGTGGGTTGACGATGAAGCTGCAGCGGAGACGATGACAGCGACGGAGCTTGGAGCTAAGGTGGAGGTCAGTGAGCAAGTGGCGGCGGCCTATGGTATTGTAGAAGCAAATTTTTCTTGGAGAAGAAGAAGCTTAGTCTCTTAGCTTAGAAAGAGAGATTGTGCTACGGGGTTTCAAAAGACAAAGAAAAGAAGCGGAAAGCTGGGTCTCTCTGTGTAGAGAAAGAGAGCGCCGCTGTGTAACAAACCAAAAAAAAAAAAAAAAAAAAAAAAAGGTGAGCTATGAAATAGGGTTTTGGCCGTTTCTTTAAATAGAAAAAAAGAAGTGTGATGCTTGAGATATTCTTTCAAATATTCTAGTGTGTATATGTGCATATAATGGGCCCGCTGTTTCCAAACAAAAGAAAAAGAAGGCCTCTCAGATTATTCTACTAGTATATACATATATATAATGTGCTTGCCGTTTTCCAAGCAAAAAAAAAAAAGTGTTTGGATTTTATTTTATTTTTTAGAATAAAAAAATGGGTGCTTTATTGTTCTTTGACTTGGAATAAAAAATTGGACCTTAGATATTCAATAAGAAAAATAAGATTTGGACTCATGCTTGCTGATTTGTGGAATTGAAGAATTCAAGTTGACTTTCAAAAAACAAATCAGTGGCAAAAAAAACAAAAAAAAACAAAAAAAAGAAATATTTATTTATTTATTTAATATTACTTGTTGATTTTATTCGTAATTTACAGTGAGTCCTCAGCTTTATCTCTAGGCTTTGTCAAGACAACATATTTTTTGGGCCGTGATGCGAAGTAGGGCCGAAGAAATGACAATATGCATGTCCGAGAAATTTAAAATTTCTCATACATACAAGGGGCAAATGTAAGAGGAGCTAATTTGAGCCCACTAAATTAATTAGGCCCAACAGCCTAAGGTTGGTGGACTTGAATTTATCGCAAGTCCAAGATTGGTGGACCCAAATTAATTGCCATCAAATGGGCCGAATTGCTCTAAGCCTCGAAAGGGTTCAGATCCACGAACTTAGAGACTTACTTGGGTCCAGACTTGAAAAAGTATTGAGCAAGCCTAGAGATTCGAGGCACTCGAGCTTCGAACAGATTCGATCGCAATCTAGAAGTTGCTCCATTAGTGAGTCTCAGAACACTTGCAGGTTCGGAGCTTTCTGGGATCTACGCACCAGAACCATGGGCGTAATGGAATTCAAACAAAGGGCCCGATCCCGAGGACGGTGAGTGAAGATAAATTCACCCTTCGGTTAAACTAGCCTACACCACGGTCGAGGTGGCACGACCCCGGGGGGTCCATGAGACTCGGCAGTATTTAGCGGCGGGGGGTCCTTTAGGACTACCTCGACCCTTTGGGATGATTGGAGATCATTGGTTAGGTGTGGCTAAGAAGAAGGGTTCGCCGAGAAGTTAATCTCTTCTTCGAGGGGTTTTTTTTTTTCTCATCCTCGGAGAGGTCACCTCCTCGGACAAGGTGGTTAGAGAGAATATTCCCCATGTGCCTTACACATGGGTTCCATCCTACATCATGAGGTGTCTATAAATAGCACCCATCCATAGCTTTACAAGGGATGGATTTTGGAGAGATAACTCTTGGGAAAGAACTAATTTCCCATCTCCATTATTAACCTTGAGAATAAAAGTGGGAGATCTATGGGAGAGCCTTGCCATTATCCTCTCTCTAACTACTTTGTCTTCTTCTTCACCCAATCTCTTATCTCCATCATCTCTTTGCTCTTGTGTTCTTAGTTGAGATTATTGAAGAATCTAAGCCTCTCATCATCTTCTAGAGAATTCAAATTTTTCTTCAAGGATCTTCGAAGATTTTCGAATTTTCCAACGACGTTCTTGAACCCTCTCATACAACTGCCTCATCAGTTTTATTGCCACATAAAACACATAAACCAGGCCGTCCTCACTGTGCCTTTGGGATGATTCACGTAGTCATGGAATCTTGGTCGTTCATTTGAGATGTGAATATTGATTGATCATGGTAAAAGTCAAGCTAAATTTGCATTAAAAAAAATAGATGATAATCATATTTTTAAAAATAATTTTTTTTGTGTGATAAATACGATAAATTGAACAGATTATGTTATTAGATTGATTTAATTTTTTTTAAATAGATGATAATTGTATTTTTAAAAATAAATTATTTATTTTTTCATAATAAACACAATAAATTGAATAGATTATTAGTATTATTAGATCGATTTATTTATTTTCTGTGAATGAAATATATGAAGTGTTCGACAAAATAAATAATTTGAATTATTAAAATGAAACATCACTACAAGAAATTACACTTTTGACGACTAAATTTTTAGTCGCCAAAAGTAAGATTTTAGTCGCCAAAAAACTTTCCCGACTAAATATTTTGGTCGCCAGATTTGTCGCGGGAAGATTGTCGGGAAAGGTATTGGCTATTAAAAAATCTTTAGTCGCGAAAAGTCCTATAAATGGCGACTAATTTTTTAGTCGCCAAAAGTAAATGTATTGGCGACAAAAATAATATTTAGTCGCCGATTAGGCTAAATTGGCAACTAATCTGTTAGTTGTCAAAAGCTTTCAATTTAATTTAACATCACATTTTTGACAACTAAAATTTTGTCGTCAAAACTTGAGGTATCTAGGGCGACCAAAGTTTTAGTCATGAATTTTCTTTTTTGGTTCATATAACTTTTTTTAGCTACTAAATGTTTAGTCGCTGAAAGTTCAATATATTGTTTAGCTACTAAATAATTTAGTCGCCCAAAGTCTATTTTTTTTATTTAGCTACTAAAATTTTAGTCGCCTATCATATTATTTTTATGTTTTGGCGACTAAATATTTAGTCACCAAAAGTGTTTTTCCCTTTTTTTTTATAATAATTTTTTACTACTAAATCATTAGTCGCCTAAAGTCTTTTTTAAATAGCTACTAAATATTTAGTCATCAAAAGATTTGTTTTCATTTAATTCTTTTTTAGCTACTAACTATTTAGTCGTTAAAAATATTTAACACCATTTTTTACTACCAATTGTTTAGTCGCCAAAAACATCATTTTATGTTTTTTTTTATTATTTATTTTAATTAATTTGTCCACAACCTGTATGTATTCCATACAACCTGTAACAGATATACAAACAAAACAATACACATATATTATCACCCATTCCACAATATGCATTTATTTCACTTACAACCATAATAAGAGAATAACTTTTAATGTCAACATTGCATACAAACCAAGTATATTCCAACTTAAAATAATAATTTCATACAAAACAAATAAGAGGCAAGAAGTTATTCAGTATAAGTTCAGCCAGCTTGCATGTAAAGAAAAAATTTGCATGTATGAAGTTTGATAATATGCGACATGATTACATACGCAAGCGAACCAATCGAATGGTTTGAGGATCGGTCCCCTCTTTAATCAAAGCATGACATAGGCAGCATTTAGGAGGCCAATCATACTCTCATTCTATTACCCATTATGAGTAAGTTCGACCTACAAATGGACAAAACAAATATAGCATAAGCCTCAAAGTAGATTCAGAGACACATAAATACAAATATAGAGAAGATGCTACAATTATCAGAGAAAAACTTGTAGTACAACAACACTACAATAAAGGCATGGCAATGGAAGTAAAATCAATAGTCTCTATGACCACAGTCAATTACAAATTTGTTCCCCTCAATATGTAGAAGGCATCCAATTGCCAATGAAGAATATAATGCACAGGCACCTAGACTGAATTTAATGACATTATCACAGCCCGTGAGGGACATTTGAATGAAGAAAAAGATAACAAACATTAAAACAACTCAACAGATTAACAATGCTTCGTATTCCAAACTGTCTTTATCTTAGATTAATCCCAAACAAGTATCACCAAGAGAATACATAATAAAAATGTAGAGTAGGGACAATACAAAATCAACTCTACATGAATATCTATATTTTATGAACTTTTGTGCTTAAAAGAAGGCTTTCAAAGTTTTCTTTGAATGATTGCTTTGGTCTGGTGCGTGCAAAGGAAGTGAAGCTAGATTCTACAGGTTAGATTCATATTTTAATACTATTATCCATGGTTCAACTGAAAATCTTTGCTAGCAAAAAATAATTAAATATGATTCTCACAGTGGTTGAAAATGGAGAAAATTGGAGTGTAGGACAAAGGCGTTTTTGAGTCCAACTCCCAATCTACGTGTGCTAATTACGTCTCATCTGTCCCCACAGGTCCTATTTGTTATGAGGAAGCTACCGGTGACATCCATAGAGTGGTTTGGGGGCTATTTTATATTTTTGCCCCCCGAACGGCCTTTTTCGACTAAGTTTAAGGCTTTTTTACTCCAACTCCCAACCTACGTGGGCTAATTACATCCCATCTATCCCCACAAGTCTTATTTGTCATGAGGAAACTACCGGTGACATCCATAGAGTGGTTCTAGGGCTGTTTTATATTTTTGCTCCATAAATAAATAAATAAAAATGAATCAAAAAAATTATATGTATGGCAGTGAAACAAGATTAGCCTAAAATAGAGAAACTTTAACAACTTGAATCTTTGCATACCATGCAAGATGAGCTTTATCTTTTTTGGAGCCAAAGATAACCCAGATGAAGAAAAAGTTTCATTTGGGTTTTCCAAGCAATGAGTTCCTTAGGCTGATGCTTCCAAACAGTGCATGTTTTATATGAAAGAGAGAGAGAGAGAGAGAGAGAGAGAGAGGGAGAGGGAGGGGCAAATTGTGAGGTAGTTCACAGTCACGACCCAAACCCGCCCCTATACGTTTAGTGTCGTAACCAGCCAGTAATTCGCGATTACCGAAGACCTAATTGAACAAAGCAAATAAACAGGGCTAGCGGAAAGCTACTATGTGAGAAAACAAAACGTCCAATGAGCTGTGAATTCACATGAGACAAAAGTCATTGCTATATATATATATACATATATACATGCATAAGTACAACGTGCTATTACAAGTTTGTCTAAAAAGACAATGAAAAGGGAAAAGTTACTCCCATCAACAACAATTGTAATGCCAGTGACAACCGACCAAGATACATGAGTGAGTTACAAAAAGGTGAACACTGGCCACTTCAAAACTTTGGTAGATGGGAACCTCACGGTGAGGCATGGTAGTTAGCTTGACAAAACAAGAGCAAGACCGACGCCATTACATCCTTTCCTCAGCTGGATCACCTACATGATATACCAAAATATGAGCTAAAGCCCAGTGAATAATAGCTGAGTAAAGAAATTTTGAATGATCATTATAATGTAAAATAAAGCACATACTGAGCAGGTTTGTATTACATAAGAAAAGCATAATATATCATGTAATATATCCAAAAGCCATAAATACAGGCGATCTAGAAGACCTAACAGAAGGTCATGAAGACCGGACAGGCGGTCATGAAGATCGAAGATCAAATATGGTGGCCATTACTATGATAAACAGGAGTTCCATGAAATGGAACTGACAGAGGTCTCCGAAATCGCATAAACCGATGCTAAGAATGCCACGATATACAGTGTAAGCAGAAGTAGAATCATCCTTCAGTGTAGAAAACATATCAAGGCATAAGTACTTTTAAATTAAATATATCTTTACATCAGTGTTACTCACAGTTAGTTCCGTGATGCACGTGACTGGGTCGTGGCGTTTGACCTACATAGGCAGATATAAGCATAGCATATTTAATTGGTTGTACAATTAACTATATTTTCGTTATTTAGGAATTGGTCGTTGACTTTCTTTTAATGCCTGGGTAATGCAAATGGACATCAATTACAGGTATAAATCTCGCTAACGGAGGCCCGGGAGTGGAGTAAATGACCCAAAAAAGTGGAACCGAGGCTGCCAAGCAGCCGCACATGCGGAGCTCCTTGGCCGCACGTGCGGGACCCTCTCCGCACGTGCGCTACCAGGTTCTTTTATTTCAGAATTGTAGCTTCTTCTCCCTTATTTTCTGTACGTGCGGGCCTACCCGTCGCATGTGCGCTAGTGCTCTCCAGCACATGTGGGCTCCCTAGCCGCACGTGCGGTTCTGGGTGTTATAGAACCGAATTTGTGCTCTATTTTTGGGGTTCCAAATTCCTCAAAATCAAACCCAAAGTCAATGAAATTGAAGGCCAAAAATTAACAAACGTGGTGTACAAACAATTTCCATGTTCAATTCAAGAATAAAACTTTAAATTCAAACTCAAGTTCTATAATCTCATAAACAATTTTAAGGTTATAGAGAAAACAACACCTATGCATATGGAAATTCTATTTTTTTCAACAAACCATGAAAATCTAGCTTAGACTCATGCAAAATCAAGTAATTCAAGCTACAATATGAAAGAATTCCTCTTATTAGGGTTTTAACACAACTTATACTACCCAACTTCTTACTCTCTCCCTCAATTCCATGAATTCAAGATGAAAATTCATTCTCATACAAGAGATTAGGAAGAACTCTTACCTTGATGAGCTAATTGGATGAAATTTCTTGTAATTCTCCTCCTCTCCTTCACCTTCCTCTCTTCTCTTCTTGTTCTCTAGAACTCTCTCTCAGATTATATTTCTCTCACCTCTCTTGAGACCAAACAAACATATATATATATATAATGTTAAGTTACTTGGTTTCAATTAACTTAATTTATACCCACTTTAATTAAATTATCTCTTACCATAACCTAAGTTAATTAACCCCCACTTCATCTAATTAAGGTGAATTAGGCTCTAACCACCTAGTTCATTATTTAATTTGTAACCTTATAATTTAACGAGTTAGACATGTCTTTTTCATATATGAGCATATCTATCAACAAACATATCGCACCTAATACATAAATAAGCATATAATGCACAAATAAATGCATAATTCAGATTAATCATAAAATTAACAGCTAAGAAAAAGGCGGGTGTTACAGTTCACACACTGAAAAAATTGCATAAGAAAATTTTGGAAATCCAAAAAGGATATGAAATCAAAATCACATTCACATTCACACACAGAATCAATGGATTAGGGCTTTGAAAATACATAAACAATCAATGGATTAAGGCTTTGCAACTAATAAACAACCATACATGCAAATACATACACAATGAGCTGGCTTCGGGAGCAACCGAACGAGAATGAGAGAGATAGAGACAGGGAGCGAGCGAGCAAGAACGAGAGAGAGATAGAGAGAGAGAGAGAGGGGGGGAGAAAGAGAAAGAACCTGTTCGTATTGCGGTAGCAGAGGTGGCAGTGGTGATTTGCAGCAGTGGCGATGTCCGACGAACGTAAGGAATGGTGGTGAGGGACTTCGGTGAAATGAGAAGATGTGAGGTTCTCTGTGTGAGAGGGAGACAGAGGAAAGTGATGTATATCTGGGCGCCAATCGTAAAAATATTTCCCCCCCCAAAATTTTATAAATTTTTAGCACCTAAAACGTTTTTTAGTTGGCATAAGTTAACTATTTGGCGAGTAATTGTTCTTTTGTCGGAAAAAATTGAATATATGGCGACCAAAATCATTTTTAGTCGCTAAAAATAAATTTTTGGCGACCAAACTTTTGGTCGCCAAAGATAAAAAGGAAATTTTTGTTTTTCATTCAGCGACCAAAAAATTTTAGTGGCCAAAACTAATTATACAGCGACCAAAACATTTTTCAGTCACCAATTGTGGCAATTTTAGCGACTAAATTTTTGTTTAGTTGCCAATAATCAATATACCCCGACAAAAAAAAATTAGTAAGTAAATATTGTACTTTTGCTGACTAATATAATTTTTAGTAGTCAATTCCACAACTTTTGGCAACTAAAAACTTTTAGTTGCCAAATTTATTTGTCAAAAGTGTAATTTATTGTAGTGCTTGTACCAAAAGAGCAATCTCCAATTCAAAATGTTTGCGCCCGAAATAATGATCCTCTCTCAATTTTTAGTTATTTGGCAGTACACTATTTAGTATGTTTGGTTTTAATTTTTTGAATTCAATTTTTAAAAATTGAGTTTTTTATTTTTTGTGTTTTTTTTTTATTTTTAGTGAATATTTTTAAAATTTTAAACAATTTTTTCGGTACACCTTACTTAGATGTATCTAGAAGTAAAAATTTGTTTAAAATTTTTTTAAAAAACATTAATAAATATACAAGAATACGAAAAATGTACTGAAATTTTATTTTTTTTATATTTTTGATATTTAGTGAATTTTTTTATAGATTTTTTTCCACAAATATTATACTTTTTAAGTATATTTATATTAGGTGTATCTAGAAATTAAAAAATTACTTAAAATATTAAAAAAATCAGTAAAAAAAATATGAAAAAAAAAATTTTAATTTTTTAAAAAGTGAATAGGAAACCAAAAAACTGATTAGCTTTCCGTAAAACATGGGTTGTGCGAATCGTCCTCCAATACCATAATTCAACGAAAAGTCTTTGGACCAGACAATAAATTTGGAAAATAATTCAAAAATGCAAATTTGTTGTAAAGATAACCTCTTTTTTTTTTTTCTTTTTTGTGAGTCCACTCCATAAACCTTTTCATTTTGCATTTTGGATAAATTTTTAATATTATTATTATTATTATTATTATTATTATTATTTTGAGTTTGTAGACTTATTATTAAATTAAGGTTACATTTGGTAGAGTTTTGTAAATATGATTTAAGAGTATGAGTTATATTTTGAGTTTGTGAGTTGTGGAATTATAATTTGAGTGTAGAAAATTTGTTTGGTTATGATTTTTGAATAAAGTGTTGAATTGAATTTTGAATTGAGTGTGGAATTGAGTTTTGAAAGTTTGATTTAACATGTGAAGTAAGAAAATTTGTTTGGTTATGAGTTTTGGAAAGAGTTTTCAAAACTTAATTCAAATTATTATAACTCATAACAAAACACACTACTTTCACAATATTGAAAATTCTGATCAACACTCATAACCAAACTCTTTTAAAATTCAATTAAAAAAAATTATTATTAACAGAAAATAACATTAATCAATTTTTTAATTGAAAATATTACAAAGGAAATAATTTTTTTTCAAAATAAATATTCAAAAAATTTAAATCATAAATATTTAAATAATCTAAAAAATTTAATAAGTAAAAAATTAAAATAAATATTCAAAAAATTTAAATCGTAAAAATTTAAATAATTTAAGGGTAAATTACAAACACCCCCCTCGAGGTTTGGTGAAAATACAGATTCCCCGTTGAGGTTTGAGAAATTACATCCCGCCCCCTGAGGTTTATATTTTCATAACAAATTGCCCCCTGAGGTTTTTATTTTCATACAGATTCCCCCCTAATTTTCCCTAATTTGTTATGAAAAATTGACCCTCAAGGGACAATTTGTAATTTCTCAAATCTCAGGGAGAATCTGTATTTTTATCAAACCACGAGGGGGTGTTTGTAATTTGCTCATAATTTAAATATTCAAAAATTTTAAATAATTTAAAATGTTAATATTTTAAATTTAAAAATAACTCTACACTCAAATCGTAACCAAACATATAAATAAAACTCAATTAATAAATTATTTTTAAAATTCATAACCAAACACATAATTCGAAACTTCATACTACTTTCGCAACTCTATACTCAAATCGTAATCAAATACATAACAAAAAAATTAAAATATTTAAAAATATTTTTATAAAATAGAGTTTGAATTTATTTTTGTAAAATATTTTAAAATTTAAAAAATTAAAATCATAATATTCTGAAATTAAAATATTTCAGAATATTCAAAAAATTAAAAAATCGTAACATATTTAAATATTTAAAATATTTAAAAAATTAAATTATTAATTTAAATTGAGTTTTGAAAAGAATTTTGAATTATGTGTTTGGTTATGAGTTTTGAAAAATAATGATTATGTTTTGAATTGAGTTTTGAGAAATGGATGTAGAATTATGATTTGAAAGTTCCAAACAAATAATACACTCAAATCAATGAGTGAAACTATATTTTCAAGTACTTACCAAAGGGAGCCTAAATGTTTTCCTAATAGAAACTCTTATTTTATCGTAGGAAGTCCCAAACATATTCTATAATTCAAGGTTTCATCACTATGCAAGAGCACAAAAACCTAAGATAGCGTTTGGTACAATTTTTTATATATGATTTGAAAATAGGAGTTATGTTTTAAGTTTGTGAGTTTTAGAATTATAATTTAAGTGTGAAAAATTTATTTGGTGAATGAGTTTTAAATTGAATGGAGAATTTTTGATGTGTCATATAATACTTGATACAAAAACTTACAACTCATAACTAAACACACAACTTAAAATTCTATTCAAAGCTCATAAAAATTTTTATAAATTTTTTTTATTTAAAATATAAAAAATAACAGGTGGCAATTGTAAAAAAAATTAAAAAATGCACTGTTCCGGTCAACTGGCCGGTTAACCAGCCGGATGTTCGGAAGGACGACCGGTTAGCCCAAATTTTCCCGTCTTAGACAGAGTTTTCAAAAATAAATGTAGAATTAATTTTTAAAAACTGTAAACAAATATCACATACAAAGTAAAAGGTAAAATTAAAATTCCAAAACTCTACCGAATAGAGCATAACATTTTATATAGATTGCTTATAGCATTTATCCTAAAATCAAATCATTCAGCAAAATTTTTCACTAATTTTTTCATAATTTAATATATATAATAAATAAAATTTCAAAACTAGGTGGACCGTGACACTCCTAGCCTAGCCCCTATGTCCCTTGGCCCCTGGGCTAAAGCTAACATATACAGATGATCAGCCATCTTGTCAGGCCTACTTTTTTTTGCCTACTTAACGTAATGTATGACCCATTAACTGTTGGACTTGAACTCTCGTTCATGCTCGTGGGTTTTGCTTAGGGCTTAAGCCCCTTGATTTTTACACTAATGCATGATAGTTTATGTGTTAATCTGGCTTTTTATTTTGTTCCCAAAAGACCCCATAAACTCAACTATGTAAAGCCCAACTTTTTCACCATGTTATTTATTGATGAATTGTGGGATTTAAATGGTAGGTCTTTGATATTTTTCGTGTACAAGGTATTTTTCTTATTGGGTGTAATACTTATGTTTGAGTCTTATCACTTTGTAATGCAAAAATAAAACATATACTAATATTTAAAAACAGTAGGTCACACGTGGATTTATTAATGTCGACTTCACTATATTGTATCTAACCTGTTAGAAAATGTGGTAAGGATCATAATTATGTAAATCATTACTTTTTTGAAACAATTTTAAAAAAAATGTTACTTATAATCCTTTTTATTACCTTATTTTCACTTTTTTAGACACAAGTGAGTAGATCTTGCATGTGAGTCCCATTGACTTGTGTTTAAGAGTGTAAAAATATAATAAGAAAAAAGATTATGTATAACAGTAGTCATAATTTGAATTATGCCATGTTAGATCAAACTTTTCACTTTAAAATGTAGTTCAAATGCTTTTGAATATTCTGATCATATTGCTTTAGATTAGGGGGGAATTTTTCTTTATACTGCACTACATAAGCAAGCCAAAGAGTATAAGTAACTCAAAGATTTGTTGCAAATAGCACACTCCATAAATAGCTAATTGGGTAGCACCAATATTGATGTTGTAAGCTTTCTAATTTCAACTTGCTTTAATACATGTTCACAGTCATAGTCACGATTGCTTCAAGTAGAGTTCATGTTTCAACAACCCCTACCCTACAAATAATAGTAATAATAACAAAGGAAAAATAAAGAGAAAGAAAGAAAGAAATCAGAGAATTATGATTTTTTTCCCCTCAAGAAATTGGCAACCAGTTGACAAAATGCAAAGACAATGACCGTGTTTGAACCTCACATTTCAAGAGGTAAAAGATAAGAGAAAGGATATGTGAAAAAAAAAAATCATTTTCAATATCATTCATAAATCTATTTTCAATTTTTTTATTTTATTTTTTGCAATTAATGACCCTAAATTTTTTAGTATGAACCACTTACTAGTTGGGAGTAAATGAGATGGCCTTCTCCTTTTCTTTTTGTCTTTTTTTTTTTCCAAAAATAAAAAAAAAAAAAAAATTTGACTTTACGATTAAATTAATTTGTTGGGAATGGTTTGCATGAGATATTAATAAATCAGTAGCTTGCGTGTAGAAGCAACAATAATAGCAAAGGTATATTTAATGATATTTGTACAGACATCAGGTCATTTTAAAAAAAAAAAAATCAGTATTGAAATTTTGAATGGAAAATTAAGGACATGTTTGAACATGAATTCATATTGAAATAAATTGAAGATTTAGCTGGGTTGCATGTTGCTATTTGATACTTTACTAAATATATTAGATACGAAAAAGATATCCAGCAGATAAGTGGGTTTTTTTTTTTTCAATTAATGTTTCGGTTCCGATTCGTAGCTTGAATCTGTGGCTCGAATCTGTGGCTCGAAGAAGGGTGGAGAAGAGAAGGAGAAGAGAGGGAGAAGGAAGGAGGAGGACTGGAGGGGGCATATTTAGAGGGGGAGGAGGAGGCGGAGGCGGAGGAGGAAGGAGGAGGAAGGAGGAAGGAGGAGGAGGAGGCTGCTGCGACGATCGGAGCTGGGCGACGGGCTGGGAGATCGGCGGCGACGGGCTGGGCGACGGCTGGGCGATCGGCGGCGACGGGCGACGGGCTGGGCGACCTTCTTCTCTTCCCTCTCCGTCTCTATGTTCGAATGGAGGGGAAAGAAATAAAGAAGAAATAAATAAATAAATAAATAAATAAATAAAAAAAGACAGCCCAAAACGACGTCGTTTTGGGCTGTCGAGCCAAACTCGAGCCTTAAAAATCGAGCTACGAGGCATTTTCCATAATGTTTTTTATTGTGAATTTTGGTCGACAAAATTTGTGGGTTTTTTTTTTTTTTAATAGTAATGATATTTGTACTTTACTTGTGGGGTAATATTTTGTGAATGACAGCACGTGGTTAATGTAACGTCGAAGAGTCAGTCGAGGTGTCACGTGGCCTGGTCCTAATGCTGAGGTGATCTCGGCTAGGTTGAGGTTATCTGCGGAGATATCGGAATTCGAGATAAACAGATAAGAGACAAGACTTCTAGAATAAGGAAGGATCTCAGTCTGGATAAAGATAAAGTTCTTAGGGAGTTTATCCCTATCTAGCTAAGAGTCCAGGATGAGCATTGAGTCTGAGTCCACTGAGATGAGGCTTCTACAAGGATCAGGTCAGTGCTGGCTATAAAAGTAGGACACTCTCGTGGGTCTCAAGTATGTGTGATATACTGTGAGCAGTAAGTGCTTTCTTGTGAGTTTAAGTACAATTTGCTATCTTTGAGAGATATTTGTTATCGACTTGATTGTCGGAGTGTCCCAGGTGGACGAACCACCACCTGATTCTTATCTTTCTGTGACAGGTTGTTCGGACTTAATTTATTCTACCAATGCTCTCCAGCTGAGTTTCCCGTTTGGTTGTGTAGTCGGAAATCAACACCCACAATTTGGTGCCGTCTGTGGAAACTTAGGGAGAATAGATGGCCAACAACGGACAGAGAGAAAAGATCGGGAACGATGTCCTAGGTGGGAGTGGTAAACATGTCAATCCTAATATCGAGGAAGAAACCCATAATAAAGGAGCACGATATTAGAATCTCGGGGATAAGGACATCAGTAAAGAGGGAAAACCCCGAAGAAATTAGGCCGAGAAGAGTATTACAACGAAAGCAACCTCCAGGTATGGAAGAATAGATGCTTGAGGAAGGACGATGAGATGAAGGGAATGGCTAATAAGTTGGCAGATTTACAATCGGTTGTCAACTTAATGATGCAGAACAACGTCATGCAACCACCGTTTTCGTTGTAAAACACGCCGATGCCAAGGGCCAAGACTGATGCCCAGAAACGGGGACAGAAAACAATCCCATCAGTCCCGCAGCATGTTAAGAAAAAGGAGCCCTCACATCGGCCTTCACAGGATGTTGGGCCAAGAGAGTCGATTAGAGGTGACTCACAGAGGACGCCTCGTACCAGGGGAACTTATGTCAAAGAACCTCGTCATATCCAGAGGAAGGGCCTGTGTTTTAATACGGTGAATGAAGAGAAGTCTAAGAGGACATATAACGACACTAGGAGCAGAGCACCAAAAAGACTGAAATCAGTTTACAGCCGAGCTCCTAGTCGCACTAAGGAAGATTTGAGGGACTACCTCTAGAGGAAGCGGTAGAATGCCGAGGTCACATCCCCCGTCAAATCGAGAACGCCGTTCTCAATGGAGTTGGATAGGTTTGAGGTCCCAAAAAGGTTCTATATGCCGAGGTTCCAGATTTATGACGGTAAGTCCAATCTGAACTTTGACGTCAGCTTATATCTGAATTCAATGACTTTGTATACTAGGAACGAACATTTGTTATGCAAGGTGTTCCCTTCATCCTTTAGGAAAATCACATTGGATTGGTTTTATAAGTTTTCGAAAGGAACTATGAAGAGTTGGGAAGGCCTGGCCGAGATGTTTGTGGCCAGATTTGTGACAAACAAGTTACAGCCACTAAGGGTAGACTCCCAGATTTGTGAAAGCCTCAAGGCTTATGCCAAAAGGTATTATGAGGTGTTCAATCGAATACCGTGATGCAACCAGGAGTTCACGGTCGTGTCTTTTAAGAACGACCTAGAGGATGAATGCTCGCTTCGAAAGTCGCTGGCAAAAACTCTACTAAAGAGTATGGAGGAGCTCATAGCACGGATCGAGAAATATGCCAAAGCAGAAGATGATACGTTGGGAACAAAGGCGCCGAAGTAGGAAAAGAGAAACGGCTCGCCGAAACAAGGCCGAGGTAATACTGGTTTTAACAATCAAGTAACAGGGCTGAGGGCTGCATAAACAGTCACCACTGTGTTCCGAATCCCGGTTTATAAAGTTCTAGAAAGGATCAGGAATCAGCCATATTATAGAGCGCCGGAGAAGATTCCTAGTGAGTTCATGGAAAGGAGCCTTGGGAAGCATTGCACTTACCACAATGAGGATGGGTATCTGACTCAGGGGTGCAGAGCCCTGAAGACGCACTTGGAAGACCCAGTCAGACAAGGTCACTTGAGGGACCTAGTAGATGAGACCAGAACGAGGAAAGAGCATGCAAGGTTTCCCCCGACACCAGCGGTACCACCACCGCCACAACCACAGCAAGCAAAATCTCGGCTGATCAATGTGATTCATTCAAAGGTTAATGAGAATGATATGCGAGGAGAGACACAAAAGGTGAGGCACTTATAGTATGTGTATCAGGTCCAACAAAAGAGGCCTAGGACAAACGAGTACCAAGGACCAATGGTGTCCTTTACTGAGGTAGACCTAGACATGGTGCAGTATCTACATAACAATACTCTGGTAGTGACCCTTAAGATTGGAGAACACCAGGTAAGATGCATTCTGATCGACCAAGGCAGCTCTTGTGACATCATGTATGTTAGATGTTACAAAAAGCTTGGCCTTTACCGAGATGATTTGGAGCAGTTCGACAACCCAATGGTCGGGTTCAATGGAACGCCGGCATGGCCTTTAGGAGCAATAAATTTGGAGGTACAGGCAGGCACCAGGAATGTTAGCACAGAATTTACGGTAATTGATACCCCCTCCCCTTACAATGCTATATTGGGAAGACCATGGCTACACGCAATGAGGGTTGTTCCCTCAACGCTGCACCAGTTACGATTTCCAACTGAACAGGGGATTGAGGAAGTCAGAGGGGATTAAATGCAGGCAAAGAATTGCTCCATGGCAACAATGAAATCCAATTGCAATGTGCGAGAGGCAAAAAAAAATGGAAATTGAGGACGAGGACATGGAAGTCCTAGACGATGTCGGCAAAGAACCGGCCGAGAAGAGCGACGAAGCCTTGAAGAAAATTCTGGTCCAAAAAAGGGATGAAGAGCGCTTCTTCCTTTTGGGTTTAGGCTTGGCCGAGGAGAAGGAAAGGGAGTTAAAGGTTTTCTTACGAGCCAACATAGAAGTATTTTCCTAGACACCATATGAGATGTCAGGCATTGACCCCGAGGTCACATGCCATATGCTCAATGAAGACAGGTCGGCTAAACTTGTCATCTAACGAGCATGGATGCCGACATTAATGCATGTTGAGGCAGTTGAGGAGGAAGTGGACAAACTGCTGGAAGCCAAAGCCATTGGCGAGGTGAACTACCCTACTTGGATATCCAACACTGTGGTTGTGAAAAAGAAGAACGGCAAGTGGAGGGTTTGTGTTGACTTCACTAGCCTAAATAAGGCTTGCCCCAAGGACAGTTTCCCACTGCCCAAGATTTGATCAATTAGTAGATGCCATTTCAGGGCATGGAAGGATGAGTTTCGTTGATGCATACAAAGACATAACCAGATAGCAATGTATGCCCTAGATGAGGAAAAGACAACATTCATCACCCCGAAAGGACTCTATTGTTACAGAGTGATGCCTTTTGGGTTGAAGAATGCAGGAGCAACCTGCCAGAGATTGGTTACCAAGATATTCAGGCATCTGATTGGGAGGACGGTAGGGGTCTATATTGACGACATGGTCATGAAGACTAAGGAACCTGGGAACCATTTGGCAGACTTGAAGACAGTTTTTGATATTTTAAAAACATATCGACTCCGACTCAATGTTTCTAAATATGCATTTGGAGTCGGGTCTAGTAAGTTTCTAGGATACATGGTCACCAGAAGGGGCATTGAAGCAAGTCCAGATCAAATCAAGGGCATACTTGACTTGAAAAGCCCGACATCAGCAAAACAAGTGCAGATGTTGACTGAAGGGCTGCAACCTTGAACAGGTTTATAAGCCAAAGTTCCGACAAGTGTAAACTATTTTTTAATTTGTTAAAGAAGGCCACCAATTTCTTGTGGGTAGAGGAGTGCGAAGTCGCCTTGGCCGACTTGAAAAAATACTTGACAACCTCCCTAATTTTGTCCAATCCAATACCTGGAGAAGAATTGTTTTTATACTTGGTAGTTCCAGAGCACACAGTGAGTGCAGTGGTAATTAGAGAAGAGCAAGGAGAACAAGTGGCAGTATACTATGTGAGTAAAACCCTAGCAAGTGCAGAGACCAGGTACTTACCCCTGAAAAAATTGACACTTGCCCTGGTGATGGCTTCAAAAAAACTGAATTACTACTTCCAAGCCCACAAGATTGTTGTACTGACTGAGCATCCTTTAAAGTCCCTGTTGTAGCAAGGAGATCTGACAAGAAAGGTAGCCAGATAGGCAGTAGTGTTGGGCCAATATGACTTGGAGTTTAGGCCCAAAACAGCAATTAAGGGCCAGGTTCTGGCTAACTTTGTGGCCAAGTTCACCCCTGGTGCCATCCCGCGTTGGACTCCGGTGAACTGCAGCTTGGGATGCCCAGAGGAGTAGAAAGAAACCCAACTGGGGCCCAAGAACCCCACTCTAGCAAAATAGAAGAAAGAAGAGAAACCAAAGCCCTGCGACATTTACATCGGTGATTCCTTCCGCCTGTTTGTTGATGGAAGCTCAAACCGTCAAGGAGTGGGGGCAGGAGTAGTGTCAGTTTCGCCAGATGGGCGAATGATAGAGCAGTCTATTCATTTGGGATTCAAGGCCTTAAACAATGAAGCAGAGGATGAGGCATTGATTGCAGGGTTGAAGTTGGCAACAGCAATGGAGGCTGATAAGGTGGTAGTCTTGTGTGACTCCCAACTTATTGTGAATCAGGCAACAAGTGAGTATACAACCCAAGATGAATGAATGATATCCTATGTTAAAAAGGCTGTCAGATTGCTTTCATTGTTCCAAGATTTCCGACTACAGCAAGTTAAGTCGAGATGACAACAGCCATGCTAACGCCTTGGCCAACCTGGCTAGTGCAATAAAGTCAGGGGAGCCAAGGACAATCATGATTGATTACTTGATAGGACCAAGTGTGGAACCTCTAATAACAAAATATGAGACAATGTTTGTGGAGATGGGTCCAAGTTGGATGGATGCAATAGTAATGTTCCTTAGGGACAGCAAGCTGCCAGACGACCGAAAAGAAGCACACAAGACCAGATTGAAGTCGGCCAGTGTAACAACCTCGACCTATGATTAACGCTAATTCATGTTTAGGTATGCCAAATAAGTAATTAAGAAGAAATCCCGAGCTGATTATATGTGCATTGCATCATTTTGTGTTTATATTTGTTTGACGTAGAAAGATATGTTCACGTCTTAGTTTTGATTTGCGAATTGAAGGCCTTATCGACACCCGATTCAGAAATTGACTTGATTTATGTGTTAATTAGGATTTATGAGATTTTATGGTAAGTTTAATTAAAAGTAGATTTGGAACGATTAAATTAGAATAACTAATGTTAATTAGTTTAGCTTAAGTTATTTACATGTATGCCATTGAGTGGGCTTTTACAAGATTATTTCACACCTTATACATGTTTTGACTCTATCATCTTCTATCTTCAAACACCAACCGTGATAGTGAAAGAGAGTAGGGAGAATTGGTCCAAGACTTGAGAATTTGAGCTCAAACCAAAGAGGTGCTAGGAATTTTTGTCAATTGAAGAAGATTAGAGGGCTTCAACTTCAACTCTTGTAGATTCAAGCCTCTAGGTAAGGGACTAAACTCTTAATTGAGTAATTGAATTAGATTCTACAAAATTATTGGTGAATTAAGTGAATTCATGTAGGAATTGCACTAGAATTGGGAAGATTTGGGCCATACCATGCATACATGTGCATTTCTTCACAAATTGAGCATGAATTCAAAGAATTCTTTCATGCATGTGTTCATCTCACTTACATTTTAGTTATTCATCATGTTTTCTATCCAATTGTCAAGTTTGATCATGTTTTGAAGAGGTTGAATTCAAGAAAATTCATGTATGTTGTGTTGTTGAGGCATTTATAAAGTTTGTGTTGGAATTTTGTACAAATGGCATACTTTTGGGCCTTAATTTCATGAAATGATCTTTAAACCATGATATTTTGTGAGTTTCTAAATGTTTTCTAGAATTTTGGCCCAAGAGAATGGGTTTTGGGGTGTTGAATTCATGTTTTGAAGCTTGGGAGCAAATTTGGAAAACCCAGAATTTTGCTTCCACGCTCGAGTGAAGGACTCTACACTCGAGCGACTATCCTTATTTTCATATTCTCGCTCGAGCGAAAAAAGGCTGGCTCGAGCTTAAATTGCAAGCTCTCAGGAATTCGCGTGTTTAGACGCACGCTCGAGCGACAAGACTTGCGCTCGAGCGAGGAACTGTGTATCACGCTAAAGCGAGCATCGAGCGGGCGTCGAGCGAAGATTTCATGCAACCAGAACTTTTTCACATTTTATAGACCGCTCGAGCGAAGGAGTCCACACTCGAGCGACCACTCACATTTGGCATGTTCGCTCGAGCGAAGAAAGCCACGCTCGAGCGAGACCCCTGTTTCAACAAAAATTTGGCTAAGTGTTTCAAGTACATTTTTGCATCTTCATTTTATCCTAGGCATTCCTAGGCCATGTTTAAGACTCTATAATGAGGTTAAACGCTAGAGACACACTAGAACAACGAAACAAGTTATGTTCAACCCAAGCGTGTGTATTCAACGAATGTATCTATCATGTTATGTAGGTCGCGCACCCCAAGATAAGTGAATTGCCCACTATGCCTGTAACGACCCCAAAATGCGTATAAGAAATCATCTTTATTTAACTATGGGTTAATGTGTTTTAATTTAATTATATCTATTTGAATTGAGAAATTATCTGTTAAGTTCGACTTCGAAACTGAAATTGCCGACCTTCATGGGTTCAGAAATCAAAATTTAGTACTTGGATATGTTAGTGGGAATTTTTAGAGCTATTTGGGAAAGTTAATTGGGAATTTATTTCACCTGATTCGTTAAGGTGTGCTTGGGTGGTTAACTCTGCACTGAAAATTGAAGGCTTTAGAGGCTTCAGAAACCAGAACGGACTATATAGTTATGATCAGCATAATTTTTAGAGTCATCTGGAAAGTTTAATTGAAATTTGATTTCGTACGATTCGTAAGGGTGCGTTTGGCACTCCTAATTTGTGATAAGCTATATATATATAGTGGAATGTATAGATGTATATAAGACATAAGTGTGAACTCATCTTTTGGAACCCAAAAATATCTAAAGGAGAGGGGAAGGCACGTGAGAGAGAGAGAGGGGAAGAGAGTTCTAGAGAGAACTCAAAGAGAAGAAAGGAGAAGAGTTGGAATGAAAGAGGAAATCAAAGATTTGGCTTGAAATCATCATGGTTATGCAACATTTTGGAGTTATGGTTTTGGGTAGAAGCTAAGAATGTGAAATTTAACATGTGTTGAAGAGTTTTGGGCTTTAATTTACATGAAATTGAAGTTTGATTTTGAAAATGAGAGGTTACAAATCATATAGCCATTTTCGGACTGGTTTCTGCCCAGAGCCGCACGTGCAGGAGGCCATTTCCAACACCAAGTTTGATTCTGCTAAAAAAGCACGTGGTCCCGCACGTGAGGCCCTATTTCCCACACGTGCGGGGACAACCCTGTTCAGCCAACTTCAAATAAGCATATCTCTTGCATCCGGACTCCGTTTTGAGTGATTCCTAGCCTAAATTCAAGCCCCGGAAGTCTAGTTTCTAATGGTGGTGGTCTCACTCCAAAATTTAAGTACACAAATAGATATGCCCAAATTAGTGACAATTGTTCACTTTCTATTTACCGATTTTATATCATTTCTTCTTCTAAACCATTTTCCTTTCGATGCCTCCTATTTTATGAGATATGGATTATAACCTATTGAGGACTAATGAGTTTAGAACCGATATGACTAATTGGGTAAAGAGCAAAGAAAGGGATCGGGTATGTTCTTGTGTTATGCTATGTGCATTGTGTTTGTAGGTCAAGACGAGGACATCGTCCCACCGTTACTACCGGAAGCCATCACTGTGAGTAATAGTAGTGCAACAATATGTTTTACTCACTTCTTGTGCTTATGATTTATATATCATTGTTTGAGAATGACATATACTACTGATATTGCGCTTTGATTGAATTAATGGACATGATTGAACAAGAGCATTGACATGGACCTAAGGTCATTCTATCCCTATTAATAGAAGTGGGCCTGAGGCTGTTATGATGTGAATTGTTTATGACTCATGGCCTAAGGCCGAGGGAGATGGATACATGTCAATGTTGTAGACACCCCATTTTTGACCATCCTCAAGACTTGGACGTCATCATCTGAACACTCGATGATCATCCATGTTCGTGTTCGTTTTGAGTTCCCGAAGGTCTTGGCCACGCGCCTTGCCTCAGGATCTCTTAACTTGCCTGTTCTGTGCTTGGTTACGGACCAAAAACTTGTTTGTTTTTGCTTCTGAGGGCAGAGAATGGCTTGTTGGTCATCCCCACACCTCACCGGCCTTGGCTTGAGGCCACCGGCCCTGTTTTGTTGCTACCGGCCATTGATGATAGCCGGTCGGCATTGTTTTTGGTCGGCCGGCCGTTTATTTGGTCAATCAGCCATATTTTCTGGCCGGGACTTCTTTTTTGCCTTTTTTAGGCATTATGCGTGCCAGCTGTGCCAACTGGAGCACACATACCTATCCTCCATACAGTGTATGGAGGATTTGCACCCTTTTGCTCTAGCTTCTTGAAAAAGCTTGAACCCTTTGCTCTAGCTTCCCCAAGAAGCTTGAACCTTTGTTCTAGCTTCTTGAGGAAGCTTGACCCCTTTGTCTTAGCTTCTCCAAGAAGCTTAGGCCCTTGTTTTGTTCTATAAAGGAGGGTCTCTCCTTCATTAGAAAAGGTTCCAGAGGTCTGAAAATTAGGGTTAGAAATAGTTGTATCTATCTATCTCTATATCTCCCTCTCTTTACATATTTGTGTGGGTATAAGGTTGTTTTGTTCATACTTTTGTACACAAACACCTAGTATTACACCATCCTCTTGGAGCTGAGGTCCTTGGAGGTTGATTTTGGTGTTCTTGGGTTGCTTTGAACTCAAAAAACCTGCTGGACCATTGTTCTTGAAGAAGGTCTACAAGGGTGAGTGCTCTTGCTTTAGTTTCTCCATTTTTGCACAAGCTTTTAACCTATCTTGCATCTGTTTTCAAGCTTAGTCTATAACTGATAAAATTTCTGATTTTAAGTGCTTAAAATAGTTGTTTAAGATCACTTTGGTGTTTGGGGTTGTTTACCCCCTCTTAGGCCTTGTTTGGCCTCATTTTGTGCCCTTTTTGTGAGCTCCGGGACCACCTTGTATTGGCCTTCCCACCACTGAAATCTAGAGGGATTTCAGTGGTAAGGATGGTGTTTTGAGGTCCTAAGAAAGAGAGGGGCATCCCCTCTCCTTGTTGCCTTCAATACTTATCATATTTGCCTCATGTGTGAGCACCTTTCTTAAGTTCATGTTGGCCATGTCTTAGCTGGTATTTAGTGTTATTTCAGCATAATATACCTCTGTTTTGAGTTGGTTTAGACATGCCATGTATGCTCCATACACTTTTCTTGTAATCCCATGTTTTGGCCTAACATGCATCATGTTGTAACATGTCTTTCTAGCATGATTTTGGCTTGGCTTCAAGAAGTTTTATCCATGTTTTGGTATGCTTGAGGTCTGTTTTTGGTCGTTTGAGTCATCCATGACTTGCTTTGAGTAGCTACCATGCAATCTAGCTTGAAGGCTTTGAGTTTTGAACCCCCCTAGCATGCATTGCTTGGCTTATTTCAGTGATTTGGAGTCACTTACCATGTCATTTCAGTCCATATGGCATGCTTGTTTACTTACATTTGATGCTCCTTTAGTGCCTTAAAGAATTGTTGTTTTATGCTCCATGTTTGGACCATTGTGTATGCCATCATGTGTAGGTTATTTAGATGCCATCTAAGTGGGTTTTTGGTCTTGATTAGACCTGCCTTGGGACTATTTTAGGTCCCCATGGCCCTTTGGGGTTTGCTTCATATAGTCTTGGTTCGAGTCCCATGGCTAGTTTCCAAATTTTGGGCTTGGTTGCATGCTTTGCTTGATTTGTTTAGTTGGTTTGGCACCATTTCTAACTTAATTTTAGAGCTTACAATGCTTGTCATTTGTCCATATTAGTCTCTTTTAAATATGTTTAGAAGTTGCCTCTTTTATGCCTTAGATGATAGGCCTTTGTGCATGCATGCTTGCATGTCTATTCCATGCTTTTGTTGCATCATATTGGCCGCTGATTTGGACCTATTTGAGAGCTGTCCATATTGGTTTAAGACCATCCTCGCATGTTGTTGCATGCGTGTTTTGCATGTTGTCGCATGCTTGCTCCATTTTGCCTTTTGTTGCATACCATGTATGGTTGCATTATTTAGGTCATAAGCTTATTGACATGTTGTAGCATGTTAGTTCAAATGTACCATGTTATATACTTGGCCCATGGCATGTTGTTGCATGCTTAAGTTATGATGCATTCAGCATGCATTCTTCCTTTTATTTTGGTCGCTTAACATGTTGTCTATGTTGCATATTTGCATGCATTGTCCCTAACATGTTGTCCATGTTGCATCTTGCATGCTTGCATGCTTAAGTTGCATTTTGTATGCTTGTTAGCTTGCATCTTGTCATGTGCTTGTCTAGGTTGCATTGCATTTGGCATGTTTGTCGCCTTAAGATGATCATGTTGCATTAGTCTTGCTTGCATGCATGCATCTCTTGCCTCTTGAATCAAACATGATAGAGGTTGGAGGCCTCTTATTTGTCTTGTGTGCATTTCATTTGACATTGAAATTGCACACTTGGCCTCTTTGGTCATCATGCATCGAAACGCGTGATTAATGGCCCGAGGGTCGAGGACCACACTCCTTTGAGTTCATAACATGATAAGGAGGGGGTTTGTGCATATATTGCATTGTAAATACTTTGCCATGCTCTGTCTGTCCTCTACTACTGTCAAACAGGATTCTGCAGGAAGAGACGGCCGGTCGGCCATCTTCAGTGCCGGCCAGCTATCCATATTTGGCCGAGAGCTTCATTTGTGGTCGATGACCACTTTTTCCATGGCCGATGACCATTTCTCTTGGTCGGTGACATCCCACAGTGTTCAGGGAGTGTTCCAGAACCAATCTTGGGACTTGTGCAATTTTCAGAGGTATACAACAGTGCAAACAGAGGCAGCATAAGTATGGCATTGGATTTCCGAGCGGAGCCGAGCGTGCGTGCATTTATCCCTCTTCCCGAGGCTGCTTTACCGCTTTGTTAGCTTAGTTAATTTTCTTAACTAGTTAAGTGGTCTGTAATAATTAATTAGCTAGAGTAGTTAATTATTTATTTGGTTTGTACTATTCTTTCGGTCCCTCCGAGAGAGGGCAAGGTTGTAATAAGTGTACGTGTGTGATGCATGCCTTCCAACCTCCACTTCTTTCTCTCTTTTACTTACCTGCTTTCGATGGTTAGTTCTAGGTCATGTTTTGATTAGCATACTTATGCTCGCATGTTTGCATCCATTCATCTGTCTTGCATGCACCGGGCTCGGCGCATCATGCTAACTGCATTGTATTTCAATTCCAATTTGAATACATGTATCAAGTTGCATTTCACATGGCATCTTAGAATAGCCGAGCCTATTTCTAGTTGCATTTTGTATGTGTTGCATTAGCCATCTTAACATGAATTAGGATCAGCATTTGATTACTAACTAGTTTCTGTTTTGGCTTGAAGTACTAGGTAAGCATTTACGCTTTAGTATCCTTGCATGTGTGTGAGTGTTGCCATGACAGCATGCTTACCATGAGGCTATCTGCTTAGTTGATCAACTGCCTGAATGCCTGTGGGTGAAGGTTGGGTTGCTTGAATTAGAATAATTCGTCGAAACCCGTATTTTTAGCCTACTTGCGGGTAGCAAACTTCAATCCATTTTCAAAACAAACAGATATGCGATGCTTTGTTCCAAATTTGGCGATCTAGTCTATATTTGTATGTTGTGCGCATCACATAGTAATTCTAGGCTAATAACCAGAATAAGAGCACATAATGTTTTCAAAACTCAATATCATGGTTAGTAGAGGCCGATCTTTGATCGGGTGAGCAAGGGTGCTCACGAAGTGACCTTCCCCAATCGTACCCAAGTTCCCGAGCCGAGGCAACTTTGGTGATGACGGACATGTGGCCTTAGGCAATGAGTCAAGGTTTCCTAAATTTCCAAAACAAAATATTTAGGTGGCGACTCTGTATCTGGCAAAGCAGTCTATGTTTGGCACTTCTTTACAAAAAATCTGTTTTCCAAAACAATTTGCCGGATTTGGACTCTTTGACGATTCATCGGTCTTGCATTGCACTTTGCGAGATTAGATACAAGACCGTGACATTGAGTCCTGAACTGTGGTGAGCCCCAATGAACGAAAACGGGATTCCCTCCCGGGACGTTCAGGGACATCTACAGATGTTCCATCTACCCTATAATGATATGAATTGTACATGACTAATGGCTCTATGCCAAGGGAGATGGAGACATGCCGATGTTCCTTCTTTCCTATATTGCTTTGGACAGTTGTCGTTATGTTGGGCCCAAGGCCGTTTCGTATGATACATGGGCCTAAGGCCGTTCTATATTAAATGTGGGCCTGAGGCCGTTTTGAAATATGGTATGGATAAGACTTTTATATGGTTGGTTTGTTACATGTATATTTATATTCTCCAAGGCTATGCTCATTCACCTAACCTCCTTACATTGCTATTATTCACTGAGCCTTGCTCACTCCGTTTTTATGTATATTTATGTAGGTGAGCCATCGGGGACCGACACTAGAATTGTATCGAGGTCCGTCTCTTTGTCAAGTCACCGGGTTACACCTCCGCGTTGAGGCTTTAATTTTGTATTGGAAATTTTTGTGGCTCATTGAGTCTTATGTAAGTGTGTGTGAGATCTATATAAATTCTGTGATTGTACATGTAAATATGGAAAAGTATTTAAATGCTTAAATCTATTTAAGCCAGCATGTATACACAAGCTCAATGGATGTTATCTTATATTGATATTTGCTTCCGCTAAGGCCCCATATTTGAATAAATAAATATTCGTGGAATTTTGTTTGAGGCCTATGTACAGGCCGGTCATGGACCAAACTTTTAGGGGCAGGTTTGGGTCGTGATAATGCTGCCAAATCGGAGCTACCAGTTATTTGTGAATAATAACTTTGTAAAGTTATGTTCAATGTTAAATATTTTCTGAACATTATGATATGAAATGATTAGTTTCTGAAATGCTATGCCATGTTTGAAAGAAATGAATGATTGTCCAAAATTCTAAAAGTCATTCATGGCACCATTAACATCGTATGATATGCGTCCCTTTATGGGTCATCAGGTCCCTTTACAGGCCATCAGGTCCCTTTATGGGTCATCGAAACGTCTCTGTGCACATGAGTCATCAGAAAGCCTTCATGGCAGTCCCTTGTGGGTCATTGGATTTGTTGATATTAATGGGTATGCCACGTACCATGATATGATATATGTTTAAGATCTTAATACAAATGTAACCATGCCAATGAATCTACTCTATTATGACATCCGATCATGTACAAGACTTTGTTTCTGTATAGACATCATTCAGTAAAATCTTTACTCTGTTATTATTCACTGGGCGACCGCTCACTATTTATATTATGTATGTAGGTGAGCAGGCACGTGAATAGGCCCAGAGTTGATGGCCTAAGTTTCAGTTTTGTCAGTTAACCGTTGTATCTCCCGAGGAGGTTCCGATTAAAGTCAAGCTTCATGGCTGTTTTTGTAATCATGTTAGACTATGTTATACTATGTTATCTTTGGGCAAGATGTCTGATAACGTGTACTTGGAGTGATGTGTAAATATTGCATTTATGTTTATAAAAGTTTCAAGTTATCTGCTCCATGTATGTCAGCATAGCTCTATGGACTATGTATTTGTTTCTGCAGCCCCTGCTATACGTTATTATGCCAATAAGGCGTTTGGTAATCCAAGGATTACTGGCCGGTTACGATACTAAACCCACAGGGGCGGGTTTGGGTCGTGACAGCCAGGTTCAGCCTAACAGCAAATGGCCACCTCTACAGGAGTTCCTTTACTGGACCCTTTTTGAGATGTGTACATCCATCTCAGGTTGAGGACTTTCTATATGAGATTCATGAAGGAGTCTGTGGAAGCCATGCTGGGGGCAGATCACTTGCTCATAGGGCCATCACTCAGGGATACTGAAGTCTACGTCAGAAAGTGCGAGAAGTGTCAAAGGTTTGTACCTTTAATACATCAACCAGCAGCAGATTTGAACCCAGTATCCAGCTCTTGGCCATTTGCCTAGTGGTGCATGGATCTTGTTGGACAACTACCCCAAGCAACTAGGCAAAGGAAGTTTCTGTTGGTAGCAACTAACTACTTCACGAAGTAGGTAGAGGCTGAACCCCTTACGAAGATTCAAGATATTGATATGAAGAACTTCATATGGAAGAACATCATCACCAGGTTTGGGATTCTAAGGGCAATAATAGCAGATAATGGTACACAGTTTGATAATAAGCTAATCAAAAGCTTTTGTGCAAAGTACAAATCAAGAACTACTACTCTACTCCAAGTTTCCCTCAAAGCAATGGTCAGGTAGAAACATCTAATAAGACTATCTTGGATGGAATCAAGAAGAGGCTGGAAGCAGCAAAAGGGAAGTGGGTGGAAGAGTTGCCCAATGTGCTCTAGGCATATCGGACTACGTCGAGAAGATCAACTGGGGAGTCTCATTTTGCCATGGCTTATGACACTGAAGCAGTTATCCCATTGGAAGTCAGCATCCCTAAAATCAGAACCCAGGGAGTAGAGAATGGGACTAACGAGGCATTCTTGGCTTGAGATCTGGACCTGCTGAAAGAGAGAAGAGAGAGAGAGAGCAGCAATTTGGCCGGGGGCATACTAGCAGCAGCTTGCTAGGGCTTACAAAAAAAAGGTCAACCCAAGAGAGTTCAAAGTTGAGAATCTCGTCTTGAGGAAAGTTGTCGGCAACAAGAAGGATCCTAGGGAGGGCAAGCTTGGCCCAAACTGGGAAGGGCCTTATAGAATCATCTCGGTTGCCGGCAATGGGGCATATTGGCTTGAAGACACTAATGGCAAGGAGTTGCCAAGACCCTGGAACATTTGCAATTTGAAGTTTTTTTATCATTAGTTTTTTTGTTTTTTGAAGTTTATGTCATAATTTTATTAATTGAAGTAAGAATAAAATGCTATTTTGATTTTTATGAATTCAAAATTTGTGCAATAGGACTGACTAGTCCTATGACGATGTTTCTAAATGAAACATGATGAAGAACTTAGACTTATTATATAACAGAGTTGAATTATACTTGCATATAATAGAGTTGAACTAAATTAGCAATGTTTTTTAATAAAACAGGATGAATAACTTAGACTTGTTATATGGCGGAGTTAAATTATACTTGTATATGATAGAGTTGAACTAAGTTGAATTAACTTAGACTTGTCATATCGGCCAAGTTGAACTCAGTTGAATAGAATCAGACTTGCTTAATGTGTTGGTAGAATGGAACTAAGTTCACTTTAGTTAGATTAACAGAGAAACCAAGGTCGAACACCTCGGCTAATCTTTGTTTGAATCTGACTTCGGCAAAAGACCATAAATGCATAATGTGAACTTAAGTGGAACTTAGGTTCACATTAGAGGGTAGGGAGCAGGAATAATAAATAAGCTTAAGAGCTTGGCACTTGCTGAATTTTTTAGAAGAAATTTACAAGTTAGACTGGGCTTGGCACTTGTTGAAAATTCAAAACAATTTACAAGTTGATGTTAGCTGAGATAATAAGGGAAGGGGTATCCGAAGTATTCATTACCCAAGATAACCAACCAAGCTGTCAAGCTTGGAAGGGTTGGAAGGGTGAAGTCCTGCTAGAAGACAGTAAGTACAAGTAATAGAAGAACACTTGTAAAAATATTTGAATCAAATATTTTTAAGTGTTGTTTGACCAAGATCACAATAAAAGGTGAACTTCGAGGTAGTTTGGTCCGAGGTAACCAACTATGGGTGGATCCGAGGTAATACTTGTCCAAGGTATTCTAAGCCGAAGTAATCACTCAAAGAAAGTTCTAGAAGTACAAAAATATTTTAAGTATGGAAGCGTACAATGCATAGAAGAAAAGCAGTAAAGCATAAAGAAACAAGCATACATTAAAAGAAAAGAAGGCATGCATTTAAAGAAAAAACTTGTTCAGATCAAAAGGCACATCAGCCTTGCATAAAAGACTACTTGTCCAGTTATAAGAAATGGCACTCCGGCCAAAACAAACAAACTGTCACAAGTATTCAAAAGTGAAAGGAAAAAGTACTAAAAAAAGAAAGAGTTCAAAGGAAAGAAGGAAGAAAACTAAGAACTATGATCCTTTGCAGTAGTCTCAGATTGATCAGCCTTGGCTATTGGTGTTGTATCGGCCTCAGCAGACAGGTGTTTTGATTTCTCGGCCTGTATCTCGGCATCAATTTCAAGAAGAGTCTTGTCTAGGCTTTTCTCGACAGCACAATCTCGGTCTCAGATGCACCTTTTTCAACTGAGGTGTTTTTAGGGACCTCATCCTCCTCATCATCTTGAGTCAAGTCCAGGACTTGCTCATTCAGAGTTGGAGATTTGACCCCAGAAGCTGCCACTTCTTCGGACTTGTTGGCCTTGATATTTTCTTCTGTCTTAGCCTCGTCCTGAAAGTGGCTTGGAGTGGGAGGGAATCATAAGGGAAGTCGGCTGGCGTCGTGAAGGGACGAGTCGTCGGGAACGGCCAACTCCTTCAACGCAGCCGTCCATCCAAGGGTATAACCCTTCTTGCATGCTTGGTTGACTTGCTTCTTATAGGCGTCCCAAACATCTGTTGCACCTTCAGCGTACGCCTTTTTATCAATAACTTTGAGCTTGGCCTCTTTTGTGGCAAGCGTCATTTGGAGCTTGGTTTGAGCCTCGGCCTCATTCTCATTTGCTCATTTTTCTTTAGCCAATGCGACCTCGACAACATTTTCAACGGCTTCGACTTTTTCCTCGGCCTTGCTTTTGGCGGCCAAGGCAGCCTTGTTCTGGTCTAGCAAGCTTCGAATGCGAGCCTCGGCCTGGTTTAACGAAGAAAGGAGCTTGGCTGCCTCCTTTGTTTTGTCGGTCAACTCCTTCTTGAATGCCTCGGTCTTTACTGCAAATGAGTTACCTTGCTGGATGGCCTACAAGAAATGAAATAGAATAGTAAAAATTTGGCTAAGTGTTAAAAGGCTTTAAAAATATAGTAAAGAGACTTACCAGGATGCAATGCTGCATCATTAGTGTGTAGTTCTCATACTCCGTCAGCTTGGCCATGCAGTTGAGGTCGGCTGGTAGTAGAACGGCGGTAGAAATGGCGGCACCGACTTCCACACTATCGAGGGTGCTGTACCTGGCTAACAAAGGTTTGTCTCCCACCCTGACAAATGGGACCCAGGGCTCGTCAGCTTGGAATGCACTAGGGGGAGTAGAACCTTTGAACCTCAGTTTTTTTTTTGTGGGGGGGTTTGTCGGATGCCTCAGCCTCGGTAGGTCCCTTCTCGGACACAGAGGCATTCTCCTCTAGTTTAGCCAATTTGGAAATTAGCACTATGTCCTTGAACTCGACTTCGGTGGCAGTGGCTTGGGCCATGGCCCTTTTCACTCTTTTGACTTTAGGCTTGGGCTGGGTTTGAGAAGGAGAAGAGGAGTGGATAGTGTAGCTCGACTTTTTGCGCTTTTTTCAGAAGACGAATAAGCCCTTTAGTATCGGACTCCTGCAGTTCTGAATCTGATCTCATAAGTGTGCAATGCAAAATAGATAAAGACTAAAGAGTCTAAATCCAGCAAATCTTTTGGAAAATCGATTTTGGATCAAAATACCAAAAATAGACTGCCTTGCCAAATACAAAGTTGCCACCTAAATATTTTTGAAAAATTTAGGAAACCCATGACTCGTGCCAAAGGCCACATGTCCGTCATCACCAAAATTGTCTCGGCTCGGGAACTTGGGTACGAGAGGGGAAAGGTCATGAATTGAACACCCCCGCTCGCCCGATCAAAGATCGGCCTCTACTAATTATGATGTGAATCTTATTTACGTTATATGCTCTTGTTCCGATTATTAGGCTAGTATTACTATGTGATGCGCACACACACAAGCATAGACTAATTTGTAAAAATTAGAACGCTTGATTCATGTTTATTTTTGAAAAATTGTTTCGAATATGTATCACTTGAAAAAGTGATCTTATATGAACATTATTCAAATTATTCCAATTCAAGCAATTAGCCTTCATCCACAGGCATCCGAGCAATTTATCAATTAAGCACTTAGTCTCATGGCAAGCATGCTAGACATAGCAACAATCACACTTATGCAATTATGCTAAAGCAAAAATGCTCACATAGTACTCCAAGGAAAGCCAAAAGAAAAGAGTTAAAAAAATGTATGCTCTAATTAGTGCAACATGACTAATGCAACACAAGCAATATGCAATTACTAGGCTCGGCTACTAATATGTCATATAAATCAAGTTGATAGCATACAGTTTAAGTACCTTTTTCAAAGAAGTATTTAAACGACAATGCAAGTTAGCATGATGAACCGAGTCTCAATGTATGCAATACAAGTGGATGCAAGGCATGAGAGATGCTAAACAAAACATGATGCCTTAAACTAACCATCATAAACAGTTAAATAAAAGAGAGAAAGACGTGGGGTTGGAAGATATACATGTTATTACAAGTTTGCGCCATCACACAAGAGGGTTCAAATAAACTAACTAGCTAAGCTAATTACGACGAATTAACTAACTATTACAAAACAAATTAAACTATGCTAGCTTAATTATTACAACAACAAATTAAAGAACTAATTAATTACAAGACAAATTTAACTAGCTATAACTAATTAATTACAACACAAAACTAAGCTAAGTAACTAAACTAAACAACCCCGGGAAGCGAGGAGTGTTCATACATGCGCGCGAATTTCCACCCAAAAAAGCCACTGTTTTGCTACCAGGAAGCCTCTGTTGCACAGTTAGAACACTTGCACTATTTTTCACCTCAAAATCAGCTCTGTTCCATTTCAAAAAGCCGCTGCTAGGTTTTGTAAAGGTGGCTGGCATGCCAAAAGTAGTGGCTTGCCGTCCTCAAAAGATAGTCTGCCATCCAGAAATAGTAGCCTACTGACCACTGATGCTTGGTTTTTCCCACTGTAACAGAGAGAAAACAGAGTAAGAATAAGGAATTCTCAAGGGTTGTTTGCACAACTTACCACTCTTTATCATCAAATAGCTCAAATGAGTGGTAAATTTGATTCACAAACCATAAATCGATGCAATTTCATTACATGATGGCCTATGAACCAAAGTGTGCAAGTTCAATAAATGCAACAAATAAAAGACTCTCAAACCCCCTTCCTATCATGGATTGATCAAGGGAAGTGGTTGACATTGATTCTTGAACCGTTTTCATCATGAACAAGTATGAAACGATTCAAGACTCAGGGGTTCAATTAACGTCCGATTGAACTCTAACCAAGTTATTATCTTGCATCATTTTTAGTCCTTATTTTATTACTCCATTTTAATTACCAACCATTCCTTAGTAAATTAAGTCCAAAGGTGAGCTTTAAGTCCTTTAATGGAAAGAAACATCAAACCAAGAGTTGTTTTAGGCATGAGGGAAGTGTTATTCCGTTGGTAATGAACCCCCAAAGTGATTAAACCATTAAGCACAAGACCTCAATCTCATGTTTTAAACAAACAACTTGTTTGAACTAACTTTCAAAGCAAAGCAAAAGCCAAGAAATGAGGGAGGTTGCAGAAGTGATTATGGGTGAAAACAAGTATGGAAAGCCATAAACAAATGCTATCAACTCAAATAAATAGGTGGCTAAAGCCTAAACCACCAAGCCTATGAGGATAATTACACTACATAAACTACAAGCATGCAATACAGGGCTCAAATGCAACAAGAAACTAAAAAAAGTCCTAAAACAGTGCTAAATCAGTCCTAAAACATGTTGGAATTAAGACAAAAATAGCTAGAACAATAAACTAAAACATGGAGCTATGTAAGCTAGTAAACAAAGTATAAGGAGGGGAGGCTACCCCCTCCATTTTTGGACTTCAAAACAACATTTTAGCCACTGAAAAAGTTCTGAAATTTAGTATTTAAAAGCTCAAAAAAAAGTAGTGTAAAGGTAGGAAACACAAGGGTAAAGACTAAAGAAGCAAGATGAAAAGAAAGGTGAACCACCCTTCCACCCTTTAAGGCCTTAAACCACAAGTTTCAGCCCAAAATTACAAAGTTTATACAGTCCAAAAATTGTAGAAAAATAGTAGGAAAAGAAGCAAACAAAGCAAGGAAACAAGCCAAGCCTTATATCTCTTGAAGAAGAGAACACTTCTAAGTAACAATTCAACACACACACACACCCTCAAGAGCTCAAAGTAGGCTCAAAAGTACCTCTTCTCAAAGATCACAAGGTTTGGTTTAGAGTGTATAGTCAAAGGCTCAAGAAATTTGCAAGAGAGGGAGAGAATCGTAGAGAGAGAAAATATTTTGCCCCAAAATTTTCCAACCTTAAAGATGGAAAGAGGTCTCTTATATATAGACAAATATTAGAAATATCAATACACACACGTGTAAGCAAGTGCATGCATCTGTGACAATAGCTGGCATAGCAGGCAAAAATATCTACCAAAACACACTTGTGGCTAACAGGCCACTAATTCTAGCCAGCAGGTCACACAAGTGGCTAGCAGCCAAGATCAGTGGCCGGTAGCCAACAGTGGTGGCTGGCAGGTCCCAAGGTCTTTCAGGCTTGAAGAACTATGGTTGTGGGCCAAAACAAGGCAAGAGGTGTATAAGGTTTGAAGGCTCGAAGCTGTGGCATTCTGCTGAGGACTTCGAGCACTTGACAAGCATATACATATTCATCATTGGGTGTGCAAGTGGTGACGTCCAAGTCGTAAGGGTGGTAAAAAATGGGGTGTCTACCGTTGCCCCTCTTTGACAGAACTCAAAGTCATGAAATGACGTGAGTGAATGTCAAAGCTCAGAGACGACCCATTTTGACAAGGCCGTAAGACTTGGACAAACAATTAAGAAAAAAATTAAATGGTTGCGCTCGCATGCTGCCTATGTATCCGTTTGCAAGGAATCAAACCAACGTAGTTTTAGGGTAAGATGCAAATGATATGTGTAGAAAACCTTGAAAGTTGGACTCACACGTTTTGCAAAGTCGGCTATTTGAAAACTCATGATCATGCAAGATGATACAATAAGCAATAACAAATGCAGTAAGCAAGATAAGCAAGATAACAAGATAACAACATATGACTGAGTAGCTTCAAGCTTAAAACCAACACAGATTCCATGCAAAAAAATCTAAAACATACTCTAACCACACCAAAAAGCGGGACGAGGAAAGAAAACACAGCTCAGGGTTGTGTTTCACACATCCTGAGAAATAAAGAAATCAAAACCGCTCGGGGTCGCGTTTTACGCATCCCAAGATAAAAACCATTCAAGATCATGCTTCACACATCCTGAGATACAACACGCTCAGGGCCACGGTTCACGCGTCCTGAGATAAAAATTGCTCAAAGTCGCACTTCACGTGTTCTGAGATACAACACGCCAAAGGGTCGCGCTTCACATGCCTTAAAATAGAAGCAAAACTGCTTGAGCTCGCGTTTCACACGTCCTAAGATAAAACACGCCCAGGGCTGTGTTTCACGTGTCCTGAGATAGAAGAAAAATCGTTCGAGCTTGCGTTTCACGCATCTTGAGATAAAACCCGCCCAGGGCTGCGCTTCACGCATCCTGAGATAGAAGTAAAATTGTTCGGGCTCGCATTGCATGCGTTTCGAGATAAAACATACCCAAGGTTGTGCTTTACACATCTTAAGATAGAAGAAAAACTACTCGAGCTTGCGTTTTACTCGTCACGAGATAAAACCCGTCTAGGGCCATACTTCACACGTCCTGAGATAGAAGCAAAATCGCTTGGGCTCGCGTTTCACGCATCCTGAGATAAAACCCGCCCAGGGCTACGCTTCACGCGTCCTGAGATAGAAGAAAAATTGTTCGGGCTCGCATTACATGCGTTTCGAGATAAAACATACCCAGGGCTGTGCTTTACACATCCTAAGATAGAAGAAAAATTACTCGGGCTTGCGTTTCACGCGTCACAAGATAAAACCTGTCTAGGGGCCATACTTCATGCGTCCTGAAATAGAAGAAAAATCGCTTAAGCTCGCGTTTCACGCATCCCGAGATAAAACCGCCCAAGGCTGCACTTCACGTGTCCTGAGATAGAAAAAAAATTGTTCGGGCTCGCATTGCATGCGTTTCGAGATAAAACATACCCAGGGATGTGCTTTACACATCCTGAGATAGAAGAAAAATTACTCGGGCTTGCGTTTCATGCGTCACGAGATAAAACCTGTCTAGGGCCATACTTCACTTGTCCTAAGATAGAAGCAAAATCACTCGGGCTCGCGTTTCACGCATCCAAAGATAAAACCTGCCTAGCGCAACACTTCTTACGTCCTAAAATAGAAGAAAAACCACTCGAGCTCACGTTTCACGCGTCCCGAGATAAAACCCGTCCAAGGTTGCGCTTCACGCGTCCTGAGATAGAAGAAAAATTGCATGAGCTCGTGCTTCATGTGTCCCGAGATAAAACCTATCCAGGGCGGGGCTTCACGCATCCTGAGATAAAAGAAAAATCGCTCAGGCTTGCGTTTCAAGCGTCCCGAGGGAAAACCCACCTAGGGCCTCGTTTTACACATCCTGAGATAGAAAAAAAAAATCGCTTAGGCTCACGTTTCACACGTCTCGCAATAAAACCCGCCCAGGGTCGCGCTTCACACATCCTGAGATAGAAGAAAAATCGCTCAGGCTCGCGTTTCACGCGTCCCGAGATAAAACCCACCTTGGGCCACATTTCACGCGTCCTGAAATAGAAGAAAAATCGTTCGGGGTTGCATTTTCACACATCTTGAGATTAAACCCACCCAGGGCCACGCTTTACGCCTCCTGAGATAGAAGAAAAGGCTCACATTTTACGCGTCCTGAGATAAAACCCGCCCTGGGTCTCCCTTCACGCGTCCTGAGATAGAAGAAAAATCACTCAGGCTTGCGTTTCACACGTCCTGAGATAAAAAAAAATGCAAAAAGGAATAGCGTGAGATAGATGCACAAGGTGAGCGAGTGCGATAGATGCAGAAAGTGAACAAGTGCGATAGATGAACAAGTGCGATAGATGCAGAAAGTGAACAAGTGCGATAGATGCAGAAAGTGAGTAAGCTTACAAATCAATACAGTAACAACGCATATTCCATGCAAGATAAACAACCGACGTATGATGTTAATTGAAAGCATATTTTATGCAAGAAACAAAAGCAAATTCTATGCAAAATTGAAAGCATGTTCTATGCACGAATCATGAATGATGCAGGATACGCGTGCAACATAAATGTATATGAAAATGCATATTCTATGGAACAGAAGAGGACAACTATGTGATTTTGACAGAACGAACAGAAACGATATTCAGTGATAACCTCTAATTTACCTCTCGGAGACTTTGCAACATGTTCGAAAAGGATATACCTTGTTCATATTGGCAAGTAGGGCACATTTGCGCGCCGAAACGCAGTTTCAAGATCCCTTAGAATCAATCTGGACCCAACAGTTAACCTCCCATACACTTCTCGGGTAACAGAGGCACAAAACAACATCAAGACACAAGTGAGGACCACCGGCCACCTGCCGGCCACCTGGGAAGACCGTCGGCCACCTGCCAGCCACCAGTTGGGATTGCCGGCCACCCGTGCTTTCTTCGGGGAAGATTTGTCTTTTTGGCCTTGGGTCTTTAAATATACATCTCCATACTTCATTTGCACACACCTACACCTCTGAAAATACTCTCCATCTCTCTCTAAGTGTATTCTCTCTCTATATTTGTGCTTTATATATGTTTTCCAACACCTCACGCAAACTTTTTTCGTAAAACCCTATTGATTCTCTACACTTTGAACCGATCAGATTTTGTTTTCGTCACTTTTTTCTACATTTTCACCACTTTAGGCTTGTTCCCCTTGAGTTTCTCTCAGGTTTTGCAAACTTTTACGGGTTTTGATTTTTTTTTCCATTTCTCTCTCCTAGGGTTGACTTTTTCCAAGTTTTTCTTATTTTCTCCATTTTTCTTTATTTCTAACCTATTCTTCACCCATTTTCCAGATAGCTGATGATATTCCTCATGACGAAGCTCATCCTGAGGTTCCACCTCCGTTATCACCCCATGCCGAGGTTGAGGAACCGGTGGTTGCTGAGGCCAGTGAGACGGCAGAGGACATCGCAGTTGATCTTGAGGTGGAGTTCGTTCCAAAGCTCGAGCCCGAGCCATTACCACTGAGGGTGTGGCCCTTTGATCCCCTGACTTATCATCCTCGTACACATATACTACCGCCTGGAGGCATCAGGCATTTATGTGACTTCGCTCATGGCGTGCCAGAGAACTCTTATTAAGGGAGCCGGACTCCCACATTTCTTGCAGCGCTACCGAGGTATGAACTCTATTTTCATGCATCCCTTCATTTTCTTTGATTGCATTTCTTGCACTGCCTTTTATCCGAATGCTCTTTTATCACTGTCTTTCATCTAATTCACCTTTTTTGTGCCACAAGGGGACTCCTGCTCTTATAGGGGATATGAGGCGACGACGGCGGGAGACTGGTATGATGAGCTCCCTGTCGAGTCCGTGACATTATTGACGAAATCGGCTTTGGCCTATTCTGTTCTGGGCTCTCACGCCACATAGTGAGCCAAACTCTTCTCGAGGCGTTGGTGGAGAGGTAGTGGGACATCACCAACTCTTTCCACCTCTCTTTCGCTAGGGAGATGACGATGACTCTCTACAACTTCGCCATGCTCACAGGCTTAGGAGTAAGGGGTGATCCGATCCCCTTTGACATGGATCTAGGCGAGTGAGAGGCCGCTTGGATCCACCTGCTGGGAGCACGCCCACCTTTGTACAAACCAGCGATTGTAAGGTATAGCTGGTTCACCAAGCAGTTTCGCGGGAGCGAGCCTGAGACACCAAATGAGATGGAACAGTACGCCCGGGGCTTCTTGATATTTCTCCTTGGTACCACCTTATTTTCGAACAGGTGGAACACCGTAGGATTATATTTGTTGAGTGCCCTGGTGACACTGCCCTGAGTGCGATTTTATGATTGGGGCGGAGCTGGCCTTGCCACCCTCTATGGCTACATGAGCTCTACTTCCCGGATGAGGGGAGAGCGAGTTGAAGGCTACTGGAGAGCCTGGGAGGTATGCACCGCACCTTTCTAATTTTGTACATTCTGTTCAATATCCATTCAAGACTTGTGCTTTCTGCTTTGCACTTTCTGTGTCTGTTCATATATTATGCTTTTTGCTTTAATATCTGTTCATGCATTGTGCTTTCTACTTTGCACTTTCTGTTTTATATCTGTTCATGCATTGACACCACTGCCTTTTCCTTGCAGTTATGAGTTTATGCCAACTTCCCAGCTCTGGTTTCGGAGCCTATGGAGGAGATTCCCCCTGTGGTACCATATTCACGACGGTATAACAGCCGGGGTCAGTGTCGAAGTCGCGACAACGCAACCTTCACCTTCTTCCGTTGATACTTCGACATAGTGGCAACTGACGAGGTAACCAGAAACTCACGGTCATTTTTGCTTTACTACTGCTCTGATTCATACTTTGGCAACTGGCGGCAACTAGCAATCGACATATAGCAGCCTTGGGTGACGATGTCGATTGGTGTGAGGGACTAGTATGCCGAGGCCTAGGCCACATCTCGTTTCCGAATTTTACTAGAGGGCCTAGTCTGGCGGACCTGGTTTCTAAGCCAGTGATTTGTATGCCAGACCATAGGCTCGCCTGATCCGGTTATTCCCATGCCATCCCCAACGTCTATGAGGACAACAGACAGCCTACCAGTTGATGCAATAATCCAGTTCATAGTGGGCCTAGACGCTAACTTCTGTTAGGCGACATTCATCTAAACTCATCTTATGCCTTCTCTGACGGACGTTCACGCAGGTAAGGGAATAGGAGCTCCTGTAGCGGGTGAGACGACTCGGGTGACCAGGGCTGATGCTAGAGGGGCCTCTCTTATTAAGCAGATGACCAGTTGGTCGGAGATTCCCACTGTGCTCACATGTTGGCGGCCGACCGGGATAGCATACTAGATTTCGATTGAGCCGACAGAGGCAGGTCACGGATACATTAGAGCTCGAGGCGCGCCTCAGGTATGAACCACACTTTACAATTTGCACTTCATATTTCCATTTCAGATATGTTTATTCCAGATATTGATCAGTCAAATGCACTTGCAGGCACTTACGGAGTATACAGAGAGCCTTCTCAAGCTAGTTGCCTCTCTGATCGGCATGGTACAGAGGAGAGAGACACTGCTTGGTCTCCACAGTATTCAAGTAATTTCCTCTGTTTCAGCATATATTTCACTACTAACTCTGTTGTGCGCCACATTTATCATACTCCCACTGATACATTGGCACCTCAACTGTAGTCTTTTCCAAACTGCACTGATACGCTACATTGGCACACTGTACTCATACTGTATTCGATTCTTACATGACGCTCATTCTACATACCATGCCTGTATCTGATACACACTGTAGCTGATATGTTGACAACTATTTTTCTAGATTCCATCTATATTAAGGGCACCAGTGGCAGTAGCACCACTACCACCAGCATTGGCAACATCTCTTCCAACAGTAGGGAGGAGAGAAAGGCAGGCCTCAGCTCATGGCCGAGATGTGCGCTGTGGTCGAGGCAGGGATAAGGGTACCCGAGGCCGGAGCAGTCCCTTAGAGCCCATTTTGAGCGATGACGATGCTGAGACTAGCGACTCCGAGAAGGCAGCGAGTCGACATTCTAAGTCATCTGAGAGCGGAGATAATGATGCTGGCTCGGGATCTAGGAGCAAAGATGACGCCAATGTGACGCCCCGAATCTACACTATTGGTTGCAGTCAATGGAGAGTCACTAATGAGTCCTATGGTCAATAACCAAGTAAGATCCCAGATCGCCGGAGGAGTCAAATTAGCCTCCCTTCTAAGTCCAGCTTTCTTAGGGAGCGTACTATCCTTTTGACAGATCTTAAAAGGTATTGACACAAGGTCTCATAAGCAACGATAAGGTTTATACATATATATATATATTAGAATATAAGTACATAATAACCACGAATATCCTTAATTTCAAAAGCTTGTTCCATTACATTACATCCCAAAAGAAAATTTAAATCTTCATATGAGCCTTACAAAATATCAAAAATGAAATTTCTAACTTTTCTAAGATAGCCAAAAGTCTTCGAAGGTTTCAGGCTTGTCGTCTCCAGCTATAAGCTCCTCTTCGGTACCTGGCATGATATGCCGTGAGCTTTGAATGCCCAGTAAACACACACACATACCGTCCCTTTTTTCCCAGTCCAATACACAATCACAAATATGATAGCAAGTAATAAAGCATGATACTCAACTAAATAAATAAAAGGTTACAAGATTAGATGTTAGTTGACTAGAAATCCCCCAAAGAGATTTCATCCTCCCAACCACAAGAATCGGACGCGGATTATTCGGTATGCCCCCTCTTTTGCTGCTTTGTTGCAGAACTAACCTCAGATGCCTACCAACGGTTATATACCACGTAGCGCCAACCGCAGGGCCTCAAAAGAGACGGTAATAATGGGCCTTGCCCAAATCCCTCCTCACACCAAATACCTAAGGTCCGAATACAACCGCTCCGTTTAAGAGTTTCGAAAATCACTTGCGCAAGACTTTAACTTCCAAACAAGGAACGCATCCTAACAATCCATACATCCCATATTATCATCTTTTCATTACTCAAGTGATCGAAAACCCAATACCATTCCATTTAAGTTTTCCGTTGAGTTAAATGTTTTAAATCAAGGTTAGACCAACTTAACAAGATAGTAATATCTACGTAGGCACGCATCATTAAAATGAAGAAGAAAAGTAACATAACCATAACACATGCAATATCATGCCAAGACATGATCATAAGCTAATAAGCATATTCATGAACACAAGAGCATAAAACACCATGCACAACAAAATTTCCAGATTCAATATCATTTAAATATTAAAATAAAAGGGGCTATTTTAGATTTTTACCGGACTCGGCCTTTCTATGGTTTGTAGCGAATTTAATCTAGTTTCCAGAACATATTTCGGAAATGAGATAGCTTTTCTAGATTTTTAGTTATTTAAGAAACACTCCAGCGCTGTCCAGATTCGTCGACCGTTACGGAAATTTGATTTTCTTACAAACCGATCACTTTTTTTCAATGAAACCAATTTTATTTGAAAGATAACTCATTAAGGAAGATTTTGACATAAAATGGAGGTCCAGAATAATTTTCTACATTTTTCTATAATTTTTGAAAGTTGGCTGTGAAAACAGATTTTTAAGGCACAATACCCAAAACAAGAAGATATGTGAGAAAGGGATCCACTAAGGGAAAATTTTCATTTATTTTGTGATGAAAACATGCTAAATAATATATATTAAACTCAGAAAATTAGCTTGAAGGTGTGCCTTTGGAAAGTTTGAAAGATTAGTATGAAAAAGATAGTTTTGTACCGAAATGAGGGTAACTACAAGAGAGGTAGGATCATGGCTCAACTCTTATCATTTTTAACACAAGGAAATCATTAATAACACATCTGAAAACAATGGGTAGATCCCTTAAGAACATGTGTTTGAAAAAGGAAAATAAAAGAGAGAGTTGTGTTGTGACTTACTTGCTAGGCTAGGCCAAGTTGAACAAGATTGCTCCCCTCTTCCTTCCTCTCCCTCTCAAGACTTCTCTCTTGCTCTCCTTTCTCTCCTCTAGGCCGAATGTATGTGAGTGTGTGTTGTTTGTGTATGCCAAGCTAGGGAGTGGTTGTATTTGTAGGCAATTTTGATGTAAAAAGACATAAAGGCCCACTAGTTGGAATTGGATTGAAAAGTTTAGATTTACTTGGAGTCTAATGGAATAGGGAGCGATTAGGAAACTTAATCATGTGATTAGACAATATTTAGTTGGCCTCTAGTTGGAATGGAACTAGTGTTGGGAACACAACCCTAAATTTAAGGGTACTAGGTACTAGAGTTTCTAGAATATCATAATTACAAGTTTTGAAAATTGGTCCCTCACATTCTCCTAGGTTGGCCGGCCATGCGGAAAGAAAATGGGGAATTTTTTTATTCAATATATAGGTACTAGGGACATATTCCCAATGTATATATATAGATCCTCAAATTAATTTGGTGGTACAATAGTATAAAAGGTACATGTACTAGTTTTGGGGCAAATCTTGAAATTAATAAAAGAAGTGAGGGTTTGGAATAAAACTTATGTTTTGGAACCTCATGTATGTAGGATTAAATTAAATTAGACTAAGGAACCTAATTCGGCTAGGATATTCCTGTTTCGATAAAAATTAAAAAAAAAATACTAACCAACAAGATTCGAAATAATTCAAGAAACTGAGGGGCTTTAAGAAAATTATTCGAACATAAGGGTTTTTAAAGAGAATACATTTTTTTCAGGGGCTTCACAGTCGATGCGGGCTTTGAGGCAGGGAGCGGAGATGATACTAGCTCTGGTTCAGAGTCTGATTTTGACAGTGGTGTTGATAGAGACAGTGCCCCTAAGTCCCCTCCGAAGAAGAGGACGAAAAGGGCCTCTCGAGCTTGAGATGACTGGCGCCGATTTTTGTACTCTTTGCTTAGTTTCCTTTTGTTTGGTAGCATTAGCACATGCATAGCTTCAAATAGGTTTTACTTTTGCTCTTGAAACTTGTACTCCTCTTTTGTAAAAAAACCATGATCGGAATAAAACCTCGTAGTTTTTATGAAAAGTGTTATCATTTTTGCATCATGAGCACCATATTTGCATGAAAATGGACATGGAATTGAATTTGAAAATGAAAACTTGCATTGACACGATGTTCTTAATCAGGTAATGAAACAACCAACGACCAAATACAAAATACAACTCGATAAGCAAAGCAAAAACAACCCAAACACAAATATACACACTTGCTATGACCAAAAGACTCAAAACAAGACCTCAAAACACAAAGATCAAGACAAAAAACAGGCTGCCAACACTGCCCAGTACACAAGTGAACGGCATGCTAGAAAAGGGGGTTGTCAGCCACAAAAGGGGGGTTTCCGACCATAAAATTGTTGACAGCAAGCCTCCACTCATAGTCTCATCTTCCATAAAAGGTCTTCATTTGTGATTTCTTCTCCAAAACCTCATTTTAGCTGTTGTTTCTTCTACAAATGGAGATATTCCTGGCTGAGAAGCTCACGGATTTGATAGTCACTTTAGACGGCATGGAAAAGGTAAATTTTCGAGATTTCGGCATAAATGCACTTTTTCCGTTAAACCATACTCTGCTTTGCTTTTCGTTCCTCCATGCCGTGGCCCGATGCTAGGACCCAATTATGCATGTATTTTGCTTCAGAACACAAGAAATGTGCCCGACTCTTGAAGAATTTCGGGTATTGATGGAAACCCAATGTAATGAGAAAATTATGCCTCAGCCCCGTTTTGGCCGCGCCCAAGCTATGGGACGAATGTGTGGGGGGCTTACTTTGCACGAAGCCCGATCTTTGGCTTATGACGGAGAGCTATACATACCCAGCTTGATTCATCGATTTTTTAACATCGGTGACAGGAGCAACCTCCTCTAGCGAGGTTTTCAGCAATATGCCCTCTATTTATGTATGCTTGTGCATTTCCTTCTTGCCCCTAGTTTTGGCAGAACCAGCATTCGGTTGATTGAAGTGGCCCAATGTTTGAAAGAAGGTAAAAGCTGCATCGATTTGGCCCCGGCCGAGACCCTGATGGGCTTGGATGCTTTTCATTGGCGAGAGACCACCAGGTTTGCGGGGAGTCCACTATATCTTCAGGTATTGTTGCACACCCTTTCTCATATGTGTCTTTTATATCACTCAACATTCATGCTCTATTTTTCTTTCAAAGCCTTTTCTTTACTTTTCTCTCCATGCGCATCTCTCTATTCTTTAATATCTCTTATTTTTCATTCCTTCCCAGGTATGGCTTATGGATAAGCTGAAGGTGGTGGACTCTTGCCCCGAGTACTCAGCTCGAACTTATTTCTTCCTCCAACAACTAGTGGATTTTCCTAATGAGGGATGGTGGTGCAATTGGATGTGCAGTAGGTCTGCAACTGACATAGCTTGGCGCTGCCCCTAGCTTCATCTAATTGAGATGAGTTATAGCATGACTCGGCAACCTGGCATATAGTTCATTGGCCTCACGCACTGCGTGTTCTACTTTCCTTTCCGGTTCAGACGCCAGTTTGGGCATGCCCAGAGGAGGGGGTAAAATACCCGGCTTCATTCCCGATTCATGCTTCACACTTGGCTAGGCACCTCGCTGCTTGGAGGACGAGAGAGCTTCTGGCCCCTGCCCCTAGTTTTAGTTATGCCCTTTCTGACGAATGCTTGGCTTGGCTCGGCTCAGCTCGAGGATGAGGCACAAACTGGGTCCACTTTGGCTTCAGAAGCTTTCGTAAGCACGAGCAGAGGACGCAGGAGCACCTGACTTGCCTATGTCTCTAGTTTATTGCTTTGACCTTTCTTTTCAAGTTTTATGATGTAAAAGTAACTTTGATTTGTATTAGAGAGTTAGAGAACTTTATGTTTTAAATCAATGGAATTAAAGTTGTGAGTAATAATTTTTTTTTTCTTTTGGTCTAAAAATGGTCTAAGTTATAAAAGGTAAAATTTTGAACAAAATCAACTTTTATTAAAACTTTCCAAAACCATTTTCGAAAGTGATCACCACCTGACATGCACGGAATCAATCCTCAAGATGTACAACTTCGAATCAAAAGATCATAATTGCCCCTGCTTGAATAACATTACTACTCGGCATCGTAACTAGGTCTTCTTCCTAGAATAAAGATCACAACCGAACTCTCAGATGATGGACAAAGATGACCAAATCAGGCACATGTACAGGATAGTTGAATTGGAGGTGATTACGGCCGAACTTCAAGATAAAGTTGCCTATGTATCCCAAAGATGGGAATCAGGCCTTACGTAGTTCAATTCAGGTTCACTCAAGTATTAACTCTTTCCTTTTGCACTCTAACTTTTGCCAAAGTCGCCCTTTAGGGTTTTCAACCTTGCGAGCTCAGTCTTTCTTTATTTCTTATTTTTCATGCTCTAACTTTTTCTTAGGTCGCCCTTTCGAGTTTTCGGCCTAGCGAGCCTCTCAGGGATAGTATTTCTTCAACTTGTCTATGTTGATTGACTGCAAAAATTCTAGGCCATCTAAGTCCATGAGAACAACTGCTCCTCCTGACCAGATAGCTTTGATGATCTAAAGACCAGTCCAATTGGGTCTGAACTTGCCCCTAGGGTCATGGATTGGAGCTCGGTTGTCTTTCAACACCATATCTTCCTCCTTGAGATTCTGGGACTTAACTTTCTTGTTAAAAGCCCTAGCAATTCTGCACTGGTAGCCTTGAACATGATACAATGCCTTCAGCCTTCTCTCACCAAACAATATTAACTCCTTAAATCTGCTCTGTTGCCAGTTCACCTCCGTTGTTTAACACTCAGCCATAACTCGCAGCGACGGGACTTCTATTTTAATTGGCAAAACGACTTCCATCCCGTAGACAAGAGAATAGGGGATTGCTCATGTAGATGTCTGGATCGAAGATCTGTAGCCCCAAAATGCGAATGGCAATTTATTTGGCCAGTCCCTGTAGGTCTCAACCATCTTTTGCAAGATGTTCTTGATGTTCTTATTGGCGGCTTTAACAGCTCTATTGGTTTGCAGCCTGTATGTAGATATCTTATGAAAAGCCATATTGTATTTGTCCAACAAGCCTATCACCTCTTCCTAGAAGTAGGAGCCGTTATATGATACGTTCTCGTTCGAAACTTCGTATCGGTAAATGATATTATTTCTGATAAACTTAGCTACATGCGATACTTTCAACACTGTATAAGACTGAGCTTCCACCCACTTTGTAAAATTATTAATCGCCACCAAGATATATTCATGCCTATTCGACCCTTTTGGTGTGACTGCACCAATAACGTCGATTTCCCAAACTGAGAAAGGCCATGGCGAAGTCATGTTGTACAGTTTTTACAGCATAATATTTATGCGATTGGCATGAATTTGATATTTGTAGCATCGCCGCACAAAACTAATACAATCCTCCTCCATAATGGACCAGTAATAACCTTGCCTGAGAATCTTCCAGGCTAGTATCACACCATTCATATGCGCTCCACATTCTCCGCCGTGGATAGCCTCCATAAGGCGCTTCGATTCCTCTTTTTCCACACACAACTTATGCATTCCTAGATGACCTATTTTATATAACTTACCCCCGCAGATGATAAATTGGACAGCTATTCGCCGTATTCCCCATTTGTCCTTGGCATTTGCTTCTGGTGGATATATCTCATTTTTCAAGAAGTTCCAAATATCGTAATACCAGGGGTTTTTGTCTTGCACTTCATTTATCACAGCAATAGTTTTATAAGCCGGCATGTATTTCTGTTCGATGATAATTAGACGCATCCGGACTCCAAGTGAAATCGAACCTGTTTTTGTGTTTGGTTCCGATTTGGTTTGGTTATCAAAATCCTAAAACCATTAGATACAGCTTGATTTATGGATTTTCTCGAAACTGAACCAAAGTCCCTCATTTGTGTCACCATCTATATATATATATAGAAGTTCTTTACTGTTTGTTCAAATTCTTTCACTTCTCTTTTACTCTTTCTCATGTTTCCCTATACCACTAAATTAGAAGAAACTTTAATTGATTATGGCTAGGTACAATTTGAATTGTTCTGAAAATATAAATGTGAAAATCTATACATATGTTTAGCAAAATTTATATACTTTAAAGCATACAATTATGGATAGTAAATTAGCCTAATTGGGTAAATAACTTGTCCCTTCTCATGTATGTGTGTTTAAAAAGGATCTATATCTTTGCCTAGTTAAATGCCCCCATCTGAATTAGTTTTCTCACTCAGCCACTGATTCCAACCCAAATTTCATAGTCCAAAGACCACACCAATTACTTGGCCATGCCTGACATTTTTTTTTTTGGAATTGGTAGGAATTGGACAATGTTGGGTTACGAATGCTATTGGAAGGCGGTAACGCCAGACATGAAAGTAGCCGTTGTGTTCGGCTTAATTGCAGCGCGGAGATATAGGACAGACATGACACTAAGGCAAGACATGGAAGGCAAGGGAGACCCTTGCAAGCCCCTCCTGTGGGAAGGGACAACAACCCTCCTCAACTCTTACAACAGTATCTAGTTTCCGTACCAACCCCTCGGTGTGATCTATGACATGAATTGGGCCTTATTAGGCTCCACTCGACTTGTTCTCCATATGGCGATAAGCTTCATGAGGGCTAATTCTGGCAGTGGAAAAGTCAGCTGCAAATTCACTCCCTGCCAGTGATCATTTTTGAATTTATTAATTTATATAAAAGGTTGTTTTTTACTATATATACGGTCATATTTATGTTTAATAGAGTGAATTGACGTGTTGAATTGGCCAATTCTCGTTCTTGTGATTTGAGAATTGAACTTGTCATATTGTTATTTTTATCATGAAGGATTGAGTTAGAAGGGTTTGGGTGATTCCTTTTTTTAGCCATGGAGTAAGTTTGAGTGATTGTTTCTATGAGGCAAAATAAAGAAATGGATGTTACACTCTAGATTTTGTAAATTTAGTAATATTTTGGACTCACCCAAATTTTGTGTCTACGAGACTCGTTTGGGAACATAATTTTTTTAATAATTTCTTGATTTTTTGGTTAAAATATAATGTAAAAAAATTAGTATATTTAGGATGATTTTTTAATTTTTTACGAAAAGATGTGCAAAAAGTAGAGAAAAAATAGAATCTTTGACTCTTTAATTTTTGAAAAAATTACTCATAAATCCCATTTTAATAAATGTTACTCTAGTTAGTCCTAAGTGTTTTTTCTTAAACTATTTAGTCCTTTTTATTTTCAGTGTGATATATGTTTTTGATATATGATGTTTGATGATGTTGGTGGTGTGGTTAATGTCTTCATCAAACATCAGCAACGGCGGATGGGTTTAATTTATTAAACTTTATCTCTCTCTCTCTCTCTCTCTCTCTCTCTCTCTCTCAACTCCGACGTGTTTTGGAAACCCTAGCAATGGCGGACCAATCGGCCGCCGTCGATCTCATCCCTCCAAACCCTAACCCTACCGACTTCGATGCCCTCGCAATCGCATCCCTTGACTCCGCCGGAGTTGTCGCTCATTACCTCCATTATCCACCACACCATTCATCGGACCCCTAGTCCTCACCACGTAACGTCGCCAAGCTAATTACACATTCATAGCTGCCCAAGTCCTCCAATTAGATGAGTAATATCGCGTTGTTTGCTTGAGTCTTTCATTTGCAAATTTGTAATGGAAGTGATCAGTAATGTATCGAATATGGTTTGCATCGAGCCCAAACGCTTCAGTTGATTCAAGACAAGTGAATGTTGCAGATGAGGCAGGAAGGCGACGAAGACACCATGATAGTAGCTCATCTCCCAAAAATCCTCCAGGCTCTAGTATGCTTGTGGCAATTATGCCTTTGCTGAGATTTTGGCTACTTTTTACTTTTTACATGTCCGTGAACAATAAACATGATGTGATGATGTTTTATGATGTTGGTGATGTTGATGATATTTGATGATGTATGATGATGTAGTCAATGTTTGATGATGTTGGTGATGTTGGTGATGTTTGATGATGTATGATGATTTTGATGATGTTTGATGATGCAGTTAATGATTGATGATGTTGCTGATGTTTGATGAGGTTGAAGATATAGTTGATGTTTGATGATGTTCACAATGTTGGTGATGTTGGTGATGTATGATGATGTAGTTGATGTTTGATGATGTTTTGTGATGTTGGTGATGTTGATGATGTTTGATGCTGTAGTTGATGTTTGATGATGTTGATGACACTGTTGTTGGTGTAATTAATGTTGCTGATGTTCGGAAATGAGGGAAATCTAAAAAAAAACCTATAATGAGCTTTTAATATTCAAATAAGACTTATTAGTGTACAAAATAAAAGACATGATCAAATGGTTTAACAAATTAAAATTTGAGATTTATTGGTGTTTTGCCCTTAATTTTTTAATATTTTTTGATTTTTAGACTAAAAAATAATATTGTCAAACGAAATTTGATCTCTGTCTCTTTCTCGGAGCTATGTACACGTGATGCATTTCTTGAGATTTAAATTTGTTGGTTCATTTAGGAATTGACTTTCTAAGTGATTTTTTATTTTTTATTTTTTATTTTTTATAAAAAAAATATGTACAAAAATAAGGAAAGTGATACTTTTTGTAAAAATTGTATCTTCCCAGACACCTTTATCCTATTTTAAGCTAACTTAAAAAAAAAATCAAATAAATAATTTAAGTTTTATCAAGTGGAATGATTTAATATTGAGAAATCTCTCTTGAAATGATATGTATATTTTCTATTTATTAGGTTATATTATCAATTAGTAAATGAGAAATATTAGAGATCCATATATATATTTGTTTACCCACAAATTCACGTAGGGTTAGGCCTTAGGCCCCGTTTGTTTTGGGTTATATGGAGGGGATTGGGATTCATAGTGAGGTGGGATTCACTAATGTCATGTTTGTTTTGAGAGATGGAGAGGGGATTTGTAATCTCTTCCGGACTACGAATCCCCTTGGGGAGGGAATTAGGATAGGCCTAGGGGAGATGGTATTAGAAAAATAGTGAGGGGATTAGAATTTTTTTTATTTTTTTTATATTGGGAATTTTTTTATAAATATTAATGTTTAATTTTTTATATTTTTTATTATTTTATATAAAAATAATTTAACAATTCCTATATTAACAACTATCATCAAAGCAAACACAATTTGACTTAATCTCCACACTATTAATCTCCTCACTAACAATCACCTCACTATTAATCCCCTCACTATGAATCCCCTCCATTCTATCTCTGAAAACAAACGAGGCCTTATATCATTAAAGGTATAACAAATTAAAAATAAACACTTATCATATCATAGTACTAGTGTATATTCGTGCTTAAAAGTACGGTGTAATTAATAATGAGATCAAAATATAATTGAGTATAAAATTACTAAGTTAAAATGTAACTTATTAAATTTTGTTGCTAAAAATTTGATGTGAAAATATAAATACAGATCTGATTAGTTATCTGAAAATAAAAATATGTTATTTTTTTCACTGAGGTAAGCTTTTTCAGTCTTTAAGAAATCACACCATCCCATTATCTCTCTTATCTATCCTTAAGAAATCACACTATCCCATTATCTCTCTTATCTATCCTTGCGACACGATTACATTTTAATAGTAAAACTAAACCACTTGTTTTTGTTAATAGAATCCAATTTAAACCCAATTTAAATTTTGAATTCAAATTTGTTCAAAAAAAAAAAAAATTTCCAATTATATTTTGACTTCATCATCAAACATAAATATTTTTAATAATATTTCGTCTCTTAATAACCAAACAATTTCAAATTTTTTTATTCATTTAAATTTTGAATTTAACTTAGTAAACTAAAAAAAAATCTCACAAATATTTTTTAGTCTTCTTTTAGAATGTAGATTGGTTTTTTAATTTGTTCATCATTTGAACTTGGGACTAAGCCTCGTTTGAGGGGGGAAGTACTTGGGCATTGGGCTTAAAGAGTAGAGAGAGAGATATCTATCTATCTATTTATACTATATATTAAGCAAAAGAGGGTTTTTAACCCCAAGGCCTGTGGGAGCTCCAATCTATTAATCCTAATTTTCTAATTTTTTGATTTAAAAAAAAAAAACTCAGCATTTATTGACTTCTCCCAACCCAACCTCAGCATTTATTGACTTCTCCTAACCCACAATCCCTTTTGACTTCTCTCATAATTATTGCAACACCCTTTTCAATTTCTCACATACACTATAGTTACACACAAATTTTTTTTAAAAAAATAAGAATTTAGCTATAGATCTTAAAAAGATATAACATCTAAATTTAAATTATGATTTAATAATATAATTATGTATTTTTTTATATATATCTATCAAAATTTTAAATCACTTAATGGGAGAAATTAATCAATTTTCCAAAATTATTGATTTTTAATTTACAAAATAGATTAAAAAAAACTATTGACTGATTTATTTATTTTTAATTTACAAAATAAATTAAAAAAACTATTGACTGATTTATTTATTTAATAACCAAAATATTTCATAATCGCTCCCCCCTAATCTCTTTCACAAATTTTCAAAAAAAAATATTAAAACTTGCATTCCTTTTCTCTTCCCCAAAAAATCAGATAATATTTTTTATTAAAGTTGTAGATATCTACCTATTTTTATATATTATATTATAACATAACCAAAAAAAAACTAAAAAAAAAATCTTTAAAGTTTATCTAAATAAACTTTAAATCTTATCTGAATAAACTTTAAATCAATAAAACTCACATGCCTATCACATATCTAACTCACACCATAACTTACCTAAATAATAACAATTAAAAACAAATGGAAACCACAGATAAATTAAATTAAAAAGAAAAAGATACCCACAACTCCATCTTAAATAAATTGAAAAAAAATACCCGAATAGAAACCACACAAAAATAAAAATAAAAATAAAAAGATATATCTATCTATCTATCTATATCTATACTATATATTAAGCAAAAGGGAGTTTTTAACCCCCAAAGCATGTGGGAGCTCCAATATGCCAATCCTAATTTTCTAATTTTTTGTTTTTTTTTAAAAATAACCTCAGCATTTATTAATTTCTCTCAACCCACAAGATTTTTTGACTTATCTCATAAGTATTGCAGTACCTTTTCCAAAACAAGTAATTTGTATATTAAAAAAAATTTAAAACAAATATAAATATAAATATCTCTATTTATATCTATCTATTTATTTAGATCTATCTCTAACCCACAAGTTTTGTGGGAGTTTCAATATCTAAACCTTAATTTTTTAATTTTTTTGATTTTTTTTGAAAAAAAAAACTTAGCATTTATTAAATTCTTCCAAGTCTTTTTAATTTTTCCAATACATACACTCTTTTTAACTTTTCACATACCTATTGCAAATAGTGAGTCTCTTTTTCGTTTTCTCCTTCTTGACTTCTCACTTCTACACTTTCAACTTCAGTAACCACGTATGCAAACTATATATTAAACAAAAGGGGGTTTTTAACCCCCAAAGCTTGTGGGAGCTCCAATATGTCAATCCTAATTTTCTAATTTTTTGTTTTTTTTAAAAAAAAATAACCTCAGCATTTATTAATTTCTCTCAACCCACAAGATTTTTTGACTTCTCTCATAATTATTGTAGTACCTTTTCCAAAACAAATAATTTGTATATTAAAAAAAATTTAAAACAAATATAAATACAAATATTTCTATCTATATCTATCTATTTATTTATATCTATCTCTAAACCACAAGTTTTGTGGGAGTTTCAATATCTAAACCTTAATTTCTTAATTTTTTTGATTTTAAAAAAAAAAAAAAACTTAGCATTTATTAAATTCTTCCAAGTCTTTTTAATTTTTCCAATACACACACTCTTTTTAACTTTTCACATACCTATTGCAAATAGTGAGTCTCCTTTTTGTTTTCTCCTTCTTGACTTCTCACTTCTACACTTTCAACTTCAGTAACCACGTATGCAAATAGTAAGTCTTCTTTTATTTTTTCTTTCTTGACTTTTCCTTTTGTTTACTGTTTTAATATTGTAGTTAGATAGCGCATAAAAATATTTGTGATTTGTCTAGCGAATAAAAAATTATAATTTGATTTTTTAATATGATTGAAGTTAGATAAATATAAATCTTCACAAAGAGAAAAATATGATTATAATTAGTTGAATGATTCTTTTTTTTTTTAATGTGATTGTAGTTAGTTTAATAGTTCTTTTTGTTTCATTTATTTATTTTATTATGGGAAAAATGTGATGTGATTGTAGTTTGTTCAATGGCTCTTTTTTTTAATATGATTGTTGTAGTTAGTTCAATGGTTTTTTTTTTAATGTTATTTAATCTTTTTATTTACTATTTTAATTTTATTTTTAATATGATTGAAGTTAAATAAACATAAACACTCACAAAGAAAAAAAATGTGATTGTAATGTGATGTGATTGTAGTTTGTTTCAATGGCTCTTTTTTTTAATATGATTGTTGTAGTTAGTTCAATGGTTTTTTTTTATGTTATTTAATCTTTTTATTTACTATTTTAATTTTATTTTTAATATGATTGAAGTTAGATAAACATAAACACTCACAAAGAAAAAAAAATGTGATTGTAGTTAATTCAAAGTTTTTTTTTTTTTAATGTGATTGCAGTTAGTCAATGGTTCTTTTATTTATTTATTTTATTATGAGAAAAATGTGATGCGATTGTAGTTTGTTCAATGGTTCTTTTTTTTTTTAATGTGATTTAATCTTTTATTGTTTTAATGGTTTTTCTTGACAATTATTTTTGAAAAAAATATGATTGTAGTTAGATAGCGTAAAAATATTTGTGATTTGATTTGATTTGATTTTTTTCTGATTTGGTTTTTAAAGTACCAATTATTGATAATGATTAGATTGTATTTTGAAAAAAAAAATTGTAATTGATTTTTTTAACTCACTGTATTTTTTGAAAAAAAATTGTAAGTGATTGTAGTTTGTTCAATGGCTCTAAATAATCTCAATTTGAATTTCTAAATTTTTTATTAAAAAAAAACTCAGCATTTATTGATTTGGTCAAAATCCCATGATCAACATTTATTAACTTTTTTCAATCCACATGTCTTTTCACATGCCTGCGTTTATTGATTTGGTCAAAATCCTTTGATCAGCATTTAAAATCCCCTCATACAAATAATTATAGATACAATCTATGTATAGTTACTACAGCACCCTTTTCAACTTCTCTCATACACTATGATTAGTGATAAGATTGATAAATTATTTTTATAAAAAATCATAAAAAAACATAATTTATATATTAAAAAAAAATCTAAAACAAATATAAATATTTATAATTATCCCATGCATAGCACGGGTGATAGGCTAGTACTATATATTAAGCAAAAGAGGATTTTTAACCCCAAGGCTTATGGGAGCTCCAATCTCCCAATCTAAATTTCTTGATTTTTTGATTTTTAAAAAAAAAATCTTAACATTTATTAACTTCTCCCAATCCCCAAATCTTACCCTCATAATAACACTTTAATACATTAAAAACAAGCATTAAAAAAATTCTTTAAAATCCAACAGATGAATTTCTTGAAAAGTCTCAACACATATGATTATGTTATTGCAGTAACTATGGGGGTAATTTAACAATCTTATCACTAATCATAGTGTATGAGAGAAGTTGAAAAGGATACTGCAATAACTATATGAGGGGATTTTAAATACTGATCAGAAAATTTTGACCAAATCAATAAATGCAGGCATATGGAAAGACATGTGGATTGAAAAAGTTAATAAATGCTCATAAGGGGATTTTAACCAAATTAATAAATGCTAATTTTCTAATTTTTTGTTTTTTTTATAAAAAAAAAAATTAACCTCAGCATTATTAACTTCTCTCAATCCATAAGACTTTTTGACTTCTCTCATAATTATTGTAGTACCTTTTCCAAAACAAATAATTTGTATATTAAAAAAAATTTAAAACAAATATAAATATCTATGTCTATACCTATACCTATCTATTTATTTATATCTATCTCTAACCCACAAGTTTTAGGACAAAGTGTACCTGCTGTGCTCTAAGCACAGCAGGGTGTGCTGTGCGGGTAAAACGGCATAGTTTTGATGCTTTTGTTTTGTTTTTTATTCTTTTTAAGTTGTTGTAAAGTTTCTTTAATAGCTTAGTTTTGTGGTTTGAAACAAAAACAAGATAAAATCTTACAAATCTTTAAAGGAAAACACTTATTGATATATTTTTATTTCATTTTTATGAGATTTAATGAGTATTTATTGACTAATATTTTTGGCATTTAAAAAAAAAGAAGAAGATGATACTAGTTTTTTTTTTTTTTTTTTTGACAGTAGGTTGATTTTTAAAAAATCAAATGTTACTAGTTGTATTTTTTTTACATTGATATTTATTAAAATATAACTATGTATATTTTATTCTCCACAGACTAAAGTATAATTATTTGTCAGTGTTGATAAATTTAAAAATAATATATGTAAAAAACGAAAAACATATTGTAGATGACTTGTTAATTTTATGTATTTATTTGTGAAAAATAAAATATAGTTAGTTACACTCTAATAAATATCAATGTAAAAAAAAAAGAGGAATGAAATGTGTTTAGTCCAAATATTAGATTAGACATCATTGTTAGGGCGCTTAAGCTCCGTCATGGATTTCGTTTCGATCATCCGAATCATTCATTTTTTAGGTCACTTTGGATAGATCACCCATACAAAAAAATTAAGTTGATTTGATTTACATCGTTATATAATTTTTTTATATTTGTCTTTGAAAAAAGATTTGGTTTATTTTCAAATCATTCCTATTGTTCATTTTTTTCAGAGACAAATATAATAAAATTATATAGTTACAGAGATCCAATCAACTTGAATTTTTTGGTGGATAATTTACACATAGTAAACTAAAAAAATAAACGGTTCAGATGATAAAAATGAGACTCATGGTAGATTCCATGGACTTGAACAGTGCTATCCAGTCCAAAAATTGAATTGGAGACAACCTATTGCCAAAAAAAAAAAACTAGTCTCATCTAATTTTTTTTTTTAAAATGCCAAAAATATTAGTCAATAAATACTCATTAAATCTCATAAAAATGAAATAAAAATATATCAATAAATGTTTTCCTTTGAATATTTGTGAGGTTTTATCTTTGTTTTGTTTCAAACCACAAAATTAGACTGTTAAACAAACTTTACAACAATTTAAAAAAAAAAAAAAAAAAAGCGTCAAAGCTATGCCGTTTTGCCCGCACAGCCCACCCTGCTGTGCTCTAAGCACAGCAGGTACCCCTTGTCCCAAGTTTTATGGGAGTTCCAATATCTGAACCTCAATTTCTTAATTTTTTTTTATTTTTTTTGAAAAAAAAAAACTTAGCACTTATTAAATTCTTCCAAGTCTTTTTAACTTCTCCAATACACACACTCTTTTTAACTTTTCACATACCTATTGCAAACAGTGAGTCTTCTTTTCGTTTGTTCCTTCTTGACTTCTCACTTCTACACTTTCAACTTTAGTGACCACGTATGCAAACAGTAAGTCTTCTTTTTATTTTCTCTTTCTTGATTTTTCCTTTTGTTTACTGTTTTAATATTGTAGTTAGATAGCGCATAAAAATATTTGTGATTTGTCTAGCGAATAAAAAATTATAATTTGTTTTTTAATATGATTGAAGTTAGATAAATATAAACTCTCACAAAGAGAAAAATGTGATTATAGTTAGTTGAATGATTCTTTTTTTTTTTTTAAATGTGATTGCAGTTAGTTTAATAGTTCTTTTTTTTCATTTATTTATTTTATTTTGGGAAAAATGTGATGTGATTGTAATTTTTTTAATGGCTCTTTTTTTTTTAATATGATTGTTGTAGTTAGTTTAAAGATTTTTTTTAGTGTTATTTAATCTTTTTATTTACTATTTTAATTTTATTTTTGATTTTTTAATATAATTGAAATTAGATAAATATAAACCCTCACAAAGAGAAAAATGTGAATATAATTAGTTGAATGATTCTTTTTTTTTAATGTGATTGTAGTTAGTTTAATAGTTCTTTTTTTTTCCATTTAAAATTATGTGGTGTGATTGTAGTTTGTTCAATAGCTTTTTTTTTTTTTAAATATGATTGTTGTAGTTAGTTCAACTTTTTTTTAAATGTTATTTAATTTTTTTATTTACTATTTTAATTTTATTTTTAATATGATTGAAGTTAAATAAACATAAACACTCACAAAGAAAAAAATGTAATTGTAATTAGTTCAATAGTTTTTTTTTAATGTGATTGTAGTTAGTCAATGGTTCTTTTTTTCATTTATTTATTTTTTTTATTATGGAAAAAATGTGATATGATTGTAATTTGTTCAATGGTTCTTTTTTTTAATGTGATTTAGTCTTTTATTTACTGTTTTAATGGTTTTTCTTTATAATTATTTATGAAAAAAATATGATTGTAGTTAGAAAGCATAAAAATATTTGTGATTTGATTTGATTTTTTTTCTGATTTGATTTTTAAAGTACCAATTATTGATAATGATTAGATTGTATTTTGAAAAAAAAATTGTAATTAATTTTTTTAACTCACTGTGTTTTTTGAAAAAAAAATTATTGTATTTTTTTAACTATCAATTCACTTAATTTGTGATTTGATTTTTAACTCACTGTGTTCTTTGAAAAACAAAATGATTTGTACTCATTAGGGTCACATAATGTATCAATTATTGATGATGATTAGATTGTATTTTGACCCCCAAAAAAATTGTAATTGATTTTTTTAACTCACTATGTTTTTTAAAAAATAAATTATTATGTTTTTTAATTATCAATTGACTTAATTTGTGATTGATTTTTTTAATTATTGATGATGATTAGATAGCATTAAAAAAATTGTGATTTGTATGATTGAAATTATCTCCTTTTGTTTATAATTTTATTTTTTAATATGATTGAAGTTGGATAAATATAAACACTCACAAAAAGAAAAATGTGATTGTAGTTTGTTCAATGGTTCTAAATAATCTTTTTTATTTACTATTTTAATGATTATTTTTTTCAATTATTTTTTTTATTATGAAAAAAATGTCATTGTAGTTAGATAGCATTAAAAAAATTGTGATTTGTACGATTGAAGTTATTTTTTTTGTTTATAATTTGATTTTTTAATATGATTGAAATTAGATAAACATAAACCCTCACAAAAAGAAAAATGTGATTGTAGTTTGTTCAATGGTTCTAAATAATCTTTTTATTTACTATTTTAATGGTTCTTTTTTTCAATTATCGTTTTTTTATTATGAGAAAAATGTGATTGTAGTTAGTTAGATAGCATTATTAACTTCAGCATTTATCAACTTTTATTTAAATATTCCAATTTGAATTTTTAAAATTTTTTATTTAAAAAAAAAAAACTCAACATTTATTGATTTGGTCAAAATCCCCTGATCAACATTTATTAATTTTTTTCAATTCACATGTCTTTTCAGATGCCTGCATTTATTGATTTGGTAAAAATTTCCTAATCAACATTTAAAATCACCTCATACAAATAATTATAGATACAATCTGTGCATAGTTATTGCAGTACCCTTTTTAACTTATCTCATACACTATGGTTAGTGATAAGATTGCTAAATTATTTTTATAAAAAATCTTAAAAAATATAATTTATATATTAAAAAAAATCTAAAACAAATATAAATATTTATAATTATCCCGTGCATAGCACGGGTGATAGGCTAGTACTATATATTAAGTAAAAAGGGATTTTTAATCCCAAGCATTGTGGGAGCTCCAACCTCCCAATCTAAATTTCTTGGTTTTTTTTATTTAAAAAAAAATCTTAGCATTTATTAATTTCTTCCAACTCCCAAGTCTTACCCTCATAATAACACTTTAATGCATTAAGAACAAGCATAAAAAAAATCTTTAAAATCCAACACATATGAATTCTTTAAAAAGTCTCAACATATATGATTATTATCTCTCATAATAACACTTTAATGCATTAAGAACAAGCATAAAAAAAATTTCTTGAGAAGTCCAACACAGATGATTATTATCAAAATATTAAACTTTAATATAATATAATTAAAAAAAAGACATTTAATTTCTTGAAAAGTTCAACATATATGATTATTATCAAAATATTAAAATTTAATATAATATAAAAAAGGAAAAAAAGTAGACATTTAAAAAATTAAAAATCACAATTCACATATATCGATAATTGTAAACACAATATGATTATTATCAAAATATTAAACTTTAATATAATATAAAAAAAAAGACATTTAATTCCTTAAAAAGTCCAACATATATGGTTATTATCAAAATATTAAACTTTAATATAATATAAAAAAGGAAAAAAAGAAGATATTTAAAAAAAAATATTTAAAAACCACAATTCACATATATAGATAATTGTAAACACAATCGGTGCATAGCACGGGTGATATGCTAGTACTATATATTAAGCAAAAAGGGGTTTTTAACCACAAATCTTGTGGGAGCTCTAATCTCTCAATCTAAATTTCCTAATTTTTTGATTTAAAAAAAAAAAAAAAACTTAACTTTTATTAACTTCTCCCAACCCCAAGTCTTATTCTCATAATAACACTTTAATGCATTAAGAACAAGTATAAAAAAAATTTCTTGAAAAGTCTAACACATATAATTATTATCAAAATATTAAACTTTAGTATAACACAATAAAAAAAAAAAGAAGACAATTAAGTCCTTAAAAAGTCCAACACATATGATTATTATCAAAATATTAAACTTTAATATAATATAAAAAAGGAAAAAAAAAGAAGACATTTAAAAAAAAAAAAAAAGACATTTAAAAATTACAATTCACATATATAGATAACTAGCCTATCACCCGTGCTATGCACGGGATAATTATAGATATTTATATTTTTTTTAATATATAAACTATGTTTTTTTTAAGATTTTTTATAAAAATAATTTAATAATTTTATCACTAACATAGTGTACAAGAGAAATTAAAAAGGCTACTGCAGTAACTATGCACGGGCTGTATTTATAATTATTTGTAGGAAGGGATTATAAATGCTAATAAGAGATTTTGACCAAATCAATAAATGTAGGCATGTGGATTGAAAAAAGTTAATAAATGCTGATCAGGGGATTTTGACTAAACCAGTAAATGCTGAGTTTTTTTTTTTAATCAAAAATTTAGAAAATTAAGATTAAGAGATTGGAGCTCTTACAAAGCTTGGGGTTTAGAAACCCCCTTTTTCTTAATATATTTACAATTATCTATATATGTGAATTGCGATTTTTAAATGTTTTTTTTTTAAATGTCTTCTTTTTTTCCTTTTTTATATTATATTAAAATTTAATATTTTGATAATAATCATATGTGTTGGACTTTTTAAGGAATTAAATGTCTTCTTTTTTTTATTATATTATATTAAAGTTTAATATTTTGATAATAATCATATGTGTTGGACTTTGCAAGAAATTTTTTTTTATACTTATTCTTAATATATTAAAGTGTTATTATGAGGGATAATAATCATATGTGTTGAGATTTTTCAAGGAATTCATATGTGTTGGATTTAAAAATAAAAAAAAATTTATGCTTGTTCTTAATGCATTAAAGTGTTATTATGAGGATAAGACTTGGGGGTTGAGAGAAGTTAATAAATGCTAAGGTTTTTTTTGTAAATAAAAAAATCAGGAAATTTAGATTGGAAGAGTGGAGCTCCCACAAGGCTTGGGGTTAAAAATCACATTTTGCTTAATATATAGTATAGATTGTAAATATATTAAGGAAAAGGGGGTTTCTAAACCCCAAGCCTTGTGGGAGCTCCAATCTCTTAATCTTAATTTTCTAAATTTTTTATTTAAAAAAAAAACTCAGTATTTATTGATTTGGTCAAAATCCTCTGATCAACATTTATTAACTTTTTCCAATTCACATGCCTGCATTTATTGATTTGGTCAAAATTCCTCATACAAATAATTATAGATACAGCCCGTGCATAGTTACTGCAGTAGCCTTTTTAATTTCTCCTGTACACTATGATTAGTGATAAGATTATTAAATTATTTTTATAAAAAATCTTTAAAAACATAATTTATATATTGGTTTTTAACCCCAAGTCTTGTGGGAGCTCCAATCTCCCAATCTAAATTTCTTGATTTTTTAAATTTTTTTTTAAAAAAACTTAATATTTATTAACTTCTCCCAACCCCAAGTCTTACCCTCATAATAACACTTTAATGCATTAAAAACAAACATAAAAAAAATTTCTTCGAAAGTCCAACAGATATGATTATTATCAAAATATTAAACTTTAATATAATATAAAAAAGGAAAAAAAGAAGACATTTAAAAATCGCAATTCACATATATAGATAACTAGCCTATCACCCGTGCTATGCACGAGATAATTATAGATATTTATATTTATTTTAGATTTTTTTAATATATAAATTATGTTTTGTAAGATTTTTTATAAAAATAATTTAACAATCTTATCACTAACTATAGTGTATGGAAGAAATTGAAAATAGTACTGCAGTAACTATACACGGATTGTATTTATAATTATTTGTATGAGGGGATTTTAAATGTTGATTAGGGGATTTTGACCAAATCAATAAATGTAGGCATATGGAAAGACATGTGGATTGAAAAAAGTTAATAAATGCTGATCAGGGGACTTTGACCAAATCAATAAATGCAGAGTTTTTTTTTTTTAAAAAAAAAAATTAGAAAATTCAAATTGGGATATTGAAGCTCCTACAGGCCTTGGGATTAAAAATCCCCTTTTGCTTAATATGTAGTATAGATATTTGTTTTAGATTTTTTTTAATATATAAATTATGTTTTTTAAGATTTTTTATAAAAATAATTTAACAATCTTATCACTAACCATAGTGTATGGGAGAAGTTGAAAATGGTACTGCAGTAACTATACACAGATTGTATCTATAATTATTTTTATGAGGGGATTTTAAATGCTAATTAGGGAATTTTGACCAAATCAATAAATGTAGGCATGTGGAAAGACATGTGAATTGAAAAAAGTTAATAAATGCTGATCAGGAACTTTGACTAAATCAATAAATATAGAGTTTTTTTTTAAAAAAATAAAAAAATTAGAAAATTTAGATTGGGATATTGAAGCTCCCACAGGCCTTGGGGTTAAAAACCCCATTTTGCTTAATATATAGTATAGATTGTAAATATATTAAGAAAAATGGGGTTTCTAAACCTCAAGCCTTGTGCGAGTTTCAATCTCTTAATCTTAATTTTCTAAATTTTTTATTTAAAAAAAAAACTCAGCATTTATTGATTTGGTCAAAATTCTCTAATCAACATTTATTAACTTTTTCCAATCCACATGCCTGCATTTGTTGATTTGGTCATAATCCCTGATTAACATTTAAAATTTCCTCATACAAATAATTATAGATACAGCTCGTGCATAGTTACTGCAGTAGCCTTTTTAATTTCTTCTGTACACTATGATTAGTGATAAGATTGTTAAATTATTTTTATAAAAAATCTTAAAAAACATAATTTATATATTAAAAAAAATTAAAATAAATATAAATACCTATAATTATACCGTGCATAGCATGGGTGATAGGCTAGTATTATATAAGGAAAATGGGGGTTTTAAACTTACAAGCCTTGTAGGAGTTCCAATATTCCAATCTTAATTTTCTAAATTTTTGATTTAAAAAAAAAACTCAGCATTTATTGACTTCTCTCAACCCACTTTTTGGCTTCTCCTATATCTACTCCTACACCATTTTCAACTTCTCCCATACACTATGGCTAGTGATGAGATTGTTAAATTATTTTTATAAAAAAACCTTAAAAAAATAATTTGTATATTAAAAAAATATGTAAAACAAACATAAATTCTTATTAAATCTATCTATCTATCTATATCTATATCTATATCTATATCTATATCTATATCTATACTATATATTAAGATAAAGGGAGTTTTTAACCCGAGGCCTTGTGGGAGTTTCAATCTCCCAATCTAAATTTATTGATTTTTTGATTTCAAAAAAAAAAACTTTAGCATTTATTAACTTCTCTCAACCCCTAAGTCTTACACTCATAATAATACTTTAATGCATTAAGAACAAGCATAAATTTTTTTTTTTGAAATCTAACACATGAATTCCTTTAAAAGTTCCAACACATATGATTATTATCCCTCATAATAACACTTTAATGCATTAAGAACAAATATAAAAAAATTTCTTGAAAAGTCCAACACATATAATTATTATCAAAATATTAAACTTTAATATAATATAATAAAAAAAAGACAGTTAATTACTTGAAAAGTCTAACACATATGATTATTATCAAAATATTAAACTTTAATATAATATAAAAAAGGGAAAAAAAAGAAGTCATTTAAAAAAAATATTTAAAAATCACAATTCACATATAAATAATTGTAAATACAATCCGTGCATAGCACAGGTGATCTGCTAGTCTATAGTATATATTAAGCAAAAGGGAGTTTTTAGCCCCAACCTTTGTGGGAGTTTCAATCTCCCAATCTAAAATTCTTGATTTTTTGATTTAAAAAAAAAATCTTAGTATTTATTAACTTCTCTCAACTCCCAAGTTTTACCCTCATAATAACACTTTAATGCATTAAGAATAAGCATAAAAAAAATTCTTTGAAATTCAACACATATGAATTCCTTGAAAAGTCCCAACACATATGATTGTTATCCCTCATAATAACACTTTAATGCATTAAGAATAAGCATAAAAAAAATTTCTTCAAAAGTCCAACACATATGATTATTATCAAAATATTAAACTTTAATATAATATAATAAAAAAAAAGAGATTTAATTCTTTGAAAAGTCCAACACATATGATTATTATCAAAATATTAAACTTTAATATAATATAAAAAAGAAAAAAAAAGAAAACATTTAAAAAAAATTAAAAATCACAATCTATGCTATATATTAAGCAAAAGGGGGTTTTCAACCACAAGCCTTGTGGGAGCTCTAATCTCCCAATCTAAATTTCTTGATTTTTTGATTTAAAAAAAAAAATCTTAGCATTTATTAACTTCTCTCAACTCTCAAGTCTTATCCTCATAATAACACTTTAATGCTTTAAGAACAAGCATAAAAAAAATTCTTTGAAATCCAACGCATATGAATTCCTTGAAAAGTCCCAACACATATGATTATTATCCCTCATAATAACACTTTAATATATTAAGAACAAGCATAAAAAGAATTTTTTGAAAAGTCCAACACATATGATTATTATCAAAATATTAAACTTTAATATAATATAATAAAAAAAGACATTTAATTCCTTGAAAAGTCTAACACATATGATTATTATCAAAATATTAAACTTTAATATAATATAAAAAAAGGAAAAAAAGAAGACATTTAAAATAATAATAAAAAAACATTTAAAAATCATAATTTATCTATACTATATATTAAGCAAAATGAAATTTTCAACCTCCAAGGCCTGTGGGAGCTCCAATATCTCAATCTGAATTTTTTAAATTTTTAATTTTTTTTTAAAAAAATCTCAGCATTTATTGATTTTGTCAAACTCCCCTGATCAGCATTTATTAATTTTTTTCAATCCACATATCTTTCTACATGCCTGCATTTATTGATTTGGTCAAAATCCCTTGATTAGCATTTAAAATCCTTTTAAACAAATAATTATAGATACAATCCATACATAGTTACTACAGTACCTTTTTCAACTTCTCTCATACACTATAGTTAGTGATAAGATTGTTAAATTATTTTTATAAAAAATCTTAGAAAACATAATTCACATTTTAAAAAAAATCTAAAAAAAATATAAATATTTATAATTATTTCGTGCATAGCACGGGTGATAGATAATTAACATATATAGATAATTGTAAACACAATCCGTGCATGGAAGCTCCAACTTCCCAATCTGAATTTTCTAAATTTTTTATTCAAAAAAAAAAAAAAAACTAAGCATTTATTGATTTGGTCAAAATCTCCTGATCAGCATTTATTAACTTTTTTTCAATCCACATGTCTTTTCACATGGCTGCATTTATTGATTTGGTCAAAATTTACTGATCAGCATTTAAAATCCTCTCATACAAAGAATTATAGATACAACCCGTTCATAATTACTGCAGTACTCTTTTCAACTTCTCCCGTACACTATGGTTAGTGATAAGATTGTTAAATTATTTTTATAAAAAATCTTAAAAAACATAATTTATATATTTAAAAAAATCTAAAATAAATATAAATATCTATTATTATCCCGTGCATAGCACGGGTGATAGGATAGTTCACATATATAAATAATTGTGAACACAATCCGTGCATAGCACGTGTGATATGCTAGTACTATATAAGGAAAAAAAGATTTCTAACTCACATGTCTTGTGGGAGTTCCAATCCCAATCTTAATTTTCTAAATTTTTGATTTAAAAAAAAAAATTCAGTATTTATTGACTTCTTCCAACCCACAAGCCTTTTTGACTTCTCTCATACCTACTCCTACACCTTTTTCAATTTCTCCCATACATTATGGTTATTGATGAAATTGTTAAATTATTTTTATAAAAAAATTTTAAAAAATAATTTGTATATTAAGAAAATATCTAAAACGAATATAAATTCTTATTAAATCTATCTATCTATCTATATATCTATACTATATATTAAGCAAAATGGGGTTTAACCCTAAGTCTTGTGGGAGCTTCAATCTGCCAATCTAAATTTCTTAATTTTTTGATTTAAAAAAAAACTTTAGCATTTATTAACTTCTCCCAACTCCTAAGTCTTACCATCGTAATAACACTTTAATACATTAAGAACAAGCATAATTTTTTTTTTTGAAATCCAACACATATGAATTCTTTGAAAAGTCCCAACACATATGATTATTATCTCTCATAATAACACTTTAAGGCATTAAGAAGAAGCAAAAAAAAAATTTCTTGAAAAATCTAACACATATGATTATTATCGAAATATTAAACTTTAATATAATAAATAAAAAAAGACATTTAATTTCTTGAAAAGTCTAACACATATGATTATTATCAAAATATTAAATTTTAATATAATATAAAAAAGAAAAAAAAAAAGACATTTAAAAAAAAATATTTAAAAATTATAACTTACATATATAAATAATTGTAAATATAATCTGTATATAATAGGGTGATATGCTAGTAATTTTTTAATTATTTTAATTTGAGATTAAGCCTCCTTTGGAGGGAGGAGCACTTGGGCGTTGGGCTTGAAGAGAGAGAGAGAGAGAGAGTGTGTGAGAGAGAGAGAGAGAGAGTGTGAGAGTGAGTGTGTGTGTGGGTGGCATGGGAGGCAGAAATGTTAAGTTCAAATGAGAGACAGCGCACTTGGGAAGAGAAGTAGGGGAGAGAGAGAGAGAGAGAAAAGAAAAGGGAGTAAGGGGGCGGAGCTAAGATTAATCCGAACCATTGCATTACCACCAAATGCAATTTAGGCTATTGAAATTTAGGAATTGATTATGATGATTTAAATAAGAGTATTTTTTATTTTTTTATAAAAAGATGTGTAAATAAATAAAGAAGTGATGTAATAAAAAAAGATAAAAAGATAAATTATATATAAGATGTCAAATTTAGCCTAAATATAGAACAAATGTATCTCATGTGCACCGTTCATCTCCAAACAATAATAAATCCCAATCATTCAAATGTCTTGGTAAGATAAATATGTAAAGGGCATTTTAAAAAATCTTCTTCTCTTGGGCTCTTTTGGGAACAATGGTTAAAAGTCAAAAAGTTGGCTTTTTAGCTTTTTTTAGCAAAAAAGCCAACTTTTTTACCCAAAACAACCCAACTTTTTGCCAAAAAAGCCACTAAAAAAGTCAAAAAGCCAAAAAGTCAGCTTTTTACCAACTTTCCAAAACAATATAGTTAAAAAATTTTCTTCTCTTATTATATAGATAAAAAATCTTCTTCTCTTATTATATAGATTGTAAGGTCTTATTTGACATGATTTGAAAATGTCAAAAAATTAAAAAGTTAAAAAGTCACTATCCTATTTAAGGTTAGGTTTGGCATAACTTATATAATCCATTTTTTATCTTTTTATTTTTTTATCTTTTTTTCATCACATCACCTCTCTACTTTTCTGGATATCTTTTCGTAAAAAAAATAAAAAGTACACTTTTTTAGAACACCCCAAACCAATCCTAAGTCACATCATCTTATTTAAGTCATATTACCTTTCTAACACATCACTTCAAACTCAACCTATACCTAACCCATATTTCATAAAAAGTTAAAAAGTACACTTATTTAGATCATCCCAAACCACCCTTAAGTTAAATTGTAAGAATTTTTTATTTTTTTTAATAAAATGATTTAAAAATTAAAAAAAAATTGTTAATTTTATTTATTTATTTCTTCATAAAATATATCTTTCACAATATTTATATAAAAAATATTCAATTAGCCATTGTTTTTTAATATTTACAAAAATCTCCTGAATTAAAACTTTAATTTAAATAATATTATGAATTATGAAAAAAATATTGTGAAAGGTGACTTCACTGGCCATGCTATGGTAATCATTCTCGAAAGTCAAACCTTGACTACAATGGTTGTGTTTGAGAAGTTTGTGTGTTGGATTTTTTTTGAATTTTTTTCATTAAAAGATTAATTTTTTGTAAAATTAAAAAAATAAATTTAAATAAAATATCATATCTAATTGTATAATTATTTTATTTTTTTACGTAAATATCATATTCAGGTCAAGTTTGATATGATTGAAAAAAGATAAAAAGTCAAAAAATTACTATCCTATTTAAGTCGCATCATCTTATTTAAGTCACATCACTTCAAACCCAACCTAAATCCAATTCATATTTCATAAAAAGTCAAAAAATACACTTATTTAATCTTCCCAAACTAAGCCTCAATTATAAAAAAATTTAATTATTTTTTCAAATATCAAAAAAAAATTTTCTGATAATACTTTACAACTAAAAAAAACCTTAAATAAAAACTCACCTCCCAAACAGGAACAATGTCTCTCTTCCACTGAGACGACTCCATTTCTCAACTGCTTTTTGAAGAGCAAAACCATTAGAGAGATCCCAACAAATGGCGATCATGATCACTAGCTCACTCTCTCTCCTCGCCTCCTCACCCTTCATCTCTCTACTCTTCGTCTTAGTATTCGCCATCGACGGCCAGGAGTTTACGATCAAGGAAGCCACAATCGACGGCATCCAACGCGCCTTCACCGAAAATCGTCTCACCTCCAGACAACTCGTTGACTTCTACTTACACCAGATCGAAACCCTAAATCCGGTGCTTCGCGGCGTGATAGAGGTGAATCCAGACGCGGTAGATCAGGCGGAGGAGGCCGATCGAGAGAGGGAGAGAAATCAGGGCCGTCGGTTTCTGGGAGACCTGCACGGTGTTCCGGTGCTGCTCAAGGACAGCATAGGTACGAAGGACAAACTGAACACGACGGTCGGATCGTACGCGTTGTTAGGATCTGTGGTAGCGCGGGATGCGACGGTGGTGGAGAGGCTGAGGAAGGCGGGGGCGGTGATAATGGGGAAAGCGAGTGTGAGTGAGTGGTATGGGTTCAGGTCTTTGAGCATTCCGGAAGGTTGGTGTGCGAGAAGTGGTCAGGGCTTGGTACGTGCCATCTTCTTCAACTCTCTCTCTCTCTCTCTCAATATATATCATAATCAGAACTATCAATTTGATTATTTTCTATGTATGATTTATATGTGATGGCGATTCTAGAGTAAGGCTACTAAAATTTTTACTAGTGTGCATATAAGTCACGAGATATTTAATAAAATTTTTAAGATTTGGAACATTTTTGGGAGATCTATATTGAATGTTTTGATCATTAAAGCAGCCCTGTGGTGGTGGGTCTAATGGAGTAATGGTTAGTGATTGGGGGAGTTGGTCAAGCTCCCTCATAATACAATTTTGATAGGGGTTGTTTGGGATGACGTAAATAAGTGCACTTTTTGTCTTTTTATGAAAAAATGTGCAGAAAAATAGAGAGATGATGTGATGAAAAAAAGATAAAAAGATAAAAATTGTGTACTTATTTAGGATAGCCAAACTTGGCCTAAGTATAAATATAATTTTTTTTTTTAAAAATCTAACCCATATCATTATTATTAAAATATTAAATTTTAAAATAATATAACTTTTCATATAAATATTGATTTTTAGAAATTCTTTAAAAAAAAATTAAAAAAATTATTACTGTCGAAATTGATGTAAATTATAACGATAACATGCTACTCTATTTGACAGTGACATGTTAGATGTCTTCCAGTAATATATTACTCTGGTTCACATTAACATATTACTCTCACAATATTGTTCAAGAAAAATAAAAAATTTACTTTGTCCTTACTCAATTATATATTTTCTCTTTAGAAAGATTTGTGAAGTAAAATAAAGGAAAAATTACTCATAAATCCCATATTGGGAAATGTTGCTCTATCTAGTCCTGAATATTTTTTTGTAAACCATTTAGTCTTTTTTATATTTGGTATGGTATCTTTGTTTATTATATTGTATAAATATAAAATAGAGGTAGAAAATCCTTGGACAAGTGCTTCCATGAACACCTAAATCCAAGAATTCCAAGAAACAAAGACCTAAAATTAGAGAGATGATGAGAGAGAAAAGGAAGAGTATGAATCATAGTAACAGAGATGATTTACCTCTTTATAGTGAGAGTTTGAAAGATTGAGACCATGATTTTCCAAGCAAGCATCGAACTTTCCCGGAAATAGACGTTAAAAAATTGGGAGAATCAAATCAGAGAGCATTTACAATTATTAATGTTAATCTGTACGAATTATACACACATATATATATATATATATATATATAATATTAGTAGTATATTTTGGGGTGATTTACGTAAGATGATGCGTTAGCAAGTGTCGAGATCTGTTTATGTTGATCTAACGGAGGTGATACCGGAAAATTATATTCATTGTTTAATGAGGAGAGTATCATAATTTTTATATAATGTGTAATGTTGTGTTTTTTTGTCTAACAGAACATTGATATTTGATGATGTTAATGATGTTTTGATATGAACAGAACGTTGCTGATGTTTGCTGTTGTTTGTTTTGATAAAAACATATGAACAGAACGTTTCTGATGTTAAATTGCTTGATGTTTATACAATATAACAGAACATTGATGTTTGTACAATATAACAGAACATTGATGTTTGATGACGTTGATGATGTTTTGATATCAACAGAACGTTGCTGATGTTTGATGATGTTGATGATGCTTGTTTTGATAAAAACATATGAACAGAACGTTGCTGATGTTTGATGACATTGTGATGTTTGTTTTGATAAAAAAATATGAACAGAACGTTACTGATGTTTGATGACGTTTGATGATGTTTTGATGATGTAGTTGATGTTGTTGATGTTCAGATAGGAGGGAAATCTAAAAAAGGTTTATAGTGAGCTTTTAACATTCAAATATGGCATATTAGTCTACAAAATAAAAGACATGATCAAATGGTTTAACAAATTAAAATTGGAGATTTATTGGTGTTTTGCCCTAAAATAAATTCGACTGTCTTTTTTATCAAATAAAGGTTCAATGGAGGGGTTTTAGCTAAATTTTCCTTAATTAAAAAAAAATATATGTACATATATATATATATATATTTGGTAGAAAGACGAAATATCATAAATAGTTAATTAGAGTCAGACAAAATTCTGGGAAACACATTCCCATTAGCACAAGCAAGCAGATGCTTTACAGAATTTGCTAGCTAGGTGCCGTAAATAAAAGGTGCAATTCTTCTTCCCTTGTGCTTCCATTATTTGCCAATGCATCTGTGCATGCATTTGCTTCTCTATATTTGTGCTTGACTTCCTCCACTCCAAGCTGGTCCAACAGGTACCTACAGTCACAGATTAAGTTGTTAAGAGGTTGAAAATCATTAACTTGTTTTGCAAGGAGTTGACCAAATCTGAAAGAGCGAGAAACACGGAATTAAAGAGATGGGTGAAGAGAGGAGGCCAAATTCTTGAAATTTTCATTTAGCTAGTAATCAAAACTACATATTTCATTTACAATTTACACCAAATCTGTTTTCTTTTTGTCAGGTTGATTTGTTGTTCATGATTAAAGCTCTTGCAATGATACCTGTGTTGCAGGGCTAACTTGTTTAATTAAACTAGGCCTATTTTTTATTTATTTATTTTTTGTTTTTATTTTTGTTTTTGGGAGGAGTAATACTAGGTATCATGAAAAAAATATCATGGTAACCATAACAATATTTCACCATAAACCGTGCAGAATCCATACGTCCTATCAGGGAACACATGCGGTTCCAGCAGTGGATCTGCAATATCAGTGGCTGCAAATATGGTGTCTGTATCACTGGGTACTGAGACAGATGGCTCCATCATCTGCCCTGCTGATTACAACTCTGTTGTAGGGATCAAGCCCACGGTTGGTCTCACCAGCCGAGCTGGTGTTGTTTCTATGTCACCCCGACAGGACACCATTGGGTAAGTACTCTATTCACTCAACTTAGTCAAAACCTTGTTCCAACTACATAGAATTTGAGCCTTGCAAACATGAATCCTATTTCTACACATTGAGCAAGTTGGGCAGATATTGAGAGGAAATAGCCTTTTTTATGATAGTAAGAGCTGGCCATGGTCATGTGATTTGTAAAAGTCACACACTTTTATATACAAGTTATTTGTCTGTTAAAAACACATAATCAAGAGATTTATCACTCCTAGTTTTTCGTTTGAAGGCCTGTATGTAGGACAGTATCAGATGCAGTTCACGTGCTTGATGCAATTGTGGGTTTTGATCCAAGAGATTTCGAAGCCACAAAAGAAGCAGCCACGTTCATACCTGCAGGTGGTTATAAACAATTTCTCAACAAAGATGGCCTCAAAGGCAAGAGATTGGGTGTGGTGCGGAATCCATTTTTGGCCCTTCTAAATAGGTCCAAAGCTGTTGCAACCTTTGAGCATCATCTATACACATTAAGGTAAAACTCTAGTCAAATATTAACAGAAGGTATTGGTTACATTTAGAATTATTGATGCATTTTGAATGTTCATTTGGAATTTGAAGGCAAAGTGGTGCAACTATTGTGGACAATTTGGAGATAACAAATGTCGATGTCATTTTGGATCCCTATCAAAGTGGTGAAGCAGTGGTTATGCTGGCCGAGTTCAAGCTGGCCATAAATGATTATTTGAAAGAGCTAATCACCTCTCCAGTGCGGTCACTGTCTGATGTTATTACGTTCAACATGAATTACACTGATCTGGTATGTAATTGTCCAATTAATCATCTTTGGTTAAAGAAAAATTAAGCAGAGAAATATTGTTAATTTATCGGCCAAGAAGGGCATCGTAGACTACTTTTTATGCTGGTATAAATTGATATTGTAGTTCAAACTTTTTGTTAGTGTATGTGCATGTTCCCTCTATATTGAAATCTTGGGTCTGTCCCTGTTTATTATGAAGATAACAATTATGGAGTTGGTCTTTGCAGGAGAAAACCGAAGAATATGGTCAAGAGATTTTTTATGCTGCAGAATTCACAAATGGACTTGGGGAGGAAGAGAGGATGGCAATAGAGGCTATAGAAAATCTGTCGCGAGATGGCATTGAGAAGCTAATGAAGGAGAACAAGTTGGATGCAATGGTGACACCAGGTTCGGGTGCCTCCCCTGTGCTGGCAATTGGAGGGTACCCAGCAATTTCTGTCCCGGCTGGGTATGACAGCGATGGAATGCCATTTGGGATCTGTTTCGGAGGCTTGAAGGGCACAGAACCGAAGCTGATTGAGATTGCTTATGGTTTTGAACAGGCCACCATGGTTAGGAGACCTCCTTTTTCCTTGTCAATGGAATTGAATGAGGATGCTTACGTGTGACTTGTGATATATTTGGTGTCATTGTATGAAACTGTTGGCACATTTTCTTTAAATATACAAAGGACACGACTCAGATGCATATCTTCTGCTTTGGCAACCAGCAAACCGGCACATAATCAAAAGTCGCAGAGTTTCAGGAGTATTAGCCCTCAATATTGTGCATTTAGTCTCTTGTTATAATGTTATCGATTTTTTACTTGCATAGAATCGAACACAATCGGGATGATACCTACATGCTTGGTGGTGTACCCCATGCGAGAAGATTGTCTCCGGTTTTGTTGTCGTTCCATTTTGTGCACTCAAAAAATTTCTATTGTTAATTGAAGAAGGAAGAAATAGACACCTAGTACAAAATTTGAAAATTGAGGACTAAAAGACCATTTAAACTGATTATTTATTTATTTATTTATTTTTATAGTTTTTGGGATTTACTCTATAAAATTAGAAGATTAGGGACAAAAGTTACAATTAAATAAAAAATTATATGGTAGTCTTGAAATAAATATACATGATGCTTCAACTTAATATTTATTAATTAAAAGTGTGGTACCCAATACTTTTTATTAAAACTTTAAAAGATAACTTGAAAGTGTCAAGAGTATCTCTAATGTTGAATCGAAAGTTTCATCAAATTTAAATAAAAGTTTGTTGGAAAATTTGATTTGATAAGAGTATTTTCTCTAATGTTAAAATTTGATTTGATTTGATAAACATTTAAATAAGAGTATCTATTCTAATGTTAAAACTTAAATTTTCATTAGATTTTTTTACAAATTTGGTTGTCTGACTGGCCAATGTGAATTGAACAAGAAATTGTGAAACTTATTTCCATCCATTTGGTTGACACACAGGTTGTCGGGAAGACATCCTTCAAGCCGTTCGGTATCTTGGTATCTTGGTAAGCAACGGCTACTTAACAAAAGTTTGATGAACTATAAAAGCATTCTTTATTTGATGAAGTTTTTTATTCTCTTTTCATTTGATATGAGTTTAATGGAATGGTTAGAGCTGAAATGTTAGCATTTTCATCAAATTTAAATTTGATAAAAGACTAGATGCAAAGTTAGAGACAACCAAATTATTGAAAAAGGGTAGTGATACATCCCACTAAAAGTGGTGCTTAGAGCACCACTAATGAGTTGGCAAGCACTTTAACCACAAAAAAAAAAACACAAGACACAAACAATGGATCCGTTCACTGTCACATCACTAGTGGTGCTTTAAAAGCACCACTTTTAGTGGTCTCAAGCATTACTGTATTTGAAAAACTACATAAACAACATGGGAAAGATAATATTGAATAATTACAGGCATTTTTGCGACTTGACGTTGCCGCTATTCAACATTTTATATGTACGTAAAAATATTTCCAATGAGGAAGTCACGGTGATCTACGATCCAGCTTCCTCAGTCTTACCCAAAACATTCATCTCTCTTGTGATTATCACCGGTTTAGTCCTCACCATGAACGGCCAGGAGTTCACGATTGAAGAAGCAACAACCCGAGAAATCCAGCAAGCATTCGCAGACAACAAGCTCACATCAAGGCAGCTCGTTGACTTCTACCTGAACGGAATCGAGGAGCTGAATCCGGTCCGGACGCTCGAGATCTAGCGGACGAGGCAGACCGAGAGAGGCAGAGCAATGGTGGATCGCTGGGAGATCTACACGGCATACCATTGCTGGTGAAGGACACGCACTACAACAAAAAGCATTTTCTGCGACGTTTTTTAGCAACAAAATTGAATTTGGTTGCCGATTGTATTTTTTTGGCGACAATATACGTGTTGGTCGCCAAAAAATACACCATTAGCAACAAATATTTAAATTCGTCGCGAAAAATGGTTGGCGCCAATTTAATTTTTCGCGCGGGAGCGCTAAAAAAGTTTTGGCGACGCAATTAATATATGGCGACGAAACTGTTTGTCGCCAATTTTCGACTTTTTGGCGACAGAATTAAACTAGTCGCTGAAAGTTGAGTGCTATTTATGGCAACGAAATTATTTTCGTCGCTAATAAATTTATATCAAAACGACGTCGTTTTTAATCTGTCTTTTTTTTTTTTTTTTTTTTTTTTTTAATAATAAGTGAATAAACAAAACTAACCTAAAAGAGACTTGTTGATCTTCTCATTCAGGATCTGCAGCGGCACAAAACAGAGGCAGCACAACAGGTATTTTTCTCTCCCTCTTCTTCGTCTCTCTTTCCCTCTCCCTCTCATTCTCCCTCTCCCTCTCCCTCTCCCTCTCCCTCTCACTCTCACTCACTCACACTGTGAGAGTTTCGAATCTGTCTTTTTTTTTTTTTTTTTTTTTTTTTTTTAAATGACTTTTAAGTGAATAAACAAAAGTGACCTAAAAGGAGATTTCTTCATCTTCTCAGTTCCGAATCTGCAGCGGCACAAACAGAAGCGGCCCAAACAGGTATTTTTCTCTCCCTCTTCTTCGTCTCTTTCCCTCTCCCTCTCATTCTCCCTCTCCCTCTCACTCTCACTCACTCACACTGTGAGAGTTTCGGACTAATATTGTGAGTTTCGGACTGATATTGTGATTTTCGGGATTGATCTATTCTAATTTTTGGACTGATTTTGAAACTAATTTTCGGGACTGATTTTTGTAAGAAACAAAATCTTTGAACTGATTTTGTAAGAAACTAATTTTCGGGACTGATTTTTGTATGTTTGGAATTTTTGGACTGATTTTTGTAAGAAACAAAATCTAGCTGAACCTTGCAGATTCTAGGTGTTTAACTTTAATTGTGGAACTGGGAATTTTGGTCTATTCCCATGTTCTGCTTGACTACATACATGTGCTCTGCAATGCATATTTGATATCACTCACTCTAGTTGAACCTTGCAGATTCTAGGTGTGTAATATGATTAAGGCACACAAATTGATCTTCATTTATTTGTTTTCTGCTAATATATATATATATATATATATATATATATATATATATAAACATGTACATTATTTAAATCACTTTTTTATTATTATTTTTTGATCAGCACATTATTTGAATCACTTGTCAACAGAGTTTTGTTTATTACGTTATTACCTCAATGTATCTGAGATTCTGGTCGGTTGATTATATTTATAACAAATTTTGGAATCCTCAAATTTATTTATTTATGCAATTACTTAACATGAATATATGTTTATTACAGTAGGCAGTTGTTGAATTGGTATATAAACAATGATTAATGATTCATTCACAAAATTTGTTTTGCCTGAATGCAGACAATTGAGACTCTGACCCGTAAGAGTTTCAATTGTGTACATATAGGTAGAACAAATTGTGTGGATGTAATAGTGCTGATAAAAAATGTATAATTTTTTTTTCCCTTTACTAAAATAATAAATCAGAAATATTTTATACTCAAAACAATTATTTAAAAAAATTTCTTAGACTTTGAATTTATGTAAATTTAAAATTTTATTACAGTGTTCATCACATTCAAAATGAATTTAGTTTATATATTTCAACTAATGGATAATTTTGTGGTACAGCTTGGGTTGTACAAGTAATTTCGCTATTTGAGCTTTACTTATATTTGGAAGGGCATTTTAAATCAACTCCTTATGTAAATAAATTAAGAAAAATAATATACAAATCTATTTTTTAGACCCACTTTCTATACTCAATGATATGTAAGAGAGGCGATTAACTAATAATTAGAGAACATACGAGAGAGAATGGTGTCATAAATATTCTAATTGATTGCCACATGGTTCGGTCTAACTTGGACTTAGAATAGCAATACTCATCAATCAAACTTAAGTATTCTTTAGGGAAAAATGATATATAAGCCCATTTTTTAGATCCATTTTTTATATCCATCGATTGTGAGCACACAGCATGACATGGCATTAAGAAGCATATGTTAATGGGATATTGAAGAGCATTGGCTGAGATCACCTTTGCCATTGGTTTAGATGGAGTATGCAAAATATGACTCTTGTTTTGTTTTGTTGGGTATGTGAATGAACCAGGGAACTTGCATTTTTTTTGTATTTTTATTCAAGTGGTGTGTCATGAGGGTGGACCACAGTTTTGTGTTGAATATTCTTACAAGTTACAACTATTCATTGCCCAAAAAATTATAGATATTTTGTGTATCGGTGACCCTTTTAATAATTTCATCATATAACATTCATTTCATGTCCACTCTCCGTTAATTTCATGTACAGTGCGATTTTAATTTAAACTTTGATTTACAATTCAAATGTTATAGGTTATTGGCTAATGCGAAGAGATAAAAAAGCTGCAATCATTCGTTGGGGGCAATTACTACATCAAGTAAGCTTTGACTATATTTTAGGGCATTTTAAATTTATTTATCAAGTTAGTCATTTTAGTTTCTACACCTATGATCTTGAAACTATATAACCTTATTAAATTTAATAAGTCTAGTTGTCAAAAAAAATGGGACTAGATACGTCATTTAGCAACTTTAATATTTTAGTTGATTTTTTTATTTTTTTATGAAATGAAAAAGAATTATGTTTTGGATGATTTGTGGATTTTTTTTTTTTTTTTGTAGGTGAATAGATAATTGTAAAAGAAAAAGTTGTTGATTAATGTATAGGACATGACATTTTGTTTTATTAACTATTTTTTTCTATTGACTATTTACCCAAAATATAAGTCCCAAACAGGCCTAAAAAGAAAAGAGAAATAATCAGTTATCTTTTTGTTTTTAGGATAAATTGCACTTTTTCCCTTTATTTTTAGTCATTTTTTTTATTTTTTTTATTTTGATCATTCATGTTTCAAGTTTTTTTTTAATTTACTCCTAAAACTAACTTTTGTTCAAAATTAGATAGAAAATGCATGTTTCCTGCCACATCATATAAAATGAGGGTTGTTTCTGGGACTACTGGGTGATAATTTGATTATCTGCTAATCTGTATCTGTTGGGTGATAATCTGATTTTTTGTTAATCTGGTTCTCTGCTGCTGTGTGGCTGGTCTGTATCTGTTGGGTGATAACCTGATGCTAATCTGCTAATCTGATGTGTGTCTGTTGCTGTTTTTGGCCTATGCTAGCACTGGTTCCATGGCTCTTTTTGTTTTGTTTGTATTTGGATTAGGTTGCATGCCTCTATTTTGGTTTGTAGTTGCTGTATTGCTTGCATCATCCCTCTCTTTTTGTTGATGTTTTCTTCCTTTCTGTAAGGTTATCCATCATCAATAAAGGGTTATTTGTTGTTGATTAAAAAAATAAAAAATAAAAGGGCAAACTGTAAATTACCCTTCAGTTTATATGTGGTTCATGCCACATTATGGGACTGTTTTGTATGGTTTATATGAGTTGTTTATAGTTATTTATTATTTTTAGAATCAATTTAAACTGTTTTGTATAGTTTCTGTTTATAGTTTATTAGGTAAGAATAGTTTAAGAGCAATGCTACGTCTATTTAAAGTCTTGCTAATAATATTACGAAAAACATATATGTTCAAATATCATTGGAAAACAACCATCAAGGCCAATAGGATGTTGGAAGATCACCATATAATTTGACTTATAGTTTCTTATACTATACAATGTCATCATGTGTACATGCAGCATCTTTAAATTAAATGTTAAATTAAAAAAATGTATTACAAGGTTTGGCTTTTTTGAGAGAAAATATTATTTTTTTATTGTTTCTCAATGTTTACCTAATGTTTTGAGCATTCATGATATGACAAACACTTATATGACTCAAGGAACTATTTGACATGTAATTCTCTAATTCAAAGGAATTTCACATAACCATGGCTTTGTAGGTGACCAAATATGGATAAGAGTTGGATGCTACTTAGGGATAGGATGAGTTCCCAGTATCGAGATGGGGTGAAGGCTTTTGTTCAATTTGCAATGATGAATGTAGAGCCAAATGATAAGATTCGTTGCCCATGTATGGACTGTTTGAATTGTGAACGACATACTTGTAAAATTGTGGAGTATCATTTAGTTGTGAAAGGGATGTCTCCTTCTTATAAGACTTGGGTGCATCACGGGGAATCTGTTCCCATGAATCAATCTCATGCATTGAATAATGACAACCACAATGACTTTGGAAGTGTTGGGGATAGAATGGAAGCAGAGACAGGCGAAGATCAAGATGAATTCCTAAATTTGTTAGAAGATGTTTACATGGGGACTACCATAAATGATGATGAAAATGAAGAGGATGAGGAGGAAGGTGACAATGACAATGACAATGACGATGATGTGGCTAACAATGTTGAAAAAGAGGGCGTGCCCAACTTTAGCAAATTGTTGAATGATGCTCAAAGAGAGTTGTACCCTGGGTGTCGTAAGTTTTCTCTTTTATCATTTGTTGTTAAGATGCTTCATGTGAAGGTGTTGAACAAGTGGAGCAATAAGTCTTTCAACATGTTGTTGGGGATATTAAAGGACCTTCTACCGGTAAGTGATCAAGTGATTCCATGGACCCTTTATGAAGCCAAAAAATTCTTACGTGCCTTAGGCTTAGGATATGTGTCGATTCATGCATGCAAGTATGATTGTGCACTTTTCTGGAAAGAGAATGCAAATTTAGAGAATTGTCCGATTTGTCAAGAGTCTAGATACAAGTCGAATTATGGAAAAGGTAAAAAAGTTCCTCACAAGACCTTAAGATACTTCCCGTTGACATCAAGGTTGCAGAGATTATATATGTCGAGAAAAACAGCAATAGATATGAGATGGCATAAAGAGAAACGAGTAGATGATGGGATATTGAGACACCCGGCTGATGGTGAGGCATGGAAGGATTTTGATAGGCAACATCCTTTGTTTTCCCAAGAGAGTCGAAATGTGAGGTTAGGGTTGGCCACTGATGGTTTCAATCCTTTTGGAAACATGAGCAACTCGTACAGTATGTGGCCTGTGATTGTTATGCCTTACAACTTGCCTCCTTGGAAATGTATGAAACAAGCATTTAGTATGCTGTCATTGCTTATCCCTGGACCACAAGCACCAGGGAGAGATATCGATGTTTACCTGCGACCATTAATTGATGAGTTGAAGGACTTGTGGGAAGATGGTGTGCTTACTTATGATGCCTCAACTGAATTAAGTTTTCAAATGCATGCAGCTGTTATGTGGACAATTAATGACTTTCCTGCATATGGAAACTTGTCGGGATGGAGTACGAAAGGGTATTTGGCTTGTCCCACCTGTAACAAAAATGCTTCCTCACAACGGTTGAGAGGTAAGATAGGGTACACAGGCGCTCGTCGTTACCTGCCTGATGACCACCCTTGGCGAAGGAGTCGACTTTATAATGGTAAGACTGAGTTCCTGTCAAGACCTTTACAGTTATCAGGGGAACAAATCTTAGAACAATTGGATTCAGGGACATTCAAACCATTTGGAAAGCATCCAACCAATAAGAAAAGAAAAAGGGAAAATCCAATATTGAATTGGACAAAAAAAAGCATCTTCTTTGAGTTGCCATATTGGAAAACACTTAAACTCCGACACAACCTCGATGTTATGCACATAGAGAAGAATATATGTGATAGTTTGCTTGGAACATTACTGAGTATAGATGGGAAGAACAAAGACACAGAAAAAGCACGCATGGATTTGGAAGATATGAAAATAAGGAAGGAGTTGCACTTAAAAAGGCGTACCGATGGATCTTTTGAAAAGCCCCCAGCATTGTACACTTTGTCCTCAGATGAAAGATATGGTTTTTGTGAGTTTTTAAAGTCAATTAAGTATCCTGATGGTTATGCAGCAAACATCTCAAGGTGTGTGAACACAAAAGGTGATAAGTTAACAGGCCTAAAAAGTCATGATTGTCATGTCCTCATACAGCGACTTCTTCCCATTGGAATGCGTGGATATCTTCACAATGATATTTGTGTTGCATTATTTGAGTTGGGAAATTTCTTCCAAGAGCTTTGCTCAAAGACATTGAAGATGAAGAATTTGGAAATATTAGAAGATCGCATAATATTCATACTATGCAAGTTAGAAAAAATTTTCCCACCAGCGTTTTTTGATGTGATGGTCCATTTGGTGATTCATTTGCCGCGTGAAGCCATTCTTGGTGGACCTGTGCAATATCGGTGGATGTACCCCATTGAAAGGTACTTACTAACTTATTAAAACACTAGAATACTTAAATTGTAGCACAACCTGCATATGTATTTATAAAAATGTGAGTGTGTGTGTAATAAGATTATTCTATTGTTTGTTTCATAGGCTGCTTGGAACTTTAAAAGGATATGTTGCAAATCGAGCTCGTCCAGAAGGTTCGATCACAGAAGCTTATGTTGTCAAGGAGTGTCTCACATTTTGCTCAATGTATGTGGGTGGGATTGAAACTGTATTTAATCGAGAGGAACGGAATGTCGATGTTAGTGTGCATGAGTCAGGGTTAGAGGTCTTCGCGCAAAATGTTCGTCCTTTTGGGCTAATAACAAGGGTTTCTAACGTGTCTCAAAAAGAACGTGAAATGGCTCATTGGTTTGTCTTGAATAATAGCCTCGAGCTTGACCATTATCTAGAGTACGTTCTTAATCTTGTTTTTTTTTTTGTAGAATTATGTTTTCAATATAATATGTTACTTATGAATCATATGTTTGTAAGTAGGCAACACAAGAATCTTTTAGAAAATGAAGGTGTACGTGACATCACAAATAGACAGAAAAAGGAATTCCCCAAGTGGTTCAAAGAACATGTAAGATATAATCCCAAACTTTATTCAGCTACACTTATATGAATACTAACATAATGATTGAAATTGATGTCGTTATGTAGATGAACCAATTACGAGCTCAAGGATTACCAGAAGCAACTGATGATTTGTGGTCATTAGCAAATGGTCCTAGTGTGAATGTTAACTTGTATTCAGCTTGCATTTCCAATGGTGTTCGATTTCATAGTAAGGATCGTGATAGTACTCATAAATGCCAAAATAGTGGGTTAGTTGTGGAAGGGGAGCATGAGAGACAAACAATTAACTTTTATGGGTACTTGAATAGAGTGTGGGAGATGCATTACATACTTGGACATCGAGTTGTTTTATTCCAATGCGAATGGTTCAATACCGGTAGCAATAGAACATTACATACCGATACACATTGCACAAGTATTGATGTTAGAAGTCGATGGTATAAAGATGATCCATTTGTCTTACCAAGTCATGTGAAACAAGTTTTTTACGTTGATGATACAAAGTTAGGCGGACATTGGAAAGTCGTAGAAAGACTACAACATCGAGGAATATGGGATGTACCAGAACAAGATGGCTTTGAACCTGAAAATGTATTGCAACAAAATGAAACAACTGATGCTGTCCCAGTGAGCGTTGAAGACCCCGTGACAATCTCACTTCATAGGAATGACATTGATCCTCAAATTATCCCAAGTGAGGTGGTTTTACAATCAGTTAATCGAGCACACAACGATGGTGTTGATGAGGAAGAGGGGTGCGATAATGAAGATGATTACTATGAGCATTGACTATTCGAGAAGATGAGCTACATAATCATTTTGATTGTAATATAGATTTTGACATAGAACTTTAATTGTTGTGTGATTGTAATATGTTTTGATGACACTGTTGTTTAAGTGCCTTTGAGTTTGAGTTTGATGGCTATCTGTCTCTCTTTGTCTAATTTATTTTTTTTGTTTCTTATGTTATGTTATTGTTTAGTTATTACTTATGTTCTGACATTGATTCTATTATATAGCCATTGATATTAATGTAATTGCTTATTTTACATATGCTTCACACATGTAATTGTTGAGTTGTTGTGCTAGATGGCAGGCCCTGGTAAAGTTCGACATGCAGCATCATCCAAAGTTCCTCTACCTTCCCAACAAGCTGCAGCTAGAATTGCTGCCCCTACTCAGCATGCACCACTTATTTTAACCCCATCTATTCAGAGTGTACCATCTACAAATGCTCTAAGTATCCAGCCTACACCACCGACAAATGCAACTACTACCCAGGTTGCACCATCTACAAATGTAACTACCCAGGTTGCACCATCTACAAATGCAACTACTACCCATGATGTGCCATCTACCACTAGTTTGCGTACTCGCTCTAGACAAGTCAGGGGTCAGACTCGAGGGAAGAGCATAGCACGTCTCATAGCTAACAATGGTGGTAAAAAACTTCCTGTTTGGATCCCTGCAGATGCGAAGGTGCCAGTAGGACCTTATGCCACTCCATTTGCAAATGAACTTGGCTTACAGATAAGGATGGCTGCACCAATCATTGGTATAAAAAAGTGGGACAAGATTGATGAGATTCATAAAGCCCCAATCATTCAAGCAGTTCGGGTACATGTATTTGCTACTTTTCAAATAATTAGATTATCACCATTACTTGCATTTTGATATTAATCAAAGCATTCATTATATTTGTAGGATAAATTTGAGATTGTTGATTATGATGAGGATGAAGAGGTTCGGAAAGGAGTCAATAAAAAGTGTAAAACTCTTTACAGAAGTTGGCGTAACAAGATGAAGACTCATTACTCGAAGTTGGTAGACGCTGGTGTTGACCCTTATAGTAAACCATACAAAGGGGTCGATTCTGAGGCTTGGGTATACATGATCAATCATGTATGGCTTGATGAAGATTATCAGGTAAAATTTCCTAATTTGAAGAATCATGTTGTAATTTCAATTTAATTTTACTAATCAATTAATTTTGCAGAACTTGGCTAAAAAAGCAAGGGATAGTCGAGCGAGGTTACCATATAATCATACAATGGGCTCCAAGTCATTTCAAGCTGCAATGTATAAACAGGTGATGCATTTATTATATCTAACATAATGATTGAAATTAATTATGTATGCTTACTTTTAAATGGAATTAGGGTACCGAGAAGACTGACTTTGTAGACTTCTACAAAGATTCCCATTGGAGCAAGAGAAAGTCGGATTGGGTAGCCCCGATATGTGGTCAATTACATGTAAGTATGCCAATTAATAGAGTTACATATTTATGTAAACGATGGTATTTGTTGAAGTTGTTTACAAATTGATAGGAAGCTTTGAAAAAGCGACATGATGAGTCTTTAGAGCCTGGGGCAATACCTTTAACTCAAGAGCAGCTGTCAATTGAGATTCTTGGAAAGAAATCGGGATACTTAAAAGGCTTTGGAGTTGGTCCAAAACCATCATCATCCAGATCTTCTGTTACTGCACAAGCACATACTGAGGTGGTTTCGAGCCTACAAAAAGAACTAGAGTCATTGAAGAATTTGTCTGAGATCCAGCAAGAACAAATTGCAGCCCAAAACCTGGTAGCACAAGAGCAAGCTAAAATGATTGAAATGCAAAACAAAAGATTTGAAGAGATTGAGAAGTTTATGAGGATGACCAAGGATCAGAGAGGCATGCAGGTTGATGAAAATAATTATTCATCAGAGGAATCTTATTGACAAACACTTTTGTAAGTATATTTTTCAGAATTTACTTTTCAAATTAGCACAAGCATTTCATTTAATATGTCTGGTTGTGTTGAACAAACAAGACCTCGATTGGATCTCCGGTTAGAAAATTAGAAGAAAAATTGTAAAATACAAGACTTAAAAGGCCCGTTCGGGGGCCGAAATTGCGAAATGACCACCGAAACCACTGAAACTTGGCACGGACAGCTGGTTAAGGCCTAAATAGACTTGTACGAACAAACGAGACCTCAATTGGATCTCCGGTTAGAAAATTAGAAGAAAATTTGTAAAATACAAGACTTAAAAGGCCCGTTCGGGGGCCGAAATTGCGAAATGACCACCGAAACCACTGAAACTTGGCACGGACAGCTGGTTAAGGCCTAAATAGACTTGTAGGAACAAACGGGACCTCAATTGGATCTTCGGTTAGAAAATTAGAAGGAAAATTGTAAAATACAAGACTTAAAAAGCCCGTTCGGGGGCCGAAATTGCGAAATGACCACCGAAACCACTAAAACTTGGCACAAACAGCTTGTTCAAGCCTAAATAGACTTGAAGGAACAAACGGGACCTCAATTGGATCTCCGGTTAGAAAATTAGAAGGAAAATTGTAAAATACAAGACTTAAAAGGCCCGTTCGGGGGCCGAAACTGTGAAATGACCACCGAAACCATCGAAACTTAGCACGGACAGCTGGTTAAGGCCTAAATAGACTTGTAGGAACAAACGGGACCTCAATTGGATCTTCGGTTAGAAAATTAGAAGAAAAATTGTAAAATACAAGACTTAAAAGGCCTGTTCGGGGGCCGAAATTGCGAAATGACCACTGAAACCACTGAAACTTGGCACAGACAGCTGGTTAAGGCCTAAATAGACTTGTAGGAACAAACGGGACCTCAATTGGATCTTCGGTTAGAAAATTAGAAGGAAAATTGTAAAATACAAGACTTAAAAGGCCCGTTGGGGGCCGAAATTGCGAAATGACCACCGAAACCACTGAAACTTGGCACGGACAGCTTGTTCAAGCCTAAATAGACTTGAAGGAACAAACGGGACCTCAATTGGATCTCCGGTTAGAAAATTAGAAGGAAAATTGTAAAATACAAGACTTAAAAGGCCCGTTCGGGGGCCGAAATTGCAAAATGACCACCGAAACCATCGAAACTTGGCACGGACAGCTTGTTCAAGCCTAAATAGACTTGTAGGAACAAACGGGACCTCTATTGGATCTCTGGTTGGAAAATTAGAAGGAAAATTGTAAAATACAAGACTTAAAAGGCCCGTACGGGGGCCGAAATTGTGAAATGACCACCGAAACCATCGAAACTTAGCACGGACAGCTGGTTAAGGCCTAAATAGACTTGTAGAAACAAACGGGACCTCAATTGGATCTTCGGTTAGAAAATTAGAAGGAAAATTGTAAAATACAAGACTTAAAAGGCCCATTCGGGGGTCGAAACTGTGAAATGACCACCGAAACCATCGAAACTTAGCACGGACAGCTTGTTTTGTTTTGTTTTTTTTTTTTTTTTTGTCAATCTAATATTGTTTTGTTTTGTTTTTTTTTTTTTTTTTTGTCAATCTAATATTGTTTTGTTTTTTCATGTGACAGATTGGCAATGGTGGAAAATAGTTTGGGCTGCATTAGAAGATTTGATTTTGTGTTTTTGGAAATATTTTGACATAGGATTTTGGTAAATGATTTATGGATTAAATGTTTAGCATCAAAATATTTTGTGTTGTATTTTTGCAAATATTTTGACATAGGATTTTAGTAATTGACTTGTTGGTTAGATGTTTAACATCAAAATATTTGGTTGTAATTTTGAAAATATTTTGACATAGCATTTGGTAATGTATTTATGGGTTTGATGTTAGTAGTTTGTAAGTACTTTGGCATGCATGTTTTAGATTGTCAGAGAATTGTAATTATGTTTATTGGGATTTTTCATAGCTATTAATTTTGAATTAGTATGAATGTCTTGCACAGGTGTATTATTATTCACATTACATTTGTGTATATATTGTGCACAGGAAAACAGGTGTTTTGGATTATTTTGAACAGGAAAATTATTAAAATCAAAATTTATGTACTGAATTTTTAGTGACAGGTGGTATTTTGGTCGCTGTTAATATATTTGGCGACAACATATTCTTTTTGTTGCTAAAAGTTAGTGGTTATTCCAAGAACTTTTCGCAACCAAAACTTATTCGTCGCTAAAAACGTGATTTTTAGCGACCAAATTAATTTTGTCGTTAAATAGTACTTTTGGCGACGCATTTATTTGTCGCTAAAACTACAGGGCCTATCCAAATTTCAACCTTTTAGCAACAAATTGTAATTTTATAGCGACAAAATATATGATTTTTGGCGACAAATTTTCTTGTTGCTAAATGTCTACATACGGCGACAATTTCTTATTTCGTCGCCAATACTTTTAGTGACAGGCCTTTGGCGACAAATTGTGTATTTGTCGCAGATTCTTTTGGCGACGAAATGTGTACTTTTGGCGACCAATTTCTGGGTCGCCAAATGTGTATTTTGTTGTAGTGACGATTGGTACGAAAGACAAGATGAACACGACGGCTGGTTCGTACGCGCTGATCGGATCGGAGGTGGCTCGAGATGCAGGGGTTGTAGAGAGGCAGAGGAAGGCTGGTGCGGTGATGTTGGGGAAAGCTAGTTTGAGCGAGTGGTATCGTATTCGTTCTATCAATGGTGTTCCTAATGGCTGGTGTGCTCGATCTGGACAAGGAGTGGTAATTAGCTCTTTCTCCTCTCTCTAAATTCTGAATGATGAACGATCCGACTTCATGTATTAATGGAGTTTAAGCAGTTTAGTTGAGTTGAGTTGATTAATAGTTGGATGTTTAAATTTGATTTGAAATTTTAACGAGATTTGAAAATATGTTCAATTTTAATTTGTTTATTTTTTAAGCTGATGTAACTCTAATAAAATTATTCATGAGCGGAACATTGTAGTTTGAGTTTAGAAAATTAACCAGTTTTAAAATATGTGTAAGGTTAACTTATTTATATAATAAATTGATTTTAATTGAACTTTTAATTTCTGCGGTTGAAGTCTTTTGACAGATTTAAAAGGGTTGATAATGTTGGAAAATTTGGTTTATAAGACTTATTTTGGGCCAATTTTGAATTCAAAATAGAGTGGGTCCGATACGTCTTTTGGGATGGGTACAAAGAGGTGACGTATTCCTTGCCGCATGACACATCACAAGGTGAAAACGGTGCGTCAAAACCATATATGAGTGAATGAGAAGTTGACGTCGTTTTCGAGTTCATGGAATGAAATAGTTAAAGAAGTAAATGTCGATTTCTTTGAAATAGGTTGTCCCACATTGAAACTTTAAGAGAGTTTGTGTATGTCTATAAGGTCTAAACTACAACACTTAGGTTGGGCCCTAAGAGGCACCTCAAATTTGTAGAAGGGAGGAGTTATGGACAAAGTGAACCCTAACCCAAACCACCACACGCGTCGACCGGCTAGAAATTGAATTTATTTTGTGTCCATTTCCAAATAGATTGAACAATTCAAAACTGTTTGAACCCCGAACAAATTCTGTTCCAGCCATACAGATTTAAATCTGTCTTTCTAGGAAACTGCTGGGCAGTTATCTGTTGCACGTGTCCAATTTGAAATTGCATCCGTTCACTTCAAATTTTGTACCTGATCTATTCTAGCATTTGGCAATCCGACAATCAGTCTCAAAAATTCCTTTTGTTGTCCAACTTTACTCTTTTGGTGCATTATTCTTCATTCTAGTTTTAGAGAAAATTAAAGAGAGTATAGAACACAAGGTTCTAGTTTGCCAGAAAAATTTGTTTGGAGTGCTACTACAAATTTGTGAAGATCATTGTATTCTGAGAGAGAGATGTCACATAACCGTAAGCATCGTACCCGAGTGAATCTGTCTTAAGGACAGAGTGTCACACACTCGACTTGGTCCTTTATTTTTCTTCCGGTTCGATAAAATAAATTCTGTAAGTTATTTATTTTATTTTGTTTGATTTAGTTTCATTTTATTTTATTTACACAGAAGATTGTTCCAACAATCTTAAGGCAGATTCGAATTATTCTGTTTACAGAATTTTTCGTTTATTTCCTTTCTTCTTTTTTCTTCTTACAGAAATTATTTTCTGTGATTTTACAAAATAATATTTTGGTTAGAAAACAAATAGTAGTAATATACTATTTGACAGATAGTAGTAATATACTGTCTTTTTCTTTGGCAACTAGTAGTAATATACTGGTGTTATTAACAATTCAGAATATTTATTTGTGGAATTGTGTCAGAAATTAATTTTGGTTTTCAGAAATTATTTTTTGAGAGTTTATTAATTAAAAAAAATTCTGTTTTAGTTTTTAATTATTGAAGTGTTACAGAAATTTAATTTTCTGTGTAGAATTAATTTGGTTAAATTAAATTTTATTTTATTTCCAAATTAATTGGAAAAAATAAAAGTTCTCTTCTTGTTTCTTTTATTTTTACAGAATTTAATTCTGTGAATTTGGGTTAAATTTGCTGTGTAGTATAAATTCTAATTATAATTTTGTTTTATAATTTAGAATTCATGGCTACTGAAACTAATACCCAAACAAGTACTAGTATGGAGGCTACAATTGTGCCAACTCCCTCTCTTGTTGTGATAGTACCGGTAAATCACGGTGAGAAGCCAAAGAAGTTCTTAGGAACTGATTTTAAAAGATGGCAACATAAAATGTTGTTCTATCTTACAACTCTGAACTTGACTCATTTCCTCCGTGAGAATGCTCTTCTTTTGAAAGATGATGAAACTAACCGGCAAGTGGTTGCTGCAGTTGATGCCTGGAAACACACTGATTTCCTTTACCGAAACTATATCTTGAACGGACTTGACAACACATTATACAACGTCTACAGTCCTATCAAGACAGCAAAAGAACTTTGGGATTCTTTGGAGAAAAAATACAAAACGGAAGATGCTGACTCAAAGAAATTTGTGGTGGCAAATTCCTGGACTTTGTGATGGTTGATTCTAAGACTGTGATTAGCCAAGTTCAAGATCTCTAACTCATTCTGCATGACATTCGCGTAAAGGGCATGTCTCCTAGTGAATCCTTTCAAGTTGCAGCATTAATTGAGAAATTACCACAAGGTTGGAAGGAATTCAAGAATTACTTCAAATACAAGTGCAAAAAAATGTCTTTGGAAGAATTAATTATGTGTTTGAGGATTGAGAAGGACAACCGCAATTCTGAAAAGCGAGCTGATATGAATCCTATGGAGTCTAAGGCTAATGTGGTGTAACATGCGTCAAAAACCAAAAAACGGAAGTCTTCTGGAGAAAGTTCATCACAAGGCTCTAAAGGGGGGGGGGAAATAAAAAGTACAAGTTTAATGGCAAATGTTACATCTGTGATAAAGAGGGACATCGAGCCAAAGATTGCCATAGCAAATACAAAAACAAAAGAAGAACAAGCAAGAAGCCTGCTCAAGCCCATATGACTGAAGTGGACAATATTTCCAATGGCGTAGATGACATCAATCTTTTTGCAGTTGTTTCAGAGGCAAATCTTATCATAAATCCTAAAGAATGGTGGGTGGACACTGGTGCTAATCGCCACATTTGTGCTGACAAAAAGATGTTCACATCTTATTCTACAGTGGACAACGGTGAACAACTTTTTATGAGCAACTCGTCAACTTTCAAAGTTGAAGGATAAAGGAAGATTGTTCTGAAGATGACATCTGAAAAAGAACTAACTCTCAACAATGTGCTGTATGTACCGGACATTCGAAAGAATCTTATTTTTGGATCTTTGTTGAGTAAGAATGGGTTTAGGCTAGTGTTTGAGAGTAATAAATTTGTACTTACTAAGAATGAGATGTATGTAGGAAAATGCTACATGTTTGATGGCCTTTTCAAGATGAATGTAATGACCGTTGTACCCTCAGTTATTAATAAAAATACATCTTTTTCGTACTTGCTTGAGTCATCAAATTTATGGCATGGTAGACTAGGACATGTTAATTATAGATCTTTATGTAGATTAATTAATATAGAATGTTTACCTAAATTTGACATTGATTCAAATCATAAATGTGAAATTTGCGTTGAGGCAAAATTATCTAAAACTCCTTTTCATTCAATTGAAAGAAGTACGGAACCACTTGAATTAATTCATAGTGACATTTGTGATTTTAAATCAATTCAAATCAGAGGTGAGAAAAAATATTTTATCACTTTCATAGATGACTATACTAGATATAGTTATGTTTATTTAATTCGAATAAAGGATGAAATTTTAGAAACTTTCATTCAATATAAGAATGAAATTAAAAATCAACTTAGTAAGAAGATTAAAAAACTTAGAAGTGATAGATGTGGTGAATATGAATCACCTTTTGATAAATTTTGTAAAGAACATATAATAATTCATCAAACTACCGCTCCTTATTCACCTTAGCAAAATGGAATTGTTGAAAGAAAAAATAAGACTTTAAAAGAAATGATGAATGCCATGTTAATAAGTTCTGGATTACCTCAGAACTTGTGAGGGAAAGTAATACTTTCTGCTAATTATATTTTAAATAAAGTACCTTGAAAGAAAGTGAATCAAACACCTTATGAATTGTGGCATGGGAGAGTATCATCCTACAAATACTTAAAAGTGTGGGGGTGTTTGGCTAAAGTGGCTATTCCTAGTCCTAAAAAGACTAAGATAGGTCCTAAAACCATTGATTGCATTTTCATTGGTTATGTCAAGAATAGTAGTGCATATCAGTTTTTGATTAATAAATCAGAATATTCCGAAATGTATGTAAATACTATTATTGAATCGAGGAATGCATCTTCCTTTGAACATATATTTCCAAATAAGACTGGACAAGAGACTAGTAATAATAAAAGATTTTATGATGCTATTACTAGCCAGGATCAAGAACATGAGCAAGAACAAGAGTTAGATCAAAATGAGGAAGAGGAACTTATGCATAGTAAACGTGCTAGAACCTCAACATCTTTTGGTCCAGATTTTTTAACATTTTTGTTAGAAAATGAGCCTTTAACTTTTAAAGAAGCTATGTCTAGTCCTGAGACTTCTTTATAGAAAGAAGCTGTCAATAGTGAAGTTGAATCCATCTTGCAAAATCACACTTGGGAATTGGTGGATTTACCATCAGGTTGTAAACCTCTTGGATACAAGTGGATTTTCAAAAGAAAAATGAAAGTGGATGGATCAATTGACAAATACAAGGCAAGACTTGTGGTCAAAGGATTTAGACAAAAAGAAAGTCTTGATTACTTTGACACATACTCACCGGTTACTAGAATAACATCCATTAGAATGCTAATTGTTATTGCATCTTTGTACAATCTAGAAATTCATCAAATGGATGTGAAAATCGCTTTCTTAAATCGTGAGTTAGATAAAGAAATTTACATGGAACAACCAGAAGGTTTTTCTATTCCAAGAAAAGAAAAGAAAATGTGTAAATTGGTTAAATCATTATATGATTTAAAACAAGCGCCAAAGTAATGGCATGAGAAATTTGACAAGGCAATGATGTCAAATGGATTTAAAATTAATAACCGTGACAAATGTGTTTATATTAAAAATACAGACAAAAGTTATGTCATAGTATGTCTTTATGTAGATGATATACTCATCATAGGTAGTAATAATGATATGATTAAAACTACCAAGAAAATGTTGAATAAACATTTTGACATGAAAGACATGTGCATTGCTGATGTAATTCTTAGTATGAAAATTACCAAAATATCAGAAAAGTTATGCTTTGTCACAATCTCATTACATTGAGAAAATACTCGACAAATTTAGCAAAGATGATGATCATCTTGCTAGAACACCTGTGGATGTTAATTTGTTTCTTTCTAAGAATGTACAGGAAAGTATTTCTCAATTAGAGTATGTCCAAATTATTGGAAGCTTGATGCACTTGATGAACTGTACTCACCTAGATATAGCTTATGCGGTAAGTAAATTAAATAGATATACGAGTAATTCAGGAGTAGAACACTGGAAAGCTATTATAAAGGTTCTTAGATATCTCTGATTTACTCGTAACATTCGGCTTAATTATACTAGATATCCAGCAGTACTTGAAGGATACTATGATACAAATTGGATATCAGATACTAGAGACTCAAAGTCCTCAAGTGGATATGTCTTTACTCTTGGTGGAGCGGCTGTATCTTGGAAATCTTCCAAATAGATTTGCATTGCTAGGTCTACTATGGAATCAGAATTCATAACTTTAGACAAAGTTAGGAAAGAAGCAGAATGGCTTCGCCACTTCCTTGAAGATATTCCAATGTGGCCAAAACCGGTGCCTGCTATATGCATACATTGTGATAGTCAATCAACAATTGGTAGAGCACAGAGTCATATGTATAACGGTAAGTCACGACATATTCGTCGTCAACATAACACAGTGAGATAACTACACTCTAATAGAATTATTTCCATTGAATATGTGAAGTCTAAAGACCACATAACGGATCCACTAACCAAAGGGTTAGTAAGAGAGTTAGTTGAGAATTCACCAAGAGAAATGGGACTTAAGCCTATTAAATAAGAGTTACCACAACGGAAAACCAACCTAGTTGACTGGAGATCCCAAGATCTAGGTTCAAAGGAACAACCGAATAGTGATTGACTCAAAAGGATCACTAGGGAGTCAAACTCCTACCAATTTCTATGATAAAATAATGATGTCTACAGCATTTTAGGTTAAGTAATACTTTTAATGATTCTTATATCTAGGTATACCTAGTGGAGTATGGCATGATACTCTTCATAAGAATTACCTATATGAGTGTGAACTAGGCCGGTTCTATGAGATTTGTGAAGGGCTACAAATCTTTAGAGTACTCATGAAAGACCAGGTTGTTCAGGGCCAAAATGAATACAATAGTGAGAACTAAACTGTATCTGGGGATATACTGTGTGAGTTCTATTATCTTGGTTTACACAAACGGCTGAACAGTTCAAGACATCATGTTCACTGATTAGCTAGTAAATTCGATAGTGTCTCACAAGGGAAGGTTCAAAGCCAAAAGCTACCTATCATTTGCAGAATATTTCCAATTTATGTACTCTCTGTAATTAGATTATGTTGTTGCATTTTCTCTCCGTTAAATTCCATTCATGTGGGGGATTGTTGGAAATTTTGGTTTATAAGGCTTATTTTGGGCCAACTTTGAGCCCAAAATAGAGTGGGCCCTAAACGTCTTTTGGAGTGGGTCCAAAGAGGTGACGTGTTCCTTGCCGCATGGCAAGTCACACGGTGAAAACGGTTCGTCAAAACCATTTATGAGTGAATGGGAAGTTGACGTCATTTTCGGGTTCGTGGAATGAATAGTTAAAGAAGTAAATGTGGGTTTTTTTGAAATAAGTTGTCCCACATTGAAACTTTAAGAGAGCTTTTGTATGTATATAAGCTTTAAACTACAATACTTGGGTTGGGCCCTAAGGGGCACCCCAAGTTTGTAGAAGGGAGGAGTTATGGACAAAGTGAACCCTAACCCAAACCACCACACGCGTGCGCTGCCGCCGCAGTCCGACAGGCCGGCCGTGCTGTGTGCGGGTGTGGGTCAGGTCAGTTCTTATATTAATTTTTTGGACAAAATTTATTTGAATTTTTAATGAAATAAAATTCAAAATTTTGTGCCAAAAATTGAATTTATTTTCTGTTCATTTCCAGTCCGAAATTCAAACAGATTAAACAATTCAAAACTATTTGAACCCCAGACAGATTCAGTTCCAGCCAGACAAATTAAATCTGTCCAGCAGTTACCAATAGATAGAAACTGCTGGGCAGTTATCTGTTGCACCTGTCCAATTTGAAATTGCATCTGTTCACTTCAAATTTTGTACCTGTTCAGGTTTATATAATTCCAAATTTGTTCCGGTATTTGGCAATCCGAAAATCAGTCTCAAAAATTCCTTTTGCTGTTCAACTTTGCTCTTTTGGTGCATTATTCTTCATTCTAGTTTTAGAGAAAATTAAAGAGAGTATAGAACACAAGGTTTTAGTTCGCTGGACAAATTTGTTTAGAGTGCTACTACAAATTTGTGAAGATCATTGTATCCTGGAAGATAGACGCCACTTATCCGTAAGCACCGTAGCGGGGTGAATCTGTCTTAAGGACAGAGTGTCACACACTTGACTTGGTCTTTTATTTTTCATTCGGTTCGATAAAATAAATTCTGTAAGTTATTTATTTTATTTTGTTTAATTTAGTTTCATTTTATTTTATTTACACAGAAGATTATTCCAACAGATAATGTCACGATTAATGATGGGTTAGCTTACTGTGCATTTGTTTAGGAGGATTGAGGGTTTTGAGTCTTAACTCAAATGTAATCTTCAATGATTTATTGGTACCAGAAATGGTCTTGGTGAAATAACCATAAACCATTGTTTCGATCTTATATGTGCAATTTCCCATTCAGTAATTTAATTACTCGAGCAGCTCATATGTTCAATTTAATTACTCGAGGAAATTAGTTGGATATCTCATATATGCAATTTAATTACTTGAGTCGAGCTTCTATGCATAACAAAATTAATTTGGTTGTCCGAAATATCCAATTTGAATGTGCAGAATCCTTACGTACCGTCGGGGTCCCCTTGCAGGTCAAGCAGTGGATATGTAATATCAGTAGCTGCTAACATGGTGGCAGTCTCATTAGGGACAGAGACCCACAGCTTCATTATTTGCCCATCAGATCACAACTCGGTTGTTGGACTCAAACCCACTATTGGGCTTACCAGTCGAGCTGCGGTCATTCCTTATGCACCCCGTTGGGACACCATTGGGTAAACATACACTTCACAAATCACGAGCCCAATGTGAAATAGATTTGATTGGGAGAAATGAAAGTAAAATTCCCAGTTCTTGTCTGAACTGATGAATGTTCATGATGGTAATATTTATTACAGGCCCATATGCAGGACCGTAGAAGATGCTGTTTATGTGCTTGATGTGATAGCTGGGTTTGATCCAAGGGATGATGAAGCAACAAGAGAAGGATTCAAGTTCATTCCCGAGGGTGGTTATTTTTTTTGGATAAGTAAGTCATATTATAACCAAAAAAGAAAAATATACAATGAAGTTCAACACACAGCTTTTGATGGGAGCACAAAAATAAACAAAATAAACTACTCCATCAAAAAACAAACTGAGCTTATGGAAAACAAGCACAACATTCCCAACAAAACAAGGATTCAGAATTTCCTTCTAGCATTCTTCAAGTCATGAAGTTTCGCTTTAAGTTTTCTTCTGTTATCCTCTTTTGAAGTCTCCCCATAACTAGGATCACTTGGAGATGGACTCCCTCTATTTCTCAACTCTTGACTTGAATCTCCATTTCCTAACTCGTCCATATCACCAAGGACACCAAAGGCATTAGATGTTGAGGGGATAGAAGACTGCGTCTCTCTCTCTTTGTTGATCAATGGCGTTGAACCTTGCCCACCATCTCTCCCCTTTTTCTTCACCACTTCCCATTTAGTCGAAATTTGTGTTTTAGTGTCCTTGACTCTCTACTCATGTTTGAAGGAGGGAGGATTCAAAGACTTTGGCTTTTGAGGGCACAAATTAGTGGTATGGCCAAAAGTCTTACAACTATCACACCTATGGGGCTTCCATGGTACCTCAACTTGAATCTCATATGGGTCACCATAACCAAGATTTATTTTGAAAGACTTAGGGATCTCTTTATTTGCTGGCACTTCAATACAAATTCTCGCAAACGTAAGTCTGCTTCTCTTGAAAGTTGGCTCATCCAAATAAAGAGGAGTTCCCAAGATGCTAGCTATGTAACCTAAACCCTCTTCACTCTAAAGTTCCAAAGGAACATTGTACAACTTCACCCACAATGGCACACTTGAAAATTCACACTTTGTTAGTTTTAGTCCAAGTTGCCATTTTTTAATAACAATCAATCTAACCCCAACATAATAGGGGCCATCTTCCAAGATTGTGTCCATAGCCTCTTCACTTTTTACTTTAAAAATAAAAAAACCATTGTCAATGGAGACAACGTCCTCAAGCAAATTTCCCCAAAGTTTCTCCGCCCAAGTTTTCACATAATGGAAAGAGAATCTTTTATCAATGAAGTATCCAACCAAAGCATTTTCCCAATGAGAAAAGCCTTTTTTTGAGATCTCAATAGGGACATTGTAAATGCCATCTAATTGGTTCTCAATCTTATGGGCACCTATTTTATACTTCAATTTTGACACCTTGTTAATCTCTTCTTTAATTAAAGAGCTCCCAACTTGTAGAGGTTTACCTGATATAGCAAGTGTATCCAGACCTTCACTACCATCTTCCATATGTAGATCAACCGAATCCTCATTTCGACAAGCTTGCACGGGCTTATCACTCTCTCGTTGCTTGGAACCCATTACTTCTTTCCTTTGATTAGCACTAAGTGAGCCAAATTTATTTAACAACATCATTTCGTTTGCCACCAATGGGGACACAGTGGTCAATTTTGGCCACTGCTCAACATCAGTTAGCACTCTAGTTGGTGTGTTCCATGCATTAGGTGTTTGATGCTGCTTTGGTGATTGCTCAGGTGAGGCTTGTATTTCCACAGGCCAGCGAAACTGTGTTGTACCAAGATCACAATCACACTCAATTGAGCTATCCTCCGAATCTACATCCCTCAATCCCCTCTTGTTTACATTTGAGGGCCCTTGCCACAGTCCCACAAAATCTCCAAGTGAAAGAGATTTGGGGGGGCCTCGAATGCGTGTAGACCGGCGGGGAAGTACATTAGGCATATCATCAGTAGATAGTTGATCCACCTGATTTACAAACTCCTTCAAAGATACCTTAGTCGAAGATTTGCTTTTTGATTTACTCTTGGCTAGTTTGCTCTTGGCTAGTTTGCCCTTCTTCAATGATAGCTTACTACCCTCTCTGTCCCTCTCATTGTCCTTCTCTTTCTCTTTCTCTTTCTCCTTAATCATCTTATGACAGCACAGTGACTAGGTTTCACTAGGGCATTTTGTCGAACAGGTAAAGGGCACTTCTGTGTTTTTCCTCTCTGTGTGATGCAAACAGGGGTATTTGGCCCAGCCACCGAGCAAAACCCAGCTGCAGGCTTCCACTCCACTGTGAATGGTGCCTAGACTGTGTGGTGGTCTCTCTCTGTGATGGTTCTTTGATTTCAGCGAGACTAGTTCTGCTGCCAACCGACAGCTGCGATCAGCAGCTGGGAGTTCTGGCGGCTGAGAACTTCGTCACGATCGATGAAAGACGAAGAAGAAGACGGACGACGGAAGAGAGGCTTTGTTCCGTCGGAGAGGGAGAAACGCTGGACTGCGATAGACGTTCGCGAGCGAGAGATTGCTAAGAGAGAGGTCTCCGTTTGAGTTTTTGCTATTACAAGTTGCCGAGGGTGGTTATAAACAGTTTCTCAAGAATGAAGGTCTGAAAGGAAAGAGATTGGGTGTTGTCAGAAGTCCATTTGTGGATAAGCTTCATGATTCAGCCATAGCTGCATCTTTTGAGGATCATCTCAGTACATTGAGGTATTATACTAGTAAGGGCTCTGTTTGGTAGAGTTTTTGAAGTTTAATTTTATCCTTAGTTTGAGTGTGTTGTTTGGTTACAGATTTAGAAAATTAATTCTACACCCACTAACATCGACTTTTTAATATCATATGACACATCACTCAATTCAAACTCTTTTCAAAACTCATAACCAAACAAATTTTTCATATTCAAATTATAATTCCAAAACTCAAAAATTCAAAATACAACTCTATTATCAAATCATAATTCTAAAGTTGTACCAAACATAAAATATCTTTCTCTCATATTATGCCACTATACAAACAATTCAAGAATGGACAACTAACGTTAAGAGGGATAGATAATATAAATGACCATGCCTAACATCTCATACCGATTGGGCTGAATCTACTTCCCATGCATGGCTAAATTTTAAGATGTGAAAACAGTACAGAAACAAAGGGTGCCTGTGTACACGAGTGTTAAAGTTTATGTACCTGAAATTTCATCTTAACTGTACTAATATCATGTGAATGCCCTCTTGGAAATTCAAGAAAAAGAGGCGCGATTGTAGTGGACAATCTGCACATAGCAAATATTGATGAAATTCTGGATCCCCATCGAAGTGGGGAACTAATGGTGATGGCGACTGATTTCAAGATCTCCATAAATGCATACTTGAAAGAGCTGATCACTTCACCCGTGAGGTCACTGACATGCATTATTACCTTCAACCAGAATAATCCTGAACTGGTAAGTATTGGATTCTCTAATGAATATCGTTTAACTCTTCCTATATTACAGTGATTCATATTCTTTGGCAGACGAACTTGAATTTTATCCTTAGGTGGGATGTCATTTCCGGTAGACATGTCTTGATCTCTTTAATGGGGAGCTAGAATTCATTACAAATCTTGGATAGTTTATTTTCTTTTTTCTCTCCTTAACACTCTCTCCTACCAAACATCGAATTAAGGATTCTGTTTCAAAGCCATTAACTTTCATGCTTGTTTTCATTGCTTATATATGATGAAAATAACAAAATTAGTCCTCATACATTACAGGAAAAACTAGCAGAGTATGGTCAACAAACTTTCATTGAAGCTGAAGAGTCAACAGGGATTGGTGAGAAAGAGATCCAAGTATTGGAGAATTTGGAAAAACTTTCAAAAGAGGGGTTTGAGAAACTGATGAAATAGAATGACTTAGATGCGTAGGTGACACCGGGTTCACGTGCTTCCCCCATTTTGGCAATTGGAGGGTACCCTGCTATTACTGCCCCGGCAGGGTATGACAGTGATGGAATGCCATTTGGTATCTTTTTTGGAGGGTTGAGAGGCACAGAACTGAAGCTGGTTGAAATTGCTTATGGCTTCGAACAAGCCACCAAGGTTCAGAGGCCTCCTCGTTTCTCCACGTCAGAATTAAGTGAGAAAGCATCTGTCTAAATTTTGACATTCTCCACGTTGTTTTATGAATTTTGCCGATGGATCTTCTGAGGGAAATCTGTGTATCTCTGTTGTTTCATTGAGAAACATGAGTTGTACAGGCTTGGACCAAATGATTCAACACTAAAGAATTGGTGATTTCAAGGGAAATGCAATATTACACTAAGAAGCTTCAGCCAGTTCTTTCAAAATTGCAAGAGGTTAAACGAAATGTGATTGGACAAAATTTAGAGCATCACTAATTGTGTGGGTGATTTTCCGACCACACTGCCCGCTTAGTAACCAGCTGGAGAGTACTGGCAGAATAGATGGCACCCGACTGACCTGCAACAGAAATATAAGAATCCCGCGGTGGTTTCGACCACCCGGGGGCACTCCGACGATCAAGTCAGTATATCTCTCAAAGATAATCAAGTGCTAAACTCAGAAGCTTGAGTATAAAATTGCGTACCTTAGACCCACGGGGGTGCCTCTCTTTTATAATTTACTAAATCCAAGTCCCACTAGAAGTCTGACTTCTATAGACTCCAATTCAATGTCAACTTTGGACTCTTCAAGAGATAAAGATAAACTCCCTAAGAGCTTTATCCTTATCTTAGCAAAGTCTTCTCTTTACTCTAGGACTCTTGTCCCTTATCCGCTTATCTCGGATTCCGATATCTTCGGAGATTATCTCGGCCTTGCCTAGGTAACCTCGGCATAACTACCACGACACGTGGCACGTCGGCTGACACGTCGGCGTCACCATGCCACGTGTTGGTATTCAGAAAATACATCCCCACAACTGCCCCCTAGGTTCTATTACCTTGGCACTCTGAGGTGATGGAACCTATATCTGTATTTTCTTCCAGTACCTCGGCGTGAGAACTCTTCGGCCGAGATCATTCATTTTAGGCCGACATGTCTTCATCAAAGAACAAGAACTCAAACGAACTCCTCCACGCGCATGAGCTGTCATGCACCTTTTCTCAACCGTTCCCCTCACGTGCTTTATCCTCATTGGCCCGTGTCTGTGACGCGCCTGAAAGCCGTATTTTACCCATCTGCGTCGTCTGACGTGTGCGTTGCTCCAGGCGTAATAAATGCCTTGCTTTTGCCGCCGTTTCAAGTTTTTTACAAAACTTTTTCCCCCTTTCTTTTCGTCTCTTTACTTTTGTTTTCGGCTTTCTGGCTTTCTCTCTCCTAAACCTTCTCAAATCCGCCATTGCTCTAGCTCCAAGCTCTGCAACCGTCTTCATTCTCCCTTTGAAGCTTTCGCCGTTTCGTCGTGTCTGCAACCGTTGCCTTACCTCGGCGACCTTTTATTCCGGCTTCATTTGTTCTGGTAAGCCTCTGTTCCTTTTATTCTCAATTTCTTTTATGTGCTTTTGTTTACTTACTGCCATTATTGCGCTGTTCAAACCTTTGATTTGCTGAACTATTCATCTGGATGCGTCTTTTCCATGATTTTACTCATATCTTGAACGCTTGCACTGTTTTAATACTTTTCTTGCCACTGTTCTTGACCTTTTACTTCTGTATTTCTTTCGCTTTTGAGAACCATACCTCTGTTCTTCGTTTCTGAAACGTCATTCTTTCTCTTTTGTTTTCTATTTTTTTGTGTATTTGCCAGATCTCTGCTTTCTTTCAATCTTTGCCTTCATAGATTTAGGTTTGGGCTTTGTCTTATAGAACCTTCAATTTTTAGGAAAAACTGAAACAATCCTTACCAGCATATACCTAGGGTTTCGCCGAGGTCCGGATAACCCCTTAAGAACACCCTTCTTTCTGAAACCTAGCCCTCTATCTTTAGGCCGACGTTATGGGTATGTGGAGACACAGGGTAGATACCCCAACCAAACTCGAGTACTTTAGGCGGGAGTTCTCTATTCCTGCCGATGTCCATCTGAGGCTAGCTGAAGATAATGACTCTATCATGCCCACAGATGATTCAATGCCCTTTCCTATAGTAGCTTTTACTGAGTGCGGACTTCGGCTCCCACTTAACATTCTCTTTCATGAAATTCTTCACTTTTACAAGTTGAACCCTATGCAACTTGCCATAAACTCTTATCGAGTGATCAATGGCATCATAGCTTTAGCTAGGCAGGAGAACGCTAGGATTACCCTGGCTGACATTCAGTACTGTTATACCATGTGCCCCCTTAGCCTGAAGGAAAAAGGCTTCGTCTATTATCTTAAGCCGAGGTCGACAGAATACAAAATTGTAGCTGACCTCCCAGACTCCAACAAGGGGGCCGGAGATGACTATGTTATTGCTTCGGGAAATTGGGAGTTTGGCCCAGACGAGGACGCCCATCTCTACCCTCTTCCCCGAACTATTAAAGAGGGCAAGGGTAAGAGCCCAATGTCAATACTTTAGTTGTTTCTATTCAAGTCTTGGATATTTTATCTGTTTCTAATGTTTATCTCTTCTTGCAGACGTTCGTAAGTTACCAAAAGACTTTCGCCAATCCTACGTTCTCAGAAGAGACTTAAAGAAGCTCCTAGATCTGCCAATCCAAAAGCACAAGGCCCCACTGGTACTGAATTTTATTCCGACGTACAAGTTGACTTTGCTCGACGTTCCCAAACGAAAGAAGAAAAGCCTTTCTCCTCCTACTGCCACAACTCAAATCGCCTCTTCATCACGAACAGATCAAGAGTATACATCTGACCCAGCTGATCTGCCGTCTACTTCAGCCCCATACTTAATCCCAATACCAGAAAGAAGACGTCGGCGTCGACTTGTCAAGACTGCTGAGATGGGTCACCCGAAGCCTGTTGCCCAAGATCTCCTAGCCGACCTACCTGCTGACGTTGATGCTGTTCCAGCTCAATCCATGCCCCCACCAAAGCCAAAAAGAATAAAAAAGGCTCAGCCTAAGGCCAAAGCTACTGCGGTTGAGGCTGAGGATGCTCTGCCCATCTCTCAATTGGCTGAGAGTAAAAAAACTGCTTCTACTTCTGCCAAGAGGTCCGCTGAGGCCCAGCCATCAGAATCCACCCAATCAAAGAAGCCGAGGTCATCGTCTGCGACAACCTCGGGTTCCAGAATACCAAAAGTCCCTTGGAGACCAGAGATTACTTTGGAAGATAAGCCAATCCTAGCCAGCGACAGTGCTGATGACATAAACGTCGGCGTGGCCCTAAGTACTACTCTACTCCTCCCAGGAGATCTTGAGCGAAATGCCAAGATGAGTGAGTATGAGAACTACGCCCCTATGCTGCAACACTCTGTCCAAGTAAGTGCTTTTGTGTTGAAATCTGTTTTCTTTCTTAATTTGTAGAATTTTGTAACAACTTGTGCCTTGTGTTCTTTCAGGCCATCCAACATGCCCACTCCCTCTCCATGCAAGCTTTTGAAACAAGGGAGAGGTTGGCCGACATGAAGATGGAGGTTTCTGCTCTTAAAAAGGAGAGCAAAACTCTTCAGTTAAAAATGAAAAAACTGGAAGACCAGGCTGAGGCTGCCACCAAAGCCCAAACCCTAGCCGAAGAAAAGGCCGAGTCTGCTGAGGCCATCAAAAAAGTTGCCGAGGCCGAGAAGAGAGAGGCCGAGGTCAAAAAGGCCCAGGCTGAGAAAGAGCTTCAGAAGGCTCTGGCCACCAAAGAAGCCGAGATTAAAGAAGCTGATGAGAAGACTTACGCCCAGGGCATGGCCGACGTCACTGAGGAATATAAACTTCAAGTCAAGAAGGCATGCAACAGGGGCTTCTCTCTTGGTTGGATGGCCTTTGCCAAGAAGCTTAGCATTCCTGATGATTCGCCATTGCGCAACGCCGACGCTATTCCTCTTCCATTTCCTCCTCCTCCAAGCCAAGCTGAAGACGAATCTGAGTCTGAACCTGTGGATGAGGATAAGGATGATGATGAAGCTTTGGTAAGGAAGCCCAAGGATTCCAGTGAGACCAAGTCTCCTCCTCAGGAGGATCAAGTCCTAGACTTGACTCATGAGGAGGATGAGGAGGTTATCAAGGAGACTACTCCTGAGCAAGCATCATCTGATGTTCCTCAAACCGGCAAGAGCGTTGATGAAACCATTGCTGAGATCGACGCCGAGATTGCTGCAGATAAAGAAGCCGAGGTATCTCTTCAGGAGACTTCTGAGGTTCAGATCCAGCTAGATGCTGATGCTGAGAAGTCTTAACTTTCATGTTTTTTCTTTTGCACCCTTGTACGTTGTTTTATTTTCTGGATAATGTAAGCTTCTTTTCATGGCCGATGTGCCTTTCTTTGTTACTTCATAACAGTTTATTTCTGGTAGGCCATAGTGCCTTCTTTTGTATACAACTGCAACTATTTTTCTATGGATGCTTCAATCTTTTAATTTCTCTTGATTTGCTTCTGTGTGGTTCTATACTTAGAATATTTTGCATGATTTACAAACTTCTTTTCTTCCTTGTGCAATCTTCTCGGGGTTACATACCTCGGGTGCAATAACTACAAGCTTTACTTCGGCAAGATACTGATCTGCAAACTTTTCATAAATTTCAACAAGTGTAAAACATATACTATTCAATGTCAATTTTGCAAACTTTTTTTCAAGTTTCAACAAGTATTTAAACAGTGATCTCAGTCTAATCCTACTTGTAAATTGCTGCAAATTTCAACAAGTGTTTAAACAATATACTTAGCTTTTACCTTAACCTGCAAATTTCAACAGATGATCACATGTCGGCTTAACATTTATCTTGTAAATTGCTACAAATTTCAACAAGTGTTAAGCATCTTCTTTGGTTGGACCAACTTGTAGATTGCTATAAGTGTGTAAACTATAACCTCGGTTTCACTTCGACTTGTAAATTGCTACAAATTTCAACAAGTGAAGAGAACCAATAATCTCGGCTTAACTTCGACTTGTAAATTGCTATAAATTTCAACAAGTGAAGATAAGGAATCAGCTTAATTCCAACTTGTAAATTGCTACAAATTTCAACAAGTGAATTAAGGAATAATCTCGGTTTAACTTCGACTTGTAAATTGCTACAAATTTCAACAAGTGAAGATAAGGAATCAGCTTAATTCCAACTTGTAAATTGCTACAAATTTCAACAAGTAAATTAAGGAATAATCTCTGTCTTCTCTCTGCCCCCAATGTGAACTTGAGTTCTACTTGGGTTCTCATTATTCATGTCTCCAAAAACACCAATATGTAACTTTATCCATCATATGTGTTTTAAAGAAAAAGGGAAAAGATTTTATTGATGGCATCGGCCAAAAATACTGCACATCTAATGATAGAAGAATTTTAAATTACAAGTATTCCAAGGTCTTGGTAGTGCTTTGCCCTCGTTATCTTCAAGTCGATAAGCTCCATTGCCTAATACCGAAGTAATTTTGTAGGGTCCTTCCCAGTTTGGGCCAAGCTTGCTCTCTCTGGGATCTTTCTTGTTGCCGACGACTTTTCTTAGGACTAGGTCGCCGACTTGAAAATCTCTTGGATTGACTTTCTTGTTGTAAGCTCGGGCAAGCTGTTACTGGTATACTGCGAGCTGAATTGCAGCTTTCTCTCTTCGTTCTTCCAAAAGATCCAGATTTCGGGCTAAGATTATATCATTGGTGCCATTCTCTACTCCCTAGGTTCTGATCCTTGGGATGCCGATCTCCAATGGGATGACTGCTTCTGTGCCATAAGCCATGGCAAAGGGGGATTCCCCTATTGATCTCCTCGGTGTAGTCCGATATGCCCAAAGTACGTTGGCCAGTTCGTCTACCCACTTTCCTTTTGCTGCCTGCAGCCTCTTCTTTATTCCATCCAAAATTACTTTGTTGGATGCTTCTGCTTGCCCATTACTTTGGGAAAAACTTGGTGTTGAAAAGTAATTCTTGATCTTGAATTTCGCACAAAAGTTCTTGATGAGTTTGCTGTCAAACTGTGTTCCGTTGTCGGCAACTATTGCTCTTGGAATTCCAAATCTGGTGATGATGTTTCTCCATATAAAGTTCTTGACGTCCACATCTCAGATTTTGGCAAGAGGTTCTGCCTCTATCCACTTTGTAAAGTAATCTGTTGCTACCAGCAAGTATTTTCTCTGCCCAGTTGCCTGGGGAAGTTTCCCAACCAGATCCATGCCCCATTGGGCAAACGGCCAAGGGCTGGATACTGGGTTTAGGTCAGTAGCTGGCTGATGTATCAAAGGTGCAAATTTTTTGCATTGTTCACACTTCTTTACGTAGGCTTCAGCATCCTTCTGCATATAGGGCCACCAATACCCCTGGGTAATGGCCCTGTGGGCTAATGATCTGCCCCCAGCATGGCTTCCACAAATTCCTTCATGAATTTCATACAGGAAATTTTCAACCTGCAAAGGGTGTACGCACCTTAAAAGTGGTCCAGTGAAGGACCTTCTGTAGAGGTGTCCATCTTCTGTCAGACAGAATCTTGCTGATTTTAGTCTGACTTTGTGTGCTTCTTTACGATCTTCTAGCAGCTTTCCTTCTTTCAGGAATGCAACAATTGCATCCATCCAGCTTGGCCCCATGTCCACACACATTGCTTGCTGCTCTGTGTTTTCTGGTTCTATGCTTGGGCCCGACATATAGTCGATCATAATTGTTCTTGTTTTTCCAGTCTGTATTGAACTTGCCAGGTTAGCCAACGCGTCGGCGTGAGTGTTGTCATCTCGGCTAACTTGGAGTAGTTGGCAGTTCTGAAATAGGGCTGTCAATCTGATGACCTCTTTTGCATATGCCGACATCCTTTCGTCCCTGGCTGCAAATTCACCTGTTGACTGGTTAACAATGAGTTGTGAATCACAAAAAACTATTACCTCATCTGCTTCTGCTGCTGCTGCCAGTTTTAGCCCTGCAATTAATGCTTCGTATTCTGCTTCATTGTTTGAGGCTTTGAACCCCAAACGGATGGACTGTTCTATTACTTCTCCATCTGGAGATATCAGCAGCACTCCTGCCTCCGCTCCTTGTCAGTTCGAACTTTCATCGACGAATAGTCTGAATGAGTCGCCGATGTAGATGCTGCAGGGTCTGAGCTTTTCCTTCCTTTGCTCTTTTGCCTTTGCCTGGGATTCTCCTTGCTTGCTGGGACAATGCTCATCCTGGCTCAATGGAGCCCAATGTTCGATTGTTTCGGGAGTGAATTCTACCATGAAGTCGGCCAAAACTTGGCCTTTAACTGCTGTTCTCGGCCTGAACTCCAGGTCATACTGGCCCAGGGCTACTGCCCATCTTGCTATCCTTCCTATTAAGTCTCCTTGTTGCAACAAGGACTTCAGTGGGTGCTCTGTCAGGACCACAATCTTATGCGCCTGAAAGTAATGGTTCAACTTCTTTGAAGCCATTACTAAGGCTAGCATTAATTTCTCCAGTGGTAGATACCTTATTTCTGCATCGGCCAAGGTTTTACTAACATAATAAACAGCTTTTTGCTCCCCTTTTTCTTCTCGGATTAGTACTACACTTACTGCGTGTTCTGAAACTGCCAAGTACAAAAACAGTTCTTCCCCTGGTTCTGGGTTGGAAAGAACTGGAGTTGTGGTCAAGTACTTCTTTAGGTCGGTCAAAGCGGTTTCGCATTCTTCTGTCCACAGAAAGTCTGTGGCTTTTTTTACCAGGTTGAAGAAGGGTCTGCATTTATCTGAGCTTCTGCTGATGAATCTGTTTAGGGCTGCGGCCCTTCCAGTGAGCATCTGAACCTGTTTTGCCGACGTCGGGCTCTGCAGCTCTAGGATGGCCTTGATTTGGTCTGGGCTGGCCTCAATGCCCTTTCTCGTTACCAGATACCCTAAAAACTTACCTGATCCAACTCCAAACACGCACTTTGATGCGTTGAGTCGGAGCCGGTATGTTTTGAGTATATCAAAGACCTCTTTTAGGTTGGCAAGATGACCCTTAGATTCCTTGGTCTTCACGACCATGTCATCGATGTAGACTTCTACCGTTTTGCCAATCAGGTGCTTGAACATTTTTGTTACTAACCTTTGGTAAGTTGCTCCTGCGTTTTTTAACCCAAAAGGCATTACCTTGTAATAGTACAGGCCTTTAGGGGTGATGAACGCGGTTTTCTCCTCGTCTGGAGGGTACATGGCAATCTGGTGGTACCCTCTGTATGCATCCAAAAAACTCATCCTTTTGTGCCCTGAAGTTGCATCTACTAGCTGGTCAATCTTGGGCAGAGGAAAGCTATCTTTGGGGCAGGCTTTGTTGAGGCTGGTAAAGTCTACACAGACCCTCCACTTGTCGTTCTTCTTTTTCACTACTACTGTGTTGGACAGCCATGTCGGGTAGTGAACTTCTCGGATGGCCCTGGCCTCCAGAAGTTTGTCTACTTCTTCTTCTACTGCTTCGACGTGCATCAACGTCAGTTTTCTGGCTCATTGAATCACAGGTTTTGCCGACCTGTCGACATTCAGTCTATGGCAAGTGACCTCGGGGTCAATTCCAGGCATCTTGTAAGGTGTCCAGGTGAACACCTCAATGTTGGCTCTCAAAAAATCTTCCAGTTCTCTTTCCTCTTCTTCGGCTAAGCCTGAGCCGAGAAGAAAGAAGCGTTCTTCGTCGCCCTCTTGGACAAAGATTTTCTTTAGTGTCTCTTCACTCTTTTCGGTTGGCTCCTTGCCGACATCTTCTAGGACCTCCATGTCCTCGTCTTCAATCTCTGCCTCTTTTGGCTTTCGAATGCTGCAAGTAGCCTTCATTGCTGCCATGGAGCAAGTTTTTGCCTGCAGTTGATCTCCTCTGACTTCTTCAATCCCATGCTCTATTGGGAACCGTAGTAGTTGATGCAGTGTTGAGGGAACTGCCCCCATTGCATGCAACCATGGTCTTCCCAAGATGATGTTATACGGCGAGGGTGTGTCAATCACCATAAATTCTGTCTTGATCTTTTTAGTATCAGCCTGTACTTCCACGCTTGTTGCGCCCAGTGGCCATGTCGGCGTTCCATTGAAGCCGACCATAGGGCTGCTGGATTGTTCCAGGTCAACAGGGTGAAGGCCCAGCTCCTTGTAACATCTGACGTACATGATGTCACAAGAGCTGCCTTGATCTATCAAGATGCGTTTCACTTGGCATTCCCCAACCTGGAGGGATACTACCAAGGCATCATTATGCGGATGTTGGACCAACTCCAAGTCGGCTTCAGTGAAAGTTATTATCAGTCCTTGGCATTCTTCAGGCCGAGGTCTTTTGTATCCGACCTGGTTCACGTGCTGCAGGTGTTTTACTCTTTGGGTTTCTCCCCGAATGTCACTTTCGTTCACCTTTGAGTGGATTACATTAACCACCCGTGGTCCTCCTGCCTGTGGTTGCTGTGCTGGGGGAGGCGGTGCTGCTGGTGCTTGAGGCAATCTTGCCTGTTCTTCTCTTGTTCTGGCCTCATCAACAAGGTCTCTCAGATGGCCTTGCCTTACTAGGTCTTCTAAGTGTGCTTTTAAGGCTCTGCAACCCTGAGTTGGGTGTCCTTCTTCATTATGGTAAGCACAGCGCCTACCAACGTTTCTTCCCATAAATTCCCCTGGTGCTCTTGCCGGTGCCCTGAAATAGGGTTGATTTCGTATTTGGTCTAGGACTTTATAGATAGGGATTCAGAACACCGTCGTTACTGCCTGTTTACCCTTCAATTTTGTTTCTTGTTTGGTCGGCCCGTTGGTACCTCGGCCTCGCTTCGGCGAGCCGTTTCCCTTCTCCTGCTTCACCTCTTTGTTTCCCGACGTATCTTCCTCGGCTCTGTCGTACTTCTCGATTCTCGCCATGAGTTCCTCCATGCTTTTTGGCAATGTTTTGGCCAGAGACTTCCGTAGTGGACAGTCATCTTTCAGGCCGTTCTTGAAAGACACGACCGCCACTTCTTGGTTGCATTCAGGTATTCGATTGAACACCTCGTAGTACCTCTTCGCGTAGGCCCTAAGGCCTTCTTCCTTGGTGATTCTTAAAGCCATCAAGGCGTCGACCCTCAAGGGCTGTAATTTGTTTGTTACAAACCTGGCCACAAACATCTCGGCCAGGCCTTCTCATGTCTTTACGCTTCCCTTTGGTAGTTTATGGAACCAATCAGATGCAATTTCCCCAAAGGATGAGGGAAATACTTTGCAGAGCAACGGCTCGTTCCCACTGTATAATGCCATTGAGTTCAGGTATAGTCCAACATGAAAGTTGGGATCTGACTTACCATCATAAATTTGGAACCTTGGCATACTGAATCTCTTTGGTGCTTCAAATTTATCCAGTTCCACCGAGAACGGTGTTCTCGGCTTGACTGGGGATGTCACCTCGGCTTCAACATTTTGCTGCCTCCTTTTGAGGTAATCCCTCAAGTCTTCCTTACTCCTACCTGGAGCTCGGCTATCTCTGGACTTCAATCTTTTTGGCCCACTACTTTCGGCCTCGTGGTGGGCCCGTTTTGATCTTTCTCCATGGGTCGTGTCAAAGCAGAGTGCCTGCCCTTGAACATGCCGATGTTCTTTATGCCCTGGATCCTTCATTCGATGTGTCCTTCGGGACTCTTCTTGCCTCGGCTCCTCTCGTCCGACTTCCCTAGAAGGTCGGTGAGAGTGCCTTCCACTCCCGGTGTGCTGAGGGACTTCGGGGATTGCTTTCCTTCCCCTCTTCTGGGTATGAATTGCTGGCATTGGTGTATCTTGCAGCGGGTATGGTGGCTGCATAACATTGTTTTGCATCATGAAGTTGACCACTGACTGTAGGTCTGCCAACTTGTTTGCCAAGTCTTTTACTTCCTCATCTCTCCGTAGGCACCTATCCCTCCATACCTGAAGGTTATCTTCATTATAATACTTGCTTTGGTCTGTTTTCTTCGAAGTACCGCCCTCCTGGCCGACGTCTTTCTCTCCGTGGCCCTGGTCATGATTTTCTGTACTGTGGTCGTCTCCTTCAATGTCAAGATCAATTGGTCTGCCACTCCTAGCAGGAGTGTCGCCCCCAATGTTTTCCCTCTGTCCATCACTGGCCATCTATTCTTCTAAGATTCCCACAGATGGTGCCAAATTGTGTGGGTGATTTTCCGACCACACTGCCCGCTTAGTAACGAGCTAGAGAGCACTGGCAGAATAGATGGCACCCGACTGACCTGCAACAGAAATATAAGAATCTCGCGGTGGTTTCGACCACCCAGGGACACTCCGACGATCAAGTCAGTATATCTCTCAAAGATAATCAAGTGCTAAACTCACAAACTTGAGTATAAAATTGCGTACCTTAGACCCACGGGGGTGCCTCTCTTTTATAATTTACTAAATCCAAGTCCCACTAGAAGTCTGACTTCTATGGACTCCAATTCAATGTCAACTTTGGACTCTTCAAAAGATAAAGATAAAGATAAACTCCCTAAGAGTTTTATCCTTATCTTAGCAAAGTCTTCTCTTTACTCTAGGACTCTTGTCCCTTATCCGCTTATCTCGGATTCTGATATCTTCGGAGATCACCTCGGCCTTGCCTAGGTAACCTCGGCATAACTACCACGACACGTGGCACCTCGGCTGACACGTCGGCGTCACCATGCCACGTGTTAGTATTCAGAAAATACATCCCCACACTAATGATGCATTGTTAAAATGGTTAGCTTAAAGTCAAATTTTATTAGTAATTTTATCCCCCCCCAAAAAAAAAGTGGAAATAAAATTGTATTAGTGATTTTTGTTGTTTTGTTTTGTCTTTTTTTCCTCTTAATTTTAAGTTCATATCATGATGTTAGTTTTGAAGGAATTGGGTTGACATTATATTACGTCATTGAGAAAAAAGCCTTCAAAGCTTCCGTTTCAAAAATGTATGAACAATACACAAAATATGAATCTTATATTCAAAAAATATATTGATCTCGCTTAAAATGATAGATCATGTTATTTTACGCTAATAAAAAAAATATTATTTATTCACAATAAGAGTGTGAATAAAATCAGACTTATTTTGTCTTCCAAAACAGGCTCCCAAAGTGACAATTTGCAATCACTCATTCCAACCACTTAAAAAAAAGACAATTCTTTGATGATTTCATTTCTGGAGGCTACTTGTAAGAACTTGAGCATACTTTTTTAAAACACAATTTCAAATTTTCAATGATGATTTCAGCAACTAAAAAGGGCAAATAGGCCTCTTTTGGAACAAAGTAAAAGGCTGTCTTTTAGTTTTAACCTATTTTAATAGGTCATATTATCTCTCTATTCATTTACATATTTTTTTAAAAATAAAAATAAAGCATAAAAAAATTTAAAAACTAAATTTTAACCAATTTTTCAAAATAATTCTGCCCAAGACAACACAGATAAAGTTGAATTATGGACAAGCATGCGCTACTGTGCCCACCATTTTGTGGCAAAAACCATCTCTTTATGGGTGCCACTAACCAAAAGCAACAAGAAGAAAAGGTTAACAATGGGTCATGTCATGGTGCATAATATGCCCTTCCACTTTCCCAAAAAAACTTGTGTAAATTTTATTATGATTAATGTTACTGTTTCAAAAAAATCAAAATTCACATTTTTTGCGTATTGTGTTTGTATGGTTGTGAGTAAATTGGTGTTGCAACCCAAAGGGTTGGCTCGGTAGATGACATTTGAGAATTGGGAGTTTGCTTCTTTCAAGGTCTTAGGTACGACTTTCTTCACTAATAAAACTCTTTGGGCCACGGACTGCACGGAATAAGCTGAAAAAATTCAGAGTAAAATAGCTGAAAAAATTCAGAGAAAAATTTCTGAAATCGTAGAACATCCCCTGCACAACAGCATTAGCCTTTGCACCCCTTTATGAAGAAGTGAATTCTGATTACCCAAACCTGAACAAAATCGAAGTTTATTCTCCAGTCTGTCATTATGGCCACATGCCACTTCCACAACACACTGCTAGTGTTTCTGGGCCTGGCCTTATTCGGGTTCAACATTGACACCGTGAGCAGTGAATTCCCAATCAGAGAAGCCACAGTGCGCGATATCCAGATTGCTTTCCATCAAAACAAACTCACCTCCAAAAAACTGGTCCTATTCTACATCAGAGAAATCGAAAGACTCAACCCAGTCCTTCGAGCAGTCATTGAGGTCAACCCTGATGCGATCAAGCTGGCAAGAAAGGCTGATTTAGAGAGAGAGGCCAACGCAACCGTGTCGAGGTCTCTGTTACATGGAATTCCAATTCTGGTGAAGGATAATATTGCGACTAAGGATAAGATGAACACGACGGTGGGGTCATATGCACAGCTGGGATCGGTGGTGCCGAGGGATGCAGGGGTGGTGGTGAGGCTTAGGAAAGCTGGTGCTATCATACTGGGAAAGGCTAGCTGTTGGAAAAATAGTGTTTTATATGGCTTATTTTGGATCAATTTTGAGGCCAAAATTAAGTGGGACCCAAACGTCTTTTAGGGTGGGTCTGAAGGGGTGACGTGTTTCTTGCCGCGTGGCATGTCACACAGTAAAGACGGAACGTCAAAACCATTTATGAGTGAATAGGAAGTTGATGTCGTTTTCGGGTCTAACATTAATTTTTTAGATAAAATTCATTTGAATTTTTTTCAATAAAAATTATTGTGAGAATTTAATTTAATTCTAAATTCAAATTTTGAATTCTTAAGTGGTTTCCTAAAGTTTGTAATTTTGGAAATTTAATTTAATTCTAAATTCAAATAGTGATTTCCTAAAGTTTGTCAAATAGATTTATATTTATATCTTATTCAAGGTTTTAATAAATCTATTTAACTTTTGGCTTTATTTGATTAAACTATTCTAAATAGTTTAATAATATATATATTCTAACTATTTTGAATATTAGTCCACCTATGGTTTTTCTTCAAATTGTTTGGAAGGTTAATAACCGTTCTTATGCAACGGCTACTTTTCATATTTGTTTGAAATACATTGCACCTGTTCGGTTTGATCTTATATCTGTTCCAGGTGTGATCACACCTGTTCGGCCCTATTTAAATCCAGCACTTTCCAATAGTTTTGAGGCCTAGAGAATTTCAGTCTGAAATTTTTCTCTTTGTTGTCCAGATTTCTTTTAGTGCATTATTCTTCATTTATAATTTTAGAAATAAATATTCAGAGAGTTAGAACACAGGTTTGATTCGCCGAACAAATTGTTTGGAGTGCTACTACAATTTGTGAAGATCATTGTATCCTAGGAGATAGACGCCACTCAACCGTAAGTACCGTAGCGGGGCGAATCTGTATTAAGGACAGAGTGTCACACACTCGACTTGGTCTTAATTTTAATTCGGTTCGATAAATAAATCCGGTATGTTATTTATTTATTTTGTTTGAATTTATTTCAAGTTATTTTATTTACACAGAAGATTGTTCCAACAATCTTAAGACAGATTCGAATTTATTCTGTTTACAGAATTTTTTCGTTTGTTTCCTTTTCTCTTTCTTCTTTTAAGAAAATTATTTTCTGTGAATTTACAAAATGATATTCTGGTTGGAAAAGCAAACAGTGATTATATGCTATTTGACAAATAGTAGCAATATACTGTCTCTTTTCTTTGACAACTAGTAGTACGATACTGGTGTCATTAACAATTCAGAATATATTTTTGTGGAATTTTTTTCGAAATTAATTTTGGGTTTTAGAAATTATTTTATGAGTTTTCATTACTTAAAATTCTGTTTCAGTATTTTAATTATTGGAGTGTTACAAGAAATTTAAGTTTCTGTGTGAAATTCATTTGGTTAAATAAAATTTTATTTTATTTCCAAATTAATTGAAAAATAAAAGTTATATTCTTATTTCTTTTATTTTACAGAATTTAATTTCTTGTGTGGAATTAATTTGGTTAAATAAAATTTTATTTTATTTCCAAATTAATTGAAAAATAAAAGTTATATTCTTATTTCTTTTATTTTACAGAATTTAATTTTCCGTGTGGCATTATTTTGGTTAAATAAAATTTTATTTTATTTCCAAATTAATTGGAAAATAAAAGTTATAGTTTTTTTTTATTTTTTTTATTTTATAGAATTTAATTTTCTGTGTGGAATTAATTTGTTTAAATAAAATTTTATTTTATTTTCAAATTAATTAGAAAATAAAAGTTACATTCTTGTTTCTTTTATTTTTACAGAATTTAATTCTGTGAATTTGGTTTAATTTTCTGTGTAGTGTAAATTCTAATTCTAATTTTGTTTTATATATTAGAATTGATGGCTACTGAAACTAATGCCCAAACAAGTACTACTGCGGTGGCTGCGATTGCACCAACCCTCTCTCCTGTGATGGCAGTACCAATAAGTCATGGAGAGATGCCAGAGAAGTTCTCAGGAACTGACTTTAAAAGATGGCAACAAAAAATGTTGTTCTATCTTACAACTCTGAACCTGGCTCGTTTCCTCCGTGAAGATGCTCCTATCCTGAAAGAGGATGAAACCGACCGGCAAGTGGTTGCTGTGGTTGATGCTTGGAAACACGCCGATTTTCTTTGTCGGAACTACATCTTGAACGGACTTGACAACACATTATACAACGTCTATAGTCCAATCAAGACAGCAAAGGAACTTTGGAAATCGTTGGAGAAAAAGTACAAAACGGAAGATGCCGGCTCAAAGAAATTTGTGGTTGGCAGATTCTTGGATTTTGTAATGGTTGATTCAAAAACTGTGATTAGCCAAGCTCAAGATTTCCAACTCATTCTGCATGACATTCACGCAGAAGGCATGTCACTCAGTGAATCCTTCCAAGTTGCAGCCTTAATTGAAAAATTACCAAAAGGCTCGAAGGAATTCAAGAACTACCTCAAACACAAGTGCAAAGAAATTACTATGGACGAATTAATTGTGCGTTTGAGAATTGAGGAGGACAACCGCAATTCTGAAAAGCGGGCTGGTAAGCATCCTATGGAGTCTAAGGAAAATATGGTGGAACATGCTTCAAAAACCAAGAAACGAAAGTCTTCTGGAGAAAGTTCATCACAAGGCTCTAAAGGGGGGGGGGGGATAATAAAAAGTACAAGTTTAATGGCAAATGTTACATGTGTGACAAAGAGGGACATCGGGCCAAAGATTATCGTAGCAAAGGCAAAAGCAAAAGAAGAACAAGCAAGAAGCCTGCTCAAGCCCACATGACTGAAGTGGACAATATTTCCAATGGTATAAATGATATCAATCTTTCTGCAGTTGTTTCCGAGTCAAATTTTGTCGAAAATCCTAAAGAATGGTGGGTGGACATTGGTGCTACTTGCCATATTTGTGCCGACAAAAAGATGTTCACATCTGTAGACACCCCATTTTTGACCGACCTTAAGACTCAGACGTCACCGATGGAGCGCTCGGTGATGTTGTATATGTGCTCATTCAGAAGTTTCAGAGTCGCGGCCGTGAGCCCTACCTCCGGACTTCCGAACCCTTTTCTGTGCCTTGTCTCGGTTTGCGAACCAGACTCGGTTTTCTCTGTTTCTTTTCCTGAGGGGAGGGAGAGGTCCCGTAGACCATCTCTCAATGTCCGTAGGCTACATTTGGTGGCCGTAGGCCATTTTTCCCATTTCGGAGTCCGGTTCCCGGTTTTCGGAGCCGTCAGGCCGTGTGCCTCGGTTCGGGACCGCTTAACCATCTCCTATTGCTCTGATTTTTGGCATACATCTTATTTTCTCCCTTTTGAGGGACACTGGGGGCTGAGAAACCCACTTCGAGGTCGAATGCCACTTTCGGTGCTTAACAGCCCATTTTCGGGACTTCGAACTGCGTGTTTTGGCCCCGGAACGTTCATTTTGCAACGGTTTTCGTTCATTTTTGGCAGGTACCTCTGTTTTATCACGAGGAAGGTCACTGAAGGGTGGGAGGCCAGCAATTGTTGCAGCAGCCAGTTATCTCTCCTCCGGAGCCTCCCGGCGCCCGTTTTTCCAACTTCCGGGCTAATGTTGAACACATTGGAGTTAGTGTTGCCAACTTTCAACCACATATTTGTGATGTACACACATGGGAGGACCCTAAAAGTTCATGGCCGGCCACTATTTTTGATCAATCGGCCACTTCTCCTAACCGAGACCTCTTCTTGAGGGAGCTTGACCCTTTTGGACCTTTTTTTTAGCTTCTCCAAGAAGCTTGACCTCTTTTAGCTTCTCCAAGAAGCTTGACCCCTCTTTTAGCTTCTCCAAGAAGCTTGACCTTTTTGTTTAGCTTCTCCAAGAAGCTTGAACCTTTTGACCCTTTTTTAAAACTTCTCCAAGAAGCTTGACCCTTTTGAACCTTTTTGTTTAGCTTCTCCAAGAAGCTTGAACCTTTTGACCCTTTTTTAAAACTTCTCCAAGAAGCTTGAACCTCTTGACCCTTTTTGCCTAGCTTCTCCAAGAAGCTTGGCCCTTTTGCTCCAAGCTTCTAAGAGAAGCTTGGCCCTTTTGGTCAAAGCTTCCAAGAGAAGCTTTGCCCCTTTGGTTTCTCTATATAAAGAGAACCTCTCCTCCCCTTTAGGAGGTTAGAAAATTGGTTCTTCAAGCCTCAAGAGACAAATCCTCCTCCATCTCTCTCATTTTCCTAAAAAGCTTCAAGTCCTACACCACCATTTACACTACAACACCAAGCTCTACCACCACCACTCCATTCCAAGAGTAAGGAGAGGAATTCCAGAAGCTAAGAGGCAACAAAGTTGGCCCAAGAAGCAACAAAAGAATTGATCTTCAAGGGTAAGTCCACTTTCCCTCTTTTGAGCTCTTTTTTGCAACATTTCTTAGCCTTTCTTTCTTGTACATTTGAGCTCCGACCAAAACTGGAAAGATCATTATTTTGAGCTCATTTTCATATCTCATTAAGGGATCAACCCTGTTTGAGCCCTCCATGTTGCACTTGCTTCAATGTCCTCCTTAAATACCGTTTTCTTGCATGCTTTGGCAGCCCATTATGCTTCCATTTTTGGACGATTTGCAGGCCTAGAGATAGTCTTATTTTGACCTTATTAACATGTTTCATTAAGGGTCTTTGGCCATTTGTGGAATATTTTGCATACCTCATGTTATAGCCTCTTTTGAGCCTTATTTTGCATTGCATTTCTAGCATGTTTTTATACTGTTTTGGCCATTTTACAGTTCTGGAAATATGCTTATTTTTGGTCCCTCTTCAATGTTGTAGAAGGGAATTTTTCAGTTTGGGCATTGTATATATCACTTGCCTCTTTGGCCATCTTTTGGCCCGTTTTCTTGCATAAAAGCTTAGCCATATCTATGTTTGTTTTTGAGGATTTTATAGTTCTGTAAATGTGCATATTTTTGGCCCCTCTTCAATATTGTAGAAGGGCCCGAACCTGTTCGAGGACAGTAGCTATGAGTTACTTCTTAATCTCATGTTTATTCCCCATTTTTGCATGCTTGTTTTGCCCTGTTTTTGTCCACTGTTTGGCCATGCTATAAACTAGTAAAATGCTAATTTTGGGGCTGCCTTGCTTCTGTCTTTACATTTCATGTCCATATTGTGCACGCATTGCATAGCTATAGGCCATTTCGGGTGCCTAAATTCGTATTTCGGGACATTTCCTTGCATTTCATGTCATTTCGCTTCATTTCGGGACTGTTTTCCCCCATATTTTGTTGCTGAAATTCCATTGGCATGCTTGCATATCATTTTTGCCATGTTTCATTGCATTTTATCATCGCCTCGGTTTGCGTGCCCGTGTGCACGCATTTCGAGGCACTCCATTTTTATCCGCCGGCATCCCATGTGAGTGTGGCTGAGGCTCACTCATGTTGGTATAAGCCCATTTGTCATTTCCATGTCATTTCATCACATTTTACCATCGCCTCGGTTTGCGTGCCCGTGTGCACGCATTTCGAAGCACTTCTTTTTTATCCGCCGGCATTCCATGTGAGTGTGGCTGAGGCTCACTCATGTTGGTATAAGTCCACTTGTCATTTCCATGTCATTTCATTGCGTTTTACCATTGCCTCGGTTTGCGTGCCCGTGTGCACGCATTTCGAGGCACCTCATTTTTATCCGACGGCATCCCATGTGAGTGTGGCTGAGGCTCACTCATGTTGGTATAAGTCCACTTGTCATTTCCATGTCATTTCATCACATTTTACCATCGCCTCGGTTTGCGTGCCCGTGTGCACGCATTTCGAGGCACCTCATTTTTATCCGACGGCATCCCATGTGAGTGTGGCTGAGGCTCACTCATGTTGGTATAAGTCCACTTGTCATTTCCATGTCATTTCATTGCGTTTTACCATTGCCTCGGTTTGCGTGCCCGTGTGCACGCATTTCGAGACACCTCATTTTTATCCGACGGCATCCCATGTGAGTGTGGCTGAGGCTCACTCATGTTGGTATAAGTCCACTTGTCATTTCCATGTCATTTCATTGCGTTTTACCATTGCCTCGATTTGCGTGCCCGTGTGCACGCATTTCGAGGCACCTCATTTTTATCCGACGGCATCCTATGCGAGTGTGGCTGAGGCTCACTCATGTTGGTATAAGCCCATGTCATGTTTCCATGTCATTACATTGCATCATATCATCGCCTCGGTTTGCGTGCCCGCGTGCACGTATTTCGAGACACATATCATCGCCTCGGTTTGCGTGCCCGCGTGCACGTATTTCGAGACACATATCATCGCCTCGGTTTGCGTGCCCGTGTGCACGTATTTCGAGACGCATATCATCGCCTCGGTTTGCGTGCCTGCGTGCACGTATTTCGAGACACATATCATCGCCTCAGTTTGCGTGCCCGCGTGCACGTATTTCGAGACACATATCATCGCCTCGGTTTGCGTGCCCGCGTGCACGTATTTCGAGACACATATCATTTTCTCGGTTCGCGTGCCCGTGTGCACGCATTTCAAGGCATCTCATTTTCGTTACATCATATCTTGCCATTGCCTCGGTCTGCGCGCCCGCGTGCACGCACTTCGAGGTACCTCATTTTCATAGCATTGTGTATGATAGGATTGCATCTTAGTTGCATTTCATGCATACCATGCATATTGCATCGTGTCCGGAATAGGAGTTAGCCCGGGCACGGAAAACGAGGTACATTTCGTACTCCGAGTGACGGAATGTGTCTCAATTCCCCAGTCACCGACACTCCGGATTATCCATGATGGAGTTAGGTTTTAGCCGTAGTTTCATGTGCATTCATCCTATATTGAGTTGTGCATTTCGACTCCTCGGCCATCATGCCTCGGTATGTGTGATTGGTGGCACGAGTTTCGAGACATGCATATATCTGTGCAAATACATTGCTATGCCCCTTTCCTGCTCTCTGTTGCAGCAAAACGCAGAATCAACAACCTTTTGGGGCTCGACACGCATTTCAAGAACAGGTGTAAACAGAGGCTAATTGGGGCATTCCGGTGGATTTCCGTGCAAGACAATCCGGACATGCATCATCCATCAGAAGCAAGGCAGTCCCTGGCTCGCACGCCAGTTTTATTTGCTTTCATAGTTAATTTGTTAACTAATTAGAATTTTGTAATATTTTGGACTGTAATATTCTTTTATTCGGGACTGTAACATTTGGACTGTATATTTATTCGGACCCTCCGAGCGAGGGCAAAACTGTAATAAGTGTGGGTGAGTGTGATGTATGTCTTCCAACCCCACGTCTTTCTCCCTTTTATTTATCCGCTTATGATGGTTAGATTAGGGCATGTTTAAATTAGCATACAGTATGACAGCATGTTTGCATTCATTCATCCGTATTGCATGCACCGGGCTCGGCGCATCATACTAACTGCATTGTATTTTCAATTCCAAAGTTGAATACATGATAGTTGTAACATTCTATATACCATCTTAGAATAGCCGAGCCTGCTATAATTGCATTTTGTATGTGTTGCATTAGGCATTTCTGTATAATTAGGATCATGCATGATTTCTAATGAAGTTTCTATTTTGGCTTGGAGTACTCGGTAAGCTTTACGCTTTAGCATCCTTACATGTGTGTGAGTGCTGCCATAAATAGCATGCTTACCATGAGGCTATGTGCTTATCTGATATAACTGCCTGAATGCTTGTGGGTGAAGGTTGGGTTATCTGAATTGGAATAAATCATCAAATGTTTTAAGCCTACCTACGGGTAGCAAACCATTTTCAAAAACAAGCATGAAATGTCTTGTTCCAATTCGGGCGACCCGATCTATACTTATATGCTGTGAGCATCACATAGTAACCTAGGCAAATAACCGGTTTAAGGACACACAAAGTTTTCAAAAATTGATATCATGGTTAGTAGAGGCCGGTCTATGACCGGGCGAGCGGGGGTGCTCACGAAGTGACCTTCCCCAATCGTACCCAAGTTCCCGAGCCGAGGCAACTTTGGTGATGACGGACACGTGGTCTTTTGGCACCGAGTCAGGGTTTCCTAAATTTCCCAAAATAAAATATTTAGGTGGCGACTCTGTATCTGGCGAAGCAGTCCATGTTTGGCACTTCTTTCAAAATCTGTTTTCTCAAAACGATTTGCCGGATTTGGACTCTTTGGTTCAGACTTAGAACCGTGACTGCGAAAGTCGAGTCCGAGCTGTAGCGAGGTCCCCCGCGGGCTTGTCTACAACATCTTATTCTATAGTGGACAATGGTGAACAACTCTCTATGGGCAACTCCTCAATTTCCAAAGTTGAAGGACAAGGAAAGATTGTACTCAAGATGACATCTGGAAAGGAACTCACTCTCAACAATGTGCTGCATGTACTGGACATTCGCAAGAATTTAGTTTCCGGATCTTTGTTGAGTAAGAATGGGTTTAGGCTAGTTTTTGAAAGTGACAAGTTTGTACTTACAAAAAAGGGGATGTATGTAGGAAAAGGTCACATGTCTGATGGCCTTTTCAAGTTAAATGTAATGACCGCTCAGTTATTAATAATAATACATCTTCTTCTTACTTGCTTGGGTCTTCAAATTCATGGCATGGTAGACTAGGGCATGTTAATTATGGATCTTTGCGTAGATTAATTAATATGGAATGTTTACCTAAATTTGACATTGATTCAAATCATAAATGTGAAATTTGTGTTGAGGCAAAATTATCTAAAACTCTTTTTCATTCAATTGAAAGAAGTACGGAACCACTTGAATTAATTCATAGTGACATTTGTGATTTTAAATCAATTCAAACTAGAGGTGGGAAAAAATATTTTACCACTTTTATAGATGACTATACTAGATATAGTTATGTTTATTTTATTCGAACCAAGGACGGAGCTTTGGAAACTTTCATTCAATATAAGAATGAAATTGAAAATCAACTTGGTAAGAAAATCAAGAAACTTAGAAGTGATAGAGGTGGTGAATATGAATCACCTTTTGGTGAATTTTGTAAAGAACATGGAATAATTCATCAAACCATCGCTCCTTACTCACATCAGCAAAATGGAATTGCTGAAAGGAAAAATAGGACTTTAAAGAAATGATGAATGCCATGTTAATTAGTTCTGGATTACCTCAGAACTTGTGGGGAGAAGCAATACTTTCTGCAAATTATATTTTAAATAAAGTACCCCGAAAGAAAATAAATCAAACACCTTATGAATTGTAGCATGGAAGAGTACCATCCTACAAATACTTTAAAGTGTGGGGGTGTTTGGCTAAAGTGGCTATTCCTAGTCCTAAAAAGACTAAGATAGGTCCTAAGACCATTGATTGCATTTTCATTGGTTATGCCAAGAATAGTAGTGCACATCGGTTTTTGATTCATAAATCAGAACATTCCGAAATGCATGTAAATACTATTATTGAGTCTCGAAATGCATCATTCTTTGAACATGTATTTCCAAATAAGACTGGACAAGAGACTAGTAATAATAAGAGATCTTTTGATGCTATTACTAGTAATGATCAAGAACATGATCAAGAGCAAGAGTTAGATCAAAATGAGGAAGAGGAACCTAGGCGTAGTAAACGTACTAGAACCTCAAAATCTTTTGGTCCAGATTTCCTAACATTTTTGTTAGAAAATGAGCCTTTAACTTTTAAAGAGGCTATGTCCAGTCCTGAAGCTCCTTTATGGAAAGAAACTGTCAATAGTGAAGTTGAATCTATCTTGCAAAATCACACTTGGGAATTAGTGGATTTGCCACCAGGTTGTAAACTTCTTGGGTACAAGTGGATTTTCAAGAGAAAATTGAAAGCGGATGGATCAATAGACAAATACAAGGCAAGACTTGTAGTCAAAGGTTTTAGACAAAAAGAAGGTCTAGATTACTTTGACACATACTCACCGGTTATTAGAATAACATTCATTAGAATGCTAATTGCCAGTGTATCTCTATACACTCTAGAAATTCATCAAATGGATGTTAAAACCACTTTCTTAAATAGTGAGTTAAATGAAGAAATTTACATGGAACAACCAGAAGGGTTTTCTGTTCTAGGGAAAGAAAAGAAAGTGTGTAAATTGGTTAAATCATTTTATGGTTTAAAACAAGTGCCAAAGCAATGGCATGAGAAATTTGACAAGGCAATGATGTCAAATGAATTTAAAATTAATGAATGTGACAAATGTGTTTATATTAAAAACACAGACAAAGGTTATGTCATTGTATGCTTTTATGTAGATGATATGCTCATCATAGGTAGTAATAATGATATGATTAAAACTACCAAGAAAATGTTGAATAAACATTTTGATATGAAAGACATGGGCATTGCTAATATAATTCTTGGTATGAAAATTACCAAAACATCAGAAGGATATGCTTTGTCACAATCTCATTACATTGAGAAAATACTTGACAAATTCAGCAAAGATGATGATCATCTTGCTAGAACACCTGTAGATGTTAATTTGTATCTTTCTAAGAATGTACAGGAAAGTATTTCTCAATTAGAGTATGCCCAAATTATTGGAAGCTTAATGTACTTCATGAACTGCACTCGCCCAGATATAGCTTATGCAGTAAATAAATTAAGTAGATATACGAGTAATCCGGGAGTAGAACACTGGAAAGCAATTATAAGGGTTCTAAGATATTTCCGATTTACTCGTAACATTGGGCTTCATTATACTAGATATCGAGCAGTACTTGAAGGATACTGTGATGCAAATTGGATATCGGATACTAGAGACTCGAAGTCCACCAGTGGGTATGTCTTTACTCTTGGTGGGGCGTCTGTATCTTGGAAATCTTCCAAACAGACTTGTATTGCTAGGTCTACTATGGAATCTGAATTCATAGCTTTAGACAAAGCAGGGGAAGAGGCAGAATGGCTTCGCCACTTCCTTGAAGATATTCCAATATGGCCAAAATCGGTGCCTGCTATATACATACATTGTGATAGTCAATCAACTATAGGTAGAGCACAGAGTCATATGTATAACGGTAAGTCACGACACATTCGTCGTCGACATAATACCGTAAGACAACTACTCTCTAATGGAATTATGCCCATAGAATATGTTAAGTCTAAAGACAACATAGCGGATCCACTAACCAAAGGGTTAGCAAGAGAGTTAGTTGAGAATTCATCGAGGGGAATGGGACTAAAGCCTATTAAATAAGAGTTACCACAACGGCCACCCAACCTAGTTGATTGGAGATCCCAAGATCTAGGTTCAAAGGGACAACCGAGTTGTGAATGACTCAGAAGGATCACTGGGGAGTCTAACTCCTACCCATTTCTTTGATGAAATAGTGATGTCTGCAACGTTTGAGGTTAAGTAAAAGTTTAATGATTCTTATATCTAGCTAAACCTAGTGGAGTATGGCAGGATACTCTTCATAAGAATCACCTATGTAAGTGTGAACTGGGCCGGTTCTATAAGATTTGTGAAGGGCTACAAGTCTTTAGAGCAGTCAAGAAAGACCGGGCTGTTCAGGGCCAAAATGAACACAATAGTGAGAACTAAACTATGTCTGGAGATATACTGTACGGGTTCTATTGTCTTGGTTTACACAAACGGCTGAACAGTTCACGACATCATGTTCACTGTTTAGCTAGTAAATCCGATAGTGTCTCACAAGGGAAGGTTCAAAGCTAAAAGCTACCTATCCTTTGCAGAATATTTCCAATTTCTGTACTCTCTGTAATAGATCATGTTGTTGCATTTTCTCTCCGTCAAATTCCATTCATGTGGGGGATTGTTGGAAAAATTGTGTTTTATATGGCTTATTTTGGACCAATTTTGAGGCCAAAATTAAGTGGGCCCCAAACGTCTTTTGGGGTGGGTCCGAAGAGGTGACGTGTTTCTTGCCGCGTGGCAAGTCACACGGTGAAGGCGGAACGTCAAAACCATTTATGAGTGAATGAGAAGTTGACGTCGTTTTCGGGTCTAACATTAATTTTTTAGATAAAATTCATTTGAATTTTTTCAATAAAAATTATTGTGGGAATTTAATTTAATTCTAAATTCAAATTTTGGGTTCCTAAGTGGTTTCTTAAAGTTTGTAATTTTGGAAATTTAATTTAATTCTAAATTCAAATAGTGGTTTCCTAAAGTTTGTCAAATAGATTTATATTTATATCCTATTCAATGTTTTAATAAATCTATTCAACTTTTGGCTTTATTTGATTAAACTATTCTAAATAGTTTAATAATATATATATTCCAACTATTTTGAATATTAGTCCACCTACGGTTCTTCTTCAAATTGTTTGGAAGGTTAATAACCCTTCCTGTGCAACGGCTACTTTTCATATTTGTTTGAAATACATTGCACCTGTTCAGCTTGATCTTATATCTGTTCCAGGTGTGATCACACCCGTTCGGCCCTAGTTAAATCCAGCACTTTCCAATAGTTTTGAGTCCTAGAGAATTTCAGTCTGAAATTTTCTCTTTGTTGTCCAGATTTCTTTTAGTGCATTATTCTTCATTTATAATTTTAGGAATAAATATTCAGAGAGTTAGAACACAGGTTTGGTTTGCCGAACAAATTGTTTGGAGTGCTACTACAATTTGTGAAGATTATTGTATCCTGGGAGATAGACGCCACTCAACCGTAAGCACCGTAGCGGGGCGAATCTGTCTTAAGGACAGAGTGTCACACACTCGACTTGGTCTTAATTTTAATTCGGTTCGATAAATAAATCCGGTATGTTAATTATTTATTTTATTTGAATTTATTTCAAGTTATTTTATTTACACAGAAGATTGTTTGTCTATCTCCCAAGATACAATGATCTTCACAAATTGTAGTAGCACTCCAAACAATTTGTTCGGCGAACCAAACCTGTGTTCTAACTTTCTGAATATTTATTCCTAAAATTATAAATGAAGAATAATGCACTAAAAGAAATCTGGATATCAAAGAGAAAAATTTCAGACTGAAATTATCTAGGACTCAAAACTATTGGAAAGTGCTGGATTTAAATAGGGCCGAACAGGTGTGATCACACCTGGAACAGATATAAGATCAAGCTGAACATGTGCAATGTATTTCAAACAAATATGAAAAGTAGCCGTTGCACAGGAAGGGTTATTAACCTTCCAAACAATTTGAAGAAAAACCGTAGGTGGACTAATATTCAAAATAGTTGGAATATATATATTATTAAACTATTTAGAATAGTTTAATCAAATAAAGCTAAAAGTTGAATAGATTTATTAAAACCTTGAATATGATATAAATATAAATCTATTTGACAAACTTTAGGAAACCACTATTTAAATTTAGAATTAAATTAAATTTCCAAAACTACAAACTTTAGAAAATCACTTAGGAATCCAAAATTTGAATTTAGAATTAAATTAAATTCCCACAATAATTTTTATTGAAAAAATTCAAATGAATTTTATCTAAAAAACTAATATTAGACCCGAAAACAACGTCAACTTCCCATTCACTCATAACTGGTTTTGACGTTCCGTCTTCACCGTGTGACTTGCCACACGGCAAGGAACACGTCACCTCTTCGGACCCACCCCAAAAGACGTTTGGGGCCCATTTAATTTTGGCCTCAAAATTGGTCCAAAATAAGCCATATAAAACACCATTTTTCCAACAATCCCCCACATGAATGGAATTTGACGGAGAGAAAATGCAACAACATGATCTATTACAGAGAGTACAGAAATTAGAAATATTTTGCAAATGATAGGTAGCTTTTGGCTTTGAACCTTCCCTTGTGAGACACTATCGGATTTACTAGCTAAATAGTGAACATGATGTCTTGAACTGTTCAGCCGTTTGTGTAAACCAAGACAATAGAACCCACACAGTATATCTCCAGACATAGTTTAGTTCTCACTATTGTGTTCATTTTAGCCCCGAACAGCTTGGTCTTTCATGAGTGCTCTAAAGACTTGTAGCCCTTCACAAATCTTATTGAACCGGCCCAGTTCACACTCACATAGGTGATTCTTATGAAGAGTATTTTACCATACTCCACTAGGTTTAGCTAGATATAAGAATCATTAAAATTTTACTTAACCTCAAACGCTGCAGACATCACTATTTCATCAAAGAAATGGGTAGGAGTTAGACTCCCCAGTGATCCTTCTGAGTCATTCACAACTCGGTTGTCCCTTTGAACCTAGATCTTGGGATCTCCAGTCAACTAGGTTGGGTTGCCGTTGTGGTAACTCTTATTTAATAGGCTTTAGTCCCATTCCCCTCGATGAATTCTCAACTAACTCTCTTGCTAACCCTTTGGTTAGTGGATCCGGTATGTTGTCTTTAGACTTAACATATTCTATGGGCATAACACTACTGGAATTGAAAGGTATTTATAGGCAAACACTACTGTCCGAACAGGTATGAATTTAACTTGAACAGGTGCACTTTTGAAATGAACAAATATCATTCAAAATTCAAACAGACTTGGAACAAAACTGTCCAGATTTGAATCTGTCTGGACAGTTAAGAATCTGTCCGATTTTTAAACAGTTAGAAAAACTGTTTGAACTGAAAAATCTGTTGTGGAATATTTAGACAGGAAAATGTTTGTTTGGACAAAAATTTAAATGTAAATTTGAATTAAATTCTCACAATAATTTTTGAAAAAATTCAAATGAATTTTGTCCAAAAATTTAATATTAGAACCGACCCGACCCACAACCCACACCCACACCTGGCACGGCTCGGCTCGGCTCGGCTCGGCCGGGCGGCGGCGGCGCGCGTGCGTGTGCGGTGGTTTGGGCTAAGGTTCACTTTGTCCATAACTCCTCCGTTCTACAAACTTGGGGTGCCCAATCCAAGTGTTGTAGGCTAGAGTTTATATACTGAAGAAAACTCTCTTAAAGTTTCAATGTGGGACAAGCCTCACAAGGAAACCCACATTAAAAACTTTAATGTCCATTCCACGAATCCGAAAACGACGTTATGTTCTCATTCACGCATAAATGGTTTTGACGAACCGTCTTCACCATGTGACTTGCCACGGGGCAATGAACACTCCACCTCTTCGGACCCACTCCAAAAGATGTTTGGGGCCCACTCAATTTTGGGCTAAAAGTCGACCCAAAATAAGCCTAATGAACCAAATTTTTCAGCAATCCCCCACATGAATGGAATTTGACGGAGAGAAAATGCAACAACATGATCTAATTACAGGGAGTACAGAAATTGGAAATATTCTGCTTAGGATAGGTACCTTTTGGCTTTGAACCTTCCCTTGTGAGACATCATCAGATTTACTAGTTAACCAGTGAACATGATGTCTTGAACTGTTCAGCCGTTTGTGTAAACCAAGACAATAGAACTCACACAGTATATCTCCAGACACAGTTTAGGTCTCACTATTGTGTTCATTTTGGCCCTGAACAACCAGGTCTTTCATGAGTGGTCTAGAGAATTGTAGCCTTTTACAAATCTCATAGAACCAGCCTAGTTCACACTCACATAAGTGATTCTTATGAAGAGTATCCTGCCATACACCACTAGGTATACGTAGATATAAGAATCATTAAAAGTATTACTTAATCTAAAACGCTGCAGACATCACTATTTTATCATAAAAATAGGTAGGAGTTAGACTCCCCGTTGATCCTTCTGAGTCATACACAACTCGGTTGTCCTTTTGAACCTAGATCTTGGGATCTCCAGTCAACTAGGTTGGGTTGCCATTGTGGTAACTTTTATTTAATAGGCTTTAGTCTCATTCCCCTCGATGAATTCTTAACTAGCTCTCTTGCTAACGCTTTGGTTAATGGATCCGCTATGTTGTCTTTAGACTTCACATATTCAATGGAAATAATTCTATTAGAGAGTAGTTGTCTCACGGTGTTATGTTGACGACGAATGTGTCGTGACTTACCGTTATACATATGACTCTGTGCTCTATCTATTGTTAATTGACTATCACAATGTATGCATATAGCAGGCACCGGTTTTGGCCACATTGGAATATCTTCAAGAAAGTGGCGAAGCCATTATGCTTCTTCCCCAGCTTTGTCTAAAGCTATGAATTCTGATTCCACAGTAGACCTAGCAATACAAGTCTGTTTGGAAGATTTCCAAGATACAGCCGCCTCACCAAGAGTAAAGACATACCTACTGGTGGACTTCGAGTCTCTAGTATCCGATATCCAATTTGCATCACAGTATCCTTTAAGTACTGCTGGATATAATTAAGCCCAATGTTAAGAGTAAATCGGAGATATCTAAGAACCCTTATAATTGCTTTATAGTGTTTTACTCATGGGTTACTCGTATATCTACTTAATTTACTTACTGCATAAGCTACATCCGGGCGAGTGCAGTTCATCAAGTACATTAAGCTTCTAATAATTTGGGCATACTCCAGTTGAGAAATACTTTCCTGTACATTCTTATATAGAAACAAATTAACATCTACAGGTGTTCTAGCAAGATGATCATCATCTTTGCTGAATTTGTCCAGTATTTTCTCAATGTAATAAGATTGTGACAAAGCATAACCTTTTGATGTTTTGGTAATTTTCATACCAAGAATTACATCAGCAATGCCCAGGTCCTTCATGTCAAAATGTTTATTTAACATTTTCTTGGTAGTTTTAATCATATCATTATTACTACCTATGATAAGCATATCATCTACATAAAGACATACAATGACATAACCTTTGTCTGTGTTTTTAATATAAATACATTTGTCACACTTATTAATTTTAAATCCATTTGGCATCATTGCCTTGTCAAATTTCTCATGCCATTGTTTTGGCGCTTGTTTTAAACCATATAATGATTTAACCAATTTACACATTTTCTTTTCTTTTTCTAGAACAGAAAACCCTTCTGGTTGTTCCATGTAAATTTCTTTATCTAACTCACCATTTAAGAAAGCGGTTTTCACACCTATTTGATGAATTTCTAGATTGTATAGAGATGCAATGACAATTAGCATTCTAATGGGTGTTATTCTAGTGAGAATGTGTCAAAGTAATCAAGACCTTCTTTTTGTCTAAATCCTTTGACCACAAGTTTTGCCTTGTATTTGTCAATTGATCCATCTGCTTTCATTTTTCTTTTGAAAATCCATTTGTATCCATGAGGTTTACAACCTGGTGGCAAATACACCAATTCCCAAGTGTGGTTTTGCAAGATGGATTCAACTTCACTATTGATAGCTTTCTTCAATAAAGGAGCTTCAGGACTGGACATAGCCGCTTTAAAATTTAAAAGCTCATTTTTTAACAAAAATGTTAGAAAATCTGGACCAAAAGATTTTGAGGTTCTAGCACGTTTACTATGCCTAGGTTCCTCTTCCTCATTTTGGTCTAACTCTTGTTCTTGATCATGTTCTTGATCCTGACTAGTAATAGCATCATGAGATCTTTTATTGTTACTAGTCTCTTGGTCAGTCTTATTTGGAAACACATGTCCAAAGAAAGATGCATTCCGAGATTCAATAATAGTATTTACATGCATTTCGGAATGTTCTGATTTATGAATCAAAAACCGATATGCACTACTATTCTTGGCATAACCAATGAAAATGCAATCAATGGTCTTAGGACCTATCTTAGTCTTTTTAGGACTAGGAATAGCCACTTTAGCCAAACACCCCCACACTTTTAAGTATTTGTAGGATGGTACTCTTCCATGTCACAATTCATAAGGTGTTTGATTCACTTTCTTTCGGGGTACTTTATTTAAAATATAATTTGCAGAAAGTATTGCTTCTCCCCACAAGTTCTGAGGTAATCCAGAACTTATTAACATGGCATTCATCATTTCTTTTAAAGTCCTATTTTTCTTTTAGCAATTCCATTTGGCTGAGGTGAGTAAGGATCGGTGGTTTGATGAATTATTCCATGTTCTTTATAAAACTCACCAAAAGGTGATTCATATTCTCCACCTCTATCATTTCTAATTTTCTTGATTTTCTTACCAGGTTGATTTTCAATTTCATTCTTATATTGAATGAAAGTTTCCAAAGCTTCATCATTAGTTCGAATTAAATAAACATAACTGTATCTAGTATAGTCATCTATAAAAGTGATAAAATATTTTTTTCCACCTTTGGTTTGAATTGATTTAAAATCACAAATGTCACTATGAATTAATTCAAGTGGTTCCGTACTTCTTTCAATTGAATGAAAAGGAGTTTTACATAATTTTGCCTCAACACAAATTTCACATTTATGATTTGAATCAATGTCAAATTTAGGTAAACATTCCATATTAATTAATCTACGTAAAGATCCATAATTAACATGTCCTAGTCTACCATGCCATAAATTTGAAGACTCAAGCAAATAAGAAGAAGATGTATTTTTATTAATAACTGAGGATACAACGGTCATTACATTCATCTTGAAAAGGCCATCAAACATGTAACCTTTTTCTACATACATCCCATTCTTAGTAAGTACAAATTTATCACTCTTAAATACTAGCATAAACCCATTCTTGCGAATGCCCGGTATATACAGCACATTGTTAAGAGTGAGTTCCTTTTCAGATGTCATCTTGAGAACAATCTTCCCTTGTCCATCAACTTTGGAAGTTGGGGAGTTGCTCATAAAAAGTTGTTCACCATTGTCCACTGTAGAATAAGATGTGAACATCTTTTTGCCGGCACATATATGACGAGTAGCACAAGTGTCCACCCACCATTCTTTCGAATTTCCGACAAGATTTGCCTCAGAAACAACTGCAGAAAGATTGATATTATCTACACCATTGGAAATATTGTCCACTTCGGTCATATGGGCTTGAGCAGGCTTCTTACTTGTTCTTCTTTTACTTTTGCTTTTGCCTTTGCCTTTGCTACGGCAATCTTTGGCCCGATGTTCCTCTTTGTCACAGATGTAACATTTGCCATTAAACTTATACTTTTTATTTTCCCTCCCTTTAGAGCATTGTGATGAACTTTCTCCAGAAGACTTCCGTTTCTTGGTTTTTGAAGTATGTTCCACCACATTTGCCTTAGACTCCATAGGATGCTTACCAGCCCGCTTTTCAGAATTGCGGTTGTCCTCCTCAATCCTCAAACGTACAATTAATTCTTCCAAAGACATTTCTTTGCGCTTGTGTTTGAGGTAGTTCTTGAATTCCTTCTAGTCTTGTGGTAATTTCTCAATTAAGGCTGTAACTTGGAAGGATTCACTGAGAGACATGCCTTCTGCGTGAATGTCATGCAGAATGAGTTGGAGATCTTGAACTTGGCTGATCACAGTTTTAGAATCAACCATTACAAAATCCAAGAATTTGCCAACCACAAATTTCTTTGAGCCGGTATCTTCTGTTTTGTATTTTTTCTCCAAAGACTCCCAAGTTCCTTTACTGTCTTGATAGGACTGTAGATATTGTATAATGTGTTGTCAAGTCCGTTTAAGATGTAGTTCCGGCAAAAGAAATCGGCATGTTTCCAAGCATCAACCGCAGCAACCATTTGTCGATCGGTTTCATCCTTTTTCAAAAGAGGAGCATCCTTACAAAGGAAACGAGCTAGGTTCAGAGTTGTAAGATAGAACAACATTTTCTGTTGCCATATTTTAAAATCAGTTCCTGAGAATTTCTCTGGCTTTTCATCGTGATTTACCGGTACTGTCACAACAGGAGAGGGGGTTGGCATCATTGCAGCCGCCATAGTAGTACTTGTTTGAGCATTTGTTTCAGTAGCCATTAATTCTAAATTATAAAACAAAATTATAATTAGAATTTATACTACACAGAAAATTAATCCAAATTCACATAATTAAATTCTGTAAAAATAAAAGAAACAAGAATGTAACTTTTATTTTTCAATTAATTTGGAAATAAAATAAAATTTTATTTAACCAAATTAATTCTACATAGAAAATTAAATTTCTGTAACACTTCAATAATTAAAATACTGAAACAGAATTTTAATTAACGAAAACTCAGAAAATAATTTCTAAAAACCAAAATTAATTTTTGAAAAAATTCCACAAAAATATATTCTGAATTGTTAATGACACCAGTATATTACTACTAGTTGTCAAAGAAAATAGACAATATATTACTACTATCTGTCAAATAGCATATAATCACTATTTGTTTTTCCAACCACAATATTATTTTGTAAATCTACAGAAAATAATTTTCTTAAAAGAAAAACGAAAAAAAGGAAACAAACGAAAAATTCTATAAACAGAATAATTCGAATATGTCTTAAGATTGTTGGAACAATCTTCTGTGTAAATAAAATAAATTGAAACTAATTGAAACAAAATAAAATAAAACTTACAGAATTTATTTTGTTGAACCGAATAAATAATTAAAGACCAAGTCGAGTATGTGACACTCTATCCTTAAGACAGATTCGCCCCGCTATGGTGCTTACGGTTGAGTGACATTTATCTCCCAGGATACAATGATCTTCACAAACTTATAGAAGCACTTCAAACAAATTTGTCTGGCGAACGAAACCTTGTGTTCTATACTCTCTCTATTTTATTCTAAAACTAGAATGAAGAATATATAATGCAAATGAGCAAATAGGATAGCAAAATGAATTTTGCAGACTAATTTTCGGATCTCAGAGACTGCTGGAATTGAAAGGTATTTATAGGCAAACACTACTGTCCGAACATGTATGAATTTAACTTGAACAGGTGCACTTTTGAAATGAACAGATATCATTCAAAATTCAAACAGATTTGGAACAAAACTATCTAGATTTGAATCTGTCTAGACAGTTAAGAATCTGTCCGATTTTTAAACAGTTAGAAAAACTGTACAATCTGTTGTGGAATATTTAGACAGGAAAAAGTTTGTTTGGACAAAAATTTAAATTAAATTCCCGCAATAACACCTGCGCCCGGCACGGCACGGCACGGCTCGGACGGCGGCGGTACGCGTGTGGTGGTTTGGGCTAAGGTTCACTTTGTCCATAACTCCTCCCTTCTACAAACTGAGGGTGCCCCTTTGGACCCAACCCAAGTGTTGTAGGCTATAGCTTATATATTTAACAAAACTCTCTTAAAGTTTCAATGTGGGACAAGCCTCACAAGGAAACCCACATTAAAAACTTTAAATGTCCATTCCACGAACCCAAAAATGACGTCATGTTCCTATTCACTCATAAATGGTTTTGACGAACCGTCTTCACCGTGTGACTTGCTACACGGCAAGGAACACTTCACCTCTTCGTACCCACCGCAAAAGACGTTTGGGACCCACTCAATTTTGGGCTCAAAGTCGGCCCAAAATAAGCCTAATGAACCAAATTTTCCAACACCTCCAGCTTCAATTCTGCGGTTGGGATCAAACCCACAGTAGGCCTCATTAGTCGAGGAGGTGTCATCCCACTGACCCCTAGGCAAGACAGTGTTGGGTATGTCACAATTTATTGCATTAGTTAAAACATGAGATTAAGAGATCCCTACGCGATGGCTTTGCTCGCCTATGCCTAAGATCGACACTGGTTTTATCTAATCAAGAGATCTCTCTATCCATTGTCAATTGATTTTAAGTTAGATGTCGCTAATAATTTGAACATAGTATCATTGTTAGGTTTTCGATGATGTCTAGTAGACGAAGCCTCCACCAGAGTCCATTTCTTTCATCCCTCGTCTCCCCTGTCACATGGGTGATCTTAACTCCCATCTAGCTCTTTCGTCTCTTATGCAACCTGCCCCAATTAATTTTGAGTTAGATATCTGTACTAAATCTAACAGCATTGATTAACCTTTTTATCTCCACATAAAACTTGATCATTTCTTACTATTGTAGGCCAATCTGTATAACGGTATCAGATCCTGCTTATGTCCTGGATGCCATTGTGGGTTATGATCGCTATGATGCAGTAGCAACAAGGGAAGCTTCAAAATACATTCCAAATGGTGGATATGCGAAAATTTTCAAGCCTGATGGGCTTAGGGGCAAGAGATTAGGGATATCAGATTATCTCTATTTTGGTTTCCCTAAAAATTCAGGCATTTCTCAACTTTTTAAGCAGCCTTTGCAGACATTAAGGTAATGTAAACATTACACTATCACTCTTTATATTTGTTATGTAAACTTTAATCCTGACATTATATTCTGAAATCTTTTGCAACATTTAAGGCAAGGAGGTGCAATTTTGGTTGATCATATTAAAATACCAAACTACGAAACCATCAAAGATTCCATGTTCATTGGTGAGTAGATAGCGATGACGGCTGAGCTGAAGTTGTCTCTAAATGCTTATCTCAAAGGGCTAATCATTTCCCCAGTGAGATCATTGGCAGATATAATAGCATTCAACAACAAATTCTCAAATTTGGTAAGTATCATGTCCTTTGTGTTATGAAAGTGTTGATTGATTAGGTCAATATATGCTACATTATCACTCACAGTATTATATATATACAGTATACACTCCAAAACTGTCATGATTTGTTCAACTGCTTTACACACACATGGTTATGGCTACATCTCTCCGTATATATTTTCTCTTTGGCATAATTTTACATAATAAAGAGATTGGGTAGGACATTTCACCAGTCTTCTTAGATCATTCAATTTAGATCTATGGGCCAATTATAGACCTATTTTGATGATTCAATCAGTTTATTTTCTAAACCCTTATTTTTAAGTTGTTTACAAAATAAATAAATAAATAAATAAAATCAGATTAATTTAATAATTATAATTACATGTTTCATCATAGTTGTCTTGAAAAAGAATAAACAATTTATTTTTAAAATGACATTTATTGTTTGTTTATTTTTTCATTAATAATTTATCCATAGATATTTATAAGATAAACTGATTAGACTATCAAGGTAAGGTAGGATTGTGATGGACACATATGCCCATAGTTCATATGGAGACAAGCCTAACCCAAAGTGATAATACAACTTGATTTATAGTGGTACAATTAACGCTATGTTTGGTTAAAAGATTTGAGGGGTGATTTGAAAAGGGAAAGGGAAAATATGTGTGAAATTAAGTGAAATGTAGGTATATTTTATTCATATTTCATATACTTTTTTCATTTCTTTATCCAAATATTTCGTTAAATCCTCTAACCAAACACAATATAAGAGGTGTTGTTGATCTTATAAAATAGGTAGTTGGTGATCTTAATTAGAAGTAGAGGTGGAAAACAGGCGAGCATGATCAAATCAAAATGTGTTATTTATCCACAGAACTCAATACAAATCCGCTCATTTATTAAACAAATCGAAGCTGGTTGGGTTAAATTCAATAGAGATTAAAGCAATTTTATTTTGAACAAATTTCATGGCTCTACAGGAAAAAATTGGCGAGTATGGTCAAGACGACTTCTTGGAATCTGAAAAAAAAAAAATGGAATAGGAGAATTAGAGAAGAAAGCATTGCTGAATTTAACAAGAGCATCCAAATATGGGTTTGAGAGGTTGATGAGAAAATACAAATTGGATGCATTGGTGACACCATTGTCAGATGGTTCTCCAGTGCTCGCAATTGGAGGATATCCTGGAATAATTGTTCCGGCAGGCTACGATGAAGGTGGAACACCTTATGGGATTTGTTTCGGAGGATTGAGAGGTTCTGAGCCTAATCTCATTGAAATTGCTTATGGGTTCGAACAGGCTTCTAACGTTAGGAAGCCACCTTCGTTTAAACCTTAAAAACTTAGTGTCGGTGGAGACCGCGTTTGTTATTTTGTATCTGCAGGTCATTATGTTGTTGTCTCTAATTAACATTAAGTTTGAATTAAATTAAATAATAGATCTGCAACTTCCAATATAAATATTATTATTTATTTATTTATTTATTTTTGTGATTTGCAGCAGCATAGGCGTTGGAGTTGTTCGGTGTTCAGGTGGGTGGTTGGCCTTGGGAGTGAGCAGCATAGGCGTGGGTCTTGGAGCTGCTGGCGTGGTGATTAAGTTGTGGAGTTTCCGGTGGAGCTATGGAGCTGTTGGAGCTATGGAGTTTCCGGTGGTGTGGCCCATGGAGCTGTTGGCTATGGAGTTTTCCGGTGGTGGCCTTGGGAGTGCAGCATAGGCGTCGTGTAGCCTTGGGAGTGTAGCAAATCAGGTGTAGCAGCGTGGGTCTTGGCGTGATGAACAAGTTGTGTGCAGGTGGGTGGTTGGCCTTGGGAGTGCAGCACCATAGGCGTGGGTGAGTGCAGCAGTTTAGGTGTTTTGGGGTTGAGTTTGTGGGGAATCATGTATTTTATTTTTTGTTAAGTCTTTCTTAACTTTTTTCTGTTTTGAAAAAAATCGTGAAGCCAAGGGGCTAGTTGTATGGTTGCGAGTAGCAGTAGTAGGGGTATTTCGTACTTTACGAATCTCTCTCAGTGCAATTCATCTTTCTGCACCTTTAATTTTATGTTAATTAATGAAATTTTTCTTTGTCGATCAAAAAAAAAAATGTTGGAAAGCCATAACTTTTTTGAATATGTTGGAAAGCCATAACATTGATGGGTTGGTTAGTTTAGTGAAATTTTATTCTTTTCTTTATCCATTTTTTTTTTAAATTTATTTAGATTTTTTTTAAATGAAAATTTTGGAACATGGAAAATTTTGTCCTAAAGATAGAATTCTCTTTGTTTATCAGGTTTTACCACATTACTTGGATTGTAGGAATTCTTACATTTTGTGTTAGAGGAAAAAAATTTCCTAACAGAAAAATAATATATAAATTCACCTTTTAAATTTGGTGGTATGTAAGATAGATGATTAGTTAATGATTAAAGAAGATATGAGAGAGAATGAGTTACCTTAAATATTTTAATTGATTGTCCTATTATTGAATTTAAAAATTGAATCTAACTTTTGAATTAGAGTAGCAATGCTCAATATGGTAACTAAAGAAGCAACTTGGTAGCCCATTTTAGAACTGATTTAAGTGATTCGAACCGTTGACTTTTTTTGACTTGTTAAGTAGAATATTTATGTAAAAAATAAGATGATTAAATATCGGTAGCTATATGCTTGAATCATATTTGTTTTTAAAAATAGACAACAAATATAATTTGAATAATAATCATTCATTTTTTGTGATATAAATTTGATCAAAACATATAGTTATCGATATCTGATCATCTTGATTTTTTGTATTAATATTTTACTCAATGAGTTTTAAAAAATAAATGGCTTAGATCTTCAAATCAAAATCTGTTGTGGGCTCCATGACTCTCTCAAATTCTCTCATGTTGATATATGAATATGAGAGAAACCTAATCCTATACGTAATTTCATTTTCTCACTTCAAGGTCTCGTTTGTCAATTATATATTTTAGTTCAAAAATCGTTATAAATTATCATATCACTCATTTTATTTTTTTATATAACTTTTTATAAAAAGTTAAAAAATTATTAAAATAACACGTTCCAAACGAGGCCTAAGGCACAAACTAATGGAGCTCACACCAATAAAAACACAATTGACGTATTCACTTGTCTCGAAGAATGTGAAAATCAAATAAAAATAAGATTATATGTAGGGGTGTGCATAATACCGTCAAAATCGCACCGAGCCGTACCGTTAAGGTAAATTCGTTATTATTTGCCAATCGAATCGCCGATTTTTGGTAAGAAAAATGGCAAATTTCAGTGACACTTTTATCAATCCGCCGGTTTCTATTTTTCTTCCAAACCGCACCGACCCGCACCGCTATTAAATCATGTTTTATAAGATTCTAAAAATTCTTTTTTACTTAAGTTTGCTTGTTGTTCTATACCTTAGAATATAGTATTACATTACTGCTCAAGGAAAATTCAAGATGTCAGTAATCCAAAATAAAGTTAGATTCCAATTCACTTTTCAATCCTTTTTTTTTTCCCTGGCTATGTTGCAAACTTGCATCAACTCACTTTTCAATCTAAATACTTTTCAACAATAAACATTTTTAATATATTGTAAACCCTGAATGATATTAATTTTATGTATTGTATTTGATCATTGTAGCTTCCACAGATGTTTGTAATGAACTTATGGCATAGTCGTTGATATTATCATGTTGTTGCTACACTTGCTGCATCAGAAGAAAGCTTCGTAAGATGCTTAATATCACGGTATCTCTCGTCTTTGTTTTACTCTTTGATTTAAGTTTTGTAATTTGAATTATATTTTTTATAAACCGCCAATCCGTCCAAACCGCCAAGACAAATCCGCCATTATTTGCCAACCGAACCGCCGGTTTTTGATAAGGAAAATGACAAATTCTAGTGACACTTTGATCAATTCGCCTCCCGCCACACGATTTCTATTTTTCTTTCAAACCGCACCGACCCACACCGCACACACCCCTAATTATATGTACTAGCATTTTCTTTTTCTTCTTTTTTATAAAAAATATTGGAGGCATTTTCCAATTTAAAATGTATGAATTGGATTTGATTCAGGTATAACTCACATTACACGTTAAGTTAAAATCTAAACTATATATGCATGCAAATTTTAGATGAATTTTGGAATAATTTTTTCAAGGAAAAAATTATTTGAATAATTCTATGAACTCCACTTTAACTATACTGAATTTATCCCACATGAAGGTAGGTGGTTGAGATTAAATTTATGTAGTGTGACATTTATGTATAGAATAAATCTAAATCACAATATGATAATTCTAAATAATTTATGAATAGATAAGTTTGTATTTGTAATATTTTTGAAGTTATTCTCCTAAAAGTTTGTACAAAGTAATTCACCAGATTTACATCATTGTAACTTTTTTTTATAAATAAAAATGTGTTTTGAGAATATTTTAAAGACTCAAAACGAAAAATATTACTTTATACATTTTCTTTTACTTTTTATTTTTTTTATATCATTAATCTTGTCCGGCATTCGTGTTGTACATCCACCACCACCACCTTTTTAGCCCGTCTATAAAAAGGTCCGCATAGTCTACCCTCATTTTATCCAACTAAATTACCAGACACACACATAGATTCAGAATGATGAGGAAGCTAGGCACAATCGTAGTACTTTGCTCAATGGCAATTGCTATGCCAGTGTTTTGTAGCATTGCCGAGGATCCCAAAGAAGTGGAGCAATGGTTCCACGACTTCACCACAAAAGCAGACCAAAAAGTGACCAAACTTCACTTCTACTTCCAAGATTTGAGGGACATAACCACAACCATAGTGGCTCAATCCAACACCAGCCTCACATCCCCCACTTTCTTCGAGCAAGGATCCTCTAAAGTGATTTTTTCCTAAAGTTTCCTAGAGTGCTACATTGTGTGGTTGAGATTTACTGGCAAGTCACATCAATTTTTCTGATGTGACTTGCCAGTAAATCTCAACCATACAATGTAGCACTCTAGGAAATTTTAGGAAAATTTCACTCTAGAGGATCCTTGGTGACTTTCTTCGGCCTAATCTACATGGTGGACGATCCACGGACAGTCGGTCCTTCACAAGCTTCCAAGGCAGTGGGTCGAGCGCAGGGACTGTACGGTTTTTCCTCGAAAGAGGACATGCGTCTGATTATGGCCATTGATATAGTTTTCACCGATGGAACCTACAATAGAAGCACTCTCACTGTTTTGGGCTCCAACCCAGTAACTCAGACGAAACGCGAATTGCCGGTGATCGGAGGGACTGGTGTTTTCAGGCTGGCCCGTGGTGTTGCTCTGTTAAACACCTATTTTCTCAATGCTGCCTTGGGTAATGCCATTGTCGAGTACACTGTTATAGTTCAACATTATTAAGTTTTAAGTTGTAGTAGTAATGGTGGAGAGTCTTCTTATTCTCTGCCTAGTTTGTTTCCTTTCTGTTTTCATGTTATGCCTGTCTGTTTTATTTTTTGTTTTATTTATTTTTTCCCCTCGTCTTGTTAGGCATGCTGTGTGTCGTTTGTTGGAATTGTGTGGATTTTTACGGTATTTGTGTGCGGTCGTCATCAAGCTTTGAGTTTTGATTGTTGTTTGTTGTGACATATGTGTTTGGTTCTGTGAATGAATATGTTATGTAAGAAAAAGCATGCAATGCAACTGCACTTAAATCAAATAATTAACCTCTCTTTTGTATAACACATGGTGACTTTCTCTTTCTTTCTTTTTCTTTTTATTTTTTAATTTTCTCTTTTTTCATATCATAAGTTTTTTAAAACTAGACACAAGCACAAATGACCAACATAGGAAGCTTTTACAGCAATTATATGTGTGGTTGTCAATGAATGGTGTTCCCTCTCATTAGTGTTTCTGTTTCATTGAACGTGACAGAATCTAAAACTGCAACATAACACAAGTGCAAGGCCATGACTGCTTGAATGAGTTCCAAGCATAGGGAAATAATTTGCATCCTTAAAAAGAGGTGCATATGTTAAAAAAAAAAAAAAAAAAAAAAAATTGATACATAAGTTTACTTTCTAGACCTAATAATGTAAATGAGATAATTAGTTAATAATTAGAGAATTTATTAGAACAAGAGTTGCCTTAGATATTTTAATAGATTATCATATTATTAGATTTGAAAAGTGAATCTAATTTTTAAACTTAGATAGCATCATCTTAAAAAAATTTATAATTTTTGTGGTGAAAATTCATATGAATGGTAAAAGGAAAAATGTTTGGTGTGCATTGCATACTATATACTACCCTACAAAAAATTATATAAGTTTTTATGAACTTATATAAGTGGTCTCGCAAAAATGAGTAAGTTCAGCATAAATTAGTGTAATTATATAAATTTTTATGAACTTATGCAAATTTTTATGGATTTTTGTATAATTACTTATGTAAATTCGTGAAAACTTACATAATTTTATATAAAGTTACATACGGTGTACATTGCATAGCGAAGCATTTCTCTGCAAATTTTGGTGATCCAAACATTTATTGTGCAATTTTATTAGAAATGTTGAATTTTTTTAAACCATGACTTATAAATTAATGTGGCAGGGGTTGACTGATTTCTAAACTAATTGATAACTAACATAGAATAGTCCACATTATTATCTAAAAATTCAAGCGTCTCAAGTTTTTTTTTTTTTTTTTTTTTTGCTTTTGTTTTTCCAACAAATAGGAAGAAATTATTCAATACTTTCCTAGTGATACTCTATCCTATTTAAAGGTTGACACTTCACACATTATCTTTTAGAACTCCAATACAAAAATGATGCACCATATGATTTAGATCGATATCTATTAATTTAGAGCAACATCTAACTTTATTATATAAAGATTGAAGGGTCTTGTTAACGTCAACCCTTAAAGTGTATGTTAAGAAAACCTAAAAGATATTGAACATTTTTAATTGCACTCATTTTTATGATACACTACAAAAAAAAAAATTAAAGTTTTAGAAATCAAAATATAGGAATAATTATTTTTAGGGATTAAATATTTTTATTGCGAAAAGTGTCGTCATTATATTTTTAACAACGAAATTGGATATAAGTGATGAATTATTATTTTTTTGGACCAAATTTTGTCCTAAAAAATAAGCTTTTTTGAAACTAAATTATGTTGTCCCTAAAAATGTATTTATTAGTGACATTTTTAAAATTTTGTCCCTAAAACGTTTTTTTTTTTTTAATTTTTCGATACGACCTTTTAACGACTATTCTCACGTCGATAGAAATTGATCCTTAAATGTCTTTTGTAACAAAATTTTTCTTTTTAAAGATGAAAACATTTTGTTAGGACCCTTTGTTGTCAAATTCCATGGAAAAAACTAAGGTTGTAATAAGATTGTAATTTTCCAGTTTTCCAATTTTTGGCTTGCTGCTCGAGCGGGGTTTGCACTCTCACAGCATTTGTTACGCCTGCAAAAATACTGGGTGATGTGATTGTACGCTCGAGCATGAGATCTTCCGCTCGAGCGTGAACCCTGTATGAAACATGCAAAATGGAGTCTCTGCTCGAGCGGGCATTCCCATACTCAAACGGACCGCGCGATCTCAATTACTATATATTCGTGTGTTGGTTCCATACTAGGGTTACTTTTCCTAGATCTTGTTTAAGAGTCTTAGGGTTTTGTTTGATGTTTTCTTCTGAAAGTCATGTTGAGTTTTCCTTGATGATTTGAGTGAGTTCTAAACTGATGATCTAAGATACATACATCAAGAAGTTTGTTACTTCATATTCAAGAGTGTTCTTCTTTGGTGGATTTCGAAGATTTAAGCGTGGAATTTCAAAGGAGTTTGATTCTGTACGTAGTCGTTGATTCGACAAGTGAAGTTATGGATTTAACTTTAAATAAATCAGTTCCGAGGTGAAGGCTTGGTAAAAGAGTTGCAGAAGGTTTGAAGACAAATTAGATGAATTGGGTAATTTGTTTGTTAGCTCTGTAATCTTTCTTTCTTCAGTAGTGGATTGATTAGTGGCGTTTAGCCCGTGATTTTTGATTACAACTGAAGGTTCTTTAATTGTAGTTTTTCTACGTAAAAATCGTTTACGTCGATTTATTGTTTATTTCGAAAACAGCAATCTAAATTACTTTCGTAAGTGCTTGATGATTTAGATTGAGTGTTTTGAATGATTAGGAATTGAAATATTTTAATCTTGATCTAATCACGAATCACTTAGGTTTTTCAATTGGTATCAGAGCAGGTCACTCTTTGTTTTTATCAAAACTGTAGGAGTGTGATTTTGTGTGACTAGTGATATGGATTCAATTCGTGAAGGTAACTCGACCCATAGACCTCCTTTACTCAATGGTACAAACTATTCTTATTGAAAAGCTTGTATGAGAGCGTTTTTAAAATCCATCGATGAGAAAGTTTGGCATTGCGTGATCTATGGGTAAAGTGAGCCTATTGTCACGATTGATGGTATTGATATTCCTAAATCCCTTGATAAATAGGACACAATCGATTACCAAAACTTGAGTTGGAACACTAAGGCTCTCAGTTCCCTTTTTTGCTCCGTCACACCTGAAAAGTTTCGTCGTATCTGCATGTGTGAGGTAGCAAAAGAGGCTTGGGACATTCTTGAAACAATTCACGAAGGTACTGTTTCTATCAAAAGGTCAAAATTTTAACGTCTCACCTCTGCCTTTGAAACCCTTTTTATGCGTGATGATGAGACGTTTGATGATTTTTATGCAAAACTTAGTGACATCGTGAATTCCTGTTTCACACTCGGTGAAAAAATCCCTGAAGCTAAAGTTGTTGGAAAATTTTGAGGTCTTTACCCGAGAGGTTTCAATCAAAAGTGACAGCCATTGAGGAGGCTCAGAATGTTGATACCCTCAAGCTTGATCAGTTAGTTGGAAACTTGCAGACTTATGAAGCTCACCAGATTTCTAAGAAAAAACAAAAAGATAGTGTGGCTTTCACTAGTGCTCATGAGACTGCAAAAACTCTGGAGACTGAGTTTGATTTAGAGTCTAAGATGATGGCTATGTTTACTAAACAGTTTTAAAAAATTTTGAAAAAAAAGAAGTCTAATTTCAGAGACCCTATTTTAAAAGACAAGAGTAATGAAAAACTCAAAACTTTTCCACAAAAACTTTCTCTAAAAACTGAAAAGAAGATTGTAAAGGGGCAAGGGGTCAAGTGTTATGAATGTCAAGGGTTTGGCCATATTGCCCTTCAATGTCCCTCGAAAAAGAATCGGAAAAAAGTCTACACAGTGACTTGGGATGATGAAAGCGGGTCGGAGTAAGAACCCGAAGAACCTGAATCCGGTGAAGATGGGGATAGTGCTTTCATGGCATTTTGGTTCACTTTCACTCAACCTCTTCCAAAGCCAGCGGAATTAGTTCGTGGTCATCATGCTTCCACCTTTGATGGAAGTAACTACTTGTATTGGAAGATTAGAATGAGGGCGTTTCTGAGAGCTTTCGATCCAGAAAGCTGGTAAGCCATTGAAGAGGATGTTGAAAGTGTTGACAATTCAAGCAATCAGAGAGTTCTGACTACTATTCGTGGAGCTATTTCTGATAAAGAACAGCAACGGGTTGCTCACTGCACAAAGGTTAAAGATGCAGGGGACATTCTGAGCTAATTTCATGAAAGAGGAGAGTCATTTTCACCACCATCCATCACTTTTTCTTCTTTAGTTTCCCGACTGGATGAGATCAATGAGAATGAGGAGCAAAAAGATGATGATGAAACATCAGAAGACAATGATGAAATTACTGGTGATGATCTACAACAAGCTTACGAAAAGCTTTACGATGAATCTCTGAACCTGTCTAAAATCAATGACAAACTCACTCTCAAGCTCAAAGCATGTGAAAGCGAGAATGTCAAGCTAAAATGAGAACTTGTAGTAGCAAAGCAGAATGTCATCAAGATCTCAAGTGACAGGCAAGACCTATGTGGAAAACTTTTATCCTGTGAAACTGAAAGGAATGAACTTCTGAAAGTGTATTCCACATATGAAGAGAAGCTTGAAAGCCTTGAGATGTCACAAGCTACATTGGAAGAGATAGTCTGTCAGAAAGATGAAGAACTCCATATTGCTAGAGCCACAATTGCCATGTGGAACAAAGGTTCCAAATCATTAGAAAACATCCTCGGGTCTCAACAAATGGGTTGTGACAAAAGTGGGCTAGGCTATGGTGTGACAGCTCACAAGGGACAGGCCTCTACATCACATGACCTGAAGACTCAAGCAAAGGGAAAGTTAAAGGTAGACTAGGGTGATCCCTCTTTTCATCTACCTAAAGGGGGTAAAATCAACAAAAAGGAGGAAAAACCTATTTTTATTTGTCATCATTGTGGTAGGTATGGCCACATTCGTTCTTATTGTTTTGAATTATTTGGTAATGTGTCTCAAAATGGTAGAAATTCGAATACTTTTTGGGTTAGGAGACAACCTTACATGTCTAGGCGAAATACCAAGATTCAAGAGGGTGTTCACAACGCTAAGACATTTACCAAAACCGCAAGACCTGATTTTGTTAAGACAAAAAAGATTTTGGTGAGAAAAGATTATTTGACTTGTTTAGTTGTTCACACTGCTCTAAAAGCACATGACTCACACATGTGGTATCTTGATAGTGGGTGCTTTCGTCACATGTCCGGTAACAAATCCTACTTCACCTCCCTTGAAAAATATGAAGGAGGAATTGTTACCTTTGGAGATGGCGGCACTTCTAGAGTCATTGGTAACGGCTCTATACGTGTTGCTAGTCTTCCCAAGCTGGAAAATGCTTTACTTGTTGATGGTCTTAAAGCAAATCTTTTGAGCATTAGTCAAATGTGTGATTCCCACCATGAAGTATTGTTTTCAAAAAATAAATGTGCAATTTTGGATAAAATGGGAAATACTGTCTTGCATAGGGTTCGCACATCTGATAACTGCTATGTAATTATTACTACTAATGATCTCACTTGTCACTCTGCCATCATAAGTAACATTGATTTGTGGCATCAAAGATTAGGTCACATGAATTTTAAAGACCTAACTAAGATAGCCAACAGCTTGTGAGAGGAGTATCTAAACTGGGTAAGAATCTGAACCATGTGTGTGGACCATGTCAACTTGGAAAGCAAACCCGTGCCCCTCATAAAAAGGTGAACAGCTTTACTACCAAACGTCCTCTTGAATTGATTCACATGGATTTAATGGGTCCTACTCGCACTGAAAGCATTTGAGGTAAAAGATATATCTTTTTAACTATTGATGATTTTACTCGATTTTCGTGGATAAATTTTTTGAGGAAAAAATCTGATACGTTTGATGCTTTCCAGGCCTTAGTCCTTAAAATCCAAAATGAACAGGGTGTTTCTATTGGGTGTATCATAAGAATCTGAACTGATCATAGTCGTGAATTTGAAAACAGTTCGTTTTCAGATTTTTGTGATATGCATGGAATTAAGCATGAATTTTTTGCACCTATTACTCCACAACAAAATAGAGTGGTTGAGAGGAAGAACAGAGTTGTTCAAGAAATGGCTAGGGTCATGCTCCTTAGTAAGAAACTTCCTCCAAAGGTTTGGGCTGAAGCCCTAAATACTGCTGTTTATGTCATAAATCGCGTGTATTTAAGGCCCGGCACTTTACAAACTCCATATGAATTGTGGAAGGGTTTGAAACCTAATATAAAATACTTCAAAACTTTTGGGAGTAAATGTTACATTTTCAAAAATAGAGAACCTTTGGGTAAATTTGACTCCCAAAGTGATGAAGGTATTTTTGTAGGATATTTAACCACTAGTAGGGCTTTTCGAGTCTACAACCTACGAACTTCTTCTTTAATGGAATCAATCAATGTGGTTATAGATGTCACAGGTTCTCCTACTCTAGCAACAAATGATGATGACAATGGTGAGTCTTCACTCCTAGATACTGAACCATAAAGTCAAAGAGAAGTTGAGGTCCAAGCACAAGAAGTTGAGACAGCACCATCCTCAATGGTAAGTCAAAGTCCAAAGAGTGCACAAAGAGACATCACTCCTGATGCTTCTGTCACCGCAAGTCCTGAGTTCAAACCATTAGCAAGGTTGAACTGAATCATCCAACTCAACAGGTGATTGCAAGTGTATCGGATTGAATGAAAACCCGAAGACAGATTCGGGATGAGGTATCACATATGTGTTATGTTTCACTAATTGAACCTAAGAATTTTAAAGAGGCCTTGCTAGATGATAGTTGGGTCAATGCTATGCATGAAGAATTAGGTCAATTTGAACGTAACAATGTTTGGACTTTAGTTCCCAGACCTAGAGATATGAATGTGATAGGTACTAAGTGGATCTTTAAAAATAAATCTGATGAGAATGGTACTGTGGTTAGAAATAAAGTAAGGTTGGTTACTCAAGGCTACACACAAGTAGAGAGTGTTGACTATGATGAGACATTTGCCCCAGTTGCATGTCTCGAATCTATTTGTATTTTACTTGGTGTTGCTTGTTTTCTTGGTTTCAAATTATATCAAATGGATGTGAAAAGTGCCTTTCTGAATGGGTACTTGAAAGAAGAGGCTTATGTTGAGCAACCAAAAGGGTTCGAGAACCCTAAATGTCCAAATCATGTCTACAAGTTAGACAAGGCATTGTATGGATTGAAACAAGCTCCTCGGGCTTGGTATGACAGACTTACTACATTTCTTCTTGATAATGACTTTCAAAGGGGCAGTGTGGATAAGACCTTATTTGTGAAACATACTAAGTCCCATATTCTTATTGCTCAGATTTATATTGATGATATTGTGTTTGGATCCACTGCTGATCATCTTGTGAAACATTTTTCGGATTGCATGACACATGAGTTTGAGATGAGCATGATGGGAGAGTTGTCTTATTTTTTGGGTCTTCAAATTAAACAGTCTCCTTCAGGTATGTTTGTTTCTCAGTCTAAGTATGCCAAAAATCTTGTGTCAAAGTTTGGTCTTGAATCTGCCAAACATGCACGCACTCCCATGAACACCAGTCTTCACCTTTCTGAAGATTCCTCTGGTACTGATGTTGATCCTACCATGTATAGGAGTATGATAGGGAGTCTTCTTTACCTCATAGACTACTAATATTGCTTTCAGTGTAGGTGTTTGTGCCCGTTACCAAGCCAATCCTAAAGAGTCTCATCTTCTTGCTGTCAAACGCATCATTAAATATGTTAATGGGACATTGGGGTATGGGGTTTGGTTTTCTATTGATACTACAATTGAAATTACTGGTTTTTCTGATGCCGATTGGGCAGGGTGTGCTGATGATAGGTGTAGACGCGCCCGCGTAGGGGGACCTCGCTACTACAGTTCGGACTCGATTTGTGTCACGGTTCTTAATCTGAACCAAAGAGTCCAAATCTGGCAAATCGTTTTGACAAACAGATTTTTGAAAAAGTAGTGCCAAACATGGACTGCTTTGCTAGATACAGAGGCGCCACCTAAATATTTTAAAATGGGGGAATTTAGGAAACCCTGACTCGGTGCCGAAGGCCACATGTCCGTCATCACCGGAGTTGTCTCGGCTCGGGAGCTTGGGTACGATCGGGGAAGGTCAGCTATGAGCACCCCCTTTCGCCCGGTCCGAAGACCGGCCTCTACTAACCGTGATATCCGCACTTGAAAGCTTTATGTGTTCTCAATCCATTTATTAGCCTAGAATTACTATGTTATGCGCGCAGCAAACAAGTATAGACTAGATTGCCTAATTTGGAAATAAACATTGCATATCCGTTCGGTTTGAAAATGCTTTGGAATTTGCTACTCGCAAGTAGGCTAAAATACGGATTTCAACGAGTTTTTCCAACTCAAACAATCCAACCTTCACCCACAGGCATTCAAACAATTATAACACATAAGCATCTAGCCACATGTTAAGCATGCTGTCATGGTAACATTCACACTCATGTGATATGCTAAAGCGGAAATACTTACACAGTACTCCGTGCCAAAACAAAGAACTTGTTAGCAAACATGCATGATCCAAGTCCATGTGAAGTGCCTAATGCATCGCATACAAAATGTTACTAGAATAGGCTCGACTATCCTAAACATGTCATGTGAAAATGCACAATTATCACGTATTCAGTTTGGGAATTGAAGTATTGATGCAATTAGCGTGATGTACCGAGCCTAATGCATGTAATACAAATGCATGGATGCACACATGCATAGCATGAGGTATGCTAAATTAAACGTGCCCTAATCTACCATCATAAGCAGGTAAATAAAAGGGAAGAAAGACGTGAGGTTGGAAGACATACACACACTCACGCACACTTATTACAGGTTTGCCCTCGCTCGGAGGAACTGAATAAATATTACAAATTAATTAACTACGCAAGCTAATTAATATTACAAATTAACTAATTTAATTAATAAATTAAATAAATAAATTAAAGCAGGAAAATGCCTCGGGAAGCGCGCCACCATGCGCAAGCTGCCTCTGTTTTCCTTCCTTTCCTCCTCTGGAGGCTGTCAAAGCCTCAGGATTGATCCCTTGGACAGAGAGGATCACCACCGGCTGAATGAAACTTCCACCGGCAGTGTAGTATGGCCATCGGCACAAAATTGAAGCTGTCGGCAGAGAAAATGGTGCCGGTCGGCACATTACACTGCCGGTCGGCAGAGTATTCCTGCAGAACCTGCAACTCACAGCAACAGAGGGCAAAACAAGGCATGGCAGCACAATTCAAAGCATGTATGCACCAACCATGTCTCTTATCATTGTAATGACTCAAAGGGACATGTGCCTCGGTTCTCGGACCACCAATCACGCATTTCCATGCATGATGGCCCAAAGAACCGAGTATGAAACTTTGGTTTCAAATGCAATGCAAACCAATCAAACAAAACCCCCAATCCCTATCACCCAAGTCAAGGGACAAGGAATGCATGCAAGATGCAATGCAACCTAGGCATACGAGCTAGGAATGCAACATGGCATGGCAAGGCACTTATGCAAGCATACAAGCATACATATGGCAATGCAAATGGATGGCAAGATGGTCTTATACATGAATTAGGCAACTCTAATAAGGCCTAAAACAGTGGCCAAAATGACCAAAACAAGAAGCCAAAACACATGCACACATACACATGATGGAAGGCCTACACTTGGGCACAAATCAAGCAACATTCAAGCACACTTGAAAGGGGCAAACAAGAACAATTAGCATGCATTATAAGCTTTGAAATCATGCTAATACATGGTGCCAAACCAAGCAACAAATCAAGCCAAGCATGCACCAAATGGCCTAAATGTTCAAAGCAAATCAATGAGGCATTGAACTACACTTAACAAGACCAAACATGGCATGCAAAGAGGGACCAAAATCAGAGGTTTAGCATGTTAAAACAAAGCTAAAGGACTACTTAGATGGCATCTAAATGGCCCAAATACAAAGGCATACACCATGGCCAAAATATGGAGCATTGCAACACATGCTTTCAAAGCATTAAAGAGACATGCAAGGCAATCAAACAAGCATGGAAATGGGACTGAAATAGCATGTAGGATGATTCCAAATCATCAAAACAATGCAAAGATTGCATGCTACACATGCACATACTCAAGGCCAACAAGCCTAAATACAAAGGAGCTATATAATGCATGCAAAGATCAACCCAAACGACTATGGACAGAGCTAAAACATGGCAAAATAAGCACATAATCTTCACAAATACAAGCCTAAAACATGCTCCAACAAAGGCTAACAACCTAGAACATGTTAAGGCACAAATAAGGCATTACATGGCAACTATGCTAAACATGCATGAAGTTCCAAAACCAACTTGAAATCATGTTATATTATGGATATATAAGCATGAAAAACAAACCAAACATGCTCAACACACACTCAAGCATAGGCTTCCTTAAGAGGCCAAAATATGTCCTTTTCAAGGACAACAAGGAGAGGGGGTGGCCCTCTCCTTCTTGGGACTTCAAAGCATCATCTTCACCACTGAAATCTCTCAAGATTTCAGTGGTGAAGAGACCTCAACACCAAAATCCCGGAGCTAGCACAAAATGGTCCAAAAAGAGGCCTTTCAAGGCCTAAGGTTGGTCAACAACCCTCAAACAACAAAACACTCTTAATAAACAATAAAGAGGGCCTAAAAATAGAACTTTTTTATGTTATACAATAAGCACAAAAACAGCTCTAAGATAGGTATAAAATTGATGCAAGAATGGGGAAAAAAAAGGACTAGAATCTCACCCTTGAAGACCCCTTCACGAATGGTGCTCCAATGGCCTCCTTGAGCTTGAATCCAACACCAAAACTTCAAAACACACTCTTTAGAACCTCAGCTCCAAGAGGAAGGTGAAACACTAGGTGTTTGTGTGCAATAGTGAGACACAAAACACCTAGTGTGCAAAATGAGAGGGAAAGAGAGATAGGTTGTGTATGTCTAACCCTAACCCTAGAAAACCAGAGCTCTCCTCTGTATTTTCCTCTCTCAAAAATGTCTAAAGCCTCCCCCTTTTGCCTTAGAGAGAGCCTCTCTCTATATGCCTCTTGTAAAGCTTACAAGACAAGCTTTGCAAGAGGGAGATCCCTCCATACACGTGTATGGAGGGGAGCAAAAGCAATACAGCTGTCTAAAAATATCTGCAAAAGCAGATGAACAGCAATCGGCCGGCAAAAAATGCCATCTTGGCCAAAAAAAGTGCCGACCGGCACAAAAAAGTGCTGACCGGCAACAAATAGTGCCGGCCGGCAAACTATATTGCCGGTGGCAGCAAAAATCAGCCGGTGGCATATAGCCACTGCCGGTGAAGGGTGGGGATGGTCTACAAGCCCCACTCTGCCCCTCTAAGGCATGATGCAAGTGTTTGGTGCAAAACCAGACACTAAACGGTCGAGTTCGGGGATCCTGAGGCAAAGCGCGTGAGCCGAGACCTCCGGGAACTCCAAACGAACACAAACATGGATAATCACCGAGTGTTCAAACGGTGACGTCCAAGTCTTGAGGACGGTCAAAAATGGGGTGTCTACAGTTGCTCCTCTTTGACAGAGCTCGAAAGTCATAACAATGACGGGAGTGAATGTCAAAGCCCAGAGACGACCCGTTTTTGACAAGGCCGAAGACTTAGACAAGCATACAAGACAAATAAGGTATGCGCCCGGAGGCAGGGGCAAAATGCAAGACAATGCACAGAGCCGAGCATAACTTATGATCATGCAAAGAAAGCTGTAATGAAGCAAACATGCGACAATTTTAAGCTAGCATACACCAAACTACACTACAATGCAGAAAGGATGTAAGAGAATTATGGAATTCTCAATACGTCTCATTCGGGAGATACAATACCTGTGCGGCTCGTCTGGTTGCACCAGCTTCAAATGAACCGTACATACAATATCGTGCCTGAAAAGAAAACAAACTTAGCAGGTACAATATTGTTAGCAACGTGCATGACAATGCAAATGGATGCGAAACGATATGCAATATATACAAAACAATGTATAAACAATGCAAATAAACATGCAATGTAATTGAAACAATGCAAGCTACATGCAAAGCAATTGAATCGTGATCCAATCACGAGCGGTTCGGAGCCACACCTATGTCAAATAGATTGATGGAGATAACAAGTCTGACTACCACAGAACGATCAACTGAACTGTGAGTATTGTAGACAGACGCAAGAACGAGTATTGGGTGGAATTGACATGAGTGGGGAAACAACCCGCTGGAGAAAGGACTACGATCCTAATGCCGGATGCAAAAATTACACTACAATGTAATGTGAATGAATATGGCACACAGGCCAAACCAAATATTGCCTAGGAAAGGCATGTACACATACAAACCATGTGTAACACAGAAAAGGTGCCGCAACCCTCAACCAACATATCAGCGTGGAATCGGTGCGATACACATACAGAACTGTGTTTTAACATGAAAAGTAAGGACACATACCAGACCAAGCTCAACATTGAAAGGCGCAAGCCATAGATGGAAGGTGATGCGATGAATGCATGCAATCTACAATGCAATATCTACAAATATGCAATGGAATGGATATGGATACAATGGATATGGCATACAAGCCAAACCAAATTTTGCCTAGGAAAGGCATGGACACATACGAGCCATGTGTAACACAGAAAAGGTGCCGCAACCCTCAACCAACATATCAGCGTGGAATCGGCGCGATACACATGCAGAACTGTGTTTTAACATGAAAAGTAAGGGCACATACCGGACCAAGCTCAACTTGGAAAGGCGCAAGCCATAGGCGGAAGGTGATGCAATGAATGTATGCAATCTACAATGTAATATCTACAAATATGCAATGGAGTGGGTATTTACAACATGTATGACAATGCAGTGCAATGCGACCTACTGGGGAAAATGCAATGGATGCATGCGAGCTACGATGGAAATGCATGACAATGCACTATGATGCAATGACTATGATTGTAACTTTCCCTATCTTACCAACAGGGTGATATACTAGGTTGGTTCAGTATCCAGAACTGAGGCGTAGATATGCCGCCTCAACCTATGGGGCTTCCATACAGATTTCAAGCCGAGGGTAAACCTCTGGGTATTTAAACTAGACTTTAGTCTCGGAACTCCCGAACCTTAGCGTTCTAGGCATAAGCCATTCGAACTCTAGTTTCCACCGTCCCAGTTGGTCTTCTAGGAACTCATCGCAAGCATAGGCAGGTGGCTTTACCAGACCACCGAAAGTCATTCGGGCACGACAAACACCAAAGGAATTGCACCTTTAGAGGATTTAAGGTCTCCTAGACCGGAATGCAAAATGTATGCATGACAATGCATGTTTTGTTGTTTTTGAAATGTAAATGATGTATGAAATGCATGTTGCATGGAATGCGCGACAACACGCGGCTTTCGAAGTGTACGGCAACGCGAACACTAAAGGTCTTACACCTTCCAAGGATTTAAGGTCTCCTAGACCGTACGTGTTTAAGGTCTCGCCAGACCATGCGTGTTTAAGGTCTCGCCAGACCGTGCGTGTTTAAGGTCTTGCCAGACCGGAGTATTGCACGATGGTATGATGCGCAAAATAGCGCTATGCGTTAGGCAACGCGAGTGCACAGGACAGTGCGATGGAATGCATGCAAAATGCAATGAGATGCGCAAAACAGCGCGAAATTGATACATGCAAGATGCAAGCGAGGCACACAAAACAGTGCGATGCGCAAAACAGCGCGAAATTTGAAACGCACAAAACAGTGCGATGCGCAGAACAGCGCGAGGTTTGAAATGCACAAAACAGTGCGATGCGCGGAACAGCGCGAACAACTTTGAAATGCACAAAACAGTGCAATGCGCAGAATAGCGCGAACAATTTTGAAATGCACAAAACAGTGCGATGGTTTGAAATGCACAAAACAGTGCGACGGTTTGAAATGCACAAAACAGTGCGACAGTTTGAAATGCACAAAACAGTGCGACGGTTTGAAATACACAAAACAGTGCGACGGTTTGAAATGCACAAAACAGTGCGATGCGCAGAACAGCGCGAACAATTTTGAAAGGCACAAAACAGTGCGATGCTAAGTGCGACACGCATGCCACACGGAGTGTAAATGGGCTTAAATGCGCAACAACGCACGTATTCCAGAATGCATGACAATGCATGGAATGGAAATGCAATGATGATGCATGAGAAATGTGCACGACAATGCAAAGGGGTGTGTGTTGCGACGCTTGTAACACGTGCATAACAATGCAAATGAGTGACGCACGACAGTGCGATGTAATGCATCGAAGTAGTGTGATGAACTTGTGCAACACACATGGGGTAACTGTTGAATTCAAAAGGATACAAAAAGGATACACCTTGTACGAATTCGAGTGCCACGCACTGGAGACACGGCCCGCGGTCAAAACGGAGGTCGGTTGAATGTCGGAGATGCACTTTCTTGCACTTTCTTGAGCTATGAAGACCACGAACTTCTCATATGGCCTAAACAAGGCTGTGGGAACCCCACCTGCCGAAAGAGGAGGCCACCGGCTGGCCATCGGCACAAAAACAATTCCATCGGCACAAAAAAGTGCCGGCCGGCACAAAACATTGCCGACCGGCAAACAATTGCTGGTGCGGGGCAGTTTTGTCTTTTCACCTTGGGTGTTATAAAATAGGGCTTCAAGCCCTATTTTCTCATTCTCTCCACGCCGAAAACTCTTGCTCTCTCTCTCTAGAGTGCTTCTCTCTCATTTTTCGCCCGTTTCTTCGCGTTCTACGCTCGTTTCATCGTCGGATTCGCGATCCTCTTCGCGTTTCGGACATTTTCCACCGATCACATTCTCGTTTCGGTGCCTCGTTCGGCGTTCTCGCCTTTTCGGGGTTTGTTCCCCTCACTTTCCTCTTCATTTCCGTGCCTCTTCACATTCCGGCCTTCCCGGCCATTTCCGACCCTCTCGGGAGTTGACTTTTCAGTTGACTCTTCGCATTCCGGCTCGATTTTCCCTTTTCCAGCCATTTTCACACCACTCTCTTCATGGCGGACGACATTCCACGTGGCGGGACTCCCCCGGACCATGAGATGGATCCCGGGGTCGAGCTCCTACCACTGAGCGAGCGCCCGTTCGATCCGGTGACCTACCGGCCGGCGATCCACGTTCTGCCCCCGGACGGCCTGCGTCAGTTCCGGAGCTTTGAGAGGTACGCGGCGCCTGAACTACTACTACGTGAGCCTACCTCCCACCTTTCATTCGGCACTTCCGAGGTAACTCTTCATCTTCTGCTTTACTTTCTGCAATGTAGGATACAAAACTGCCATAGTTAGCTGTATTCTCTAATTGCTGAAATCTGATATGCCGTAGACCGTAGTTGACTGTAAACATACGTACAACTGATATCTGCTTGAGACTGACACATGCACACACACTGCACTAGCCCTGCATCACCCAAACACACGGCACATACTGTATTTCACTGCACACACACTGGCACCCAGTATTTGTCTGAATCTGTCAAACTTGCACATATGCTACATCTGTTCTGGAACACCCAAACACGCTGACACAGCACACGCATTTTCCTGTAAGCACACCGGTACCCGGTACTTGCCTGAATCTGAAAAACTTGCATACATGCCATATCTGTCTTTTGAAAACTGCATTTTGAATGTTGTCTCGCAATTGTTGTTTTCTGTTTGCAGGAGGGTTCCCATACCATTCGCGGGTATGGGAATACTGGTGCACGGGAGTGGTATGATGAGCTCCCTGATGCGGTCCAGCGCATCGTGGACCGAGCGGGCTTCGGCACCTTCTGCCGAGGGCTCTCTAGGCTCTCCACATGCAGACCTCTCCTTGCTGCTTTGGCGGAGAGGTGGTGGGACACCACCGATTCTTTCCACTTTTCTGCTGCGGGGGATATGACGATGACCCCTTATGACTTCTCGATGCTCACAGGCATCGGGGTAGGGGGGGATCCGATCCCTTTCGACACAGACATGGATGAGTGGACCGCCGCTCAGGTCCATCTACTGGGGGAGGCCCCACTGCTAGCTCGTCCAGGCTTCGTCCGATACTCCTGGTTCGAGACACAGTTTCGGGTCCAGCGCGCATTGGAGGAGGTGCAGATGACCCCAGAGGACGAGGAGAGGTATGCTCGCGGCTTCCTCATGTTCCTGTTCGGGACTACTATCTTCGCCGACCGGGCGAACACCGTGCCTCTCTGCCTTCTCAGCGCACTGGTGGACGTCCGGGACATCTTGCACTACGATTGGGGCGGCGCTACTCTGGCCACCCTATACGGATATATGAGCTCGGCTTCTCGCGGCAGCGGCCAGCTCCTCGGAGGCTACTGGCGGGCTTGGGAGGTACATTCCTTCTCCGCTTTTCATTTCTGTCCGATATTCTCTGTACTCTGTACACTGCACACACTGCGGTCTGCTTTACACTCACTGTATACTGTACACACGGCACACACATACATTCTACTTTACACTTACTGTACACTGCTCACACTGTGCACTGCACACAATACACGGCTCAACACACGGCTCTGCCATTTCTGCTTTATTCTGTATATCCTGCTCTATCTGATGGTCATACTGACATCTGTTTTGCAGTTGTGGGTTTACGCCTACTTCCCTAGGCTTGCACCCATACCAGTCGCGGAGCCTCCTCCGGCTGTCCCGTTCTCGAGTCGCTTTGACGGGAGATGCACCCGGCGACCACGGGAGACGTTCGGCTTCTTCCGCCGATATTTCGACACCATCACCCCCACAGAGGTATGCTTTACTTTCAGTTCGTTTAGCTTCGCTTTCCCACTGCATGTTTCAATAACAGTAGATAACAAACTGTCTGTTACTTTCAGATCACATGGCGGCCATGGGCCTCCTTGCCGTCGGCGATGCGGGGTCGGTTCCCTGGTGCTGAGGAGACCTCGCGTTTCCGGATCTTGCTAGAGGGCCCGGTCTGTCGGGCTTGGTACCTGGGGGAGCGTTTTCTACGCCAGACCCGCGGGTTACCTGAGCAGATAGTCCCGGCTCACCCTCCTGCAGAGATGAGGGAGACCGAGGGGCTGACCCCTGAGCAGCTGGATGATTACTCCATCGGCTGGGAGGAGGCCGGCTTCCGAGGCACCGGCGACTATCAGGAGTACGTGCGGACGTACCTGATGCGCCCCTTGAGTGGCCGTCGAGCAGAGGGGGCCAGGCCTGTAGCATCGGCGGCTGGGGCCGGAGCAGGAGCAGGGGCTGGATCTTCAAGGAGGGCCCGGGTCCGTGGGAGGGGCGGAGTGCGGGGAGGACGAGGAGCTGGCTGGCCTGCCCTGCCTGCTGTACTGACTTTCCAGGGGCAGGGTGGCTCGACCTATCAGATCCCCTTCGCCCCTCCACCGGCTGGGCACGAGTTCATTGACGTCCCCGACTTGCCTCCGGTACGTATTACTGCATTTTGTACAGTTATTCAATTCAGTTTACTTGATATTCCACAGAATACTGATGCATCTGACACTTTTGCAGGCTTCTTCTGAGTACACCCGTCAGTCGTTGGCGATGAATGCCTCGATGATGGGGATGCTCCAGCGGACATTTGACCTTCTAGCCGTCTACAGCATGCCGGTATGTCCTTCTGACACTGGCCTCAAACCATTCATACACTGCTTTACATAATCTGATGCACGACACAACACCTGATACACTAATCTCACAGTATCTGAACACTGCATACACTGCATTCTGTACTGTACTCTGTACTGATAAACTGCTCACGGCACTCTTACACTGTACTCACACACTGCATTCTGCATTGCTAAACTGCTCACGGCACTCTTACTGTATTCACACACTGCATTCTGCACCTTCAAACTGTTCACAGTGTACTGATGCATTTCCCTTTTGTGTACTTTTCAGCCTCCTTTCCAGATTCCCATGGCAGGAGGTGCTCCAGCTAGACCTTTTGTCCCTGCTCGGGGGAGAGATGAGGAGGGCAGGATATTTCCCCGTACCAGGGGAGGGCGTACTCACGTCGGGAGTAGCTCGCGAACTCCAGTCCCGGACGATGATGACGAGGAGTCAGAGGCGGAGGTAGAGTCATCGGAGGAGGAGACCGGAGACGGTTCTAGCTCGGGCTCTGACGACGATGCTGATGATGCTCCTGGACCCTCGTCCAGGAAGAGGACCAGGACAGACTGACAGCCCTTGGAGTCGCTGGACATAGATGCAGATTTTTGCTATCTTTTCTTTCTTTCTTGTACTTTTCTTTTTGGTTGGTAGATAGATTACCTTGTACTGCCGCAGGCAGATTTTGTTTCCAAAACTTGTACTTGAAAAAGATTATGAAATGAAACGGACTTTTTATCTGAAAAAGTGTTTACATTTACACATTTCATGCATTGCATCGCATCTCATCATGTTACACCTCAATGTAAATGGAATTGATTGGTTGTCTGAAAATTGAACACTTGCACTGTAATAATCAGATAACTTAAACAACCAACAGCCAAAATAACCCAAGCAACCCACTGCCTGATTCTGGACACACAGCCCTTACTCTGTTGGGGATTAATCTGCATACAGCCCATAACACGGCATTCGATTCATTCTGCACACGGCAAACTTCTGAACAAACGGCCCAATCTGACAGGACGGACCTCAATGACGGAACCGGTTGGAGTCAAAACACATTCAAATGTAGAGAATGGCACAGCATTCTGAGCATAGATGATTTTTGAAATCGAATGAGGGTTTTTCAAACTGGGATATCGAGCCTACCACTGAACACAGCGGGGAGGACTCAAACAAAGAGGAACACGACCTAAACACAACGAGACACGCTCGGGAGAGACTCAAAACAAAAGACGAGACCGTCAAATGAAAGAGACACGACACACAGACGCGTAAACGAAGATGGGAGACCTCGGACCACGAGGAGCCAGTTCAATCTGGGTATTGTTTCCCACCCTTTCTGATTTGTGATTCTCACATCACTCGACTCTCGAGCTCGGATTTTCTCTCGGAGCCCTTTCCCTCCCTTTTCTCTCAACTTACACCTCTCTATTCTTCATTCTCTCATTTTTCATCCCTCCCCGGGGTGATTGATGGATAAATAGAACGGTGTGGGTTCATGCTCATCACCATTAGCTCACGGCTATTTCTTCTGGCGGGTAGAGCGCTCTTCTGGCAAGTACGTTGATGACGGGGGAAAGACAGAATGCCTGACTCAACTATGCCCCTAGTTCATCATTTTAACCATTTTTTCGTTTTTGCTTTCTACTAAAACGGTTTTGATCAAAACGAGAGTCGGATTAACGTACTTGTTCAATTTTTGATTTGAAAACCGTGCGAGTCAAGCCGCAAGCACTGAAAATTTTCCTTTTTGGGTCCAAGACAATGGTCCGATTTTGGAAAATGAAATAGTTTTCGAGAAAATAGTCAACCTCAGTAAAAATTTTCAAAAACTATTTTTCAAACAGCTGATGCTCGACAAGCATGGAGCTTACTCTTCGAGATGCGCAACCTCGGATCGGAGGCAATGGAAAATTGCCCCTGGTTTGAAGGGGGGTGGGAGGCAACGGAAAGTTGCCCCTAGTTTGAATGGCGGCTCACAGCGGCTCGTGGCAACGGAAAGTTGCCCCTTGTTTGGATGGTGCCGCAGCAATCCGCAGACAGTTTTCATTTAGCGATGGTCGAACTCTCAGACACAGAGATGATGGAGACGGTCACAACACATATATGGACACAATCACCTTGAAGGGTGTTGGCCACTGAACTTTGGGATGAAATCGAAACCATTGCATGGACTGAGACGCTTATGAAAGCGTTGGGGGCTGGACTTCATGATGAAGTTGCCTACGTATCCCAAACATGGGAATCAAGCCTTACGTAGTTCCGGCTAAGGTCCACTCGGGTATTTTAACCTTCACTTGGTTTGGCTCTCACTTTTGCCAAGGCGCCCAATGCGGGTTTTCGACCTTGCGAGCTTCTTTTCATTTTCTATTTCTTTTTCTTCTTTTTTTGCTTTTTTTTCTTTTTTTTTTCTTCTTTTTTTTTCTTCTTTTTTTTTCTTTTTTTTGTATTTTTCTCTTGCTCTAACTTTTGCCTGGGCCGCCCTTCCGGGTTTTCGGCCCAGCGAGCCTCTCAAAGGGTAAAAGTGTAGCAAGTCCATGCCAAATGGTTTTTTTTTGAAATTGAAGCCTCTCTGTGTCTAGGAGAACGGCTGTTGCACTGATTTGCGGAGAATCCATCAAGGTTGCTCCACGAGCTTCTTCCGGCGAGATCTACTCCTTCTGATTCGGCTTTGATACTTCTTGATCGAAGGCTACTTCAAAACTGGCCACACGGGCCTTTCATGGCGTTTGTCTGTTGAACTTTCTGAACATTCTGAACGGGTTCAAAGTCGGAAAACAAACAGGTTGGATCTTGAGGCTGAGAGCGATCCTAGGCTGCGCGACCTCAAGAGCGATTCCACACAGGTCTTCGCAGGGCCGCGTAAAACATTTGCTTTTGAAAGTTTTTAAGAAAGCGACGAATCGCTCGCGCCGAAGATAGTGCGGAACCAATCTGGATCAGGCCAGGATCCTTCTCAGTACTCACGCCGACAAGCATGGCTTTATTCATAAAAGGGCTTAGCACGCCTCTCTTTCTCTCAAAATGATCAAAATTTTACAAAACCCGAGGAATTCCTTCCTCTTCGTTTTTTCATCACCGTAGTGTTCAAAAGGTTTGTTTTTTTGAAAAACTTAGGTTAATGCAATGAGTTTGGCACACAGGAGAGCAGGCGAGATGTACTGTCAGGCCAATTAAATTCTCTGGTCCTTATGCTGAAAGCGAGCATGAAGTTGAGATAGCAACAGCTGTTTCAATCGGCTCCGTTGGTGCAACTGGCCCCTCGGCAGAAACAGACTCAAAACAAAAACAGATAATAATTACTAAACAAAATGGTGTTCGAGGCAACAACCCCAGAATCACCAGGTATTATATACAACGGGGACTGACTCGATACAACCAGACAGACCCTTAAGCAAAAAAGACTGACTCAAGACAAAGAGACAGACTCAAAACAAAAGACTGACTCGATATCCAAATCAGGATTTACAAAACTCGGTTTCACCGATGCTCAAAATGCGTGCCAGACGCTTCATCAAAAATGTACCAAATGTTGCCCGCAGGCGGTTCGCTTTACATACTCGCAGTATCTGAGCCCTCGAAATCCAGCAACTGAGTGGTGACGGGCTTGCCTGAGGTAGGTGGTAGGATAACCTTGTTAACAATCAAATCCTGCACTTCATGACGAAGGCGGGAACATCCATCGGTACTGTGACCGGACTGTTGATGGTACGCGCAGTACAAGGTAGCATCATGAGTGGCGGGGAGATTCTTCGGGAGTGGCCGGGGCTCCAAAGGCTTAAGATGCCCATTCTTCGCCAATATTAATAATGCCCTAGACAAAGGCATGTGGAGGTCGTGAAAAACCCTGCGCCCTCGGGGCAGGTACTTTGCAGTTTGAGGATTCTTGCCAGATGCGCTGGCGAAAGGATCAGCTGGCGTTGCCTTGGCTTTGTGAACCTTCCCCGATGCAGGGTTGGGAACTACTGGAATTGTCTGGGCATGACGGGGTCCATCCCGGTTTTCTGCCTGGCTTGAACTGCCTTTGATCGGAGTGGGGAAAGAATCATCCACAGCTTTGGTCACTATTGCAGATGTTTGTTGCTTGTTCATCCCTCTGGCCTTCAGAGCCTCGACTGACCACAGCAGTTGCTCAATGGGGTCGGCATCTATCTTTGCCTTGTCTTTTCCTCTGGCCTCAGCCTGATCAAGGGTCTGGGTTGGTGCTGGCATGTCGTGGCTATAGCCGGAAGCCACCTCTGGCTGGCTGAGCTCTATCACAATCCGCCCCAGTAGCGGGGGCTCCTGTGGTGCAAAATTCCCGGCATACGGCGCCGCTGGCGGTGAAGCCGACATTCCATAGGCGAGGTCTGCCACAGACCTTTGGAGATCGCCTATCATCCCCATCAATTCGAGGGTGGTGGGCTCACGAGCCTGGTATAACTGGGGAGCCCAGACTGGGTGCACAACGGGCGACCTGGGCGGATATGACATACTGATGCTGGCCTCATTCTGCGGAGCGGTTCCCTGCTCCGATGCAGTTGCCATAACCACAATTTCTTCTGAACTTTGTGCCGCCATAAATCCTGCCTCAGCAAAGGGGAACACTGGCTATTCTGTTTCAACTCTGCAACTCTCTAAACTGAAAGAAAAACAGATAGCATTTCAGCCCAAACTGATCGAACACGGGTGTAGCCAAACAACTGTACCCTACTGCTGATCACTGTTCCCAGAAGTCACTGTTCTCGAAAACTGAACCGATACCCGCGGATAACTGATTCTCACAACTGATACTGATACTGGTGTCCCCAGGTTTGATACTCAAACTTGCAAACTGACATGTGCGTTCCTGTAGAGCAACACTCTAAAAGCACATAGCAAGTAAAGAGAACAAAGCACCCCTATGTTGGGGTAGGGTTTCCCTGCCCTATTTTGTCAGGAACTAGGGTTTCACTACGCACACAGCGGTTTCAAACAACTTAGCATCGGGTAAGCAACCTGTCCTAGCTTGGAATGGTCACTATGGATCCGAATATGCACTAGGTCGAATGGTCAAAAGGGTGCCCCGGTAAAAACCGGGGTTTGTGTTTCCATACTGTCAGAGCCCATAGCCGGTCAGCCTTATGGACATGCCTTGACAAGACAAGCCTCCGGCAAACCGTTCAGGAATGGCAGATGGCAAACACTGTGTTCCTAGGCGCACCAATGCACATGCAATGCAAAGAGACACATAAATGAAATCAAAATAGGATATCACGAGTTCGAGTCAAGCTCTCTAAAATCCCCAGCAGAGTCGCCAGAAACTGTAGACGCGCCCGCGTGGGGGGGACCTCGCTACTACAGTTCGGACTCGATTTGTGTCACGGTTCTTAATCTGAACCAAAGAGTCCAAATCTGGCAAATCGTTTTGACAAACAGATTTTTGAAAAAGTAGTGCCAAACATGGACTGCTTTGCTAGATACAGAGTCGCCACCTAAATATTTTAAAATGGGGGAATTTAGGAAACCCTGACTCGGTGCCGAAGGTGTAACAACCCTCATACTGTTTACCGATTAATGACTGATTAACCGCTAATTACTGTTAACCGAGACTGATTTTGACTGATAATTGAACTACCTAAGGTACTGAACTGACTGACTGAAAACTGGAATCGAATTGAATGAGTATGTGTGTGTTAAATTGTGTTCTATCTGTTTGACTGTTTGACTATCTGTTCCTGTTTGTATGTTTAAACTGCTAATTGAAGGCCTTATCGGCGGCCGAATTAGAAATCGACTGATGTTCCGTGACCCTTATAATTAATGTGATTTTACGGTATATTTACCTGAAAACTGTTTAGGTATGATTAAATTAGATTAAAATAAGCTAATTGAAGAGTTGGACTTAATTACCGTTTTGCCATTGTTAGTGGGCCCTTATTATAACATGTTAGAGCCTTGGTATGCTTGAATCAAACATTTTTCTCAGCTCATTTCTTGCTTTTGCCGACCAAGAGAGGAGAGTTAGAGAGAGAGAGAATTGTTCTTGTTGATTTTGCTGGTAAATTGCTTGGTAATTGAAGAATTGTTGAAGTGATTGCATATTTGAGCTCCCTTCTTGAAATACAAGACTAAAGGTAGCTCCATTGTCTTCTTAGTCATGTTTTGGTTCATTGTGGTTGAATTGAAGCTTAATTGTTGCATGCATGTTGCCATTCTTGAAGTTTTGAGGTTGTAGTTCATAATACCTCACATGCATGTCCATCTTTTGGTCATACTCCATGAGTTCATCTTGCTTTTGAAGGTTTGAGCTCTTTTGAAACAGCATTGAAGCTTTAAAAATGATTTAAGGTCATGCATGTCATGTTTGAGGATTGTTCTTGGAAAATGGTTGGAAATTGGGTTTGAATTAAACACCCTTGGGCTTTGATTTCCTAAATTGAGTTTTGAAATATGTTATTCTATGTGTTTAAAAGAGTTTTCCAGAAAATTGGCCCAAGAGGATCGAATTTTATGCATCTAAGCTTGGTTTTGAACCTGGAGCTCGAATCTGGGATTTCCAGATTTCAGTCGTCCGCTCGAGCGGGGGTAGTGCCGCTCGAGCGGTAAAATCGAGCTTCCAGCATCTTGCACTGTAGAACAGTCCGCTCGAGCGGAGTATTGGGCGCTCGAGCGGAGGACTGGATGACACGCTCGAGCGGGGACCTTTGTTTGCCTGTACGCTCGAGCGGGGAAACCTGCGCTCGAGCGGGACCCTGTTTCACTGAAATTTCCGAAAATGTTTTCTAAGTGTACTTTTGCATCCTCATCCCATCCTAGGCATTCTTAGGCCTAGTTTAAGACATCTTGATGAGGATATCGATGTAGAACACACCAAGGCAAATTAGGGATTAAGTTATGAGATTTCCCAACTGTGTAGCTTAGTGTGTTCAATCTGTTAACTGTGTAGGGTTGGCGACTGGAGAGACACGCTCTAGCATACTGTAGCCCGAACTCTGTGAGTAACAATTGTGTAAAGATATGTTCAACTGATTATCTTTTGAATACTGAACTGAACTGTTTACTGAACTGGTATTATTTACTGAATGAATGTATGTCCTTTATTTCTGAACTGTACTGTGGCATCCTTAGTACCTACGGTTTACTGTTACTGTTACTGTTACAGAGATCTCTGTCGGTTTCCTTGTGGAACCACTACTGTTTACTGACTGATGGCCATCATTACTGTTCGGTCTTTTAAGACCTACTGTTACTGTTATGCTAATGGATGTACCACATATGACTGTTTACTGTACTGAGCAACTGAAATACTGATTGAAATGAACTGTTTTCATTACTGTAAGGACATTCATTCTAAACCCCTTTACGCTTTATGTTATTCACTGGGCTTTAGCTCACTGCTCATATATATATGTAGGTGTTCAGGCACCAGACCACAGCTAGAGGCGTCAGGGTTACTCCAGTTTTGTCAAGCCAGCCTTTGTGCCTCACCGCGAGGTTCCGAGTCTACCTGCGAAGGCTTAGGGGTGTTTTAAGAATTCCCCCTTCTGTACTGTTTTACCGCTCTGTATAGACTGTATGTTACTGTACCGTTATATAGGGTCGAGTCCCTAATCTGAATGCTTGTAAATATCGTGCATACTGTTCTGTACTGTTATGTATAAATGTATGAAAAATCTTTTTGGCATACAGACTGTCACAGCTCAATGGACATTATTTATTTACTGTATTGGCTTCCGCCAGGCCCTGTACTCTGTTTTACTGTATTACTGTTAAGCAGGCCTTCGGTAATCTCGGATTACTGGCCGGTTACGGTGCTAAACCCATAGGGCCGGGTTTGGGTCGTGACAGAAGGCCACATGTCCGTCATCACCGGAGTTGTCTCGGCTCGGGAGCTTGGGTACGATCGGGGAAGGTCAGCTATGAGCACCCCCTTTCGCCCGGTCCGAAGACCGGCCTCTACTAACCGTGATATCCGCACTTGAAAGCTTTATGTGTTCTCAATCCATTTATTAGCCTAGAATTACTATGTTATGCGCGCAGCAAACAAGTATAGACTAGATTGCCTAATTTGGAAATAAACATTGCATATCCGTTTGGTTTGAAAATGCTTTGGAATTTGCTACTCGCAAGTAGGCTAAAATACGGATTTCAACGAGTTTTTCCAACTCAAACAATCCAACCTTCACCCACAGGCATTCAAACAATTATAACACATAAGCATCTAGCCACATGTTAAGCATGCTGTCATGGTAACATTCACACTCATGTGATATGCTAAAGCGGAAATACTTACATAGTACTCCGTGCCAAAACAAAGAACTTGTTAGCAAACATGCATGATCCAAGTCCATGTGAAGTGCCTAATGCATCGCATACAAAATGTTACTAGAATAGGCTCGGCTATCCTAAACATGTCATGTGAAAATGCACAATTATCACGTATTCAGTTTGGGAATTGAAGTATTGATGCAATTAGCGTGATGTACCGAGCCTAATGCATGTAATACAAATGCATGGATGCACACATGCATAGCATGAGGTATGCTAAATTAAACGTGCCCTAATCTACCATCATAAGCAGGTAAATAAAAGGGAAGAAAGACGTGAGGTTGGAAGACATACACACACTCACGCACACTTATTACAGGTTTGCCCTCGCTCGGAGGAACTGAATAAATATTACAAATTAATTAACTACGCAAGCTAATTAATATTACAAATTAACTAATTTAATTAATAAATTAAATAAATTAATTAAAGGGGGAAAATGCCTCGGGAAGCGCGCCACCATGCGCAAGCTGCCTCTGTTTTCCTTCCTTTCCTCCTCTGGAGGCTGTCAAAGCCTCAGGATTGATCCCTTGGATAGAGAGGATCACCACCGGCTGAATGAAACTTCCACCGGCAGTGTAGTATGGCCATCGGCACAAAATTGAAGCTGTCGGCAGAGAAAATGGTGCCGGTCGGCACATTACACTGCCGGTCGGCAGAGTATTCCTGCAGAACCTGCAACTCACAGCAACAGAGGGCAAAACAAAGCATGGCAACACAATTCAAGGCATGTATGCACCAACCATGTCCCTTATCATTGTGATGACTCAACGGGGCATGTGCCTCGGTTCTCGGACCACCAATCACGCATTTCCATGCATGATGGCCCAAAGAACCAAGTATGCAACTTTGATTTCAAATGCATGCAAACCAATCAAACAAATTAGGCCCAATTCCTATCACCAATTCAAGGAACAAGGCATGCATGCAAGATGCAATGCAACCTAGGCATACAAGCTAAGGATGCAACATGGCATGGCAAAGCACTTATGCAAGCATACAAGCATACATATGGCAATGCAAATGGATGGCAAGATGGTCTTATACATGAATTAGGCAACTCTAATAAGGCCTAAAACAGTGGCCAAAATGACCAAAACAAGAAGCCAAAACACATGCACACATACACATGATGGAAGGCCTACACTTGGGCACAAATCAAGCAACATTCAAGCACACTTGAAAGGGGCAAACAAGAACAATTAGCATGCATTATAAGCTTTGAAATCATGCTAATACATGGTGCCAAACCAAGCAACAAATCAAGCCAAGCATGCACCAAATGGCCTAAATGTTCAAAGCAAATCAATGAGGCATTGAACTACACTTAACAAGACCAAACATGGCATGCAAAGAGGGACCAAAATCAGAGGTTTAGCATGTTAAAACAAAGCTAAAGGACTACTTAGATGGCATCTAAATGGCCCAAATACAAAGGCATACACCATGGCCAAAATATGGAGCATTGCAACACATGCTTTCAAAGCATTAAAGAGACATGCAAGGCAATCAAACAAGCATGGAAATGGGACTGAAATAGCATGTAGGATGATTCCAAATCATCAAAACAATGCAAAGATTGCATGCTACACATGCACATACTCAAGGCCAACAAGCCTAAATACAAAGGAGCTATATAATGCATGCAAAGATCAACCCAAACGACTATGGACAGAGCTAAAACATGGCAAAATAAGCACATAATCTTCACAAATACAAGCCTAAAACATGCTCCAACAAAGGCTAACAACCTAGAACATGTTAAGGCACAAATAAGGCATTACATGGCAACTATGCTAAACATGCATGAAGTTCCAAAACCAACTTGAAATCATGTTATATTATGGATATATAAGCATGAAAAACAAACCAAACATGCTCAACACACACTCAAGCATAGGCTTCCTTAAGAGGCCAAAATATGTCCTTTTCAAGGACAACAAGGAGAGGGGGTGGCCCTCTCCTTCTTGGGACTTCAAAGCATCATTTTCACCACTGAAATCCCTCAAGATTTCAGTGGTGAAGAGACCTCAACACCAAAATCCCGGAGCTAGCACAAAATGGTCCAAAAAGAGGCCTTTCAAGGCCTAAGGGTGGTCAACAACCCTCAAACAACAAAACACTCTTAATAAACAATAAAGAGGGCCTAAAAATAGAACTTTTTTATGTTATACAATAAGCACAAAAACAGCTCTAAGATAGGTATAAAATTGATGCAAGAATGGGGAAAAAAAAGGACTAGAATCTCACCCTTGAAGACCCCTTCACGAATGGTGCTCCAATGGCCTCCTTGAGCTTGAATCCAACACCAAAACTTCAAAACACACTCTTTAGAACCTCAGCTCCAAGAGGAAGGTGAAACACTAGGTGTTTGTGTGCAATAGTGAGACACAAAACACCTAGTGTGCAAAATGAGAGGGAAAGAGAGATAGGTTGTGTATGTCTAACCCTAACCCTAGAAAACCAGAGCTCTCCTCTGTATTTTCCTCTCTCAAAAATGTCTAAAGCCTCCCCCTTTTGCCTTAGAGAGAGCCTCTCTCTATATGCCTCTTGTAAAGCTTACAAGACAAGCTTTGCAAGAGGGAGATCCCTCCATACACGTGTATGGAGGGGAGCAAAAGCAATACAGCTGTCTAAAAATATCTGCAAAAGCAGATGAACAGCAATCGGCCGGCAAAAAATGCCATCTTGGCCAAAAAAAGTGCCGACCGGCACAAAAAAGTGCTGACCGGCAACAAATAATGCCGGCCGGCAAACTATATTGCCGGTGGCAGCAAAAACCAGCCGGTGGCATCTAGCCACTGCCGGTGAAGGGTGGGGATGGTCTACAAGCCCCACTCTGCCCCTCCAAGGCAAGATGCAAGTGTTTGGTGCAAAACCAGACACTAAACGGTCGAGTTCGGGGATCCTGAGGCAAGGCGCGTGAGCCGAGACCTCCGGGAACTCCAAACGAACACAAACATGGATAATCACCGAGTGTTCAAACGGTGACGTCCAAGTCTTGAGGACGGTCAAAAATGGGGTGTCTACAATAGGAAGAGTACATCTGGGGGGTGTTTTTACCTTGGAAATAATTTGGTTTCTTGGCATAGTAAAAAGCAAAATGCCATCTCTTTTTCAACTGCTGAGGCTAAGTACATTGCTGCAGGGAGTTGTTGTGCACAAATGCTATGGATGAAGCAAATGCTTCGTGATTATGGGATAGAACAGAAAACACTCTCACCCTTTTTTTGTGATAATGCAAGTGCCATAAACATTTCAAAAAATCCTCTCCAACACTCTTGCACCAAACACATCGACATTCGTCACCATTTTATTCGAGAGTTAGTGGAAGAAGGCCTTGTTTTTCTTAAGCATGTACCCACTGAGCATCAAAAAGCTGATATTTTTACAAAACCCCTTGATCTTCTTCGGTTTGAGTTTCTTAGAAAGACCTTGGATGTAGTGCTCAGTAACTAGGGTGTTTCTTGTTTTAAGTGGGTGTGAGTGATTGGCTTTTTGTATACTTGGATGTTATAATCTCATTGTCATTAATTCTTGTCATCCTTGTATCTAAAATTATATGAACATTGCTCATGTTGCTTACAAAATTTTTTCTTTGTTCATAGCTCATTATGAATGCCCATACTCATTAACTTCATGATCTCATTCTGTACACATCCTTGAGATAAACTGTTGCAGGGGTTTTTGCACAAGTGATCAAAGTTCTCTATGGACCACTAACAGTGTTTCTAGTACTTTTTCAGAGGAATTGACCTATACTAGTATATCATGAGTGATGTTGAGTCTTTTAACCATCTACCATCTTTTTTCACTTCCATGGTTTCTCCCTCAGCTCATTGAAATCCGGGCATTAGGAAAAGGCTACCTTAGAGGCACCAACCAGGCCACCCTTTTATATTTCATTCTTCTCTGGTTTGGTCTCCATACTCTTGAGCGTGCATGCCACCAGTGAGTGCCCACAAGAAAGAAAAGTTAAAAAATAAAAAATAAAAAATAAAAAAAGGGGAGGGGAATCATTGATTGAGGGAGAGCCTCCGCGTTTACTCAACAAATACCCCATGACTCCTAGTGGTTTGATTTTTCTCTGTGATGTTCAGTTACTCTTGTCGGAGGTCCAGCCATCCGATCACTATGAGGATTAACTCTAGCTTTGTGGCTCTCAAGGATTGCACACACATACATCCTATTTGTGAGCTCTCATGTCTGTTTCTGAGTTATGCATTCTCATGTTGCTTATGTCATTGATTAAAATCTATCTATTTTGTTCATGATCTTGTGATTCATTTTTTTGTACAAGTTTACAGGAGTCATGATTGATGGACAATCTTATCTCAGTGTTACAGTCTTCCAATTGGACTCCCCGCTGGTTACAGGACATTTCAGTTGTATTTTGTTTAAAAAAAAAATTTGATGTCTTGTCCCTGCTCAAGTGTCAAATCCCACGCTCGAGCGTGGTTTTGGGTCTTGCAGCATTTTGTACCATGCTTTACAGTTCTGTGAGGGTTGATTTGGCACTCGAGCTTCCGTTTTCGCACTCGAGCGGGTCTCTGCGTGCTTTGGCTCCCGCTCGAGCGTTAAATCTTACGCTTGAACGGACTGGTTTTGATTAAATCTCCCTCCCTCGACTCTTCAGTTCATTTTTTCTCCAAGTTTCATTCTCTCTCCTAGGGCACCTTGGCGATTCAGTCCATTGCTCCTCCTGGATGTCATTTGTGGTGATTTCAGTGTTTTTGCACACCTAAGGTATGTCTCTCCTTGATTTTTCCTCTGTTTTTCTGTTTCTTTTTTAAGTTTTCTGTCACTTTTGGTTTCCTAGTTTTCGTTATGATTAGGTTTATTTAATAGTGTGTCTTTTGGTCTATTTTAAGTGAGTCTTTAGCACTCTGAGATGAGTTAAGGTCTTCTATTGTTGCATGCTTCACTGATTTTTATTGAGTCCATTTGTGCCTTTTGGGATTTGGCTGCCTTGCCCATCTTGATTCATCTTTGTTGCATTTTGTATTCTTGGGCTTACTATGCATTGACAATTTTGCTTAATAGCTTTATTTGCCTACCTCATGTGGATATATGTGACTGTGCTACTAATGTTTTTGCTCTCATTTTTTGGTTTATTTTGTCTTGGGTTGGGGGCTGTTTGTTTTGTTTTTTTGTAGTCATGTCCACTTTCAAGAGAAGGAAGTCTACTGCACCTCGCCCCACATTTAACTCTGACTTGTTTCCCTCCGCTGAGAAAGCCAAGTTGTTTCGAGAGTCTTACCCTTCCCGCACCATTCATCTCGAATGCAATGTTCAACCCAATACCTTTGAGTCTATCCCTATTCGTCCTCTTTTTGATCCCTTGGGTAGAGATAATGTCCTTTCTTTCTCAGGACCTCAAAACCTCAGCTGGGTTCGTGAATTTTATTGTAACATGGACGGTCTTGATGATATTGGGCCATCCTTCAAGACTTGGGTCAGGTCCAAGTCAATCACTGTTACCATTGATCTAATCACGAATCACTATTAGGATTTTCAAGTCAATCACTGATCTTATTTACGAGTTGTTAGGGATTAGTCAAGTCTTCCCATATTCTACCATTTTCATGTGCGTCCAACCTGTGATTTCAATGAGGTTACCAATGCTTTGTGTGGTATCCCTCGTCCTTGGCCCTCCGGTTCCTTAAGCAAACAAAATGAGCTTCTCTTTCAGTTTCGGTTGCTCAACCTCATTGTGTGTGCTAATATTATTGTTACCACTCATAGTTCCGAAATCAACCAAGACCAAGGGTTTGTCCTCCAGTGTCTTGCTCAACATCGGTCTATTGATCTTGCCACTCTGATCATCCAAAAGATGGTTGCCGCTTATGAGCGCAACAACCTTGGTTTACCCTATGGGTGCCTCATAAACAAGCTTCTCGCCAAGTTTGAGGTCCTTTCATTTGATGAGGATGAATTTGCTTCCCCTACCAGGCCTTTTACCAAAATGATTGTCTCTCAAAGTCAGTCTCACATTTGGGGGGTTTCTACTGGGGTAGGTTGGTCTGTTACAGTTACAGGTGATGCTGTTGCTATGGCAGAAGAAGCTGAGTTCGATACAGTTGATGCCGGTGGTGCTATTGGTGAGGGGGAGCAGCCCCCTCCGGTTCATATGATTCGTGGCCAGCTTCAGTCTTTTGAGCAGTCTGTTACTTCACGGTTTGACCGACTCGAGGGGCGGATGAATATTTTTGAGGCTCGGCTCACTGATCTCGAGACTGCTACTGATGGGTTCATTGCCTTGGAGGCTTCTACACGGCGCATTGAGGAGTCTGTGGCCTCGTCTTCTTCTCAGTTGGCTCAGATCCTGACTCTGCTTTGGATGCAGTCCCAACCTCTCGCTCCATGATCTTTGATGTCTAGTCCTGATGTCCAGTTCTGTGTTTCTTGATTTTTGATCCCTCCCGGACAAAAATGGGGAGTGGTTACATATTTACTTGGTACAGTTGGATAGATATTTGGTATATGGTTTGCTTATATACTTGGAGTTGGATAGATGGGTTTATGGTTTGCTTATATATTTGGAGTTGGATAGATGGGTATATGGTATTTTTTTTGATGGATGGATAGTATGTTTCTTAGTTATTTTATATTTTGTTATTTAATACAGTTCCACAGATTTTGGTTGGTTTGTGTGGTTCTTTTTTTTCCTCAGGTGGATTGTTGAAAGGCGTTGATCTCAGATGTGCATAGTTTTTGGGATTAGTTTTTGTTTGTTTTTTTTTTGTTTAGTGATTTTGTTAGGAAAATTGTTTTAGAGTGGTTTTGTCCAGGATTTGACGAAGGGGGAGATTGTTAGGACCCTTTGTTGTCAAATTTCATGGAAAAAACTAAGGTTGTAATAAGATTGTAATTTTCTAGTTTTCCAGTTTTTGGTTTCCCGCTCGAGCGGGGAAAGTGACGCTCGAGCGAGGTTTGCACTCTCACAACATCTGTTACGCCTACAAAAATACTGGGTGATGTGATTGTACGCTTGGGCGTGAGATCTTCCGCTCGAGTGTGAACCCTGTATGAAACACGCAAAATAGAGTCTCCGCTCAAGCGGGCATTCTCACACTCGAGCGGACTACGCGATCTCAGTTGCTATATATTCGTGGGTTGGTTCTATACTAGGGTTACTTTTCCTAGATCTTGTTTAAGAGTCTTAGGGTTTGTTTGAGGTTTTCTTCTGAAAGTCTTGTTGAGTTTTCCTTGATGATTTGAGTGAGTTCTAAACTTATGATCTAAGATACATACATCAAGGAGTTTGTTACTTCATATTCAAGAGTGTTCTTCTTTGGTGGATTTCGAAGATTCAAATGTGGAGTTTCAAAGGAGTTTGATTCTGTATGTAGTCGTTGATTTGACAAGTGAAGTTGTGGATTCAACTTCAGATAAATCAGTTCTGAGACGAAGGCTTGGTGAAAGAGTTACAGAAGGTTTGAAGACAAATTGGATGAGTTGGGTAATTTGTTTGTTAGCTTTGTAATATTTCTTTCTTCAGTAGTGGATTGATTAGTGACATTTCGCCTGTGATTTTTTATTACAATTGAAGGTTCTTCAATTGTGATTTTTTCACGTAAAAATCGTTTGTATCGATTTATTATTTATTTCGAAAACAACAATCTAAATCACTTTCGTAAGTACTTGATGATTTAGATTGTGTATTTTGAATAATTGAGAATTGAAATATTTTAATCTTAATTTAATCACGAATCACTTAAAATTTTCACAATTAATCTCCAAAACTTTTATATATTGTCGTGATAATATATAATATTTTAAAATAACTTAACATGTATTCTAAGAATGTAAATTAATAAAATTTAAAGAGCGAATAATTTCTGACAAATAATAGGGAAGTTAGAATGAATAAAGGGACTTGGTCAGTCATGTCATGTGGAATAATGACCATGCTCCCCATACTAGCTGGATCACTCCACAGAAGCATGCATGGAAGTAATGATATGAAACCCACAACTTTTTTTCCAATTTTTTTTTTTTTTCAAAGCAAAAGGTGACAAAGTTTCACTTCTGCTAAATGTAAAAAGGCCTACTGGGCAGCAGTGGGCGGCCCAAGCTAATATGAAAGATGAGGGATTCTATTTACACTGAAAAAATAATTAAGTATGTTTAATTAAAATTTTAATTTTTATTATATTTTAATATTAATCTATTAATAAGAATAATATATATTAAATTTTAAAATAAAATATTTTTTTATAGTACATCATAATCACATATATGTATTCTTCTTCTTTTTCCTCACTACAAAACTCCAAATCACTCTATCAAAACTCACCATTATTATCAACATAATTGTTTCTTATCCTTGCGAATAGAAGAAAATTTAAATAGTATCAAACAACAGATGAGTACAAGGCCAACATTGGGCATAAGTTGGCAAAGCCGTCACTTTGAGCCTCGAAAAATTGACTAAAAAACAGGCTTTTAAATTTTGTTAATTATTATATTAGCCTATAACAAAAATATCTCATTAGAATTTAAAGGATCTAAACAAACTTCTGTTATGATTTAAAATTAACAGATGATTGCTATGATTGATTATTTAAAACTAATAGATTTTTATTGGAAGAAATCAAAAACTTATTGATGTGGTAAATTATTCGAAATTATTGAATGATTATTTTCCAAATGTATGAATTATGTATAGAATATGATTGACTAGACGACTAACAATTATTCTTTTCAACTTAAAGTTAAATAAATCTTACCTTTGCTCAATTATGTCAAATGAAAGATTAAAAAAAATTATTCATTAAAAATGATTTAGCTTGTAAGTTAGATTATGCGAATGAGATTAGTAGTCTTACAACTTAAAATGCCAAAAAAAATATGTGATTTTGTTACGGGTTGTTTACTTTTTATTTGATATTTTAGTTTAGATTATTTATTCATTTTTCGTATTGTAAACTTTAATGTATATTTAAGTAATTTTTAATGGATATATATATTGGAAGTAATTTTTTTTACAAGTATAGTCAAATATCAAAAAAGAAAAAAATTACACACATAATTATTATTTTTTAAAATATGTATAAAAGGTCCCGTGTTGAAAATTCGCTTTGGATCTCCAAAAAGTCAGAGTCGGCCCTATATGAGAATAATAATGAAAACTGCTTTTTGAAACAACCTATCCAAGATGAGGCAAGTATTTAGATAAATAGTAGGTTTTTTTTTGGTGAAAAGCCCCTTCCATTGGGATTTTTTTGTGTGAAACTCACGTAATAAAATACTAGTTTCAAAAGTCCCTCAAACAAAAAAATATGATAAAAAGACTAAAATACCCTTTCACATAAATGGACAAATATCAAACGATGGAACTGTTTGTCTCCCTTACTCTGTTCCATCGCTTGAACTTGTTGCTCTGAAAACAAATAACAGAAGTACACAATAACAGAATAAAATTTTACTATCATTGTATTCACAAAAAAAAAAAAAAAAAAAAGAAGAACTGATAACACCAGAGTAAAATTTTACTCTCATTTTATTAAACAAAAACAGAGCATATGCTAGAGTAAAATTTTACTCTCATTCTGTCAAACAAAATTAGAGCACATACTAGAATAAAATTTTACTCTCATTTCATCAAACAAAATCAGATCATACACAATAAAAATAAATCAAAATAAAAAACAAAAGCAAAAAAAACTAATCAATAAATCAACATACATGATTGAACTTGAACAATAATCAAACACGTGATTGAAACAAAACTCTAAAACTCCATCAACACTAACAAATCTCAATAAAACTCTCTAAATCTGATACAGATTTGTACATATTTGAAACATAATCTCTTGTTTAATTGAGAGTGTTGATCGTTGATAATGAGACCGTGTATTGTTGACCAAGGGCAAGATCTTCAGATTTTGAGATCGTCTTCGTGGATTTCGTAAATCATCTTCACTGATTTCATAGATCCTCCGCACTGAGCTCATGTATACAAGATCCTCCTTATTGAGCTCATGTATACAAGCTTCGTGTATACATGAGCTCAAGAACCGTGTATATAGAAGGGCAATATGGTAAAAAAAAAATACAAATTATAGAATGTCCTTATTGAGCCATGCGTCTCCTACTCAAGGGTTTTTTAAAGGAAAATTCATTGAGTTATCCTTTACCCCCAAAAAAGCCCCAAAAACGGGAGTTTCACCAAAAATCCCTAAATATTAAACTACAATTCTTGATTTTTGTGTTTTGTTTTTATGGAAAAACGAATAATCAATCCGTTTAACATCATTGCTGTTTGGATCTGAAAGTTTAAACCAAACGGTATTATTCAGCATTGTATAAATCTGAATATGATAATTTTGTTCTTATTTGAGTGTAATTTGAAGAATAAATTAAGAAAATTATAAGGTATACTGAGAGTAACCAAAAAAAAAAAATAATTATATACTAAAAAATTAAAAACACTTAATAGTTTTTAATTATAAATAGAATCCTGATGATCACGCACTTTCTTGGGCATACTTAACATAATGGACGACCCATTAACTGCTTGGCGTAAACTCTCTTTCAAAACTGTGGATTGTGCTAACGGCTTTTATGGATTGGCTATTGGAAAATGATTTTTGAAACTTTTGAAAAAATCTTATTTTTTGCTAATTTTGAGTATTAATTAAGGTCAGACTCAAGTGTTATTTTTAACGGTTTTCATTGGATTCATGTTTAATGCCTCGTAATGAATAAAACCATGTATTTGGTTGCTCAAAACCATTTCCGGATGAATGAGAATTCGACGCGCGTTTTCGGGTTCGTGGAACTAGCTTTGGGTGGGTTTCCTGCACATTTGTGAAATGTGCTTGTCACACATTGGAAAAGCTTAAGAATTTATTTGGGTTTATATACCTGAACTTGGGATACTTAGGATGAGCCCCGAGGAGTACCCAAATTTGTGAAAGGGTGAGCTTATGGGTGTAGTGGACTAGACCCATTGGACCTAAAACAATAACCACATGGGCGGGCTGGGGCTGGGCATGGGTGTGTGGTGTAAGGTTGGATTGGGCTTGTCCGGCCCAATACTTATCTTTTTGGGCCAAAAGCATTTGTAATTTATTTATTTATTTTTTATTTTGGTTTCAAAATTCAAAAAAAAATTGGTCCAATTTTTTTTTTCCCCTTTTATCCAAACAGTTCCTAACTCACCCGAACAGGTTTGAACCTGTTGAATCCTTCCCGGACAGATCTGTAACTGTCTAAACAGTTTAAACAGATTTTCTATTTGTTGAAATCTATTCGAACAGTTGCCTATCTGTTGGCACTTGTTCGAAACAGCCACCTTTCTGCCTATATAAAGCATGCTTCCAGCAATTCATTTCATTCAATTTTTCCATTAGAATTTTGTCATTCTTCTTTTGTTCTTCCTGTACTCTTGCATCTGTTTCTGCATTTATTTTTTAGAAAGAAAAAGAGAGAGTTACAACAAAGTTTTGGTTCGCCAGACTTAATTTTATAGTGTTGTAAAATCAAGTGTTAGTCGTTGCATCTTGAGAAGTAGATGCCGGTTAAAACTCGAAGCACCGGAGCGAGGGCGAAATCTACTTTAAGGAGATTGTGTCTAACACAAGCCTCAACATTAATTTATGTATGCGTTTAATTCAAAAAATAATTTATATAATTATTTTTTGAATTATTTTATTTTATTGTTTATTTAATTTAATACATTTAATTTACACACACACACCACTGTGGGTATAACTATTTTAAAGTAGATTTCTATTTTTAATTTATATGTGTAAGATAAACAAATATTTTGTTTTGGAAAATTAAATAGTAGTTGTATGCTGTTTAATTTCTTAAATAGTAGTAATATACTGTTTAATGATTACTTTGATAACATACTAGTCATATACAGTTTATTATTAAAATTTTGTTACAAAATATTATTCTGTATATTTTGTGTATAAATTCTTTTTTTGTATAAATTTGTAATTAGTACATTTTTTATTTCATCAGAAATATGATAACTAATAGTACTGAGAATATTATAACACCGACCCCCACACCAGTTGTGCCAGTGATGAATCCGACAATACTGGTAAATCATGGGGGAGAAGTCAGAAAAATTCAATAGAAATTATTTTAAAAGATGGTAACAAAAAATAATGTTTTATCTTACCACATTGAATTTGGCTCGCTTCACCCATGAAAAAGCTCTGGCACTGAACGAGGGAGAAATTGACCAGTAAGTGGTTGCCGAAGTCGATGCATGGAAACATGGCGATTTTCTATGTCAGAATTATATCTTCAATGGGTTGGACAATACACTGTACAATGTGTATAGTGTCAAAAGCACTTCTAAAGAATTGTGAGAATCTCTAGATCATAAGTATAAGACAGAGGACGCCGGTACAAAGAAATTTGTTGTCGGCCATTTTTGGATTTTAAAATGATAGATTCCAAGATGGTTATTTGCCAGGTTCAAGATCTCTAATTAATTCTCCATGACATACATGCGGAAGTGATGGTTCTTAGTGAATCTTTCCAAGTTGCGGCAATCATTGTAAAATTGCCACCATCTTGAAAAGAATGCAAGAATTATCTAAAGCATAAGCGCAAGGAGATGAAATTGGAGGAGCTGATTGTGCGACTCAGAATTGAGGAGGACAACCGTGGTTCCAACAAGAAGTCAGGAAATCATGTCATGTAGGCTAAAGCAAATGTTATGGAACATGAACAAAGGTCAAAGTTCAACAACAAGAAGCGGAAGCATGATGGCAATGGTCCCAAACAAGGATCCACTAGTAAGATCAACAAAGGGATTAACAACGGGTTCAACAGGAGGTTGAAAGGCAAGTGTTTTGTATGCGGCAAAGATGGACATCGTGCTAAGGATTGTCACGTTCGCAAGGACGGAGGGAGTTCGAGCAAAAAGCTAGCACAAGCCAACACAGCCGAGGATTTTTATCTTTCTGATGGAGTGGCAGATATCAATCTTGCTGCAGTAGTCTCTGAAGCAAACTTGGTGGGAAATCCCAAGGAGTGGTGGGTAGATACTGGAGCAACCCGCCATATTTGTGCAAATAAGAAGATGTTCACAACCTACAAATTGGTGGAAAGTGGGGAACAAGTTTTTATGGAAAACTCCTCTACATCAACTATAGAAGGACAAGGAAAGATCGTATTGAAAATAATCTCAGGGAAAGAACTCACTTTTAACAATGTACTCTTTGTGCCAGAGATTCACAAGAATTTGATTTCTGGGTCATTGTTGATCAAGAATGGGTTTAAATTAGTCTTTGAATCTGATAAAGTTGTACTCTCCAAGAGTGGAATGTATGTAGGGTGAGGTTACATGAGTGATGGGCTTTTTAAGCTCAATATAATAACTGTTGTACCTAATTTGGCTTTTAATAATAAGAATACATCTTCTGTTTATATTGCTGAGTTTTCTTTTTTATGGCATGGTAGATTAGAACATGTTAATTTTAATTCTTTGCGTAGACTTGTTGCTTTAGAATGTTTACCAAACTTAGTATTTGATCCTAATCATAAATGTGAGATTTGTGTTGAGGCAAAACTTACTAAGGCATCAATTAATAAAGTAGAAAGAAGTACTGAACCTCTAAGTTTAATTCACATAGATATTTGTGATTTAACATTTGTTCAAACTAGAGGAGGTAAGATGTACTTTACTACTTTTATTAATGATTGCACTCGATATTGCTATGTTTACTTATTGAGAAGTAAAGATGAAGCCGTAGAAGCTTTTAGGCAATATAAACTTGAGGTTGAAAATCAACTTGGCAAAACTATTAAGATAGTGAGGAGTGACAGAGGTGGTGAGTATGATGCACCATTTGAAGAATTTTGTTCTGAACATGGTATCATTCACCAAACCACTGCACCCTATTCTCCTCAGTCAAATGGAGTTGTTGAGAGAAAGAATCGAACTCTTAAAGAGATGATGAATGCCATGTTGATTAGTTCAGGGTTATCTCAGAACTTATGGGGGGAGGCGATTTTGTCTGCTAACTTTATTCTTAACAGGGTGCCCCACAAGAAACTCAATCAAACACTTTATAAATTATGGAAAGGTCGATGACCTACCTACAATTACCTCAAAGTGTGGGGGTGTTTGGCCAAGTTGGCAATCCCTAGTCCCAAAATGACTAAGGACCAAAAACTGTTGATTGTGTGTTCATTGGTTATGCAAATAATAGTACTGCATATAGATTTTTAATTCATAGATCTGAAAATCCTGACATGCATGTAAACACTATTATTGAGTCAAGGAATGCATCATTTTCTGAACACATTTTTTCAAGCAAGAAAATTGAAGAGAAAAGTTCAAATAAAAGAACTTCTGATACTGCTATGGGTAGCAGTGAAGACTACAATGATAATGAATCAGATGAACCTAGACGTTGCAAGAGAGCTAAGAGCTTTAAATCGTTTGATTTAGATTTTCTGGCAGACCTATTAGAAAATGAGCCTCAAAACTTCAAGTAAGCGATGTCAAGTCCTGAAGCTTCATTGTGGAGAGAGGCTGTGAATAGTGAAATTGAATCAATACTGAAAAATCATACTTGGGAACTGGTTGATCTTTCACCAGGGTGTAAACCTCTTGGGTATAAGTGGATATTCAAGAGAAAAATAAAAGCAGATGGTTTAATAAATAAATACAGGGCTAGGCTTGTTGTTAAGGGATATAGACAGAAGGAAGGCCTTGATTATTTTGATACATATTCACCAGTGACAAGAATAACATCCATTTGCATGTTGATTGTGATTACAGCTTTGTATAATCTGGAAATACATCAAATGGATGTTAAAACAACTTTTTTGAATGGCGAGTTAGATGAAGAAATCTATATGGAACAACCGGAAGGGTTTCAAGTTCCCGGCCAAGAGAAAAAGGTTTGTAAACTTGTCAAATCCCTTTATGGACTAAAACAAGCTCCGAAACAATAGCGTGAAAAAATTGATTACGTTACGCTGTCAGATGGTTTTAAGATAAACGAATGTGACAAATGCTTCTATGTTAAAAGCACAGACAAAGGCTATGTCATAGTTTGTCTTTATGTGGATGACATGCTCATAATTGGAAGCAATAATGACATGATTAAATCCATAAAGAAAATGTTGAACAAAAAGTTTGACATGAAAGATCTGGGAGTAGCAGATGTAATTCTAGGAATACAAATTACTAGAACATCTGAAGCAGCAGTCTCACTATGTTGAGAAGATTCTGGAGAAATTTGGAAAGCATGACGACCGTTCTACTAAAACACCTGTTGACATTAGTCTTCATTTGTCAAAAAATACAGGTGCAGGCATATCACAATTAGAGTATTCTCGGATAATCGGAAGCTTGATGTACTTAATGAATTGCACAAGGCCAGATATAGCCTATGCTGTAAACAAATTGAGTAGGTACACAAGTAATCCAGGGTCGGATCATTGGAAAGCAATAATTAGGGTACTTAGGTATCTAAGACATACCTAGAATTATGGCCTTTATTATACCAAATATCTAGCAGTACTTGAAGGTTACAGTGATGCAAATTGGATATCGGATACTAAAGACTCAAAATCCACTAGTGGATACGTCTTTACCCTAGAAAGTGCTACAGTCTCTTGGAAATCTTCCAAGCAGACATCCATAGCTAGGTCGACAATGGAATCTGAGTTTATCGCATTAGATAAAACAGGAGAAGAAGCAGAATGACTTCGTAATTTCTTAAAAAACATTCTAATGTGGCCTAAACTTGTGTCAGGTATATGCATACACTGTGATAGTGAAGCAGCAATAGGACGGGCACAGAATCATATATATAATGGTAAGTCTCGACACATTCGTCGAAGACATAATACCCTTAGGCATTTGCTCTCACATAGAATAATTTTCATAGAACATGTAAAGTCAAAGAAGAATATTGCGGATCCATTGATTAAAGGGCTAGTTAAAGAGCAAGTGTACTATTTATCAAGGGGAATAGGATTAAAGCCTATTACTTAAAAGTCGCCATAATGGCAATCCAACCTAGTTGACTGGAGATCCCTTGATCTAGGTTCAAAGAGACAACCGAATTGTGGATGACTTCACATATCAATAAGGAGGTTTACTCCTACCCATTTCTATGATAAGAAGAGTGATACTTGCAGCGTTAGTAGGATAAGCTTTACTTTTAGTGATTCTTATAGCTTGGACATCCAAGTGGAGTATAGCAGGATACTCTCAATAAGAAGTAACCTATATGAATGTGAATTGGGTCGATTCTATGAAAATTAAGAAGGCTAAGTTCTCTAGAGTACTCATGAATTACCAGGCATTGTTCAGGGCCAAAATGAACACAACCGTAAGAACCAAACTATGTTTGCAGATACACTATGTGTAGTTTATTGTCTTGGCTTACACAAACAGCTGAACAGTTCAAGGCATTGCGTCCACTGGTTAGCCAGTAAGTCCGATAGACTTTCACTAAAGGAGGTTCAAAGCCAAAAGCTACCTATCTCGATATGGTGTATCTTCTTAATATACTCTTTCTTTGTCTGTATTTTGTTACATGTCTATTATCGTGAATTCCATTCATGTGAAGGATTGTTGGAAAATGGCTTTTGAAACTTTTGAAAAAACCTTATTTTTTTGCTAACTTTGAGCATTAATTAAGGTGGGACTCAAGCATTATTTTTAACGATTTTCATTAGATTCATGTTTAATGGCGCGTAGTGAATAAAACCATGTATTTGATTACTTAAAACCATTTCCGAATGAATGAGAATTCAACGCGCGTTTTCAGGTTCGTGGAACTAGCTTTAGGTGGTTTCCCACACATTTGTAAAATGTGTTTGTCCCACATTGGAAGAGCTGAAGGATTTATTTGGGTTTATATACCTTAACTTGGGATACTTGGGATGGGCCCCAAGGGGTACCCAAGTTTGTAGAAGGGTGAGGTTATAGGTGTAGTGGGCTAGACCCATTGGACCAAAAAAAAAAAACCACCTGGGCCTAGGCGCGGGTGTGTGGTGTGAGGTTAGGATGGGTTTATTTATTTGTTTTTTATTTTGGTTTCAAAATTCAAAATAAAATTGGTCCATTTTTTTTTTCCGTTCATCCAAACAGTTCCTCACCCACCCAAACAGGTTCGAACTTATTGAATCCTTCCTGGACAGATCTGTAATTGTCCAGACAGTTCAAACAAATTTCTATATGTTGAAATTGTTGGAAATGGTAGAAAAATTCTGGGTAAAACCAGAATTTTTTCTCAAGTTTGGTCTATTTTTTAGGTGGGCCCCGAGTGTCGATTTACTCGGGTCAAAGTGGTAACGCGTTCTATGCCGCGTTGTGATTCACGTGGTATATTTGGTTGCTCAAAACCATTACCGAGTGAATGGAAAATTGAAGCCAAAGTGTGCTCCATAGAAATGGAGTTTTGGTGGAAATTCCTTAAGGTTGTAAATTGGCTTGTCCCACATTGATTTGGTAGAAAGTTTTGAAAGGGTTTATAAGGCTTGGGTTAGATACTTGGGGTGTGCCCCAAGGGGTACCCAAGTGTTTTAGAGGGAGAGGTTATGGGAAAAATGGGCTAGACCCATTGGATCCAAAAATCACCACACACGCGCGGTTGGGCGGGCTGGGCTGGGCCTGGGCTTGGACGCGGGTGCGTGGTGTGTGGTTGGGTTGGGCTTCTAATCTTTTTGGGCCAAAAACATTTGAATTTAATTTTATTTTCTGGTAAAATAAAATCCAGAATTCAAATTAAACTGATTTGGATTTTCTGTACATCCAAACAGGGCCCTTCCCGTTTTCAAATAGAAATAAACTAGTTTGGAATTAGTGCACACCCAAACAGGGCCCTTCCCCTTTTTGCTATCTGTTTGAATTGTTAACAGATTCAAATCTGTTTGAATTCAAAACCAACAGGTATCATACCTGTTCAATTTAAAACCAAGAGTCACCTTTACATCTATAAATAGGACCACCCTCATTTGATGTTTTTCATTTAGAAATTTCTGATTTCACCTCTGCTAATTATATTCTTCATCTTGCTGCATTTTATTTCCGAAAGAAAGAGTGTAAACACTTAGTGTGTTCGTAAGGCAAACAATTTGTAGTGCTGCTATTGTTTGTGGTAAGATCATTTCATCCTGGGAGATAGACGTCCAAATTCTGAAAGCACCGTGAAGAGGGTGAATCTGTCTTAAGGACACAGTGTCAAACACTGGACTTGATCAGAAAATAATTCGAAGAAATTAAATCAAGTAAGTTATTTAATTTATTTTCAGTGTTGTTTTTATTTATTTAAATCAGATTTTAATTTTGTTTTTTGTAACAAAATAAAATCTGTTTTTATTTATTTATTTATTATTTCAAGTTTGATTTTTGTAATCAAACAAATTCTCTTCTTTTCTTTATTTCTTTAAATTCTATTTGTTGTTGTGTACACAATAGAATTAAATCTTTTAAATACAGTGAAGATTGTCCAACAGAAATCTGTCCGAACAGTTGGCTATTTGTTGGCACCTGTTCAGAACAACCACCTTTTTGCCTATATAAAGTATGCTTCCAACAATTCATTTCATTCAATTTTTCCATCTTTCTTCTTCTGTTCTTCCTGTGCTCTTGCATCTGTTTTTGCATTTATTTTTTAGGAAGAAAAAGAGAGCTACAACAGAGTTTTGGTTCGCTAGACTTGATTTTATAGTGGTGTAAAATCAAGTGTTAGTCGTTGCATCTTATGAAGTAGACGCCGGTTAAAACTCGAAGCACTGGAGCGAGGGCGAAATCTACTTTAAGGAGATTATGTCCAACACAAACCTCGACATTAATTTCTATAAGCGTTTAATTTGTAAAATAATTTGTATAATTATTTTCTGAATTATTTTATTTTATTGTTTATTTAATTTAATACATTTAATTTACACGCACACCACCGTGGGTATAACATTGGCCATGCGGAAGAAAGTCTTTATTTGAGATGTGGATTGACTTTTTAGTTTTTTAATTTTTTGGTTATTTTAATTATGGCTAAAAAGTCTCGTTTGAGATGAGTTTTTTTTGACTTTTTTAACTTTTATAAAAAAAAAAAATGATTATAGCGATGAAGGCTGAGCTGAAGTTGTCTCTAAATGCTTATCTCAAAGGCCTAATCACTTCTCTAGTGAGATCTTTGGCAGATATAATAGCATTCAACAACAAATTCTCAGATTTGGTAAGTATCATGTCCTTTGTGTTATGAAAGTTTTGATTGATTAGGTCAATATATGCTACACTATCACTCACTATATTATATATATAAAGTATATACTCCAACACTGTCATGATTTGTTCAACTACTTTGCACACATGGTTATGGTCACATCTCTCCGTACGTATTAAGTTTCTCTTTGGCATAATTTTACATAATAAAGAGATTGGGTAGGACATCTCACCAATCTTCTTAGATCATTCAATTTAGATCTATGGGCCAATCATAGACCTATTTTGATGATTCAATCGGTTTATTTTCTAAACCCTTGTTTTTAAGTTGTTTACAAAATAAATAAATAAATAAAATAACATTAATTTAATAATTATAATTACATGTTTCATCATAACTGTCTTGAAAAAGAATAAACTATTTATTTTTAAAATGACATTTACAGTTTGTTTATTTTTTCATTAATAATTTACCCATAGATATTTATAAGATAAACTGATTAGACTATCAAGATAAAGTGGGATTGTGATGGACACACAGGCCCACAGTTCATGTGGAGTCCAGGCCAACCCAAAGTGATAATACAACTTGATTTATAGTGGTACAATTAACGTTGTGTTTGGTTAAGAGATTTGAGGAGTGATTTGAAAAGGGAAAAGGAAAATGTGTGTGAAATTAAGTGAAATGTATAGGTTGTTGGTGAATATGCAAAAAGGAAATATGACTGTTGAAACTGAAACTGGCACCTACGCAACTTCGTCGGAAGAGAAAGACCACCTTGATCGGAGTAAGAAAAAGATGAAATCAATAGATGCAAATGGTGTGGAATAACTGGCGATTCAAGCTAACACTTTGGAAAAGCTAGATGAACAAATGGTAGAGGAAGCTGCTATCAGCAACGACACCAATGACAAGATACCGGAAGAAAATATGGGATCCTATAGATCCTTCAAACAAGCTCTCTTGCGATCTCGATTCAATGAGACTGAGAGAGAATGCAAATTTGACTATGAGGCGGCTTACTTCTTCTCCGATGAGGAGATGGACAACGAAGATGAAACAGAGGATGCTTCGGAGAATCAAGGGATCGCCTCGAATCCAATCATTAAGCTACCTGCTACTCTCCTAAAAAAGGTCAGAGAACCAAGGAAGAAATGCCTCATTATACGACTATTGGGGAAGAATATTGGGTATAACCTGTTTGTAAATCGGATACGCAAGTTGTGGAATCTTCAAGCAGATTTTGAAACTCTAGATATTGGAAATGGTTTCTTCATTGTAAAATTGGAAATGATGGAAGATTACTCTAAGCTCTTCACTGGGGGTCCATGGGTAGTGATGGATCGGTATGTGACAGTTCAAAAATGGTAACCTGATTTTAAATTAGATGAGGCGGAAGAGGATACAACTGCAATCTAGGTGAGGTTCCCTAACCTTCCTATGGAATACTATGATGAAAAAGTCCTCTACCATATCGCGAAGGTGGTTGGCAAGCCCTCAAAGGTAGACATTAACACTGCCATGGCAGTACATGGAAAGTATGTAAGGGTATGAGTTGAGATGGATCTGTGTAAACCGCTCATATCCCATATTACCATTGGACGTTACCATTACGTTGTGGAGTATGAACACTTACACCTTCTGTGTTTTTCTTGCGGCCGTGTTGGTCATTGGAAGGAGAAGTGCCCTGAATTTCCGGTGATACAACCAGAGAAGGCGATACAAAATGTGACTGTTAACCAACTTGAAACACCGACTGGGCCGGGAGCATCACAACCCACTGGGCAAAAGAATAAAGAATTACCTAACGAAACAGAGACCCATGGTTATGGGCCGTGGACCATATGAACCACTAGATGAAAATTCCATCATGGAAAGCAAAAACAGAAGGCCCATTACCACAAGAGTAATCGATTTGAAGGTTTACAAATGGACCAAAATCAAGGAGAAACTAGTGCCGCCCAGGAAACAAAAGAAGCTCAAGGACAATATGTAGACCTCGATATGAGCCCTTAGTCTTTTCAAGGAGAAATTTCATATGTACAAAAACAAAGCCCAATAGGCTTAACTAAACTTATGAAAGATAGAGGGCTAGATCTAGGGTTGGATCTTTTATCTAGGCCCACAGAAAAAGAGGAGACCTGCCGTGACAACCCACATTATTCCAAGCAAAAAGGCCCATAACCTAGCTCAGGTGAGCCAAATGCTCAAGGAAACCCTAGCTCTCTTCTTGTTACCACAGCACCCACCATAGACAACAATACCATTATATTGACTATGGCCACCGCCTCTGACATTTGACTGTAAACCAGAAAAGGCAAACCACCAGACTCACCGGTTAGAAAGGAGGGATGATCTAATAGAGGAAATGGCAGAGAACATCCTAATGTCAGAACACCGAGTGGACCAATTCAGAACGCTGATGTTCTTAGAACTAGGGAAAGAAGTGTATCACCACGTCGGAATCGATTGGTGGCTAGAAGAGGTGAAACTTCTGATTCAACCATGGTGGGAGATAGATTCACACAACGTGAGGCACATGGTGCTGGTGAAACCAGCGAAACCATTGGAGGACGACTAGAAGAGTGTGCGAAATATATTGGGACTGTCTGAGATAGAGGATTGACCAACCCACAAACTGTCGTCTATGGATATGCTAATATGGAACTGTAGGGGTGCTGGTAATGCTCGATTCTGAAGAAATTTGTGTGAATTAGTAAGTCTACATAAACCGAACATGCTTATACTCATGGAGACAAAAGTGGAGCTAAACATGATGGGTATGTTTTTCAACAATCTGGGGTTTACGGCCTCAACTGATGTAGATCCGATTGGTAGAAGTGAAGGCATTTGGTTACTATGGAATCCCAGCCAAGCTAATGTGAGAGTTCATGATGCTACTTCCCAGATAATCACAGCTACTATTTGAAGACAAGACTATCCAGATTGGGTAGTATCTGCAGTTTATGCCAGCCCGAATATTCAAATGAGAGATAAACTCTGGAATGATTTGGCAACATTGGCTCAACATACTCAAGAAACATAGCTCATAGCAGGGGACTTTAATAATTACTCAAGCTCTAAGGATAAAAGGAGCTTCCCAACTACTCAATCTCAAAGCTTAGGCCAGAGCCAAAAAAGAAGCCAAAAATTCTCTGATAGAATTAGTAGCTGCAACCTCATGGATTTAGGTTGTGTTGGTCCTCGACTCACTTGGACTAATAATAGGACAGGGTGGGTCAATACAATGGTGAAATTGGATCGTGCACTCTGTAACATAGAATGACGAACACTATTTCCAAAGGGCTATGTTCGAAACTTGCCTCGGACCTATTCGGATCACTCTCCTCTTCTTTTTCACACTCAAGGTACAAATCTTTCTATTCCTTTCAGTAATTCCTTTAAATTTCAAGCTGTTTGGCTATCACATGAGGATTTCAGTGCTATTGTTTATAACAATTGGCCCAAGCAAAATAACAATCTCTTGGGAAATTTGGACTACATGACATCTGATTTGCAGGATTGGAACAAAAATGTTTTCGGTAATATTTTTCGACGTAAACGCTGGTTGCTGTAGACACCCCATTTTTGACCGACCTTAAGACTCAGACGTCACCGATTGAGCGCTTGGTGATGTTGCATAACGTGCTCGTTCAGAAGCTTCAGAGTTGCGGCCGTGAGCCCTGCCTCCGGACTTCCGAATCCTTTTTCGTGTTTTGCCTCGGTTTGCGAACCAGGCTCGGTTTTCTTTGTTTCTTTTCCTGAGGGGAGGGAGAGGTCCCGTAGACTATCTCTCAATGGCCATGGGCTACATTTGGCGGCCGTAGGCCATTTTGCCCATTTCGGAGTCCGGTTTCCGATTTTTTGGGACCGTTTGGCCGTGTGCCTCGGTTCGGGACCGCCTAACCATCTCCGTTTGTTCTGATTTTTGGCATACATCTTATTTAATCCCTTTTGAGGGACACTGGGGTCTGAGAAACCCACTTCGTGGCTGAATGCCACTTTCGGTGCTTAACAGCCCATTTTCGGGACCTCGAACTGCGCGTTTTGGCCCCCGAACTTTCGTTTTGCAACGGTTTTCGTTCATTTTTGGCAGGTACCTCTGTTTTATCACCGGGGAGGCCACTAAAGGGTGGGAGGCCAGTAATTGTTGCAGCAACCAGTTTTTTACTCCTCCGGCGCCCTCCGACGCCCGTTTTTCACACTTCCGGGCTAATGTTGAACACCTTGGGGTCACATTCTTGAACTTTCAACCACATATTTGTGATGTACACACTTGGGAGGATCCTAAAAGTTGGTGGCCGGCCAGTATTTCCACCTAACCCTTTTGAACCCCTCCTTCCGGGCTAATGTTGAACACCCTGGGCCCACTTTCTTGAACTTTGAACCACATATTTGTGATGTACACATATGGGAGGACCCTAAAAGTTGGTGGCCGGCCAGTAATTCCACCTGACCCTTTTGAACCCCTCTTTCCAAGCTAATGTTGAACACCCTTGAGCCACTTTCTTGGACTTTTAACCACAGGGTTGTGTTGAGGACACATGGGAGGACACCATCATGTGGTGGCCGGCCACTAAACAAGCTTGACCCTTTTGACCCCTAGCCGGCCGGCTAGGGGGTGTGGCCGGCCGGCCACCTGCAACCAAAATAACTGGCCGGCTGAGATCCTTGCATTGTTCACTTTACAGCTGTATAGCTTTATCCCCCAGAAAATATCAATATCCGGGGGATATTTTGTGGGAGAAAGTTGGCCTCCTTTTCCCCCACCTTTACACCCCCTTTTTGGTCCTTATAACCAGCAAGCCATATCACATTTAGGGGTTAGAAAATTTGTTCTTCAAGCCTCAAGATCCATATCTCCCTCCATCCTTCTCATTTTCCTAAAAAACCTTAAGTCCTACACCTTGTTTTCTTCATCACCACCAAGCTCTACCATCACCACTTCATTTCCAGAAACAAGGAAGGCTTCTCAAAGGCTAAAGGAGCTGCAAATTGGTCCAAGAAGCAACAAAAGCTTTGGTCTTCAAGGGTGAGTGACATTTTTCCTCTTTTGACCCTTTTTCTTGATCCATTTATAAGCCCTATATGCTTTTTGTTTCAAGCTCCGGCCCTAACTGAAAGTGGCCTTATTTTGAGCTCATTTTCACTTTTCATTAAGGACTCAACCCTGTTTGAGCCCTCCATGATGCACTTGCATCATTAATCCTCTTATATGTCATAATCTTGCATGCTATTTTTGGCCCATGAGTAATCTGTTTTTGAGCATGAGGTAATCTGTGAATGTGCTTATTTTGGGCCCTTCTTCAACATTGTTGAAGGGCCCCTCACCATTTGATGCCTCCATGTGCCACTTGTAGTTATATCCCTTATTTGGCCCCTATTTTTGCATAAATTGGTAGCCCCCCCCCCCCTTGCTTCTGTTTTTGGCTTTTTCACAGAACTGAAAGTGGCCTTATTTTGGCCTATACTTCATGTTTCATTAACATTTTTTTTCTGTCTGGTGATTATTTTGTATACTTCATGTTATAGCACCTTTTGAGCCTTAATCTTGTGCCTTTTTTTTATCACGTTTGTATATTGATTTGAGGCTTTCCATATACTGTAAACATTCATATTTTTGGTCCCTCTTCAATGTTGTAGAAGGAAATTTTTCAGTTTGGATTTTTCTTATATCACTTGCTTCATTACCCCTCTCTTGGCCCCTATTCTTGCATGCCATTTTTGCCCTACCTATGCTTGCTGTTTGGCCATGTTTATAACTGTGAAAGTGCCTTTTTTGGGACTGCCTAGCTTCTGTCTTTGCATTACATGTCCATATTGTGCACGCATTGCATAGCTATAGGCCATTTCGGGTGCCTAAATTCGCATTTCGGGACTATTCCATGCATTTGGTGTCATTTCGCCTCATTTCGGGACTGTTTCCCCCCATATTTTAGTGCTGAAAATCCATTAGCATACTTGCATACCTTTTTTGCCACATTTGCATTGCATATACCATTGCCTCGGTTTGCGTGCCCGTGTGCACGCATTTCGAGGCACTCCATTTTCATCCATCGGCATCCTATGTGAGTGTGGCTGAGGCTCACTCATGATGGTATAAGCCCATATCATATTTTCATGTCATTTACATTGCGTATGCCATTGCCTCGGTTTGCGTGCCCGTGTGCACGCATTTCGAGGCATTTCATTTTCATCCATCGGCATCCTATGCGAGTGTGGTTGAGGCTCACTCATGATGGTATAAGCCCATATCATATTTCCATGACATTTAAATCACATTCTGTCATCACCTCAGTTTGCGTGCCCGTGTGCACGCATTTCGAGGCATCTCATTTTTACAGCATTGTGCATACTAGGTTGTATCTTAGATCATATTCTGTCATCACCTCGGTTTGCGTGCCCGTGTGCACGCATTTCGAGGCATCTCATTTTCATAGCATTGCGCATACTAGGTTGTATCTTAGATCACATCCTGTCATTTTCTCGGTTTGCGTGCCCGTGTGCACGTATTTCGAGGCATCTCTTTTTTATAGCATTGTGTATGTTAGGATCGTATCTTAGTTGTATTTCATGCATGTCGTGCATATTGCATCGTGTCTGGGATAGGAGTTAGCCCGGGCACGGGAAACGAGGTGCGTTTCGTACTCCGAGTGACGGAACGTGTCTCAATTCCCAGTCACCGACACTCCGGATCATCCATGATGGAGTTAGGTCTTGTTGTGTTTTCATGTGCATTCATTCTATATTGAGTTGCACATTTCGACTCCTCTGCCATCATGCATCGATATGCGTGATTGGTGGCACGAGGATCGAGGCATGCATATATCTGTGAAAATACATTGCTATGCCCCTTTCCTGCTCTCTGTTGCAGCAAAATCAGGAATCAGCAATTTTTCGGGACTTGGCACGTATTTCAAGAATAACTGCTAAACAGAGGCTAATTGGGGCATCGCCATGGATTTCCGCGCAAGGCAGCCCAGACATGCATCATCCATTAGAAGCAAGGCAGTCCCTGGCTTGCATGCCAGTTTTACAGTTTTCTTAGTTAATTTGTTAATTAATTAGGAATTTGTATATTATTTGGACTGTAATATTTGGACTGTACTATTGTTTCATTTGGGACTGTATATTTATTTGGACCCTCTGCGCGAGGGCACAACTGTAATAAGTGTGCGTGAGTGTGATGTATGTCTTCCAACCCCACGTCTTTCTCCCTTTTATTTATCCGCTTATGATGGTTAGATTAGGGCATATTTAAATTAGCATACAGTATGACAGCATGTTTGCATCATTCATCTGTATTGCATACACCGGGCTCGGCGCATCATACTAACTGCATTTGTATTTCAATTCCAAATTGAATACATGTTAGTTGTAGCATTCCATATGCCATGTTTAGAATAGCCGAGCCTGCTATAGTTGCATTTTTGCATGTGTTGCATTAGGCATTTCTGTATATTTAGGATCATGCATGATTTCTAATAAACTTCTTTTTTTGGCTTGGAGTACTCGGTGAGTTTTATGCTTTAGCATCCTTGCATGTGTGTGAGTGACTGCCATGAATAGCATACTTACCATGAGGCTAATTGCTTATGTGATATAACTGCCTGAATGCCTGTGGGTGAAGGTTGGGTTACTTAAATTGGAATAAATCATCAAATGTTTCAAGCCTACCTGCGGGTAGCAAACCCTCTTTCAAAAACAAACATGAAATGTTTCGTTCCAATTTAGGCGACCCAGTCTATACTTGTATGCTGTGCGCATCACATAGTAACCTAGGCTAATAACCGGAATAAGAACATACAATGTTTTCAAAAATAGATATCATGGTTAGTAGAGGCCGGTCTATGACCGGGCGAGCGGGGGTGCTCACGAAGTGACCTTCCCCAATCGTACCCAAGTTCCCGAGCCGAGGCAACTTTGGTGATGACGGACACGTGGCCTTTGGCAACGAGTCAGGGTTTCCGAAATTTCCCAAAATAAAATATTTAGGTGGCGACTCTGTATCTGGCAAAGCAGTCCATGTTTGGCACTTCTTTCAAAAATCTGTTTTCTCAAAACGATTTGCCGGATTTGGACTCTTTGGTTCAGACTTAGAACCGTGACTACAAAGTCGAGTCCGAGCTGTAGCGAGGTCCCCCGCGGGCTTGTTACAGTTGCTTGGCAGAATTAATGGAATCCAAACTTCCCAAGCTAAGCAATATTCTCACAACTTACATCAACTTGAAAATGATTTTACTATTGAATATAATAGAGTTTTATATCAAGAAGAGTTATTTTGGTTCCAAAAATCCCGTGTAAACTGGATCACTCAGGGTGAGTGGAATACAAAAAATTTTCACATGTCTACCATTATCAAGAGAAGGAAAACAAAAATTGAAGTTTTGAAAAATGAGGAAGGGGTTTGGATGGATAACCCCACCCAGTTAAAAATTTTAGTGAATGATTACTGCCAAAACCTCTTTGCTTGTACTCAAACTATTAGCCTTGATCATTGGAGTAATCTAACCAAGCACACCAACTTTGATGATATAGGAATGTCTCTGCTGCTGACATTTGGAGGGTTGTTAAGAACATTAAATCTTTTAAGGCCCCAGGTAGAGATGGGTTCCAAGAAATTTTTTACCACATCTTTTGGAAGACTGTGGGCCAATCTGTGATCGAATTTGTCTAAAAAAAATTTTCTTCTTGTAGCATTCCCCCTGAGATTAATAGAACTCTTGTAGCCCTTATCCCTAAAGTTTCTAACCCTGAGAGTGTGAAACAATTTCGGCCTATCAGCTTGTGTAATGTTACCTACAAAATTATGTCTAAAATCCTTGTCAATAGAATTTGGCCTATCTTGAATGATTTAATTAGCCCTAACCAGAGTAGCTTTATTCCAGGTTGCTCCACACATGATAATATCATAATCACTTAGGAAGATACTTTGAGAAAAAAAAAAGGGAAGGTGGGATTCATGGTTTTTAAAATTGATCTTGAAAAGGCTTACGATAACATTTCTTGGAATTTCCTTCAGCAAACACTGAAAGAATTCCACTTTGATGAGAAATTAGTGACTTTGATTATGAGTTGTGTCACTAGTGTGAACACAACTATATTGTGGAATGGTGAGCCCCTTGAAGAGTTCAAACCAGCTAAGGGTTTAAGACAAGGGGATCCTCTATCCCCTTATCTTTTTGTGTTATGCATGGAAAGACTTTTTGCTATGATTAGTCAGCAAGTGCAAGCTAAACAATGGACTGGGCTTAGCTTGGCTAAGAATGGTCCTAACATATCACACTTGTTTTTTGTGGATGATTTGATTTTATTTGCTAAAGTAAATGATCATAACTGTAACACTATTTTGCAAGTCTTGAATGAGTTTAGTGAAGTCTCTGGATTGAAGGTCAACCTTAACAAATCTCATATGTTTGTGTCTCCTAATTTTGCCAGGAGAAGAGCAACTCAGCTAAGTAATATGTGTGGTATTCTTCTAACTTGTAATTTGTGGAAATACCTTAGGACCCCTTTGCTTCATGATAGAATGTCCAAAAACAATTTTTTGTTTATTTTGAAAAAACTGAAAAACAAACTTACTGGGTGGAAATTTGGGATGTTGTCCTTGGCAGGGAGAGCAACATTGATACAATTTGTCACTAGTGTTATGCCAGCCTATACCATGCAAACTATAGAGCTTCTGAGGAAAGTTTGTAATGAGATTGATAAGATTAATAGAAACTTTCTTTGGGGTGATAGGCTTGAGAAAAAGAAAGTGCATCTTGTTAATTGGGATCAGGTCTATAAGCTGAAAAAAGATGGGGTCTTGGGATCCGTAAGGCTAGAGATCAAAACCTAGCCCTTCTATCCAAACTGGGGTGGAAAATGTTAACTGGGGAGAATACTCTGTGGGTAGATGTGCTCAAAACTAAATACTTGGGCCTGTAGTCTTTCTTAATTAAGAGGAAAGGCAAGAATATATCCCATATCTGGAAAGGCGTCCTAAATACCAAGGAGCTCCTGGTGCAAGGAGTTCGATGGAAACTTGGAAAAAGGTACTAAAGTGAGAGTTTGGAAAGATTGGTGGTGTGGTGATGGGGTTTTTGAAATGGATTTGAACACACCCACCAATCAAATTCCAAATTCTGAGCATATTACTGTGGAGTCCCTTCTTGATGCACATGGTGATTGGGACTTAAATCATTTGCACAACTCTCTTCCATTACCTATGGTTGTAGCTATTTAAAAGTAACAACCACTCAGATTTAATGCTGGAGAAGACACTCCCAGATGGATTAAATCCTCTGATGGAGAGTTCTCCACATCCAGTGCATATGATTTAATTGTTGATCATCATAATCAGGAAAGGGATTAGGGATGGATTTGGAAGCTTAAGTTTCCTCAGAAACTTAAGAGCTTCTTGTGGCTTGTTCTTCATAAAAAAATTCTCACTAACCAAATTAGAAACTTGAGGAGTCTTACTTCTAACACTAACTGCCCTTACTGTGCACCTTTGGAGGATATTGAACATTTGCTTCGGTCTTGTCCTCAATCTGTCCAGATATGGTGGCATTTTTATAGTAAGGAATGTTACTGCACCAGGCTCCTTCTATCTTGGAAAGATTGGATCATCCAAAATATGAAAGGGAAGAACAAAACCCCCCACTTGTTCTTCATCTCACTCTGGACTATTTGGAAAAATTGAAATAAAATGGTTTTTGAACATAAAACTACAAATATTCATAAGAGTGCCAAACTTATATCAAATTATGCCAAAGACATCTTTCAAGCTTTTAGTTTAGATGTCACTACACCACTTCAAACTAAGGGTCTCACTGTGTGGTCTTCTCTAAATGCTAGAAAAATCAAACTTAACACGGATGGCAGCACTCGCAGACATGGAGGAGGTGGTGGTTTTGGTGGATTATTCCGGGACAAAATAGGAGCATGGATTAGTGGCTACTACAGAAGGCTTGAGATATGCACCAGTCTTGAAACGGAACTTTGGGCAGTCTACAAGGGGTTGATCATCATACTCAAACGAGGTTTCAATCAAGTGATAATAGAAACGGATGCGGAGCAAGTGGTGAAACTGTTGAGCGATAATTTGGGAGAAAGATGTCCTTTTCGGGGCATTGTGGAAGATGCACGTATTATCATGAGAGGGTGTGACTGCTCCATCTAGCACATTCAAAAGGAAACTAACATTTGTGCTGATGCAACGGCCAAATTTGGCGAACATCAACCTGTAGATCTTCTTATTGTAAATGAACCACTGAGGAACTTCGCACATTACTTGTAGGTATATTTTATTCACATTTCACATTCCTTTTTCATTTCTTTATCCAAATCTCTTGTCAAATCTCCTAACCAAACACAATATAAGAGGTGTTGTTCATCTTATAAAATAAATAGTTGGTGATCTTAATCAGGAGTAGATGTGGAAAACAGGCGGGCATGGTCAAATCAAAATGTGTTATTTATCCACATAGCTCAATTCAAATCCACTCATTTATTAAACAAATCGAATCTGGTTGGGTTAAATTCAATATAGATTAAAATAATTTTATTTTGAACAAATTTCATAGCTCTGCAAGAAAAAATTGGTTAGTATGGTCAAGACGACTTCTTGGAATTTGAAAAAACAAATGGAATAGGAGAATTAGAGAAGAAAGCATTGTTGAATTTAACAAGAGCATCCAAATATGGGTTTGAGAGGTTGATGAGAAAATACAAATCGGATGCATTGGTGACGTTATTGTCAGATGGTTCTCCGGTGCTCGCAATTGGAGGATAACCTGGAATAAATGTTCCGGCAGGCTACGATGAAGGTGGGACTCCTTATGGGATTTGTTTCGGAGGATAGAGAGGTTTTGAGCCTAAACTCATTGAAATGGCTTATGGGCTCGAACAGGCTTCTAAGGTTAGGAAGCCACCTTCGTTTAAACCTTAAAAACTTAGGGCCTGTTTTTTTTTGAAGGATAACACCATGGGATTGGACTATTAGTCCAGATGGACTAATAGTCCATTGTTTGGTATTAATTTTTTGCTCTGGACTAATAATCCCCCCAGACTATTAGTCCTATATTTGTTGGCTTATTGTATTCAAGGAGGGGGAGTTGGGACAGAATTCATGGGACAATGTATCCCATGGGATTAGCCATTGAATTACATCTTTGACCCTATCTCTTTCTTTTATCTTTTGCCCATTTTGCTTTCATAGCAACTTCATTTCATTGCAGCAGCTTCATTTCATCTCAGCAGCTTCATTTCAACTTTAATCTCCGATCTGTTGAACCTTTGCATCCGATCTTCATTCAGGTTTGAAACTCATTTTATTTATTTTTTTCTATTTATTTTTCGAGCTTCATTCTATTTATTTTCAGCAGCTTCATTCTATTTATTTCCCGATCTTCTATTTATTCTCCGATCTGCATTTCAACTTCATTCAGTTCAGATCTGTAACCTTTATCTCTTTTTTTGCTATTTATTTTTTATTTTGGTTCTTTTTTTTTTCCCAGATTTTTTCAGTTTATTTGTTTGATTTTGAAACTCAAGTTCATTCTACATCTTTTCTTTTCATTCATTTTTATCAAGTTCTACATCTGTGATTTTGAAACTCATTCTCATTATTTATTTTTTCAATTTTTCTTTTTTTTTAATATATTCAGTGCGATGTTCTGTGGGCAATGTTGGTTGAGTGCTCTGTTTTATTGATTTATTTATCTTTGCATTGGATCTATGGTAGATGGCAAGTATACAAAGAAAAATCCATGCTCTGTTGGTTGAGTGCTCTGTTTTATTGATTTATGTATCTTTACATTGGATCTATGGTAGATGGCAAGTATACAAAGAAAAATCCATGCTCTGTTGGTTGAGTGCTCTATTTTATTGATTTATGTACCTTTACCTTAGATCTATGGTAGATGGCAAGTATACAAAGAAAAATCCATTCAGTTCAGATCTGTAACCTTTCATCTTTTTTTTGCTTTGTTTTTTGTTTATACAAAAAAAAAAATCCATGCTTTGTTTTTTGCCACATTTGGAACAACATCCCTAAACAAGGATTCATTAGTACTCTTGACATTTTATAAGTGTTAGTGCCTTTTTTTGTATAGTTATATTTCAAAACATTCGTTAAAATCTACACAGATACAGATTTGTTAGAATATGACAAAAGTAGAGAAAAGAATAAGGAAAGTTAAGATGAAGCTTGATAGAATCTCAAAAACACAATGGTAAAACATGCAACAAAAGAAACAAGTAGTTTTTTTTTTTTTTTTTTGAACCTACACAGACTAGTCCACGGATTTGGATGTTGAAAAACAAGTTTCATTTTCACATTCTAATTTTTCATTTTCACTTTTTTCCCATTTTTTTTGTTCAAATAAGAAAAAGAAAAGAAAAAGACAATGGTAAGACATGCAACAAAACAAGCAAGTAGTTGTTTTTTGGACCCATACACACTTGTCCAAAAATGATAGAAATTGAAAACATTTTTTTTTCTGAATTGTAAACATCTGTTGAGTGTAATTAATTGTTCTATGGTTCATATTTTTTAAGTTTTTTGGATTGTAAACATCTGTTGCGTGTAATTAATTGTTCTATTGTTCATAATTTTTTTTTTTGGGTGTATTTTAAACATTTGTTGAGTGTAATTAATTGTTCTATTGTGCAATTTTATTTATTTATTTATTTATTTTTTATTTTTTATTGTGGATTGTAAACATGTGTTGAGTGTAATTAATTGTTCTATTGTTCTTTTTTTTTTTTAGTGTGGATTGTAAACATCTGTTGAGTGTAATTAATTATTTAGTAAATTGTTTATGATTTGCCGTTATGTTTTCTCCTTTACTTAATTTATTTGTAATTTTAAATATTTTCTTGTATGTAGAGATGGATCAGAATATCAACGATTTTGATGATGAGAATAACGATGAGCTTGAATTATACGTAGTGTTGCAAGTTGTAATGCAAGAACTACATGCCTTATGCGCTGTAACTTTTGTTGTCATTGAGGTTGTCTTGAAAAGGTATTTATCTAAGTATCGCCATAACCTTATTAGAGGGCCCAATCGATTGCAAAAACAAATGGACTATATTAATCGTTTAGTGAGAGAAAGTGACATAACATGTGTTGAACAACTCCGTATGGATCGGCGTGCTTTTATGACCTTGTGCAATATGGTTCATACAATAAGTGGGTTAGGGCATTCAAAATATGTCACTTTAGAAGAGAATGTGGCCTTTTTCCTCTTCATCTTGGCACAACACTTGAAAATACTAAATGTTAAGTTCAATTTCTATAGGTCTGGAGAGATTGCTAGTCGATATTTCAATGATATCTGAAAGGCTGTGTTGCATCTACAAGCCAATTTACTCGTCACACCAAATCCTATAACTGAAGCAAGCACCGATCCAAGGTGGAATTGCTTCCAGGTAATGAATTTGTAAAAATTTGGTAACACTGCATTACTTTTTATTATTTCTTTTATTAAATCCTTTTTACCAAAAATAAAAATCATAACTATTATAATGTCTATTGAATTGATTTGTTTAGAATTGTCTTGGAGCACTCGATGGCACCTATATTAAAGTTCATGTACCTGTGGTTCATCAAGCAAGGTATAGGACAAGAAAATGAGAGATTGCTACTAATGTTTTGGGAGTTTGCTCCCAAGACATGAATTTCATATATGTGTTGCCGGGGTGGGAAGGGTCAGCGGCCGACTCTAGGGTTTTGAGAGATGCAATCAATCGATACAATGGCTTAAGGATCCCAAATGTTAATACAAAAGTACTTAATTTTTCTTAAATTCATGAATAAAAATTTAATCTAATGCATAACATTCCACGCACAGGTTACTATTACGTAGTGGATATGGGGTATACGAATGGGAAATGATTCTTAGTACCTTACCGTGGTCAGCGATACCATTTGTCTGTTTGGAGAGAAGGAGAAACACCAAATAATTACCAAGAATATTTCAACAAGAAACATGCATCAGCCAGGAATATCATAGAAAGGTGTTTTGGAATGTTAAAAATGAGATGGGCTATACTTCGCAGTGCATCATACTATCTCATTAGAACCCAAAATCGAATTATCACTGTATATTGCTTGTTACACAACTTCATTCGACAAGAGATGGTAGTTGACCCTCTAGAGGATGATTCAGACTTAGAGGATGCCTTAGAAAATCAACCCCCAATGGAAGATGATTTTATTGAGACTGTTGAGACATTTAACGAGTGGACTGAGTGGCAGGATACATTTGCTATGCAATTGTACAATAATTGGTTGGCTAATGGAGGGGCTGGATAAAGATAGCTTTGTGTTTCTACTTTGCTTTGTAGTTAAACCATTTAAATTTGTGATGTATCATTGCTATGTACGTTTATGAATAATTCACATTGTGGATGTTGAATTATATTTGCAATGGTTGGTATTATGATATATATGTTTGTGAGTTATTTATATTTTATGATAATGCATATGAAATGTTCAATTATTACTGTAGGCATGGATAATGAGGTATCCAGTTCTCGTAAGAATAAGAATGACAATGTTGATTCATTAAAACAAAGGCGAATATGGAGCCCATGTGAAGAGAACTGTCTAATTTCAGCCTTGTTGTTCATTGTGAATGATGGAATGAAAGTTGACAATTCTTTCAAGGTAGGCTATCTTATGAAATTAGAGAATAAAATGGCGGAGTTGTTACCCGGGATAGATTTACGCGGCTCTCTCCATATCGAATCAAAGATTAATATATGGAAGAAGCAATACAATTCTGTGTCTGGTATGCTTGCTACTAGTGGGTTTGGATGGAAAGATAATAAAAAAAGAATTGGCGTAGAGAGTAATAGTATATGGAAGACATATGTTCGGGTAAAGTTATCTCCTCTTAGTTATTTACGTACTATTTCATATATGTAGTTTAACCTTATGTTGAAGATATTAATTGGGATTAGTTGGTCATTGTAGATGGACAACGATGCAAAACACCCGAGGAACAAAACTTTCCGACATTTCGATGAATGGATTCAAATATTTGGCAAAGATCGAGCTACATGAGAGTTTGCTGAAGGCCCTGCTGATGCAGTTGAGGCTATGAATGTTGAGAAAGATGTGTTGTTACATGGTCTTGCAGATAATGACACTTTCCTGGAACAAATGGGAATAAATAGTCAGACTAGTGAAGCAACGACCTTCTGATAGTTCTACCAAAAAGAAAGAAAAGAAAAGACCTAGAGCTAATGATGAAGTAGTTGAAGGGTTGACCATGTTTGCTGACAAGTTGGTGGATGTCCTGGGAACAACCAATGATAAGCTAGAATTCATTGGAAAAGGAATGGGGTATTCACATGATCTTGCATCTAAACGGGCATCACTAAATGATGAACTTATGAAGTTGCCAATTACTGTAGATGAAAGGTTAGATGCTTGTGAAATCATATCCCACGATGTCCAAAATTTTGACATGTTCTTCAGTTTGACACATGATGATAGGCTAAGGTGGGTGATGCGGTTGCTAAGTAGGCATGCTCTATAATAAACTTGTTGCATTTCATTGGAGTATTTTCTTTTGGGCCATGATTTGATATGCATGGTAGGGAATGCTTTTTGTTAAGTCTATTATAAATTTGTTGATAGACTTAATTATTGCTTCTTTTGTGTACAAGCACCCGTGTTTTGTTAACTATAATTGGGATGCTTTTTATATATTGTTTCTGTGGTTGGCTTTGTATAGTATCTTTGCTTTAAACTTCGGATCATAATAGAAATTGTGAAGTGTCCTTATTAGCTCTTTTTATTTTTCTATTTTTCCCCCTCTCAATTAAACTTTATTTCCTTTTGGGATGCATGTTGAGAAACACAGCCTTTATGGTGTTTATATTGCCACCTAATTAAATAATTGAATAATTGAAATTGTATATATTGCCTTTATGGTGTTTATATTGCCAAATAATTGAATATATTGCCAAAGCTTTAACATCAACTACTGACAATTTTTTATGTTCAATGTGACGCGGTATATTTGTCTACCTTTGCAAAAAAAGAGGTTATCATTTTGTATAAAAAGAACTTCGGGGCATTGTTGGATATGCTAGTCTAGCTAGATGTTTAGTTGCACACTTGAAAAAATTGTGTTTTCATGTTATTATCACAATTGCTACCTTGTCCTGATCTACTAGAATTACGCATGAAGTCAAAAAAATTTCATATTTAGTGCATTCATGGTATTAATTATACTTAATAAAGTATAAATAAAATTTAAAAATCTCAATTACAAATTAAAATAAATTTATGTAATATTTATTAATATTTTAAAAGTTCTAGTAAACAAATTAAATAGAATTTATAATTCAGATTTAATATTCTTATTATTTGGTAAATAATTCAAAAGGGTAAAATAGTCTTTTAAACATTTATCATTCTCCATAATATCCCAAACAAACATGAGATTCAATAGAATAGTCCAATCCAGACCTCTAATCCCATGACTAAACAAACATAGGATACAAATCCAGTCTAACCAAATAGTCCAAGGACAATGTATCCCAGGACTAACAGTCTGATGGATTACAATTCTCCCTTATCCAGTCCGTCCAAATAAACTTACCCTTAGTGTTAATGGGGACCATGTTTGTTTGTTTGTTTTTTTTTTTTTTGTGTCTGCAGGTCATTATGTTGTGCCTAATTAACATTAATAGATCTGCAACTTTCGATATAAATATTTGATTTTTTCTTTTTTTTTTTTTAATATATTGGAAAGCCATAACATTGATGGGTTGGTTAGTTTAGTGAAATTTTATTCTTTTCCTTTATCTTTTTATTTTTTATTTTTTTTTATATGAAAATTTTGGAGTTTATTTTTTCATGGAAATTTTTTTCCTAAAGGTATAATTCCCTTTGTTTATCAGGTTTTTTTTTTCCTAAAGGTAGAATTCCCTTTGTTGATCAGGTTTAACCACATTATTTTGGATCGTAAGAATTCTTACGTTGTGTTAGAGGAAAAAAATTTTCAAAAAAATAATAAATAAATTCACTTTTTAAATCGAGTGATGTGAGATATTGGGGTGCGGCTCAATAATTTAGTAGCTACATCTTAGGGTGTAATTAGTGGGAGGTCAAGGATTCGAGTTGATAGAGCAACAACAGTGGCCCTTCAGTTATAATCTAACTATCCTAACATACTAACGTTATCTCAAGAAAAAAAAATTCAGTGATGTGAAAGATGGATGATTAGTTAAGTCACCTTAAATATTTTAGTTGATTGTCCTATCATTAAATTTAAAAATTAAATCTAACTTTTGGATTAAAATAAAAGTGCCCAATATGATAACTAAAGAAGCAACTTGGTAGGCCCATTTAAGAACAGATTTCAGTGATTCGAACCATTCACTTTTTTTTTGACTCATTGAGTAGAATATTTATATAAAAACTAAGATGATTGAACATCGGTAGCTATATGTTTGAATCATAGTTGTTTTTAAAAAATGGACGGCAAATATAATTTGAATAATAATCATTAATTTTTTATAATACAAATTTGATTTAAACATATAGTTACAGATATCTAATTATCTTGATTTTTTGCATTAATATTTTCCTCAATGAGTCTTAAAAAGTGAACGGTTTAGATCATCGAATCAAAATCTGTGGTTGGCTCCACGGCTCTCTCAAATTCTCTCATGTTGAGATGTGAATATGAGAAAAACTGAATCCCATACGTAATTTCATTTTCTCACTTTAAGGCATCGTTTGTTAATTATATATTTTAGTCAAAAAAATTAAAAAGTTGCTATAATTTATCAAATCACTATCTTTATTTTTTTACATATCTTTTTATAAAAAATAAAAAATTACTAAAATAACATATTCCAAACGAGGCCAAAGGCACAATATAATGGAGCACACATCAATAAAAACACAATTGACCTATTGACTTGTCTTGAAGGATGTGAAAATCAAATAGAAATAAGATTATATGTACTAGCATTTTCTTCTTCATTTTTTCTTTTTTTTGTTTTTTTAAATATTGGAGGCATTTTCCAGTTTAAAATGTATGAATTGGATTTGATTCAGGTATAACCCACATTACACGTTAAGAGCATCTCCAACGGTGAATAAGATTTTTCATCAAATTTGAGTAAAAAATGATCTATTTTACTAAATTTGATACCACTCGCTCCAACGGTGCACTTTCATCAAATTTGTGCCGAGGGCAACCGGTTGGTCGACTGGTTAAGCGAAATTTTTTTTTTTTTGGAACTTTTTGAACCTTTTAGTGGTCAACCGGTTAGGCAAAAAAATTTTTTTTTTTTTTTTTTTTACTGTTTGAACCTTTTCTTCGAACCGTTTGAACCTTTAGGCGATCGACCGGTTGGTCAACCGGCCGGGCAACCGGCTGGTTGACCGGTTGGTCTCTCCCAACGGTTAGGAACAGTGATTTGGTAAAATGCTTCGCCTGTTCTCATTTTGGTAAAAGATTTGCTGAATTCTGGATTTGATATCGATTTGGTGAAACCGTTGGAGCTCAAAAAAGTGACTTTTTCATCAAATTTTAAATTTGATACCAGATTTGATGAACCGTTAGAGATGGTCTAAGTTAAAATCTAAACTATATATGCATGCAAATTTTAGATGAATTTTGGAATAATTTTTTCAAGGAAAAAATTATTTGAATAATTCTATAAACTCCACTTTAACTATACTGAATTTATCCCACATGAAGGTAGACGGTTGAGATTAAATTTATGTAGTATGACATTTATGTATAGAATAAATCTAAATCACAATATGATAATTCTAAATAATTTATGAATAGATAAGTTTGTATTTGTAATATTTTTGAAGTTATTCTCCTAAAAGTTTGTACAAAGTAATTCACCAGATTTACATCATAGTAACTTTTTTTTTATGAATAAAAATGTGTTTTGAGAAAATTTTAAAGACTCAAAACGAAAAATATTACTTTATACATTTTCTTTTACTTTTTATTTTTTTATTTTTTTTATATCATTAATCTTGTTGTCCGGCATTCGTGTTGTACATCATCCACCACCACCTTTTTAGCCCGTCTATAAAAGGTCCGCATAGTCTACCCTCATTTTATCCAACTAAATTACCAGACACACACATAGATTCAGAATGATGAGGAAGCTAGGCACAATCGTAGTACTTTGCTCAATGGCAATTGCTATGCCAGTGTTTTGTAGCATTGCCGAGGATCCCAAAGAAGTGGAGCAATGGTTCCACGACTTCACCACAAAAGCAGACCAAAAAGTGACCAAACTTCACTTCTACTTCCAAGATTTGAGGGACATAACCACAACCATAGTGGCTCAATCCAACACCAGCCTCACATCGCCCACTTTCTTCGGCCTAATCTACATGGTGGACGATCCACTGACAGTCGGTCCTTCACAAGCTTCCAAGGCGGTGGGTCGAGCGCAGGGACTGTACGGTTTTTCCTCGAAAGAGGACATGCGTCTGATTATGGCCATTGATATAGTTTCACCGATGGAACCTACAATAGAAGCACTCTCACTGTTTTGGGCTCCAACCCAGTAACTCAGACGAAACGCGAATTGCCGGTGATCGGAGGGACTGGTGTTTTCAGGCTGGCCCGTGGTGTTGCTCTGTTAAACACCTATTTTCTCAATGCTGCCTTGGGTAATGCCATTGTCGAGTACACTGATATAGTTCAACATTATTAAGTTTTAAGTTGTAGTAGTAATGGTGGAGAGTCTTCTTATTCTCTGCCTAGTTTGTTTCCTTTCTGTTTTCATGTTATGCCTGCCTGTTTTATTTTTTGTTTTATTTATTTTTTCCCCTCGTCTTGTTAGGCATGCTGTGTGTCGTTTGCTGGAATTGTGTGGATTTTTATGGTATTTGTGTGCGGTCGTCATCAAGCTTTGAGTTTTGATTGTTGTTTGTTGTGACATATGTGTTTGGTTCTGTGAATGAATATGTTATGTAAGAAAAAGCATGCAATGCAACTGCACTTAAATCAAATAATTAACCTCTCTTTTGTATAACACATGGTGACTTTCTCTTTCTTTCTTTTTCTTTTTATTTTTTAATTTTCTCTTTTTTCATATCATAAGTTTTTTAAAACTAGACAAAAAAGCACAAATGACCAACATAGGAACCTTTTACAGCAATTATATGTGTGGTTGTCAATGAATGGTGTTCCCTCTCATTAGTGTTTCTGTTTCATTGAACGTGACAGAATCTAAAACTGCAACATAACACAAGTGCAAGGCCATGACTGCTTAAATGAGTTCCAAGCATAGGGAAATAATTTGCATCCTTAAAAAGAGGTGCATATGTTAAAAAAAATAAAAAAAAATAAAAAAAATTGATACATAAGTTTACTTTCTAGACCTAATAATGTAAATGAGATAATTAGTTAATAATTAGAGAATATATTAGAACAAGAGTTGCCTTAGATATTTTAATAGATTATCATATTATTGGATTTGAAAAGTGAATCTAATTTTTAAACTTAGATAGCATCATCTTAAAAAAATTTATAATTTTTGTGGTGAAAATTCATATGAAAGGTAAAAGGAAAAATCTTTGGTGTGCATTGCATACTATATACTACCCTACAAAAAATTATATAAATTTTTATGAACTTACATAAGTGGTTTCGCAAAAATGAGTATGTTCAACATAAATTAGTGTAATTATATAAATTTTTATGAACTTATACAAATTTTTATGCATTTTTGTATAATCACTTATATAAATTCGTGAAAACTTACATAATTTTATATAAAGTTACATACGGTGTACATTGCATAGCGAAGCATTTCTCTGCAAATTTTGGTGATCCAAACATTTATTGTGCAATTTTATTAGAAATGTTGAATTTTTTTAAACCATGACTTATAAATTAATGTGGCAGGGGTTGACTGATTTCTAAACTAATTGATAACTAACATAGAATAGTCCACATTATTATCTAAAAATTCAAGCGTCTCAAGTTTTTTTTTTTTTTGCTTTTGTTTTTCCAACAAATACGAAGAAATTATTCAATACTTTCCTAGTGATACTCTATCCTATTTAAAGGTTGACACTTAACACATTATCTTTTCGAACTCCAATACAAAAATGATGCACCATATGATTTAGATCGATATCTATTAATTTAGAGCAACATCTAACTTTATTATAAAAAGATTGAAGCGTCTTGTTAACGTCAACCCTTAAAGTGTATGTTAAGAAAACCTAAAAGATATTGAACATTTTTAATTGCACTCATTTTTATGATACACTACAAAAAAAAATTAAAGTTTTAGAAATCAAAATATAGGAATGATTATTTTTAGGGACTAAATATTTTTGTTGCGAAAAGTGTCGTCATTATATTTTTAACAACGAAATTGGATATAAGTGATGAATTATTATTTTTTTGGACCAAATTTTGTCCTAAAAAATAAGCTTTTTTGAAACTAAATTATGTTGTCCCTAAAAATGTATTTATTAGTGACATTTTTAAAATTTTGTCCCTAAAACGTTTTTTTTTTTTTAATTTTTCGATACGACCTTTTAACGACTATTCTCACGTCGATAGAAGTTGATCCTTAAATGTCTTTTGTAACAAAATTTTTCTTTTTAAAGATCAAAACATTTTGTTAGGACCCTTTGTTGTCAAATTCCATGGAAAAAACTAAGGTTGTAATAAGATTGTAATTTTCTAGTTTTCCAGTTTTTGGCTTCCCGCTTGAGCGGGGTTTGCACTCTCACAGCATCTGTTACGCCTGCAAAAATACTGGGTGATGTGATTGTATGCTCGAGCATGAGATCTTCTGCTCGAGCGTGAACCTTGTATGAAACATGCAAAATGGAGTCTCCGCTCGAGCGGGCATTCCCACATTCAAACGGACCGCGCGACCTCAATTACTATATATTCGTGTGTTGGTTCCATACTAGGGTTACTTTTCCTAGATCTTGTTTAAGAGTCTTAGGGTTTTGTTTGATGTTTTCTTCTGAAAGTCATGTTGAGTTTTCCTTGATGATTTGAGTGAGTTCTAAACTGATGATCTAAGATACATACATCAAGAAGTTTGTTACTTCATATTCAAGAGTGTTCTTCTTTGGTGGATTCCGAAGATTTAAGTGTGGAATTTTAAAGGAGTTTGATTCTGTATGTAGTCGTTGATTCGACAAGTGAAGTTATGGATTTAACTTCAGATAAATCGGTTCCGAGGCAAAGGCTTGGTAAAAGAGTTACAGAAGGTTTGAAGACAAATTAGATGAACTGGGTAATTTGTTTGTTAGCTCTGTAATCTTTCTTTCTTCAGTAGTGGATTGATTAGTGGCGTTTCGCCCGTGATTTTTGATTACAACTGAAGGTTCTTTAATTGTAGTTTTTCTACGTAAAAATCGTTTATGTCGATTTATTGTTTATTTCGAAAACAGCAATCTAAATTACTTTCGTAAGTGCTTGATGATTTAGATTGAGTGTTTTGAATGATTAGGAATTGAAATATTTTAATTTTGATCTAATCACGAATCACTTAGGATTTTCAATTGGTATCAGAGCAGGTCACTCTTTGTTTTTATCAAAACTGTAGGAGTGTGATTTTGTGTGACTAGTGATATGGATTCAATTCGTGAAGGTAACTCGACCCATAGACCTCATTTACTCAATGGTACAAACTATTCTTATTGAAAAGCTCGTATGAGAGCGTTTTTAAAATCCATCGATGAGAAAGTTTGGCACTGCGTGATCTATGGGTGAAGTGAACCTATTGTCACGATTGATGGTATTGATATTCCTAAACCCCTTGATAAATAGGACACAATCGATTACCAAAACTCGAGTTGGAACACTAAGGCTCTCAGTTCCCTTTTTTGCTCCGTCACACCTGAAAAGTTTCGTCGTATCTGCATGCGTGAGGTAGCAAAAGAGGCTTGGGACATTCTTGAAACAGTTCACGAAAGTACTGTTTCTGTCAAAAGGTCAAAATTTCAACGTCTCACCTCTTCCTTTGAAACGCTTTTTATGCGTGATGATGAGACGTTTGATGATTTTTATGCAAAACTTAGTGACATCGTGAATTCCTGTTTCACACTTGGTGAAAAAATCCCTGAAGCTAAAGTTGTTGGAAAAATTTTGAGGTCTTTACCCGAGAGGTTTCAATCAAAAGTGACAGCCATTGAGGAGGCTCAGAATGTTGATACCCTCAAGCTTGATCAGTTGGTTGGAAACTTGCAGACTTATCAAGCTCACCAGATTTCTAAGAAAAAACAAAAAGATAGTGTGGCTTTCACTAGTGCTCATGAGACTGTAAAAACTCTGGAGACTGAGTTTGATTTAGAGTCTAAGATGATGGCTATGTTTACTAAACAGTTTAAAAAAATTTTGAAAAAAAAGAAGTCTAATTTCAGAGACCCTATTTTAAAAGACAAGAGTAATGAAAAACTCAAAACTTTTCCACCAAAACTTTCTCTAAAAACTGAAAAGAAGATTGTAAAGGGGCAAGGGGTCAAGTGTTATGAATGTCAAGGGTTTGGCCATATTGCTCTTCAATGTCCCTCGAAAAAGAATCAGAAAAAAGTCTACACAGTGACTTGGGATGATGAAAGCGGGTCGGAGCAAGAACCCGAAGAACCTGAATCCGGTGAAGATGGGGATAGTGCTTTCATGGCATTTTGGTTCACTTTCACTCAACCTCTTCCAAAGCCAGTGGAATTAGTTTGTGGTCATCATGCTTCCACCTTTGATGGGAGTAACTACTTGTATTGGAAGATTAGAATGAGGGCGTTTCTGAGAGCTTTCGATCTAGAAAGCTGGTAAGCCATTGAAGAGGATGTTGAAAGTGTTGACAATTCAAGCAATCAGAGAGTTCTGACTACTATTCGTGGAGCTATTTCTGATGAAGAACCACAACGGGTTGCTCACTACACAAAGGTTAAAGATGCAGGGGACATTCTGAGCTAATTTCATGAAAGAGGAGAGTCATCTTCACCACCATCCATCACTTTTTCTGCCTTAGTTGCCCGACTGGATGAGGTCAAGGAGAATGAGGAGCAAAAAGATGATGATGAAACATCAGAAGACAATGATGAAATTACTGGTGATGATCTACAACAAGCTTACGAAAAGCTTTACGATGAATCTCTGAACCTGTCTAAAATCAATGACAAACTCACTCTCAAGCTCAAAGCATGTGAAAGCGAGAATGTCAAGCTAAAAGGAGAACTTGTAGCAGCAAAGCAGAATGTCATCAAGATCTCAAGTGACAGGCAAGACCTATGTGGAAAACTTTTATCCTGTGAAATTGAAAGGAATGAACTTCTGAAAGTGTATTCCACATATGAAGAGAAGCTTGAAAGCCTTGAGATGTCACAAGCTACATTGGAAGAGATAGTCTGTCAGAAAGATGAAGAACTCCGTATTGCTAGAGCCACAATTGCCATGTGGAACAAAGGTTCTAAATCACTAGAAAACATCCTCGGGTCTCAACAAATGGGTTGTGACAAAAGTGGGCTAGGCTATGGTGTGACAGCTCACAAGGGACAGGCCTCTACATCACATGACTTGAAGACTCAAGCAAAGGGAAAGTTAAAGGTAGACTAGGGTGATCCCTCTTTTCATCTACCTAAAGGGGGTAAAATCAACAAAAAGAGGTAAAACCTATTTTTATTTGTCATCATTGTGGTAGGTATGGCCACATTCGTTCTTATTGTTTTGAATTATTTGGTAATGTGTCTCAAAATGGTAGAAATTCGAATACTTTTTGGGTTAGGAGACAACCTTACATGTCTAAGCGAAATACCAAGATTCAAGAGGGTGTTCACAGCGCTAAGACATTTACCAAGACCGCAAGACCTGATTTTGTTAAGACCAAAAAGATTTGGGTGAGAAAAGATTATTTTACTTGTTTAGTTGTTCACACTGCTCTAAAAGCACGTGATTCACACATGTGGTATCTTGATAGTGGGTGCTCTCGTCACATGCCCGGTAATAAATCCTACTTCACCTCCCTTGAAAAATATGAAGGAGGAATTGTTACCTTTAGAGATGGCGGCACTTCTAGAGTCATTGGTAAGGGTTCTATATGTGTTGCTAGTCTTCCCAAGCTGGAAAATGCTTTACTTGTTGATGGTCTTAAAGCAAATCTTTTGAGCATTAGTCAAATGTGTGATTCCCACCATGAAGTATTGTTTTCAAAAAATAAATGTGCAATTTTGGATAAAATGGGAAATACTGTCTTGCATAGGGTTCGCACATCTGATAATTGCTATGTAATTATTACTACTAATGATCTCACTTGTCACTCTGCCATCATAAGTAACATTGATTTGTGGCATCAAAGATTAGGTCACATGAATTTCAAAGACCTAACTAAGATAGCCAACAGCTTGTGAGAGGAGTACCTAAACTGGGTAAGAATCTGAACCATGTGTGTGGACCATGTTAACTTGGAAAGCAAACCCGTGCCCCTCATAAAAAAGTGAACAGCTTTACTACCAAACGTCCTCTTGAATTGGTTCACATGGATTTAATGGGTCCTACTCGCACTGAAAGCATTTGAGGTAAAAGATATATCTTTTTAACTATTGATGATTTTACTCGATTTTCGAGGGTAAATTTTTTGAGGAAAAAATCTGATATGTTTGATGCTTTCCAGGCCTTAGTCCTTAAAATCCAAAATGAACAGGGTGTTTCTATTGGGTGTATCATAAGAATCCGAACTGATCATAGTCGTGAATTTGAAAACAGTTCGTTTTCAGATTTTTGTGATATGCATGGAATTAAGCATGAATTTTTTGCACCTATTACTCCACAACAAAATAGAGTGGTTGAGAGAAAGAACAGAGTTGTTCAAGAAATGGCTAGGGTCATGCTCCTTAGTAAGAAACTTCCTCCAAAGTTTTGGGCTGAAGCCCTAAATACTGCTGTTTATGTCATAAATCGCGTGTATTTAAGGCCCGGCACTTTACAAACTCCATATGAATTGTGGAAGGGTTTGAAACCTGATATAAAATACTTCAAAACTTTTGGGAGTAAATGTTACATTTTCAAAAATAGAGAACCTTTGGGTAAATTTGACTTCCAAAGTGATGGAGGTATTTTTGTAGGGTATTCAACCACTAGTAGGGCTTTTCGAGTCCACAACCTACGAACTTTTTCTTTAATGGAATCAATCAATGTGGTTATAGATGCCACAGGTTCTCCTACTCTAGCAACAAATGATGATGACAATGGTGAGTCTTCACTCCTAGATACTGAACCACAAAGTCAAAGAGAAGCTGAGGTCCAAGCACAAGAAGTTGAGACAGCACCATCCTCAATGGTAAGTGTAGACGCGCCCGCGGAGGGCCTCACTACTACAGTTCGGACTCGATTTATGTCGCGGTTCTTAATCTGAGCCAAAGAGTCCAAATCTGGCAAATCGTTTTGAGAAACAGATTTTTGAAAAAGTAGTGCCAAACATGGACTGCTTTGCCAGATACAGAGTCGCCACCTAAATATTTTTTGTGGGAGAATTTAGGAAACCCTGACTCGGTGCCGAAGGCCACATGTCCGTCATCACCGGAGTTGTCTCGGCTCGGGAGCTTGGGTACGATCGGGGAAGGTCAGCTATGAGCACCCCCTTTCGCCCGGTCCGAAGACCGGCCTCTACTAACCGTGATATCTGTTTTTGAAAACTTTATGCGTTCTTATTCCAATTATTAGCCTAGAATTGCTATGTTATGCGCGCAGCAAACAAGTATAGACTAGATTGTCTAATTTGGAAATAAACATTGCATATCCGTTTGTTTTGAAAATGCTTTGGAATTTGCTACTCGCAAGTAGGCTAAAATACGGATTTCAATGAGTTTTTCCAACTCAAACAATCCAACCTTCACCCACAGGCATTCAAGCAGTTATAACACATAAGCATCTAGCCACATGTTAAGCATGCTGTCATGGCAACATTCACACTCATGCGATATGCTAAAGCGGAAATACTTACATCGTACTCCGTGCCAAAACAAAGAACTCGTTAGCAAACATGCATGATCCAAGTCCATGTTGAGTGTCTAATGCATCGCATACAAAATGTTGCTAGAATAGGCTCGGCTATCCTAAACATGTCATGTGAGAATGCACAATTATCACGTATTCAGTTTGGGAATTGAAGTATTGATGCAGTTAGCGTGATGTACCGAGCCTAATGCATGCAATACAAATGCATGGATGCACACATGCATAGCATAAGGTATGCTAAATTAAACGTGCCCTAATCTACCATCATAAGCAGGTAAATAAAAGGGAAGAAAGACGCGAGGTTGGAAGACATACACACACTCACGCACACTTATTACAGATTCGCCCTCACTCGGAGGGACCGAATAAATATTACAAATTAATTAACTACACAAGCTAATTAATATTACAAATTAACTAATTTAATTAACAAATTAAATAAATTAATTAAAGCAGGAAAACGCCTCGGGAAGCGCGCCACCATGCATGGGCTGCCTCTGTTTTCCTTCCTTTCCTCCTTTGGAGGCTGTCAAAGCCTCAGGACTGATCCCTTGGACAGAGAGGATCACCACCGGCTGATTGAAATTGCCACCGGCAGTGTGGTATGGCCATCGGCACAAAATTGAATCTGTCGGCAGAGAAAATGGTGCCGGTCGGCACATTACACTGCCGGTCGGCAGAGTATTCCTGCAGAACCTGCAACTCACAGCAACAGAGGGCAAAACAAAGCATGGCAACACAATTCAAGGCATGTATGCACCAACCATGTCCCTTATCATTGTGATGACTCAACGGGGCATGTGCCTCGGTTCTCGGACCACCAATCACGCATTTCCATGCATGATGGCCCAAAGAACCAAGTATGCAACTTTGATTTCAAATGCATGCAAACCAATCAAACAAATTAGGCCCAATTCCTATCACCAATTCAAGGAACAAGGCATGCATGCAAGATGCAATGCAACCTAGGCATACAAGCTAAGGATGCAACATGGCATGGCAAAGCACTTATGCAAGCATACAAGCATACATATGGCAATGCAAATGAATGGAAAGATGGACTTATACATGAGTTAGGCAGCTCTAAAATAGACCTAAAACAGTGGCCATAGTGCTATAAAATGAAGGCTAAATGGCATGCACACACATATGCACATAAGGGCCAACACTTAAGCACAAATCAAACAACATTCAAGCACACTTGAAAGGAGGAAACATGGACAATTAGCATGCAACATGAGCCCTAAAATTATGCTATAAAATGATGCCAAATCAAGTTATAAATCAAGTTAAGCATGCAACAAATGGCCTAAGTGTTCAAAGTAAACCAAAGTGGCATTGAGCTACACTTGACAAGACCAAACAAGGCATGCATTAAGTGACCAAAAAAAGGTTTATAGCACGTTAAAACAAGGCTAAAGGACTCTTTAGATGGCATCTAAATGGCCCAAATACAAAGGCATACACCATGGCCAAAACATGGAGCATTGCAACACATGCTTTCAAAGCATTAAAGAGGCATGCAAGGCAATCAAACAAGCATGGAAATGGGACTGAAATGGCATGTAGAATGATCCCAAATCACCAAAACAATGCAAAGATGGCATGCTACACATGCACATACTCAAGGCCAACAAGCCCAAATACAAAGGAGCTATATAATGCATACTAAAATCAACCCAAATACTTATGGACAGATCTAAAACATGGCAAAATAAGCACATAATCTTCACAAGACCAAGCCTAAAACATGCTCCAACAAAGGCTAACAACCTAAGGCACATTAAGGCACAAACAAGGCATTACATGGAAACTATGCTAAGCATGCATGGAGTTCCAAAACCAACTTGAAATCATGTTATATTATAGATATATAAGCATGAAAAACAAACCAAACATGCTCAACACACACTCAAACATAGGCTTCCTTAGGAGGCCAAAATATGCCCTTTTCAAGGACAACAAGGAGAGGGGATGGCCCTCTCCTTCTTGGGACTTCAAAGCATCATCTTCACCACTGAAATCCCTCAAGATTTCAGTGGTGAAGATACCTCAACACCAAAATCCCGGAGCTAACACAAAATGGCTCAAAATGAGGCCTTTTGAGGCCTAAGGGTGGTCAACAACCCTCAAACAACAAAACACTCTTAATAAACAATAAAGAGGGCCTAAAAACAGAACTTTTTTATGTTATACAATAAGCACAAAAACAGCTCTAAGATAGGTATAACATTAATGCAAGAATGGAGAAAAAAAGGACTAGAATCTCACCCTTGAAGACCCCTTCACAAATGGTGCTCCAATGGCCTCCTTGAGCTTGAATCCAACACCAAAATCTCAAAACAAACCCTTTAGAACCTCAGCTCCAAGAGGAAGGTGAAACACTAGGTGTTTGTGTGCAATAGTGAGGCACAAAACACCTAGTGTACAAATAAGAGGGAAAGAGAGATAGAGAGTGTATATCTAACCCTAACCCTAGAAAAACCAGAGCTTGGTCTGTATTTTTCTCTCCCAAAAATGTCTAAAAGCTCTCTTTATGCCTTAGAGAGAGCCTCTCTCTATAAGCCTCTTGTAAAGCTTACAAGACAAGCTTTGCAAGAGGGAGATCCCTCCATACACGTGTATGGAGGGGAGCAAAAGCAATACAGCTGTCTAAAAATATCTGCAAAAGCAGATGAACAGCAATCGGCCGGCCAAAAATGCCATCTTGGCCAAAAAGAGTGCCGACCGGCACAAAAAAGTGCTGACGGGCAACAAAGAGTGCCGGCCGGCAAACTATATTGCCGGTGGCAGCGAAAACCAGCCGGTGGCCTCTAGCCACTGCCGGTGATGGGTGGGGATGGTCTACAAGCCCCACCCTGCCCTTCCAAGGCAAGATGCAAGTGTTTGGTGCAAAACCAGACACTAAACGGTCGAATTCGGGGATCACGAGGCAAGGCGCGCGAGCCGAGACCTCCGGAAACTCCAAACGAACACAAACATGGATAATCACCGAGTGTTCAAACGGTGACGTCCAAGTCTTGAGGACGGTCAAAAATGGGGTGTCTACAGTAAGTCAAAGTCCAAAGAGTGCACAAAGAGACATCACTCCTGATGCTTCTGTCACCGCAAGTCCTGAGTTCAAACCATTAGCAAGGTTGAACTGAATCATCCAACTCAATAGGTGATTGCAAGTGTATCGGATTGAATGAAAACCCGAAGACAGATTCGGGATGAGGTATCACATATGTGTTATGTTTCACTAATTGAACCTAAGAATTTTAAAGAGGCCTTGCTGGATGATAGTTGGGTCAATGCTATGCATGAAGAATTAGGTCAATTTGAACGTAACAATGTTTGGACTTTAGTTCCCAGACCTAGAGATATGAATGTGATAGGTACTAAGTGGATCTTTAAAAATAAATCTGATGAGAATGGTACTGTGGTTAGAAATAAAGTAAGGTTGGTTACTCAAGGCTACACACAAGTAGAGAGTGTTGACTATGATGAGACATTTGCCCCAGTTGCATGTCTCGAATCTATTTGTATTTTACTTGGTGTTGCTTGTTTTCTTGGTTTCAAATTATATCAAATGGATGTGAAAAGTGCCTTTCTGAATGGGTACTTGAAAGAAGAGGCTTATGTTGAGCAACCAAAAGGGTTCGAGAACCCTAAATGTCCAAATCATGTCTACAAGTTAGACAAGGCATTGTATAGATTGAAACAAGCTCCTCGGGCTTGGTATGACAGACTTACTACCTTTCTTCTTGATAATGACTTTCAAAGGGGTAGTGTGGATAAGACCTTATTTGTGAAACATACTAAATCCCATATTCTTATTGCTCAAATTTATATTGATGATATTGTGTTTGGATCCACTGCTGATCATCTTGTGAAACATTTTTCGGATTGCATGACACATGAGTTTGAGATGAGCATGATGAGAGAGTTGTCTTATTTTTTGGGTCTTCAAATTAAACAGTCTCCTTCAGGTATGTTTGTTTCTCAGTCTAAGTATGCCAAAAATCTTGTGTCAAAGTTTGGTCTTGAATCTGCCAAACATGCACGCACTCCCATGAACACCAGTCTTCACCTTTCTGAAGATTCTTCTGGTACTGATGTTGATCCTACCCTGTATAGGAGTATGATAGGGAGTCTTCTTTACCTCATAGACTACTAATATTGCTTTCAGTGTAGGTGTTTATGCCCGTTACCAAGCCAGTCCTAAAGAGTCTCATCTTCTTGCTGTCAAACGCATCATTAAATATGTTAATGGGACATTGGGGTATGGGGTTTGGTTTTCTATTGATACTACAATTGAAATTACTGGTTTTTCTGATGCCGACTGGGCAGGGTGTGCTGATGATAGGAAGAGTACATCTGGGGGGTGTTTTTACCTTGGAAATAATTTGGTTTCCTGGCATAGTAAAAAGCAAAATGCCATCTCTCTTTCAACTGCTGAGGCTAAGTACATTGCTGCAGGGAGTTGTTGTGTACAAATGCTATGGATGAAGCAAATGCTTCATGATTATGGGATAGAACAGAAAACACTCTCACTCTTTTTTGTGATAATACAAGTGCCATAAACATTTCAAAAAATCCTCTCCAACACTCTCGCACCAAACACATTGACATTCGTCATCATTTTATTCGAGAGTTAGTGGAAGAAGGCCTTGTTTTTCTTAAGCATGTACCCACTGAGCATCAAAAAGCTGATATTTTTACAAAACCCCTTGATCTTCTTCGGTTTGAGTTTCTTAGAAAGACCTTGGATGTAGTGCTCAGTTACTAGGGTGTTTCTTGTTTTAAGTGGGTGTGAGTGATTGGCTTTTTGTATACTTGGATGTTATAATCTCATTGTCATTAATTCTTGTCATCCTTGTATCTAAAATTATATGAACATTGCTCATGTTGCCTACAAAATTTTTTCTTTGTTCATAGCTCATTATGAATGCCCATACTCATTAACTTCATGATCTCATTCTGTACACATCCTTAAGATAAACTGTTGCAGGGGTTTTTGCACAAGTGATCAAAGTTCTCTATGGACACTAACAGTGTTTCTAGTACTTTTTTAGAGGAATTGACCTATACTAGTATATCATGGGTGATGTTGAGTCTTTTAACCATCTACCATCTTTTTTCACTTCCATGGTTTCTCCCTCAGTTCATTGAAATCCGGGCATTAGGAAAAGGCTACCTTAGAGGTACCAACCAGGCCATCCTTTTTTATTTCATTCTTCTCTGGTTTGGTCTCCATACTCTTGAGCGTGCATACCACCAATGAGTGCCCACAAGAAAGAAAAGTTAAAAAATAAAAAATAAAAAAAGGGGAGGGGAATCATTGATTGAGGGAGAGCCTCCGCGTTTACTCAACAAATACCCCATGACTCCTAGTGGTTTGACTTTTCTCTGTGATGTTCAGTTACTCTTGTCGGAGGTCCAGCCATCCGATCACTATGAGGATTAACTCTTTTGTGGCTCTCAAGGATTGCACACACATACATCCTATTTGTGAGCTCTCATGTCTGTTTCTGAGTTATGCATTCTCATGTTGCTTATGTCATTGATTAAAATCTATTTATTTTGTTCATGATCTTGTGATTCATTTTTTTGTACAAGTTTACAGGAGTCATAATTGATGGACAATCTTATCTCAGTGTTACAGTCTTCCAATTGGACTCCCCGCTGGTTACAGGACATTTCAGTTGTATTTTGTTTTAAAAAAAAATTTAATGTTTTGTCCCTGCTCAAGCGTCAAATCCCACGCTCGAGCGTGGTTTTGGGTCTTGCAGCATTTTGTACCATGCTTTACAGTTCAGTGAGGGTTGATTTGGCACTCGAGCTTCCGTTTTCGCACTCGAGCGGGTCTCTGCGTGCTTTGGCTCCCGCTCGAGCGTTAAATCTTACGCTTGAGCGGACTGGTTTTGATTAAATCTCCCTCTCTCGACTTTTCAGTTCATTTTTTCTCCAAGTTTCATTCTCTCTCCTAGGGCACCTTGGCGATTCAGTCCATTGCTCCTCCTGGGTGTCATTTGTGGTGACTTCAGTGTTTTTGCACACCTAAGGGATGTCTCTCCTTGATTTTTCCTTTGTTTTTCTGTTTCTTTTTTAAGTTTTCTGTCACTTTTGGTTTCCTAGTTTTCGTTATGATTAGGTTTGTTTAATAGTGTGTCTTTTGGTCTATTTTAAGTGAGTCTTTAGCACTCTGAGATGAGTTAAGGTCTTCTATTGTTGCATGCTTCACTGATTTTTATTGAGTCCATTTGTGCCTTTTGGGATTTGGCTGCCTTGCTAATTTTGATTCATCTTTGTTGCATTTTGTATTCTTGGGCTTACTATGCATTGACAATTTTGCTTAATAGCTTTATTTGCCTACCTCATATTGATATATGTGACTGTGCTACTAATGTTTTTGTTCTCCTCTTTTGGTTTATTTTGTCTTGGGTTGGGGGCTGTGTGTTTTGTTTTTTTGTAGTCATGTCCACTTTCAAGAGAAGAAGTCTACTGCACCTCGCCCCACATTTAACTCTGACATGTTTCCCTCGGCTGAGAAAGCCAAGTTGTTTCGAGAGTCTTACCCTTCCCGCACCATTAATCTCGAACGCAATGTTCAACCCAATACCTTTGAGTCTATCCCTATTCGTCCTCTTTTTGATCCCTTGGGTAGAGATAATGTCCTTTCTTTCTCAGGACCTCAAAACCTCAGCTGGGTCCGTGAATTTTATTGTAACATGGACGGTCTTGATGATATTGGGCCATCCTTCAAGACTTGGGTCAGGTCCAAGTCAATCACTGTTACCATTGATCTAATCACGAATCACTATTAGGATTTTCAAGTCAATCACTGATCTTATTTACGAGTTGTTAGGGATTAGTCAAGTCTTCCCATATTCTACCATTTTCATGTGCGTCCAACCTGTGATTTCAATGAGGTTACCAATGCTTTGTGTGGTATCCCTCGTCCTTGGCCCTCCGGTTCCTTAAGCAAACAAAATGAGCTTCTCTTTCAGTTTCGGTTGCTCAACCTCATTGTGTGTGCCAATATTATTGTTACCACTCATAGTTCCGAAATCAACCAAGACCAAGGGTTTGTCCTCCAGTGTCTTGCTCAACATCGGTCTATTGATCTTGCCACTCTGATCATCCAAAAGATGGTTGTCGCTTATGAGCGCAACAACCTTGGTTTACCCTACAGGTGCCTCATAAACAAGCTTCTCGCCAAGTTTGAGGTCCTTTCATTTGATGAGGATGAATTTGCTTCCCCTACCAGGCCTTTTACCAAAAAGATTGTCTCTCAAAGTCAGTCTCACATTTGGGGGGTTTCTACTGGGGTAGGTTGGTCTGGTACAGTTACAGGTGATGCTGTTGCTATGGCAGAAGAAGCTGAGTTCGATACAGTTGATGCCGGTGGTGCTATTGGTGAGGGGGAGCAGCCCCCTCCAGTTCATACGATTCGTGGCCAGCTTCAGTCTTTTGAGCAGTCTGTTACTTCACGGTTTGACCGACTCGAGGGGCGGATGAATATTTTTGAGGCTCGGCTCACTGATCTCGAGACTGCTACTGATGGGTTCATTGCCTTGGAGGCTTCTACACGGCGCATTGAGGAGTCTGTGGCCTCGTCTTCTTCTCAATTGGCTCAGATCCTGACTCTGCTTTGGATGCAGTCCCAACCTCTCGCTCCATGATCTTTGATGTCCAGTCCTGATGTCCAGTTCTGTGTTTCTTGATTTTTGATCCCTCCCGGACAAAAATGGGGAGTGGTTACATATTTACTTGGTACAGTTGGATAGATATTTGGTATATGGTTTGCTTATATACTTGGAGTTGGATAGATGGGTTTATGGTTTGCTTATATATTTGGAGTTGGATAGATGGGTATATGGTATTTTTTTTGATGGATGGATAGTATGTTTCTTAGTTATTTTATATTTTGTTATTTAATACAGTTCCACAGATTTTGGTTGGTTTGTGTGGTTCTTTTTTTTCCTCAGGTGGATTGTTCAAAGGCGTTGATCTCAGATGTGCATAGTTTTTGGGATTAGTTTTTGTTTGTTTTTTTTTTGTTTGGTGATTTTGTTAGGAAAATTGTTTTAGAGTGGTTTTGTCCGGGATTTGACGAAGGGGGAGATTGTTAGGACCATTTGTTGTCAAATTTCATGAAAAAAACTAAGGTTGTAATAAGATTGTAATTTTCTAGTTTTCTAGTTTTTGGTTTCCCGCTCGAGCGGGGAAAGTGATGCTCGAGCGAGGTTTGCACTCTTACAACATCTGTTACGCCTACAAAAATACTGGGTGATGTGATTGTACGCTTGGGCGTGAGATCTTCCGCTCGAGTGTGAACCCTGTATGAAACACGCAAAATGGAGTCTCCGCTCAAGCGGGCATTCTCACACTCGAGCGGACTACGCGATCTCAGTTGCTATATATTCGTGGGTTGGTTCTATACTAGGGTTACTTTTCCTAGATCTTGTTTAAGAGTCTTAGGGTTTGTTTGAGGTTTTCTTCTGAAAGTCTTGTTGAGTTTTCCTTGATGATTTGAGTGAGTTCTAAACTTATGATCTAAGATACATACATCAAGGAGTTTGTTACTTCATATTCAAGAGTGTTCTTCTTTGGTGGATTTCGAAGATTCAAATGTGGAGTTTCAAAGGAGTTTGATTCTGTATGTAGCCGTTGATTTGACAAGTGAAGTTGTGGATTCAACTTCAGATAAATCAATTCTGAGACGAAGGCTTGGTGAAAGAGTTACAGAAGGTTTGAAGACAAATTGGATGAGTTGGGTAATTTGTTTGTTAGCTTTGTAATATTTCTTTCTTCAGTAGTGGATTGATTAGTGGCATTTCGCCTGTGATTTTTTATTACAATTGAAGGTTCTTCAATTGTGATTTTTTCACGTAAAAATCGTTTGTGTCGATTTATTGTTTATTTCGAAAACAACAATCTAAATCACTTTCGTAAGTGCTTGATGATTTAGATTGTGTGTTTTGAATAATTGAGAATTAAAATATTTTAATCTTAATTTAATCACGAATCACTTAAAATTTTCACAATTAATCTCCAAAACTTTTATATATTGTCGTGATAATATATAATATTTTAAAATAACTTAACATGTATTCTGAGAATGTAAATTAATAAAATTTAAAGAGTGAATAATTTCTGACAAATAATAGGGAAGTTAGAATGAATAAAGGGACTTGGTCAGTCATGTCATGTGGAATAATGACCATGCTCCCCATACTAGCTGGATCACTCCACAGAAGCATGCATGGAAGTAATGATAGGAAACCCACAACTTTTTTTCCAATTTTTTTTTTTTTTCAAAGCAAAAGGTGACAAAGTTTCACTTCTGCTAAATGTAAAAATGCCTACTGGGCAGCAGTGGGCGGCCCAAGCTAATATGACAGATGAGGGATTCTATTTACACTGAAAAAATAATTAAGTATGTTTAATTAAAATTTTAATTTTTATTATATTTTAATATTAATCTATTAATAAGAATAATATATATTAAATTTTAAAATAAAATATTTTTTTTATAGTACATCATAATCACATATATGTATTCTTCTTCTTTTTCCTCACTACAAAACTCCAAATCACTCTATCAAAACTCACCATTATTATCAACATAATTGTTTCTTATCCTTGCGAATAGAAGAAAATTTAAATAGTATCAAACAACAGATGAGTACAAGGCCAACATTGGGCATAAGTTGGCGAAGCCGTCACTTTGAGCCTCGAAAAATTGACTAAAAAACAGGCTTTTAAATTTTGTTAATTATTATATTAGCCTATAACAAAAATATCTCATTGGAATTTAAAGGATCTAAACAAACTTCTGTTATGATTTAAAATTAACAGATGATTGCTATGATTGATTATTTAAAACTAATAGATTTTTATTGGAAGAAATCAAAAACTTATTGATGTGGTAAATTATTCTAAATTATTGAATGATTATTTTCTAAATGTATGAATTATGTATAGAATATGATTGACTAGACTACTTACAATTATTCTTTTCAACTTAAAGTTAAATAAATCTTACCTTTGCTCAATTATGTCAAATGAAAGATTAAAAAAAAATTATTCATTAAAAATGATTTAGCTTGTAAGTTAGATTATGCGAACGAGATTAGTAGTCTTACAACTAAAAATGCCAAAAAAAATATGTTATTTTGTACGGGTTGTTTACTTTTTATTTGATATTTTAGTTTAGATTATTTATTCATTTTTCGTATTGTAAACTTTAATGTATATTTAAGTAATTTTTAATGGATATATATATTGGAAGTAATTTTTTTTACAAGTATAGTCAAATATCAAAAAAGAAAAAATTACACACATAATTATTATTTTTTAAAATATGTATAAAAGGTCCCGTGTTGAAAATTCGCTTTGGATCTCCAAAAAGTCAGAGTCGGCCCTATATGAGAATAATAATGAAAACTGCTTTTTGAAACAACCTATCAAAGAGGAGGCAAGTATTTAGATAAATAGTAGGTTTTTTTTGGTGAAAAGCCCCTTCCATTGGGATTTTTTTGTGTGAAACTCACGTAATAAAATACTAGTTTCAAAAGTCCCTCAAACAAAAAAATATGATAAAAAGACTGAAATACCCTTTCACATAAATGGACAAATATCAAACGATGGAACTGTTTGTCTCCCTTACTCTGTTCCATCGCTTGAACTCGTTGCTCTGAAAACAAATAACAGAAGTACACAATAACAGAGTAAAATTTTACTATCATTGTATTCACACAAAAAAAAAAAAAAAAGAAGAAGAACTGATAACACCAGAGTAAAATTTTACTCTCATTTTATTAAACAAAAACAGAGCATATGCTAGAGTAAAATTTTACTCTCATTCTGTCAAACAAAATCAGAGCACATACTAGAATAAAATTTTACTCTCATTTCATCAAACAAAATCAGATCATACACAATAAAAATAAATCAAAATAAAAAACAAAAGCAAAAAAAACTAATCAACAAATCAACATACATGATTGAACTTGAACAATAATCAAACACGTGATTGAAACAAAACTCTAAAACTCCATCAACACTAACAAATCTCAATAAAACTCTCTAAATCTGATACAGATTTGTACATATTTGAAACATAATCTCTTGTTTAATTGAGAGTGTTGATCGTTGATGATGAGACCGTGTGTTGTTGACCAAGGGCAAGATCTTCAGATTTTGAGATCGTCTTCATGGATTTCGTAAATCATCTTTACTGATTTCATAGATCCTCCGCACTGAGCTCATGTATACAAGATCCTCCTTATTGAGCTCATGTATACAAGTTTCGTGTATACATGAGCTCAAGAACCGTGTATATAGAAGGGCAATATGGTAAAAAAAAAATACAAATTATAGAATGTCCTTATTGAGCCATGCGTCTCCTACTCAAGGGTTTTTTAAAGGAAAATTCATTGAGTTATACTTTACCCTAAAAAAAGGCCCAAAAACGGGAGTTTCACCAAAAATCCCTAAATATTAAACTACAGTTCTTGATTTTTGTGTTTTGTTTTTACAGAAAAACGAATAATCAATCTGTTTAACATCATTGCTGTTTGGATCTGAAAGTTTAAACCAAACGGTATTATTCAGCATTGTACAAATCCGAATATGATAATTTTGTTCTTATTTGAGTGTAATTTGAAGAATAAATTAAGAAAATTATAAGGTATACTGAGAGTAACCAAAAAAAAATTAAATAATTATATACTAAAAAATTAAAAACACTTAATAGTTTTTAATTATAAATAGAATCCTGATGATCACGCACTTTCTTGGGCATACTTAACATGATGGACGACCCATTAACTGCTTGGCGTGAACTCTCTTTCAAAACTGTGGATTGTGCTAACGGCTTTTATGGATTGGCTGTTGGAAAATGATTTTTGAAACTTCTGAAAAAATCTTATTTTTTGCTAATTTTGAGTATTAATTAAGGTCAGACTCAAGTGTTATTTTTAACGGTTTTCATTGGATTCATGTTTAATGTTTCGTAATGAATAAAACCATGTATTTGGTTGCTCAAAACCATTTCCGGATGAATGAGAATTCAACGCGCGTTTTCGGGTTCGTGGAACTAGCTTTAGGTGGGTTTCCTGCATATTTGTGAAATGTGCTTGTCACACATTGGAAAAGCTTAAGAATTCATTTGGGTTTATATACCTGAACTTGGGATACTTAGGATGAGCCCCGAGGAGTACCCAAATTTGTGAAAGGGTGAGATTATGGGTGTAGTGGACTAGACCCATTGGACCCAAAACAATAACCACATGGGCGGGCTCGGGCTGGGCATGGGTGTGTGGTGTAAGGTTGGATTGGGCTTGTCCGGCCCAATACTTATCTTTTTGGGCCAAAAGCATTTGTAATTTATTTATTTATTTTTTATTTTGGTTTCAAAATTCAAAATAAAATTGGTCCAATTTTTTTTTCCCCCTTTTATCCAAACAGTTCCTAACTCACCCGAACAGGTTTGAACCTGTTGAATCCTTCCCGGACAAATCTGTAACTGTCCAAACAGTTTAAACAGATTTTCTATTTGTTGAAATCTATTCGAACAGTTGCCTATCTGTTGGCACTTGTTCGAAACAGCCACCTTTCTGCCTATATAAAGCATGCTTCCAGCAATTCATTTCATTCAATTTTTCCATTAGAATTTTGTCATTCTTCTTTTGTTCTTCCTGTACTCTTGCATCTGTTTCTGCATTTATTTTTTAGAAAGAAAAAGAGAGAGTTACAATAAAGTTTTGGTTCCCCAGACTTAATTTTATAGTGCTGTAAAATCAAGTGTTAGTCGTTGCATCTTGAGAAGTAGATGCTGGTTAAAACTCGAAGCACCGGAGCGAGGGCGAAATCTACTTTAAGGAGATTGTGTCCAACAGAAGCATCAACATTAATTTATGTATGCGTTTAATTCAAAAAATAATTTATATAATTATTTTTTGAATTATTTTATTTCATTGTTTATTTAATTTAATACATTTAATTTACACACACACACCACTGTGGGTATAACTATCTTAAAGTAGATTTCTATTTTTAATTTATATGTGTAAGATAAACAAATATTTTGTTTTGGAAAATTAAATAGTAGTTATATGCTGTTTAATTTCTTAAATAGTAGTAATATACTGTTTAATGATTACTTTGATAACATACTAGTAATATATTGTTTATTATTAAAATTTTGTTACAAAATATTATTATATATATTTTGTGTATAAATTCATTTTTTGTATAAATTTGTGATTAGTACATTTTTTATTTCATCAGAAATATGATAACTAATAGTACTGAGAATATTATAACACCGACCCCCACACCAGTTGTGCCAGTGATGAATCCGGCAGTACTGGTAAATCATAGGGGAGAAGTCAGAAAAATTCAATAGAAATGATTTTAAAAGATGGTAACAAAAAATAATGTTTTATCTTACCACATTGAATTTGGCTCGCTTCACCCATGAAAAAGCTCTGGCACTGAACGAGGGAGAAATTGACCAGCAAGTGGTTGTCGAAGTCGATGCATGGAAACATGGTGATTTTCTGTGTCAGAATTATATCTTCAATGGGTTGGACAATACACTGTACAATGTGTATAGTGTCAAAAGCACTTCTAAAGAACTGTGAGAATCTCTAGATTATAAGTATAAGACAGAGGACGCCGGTACAAAGAAATTTGTTGTCGGCCATTTTTGGATTTTAAAATGATAGATTCCAAGATGGTTATTAGCCAGGTTCAAGATCTCTAATTAATTCTCCATGACATACATGCGGAAGTGATGGTTCTTAGTGAATCTTTCCAAGTTGCGGCAATCATTGAAAAATTGCCACCATCTTGAAAAGAATTCACGAATTATCTAAAGCATAAGCGCAAGGAGATGAAATTCGAGGATGTCACGCCCCACTTTTTATTACTCGAAGTCATTACCAAATTCATTAACTTAATTCAATTTCAAGGATAACATGCGGAAATAAACTCATACATTCAATCCGTAGAAATGATTAACAATACTCTCATTCGTATGCAAAGTAAAGATTACATGAACATACTTAATAAATTGCCCTTGGGCTTACATCACTTAAGGTACAAGAAGAAGGGTGTAACCCTTTTACAACAATGGCATTCCGCCAACATAACTGAGGCCCCGTGGCCAGTAAATAAGTAGATCCAAAATCTTGCAGCTCAATCTGCTTAATACCTGAAAAAGATTCAACAACGTGGGATGAACATATAGTCCAGTAGGGAACTCAATATGATCCTCAACAATAACAACTTACAGATAGCTATGATCATGAACACTCATTCTCATACTAGAATAGTAAAGTGACAGTTTATACAAAATATATATATGTAAGAACTTTTCTCGAAAACAACCGTTTCATTCAACGCTACAAGTGGTTTGTCTTTCCTTTTTCCTTTCATTAACCCCCATTCCCAATCTTTCTTAACATTAACAAATACTTAGGAAGTAATCACACTAAGCCCGATACTCTCTTCCATTTCCTATACATACTCAGATGTACCTTTTCAAACATGTTTATCTTTAAAACATTCGTTCTCCTCCACACTTTCCAAAAGACAAAAATGACATTTTGGTTCGTTTCCATTACTACTAAAACTATACATGCATATCTTTGTAAAAAAAAAATATAAATTTACAACCCAACAACATGTATACAATCAACCAATGGAGTAACTCGGTCCTCCGAACTGTAACCAATCAAATCCATGATATTTTCAGTTACAATGAAACAACAACAATCCCATTTTGCTCTACTAGCTATGTGCATAGTAAGCCAACAATACACCCCACTCAATAACATAACAACAAGCCAGTTTACCAGGCGCTAGCTAGAGGGGTATGGTACCTTCGATGATTAGCGTAGACAGTTCTCCAGGCGCTAGCTGGAAGGTAACGGTACCTTTGATTCTAAGCGCGGTCAGTTCTCCAGGCGCTAGCTGGAAGGGTATGATACCTTTGATTCTAAGCGCGGGGCATAACATCAACAATCACAGCACATCAAGGCATAACCAACATGTATAATTGTAACGACCCAGAACCGTATACGATGATTACCAGTAATTAATTATGTGTTAGTATGATTTAATTGAAGATTATCTGTTGAACTTAGAAAATACCTGTTGAGATTACGACTTCGGGACTGAAATTGATGACCGTAATGGGTTCAGAAAACGAAATTGAGCACGCCTATGTGATACCGGGAATTTTTAGAGCCATTTGGGAAAATAAATTGAGAACTGAATTTCGTCTGATTCGTTAGGCCATGTTTGGCTCAAAGTTTGGCACAATTGTTTATAAATGATATATAGATAAGTATAAGGGCCTTTATTGACTCTTTGACTCAAAAACAAAAGAGAAGAAAAAAATCTGGAAAGGAGACAGAGAGAGAATTCGTGAGAAAGGGGAAGAAGAGGAGGAAAGAGAGAGTCAAGCTAAATCTTCTACAATTAAGTGATTAAGGTAAGGATTCCCCTCTAATTTCCTGAAATAAGGTTGTTACATCAATGATCTCGTGTTAACTAAGAGGATTGAAAGGGGAAATATGTTTAATTTGAGCATGCATGGCATGAATAGATGATTTATGGTTATATTTGCCATATTTTGAGGAAGAACCTCCATGGATTTAAGAATGAAGCTTTTATGCTCAAGTTTATGATTTTCTATTTTACTCCAAGATTTGAACTTCTATTGTTCCATATGGGTTTTGATTTGAAGTTTTGATGTTGATTTAAGATGGGTTTTAAGTGTTTTGGGTCTTGGATTTCATAAATGTGGAAAGTGATTTTGTAAAGAGGAGAATGAAGCTTGGAAGAAGAACCAGAAATTCGGATTTTTGCTCTGTACGCTCGAGCGGAGGGAAGCCCGCTCGAGCGGTGAAAACAGCCTCCCAGCAGTTTTAGGACTTTTTACAGTACGCTCGAGCGGCCAAAGTGGCGCTCGAGCGGGACGGCCTTTTTCAAGAGAACTTTGGGGAAGTTGCAGACTTGATTTTAACATGTTAATTGCATCATTTATCATCTTATGAACATGAAATGAGTATGAATCAAAGTAAAGAAAGATTAGAATGAACATGAAATGAAGTAAAGGAAAGAATGAAGTGCATGAATTACAGGATTTAATGACAACGTGTATTGAGAAATGTGTGATATGTTGATATTTGCAGGTCAAGATTTGAAGACCGTGCATTCGGTTTCGGAAACCCTCTGTGAGTAACATTTCTGTAAAGATATGTTATTATGAACTATGTTTTAAATGTATTACGTTATGCTATGCTTTGAAATGAGAATGTTTTCCGTGAATGAATGTCCTGATTTGCGAATCTAGTATGGCATCCATAGATAGTTGGGTCATGGGGGCGGGAACATGCAGGCCCATGCGTCATGAGTCATGGGGAACGGCATGGAAGGACAAGCCCATGACTAGTTACGAGATCTCGTAGACTGTTGACTGATAGACTGTTATGAAAGGTTCTGTGGAGTATGCCATTACGTATGTTCTTATGATGACTGATGACTGATATATGTTTATGATTGATTTATTGTGGATTTATGAAAATGTCGGACTTCGTTCACTAACCTCTTTACTGTTATGTTACTTGCTGAGCTCTAGCTCATTGTTTGTAATTATGTATTATAGGTGAGCATTCTGGAAGTCAAGCCTAGGCGGAGTCCGAGCCGAGCCGCCGTTTTGAAGCCTACCCGGTGTTTTGGTGCCTCCGAGTTGGGGCTAGGCCTAGGAAGGCCGTTAGGAAGCTTAGTTTTGGTTGTGCATATGGCGTGAGCCTATGTTTTGTACATGAATTTTGATTATATGTGATGTAATGTAGTGGGTAAATTAACATTTTTGGCATGTAATGTATGTTCATATAAATGCACAGCTCTTTGGACTATTAGTGGTTATTGTTTTCGCTTCCGCGAGCCCCTTTTATTTATGTTTTGTATAGCAAGGCCTGTGGTAATCTAGGATTACTGGCCGGTCTCGTTGCCAAACTTCTAGGGGCGAGTTTGGGGCGTGACAATAATGCATATACATAAACTATCAAGACACCAACAATGTGTTAAAGCATATGAACACATGACTATCTCCTTTCGAGCAAATATACATATATATAATGTATCTAGCACTTCATCACATACGATGTTCAATTAATCAATGGTAAAATGCATACCCGACAATTCCACACAACCGTGTCATCCTCCACCGATGATCAAGGACAAAACCTCTAGATGCATATAGTTAGTACATCTATTAATAGACTCAAATATCATGAATCACAAACCCAACAACAATATTAACATGGTAGTTAAAGGTACAACTTCTACATCTGTGTTCAACACTCAAGATACAACAATCCAATTCTCAAACTTATTTCGAAAACAATTCCATTTCCTTTTTGTTATCACAAAACCAACTCCACTAATCATGTTTCCATAAAATCAACTCTAAAGCGATGGTTAATCCCTTAGGCGTTAACACCCTTACCACACTCATTTTGACAAAAGAGATTTACACACAATGGTCAACAAACCCCCATTATAATTTACCCAACCAAAATATAATTTAGGGCTTTTCTTATATTAACTACAACATGCTAATTTATATTCTAATTAGCCAAGACAACAATCATTGAAGCCAAAACCATTTTCCACACAACCAACCCTAGGTTTATTTCATGATTTTCAAACAAATCCAACTTGATACAATTTTTATGCAATACAAAAATTACCACATGTCTATCTATAGACGGAGTATTGAAAAAAAGAACAAGGAGAATCCCTACCTCAAATGGAGAACTCAAATAGAGAAGATGACCCGAAATCAAAGTGCTCCAAATCCCAAATTTCTTGGATCACAACGAAGCCCTCGACGATCAACACACTTCTGACAAAGGTCCAAGGTGAAGAAAACACTCTAGCTAGTTCAATCCTAAGAGAAGTTAGGTTTTAGAGTGAGGTGCTCTCCAATGGCGGTTTTGAAAAAGTAAGAGAGAGAAAGGAAATCAAAAAGTGAACAAAAAAGTCGGATCTTGGCTTTATATAAAAGTTGCCCCGCTCGAGCGTCGAACTCCCCGCTCGAGCGTCACTCACAGATCCCCGCTCGAGCGTCCAATCCCTCGCTCGAGCGGCGGATGCACGCTCCCAGAACTTATACAGACATGATGCCCGCTCCAGCGTCAAACTCCCCGCTCGAGCGTCAGACACATACTCCCGCTCGAGCGTCCAAACCCCCGCTCGAGCATATACCATTGCAGACGAAATACTGGATGGGTGATTTCCCCGCTCGAGCGCCGAAACCCCAGTGTAACAGCGCCCGCGTGGACCTCATGCTACAGTTCGGACTCGATTTGTGTCACGGTTCTTAATCTGAACCAAAGAGTCCAAATCTGGCAAATCGTTTTGAGAAACAGATTTTTGAAAAAGTAGTACCAAACATGGACTGCTTTTCCAGATACAGAGTCGCCACCTAAATATTTTTAAAATGGGGGAATTTAGGAAACCCTGACTCGGTGCCGAAGGCCACATGTCCGTCATCACCGGAGTTGTCTCGGCTCGGGAGCTAGGGTACGATCGGGGAAGGTCAGTTATGAGCACCCCCTTTCGCCCGATCCGAAGACCGGCCTCTACTAACCGTGATATCCGTTTTTAAAAACTTTATGTGTTCTTAAACCAATTGTTAGCCTAGAATTACTATGTTATGCGCGCAGCAAACAAGTATAAACTAGATTGCCTAATTTGGAAATAAACATTGCATATCCGTTTGTTTTGAAAATGTTTCGGGATTTGCTACTCGTAAGTAGGCTAAAACACGGATTTCAACGAGTTTTTCCAACTCAAGCAATCCAACCTCCACCCACAGGCGTTCAAAACAGTTTAACACATAAGCATCTAGCCACATGTTAAGCATGCTGTCATGGCAACGTTCACACTCATGCGATATGCTGAAGCATAAATACTTACATTGTACTCCGTGTCAAAACAGAGAACTTGTTAGCAAACATGCATGATCCAAGTCCATGTTAAGTGCTTAATGCATCGCATACAAAATGTTGCTAGAATAGGCTCGGCTATCCTAAACATGTCATGTGAAAATGCACAATTATCACGTATTCAGTTTGGGAATTGAAGTATTGATGCAATTAGCGTGATGTACCGAGCCTAATGCATGCAATACAAATGCATGGATGCACACATGCATAGCATGAGGTATGCCAAATTAAACGTGCCCTAATACTAACCATTAAAGCGGGTAAGTAAAAGGGAAGAAAGAAGTGAGGTTGGAAGACATACACACCACCCACGCACACTTATTACAGATTTGCCCTCGCTCGGAGGGACCGAATAAATATTACAAATTAATTAACTACGCAAGCTAATTAATATTACAAATTAACTAATTTAATTAACAAATTAAATAAATTAATTAAAATAGGAAAACGCCTCGGGAAGCGCGCCACCATGCATGGGCTGCCTCTGTTTTCCTTCCTTTCCTCCTCTGGAGGCTATCAAAGCCTCAGGACTGATCCCTTGGACAGAGAGGATCACCACCGGCTGATTGAAATTGCCACCAGCAGTGTGGTATGGCCATCGGCACAAAATGGAGTCTATCGGCAGAGGAAAGATTGCCGGTCGGCATCTTATACTGCCGGTCGGCAGAGTATTCCTACAGAATCTGCAAATGACAGCAACAGAGGGCAAGGCAAAGCATGGCAGCACAATTCAAGGCATATATGCACCAACCATGTCCCTTATCATGATAATGACTCAAAGGGGCATGTGCCTCGATTCTCGGACCACCAATCACGCATTTCCATGCATGATGGCCCAAAGAACCAAGTATGCAACTTTGATTTCAAATGCAATGCAAATCAATCAAACAAACTCCCAATCCCTATCACCCAAATCAAGGGACAAGGAACGTATGTTGATGCAATGCAACCTAAGCATGTTAGCTATCATGCAACATGAACAATGCAATGTAATCATGCAAAGCTTACAAGCAAACATGCAAGGTAAGCATGCAAACCAAATAGAAGATGGACTTAAACATGAATTAGGCAGCCCCAAATAGGCCTAAAACAGTGGCCAAAGTGCTAAGTGCATGGAGGCAAATGACATGCAAACATGCATAGATACATGGTCCAAGACTTAAGCATAATGAAGCCGCTTTTCGACGCATTTGAAAGGCACAAACATGGACAATTCGCATGCAAATTTCAGAGGTGATAGGTGATGCAAAACAGCCCCGAAACATAACGAAACAACACTCAACGCATGGAATGAATCCCGAAATGCGAAATTAGGCATATGGAATGGCTTACAGCTATACAAAGCATGCATAATATGGACATGGAACATGAAGACAGAAGCAAGACAGCTCTGAGATAAGCATTTTTACAGTTCATGACATGGCCAAATAGCAAGCAAAGATAGGGCTAAAATGGCATACAAAAAACGGGGCTACCACATGGATTTCAAAGCAAGTAGCACATAGAGTATCCAAACAGTGTTGAGCCCTTCTTCAATGTTGAAGAGGGGCTCAAAATAAGCCTATTTTCAGTTTACATCAGGCTCTAAAACAGATCACACGCAAGCCAAAAATTCTATGCAAGATTATGGCATAAAGAGGGCTAATGAAGGAAGTGCTAGCTACTGTCCTCAAACAGCAAGAGGTCCTCAATCAAACATGAAGAGGACCTCAAAATATGATGATTTGAAGTTTAGGTTGGAGCCCAAAAGTGCAAGAAACTATGGCTTAAATATGAAGCAAGAAAAGGCTAGAAAATGGAAGATGAGGACTCACCCTTGAAGACCAGCAAACCAACACCTCTTGGACCAAGTTTGGGAACTTTTAACCTCTGGAGGACAGCCTCAAGCTGCTGGAATAGGCGTTGGATGCCTTGTGCTATGAGTTGATGAAGAAATGGCCCAAGAACAAAGGTGTTTGATGGTTGGATGAGAGAGATATGGAGAGAGATTGAGGGTTGTATGTATGTATATCAGATATATATGGTATATCTCTGGTTTTTTTTGCTTCAAATCTCTAACCTAAACAAAGGAGGAGGAGAGGTGCTTATATAAGCAATGTTAAGCTTCTAAGACAAGCTTCAAAGGGGCCAAGGGGTTCAAGGGGGGGTGCAAGGCTTCTAGAGGAAGCTAAAACAGCTGGCCAAGCTTCTCCAAGAAGCTTGGCCAAAAGGTTCAAGCTTCTAGAAGGTTAGGGGGTTCAAAGGCTCACAAGGTGCAAAACAAACACACATGTGCGTGGGGGATCGATTCTGTGCATTCCAGCTGGCACAGCTGGAATCCACTCAATCTGCAAAATGCCCCGGAAGGTCGTCGGCTAGCAAAAATTGCCGGTCAGCAAAATAAAGTGCTGGTCGGCACAATAAAGTGCCGGTCGGCACAATAAATTGCCGGCCAGATAAATATAGTGCCGGTGGATGGCCGGTAAGGTCAAAAAAATGGCCGGTTGGTGTTCAAATTGAAGCCCCGGACGTTAGCTTTCCAATGGCGCAAACCTTGCATTAAAATTCCTTCTGTGCAAAAAGTTATGCCCTTTTTCGTGAAGCCGCGCAGATTCGATCCAACCGGGATGATACCCAACTTCAACCGATCATATCTCCCCCACCCGGACTTGGCTCTAGGAGATTCTTGAGTGCAAAATGAAGCCCTGGAAGTAAGCCTTCCGATGGTGGTGGCCCTATAGCTAAACTCCAAGTGTACAGACAGATAAGCCCGATTCAGCGAGGGCTGCTCGACTCGCTTCTACCCGGATTCATGCCGAACTTCTCCCAAACTAGTTTTCTCCTCTCCTTTCCTCTCTTCTTCAACTCCAAACCCCTAAACAAAGTGTTTTGAAGGATTTGCCTCTCTTCTAGCCGAAGAAACTGATTCTTTGCCCTGCACATCTCTCAACACCGAGCAAAATATCAGTGGTGCCCAAGTCTTAAGGGCGGTCAAAAATGGGGTGTCTACAGTTGCCCCTCTTTGACAGAACTCGAAAGTCATAACAATGACGGGAGTGAATGTCAAAGCCCAGAGACGACCCATTTTTGACAAGGCCGAAGACTTGGACAAACAAACAAAATACCGATAAATAAATGGTTGTGCCCACAGGCTGCCTACGTATCCCTTTGCAAGGAATCAAACCAGCGTAGTTCAGGGGCAGGATGCAAATGATATGCAGGAAGACTTTGACAATTGGACTTATACGCTACGCGAAGCCGGTTTGCACTCAAAACAATGCAATGTACTAACAAGTACAAGTGAGGTGCGCAAAATAGCGCGAATGTAGCTGTGATGAAGCAATTATGCAAAATAAATGCAACATTTTAAGCGAATGCTATGCCAGCAAGTAGACATGAACCAAACTACATCTCATGCAGAAAGGATGTAAGAGAATTATGCAATTCTCACGAACATGTGCGATAGATACACAAAAAGTGAACAAAGTGTGATAGATACTCTAAGTGGACAAACATGCGTGATAGATACACAAAAGTGAAGAGAGTGTGATGGATACACTAGGTAAGCGTAGTGTGATGGATACACTAAAGGTGAACACAAAGCGTGGTAGATGCACCTAGTGAACAAGTATGATAGATATACTGAAAGCGAACACGAAGTGTGATAGATGCACTTAGTGAGCAAGTATGATAGATATACTAAAAGGGAACACAAAGTGTGATCGATGCACTATGTGAACAGAGTGTGATTGATACACTAAAAGCGAACACAAAGTGTGATAGATGCACAGTGTGAACAAAGTATGATTGATATACTGAAAATGAACACAAAGTGTGATAGATGCACTATGTGAACAGAGTGTGATTGATACACTAAAAGCGAACACAAAGTGTGATAGATGCACAGTGTGAACAAGTATGATAGATATACCAAAAGGGAACACAAAGTGTGATAGATGCACTATGTGAACAGAGTGTGATTGATACACTAAAAGCGAACACAAAGTGTGATAGATGCACAGTGTGAACAAAGTATGATTGATATACTGAAAATGAACACAAAGTGTGATAGATGCACTATGTGAACAGAGTGTGATTGATACACTAACAGTGAACACGAAGTGTGATAGATGCACTTAGTGAACAAGTATGATTGATATACTAAAAGTGAACACAAAGTGTGATAGATGCACTATGTGAACAGAGTGTGATTGATACACTAAATGTGAGCACGAAGTGTGATGGATGCACTTAGTGAACAAGTATGATTGATATACTAAATCAATGAAGTGTGATTGATACACTGAAAGTGTGATACAGAAAACAAGAATGTGTGTGATAGATACACAAAATGAGAATGTGTGTGATAGATACTCAAAGCGAGTGAAGTGTGATTGATACACTAAGGCAAATGAAGTGTGATTGATACACTATATGAATGAGGTGTGATGGATACTCAAAGCGAGTAAAGTGTGATTGATACACTAAGGCAAACGAAGTGTGATTGATACACTAAGTGAATGAAGTGTGATTGATACACTAAGCGAATGAAGTGTGATTGATACACTAAAGTGAGTGTGTGTGATTGATACACGAAAGTGAATGACCTTAAAACGGAACTTCTTTGAATGAACCGTGCATACAATATCGTGCATGACTGAGGAAGAAACTTGATAGGTATAATGCATTACAATGCAAGTGAAGTGGGTGCATAACAATGTAAGTGAAAGAGTGTATAACCTTGAAGCAGGATTGATCTTGCGCCTGAGGTAGAGGTACACTCATATTTCGGAGCATTGACAAGGCCCTGAAGAGGTACGTCCGGAGTACAATCACGGAATTTTCTGAAGTTGACACAAACTCAGATACTTCGATTTTCGCTCTTTTGTCTTTGCTTTGCAGTTTGGAACCATCATAGCTTCAGATAGGTCCTGGTTTCACCGTTCACACTTATCGGGGGTGGACCCTGCAGTTTTATGGAAAAAAGAATCTTGTTTTGCACAAACGTGAAGGATGACACAGCACTCTGAGCACAAAACGATTTATTTTTGAAATTGAGAGATGAGTTTTCGACCAGGTATTGAGCCTACGACTGAACACAGCGAGAAAGACTCAACAACGGAAAACAAAAGGTAAACAACCTAAACACGTCGAGACACGCTCGGAACGACTCAAAGCAAGAATCGAGACAAACAAAACAAAAGACACGACACACAGACGTGCACAGGGAGCCTGTTTCACCGGGTATTATTCCCACCCTTTCTTATTTGTGATTCTCACATCACTCGGCTCTCAAGCTCGGTTTTTCTCTCAAAACCCTTTTCTCGCTTTTTCTCTCAGCGCACATCTCTCTATTCTTTAATCTCTCGTTTTTCATCCCTCCCCTGGGTGGTTGATGGATAAGCTGGAAATTGTAGGCTCTTGCCCCTGGTATTTTACCAGACTCTTGTTCACAACAGTAAGTTTCTCCCATAGAGGGGTTGTGCTACAACTGGGTGTGTAGCAAATCTACAGCTAACATCAGTTGATGATGCCTTGCTGGGGAGTTTGGACGTGGTTAGATCTGTCCAGATGAGGGAGTGGAACATCTCGCCCCATTCCAGTTCGTGCTTCGTACTTGACTTGATTCCTCGTTGCTTGGAGGATGAGAGAGCTTTTAGCCCTTTGTTGTTGACTTCAGTTGTGCCCTTTTCTGGCAGGTAGAGTGCCCTTCTTGGCAAGTATGTTGAAAATGGGGAAAGGACAGGAAGCCTGACTCAATTGTGCCCCTAGTTCATCATTTTAACCATTCTTTGTTTTGTTTTTCTACTAAAACAATTTTGACCAACATGAGAGTTAGATTAACACACTTGTTCGATTTTTGATTTGAAATCATGCAAGTCAGGCTATGAGCACTGAAAATTTTCCCTTTTTGGGTCCAAGAAATGGTCCAATTTTTGGAAAAGATGGAACAATTTTCGAGGGATCAGTAAACCTCAGTAAAAATTTTCAAAAACTATTTTTGCAAACGGCCAATGCTTAACAAGCATGGAACCCACTCTTGAGACGCACAACCTCGGATTTGGAGGAAAATTGCCCCTTGCTCGAAGAGAGCTGCATGGCAACGAAAAGTTGCCCCTTGTTTGCACGGCACCGTAGCGCATTAAATGGCAACGGAAAGTTGCCCCTTGTCTGAATGGCACCGCGGCGCATTATAATCAGTCCTCGAAGCGATGATTGCAACCGAACTCTCGGATACAGAGAAGACAAAGATGACTAGAACCATCACATGGATATGATTGAATTTGAAGTGTTTTAGGGCTGGACTTCAGAATGAAGTTGCCTACGTATCCCAAAGATGGGAATCAAGCCTTACGTAGTTCGGGGTTAAGGTACACTCGGGTATTTAACCTCTCCTTTTTAGGCTCTAACTTTTGCCAAGGCGCCCGATGCGGGTTTTCGACCTTGCGAGCTTTGTTTTTCTTTTCTTTTCAATTCTTTTCATTTCTTTTCTTTTTATTTCTTTTCATTTCATTTCCCTTTTTTTTATTTTCTTTTTTTTGTTCTTTTCTTTGCATTTTTTTCTTTTTTGTATTTTTCTCTTGCTCTAACTTTTGCCTGGGTCGCCCTTCCGGGTTTTCGGCCCAGCGAGCCTCTCAAAGGGTAAAAGTGTAACAAATCCATGCCAAATGGTTTTAGGGTTTTGAAGCCATCCATATCCAGGAGAGTGGCTGTTGTATTGATTTACTGAAGGATCCATCTTCGGCTCTTCGAGCATATCTGACATTTTTGCCCCTAGTTTGAGGGGGGGCTTCTGATCTAGCTTTACAAGCTTCCTTTGATCTGATCTTCTTGATCTGACTTTGGTGCCTCTTACTCGAGGGCTGCTTCGAATCTGGCCACACAGGTCTCATATGGCGGTTGACCATTGAACATTCTGAATTTAAGTCCGAGGTTTGAAAACAAATGGACAGAATCTTGAGGCTGAGAGCGATCCTAAGCTGCACAATCTCAAGAGTGATCTCACACAAGTCTTCGCAGGACTGCGCAAAATATTTTTTGAAATTTTTTAAGAAAGCGACAAATCGCTCGCGCCGAAGATAGTGTGGGACCAATCTGGATCAAGCCAGGATCCTTCTCAGTACTCACATTAACAAACATGATCGCATTCATTAAGGGCTTAGCATGCCTTTCTTTCTCTCAAATGATCAAAATTTTGCAAATCCCGAGGAATTCCTTCCTCTTCGTTTTCACCGCAGTGTTCAAAAAAGTTTTGAAAAAAACTTAGGTCGATACAATGATTTCAAGGCACAGAAAAGGCAGGCGAAGAGCACTGTCATTCCATTCAATACTTCTGGCACAACTGGCACACGGCAGAAGCAAACACAAGAGTGTGAAAATCACTGCTGTTCATTCAAATCTGTTGGCACAACTGGCTCCCTGGCGGAAACAGACTCAAAAGGACAAACACAAAGCAAAATAGTGATATCCGAAGTAACACCCCCGGAATCACCTGACTTTAACAAAACAGGACTGACTCGATACAACAAGACAGACCCAACTGACTCAGTATGAAAAGACTGACTCAATACAAATTGAGAAGACTGACCCAATACCCAAGTCAGAAAACACAAAAACTAGCATTCGTAAAATGCTCGAAACAGTGCGTGCCAAACGCCACATCTAGAGTAAACTGAGTGCCGCCCACAGGTGGTTCACCCCCCTGATCACATCACATTATCCCCCAGGTTCACTGATCCAATGACGATAGACTTCGCTGAGTTGGTGCGACGATGACCTCATTGTCAATCAGATCTTGTATTTCGTGGCGAAGACGGAAACACCTATCAGTGACATGGCCAACTTGCTGATGAAAGGCACAGTACTTGGTCGGATCATGGGAGGAAGGAAGTCTATCTGGCAGTGATCGCGGCTCCAGGGGTTTCAGATCTCCCTCTTTAATCAGGACCCTCAAGGCCGCTGATAGAGACATGTATAGTGGTGCAAACACCCTCTGGCCTCGAGGTGGGTGTTTTGAGGTTTGTGGAGTTTTGCTGGATGCACCAGCAAAGGGATTGGTAGGCGTTGACTGGGTTTGCTGATCGTTTCTGAGCACGGGATTAGGGCTGAAGGGAACATTCCTGGTACAAAGGCCCTTCTCCCGGCTTGCCCCTTGATTCAGGGTGCTCTCATTCTGAGTGGCGAAAGTGTCATCCACAGTTTTTGTGACAACCGCGAGGACTTGCTCTTTGTTCAGTCCCTCAGCTTTCAAATCCTCAATATCCCACCGAAGGTGTTCATGGGGACCAATGCCTGCTCCTACCTTGTTCTTACCAGTCGCTTCCACTTTGTCAAGAGATTGGCCTTCTTCCAATGCAACCCGTCCCAAAGTTGGGGAGCCTTTAGACATGAACTCCCTGGTACGTGATGTGGTTGATGATGGGGCCAAAACCCCAAAGGCCAGATCTGCCACAGTTCTCTGAAGATCTTCGATCATCCTCATTAGTTCAAATGTAGTAGGCTCGCGAGCCTGGTATAGCTGGGAGGCCCAGACCGGGTGCGCAATAGGCAACTTGGGCGAATGTGGTGCACCACCATCGATCTCGCCCTGCAAACTGATTCCTTGACCTAATGTGGCTGTCATAACCACAGTCTCTTCTGAATTCTGCGCCATCATAAGTCCTGCCTCAGCAAAGGGGAGACACTGGCTATTCTGTATCAACTTTGCGACTCTCTGAACCTTGAAAGGAAAAACAGCATTTCAGCCCAAAACGGATCAAACACGGGTGTAGCCGAACAACTGTACCCTACTGCTGATCACTGTTCCCAAAAATCACTGTTCCTAAAATACTGAATCTGATACCCGCAGATAACTGATTCTCAATTACTGATCCCCAGCAATACTGATTCTGGTGCCCTCGGGCCTGATACTCAAATGTGCAAACTGGTATATGCATTCCTGTAGAGATACACTCTAAAAGCACATAGCAAGTAAAGAGAGCCAAAACACCCCTAAGTTGGGGTAGGGTTTCCCTGTCCTATTTTGCCAGGAGCTAGGGTTTCACTACGCACGCAGCGGTTTCAAACAACCTATAAACGGGTAAGCAACCTGTCCTAGTTTGGAATGGTCACTATGGATCCGAATATGCACTAGGTCGAATGGTCAAAAAGGGTGCCCCGGTAAAACCGGGGTTTGTGTTCCCATACTGTCAGAGCCCATAACCGATCAGCCTTATGGTCATGTCTTGACAAGACAAGCCTCCGGCAAACCGTTCAGGAATGGCAGATGGCAAACACGGTGTCCTAGGTGCACCAATGCACATGCGATGCAAAGAAACACATAAGTGAAATCAAAATAGGATATCACGAGTTCGAGTCAAGCTCTCTAAATTTCCCCAGCAGAGTCGCCAGAAACTGTAACAGCGCCTGCGTGGGCCTCATGCTACAGTTCGGACTCGATTTGTGTCACGGTTCTTAATCTGAACCAAAGAGTCCAAATCTGGCAAATCGTTTTGAGAAACAGATTTTTGAAAAAGTAGTACCAAACATGGACTGCTTTGCCAGATACAGAGTCGCCACCTAAATATTTTTAAAATGGGGGAATTTAGGAAACCCTAACTCGGTGCCGAAGGCCACATGTCCGTCATCACCGGAGTTGTCTCGGCTCGGGAGCTAGGGTACGATCGGGGAAGGTCAGCTATGAGCACCCCCTTTCGCCCGGTCCGAAGACCGGCCTCTACTAACCGTGATATCCGTTTTTGAAAACTTTATGTGTTCTTAAACCAATTGTTAGCCTAGAATTACTATGTTATGCGCGCAGCAAACAAGTATAGACTAGATTGCCTAATTTGGAAATAAACATTGCATATCCGTTTGTTTTGAAAATGTTTCGGGATTTGCTACTCGTAAGTAGGCTAAAACACGGATTTCAACGAGTTTTTCCAACTCAAGCAATCCAACCTCCACCCACAGGCGTTCAAAACAGTTTAACACATAAGCATCTAGCCACATGTTAAGCATGCTGTCATGGCAACGTTCACACTCATGCGATATGCTGAAGCATAAATACTTACATTGTACTCCGTGTCAAAACAGAGAACTTGTTAGCAAACATGCATGATCCAAGTCCATGTTAAGTGCTTAATGCATCGCATACAAAATGTTGCTAGAATAGGCTCGGCTATCCTAAACATGTCATGTGAAAATGCACAATTATCACGTATTCAGTTTGGGAATTGAAGTATTGATGCAATTAGCGTGATGTACCGAGCCTAATGCATGCAATACAAATGCATGGATGCACACATGCATAGCATGAGGTATGCTAAATTAAACGTGCCCTAATACTAACCATTAAAGCGGGTAAGTAAAAGGGAAGAAAGAAGTGAGGTTGGAAGACATACACACCACCCACGCACACTTATTACAAATTTGCCCTCGCTCGGAGGGACCGAATAAATATTACAAATTAATTAACTACGCAAGCTAATTAATATTACAAATTAACTAATTTAATTAAAAAATTAAATAAATTAATTAAAACAGGAAAACGCCTTGGGAAGCGCGCCACCATGCATGGGCTGCCTCTGTTTTCCTTCCTTTCCTCCTCTGGAGGCTGTCAAAGCCTCAGGACTGATCCCTTGGACAGAGAGGATCACCACCGGCTGATTGAAATTGCCACCAGCAGTGTGGTATGGCCATCGGCACAAAATGGAGTCTATCGGCAGAGGAAAGATTGCCGGTCGGCATCTTATACTGCCGGTCGGCAGAGTATTCCTGCAGAATCTACAAATGACAGCAACAGAGGGCAAGGCAAAGCATGACAGCACAATTCAAGGCATATATGCACCAACCATGTCCCTTATCATGATAATGACTCAAAGGGGCATGTGCCTCGATTCTCGGACCACCAATCACACATTTCCATGCATGATGGCCCAAAGAACCAAGTATGCAACTTTGATTTCAAATGCAATGCAAATCAATCAAACAAACTCCCAATCCCTATCACCCAAATCAAGGGACAAGGAACGCATGTTGATGCAATGCAACCTAAGCATGTTAGCTATCATGCAACATGAACAATGCAATGTAATCATGCAAAGCTTACAAGCAAACATGCAAGGTAAGCATGCAAACCAAATAGAAGATGGACTTAAACATGAATTAGGCAGCCCCAAATAGGCCTAAAACAGTGGCCAAAGTGCTAAGTGCATGGAGGCAAATGACATGCAAACATGCATAGATACATGGTCCAAGACTTAAGCATAATGATGCCGCTTTTCGACGCATTTGAAAGGCACAAACATGGACAATTCGCATGCAAATTTCACAGGCGATAGGTGATGCAAAACAGCCCCGAAACATAACGAAACAACACTCAACGCATGGAATGAATCCCGAAATGCGAAATTAGGCATATGGAATGGCTTACAGCTATACAAAGCATGCATAATATGGACATGGAACATGAAGACAGAAGCAAGACAGCTCTGAGATAAGCATTTTTACAGTTCATGACATGGCCAAACAGCAAGCAAAGATAGGGCTAAAATGGCATACAAAAAACGGGGCTACCACATGGATTTCAAAGCAAGTAGCACATAGAGTATCCAAACAGTGTTGAGCCCTTCTTCAATGTTGAAGAGGGGATCAAAATAAGCCTATTTTCAGTTTACATCAGGCTCTAAAACAGATCACACGCAAGCCAAAAATTCAATGCAAGATTATGGCATAAAGAGGGCTAATGAAGGAAGTGCTAGCTACTGTCCTCAAACAGCAAGAGGTCCTCAATCAAACATGAAGAGGACCTCAAAATATGATGATTTGAAGTTTAGGTCGGAGCCCAAAAGTGCAAGAAACTATGGCTTAAATATGAAGCAAGAAAAGGCTAGAAAAGGGAAGATGAGGACTCACCCTTGAAGACCAGCAAACCAACACCTCTTGGACCAAGTTTGGGAACTTTTAACCTCTGGAGGACAGCCTCAAGCTGCTGGAATAGGCGTTGGATGCCTTGTGCTATGAGTTGATGAAGAAATGGCCCAAGAACAAAGGTGTTTGATGGTTGGATGAGAGAGATATGGAGAGAGATTGAGGGTTGTATGTATGTATATCAGATATATGTGGTATATCTCTGGTTTTTTTGCTTCAAATCTCTAACCTAAACAAAGGAGGAGGAGAGGTGCTTATATAAGCAATGCTAAGCTTCTAAGACAAGCTTCAAAGGGGCCAAGGGGTTCAAGGGGGGGTGCAAGGCTTCTAGAGGAAGCTAAAACAGCTGGCCAAGCTTCTCCAAGAAGCTTGGCCAAAAGGTTCAAGCTTCTAGAAGGTTAGGGGGTTCAAAGGCTCACAAGGTGCAAAACAAACACACATGTGCGTGGGGGATCGATTCTGTGCATTCCAGCTGGCACAGCTGGAATCCACTCAATCTGCAGAATGCCCCGGAAGGTCGTCGGCTAGCAAAAATTGCCGGTCAGCAAAATAAAGTGCCGGTCGGCACAATAAAGTGCCGGTCGGCACAATAAATTGCCGGCCGGATAAATATAGTGCCGGTGGATGGCCGGTAAGGTCAAAAAAATGGCCGGTTGGTATTCAAATTGAAGCCCCGGAAGTTAGCTTTCCAATGGCGCAAACCTTGCATTAAAATTCCTTCTGTGAAAAAAGTTATGCCCTTTTTCGTGAAGCCGCGCAGATTCGATCCAACCGGGATGATACCCAACTTCAACCGATCATATCTCCCCCACCCGGACTTGTCTCTAGGAGATTCTTGAGTGCAAAATGAAGCCCCGGAAGTAAGCCTTCCGATGGTGGTGGCCCTATAGCTAAACTCCAAGTGTACAGACAGATAAGCCCGATTCAGCGAGGGCTGCTCGACTCACTTCTACCCGGATTCATGCCGAACTTCTCCCAAACTAGTTTTCTCCTCTCCTTTCCTCTCTTCTTCAACTCCAAACCCCTAAACAAAGTGTTTTGAAGGATTTGCCTCTCTTCTAGCCGAAGAAACTGATTCTTTTCCCTGCACATCTCTCAACACCGAGCAAAACATCAGTGGTGCCCAAGTCTTAAGGGCGGTCAAAAATGGGGTGTCTACACCCAGCTCGAGCGGAGAGGCCAAAAACTGGGCAAAGATTCTAAGTTCTAAAACATCACCAACTTATTCCCAACAAGTCCAACACAACCCAAAACTCTAAGATAAAGAGAAAGGGATAGAAAAGAGGATAAGGCAACAACAAATCTACGGAACCAAGTCCGGATTACAGTTAAACAACAACAGGGAATACCGGGATCGCTATAGAGGAGCTGATTGTGCGACTCAGAATTGAGGAGGACAACCGTGGTTCCAACAAGAAGTCAGGAAATCATGTCATTTAGGCTAAAGCAAATGTTATGGAACATGAACAAAGATCAAAGTTCAACAACAAGAAGCGGAAGCATGATGGCAATGGTCCCAAACAAGGATCCACTAGTAAGATCAACAAAGGGATTAACAACGGGTTCAACTAGAGGTTGAAAGGCAAGTGTTTTGTATGCGGCAAAGATGGACATCGTGCTAAGGATTGTCACGTTCGCAAGGACGGAGGGAGTTCGAGCAAAAAGCTAGCACAAGCCAACACAGCCGAGGATTTTTATCTTTCTGATGGAGTGGCAGATATCAATCTTGCTGCAGTAGTCTCTGAAGCAAACTTGATGGGAAATCCCAAGGAGTGGTGGGTAGATACTGGAGCAACCCGCCATATCTGTGCAAATAAGAAGATGTTCACAACCTACAAATTGATGGAAAGTGGGGAACAAGTTTTTATGGAAAACTCCTCTACATCAACTATAGAAGGACAAGGAAAGATCGTATTGAAAATAATCTCAGGGAAAGAACTCACTTTTAACAATGTACTCTTTGTGCCAGAGATTCACAAGAATTTGATTTCTGGGTCATTGTTGATCAAGAATGGGTTTAAATTAGTCTTTGAATCTGATAAAGTTGTACTCTCCAAGAGTGGAATGTATGTAGGGCGAGGTTACATGAGTGATGGGCTTTTTAAGCTCAATATAATAACTGTTGTACCTAATTTGGCTTTTAATAATAAGAATACATCTTCTGTTTATATTGCTGAGTTTTCTTTTTTATGGCATGGTAGATTAGAACATGTTAATTTTAATTCTTTGCGTAGACTTGTTGCTTTAGAATGTTTACCAAACTTAGTATTTGATCCTAATCATAAATGTGAGATTTGTGTTGAGGCAAAACTTACTAAGGCATCATTTAATAAAGTAGAAAGAAGTACTGAACCTCTAAGTTTAATTCACACAGATATCTGTGATTTAACATTTGTTCAAACTGGAGGAGGTAAGATGTACTTTACTACTTTTATTAATGATTGCACTCGATATTGCTATGTTTACTTATTGAGAAGTAAAGATGAAGCCGTAGAAGCTTTTAGGCAATATAAACTTAAGGTTGAAAATCAACTTGGCAAAACTATTAAGGTAGTGAGGAGTGACAAAGGTGGTGAGTATGATGCACCATTTGAAGAATTTTGTTCTGAACATGGTATCATTCACCAAACCACTGCACCCTATTCTCCTCAGTCAAATGGAGTTGTTGAGAGAAAGAATCGAACTCTTAAAGAGATGATGAATGCCATGTTGATTAGTTCAGGGTTATCTCAGAACTTGTGGGGGGAGGCAATTTTGTCTGCTAACTTTATTCTTAACAGGGTACCCCACAAGAAACTCAATCAAACACCTTATAAATTATGGAAAGGTCGATGACCTGCCTACAATTACCTCAAAGTGTGGGGGTGTTTGGCCAAGTTGGCAATCCCTAGTCCCAAAATGACTAAGGACCAAAAACTGTTGATTGTGTGTTCATTGGTTATGCAAATAATAGTACTACATATAGATTTTTAATTCATAGATTTGAAAATCCTGACATGCATGTAAACACTATTATTGAGTCAAGGAATGCATCATTTTCTGAACACATTTTTTCAAGCAAGAAAACTGAAGAGAAAAGTTCAAATAAAAGAACTTTTGATACTGCTATGGGTAGCAGTGAAGACTACAATGATAATGAATCAGATAAACCTAGACGTTGCAAGAGAGCTAAGAGCTTTAAATAGTTTGATTTAGATTTTCTGGCAGACCTATTAGAAAATGAGCCTCAAAACTTCAAGTAAGCAATGTCAAGTCCTGAAGCTTTATTGTGGAGAGAGGCTGTGAATAGTGAAATTGAATCAATACTGAAAAATCATACTTGGGAACTGGTTGATCTTTCACCAGGGTGTAAACCTCTTGGATATAAGTGGATATTCAAGAGAAAAATAAAAGCAGATGGTTTAATAAATAAATACAGGGCTAGGCTTGTTGTTAAGGGATATAGACAGAAGGAAGGCCTTGATTATTTTGATACATATTCACCAGTGACAAGAATAACATCCATTTGCATGTTGATTGTGATTACAGCTTTGTATAATCTGGAAATACATCAAATGGATGTTAAAACAACTTTTTTGAATGGCGAGTTAGATGAAGAAATCTATATGGAACAACCGGAAGGGTTTCAAGTTCCCGGCCAAGAGAAAAAGGTTTGTAAACTTGTCAAATCCCTTTATGGACTAAAACAAGCTCCGAAACAATAACGTGAAAAAATTGATTACGTTACGCTGTCAGATGGTTTTAAGATAAACGAATGTGACAAATGCTTCTATGTTAAAAGCACAGACAAAGGCTATGTCATAGTTTGTCTTTATGTGGATGACATGCTCATAATTAAAAGCGATAATGACATGATTAAATCCATAAAGAAAATGTTGAACAAAAAGTTTGACATAAAAGATCTGGGAGTAGCAGATGTAATTCTAGGAATACAAATTACTAGAACATCTGAAGCATCAGTCTCACTATGTTGAGAAGATTCTGGAGAAATTTGGAAAGCATGACGACCGTTCTACTAAAACACCTGTTGACATTAGTCTTCATTTGTCAAAAAATACAGGTGCAGGCATATCACAATTAGAGTATTCTCAAATAATCGGAAGCTTGATGTACTTAATGAATTGCACAAGGCCAGATATAGCCTATGCTGTAAACAAATTGAGTAGGTACACAAGTAATCCAGGGTCGGATCGTTGGAAAGCAATAATTAGGGTACTTAGGTATCTAAGACATACCTAGAATTATGGCCTTTATTATACCAAATATCTAGCAGTACTTGAAGGGTACAGTGATGCAAATTGGATATCGGATACTAAAGACTCAAAATCCACTAGTGGATACGTCTTTACCCTAGAAAGTGCTACAGTCTCTTGGAAATCTTCCAAGCAGACATGCATAGCTAGGTCGACAATGGAATCTGAGTTTATCGCATTAGATAAAACAAGAGAAGAAGCAGAATGGCTTCGTAATTTCTTAAAAAACATTCTAATGTGGCCTAAACTTGTGCCAGGTATATGCATACACTGTGATAGTGAAGCAGCAATAGGACGGGCACAGAATCATATGTATAATGGTAAGTCTCGACACATTCGTCGAAGACATAATACCGTTAGGCATTTGCTCTCACATAGAATAATTTTCATAGAATATGTAAAGTCAAAGAAGAATATTGCGGATCCATTGATTAAAGGGCTAGTTAAAGAGCAAGTGTACTATTTATCAAGGGGAATAGGATTAAAGCCTATTACTTAAAAGTCGCCATAATGGCAATCCAACCTAGTTGACTGGAGATCCCGTGATCTAGGTTCAAAGAGACAACCGAATTGTGGATGACGTCACATATCACTAAGGAGGTTTACTCCTACCCATTTCTATGATAAGAAAAGTGATACTTGCAGCGTTAGTAGGATAAGCTTTACTTTTAGTGATTCTTATAGCTTGGACATCCAAGTGGGGTATAGTAGGATACTCTCAATAAGAAGTAACCTATATGAATGTGAATTGGGTCGATTCTATGAAAATTAAGAAGGCTAAGTTCTCTAGAGTACTCATGAATTACCAGGCATTGTTCAGGGTCAAAATGAACACAACCGTAAGAACCAAACTATGTTTGCGGATACACTATGTGTAGTTTATTGTCTTGGCTTACACAATCAGCTGAACAGTTCAAGGCATTGCGTCCACTGGTTAGCCAGTAAGTCCGATAGGCTTTCACTAAAGGAGGTTCAAAGCCAAAAACTACCTATCTCGATATGGTGTATCTTCTTAATATACTCTTTCTTTGTCTGTATTTTGTTACATGTCTGTTATCGTGAATTCCATTCATGTGGAGGATTGTTGGAAAATGGCTTTTGAAACTTTTGAAAAAACCTTATTTTTTTGCTAACTTTGAGCATTAATTAAGGTGGGACTCAAGCATTATTTTTAACGATTTTCATTAGATTCATGTTTAATGGCGCGTAGTGAATAAAACCATGTATTTGATTACTTAAAACCATTTCCGAATGAATGAGAATTCAACGCGCGTTTTCAGGTTCGTGGAACTAGCTTTAGGTGGTTTCCCACACATTTGTAATATGTGTTTGTCCCACATTAGAAAAGCTGAAGGATTTATTTGGGTTTATATACCTTAACTTGGGATACTTGGGATGGGCCCCAAGGGGTACCCAAGTTTGTAGAAGGGTGAGGTTATAGGTGTAGTGGGCTAGACCCATTGGACCAAAAAAAAAAAAACCACCTGGGCCTAGGCGCGGGTGTGTGGTGTGAGGTTAGGATGGGTTTATTATTTTTTTTTATTTTGGTTTCAAAATTCAAAATAAAATTGGTCCATTTTTTTTTTCGTTCATCCAAACAGTTCCTAACCCACCCAAACAGGTTCGAACCTATTGAAACCTTCCTGGACAGATCTGTAATTGTCCAAACAGTTCAAACAAATTTCTATATGTTGAAATCTGTCCGAACAGTTGGCTATTTGTTGGCACCTGTTCAGAACAACCACCTTTTTGCCTATATAAAGTATGCTTCCAACAATTCATTTCATTCAATTTTTCCATCTTTCTTCTTCTGTTCTTCCTGTGCTCTTGCATCTGTTTTTGCATTTATTTTTTAGGAAGAAAAAGAGAGAACTACAACAGAGCTTTGGTTTGCTAGACTTGATTTTATAGTGGTGTAAAATCAAGTGTTAGTCGTTGCATCTTAGGAAGTAGACGCCGGTTAAAACTCGAAGCACTGGAGCGAGGGCGAAATCTACTTTAAGGAGATTATGTCCAACACAAGCCTCGACATTAATTTCTATAAGCGTTTAATTTGTAAAATAATTTGTATAATTATTTTCTGAATTATTTTATTTATTGTTTATTTAATTTAATACATTTAATTTACACACACACCACCGTGGGTATAGTATTCAACAACAAATTCTCAGATTTGGTAAGTATCATGTCCTTTGTGTTATGAAAGTTTTGATTGATTAGGTCAATATATGCTACACTATCACTCACTATATTATATATATAAAGTATATACTCCAACACTGTCATGATTTGTTCAACTACTTTGCACACATGGTTATGGTCACATCTCTCCGTACGTATTAAGTTTCTCTTTGGCATAATTTTACATAATAAAGAGATTGGGTAGGACATCTCACCAATCTTCTTAGATCATTCAATTTAGATCTATGGGCCAATCATAGACCTATTTTGATGATTCAATCGGTTTATTTTCTAAACCCTTGTTTTTAAGTTGTTTACAAAATAAATAAATAAATAAAATAACATTAATTTAATAATTATAATTACATGTTTCATCATAGTTGTCTTGAAAAAGAATAAACTATTTATTTTTAAAATGACATTTATAGTTTGTTTATTTTTTCATTAATAATTTATCCATAGATATTTATAAGATAAACTGATTAGACTATCAAGATAAAGTGGGATTGTGATGGACACACAGGCCCACAGTTCATGTGGAGTCCAGGCCAACCCAAAGTGATAATACAACTTGATTTATAGTGGTACAATTAACGTTGTGTTTGGTTAAGAGATTTGAGGAGTGATTTGAAAAGGAAAAAGGAAAATGTGTGTGAAATTAAGTGAAATGTATAGGTTGTTGGTGAATATGCAAAAAGGAAATATGACTGTTGAAACTGAAACTGGCACCCACGCAACTTCGTCGAAAGAGCAAGACCACCTTGATCGGAGTAAGAAAAAGATGAAATCAATAGATGCAAATGGTGTGGAATTACTGGCGATTCAAGCTAACACTTTGGAAAAGCCAGATGAACAAATGGTAGAGGAAGCTGCTATCAGCAACGACACCAATGACAAGATACCGGAAGAAAATATGGAATCCTATAGATCCTTCAAACAAGCTCTCTTGCGATCTCAAATCAATGAGACTGAGAGAGAATGCAAATTTGACTATGAGGCGGCTTACTTCTTCTCCGATGAGGAGATGGACAACGAAGATGAAACAGAGGATGCTTCGGAGAATCAAGGGATCGCCTCGAATCCAATCATTAAGCTACCTGCTACTCTCCTAAAAAAGGTCAGAGAACCATGGAAGAAATGCCTCATTGTACGACTCTTGGGGAAGAATATTGGGTATAACCTGTTTGTAAATCGAATACGCAAGTTATGGAATCTTCAAGCAGATTTTGAAACTCTAGATATTGGAAATGGTTTCTTCATTGTGAAATTGGAAATGATGGAAGATTACTCTAAGGTCTTCACTGGGGGTCCATGGGTAGTGATGGATCGGTATGTGACAGTTCAAAAATGGCAACCTGATTTTAAATTAGATGAGGCGGAAGAGGATACAACTGCAATCTAGGTGAGGTTCCCTAACCTTCCTATGGAATACTATGATGAAAAAGTCCTCTACCATATCGCGAAGGTGGTTGGCAAGCCCTCAAAGGTAGACATTAACACTGCCATGGCAGTACATGGAAAGTATGTAAGGGTATGAGTTGAGATGGATCTGTGTAAACCGCTCATATCCCATATTACCATTGGACGTTACCATTACGTTGTGGAGTATGAACACTTACACCTTCTGTGTTTTTCTTGCGGCCGTGTTGGTCATCGGAAGGAGAAGTGCCCTGAATTTCCGGTGATACAACCAGAGAAGGCGATACAAAATGTGATTGTTGACCAACTTGAAACACCGACTGGGCCAGGAGCATCACAGCCCACTGGGCAAAAGAATAAAGAATTACCTAACGAAACAGAGACCCATGGTTATGGGCCGTGGACCATATGAACCACTAGAAGAAAATTCCATCATGGAAAGCAAAAACAGAAGGCCCATTACCACAAGAGTAATCGATTTGAAGGTTTACAAATGGACCAAGATCATGGAGAAACTAGTGCCACCCAGGAAACAAAAGAAGCTCAAGGACAATATGTAGACCTCGATATGAGCCCTTAGTCTTTTCAAGGAGAAATTTCATATGTACAAAAACAAAGCCCAATAGGCTTAACTAAACTTATGAAAGATGGAGGGCCAGATCTAGGGTTGGATCTTTTATCTAGGCCCACAGAAAAAGAGGAGACCTGCCGTGACAACCCACATTATTCCAAGGAAAAAGGCCCACAACCTAGCTCAGGTGAGCCAAATGCTCAAGGAAACCCTAGCTCTCTTCTTGTTACCACAGAACCCACCATAGACAACAATACCATTATATTGACTATGGCCACCGCCTCTGACATTTGACTGTAAACCAGAAAAGGCAAACCACCAGACTCACCGGTTAGAAAGGGGGGATGATCTAATAGAGGAAACGGCAGAGAACATCCTAATGTCAGAACACCGAGTGGACCAATTCAGAACGCTGATGTTCTTAGAACTAGGGAAAGAAGTGTATCACCACGTCGGAATCGATTGGTGGCTAGAAGAGGTGAAACTTCTGATTCAACCATGGTGGGAGATAGATTCACACAACGTGAGGCACATGGTGCTTGTGAAACCAGCGAAACCATTGGAGGACGACTAGAAGAGTGTGCGAAATATATTGGGACTGTCTGAGATAGAGGATTGGCCAACCCACAAACTGTCGTCTATGGATATGCTAATATGGAACTGTAGGGGTGATGGTAATGCTCGATTCTGAAGAAATTTGTGTGAATTAGTAAGTCTACATAAACCGAACATGCTTATACTCATGGAGACAAAAGTGGAGCTAAACACGATAGGTATGTTTTTCAACAATCTGAGGTTTACGGCCTCAACTGATGTAGATCCGATTGGTAGAAGTGAAGGCATTTGGTTACTATGGAATCCCAGCCAAGCTAATGTGAGAGTTCATGATGCTACTTCCCAGATAATCACAGCTACTATTTGAAGACAAGACTACCCAGATTGGGTATTATCTGCAGTTTATGCCAGCCTGAATATTCAAATGAGAGATAAACTCTGGAATGATTTGGCAACATTGGCTCAACATACTCAAGAAACATAGCTCATAGCAGGGGACTTTAATGATTACTCAAGCTCTAAGGATAAAAGGAGCTTCCCAACTACTCAATCTCAAAGCTTAGGCCAGAGCCAAAAAAGAAGCCAAAAATTCTCTGATAGAATTAGTAGCTGCAACCTCATGGATTTAGGTTGTGTTGGTCCTCGACTCACTTGGACTAATAATAGGACAGGGTGGGTCAATACAATGGTGAAATTGGATCGTGCACTCTATAACACAGAATGACGAACACTATTTCCAGAGGGCTATGTTCGAAACTTGCCTCGGACCTATTCGGATCACTCTCCTCTTCTTTTTCACACTCAAGGTACAAATCCTTCTATTCCTTTCAGTAATTCCTTTAAATTTCAAGCTGTTTGGCTATCACATGAGGATTTCAGTGCTATTGTTTATAATAATTGGCCCAAGCAGAATAACAATCTCTTGGGAAATTTGGACTACATGACATCTGATTTGCAGGATTGGAACAAAAATGTTTTCGGTAATATTTTTCGACGTAAACACTGGTTGCTTGGCAGAATTAATGGAATCCAAATTTCCCAAGCTAAGCAATATTCTCACAACTTACATCAACTTGAAAATGATTTTACTATTGAATATAATAGAGTTTTATATCAAGAAGAGTTATTTTGGTTCCAAAAATCCCATGTAAACTGGATCACTCAGGGTGAGCGGAATAAAAAAAAAATTCACATGTCTACCATTATCAAGAGAAGGAAAACAAAAATTGAAGTTTTGAAAAATGAGGAAGGGGTTTGGATGGATAACCCCACCCAGTTAAAAATTTTAGTGAATGATTACTGCCAAAACCTCTTTGCTTGTACTCAAACTATTAGCCTTGATCATTGGAGTAATCTAACCAAGCACATCAACTTTGATGATAGAGGAATGTCTCTGCTGCTGACATTTGGAGGGCTGTTAAGAACATTAAATCTTTTAAGGCCCCAGGTAGAGATGGGTTCCAAGAAATTTTTTACCACACCTTTTGGAAGACTGTGGGCCAATCTGTGATCGAATTTGTCTAAAAAAAATTTTCTTCTTGTAGCATTCCCCCTAAGATTAATAGAACTCTTGTAGCCCTTATCCCTAAAGTTTATAACCCTGAGAGTGTGAAACAATTTCGGCCTATCAGCTTGTGTAATGTTACCTACAAAATTATGTCTAAAATCCTTGTCAATAGAATTTGGCCTATCTTGAATGATTTAATTAGCCCTAACCAGAGTAGCTTTATTCTAGGTTGCTCCACACATGATAATATCATAATCACTTATGAAGATACTTTGAGAAAAAAAAAAAGGGAAGGTGGGATTCATGGTTTTTAAAATTGATCTTGAAAAGGCTTACGATAACATTTCTTAGAATTTCCTTCAGCAAACATTGAAAGAATTCCACTTTGATGAGAAATTAGTGACTTTGATTATGAGTTGTGTCACTAGTGTGAACACAACTATATTGTGGAATGGTGAACCCCTTGAAGAGTTCAAACCAGCTAAGGGTTTAAGACAAGGGGATCCTCTATCCCCTTATCTTTTTGTGTTATGCATGGAAAGACTTTTTGCTATGATTAGTCAGCAAGTGCAAGCTAAACAATGGACTGGGCTTAGCTTGGCTAAGAATGGTCCTAACATATCACACTTGTTTTTTGTGGATGATTTGATTTTATTTGCTAAAGTAAATGATCATAACTGTAACACTATTTTGCAAGTCTTGAATGAGTTTAGTGAAGTCTCTAGATTGAAGGTCAACCTTGACAAATCTCATATGTTTGTGTCTCCTAATATTGCCAGGAGAAGAGCAACTCAGCTAAGTAACATGTGTGGTATTCTTTTAACTTGTAATTTGTGGAAATACCTTAGGACCCCTTTGCTTCATGATAGAATGTCCAAAAAAAATTTTTTGTTTATTTTGAAAAAACTGAAAAACAAACTTACTGGGTGGAAATTTGGGATGTTGTCCTTGGCAGGGAGAGCAACCTTGATACAATTTGTCACTAGTGCTATGCCAACCTATACCATGCAAACTATAGAGCTTCTGAGGAAAGTTTGTAATGAGATTGATAAGATTAATAGAAACTTTCTTTGGGGTGATAGGCTTGAGAAAAAAAAAAGTGCATCTTGTTAATTGGGATCAGGTCTATAAGCTGAAAAAAGATGGGGGTCTTGGGATCCGTAAGGCTAGAGATCAAAACCTAGCCCTTCTATCCAAACTGGGGTGGAAAATGTTAACTGGGGAGAATACTCTGTGGGTAAATGTGCTCAAAACTAAATACTTGGGCCTGTAGTCTTTCTTAATTAAGAGGAAAGGCAAGAATATATCCCATATCTGGAAAGGCATCCTAAATACCAAGGAGCTCCTCGTGCAAGGAGTTCGATGGAAACTTGGAAAAAGGTACTAAAGTGAGAGTTTGGAAAGATTGGTGGTGTGGTGATGGGGTTTTTGAAATGGATTTGAACACACCCACCAATCAAATTCCAAATTCTGAGCATATTACTGTGGAGTCCCTTCTTGATGCACATGGTGATTGGGACTTAAATCATTTGCACAACTCTCTTCCATTACCTATGGTTGTAGCTATTTAAAAGTAACAACCACTCAGATTTAATGCTGGAGAAGACACTCCCAGATGGATTAAATCCTCTGATGGAGAGTTCTCCACATCCAGTGCATATGATTTAATTGTTGATCATCACAATCAGGAAAGGGATTAGGGATGGATTTGGAAGCTTAAGTTTCCTCAGAAACTTAAGAGCTTCTTGTGGCTTGTTCTTCATAAAAAAATTCTCACTAACCAAATTAGAAACTTGAGGAGTCTTACTTCTAACACTAACTGCCCTTACTGTGCACCTTTGGAGGATATTGAACATTTGCTTCGGTCTTGTCCTCAAGCTGTCCAGATATGGTGGCATTTTTATAGTAAGGAATGTTACTGCACCAGGCTCCTTCTACCTTGGAAAGATTGGATCATCCAAAATATGAAAGGGAAGAACAAAACCCCCCACTTGTTCTTCATCTCACTCTGGACTATTTGGAAAAATTGAAATAAAATGGTTCTTGAACATAAAACTACAAATATTCATGAGAGTGTCAAACTTATATCAAATTATGCCAAAGACATCTTTCAAGCTTTTAGTTTAGATGTCACTACACCACTTCAAACTAAGAGTCTCACTGTGTGGTCTTCTCCAAATGCAGGAAAAATCAAACTTAACACGGATGGCAGCACTCGCAGACATGGAGGAGGTGGTGGTTTTGGTGGATTATTCCGGGACAAAATAGGAGCATGGATTAGTGGCTACTACAGAAGGCTTGAGATATGCACCAGTCTTGAAACGGAACTTTGGGCAGTCTACAAGGGGCTGACCATCATACTCAAACGAGGTTTCAATCAAGTGATAATAGAAACAGATGCGGTGCAAGGGGTGAAACTGTTGAGCGATAATCTGAGAGAAAGATGTCCTTTTCGGGGCATTGTGGAAGATGCACGTATTATCATGAGAGGGTGTGACTGCTCCATCTAGCACATTCAAAAGGAAACTAACATTTGTGCTGATGCAACGGCCAAGTTTGGCAAACATCAACCTGTAGATCTTCTTATTGTAAATGAACCACTGAGGAACTTCGCACATTACTTGTAGGTATATTTTATTCACATTTCAAATTCCTTTTTCATTTCTTTATCCAAATCTCTTGTCAAATCTCCTAACCAAACACAATATAAGAGGTGTTGTTCATCTTATAAAATAAATAGTTGGTGATCTTAATTAGAAGTAGATGTGGAAAACAGGCGGGCATGGTCAAATCAAAATGTGTTATTTATCCACATAGCTCAATTCAAATCCACTCATTTATTAAACAAATCGAATCTGGTTGGGTTAAATTCAATATAGATTAAAACAATTTTATTTTGAACAAATTTCATAGCTCTGCAAGAAAAAATTGGTTAGTATGGTCAAGACGACTTCTTGGAATTTGAAAAAACAAATGGAATAAGAGAATTAGAGAAGAAAGCATTGTTGAATTTAACATGAGCATCCAAATATGGGTTTGAGAGGTTGGTGAGAAAATACAAATTGGATGCATTGGTGATGTTATTGTCAGATGGTTCTCCGGTGCTCGCAATTGGAGGATAACCTGGAATAAATGTTCCGGCAGGCTACGATGAAGGTGGGACTCCTTATGGGATTTGTTTCGGAGGATAGAGAGGTTTTGAGCCTAAACTCATTGAAATGGCTTATGGGCTCGAACAGGCTTCTAAGGTTAGGTAGCCACCTTCGTTTAAACCTTAAAAACTTAGGGCCTATTTTTTTTGAAGGATAACACCATGAGATTGGACTATTAGTCCAGATGGACTAATAGTCCATTGTTTGGTATTAATTTTTTGCTCTGGACTAATAATCCCCCCAGACTATTAGTCCTATATTTGTTGGCTTATTGTATTCAGGGAGGGGGAGTTGGGACAGAATTCATGGGACAATGTATCCCATGGGATTAGCCATTGAATTACATCTTTGACCCTATCTCTTTCTTTTATCTTTTGCCCATTTTGCTTTCATAGCAACTTCATTTCATTGCAGCAGCTTCATTTCATCTTAGCAGCTTCATTTCATCTTTAATCTCCGATCTGTTGAACCTTTGCATCTGATCTTCATTCAGGTTTGAAACTCATTCTATTTATTGTTTTCTATTTATTTTCCGAGCTTCATTCTATTTATTTTCAGCAGCTTCATTCTATTTATTTCCCGATCTTCTATTTATTCTCCGATCTGCATTTCAACTTCATTCAGTTCAGATCTGTAACCTTTATCTCTTTCTTTGCTATTTATTTTTTATTTTGGTTCTTTTTTTTTTCCCAGATTTTTTCAGTTTACTTGTTTGATTTTGAAACTCAAGTTCATTCTACATCTTTTATTTTCATTCATTTTTATCAAGTTCTACATCTGTGATTTTGAAACTCATTCTCATTATTTATTTTTTCAATTTTTCTTTTTTTTAATATATTCAGTGCGATGTTCTGTGGGCAATGTTGGTTGAGTGCTCTGTTTTATTGATTTATGTATCTTTACATTGGATCTATGGTAGATGGCAAGTATACAAAGAAAAATCCATGCTCTGTTGGTTGAGTGCTCTGTTTTATTGATTTATGTATCTTTACATTGGATCTATGGTAGATGGCAAGTATACAAAGAAAAATCCATGCTCTGTTGGTTGAGTGCTCTATTTTATTGATTTATGTATCTTTACCTTAGATCTATGGTAGATGGCAAGTATACAAAGAAAAATCCATTCAGTTCAGATCTGTAACCTTTCATCTTTTTTTTGCTTTGTTTTTTGTTTATACAAAAAAAAAATCCATGCTTTGTTTTTTGCCACATTTGGAACAACATCCTTAAACAAGGATTCATTAGTACTCTTGACATTTTATAAGTGTTAGTGCCTTTTTTTGTATAGTTATATTTCAAAACATTCGTTAAAATCTACACAGATACAGATTTGTTAGAATATGACAAAAGTAGAGAAAAGAATAAGGAAAGTTAAGATGAAGCTTGATAGAATCTCAAAAACACAATGGTAAAACATGCAGCAAAAGAAACAAGTAGTTTTTTTTTTTTGAACCTACACAGACTAGTCCACGGATTTGGATGTTGAAAAACAAGTTTCATTTTCACATTCTAATTTTTCATTTTCACCTTTTTCCCATTTTTTTTGTTCAAATAAGAAAAAGAAAAGAAAAAGACAATGGTAAGACATGCAACAAAACAAGCAAGTAGTTGTTTTTTGGACCCATACACACTTGTCCAAAAATGATAGAAATTGAAAACATTTTTTTTTCTGGATTGTAAATATCTGTTGAGTGTAATTAATTGTTCTATGGTTCATATTTTTTAAGTTTTTTGGATTGTAAACATCTGTTGCGTGTAATTAATTGTTCTATTGTTCATAATTTTTTTTTTGGGTGTATTGTAAACATTTGTTGAGTGTAATTAATTGTTCTATTGTGCAATTTTATTTATTTATTTATTTTTTTTTTTTTTTTTTGTGGATTGTAAACATGTGTTGAGTGTAATTAATTGTTCTATTGTTCTTTTTTTTTTTTTTTTAGTGTGGATTGTAAACATCTGTTGAGTGTAATTAATTATTTAGTAAATTGTTTATGATTTGCCGTTATGTTTTCTCCTTTACTTAATTTATTTGTAATTTTAAATATTTTCTCGTATGTAGAGATGGATCAGAATATCAACGATTTTGATGATGAGAATAACGATGAGCTTGAATTATACGTATTGTTGCAAGTTGTAATGCAAGAACTACATGCCTTATGCGCTGTAACTTTTGTTGTCATTGAGGTTGTCTTGAAAAGGTATTTATCTAAGTATCGCCATAACCTTATTAGAGGACCCAATCGATTGCAAAAACAAATGGACTATATTAATCGTTTAGTGAGAGAAAGTGACATAACATGTGTTGAACAACTCCGTATGGATCGGCGTGCTTTTATGACCTTGTGCAATATGGTTCATACAATAAGTGGGTTAGGGCATTCAAAATATGTCACTTTAGAAGAGAGTGTGGCCTTTTTCCTCTTCATCTTGGCACAACACTTGAAAATACTAAATGTTAAGTTCAATTTCTATAGGTCTGGAGAGATTGCTAGTCGATATTTCAATGATATCTTAAAGGCTGTGTTGCATCTACAAGCCAATTTACTCGTCACACCAAATCCTATAACTGAAGCAAGCACCGATCCAAGGTGGAATTGCTTCCAGGTAATGGATTTGTAAAAATTTGGTAACACTGCATTACTTTTTATTATTTCTTTTATTAAATCCTTTTTACCAAAAATAAAAATCATAACTATTATAATGTCTATTGAATTGATTTGTTTAGAATTGTCTTGGAGCACTCGATGGCACCTATATTAAAGTTCGTGTACCTGTGGTTCATCAAGCAAGGTATAGGACAAGAAAATGAGAGATTGCTACTAATGTTTTGGGAGTTTGCTCCCAAGACATGAATTTCATATATGTGTTGCCGGGGTGGGAAGGGTCAGCGGCCGACTCTAGGGTTTTGAGAGATGCAATCAACCGATACAATGGCTTAAGGATCCCAAATGTTAATACAAAAGTACTTAATTTTTCTTAAATTCATGAATAAAAATTTAATCTAATGCATAACATTCCACGCACAGGTTACTATTACCTAGTGGATATGGGGTATACGAATGTGAAAGGATTCTTAGCACCTTACCGTGGTCAGCAATACCATTTGTCTGTTTGGAGAGAAGGAGCAACACCAAATAATTACCAAGAATATTTCAACAAGAAACATGCATCAGCCAGGAATATCATAGAAAGGTGTTTTGGAATGTTAAAAATGAGATGGGCTATACTTCGCAGTGCATCATACTATCCCATTAGAACCCAAAATCGAATTATCACTGCATGTTGCTTGTTACACAACTTCATTCGACAAGAGATGGTAGTTGACCCTCTAGAGGATGATTCAGACTTAGAGGATGCCTTAGAAAATCAACCCCCAATGGAAGATGATTTTATTGAGACTGTTGAGACATTTAACGAGTGGACTGAGTGGCAGGATACATTTGCTATGCAATTGTACAATAATTGGTTGGCTAATGGAGGGGCTGGATAAAGATAGCCTTGTGTTTCTACTTTGCTTTGTAGTTAAACCATTTAAATTTGTGATGTATCATTGCTACGTACGTTTATGAATAATTCACATTGTGGATGTTGAATTATATTTGCAATGGTTGGTATTATGATATATATGTTTGTGAGTTATTTATATTTTATGATAATGCATATGAAATGTTCAATTATTACTGTAGGCATGGATAATGAGGTATCCAGTTCTCGTAAGAATAAGAATGACAATGTTGATTCATTAAAACAAAGGCGAATATGGAGCCCATGTGAAGAGAACTGTCTAATTTCAGCCTTGTTGTTCATTGTGAATGATGGAATGAAAGTTGACAATTCTTTCAAGGTAGGCTATCTTATGAAATTAGAGAATAAAATGGCGGAGTTGTTACCCAGGATAGATTTACGTGGCTCTCTCCATATCGAATCAAAGATTAATATATGGAAAAAGCAATACAATTCTGTGTCTGGTATGCTTGCTACTAGTGGGTTTGGATGGAAAGATAATGAAAAAAGAATTGGCGTAGAGAGTAATAGTATATGGAAGACATATGTTCAGGTAAAGTTATCTCCTCTTAGTTATTTACGTACTATTTCATATATGTAGTTTAACCTTATGTTGAAGATATTAATTGGGATTAGTTGGTCATTGTAGATGGACAACGATGCAAAACACCTGAGGAACAAAACTTTCCGACATTTCGATGAATGGATTCAAATATTTGGCAAAGATCGAGCTACATGAGAGTTTGCTGAAGGCCCTGCTGATGCAGTTGAGGCTATGAATGTTGAGGAAGATGTGTTGTTACATGGTCTTGCAGATAATGACACTTTCCTGGAACAAATGGGATTAAATAGTCAGACTAGTGAAGCAATGGACTATTCAAACTCAGCAACTCAACGACCTTTTGATAGTTCTACCAAAAAGAAAGACAAGAAAAGACCTAGAGCCAATGATTAAGTAGTTGAAGGGCTGACCATGTTTGCTGACAAGTTGGTGGATGTCTTGGGAACAACCAATGATAAGCTAGAATTCATTGGAAAAGGAATGGGGTATTCACATGATCTTGCATCTAAACGGGCATCACTAAATGATGAACTTATGAAGTTGCCAATTACTGTAGATGAAAGGTTAGATGCTTGTGAAATCATATCCCACGATGTCCAAAATTTTGACATGTTCTTCAGTTTGACACAAGATGATAGGCTAAGGTGGGTGATGAGGTTGCTAAGTAGGCATGCTCCATAATAAACTTGTTGCATTTCATTGGAGTATTTTCTTTTGGGCCATGATTTGATATGCATGGTAGGGAATGCTTTTTGTTAAGTCTATTATAAATTTGTTGATAGACTTAATTATTGCTTCTTTTGTGTACAAGCACCCGTGTTTTGTTAACTATAATTGGGATGCTTTTTATATATTGTTTCTGTGGTTGGCTTTGTATAGTATCTTTGCTTTAAACTTCGGATCATAATAGAAATTGTGAAGTGTCCTTATTAGCTCTTTTTATTTTTCTATTTTTCCCCCTCTCAATTAAACTTTATTTCCTTTTGGGATGCATGTTGAGAAACACAGCCTTTATGGTGTTTATATTGCCACCTAATTAAATAATTGAATAATTGAAATTGTATATATTGCCTTTATGGTGTTTATATTGCCAAATAATTGAATATATTGCCAAAGCTTTAACATCAACTACTGACAATTTTTGATGTTCAATGTGACGCGGTATATTTGTCTACCTTTGCAAAAAAAGAGGTTATCATTTTGTATAAAAAGAACTTCGGGGCATTGTTGGATATGCTAGTCTAGCTAGATGTTTAGTTGCACGCTTGAAAAAATTGTGTTTTCAAATTTATGAAACATAACAGTTTTTTAAGTATCTTTGTCATGTTATTATCACAATTGCTACCTTGTCCTGATCTACTAGAATTAGGCATGAAGTCAAAAAAATTTCATATTTAGTGCATTCATGGTATTAATTATACTTAATAAAGTATAAATAAAATTTAAAAATCTCAATTACAAATTAAAATAAATTTATGTAATATTTATTAATATTTTAAAAGTTCTAGTAAACAAATTAAATAGAATTTATAATTCAGATTTAATATTCTTATTATTTAGTAAATAATTCAAAAGGGTAAAATAGTCTTTTGAACATTTATCATTCTCCATAATATCCCAAACAAACATGAGATTCAATAGAATAGTCCAATCCAGACCTCTAATCCCATGACTAAACAAACATAGGATACAACCAAATAGTCCAAGGACAATGTATCCCAGAACTAACAGTCTGATGGATTACAATTTTCCCTTATCCGGTCTGTCCAAATAAACATACCCTTAGTGTCAATGGGGACCATGTTTGTTTGTTTGTTTTTTTTTTTTTGTGTCTGCAGGTCATTATGTTGTGCCTAATTAACATTAATAGATCTGCAACTTTCAATATAAATATTTGATTTTTTCTTTTTTTTTTTTGAATATATTGGAAAGCCATAACATTGATGGGTTGGTTAGTTTAGTGAAATTTTATTCTTTTCCTTTATCTTTTTATTTTTTATTTTTTTTTATATGAAAATTTTGGAGTTTATTTTTTCATGGAAATTTTTTTCCTAAAGGTATAATTCCCTTTGTTTATCAGGTTTTTTTTTTTCCTAAAGGTAGAATTCCCTTTGTTTATCAAGTTTAACCACATTATTTTGGATCGTAAGAATTCTTACGTTTTGTGTTAGAGGAAAAAAATTTTCAAAAAAATAATAAATAAATTCACTTTTTAAATCGAGTGATGTGAGATATTGGGGTGCGGCTCAATAATTTAGTAGCTACATCTTAGGGTGTAGTTAGTGAGAGGTCAAGGATTCGAGTTGATAGAGCAACAACAGTGGCCATTCACTTATAATCTAACTATCCTAACATACTAACGTTATCTCAGGAAAAAAAAAAGTCAGTGATGTGAAAGATGGATGATTAGTTAAGTCACCTTAAATATTTTAGTTGATTGTCCTATCATTAAATTTAAAAATTAAATCTAACTTTTGGATTAAAATAAAAGTGCCCAATATGATAACTAAAGAAGCAACTTGGTAGGCCCATTTAAGAACAGATTTCAGTGATTCGAACCATTCACTTTTTTTTTTACTCATTGAGTAGAATATTTATATAAAAACTAAGATGATTGAACATCGGTAACTATATGTTTGAATCATAGTTGTTTTTAAAAAATGGACGGCAAATATAATTTGAATAATAATCATTAATTTTTTGTAATACAAATTTGATTTAAACATATAGTTACAGATATCTAATTATCTTGATTTTTTGCATTAATATTTTTCTCAATGAGTCTTAAAAAGTGAACGGTTTAGATCATCGAATCAAAATCTGTGGTTGGCTCCACGGCTCTCTCAAATTCTCTCATGTTGAGATGTGAATATGAGAAAAACTTAATCCCATACGTAATTTCATTTTCTCACTTTAAGGCATCGTTTGTTAATTATATATTTTAGTCAAAAAAATTAAAAAGTTGCTATAATTTGTCAAATCACTATCTTTATTTTTCTGCATATCTTTTTATAAAAAATAAAAAATTACTAAAATAACATATTCCAAACGAGACAAAAGGCACAATATAATGGAGCACACATCAATAAAAACACAATTGACCTATTCCCTTGTCTTGAAGGATGTGAAAATCAAATAAAAATAAGATTATATGTACTAGCATTTTCTTTTTCATTTTTTCTTTTTTTTTGTTTTTTTAAATATTGGAGGCATTTTCCAGTTTAAAATGTATGAATTGGATTTGATTCAGGTATAACCCACATTACACGTTAAGTTAAAATCTAAACTATATATGCATACAAATTTTAGATGAATTTTGGAATAATTTTTTCAAGGAAAGATTATTTGAATAATTCTATAAACTCCACTTTAACTATACTGAATTTATCCCACATGAAGGCAAGCGGTTGAGATTAAATTTATGTAGTATGACATTTATGTATAGAATAAATCTAAATCACAATATGATAATTCTAAATAATTTATGAATAGATAAGTTTGTATTTGTAATATTTTTGAAGTTATTCTCCTAAAAGTTTGTACAAAGTAATTCACCAGATTTACATCATAGTAACTTTTTTTTATAAATAAAAATGTGTTTTGAGAAAATTTTAAAGACTCAAAACGAAAAATATTACTTTATACATTTTCTTGTACTTTTTATTTTTTTTATTTTTTTTATATCATTAATCTTGTTGTCCGGCATTCGTGTTGTACATCATCCACCACCGCCTTTTTAGCCCGTCTATAAAAGGTCCGCATAGTCTACCCTCATTTTATCCAACTAAATTACCAGACACACACATAGATTCAGAATGATGAGGAAGCTAGGCACAATCGTAGTACTTTGCTCAATGGCAATTGCTATGCCAGTGTTTTGTAGCATTGCCGAGGATCCCAAAGAAGTGGAGCAATGGTTCCACGACCTCACCACAAAAGCAGACCAAAAAGTGACCAAACTTCACTTCTACTTCCAAGACTTGAGGGGCATAACCACAACCATGGTGGCTCAATCCAACACCAGCCTCACATCCCCCACTTTCTTCGGCCTAACCTACATGGTGGACGATCCACTAACAGTCGGTCCTTCACAAGCTTCCAAGGTGGTGGGTCGAGCCCAGGGACTGTACGGTTCGTCCTCAAAAGAGGACATGCGCCTGTTTATGGCCATTGATATAGTTTTCACCGATGGAACCTACAATGGAAGCACTCTCACTGTTTTGGGCTCCAACCCTATAACTCAGACGAAACGCGAATTGCCGGTGATCGGAGGGACTGGTGTTTTCAGGCTGGCCCGTGGTGTTGCTCTGTTAAACACCTATTTTTTCAATGCTGCCTTGGGTAATGCCACTGTCGAGTACACTGTTATAGTTCAACATTATTAAGCTTTAAGTTGTAGTAGTAATGGTAGAGAGTCTTCATATTCTCTGCCTAGTTTGTTTCCTTTCTGTTTTCATGTTATGCTTCGCTGTTTTAGTTATTTTTTCCCCTCGTCTTGTTAGGCATGTTGTGTGTCGTTTGTTGGAATTGTGTGGATTTTTATTGTATTTGTGTGTGGTCGTCATCAAGCTTTGAGTTTTGATTGTTGTTGTTGTGACATATGTGTTTGGTTCTGTGAATGAATATGTTATGTAAGGAAAAGCATGACTCCATGCAACTACATTGTATTGTATTTGGTTGGGGGATTTGGGGAGGAATTTTGAAAGGGAAAGGGAAAATGTATGTGAAATTAGGTGAAATGTAGGTATATTTTATCCATTTTTCACCTAACTTTTCCCTTTCCATTTCTAAATCTCTCCCCAAATCCCCCAACCAAACACAGTATTAAAGACAAATCAAATAATTAACCTCTCTTTCGTATAACACATGGTGAGTCTCTCTTTCTTTCTTTTTCTTTTTCTTTTTTAATTTTCCCTTTTTTCATATCATAAGTTTTTTTAAACTAGACACAAAAGCACAAATGACCAACATAGGAAGCTTTTACAGCAATTGTAAGTGTGGTTGTCAATGAATGGTGTTCCATCTCATTAGTGTTTCTGTTTCATAGAACGTGACAGAATCTAAAACTGCAATAGAACACAAGTGCAAGGCCATGACAGCTTGAATGAGTTCCATTGCATCCTTAGAAAGAGGTACATATGTTAAAAAATAAATAAATTGATACATAAGTTTACTTTCTAAACTTAATAATGTAAATGAGATAATTAGTTGATAATTAGATGATATATTACTGCCTTAGATATTTTAATAGATTATCATATCACTGGATTTGAAAAGTAAATCTAATTTTTAAGCCTAGATAGCATCAACCTAAAAAAATTTATAATTTTTGTGGTGAAAAGTATGAATGGTAAAAGGAAAAATCTTTGGTGTGCATTGCATACTATATACTACCTTACACAAAATTACATAAGTTTTTATGAACTAACATAAATAGTCTCACAAAAATGAGTAAGTTCAACATAAATTAGCATAATTACATAAATTTTCATGAACTTATGCAAATTTTTATGCATTTTTGTATAATTACTTATGTAAATTCGTGAAAACTTACATAATTTTGTATAAAATTACATACAGCGTATATTGCACAACGAAGTATTTCTCTACAAATTTTGGCGGTCCTAACATTTATTGTGCAATTTTATTAGAAATGTTGAGTTTTTTTAAACCATGACTTATAAATTAATGTGGCAGGGGATGACTGATTTCTAAACTAATTAATAACTAACATAGAATAGTCCACATTATTATATATAAATTCAAGCATCTCAAGTAATTTTTTTTTTTTTTGTTTTTTGCCTTTTGTTTTTTCAACAAATACAAAGAAATTATTCAATACTTTTCTAGCCATACTTTATTCTATTTACTGGTTGACACTTAACACATTATCTTTTAGAACTCCAATACAAAAATGGCGCATCATATGATTTAGATCGATATCTATTAATTTAGATCAACTTCTGACTTTACTATAAAAAGATTGAAGGGTTAATTTAGTGCAACATCTAACTTTACTACAAAAAGATTGAAGGGTCTTATTAACGTCAACTCTAGTGTATGTTAAGAAAACCTAAAAGATATTGAACATTTTCAATTGCACTCATTTTTATGATACGCTAAAAAAATATATATATTAAAGTTTTAGAGATCAAAATATAGGGACAATTATTTTTAGGGATTAAATATTTTTGTTGCGAAAAGTGTCATTAATATATTTTTAACAACGAAAATTGGGAATTATTATCTTTTTGAGACCAAATTTTATCTTAAAAAATAAGCTTTTTTGAAACTAAATTATTGTCCCTAAAAATGCATTTCTTAGTGACATTTTTAAAATTTTGTCACTAAAAACTTTTTTTTAAACTTTTCGAAACGATCTTTTAATGAATATTCTCACGACGATGAAAATTGATCATTAAATATCTTTTGTAATAAATTTTTTTATTTTTAAAGACTAAAAAATTTAATCTCCAAAACTTTTATATATTGTCGTGATAATATACAATATTTTAAAATAACTTAACATGTATTCTAAGAATGTACATTAATAAAATTTAAAGAGTGAATAATTTCTGACAAATAATAGAGAAATTTAAAGAGTGAATAATTTCTAACAAATAATAGGGAACTTAGAATGAATAAAGGGGATTGGTCAGTCATGTCATGTGGAATAATGACCATGCTCCCCATGCTAGCTGGATCACTCCACAGAAGCATGCATGGAAAGTAATGATATGAAACCCACATATTTTTTTCCAATTTTTTTTTTTTCAAAGCAAAAGGTGACAAAGTTTCACTTCTGCTAAATGCAAAAAGGCCTCCTGCCCAAGCTAATATGACAGATGAGGGATTTTGTTTACTGAAAAAATTATTAAGTATGTTTAATTAAAATTTTAATTTTTATTATATTTTAATATTAATTTATTAATAAGAATAATATGTGTTGAATTTTAAAATAAAATATTTTTTTGTAGTACATCCTAATCACATATATATATTCTTCTTTTTTTTCCTCACTACAAAACTCCAAATCACTCCATCAAAACTCACCATTATTATCAACATCATTGTTTCTTATCTTTGCGAATAGAAAAAAATTTAAACCAAATCAAACAATAGATGAGTACAAGGCCAGCATTGGGCATAAGTTGGCGAAGCTGTCACTTTGAGCCCCAAAAAATTGACTAAAAAACAGGTCATTAAATTTTGTTAATTATTATATTAGCCTATAAAAAAATCTCATTGAAATTTAAAGGATCTAAACAAAATTCCGTTATGATTTAAAATTAATAGATGATTGATATGACATATTATTTAAAACTAATAGATTTTTATCATATGAAATCAAAAACTTATTGATGTGGTAAATTATTTGAAATTATTGAATGGTTATTTTTCAAATGTATGAATTATGTATAAAATATGTTTGACTATACTACTTACAATTATTCTTTTCAAATTAAAGTTGATTAAATCTTACTTTTGCTCAATCATGTCAAATGAAAGATTAAAAAAAAAATTGTCCATTAAAAATGATTTAGTTTATAAGTTGGATTATATGAACTAGATTAGTAATCTTACAGTTAAAAATGCCAAAAAAATAAGTGATTTTTGTTACAGGTTGTATACTTTTTATTTGATATTTCAATTTAGATTATTTTAGTCATTTTTCTTATTGTAAACTTTAATGTATATTTAAGTAATTTTTAATTGATATATATACTGGAAGTAATCTTTTACAAACACAATCAAATACCAAAAAAGAAAAAATTACACACATAATTATTATTTTTTTAAATATGTATAAAAGGTCTTGTGTCCTAAATTCGCCTTGGATCTCCAAAACGTCCGAGTCGGCCTAGATGAGAATAATAATGCAAAACCGTTTTTTGAAACAACAGATCAAAGAAGTGGTAAGTATGCACATAAATATTAAATTACAATTCTTAATTTTTGTGTTTTGTTTTTACCGAAAAACGAATATGTAATTTGTTTAACGTCATTATTGTTTTGATCTGAAAATCCAAATCAAACAATATTGTTCAGCATTGTATAAGTTCGAATATGGTGATTTTGTTCTTATTTGAGTGTAATTTGAAAGATAATTTAGAAAAATTATAATGTATACTAAGAGTAACAAAAAAAATTTAAATAATTGAACAGAATATATTAAAAAATTAAAAGTAGTTAATAATTTTTTAAGTATAAATAGAATCCCAATGATCACGCACTTTCTTCGGCATAGTGCTTAACATGATGGAGGATCCATTGGGTTGTTTGGGATAGCTTATTGTAAGTTAAAAATTGATAATCATAAAGTAAAAATTGAAAGTATTTTTTTCCTAGTTTATAAGTAATCAACTTTTTTCAGCTTATTCAAGTTATTTCTACCTAAAAGACTACAAACAAAAATTACACCAAATAATCTAACATAAATTTTTAAATTAAAATAAGTTATAATCACCCCTATAATTTACGCCGCCAAACTACTCCGTTAACTGCTCGGCCTGAACTCTCCTCCAAAACCATGGACTGTGCGAACGGCCTTTATGGATCGGCCATGCGGAAGAAAATGGGATTTTATGTGGGCCCATCTTCACAGATAGGGAGTACAATCCACAACCCAACATTCAACTTTGTTTGGAAATTTAATTATTTTATGAGATGAAAAATATTTCATTTAGGATAATTTATGATTTTTTTTTATAGTTAAATAGATAATTGTAATAATAATAATAATAATTAATTAATGTGTTAAAAATATAATATTTTATTTTATTAACTATTTAAATATTTTTTATCTTTATTAACTATTTTATCCAAAAAAAAAAAAAAAAAAAAACGTGTTGCCAACGAGGCCTCAATGAGTACCATGAGATGACTATCGTTAGTTTGGCATGATGTTTTCTGACTGCCACGTGGAGATGTTAAGTTGAAGATCTATATGAAAAATGATATATAAGTTAACTTCTTAAACCTAATCATATATAGATGAGATGATTAGTGGATAATTAAAAAAGATATACGTGAGGAGTTTGTGTAAAATATTTTAATACATTATCACACCATTAATTTTTAAAAAATGAGTGTAAATTTTAATCTTAAATAACATTACTATTCTTCAATATAAGTTCAAAAATGAGGTTAATTTTCAATTCACAAGTCTCTTTTCAGTTTTTTTATTTTTTTATTTATAAATTCTTATAAAAATTTAAAATTCAAATACAATCTTATTTTTTTTTAGTAGCCAAAGATAAGATAATTAACGACCAACGTAAATTTAGTCGCCATTGAATGTTGCCGACTAGGCTTTGGCGACCAACGGGACGACGAATAACTTTAGTTGCCATTGACTTTCGGCAAATAAAAAATAACCTTTGGCAACTAAAAATTTGATCGCCAAAAGTGTAATTTCTTATAGTGAATTAATGTATATTTGTGAAAATTTACATGATTTTGTGAGGTAATCATGTATATTTATGAAAATTTACACAAGTATATAAGATATACACCTTATACACCCAAGCACTTCGCTTTCGTCTAATTCCAATGAACCAATGGAGACGTTACTTTGAAGTAGGGGTGTAAATCTGGCACGGCCTGGCCTGGCCCATGTTCGGGTTCACGGGCTCCCGCCAAAATTCGGGCCAATCCAAACCGACCCACGGGCCAAAAAAATAGGCCTAGAGCCAAGGCTATTCGAGCCTTGGGCGGGCTAGTAGGCCAGGCCTCGAGCTTGACTCTTTTTTTTTTTGCTTTTTTAAATTTTTTTTACCAAATTTTATTATTTTTCACTAAAAAAGACACTGGGCCTCGGGTGGGCCGAGTTTCAGACCGGGCCTTTAGTGGGCCTTAAGCGGGCCGATGGACTGGACCAGATGGGCCAAGCCAGACTTCAAAATGAAGACCCAGACCCAGGGGCTCGGGTTGGGCTCAGGCCCGGGTACAAACGGGTTGGGCTCACCCCGGGCCACGGGCGGATTTTGGGCCGTCCACAGGCCGCAGGCCATTTTTACACTCCTACCTTAAAGTATCTATTTCTTCAATATTACTGCTGGTAATGCTAACAGTTTAGGTCAATTTTCAATTCACAAGTCTCTTCTTAATTTTCTTTCTCTTTTACAATTTTTTATAAAAATTTAAGAGTAAATTACAAATATATCTCATGATATTTATTTGGAGATTTTTTTAAGGTCCCTGGTATTAAGATTTTATAGCATAAAGAACACTCAATATTTTCATAATGTCTAAGGTCCCTCAACATTGATCTAGAGAAAATTCGATCTAGAGAATTTCTCTGGACATATCACAGAGAAAATTCCAAATTTCTCTGGATAGTGCTCTGCTTCTTGATATTAGTCCTCCGAGGGTAGTGATATTTGTCGACGGAGGAATCTTCATCGGAGGAACATTTAAACTAGAGAAAATTGAACAACACAAAGAATATTAAGCATAGGAGAAAAAATTACCCAGAGAAAATTAAAATTTCTCTGAGTTTAAACCAGAGAAATTCAAAAAAAAAAAAAAATTGAAAAACACAAAGAAAATTATACAGGGCAGAAAAAATTTGAAATTTCATTGGATTCAAACTCTTTTAATATATATTGCAAACAAGTCAGAATCCTTCAAACCCCAAACATCTGTAATCTTATGATAAGCTTAAAATTTACTCAAAACCAAACCATTGTACATCATGGTTGATAAGCATTGAAAACAAGAAATATACACAAATAAACTATAGATTTCCAAACCAGAGAATTTCACTAATCCAAACCAGAGAAATTCAATCAAAAATTCAATCCACACCAGAGAATTTCTCTGGTTTAAACCGGAAAAATTTGGTGGGGATAAGGACAGAGTGATTGAAGAGAAATAATCAAACACTTGGCGAGCATAAACATGGATTGAACATTTCAATCCAGAGAAAATTGAACAACCAGATAAAAATTTCAGAGAAAATTGAACAACCAGAGAAAATTTCAATCTAAAGAAAGTTGAACAACCAGAGAAAATTTCAATCTAGAGAAAACTGAGCAACCGAAGAAAATTGAATTACTCAAACACCAAAAATAGAGACAAATAGATACCAATACCATAAGCTTCAGAACCAAAAAACTTGTTAGGCTAAGTCCTCAATGACATTTCAAAATTTCAATATTCGGATTTGAAGAAGACACATTCTTGACTTCAATCTCTGGATCCACTCTTCTCTCTCTTCTCCTTCGACGTCTCTCCTCTCAAAACCCTAACCTCTTCAAAACCACTAGACCTCTCTTTCTCTCTCATCTTCTCTTCACACCCAAACCCTTCTCTTCTCTCTTCTTTCCCCCAAACCCCTTTGACTCCGAACCCACCTCTCTCTCAGCTTGTATGAGCTTCGTCTTTGACCAAATCGATGCCATCGAGAGAGAACGCTCTCAGAAAGACGACACTCTTCAGCGAATACGCGCTTGGCGCGAGTCCAAGAAGAACAAAATCCACGAACATAGAAACCACAATCTAGGATTTTGTGGCACTGAATTGAGGCCAATTGAGCCTAGCTCGGCGGAGATGGAGGTAAAGGAGGAGGAAGGCGGGGGGTTGTTGAGTAAGGAGGTGGAATTGGTACATCCATGGCCTGAGTGGATTGAATTGGTGGAGAGGTTGGTGCAGCAGAACTATTTTGATCATAGGAGGAATGATGAGGTGAAGATAGTGGAGGATTTGGGGTTTCAAATGTCGGATGTTGCGGAGGAAGGGATAGATTTCACGAGGGTGTGATTTTAGAGACCTTAGATATCAAAAAATAATATTCTGGATCTCTTCCATTACTAAAAATGTAAGAGGGACCTTAGACTAATTTTCCCTATTTATTTAAGATACAAATTATCTTTCGTGATTTTAAAAATTACATCTCGTCCCTTTAAATTTATACTCGGATAGCAAACATTTATTTTAATTAATAAGTTATCAAGTCAATTAACAATTTTAATAATGTCATAAATATTTTTTAATTAATAATTCAAATAATTTTTAAAATTATAGAAAGTTATCTATATTTTAAGTAAGACTAAAAAAATATATTTGTATGTTATTCAAAATTCAAAATATAAACACAATTTTCTAAATCGCCTTATAGTAGGATGGCACATTGCCAAAGTCATTTGAGTTTCTTTAATGAAGCCCCATCCACTTGTTCAATATAATTTATGTAACCAACAAAAATTATAGTCAGGATTGCTTTCAAGTAGAGCTCATGTTCCCATCAACAATAAGGGGTTAGTTCAGTAAATAAGACATTCGAATCCTTCGCTCAAGACTTGAGTTTAAGTCTCTATAGTCTCTTGTTGGGATTAAACATACTCTTTAGTGCCTAGAGCACATGGGGGCCTAAGCTTCGGCCCCGACAACGGCATAGGTTTAGGTGCTAAGAGACAATACTCCTTGGTGGGTATATTGGAATAGCATATCTGCATATCTATTTAATGAATCAAAAAAAAAAAAAAAGTTCATTTTCCTATCACCCCACCATTTAATAATAAGAAGAAGAAGAAGAAGAAAGAAACAAAAAAATGTATTTTTATTTTCTTTTTTTGGATAAATTACAAAAATACCTTCTGAATTTACTTAAAATATAAATTGTCATTGTAATTTTGAAAATTACAAATATCTCATTATCAGAATTTTTTATTTAATAGAATTAACAGAAAAAAATAAAATTCCTAACTACTCCTCTATATAACAATAACATTATCTGAATTGTTAATTAAAATATATTTTTGATATCATTAAAATTGTTAATTGACTTAATAATTTTTTAATAAAAAGGGTAATTTTTTATGTGATTAGAAATTTAAGGAACGAGATATAATATCTAAAACCACATATAGTAATTTTATATTTCAAACAAATCTTAGAGAGTGTATTTATAATTTATCCTTATTTTTTGGGGGTTAAAAAATTAGCTTAGCGGTCTGTTGACTAAACGCAAAAACATGTGATATTTAGATTGAGTTTGAATCTTAAATTTGTGTGATGAAAAATAAAATGAAAGAAATTTGTGAAAAAATTAACTTTTTATTTAATTTACAAATTATTTTTTAAATTTTATTTTTTTATACATCTTAACATAAATTTAAAATTCAAACACGATCTTATAAATAACCTTATACTTATATAACATGGGAAAATGACTGAGGCCCCAGTGGGGGTGACCCCCACCACCCCCACTGTTTTTTCATTGGCTGAATTTTTTTTTTTTTTTTTTTTTTTTATTTATCTTGCTATCAAAAAGCCCCACATGGAGGTGGGGGTGCTTGGGGTCACCCCCACTGGGGTCCCCAGCAACTATTTGTGCATATAGATTTATTGGAAGTACTTAAACTAAAATCTTTAATATGATGAAGTACTCTGGGGTGTTTGAAAAGTTGATTATTTTAGTAGGTAATTTTAATTTTTGACTATTTTAATAGATTAACATAGTTGTGTTAATTGAGAAGAATGTTAGATTTTTTTATAATTAAATGTGATATTTGTGAGAAAAAAATGAAATGATTATAAATTTAATATGATATTTTGCCTTATCAATTATTTTAATTTATTTATCTTTTAATTATATTTTAATCCAAAATTCAAAAAAAATTATTGCCAAACACCTCCTTAACATGCAAGTCTAGATCGTCTTCTTGGAGGATCTCTACTTGGTTCCCTACTTGGTGGACCATTGGGCTCACTTTTGGGTCTAATTCTAATGATGTGAACTATTCATATTTTAGGATTTGTAAAGTATATTATACTTGTAAAAAATCAAGTTGATCGAATATTGGAGCCCACGTGTTCGGATCATTGAACTAAATATCGTTTTATTAAAAAATAAAACTATTTATTAATTTTTTAATAAACAATTTTTAGTTCGATGTTCTGAACACGTGATTTTCAATATCCGATCAATTTAATTTTTTACAAATATAATATATTCGACAAATCCTAAAATATGAATAATTCAAATTATCAAAACTAAGCCCAAAAGTGAACCCAATAACTCCCCACAAATGTATCGGCCCACACGTTTGCTATCTATCGTTTACTAAAAAAATTAAATTTATAGTAATAAATTCATAAAATTCAAAAATAATTTAAACATAATTTCTTTTAAATTATAAAATAATAAAAAAATCAACTAGACAAATTTCATACAAGGGCTTGGTATTAGTAGTTAGACTCATGAAAAATTTACTAACCTCCTGCTCCTAGCATACTGCCTCTAAAAAAAAAAAGAAAAATGCATCGAATTCTCCATGGCTCGAGTGGCCCGAATCCAAAACGACATTATTTTGGTTTTTTTTTTCCCTCTTTTATATCTGAAATAGAAACAGAGGTAGGAAGGAAGAGAGAGAGAGAGAAGAGAGAGAAGGAAGGAGGAAGAGAAAAGAAGAAGAGAAGAGGGAGGGGAGACCATCACCGGCACCCACCATCCTTTGTGTGTATACATAGATCTGTGTGTACACATATCTGTATCTCTCTCTCTATGTATCTATCTCTCACTCTGTGTATCTCTCTCTCTTTCATTCTCTATATCTCTCTCTCTCTCTATGAAGTCTCTGTGTGATGATGATGATGTGTTGGTTGTTGATGATCTCCTCTTCTTTTCTTTTTTCTTCTTTCTTCTTCTTTTGTGAGTTATGGAAATGATGAAGAAAAGGGGGAAAAAAATGAAAAATCCCAAAACGATGTCGTTTTGGGATTTGAGTCACTCGAGTCACAGAAAATTCGAGCTACGTCACTACTACCTATAAAGATAAAGATCATACTTTTTTTGTGTGATGTATGTTTTTTAATCACACATTTTAAGTTTTATTAAAGTGTGATATTTGGGAGTGTGATTAAAAAGAGTCATTTTTAATCACACTTTTTAAATGTCATTAAAAAATGATTTCATTACATCTTTTAAGTGTGATTAAAAATATTAAGATCACATCTTTTAAGTGTGATTACTAACATTTAGATCACATTTTTTAAGTGTGATTAATTACATTTAGATCACATTTTTTAAGTGTGATTAAAAACATTTAGATCACATATTTTAAGTGTAATTAATAACATTTAGATCACATCTTTTAAGAGTAATTAATAACTAATAAAACATGTGATAAAAAAAAAAGAATTCAACATATTTGAAGAATAATCAATATTATTTTTGTACGGGCATTTGAAGAATATAATACACACTATATACTATATATATTTTGAATCACAACCATATATTAAATGGAATAACGTCATATATTTCATAAATGAAAGTTAAATGTTCAAAGTACATACAAAGGAATTAATAAAAAAATTTTAACTATGATTACATATATTAAAAAATGAAAAAAAAAACTTCAAAAAACTAAGTTCTTGAATTCTTTGACCATATTTTGCATCTCTCCAGGAAATTTTTGACCTGAAAAATAAAAACGCAAATTAATTCAAAAACCGCTAGAAGCATATGAATAAACTTACTATTTTTGTAGAGACTGTTCTTGTCTTATAAAAGACAAAATCAGAAATTTTCTCATCACATTGACTCTTCATCCCCTGCATCAATAGAAAAGGAATAACGACTTTGATTGTTACTAGTATAAAATGTTTGTATTACCATATATAAATATGACATATACATAGAATCAATAAATCCAAAATGAAAATCTTCAATATATGGCCGGATATTTTAAAGTCATAAAACCAAATATATATAGAATCAACAAATCCAAAATTATAAACCAAACACCCCCTTCTTCATTTCTCACCAAATCACTCTAAACAGAGTATGTATATTTATTTTGAATTGACAATGAAGATTAAGGTTATTGAGAGAGCTTAATTTATGAACTGGTTATATATGCAGAAGGTACTTACTATGATGATAAATCAGGAGTAAAACCTCCCTGACTAATCTGTTGTAACATCAAATCAATCTTGGCATTAACCTCCACACTATTAGACTCCAAGTTTTGTACTCTTGCATTCAGTTCCTCATTGATTCTCCATTGCTCTTCAAGCAACACTATCTACTAAGAGAGCTAATTGAAATGTAGGAGTGGCATGAACTTGGACAGTCATCAAGATCCCCTATGTGATATGTAGATCAAGAAGCAGGTAAGATAAGTAGCAAGTTCCACTACCATTTGGATGCCCAAAGTCAAGATGCAGAGAAAAAACAAACATCGAATCCAAATCAAAAAAAGTAATAAGAAACATCAAAGATAGTACCGTGGAAACTTGCAGAAATACTTGAATTACAGTTCAAAAAGATCTAAGTTTGGTGTAAATACCAAATGTAATAAGGCAACAAAACTTACAGCAATGAAACTAAGCTGAACCAGTATGTAAACATAATCTGATGTTTTAATGAATAGCTCTGGCAACTTACAATCAAGATTCCCAGCAGATTAGCTATTACAGTCATTGCAAGCGCAAGAGCAAAATTCCCCCTAGCAAGCTGCATTTCAGCAATTAAATCATGTTGTCAAACTTGCAACCATTTTTCTGTCCCGGTCTGCTGCTAAATCAAAATGGAGCAAAAACTTAAATCAAGGGAACATTAATACGAATTAACATACCCGAGTCAACGCCACTCCACTTGATAATGTGCCTGTTTGGCAGAAATTATTTACAGCTTATTTCAGTTTTCAGCTTAATTTAAGCTATTTTGATGTGTTTGGTTAAGCTTATAGCTTTGTGGAAGTTAGAAATCAGCTTATTCTTTGAGTGGGGCAGGAGATGCTTTAAGAATAAGCTGGAAATCAGCTTAAGCTGAAAGTTATAAGCTATAAGCTGTTTAGGCACAAGCTATAAACACTTTCCCACAGCTCTACCAAACAGGGCTAATGTTGTTGGCATACAGCTAAATATGGCCAGTCCTATAGGAAGCAGAACCACTAACAAAATTTTGCAAAGAATCCATAGAAAATAGCAAATGACTGCGTCAATCAATTGTTATACCCTCATCCCTCTGCCTCCCCTCTTCCCAACCCCAATATTGATATGAAATGGCTGAACTCTCTCATCTCATCTTTCTGGGTTTTCCTCCAAATCAAAGGGCAGAGAAAATTTGAGTGCTTGGATGGAAGAGGGCCTGAAAATATTAGATTTGATAGCATATAAGTAGTTGGAAATACTAAAGGGGGAGTTTTTGGAACTTCTGGGAATCAAAGATATTACGCTTGAACTACTTTGAAAGAAGGCGTTCTGCAGATTCTGGATGGTAATGTAACTATGAAACAAAAAGACAAGATGCATAGATAAAGAAAATAAATAAATAGTTACAGGAGCCTCCCAATTTTCAGGGTTGTTTGGGGTGTCCTAAATAAGTGCACTTTTTGACTTTTTATGAAATATGGGTTGGGTATGGGTTGAGTTTGAAGTGATGTAATAGAGAGGTGATGTGATTTAAATAAGATGATATGACTTAAATAGGATAGTGACTTTTTGACTTTTTTTTATTATGCCAAACCAAGCCTAAGCCAGAACAGCCTAAAAACCAAATATTGAAAACACCCATGAGAAAAGACCTTCAAAAAGAAATATGGATGTGTAAAACCATTTGAACTACATCAATCTGTACTGCATTAAAGTATCCTGGTCGGTTCTTAAGAAGCTTGTGCTTATACAGGGTGAATAATTGATTATACATCAATCAATCTATACTGCATTACTAATCTTCTTCTTCTTGCTTGCTTTTTTTTTTGGGGGGGTAGGTCAAATAGAACCAATTTCATATGTCATCTATTAGTTGCTTTTAGCAAATAATATATTGCAACTTAGGTCAATAATTGATTAGTAATTCTTCGACTAGGGCTGTAAAACACTACAAACCAAGCCCCGATTGTGATACCTGTGACAAATTCTTGAGGCTAGAGCTAAAGTTGCAAAATAAACCTTGAAAATAAGGGAGTCATCAACAAGATAGAACCCTACACTGGCAAGAAGAGAAGCCATTTAGTATTATATCAAGAACTAAAATTTGAAGAAAAAAGAAGAAGAGAAATAATTGGAACTAAACATTTTAAAGATAAGGTAGTAAGAATTACGACAATAGGGGACAAAATAATACTAATTGAAGCAAGTATAATTAATGTGGTTTGCGCCTATGCACGCCAAATAGGATTGGAGAACATATTAAAAGACAATTTTGGGATCAACTGATGAGTTAATGCAAAAATAACTGGAGGAGAGAGAATAATAGGTGGAGATTTCAATGGTCAAGTAAAAAAAGATAAGTACGGACGCAACACGGTACATGGTAGATATGATTTTAGTGACCAAAACAAGGCCAGAGAAGGTATCTTAGATTTCGCAGTAGCATTTAATTGCATAGTAACCAACACCTTTAAAATATTTTTTTTTAATTTTTTTTTATAATAATAATAAAAGAGAGAAAAATACTTAAAAACTTTTAAAGTAGGTCAAATAAAAGTCAAACTGTCAAAGAAATAACTTTCTTGTAAGAAAATAAACCGCTTAATATGTAAAGATTGTAAGGTTACAATTTTTAAAGTTTTTGTAAAAATAAACAAAAAACTATAAACAGAAATGTTACCAAACATGCCTTTAATGTTTGAAGGTACACGGGTTATTTAGATTAAACAGTTATTACACACAATAACATGTTGTAACATTAAAAAATGAATGGATGAAACTGGAAGAATAGTGACGACACTACATATAACACTAAATATTATAGATCACTGGATCTTGTGATCAGAAAATTGGTACCACTAAAGCAGACACAGATCCACAAATCCTCCACTCCATTAAAGAAGGACAAGAAAGAAATTCTTTAGAGAATGAACCTACAAAAATCATAATGGCACTTAAGAAATTTGAGGTCATACTAGCCCAAAAATTCCAACTGGCCATGCCTTAGCAGCTGCACCAATTTCTTCACTACGCAAAGTTAGACATGTATCATGGAAAATCCAAGGATAGCATCACAAACGATATAGCCAATGACAAATTAATTATGTAAGAATCTTACCAGATATAATAAATATCCCAAAAGCAATAAATTTTGACATATAGTATCTATCAGCCAGACAACCAAGACTAGGATTTACTAGCCCTACCATGATTAGACTCATAAACCTATAATGGACCAACAAGGAGTTCATACAAGCCCTACACTATTGTTAAACATGGATTTTTTTGCTTAAACCCCAAATCAGAAAGGATTGAAAATACTTGTTCATGGCATCATCAATGAGCAATAAATTGTAGGATAACATTTTGAGTAAAGTTACTATTTCAATAGAACCTAAATGTGTAACCAATTTGGCCAAGACCTAGGTCTAGAAACCAGTAATTGGAATGACAACATTACAAAAAACCCATTGTCACTTTTTTACATTATCACCCTAACTCATTGACATTCACAGCACCAATCAGGATGGGAGCTAATACTTTCTAAATTTAAGCTTGTTCACATGCACGCAGACAACAAAATTAAATTAAATTAAATTAAATAATGGACATAACAATTACCTCATTGCTTTCAGGGGAACACAGTCGGCCAACTACCTCTGGCAAGTCATCAGGGAAGTGGCATCGATTGACGATAACGCACTTTGATCTAGTTTTGTTATCCTCCCACATGGCCTACAATAGGAACACAAAGCTTCTCCATATAAAGACACTATCATAGAATTAAAATGAAAAAACTGTTTTTTCTCAACAAAGAAGAAGTTCAGTGATTCCTACAAGTAGCTACACTACAGGAATAAATCTACACTTTACAGGGCTTAGAACCTAGACTGAACATTGTGTGCAATCAGGCTAGGACAGCCACCAAAAAAACAAGGTTAAAGCAGTCTCCTAGGCTCCTTGGATTACATTATAAGCCCAGCAGGTGTGTGCTGATATAGAAGGGTCCCACAGATGATTGGGACCAAACTAGTTCAACTTTCAACAATCAAGGTAAAGCAAGGCAGCAAATCACAAGGTCAAACCCAAGGAGAAGACTCAACACAAGCAACAGCAGCAACATCTGCAACTATCATCAGATTTTAATCTTATATATATAATATTAATCATTTATGGTTGTGTTTTTTTGTCCTAGATTTTGTTTCTTAGGTACAAAACAAAGCAAGTTGAATTGGTTGGATGCATAGATGCAAATCTGTATTAGGAACAGGCCTCATTTTAATTATTTTTAATAACAAATGAAAATCTTGGGACCAAACCATCACCCACAGATGATTGGGACCAAACCAGTTCAACTTTCAACAATCAAGGTGAAGCAAGGCAGCAAACCGCAAGGTCAAACCCAAGGAGAAGACTCAACACAAGCAACAGCCAACTCAGGAGCAACACAGTAGCAGTAATTTGTTTCAACAAATATATTATGTTAAGTGCTTTTAGTGATTTGAAAATTAAATTATGAAAAACATACTTACAGAGCAAGCTGTAGTTATCATCTGTTTTATCTCTCAACAATGCTCTTTACTTGGTTTTCACCCATGAGACATTTAGATATTTAATACAAGAAATCGCAATGAAGGTGCACTTCAAGATTAGCAAAGCTAGGTAGAATAACATACTTTACATTCAATTCATTGAGAACAAAGAATTAAAAGAATAGTAAAGCTCCCGCAACTGGAGGCCCTTACAGCACATCAAGATATATATATATATATATTTTACATTCAGAACACCGAAAAAGATGAAGATACTAACAAAATTATACTCACCCCTCAATGTAATCCGACTAGAGAAGATCAAGATATGTAGCCCATTGTTTCTAATGACCTTAAAAAAAAAAAAAAAAAGTTTAAAAAAAAAATTAGACCAGATCCACATACACAACATATTCGCCATATTTCAGATCCTCTACTCTGCCTTGCTTCAGGGCAGCCTATTTATTATTCTCCCTAAAATTTTTCTCTCTCTTTTCCTCTAAAAGCTAGAGTTCTATCTTTCCCTTTTAATGCTCAGATGGAGTTCATTGTACAATTGTGCCAAAATATAATTCAAAAGATACTTGTCTCGAAAAGAGAAATATTAAATCTACATAATTTTCAATCAGAAGTCATAAACACAACATCACATTTTCCTGTCAAGCAAGAGTTTGACAATTTCCATGGGAAAAAAACATGTAACAATCTCAATTTTGACCCAAACCACCAATTCATTAAAACAATGAAAGAACCTGGAATAACCAACTTTACACCCCACCATTTTACAATTTCAGACCAGATACCCTGTCATATGTTCAAGATGCCGCTTTATTTGTTTCTGCTTTGGAGATTTCAATTTTCATACTTTTCTTTCCTAATTAGTCTCTCATTGCCAGTTATTTACAGTTGACACTCATGTGGCCGGTTAACAAACATAATCACACTATGAATTAGTAAAATTTGACATAAATTTAGCTTCCACTAAATAAGTGCAAGATTTAGAAACTGTTCAAGTCCTGGCTTCATCCCTTATTTGCAAAGTAGTAAAAAAAAATGTGCTCATAAAATTACTAGATCTGTCATTAAACCTATGGGTTTGACAAACATTTTAGGAATATTGACAACATTGATTTCGAATAAACAAGGGATTATCACGATTATAAAAATTAATTTGTGTTTGGGAATCATTATAAAAAAAAAAAAAAAATCTAGAGAAAAAAGGGAAAAAGAAAGAAAAGTAAAAAAAAAAGGGCTTCTGAATCTGAAACGTAGCCACATCTGAAGATATTAACTGTAAATTGAACTATAATTAAAATCATAACCACAACTCTGATCCACATGAACATAAATTTCATAATCAAGGTTGCTGATCTATAAACAAAAATCCAAAAACATACACAAGGGCAACTGCATGCCAAACCAAAATTTGATTACCAACTCCAAATTAAATTAGAAATATGCCCAAATCAAGATTTACAAGGTTGATCCATATTCAAAACACTAATTAAAAAACCCAAGTACATATCAAGATAAATTCCATCAACAAATATTCTCAAACATGCAAAACATCAAACATAAAGAATCCACATTATAAAAACACAGCTAACAGTGCAAAAAATCCAAAACCCAAATCAATGAAATTAAGACATGCAACTAATTAGTCTCTCATTCCAATTTTCATATATGTCTCTCAAGAAATAGACATACATTTCACAAAATAGAGCCCAAAATTGGGAATCTTCTTCTAACAAGAAAAAAAAGAAGGCATTTGGCAATGAAAAAAAAATCAACTAGGGCACAGAAATTGCAATTTATAGGGCAAAGAGAGAGAAGCACCCATGCCTGCGAATTTGTCAACAGAAAAAATAAGAAGAAGCTGAAAAAGAAGAAGAAGAAGAAGAGAGAGAGAGAGAGAGAATCTGCTCAAAGGTAGCAAAATTTCTATGAAATCTACACAATTCCAAATCTAATCGTAATGTACAACAAAAACAAAGTTCAAAATCATAAACTAATTACGATTGCAAGAAGGTAGATATACATATATATATATATGTGTGTGTGTGTGTGTGTGTGTGAGAGAGAGAGAGAGACAGAGGGTTGAGATAGAGAGAGAAAGTAGTACCTTCTTCGCTTTGCTCCTTCCTTCAGCTCTCCATCTCTCTGCGATGAGACAGTTCAGACCCTTCCATTCTCCTGCAATTTTGCTCCTTCGAACCCTTCTCTTCTCTGTGCCTAACTATGTTCCTTTTGACAATCAAAGGGTTGAAGAAAACGAAATAGGGCTTCGTTTCAGAAAGACCTGTGTGCTTGTGAAATTCAATCTGTTGGGAATGAAAGAGTCGTCCTCTGTCATTCGGGTGCGCGCGAATTTAGAAATTATATATTTTATATAAAAATCAAATTGAAATATTTTATACAATCACACTTATTTGGAAGCGTGATCAAATATATATATATATATAATTATACTTATTTAAAAAGTGTGATTAAAAAATAATAATATATATATAATTATATTTTAATTAGAATATGTGATTAATATATATATATATATATAATTACACTTATTTAAAAAATGTGATTAAAAAATAGTATTGTATATATAATCACATTTTAATTAGAATGTGTGATTAAAAAATAGTAGTGTATATATAATTACATTTTCATTAAAATGTGTGATTAAAAAATATATATATAATCACACTTAATTGAAAAATGACATAAAAAATATATATATAATCACACTTCATTAGAATGTGTGATTAAAAAATAAATTTTAGGGGGTGTTTTGAGAAGTTGGTAAAAAGTTAACTTTTGACTTTTTACCAAGCTTTTTGACTTTTTTAGAATTGATTTGAGAAATTGGTAAAAGCTGACTTTTTTTATTTTTGGTTTAATATTTTTTAAAAGTGTCACATCACTCTAAAATGACCAAAATATTCTTACTTTTTGATTTTTGAATTAATTAATTAAAATGTTTCAGAGGATAGTTTGGTAAATTTAGGTGTTGCTTTTTTGGGTCTTTCCAAATGGGATTTTCAGCGTTTTGGGATGGTTTGGCGTTTTTGAGCTGCACACAAAACGTAGCTTTTTTTGTGTGTTGCCAAAACGACACTAAGTGGGATTAAAATATCAATCTAATTTTTTTTATCACATTTTCAATAAAAATAAGATTTTTTTTTTTATCAAAGTATGATATTTAACTATTTTTGTAATAGTGCGTAGCAGGATTGAAAAAAAAAAATTGAAAACTTAAAAAAATCTACAATCTTTTGACATGTGATCCTATAAATTTCCCCTTCACTTCTTGCTTCAAAACGCACCCCATCAATCATAAATTGAGAGAGAGAGAGAGAGAGAGAGAGAAAAAGAAGAAATGGCTAGAGTAGATCTTGTTATTGTTGTGATGCTCATCTCTCTGGTGCTAAGAATGGCATTGGTTCAAAGCCAAGATGGGCCTAACCAAGTGAACTGGGCCACCAGAGGTGACAATCAAAATGAGGTTGTCACCACCCTCCAATTCTATTTCCACGACACCTTGAGTGGGAAGAACCCAAGCGTAGTTAGGGTGGCTCAAGCTGTCACCACCAACATTCATCGACCCTTTTCGGTCTTGTGGCTATGGTCGACGACCCATTAATGGAGGGGCCGGACCCCTTGTCGAAGCTTGTGGGCCAAGCCCAGGGACTGTACGCAGGCCCGACCCTGAGGGCAGGCCAAAGAGGCCTGCGCCTTGGGCCCCAAATTTGGACTGAAAATAGGGCTCCAAATTTTGATTTTTTGTTTTAGATATAAAAAAAAAAAAATTCAAATATTATAAGCCCAATTGAACATAGGGCCAAAAAAAACATATCAAATTTGAGGCCCAATGAACATGGGCCCAAAAACATAAAACAGATCATGATATTCCCACAGAATGAATTCATATCATGATATATCAGATTTGAGGCCCAATGAACATCATGATATACCCACAGAATGAATTCACATGGGTCTTGTTTGCATATTTGACGAAACACGTACACAGCACCTGAGAAGAATGAAACACATACACAGCACCTGAGATTCTAAGAAGAATGAAACACATTTCTGTCTCTTTCATATTTGACGAAAACCGTTAGTCTTGCATTGGACTGATGAAGATGAAACCGTGAGTTTTCAATCTTCTCCTCTCCTCCATATTTGATGGACGCCGAGCATTAACGATTTTGGACATCAAAACCGTGAGTCTCTCTCTATATATATCACATTTAAATGGAGGAAGTTTTTGCCCCAAATTTTTCCCTAATTTGTTGCCCTAATTTTTCCCCTAATTTTCCTCTTAATTTCTTGCCCTATATAATTTGTTCTTTAAATTAAAAAATTACCTAATTTATGTGCTTCAGTGAAAGTCTATAATTTTTGTTGTGCTTTAATTCTGAAAGTATATTATTTGCAGAGATCAGTGATTGTGAATTTGTGTGGATTTGTGATTAGGAAGTATATTTTTGGATGTGAAAAAAGAAAAAAGAAACAAAAATTAGAAAATTTTATTCAATCTCAATCGGAAGCGCTTGATAAATTTTTTGATAGCAAGAAACAAATAAATTTAAATGACTATAGCCTGTGTTTGGCAAGTGGGTTTGCAGGCTTTTTTGGCTATTTTAGCCACAAAAAACAAAATAGGCTATTTTAGCCATAACAAACAAAACATCACATCCAACCCATAATCATTACGTTCTTCTCTCACAAAAAAACTCAAAAAAGCCAAAAAGTCAAAAAGTCCTTCCCAAACCAAGCTTTTAAGCCTAGGCTAAAATAGCCAAAAAAACCAAAAAGTCAAAAAGCCAAAAAGCCAACCCACTTCCCAAACGGAGGCTATATGTGCAAATAAATTTTTATCCATTTATCCATCAATTTTTTTTTTTTTTTTTTTTCAATGTAAGAAAGGCCTCTTTTTCGAAAGTCGCCTTGGGCCCCCTAAATCTCAGGGTCGGCCCTGACTGTACGGCTCGTCCAGCCAGACCAAGCTTGCTTTCATCTTCGCCATGAACTTTGGCTTCCTAGATGGGATATACAATAGCAGCTCTATCAGCCAAGATGGCCTAGACTCTGCCTTGGTCCCAGTACGTGAAATCGCCGTAGTTGGAGGTACCGGGGTTTTCCGGTTTGCACGTGGAAATGCCATTGCGAAAACGTACTCGGTTAATTTACAACCGGTGATGCCATTGTTGGGTACAATGTTACTGTTGTTACTCCAAAATTTTAACAATGTTGTTACAATGGCATCCAAATTTTACATTTATAAATGTGCAAATAAGGGGGAGAAATGACTCTCATCCCATCTTTATTCTGAATACATTAATTTTAGTAATCCAGAATATGTGATAAGAAAGGTAATGTATAATATTACTCTTTTGAATAATGTGATTCCATTATTTAAGGTTAAACAAAAAAAAAAAATACATTCCAAGTGAGCCAGAATAATTTTTTCCCTCCCGAACACGGCCTTCTCTCTGTTTGTGTTGTTCTTTTCTCTTTCAGTTCATCACTACCAACACTGCAAACATCACTGACTTCCATTTACACAAACTCAAAACAAGATTCTCCATTGGATAAATACCGCCATGGAATTAAAAATATATATTTAAAACCGCTTTAAAACACCACCAGTCGCAACCAACTACAGAAACCTAAATGAAGGTGAAATTCCAATAGAAAAGTAATGAAAAACACAACAAACTAAAATCAAACCGGGGAGACTCGTTAATTGAGGAGTGTGTTGTGCGAATTTTCAAAACTGAAAATTTGATTCAATCTAATCTCATCCAGAAATAAAATCAAATATGAAAATTTGGATTTATCAAAAAGTGCTTCAAGGCATTTGGCGTTGCCGCTGTTAGAGAAGTTGTTGAATTTGTGTGGGAAGCCAACAAAATGCCAAGGAGCAAGGAAAAATCATGTGAATAAAATAATATACTTATATTCCACATAATTTCACATTTTTTTTTCCTTTCTATTTCCAAATCTCTCTCTAAATTTTCTAACCAAAAGGCACCAAAAATCCAAACCAAAAAGTAGAGCAATCACTAGCCTTGCCGATCCACTTGTTCAATATAATTTATGTGAACTAGCAAAAATTAGGCTTTCTAAATTTTTTAATATGAAGCAGAAGATATTATTTGATCTTCTCTTCTTTTTCAATTACTTATGATCCGATTGAGTGTACAAGCAACAACAATAGCAAGGGATAAATTTTGGTAAATACTTGATTTGATACAAGTTTGATAAATGGATTGCATCTTATTTTTATCAGAATTTTCATTAAATTTAAATTTAATGAATGATTAGAGATGCAAGTAATCGAAAAAAAAAATGTTAATTACATCATTGGTTGTTGAAGAAGACATTATGTAATTTCTAATATTTTAATTGTCATTTTGATTCTTAAAATGTTTAAATAGAGTGTTTTGACTTGAAATGAAAATTTATAAAAGGTCATTTCATTTTGTTTAGAATTACTGACAAATTCTGTTTGTATAACATTACTCTTCAAACTAAAGGTTCTATTTTTTTTTTTCTTTAAAATGCAGTTCAAATGCATTTTTATTAGGGGATTTTTTTTAAAGTCCATGGTATTAAGATTTTGTAGCATAAAAAACAATCAATATTTTCATAATGTCTAAGGTCTCTCAACATCGATCCAGAGAAAATTCAATTTAGAGAATTTCTCTGGACAAATCATAGAGAAAATTTCAAACTTCTATGGACACATCACAGGGAAAATTTCAAATTTCTCTGGTCACATCACAGAGAAAATTTTACACATCACCGACACCAAATTTCTCTGGACATATCACAGCTCTGGACACATTACAGAGAAAATTTTACACATCACCCACACCAAATTTCTTTGGACACATCACAGATAATTTTTACACATCTCTAACACCAAATTTTTCTGGGTTCAAACTAGAGAAAATTGAAATTTCTCTGAATTCAAACTAAAGAAATTTTTTTCCTTTTCCTTTTCTTATTTCAACTTTTGTTTATTAACAATACTATTATTGTTGTTGACCATTACTTCATATCCAATTTATGCAACCATTTATGTATAAACTAATATTTCTACAAAACCCTTTACAATGACATTAGAATTAGACATTCAAAAAATACGAGGACCAACTAACATTCCAATCCTTAGTAAGCATTTTGTGTTGTATGATTTTCTTACCTGGCTTGATCCGGATAAACTTGGCTGCCTTGATCTCGCACATCTCTAAACATCAAAAGAAATGAGTTGAACCCTTCAGATGAAGCCTGCCCAAGATCCACAGTAGCAAGTTACTAAACGAATTCATGGTCCGAACTTTGTTCACAAATTTTTCTAGCTTTGCTCACATAGAATTGAAATTTTCTAGCTCTATTCACGGAGAATTCCTTTGACTTTGTTCACAAATTTCTTTGTGTTTGTTCACAATTTTAAATCAGAGAAATTTTAGCACAATGATTTTAAACCAGAGAAATTGTTTTAACCAAACAAGGGAAATTTTAATCAAACCAGAGAAATTGTGTTTGTTTACAATTTTAAACTAGAGAAAATTGAGTATAACAAAAATTCGAACACCTTCTTCGTTGAATAACAAAAGTTCTCTCCTTGGCATTTCATCAAATACCTTTTTTGCTGAAAACTGTGTTGACCTTGACATCTTCACCAAACTTACATACCAGCAAAGAGTTTTCCATAAATTCACATCTGTGTTGAACATTTTCTTCCAAGGTTTTTCTTTCTTTTTTTTCCTTACGAAAAGTTGAGTTAAATTCCCATAAAAAAAACCAATCAAAAACAGGGTCCTATTACTTCCCTCAAACCCTACCAAGAAGAAATCTATTTTTGAAGTAAGTTGTTCATAATGTCCATAATGTCCATTTCACATATAATATGTATCAGGAAACACAATAGTATTACCATTCATATAATTACCCAATAATCACAATTCAAACTATTTAAGCTTCTTTATATCGGTCAAATTTCTTGAATGGCTAAAAGCGTTTGTTGGATTGCTTTGCTTGGATACATCATAAACATACACACGTAAATATATATATATATATATATATATATAGAGAGAGAGAGAGAGAGAGAGAGATAGGATAGATGTCGCCTTTAGTGCCGGAGGCCATGAAGAGAGCCACCAATTGAGTCCTCCTGGTACTCTCGCTCTTCGTCTTCATAACTCCCATTCCCTTCAACGATTTCGTCTGTGACATATGCGTGTGAGAGTTGAGGGACCTTAGACATTATAAAATAATATTGTAGATCTCTTCTATTACTAAATATAAGAGAGGAATCTTAGACTAATTTTCCCTTTTTATTAATATGACATTGTTACTTTAGGCAATTTTTTTTCTTTAAACTGCAACACCAAAGACTACAAGTAACGCATACATTAACCTAGTAGCACCCTTAAACAAATAATTTGATAATACAATATTCATATTGTTGGTGCAAGTCTTCCACCACCTCCACCTACAAATAATAATAATAGGAAGCATTAAAGAGAATGAAAGAAAACAGATAATTATGATTTTTTTTTACTCTCAAGAAATTGGCTTCAAAGCCAGTTGACTAAATGTAAAGACATGTGAAGACGTGAAACTAATTGGGTTGCGTTTAGATCTGAGATTTAGAAAGAAGATGAAAAGGAAAAGGATTTCAAAAAAACAAAAAAATCACATTTTGTTTCATTCACAAATTACTTTTCAATTTCTCATTTTTTTCTAAATCCCTAATACTGTGTTTGGTTGAGAGATGTGAGAAGAAATTTAAAAAGAAAAATGGAAAAGGTAGTGAAATGTGAATAAAACATACCTACATTTCACTTAGGGTTGGTTTGGCATGAACTATATAATCCATCTTTTTATCTTTTTTTCATCACATCACCTCTCTACTTTTCTGCACATCTTTTTGTAAAAAGACAAAAAGTACACTTTTTTAGGACACCCCAAACCAACCCTTAGTTTCATATACCTTTTCCTTTTCTTTTTTCAAATCTCTCTCAAAATCTCTCAACCAAATTCAATATAAACAAATCTATAAGATCAAAACAACCTTATAGCGAAGACATTTGACTTTCTTGATGAAGTCCCATCCACTTGCTCGAAATAATTTATTCAAACCAACAAAAATCAGGCTTTGACAATCGAATTAATTTTGAATAAATCTGAGGCTGGTAGTGACACTGAAATTTTCAATGTGAAGCTGTTAGGAAGTGGGAATATATTTTATGGCTTCTCTTCTATTTCATTTTCTTATGATTAACTAGATTGTTTGTTTTTTCCTCAAGAAATTGGCATCAAAAGCCAGTTGACTAAATGTGAGGACATATAAAAATATATAAATAGAGACTCTTCAATTTGTCTTCATTTGTCACACAAACGTGATGGGGAAGCTGGTGTGTGCAATTGTTGGAACAATCTTCTGTGTAAATAAAATAAATAGAAATAAACAAACAAACAAAAATAAATAAATCTTACAGAATTTATTTCGTTGAACCGAATAAATAATTCAAGACCAAATCGAGTGTGTGACACTCTGTCCTTAAGATAGATTCGCCCCGCTACGGTACTTACGGTTGAGCGGCGTCTATCTCCCAAGATACAATGATCTTCACAAATTGTAGTAGTACTCCAAACAATTTGTTCGGCGAACCAAACCTATGTTCTAACTCTCTGAAATTTATTCCTAAAAAATAAAGATTAATGCACTAATGCACCAAAGATAACAAACTGGACAACAAATAATATTTCAGACTGATTTTTGGGATCCTCTCAACTGCTGGAAAAGTATCTATATTTATAGGCAAAAAATTAGACCCGAAAAGGTGCTTCCTTGGAGTGAACAAGTGCAAAACAAAATTGCAACCTGTTAAAATACAAACAAATCCGGACCGTTTGCACAACCAACACCAATAATTCAAACTTACAACCGTAGTGGACTAAGTCAACATGAAGGAACTTTAATTTAATTTAAACTATTGAAATATATATATTTATATATATATATATATTAAATTATTTAAATATATATATATATATATATATATATATAACTATTTGAATAGTTTAATCATTTTTAGGAAACCACTTAAGGAAACCAAAAAATAAATTTAGAATCAAATTAAATTCTCACAATATTTTTTTTATTGAAAAAATTTAAATGAATTTTATCTAAAAAAAATAATGTTAGACTCGAAAACGACGTCAACTTCCCATTCACTCATAAATGGTTTTGACGTTCCGTCTTCACCGTGTGACTTACCACGTGACAAGGAACACTTCACCTTTTCGGACCCGCTCCAAAATACGTTCGGAACCTACTCAAAAATGAGTTAAAAAAATATGCCTATATTAAACCATCTTTTCAACAGCAATTGTGGACAAATGACAAACAAATGGGTACCTGGACAAATAAACAGATACATAGAAGTAATATTATTTTGTAAATTGTTGTGTTTTGGTATGAAATTGTTTTGTTCTCAAAATATATTTGTTGATGACATTCTTAAAATTTTATCACTGAAGTTTCTTTTTTTTTTTTTAGTGACAACTATTGTGATAATGATAATAGGAATTGATCTCTTAATATTTTTTTGTAACAAAATTTTCATTCTTAAAAATAAAATTGAAAAACTTGGATAAATTATGTAAATGGTTCATATAGTTTACACGATGTGTCAATTTGGTTCATATTATTTTGATTTGCCCGATTTTGTACCTTAATTTAATAGATTGTGTCATATTGGTCTAATAAATAACAATAATTAAGTTTGGTGGATGGAAGTCGTCACGTGCTCAAACGATGTGTTAATTTGGTCCTTATAATTTACACGATGTGTCAATTTGGTCCCTATTATTTTAATTTGCTCAATTTTGACAGAAATTAAATTGACACATCGTGTAAACTAAAGGATCAAATTGACACATTGTTTGAGTTTTCATCCACCAAAATTAACAGTTGTTATTTATTGACCAATATGACACAATCTGTTAAATTAAGAGGCAAAATCGAACAAATAAAAATAACAGAGACTAAATTGACACATTGTGTAAACTATATGGATTATTAACAAAATTTACCTAAAAAAAACTTTCAATTCCTAAAACACGTATATATTGTATTAGATCCTATAAAATATGTAAATCACTCTTCGCTCGTCGAATACTAGTGTATGTCTGAAAGTACGATGTGAATAAAAATAAGTAAACAAAAAGAAGAAAATAAAAAAAATAAACAAATAGAGAAAAAAATAAAAATGGAAAAAAAGAAAAAAAAAAAAGAATGTGGGATCATGGGATCGTGGAAGAAAGGGTGAGAAAAAAAAAAAAAGGAAGGGTGAGAAAAAAAAAGTAAGAGAGAGAAGCGAGAAAGAAAAAAATGTACATGTCGGATATTTTTTGAAAAATACATCATAGCCATTGTTTTATAATTTGAACAGATCTAAACTGTCTAAATATCTTAATAGGACAAAAATATATTAAAATTTTAAAAACCCCCCTACGATAATTAGGCCTCGTTTGGGAACAGGCTAATTTAGTAGCTTTTTGGTTGTTTGGGATAACTTTTTGACTTTTTACGAAAAGATGTGCAAAAAGTAGAGAGTAAAGAGAATCTTTGATTTTTTAGTATGGATTGTTGACTTTTTGACTAATTTAATAATTTTTTGACTTTTTAACTAAAAATAAAAATTCCCAAATGAGACGTTAATTTTGCATAGATCCAGGGCACGTAATGACACTACATTTTTTAATATGAAGCACAAAGCATGTGGGAAGATATTATATGCCCTTCTCTTCTTTTTCAAATACTCTATGATTGAATTTCCTTTGATGTAATAGCTACTCTTTGTTTCTGAATTTCCTCCGAAAAAAAAAAAAAAAAAACTCTATGATTAACTAGTTGGGAATGGTTGTGTATGAGCTGTGCTGCTTCCTTGTACAAGCAACAATAATAGCAAGGTATAGTTTTTTCAAAAAAAATAACTCAATGTCATTATGGCACCAAAACAAATAAAATATATAAATATAGTTATTAAAGTATAATTTTTTTCATTAACTTATTCAAAAGTTTAAGTGGTTATATATTATTTTATAAGTTAAATTTCTCGCATCTTATGAGATCTCAACAAGAGAACTTGAGGAGTTTATAGAACTCACGACAAGTTTCGTTCTGATAATCTGAACTATTTATTTTGTAAATTTCCTAATGTATAATATCCATGAAAAAATTTAAATCAATCCGATAATCATAACTTTTTCATTTTATAGCATTTGTCTAAAAAAATATGGATGGTCTATTTCAAAAATATATTTGTCATTTATTTTTTTGAAAACAAATGCAATAAAATAAAAAAATTACGATTATTGAATCGAATTAATTTTTTTTATAGATATTATATATTGAGAGTCTTACAAAATGAACGATTTAAATCATCAAAATGAGACTCATGTTGGGGCCTATAGGCTGCTCAAGTTGTCTCATGTTGAGGTCTTAACATGATAGAAATCAACTATTATTTTATTATTTGTATTTTGTCCTTACCACGTTCTTTACGTGTGACAAAACTTTGCCAACAAGTGAATTAATAATGTGTAATTATTTTAGTTATCAATAAATGAGATTTAAATGCATAATTTATTGTCTACTTTTGCCAACCAGTGAATTAAATGTGTAATTATTTTAGTTATCAATGGATGGTGAGATTTAAATGCATAATTTATTGTCTACTTTGATATTATGTTAAATTAATAATTACAAAATGTTAATTTCAACATTATTAAATTCACCAGTCTGGTTAACATGTGCCCTTAGTCTTAAGGGCACATGATAAAGAAGTTTAAAAGTATTAAATATTTTTTATTAGACCCACTTTAATACATAAGATACAAACAGACAAAACATGTTAATGTTAATGAAACCTAAACTCATTTCCTAACCAATTAAGCTTTTATAGAAATTAATAATCAACAATTCAACAATAATTACTACCACTTGCATTACCAATGCTACAATAATTATACCCACTCCAAAGAGTGTACATTGCCTCTTTTTTTGTCTTCTCTTTGTTAAAAATGTCATCCTTAGCTGTTATATGTACACTTTATACATAAATTAACTAAGGTTTATAACTTCATAGATTAGTACCAACACGCAAATTCAATATTTGAGGAACAGAGCTCTTCTTGAAAAAAGATTGAGAGTTCTAATGGGTGAACTTAAGAGGAGCTTGAATAAGTGGAGCTTATTCCGTGATGTTTTGTGCTAATTTGTCTTTTTTTTTTTTTTGAAAAATGTTTTAAAATTCTAATTTTTGAGCTCTAAAGATAGCTTTAATGAGTTGACAGTGAGCTCCAACCACAGTGATGTGATGTTTTGATCTTGGTTTATTTTTATTTTATTTTATTTTGTTCATTGCCATGTCATTAGTGCTCCATTAGAGTACCAAAATTAGTGATCTGAATCATTGTTCTTTTTTTTTTTACTTTGTCTCATCACTAGAATTCAAATTCGAGCTCTATATAATTTCCCGGTCTTCTTTCTCTGTCGGCAGGAATGGCAACGGGGCGGGGCGGGGCCGGGGATCACCCTCCCCGTCCCCGATCCCCGATGGCCAAAACTTCCCCGTCCCCGGCCCCGATCCCCGACGGGGAACCAATCACAGTCCCCATCCCCGTCCCCAACGGCGATCGGGTTTCCCCGACCCCGAAATTCCCCGATCCTCATGAACAGATCAAAAAACAACATCACCACCACCAGATCAAAAAATCAATAACAGATAAAAAAAAAAATATAACAAATTTGTTTTGTTATGGTATTTCGTACAAACCCTCCACACACAAAAAAATTCGTTCAAAAAAAATAAAAAAATTCACTTACAGATCTGTTATAGAGATCTGTATTCGTTCAAAAAAAAAAAAAATTACATACACAAACAGATCTGTATTCGTTCAAAAAAAATTAAAAAAAAAAAATTGTATACATACATACACATACAAACCCAATACACATATGTTAATGGTATTTCCAAACCCTCTACACAAAACCAAACCCTAGGGCATGAAGCTGAGGTTTGGTTTGGTTAATGGTATTTCATACAAACCCTCAACACAAAATCTGTTTCAAAACAAGATCTGTGTCGGTGGAGGACGATCGGGGGAGGAGGACGATCGGCGGAGGAGAACGACGGAGGAGGACGATCGGCGTTGGAGGAGGACGAACGACGGAAGAGGACGACGGAGTAGGCGATCGGCGTCGGAGGAGGACGAACGACGGAAGAGGACGACGGAGTAGGCTATCGGCGTCGCGGAGAGGTACGAGAGTGAGAGTAGAAGAGAGAGAGAGATGAGAGAGAGGAAGATAAAAGGGAGGAGAAGTGGCTGCGGTTTGGTTCAACCAAACCCTATATATGTTATATATATATACCCTATATATGTTATATATATATAAGGGCAAAACAATAATTTTATATCGGGGAAATCGGGGCGGGGATCTGGGCGGGGATCGGGGCGGGGCCGGGGCTGAAACATGTATCCCCGTCCCCGGCCCGTATATCATCGGGAATTTAATTTTTAATACCACTCCCGGCCCGTCGGGAGTATTTTTCGGAGAATCACCACTCAATTCGGGGTCGGGGGATCGGTTCCCTGTTGGGCCGGGTTCCGATTGCCATCTCTAACTGTCGGTCTTTGGTTTTGATCCTCTTCTTTTCATTTTTTAATATTGGGCTATCCACCAGTTTAGAATTTTATGTTCATAAGAGTGAAATAAAATAAAGGTACGTTCTCAAAACAATGATACCGTGTCAAATACTAGTCATCTCCTATTGATATCTTTTGTTGTACTACATATACTGTTTTTATATTAATAAACATTTCTTTAGTGAATAAAAAAAAGAGTAATGATTCATCCCATTTTCCTCCCATCCCCTTTGACCCCTCTCTCTTATTGGTTATCTTTTCTTTTCTTTTTTTCTTTTTTTTTCCTGCTCCACCAATCACCCCCTGTCACGTGACAAAGGGGGGTGAGGGATGACCCCCAAAAGGGGTCCCAAGCATTATTCTAAAAAAAAAAAGAGTAAATCCTAAGTCCAGCATTGAATACAAGACCCCAAACAAAACGGTTTTTATTAGCGGGCAGAAAGTAATTGTTTGTTAACGTTATTTTAAAAATTGAAATCTAAAAAAAAAAAAGAGAAAAAAGAAATGCTTATTAATCATATTTACTAAAAAGTATTTATCTATATATAAAATATATATATAGAAAAAGTAATTTAATCTCAAGTGAACCTTAATTTAATTTTGTAATAAAAAATTTGAGAATAATAAAATTTAAGTAATACTATGGTGTAGTTGGTTAAATATTTCTTTTGAGAAAACGTCTAGATTTTTGTTTGATATTTTTTCTTGAGTAAACCGTTAAAATATAAAACTATAAAACTAGATTTTATCTTTTTTAAACTTTTGCACAATATTTTTTAAAAATTTATTTTATTTTTTGAGTGACATATAAAAATGTAAATGTCTTAATATTAAGTAGAAATGATTAAAGGGAAAAGATGTGTGAAACTAGGTAAAATGTAAGTATATTTTATTCACATTTCACCTAACTTTTCATTTTCCTTTCCAAATCCCTTCTCAAATTTTCCAACCAAACACAGCGTTAGAGTACCTGAAAGCTCAAGCGGGTTTGTAACTGGGACTTCACTGTTTCTTAATAATTATTGAAAAAGTTACAAAAAAATAAAAAATTATAAAGTTATAAAAAATTTGTCATTTCAATTATTAAAATTGATAAACTTTACCACTAATTTGAAATTTATTTTAAAAACAAACACTGAATTACGATTTTTCCATAATTATTTTGCACATTAATTGATCGACGCCACCAACTCATATCATTTCAACTATTCCTCTCTCTCTCTCTATATATATATATAAATAAGGTTCATCTTCGTTATACCTCTATTTGTCACACAATAGAGAGATGGGGAAGCAACTTTGCGCAATTCTGATTCTTTGTTCAATGGTGATATCCATAACCGCGGTTCACGGCATAGCCGAAGATCCAATATCGGTCGAAAAGTGGTTCGACAACCTAACCAATTCAAAACAAAAGGTAACAAAGCTTGAATTCTACTTCCAGGACATGCGAGGTGGGAAGAACCCAACTTCCATTCAGGTGGCTGGAGCCAACACCACCAATACCTCACCCACTCTCTTCGGGGGAATCAACATGGTCGATAATCCATTGACAGTAGGGCCTGAGCTCAGTTCCAAGCAGTTGGGCCGAGCTCAGGGAATCTACGGTGCATCTTCAATGGAGGAAATGAGTCTTCTTACATTGGTGAACTTGGCCTTCACGGATGGAAAGTACAATGGAAGCACTCTGGCTCTTCTCGGCCGCAACCCAATACTTGAGGAGTACCGTGAGATGTCCATCGTCGGTGGTTCGGGTTTGTTTCGACTTGCGCGAGGAATTGCCACTGCCAAGACTTATTCCATCAATGCTACCTCAGGTTATGGTGTTGTACACTACCATGTTATAGCTATTCATTATTAATAAGGTTGTCTTTGAAGGGTTTCGTTTTTTTTATTTTGAAATGTGCTTCTTGCAAATAATTTTAATGTCTTTTTCACAGAGAGAGAGAGAGAGAGCGAGGGATGTTCCCACACATGCGGTTCTCTGAACCCTTATGTGTCTTCTATATGTTATGTTTCCTTGGAAATTCATTCTGGTCTAGCCTTTGTTGGGATATAAAATAAAAAATAAATCAAATCAAATCAAATTAAGAGATTATTTGGGATCTCTTAAATAAGTGTATTTTTTTTATTTTTTGAACTAAAAAGTTGAGGGAAAAAAAAAGTTGTTTGAGATAATTTTTTGACTTTTTACGAAAAAAATGTATATTAAAAAATTATATAAATTATTGTATAGGAGAAAATTGAGATGAAATATGCTGTTGGGATTAATTAAGGGACAGCGTGTGCGTGGAGTATGGGGGGATGCTTCCCTACTTTTCAAGCAGTAATTGTAGGTGCTGTTCGGCCCGTGGGGGTTTACCACGGGTCCCGTTTTGATAATCAAAGTCGTTCAATGTGTAGAACTCGTCGAGTGCTATATGTTTGTCAAAAATCACGTTGATCGGATATTGATAGCTATCTAATCGGATTAGTTTGTTTTCAACCGTTAACTATAACACCATCCATTTTATGAATTTTAACTTATTTGATCATATAGTTACTGATATCCGATCAACGTGATTGTTTACAAATATATAGTACTCGACGGGTTCTATATATTAAACAGTTCAGATTATTAAAACGGGACCCGTGATGGGCCCCATAGGCCAAACAACATAGTGTTATTTGTGCACCTAAATCAGTGCAATTTTTCAAAAAAGTGAGTTGCGCTTGTGGGACGTCAGAGTTGTTTGAAAATTAATTTTGTGTAAAATTAATTTTTTTTAATATTTTTTTTAGTGAATAGTGATAATTTTTTAATTTTTTAAATAATTTTTTTACTTTTTGACTTTTTTCATCATCCCAAACCAGGCTTAAGTCAAGTCTTAAGTCTTATAAAATAGGATCGGCTAAATAAAAAATAAAAAGCATGTTATTTAACATTTTTTTTTCTATAGTAGAAAATTATGTTGTAATTATATATATATATATATATACATATATATAAATTATTACCATATTTCCTCTCCTCCTGGATGACATAATCAACAAAATGTCCATCATCTAATACACTCAGATAAATTATTATTATATTTTTTTTACAAATTATTTATAAATGACAATTATTTAAGATATGGCCCATATTTTCGTAATTTTAAATCTAAATTATACAACTTATTTTTAAGGATAAAATTCAAAATAAATTTTCATGGTGAATAACGTATTTCTATTTTCCAAGATCTAAAGCAGTGAAGAAGGATGTGGTTGACTGGCTCATCAGTTTCTATTTTCCAGGCCGTCCTCACTGTCCCTTTGGGATGATTCACGTCGTCATGGAATCTTGGTGGTCCATTTGAGATGTGAATATTGATTGATCATGGTAAAAGTCACGCTAAATTTGCATTTAAAAAAGAAAAAAGAAAAAAAAAAGATGATAATTATATTTTAAAAATAAATAATTTATTTTTTTGTGATAAATATGATAAATTGAATAGATTATGATGACTAGATAGATTTATTTTTTTTCGTAATAAACGCGATAAATTGAATAAATTATTATTATTAGATCAATGTATTTATTTTTTGTGCATGAAATATATGAAATATCTAACAAAATAAATAATTCGAATTATTAAAATAAAATGTGTACCTAAAGAGCGATCTCCAATTTAAAATGTTTGCAGCCGAAATAATCATCCTCTTTTAATTTTTAGTGATTTGGCAGGACATTATTTAGTGTGTTTGGTTTCAATTTTTTGAATTTAATTTTCTAAAAATTGAGCTTTTTTTTTTGTGTTTTTTTATTTTACTGAATATTTTTAAAATTTTAAGCATGTTTTTTACTTTTTAGATACACCTTACTTAGGTGTATCTAAAAAGTAAAAATTTTTCATTTATGTTTGATAGCTTAGATTAAATTTCTATAAATTGTAATGTTAGTTTCAGTTGTAATTAAAGGTTAAGAAAAAACAGAGACAAAAAGAAGTTCTCCGCTATTAAACACCCAGTCAAATAGTTATAATAATGTATTTGGAAGCAACCCAGTGTTTCTTCTTCTACTTCTGATAAACAATTGTTAGTTATTTTGATTAAAAGTATTTCAATTATGTGTGTTCGAATATTTTGAAAATTATTATCAAAAAGTGAATATAATCACAAAACATAAATGGAAAATTTCAATACTGTATTCAATCATAAAATCATACCATATACGTGTTATCTGGGATTGTTGAGCAGAATCATATTCAGCACGATAAGCATGTCTTTTAGTTCTATTTTCTTTAGATCGAAAGTCAATAAGAAGTTTATCAAGGTCAGGAGTAAAGGGTTTACTAATTGTCATTAGTTGAGGATTGATTGGAGGTATAACTTCGAAATCAGTTTGAGTTGGGGAATTATTTGATTCAGTTTCTTCTTTAGGTAAATGTGTATGAGTAGAATAAACAGGTTTACTAATTTGAGATGTAGTAGAGTTATCTACGCCTTTCATTTTATTATGGGAAGTTTGACCAAGATGGATTTGACTATTTTTACGAAATAAAAGGATGTTAAATATCTCATCTTCAGATTCAATTTCAGTGGGTACACTATATGTAATATGTCTAGAAGATTGACTACGATTAAATTTAATCCTAACCGATCCATCCGTAAATTGTTGAATATCCTGGATATCTTGACTAGTAGATTCTTGTTGATTATGTTTATAATTTTGATTAACAGTAACCCATTGATCAGGGAGAGCAATATTTTTCCATTCAATCATTTGAGGAATGTTGAGATTAGTATCATTGTTGTAACGCCCCAACCCTTTACACGTCATCGATATTGTCCGCTTTAGGCCACGCGCCGCACGGATTTGTTATTCCCAGTGGGTCACCCATCCTAGAACTACTCCAGCCAAAGCACGCTTAACTGGGGAGTTCTAATAGGAATTTCACCACTTGGGAAAAGGCCTCGATGCTATATAAGGGTCCAAGCTTTTACTTTTATAGCCCAGGAACTCTCCCTCCATTCCCGATGTGGGACACCGGGGCCTTACAATCCACCCCCCATAAAGCTGCACGTCCCCATGCAGTAGCCTGCCAGCTCGCAAGCCCGCCCACATACACCGAGAGACGCCAGGGGCCCCCACTCGGTACTCCAGAGAGTCGGCTCTGATACCATTTGTAACGCCCCGACCCTTTACACGTCATCGATATTGTTCGCTTAGGCCACGCCCGCACGGATTTGTTCTTCCCAGTGGGTCACCCATCTTAGAACTACTCCAGCCAAAGCACACTTAACTGGGGAGTTCTAATAGGGATTTCACCACTTGGGAAAAGACTTCGATACTATATAAGGGTCCAAGTTTTTACTTTTATAGCCCAGGAACTCCCCTTCCATTCCCGATGTGGGACACCGGGGCCTTACAATTGTTACTAATTTGAATTAGCAGAGTTTTATCTTTGGGACTTTTATGTAAAGCTTGAACATTCAAATTTGTTTTAATACATTTAAAATGAACACGATAAATTAAAGCAATATTATGAGCTTTCTCTTTCATGTTAGTAAATGACCCATGCAGTTGAATATTTAATGTTAAAGCATCTAAGATATGAGGATCTCTAAGACTTAAAGTAAAATCAGGAAAACAATTAAAATGAATTGGTCCGTTGTGGAGACCAGTTTCTACCATTTCCATTAAACTATCATTATAATTAATAAAGCGAGCATCTCTTAAACATAATAAAATAGAAGTGTTTTTTCCTTGAGGGGTTAATGGTTTTATTCCAACTTGAATTAATCCTAAATGAATAAAATTGTGACTAGATTTTAAATGTCTTTTAATTGTATTAGCATCAAATAATCGACAAGTTTCACGAGGCTTTTCTAAAGCATAAACTTGTTCTAAAGTTTTAACATGGAGATTAATTTTCTTACCCGGGAATTTTTACAGGAGGGCTAGGGATGGCCACTCCTTTTACCTCTTACCATAAAACCCAGATAACCCACTACCGTGCTCTTATTAAACAACTTGCCTACCGCATTGCCCGACTAAAATTAGCCAAACCAACTACTAAACGTGCTTAGTAGATTAACTACCACCAGATTCAAGCGCGTCACCATTTACTTGCTGATTACTACAACTGTTTGGATTACCATCAAGCTTACTTAGATTTGCTTAGTGGTTGTTAATCCTTATTGCTAACCTTTGTTTCTATTAAACAGGTGTCTCGTCCTAGGCCTCCTCCAAGAGCCTTGGTCCCATCTAGTCAACCTTTTGTTCCTCCTCCTTTGGAGCTGGTAACCCAATATCATCCTATTGAAATGATAAACCGTTACCAAGTTTTTGGTAACATTCCTAAACCCAGCTACACATCTGCTTTGGCTACTGATCCTTTTGCTTCATCCAGCCATGCAGTCACTCCATATCCTCCTAATCCTATTAAACAAGCCCATTCTGATTATGTTAAATCCACCACTACTAATTTGTTCTTCAAAGAACTTAGTCACTCTAAGAGTCTATTGATTAATGATTTCGCTAAATCTTATTTTCCTCATAGATGACATTTTGTTCCCATGCATCCAGCAAAAACAATTACCTTCTATAAAGACATCCTATTCAACCACCAGTCCATTGTGATTAAACCTATTTATGATCGTACTTACACTAGTAAAGTTGTTTACTATTCACTCTACATTCATAACATTATTTCCTTAGCTGAATGGGGTTCTCCTTATCAGCTTCGAGATTTACCTAATCACTCCCTTCAATATAGTTATTATGACTATATTGATGCCTGGTTCAAAATATTCCTCTACCAAACGGATACATTTAGTCACTCCTGGTTCATCCAATTTGATAAAAAGTTTAAATTTGAATTTCCTTCATGGTTTTTGAGACGGTGGACTCATTACGACGCCATTTCATATATCTTCCCAACCATTGTACTGGAACATGTTAACTATTTTTCATCTGTTTTCTCAATCTCAACTCAACAGAAGAAATTCCCCAAATTTCTCATTTTTATATCCAAATACAAAGTCCCTTGGATATTTAAATGGCACAATGGCATTTCTGATAATGTTGTTCAAAGGATACACATTGTTAAATGGTGGGATAATTACAAGATCTCCCGCATTGTTGAAATTGTTCAATCTGAGTTCCCGATTAATGTTCATGCTCCTACACCTGCCATGGTTAAAGCTTAGCAGAACCCAACTGCTTCATTAACTCAAGAAAGCCAACTTCCTACAGTCAATCTTGGAAGCCCCTCATCTAGTGGCTCCAAGCCCAAGTCAAAGAATAATTCAAAGGATAAAGCCCAGTCCATAATTGACAAATCCAAGTCTAAGGCTAAATCCAAGGTTCCTGCAGTACCTGCTCAGCCCAAGGATAAATCCAAGTCAGCTCAGTCAAAGCCCAAGGTTAAACCCGGTTCAACCAGTGATGATCTGTTAAAAATGGCCCATCTCCTGATGGATCAGGCCCAGACCCAATTAAAAGATGAACCGTCTGATGATGAACCTTCTGTACCGACCCAACAGTCTAGTTCAGAAGAAGATTCAGATAGTTCAAACTCTTCTAAAGGTTTAACTATTCAAAACCCATATGGACCCGAGTTTCAAGATGTTCATGATCCATATGCCTAGTCAACTTGGTTAACATTGGATTCCATATAAGTCCAAATTTGCTTTAATCAATACTCTTTTGAGAAAAGCTACCAATTTGTATTTATATTGATTCCCGGATAACATGCCTCCATCGAAAGTCATAAATAGTAAAAGTTACTGTTCACTTTCACTGTTCACTCAATCAATTTGTTCAATAAAGGTTAAAAGCTGCTTCAACTTTTGTCAATCAGCCGAAAGCATCTGACAGCCTGCTTTTGTCCATGTGCTGCCAGCTGCTCTCCTACTCAATTCACATGCTGCATAGTTAGATTAAATTTCTATAAATTGTAATGTTAGTTTCAGTTGTATTTGGAGGTTAAGAAAAAACAGAGACAAAAAGAAGTTCTCTATTATTAAACACCCAGTCAAATAGTTATAATAATGCATTTGGAAGCAACCTAGTGTTTCTTCTTCTACTTCTGTTAAACAATTGTAATCTATTTTGACTAATAATTTTATTTTTTTAATAATTCATTAATTTCTTTTTTACTCATTTCAAGTAGGTCATGATTCATTTGAATAGGTCAGGATTTAGTAGGAATTTGTCTTTCATTAAAATTTTTAATATATGGTAAAGTAACTACATGTTTTTTCCTATGCCAAAATGCAGTAGGTAAGGTAGAACAAACATTTGATTCTAATTTTAATTTAAATTCATTAATTTGAGAAATAATAATTGGATCAGTTAATTGTTGATTGATTCTTTTGTAATTAATTTCTTCTTTGAGATATTTTATATGACGAGTTAATCTATTAATAGTGTGAGAAATAGAACAATCTTTTAATTTGATTTAATTCTAACATTTCTGGTGGAGAGATAAACTTAAAAGTAACAGGTTGTCCTAAAACATTGGTAGTTATTCCTTCACTAGAAGTAGTAAATGGATATAATAAAAATATAAATGGTGTGCCTAAAATAACTTTATCAGTAATATTTTTAACTAAAACAAATGATGTTTTAAAACAAACATTATCTTGACAGACATGGACTTTAGGTAATTTATATTTAATATGCATTTTACTACCATTAGCAGAAGTTAACTTTTCATGACATTTTTCATAATATTTAGTAGGGAATAATCCTTCTTGAATACAATTAAGATTAGCACCAGTATCAATTAAAGCAATAACATTTACTTCAGAATTGTTAACAACGAGCTTAACTTTTGAATACCATTTTTTAATATGAATTTTATTGATAAGATTTAATCGTTTAGTTTCAGAATGCTGAGATCGATTATCAAATAGGAGATTCTCAGGATTAGTAGGATCAGAATCATGTTCAGATTCATGAGGAGATTCATTATTATTTTCCTGAAAATTATCTAAACTTTTATTAAGTTTTAATGTAATAATTTCATCTTCTAAAGTTTTATCTTTATTCTGTAATTCCTTAATAGTTTGTTTAATTTGATTGATTTCATGTTGTAGATCCTGTAAAGTGATTTCTTTTTATTTATTTTTAAATCTATCTAAAGTTTTGGATAAACTAATAATAGGTTTATCAAACTTAGGTTTTGGATCATTATTGATTAATAAAGATTTTAATTTAGCAGTATATTTTTGTTTTAATTCTGGATCTTCTAATTGACTAATAAGATTAATAAGAGCAACTTCTTCTTGATTTTGTTTAGTAAGAACAGTAATTTGTTTAACTGATTTACAACAAACATCATTACAGCCTAATTTAATATTATTATCAGAATGATCACTAGATGAAGGAGATTCAGAATCAGATGAAAGGGTAGGATTTTCAGAAGAGGAATTACTAACAGATTGATTTAATTGAAAGATTTCATATAATTGATTCTTAGAATTATTATCAATTTAGAGTTGATTTACTTTATCTTTTAATTTTTGTTTTTCTTTACATTTATTAGAAAAATGACCTTTTTGACCACAATTATAACAGGTAATATCTTTATTAAATTTAGATTTCGGATGTGATTTCTTATAATATTTCTTTTTTGGTTTAGTATAGAATTTATCAATGGATTTGGAAGGTGAAGAATTTTGTTTATATTTATTAGAATATTTATGTTTATGTTTAGAGTATTTATGTGATTTTCTTCGAGAAGGTGCTATAGGAGGTAAACCATATTGTTCACAGAAATTTCCTAATTCATATTTAGGTTTCTGTTTATCTTTAGTAGCTTTTTGACTAAGTTTAAGATCAATACACATTTTTAACCCTTCTTTTTGAATAGTACTAATGATATCACCATAAGTTAGATTATCATATTCAATAACACCAATAGGTTGACTAAGAACATCTCTACTTTTATGAGCAAAAAGGCTAGGTAATCCATTAACAAATTTGTCTTTCCAAAAAGATTTAGTGCAGTCTTCTCTTAACATTACTCTTGAAGTAAAAACATCTTTATACCATTGAAAATCACTTAATGTAGGGCAACTAAGATTACTAAGTTGATCATGTATGCGAGAATATATATTAGTAGGGGTACCTATGAAGTGTCGAACTATGGTATAGATTAATGTATTAATACCATCAGGTATATGGTAACCAATATGTTCATCAAATATAGGTAGACCATTTTCATTTTTTTGATTAGCATGAAGGACAAATTCACATTGATCTTCATTAAGATATTTTTCCCACCAAGATTTGAGCATACCAGTAAAACCAGAAGTTATTAAAGAGACAATTTCAGGTTGAGTGTAATCAGGATAATTGCTAAGATAACTATTGGCAACCATAGATAAATGATTTAATTTGGTAAGTATTTGATCTTCACTAAGACCATCAATATTCCATTCGTAAAGTTTCTTAGCAGATACAAAAAATTGATTATTAAGAATAGGTTCTTCATACTGGAGATCAGGTGGACTAGGTCAAGAATACCAATTTTTGGTAGTTTGGGGATTGACTTTTGGATAATGGATTTTATTAAGGGATTGAAATTGTTGGGCTAATTGACTAATTTCAGTATCAGTTGTATCAGTTTCAGATTGACTGGAAGTATGATCTAAAGGATTTGGTTGATTTAATACAGTAAGACCTTTTTATCAGATGGAGAAGCTGAGTTGGTAATAGTAAGTTCATTCATTAGTTTTCAATGGCTTTAACAGTAGAATGATCGTTTGTGACTAAACTATTTCTTTTAGAATGATTATTGGGTAAATTGAGCAAAGGTTGATCTAGGGGTTGTTTAGTAGATTTAGTATTGGCTAAATAATCGTCTAGATTAGTTTCTATTTTATCTAATTCCTTACCAATTGTTTGGAGATATTGATTAGTATAATTATTTTGTTCAATAACTTTTTTAATTTCAGGTTCAGTACCAGGCAACTTAAAAAGAGAGGCTAGGACTTCAGATCCTTGATGATCAATAATAATATTAACTAAAGGAGGATGACTAGAACTAACAGTAGTATTTGGAGAAGTTTTCCATTTATGTTTTGTGATTGTATTCACTTTTTGATAATAATTTTCAAAATATTCGAAGAAAGAAATTTCAATACTATATTCAATCATAAAATCATACCATTTGCGAGTTATTCGGGATTGTTGAGCAGAATCATATTTAGCACGATAAGCATGTCTTTTAGTTCTATTTTCTTTAGATCGAAAGTCAATAAGAAGTTTATCAAGGTCAGGAGTAAAGGGTTTACTAATTGTCATTAGTTGAGGATTGATTGGAGGTATAACTTCGAAATCAGTTTGAGTTGGGGAATTATTTGATTCAGTTTCTTCTTCAGGTAAATGTGTATGAGTAGAATAAACAGGTTTACTAATTTGAGATGTAGTAGAGTTATCTACGCCTTTCATTTTATTATGGGAAGTTTGACCAAGATGGATTTGACTATTTTTATGAAATAAAGGGGTGCTAAATATCTCATCTTCAGATTCAATTTCAGTGAGTACACTATATGTACTATGTCTAGAAGATTGGCTACGATTAAATTTAATCCTAACTGATCCATCCGTAAATTGTTGAATATCCTGGATATCTTGACTAGTAGATTCTTGTTCATTATGTTTATAATTTTCATTAACAGTAACCCATTGATCAGAGAGAGTAATATCTTTCCATTCAATCATTTGAGAAATGTTGATATTAGTATCATTGTTACTACTTTGAATTAGCAGAGTTTTATCTTTGGGACTTTTATGTAAAGCTTGAACATTCAGATTTGTTTTAATACATTTATAATGAACACGATAAATTAAAGCAATATTATGAGCTTTCTCTTTCATGTTAGTAAATGACCCATGCAGTTGAATATTTAATGTTAAAGCATCTAAGATGTGAGGATCTCTAAGACTTAAAGTAAAATCAGGAAAACAATTAAAATGAATTAGTCCGTTGTGGAGACCAGTTTCTACCATTTCTATTAAGCTATCATTATAATTAATAAAACGAGCATCTCTTAAACATAATAAAACAGAAGTGTTTTTTCCTTGAGGGGTTAATGGTTTTATTCCAACTTGAATTAATCCTAAATGAATAAAATTGTGACCAGATTTTCAATGTCTTTTAATTGTATTAGCATCAAATAATCAACAAGTTTCACGAGGCTTTTCTAAAGCATAAACTTGTTCTAAAGTTTTAACATGGAGATTAATTTTAAAAGTATCTTGTACAAAAGTAGTTTTATAAATTTCTTTAATTGATAATTTTGGTATATTCCAACTTAAATCAATTTTATCATTCTGTATTTCTACTTCTTCTTCATTAATTATTAATCCTTGATTAGGTATAGATGGCAAAGTTATTGAAGACCTAGAATTGACTAAAGAGTTACTTCTAAATAATCTACTCGTTTTTCTATTATTAATCTGGTTTACAGGAATCTTAATACATTGCCTAAAGTTATCATGTTTTCACATACCATGTGTTCACACATACCCTCTCTGGGAGACCTATTTCATCAGATGGAGAAGCTGAGTTGGTAATAGTAAGTTTATTCATTAGTTTTTCAATGGCTTTAATAGTAGAATGATCGTTTGTGACTAAACTATTTCTTTTAGAATGATTACTGGGTAAATTGAGCAAAGGTTGATCTAGGGGTTGTTTAGTAGATGTAGTATTGGCAGAATAATCGTTTAGATTAGTTTCTATTTTATCTAATTGTTTACCAATTGTTTGGAGATATTGATTAGTATAATTATTTTGTTCAATAACTTTTTTAATTTCAGGTTCAGTACCAGGCAACTTAAAAAGAGAGGCTGGGACTTCGGACCCTTGATGATCAATAATAATATTAACTAAAGAAGGATGACTAGAACTAACAGCAGCATTCGGAGAAGTTTTCCATTTATGTTTTTTGATTGTATTCACCTTTTGATAATAATTTTCAAAATATTCGAAGAAAGAAATTTCAATACTATATTCAATCATAAATTCATACCATTTGCGAGTTAGTCGGGATTGTTGAGCAGAATCATATTTAGCACGATAAGCATGTCTTTTAGTTTTATTTTCTTTAGATCGAAAGTCAATAAGAAGCTTATCAAGGTTAGGAGCAAAGGGTTTACTAATTGTCATTAGTTGAGGATTGATTGGAGGTATAATTTCGAAATCAGTTTGAGTTGGGGAATTATTTGATTCAGTTTCTTCTTCAGGTAAATGTGTATGAGTAGAATAAACAGGTTTACTAATTTGAGATGTAGTAGAGTTATCTACGCCTTTCATTTTATTATGGGAAGTTTGACCAAGATGGATTTGACTATATTTACGAAATAAAAGGGTGTTAAATATCTCATCTTCAGATTCAATTTCAGTGGGTACACTAGACGTACTGTGTCTAGAAGATTGACTACGATTAAATTTAATCCTAACCGATCCATCCGTAAATTGTTGAATATCCTGGATATCTTGACTAGTAAATTCTTGTTGATTATGTTTATAATTTTGATTAACAGTAACCCATTGATCAGGGAAAGTAATATTTTTCCATTCAATCATTTGAGGAATGTTGATATTAGTATCAGTGTTACTACTTTGAATTAGCAGAGTTTTATCTTTGGGACTTTTATGTAAAGCTTGAACATTCAAATTTTTTTAATACATTTATAATGAACACGATATATTAAAACAATATTATGAGTTTTCTCTTTCATGTTAGAATGAAATATAGATAACCCACTACCGTGCTCTTATGAAATAACTTACCTACTGCATTGCCCGACTAAAATTAGCCAAACCAACTACTAAACGTGCTCAGTATATTAACTACCACAAGATTCAAGCGCGTCACCATTTACTTGCTGATTACTGCAACTGTTTGGATTACCATCAAGCTTACTTAGATTTGCTTAGTGGTTGTTAATCCTTATTGCTAACCTTTGTTTCTATTAAACAGGTGTCTCGTCCCAGGCCTCCTCTAAGAGCCTTGGTCCCATCTAGTCAACCTTTTGTTCCTCCTCCTTTGGAGCTGGTAACCCAATATCATCCTATTGAAATGATAAACTGTTACCAAGTTCTTGGTAACATTCCTAAATCCAGCTACACATCTGCTTTGGCTACTGATCCTTTTGCTTCATCCAACCAAGCAATCACTCCATATCCTCCTAATCCTATTAAACAAGCCTGTTCTGATTATGTTAAATCCACCACTACTAATCTGTTCTGGAAATTTTTGTGAACAATATGGTTTACCTCCTATAGCACATTCTCGAAGAAAATCACATAAATACTTTAAACATAAACATAAATATTCTAATAAATACAAACAAAATTTTTCACCTTCCAAATCCACTGATAAATTCTATACTAAACCAAAAAAGAAATATTATAAAAAATCACATCCGAAATCTAAATTTAATAAAGATATTACCTGTTATAATTGTGGTCAAAAAGGTCATTTTTCTAATAAATGTAAAGAAAAATAAAAATAAAAAGATAAAGTAAATCAACTCCAAATTGATAATAATTCTAAGAATGCATTTAAATGTTTCCAATGTTCACTAATGGATTTGGAAAAAATTAATATGTCATCGATGTAAACAATAGAAAAATGGCTAAATGGGTTAAAAATATCATTCATTATATTTTGAAATTCACTAGGAGCATTTTTTAATCCAAAGGGCATTACATTCCATTCATAATGGCCAAAGGGTGTAGTAAAAGCAGTTTTATATCGATCTGTAGAATGAATTTGAATTTGCCAAAAACCACTTTTTAAATCAAATTTACTAAAAATAACAGCTTGACTAAGTCTTTTAATTAGATTTTTTTTATTAGGAATCGGATATCGAATCCATTCTAAGACTTTATTCAATGGTTTATAATTAATAGCTAAGCGAGGGACACCTCGTTCTAATTCAGTATTTTTATTAACATAAAAAGCAGGACAAGACCATGGTGACTTACTAGGACTAATAATTCTATTTTTTAATAATTCATTAATTTCTTTTTTATACATTTCAAGTAAGTCATGATTCATTTGAAAAGGTCGGGATTTAGTAGGAATTTGTCTTTCATTAAAATTTTTAATATATGGTAAAGTAAATACATGTTTTTTCCTATGCCAAAATGCAGTAGGTAAGGTAGAACAAACATTTGATTCTAATTTTAATTTAAATTCATTAATTTGAGAAATAATAATTGGATTAGTAAATTGTTGATCGATTCTTTTGTAATTAATTTCTTCTTCGAGATATTTTATATGACGAGTTAATCTATTAATAGTGTGAGAAATAGAACAATCTTTTAATTGATTTAATTCTGAGCAGTAAGCAATAGCGAGCAACATAACTTGGCTCTGATACCAAAAGGGGAAGCGATGTGCAGAGGAAGAAGAATGAAATAAAGATAATCAAGATTGGAATATTATGCACACAAAATACACATAATTGAAATACTTTTAATCAAAATAACTTACAATTGTTTAACAGAAGTAGAAGAAGAAACACTGGGTTGCTTCCAAATACATTATTATAACTATTAGACTGGGTGTTTAATAGCAGAGAACTTCTTTTTGTCTCTGTTTTTTCTTAACCTCTAATTAAAACTGAAACTAACATTACAATTTATAGAAATTTAATCTAACTATTCAGCATATGAATTGAGCAGGAGTGCAGATGGCAGCACATGGACAAAAGCAGGCTGTCAAATGCTTTCGGCTGATTGACAAAAGTTGAAGCAGCTTTTAACCTTTATTGAACAAATTGATTGAGTGAACAGTGAAAGTGAACAGTAACTTTTACTATTCATCACTTTCGGTGGAGGCATGTTATCTGGGAATCAATATAAATACAAATTGGCAGCTTTTCTCAAAAGAGTATTGATTGAAGCAAATTTGTACTTATATGGAATCCAATGTTAACCAAGTTGACTAAGCATATGGATCCTGAGCATCTTGAAACTCGGGTCCATATGGGTTTTGAGTAGTTGAACCTTCAGAAGAGTTTGAACTGTCTGAATCTTCTTCTGAACTGGACTGTTGGGCCGGTACAGGAGGTTCATCATCAGACGGTTCATCTTTTAATTGGGCCTGGGCCTGATCCCTCAAGAGACGGGCCATTTTTAACAGATCATCACTGGTTGAACCGGGTTTAACCTTGGGCTTTGACTGAGCTGACTTGGATTTATCCTTGGGCTGAGCAGGTACTGCAGGAACCTTGGATTTAGCCTTGGACTTGGATTTATCAATTGTGGACTAGGCTTTATCCTTTGAATTATTCTTTGACTTGGGCTTGGAGCCCCTAAATGAGGGGTTTCCAATATTGACTGTAGGAGTGAGCTGCTAAAGAAGAATGCCACCATAACTAATATCAGAAGCATCAGTTTGAATAATTTTAAATGAATTTTCAGTAGGAATACCAAGACAAGGAAGAGACTTGACATAGTGTTTAACCTGTTTAACAATGGAAGTATGAACAGAAGACCAGGGAGGAGGATTATCCTTTAACCTAACAAACAAGGGCTGACAAGTTTTCCTAAGGTCTTTGTAAAATTCAGCAATGTAATTTAGGGATTGAAATTGTTGGGCTAATTGATTAATTTCAGTATCAGTTGTATCAGTTTCAGATTGACTGGAAGTATGATCTAAAGGATTTGGTTTATTTAATACAGTAAGATTGCCAGCGGGAAAAAATTTACTTACTAACAAGATTTTAAACATCTTTTTCTAAAACATATTTAGCAGATTTGCAATCAATACGAAGTAAAAAATTTTGATTTAAAATATCATCTTGAAATTTACTAATACATAAAACAGTAGATAAAATTTCTTTTTTAATAGTACTATAATTTAATTGTGCTTTATTCTAGACACCAGAGTGATAACGAACAATTTGTTTGGAAGACTGAGGAGGGAGCTGCTGAAGAAGAATGCCACCATAACCAATATCAGAAGTATCAGTTTGAATAATTTTAAATAAATTTTCAGTCAAGCTGTTATTTTTAGTAAATTTGATTTAAAAAGGGATTTTTGACAAATTCAAATTCATGCTACAAATCGATATAAATCTGCTTTTACTACACTCTTTGGCCATTATGAATGGAATGTAATGCTCTTTAGATTAAAAAATGCTCCTAATGAATTTCAAAATATAATGAATGATATTTTTAATCCATTTAGTCATTTTTCTATTGTTTACATCGATGACATATTAATTTTTTCCAAATCCATTAGTAAAAATTAGAAACATTTAAATGCATTCTTTTACACTATTAAAAGTCATGGTCTAGTCATTTTTGCACCTAAGATTAAATTATTTCGGACTTTAGGTGTATCTAAAAAGTAAAAATTTGTAAAAAAAAAATATTTTAAAAAATCAATAAAAACACAAGAATACGAAAAATGTATTTTTTTTTTTTGGTATTTAGGAATTTTTTTATAGATTTTTTTCACAAATATTATACTTTTTAAGTATATTTATGTTAGGTGTATCTAAAAAATTTTTAAAAAAAATTTGCTTAAAATATTAAAAAATTTAGTAAAAAAAAACATAGAAAATAAAATATATCAAATTTTTGAATAATGAATTCTGATTTAGGAAACCAAACACACTGATTAGCTCTCCATCAAACATAGGTTACGTGAATCATCCTTCTTCAATACCATAATTTAACGAAAATTGTTTGGACCAAACAATAAATTTGGAAAATAATTCAAAAATGCAAATTAAAGAGAAATGTAGGCAACTAATTACATGAAATATTTTACTCTAAGACTCCCTTACTCTATAACTTTCAAACTTACTAACTTAATCATTGGAGAGTCCTCAACCACTAGTCACAATTGTTTATTTTCTTGAGTGTTTCACGCCAAATTCCACCAAGTTCACGTCAGAGCATCACCGCAACAAGTGTGGTCATATTGGTGTGCTAGCAAGGGATTGGGTGGGTTATATTGGTGCCAACTTAGTTGGGATTGATATGTCTCACACTACAACAAAACTAACTATTTACGACATTATGTTTACGACATCTATTAAATGCATGTCGTAATTAGTACATTCTACAATATTTTTTTTTACAAGTCGTTAATGTTTTGTTAATAACAACATACATACCATGTCAGTCGTTAATTCATATATTTATGGCATGCAAAAAGTATGCCGTAAAAAATATATGTTTTTATGACTTACAAAAATATGTCGTAAAATATTTGTACTTAAGACGACATACATTTCATGTTGTAAAATGTCATAACTTTACACGACATGCTAATGAATGTCGTGAAAATTTGTACCAAAAAAAAAAAAATGCATTATAGGATGCAAAAGTATGCTGTAAAAAATGTATCTCGTCACGGTATACAAAAAGTGCAGAAAAAGCATGTCGTAATTTATGAGCTCATCACATTCTTCTACGGCTTTATGTTTACGGCATGCATTAAATGCATGTCGTAATTAATGTATTTTATGACATTTTCTTTTATGTAAGCTGTTAATACTTTGTCAAAAACGGCATACATACCATATAAGTCGTTAATTCATATATTTACGGCATTCAAAATATGCCGTAAAAAAATTATATTTTTACGACTTGCAAAAATTTGTCTTGAAATATTTATACTTATAGCGACATGCATTTTATGCCATAATATATCATAACTTTATACGGCACACGTTAGCATGTCAAGAAAACTTCTACTAATAAAATTTAAATTTAACACCATATCAAATAACATTTAACGCCAAATAATAACAACTCGCTTTTGCAAAATAGAGTATCCTCAAACTCAGAAAATTATTTTTAAATTTTTTTCTTTTCGATTTTTTTTATCTATATTGATATTTTTTATTTTAATTATTTTTTTACTTTTTAAATATACTTAAAAAGTAAAATATTTTAAAAAAAATCTAACAAAATTCACTAAAAATGAAAAATAAAAAAATACTTTTTTTTTGCAAAAAAAAAAAATAGTAAATATGAAAAAGAACAAATATATATTTGTATTTAGTTAAAAAAATAGATTTCATCAAAAATATTTTACTTCTTAAATTGATGTGTATTAAGTAAATTTAGAAAGTAAAAAAAAAATTAATTTAAATATGAAAACATTTACTAAAACATAAGAAGAAGAAGAAGAAGAAGAAGAAGAAGAAGAAAAAAAAAAAAAAAAAACTCCACAGTTTTGGATTTCAAAACCAAACTGACTTATAGGTAAATTAAAAAATTTAGCATTTATTCAAAATGATAGGGCATTTCAGGTGTTGTTTGACATGTGCTATTTTAGCACATTATTTTATTTAGAACACATCATTTTTTTTTATCAAATCACTTTAATCTCAACAACCATTTTACATTTTTTTTTTTTATAAAAAATTAAAAATTGACAATTCCCAAACAATCTCTATAACTCAAAATGCTTGTCATTTTAACTCATAATTGTTTCTTATTTTCCACACTTCATATTTGCTAGGTATTTATTCATTTAGTTAAAAGGACGTGAGAGTCCTGATCTTCATTGTCGAAAACAAAAGCCCTAGCTCTCGCTCTCAATCTTTCTCGCCGAGCTCTTTGAAATTCCAAGGCTATCCCCGCCTCTCACATTGCGTTGAAGATGGATGATGATGCTATTGTAGATGACTTCTCTTTCGGGAGCTTATCGCACAAGCGATGCCCTCTCTATCTAAGATCCGAATCTGATTTTCATTTTTGATCTGATCTGCTTTTGTATTTGATTTTTATTTTTGGTTTGATTGACATTTGTATTTGATTTTACTTCTTCTTAAAGTTTGAATTTGAAGGGTTCATGCCCTAGCTCTGCAGAATTACCTTTGCATTGATTGAGCTATTGATTGTCTTGTTTTGATTGATTTATGGATTCAATTTTGGGATTGGCATTGATTAAGAAGTTGAACAGACCAAGAGCTGGGCACTCCCTACAAACTGCAGTACACTATCAGAGGTCTCTCTATATTTACCTTCCTTTGTCTCTCTCTCTCCACACACCTCTCTATAGATACATACATGTATATAGTCTAGTCTAGTCTAGTCCTTTTTAAACATAGAGAGAGAATGCCAAGCCAAGCCAAGCCAAGCCACTGACTTTTTTGTGAGGACAATTAGAATCAACTAATACTGTAATAATTACACATATGATTATTATTGTATATTTAAATATATATTAGAAAGATAGTAGATTGACTAAAAGGAAATGAAGATTTCCAGAAGACGCAAGAAAAGTTTAGACAGGTTTTGTATTGTTTTCTAGGAAAAAAAAATTGGAAATTAGTTGGGAAATTTTTTTTGGAGAAATTTCTGAAAACAATTTTCTGAATTAATTTATAAAAATTGTTTTTGCATAAAAATGAAAACAGTGGGTATTTTGAACTTTTCAATTTTTTATTTTTTTTGGTTTTCGAAAAGACTAGAAAACTAAATGACAAACAGAAACATACAAAATGAAAACAATACCAAACATATGTACATTTCTGTCTTTGAAAACTTTTAAACTTCCTTTGGGTAAGTCAAGTTTTGCTAGGATCATGAGTAAGGTTCTGAAAAGCGGTTGCAGTCACTGTAACGGTGGCGATGGCGCGATTGCGGTTGCGGGTGCGGGGTGTAAATGTCGTAGCGTAACAGTTGCGGTAATCGAAATTGTGAAATTTTTTTTTTTTTTTTTTGCACAATTTGAAAAAAAACTTACCAATACGCACATTTTTTCCCATGATCATATTTATTGGGTTTTTAAATAAATATTGATCAATTTTTATAAATTTTAAAGTTTGATCCAATATATTTCATATTTTTAAATCACTATAAACTGAGTTTTTTACATTTTATTTTAATAATTAATTATTTTATATTATATAAAAAAATCAATCACTAACTATTATATATAAGATAAACAATGACAAAAGTAAGAGAATAAATAAAAGCCTATATATATATATATATAGTAATCAAGCCAAATAGATAATAAGCACACTTATTATTATTATTTTCAAACAATATATAGATAGACACACACAAACAAAATGGTTGAGTGATAGCAGCGGAATAGAATAACATAGGTTTTACAACTTCAACAAATCAGTAACATGTTCTTCATCTTCCCTATTCTCTCTATTTATCTCTTGTTCCTCCTTCTTCTCTCTTCTCTCTCTATCTCTCTTCCCTTATTTTCAACTTTCTTTCTTTTTTTTTTTTTTTGCATTTTTTTGAAAGAAGCAATTTGGAACCGTTACGTAATGGTGCGTAACAGGCCGTTACGGCCGTTACAACACCGTTATGGCCGCTATAGCAGCCGCTACGGCCGATACACCTGTGAATCACACTCACACTGCAAAAGCGACTGTAACGGGTGGCGGTAACTACCACAACCGTTACGTAACGGCGTTACGTAACGGTTGCAGCCGCTTTTTAAAACCTTAATCTTAAGTAACGCTAGGCATCATGAAAGAAATATCATGACAATTTTCATGAAAATTCTCTATCTTTGGATTACACACACAATAAAAGCACACACTAATCAAATGATAAAAAAAATTCATGTAACATTTCATGATACCTAGTATTATTCAGGATGAAATGAGTGAAGAAGCGCTGACACTCCAAGATAGGTGCCAATGATGTATCTGACAGCTGTGTCCACATGGTATTTATAGTTTAATTTCTTATGTTGTGCAAATGCTCATGAACCCACAGCATAGCTGTGTTTTTCTTATTCCCACTAGTTTCAATTATCTGTGGATGATACTGTTTATAGAAACTTCATATTACCCTATTTTCTGCAGAGAAATCCACCTGATTGGCAGGATTTTGTTGGGATCATTACTCTGTTTTTTATCAATTCTACTATAAGTTTTATTGAGGAGAACAATGCTCGTAATGCTGTTGCGGCTCTCATGGGCTGCCTTGCTCCAAAAGCAAAGGTAATAGAATTTGGTCTTTAGATGAATTCAAAAAAATTATGCCTTCACACATATATGTAACTTGCTTTTCCAATTTTTTTAAGGCTGGATTATGACTTACAATTTGTATCTTCTATCCTAAATTGATTAATCTAAAACAAAAAATCATAGGTTCTTCATGATGGAAAATGGAGTGGGTAAGATGTAGTTGTTCTTATTCCAGGTGACGTAGTTAGTATTAAACTTGGTGACACAATCCCTGCAGATGTTCGTCTCTTTGAGGGTGACCCGTTGAAAATAAACCAGGTGCTTGTGACTATCATTATTCTGTTGATTGAAGTAGATTGATTTCATCGTCTAATAGTCAAGCTGTCTAACTGGAATACTTCTATTTGGGTTTTGCAGTTTGCACTGACAAGTGAGTCCCTTCCTGTGACAAAAAGCCCTAGGGATGGGGTTTATTCAGGATCCACTTGCAAACAGGGAGAGATTGAAGCAGTGGTCATTGCCACCGGTGTCCACACCTTCTTTGGCAAGGTTGCTCACCTTGTGGATAACACAAATCAAGTGGGCCATTTTCAGAAGGTATGGACATTCAAATATAAATCTGTTTTGTTCAAGATCATAGTCATGAAAAATATGAAATAAAAGAATTAAGGTATTCAGGAGATGATAAGAGAAATATGTCTAATTTGTTCCTCAAGTACACTTAATTCATTCCTTTTTACATCAACATATGGCTCCCAGATATTCATAATATGTATATTCAAAATCCACTGACTGACTGTTGACAAAAGTGTTATTGAGGTTGTTTGGGGGATTGTTTGCTTCAGATTGAATTTCTAAATTTTGTAATGTAGTTCATGTTCCAACCTTTTGTCTGGATGTATTCTCATAGGTCTTTGCTAGAGGAGTAGATGGAGAGGCTGTGGTTTTGATGGCTGTTAGAGCCTCCCGAGTAGAAAACCAAGATGCAATTGACGCTGCTATTGTCGGGACATTGGCTGATCCAAAAGAGGTGTGTTAATTAGTATACAAACTTTCTACTACATAGGATGGGGGTGCAAAAAAAATTTATGCTTCTGATTCTGAATCGCTGAAACAAATGCACCATAATATTGAGTGAGATTTTCCTTTTGAATGACTTTTGTTATCAATTCTCCATTTAATATGTGTGTTTCTATTTTTCTTCTTTGACTTCTACTAAAAACTAAGGCACGAGCTAGCATTCAAGAGGTTCACTTCCTTCATTTAACCTCACTGATAAACGAACATCTCTGACGTATATTGACAGTGAAGGTAAAATGCATTGAGGCAGCAAAGGTGCACCAGAACATGTATATTAATTAGTAACTGTTTCTATTATATCTTGCATCTGATATTGCTTCTTTCTTTTTCCTTTTTATCTTTTTTTGTGCCTAATTATGCATTGGATATGGTTGTTAGATACTGAATCTCGCACACAATAAATCGGAAATAGAGCGTAGAGTTCATGCTGTGATTGATAAGTTTGCAGAGCAAGGGTTATGATCTCGTGCAGTAGCTTACCAGGTACTATATTATTGTCATTATTTGTTGGCCATTCTCTATACTACTATACTCAACACAGATGTCTTTTTGAATTAGCTATTACTCAGTAGAATTCATAGAGAGACAGGAGCTTATGAGGTATTGAGCAGCAGATAGTTCAATTTAAAATAAAATCAATAAATAGAGGGTAGTATCATCAAAAGTAAAACCAAAAAAAGAGGGCACTATCATCAAAACTTACCTATCTAAAATGCACAAAAGATTAAGGATTTTCAATATGTTGGCACATTTCATGATCTCAACAAAATAGGAGTCCCCATTTGGCTTGGGCTTAAAAAGCTGTTTTTTTTTTTTTTTTTTTTTTTTTTTTTTTTTTTTTTTTTTTTTTTTACTAAATAAGCCAAAAAGCAAAAACACCAAACTCCACCCAAGTGTGGAAATGTTCAAATGTGTTTGGGTTAATTCAGGTATTTGCTGATAGTGCATTAATGAAGCTGACATTGTTGTCTAACTGGCCTTAATGATTTTCTCATGAGTAATGATGATTGTTTCGTTGTTTGTTTCCTTTTATATATTATTTTTTTCTACATTTCTTGGTGATTCATGCCCATATTTATATTATTTATCTAGTCTTACTTGTTGAGGTTGGCTCCTTATCAACCTTGGGGTCAATGTCAGCATAGAATTGGGTCATGCAATATCAATCCTTTGTTTTGATGGGTAGGTCTTTACTGATTGCTTTTAATGGGTAGGTCTTTACTTTCATTTTTTTTTCTTTCCTTGTTTTGATAAATGGTGGACAGTTTTTATTTTGGATCTTCAGTTTCTATTCTATAATATTGATATAAATCATGGAGTACAATACACCATACACTATCATATTATAGCAACATCTGATGTAATATTCATTTGAAATATCAGTTACGCACTTCAATCTTCTTCTCATTCTCTCTCTTCGATCTCTCACTGTCTCTGTTTTTCCATTCATTTTAAGTCAAATCGCCTTTTTGATGGTTCAAAATAATTCGTCTCTCTCGCTATATAACAATACACAATCCATCTCTTTCAGGTATTTTTTTTCCCTGCTAAATGTTCTGTTTGCTTTCGAATTGCCATAGTTCTCATTCTCTCTCTATTGCTTGTATGACGTATAACAATGTGCTGTGCGATTTGCAGGATCTGCTACTATTCTTTGCCTTGATCCTTACTCAATCTATCGCCTTTTGAGGTATATACATATATATGTTGTTCAAGCTATTGATTTTCTATTCGTTAATGGAGTTTTTTTGTTTTTTGGTGATATCTTTTATTCTGGAATAGGATTGCTGGATTGGGAGTGGGAGTCTTCCTTCTTCTAGCTCTTAGAATCAGTGTGCCAAATGTTGATTCTTGGGATGTAGTTTTGGTTGCAGTTTTGTAGTCTTCCTTCTTCTAGCTCTTAGAATCAGTGTGCCAAAGGTTGATTCTTGGGATGTAGTTTTGGTTGTAGTTTTGTTTCTTTTTTTTAACAATCTGATGCATCTATCTGCTTTGCTTTTCTCTTCTTTTCTTCTGTACTCTTTTTTGTTTCCCATTCAAATTTTCTGGAATAATGCATGTTTTCTTTAAAGGATGCTACTTTTTATTTTACTTGGTCTTGTGATATATAAGTTTTTGAACCATGTAAAATACCAATGATATATTCTTTGATTTATTTCTATTTGTTTATTTATGTAGGTTGTGTGTCCCCGCCCCCCAAAAAGAAATTAGTAGGTGGAGTTGTATATTTAAAGTCATATTTTGGAAATTAGTGACCCATATGATTTGAATACTTTTCTTAGTTTGTACGTTTGTGAGGTTGTTATTAGCTTGATATGATAGAAGTTGAGGATGGGAGCTAGTATGCAGGTTGTTTGTGTTGGAAAAAATGGTTAATATAGGCATATTTTGGGCCTACTTTGAGCCCAAAATTGAGTGGGCCGCGAACGTCTTTTGGGGCGGGTCCGAAGAGGTGAAGTGTTCCTTGCCGCGTAGCAAGTCACATGGTGAAGACGGTTCGTCAAAACCATTTATGAGTGAATGGGAACATGACGTCGTTTTCGAGTTCGTGGAATTGAACATTTAAGTTTTGAATGTGGATTTCCTTGTGAGGCTTGTCCCACATTGAAACTTGAAAAGAGTTTTGTTGAGTTTATAAGTTCTAGCCTACAATACTTGGGTTGGGCCCCAAGGGGCACCCCAAGTTTGTAGAAAGGGGGGGTTATGGACAAAGTGAACCTTAGCCCAAACCACCACACGCCCGCATGCTGTCGCCGTCCAGCCGAGCGCGGGTGTGGGTTGTGGGTCGGGTCGGTTCTTGTATTAATTTTTTGGACAAAATTCATTTGAATTTTTTCAAAAAATAATTTGCAGGAATTTAAATTCCGAATTTTGAATTTGAAATTCAAAATTTTTTGTTCATATCTTTCAGATAAATTCCACAACTTTTATAACAGTCCAAAACAGGTTTTTTCTGTTGAACCTGAACAGGTTTAATTTCGGATAGATTTGAATTCCAAACTGTCCTGGCAGTTTCGGAATAGGTTTTTAACTGCTGCATCTGTTGAAATAGTTTCAAATCTATTTGAATTTAAACTTATATCTATTCAATTCAAAACACACCTGTTCGGCTCTATATATACCAGCACTGTCCAGCATTGTTTGATATCCGAAAATCAGTCTGAATTTGGTCTCTTTGTTGTCCATTTGCTCTACTGCATTTATTCTCCATTTATTAGTTTTAGAATAATATTAAGAGAGTATAGAACACAAGGTTTGGTTCGCCGTAAAAATTTGTGTGGAGTGCTACTACATGTTTTTGAAGATCATTGTATCCTGGGAGATAGACGCAACTCAATCGTAAGCACCGTAGCGAGGCGAATCTATCTTAAGGACAGAGTGTCACACACTTGACTTGGTCTTTGAATTTTTTCAGTTCGATAAATAAATACGGTACGTTATTTATTTATTTGTTTGGCTTTATTTCAATTTATTTTATTTAGACAGAAGATTGTTCCAACAATCTTAAGACAGATCCGAATTATTTTGTTTACAGAATTTTTCGTTTGTTTCATTTTCTCTTTCTTCTTTTAAGAAAATTATTTTCTGTGGATTTACAAAATAATATTCTAGTTGGAAAAACAAATAGTGATTATATGCTATTTGAAAGATAGTAGTAATATACTGTCTCTTTTCTTTGACAACAACTAGTAGTACGATACTGGTGTCATTAACAATTCAGAATATATTTTTGTGAAATTTTTTCAGAAATTAATTTTGGGTTTTAGAAATTATTTTCTAAGTTTTCATTACTTAAAATTCTGTTTTAGTATTTTAATTATTGAAGTGCTACAGAAATTAATTTTCTATGTGGAATTAATTTGGCTGAATAAAATTTTATTTTATTTCCAAATTAATTGAAAAAAAATAAAAGTTATATTCTTATTTCTTTTATTTTACAGAATTTAATTTCCTGTGTGGAATTAATTTGGTTGAATAAAATTTTATTTTATTTCCAAATTAATTGAAAAATAAAAGTTATATTCTTATTTCTTTTATTTTACAGAATTTAATTTCTTGTGTGGAATTAATTTGGTTGAATAAAATTTTATTTTATTTCCAAATTAATTGGAAAATAAAAGTTACATTCTTGTTTCTTTTATTTTTTACAGAATTTAATTCTGTGAATTTGGTTTAATTTTCTGTGTAGTATAAATTCTAATTATAATTTTGTGTTATAATTTAGAATTGATGGCTACTAAAACAAATGCCCAAACAAGTACTACTGTAGTGGCTGCAATGATGCTAACCCCCTCTCCTGTTGTAACAGTACCGGTAAATCATGGTGAAAAGTCAAAGAAGTTCTCAGGAACTGACTTTAAAAGATGGCAACAGAAAATGTTGTTCTATCTTACAACTCTGAGCCTGGCTCGTTTCCTCCGTGAAGATGCTCCTATCCTGAATGAGGATGAAACCGACCGACTAGTGGTTGCTGTGGTTGATGCTTGGAAACATGCCGATTTCCTTTGCCGGAACTACATCTTGAACAGACTTGACAACACATTATACAACGTCTATAGTCCAATCAAGACAGCAAAGGAACTTTGGGAATCATTGGAGAAAAGGTACAAAACGGAAGATGCCGGCTAAAAGAAATTTGTGGTTGGCAGATTCTTGGATTTTGTAATGGTTGATTAAAAAACTGTGATCAGCCAAGCTCAAGATTTACAACTCATTCTGCATGATATTCACACAGAAGGCATGTCTCTCAGTGAATCCTTCCAAGTTGCAGCCTTAATTGAAAAATTACCAAAATGCTGGAAGGAATTCAAGAACTACCTCAAACACAAGCGCAAAGAAATTTCTATGGACGAATTAATTGTGCGTTTGAGGATTGAGGAGGACAACCGCAATTCTGAAAAGCGGGCTGGTAAGCATCCTATGGAGTCTAAGGCAAATGTGGTGGAACATGCTTCAAAAACCAAGAAACGAAAGTCTTCTGGAGAAAGTTCATCACAAGGCTCTAAAGGGAGGGAAATAAGAAGTACAAGTTTAATGGCAAATGTTACATTTATGACAAAGAGGGACATCGGGCCAAAGATTGTCGTAGCAAAGGCAAAAGCAAAAGAAGAACAAGCAAGAAGCCTGCTCAAGCCCACATGACTGAAGTGGACAATATTTCCAATGGTATAGATGATATCAATCTTTCTGCAGTTGTTTCCGAGGCAAATCTTGTCGAAAATCCTAAAGAATGATGGATGGACACTGGTGCTACTCGCTATATCTGTGCCGACAAAAAGATGTTCACATCTTATTCTACAGTGGACAATGGTGAACAAATTTTTATGGACAACTCCTCAACTTCCAAAGTTGAAGGATAAGGAAAGATTGTACTCAAGATGACATCTGGAAAGGAACTCACTCTCAATAATGTGCTGCATGTACGGGACATTCGCAAGAATCTTGTTTCTGGATCTTTGTTGAGTAAGAATGGGTTTAGGCTAGTTTTTGAAAGTGACAAGTTTGTACTTACCAAAAACGGGATGTATGTAGGAAAAGGTTACATGTCTGATGGCCTTTTCAAATTAAATTTAATGACCATTGTACCCTCAGTTATTAATAATACATTTTCTTCTTACTTGCTTGAGTCTTCAAATTTATGGCATGGTAGATTAGGACATGTTAATTATGGATCTTTACGTAGATTAATTAATATAGAATGTTTACCTAAATTTGACATTGATTCAAATCATAAATGTGAAATTTGTGTTGAGGCAAAATTATCTAAAACTCCTTTTCATTCAATTAAAAGAAGTACGGAACCACTTGAATTAATTCATAGTGACATTTGTGATTTTAAATCAATTCAAACCAAAGGTGGGAAAAAGTATGTTATCACTTTTATAGATGACTATACTAGATATAGTTATGTTTATTTAATTCGAACCAAGGATGAAGCTTTGGAAACTTTCATTCAATATAACAATGAAGTTGAAAATCAACTTGGTAAGAAAATCAAGAAACTTAGAAGTGATAGAGGTGGTGAATATGAATCACCTTTTGGTGAATTTTGTAAAGAATATGGAATAATTCATCAAACCACCGCTCGTTACTCACCTCAGCAAAATGGAATTGCTGAAAGGAAAAATAAGACTTTAAAAGAAATGATGAATGCCATGTTAATAAGTTCTGGATTACCTCAGAACTTGTGGAGGGAAACAATACTTTTTGCTAATCATATACTTAATAAAGTACCACGAAAGAAAGTGAATCAAACACCTTATGAAATGTGGCATGATAGAGTACCATCCTACAAATACTTAAAAGTGTGGGGGTGTTTGGCTAAAGTGGCTATTTCTAGTCCTAAAAAGACTAAGATAGATCCTAAGACCATTGATTGCATTTTCATTGGTTATGCTAAGAATAGTAGTGCATATCGATTTTTGATTCATAAATCAGAACATACCGAAATGCATATAAATACTATTATTGAGTCAAAGAATGCATCATTCTTTGAACATGTATTTCCAAATAAGACTGGACAGGAAACTAGTAACAATAAAAGATCTCATGATGCTATTACTAGTCAGGATCAAGAAAATGATCAAGAACAAGAGTTAGATCAAAATGAGGAAGAGGAACCTAGGCGTAGTAAACGTGCTAGAACCTCAAAATCTTTTGGTCTAGATTTCCTAACTTTTTTGTTAGAAAATGAGCTTTTAACTTTTAAAGAGGCTATATGCAGTCCTGAAGCTCCTTTATGGAAAGAAACTGTCAACAGTGAAGTTGAATCTATCTTGCAAAATTACACTTGGGAATTGGTGGATTTGCCACCAGGTTGTAAACCTCTTGGGTACAAGTGTATTTTCAAAAGAAAATTGAAAGCGGATGGATCAATTGACAAATACAAGGCAGGATTTGTGGTCAAAGGATTTAGACAAAAAGAAGGTCTTGATTACTTTGACACATACTCACCAGTTACTAGAATAACATCCATTAGAATGCTAATTGCCATTGCATCTCTATACAATCTAGAAATTCATCAAATGGTTGTGAAAACCGCTTTCTTAAATGGTGAGTTAAATGAAGAAATTTACATGGAACAACCAGAAGGGTTTTCTGTTCCAGGAAAAGAAAAGAAAGTGTGTAAATTGGTTAAATCATTATATGGTTTAAAACAAGCCCCAAAGCAATGGCATGAGAAATTTGACAAGGCAATGATGTCAAATGGATTTAAAATTAATGAGTGTGACAAATGTGTTTATATTAAAAACACTGACAAAGGTTATGTCATTGTATGTCTTTATGTAGATGATATGCTCATCATAGGTAGTAATAATGACATGATTAAAACTACTAAGAAAATGTTGAATAAACATTTTGACATGAAGGACATGGGCATTTCTGATGTAATTCTTGGTATGAAAATTACCAAAACATCAGAAGGATATGCTTTGTCACAATCTCATTACATTGAGAAAATACTTGACAAATTTAGCAAAGATGATGATCATCTTGCTAGAACACCTGTAGATGTTAATTTGTATCTTTCTAAGAATGTACAGGAAAGTATTTCTCAATTAGAGTATGCCTAAATTATTGGAAGCTTAATGTACTTGATGAACTGCACTCGCCCAGAAATAGCTTATGCAGTAAGTAAATTAAGTAGATATACGAGTAATTCGGGAGTAGAACACTGAAAAGTAATTATAAGGGTTCTTAAATATCTCCGATTTACTCGTAACATTAGGCTCAATTATACTAGATATCCAGCAGTACTTGAAGGATACTGTGATGCAAATTGGATATCGGATACAAGAGACACAAAGTCCACTAGTGGGTATGTCTTTACTCTTGGTGGGGCGGCTGTATCTTGAAAATCTTCCAAACAGACTTGCATTGCTAGGTCTACTATGGAATCAGAATTTATAGCTTTAGACAAAGCAAGGGAATAGGCAGAATGGCTTCGCTACTTCCTTGAAGATATTCCAATATGGCCAAAACAGGTGCCTACTATATGCATACATTGTGACAGTCAATCAGCAATTGGTAGAGCACAGAGTCATATGTATAACGGTAAGTCTCGACACATTCGTCGTCGACATAATACCGTAAGACAACTACTCTCTAATGGAATTATGTCCATAGAATATGTTAAGTCTAAAGACAACATAGCTGATCCACTAACCAAAGGGTTAGCAAGAGAGTTAGTTAAGAATTCATCGAGGGAAATGGGACTTAAGCCTATTAAATAAGAGTTACCACAATGGCAACCCAACCTAGTTGACTGGAGATCCCAAGATCTAGGTTCAAAGGGACAACCGAGTTGTGATTGACTTAGAAGGATCACTGGGGAGTCTAACTCCTACCTATTTCTTTGATGAAATAGTGATGTCTGCAGCATTTGAGGTTAAGTAAAATTTTAATGATTCTTATAACTAGGTAAACCTAGTGGAGTATGGCATGATACTCTTCATAAGAATCACCTATGTGAGTGTGAACTAGGCCGGTTCTATAAGATTTGCGAAGGGCTACAAGTCTTTAGAGCACTCATGAAAGACCAGGTTGTTCAAGGCCAAAATGAACACAATAGTGAGAACTAAATTGTGTCTGGGAATATATTGTGTGAGTTATATTGTCTTGGTTTACACAAACGGCTGAACAGTTCAAGACACCATGTTCACTGGTTAGCTAGTAAATCCTATAGTGTCTCACAAGGGAAGGTTCAAAGCCAAAAACTACCTATCCTTTGTAGAATATTTCCAATTTCAATACTCTCTGTAATTAGATCATGTTGTTGCATTTTCTCTCCGTCAAATTCCATTCATGTGGGGGATTGTTGGAAAAAATGGTTAATATAGGCATATTTTGGGCCGACTTTGAGCCCAAAATTGAGTGGGCCCCGAACGTCTTTTGAGGCGGGTCCGAAGAGGTGAAGTGTTCCTTGCCGCGTAGCAAGTCACACGGTGAAGATGGTTCGTCAAAACCATTTATGAGTGAATGGAAACATGACGTCGTTTTCGGGTTCATGGAATTGAACATTTAAGTTTTGAATGTGGGTTTCCTTGTGAGGCTTGTCCCACATTGAAACTGGAAGAGAGTTTTGTTGAGTTTATAAGCTCTAGCCTACAATACTTGGGTTGGGCCCCAAGGGGCATTCCAAGTTTGTAGAAAGAGGGGAGTTATGGACAAAGTGAACCTTAGCCCAAACCACCACACACGCGCGCGCGCTGCCGCCATCCGTCCGGCCGAGCCGAGCCGAGCCAAGCCGAGCCGGGCGCGGGTGTGGGTTGTGGGTCGGGTCGGTTCTTGTATTAATTTTTTGGACAAAATTCATTTGAATTTTTTCAAAAAATAATTTGCAGGAATTTAAATTCCGAATTTTGAATTTGAAAGTCAAAATTTTTTGTTCATATCTTTCAGATAAATTCCACAACTTTAATAACAGTCCAAAACAGGTTTTTTCTGTTGAACCCGAACAGGTTTAATTTCGGATAGATTTGAATTCCAAACTGTCCTGGCAGTTTCGGAACAGGTTTTTAACTGCTGTATCTGTTGAAACAGTTTCAAATCTGTTTGAATTTAAACTCATATCCGTTCAATTCAAAACACACCTGTTTAGTTCAAAATTTTGCACCTGTTCGGCTCTATATATACCAGCACTGTCCAGCATTGTTTGATATCCGAAAATCAGTCTGAATATGGTCTTGTTGCTGTCCATTTGCTCTACTGCATTTATTCTCCATTTATTAGTTTTATAATAATATTAAGAGAGTGTAAAACACAAGGTTTGGTTCGCCGTAAAAATTTGTGCGGAGTGCTACTACAAGTTTTTGAAGATCATTGTATCCTGGGAGATAGACGCCACTCAACCGTAAGCACCATAGCGGGGCGAATCTATCTTAAGGACAGAGTGTCACACACTCGACTTGGTCTTTGAATTTTTTCAGTTCGATAAATAAATACGGTACATTATTTATTTATTTGTTTGGCTTTATTTCAATTTATTTTATTTACACAGAAGATTGTTCCAATAGTTTGGTGTGTGGATGTTACTTTTTTCCCTTAATTCATAGTTGCTGCTTCTACTTGATTTGTTCACAAGTTGCTACATTTTATAAGCTATTGCCTTTGTTTGGAGGTGCATACGGCTAGGCAAGGTAATGTTCTTGTGTGTGTGTGTATATATATATTAAAAATAACTTTCTACGGTACACAAAATTATGTCGTGAAAAGTGTAATGATTTATGGCATGCAAGAAAATGTCGTAAAATATTATATACGACATACAAAATATGTCATAAATATATTAAAAATAACTTTTTGCGGCATGCAAAATTATTTCTTAAAAAGTGTAATGATTTATGGCATGCAAAAAAATGTTGTAAAAGATTATATATGGCATACAAAGTATGCTATAAATATATTAAAAATAACTTTTTACGGCATTCAAAATTATGCCATGAAAAATATAATGATTTATGGCATGTAAAAAATGTTGTAAAAAATTATATACGACATAAAAAGTATATCATTAATGTTTAATTTATTACCTTTTACAACTTTACTTGCATGTTGTAAATGATGCTCAACTTTTCACGGCATGTCATATAACGGCATTTGTATGCATGCCGTGAAAGTTTTTACGGAATGCATTACAAGCCGTGAAAATTCAATTTTGTTATAGCGCCACTATGATGCTTTTTGCACGAATCCTTTTTTTCCTTTCTTGACATAATAAGTTCTTTGTTCATCAATAAAGGTTTTTTTGCCGATTAAGAAAAAAACAAAACAAGTTGTAGACACCCCATTTTTGACTGTCCTCAAGACTTGGATATGCTTGCAGGTACATCCAGCCACAAGTTCGATTGCTCGTTGAGTATTCGAGTTCGCGGCAGAACGTCACAGGTTTGAGCTTTCCAAACCCTGTATTCTTTCTGTCTCATTTTTGGACCATGTGTTAGCCCTTTCTGCATGCTTCTTGTGAGGCACTGCTGACCACCTTTTGGCCCTACCGGCCATGGTTTTGTCCTGTCTACCATTGATGAAGCCTACCGACCATCAATGAGGCACTGCCGGCCACCACTGATGGCCGGCAGAACACTTTGTCTCTGCAGATTTCACTAAATATCTTTTGAGCTAGCTGGTTTTCACTCATCCCTCCTCCATATGTATGGAGGGATGAAGCCCTTTCCAAGCTTGTTTGACAAGCTTTGCTTTGCATGCCTCTATATAAGGAGAGGCTCCTCCTCCCCAGCAGAGGTTCAATAACTTTGGAGAAGATATATATCTCTCTCTCTATATTTCTCACTCTCTCTCTATATTGTGTTTGTTTTGTGCCTTAAAAGTGCATTTTCCTCTCACTTTTGCACTACAACACATAGTGATACACCACCATCTTTGAGCTGAGGTTCTTGGGAGTGTTATTTGAGCTCTGAAAGCTGGTTTTTGGCCTCAGAGGCTGCTGGTTTCGAAGTTGAGCTTCAAGGGTGAGTATTTTCCCCATTTAAGCTTTTGTTTGTATCCCATTTTGGCTATCCTTGCATATGATTTTAGGTCTTGCTTTCAACTGAAAAAGTTCTATTTTTAAGTGCTTTTGATGATTATTTAAGGCCTCTTTGGTGTTAACGGTGTTCTACCCTCTTGTGTGCCTTGTTTGGCCTTATTTTGTACCATGACTTAAGGCCTTTGTGCTAGTCTTTGTTTGGCCTTTTAGACACTAAAATCTAATGGATTTTCAGTGGTAGGCATGTGGTTTTGAGGCCTCAAATCAGAGGGGGTGATCCCCTCTCTTTTGGTTTTGTTTGCTTGAGTTATTGGCCTATCAAATGAGCATGTATCTATATACCCTTGAGGCATGTTGTGAGCTTGTTTTTGTGAGCTTTTAGGTCATTCATAACTCTACTTTGGGCTGGTTTGGTTGTCTCTTGAGTAGCTCATATACTTGTAGTGCAAATCTTGCTTACTAACCTTGTTTGCATGATGTTTTGCCTCATTATTCTAGCATATTTTGGCTATGCTCTAGCATGATTTTATTCATATTTTGGGTTGTTCTAGTTCAGTTTTGAGGTTTCTTGGTCAAATGATGCTTGTCATGCATGCTTGTAGTGTAAAAGCTTTGACTAGCCTTGAGTTTTGAGGAGTCTTGCATGCTTAACTTGATGTATTTGCATGTCTTGACATCATTTAGAATGATATTTCAAAGCATGTAGGGTTGTGGCACCTCCATGTTTTTCACTCTTTAAGTGCTCTTGAGAGTTTTACCTTTGTGCCCTATTTATGAGCCATTGCATGAGCCTCATTTTCTTGCCTTGCAAGCCATCATTTCAGTCCATTTTTGCTACTGTTTTGTCTGCATAGGGACTGTTTGGAGTTGGTTTGGCCATTTGAGCATTGTCTTGCATGCCCCTAGTGTAATACACTTCACTAGCTTTGATGCTTTGAGCTTTTCAACATGCATTACATAGTTTGTTTGCATGATTCCAAGTCATTTTGCATGCTATTTCAGTGCTGGAATACATGTCATTACACTCCATGTTTCACTCTTCCAATGCCTTTGGGGAGTTGTGTTTTGTGTCTTAAGCTTGGACTAATATGCATGCATGTTTGTATACCCTTTTGAGCTTCTATCTTGGCATGTTTTGCCACTGTTTTGGGCATGGTGCGACTCTGTCTTGGGTTGGTTTGAATGTTAGAGCATTGTGATGCATGCTTGTAGTGTTATCTTTCTCACTAGCATTGGTACTCTTGGCCCCTTAACATGCTGTGCATGTTTGCTTGCATGTTAGGGTAGTGCATTTCATGCCATGATTAGCATGCTGTTTGCATGTTTTGCATTGCGTTCAATCGGACGTCGTATTGAACGCGAGGAAGATTGGTTCATTTCGTACTTGAAGTGATGAAATGAGCCAATCTCCCCTGGTCTCCATTTCCTTTGATTCCTTATAATAAGGAGATGGTTTCGGTGTCTTATTTGTCATGCATTTATTGAAATTTACACATGTTGAATCTTTGGTCATCATGCATCGAGATGCATGATTGATGGTCTTGGATCCGATTATGCCTCCCCCTTGATGTTTTAAGGTGATATGGGGTGGCATAGTGCATACATACCCTTGGGAGACTCTCTATCTTTTCTATTTTGTGCTTTGCTGCAGCTTGGTGTCCCAGCACATCAGTGGCCAGCACTGTCTTTTTGTTGGCCGGCAGCCCTTCATTCTTAGTCGGCAGTATGCATCTTTGGTCGGCAAGGGGGTCGGCAACAACCATTCATCGCCGGCAGGCCACTGGTGCATTCCTCAATATTGCTTTGGTGAGATCCAACAGCTAGTTCTCAAGGACACCCTGCAGATAGAGCCTCTGAAGAGCATTTGGAGAGCTTTTCAGGACGGGAATCGAGAGCATGCATCCTTCCTTGTTTAAGGCAGAGCGGAGGTAGCCTGATTTAGTGTTTTACTTGTTAATTAGCATTCAGTGTTGTAACTTAATTAATTCGTTTGATTAGTTAAAGTTTTGTAATAATTAGTTGTAGCTAGTTATTCAATTTAGTTGTGTAATAATTAGTCTAATTAGATTATTAGATTAGTTGATTAGCTTAGCATAGCTAGCTTAGCGTATTATTCATTCGGACCCTCCGTCGAGAGGGTGAATTTTGTAATAAGTGTGCGTGAGTGTGTGAATGTCTTCCAACCCTACATCTTTCTTCATTTCACTTAACCGCTTTCAATGGTTAGTTTTAGGGCATTTTCAATTAGCATACCTTATGCTTTGCATGCGTGCATCTTTCATCTGTCTTGCATGCACCGTACTCGGCGCATCATACTAACTACATTGTATTTCAATTCCAATTTGAATACATGTATCAAGTGTAGCATTCACATGCCATCTTAGAATAGCCGAGCCTATTTCTAGTTGCATTTTGTATGTGTTGCATTAGCCATCTTAACATGAACTAGGATCATGCATTGATTTCTAACTAGTTCTCTGTTTTGGCTCGGAGTACACTGTAAGTGTTTATGCTTTAGCATCTTGCATGAGTGTAAGTGTTGCCATGATAGCATGTTTTCCATGAGGCTAACTGCTTAAGTGTTTAACTGCCTGAATGCCTATGGGTGAAGGTCGGATTGCTTGAATTGGAACAATTCATCAAAATGTGCGTTTCATCAAAATGTGCGTTTTAAGCCCACTTGAGAGTGGCAAATCATCATATTTTTCCAAGCCCACTCGAGGGTGGAAAATCCACGTCTTAGCCTACTTGTGAGTAGCACCTTCAAACCATTTTCAAACAAACATGAGATGTTTTGTTCCAACTTAGGCGATCTAATCTATACTTGTATGTTGTGCACATCACATAGTAATTCTAGCTAATAAACCGGAATATGAACACATATGTTTTCAAAACAAAATATCATGCTTAGTACAGACTGATCTTTTGATCGGGCAAGCGGGGGTGCTCATTGCATGACCTTCCCCTCTCGTACTCAAGTTCCCGAGCCGATGCAACTTTGGTGATGACGGACACGTGGCCTTAGGCAACGAGTCAGGGTTTCTAAATTCTCCCAAAATAAAATATTTAGGTGGCGACTCTGTATCTGACAAAGCAGTCCATGTTTGGCACTTCTTTATTAAAAATCAGTTTTCCAAAACGATTTGTCGGATTTGGACTCTTTGGTGATTTATCGGTCTTGCATTGCACTTTGCGAGATTATATTCAGAACCGTGACATTGAGTCCAAACTGTAGTAGCTAATGAACAAAACGGGATTTTCGCGCCATTCGTGCGCGGAGCTCGGGACGTTCAGGCGCATCTATACAAGTGTGGTCAAGTTTTTCTGCACACAAATATGAATGCAAATTTATAATTATTTTAAATCAATATCGTCACACTTACCGTTAGATAATACTTGGAGAGATTTACCATTCTATTATTGTGGATTGAATTATGCGAATTTTTTTTTTAAGAGTGTCAAACATTTTTCTTAAAGTAATGCATTAGTGATATGCATAATAGTCAAAAAGGTTTAATTACAATAAGTGGTCTACATTTGATCCACAGTGAGGAGATTTCAATCCTCTCATCATTGTATTACAATCATGAGAGATTACAATTCTATAATTGTAAATCAAATTGTGAGACATTTTTTTAGAGCAGCTCTAGTACAAGGCTCGAATATGTAAAAGCTTGAATGGCTCGAAACTGGTTTCCCTCCCAAAAATTGATGCACGTGGAGCTCACGTGTTCTATCAAACTAATGAAACAAAAACAGAGCTCACGTTTTGGATTTTTTTTTTCTTTTTTTTTTTCTTTCTCTATTCTGAGAGGATGAAAATGAAGAAGAAGAAGAAGAAGAAGAGAAAAGGGAGCTGGAAAATATTCTATACACAAATAAAATTAAAAAAAAAAAAAAACAACAACAACACCATCAGATCTTCTCTTCATCTTCTCCCCTCTCATCCCATTAATACAGCATCATCAACACATTAATACAGATCCTCTCATCGCATTAATACAGATCCAACAAATACAGATCTATTTCTATACACTACACAGACAAATCCAACAATCACAAAAACAAAATATATATATATATATATATATATATATATATATTCTATACACAAATCATCATAAAAAATAAAAAAAAAACAACAACAACAATAACACACATCTATATATATATATATATGAGAGAGAGAGAGAGAGAGAGAGAGAGAGAGAGTTGGGATGAGAGGATCTGTATTAATGTGCTTGCTCTTTCTTGCCATCAAAGCAAATACAGATATATATATATATATTCATCTTCTTCATCTTCTTCTCCGTCTCCTTCTCTTCCTCCCACTTCTCTCATCTTTTCTCCTCCTCTCTCAGCTCTACCTGCTCTCTTTCTTCCCTGTTTCAAAAAGGAAAGGGAACGAAAATAAAGGAGAAAAAGAAAAAAAAAAATGAAACCCAAAACGACGTCGTTTTGAGTTTCGAGCAGATTCGAGCTAACGGGATTTCGAGCCCTCAAACATTTTTGTTTTTAGAGTCTCAAATATTTTCTTGAAAGTAATGCAGTGATGATGTACATAATAGTGAAATGGTTTTAATTACACTATATGGTCTACAAAAACTATGTGACGTGTTATTTTAATATTTAATTTTTTAATTTTTTTTACTCTGGTATACAAAGTATGGGATCTATTACACTTTAATTCTTGATGTCAATATCATTCAAGTTCTCGAGTTCGAGCCTTTGTGGATGCAGCAAACCCCCTTGGGAGAGAACCCCGCATATGCGCCCGGCAGCTTCCTCGACGGATTAGTCCTGGGTTCAAAAAACCTGAGGATACCGTGGGAGACCTAAAATATATATATATATATATATATATATATCATTCAAAATCAATTACAGGTGAAAGACTATTTTTGAAATTTTACGCGCAAAAAAAAACAACAAAAAAAATTAAGAGTTTGAGGATCAAAATATAAGAAAGTGCATACTTTGACAAAAATGTAACAAAATATATACTTTGACGGCCATGTATTTGACTTTGTTACAACTTCATGTAAAATTTTGAAAAAATCCTTCCTGCTATTAATTTGAACCATGCTATACCAAAAGTGTAACAAATCTCATAATTTAGGGATCGTAATGGGATTTTCTAAAAGATTAGAGACTATAACAGATAACATAGGGGCTACTTCAAAATTTAGTCATAACACTACAACTTGACCCCTTTTATTTTTTATTTATATTTTTCTGTGTTTTAACAAATTCCCAACAAGTTTTCAATTCTGATCAACTAAGGCCTCATTTGGAAATAGATTTTTTTAATAATTTTTTGACTTTTTAATTAAAAATATGATGTAAAAAAAAATTAGTATGTTTGAAATAATTTTTTGATTATTCACGAAAAAATATGCAAAAAGTAAAGAGAAAAAAGAAATTTTGCTTTTTAGTGTAGGTTGTTGATTTTTTAAATTTTTTAGTGACTTTTTAACTTTTTAACCTTTTAACCTTTTAACTAAAATCATCACTTGCCAAAAAAGACAGTTTTTTGTGCTAGAGAATTTTATTACTTCACACTTTTTGGAATTCCCTATATAAAAGCAGCTTTTCAATTACAAAATTCAAAAGCTACAAGTTTGTTTGGGGAAGTCTGAAATAAGCAATTTATACATGAAAAAGCTATTTGGTTTGGAATGTATGCAACATTAATAAAAATACTATATTACCCCGTCTTTGGTTGACAAATAGATCTTCTCCCACATAATATGGTAATTTTAGAACAAAAAGCAAATGATTGGCATGATCCACAAACTTCTCTCCATCACACAAAAAAATGTAGTTTTTTATTAATTCCTAAATATTTTATTTTTTTAAGATTGTTAAATATATATATATATATATATATAAAAATAAATAAATAAAAACTGCCAAAAATGATAATTACCAAACCGCACTTGAATATAAAACAAATGTTAAAGAGTAATTAAAACCAGTTTGTTTTTGTGTTTTATTTTTCTTTAAAAAAAAAAAAAGCACTTTTGCATTGTTGCAAAGAGTTGGACATATTTAAAATAGTCAGCTAATAATATTGAATTTATAAGTAATTTGGCTAGTTGGTTGTGCTCAGTTTAAAATAGTCAACTAATAATATTGAATTTATAAGTAATTTCAATGACAAGAAGAGCATTTCGAATCACACATACAATGGGTTCATCTAAAAGTTGGACATATTTAAAAGTGGTCAGAAAATTTTCAACCTCTAATTAGGACACTTAGGGCCTGCCTATTATCATTTTTTAATGAAGAATAATTACAATGCCATAAAAACACCATAGGAGGACGTGTTTTATGAAATTGTTTCAAAGAAAATTTTCATGCAGAAAAACCTTTTATAGTACCAAACCAAAGTCTTGTGTCCAAATCAATTGGCCACATGGATCCTTTATCATGAATCTGCTATGTAAATATTTAATCAAATTAAATAAATTCATACTCTTATTGAACTCTCATTCTCATCCTAGAACCAATGGCACACATTGGCAGTGTTTGAGAACCTAACTTTAAGGTTAAAATAGCCTCAAAAAAAAAAAAAAAAAAAAAAAAAAGAAAGAAGAAGAAGAAGAAGGAAGCCTAATAGCCCCTAAATCAATGGTTTAAAAAAAAAAAATAGCCCGGCTGTGGGGCTGTCACGGTGACAGTGTAGGCCCAGCCTACCACTGTCACAGTGACAGGTTGGTAAATTATAATTTCGTCTCTTTAGATTAATTTTGAAAAATGTGAGGTTAGGGACAAATTTGTCATTTTAACTTCAAACATCATTTTAACACATTTTTCAATGCACCAACTCAAATAAAAATTCATCACATCTTCCTAAACACAAAAACTAAAATAGCCTACTAAAATACTCAAAAAGTCAAAAACTTCTAAAATAGCCACTTTCCAAACACCCACATTATAGAGTTTGCAGATGGATATGATGTCTGGCCTCATCCTGCATGATGGGGAAAAAATTCCGAGGACTAAATATATGTGGTTTACCATTCAAAGCACAAACAATTTGAAGAAAATACAAAGTTACTTTCATGATTGAAGGTTGGATGTAATGTTCCTATGGATGATCTAAGAAATAGAAGAAAAGAAAATGTACCAAACCTGAATAAATATTGTAGAAGGATGAAATTCAAATTTTGATTTTCTAGCCAAATCCACATTTGCAAGAGAATTGAATTTGATTAAAGGAGTATGGGAAATCCTAAAGAAAATGGGTCAACGAAGAACCAACATGGTTCAACTACGGGGTCTGAAAAGACTAACCACCATATAAGTAATCAAGGTACAACTACCTAAGGTAAGGCTTATTGAGGCACTGCCCCCACAGGAAGACTCATTGCGGTGCCACCATTGAGGTAAAGACATACTAAGGCACCGCCCCTGTGGGAAGACCTATTGCGTCGCCCTTGAGAGAAAACTTGTTGAGGCACCACCCCTAAGGCACTACTATCTGATGCAAGACTCCCTGAGATGAGTGCAACCTTAAAGGGATGCCTCCTTTCTGTGTAAACAAAGATCACTAGTAGGTGCTGATAGCAGGCCTAAAGATACCAAAAATACTGCAGCAAGTCAGAATCATGACTTCCGTAAAGATGGATGAAGACAATCCTGAAAGTAAGGGACTTCCTTTTCGTCTACCTAGGTTAAGGACTTGTCTCGATCGCAATGGCATGACCAAGGGAGCCCTTGAGGCTTTGTATGAGGCATATCCCGACTGAGCTAAGGCCTTACTCTGACCCTAAATTGGGAAGTTAGGGATCTTATTTTATTTATTTATTTATTTACTTTGATTCAAAAGTTGGGGATCATGTGGTTTGGTGGCTAAGAGTAAAGGAATCACTACGATGAATTCAAGAATAGCTGAAGGAAGGCTATAGCTCCCGAGTAAGTTCTATGAAATGTTGTACCAAGTATGGTACTATCAGGGTAGGTACCATCGAGGAAAGTACCATCAAGGTAAGTGATACTAAAGACTAAGAGAGAAACATCTCCACCAAGTCCCAGCGATTAGGACAAAATATTTCACATGGTCCCAAAGACACGTGTCATCATCCTATTAGCCACTTGGTCTCTTGAATATTTAGAACAAGCTTATAAATATGGCCCATTTCTCAAAGTTTAAAAAGAGGATTTTGAGAGAGGGAAGGTGATGCCCATTTGTTTGAGTCTGTATCCTCTGCCGTGGTTCCCTGCAGTGTTTTCTACCATGCTCCAAAATGACGTTTTGGAGCTTTTTTATTATTTTTTATTTCGCCCCCCCGTGTTCCTTCTTCTTCTTCTCTCTCTAACCTCTCTATCAGCTCTTTAACCTGAACCAATATCAAAAACCAAACTTGAAACAGACGCAAACGAAGAACAAGAAGAAGTGCATTCAACTTGAAGCTCACATCCTTCATCGACAAAGCATTAGCTCTCAACTCACGGATTCGACTCTCTCCAATTTGTTTTCCCTTATACAAGAAAGTAATATAGGTGTCATAGAACTTGAAGGGGCAGAGATTTGGGTTCTTCACGGTGTACATGGTGGCAAATCAGATTTTGAATGAGGCTAAAGTGGTGGTGAGATTATCGATTGTGGCAGAGCTCAGCTAGAGTTTGGGGGTTTTGGGTTGTAAAATAGTGAGATCGATGGCGATGAAAAGGGCAGTTTGGAGGACGAAGTGGAGGGCGATGATGATTATGTGTTTTGTGGATTTTTTTGGGATTTCTTTTTACCTTGATTTTGGTAACAAATAATAACAAATATTTGTTTTGAAATCTGGGTTGTAAGATGTATTGCAAGTGTTTGTAAAAATGTCTCATTGAATATAGTTGGTATGAATTTTGGGTTATATGATGCACTTAGTTTAAAATCTGGGTTTGTAAGATGCACTCCAAGTGCTTGTAAAAATGTTTGATTGAATATAGTTTAACTTTGATTGACAAGTTCCTCTCTTGTTTATTTTCTTCATATACAACTGTGGATTTCTTTTATTGCTATATTCTTGACTGTTGCAGTGCAAGTGCTGATGATGATGGTGCTAGCAATAAAGATGTAATTAACTCTAATAGTTGAAAAAATTGGTGTTCTTGATTTTCTTCTGGGGCTTGGGAGGTCTAGGGAGGGGAAGCATGATAGAAAGTTAAAGAAATCAATTGAAATAATGCCTGGAATTATGACATTACCATGTCAATGATCATGTAACTAATAGAACCAAAGCTGATTCACCTACCACCATTTTTATGAAAACATGAGGACATCACAGCTTTTTTTTAAAGATCGGTTTAATTAAGTTTTAAACATTTAAGATCAGTTCAATTAAGTTTTAAAAATTGAGGACATCCCACCTTTGTCTTCTCTTTTATTTGTTATTTTCCCTAACATTGAAGTTTTTGGAATTTCAGTCACCCATCTCCTTCAATGCTAATTCCTGCTCTTTGTATAGTTGGTAAGATTGTCACTGAAGATGACATGCAAACTCAGATACTAGGCAATTGGAAACATGCTTATTTCTTGAATTTTCTCATATATTGCCTTCCCACCTAGCAACACAGATAATTTAGCCCCAACTTCTCATCATTAGATTACTATACAAAAATTAGAATACATAAGTCAGCATACATAAAGACTGATGGAAAAGTAAGGAAAAATTGAAAGATCACCAAATTTCAACCAAAATGAAACAACTATATTCAGTCAAATATTTTTACAAACACTTGGAGTGCATCTTACAAACTCAGATTTCAACCAAAATACTAATTACATCATACAACCCAAAATTCACACCAACTATATTCAATGAGACATTTTTACAAGCACTTGCAATACATCTTACAATCCAGATTTCAAAAAAAAAAAATACTTATTATTATTTGTTACCAAAATCAAGGTAAAAAAGAAATCTCCCAAAAAATCCACAAAATGCATAATCATCATCGCCTTTCATCTAAGTTCTATGACACCTATATTGCTTTCTTGTATAAGGGAAAACAAATTGGAGAGAGTCGAATCGGTGAGTCGAGAGCTAAGGCTTTGTCGATGAAGAATATGAGCTTCAAGTTGAATGCACTTCTTCTTGTTCTTCGTCTGAGTTTGTTTTGAATATGGTTTTGGATATTGGTTCAGGTCAGAGACTTCACAAACGTTTGAGAGAGAGAATGGAAAAAAAAAAAACTCCAAAACGACATCGTTTTGGAGCATGGCAGGAAACACTGCAGGGAACCACGGCAGAGGATCCGAACTCCATTTGTTTATTGTCATATTAATTCGTTCCTAACTGCTCACATAGTTTATTGTTCACATTTTGGGAGAGATGTCTCAGATTGTTTACTGTTCACATAGTTTTTCCTCTCTCCAATAATACATCATACACTGCACATTTTGGACCTATGGTACATTTGGATGTACCATACATCAGTTATGAGGATATGTGATTTTATATTATAACTAATATTATATAGATCATAACCATTATAATATTAACTCATAACTTAGTTATATTTAGTTATTCAAACATACCATATTATCTCATAACTACCACATAACTAAATTATTTTAATAATTTAATTTTAGATTGGCAACCAGTGTAACCAGTTACCAAAAAAAGGGCAAAGGAAATCAGAGGAGTCTAGGGGTCCCAACATCACATATCTCATAACCACTAGTCACATATCTCATAACCAACACCTTTTTCCCATAACTAATATCATATATCTCATAACCACTAGTCACATATCTCATAACTAACACCATTTTGCTCATAACCACACCACTTTGTTCATAACCAATATCACATATCTCATAACCATTGATCACATATCTCATAACTATTACCCACATGAATCATAACCACATCTCATAACTAACCCCTTTGAGTCATAACCAACATCACATATCTCATAACCACTAATCATACATCTCATAACTAACAACCCTTTTGCTCATAACTACATCACTATGATCGTAACTAATATCTCATATCTCATAACCAATAACACATATAGCATAACCAAACACCCTTTGACACTACTTTGCTCATAACTAAAATCACATATCTTATAATCATTAATCAAATATCTTATAAACATTACCCACATATCTTATAACCACATCACATATATCATAACTACTAATCACATATCTCATAACCACACCACTTTGATCATAACTAACATTACATATCTCATAACCACTAATCACATATCTCATAACCAAACACCTTTTGACTTATAACTACATCGCTCTGCTCATAACCAATATCACATACCTAATAATCACTAATCATATATCTCATAACCTTTACCCACTTATGTCATAATCACATCTCATAACCAACACCATTTGGCTCGTAACCAATGTCACATCTATCATAACCACTAATCACATATCTCATAACCATTATTCACATATAGGGGTGTAAATTTGGCCCACGAGCTCACAGCACCAAGTCCAGAAATTACTCTCTCTCTCTCTCTCTCTCTCTCTCTCTCTCCCTCTCTCTCTCTCTCTCGTGTGCGTTTTGGGCTAAAGAAAGGATCTAGGGATTTGTCAAAAAAAAATTAATGAGGGAATTTTGATTTTGAAAAAATTTGGATGTTTGTTTCAAATTTTTGGAGAAAATGGGGCTGAAATTATGTAATAATCATTATAAAAAACAAAATTAAAACATTTATGAATAGTCTTATAATAAAATAAATTATTAATTTATAATTTTTTCAATTTATACTTAAATTTTTTTTTTATATTTATTTTCAATATAAATCCTTCATCTATTTTTAGTAAGTAAAATTAATAAAAAAGACTACTTTACTCATCAACTACAAAATGTATAATCACACCATTAATTGGCGTAATAAAAATATTTAAAATTTTAGAAACCACAAAGTTTTGTAATATAAAACAAAAAATACATAACGCCATCACTAATTGGCATAACAAAATTGTTTAAAATTATAGAAAATTACAAATGTCGTAACTAATTTCCAAAATTTCGTAACATTAACTAAAAATTATATAACTCTCCACTAATTGGTGTAACAAAAACATCTAAAAATTTTAAAAACCACAAATGTCATAACCAACTCACAAAATTTAATAACATCAACTACAAAATGCATAACTGTACCACTAATTTCCATAATAAAAATAATTAAAATTTTTTCAAATCACAAATGTCATAACCAACCCAAAAAATTCCGTAACATCAATCAAAAAATGCATAACAACACAACTAATTGATATAGCAACAATATCCGAATTTTTTATAAACCACAAATATTGTAATCAAGCAATAAAGTTGCATAACAATTATCATAAAATGACTAAACAAATCACTAAAAATCTTAGAATCACCAATCGGGATCTCTCATAATATAGAGAAAACAAAATGTAATGGCAATCATTAAATAATTTAATCAACGACTTAAAGCCATTGAACATAAAATGAGAGTTAGAGAAGATTAGCTGGTAGAGCGAGAGGAAAGGGAATATAAAAAAGAGAGACTGAACGGGCTTATCGCCTGTGAAAATGGCATCAAAGGTGTTGTCGTTTCCGATAAGGAACATCAGAGATATCTACAATGACAGTAAAGAATGGGAGAGATGCTTGAGGGATGAAGAGGACTGAGATAGCAGAACAGTATAACAAAATACGTAATATTCATATTTCAACAATTCTATAACACATGTACAAATTGATGATAACAAAACCTTTCAAATCATAACTACAACCAAAGGTTTGTGTATGTATGACATATTAATGTGAAAGAGCTAAAGTTTCGAGATAGATGCATTTACTAGATAGAGAAATATCACCAGAATGAATAATGTTGAAATAGACAAAGCGAATAGTGATGAGTTCAAGGATCTATTGTGCAGACACAGGAGTAGAGAGAGGAAGAATCCAGTGAGAAAGAACTATCAACAATGGTTGTTCAATAATTTGAGTGAAATAAAAAAGTCTGAGTAAGAAATAGAGAGAGCTCAGGCACAACTAGGACAAATCAAGGGAAAGAAAATAGAGTAGAGAAAAAAACAAAAAAAAAGTTGGGGAAAAAATTTAGGAGAAAATTTATTTAGTAGAACAAGACAAAATCACGTCATAAATAATTTTTTTCAACATATTTTTTTATTAAAAATTAGTTAAATTATATATATATATATATATATGTCTATAAGTGTATATAGATATTTTAAAAAGTATATCGTTTTTATATTACTATTTCTATTATATTTAATGAAGATACTATGATTAAAAATAAATCTAAAATAGAGATAGGCGATCAATTGCAATTGTCACTTAGGGATGACACTTCAAAATTAACTGAGAGAGTTGAGAGTTCAGAGATAATGAGAGTTTGAGAGACAGATTTGTTTGTGAGAAATAAAATGAGAGAGAGATGGTATTTATAGGACTTGGGAGGAAGGAGTTAATGTATATATATAAAAATAAAAAATAAATAAAATTGGTTGTTGGTGAAATTAATAGTTATATGACTGTTTCAATTTTATTTTATTTTTAAAATTTTTGATTGTTGCACTAATAGGGGGTAGGGAGCCGTTGGGGTTAGGTCGGGCTAGATGGGGATAAAAAATTCGGGTCGAGCTCACAAGATAGGTCACACTCCATAGCACACTAGAGTTAGGTCGAGCTCTAGAACACATTGCCCAGGGTGTTAGGTTGGGCTTAGACTCAGGCTTGGTTGGGCCCACCCAGGGCGTGACTAGACGTGGGGTGTGCTGTGAGCTCGTGGGCCAAATTTACATCCCTATATGTGGATAGTGGTTATGAGATATGAGATTAGTGGTTATAATATATGTGATGTTGGTTATGAGTCAAATGGTGTTAGTTATGAGATGTAGTTATGACATAAGTGGGTAACTGTTATGAGAAATATGATTAGTGATTATTAGATATATGATTTTGGTTATGAGCAGAGTGGTGTAGTTATAAGTCAAAGGGTGTTTAGTTATGCTATATGTGTTAGTGGTTATGAGATAAGAGATATTAGTTATGATCAAAGCGGTGTGGTTATGAGCAAAATGGTTGTTAGTTATGAGATATGTGACTAGTGGTTATGACTCAAAGGGGTTGGTTATGAAATGTGGTTATGATTCATGTGGGTAATAGTTATGAGATATGTGATCAATAGTTATGAGATATGTGATATTGGTTACAATCAAAGTGGTGTGGTTATGAGCAAATGAGTGTTAGTTATCAGATACGTAACTAGTGGTTATGAGATATATGATATTGGTTATGGAAAAAAAAACAAAACAAAAAAAAAAACAAAAGATGTGGCTTATGAGATATGTGGCTAGTGGTTATGAGATATGTGATGTTGATTATGACTCAAATGGATTGGTTATGAGATGTGGTTATGAGATATGTGATTATGGTTATGAAATATGTGATATTAGTTATGAACAAATAGTGTTGGTCATGAGATGTGGTTATGAAATATGTGATATTAGTTATGAACAAAATGATATTGGCTATGAGATGTGATTATGACTAAGTTATGATCAATTTGATTATAGTTATGAAGAAATATGATTTTGGCTCATAACTATAAAAAGTAACATGTTTAGCAGGTCACTTTTAATGATGTGGCTCAATCTTAACCATTAATTTTCTATGCACCGTACATTTTTTAACAAAATGTACTATAGACTTTCCCACTATCCACTATTTATTCAACTAAGCCACTTCGGGAACAAACAAAACTGAATCAACAAGTGGTGGCACCAGCCCAAACAAGCATGTTCTGGGTGAAAGGCTAAAAAAAATAAAAAGAAAAAAAGAAAACTTTACTTATTTGCTTCAATGAATTCTCTGTACTCTTTCTTCATTTTGACCCCAGACACAGTCCTGCATATCCAGCACAGAAGAATATCATGACCCTAAATTGCTCCCCCTTTAAAGGTTTGGTTCACTGCCTAAAGCAAATTTCTGGTACACTTCAAACAGAACAAGATGTCGGTTGAAATTGCTAAATATTGTCTAGTCTACTGTTTCAAAATATTTGTAGCAAACTTTCGGATGATATGTAACATCTAAATTTCTAACTATGGCCAAACTCTGCTGCTCAAATTATTTCTAGCGCATTTTCAGATGATATCCCATTAGATGACTGTACAAGGAAAACCAAGGGTAATTGCAGGAAATAAAGGAAAGAAAACAGGACAAATGAAGGGATTCTTTGCCATCAAAGGATTATTTAAACACTCATCAATAAATAAAATAAAAATAAAAGAAAAAGAAAAATAAGAAGAAGAAGAAGAAGAAGAGACGTCAAATTACAAAGATCGGGAAGCATGACAGGACGTCAATAATATATATATATATATATATATAATATCTAGCAAAAGGCAAAAAGGAAAAAATTAGACCAACCTGAGCATTTCCTTATTCTTGAAAAATTGCACACATGGTGTGCCCATAATTCCAGCTGCCTCCGCAATCTCAGGATCTTCCTCAATATCAATTTCAACGAAATCTGTAAAGATAACTTTTTTTTTTTTTTGGTGAGTCCACCCCATAAACCTTTTCGTCTTGCATTTTGGATAAATTTTTAATATTATTATTATTATTATTTTATTTTTTTTGGCGTCTGTAGACTTATTATTAAATCAAATATTTTCCTAATAGAAACTCTTATTATATCGTAGGAAGTCCCAAACATATTCTATAATTCAAGGTTCCATCACTATGCAAGAGAACAAAAGCCTAACATTTTATATAGATTTCTTATAGGATTTATCCGAAAATCAAATCATTCAGCAAAACCTTTCACTAATTTTTCCATAATTTAATATATATAATAATTAAATTTTCAAAACTTGGTGGACCATGACCTTAGCCCCTGGGGTAAAGCTATACACATACAGATGGATCAGCCATCTTGTTGGGCCTACTTTGTTTTAGCCAACTTAACGCAATGTATGACCCATTAACTGTTGGACTTGAACTCTCGTTCATGCTCGTGGGTTTTGCTAATGCACGATTGTCCGTGTGCTAATTTTCTGTTAGTTATAAACTCAACTATGTAAAACCTAACTTTTTCACCATGTTATTTATTGATGAATTGTGGGATTTAAATGGTAGGTCTTTGATATTTTTCGTGTACAAGGTATTTTTTTTATTGGGTGTAATACTTATGTTTACGTCTTATCGCTATATAATGCAAAAATAAAACATATACTAATATTATTGTTGGATTTCCTTTATTACTAGATGCAAAAACAGTAGGTCACACGTGGATTTATTAATTCCGACTTCAGTATATTGTGTCTAACCTGTTAGAAAATGTGGTAAGGATCATTATTATGTATATCATTACTTTTTTGAAATAATTTTTAAAAAAATGTTACATATAATCCTTGTTATTACTTTATTTTCACTTTTCTAGACACAAGTGAGTAGATTTTGTATGTCGGTCCCATTGACTTGTGTTTAGGAGTGTGAAAATATAATAAGAAAAGAGATTATGTATAACACTACTCATAATTTGAATCCTGCTATGCTAAATCAAACTTCACTTTAAAATGTAGTTCAAATGTCTTTTGAATAATCTGACCATATTGCTTTAGAATAAGGGGAAATTTTTCTTTAAACTGCAATACATAAGCAAGCCAAAGAGTATAAGTAACTCAAAGATTTGTAGCAAATAGCACACTCCATAAATAGCTAATTTGGTAGTACCAATATCAATATTAATGTTGTTAGTCTTCTAATTTCAACTTGCTTTAATACATATTCACAATCATAGTCAGGATTGCTTCAAGTAGATTTCATGTTTCACCCACCCCCACCCTACAAATAATAGTAATAATAATAATAAAGAGAAATTATGACTTTTTTTTACCCCTCAAGAAATTGGCAACCAGTTGACAAAATGTAAAGACAATGACCGTGTTTGAACCTTACATTTCGAGAGGTAAAAGAAAAGGGAAAAGATATGTGAAAAAAATTCATTCTCTATATCATTCAGAAATCTATTTTCAATATTTTTATTTTATTTTTGCAATTAATGACCCTAAATTTTTTAGTATGAACCACTTACCAGTTGGGAGTAAATGAGCTGGCCTTCTCTTTTTTCTTTTTTAAATTGACTTACGATTAAATTAATTTGTTGGGAATGGTTTGCATGAGATATGCAAAAATTCAGTAGCTTGCGTGTAGAAACAACAATGATAGCAAAGGTATTAATGATAAAGAAAATGTTTGGTAGCTCAAAATTTTGTGGCTCAAATGACTCAAATCTGTCAAAACGACTTCGTTTTGAATGATTTGAGCCATTTGAGCTATAAAATTTTGAGCTACCTAACATTGTTATAATGATAATTGTACAGACATCTGGTCATTAAAAAATAAAAAAATAAAAAATTCAGTATTAAAATTTTGAACGGAAAATTAAGGACATGTTTGAACATAAATTCATATTGAAATAAATTGAAGATTTAGCTGGGCCGCATGTTGCTATTTGATACTTTACTAAATATATTAGATACGAAAAAGATATCCAGCAGATAAGTGGTTTTTTTCAATTAATGTTTTTTATTGTGAATTTTGGTCGACGAAATTTGTGGGTTTCTTTTTTTTAATAGTAATGATAATTGTACTCTACTTTTTAGAGAATGTGAATATCATCATTTTTAAAATAAATAAATAAGTTCTCAACATGGCAGGGACACAAGAAAATTTGACCCAAAAAAATGGGTCAGGCTTGTCTTCAGTTCGAAATCGGACGGGAGCGTGTTGTTGGATTTGTTAGAATTCATCACGGGTTTTGTTTTGATAATATGAACTTTTTAATGTATAAAATTTGTCGAGTACTTTATTCTTATAAAAAAAATCACGTTTCTCGGATATCAATAGATACTTAATCAAATCAAATTTCTATTAATGGTAAATATAATTTTCAAAATAAATTGTTAACAAAAATCTGATCTGATCAATATGATTTTTTACGGAAATAAATTACATAACGAGCTTTATACATTGAATAGTTCGGATTATCGAAACAAAATCCGTGATGAACTCCATGGCAGACTGGTGATAAGTTTGATAAAAAAAAAATAAATAAATGGGAAGACCAAATGTTTTTTACAAAATTTTAACACAGTTATAAAGGATCAAAATTCTCAAACATAGATTATTGTGCAATGATTTAGACCATCTCCAATGGTTCATCAAATCTTGCCTCAGATTTAAAATTTGATAAAAAAATCACTTTTTTCACTCCAATAGCTTTACCAAATTGATATCAAAATGAGAATGGAACAAAAATTTTATCAAACTAAGAACACGCACCAGATTTCAGTATTTCATTGTGCTTGACCGTTGGGGTGGGCCAACCGGTCAACCAACCGGATGTCCGGCCGGTTGACCCACCAGTCGACCGGTTCCCTTTCGAATAGATAGGTTCAAACCGGTCAAAAAGGTTCAAACAGGTGAAAAGACAAAAAAAATTAGCCTTACAGGTCGACCCGTCAGTTGACCCTTCCCTTTTGATGCACGGTTGGAGCAAGCCATATCAAATTGAAAAAATTAACTTTTTTTTACTCAAATTTAGTGAAAATTTTGGCTCACCGTTGAAGATGCTCATAATCTAATGATTTAGGTTTATTGAAACATACTGACGTCTTATGATGTTTTTATTACTTCATTATGTAAGTAACTAGGGTTGCTTTAGGAAGGTGGTTAAAAAATAATTTTTTAAATTTTTTTTTAGTTTTATGGCTTTTTTTTTTTGGTGAGAGAAAAAGTGGTTAAAATTTGAAAAGTGATTTTTAACCTACTTTTCAAAATAGGCCTAACAGTTGACCTGTACAATATACATGTTATTTCTTAAAAAAAAATATTTGATGATACAATGTGTATTATAAAAGAATTAAAGTATGATTTTAATTATTTATTTTGATAATATTGGCGCTACTATTTTATAAAATTGTTACTTGAATATTTTTATATATTAATTTTAATTAAATTATTTGTGTATTTTAATAATTTTAGTTCTATTGTATTATAAAAGTGTAATTATCATATAATAATTTTGTATGATATATATTAAATTATAAAATAGTAAAATAAATACTCATTTTAATATTAAAAATAATAGTTAAATTAGAAGAAGAATTAATAATATAAAATTAAAAATAATTCTAACTATTTAATTTTCTTTTATATTCATTTGGAAAATAAAAATATGTAGAAATAGAAATTATATAAAATTTATTAAAAAAATTAAAATATAAATATGTTGTAATTGGATTATCATATAATGGTTAATGATTCATCCCCCCTTTTCCCCCCACCCCCTTTGACCCCCTCTCTCTCTCATTGGTTACCTTTTCTTTTTCTTTTTCTTTTTTTTCCTGCTCCACCAATCACCTCCTGCCACGTGGCAAAGGGATGAGGGGGTGACCCCCAAAAGGGGGTCCCAAGCATTATTCTATATGATATATATATATATATATATTAAATTAATTTTTTTTCTTATTTATTCTCTAATCATCAACTAATTATCTTATTCACATATCACTAGATTTAGAAAGTGAACTTATATATAATTTTTTATCAGTATTTCAACTTTTAAAATTTGTTTTAGAATGAGAATCAATTAGTTAAAAAAATAAAATAAAATAATAATTGGGTATTACATTTAAATTAAATTTAAACAACATATTCTACGAATTGAAGAAAATTGTATAATTTATTAATTTGTAAATCATTTATCATTTTTGTTACATAAAAGAACTATGATTCAAACTGGCTCCTACACAAGGGAAAATTTGGTAATACTACATCATTAATAACAACACGCGGTGTTACCGATTAATAATAAATGTATATGAGAAATCAATCGTACTAACCATCTTACCCCCCAACACACACATATATCATTACAAGAAATTACAATTTTAGAGACAAAAATTTATGGATAAAATATTTTTGTCGTCAAAAATATTATTATTTTATTCTTATCGATAAAATTAGATATTTGGTGATGAATTACTAATTTTTTGAGACCAAAAGTTTTGTTTAAAAAAATAAACTTTTTTGGGGACATCTTCAAAAAAAATTTCCTAAAACTTTTTTTTTATAACTTTTTTGGATGAACTTTTAATGACAATACTGGCGACAATTGAAATTAATCTCTAAATATTTTTTTGGAACAAAATTTATATTTTTGCAAATAATTTTTTTTTGTCTCCAGACTCTTATATATTATAGTGCATATATATGTGAGGAAAAAAAAAACAAAAAACAAACAAACAAACAAACAAACAACTAATAATATTATATTATTAATATCACCGTTATATTAAAAAATAGGATTTCCTACACCCACCACGTCTGTTGCGTCAGCAAACCAAAGCATATTTATTTGAAGTCCAATTTTTCTGTTAGCCCACCGCTGTCCCTAATATCTAATATCAATTTCTATGTCAATTTTGTTTGATGTCTTCTGCATATTATCAAGAGAAGTCTATAGAATGGAAAAAAAAAAAAAGTCTAAAAAGATAATAAATTTTATAACAAATATATACAATCTATCTATATATTATATAAAAAAATGATCTTTCTAATCTGACGTGGGTAGGCCCATGAAAGCCATAACCCACTATGAACAACCCAAGCCTACCACTTAGGGCTTAGTACATAACCCAACTGATAAGGCCCAGCACAACTGGAAGTTAACATGACATGAAGGACCAATGATATTCAGACACGTGGCAGGTAAAGGGCAATGCACATCCGCAGACAAAGATCTGCAAAGTTATTGCCATTGCACATCGCCATTAATGCAGCCCCTCAAAGCATTTATTACGACAACACCTCTCCGTCGGGACAGCACGTCCTCACCCTGAACAAGGTGAGCTATAGCATAGACTTTTGGCCAAGGTGACAGGTCGGAAGGGACAACGAAATGATTACCAAAGGATATAAGCAGACGTTGAAGACAAGAAGAAGGTTAAGTTTTTCTATCTCTGACCTCGGTACATACTCCACTCATTTTTCTAACTTGCTCGTCGAAGGGTTCGCTAGGGGACACCCTGTTCCCCGTTGAACTCGTGTGCAGGTCTTCCGGTAAGCTTGGTCATTTGGACATAGGCGAGAGGAGTGCGGATCAGTCCAACCCGTTCCTTGGAACAAACTGTATCATTAGTTGGCGCCGTCTGTGGGAATACGCTTTGCTCCACATGCCAGTTGTGCTCATTGTCGCCGGAAACCCTGTCCCAACAACCCTTCCTTGCTACCCATCAAAGTGTGTGGTCATGACTAGATCCATGACTTCTCACCATAACGCTCCCGACCACCAAGCCGACCCTCCCAATCCAAACAACCCACCACAGTATTTCATCGAGCTTACCAACAGCATTAATCGCATGGCCGAGCAAAACCAAGCCTTGATAAATGCTCTACTCCAAAGAAACCTTCCTGTGCCTCCCCCACCACCTCCAGATATTCCCCCCAACCGAGAACAAGCCCCAAGCCATACGACCATGCAGTCTAATCCACCCAACTTGGAAGGTTTGCAACCTCCTCCCCCAAATATAAATCCACCACCCCGACCATCGGTCCTGGCACCAATCCCTGAAGGAGAGGCCAGTAGCGTCCAGCCCCCGTTGTCCTCCGGTGGTGATAACATCCCTCTCTGGGATGCAGAACTCCGAGCCATGAAACTCCAACTCCAGGGGGTCATGCAGAACATCCAGCATAAACCCTCTATCACAGCAAATGTAACGCCCCGACCCTTTACACGTCATCGATATTGTCCGCTTTGGGCCACACCCGCACGGATTTGTTCTTCCCAGTGGGTCACCCATCCTAGAACTGCTCCAGCCTAAGCACGCTTAACTGGGGAGTTCTAATAGGGATTTCACCACTTGGGAAAAGGCCTTGATGCTATATAAGGGTGCAGGTTTTTACTTTTATAGTCTAGGAACTCCCCATCCATATAGAACTCCCCAGTTAAGCGTGCTTAGGCTGGAGCAGTTCTAGGATGGGTGACCCACTGGGAAGAACAAATCCGTGCGGGTGTGGCCCAAAGCGGACAATATCGATGACGTGTAAAGGGTCGGGGCGTTACAAATGGTATCAGAGCCGACTCTCCGGAGTACCGAGTGTGGGCCCCTGGCGTCTCTCGGTGTATGTGGGCGGGCTTGCGAGCTGGCAGACTACTGCACGGGGACGTGCAGCCTTATGGGGGGTGGATTGTAAGGCCCCGGTGTCCCACATCGGGACTGGAGGGGGAGTTCCTGGGCTATAAAAGTAAAACCTGGACCCTTATATAGCATCGAGGCCTTTTCCCAAGTGGTGAAATCCCTATTAGAACTCCCTAGTTAAGCGTGCTTAGGCTGGAGTAGTTCTAGGATGGGTGACCCATTGGGAAGAATAAATCCGTGCGGGCGTGGCCCAAAGCGGACAATATCGATGACGTGTAAAGGGTCGGGGCGTTACAGCAAACTCACCATTTGTTGCCTCCATCCGGGACAAACCTCTATCCCCCAAGTTCAAAATGCCCAACATCGACTCTTTTGACGGTATGACGGACCCAGTCGACCATCTGGAGACCTACAAAACCCTCACGATCCTCCATGCATTCCCTGACGAGATCATGTGTCGAGCTTTCCCCGTGACATTGAAGAGGTCAGCTCAGTTGTGGTTTAACTAGTTACTAGCAGACTCCGTCTCCACTTTCCAGCATCTCAGTGACTCCTTCCTTAGCCATTTTATTGGAGCCCAGCACCAACACCGTCCGGCAACCCAACTCCTCAACATCCGCCAGACCGAGGGGGAGTCCCTGTGCAGTTTCGTTACCCGCTTCAACACCGAAACCTTGCAGGTGGCGGAAAACGATGATAAGGTCATCCTTACGGCTTTCATAGCGGGGCTACGGTCGTCTGATTTCCTCTTCTCCCTCTCTAAAAACCCCCCACCACCATGGCAGCCTTATTCTCCAAAGCCCAAAAATACATGAACGCAGAAGATTCCCTAGCCGCTCGCCACGACCCTACAGCAAAAAACCCGACCCCCCGAGAAAAGCGAAAAGACTCCGAAATCAGAAACACCCAGTACAATAACCAAACACCCCATTATACCAACCGGCCCTTCAGAGCTGACCAAACGGCACCTGCCCGACCGCCCGGTCGGTTGGAACGGTACACATCCCTCAATTCCCCCACGGAACAAGTCCTCAATCAGATCCAGCGGGACTACCCCCTCAAATGGCCCCAACCATCACGAACCCCTTCCAATCGGAAAGACCAGTCCAAATATTGTCGCTTCCACCAGGACCACAGCCATAATACCGACGAGTGCGTCAACCTCAAATATCAGGTCGAGACCTTAATACGTCAGGGACGTCTTAGCCGGTTTACGGACACCCGCCCTCAACAGAGGCAAAGGACTGAGCCCCTCAGAAACAACCGCCGGTGCACCTCTCCCCGGTAGCCAGCCTCACCTAACTAAGGCCATGATCGCCCCCCATAGCAGCCTCGGCCGCAAGGTAATCTCCCCCCACCTGTTGGAGAAATCAGAGTTATTTCAGGCGGCCTTACTTGTGGGGGACCATCCTGCTCGGCTCAAAAAGCAAAGCTCAGAAAGATAAGGTAGGGCTCAGACAAAGCAGTTGCCACAGTGGACCGACCCTCCAAACAGCCCAAACAGTGGACCGAGCCTATCACCTTCACGGACACCGACTGCACAGGCATCCGTTACCCTCATGATGACCCTCTCGTCATTTATGCCCTCCTCTCTAACTACAAGGTCAGACGAGTTCTCATTGACAATGGCAGTTATTCAGACATCATCTTTCTCAACTGCTTTCGCCAGCTCAAGATTGGAGAGGAAAGTCTGTCTCCTCTCTAAACCCCTTTGGTCGGTTTCACTGGTGACCGGGTGACCTCCGTCGGCTTCATCGATCTTCCTATCACAATCGGTGAGTACTCGCGGCAGACCACAAAGTTGCTCACCTTCTTTGTTGTCGACTGCCCCTCCGCCTACAACATCATCCTTGGCCGCACTGCCCTAAATGCTTTTCAAGCTATCAATCAACTTACCACCTTGCCATTAAGTTCCCCACCGATCTGGGGGTCGGGACAGTGCGGGGAGAGCAGACAGTTGCCAGGGAATGTTATGTCGCCTCACTCAGAGAAGTCAAGTTGAAGGAGGCAATGATCATTGAAGGGCTTGACGTCTGAGATGAGGACGAGCTGGTCAGGGAGGAACCTGTAGAGGAGCTCGTTGAGGTTCCCATCGAGCCCGTCAACCCGACGAAAACTGCCAAAATCGGCAGCCAACTATCCCCCCAAGAAAAGGCCGACCTTACTGCCCTCCTGATCGAGCACAACGATGTATTCGCCTGGACCCACTCAGACATGCCGAGTATTGACCCCTTATTCATAACCCACCGCCTCAGCATTAAACCCCATTTTCGACCTTATTGCCAAAAGCAGTGCATCTTTCATCCGGAGTGCAACACTCTCATTGCCGCAGAGGTTGACAAGCTCCTTGAGGCATAATTCATTCAAAACATGGACTACCCTAGATGGTTGTCAAACGTCGTCTTGGTCCGTAAGAACAATAGTAAATGGCGACTTTGTGTCGACTACTCCGACCTCAATCGAGCTTGCCCCAAAGACAGTTACCCTCTCCCCCGCATAGATCTGCTAGTTGATGCCACAGCCGGTCATCAAATGCTCAGCTTCATGGATGCCTTCTCTAGGTACAACCAAATTCTGATGCACCCATCTGATCGGGAACATACCTCCTTCATTAGCGACCGAGGTGCGTACCATTACTGTGTGATGCCATTTGGACTAAAAAATGCTGGGGCCACCTACCAATGGTTGGTCAATGCTGTCTTCCATCATCAGATAGGTTGGAATATGGAAGTATATGTCGACGACATGTTAGTCAAGAGCAAACTCTCCGCTGATCATCTGACCGACCTGCGAGAGACCTTCGTCACCCTACGCAAGTACCAAATGAGGCTCAACTCAGAGAAGTGCGCCTTCAGCGTAGGATCTGGGAAGTTTTTGGGTTTTATGGTCAGTCAACGGGGCATTGAAGCCAACCCTGAAAAGATCAAGGCCTTGATCGAAATGCAGTCACCCAGAATGGTTAAGAAGATTGAAAGACTCATTGGCCGAGTTGCCGCCCTCAACCGCTTCATTTCCCGCACAACGGATAAGTGCCTCCCCTTCTTTAAAGTTCTTCGGCAAACTTTTGAATAGACGACCGAATCCGAAGAGGCTTTTCAGCAGTTGAAACAGTGCATGGCTAACCCCCCTCCTTTCATAGGCAATCACGGGTGAACCCCTCTTCCTCTATTTAGCCGTGTCAAGCACCGCAGTTAGTGCAGCTCTTATCATGGAAGATGGCTCTGTCCAACGGCTGGTCTACTACATCAGTCGGGCTCTCAGGGGAGCGGAGCAGAATTACCCACTATTAGAAAAATTGTCCTTGGCCTTGGTCACTACCTCCAGACGACTCTGTCCTTACTTCCAAGCCCATCCCATAGTGGTCCTCACCGACCAACCCTTGAAGAAGGTAATGCAGCAACCAGAACTCTCCGGCAGACTCATGCAGTGGTCAGTGGAACTCAGTCAGTTTGACATCTCCTACCAGCCTCGAACAGCGATTAAGGGGCAGGCTGTCGCTGATTTCATCCTGGAATTCACTACTCCTACCCTAACCACGGCCCTTCCACCCCCACCAACCCCTACCGACCCAGAAGACCCTCACTCTTGGACTTTCAACATCGACGGATCATCCCGTAGGGAAGGCAGTGGAGCTGGTCTCATCCTCACCGCCCCTGAGGGTGGTTATTTCAAATGTGCTCTCCGTTTATTGTTCGAGGCCAGTAACAATGAGGCCGAATATGAGGCATTGATAGCAGGTCTCCGCCTAGCCAGAGATATTGGTGTCAGCCACATCCGGGTGTTCAGCGACTCCCAACTCATTGTCGGACAAATTACGGGGAAATTCGATGCCAAGGAGGACATAATGCGGGCTTACAGGGATATAGCACTCCCCCTTGTTCGCCTATTCAATACCTTCCACACCAAGCACATCCCTCGGGCGAAAATCTGTAAGGCGGATGAGATGGCTCAGTTGGCTTCTGCAGACCAGTCCGACCTCAGCCATGGTGTCTGCCTCAACTACCTAGCCCACCCTACCATTTCCCTCAACCAGCAAGAAGTCCAGTTCCTCCAAAATGAACCCATCCCTTGGGCGGCATACATCTTCCTGTATCTAACAACAGGGGGACTTCCAGACGACAAACAGCAGGCCGCCAAAGTCAGGGCCCGGTCGGCTAATTACACTCTTATCAGCGGACTCTTGTACAAAAAGCGCTTCTCACGCCCATACCTGAGATGCCTCAATCCTGCTCAGGCGACCTACGTAATGAGAGAAGTCCACAAGGATATATGTGGAAATCATTCGGGCGGCAGGTCCCTAGCCCACAAAATACTTCGCACCAGTTATTTCTGCCTACTCTCAATCAAGATGCGACAGATTTTGTGCTCAAATGTGACAAGTGCCAATGTTTTGCCAACATCCCCCACGCTTATAGCGATCCCGGTTTCCCTTTCTTTATTTGTTGTATCCAGACTTAGGTTCCGTGAAGTTGGTTGTTGTATGTGTCTCGTTTACATCCTTTACTCTTTATATTTGAGTCTTGAGTTGTGTTGGGCAGGTTTGAAGCAGGTTGGTTGAGCATAGAAACCAAAAGTAGTTGCCCAGAATTTAGTCTTCACGCTCGAGCGAAGATTTTGACACTCGAGCGAGGCCTTCTTTGTTCCTTCTACGCTCGAGCGGGGATTTTGGCTCTCGAGCGGAAATATCCATCTCCCAGTATTTTCCTCTGCAGTGTTGACGCTCGAGCGGGCGTTTCGACGCTTGAGCGTGAGTTTGTGTGTGATGCTCGAGCGGGGACCTAGTTCTGCAAAAGTTCTGGAAGCGTGTATCCGGCGCTCGAACGGGTATTTGGACGCTCGAGCGTGAGTTTGTGTCTGACGCTCGAGCGGGGAGTTCCACACTCGAGTGGGAAGACGTGTATATCACTCTGAGATTTAGCTTTTTGGATCACTTTTTTTAATTCCATTTCTCTCTCTTACTTTTCAAAATAGCCATTGGAGAGCTTCTCTCACTAAAACCTCCACTTCTCTCTAGGGTTTGATCTAGTTAGAGTAATCTCTCAACCTTTGGCCTTTGTAAAAAGTGTCTTCATCGTCGAGGGCTACACTTTGATCCAAGTATTTTGGGATTTGGAGCACCTTCGTTTTCTTCATCTCCTTCATTGGGTTTCCTCTTTTGAGGTAGGGATTCCTACTCACTTTTATTGGCTTTGACCTAGATTTTGAGCATGTTGTTTAAATGGTTTGATTTTGGGACTTAGGGTTTCAAAAGGTATAAAAGGGGGTTTTGTTATTTTGATTCTTAAAGATGCATTTTGGGTCTCAAAATGATGTTGTTGTTGTTAGTTGTTGATATTTGAACCATTGGGTTAATATTGAGAGATAGGGGAGAAAGCCCTAATTTGTGTATAAATTAATTAGTATAATTAATTTGAGAAAGTTATGTGTTTATGAAATCGACTCGAATATAATGAAATTTGCTCATTATGAAATAGAATGATGGAGTTGGATTTATAAATCGCTCACTTTTGAAAATGTCAATTATATATCTATTGAGGCATTTATTATATGTTTAGAAATAACTGCTTTGGGCTATCGGTGGAGGATAGTCTTGATTGTTGTAGACACTGCAAGATGATTAGGTAAATTGAAACTAATCAAGTTGTGTATTTGAATACATGGGTGCCGAATTCTGCGGATGAAATTTTCGTAAAATGGCCATTTGAATATAATAATACATAGGTGCCGAATCCCGCGGATGCAATTTTTGTAAAATGGCAATCCGAATATATCTATACATGTGTGCCGAGTCCCGCGGATGAAATGTCCGTAAAATGGCTATAAGAGAATGAACATACATGGGTGCCGAATCCCGCGGACGCAATTTCCGTAAAATGGCAAGTTATAGTATTGTTGGCATGAGATGTAGTTTCACTTCAGTTATTTGGCCAGGTTCTGAGCCATGTTTATAAGTTGAGTTGTGTTAAGTTGAACATTTATCAAATGCTAATGTTTTAGTTATTGCTCATATTTTGTTTAGCATATCTCTACTGGGCGTTGGCTCACCCTATATGGGACATCATTTTCAAGTACAGGTAGCATGCCACCTCCAAGGGCGTAGCTTGAGAGGCTTAGTGGCTGGGACATTTTTTTTTTTTTTTTGTGATTACATTTTTGTATTACATGTATACCAAGCCAATGGCTTATTTTGTGTATCGAGTTAGTACTCTCTTTTTGTAACCTTAGTGTTGACTTGGAAAGTTGTAAGCCTATAGGGCGTTTACTTTTGTTGTCAACATGTAATACATTTTGTAATGGATACTCTGATGAAATGTAATTATGCTTATTTCTTTTATGTCTGAGCATGTCAATATTGTATGGATTATGGGTTTTTTTTTAGGGCGTTACAACTTGGTATCAGAGCGTACCGGGTTCGAATATTTTGAGTACGCGAGAAGTGGTTAGTACCACAATGGGTTCGTCTCACTTGATAGAGACTTAGATGTAGTGTTATATGCTTATGTGATAACATGTTTATGTGACTATTTGGGTATGGGATTTAGTTTCTCGGATGATTGATTGGATCCTTGGGTTTCTATGAGTCTTGTTAGAAAAGCACTTGATCAATGTTGTTTCTAACCGGAACTCTAGTAACGCCTCGGGACTATCATTGTCCGGAAACGAAATTCGTAAGTGCTTATGTGTTTATGTGCTTACGTGGAGTGAATTACAATTGTCCATGTATTTGGACGCGAGTGTTATAGCTTCGGCACAATTGTGAATGTGCTAATGTCTTCGTTACCTTTATTAGGATGTCAGGACGAGGACGAGGTGGTAGGCGTGGTAGGCCTAGGAGGCAGGAAGTGCCTATACCGGATGAGATTCTGGCGATGCAGGAAGGGATTGGCCAAGCCAATGTGGCCGAGCCAGCTGGTTAGCAGGCTATGGGCGCCTTAGCTCGTGGGATAACAGATGCTTTGAGGGAATCCATGGGTATTCTTAGAGCTGAGGCTCCAGTTCAGGCTCCAGTGCAGGCCCAGGTTGTCGATGGAGGGCCTTCCTTTTCAAAAGAGGGAGTTCTTCCGATCTAATCCGGAGGAGTTTGTTGGGGATCCAAAGGAGCCGCTCAAGGCTGATGAGTGGTTAGAGCATATGACCAAGACATTTGAGATGGTTGGCATCGAGGATGAGTTATTAAAGGTGACCTTGGCATCTTTCCAGCTGAAAGGGGATGCGGGTCAATGGTGGAAGTTCACGAGGGGCCGTATTGGTGGCACCTGGGAGGCTTTTGTTGATACTTCCAGGAGAAGTACTTAGCCCCAGCGATCAGGGAAAAGCTGAGGGATCAGTTTTGCTAGCTTAAGCAGCTAGGCTTGTCAGTGGCTAAGTTTGAGGCCACCTTTACCAGTTTGTCCAGGTTCGCACCTGAGCTCGTGGCGTCGGAGGAACGCTGTTGTATTGAGTTCGAAAGGAAGTTGAGGCATGGCCTCAAGATGAGGGTTGAGGGATCCATGATCTGAGAGTATGGGCGTCTTGTGGATGCCGCGACCAATATGGAGTCTATGATGGAGGAGGAGGAGAGGATGAGGGGCTCCAAGAGGAGTCAGGACGGCCAGGGGGATGGCAGGAGACAGAGGGGTTCTGACCTTCAGTAGTCCCAGAGTGCTTTAGCGAGATCTACCTTTCCAGTACCGGGTTCGGGTTCTAGGAGAGGCAGCCAGGGAGACTTTACCTGCTTCAAGTGTGGTCAGCTGGGCCACAAGTCTCCAGCTTGCCCACAGAGGGGAAGAGGTCAGGGAGCAGCTTCATCTTCAGCTCGACCTCAAAGCCAGAGTCAGGGCAGAGGCCGATCGTCCTCTTGTTATCAGTGTGGTCAGACAGGGCACCTGAAGAGGTTCTGTCCACAGTTGGGTGGTACACCTGGTGCGTCTGGTTTGAGATAGACGCAGAGTTCGCAGCCAGCACAGTCTGTTCAGGCCTAGAGGGCCAATCAGGGGGCTTCATCGTCTCAGTCTGTGCATCAGTCCTTTGCTCTGAGAGGTGAGCAGGTAGATCAGGGGCCTACAGGGCGCGTGTATGTTGTTACCGCGCAGGATCTTGTACCGGCTCCATCTGTTGTGAGAGGTACCTTTTTGTTTTGTAACTCGGTTGCCAATGTGTTGATTGATACGGATGCATCTCATTCCTTTATATCTGCTGCATTCGCATCTGTTTTGGGATTGGAGTTAGCACAGTTAGCATCTCCCATTTGTGAGTTAGCACAGTTAGCATCTTCTATTTGTGTTATATCGCCTGTTGGGGGCGAATTGATTTTGAAACACGGATGTAGAGGTTGTGACATAGAGGTCGCCGACCGCCGACTTCCTTTTCCTTTTGTAGTTATGCCCATGTTGGGTTTTGATGTTATTTTGGGTATGGACTGGTTATCGTATTACCGGGCAGTTATTGATTGCTACCGCTAGAGGGTCACAGTATGTACCTTGAGCGGGGAGTGTTTCCATTTCTTGGGGGATCGGGTTGGTAGTGTGTTGCCACCGGTGTATGATCCGCAAGAACGGAGTGAGCTTAGTGGTCTACTTGCTAGCTTTATGAGTAGTGAGTGTGATGAGACCCAAATTGTATTGCCGAGGGTGGTTTGTGAGTATTCGGATGTTTTTCCCAAGGATCTCGTTAGTTTGCCACCTCACCAAGAGATAGAGTTCTTTATTGATTTAGTGCCCGGCACGACACCGATTTCTATGGCACCTTATCGTTTTTCTCCAGCCGAGTTGTGTGAGTTGAAAATTTAGCTCCAGGAGTTGCTAGATAAGGGTTTTGTTCGCCCTAGTGTTTCACCGTGGGGAGCATCGGCCCTCTTTGCTAAAAAGAAAGATGGTGCCTTGAGACTTTGTATCGATTACCAGAAGTTGAATCGGGCTACGGTTAAGAATAAATACCCTATGCCCCGTATAGACGATTTGTTTGACCAGTTGAAGGGTTCCCGTTGTTTCTTTAAGATAGATTTGAGATCGGGTTACCGTCAGTTGAGAGTCAGGAAGGAGGATATTCCGAAAATGGCATTCCGTACGCGGTATGGCCACTATGACTTTCTGGTGATGCCCTTCGGGCTCACCAATGCACCGACAGTGTTTATGGACTTGATGAACCGGATATTCCGGGAATTCTTAGATCTCTTTGTAGTCGTTTTCGTGGACGACATTTTGATTTATTCGCCTTCGGAGGAGGAGCACGAGGAACACTTGAGGGTGGTGCTCGAGTTGCTTAGGGTCCATAGGCTGTATGCCAAATTTGGGAAGTGTGAGTTCTGGCTAAGAGAGGTCAAGTTCTTAGGCCATGTGGTTTCCGGGGAAGGGGTGTCTGTTGATACATCCAAGATTGAGGCAGTTCAAGATTGGGTACAGCCTAAGAGCGTTTTTGAGATCCGCAGTTTTCTGGGATTAGCTGGGTATTATCGCCGATTTGTGAAGGATTTCTCCAGGCTAGCTTCACCGTTGACTAGATTGACGCGGAAAGGGGTCAAGTTCGTGTGGAGTGAGACTTGTGAAAAGTTGTTCCAGGAGCTGAAGATTAGATTGACCACCGCTCCGGTCTTGATTATTCCGGAGAGAGGTTTGGGTTATGCAATTTATTGTGATGCCTCATGAAAGGGATTGGGTTGTGTCTTGATGCAAGAAGGTACCGCCTATGGCTCACGGCAGTTGAAGATTCACGAGAGGAATTACCCTATTCACGACCTAGAACTAGCAGCAGTAATTTTTGCCTTGAAGATTTGGAGGCACTACCTGTATGGTGAGAAATTCGAGGTGTTCTCGGATCATAAGAGTTTGAAGTACCTGTTTACACAGAGGGACTTAAATTTGAGGCAGAGGAGGTAGATGGAGTTCATTGATGATTATGACTTTGAGTTGCACTATCACCCAGGAAAGGCCGATGTTGTGGCCGATGCCCTTAGTAGGAAATCCATTAGTGATGTTGCTTGTATAGCCATCCGGGAGTGGGAGATGTTAGGTGCACTGGGCGAGTTCGATTTGCTACTAGGCGAATCCATTGAGGCTGCGGCCTTGTTTTCTGTTGTTGCACAGCCTACACTTGTAACTCGAGTGTTAGAGGCACAGAGAGGTGACCTTGAGATAGAATCCCTCCGAGATAAGATCTCCAGTGGGAAGGCTGAGAAGGGTTTGACTGTGTATCCCGACCAGAGTGTGAGATGCCGAGACCGTCTGTTTGTGCCGGAGTCTTGCAGAGAGGATGTACTCCGAGAGTTTCACCATTCGCGTCTTGCGGTACATCCGGAAGGTACCAAGATGTATCGTGATCTAGGTCATCAGTTTTGGTGGAGGGGTATGAAGAGAGATGTGGCAGTTTTCGTATCGAAGTGCCTTACTTGTCAACAAGTGAAAGCTGAACATCAGAGGCCAGGGGGTTTGTTGCAACCCTTGCCTATTGCCGAGTGGAAGTGAGAGCATGTCATTATGGACTTCGTTGTAGGTCTTCCGAGGACTCAGCGGGGTAGTGATGCTATTTGGGTGGTTGTAGACCGGTTGACTAAGTCAGCGCACTTTATTCCTATGCGCGTGAGAGATTCGGTAGATCATCTTGCCGGTTTGTATATTCGGGACATAGTGAGGTTGCACGGAGTCCCAGTGTCGATCGTCTCTGATAGAGATCCTCGTTTTACTGCTAGGTTGTGACAGAGTTTGCAGAGTGCCTTGGGCACTAAACTGACCTTTAGTACAGCTTACCATCCTCAGACTAACAGACAGTCCGAGCGTACTATTCAGATCCTTGAGGATATGCTTCGAGGTTGTGTCCTTGACTTTAGTGAGACGTGGGAGAGACACTTGCCCTTGGTGGAGTTTGCCTACAACAACAGCTTTCAATCTAGTATCGGTATGGCGCCGTTTGAGGCCTTGTATGGCCGACCTTGTAGGTCTCCGGTTTGTTAGGCAGAGGTGGGTAATGCACCTTTGTTGGGCCCAGAGTTGGTGAGGGAAACGACGGAGAAAGTTGAGCTTATCCGTAAGAGGCTTGTTACAGTCCAGAGTCGCCAAAAGAGTTATGTCGACCGTAGGAGGAAGCCTTTGGCATTTGAGACGGGTGATCACGTTTTCTTAAAAATATCACCTAGGCGGGGTTTGATGAGGTTTGGGAAGAGTGGGAAGTTATCCCCTCAGTTTATCGGTCCCTTTGAGATCCTTGAGAGGATTGGGGAGGTCACTTATCGTTTGGCTTTGCCACTACAGTTGTCCGGGGTACATGACGTAGTTCATGTTAGTATGCTTCGGAAGTACGAGCCGGATCCATCGCACGTAGTGGATTGGACCGACTTAGAGGTAGATGAGGATGCCTCGTATGAGGAGAGACCGGTTTGGGTCTTGGATAGGCGGGAGCAAGTCTTGCGAGGCAAGACCATTCCCTTGGTAAAGGTTTTGTGGAAATATCATGGAGTGGAGGAAGCCACTTGGGAACGTGAGTTGGAGGTCCGTGAGAAATATCCAGACTTATTTGTTCATTTGTAATCATGTTTTGAAAATTTTGTAATATCGATAAACTTTAAGAGCATTGATTGTGTCTTAAATTGTAAAACATAGTGTATGTTTTGGGGTATATGGAAGTTTAATGTAACATTGCATATGTTGGATGCATGGTAGAAATGGAAATATATCATGAGCATTGAATATGATATAGAGTTGTTGAATATGGTATTGAAATTTGTGGAATTTTAGGAAATGTATATTTATAATGCATGTTGTGGAAAATGTTGTAAACTGCCTTTTGAAAAGAGATGAGAAGACCTAAATTTTGCATTGTAAAAATGTAGTAATTGAGAAAACTTGTTTTTGAAAAACTTGTATTTAATTTCGGGGACGAAATTCTTTAAGGGGGGAAGGTTATAGCTATCCCGGTTTCCCTTTCTTTATTTGTTGTATCCGGACTTAGGCTCTGTGAAGTTGGTTGTTGTATGTGTCTCGTTTACATCCTTTACTCTTTATATTTGAGTCTTGGGTTGTATTGGGCATGTTTGAAGCAGGTTGGTTGAGCTTAGAAACCAAAAGTAGTTGCCCAGAATTTAGCCTTCACGCTTGAGCGGAGATTTTGACGCTCGAGCGAGGCCTTCTTTGTTCCTTCTGCGCTCGAGCGGGGATTTTGGCGCTCGAGCGAAAATATCCATCTCCCAGTATTTTCCTCTGCAGTGTTGACGCTCGAGCGGGCGTTTTGACGCTTGAGCGTGAGTTTGTGTGTGACGCTTGAGCGGGGAGTTTTACGCTCAAGCGGGGACCTGGTTCTGCAAAAGTTCTGGAAGTGTGTATCCGGCGCTCGAGCGGGTATTTGGACGCTCGAGCGTGAGTCTGTGTCAGACGCTCGCTCGAGCGGGAAGACGTGCATATCACTCAGAGATTGAGCTTTTTGGATCACTTTTTCAATTCCATTTCTCTCTCTTACTTTTCAAAACAGCCATTGGAGAGCTTCTCTCACTAAAACTTCCACTTCTCTCTAGGGTTTGATCTAGTTAGAATAATCTCTCAACCTTTGGCCTTTGTAAAAAGTGTCTTGTAAAAAGTGTCTTGATTGTCAAGGGCTACACTTTGATCCGAGTATTTTGGGATTTGGAGCACCTTCGTTTTCTTCATCTCTTTCGTTGGGTTTCATCTTTTGAGGTAGGGATTCCTACTCACTTTTATGGGCTTTGACCTAGATTTTGAGCATGTTGTTTAAATGGTTTGATTTTGGGACTTAGGGTTTCAAAAGGTATAAAAGGGAGTTTTGTTATTTTGATTCTTAAAGATGCATTTTGGGTCTCAAAATGATGTTATTGTTGTTGGTTGTTGATATTTGAACCATTTGGTTAATATTGAGAGATGGGGGAGAAAGCCCTAATTTGTGTATAAATTAATTAGTATAATTAATTTGAGAAAGTTATGTGTTTATGAAATCGAGTCGAATATAATGAAATTTGCTCATTATGAAATAGAATGATGGAGTTGGATTTATAAATCGCTTACTTTTGAAAATGTCAATTATATATCTATTGAGGCATTTATTATATGTTTAGAAATAACTACTTTGGGCTATCGGTGGAGGATAGTCTTGATTGTTGTAGACACTGCATGATGATTAGGTAAATTGAAACTAATCAAGTTGTGTATTTGAATACATGGGTGCCGAATCTCGCGGATGAAATTTCCGTAAAATGGCCATTTGAATATAATAATACATGGGTGCCGAATCCCGCGGATGCAATTTCCGTAAAATGGCAATCCGAATATATCTATACATGGTTGCTGAGTCCCGTAGATAAAATGTCCGTAAAATGGCCATAAGAGAATGAAAATACATGGGTGCCGAATCCCGCGGACGCAATTTCCGTAAAATGGCAAGTTATAGTATTGTTGGCATGAGATGTAGTTTCACTTTAGTTATTTGGCCAGGTTCTGAGCCATGTTTATAAGTTGAATTGTGTTAAGTTGAACATTTATCAAATGCTAATGTTTTAGTTATTGCTCATATTATGTTTAGCATATCTCTATTGGGCGTTGGCTCACCCTATATGGGACATCATTTTCAGGTACAGGTAGCATGCCACCTCCAAGGGCGTAGCTTGAGAGGCTTAGTGGCTGGGACATTTTTTTTTTTTTGTGATTACATTTTTGTATTACATGTGTACCAAGCCAAGGGCTTATTTTGTGTATCGAGTTAGTACTCTCTTTTTGGAGCCCAAGTGTTGACTTGGAAAGTTGTAAGCCTATAGGGCGTTTACTTTTGTTGTCAACATATAATACATTTTATAATGGATACTCTGATGAAATGTAATTATGCTTATTTCTTTTATGTCTGAGCATGTCAATATTGTATTGATCACACTCTGCAGTCCCTACCCCTTCGCCAAATGGGGGATCGACCTGGTTGGCCCACTGCCCACTGGCCGAGGCCAAACCAAATTCGCCATTGTCGCCATCGATTACTTCACCAAATGGGTTGAAGCAGAACCCCTTGCCACCATTACCGAGCGAAACACAGCCAGATTCATCTGGCAGTCGGTCATCTGCAGATTTGACATCCCTCAAGCCATCGTCTCTGACAACGACAAACAATTTGACAATGCCAAATTCAGGAAATTCTATGAAGAACTCCAAATCCGGCCATGTTTCTCCTCCCCCGACCATCCCCAAGCCAATGGCCAAGTTGAGGTCACCAACCGTTCTCTTCTCAAGATTATCAAAACTAAACTGAAAGCTGCTAAGAGACTTTGGGCTGAGGAATTGCCGAATGTACTCTGGGCTTACCACACTACCGCTCGAACTCCCACTGGAGAGACCCATTTTCGCTTAACATATGGCGCTGAGACGGTCATCCCAGTGGAGATCGGTCTTCCTACCCCAAGGGTTCTACATCCGAATCCAGAACTAACTGAAGAGCTGCGTCAGGCAGACCTAGACCTGATTGAAGAGCTCCGAGGAACAACTACAGTCAGGCGGGCCTCATACCAACAGAAAATGAGAACACATTACAACCGCAGAGTCCGACCGAGGGAGTTCACCGTGGGGGACCTCGTTTTGCGCGAAATAACCCTTGCCACCAAGAACCCAGCTGAGGGAAAGCTGGCGGCCAAATGGGAAGGATCTTACGTTGTTAACGCCAGACCTCGTCCAGGCACTTACTGGCTTCAAGACATGGAAGACCGCGATCTCCCCCACCCATGGAACGTCGAGCATTTGAAACGCTATTTTCAATAAAAGTTCAATTCTTGTATCAATCTTTTGCTGTATTTCCTTTTGACAATTTGCACACTTCATTGCTCTTATTCTTCTCTCCTGTGATGTAAATTTCTAATCAAATGGACTACACTTTAATGACGACAAGCGTATATTCCAAATATATGAGCGATCTTCCAACTAACGCTTTGATTGCAGCCTCAGCCAGACTGAACATAAAAGCCTCGGCCAGACCGAGCATACAAAGCCAGACTGAGCATAAAAGCCTTGGCCAGATCGAGCATACAAAGCCTCAGCCAGACTGAGCATAAAAGCCTCAGCCAGACTGAGTATAAAAGCCTCGGCCAGACCAAGCATACAAAGCCTCAGCCAGACTGAGCATAAAAGCCTCAGCCAGACCGAGCATACAAACCCTCAGCTAGACTGAACATAAAAGCCTCAACCAAACCAAGCATCAAAGCCTCGGCCAGACCAAGCATACAAAGCCTCGGCCAGACTGAGCATGACAAGCCTCAGCCAGATCGAGCATGACAAGCCTCAACCAGACCGAGCATGACAAGTCTCTGCCAGACTAAGCGTAAAAGCCTCGGCCAAACCGAGCCTACACAGCCTCAGCCAGACTGAGTTACTTCAAGCTACTGAATTACTTACAGAGTCAGTTAATCATAGCTTAACCCCAACTGAGCACGCATGCAGAGCTCGGTCAAGGCCATTCACGTGAACTTCATGCTTGTGGCATTAGTAGACACACTCAGTCAAAATTCCAGGTCCATGTTTTTACACCACTCTTCACTTAGTCAAATTCCAAACTCATCTTTTATTTACCAACACTCTTGTAACATGATTTACAACTCCATTTTTGGGCATAATTTGAAACTTCACATCTTTGACATTCTTACATGTTTCCTTTACAAGTCAGATTATTTTCTTACTTATCAACTTTTGCAAGCCAGCCTCTTTCCTTACAAATCAAGCCTAACTTGAATAAACCACCCTCATTCACTTCAGACTCACCAAAATAAAGACAGCAGTGTGGCAAACACAAACTTATAATTTTATTACATTTTCAACTTCACTCTGCATGGAGTTTTTATTACAAGTTCAACTTCACTTTGCATTCAGTTTTTCTTAACTTTACTCTGCATTCAGTTTTTCTTACATTTCAACCTTGGCTTTGCGTTGAGTCTCCCTTACACAAGCCTCATACACAAGTCACCATTCTCATTCATTCCAGATGCACAAGCAAAAACAATGGAATGAAAACACAACTCAGATTTTATTTATTCACAAACTTGTACATAAGTTCATTACAACAATTCAAAAAAAAAAAAAACAAAACAAAAAACAAAAAAAACTTGTACAACCCAAAGCACCATAAATTCCTAAAACCCTAAGTACAGGTTTTGTTCACACCAATCACCCTTCCTCACTTGAAACAAGGTCTTCTTCTTCAACGCCCTTATCTAGGGGGGTCTGGGCCACGTCATCTTCTTCAATCCTCACACCGCTAAGGTCCAAGTCAGGGAACAGTTCTTCTGCCTTCCGCTTGAATATCTTCCAGCCACTGTCCCAGAACTCAGCCATTTCGTGTTTGTAGAAGTCCGACCGCTGGAAGCTCTTAATAACTTCTGCTTTAGTCCTGTCCCCAGCGGTCGTTCCCGATGGGCCCGCCCCCAGACACCTCCCTTACCAAGTTGCTGGCGACCGCGGCATCGACTGCCATCTGAAATTCAGCTGACCCTTTGAATTGCTCCACTGCTGCGACATACAGATCGGAGTATGTCGCCCTTTCACATGCGGCCTTGGTTTTTTCTTCCTCCAACTCCTTCTCCAACCTCTCCTTCTCCTCCATGGCCTTAGCACGCTCATCTTCCAGCTCCTTCTGCAGCCCAGCAATCTTCACGTCTGCTTCCTCATTTTCTTTGATCTGCTGGGTGCGCAGCTCTTCATTGCTGGTCATAGCCTCTTCAAACCGCTCAGTGGCGACCGTACAGGCATTTTGAGCATCTCCCAGCTTTTTCTGCTCGCCAGCCAGCTGGAACTCGAGCGACACTACCTTGCGGCGTTCTCTAGCTCCAACTTGACCGCGACCAGCTCAGCATGGGCTCGAGCGACAACATTGCGCTGCACGATCGCCAGCACCTCCATCTTCTTCGCCTTTTGGGCCTCTTCCAACCCCCTTGCGCAAATGCTTCATGCGGTCCTCCTCCACCCTGCAGTTTCACTCCTCAAACTGGCAAGTTGGGCCTTCGTGTCCTCCAACTTGGCCTTCGCAGCCGCCGTATTTCTCAGTAGAGCTCCTGCTAAGGTGGTTACCTCCATTTGAGCAGAGCACAGCCCCCTTAGCAGCTCAGCCTCATTGAACCTGCCCACCGAGCGCATGGCTGCGTCGTCCACTACCCCCACAAGGCAATTGACAGCCGCCTTGGCTGGGCCTTTTTCTCCCTCCAGCCGCCCAGACACTGTGCGAGCGTGGTAGATAGCGATCGTGAGTCTGGCCCCTTCTCCTTGGGGCGCAGGACCCCCCTTGGCTTGCTGCTCCATCACTTCCTTAGGGTCAGCCGACCCACTCTCCAATTGCATCTTGGGGTCGAGGGCGTTTATGTGCCTTTCTTTCTCTGGGACCCCCTGACTCTCCTCCCCCTGCGCCTCTGGGGCAACCACCATTTCTAGGGTAGCCACCGCTCCCTTCTCCCTTGCTTCCTCCGCCATAGGGGTATCCTCCCCACTGACCCTTACCTTCTTCGATCCAGGCGCATCTGCAGCCCCCTCAGGGGCACTCCTCCTCTTCTTCTTCTTTTTCTTCAGAGCCTCCCCCCTTGTTCGCCCTTTCCTTCACCGGATCAACTGGGGGCGGTCGTGGCTCAAAACTGCCTAAGTCCTTTTCCTCCAAGGGCTTGGGACGCGGTCGGATTCGCTCCCTCGCGATCGGCTTTGGAGTTGGCCCCAGTTGGGTCTCCTTGTACTTGTCCGCTCACGTGAACAGTCTCCTCTCCTCCTCCTCCTCCGCCTTCCTTTGCGCTTCCAGCTCTTCCTTTGCTGGGTCCTCCCCCAATTGTTGCGGCCCTAATTTTAGGGCGAACAATGTTGAAGGCAGGACTAGCTCGTCCCACCTCAACCCTTTCTCTTCTCTCCATTCCCTCACCCTTTTTACTCAATCCTCAGCCCCCTTGTCCAACTTGGGCTCCACTGATTTGGTTGGCACTTTCCACGTAGTGCGAACTCCCACCCCAGCGTTCGCAGTCACGAAGAACCATTTCGGCCTCCACCCCTTCACCGAAGATGGAAGCCCCGGCACCAAACCTCACCCCGCTACTGCTTACAACATCACCCATGTCTCCTGCTGCCCGGAGGCCTTGTAGCACGAGAAGAACTCATCCGCAGTCATGGCCATTCCTCCAGTCGCTTGTTGCCAAGAACTTGCACACGCCATCAGTATTTTCCAAGCGTTCGGTATCAACTGCCCTGGCGCGTGTTTCTAACTTCTTCCGCACATTCACTACCACTTCAGGGAAGGGGAGCCTCAAACCTCCTCGCAATGCCTCTTCGTACAGATTGAATTCACTCGGCCGTACATCTGACGCCCTCTCTGTGGAAGTAGGCAGCCTCAGCCCTATCTCCGAGGGAATTTGGTACTTCTTCCTTATCCCCTCCAACTCCTCCGCGGTTAGTACAAATCTATCTGCCTTAGTGTGCCAATGGTCCGGCTCCACCTGACTAATCGGCCTCGTTGCCGAAATTATTGTCCTGAGGCGAACCTGCTCCGCTTGATTTGCCCTTTTCGCCCCCCTACGCTCCGTACGGTATTGCTTCGCCAAGTCCACCGCATCGCCATCCCCTAGTGGATCAACCGTAGTGTTTGAAGCTTCTTCTTAGGCCATTTCTATGGTGTATCTGCGAATAGCTTCGGATGCGGGCGCAAGGAAGTTCAAGAAATGTCGCAAGGGTGTATCACTTGCAACGAAGGAGTCTACACTTGGAATGTTTTGATTTTTCAAGAAAAGGTAGGTAAAACGTAGGAGTCTACACTCGGTTACCCTTCGCGTTCGACCCTTCTCATGGTCGGTCCCTCCACTTGGCTACCCTTCGCGATCGGCCCTCCTCATGGTCGGTCCCCCCACTTGGTTACCCTTCGCGGTCGGCCCTCCTCACGGTCGGTCCCTTCACTGGGCCACTTCTTGTCGGTCGTTCCTTTCACTCAACCTTCAACCCCCATCTTCCTCATTATTCCCTTCGTTAGGCTAAAGCTGCACTTGGGAATGGGGGACTACTGACGTGGGTAGGCCCATGAAGGGCATAACCCACTATGAACAACCTAAGCCTACCACTTAGGGCCCAATAGATAACCCAACTGATAAGGCCCAGCACAGCTGGAAGTCAACATGACATGAAGGTCCAATGATATTCAAACACGTGGCAGGTAAAGGGCAAGCCACATCAACAGACAAAGATCTGCAAAGTTATTGCCACTACATATCGCCATTAATGCAGCCCCTCACAACATTTATTACGACAACACCTCTCCGTCGGGACAGCACGCCCTCACCCTTAACAAGGTGAGCTACAGCATAGACTTTTGGCTAAGGTGACAGGTCGGAAGGGACAACGAAATGATTACCAAAAGATATAAGCAGACGTTGAAGACAAGAAGAAGGTTACGTTTTTCTATCTTTGACCTCGGTTCATACTCCACTCCTTTTTCTAACTTACTCCTCGGAGGGTTCGCTGGGGGACTCCCCGTTCCCCGTTGAACTCGTGTGCAGGTCTTTCGGTGAGCTTGGTCATTTGGACATAGGCGAGAGGAGCGCGGATCAGTCCGACCCGTTCCTTGGAACGAACTGTATCATCATAATCCATAAATCTTGTAGGAATTTTAGTATCTCAATCTTAATTTCTTAATTTTTTGATTTAAAAAAAAATTTCCCGCCCTTGCTACCTATTACCCTAAATCCTATTACCTATTTTTACCTACTAACTTAAACCGTACCACAACAGCCGCAGCAACCTTCCTATCACAGTAACCTAAAGAAAAAATTTGGGAGAGAGACAGAGTTCACATAAAGTAAAACAGAATCTCGGATCCTTCCTATCACAGCGGCAACAGCTTTGGGACAGAAATTTGGAAAAAAAACATTTTAAAGTCTGTGAGTAAATCATATATTTTTTAATATAGTGATTATATTTTAAATTTGGTTAAGAATGATTGTATTCATTAGGTTCACATAAAACACTAACTATTGATGATGATTGGATTGTATTTTGTGATTGGGATTAAAACTTTGTTAATTATTGATGATGATTGGTTTGTGTTTTGTGATTGTGATTGGACTTAATTTATTTTTTAATATTTATTTTTAATCTATGTTTTTTTTTTTAAAAAAAATTAGATAGTATTTATTAGGTTCACATAAAATATGTACTATTGATGATGATGATTAGATTATATTTTGTAATTGGATTTTTTAACTCACTGTATTTTTTTTTTTTAAAAAAATTGTGTTTTTTAACTATTAATTAACTTAATTTGTGATTGAATTTTTAACTAGCTATGCTTTTTGGGAAAAAAAATAATTTTATTTTTTAATTATCAATTGACTTCATTGTTTTTTTTTTTTTTTTTTGAGGAAAAATGTGATTGTATTTTTTTACACTCTATTTTGATCACACGAAGATTTTATTTTTTTAAATGATTGTGTTTTTTTACACTCCATTTAATCTGTGTTTTTTGGGAAAAAAAATGATTGTATTCATATTTTTTGAATACAACCACATGGTGATTGTATTTTTAGAGAAAAAAAATAGATTGTATTTATTAGGTTCACATAAAGTACTCACTATATATATATATATATATATATATATTTAAAAGTTGTGCTTTTTAACTATCAATTAACTTAATTTTTTTAAAATAATTTTATTTTTTAATTTCCAATTGACTACATTGTTTTTTTTTATCAGCAAAATGTGATTTTTTTTTACACTATGTTTGATTGATGATGATTGGATTATATTTTGTGACTGTGATTGGACTTAATTTATTTTTCAATACAGTGTTTGTATTTTTAATCTATGTTTTTTGAAAGAAAAAAAAATTAGATTGTATTCATTAGGCTCACATAACGTACGCACTATTGATGATGATTAGATTAGATTATATTTGTGATTGGATTTTTAACTCACTATGTTTCTTGGAAAAAAAAATAATTGTAATCTTTAATTATCAATTGACTTCATTGTTTTTTTTCTTTTTTATGAGGAAAAATATGATTTTATTTTTTTACATTCCATTTTAATCACATGGTGATTTTATTTTTTTAATGATGATTTTTTTTAATCTATGATGATAATTAACTTAATTTGTCATTGGGTTCTTAACGCACTATACTTTTTGAAGAAAAAAAATTGTATTTTTTATCAATTGACTTCATTGCCTTTTTTTTTTTATGAGGAAAAATGTGAATGTGTTTTTTGACACTCCATTTTGATCATACGGTGATTTTATTCTTTTTAAATGATCGTATTTTTTTACACTCCATTTAATATGTGTTTTTTGAAAGAAAAAAAAAGAGATTGTATTCATGTTTTTTGAATACAATCACAAGGTGATTGTATTTTTAATTTATGTTTTTGAAGAAAAAAGTTAAATTGTATTTATTAGGTTTACATAAAATACCCACTATTAATAATGATTACATTGTATTTTGTGATTGTGATTGGACTTAATTTAATTTCTAATACGGTGACTTTATTGCCTTTTTTTATGAGAAAAAATATGATTGTGTTTTTTTACACTCCATTTAATTTTTTTTTTTTGAAAAAAAAAAGAAGAAGAAGATTGTATTCATGTTTTTTTAATACAATCACACGGTGATTGTATTTTTAATTTATGTTTTTTGAAAAAAAAAATAGATTGTATTTATTAGGTTCACATAAAATACTCACTATTAATGATGATGAGATTGTATTTTGTGATCGTGATTGGACTTAATTTAATTTCTAATACGGTGATTGCATTTTTAAACTATTTTTTTGAAGAAAAAAAAAAATTAGATTGTATTCATTAGGTTCACATAAAGTACCCACTATTGATGATGATGATGATTATGATGATTATTTTATTTTGTAATTGAATTTTTTAACTCACTGTATTTTTTTTTGTTAAAAAAAAGTTGTGCTTTTTAACTATCAATTAACTTAATTCGTGATTCAGTTTTTAAATCATTATTTTTTTGAAAAAAAAATAATCATATTTTTTAATTACCAATTGACTTCGTTGCTTTGTTTGGGTTGTGACAATTTCTATGTTTTTCTGATGATTTGTAAGGGGAGAATTGTGGGATAGACTGGTAAATTTGAAAGAGAAGTTCTCTTAGCCTTGGTGCTTAGCTGGGGATTTTAATGAGATAAGAAATATTAGTGAAAGGACGGGTGTTCTAGAAGAGATAGCGGTATGGAGGAGTTGAATGAGTTTATAGACAAATGTGAGGTGTTTGATCTACCACTATTGGGCAGAAAAGTTTACATGGTGTAATTCAGGAGATTGGGATAGGTGGAGCAGAATAGATAGGGTCTTAGTTGATCCAAAATGGCTTGAGGTGTTTAATTTGAAACTATGGAGGTTACCTAGAGTGATCTCAGATCATTGCCCTTTATTATTAATAGAGGATGAGAGGGACTGGGGCCCTAGACCATTTCGGGTGCTAAATACATGGTTTTTACATAGAGATTTTCAAACTTTGGTGGAAAATAGGTGGAAAGAGGCTAATGTAGTGGGTTAGGCTGGGTATATATTACTTAATAAGTTGAAAACTCTAAAATTAGGTCTCAAAAAATGGAATAAGGAGATATTTGGGAATGTGACCAACAAATTGAAGACAATAGAGACATATTTGCATAAATTTGATCTCCTGGCTAAGGATAGAGACCTTACTGACTCAAAAAAAGTAACAAGGAGAGAAGTTCAAGAAAAGGTGTGGAGATTGAGTAGAATGGTAGAATGGATGTGGCTTCAAAAATCAAGACTTAATTGGACAATGAAAGGTGATAGAAATACAAGATTTTTTCATGTAATGACAAAATGTAGGCAAGCCAGAAATGAAATTATCTCTATTACAGTGAGGGAGCTGGTGATTGAAGATCCTAGTCATGTGAAGGCTAAGGTACTTAAGCATTTTATTAACCAATACTTAGAACATTGGGCATCAAGATCTCAATTAGAAAGGTTTTTCAAATCGGTGGAAGGAACCATGGAGTATGATTTTCTAGAAAAAGAGTTCACTAAAGCTGAAATAAAAGCAGTAGTAAAGGAATATAATGGAAATAAAGCACCTGGGCCAGATGGCTTCAATATGTTATGCTTTCAGAAGTTCTGGAAAATTATGAAGGGGGAGGTGATAAACTTTGCAAATGAATTTCATAGGAATGAGAGATTGGTGAAGGGGATCAATAGCTCATTCATAACTCTTATGCTTAAGAAGGATAACCCAATAGAGCTATCTGATTATAGGCCTATAAGTTTGGTGGGGTCAATTTATAAGATCATAGCCAAATTATTGGCAAACAAATTGAAAGCAATATTGCCTCACATTATTAGTGAAACACAGTCAGCATTTTTGAGTGAAATGAGCATACTAGATGGAGTGTTAATTGCTAATGGGGTTGTTGATGGGTGAAAGATAACTAAGAAGAAAAGAGTGCTTTTAAAATTAGATTTTGAGAAGGCATATAATTTCATTAATTGGGGCTACTTATCCTCTATGTTATCAAAGTTTGGGTTTGGCTCTGAATGGTCCAGCTAGATTAAGGAGTGTGTTTCAACTGCAAGGATATCAGTGCTTGTCAATGGAATCACCAACTGAAGAATTTAGTCCACAAAGGAGTCTAAGGCAAGGGGACCCTTTGTCCCATTTCTTGTTCAATATAGTAGCTGAAGGACTCCATGTTCTTTTACCCAGAGCTCTGGATCTTAGACTGATTAATGGAGTGAAGGTAGGTTCAAATGGTGTTATGCTTTCCCATCTCTAAAATGCATAACAATGCTTTCCCGTCCTCAAGACTTGGACGCCATCGTTTGAACACTCAATGATCATCTATGCTCATGTTTGTTTTGAGTTTCTGAAGGTCTCGGCTGTGCGCCTTGCCTTAGAACCTTTTAACTTATCTGTTTTTGTGCTTGGTTGTGGACCAAGAGCTTGTGGTTTTGTTTCTGAGAAAAATGGGGTGGCTTGTTGGCCTCCCTACAACCCATCGACCAAGCCTTGTGTTTATCGGCCATGTTTTCTCTTCATCGGCCATCAGTGTTGGCCGGTCGGCCCCTTTTTTGGCCGGTCGGCACTTTTTTGGTCGATTGGCCATTTTTTTGGCCTAGACCCCTTTTTTTGCTTTTGCATATATTTTTCTTCCAGCTAGTGCCAGCCGTTGGTCACTTGGTGTATCCTCCATACACATGTATGGATGGATTTGAGCCAAGCTTTAGCTTGCTAAGAAAGCTTGGGACTTCATTTTCTATAAGAAGCGAGACCCCTCTCCCTTGCCAGAGGTTCTGAAAATTGAGATACAAGATATATATCTCTCTCTCTATATTTCTTCTTCTCTCTCTATATTTGTGTGAGTTTGTGCTTTAAAGTGTATTTTGTCTTCACTTTTGCACTACAACACCTAGTAGAGCACCTTTGCTTTGTTACTGAGGTACTAGAGGATCTTGTTTGGACTCTCAAAGCTTGTTTCTTTGGCTCAGAAGTTGCTGTTCTAAAGAGGTTTTTCAAGGGTAAGTCCCTTACCTCTTTAAAGCTCTATTTTCATAGCTTATTTAGCCAACTTTTCATGCTTCTTTTGGTTTAGCTTTCAACTAAAAAAGAAAGTCTTGTTTTGAAGTGCTTAACATGTTTGTTTAAGGCCTCTTTGGTGTTAGAGGTGGTCTCCCCCTCTTTGTGCCTTGTTTGGCCTTGTTTTGAGCCACCTCTTTAGGCCTTCGAGATCATCTCCTTTTGGCCTTTTAGCCACTGAAATCTAGTGGATTTTCAGTGGTAGAAAGTGTGTTTTGAGGCCTCAAATAAGAGGGGGTTGTCCCCCTTCATCTTCTCTTGAGTGCTTGTGTTGATGGCTCACCAAGTTGGCATGTTTTTCTACCTCTTTATGGCTCCATTTCAGCATGTCTTAGGTCTTTTTTTGCCATGATATAACACTGTTTTGGCTTGGTTTGATCATATCATGCATGCTCCTTGCACTTGTAGCGCAAATCCATTCACTAGCCTAACATGCATCATGCTTTTGACCATCATTCTAGCATGTTTTTGGCTTAACTCCAAGAAGCTTTTCTTCATGTTTTACCATGCTTAAGCTCTGTTTGATGTTGTTTTGGTCATGCATGCCATGCTTTGTATAGCCATAGTGCATTCTTGCTCATTAGCTTCGAGTTTCATGGTCTCTAGCATGGCTTACTTGAGTTGTTTGCATGCTTTGATCTTGTTTCTACCATGATTTCAGTATGTATAGTGTGGCCATACTCTCTCATGCTTCACAATTTCAATGCTTTTGGCGAGTCATGCTTTATGCCTTAAATATGAGTTTATATGCATGCCTTATTGCCTAAACTTTTGGGCTGCCATATCAGTGCATTTTTGGTGTTATTTTGACATGTCATAACTCTAATTTAGTGGGTGAAGTCATCTCATGCTTGGTTTTGGTAGGTGTAGTGTAATCTCCTCATTGGCCTTGTATGCGTCATGTTTTGTGCTTACCATGCTAGCTTGTTTTGGCTTTATTCCATGCATGTTTTGGCTTTATTTTGACCTGCCTTGGGACTATTTTGAGTCACCTTAGCCCTTTGGGGCTTGCTTGATATGGCCATGGTGTAAGTCCCTTGGCTAGCTTTAAGCTTTGAGCCCACTAGCATGCTTTGTTTGTCATATGTGCATGATTTAGCATCCTTTGGAATGTGATTTCGGAGCCTATTTCATTGTCACACTCTCACATTTTTTACTCCTTCAATGTGCTTGAGAATTAGTGCCTTCATGCCTTGCTCGTAAACCAATTAGCATGCATGCTTGTATATACTTTCGGACTTCATTTTCCGCATGTTTTGGCCATTGTATTGGCATGCATGAGGCTTGTTTGGGGTTCGTTTGGTCTATTGAATATTGCATTATATGGCCCTTACCATTGCATTATTGTTTGCATGTTGTTGCATAACATTGTTATTTGCATGTTCATGATGTTTAGCATGTTGATTAGATAACATGTTGTTGCATGCTTGTGGCTTTGCATGTTGTTGCATGCTTGTTGCATTGCATTGCATTGTGTGTGCATGCCTTGTATTGCATTGTATTTGGATAAGGTGTCAATCCAAACACAAGGAACGAGGGACGTTTCATACTTGAAGTGATGAAACGTGTCTCAATTCTCGGTCGGCGACCCTCTTGATCAAGCATGATAGAGGTTAAGGTCCCTTATGTGGTATTTGTGTGCATTCATTAACATTGATTTGTGCAACTTGGCCTCTTTGGCCATCATTGTCACGACCCAAACCCGGCCCTATGGGTTTAGTACTGTAACCGGCCAGTAATCCGAGATTACCGAAGGCCTGCTTAACAGTAATACAGTAAAACAGAGTACAGGGCCTGGCGGAAGCCAATACAGTAATTAAACAATGTCCAATGAGCTGTGACAGTCTGTATGCCAAAAAGGTTTTTCATGCATTCATACATAAACAGTACAGAAAGCATTCCGTCTGTACAAAACAGTACGGTCTATACAAAATTTACAATCACACAGTACAGGGACCTAATCCCTTGATAACAGTACGGTAACAGTCAGTCTATACAGAACAGTCAGACAGTATGGAGACAGGCGGGGGAAAAACAAACAGAACACCCCCAAGCCATAGCACGGCAACATGGAACCTCGCAGTGAGGCACATAGGCTGGCTTGACAAAACTGGAGTTACCCTGACGCTCCTAGCTCCGATCTGGTGCCTGTACACCTACATATATATATGAGCAGTGAGCTAAAGCCCAGTGAATAACATAATGCGTAAAGGGGTTTAGAATGAATGTCCTTACAGTGATGAAAACAGTTCAATTCAATCAGTATTTCAGTTGTTCAGTACAGTAAACAGTCATATGTGGTACATCCATTAGCATAACAGTAACAGTAGGTCTTAAAAGACCGAACAGTAATGATGGCCATCAGTCAGTAAACAGTAGTGGTTCCACGAGGGAACCGACAGAGATTTCTGTCACAGTAACAGTAAACAGTAGGTGCTAAGGATGCCACAATACAATTCAGAATATAGGACATACATTCATTCAGTTAACAGTAATCAGTTCAGAAAACAGTACAGTTCAGTTGTTCAGAAGATAATCATTTGTGAACATATCTTTACACAATCGTTACTCACAGAGTTCTGGGCTACAGTATGCTAGAGCGTGTCTCTCCAGTCGCCAACCCTACACAGTTAACAGATTGAACACACACTAAGCTACACAGCTGGGAAAGATGATAACTTAATCCCTAATTTGCCTTGGTGTGTTCTACATCTATATCCTCATTAAGATGTCTTAATCTGGGCCTAAGAATGCCTAGAATGGGATGAGGATGCAAAGATGTACATTGAAAAGTATTTTCAGAAAACAGAGTTCCGCTCGAGCTCAGGTTTCCCCGCTCGAGCGTACATGAAACAAAGGTACCCGCTCGAGCGTAAACTTTCCCGCTCGAGCGTACCATGAAAGTACTGGATGGGTGAAATCTCCGCTCGATGCCCGCTCGAGCGTGAGACCTGACTCCGCTCGAGCGCCCAATCCTCCGCTCGAGCGGACTGCAGAACAGTGCAGAGATACTGGATGCTCGAATTCTACGCTCGAGCGGTACTTCATCCGCTCGAGCGGAAGTGCAAAATCTGGAAAACCCAGATTGCACCTCCAAGCTCAAAACCAAGTTGTTAACAACTCAAAACCGATCCTCTTGGGCTCATTTTCTGGAAAACTCATATAAACACATGGAATAACATGATTCAAGCTCAATTTTGAGAAATCAAAGCCCAAGGGTGTTTAATTCAAACCCAATTTCAAACCAATTTCAAATCATTTTCAAGAACAATCTTCAAACATGACATGCATGATCTTAAATCATGTTCAAAGCTTCGATGCTGTTTCAAAAGAGGTCAAACCTTCAAAAATAAGATGAACTCATGGAGTATGACCAAAAGATGGACATGCATGTGATGAAACATGGACTACAACCTCCATACTCATCAATACTAACATGCATGCAAAGATTGAGCTTCAAATCAACAACAATGAGCCAAAATATGACTTAGTTCTACAATGAAGCATGAATCATGCAAGAATCAACTCAAAACATGAACAAGAAGACAATGGAGCTACCTTAAGTCTTGTAGTTCAAGAATGGAGCTCAACCATGCAATCTCTTCAACAATTTCTTCAATTTCCAAACGATTCACAAGCAAAATTGAGATGAAATCAACTCCTCAAGTCTCTCTCTCTCTAAGGTCGGCTAGACAAGAAGAAATGGCTGATGAAATGTTCTACAAGTGTGTACATAAGGCTCAAGTGTGTGTATTTGAGTGGACCACTAAGGGTGGCAATTCGGTAATTAAGTCAAACTCTTTAATTAGCTTATTTAATCTAATTTAATCATACCTAATCAATTTTCAGATAATTGTACTATAAAATCACATAAATTATGAGGGTCACGTAACATCAATCGGTTTCAGATTCGGCCGCCGATAAGGCCTTCAAATAGCAGTTTAAACATATAAACATGAACAGATAATCAGACAATCAAACAGATAGAATGCAATTAACTAACATATACTCAGTCAATTCAGTTTCAATTTCAGTCAGTCAGTTCAGTACTTAAATCAGTTCAATTATCAGTCAGTTATCAGTCATCATCAGTTCCGTTTAGCAATAATCGGTGATTATCGGTAATCAATCAGTCCCTAATCAGTAAACAGTATGAGGGTTGTTACAGTCTCCCCTCCTTATAAAGAGTTTAGTCCTCTAAACTCGAGTTACCTTCATTCTGGAAGAAAACAGGATTCAGTGGAAACAGTTCAGGATATCGTTTGGCCATGTCATCTTCCCTTTCCCAAGTGGCATACACGCCACCATGGTTCTGCCAGTCAACTTTCACTAGCGGGATCTCTTTGTTCCTCAGTTTCTTGATTCGTCGGTTTACAATCTGTATGGGCCGTTCCTCGTAAGTGTAGTCATCACTCAACACTATCCGAGTAGGCTCAATCACATGGAAGGGATCCCGAAGATAGTCTCTTAACATAGAAATGTGGAAGACGTTATGCATATGCTCCATTTCAGGAGGAAGCGCAACTTGATACGCCACCGGATTGATTTTCTCAATGATCTCATATGGTCCGACGTATCTCGGTGCTAACTTGCCTTTGACTCCAAAACGAGTCTGGCCTTTCATTGGTGTCACTTTCACAAAAACGTGATCACCCACTTCATACTCTCTGTCCCGTCTCCTGACATCTGCATAACTTTTCTGTCTGCTCTGTGCAGTTTTTAGTCTTTGCTGTATCAGTTTCACTTTTTCAGTTGTTTCATACACAATCTCGGGCCCAAGCAAAGGCCCATCTCCAACTTCTGCCCAGCAGATTGGAGATCTACATTTTCTGCCATACAATGCCTCGAAGGGCGCCATACCTATACTCGAATGGTAGCTGTTGTTGTAGGCGAATTCAGCTAATGGCAGATGACTTTCCCAGTCTCCCTGAAAATCAATGACACACATTCTCAGTAAATCCTCCAGAGTTTGGATGGTCCTTTCTGATTGGCCATCTGTCTGAGGATGATAGGCACTACTCAGTCTCAGTTCAGTACCCAGTGCAGTTTGTAGGCTTTGCCAAAACCTCGATGTAAACTTCGAATCCCTGTCAGAAACAATAGACACAGGCACTCCATGCAGTCTTACAATTTCATCAATATAGATAACAGCCAATTTGTCCGCATTATAGATTGTCTTGACAGGTAAGAAGTGAGCAGATTTGGTTAGTCTATCAACAATAACCCAAATTGAATCCATACCTTTTTTGGAGCGAGGTAATCCAACGATAAAATCCATCGTGATGTGCTCCCATTTCCACTCTGGTATGGGTAGGGGTTGCAATAGTCCGGCAGGTCGTTGATGTTCAGCTTTGACCTGTTGGCAATGAAGACATTTGGATACAAAATCAGCAATTTCTTTCTTCATTCCCGGTCACCAGAAATTCTGTTTCAGATCTTGGTACATTTTCGTATTCCCCGGATGGATAGAAAATTTCGAATTGTGGCCTTCTTGCAGAACTCTTCTTTTCAGTCCAGTATCATTTGGTACACACAGTCTTTCTCGAAATTTCAGTACATTATTCTCAAATTTGAATCCCGGTCTCTGTTTGGATTCTCTTTCCTCGATGATCTTCTTCAAGAAATCATCCAGTTGCTGTTTTTCTTTAACCTCTTCAATCAGTGCCGGTTGAGCAGAAATAGCAGCTAAGATTCCACCTTGTTCTCTCAAAACAATTTCAATTTCAGATTTTTCGAGGTCACAAAGCAACTCTTTCTGTCCTGTAAGCAAACAGGCTAAGTTTCCAATCGATTTTCGGCTCAATGCATCAGCAACGGTATTGGCTTTTCCCGGATGGTACAGTATCTGTAGGTCATAGTCTTTAATCAGTTCCAGCCATCTCCGCTGTCTCATATTCAGTTCTTTCTGTGTGAAGAAATACTTTAAGCTCTTGTGGTCGGTGTATACTTCACATGTCACCCCGTACAGATAGTGACGCCAGATTTTCAGTGCAAATACTACTGCAGCAAGTTCCAGATCATGGGTCGGGTAATTCTTTTCATGTGGTCTCAGTTGTCGGGAAGCATAAGCTATAACCTTCCCATTCTGCATTAAAACACATCCCAAACCCTTATGAGAAGCATCACTAAATACAGTATAACCATCCGTACCTGAGGGTAAGGTAAGAACCGGTGCAGTCACTAATTGAGTTTTCAGCTCCTGGAAAGCAGATTCTCTTTGGTCAGTCCAGTCAAATGATGTCCCCTTCTGAGCTAACTGAGTCAATGGTAGGGCAATTTTGGAGAAATCTTTGACAAATCTTCTGTAATATCCAGCCAATCCCAAAAAGCTTCGGACTTCAGTCACATTTGTTGGTCTAGGCCAGTTCACTACAGCTTCAATTTTCTGCGGATCAACAGAAATTCCATTTTTGCTAACAACATGCCCCAGAAACATAACATGGTCAAGCCAAAATTCACATTTAGACAGTTTAGCATACAGTTTCTGTTCTCTTAAGGTTTGTAGGGCAAGTCTCAGATGATGTTCATGCTGTTCTATACTTTTGGAGTAAATCAATATGTCATCGATAAATACAACAATAAAGTCATCAAGGTATGGTTTAAAAATTCTGTTCATAAGGTCCATAAAGGCAGCAGGGGCATTCGTGACCCCAAAAGGCATAACCAAAAATTCGTAGTGTCCATACCTCGTTCTAAAAGCAGTTTTATCGATGTCTTCCGGTTTAACCTTCAGTTGATGGTACCCCGATCTGAGATCAATCTTAGAAAACACTTGTGCACCCTGTAACTGATCAAATAAATCATCAATGCGTGGCAAAGGGTATTTGTTCTTTACAGTTACCTTATTCAGTTCACGGTAGTCAATGCACAGTCTCAGTGAGCCATCTTTCTTCTTGACAAACAAAACAGGAGCACCCCATGGTGAAGTGCTAGGTCTGATAAACTTTTTGTCTAATAGTTCTTGCAGTTGCACTTTCAGTTCTTTCAGTTCAGTTGGAGCCATTCGGTAAGGAGCTTTAGAAACTGGTTGTGTTCCGGGAATCATATCAACGGTAAATTCAATCTCCCTATCAGTCAAATCTCCTGGAAGATTATCTGGAAAAACATCTGGAAATTCCCTGACTATAGGAATACAATTCACATCAGTTTTAACACTATCATCAGTAGACACAGTCAGTACAGAACACAGATATCCTTTACATCCCTTTCTAATTAGTTTAACAGCCTTCACTGACGAAATCAAATACGGAGGAGGTACTACTCCACTCCCATTAAACACAAATGCAGGCAGACCAGGTGGACGGAAAACAACTTGCTTGGTCACACAGTCAATAGTGGCATGATATTTTTGTAACCAATCCATCCCCAATATTACGTCAAAATGATCAATGTTCAATGGCAGTAAATCAATAAACAGATGCATATCCCCAACAATAATTTCACATGCGGGGTACATATAAGCACATGTCATGGATCCCCCTACGGGTGATGATACGGCTAGCAGATAGTTCATAGGTTCTAAGGGTCTATTCAATTTCCGTGAAAAAGCATGCGATACATAAGAATGCGTAGACCCCGAATCAATCAATACATATGCATTTTGCATACAGATAGAGAGGATACCTGACACAACGGTCTCGGTATTCTGCACATCTCCCGGTACTAGTGCGAACACTCGGCCTTGCCTCACAGGCTCTTTCCCGGTAGCTTTAGGGTTAGGCTTTGGTGGAGCATTTGATGCTGCTGCGCTTGGTGCAGCTTTACCACTGGCTTGTGGAGCAGAGGGGCAGTCTTTAACCATGTGGCCCACCTTGCCACACCTGTAACAGGCTCCAGATATTCTGTAACAGACTCCCTTGTGCTTCTTGCCACACTCAGGACAGGGTGGTATGAATCCACTCCCTTGGCTGGGGCTAATTGTCAACCCCGTATTCTGTTTCTTGTTGGCTGGGTTGTGCTTGCCTTTCTTGAATTTGAAACCCTGCCTTTTACCATGCCATTCAGTTGTTGGTGTTTCAGATTGTTTCACTGCTGCAATGTTCGACTCGGCCATCAATGCTCGGTCGAGAACACCCACAAAAGTCGGTAGTTTCAAAACATTTATTCGGTCAAGGATTGCAACATTAAGGCCGCCTTCAGATTTTCTGGCCTTCTTATACTCAGTATCCACCATATGCGGTGCATAACGGGCAAGCTCAGTAAATTTGGTTTCATACTCTGCAACGGACATTGTGCCCTGCTTCAGCTGTTCAAATTCAGTCACTTTTCTATCCCTGACACACTGAGGGAAATACTTTTCAAAGAAGGACTCCTTGAACTGAGCCCAAGTCATAACAGCATTTGTATCACGGATCAACATCCACCACCTTCTAGCTTCTTCTTGTAGGGTGAAGGTAGCTAACAGTACTTTGTTCGCTTCTGAGCACGGAAACACTTCGAATAATTTTTCTGTTTCAAGCACCCAAGCTTCAGCCTTTAACGGTTCGAGGCCTCCCTGAAAGGATGGCGGTTTCATCTTGCTGAATTTATGGGTGAGAGCAATAATATCCCCATCATCCACATTCACATTAGGTTCCGGCTGTACCGGAGGAGGAGGAGGCTGTTGGTTCTGTTGCTCAAGTCTAGCAGTTATCAGTTCTATCATTCTTTCCATTCTTTCCATTCTTGCCTCGGTAGACGAGGACTCGGGTTCATTTGCATTGTCCATTTCACTATAAGCAGTTATAACCGTTTTAAACATAAGCAGTCATTTGTTTAACAGTTTAACACATTAACAGATATTCAGTCATAACATAACCACACACTTATCATGTTCATGAGATGCCCTAATCACTTTTCTAGGACACCCTATAGCTCATTTGGACACGTGTGTGCGGTATAACTCGTGGTTAAGTATCGCTCTGATACCACTCTGTCACGACCCAAACCCGGCCCTATGGGTTTAGTACCGTAACCGGCCAGTAATCCGAGATTACCGAAGGCCTGCTTAACAGTAATACAGTAAAACAGAGTACAGGGCCTGGCGGAAGCCAATACAGTAATTAAACAATGTCCAATGAGCTGTGACAGTCTGTATGCCAAAAAGGTTTTTCATGCATTCATACATAAACAGTACAGAAAGCATTCCGTCTGTACAAAACAGTACGGTCTATACAAAATTTACAATCACACAGTACAGGGACCTAATCCCTTGATAACAGTACGGTAACAGTCAGTCTATACAGAACAGTCAGACAGTATGGAGACAGGCGGGGGAAAAACAAACAGAACACCCCCAAGCCATAGCACGGCAACACGGAACCTCGCAGTGAGGCACATAGGCTGGCTTGACAAAACTGGAGTTACCCTGACGCTCCTAGCTCCGATCTGGTGCCTGTACACCTACATATATATATGAGCAGTGAGCTAAAGCCCAGTGAATAACATAATGCGTAAAGGGGTTTAGAATGAATGTCCTTACAGTGATGAAAACAGTTCAATTCAATCAGTATTTCAGTTGTTCAGTACAGTAAACAGTCATATGTGGTACATCCATTAGCATAACAGTAACAGTAGGTCTTAAAAGACCGAACAGTAATGATGGCCATCAGTCAGTAAACAGTAGTGGTTCCACGAGGGAACCGACAGAGATTTCTGTCACAGTAACAGTAAACAGTAGGTGCTAAGGATGCCACAATACAATTCAGAATATAGGACATACATTCATTCAGTTAACAGTAATCAGTTCAGAAAACAGTACAGTTCAGTTGTTCAGAAGATAATCATTTGTGAACATATCTTTACACAATCGTTACTCACAGAGTTCTGGGCTACAGTATGCTAGAGCGTGTCTCTCCAGTCGCCAACCCTACACAGTTAACAGATTGAACACACACTAAGCTACACAGCTGGGAAAGATGATAACTTAATCCCTAATTTGCCTTGGTGTGTTCTACATCTATATCCTCATTAAGATGTCTTAATCTGGGCCTAAGAATGCCTAGAATGGGATGAGGATGCAAAGATGTACATTGAAAAGTATTTTCAGAAAACAGAGTTCCGCTCGAGCTCAGGTTTCCCCGCTCGAGCGTACATGAAACAAAGGTACCCGCTCGAGCGTAAACTTTCCCGCTCGAGCGTACCATGAAAGTACTGGATGGGTGAAATCTCCGCTCGATGCCCGCTCGAGCGTGAGACCTGACTCCGCTCGAGCGCCCAATCCTCCGCTCGAGCGGACTGCAGAACAGTGCAGAGATACTGGATGCTCGAATTCTACGCTCGAGCGGTACTTCATCCGCTCGAGCGGAAGTGCAAAATCTGGAAAACCCAGATTGCACCTCCAAGCTCAAAACCAAGTTGTTAACAACTCAAAACCGATCCTCTTGGGCTCATTTTCTGGAAAACTCATATAAACACATGGAATAACATGATTCAAGCTCAATTTTGAGAAATCAAAGCCCAAGGGTGTTTAATTCAAACCCAATTTCAAACCAATTTCAAATCATTTTCAAGAACAATCTTCAAACATGACATGCATGATCTTAAATCATGTTCAAAGCTTCGATGCTGTTTCAAAAGAGGTCAAACCTTCAAAAATAAGATGAACTCATGGAGTATGACCAAAAGATGGACATGCATGTGATGAAACATGGACTACAACCTCCATACTCATCAATACTAACATGCATGCAAAGATTGAGCTTCAAATCAACAACAATGAGCCAAAATATGACTTAGTTCTACAATGAAGCATGAATCATGCAAGAATCAACTCAAAACATGAACAAGAAGACAATGGAGCTACCTTAAGTCTTGTAGTTCAAGAATGGAGCTCAACCATGCAATCTCTTCAACAATTTCTTCAATTTCCAAACGATTCACAAGCAAAATTGAGATGAAATCAACTCCTCAAGTCTCTCTCTCTCTAAGGTCGGCTAGACAAGAAGAAATGGCTGATGAAATGTTCTACAAGTGTGTACATAAGGCTCAAGTGTGTGTATTTGAGTGGACCACTAAGGGTGGCAATTCGGTAATTAAGTCAAACTCTTTAATTAGCTTATTTAATCTAATTTAATCATACCTAATCAATTTTCAGATAATTGTACTATAAAATCACATAAATTATGAGGGTCACGTAACATCAATCGGTTTCAGATTCGGCCGCCGATAAGGCCTTCAAATAGCAGTTTAAACATATAAACATGAACAGATAATCAGACAATCAAACAGATAGAATGCAATTAACTAACATATACTCAGTCAATTCAGTTTCAATTTCAGTCAGTCAGTTCAGTACTTAAATCAGTTCAATTATCAGTCAGTTATCAGTCATCATCAGTTCCGTTTAGCAATAATCGGTGATTATCGGTAATCAATCAGTCCCTAATCAGTAAACAGTATGAGGGTTGTTACAATCATGCATTGAGATGCGTGATTGGTGGCTCGAGAGCCAAGCACTGCACTCCTTTGAGCTTAAGACATAATAAGGGGTGTAGTTGCACACACATTTTCTTATAAATACACTGCTATGCCTCTATTAGTGCTCTATTGCAGCAAAGAGAGAATTTGCAGGAAGCAGTGGTCGATCGACCACTTAGTCTGTCGATCGGCTATCAAAATTGGTCGATAGCCAAAATCCCTGGTCGATGGCCACTCCTCTTGGCCGATCACCTCTCAGCATGTCCATAAGGTGGATCAGAAGTATCTTGGAGGTTGGCACAATTTTCAGAAGTCTAAAACAGTGCAAACAGAGGCATCACGAGGCACGGTGGTGGATTTCCGGGATGATGCAACCGAGCATGCATCATTCATCATTCCGAGGCAGAGTTGTGGCAGCCTATTCAGTTTCTTACTTAGCTGGTTTTGTAACTTAATTAATTTGATTAATTAGTTAAAGTTTTGTAATAATTAATTAGCTAAGTTAGTTAATTAGTTGTTTTATAATAATTAGTTTAATTAGCGTAGCTAGTTAGCTAAATTCATTCGGACCCTCCTCCGAGAGGGCGATATTGTAAATAAGTGTGCGTGTGTGTGATGCATGTCTTCCAATTCTACTTCTTTCTCCCTTTTATTTATCCGCTTTCAGTGGTTAGTTTTAGGGCATATTTCAATTAGCATCCTTATGCTAGCATGTTTGCATTCATTTATTTGTTTTGCATGCACCGGGATCGGCGCATCATACAAATTGCATTGCATTTCAATTCCTATTTGAATACATGTATCAATCGTTGCATTTCATATGACATTCTAGAATAGCTGAGCCTATCTTGGTTGCATTTTGCATGTGTTGCATTAGACATCTTAACATAGCTAGGATCATGCATTGATTACTAACTAGCTTCTGTTTTGGCTCGGAGTACACTGTGGGTGTTTATGCTTTAGCATCCTTGCATGCGTGTAAATGTTGCCATGATAGCATGCTTGCCATGAGGCTAACTGCTTAAGTGATTAACTGCTTGAATGCCTGTAGGTGAAGGCTTGATTGCCTGGATTGGAACAACTCGATGATTGCGAGTTTTAAGCCCATTTGAAGTGGCAAAATCATGTTTTTTCTAAGCCCACTTGAGAGTGGCAAATCCACGACTTAGCCTACTTGCGAGTAGCATTTTCAAACCATTTTCACAAACAAACATGAGTTGTTTTGTTCCAATCCGCGTGATTGAGTCTATACTTGTATGTTGTACGCATCACATAGTAATGATAGATTAATAATCGGAATAAGAATGCATGTGTTTTCAAAACCACATATCATGTTTTCAAAACCACATATCCGCGGGGGTGCTCATTTCATGACCTTCCCCCCTCGTACCCAAGTTCCCGAGCCGAGACAACTTTGGTGATGACGCACATGCGACCTTAAGCACGAGTCAGGGTTTCCTAAATTTTCCAAAACAAGATATTTAGGTGGCGACTCTGAAATCTGACAAAGCAGTCCATGTTTGGCATTTCTTGATTAAAATCGATTTTTTAAAATGATTTACCAGATTTGGACTCTTTGGTGATTTATTGGTCTCACATTGCACTTTGTGAGATTAGATTCAGAACCGTGACACGAGTCTGAACTGTAGTAGCTAAGAACTAACGATTCGCGCCCTCGCGCGCGGAGCGGAGTTTCGGACGGTCTACAATTGGAGGGATGATGAAAAAGATGGAGAGAAAGATCTGGAGTGCTATTCCATTAGTTGTACTATGGTCAGTTTGGAAGCATCAAAACGAATGTGTGTTCAAAGCTGCTAATCCAAATCTAAGTGAGCAATGTGAGTTGATTAAGATTAGGATTGCTTTGTGGATGAAACCATTATTGAAGGACTTTAACTTTTCAGTCCAATACATTATTTTCAATCTAAGATAGATTAGGATGTTCTAGTTGGCAACTTGGTTGAGTGCCCAATCTAGCAGGTGTTTTGTTTACAATCCTATATGCTGCTGTTTGGGGCAAGGGAAGAAGGAGTATACTAGGTGAAGTATTGTATCAGTAAGGAGGTTGAATGCTATGGATTAAGTCTGGTGTCCAGCAACAAATGCGCTATTTAGTTTCTGTGTGAAATTGAGAAGGTGAAGTATTGTATTAGTGTAATATCGTTGTTCTGTAATATGCTAATTAGTCCTTAACATGAATATGGTTATGTGTTTGATATGATTTTGTGTGCCATTATGTGAAAATATGTGATTTTGAATTTTTATCTGTTCACCGTAGGAATATCTGTTTGATTGTCTGCCTTGAAAATTAAATTAAAAGCCTTATCGGCTACGGAACCCGAAATTGATTACGCCATTGTGATTAGCGTAATTTTTAGAACCTACGGTGAAATTTAATTGAAAATTGATTCGGATCAAATTAATCAGATTAAATTAGTGTCCTAATGCTCAATTAATTGGTATTAAAATAATGTGTTTGAGTGGGGCCATATAAAAGGCCTTATTATGTTTAATTCCTCTCTTTAGTATCATTTTGGCTGAAATCAACTCTCTAAAGAAAGAGAGAGCTGACCTTGAGAGAGAGAGAGGAGGCACCTTTGTGTATTTTGGCTCAAGATTTGTGAATTGGGAAGGCTAGGTACAAGATTTAACAACCATTGTGAGAATTAAGGCTCCTAGGTAAGTAATCAACTCTTGACTCATGGATTTTAGTTTGAAATTTGTGAATTCAAAGTTGAATGTTGATAAAGAACATGTATTGAGTTGGTTTTGTTGAGTTTGAAGTCATGGAGTGCATACATGTGTATAATTGCCATGAATTTGTATAGCTGAGCATGAAAAATATGATCCATGTAGAATTGTGGCTAGAATCCATACTTGTGACCACCATTTGTACAATTTGAGTTGAAATGAAAGTTATATCTCACATGCATGTACCATTCATGAGAAGTATGAGCTTGAATGCATGAAATAGTTATGTTGAAAGTGAATTTAGTGTAGATTGGGACATGCATGTGATTAATTTGTGAAATTGAGCTCCATTGTGTTGTAATTTGGTGTTGGTACCATGTTAGTATATGATTATGTGAAGCTTGAGCCAAAAGCATGCGTCTAGAACCATTGAATGTCAAATTGGAGCTCAAGAACATGTTCTGGAAAACCCAGAAAATTCGATGTCCGCTCGAATTCAAGAAAGGGTGTCAGGGTTACTTGTGCTATGTGTTGTCTGAACAATCTGTAGATGTTGAATTGAATAATATCTCTATTGTTAGAGAATTTCTAGATGTGTTTCCAAATGAATTACCAGGGGAATTGGTAGATAGGGAGATAGAGTTTACTATTGAAACAGTGGACCCACAGAAAATATAAGCAATTGTGAATTGGCCCACACCGACGAATATAACAGAGGTTCGCAGTTTTATGGGCTTGGCCGGGTACTACAGGAGGTTTGTGAAGGACTTCTCGAAATTAGCTGTGCCACTTACCCAATTGACACGAAAAGGGCAACCGTTTGAATGGAACGACGAAAGAGAAGTTGCCTTTCATGAACTGAAAACAAGATTGACCACTGCACCAACTTTGACACTACCTTCAGGTACGGAGAATTTTGTAATTTTCAGTGATGCATCTTATAAAGGTATGGGTTGTGTATTAATGCAGAACATAAAGGTTATTGCTTACGCCTCCCGACAGTTGAGGCCACACGAGAAGAATTATCCAACACATGACCTAGAATTGGTCGCAGTTGTTTTTGCTTTGAAAATCTAGCGACATTATTTGTATGGAGCAAAGTGTAAAGTCTACACGGATCACAAAAGTCTGAAATACTTCTTCACATAGAAGGAGTTGAATATGCGACAGAGGAGATGGCTGGGATTGATAAAGGATTATGATTTAGAGATTCAGTATCACCCCGAGAAAGCTAACACAGTTGCTGATGCCTTGAGCAGAAAATCAATGGGGAGTATGGCCTGTTTGGTTACTAAACAGAAAGAGATCTTGCAAGATTTTGAGAAGTCTGAAATTGAAGTGATAATGTGTGAACATGGAGGATTGATAGCCGCTATTACAACCGAGCCGGCAATCATTGATGAAATCAAACAGAAACAGAAAGAGGATGAATTCCTCAAGAAGGTGATAGATGAATTTGAGACAAGTCCGAAAGCAGAGTTTGGCGTTGTAAATGAAGTGTTGAGATTTTGAAACCAAATGTGTGTCCCAGACATTCCGGAACTAAGGAAGAGGGTTTTAGATGAAGCCCACAAATCAGCGTTTGCTATGCATCCGGGTAACAATAAAATGTATCGGGATTTGAAACAGACCTATTGGTGGCCTAAGATGAAGAAAGAGATTGTAGAATATGTGTCCAAATGTCTTCAGTGTCAGCAAGTTAAAACTGAACATCAGAAACCAGGCGGTCTACTGCAACCTCTCCCTATTCCTGAATGGAAGTGGGAGCATGTGACTATGGATTTTGTTGTTGGCCTACCTCGGACTTCTCGAGGTATGGATTCTATTTGGGTTGTAGTTGATAGACTGACTAAATCTGCACATTTTTTTCCTGTCAAAACTACATTTAATGCTTATAGATTGGCTACTATTTATGTTGATGAGATCGTTCGTTTACACGAAGTTTCGGTATCTATTGTGTCGGATAGAGATCCAAAATTTGTATCTAGATTGTGGAAGAGTTTGAAGGAAGCTATGGGACGGAACTAAGGTTCAGTACTGCATTCCACCCACTGACAGATGGGCAATCGGAATGAACAATACAGACTTTGAAAGATATGTTTCGGATGTGTGCTTTAGATTTTCAGGAGAGTTGGGAAGACTATTTGCCACTTGCGAAATTTTCTTATAATAACAGCTTCCACTCCAGCATCGGTATGGCACCATACGAGGCTTTGTATGGTAGAAGGTGTAGATCACCAAATTTTTGGATAGAGGTCGGGGATAGAGCTTTACTCGGGCCTGAAATTGTGCAAGATACTTCTGAGAAAATCAAAACTATTCGGCAAAGGCTCAAAACAGCTCAAGACCGACAAAAGAACTATGCAGACGTTCGAAGAAGACCTCTTGAGTATGAGGTCGGTGACCACGTGTTTATCCTTGTGTCCCCAATGAAAAGCCAAGTTAGGTTTGGAAAGAAGGGCAAGTTGTTGCCCCGTTACATTGGGCCGTTTCAGATTCTGGAAAGGCTTGGTCCAGTTGCTTATAAAGTTGCTTTGCCACCAGGATTCGAACAAATCCATAATGTGTTTCACGTGTCGTTGTTGAGGGGTTACCTCTGAGACCCGTTTCATGTGATTGATTATCACTGGGTAGCTATTGATGAAAATATGGAATACGCCGAATGGCCGGAACGAATCGTTGACCGACAAGTGAAAACTCTGAGAAGCAAGTCCATCCCAATGGTGAAAGTGGAATGGAAAGAACACTATGGGACGGATGCCACGTGGGAAAAGGAGGATGAAATGCGACTACCCTACCCACATTTGTTTCCTGACGAAGGTAAATTAAGTTTGGAGGACCAAACTTCCTAAAGGGGGGAAGACTGTAATATCCTTGTTTTGTAATATGCTAATTGGTCCTTAACATGAATATGATTATGTGTTTGATATGATTTTATGTGCCATTATGTGAAAATATGTGATTTTAAATTTCTATCTGTTCACCGTAGAAATATTTGTTTGATTGTCTGCTTTGGAAATTAAATTGAAGGCCTTATTGGCCACGGAACCCGAAATTGATTATGCCATTGTGATTAGCATAATTTTTAGAGCCTACGGTGAAATTTAATTGAAAATTGATTCGGATCAAATTAATTAGTTTAAATTAGTGTCCTAGTGCTCAATTAATTGGTATTAAAATAATGTGTTTGAGTGGGGCCATATAAAAGGCCTTATTATGTTTAATTCCTCTCTTTAGTATGATTTTGGCTGAAATCAACTCTCTAAAGAAAGAGAGAGCCGACCTTGAGAGAGAGAGGAGGCACCTTTGTGTATTTTGGCTCAAGATTTGTGAATTGGGAAGGCTAGGTGCAAGTTTTAACCACCATTGTGAGAATTAAGGCTCCTAGGTGAGTAATCAACTCTTGACTCGTGGATTTTAGTTTGAAATTTGTGAATTCAAAGTTGAATGTTGATAAAGAACATGTATTGAGTTGGTTTTGTTGAGTTTGAAGTCATGGAGTGCATGCATGTGTATAATTGCCATGAATTTGTATAGTTGAGCATGAAAAATATGATCCATGTAGAATTATGGCTAGAATCCATACTTGTGATCACCATTTGTACAATTTGAGTTGAAATGGAAGTTATATCTCACATGCATGAACCATTCATGAGAAGTATGATCTTGAATGCATGAAATAGTTATGTTGAAAGTGAATTTGGTGTAGATTGGGACATGCATGTGATTAATTTGTGAAATTGAGCTCCATTGTGTTGTAATTTGGTGTTGGTACCATGTTAGTATATGATTATGTGAAGCTTGAGCCAAAAGCATGCGTCTAGAACCATTGAATGTCGAATTGGAGCTCAAGAACATGTTTTGGAAAACCCAGAAAATTCGATGTCCGCTCGAGCGGGGAAACCGCCGCTTAAGCGTGAATTTCGTGTTCCCAGTATTTTTGCAGAGTTGGATGTCCGCTCGAGCGGGAAGTTCACGCTCGAGCAGGGAGCTATGTAGATAGACCTTCAGCTCGAGCGCCAGACTTCACGATCGAGCGTAATTTCGATGCATCCAGCACTTTTGCAGACCTCACGGGTCCGCTCGAGCGGGGAAGTCCACGCTCAAGCGGGGACCCTGTTTTCTGAAATTTTGAAAAGGGATTCTAAGTTTCGTTTTCTGTCCTCTTTCACTTCTAAGTACTCCTAGGCATGCATTGAGCATTGTAATTGAGTTAAAGAGATAAGAATGAAACCTAAAGAGGAAAATGTGAATTTAGAACAGATTGAATTGTTTGTGACCCTTTTGTGTTCATGGAATGTATAGGGTCGAGCTCCAGGGCAAACCAACCAACCGATCACTGTGAGTAATATCTCAACAAAGATATCTGAAATATGTTGTTGTCCAAATTACTTACTTCTATGTAAGTTTTATAAGTTCGTTGATTTGATTTGTAGACAATGTTGCTATGCCAAATGAGTGGGCCAAAGGCCGTTTTGACACGAATGAATGGGCCAGAGGCCGTTTTGACACGAATGAATGGGCCAGAGGCCGTTTTGACACGAATGAATGGGCCAGAGGCCGTTTTGACACGAATGAATGAATGGGCCAGAGGCCGTATCGACATGAATAAATTAATGGGCCAGAGGCCGTTTTGACAAGAATAAATGAATGGGCCAAAGGCCAGTTTGATACGAATAAAGGAATGGGCCAAAGGCCAGTTTGACATAAATGAAAATATGAATTGGGCCCAAGGCCGTTTGAAGCATGTTGTACTGCATACCGTTTGTATAACTCCTTTAGTCGATATTATTCACTGAGTTTTTGTTCACGCTCATTCATGTGTTTTTAGGTGAGCCAAGAGAAGTCCAAACCCAGCCCCAGTGAAGTCTGTGAGGAACAACAAAGGTTTTGAAGAGTCATCCCTTGTGTCTCACGCACGAGACCCATCTTCGCCTTTTTGTCATTCTGTTTTATTTTGTCATGTGGGCGAAGTCTTTGAACATGTTGTATATAGTTTTCTTGGGTTGACTTAGACTTATACGATCTTGTATGTACAGAACCTTGTGTAGTACATATTTTGTTGTGAGTTATAAATATGCATATGTATGGTTTGTTATGATATGCCATGTAAGCACAGCTCTATAGACAATGTTTTTAACTGCTTCCGTTTGGCCTCCATTAGCTCTGTTAACATACATTTGGTTTGGTTTGAGACCGTAGGTAATCTCATGATTACTGGCCGATTATGTCCTCAACCCACGGGGGTGAGTTCGGGTCATGACAATCAGTAATGGAGGTTGAATGCTATGGCTTTGGCTCTTTCTATGAATGTTTGATTGTTTGGCTAATTGGAAGTTTTTGCTGGATGGAGTTAATGGCAGCAGGGTCCCTAGTGTGTTTCTTGGGTGATGTTGCTGCAGAAGTGTTGCTACTGTAGAGGTTTATTGTTGCTACTGCTGATGATGTAAAAGATTGTTTAGCTATTCTGTTTTTTTCTTACAGTGCTTTTGATTGGTTTCTCACCAATCTTGGGTCAAATGTTGGCATATGATTGTGCTTCCTTTGTGGTGCCAACCTAGTTAGGATCGTTGAGGTTAGCTATGATGCTTTGCATTTCCCTACTTTGTTGATGTAATTTTGCATGTATTGTGTTTTTTTCATCAATAAAGCTTTCGTTTTTTTCGCTGATAAAAAAAAAAAAAAAAGATTATATGTTGTTTTGCAAAATTGTAATTCAATCTTAATTAACTGTGTTTTTTAAACAAAAAATGATTGTATTTTTTAACTATCAGTAAATTTAATTTGTGACTGAGTTTTTGGACACTCCATTTTGATTACATGATGAGAAAGCATTTTTAAAAACTTATTTTGTTAATTAGCTTAAAAGCTTTTTTTTTTTTTCATTTTCATTTAAAAATTTATTTTGTTTATTTTGATGAGGTGCTATTTTTTTCAAACTTATTTTAAATACATAAATTTGAAAAAATGAAAAAAATACATAAATTTTTACAATTACATTTGATGAGGTGCTATTTTTTCTTTTTTGAATTTTTAAATGTTAATCTCATTGTTAATAGTGTTAAACACATTTTTTTTTTTTTTTGAACGTGATCAAGTAACAATTCAAATACTTCTCATTTAATTTGAATGTTGAGAAGAAAAATATAATAAAGAAGGATTAGGATCTCGAGATTGATTTCTAATGAATGATTTTTTTTTTTAATTTTTTATGTGATTAATTAGTTATTAAATAATTTTTTTTACAATGATGGATGAAGGGAGCCATCGCCCCTTAATAGCGACCCCCTGAAAAAGACAAATTTTATATCAAAGTATATGCAATAATGAATATTTCCTCCGTTTAATTTGTTAGTCCATTATTTTATTTTGAAATGTCTAAAATGATAGTCTCATTTAAAAAGTTAAAGTAAAAAATATTTTAATTTTTCAAAATTACTCCTTTTTAATTAATTATAAATATATTAAAAATGAAGGAGAAATATAGACTAGAGGGAACTGTTTGGGTTCATGGAGCCCATCACAAGTATCGTTTCGATGATCTGAATCGCTCAATTTACTAAGCATTTTGTGGATTTCATTCTTAAAAAAAATTAAATCGATCTGATAACTACTTGTATAATTTACCGTGTTTTTCACTAAAAAAAATTGACAACAATTATGTTTTAAAAAAATGAACCATATATTTTTTTATGACAAAAATAATAAATTGAATAAATTAAAGTTATGGGATATACCTAATTTTTTCTTTTTGTGAATAAAATATACGAAATGCCCGACAAATTAAACAATTCAGATTATCGAAATGAAACTTGTCAAGATCATTGATCCCATGAGTCCAAACAGCCCTTCTAAGCCTCCGTTTGGGAAGTGAGTTGGCTTTTTGGCTTTTTGACTTTTTTGACTATTTTAACCTGGGCTTAAAAGCTTGGTTTAGGAAGAACTTTTTTGTTTTTTGACTTTTTTGAGTTTTTTTGTGAGAGAAGAATGTAATGATTATGGGTTGGATGTGATGTTTTGTTTGTTATGGCTAAAATAGTCTATTTTGTTTTTTGTGGCTAAAATAGCCAAAAAAACCCAAACCATGGCTTCCCAAACGAAGCCTAATTCAGATTTTAAATCAGAAGAAATTGTCTTCCATTAAAAGATAGGGACATTAATAAAAAAAAAAATATTTTAAAATTTAAATTTCAATATAATGATCGTATCTCCCTTAAAAATGTTGGAACCAACAATATTGGGATGGATGGTGTATATAATTAAAGCCACAGTTAACCAAATTCTAGATACATACATAAATGCTTCTCCATTGTGTTCATTGCACACAAATAACAGAGAAGAAAAAAAGAGGAAAAAAAAGAGATGGGGAAGCTGCTCTCTGCAATTCTGATTCTATGTTCAATGGTGATTTCCGTGCCGGCGATTCACGGCATCGCCGAAGATCCAAAATCGGTTGAAAAGTGGCTCGACAACCTAACCCATTCAAAACAAAAGCTAACAAAGCTTCACTTCTACTTTCACGACATTGAAAGCGGAAACAACACAACTTCCATTCAAATCGCTCGAGCACCCAACAATAACAGCACATCCACAGCTGCTTTCGGTGGAATCAACATATTCGATAACGCAATGACAGTAGGGCCTAACATCACTTCCAAGCTGCTCGGCCGAGCTCAGGGTCTATTCGCTGCTTCTTCGCTCGGACCACAGAGTCTACTCATTACTATGAACTTGTTTTTCACAGAAGGAGAGTTTAATGGTAGCACTCTCGCGATCTTTGGTGGTGACCCAATATTAGATCAGTACCGTGAGATGTCTGTCGTAGGTGGTTCAGGTGAGTTTCGACTCGCACGAGGAATCGCAACCGCCAAGACTGTTGCAAACAATCCTGCGACGAACACCGCTGTTCTTGAGTTCCATGTTGTAGTTATTCATTATTAAGCTGTCTTCGATTGAGTGACCAACCATGTTTGTGTTTTTCAGTTTATGGTGTTGTGTTATTTTCACATAATTTTTTTCACAGAGAGACTATGATCGAATGAGTCTCACTTTTATCAATTTTCAATATTGGGCTGCGATTGAAATCCTTTTTTGTTTTTAATAGCTATTTTCAATAATAAATGATTAATAGTTCTTGGGAAATTCTATGCTTGGGGCATCTACCATACACACCCTGGATTATTGTATTGTTAAAAATGACTCATTGTAATGTTATTACTTAGTGCTCGTTTGACAATGATTTTTTTAATTTGTTTTTGATTTTTTTGACTTTTTTAACTTAAAACTTTTTTAGTCGTTTGGTATTCTTGCTTGACTTTTTTGGCTTTGAAATGGTGTATTTTTTTTTTGTCTTTTTGCTTATTTTGTTTTTTTGACATTTTTTTTTTGTCCTTTTGTGATTTTTTAGTCCAAAATGTTTACCAAACAACTCCTTATGATATTATTTTAAGTATAATTCAAGAGTTATTTGATTATACATTTTAGTTATAACTTAATTTTTTTTAGTTATAATTATCATAATATTAAGTTATGCCATTTATGATAACCAATCTTTCAAATAGCTTAACTTGTGTATGTGCCATAGTATTGCTCATAATTTTTATTCTATTACTTTAATGAGATAAATGGATATTTTTATTTAGTTGTTTATACTTTTCTATTCTTTGTTAGAATTTCTTCCCATATTGCAAGGTAAAATCAGAATGAAATATACTATTATGTAATCTTGAACTAATTTGGAAGTTATAAAAAGATGGTTATTAGATATTACTGTATTTTGTATTACTAGGTACATGACAAGAAATTATGTAATTTGGTGATACAAAATGGTAATTAAAAAACAGTGATACATATAATTTCACTACTAAAAATAAGACTTAATTGTTCAAGGTAATAGGACTAAATGATTATTTGGAGAAAAAAAGTGATACAAATTAATTTTTTCCAAAACAAAAATTGTGCAGCTAGACTTCTTATTTTTTCTTCTTCTTCTTTTTCCTCTCAGTTCCTATATTTCTTGTCTTTTGTTTACTACAGACTTTCCCTTAATTTTAATTTCCTGAATCTTTTTTCCTGGACTTTGTGGGTGATTAGCATCTTGTGTTCTGTAATATGTTGTCTGTATATAAGACAACTATCCTGGCTTGCTAAGAACTCAAAATAATAACAACAAAAACAATTAAAGCAAAATAATACTAACTTTTTCAACCACCCAAGTTTGTGCATATTTATCCAAAAAAGATTACATATTTGAACTCAATACACAAAAAAATAATACGGGGTCTTTTGAGAAGTTAGTAAAAAAATAATTTTTTAATTTTTTTAACTTATTTTGTCTTTTTGTGAATAAGTTATGTGAGAGATGATGTGACTCAAAATGGATAAAAAGTTAGGATCTGACTTTTTACAGCTTCCCAAAAGACTCTTATATGATCTAAATTCAACAATTAAGAAGTGATATAAAAAGATGATAATATATCTTATATTTTTATTAATTTAAAAAAAAATTAATTATTAGTTGATCTTTTTTATAAAGCTGGTTATTTAAAAATGAATTGCTTTCACTACAATCATGGAGTTGGAACAGGTGAAGGGAAATTATGGTAAAAAAGACAGAGAGTGACTGATCATCGGTGTTTGCGTGTAGTCTGTGCGAGTACATAGTTACTCTCTCTACCTCGTAATTTTCTCAACATTTTTTTCTCTTTTTTGCATAATATTGCTTAATAGAGACTTAACCACAACGAACTAAAGTAGAAAAAATATATGTGAAAAAAAAGTTTGAAATACAATTATATTTTATTTATATTTTTTTGTTTATATTTTTAAATTTCTATTCAAGTTTGTGAACTAAATACGGTTTTAAAGCAATTATAGCGTGGCTATTCACTACAACATATAAGAGTTTTAAAGCTTAAATATTTTAGTCTCTAAAACCAGAAATTTTGTTATAAAAAATATTTAGAGATCAATTTTTATCATCGTGAGGATAGTCGCTAAAAGGTCGTCTTAAAAATTAAAAAATAAGACTTTTAGCGACAAAAATTTGAAAATGTCACTAATAAATAGACTTTTATGGACAAAATAATTTGTTCTCAAAATGATTTATTTTTTGAGACAAAAAATTTGATTCTAAATAGATAACAATATGATCACTTATGTCTAATTTTCATTACTAAAAATATAATAAACGATATTTTTCGTAATAAAAATATTTGGTTCTTAAAAATTAATTTTATCCTTAAATTTTGGTTTTCAAAACTTTAATTTTTTGTAGTGATCATTGAATATGTATGGGATGAGATGGAATGAAATAATTTTATTTATAATGATAATTAATAATTTTATTTATAATATATTTTTTATAAATTAAATATTAAAATAAACATAATGATAAATTAGTTCTTTTTCATTGAATAAAGTATAATAAACGGGGCTTGCCAGTGGTGGGAACCTCTTTAGACACAATCATGGCAAAAAGTTGGTCCCTTCGAAATATTGGAACAGCCCACTCACTTTGATGGCAGAAAGTTGGTTCCTTACTGCAACTTGGTTAAAATTTGTTAAAGTGTGTTATATTTTTCTAAAAAATAAAAAATAAATTTTGAGTATTATTTTGCATGTTAAGTGTTTTTTAGTTTTAAAAGTGAGGGTATGTTTTTATAATGTAGTTAAAGTATATGTTAAAATCTTTGTTATGCAAGTAAGATTTATTTTAGGTGTGCTTTACATATAGTGTGTTTTGGCCTGTTTAAAAATCTGTTCAAATCGGTAATCCAGATCGAATTAGATTGAATCGTACGGTTTGGTTCGATTCTATTAAAAATTGGTTCGGTTTTGGTTTAAGAAATATGAGAACCGTAAAAACGGTTCGGTTAATGGATTTTATGAAAAAAGTACAGTTCGAACCGAATTGAACTGACTTTTAAAAAATATATATATAATATCAAGTTTTATTTTTATTAATTGATTTTTTATAATTTTAATGATATTTGGATAATATAGATATGTAATATGTTCAGTAATGCCTTAATATTATTAGTTTTTATCATGAATTAAATGTAATTAGTTTGAATAATTATTTTGCTAATATTAATAATTTATTCTTATAAATAGAAATTATTGGAACCCTGAATCAAATCGAAACCGAATCGTTATTTCGATTTGGTTCTGATTCGGTTTTACAAGTGTAATGGTCAGATTTGATTCTCAAAATCACCGAACCGTTAAAATCAATTTAATTTTTAAATTTTCTCAAAATCAAATCAATCCGAACCATGGAGACCCTGTTGTGTTATTTATATCTACTTTAAATGTGTGTTTATATCTAAAGACAAAAATTAATTAAAAATATGCAGCCCCACCACACTCTGCATGACTTGACAATAAACACACCTAGCCCATTAACGAAAAAACAAAAAACGTTGGCTATCTCTCTGTATAAAGCCGACACTAATGGGCTCATTGGTGGCCCATTAGAGATGCTCCCCACATAGAGGATGCTTTTAGTGTGTGTGCTGAGGGACTCAAATGAGTAGAAGAGTGGTTCCAGAATCTCAACCGTATGGAACAGGTGACCAAGCTTCCACTTCTACTTCACTTCCTAAATGTTGGGCCTAAACTCTCCTATAAGGGGATTCTATTTAAATTTAAAATATATCTTAAGTTTCATTTGGTATTGGTTGATATAATCAATTTTTTTATATTTAGATTTTTTTAACTTGATTTTTTTTAACCTCGTTTGGTTTGAATTTTTTAATTTTTATAAAAAAAAAGTATAATAATTATGGGTTGAATGTGATATTTTATTTTATTAACTTATTTGGCCTATTTTGTTATTTTATATTTTTTTAGCTCCAAAATGATAGCCAAACCAAGGCTTAGTATGCCCAATTTAACTTTATAAATTTTGATTCTTATTATATCCTAATATAAATTTACTAACAAGGACAATACATATTAAATCCTAAAATATTTTTTTTCTTCTCATGGTATATCCTAATCAGTTATTCCTATTCAAATCTCTGTATCTTCTTTCCTAAGAAATTAAAGTTATTTCTTTTTCTTCTTCATCCTCCTTCCAAAACTCCAATCCATCTTACCAAAACTCACAATCGTCATCAACATAATTATTTTTTTATTATTTTGAAACTCTAAGCTCTGGAAAAAAGTCTGAACGAAATCAAATAATGAATAAGAGTAATAATCAAAATATATTTTTTTTAAGCAACCCATAAAAAAAGGAGGTAAGTATTCATATAAATGAGAGTAATAATGAATGATGAATGAGAGTAATAATCAAATGAAATCCTAAACCCTAGAAAAAAAAAAGTCTGAACAAAATCAAATAATGAACGAGAGTAATAATCAAAATAGTTTTTTTTTTTTTTTTAAGCAACTCATAAAAAAGGAGGTAAGTATTCATATAAAGGGGTTTCACAATTTTTGTAGAGCACCATCAATTATTTTCCATATCGATTTTTTACAAAAATTAAAAGGCCTAGTAGTTATATTAACAATAACATATTATTGGAGGTGTTCTTATTTTGTCATTTAAATAGTACATTATTTGAGAACTACTCTTTCTTGTTAGTGTCCGATGCTTATGTGTTTATAAGTTTGGTTTTTGCTTTTCCACGAGCATTCTTGAGGATAATTTATAATATAAAGTTTTTTTTTTGTTTTTTTTTCTGTATTGAAAAGTTTTATAGCACTTATGCAAAAGTTTGGTTTTTTGTATTTATAATGCTTATGTGCTCATAAGTGTTTTTTTGTTTTTTTTTTTGTTTTTTTTGTTTTTTGTTTTTTTTTTTTTTTGTAGTTGAGAATTGTTTTCTCTATTGAAAAGTTATTGAAATAATTTATGTTTTTTAGTTTTTTTATTATTTTTTATTTGGGTTTACCTTGAGAGTAATTTGGAAAAAATAATAGGTTGTAATAAAAGTAAAATAAAATTTTAAATAATTAAATAAGGTGTGCTTAGAAATTAGGAGTTGTCAAGCCCCAAACCTGCCCCTAAAAGTTTGGGCATGACCACTTCAGAAATGGACACTTAACTCGATGTACAAAAGACATGGGGCCTGAATGGAAGCATTAATAATGTAAAATAACATAAAACATCATCCATTGAGCTACCCCTACCATGCCAGGATCGCAAACATCGCATAAGGTAGATGAATACACAGTGACAGCTACACATATACATATATACATACAGAAACCTAGCCCCATAATTGGGCGCATAATAAAGTAGAGGAATTATATGCATTTCAACCTTACGCAGACAGTTAAATTTACAAGCCAAAAACTTAACAAAAACTCCACAAAAATGAGCAGGCTTTATCTAAGTGCTTGGACACACTGAGGTTGTCAAAAGAGAAACGAATGTCATGGTTAAGACTGACCTCCAGATCGAATGCCTACAGAAACAGACATAACATAAAGTGAGTCATACTTAGTGAATAATAGTACATAAATAATCAGCAATTAAATGTAACTATAGCGTTTATTGATGCAGAGGATATACAATTAATCTTGTTCAGTAAGCCCACAGATTTCACAGATTGGCCATAAGCCTAGTAGATTATGCAGAACGGCCATAGGCCTAACAGATACAGAACGGCCATCGGCCCAGAAATAACAGAACGGCCATTGGCCCAATTCATATATGTATGGACTCAAGAGGTGGCTCGCACGGATTCTAGAGGTGGCTCCCACCAAAGTGTAGCATTAGTTCCGTACAGCACTTGGTTCCGTACAGCACTTTGTTCCATACCAGAAATCAATAGGTCGCATCATGTCATAATATAAACGAAACGAACATCATAACGGAATAACCACAGATATCATCAGAACAGACTAGTCTTATAGTCATACAAAGGCACACGGTTTCTTTTTATCATTCAAATGAGTTAGCATAATTAAGTTACATTTAACAAAGTTCTAACAGCAACCATTAACAGATTGGGCGATTCCAAAGGTACAGAAATACTGTAGTTTTATAATGTACCCACATTTCACTTGTTCATCATGAATTAATGCCACTAACTTGCAGATAACAGAATGTGCATATTAACTATTAGCATAATTGTCTCGTAAATAGCAAAACATAAACATTAACGAGGATCAAGAGCAAATATACCATTAATAGAGGGCATACATGCCATTCCATTGCATTTCATGAGGATAGAACACTTCACATTCTAACGTGGGTTATATGATAACATTAGACCTTTGCATTTATGTCATAGGATCTGAACGACCTCAAGTTCATGTGTCATATAATAGAATAATCTTGATTCATTAATGGCAACCCAGAATGATCTTCAATTCACCCAAATTTCATCATTCTAAGATGATCATAAGTTCCCTTTATTCTTGAAAGACGACATAGTTCGTTTATAGATAACATAGAGTTAATGTTCATTATTGACTGAACAAAATGATTCCAAAGTCATACCGACGTATGAAATCTTTCAACATTCACATTGATTTCCAGCTGACATAACTGCTAGTGTAATCACTTACAAGGATAAGACGTTAGTAACAACCGTACTATTACTCACAGTGGTAGGTCTCTGATAGCGGTGGAACGATATCCTCGTCTTGACCTACAAACACAATGCACATAACAGATTATGAGAATAAAACCAATCTTTTTTTATTCCTCACTCAATAGCTATGGTGGTTCTAGACTCATTAGTCCTCCATAGGTTATAATCCATGCCCCATAAGATAGGAGGAATCGATAGGAGAAAGGTTCAGATGAAGAAACGGTACAAATCGGTAAACAGAAAGTGAACAGTCGTCACTAATTTGGGCATAACTATTTCTGTATTTAAACTTTGGGAGTGAGCCTACCACCATTGGAAACTAGACTTCCGGGGCTTGATTTTAGGCTCAAGAATCACACAAAACGGAGTCCAGATGCAAAAGATATACTTGTTCAAAGTTACCTAGTGCATGCTGAAACAGGGGTGGCCGCTCGTGCGCCCACTTTGGCCGCTCGTGCGGCCCAATTCCGCTCGAGCGAAGAAACCCAGCCGCTCATGTGGTCAAAAGCAGAATGGAAATCTCTTTATTTTCCTCATGCTCCGCTCGTGCGGTGCTCGTGGCCGCTCGTGCGGTCTAGGCAAAAAACATCAGTCCGAAAACGGTTCTTTTGCTCAAACACTTGATTCTTTTCATTCTTAAGCTTGGTTCTAAACATAAATAACTCAAAAACATGTAAAATTGACCCACAAGGTGATAAACTATCAACATTCAAGTGTAATCCCATCTCAAACAAATCAATCTTTGCCTCAAATTAAAATTCAAGTCCCATCTTTTCCATATATTCAAACTTCCATAACATATGCTCAAAATCATGCTAGTACATCTTACCCATGGTTGATTCTCACATTAAATCTTGTTATTCTACAAATCATTCCTAAGATTGAACCCACATCAAACAAATTAAAGAAACTCAAGGTTCAATTTCTTAAATTCAACCCAATCCACTCATATAGATGGATTCTCTACAAGGATAGTAGTTAGAGCCACATACCTTACCCAAATCCTTGTTCTTCCCTTTAATCTCTTCAATTTTCCCAAGCTTCTTGGTTGATCTCCTTCCTCTCTCTTCTACTTTCTTCAATCATCCTCAAATCCCCCATGGATGTTGAGTTTTGCCTCTCCTTCTCTCTCTCACGGTTTTACTTTCTCTCACCCTTAGATATTTTCCCAAAAATATGAGTTCAACAACTCATATATCTATGCATATATAATACAAACATAAGTTCACCATTCCAGGGGAAACCAAACGTGCCCTTACGAATCGCACAAAATCAAATTTCAATTAAACTTCCCAGATGACTCTAAAAATTATGCTGATCATAAATATGTCATCTGTTCCGGTTTCTGAAGCCTCTACGACCTTCAATTTTGCACCCAAACGTGCATTAACGAATCAGACAAATTAGAATTCCAATTAATCTTCCCAAATAGTTCCAAAAATTCCCATTAACATTCCAAGTACTCAATTTTGATTTCTGAATCCATATAGGTCGGTAATTTCAATTTTAAATCCGTAACTCAACAGATAATGCTTCAATTCCAAAAGATATAGCTAAATTAAAACACCTCATCTCATAGTTAAATACAAATGATTTCTTATACGCATTTTAGGGTCATTACATTCTCCCCACCTTAAGAAGTTTGGTCCTCCAAACTTGATTCACCTTGTCACAAGTCTCGTTCCGTCCTAGACATATAATATTTCTCAATCATTTAGCCATTCACAATCCTATCCAGTCAATTCCAATGGAGTTTGCTCCCAAAACCACAAGTAATTCATCTTTACTAACTAATTGGTAACCCAATTGATAATAACACTTAATAACATCAAAACATCGTCTCGTTATTCACAACCCTGGTACATTTTAATTTACTAATCCAAAGGTCATACATTCCAAATACTATAACAACTTAACAACTAGATGAAATGTGCCTGAAATTTTCTTTATGGACATCTCAATCCCATTTATTTACATACCAAACAGTCCTTATTCATTTGACTTTTGAGTCTTTGAGTTCTTGCCAATGACTGTATCATAGGAATGTATTCTGCATTCATGACATTATATAATACTTAATTTTTAACAAAGTATCTGGTTGTGCATTGGTGTAACTGGTTGATTCACTTATTTCGATGAATGGAGGTTTTCTGCACCTTCTCTGCTTCCTCCCTCATATTCCATCTTAGGGTTGTGAATTTGAAAGAAAAAAAGTATTGTTAGTTTGGTAACTTCTAATGGGTCTTCTGATCATCTTCTTGCAGCTGTCTCCACTTTTATTTTAAATTTACTGAATGTTTGTAGACTTTAGGGTGCTAGGCACCAACCTAGTGGGTTGGCCCCTAAATGGCTCGTAGCTCTAATATCTGAATGTGCCAAAATAATATAAATGGGAACCATTTGCACCATAGCTTGTGCCAAGCATATTTTCCAGATTTATTGCTAGGATCGACTAAATTGAACATGCATCTAACCAGGAAATGGGAGAACAAAAATAGTGGGGCATTGTTGCATTGATAACTTCAAAGCATTTTATTGTGCTTCCAAGCATTCCTTTCCTGAGTGTGCTTTTCTTTTTTTTTCCCCTCTTATTATATTATTATTATTATTGTTATTATTATATCTCGTTGTCTATATGCTTTGTTCTTTCTTTATGGTCCTACTCATTAATTTTTGTTTGGATCATCATAGTATGAACCAATTGAAATCAATAATGAGGAACATGATGACAAACCGGAGGGTGCAACAGATTTCAGTAATAAATTAATATTTATTTTGCTAGTTTGAAGAATTTATCTCTGATATATGCCCCATTTTGAAAGGGCAAAAATTTGATTGTATTGTTTTCTTGAATTGATATCTACTGAGGCATGTATGTTCTCTCTAGATGGAGAAATTTTAGCTGGAAGGTAACTTCCTCCTGTATGCCATCCTGAACTTCATGGTGATATAGCCTTCCATTCCCTTTATATGTTGCAAATTGATGAGAATTTATTTTATTAGTTTGCTAAATACATTTTAGGCTTTTCTAATTATATAGTTGCATTGTTAGTGCCTCTAAGAAGGCTAGAATTGATCTTCACAAGTAATTAATGTGCCTCTAATTATATACTTCATTTTATTATTTATTTTTTCTACATAATTAATGTGTCCTTGCATTAAAAACATATTTTTTTTTTTTTACCTTTTAACAAGTTTTGGTGGTGCTCTCCATACTTGAGCTGTCCGTAATCTCTCATATGAGTATATATTTATTTGATGAACGTGAAGTTTTTTGAATGTGGGTGCTTGCAGGTGGTGGTGAGAGTTTTGAACTTGGATTGTGATTGTTGGGCTAACTTTTTGCTGACTTTATTATTGGCAATGATTATAATTGTTAACTTTTTATTTTATTTTATTTTATTCTTGGGTTAGTTTCTCTATTTTTTGATGACTGATTCCAGTGTTTTTTTTTTTGTTGTAGGAGCATTGGCCAGTTTGTTCCTTGAAATAAGCATTGGCCCATGAATGAGTTATCCAATATTTGGATGGTTTTATTAACATTTTTTTGGGGTATGGTTTGCGGTTAAATATAAATAGGTAGGAAATGTTACAATTTTTTTATATTGTTTGTCGAATGTAAAATTGTAGCCACCTGGAAGAGGAATTAAATTTGTTTGGTTTATTTTTGGTTTATTTTCATTTATGTGCTTCTGTATAGAATCCTTGCCTTTCAGAGTTGACCTTATTTAGCTAATAATGCAATTTGACAATTGAATACTTATTTTGCAGATTTTTTTTTTTTTTTTTTTTTGAGAAGCATTATTTTGCAGATTTAGTGCAATGAAATTTATTTATATTTTTTTCTTTCTATAAATAGCAGTGCAAATTTTTTTTTTTTTGTAAAAAAAAAGGAGACAAAATGGCGTTTTTGAAAAAACGTCACTAAGTGTTGTCATATGTCAGCATTTAACTGTGACGGTTTTTTAGATAACAGATGTATGAGAATTTACGGCATTTTAAAAAACGCCGGCTAAAGTCATTAGCGACGTTTACTAAACGTCATATACCTAAGACGGCGGCCGTATCTGCGATGAAAGTTATAAACATCACTTTATCCTTTAACGGCGTTTTTAAGGCTTATAGTGGCGTTTTTTAAACGTCGCGAATTCTGAAAATTCCTGCAGTGCCATCTCCACCTCCTCTATCTCAATCTCCCTTCTAACCTCCATCTATATCACCTCCTTCATCCTAATCCCCTCCCAAACTTTACAAACAAACACAACACTAAATAACCCCACCTCCATCCTAATCCCCTCCCATCTATTTAATCCCAAAACAAACGGGGCCTTAATACTTTGTACAAGCGGAGAGGTTGTGCTAATTGAATAACTAGCAATGGATTTTCACTGACCCAAGAAAATAAAAAAATAAAAAATTATTCGTAAGGTAAACAATTTTTTAATGATTAGGTTATAGTTAAATTTACATAAATTTTAAGTTAGTTAATTAATGAGATATTTATAGATCGTTCCTACTGATCAAATTTATTTATTTATATGTTCTATTTTTTTCACTTATCAATATTTTCAAAATTATTTGGACAAAATAAGCATTTCAGAAATTATTGGTGCATTTAAAAAATATATATATACAAGACTTATAGATAATTAAATCCATCACATAAAATTAGCCTTTAATTGACCATTAATTAATTTCTAAGTCACTTCTAATGCCTCGCCCAATTATATTTTCACAATCCAACTCTACTCATCCATTCTTATCTAAAAGTAATAGCATAAAACAAATTATAATTTCTGTACCAAAATTAAAATTATAAAACTTATAGGATGGAATATATTTATTGCTCATATATGTATTTTTTTGTAATTTATTCTTTAATTTCTACCAATTAAACTGTGGCAAGTATTTCTTTTTCAGTCCTGCAAGGGACCCCGGTGGGGGTGACCCCCAACACCCCCACCCCCACCCCCACGTGTGGGGCAACAAGTGAAAGACAAAAAAAAATAAAAATAAAATATGGACCAATGAAAAAACAGTGGGGGTGGTGGGGGTCACCCCCGCTGAGGGTCTGAGGCAATTTTCTTTCTTTTTATAAACTTAAAACACACAAAATGTATATAACTTCTTTTATGTGTAAGATTAAAATTTAACAAGTATTAAACTGAATATTAGACAATTTTACCCCTCATTATTTTTCAACCATCGTTGACCAAAGGATTAAAACTAGGGGTGCTTACGTGTAGGTATTATCTAATAGGTCCTCTAGAAAAATTTGTCAGAAAAAAAGGTTACTAATTATAAGTTCTGACATTCGAATTATTTTTTTTTGCAAAAATCTTCTCTAAATCCGGGCAAGTAGTGGCACTAACATTTTTTTAGGGTGAATTACATTAACGGTTCCTATAATTTGGAGTTTGTGTCACTTTACTTTCTAATTTTTCAATTGTGATACATTTAATCCTGAATTTTGAATCTTATTTTAAATAAAGACAATTGAAAATACTATTGGATTTTTCAAGGGCAAAATCGTCAATTTGATAAAATATAAACTAATTTGACAAAAATAAATGTCCAAATAATATTTTGAATTTTTAAAAATTATTTCTGCCCACTAAAGATAAAATTATGTAAAATTAACAAATCTTTTAGACATTTATTTATTTTATCAAATTAATTTTTATTATGTGTTTGGATGATAATCATGTAATGGGTGATTGTTTATGTTTTCATTAAATTAGTTTTTATTTTTTTAAAAGTCAAATATAGCTACAACCTTGATATCATTATTAAACCAATCTATTAAATTAAAAAATTCAAAACTAAAAACATTTCATATATTAAATATATTGATTACATATTAAAAGCTTAACAACTACCCATTACATGATCATCCAAACATATAATAAAAATTAATTTAGTAAAATAAATAAATAAATAAGGGTGAATTACATTAATGGTCCCTATAGTTTGGGACTTGTGTCATTTTCGTTCCTGACTTTTCTATTGTGACACATTTGACCTTGAATTTTGAATTTTGTTCTAAATAAAGACAATTGTAAATACTATTAGATTTTTCAAGGGCAAAATCATCAATTTGATAAAATATAAATTAATTTGACAAAAATAAATGTCAAGAAATTATTTTTGAATTTTAAAAAATTATTTCTAGCGACTAAAGATAAAATTATATAAAATTGATAATTTTTTTAGACATTTATTTATTTTTTTACCAAATTAATTTTTATTATGTATTTGGACGATGATCATGTAAAATTAATTTTTAAAAATTAACCATGTAATTTTTATTAATTTTTATCAATTTTACATAATTTTATTTTTGGTGGGTAGAAATAATTTTTTAAAAAATTTAAAATATTTTTGATATTTATTTTTGTCAAATTAGTTTATATTTTATCAAATTGACAATTTTGCCCTTAAAATTAAGTAATGGTATGTTCAATTGTCCTTATTTGGAATAAGATTCAAAATTCAAGGTCAAATGTGTCACAATTGAAAAGTCAGGGACTAAAGTGACACAAGTCCCAAACTATAGGGACTATTAGTGTAATTTGCCCAATAAATAAATGTCTAAAAGATAAATTAATTTTACATAATTTTATCTTTGATGGGTAGAAATAATTTTTAAAAATTTTGTCATTTGTTTTGTCAAAATAGTTTATATTTTATCAAATTGATTTTGTCCTTGAAACTAAGTAATGATATGTTCAATTGTCCTCATTTGGAACAAAATTAAAATTCAGGATTAAATGTATTATAATTGAAAAGTTAAGTATCAAAGTGACATAAGTTCCAAACTATATGGACGATTAGTGTAATTCACCTTTTTATTTTTTTATTTTTTAATATGAATCACTTAGCCGATGTGAATATATTGGCCTTCTATTCTTTTTTTAAAAATACTTATTTAAAAAAAATAAAATTGAAAATAAACGAAAACCTAAAACAATTGAATTGTTGTATTATGCTTTGAATGCCAATTGTGCCCATTTTCCTAATTAAGAAAGGCAAACGAGTGTTACGAAAGAGCAAATTTAAGTGAACAGATTTATAGAATAGACACGCCACGTGTAGGACTTATTCTCCATCTCACATATATATTCCATTCTATAAGACCATCTCCAACGCTTAACCAAAATTGATATCAGATTTAAATTTTGATGAAAAATGTTCTTTTCCATGCTCCAATCGTTGCATCAGATGAGTATCAAAATGAGAAATCAGCAAAAAAAATATCAAACTGAAAACAAGTTCTGTATTTTACCAAATCACTGTTACGGACCGTTGAAGGAGATACATCGGTTGCCCGGCCGGTTGCCCGGCCGGTTGACCAACCGGTCAACCGGTTCATGAGATTAGGCGACGGGTTTGGACTGTGAGTGGTTTGAACTGGCTGAACTGGGTTTGAACTGGTCCGTGGCCTGGGGAACCGGTCAACCGGCCGGTTGACCGGCTGGTTGACCATCCGGTCGCCCGGTCTACGCATCCTACAGGTATGGTTTGAACAGGTTTGGTTTGACAGGTTTGGTTTTAACAGGTAGAATTGTGGACTTGGAATAATTTCAAATAATTTGAATAAATGATATAAATTTTAATTTCATTGAAAATATAATTCAAATTGTTATCTTTTTTATATAAATATTTTAAAATTAGTGGTTTCAGTAAATTTACCGTTGAATGGACAGAGTCTTTGATAATTTGCCGCTCATATACATCTTTTAAAAAGTAGCCGTTTTAATAAATTTACCGTTGCATCAACAGAGTTTTTTTAAAATTTACCGTTGATAATGTGTGCTATAAAATATATCAGTTTTGTATATCAAGATGACAGAGTCTTTTATTTTGAGAAGAGCATTATATTGTATGTTGTGAATTTTGTTTCTTCTGTGATTTTTCTCCATTGAAACTTTAATTTATATTGTATATCATTCTAATATTTTTTACTATTTTACATATTGTATGTACTGTATTTTTTTTAAGTGATGGAAGATTTCCAAATGTTTGAAGAATCACAAATGTTTCAGCACAACACTGATATTAATTTTATGTCGGAAACTTCGCGAGAACAGAACACGCAGAGCAGTGATAATCATTTCATTTCAGAAACTTCTCGTGTTTCTCGTGGTAAAGCATTTACAATTATAGAAGATGAAACTTTATGTAGATCTTGGTTAGCAGTCTCTCAAGATCCCATTACTGGTAATAGTCAGACTATGGTTATATTTTGGGAACGAGTACTTGTTAATTTTAATTCACAATTGAGTGGTGAATCAAATCGAAACCGTATTTCTTTGTCGCACCGTTGGTCTGCCATGCAAAAGGCAATTAATAAATTCTGTGGTTTTCTTGAACAAATTCAACTGAGGCAACAAAGTGGAACAACTGAGGCAGACATGGTAACATTTATTTGTGTTATTAAATATCAAATTTCTTCTGTAAACATGTATTTGTTATTAAAATTGTTGTAATTTTTTCTTGTAGGTCGCTGAAGCAAAGCGGATGTATCATGTAATACAGAAAAAACACTTCACATTTGATACATGTTGGGATATTTTGCGCCGAAGTTGTAAGTGGGATGAATTTCGAACACAATCCAAAAAGAGTACGCAACATGCTTTTCCATGTTCTAATCCACCATCTGGAGAATCTGATGCATTTCAATCAAACCAGAATAATGTTCTGCACGAAGAACCATCTAATCCATCAACACGACCAATTGGTACTAAAGCAGCGAAAGAGAAGTTGAAGAATCAAACAACCCGCGATAGTAGATTTGATGAAATGGCTGCCAACCAATCCAAAATGATTGAAGTGTTATCAACTATTTCTGCTAGAACTATTGAGCGAGATGAACAAAAGGCGATCGACCGTAACCAGAAAGCTGCAGACCGTCGAAGAAGGGCCGAAGATAGGGAGGAACAACTAAAACTCCTATCTATGATGAATGAAAGAGAACAACGAAATGAAGATCATAAAATAATGTCAATGGACATGACAAATTTAAATCCAATGCAAAGGGCGTACTACGAAGATCTTCAACGACAGATTTTATTTCGAACAACTAATAGGTTACCTTGAAAGGTTCTGTATTTATTGGTTTCATGTATTGGTGTCATCTATTGGAAAAGGAAAAGGAAAAACTGTGTACAATTATATGAAATGTGTCACTTGCGTTTTCTATATATGTAAAATGACAAATTAATTAATTTGTGCTCAGTTTTTGTTTGTTGAGATGGTTGCGATCTATTCTCTACTGCTTCTTTGGATACCATATTGATTGGTAAAAACAAAACACACCAATTGCTAAGTACTTATCATGAATCTAATTCTTCTTCATGAATATGTCGAAAACTTTCATACAAATTTAAGTAATGAGAAACATTAATAACATATTACACATTATGGTATGAGTGAAGGTCGAAAAGATGGTGCTAAAGTAATACCCAAGCAAGTTCATTTTATATCACATAATATTACAAAATCAGTACATTCATAAAAGAAATTTACCTAACAAAAGGTTGTGAAAATAATACAAGACAAAACAATGGATTAACATTGTGGCACACCGATCAGCAGTCATTATCTGGTTGTGGTGGAGGAGGGAAGTAGTGATGGTATATGTCATTTACACGATGCTCAATTCTATCAATGCGATTGTTTGCCATGTCATGACGTCTTCCAATGTCCAAACGAAACTCACCAAATTGTTCAATTAATGAGTTCTGTGCAGTGGCAAATGTCTCAAACTGAGTACCCAACGAATTTACCTGATTAGCCATTTGATGTTCCCATTCAACGCGTTGATTATAACGTTGTTCTTGTATGGCCAAAAAATCAGTCCAATATTGAGGTGGTTCAGTTGATGGCATCACATTGACAGGAGGATCTTGTCGAGCATCATCTGGTGGGACTTCATCCTCTGAATCTTCTGCAGCATTATCATTTCCCATTAAATTGGTGGCTGCACCAGCACGATTCACAGTATATAGCGTAATGGGTGAACGTATTTTGATCTCCATTTCATTTGCAAGATGAATCTTAAAATATTTGAAAATTTTTGTCAAGAGCGCCCCAAACAGTAATGACCGGCCCATTTCTTGATTTGCCAGCACCATTTCTTTCATAATTATGTAAGCCACATCTAACTTCTGCCCAACCTCAAAACAGTATAACAAATAGGCATTAAAATATGGGACCGCATCATGATGTCCTTTTTTCGGAGTGACATTTTCTACAATCCACCGGTGGAGGATGCGAAGATAAGATTTTAAATGTCTTGCTTGTAGACTAGTTCCAGTAAATCTGTTCTGACATATAGTAGTATATACATCAGAACCATTACCGACAATATTAACTAACTCAGCCTCAGTCTGAAAATAGGTATTTTCTTCACCTACCTCAACTCCAATAATGCGTGCCAAAGTAGGAACATCAAACTGTACACCCTTTCCTTTCACATATGAGATAAGAGTAAAATTTCCATCTTCTTCGTGAGTAACTCTTAGGTGAACATAAAAAAGGGATACTAGCCGTGGATATACCTTTTGGGGTAAATTAATTAAATTTAGCCATCCCATTGATTCAAGTTTACTAACTAGTAGTGCATCATATTGAGGTGGCAGATTGACCCTCCTCCCTGTTACAATAGGTCGGCTTGAGAAATTTTGAAAGGCTAGTTCATGACTTTCACTGAGAAATTCATCTGTAGGATATGACTGATTTTGAGGCTGCTGTTGTTCGCGTCGGTGAGGGTTAGAACTTTCACTAGCTTCTGTTCTCACTCTTTTAGTTCTAGGCATGATGTAAATATCTGTTGAATTTTAATAAAAATGTGCTGTAATGAACTAATGAACATAAACACTGTCTTTTAAAATGCTCACTGTAAACATGAACTTAGAATTAAAATGTAGACATATATTTTTAATGAAGCATGGCCACTGAAAATTTAAGAACATAGTAATGTACTATAAAAGCATGCAGACTCTCTATTCAGTACATAACAAATGAATGTAACATCAAGTACAAATCAAAATATTGTTCTGTAGTGCAGGTTTTAATAAACTATTTTCATTTTAAAAACATTAAAGTAACATGAAGAAAAAATCAAAATGTTGATCTGTAGTTGAGGTTTTAATAAACTAATGTCATTTAAAAAACATTAAACTCAACTCTTGTTCTGTTCTGTGGTTGAGGTTGAAATGAACTACATTAATTTTGAAGACATGAAAATCAAAATGTTGATCTGTAGTTGAGGTTTTAATAAACTAATGTCATTTAAAAAACATTAAACTCAACTCTTGTTCTGTTCTGTGGTTGAGGTTGAAATGAACTACATTAATTTTGAAGACATGAAAAGCAAAATGTTCATCTGTAGTTGAGTTTTTAATAAACTAATGTCATTTAAAAAACATTAAACTCAACTCTTGTTCTGTGGTTAAGTTTCAAGACATGAAAGTAAAAAACATTCATTTTCAAACATGAAAGGTTTTAATAAATTACATCTATTTTGAAAACAAGAAAGTAACATGAAGTGAAACTTAAACAACATAAATTTAGCAAACATGAAAGTAACATATAGTGAAATTATGTTCCTGTCTTCTGTAAACCAGTTGAAGAAACCAGTTGAAGAATTGAGTGGCATGCACACTGGAACAAAAAAAAAAAAAAAAAAATTGGAAGGGCCGGTTGACCAACCGGTTGCCCAACCGGTTGCCCGGTGACTCACCTTGGTCAATAATGCTGCCTGTTTGTTCTGTGGTTGATGATCTGCCTGTTTGTTCCGACCAATTGTTCTGTGGTTGATGATCTGCCTGTTTGTTCTGTGGTTCATGATCTGCCTTGTTTTCAAGAATTGATTGGCATGCACACTGAAACCAGTTGAAGAATTGAGTGGCATGCAAAATCTTGATCTGCCTTGTTTTCAATATCTGCCTTGTTCCTCTGTTCCTACTGATGCTGCTTTCCTGATGATGGAGATTCACACTTCAAAATGTAGAGTGTTCCTACTGATGCTGCTTTCGTGATGATGGAGATTCACACTTGAAAATGATGGTGATGGCAATGTTCAGATGATATAGATGATATAGAGGATGGTAGGTGGTTCAATTGATAGCTTCTGAATGGTAGGTGGTTGAATAAATGATTTTATATCATGTAGTTCAATGTGTGTAGGGTCAATGTTGAATGTGGCAGAAAAGTAGGTTGAATGCATCAACATCAAACTCATTTACGGATGGCACAAATAATTGATGCCACAAATAATGCAGGACAAATTTATGGAATGGCACAAATTATTGATGCCACAAATAATGTATGGCATAAATACATTGAATAATGCACACATAATGTATGCATTGAATAATGAAAATGCATTGAATTGAAAATAAATATACATACAAATACATTATTGAAGATAAATACATTATTGAAAATAAATACACAAATACATACAAATACATTATTGAAAATAAATATACATACAAATACATTGCATATACATACTGAAATGCACACATAATGTACAATTATAAATATTGAAGATAAATCCTTACAAAAAAAATTATTAGAATGCACCCTTACTTAATTGAATGCTTCATTTGATGAAAAAATTGAATGCTCCAATCCTCACTTCTTAAAAATGCCAAACCCTTAATCATCAACTATTTTTAAAAATTCCAAACCTATTCCCAAAAGTTTGAGAATCACGAATTTGGTAAGAAGCTTTTTTTTTGCCTTGATTTGATGAAACAAATGTAAAAGTTTGATGTAGATTGGAGGTGATTTTTACTAAATTTGTCATCAAATTTTAATTTGATAAAAGATTGAAGATTCTTAGGAAATGTGTGATTCACTGTTTAAGGATGGAAGGGAATCAATGAGTAATGGTAGGAATATAAATACAAAACACGAGACAGATATGTCTCATATGAAATGTGATGTACATGATATGAGATCCACATATAATACTCATTTCATGTAAAACATATATGTCATATTTTATATTTCATATTTGTGTTCCTACACTTATTGGGGAATCAATAGTGAACCAAACTTGCAACTCCAAAACAGAATTATAGAACTCCAAAACTTAGCAGTCATACTGAAATAAATCATTTTGATGATTGTTATAAATTGAACAGAGAACAATTATGAATATTGAAGATTGGATCACCACAATAGCACATGTAATCACATAACTTCTGCGTTACTTGGTTAATATAGTACATCATAATGAAGATTACAAACAAGACAACCTTCTATTTCTTTACTAAACAAACTTACAAAATATATCTGTGGTGAATCTAGTTTTCACCGCGAAGATGCCACATATGTTCTATTAAATCATTACGGAGGGCATGATATGCATTTTTATCCCTAATACCTAAATGACGAGACAAAAATGATTCAAAGTCATTGGTAGGAGTAGAGGAAAGTTGCACTGGTGTGTTGGTAGATGACATTTCATAATCAAAATCAAGGTGCTCCTCCCTCTCATCTTCAACAATCATATTGTGTAATATAATGCAAGTCTTCATTATGTTGGCAAGCATTTTTGGATCCCAAAAACGTACAGCACCACCTATAATTGCGAATCGAGATTGGAGGACTCCGAATGCCCGCTCGACATCTTTCCTAGCAGACTCTTGCATCATTGCAAAATGTTGTCTCTTTGCTCATTGGGGAGAAGAAATTGTTTGAACCAGTGTTGCCCATTGCGGGTATATACCATCAGCAAGGTAATAACCCATATCGTAACTATGTCCATTAACAGTATAGTGGACAGAGGGAGCCTTACCTTGGGCAAGATCAGAAAACAAAGGTGACCGGTCTAATACATTCAAGTCATTGTGTGACCCAGGCATTCCAAAAAATGCATGCCAAATCCATAAGTCATAAGAAGCTACTGCTTCAAGAATGATGGTTGGCTTTTTTTGATGGCCTACGTATTGACCTTGCCATGCTTTTGGACAATTTTTCCACTCCCAATGCATGCAATCTAAACTTCCCAACATACCCGGAAACCCCCGAACCTCGCCAATAGCAAGTAACCTAGCAATGTCAGTTGGTGTCGGAGATCTCAGATATTCTACTCCAAAGATTTCAATGACTGAGTAACAAAATTGTTGCAAACTTTGAATGACAGTGCTTTCCCCAATACGTATGTAATCATCAACTGCATCTGCTGCAACACCGTATGATAATATTCTCATCGCTGAAGTCATTTTTTGTAGGGCAGATAATCCAAGTACACGAGCTGCATCTTGTTTTTGAATAAAATATGGATTCTGTGCTTCGATTGCATTCAAAATTCGCAAATACAAAGGACGACGCATTCGAAAACGTCTCCGAAATATTGTAGGTGAATACACTGGATTTACAGCAAAATAATCTGCAAATAATCTGTCATGACCTTGCCTTCTATCTCTGCGTATATACTTGTGACCTACAATAGAACCCCCGATTTTCTTTGAGCTATCACTTGACTTAAGAATCTGAACCATACTACTGGTATTCTGCTCATAAGCTGCTAAAAGTGTAATCATATATTCATCATCAGACTCCTCATCAGAGGAGGAGGAAGAAGAAGAGGATGAAAATGAAGTAAATATTATGGATTTCAAAGTATCCATTACCCTCTGTTTTTGTTTAAGATATGATTCTTGTGTAGTTGTGTAAGATATGATCCTTGTCTGGCATATAAATAATAAGTAAACCAATGGAGGGAAAAAGAAATAGCAAAATAATTAGGAACAGAAACGGAGGGAAATCAAAAAAGAAAAAAAAAAAAAATTAAAGATGACCGGTCGACCGGCCGGTTGACCGGCCGGTCAACCAACCGGTCGCCCCTACCGGTTCACATCCGTCAGTTTACTTGGTCGGTTCAAACAGTTCAGTTGTTGGTTCAGAAAGGTTTTTTAAAAAAAAAAAATTTTTCACTACTCGGTCGACCGGTCCGGTCGACCATCAGGTCGACCATCCGGTTGTCCTGACTGAAATTTGATGAAGCTGAAGCGTTGGAGTGTGAAGTATCAAATTCAGGAAATGATAATTTTTTAACTCAAATTTGGTGAAATATTAGGTTAACCGTTGGAGATGCTCTAAGGTAGGTTTTTTTGGACGGACTGAATAGAGGGATTGTAATTTATTAAATTGTTAGTTTTGCGATATATTGTCCTCAGACTATTTGGTTAGATTAGATTTATATCTTATGTTTGTTTAGTCATGGGATTAGATGTTTAGATTGAACTATTTGTAGTGAATTTAATGTTTAGTTGGACGGACTGAATAAGAATAAATGTTCAAAAATCTATTTTACCCTTGGAATTTATAATTTTTATTTAATATATAATTTTAAATTTGTAATCTATAATTTATATTTTATAATTTAACAACATTAAAAAATTTTAATTTATAAGGCCATAATTTTAATTTATTACTTTCAATTAAATTAAATTTATAATTTATATTTTTTGTTTAATATATAATTTTAAATTAAAAAAACTAAAAAAATAATTTTATTTAATATAAATTTATTTTTTTAACAACACTACAAAAATTATAAAGCCATAATTTTTAATTTTTAATTTATAATTAAATTAAATTTATAATTTATAATTTTTATTTAATATATAATTTTAAATTAAAAACACTAAAAAAATAATTTATAAATGTTCAAAAGACTATTTTACCCCTTTTCAATTATTTTTTAACTAATAACATGAGGGTAAAATAAACATTTCACACATTAGTCCCATGGGATATCAATCCCATAGAAATAATCCAACCCCACCTAGGATATAAAATTCCTCATATGAGAAACTAATAGTCCAGAGGGACTTTTAATCCGGAACAAAAAAATTAAACCAAATAATAGACTATTAATCTGAATAGACTAAAATCCAATCTCATAAAATAATCCTTCAAAACAAATTCACTCTAAAAATCTAGTGTTCAAAGCAGAATTGTATAATTAATGATATACTTCGTAACAAAAAGTTAGTGGGCTTTTATTTTGGAATTAGCTTGACTGGTGTAGTTTGGGCCCATGGGTCTACGCTGGGTCTGATTTTGATAATTTGTTAAAAAAAATTAAATTGATTTGATAATTATAGTCATATAATTTTAACATATTTATTTTTTAAAAAATAAATGGTTTATTTTTTAAATTATATATGTTTATTTTTTTATAAACAAAAATAATAAAATTATGTAACTATAATAATAAGATCCATTTATATATGGGAGGCTAAAAAGTTAATAATTTAAATCATTGACAGCTTAATTTGAGAACTTGGTTAAAAGTCATATTGGCTTTTAACTTATTATAGGTCGTATCATCTCTCTATTTTTTTATACATTTTATGAAAAAAGTAAAAAAAAGTCAAAAAATTAACTTTTAACTTACTTCTCAAAACATGTCAAAATATGAATTATCCGAAGTCAAACTTAATACATATATTGGCCTCCTTCGGAAAGTTAGCTATTTTGATAGGCTATTTTAATTTTTGATTATTTTAATGGCTAAAATATTTATATTTGGAAAGATAATTAAATTTTTTTGTAGTTTGATGTGATATTTATAAGAGAAAAAATAAAATAATTATGAATTTAATATAATATTTTATCTTATTAACTATTTTAATTTATTCTATCTTTTTATAAATCTTAACTCCAAATAAAAAAAAAAAAAAATCCTTTGCCATAGAAGACCATTTCTTTTAAATCACACAAAGATGTGTCAAATGTCATTCGGTTGCCAATTACCAATCAAGACGCCAAGTATCGTTATGATGGCCCAATCCAACACAAATGATTGTTTTACTGTTTTAGGTATGATTTATAAATTAATTTTTTTAATTTTATTTTGAAAAGATATATAAAAAAAAAAAGTAAAAAAGTGATTCAATCTAAATAAGTTAATAAATTGAGTTTTTTAGTTCATCTCAAAAGAGACCAAAATATAAATAAAAAAAAATGTTGACCTTTGCTTGTATATTATAAAGGAAGACTTACGTGTAGATCATAATAGGCGGTTTTGTTATTTAATAAGTCATGTGAAAATTAATGATATTTTTTTATCAAATACTACGTCACTCATTATTAATTTTTAACGATAATTTGAAAAATTTGTCATAAAAAGGTCACTAATTATAAGTTTTAGCGACAGTTTAAAAAAATTGTTACAAAAAAAGTTACTAATTTTTAATTTTTAGCGACAATTTGAAAAATTCGTTGTAGAAAAATATAACTAATTGTAAATTTTAGCAATAATTTATTAAAATTGTGACTAAAAAAGTTGCTAATCGTCAATTTTTAGCGACATACAAAAAATTATAACAAAAAATTATTTTTATCGATGATATTACTATATTTTTAATAAGACTTCATGGTCATGTTTGATTCACAAGATTAATAGTGAAGTATTAATAATCCTATTAAATTAGTGTGGTATTCACTGGGGGTGTTTGTTTCAGCTTTTCAGAGCTAACTTATGACTTTTAGTTTTAAAAAAGTGATTTTGGACTGTTTGGTTAAACTTATTTCAAACAGCTTCTGATTCTAACAGCTTATTTTAACTAAAAAGCTGATTCTGAGAAGCTGCTCACCCCCTTATTTCTGATTATCAGCTTCTGCTGTAGACATATTAATTTTTGGTTCTACTCTTAAATTTTTTTATTTTTTATTTTTTTAAAAATAGAAAAAGACCCAAATGAACTATATTATTATTATTATTATTATTATTATTATTATTATTATTATTTTTTATGAGAAATGTAGACAAATAAAAAATAAAAATTAATTGAAAAAACTATTTCACAGCTTATTTAACAAACACTACTCAGCAACTTAAATCTATAATCCAACAGCTACACCAAACAGATTAACAACTTCTGATTAAAGTCATAATCTATAATCTATAAGCTGTTTTAACAGCTACACCAAACGGAGCCACTATCCAATTGGATTAATATCCATTAGATTAATAATCCCACCCCTACCCCATTACTAATAATCCTACAAATTTGTTGGATTAATTATCCATTGAATTAATAATCCTAAACCAAAATGTTAAAACAAACATAGGATAATTGGGCTCATGGATTAATAATCCCAATCCCATGCTCTAATCCACCCAATCAAACATGCCCTATGAGAATTAAATCCAACTATTAAGACCATCTCCAACCTGTAGACATCCCATTTTTGACCGTCCTCAAGACTTGGACGTCACCGTTTGAACACTCGGTGATTATCCATGTTTGTGTTCGTTTGGAGTTCCCGGAGGCCTCGGCTCGCGTGCCTTGCCTCAGGACCTCCGAACTCGACCGTTTAGTGTCTGGTTTTGCATCAAACACTTGTGTTTTGCCTTAGAAGGGCAGGGTAGGGCTTGTGGACCATCCCCACCCATCACCGGCAGTGGCTAGAGGCCACCGGCTAGTTTTTGCTGCCATCGGCAATATATATTGCCGGCCGGCACTATTTGTTGCCGGTCAGCACTTTTTAGTGCCGGCCGGCACTCTTTTTGGCCAAGATGGCATTTTTGGCCGGCCGATTACTGTGCATCTGCTTTAGCAGATATTTTAAGACAACTGTCTTACTTTTGCTCCCCTCCATACACGTGTATGGAGGGATCTCCCTCTTATGAAGCTTGTCTTGTAAGCTTTACAAGACAAGAAGTGCCATATATAGAGAGAGAGAGAGCTCTTGGCTGGAGAAGAGAGACATTTTTAGGATATTTGGAGAGCTTAGACAGCCATTGTTAGGGTTTGAGATCTAGGGTTAGGGTTTGTTACACCTTATCTCTCTCTTTTTCCCTCTTGTGTGTGTTTTAGTGTGTTTAGTCCATACTATTGCACACAAACACATAGTGTTTCACCTTTCTTTGGCTCTTGAGGTTCTAAGGGACTGGTTTTGAAGTTTTGGTGTTGGATTCAAGCTAAGGAAGGCCATTGGAGCACCATTTGTGAAGGGATCATCAAGGGTAAGAAACTTACACCTTTATTCCCCATTTTTGCATTGATTTTCCACCTGTCTTAGAGCTGTTTTTGTGCTTATTGTATAACATAAAAAATTTCTGTTTTTAGGCCCTCTTTATTGTTTATTAAGAGTGTTTTGTTGTTTGAGGGTGGTTGACCCCCCTTAGGCCTTGAAAGGCCTCATTTTGATCCATTTTGTGCTAGCTCCGGGCTTTTGGTGTTGGGGTCTCTTCACCACTGAAATCTTGAGGGATTTCAGTGGTGAAGATGATGCCTTGAAGTCCCAAGAAGGAGAGGGCCACCCCCTCTCCTTGTTGTCCTTGAAAAGGGCATGTTTTGGCCTCTTGAGAGAGCACTATGCTTGAGTGTGTGTTGAGCATGTTTAGGCTGTTTTTCATGTTTATATATCCATAATATAACATGATTTTAAGTTGGCTTTGGTACTCCATGCATGCTTAGCATAGTTGCCTTGTAATGCCTTGTTATGCCTTAACATGTCTTAGGTTGTTAGCCTTTGTTGGAGCATGTTTTAGGCTTGGTCTTGTGAAGATTTTGTGCATGTTTTGCCATATTCTAGGTCTGTCCTAGATTGTTTGGGTCGAACTTTGCATGCATCATGTAGCCCCTTTGCATTCGGGCTTGTTGGCCTCAAGTATGTGCATGTGTAGCATGACATCTTTGCATCGATTTGGTGATTTGGGGTCCCCCCATATGTCGTTTCAGTCCCATTTCCATGCTTGTTTGATTGCCTTGCATGCCTCTTTAATGCTTTGGAAGCATGTGTTGCATGCTCTATGTTTTGACCATTTGTGCATGCCTTTGTTTTTGAGTCATTTAGATGCCATCTAAGTGGTCTTTTGGGCCTTATGTTATGTGCTAAAATTCTGTTTTTAGTCATTTAGTCCATGCCATGTTTGGTCTTGCTAAGTGTAGTTCAATGCTCCATTGGCTTGCTTTCAACATCTGGACCATTTTGCATGTGAATGTTAGCTTATTTTGTTGCTTGGTTTGGCACCATCCTAACATGCATTTTTAGAGCTTATGTTGCATGCTAATTAGTCCATGATTCCCCCTTTCAAATGTGTTTGAGGGTTGTTCAATTTGTGCCTAAGGTTTGGACCATAACATGTGTATGTGTGCATGTGTGTTTAGCCTCCATCTTTGAGCCTTATGGCTACTGTTTTAGGCCTATTTAGAGTTGCCTAATTCATGTTTAAGTCCATCTTTGCACCCATTTGCATTGCCATATGTATGCTTGTATGCTTGCATAAGTTAGTCCCCATGCCATGTTGCATCCTTAGCTTGTATGCTTAGGTTACATTGCATCTTGCATGCATGCCTTGTTCCTTGACTTAGTGATAGGAATTGGGCCTTGTTTGGTTTGATTGGTTTGCATTACATTTGAAATCAAAGTTGCATACTTGGTTCTTCGGGCCATCATGCATGGAAATACGTGATTGGTGGTCCGAGAATCGAGGCACATGCCCCTTTGAGTCATTATCATGATAAGGGACATGGTTGGTGCATATATGCCTTGAATTGTGCTGCCATGCTTTGCTTTGCCCTCTATTGCTGTCATTTGCAGATTCTGCAGGAACACTCTGCCGACCGGCAGTGTAATGTGCCGACCGGCAACAATTCCTCTGCCGACAGCTCCATTTTGTGCCAATGGCCACACACCATTGCCGGTGGTAATTCCACTCAGCCGGTGGCACTCCCCAGTGTCCAGGGATGCAGTCCTGAGGTTTTGACAGCCTCTAGAGGAGTGAAGGAAGGAAAACAGAGGCAGCCTATGCATGGCGGCGCGTTTCCCGAGGCGGTTTATCTGTTTTCTTAGCTTAATTTAATTTGTTAATTAAATTAATTAATTTGTAATTATTAATTAGCTTGCATAGTTAATTAATTTGTAATATTTATTTGGTCCCTCCGAGTGAGGGCAAGTCTGTAATAAGTGTGTGTGGGTGGTGAGTATGTCTTCCAATCCCCACTTCTTTCTTCCCTTTTATTTACCTGCTTATGATGGTAGATTAGGGCATGTTTAATTTAGCATACCTTATGCTATGCATGCGTGCATTCATGCATTTGTACTGCATGCATTAGGCTCGGTACATCACGCTAACTACATCTGTATTTCAATTCAAAAATTGAATATGTGATAGTTGATCGCATTTCATATGCCATGCTTAGGTTAGCCAAGCCTATCTAATTGCATCCTGTATGTGTTGCATTAGGCAATTTAACATGAACTAGGACACGCATGTTTGCTAACTAGCTTACTGTTTTGGCACGGAGTACAATGTAAGTATTTTCGCTTTAGCATCTCGCATGCGTGTGAATGTTAACATGACAGTATGCTTGCCATGTGGCTAGATGCTTATGTGATAAAATGTTTTGAATGCCTGTGGGTGAAGGTTGGATTGTTTGAGTTGGAAAAACTCATTGAAATCCGTGTTTTAGCCTACTTGCGAGTAGCAAATTTCAAAGCATTTTCAAAACAAACGGATATGCAATGTTTCTTTCCAAATTAGGCAATCTAGTCTATACTTGTTTGCTGCGCGCATAACATAGTAATTCTAGGCTAATAATTGGAATAAAAACACATAACGTTTTCAAAATTGGATATCATGGTTAGTAGAGGCCGGTTTTCGGACCGGGCGAAAGGGGGTGCTCATAGCTGACCTTCCCCGATCGTACCCAAGCTCCCAAGCCGAGACAACTCCGGTGATGACGGACATGTGGCCTTCGGCACCGAGTCAGGGTTTCCTAAATTTCCCCATTTTAAAAATATTTAGGTGGCGACTCTGTATCTGGCAAAGCAGTCCATGTTTGGCACTACTTTTTAAAAAATCTGTTTCTCAAAACGATTTGCCAGATTTGGACTCTTTGGTTCAGGTTACGAACCGCGACAACAAAAATCGCGAGTCCGAACTGTAGCAGCGGGGTCCCCCTCCGCGGGCGCGTCTACACAACCCTTCACCAAACCTAGCATCAAATTTGAAATTTGGTGAAAAAAACACTGTTTGGAGGTCCAACGATTTTACCAAATTGATATCAAATCGAGAATTCACCAAACGTTTCACCAAAAGGAGGACAGGCTCCGCATTTCACCAAAACACTGTGCATAACCGTTGGGGGAGACCAACCGGTCGACCACGAAAAGGTTCAACCAGTTTCAAAAAAAGTTCAAACAGTTGAAAAAAAAAAAAAATTTTTTTTGCCTTACCGGTCGACCAGCCGGTCGATCAACCGGTCGACCACTAAAAGGTTCAAACAGTTCAAAAAATTTTTTTTTTTTTGACTTAACCGGTCGACCACCCAGTCGACCAACCGGTTATCCCGGCACAGATTTGATGAAAATTTGATGAAAATCAATTGTTGGAGCACTCGGTATCAAATTGAGGAAAAAGTTATTTTTTTACTTAGATTTGATGAAAATTTTGGTTCAGGGTTGGAGATGCTCTAAGATCTATTTGATGAAAATAACTTAATTAATTTAACAACTTTTAGTAACACAATAAAGTCAAATTATGAATTTGAGATGCTTTCGTAATTATTCTTTATAGATACTTTTGTACTTATTTCATCACGATCCTCTCCATTATTGGGTAATTACATAGTTGTACACCTTCACCAGCACCACTATGACAAGTCTAAAAAACTTGTATCCCTTCTTATTGTTATCAAACACACACACACAAATGGAATTAGAATTAGAATGATATGAGGAAGCTAAGCATAATTGTAATGCTTTGGTCAATGGCAATTACTATGCCTGCGGTTCGTGGCATTGCAGAGAGTCCCAAAGATGTGGAGGAATGGTTCTATAAGCTCAGCACCAACAAAGTAGAGCAAAAGGTGACCAAACTTCACTTATACTTCCAAAACGTGAAGGGTATCACCACGGCCGTGGTGGCTCAAGCCAACTAGACAACCACATCACCCACCTCCTTCAGCCTAACCTTCATGATGGATAGCCCATTGACAGTGGGTCCTTCACAAAGTTCCAAGGTGATCGGTCGAGCCCAGGGAATGTATGGTGCAGCCTCCATGGAAGAAGTGCGTGAATTTATAGTCATGAACTTGGTCTTTATTGATGAAAACTACTACAATGGAAGCACTCTCACTGTTTTGGGCTCCAACCCCTCGTTTTATAAAAAACGTGAATTGACTGTGGTCGGAGGCACCGGTGTTTTTAGGCTGGCCCATGGTGTTGCTCTGTTGAACACCTATTTTTTCAACGCTGCCTTGGGTAATGCAGCGTTGAAAAATGAATTCTATTTTTCTAGTAATGGTGGAGGAGATGAGTGTCCTCTTCATCTTCTGCCCCTTTCTTTTGTTTGCTTTGTCAGGTGTTGATACATGAATTCGGATTGGGTATAAATTTAGTACAATCCAAATTTGTATTGAGTTTTATTAATAATTTGACGTACAAATGTATTTATTATGTTTAGATTTTTAGTAGTCGTCAAGCATTAATTAAATGGGCTTCTGACGTTGAAAAGAAGACTGGGTTTGTCATTATTATAAAGACATCAGATGCAGGTGGTAATGACAGAAAACCAAGACTTACCCTTGCTTGTGAAAGAAGTGGTTATTATAGAGACAACATGAAGATCAAGGGGGAACGATTGAGGTTGACAGGTTCTAAAAAGTGTGGATGTCCATTTCTATTAAGGGGGAAAAAATTACCTACAAATGATGAGTGGATGTTGCATGTCTTATGTGGAGTGCACACTCATCCATCTGCTGAACATCTTGAAGGGCACTCATTTGCTGGCAGATTATCTAAGGAGGAAACATCCTTATTAGTTGACATGTCGAAGAGTATGGTGCGACCAAAAGAGATATTCGTTACATTGAAACAAAGGGATGCCTTTAATGCGACAACAATGAAGACAATCTACAATGCACGTCATCGACATCGAGTAGTACAGAGGGCGGGAAGATCACAGATGCAACAACTATTGGGGCAATTGTCAATTCAAAATTATGTTGAGTGGCATCGATGTGATGATAGAGAGATGGTGACTGACTTGTTCTGGGCACACCCAGTTAGTTTGGAGTTGTTGCGTGCATTTTCACATGTGTTGATTATGGATTGCACATACAAGACTAATAGGTATCGACTCCCTCTCTTAGAGATTGTTGGGGTAACATCAACGGACTTGACTTTTTCAGTTGCTTTTGCTTATCTTGGTCATGAACGGGAGGACAACTATACATGGGCTTTAGGCGTATTGCGTACTATTATGGAGAATACTACTTTTCCAAAAGTCATTATTACAGATAGGGAGTTGGCTTTGATGAAAGGCATAGCAAAAGTTCTACCTATGGCTACTAATCTTTTATGTAGATGGCATATTAGTAAGAATGTTTTGATGAAGTGTAAGAAGGTTTTTAAGACGAAAGATAAATGGGATAAGTTCATGTATAGTTGGAGTGCTTTGGTATTGGTTAGAACAGAAGCAGAATTCAATGAACAATTTTCCACTATAAAGACTAAATTTAGTATGTATCCTGAAGCTATTAAGTATGTTACTACCAATTGGTTTGAGCCATACAAGGAAAAATTTGTTGCAGCTTGGACAGATAGTAATATGCATTTCGGAAATACTACTACAAAGAGGTAAATTATGGTCATTGCATTTATGAATTGCTATAATTCTTTGATTTTTATATTAAATACCAAAATATACAAACTTGTAGGGCGGAGAGTTCTCATGCTAAATTGAAGAGGCAACTTGGATCAAGTCAAGGCAGTTTTGAGACATCTTGGACCAAAATACACAATTTGTTAGAGTTGCAGCATGCAGACATTAAAGCCTCATTTCAGCAGAGTTTGATTGTAGTCCAACACAACTACACACTTACTGAGTTCATTGTGGTTTTATTTCAATTTATAGTTTGGACAAAATATTAGTAGAGTCAAAGAGATCGAATAGTGTAGGAATAGATGTTGCTGCATGTGGCTGCATTTTGCGACGTACACATGGGTTGCCATGTGCACATGAAATAGCTGAGTATTTTCAACAAGGTCGACCGATTCCCCTCTCGTGTGCAAATCCTCATTGGAGGAAGTTAGATATGCTTCCAGTTTCATAAAGTGCTTTTGTGAAGTTGAATTGCAAAACAGAGACTGATTTTTTTATTGAAAAATTCCAAACGATTGACGAGACGCATCAAGTGATCATTCTGAAGAAGTTGAGGGCGTTAATTAGTCCAGACAATACATTTTTTATGGAACTTGAACTCAAGACTGACACGCGAGGGAGGAGCCGAGGTCGCGGCCGTGGTCAATTCAAAATCAATATGTCTACTAAACGCGAGCCATCTGCGTTTGAGTTTGTACTATCTAGGGAAGATAGTTATTCACAGGGTGTTACCATCTCAACTACACCAGTTCGTAAGCAAGTGCAACGGAAGAAGGCAAAAAAAGATAAGGTAAATAATTACATAATACTTGTAACTATGTACCAAATATATTTTAATAGTTTTCCAACCTCATTTTAATTATTTCATATATCCATTGTTGTATATTTGTGATGTAGGTTTGTATGACGTAGTCAACAAATCGTATTTCTTACTTTGAACAATTTCCAGAGAAGTTGAGACCATATATCCGTCACATAAAATATGTACAAGCAGATGACAATTGTGGCTTTAGGGCAATAGCTGGATTGATCGATTAGATGAAGATGATTGGCAACAAGTTAGGCGCAACTTGTTGACTGAGTTGCATTCGAATGTAGTGCACTACATGCAACTATTTGGTTCACAAAAAAGGGTTGATGAACTTAACTCTATCTTATCCTACTTCGAACCTAACCCTGGATTTAATCATTGGATGACTATACCCGACATGGGCCATTTGATAGCATCATACTATCGAGTCGTTCTTTACCATTTATCCATGCAACAATGCTTGACGTTTTTACCACTTAGATCAATACCGATTGCAATACCTGATCGAAGAGATATTTGCATAGGATTTGTAAATGGAAACCATTTCGTGCAGGTAACTACCGAGCCTACTTACATCATTACCATGTCTTATTTTGTAATTATATTTATTGATTTCTTTGTTATAGGTTTATCTGCAACCTGGTCATCCAGTACCTCCGATAGCAAATAATTGGATTCGTTTTCATCACCGGTGTGCTATTGGATGGGAGAAAGCATATACTATCCGTATTCAGCAATTTCGCACTCTTATCAGCCCTGACGTAATAACTACCGAAACAAAAGATATAGAAGAATTGTGATAACATGTTTGATTGATGGATGCAAACAATGACAAATTTTATGGATGCTTTTATGGATATTCGTACATTTGATTTTGTTATGAAATATTTTATGGAAACTTTTTATCTTTGATTTTATAGACGCATGTTTGATTTATGGATGTTTTTTATCGAACTAGATTAATTCAAATTCGTTAACATTATATTACCGAACAGCCCCAAATTATTATTTATAACAAAGTGGCTCTGTAAATGTATAACAATATAAAGCTAGACAAATATATTTTTTCCAGTAACATAACATCGAACAAATGTAATTTGTCTACTATTGTGTGACTGAACAGACACTTCACAGTGGGCTCCACTGACATTGTTATGAAGCAAATTGAAATTCTCCAATTGTATGGCAACATATTGCTGGGAAAAACTATTTTGTCTGGTAACACAACACTGGATTAATTAAAATTCACTAGCATTTTATTACCGAACAGCCCCAGCACAAATTATTACCACATCATTTGGGAGGATGTGGCTCTATAAATGTATAGCCACAAAAGGCTGGACAAAACCATTTGTTCCGGCATTACAGCACAGAATTTTTGTAAATTGTTTCGCATTGTGTGACCGAACAAGCATTTCAATATGGACTCTACTGGATTTGTTGGGAAGTGAACAAAAATTATCAAATTGAACAGTAACATAATGCTGGGAAATTTTTTTTATCCAGTAACATGGAACTAGAGTAGTTCAAATTGTTTAGCATTGTATTATCGAACAAGCCCAGCACAAATAAAAAAAACATTGTTTAGGATAAAGTGGTTCTGGAAATATATAGCAACTAAATGCTGGATGAATCTATTGTTTCCAGCAACTGAACACCGGAATAATTCAAATTATTTAGCAGTATGACGCTGAACTAGCCCATAGCACTGAAAAAAGCAATGTTACTTCTAGCAAATGGTACCATATCCCTCCAAAACACTTTAATACCATTACAATACATTACAAACAATAACAAATCCATATGTTCGCCAAAATAAGTTTCCATTGACATAAATATTGAATACAAAATAGATGTGAAACTGTTTAAAATTCTTACAAAAGTATGACAATTCATTACTTATCCAACCAAGCATCCAGTTTACAAAAGATCCAAAGAATCCACAAAAACTATGCCATAAGGGAAAAGTATATCCCAAATTCTGTACGGCCTAGGCATTCGCAAAAACTGTCATAAAAAAAAAACTAGATCCCAAATTCTGTACGGGGTAGGCTTTCACAAAAACTATGCCATCAAAAAAAAAAAAAACTACATCCCAAATATCATGTATGGTTAACACAAAACTATATCCCAAAATGTATATGGGCTAGACATTATGCAAAATTATGTCATCAAACAAAAAGTAGATCTCAATCCTCATGTTCAGTCCATCCTACGACGTTTACAATAGTAGACTTGATGCTCTGTACTAGGGGTGCAACTCGGGCGGGCTCAACCCGAGCCCAGCCCGAGTTTTTTTAGGGCTTGGGCAACTATATCTTGTAATCTGGATGGGCTTGGGCAGATTTTTGATGCCCGAATTGCAATTCGGGCCGGGCTTGGGCAGAACCAATGGCCAACTCGAGCAACCCGAACCCGAATTCAATTTAATATATTATATAAATTATATAATATATAATATATAATATATATATATAATTTAATAAATTATGTAATATATATAAATTAAGTAAAAGAGTTAGTCTTAATTTTTATTTTTATTTTTATTTTTGGTTAGTCTTCTATTAAGTAAAAGAGTTAGTCTTAATTTTTATTTTTTATTTTTTTTTGGTTAGTTTTCTACCATTAGATTAGCATCTTTTATGTCTACCCTTAGATCTACCTACAGGTTTTTGAACTCGGGCAATTCGGGCAACCCGAGTTCAAAATACAAAGCTTGGGCCGGGCTTGGGCAACAATGTTCGGGTTCATGGTCGGGCTTGGGCGGGCTTGGGCAGTGCCAAATACAATTCGGGTCGGGCTTGGGCAAACCCCCAACCCGACCGAACCCGCCCGAGTTGCACCCCTACTCTGTACGTGTCGAAGTAGATCCCAAACTTTGTCCATCAAGAACTTGTAGCTTGCGACCAATGGTTTCATACAGCATGTCAGGATGCAAGACACACTCATCACGACCGAGCCTATGGACTGCAGCACCAACATTGAAAACAACATCATTACACTGTAAAAAAATTGATAAAAATCGTACTTAGTGTTTGATTTATGGTGAACCACTTAAAAGTGAAAAAGTTAATTCACAATTCGCTTACCCACTCAGGATCCATAGTAACATCATTATTGGGACGTTGAACACGTGGATCAAACAGAGAGTGATGTGTAGGATTTTGAACAACCCGATGCGAAACACGAGCATACCACTCACGGTATCGCCGTACACATTCAAATGGCTGTTGCTGTATAGGCACACTATGAGCATTAATGGACAACACATGATTCTTTCATTACGCCCATATCGTGTCATGGTATTGATACGTGATTCTGTACTGTCTTGGTTTACTGCCCCGTGTAGTTCGAACATGAGATAATGGTTCTGGTGGGATGGTTTGGACCCTACCAAACTGTCGCAAAACCCTATTGGGGTGATAGGGTTCAACAATATCAAAGCATTTCAAACATCCAGTATAATATGCAACCTCATGAAGTGGATGGTGTGTCCTACATAAACGGTATGGATCCCACTCGATCTGCAAATAAGGAATGCATAATGTTAGTTAGGAAATCTTTTTTTTATTATTTTATTTTATTTTATTTTATTTTTTATTTACAATATCACACTAATATAAAATGTCTAACCTCATTAGCACGTAACATGTCAAGTTGCTCTCGTAATATCTGTAAGTGGTCTTTTCCATCCCTCCATGGACTCCAACGACATACAGGAGGTTGTTCATCAGAATAGGACAAATTTAGATGAGGCCTTCCTAAACGAAAATGCTCATAAATCCATGCTTCCAATAGCTTCAAGTAACCAGCAATCTGCTTAACACCAGCCCTACTAGCAAGTCCTAATTGTTTATGCAGGAATGCTAAAGCTGCAGTACCCCATGCATATGAGCTAATAGCATCAATGTTAGTCAAAATGTGCAGGTAAGCAACAGGTACTCGAATCCCATTCTTGTTAGCGAAAAGGGTACAACCTAATAAATATAGCAAGTAAGCTCTCGCTGCGTATTCTATGAAATTTGCATCATCTGTATCGTTAACTTCATGAAATCTAATTCGCAACCACTCTAGCTTTATGGATTTCCCACAAGATTGAACTAATTCTGCAAATGCATCATTCACTAGCACTCCCAAACTAGCATTCGCCAGTTCAGCAGCCTCGTATCTTGTTAACTTAGGACATGACAAAGCCATGCCAGTGACTGGAATGCCAAGTACGGTTCGCACAACATCCAATGTGACAGTCATCTCACCATCTGGCATGTGAAATGTATTTGTCTCTGGATGCCACCTTTCAACGAAGGCAGATATTGCCACTCTATTGCCATGCTGATATGTGTGATCAATAAGGACACTAAGACCAGACTACTCAACCAAATGTCTCCACCTAACATTTTGGACTGTTGGCGACATCCATAGCCACTCGGCAAGCTTTCGAGAACGATTCAAACATTTAAGAGGTCCTCGTTCCTGTATTTTACATAAAACATATAAATAATTTGAAGCATATAGTACATATGATTAGTTTATTGTTGAGAAATTCTCAAAATACCTTTTTCTTCCAAACAACGGCAGCAACATGGTTGCGGAAGCTAATTAGTAATGAAGGATCCTCTGGAGCACTTGGAACTGGTTCTGTGTTGTCATCATCCACACTAACATCGTCCTCTGTGAGGTCGGCCTCTACACCAATATCATTATCAACATCGTCATCCTCCACACCAATATCGTCGTCAACATAATCATTATTCACATTCACATCGTCATCCTCCTCCACAGGGACATTCACTTCCACTGGTTCAGGTTCTGTTTGCCTAGCATGTCTTCTGTTGGATGCCGTTGGTCTCTTACGTGAGACACCACTAACCATTTCTATGTAAAAAAAAACATTAAACCCAATATCAGCAAAAACTCGAATATATTAAATGACTGATGTAAACAATATCAACAAAGAAACCGTAATTTCATAGATAACATTCAATTTAAAGAAAAAAAATTTGAATGTGCAAATGTATAGAAAAGGGTAAAAATTCAAGTTATAATGCAAGTATGCATTTCATAATTTTAATGTGCCTACATTGTTCTATTTCAAGTTTCTAGTTTTTCTTGTTTATTTTGAATTTTAAAATGTTAACATTGTACTGTATCTTATAGCTCACAATCTAATCTTCTTGGGATACCTTGCCTTTGGATGTTACAGCTCATAAGAAAATTGACATACTTGTGTAATAATATTCATATAATTTGAAAAGAGCATTCAAATTGAGAAATAAGCAAGTGTTAGGATTCAAAATAGTATCTCAAGTTCCTTAAATTGTGGGGCATTATGACTTTGGAATCCTTGGTTTCCTAGTTGGTGGGGAGAAAAAAGGAGCCATTATGACTTCTTGTTAACTAAATTTCTGGAAATGTTTTCAGTCCCCTGGTAGGATATTAGTTGCCAAAATGCCCATAAACGAGCTTGTGGGCAAATAATAGTAAGAAACTTGGGCAATGTGGACAAATAACAGTATAGTAGTACCATACTTCTATTAAGCAAATTGTAAGAATTCAATTTGCAGAGTTTTAGAGGGGGGAAAATAAATTGGGACTAATGATCTTTAAGTACAACTGGAGATACATTTCATTTTTATTGGCATGCAACTGGAGATACATTTATCATTAAGTTTGTCATATTCTAATTCTATAATGTGTCCAGACACTATACATGTGCTTTCTTTCAATACAATAATGTCATTGTGCACATGAGAATTTTTAAATTCAACCACATTTATTAGATGTTCTACTTAATTTTGGTAAAAAAATGACAGGCTAGGTCTCTTCTTGGTCACTGGTTCATATTTTTCAATACAATAATGTCACTGGTTCACACATAATAGGCTAGGCCAAGCAGAAGCCAGTATGGGTTTCAGGAGTCGCTAGTGTGACGTAAAGCAAGGTTTCAGCAAGGAGAGGGAGCACACTAGCCACTTCATGGAACATATGCTTTAAACAAGGAACCCCAATCATACTATGTATGACAGTTTTGTTCAACTATTAACAATACATGTTTTTATATGTTGCTTGCTGAAATGAAAACATCAATAACTAGATAAATAGTATGTCGTGATGGTGCCTTCGCAGATACTAGCTAATCAACAATGATTCTCTTGTTTTTACAAGGGTCCTTACAACTCCGTAGAGTAAAAAAATATACATGAACTATCATGAAATCACTAGCTTCTATTAGGTCATGGTATATTCCTCACGGAAAACCTCATGCCTTTCATTTTGGTCTCTTAGAACGGAGAATTAAACAAAAAAAAAAAAAATCAATTTTGAAGAAGTTAATGCACCATTATTCTCATACAAGATTCTGGTCCAATGTGAATGACTATGCTTTAGGTGATTTCCATGTTGGTTGATGAGACAATGTTCCCTCCGCTCCGACACTTCTAATGTTTGTGTCATGTGTGTTATGCTCTTGGAGTTACTTCTTATGGTTGCCCAAGTGGAGACGCTATCTCTAGGGGCTGACGCTTTTCTGGCAAATATGGACTCCCTTTAAAGGAGATTTATAAAAAATAAAAATAAAAAAGGTTCTAATTTATGGCTATTTGATTCCCCATTATATTGTGACTACAAAATACAAAAACCATAGCCCTTGAACCAACTAATTCAATTAAAGGCTCCATTGCAGTGAGTTTGTGAGCTTATGAAAACCAAAACAAAACCTCATCTATTCTATTACATAAATCCTACACATAACTCTGACTCTGTTTGACATGAAGTTTTGTGAGTATATGTAGCCTATGAAAAGAAAAACAAAATGCCACTTGGCACAATTTTAGAAAATTTGAATAACATTTTCAAAATTTTCACGAAACTGTCATTAGGCTAAAACAAAATCCTGTAAGGTATGGTACGACTATAGAGCGTGGTACCCTTCTACTACAAAATATGTGTATGGACTAATTACGTTTCCTTTCGCTAGATTTTCTTAGCAACCAAACAATTAACAAGCAAAAGAGAATTGTTAACGAGAGTAATTTGAAACTACAGTTGTACTTGTAACTTGACAGCATATGCAACTTAAAAACTACTTAAAACAAAATCAAATTGAACTAATCCCAAGCAATAACGAACTAGAAGAAGTAACCCATAAATTCAATTTTTTTCCACAACTATTGATAACCTTCTATGGCAGCTCTTTACCCATAGAACTCTAACCCTTTCCACTTAACTATCACTCTCAAAAAGAAAAAAGAAAGAGACAGAGGGCAAAACAGAGGACCAAAAATCTGATAAAACATAGAACTAAAATCTGAACTTTAACATTCAAAACTAGCACCAAAAATCGCAAACCCAATTAAATCCCAAGATCAAAACCACCAAAGCTATGTTGGGAATGTGCTATACTTTGTCTATTCGCACCAAAATGATGACATAGATGATATAGATATATAGATAAATACGCATATCTATGTCTATCAATATAGAGAGAGAAAGAAGAGTTTTCTCGCTTACCTTTGGCAAATGAGAAGAGTGAGTTCAATCATCCATGCCGTCCGAACGCCTCAACGCCGGTGTTGTCTACTCTTCTTCCCTGCATCGTTCTCTCTGCATCGTTCTCTTTTCCCTCCAGAAATATGGGTGTAAAGAGATGGGTTTTGAAGAGTTTTGTATCATAGGGTTTGTTTTGGTACTATATTAGGTGTAATGAGAATTTAATTTTTTTTTAAGTGGTGTAATGAGATGGAGGGTGTAAGGAGGTAAAAGAGTGATGTAAGTAGAATCACCCATATATTAATTGACCTTCTCTTCTTCTGGACATAAAAATTAAGGACATATTTGGACATGAATTGCTATTCTGTTGCCATATTAATTGGTTTAATTAAAAAAATTGTAAATTGTTTTAGTAAGAGTAGCATTTTCATGCCAAGGTTCAATTCTATTATAGTACAATGGAGGACTGACTGAAAAGGAGGCAAATGAATGAGTAAAATTTGAATAACAGTGATATCTTATCATTATGTACGTGTAATATCATTAACAAATTATAACATTTTTATTTTGAGTGGATAACTAATTATAACCTAACAATATGGGCAATAATAATAATAAAAAATAATAATAATATTATTATTATGGCAGTACCTTTTCCAATCTAATGAGAAATGGACATTAAAGCTATTGGACATACTTCTTGTTGACACCCCATTTTTGACTGTCCTTAGGTCTTGGGCGCCACTGATTGATCACCCAATAATGAATGTACACGCTTGTTCCAATGCTCGATTTCCTCAGTAGGAAACCTCAGTTTTGAGCCTAAAAAACCTACAAATTTTGTGCCTTGTTTTTTGACCAAAATAGTAGTTTTTCAAGCCTGACCAGCTGAGGGACTAGCAGACCCACTAGTGGTCAGCCGCCCACTCGTGTAAAATTTCAGATCTTTTTGCCAGCTGTGCCAACTGTCTATACAGATACATGCACTGCACCATCTGTGTCTGTATGGATATTTATGAAATAGTCTCATATATTTATATATATAGATAACTCCCTCTCATAATTTAGGGTTAGAAAAATTTGTGGAGTAAAAAATCTTGGAAAATATTTCTCTCTTTACATTTCTCTCTCTCTCTATTGCAACTTTTATACCGTTTGCCTAGACACTCCAAACCAAACCTAGAGGGTTATTTGCTGAGGTGTTTGAGCTTGCATTTTAAGCTCTTGAGGGTATGAATTAGTGGTTTATAATTCAAAAGGTCATTCCCCTTCAAAAGGTATAACTCCAAGTTTCTTCCCTTTATTCATTTACCAACATTTATTGCTGTTTTTATACCATTTTTCACCTGTATTTATGGGCTGAAACTTGTAGTTTAAAGCCATTAAAGGTAGAGGGGTTGACCACCCTTCTTTGAACCTTGCTTTCTAGGCTTTTATCCTTGTGTTTCCTATCTCTTCATCAACTTTTTTTTGAGCTCTTTACCATTGAATTTTAGAGGTTTTCAGAGGCTAAAAATGATGTTTTGAAGTCTCAAAAATGGAGGGGTTAGCCTCCCCTCCTTGTGCTTGTTTACTAGCTTTAATTCCTCAATATTGTAGCTAACTTTTTCAAGTTTTACCATATGAATTCCAGCACTGTCTTAGCCTATTTTAGGACTGTTTAAGTTGTTCATGTCATTTATGCTTTGTATTGCATGTTTGTAGTGTAACAGTCCTCATAAGTTTAGTGTTTTAAGCGTTAGACACCAACCTATTTGAGTTGATAGCATTTATTTCATACTTTTCATACTTGCGTTCATCTTTAATCATCTCTGTACTTCTCTCATTTCTTGGCTTCTGCCTTGCTTTGAGAGTCGTTTCAAACCGATTGCTTGTTTAAGCTTGAGATAGAGATTGTTGTGCTTAATGGCTTAATCTCTTCGGAGGTTCATTACCAACGGTAGGACAGCCCAAAACAACCATTTGTTTGATATTTCTTTCCATTAGTGGACTTAATGCTCATTTTGGACTAAAATGACTAATGAATGGTAATGTAATTAAAAGAGGTGCTAAAATTGAAATAAAATGGAGTGAGACAATAAAATAGTTTGGGGTTTAATCGGACGTTAATTGAACCTGCTGAGTCTTGAAGCATTTCATACTAACTAGTGATGAAAATGGTTCAAGTTTCAACGTCAATCGCTTTCCTTGATCAATATCATGATAGGGAAGGGGTTCGTGAGTCTTTAATTGTGCATTTATTGAAATTGTATCCATTGGTTCATAAGTCATCACGCAATGAATTTGCGCTGATTGATGTCTTACAAATCGAGCTAACCACTCCTTTGAGTTATTCGATGATAAGGAGGGGTATGATGGACAAACATCTCCTGAGGATGCTCTGTTTGTGCTTTGTTTGTTTTCTATTGCAACAGGAGAAACCTAACATTAGTGGTCGGCAGGCCACTATTAGTGGGTGGCTGGCCACCAGTTCTGGCCTGCCGGACACCTTTTTCAGCCAGGCAGTACAATTTTCTTCACAAAGCAGAGTAAAGGCTAAGGTGTAAAAACAACACAGAGGCATTCTTGGGGGGAGAAATTCATGTGCATGCGTAAGCCATTTCCTTACTCCTCGGGACCCGTTACATTTGTTAATGTTGTACAACTTGTAATTAATTACTTCATTAATTAGTTCCTTAATGTAACTAATTAGTTAGTTTAGTTGGTTAATTTGTATTAATTAGTTAGAGTAGCCAATTGATTTAATTTTGTGTTGTAATTATTTAATTAGCTAGAATAGTTAGTTAAAATGCGGCGTTGTAATAATTAGTTAAAGTAACTTAGCTAGTTCATTCATTTGGGCCTTCTTGCGCGAGGGCAAACTTGTAATAATGTGTATATCTTCCAACCCCACGTCTTTCTCCTTTTTATTTACCCGCTTATGATGAGATAGTTTAGAGCATCCCATTTCGTTTAGCATTTCTCATGACTTGCATCCATTGTCTTGCATGCATTAGGCCTGGCGTATCATTCTAAATCGCATTGTTAGTTATTACTTTTTTGAAAATGTGCTTAAAACGACATGCTATCAAATAGATTCATATGCTATGCTAGTAGCCGGGCCTCTAATTTCATATTGCATGTGTTACATTAGACATATTGCATTAGTTAGGATCATGTATTTTTCTAACCATTTTCTCTCTTTTGGCTCGCCTTGGGAATTGGGGTAAGCTTTATTGCTTTAGCATATTGCATGAGTATGATTGTTGCCATGTCAATCATGATTTACCATGAGACTAAGTGCTTAAGTGTTATACTTGCTTGAATGCCTGTAGATGAAAGCTAGTTGCTCAAATTGGGATAATTTGATGAATGTACATATGAGTTCACTTTTTTCAAGTGGCACATATTCAAACACTTTTTAAACCAAATATGAAATCAAAATATTCCAACTTTTGCACATTAGTCTATATTTGTGTGCAACACATAGTAAGTTAGCCTAATAATCGGAACAAGAGCATATAATGTAAATAAGAACCACATTATACTTAGTAGAGGCCGATATTTGATCGGGCGAGTGGGGTGCTCAATTCATGACCTTCCCCTCTCGTACCTAAGTTCCCGAGTTGAGACATTTTGGTGATGACGGATAAGTGGCCTTTGATACAAGTCTCGGGTTTCCTAAATTTTTCAAAAATATTTAGGTAACGACTCTGTAATCTAGCAAAGCAGCCCATTTTTGGCATTTTGATTCAAAATCAAATTTTCAAAAGATTTGTCAAATTTGGACTCTTTTGTGTTTATCTATTTCACATTACACTTGTGAGATCAGATTTAGAACCACGGAAGTCCCAACTGTAGAGCTATCGTATCCGAAATGAGTATGAAAAGCAAGCTACACTTACATAATCTGATAAAGATGTATTTTATATTTGTTACATTCTGTTATGATCTTGGTAGTGGTTATCACCATTCCGTACTTATTTGTAGTCATGTAAATTGATGCTATATATATATGTGAATAAACATAAGCTCTGTGTGGTCAATTTTGGTAAACAACATTTGATTAATTACATTTCTGATATGGTGTTAGAGCTTACCATGGCCACTGCTGTTTCTAACCCCACCTCGTCCACTGCTTCTTGTTCCTTACCCTCTCTTATGCCCTTATCTAGTGCCCATCATTTTTTGTCCCAAAAGCTCACCTCCACCAGTTACTTATATTGGAAAACACAGCTCATTCCATTTTTGCGTGGTCACGAGCTTCTTGGGTATGTTGATGGCACTTTTTCTTGTCCTCCATCCACCATATCTACTGATGGATCCTCCTCTCCTCAACCAAATCCTGCTCATTATTCCTAGGTTCGTCAAGATCAAATGTTAATGAGTCTTTTTATTGCCTCGTTATCAGAAGAAACTCTCTCTCTGGTTATGGGTTTGTCTTCCTCTCATGCTGTGTGGTCCACCCTCGAAGCTTCGTTAGCTTTGCCCTCTAATACCTGTATCCTTTCCCTCCATATGACTCACTAACAGCTACGCCAAGAGGATGCATCGGTTTCTTTTTATCTTTATCGTGTAAAGGCTGTTTCTGATAAACTTACTACTGTGGGCTGTCCTCTTGCTCTTGCAGATTTTAACATCTACATACTCAAAGGATTACACCCTGAATTCAAAGATCTTGTTACCACCATTGCTGCTTGGCTAGACCCAGTTCCCTTTGTTGAACTTCATAGTCTTTTTCTTAGCCATAAGTTCATTAACAATAATTCCCTCATTTCGGCGGTGACTGCTCCTCTTCAACCTGTTGCTGCCACTGTTCCTGCTGCTCACCATGTTTGACATGGTTTTTCCTCTCATTCTCGCACTCGTGACAACCGTAGTTCTGTTTATCATGGATGTGGCCGCGGCAGCCGCAATCGTGGCGGTCGCAATCCTAGTGACAATCGTCCATTCTCTTATGACAACCGTTCTTTTCATGGTGATCATCGCCTTCGTTGTCAAAATTGCAATGGGGCTAATCATGTAGCTACTACTTGCTACCATTGTTTTAACCATGCTTAACCTCTTTTAGCACACATGGCCTCCTTTTCACCCCATGCTCTCCCTCACTCTTATTATTGGTTTCTGGATATGGGTGCCACTTATCATGTCACTCCTGATCTCTCTCAACTCGGCCCTTATGAAGAGTAACGTGGCTCTGACACTCTTCGTGTCGGTAATGGTAAGGGCTTGCGTATCTCTAATATTGGTACTAGCATTCTTAGTTTTCCATTTTTTTTCTTTTCATTTATCTAATGTTCTCCATGTTCCCACTTTTCCTAAATCTCTTCTCCCTATTCATCAATTTTGCAAAGATAATTCTATCTTTTTTGAATTTCACTATTATTCTTTTTTTGTCAAGGACCGGGTCACCAAGAAAATTCTTTTGTGCGGACAGAATAAAGATGGTCTTTACCACTTTCAGCCTTCATCCACCACTCTTCCCAGACCATCCATTTTCAATGTTGAACATGTTTCGCTTGAATGTTGGCATCGTCGTCTTGGTCATCCACATCGTCAAGCTCTCTTTCAAGTTCTTCGAGTCAATCAGTTGCCATGCTCTAGTTCTTCCTTTCTCTCTCTTTGTACAGCTTGTCAACTTGGCAAGTATTGTAGGCTTAATTTAGGCCTTAGTCATTCAATAAGCTCTCCACCTTTAGAGTTGTGGTTTACTGATGTATGGGGGCCATCTCTATTTCTTTCCAGTGATGGTTTTCGTTATTATGTCATTTTTGTGGGTGATTTTTCTAAATTTATTTGGTATTATCATATGGTACACAAATATGATGTTTTCACAATTTTTTTGAAATTTCAAGCTATGGTTAGGCATTATTTTAATTCCAAAATCAAATCCATTCAATCTGATTGGGGGGGGTGAATATCGCAAACTTCATAATTTTTTTGAGCAACTTGGTATTATCCATCGATTACCATGTCTACACACCCATGAACAAAATGGTCCAGTTGAACGCCGTCATCGTCACATCATTGAAACTGGTCTTTCCTTATTGGCTCATAGTTTTGTCTCGTCCAAATATTAGAACTACGCATTTGACACGGCTATCTACTTAATTAATCGACTTCCTACCAAGGTGCTCAATGGTTAATCCCCTTTTCTTACCCTCTATCATTTCTCTCCCAACTACACATTTCTCAAAGTTTTTGGGTGTTTATGTTTTCCTTATCTCCGACCATATAACAGATATATAATGGATTTTTGCTCTCTTCCTTGTGTTTTTCTTGGGTACAATTCCTCTCATTTAGGTTATCGTTGTCTCAACCCTAAAACTGGCCGAATTCATATTGCCCATCATGTTCGATTTGATGAGTTTAGTTTTCCTTTCTCTAGACCCTCTGTTCTAGGTCCTCTGCCATCTCCACCAACTTCTGTCTTCTCTCCCTGGGTTTGCACTCCTTCAACTGTTTCCTCTCATATTCCTAGTTTTCAATCTATTCCCCGATTTTCATGTATTGCCTCCTCCCTTTATTCGTACATCTCTACCATTTTTTCCTCTCCCTATCTCACATATGTCTCAGTCCTCCCTTCCAATCCCTTCTCCACCTTTGCGTTATCCTCCTCCTCTTTTGTCCAATCCTTCTTCTAAGGTTGCCCAATCCTCGGTGCCTGATTCGAGTGGTCTTAAGCTTGTTGTTGACCTTCATGGGTCCCCCTCTCGTCCGTCCCCACCTCATCGTACTCATCTGATGGTTCTTCGTAATCACACCAAATAGTCATTTACTCCTCAAGCTTTGGTTTCTCTTTATTCAACTTCCTTCCCTAGTTTCTCTAATATTGAACCGACATGTTTCACTGATGCCAATAAATTTCCACAGTGGCAAGCTGCAATGACTGAGGAAATCAATGCCTTAATTCGCAATGGGACTTGGTCTCTTGTTCCTTGTTCTCCTACCATGAATCTTGTTGGTTGCAAGTGGATATATCAAATTAAACGCAAAGCTGACGATACTCTAGAGCAATACAAAGCTCGCTTAGTTGCCAAGGGATTTAAGCAACAATATGGTGTGGATTGTTTGGAGACTTTCAGTCCTGTTGTCAAACCCACCACCATTCGGATTATTTTTTCCTTGCGTGTCTCTTATGGGTGGTCTATTTGTCAACTTGACGTTAATAATGCTTTTCTCCATGGTGTCCTTCATGAGGATGTTTACATGTCTCGACCAATGGGTTTTGTTGATCCTAACCATCCATCCTATGTCTGTAAATTGCATCTTAGTCTCTACGGTCTCAAACAGGCTCCTCGGGTATGGTTCCATCGTCTTACAACTCACCTGACTTAAATTGGTTTTCAAGGTTCACAAATTGATTCCTCTCTGTTTTATTATACACATGATGGGGTTCAGTTGTTTGCTTTAATTTATGTTGATGACATCATTATCATCGGCAACAAACCCGACATGATCACCTCTCTTATTCACCACCTTGGCCAAGAATTTTCTCTTATAGACTTAGGCCCTTTACACTACTTCCTTGGTAATGAGGTTGTGTCTCACCATATTGGTTTAATCTTGTCTCAAAAGAAATATATTTTGGATTTGCTAACTCAATCCAATATGCTTAATTGCAAGAATGTTTACACTCTCATTTCTTCCTCTGTCCGACTTTCGAAAACCATGGCAACCTACTCTCTGACCCTAGTTCCTGTCATCGTATTATTGGTAAGCTTCAGTACCTTTGTCTTACCTGTCTAGACCTCTCTTTTGCAGCCAACAAAGTTTGCCAATTTATGCATGCTCCCACAGAGGAACATTGGTCTACGATTAAGCGTATTTTTCGCTACTTGCAGGATACCGTCGATCTTGGTCCTGGCATCTCCAAGTTCGTTGTCTTTACCTTGTAGTGTTTTTCTGATTCGGATCGGACAGGTTGTTTGGATGATAGGAAGTCAACTAGTGGGTTTGCTATTTATCTTGGCTCCAATTTGGTTTCTTGGTCTGCTCGCAAGCAAAAGACGGTTACTCGATCCTCCACAGAATCTAAATATAAAGCACTTACGGACATTGTCGCGGAGGTCACTTGGGTTCAATCATTGCTATTTGAATTGGGTATCTATCTTCCCTCTCCTCCACTTCTTTGGTGTGATAATATTGGTGCCATGTACATGACCTCAAATCCCGTTTTCCATGCTCGCATCAAACATGTCAAAATAGATTTCCATTTTGTTCGAGATAAAGTTGCTCGTGGCAATCTCACTGTTTAGTTTCTACGTACCAAGGATCAAGTTGCTGATATTTTCACAAAGGGTCTTCCATCTTCTCGGTTTCGTTTTCATCGACACAAGCTTAATGTCCTTCCCTGAAGACCATCAGCTTGACAGGGGTTATTGGATATACTTCCATAATCTGATAAAGATGTATTTTACATTTGTTACATTTTGTTATGATCTTGGTAGTGGTTATCACCTTTTTGTACTTATCTATAGTCATGTAAATTGATGCTATATAAATGTGAATAAACACAAGCTCTGTGTGGTCAATTTTAGTAAATAGCATTTGATTAATTACATTTCTGATAACCTACAAAAAGAATGGAAAAAGGCTATATGTAGCCGATAAAAAATGAAGGCCAAAAAAATAGTTATATATACTCATTCTGTCTTATTTTATTTGTTTATTTTTTTTAGTCCATCTTAAAATATTAGTTCATTTTTTATTTTGAGATATTAAATTTTGTTAGATTCTAAAATTGTCCGTTATAAATCATTTTAAATACATTTTAAAATTCAAAAAGAAAGGCAATGGTGGAAAAAAAAAAATTAAAATTTGAATTAAAATATAATGATTACATGTCTCATTGGCATTGTTTGGAAAGTTTATTATTTTAATTGACTATTTGACTATTTTACCTTGGCTAAAAAATTTGTATTTGGGAAGTTGGTTGCCTTTTTTTTTTTTGTGTGTTATTGATTTGATGGTTGTAAAAGAAAAAATAAAATGATTATGAATTGGATGTGACATTTGGCTTTATTGATTATTTTAGCCTATTTTTTAGTGGGTTATTTTAACCTAATCCTCTTCCCAAACAAAACCATTAATAAGTTGGAATTTCTATAGTGAACAAATAAATTGGAATGAAGGGAGTATAATTTTTTATTATTTTTAGTCGGCAAAAATAAAATATTTTGCTACTCATTTTTTTAGTTGGGGTATATTGGTTATTAGTGACTAAATTTAGTCACTAAAAATGCCAGAATTGGCGACAAAAAAATAATTTTAGTTGGGGTATATTGGTTATTGGCGACTAAAACAAAATTTAGTCGCTAAAAATGTCAGAATTGGCGACAAAAAATAATTTTAGTCGCCGTATATTGAGTTTTGGCTACTAAAACTATTTAGTCGCCGAATGGAAAATAAAAAATTATTTTTTACCTTTGGAGACCAAAAGTTTATTTCCAGCGACAAAAAAAAAATTTTAGTCGCCAAAGAACTAAAATTTTTGGAGAGAGACATTTCAAATATTTTGGAGGATGTAGCTCGACTTTTTCGCACCCTCTTTCGAAAGGCAAATAAGCCCTACAGTTCGGACTTTCGCAATTCTGAATTTGATCTCACAAGTGCAATGTAAAATAGATAACACCAAAGAATCCAAATCCGGCAAATCTTTTGAAAAATTGATTTTGAATCAAATTGCCAAAAAAATGGATTACTTTGCCAGATATAAAGTCGCCACCTAAATATTTTTAAAAAATTTAGGAAACCCATGACTCGTGCTAAAGGCCACGTGTCTGTCATCATCGAGATTGTCTCGGCTTGGGAACTTGGGTACGAGAGGTGAAGGTCATGAATGAATTGAGCACCCCCACTCGCCTGATCAAAGATCGGCTTATACTAATCATGATATGAATCTTATGTACATTATATGTTCTTGTTCCGATTTATTAGGCTAGCATTACTATGTGATGCGCACACACAAGTATAGACTAATTTGCAAGAATTAGAACACTTGATTCATGTTTGTTTGCAAAATTGTTTCAAAATATGTACCACTTGAAAAAGTGATTGCATACGAACATTGCTCAAATTATTCCAATTCAAGTAACTAGCCTTCATCCACAAGCATTCAAGCAATTATAGCACTTAAGCAATTAGCCTCATGGGAAGCATGCTAAACATGGAAACAATCACATTTGTGTAATATGCTAAAGCGAAGTAAAGGCTCACCCAGTACTCTAAGCCAAAAAGAGAAATGAGTTAGAAAAATGTATGATTCCTAATTATGCGATATGACTAATGCAACACATGCGATATGCAACTAAATAGACTCGGCTACTAGGTATGTCATGTGAGTCAATTAAATAGCATGCGGCCTAAGCACGTATTCAAAGAAGTATTTGAATTAACAATGCAGTTAGAATGATGAACCGAGCCTCGGTGCATGCAATGCCATTGGATGCAAACATGAAGTATGCTAAACAAAACGTGATGTCCCTAAACTAACCATTATAAGCTAGTAAATAAAAAGGAGAAAGACGTGGGGTTGGAAGACATACATATTATTACAACATTGCGCTCTCACGAAGGAGAGTTCGAATAAACTAAGCTAAGCTAATTAACTAACTAATTAAGCTAACTATTACAAAACAAAATGAATAAATTAGCTAAACTGCTTAACTAATTAAATAATTACAACACAATATGAATTAACTAACTATTCTAGTTAATTAATGATTACAACAGCACAACTAGTTAACTACTTTAACTAATTAAATAATTACAACGCAAGTGCAATTAAAGAAGTAAGTAAACTAAACAATTAAGTACTAAGCTAACTACTTTGCCTCGGGAAATGAGGGATGTTCATGAGCATGCTTAGTTTTCACCCGAAAAGGCCATTGTTTTACTTCTAGAGAGCCTCTGTTGCACAGAGAACACATACACTGTTGCCCACTTCCAGAATAACTTTGCTTTGCCTCAGAAACACACTGTTGAATTTTGCATCAATGGCTGGTCAGCCAGTGATGAGGGTTGCCGGCCACCAGTGATAGCTGACCGGCCATCAATGGTGGTCTGCCGGCCACCTGTCGGCCATGGAAAATGGCTTGCTGGCCACTACTGCCCAGTTCATCTTGCTGCAACAGAGAACAAACAGAGCATGTACAGGGTATTTTCAAGGGTTTGTCTGTACAGCTCACCCCTCCTTTTCATGAACAAATCAAAGGAGTAGTAAACTTGGTTCACAAACCACCAACTCAAGCAATTTCATTGCATGATGGCTCATGAACCAAAGTGTGCAATTTCAATAAATACAACGAAATGAGACTCTCAAAACCATCTCCCTATTATGGAAGATCAAGGGAAGTAGTGACCTTGGAAACTTGAATCATTTCATCACTAATGAGTATGAAATGTTTCAAGCTTCCATGTGTTCAATTAACATCCGATTGAACACAACACTTTTTATTATCTTGCATCATTTTTAGCCGTATTTTAATTACCAACCATCCTTTAATCAATTGAGTCCAAAGGGTGAGTTTAAGTCCTCTAATGGAAAGAGGGCTCAAACCAAGAGTTGTTTTAGGCATGAAAGAGATGTCATACCGTTGGTAATGAATCCCAAAGAGATTAAATCATTAAGCATGACATCTCAATCTCATGCTTTAAACAAATAAGTTGTTTGAACCTCTTTCAAAGCAAAACAAAAGCCAAGAAAGGAGAGAGGTTGTAGAGATGATTAAGTGTGATTACAAGTATGGAAAGCCATAAATAAATGCAATCAACTCAAAGGAGATGGTGTCTAAGGCCTAGAGCACCAAACTCATGAGGATTATTACACTATAAAAATGTAAAACAAAGCTCAAATGCAACTAACAGCCCAAAATAGTGCTAAAAAGGTCTAAAATAAGTCCCAAAACATGCTGAAATTAAGACAAAAATAGCTAGATTAATATGCTAAAACATGGCACAAGCTAGGCTAGTAAGCAAGACACAAGAAGGGAAGGCTAACCCCTCAAAATTTGGACTTCAAAATATGATTTTAGCCACTGAAATAACTCTTAAAATCAGTGTTTAAAAGCTCAAAAAAAGGTGACGAAAAGGTGGGAAACACAAGGGTAAAGGCCTAAGAAGCAAGGCATAAAGAAGGGCTATCAACCCCTCTACCTTTAATGGCCTTAAACCACAAGCTTCAGCCAAAAAATATAGGTTTTAAATAGTCCAAAAAAATAGTAGAAAAGATGGAAAACAAGTGGTGTAAAGATGGTACAAAAGGCAAGAGAAGGTATATCTCTTGAAGAGGAATGAACCCTTAAGTCATCAACCACAAATTTCACACTCTCAAGTGCTTCAAGAGCTCAAATTCAAGCTCAAATAACCTCAGCAAGAAGCTCTCTAGGTTTGGTTTAGAGTGTTTGGGCAAAGGCTACGTAAGTTGCAAAAGAGAGAGAGAATTGTAGAGAGAGAGGATATTTTTTAAAATTATTTTCCCACTCCTAAATGTTTCTAACATTGAAAGCAAGAAGAGAGGTCATCTATATCTAGAAAACATGAGCCTTAGGTCGAAAATATCAAAAAAGGGACAGTTGAAGCTTGGTGGAAACAGCTGGCAAAAATATCTGGGTTTTACACTAGTGGCCAACTAGTGGCTGGCTGGCCAAAAGTGTGAATTGCCGACCACCAATGGTGTTCGGCCGGCCATCTATCGGCCACCAAAAATGTGCTTCCAGGCCCGACTTCAAATGGGTGTATCTCCTTCATTCGGACTTGGTTTTAGGTCATTCTTGAGTCTAAATTGAAGCCCCAGAAGTCTACTTTCCAATGGAAGCAACCTCACATCTAAATTGTAAGTGTGCAAAGAGATATGCCTATTTTAGTGAAGTTGCTCAATTTTGTCTTAATCAGATTAATGCTTAACTTCAAACGGCCATATCTCCCTCATCCGGGTTTTAGGAGATCCTTGGGTCAAAATTGAAGCTTCGAAAGTCCAGTTTCCAATGGTGGTGGCTTCAAAACTAAAGTCTAAGTGTTCAAAGAGATAGGCCTGATTTACTGAAGGCTGCTCAGTTCTCTCTTAACGGTTTCATGCTCAACCATTTCCCTAACTAGTTTTCTTCCCTTTCCTCCAATTTTCTTCGACTCCAAACCATTAATAAGATGTTTTAAATATTTTTTCAAAGAGTTAACATCCCTTTCATTTATTTCCACTTTGTCCTTACTCTCTTTATCGAAAAGTGCAATTTTTAACGAAATGCGAGCTTTGGAACATCGTAGAAACATTTTCAAAAATATTTTTAAAAATAGGGTTTTAAGGTCTAAAATAGTTTTGGTCCAAAATGGGGTGTAAGGTTGGGATTTAGAAACTCTTCTTGCTGAAGAAATCGAACATTTGCACAACATAACTTTCATCATCGAGTGATCAATCAATGGCGCCCAAGTCTTAAGGGCGGTAAAAAATGGAGTGTCTATAGAGGGATTTATAAAATACTTTCAGCGACTAAAACATTTTAGTTGCCAATAACCATCTATATAAACTATCTCACGCTCTCACGCTTCTCTATATAAACTATCTCACGCTCTCACTCTTCTCTCTCATCCTCTTTCATCTCTCTTTCTCTCAATCTGCAATCTTTAACAAATTCATAGTGCCTCTTCTTCTTAACTCTCACGATCTCTGAACTTTGTCAGCAATAGTCAACTCTCCCTCTCTCTCACCCTCATTCTTATGCTTTTGCTGTCATGTTCTTGTTCTCATTCTCAATCGATTGATCTTTCAATCTCACCCTCACCCTCACCCTTACTTTATCTCAAACATTCAGATAAGGATCGAGATCATGAGAATCCACTCTCCGGTCCTAATCTTCTTCACTCACATCTCAGACGATCTTGATGTGGCGAACTCGATTAAAAGATCTCACATCTCGATCTTTTTGGACGATCATAAGGTGATTTTAAACCATTTTTTTTACTGAATATATATGTACATTTTTTTAAAGCCCCAACTTAATAACAAAGTTTTTTTTTTCCTTGCCTTCAAACTGTTTAATAAAATGTCTCTTAGGCTTCTTAAAATTGTAAGCCACAAGCCTAACTTGTCTTTTGGAAGTATGTTGAGCTGGGAAAGTACTTTGAAGATGGTAAATTGAGTTGGGAAGGTACTTTGTCATGGTAAATTCTAAGGTACTTTGAAGATGCATCTGTTGGAAAAAATAGTACCGAACTATATGTAAAATATAATTTAAAAATAAGTAAACAGTTTTTGGGCAAAACCTAAACTGAAATAAAATGACATAATAATGTAACAAAACTTATAGTACGTAAATAGATAAAACCTGATTGAGTCGAGTGTGTGACACTCTTTCCTTAAGATAGATTTGTCCTCTCACCAGTGCTTAAGATTCAATGGATGTCTATCTCCCAGGATACAACGATTAATATCTTGCACTAGCAGCACTACTATTACAAGCCTAGCGAACTTCGCTATACATGTACTCTCTTTATAGGAAAATTAGACTCACGAGATATGAAGAATAAATGCAAAGATGAAGAAGAAAATGGTAATTCTCTCTCCAAATTAAAGTGTGGGAAATGGAATTTATAGATTCCTCCATAACTCTTCAGAAAGGTTGTGACCCTTCAAAAGGATACACCCTTCTATCTCAAGAGACATAACCATTGGAGTAAATTTTAATTCAAATTTTCTAGCAATCCCCCACATGAATGAAATTTATGGAAAGGACATGCAACAACATGCAGACAAAGAGAGAGTACATTAAGGAAATACCCTGCATTGGGATAGGTAGCTTTTGGCTTTGAACCTTCCCTAGTGAAAGCCTATTGGACTTACTAGCTAATCAGTGGACGTGATGCCTTGAACTGTTCAGCCGTTTGTGTAAGCCTGGACAATAGAATTCACACAGAATATCTCCAGACACAGCTTAGTTCTCATGGTTGTGCCCATTTTGGCCTTAGGCATGTCCTGGTGTTTCATGAGTGCTTTATAGAATTTTGCCTTATCAATTCTCATAAAAGCGGCCCCTTCACACTCATATAGGTGATCCTTATTTCGAGTCTCTTAAATACTCCTCTTGAAAGATACTCATCTAGGATTTTCAAGATATAAGTGATCATTAAAAGCATAACTTACCCTAAGTTCCCTGCATACAACACATGTTGCAGATATCACTCTCATCATAGGAATGGATACGAGTTAGACTCCTTTAGTGATTTTTGGCGAGCTACAAATAACTTAGTTGTCCCTTTGAAATTAGTTCTTGGGATCTCTAGTCATCTAAGTAGGGTTACCATTATGATGACTTTGATGTAATAGGCTTTAATCACATTCCTGTAGACGCGCCCGTGGGTCTCGTGCTACAGTTCGGACTCGATTTGTGTCACGGTTCTTAATCTGAACCAAAGAGTCCAAATCCGGCAAATCGTTTTGAGAAACAGATTTTTTGAAAAGAAGTGCCAAACATGGACTGCTTTGCCAGATACAGAGTCGCCACCTAAATATTTTTTATGGGAAAATTTAGGAAACCCTGACTCGGTGCCAAAGGCCACGTGTCCGTCATTGCCAAAGTTGCCTCGGCTCAGGAGCTTGGGTACGATTGGGGAAGGTCAGCTATGAGCACCCCCTCTCGCCCGGTCCGAAGACCGGCCTCTACTAACCGTGATATCCAGTTTTGAAAATGTTATGTGTTCTTATTCCATTTATTAGCCTAGAATTACTATGTTATGCGCACAGCACACAAGTATAGACTAGATCGCCTAATTTGGAAATAAACATTGCATATCCATTTATCTTGAAAAACATTTTGGAATTCGCTACTCGCAAGTAGGCTAAAATACGGATTTCAACGAGTTTTTCCAACTCAGACAATCCAACCTTCACCCACAGGCATTCAAACAGTTTATCACATAAGCATCTAGCCACATGGTAAGCATGCTGTCATGATAGCATTCACACTCATGCGAGATGCTAAAGCATAAATACTTACATCGTACTCCGTGCCAAAACAATAAACTAGTTAGCCAACATGCATGGTCCTAGTTCATGTCAAATTGACTAATGCAACAAATACAGGATGCACTTTAGAACAGGCTCGGCTAACCTAAGCATGGCATGTGAAATGCAGTCAATTGATGCACGTATTCGATTTGGAATTGAAGTAAAAATGCAGTTAGCGTGATGTACCGAGCCTGATGCATGCAATACAAATGCATGAATGCACACATGCGTAGCATAAGGTATGCTAAATTAAACATGTCCTATTACTAACCATCAAAGCAGGTAAGTAAAAGGGAAGAAAGAAGTGGGGATTGGAAGACATGCACACACACGCACCCACACTTATTACAAATCCGTCCTCGCTCGGAGGGACCGAAAGAATATTACAAATAATTAACCTACAAGCTAATTAAATATTACAGACTATCTAATTAGCTAAGCAAATTAACTAATCTAGGGAAAACAGATAAATCGCCTTGGGAAGAGGGCTCAACGCAATGCGTGCTGGGTCCTGCTCGGAAGTGCACTGCCATGCGCAATCTGCCTTTGTTTTCCCTGTTTTGCCCTTCTGGAGACTTCCACAGTCTCAGGATTGCTTCCTTGAACATTGGGGGACATCACCGGCTGAGTGGCATGGCCACCGGCTGTGGTATGTGATCACCGGCCGTTAGTGAAGCTATCGGCCTAGGAAGGATTGCCGGTCGGCACTGGACACTGCTGGTCGGCAGAAAACTCCTGCAGAATCTGCAATTGACAGCAACAGGGGGCAAGGCAGAGCATGGCAATACAATTCAAGCAATGTGTGCACCAAGCATGTCCCTTATCCTGTTAGTGAGTCAAAGGGACATACTCCTTGGTTCTCGGACCATCAATCGCGCATTTCCATGCGTGATGGCCCAAGAGACCAAGTTATGCATTTCCATGTCAAATGCAATGCAAACAATCAAACCAATTGGGACTTAACCTCTATCATGGATAGTCAAGCGGCCAAGCATGCATGCCAATGCAATGCAACCTAATCATGTTGACTAGGCATGCAATACGGCAATGCAAATGAGCATGCAAGAAATGCAAGGCATAGAGCAATGCAACTAACAAGTGTGCAAGGCTAATATAGGCATTCAAGCATGTAAGCCAACATGTGACATCATTCAATCATGTGATTTCAAGCATGCAACAACTAACCAATATGCTACAATATACAAGGAGAGCATGCAACAAACAAAGAGATGGACTTAAACATGATTTGGGAAGCTCTAATTAGGCCCAAAACAGTGGCTAAAGTGCCCAAAATGAAGGACTAAACACACATACATACATGCACATGTTAAAGGGCTAACACTCAAGCATAAAAGGGCAACTCTCAAGCACACTCAAGAGGGTACAAACATGGACAAATAACATGCATTAAGCTCTGAAAATCATGCGAGAACATGGTGCCAAACCAAGCAAGCAAGATAGGCTAAACATGCAACAAATGGCCCAAGCATTCAAAGCAAACTAATAAGGTATTGAGCTACACTTAGCAAGACAAAACATGGCATGAACTGGGAAGGAGCAAAGAGCAGTACCACAAGGCCTGGGAAAGAATCTCGTGTGAGGCAGGGCGTAACAGCAACCTATTTCAACACCTTATTACAAAGCCCAAAAGACCATTTAGATGGCATCCAAATGACCTAAATTCAAAGGCATGCACAAATGCCAAAACATGGAACATGCTACACAAGCTTTCAAAGCATTAAAGAGGTGTCCAAGGCAAGCATACAAGCATGTCAAAGGGACTGAAATGATGCCACAAATGGTGCCAAACCAATAAAACAAAGCAAGTAAAGCATGCTACATACTCACACACTTAAGGCCAACAAGCCAAAATGCAAAGGGGGCCTATAATGCATGGCAAGGTCGACCTAAACAACTACGGACAGACCTCTAGCATGGCAAAATAAGCACACAAGCTTCACAAAATTAGACCTAAAACGTGCTCGAACGATGGCTTACAACCTAAGGCATGTTAAGGCCTAAACATGGCATTACAAGGTAGGTATGCTAAGCATGCATGGTGTACCAAAACCAATTAAAAACAGAGGCATATTATGACATAATAAGCACAAAAAACAGCCAAGGCATGGTCAACGTGAAGCTTAGCTAGGTGCTCCCTCAAGAGGCCAAAAATGGTCATTTTCAAGGACAACAAGGAGAGGGGGTGACCCACTCCTCCCTAGGACCTCAAGGCACCATCCTCACCTCTGAAATCCCTCAAGATTTCAGTGGTGAGGAGGCCCCAACACCAAGGTCCCGGAGCTTACTCAAAATAGCACAAAATGGGGCCTTTCAAGGCCTAAGAGGGGTCAAACACCTCCAAACCATAAAACACTCTAAACAAACTATTTAGAGAGCTTAAAAACAGAACTTTTTTATGTTATACACTAAGCACAAAAACAGTTCTAAGATAGGAAAAAAAATAATGTAAAAATGAGAAATATAAAGGCAAGTTTCTTACCCTTGAAGACTTTCTTCAAAAATGGTGGACTGTAGACACCCCATTTTTGACCATCCTCAAGACTTGGACGTCACCGTTTGAACACTCGGTGATCATCCATGTTTGTGTTCATTTGGAGTTCCCGGAGGTCTCGGCTATGCGCCTTGCCTCAGGATCTCCGAATTCGACCGTTTAGTGTCTAGTTTTGCACCAAACACTTGCATTTTGCCTTGGAAGGGCAGGGAATGCCTTGTGAGGCATCCCCACACGCCACCGGCCATGGCCAGAGGCCACCGGCTGGTTTTTGCTGCCACCGGCAATGTATATTTTCGGTCGGCACTTTTTAGTGCCGGTCGGCACTCCATTTTGCCAAAATGGCATCTTTGGCCGGCCGACTACTGTGCATCTGCTTTTGCAGATATTTTATCACAGCTGTCTTGCATTTGGCTCCCCTCCATACACGTGTATGGAGGGATCTCCCTCTTTAGAAGCTTGTCTTGTAAGCTTTACAAGACAAGAAGCTCTATAAGAGGAGCCCTTCTCTCCCTTGCTTAGGGTTAGACACTTGAGAGACTTTAGACATTTTTGGGGAGAGAAACACAGAGAGAAGCTCTGGTTTTAGGGTTAGGGTTCATACATATCTCCTATCTCTCTTTTTCTCCCTTTGTGTTCTAGGTGTTTTAGTCCTTACTATTGCACACAAACACCTAGTGTTTCACCTTCCTTTGGCTACTGAGGTTCTAAGGGGCTGGTTTTGGTGTTTTGGAATTGGATTCAAGCCAAGGAGGGCTTTTGGAGCACCATTGTTAAAAGGGTCTTCAAGGGTAAGAAACTAACCCTTTTATTCTCCATTTTTGCATCTTGTTTTTGTCTATCTTAGAACTATTTTTGTGCTTAGTGTATAACATAAAAAAGTTTTATTTTTGGGCCCTCTAAATTGTTTATTTAAAGTGTTTTGTGGTTTGGAGGTGTTTGACCCCTCCTAGGCCTTGTAAGGCCTCATTTTGTGCTATTTTGTGCAAGTTTCGAGACTTTGGTGTTTGGGCCTCTTCACCACTGAAATCTTGAGGGATTTCAGTGGTGAAGATGGTGCCTTGAAGTCTCCAAAAGGGGAGGGCCACCCCCTCTCCTTGTTGTCCTTGAAAGGGACCCTTTTCGGCTTCTTGAGGGAGCACCATGATAGAGTGTGTATTGACCATGTCTTGGCTATTTTCCATGCTTATTATGCCATGATATAACTTTGTTGTTTGTTGGTTTTGGTACACCATGCATGCTTAGCATACCTACCATGTAATGCCTTGTTATTGCCTTAACATGCCTTAGGTTGTTAGCCCTTATTCAAGCATGTTTTAGGCTTAGTCTTGTGAAGGTTTTGAGCATATTTTGCCATGTTTTAGGTCTGTCCATAGTTGTTTGGGTCGGATTTGGCATGCTTGGTATAGCCCCTTTGCATTCCGGCTTGTTGGCCTTAAGTATGTGAACGTATAGCATGACATTTTCGCATTGATTTGGTGATTTGGAACCATCCACCATGTCATTTCAGTCCCATTTGCATGCCTATATGTTTACCTTGGATGTATCTTTAATGCTTTAAAAGCTTGTGTAGTATGCTCCATGTTTTGGCCATCGCACATGCCTTTGAATTTGAGCCATTTAGATGCCATCTAAGAGTCCCCTTTGCATGGTCCAGGTCTGTCTTGAACCTATTTTAAGTCCTCTTAGCCTTGTGAGGCTTGGTTGACTTAGTCATGGTTCAAGTCCCTTTGACTTGCTTCAAGTACTTGAGCCATTCATTGCATGCTTGGTCTATTTTGTTTGCTTGGTTTGACACTATCCTAACATGATTTTCAATGCTTACCTTGCATGCCATATGTCCATGATTGCCTCATTCAAATGTGCTTGAGAGTTCCCTCTTTTGTGCCTAAGCATTGGCCCTTTAACATGTGCATGCGTGTATGTGTATTTGGTCTCTTATTTTGGTCACTTTGGCCACTGTTTTGGGCCTATTTAGAGTTGCCTAAATCATGTATAAGTCCATCTTTTCATCCGTTTGCATTGCCTCATGTTTTCTTGTATGCTTGCATAAGTGTCTTGCCATGTCATGTTGCATCCTTAGTTTGCATGCCTAGGTTGCATTGCATCTTGCATGCATGCCTTGTTCCTTGACTTGGTGATGGGAAATGGGCCTTGGTGTGTTTGTTTGGTTTGCATTTCATTTGACATGAAAGTTGCACACTTGATTCTTTGGGCCATCATGCATGGAAATGCGTGATTGGTGGTCCGAGAACCAAGGAGCATGTTCCTTTGAGTCATTACCATGATAAGGGACATGATTGGTGCATACATTGTTTGAATTGTATTGCCATGCAAGTTCTGTCCTCTGCTGCTGTGAGTTGCAGGTTCTGCAGGCATTCTTTGCCGACCGGCAGTATAGATTGCCGACCGGCAGTGAATAACCAGCTGATGGATTCATTTTGTGCCGGTGAACACATGACACTACCGGTAGGCATTCTACTCAGCCGGTGGTGATTCCCAATGTCCAGAGAAGCAGTCCTGAGACTTTGGAAGTCTCTAGAGGAGTGTATCAAGGAAAACAGAGGCAGACTATGCATGGCGGTGCACTTCCGAGCAGGATCCGAGCATGCGCTGCATCTGGCTCTCCTCCGGAAGCGGTTTACTGTTTTTCCTAGTTTAAATTAGTTTGTTAACTGACTAGGAAATTTGTAATATTTAATTAGCTTGCGTAGTTAATTAATTTGTATTATTCATTTGGTCCCTCCGAGTGAGGGCAAATCTGTAATAAGTGTGCGTGAGTGGATGTATGTCTTCCAATCCCCATTTCTTTCTTCCCTTTTACTTACCTGCTTATGATGGTAGACTAGGGCACTTTTAAAATTAGCATACCTTATGCTATGCATGCGTGTATTCATGCATTTGTACTACATGCATCAGGCTCGGTACATCACGCTAACCGCATTTGAACTTCAATTCCAAATTGAATACGTGCATCAAATTACTGCATTTCACATGCCACATCTAGGTTAGCCGAGCCTACCCTAAATGCATCCTGTACGTGTTGCATTAGACATTTAAACATGGACTTGGATCATGCATTGATTGCTAACGGGTTCTTTGTTTTGGCACGGAGTACTATATGAGTATTTTCCTGCTTTAGCATATCGCATGCGTGTGAATGCTATCATGACAGCATGCTTACTATGTGGCTAGATGCTTATGTGTTCAATTTCTTGAATGCCTGTGGGTGAAGGTTGGATTGTTTGAGTTGGGAAAACTCGTTGAAATCCGTATTTTAGCCTACTTGCGAGTAGCAAATTCCAAAATATTTTTCCAAAACAAACGGATATGCAATGTTTATTTCCAAATGAGGCAATCTAGTCTATACTTGTTTGCTGCGCGCATAACATAGTAATTCTAGGCTAATAATTGGTTTAAGAACACATAAAGTTCTCAAAATCAGATATCACGGTTAGTAGAGGCCGGTCTTCGGACCGGGCGAAAGGGGGTGCTCATAGCTGACCTTCCCCGATCGTACCCAAGCTCCCGAGCCGAGACAACTCCGGTGATGACGGACATGTGGCCTTCGGCACCAAGTCAGGGTTTCCTAAATTTCCCCATTAAAAAATATTGGTGGCGACTCTGTATCTGGCAAAGCAGTCCATGTTTGGCACTTCTTTTCAAAAAATCTGTTTCTCAAAACGATTTGCTGGATTTGGACTCTTTGGTTCAGATTAAGAACCGTGACACAAATTGAGTCCGAACTGTAGCGAGGCCCTCCGCGGACGTGTTACATGGACCAGCCGGTTCTTCAAGCTCAAAACCATCCAAGAACTTCAAGAACAACCTCTTGGAACCTCAGTAGCCAAGGGAAGGTGTAACATTATGTGTTTGTGTGCAATAGTAAGACACAAACACACCTAGACACACACAAAGGTAAAATGAGAGAGAGATATAGAGATAGAATATGTATGGAACCTTAGACCTAAAACTAGAGCTCTCACACAACTTTTCTTTCTAAAATGTCTAACCCTAGAACAAGGAGAAGAGCTCTCCTCTTATAGAAGTCCTTCTTTGCAAAGCTTTCCAAACAAGCTTCTTAAAGGGAAATCCCTCCATACACGTGTATGGAGGGAAGCAGAGTGGGTGCCAGTTATCACAGCTGGCACAAAATATCTACAAAAAGTAGATGAACAGTAGTCGGCTGCTCAAAATTGTTATTTTGACAAAATGGACTGCCGACCGACAACAAATAGTGCTGACCGGCAGTACACATTGCCGATGGCAACAAAAAACCAGCCGGTGGCCTCCAGCCATGGCCGATGATGTGTGGGGATGCCTCACAAGGCATTCCCTGCCCCTCCAAGGCAAAACACAAGTGTTTGGTGCAAAACCAGACACTAAACGGTCGAGTTCGGAGATCCTGAGGCAAGGCGCGTAGCCGAGACCTCCTGGAACTCCAAACGAACACAAACATGGATGATCACCGGGTGTTCAAACGGTGACGTCCAAGTCTTGAGGACGGTCAAAAATGGGGTGTCTACAGTTGCCCCTCTTTGACAGAACTCAAAAGTCATAACAATGACGGGAGTGAATGTCAAAGCCCAGAGACGACCCATTTTTGACAAGGTCGAAGACTCAGACAAACATGCAACACAAACAAGATATGCGCCCGAAGGCAGGGGCAAAATGCAAGACAATGCACAGAGCCAGACATAACTTATGATCATGCAAAGAAAGCTGTAATGAAGCATACATGCGACAATTTTAAGCTAGCATACACCAAACTACACTAAAATGCAGAAAGGATGTAAGAGAATTATGTAATTCTCGATACGTCTCACTCGGAGGATACAATACTTGTGCGGCTCGTCTGGTTGCACCAGCCTCAAATGAACCGTACATACAATATCGTGCCTGCAAAGAAAACAACTCAACAGGTACAATATCGTTAGCAACATGCATGACAATGCAAAAGTGGATGCAAAATGATATGCAATGTATGCAAAACAATGTATAAACAATGCAAATGAAGATGCAATGTAAACAATGCAAACTATATGCAAAGTAATTGAATCATGATCCAATCACGAGCGGTTCAAAACCACACCTATGTCAAATAGATTGATGGAGGTAACAAGTCTGTCTACCATAGAACGGTCAACTGAACTATGAGTAATGTAGACAGACGCAAGAACAAGTATTGGGGGGGATTGACATAAGTGGGGAAACGACCCGCTGGGGAAAGGACTACGATCCTAATGTCGGATGCAAAAATTACACTACAATGTAATATGAAAATGCTGGAGAAATGGCAATGGATATGGCACGCGGGCCAAACCCAATCTTGCCTAGGAAAGGCATGTACACATACAAGCCACGTCTAACATAGAACGGTCTACTGAACTATGCTTCGACACGAGAAGTATGGGCACATACCAGACCAAGCTCAACATGGAAAGGTGCAAGCCATAGATGGAGGGTGATGTGATGAATGCATGCGATCTAAAATGCAATGTACACTACACATATGCGATGGAATGGATATTTACAAAAATGCATGACAATGTAGTATGATGCGACCTGCCGGGAAAAATGCAATGGATGCATGCAAGCTACAATGCAATAGATATGGCACGCGGGCCAAACCAAATCTTGCCTAGGCAAGGCATGTACGCATACGAGCCATGTCTAACATAGAACGGTCTACTGAACTATGCTTCGACACGAGAAGTATGGGCACATACCAGACCAAGCTCAATCATGGAAAGGTGCAAGCCATAGATGGAAAGTGGTGCAATGAATGCATGCAAACTACAATGCAATATACACTACACTACCATGATGCATGACAATGCAGCTACATATTTTTTGTTTTTGCTTTTGTTTTTGAGATGCAAATGCATGATGATGCATGATTTTGAAGTGCGCGACAACGCGCGGCTTAAGATACACATGACAATGCAAGCGAACTGTGCACATCAATGTGCCGAAGGTCTTGCACCTCCCAAGGATTTAAGGTCTCCTAGACCGTTATAATACCTGTCCGGTTCGTTTGGTTGCACCAGCCTCAAATGAACCGTACATACAATATCGTGCCTGAAAAGAAAACAAACTTAATAGGTACAATGCATATTAATGTATTTGAAAATGCGTGACAACGCAAAGCAAGTGGGAAGCATAACAATGCTGCGAAAACACAGACATGTAAGTGGAGCACGCGGTCTACGCAGGCAACGAAATTGATCATAAGCATGCGGTCTACACAAGCAATGAAATTGAACATAAGCATGTGGTCTACGCAAGCAGTACATGCGGTCTACGCAAGTCATGAAATTGATTACAAATACGCGGTCTACATGAGCAAAACAAGCGGTCTACGCAAGTAATGATAAGTATGCGGTCTACGCAAGCAAAACATGCGGTCTACGCAAGTAATGAAATTGAACAAGCATGCGGTCTACGCAAGCAAAATATGCGGTTTATGCAAGCAAAACATGCGGTCTACGCAAGCAAAACATGCGGTCTACGCAGGTAATGAAATTGAACAAGCATGCGGTCTACGCAGGCAAAACATGCGGTCTACGCAGGTAATGAAATTTGAATAATCATGTGGTCTACGCAATAAAAAACATGCGGTCTACGCAAGCAAAACATGCGGTCTACGCAGGTAATGAAATTGAACAAGCATGCGGTCTACGCAGGTAATGATAAGCATGCGGTCTACGCAATCAAAAACATGCGGTCTACGCAGGTAATGAAGTTGAACAAATCATGCGGTCTACGCAATCAAAACATGCGGTCTACGCAGGTAATGAAGTTGAACAAATCATGCGGTCTACGCAATCAAAACATGCGGTCTACGCAGGTAATGAAATTGAACAAACATGCGGTCTACGCAAGCAAAACATGCGGTCTATGTAGGTAATGAAGTTGAACAAATCATGCGGTCTACGCAATCAAAACATGCGGTCTACGCAGGTAATGAAATTGAACAAATATGCGGTGTACGCAATCAAAACATGCGGTCTACGCAGGTAATGAAATTGAACAAACATGCGGTCTACGCAAGCAAAACATGCGGTCTACGCAGTCGATGAATTGATTGAAAGCATGCAGAATGCGATGAGATGCGCAAGATAGCGCGATGCATTTTAGACAGCGCGTGCGCACAAGACAGTGCGATGCACAAGATAGCGCGATGGAGTGCATGCAAAATGCAATGAGATGCGCAAAACAACGCGATGCGTAGGACAACGCGAGTGCACAAGACAGTGCAATTGATTTGAAATGCACAGGACAGTGCGATTGATTTGAAATGCACAAAATAGTGCGATTGATTTGAAATGCACAAGACAGTGTGATTGATATGCGATGCACATAGGGCAACTTTTGAGTTTTGTAAAAGCCAAAAGGATACGGAAAGGATACACCTTACACGAATTCGAGTGCCACGCATAGAAGACACGACTCGAGGTCAAAACGGAGGCCGGTTGAGCGTTGGAAATGCACTGTTTTGAGCACTAAGGGCCCTGGACACATGACTCAAAAAAGGGTGTAGGAGGCTCCAAAATCACTGTAGAATGCCACCGGATGTCCACCGGCCATCAGAATGAGTCACCGGCCGTCCACCGGCCATCATACAATTCCATCGGCACAATATTTTGCCGACCGGCAAAGAGTGTGGCCGACCGTCAAAGAATTCCTGCATCGGGGCAGTTTTGTCATTTTGGCACGGGTCTTTTAAAATAGGGTTTTTAACCCTATTTTTTCACTTCTCCTTTGGTCGAAAATCGCCCCTCTCTCTCTCTAGAGTGTTTTCCTCCCTTGATTCTCTCATTTTCTTGCGTTCTAGCTCCCGTTTCGTCGTTCGATTCGCGATCTCCTTCGCGTTTCGGACATTTTCAACCGAACGAAACTTCGTTTCGATGTTTCTTTCTCGATTTTCGCCACTCCGGGCTTGTTTCCCTCAAGTTTTTCTCGATACCCGTGCCTTTTCCTTACTCCGGCTTTTCCGGCCTTTTCCGACCCTCTCGGGGTTTGACTTTTTGTTGACTTTTCGCCTTCTTGCCCGGTTTTTCATCTTCCGGTCATTTTTACATTCTCCTCGAGATGGCGGATGACCTTCCGCAGGGCGGAGCCCCTCCCGAGCACGAGATAGACCCTAAGGTCGAGCCCTTGCCACTCCGCGTTCGGCCGTTCGATCCGGAGACCTACAGGCCCGCGGTTCACGTGATGCTCCCCGATGGACTACGCCAGTTCAGGAGCTTTGATAGGCACGTGCCTCCCGAGCTTCTCCTACGTGAGCCCACCTCCCACCTCTCCTTCGGCGCTTCTGAGGTAACTTTCTTTCTCTGCTTTACTTTCTGCAATGTAGGATGCAAAACTGCCGTAGCTGGTTATGCTCTTTAACTGCTTAATTCTGATACACTGTATACTGTAGTTGATCGTAAACATACGTGCAACTGATATCTGTTTGAGACTGACACATGCACACACACTGCACTGGCCCCGAATCACCCAAACACACGGTGCACACTGTATTTCACTGCATACACACTGGTACCCGGTATTGGCTTGAGTCTGGAAACATGCACATATGCTGTGTTTGCACTGAGCCACCCAAACACGCTGACACATCACACGTCGTAGTTCACTGTAAGCACACCGGCACCCGGTATTTGCTTGAATCTGTTAAAACTTGCACGCATGCTACATCTGTCCTGAACCACCCAAACATGCTGACACATCATACGTTGTAGTTCACTCTGAGTGCACCGGCACCCGGTATTTGTTTGAATCTGTTAACATGCACACATGCTGTATACCTATATGCTTCTTAGAATTGCATTTTGAATATTGCCTTGCGACTGTTGTTTTTGACTACAGGGGGATTCGCATACCATCTGCGGGTATGGGAACACCGGCGCTCGGGACTGGTACCTCGAGCTACCAGATGCGGTTCGCGACATCGTCGACGAGGCCGACTTTGGCATCTTCTGCAGGGGGCTCTCTCGACTGACTACCTGCAGGCCCTTGCTCGCTGCTCTAGCGGAGAGGTGGTGGGATACCACCGACTCCTTCCACTTCTCCGTCGCAGGGGACATGACGATGACCCCTTACGACTTCTCGATGCTTACTGGCATTGGGGTAGGGGGTGATCCGATCCCCTTCGACATGGATATAGACGAGTGGGACGCTGCCCAGCTGTACCTACTCAGTACTCAGCCTCCTCTCGCTCGAGCGGGGTTCATTAGGTACTCGTGGTTTGAGAGCCACTTTCGGGTCCAGCCGGCCTTGGCAGAGGAGGCGCAGATGTCTCCAGAGGAGGTAGACCAGTATGCTCAGGGCTTCATCATGTTCCCCTTCGGGACGACTCTCTTCGCTGATCGGGCGAACACCGTGCCCTTATGCCTTTTGAGCGCGCTGGTGGACGCCAGACAGATCCGCCATTACGACTGGGGTGGCGCCGCTCTGGCCACTTTGTACGGTTATATGAGCTCCTCTTTCCACCTCAGCGGACAGCTCCTTGGTAGCTACTGGCGAGCCTGGGAGGTACGTTTTCTTCCCATTTTACATTCCTGTCTTCTGCTTTCTGTATTCTGTACACTGCCCCACACTGACTGTACACTGCACACCCGGCACACATATACTCTGCTTTACACTGACTGCACACTGCACACACTGTACACTCTACACAATACACTGCACAACACACGGTTCTGCTATTTTTCTTTATTCTGTATTCTGCCTTATCTGATAGTCATACTGATATCTATTCTGCAGTTGTGGGTGTATGCCTACTTTCCTAGGCTTGCCCCAGTGCCTGATGAGGAGATCCCATTCGGCGTCCCCTTCTCCCATCGCTTCGACGTGCGATGTGTACGGAGACCACGGGAGTCTCTCATTTTCTTTCGCCGATACTTCGACACCATCACTGCCGCGGAGGTATGTTCAACTTTAGAGTTTATTTTTTTGCTTTGCTTAGCACTGTATGTTTTTAATAACAGATAGATAATAAACTGCATTTTATTTTCAGACCACTTGGCAGCCCTGGGCTTCGTTGCCGGCCGTGGTGAGAGATCAATATGAGGGCTCGGGGGAGATTGCCCGGTGTCAGATCTTGTTGGAGGGCCCGGTCTGTCGGGCTTGGTACTTGGGCGAGCGCTTCTTGCGTTAGACCCTAGGTTTACCGGAGCAGATAGTGCCGGGTCCGCCTCTTGGCCACATGAGAGACACAGAGAGGTTCACCGCCCGGGAGATGAGGGAGTACACCACCGGCTGGGGTGAGAAGCATCACAGAGGCGAGGGCGACTACATAGAGTACGTCCGGACCTATATTATGCGACCCTTGAGTGGTGGTCGCCAAGCTGAGGGGGAGAGGCCAGCGGCGCCAGCAGCAGGAGCGAGAGCTGGGGCCGGAGCAGGCGCATCGAGGAGGGGTCGAGTGCATGGCAGGAGCGGAGCTCGGGGGGGCAGGGGACTGGCTGGCCCGCCCTGCCCACTGCACTATCATATAGAGGGCAGGATGAGGCGATCTACCAGATCCCTTTTGCTCCTCCCCCGGCTGGTCATGAGTTAGCCGGCATCCCCGACTTGCCTCCGGTACGTATTACTTCATTCTGTATCTTGCATCTAGCATTTCATTTCAGTTTATTTGATATTCCGCGAAATATTGATATATCTTTATACTCTCGCAGGCGTCCTCCGGGTACACTCGGCAGTCCGTGGAGTTGAACGCCTCCATGATGGGGATGCTGCAGCGGACCTTTGACCTCCTGGCCCTTTACAGTATTCCGGTATGTTCTTCTGACGATGGCCTCAAACCATTCATACATTGCTTCCCATAATTTGATGCACGACACAACACCTGACACACTGATCTCACAGCATCTGATACACTGCGTACACTGCATTCTGCACTGATAAACTGTTCACGGCATTCTGACACTGTACTCATACACTGCATTCTGCACTAATAAACTGTCCACAGTATACTAATGCGTTTGCCTTTTTTGATTTTCAGCGTCCCTTCCAGATCCCTCCGGCAGGCGGTGCTTCAGTTGGGCCTTCTTTTCCTGCTCAAGGAGGGCGTGGAGACACTGCGCGTCCCCGTACCAGGGGAGGGCGTACTCATGCTGGGAGTAGTTCTCGGGCGCCGACCCCTGATGATGATGACGACGACGATGACGAGTCCGAGGCAGAGGTAGAGGCCGGGTCATCTGAGGAGGCTGGAGACGACTCAGACTCAAGCTCAGATGGCGACGCTGATGATGATGCCCCTAGACCTTCGTCCAGGAAGAGGACGAGGGCAGATCCCCGGGCCCGAGACTACTGAGGATGACCCAGATTGGTGCTTTTCTTCTTTTTGTACTTTTTCCTTTTGTTTTCTCTTTCTTTTTTTTCTCTTCGCTGGTAGTTAGATTACCTTGTACTGCCGCAGGCAGATTTTTGTTTTCCTCAAAACTTTGTACTTGAAAAAGATTATGAAATGAAACAAACTTTTTATCTTTAAAAGTGTTACATTTACATATCTCATGTATTGCATCGCATCTCATCATGTTACACCTCAATGTAAATGGAATTGATCTGTGGTCTGAATGTTGAACACTTGCATTGTAATAACAAGATAACCAAACCAAGTAACAGCAAAGCAACCCATACAAACCACTGCTTAACCTGAACACACGGTCCACACTCTGCTGAGGATTAATCTGCATACAGCCCATAAGCCAACACTTGGTTTATTCTGCACACGGCAAACTTTAAACAAAACAGCCCAATCTGACAGGACGGCCTTCAAAGGTGAAACCGGCTAGGGTTGAAACATGCTCAGATGCCCCAAATTTTCCCTTCCTTCTTTCGGTTCGCCCCAAATGTAGAGAATGGCACAGCACTCTGAGCATAAACGATTAACTTTCGAAATTAAATATGGGTTTTCAACCGGGGTATCGAGCCTACAACTGAACACAGCGGGGAGGACTCAAACAAAAGGGTACACGACCTAAACAAGGCGAGACACGCTCGGAAGAAACCTAAAACAAAGGTTGAGGTAAACAAAACAAAAGACACGACATACAGACGTGTTAACGACGACGGGGGACCTCAGATCATGAGGAGCCAGTTTCTCTGGGTATTGTTTCCCACCCTTTTCTCATTTGTGATTCTCACATCACTCTGGCACTCAAGCTCGATTTTTCTCTCAAAACCCTTTGGCTCACTTTTTCTCTCAACTTACACCTCTCTATTCTTTATTCTCTCATTTTTCGTCCCTCCCCAAGGTGATTAATGAATGAATAGGAAGTTGAGGGTTCACGCCCGATGCCATTAGCTCACAGCTATTTCTTCTGGTGGATAGAGTGCCCTCCTGGCAAATACGTTGACGACGGGAAAAAAAAAGAACGCTTGACTCAACTGTGCCCCTAATTCATCATTTTGACCATTTTTTTTCGTTTTGGTTTTCAACTAAAACAGTTTCGATAAAGATGAGAGTCGGATTAACGTACTTATTCGATTTTTGATTTGAAAGCCACGCAATTCAGGCTGCAAGCACTAAAAATTTTCCTTTTTGGGTCCAAGAAAATGGTCCAGTTTTGGAAAACGAAATAGTTTTCGAGAAAATAGTCAACCTCAGTAAAAATTTTCAAAAACTATTTTTGCAAACGGCTGATGCTCAACGAGCATGGAACTTACTCTTTGAGATGCGCAACCTCGAATCGGAGGCAATGGAAAATTGCCCCTGGCTTGAAGAACGCCGCATGGCAACGGAAAGTTGCCCCTGGTTTGGGTGGCGGCTCACGACGACTCGTGGCAACGGAAAGTTGCCCCTTGTTTAGATGGTGCCGCAGCAGTTCGCAAACAGTCTTCATTAGTGGTGGTCGAACTCTTGGACACAAAGATGACGACGACGGTTATAACAGATATATGGACACAATCACCTTGGAAGGTGTTGGCGACTAGACTTTGGGATGAAGTCGAAACCATTGCATGGACCAAGACGCTATGAAAGCGTTGGGGGCTGTACTTTAGGATGAAGTCGCCTACGTATCCCAAACATGGGAATCAAGCCTTACGTAGTTCCGGTTAAGGTACACTCGGGTATTTTAACCTTCACTTTTCAGGCTCTAACTTTTGCCAAGGTGCCCGATGTGGGTTTTCGACCTTGCGAGCTTCTTTTCATTTTCTTTTGTTCATTTCTTTTTTTTCTTTTCTTTTTCGCATTTTTTCTTTTTTGTATTTTTTTCTTTTCTTCTTTTCTTTTATTTTTTTGTATTTTTTACTTTTTGTATTTTTCTCTTGCTCTAACTTTTACCTGGGTCGCCCTTCCGGGTTTTCGGCCCAGCGAGCCTCTCAAAGGGTAAAAGTGTAACAAGTCCATGTCAAATGGTTTCTGAAGTTGAAGCCTCTCTGTATCTAGGAGAACGGCTGTTGCAATGATTGGTAGAAGAATCCATCTCGGTTGCTCCACAAGTTTCTTCCGGCGAGATCTAATCCTTCTGATTTGGCTTTGGGTGCCCCTTGCTCGAGGGCTGCTTCAGAATTGGCCACGCGGGCCTCCTCCGACAGTTGACCGTTGAATGTTCCAGATGAGTTCGTGGTTCAAAACAAACAGGTCAAATCTTGAGGCTGAGAGCGATCCTAGGCTGCACAATCTCAAGAGCGATTCCACACAGGTCTTCACAGGGCCGTGTGACACATTTGTTTTTGAAAGTTTTTAAGAAAGCGACGAATCGCTCGTGTCGAAGATAGTGTGGAACCAATCTGGATCAAGCCAGGGTCCTTCCCAGTACTCACGCTGACAAGAATGATTTCATTCATTAAAAAAGGCTTAGCATGCTTCTCTTTCTCTCAAAATGATCAAAATTTTGCAAAACTCGAGGAATTCCTTCCTCTTTGTTTTTATCACCGCAGTGTTCAAAAGGGGTTTTTGAAAAACTTAGGTCAATGCAATGAGTTTGGCGCACAGGAGAGCAAGCGAGATATACTGTCAACCCATTCAAATCCTCTAGCACAACTAACTTACACTGGAAGCAAGCATGAAAATGAGATAGCCACAGCTGTTTCATTCTGGCCCCTCGGCAGAAACAGACTCAAAAAACAAAAACGGGTAATTACAAGACAAGACGGTGTTCGAGGCAACAACCCCGGAATCACCTGGTATTCTATACAAAGGGGACTGACTCGATACAACAAGACAGACCCTTAAGCAAAAAGACTGACTCAAGACAAAGAGACAGACTCAAAACAAAAGACTGACTCGATACCCAAGCTAGAATTTACAAAACTAGCGTTCACAGATGCTCAAAAATGCGTGCCAGACGCCACATCCAAAATATACCGAATGCCGCCCGCAGGTGGTTCACTTTCTGATTACATACTTGCAGTATCTGTGTCCTCAAAATCCAATAACTGGGTGGTAACAGACTTGGCTGAGGTGGGCGAGAGGATAACCTCGTTGTCGATCAAATCTTGCACCTCATGACGGAGGCAGAAATAATTGTCGGTTGCATGGCCTGTCTACTGGTGGTACGCGCAGTACTGGGCAGCATCATGCGTGGCAGGGAGATTCTTCGGGAGGGGCCGAGGCTCCAAGGGTTTAAGGTGCCCCATCTCGGAAAGGATCTGAAGTGCCTTAGACAGAGGCATGTAGAGAGCATGAAAGACCCTGCGCCCTCGGGGCAGGTATTTGGAAGTCTGAGTGTTCTTATTAGACGCACAAGCGAAAGGGTCGGCAGGCGCCACCTCGGCTTTCTGATCTTTCCCGGGTGCAGGGTTGGGAATAAGGGGAGCTGTTCTGGCATGACGGGGCCTATCCCGATTTTCTAACTGACTTGAACTCCCCTCATGTGGAGTGGGGAAAGCATCCTCCACAGTTTTTGCCACAACTGCGGATATCTGTTGCTTGTTCATCCCCCCGGCTTTCAAAGCCTCGACTGCCCGCAGCAGTTGTTCAATGGGATCGGCATCTGCCTTCATTTTGTCTTTTCCTCTGGCCTCGGCCTGATCGAGGGTTTGGGTTGATGTTGATATGTCATTACCATAGCTGGAGACCATCTCTGGTTGGCTAAGTTCAATCACAATTCACCCCAACAGCGGGGGCTCCTGGGGTAGAAAACTCCCGGCATACGGTGCGGTTGGAGGTGAAGCTAACATTCCGTAGGCGAGATCCACCACAGACCTCTGGAGATCACCTATCATCCCCATTAGTTCAAATGTAGTAGGCTCGCGAGCCTGATATAGCTGGGGGGCCCAGACCGGGTGCGCAACAGGCGACCTGGGTGGATGCGACATGTCAATGTTGGTCTCACTTTGCAGGGCGATCCCTTGATCTAATGCAGCTGTCATAACCACGATCTCTTTTGAATTCTGCTTCGTCATAAGTCCTGCCTTAGCAAGGGGGATCACTGGCTATTCTGTACCAGCTGTCCGAACTGAAAGAGACAACAAGCAGCATTTCAGCCCAAATGGATCAAACACGCGTGTAGCGGAACAACTGTACTCTACTGCTGGTCACTGTTCCCCAGAAATCACTGCCCTCGAAACTGAACCCCTGATACCCGCAGATAACTGATTCTCAGCAACACTGATACTGGTGCCCTTGGGCCCGATACTCAAACTTGCAAACTGGTACGTACGTTTCTGTAGAGATACACTCTAAAAGCACATAGCAAGTAAAGAGAGCCAAAACACCCCTATGTTGGGGGTAGGGTTTCCCTGTCCTATTTTGTCAAGAGCTAGGGTTTCACTATGCACGCAGCAGTTTTCAAACAACCTAACATCGGGTAAGCAACCCGTCCTAGCTTGGAATGGTCACTATGGATCCGAATATGCACTAGGTCGAATGGTCGAAAAGGGTGCCCCGGTAAAACCGGGGTTTGTGTTCCCATACTGTCAAAGCCCATAACCGGTCAGCCTTATGGTCATGCCTTGACAAGACAAGCCTCCGGCAGATCGTTCAGGAATGGCAGATGGCAAACACGGTGCCCTAGGCGCACCAATGCACATGCAATGCAAAGAGACACATAAACAAAATCAAAACAGGATATCACGAGTTCGAGTCAAGCTCTCTAAGTCCCTAGCAGAGTTGCCAGAAACTGTAGACGTGCCCGTGGGTCTCGTGCTACAGTTCGGACTCGATTTGTGTCACGATTCTTAATCTGAACCAAAGAGTCCAAATCCGGCAAATCGTTTTGAGAAACAGATTTTTTGAAAAGAAGTGCCAAACATGGACTGCTTTTCCAGATATAGAGTCGCCACCTAAATATTTTTTATGGGAAAATTTAGGAAACCCTGACTCGGTGCCAAAGGCCACGTGTCTGTCATTGCCAAAGTTGCCTCGGCTCGGGAGCTTGGGTACGATTAGGGAAGGTCAGCTATGAGCACCTCCTCTCGCCCGGTCCGAAGACCGGCCTCTACTAACCGTGATATCCAGTTTTGAAAACGTTATGTGTTCTTATTCCATTTATTAGCCTAGAATTACTATGTTATGCGCACAGCACACAAGTATAGACTAGATCGCCTAATTTGAAAATAAACATTGCATATCCGTTTATCTTGAAAAACATTTTGGAATTTGCTACTCGCAAGTAGGCTAAAATACGGATTTCAACGAGTTTTTCCAACTCAGACAATCCAACCTTCACCCACAGGCATTCAAACAGTTTATCACATAAGCATCTAGCCACATGGTAAGCATGCTGTCATGATAGCATTCACACTCATGCGAGATGCTAAAGCATAAATACTTACATCATACTCTGTGCCAAAACAATAAACTAGTTAGGCAACATGCATGGTCCTAGTTCATGTCAAATTGACTAATACAACACATACAGGATGCACTTTAGAACAGGCTCGGCTAACCTAAGCATGGCATGTGAAATGCAGTCAATTGATGCACGTATTCAATTTGGAATTGAAGTACAAATGCAGTTAGCGTGATGTACCGAGCCTGATGCATGGAATATAAATGCATGAATGCACACATACGTAGCATAAGGTATGCTAAATTAAACATGTCCTATTACTAACCATCAAAGCAGGTAAGTAAAAGGGAAGAAAGAAGTGGGGATTGGAAGACATGCACACACACGCACCCACACTTATTACAAATCCGCCCTCACTCGGAGGGACCGAAAGAATATTACAAATAATTAACCTACAGGCTAATTAAATATTACAGACCATCTAATTAGCTAAGCAAATTAACTAATCTGGGGAAAACAGATAAATCGCCTTGGGAAGAGGGCTCAACGCAATGCGTGTTGGGTCCTGCTCGGAAGTGCACTGCCATGCGCAATCTGCCTCTGTTTTCCCTGTTTTGCTCCTCTGGAGACTTCCACAGTCTCAGGATTGCTTCCTTGAACATTGGGGGACACCATCGGCTGAGTGGGATGGCCACCGGCAGTGGTATGTGATCACCGGCCGTTGGTGAAGCTATCGGCCTAGGAAGGATTGCCGGTCAGCACTGGACACTGTCGGTCGGCAGAAAGCTCCTGCAGAATCTGCAATGGACAGCAACAGGGGGCAAGGCAGAGCATGGCAATACAATTCAAGCAATGTGTGCACCAAACATGTCCCTTATCTTGTTAGTGAGTCAAAGGGACATACTCCTTGGTTCTCAGACCATCAATCGCGCATTTCCATGCGTGATGGCCCAAGAGACCAAGTTATGCATTTCCATGTCAAATGCAATGCAAACAATCAAACCAATGGGGACTTAACCTCTATCATGGATAGTCAAGAGGCCAACCATACATGCCAATGCAATGCAACCTAATCATGTTGACTAGGCATGCAATACGGCAATGCAAATGAGCATGCAAGAAATGCAAGGCATAGAGCAATGCAACTAACAAGTGTGCAAGGCTAATGTAGGCATTCAAGCATGTAAGACAACATGTGACTTCATTCAATCATGTGATTTCAAGCATGCAACAACTCACCAATATGCTACAATATACAAGGAGAGCATGCAATAAACAAAGAGATGGACTTAAACATGATTTGGGCAGCTCTAATTAGGCCCAAAACAGTGGCCAAAGTGCCCAAAATGAAGGACTAAACACACATACATACATGCACATGTTAAAGGGCTAACACTCAAGCATAAAAGGGCAACTCTCAAGCACACTCAAGAGGGTACAAACATGGACAAATAACATGCATTAAGCTCTGAAAATCATGCGAGAACATGGTGCCAAACCAAGCAAGCAAGATAGGCTAAACATGCAACAAATGGCCCAAGCATTCAAAGCAAACTAATGAGGTATTGAGCTACACTTAGCAAGACCAAACATGGCATGAACTAAATGACTAAAAACAGAATTTTAGCTTGTAAAACAAAGCCCAAAAGACCATTTAGATGGCATCCAAATGACCTAAATTCAAAGGCATGCACAAATGCCAAAACCTGGAACATGCTACACAAGCTTTCAAAGCATTAAAGAGGTGTCCAAGGCAAGCATACAAGCATGTCAAAGGGACTGAAATGATGCCACAAATGGTGCCAAACCAATAAAACAAAGCAAGTAAAGCATGCTACATATTCACACACTTAAGGCCAACAAGCCAAAATGCAAAGGGGGCATATAATGCATGGCAAAGTCGACCCAAACAACTACGGACAGACCTCTAGCATGGCAAAATAAGTACACAAGCTTCACAAAACTAGACCTAAAACATGCTCGAACGATGGCTTACAACCTAAGGCATGTTAAGGCCTAAACATGGCATTACAAGGTAGGTATGCTAAGCATGCATGGTGTACCAAAACCAATTAAAAATAGAGGCATATTATGACATAATAAGCACAAAAAATAGCCAAGGCATGGTCAACGTGAAGCTTAGCTAGGTGCTCCCTCAAGAGGCCAAAAATGGTCCTTTTTAAGGACAACAAGGAGAGAGGGTGACCCTCTCCTCCCTAGGACCTCAAGGCACCATCCTCACCTCTGAAATCCCTCAAGATTTCAGTGGTGAGGAGGCCCAAACACCAAGGTCCCAGAGCTCACTCAAAATAGCACAAAATGGGGCCTTTCAAGGCCTAAGAGGGGTCAAACACCTCCAAACCACAAAACACTCTAAACAAAATATTTATAGGGCTTAAAAACAGAACTTTTTTATGTTATACACTAAGCACAAAAACAGTTCTAAGATAGGCAAAAAAACAATGCAAAAATGGGGAATATAAAGGCAAGTTTCTTACCCTTGAAGACTTTCTTCAAAAATGGTGGACCAGCCGGTTCTTCAAGCTCAAAACCACCCAAGAACTTCAAGAACAACCTCTTGGAACCTCAGTAGCCAAGGGAAGGTGTAACACTATGTGTTTGTGTGCAATAGTAAGACACAAACACACCTAGACACACACAAAGGTAAAATGAGAGAGAGGTATAGAGATAGAATATGTATGGAACCTTAGACCTAAAACTAGAGCTCTCACACAACTTTTCTTTCTAAAATGTCTAACCCTAGAACAAGGAGAAGAGCTCTCCTCTTATAGAAGTCCTCCTTTGCAAAGCTTTCCAAACAAGCTTCTTAAAGGGAAATCCCTCCATACACGTGTATGGAGGGAAGCAGAGTGGGTGCCAGCTATCACAGCTGACACAAAATATCTACAAAAAGTAGATGAACAGTAGTCGGCTGCTCAAAATTTCCATTTTGACAAAATGGACTGCTGACCGGCAACAAATAGTGCTGACTGGCAGTATACATTGCCGATGGCAACAAAAAACCAGCCGGTGGCCTCCAGCCATGGCCGGTGATGTGTGGGGATGCCTCACAAGGCATTCCCTGCCCCTCCAAGGCAAAACACAAGTGTTTTGGTGCAAAACCAGACACGAAACGGTTGAGTTTGGAGATCCTGAGGCAAGGCGCGTAGTCGAGACCTCCGGGAACTCCAAACGAACACAAACATGGATGATCACCGGGTGTTCAAACGGTGACATCCAAGTCTTGAGGACGGTAAAAAATGGGGTGTCTACAATTCCCCTTAATGAACTTTTTCTCATTTGCTCTCTGATCAAACTTTTTGTTTAGCGGCCGCTATTTTTTCGTTTGACCTTCTCAGTTATATATCATTATGTAATTAGTGGATCCATTATATTATCTTTGGACAATATTCACAACTGAAAGCAAATGTCCTACAGTATTAAGTCTTTGATTACATCGAGACTTGCTGTTACTCTATGTCACTCCCATGTTCAAATTTAAATAATAAACATAGAGTTGTTCCTTAGGAGTTAATGAAACCATTTTTGTTTCTACTCCAACTTTGTCCTATAAAAAGAATTGAGATTCTTTATCGACCTATTATTGGAACAGTTACTCTGGTAAAATCCTCTAAGCACCCCCACATTTTAAGCATTCTAAGGAAACTTAATTTCTATTGCTGATGTTTAATTTCACAAAAAATATTAATACACCCCCATAATTCTGAAATAAATCAGAATATATCATTAATTGACGTGCTTGAACAAGATGTAAATTGCTTTGTGAATATAATCACAATACTAATTTGTCTAAAATATAATTAGACTTCATAACTTTCTTTTGCAGTACAAAGGAAAAAATGGCTAATACCAGTTGTGGCGACAACACTTTGTTAAATAACATTTCTTTAGCCATGCATTATTTCTTTTTGTTTACTGTAAACCTTAATTCCAATATCAACATGGAATATAAATATCACCGTATAATTACATTTACATCTTATTTGTCTTATCCAGTATTGGTGACTACGTTGACAATTATCAAAGCGTCTTTCACCTATGAAATATTTTAACCTATATAATATTTCATTGCGGAGTTATCGGCCACCATACCAATTTCAGTCATTATTCCAAAGAATAATTAGAATTCCTCTTCTGTCAAAACACATAAGTTCAAAAGTGTTAAAAGCTGTTTCTAAAAACAATTCCAAAACTGAAAATCAGAAAATAAATTCAAACAAAAATTTATAGAACTAGAAATACAGAAAAACAGTTTAAATTTTAGAACTGGAAGAATCAGAAAAATAAATTGTTCAAAACCAGTTTAATAATTTCCAGAATAAGAAAATAAATTAAAAAAACAGTTTTAAAAAAAACTCTTTCCAACACTGTTTAATTTTTATTTTTATTTTTAAATAAGATGTTCCGGCACCATTTATATAAACAAAATAATTTTTAAATAAAACAAAAAAAAATTTATTTCCACATTGTTCTGATTTAACCAAAAAACCAACTTTCAATAAACCTTGATCTTTTGGGATGTGACGTATCATGATGATATGGCACACATTGGTTCTTGTAGGTAATTCTTATCGAAATCGTAGTGCTTTCATATCTAGGGCCCGCAAGCTTGGTCAAACTTTTTGTTACTAAGGGAAAAAATTGCAGATGAGATCAAGAGATTTGCAAACACTCTGGAGAGGAATGGACATAATCCTTGCAATTTGTCATCATCATCACATTCCATAATGTTTTCTGATGAAAAGATTCAACTGAACTCATTAAATCGTGATTTGGACAATAACATCTCTGCAATATGAAACTCCAGCTCCTTTCCCAAAAAATGCAACTGTGACTAAAGATACGAGTAATTTGCCTGGAATAGTGGAGACTGAAATTTCTTTCTCAAGTCTGCTTGAACTTGCTATAGACAAAGATGTTGATGAGGGGTTCAAGTAATTGATTTTACGTATTGCTTCTGCAATTAATGAAATGGGACTCTGGTACATCAAACCAGATGGCACTTGAGAATCGAACCCCGTTAATGGTTGTTGTCATGTATGGCAGTTTTGATGTTGTAAAACTAATACTCTCTTTATCTGAGGCAGAAGTAAATCTTTCCTGTCGCCCAAATAAGAGCAGTGCCCTTCACTGCGCTGCATCTAAGGGATCTATCTATGCTGTTAATGTTGTAAAGATGTTATAACTTGCTGGTGCAGATCACAGTTTGATTGATGCTAATGGCCGTTGACCTATTGATGTTATTGTCGCTCCTTCAAAGTTTCCTGACTTGAAAGATACCCTTGAACGGCTCCTCAGGAATGATGATTCTGTTCATCTACCGGACATTAACGTATCCTTTGGTGGTGAGAAGTCGAATTCATTATCACACTTATCACCTCCAGAAAATTGTCCCTTGTCTTCTGCTGTGGATTCAACATCATCACTAAATAATTTTAGGCTCTATGATACCTGAGCATCCTCTCTACTAGAGATGAAAGAATACCCAGTTGATCCTTCTCTTCTAGACATCAAGAACAGTGCATATTCCAAGTACATAATACTCATCAAATAAAATAAGAATCAGATTAATTCAGTGACCAATATATTAAGCCCATTAGAAAAAGTTCAATCCTAACGAAAAATATGATAAGTCCAAGCACCAATTTTAGTGCAAAATTAAAGACATCGTTTGGCGTTTTTCGACATTCACACATGGCAATTGTCATCTTCTTACTACCATAGATTGAAAATTATACCCCAAACACATCCAACTCTACCAATCGATTGATGTTAACACAATATTAGTTAATGTCGGGAAAAAGGCTACGTAAACTATCCTAGCAATGCAACGCCACTGTCATTTCTAAACAGTTTGTCAGATTCACATGAAAAATCAAAATTATATTTTCCCAAAAACCATAAACAGGAATGAATCTATCTCAAGATGTTGGAAAAAATATTACCAAACTATATGGAAAATATAATTTAAAAATATGTAAACAGTTTTTGGGCAAAACCAAAACTGAAACAAAATGATATAATAACGTAACAAAACTTATACTACATAAATAGATAAAACCTGATCGAGTCGAGTGTGTGACACTCTTTCCTTAAGATAGATTCGTCCTCCCACCGGTGCTCAAGATTCAATGGATGTCTATCTCCTAGGATACAACGATCAATGTCTTGCACTAGCAGCACTACTATGGCAAGCCTAGTGAATTTCGCTGTGCATGTACTCTCTTTATAGGAAAATTAGACTCACGAAATATGAAGAATAAATGCAAAGACGAAGAAGAAAATGGCAATTCTTTCTCCAAATTGAAGTGAGGGAAATAGAATTTATAGATTCCTCCATAACTCTTCAGAAAAATTGTGACCCTTTAAAAGGATACACCCTTCCATCTCAAGAGACACAATTGTTGGAGTAAATTTTAATTCAAATTTTCCAACACCAACTTTACATGGTTTACATATTCGAGAGATTTACATTTGATGTTAAATACATCTTATATTTTGTGTAAATACATTAAAGAACTCCTTTGACATTAATGACGAATAGCTACTTCTAAGCAGCACTAAATAATATTTTAGACACCAGTATGTTAAGAATCAAAGATCAACTACGAAACACCAATGTATTTATGCCCATTTTGCATGTTAAGAAAATGAAATTTTATAAAAATAAAAGTGATAATAGAACCCACAACAAGAATATGAGTTCTCAGCAGCTAAGCAATAAAAACAAAAACAAAAAGCTTCCTCAGATAGCAACATCCTTTTTTAGCATTTTCAAGTTTAAAATAGCAAAACTATCACAAATTAATAACTAACCTATTTTTCTTCCAAACTAAACTTCTTCAAGAGGTTCTGCTTCTCCTTATCATTAAGTACTCAATACGTTGGCTTTAACACATGCTTTGTAATGTTAATAAGCAATTCGGTAATCTAAATACAGAACGATAAGACATTAAAGGCATGGAATATAATTTAATCACAAAAGTAAGCCAAATGATTTAAAAACGGGCAGCTTTATAGAAGGATTATTTGAAAAGTAGTCAAAACAAAAATACTAATTTGACAAAGTCTTCTCTCTTTGTCTTGCTTCCTCCTCCAACTCTCCTCTTGTAAGCCAAATATACTCGCAAAAGACAACTCGACATCCTCCTCCTTGAGGATGAATTTGTTTTCTTTTCTATACTCCCACATCCCACTAAAATTACTCAACAAACTTTCTTTAATCATTGCAATACACCCCTAAGGATCCAGTCAAACCTCACATAAATTTGTTTTGGCCAATAAGGATTCCACTCTATTTAATCATCACCAAAACTAATTCCCTTATTACTCATCCATGATAAAAATTTTAAAACTATTTCTGAATGGACACTTTACCCAGCCCCCCAGGCCACCACTATACACAATAGTAAAGTAAGATTTATAAGAACCCACTTTCAAAAAGTTCAATCAAGGCAACAGTAGATATAAGAAAAGACACCTATAGCTAATAAGCAAGAATGTTAAGACACAAGGACTTCACGATGGTGATGCACAATAATTACTGGTTTTCAGTAAAGATAACAAAGATAACATTGGTTCTATCATCTATGTGTTATCTAATGAGCATCCTAAATGATAACAAACGTTCTTCAGTAATCAAGTAAAGTCTCTTGTTAAACATTTTACTCACTTTGCTTGAAGTCAATGTAGGACTATGAACAACAAACTCAACAGTCTGAGGATCAAATGTTGTAGTGGTTTCAAGGCCTTGTACATTAGAACCATGACCGAGTTCAGTTTGTGCATAGCAGCCAATAATTTGCAACTTATGTGCCAATGGCAACCATTTCTACTGCTGTTCTTCAGTGCCGTGCCCATTTATAGCAGGTACAAACATTCCCTATAGATATGGTTGAAAACAATAAAAGGTGAAAATGATGAAAAATAAGCTCATATTTTGCATTTGTGAAACACAAAAGAAGATGCTGTTATTCCCATAGTGGTGTGTGTGTGCAAATTAAATCTATAAATTTAATAAATAATAAAATAAAATAATTCAAAAAATAATTATATAAATTATTTCCCGAATTAAATGCTTACATAAAATAATGTTGAGGCTTATGTTGGGCACAATCTCCTTAAAGTAGATTTCGCCCTCGCTCCGGTACTTCAAGTTTTAATCAGTGTCTACTTCCCAAGATGCAATGACTAACACTTGATTTTACAGCACTATAAAATCAAGTCTAGCAAACCAAAACTCTGTTGTAACTCTCTCTTTTTTTTCCTAAAAAATAAATGCAGAAACAGATGCAAGAACACAAGAAGAACAAAAGAAGAAGGATGAAATTCTGAGGGAAAAATTGAATGAAATGAATTGCTGGAAGCAGGCTTTATATAGACAGAATGGTGGCTATTCCGAATAGATTGAACAGATGCTAGATAGATTTGAATCTGTTTGGACAGATTCAGTTTGAGTTAAACCTGTTTTGAACCCTTTGAACTTGTTCGGGTGGGTCTGAACCCGTTAGGGTTTTATTTGGGTGAAAGAAAAAATTCTGGACCAATTTATTTTGAATTTTCAAAACAAAATAAAAAATAAATAAATAAATTACAAATGTTTTTTGCTCAAAAAGATAAATATTGGGTCGGACAAGCCCAACCCAACCTCACACCATGCACCCGTGCCCAAGCCCAGGCCCAACCCAACCTAGCTTGCCCGACCAACCAGACAGACGGTGGCAGCGACAACACGCACGAGTGGTTTTTGTTTTGGGTCCAATGGGTCTAGCCCACTACACCCATAACCTCACCCTTTCACAAACTTGGGTATTCCTTGGGGCCCATCCCAAGTATCTTAAGTTAAGGTATATAAACTCATTCAAACCCTTAAGCCTTTTCAATGTGGGACAAGCACATTTCACAAATGTGTAGGAAACCCACCTAAATACATTTTCATGAACCCAAAAATACGCGTTGAATTCTCATTCATCCGGAAATAGTTTTCAGTAACCAAATGCATAGTTTTATTCTCTACGTGGCATTAAACATGAACCCAATTAGAAACGTTAAAATAATGCATGGGTCCCACCTTAATTAATGCTCAAAGTGAAGGGTGTGTCCTTTTGAAGAGTCACAACCTTTTTAAAGAGTTATGGAGGAATCTATAAATTCCATTTCCCTCACTTCAATTTGGTGAAAGAATTGCCATTTTCTTCTTCATCTTTGCATTTATTCTTCATATCTCATGAGTCTAATTTTCCTATAAAGAGAGTACATGCATAGCGAAGTTCGCTAAGCTTGCAATAGTAGTGCTGCTAGTGAAAGATATTGATCGTTGTATCCTAGGAGATAGACATCCATTGAATCCTGAGCATCGGTGGGAAGACGAATCTATCTTAGGAAAAGAGTGTCACACACTCGACTCGATCAGGTTTTATCTATTTATCTACGATAAGTTTTGTTACGTTATTATTTTATTTTATTTCAGTTTTTGTTTTGTCCAAAAACTATTTACATATTTTTGAATTATATTTTTCATATAGTTTGGTACTATTTTTTCTAATAGTTAGATTTTGGAAAGCTAACCTTGGTTGGAGGATATGAGTAATTAGTTTGAAAATTACTCAATTCAGATGTCATAATATAAGAGAGTTGTTTGTATACACTGGGATATGGCCATGACCCTTGTTTGTATATATCTGGTACACAACTTGTGACAAATATTGGCTCTGGTTGAGCAAAGACATCTTGTCCATATTTTAGTGTTCAACATATATCTTCTGTACTGTACGCACATGCTCTGCATTACTTGTGTTATTCATCTAAATTCAACTGAGTTAGTTATCTAATTTTTCCTTCTTCATAAGCTAAATTACTTGTTAAATAAATTAAACCATATTCTATGTAAACAAAAATCAAGCTCTACATTTTTGATTAGTTACCTCACTAGTTTTTGTTACAGATTGATGATGTTGGCATGGATACAGAGTGATGTTTTTGGGCCAGATTGTAGCACTTATGTCCTTCAAAGCTTTTAGGAAGTGTATTTGAATCTTTTATTTTATTTTGGGAATCTTTAGTGTTGTTGTATCTTAGTTTTTGGAGGAGTACAAATGGATTTAAACTTGTTGGGATTGCTCGTTCACACTTGGTTACGTAGAAAAGTTGTTTGAGAACTTAAAAATCTTGTTCTAGGGTCGACACCAGTCTTGAAAGGGTCGACCCTTTGTTTCTGAAATTTGCTTGCTGGAAATTGGGGTAGACACCAGTTTGGGAGGGGTCGACCCTTTGCATGCTGTCAAACATAAATTTGTTCATAGGGTCGACCCTTACAGACTTTTTTTTCTAGATTTCAGTCCGATTTTTTGCTTACTTTTTGGGGATTTTGACTTGATCTTTTGGGTTGACTTTGGAATTTTATTTTACTTTGACCTAGCACTATAAATAGGTCCCTCACTTAACCTTGCCATTACTTTTTCTACTATTTTTCCCTCTCCAAGCCGTGAGTCACTCTCTCCCTCTCCAAAATCACTTTTTGCTCAAAGATTTTTAGATCTACTCACTTGGAAGCATCTTCTTGCCTTGCTCCTTTGAGATTAAGTGTAGAGCTTATCAAGAGCTTCGTTTTGATCCAAGTAAAAGTTGGTTTTGACAACTTTGGAGTTTCAACCTTGTTTTGCTCATCTTCTCTTCTAAGCTTGAGGCATGGATTTTCTTTGAGTTATATATATGTTTTTGCAAGATCTAGATGATTTTTGAAATCATCCTTTGGTTAATTTTGCTTTGAAAATTGATTGTTGATTCAAGAAGATGAGTGATTTTGAAAATGGGTTTACTTCCTTTTCCTTTAAAACTAGAAATTGAGGGTTTTTAAACTATGTTGATGAAAGAAAGATGTTTTTGGTGAGATCTTCTCAAATATTTGAAGATGAATGATTTTTGGTGAGAAAACCTAAAAATTGGGGATTTTTAAGAAAGATGTTGAAAATCTTTAGAATATGTTGTTATATTTATTTTGTGTGCCAAAATAAATGATGTTTGAAAATTGTTTATTTATTACATATAAATGATGGTTTTTCATGAAATAAGGGAATTGTTGAAGTTATGGAATATTGTGTGGGAGTATTGAAAGTGAAAGAAATATTGCATTATATTATTAATCATTGCATCGACATATCAATTCATTTGATAATGAAGAGCTTTGAAATTTGATTTTAAAACTTTGCATTTAGGAAAGAATGTTGAAAAATAAGTTTTCATGAAATGGTTTTGGGGTAAATACGGTGGTAAGTCTTGAAAGGTGGTGTAGATTATAGGTGTCGAGCCTTCCAGTTAATACTGGTAAAAATGACAGATTAGAGGTGTCTAGCCTTCTAGTTAATACCGGTAAAAATGACAAATTGGTAGTTCTTGTATAGTCTACTTGCAGACACCGACCTACGGATTTATGGAGTTGTATTTACCGCCCCTTGAATAAAATTTGATAAATGTTGAGCAGTTGAAATTGCATGACATCATTGAGCATAATGGTTTTCAAAGGATGAAGGTGTGTTTTACTTTAAAAAAGGCATGGCATGGCATAAGCATTCCATCTCATGAGACTTGTATAAAATGTATATACTTTGCTAAGAATTTCCTATTGGGCTTTATGCTCACCCTACGGGATTTTTGTGTAGGAAAAGATGTGGTGATTCCGCCTAACTGGAGGCATGGACGTGTGTATGTTGCGAGTACAATGCTCTCATTTTGCGTGACTCTTTTTTGTAAGCCAAGGGTTATATTTGTGTGGGTTTGAATAACCGTTTTTTGTAACCGGGCTTAAGCCTTGGAAGCTTGTAAATCCTTGGGGTTATTTGTTTGTTTATTTACTTGTTGCTGGATTAATGTATTGTTGCATGAAGAACTATTGCATCATGTAATGTAAGTTTGGAAATTTATATTCGGTTTTCCTTGAAAGAGTCTTGATTGTTGTATTATCATCTGGGCTAAAAATTTGGGGCGTTACACAAATTGATGATGTTTGCATGGGCGCAATTTAAATTATATTTTTGTTTATGGAAAACATGTACACCTGATATGTTTTGTTATTAAGAATTTTTTTTTTTTAATTTGGATTTTAACTGTTGGTTTGGATAGTATATATATTTGTTGGATTATACTATGTTTATAAATTCTTATTTTCCTTGATATGTATGGTTAATAGTTAAGTTTTGTATATGGCTGAAAATCGAATGCTATAGGTTGTGGAGAAATATTTTTATTAAATGGTTGAGAATTAAATGAATGAATGGATGGATGGATGAATAATTTTGTATATGCACAGTTTACAGGTGGCGAAAAAATTTTACAGAACAAATTATAAAAACTAAATGAGAATTTTTGGCGACTAAACAAATATCACAGGTTGGCTTTTGACTGCTAAAATTTTAGTCGCCAATTGTCAAAAAGTGAAACTTTTGGCTACTAAATTTTTAGTCGCCAATTGTAAAAAAGTGAAACCTTTGGCTACCAAATAGTTAGTCACCAAGCATACATGCTCAATTAGCTACTAAATAATTTAGTTGCTAAAAGTTAAAAATATATATATTTAATTATTTTTAAAAAATATATGGCGACTAAACTTTTAGTCGCCGATAGGTCACTTTTAGCTACCAAAAAAATTTTAATCGCCGATTGTCTTCCTCGACGAACTATTGGCAACCAAACTGGCAACCAAATATATTAGTCGCCAAAAGCAATTGGCGACCAAAATAAGGCTTTTGGCGGCTAAAATTTTAGACGCCAAAAGTGAAATTTCTTGTAGTGCTGGTCCAACGAAAATAAGCTACTTGTATGGTCCAAAGCTTATCTGATACATGTATGTCAGACCAACTTGACAAGTTGGCAAATTGCATTGCAAGGTATTATTTTATTACCTTAATTCTATTTCCATGTAGGCATTGGGTGGACCCACCTCACATGGGTTATTTTTTATCCCTCCACAAGTATCAATTAAAAAGTAAATAAATTGTAATAAAAATCACTTAAACATAATTTTTTTTTTTTGTGTGTGCATTTTCTATCTGTAAAATTCTTAATCTAGTTCGCAATCAGCTTTAATTTGAAAAGAGTAACTGTAAGTAGTATTGTCACTCGTATTCTATACGTAATCACTATAACAAGTTGGGTCTTGAATAACGAAATTTTTTTGTCTCCAAAGAGCTAATTTCGTCACTATAGATATTTGTGAGGAAATATTTTCGTCACCGGTTTCGTCATTGAATGTTTGTCACTAAAAACCACCGTGACGAAAAATAATTTCGTCACCAATAAAATTACTTCAGTGACGAAATTTTTTGTCACCAATAAAATAACATTTTGTCGCAAAAAATTCTCATTTTCGTCACCAAATAGTTATTTAGTACCATATTTATGACTTTAGTTGACGAATAAATTTGTCACGCATGTTGAACATTGATGAGGAAATAATTTCGTCACAATAAAATGTAAAGGTGACGAAATTTTTCGTCTTCAAAAGTCATAATTTTTTGTCACCAATAAAACAACATTTTGTCGCAAAAAATTTTCATTTTCGTCACCAAATAATTGTCCAGTACCATATTTATAACTTTAGTTGACGAATAAATTTGTCACGCATGTTGATCATTGATGAGGAAATAATTTCGTCACAATAAGATGTAAAGGTGACGAAATTTTTCGTCTTCAAAAGTCATACATGGGTGACGAAATATATTTCGTCACAAATATATATATATATATATATGTGATGAAATTTTTAGTCACCAAACAACAAAATAAATGAAAACTTTCATATATAAACTGCAGTAAATTTTGTCACAAAAAAAGTTTATTAGTGACGAATAATCACTTTGTCATAATAACAAGTACAGATGACGAAAAAAATCGTCACTAAACTTGTTCCATATTTTATATTCAACTTAAATTATTATTTCACAAATATCTCTGCTCATATCCCAATAGCCTTTTAATTGTACTAAGAAATCCACTAGCTATTGTACATCACTCCACAAAAAAATTCACTAAACGATTTATATTATAAATCAAAATATATCCATCAAACAACTTTAATAATAATCCATTAAGTATCACAAAAAAACCATCAAAGCAAATCCCAAAATGAACTAACGTGGAGTCCATAAAAAAAAAAAAAAAATCAACACTCAATCTTGATTTGCAACTACAACTAAGCATCAATTTAGGGAAAAAAATTCGACAGTTGATCTTCATTTGCAAGTATGCTTCCGAACGTCATCAAAATCAATCTGCAAATAAAATAAACAAGGCAAACATTAATATATTATCAATTACATCTAAACTCATATGTGAATAATTTTATTTTATAAACCAATTTAGTAGAAATGCATATAACAATTCGAAACTTCAAAGAGTTGAAGTGATCCTTGATGATAAAGCAACACGGATAACATAAGATGACAAAAGATCGCAAGAATACCGTATATCACTATCACTAATGGCAGAATATATATAATAGCTCCAAAATATAACGTAGCATTGAGGTACATTTGATTCACGACAATGGGCCGATGACTTCTTCAATGAGGTAAATTTGATTGGTGGAATTCAACACAAGAACCTTGTAAGACTTTTGGGTTGTACCATTGAAGCCCCTCAATGCCTTCTTATTTATGACAATTTGCATCCATGTATAAAGTAAAACAAACCCCTCAGTCCTAGTCATTAGAACAAAGTTGACAATGATGGATGCATTTAAACTAAAACTTATATGAAATATGAAAAACAAACCTCATGTTTACAGTGTATGCATTTTCAACAAAAATTTGGGATCAGAGAACCCCAAAGAAAGGATTACTACTTGTGTTGTTGGACATGGGTATTACTTGCAGGAATGGAGGAAAGAGATGGACAGGTATGAAAATCTAAGTTCTTGAATTCTTTGACCATATTTTGCATCTCTCCAAGAAATTTCTGGCCTGAAAAATAAAAACACAAACTAATTTAGAAATCGCTAGAAGCATATGAATAAACTAACTATTTGTAGAGATTGTTCTAGTCTTATAAAAGGTAAAGTCGGACATTTTCTCATCACACTGACTTGTCATCTCCTGCATCAATAGAAAAGGAATAACCATTTTGATTGTTACTAGTATAAATGTTTGGATTACCATATAGATATGACACATGCATAGAATCAACAAATCTAAAATGAAAATCTTCAGTGCATGGCCAGATATTTTAAAGTCATAAAACCAAAATAAAAGCCAACTATTATTTAAATATAAAAAGAAAAAAGAAAAATATATCACAAGGCATTAGAAACGATATAAGCCCAAGCAATGCTTGTGTGTAAATCTAAGCCTTAAGGAATGCTTACAGAGGTGTGAAGTGATTCGATCATCTGCCCTTGTTCTTCAGCTCTCGCTAGTAAAGTGATCTTGACAAGAGAAAAAGAAGGGGAGGGGATGTTAGGTAAAAATATGAACCATGTTGTGATGATATCAATTTGTTTCAAATCTCGAAGGAGTAAACAAGGCATAACTTTTCTTTTCTTTTTCTTTTTTTTTTATTAGTACAACTAAACATGAATAACTATTATTGAGATAAGATAACAGAAATGTCGACAGAGCATTTTTATCCTTTTTGCAGGCAATTTGCGAGTGTGACGAGGAATAAATCTACACATTGGAGAGACGATTATACTTTTCAACAAGATACGAATCCTCTCAATTAAAGAGACAAGACAAACTCCCTGTATCACTATTTTTTAGTTTCTCCATCACATGCATAGACAATAAACCAGCAGCAACCTGCAAAAAACATAAAAAAAAAATTAATGATAATAACAGAATTTATTATTAGAAAAACTTGTTAGTAGTTAATTGAAATTCATTTAACTTAAAACTTCAGACAATACTGAAAAAATAAAACTTGTGTCATCATAGGATAGGTGATTTTTATAGTTCAATACATCATAACTACAAAAGAATACTGTCTTTGGCATAGAAGTATCTAGAAAAGCAGTTTGCTATAAAGAAATAACACCCGAAGCTCTAATCCATCTGATCCATAAGATACCTATAACCATCCAATCTTCTGCTTCTTCTGCTGCTTTTTCCTTTTTATTTTTTTATTTTTTATTTTTCTTTTTCAAACATGCATCACAGAAAGGGGAAGAAAAAGAAAAATGCAAAGGAAAGAAAGATCAGTTTTTAACTACAAAAACCACATCTTTCATTTTTAGCTTTAATTCTAATTCCCCAACTTCTAGAAAAAGAAAGAAAGTCCTTTAGCAAAGATAGCTTAAAAATTTTTATCTTGGAAAATGGAAAAGATTGAATATTCAACTGTCTGAGCATGTATGAAGGTTTTGGCTCAAATAGAAGATAGTGACTAACAGAAGTAGAAATGAAACTAAAAGAATAAATGCAGAACTAAGCAAAGTCCACTAAAAGCAGATATATGACAAGCAATTGTGACTCGGGAAAACTTTTCTTCTGCAAAAATGTAGTTATCACATAAGCCCAAAAGCATGTGTCAAATTGGACTAACCTAGTATGAGCTTCTTGTTTCCCTGTACAATATCATTTCCTGCTACATTCACAAGGGAGAAGTTCAATTCCTTTCGAATCTGAATAACTTGGTTGCAATTCTCAACTTTTCTAAAAGGCATCTTGATGGGAGGTTTCGTTGCTTGCTTCGAGTTACTGATCCTGGGTAAGCTTTGTCAAGAACTTCCAATATAACACATCTGCATGTAAAAGGGATAAAAATCAAACAAAATTATCAGGCACTCAAAAATAGGGCATGGAAATTGTAACCTCACCCTGTTCTGACATCCTCACACAGATTATTGACGTATGAATCGATTCCAACACAGTTGATCCACAGTCAGAAGCATCTCTCTTCCCTAGAAGTTTGAGCATCATTCGTCATCATCTCAGCAAAAGACATATTTTTGGTGTACATGGATAAGCCATTCCTGCATTAAGAAATTCACAAACTAATTACAAAGAAATCCATGGTGATACTTCATGGAAAAAGCCAAAATATGCACAAGCAATTAGTTTGACCTCTACTGGAATATTTGAGCAACAAATGCCAGATTTAGATTTGTCGATCCCTCAACAATGTCCTTTGAAGTGACATATTGTAACAAGCCCGCGGGGGACCTCGCTACAGCTCGGACTCGATTTTGTGGTCACGGTTCTAAGTCTGAACCAAAGAGTCCAAATCCGGCAAATTGTTTTGAGAAAACAGATTTTTGAAAGAAGTGCCAAACATGGACTGCTTTGCCAGATACAAAGTCGCCACCTAAATATTTTATTTTGGGAAATTTAGGAAACCCTGACTCGGTGCCAAAAGGCCACGTGTCCGTCATCACCAAAGTTGCCTCGGCTCGGGAACTTGGGTACGATTGGGGAAGGTCACTTCGTGAGCACCCCCGCTCGCCCGATCAAAGATCGGCCTCTACTAACCATGATATCAATTTTTGAAAACATTGTGTGTTCTTATTCCGGTTATTAGCCTAGGTTACTATGTGATGTACACAGCATACAAGTATAGACTGGGTCGCCCGAATTGGAACAAAACATTTCATGCTTGTTTATTTGAAAGATGGTTTGCTACTCGCAAGTAGGCTTAAAATGCAGATTTTGCCACCCTCGGGTGGGAAAAGAAAAGACGGTTTTGCCACTATCTAGTGGGCTTAAAGCAAACATTTGATGATTTATTCCAATCCAAATAACCCAACCTTCACCCACAGGCATTCAGGCAGTTATATCACATAAGCAAATAGCCTCATGGTACGCATGCTATTCATGGCAGCACTCACACGCATGCAAGGATGCTAAAGCATAGAACTTACCGAGTACTCCAAGCCAAAATAGAAACTACATTAGAAATCATGCATGATCCTAAGTATACAGAAATGCCTAATGCAACACATGCAAAATGCAACTATAGCAGGCTCGGCTATTCTAAACATGGCATATGGAATGCGATAACTAACATGTATTCAATTTGGAATTGAAAATACAATGCAGTTAGTATGATGCGCCGAGCCTGGTGCATGCAAAACAGATGAATGAATGCAAATATGCTATCATACTGTATGCTAATTGAAATATGCCCTAATCTAACCACCATAAGCGGTTAAATAAAAGGGAGAAAGACGTGGGGTTGGAAGACATACAACACACACACGCACACTTATTACAGTTGTGCCCTCGCGCAGAGGGTCCGAATAAATATACAGTCCCGAATAAAAGAATATTATAGTCCAAATAATACAGATTCCTAATTAATTTAACAAATAAACTAAGAAAACTGTAAAACTGGCATGCAAGCCAGGGATTGCCTTGTTTCTGACGAGTATATTTAGGCTGCCTTGCGCGAAAATCCACCGGGATGCCCCAATTAGCCTCTGTTTAGCAGTTATTCTTGGAAAGCGTGCCAAGCCCCGAAAAGTTGCTGATCCTTCATTTTGCTGCAACAGAGAGCAGGAAAGGGGCATAGCAATGTATTTTCACAAATATATGCATGCCTCGATCCTTGTGCCACCAATCACGCATACCGAGGCATGATGGCTGAGGAGTCGAATTGCACAACTCAATATAGGATGAATGCACATAAAAACTCAACTAAAACCTAACTCCATCATGGATAATCCGGAGTGTCGGTGACTGGGGAATTGAGATACATTCCGTCACTCGGAGTACGAAATGTACCTCGTTTCCCGTGTCCGGGCTAACTCCTATTCCGAATATGATGCAATATGCATGACATGCATGAAATGCAACTAAGATACAATCCTAACATACACAATGCTATGAAAATGAGATGCCTCGAAATGCGTGCACACGAGCACACAAACCGAGAAAATGCATGAATGCGATCTAAGATACAACCTAGTATGTACTATGCTGTGGAAATGAGATGCCTCAAAATGCGTGCACACGGGCACGCAAACCGAGAAAATGCATGAATGCGATCTAAGATACAACCTAGTATGCAATATACTGTGAAAATGAGATGCCTCGAAATGCGTGCACACGGGCACGCAAACCGAAGCAATGGCATACGCAATGCAATATGGCTAAAATGGCATGGAAAATGCAACATGGACTTATACTAACATGAGAGAGCCTTAGCGACACTCACATAAGAGGCCGATGGATGAAAATGAAGTGCCTCGAAATGCGTGCACACGGACACGCAAACCCAGGCAATGGCATACGCAATGCAATGGCATGGAAATGGCATATAAAATGCAACATGGACTTATACTAACATGAGAGAGCCTCAGCCACACTCACATAAGAGGCCGATGGATGAAAATGAAGTGCCTCGAAATGCGTGCACACGGGCACGCAAACCGAGGCAATGGCAACGCAATGCAATATGGCTAAAATGGCATGGAAAATGCAACATGGACTTATACTAACATGAGAGAGCCTCAGCCACACTCACATAAGAGGCCGATGGATGAAAATGAAGTGCCTCGAAATGCGTGCACACGGGTACGCAAACCGAGGTGATGGCATACGCAATGCAATATTGCTAAAATGGCATGAAAAATGCAACATGGACTTATACTAACATGAGAGAGCCTCAGCCACACTCACATAAGAGGCCGATGGATGAAAATGAAGTGCCTCGAAATGCGTGCACACGGACACGTAAACCGAGGCAATGGCATACGCAATGCAATGGCATGAAATGATATGCAAACATGCTAATGGAATTTCAGCACTGAAATGTGGGGGAAAACAGCCCCGAAATGAGGCGAAAGTACACCCGATGCATGGAATAGTCCCGAAACATGAATTTTGGCACCCGAAATGGCCTATAGCTATACCAAACATGCACAATATGGTCATGCAATGAATAGACATAAGCAAGGCAGCCCCAAAATAAGCACTTTTTCAGTTTAAAGGATGGCCAAACAGCAGGCAAAAACAGGACAAAACTAGCATGCAAGAAATGGCCCTAAACATGAGATTAAGAAGCAACTCACAGCTGCTGTCCTCAAACAGGTTAGGGCCCTTCAACAAAGTTGAAGAGGGGCCCAAAATATGATGTTTTTCAGAACTGTAAAAACCCCAAAAACCAACACAGGTATGGCTGCACTCTCATGCAAGAAAAGGGCCAAAAGGTGGCCAAAGAAGGAAGTGGTAGATGAAAAGCCCAAACAGAAAAAGACTCTTCTACAACACTGATGAGGGACCAAAAATATGCACATTTACAGTTTATGGCCGGACCCAAAACAGTATACAAGTATGCTCAAAATGCCATGCAAGATAGGGGCCAAAAGAGGTTAAAACACAAAGTATACAAAACATTCATCAAACAGCCAAAGACCCTTAATGAAACATGAACATGGGGTCAAAATAAGACTATTTCCAGTTCTGTAAAATGACCAAAAACAGAAGCATAATAGGCTGCCAAGTCATGCAAAAATGGGGACCAAAAATGGATATAACATGAAGTAGCACATGGAGGTCCCGAACAAAGATGAGCCCTTCTTCAATGTTGAAGAGGGGCTCAAAATAAGCCTACTTACAGTTTACAATATGCTCCAAAACAGGTCACACATAGGCTAAAAATATCATGCAAGAAAATGACATTTAAGGAGGATAATGAAGCAAGTGCAAGATGGAGAGCTCAAACAGGGTTGAGCCCTTAATGAGACATGAAAATGAGTTCAAAAAAATAATCTTTTCAGTTTTGGTCGGAGCTCAAATATACAAGAAAGAGAGGCTAAGAAATGATACCAAAATAAGCTTAAAAAAGGAGCAATACTACTTACCCTTGAAGACTTGACTTTGGTTGCCTCTTGACTTGAGTTTGTGGCTCCTTAGGCCTTGGAGAATACCTTCAAACTTCTGGAATGGAGGATGGAAGGGTGGGGGGTGGTGGTGTAGAAGAAATGATGGTGTAGGACTTGAAGGTTTTCAAGGGAATGAGAGAGATGGAGGAGGAATTTGTGTATCAAGCTTGAAGACCAAATTTTCTAACCCCTAAATGTGATGTTGCCTGCTGGTTATATGGACAAAAAAGAGGGAGTAAAGGAGGGACAAAGGTGGGGGAAAATTAGGCAAGTTTTCCCCCACAAAATATCCCCCGGATTGAGATATTTTCTGGGGGAAACAACTATACAGCTGTAAAGTGTGTGTTGCAAGGAACATGGCCGGCCCCTTTTTGGAGCTCTAGGTGGCCGGTCGGCCACCTCCCCTAGCCAGCCGGCCAAGGGTCAAAGTGGTCCAGAAGAATTACTGGCCGGCCATTAACTTTTAGGATCCTCCCAGATGTGTACATCACAGATATGTGGTTGAAAGTTGGCAACAGTGACTCAAGGGTGTTCAACAATCCATTTAAAGAGGGGGGTCAAAAAGTGAAAGTGGAATTACTGGCCGGCCATGAATTTTTAGGATCCTCCTAGGTGTGTACATCACAGATATGTGGTTGAAAGTTGGCAACAGTGACTCAAGGGTGTTCAACATTAGCCCGGAAGTTAGAAAAACGGGTGTCGGAGGGCGCCGAAGGATATATAACTGGTTGCTGCAACAATTACTGGCCTCCCGCCCTTCTATGGCCTTCCCGGTGATGAAACAGAGGTACCTACCAAAAATGAACAAAAACCGATGCAAAACGAATGTTCGGGGGCCAAAACACGCAGTTCGGGGTCTTGAAAATTGGCTGTTAAGCACCGAAAGTGGCGTTCGGCCACGAAGTGGGTTTCTGAGACCCCAATGTCCCTCAAAAGGGAGCAAATAAGAAGTATGCCAAAAACGGGGGCAAACGGAGATGGTTAGGCGGTCCCGAACCGAGGCACACGGCTAACGGTCCCGAAAAACCGGAAACCGGGCTCCGAAATGGGCAGAATGGCCTACGACCACAAAACGTAGCCTACGGCCACTGAGAGATGATCTACAAGACCTCTCCCTCCCTTCGGGAAAAGAAACCGAGAAAACCGAGTCTGGTTCGCAAACCGAGGCAAGGCACAGCAGAAGGTTCGGAAGTCCGGAGGCAGGGCTCGCAGCCGCGATTCTGAGACTTCTAAACAAGCAGAACATGCAATATCACCGAGTGCTCAACTGGTGACGTCTGAGTCTTAAGGTCGGTCAAAAATGGGGTGTCTACACATATCTTTTGCAATCCATTCTCTCTGCATGCTCAAGAATCAAATTCTCTCTTTCAGTAGGATCCTTAGTATCCAATGTGCTGGCATTACCATGTTCTGGTGCAAGAGCATTAAGCAAGTGAGCATAGGCTTCACCAGTGCACAAAGCCTACAAGGTCATTTCAGTGAAAAAAAGAAAAAATGTGACTACTAATTCTAAAAAAGAAGAAGTTATAAGATTATAATATTCCGAAGGTATGTTTTGGCTCATTAATTGATGATTGATCAGCTGTGAAAGTTTCTCCTTAAAAAAAAAATCATAAAACAGAAAGCAAATAAAGAATACAGTACCAAAATCCAGTTTCGGTCAGTAGTTCTTCTTTAAAAACTCTTTCATTCTCTATAGAAACCTCTCGCATTACGCTAAAGAATGGAGTTGCTGCTATTAAATAAGCCATGGTGGTGAACTGATCATTCAAGGAAAATAGCATGGAAACAAATTATATAGGATCTCAACTATCCACCACCACCCTATATATATCTCAAAAGTGACAAAGCCACTTTTTTTTTTCCTTTGACTGAACATTTTTTGCCTGACAATGGTTCAAATTAATCCAAATTGCAAAAAATAAATTCAACCATTAAATTGTGCAAAAATTCATGAATCATGATGCATGAGGTAGTAAAGAACAGTCCATAATAAAAGAGCCAAAATATAAATGTTGACCATGTTTTTGGTTTGATTTTTCCCCCCTTTAGAGGTGAAAGGGATACCTCCCTAACTTTGCTCCAATACCATACGTAGGACAACAATATTCTGGGTAGTATCATCAAAAAGTACATACAAATCCATTTACCTATAATTATGTATTCTGATAAACAAACCAGTACAACTATATTTTAAACAAGAGTGCTTCGTCATAAAGAAACTAGTGAACTTTTTCTTACCTTCAGATCAGATGAGAAATTTGAAACCTATTATTTGTATCCTGCTTTCTTCAATTAGAAATTCATCCATTTGAGTCTGGGGGTAAACCCATGAGTTTCTCAACATCCTGCAAATTTCATTTATGCATTTGGTATAATAACAAAATGTAAAACATAACACTCTATTTTTCATTAAAGTAACAATGAAAGGCAATAAACAATCAACATCTTGTGACCTTGCTGTCATCTACCAATTCCAGAAGTTGAGGAGTTTTCTTTAGATTGAGATCAGCTAATAGTTGAATGTGATGTTTCCACCAAATGAAAATACAAAAAGATTGAGAACTTTGGTGATTAAGATCTAAATATCTCTAGAACATATCCATTAAACAAAGTAAAGATACCTTAATCATTTGAGAAATCAACCCCATTACTAGATGCGACTACAATAAACAAACAAACAAACAAAATGAAGAGACTACAACAATTTTCATATCAGCAACAAAAAATATTCAAGAACATTTCCTTTTTTCAAAATTTTGTTACAATTCGTACCTAAATGTTTGTTCTAAACTTCAGTTTGAACTCTCTTTGTTGGGAAATTTTGCTTTGTTGGGGAATTTTGCTAACTTACTGATATACATTTCGATATCATACTGATATTCAGCATTCATGGGTATATTTTCAAAGTGATCAATTCCTAGCCATGTTGGGTTCTGATGCCAGTGACAAGTCAAGGGATCAAATATGCAATGGTTTGATTCGTTTACAAAAAAAAAAATCTTTCTGATATCTTGAAAGCCTCTGCATCAACAAAAAAAAAAAAAAAAAGCCCTAAATGTAGATCAAAAATCATAACCCATTTACTCGTTTCCCATAAATCAAACCCATACAACATCAAAACACAAAAACAAACAAATCCTAGAGCTAGAGTCAAATAGGGAAATAGAGAAAAGGAGAGAGACAAAGAGAGACAGAGAGAGAGAGCGAGAAACAGAAAAACCTGATTCAAAATTAATGGGCCTGAGATCGTGTACCAATTGTGGTGGTGAGATGATAAGCGACGGTGGTCGATGGTTAGTCGATGAGAGGAGACTGATGGGCAGTCGACGAGAGTGAGAGCATGAGACTAGCGTTGATTCGTATTTCCTCTGTGTATGTATCATTCGATACATACAGAGAAATAAAAAAATAAAAAAAATTAATAAAATTAAACATAAAATAAAATTAGGCGGTAAGTATTCTCCTCAAAAACTTTTGATCACACTTATTTAGAAGTTGTGATTAAAAAAATTATATATAATCACACTTATTTAGAAGGTGAGATTAAAAATATATATATAATCACACTTAATTGAAAAGTGATATAAAAAATAAATATTATCACACTCAACCAAATTAAGTGTGATTAAAATATCAATCTAATTTTTTTTATCACACTTCCAATAAAAGTAAGATATTTCATTTGTCAAAGTGTGATCTTTAACAGTTTTTGTAGTAGTGACTCAGCCCTTGTGTTTTGTTTTGAGAGGGAGAGACAGATAGAGATACAGATTGATACAAAGACTGATCCAAAAAAAAAAAAAGGAGGGAAAAATAAACTGATTAAAAAAAAAGGAGGGAAAAATAATAGACTATTTTTTTTCATTATTGCTTAATATGTCAAAATTCTTCTTTCAAAATTAGGGACAAAATAATTTTCTCACTAAAAGGCCTAAAAATATTAAAAAATATTAGTGACGAAAATATATTTCTCACCAAATGGTCTTTAAAATATTTAAAATCAATTTTTTCAAAAAAAAAAAAAGATTATTGGTGACGCAAATATATTACTCATTAATAATTTTTTAATTGTAGAAAAAAAAATTCTCACCAAAAGTTTCAAAATTTTGGCACTATCAAAAACAATTAGTGGTAAAAATTTAGGTGACGAAACCTATTTTTTTTTCTCACCTAAAAGTAAGTATTTATTGACGGAAATAAATTTCGTCACCTATTATTTTTATATTTTTATTATACGTGACAAAATTTATAATTCCTCATGGATTATTCTTATTTAGTGACGAAATTTGTTTTCTTCACTAATTTTCGTCACCATACCAATACAGAGAATAAGAGAAAGAAACGCCAGAAAAAGAGCAAAGAGAAATCACGTACCAAATCACCGAGCGAAGAAGATGTGGCGGTTACCGGCAAGGCTACTAGTGGCGGCGACGATCGGCAAGGCTAATAGAGGCGACGATGGTGATCGGCGTGGTGGAGGAGCAAGAGGTAAGACAAATTAATACTCTATTTTGAGAGAGAGAGAGAGAGAGAGATAAAAAACAGAAAAGGGGTAAAAAAAAAATTAATGCCCTATGTTTTTTTTAATTGCCGCTCAATATATCAAAAATTTCCCACCAAAATTGGCGACAATATTATTTTCTTACCAAAAGATATCAAAAATATTAAAACGTTTTGGTGACGAAAATATATTCCTCACAAATAATTTTATAATTAGTGACAACTTTTTTTCTCACCAAAAGTCCCAAAATTTTGGGGCCACAAAAAAAAAGCAGCGGGAAAATTTTTGGTGACGAAACTTAATTTTTCCTCACTTAAAATGAAGTATTTATTGACGAAAATAAATTTTGTCAACTATCATTTTCATTTTTTTATTATATGTGACAAAATTTATAAATTCCTCACGAATTATTTTTATTTAGTGACGAATCTTATTTTCTTCACTAGTTTTCGTCACCATAGGTTACTTTTGTTGTAGTGAATCTATATATTTAGAAAATAATCATTCAACAATTTCAAACAATTCACCATATTAATAAATTTTTTTTTTATTTTTTCAATTAAAAACAACCGTCTATTAATTTTAAATGATTTACCACATCAACCATTTGGATTTTCTAGTTGATGATATCGTTGCTCTGGCTACTTAGTGGTTTCAATTAGAATTTTACGTTATTTTCAGAGTATTTTGGAAACATAGTAAAAAGTTAGTTTTTTAATTTTTTGACTTTTTTGGTCACATCACCTCTTTACTTTTTTCAGTTGATGACTTTCGGCTTCACATTGCTGAAGAAAGGAAGCTTAAAACCAAGAAGAAGCACCTGTGATGTTCTATTTCCTGCTCCTTTTGTATGCTTGCTCAATTGGCATCTTGCTTTCTGAGCTCATTTTTTCGTTCTTCTGCTCAATGTTTGTTGATGTATCCTTCCTCCTATGTTTATCAATAAATTCTTTCTTTACTGATCAAAAACAAAAAAAGAAATTAATTTTAAATCATAACTGAATTTTATTAAGACGTTTTAAATTCTAGTGAGATTTTTTTTTTTATAAGCTAATATAATAGTTAACATAATTTTGGAACTTTTTTTGGTTAATTTTCCAGAGCCCAAAGTAGCGGCTTCGCCGGCTTATGCCCAAAGTCGGTCCTACCATCACCGTTAACACTGCACCTGCAACCCTCACCTCACACTACCTTTCTCCTCTTCTCTTGTCGTCACTGTCACTCACCTAACATTGCTGTCCTCTTTCTTTGTTGCCATCACTGGTGACTTCAGATCTGATCATTTCTAACATCGATTTTCGCCGAGGACTTTAGATCTGACCGTTTCCAAAGCTAATTTATTATTTTAGATGTTGATTTGATACCGTTGCTCTTGTTATTGTCAAGATGTAGCCATGACACGATTGTTGGAGCTCGTGCCAATGAAATTGGTCTCTTTGTGCGTGTATATGTGTACATATAGTGATAGATTTCTATCAACCTATTAGTAAAAATCTAGTTAAACTTGTTATTTATAAAATCTGAATAAATCAATTTAAAGTGATAAATTTTATTAGTCTTACTCATTTTTTTGTGTAAATATGTGAGTATATTTTGTAAATGAATAAGTGAGTGAGAGAGAGTAATTAATTAAGTGATTATTCTGGGCCACAACCCTTTTTCAAAAGTACCGTGAGATGGCTATCATTCGTGGAGTTAAAAGAAAGAAAATTTATGAATGAAAAACTAAAAATTTAATTTAATTAAACAAAATCGAAAAGAATTTAATTGCTCTATTGTGGTTTGAATGTCAATTGCTTCTGAATTACCTAGATGTGATTAGGGATATGTATGAAAGTATGGTAACCATTATTAAATCGTCGGCTGGAGAGACAAGTGAATTTCTAATTACTGTAGGGTTACACCAATGATCAACCTTAAGTCCTTATCTTTTTACTTTAGTTATGGATGAGTTGACGAAAAATAATCAGGATGATGTGCCATGGTGTATACTTTTTGCAGATGCATTCGTATTAGTGGATAAGATTATAGAATGAGTTAACACTAAGTTAGAGATTTGGAGAGAAGTACTTGAATCTAAAAGATTTAGAATAAATAGAATTAAAACAGAATATATGGAGTATAATTTTAATAGCAGCAACAATGGAAACAAAGGAGAAGTGAAGATTGAGGACCAAACACTACGTAAGAGTGAACATTTTCGTTATTTCAGATCGATTATCACAACGGCTGGGAAGATTGGAGGGAATGTTATCCATAGAATTAAGGCGGGGTGACTTAAGTGGAGGAGTGCGTCTAGGGTATTGTGCGATAAACGAGTACCCACTACATTAAAAGGGAAGTTCTATTGAACGACTATTAGACCAGCGATATTGTATGGAACGGAATGTTGGGCAACTAAGAAGCAACATATAGATAAGATGCATGTTACTGAGATAAGGATGCTTAGGTGGATATGTGGCAAGAGTAGAAAAGACAGAGTTAGGAATGAGTATATTCAAAAATGGGTAGGAGTAGTACTGATAGAAGATAAGTGGAGGGAGAATAGATTGGATAGTTTGGTCATATACAATGAAGAACAACAGAGGCAGTAGTGAAGAGATTCAATACAGTGACAATAGATGGAAGTGTTAGGGGAAGGAATAGACCTAAATTGACGTGAGTTAGTGTAGTAAATAAATAATGAATTTATTTAATTTGACTAACGATATGGTCTTGGATAGAGTCAAATAGAGAAGAATAATTCATGTAGCTATCTTTACTTGATGAGACTTAAGACTTGGTTTGGCTTGATTTGATTTTGACTTGACTAAAAAAATTGTATTTGGAATAAATTTTAACTTTTTTCACAATTGATTTGATAATTGTAAGAAAAAAAATAAAATAGTTAATAATTTTTTTATAATGATTTTTCTAAATGATTTTCTATAACCAACTTAATTGTTTATATGTTTTTTTAACAATACTAACAAACATATTAATTTAGACACAAGGCACAAACCTATGATATTGAAATGAATTCCAGCTAATTGTGTCAGATTATTATATTTGTTGATAAATTACGGAGTGTTCTTAATATTAGGGGAAAATACTGCCCAGTGGGCTTTGGAGTTTGTTTTATACAAATACATGAAAAAAAATTTAAAATTTTAATTGTTAATGTTTATAAAGTTTTCAATTGATGTGTAATTTTTTTTTTTTTTGGGGGGGGGGGGGGGAGGGGGTGTGTGGGGTAACTTTTACACTGAACTGCTATTCCACTTAATATTACTCATATTTTTTAAACAGACAATAAACCACTTATTTTTTGTGTACCTAAAATAAGCCTTAGTCAAAATTCCCTCAAAACGATTTTTCCACTAGAAAATGGCACTTCAATTCAACATATTTTCATGACTGAAGTCCTTGGGGCTATTTTAATTGGTTAAATTATAGCATAGGATTGAAATTATAAATTCATGAAACTCACATTCTAGTATTTTATTGCTATTGTTATTATTAGGATTAGATTTTGATGGACATTTTATCTAATAAAATTTATCAATTTTTTAATTGTACAACTAATAATGCAAAACAAACATATAAGTAGAATTACATTTTTCTATATCTATTGCAAAACAAACGTAGACAAGAACCGATTATGTGTCTCACTAATCAAGCAGAATAATCAATCATAGGGTTCATTTGGGAAGTAGGCTGGCTTTTTGGCTATTTTCGCTTAAGGCTAAAAAGCCTCGTTTGAGAAGAAAATTTTGACTTTTTTGACTTTTTGTAAAAAAAAAGAATATAATGATTATGAATCAATTACGACCTTCAAATTATTATAATTTTTTTCTTTACACTGTGTTTGGTTGGGGGATTTGGGGAGAGATTTGGAAAGAGGAAGGAAAAAGGTGTGTGAAACTAGATGAAATATAAGCACGTTTTATTCACATTTCACCTATCTTTTCTATTTCTCTTTCCAGATCCATTCTCAAATTCCCTAACCAAACACAGTCTTAATGAAACTTGAAGTTCATCTAATTTTATTTGAGTAATTATTGGACAATTTACCCTCTTTATTTTGTCACTATCGTTGACCGAAGAAGTGATGCCATTTCAATTCGATTAATTTTGTGATTGTATATAACAACACTCGTGGGCAACAAGCATAAAGCAAACAAACTCAAAACTGTTTGGTTTGTTTGTTGGATTGTCAATTAAAAGAATGTGACAGTTGTATATGGCCACCTGTTGTGACAATTGAATTAATTATCAAAAAAAATCTAGGGCTAAATCTAATGAAGTAGAGACGCTAAATTTTTTAAGATGAACCACTTAGCAGCCAGCAATATATTAATGGAATGGACTTTCCCTCCGTCTAAGGGTGTTATTCTGGCTTGGGAGGTCATCACGACTTCTAATTTGATGATTTGAATTATTCAATTTATAAGATTTTTCATGCATATTATTCATACAAAAAATTAGTTCAATTCAATAATCATAATTTATTTAATTTATCATGTTTGTTATCAAAAAAAAAAAAAAAATTATTATAAAAAAAGCACATTTGTCGTTCATATTTTTGGATACAAATGTGATAAATTAAATAAGTTATGATTATTGGATTGATCTAATTTCTTTTGATAGATGATATACATAAAATAACCAATAAAATAAATAATTCGAAATATCAAAACCTGTGATGAACCCACGATTCCAAATAAAACTTCTTAATTCAAATTATGGATTGAAGGAATCTAACTCCTATATTAATTGACCTTCTCTTCTTTTGCAAATAAAAATTAAGGACGTATTTGGACATGAATTCATGTCATTCTGTTGCCACATCAATTGGTTTAATTAAAAAAATTCTTTTGTAAATTGTTTTAGTTAGGTAGCGTAGCATTATCATGCCAACCTTCAATTCTAATAGGATAAATGACATTATCTTTTGTTTTTGTTTGGTGTTTGGAAAAAGTTGGGCGCTTCAAATATTTTATTAACATTTTTACACTATAAGAAAAGTAGTCTTAAAAGACAAAATTTTTTGCGACGGCACAACTTGCTGTGGCAAAAAAATGTGAATTTTTGAGATGGTATAACTTGCCGTCACGAAAAATATGACTTTTCGCGACGGCACAACTTGCTGTCGCAAAAAATAGAGTATTTGTGACGGCAGAAAATGTTGTCACGAAAAATGAGAGTATTTGCGACGGCAGAAATTGCTGTCGCAAAAAAAAAAAAGAGTATTTGCAACGGCAGAGATCGCTGTAGCAAAGAAATAGAGTTTTTGCGACAGCACCAACTGCAGTCGCAAAAAAAAAGAAGAGTTTTTTGCGACTGTAATAGGTACCGTTGCAAAAAAAAAAAGTAAAAAATATATATATATATATATATATTGTGGCTTTGAGACGACTTCATATATATAGTCACAAAATGGTTTAAATAAATGCAACGGTATTTTTCTGTCACAAAAATATTAGAAAAAAAAAACGACGTCGTCTTACTCTTTTGATATAACATTTCTCTTTTCACCTATTTTTTCATCTTTCTGTCTCTCTGTCTCTGTCTTTCTTTTCTTTCTCTCTCTCACCCATCACTCTTCTTTGTCTGTTTCTCTCTTTCTCTCTATGTCTCTGCCTCTGTCTCTATCTCTCTTCTTTTTCTCTCTCTCACTCATCACTCTTTTCTGTCTGTCTCTCTTTCTCTCTGTGTCTCTTGCCCATCTTTCTTCTCTCTATGTCTCTCATCTCTCTGTCTCTCTTCTCTCTCTCTTCTCTTTATCTCTCTCACTCTCTCGATCATCTCTCCCTGTCTCTCTCTCATTTATCTCTTTTCTCTCTCTCTCTCTCTTTGTATGTCTCTTTTCACTCATTTTTTCATTTTTCTCTCTCTTCTCTTTCTCTCTCTCACTCGTTACTCTTCTCTCTCTCTCTGTCTCTCTATCTGTCTCTCTCTCTCTCTCTCTCTCTGTGTGTGTGTCTCTCACTCATCTATCTCTTCTCTTATCTCTTTTCTCTCTCTGTCTCTTTCCTTCATCTCTCTTCTTTCTATCTCTCTTCTCCCTCGCTCATTTCTCTTCTCTCTATCTCTCTCTCGTTCATCTCTCTTCTCTTTATGTCTCTCGTTCATCTCTCTTTTCTCTCTCTCGCTCATCTCTCTTCTCTCTCTCGTTCATTTCTCTTTTCTCTCTGTCTCTTTTTCTATCTCTCACTCTTTATCTCTTTCTCTCTTTCTCTCTCTCACTTATCACTCTTCTCTATCTGTCTCTCTCTCTCTCTCTTTGTCTCTCGCTCATCTCTTTTCTCTCTATCTCTCTCATCTCTCTTCTTTCTCTATCTCTCTCCCTCATCTCTCATCTCTCTATCTCTCTCTCTTTCTCTCTCGCTCATCTTTCTTCTCTCTCTATTTCTCTCTTTTTCTATGTCTTTCTCTCGATCATCTATTTTTGCTCTCTTTCTCTTTCTCTTTCTCTTTGTCTATCTCTCGTTCATCTCTTATTTCTCTCTCTTTTTCTGTCTGTCTCTCTCTTTATCTCTTTTTTTCTCTGTCTTTCTCTCACTCATCACTCTTCTCTATCTCTTTCTCTTTCTATGTCTGTCTGTCTGTCTCTCACTTTTCTCTCTATCTTTCTTTCTCTATGTCTTTCTGTCTCTCTCCCCGCTTCTCTGTTTATCGAGCTCTAAACTACAAGAAAATGCACTTTTAGCGACCACTTTGTCTCTCTCTCGCTCATCACTCGGTCTCTGTCACTGTCTCTATCTTTCTCCTCTATCTGTCTCTCACTCATCTCTCTCTCACCACCCATCTCCTCTACCACATTCACCACTACTGCAAATGCCATTCCACTACCACCATTATTACCACTGTTACCACTCCACTTCTACGACTACCATTACTAGCACCATCGTTACAACTCCACTACCACTACCATCACTGCTACTACTACTACAACAACAACAACAACAACTACTACAACTACTACTACTACTACTACTACTACTACTACTACTACTACTACTACTACTACTACTACTACTATTACCTCTCCTCCACCACTGCCACTCCATCTCCTCTACCACTACCACAACTTCATCACTAATCTCCTTCGCCATCACAACCTGTTACGACCCCATTCCGCCCCTACTAGAAGGGTGCCGTAATGGCCAGTAATCTGAGATTACCAAAGGCCAACTTACAAAAGATTCACACACAATCAGAGTATACATATGGGGTTTACATGTGCGGGAGCAATAAATTTAAAGCTAAGTCCACAAGAGCTGTGTATAGATCAAATGAAACGACATACATATTAATATAGTTAACAACTTGGATACAATAAAATAAAGTTACAAAATACATCTTGATCAAAAGGCTTCTCAAGCCGACATAAACAAAAGAAGTAAACTACAAGCCAAGAAGCATGATCTTCAAGATGCTACAAAATGCGAATCCAAAACGAGTTGCAAATAATCATCTAGGCGTCGCTGCCTTCTTGCTCATCACCTACATATATATATAAGGAAAGGTGAGCTTGGAGACTCAGTGAATGGTACTAGTAATAAAGGTTTTGCATTAATGATATTCAAGATCTCTTTTCTAAACAATACATAGCATACAATACAAAATCAAGGGATGAACCAAGCCCATCAAATCTTCAAGGGATGCTTACTAGCATTAATATAATATAAGGGATGACATTAAACAAAGATGCTACAAAAGCTTACAGTCCCCTAGCACGTACGGACTTGTGCTACAAAGGTTTAAAGTCCCCTAGCACGTACGGACTTGTGCTACAAAGGTTTAGAGTCTCCTAGCACGTACGCACTTGTGCTACAAAGGTTTAGAGTCCCCTAGCACGCACTACAACAAAAAAGGTCTTTGGTGACAGACTGATTTTGTCTCCAAACATCAAAATTTCGTCACTAAAGTGATCTGTGACGAAAAAAATTTGTCACCACGTTCGTGGCCTATACGTCGTCACAAAAAGTACCTGGTGACGAAAAACAGTTTCGTCACCTATTTTTCATTTTTGGCGACGAAATGTTTCGTCTCCAAATGTTGAATTTTTCGTCCTCTAAAACACCAATTTCGTCACCAAAACTAAATAATATTTTATTTTAATTGTTTTCTACGACGAAATATTTCGTCACCAAATATATTTTTGTGACCAAAGTTTTCCTCACCAATGATATAGATTAAGGTGACAAAAAAATTCGTCACTAAAATGTGCAAAAAACAAAATTATTCAATGACAAAAAACATTTTGTCACCAAATATTTCAATTTAGCGACGAAATATTCAGCAAATGTGACGAAATTATTTGTTTCATACTATATCATTAGTGACAAAATTATTCGTCATGTTTTTTGGAAACTTATAGCAACATTTTTTATTTCGTCACTAATAAAAATTAAAAATTTTGAAAATGGGGGTACTATTTTCTTCCGAAATTTTTTCTTTTCAGTAACAATTCCCTGCGCATTTCAATAACCTGTTCAATAAAATATCTATTACAAATCAATACAAAAATCTGTTCATTATCATAAACATCACAATCGAATTTTAGCTCTATCCACAAAAATACAACATGAATTGCATGCGGATTATAAACATGTCTCCTAATATCCACAAAAACGTTTACTAATATCCACAAAAATATAATATCAACCATATGCAGATTACCAAACACATCTCCTAATATCCAACAAAAAATATGTCTACTAATATCAACAAAAATAAAATATCAAGGGCGGATTAACAAACATGCCCCTTAATACTAACAAAAATATAAAATTTACAACACAACCAAAATACATGTAAGGTAATATGAACAAAAACACAAAATGAGCTACCATTGGCCCTCCAAATTACCAAACACGTCCATATCAAATCTCGAATCTGCAAAAAAATAAAAAAAAAAAAAAAAAAGTTAGACAATTATTATCTTATCTATAACATATACAATTTAACATGCATTTTTAGACTTAGTTTTCAAACCGGGAGTCCCGTGCTAGTTCCGTAAGTTTCCACAACTCACATTGGTCCATCCCGAGGTGTTTGAGGTGTTTCCCGGGCCGTCTCGTGGCTGTTGCACAATTTTCGCCCCCGAAGGCCTATTTTCAAGCTTAAGTGTGAAAAAGTGCATTTTTGGACTTAGTTTTCAAACCAGGAGTCCCGTGCTAGTTCCGTAAGTTTCCACAACTCACATTGGTCAATCCCGAGGTGTTTGAGGTGTTTCCCGGGCAGTCTCGTGGCTGTTGCACGATTTTGGCCCCCGAAGGCCTATTTTTGAAGCTTAACTGTGGAAAAGTGCATTTTTGGACTTAGTTTTCAAACCGGGAGTCCCGTGCTAGTTCCGTAAGTTTTCACAACTCACATTGGTCCATCCCGAGGTGTTTAAGGTGTTTCCCGGGCTGTCTCGTGGCGGTTGCACGATTTTCGCCGCCGAAGGCCTATTTTCAAGCTTAAGTGTGAAAAAGTGCATTTTTGGACTTAGTTTTCAAACCGGGAGTCCCGTGCTAGTTTCGTAAGTTTCCACAACTCACATTGGTCAATCCCGAGGTGTTTAAGGTGTTTCCCAGGCCGTTTCGTGGCTGTTGCACGATTTTGGCCCCAGAAGGCCTATTTTTGAAGCTTAACTGTGGAAAAGTGCATTTTTGGACTTAGTTTTCAAACCGGGAGTCCCGTGCTAGTTCCGTAAGTTTCCACAACTCACATTGGTCAATCTCGAGGTGTTTAAGGTGTTTCCCGGGCCGTCTCGTGGCGGTTGCACAATTTTCGCCCCCGAAGGCCTATTTTTGAAGCTTAACTGTGGAAAAGTACATTTTTGGACTTAGTTTTCAAACCGGGAGTCCCGTGCTAGTTCCGTAAGTTTCCACAACTCACATTGGTCAATCCCGAGGTGTTTGAGGTGTTTCCCGGGCAGTCTCGTGGCTGTTGCACGATTTTGGCCCCCGAAGGCCTATTTTTGAAACTTAACTGTGGAAAAGTGCATTTTTGGACTTAGTTTTCAAACCGGGAGTCCCGTGCTAGTTCCGTAAGTTTTCACAACTCACATTGGTCCATCCCGAGGTGTTTAAGGTGTTTCCCAGGCTGTCTCGTGGCGGTTGCATGATTTTCGCCGCCAAAGGCCTATTTTCAAGCTTAAGTGTGAAAAAGTGCATTTTTGGACTTAGTTTTCAAACCGGGAGTCCCGTGCTAGTTCCGTAAGTTTCCACAACTCACATTGGTCCATCCCGAGGTGTTTAAGGTGTTTCCCAGGCCGTCTCATGGTGGTTGCACGATTTTGGCCCCCGAAGGCCTATTTTCAAGCTTAAGTGTGAAAAAGTACATTTTTGGACTTAGTTTTCAAACCGGGAGTCCCGTGCTAGTTCCGTAAGTTTCCACAACTCACATTGGTCAATCCCGAGGTGTTTAAGGTGTTTCCCGGGCCGTCTCGTGGCTGTTGCACGATTTTGGCCCCCGAAGGCCTATTTTTGAAGCTTAACTGTGGAAAAGTGCATTTTTGGACTTAGTTTTCAAACCGGGAGTCCCGTGCTAGTTCCGTAAGTTTCCACAACTCACATTGGTCCATCCCGAGGTGTTTAAGGTGTTTCCCAGGCCGTCTCGTGGCGGTTGCACGATTTTGGCCCCCGAAGGCCTATTTTCAAGCTTAAGTGTGAAAAAGTACATTTTTGGACTTAGTTTTCAAACCGGGAGTCCCGTGCTAGTTCCGTAAGTTTCCACAACTCACATTGGTCAATCCCGAGGTGTTTAAGGTGTTTCCCGGGCCGTCTCGTGGCTGTTGCACGATTTTGGCCCCCGAAGGCCTATTTTTGAAGCTTAACTGTGGAAAAGTGCATTTTTGGACTTAGTTTTCAAACCGGGAGTCCCGTGCTAGTTCCGTAAGTTTCCACAACTCACATTGGTCCATCCCGAGGTGTTTAAGGTGTTTCCCAGGCCGTCTCGTGGCGGTTGCACGATTTTGGCCCCCGAAGGCCTATTTTCAAGCTTAAGTGTGAAAAAGTACATTTTTGGACTTAGTTTTCAAACCGGGAGTCCCGTGCTAGTTCCGTAAGTTTCCACAACTCACATTGGTCAATCCCGAGGTGTTTAAGGTGTTTCCCGGGCCGTCTCGTGGCTGTTGCACGATTTTGGCCCCCGAAGGCCTATTTTTGAAGCTTAACTGTGGAAAAGTGCATTTTTGGACTTAGTTTTCAAACCGGGAGTCCCGTGCTAGTTCCGTAAGTTTCCACAACTCACATTGGTCCATCCCGAGGTGTTTAAGGTGTTTCCCGGGCCGTCTCGTGGCGGTTGCACGATTTTGGCCCCCGAAGGCCTATTTTTGAAGCTTAAGTGTGAAAAAGTGCATTTTTGGACTTAGTTTTCAAACCGGGAGTCCCGTGCTAATTCCGTAAGTTTTCACAACTCACATTGGTTCGTCCCGAGGTGTTTGAGGTGTTTCCGGGCCGTTTCGTGGCTGTTGCATGATTTTGGCCCCCGAATGCCTGTTTTCAGGGTTAAGTGTGGAAAAGTGCATTTTTGAACTTAGTTTTCAAACCGAAAGTCCCGTGCTAGTTCCGTAAGTTTCCACAACTCACATTGGTCCGTCCCGAGGTGTTTGAGGTGTTTCCCGGGCCGTCTTGTGGCTGTTGCATATTTTTTCAACTAGTTCCATGCCTACATGTTGTAATAGTTTTCTACTTAGTTTCATGCCTACTTGTTGGAATAGTGCAAATGTCAAAGTAGTTTCCTAATTGGGAGCCACGTACATATTTCAGTGTTTGTGATGTTTCTCGGGCTTTTACGTGCATAGTTCACTATCTTAGTTGAAGGAGAAATTTCTACTAAATTAGCATAGAAATATAATATACTAACCAAGAAGCTTGTTAATCAGAATCTGAACTTTCCCCACTCTCAAAATTTCCTGTGATACCTTTCTGTCTCAAACACTCGATGATACTTTGTATCTTCTTGCTTTGTTTCTTCTCTGACTTTTCAAACCTTGCAATTTGTTCTTTTTGTTGTGCTATTTGCAGCTCGAGGCATTGAACATGGTCACTATTTTCAGCAGGTGCAACAGTTGTATTCACAAAAAAAGAAGGCCTCATACCGAGTCCTTTTACATAACCTGGCCTTGGCTGAAGCACCTTCACTGACAACTCCTCTGGGGTCAAGGGGATCGCACTAGTCTGCGAGAGGTGTTCTGCTTGCGTCTGTATCAGGTTGTCCTATTAATTTGAAATAAATCAAAGTATAAGTTATTCTACCCTACATAGAAAAATAAATAATATTATCAAAATTGAAAGGCATTGCCTTGTACATACATAATTAACTTGGCTCTCCGATGAAATCCATTCATGCGTGTCCGAATTGTAGTGGATGGACTTGTAAAATTCTGCTAAATCGGGCACTTTTCCATTTGCAATTATCTGCTTCATTTGTTTGTCAATGTTAATTCAATGATTTAAATAACAAAGCCTACTAATCCAATAAAATAAATGTGTAGAACGCACCGAGCTGTGTACCCTGACCGGGATTGATTTTGATCCACATCGATGTTTTGTTTTCATTTGCATCCTATTATTGACATTAGCTAGTGATTGTACCTACACAATTGAAACACCAATACAAACAAGAAAAGATAACATTAGTAAGAAAAAACTTAATTTTTGACAATTAACATACATAAAACATTTTACCTTGAATTTTTGACTATTCCACTTGTCAATTAGAGATGTCCACTGATTGAGAGTAACTCTTGTAGGTGGGTGGCTTCTCGCGTAATCCTCCCCTCTTGCATCCTTAAGTTGCTTGTATTGTTTGTGCAACTTATAGGTGAAACCACTCAATCGTCGACCAAACTGTGTGTCTAAAGCCTTTGCTACATCAGTCTAATTGCCTTGTAGATCAAACTGATCCTGCAAAATGAAAAAAAATTAAAAATTACAAAGAAACAAAGCCTAAACATGAAAAGAGTTTGTCAATAATTACCGCTAAGCGTTGGATCATCGGCTCCTTATCAGCAACATTCACCTTCTTCCACCTACGAACACTCAGGTCTGGTAACTGCGTTCGAACCTCTATACCAATTTTGGAGACTAGCTTGGAGGCGTTGTCTCCTACTGGTGCACGAAACTGTTCAGGTATAGGAACTAACATCTTCCCATCCTTCTCGACAATGCGATGGGCCTGTATGCCACGTGTCGGGCCACGACCACGTCTGTCATGTGATGCTGTAAGGATATAATATTAATTGAGTTAGTAAGTAAACAAATGCAAGTTAAACCTTAAAAACAACTTTGCAAACTTACCAACGATGGTAGATGCAGTCACCTCGTCCTCAGGTTGCACATTATGAGCTGGTAAGGGTTGGGTACCGGCCTCTTCACTTGGGGGATCCATCATTTCCTCTGGGGTGGGAGGTAATGGCCTTGAATGAGACCGTAAACGAAGTCCTGGTGCCATCTGTTGTTCCTGAAAGAACATAATCAAACAGTGAAAACGAGATTTAAAACAGTTAAAATATATTTTATAAAAGATATGATGTGTAAGATATGTGAAGAAGAAATGTAAAAAGTAAAAGACATGTTTACTCACAAATATAAAATGTGTATAATACCTCACGGTCAAAGGAACCCAATGACTCATCATCGTTGTCATCCTCACTCTCTGAAGGGTTATACTCAACATCATCATCTACCTCAACCCTAATTCCCTTTTCCCTTACAGTTGCACATTTGGGCTGAACCACACTCCCTAAAGAATTTGTAATATTCTTCACTCCAAGATTATTCATTACCTCACAATTCTCCTTGATTCGCTTATTTCTTTGTTTCTCGTATTCTGTTAGCTTCTTGGTTCTCAAATCACCTGGTTTCAGCCATTGTTTTTTGCCTCAGACCATTTCTACAACTATATAACATAATTCAACTTTAATTGAAAAATATAGACAATGTCATCATTCACCATTACATAAAAGAAGAAAAAGAAAGTAACATAATCATATAAAATAAAAATTACATTAATTAATAATATATGTTTGAAAATAAAGTGATCTACTAAAAATTACATATCATAATCCATATCAGGATCCATATCAACATCAGGAATGTTATGTTCTTCATCTCTTTCATCATCTCTATTCTCTTCCATTATCACATTTGATGACCCTACTTCCGAAATAACATTGAATTCAACATCATCCCTACAGTATCGAACAATTGGGTCAATGTCAATTGGAACAACATTAGTAATGTTTTCTTGTTGGAACATATCATTATTTTCTAAAGGATCCAATAATTCTCCATCACTAGTGTCTAGAACATCAAAGACACCCCTATGTTGCACCCTTTGTACGACATTCCAAGGCTCACCCAATTTGGTATCATTCAGATAGAAGACTTGCTTAGCTTGACTAGGTAGGATAAATGGGTCAGATTGGTACCACCGACTTGTGACGTCAATGCTTGTGCAATATGTATCAAGTCGTATTGTTCTGTTTCTACCAGTGTTACCGGTGTTGTACCATTCACACTGGAACAAAACAACCTTTTTGCCACATATGTAGTCAAATTCCAAAACCTTGCACAAGTGACCGTAAAAGTCATGCAATTTTCCTTCATGATCCCCGTGTGTAAGCACACCACTATTCTGAGTCGTACGACGGTTGTCTAGATCTCGAGTATGGAACCGGCTGCTATTGATTATGCAACCTGAGTACTCTTTCACTAGCAAATTAGGACCATTTGCTAATGACCACAATTCATCAGTTGCCTCTAATGACTCTTCCATTCTCAATGTATTTATCTACAATTACATGTAACAAACAATAAGTAAATAATTTATGAATGACGACATTTTATAAAAATTTAATTTTGTTAAAGTTGTAAATGTTGAAGAATTATAAATATTTTACCCTCTCTTTGAACCACTTGGGAAATTCTTGTCGTTGTATGTGGGTTATGTCATGTCTAGCTTGAGTTTGTAATAGATTTTTGTGTTCCCTACTCAAAAAAAAAAAAAAAAAAAAGTGATTACTATGTAGTTCGACAAATAAAAAAGCTAAGCATAAACATAATTCAATGAAACACATACTCCAAATACTTTTCAATCTCCGGGCTATTGTACAACACAAACCAATGAGCAATATCACGAATTTCTTGAGACATTTCAGCATCTCGTGTGATTAGACCAATTGGACGTGCAGTTTCTGTGAATACTGTTAACCCTTGTTGACGTTCACCGCGATCTTCATTCCGTTCTGGTCGATTATGCACGGTTTCAATCCCATCAACATACATTGAACAAAAAGTAATGCACTCTTTGACAATGTAAGCCTCGGCAATTGAACCTTCTGGTCGAGCTCGGTTGGTCACATATTTTTTTAATGCTCCCATAAACCTTCAAGAGAGAACGAATTAGGAGTATAATTACATATGTGACACACTTACGTAAATCTCATTTACAAGTATAAGTGTAAAAATACCTTTCAATTGGGTACATCCATCGATATTGTACGGGTCCTCCAAGAATAGCCTCACGAGGCAAATGAATAGCCAAGTGGATCATCACATCGAAGAAGGCTGGAGGAAAGATCTTTTCAAGCTTGCATAAAATGTGTATTATACGTTCCTCTAATTTCTCTAGTTCGCTCCGCCTTAGTGTCCTAGAGCATAAGTCTTGGAAGAAATTGCCTAACTCAAAAAGTGTTGTGCTAATTTCTTTATCCACGTAACCACGCATTCCAATGGGAAGAATTCTTTGTATTAGTACATGGCAGTCGTGGCTTTTTAGGCCTGTTAGTCTACCATTTCTTGCATTCACTGATTTGGATATGTTTGCCGCATACCCATCTGGATACTTGACAGTTTTTAAAAATTCAAAGAAACCCTCCCTCTCTGCAGGTGTCAATGAAAAGATTGCTCGAGGCTTGACATATGATCCATCGGGTCGTTGTGTTAGCCATAGCTCTTTCCTTATATCCATATCTTCCAAGTCTAATCGTGCTTTCTCTGTGTCCTTGTTCTTTCCATCAATGCCTAACATAGTTCCGAAAACATTTTCACTAAAATTTTTCTCCACATGCATGACATCAATATTGTGTCGAAGTTTTCGCTTCTTCCAATAGGGTAACTCATACAAGATGCTTACCTTTGTCCAATTAGGTGCTTGACGGGGCCTTTTTCTATTACTTGGATGCTTTCCATATATGACATCTGTCACGTTGTCCAACTGGTCTTGTATCTTTTCCGCCGGCAACTCCAAAGATCTCTTCCGTTTCTCAATCTTACCATTGTAAGCCCTACTCTTTCGCCTTTCTGGGTGGTTCTCAGGCAAGTAACATCGATGGTTAGTGTACCCTGTCTTACTTCTCAGAGATTGAAAATACGGTTCATCATTGCAAGTGTAACAAGAATAATGACCCTTTGTTCTCCACCCAGATATGTCACCAAATGCAGGCCAATCATGTATTGTCCACAACAAAGCTGCATGCATTCGAAAAGTCTCATTGGTGGAGGCGTCGTAAGTCAATGCACCATTTGTCCATAAATCATTCAACTCATCTACCAATGGTCGCATGTAGACGTCAATATCAATCCCTGGTTGCGATTCTCCAGGAATAAGTAATGACATCAAAGAAAATGGATCCTTCATAACCAACCAAGGTGGCAAGTTGTATGGAATGAGTATGACGGGCCACAAACTATAAGAGTTATTCATGTTCCCAAAAGGGTTAAACCCATCAACGGCCAACCCTAGCCTTACATTTCGAGGCTCCAAGGCAAACTCGGGATGTTGTGCATCAAATTCCTTCCACTCATCACTGTCAGCAGGATGCCTCAATATCTCGTCGTCCACTCGTTTGTCTTTGTACCATCTCATGTCCTCAGCACTCTTCCTTGACATGTACAATCTTTTCAACCTTGGTGTCAAAGGGAAGTACCGCAATACTTTATGAGGGATCTTCTTACCCCTTCCACGATTGATCTTGTATCTAGATGTCTTACAAGTCGGACATTTATCTAGTGTTGCATTCTCCTTCCAAAATAATACACAATCATTTATGCAAGCATGAATGAGCTCATATGACAAGCCCAAGTCACGTAGTATTTTCTTAGCTTCATAAGTTGACTTTGGAACCAAATTTTCTTTCGGTAAAAGTCTACTTAAAAACTCTAGCATCATATCAACTGACTTATTGCTCCAATGATTTGTTACCTTCATATTAAGCACCTCAATCACAAACTTTAACAAAGTATAATTTGTACAATTTGGGAACAGCTCACGCTTGGCATCAGTCAACAATTGATCAAAAGTTCTCACTTCCTCCCCTTGGGTTGTATCAGTCGATTCCCCTCTTATTCGATCTTCTACTAAGGCGTCAATACCACCTACAATTTCATCACCATCAAGTCGCATCTCATCATCATGGTAAGCCTCGTTTGAAACACGGGGTTCCCCGTGCTGGTGCCATACAGTGTAAGTTTGCATAATCCCATATTGGAGCAAATGAATTTCCACATTTTGAAGATTTTGTCTACAAACATTCACACACTTCATACATGGGCACAACAGATTACCATTATGGTCTAAAACCCCCATTGCAAATTGAAGAAATAACTTGACCCCATCATTATATGGTTTACTCATCCTTCCATTAGCCGTCCTACCTAGGGCAATCCAACTTTTATCCATGTCTGATCACAAATGAAAGATTAGGAACAATATAGTATAATGTAGACTTGTGTATTTATGAACTAATTAAATTGAAAAATTCAATAACAACTTCACCAAATATATGTCCAGATCTTTAATGAAGATTCTTATACAAGTTCTAATGTTATATGCATGATGCCACCATGATTTTCTTGTAAAGTATCAAAGCAAAGTTAATCAATGATAGTTCACAACATTTTCAAACAAATAGTTTTACTTTTCATGCTATTTGTTATGGGTATAAAGGATTAATTTAACGAACATTGATTTAATCATATACCATTTTATTACAGCCTTTTTTTAAAAAAAACAATTAAATATATACATGATGCCACCATCTCCACTGCATTTTCATTATTGCTTTGAATAGTTATACAAGAATTTTTATTCTATTTTTTTTAAAATCCAAACTTATACAATAATTTGAGGTAGGTTATACTCATTTTGGTTAAGATCGATCTTGACTTCTTAGTAGTTTCACAAGTGTCTTCCAGTACTGGAATGAACTTCCTAAAAGACAAACGAACCCTTGTCTAAAGCTAATTATGTTTCATAACTGATATGGTTATCACTTTGCAATCAAAATTATGATTTATTTCAAATAGTTACGGAAAAAGCATATCACTACAACATTTTTCTGGACTTCATTAAATTTATATTAGTATGACTATATGATATGTCAACATGAGATTGTTCTTGGGATTCTTTTCTTCAATTGATCTCGAAACTGAATGATTTAGAAGTTTTGAGGAATTCCTAAGGGCTGGGCTCATTGAAATAAGTTTCATTTCTTTGATATGTCTGAATTAAAACTCCATTAGGGTGTTTATTAGCCATATTACTTTTAACAAAATTAAAAATTAAAAAGAATAGAGAGAGTCAATTTTGAAGATATCAACCTATAATGTCACCACAACAAGAAACTATTCTGGTGACTAATTAATTTAAAAGAGCTATGTCACCACAACAAGAAACTATCATGTGCTAGCGATAAAGGTTAGGTGTTGTTTATAAGCAGAGGAGAGTGATTAGGCTGTGTTTTCAGCCTCATTTGTTAACTTGTAGTGTAGAGGGGCTATCTAGTGTCTTTTTATTTTCTTGTTGCTTGATACAGTTTTCTTGCTCTGTTGGATTGGTCCCTCACCAGTCCATGGGTCAATAACTTCAATATTGGGGTAAATGGAATGCATCATATGTCATGCAATTCAAATAACTACTTGAACAGAAAAGGTCTTTTTCTTCTCATGTGGTTCATAATCATACAAATCTTAAATGTTCAGTCATTACCAAAACTCCGATTCGAATTACAATCAGAAAGTATACAAAAAAGTAACTAAAGAAAGAATTAGGATGGAGAAATTAAACCTAAATCTTTCCCCTCCAGAAACAATACTTTCATTTACTTTCACAGTATCTTAATCAAATTACAAGGTTCATATCTTAATCAAATTATAAGGTTCATATTTAGAATCTAATTATATTAAGAATCTAATTATAAATAAAATAGAGCAGGATATATATATATATATATATATTATATCTATAACAATATCATGTATACAGAAGACAGAGTAGCAAAAGAGAAGATAAAAACAGGGAGCATCAAGAGAAGAGAGCAACGAGAGAGAGAGAGAGACTAACAGATCACCGGCGGTGAGAAGAGGAGATGAGATCGGCAAGGGAAGGAGACGCTAGATCGGCACAGCAGCGAGGGGCGGTGAGGGGAGGAGAAGATAACAGATCAGCGGCGGTGAGGAGAGGGTGACGGCGGTGAGGAGAGTGAACCGATCGGCGCTGAATCTGTGCCTGAATCGATGAGGAGAATGAGCAGCGGCGTCGTGTCTGTGTGTGTGTGTGTGTGAGTGACAAATAGGTCTGAACCGATAAATTATTGGGTGTGTTTGAGGCGCCAAAACATTTTTATTTCCCTCTAAAATATTTAGTGACTAAATTATTTATTGGTGACAAAATTATTTCCTCATCAAAGATAAAAATATTGACCACAAAAATCGTTTTGTCACTAAATGATATTAAAATATTAAAAATTATTCGTGACAAAAATATATTTGTCATTAATAATTTTATAATTGGTGACAAATTTTTTCGTCACCAAAAGTTTCAAAATTTTGGCACCCTTCCAAAATATTAGCGGGAAAATATTTGGTGACAAAAGAAATATAAATAATGACGAAAAATAATTTCGTCACCTAATTTTTTTATTATGATTTAGATTGGTGACGAAATTTTATTTTTGTCTCCAAAAATGGTACATTTGGAGACGAAATATGATTTTCCTCATTAAAAGATACGTATTTCGTGACAAAAAAAAATTTCGTCATTAGTTTTCGTCTCTAAAGACTATTTTTGTTGTAGTGACGTACGAACCACTGCTACAAAGGTTTAGAGTCCCCTAGCATGTACGGACTTGTCCTACAAAGGTTTAGAGTCCCCTAGCACGTACGGACTTGTGCTACAAAGGTTTGGAGTCCCCTAGCACGTACGGACTTGTCAAGAACGTCATCCAAAACAAGGCTAATACTTGATACACAAAATAGGGGTATTCATTCATGCTTGACAAATATTTTTTCCAAAACAAAGTAAAGCAAAGCTTTATCAAAACTTTATAACATAACTTTATTAAAAATACCACTCACATAGTTTTTCGGGTGTAGGAATTTCAAGCAAGGATCCAAGTCCTACAAACACATAATAAAGTTTACTGAATGCACTTCAAGAAGACAAGAAGGGATGGTCAAAGATGGATATGAAATGCATTCTCAAAACAAGCTTTACATGACTGGAAATGATCTCGGCATTTTTTTCAAAATTAGGTCAAGTCAAAGCAGAACATGCTGGGAAGTTAAAACACTACCTTTTTATCTCGAGAAAACATGCTGGGTACTAACCAGGTCTAGGCCGAGGTCCCACACCCCTTGGCCGAGGTGTGTTCCTGACGACCACATTCAAAGAAATGAAGTCTGGGAAAATCTGGGTTTCCCTCTAGAAGGACATGAAGAACATGAACATGAAATGCTAAAATCGTAACTTCTTTATTCAAAATCTAAGATTTCATGAGATGAGTTTGAAAATATGGATCTGGGTACCCATACTTGAAGATCTTATGAAAACAAACACAAAAATATAGATCTTGATACAAACTTTCTGATCAAAACATGGTTTTCTTTCAATAACATAAGAACACCATTTTCTCTTTCTACAACAAGCTTTAAATCAATGCATGGCTCATGAATCATGCTAGATCATACAACATGATCGGATCAATATAAAGAACAACAAGAGTAAATCAAGATTCTTACCTCGAAACACGGATTAGACGGCTCAAACTCTAAAGATCAAGCTTGGGATCTAGCTCTCTCACTCCAATTTCCTCTTTTCTTCCTAGAGCTTCTCTCTCTACCATGCAAAGGATATGACACAAAATTATATGTTTCTAACTCTACCGGCTGACTTAATCCTCTGCTGGGACACGTGGCAACGGCTGATTGGATCTTCTCAAAAAGGTGATAGAAAGACAAGACAAGGCTATGACAAAGTGTGTATGACAAGCAAGGTAACAAAGGCACTCCGGCGGGTAATGATCTCGGCTAGGACAAAGCTTCGGCAAGTAAGGTCTCAATGATCTCAACTAGGAAGGACAACACTTGGCCTAGATGTGCCACACCTCGGTCTAGGTCGTACCAGTCTAGGGACAAGATCACTTGGGTATAACATCTCGGCTTAGATAATACACATCTCGGCCTTGGTGATGAACACCTCGGCCTAGATAGTGACATCCCGGCTAACATGTCAAGGTGAGGGTGGAGGTCAACCAAGGTGGTTCCAAGATGGTCCTAGGTGTAAGGAGTTCAAAGGTGTAACCTAGGCTTAAGATGACCTCGGCTAAACTCACAACAAGCAAGGAACAAAACGTGCAAGCAACACTTATGCGAAACAAATCAAGGTTTGTAAATGCAACTTAACAAGACAAGATCATGTAAATACATGCAAGCATGACTAGAGTAAAGTGATGGTTGTTACATCCTACCCTCCTTAAAGAAGTTTGGTCCCCAAACTTAAGTTACCTTGCCCCAAAAATAACTCCGGATGTCGGGTTTTCATTTCTTCTTCCATTTCTCATGTGGCATCCTTACCATAATGCTCTTTCCATTCAACCTGTACCATTGGTATCGACTTGTTCCTCAACTGTTTCACTTGCCTATCAAAAATCCGTATCGGCTTCTCCTCAAAACCTAAATCTTCGTTAATCCCAATCTCGAAACAGTCGATCACATGCAGGGGATCCCAGATATACTTCCTCAACATCAAAATATGGAACACATTGTGAACTTGACTTAGTGCTGGTGGCAAAGCAAGCCTATAGGCAGCTGGGTTAACCCTCTCAAGAATCTCAAACGGCCCGATGTAACGAGGTGCAAACTTACCTTTCTTCCCAAATCTTAAAAATCCTTTCATCGGCGAAACCTTCAGGAATACATGATCCCCAACTTCAAATTCTAACTCTCTTCTCCTCTGGTCGGCGTAACTCTTCTGTCGACTCTGAGCAGTTTTGATCCTCTGTCGAATGAGCTTAATCTTCTCGGTTGTAACTTGAACTAGCTCGGGACCAATCAAAGCTTTATCCCCTACTTCAGTCCAACATATTGGCGATCTGCACTTCCTCCCATACAAAGCTTCGTACGGTGCCATGCCAATGCTAGCTTGATAACTGTTGTTGTAGACGAATTCCACCAACGGCAAATGCACCTCCCAACTTTCCTTAAAGTCTAATACACATAGTCTGAGCATATCTTCAAGCGTCTGAATTGTTCTCTCTATTTACCCGTGGGTTTGGGGATGAAAAGTTGTGCTAAATCTCAACTCTGTTCCCAAAGCTCCTTGTAGACTCTGCCAAAATCTAGAAACAAATTTCGGATCTCGGTCTGACACAATTGACATCGGCACTGCATGAAGTCTAACGATCTCATTCACATACAACAAAGCGATTTGATCGGCATTAAAGGTAGTCTTAACAGGCAAGAAGTGTGCTGACTTAGTTAATCTATCGACTACAACCCAAATGGAATCCATACCCTTGTGTGTCCTCAGCAAACCAACTACAAAATCCATGGAGATGTGCTTCCATTTCCACTCGGGAATCAACAAAGGTTGAAGAAGTCCTGCTGGCCTCTGATGTTCTGCTTTCACTTGCTGGCAATACAGACACTGAGATACAAACTCTACTACCTCCCTCTTCATGTTTGGCCACCAAAAGGTCTACTTCATGTCTTGGTACATCTTGGTGCTCCCTGGATGAACGGTGAACTTGGAACCATGGGCTTCCTATAAAATCTTCTTTTTCAACTCTGGGACGTCAGCTACGCACAATCTTCCTTCAAACTTGAGTTCCTAGTTTTCAACGGTATACCCTAACCTCGGCTTAGTGACAATCTCATCGATCACCTTCCTAAAGAACCTGTCTTCCATCTTCCTGGCCTTCACTTCCTCAATGATAGTCGGCTCCACTGAAATCATTGACAAATAAGCTGAATTCCCAACTAACTTCATGTTCAACGCGTCGGCCACTGAGTTTGCTTTACCTAGATAATACTGAATCTGCATGTCGTAATCTTTCAATAATTCAAGCCATCTTCTCTGCCTTATATTTAATTCCTTCTGGGTGAACAAGTACTTCAAACTCTTGTGGTCTGTAAAAACTTGGCAAGAGTCTCCATATAAGTAATGACGCCAAATCTTCAAAGCAAACACTACGGCTACTAGTTCTAAATCATGGGTAGGATAATTATTTTCGTGAGGTTTCAATTGACGCGATGCATATGCTCTAACCTTACCCCCTTGCATCAACACACATCCCAAACCCTTATAAGAAGCATCACTATAAATCTGGAATTCCTCATTACCTGTCGGCAGTACAAGAACTGGTGTTGTGACTAACCTCGTCTTTAGCTCCTGGAAGGCTGATTCCCTATCCTCGGTCCATTCATACGCCACTCCTTTCTGAGTTAGTTGCATCAAAGGTATTGCAATCTTCGAAAAGTCCTTCACAAACTTCCTGTAATAACTGGCCAAACCTAGAAAACTACGAACCTCGGACACATTGGTCGGTGTTGGCCAATTCACAACGGCTTCAATCTTACTAGGATCGACTGAAATACCTTCTTCATTAATCACATGCCCCAAAAATGAAATGTTGGAAAGCCAAAACTCACACTTGCTAAGCTTGGCATATAATCTTCTAGTTCTCGGCAATCAATACAGAGACGAAGTGTACCATCCTTTTTCTTCACAAATAAAACTGGTGCTCCCCAAGGTGAAGTACTCGGCCTAATAAAGCCCTTATCTAACAACTCTTGTAATTGCAGTTTCAACTCCTTAAGCTCGGCTGGGGCCATTCTATAGGGTGTTTTGGAGATAGGCTAGGTTCCCGTCATGACGTCAACAGCAAACTCTATTTCTTTATCGACTAAGCAACAAGGCAAGTCATTTGGAAAGACGTTGGGGAATTCCTTAACAACTGGATGTTGGCCAATTCAACGTTCCCACTTAGATTGTTTAGTATACTACGCAAATAACCTTGACACCCTTTTTGAATCAATTTATAGGCCTTCATGGATGAGATCAAGTAAGGTGGGGATACTACTCCCTTACCCTGGAACGTAACCTCGGCTAGGTTTGGGGGTTTCAATGTGACACTTTTGGAGACGCAGTTAATGGATGCATGATTCCCTACTAGCCAATCCATTCCCAATATGACATCAAAGTGGGTTATGTTCAATGGCATTAAATCAACAAATAATTCTACATCCTCAATCACAACAACACATGCCTTATAAACGGATGAAACAGTCATAGTTCTTCTAGATGGAGTAAACATAGATAACACATAACCAAGGGGTTCTAGTTCCTTATTCAACTTCTCAGAAAATTTAGCAGATACAAATGAATGTGTAGAACCCGAATCAATCAATGTATATGTATCTTGAGAGCAAATGAGAAGTATACCTGACACTACTGTCTCAGCGTTCTGGGTGTCTCCTGGCACTAGAGAAAAAACTCTGCCCTACCTCATCTGTCCTTTCTCGACGTTGCCTTTTTGCACCGGGCCCGAGGTGTTCTCATTCTTCTTACCATCATCAGCCTTCGCCTTCGGACAGTCTTTCATACGATGATCTACCTCACCACATTCAAAACAAGCTCCAGACGCCCAACGACAAACTCCAGAATGTGGCTTCCCGCAACTTGAACATGTCGGCCTAGTGCCACCTTCCTGTCTTGAGTTGCTTGAACTGCCTATGTTCATCCTCTTCCTAGCATCAAATGCTCCTCGGCGATTGTCGTAATTCTGTCTCTTCTTCTGGTTCTTTTCTGAACTCTGGTATCGGTTTAGGTTAGCTTCTGCTAGGATGGCCTTGTCTAACACTCCGATGTAAGTCAGCATGTTGAGCATGTTCACTCGGTCCTGTATCGGTCCACGCAACCCACTTTCAAACTTCCTAGCTTTTCTGTATTCGTCATCGACCATATGGGGCGCATATCTTGCCAACTCGGTAAAAGCACGGTCATATTCCGCCACTGTCTTGTTGCCTTGTGTCAAAGTCTGGAACTCTGTGGTCTTGCGGTTTCGGACACTAAGGGGGAAATGCTTGTTGTAGAACAACTCCAAAAATCTAGCCCAAGTCAAACCTGGGTTACCTTCTCGGACCATCATCCACCATCTTCGAGTGTCGTCGTCCGACGTGAATGCTGCTAGTGACACCTTCTGGGCATCGGTACTAGGAAAAATCTCAAACAACTTCTCTATTTCTAAGACCCATGCTTCGGCTTTCATCGGCTCTATACCCCCTTGGAATCTCGGCGGGTTCATCTTCTTGAACTCTTTGATCAAGGTTATCGTGCCGTTCCCATACAAAGCCTACTGTAGAGGCACTTGCGGCACTGGAGGAGGTGGAGGAGGAGGTGGGGGCGGACCTGTATGTCGGCCGTTTGTCTGCTCGGCCTGAGTAGAGATGGTGCTAGTGTCTTGCGGCCTAGGTTGCCTTAACTCACGGACCAAACCTTCGACCAACCTTTCCAATCTGTCCAATCTGTCCTCAGAATTATCTCGGCCAACTGGAGGTCTACCCCTTCTCATGATGCTAGAAGCATGCAAAATATGACTTTAAAACAAAATGAACTAATAAACATGTATGCAAGTAACAAATAGTTATGCCGAGATGATGCACACCTTGTCAAGTAGCAAGCAATATGATGCAATCCTAATATCATTCTAAGGGAAATCCTATGCTCTTTAGGACTCAAGTGTGTGTGAATAACGTACTACAAGGAACTCGTGCTTTGATACCAATCTGTCATGACCCCATTCCGCCCCTAGTAGAAGGGTGCCGTAATGGCCAGTAATCCGAGATTACCAAAGGCCAACTTACAAAAGATTCACACATAATCATAGTATACATATGGGGCTTACATGTGCGGGAGCAATAAATTTAAAGCTAAGTCCACAAGAGCTGTGCATATATCAAATGAAACGACATACATTTTAATATAGCTTACAACTTGGATATAATAAAATAAAGTTACAAAATATATCTTGATCAAAAGGCTTCTCAAGCCGACATAAACAAAAGAAGGAAACTACAAGCCAAGAAGCATGATCTTCAAGATGCTACAAAATGCGAATCCAAAACGAGTTGCAAATAATCATCTAGGCGTCATTGCCTTCTTGCTCATCACCTACATATATATATATATATATAAGGAAAGGTGAGCTTGGAGACTCAGTGAATGGTACTAGTAATAAAGGTTTTGCATTAATGATATTCAAGATCTCTTTTCTAAACAATACATAGCATACAATACAAAATCAAGGGATGAACCAAGCCCACCAAATCTTCAAGGGATGCTTACTAGCATTAATATAATACAAGGGATGACATTAAACAAAGGTGCTACAAAATCTTAGAGTCCCCTAGCACGTACGGACTTGTGCTACAAAGGTTTAAAGTCCCCTAGCACGTACGGACTTGTGCTAAAAAGGTTTAGAGTCCCCTAGCACGTACGGCCTTGTCAAGAATGTCATCCAAAACAAGGCTAATACTTGATACACAAAATAGGGGTATTCATTCATGCTTAACAAATACTTTTTTCCAAAACAAAGTAAAGCAAAGCTTTATCAAAACTTTATAACATAACTTTATTAAAAATACCACTCACATAGTTCTTCGGGTGTAGGAATTTCAAGCAAGGATCCAAGTTCTACAAACACATAATAAAGTCTACTGAATGCACTTCAAGAAGACAAGAAGGGATGCTCAAAGATGGATATGAAATGCATTCTCAAAACAAGCTTTACATGACTGGAAATGATCTCAGCATTTCTTTCAAAATTAGGTCAAGTCAAAGCAGAACATGCTGGGAAGTTAAAACACTGCCTTTTCATCTCGGAAAACATGCTGGGTACTAACCAAGTCTAGGCCGAGGTCCCACACCCCTTGGCCAAGGTGTGTTCCCGACGACCACATTCAAAGAAATGAAGTCTGGGAAAATCTGGGTTTCCCTCTAGAAAGACATGAAGAACAAGAACATGAAATGCTAAAATCGTAACTTCTTTATTCAAAATCTGAGATTTCATGAGATGAATTTGAAAACATGGACCTGGGTACCCATACTTGAAGATCTTATGAAAATAAATACAAAAACATGGATCTTGATACAAACTTTCGGATCAAAACATAGTTTTCTTTCAAGAACACAATAACATCATTTTTTCTTTCTAAAACAAGCTTTAAATCAGTGCATGGCTCATGAATCATGCTAGATCATGCAATGTGATCGGATCAATATAAAGAACAACAAGAGTAAATCAAGATTCTTACCTCAAAACACGGATTAGACGTCTCAAACTCTAAAGATCAAGCTTGGGATCTAGCTCTTTCACTCCAACTTCCTCTCATTTTCCTAGAGCTTCTCTTTCTACCATGTAAAGGATATGACACAAAATGATATGTTTCTAACTCTGCCGGCTGACTTAACCCTCTGCTGGGGCACATGGCAACGGCTGATTGGATCTTCTCATAAAGGTGATAGAAAGACAAGACAAGGCAATGAATGAGTGTGTATGACAAGCAAGGTAACAAAGGCACCCCGGCGGGTAATGATCTCGGCTAGAACAAAGCTTTGGCAAGTAAGGTCTCAATGATCTCGGCTAGGAAGGATAACACTTGGCCTAGCTGTGCCACACCTCGGTCTAGGTCGTACCAGTCCAGGGACAAGATCACTTGGGTTTAACATCTTGGCTTCGAGAATACACATCTTGGCCTTGGTGATGAACACCTCGGCCTAGATAGTGACATCCCGGCTAACATGTCAGGGTGAGGGTGGAGGTCAACCAAGGTGGTTCCAAGATGGTCCTAGGTGTAAGGAGTTCAAAGGTGTAACCTAGGCTTAAGATGACCTCGGCTAAACTCACACCAAGCAAGGAACAAAACGTGCAAGCAACACTTATGCGAAACAAATCAAGGTTTGTAAATGCAACTTAACAAGACAAGATCATGTAAATATATGCAAGCATGATTGGAGTAAAGTGAGGGTTGTTACACAACCACCACCACCACCACCACCACCACCATTGCCTTTTGTCTACCACCTTCACCACTACTGCCACTCCTTCTCCTCTACTACAAAAAATTAGCTCTTGATTTTTAGTAACAAGAAAAAAATAATTCACAAAAAAAAAATTTTCATTAACAATAAAAAATTAACTTTATTTTAACAGAAAATAATTTTCATTAAAATATTACCCCTACTTCTACCAAATAAAAAAAAATCATTAAAATAAAAATGAAACAAATTTCCAGCATTTTTTCACTAACTCGCCCGACCCGCCCGCCCAAACTTAATTTCTCCCCATTTTTTTCATTTCCTTTCAGGTTGGTAGAGCCCTAAGTTTTGAAACAACACTCTCTCTCTCTCTCTCTCTCTCTCTCTCTCTCTCACGAAGGCGAGTGACGAGTGGCGATCGGCGACAGTGGTGGCTAGCGATGATCGACGATTGGCGACAATGGCGGCGAACAGCGATCAAATCATCGATTCAAAGTTATTATTCTTTTCTCTTCTATTCTCTTCTTATTTTCTCTTCTCTTAACTTCTTGTCTTTGATTGGCGATCGGCGACAGTGTTTAGATTCAATTTGGAACGAGAGAGAGAGAGAGATTGCAAATTTTGATTTGTTTGAAAGGTCATGGACAAATCGAGTGCTTTGGAGTACATCAACCAAATGTTCCCCATAGGTCATCTCTATACCATTTACCCTCTCTATATAATATGTATCTGTATATGCCAAACAGATCCTTACATTTCATGTATTTCGTTGTAAATTGTTTTCCTAGATTAATTTATCAACCAATGTCGATGATCTTTGCAGCCCCCCTTCCAATTCCACATCTGTTTGGTTTGGTTTTCAAAACCAGTTTTAACTAAAAACTAATTTGGTGTAAAAAATGAAAATAAAAAAAATACTCATCATTTTCACATGATTCTATCTTTTTTGAGGACTGAATTAGTTTTAAAAAAAAAAAACTAAAATTTAGAAAACAAAATTTGAAAATGAACTCAAAACTTTTGTATCGCATCAGATTCCCAAGTCCTAAGCATACATATATATATATTATAAAATTCATTTTATAATTATTATTTTTTGGCTGGGGAAGGAAGATGAGGGTATAGTAGAAGGGCCTCTTGATGAACATGTATAGCTAATGGTCACTGGTGCATTAGTTCTTTATTAATAAGATATGAAAGGAAGACTGATGTCCCATAATAGAAATCAATTAATAAGTCCAATTTATTGTCTTGAATACCTATGAACTCAATAATCATAGGCTCTGGGAATTTTGTTAATGGATAAGTTGCATTTTATTTAATTTTACCACCAAAAAACTTGGAAATATATGTACATATATACACACACATAGAGGAACTCCCCATTCTAGGTTGAGGTAGAGAGAAGATAATAGTCACAACTTCAACTTCTCCAACAGACAGTTCCATCACAAGTGTATTCAAGGCTGAAAATTTTTGAAGCAAAAAATAGGTCTGAGTTGTTTCCGGATCAACATGACTAATGGGCAAAGCCTAAAACATTGATTATTTTGATTATCATAAAATTTAATCCTCCATCACATTAATTTTATGCCTATAAGTACCTATATGTTGTACTTCTTAATTTGTTATTATATCCACGGGTGATGTATTTTCTTTAAAATAGATATGCCAAATTTAGAAATTTGACTTAGCATTATCATAATCTAATGATAAGGGGGCATGTTTTTGATTCGGTCCTAAATTAAAATTATCTATTAATAAAAGTAGGAAAATTTTCAATGGATAGGAAAATTGTAATATACACTTTATTAAAAAATACATATGCATTTTTTTTTAAAACTACATTATAATTATTCATAATAATTTTCTAACGTTCATAACAAAACTATAATACCACTTTGTAACTATTTCAATTGAGGTGTTGACACCCCAAAATCACCAAATGGCGTCAGATTAGTACAAAACTTGGCACACATGACCGCCTAGTCATGAGAGACATGTGGGAGAAAACGGGACTCAAATCGGGTTCCCGGTTTGGGAGTTAGAGCCAGATTTCGCTATAGGCAAACTAGTTCCTTAAGAAACTTGAATTCGATGTGTTGACACCCCAAAATTATCAAACGGCGTCGGAATAGCACAAAACTTGGCACACACGACCGCCTAGCCATGAGAGACTTGTGGGAGAAGACAAGGCTCGAATCGGGTTCTCGATTTGGGAGTTAGAGCCGGATTTCGCTCTAAACAAGTTAGTTCATTAAGAAACTTGAATTCGAGGTGTTAACGCCCCAAAATCACCAAACAGCATCGGAATAGCACAAAACTTGGCACACACGACCACCTAGGCAGGAGAGACTTGTAGGAGAACATGAGACTCGAATTGGGTTCCTGGTTTTGGAGTTAGAGCCGGATTTCACTCTAGGCAAACTAGTTCCTTAAGAAACTTGAATTCGAGGTGTTGACACCCCAAAATCATCAAATGACATTGGAATAGCACGAAACTTGGCACACACGGCCGCCTAAGCACGAGAGACTTGTAGGAGAAGACAGGACTCGAATCGGGCTCCCGGTTTGGGAGTTAGAGCCGGATTTCTATCTAGCCAAAATTATTTACTTAATTATCTTTGTAATTTTATAGTAGTTAATTTTTTATGTTTTTTTACAATTAAAATATTAACATATAATTATATTGTCATTAATTATTTTTATTTTTTGTTTTCAGATATTTCCTGAGTAGGAGTTTTCTTCTTGTGGAGTGCAGGCGTGTGAAGAATGTGAGTAACTTTTGTTTTTGTTACCCACGGAAGAATCATGAGGAAAACTTCTGTTGTTGATTTACGTTATTTTGAATTGTGAAGAATATTATATATTTAAACATTATGTTTGTATTATGCAACATTATGTAGTGGGGTAATTTTGTTGATGTGTTGTTATGAATGCAAGAATATTTTTATTATGGATGAATTGTTATTTTTATACTGAAATTTTTATATTATAATGCAATTATTAGTTTCTTTTTTAGTTATTTTTCATTTAATATAGGTAATTTTCATATTTTTAATGATTTTATTGCAGGTTTTTTTTTTTTTTTTTTTGCGACGGCACCACGCCATCTCAAAAAACATTAGAACCAAAAGTATTTTGTTGAAACAAAAAACCTTTTGCGACGACATTTTTTACCATCTCAAATAATCTTTAGCGATGACATGTTTTGCTGTCTTAAATAATCTTTAACGACGGCAAGTATCCCATCGCAATAAAAACCCTTTAGCGACTGCATTTTTTGCTTTCTCAAATAACACTTTTAGTGATGGAAAAACAGTGTCGTCGCAAAAAATCTCAAGTTTTTACATATTATTGGCGACACCAGAATTCCGTCGCAAAAGGCAACTTTTGCTATCGTAAAAAAAAAGGCGACAGCATGGTGCCGTCTCTAAAGGGTTTTAGCAACGCCCTTTGTTGCGATCCCCCATTTGCCGTCGTTAAAAGTCAGTTGCCGTCGCAAAAAAGTATTTGAGACGACATTATGAGTATTTGCAATGGCATTTTGCCGTCGCAAAAAGTCAAAATTTTTGTAGTGTTACTAAATGTCTCTTATGGGTATGTGAGTTTTATATATTTCTCACACTCACGTAAAATATTTAGTAAAAATATTGATAAAATATTTAGAATCCCTAACATTACTCTTGGTATTTTGCCTTTATCTTCATTGAGGTGGTTTGGTGTCATGGCTTTGCCATCTTGGCTTGGATTATGCTTTTGATTTGCTTGTTGAGTATGTGGATCTTGCAGGGGTATTCTACTTAAGTTATCATATTTTTATCTTGGGTCACTTTTATTGATGTGATTTGATTGTATTACTTTTTCTAGTGGAATAAATGACATACCAAGTGACAAAAACCCAAGTACTATTACGCAATGGCCCAAATATAAATTTGAATTCTAATCCATTTTAGATGTTTTTTCATTGACCAACGCCACATTTTACTTCACTCACTTGTAAGCATCACATTTTACTTAGCCCTCGTGTAAAAACCGGTATAATAATTGTGTTTTATAATTAGAAAAATTATTCAAAAATTATTTAAAATTTAAATATGTGGACAAACTCATTTACACTTCAATTTCATAGTGAAATTCTTAATAAATTGTCGTGTTAAGTTTTTTTTTATTGCCACGATATTAGCCTTCATTTGAGATGTGAGTTGGTTTTTTTGCCTTTTTGACTTTTTTGCTACTTTAACTTGAGGCTAAAAAGTTTCGTTTGGATTGAGTTTTTGACTTTTTTGGCTTTTGTGAGAGAAAAAATAAAATGATTATGGTTTGGATGTGACATTTTATCTTATTGAACTGAAAAGTCTATTTTGTCTTTTTATGGTTAGAATGAAACAAAAGGTGAGCAAACTTCATTTCTACTTCCAAAGCGTGAGGTTTATCACCATGTGCGGTGGTGGCTCAAGCCAACTCCACCGCCACATCACCTAGCTTCTTTGGCCTAACCTGCCCCATGATGGATGACCCATTGACAGTTGGTCCTTCACAAAGTTCCAAGGTGATCGGTCGAGCCCAGAAATATTTGGTTTGACATTCAAGGAACAAGTGAGTCAATTTATGGCCATGAACTTGGTCTTTATTGATGAAAACTAATACCGATGGGCACCCAGGAGGGCCCAACCCACGAGGGCTGGGCCCAATCAAAACCCAATAACATCAATATTAGGCTAGGACCAATAACATTCAAACACTTGCCAAATAGGGGCCTAGACACATAAGCAGATAAAGATCCTGCAAAAATATTGCACCACATATCAGCCATTAATGAAACTCTCACAGCATTAAATGCAACAACCTCCTCACGTCAGAATATACAGACTCATCATGAATAATGCAAGCTAGAACATAGGCTTTCGGCCAACACAACAGGCTGGAACAGACAAGGAAATGATGAGCAAAGGATATAAGGAAGTTTCCAAGACACATCAAAAGTTAAGTTTTTCATTTCCCCTACTCTCTCTCTCTAGACAGTCAATCTCTCCTATTCTAACTTGATCGTCGGAGTGTCTACCGGAAGATTACCTTCCCCATTGGACCTTTTTGCAGGGGCACTCCATAGACTTCAGGGCCAGTAGTCTTGTTGGAAGTTTAGACCAGCCCGACCAATCTCCCGTCAGGAAAACTGCATCATCAGTTGGCACCGTCTATGGGAAACTTCATTTCGGAAAGACAATTACGTTCATGGTCGTCGGAAGAAGCCCCGTGTTCATCCTGCATCAAAGTGGATGGTCATGACTAGATCCATGGCTTCCCAACGCAACGTTGGTGACCCTGAAGCTGAGCCCTCTAACCCAAATAACCCGCCTCCATGTTTCGCAGAACTCACCAACAGCATCAACCGAATGACTAAACAGAATCAGGCCTTGATCAATGCTTTACTCCAACATGACCTGCCTATCTCGCCTCCACCATAGCCAATGGTTCCCCCATACCCAGAACAAGCCTATCATCATTATCATCACCATCAGTTCCTACCACATGTGTCTCAAGGAACATTTCTACCCTTCGCCCTGTGGTCCCAACCGTCGAATCTTGATGGTCTGCATCCTCCTCCGTTAGGCTCGCAACCTCGCCAAGATATGCCACCACCTTTCCATAGCCACCCTTTACCACACCATACAGCCGCCCATGAGGGTGAGGCTAGCAGTGTTCAATCCTCGATCCCTGTCTGTGGGAAAAATGCTCCCGTCTGGGATAAAGAACTGTGGGCCATGAAACTCTAACTACAGGGGGTCATGCAGAACATGCAGCGCAAGACTTCCTCCACCATCAACTCTCCTTTCACTGCCTCTATCTGGGATAAAGCTCTCTCTCCTAAGCTTAAAATGCCGTCGATCGACACTTTCGATGGTACCATAGACCCCGTCGACCATGTAGAAGCATACCAGACACTTATGATCTTACACGCCTTTCTAGACGAAATCATGTGTCGCGCTTTCCCTATCATGCTAAAGGGGTCAACGCGGCTTTGGTTCAGTCAACTCCCCTCAGACTCAGTCATTTCATTTCGCCAGCTTAGTGAATCTTTCCTACGCAATTTCATCGGTGCTCAGCGACAACAACATCCAACCACCCAACTGCTAAACATCCGGTAGAATGAGGGAGAATCGTTATGCAGTTATATCACCCGCTTCAACACAGAAGCCCTCAAAGTGGAGGAAAATGACGACAAAGTCATTCTCACAGCCTTCATGGCCGGTTTGCACCCATCCGATTTCCTTTTCTCCCTCACCAAAAATCCCGCGACCACCATGGCCTCCCTTCTCACCAAAGCCCAAAAATACATGAACGCCGAAGACTCCCTGACAGCTCGCCAAGACTCCACATCTAAAATCCCAACCTCCAAGGACAAAAGAAAAGAGCCTGAGTCACCACCCTTGCAATACACATATTGACCCCCATCACACTCAGATCGGCCTGCACGCTCAAACCGACCGGCACCAACCCGCCCACCTGGACGGTTCGAGTGATACACCCCCCTCAACTCACCCATGGAGCAAGTCCTGAACCAAATTCAATGAGACTATAACCTGAAATGGCCTCAACCATCCAGGTCTCCATCCTTCTGATGGGATCAATCTAAGTACTGCCACTTCCATCAAAACCACAGTTACAACACTGACGAATGTGTCAACCTCAAAGACCAGGTAGAGGATCTGGTCCGTCAGAGGTGCCTCAATTGATTCACTACAGCCTGTCCCCCGCAGAGGCCTAGAATTGGCCCTCCAAACCATAACTGCCAACACACTCCCCCCCAACGACTAGCACAACTCGAGCGGAATGATGGTCGGCCTCAACACCAACCCCGAGCTCATGGTGACACCCCTTCGTTAGGCGAAATACGGGTCATCGTTGGTAGCCTCGCGTACGGCGGCCGTCCCGATCGGCACAGTGTGCTGAGCTCCGAAAAATTCGACAAGGATCCGATAGGACGTCGCCATAGTGGATCGGCCCCACAAACAACCCAAACAATGGTCCGAGTCGGTCATCTTCACAGGGGCAGACTTCACTGGCGTTCGCTATCCTCATGACGACCCCCTGGTCATCTCTACTCTGTTGTCAAATTACAAAGTCAGGAGAGTTCTAGTCGACAACGGTAGTTCCTCAGACATCATCTTCCTCAACGTTTATCGCAAACTAAAGGTCGGAGAAGAGAAGTTGTCACCTCTATAAACCCCCTAGTGGGCTTCACTGGTGATCGGATCACATCCATGGGCTCCATCGACCTCCCCATCACCATCGGAGAATATCCGCGACAGTCTACCAAATTGCTCACTTTCCTCGTCGTAGATTGTCTCTCCGCTTACAACATCATATTAGGGTGCACCGTCCTTAATGCCTTTCAAGCCGTAACCTCCACGTACCATCTGGCCATGAAATTTTCTACTGAACAGGGGGTCGGCACTGTGAGAGGAGAGCAGATCATAGCCCGAGAATGATATGTCGCATCACTGAAGGAAGTCAAAATGAAAGAAACTATGATAATCAAAGGCCTAGATGTCCGAGATGAGGAAGAATTAGTTAGAGGGTAACCAGTAGATGAACTTGTCAAAGTACCTGTCGATCCCACGGATTTGACAAAAATGACTAAGATCGGCAGCCAGCTATCTTCTCAGGCCAAGGCCGATCTCACGGCTCTCCTAATCGAACACAATGATGTCTTTGCTTGGACCCATTCAAACATGCCAGGAATTGACCCTTCTTTCATCGCCTATCGTCTCAGCATTGAGCCCCAATTTCGATCATTCTGCCAAAAACAACACATTTTTCATCCAGAACGTAACAACCTCATCATTGCTGAGGTTAACAAGCTGTTAAAGTCACAGTTCATAAAAAATGTGGACTATCTCAGATGGTTGTCCAACGTGGTCCTAGTTTGCAAAAACAACGGCAAATGGCGACTCTGCATCTATTATTCCGACCTCAACCAAGTCTTCCCCAAAGACAGCTACCTCATTCCCAGGATAGATCTTTTCATCGACGCAACTGCGGGACACCAGATGCTTAGCTTCATGTATGCTTTCTCTGGTTATAATCAGATCTTAATGCACGCGACCGACAAGGAACACACCTCTTTCATCACTAACAGGGGCACTTATCACTATCGAGTCATGCCGTTCGGTTTAAAGAATGCTGGAGCCACTTACCAACGCCTGGTACATGCCGTCTTCCAACACCAGATAGGTCGGAATATGGAAGTTTACGTTGATGACATGCTCGTCAAGAGCAAACTCTTCTCGGACCACTTAGCCGTCCTGCACGAGACTTTCCAAACCTTATGCAAGTATCAGATAAAATTGAACCTGAAAAAGTGTTTGGTGTTGGCTCTGGTAAGTATCTGGGGTTCATGGTCAGCCAAAGAGGCATTGAGGCCAACCTAGAAAAGATCAAGGCCCTGATAAGAAATGTGATCTCCTAGGACGGTCAAAGAAATTCAGCGGTTAACAGGCAGAGTTGCCGCCCTCAACCGTTTTATTTCAGGAGCGATTGATAAATATCTTTCATTCTTCAAAGTCCTCTGGCAAGCCTTCGAATGGAACACCGAGTCTGAGGAAGCCTTCCAACAACTAAAACAATGCATGGCCAAACCCCCTCTTCTCTCTCAAGCACTGCCAAGCGAAACCCTCTTCCTCTACTTAGCTGTGTCATATATTACAGTTAATGTTGTCCTCACTAGAGAGGATGGATCAGTACAGCGCGCGGTTTATTACATTAGTCGTGCTCTCAGAGGAGCCGAACAGAACTACCCTTTATTAGAAAAAATGGCTCTCGCCCTGGTCATCGCCTCCAAACGTCTCCGACCTTATTTCCTACCTCATTCCATAGTGATTCTCAACGACCAGTTGTAGACACCCCATTTTTGACCGTCCTCAAGACTTGGACGTCACCGTTTGAACACCCGGTGATCATCCATGTTTGTGTTCGTTTGGAGTTCCCGGAGGTCTCGGCTACGCGCCTTGCCTCAGGATCTCTGAACTCGACTGTTTAGTGTCTGGTTTTGCACCAAACACTTGTGTTTTGCCTTAGAGGGGCAGGGAATGCCTTGTGAGGCATCCCCACACATCACCGGCCATGGCCAGAGGCCACCGGCTGGTGTTTTGTTGCCATCGGCAATGTATATTGCCGGTCGACATTCTTTGTTGCCGGTCGGCAGTCCATTTTGTCAAAATGGAAATTTTGAGCAGCCGACTACTGTTTATCTGCTTTTACAGATATTTTAATACAGCTGACTTGCATTTTTTTCCCCTCCATACACGTGTATGGAGGGATGGCTTCCTTGTTAGCTTCTTGAGTAAGCTTTACAAGATTGGCTTCTCTATAAGAGGAGCCCTCCTCTCTTGGCTTTAGGGTTAGAGAAAAAAGGTTAGAAAGATTGTGAGAGAAGCTCTGGGTCTAGGTTTAGGTTTTTGTATCTATCCTATATCTATATCTCTCATTCTCTTGTATTGTGTGTGTTTAGGCTTCCTATTGCACACAAACACATAGTGTTACACCTTTTCTTGGTTCTTGAAGGGCCAGAGGTTTGTTCTTGAAGCTTTGGAGCTGTTTTGAGCTCAAGGAAGGGGCTGGTCCACCATTTGTGAAGAAGGTCAACAAGGGTAACAATTTTACCCCTTTTTACCCCATTCTTGCATACTATTTTTGCCTATCTTAGAACTGTTTTTGAGCTTAGTGTATAATATAAAAAAGTTCTTTTTTTAGGCCCTCTAAATAGTTTGTTTAGAGTGTTTTGTGTTTTGAGGTTGTTTGACCCCTCTTAAGCCTTGTAAGGCTCCATTTTGTGCTATTTTGAGTGAGCTCCGGGACTTTGGTGTTTGGGCCTCCTCATCACTGAAATCTTGAGGGATTTAAGTGATAAGGATGGTGTCTTGAAGTCCCAAAAAGAGGAGGGCCACCCCCTCTCCTTATTGTCCTTGAAAATGGCCATTTTTGCCTCTTTAATGAGCACCTAGCTAAGCCTCATGTTGACCATGCCTTGGCTATTATTTATGCTTATTTTGCCATGATATAGCATTGTTGTGTGTTGGTTTTGGTACACCATGCTTGCTTAGCATACATGCCTTGTAATGCCATTTTGTTGCCTTAACATGCCTTAGGTTGTAAACCATTATTCTAGCATGTTTTAGGCTTAGCTTTGTGAAGCTTTCATGCTTATTTTGCCATGTTTAAGGACTGTCCTTAGCCATTTTGGTCGACCATGGCATGCATTATATAGCCCATTTGCATTTTTGGTTTGTTGGCCTTAAGTGTATGAGTGTGTCGCATGCATCACTTGCTTCGATTTAGTGGGTTGGGATCATTTTCCATGTTATTTCAGTCCCTTTGATATGCTTGTATGCTTGCCTTGGATACCTCTTTAATGCTTTGAAAGCTTATGTTGTATGCTCCATGTTTTGGCCTTTGTGCATGCTTTTGAATTTGAGCCACTTAGATGCCATCTAGGGGTTCCCTTTGCATGGTCTAGGTCTTCCTTAGACCTATTTTAAGCCTTCTTGGCCTTGTGAGGCTTGGTTGGCTTAGCCATGGTTTAAGTCCCCTTTGACTCGCTTTAAATGCTTGGACCATTTGCATGCTAATGTTTGTCTTGTTTAAGTTGGTTTGGTACCTTTTATAGCATGATTTTCAAGGCTTATAATGCATGCCATATGTCCATGATTGTTCCCTTTTAAGTGTGCTTAAAAGTTGTCCTTTGATGCTTAAGCGTTAGGCCTTAACATGTGCATGTGTGTATGTGTGTTTGGTCCCATTTTCTTAAGCTTTTGGCCACTGTTTTGGACCTAACTTAGAACTGTCCAATTAGTGTAAGTCCATCCCTTGCATGCCATTCAAGTGTTGTTACATCATCCCATGTTTGCGTGCTTTGGTTGCACATGTTACATGCTTGAAATCACTTGCATTCGCCTTGCATTCCATTGGTCAAGCTGCTAGCATGTTGCGTAATTGGATTACATCTTGCATGTTCTAGTGGTTCGCATGATTGTGGCATGCTTGTTTGCTTTGTTGCTTAGGTTGTGTACCTAATGTGCATTGCATGTTTGTATGCTCTCTTTTATGCCATGTTGCATATTAGCTAACATGCTTAGGTTGCATCGCATTGAACATACATACCTTGCCTCTTGAAGTCAAGTGATAGAGGTTGGGCCTTTATGTGCTTATTTGGTTTGCATTTCATTTGACATGAAATTGCACAACTTGGTCTCTTGGGCCATCACGCATTGAAACGCGCGATTGATGGTCCGAGAACCAAGGACCATGTCCCTTTGAGTCATACCCATGATAAGGGATAGGATTGGTGCATACATTGCTTGAATTGCATTGCCATGCTGTGCCTTGCCCTTTGCTGCTGTCAATTGCAGGTTCTGCAGACATTCTTTGCCGACCGGCAGTGTTTAGTGCCGACCGGCAATCCATTAGTGGCCGATAGCTTCATTTGTGGCCGATGACCACCAAAACAGAGGCAGCCTATGCATGGCAGTGGACTTCCGAGCAAGACCCGAGCACGCCTGCATTGAGCCCTCTTCCCGAGGCCCCTTTTTCTTACTTTTCTAAGCTTAGTTAATTTGTTAATTAATTAGGTAATTTGTAATAATTAATTAGCTTGCGAGTTAGTTAGTTTGTACTATTCTTTCGGTCCCTCCGAGCGGGGGCAAATTTGTAATAAGTGTGGGTGAGTGTGTGCATGCCTTCCAACCCCCACTTCTTTGTCCTTTTTACTTACCTGCTTTGTTGGTAAGTAATAGGACATGTTTAGTTTAGCATACCTTATGCTATGCATGCGTGCATCATTCATCAGTATTGCATGCACCAGGCTCGGCGCATCATGCTAACTGCATTACTACTTCAAATCTAACTTGAATACATGCTACTTGTGCATTCTCACATGTCATTCATAGACTAGCCGAGCATACTCTAGTGACATTCTGTATGAGCTGCATTAGGCATTTAAACATGGACTTGGATCATGCATTGATTGCTAACGAGTTCCCTCTTTTAGCTTGGAGTACTATGTAAGTATTTACGCTTTAGCATCTCGCATGAGTGTGAATGTTAACATGACAGTATGCTTGCCATGCGGCTATATGTTTACATGATATTACTGCTTGAATGCCTGTGGGTGAAGGTTGGATTGTCTGAGTTGGAATGGCTCATTGAAATTCGTGTTTTGGCCTACTTGCGAGTAGCAAATTCCAAAATATTTTTCCAAAACAAACGGATATGCAATGCTTATTCCCAAATTAGGCAATCTAGTCTATACTTGTGTGCTATGCGCATAACATAGTAATTCTAGGCTAATAATCAGGATAAGAACACATAATGTTTTCAAAATTGGATATCATGGTTCATAGAGGCCGATCTTCGGATCGGGTGAGAGGGGGTGCTCATATCTGACCTTCTCCAATCGTACCCAAGTTCCCGAGCCGAGGCAACTTTGGTGATGACGGACACGTGGCCTTTGGCACCGAGTCAGGGTTTCCTAAATTCTCCAAAATGAAATATTTAGGTGGCGACTCTGTATCTGTCAAAGCAGTCTATGTTTGGCACTTCTTTTCAAAAATCTGTTTCTCAAAACGATTTGCCGGATTTGGACTCTTTGGTTCAGATTAAGAACCGTGACACAAATCGAGTCCGAACTGTAGTGAGGCCCACGGGCGCGTCTACAGTTTCTGGCGACTCTGCTGGGGAATTTAGAGAGCTTGACTCGAACTCGTGATATCCTGTTTTGATTTCATTTATGTGTTTCTTTGCATTGCATGTGCATTGGTGCGCCTAGGACACCGTGTTTGCCATCTTCCATTCCTAAACGGTTTCCCGAGGCTTGACTTTGTCAAAGCATGCCATAAGGCTGACCGGTTATGGGCTCTGACAGTATGGGAGCACAAACCCTAGTTTTACCGGGCACCCTTTCGACCATTCGACCTAGTGCATATCGAAATCCATAGTGACCATTCCAAATTAGGACAGGTTGCTTACCCGATGTTAGGTTGTTTGAAAATTGATGTGTGCATAGTGGAACCCTAGCTCATAACAAAATAGGACAGGGAAACCCTACCCCTCTATAGGGGTGTTTTGGCTCTCTTTACTTGCTATGTGCTTTAGAGTGTATCTCTGCAGGAACGTTCATATCAGTTTGCAAGTTTGAGTATCAGGCCCGAGGACACCAGTATCAATGTTGTTGAGAAATCAGTTATCTGCGGGTATCAAGTTCAGTTTTGGGAACAGTGATTCTGGGGAACAGTGATCAGTTGTAGAGTGCAGTTGTTCGGCTACACCTGTGATTGATCTGCGTGGGCTGAAATGCTGTTTGTTTTTCCTTTCAGTTCAGAGTGTCCAGAGAATTGATACAGAATAGCTAGTGTTCCCCCTTGCTGAGGCAGGACTTATGATGACGCAGAATTCAGAAGAGATTGTAGTTATGACATCTACGCTAGATCAAGGGATCACCCTGCGGGATGAAACCAATGTTGATGTATCGCATCCGCCTAGGTCGCCTGTCGCACACCCAGTCTGGACTCCCCAGTTCTATCAGGCTCGTGAGCCCACCACATTCGAGCAGATGGGAATGATTGGTGACCTCCAGAGATCCGTGGCCGATCTAGCCTATAGAATGTCGGCTTCGCCGCCAGCGGTACCGTATGCCGGGAATTTCATACCGCAGGAGCCCCCGCTACTGGGGCGGATTGTGATAGAGCTCAGCCAACCAGAGGTTGCCTCCAGCTACAGTAACGACGTGTAAGCAACAACTGGGCTTTGCTCTGATGTAGTAACCCAAACCCCCGATCAAGCTGAGGACAGAGATAAGAACAAAATGAAGGCAGATGCCGATCCCATTGAACAACTGCTGTGGGCAGTCGAGGCTTTGAAAGCCGGGGGGATGAACAAGCAACAGATATTCGCAGTTGTGGCAAAAACTGTGGAGGATGCTTTCCCCACTCCACCTGAGGGTAGTTGAAATCAGTCAGAAAATCGGGATAGGCCCCGTCATGCCAGAAAAGTTCCTCTTATTCCCAACCCTGCACCTGGGAAAGATCAGAAAACCAAAGCAGTGTCTGCCGACCCTTTTGCTAGTGCGTCTAGTAAAAATGGTCAGACTTCAAAGTACCTGCCCCGAGGGTGCAGGATCTTTCATGCTCTCTACATGCCTCTGTCTAAGGCACTTCAGATTCTTGCCGAAAGGGGGCACCTCAAACCCCTTGAACCTCGGCCTCTTCCGAAGAATCTCCCTCTCACACATGATGCTGCTTTGTACTGCGCGTACCACCAACAGACTGGTCATGCCATCGATAACTGTTTCCGCCTTCGCCATGAAGTACAGGATTTGATCGATAATGAGGTCATTCTTCCACCTACCTCAGCGATGTCTGTTACCACCGAGCTGTTGGACTTTAAGGATACTGCGAGTATGTGATCAGGGGTTGGACCACCTGCGAGCGGCGCTCGGTGTATTTCAGATGTGGCGTCTGGCACGCACTTTTTGAGCATTTGTAAATGCAGTTTTGTAGCTTCTGGCTTGGGTTTTGAGTCAGTTCTCTGTTTTGTTTTTGAGTCTGCCTCTCTGCTTTGAGTCAGTCTTTTTGTTTTTGGGTCTGTCTTGTGGTACCGAGTCAGTCCCGTTGCATAGGATGTCGAGTGATTCCGGGGTTGTTGCCTCGAACACCGTTTTTGTATTTAACCTTTTTGCTTTCTTTTTGAGTCTGTCTCTGCTGTGGAGCCAGTTACATCCGAGAAACCTGAATGAAACAGTTGCGGCTATCATGTTTCCGTGCTTATTGTCTGTTTTGGGCTAGTTATGCCAGAGGATTTGAATCAAACGGCCGTGCATTCCACCTGTTCTCTTGTGCCCTGAAAATCATTGCATTGACCTATGTTTTTCAAAACCTCTTTAACAATGTGATAAAAAAACGAAGAGGAAGGAATTCCTCCGGTTTTGCAAAAATTTGATCAATTAAGAGAAAGAGAGGCATGCCAAGCCCTTCATGAATGAAACCATGCTTGTTAGCGTGAGTACTGAGAAGGACCCTGGCTTGATCCAGATTGGTTCCACACTATCTTCGGCGCGAGCGATTTGTCGCTTTCTTAAAAACTTTCAAAAACAAATTTGTTTTGCGCGGCCCTGTGAAGACGTGTGTGGAATCGCTCTTGAGATTGTGCAGCCTAGGATCGCTCTCAGCCTCAAGATCCGACCTGTTTGTTTTAAACCTTGAACTCATTCGGAACGTTTAACGGTCAACTGTCGGAGGAGGCCCGTGTGGCCAGTTTTGAAGCAGCCCTCGAACAAGAGGCACCAAAGTCGAATAAAAAATATTAGATCTCACCAGAAGAAGCTCGTGGAGCAGCCATGACGGATTCTTCTGCAAATCATTGCAACAGCCGTTCTCCTAGACACAGAGAGGCTTCAACTTCAAAAAACCATTTGGCATGGACTTGTTACACTTTTACCCTTTGAGAGGCTCGCTGGGCCGAAAACCCGGAAGGGCGACCCAGACAAAAGTTAGAGCAAGAGAAAAATAAAAAAAAAAGAAGCAAAAAAAAAAATAATAATGCAAAAGAAAAGAAAAAAAAAGAAAGAAAGAAAGAGAATGAAAAGATACAAAAAAAATCAAAAAAAAAGAAAATGAAAAGAAGCTCGCAAGGTCGAAAACCCGCATCGGGCACATTGGAAAAAGTTAGAGCCTGAAAAGTGAAAGTTAAAATACCCGAGTGTACCTTAACTGGAACTACGTAAGGCTTGATTCCCATGTTTGGGATACGTAGGCAACTTCGTCCTCAAGTCCAGCCCCCAACGCTTTCATAGCGACTAAGTTCATGCAATGGTTTTTTTTAATCATCCTTGATTCCCATGTTTGGAGTATCTAGGCAACTTCGTCCTGAAGTCCAGCCCTCAACACCTTCAAAGTGACTATGTCCATATATTGGTTTTGACCATCTTCGTCTTCTCTGTATCCGAGAAGGTTCGGTCATGATCATCACTGGTAAGGACTGTTTACAATATGCTGCGACATCATCCAGACAAGGGGCAACTTTCCGTTGCCATGAGTCGCTGTTCAAACCAGGGGCAACTTTCCGTTGCCATGCAGCGTCCTTCAAACAAGGGACAATTTTCCATTGCCTCTGATCCGAGGTTGCGCATCTCAAAGAGTAAGTTCCATGCTCGTTGAGCATTGACTGTTTGCAATATAGTTTTTGAGACTTTACTGAGGTTGATCATTTTCTCGAAAATTATTTCATTTTCCAAAACTGGACCATTTTCTTGGACCCAAAAAGGAAAATTTTCAGTGCTTGTAGTCTGACTTGCATGGTTTTCAAATAAAAAATCGAACGAGTACGTTAATCCGACTCTCATCTTGATCAAAACTGTTTTAGTAGAAAACCAAAACAAAAAATGGTCAAAATTATGAACTAGGGGCACAGTTGAGTCAGGCGTTCTGTCTTTCCCCCGTCGTCAACACACTTGCCAGGAGGGCACTCTACCCACCAGAAGAGATAGCTGTGAGCTAACGGCATTAGGCATGAACCCGCAACTTCCTATTCATTCATTAATCACCTTGGGGAGGGACGAAAAATGAGAGAATCAAGAATAGAGAGGTGTAAGTTGAGAGAAAAAGCAAGCCAAAGGGTTTTGAGAGAAAAATCGAGCTTGAGTGCCAGAGTGATGTGAGAATCACAAATGAGAAAAGGGTGGGAAACAATACCCAGAGAAACTGGCTCCTCGTGATCTGAGGTCCCCCGTCTCCGTTAACGCGTCTGTATGTCGTGTCTTTTGTTTTGTTTACCTCAACCTTTGTTTTGAGTCTTTTCTGAGCGTGTCTCGTTGTGTTTAGGTCGCATACCCTTTTGTTTGAGTCCTTCCTGTTGTGTTCAGTGGTAGGCTCAATACCCGGCTGGGAACCCTTTTCTCATTTTCAAAGATTAATCGTTTTGTGCTCAGAATGCTGTGCCATTCTCCACATTTGTGCAAAAACATGATTTGGTTCTTTCATACAAACTGCAGGGTCCACCCCTGATAAGTGTGAACGGGAAAACACGGGCCTCTTCGAAGCTTCTGGCTTTCAGACCGCATCTGGGTGTGCTTCAACTTCAGTGGATTCAACCTTCATGGTCCGTCTTGTCAGATTTGGGCTGTTTGTTCAGGATCCGTTGTGTGCAAAATGAGCCAAGTGCTGTGTTATGGGCTGTATGCAGATTAATCCCTAGTAGAGTATGAGCTGAGTGTTCAGAATGTGTGGTGGTTGGTATGGGTTGTTTTGTTGTTGGCCGGTCGGCAAAACAGTGTGCCGATGAAAATTGTATGATGGCCGATGGATGGCCGGTGATGCATTCTGATGGCCAGTGGACATCCGGTGGTCTCCTACAGTGGTTTTGGAGCCTCCTACACCCTTGTTTGAATTATGTGTGGAGTCCAGGGCCTTTAATGCTCAGAACAGTGCAAAATAGTGCATTTCCGACGCTCAACCGGCCTTCGTTTTGACCTCAGGTCGTGTCTTCTGTGTGTGGCACTCGAATTCATGCAAGGTGTATCCTTTCTGTATCCTTTTGGCTTTTACGAAACTCAAAAGTTGCCCCAAGTGCATCACATGTCAATCGCACTGTTTTATGCACTCGCGTCGTCTAAACGCATCGCGCTATTTTGCGTATCTCATTGCATTTTGTATGCATTCAATTCCATTACTTGCGTAGACCGCATGTTTTGCTTGCGTAGACCGCACATTTATGATTAATTACGTTACTTGCGTAGACCGCCTGTTTGCAATCAATTTCATTACTTGCGTAGACCGCATGTGTTGTTTGCGTAGACCATATGTTTGCAATCAATTTTATTACTTCCGTAGATCACATGTTTTGCTTGCGTAGACTGCATATTTGTAATCAATTTCATTACTTGCGTAGACTGCATGTGTTGCTTGCGTAGACCGCATGTTTGCAATCAATTTCATTACTTGCGTAGACCGCATGTGTTGCTTGCGTAGACCGCATGTTTGCAATCCATTTCATTACTTGCGTAGACCGCATGTTTTGCTGCGTAGACCGCATGTTTGCAATCAATTTCATTACTTGCGTAGACCGCATGTTTTGCTTGCGTAGACCGCATGTTTGCAATCAATTTCATCACTTGCGTAGACCGCATGTTTTGCTTGCGTAGACCGCATGTTTGCAATCAATTTCATTACTTGCGTAGACCGCATGTTTTGCTTGCATAGACCGCATGTTTATAATCAAATTCATCACTTGCGTAGACCGCATGTTTGTTCAATTTCATCACTTGCGTAGACCGCATGTTTGCAATCAATTTCATTACTTGCGTAGACCGCATGTTTGTTCAAATTCATTACTTGCGTAGACCGCATGTTTGCAATCAATTTCATTACTTGCGTAGACCGCATGTTTTGCTTGCGTAGACCGCATGTTTGCAATCAATTTCATCACTTGCGTAGACCGCAAGTATTGCTTGCGTAGACCGCATGTTTGCAATCAATTTCATTACTTGCGTAGACCGCATGTTTTCCTTGCGTAGACCGCATGTTTATAATCAATTCCATTACTTGCGTAGACCGCATGTTTTGCTCGCGTAGACCGCATGTTTTCCTTGCGTAGACCGCATGTTCTACTTGCGTAGACCGCATGCTTATGTTCCATTTCATTGCTTGCGTAGACCGCATGCTTATGATCAATTTTGTTGCCTGCGTAGACCGCGTGCTCCACTTATATGTCTGTGCCTTCACAGCATTGTTATGCTCCCCACTTGCGTTGCGTTGTCACGCATTTCTAAGTACATCAATATGCGTGTTGTTAATAACATCGTACCTGTTAAGTTGTTTTCTTTGCAGGCACGATATTGTATGTACGGTTCATTTAAGGTTCGTGCAACCGGACGAATCGAACAGATATGATATACTCCGAGTGAGCCATATCGAGAATTTTGCACGGTCTAGGAGACCTTAAATTCTCGGAAGGTGCAAGACCTTTAGTGCATTGATGTGCACAGTCCATTTACATTGTCATGTATCTTAAAAGCTCGTGTTGTCGTGCATTCCATGCAACATGCATTTCATACATCATCATGCATTTGCATTTCAAAAAAAAAAAACAAAAACAAACAATCGCATTGTCATGCATCATCGTAAATAGTTGCATTGTCATGCATCATTATAATATAGTGTATATTGCATTGTAGCTTGCATGCATTCACTGCATCACCTCCGCCCATGGCTCGCGCCTTTCCATGATTGAGCTTGGTCTGGTATGTGCCCATACCTTTCTCGTCAAAACATAGTTCAGTAGACCGTTCTATGTTAGACACGGGTTGTATGTGTACATACCTTTCCTAGGCAAGATTTGGTTTGGCCCGCAGGCCATATCCATTATATTGCATTTCCATTCCATTGCATATTTGTAGATATTGCATTGTAGCTTGCATGCATTAACTGCATCACCTCCGCCCATGGCTCGCGCCTTTCCATGATTGAGCTTGGTCTGGTATGTGCCCATACTTTTCACGTCAAAACATAGTTCAGTAGACCGTTCTATGTTAGACACGGCTTGTATGTGTACATGCCTTTCCTAGGCAAGATTTGGTTTGGCCCGCAGGCCATATCCATTATATTGCATTTCCATTCCATTGCATATTTGTAGATATTGCATTGTAGCTTGCATGCATTCATTGCATCACCTCCGTCTATGGCTCGCGCCTTTCCATGTTGAGCTTGGTCCGGTATGTGCCCATACTTCTCGTGTCAAAGCATAGTTCAGTGGACCGTTCTATGTTAGACGTGGCTTGTATGTGTACATGCCTTTCCTAGGCAAGATGTGGTTTGGCCCGCGTGCCATATCCATTGCCATTTCCCCAGCATTTTCATTATATATTACATTGTAGTGTAATTATTGTATCCGGCATTAGGATCGTAGTCCTTTCCCCAGCGGGTTGTTTCCCCACCTTTGTCATCCCCCCCCAATACTTGTTCTTGTGTCCGTCTACATCATAGTTCAGTTGACCGTTCTATGGTAGACAGACTTGTTACCTCCATCAATCTATTTGACATAGGTGTGGTTTCGAACCGCTCATGATTGGATCATGATTCAATTGCTTTGCATATAGTTTGCATTGTTTCAATCACATTGCATCTTCATTTGCATTGTTTATACAAAGTTTTGTATATATTGCATATCATCTTGCATTCATTTTGCATGTTATGCATGTTGCTAATAACATCGTACCTGTTGAGTTGTTTTCTTTACAGGCACGATATTGTATGTACGGTTCATTTGAGGCTGGTGCAACCAGACGAACCGCACAGGTATTGTATCCTCCGAGCGAGACGTATCGAGAATTGCATAATTCTCTTACATCCTTTCTGCATTGTAGTGTAGTTTGGTGTACGAGCTTAAAACTGTTGCATGTGTGCTTCGTTGCAGCTTTTCTTTGCATGATCATAAGTTATGCTCGGCTTCGTGCATTGTCTTGCATTTTGCCCCCGCCTTCGGGCGCATACCTTGTTTGTCTTGCATGTTTGTCTAAGTCTTCGGCCTTGTCAAAAATGGGTCGTCTCTGGGCTTTGACATTTACTCCCGTCATTGTTATGACTTTCGAGTTCTGTCAAAGAGGAGCAACTGTAGACGCCCCATTCTTGACCGTCCTCAAGACTTGGACGTCACCGTTTGAACACCCGGTGATCATCCATGTTTGTGTTCGTTTGGAGTTCCCGGAGGTCTCGACTACGCGCCTTGCCTCAGGATCTCTGAACTCGACAGTTTAGTGTCTGGTTTTGCACCAAACACTTGTGTTTTGCCTTGGAGGGGCAGGGAATGCCTTGTGAGGCATCCCCACACATCACCGGCCATGGCCAGAGGCCACCGGCTGGTGTTTTGTTGCCATCGGCAATGTATATTGCCGGTCAGCATTCTTTGTTGCTGGTCGGCAGCCCATTTTGTCAAAATGGCAATTTTGAGCAGCTGACTACTGTTCATCTACTTTTGCAGATATTTTAATATAGCTGGCTTGCATTTTGTTCCCCTCCATACACGTGTATGGAGGGATGGCTTCCTTGTTAACTTCTTAAGTAAGCTTTACAAGATTGGCTTCTCTATAAGAGGAACCCTCCTCTCTTGGCTTTAGGGTTAGAGAAAAAAGGTTAGAAAAGTTGTGAGAGAAGCTCTGGTTCTAGGTTTAGGTTTTTGTATCTATCCTATATCTATATCTCTCATTCTCTTGTATTGTGTGTGTTTAGGCTTACTATTGCACACAAACACATAGTGTTACACAAACACATAGTGTTACACCTTTTCTTGGTTCTTGAAGGGCCAGAGGTTTGTTCTTGAAGCTTTGGAGCTATTTTGAGCTCAAGGAAGGGGCTGGTTCACCATTTGTGAAGAAGGTCAACAAGGGTAACAATTTTACCCCTTTTTACCCCATTCTTGCATACTATTTTTGCCTATCTTAGAACTATTTTTTAGCTTAGTGTATAATATAAAAAAGTTCTGTTTTTAGGCCCTCTAAATAGTTTGTTTAGAGTGTTTTGTGGTTTGAGGTTGTTTGACCCCTCTTAAGCCTTGTAAGGCTCCATTTTGTGCTATTTTGAGTGAGCTCCGGGACTTTGGTGTTTGGGCCTCCTCACCACTGAAATCTTAAGGATGGTGCCTTGAAGTCCCAAAAAGGGGAGGGCCACCCCCTCTCCTTATTGTCCTTGAAAAGGGCCATTTTTGCCTCTTTAATGAGCACCTAGCTAAGCCTCATGTTGACCATGCCTTGGCTGTTATTTATGCTTATTTTGCCATGAAATAGCATTGTTGTGTGTTGGTTTTAGTACACCATGCTTGCTTAGCATACATGCCTTGTAATGCCATTTTGTTGCCTTAACATGCCTTAGGTTGTAAACCATTATTCTAGCATGTTTTAGGCTTAGCTTTGTGAAGCTTTCATGCTTATTTTGCCATGTTTAAGGTCTGTCCTTAGCCATTTTGGTCGACCATGGCATGCATTATATAGCCCCTTTGCATTTTTGGTTTGTTGGCCTTAAGTGTATGAGTGTGTCGCATGCATCACTTGCTTCGATTTAGTGGGTTGGGATCATTTTCCATGTTATTTCAGTCCCTTTGATATGCTTGTATGCTTGCCTTGGATACCTCTTTAATGCTTTGAAAGCTTATGTTGTATGCTCTATGTTTTGGCCTTTGTGCATGCTTTTGAATTTGAGCCACTTAGATGCCATCTAGGGGGTCCCCCTTTGCATGGTCTAGGTCTGCCTTGGACCTATTTTAAGCCTTCTTGGCCTTGTGAGGCTTGGTTGGCTTAGCCATGGTTTAAGTCCCCTTTGACTCGCTTTAAATGCTTGGACCATTTGCATGCTAATGTTTGTCTTGTTTAAGTTGGTTTGGCACCTTTTATAGCATGATTTTCAAGGCTTATAATGCATGCCATATGTCCATGATTGTTCCCTTTTAAGTGTGCTTAAAAGTTGTCCTTTGATGCTTAAGCGTTAGGCCTTAACATGTGCATGTGTGTATGTGTGTTTGGTCCCATTTTCTTAAGCTTTTGGCCATTGTTTTGGACCTAACTTAGAGCTGTCCAATTAGTGTAAGTCCATCCCTTGCATGCCATTCAAGTGTTGTTACATCATCCCATGTTTGCGTGCTTTGGTTGCACATGTTACATGCTTGAAATCACTTGCATTCGCCTTGCATTCCATTGGTCAAGTTGCTAGCATGTTGCGTGATTGGATTACATCTTGCATGTTCTAGTGGTTCGCATGATTGTGGCATGATTGTTTGCTTTGTTGCTTAGGTTGTGTACCTAATCTGCATTGCATGTTTGTATGCTCTCTTTTATGCCATATTGCATATTAGCTAACATGCTTAGGTTGTATCGCATTGAACATACATACCTTGCCTCTTGAAGTCAAGTGATAAAGGTTGGGCCTTTATGTGCTTATTTGGTTTGTATTTCATTTGACATGAAAATGCACAACTTGGTCTCTTGGGCCATCACGCATTGAAACGCGCGATTGATGGTCCGAGAACCAAGGACCATGTCCCTTTGAGTCATACCCATGATAAGGGATAGGATTGGTGCATACATTGCTTGAATTGCATTGCCATGCTATGCCTTGCCCTCTGCTGCTGTCAATTGCAGGTTCTGCAGACATTCTTTGCCGACCGGCAGTGTTTAGTGCCGACCGGCAATCCATTAGTGGCCGATGACCACCAAATCACTGCCGGTGGCTATTCTACTCAGCTGGTGGTGTCTCCCAATGTCCAGGGAAGCAATTCTGAGACTTTGGCAGTCTTCAAAGAGGCAGAGCAGGGAAAACAGAGGCAACCTATGCATGGCAGTGGACTTCCGAGCAAGACCCGAGCACGCGTGCATTGAGCCCTCTTCCCGAGGCCCCTTTTTCTTATTTTTCTAAGCTTAGTTAATTTGTTAATTAATTAGGTAATTTGTAATAATTAATTAGCTTGCGAGTTAGTTAGTTTGTACTATTCTTTCGGTCCCTCCGAGCGGGGGCGAATTTGTAATAAGTGTGGGTGAGTGTATGCATGCCTTCCAACCCCCACTTCTTTCTCCTTTTTACTTACCTGCTTTGATGGTTAGTAATAGGACATGTTTAGTTTAGCATACCTTATGCTATGCATGCGTGCATCATTCATCAGTATTGCATGCACTGGGCTCGGCGCATCATGCTAACTGCATTACTACTTCAAATCTAACTTGAATACATGTTACTTGTGCATTCTCACATGTCATTCATAGACTAGCCGAGCCTACTCTAGTGACATTCCGTATGAGCTGCATTAGGCATTTAAACATGGACTTGGATCATGCATTGATTGCTAACGAGTTCCCTGTTTTAGCTTGGAGTACTATGTAAGTATTTATGCTTTAGCATCTCGCATGAGTGTGAATGTTAACATGACAGTATGCTTGCCATGCGGCTATATGTTTACATGATATTACTGCTTGAATGCCTGTGGGTGAAGGTTGGATTGTCTGAGTTGGAATGGCTCATTGAAATCCGTGTTTTAGCCTACTTGCGAGTAGCAAATTCCAAAACATTTTTCCAAAACAAACGGATATGCAATGCTTATTCCCAAATTAGGCAATCTAGTCTATACTTGTGTGCTGTGCGCATAACATAGTAATTCTAGGCAAATAATCGGGATAAGAACACATAATGTTTTCAAAATTGGATATCATGGTTAGTAGAGGCCGATCTTCGGATCGGGTGAGAGGGGGTGCTCATAGCTGACCTTCCCCAATCGTACCCAAGTTCCCGAACCGAGGCAACTTTGGTGATGACGGACACGTGGCCTTTGGCATCGAGTCAGGGTTTCCTAAATTCCCCAAAATAAAATATTTAGGTGGCGACTCTGTATCTGGCAAAGCAGTCCATGTTTGGCACTTCTTTTCAAAAATCTATTTCTCAAAACGATTTGCCGGATTTGGACTCTTTGGTTCAGATTAAGAACCGTGACACAAATCGAGTCCGAACTGTGGTGAGGCCCACGGGCGCGTCTACACCAGCCTTTGAAAAAGGTTATGCAACAGTCAGAATCATCAAGTAGACTCATGCAGTGGTCCATTGAACTAAGTCAGTATGACATCTCCTACCGACCACGAACAACTAGCAAAGGCCAGGCTATCACCGACTTCATCTTGGAATTTACAAATTTCACCCCGCACACATCCCCTATGCCAGCACACGACCTATTAAGGAGGAAGACCCCATCCTTGGACTCTTTTTGTCGACGGTTTATCTCGCAAAGAGGGCAGCGGAGCCGATTTAATCCTCACTATCCCAGAATGAGAGTTTTTCAAATGTGCCCTCCGATTCCTATTTGAGGCAATCAACAACTAAGTCGAATACGAAGCTCTCTTAGTGGGTCTCCGATTGGCTAGGGATATCGGAGTTGACCATCTCCAAGTCTTTAGCGACTCTCGGTTAGTAGTCGGCCAGAGAACGGGTGAGTTTAATGCAAAGGAAGAAATCATACGATCATACAGGGACCTTGCTATTACTCTAACCCGCCTCTTTAATAGTTTTCGTATTTGACATGTCCTTAAATCAGAAAACTCCCAGGTGGACGAAATGGCGCAGTTAGCCTCAGCCGACCAATCAGACCTTAACCACGGCATCCGGGTAGAATATCTGACCATCCAGCAGTCTCACCGAATCAACGAGTAATTCACCTGCTCCAGGATAAGCCCATTCCATGGGCCCAAGACATCATCGCGTTTCTCGAGCAGGGCACACTTCAAGTAGACACACTCGAAGCCGCCAAAGTCAGAACTCCATCATCGAACTACGTCATTATTGATGGCACCCTGTATAAGAGGGGATTCTCACGACCATATCTCAGATGCCTCAATAATGACCAAGCAACTTATGTAATGAGAGAAATACATGAGGGGGTTTGTGGGAATCACTCTGGGGGACGGTCTCTGGCTCATAAAATTCTCCGAACAGGTTACTTTTGGCCCACACTCAGTCAAGACACTGCTAATTTCGTTATGAAATGTGACAAATGCCAGCGCTACGCTAACATCCCCCACGCCTCTCTAACGGAATTGATCATGCTCAGCAACCCTTGTCCCTTCGCTAAATAGGGCATTGATCTCGTGGGTCCTTTACTGATTGGTAGGGGCCAAGTAAAGGTTTTCATCATAGTTATCGATTACTTCATCAAGTGGATCGAAGCGGAACCTCTCGCTAAGATTGCTGAGCAGAATACTACTAAGTTCATTTGGCAGTCCATTGTGTGTCGTTTTGGGATTCCCCAAGCCATCATCTTCGACAATGGCAAACAATTCGATAACACCAAATTTAGGGAATTTTGCGCAGAACTCAACATCAAGACCTGTTTTTCCTCCCGGGCCATCCACAAGCCAACAGAGAGATGGAGGTTGCCAACCGCTCCCTGCTACATATCGTCAAGACCAAGTTGAAGGCCGCGAAGGGCCTCTGGGCAGATAAGCTTCCTAACGTCCTCTGGGCCTATCGAACAACCGCCCAAACTCCAACTGGGGGGACCCCATTTTGCCTAACATATGGTTTCGAAGCGGTCATCCCTGTGGAAATTGGCTTACCCACACCCAGCGTCTTCCACTCTGATCCAGACCTTAACGACGACCTTTGGAGAGCCCACCCAGACCTCATCGAGGGATTGCGAGAAACGGCCACCATCCGACTGGCCTCATATCAACAGAAAGTAAGGAAACACTGTAATCGCAAAGTCCAACTGAGGGCATTCACAATGGGAGACCTCGTCATACGAGAAGCCACTCTCGCCACCAAAATCCAACTGAGGGCAAGCTGACAGCTAAGTAGGAAGGCCCTTACATCATCAAATCACAATCTCCCCCAGGCACATACCGTCTCCAAGACATGGAAAGTAGAGACCTCCTCCATCCATGGAATGCCGAACACTTGAGACGCTATTTTCAATAAAGCGGTAGTCCCTGCTTTTTGTTAGCTTTACATTGTTGTATATGCCATTTTGGTGATCAGGACACTCGTCTATTTTGGCTCTTGCCATGCCATGCATGTACTTATAATCGCGAGATTATGACAACAATTCAAGATTTTCCATTATTTGTGTTGTGCCTTAATTCAAAATAAAAAACATTCACTGAATTACACATGGCCTCAGCCAAACTGAACCCTCTAAAGCCTCAGCCCGACTGAGCATGAAGAACTCAGCCCGACTGAATTACACATGGCCTCAGCCAGACTAAGCCCTCCACAGCCTCAGCCCGACTGAATTACACATGGCCTCAGCTAGACTAAGCCCTCTAAAGCCTCAGCCCAACTGAGCATGAAGAACTCAGCCGAACTGAATTACACATGGCCTCAGCCAAACTAAGCCCTCCAAAGCCTCAGCCCGACTAAGAATAAAGAACTCAGCTCGACTGAATTACACATGGCCTCAGCCAGATTGAGCCTTCCAAAGCCTCAGCCCGACTGAGCATGAAGAACTCAACCAGACTGAATTACACATGGCCTCAGCCAGACTGAGCCCTCTAAAGCCTCAGCTAGACTGAGCATGAAGAACTTAGCCAGACTAAGTTAAACATGGCTTTAGCCAGACCGAGCCCTCCAGAGCCTCAGCTAGACTGAGCATGGAGAACTCAGCCAGACTGAGCATAAAGAACTCAGCCAAACTAAGTTAAACATGGTCTCAGCTAGACCAAGCCCTCCAGAGCCTCAGCCAGACTCAGCATGGAGAACTCAGCCAGGCTGGGCATAAAGAACTCAGCTAGACTAAGTTAAACATTGTCTCAGTAAAACCAAGCCTGTCGAGGTCAGTCTGACTAAGCCTTGCTGACCCTGAATGAGTAGTTTTTTTAACTTCACTTTATTACAAATTGTCGTGACAAGTGTTTTTGACAAATTTTTTGCAAGTCAACCACATGTTGTGCTTCTTTCATTTATAGATCTCCCTAGACAAGTTATTGCACGTTCTTCCTGACTTTCAAGTAACCTTATTACAAATGCATGTTCTTTACAAATTTCAAACAAATTTATTACAACCCCAAGTTTTTTACAACTTTCACCCATTATTTACAAAGAGTTCTCTCAAACCACAAGATAATAATAACAACTAAAAAAAAAACAAAAACAAAACAAACAAACACAAAAAAGAGCCACATAGCCAGTCCTCATTCCCCTTCGCTGGACGCCAGGTCTTCATCTTTCACCCCTTTATCTAGGGGAGTCTGGGCAAAATCCTCCTCTGCTACCTTCACCAGACTAAAGTCCACATCTGGGAACAGCTCCTACGCCCTATATCTGAAGCTCATCCAGTCGATGTCCCAGCATTGGCTCATTTCATGCTTATAGTAGTCTGACTGCTGAAAACCTTGGATTATATCTTCTTCGGTCCTCCCAACAGCAGCCACTCCTGATGACCCAGCACCCATTTCACCCTCTCTGGCCAAGCCCCTCACAACTGCTGCATCGATGGTCATTTGGAATTCAGGAGACCCCTTAAACTACTCTACTGCTGCCATGCACAGGCCCGAATAGGCCGCCCTCTCAGACACCATTATCTTGGATAACTCTGCCACCTTGGCCCTCTCTTCCCCCAAGGTTTTCTTCAACTCCACAATTTGTGCATCTTCTTTTTCGTTGTCTTTTAGGCCTTGGTCGCGCAAATCATCATTGTTGGCGAGGGCCTCTTCCAACCTTTCCTTAGCAATGTTGCAGGGTTTTTGGACTTCGCCTACTTTCTTCCGCTCACCTGCCAGCTCAAACTCTAGTGATACTGCCTTGTGGCGCACCATTTCCAGTTCAGATTTGGTGACTGCAAGCTTGAAGGCACCCCCAGCTTGGCTTACACTGGTGTGCTCGACCAAGTAACCCTGCACTACCAACAAAACCTCCATCTTTTTCGTCCTCTACGCATACACCAGCCCTTTCGCACAAGCACTGCACTGCCTTTCTCCATCCTGCCGTCTCTGCCCTGAGGTTCTGTAATTGCACCCACACTCTTTCCAATTGGGTCTTCAGCAGCTCTGCCTCCATCTTCACCCCCACTGCCCTGTCCAATAAGGTCGCTTCGTTCATTGGTGCCAAGTACAGCCCTCTCATGAGGTTGACCTCTGTAACTTGGGCCATACTCCACACGGCCACATCTTCTACGACCCTCAACAGTCAGTCTGCTGCGACCCTAGCTTCGCCCCCATCCCCTGGTAAGCAGCCAGCCATTGTGCGAACATGATGCATAACGGTCTTCAGCGTAGCGCTAGTCTCTCCTCCACCCACCCGCTCCCCTCCTGGCTCTTGACTTGGTGGTACCTCTTGTAACGATGCATCTTTGGAGGGCAGTTCGACCGACTGATCGGTTTCTCCCAACTCTTTTGGACTGCCCGATTCGTCCACCACTTGGCCTCTCGATAACATGATCACACCTTCCTCCGCTCCCATCTCAACCCTGGCCTCTCCCCCCGACTTGGGGACAACTCCACTACTCCCTCTTTCGCCTTCTTCCCCAACGGTTTTGCCTCCCCCCCTTCTGCAGCCATCTTCTTTTTTTTCTTCTTCAATATTGCTTCCACCACTATTTCGGTTTTTTCCTTCAACGGATCGATTGGTGCCCGCAAAGGGACAAAGTTGGTCAGGTCTTTCTCTACCAATGGCTTGGGGCGTGGTCTGACCGACCTCTTCATAACCACCATCGACACTGGGCTTAATTTTTTTCTCTTTATATTTCTCCGCCTTTGCAAAAGCTCGCTCGTCCTCCTCATCCTGAGCTTTCCTTCTCGCCTCCATCTCCTCCGGCGTCGGATCTCCTTCGACTGGTCTCGGTTCTAGATTTAGAGCGAATAGGACTGAGGGTTGGACAAGGTTGTCCCATTTCAGTCGCTCAATTTCCCACCAGTTTTTCACCGTTTCACCCTATTCTTCGCCTCGGTATCTAACTTCGGCTCCCAAGACTTGGTGGGGACTTTCTATATTGTATGTGCCCCTTTTTCGCCGCTTGCCGACACAAAAAACCACTTTGGCCGCCAACCCTTCACCGACGACGGAAGTCCCGCCACCAATCCCCTTCCAGCCATAGCCTGCAAAGTCACCCACATCTCCTGTTGCCCTAACGCCTTGTAGCAGGAGAAAAACTCATCCACCGTCATCATATTCCCACCGGTCGCCCGCGGCCACGTGATGGCACAGGGAACAGTATCTTCTACCCGTTCGGCATCAGCTGCCCTGGGGCCACCTCCAGGCGGTTCAACACGTCCACCACTAGTTGTAGAAGGGGCAACCTTAGGCCCCCACGCAGCACCTCCTCATATAGTGTGAACTCCATTGGTTGCGTATCCAACGCCCTCTCCTTCGTCGTCGATAGCCTTAACACTATGTCGGTCGGAATCTGATATCTGCTGCGTAACTCATCCAGATCCTCCGCCGTTAGAGTAGACTTGTCCACCTTCGTATGTCAGTGGTTTGACGCCACTTGACTAATCGACTGCACCGTTGAGATCATTGTCGATCCCCAGGGCCACGTCGGCCGTTCCGCCCCCCTCTCCATCCCCCTTCTTACCCTATATTACCCCGCCAACTCTACGCCATCATCATCTCCCAGTGCATCCACTCCCATGGCTGGCGCTTTGTGTTGTGTCATCTCCTTCACGGTTCTCACTATTGCTTCGATTGCGGGAGCCAGAAAATTTACAATGTGCTAGACAGGCGAATCTCTTGCGATGAAGTCACCTAAATCTGGAATGCGCTGGTTTTTTGCAATCAAGTAAGTAAAACACACAAGTTCAAAAGCCCAAGGCTTACCTATCTCCCAAGGATCGCGGTTAAAATTTGCCAGTTTCAAATTTCGCACCACAATTATACCCCCGCCTTTTGAGCAACCCACTTTCCCAAACCCTTCCCCTCCTACACCCTATCCGTCTCCTTCCTCAACGGTCCTTGCTGTCCTACGTGTACGGCTACGATCTTCTCCTCACCCCACTAATTCTCTTTCTTCTTCCCTGTCTATTCCACTTCACATCGGCATGTGTTTTTACCCCTTCGAGCCCCGCACGCCGTCACTTTTTCTCGGCCACCACGCTCGACCATCTTCGTAGTCGGCCCTCCTCCCGCTCAGCCATCCTGATCGGCTACCTTCGCAGTCGACCCTCCTCCCGCTCGGCCATTCAGCTCGGCCATCTTTGCAGTCGACCCTCCTCCCAATCGCCTATCCAACTCAACCACCTTCGCGATCGACCCTCCTCCCGCTCGGCCATCCCGCTCTGCCACCTTCGCGGTTGGCCCTCATTCCATTCGGCATTCACGGTTGGCCCTCCTTGCTGTCGACAACCTTGTCGCTTGATTGCTCCTCTCTTACCCCCCCTCCACATTTCTTATTCCCTTCATTGGACTAAAGCTACACTCAAGAATGGGGGACTACTAATACTGATGGGCACCAAGAGGGCCCAACCCACAAGGGTTGGGCCCAATCAAAGCCCAATAACATCAATATTAGGCCAGGACCAATAACATTCAAACACTTGCCAAACACGGGGCTAGACACATAAGCCGACAAAGATCCTGCAAAATTATTGCACCACACATTAGCCATTAATGAGACTCTCACAGCATTAAATGCGATAACCTTCTCACGTCAGAATATACAGACTCACCATGAACAATGCATGCTAGAACATAGACTTTCGGCCAACACGACATGCTGGAATAGACAAGGAAATGATGAGCAAAGGATATGAGAAAGTTTCCAAGACACATCAAAAGTTAAGTTTTTCATTTCCCCTACTCTCTCTCTCTCTACACAGTTAATCACTCCCAGTCTAACTTGATCGTTGGAGGGTCTGCCGGGAGATTACCTCCCCCATTGGACCTTTTTGCAAGGGCGCTCAACGGACTTCAGGGCCAGTAGACTTGTTGGAAGCTTAGACTAGCCTGACCCATCTCCTATCAGGAAAACTGCGTCATCAAAAACTACTACAAACAATGGAAGCACTCTCGTTGTTTTGGGCATCAACTCCATGTTGGAACCCAAACGTGAATTGACGATCGTCGAAGGCACCGGTGTTTTCAGGATGGCCTGCGGTGTTGCTCTGTTATAAACACCTATTTTTTCAACCCTACCGTGGATAATACCCTTGTCGAGTATACTGTTCTAGTTCAACATTATTAATTTAGAAAAATGATATACAAACTCTCTTTTCAAGATATTTTCTAAACCAAATAATATATAAATGATATAATTAGTTGATAATTAGATAATATATGAGAGAGCGTACTGTATTTAGGCCTCGTTTGGGAACAAGATTTTTTAGTAATTTTTTGGCTTTTTAGCTAAAATATGATGTAAAAAAAATTAGTATGTTTGTAATGAATTTTTTATTTTTATGGGAATATGTGCAAAAAGTAAAGAGAAAAGTAAATTTCTGACTTTTTGGTATAGGTTGTTGGTTTTTTAATTTTTTTAGTGACTTTTTAACTTTGACACCAAAAAGTGATATTATCAAATGAGGCTTTAATATTTAATTGATTGACACATCACTAAATTTAAAAATTAAATCTAATTTGTAGTCTTAAATAACAATGTTCATTAATTTAACTTCTCTTCTTTTGTCTTGTTTGTTTCCATTCTATTTCATGTTATTCTTCTTTTGCTTGCTTCGTCTGGGGTAAATTGTTGTGACACTTGGGTTTCCTTGTACCATTTCTTTTAGAAATATAAAAAATAAAAAAAAAATCGTTTTTAAAATTCTTATATGTTATAATATATAAACATAAATTAAAATAAAATAACAAACTAGTAATATTATATTAAAAAAATAGAATTTTCTACACCCACCACTACTAAAGAAAAGGCCTTTTGAGTCGGTTTTTTGAGTCGGCAAATTTTACCGTCGCAAAAGGTAGCCTTTTTGAGATGGCACAGAGTTACCGACTCAAATACCAACCCTTTAGTGTCGGCACCGTTGGCCGACACAAAAAAATAATATTTGATAGCATTATTTGAGTCGGTTGAATTTACCGACGCAAAAAATAGACTTTTTGAGTCGGCATAGACCTTTTGCATCGGCAAATTTGTGCCGACGCAAAAAATTAGACCTTTTTGTGTCGGCAACTAATGCCGTAGCAAAAAAAAAAATTTTATAGCCAAGATATATATATTTACTTGATTATATTTAATAAATATATTTATGTATACATATACTTTTATATTAATATTGAGTGTATATACTATAAATAATATATATTTCGTTTAATATTTGAAAGTGGTATGGTGGTGAAGTGGATTTAGTGCGGTGACCTCGGGTCAAATTGTCCAAATGGTGTGTGTTCGAACCTTGGGAGCCTCAATGAGAAAATTATGAGTTAAATTTTTAAAAACATTTAACCACTTTTTGAGTCGGCAATCTACCGTCTCAAAAAATTAAAACTTTTTGCGTCGGCAGATTGCCGACTCAAAAACTTTTTGCGACCCCACCATTTTCGTACCTTGAGTTACCGTCGAAACGCCGTCGCAAAAAGTTTTTGCATCGGCAAATACGCTATTTGCGACGGCACGATGCCGACTCAAAAGCCCTGTTTTCTAGTAGTGCACATCTGTTTAGGGATGCAACTTGAGTGAGTTTGATTGGGTTGGGAGGTTGTCCAATCCCAATCCAAGTTGTGTTAAGATTTGCCCAGACCCAAATTATAATTTGTGGTTACTTGCCCAAACTCGACCCAAGTTAACCCCGATTTGTCCGAGTTGCTCGAATTGCCCGAATTATAAATGAATTTCACTTTCTTTTTTTTTATTTTTTTACAGCTACATTATTAAATTATTAAAATTTACTCTATTTACATTTCTTTTAGAAAATCATTAATAATATCAAAACAAATAATTTATATAATATAAGAGAGATGCCGCTATAGTAGTCTTTTCAATTTATGAGTGAGAATAATAAAAAAAAGTAAGATTTTGTGTTATTTGTATATATAATATATATTCAATATGATTTAATAATCTAAATTACTTTAATAGAATATAATGACTAATAATTTATGTATATTTCATATTTTTATATCTCTCTATATATATAATTTGAGTTTCGAATTACTCAGCTTGATTGACGTCTTTGCTTAAGTCTGTTAAAATTTAATTTGAATTTTTAAATTTTTATTCAAACTCATACTAAATTTAAAAATATCTTATTCAAACTCTTAAAAAATTTAGGTTGAATTTGAATTGTTCTAGTTGAACGTGCCCAAAGTAACACCCTTCCGTCTGTTGCGTCAGCAAACCAAAGCATATATTTATTTGAAGTCCAATTTTTCGGTTAGCCCACCTCTATCTACTATCAATTATATATATATATATATATATATCGATTTTGTTTTAAGTCTTCTACATATTATCAAGAGCAGTCAATGGAAAGGGGGAAAAAATAAGTCTAAAAAGACAATAAATTTTATAACAAATACGTGCAATAATGAATATATAATTAAAGGCGTAGTTAACCAAATTCTAGATACATGATACATACATAAAAGCCTCTCCGTTGTGTCTTGATTGCACACAAACAACACAGAGAGAGATGGAAAAGCTCTCTGCCATTCTGATTCTATGTTCAATAATGATGATTTCCGTGCCGGCAATTCACGGGATAGCCGAAGATCCAAAATCGGTTGAAAAATGGTTCGAAAACCTAACCCATTCGAAACAAAAGCTAACAAAGCTTCACTTCTACTTCCACGACATCGAAAGCGGAAACAACATAACTTCCGTTCAAGTCGCACGAGCACCCAACAATAACAGCACATCCGCAGCTGCTTTTGGTGGTATCAACGTGTTCGATAACGCAATGACAGTAGGCCCTAACATCACTTCCAAGCAGCTCGGCCGTGCTCAGGGTCTATTTGCTGCTTCTTCGCTCGGACCACAGAGTCTACTAATTACTATGAACCTGTTTTTCACACAAGGAGAGTTTAATGGTAGCACCCTTGCGATCGTTGGTCGTGACCCAATATTAGATCAGTACCGTGAGATGTCTGTCGTAGGTGGTTCCGGTGAGTTTCGACTCGCACGAGGAATCGCAACCGCCCAGACTTTTTCAAGCAATCCTGCGACGAATACTGCTGTCCTTGAGTACCATGTTGTAGTTATTCATTATTAAGCTGTCTTTGAGTAATCTGTGTGTGTTCTTTTCACATAATTTTTTTTTCATCGACAGCCGAGGATCGGATGAGTCTCACTTTTATCAATTTTCAATAATAATGATTAATAGTTGTTCTTCTATTACTTGTTGGAGCAATTGTATGTGTAAAATAAATAACGTGAAACCAATCAAATAAATAAAAATAAATTACTTATAAAATTTATTTACCGAAATAAAAAAATACAAAAATGATCATGTTGAATGTGCACTACAGGAAATCGCATTTTTGGAGACTAAAAATTTGGTCGGCAAAAGTCTATTTTTAGTCGGCAAAAGCTATTTATGACCAATTTTTTTGGTCGCCACCTTGGTCGTCAATTGAGGGTAAGCAAAAGTAATTAGCGACCAAAACTTTGGTTAGTCGGGAAAAAGTTGAATTTGCCGACTAAATTTTTGGTCGCTAAATATATCATTACTGCGACTAATCCATTTAGTCGCTAAAACACTTTAGTCGCGAAAAGTGACATATTCCTGACCAAACATGTTAGTTGTCAATTGTTACATTCCACGATCAAAAAGTTTGGTCGCCAATTGTGACATTCCATGACCAAAAATTTTAGTCGCCAATTATGACATTCTACAACCTCTTAGTTTGGTCGCCAATTGTCACATTTCACAACCAAGAAATTTGGTCGCCAAAAGGAATGTTTGTACCAACATGCAACAAAATAAACTTGTAATTCATAATAATCTATCCAATCTATTCAATACAATCTGTAATTTACAATAATCAATTAAACCAAAAATTCACTTGAATCATAAATATTCAACAAAATATATAAATCATCAGACTCAGAACCTGTTTAATTAAAATCAGCAACTATTATAAGTTTTCATTCACAAGTAATTCCAAACTACATCTTCCTTCAATTAAAAATCCGCTTGTAATCTATATAATCATCCAATTCACATCCATCTAGCATTAAAATTTAAAACATATTCCTTAAGTGAAGAGCAAAACTCCTTTCGCAGAGCATCAATAGCTTTCATTGATTGAGTAGAAAGAAAATTCTTCCAACAATATTCATATCCAGCTACGTCTCTTTCAGCTTCTTTCCAGCCCTCATAAGCCCGGACAAGAGCAAGGTGATCACTGTAATCACGTGAAAATTGTGCTTTTGCTGCTTCTGCTACCTGCAAAGAGAAAGACACGCAAATCAATTAGTGAAATAGATAAGATAAGATAAGATACTCAATTTTCCAGCAAAAGCTATCTATTAGTGAAACCACAATGCCTTGTTACACGCCACTCTGAATAATCTAGACAGGAGTTACAAGTTAAAAACTAGATACACATTCGCCAGTTCGCGACGAAATGGCCAATGTTCAAAACCATGGTTAGCACTCTTTGTGAAGACTGCAAAGTGGCCCATTCAGCCACAATAACCACCAATCATTAGCTAAATAGCCAACAGAGTTCTTCATTTCTCACATTTAGATAGGGAATTAAAAACTATTTGAACAACTATATACCATACGCTCAACAACTTCCTAAGAAAATAAAAGAAAAAAGAAAATGGTAAACAGGAAAATCTTGAGTTTTATCTTGTAATTGGCTTTCAGAAAACTAAAATTCTACTGCACAAAGTTGTAGTAAGTACAGTTGCAGGAATACTTGTAACTCAAGTACTTGTACTACATAATTCGAAATGTGAAGAAGATACAAAGATACAAAATTCTTTCTTTCTGTTCTCTCTCTCTCTCTCTCTCTCTCTCTCTCTCTCTTATTTTTCTCTTTCTTATGTTTGATTTTCTGACTTATCCTCAAATAGCAAGGTTCTATTGTGAATGAAACCAAAAAAAACCCTAAAACTAAAAGAAAACATAGAAATCAATCTAATGTACTGATACTGTCAGTGAATTAAGATAGATGTGAAACCAACAAAAACTAAAACTAAAATTGAAGAAATTGACAAACTTCAATCCAATCATAGACAAATGCACTTCAATACATTATCTTTGTCATTACCTAAAAACCTAAAAAAAAATATAACCCCTGCTCGAATGAGCATAGGTACTACTTTTTTTTTAAAGCACAAGTTCAGTTTTTAAAATCAAAATATATCTTAAAATTGCAATTCCTTCTTTCATTTTCTCATCATCCAAACAGACAACAAAATTAAGAATTCAGTTAACTAATGCTATTTACTTCTAGAAGGGTAAGTTGAGCTAGAAAATTTTAAAATCCCAATGCAAGTAATGAGAAACTTAAAAAGTTCAAATTCTTCCATTTCTCTTTACTACATTTACTCAACAACCAAACGGAGTATAATAAAAAAAACCGAAGAAGTACATAGAGAGAGGATAGTAACTAATGCATCGATTTTCCCATAATCCAAACAGACAACAAAATTAAGAATTCAATTAACTAATGCTATTTACTTCTACTATGCTAAGTTGAGTAAAACTTTTTGCATTCCCAAATCAGGTAATGAGAAACCTAATAAATTCAAAATTTTCCTTCTCTTTACTAGATTTTCTCGGAAACCAAATGGAGTATAATCAAAAACCCAAAAAGCAGATAGAGTGAAGAATCCATTAAAAAAATCCTGTTTACTTCTAGGTGACTGCTAAGTTGAGCAGAAACTTTAAAAATCCCAATCCAAGTAATGAGAAGCGTAATAAAATCAAAATTCTTCATTTGAATTTTGATGTTTTTGCTCAACTAATACATTCAACTTGGTCACTGGTTACAATTGAAAAAGGTATTTGTTTAAAAGCTTAAAGAATTGATAAAAGTGTCTCACATGTAAAATAGTTCCAAACTTACATCCATGTAGAGGCAGTGCAATGACAGAAGGCTTCAGTGCATCAGCATAATCAACAAGTTGATGGTAGCTTTACTGAGGATGGCCGACTATGAATAACCCTAATGCCAATTCAATTCAAGATATCATAAAGTTAATTACTATGGGCTAATGTGCGTAATAAGTGCACAAAAATACAAGAGGCATTAGTGTATCAAGTACAGATAACTAGCAGTATAGAAAAATATATTTATAAATATAAGAATCAAAGTGAAGAATTAGTGAAGAAAACTACCACAGCCACACTAAATTTGTATAGCTTTTCATCATATTGTTTGCTTCTGGAGTCTTGGAGAAGCATTGCCATTTCATAGATAGTCAATGGAACATTTTGTATGGTTGAGTAATATGCTAATTATCATATTACTACCTTGATTTGAACTAGATTTTGCTTTGTTTCGACAAATTTATCTTTTGAATTTGTTTCGCAAATCTGAAATAAGCTTTTAAAAAAACAAGGAGCATACAAGAAGATTTGAATGTCGATTTCAAACAAGGATTGAAGAGGTAGATCAAGCACTTACAAGATCCTCAAAAAGCCAAAGTCCGCTCGCAGGTGCCCTGGCCAACTGATGGCTCTATAATGGCAGTATGGTACAATTCATAGCATTAATGATAACATATATCCTTATGAGCACAATTCATAATATTCAACACAAGTTCACATGCCTTCTGAGTGCTCGTCAATAACTTTGATGGACAATTAAGTCAACGGGCTGAAAAGGTACTTTAAGGGTATTCTCATTGTAGGATGTACAAAGAAAACCATATAAAGAAACAGGTATTATTTATTTCAATATGACATTTTCCTTCCCCTGGTTTGTAGATATGCAGTTGGCTGGTTTTCTTTCCCATGCACAAACTTCGAATTTAAGGCCAAATATGTAATGCTGATTTGATGTGAAGACACTAACAGTCAAAGCATTAAGTTGTCAAAAACCAATGGATAAATAACTGCAAATTGGTTGTTAACCATTTGCAAGTCAACAAACCTTGAGAACATATACCTGGATTACCAACAACAGCATCAACATGTGCTCTCTTTTCTGTATTAGCCAACTCAACACAGAATCCAAAAATCTTTAGTAATTTTTATTATTTTTTCTATTTTCTCATGGATATTGGTTTCTTATAAATATATATTACGTATGGAGAAACACTACATTGATTTGGATAATTGATTGAGTGAATAATTTCAGAACCTCTAATTTTTTTCACTAATCATGATTTTAAATCCAATATCTGTGAAAGGTTTGCATAAGTAATTGAAAGAATCTTACCTTAATAATTTACGATATCAATCCAAGCACAAGATGCCGTTGCAAATAAATGAAATAGGATATCATTCTAAGTACTAGAACTACTAAAGTAACGAACAGACATAACAATTAAACTCGACATAATTCAACAAACAAGATCAAAATTCTTTATAAGGGTTAAAGTTGATATGCGTTGATTTGGCCTAGGCAAGCAGATTTATTAAACTTTAGCTGAACCAACTCCTTTTTCTAATTTGTATGTATTATCATTCTTGAGAGTAATCATTAATCAAATTAAGAAGGTAGGTTCAGTTTAACCCCCAATAAGAGGGAATTCCTAGAATCCCATTAGGCTCTAGTTTTGTTTAGTTTGGATAGTTGTGGAAAGAACTAAGCCACCCAATCCAACCCATTCAAAGATCTAATAACGAACATAAGCAAGCTGACACACCTAATCAATTGAAAAATAACAATCAATTAACCACATAAAACCAAATAATTAAATCTTTAAGACTACTTTCAGAAATGCAACTCAAAATTGAGAACTATGTAAAGAATTTGGGGGAAATGAACACAAAAAAAAAAAAAAATCACAACACTAGCAACTAGTCCACAAAATATATTTTAAGTACACAGATTAAATTGGAAAAGAAGAAAAGAAGCCCCATGTGCTTGCAACACCAGAAAAATTCCTTGGTCAAAGTAAGACAACTGAAGTAGTAAAGACTAATCCCAATCCAAAAAGAAAGAAACTCTAATAAGTCACAATCTATTTGCTTAGAAAGAGGTTCTTAAATCTTTTGTTTCAAATGGGTTTAAAATCCAAATAAGATCATGCCAACCTATACAGCATGTCAAACACTTCAATATGTAAGAAAGCATCACATGTGGACATACCCTTCATTCAATGAAATCCTGAGTCCCTATATTGACTATAGTACATCCAATTGCTTGGGAAGAGTTAAGGCAAAGAGTATGATTTTCATTCCTTTCCCATGGGTTGAGTACTCTCTTAGTATTGATCGCTCGTTCATCAATCATATCGGGAACTGCCAGCTTAATAAGCTTGTTACATGAAATAAAATGCTTCTCATTATTGAATACAAGAACACCAAATAACAGACTAAGGACATATGTTTTCCTCGTATCTACGTATGATTTTATCTAGCTACTACGTAAAGCACCAACTACTGATGATTACTAGAGAAGAACTCCATCTTTTGCAATTTCAAAGACATCATTAGTTATAGGATCCATGGGAAGGTATCCCCTCAAGAACTCATCTTGTGCAAGATGGGTGACTTTACTAAATTATGACATAATGTTTGTCACTAGGCTTACGCATTGATTAACTATGCAAATCAAGATTAATAAAAATGTTTTGTGGAATTAAGCAGTCTTTCAGGATGAGCTTTTAAATATACTCAGTAAATTTCTTTTTACACTTATTCTTTCTTTAGGTGTACTAACCCAATTTTAAATAAATCACACAATTCTTATAATTATCTTTGATCTTTTATTTTTTTACTTTAATACAATTTTGTAGTTTTTAGACCTTGTATTTGGCTAGGGTTCCCCAATTCTTAATAAGAAAATTTAAAAAATCAACCTAGGTCCTGAAATGAGATTTTCAGACCAGGTAATCCATTTGTACCTCAAGTGGGCTATATATATATATATATATATACATATTGAAATTGAACCTACTCACTTAAAGCTAAATAAATATATTTCTACCGGCAATTTTTAGGGTTTGAGTCTTGCAAGCAATGGTTCACTTTGAGCAACTTTCCAACTATAATTGTGTTGGTTCATCAACATCAACTTTCTAACATCTCTCTCTCATCTTTTCTCTCTCATACACATATTTTAGATCCAAATGAAAATCAATTAGGATCTAAGAGCCTAAATCAATTAAATTAAAACCATAAACAATAGTGCTAGTGATTTGAACGAACTTGAAATCCAAATTAGAACCCCATACCTGGTGGAAAAACCCTGGTTCTAGATCTCAATCGGTCAAATCCAAATTAAACTCATCCAGATCTAAGAGCCCTACATCAAACAGAGAGAAGCACATATCGAAACTTGATAGTCTTCAAAATCGATTCTTCTTCGAACTCGAGAGCCTTCGACATATCGAAGAGGGACAATTTGAACTGGATGAAAAGAGGAAGAGAGCCAATTCAAGAGAGAGAGAGAGAGAGAGAGAGAGAGAGAGAGAGATCGCAAGAGAAAAGTAAGAAAGGTAAATAAGTATTTATAGGTAGATTGAGAGAGAGAAAGAGATTGTATGTGTGAGAAAGAGAGAGATTCATACCGCTCTTGTTCCTCAGATCACCATGGCAACAGAGAGAGCTTGAAACAGAGAGAATGATACCGAGAGAGACAACCTCGATGGAACAACGCATAAGAAAAGGGGCTAGGGCTTGTGTATAAGAAAAGGGCCTAGAGTGCAACATACGGTGGTGACAGTGGAGAGATGAGAACGACAGACGACAACGTTGATGGTGAGGCGAGGTGGGGTAGGGTGAGGTGAGGTGAGGTGGGGTGAAGTTTGGTGGTGAAAGAGAATCTGTATGAGAGAGAGAACAATCTGATTGGTTTAAATAGAAAACAGGCGAGGGCAATTAAATGGTTTTCCTCTAAAATTTTCATACCTTTGGCGACAAAATTGGTTTTTGGTCAGCAAATGTTATTATCTGCGACCAAAATATTTTAGTCGCTAAAAGTTTTTCATTCCCACTTTTTTTTTCTTTTCTTTTTTTTTTTTTTTGTCCTGTCTTCCCTCTACAACTTTTGCTAACCAAATTTCAATTTTGGTTGCAGAAAATTATATTTTGGCAACTAAAAAAATATTAGTTAGCAAAACTCCAAACCTTTGCCAACCAAATTTTTATTTAGTCACCAAATGAAAATTTTTTGCGACTAAAATAGTAAATTGGTTATTCACCCAAAAAAAATAGTAAATTGGACACTAAAAATCACTTTTTGGCAACCAAATATTTTTAGTCGGTAATAGTATCAAGTTTTAGCTGCAAAATTGTTTTTTTGGTCGGCAAATGTCAATTTTTTGCGACCAAAATATTTTTAGCCGGCAAAAGTGGTCAGCAATTATGTATTTTCTTGTAGTGGTGTGACATTTTGTCCTTAAGATAGATTCGTTCCGCTTCGATGTTACGGATAAATAGTGTCTATCTCTCAGGACACAATGATCTACATAAGTTATAGTAGCACTCCAAACAATCTGTACGACAAACTAGAACCTATGTTCTATACACTCAAAATTTTTTCTAAAAATAATATAAGGAATATATCTGTGCAAAAGAGCACAAAGAAGACAAGAAGATAATTTTCAAAATGAAAAAGTTGCTGGAAGAGGGTTTGCTTTATAAGCAAAGTGGTGTCCTTTTGGAAGATTCGAAAAGATGCAATTCAAACTAAACAAATACAAACTCAAACTGAATAGGTATGAAAACGAATTGAACCTGTTGAAACAGGTTTGAATCTATCTAGGTATAATCTGTTAAAACAAGTTGAAAGAACTGTTTGAACCTGCTGGAAAATTGGACTGGAGGAGACACTTTTTGGACAGAAAATTTGAATTCAAATTTGGCCCAAATTTTGAATTAATTTTGTTTAGAAAAAATAATTTTTCGGCAAGATTTTTTGGAAAAAATTTTGTCCAAAAAATTAATATTAGGACTGACCTGACCCACAACTGGGCCCAGCCCGGCATGGCTCAGCCGGTTGGACGACAGCGGCGGCGGCGGTGCACGCTTGTGTGGTGGTTTAAGCCAAAGCCCACTTTGTTCATAACTCCTCCCTCCTACAAACTTGGGGTGCCCCTTGGGGCCCAATCCAAGTTTGTCTACCTAGAGCTTATAAACTCACACAAGCTCTCTTAAAGTTTCAATATGTGACAAACATTACAAGGAAATCCAAATTTTACTCTTTAATTATCCATTCCATGAACCTGAAAACAACGTCAACTTCTCATTCACTCATAAATAGCTCTGACGAACCGTTTGCACCGTGTGATTTGCCATGCAACAAAGAACACGTCACCTCTTTGGACCCATCCTAAAAGACATGTGGGTCTCACTCAAATTTGGGCACAAAGTTAGCCCAAAATAAGCCTATAAAAAACCATAATCCAACAATTCCCCACATGAATGGAATTTGACAGAGAGAAAATGCAACAACATGATCTAATTATAGAGAGTACAGAAATCGAAAATATTTTTCAAATGATAGATAACTTTTCGCTTTGAACCTTCCATTGTGAAACATTATCGGATTTACTAGCTAATGAGTGAACATGATGTCTTGAACTGTTCAGCCATTTGTGTAAACCAAGACAATAGAACTCACACAGTATATTACCAGACACAGTTTAATTCTCACTATTGTGTTCATTTTGGCCCTGAACAACCTGTCCTTTCATGAGTGCTCTAGAGAATTGTAGCCCTTCACAAATCTCATAGAATAGGCCTAGTTCACACTCTTATAAATGATTCTTATGAAGAGTATCCTGCCATACCCCATTAGGTATTCCTAGATATAAGAATCATTAAAAGTATTACTTAATCTAAAACGCTACAGACATCACTATTTCATCATAGAAATAGGTAGGAGTTTGACTCTTTAGTGATCTTTATGAGTCATACACAACTCGGTTATCCTTTTGAACCTAGATCTTGAGATCTCCAGTCAATTAGGTTGGGTTGCCGTTATGGTAACTCTTATTTAATAGGCTTGAGTCCCATTTCCCTCGATGAATTCTCAACTAACTCTTTTCCTAACTCTTTGGTTAGTGGATCCGCTATGTTGTCTTTAGACTTCACATATTCAATGGAAATAATCCCATTAGAGAGTAGTTGTCTCACGGTGTTATATTGACGACGAATGTGCTGTGACTTACCGTTATACATATGACTATGTGCTCTACCTATTGCTGATTGACTATTACAATGTATGCATATAGTAGGCACCGATTTTGGCCACATTGGAATATCTTTAAGTGGTGAAGCTATTCTGCTTCTTCCTCAGCTTTATCTAAAGCTATAAATTCTGATTCCATAGTAGACCTTGCAACGCAAGTCTGTTTGGAAGATTTTCAAGATACAACCACCCTACTAATAATAAAGACATACCCACTAGTGGATTTTGAATCTTTAGTGTAACAACCCCAACTTGTGATTAGCTAGCTAACCATGATTAATTATGCCTAATAAGTAATTAAGGTGAAATTCTAAGGAAATTGCATGTGTGTTGCATTATTTGTGCTCATATCTGTCTAATGTAGAAATATCTGTTTGGATTTCTGTTTTCTTCTGTGAATTGAAGGCTTTATCGACATCCGATTACGAAATTGACTTGGTTTATGTGTTATTTGAAATTTTTAGAACATTATGGCAGGTTCAATTGAAATTCGATTCAGAGTGATTAAATTAGATTAATTAATGTCCAATTGAGTAGCTTAAGCACTAATTTAATTAAGCCACTAATTAAGCCTATATAAGGCCTATACATACCACTTGAGCGACATTTTTCTCATCATCTTTGAGCCTTCAAGAGACAAATGTGTGTGTGTGTGAGAGAGAGAGAGAGAGAGAGAGAGAGAGATAAGAGAGATTGAGCCCAACCAAAGAATTTGCTAGAAATTGAAGGGATTGGACTTAGAACAACAAGAATCAAGCTTCTAGTTCTCACATTCACAAGCTAAGGTAAGAATTTAAGCCTTTGAACTTGTTCTTGAGTTGGTGAATTTATGAATTCTAGAGATTTGAGTGGTTTATTACGAGAAGTGAGCTAGAAGGAAGGAACATAGATCATACCATGCATGCATGTTCATTTGAGCACAATTTGAGGTTGTTTTCAAAGAATCTCCTCTTGCATGTCCTTATCTTGATCTTATGCTACGAATTCAACATATTTTTGAGTTAGACACCTCATTGGATCATGTTTTGAAAGCTTGGAACTTGCACCTTTACATGAATGATATGTGATGTTATGTTTTCAAAGATTTGGGTTTTGTTTTGGACAATTGGCAAGCTTTTGGGAATTGATTTTGTGAAATGATTTTGAATTTACCATGGTTTCACCATTTACAAGTATTTCTTATAGCTTCCTCAAGTTTTTGGCCCAAAAAATCATGTTTTACAGCTTCGAATTTGAGTTTTGAGTAGAGAAGAGCAATCTAGAAATTCTAGAATTCTGCTCTGCACTTGAGCGATAGATTCTCTGCTCAAGCGACCACCCTGCAATCTTGCACCTTTGCTCGAGCGACTAGAAGTTCATTTGAGCGTGAAATGCAAGCTCCCAGAAGTTTCATGTTTTTGTAGACCGCTCGAGAGACAAGAGTTGCGCTCGAGAGAGGACCTGAGTCTCACGCTCGAGCGACCGTCGCACGTGCAAATCACACAACCAGTACTTTTTCAAAGTCTGCAGACCGCTCGAGCGGAGGAAGTTGGGCTCGAGTAGCCCCTCACATGTTTACATGTCCGCTTGAGCGAAAAAGTTGCGCTCGAGCTAGACCCCTATTTTCAGCAAGTTTGGTTAAGTGTTTCCAAGCACATTTTGGCATCCTCATTGCATCCTAGGTATTCCTAGGCCAAGATTAAGACACAATAATGAGAGTGAAGGCAAGAAACACACTAAGAACAAAATGAAATGAGTTATGTACAATCCAAGCATGTGTTTCAGTATATATATCTGTTATGATTGGTGTTAGTCAAGCGCCGTGAGCAGTTGATCCATTGGTTTGCTGCCAAGCTATTTGTGAAGTTATCTATGAGTAATAACTTAATAAAGCTATGTTCGATATGAAATACTTTCCGAATATTATGATATGATATGATCTGTTTTTGAATGATACAAAAAGTTATTATGTGATTACATGAATGATGATCCACTTCTTTGAAATGTTTATATGATATCCTTAGCAGACGCCCTCGGCCAGGGGACATAAATACTGTGGCTTATGGTCATAAGGCCCTCGCCCAGGGGAGACAATACCGTGGCCTAGGCCCTCGCCTGGGGAAAATAATACCATGGCATATGCCTTCGCCCGGGGAAAACAATATCGTAGCTCTTGTATGAAATATGTTACCCGGTACCAGAGATTCCAATGTTGAACTTAATAAGCTTGACCAAAGAGATATGTTTGGTGCTAACGGATACACCACTCATGATATGAATATGTTTATGATTTTGTTTCTGATACGAATATAGATATGCTTCTGTTCAATAAGAGATTTGAAGTTATGTTTGTGATGGACATCATTCATTTAAACCATTTACTCTGTTATTATTCACTGGGCTTTCGCTTACTGTTTATATTATGTATGTAGGTGACCATGCACGTGACCAGACTTATAATTGAGGACCTGGCGTATCAGTTTTGTCAGCCCGTCATTGTGCCTCCGAGGAGGTTCCTTTCTTTGAGTGAGTCAAGTTTAAGTGTCTTGAGTTTAAGACCTTGCCTTCCTTTGGGGGTAGAATAAGTTTTCTGTTATCTGTATATTAGGCTATGTCCCTTTTGGCTATATTTGTAATGAATGTGACGAAGACTACTGCATTATGACGTCATGTATATGTGTGTAAAGTTTAAAAAATTTATATCCCATATATGTCTCCACAGCTCAATGGACTATGTATGTTTCTATATTTGCTTCCGCAGCCCCTAATTATAAGTTATTTTGTTCAGAGGCCTTTGGTAATCCAAGGATTACTGGCCGGTTACAGCACTAAACTCATAGGGGCAGGTTTGGCTTGTGACAGAGTGGTGTCAGAGCACATGATTATACTGCACACACAAGTCCATATCAGCTATAGGGTGTCCTAGTAAGCATTAGGGGCATCTCATCTGCATGTGTGAGTGTGTAAACTAATGTCTGTTACTGTGGAAAATGAATTTGACCATGAATACATGAAATAGAAATGAATGGCCGTGATTGAATAATGTAAACGTAATGAAAAGAATTATTGGCCTATGTTTATTATTGCTTTGTTTACCTATAGCAACATGAAGAATGCAAGGGGAAATGATACAAGTGAGTCTTCTGAGGCCCGAATGAATAGAATGGAACAGATGCTTGCAGCCTTGACCGTGGCAATAACGCAACAATAGAGACAACAACCTTTACCTCCTTTGCCTCTGCCAGTATAAGTTGAACCAGATAACAATAACATTATCAACTTGACCCAAAAGTTCATGAAAATGAAACCACCAACTTTCTTAGGTGGCATTGAGTCGTTGAATGCAGAAACATGCTGCTTAAGATGGAAAAATTATCCGAGGTCATTCCCTGCTCTAAGACTCAAAAGGTTCTTTTGGCCACCTATACCTTCAAAGATGAAGCCCGTAGATGGTGGTTGTTAATCCGAGGTAGTAATGGGAATATGACATGGGCTCGTTTCAATGAGATTTTTATGACAGGTACTTTCCTCGATGCTTCCGGGATCAGAAAGTTTTCGAATTCCAAGAACTCAAATAAGACAGGATGTCAGTGGCCGAGTATGAGGCCAAGTTTACCAAATTGGCGCAATTTGCTCCACATATGGTGGATACTGATTAAAAAAAGGCGTGGAAATTTGAAGGCAGCTTGGATTTGGAAGCGTTTGACCGAGTAGGCGTCTGAAGTTGCCTACTTATGTGGAAGTTCTGGATAGAGCAATAATGGCAGAAGCCACCCTAGCAACAATGAAACAAGCCAAGGCACCAACCACATAATGGAGAAGTAAAAGATCCAGATTCAATTTCAAGAAGGGCCGGTCATTTCCAAAACAGAAACATAATACAAGATCCTCCAGCAGCTCTAGCCAGAGTAGTGGCTTTATTGCAAACTATCCTGATTGTGGAAGAAAGCATATGAGAGTATGTCACTGTGCATCTGGTGCCTGTAACCGGTGTGGCAAAGTTGGCCATATGATAAAAGATTGTCAACTTGGGCTCGAGAATGCCAATCGGCCCGTAGCAAGTTCAGCTGGGTCTGCTTCGATGGCCAGGTCAAATACTAAAATTAATGTAAGGGGTAACACTGGGAATGAAACGTTGACGCAAGGGAGAGTGTTCACACTAGTGCCCGGAGATGTACAAAACACTAAGTCTATGGTGCCAGGTATAATTCCATTTGTATCCAAAATGCATATGTCTTGATAGATTCTGGTTCTACACACTCATAAATTAACTAGACCCTTAGAATCCATGAATTATTTATTGTCTGTATCTATGCTATTTGGGGGTTCAATGGTATGTGCATATGTATATCCAGCATGTGATATTGTGATTGGTAATGTGACGTTGTATGTTGACTTATTGTCGTTGGGAATTGATCATTTTGACTATATACTGGGTATGGACTGGTTAACGAAGTACTATGCGACTATTGACTGTGTGAATAAATCTATTGTATTTCGTTCACCTAGCTTACCTGAGTTTGTGTTTACTGGGAATGTAGTAATTCCTCCTCCATACCTGATTTCTGCTATGAAAGCTATTAAGTTTCTTAGAAAGGGATGTAGGGGTTACATGTGTTGTGTTTTGACTGAGATATCTAATACTTCTAATGTGGAAACTATTCACGTTGCTTGTGAATTTCCCGATGTATTTCCAAATGACTTGCCTAGAGACTTAGTTAATACGGAAATTGAGTTCACTATTGAAGTAACGCCGGGAACACAACCTATTTCCAAGACCCCTTACAGAATGTCAACCTCAGAACTAAAAGAATTGAAAACCCAACTTCAAGAACTGTTAGACAAGAAATTCATCCATCCGAGCACTTCACCTTGGAGTGCTCCAGTTTTGTTTGTTAAGAAGAAGGATGGGTCTTTGAGATTATGTATAGATTACTGGGAACTGAATAGAGTAACTATCAAGAATAAATATCCATTGCCTTGGATAGATGATTTATTCGACCAATTTCAGGGAGCCCAAGTGTTTTCTAAAATTGACCTCCGACCAGGCTATCATCAATTAAAAGGTAAAGCAAAAGATATAGAGAAAACAACATTCAGAACTAGATATGAGCACTATGAATTTTTGGTCATGCCATTTGGGGTAACAAATGCAGCAGCGGCTTTTATGGACCTAATGAATAGGGTTTTTAAACAATATCTTGATGAAGCTATCGTTGTGTTTATTGATGATAACTTGATTTATTCTAACAACAAGGAAAAACATGATAGTCACTTGAGAACTGCTCTACAGGTTTTGAGAGAAAAGAAATTGTATACAAAATTGTCCAAATGTGAGTTTTGGCTTGACAGTGTGACATTTCTGGGACATGTAATCAACAAGGATGGTATCTCCATTAACCCACAAAAAATTGAAGCCATTGTAGATTGGCCAAGACCAACCAACATGTCAGAAGTTAGAAGTTTTCTGGGGCTTGTAGGGAATTGTCGTCGGTTTGTGAAAGACTTTTCAAAACTTACTATGCCATTAACACAATTGACACAAAAAAATGTACCCTTTGATTGGGCCGATCAGCGAGAATCAGCTTTCCAAGAACTGAAGACTAGACTGGTAACTACACCTATTCTGACATCGCCTAATGGAACCAATGGGTTCCAGATTTACAATGATGCCTCCTACAACGGTTTGGGATGTGTACTAATGCAAAATGGAAAAGTAATTGCTTATGCCTCTCGCCAACTCCGTTCTCATGAAAAGAATTACCCAACTCATGATCTTGAACTGGCAGCTGTGGTGTTTGCTTTGAAAATTTGACGTCACTATATGTACGGTGCAACTTGTGAAGTGTATACCAATCACAAAAGTTTAAAATATTTCTTTACACAGAAGGAACTGAACATGAGACAGAGAAGATGGTTGGAATTGATAAAAGACTATGACTTGCAAATTTTGTATCATCCAGGGAAGGCAAATACTGTTGCAGATGCATTGAGACGGAAATCTATCGGGAATTTGTTATGTTTGCTCACAGGTCAGAGAGAATTGTTGTGTGACTTGGAAAAGAATGAGATTGAAATAGTGTTGCATGAACAAGGCGGGATCTTGGCCGCTATTTCTATTCAACCTGCTATCATTGAAGAAATCAAGGAGAAATAATGTGAAGATGAGTATTTGAAGAAAATTATTGAGGAAATTGGCTCAAAATCAAAGCCAGGATTTGTGGCTGAAAATGGTGTACTGAAATTCCAGAATAGACTTTGTGTATCGAACCATTCTGCTTTGAGGAAACGTGTTACAATTGAAGCCCATAATTCCAAATTTGCTATGCATCCAGGGAACTCAAAGATTTATCATGAGATAGAACTTCTGGTGGCCTAGAATGAAGAAAAGCATTGCTAACTTTGTGGCTAGACGTTTATGTTGCCAACAAGTTAAAGATGAACATCAACGACCCTCTGAATTATTTCAGCCACTTCCAATACCGGAATGGAAATGAGGGCATATTACCATGGATTTTATTATAGGGCTGCCTTGCTTTTCTCGAGGTATGGATTCTATTTGGGTCATTGTTGATCGTTTAACTAAATCTGCTCACTTTTTACCAGTCAAATCTTTGTATAATGCGGATAAGTTGGCTAACTTATATGTCAATGAGATTGTGAAATTACATGGAGTTCCAGTGTCCATAGTATCTGACAGAGATCTCAAGTTTACTTCGAGATTCTGGCAGAGTTTGCAACAAGCTTTCGAAATTAAGTTGAGATTAAACAGTGCTTATCATCCACAGACAGATGGCCAATCTGAACAAACCATTCAAACATTGGAGGACATGTTACGGATGTGTGTGGTAGACTTTCAAGGCAATTGGGAGACTTACCTTCTTCTGGCTGAATTTATGTATAATAACAGCTATCATTCAAGCATTGGAATGGCTCCTTATGAAGCTTTGTACAGTAAAAACTGTCGTTCTCCGATTGTTGGGCCGAAGTAGGTGACAAACCTTTATTGGGACCGGAACTGATACAAGAAACAGCTAAAAATGTGAAATTAATCCGACAAAGACTGAAAACCGCACAAAGCCGCCAGAAGAGCTATGCCGATGTCTGAAGAAGAGACAGAGAACATGAAGTCGGAGATCACGCATTTATCAAAATGACTCTAATGAAAGGCCAGACACGGTATGGCGTAAAAGGCAAATTGGCACCGAGATATGTTAGACCCTATGAAATCCTTGAGAAGATTAATTTTGTGACATATCGGGTAGCTTTACCACAGTCATGGAACATATGCACAATGTTTTTCACGTCTCTATGCTTCGGGGATTATTTGAGAGATCCACTACATGTGATTGAATTGACTCATGTGTTTCTAAAAGATGATTATACATACGACGAGAGACCAATGCAAATTGTGAATCGCTAAATCAAAAGATTGAAAAACAAAAAAATTCCATTGGTGAAGGTTGATTGGCAGAATCACGGAAGAACCTATGCGACTTGGGAGACAGAAGAAGACATGATGAAAAGATACCCTAACTTATTTCCGTTGAATCCGGTATTCTTCCAAAATGAAGGTAATTCGAGTTTTGAGGACTAAACTCTTTAAGGGAGGGAAAACTATAACAACCCCGACTTGTGATTAGCTAGCTAACCATGATTAATTATGCCTAATAAGTAATTAAGATGAAATTCTGAGGAAATCGCATGTGTGTTGCATTATTTGTGCTCATATCTATCTAATGTAAAAATATCTGTTTGGATTTCTTGTTTCTTCTGTGAATTGAAGGCCTTATCAGTATCCGATTATGAAATTGACTTGGTTTATGTGTTATTTGAAAATTTTCAATTGAAATTTGATTCGGAGTGATTAAATAAGATTAATTAATGTCCAGTTGAGTAGCTTAAGTACTAATTTAATTAAGCCACTAATTAAGCCTATATAAGGCCTATATACACCACTTGAGCGACCTTTTTCTCATCATCTTCAAGCTTTCAAGAGACAAATGTGAGAGAGGGAGAGATAAGAGAGATTGAGCCCAACCAACGAATTTGCTAGAAATTGAAGAGATTGGACTTAGAACAACAAGAATCAAGCTTCTAGTTCTCATATTGACAAGCTAAGGTAAGAATTCAAGCCTTTGATCTTGTTCTTGAGTTGGTGAATTTATGAATTCTAGAGAATTGAGTGGTTTATTGTGAGAAGTGAGCTAGAAGGAAGGAACATAGATCATACCATGCATGCATGTTCATTTGAGCACAATTTGAGGTTGTTTTCAAAGAATCTCCTTTTGCATGTCCTTATCTTGATCTTCTTCTAAGAATTCAACATGTTTTTGAGTTAGACACCTCAATGGATCATGTTTTGAAAGCTTGGAACTTGCACCTTTACATGAATGATATGTGATATTATGTTTTCAAAGATTTGGGTTTTATTTTGGACAATTGGCAAGCTTTTGGGGCTTAATTTTGTGAAATGATTTTGAATTTACCATGGTTTCACCATTTACAAGTATTTCCTATAATTTCCTTAAGTTTTTGGCCCAAAAGACCATGTTTTACAGTTTCAAATTTGAGTTTTGAGCTGAGAAGAGTAATTTGGAAATTCCAGAATTCTATTCTCCGCCCGAGCGATAGATTCTCTGCTCAAGCAACCACTCTGCGATCTTGCCAATCTTTGTCGGCACAGATGTGGTGAGTAACACCAGTGTCCACCCACCATTCTTTAGGATTTCCGACAAGATTTTCCTTGGAAACAACTGCAGAAAGATTTATGTCATCTATACCATTGGAATTTTTGTCCACTTTGGTCATATTAGCTTGAGCAGGCTTTTTGCTTGATCTTCCTTTGCCACTGCACTTGTTGCGGCAATCTTTGGCTTGATGTCCCTCTTTCTCATAGATGTAACATTTGCCATTGAACTTGTACTACTTAGTTTCCCCCCCTTTAGAGCCTTGAGCAGAACTTTCTCTAGAATACTTTCATTTCTTTGCTTTTAGAGCATGTTCCACCATATTTTCCTTAGACTCCATTAGATGCTTACCAACATGCCTCTCAGAATTGCGGTTGTTCTCCTCAATCCTCAAACGCACAATCAATTATTTCAAAGTCATTTCTTTGCGCTTATGTTTGAGGTAGTTTTTGAATTCCTTCCAACCTTGTGATAATTTTTCAATTAAGGCAGCAAATTGGAAAGATTCACTGAGAGACATGTCTTCTGCATGAATGTCATGCAAAATGAGTTAAAGATCTTGAACTTGGTTGATCACAATCTTAGAATCAACTATTACAAAGTTTAGAAATTTTCCTACTACGAATTTTTTCGAGCTAGCATCTTCTGTTTTGTACTTTTTTTTCAAAGGCTCTCAAAGTTCCTTTGTCGTCTTGATAGGACTGTAGACGTTATACAATGTGTTATCAAGTTCATTCAAGATGTAATTCCAGCAAAGGAAATCAACATATTTCTAGGCATCGACCACAACAACCACTTGTCAGTCGGTTTCATCATCGTTCAGAGTAAGAGCATTCTCACAGAGAAAACGTGCCAGGTTGAGAGTAGCAAGATAGAATAGCATTTTATGCAGCCATCTTTTAAAATCAGTTCCTAAGAACTTCTCTAGTTTTTCACCGTGATTGACTGGCAAAGTCACAACAGGAGAAGGGATTGAAGCAATTGCAGTCACTATACCAGTACTGATTTGAGCATTAGTTTCAGTAGCCATGAATTCTAAATTATAATTAGAATTTTAAACTACACATAAAATTAAACCATAAACACATAATTTAAATTCAGTAAAAATAAAAGAAACAAGAATTGTAACTTTTATTTCTAATTAATTTGAAAATAAAATTTTATTTAAACAAATTAATTTCACACAGAAAAATATTTCTGTAACACTTCAAAAATTAAAATACTGAAAACAGAATTTAAATTAATAAAAACTCAGAAATTATGTTTGAAATTCAAAATTAATTTCTGACCAACTTTACAAATGAATATTCTGAAATTGTTAATAACTACCAGTATATTACTACTAGTTGTCAAAGAAAATAAACAGTATATTACTACTATTTGTCAAACAGTATATTACTACTATTTGTATTTCCAACTAGAATATTACTTTGTATAATCATAGAAAATAATTTCGGCAAGAAGAAGAAAGGAAGAAAGATAAACAAACGAAAAATTCTGTATAAACAGAACAATTCAAGTCTATCTTAAGATTGTTGGAACAATCTTCTATGTAAAATAAATAACGTGAAACCAATCAAACAAATAAAAATAAATTACTTACAGAATTTATTTACCGAAATGAAAAAATACAAAAATGATCAAGTCGAGTGTGTGACACTCTGTCCTTAAGATTGATTTACCATGCTTCGGTGCTTAAGGATAAATGGTGTCTATCTCCCGAGATACAATGATCTACACAGATTGTAGTAGCACTCTAAACAATCTGTACAGCGAACTAGAACCTGTGTTCTATACTCTCAGAACTTTTCCTAAAAATAATATAAAGAATATGTCTATGCAAGAGAGCACAAAGAAGACAAAAAGAGAATTTTTGGAACGAAAAAGTTACTGGAAGAGGATCTGCTTTTATAGGCAAAGTGGTGTCCCTTTGATAGATCCGAACAGATGCAATTCAAACTGAACAGATACAAACTCCAACTGAACAGGTATGAAAATGAATTGAACCTGTTGAAACAGGGTTGAATCTGTCCAGGTATAATCTGTTAAAACAGGCTGAAAGAACTATTTCAACCTGCTGGAAAATTGGATTAGAGGAGACACTTTTTGGACAGAAAATTTGAATTCAAATTGCAAAATTTGAATTAATTTTGTTCACGAAAAATAATTTTCCCCCAAGAATTTTTGAAATAATTTCAAATAAATTTTGTTGAAAAAATTAATATTAGGCTAAATCTGACCCACACCCAGTAGGACCGACGGCAACGTGTGCGTGTGTAGTGGTTTGAGCCAAAGCCTGCTTTATCCATAACTCATCCCTTCTACAAACTTGGGGTGCCCCTTGGAACCTAACCCCAGTTTGTCCACCTAGAGCTTATATAATCGCACAAGCTCTCTTAAAGTTTCAATGTGGAACAAACATTACAAGGAAACTCATATTTTACTCTTTAATTGTCCATTCCACAAATCCGAAAACGACGTCAATTTTCCATTCACTCATAAAGGGTTTTGATGAACCGTTTGCACCGTGTGACTTGTCATGCGGTAAGGAACACGTCACCTCTTTGGACCCACCCCAAAAGACGTGTGGGCCTCACTCAAATTTGAGCTCAAAATTAACCCAAAATAAGCGTATAAAAAACCATAGTCCAACATTACTGAGATGAATTTATTTTTTTATTTAATTGTTTATACTTCTCTTTTCTTTGTAAGAATTTCGTTACGTGTTCAAAGGTAAAATTAGAACAAAATTTGTTGTTATGCAATTTTGAATTAATTTTGGCAGAAGTCATAAAAAGAGTACAGCTATATATCATTACAACATATAAGAGATTTAGAAATCAAATATTTTGGTCTCTAAAAGTGAAAATTTTATTGCAAAAAGACATTTAAGGACCAATTTCTATCGTTACGAGGATAGTCGCTAAAAGGTCGTCCCGAAAAGTCAAAAACAGGACTTTTAGCGACAAAATTTTGAAATGTCACTAATAAATAGATTTTTAGGGACAAAACAATTTGATCTCAAAATAGTTTATTTTTTGAGACAAAAAAAATTGGTCCAAAATGGATAATAATTCATCACTAATGTCTAATTTTCGTTACTAAAAATATAATAACGACACTTTTTGCAACAAAAATATTTGATCCCTAAAAAATAATTTTGTCCCTAGATTTTGGTTTCTAAAATCTCAAGTTTTTGTAATGTATTGCTAGGTATGTACATGACAACAAATTAGGTAATTTTATGATACAAAATGGTGACAAAAAAACATTAATATACCTAATTTTAGAAAATAAAAAACTTTTAAGCTAATTAACATTTAAACTTCTCTACATTCAAATAAATTATTTTTTTGAAAAAAATGAAAAAAAAATACATAAATTTTTACAATTACATTTGATGAGGTGCTATTTTTTCTTTTTTGAATTTTTACATGTTAATCTCGTTGTTAATTGTGTTAAACACTTTTTTTTTTTTTTTTAACGTGATCAAGTAACTATTCAAATACTTCTCATTTAATTTGAATGTTGAGAAGAAAAATATACTAATAAAGAAAGATTAGGATCTCGAGATTGATTTCTAGTGAATGAATTATTTTTAATTTTTTAATGTGATTAATTAGTTATTAAATAAAATTTTTTACAATGATGGGTGACGGGAGCCATCGCCCCTTAATGGGACCCCTGAAAAAGACAAATTTTATATCAAAGCATATGCAATAATGAATATTTCCTCCCTTCTAATTTGTTAGTCCATTATTTTATTTTGAAATGCCTAAAATGATAGTCTCATTTAAAAACTTAAAGTAAAAAATATTTAATTTTTTAAAATTACTCCTTTTAATTAATTATAAATATATTAAAAATGGAGGAGAATGTTCTCTAGTTCAAAATATACTAGAGGGAACTGTTTGGGCCCATAGGACCCATCACGAGTATCGTTTCGATGATCTGAATCGCTCATTTTACTGAACACTTCGTAGATTTCATCCATAAGAAAAAATTAAATCGATCTGATAACTAGAACTCGTACAATTTATCGTGTTTTTCACTAAAAAATAAACGACAATTATGTTATTAAAAAATGAAATATATATTTTTTTATGACAAAAATAATAAATTGAACAAATTACAATTGTCGGATGTACTTTTTTTTTGAATAAAATAAACGAAATACTCAACAAAATAAACAATTCAAATTATCGAAATGAAACTTGTCATGAATCCTAAGATTTTAAATCGGAAGAAATTGTCTTCCATTAAAAGAGAGAGACATTAATAAAAAATATATATTTTAAAATTTAAATTTCAATATAATGATCCCATCTGCCTTAAAATGTTGGAACCAACAGTATTGGGATGGATGGTGTATATAATTAAAGCCAAAGTTATCCAAATTCTAGGAACATACATAAAAGCTTCTCCATTGTGTTCATTGCACACAAATAACAGAGGAAAAAAACAGAATAAAAAAAAAAAAAAAGAGATGGGGAAGCTGCTCTCTGCAATTCTGATTCTATGTTCAATGGTGATTTCCGTGCCGGCGATTCACGGCGTCGCCGAAGATTCAAAATCGGTAGAAAAGTAGCTCGACAACCTAACCCATTCAAAACAAAAGCTAACAAAGCTTCACTTCTACTTCCACGACATTGAAAGCGGAAACAACACAACTTCTATTCAAATCGCTCGAGCACCCAACAATAACAGCACATCCACAGCTGCTTTCGGTGGAATCAACATATTCGATAACGCAATGACAGTAGGGCCTAACATCACTTCCAAGCACCTCGGCCGAGCTCAGGGTCTATTCGCTGCTTCTTCGCTCGGACCACAGAGTCTACTAATTACTATGAACTTGTTTTTCACAGAAGGAGACTTTAATGGTAGCACTCTCGCGATCGTTGGTGGTGACCCAATATTAGATCAGTACCGTGAGATGTCTGTCGTTGGTGGTTCAGGTGAGTTTCGGCTCGCACGAGGAATCGCAACCGCCAAGACTTTCGCAAACAATCCTGCGACGAACACTGCTGTTCTTGAGTTCCATGTTGTAGTTATTCATTATTAAGCTGTCTTCGATTGAGTGACCAACCATGTTTGTGTTTTTCAGTTTATGGCGTTGTGTTATTTTCACATAATTTTTTTCACAGAGAGACTATGATCGAATGAGTCTCACTTTTATCAATTTTCAATATTGGGCTGCGATTGAAATCCTCTTTTTTTTTTTTTTTAATATCTATTTTCAAAATAAACGATTAATAGTTCTTGGGAAATTCTATGGTTGGGGTATCTAGCATACACACTCTTGGTTATTGTATTGTTAGTAACGACACATTGTAATATTATTACTTATGATATTATTTTAATTATAATTCAAGAGTTATTTAGTTATACATGTTTGTTATAACTTAATTTTTTTTTTTTAAATTATAACTATCAGTTGTGCCATTTATGATAATCAAACTTACAAATCCCATACTTTGTGCCATAGTATTGCTCATAATTTTTATTCTATTACTTTAATGAGATAAAAGGATATTTTTGTTGAGCAATGCTATAGACCACTAATTTACCATCACTAATACCACCACTAGTGAGGTGGCAATTGAAAAAAAAAAAGAAAAAAACAAAACAAGGCACAAAACACATGTGGTAGTGGGTGGGACCCACTGCCACATCATTAGAGCCACCACTAATTAGTGGTCTAAAGCATTTTTGATTTTTGTTTAATTGTTTATACTTTCAATCTTGCTACAGACCTGTACAGCTCTAATGAGCTGTCCGGGAATAAAAAAAAAAAAAAAAACAGTGAAGTAAAAGACAAAAATAGGAGAAGAAAAAGACAAATTAGAGATGCATTAGAGGTGTTTTTTTAGAGGTCCAAATCATTTTTCTTATACTTTTCTATTCTTTGTTAGAATTTATTCCCATATTGCAAGGTAAAATCAGAATGAAATATACTATTATGTAATCTTGAACTGATTTGGAAGTTATAAAAAGATGGTTATTATATATTACTGCATTTTGTATTGCTAGGTACATGACAAGAAATTATGTAATTTGGCGATACAAAATGGTGATTAAAAAACAGTGATACATATAATTTCACTAATAAAAATAAGATTAAATTGATCCAAATTGAAAGACAATATGACTAAATGATAATTTGGAGAAAAAAAGTGGTTACTTATTAATTTTTTCCAAAACAAAAATTGTGCACCTAGACTGGTTATTTCTTTCTTCTTCTTCTTTTTTCTCTCAATTCCTATATTTCTAGTCTTTTGTTTACTATAGACTTTCCGTTAATTTTAATTTCTTGAATCTTTTTTCCTAGACTTTGTGGGTGATTAGCATCTCGTGTTCTGTAATATATTGTCTGTATATAAGACAACTATCCTGGCTTGCTAAGAACTCACAATAATAACAACAAAAACAATTCAAGCAAAATAATACTAACTTTTTCAACCACCCAAGTTTGTGCATATTTATCCCCAAAAAAATTACATATCTGAACTCATACACAAAAAAATTACATATCTGAACTCGGCCCAATTTTTCCCAAAAATTACCCTCTCATGATCTAAATTCAATAATTAAGAAGTGATATAAAAAGATGATAATATATCTTATATTTTTATTAATTTAAAAAAAATTAATTATTAGTTGATCTTTTATATAAAGCTGGTTATTTAAAAATGAATTTCTTTCGCTACAATCACGGAGTTGGAACAGGTGAAGGGAAATTATAGTAAAAAAGACAGAGAGTGACTGATCATCGGTGTTTGCGCGTAGTTTGTGCGAGTACATAGTTACTCTCTCTACCTCATAATTTTCTCAACATTTTTTTTTTTTTTTTTTTTTTTTTGTATTTGACCATCTTCATTGTATTTAAATAGATTAAATTCTGTTGTGTACTAAACAACAATTAGAATATAAAAATATAAAGGAAATGAGAAAAAAAATGTTTGATTACAAAAATCAAATCAGAAATAGAATTAAATAAATAAAAATAGATTTTATTTTGTTACCAAAACAAATTTAAAATCTGATTTAAATAAATAATAAAACAGAAAATAAATAAATTACTTACTTGATTAATATCTTGAATATTATTTTGATCAAGTCCAGTATTTGACACTGTGTCCTTAAGACAGATTGGTCCTCTCTACGGTGGTTTCAGAATGTGGACGTCTATCTCCCAGGATGAAATGATCAACTACAAACAATAGCAGCACTACAAATTGTTTGCTTAACGAACATACTAAGTGTTTACACTCTTCCTTATAGAAATTAAATGCAACAAAATGCGGAGAATTATAGCAGAGGTAAAGTAGGAAAATTCTGAATGAAACATCAAATGAGGGTTGTCCTATTTATAGATGGATTGGTGGCTGCAGGTTTTGAATTAAACAGGTGCAAACCTGTTTCAACAGGTATGAAACCTGTTTGGTTTTGAATTAAACAGATTTAAATCTGTTGGGTTCAAAATTCAAACAGATAAAACGGGAAGGGACCTGTTTGGGTGTACAGAAAAACCGGACCAGTTTATTTCCAGAATTAATTTGAATTCTGGATTTTATTTTTCCAAAAAATAAAATTAAATTCAAATATTTTTTACCCAAAAAGATAGGTATTGGGCACCCATGCCCAAGCCCACCCGACCGGACGAACGGACGGCGGCGGCGGCGCGCGCGCTCGTGTGGTGATTTTTGGGTCCAATGGGTTTAGGCCATTTTGCCCATAACTTCTATCTCTAAAACACTTGGGTACCCCTTGGGGCACACCCCAAATTTTAATTCCATGTCTTATAAACCCACTCAAAACTTCTCACCAAATCAATGCGGGACAAGCCTTATTCAAACCTTTAAGAATTTTTCACCAAAACTCAATTTCCATAGAGTATACTTTGACTTTAATTTCCCATTCACTCGGTAATGGTTTTGAGCAACCAAATATACCATGTGAATCACAAAGCGGCATAGAACGCGTTACCACTTTAACCCACGAAAATCAACGCTCGAGTCCCACCTAAAAATTAGACCAAAGTTAGGAAAAAATTCTGGTTTTACCTAGAATTTTCCAACCATTTCCAACAATCCCCCACATGAATGGAATTTGATGACAACGGAAATGCAACAATATGCAGACTTTATCGAAAGAGTATAAGTCGAAAATATCTTGCATCAGGATAGGTAGATTTTGGAATTGAACCTTCCCTAGTGATAACCTATCGGACTTACTAGCTAACCAATGGACGCGATGCCTTGAATTGTTCAGCCGTTTGTGTAAGTGTAGACACCCCATTTTTGACCGCCCCTAAGACTTGGGCACTATTGATGGTTTGCTCGGTGTTGAGAGATGTGCAGGGCAAAGAATCAGTTTCTTCGGCTAGAAGAGAGGCAAATCTTTCAAAACACTTTGTTTAGGGTTTTGGAGTTGAAGAAAAGAGGAAAGGAGAGGAGAAAACTAGTTTGGGAGAAGTTCGACATGAATCCGGGTAGAAGCGAGTCGAGCAGCCCTCGCTGAATTGGACTTATCCATCTGTACACTTGGGGTTTAGCTATGAGGCCACCACCGTTGAAAATCTTACTTTCGGGGCTTCATTTTGCACTCAAGAATCTCCTAGAGCCAAGTCCGGGTGAGGAAGATATGATCAGTTGAAGTCGGGCATCATCCCGGTTGGATCGAATCTGCGCGGCTTCACGGAAAAGGGCATAACTTTTTCCACAGGAGGAATTTTAATGCAAGGTTTGCGCCATTGGAAAGCTAACTTCCGGGGCTTCAATTTGGACACCCACCGGTATTTTTTTGACCTTGGCATCATCTATCGGCAATCTATTTTGCCGACCGGCACTTTATTTTGGCTGACGACCAAATTTTCTGGCCGGTTTGCACCATTTGCACCCTCCAAGCCTGGTGCATCCCAGCTGTGCCAGCTGGGATGCACAGACCCTACTCCACGTGCATATATGTGGCTATTTTGAGCCTTTGCACACCCTTTGGCCCCTTTTCTTGCACCCTTTGCTCAAGGCTTCTTGAGGAAGCCTTTACCCCTTATCTTGGCTTCCTCAAGAAGCCTACCAGCTGTCCAAGCTTCTCCAATAAGCCTTGACCTCCCCTTTAAACCCCTTTGACCCTTTGAAGCTTGTCTTGGAAGCTTAGTATTGCCTATATAAGGAAGCCATCCTCCTCCTTTGTTTTGGTTCAGCAAAACCAGACCTAATACATACATATAACATATATATCACCCTCTCTCTCTATATCTCCCTCTCTCTCTACATTTGGGAGTGTTATAGTGATCAAACACCCTTGTTCTTGGGCCATTTCTTCATCAACTCATAGCACAAGGCATCCAACGCCCATTCCAGCAGCTTGAGGCTGTCCTCCAGAGGTTAAAAGCTTCCAAACTCAGTCCAAAGGTTGCTAAAGTTTGGTTCTACAAGGGTGAGTCTCATTTTCCCTCTTTTGCGCATTTTTTTGGCCTATATCTAAGCCATAGTTGCTTGCACTTTTGGGCTCCGACCTAAACTTCAAATCATCATATTTTGAGGTCCTCTTCACGTTTTATTGAGGACCTCTTGCTGTTTGAGGACAGTAGCTTGCACTTGCTTCAATATCCTCCTTGAATGCCATAATCTTGCATAGAATTTTTGTCTTGCGTCTGATCTGTTTTAGAGCCTGATGTAAACTGAAAATAGGCTTATTTTGAGCCTCTCTTCAACATTGAAGAAGGGCTCAACACTGTTTGGGACTTCCATGTTGTACTCCCCTTTATATCCTCTTTTTGGTCCCATTTTTGTATGTCTTGGCAGCCCCTGATGTTGCTGTTTTTGGACCTTGGTCCGAACTAAAAGTGGCTTTATTTTGACCTCCTGAACATGTTTTATTAAGGGTATTTTCTTGTTTGGTGAATGTTTTGTATACCTCATGTTATAGCCACTTTTGAGCCTCATTTTGCATTGTATTTCTAGCATGTTTGTATACTGATTTCGGGGCTGCCATGAACTGTAAATGTGCATATTTTGGGCCCCTCTTCAATGTTGTTGAAGGGCCCTAACATGTTTGGGGACATCAGCTGTGAGTTGTTTCATAATCTCATGTTTAGGGCCGTTTTTGTATGCCATTGTTGCCCTATCTTTGTTTGCTTTTTGGCCATGAGTTGTACTAGTAAAATGCTAATTTTGGGGCTGCCTTTCTACTTTCTATTCATTTCATATCCATGTTGTGCATGTTTGATATAGCTATAGGCCATTTCGGGTGCCAAAGTCCATGTTTCGGGACTATTCCATGCATCGGGTGTGTTTTCGCCTCATTCCGGGGCTGTTTTCCCCCATATTACAGTGCTGAAATCCCATTAGCATATTTGCATGTCATTTTCCATGCCATTGCATTGCATATGCCACTGCCTCGGTTTGCGTGCCCGTGTGCACGCATTTCGAGGCACTTCATTTTCATTCATCGGCCTCTTATGTGAGTGTGGCTGAGGCTCTCTCATGTTAGTATAAGTCCATGTTGCATTCTATATGCCCTTTTAGCCATTGCATTGCATATGCCATTGCCTCGGTTTGCGTGCCCGTGTGCACGCATTTCGAGGCACTTCATTTTCATATTATGGCCACTGTTTTAGGCCTATTTGGGGCTGCCTAATTCATGTTTAAGTCCATCTTCTATTTGGTTTGCATGCTTACCTTGCATGTTTGCTTGTAAGCTTTGCATGATTATATTGCATTGTTCATGTTGCATGATAGCTAACATGCTTAGGTTGCATTGCATCAACATGTATTCCTTGTCCCTTGATTTGGGTGATTGGGATTGGGAGTTTGTTTGATTGATTTTCATTGCATTTGAAATCAAAGTTGCATACTTGATTCCTTGGGCCATCATGCATAGAAATGCGTGATTGGTGGTCCGAGAATTGAGGCACATGCCCCTTTGAGTCATTACCATGATAAGGGACATGAATGGTGCATATATGCCTTGAATTGTGCTGCCATGCTTTGCTTTGCACTCTGTTGCTGTCAATTGCAGGTTCTGCAGACATTCCTTGCCGACCGGCAGTATATATTGCCGACCGGCAGTAAACAAGCAGCCGATGGATTCATCTTGTGCCGGTGACTACACCGCACTGCCGGTGGCAATTCTACTCAGCCGGTGGCACTCCCCAGTGTCCAGGGATGCAACCCTGAGGTTTTGACAGCCTCCAGAGGAGCAGAGGAAAGAAAACAGAGGCAGCTTGCGCATGGCGGCGCATTTCCCGAGGCGTTTACTGCTTTTCTTAGTCTATTTTAATTTGTTAATTAAATTAGGCAATTTGTAATATTTAATTAGCTTGCGTAGTTAATTAATTTGTAATATTTATTCGGTCCCTCCGAGTGAGGGTAAATCTGTAATAAGTGTGTGTGGGTGGTGTGTATGTCTTCCAACCTCACTTCTTTCTTCCCTTTTATTTACCTGCTTATGATGGTAGATTAGGGCACATTTACTTTAGCATACCTTATGCTATGCATGCGTGCATTCATGCATTTGTTGACATGCATCAGGCTCGGTACATCACGCTAACTGCATTTGTACTTCAATTTACGAATCGAATATGTGATAATTGATCGCATTACATATGCCATGCTTAGGTTAACCGAGCCTATCTAAATTGCATCCTGTATGTGTTGCATTAGGCAATTTAACATGAACTAGGACACGCACATTTTGCTAACTAGTTTACTGTTTTGGCACGGAGTACTAGGTAAGCTTTTATGCTTTAGCATATCGCATGCGTGTGAATGTTGCCATGATAGCATGATTACCATGAGGCTAGCTGCTTATGTGATATAACTGCTTGAATGCCTGTTGAATTACCTAAAATGGAATAACACATTAAAACTGTGAATTTTAAAGCCCACTAGATAGTAGCAAAACCATCTTTTCTAAAAGCCCACTTGAGGGTGGCAAAACCTGCATTTTAGCCTACTTGCGAGTAGCAAACCATTTTCAAAACAAACATGAAATGTTTTGTTCCAATTTAGGCGATTTGGTCTATACTTGTTTGCTGCGCGCATAACATAGTAATTCTAGGCTAACAATTGGTTTAAGAACACATAAAGTTTTCAAAAAACGGATATCACGGTTAGTAGAGGCTGGTCTTCGGACCAGGCGAGAGGGGGTGCTCATAGCTGACCTTCCCCGATCGTACCCAAGCTCCCGAGCCGAGACAACTCCGGTGATGACGGACATGTGGCCTTCGGCACTGAGTCAGGGTTTCCTAAATTCTCCCATTTTAAAATATTTAGGTGGCGACTCTGTATCTGGCAAAGCAGTCCATGTTCGGTACTACTTTTTTAAAAATCTGTTTCTCAAAACGATTTGCCAGATTTGGACTCTTTGGTTCAGATTTAGAACCGTGACGAAAATCGAGTCCGAACTGTAGCATGAGGCCCACGCGGGCGCGTCTACAGTTTCTGGCGACTCTGCTGGGGATTTTAGAGAGCTTGACTCGAACTCGTGATATCCTATTTTGATCTCATTTGTGTGTTTCTTTGCATTGCATGTGCATTGGTGCGCCTAGGAACACAGTGTTTGCCATCTGCCATTCCTGAACGGTTTGCCGGAGGCTTGTCTTGTCAAGACATGTCCGTAAGGCTGACCGGCTATGGGCTCTGACAGTATGGGAACACAAACCCCGGTTTTACCGGGGCACCCTTTTTGACCACTCGACCTAGTACATTTTCGGATCCATACTGACCATTCCAAATTAGGACAGGCTGCTTACCCGATGTTAGGTTGTTTGAGAACTGCTGTGTGCATAGTGAAACCCTAGCTCCTGACAAAATAGGACAGGGAAACCCTACCCCAACATAGGGATGTTTTGGCTCTTTTTACTTGCTATGTGCTTTTAGAGTGTATCTCTATAGGAATGCATATATCAGTTTGCAAGTTTGGGCATCAGGCCTGTGGGCATCAGTATTTGGGGAATCAGTTTTACCTGAGGGTATCAATTTTGGGACAGATATTTGGGAAACAGTGATCAGTATTGAGCACAGTCATTCCACTATGATTATATCCGAGCTGAGATGCTGTCTGTTTTCTCTTTTGCAAGGTAGTCCTGGAACCATAGCTTCAGAAGGCTCCGATATCCCCCGGGTACATTGGACTAGTGCTGATAGACTTTGTTAGGTCAGAAATTCAATTCAAGGGCAACCAGTGTTCTTTTGCCGAGGCAAGGTAAAGAAGGGCCAAACAGGGCTCATCGGTTCATCTGATCCGATAGTCACCAGCCACATCACCTTTGTTCGGACTCAGCAGACCGTGATGGCACAGGGTTCAGAAGAATTTGTGGCCGTGATAGCAGCGTTAAATCAGGGAACTGCCATGCAGGCTGAGACCAGTATTGAAACGCAGCGCCCACCTGGGGTATCTGCCTCACATCCAGCTTTGGAACCCCAGCCAAACTTTGACCCACTTCCGCCGGTTGAAGATTTGCCGTGTCTGAATTCTCGGGAAAGGTTGACTCAAGCTCAGGTGCTCAGACCCCTGGTGCAGCCTACTGAGAGGCTTCGACCCTTTCATGTTAATGAGCTCAACCCGACTACAGTGAAGATTGCGAACCTTGAGAAGCAATTCAAAAAGGCCCAGGGCCTTAACTCCATTCCCGACATTGAGGATGGGCACACCGAGGCTGCCGTTCGGCTCCCAGACAGATTCAAAATGCCATGTATTGACCGTTTCGACGGGTCTGGAGATCCAATGGTACATATCCGACTTTTCTTGGATGTCCTAAAGCCGATGGGACTGACTAAGCCACAGAAACTCTCTCTATATGGAAGAACCCTGTCGGGTGTAGCAGCTACTTGGTACACTAAGTTGGAGGACAAAGTGAAGGAAGACTGGGAAGAATTGGCTGAGGCCTTTGTTGATCAGTATTCCTACAATACCCAAGTTGAAATGACCATGCAAGAGCTTGAAACAACCCGCCAGAACCCAACAGAGCCTTTTGTGGAATTTGTAGCAAGGTGGAGGGCAAAGGCAGCACAGATGACAGATCGTCCTTCTGAGAGGGATCATGTGCAAATGATGGTGCGAAACCTCGAGCATGATATGTTGTAAAAGTTGATAGTCGCTCCATTATTCACTTTCAAAAGTTTGCAGAAATTGGGGGTTCAGGTCGAGAATGCGTTCAACAGCGGGATCATTCTCAGAACAAGTGAACCGACAAGGAGGGCGATTGCAGGGAGTACCAATGTTGGTAGTAGCGTCATTCCCAAACCCACCGAGATCAATGCAGTCGCCACAGCCAACCCTTTTGCCAAACCAAGCCTACAAACAGCCGGCCCAGCCCGAGCTCAGGGCAGAACTTTCACTCCCCTCTATATGAGCTTGACTAGCGCACTAAAAGCCTTGATGGAAAGAGGGCATCTCAAACCCCTCGATCCTCAACCCCTGCCTAACCCACTTCCAGCCAGACATAATCCCTCCAAGTACTGTATGTACCATCAGCAGCGCGGTCATGGTACCGACCGTTGCTACCGCCTTCTTCATAAGGTCCAAAATCTCATCGACAACCAGACGATAGCTCCACCTTCAGACCCTAATGACCAAGTACATCACCCATATCTCAATCTGATCCACACACTGGCCGTCCCTTACGACCCCAGCATGTACATCACCCCAGTCCACCTACCCAGGCCTAATGTGTTTATCCCAGAGAGCCTGGACTTATGCATGATGGGTGCATCTGAACCCCAATTATCTCAAACCCATGAACCCACTACTTCTGAGCTGATGAAGATGATCGAAGATCTTCAGAGAACTGTGGCAGATCTAGCCTTTGGGGTTTTGGCCCCATCATCAACCACATCACGTACCAGGGAGTTCATGTCTAAAGGCTCCCCAACTTTGGGACGGGTTGCATTGGAAGAAGGCCAATCTCTTGACAAAGTGGAAGCGACGGGTAAGAGCAAGGTAGGAGCAGGAAATGGTCACCATAAACACCTTCGCTGGGATATTGAGGCTTTGAAAGCTGAGGGACTGAACAAAGAGCAAGTCCTCGCAGTTGTCACAAAAACTGTGGATGACACTTTCGCCACTCAGAATGAGAGCAGTCTGAATCAAGGGGCAAGCCGGGAGAAGCGCCTTTGTACCAGGAATGTTCCCTTCAGCCCTAATCCCTTGCTCGGAAGAGATCAGCAAACCCAGTCAGCGCCTACCAATCCCTTTGCTGGTGCATCCAGCAAAGCTCCACAAACCTCAAAATACCCACCTCGAGGCCAGAGGGTATTCGCACCACTGTACATGTCTTTATCGGTGGCCTTGAGGGTCCTGATTAGAGAGGGGGATCTAAAACCCCTGGAGCCGCGACCACTGCCAGATAGACTTCCTTCCACCCATGATCCGACCAAGTACTGTGCCTTTCATCAGCAAGTCGGCCATGTCACTGATGGTTGTTTCCGTCTTCGCCACGAAATACAAGATCTGATTGACAATAAGGTCATCGTCGCACCAACTCAACAAAGTCTATCGTCATTGGATCAGTGAACCTGGGGGATAATGCGGTGCGATCGGGGGATGAACCACCTGCGGGCGGCGCTCAGTTTACTTCAGATGTGGCGTTTGGTATGCACAATTCTGAGCAATGTGCGAACACTAGTTTTTGTACTTTCTGACTTGGGTATTGGGTCGGTTTTGTTGCTTTGTATATGGTCAGTCTTTTTGTACTAAGTCGGTCAGGTCTGTCTTGTTGTATCGAGTCAGTCTTGTTTTGTTAAAGTCAGGTGATTCCGGGGGTGTTACCTCGGGCATCACTATTTTGTTTTGTGTTTGTCTTTTCGCTTTCTTTTGAGTCTGTTTCTGCCATGGAGCCAGTTACACCAACAGTTATGAATGAAACAACAGTGATTTTTCATGCTTTTGTGCTTACTTCTGCCTTGTGTCAGTTGTACCAGAAAGTCGAATGGGACGACAGTGCATTTCACCTGCTTCTCTGTGCTTTTAAGTTATTGCGTTGACCTAAGTTTTTCGAAGCTATTTTTGAACATTATGATGAAAACGAAGAGGAAGGAATTCCTCAGGTTTTTTGCAAAAATTTGATCATTTGAGAGAAAGAGAGGCATGCTAAGCCTTTAATGATCGAGATCATGCTTGTTAATATGAGTACTGAGAAGGATCCTGGCTTGATCCAGATTGGTCCCACACTGTCTTCAGCGCGAGCGACTAGTCGCTTTCTTAAAAGATTTCAAAAAAAAAGTTTTGCGCGATCCTGCGAAGACCTGTGTGGAATCGCTCTTGAGATTGTGCAGCCTAGGATCGCTCTCAGCCTCGAGACTCGACCCCTCATTTTCAAACCTTGAACTTGGATTCAGAAGGTTCAACGATCAACCACAATGTGAAGCCTGTGTGGCCTGATTTGAAGCAGCCCATGAATTAGGGGCAGGGAAGTCAGACCAAGAAGATCAGATGTCATCAAAAGAAACTTGCAAAGCTAGATCAGAAGTATCCCTGGAACTAGGGGCAAAAATGCCAGATGTGCTCGAAGAGCCGAAGATTGGTCGTCCTGCAAATCAATGAAGACCGGCAAGAACGCCAAATCCCAGAGGGAGGAAAGAGAAAGTATTGTTAAAGAAAAATTGAGTTCCGATCTATAACACTAGGGGCAAATCCAGCCCCTATGGGATGGACTCCTGCATTGTCAGCAAACAACAGTCACTCTCCTGGATTCAGACGGATTCGAGATCTCAGAACCATTTGACATGGACAAAGCTACACTTTTACCCTTGAGAGGCTCGTTGGGCCGAAAACCCGGAAGGGCGACCCAGGCAAAAGTTAGAGCAAGAAAAAAAAAGAAAGAACAAAAAAAAGAAGGAGAAAAATGCAAAAGAAAATGGAATGAAGAAAATGCAAAAAACAAAAAAATCAAAAAGAAATGAAAAGAATTGAAAAGAAGAAAAACATAGCTCGCAAGGTCGAAAACCCGCAACGGGCGCCTTGGCAAAAGTTAGGGCCTAAAAAAAGGAGAGGTTAATACCCGAGTGTACCTTAACCCCGAACTACGTAAGGCTTGATTCCCATGTTTGGGATACGTAGGCAACTTCATTCTGAAGTCCAGCCATAAACACTTCCAAATCGACTGTGTCCATGCGATGGTTCTGGTCATCTTTGTCTTCGCTGTATCTGAGAGTCTGGTTGTGTTCGTCGCCCTGAAGACTGACTACAATGCGCTGCGATGCTATCCAAACAAGGGGCAACTTTCCGTTGCCATACAGTATGCCGCGGTGCCATTCAAACAAGGGGCAACTTTCTGTTGCCGTGCAGCTCTTTTCAAGCAAGGGGCAATTTTCCTTCGGATCTGAAGTTGCGCGTCTTAAGAGTAGGTTCCGTGCTTGTTGAGCATTGGCCGTTTGCAAAAATAATTTTTGAGAATCTTTATTGAGGTTGACTGATCTCTCGAAAATTATTCCGTCTTTTCCAAAACTGGACCATTTCTTGGACCCAAAAAGGAAAATTTTCAGTGCTCATAACCTAACTTGCATGATTTTCAAATCAAAAATTGAACAAGTATGTTAATCTGACTTTCATATTGGTCAAAATTGTTTCAGTAGAAAGCAAAAACAAAAAATGGTCAAAATAATGAACTAGGGGCACAGTTGAGTCAGGCTTCCTGTCTTTCTCCCGTTGTCAATGCATCTGCCAAAAAGGGCACTCTACCTGCCAGAAAAGGGCACTACTGAAGCTGACCGCAAAAGGGCAGAAGGCTCTCACATCCTCCACGCAATGAGGTATCAAGCCAAGTGTGAAGCACGAACGGGAACGGATCAAGATATTCCACTCCTTTGTTTGGACAGATGTAATCACGTCCAAACTCCCCAGTAAGAGCATCGTAAACCAATGTCGATTGTAGATCTGCTGCACATCCAGCCGCATCGCAACCCCTCTGTGGGAGAAAGTTCACTATTGTGAGCAGAAGAAGAGAATCTAGCAGAATGCTTGGGGCAAGAGCCCAAAATTTTTAGCTTATCCATCAACCACCCAGGGGAGGGATGAAAAATGAGAGATTAAAGAATAGAGAGATATGCGCTGAGAGAAAAACGAGAAAAGGGTTTTGAGAGAAAAACCGAGCTTGAGAGCCGAGTGATGTGAGAATCACAAATAAGAAAGGGTGGGAATAATACCCGGTGAAACAGGCTCCCTGTGCACGTCTGTGTGTCGTGTCTTTTGTTTTGTTTGTCTCGATTCTTGCTTTGAGTCGTTCCGAGCGTGTCTCGACGTGTTTAGGTTGTTTACCTTTTGTTTTCCGTTGTTGAGTCTTTCTCGCTGTGTTCAGTCGTAGGCTCAATACCTGGTCGAAAACTCATCTCTCAATTTCAAAAATAAATCGTTTTGTGCTCAGAGTGCTGTGCCATCCTTCACGTTTGTGCAAAACAAGATTCTTTTTTCCATAAAACTGCAGGGTCCACCCCCGATAAGTGTGAACGGTGAAACCAGGACCTATCTGAAGCTATGATGGTTCCACACTGCAAAGCAAAGACAAAAGAGCGAAAATCGAAGTATCTGAGTTTGTGTCAACTTCAGAAAATTCCGTGATTGTACTCCGGACGTACCTCTTCAGGGCCTTGTCAATGCTCCGAAATATGAGTGTACCTCTACCTCAGGCGCAAGATCAATCCTGCTTCAAGGTTATACACTCTTCCACTTGCATTGTTATGCACCCACTTCACTTGCATTGTAAATGCATTATACCTATCAAGTTTCTTCCTCGGTCATGCACGATATTGTATGCACGGTTCATTCGAAGAAGTTCCGTTTTGAGGTCACTCACTTTTGTGTATCAATCACACACACTCACTTTAGTGTATCAATCACACTTCATTCTCATTTAGTGTATCAATCACACTCTCTTCACTTAGTGTATCAATCACATTTCTTTCATTTTGTGTATCTATCACACACATTCTCATTTTGTGTATCTATCGCGCACATATTCGCTTTTGTGTCTATTGCACTCTCACTTAGTGTATCAATCACACTTCTTTCATTTTGTGTATCTATCACACACATTCTCGTTTTCTGTATCACACTTCATTGATTTAGTGTATCAATCACACTCTGTTCACATAGTGCATCTATCACACTTTGTGTTCATTTTCAGTGTATCAATCACACTTTGTTCACACTGTGCATCTATCACACTTTGTGTTCGCTTTTAGTGTATCAATCACACTCTGTTCACATAGTGCATCTATCACACTTTGTGTTCATTTTCAGTATATCAATCATACTCTGTTCACATAGTGCATCTATCACACTTTGTGTTCACTTTTAGTGTATCAATCACACTCTGTTCACATAGTGCATCTATCACACTTTGTGTTCATTTTCAGTATATCAATCATACTTTGTTCACATAGTGCATCTATCACACTTTGTGTTCACTTTTAGTGTATCAATCACACTCTGTTCACATAGTGCATCTATCACACTTTGTGTTCATTTTCAGTATATCAATCATACTTTGTTCACACTGTGCATCTATCACACTTTGTGTTCGCTTTTAGTGTATCAATCACACTCTGTTCACATAGTGCATCTATCACACTTTGTGTTCATTTTCAGTATATCAATCATACTCTGTTCACATAGTGCATCTATCACACTTTGTGTTCACTTTTAGTATATCAATCACACTCTGTTCACATAGTGCATCTATCACACTTTGTGTTCGTTTTCAGTATATCAATCATACTTTGTTCACACTGTGCATCTATCACACTTTGTGTTCGCTTTTAGTGTATCAATCACACTCTGTTCACATAGTGCATCTACCACACTTTGTGTTCATTTTCAGTATATCAATCATTCTTTGTTCACTTAGTGCATCGATCACACTTTGTGTTCACCCTTTGTGTATCTATCACACTATGCTCACCATACTCGCTTAGTGTATCTATCACACGCTCAACTACTGTATGTATCACATATTGCTTCATATAGTGTATCCATCACACTCGCTTCACCTTTTATGTATCTATCACACTATGCTCACTTTGTGTATCTATCACACGTTCACTTTGTGTATCCATCACACGCTCCCTTTGTGCATCCAACACACACGGTTGCTTAGTGTATCTATCACATATTTGCTCAGTGTATCCATCACACTTGTTTCGCTTTGTGTATCTATCACACTTTGCTTTGCTTAGTGTATCAATCACACTTTATTCATGTAAGCATGTCCATCACACTCTCTTCACTTTTGTGTATCTATCACGCATGTTTGTCCACTTAGTGTATCTATCACACTTCGTTCACTTTTGTGTATCTAACGCACATGTTCATGAGAATTGCATAATTCTCTTACATCCTTTCTGCACGAGGTGTAGTTTGGCTCGAGCTTACTTGCTTGCCTAGCATTCGCTTAAAATGTTGCATTTATTTCACATAATTGCTTCATTACAGCTCTCTTTACATGATCATGAGTGATAACCGGCTTCGCGTAGCGTATAAGTCCAACTTTCGAAATCGGCTTCGCGTAGCGTATAAGTCCAACTTTCAAAACCGGCTTCGCGTGGCGTATAAGTCCAACTTTCAAAGTCTTCCTGCATATCATTTGCATCCTGCCCCTGAACTACGCTGGTTTGATTCCTTGCAAAGGGATACGTAGGCAGCCTGTGGGCGCAACCATTTATTTATCGATATTTTGTTTTGTTTGTCCAAGTCTTCGGCCTTGTCAAAAATGGGTCGTCTCTGGGCTTTGACATTCACTCCCGTCATTGTTATGACTTTCGAGTTCTGTCAAAGAGGGGCAACTGTAGACACCCCATTTTTGACCGCCCCTAAGACTTGGGCACTATTGATGGTTTGCTCGGTGTTGAGAGATGTGCAGGGCAAAGAATCACTTTCTTCGGCTAGAAGAGAGGCAAATCTTTCAAAACACTTTGTTTAGGGTTTTGTAGTTGAAGAAAAGAGGAAAGGAGAGGAGAAAACTAGTTTGGGAGAAGTTCGGCATGAATCCGGGTAGAAGCGAGTCGAGCAGCCCTCGCTGAATTGGACTTATCCATCTGTACACTTGGGGTTTAGCTATGAGGCCACCACCGTTGAAAAGCTTACTTTCGGGGCTTCATTTTGCACTCAAGAATCTCCTAGAGCCAAGTCCGGGTGAGGGAGATATGATCAGTTGAAGTCGGGCATCATCCCGGTTGGATCGAATCTGCGCGGCTTCACGGAAAAGGGCATAACTTTTTCCACAGGAGGAATTTTAATGCAAGGTTTGCGCCATTGGAAAGCTACCTTCCGGGGCTTCAATTTGGACACCCACCGGAATTTTTTTGACCTTGGAATCATCTATCGGCAATCTATTTTGCCGACCGGAAAAATATTATGCCGACCGGCACTTTATTTTGGCCGACGACCAAATTTTCTGGCCGGTTTGCACCATTTGCACCCTCCAAGCCTGGTGCATCCCAGCTGTGCCAGCTGGGATGCACAGACCCTACTCCACGTGCATATATGTGGCTATTTTGAGCCTTTGCACACCCTTTGGCCCCTTTTCTTGCACCCTTTGCTCAAGGCTTCTTGAGGAAGCCTTGACCCCTTATCTTGGCTTCCTCAAGAAGCCTACCAGCTGTCCAAGCTTCTCCAATAAGCCTTGACCTCCCCTTTAAACCCCTTTGACCCTTTGAAGCTTGTCTTGGAAGCTTAGTATTGCCTATATAAGGAAGCCATCCTCCTCCTTTGTTTTGGTTCAGCAAAACCAGACCTAATACATACATATAACTATATATCACCCTCTCTCTCTATATCTCCCTCTCTCTCTACATTTGGGAGTGTTATAGTGATCAAACACCCTTGTTCTTGGGCCATTTCTTCATCAACTCATAGCACAAGGCATCCAACGCCCATTCCAGCAGCTTGAGGCTGTCCTCCAGAGGTTAAAAGCTCCCAAACTCAGTCCAAAGGTTGCTAAAGTTTGGTTCTACAAGGGTGAGTCTCATTTTCCCTCTTTTGCGCATTTTTTTGGCCTATATCTAAGCCATAGTTGCTTGCACTTTTGGGCTCCGACCTAAACTTCAAATCATCATATTTTGAGGTCCTCTTCATGTTTGATTGAGGACCTCTTGCTGTTTGAGGACAGTAGCTTGCACTTGCTTCAATATCCTCCTTGAATGCCATAATCTTGCATAGAATTTTTGTCTTGCGTCTGATCTGTTTTAGAGCCTGATGTAAACTGAAAATAGGCTTATTTTGAGCCCCTCTTAAATATTGAAGAAGGGCTCAACACTGTTTGGGACTTTCATGTCGTACTCCCCTTTATATCCTCTTTTTGGTCCCATTTTTGTATGTCTTGGCAGCCCCTGATGTTGCTGTTTTTGGACCTTGGTCCGAACTAAAAGTGGCTTTATTTTGACCTCCTGAACATGTTTTATTAAAGGTATTTTCTTGTTTGGTGAATGTTTTGTATACCTCATGTTATAGCCACTTTTGAGCCTCATTTTGCATTGTATTTCTAGCATGTTTGTATACTGATTTCGGGGCTGCAATGAACTGTAAATGTGCATATTTTGGGCCCCTCTTCAATGTTGTTGAAGGGCCCTAACATGTTTGGGGACATCAGCTGTGAGTTGCTTCATAATCTCATGTTTAGGGCCGTTTTTGTATGCCATTGTTGCCCTATCTTTGTTTGCTTTTTGGCCATGAGTTGTACTAGTAAAATGCTAATTTTGGGGCTGCCTTGCTACTGTCTATTCATTGCATATCCATGTTGTGCATGTTTGATATAGCTATAGGCCATTTCGGGTGCCAAAGTCCATGTTTCGGGACTATTCCATGCATCGGGTGTGTTTTCGCCTCATTCCGGGGCTGTTTTCCCCCATATTTCAGTGCTGAAATCCCATTAGCATATTTTCATGTCATTTTCCATGCCATTGCTTTGCATATGCCACTGCCTCGGTTTGCGTGCCCGTGTGCACGCATTTCGAGGCACTTCATTTTCATTCATCGGCCTCTTATGTGAGTGTGGCTGAGGCTCTCTCATGTTAGTATAAGTCCATGTTGCATTCTATATGCCCTTTTAGCCATTGCATTGCATATGCCATTGCCTCGGTTTGCGTGCCCGTGTGCACGCATTTCGAGGCACTTCATTTTCATATTATGGCCACTGTTTTAGGCCTATTTGGGGCTGCCTAATTCATGTTTAAGTCCATCTTCTATTTGGTTTGCATGCTTACCTTGCATGTTTGCTTGTAAGCTTTGCATGATTACATTGCATTGTTCATGTTGCATGATAGCTAACATGCTTAGGTTGCATTGCATCAACATGTATTCCTTGTCCCTTGTTGGGTGATAGGGATTGGGAGTTTGTTTGATTGATTTTCATTGCATTTGAAATCAAAGTTGCATACTTGATTCCTTGGGCCATCATGCATGGAAATGCGTGATTGGTGGTCCGAGAATTGAGGCACATGCCCCTTTGAGTCATTACCATGATAAGGGACATGAATGGTGCATATATGCCTTGAATTGTGCTGCCATGCTTTGCTTTGCACTCTGTTGCTGTCAATTGCAGGTTCTGCAGACATTCCTTGCCGACCGGCAGTATATATTGCCGACCGGCAGTAACAAGCAGCCGATGGATTCATCTTGTGCCGGTGACTACACCGCACTGCCGGTGGCAATTCTACTCAGCCGGTGGCACTCCCCAGTGTCCAGGGATGCAACCCTGAGGTTTTGACAGCCTCCAGAGGAGCAGAGGAAAGAAAACAGAGGCAGCTTGCGCATGGCGGCGCATTTCCCGAGGCGTTTACTGCTTTTCTTAGTCTATTTTAATTTGTTAATTAAATTAGGCAATTTGTAATATTTAATTAGCTTGCGTAGTTAATTAATTTGTAATATTTATTCGGTCCCTCCGAGTGAGGGTAAATCTGTAATAAGTGTGTGTGGGTGGTGTGTATGTCTTCCAACCTCACTTCTTTCTTCCCTTTTATTTACCTGCTTATGATGGTAGATTAGGGCACATTTACCTTAGCATACCTTATGCTATGCATGCGTGCATTCATGCATTTGTTGACATGCATCAGGCTCGGTACATCACGCTAACTGCATTTGTACTTCAATTTACGAATCGAATATGTGATAATTGATCGCATTACATATGCCATGCTTAGGTTAACCGAGCCTATCTAAATTGCATCCTGTATGTGTTGCATTAGGTAATTTAACATGAACTAGGACACGCACATTTTGCTAACTAGTTTACTGTTTTGGCACGGAGTACTAGGTAAGCTTTTATGCTTTAGCATATCGCATGCGTGTGAATGTTGCCATGATAGCATGATTACCATGAGGCTAGCTGCTTATGTGATATAACTACTTGAATGCCTGTTGAATTACCTAAAATGGAATAACACATTAAAACTGTGAATTTTAAAGCCCACTAGATAGTGGCAAAACCATCTTTTCTAAAAGCCCACTTGAGGGTGGCAAAACCTGCATTTTAGCCTACTTGCGAGTAGCAAACCATTTTCAAAACAAACATGAAATGTTTTGTTCCAATTTAGGCGATTTGGTCTATACTTGTTTGCTGCGCGCATAACATAGTAATTCTAGGCTAACAATTGGTTTAAGAACACATAAAGTTTTCAAAAAACGGATATCACGGTTAGTAGAGGCTGGTCTTCGGACCAAGCGAGAGGGGGTGCTCATAGCTGACCTTCCCCGATCGTACCCAAGCTCCCGAGCCGAGACAACTCCGGTGATGACGGACATGTGGCCTTCGGCACCGAGTCAGGGTTTCCTAAATTCTCCCATTTTAAAATATTTAGGTGGCGACTCTGTATCTGGCAAAGCAGTCCATGTTCAGTACTACTTTTTTAAAAATCTGTTTCTCAAAACGATTTGCCAGATTTGGACTCTTTGGTTCAGATTTAGAACCGTGACGAAAATCGAGTCCGAACTGTAGCATGAGGCCCACGCGGGCGCGTCTACAGTAAGCCAAGACAATAGATTTCACACAACATATCTTCTAACACATCGTGGTTCTCACTGTTGTGTTTATTTTGGCCTTGAATGCTCCTGGTTTTCATGAGTGTTTCTAGAGAATTAAACCTTTTTTCATTCTCATAGAACCAGCCCCGGTTCGATACTCATATAGATGATTGTTATTATGAGTATCTCCTTATACTCATCTTGACTTTCATGCCTAAATCAAGATATAAGTAATCATTAAAACCAAAGCTTATCCTTATACTCCTACATACAACATATGTTGCAGATATCACTCTCACCATAGGAATGTGTAAGGAATTTTAATCCCTTGGTGATTTCTGACGGGCCACACATAACTTAGTTGTCCCTTTGAACTTAGTTCATGGGATCTCCAGTCATATTAGTAGGGTTACCATTATGATGACGCTTATGTAATAGGCTTTAATCCCATCCCCTTCGATGAACTATACACTAGCTCTTTCGCCAAACCTTTTGTTAACGGATTCGCAATATTCTCTTTAGATTTTATATAATCTATTGAGATTATTCCATTTGACAACGATTGCCTAACGGTATTATGTCGACGACGAATATGTCGTGACTTACCGTTATATATATGATTCTATGCCTTGCCTATTGCAGATTGACTATCACAATGAATACAAATAGCTGGCACAGGTTTTGGCCACATAAGAATGTCTTCTAAGAAGTGACGAAGCAATTCTGCTTCTTCTCCTACTTTGTCTAAAGCAATGAACTTAGATTCCATTGTGGATCGTGCGATGCATGTTTGTTTTGTGGACTTCCAAGAAACAGCAGCGCCTCCTAGAGTAAAGACATATCCACTAGTGGATTTTGAATCTTTAGTATCCGATATCCAATTTGCATCACAATAACCTTCAAGTACTGCTGGATATCGAATAAAGTTCCAACCATGATCACGAGTAAATCTTAGATATTTAAGAACCCGAATGATCGCTTTTCAATGGTCTTCTCCGGGGTTACTAGTATACCTATTCAATTTACTGATAGCATAAGCCATATCAGGACGAGTACAATTCATTAGGTACATTAGGCTTCCAATGATTTGGGAGTATTTTAATTGAGACACTGCATCACCTTTATTTTTCGATAAATAAAGACTGATGTCTACAGGTATTCTAGCTACATTTAAATCATCCTTGATAAATTTAGCAAGAATTTTCTCAATATAATGTGATTGAGATAATGCATATCCGTCAGATGTTTTAGTAATTTTCATTCCTAATATAACATCTCTGACCCCCATATCTTTCATATCAAATCTTTTGTTAAGCATTTGCTTAGTTGATTTGATCATGTTTTGACTGCTTCTAATGATAACCATGTCATCCACATAAAGACAAACTATGACATATCCTTGGTCAGTGTTTTTAACATAGATGCATTTGTCACATTCGTTTATCTTAAACCCATTAGTAAGCATTGCATGATCAAAATTTTCATGCCATTACTTAGGTGCTTGTTTTAATCCATAAAGAGACTTTACACGTCGACAAACTTTCTTTTCTTGTCCCGACGCTACAAACCCTTTGGGTTGCTCCATATAGATCTCTTCATTTAGATCACCGTTTAAGAAAGCTGTCTTAACATCCATTTGATGTATTTCTAAATTAAACAACGCTACTATAGAAACAAACATGCGAATGGATGTTATTCTTGTCACAGGGGAATATGTGTCAAAATAATCCAGACCTTCCTTTTTTCTGTAACCTTTAACTACAAGTCTTGCTTTTATACTTGTCAATTGAACCATCTACCTTCATTTTTCTCTTCAATATCCATTTATATCCAAGTGGTTTAGAACCTGTGGAAGATCCACCAATTCCCAAGTATGATTTTGCATAATGGATTCAATTTCATTATTAACAGCCTCTTTCCACAAAAGGTGTTTGAGGACCTGTCATTGCTTCCTTAAAGCTTTGAGGTTCATTTTCTAACAGGTATGTCAGGAAATCTGGACCAAAGGATTTTGATGTTCTCGCTCTCTTACTTCGTCTTGGTTCATCATCAGTTAAATCCTGTTAGTTGAGACCATTACTAGTCTCTTGTGTTTGATTGTCATTAATCTCTTGACTTTGTGTACAATCATAAGTTCTTTCCTGTAAACTTAATTCCTGTCCTTTCTTGTGAGGAAAGACATGTTCAAAAAACACAGCATTCCTTGACTCTATAATAGTGTTCACATTTATATCAGGTATTTATGATTTATAAGTCAGAAACCGATAAGCACTACTATTCTGAGCATAACCAATAAACACACAATCTACTATTTTTGGTCCAATCTTAGTCTTTTTAGAAACAAGAACTTCAACTTTTTCCAAACACCCCACACTTTTAAGTATTTGTAGGAAGGTGGTCGACCTTTCCACAATTCATAAGGAGTGCTATTGGTTTTCTTGTGGGGTATTCTGTTAAGAACATAATTAGCAGACAATATTGCTTCCCCCCACAAGTTCTGTGGTAAGCCTGAACTTAGTAACATGGCATTCATCGTTTCTTTTAGGGTCTATTCTTTCTTTCAGCAATTCCATTTTGCTGAGGAGAATAGGGTGCTATAGTTTGGTGAATAATGCCATGTTGTGTACAAAATTCATTTAATGGTGCATCATATTCACCACCCCTATCACTTCTAACCATTTTAATGGTTTTACCAAGTTGATTTTCAACTTCTGTTTTGTAGAGTTTAAACATTTCTAAGGCTTTATCTTTACTTCTAAGTAAATAAACATAACAATATCTTGTGCAATCATCGATAAATATAACGCCCTCAAAATAATGGATAAAACCCATCTCATTAGACATGCATTGATATAAAATAAACTAACCATTTGGCATTCATCGTTTCTTTTAGGGTCTATTCTTTCTTTCAGCAATTCCATTTTGCTGAGGAGAATAGGGTGCTATAGTTTGGTGAATAATGCCATGTTGTGTACAAAATTCATTTAATGGTGCATCATATTCACCACCCCTATCACTTCTAACCATTTTAACGGTTTTACCAAGTTGATTTTCAACTTCTGTTTTGAAGAGTTTAAACATTTCTAAGGCTTTATCTTTACTTCTAAGTAAATAAACATAACAATATCTTGTGCAATCATCGATAAATATAACGCCCTCAAAATAATGGATAAAACCCATCTCATTAGACATGCATTGATATAAAATAAACTAACCATTTCTATTTATCAGAGTAATTCTTACAACTGTATTACATGTTAACAACAAAAGCAAATGCCCTATAGGCTTACAGCTTTCCAAGTTAACACTTGGTTACAAAAAGAAGAGTACTAACTCAATACATATTAAGCCCTTGGCTTGAGTTTACATGTAATACATCAAAATAAACAAAAAAAAAAAAAAAAAAAAGAGTCTTCAACTCTCATCATCATCCAAGCTATGTCCTTGGAGGTGGCATACTACCTGTACCTGAACATAATGTCCCAAAAAGGGTGAGCCAACGCCTAGTAGAGATATGCTAAACACAGTATGAGCGATAACTAAGACATTAGCAATTGATAAATGTTTAATTTCCATAAACCAATTCACAACCCGTTTCCATTTCTTATCTGTTTCACAATTTGCATCAATGGCTCAGAACCTGACCAACTACTTATATGAGACTATGACTCATGTTAGAAATTTCCCATTTTATAATAGATAAACATATAAGTTGTATCAACATCTCAACAGATAAGCATACAAGCTGTATCCACATTTCAACAGATATGCATATTAGCTATATCAACACTTCTAATGACAAGCATATGAGCTGTATCATCACATTATCTGACAAGCGTATGAGCTGTATCAGTGGAGTCCATCCCTTATCTCCTCTCAAACAACATCCGGTTTAGAGGTGCATCCCCTATCTTCCCCTAAACCGTGGAGTACATCCCCTATCTCCTCCCACACACACAACGTATATACACAAAGGTCATATACACAATCAATCAATACATAACGTTAATGTATTCTATCAACCGTCATACTCTATGACATATCCAATTGATTAGTTTTAGTTTGCCTAATCATCATGCGTTGTCTACAACAATCAAAGCTACCCTCCACCGGTAGTCCAAGCAATTATTTCTAAACAGATAATAAAAGCTTCAACAGATAAAATATCAATGTTTTCAAAAGTGAGCGATTAATAAATCTAACTCCACTATTCAACCATATAATGAACCAATTTCATTATTTCCAACTCAATTCCATAAGTCCACAATTTTCCCAAATTAATTATACCAATTAATTTATTCAACAAATTAGGATTTTCTACCCTATTTCCCAATATTGACCCAATGGCCTATATATCAACAACCAACAGCCAAATCATCATTTTGAAACCCAAAATACATATTTTTGAATCAAAATAACAAAACCCTTTTTAACATTTTCAAACCCTAACTTCCCAAAATCAACCATTTAACAAAATACCCAAATATCTAGGTCAAAACCCATAGTTGTGAGTAGGAATCCCTACCTCAAAAGATGACACCCAAAGGAAAAGATGATGAAAACGAAGTTGCTCCAAACCACGAGTTTCTCGGATCAAAAGATAGCCCTTGACGATCAACAACTTTTTTGTAAAGGCCAAAGGTGAAGAGACAACTCTTACTAGATCAATACCTAGAGAGAAGGCAAGGTTCTAGAGAGAGAAGCTCTCAAATGGCTTTTTCCAAAAAGCAAGAGAGAGAAAGAATGAGAAAAAGTGATTTAAAACTGCCCTACAGCCAACTGATATACGACATACCCGCTCGAGCGGAGAACACAATGCTCGAGCGCCAAGAACAAAAATCTGGACACGCTCGAACGCAAGAAGGTCCGCTCGAGCGCCAAGACACAAGAATAAAGCACTTCCGCTCGAGCGCGAAAACCAGTCCACTCTACCGTAGATTTCCCCCTTCCAGAACTTATACCCAGAAAGTGCTACCTGCTCGAGCGTCAACAAACCCGCTCGAGCGCCATCGCTCAAGCGTAAAGAAACTCGCTCGAGCGTAGAAATCACACCTGCAGAAGTTTTGCAGGGACACGAAAAACTGGGAGTGTGCAATCCCCGCTCGAGCGCTAGAAGACCCGCTCGAGCGGACCGCCTAAAAACTGGGCAACGAGGAATTGAAACCAAGGCCTAACCAACCTGTAATAACCCTGCCCAAAACATCCTAAAATTCAATCAAGTGGAATTAAAGGACGACAGCAAGATAGATAACAATACCAACTTCACGGAACCGACCTCAGAATACAACAGAACAGTAAAGGGACAACCGGGATCGCTATAACCTCCCCCCCTTAAAGAATTTCGTCCCCGAAATTAAACACAAGCTTTTCAAAAACAGGGTTTCTCCATTCTCAACAACATTACAACATAATATTAAACAACCCGACCCATTTTCGGTCAATCCCATCTCTTTACAAGAGGCACATCACATTATTCATAACAACCTGCATGATCAGCATGTATTCTTTTGAAATCTACCAATTTCAACCTGTTTCTTACAATTTCTTAACACATGCAACATTAATATTATGCTTGCATTTCCACAATATACTTAGCATATGCAATGTTAAAACCAACTTTCATTAACCAAAACATTCACAATGTTTTACAACTTAAGACATATACAATGCTCTTAAGGTTCAACAATATTACAGAATCTCATTACAAAAATTACACATCAATAAACATGTCCGGATACTTCTCACGAACTTCCAACTCACGTTCCCAAGTGGCTTCCTCCACTCTATGATGTTTCCACAAAACCTTTACCAAGGGAATGGTCTTGCCTCGCAAGACTTGATCCCGTCTATCCAAGACCCGTACCGGTCTCTCCTCATGCGAGGCATCCTCGTCTACCTCCAAGTCGGTCCAATCCAACACGTGGGACGGATCTGGCTCATATTTCCGAAGCATACTAACATGAAACATTTCATGCACTCCAGACAACTGCGGCGGCAAAGCCAAACGATAAGCAACTTCCCCAATCCTCTCGAGGATCGCAAAGGGACCAATAAACCGAGGGAATAATTTCCCACTCTTCCCAAACCTTATCAAACCTCGCCTAGGTGATATTTTCAAGAAAACATGATCACCTACCTCAAACGCCAAAGGCCTCCTCCTACGGTCGGCATAACTCTTTTGGCGACTCTGGGCTGTAACAAGCCTCCTACGGATAAGCTCAACTTTCTCCGTCGTCTCCCTAACCAACTCCGGACCTACGAAAGGTGCATCGCCCACCTCGGCCCAACACACTGGAGACCTATACGGTCGGCCGTACAAGGCCTCAAACGGTGCCATACCGATGCTAGATTGAAAACTGTTGTTGTAGGCAAACTCCACCAAGGGCTAGTGCCTCTCCCACGTCCCACTAAAGTCAAGGACACAACCTCGAAGCATATCCTCAAGGATCTGAATAGTACGCTCGGACTGCCCGTCAGTCTGAGGATGATAAGCCGTACTAAAGGTCAACTTAGTGCCCAAGGCACTCTGCAAACTCTGCCACAACCTAGCAGTAAAACGAGGATCTCTGTCTGAGACGATCGTCACTGGGACCCCGTGCAATCTCATTATGTCCCGAATATACAAGTCGGCAAGATGATCTACCGAATCTCTCACGTGCATAGGAATGAAGTGCGCCGACTTAGTCAACCGGTCTACAACCACCCAAATGGCATCACTATCCCGCTGAGTCCTCGGAAGACCTACAACGAAGTCCATGTGACATGCTCCCACTTCCACTCGGCAATAGGCAAGGGTTGCAACAAACCCGCTGGCCTCTGATGCTCGGCTTTCACTTGCTGGCAAGTAAGGCACTTAGACACAAAAACAGCCATATCTCTCTTCATACCCCGCCACCAAAACTGGCGACCCAAATCCCGATACATCTTAGTGCCTCCCGGATGCACCGCAAGACGCGAATGGTGAAACTCTCGGAGTACTTCCTCTCGGCAAGACTCCGGTACAAACAAACGGTCTCGGTATCTCACACTCTGGTCAGGATACACCGTCAAACCCTTCTCAACTTTGCCACTGGAGATCTTCTCTCGGAAGGACTCCACCTCAAGGTCACCTCTCTGTGCCTCTAACACTCGAGTCACAAGTGTAGGTTGCGCAACAACAGAAAACAAGGCCGCAGTCTCAACAGATTCGCCCAGAAACAACTCAAACTCACCAAGCGCACCCAACATCTCCCATTCCTGGATGGCTATACAAGCTACATCACTAATGGATTTCCTACTAAGGGCATCGGCCACAACATTGGCCTTTCTCGGGTGATAGTGCAACTCAAAATCATAGTCCTCAATGAACTCCATCCACCTTCTCTGCCTCAAATTTAAGTCTCTCTGTGTAAACAGATACTTCAAACTCTTGTGGTCCGAGAACATCTCGAACCTCTCACCATAAAGGTAGTGCCTCCAAATCTTCAAGGCAAAGATCACTGCTGCTAATTCTAGGTCGTGTGCAGGGTAATTCTTCTCGTGTATTTTCAACTGACGTGAGCCATAAGCTATCACTTTCCCCTCTTGCATCAACACACAACCCAAACCCTCTCGTGAGGCATCACAATAGACTGCATAACCCAACCCTCTCTCCGGAATAATCATGACCGGAGCAGTGGTCAATCTAACCTTCAACTCTTGGAACGACTTTTCACAAGTCTCACTCCATACAAACTTGACCCATTTCCGCGTCAATCTAGTCAAAGGCGAAGCTAGCCTGGAGAAATCTTTCACAAACCGACGGTAATACCCAACTAATCCCAGAAAACTGCGGATCTCAAATACACTCTTAGGCTGTGCCCAATCTTGCACTGCCTCTACCTTGGATGTATCAACAGACACCCCTTCCCCAGATACCACATGGCCTAAGAATTTGACCTCTCCTAGCCATAACTCACACTTCCCAAACTTGGCATACAGCCTATGGGCTCTAAGTAACTCAAGCACCACTCTCAAGTGTTCCTCGTGCTCCTCCTCAGAAGGCGAATAGATAAGAATGTCGTCCACGAAAACGACTACGAAACGGTCTAAGAATTTCCGGAAGATCCGGTTCATCAAATCCATAAAGACTGTTGGTGCATTGGTGAGCCCAAACGGCATCACCAAGAACTCATAGTGGCCATACCGCGTACGGAATGCCGTCTTAGGAATATCCTCCTCCCTGACCCTCAATTGGTGGTAACCCGATCTCAAGTCTATCTTAGAGAAACAACGGGAACCCTTTAACTGGTCAAACAGATCATCTATACAGGGCATAGGGTACTTATTCTTGACCGTAGCCCGATTTAACTTCCTGTAGTCTATACACAATCTCAAGGCACCATCTTTCTTTTTAGCAAAGAGGGCCGGTGCTCCCCACGGCGAAACACTAGGGCGAACAAAACCCTTATCTAGCATTTCCTGGAGCTGAATCTTCAACTCACTCAACTCGGCTGGGGCAAAACGATAAGGTGCCATAGAAATCGGCGCTGTGCCCGGCACTAAATCAATAGAGAACTCTATGTCTCGGTGAGGTGGCAAACTAACGAGATCCTCAGGAAAAACATCCGAATACTCACAAACCACCCTCGACAAAACAATCTGGGTCTCATCACACTCACCACTCATAAAGCTAGCAAGTAGACCTCTAAGCTCGTTCCGCCCTTGAGGACCATACATCGGTGGCAACACACTACCAACCCGATCCCCCAAGAAATGGAAACACTCCCCGCTCAAGGTACAAACCGTGACCCTCTGGCGGTAGCAATCAATAACAGCCCGGTATGACGACAGCCAGTCCGTACCCAAAATAACATCAAAACCCCTCATGGGCATGACAACAAAGGGAAAAGGAAGCCTATGGTCGGCGACCTCTATATCACAACCTCTAACACCTTGTTTCAAGATCAACTCACCACCAACAGGCGATACTACACATAGGAGATGCTAACTGTGCCAACTCCAATTCCAAAACAGATGCAAATGCAGCAGACACAAAAGAATGAGATGCACCCGTATCAATCAAAACACTAGCAACCGAGTTGCAAAACAGAAAGGTACCTCTCACTACTGATGGAGCTGGTACTAGATCCTGCGCGGTATACACGCGCCCTGTAGGCCCCTGATCCACCTGCTCACCTCTAGGAGCAAAAGACTGTTGCACTGACTGGGATGACGAAGCTCCCGGATTGGCCCTCGAGGCCTGCACAGACTGAGCTGGTTGATAACTCTGCGTCTGCCTAGAACCAGACGCTCCTGAAGTAGCACTCAACTGTGGGCAATACCTCTTCAGGTGCCCAGGCTGACCACACTGATAGCAAGACAAAGGCTGGCCCCTGCCCTGACTCTGGCCCTGAGGTCTAACTGTAAAAGAAGCAGCTCGCTGACCCTCTCCCTTTTGCGGGCAAACCGAAAATTTGTGACCCAGCTGGCCACACGCAAAACAAGTCAAGCCTCCCTGACTACCTCTCCCAGAGCCCGCACTCGGCACTGGAAAGGTCGATCTAGCCACACCACCCTGAGACTGCTGAGGGTTAGAACCCCTCTGTCTCCTGCCATCACCCTGACCATCTTGGCTCCTCTTGCAGCCTCTCTGCCCCTCGTCTTCCTCCTGCATCATAATCTCCATATGAGCAGTAGCATCCACCAAACGTCTATACTCTCGGATAAAGGACCCTCCAACCCTCAACTTGAGCCCATGCCTCAACTTCCGCTCAAACTCAAAACAACGGCGTTCCTCGGACGCCACCAGTTCAGGTGCAAACCTGGACAGTCTAGTAAAAGTGCCTCAAACTCGGCCACTGACAAGCCCTGCTGTCTAAGCTGGCAAAACTGCTCCCTCAGCTTCTCCCTAGCAGATGAAGATAAAAACTTCTCCTGGATATTCACAAATGCCTCCCATGCACCACCAACACTGCCCTTCTCGTACTTCCACCATTGACCCGCATCTCCCTTCAGCTGGAAGGATGCCAAGGTCACCTTTAAAGCCCTGTCCTCGATGCCAAGCATCTCGAACATCTTCTCCATTTGTTCCAACCACTCGTCAGCCTTAAGTGGTTCTTTCGGATCCCCAACAAACTCGTCCGGATTGGACCGGAAGAATTCCCTCTTCAAGAAGGAAGGCCCTGCCTCAACAACCTGGGCCTGAACTAGAGCCTGAACCGGATTCTCAGCTCGGAAAATACCCACAGACTCCCTCAAAGCATCGGCTATCTCTCGGGCTAAAGTGCTCATAGCCTCCTGACTTGCTGGCTCGGCCACATTGGCCTGGCCAACCCCCTCCTGCATTGCCGGAATATCATCCGGTAAAGGCATCTCTTGCCTACCACGTCTGCCTCATCTACCACGCCCTCGTCCTGACATCCTAATAAAGGTAACCAAGACCATTAGCACATTCACAAACGTGCCGAAGCTATAACACTCGCGTCCTAATGCATGGACAACTGTAATTCACTCCACGTAAGCACATAAACACATAAGCACTTACGAATTTCATTTCTGGATAATGATAGTCCCGAGGCGTTACTAGAGTTTCGGTTAGAAACATCATTGATCAAGTGCTTTTCCAACAAGACTCCCAGAAACCCAAAGATCCAATCAACATCCTAGAAACTACATTCCATACCCACATAGTCACATAAGCATGTTATCAATTAAGCATATAGCATATGACACTACATCTAAGTCTCTATCAAGTGAGACAAACCCATTGTGATCCTAATCACTTCCCACGTACCCAAAGTATTCGAACCTGGTACGCTCTGATACCAAGTTGTAACGCCCTCAAAATAATGGATAAAACCGATCTCATTACACATGCATTGATATAAAATAAACTAACCATTTCTATTTATCAGAGTAATTCTAACAACTGTATTACATGTTAACAACAAAAGCAAATGCCCTATAGGCTTACAGCTTTCCAAGTTAACACTTGGTTACAAAAAGAAGAGTACTAACTCAATACATATTAAGCCCTTGGCTTGAGTTTACATGTAATACATCAAAATAAACAAAAAAAAAAAAAAAAAAAAAAGAGTTTTCAACTCTCATCATCATCCAAGCTATGTCCTTGGAGGTGGCATACTACCTGTACCTGAACATAATGTCCCATAAAGGGTGAGCCAACGCCCAGTAGAGATATGCTAAACACAGTATGAGCGATAACTAAGACATTAGCAATTGATAAATGTTTAATTTCCATAAACCAATTCACAACCCGTTTCCATTTCTTATCTGTTTCACAATTTGCATCAATGGCTCAGAACCTGGCCAACCACTTATATGAGACTATGACTCATGTTAGAAATTTCCCATTTTATAATAGATAAACATATAAGTTGTATCAACATCTCAATAGATAAGCATACAAGCTGTATCCACATTTCAACAGATATGCATATTAGCTATATCAACACTTCCAATGACAAGCATATGAGCCGTATCAACACATTATCTGACATGCATATGAGCTGTATCAGTGAAGTCCATCCCCTATCTCCTCTCAAACAACATCCGGTTTAGAGGTGCATCCCCTATCTTCCCCTAAACCGTGGAGTACATCCCCTATCTCCTCCCACACACACAACGTATATACACAAAGGTCATATACACAATCAATCAATACATAACGTTAATGTATTCTATCAACCGTCATACTCTATGACATATCCAATTGATTAGTTTTAGTTTGCCTAATCATCATGCGTTGTCTACAACAATCAAAGCTACCCTCCACCGGTAGTCCAAGCAATTATTTCTAAACAGATAATAAAAGCTTCAACAGATAAAATATCAATGTTTTCAAAAGTGAGCGATTAATAAATCTAACTCCACTATTCAACCATATAATGAACCAATTTCATTATTTCCAACTCAATTCCATAAGTCCACAATTTTCCCAAATTAATTATACCAATTAATTTATTCAACAAATTAGGGTTTTCTACCCCATTTCCCAATATTGACCAAATGGCCTATATATCAACAACCAACAGCCAAATCATCATTTTGAAACCAAAAATACATATTTTTGAATCAAAATAACAAAACCCTTTTTAACATTTTCAAACCCTAACTTCCCAAAATCAACCATTTAACAAAATACCCAAATATCTAGGTCAAAACCCATAGTTGTGAGTAGGAATCCCTACCTCAAAAGATGACACCCAAAGGAAAAGATGATGAAAACGATGTTGCTCCAAACAACGAGTTTCTCGGATCAAAAGATAGCCCTTGACGATCAACAACTTTTTTGTAAATGCCAAAGGTGAAGAGACAACTCTTACTAGATCAATACCTAGAGAGAAGGCAAGGTTCTAGAGAGAGAAGCTCTCAAATGGCTTTTTCAGAAAAGCAAGAGAGAGAAAGAATGAGAAAAAGTGATTTAAAACTGCCCTACAGCCAACTAATATACGACATACCCGCTCGAGCGGAGAACACAACGCTCGAGCACCAAGAACAAAAATCTGGACATGCTCGAGCGCAAGAAGGTCCGCTCGAGCGCCAAGACACAAGAATAAAGCACTTCCGCTCGAGCGCGAAAACCAGTCCGCTCGAGCGTAGATTTCCTCCTTCCAGAACTTATACCTAGAAAGTGGTACCCGCTCGAGCGTCAACAAACCCACTCGAGCGTAAAGAAACCCGCTCGAGCGTAAAAATCACACCTGCAGAAGTTTTGCAGGGACACGAAAAACTGGGAGTGTGCAATCCCCGCTCGAGCGCAAGAAGACCCGCTCGAGCGGACCGCCTAAAAACTGGGCAACAAGGAATTGAAACGATGGCCTAACCAACCTGTAACAACCCTGCCCAAAACATCCTAAAACTCAATCAAGTGGAATTAAAGGACGACAACAAGATAGATACAACTACCAACTTCACAGAACCGAGCCCAGAATACAACAGAACAGTAAAGGGACAACCGGGATCGCTATAATAAATGTTATGAAATACTTTTTGCCTCCTCTAGTTTAAACAAATTTTAGATTACATACATCAGTATGAATTAATTCTAGAAGTTTGGTTTTCCTTTCAACCGATTTAATTGGAGCCTTAGTTAGTTTCACTTCTACACAAGCTTCACATTTATGATGAGGATTAATTTCAAACTTTGGTATATAATCCAAACCAATTAATCTACGCAAAGTATCAAAATTCACATGTCCTAATCTACCATGCCATAAATTCAACTAAAAAATAAAAGCAACAGATGTGTTATTCTTATTCATAGCAACTTTCGATACAACTGTCATTACATTCAATTTAAAGAGACCATCACTCATGTATCTCTTACCAACATACATACCACTCTTTGTTAATACAAATTTATCAAACTCAAAAACAAGCTTAAAACCATTTTTACTTAACAAAGAACCAGAAACTAAATTCTTTCGGATGTCAGGTACATGCAGTACATTGTTGAGGGTCAGTTCTTTCCTTGATGTCATCTTGAAGATCACTTTTCCTTGTCCAGCCACAGTAGAAATAGAAGAATTTCCCATGAAAAGTTGTTCACCATTTGCAGCCTCATTGTAGGTAGTGAACATCTTCTTGTCCGCACAAATGTGACGAGTTACTCCAGTGTCAACCCACCACTCCTTGGGATTTCCAACCAAATTAGCCTCAGACACCACGGCAGAGAGGTTGATGTCATTCACACCGTCAGAGATGTAATCTAGTTCAGTTACATTGGCCTGATTGGTAGTCTTCTTGCTCGTACTTCCATGATCCTTCTTAGGGCGGCGACAGTTAGAAGCTCGATGTCCAGTCTTGCCACAGTTATAGCATTTTCCTTTGAACTTCTTGTTGCTATCACCTTGTTTAGGACCATCTCCAGTAAACTTCCTCTTTTTGTTATATGGTTTATGAACTTGTTCAACCACATTAGCCTTGGACTTAATGGGATTTTTCTCATTCCTCTTTTCAGCCTTTCGATTATATTCCTCAATTCTCAGTCTTACAATAAATTCATCCATGGTCATCTCTTTGCGTTTATGTTTTAAATAATTTTTGAAATCTTTCCAAGCCGGTGGTAACTTTTCCACTAAAGCAGCGACTTGGAAAGACTCCCTCAGAGACATGCCCTCAGAATAAATATCATGTAAAATTAATTGAAAACTTTGAACTTGAGAAATTACCATTTGGGAGTCTACCATAACAAAGTCCAGAAATTTACAGACAACAAATTTCTTCGTGCTGGCATCCTCTGTCTTGTATTTCTTCTCCAAAGAATCTCATAATTCTTTTGCTGACTTCAGAGGACTGTAAACATTATACAACATATTGTCAAGGCCATTGAGGATGTAATTTATGCACAGGAAATTTGAATGTTTCCAAGCATCTACAGCAGTAACAACTTGCCAATCACTTTCACTCTCTTTAAGTGCTAAAGCCTCTTCATGGAGAAACCGGGCCCAATTTTGAGTTGTAAGATAGAACAGCATCTTCTGCTGCTATCTCTTAAACACAGTACCGTTAAATTTTTCCCCTTTTTCTCCATGATTTATTGGTACATGAACATGGTTTTGGATAGGGATCGGTGTTGGTGGAACAATCGGAGTACCACTTCCAGTTGCAGTTTCAGTAGCAGTAACCATAATCTCTGATTACAAAAATCAGAAAAAATTAAAACATAAATTAATTTTCTAGTTACTAAACCAGAAAATAAATTATTACACAAAATAATTTTATTTTCGTTGTTACTAAAACTAGAAAAATAAAATACCACAATAATTTTCTGTAACACAAATTAATATTCTGTAATTGTTAATGACACCAGTATATTATTACTAGTTGTCAAAGAAAAGAGACAGTATATTACTACTATCTGTCAAATAGCATAAACTACTATTTGTTTTTCCAACCAGAATATGTCTTTATGAAATTACAAAAAATTAAATACAATGAAGATACCAAAAATAAGTATGTCTTAAGATTGTTGGACAATTTTCACTGTATTTAAATAGATTAAATTCTATTGTGTACTAAACAACAACTAGAATATAAAGATATAAAGGAAATAAGAGAAAAATGTTTGATTACAAAAATCAAACTAAAAATAGAATTAAATAAATAAAAACAGATTTTATTTTGTTAACAAAACAAAATTAAAATCTGATTTAAATAAATAATAAAACAGAAAATAAATAAATAACTTACTTGATTAATATCTTGAATATTATTCTGATTAAGTCCAGTGTTTGACACTGTGCCTTTAAGACGGATTCGTCCTCTCCACGGTGCTTTCAGAATGTGGATGTCTATCTCCCAGGATGAAATGATCAACTACAAACAATAGCAGCACTACAAATTGTTTGCCTAACGAACACACTAAGTGTTTACACTCTTTCTTATAGAAATTAAATGCAACAAAATGCAGAGAATTATAGCAGAGGTAAAGTACGAAAATTCTGAATGACACATCAAATGAGGGCTGTCCTATTTATAGATGGATTGGTGGCTGCATGTTTTGAATTAAACAGGTGCAAACCTGTTTGAACAGGTACGAAACCTGTTTGGTTTTGAATTAAACAGATTTAAATCTATTGGGTTCAAAATTCAAATAGATAAAAACGGGAAGGGACCTGTTTGGGTGTACAGAAAAACCAGACCAGTTTATTTCCGGAATTTATTTTTCTAAAAAATAAAATTAAATTCAAATGTTTTTGGCCCAAAAAGATAGGTATTGGGCACCCATGTCCAAGCCGAGGCCGAGGCCGAGGCCGCCCGATCGGACGGTGCGCGTGTGGTGATTTTTGGCTCCAATGGGTCTAGCCCATTTTGCCCATAACCTCCCTCTCTAAAACACTTGGGTACCCCTTGGGGCACACCCCAAGTTTCAATCCCATGCCTTATAAACCCACTCAAAACTTCCCACCAAATCAATATGGGACAAGCCTTATTTAAACCTTTATGGATTTTTCACCAAAACTATATTTCCATGGAGCATACTTTGGCTTCAATTTCCCATTCACTCGGTAATGGTTTTGAGCAACTAAATATACCGCGTGAATCACAACGTGGCATAGAACGCGTTATCACTTTGACCCGCAAAAATCGACGCTCGGGTCCTACCTAAAAATTTGACCAAAGTTATGAAAATTTTTTGGTTTTACCCAGAATTTTCCAACCATTTCCAATATTGCTTAACATAGACTTAATCACAGCCAACTAAAGTAGAAAAAATATATGTGAAAAAAGTTCGAAGTATAATTATATTTCATTTATATTTTTTTGTTTATATTTTCAAATCTCCACTCAAATTTATGAACTAAACACAGATTTTAAAGTAATTACAGTGTGGTTATTCACTACAACATATATGAGTTTTAGAGATTAAATATTTTGGTCTCTAAAAGTGAAAATTTTGTTACAAAAGATATTTAGGGACCAATTTCTATCATCGTGAGGATAGTCGCTAAAAGGACATCCCGAAAAGTCAAAAACAAGACTTTTAGCAACAAAATTTTGAAAATGTCACTAACAAATAGACTTTTATGGACAAAAGAATTTGGTCTCAAAATGGTTGATTTTTTTAGACAAAAAATTTGGTTCCAAATAGATAATATTTCATTACTTATGTCAAATTGTTGTTGCTAAAAATATAATAACGATATTTTTTGTAACAAAAATATTTGGTTTTTAAAAAATAATTGTCCTTAAATTTTGGTTTCCAAAATTTTAATTTTTTATAGTGATATCATTGAATATGTATGGGATGAGATGGAATGAAATAAATTTTTTTATAATGATAAGTAATAATTTTATTTATAACATATTTTTTATAAATTAAATATTAAAATAAACATAATCATAGAAAATTAGTTCTTCTTTTTCATTGAATAAAGTACAATAAACGGGGCTTGCCAATGGTGGGAACCTCATTAGACACTGTTGATACGGTTTATCCCAGTGAATGGAGCGAACTGGTCCAAGCTCCTCAAGCCTAAACCCAAGCCCAAGCCCAAATGATCGTGCCCACCGGATAACCTGCAAACAAGTTCAACGGGGAACGGGGTAGTCCTCCAGTGAACACTCCGACGAGCAAGTTAGGAAGAGAAGTAGAGTATAGAGGAATAGATTAGAGATAGAAAGCTTAACCTTTTTCTTGTCTTCAACATTCGCTTATATCCTTTGGCAATCATTTCGCTGTCCCTTCCGACCTGCTCTCCTCGTCGAAAGCCTATGTTGTAGCTTACCTTGCTCAGGGTAAGGGGGTCCTGTTCCGGCGGAGAGGTGTTGTTGTAATAAATGCTGTGATGGGCTGCATTAATGGTGATGTGCAGTGGCAATAACTTTGCAGATCTTTGTCTGCTGATGTGGCTCGTCCTTCTCTTGCCGTGTGTCTGAATGTCATGGGCTCTTTATGCCATGTTGGACTCCAGCTGTCCTAAACCTCACCAGTTGGGTTATGCACTGGGCTCCAAGTGATGGGCTTGGATTGTCCATAGGTGATTCGTGGCCTTTATAGGCTTATACATGTCAGTAGTCCCCCATTCCCGAGTGCAGCTTTAGTCCAACGAAGGGAATATTAATGACATAGATGAGTGTGTTAGGGATTGGCAGGATGGAGGCCGACCGGAAGGAGTGATCGAGGGAGGTGAACCGACCGGGAGGTGGTTCGACTGCACAGGGTGACCGAGTGGAAGGGCCGATCACGGAGAGGACCGACCGCAAGGTTGGCCGAGTGGGATGGTCGACACTAAGGAGGGCCGACCGCGGTGGTTGGCCGAGCAGGAGGGCTGACCGCGAGGAGGGCCGACCGCGGTGTTTGGCCGACCGGGAGGAGGGCCGACCGCGGTGTTTGGCCGACCGGGAGGGCTGATCGCGAGGAGGGCCAACTGCGGTGTTGGCCGAGTGGTATGGTCGATAGCAAGGAGGGCCGACCGCGAAGGGTGAGGTGGAGGGCCATGGGGCTCGAGACGTGGCGTGTCACGTGGTGAGTTGAAGTGGAAAAGATAGGGTAAGGGGAGGAGACAGTGGTTCGTGGTCGTACACGTGGCAACATCCCGTAGGAGGGGAAGATTAGGCGTTGGATCAGAAATGAAATGGTAAGTCATTATGGGTGTTGAAGAGACAGTTTTGGCGGATGATTTTGAAAAGTTTTCAAACTGGCGAAAATTAATTGGGATCCTTGGAATACGGGCAAACCGTGGGCTTTTGGCATTATTCGATTCACCTACTTGTTTACGAAAAATCAAAATATTCCAAGTGTGAATTCCTTGTTGTTCATAATACACCTCTGCAACACTTTTTCGATTTCCTTGTACCTACCGCTGAAGCGATTCGCAAACATACCACAGAAATGGCCCAAGAAGGAAATGCGATTGTTAGGGTGGACCCACTTGGAGATGATGATGCAGTGGGGCTAGCGACGCAGTATAGGACAGAGAGGGTGGGGGAGTCGGTGGTACGATCCCATGGTTCCACCATGATAGCAGCTCCAAAGCCAATCAGCCAGGCAGAACCAGATCATTGGCACACGAAGGCTGACAAATCCATAATTACTGCGGCAGAGTTGGAGGCTATCCGTGAAAAATACCAGATCCCTGGGGAAGTGGAGTTATTGTTGCCGACATCAACGGAAAGGTTGTCTGACGCCAGGCCAGGAGAGTTTTCCCTTTATGGGGAAGCTTTGAAGGGTGGACTGAGGTTGCCACTGCCGCAAGTGGTAGAGGATGTGCTCAACCGTCTGGAGGTAGCACCGGGACAACTAATGCCCAATGCATGGAAGATCCTGCTGGCCTGTGCAAGTGCATGGCCGAAGGCGAATGGAGGGGAGGCCATGACAGTAGATGAATTCTTTGCATGTTATAAGGCCTCGGCAGCAGGAGATGTGGGTCACTCTGCAGGCAGCAGTGGGGAAAGGGTTGGTGGCGGGGCTGCCATCGTCGATCAAGGGGTGGCGACCACGATGGTTCTACGTGTCTGCCAAATGAGGGGCTTGGAGTGCGCACCATTTGGAAAGTACCCATCAGGTCTGTGGTGCCGAAACTGGGAGTAGCCGCAGAGGGGAGGGTGAAGAGGGTGAAGGAGTGGAGGGAGAAAGAAAGGGCCAAATGGGACGAGCTCGTTCAGCCGTCTGCATTGTTTGAGGCAGGGTTGGGTCCAAAGCCAAGTAGTGGGGACCTCGACCGAGCGGAGTTGGAGGCGAGGAGAAGGGCTCAAGAGGCGGAGGATCATGCCATCCTTGCTAAAGCCCAAAAATACAAAGAGCCCCAAGCCGACCGACCACCAAAACCGGTTGCGAGGGAGAGGATTCGACCTCACCCCAAACCCTTAGGAGAGAAAAACTTAGGCGATTTTGTGCCACGGCCGCCCCCAACAGACCCTTTGAAGGAGATGGAGGCGTTGGGCGTGGGGAAGAAGAAGAAGAGGGTGAGGCGGAGTGAGGGAGTGCCTGTCCAGAAGAGAAGGAGGGAGACAAGTGTGAAGGAAACTAGTGCTGCCAAGGGGGCTGAGGGGGGAGAAGTGGAGGGGACCCCAGGAAGGGTAGGTGGCCCAGAAGCGGTGGATGTTGCTTCAGAGGGCACGGAGGTGGTGCTAGTGGTGGCGGCGATTGCCGCAGGGGTCGCGAGGGCCGCCCCTGAAGGGCAAGGAGAAGATGGGGCAAGCGGTCCTGGCTCAAGAAGAGAAGAGCAGCCCCAGGGGGGCCCTACACCCCAAGGAAGGGGAGTTAGTCTGACCACAACGATCTACCACGCTCGCGCGGTGGCTGGGCGGCTGGGGGGAGAAGAAGGCCCAGCTAGGGCAGGGGCAGACCGCCTGGTGGGGATCGTAGAAGAGGCAGCCCTGCGCTCGGCATCCAGATTCAACGAGGCTGAACTGCTGAGGGGGTTATGCTCTGCCCAAATGGAGGTAACCACCTTAGCAGGGGCTCTGTTGAGGAAAGCGGGGGCTGCCAAACTCAAGGCAGATGAGGCCAAGGCCCAGCTTGCAAAGTTGGAGAGGGAGAGGGCGAGTTGGAAAGCTACCTATGTTGATCTGCAAGCAGTTGAGGTGGAGCTGGAGAGCACACGCCGCCAGGTTGTGTCGCTCGAGTTCCAACTTGCTGGTGAGCAGAAGAAGTTGGCGGAGGCCCAAAGAGCCTGCGCCGTCACGGTCGAGCGACATGAAAAGGCCATGAGCAGTAATGAAGAGCTGGTCAGGAAAAAAGATGAGGCCAATGGCAAAGTGGGCGATCTCCAGAAGGAACTGGGGGGCGAGCGCGCCAAGGCAGTAGAGGAGAAGGGGAGGCTTCAGAAGGAGTTGGAAACAGAGAGAGCGCAGACGACGGTGGAAAAGGAGAGCCTGAAGAAGGAATTGGAGGCGGAAAAGACAAAGGTTGCGTCAGAAAGGGCGACCCTGCAGAAAGAGCTAGACGAAGAGAGGGCAAAGGAAGCCTCTGAAAGGGCGGCTTATCCCGATTTGTGCATCGCAGTAGTGGAGCAATTCAAAGGGTCTGCCGAATTTCAGATGGCGGTTGATGCCGCGGTCGCGAGCAGCCTGACTAGGCAAGAATCTGGAGGGGCGGGCCCATCGAGGACGACTGCTGGAGGCAGAACTGAAGCAGAAGTTATTGAGAGCTTCCAGCAGTCAGACTTTTATAAGCACGAAATGGCTGAGTACTGGGACAGTGGCTGGAAGACGTTCAAACGTAGAGCTGAAGAGCTGCTCCCAGACTTAGACCTTAGTAGTGTAACGATTGGCGAAGACGATGTGGCCCAAACTCCCCTGGATGAGGGCATTGAAGAAGAAGACCTCCTCTCCAGTGAGGAGGAGTAACTGGGGAGGAAGGAGAAAGAGACTGTGCACCGACATTGTTTTTGTTGTTTTTTGTTGTTTTTTTTTTTTTGAATTGCTGTAATGAACTTTTGTATAAAGTTGTGGATAAATAAAATTTCAGTTGTGTTGTGCATTTCACTGTTTTTGCTTGTGCGTCTAAAGTTGAACTTGTAATAAAAACTCAATGCAGGGTGAAGGTGAGCTTGTAATAAAAACTCAATGCAGAGTAAACGTGTAATAAAAACTCAAGGCAGAGTGAAGGTGAACTTGTAATAAAAACTCAATGCAGAGTAAACGTGTAATAAAAACTCAAGGCAGAGTGAAGGTGAACTTGTAATAAAAACTCAATGCAGAGTAAATTTAGTAGCTCGTCAATGCAGAGTGAAATTGAACTGGTAACAATGCAGAGTGAAATTTAAAATGTAGTAAAATTACAAGTTTGCGTTTGCCACACTGCTCAAGTAGGTTAGTGGTTTATGGAGTGAGGCTTGGTTTGTGAGTGTGATTGAGAAAAGCATAACCTGACTTGTGTAAGAATGGTTTTGGAATTCGATTGAGCAAAGAGTGGTCTAGAGATTTGGAGTTGGAATTGTGACTAAGTGTGTCTACTAATTCCACGAGCATGGAATTTGCATGGGTGGTCTTGACCGAGTCCTGCATGCGTGCTCATTTGGGGCAAGACAATGTAGGTAACTGAGTCTGACTCTGAGACTGTGGCGCTCGGTCTGGCAGAGGATATTAGTGCTCGGTCTAGCCGAGGCTGTTTCGTGCTCAGTCTGGCTGAGGCTTTTTAGGCAGGCCGAGTACTTCATGTTCGGTCTGGCAGAGGCTGTTAGTGCTCGGTCTGGCCGAGGCTTTTTCGTGCTCAGTCTGGCCGAGGCTTTTTCGTGCTCAGTCTGGCTGAGGCTTTTAGTGCTCAGTCTGGCTGAGGCTTTTTGTGCTCAGTCTGGCTGAGGTTTTTGGTGCTCAGTCTGGCTGAGGCTTTTAGTGCTCAGTCTGGCTGAGGCTGTTGACAGTCGGTCTGGCTGGGACTTGTAATAAGTGCTGCAAATGAGAATGTTATTGAGACAACACATAGATAGCCAAGGTATAGATTTGTTGTCATGATTAGTGTAATTCAGTCGACACAAGTTTACATTATGTAACAAAACAAAAAGAAAATACAACAACTGAGCAATACAACAGTAGGGACTTATTGAAAGTAGCGCTTCAGGTGTTTAGCGTTCCAGGGGTGGGGGAGATTTCGACCTTCCATGTCCTGAAGTCGGTAAGTGCCCGGACGTGGTCGGGCCTTCACAACGTAAGGTCCCTCCCATTTGGGTGCCGGTTTGCCCTCGGTCGGATTTTTGGTGGCAAGGGTTGTTTCTCTCAAGACAAGGTCCCCTACAGCGAACTCCCTTGGTCGGACTTTGCGGTTGTAGTGTGTTCTCGTTTTCTGTTGGTATGAGGCCAGTCGGACAGCAGTGGTTTCTCTGAGTTCTTTAATTAGGTCCTGGTCTGCCCGACGGAGCTCTTCCGTTAGTGTTGGATCCGGATGTAACACTCTAGGGGTAGGCAGACCGACTTCTACCGGAATAACCGCCTCAGCGCCGTATGTTAAGCGAAAAGGAGTTTCCCCAGTGGGAGTCCGTGCTGTAGTTCGGTAAGCCCAAAGTACATTTGGTAGTTCCTCGGCCCAAAGCCCCTTGGCAGCTTCTAGCTTGGTTTTGATGATCTTCAGAAGAGAACGGTTGGTGACCTCAACTTGGTCATTGGCTTGGGGATGTCCGGGGGAAGAAAAACTTGGTTGAATTTGGAGGTCCGCACAGAACTTCCTGTACTTAGCGTTGTTGAATTGTTTGCCGTTGTCGGAAATAATGGCCTGGGAATGCCAAATCTGCAAACGATCGACTGCCAGATGAACTTGGTTGTGTTCCGCTCGGTAATGGTGGCAAGGGGTTTTGCCTTTACCCACTTAGTAAAATAATCAATGGCGACAATGGCAAATTTGGTCTGGCCTCGGCCGGTGGGTAAGGGGCCAACTAGGTCAATCCCCCACTTGGCGAACAGGTAGGGGCTGCAAAGTGTGATCAATTCGGTAGGAGGGGCACGGGGGATACTGGCAAAACGCTGACACTTATCACATTTGAGCACGAAGTCAGCCGCATCTTGGTTGAGAGTAGGCCAGAAATATCCAGTGCGAAGTATCTTGTGGGCCAGGGACCTGCCGCCCGAGTGATTGCCGCAGATAGCCTCATGAATTTCTTGCATCACATAAGTTGCTTGAGTCGGATTGAGGCACCGCAGATAAGGGCGTGAGAAACCACGTTTGTACAAAATGCCCCTGACAAGGATGTAATTGGACGACCGGGCCCTGACTTTGGCGGCTTGCTGTTGGTCGTCTGGAAGTTCCCCCGTTGTCAGGAATAGAAAGATGTCCGATGCCCAAGGGATGGGCTCGTTTTGGAGGAATTGTATTTCATGCTGGTCGGGGGAAATGGAGGGGTGGGATAGGTATTCGAGGCGGACACCACTGTTGAGGTTAGACTGGTCTGCGGAAGCCAACTGGGCCATCTCATCTGCTTTAGAGTTCTCCGTCCGAGGAATGTGCTTGATGTGGAAGGTATTGAAGAGGCGAACAAGGGGAAGTGCAAGATCCCTGTAAGCCCGCATTGTGTCCTCCTCGGCATCAAATTCTCCCGTGATTTGTTCGATGATGAGCTAGGAGTCATTGAGCACTCGGATGTGGCTGACACCAATGTCCCTGGCTAGGCGAAGGCCTGCTATCAGTGCCTCATATTCGGCCTCATTGTTACTGGCCTCAAACAAGAAACGGAGTGCACATTTGAAATAACCACCCTTAGGGGTAGTGAGGATGAGGCCCGCCCCACTGCCTTGTCTGCGGGATGATCCGTCGACGTTGAGGGTCCAAGAGTGAGGGTCTTCTGGCTTAATGGGAGTTGGTGGGGGTGGAGAGGCAGTGGTTGGGGTGGGATTAGTGATGGGCTCTGTCCACTGCTTGGGTTGATTGGGGGATCGGTCTACCGTGTCCACTGCTCTGTTCGAGCCTTGCCTTATCTTCCTGAGCTCTGCCCTCTGAGCGGAGCGAGATGGTCTACCATAAGCAAGGCCGCCAGAAATGACTCGGATTTCACCAACTGGCGGAGGGGGATTACCTGGGGGCCGAGGCTGTTGTGGGGGCAGTTATGGCCTTGGTTAGGTTGGGCTGGCTACCGGGGTGGGGTACGCCGGCGGTTGTTTCTGAGGGGCTCGATTCTTTGCCTCTGTTGTGGGCGGGTGTCCGTGAACCGGCTAAGACGCCCTTGATGAATGAGGGTCTCGACCTGATCCTTGAGGTTGATGCAGTCATCAATGTTGTGGCCATGGTCCTGGTGGAAACGACAATATTTGGACTGGTCTTTCCGGTTGGAAGGGGTCCGTGAGGGTAGGGGCCATTTGACGGGGTAATCCTGTTGGATCTGGTGGAGGACTTGTTCCATATGAGAATTAAGGGGCGTGTACCGCTCGAACCGACCGGGCGGTCGGGCCGGTGCCGACCGGTCAGTGCGAGGAGGTCGGTCGGTATATTGGGGTGTTTGGCTGTTATACTCGGTGTTTCTGGGTTCCGAGTCTTTTCTCTTTTCTCTGGGGGTCGGGTTTTTGGATATTGGATCCTGCCGAGCGGCTAGTGAATCTTCGGCATTCATGTATTTCTGGGCTTTGGATAATAGGGCTGCCATGGAGGTTAGGGGGTTTTTCGAGAGGGAGAAGAGGAAATCAGACGATCGTAGCCCGGCCATGAAAGCCGTGAGGATGACCTTATTGTCATTCTCCGCTACTTGTAGGGCTTCGGTGTTAAAGCGGGTAACGAAGCTGCGCAGCGACTCCCCCTCGGTCTGACGGATGTTGAGGAGTTGGGTTGCAGGGCGGCGTTGGCGCTGGGCTCCAATGAAATGGCTAAGGAAATAGTCGCTGAGATGTTGGAAAGTGGAGACAGAGTCCGCTGGTAACTAACTGAACCACAGTCGAGCTGACCCCTTTAGTGTCACGGGGAAAGCCCGACACAGGATCTCGTCAGGGAAGGCATGGAGGATCATGAGGGTACGGTAGGTCTCCAGATGGTCGACTGGGTCCGTCGTATCGTCAAAGGAGTCAATGGTGGGCATTTTGAACTTGGCGGGCAAAGGTTTGTCCCGGATGGAGGCAACAAATGGTGAATTTGCCGTGGTAGAGGGTTTATGCTGAATGTTCTACATGACCCCTTGGAGTTGGAGTTTCATTGCTCGGAGGTCAGCGTCCCAGAGGGGAACGTGGTCACCATGGTCAATCAATGGAGGCTGGACGCTGCTGGCCTCCCCTTTAGGGGCTGGTGCTACGACCAACGGGTGTGGGGGTGGTGGTGGTGGATTTATATGTGGGTGGGGAGGTTGCAAACCTTCCAAGTTGGGTGGATGGAGTTGTGGAGCAGTATGGCTCGGGGCTCTTTCTTGGTTGGGGGGGGGGGAATATCTAGAGGTGGTGGAAGAGGCATCAGAAGGTTTCTTTGGAGTAAAGCATTTATCAAGGCCTGGTTCTGCTCGGCCATGCGGTAATGCTGTTGGTAAGCTCGATAAAATACTGTGGTGGGTTGTTTGGATTGGGGGGGTCGGCCTGATGGTCAGAAGCATTATTGTGAGAAACCATGGATCTAGTCGTGACCATGCACTTTGACGGGTAGGAGAAAAAGGTTGTTGGAACGGGGTCTCCGGCGACAGTGAACACAACTGGCGCGAGGAGAAAAGCATTCCCACAGACGGCGCCAACTGTTGATACAGTTTATCCCAGTGAATTGAGCGAACTGGTCCAAGCTCCTCAAGCCCAAGCCCAAATGATCGTGCCCACCGGATAACCTGCAAACAAGTTCAACGGGGAACGGGGTAGTCCCCCAGTGAACCGTCCGACGAGCAAGTTAGGAAGAGAAGTAGAGTATAGAGGGAGAGATTAGAGATAGAAAGCTTAACTTTTTTCTTGTCTTCAACGTTCGCTTATATCCTTTGGCAATCATTTCGCTGTCCCTTCCGACCTGCTCTCCTCGCCGAAAGCCTATGCTGTAGCTTACCTTGCTCAGGGTAAGGGGGTCCTGTTCCGGCGGAGAGGTGTTGTCGTAATAAATGCTGTGATGGGCTGCATTAATGGTGATGTGCAGTGGCAATAACTTTGCAGATCTTTGTCTGCTGATGTGGCTCGTTCTTCTCTTGCCGTGTGTCTGAATGTCATTGGCTCTTTATACCATGTTGGACTCCAGCTGTCCTGGACCTCACCAGCTGGGTTATACACTGGGCTCCAAGTGATGGGCTTGGATTGTCCATAGGTGATTCGTGGCCTTTATGGGCTTATACATGTCAGACACAATCATGGCAAAAAGTTGGTCCCTTCGAAATATTGGAACAGCCCATTAACTTTGATGGAAGAAAGTTGGTTCCTTACTGCAACTTGGTTAAAATTTGTTAAAGTGTGTTATATATTTTTAAAAAATAAAAAATAAATTTTGAGTATTATTTTGTATGCTGTGTGTTTTTAAGTTTTAAAAGTGAGGGTATGTTTTTATAATATAGTTAAAGTATATGTTAAAATCTTTATTATGCAAGATTGATTTATTTTAGGTGTACTTTACATTTGATGTGTCACTCATATCTACTTTAAATGTGTGTTTATATATAAAGACAAAAATTAATTAAAACAGTAATGATACAGAACCCGAATATAGGGGCTCGAATTTGGCTCGAAATTAGGGGGAAGAAGAAGGAGGAGGAGGAGGAGGAGGAGGAGGAGGAGAAGGAGAAGAAGAACTCGACTAGAGGGGCCAACAAAATCGGGCGGAGGTGGAGGTGGAGGCGGAGGCGGAGGCGGAGGCGGGTGGAGGCAGAGGTGGAGGCGGGGCTGCGATGCCGACGAGCGACGAGGGACGAGCTGCAAGATCGGCCGACGAGCTGCGACGACGCCGACGAGCTGCGACGACGATGGCCTGCGTTCTCGCTCTCGCCTCTGTGTTCTCTCTCTCGCCTCTGTTCAACTCAACGAAAAAGAAGAAAGAAAAAGAAGAAAAGAAAAGGAAGAAGAAAAAAAAAATCAAAACCCAAAACGACGTCGTTTTAGGTTTTGAGCCAAATTCGAGTCCCTAATATTGGGCCCTCAAACATTATTCTAGTTAAAAATATGCAGCGCCACCACAGTTTGCATGTAATAACCCTCGTCACTGTTTACCGAATAACCACTGATTACCGTTAAACTGAACTGATTATGACTAACAACTGAACTGATTATGACTGATAAGTGAACTGAATAAAGTACTGAACTGACTGACTGAAAACTGGAACTGAATCGACTGAGTATGTGTGTTAATTTGTATTCTATCTGTTTGATTGTTTACTTGATCTGTTCACTTCCTAAATGCTGGGCCTAAGCTCTCCTATAAGGGGGATTCTATTTAAATCCAAAATATATTTCAAGTTTCGTTTGGTATTGATTGATATAATCAGTTTTTTTTATTTTTAGACTTTTTTAACTTGATTTTTTTAATCTCGTTCGGTTTGAATTTTTTGACTTTTATGAGAGAAAAAGTGTAATAATTATGAGTTATATGTGATATTTTGTCTTATTAGCTTATTTAGCCTATTTTGTTATTTTATATTTTTTTTAGCCCCAAAATGATAGCCAAACCAGGACTTAGTATGTCCAATTTAAATTTATAAATTTTAATTCTTATTATATCCTAATATGAATTTACTAATAAGGACAATACATATTAAACCCTAAAATAAAATTTTTTTTTCTCATGGTATACCTTAATCAGTTATTCCTATTCAAATCTCTTTATCTTCTTCCCTAAGAAATCAAAGTTATTTCTTCTTCTTTATCCTCCTTCCAAAACTCCAATCCATCCTACCAAAACTCGCAATCGTCATCAACATCATTATTTTTTATTATTTTGAAACCCTAAACCCTAGAAAAAAAAAGTCTGAACAAAATCAAATAATGAATGAGAGCAATAATCAAAATAGTTTTTTTTAAGCAATCTATTAAAAAGGAGATAAGTATTCATATAAATGAGAATAATAATGAATGATGAATGAGAGTAATAATCAAATAAAACCCTAAACCCTAGAAAAAAGTCTGAACAAAATCAAATAATGAATGAGAGTAATAATCAAAATAGTTTTTTTTTTAAGCAACCCATAAAAAAGGATGTAAGTATTCATATAAAGGGGTTTCACAATTTTTGTAAAGCACTGCCAATTATTTTCTATATCGTTTTTTGTACAAAAATTAAAGGGCAAAGTAGTTATATTAACAATAACATATTATTGGAGGTGTTCTTATTTTGTCATTTAAATAGTATATTATTTGAGAACTACTCTTTCTTGTTAGTGTCTGATACTTATGTGCTTATAAGTTTGTTTTTTACTTTTCCACGAGTATCCTTGTAGATAATTTATAATGTAAAAGTTTTTTTTTTCTATATTGAAAAGTTTTATAATGCTTATGCAAAAATTTGGTTTTTTTTGTATTTGTAATACTTATGTTCTTATAAGTTTGGTTGGTGTTGTTGTTGTTGTTGTTGCTGTTTTTTTTTTTTTTTTTTTTTGTATTGAAAAGTTATTGAAATAATTTATCTGGGTTTAGAGTGTTTGGGCAAAGGCTATGCAAGTTGCAAAAGAGAGAGAGAATTGTAGAGAGAGAGAGAGAGAGAGAGGATATTTTTAGAAATTATTTTCTCATTCCTAAATGTTTCTAACCTTGAAAGTAAGAAGAGAGGTCATCTATATATAGAAAACATGAGCATTAGGTCGAAAATATCAAAAAAGAGACAACTGGAGCTTTGTGGAAACAGCTGGCAAAAATATCTGGGTTTTACACTGGTGGCCAGCTACTAATTGCCGGCCACCAATGGGCCACCAAAAATCTGCTTCCAGGCCCGACTTCAAATGGGTGTATCTCCTTTATCCGGACTTGGTTTTAGGCCATTCTTGAGTCTAAATTGAAGCCCCAGAAGTCTACTTTCCAATGGAGGCAGCTCACATCTAAATTCTAAGTGTGCAAAGAGATATGCCTATTTTAGTGAAGGTTGCTTAATTTTGTCTTAATAAGATTGATGCCTAACTTCAAACGGCCATATCTGCCTCATTCGGACTCGGTTTTAGGAGATTCTTAGGTCTAAATTGAAGCCTCGGAAGTCTAGTTTCCAATGGTGGTGGCCTCAAAACTAAAGTCTAAGTGTTCAAAGAGATAGGTCTGATTTAGTGAAGGCTGCTCAATTCTCTCTTAACGGTTTCATGCTCAACCACTTCCCCAACTAGTTTTCTTCCCTCTCCTCCAATTTTCTTCAACTCCAAACCTTTAATAAGATGTTTTAAATATTTTTTAAAAGAGTTCACCTCCCTTTCATTTATTTCCACTTTGTCCTTGCTCAACGAAATGCGAGCCTTGGAACATCGTAGAAACATTTTCAAAAATATTTTGAAAGAGAGGGTTTTAAGGTCTAAAATAGTTTTGGTCCAAAATGAGGTGTAAGGTTGGGATTTAGAAACTTTTCTTGCTGAAGAAATTGAAAATTTGCACAACATAACTTTTATCATCAAGTGATCAATTTATGGCGCCCATGTCTTAAGGGCGGTCAAAAATGGGATGTCTATAAAGGGATTTATAAAATACTTTTAACGACTAAAACACTTGAGTCGCCAATAACCATGTATATAAACTATCTTATGCTCTCACTCTTCTCTCTCATCCTCTCTCATCTCTCTTTATCTTAATCTGCAATCTCTAACAAATTCACAGTGCCTCGTCTTCTCAACTCTCATGATCTCTGAACTTTGTCACCAATAGTCAACTTTCCCTCTCTCTCACCCTCATTCTTATGCTTTTGCTGTCATGTTCTTGTTCTCATTCTCAATCGATTGATCTTTCACTCTCACCCTCATCCTCACTTTATCTCAAGCATTTAGATAAGGATCGAGATCATGAGAATCCACTCTCCAGTCCTGATCTTCTTCACTCACATCTCAGACGATCTTGATGTGGCGAGCTCGATTAAAAGATCTCACATCTCGGTCTTCTTGGACGATCATAAGGTGATTTCAAACCATTTTTTTTATTGAATATATATATACATTTTTTTAAAAGCCCCAACCTAAATCAATTGTGTATGTGCATTTTTTTCAAAGCCCCAACTTAATAACAAAGGATGATATATTTTTTTTCTTGCCTTCAAACTGTTTGATAAAATGTCTCTTAGGCTTCTCAAAATTCTAAGCCACAAGCGTAACTTGTCTTTTGGAAGTATGTTGAGCTGGGAAGGTACTTTGTCGTGGCAAATTCTAAGGTACTTTGAAGATGCATCTACTGGAAAAATTAGTACCAAACTATACAGAAAATATAATTTAAAAATAAGTAAACAGTTTTTGGGCAAAACCAAAACTGAAATAAAATGACATAATAACGTAACAAAACTTATAGTACATAAATAGATAAAACCTGATCGGATCGAGTCGAGTGTGTGACACTCTTTCCTTAAGATAGATTCGTCCTCTCACTGGTGCTTAGGATTCAATGGATGTCTATCTCCTAGGATACAATGATCAATGTCTTGCACTAGCAGCACTACTATTGCAAGCCTAGCGAACTTTGCTGTGCATGTACTCTCTTTATAGAAAAATTAGACTCACGACATATGAAGAATAAATGCAAAGATGAAGAAGAAAATGATAATTCTCTTTCCAAATTGAAGTAAGAGAAATGGAATTTATAGATTCCTCTATAACTCTTCAGAAAGGTTGTGACCCTTCAAAAGGATACACCCTTCTATCTCAAGAGACACAACCATTGGAGTAAATTTTAATTCAAATTTTCCAACAATCCCCCACATGAATGAAATTTACAGAAAGGACATGCAATAGCATACAGATAAAGAGAGAGAGTACATTAAGGAATTACCTTGCATCGAGATAGGTAGCTTTTCACTTTGAACCTTCCCTAGTGAAAGCCTATCAGTCTTACTAGCTAATCAGTGGACGTGATGCATTGAACTGTTCAGCCGTTTGTGTAAGCCTAGACAATAGAATTCACACAGAATATCTCTAGACACAGTTTAGTTCTCACGGTTGTGTCCGTTTTGACCTTGGGCATGTCCTAGTGTTTCATGAGTGATTTACAGAATTTTGCCTTATCAATTCTCATAGAAGCGGCCCCTTTACACTCATATAAGTGATTGTTATTTCGAGTCTCTTAAATACTCCTCTTGAAAGATACTCGTCTAGGGTTTTCAAGATATGAGCGATCATTAAAAGCATAGCTTACCCTAAGTTCCCTGCATACAACACATGTCGCAGATATCACTCTCATCATAGGAATGGATAGGAGTTAGACTCCTTTAGTGATTTTTGGTGAGTCACACATAACTTAGTTGTCCCTTTGAACTTAGTTCTTGGGATCTCCAGTCATCTAAGTAGGGTTACCATTATGATGACTTTGACGTAATAGGCTTAATCACATTCCCCTCAATGAACTTTTCCTCATTTGCTCACTGATCAAACTTTTTGTTTAGCGGCCGCTATTTTTTTGTTTGACCTTCTCAATTATATATCATTGAGTAGTTAGTGGATCGATTATATTATCTTTAGACAATATTCACAACTGAAAGCAACTGCCCTATAGTATTAAGTCTTTGATTACATCGAGACTTACCGTTACTCTATGTCACTCCCACGTTCAAATTTAAATAATATACATATAGTTGTTCCTTAGGAGTTAATGAAACCATTTTTGCTTCTACTCCAACTTTGTCCTATATAAAGAATTGAGGTTCTTTATGGACCTATTATTGGAACAGTTACTTTGGTAAAATCCTCTAAGCACCCCCATAATTTAAGCATTCTAAGGAAACTTAATTTCTCTTGCTGATGTATAATTACACAAAAAATATTATTACACCCCCATAATTTTGAGGTAAATCAGAATATATCATTAATTGGCGTGCTTGAACAAGATGTAAATTGCTTTGTGAATATAATCACAATACTAATTTGTCTAAAATACAATTAGACTTCATAACTTTCTTTTGCAGTACAAAGAAAAAAGTGGCTAATACTAGTTGTGGCCACAACACTTTGTCAAATAACATTTCTTTAGCCATGCATTTTTTTTTTTTTTTTTGGTTTACTGCAACCCTTAATTTCAATATCAACACGGAATATAAATATCACCGTATAATTATATTTACATCTTATTTGTCTTATCCAGTATTGGTGACTACGTTGACAATTACCAAAGCGTCTTTCATTCATGAAATATTTTAACTCATATAATATTTCATTACGGAGTTATCGGTCACCACACCAATTTCAGTAATTATTCCAAAGAATAATTAGAATTCCTCTTATGTCAAAACACATTAGTTCAAAACTGTTAAAAACAGTTTCTAAAAACAATTCCAAACTGAAAATCAGAAAATAAATTTAAACAAAAATTTCCAGAATTGAAAATACAAAAAAACAGTTTAAATTTTAGAACTGGAAAAATCAAAAAAATAAACTGTTCAAAACTAGTTTAATAATTTCCAAAATAAGAAAATAATTTTTTTTTTAAAAATAGTTAAAAAAAAAAGGAAAAAACTCTTTCCAGCACCGTTTAAATTTGTTTATTTATTTTTTCAATAAACTGTTCCAATACCATTTATATAAACAAAACAATTTTTAAATAAAACAAAAAAAAAATTATTTCCAGATTGTTCTGATTTAACCAAAAAACCAACTTTCAATAAACCTTGATTTTTGGGATGTGGCGTATCATGATGATATGGCACACATTGGTTCCTGTAGGTAATTCTTATCGAAAACGTAGTTCTTTCATATCTAGGGCCTGCAAGCTTGGTCAAACTTTTTGTTACCAAGGGAAAAAATTGCAGATGAGATCAAGAGATTCTTTGCGAACACTCTAGAGAGGAATGGACATAATCCTTGCAATTTGTCGTCATCATCACATTCCAGAATGTTTTCTGATGAAAAGATTCAATTGAACTCATTGAATCTTGATTTGGACTATAACATTTCTGCAATATGAAACTCCGGTTCCTTCTTTCCCAAAAAATGCAACTGTGACTAAAGATACGAGTAATTTGCCCAGAATAGTGAAGACTGAAATTTCTTTCTCAAGTCTGCTTGAACTTGCTGTAAACAGATGTTGAGGGGTTCAAGTAATTGATTTTGCGTATTGCTTCTGCAATTAATGAAATGGGACTCTGGTACATCAAACCAGATGGCATTTGAGAATCGAACCCCGTTAATGGTTGTTGTCATGTATGGCAGCGTTGATGTTGTAATACTAATACTCTCTTTATCCGAGGCATGTAAATCTTTCATGTGGCCCAGATAAGAGCACTGCCCTTCACTGTACTGCATCTAGTGGATCTGTCTATGCTGTTAATGTTGTAAAGATTTTATTACTTGCTGGTGCAGATCACAGTTTGATTGATGCCAATGGCCATTGACCTATTGATGTTATTGTCACTTTTTCAAAGTTTCCTGACTTGAAAGATACCTTTGAATGGCTCCTTAAGAATGATGATTTTGTTCATCTACCGGACAGTAACGTATCCTTTGGTGGTGAGAAATCGAATTCATCATCACACTTATCATCTCCAGAAAATTGTCCCTTGTCTTCTACTGTGGATTCAACATCATCACTAAATAATTTTAGGCTCTATGATATACTCGAGCATCCTCTCCGGAGAGGAAAGAATACCCAGTTGATCCTTCTCTTCCAGACATCAAGAACAGTGCATATTCCAAGTACATAATACTCATCAAATAAAATAAGAATCAGATTAATTCAGTGACCAATATGTTAAGCCCATTAGAAAAAATCCTACAGAAAAATATGATACGTTCAAGCACCAATTTTAGAGCAAAATTAAAGACATCGTTTGGCATCTTTCGACATTCACACATGGCAACTGTCATCGTCTTACTACCACAGATTGAAAATTATACCCCAAACACATCCAACTCTACCAATCGATTGATGTTAACACAATATTAGTTAATGTCGGGAAAAAGGCTTCGTAAACTATCCTAGCAATGCAACGCCACTGTCATTTCTAAACAGTTTGTCAGATTCACATGAAAAATCAAAATTATATTTTCTCAAAAACCATAAACAGGAATGAATCTATTTTAAGATTGTTGGAAAAAATAGTAGCAAACTATATGGAAAATATAATTTAAAAATATGTAAACAGTTTTTGGGCAAAACCAAAACTGAAACAAAATAACATAATAATGTAACAAAACTTATAGTACATAAATAGATAAAACCTGATCAAGTCGAGTGTGTGACACTCTTTTCTTAAGATAGATTCGTCCTCCCACCGGTGCTCAGGATTCAATGGATGTCTATCTCTCAGGATACAACGATCAATGTCTTGCACTAGCAGCACTACTATAGCAAGCCTAGTGAACTTCGCTGTGTATGTACTCTCTTTATAGGAAAATTAGACTCACGAGATATGAAGAATAAATGCAAAGACGAAAAGGAAAATGACAATTCTCTCTCCAAATTGAAGTGAGGGAAATGGAATTTATAGATTCCTTCATAACTCTTCAGAAAAGTTGTGACCCTTTAAAATGATACACCCTTCCATCTCAAGAGCCACAACTACTGGAGGAAATTTTAATTCAAATTTTCCAACACCAACTTTACATGGTTAACATATTCGAGAGATTTACATTTGATGTTAAATACATCTTATATTTTGTGTAAATACATTAAAGAACTCCTATGACATTAATGACGAATAGCTACTTCTAGGCAGCACAATAAATATTTTAGACACCAGTATGTTAAGAATCAAAGATCAACTACGAAACACCAATGTATTTATGCCCATTTTGCATGTTAAGAAAATGAAATTTTATAAAAATAAAAGTGATAATAGAACCCACAACAAGAATATGAGTTCTCAACAGCTAAGCAATAAAAACAAAAACAAATAACTTCCTCAGATAGCAACATCCTTTTTTAGCATTTTCAAGTTTAAAATAGCAAAACTATCACAAATTAATAACTAACCCGTTTTTCTTCCAAACTGAACTTCTTCAAGAGGTTCTGCTTCTCCTTATCATTAATTACTCAATACGTTGGCTTTAACACATGCTTTGTAATGTTAATAAGCAATTCGGTAATCTAAATACAGAACGATAAGACATTAAAGGCATGGAATAGAATTTAATCACAAAAGTAAGCCAAATGATTTAAAAACGGGCAGCTTTATAGAAGGATTATTTGAAAAGTAGTCAAAACTAAAATACTAATTTGACAAAGTCTTCTCTCTTTGTCTTGCTTCCTCCTCCAACTCTCTTCTTGTAAGCCAAATATACTCCCAAAAGACAACTTGACATCCTCCTCCTTGAGGATGAATTTGTTTTCTTTTCTATACTCCCACATCCCACTAAAATTACTCAACAAACTTTCTTTAATCATTGCAATACACCCCTAAGGATCCAGTCAAACCTCACATAAATTTGTTTTGGCCAATAAGGATTCCACTTTAATTAATCATCACCAAAAATAATTCCCTTATTACTCATCCATGATAAAACTTTTAAAACTATTTCTGAATGGACACTTTACCCAGCCCCCCAGGCCACCACTATACACAATAGTAAAGTAAGATTTATAAGAACCCACTTTCAGAAAGTTCAATCAAGGCAACAATAGATATAAGAAAAGACACCTATAGATAATAAGCCAGAATGTTAAGACACAAGGACTTCATGATGGTGATGCACAATAATTACTGGTTTTCACTGAAGATAACAAAGATAACATTGGTTCTATCATCTATGTGTTATCTAATGAGCATCCTAAATGATAACAAACGTTCTTCAGTAATCAAGTAAAGACCCTTGTTAAACATTTTACTCACTTTGCTTGAAGTCAATGTAGGACTATGAACAACAAACTCATCAGTTTGAGGATCAAATGTTGTAGTGGTTTCAAGGCCTTGTACATTAGAACCATGACCGAGTTCAGTTTGTGCATAGCAGCCAATAATTTGCAACTTATGTGCCAATGGCAACCATTTCTACTGCTGTTCTTCAGTGCCTTGCCCATTTATAGCAGGTACAAACATTCCCTACAAATATGGTTGAAAACAATAAAATGTGAAAATGATGAAAAATAAGCTCATATTTTGCAATCTGTGAAACACTGAAGAAGATGCTGTTATTCCCATAGTGGTGTGTGTGTAAATTAAATGTATAAATTTAATAAACAATAAAATAAAATAATTCAAAAAATAATTATATAAATTATTTCTCGAATTAAATGCTTACATAAAATAACGTTGAGGCTTATGTTGGACACAATCTCCTTAAAGTAGATTTTGCCCTCGCTCTGGTACTTCAAGTTTTAATTAGTGTCTACTTCCCAAGATGCAATGACTAACACTTGATTTTACAGCACTATAAAATCAAGTTTAGCGAACCAAAACTCTGTTGTAACTCTCTCTTTTTTTTCCTAAAAAATAAATGCGGAAACAGATGCAAGAACACAGGAAGAACAAAAGAACAAGGACAAAATTCTGAGGGAAAAATTTAATGAAATGAATTGCTGGAAGCAGGCTTTATATAGGCAGAATGGTGGCTATTCCGAACAGGTTTAAACCTGTTCGGATAGATTGAACAGGTGCTAGACAGATTTGAATCGGTTTGGACAGATTCAGTTTGAGTTAAACCTGTTTTGAATCCTTTGAACTTGTTCGGGTCGGTCTAAACCCGTTACGGTTTTATTTGGGTGAAAGAAAAAATTATGGACCAATTTATTTTGAATTTTCAAAACAAAATAAAAAATAAATAAATAAATTACAAATATTTTTTGCCCAAAAAGATAAATATTGGGCCGGACAAGCCCAACCCAACCTCACACCATGCACCCGTGCCCAAGCCCAGGCCCAACCCAACCCAACCCAACCCAACCTAGCTTGCCCGACCAACCAGACAGACGGTGGCGGCGACAGCGCGCACGTGTGGTTTTTGTTTTGGGTCCAATGGGTCTAGCCCATTACACCCATAACCTTACCCTTTCACAAACTTGGGTACTCCTTGGGGCCCATCCCAAGTATCTTAAGTTAAGGTATATAAACTCATTCAAACTCTTAAGCCTTTTCAATATGGGACAAGCACATTTCACAAATATGTAGGAAACCCACCTAAATACATTTCCATGAACTCGAAAATGTGCGTTGAATTCTCATTCATCCAGAAATGGTTTTCAGCAACCAAATGCACAGTTTTATTCACTACGTGGCATTAAACATGAACCCAATTAGAAACGTTAAGAATAATGCTTGGGTCCCACCTTAATTAATGCTCAAAGTGAAGGGTCTGTCCTTTTGATGGGTCATAACCTTTTTAAAGAATTATGGAGGAATCTATAAATTTCATTTCCCTCACTTCAATTTGGAGAAAGAATTGCCATTTTCTTCTTCTTCTTTGCATTTATTCTTCATATCTCGTGAGTCTAATTTTCCTATAAAGAGAGTACATGCATAGCGAAGTTCGCTAAGCTTGCAATAGTAGTGCTGCTAGTGCAAGACATTGATCGTTGTATCCTAGGAGATAGACATCCATTGAATCCTGAGCATCGGTGAGAAAACGAATCTATCTTAGGGAAAGAGTATCACACACTCGACTCGATCAGGTTTTATCTGTTTATGTACTATAAGTTTTGTTACGTTATTATGTTATTTTATTTCAGTTTTGGTTTTGCCCAAAAACTATTTACATATTTTTGAATTATATTTTCCATATAGTTTGGTACTATTTTTTCTAACAGTTAGATTTTGGGAAGATAACCTTGGTTGGAGGATATGAGTAATTAGCTTGAAAATTACTCAATCCAGATGTCATAATATAAGAGAGTTGTTTGTATACACTGGGATATGGCCATGACCCTTGCTTGTATATATATGGTACACAACTTGTGACAAATATTGGCTCTGGTTGAGCAAAGACATCTTGTCCATATTTTAGTGTTCAACATATATCTTCTGGACTTTATACACATGCTTTGCATTACTTGTGTTATTCATCTAAATTCAACTAAGTTAGTTATCTAATTTTTCCTTCTCCATAAGCTAAATTACTTGTTAAAAAAATTAGACCATATTTTATTTAAACAAAAATCAAGCTCTACATTTTTGATTACTTACCGCACTGGTTTTTGTTACAGATTGATGATGTTGGCATGGATACAGAGTGATGTTTTTGGGCCAGATTGTAGCACTTGTGTCCTTCAAAGATTTTAGGAAGTGTATTTGAATCTTTTATTTTATTTTGGGAATCTTTAGTGCTATTGTATCTTAGTTTTTGGAGGAGTACAAATGGATTTAAACTTGTTGAGATTGCTCGTTCATGCTTGGTTACGTAGAAAAGTTGTTTGAGAACTTAAAAATCTTGTTCTGGGGTCAACACCAGTCTGGAAAGGGTCGACCTTTTGTTTCTGAAATTTGCTTGCTGGAAATTGGGGTAGACCCCAGTCTGGGAAGGGTCGACCCTTTGCATGCTGTCAAACATAAATTTGTTCATAGGGTCGGCCCCTGTGTTGCAAGGGTCGACCCCTGCAGACTTTTTTTCTAGATTTCAATCCAGTTTTGGGCTTACTTTTTGGGGATTTTGACTTGATCTTTTGGGTTGACTTTGGGACTTTATTTTACTTTGACCTAGCACTATAAATAGGTCCCTCACTTAACCTTTTCTTTACTTTTTCTTCTCTTTTTCCCTCTCCAAGCCGTGAGTCACTCTCTCCCTCTCCAAAATCACTTTTTGCTCAAAGATCTTTAGATTTACTCACTTGGAAGCATCTTCTTGCCTTGCTCCTTTGAGATTAAGTGTAGAGCTTATCAAGAGCTTCGTTTTGATCCAAGTAAAAGTTGGTTTCGACAACTTTGGAGTTTCAACCTTGTTTTGCTCATCTTCTCTTCTAAGCTTGAGGCAGTGATTTTCTTTGAGTTATATATATGTTTTTGCAAGATCTAAATGATTTTCGAAATCATCTTTTGGTTAATTTTGCTTTGAAAACTGATTGTTGATTCAAGAAGATGAGTGATTTTGAGAATGGGTTTACTTCATTTTCCTTTGAAACTAGAAATTGAGGGTTTTTAAACTATGTTGATGAAAGAAAGATATTTTTGGTGAGATCTTCACAAATATTTGAAGATGAATGATTTTTGGTGAGAAAACCTAGAAATTAGGGATTTTTAAGAAAGATGTTGAAAATCTTTAGAATATATTGTTATATTTATTTTGTGTGCCAAAATAAATGATATTTGAAAATTGTTTATTTATTACATATAAATGATGGTTTTCCATGGAATAAGGGAATTGTTGAAGTCATGGAATATTGTATGGGAGTATTGAAAGTGAAAGAAATATTGCATTATATTATTAATCATTGCATCGACATATCAATTCATTTGATAATGAAGAGCTTTCAAATTTGATTTGAAAACTTTGCGTTTAGAAAAGAATGTTGAGAAATAAGTTTTCATGAAATGGTTTTGGGGTAAATACGGCGGTAAGGTTTTGGGGTAAATACAGTGGTAAGTCTTGAATGGTGGTGTAGATTATAGGTGTCGAGCCTTCCAGTTAATACTGGTAAAAATGACAGATTAGAGGTGTCGAGCCTTCTGGTTAATACCGGTAAAAATGACAAATTTATAGTTGTTGTATAGTCTACTTGCAGACAACGACCTAGGGATTTATGGAGTTGTATTTACTGCCCCTTGAATAAAATTTGATAAATGTTGAGCAGTTGAAATTGCATGACATCATTAAGCATGATGGTTTTCAAAAGATGAAGGTGTGTTTTACTTTCAAAAAGGCATGGCATGGCATGGCATAAGCATTCCATCTCACGAGACTTGTATAAAATGTATATACTTTGTTAAGAATTTTCTACTGGGCTTTATGCTCACCCTACGGGATTTTTGTGTAGGAAAAGATGTGGTGATTCCGCCTAACTGGAGGCGTGGACGTGTGTATGTTGGGAGTACAATGCTCTCATTTTGCATGACTCTGTTTTGTAAGCCAAGGGTTATATTTGTGTGGGTTTAAATAACCATTTTGTGTAACCAGGCTTAAGCCTTGAAAACTTGTAAACCCTTGGGGGTATTTATTTGTTTATTTACTTGTTGCTGGATTAATGTATTGTTGCATGAAGAACTATTGAATCATGTAATGTAAGTTTGGAGATTTATATTCGATTTTCCTTGAAAGAGCCTTGATTGTTGTATTATTATCTGGGCTAAAAATTGGGGGCGTTACACAGATTGATGATGTTTGCATGGGCGCAATTTAAATTATATTTTTGTTTATGGAAAACATGTACACCTGCTATGTTTTGTTGTTAAGATTTTTTTTTTTAATTTGGATTTTAATTGTTGGTTTGGGTAGTATATATATTTGTTGGATTATACTATGTTTATAGATTCTTATTTTCCTTGATATGTATGGTTAATAGTTAAGTTTTGTATATGGTTGAAAATTGAATGCTATAAGTTGTGGAGAAATATTTTTATTAAATGGTTGAGAATTAAATGAATGAATGGATGGATGGATGGATGGATGAATAATTTTGTATATGCACAGTTTACAGGTGGCGGAAAAATTTTACAGAACAAATTATAAAAACTAAATGAGAATTTTTGGCGACTAAACAAATATCACAGGTTGGCTTTTGACTGCTACAATTTTAGTCGCCAATTGTCAAAAAGTGAAACTTTTGACTACTAAATTTTTAGTCGCCAATTGTAAAAAAGTGAAACCTTTGGCTACCAAATAGTTAGTCGCCAAGCATACATGCTCAATTGGCTACTAAATAATTTAGTTGCTAAAAGTTAAAAATATATATATTTAATTATTTTTAAAAAATATATGGCGACTAAATTTTAGTCGCTGATAGGTCACTTTTGGCTACCAAAAAAATTTTAATCGCCGATTGTCTTCCTCGACAAACTATTGGCAACCAAACTGGCGACCAAATATATTAGTCGCCAAAAGCAATTGGCAACCAAAATAAGGCTTTTGGCAGCTAAAATTTTAGACGCCAAAAGTGAAATTTCTTGTAGTGTTGGTCCACGAAAATAAGCTACTTGTATGGTCCAAAACTTATCTGATACATGTATGTCAGACCAACTTGACAAGTTGGCAAATTGCATTGCAAGGTATTATTTTATTACCTTAACTCTATTTCCATGTAGGCATTGGGTGGACCCACCTCACATGGGTTAATTTTTATCCCTCCACAAGTATCAATTAAAAAGTAAATAAATTGTAATAAAAATCACTTAAACATCATTTTTTTTTGTGTGCATTTTCTACCTGTAAAATTCTTAATCTAGTTCGCAATCAACTTTAATTTGAAAAGAGTAACTATAAGTAGTATTGTCACTCGTATTCTATACGTAATCTATATATTTAGAAAATAATCATTCAACAATTTCAAACAATTCACCATATTAATATATATATATATATATATATTTTCAATTAAAAACAACCGTCTATTAATTTTAAATGATTTACCATATCAACCATTTGGATTTTCTAGTAGATGATATCATTGCTCTGGCTACTTAGTGGTTTCAATTCGAATTTTACGTTATTTTCAGAGTATTTTGGTAACATAGTAAAAAGCCAATTTTTTAACTTTTTGGCTTTTTTGGTCACATCACCTCTTTACTTTTTTCAGTTGATGAATTTCGGCTTCACATTGCTGAAGAAAGGAAGCTTAAAACCAAAAAGAAGCACCTGTGATGTTCTATTTCCTACTCCTTTTGTTTGCTTGCTCAGTTGGCATCTTGCTTTCTGAGCTCATTTTTTCGTTCTTTCTTGCGTTGGGTATGCACATGATCGTGTTGGTCTGAAGGTACGAATCTGGTTGAGATGTTCGTTATAGTTCTGATGACTTCTGCTCAATGTTTATTGATGTATCCTTCCCCCTATGTTTATCGATAAATTCTTTCTTTACTGATCAAAAACAAAAAAATTAATTTTAAATCATAACTGAATTTTATTAAGACATTTTAAATTCTAGTGAGATGTTTTTTTATAAGCTAATATAATAGTTAACAAAATTTTAAAACTTTTTTTGGTTAATTTTCCAGAGCCCAAAGTAGCGGCTTCGCCGGCTTATGCCCAAAGTCGGTCCTACCATCACCGTTAACACTGCACCTGCAACCCTCACCTCACACTACCTTTCTCCTCTTCTCTTGTCATCACTGTCACTCACCTTACATTGCTGTCCTCTTTGTTTGTTGCCATCACCGGTGACTTAAGATCTGGTCATTTCTAACATCGATTTTCGTCGATGACTTTAGATCTGACCGTTTCCAAAGCTAATTTATTATTTTAGATGTTGATTTGATACCGTTGCTCTTGTTATTGTCAAGATGTAGCCATGACACGATTGTTGGAGCTCGTGCCAATGAAATTGGTCTCTTTGTGCGTGTATATGTGTACATATAGTGATAGATTTCTATCAACCTATTAGTAAAAATCTAGTTAAACTTGTTATTTATAAAATCTAAATAAATCAATTTAAAGTGATAAATTTTATTAGTCTTACTCATTTTTTTGCGTAAATATGTGAGTATATTTTTGTAAATGAATAAGTTAGCGAGAGAGAGAGAGTAATTAATTAAGTGATTGTTCTGGGCCACAACCCTATTTCAAAAGTACCGTGAGATGGCTACCATTCGTGGAGTTAAAAGAAAGAAAATTTATGAATGAAAAACTAAAAATTTAATTTAATTAAACAAAATCGAAAAGAATTTAATTGCTCTATTGTGGTTTGAATGTCAATTGCTTCTAAATTACCTAGATGTGATTAGGGATATGTATGAAAGTGTGGCAACCATTATTAGATCGTCGGCTGGAGAGACAAGTGAATTTCTAATTACTGTAGGGTTACACCAATGATCAACCTTAAGTCCTTATCTTTTTACTTTAGTTATGGATGAGCTGATGAAAAATAATCAGGATGATGTGCCATGGTGTATGCTTTTTGCAGATGCATTCGTATTAGTGGATAAGATTATAGAATGAGTTAACACTAAGTTAGAGATTTGGAGAGACGTACTTGAATTTAAAAGATTTAGAATAAATAGAATTAAAACAGAATATATGGAGTATAATTTTAATAGCAGTAACAATGGAAACAAAGGAGAAGTGAAGATTGAGGACCAAACACTACGTAAGAGTGAACATTTTCGTTATTTTGGATCGATTATCACAACAGCTGGGAAGATTGGACGGAATGCAATCCATAGAATTAAGGCGGAGTGGCTTAAGTGGAGGAGTGCGTCTAGGGTATTGTGCGATCAACGAGTACCCACTACACTAAAAGGGAAGTTCTATTGAACGACTATTAGACCAGCGATATTGTATGGAACGGAATGTTGGGCAACTAAGAAACAACATATAGATAAGATGAGTGTTACTGAGATAAGGATGCTTAGGTGGATACGTGGCAAGAGTAGAAAATACAGAGTTAGGAATGAGTATATTAAAAAATGAGTAGGAGTAGTACTGATAGAAGATAAGTTGAGGGAGAATAGATTGAGATAGTTTGGTCATATACAACGAAGAACAACAGAGGCAGTAGTGAAGAGATTCGATACAGTGACAATAGATGGAAGTGTTAGGGGAAGGAATAGACCTAAATTGACGTGAGTTAGTATAGTAAATAAATATATGAATTTATTTAATTTGACTAACGATATGGTCTTGGATAGAGTCAAATAGAGAAGAAGAATTCATGTAGCTAACCCTATTTGATGAGACTTAAGGCTTGGTTTGGTTTGATTTGGTTTTAACTTGACTAAAAAAATTGTATTTGGAATAAATTTTAACATTTTTTACAATTGATTTGATAATTGTAAGAAAAAAAATAAAATAGTTAATAATTTTTTATAATGATTTTTCTAAATGGTTTTCTATAACCAACTTCATTGTTTATATGTTTTTTTAATAATACTAACAAACATATTAATTTAGACACAAGGCACAAACCTATGAGTTTCACTATTGAAATGAATTCCAGCTAATTGTGTCAGATTATTATATTTGTTGATAAATTACGTAGTGTTCTTAATATTAACGACGGTAATTTACCTTTTTATGACGGTTGTATTTTTTCTGACACGCGCATAAACGGCGGTAACAAAACCGCCTTTAATACCGCCGTTAGAGGCTTTAACGGCGGTTTTACAGCCTTTAACGGCGGTAAAAAACTGCCGCTAAAACCCAATTTTTGCGTAGTGAGGGGAAAATACTGCCCAGTGGGCTTTTGAGTTTGTTTTATACAAATACATGAAAAAAAATTTAAAATTTTAATTGTTAATGTTTATAAAGTTTTCAATTGATGTGTAAATTTTTTTTTTTTTTTGGGGGGGGGGGGGAGGTGTGGTAACTTTTACACTGAACTGCTATTCCACTTAATATTACTCATATTTTTTGAGAGGGTAATTTTTGGGAAAGATTGGGCCGAGCTGCAAGTTGAGCTTTGAGGCCCAAAACGCGAAGGACTAAGTAAGAAGGCCGTAAAGGATACTCCGGCCTAGAGAGCAATGTTACTTCGGTCCAGGAGAAGCGTAGTTACTCCGGCTGGGAGAAATAAATGTTACTTCGGCCCAAGGAAGAGTAAAATTACTCCGGTCTGGAGGCAACTCAGAGTTAGTCCGGTCGCAGTATGTTCTGAGAAGACCGGTGTCGGAATTAGTCCGGTCGTGACTTACATTGGTTAGGTCGGTCCGAACTTGTTACCTGGAAGTTTGATCTAAGCGCATCAAGGTCGAACAGGGCAGCCGAAGTAAAGAGTTGGAGGAGAAGACCGAACTAAGGATAGTTCGGCCTTCTGTGGCTCGGTATAGCCAAGTTTACTTCGGTCAAAAGGAAGTTCGGCCGTAAAGAAAACCATCCCACTTGGTTTAAGCAGTGGGGGAGGGTGTAAAAAGATAAGCATTATCCTTAAGAGATTGAATCCTAGGAGGACTCTGTATGGAGAAATACAAGTCCTACTAGGATTGTGCCATATGAAACTTATAAAAGCTCACAAGCATCACCTTGGAGGAGGTAATTGAACACAATCTTTTTGAGAACTTAGAGCTTTGTCTATTTGTCAAGTTTTCTGACTTAGGCATCGGAGAGGTTTCCGGCACACACCCGCCGGCTAGCTCACGTTTGTGTTTTCAGGTGACAAAGCGACGTCGTACGGAGGAGCGTGGACTTGGTCAACAGGATTATACGAGGAGAATTATTTCCTCCCCGTACAATTGGCGCCGTCTGTGGGAAGGCCAGACAAGAACAAAAACCTCTTGACTAAGCTTCTCCTTTTCTCATTCAATGGCACACATTGAAGACTTGCCGCAGTCCGCCGTCGACGGACTAACTCCAGAAGGGGGCGCAAGGCGTGAAGGATTACCTGCCGTCCCTCCCATGGCGGACTTGGAGCCCCAACAACATAATTCCAGGAGGAGTGGCAGGGGAAGGCGGAATGGCAGCCCTCGTCACTCTCAAAGTCCCGACAGGCAAAGGAGGAGGATTGATCCTCAAGCCCTGGAAGATCGCGTAAAGGAACAAGATGAACTAATTCGAAGGATGGCGGCGGACATGGAGACTTTAAAACGCCAGATGAAGACTAAAGATGTGGCGACAGGAGAGGGGCGCAAGCACAAGACGCCCCCTCGCCACTCAGAAAGTCGTAGTAGGAATACTACACCCTCCCAAGGAGAGAGCAGAAGCCTCAGGACAGGCGACACTCACTCCTTATCTTCAAGAACTCGTCACTCCAGGTCTGAGAGGACGAGATCCGAAAGATCATACACTGAAGGAAGCACGTATTGGCCTTCACATTCACACCAAACCAGATCCAGACAAACCGAGCTACCCAGGTCATCCGACTTACGAACCGTGCTAGAAGAAAAAGCACGATGCAAGGAGGATGCCAGGGCAAGGGATCCACACCGAGTTTCGGCCTTACAACGGTTGGCTCCTCGGACGCACGGAAGCGTCAAGGTTGGAATGCCAATACCGCGACCGGCCTACGAACCAACGGACAAGGCATTGGCAAGACTACAGACTTCGCCGTTTGTCCCAGCAATCGAAAACGCTCCCCTACCATCAGGCTTCCTTCAGCCGAAGTTCAATACATATGAAGGGAAGACGGATCCGTATTCTCACCTGAGCCACTTTCGCCAAGTCATGGCTGTGTACAGGCGAAACGAGGCCCTAATGTGCATACTCTTCCCATCAAGTCTGGGCGACTTAGGCTTGACTTGGTTCGAAAAGCTCCCAGAGGGCAGCATAGCCTCCTGGGCCCAATTGGCAGAAGCGTTCGTAACAAGGTTTCGGACAAATACTAAAACACCGGTGGAGATAGACCAGTTACTCTCCATCGACATGGGTGAGAAAGAAACCCTCAGATCTTACAACAGTCGCTACTGGGAGACATTCAACCAGATTGGAGACTGCCCCACCAATCTGGCCATTGCGCAATATAAAAGAGGCCTACCAGTAGGAAATCGACTAAGAGATTCGATCACCATGACACCACCCCTCACCATGGAGGCCCTGATGGAAAGAGTGCATCAGCACATCAGGGTAGAAGAGGATGGCGCGCGTGCTAAAACAAGATCAAGCACGACCGCAGCACCAGAAAAGAAAACCCCTGCCAAGGTCAACACGGTTGACCGAAGTAACAAAAATGGGCGTGGCAGACGAGATAACGGAGAAGACCCAGACAAAAGATGGTTGAGAATCCGCACTGCCATAACAACGGTGTTCAAAAAACCAATATATCGGATTCTGAGCGAAATCAAAGACAAGCCTTTTGTCAAGTGGCCAGCCAAGCTAGGGGAAGGTCAGAAGAATTACGACGACAGATCACGGTGCACCTTCCACAAAGAAAAGGGACACCGAACTGAGAATTGCACGCCACTAAGACAGCACTTGGAAGAATTGGTGGCAGCAGGCCACTTGGATGAATACATTGAAGGAGGAGTACAGCCGGCCCCCCAAGATCATAATGACCATCCCAATGGAATGCCAAACGATGCACCACCTCAAGGCATTATCAATGTAATTCATGGAGTTTTTGAACCTGAGCGCGTATGCGAGCTTAGAGGTTCGATCAAGAAGGCTGAGCACTTTAGGGAAATATTGAGTGCCCAACCTGCCATCAAGAAGGGGAGGACAGAGGCAACAAACGTCATGACCTTTTCAGATAAGGACTTAGAACGAATTTACTGCCCCCATAATGATGCCCTGGTTGTCACTCTCCGAGTCAAGGATTTTGACGTCAAGCGGATTCTGATTGACCAGGGTAGTTCATGTGAGATCATGTATTACGACACATTCAAACAACTAAAGCTGCAAGACAAAGACTTGGCACCTGCAGTTTCTCCCCTGATTGGATTCAACTCCATGCCTGAGTGGCCTGTCGGCAAAATAATCCTTCCAGTCAGAGCAGGAAGTGTATCAAAACAGGTGGAGTTCTGGGTATTGAAGGTCCCCTCCACCTACAACATCATCCTGGGCAGAACATGGCTGCATGCCATGCGTTCAGTAGCGTCATCATACCATCAGGTAATGCGGTTCCCCAATGACGCCGGTATAATTGAAGAAGTCTATGGCGATCAGATCATGTCAAAACAGTGCTTCGCCACAGCAAATGGAAGCTGAGCTGCCAAAGGATACGTTCATTCGGTGGAAGAACCAGAGAGTAATGAACTATTCGCGGACGTCGGCAAAGAGGCTGATCAGAAAGCGGTGGAAGACTTGGTGGAGGTAAAAATAGATGAGAAGAACCCGGATAAGTTCTTCTTGCTTGGCTCATCATTGTCCAGCGCTGAGAGATTAGAGGTCATGGAATTCTTGACCTCTAATATCGAAGTGTTTGCCTGGACACCGTACGACATGCCAGGCATTGATCCAAACTTCATCAGTCACCAACTCAATGTCCACCCATCCGCCAGACCAGTCATTCAACGCACACGCAGATCGGCGCTCCACCACGCCGAAATAGTGGCAGAAGAGGTAGGCAACCTGTTGGAGGCAGGAGCGATAAGGGAAGTGCACTACCCAAAATGGATCTCCAACACCGTCGTAGTGCCAAAAAAGAATGGTAAATGGCGTGTCTGCGTCGACTACAAAACAGTCAACAAAGCGTGCCCAAAAGATAGCTTCCCTCTACCAAGGATAGATCAACTGGTGGACTTAACAACAGGACATAACCGACTTAGCTTTTTGGATGCATACAGAGGCTACCACCAGATCGCCATGCACGAACCAGACCAAGAGGTCACTTCCTTCACAACACCAAGGGGGTTATATTGCTACAAGGTCATGCCCTTTGGCCTAAAGAACGCAGGGGCGACATTCCAAAGGATGGTCACCAAGATGTTTGAACCATTGTTAGGCAGAACAATGGAGGCGTACATCGACGACATGGTGGTCAAAAGCAAGGATGAGAATGACCATCTGAAAGACTTAGGCGAGATGTTCCAGATCCTGAAGAAACACAAGCTACGCCTCAATGCGTCCAAATGCGCATTCGGAGTTGGATCTGGCAAATTCTTGGGCTTCCTGGTGACCAACCGAGGTATAGAAGCCGACCCCTCTCAGATCAAAGCGATCCAGGAGTTGGAGAGACCAAACTCAGTCAAAGAAGTGCAGCATCTTACTGGTATGGCGGCTGCACTCAACCGGTTCATAAGCAGATCGTCGGACAGACTACGACCGTTCTTCCAAGCATTAAAGGCCAAGTTTGAGTGGGATGAAGAATGCGACCGAGCTCTGGAAAGCTTGAAGGAATACATGTCTTCCCCACCACTACTTGTTACTCCAGTACCTGGTGAAGAACTCTTTTTGTACCTAGCAGTCTCTCAACACGCAGTCAGCGCAGTGTTGGTTCGTGCAGAAGGAATACAACACTTGCCCATCTTTTATGTCAGCAAGACATTGTTGGGAGCCGAAACAAGGTACTTACCATTGGAGAAACTAGCATTAGCATTAATGATGGCATCCAGAAAATTGGCGCACTACTTTCATGCCCACACCATAGTCGTCCTCACGGCCTTTCCACTAAAAGCTCTGTTTGAAAGGGCGAATTTTAGTGGGCGAATTTTGAAGTGGGCGGTGGAGTTGGGACAATTCGACATCAAATTCCAACCCAAGACAGCAATAAAAGCCCAATCTTTGGCGGACTTCGTCGCGGAATTTACTCCTGGAAGTCATCATATCTGCCCAGTCGACCTAACTGACACAACCGAACTAGGGACGGAAGTTGACGCCGGAATAGCGCAACCCCTAGTGGAAGGTAGTCCAACCGAACTAGGGACCGAAGTTGACGCCGGAATAACGCAACCCCTAGTGAAAGGTAGTCCATCAAGCACAAAGGCAGACTACATTAAGGACGACAAGGAGGAGCCAAACAAAGGCTCACCAGCAGTTCAAACCGAGGACGAAGGGCAGACAGCCAATATGGACTTTGAAGAAATCACCATCCTTGACCCCACGGCATCGTCTGACCCTTCCACCTGCTGGAAACTATTCGTTGGAGAGATGTGGAAGCTCTTTGTGGATGGAGCATCCAACCGACATGGTGCAGGGCTTGGCATAGTCCTCATCTCTCCAGACGGCCTGGTTATAGAGCAAGCAATCAACCTTGGCTTCCCAGCATCCAACAACGAAGCAGAGTATGAGGCGCTTCTCGCAGGACTCAAGTCGGCACACTTCATGAAAGCAACCGAACTAATGGTATACAGTGACTCACTGCTAGTGGTAAACCAAATTTCTGGCGAATACGAAGCAAAGGATGACAGAATGGCCAAGTACCAAGAGCTAGTCAGAACGGAGATCAAGAAGTTTGATGTGGTAAGGATAGAACAAATTGGCAGGGAGGAAAACAGCCGAGCGGACGAGCTAGCAGGCCTTGCCTCAATGGCAGATACATCAATCCCTCATCCATTACTCATCGACTTCTTACCAAGACCAAGCATAGAAGACCCCGAAGCAGAAGAAGTATGTTGCGCAGAATTAGGCCCTTCTTGGATGGATCCCATCATCCTGTTCTTGAAAGACGGCATCCTACCTGAAGAGAAAAAAGAAGCCAACAGAATAAGGGCGAAGTCACAACGATTTTGGCTATCTCCATCTTTGGCATTATATAAGAAGTCGTTCTCTGGGCCTTACCTCAAGTGCGTTCATCCCAGCAAAGTAGAAGCATTCCTGTTCGAAATACATGAAGGGGTATGTGGAAGTCATCAAGGGGGAAGGTCGCTCGCCTACAGGGCTATTTCACAAGGATATTGGTGGCCATATATGCAAGCAGACTCAGAGAAATACGTGAAGAAGTGTGAAAAATGCCAGAAATTCGCACACCAAATACATCAACCAGCAAGAGAACTCCTACCTTTAACTAGCCCATGGCCTTTCGCAATGTGGGGCTTAGACATAGTAGGACCACTTCCAACAGCACCCGGAGGCAGAAAATTCTTTCTCGCAGCAACAGACTACTTCACAAAGTGGGTAGAAGCAGAAGCATTGGCGTCAATCAAAGAAAAAGATGTGAAGAAGTTCGTTTGGCAAAATATTATCACTCGGTTTGGCATACCAAAAGCACTGATCTCAGACAATGGAACTCAGTTCGACGGCAGAATCTTCAGAAGCTTCTGTGAAGAATACAAGATAGAGTTCTACAATTCCACACCGGCGTATCCTCAAGCAAATGGGCAGGCTGAAGCATCAAATAAAGTCGTCTTGGATGGACTAAAGAAAAGGCTAGAGAAAGCGAAAGGCAAGTGGGCGGATGAACTTCCTCATGTTTTATGGGCCTACCGCACCACACCTCGGCGATCAACAGGAGAAACACCATTCTCCTTAGCATATGGAATGGAAGCAGTGAACCCACTAGAAGTTGGCCTTCCCACAATTCGAAGCGAAAATTTTGATCCAGACTTAAATGGAGAAGCCATAGCCTTAGAACTCAACCTTGCAGAAGAAAGAAGAGAAAGAGCATTGGTCCACATCGCCGCGTACCAACGAGAGTTAATCAAAAAATACAGCAAAAAGGTTCATCCAAGACAATTCAAAATTGGCGATTGGGTATTGCGCAAAGTAATGGGAAACACCTTGGTCCCAGGAGACGGCAAGTTAGGCCCAAATTGGGAAGGTCCTTATAAAGTGGTTGGGTTAGCCGGCAAAGGGGCATACCACCTAGAAGACAAGAATGGCAAGGCAATCCCTAGGCCATGGAATACGGCCAATCTCAAGATATTTTACTTTTAGCTTTTCTCTTTCGAACATTATGTAATTTTCTCTTCCTTCAATAAAATGAGATTCTTTTTGGCACAAATTACTCTTTGTAAAAATTAGCATTCAAGACTTAAGTATATTGCAAACATGTTATTCTAAGTTAGCTGGAAAAACTAACTTAGAGGTTGGCTGGATTAAACCAACACCCTTTCTAAGCCCAGGATAAGGATCCAGGCTGCAGGACATTTGGTCGGAATAACCAAATACTAGAAGTTAGCTGGAAAAACTAACTTCAATAGTTGGCTGGAATAAACCAACACTTGGTACTCTTCAGCCGAAGTAAGTGTGAGGCTGAAGAGTGGTTGGCTGGAATAAACCAACTCTTGTTACTCTTCAGCCGAAGTAAGCGTGAGGCTGAAGAGTGGTTGGCTGGAATAAACCAACTCTTGTTACTCTTCAGCCGAAGTAAGTGTGAGGCTGAAGAGTGGTTGGCTGGAATAAACCAACTCTTGTTACTCTTCAGCCGAAGTAAGTGTGAGGCTGAAGAGTGGTTGGCTGGAATAAACCAACTCTTGTTACTCTTCAGCCGAAGTAAGTGTGAGGCTGAAGAGTGGTTGACTGGAATAAACCAACTCTTGTTACTCTTCAGCCGAAGTAAGTGTGAGGCTGAAGAGTGGTTGGCTGGAATAAACCAACTCTTGTTACTCTTCAGCCGAAGTAAGTGTGAGGCTGAAGAGTGGTTGGCTGGATTAAACCAACACTTACTACTCCTCAGCCGAAGTAATTATATCGGCTAAAGAGTGGTTGGCTGGTAAGTATGGTTTAACCAACCAAAAACCGAAATAACACTTGGAGTAATAGAAGACATTACAAATGCAAGCACACACACAATAACCGGAATAAGAGAAGTAAAATTTTCATTCAAAGAGAAGTCATTACAAGGGGGCTTAGTTCGGTTACAAAGAAAAGAGTACAAATTTAAGAGAAAAGTTCATCTATCTCGGCATCAAAGGCAGCATCAGTGTCAGCTGGAAGACCGGTTTCTGGCGGCAGGACTCCTTCAGTCACAACAGTGGTATCGACCGGAGCCACAGTTTCATTTGGCTGTTCAATAGTCAGATCTTCCACTCTGGACTCGGGCCGATCTATCTGATCCACATTCACAACCGAAGTATCCCCAGGGGCAGAGTCTTCATCAGAATCTTCATCATCTGAGCCCTCAAGGAACTGCTGTTGCATGGCCGTGGCATATTCCATCAAGGAGTTAGGTATGAAATAGGCTGGAGGGTTGAAAACCTCGGTCTGAGGATCATGACCGAGCTTCTCAACGGCTCCCCTCCAGCCGCACTTAAAGAAAAGATCCTTGGCAGCATTACATTGTTGGGCGTAAGCGTCCTCTGCTCTCTTGAAGCCCTGCTGGTCAGCCTGTTTTACCTTCTCTTTTATTTCGGCATCCTTCTTTCTTTCAAGTTTCAGCAACTCGCGCAAGTACTTGTCCTTCAGCACAATGGCAGTCTTTTGCTTTTCGGCCTCGGCCGAACTAACCATTCCGGTCAAACGACCGACCTCACCTCGGAGTTCGGCCATTTCCTTTCTGGCCGACTCTAGTTCGGCCGATTTCGCCTCTGCCTCTGCCGCTGCCTGCCTAGTTACTTTCCTCAGCTCCAGCACCTTCCGATGGGTGATTTGATTTTTCTGGATGGCCTGACAAAGCAACAACCTCAATTTAGCCGAAGAAAAAGTTGAGTAGAAAAACAGAAATACGACCGAAGTTACTTACCAGAATCATTGATTTAGTGGCTGACCGGATGGACTTCAGCTCGGTGGTTAACTGTTTCTGGTGGTGTTCCATGTCTTTGGGCAGACACACGCTCTTGGCCAGGTTGATGGCCAACAGGTGGTCTTTCTCAGCAACGACCGAGTCTGTGTCTAGAATGTCTCGGTCGTTGAAGGTTAATTTCGGTGCCCAGCAGCCGATGGTTCGGTCGGAAGACTCCGGTTGGGGGCTCGGTGGTAAGCTCGGCCGAATAGGAGTTTCTTCATCAATCAAAACTCGTTCGGGTTCGGCAGTACGGGCACGTTTGGTTCGGCGGGAAGAGGATGGCTGTTGGGAAGGGAGGGCGACAACGGCGGGCTGCGGCTGACTGGGAGGCGTTACTTCGGGCCTAGTCGTTTCGGTGAGAAGGGCCCTAACTCTGCTCCTTTTCGCCATCTCTTCTTCTGCTGTTAGAGGGACAAGCCTTATCTCGGGCAAAGTTGGGTCCGGCTCCGGTGCTTCCTCGAGAAGAAAATCGGTTACCTTTGCTTTGCGGCGACCGCTGTAGCGGTAGGTCGGCTCGAAATTTAGAAGCTTGGCCCAATCTCTTTCTTTAACCCGAAATGCGGCTCGCAACACTCCGAGGTTGGGATAGCTATACAAGGAATGGAGATGGGCAAAATCTGCAAAAAAGAGAAGTGTTAGTTCGGCTAATAGACTAAACAACCGAGATAACTTACAAAGCAGAAGACCGAAGTAAAATTACCAGGCTCTCCCATTTTCCAATTTATAGGTCGGCCAGGAATTTGAGCTTGAAAATCCTCAAAGTTCCCAGAGACCCAAAAGAAATCGTCATCGTTAAGATCTTTGTCCGGAGTGTGCTTGATTATCTTCTCTCGGCGGCGGCGAATTCTAAGGTAGTAGACCCACCCAGCATTCTTTGAGCCGATAGAGTATTGGTGAAAGATCTCGGCTAGACCAAGATTCAGTCCGGTTTGGTGGTTTAATGCGGCTATCCCCATGATAATACGGTACGTATTGGTGGATAGTTGGGTGGGACATAACCTAGTCTGTCTAAGAAATTCGCAGATTAGCGGTTGGACAGGAAACCGTAGTCCGGTCTCTATTATGGATTGAAGGGTAAAAGGCACGAAGCCTTCATTGTTCCAGGGGGTAGCATCTTTTTTGGCCAGCGCCAGATGGACATCATCAGGAATCTGGTAATCTTGCCTAAATTCGGCCAGGCCACCAGGGGTTTCGACTAAATATCTATACTTACCCATTGTCGTATAATTTATGAATAAATTATTTCGGTACAAAAACTAGGCTCAGTAGCTCGGTTGAGCACACGCAGGAGTGCCTGGGCAACCTAAGTCTGCAAAGTAGAAAATAAAGGGGTTAAGCACAGATCGTTGGACCGCGCTACAAATTATAAGCAAGATATACAAATCCTACTTCGGTTTAGCGGGCTGGTTCTACCTCGGCTCATCAGAAGGTTTCTTAGCTCGGTTTCGAGCAGTTTAGACCGGTTTAACGTCTAGGGGCAGCTTTCTGAGTTCGGTCCAAAAATCTAAGAAAGCTGGTGTAGTCCCAAGGCCTAAATCGGTTGCGATATGAGGAAAGTTACTCCGGCTGAGCCCTAGGGGCGGCTTTCTGAGTTCGGTTTCAGAACTAAGAAAGCCGGCTTGGCCCCAAGGTCTTAGCTCGGTTGGGGATCGAAGTACCTAGTTCGGTATATGCAAGCTTGTTCGGTAATCTTATCTTGGCTAAAGTGGTTCAGAGGAAACTACTGACATTCCTACAAGTTCTAGTTCGGCTATTGACTACAGAAGTCTACGTATTAGGGGCAAACAGAATCATAGTTCGGTCGCAATGTGATTTTGGATCTGAGGCTTGTTTTTCTACATAACAGTTCATACACATACAAGTTCTATTCATTTTTTCATAAAAGTACAGAAGCAAAAACAAGGAATACACGAGCATGCTTCACCCAGATAGAAAAAACAGAAATGAAGAAAACAACAAACAACAAGTTTTCTCAGAACTTACCAGTTTGGAGAAGAACAAGTTGAAGACGAAGCAGTGGCAGCAACGGAAGCACGAACACAGTAAGCTTAAAGCTCAAGAACTCGAGCAGCCAAAAAAGCAGAGGGAGAGTATGAAGGTGGTAAAAGTGAAGATACCCTAGCCTTAGGGTTCACTTTTGTTAGAGAGCCCAAAATTTGGGCGGGAACCGTCTCGAGATCTCAAAGCACGAAGACGGCGTGACAGCCGTCCTTAGCCAACCAAAACATGCCACGTGTCATAAGAATGGGAAGCGTTACAGACCTTATGATTGAAGAGACGTTTTTGACCGGACAAAACACGGCCAGGAGTAAAGTTAGCTCGGCTTAAAATTCGAGAGTTTTTAGCTCGGCTGGAGAGGCTAAAGTATTTTTTAGCTCGGCTGGAGAAGCTTAAAACGACACTAGCTCGGCCAGTGGACTGGTAATCCCAATCATGCTATGCAGATGGAATTAAGGGGCAATTGAGAGGGTAATTTTTGGGAAAGATTGGGCCGAGCTGCAAGTTGAGCTTTGAGGCCCAAAACGCGAAGGACTAAGTAAGAAGGCCGTAAAGGATACTCCGGCCTAGAGAGCAATGTTACTTCGGTCCAGGAGAAGCGTAGTTACTCCGGCTGGGAGAAATAAATGTTACTTCGGCCCAAGGAAGAGTAAAATTACTCCGGTCTGGAGGCAACTCAGAGTTAGTCCGGTCGCAGTATGTTCTGAGAAGACCGGTGTCGGAATTAGTCCGGTCGTGACTTACATTGGTTAGGTCGGTCCGAACTTGTTACCTGGAAGTTTGATCTAAGCGCATCAAGGTCGAACAGGGCAGCCGAAGTAAAGAGTTGGAGGAGAAGACCGAACTAAGGATAGTTCGGCCTTCTGTGGCTCGGTATAGCCAAGTTTACTTCGGTCAAAAGGAAGTTCGGCCGTAAAGAAAACCATCCCACTTGGTTTAAGCAGTGGGGGAGGGTGTAAAAAGATAAGCATTATCCTTAAGAGATTGAATCCTAGGAGGACTCTGTATGGAGAAATACAAGTCCTACTAGGATTGTGCCATATGAAACTTATAAAAGCTCACAAGCATCACCTTGGAGGAGGTAATTGAACACAATCTTTTTGAGAACTTAGAGCTTTGTCTATTTGTCAAGTTTTCTGACTTAGGCATCGGAGAGGTTTCCGGCACACACCCGCCGGCTAGCTCACGTTTGTGTTTTCAGGTGACAAAGCGACGTCGTACGGAGGAGCGTGGACTTGGTCAACAGGATTATACGAGGAGAATTATTTCCTCCCCGTACATTTTTTAAACAGACTATAAACCACTTATTTTTTTTGTACCTAAAATAAGCCTTAGTCAAAATTCCCTCAAAACGATTTTTCCACTGGAAAATGGCACTTCAATTCAACATATTTTCATGACTGAAGTCCTTGGGGCTATTTTAATTGGCTAAATTATAGCATTAGATTGAAATTATAAATTCATGAAACTCACATTTTAGTATTTTATTGCTATTGTTATTATTTGGATTAGATTTTGATGGATATTTTATCTAATAAAATTTATCAATTTTTTAATTGTACAACTAATAATGCAAAACAAACATATAATTAGAATTATATTTTTCTATATCTATTGCAAAACAAACGTAGACAAGGACAGATTATGTGTCTCACTAATCAAGCAGAATAATCAATCATAGGGTTCGTTTGGGAAGTAGGCTAGCTTTTTGGCTATTTTTGCCCAAGGATAAAATGCCTCGTTTGAGAAGAAAATTTTGACTTTTTTAACTTTTTGTAAGAAAAATAATATAATGATTATTAATCAATTACGACCTTCAAATTATTATAATTTTTTTCTTTAATGAAACTTGAAGTTCATCTAATTTTATTTGACTAATTATTGGACAATTTACCCTTTTTATTTTGTCACTATCGTTGACAGAAGAAGTGATGCCATTTCAATTCGATTAATTTTGTGATTGTATATAACAACACTCGTGGGCAACAAACATAAAGCAAACAAACTCAAAACTGTTTGGTTTGTTTGTTGGATTGTCAATTAAAAGAATGTGACAGTTGTATATGGCCACCTGCTGTGACAATTGAATTAATTTTCAAAAAAAATCTAGGGCTAAATCTAATGAAGTAGAGACACTAAATTTTTTAAGATGAATCACTAGCAGCCAGCAATATATTAATGGAATGGACTTTCCCTCCGTCTAAGGGTGTTATTCTGGCTTGTGAGGTCATCACGAGTTCTATTTTGATGATTTGAATTATTCAATTTATAAGATTTTTCATGCATATTATTCATACAAAAAATTAGTTCAATTCAATAATCATAATTTATTCAATTTATCGCGTTTGTTATCAAAAAAAATATTTTTTTATTATAAAAAAAGCACATTTTTCGTTCATATTTTTAGACACAAATGTGATAAATTAAATAAGTTATGATTATTAGATTGATCTAATTTCTTTTATAGATGATATACATAAAAGATCCGATAAAATAAATAATTCGAAATATCAAAACCTATGATGAATCCCACGATTCCGAATAAAACTTCTTAATTCAAATTATGGATCGAAGGAATCTAACTCCTATATTAATTGACCTTCTCTTATTTTGCAAATAAAAATTAAGGACGTATTTGGACATGAATTCCTGTCATTTTGTTGCCACCACATCAATTGGTTTAATTTAAAAAATTCTTTTGTAAATTGTTTTAGTTAGGTAGCGTAGCATTATCACGCCAACCTTCAATTCTAATAGAATAAATGACATTATCTTTTGTTTTTGTTTGGTGTTTGGAAAAAGTTAGGCGCTTCATATATTTTATTAACATTTTTACACTACAAGAAAAATGAGTTTAAAAGACGGAACTTTTTGCGACGGTACAACTTGCCGTCGCAAAAAAATGTGACTTTTTGAGACGGTATAACTTGTCGTCACGAAAAATATGACTTTTTGGGACGGCACAACTTGCTGTCCCAAAAAATAGAGTATTTGTGACGGCAAAAAAATGCTGTCACGAAAAAGGAGAGTATTTGCGACAGCAGAAATTGCTGTCGTAAAAACAAAATTGAGTATTTGCAATGGTAGAGATTGCTATCGCAAAAAAATAGAGTTTTTGCGACAGCACCAACTGCAGTCGTAAATAAAAAAAAAAAGAGTTTTTTGCGACTGTAATAGGTACCGTTGCAAAAAAAAAAGTAAAAATATATATATATATATATATATATTGTGGCTTTGAGACGACTTCATATATATAGTCACAAAATGGTTTAAATAAATGCAACGGTATTTTTCAGTCACAAAAATATTATATATAAAAAAAAAAACGACGTCGTCTTACTCTTTTGATATAACATTTTTCTTTTCACCCATTTTTTCATCTTCATGTCTCTCTGTCTCTGTCTCTCTTTTCTTTCTCTCTCTCACTCATCACTCTTCTTTGTCTGTCTCTCTTTTTCCCTCTATGTCTCTGCCTCTGTCTTTATCTCTCTTCTTTTTCTCTCTCTCTCACTCATCACTCTTTTCTGTCTGTCTGTCTGTCTCTCTTTCTCTCTGTGTCTCTTGCCCATCTTTTTTCTCTCTATCTCTCTCATCTCTCTTCTCTTTTTCACTCTTCTCTTTATCTCTCTCGCTTTCTCGATCATCTCTCTCTGTCTCTCTCTCGTTTATCTCTTTTCGCTCTTTTTTTTTTCTCTCTCTCTCTCTCTCTCTCTCTCTTTGTATGTCTCTTTTCACTCATTTTTTCATTTTCCTCTCTCTTCTCTTTCTCTCTATCACTCATCACTCTTCTCTCTCTGTCTGTCTGTCTATCTGTCTATCTGTCTCTCTCTGTGTGTGTCTCTCACTCATCTATCTCTTCTCTCATCTCTTTTCTCTCTCTGTCTCTTTCGCTCATCTCTCTTCTTTCTATCTCTCTCATCTCTCTTCTCTCTCGCTCATTTATCTTCCATCTATCTCTCTCTCGTTCATCTCTCTTCTCTTTATGTCTCTCGTTTATCTTTCTTCTCTCTCTCTATGTCTCTTTTTCTATCTCTCACTCTTTATCTCTTTCTCTCTTTCTCTCTCTCACTCATCACTCTTCTCTGTCTCTCTCTCTCTCTCTCTCGCTTATCTCGCTCATCTCTCTTCTCTCTATCTCTCTCATCTCTCTTCTTTCTCTATCTCTCTCGCTCATCTCTCTTCTCTCTACTCTATCTCTCTCTCTGTCTCTCTCGCTCATCTTTCTTCTCTCTCTATCTCTTTCTTTTTCTATGTCTTTCTCTCGATCATCTATTTTTGCTCTCTTTCTCTTTCTCTTTGTCTATCTCTCGCTCCTCTTTTGTTTCTCTCTCTTTTTCTGTCTGTCTCTCTCTCACTCATCACTCTTCTCTCTCTATGTCTGTCTGTCTGTCTCTCACTTTTCTCTCTCTCTTTCTTTCTCTATGTCTGTCTGTCTCTCCCCCATCTTCTCTGTTTATCGAGCTCTAAACTACAAGAAAATGCACTTTTAGCGACCACTTTGTCTCTCTCTCGCTCATCACTCTGTCTCTATCTCTCTCATCTATCTGTCTCTCGCTCATCTCTCTCTCACCACCTATCTCCTCTACCACATTCACCACTACTGCAAATGTCATTCCACTACCACCATTATTACCACTATTGCCACTCCACTTCTACGACTACCATTACTAGCACCATCGTTACCACTCCACTACCACTACAATCACTGCTACCACTACTATTACAACAACAACAACAACAACAACAACAACGACAACTACTACTACTTCTACTACTACTACTACTATTACCTCTCCTCCACCACCGCTACTCCATCTCCTCTACCACTACCACAACTTCATCACTAATCTCCTTCGTCATCACAACCACCACCACCACCATCGCCTTTTATCCACCACCTTCACCACTACTGCCACTCCTTCTCCTCTACCACAAAAAATTAGCTTTTGATTTTTAGTAACAAAAAAAAAAAAATTCATAAAAAAATATTTTTCATTGACCATAAAAAATTAACTTTATTTTAACGGAAAATAATTTTGATTAAAATATTACCCCTACTTCTACCAAATAAAAAAAAATCATTAAAATAAAAATGAAACAAATTTCCCCCATTTTTTCACTGACTCACCCGACCCACCCGCCCAAACTTAATTTCTCCCCATTTTTTTGATTTCCTTTCAGGTTTGTAGAGCCCTAAGTTTTGAAACAACACTGTCTCTCTCTCTCTCACGGAGGCGAGTGACGAGTGGCGATCGGCGACAGTGGTGGCTAGCGATGATCGGCGATCGGCGACAGTGGTGGCTAGCGATGATCGGCGATCGGCGACAATGGCGGCGAACAACGATCGAATCATCGATTCGAAGGTATTCTTGTTTTCTCTTCTATTCTCTTTTTCCCTGCTCTCCTCTTCCCTTCTCTTCTCTTAACTTCTTGTCTTTGATTGGCGATGGCAACAGTGTTTAGATTCAGTTTGGAACGAGAGAGAGAGAGAGATTGCAAATTTTGGTTTGTTTGAAAGGTCATGAACAAATCGAGTGCTTTGGAGTACATCAACCATATAGCGTTCCCGATTTTTCCTTTTATTATTTTATTGTATTCCGGACTCGGTTCCGTGGATGTGTTGTTGTCGTATTCTCATTTCCATCATTTACTCGTTGTATTTGAGTTTTGGGTTGAATTAGGCGTGTTTCGAACAGGTTGGTTGAGCTTTAGCCCCATTCCTTATTGCCCGGATTTTTGGTGTTCCGCTCGAGCGGACCCTTTCGCGCTCGAGCGGAGTTTGCATACTTTCAGTATCTTGTGTGTCTGCAAAACTACTGCAGATGTGTTTTTCACGCTCGAGCGGATTTCCTTACGCTCGAGCGGGTCGCGCTCGAGTAGGCCTCTTAGCGCTCGAGCGGGTGTTCAATGTCTATAAAAATACTGGAGGAGTGTAATCTACGCTCGAGCGGGCTTTCCTTTGCGCTCGAGCGGGTGTAATTTGCAGTTGTGTCTTGGCGCTCGAGCAGGTATTCTTGCGCTCGAGCGGGTCCAGTTTTTGTGTTTGACGCTCGAGTGTCCTATTCTCCGCTCGAGCGGGCCTTACGTATATTAGTTGGCAGCTGGGTGATTTTAAATCACTTTTCACATTTCCATTCTCTCTCTTACTTTTCTAAACCCTCTTTTGAGAGCTCCTTTCTCTAGAATACACCTTCTCTCTAGGGTTTGATCTAGTTTGAGTGATCTTCCACCCTAGTGCCTTTGTAAAAAGTATAGAGCTTGGTGTGGGCTTCCTATCAATTCGAAAATCTTGAGGTTTGGAGCATTCCGAAATTCTTCATTTTCTCCATTTGAGCTCCGAATTTGAGGTAGAGATTTCCCTGTTCTTTTAAAATGCTTCGTATATAGATAGACATGTGGTAGTTTTGTATTGCATGAAAATCATATCCATGTTGGGTTTGTTTGAAAATCATGAGGGTGAACCTAGGGTTGGTTGTTTGAAAATGGGTTTGCTATCATTGATTGTGGTTTGGACTAATTGGGGTGTAAATTAGTATATCATTGTTGAAAGAAGAAAAAGTCGTAATTTATATTTGATTTGATAAATTAAAGAGGGGTTTTGTTCTTTGGACCAATACATATGTATTATGGGTCTCTAATGTGGTTATTGTTGTTTGTTGTTGATATTTGAGCCTTTTTGGTCAATATTGAGAAAGAGGGAGAAAAACCCTAATTTACCGTTATGAATTAATTTGCATAATTGATTTGGAAAGTTATGAAAGAATGAAATTGTTTTTGTGAAATGAGAGGAATGAAATTGGTTTTTTGAAATGAGAGGAATGATATTGGTTTTGTGAAATGGGAAAAGTGTTTTTGGAATAAGTGGTGGAACAAGTCGATTTTGAAAATGGAAAATGAGTTTGGGAACTGAAATATTGTATCTTGAGTATTGAATACACACATTTGGGGTTTTACCTTTACTTATCATACTAGTGTTGTTGTTGGGTTTAAGATCTCACGATAGTTAAGTCTTTTAATAGATGTACTGAATACATGCATCTAGAGGTTTTGTCCTTGATTATCGGTGGATGATGACTTTGTTGTATTGAATTGTTGTATATGCATTACATCTGTGTCAATTGAGCATTATATGTAATGAAGTGCTAAGATACATTATTTATGTGTAATGGTTAGGGAGGAGATAAGTGATGTACTCCAGTGTGTGGAGGAGATAGGGGATGTACTCCACACACCTATGTGTTCATATAATTTAACACATTGCTTATGTATCTTGATAGTTTATGTATGTGGATTACACTTGTTGGTTATGCCCAGTTGTATTGTGATTTTTGGTGTTATACCCCGCGCTTATAATCAGAGGTACCGTTACCTTCCTACTAGCGCCTAGAGAACTGACTGCGCTTATAATCAGAGGTACTGTTACCTTCCAGCTTAGCGTCTGGAGAACTGATTTAGCCGATAGAGCAGAGTTTTTATTGTTGTTATCTCAGTGTACCTGAGTATATTATGGATTGCGATGGTTACAGTTTTGGAGGGCCCAATTGCCTCATTTGTTGATTATATATATGTTGATGATTTGTTGTCTCCCTTTTATTAAAGGCATGCATGTAGAGTTATGAATGTATTGGGAACAAACCAAAATGCCATTTTCAGGATTTTTGAAAATGTGAAGGAAATTAAGTATTTGAAAATATGTTTTGAGAAAGGCAAATCTATTGTAAGTATGGAAAATGGGAGAAAAATAACGGGCTTAGTGAAATTATTTTTCTAAGAAATATTATTGTCACGAAAGTTCGGGAACAAGGGATAATGAAATGAAATGAAAGATGAATCGCTTATAGCGCTGAATGGATTGACTGTTTTGAGAAAAGTTTGTCCTTATGTATATTTTTGTATAAACTGCCACATTATTATTCTAGTACGTGATTGAGCATTCATGATCATAGCTATCTGTAAGTTGTTATTGTTGAGGATCATGTAGAGATCCCTACTGGACTATATGTTCATCCCACGTTGTTGAATCTTTTTCAGGTATTAAGCAGGATGTGCTACAAGATTTGGATCTTCTTATTTGTTGGCCATGGGGCCTCTTTGTGTTGGCGGAATGCCATATATGTAAAAGGGTTACACCCTTCTTTTTGATTCCTTAATGATGTATGCCCTCGGGGAGTTTATTTAGAATGCTCATGTTGTATTTAATTTGCATTCGGATGAGAGAATTGTTATTCATTTCTACCAGTTGAACATTTGAGTTTATTTCCGCATGTAATCTCTGAAATTGAAAGTAATTCATGAATTTGGTAATGACTTCGTGTAATAAAAAGTGGGGCGTGACAACTTGGTATCAGAGCGAGCCGGGTTTGAATACTTTGGGCTCGTGGGAAGTGGTCTTTACCATCGTGGGTGTACTACGCATGGTGAGGACGTTGCATATAGTTAACATGAATGTTAGGACTTGTATGTTGCATTTATATGAGCATGGGATTAAGTTTCCTGGATAGTATTTCATTGCCGGTGAACTTGCTTTGAGGTCCTTTTGGAAACACGCCTGATCAACGTGGTTCTGATAGGAATTCCTTGAGAGTTCCGGGATAAGTGGCTTTCTTTGTGGACTTGATTCGATTTTGTGTTTAAATGTTTAGATGTTTATTCGCAATCGTAATATATGCCTTGAGACTAAGTGTGTCTTGTGACTTAAGAGTAGTATGTGTGTGCCTCGGGGAAGGCTATTGTATTGAGCACTAAGTGTGGTTTTGTTTTGGGTTTTATAGAATGTCTACACGAGGGAGTAGAAGACGGTTGAGTAGTAGGACTGTCGGTAGAGGCACAACAGTTCCTTTAGCACCTGTCATTGCAGCATCGGTTGTCGGTGAGGACGTTACACGCGAGATTGTGAGAGCAGTGCACGATGCTCTAGCTCGCACTGAGGGTGACAGTGGGCGTACCCTTAAGCTTACTAAAGAGTTTTTTTGCTTCAGTCCACCAGAGTTTTTGTGGGAGACTAAACTGTTGGAGGTAGAGAGTTGGTTAGAGCAGATTACCAAGACTCTTGATATGCTCAGAGTCGAAGATGAAGAGTTGAGGGTTTCTTTGGCGACTTTTCAATTGAAGGGAGACGCGAGTTATTGGTGGAAGTATGCTATGAATACTGTAGGTAGCACGTGGGTTGCTTTTACTGAGGCCTTTTGGGCCAAGTATGTCCCTATTTCTGCCCGGAAAAGGTTAAGGGAACAGTTTATTGAGTTGCATCAGGATGCTACTCCTGTGGCACAGTTTGAGATGCAGTTTACCAGTTTGTCGAGGTTTGCTCCAGAGTTGGTGGCAACAGAGGAGCGTCGTTGTTATGAGTTTGAAAGTCGGTTGTGTTTCGGTATCCGGGAGAAAGTAGCTGGATCTTTTTGGAATGATTATTATGGTCTAGTCGAGGCAGCGGCCCATGTGGAGGCCATGGTTGTGAGTGCTGGTCAGGTTAGGGAGGAGGCCATCTCGGTAACTCCTACGGTTCGTAAGTACACTAGGCTCAGTAAGGGGTGGAGGCGAAAACATGCTCCGTTCCAGGCTAAATCCTTTTCTTCACCAGGGCTTCGGACTCTTCTGGTAGGAGGTCCAGAGAGGTTCAGGTTTCAGACCAGTCTTAGAGTAGGGGGTCTGTTGGTTGTTTTGGTTGTGGTCAGCTGGGCCATGTTAGGCGTTTATGCCCATTGCGTGTGAAATTTGCAAGTGTTTTGAAAACCAGTCAGACTCAGTCGTACCCGTCCAGTCAGGGACGTTATCGGTACCAGAAACGGGCAGGCCAGACTTCGAGAGCCTCGTGAGGGGAAACTTATTAGCTAGACCTATAGTGTTACCCTGGTGAGGGACTTTTGTATTGTTGACCGGTGATGTATTATGTGAATCATTTTGTTGTTCATCGGTGTATTGTTGGATGCTGAGGCACCATGTTTATGTATCGCATATGTATGCATATTGTTGTTTGTTTAATCCTCATGTAATGGGGGCATGCATGGAATTTTGAACCCTCTTTTATATCTTGAGAAGTTGTTATGGGATCGATGATCCTAGTGTTGTTGTATTTTTGGTAGTGAATCATGAGATGGTTATGTCGTGGCCTGTGAGCCTTGTTCAGTTTGTAGGTTGTTTGTTGAGAACGGGGAATCCGTAGGTGAATGTGTTTGGCTTGATGGTTTCGAGAGTTGTGTGGTCTTGGCATGGTTATGTGAGTTTTGTATCTCGGGTTAGCGGGAAATGGTACCGGGGTGTTGTTTGATGTTTCGGGTTTTTGTTTGTTATTGAATCCGTTGTGATTCCATCAGTTATGTATATGGGTAGTGTCCATATTGCGACTTGTTATTGATCGGTGACTGTGTGTGGGTGAGATGAGTATGTGGTGTTATTGGTTATTGGGTATGGTTTGTGAGGAGAAAGAGAATTTCTTGAGTGGATGCTGGCAGCATTCTTTAAAAGGAAAAATAGTTTATGTTCTCGGGTAACGAGAGTAGCGTTGGTTAAAATTGTTCTTCGTGTTTGGGAGTGTGTGACTGAGGTTGACCCTGTCGATCTTGAGTTGAGGAGATGGGCAGGCTTGCTATGTGAGCAAGGGGATGATGACTCCCTTAGAAGCAGTGATGGTGTGATTCGATCTTAAGAAATCTATTGAGATTCCAAAACTTGGGGGTTTGTGTAAAGGACTCCGTGTTTGGGGTTAGTGGTTTGAGTGGCACATCAGTGTGTGGTTTACTAAGTGTGGAGGTTTATTGAGTTGATTAGTCAGCTTGTTGGCATCGGGTTTTGGGTTGGCATTGGTCACCTTGAGGATAGTCTTGATTGTTGTAGTCATCGTGTGTTGATTAGGGAAAACTGAAACTAATCACCCAGAATGTGTCATTGAATTTGACGGTTAGAATAATACAGCAAATCTGTGTATTGGTTGATCATTGTGTATGATAAGCATTTAAATACATTGTATATGTGTATTGTTTTGGAGGAGATAGGGGATGGACTCCATTGATACAGCAAATTTGTGTATCAATTGAAGTATGGAAGTGTTTTTAATATAAAGTTGTGATTTCATTTGAACTATTGATATTGGAAGTGTTTTTATATGAGCTGTAGTCTCATTTAAATTGTTCGGCCAGGTTCTGAGCCATGTTTATGATTTTAAATTGGTTAAGTAAAGGAAGGTGGAATGAAATTGCAAAACCATGAATTTCTTTGCCTCATGTGTTGATAGCACTGTTGTTATTTCTATTAACTATCATTATAGAAATATTATGTTTTGTGTTGGTTATGGCATCACCGTGTGAGTGATGGAGGTTGCTAGTGTTATTTTGAAAAGGAATGAAAAATAAATTCTTCCTAGTGTTATGGCCTTTTAAGGACATTGTTAAAGGGGAAAATGTTGAGGATTTGAATTAATTTGAATGTTATGAGAATTTCCAAACGAAAATTTTTTGGCAAATAAACTGTGGATGGTTATGTGTTATGGGTAACACCGTGTTTGTGAGAAATGTTTACAAAACTTTTGAGTTTCGCATGGAAAATACAAGATTTATTTCAGAATGTCAACATTGAAAATTGGACTATCTTTGAGAAATGTCTCATGAACAAGAAAATGATTTTCTTTATATTTATACAGAAGATTTGCTTGGTCGTTTGGTTGGGAGTTATGGTTGTTGATTAGTAACTTAGCATGGAGTGCTAGTCGGGTGTTTTGGTGATTTGTGTCGGGAAGAGTTCGGTTTTGTTGAGGCTTTCGTACCTAAGTTTTGTCTTTTGGAACGTGTTTCCTTGGTAAGCCTTTCTTTTGTGAGAGTGAACCGAAGGTTTGTTGTGAGAATAGTTTCTTTCGTAAGTGCTCTGGTGTTGGGTGCTTTGTGATCAGTTGACCTTGTGTTTTGGCGTTTCCTTAATTTCCAGGATGAAATTCTTTAAGGGGGGGAGGTTATAGCGATCTCGGTTTTTCCTTTTATTATTTTATTGTATTCCGGACTCGGTTCTGGGGATGTGTTGTTGTCGTATTCTCATTTCCATCCTTTACTCGTTGTATTTGAGTTTTAGGTTGTATTGGGCGTGTTTCGAACAGATTGGTTGAGCTTTAGCCCTATTCCTTGTTGCCCGGATTTTTGGTGTTCCACTCGAGCGGACCCTTTCGCGCTCGAGCGGAGTTTGCATACTTTCAGTATCTTGCGCGTCTGCAAAACTACTGCAGATGTGTTTTTCACGCTCGAGCGGATTTCCTTACGCTCGAGCGGGTGTTCGATGTTTGTAAAAATACTGGAGGAGTGTAATCTACGCTCGAGCGGGCTTTCCTTTGCACTCGAGCGGGTGTAATTTGCAATTGTGTCTTGGCGCTCGAGCGGGTATTCTTGCGCTCGAGCAGGTCCAGTTTTTGTGTTTGACGCTCGAGCGTCCTATTCTCCGCTCGAGCGGGCCTTACGTATATCAGTTGGCAGCTGGGTGATTTTAAATCACTTTTCACATTTCCTTTCTCTCTCTTTTCTAAACCCTCTTTTGAGAGCTCCTCTCTCTAGAATACACCTTCTCTCTAGGGTGTGATCTAGTTTGAGTGATCTTCCACCCTAGTGCCTTTGTAAAAAGTGTAGAGCTTGGTGTGGGCTTCCTATCAATCCGAAAATCTTGAGGTTTGGAGCATTCCGAAATTCTTCATCTTCTCCATTTGAGCTCCGAATTTGAGGTAGAGATTTCCCTGTTCTTTTAAAGTGCTTCGTATATAGATAGACATGTGGTAGTTTTGTATTGCATGAAAATCATATCCATGTTGGGTTTGTTTGAAAATCATGAGGGTGAACCTAGGGTTGGTTGTTTGAAAATGGGTTTGCTGTCATTGATTGTGGTTTGGACTAATTGGGGTGTAAATTAGTATATCATTGTTGAAAGAAGAAAAAGTCGTAATTTGTATTTGATTTGATAAATTAAAAGAGGGGTTTTGTTCTTTGGACCAATACATATGTATTATGGGTCTCTAATGTGGTTATTGTTGTTTGTTGTTGGTATTTGAGCCTTTTTGGTCAATATTGAGAAAGAGGGAGAAAAGCCCTAATTTACCGTTATGAATTAATTTGCATAACTGATTTGGAAAGTTATGAAAGAATGAAATTGTTTTTGTGAAATGAGAGGAATGAAATTGGTTTTGTGAAATGAGAGGAATGATATTGGTTTTGTGAAATGGGAAAAGTGTTTTTGGAATAAATGGTGGAACAAGTCGATTTTGAAAATGGAAAATGAGTTTGGGAACTGAAATATTGTATCTTTAGTATCGAATACACACATTTGGGGTTTTACCTTTACTTATCATACTAGCATTGTTGTTGGGTTTAAGATCTCACGATAGTTGAGTCTTTTAATAGATGTACTGAATACATGCATCTAGAGGTTTTGTCCTTGGTTATCGGTGGATGATGACTTTGTTGTATTGAATTGTTGTATATGCATTACATCTGTGTCAATTGAGCATTATATGTAATGAAGTGCTAAGATACATTATTTATGTATAATGGTTAGGGAGGAGATAGGTGATGTACTCCAGTGTGTGGAGGAGATAGGGGATGTACTCCACACACCTATGTGTTCATATAATTTAACACATTGCTTATGTATCTTGATAGTTTATGTGTGTGCATTACACTTGTTGGTTATGCCCAATTGTATTGTGATTTTTGGTGTTATACCCCGCGCTTATAATCAGAGGTACCGTTACCTTCCTGCTAGCGTCTGGAGAACTGATTTAGCCGATAGAGCAGAGTTTTTATTGTTGTTATCTCAGTGTACCTGAGTATATTATGGATTGCGATGGTTACAGTTTTGGAGGGCCCAGTTGCCTCATTTGTTGATTATATACATGTTGATGATTTGTTGTCTCCCTTTTATTAAAGGCATGCATGTAGAGTTATGAATGTATTGGGAATAAACCAAAATGCCATTTTCAGGATTTTTGAAAATGTGAAGGAAATTAAGTATTTGAAAATATGTTTTGAGAAAGGCAAATCTATTGTAAGTATGGAAAATGGGAGAAAAATAACAGGCTTAGTGAAATTGTTTTTCTGAGAAATATTATTGTCACGAAAGTTCGGGAACAAGGGATAATGAAATGAAATGAAAGATGAATTGCTTATAGCGCTGAATGGATTGACTGTTTTGAGAAAAGTTTATGCTTATGTATATTTTTGTATGAACTGCCACATTATTATTCTAGTACGAGATTGAGCATTCATGATCATAGCTATCTGTAAGTTGTTATTGTTGAGGATTATGTAGAGATCCCTACTGGACTATATGTTTATCCCACGTTGTTAAATCTTTTTCAGGTATTAAGCAGGATGTGCTACAAGATTTGGATCTTCTTATTTGTTGGCCACGGGGCCTCTTTGTGTTGGCGGAATGCCATATATGTAAAAGGGTTACACCCTTCTTTTTGATTCCTTAATGATGTATGCCCTCGGGCAGTTTATTTAGAATGCTCATGTTGTATTTAATTTGCATTCGGATGAAAGAATTGTTATTCATTTCTACCAGTTGAACATTTGAGTTTATTTCCGCATGTAATCTCTAAAATTGAAAGTAATTCATGAATTTGGTAATGACTTTGTGTAATAAAAAGTGGGGCGTGACAAACCAAATGTTCCCCGCAGGTCATCTCTATACCATTTACCCTCTCTATATAATATGTATCTGTATATGCCGAACAGATCCTTACATTTCATGTATTTTGTTGTAAATTGTTTTCCTAGGTTAATTTGTCAACCAATGTCGATGATCCTTGCAGGCCCCCTTCCAATTCCACATCTGTTTGGTTTGGTTTTCAAAACTAGTTTTAACTAAAAACTAATTTGGTGTAAAAAATGAAAATAAAAAATAAAAAAAATACTCATCGTTTTCACATGATTTTATCTTTTTTGAGGATTGAATTAGTTTTTAAAAAAAACTAAAATTTAGAAAACAAAATTTGAAAATGAACTCAAAACTTTTGTATCGCATCAGATTCCCAAGTCCTAAGCATATATATATATATATATATATATTATAACATTCATTTTATAATTATTATTTTTTGGCTGGGGAAGGAAGATGAGGGTATAGTAGAAGGGCCTTTTGATGAACATGTATAGCTAATGGTCACTGGTGCATTAGTTCTTTATTAATAAGATATGAAAGGAAGACTGATGTCCCATAATAGAAATCAATTAATAAGTCCAATTTATTATCTTGAATACCTATGAACTCAATAATCATAGACTGTGAGAATTTTGTTAATGGATAAGTTGCATTTGATTTAATTTTACCACCAAAAAACTTGGAAACATATATATATATACACACATAGAGGAACTCCTCATTCTAGGTTGAGGTAGAGAGAAGATAACAGCCACAACTTCAACTTCTCCAACAGACAGTTCCATCACAAGTGTATTCAAGGCTAAAAATTTTTGAAGCAAAAAATAGGTCTGAGTAGTTTCCAGATCAACATGACTAATGGGCAAAGCCCTAAAACATTGATTATTTTGATTATCATGAAATTTAATCCTCCATCACATTAATTTTATGCCTATAAGTACCTATATGTTGTACTTCTTAATTTGTTATTATATCCATGGGTGATGTATTTTCCTTGAAATAGATATGCCAAATTTAGAAATTTGACTTAGCATTATCATAATCTAATGATAAGGGGGCATGTGTTTGATTCGGTCCTAAATTAGAATTATATATTAATAAAAGTAGGAAAATTTTCAATGGATAGGAAAATTGTAATATACACTTTATTAAAAAATACATATGCATTTTTTTTTTAATCTACATTATAATTATTCATAATAATTTACTAACGTTCATAACAAAACTATAATACCACTTTGTAACTATTTCAATTGAGGTGTTAACACCCCAAAATCACAAAATGGCGTCAGATTAGCACAAAACTTGGCGCACACGACCGCTTAGGCATGAGAGACTTGTGGGAGAAAACAGGACTCGAATCGGGTTCCCGGCTTGGGAGTTAGAGCTGGATTTCGCTCTAGGCAAACTAGTTCCTTAAGAAACTTGAATTCGAGGTGTTGACGCCCCAAAATTACCAAACAGTGTCGGAATAGCACGAAACTTGGCACACATGACCGCCTAGCCATGAGAGACTTGTGGGAGAAGAAAAGGCTCGATTCGGGTTCTCGATTTGGGAGTTAGAGCCGGATTTCGCTCTAAGCAAGTTAGTTCCTTAAGAAACTTGAATTCGAGGTGTTGACGCCCCAAAATCACCAAACAGCATCGGAATAGCACAAAACTTGGCACACATGACCACCTAGGCTGGAGAGACTTGTGGGAGAAGACGGGACTCGAATCGGGTTCCTGATTTTGGAGTTAGAGCCGGATTTCACTCTAGGCAAACTAGTTCCTTAAGAAACTTGAATTCGAGGTGTTGACGCCCCAAAATCATCATACGGCATCGGAGTAGCATGAAACTTGGCACACACGACCGTCTTGGCATGAGAGACTTATAGGAGAAGATAGGACTCGAATCGGGCTCCCGGTTTGGGAGTTAGAGCCGGATTTCTGTCTAGCCAAAATTATTTACTTAATTATCTTTGTAATTATATAGTAGTTAAATTTTTATATTTTTTTACAATTAAAATATTAACATATAATTATATTGTCATTAATTATTTTTATTTTTTGTTTTCAGATATTTCCCGAGTAGGAGTTTTCTTCTTGTGGAGTGCGTGTGAAAAATGTAACTAACTTTTGTTTTTGTTACCCCCAGAAGAATCATGAGGAAAACTTTTGTTGTTGATTTACGTTATTTTGAATTGTGAAGAATATTATATATTTAAACATTATATTTTTATTATGCAACATTATGTAGTGGGGTAATTTTGTTGATGTGTTGTTATGAATGCAAGAATATTTTTATTATGGATGAATTGTTATTTTTATACTGGAATTTTTATATTATTATGCAATTATTAGTTTATTTTTTAGTTATTTTTCATTTAATACAGGTAATTTTCATATTTTTAATGATTTTATTGCATTTTTTTTTTGGCGATGGCACCACGCCATCTCAAAAAACATTAGAACCAAAAGTATTTTGTTGAAACAAAAACCTTTTGCGACGACATTTTTTACCATCTCAAATAATCTTTAGCGACGACATGTTTTGCTGTCTCAAATAATCTTTAACGATGGCAGGTATCACATCGCAATAAAAACCCTTTAGCGACGGCATTTTTTGCCGTCTCAAATAACACTTTTAGCGACGGAAAAACAGTGCCGTCGCAAAAAATCTCAAGTTTTTACATATTATTGGCGACACTAGAATTCCGTCGCAAAAGGCAACTTTTGCTGTCGTAAAAAAAAAAGGCAACAGCATGGTGCCGCCGCTAAAGGGTTTTAGCAACGCCCTTTGTTGCGATCCCCCATTTGCCGTCGCTAAAAGTCAGTTGTCGTTGCAAAAAAATATTTGAGACGGCATTATGAGTATTTGTGACGGCATTTTGTCGTCGCAAAAAATCAAAATTTCTGTAGCGTTACTAAATGTCTCTTATGGGTATGTGAGTTTCATATATTTCTCACACTCATGTAAAATATTTAGTAAAAATATTAATAAAATATTTAGAATCCCTAATAATACTCTTGGTATTTTGCCTTTATCTTCATTTAGGTGGTTTGGTGTCATGGCTTTGCCATCTTGGCCTGGATTATGCTTTTGATTTGCTTGTTGAGTATTTGGATCTTGTTGGGGTATTCTACTTAAGTTATCATATTTTTATCTTGGGTCACTTTTATTGATGTGATTTGATTGTATTACTTACATTTCTTTTTTCATTAATAAATTTTTATTTTGCAGATAAAAAAAATTTCTAGTGGAATAAATGACATACCAAGTGACAAAAACCAAAGTACTATTATGCAATGGCCCAAATATAAATTTGAATTCTAATCCATTTTAGATGTTTTTTCATTGACCAACGCCACATTTTACTTCACTCACTTGTAAGCATCACATTTTACTTAGCCCTCATGTAAAAACCGGTATAATAATTGTGTTTTATAATTACAAAAATTATTCAAAAATTATTTAAAATTTAAATATGTGGACAAACTCATTTACACTTCAATTTCATAGTGAAATTCTTAATAAATTGTCATGTTAATTTTTTTTTTGATTGCCACGATATTAGCCTTTATTTGAGATGTGAGTTGGTTTTTTTGCCTTTTTGACTTTTTTGCTACTTCAACTTGAGGCTAAAAAGTTTCGTTTGGAATGAGTTTTTGACTTTTTGACTTTTGTGAGAGAAAAAGTAAAATGATTATGGTTTAGATGTGACATTTTATCTTATTGAACTAAAAAGTCTATTTTGTCTTTTTATGGTTAGAATGAAACAAAAGGTAAGCAAACTTCATTTCTACTTCCAAAGCGTGAGGTTTATCACCATGCGCGGTGGTGGCTCAAGCCAACTCCACCGCCACATCACCCAGCTTCTTTGGCCTAACCTACCCCATGATGGATGACCCATTGATAGTTGGTCCTTCACAAAGTTCCAAGGTGATCGGTCGAGCCCATAAATATTTGGTTTGACATTCAAGGAACAAGTGAGCCAATTTATGGCCATGAACTTGGTCTTTATTGATGAAAACTAATACCGATGGGCACCCAGGAGGGCACCCAGGAGGGCCCAACCCACGAAGGCTGGGCCCAATCAAAACCCAATAACATCAATATTATGCTAGGACCAATAACATTCAAACACTTGCCAAATAGGGGCCTAGACACATAAGCAGATAAAGATCCTGCAAAGTTATTGCACCACATATCAGCCATTAATGAAGCTCTCACAGCATTAAATGCAACAACCTCCTCACGTCGGAATATACAGACTCACCATGAATAATGCAAGCTAGAACATAGACTTTCGGCCAACACGACAGGCTGGAATAGACAACGAAATGATGAGCAAAGGATATAAGGAAGTTTCCAAGACACATCAAAAGTTAAGTTTTTCATTTCCCCTACTCTCTCTCTCTCTCTAGACAGTCAATCTCTCCTATTCTAACTTGATCGTCGGAGTGTCTACCGGAAGACTACCTTCCCCATTGGATCTTTTTGCAGGGGCACTCCATAGACTTCAGGGCCAGCAGACTTGTTAGAAGTTTAGACCAACCCGATCCATCTCCCGTCAGGAAAACTACATCATTAGTTGGCACCGTCTATGGGAAACTTCATTTCGAAAAGACAATTACGTTCATTGTTGTCAGAAGAAGGCCCGTGTTCATCCTACATCAAAGTGGATGGTTATGACTAGATCCATGGCTTCCAAACGCAACGTTGGTGACCCCGAAGCTGAGCCCTCTAACCCAAATAACCCGCCTTCATATTTCGCAGAACTCACCAACAGCATCAACCGAATGACTAAACAGAACCAGGCCTTGATCAATGCTTTACTCCAGCGTGACTTGCCTATCTCGCCTCCACCATAGCCAATGGTTCCCCCATACCCAGAACAAGCCCATCATCATCATCATCACTATCAGTTCCTACCACATGTGTCTCAAGGAACATTTCTACCCTTCGCCTTGTGACCCCAACCGTCGAATCTTGATGGTCTACACCCTCCTCCATTAGGCTCGCAACCTCGCCAAGATATGCCACCACCTTTCCATAGCCACCCTTTACCACACCATACAGCCGCCTATGAGGGTGAGGCTAGCAGTGTTCAATCCCCGATCCCTGTCTGTGGAGAAAATGCTCCCGTCTGGGATGAAGAACTGCGGGCTATGAAACTCTAACTACAGGGGGTCATGCAGAACATGCAACACAAGACTTCCTCCACCATCAACTCTCCTTTCACTGCCTCTATCTGGGATAAAGCTCTCCCTCCTAAGTTTAAAATGCTGTCGATCGACACTTTCGATGGTACCATAGACCCCATCGACCATGTAGAAGCATACCAGACACTTATGATCTTACACGCCTTTCTAGACGAAATCATGTGTCGCGCTTTCCCTGTCACGCTAAAGAGGTCAGCGCGGCTTTGTGTAGACACCCCATTTTTGACCGACCTTAAGACTCAGACATCATCGATTGAGCGCTCGGTGATTGCGGATGTTGTGCTCGTTCTGAGGTTACGGAGTCTCGGCTGAGAGCCTTGCCTCCGGACTTCGGGGCTCTTTTGTACTTTGCCTCGGTTTTGCGAACCAGGTTCTGTTTTCTCTCCCCAAAGGGAGGGAGAGGTCTCGTAGACCATCTCTCAGTGGTCGTAGGCTACGTTTTGTGGTCGTAGGCCACTGTTCCCGTTTGGAGACCAATTTTCAACTTTCGGAGCCGTCGGCCGTGTGCCTTGGTTCGGGACCGCTTAACTTTCTCCGTTTGCTCCGATTTTTGGCACTCACCTTGTTTCCTCTCTTTAGAAGGACACTATGGCCCGGGAGACCACCTTCGTGGTCGCACGCCACTTTCGATACTTAACAGTCAGTTTTCGGGGCACCGGGCTGTGCGTTTTGGCCCCCGAACCCTCATTTTGCATCCGTCTTGGTTCATTTTTGGCATGGACCCTATTTTTATTGTTTGGAAGGTGGTACAAGGGTGGAAGACCACCCTTTCTTCTTGGAGACCACTTTTCTCCCGCCGACCAGTTTTCTTGTCAGGTAGCTGGTCTCCCTCATTTTTGGGCCACAATTGCTGGTCTCCCACCATACCACTTGCTTGCATTTCATTTGGAGACCCTCATTAGAGCATGCAGACCAGCTTTTGTGCATTGACCCTTTTGACCTTGGTCGGCGGACCAGGGCAAGTGGTCGGCTGACCACTTGAACTGGTCAGCCAGCTTCCCCCTTTTCTGTCTCACTGAGTTGATTCCAGTTGTGCCAGCTAGAGGGCACAGACTGGATCCTCCATACACGTGTATGGAGGATCTTCACTCTTGTTTTTAAGCTTCTAGGAGAAGCTTTGGACCCTTGGCTCTATAAAGAAAGGGCTCCTCTTCCTTTGCAAGGGTTCAAGAGTTGGCTAAGGCTCATGCATACATATCCCTCTATATCTCTCCCTTTAGGCCTTGAAAGGTTGAAGTTCTTGACCCCTTTGCATACCATCTCGTAGCACAACACCTCCACTATCAACCTAAGCACCTTCGAGCTTGTTTTCAGAGGCTAAAGAGTTGCTGTTTTGGTCCAGAAGCTGCTGGAGTGCTTGAGCTTCAAGGGTAACACCCTATTCCCTCTTTTGGTCTTTATTTTGCTTCATCTTTTAGCTATACTTGCAAGCATTTTCGAGCTTTGGTGTAAACTGAAAAAAGTCTTATTTTGAGGCCCTTAACATGTTTGTTTAAGATCATTTTTCTGTTGGGGGTCACCTACCCCCTTGCATGCTTCATTTTGCCTTGTTTTGAGCCATGCCCTAAGGCTTTTGTATTCAGATTTACTTGGCCCTTCAGCCACTAAAATCCAATGGATTTTCAGTGGTTGGGATGTGGTTTTGAGGGCTAAAATCAGAGAGGGGTGACCCTCTCTCTTGTTGTCTTGTTTACTAGCATATTTGGCCTTTCAAAGGAGCCTATATTTTCCCACCTCCAAGCCTTGTTTTAGGCCCCTTTTAGTGAATTTTTGGGCCTGCATAGGCTCTATCCAAAGTTGGTTTTGTCACCTTGGGTGTGCCTCTTGCATGTGTAGAACAACCCCTTGTATGGCCTATCAAAGTAGCACTTCATTCTTGCATTTATTGGTCAGGTTTCAGTGGGTTTTTGGGCTTCATTTGACATGCTATGATTCTATTTTTGAGTGGTTTGGTGGCCTCTCATGTGCTTCATATGGTTGTAGTGTAAATCATGGTTCACTAGCTTGTATTGCATGATGTTTTGGCCCCCTTTCCTAGCATATTTTGGCCATGATCCAAACTAATTTTATTCATAGTTTGGGCTTCCTAAGCTCTGTTTGAAGTGTTTTGGGTCATGCATGCATTGTTGTATATGGTCATAGTTCAATTAAGCTCACTAGCTTTGCATATCGGGTCCACTAGCATGCGTTGTTTGGGCCCTTGACATGTTTTGGCATCATTAAACATGATATTTCAGAGCATATAAGGTTGCCATATTCTCATGTTTTCCACTCTTTAAATGTGTTTGAGAGTCGTGCTTAAATACCTCATTTATGGGCCATTGCATGAGCTTCATTTCTATGCATTTCGAGCCATCATTTTAGACCATTTTCCCACTATCTTGGACCTACATAGGGACTTTTTGGGGCTGGTTGGGTCATTTGAGCATTGCTTTGTGTACCTCTAGTGTAATGCACTTCACTAGTTTCGATATCCGGGCCATCTAGCATGCATTGTGTGAGGTGTTTACATGATTCGGGACCATCTTGCATGTCATTTCAGAGCTGAAAAATGTGTGATTGTATGCCATATTTCATCCCTTGCCACGCTTTGGTAGAATTGCATTTGGTGCCTTAGGTTTGGTCCTTTGCATTTGTGCATATTTGCATGTGTTTTGTTGCCTAATTTCATCATGTACGACCACTGATTTGAGTGTGGCTAAGGCCCATTCATTTTAGTTTAAGTCCATCTTGCATTGTGTATGCCATATAGTCTATGTTGTTGCATGATTGACCATTGCATTGTGTATGCCTTGATCATTTCATTGTTAGTCTCCATGTGTGCATTGCGTATGCCATATAGTTTTCATGTGCATTGAGTATGCCATTGATTATTTCATAGCATTATGTATGCTAGTAGCATGTTTGCATATCATCATTTGCATGCTTGCATCATTTAGTGGCATTATGTTTAGGTTGCATGTTAGAGTTGCATTCATGCATGCCGTGTGTATTGCATTGTGTTTGGAGTAGGGTTTAGTCCAGACACGGGAAACGAGGGACGTTTCGTACTCTAAGTGACGAAACGTGCCTTGATTCTCGGTTACCGACACTCTGGATTACCCATGATGGAGTTTAGGCCTTGTTATGTTTATATGTGCATTCATTTTACATCGAGTCGTGCAATCCGACTCCTCGGCCATCATGCATCGAGATGCGTGATTGGTGGCACGAGGATCGAGGACTACACCCCCTAGAGCTTGTGCAATGACAAGGAAAGTGGTCGTGCACACATATGTTGAAAATACTTTGCCATGCCCCTTTCTTGCTCTCTGTTACAGCAAACCGGAAACCAGCAGCAAAAACTGGTCAGTAGTATCCCTACAGCATGGTGGAGTTTCAGCCTTCTGGAGTTTGCAAATAGAGGCAAATCGGGGCATCACGATGGATTTTTCGTTAACTGTAGACACCCCATTTTTGACCGTCCTCAAGACTTGGACGTCACCGTTTGAACACTCGGTGATCATCCATGTTTGTGTTCGTTTGGAGTTCCCGGAGGTCTCGGCTCGCTCGCCTTGCCTCAGGATCTCCGAACTCGACTGTTTAGTGTCTGGTTTTGCACCAAACACTTGTGTTTTGCCTTGGAAGGGTAGGGAATGCCTTGTGAGGCATCTCCACACACCACCGGCAGTGGCTAGAGGTCACCGGCTGGGTTTTGTTGCCATCGGCACATTTTGTTGCCGGTCGGCACTCTTTGTTGCCGGTCGGCACTCCTTTTTGCCAAAATGGCATCTTTGGCCGGCCGACTACTGTGCATCTGCTTTTGCAGATATTTTATCACAGCTGTCTTGCTTTTTGCTCCCCTCCATACACGTGTATGGAGGGATCTCTCTCTTGGAAGCTTGTCTTGTAAGCTTTACAAGACAAGAAGCTCTATAAGAGAGAGTCTTGTCTCTTGGCTTTAGGGTTAGACACTTGAGAGACTTAGGATATTTTTAGACAGCCATTTTTAGGGTTTTGAGTTCTAGGGTTAGAAACCATACACTTTCTATCTCTATATCTCCCTCTTGTGTGTGTTTAAGTGCATTTGTGTCTTACTATTGCACATAAACACATAGTGTTTCACCTTCACTTAGCTACTGAGGTTCTAAGAGGTTGGTTTTGAAGTTTTGGAGCTGTTTTCAACCTAGAAGGAGCTGTTGGAGCACCATTGTGAAGGGGTCTTCAAGGGTAAGAAACTAGCCCCTTTATTCCCCAATCTTGCTTTGTATTTCTACCTATCTTAAAATCGTTTTTGAGCTTAGTGTATAATACAAAAAAGTTCTATTTTTTAGCCCTCTTGATTGTTTATTAAGGGTGTTTTTGGGTTTGGAGGTGTTTGACCCCTCTTAGGCCTTGAAAGGCCCAATTTTGAGCCATTTTGAGTGAGTTTCGAGACTTTGGTGTTTGGGCCTCTTCGCCACTGAAATCTTGAGGGATTTCAGTGGTGGAGATAGTGCCTTGAAGTCTCCAAAAGGGGAGGGCCACCCCCTCTCCTTGTTGTCCTTGAAAAGGACCCTTTTTGGCCTCTTGAGAGAGCATCATGTTAGAGTGTGTATTGGTCATGTCTTGGCTGTTTTCCATGCTTATTATGCCATGATATAACCTTGTTGTGTGTTGGTTTCGGTACACCATGCATGCTTATGCATGCTTAGCATACCTATCATGTAATGCCATGTTATTGCCTTAACATGCCTTAGGTTGTTAGCCTTTGTTCGAGCATGTTTTAGGTCTAGTTTTGTGAAGGTTTTGTGCTCATTTTGCCATGTTTTAGGTCTGTCCTAGGTTGTTTGGGTCGGATTTGGCATGCATTATATAGCTCCTTTGCATTCCGGCTTGTTGGCCTTAAGTGTATGAATGTATAGCATGGCATTCTTGCATTGATTTAGTGGTTTGGAACTATCCACCCTGTCATTTCAGACCTTATAGCATGCTTGTATGTTTGCCTTGGATGTTTCCTTAATGCTTTGAAAGCTTGTGTAGCATGCTCCATGTTTTGGCACTTGTGCATGCTTTTGAATTTGAGCCACTTAGATGCCATCTAAGAGTCCCTTTTGCATGGTCTAGGACTGTCTTGAACCTATTTTAAGTCCTCTTAGCCTTGTGAGGCTTGGTTGGCTTAGCCATGGTTCAAGTCTCTTTGACTTGCTTCAAGTACTTGGGCCATCTATTGCATGCTTGGTCTATTCTGTTTGCTTGGTTTGACACCATTCTAACATGAGTTTCAATGCTTACCTTGCATGCCATATGCCCATGATTGCCTCATTCAAATGTGCTTAGAAGTAGCCCTTTGAGGCTTGAGCATTTGTGCCTAAGTGTTGGTCCAACTTACTTGCATGTGTGTATGTATGTTTGATTCCAGTTCCTTGACTTTTGGCCACTGTTTTGGCCCTTTTTAGAGCTGCCCAAATCATGCTTAAGTCCAATCTTTACATGTTGTTACATGTCTCACACTTCGCATGCTTTGATTGCACCGTGTCTTGCATGACCCTTAGCTTGTATGCTTGTTCATTGCTTGCTTGCTTGCATTGCCATGTTGCATCCCTAGCTAACATGCCTAGGTTGCATCGAACATGCATGTCTTGTCCCTTGATTTATTGATAGGGATTGGACCCCTTTGGTTTGTTGGTTTACATTACACTTAACATCAAAATGTGCACACTTGGTCACTTGGACCATCACGCATGGAAATGCGCGATTGATGGTCCGAGAACCAAGGAGTATGTCCCTTTGAGTCACAAACATGATAGAGGGCATAATTGGTGCATACATTGTTTGAATTGTATTGCCATGCAAGTTCTGTCCTCTGCTGCTGTGAGTTGCAGGTTCTGCAGGCATTCTTTGCCGACCGGCAGTGTACATTGCCGACCAGCAATTATTCTTCTGCCGATAGCTTCATTTTGTGCCGGTGACCACATACCACTGCCGGTGGTAATTTGATTCAGCCGGTGGTGAACCCCAGTTTACAGAGAGGCATATTTGAGACTTTGGCAGTCTTCAGAGGGGCAGAGCAGGGAAAACAGAGGCAGACTATGCATGGCGGTACGATTCCGAGCAAGACCCGAGCATGCGCTGCATCTGGCCCTCCCCCCCCGAGGCAGTTTACTGTTTTTTTAGCTTAGTTAATTTGTTAATTAATTAGGCAATTTGTAATATTTAATTAGCTTGCGTAGTTAATTAATTTGTATTATTTATTTGGTCCCTCCGGGCGGGGGCAAATCTGTAATAAGTGTGGGTGAGTGTGTGTATGTCTTCCAATCCCCACTTCTTTCTTCCCTTTTATTTACCTGCTTTGATGGTAGATTAGGGCACGTTTAAATTAGCATACCTTATGCTATGCATGCGTGCATTCATCCATTTGTTTTACATGCACCGGGCTCGGTACATCATTCTAATTGCATTTGTATTTCAATCCCAAATTGAATACGTGCGTCAATTAATCGCATTTCACATGCCATGTGTAGGTTAGCCGAGCCTATTCTAGCAACATGTTGTATGCGATGCATTAGGCACTTAACATGGACTTGGATCATGCATGTCTGCTAACAAGTTCTTTGTTTTGGCGCGGAGTACTATGTAAGTATTTTAAAATGTTTTAGCATATCGCATGCGTGTGAATGCTACCATGACGGCATGCTTATCATGTGGCTAAGTGCTTATATGAGATAAACTGTTTGAATGCCCGTGGGTGGAGGTTGGATTGTTTGAGTTGGAAAAACTCGTTGAAATCCGTATTTTAGCCTACTTGCGAGTAGCAAATTCCAAAGCGCTTTTCAAAACAAACGGATATGCAATGCTTATTTCCAAATTAGACAATCTAGTCTATACTTGTTTGCTGCGCGCATAACATAATAATTCTAGGCTAATAATTGGTTTAAGAACACATAACGTTTTCAAAATCGGATACCATGGTTAGTAGAGGCCGGTCTTCGGACCGGGCGAAAGGGGGTGCTCATAGCTAACCTTCCCCGATCGTACCCAAGCTCCCGAGCCGAGACAACTCCGGTGATGACGGACATGTGGCCTTCGGCACCAAGTCAGGGTTTCCTAAATTCCCCCATAAAAAATATTTAGGTGGCGACTCTGTATCTGGCAAAGCAGTCCATGTTTGGCACTTCTTTCCTAAAATCTGTTTTCTCAAAACGATTTGCCAGATTTGGACTCTTTGGTTCAAGATTAAGAACCGCGACACGAATCGAGTCCGAACCGTAGCGCGGGGCCCCACGCGGGCGCGTCTACAGTTTCTGGCGACTCCGCTGGGGAATTAGAGAGCTTGACTCGAACTCGTGATATCCTGTTTTGATTACACTTATGTGTTTCTTTGCATTGCATGTGCATTGGTGTGCCTAGGAACACAGTGTTTGCCATCTGCCATTCCTGAATGGTTTGCCGGAGGCTTGTCTTGTCAAGGCATGACCATAAGGCTGACCGGTTATGGGCTCTGACAGTATGGGAACACAAACCCCGGTTTTTCCGGGGCACCCTTTTCGACCATTCGACCTAGTGCATATTCGGATCCATAGTGACCATTCCAAGTTAGGACAGGTTGCCTACCCGATTATGGTTTGTTTGAAACTACTGCGTGCATAGTGAAACCCTAGCTCCAGACAAAATAGGACAGGGAAACCCTACCCCAACATAGGGGTGTTTTGGCTCTCTTTACCTGCTATGTGCTTTTAGAGTGTTGCTCTACAGGAAAGTACATATCAGTTTGCAAGTTTGAGTATCGGGCCCGAGGGCACCAGTATCAGTGTTGTTGAGAATCAGTTATGTGCAGGTATCAGGTTCAGTTTTGGGGACAGTGATTTTCTGGGAAACAGTGATCAGCAATGGAGTACAGTTGTTCAACTACACCCGTATTTGATCCGTTTGGGCTGAAATGCTGCTTCTTTTCCCTTTCAGTTCAGAGAGTTCAGAAAGTTGATACAGAATAGTTAGTGCTCCTCCTTTGCTGAGGCAGGACTTATGACGACGTAGAATTCAGAAGAGGTCGTGGTTATGACGGCCGCATTAGATCAAGGGATCACTCTGCAAAGTGAGACCAACATTGATATGTCACATCCACCCAGGTCGCCTGTTGTGCACTCGGTTTGGGCCCCGCAACTATACCAGGCTCGCGAGCCTACTATATTTGAACTAATGGGGATGATAGGTGATCTCCAGAGGTTTGTGGCGGATCTCGCCTACGGAATGTCAGCTTCACCTCCAGCCGCACCATATGCCGGGAGTTTTGTACCCCAGGAGCCCCCGCTGTTGGGGCGAATTATGATCGAACTTAGTCAACCGGAGATGGCCTCCAACTATGGCAATGACATATCAACATCAACTCAAACCCTCGATCAGGCTGAGGCCAGAGGAAAAGACAAAATGAAGGCAGATGCCGATCCCATTGAACAACTGCTGTGGGCAGTCGAGGCTTTGAAAGCCGCAGGGATGAACAAGCAACAGATATCCGCAGTTGTGGCAAAAACTATGGAGGATGCTTTCCCCACTCCACCTGAGGGTAGTTCAAGCCAGTCAGAAAATCGGGATAGACCCCGTCATGCCAGAACAGTTCCTCCTGTTCCCGCCCCTGCACTCGGGAAAGATCAGAAAGCCAAAGTGGATCCTGCCGACCCTTTCGCCTGTGCAGCTAGTAAGAGCGCTCAGACCCCAAAGTACTTGCCCCGGGGGCGCAGGACTTTTCATGCTCTCTACATGCCTTTGTCTAAGGCACTTCAGATCCTTGCCGAGAGGGGACACCTTAAACCCTTGGAACCTCGGCCTCTCCCGAAGAATCTCCCTGCCACGCATGATGCTGCTCAGTACTGCGCGTACCATCAGCAGACAGGCCATGCTACTGACAATTGCTTCCGCCTTCGTCATGAGGTGCAAGATTTGATTAACAACGAGGTTATCCTCCCGCCTACCGCAGCCAAGTCCGTTACCACTCAGTTATTGGATTTTGAGGACACAGATACTGCAAGTACGTAATCAGAAGGTGAACCACCTGCGGGCGGCTTTCGGTATTTTGAATATGGTGTCTGGCATGCATTTTTGAGTGGCTATGAACGCTAGCTTTGTAAATCCTGGCTTGGGTATCGAGTCAGTCTTTTGTTTTGAGTCTGTCTCTTTGTCTTGAGTCAGTCTTTTTTGCTTAAGGGTCTGTCTTGTTGTATCGAGTCAGTCCCCTTTGTATAGAATACCGGGTGATTCTGGGGTTGTTGTCCCGAACACTGTTTTGTCTTGTAATTATCTATTTTTGTTTTTGAGTCTGTTTCTGCCGAGGGGCCAGTTACACCAACAAAATCTGAATGAAACAGCTGTTGCTATCTCACTTTCGTGCTTGCTTTCAGTATAAGTACCAGAGGATTTGAATAGGCTGACAGTACATCTTGCCTGCTCTCCTGCGCGCCAAGCTCATTGCATTAACCTAAGTTTTTCAAAAAAAAACCTTTTGAATACTGCGATGATAAAAACGAAGATGAAGGAATTCCTCGGGTTTTGCAAAATTTTGATCATTTTGAGAGAAGGAGAGGCATGCTAAGCCTTTTAATGAATGAAATCATGCTTGTCGGCGTGAGTACTGGGAAGGACCCTGGCTTGATCCAGATTGGTTCCACACTATCTTCGGCACGAGCGATTCGTCATTTCTTAAAAACTTTCAAAAACAAATGTTTTACACGGCCCTGTGAAGACTTGTGTGGAATCGCTCTTGAGATTGAGCAGCCTATGATCGCTCTCAGCCTCAAGTTTCAACCCGTTCGCTTTCAAACCTTGAACCCGTTCAGAACACTCAACGGTCAAACGTCATGTAAGGTCTATATGGCCAGATTAGAAACAGCCCTCGAACAAGAGGCGTCGAAGTCGAATCAAAGAGTAGATCTCATTTGAAAGAACTCGTGGAGCAGCCATGACGGAGTCTCCTACAAATCATTGCAACAGTCGTTCTCCTAGACACAGAGAGGCTTCAACTTCAAAAACCATTTGGCATGGACTTGTTACACTTTTACCCTTTGAGAGGCTCGCTGGGCCGAAAACCCGGAAGGGCGACCCAGGCTAAAGTTAGAGCAAGAGAAGAATACAGAAAAGAAAAGAAGCAAAAAAGAAAAGAAAAGAAACAGAAAAGAAAAAAAAAGAAAAATGCGGAAAATAAAAAAATAAACAAAAGAACAAAAAAGAAGAAAATGAAAAGAAGCTCGCAAGGTCGAAAACCCGCATCGGGCGCCTTGGCAAAAGTTAGAGCCTGAAAAGTGAAGGTTAAAATACCCGAGTGTACCTTAACCGGAACTACGTAAGGCTTGATTCCCATGTTTGGGATACGTAGGCAACTTCATCACGAAGTCCAGCCCCCAACGCTTTCATAGCGTCTCGGTCCATGCAATGGTTTCAATTTCATCTCAAAGTCTAGACGCCAACACCTTCCAAGGTGATTGTGTCCATATATTTGTTGTGACCATCTTCGTCATCTCTATGTCCAAGAGTTCGACCACCGCCAATGAAGACTGTTTGCGGACTGCTGCGGCACCATCCAAACAAGGGGCAACTTTCCGTTGCCACGAGCCGTCGCGAGTCGCCATTCAAACCAGGGGCAACTTTCCGTTGCCATCCACCCCCTTTAAGCCAGGGGCAATTTTCCATTGCCTCCGATCCGAGGTTGTGCATCTCAAAGAGTAAGTTCCATGCTCGTTGAGCATCAGCCGTTTGCAAAAATAGTTTTTGAAAATTTCTGCTGAGGTTGACTATTTTCTCGAAAACTATTCCATTTTCCAAAGCTGGACCATTGTCTTGGACCCAAAAAGGAAAATTTTCAGCGCTTACAGCCTGACTTGCATGGTTTTCAAATCAAAAATCGAACAAGTACGTTAATCCGACTCTCGTTTTGATCAAAACTGTTTTAGTAGAAAGCAAAAACAAAGAATGGTTAAAGTGATGAACTAAGGGCACAGTTGAGCAAGGCGCTCTGTCCCCCTCGTCGTCAACGCACTTGCCAGAAGAGCACTCTACCCGCCAGAAGAAATAGCTGTGAGCTAACGGCATTGGGCATGAACCCGCAACTTCCTATTCACTCATTAACCACCTTGGGGAGGGACGAAAAATGAGAGAATAAAGAATAGAGAGGTGTAAGTTGAGAGGAAAAACGAGCCAAAGGGTTTTGAGAGAAAAACCGAGCTTGAGTGCCAGAGTGATGTGAGAATCACAAATCAGAAAGGGTGGGAAACAATACCCAGAGAAACTGGCTCCTCGTGATCTGAGGTCCCCCGTTTTCGTTGACGCGTCTGTGTATCGTGTCTTTTGTTTTGTTTACCTCAACCTTTGTTTTAGGTCTTTTCCGAACGTGTCTCGTTATGTTCAGGTCATGTACCCTTTTGTTTGAGTCCTCCCCGCTGTGTTCAGTTGTAGGCTCGATACCCTAGTTTGAAAGACCCTTATTCAATTTCAAAAATCGTTTATACTCAGAATGCTGTGCCATTCTCTATATTTGAGTATGCTTCAACTCCAACCGGTTCCGTCTTTGAGCTCCGTCTTGTCAGATTGGGCCATTCACTCAGGATTTGCTGTGTGTAGAATGAACCGAATGCTGTGCTATGGGCTGTATGCAGATTAATCCCCAGTAGAGTAAGGGCTATGTGTCCAGAATCAGGCAGTGGGTTGCTTGGGCTATTTTGCTGTTGGCTGTTTAGTTATCTGATTATTACAGTGCAAGTGTTCAATTTTCAGACAACCAATCAATTTTATTTACATTGAGGTGTAATATGGTGTTATGCGATGCAAAAGTATGAAGTGTAAAGATACACTGATGTAACACTTTTTTAAGATAAAAAGTTTGTTCATCTCATAATCTTTTAAGTACACAAGTTTTGAGGAAATCAAAAATCTGCCTGCGGCAGTACAAGATAATCTAACTACCAACAAAAAGGGAAAAGTACAAAGAAAGAAGAAAAATAACAAAAAGCTGTATCCGTGTCTGGCGACTCTAAGGGCTAACGGTTTGTCCTAGTCCTCTTCCTGGACAAAGGTCCAGGAGCATCATCAGCATCGTCATCAGAGCCCGAGCTAGTGCCGCCTCCGGTCTCCTCCTCTGATGACTCCGCCTCCGACTCTGCCTCCGCCTCCGACTCGTCATCCTCATCGTCATCATCATCAGGGACTGGAGCTCGCGAGCTACTCCCGACATGAGTGCGCCCCGCCTTGGAGCGGGGGAATACTCGGCCCTCCTCATCTCTCCCTCGGCAGGGACGAAAGGTCCGGCTGGAGCACCTCCTACCCCGGGAATCTGGAAGGGAGGCTGAAAAAGTACACAAAAGGCAAATGCATCAGTATACCGTGGACAGAGTATAGTGCAGAATGCAGTGTACAGTGTGAGAATGCCATGAGCAGTTTATCAGTGCGGAATGCAGTGTATGAGTACAGTGTGTGAACGCCGTGAGCAGTTTATCAGTGCAGAATGCAGTGTATGAGTACAGTGTGTGAATGCCATGAGCAGTTTATCAGTGCAGAATGCAGTATATGCAGTGTATCAGGTGTTGTGCTGTGCATCAGATTACGTGAATTAGCTTGTGAGTGATTCGAAGCCGTGATCAGAAAAACATACCGGAATGCTGTAGAGGGCCAGGAGATCAAAGGTCCGCTGTAGCATCCCCATCATGGAGGCATTCATCTCCAATGACTGCCGGGTGTACTTAGAAGAAGCCTGCAAAAATATCAGATGCATCAATATTCTGTGGAATATCAAATAAACTGAAATGACACTCCAACTCATACAATGGTGTATCCTTTTCGTATCCTTTTAGCTTTTACAAAAGCTCAAAAGTTGCCCCATGCCTATCGCATACAATCGCACTGTTTTGTGCATTGCATTTCACTCGCGCTGTTTAGCGCATCGCACTATTTTGTGCATTACATTTGAATCGCGCTGTTTAGCGCATCGCACTGTTTTGTGCATTGCAAGTCACTCGCGCTGTGTAGCGCATCGCACTGTTTTGTGCATTGCATTTCAATCGCGCTGTTTAGCGCATCGCACTGTTTTGTGCATTGCATTTCAATCGCGCTGTTTAGCGCATCGCACTGTTTTGTGCACTTCAAAAACCATCTCATTGTTTTGTGCATTGTATTTCAATCGCGTTGTTTAGCGCATCGCACTGTTTTGTGCATTGCATTTCAATCACGCTGTTTAGCGTATCGCACTGTCTTGTGCATTTCAAAATCAATCGCGCTGTTTAGCGCATCGCACTGTTTTGTGCATCGCATTTCAATCGCGCTGTTTAGCGCATCGCACTGTTTTGTGCATTGCATTTCAATCGCGCTGTTTAGCGCATCGCACTGTTTTGTGCATTGCATTTCAATCACGCTGTTTAGCGTATCGCACTGTCTTGTGCATTTCAAAATCAATCGCGCTGTTTAGCGCATCGCACTGTTTTGTGCATCGCATTTCAATTGCGCTGTTTAGCGCATCGCACTATTTTGTGCACTTCAAAAACCATCGCACTGTTCTGTGCATTGCATTTCAATCGCGCTGTTTAGCGCATCGCACTGTTTTGTGCATTGCAATTCAATCGCGCTGTTTAGCGCATTGCACTGTTTTGTGCATTGCATTTCAATCACTCGCGCTTTCTTGCGCATCGCACTGTTTTGTGCACCTTACTTGCATTTTGCATGCATCCTATCTCGCTATCTTGCGCACCTCACTTGTACTTGTTAGTACATTGCATTGTTTTGAATACAAACCGGCTTCGCGTAGCGTATAAGTCCAATTGTCAAAATTTTACATTCCGTGTGGCATGCGTGTCACACTTGCATCATTTTGCATCTTATGAGGCACGCGTGTCTCATTTGTTTCATTTTGCATTCCGTGTGGCATGCGTGTCACACTTGCATCATTTTGCATCTTATGAGGCACGCGTGTCTCATTTGTTTCATTTTGCATTCCGTGTGGCATGCGTGTCACACTTGCATCAGTTTGCATCTTATGAGGCACGCGTGTCTCATTTGTTTCATTTTGCATTCCGTGTGGCATGCGTGTCACACTTGCATCATTTTGCATCTTATGAGGCACGCGTGTCTCATTTGTTTCATTTTGCATTCCGTGTGGCATGCGTGTCACACTTGCATCATTTTGCATCTTATGAGGCACGCGTGTCTCATTTGTTTCATTTTGCATTCCGTGTGGCATGCGTGTCACACTTGTATCATTTTGCATCTTATGAGGCATGCGTGTCTCATTTGTTTCATTTTACATTCCGTGTGGCATGCGTGTCACACTTGCATCATTTTGCATCTTATGAGGCACGCGTGTCTCATTTGTATCATCTTGCATCATGCGTCATTTGCATCGGCACGTGTGCCTCATTTTCATTGGCATGCGTGTCACATTTTTGTTGGCATGTGTGTCGTCATTAGCATTAGCATGCGTGCCTCATTCTTGCATTGTCATGCATGTTGCTAATTGGTCTGGCGAGACCTTAAATCCTGGGAAGGTGCAAAACCTTCGGTGCATTGATGTGCACAGTTCGGTTGCATTGTCGCGCATGTCGTTAGCACAGGTATATCCCGGTCTAGGAGACCTTAAATCCTTGGAAGGTGCGAAACCTTCAGCACAGGTATATCCCGGTCTAGGAGACCTTAAATCCTTGGAAGGTGCGAAACCTTCAGCATAAGTATATCCCGGTCTAGGAGACCTTAAATCCTTTGAAGGTGCGAAACCTTCAGCACAGGTGCATCCCAGTCCAGGAGACCCTAAATCCTCTGAAGGTGCAATTCCTTTGGTGTTTGTCGTGCCCGAACGACTTTTGGTGGTCTAGTAAAGCCACCTGCCTATGTTTGCGGTGAGTTCCTAGAAGACCAACTGGGACGATGGAAACTAGAGTTCGAACGGCTTATGCTTAGAACGCAAAGGTTCGGGAGTTCCGAGACTAAAGTCTGGTTTAAATACCCAGGGGTGTATCCTCGGCTTGAAGTCTGTATGGAAGCCCCATAGATTGAGGCAGCAGGTCGGTGCCTTAGTTCTGGATACTGAACCAACCTAGTATATCGCCGTGTTGGTAAGATAGGAAAAGTTGCAATCATAGTCGTTGCATCATAGTGCATTGTCATGCATTTCCATTATAGCTTGCATGCATCCATTGCATTTTCCCCAGTAGATCGCATCATACTGCATTGTCATGCATTTTGTAAATATCTATTCCATTGCATATTTGTAAATATTGCATGGTAGTTTGCATGCATTCATTGCATCACCTTCCATCTACGGCTTGCGCCTATCCATGTTGAGCTTGGTCTGGTATGTGCCCTTACTTTTCACGTTAAAGCACAGTTCTGCATGTGTACGCGCCTATTCCACGCTGGTATGTTGGTTTGAGGGTTGCGGTACCTTTTCTGTGTTAGACATGGCTCGTACGCGTCCATGCTTTTCCTAGGCAAGATTTGGTTTGGCCCGTGTGCCATATCCACTGCATTGTAGATCGCATGCATTCACTGCATCACTTCCATCAATGGCTTGCGCCTTTCCATGTTGAGCTTGGTCTGGTATGTGCCCATACTTCTCGTGTCGAAACATAGTTCAGTAGACCGTTCTATGTTAAACATGGCCTGTATGTGTACATGCCTTTCCTAGGCAAGATTTGGTTTGGCCCGCATGCCATATCCATTGCCACCTCCCCAGCATATCCATATATATATATTGCATTGTAGTGTAATTTTTGCATCCGACATTAGGATCATTGTCCTTTCTCCAGCGGGTCGTTTCCCCACTTATGTCATTCCCCCCCACTACTCGTTCTTGTGTCTGTCTACGATGCTCATAGTTCAGTTGACCGTTCTATGGTAGACAGACTTGTTACCTCCATCAATCTATTTGACATTTGTGTGGTTTCGAACCACTCACGATTGGATCATGATTCAATTGCCTTGCATGTAGTTTGCATTATTTCAATTACATTGCATCTTCATTTGCATTGTTTATACATTGTTTTGTATATATTGCATATCATTTTGCATCCATTCTTGCATTGTCATGCATGTTGCTAATGATATTGTATCTGTTAAGTTTGTTTTCTTTTCAAGCACGATATTGTATGTACGGTTCATTTGAGGCTAGTGCAACCAGACGAGCCGCACAGGTATTGTATCCTCCGAGTGAGACGTATTGAGAATTGCATAATTCTCTTACATCCTTTCTACATTGTAGTGTAGTTCGGTGTATGCTAGCTTAAAATTGTCGCATGTATGCTTCATTACAGCTTTCTTTGCATGATCATAAGTTATGTCCGGCTCTGTGCATTGTCTTGCATTTTGCCCCTGCCTTCGGGCGCATATCTTGTTTGTCTTGCATGTTTGCCTGAGTCTTTGGCCTTGTCAAAAATGGGTCGTCTCTGGGCTTTGACATTCACTCCCGTCATTGTTATGACTTTCGAGTTCTGTCAAAGAGGGGCAACTGTAGACACCCCATTTTTGACCGTCCTCAAGACTTGGACGTCACCGTTTGAACACTCGGTGATCATCCATGTTTGTGTTCGTTTGGAGTTCCCGGAGGTCTCGGCTCGCGCGCCTTGCCTCAGGGTCTCCGAACTCGACTGTTTAGTGTCTGGTTTTGCACCAAACACTTGTGTTTTGCCTTGGAAGGGCAGGGAATGCCTTGTGAGGCATCCCCACACACCACCGGCAGTGGCTAGAGGTCACCGGCTGGTTTTTGTTGCCATCGGCACATTTTGTTGCCGTTGGCACTCTTTGTTGCCGGTCGGCACTCCTTTTTGCCAAAATGGCATCTTTGGTCGGCCGACTACTGTGCATCTGCTTTTGCAGATATTTTATCACAGCTGTCTTGCTTTTTGCTCCCCTCCATACACGTGTATGGAGGGATCTCTCTCTTGGAAGCTTGTCTTGTAAGCTTTACAAGACAAGAAGCTCTATAAGAGAGAGCCTTGTCTCTTGGCTTTAGGGTTAGACACTTGAGAGACTTAGGATATTTTTAGACAGCCATTTTTAGGGTTTTGAGTTCTAGGGTTAGAAACTGTACACTTTCTATCTCTATATCTCCCTCTTGTGTGTGTTTAAGTACATTTGTGTCTTACTATTGCACATAAACACATAGTGTTTCACCTTCACTTAGCTACTGAGGTTCTAAGAGGTTGGTTTTGAAGTTTTGGAGCTGTTTTCAACCTAGAATGAGCTGTTGGAGCACCATTTGTGAAGGGGTCTTCAAGGGTAAGAAACTAGCCCATTTATTCCCCAATCTTGCATTATATTTCTACCTATCTTAAAATAGTTTTTGAGCTTAGTGTATAATACAAAAAAGTTCTGTTTTTTAGCCCTCTTGATTGTTTATTAAGGGTGTTTTTGGGTTTGGAGCTGTTTGACCCCTCTTAGGCCTTGAAAGGCCCCATTTTGACCCATTTTGAATGAGTTTCGAGACTTTGGTGTTTGGGCCTCTTCACCACTGAAATCTTGAGGGATTTCAATGGTGGAGATGGTGCCTTCAAGTCTCCAAAAGAGGAGGGCCACCCCTTCTCGTTGTTGTCTTTGAAAAGGACCCCTTTTGGCCTCTTGAGAGAGCATCATGTTAGAGTGTGTATTGGTCATGTCTTGGCTGTTTTCCATGCTTATTATGCCATGATATAACCTTGTTGTGTGTTGGTTTTGGTACACCATGCATGCTTAGCATACCTACCATGTAATGCCATGTTATTGCCTTAATATGCCTTAGGTTGTTAGCCTTTGTTCGAGCATGTTTTAGGTCTAGTTTTGTGAAGGTTTTGTGCTCATTTTGCCATGTTTTAGGTCTATCCTAGGTTGTTTGGGTTGGATTTGGCATGCATTATATAGCTCCTTTGCATTCCGGCTTGTTGGCCTTAAGTGTATGAATGTATAGCATGGCATTCTTGCATTGATTTAGTGGTTTGGAACTATCCACCATGTCATTTCAGACCTTATAGCATGCTTGTATGTTTGCCTTGGATGTTTCCTTAGTGCTTTGAAAGCTTGTGTAGCATGCTCCATGTTTTGGCACTTGTGCATGCTTTTGAATTTGAGCCACTTAGATGCCATCTAAGAGTCCCTTTTGCATGGTCTAGGACTGTCTTGAACCTATTTTAAGTCCTCTTAGCCTTGTGAGGCTTGGTTGGCTTAGCCATGGTTCAAGTCTCTTTGACTTGCTTCAAGTACTTGGGCCATCTATTGCATGCTTGGTCTATTCTGTTTGCTTGGTTTGACACCATTCTAACATGAGTTTCAATGCTTACCATGCATGCCATATGCCCATGATTGCCTCATTCAAATGTGCTTAGAAGTAGCCCTTTGAGGCTTGAGCATTTGTGCCTAAGTGTTGGTCCAACTTACTTGCATGTGTGTATGTATGTTTGATTCCAATTCCTTGACTTTTGGCCACTGTTTTGGCCCTTTTTAAAGCTGCCCAAATCATGCTTAAGTCCAATCTTTACATGTTGTTACATGTCTCACACTTCGCATGCTTTGATTGCACCGTGTCTTGCATGACCCTTAGCTTGTATGCCTGTTCATTGCTTGCTTGCTTGCATTGCCATGTTGCATCCCTAGCTAACATGCCTAGGTTGCATCGAACATGCATGTCATGTCCCTTGATTTATTGATAGGGATTGGACCCCTTTGGTTTGTTGGTTTGCATTACACTTAACATCAAAATGTGCACACTTGGTCACTTGGACCTTCACGCATGGAAATGCGCGATTGATGGTGTGAGAACCAAGGAGTATGTCCCTTTGAGTCACAAACATGATAGAGGGCATAATTGGTGCATACATTGTTTGAATTGTATTGCCATGCAAGTTCTGTCCTCTGCTGCTGTGAGTTGCAGGTTCTGCAGGCATTCTTTGCCGACCGGCAGTGTACATTGCCGACCAGCAATTATTCTTCTGCTGATAGCTTCATTTTGTGCCGGTGACCACATACCACTGCCGGTGGTAATTTGATTCAGCCGGTGGTGAACCCCAGTTTACAGAGAGGCATATTTGAGACTTTGGCAGTCTTCAGAGGGGCAGAGCAGGGAAAACAGAGGCAGACTATGCATGGCGGTGCGATTTCGAGCAAGACCCGAGCATGCGCTGCATCTGGCCCTCCCCCCCGAGGCAGTTTACTGTTTTTCTTAGCTTAGTTAATTTGTTAATTAATTAGGCAATTTGTAATATTTAATTAGCTTGCGTAGTTAATTAATTTGTATTATTTATTTGGTCCCTCCGGGCGGGGGCAAATCTGTAATAAGTGTGGGTGAGTGTGTGTATGTCCTCCAATCCCCACTTCTTTCTTCCCTTTTATTTACCTTCTTTGATGGTAGATTAGGGCACGTTTAAATTAGCATACCTTATGCTATGCATGCGTGCATTCATCCATTTGTTTTACATGCACCGGGCTCGGTACATCATTCTAATTGCATTTGTATTTCAATCCCAAATTGAATACGTGCGTCAATTAATCGCATTTCACATGCCATGTGTAGGTTAGCCGAGCCTATTCTAGCAACATGTTGTATGCGATGCATTAGGCACTTAACATGGACTTGGATCATGCATGTCTGCTAACAAGTTCTTTGTTTTGGCGCGGAGTACTATGTAAGTATTTTAAAATGTTTTAGCATATCGCATGCGTGTGAATGCTACCATGACGGCATGCTTATCATGTGGCTAAGTGCTTATATGAGATAAACTGTTTGAATGCCCGTGGGTGGAGGTTGGATTGTTTGAGTTGGAAAAACTCGTTGAAATCCGTATTTTAGCCTACTTGCGAGTAGCAAATTCCAAAGCGCTTTTCAAAACAAACGGATATGCAATGCTTATTTCCAAATTAGACAATCTAGTCTATACTTGTTTGCTGTGCGCATAACATAATAATTCTAGGCTAATAATTGGTTTAAGAACACATAACGTTTTCAAAATCGGATATCATGGTTAGTAGAGGCCGGTCTTCGGACCGGGCGAAAGGGGGTGCTCATAGCTGACCTTCCCCGATCGTACCCAAGCTCCCGAGCCGAGACAACTCCGGTGATGACGGACATGTGGCCTTCGGCACCGAGTCAGGGTTTCCTAAATTTCCCCATAAAAAATATTTAGGTGGCGACTCTGTATCTGGCAAAGCAGTCCATGTTTGGCACTTCTTTCCTAAAATCTGTTTTCTCAAAACGATTTGCCAAATTTGGACTCTTTGGTTCAAGATTAAGAACCGCGACACGAATCGAGTCCGAACCGTAGCGCAGGGCCCCACGCGGGCGCGTCTACCGCAAGGCGACTCGAGCATGCATGTATTCCTTATCATTCAAGACCAAGTTGAGACAGTCCATTTCATGTGTTTTGCATGCTAGCTTATTTATTTTAGTTAATTTGTTAATTAATTAGGGTTTTGTAATAATTAGCTGTAATTCGTTATTCATTCGGTTGTGTATTATTTATTCGGACCCTCCGAGGAGGGCAATATTGTAATAAGTGTGCGTGTGTGTGATGTATGTCTTCCAACCCCACGTCTTTCTCCCTTTTATTTACCAGCTTATGATGGTTAGTATTAGGGCACGTTTAAATTAGCATCCTTATTCTCGTATGTTTGCATCCATTCATCTGTTTTGCATGCACCGGGCTCGGCGCATCATGTTAACTGCATTGTATTTCAATTCCAAGTTGAATACATGTATCGATTATTGCATCTCATATGCCATCTTAGAATAGCCGAGCCTATGATAGTTGGATTTTGTATGTGTTTGCATTAGGCATTCTTAGCATAGTTAGGATTCATGCATGATTTCTAATTAGCTTCGTTCTTTGGCTCGGAGTACTTGATAAGTGTTATGCTTTAGCATCCTTGCATGCGTGTGAGTGACTTCCATGATAGCATGCTTGCCATGAGGCTATGTGCTTATGTGATATAACTGCTTGAATGCCTGTGGGTGAAGGTTGGGTCGCTTGAGTTGTAATGATTCGTCGAAACCCGTGTTTTAGCCTACTTGCGAGTAACAAACTTCAATCCATTTTCAAAACAAACGGATACGCGATGTTTTGTTCCAACTCAGGCAATCTAGTCTATACTTGTATGCTGTGTGCACCACATAGTAATTCTGGGCTAATAACCGGAATAAGAGCACATAATGTTTTCAAAACTCGATATCATGGTTAGTAGAGGCCGATCTTTGATCGGGCGAGCGGGGGTGCCCACGAAGTGACCTTCCCCAATCGTACCCAAGTTCTCGAGCCGAGGCAACTTTGGTGATGACGGACACGTGGCCTTTGGCATGAGTCAGGTTTTCCTAAATTCCCCCAAAATAAGATATTTAGGTGGCGACTCTGTATCTGGCAAAGTAGTCCATGTTTGGCATTTCTTTCTAAAAAATCAATTTTTCAAAATGATTTTCCGAATTTGGACTCTTTGATGATTCATCGGTTTTGCATTGCACTCTGTGAGATTAGATTCAGAACTGTGACATTTGAGTCCGAACTGTAGTGAGCCCAATGAACAAAACGGGATTCCCTTCCGGGACGTTCGGGGACGTCTACAGTTTCTGGCGACTCTGTTGGGGAGTTAGAGAACTTCACTCGAACTCATGATATCTTGTTTTGATTACACTTATGTGTTTCTTTGCCTTGCATTTGCATTGGTGAGCCTAAGACACCGTGTTTGCCGTCTGCTATTCCTGAACGGTTTGTCGGAGGCTTGCTTTGAGAAGCGTGCCATAAGGCTGACCGGTTACGGGCTCTGCCACGATGGGAACACAAACCCCGATTTTTACCGGGGCACCCTTTTTGACCATTCGACCTAATGCATATTCAGAATCCATAGTGACCATTCCAAGCTAGGACAGGTTCCTTACCCGATTATAGGTTGTTTGAAATCGCTGCGTGCGTAGTGAAACCCTAGGTCCTGACAAAATAGGATAGGGAAAGCTTACCCCAACATAGGGGTGTTTTGGCTCTCACTTGTTTGCTATGTGCTTTTAGAGTGCGTCTCTACAGGAATGCACGTATCAGTTTACAAGTTTGGGTATCAGGCCTACGGGCACCAGTTCAGTATTTTGGGAATCAGTTATCTGCGAGTATCAGATTCAGTTTTGAGGGCATTGATTCGGGAACAATGATCAGTGTTTGAGAACAGTCTATTCAGCTTATGAAACTGTGTGTTGTGATGCCCAACCGTGTGTTGTGTGTTTATCTACGCTGTTATGCTATCTGTTTGTCTGGTTGTTTATTTCCTTATTATTGCTTTATTTATCTTTTTACTAGGTAGTTTAGCACAATTGCTTCAGACCAAGCAGATATTCCCCAAGCACTCTGGACTAGAGGTCGCCGACTCAATCGATCTGAGGATCTGGTCGACGGACAACCAGTGTTTTATTTCTTACCCCCGGTTATCAGACGGAGGTCGAGAAGACGCAGTGTATCCGAGCAGAGGTTGCCAGAACAGTTGTCTACCCCGTCAGTGGACAATCAGGCTGAGGCTTCAGCTTTTACCATAGAGATAGAAATACCAATCAATCAGCTGGAACAACAGAACATGGCAGGAATGGAAGAAATGGTGCGCCAGCTCCAGGAAAGCATGAAAGCCATGCAGGAGGACGCTGTTTGTCAAGTAGAATTTGCCAAACAGCAGGCCGTTGTCATGGCCCAACAGGCAGAGCTAATTACCAGGCTACAGCAGCAAACCGGAGCATCAGCTTCACACCAAGCTCTTCCCCCACCAAGGGTCCCACTACCCGTCGAGATGCAAAATGCACAGAATATCTAGGAAGATACAAACATCCCAACAGGGCCGGCTCCGCCCCCAATTCTACCTCAACTATCCAAGGCACCTACGCTTATCAATCAACCGAGCTCTCCCTTTGAGTTCGAGGTGGACCCTACAGCGTTGAAGTTGAGCAAGCTTGAAAAGTTGTTCAAGAAATCCCAAGAGGTAAAGTCTATCCCAGACATTGAGGACGGGTATACCGACGTGGCTGTGACGTTGCCAGATCGGTTCAAGATGCCACAAATCGACCGCTTTGACGGGTTCAGGGATCCCATGGTGCATCTACGTTTGTTTTCGGACATACTAAGGTCGATGCGCCTCACTAGACTACAGAAGCTTTCATTGTTTGGCCGGACCCTGTCGGGTGTGGCGGCCATCTAGTACGCAAAATTAGAAGACGATGTCAAGCGAAATTGGGATGAGATGGCCAAGGCTTTCATTGCACAGTACTCCTATAACACGTAAATTGAGATTACAACCCGCGATCTCGAGACAATAAGGCAGGAGCCTAAGGAGAGTTTCTCTGAATTTGTAACCCGCTGGAGGGCCAAGGCCTCAATGATGACCATAAGGCCGACGGATAAGGATCAAATACGGATGGTTGTACGCAACCTCCAACCCAAACTGATGCAGAAAATGATTGTGCTTCCCTTCCCTACCTTTCAGATCTGCATGAGATGGGAGTATAGATCGAGGATGCCTTAAAGCAGGGCTTGATTGACAATGACAAAAAGCAACCCAGGAGAACTTTCAACCAAAACAACAATGCAGGCATAAGCAGTGCTGTAACTGCTAGAGCTTCGTAAGTAAGCATGGTCACCACCACCCCTCCAAGAACCCTGGTAGCTACACCATTCTCCGGTGCGTCCGGAAGTAACACACAAACAACCAAATACCAACCTCGAGGCCAAAGAACCTTCACTCCATTATATATGCCTCTGTCCAAAGCTCTGGGGGTATTAATCAGGAAAGGGCACTTGAAGCCCCTGGAACCGAGGCCATTTCCAAATCCACTTCCTCCCTCCCATAACCTAGCCAAATACTGGGCATATCACCAACAACATGGTCACGACACCGACCAATGTTTTAGATTGCGTCACGAGATCCAGGATCTCGTTGATAACAGGGTGATTGTGCCTCCAGAAAAACCCAATGTCACAACCAACCCTCTCCTACCTCATAACCAAGCTCCACCTCCCAAACGCATCAACTTTATCCAGACTAGGGTCGTGTCTTACGATCCTAGCATCTATATCACTCCTTCTCACCTACCTAAGCCGGAGGTGTTCATTCCCGACAGCATTGATTTGTGCATGTTGGACATCTCCCGAACCCAACCTGAACCAATGGTGGTGATGGTCGAAGACAGAACAGGGATGACTTTGGAGGATAATGGGATTGTTGAGTTAGAGTCTGAGGAAGTTGTGAGCTTTGTTGAGGAGGTGTATAATCCAAATGGCTACATTGCGTCAGCGGATCAAATTAGGCCAAATGTGGAATTGTCGGTGGGAGCAGAAGTTTGTGCACTACGGGGGGATGGACTTGATCAGAGGATAAATGACTTAGCAGTTCTGGAAGGGGACATTACTGACCTTCAGATTTTCAACGAACAAGATCCAGGGGACATGACAGTCAGCTGGTTCGATTTTGAGGAGTTAGCAGAGGTCACAAGGTGGCTTGACGACCAACCAGATATTATTGAAGAATTTCAGTTGGAAAAGGGCCTGTCAGGGGCAAGGACATCAGTTGTGGCCGGAAGGGCCGGGAGTCAGAATACATCGCCGGGGAGCGCCGGTGCCAAGAATTTCGCTCGGGATCTGGGCATTTTGAATACAAGAGATGTTGAACAACAGACTGCATTGACGCAGCTAGAACGAGAAGGAATTGAAGACTCTGAGAGAGCCAGAAAAGCCAAGGCCCCTGTGGGGACTGAAAGTGTTGTGTGCACAAGAACAAAGGGTGCTGCGAGCACATGGGCAGAAGGTACCGTAAGTACAAGGACAGTGGTAACGGAGCCAGGCAGGTGTCTGTCGGCTGCTGATGGAATGTGGTGGGAGGACGATGATCTATGTCTTGCCCACACAGATGAGGATTGGGGGAGCAATCAACCGGACGATACCTGGTACATTGGTGAAGTTGACCATATGACTAGAAATGGGCGGTATTTCAAGCCCCCACACCTAGATCAGCCAGAGGCGTCCGGGAAGGACAAGGAGGCAGAAAAACAGAAAGAGAAGCTACTTGAGGATGAGGCTATGCTGAAACAGTTGAAAAAGATACAAGCAGACATCTCCATCTGGGAACTGCTTATGGCTTCTCGAGTACATAGACAGGCCGTCCTTTCAGCCATGGACAAAGCCAAACTATCAATAGACACCACGCCGGAGCAGCTAGTTGGATTGGTTTTTCTGGGAGGAGGTTCCCCGACGTTGACCTTTTCTGACAAAGAACTACCGTCTGAGGGCGCAAATCACAACAAACCTCTCTACATCTCTGTGGAATGTAGAGGCAAGTGGGTACCGGTGGTTCTTGTCGACACGAGATCTGCCATTAATGTGTGCCCGTCGAGGACGACATATGCAATCGGATTGAAGCCCGCGGACTTTGTGCCAACTGCCCAGGTGATTCGGGCGTATGATAACACAAGCAGAGAGGTGATGGGGACTGTCAAAATTCAGACCCAGGTTGGTCCAGGACAACACGAGATTGATTTCCATGTCTTGGACATTCCCACAACCTTTAACCTACTTTTGGGGCGACCGTGGTTGCACCAGGTAAAGGCAGTTTCTTCCACCTTGCACCAGATGTTGAAATACCCTCACGGGAAGGGAGTGGCTATAGTTTTTGGAAATTCATCAATCCATCCGCCGTTGGAGGTGTCTACGCTAGTCTTGGAAATCGAGCACGGCATGGAGGATGTGTTCTTATCGGGGTTTACTTTGGCTGAGGCTCGAGTCGTGCAAAACATCTTGGCTATTGATGAAGGGGTGTATGTCAGCGCACAATCAATATACCTCATGAACAAGCTTCAATACATCCCCGGGATGGGATTGGGAAAGAGTGGCCGGAAGGGCAGTGCAGTATCGGCCGAAGTGCCGCACAACCCACATACCTTTGGCTTGGGTTATCTGGCCACCAAAGAGGATTGGGTGAGGAAAGATAAAGAGATGGCTGGAAGAGCCAGAGTGAAAAAGGCAGGGAAGCCATATGAGTTAATGCACCGACCCATTCAGGGTACCCTAAACGGATGCTTCGTCCGGGAGGGAGAGGATTTTCCGTTCTGCGGCTTCCCAGAGCCATGGCTGAATGCTGAAAGGAAGCGTGTGCCAGGTTTTGAGATCTTCTTCGACCTGCAGTTATCCGGGGATGATGTTGCCGAGAAGCAGACAGACCCATCAGTTGAGGTTGAGCAGTGTAAAAATGTGGATTCTGAGAGCGTTGAAATTGAAATGGGGGTAGCACTGGCTTGTCTACTTTCAGATCCTCTGATCGTACAGAACTGCTTGGGGGATAACTTCTCGGTGTCCATGATTGGGAATGAAACGGCTGCGAGCCTACCTGCAATTATTTTGGATGCATCCATCGCACCCTCTCTCACCTAGCAGTACGAGGAGGGATTTTTGTCAAGTAGCGCTGGGTCAGGTAGTGAGCCGGAATCTGATTCCACCGAGTCTATGGAGTCGAAATCAGGTTTCAGCTCGTCTGAGTCTGAGTCCGGTATTCCTGGGGGTGATAACCCGGATGCCACAGTCCTGTCTAGGTCGTCTTTTTCTTTCTCTTTTGAGTCTGTTGTAATAGAAGAATCGGACGATTTGGAAATGCTTAATGAGAATGGAATGGATGTGGTTTCTGAGTACTTTTCTGTGCCCTTGATTTATTATATTAAACAGGACTTCCAAAATTTTGATGAAAACGACGGGGAAGAAATTCCTTCGGTTTTGCAACGCTTAATTGATCAAGAGTAGGAAAGATTTGTTAAACCTTTAGTTGATAAAATCACTACTGTTAATGTTGGTACTGAGGAGGACCCGCAGATGGTCCAGATCGGGTCCACATTGTCTTCGGAAGAACGCGAGCGCTTAGTCGCTTTATTAAAAGATTTCAAAGATGTTTTCGTGTGGTCCTACGAAGACATGTCTGGAATCGATTCTGAGATTGTACAGCACCGGATCCCTCTTGACCTAGAGGCCCGACCCATTAAACAGAAACTCAGAAGGATCCGCCCGGACTGGGCCCTCAAGATTAAAGAAGAGGTCACCAAGCAAATTGACGCAAGGTTCCTGTTGGTATCCAAATACCCAACTTGGTTGGCCAACATTGTTACAGTGCCGAAGAAGGATGGCAGGATCCGGGTATGCATGGATTTCAGGGATTTGAACAGAGCCAGTCTGAAGGACGACTTTCCCTTACTGCATATTGATGAGTTAGTGGACTTCACAGCGGGGCATGCTTTGCTTTCGTTCATGGATGGATTCTCGGGCTATAAACAGATAGTGATGGCACCTGAAGACTGGGAGAAGACTGCTTTCACCACCCCATGGGGGACTTACTATTACAGGGTGAGACCATTTGGGTTGAAGAACGCCGGAGCTACATATCAATGGGCCGCGACCATAATATTGCACGACCTGATCCACAAAGAGGTTGAGGTGTATGTGGATAACATGATTGTCAAGTCCAAAGAAAGAGAGGGCCACTACACCGCCTTGAAAAAGTTCTTCCAAAGGATCAGAAAATTTCGGTTGTGGCTGAATCCTCAAAAGTGTACATTCGGTGTTACAGTAGGGAAAATGTTAGGGTTTCTAATTACACAGAGAGGTATCGAAGTCGACCCTTCCAAAATCAAGGCCATCTTAAAAATGCCACCACCAAGGACTGAAAAGGAGGTGTGAGGCTTTCTGGGTAAAGTGCAATTTATAAGATGGTTTATCTCAAAATTAACCTTGACTTGTGAACCACTTTTTGGTCTCCTGAAGAAAGGAAAGAAGTTCCAATGGGACGGCCGATGCCAAGTTGCTTTTGAACAGATCAAGGAATACTTACAAAACCCACCCGTGTTGTCACCGCCCGAGCCGGGGAAACCTTTGATTTTGTATCTTTCAGTAACTGAGACAACAATGGGCTGCATGCTCGCACAAGAGTCTGAGGACAAGGTGGAGAGGGTTATCTACTATCTGAGCAAGAAGATGCTGGAGTATGAAACCCGCTACACGCCGTTGGAAAAGGCTTGCTTAGCCTTGGTATGGGCTACCAGGAAGCTGCGGCACTACCTGTTAGCTCACTCGGTAATGTTGGTTTCAAGATTAGATCCCATCAAGTATCTCTTCGAGAAACCGACACTTATGGGTAGGCTAGCTCGTTGGTTGCTGTTGCTTTCCGGATTCGATCTGAAATATGTGACACGCAAGTCAGTCAAAGGAAGAGCGGTAGCGGAGTTCTTAGCCGATCATCCAGTGGAAAGAAGTGAAGCAGTTGAGTACTTATTCCCTGATGAGGCCATTTTGCATATCGAAAACGAAACTTGGACGATGTACTTTGAAGGAGCGTCAAACTAATACGGATATGGAGTAGGAGTGTTGCTAATAGCACTTGACAATTCCCGTATCCCTCTAGCCTTCAAACTCCGGTTCAAAGTCTCGAACAACGAAGCAGAATATGAAGCGTGCATTGCTGGTTTAGAAGCAACCCTGGAACTAGGGGCAAAACGGTTGGACGTTATCGAGGACTCGAACCTTGTTGTATCTCAAGCGAAAGGAGATTGGAAAGTTAAAGAAGAAAAGATGATAATGTATCACCAAACCTTGGAATCGTAAATTCCTCGGTTTGAGAAACTAAACTTTGCTCATCTACTAAGAGAAAACAACAGGTTCGCAGATTCACTAGCAACTCTATCTTCCAAGATAAACATCCCTTTTGGAGTCCAGATGCGTCCGATCATCATTGACCAGAAGTTTGCACCAGCTTACGAGTCGATTGCTGCTATAGATGAGGTTCAAGATGACAACCCCTGGTACTACGATGTTTGGAACTTCTTGGAAAAAGAGGTGTATCCACCAGGGGCAAATGCCAAGGATAAAAGGGCAATCAGAAGAATGGTCGTTCAGTTCATCATCTGTGAAGGAAAACTGTATAAGAGAGGTCATCTGGGAATGCATAAGCTGTGTGTTGAGGTTGAAGAGTCAAAGCGCCTAATGGAGGCCATCCATGGAGGAGAATGCGGGGCGCACGTGAACGGGGTAATGCTGGCCCCAAAAATCCTCAGACAGGGTTACTACTGGTCCACCATGGAGGAGGATTGTATTGGCTTTGTTCGACGATGCCACAAATGTCAGATTTATGCAAACCGCATGAACATCTCGCCGTCAAAGCTGTACAATATGACTTCGCCATGGCCATTTTCAGTTTGGGGAATCGATGTGATCGGGGCTGTCACTCTGAAGGGGTCCAATGGGTATGAGTTCATTCTGGTCGCGATAGACTATTTCACAAAGTGGGTTGAGGCCCAATCTTATGCGGTGTTGAAGGCATCGCACGTTGCAAAGTTTATCAGGAACAACATCATCTGTCGTTATGGAGTCCCGAACGAGATTATCTCGGATAATGGTTCCCATTTCAAGAAAGAAGTGATTGACTTGTTGGAGAAATACAACGTGGCTTTTCATAAGTCATCCACATATCGGCCGCAGACCAACGGAGCAGTTGAGGACGCCAACAAGAATGTCAAGCGTATTTTACAGAAGATGGTGGAAACCTACCGGGACTGGCCAGACAAGCTGCCATTTGCTCTGTGGGGCTACCGGACTTCAATTAGAACTTCTACTAGAGCGACTGTATATCCATTAGTTTATGGGATGGAGATCGTTCTACCTATCGAAATTGAGGTTCCGTCATTACGAGTACTGGTTGAGTGTCAGATAGCCGAAGCTGATTGGCAGCAGAGCAGATTTGAAGAACTCATGCTCTTTGATGAAAGAAGACTGAAAGCACTGTACCATGTTCAAGGTTATCAACGACGAATTGCCAAGGCTTTCAACAAGAAGGTTAAGTCCCAGAATTTGAAGGAAGGAGATTTGGTGCTCCAAGACAACCAAGCTCCCATCCATGACTCTAGGGGCAAGTTCAGACCCAATTGGACCGGTCCCTACATCATCAAATCTATTTGGTCGGGTGGAGCTGTCGTTCTGATGGACCTAGATGGACTAGAGTTCTCACAGCCGATCAACATGCACAAGTTGAAGAAATATTACCCCTGAGAGGCTCGCTAGGCCGAAAACCTGAAAGGGTGACCTAGGCAAAAGTTAGAGCACAGCAAATTTGAAATTACAAAAACTGAGCTCGCAAGGTTGAAAACCCACAAAGGGCGGCCACGGCAAAAGTTAGAACGTAAAAGGTGAGGGTTAATACACGAGTGAACCTGAGCCTGAACTACGTAAGGCTTGATTCTCATCTTTGGGATACGTAGGCAACTTCATCCTGAAGTTTAGCCATAAACTTTTCCCTGATCAACTTTGTCCATATGATCATCTCGGTCATCTTTGTCTATTTAGCATTCAAGAGTTCGGTTGTGATCTCCGGTGCAGTGCTACTCAGACTAGGGGAAACTTTCCAGTTGCTGGAATCCGGGGTTGTGCATCTCAGTGACAGATCTCAGGCGTGTCCAGTTCTGATCCGTGTCGAAAATGGTTTTGAAAAGTTTTAATAAAAGTTGATTTTGTTCAAATTAATCTTTTTACGACTTAGACCATTTTTGGACCAAAGCGGAAAATTTTCAATACCCACAACCTTCAATTTTATTGATTTCAATACAGAGTCCTCCTGCTCTTGCATACAAATTGAAGTTGCTTTTGGTTACATTCATAAAGAAAACTTGAAAGTACTAATGAAGCAATAAATACGGGGCATATCTAAGTTAGGTGTTCTTGCGCCCTTTCCAGAGCTGGTCAAAGCTTCTAACGCCAAAGTGGGCCCAATCTGTGCCTCTTCATTGAGCCAATCTATGCACTCATCAGACAAAGTGCAACTGAAAGTGGGAGCGGGGGCCAGGAGTTCTCTCGCCCTCCATGCTGTGGCATACCGGGCAAGCTGTGCACCTCGAACCGAGAATGCAGTAGGGTACTCTATCCCCTCTGGCGGGCAAGTTTGATCATGGCCGAATTGGCGCTAGAACCGGAAAGGAAAGTAAAACACGCAGTGCGTCAGACCAATCAACTGAATCCCAGTTTGCCAGGACATGCTGTAGCTCATTGCTGGTAGACTGAGCCAAGGGCACCGCCAAGCAATGCGGTCTGCGGACAAATTGCACATCCAGTCGAACCACCATCCCTCATCAAGGACATCAACTAGACGTCGTCGGAAGAAGTAGTCGCGAGCTGAGTATGCTGGGCAAGGGTCCACAACCTGCAACTTATCCATCAACAACACCTGGGGAGGGACGAAAAATGAGAGATTAAAGAATAGAGAGGTGTACGCTGAGAGAAAAGTGAGAAAAGGGTTTTGTGAGAAAAACCGAGCCTAAGGGCCTAGTGATGTAAGCAATATATCTGTGAGATAGGGCGGGGAACATTACCTGCAGCAGTAGTGGACTCCCCACAAATCTGGTCGTCTCTCGGCGATGAAAAGCATCCAAGCCCATCAATGTCTCGGCCAATGACATGGCAATGCAGCTTTTGCCCTCCCTTAAGCCTTAGGTAACCTCGATCAACCGGACACTAGATCCTCCGGAACCTGAGGCAAGCAAGAAATGAGATAGCAGGCACAAACAAAGGGCATGATGCCGAAAGCCCTGCCAATGATGGTCACCGCGGTCACCGGGATCAGAAAAACGTTGAATCAAGCTGAGGATGTCCAATTCTCCGTTGCAGATCAGAGACCGAGCGTCGTGCATAGTGAGCCCACACATTCATCCTAAGGCTTGAGCATGGCCGAAGCGGAGTTGGGGCAAGATCTCCTCGTTGCGCTCAGACTCCATCAAAGCTTGGAAATCTTCGAAGGTAGGACACATCTCTTGCCTGCCAAAGCTAAATACATGTGTTACCGGATTCCAAAACCTTGCCGCGGCATAGAGAAAGGGAAGATGCAGTGGAGTGCGGCTCAACGTGAATAGTGCATTCAAGCCGAAGCCCCGGAAGTTCAACTTTTCCGAGCCGTCTAAAGTAGCAATCCAAGCTGCGAGATTTTCGATGAGGAATGCCTCTATTTTGATGCAAAACTGAGGTGAAATGAAAGAACCACGAAGCTGGAACTTTTATAGAGGATAAGGCACTATTTGGGGACACGTGTCAAAAATCTGGTGGCCGCCAAACCAGGTGGTCGGCCGACCACTTTTTCTGGTAGGCCGACCACCCCTTTGGTCTTCAAGGAAAGTAGCTGGTCGGCTAGCCCCTTCTGGTGGTCGGCCATGGAGAAAAGCTGGTCTTTGGTCTTTTCCTAGTCTCTGGAAGGGAGCTCCTAGCATTTCCATACGTTGGGAGTGTTGAAGGTCCGTGTTTACCTCTGTTTCGGATGCATTCCGTCTCCCGATTTGTCAGAAATGCGTTTGCTTATCGAGTTGTTGTTGAGTTTTTCTTATCGAGTTGTTAAGTTTTGTTTATCGAGTTTGCTTATCGAGTTGTCGATTTTTATGCATCGAGTTGTTACTCTCTGTTTATCAACATTGTCGTGTTTTGCTTATCGAGTTGTAAACTTGCTGAGGTTTTGTTGTTTCGTAGCGAGTTAAGTTGTTTAGTTTGTTGCGTCGGCTCACTACCTGACTTGGTGATATACAATGCTCAATTTTCATTCAATCTCATTTTTGTGCAAAATGATGCGATGCTAAGAACATAAAATACAACACTTTTTCAAAAAGCTGTTTCATTCCATCATACTCCCTTTGTTACAACATTTTACAACAATGGTACAAGTTTTACAGAAAATAAAACTGCCTAATAATGTACAATGTGCTACAACTGCTAGTAAAAAAGGCAAATAAAGCAGGAACATCTGCATCAGTGCTCTCGGACTCAGGATCGGGAGGCCCCCTTCATCCTCTTTGCCTGAGCAGTCTCTGCAATACCTCCACCAGCACCATCATCTGAATCGGAGCTGTCATCCTCAGGATCCTCCCCGACATCACCTCCACTCTCAAAACCAGAACCGGAGCCCTCCTCTCTGTCTGCGGATGTCTCCGACTGAGGATGCGCAGACTCCTCCTCACTGACTCCTCGTCATCTATGACGGGTGCTCTGCGTCTGCCTCATCTGCGAGACGAGTCCCCTCTTTTGGCTCCTCGAGAAGGCCTGGATGGCCCGGCCTGTAGTGGTGGCATCTGGAAAGGACAATTTGAGTACATTAGCCAACATGTATATCAGATGCAGAGACAAGAATGCTACATAGAGTGGGTGTATGCAAATACAATGTATGAATGTGGTATGTGTCAGATGTGCTCTACGCATACAGTCAAGCGATGCAGTGAAATGGTTAAATACAACATGTCATCAAAAGTATGATAAATGCGAGAAAATTAAAAAATACCGTAACACCGGCGATGAATAGCTGTGTCTCCCTCCGCAAGACCATACCCTCAAGTGAGGCCACCAATCCGAGCAGATCATCAGAATACTCCCTGGGAGGCTGCAGATACAAGCTCAAGTCATCAATGAATAAATGAATGCCTAAGTATCTGAGTGATGAATGAAAAGCAGTGGAGCATACCGGTGGTAAGTCAGGATCACTAACATATCGGTGATCGGGCATAGAAGGCTCTATTGGAATCGGGTAAGATGACCCGTATTGCCATCCAGTCAACTCGGTCGGAAGATATGGCCACCCGGCGTGCTGATAAGTCGGGGAAATCAGGGGAATCTGTCTAGCCCCACTCCTCGATGTGTCGGCCCTGCTAGACGAAGGAACGTCTGCAGCCCGGGCTCGAGCTGACGATGATGCACCAGCAGCCCTCCTAGTAGGAGTACGGACACCCATCAGTGGGGGCATCAAGTACGTGTGGCGGTAAGTTGCATCAGTACCCAACATAGCGACATCAACCTCGTCGGGAGTGAGTCTCTCAGCGGACCGCATGTCATCTGGAGGTGCTGAAGGGACACTCTGCTCAGGGACGCCCATCGTCTGGCGCATGAAGCGATCTCCCAGAAACCAGGCCCTGCCAACTGGCCCCTCCAACAAAGTCCTATACTGAGAAGAAGCCCATGCCCCCGAGAACTGGAAACGGGTATCTCCTCCTAAGGGTGCCCAGGACCGCTAAGCGATCTGAGGATAACAAGTGCATGAACCAATCAGATGTCATAAATATGCGAGATGAATCAAAGCTGAAAATATGAAGAACTGAGAGTTCTGAAGTACCTCGGTCGCCCGCACCGTGTCAAAAAACTGTTGCAAGAAGGGCAGCGTCTCTCGGGCCCTCGCCTGGCATCGACCCTCAAATACGTGAGAGTAAGGGATCGTAAGAGGCACCTCCACCTCAAACTCTGGGGCTAGTGTCGAAAAGTACGCGTAAACCCATAGCTGTGGAAAACAGGTCAATGGTCATCAGAATATACAGAAAATACAGAGTGCTGAGTGTAGAGTGTAGAATACAGAATATAAAGTGTGCTGTATGCAGTGTACAGATAATGAAAAGCAAAAATGTAAATCAAGAGGGCAGAAGGTACCTCCCAAGCTCTCCAATAGTCGCCAACTATGTTCCCCCGTTCGCGGGAGGTCGCACTCATATAGCAGTAGAGGGTAGCGAGGCCGGCGCCACCCCAGTCATATTGGCTGACCTGTGATAGGTCCACCAAAGCACTAAGCAGATACAGTCCAACTGTGTTCCCCCTGTCGGAGAACAAAGTGATCCCAAGGAGGAACATCAAAAAACCTCGAGCGTACTGCTCTATCTCCTCAAGAGTCTCGGGCATACTCCTCCTATACTGCACGGGGAACCAAGTGTACCTGACTCTGCCCGAAGATCGGTCAATCGGTGGGTGAGCTCCCAATAGATAGATCCAGGTAGCCTACCACTCGCCCATATCCTCATCATAGGGGACCGGTTGGCCGGCCACATCAAGGCCAGTCAGCATCGCAAAGTCGAACGGGGTCATCATCATATCCCCAGTAGCTGAGAAGTGGAAAGAGTTGGTGGTGTCCCACCATCTCTCCACGAGTGCCCCCATCAAGGTCCTGCTCGCAAGGTAGCGAGATAGCCCCGCCCCGAAAGGTCCAAATCCTACCCCGCCCACCATGTGACGAACGGTCTTTGGGAGCTCTACATACCACTCCCTAGCGATAATCGAGCCATAACCTCGCGTAGAACGGGAGGATACCTGCATTCAAAATGAACAGATGTATTCAGTTTCAGAATGAAGTGTATAAGCTGTGTGCAAATGAAATGAATGAGTTGTGAGTTCAAAACTGAAATGTAAGAACTGTGTGTTCAATATGCGCTGCGTGCAAATGAAACTGTGGGCCGTGTGTTCTACTCAAAAGTTTGGGCTGCGTGTTCAGATTTCAAAAACCGTGGGCCGTGTGTTCACCTCAAAAGTTTGGGCTGCGTGTTCAGATTTCAAAAACTGTGGGCTGTGTGTTCACCTCAAGAGTTTGGGCTGCGTGTTCAGATTTCAAAAACCGTGGGCCGTGTGTTCACCTCAAGAGTTTGGGCTGCGTGTTCAAATTTCAAAAACTGTGGGCTGTGTGTTCACCTCAAAAGTTTGGGTTGCGTGTTCAGATTTCAAAAACTGTGGGCTATGTGTTCACCTCAAGAGTTTGGGCTGCGTGTTCAGATTTCAAAAACTGTGGGCTGTGTGTTCACCTCAAGAGTTTGGGCTGCGTGTTCAGATTTCAAAAACTGTGGGCTGTGTGTTCACCTCAAGAGTTTAGGCTGCGTGTTTGGATTTCAAAAACGGTGGGCTATGTGTTCACCTCAAGAGTTTAGGCTGCGTGTTCAGATTTCAAAAACTGCGGGCTGTGTGTTCAACTTAAAAAAACTGTGGGCTGCGTGTTCACGATAAAAAGTATGAGCCGTGTGTTCAGAAATTCGAGTGATTGAGCTGTGTGTTCGAAATGCAAACAGAATGCTATGTTATAGACTAAGTGTTCAGAACAAGCTGTGTGCCCACTTAACAGAATTCTATGCTGTGAGATATGTGCTAAAAAAAGAAGAAATATAGTGTGCAAATGTGTTCAGAACGAGCGGATAAGCATACATAGCAAAAGTATGAAATGTGCATGAAATGCAGAATACATTGCAGAGAATGTAAAAGTGAAGTACATACCTCTCGTGCCTGATGAGAGAGATGAGTCTCTGGCTCCCGCAGCAACAGATCCGCAGGCGCTCGATCATCAAAGTCCATAAAATGGTAGAAAGTGGCCTGAGGGAGGACGTGCTCCCGAGGATGATACCTCTCGAGATTAAATGGCCGAACTCTCGGGGGCAAGGACATGATGTCCGACTCACCGTCGGCACCTGGAGGACCTCCACCATGAGGAAAATGACCCGCTATTTGAAGAAATCTGCAAAAAGGAGCAAAAATGAGCAAAATAAGCCAAAATTGGAAAAAGTCAACAAAAGTCAACTCTCAGGAAATAAAAAGTCAACAAAAGTCAACTCCTGAGAAAATGTTCTAAATTTTGAGACAAACTTACCCCAAGTGGTGAAAATGCAGAAAGAAGCTCCGAAATCAAATTTTAATCGGTCCAAAGTGAAGAAAACTGAAAGATTTTGCGAAACAACTTTGCGTGGGGCATTGGAAAGCACGTATAAAGAGCAGATCTGAGAGAGAAAATGGTCTAGGAAGGAGGAGGGACTGATTTCGGCCTTGAGGTTATTTGGCACACACCTTGTTTCCTCTCTCTAGAGGGACACTGTGGCCCAGGAGACCACCTTCGTGGTCGCACGCCACTTTCGATGCTTAACAGTCAGTTTTTGGGGCACCGGGCTGCGCATTTTGGCCCCCGAACCCTCATTTCGCATCCGTCTTGGTTCATTTTTGGCATGGACCCTATTTTCATTGTTTGGAAGGTGGTACAAGGGTGGGAGACCACCTTTTCTTCTTGGAGACCACTTTTCTCCCGCCGGCCGATTTTCTTGTCAGGTAGTTGGTCTCCCTCACTTTTGGGTCACAATTGCTGGTCTCCTACCATACCACTTGCTTGCATTTCATTTGGAGACCCTCATTAGAAGCTGCTGACCAGCTTTTGTGCATTGACCCTTTTGACCCTGGTCGGCCGACCAGGGCAAGTGGCTGGCCGACCACTTGAACTGGTCGGCCAGCTTTCTCCTTTTCTGTCTCACCGAGTTGATTCTAGTTGTGCCAGCTGGAGGGAACAGACTGGATCCTCCATACACGTGTATGAAGGATCTTCACTCTTGTTTTGAAGCTTCTAGGAGAAGCTTTGGACCCTTGGCTCTATAAAGGAAGGGCTCCTCTTCCTTTGCAAGGGTTCAAGAGTTGGCTAAGGCTCATACATACATATCCCTCTATATCTCTCCCTTTAGGCCTTGAAAGGTTAAAGTTCTTGACCCCTTTGCATACCATCTCGTAGCACAACATCTCCACTATCAACCTAAGCACCTTGGAGCTTGTTTTCAGAGGCTAAAGAGTTGCTGTTTTGGTCAAGAAGCTGCAGGAGTGCTTGAGCTTCAAGGGTAACACCCTATTCCCTCTTTTGGTCTTTATTTTGCTTCATCTTTTAGCTATACTTGCAAGCATTTTAGATATTTGGTATAAACTGAAAAAGTCTTATTTTGAGGCCCTTAACATGTTTGTTTAAGATCATTTTTCTGTTGGGGGTCACCTACCCCCTTGCATGCTTCATTTTGCCTTGTTTTGAGCCATGCCCTAAGGCTTTTGTATTCAGCTTTGCTTGGCCCTTTAGCCACTGAAATCCAGCGGATTTTCAGTGGTTGAGATGTGGTTTTGAGGGCTAAAATCAGAGAGGGGTGACCCTCTCTCTTGTTGTCTTGTTTACTAGCATATTTGGCCTTTCAAAGGAGCCTATATTTTCACACCTCCAAGCCTTGTTTCAGGCCATTTTCAGTGAATTTTATGGCCTACATAGGCTCTGTCCAGAGTTGGTTTTGTCACCTTGGGTGTGCCTCTTGCATGTGTAGAACAACCCCTTGTATGGCCTATCAAAGTAGCACTTCATTCTTGCATGTATTGGTCAGGTTTCAGTGGGTTTTTGGGCTTCATTTGACATGCCATGATTCTATTTTTGACTGGTTTGGTGGCCTCTTATGTGCTTCATATGGTTGTAGTGTAAATCATGGTTCACTAGCTTGTATTGCATGATGTTTTGGCCCCCTTTCCTAGCATATTTTGGCCATGATCCAAACTAATTTTATTCATATTTTGGGCTGCCTGAGCTTTGTTTGATGTGTTTTGGGTAATGCATGCATTGTTGTATATGGTCATAGTTCAATTAAGCTCACTAGCTTTGCATACCGGGTCCACTAGCATGCGTTGTTTGGGCCCTTGACATGTTTTGGCATCATTAAACATGATATTTCAGAGCATATAAGGTTTCCATATTCCCATGTTTTCCACTCTTTAAATATGTTTGAGAGTCGTGCGTAAATACCTCATTTATGGGCCATTGCATGAGCTTCATTTCTATGCATTTCGAGCCATCATTTTAGACCATTTTTCCACTGTCTTGGACCTGCATAGGTACTTTTTGGGGCTGGTTGGGTCATTTGAGCATTGCTTTGTGTACCTCTAGTGTAATGCACTTTACTAGTTTCGGTATCCGGGCCATCTTGCATGCATTGTGTGAGGTGTTTACATGATTCGGGACCATCTTGCATGTCATTTCAGAGTTGGAAAATGTGTGATTGTATGCCATATTTCATCCCTTGCCACGCTTTGGTAGAATTGCATTTGGTGCCTTAGGTTTGGTCCCTTGCATTTGTGCATATTTGCATGTGTTTTGTTGCCTAATTTCATCATGTATGGCCACTGATTTGAGTGTGGTTGAGGCTCATTCATTTTAGTTTAAGTCCATCTTGCATTGTGTATGCCATATAGTCTATGTTATTGCATGATTGGCCATTGCATTGTGTATGCCTTGATCATTTCATTGTAAGTCTCCATGTGTGCATTGCGCATGCCATATAGTTTTCATGTGCATTGAGTATGCCATTGATTATTTCATAGCATTATGTATGCTAGTAGCATGTTTGCATATCATCATTTGCATGCTTGCATCATTTAGTGGCATTATGTTTAGGTTGCATGTTAGAGTTGTATTCTTGCATGCCATGTGTATTGCATTGTGTTTGGAGTAGGGTTTAGTCCAGACACGGGAAACGTGCCTCGATTCTCGGTTGCCGACACTCCGGATTACCCATGATGGAGTTTAGGCCTTGTTATGTTCATATGTGCATTCATTTTGCATCGAGTCGTGCAATCCGATTCCTCGGCCATCATGCGTCGAGATGCGTGAATGGTGGCACGAGGATCGAGGACTACACCCCCTAGAGCCTATGCAATGACGGGGAGAGTGGTCGTTCACACATATGTTGAAAATACTTTGCCATGCCCCTTTCTTGCTCTCTGTTGCAGCAAACTGAAAACCAGCAGCAAAAACTGGTCAGTAGTATCCCTACAGCATGGTGGAGTTTCAGCCTTCTGGAGTTTACAAACAGAGGCAAATCGGGGCATCGCGATGGATTTTCCAGCAAGGCGACTCGAGCATGCATGTATTCCTTATCATTCAAGACCGAGCTGAGGCAGTCCATTCCATGTGTTTTGCATGTTAGTTTATTTATTTTAATTAATTTGTTAATTAATTAGGATTTTGTAATAATTAGCTATAATTCGTTATTTATTCGGTTGTGTATTATTTATTCGGACCCTCCGAGGAGGGCAATGTTGTAATAAGTGTGCGTGTGTGTGTTGTATGTCTTCCAACCCACGTCTTTCTCCCTTTTATTTACCAGCTTATGATGGTTAGTATTAGGGCACGTTTAAATTAGCATCCTTATGCTCGTATGTTTGCATCCATTCATCTGTTTTGCATGCACCGGGCTTGGCTCATCATGCTAACTGCATTGTATTTCAATTCCAAGTTGAATACATGTATCGATTGTTGCATCTCATATGCCATCTTAGAATAGCCAAGCCTATTATAGTTGCATTTTGCATGTGTTTGCATTAGGCATTCTTAGCATAGTTAGGATTCATGCATGATTTCTAATTAGCTTCTTTCTTTGGCTCGGAGTACTCGGTAAGTGTTTATGCTTTAGCATCCTTGCATGCGTGTGAGTGAATGCCATGATAGCATGCTTGCCATGAGGCTATGTGCTTATGTGATATAACTGCCTAAATGCCTATGAGTGAAGGTTGGGTTGCTTGAGTTGGAATGATTCGTCGAAACCCGTGTTTTAGCCTACTTGCGAGTAGCAAACTTCAATGCATTTTCAAAACAAACGGATACGCGATGTTTTGTTCCAACTTAGGCAATCTAGTCTATACTTGTATGCTGTGTGCACCACATAGTAATTCTAGGTTAATAACCGGAATAAGAGCATATAATGTTTTCAAAACTCGATATCATGGTTAGTAGAGGCCGATCTTTGATCGGGCGAGTGGGGGTGCTCACGAAGTGACCTTCCCCAATCGTACCCAAGTTCCCGAGCCGAGGCAACTTTGGTGATGACAGACACGTGGCCTTAGGCACGAGTTAGGGTTTCCTAAATTCTCCCAAAATAAAATATTTAGGTGGCGACTCTGTATCTGGCAAAGCAGTCCATGTTTGACATTTCTTTCTAAAAAATCTGTTTTTCAAGACGATTTGCCGGATTTGGACTCTTTGATGATTCATCGGTCTTGCATTGCATTCTGCGAGATTAGATTCAGAACCGTGACATTTGAGTCTGAATTGTAGTGAGCCCAATGAACAAAATGGGATTCCCTCCCGGGACGTTCGGGGACGTCTACACTTTGGTTCAGCCAACTCCCCCCAAACTCAGTCATTTCATTTCGCCAGCTTAGTGAATCTTTCCTAAGCGATTTCATCAGTGCTCAGCGACAACGACATCCAACCACCCAACTGCTAAACATCCGGCAGAATGAGGGAGAATCGTTACGCAGTTATGTCACCCGCTTTAACACCGAAGCCCTCAAAGTGGAGGAAAACGACGACAAGGTCATTCTCACAGCCTTCATGGCCGGTTTGCACCCATCTGATTTCCTTTTCTCCCTCGCCAAAAATCCTGCGACCACCATGGCCTCCCTTCTCACCAAAGCCCAAAAATACATGAACGCCGAAGACTCCCTGGCAGCTCACCAGACTCCGCATCTAAAATCCCACCCTCCAAGGACAAAAGAAAAGAGCCTGAGTCACTATCCTCATAATACACATACTGACCCCCATGGCACTCAGATCGGCCTGCACGCTCGGACCGACCGCCACCAACCCGCCCACCTGGACGGTTCAAGTGATACACCCCCTCAACTCACCCATGGAGCAAGTCTTGAACCAAATTCAATGAGACTATAACCTGAAATGGCTTCAACCATCCAGGTCTCTATCCCTCCGATGGGATCAATCCAAGTACTACCGCTTCCATCAAAACCACAGTTACAACACTGACGAATGTGTCAACCTCAAAGACCAAGTAGACGATCTGGTCCGTTAGAGGCGCCTCAGTTGATTCACTACAGTCTGTCCCCCGTAGAGGCCTAGAACTGGCCCTCCAAACCATAACCGCCAACACACTCCCCCCCGACGACTAGCACAACTCGAGCAGCCTCAACACCAACCCCGAGCTTATGGCGACACCCCCTCGTTAGGTGAAATACGGGTCATCGTTGGCGGCCTCGCATACGGCGGACCGTCCCGGTCGGCACAGTGTGCTGAGCTTCAAAAAATCCGACAAGGATCCGATAGAGACATGGCCACAATAGACCGGCCCCACAAACAACCCAAACAATGGTCCGAGTCGGTCAACTTCACAGCGGCAGACTGCACAGGCGTTCGCTATCCTCATGACGACCCCCTGGTCATCTCTACCCTGTAGTCAAATTACAAAGTCAGGAGAGTTCTAGTCGACAACGGTAGTTCCTCAGACATCATCTTCCTCAACGTTTATCGCAAACTAAAGGTCAGAGAAGAGAAGTTGTCACCTCTATAAACCCCCCTAGTGGGCTTCACTGGTGATCGGATCACATCCATGGGCTCCATCGACCTCCCCATCACCATCGGAGAATATCCGCGGCAGTCTACCAAACTGCTCACTTTTCTCGTCGTAGATTGTCCCTCCGCTTACAACATCATATTAGGGTGCACCGTCCTTAATGCCTTTCAACCCGTAACCTCCACGTACCATTTGGCCTTGAAATTTTCTACTGAACAGGGGATCGGCACTGTGAGAGGAGAGCATATCGTAGCCCGAGAATGATATGTCGCATCACTGAAGGAAGTCAAAATGAAAGAAACTATGATAATCAAAGGCCTAGATGTCCGAGATGAGGAAGAATTAGTTAGAGGGGAACCAGTGGATGAACTTGTCAAAGTACCTGTCGATCCCACGGATTCGACAAAAACGACTAAGATCGGCAGCCAGCTGTCTTCTCAGGCCAAGGCCAATCTCACGGCTCTCTTAATCGAACACAATGATGTCTTTGCTTGGACCCATTCAAACATGCCAGGAATTGACCCTTCTTTCATCACCCATCGTCTCAGCATTGAACCCCAATTCTGATCATTCCGCCAAAGCAGCACATTTTTCATCCGGAACGTAACAACCTCATCATTGCTGAGGTTGACAAGCTGCTAAAGTCACAGTTCATAAAAAATGTGGACTATCCCAGATGGTTGTCCAACGTGGTCCTAGTTTGCAAAAACAACGGCAAATGGCGACTCTACGTCTATTATTCCAACCTCAACCGAGTCTTCCCCAAAGAAAGCTACCTCCTTCCCAGGATAGATCTTTTCGTCGACGCAACTGCGGGACACCAGATGCTTAGCTTCATGGATGCTTTCTCTGGTTATAATCAGATCTTAATGCACGCAGCCGACAAGGAACACACCTCTTTCATCACTAACAGGGGCACTTATCACTACCGAGTCATGCCGTTCGGTTTAAAAAATGCTAGAGCCACTTACCAACGCCTGGTAAATGTTGTCTTCCAAGACCAGATAGGTCAGAATATGGAAGTTTACGTTGATGACATGCTCGTCTAGAGCAAACTCTTCTCGGACCACTTAGCCGTCCTGTGCGAGACTTTCCAAACCTTACGCAAGTATCAGATGAAATTGAACCTGAAAAAGTGTTTGGTGTTGGCTCTGGTATGTATCTGGGGTTCATGGTCAGCCAAAGAGGCATTGAGGCCAACCTAAAAAAGATCAAGGCCCTGATAGAAATGCGATCTCCTAGGACGGTCAAAGAAATTCAACGGTTAACAGGCAGAGTTACCGCCCTCAACCGTTTTATTTCGGGAGCGATTGATAAATGCCTTTCATTCTTCAAAGTCCTTTGGCAAGCCTTCGAATGGAACACCGAGTCTGAGGAAGCCTTCCAACAACTAAAACAATGCATGGCCAAACCCCCTCTTCTCTCTCAAGCACTGCCAAGCGAAACCCTCTTCCTCTACTTAGCCGTGTCATATTTTACTGTTAATGTTGTCCTCATCAGAGAGGACAGATCAGTATAGCGCGCGGTTTATTACATTAATCGTGCTCTCAGAGGAGCTGAACAGAACTACCCTTTATTAGAAAAAATGGCTCTCGCCCTGGTCATCGCTTCCAGACGTCTCCGACCTTATTTCCAAGCTCATTCCATAGTGATTCTCACTGACCAGCCTTTGAAAAAGGTCATGCAATAGCCACAATCATCAGGCAGACTCATGCAGTGGTCCATTGAACTAAGTCAGTATGACATCTCCTACTGACCACCAATAGCTAACAAAGGCCAGGCTGTCACCGACTTCATATTGGAATTCACAAATCTCACCCCGCACACGTTCCTTATGCCAGCACACGACCCTATTGAGGAGGAAGACCCCTATCCTTGGACTCTTTTTGTCGACGGTTTATCTCGCAAAGAGGGCAGCAGAGCCGATTTAATCCTCACTATCCCAGAATGAGAGTATTACAAATGTGCCCTCCGATTTCTATTTGAGGCAAGCAACAACTGAGTCGAATACGAAGCTCTCATAGTGGGTCTCCGATTGGCTAGAGATATCAGAGTCGACCATCTCCAAGTCTTTAGCAACTCTCGGTTAGTAGTTGGCCGGAGAACAGGTGAATTTCATGCAAAGGAAGAAGCCATACGATCATAGAGGGACCTTGTTCTTCCTCTAACCCGCCTCTTTAATAGTTTTCGTATTCGACATGTCCTCCAATCAGAAAACTCCTAGGTGGACGAAATGGCGCAGTTAGCCTTAGCCGACTAGTCAGACCTTAACCACGGCATCTGGGTCGAATATCTGACCATTTAGCAGTCTCACCGAATCAACGAGCAATTCACCTGCTCCAGGGTAAGCCCATTCCATGGGCCCAAGACATCATCGCGTTTCTCATGCAGGGCACACTTAAAGTAGACACACGCGAAGCCGCCAAAGTCAGAACTTGGTCATCGAACTATGTCATTATTGATGGCACCCTGTATAAGAGGGGATTCTCACGACCATATCTCAGATGCCTCAATAATGACCAAGCAACTTATGTAATGAGAGAAATACATGAAGGGTTTTGTGGGAATCACTCTGGGGGACGGTCTCTGGCTCATAAAATTCTTCGAACAGGTTACTTTTGGCCCACCCTCAGTCAAGACACTGCTAATTTTGTTATGAAGTGCGACAAATGCTAGCGCTACGCTAACATCCCCCACGCCCCTCCGACGGAATTGATCATGCTCAGCAACCCTTGTCCCTTCGCTAAATAGGGCATCGATCTCATGGGTCCTTTACTGATTGGTAGGGGCCAAGTAAAGTTTGTCATCATAGTTATCGATTACTTCATCAAGTGGGTCGAAGCAGAACCTCTCGCCAAGATTGCTGAGTAGAATACTAATAAGTTCATTTGGCAGTCCATTGTGTGTCGTTTTGGGATTCCCCAAGCCATCATCTTCGACAATGGCAAACAATTCGATAACGCCAAATTTAGGGAATTTTGCGCAGAACTCCACATCAAGACCTGTTTTTCCTCCCCAGGCCATCCACAAGCCAACAGAGAGGTGGAGGTAACCAACCGCTCCCTGCTACATATCGTTAAGACCAAGTTGAAAGCCGCCAATGGCCTCTGGGCAGATGAGCTACCCAACGTCCTCTGGGCCTATCGAATAACCGCCAAAACTCCAACTGGGGGGACCCCATTTTGCCTAACATATGGTGCCAAAGCGGTCATCCCTGTGGAAATCGGCTTACCCACACCCAGAGTCTTCCACTCTGATCCAGACCTTAACGACGACCTTTGGAGAGCCCACCCAGACCTCATCAAGGGATTGTGAGAAATGGCCACCATCCGACTGGCCTCATATCAACAAAAAGTAAGGAAACACTACAATCGCAAAGTCCGACCGAGGGCATTCACAACGGGAGACCTCGTCATACTAGAAGCCACTCTCGCCACCAAAATCCAACTGAGGGCAAGCCAACAGCTAAGTAGGAAAGCCCTTACATCATCAAAGCATAATCTCGCCCAGGCACGTACCATCTCCAAGGCATGGAAGGTAGAGACCTCTTCCATCCATGGAATGCCGAACACTTGAGATGCTATTTTCAGTAAAGCGGCAGTCCCTGCTTTTTGTTAGCTTTACAGTGTTGTATATGTCATTTTGGTGATCAGGACACTCGTCTATTTTGGCTCTTGCCATGCCATGCATGTACTTATAATCGCGGGATTATGACAACAATTCAAGATTTCCATTATTTGTGTTGTGCCTTGATTCAAAATAAAAAACATTCACTGAATTACACATGGCCTCAGACAGACTGAACCCTCTAAAGCCTCAGCCCAACTGAGCATGAAGAACTCAGCCCGACTGAATTACACATGGCCTCAGCCAGACTAAGCCCTCTAGAGCCTCAGCCCGACTGAATTACACATGGCCTCAGCTAGACTAAGCCCTCTAAAGCCTCAGCCCAACTGAGCATGAAGAACTCAGCCGGACTGAATTACACACGGCCTCAACCAAACTGAGCCCTCCAAAGCCTCAGCCCGACTAAGCATAAAGAACTCAGCTCGACTGAATTACACATGGCCTCAGCCAGATTGAGCCCTCCAAAGCCTCAGCCCGACTGAGCATGAAGAACTCAACCAGACTGAATTACACATGGCCTCAGCCAGACTGAGCATGAAGAACTCAGCCAGACTGAGTTAAACATGGCTTTAGCCAGACCGAGCCCTCCAGAGCCTCAGCTAGATTGAGCATGGAGAACTTAGCCAGACTGAGCATAAAGAACTCAGCCAAACTGAGTTAAACATGGTCTCAGCTAGACCGAGCCCTCCAGAGCCTCAGCCAGACTGAGCATGGAGAACTCAGCCAGGCTGGGCATAAAGAACTCAGCTAGACTAAGTTAAACATAGCCTCAGTAAAACCAAGCCTGTCGAGGTCAGTCTGACTAAGCCCTGCTCATCCTGAATGAGTAGTTTTTTTAACTTCACTTTATTACAAATTGTCGTGACAAGTGTTTTTGACAAATTTTTGACAAGTCAACCACATGCTGTGCTTCTTTCATTTATAGATCTCCCTAGACAAGTTCTTGCACGTTCTTCCTGACTTTCAAGTAACCTTATTACAAACGCATGTTCTTTACAAATTTCAAACAAATTTATTACAACGCCAAGTTTTTTACAACTTTCAACCATTATTTACAAAGAGTTCTCTCAAACCACAAGATAATAATAACAACTAAAAAAAACAAAAACAAAACAAACAAACACAAAAAAGAGCCACATAGCCAGTCCTCACTCCCCTTCGCTGGACGCCAAGTCTTCATCTTCCACCCCTTTATCTAGGGGAGTCTGGGAAAAATCCTCCTCTGCTACCTTCACCAGACTAAAGTCCACATCTGGGAATAGCTCCTACACCCTATATCTGAAGCTCATCCAATCGATGTCCTAGCATTAGCTCATTTCATGCTTATAGTAGTTTGACTGCTGAAAACCTTGGATTATATCTTCTTCGGTCCTCCCAACAACAGCCACTCCTGATGGCCTAGCACCCATTTCACCCTCTCTGGCCAAGCCCCTCACAACTGCTGCATCGATGGTCATTTGGAATTCAGGAGACCCATTAAACTGCTCTACCGCTGCCACGCACAGGTCCGAATAGGCGGCTCTCTCAAACACCATTATCTTGGATAACTCTGCCGCCTTGGCCCTCTCCTCCCCCAAGGCTTTCTTCAACTCCGCAATTTGTACATCTGCTTCTTCTTTGTCTTTTAGGCCTTGGTTGCGCAAATCTTCATTGTTGGTGAGGGCCTCTTCCAACCTTTCCTTAGCAATGTTGCAGGCTTCTTGGACTTCGCCTACTTTCTTCCGCTCACCTGCCAGCTCAAACTCCAGTGATACTGCCTTGTGGCACACCACTTCCAGTTCAGATTTGGTGATTGAAAGCTTGGAGGCACCCTTAGCTTGGCTTACACTAGCGCGCTCGGCCAAGTACCCCTATACTACCGACAAAACCTCCATCTTTTTCGTCCTCTATACATACACCAGCCCCTTCACACAGGCACTATGCACTGCCTTTCTCCAGCCTGCCGTCTCTGCCCTAAGGTTCTGTAATTGCACCCACACTCTTTCTAGTTAGGCTTTCAGCAGCTCTGCCTCCATCTTAACCCCCATTGCCCTGTCCAGTAGGGTCGCTACTTCCATTTGCGCCAAGTACAGCCCTCTCATGAGGTTGACCTCTGCAAGTTGGGCCATACTCCACACGATCACATCTTCAACGACCCTCAACAGTCGGTCTGTTGCGACCCTGGCTTCACCCCCATCCTGCTAAGCAGCCGGCCACAGCGCGAACATGATGCATAACGGTCTTCAGCATAGCGCTAGTCTCTCCTCCACCCACCCGCTCCCCTTCCGGCTCTTGACTTGGTGGCACCTCTTGTAACGATGCATCTTTGGAGGGCAGCTTGACCGACTGATCAGTTTCTCCCAACTCCTTTGGACTGTCCGATTCGTCCACCACTTGGCCTCTCGATAACGTGATCACACCTTCCTCCGCCCCCATCTGAACCCTGGCCTCTCCCCTCCGACTTGGGGACAACTCCACTACTCCCTCTTTTGCCTTCTTCCCCAATAGTTCTCCCTCTCCTCCTTCTGTAGCCATCTTCTTTTTTTTCTTCTTCAATACCGCTTCCACCTCTATTTCGCTGTTTTCTTTCAACGGATCGATTGGCGCCCGCAAAGGGACAAAATTGGTCAGGTCTTTCTCTACCAATGGCTTAGGGCGTGGTCTGACCGACCTCTTCATAACCACCATCAACACTGGGCTTAATTTTTTCTCTTTATATTTCTCCGCCTTTGCAAAAGCTCGTTTGTCCTCCTCGTCCTGAGCTTTCCTTCTCGCCTCCATCTCCTCTGGCGTCGGATCTCCTTCCACTGGTCTCGGTTCTACATTTAGAGCGAACATGACTGAGGGTTGGACGAGGTTGTCCCATTTCAGTTCCTCAATTTCCCTCCAGTCCTTCACCCGTTTCACCCTATTCTCTGCCTCGGCATCTAACTTCGGCTCCCAAGACTTGGTGGGGACTTTCTATATTGTATGCGCCCCTCTTCCGCCGCTTGCCGACACAAAAAACCACTTTGGCCACCAACCTTTCACCAACGACGGAAGTCCCACCACCAATCCCCTTCCAACCACAGCCTGCAAAGACACCCACGTCTCCTGTTGTCCTGACACCTTGTAGCAGGAGAAAAACTCATCCACCGTCATCATATTCCCACCGGTCGCCCACGGCCACGTGATGGCATAGGGAACAGTATCTTCCACCCGTTCGGCATCAGCTGCCCTGGGCCACCTCCAGGCGGTTCAACACGTCCACCACTAGTTGTAGAAGGGGCAACCTTAGGCCCCCACGCAGCACCTCCTCATATAGTGTGAACTCCATTGGTTGCGTATCCAACGCCCTCTCCTTCGTCGTCGATAGCCTTAACACTATGTCGGCCGGAATCTAATATCTACTGCGCAACTCATTCAGATCCTCCGTCGTTAAAGTGGACTTGTCCGCCTTCGTATGCCAGTGGTTTGACACCACTTGACTAATCGACTGCACCGTTGAGATCATTGTCGATCCCCGAGGCCACGTCGGCCGTTCCGTCCCCCCTCTCCTTCCCTCTTCTTACCCTATATTGCCCCGCCAACTCTACCCTATCATCCTCTTCCAGTGCATCCACTCCCATGGCTGGCACTTTGTGTTGTGTCATCTCCTTCACGGTTCTCACTATTGCTTCGGTTGCGGGAGCCAGAAAATTTACAATGTGCCAAACAGGCGAATCTCTTGCGATGAAGTCACTTAAATCTGGAATGCACTGGTTTTTTGCAATCAAGTAAGTAAAACGCACAAGTTCAAAAGCCTAAGGCTTACCTATCTCCCAAGGATCGCGGTTAAAATTTTCCAGTTTCAAATTTCGCACCACAATTATAGCCCCGCCTTTTCAACAACCCACTTTCCCAAACCCTTCCCCTCCTACACCCTATCTGTCTCCCTCCTCAACGGTTCTTGTTGTCCCACGTGTACGGCCACGATCTTCTCCTCACCACACTAATTCTCTTTCTTCTTCCCCGTCTATTCCACTTCACATCAGCATGTGCTTTTACCTCTTCAAGCCCTGCGCACCGTCACTTTTTCTCGACCACCACGCTCGGCCACCTTCGCAGTCGGCCCTCCTCCCGCTCGGCAATCCTGATCGGCTACCTTCGTAGTCGACCCTCCTCCCGCTCGGCCATTCAGCTCGGACATCTTTGCAGTCGATCCTCCTCCCAGTCGCCCATCCAACTCAACCACCTTCGCGATCGACCCTCCTCCCGCTCGGCCATCCCGCTCAGCCACCTTCGCGGTTGGCCCTCTTTCCGTTTGGCATTCACGGTCGGCCCTCCTTGCTGTCGGCAACCTTGTCGCTTGATCGCTCCTCTCTCACCCCTCTCTACATTTCTTATTCCCTTCATTGGACTAAAGCTGGACTCGGGAATGAGGGACTACTAATACTGATGGGCACCCAAGAGGGCCCAACCCACAAGGGTTGGGCCCAATCAAAGCCCAATAACATCAATATTAGGCCAGGACCAATAACATTCAAACACTTGCCAAACACAGGGCTAGACACATAAGCCGACAAAGATTCTGCAAAATTATTGCACCACACGTCAGCCATTAATGAGACTCTCACAGCATTAAATGCGATAACCTCCTCACGTCAGAATATACAGACTCACCATGAACAATGCATGCTAGAACATAGACTTTCGGCCAACATGACAGGCTAGAATAGACAAGGAAATGATGAGCAAAGGATATGAGGAAGTTTCCAAGACACATCAAAGTTAAGTTTTTCATTTCCCCTACTCTCTCTCTCTCTACACGGTCAATCACTCCTATTCTAACTTGATCGTCGGAGGGTCTACTGGGGGATTACCTCCCCCATTGGACCTTTTTGCAAAGGCGCTCCATGGACTTCAGGGCCAGCAGACTTGTTGGAAGCTTAGACTAGCCCGACCCATCTCCTGTCAGGAAAACTGCGTCATCAAAAACTACTACAAACAATGGAAGCACTCTTGTTGTTTTGGACATCAACCCCACGTTGGAACCCAAACGTGAATTGACGATCGTCGGAGGCACCGGTGTTTTCAGGATGGCCTGCGGTGTTGCTCTGTTATAAACACCTATTTTTTCAACCCTACCGTGCATAATTACCCTTGTCGAGTATACTGTTCTAGTTCAACATTATTAATTTAGAAAAATGATATACAAACTCTCTTTTCAAGCATATTTTCTAAACCAAATAATATATAAATGATATAATTAGTTGATAATTAGATAATATACGAGAGAGAGTATTGTATTTAGGCCTCGTTTGGGAACAAGATTTTTTAGTAATTTTTTGGCTTTTCAGCTAAAATATGATGTAAAAAAAATTAGTATGTTTGGAATGAATTTTTGATTTTTATGGGAATATATGCAAAAAGTAAAGAGAAAAGTAAATTTTTGACTTTTTTGTATAAGTTGTTGGCTTTTTAATTTTTTTAGTGACTTTTTAACTTTGAGACCAAAAAGTGATATTATCAAATGAGGCCTTAATATTCAATTTGATTGACACATCACTAAATTTAAAAATTAAATCTAATTTGTAGTCTTAAATAACAATGTTCATTAATTTAACTTCTCTTCTTCTGTCTTGTTTGTTTCCATTCTATTTCATGTTATTCTTCTTTTGCTTGCTTCGTCTAGGGTAAATTGTTGTGACACTTGGGTTTCCTTGTACCATTTCTTTTAGAAATATGAAAAAAAAAAAATCATTTTTAAAATTGTTATATGTTATAATACATAAACATAAATTAAAATAAAATAACAAACTAGTAATATTATATTAAAAAATAGAATTTTCTACACCCACATCTGTTTAGGGATTCAACTCGAGCGAGTTCAGTCGGGTTGGGAGGTTGTCCAATCCCAACCCAAGTTGTGTTAAGATTTGCCCAGGCCCGAATTATAATCTGAGGTTACTTGCCCAAACTCGACCCAAGTTAACCCTGAATTGTCCGAGTTGCTCGAATTGCCCAAATTATAAATGAATTTCACTTTCTTTTTTTTTCTTTTTTTTTACAGCTACATTATTAAATTATTAAAATTTACTCTATTTACATTTCTTTTAGAAAATGATTAATAATATCAAAACATATAATTTATATAATATAAGAGAGATGCCGCTATAGTAGTCTTTTCAATTTATGAGTGAGAATAAAAAAAAAGTAAGATTTTGTGTTATTTGTATATATAATATATATTCAATAGGTTTTAATAATTTAAATTACTTTAATATAATATAATGACTAATAATTTATGTATATTTCATATTTTTATATCTCTATATATGTATAATTTGAGTTTCGGGTTACTCGACTTGGTTGACGTCTTTGCTTAAATCTATCAAAATTTAATTTGAATTTTTAAATTTTTATTCAAGCTCATACTAAATTTAAAAATATTTTATTCAAACTCTTAAAAAATTCAGGTTGAATTTGAATTGTTCTGGTTGAACGTGCCCAAAGTAACACCCTTCCGTCTGTTGCGTCAGCAAACCAAAGCATATATTTGTTTGAAGGGTCCAGCTTGTCTCAAGTTGAGATCAAGATTGGATCTGTTCAGTTCGGTCCATGAGGTCCATTTTTTGGCCTGTTTTGATAATCCGAACAGTTCAATGTGTAGAACTCGTCGAGTACTATATGCTTATAAAAAATCACGTTGATCGGATATCAATAGCTATGTGATCAAATCAGTTTTGTATAATAAAAAAAAAATGGACTGTGTAACAATTAACAGTTGATAAAAAATTGTTTTGTTCATATAGCTATCGATATCCGATCAACGTGATTTTTTACAAGCATATAGTACTCGATGAGTTCTACACATTGAACGGTTCGGATTATCAAAACGGGACCCGTGGTGGGCCTCCACGGACTCAACAGCACGATCCAGTCTGATCTGAGACTGGACAAAGCCACTGCCTTATTTGAAGTCCAATTTTTCGGTTAGCCCACCTCTATCTTCTATCAATTATATATATATATATATCAATTTTGTTTAAAGTCTTCTACATATTCAAGAGCAGTCAATGGAAAGGGGGAAAAAAATAAGTCTAAAAAGACAACAAATTTTATAACAAATACGTGCAAAATAATGAATATATAATTAAAGGCGTGGTTAACCAAATTCTAGATACATGATACATACATAAAAGCCTCTCCGTTGTGTCTTGATTGCACACAAACCACACACAGAGAGATGGAAAAGCTCTCTGCCACTCTGATTCTATGTTCACTAATGATGATTTCCGTGCCGGCAATTCACGGGATAGCCGAAGATCCAAAATCGGTTGAAAAATGGTTCGAAAACCTAACCCATTCGAAACAAAAGCTAACAAAGCTTCAGGGTCTATTTGCTGCTTCTTCGCTCGGACCACAGAGTCTACTAATTACTATGAACCTGTTTTTCACAAAAGGTGAGTTTAATGGTAGCACCCTTGCGATCGTTGGTCGTGACCCAATATTAGATCAGTACCGTGAGATGTCTGTCGTAGGTGGTTCCGGTGAGTTTCGACTCGCACGAGGAATCGCAACCGCCCAGACTTTTTCAAACAATCCTGCGACGAATACTGCTGTTCTTGAGTACCATGTTGTAGTTATTCATTATTAAGCTGTCTTTGAGTAATCTGTGTGTGTTCTTTTCACATAATTTTTTTTCATCGACAGCCTAGGATCGAATGGGTCTCACTTTTATCAATTTTCAACAATAAATGATTAATAGTTGTTCTTCTATTACTTGTTGGAACAATTGTATGTGTAAAATAAATAACGTCAAACTAATCACATAAATAAAAATAAATTACTTATAAAATTTATTTACCGAAATAAAAAAATACAAAAATGATCATGTTGAATGTGCACTATAGGAAATCGAATTTTTGGAGACTAAAAATTTGGTCGGCAAAACTCCATTTTTAGTCGGCAAAAGTTATTTACGACCAATTTTTTTAGTCGCCACCTTGGTCGCCAATTGAGGGTCGGCAAAAGTAATTAGCGACCAAAACTTTGGTAAGTTGGGAAAAAGTTGAATTTGTCGATTAAATTTTTGGTCGCTAAATATATCATTACTGCGACTAATCCATTTAGTCGCTAAAACACTTTAGTCGCGAAAAGTGACATATTCCCGACCAAACATGTTAGTTGTCAATTGTCACATTCTACGACCAAAAAGTTTGGTCTCCAATTGTGACATTCCACGACCAAAAATTTTAATCGCCAATTGTGACATTCTACAACCTCTTAGTTTGGTCGCCAATTGTTACATTTCACGACCAAAAAGTTTGGTCGCCAAAAGGAATGTTTGTACCAACATGCAACAAAATAAACTTGGAATTCATAATAATCTATCCAATCTATTCAATACAATCTGTAATTTACAATAATCAATTAAACCAAAAATTCACCTGAATCGTGAACATTCAACAAAACATATAAACCATCAGACTCTAAACCTGTGTAATTAAAGTCAGCAACTATTATAAGTTTTCATCCACGAGTAATTCCAAACTACATATTCCTTCAATTAAAAATCCGCTTGTAATTTATATAATCATCCAATTCACGTCCATCTAGCATTAAAATTTAAAACATATTGTAATAACTCTCACCACTGCTTATCGATAAACACTGATTACCGTTAAACTGAACTGATTATGACTGATAACTGAACTGATCATGATTGATAATTGAACTGATTAAAGTACTGAACTGACTGACTGAAAAACTGGAATCGAATTGACTGAGTATGTGTGTTAATCTGTATTCTATCTGTTTGATTGTTTACTTGATCTGTTGACGGTTTATGTTTAAACTGTTAACTGAAGGCCTTATCGGCGGCCGAACCGGGAATTGATTAATGTGTTATGACCCTCATAATTAATGTGATTTTACGGTGTAATTATCTGAAAACCGATTAGGTATGATTAAATTAGATTAAAATGAGTTAAATTGCAATGGTTGCCGTAATTACCATTTTGCCACACCTAGTAGCCACTATCTCAATATAACATGTGAGCCTTGAATACACTTGAAACAAACATTTCCTCAGCCTTGTTTGAGCTCTTGCCGACCTTAGAGAGAGAGAGGAAGGGAGAGTAGTGAATTCAACATAGAGATTTGGCTTGAATCTTGAGGAATTGAAAGCTTAAGTGCATAATTGAACCTCTAGACTCGCATTCAAGGAACCTAGGGTTGGCATTTCGAGGAGACGCTCTAGCCTACCATAGCCCAAAACTCTGTGAGTAACAATTGTGTAAAGATATGTTCAACTGATTATCTTTTGAATACTGAACTGAACTGTTTACTGAACTGGCATTATTTACTGAATGAATGTATGTCCTTTATTTCTGAACTGTACTGTGGCATCCTTAGCACCTACTGTTTACTGTTACTGTTACAGAGATCTTTGTCGGTTCCCTCGTGGAGCCACTACTATTTACTGACTGATGGCCATCACTACTGTTCGGTCGTTAAGACCTACTGTTACTGATATGCTAATGGATGTACCACATATGACTGTTTACTGTACTGAGCAACTGAAATACTGAATCAATAAACTGTTTTCATTACTGTAAGGACATTCATTCTTAACCTCTTTACGCAGTATGTTATTCACTGGGCTTTAGCTCACTGCTCATATATATATGTAGGTGTACAGGCACCAGACCGTGGCTAGAGGCGTCAGGGTTACTCCAGTTTTGTCAAGCCAGCCTATGCGCCTCACTGTGAGGTTCCGAGCCTATCATGCTAAGGCTTAGGGGTGTTTTACAATTCCCCCCTTCTGTACTATTTTACTGTTTGTATAGACTGAATGTTTACTGTACTGTTATGCAGGGATTGAGTCCCTAGCCTGACTGATATTAAATATTGTGTACACTGTTCTGTACTGTTTATATATAAATGTATGAGAAGTCTTTTTGCATACAGGCTGTCACAGCTCGTTGGACATTGTTTAATTACTGTATTGGCTTCCGCCAAGCCCTTGTACTCTGTCTTACTGTATTACTGTTAAGCAGGCCTTCGGTAATCTCGAATTACTGGCCGGTTACGGTACTAAACCCATAGGGGCGGGTTTGGGTCGTGACAGAGTGGTATCAGAGCAATACTTACCACGAGTTATACCGCACACACGTGTCCAAATGAGGTATAGGGTGTCCTAGAGAAGGAATTAGGCCATCTCAGGAGCATGATAAGTGTGTGGTTATGTTATGACTGAATATATGCTGACATGTTAAAACTGTTAAACAAATGGCTGCTTATGTTTAAAACGGTTATAACTGTTTATAGTGAAATGGATAACGCAAACACTGCAAATGAAACTGAATCCTCATCCTCTGAGGCCAGAATGGCCAGACTGGAACAAATGATGGAACTGATAACTGCAAGACTGGACCAACAACTGAACCAACAGCCCCCACCTCTTCCTCCGGTGGTACCGGAACAAAATGTGAACGTGAATGAACAAAATATGAATGCTAATGATGGGGATATAATTGCACTGATCCATAAGTTCAGCAAAATGAAACCGTCGTCCTTTCAGGGAGGCCTTGAACCGTTGAAAGCTGAAGCATGGGTGCTGGAGACTGAAAAATTGTTTGAAGTTTTCCCGTGCTCTGAAGCACACAAAGTATTGTTAGCCATCTTTACATTGCAAGAAGAAGCTAGAAGGTGGTGGATGCTCATCCGTGATGAAAATACCGTTCTGACTTGGGCTCAATTCAAAGGAGCCTTCTTTGAAAAGTACTTCCCTCAGTGTGTTAAGGACAGAAAAGTAACTGAGTTTGAACAGCTGAGACAAGGAGCAATGTCTGTGGCTGAATATGAGACGAAATTCACCGAGCTTGCTAGATATGCACCGCATATGGTGGATACTGAGTACAAGAAGGCCAGAAAATTTGAAGGCGGCCTTAATGTTGCAATTCTTGATCGAATAAATGTTCTGAAACTACCGAACTATGTGAACATTCTGGACCGAGCCTTGATGGCCGAATCAAACATTGAAGCATTGAAAACCGAAACACCAGCGTCTGAATGGCGTGGTAAAAGGCAGGGTTTTAAATTTAAAAAGGGCAAGCATAACCCAGCGAACAAGAAACAGAATACAGGGTCAACAACTAGCCCCAGCCAAGGGAGTGGTTTCATACCACCCTGTTCTGAGTGTGGCAAGAAGCACAAAGGGGTCTGCTACAGATTATCTGGAGCCTGTTATAGGTGTGGCAAAGTGGGCCACCTGGTTAAAGACTATCCCTCTGCTCCATAAGTTAGCAGTGAAGCTACACCAAGCGTAGCGGCATCAACTGTTACACCAAAACCGAACCCCAAAGCTACCGGGAAAGAGCCTATGAGGCAGGGCCGAGTGTTTGCCCTAGTACCAGGAGACGTCCAGAATACCGAGACCGTCGTGTCAGGTATTCTCTCTATTTGTACTCAAAATGCTTATGTACTGATTGATTCGGGGTCTACGCATTCTTATGTGTCGCATGCTTTTTCGCGTAAATTAGAACCTATGAACTATCTGTTAGCTCTATCCTCACCCGTTGGGGGATCTATGACCTGTGCATACATGTACTCTGCTTGTGAAATCATTGTTGAAGATGCACATCTGTTAATTGATTTACTGCCATTGAACATTGATCATTTTAATGTAATATTAGGGATGGACTGGTTAACGAAATATCATGCCACCATAGACTGTGTAACGAAACAAGTAGTTTTCCGTCCACCTGGTTTGCTCGAATTTGTGTTTAATGGGGTTGGAGTAGTACCTCCCCCATATCTGATTTCATCTGTGAAAGTTGTAAAATTGATGAGAAAGGGCTGTAAGGGATATCTGTGTTCTGTATTGATTGTGTCTACTGATGATAATGCTAATGTGAACTGTATTCCTATAGTCAGAGAATTCCCAGATGTTTTTCCAGATAATCTTCCAGGAGATTTGATTGACAGGGAGATTGAGTTTACTGTTGATGTGATTCCCGGAACACAGCCAGTTTCTAAAGCTCCTTACCGAATGGCTCCAACTGAACTGAAAGTGCAATTGCAAGAACTGTTAGACAAAAAGTTCATCAGACCTAGTACCTCACCATGGGGCGCACCTGTTTTGTTTGTAAAGAAGAAAGACGGCTCACTGAGACTGTGCATTGACTATCGTGAACTGAATAAGGTAACTGTAAAGAATAAATGCCCAGTACTGCGTATTGATGACCTATTTGATCAGTTACAGGGTGCTAAAGTATTTTCGAAGATTGATCTCAGATCCGGATACCATCAGTTGAAAGTTAAATCATATGACATTGATAAAACTGCTTTTAGAACGAGGTATGGACATTACGAATTTTTAGTTATGCCTTTCGGAGTCACGAACGCACTAGCTGCATTTATGGACCTTATGAATAGAATTTTTAAACCATACCTTAACAATTTTATTGTTGTATTTATTGATGACATATTGATTTACTCCAAGAGTATAGAAGAACACGAACATCATCTGAGACTTGCCCTACAAACCTTAAGAGAACAGAAACTGTATGCTAAACTGTCTAAATGTGAATTTTGGCTTGACCATGTTATATTTTTGGGGCATGTTGTTAGCAAAGATGGAATTTTTGTTGATCCGCAGAAAATCGAAGCTGTAGTGAACTGGCCTAGACCAACCAACGTGACTGAAGTCCGAAGCTTTTTGGGTTTGGCTGGATATTACAGAAGATTTGTCAGAGATTTCTCCAAAATTGCTTTACTGTTGACTCAACTGACTCAGAAGGGGATATCATTTGACTGGACTGACCAAAGAGAATCTGCTTTCCAGGAGTTGAAAACTCGATTAGTGACTGCACCTGTTCTGACCCTACCTTCAGGTACGGATGGTTATACTGTGTTTAGTGATGCTTCTCATAAGGGTCTGGGGTGTTTTTTAATGCAGAATGGGAAAGTAATTGCCTATGCTTCCCGACAACTGAGACCGCATGAAAAGAACTACCCGACCCATGACTTAGAACTTGCTGCAGTAGTATTTGCATTGAAAATCTGGCATCACTACCTGTACGGGGTGACATGTGAAGTATACACCGACCACAAGAGTTTGAAATATTTTTTCACACAGAAAGAACTGAACATGAGACAGCGGAGATGGCTAGAATTGATTAAAGACTATGACCTACAAATATTGTATCATCCCGGAAAAGCCAATATCGTTGCCGATGCATTGAGCCGGAAATCGATTGGAAACTTAGCATGTTTGCTTACCGGACAGAAAGAGTTGCTTTGTGACCTTGAAAAATCTGAGATTGAAATTGTTTTGTGAGAACAAGGTGAAACCTTAGCTGCTATTTCTGCCCAACCAGCACTGATTGAAGAAATTAAAGAGAAACAGCAACTGGATGACTTCTTGAAGAAGATCATCGAAGAAAGAGAATCTAAACCGAGACCAGGATTTAAGTTTGAGAATAATGTACTGAAATTTCAAGAAAGACTGTGTGTACCGAATGATACTGAACTGAAAAGAAGAGTTCTGCAAGAGGGCCACAATTCAAAATTGTCTATCCACCCGGGGAATACGAAAATGTACCAAGATCTGAAACAGAATTTCTGGTGGCCGGGAATGAAGAAAGAAATTGCCGACTTTGTGTCCAAATGTCTTCATTGCCAACAAGTCAAAGCCAAACATCAACGACCTGCCGGATTATTGCAACCCCTACCCATACCAGAGTGGAAATGGGAGCACATCACGATGGATTTTATCGTTGGGTTACCTCGCTCCAGAAAAGGTATGGATTCAATTTGGGTTATTGTTGATAGACTAACCAAATCTGCTCACTTCTTACCTGTCAAGACAATCTATAATGCGGATAAATTGGCTGTTATCTATATTGATGAAATTGTGAGACTGCATGGAGTGCCTGTGTCTATTGTTTCTGATAGGGATTCGAAGTTTACATCGAGGTTTTGGCAAAGTCTACAGACTGCATTGGGTATTGAATTGAGGCTGAGTAGTGCCTATCATCCTCAGACAGATGGACAGTCAGAAAGGACCATCCAAACTCTGGAGGATTTACTGAGAATGTGTGTCCTTGATTTTCAGGGAGATTGGGAAAGTCATCTTCCATTAGTTGAATTTGCCTACAACAACAGCTACCATTCGAGTATTGGAATGGCGCCTTTCGAGGCATTGTATGGCAGAAAATGTAGATCTCCGATTTGCTGGGCAGAAGTCGGAGATGGGCCTTTGCTTGGGCCCGAGATCGTATATGAGATGACTGGAAAGATAAAACTGATACAGCAAAGACTGAAAACTGCACAGAGTAGACAGAAAAGTTATGCGGATGTCAGAAGACGGGACAGAGAGTATGAAGTGGGTGATCACGTTTTTGTGAAAGTGACACCAATGAAGGGCCAGACTCGTTTTGGAGTCAAAGGCAAGTTAGCGCCAAGATACGTCGGACCGTATGAGATTATTGAGAAAATTAATCGGGTGGCGTATCAAGTTGCGCTCCCTCCTGAAATGGAGCACATGCATAATGTTTTCCACATTTCGATGTTAAGAAATTATCTCCGGGATCCCTTCCATGTAATTGAGCCTACTCGGGTAGTGTTGAGTGATGACTACACTTACGAGGAACGGCCTATACAGATTGTAAACAGACGGATCAAGAAACTGAGAAACAAAAAGATCCTGCTAGTGAAAGTTGACTGGCAGAACCATGGTGGTGTGTATGCCACTTGGGAAAGGGAAGATGACATGGCTAAAAGATATCCTGAACTGTTTCCACTGAATTCTGTTTTCTTCCAGAACGAAGGTAACTCGAGTTTAGAGGACTAAACTCTTTATAAGGAGGGGAGACTATAATAACCCTCACCACTGTTTACCGATAAACACTGATTATCGTTAAACTGAACTGATTATGACTGATAACTGAACTGATCATGACTGATAATTGAACTGATTAAAGTATTGAACTGACTGACTGAAAAACTGGAATCGAATTGACTGAGTAGGTGTGTTAATCTGTATTCTATCTGTTTGATTGTTTACTTGATCTGTTGACGTTTTATGTTTAAACTGTTAATTGAAGGCCATATCGGCGGCCGAACCGGGAATTGATTAATGTGTTATGACCCTCATAATTAATGTGATTTTACGGTGTAATTATCTGAAAACCGATTAGGTATGATTAAATTAGATTAAAATGAGTTAAATTGCAATGGTTGCCGTAATTACCATTTTGCCACACCTAGTGGCCACTATCTCAATATAACATGTGAGCCTTGAATACACTTGAAACAAACATTTCCTCAGCCTTGTTTGAGCTCTTGCCGACCTTAGAGAGAGAGGAAGGGAGAGTAGTGAATTCAACATAGAGATTTGGCTTGAATCTTGAGGAATTGAAAGCTTAAGTGCATAATTGAACCTCTAGACTCGCATTCAAGGAACCTAGGGTTGGCATTTCGAGGAGACGCTCTAGCCTACTGTAGCCCAGAACTCTCTGAGTAACAATTGTGTAAAGATATGTTCAACTGATTATCTTTTGAATACTGAACTGAACTGTTTACTGAACTGGCATTATTTACTGAATGAATGTATGTCTTTTATTTCTGAACTGTACTGTGGCATCCTTAGCACCTACTGTTTACTGTTACTGTTACAGAGATCTCTGTCGGTTCCCTCGTGGAGCCACTACTGTTTACTGACTGATGGCCATCACTACTGTTTGGTCGTTAAGACCTACTGTTACTGATATGCTAATGGATGTACCACATATGACTGTTTACTGTACTGAGCAACTGAAATACTGAATCAATGAACTGTTTTCATTACTGTAAGGACATTCATTCTTAACCTCTTTACGCAGTATGTTATTCACTGGGCTTTAGCTCACTGCTCATATATATATGTAGGTGTACAGGCACCAGACCGTGGCTAGAGGTGTCAGGGTTACTCCAGTTTTGTCAAGCCAGCCTATGTGCCTCACTACGAGGTTCCGAGCTTATCATGTTAAGGCTTAGGGGTGTTTTACAATTCCCCCCTTCTGTACTATTTTACTGTTTGTATAGACTGAATGTTTACTGTACTGTTATGCAGGGATTGAGTCCCTAGCCTGACTGATATTAAATATTGTGTATACTGTTCTGTACTGTTTATATATAAATGTATGAGAAGTCTTTTTGCATACAGACTGTCACAGCTCGTTGGACATTGTTTAATTACTGTATTGGCTTCCGCCAAGCCCCTGTACTCTGTCTTACTGTATTACTGTTAAGCAGGCCTTCGGTAATCTCGAATTACTGGCCGGTTACGGTACTAAACCCATAGGGGCGGGTTTGGGTCGTGACACATATTCCTTGAGTGAAGAGTAAAACTCCTTTCGCAGAGCATCAATAGCTTTCATTGATTGAGCAGAAAGAAAATTCTTCCAACAGTATTCATATCCAGCTACGTCTCTTTCAGCTTCTTTCCAGCCCTCATAAGCCTGGACAAGAGCAAGGTGATCACTGTAATCACGTGAAAATTGTGCTTTTGCTGCTTCTGCTACCTGCAAAGATAAAGACACACAAATCAATTAGTGAAATAGATAAGATAAGATACTCAATTTTCCAGAAAAAGCTATCTATTAGTGAAACCACAATGCCTTGTTACACGTCACTCTGAATAATCTACACAGGAGTTACAAGTTAAAAACTAGAGACACATTAGCCAGTTCGCGACGAAATGGCCAATGTTCAAAACCATGGCTAGCACCCTTTGTGAAGACTACAAAGTGGCCCATTCAGCCACAATAACCACCAATCATTAGCTATATAGCCAACAGAGTTCTTCATTTCTCACATTTAGATAGGGAATTAAAAACTATTTGAACAACTATATACCATACGCTCAACAACTTCCTACGAAAATAAAAGAAAAAAGAAAATGGTAAAAAGGAAAATCTTGAGTTTTATCTTGTAATTGGTTTTCAGAAAACTAAAATTCTACTGCACAAAGTTGTAGCAAGTACAGTTGTAGGAATACTTGTAACTCAAGTACTTGTACTACATAATTCGAAATGTGAAGAAGATACAAAGATACAAAATTCTTTCTTTCTATTCTCTCTCTCTCTCTCTCTCTCTCATTTTTCTCTTTCTTATGTCTAATTTTCTGACTTATCCTCAAATAGCAAGGTTCTATTGTGAATGAAACCAAAAAAAACCCTAAAACTAAAAGAAAACATAGAAATCAATCTAATGTATTGATACTGTCAGTGAATTAAGATAGATGTGAAACCAACAAAAACTAAAACTAAAATTGAAGAAATTGACAAACTTCAATCCAATCATAGACAAATTCACTTCAATACATTATCTTTGTCATTACCTAAAAACCTAAAACAAATATAACCCCTGCTCGAATGAGCATAGGTACTACTTTTTTTTCAAAGCTCAAGTTCAGTTTTTAAAATCAAAATATATCTTAAAATTGCAATTCCTTCTTCCATTTTCTCATCATCCAAACAGACAACAAAATTAAGAATTCAGTTAACTAATGCTATTTACTTCTAGAAGGCTAAGTTGAGCTAGAAAATTTTAAAATCCCAATGCAAGTAATGAGAAACTTAAAAAGTTCAAATTCTTCCATTTCTCTTTACTACATTTACTCAACAACCAAACGGAGTATAATAAAAAAACCCAAGAAGTACATAGAGAGAGGATAGTAACTAATGCATCGATTTTCCCATAATCCAAACAGACAACAAAATTAAGAATTCAACTAACTAATGCTATTTACTTCTACTACGCTAAGTTGAGTAAAACTTTTTACATTCCCAATTCAGGTAATGAGAAACCTAATAAATTCAAAATTTTCCTTCTCTTTACTAGATTTTCTCGGAAACCAAATGGAGTATAATCAAAAACCCAAAAAGCAGATAGAATGAAGAATCCATTAAAAAAATCCTGTTTACTTCTAGGTGGCTGCTAAGTTGAGCAGAAACTTTAAAAATCCCAATCCAAGTAATGAGAAGCGCAATAAAATCAAAATTCTTCATTTGAATTTTGATGTTTTTGCTCAACTAATACATTCAACTTGGTCGCTGGTTACAATTGAAAAAGGTATTTGTTTAAAAGCTTAAAGAACTGATAAAAGTGTCTCGCATGTAAAATAGTTCCAAACTTACATCCATGTAGAGGCAGTGCAATGACAGAAGGCTTCAGTGCATCAGCATAATCAGCAGGTTGATGGTAGCTTTACTGAGGATGGCCGACTGTGAATAACCCTAATGCCAATTCAATTCAAGATATCATAAAGTTAATTACTATGGGATAATGTGCGTAATAAGTGCACAAAAATACAAGAGGCATTAGTGTATCAAGTACAGATAACTAGCATATAGAAAAATATATTTATAAATATAAGAATCAAAGTGAAGAATTAGTGGAGAAAACTACCACGGCCACAATAAATTTGTATAGCTTTTCATCATATTGTTTGCTTTTGGAGTCTTGGAGAAGTATTGTCATTTCATAGATAGTCAATGGAACATTTTGTATGGTTGGGTTATATGCTAATTATCATATTACTACCTTGATTTGAACTAGATTTTGCTTTGTTTCGACAAATCTATCTTTTGAATTTGTTTCGCAAATCTGAAATAAGCTTTTAAAAAAACAAGGAGCATACAAGAAGATTTGAATGTTGATTTCAAACAAGGATTGAAGAGGTAGATCAAGCACTTACAAGATCCTCAAAAAGCCAAAGTCCGCTCGCAGGTGCCCTAGCCAACTGATGGCTCCATAATGGCAGTATGGTACAATTCATAGCATTGATGATAATATATATCCTAATGAGCACAATTCGTAATATTCAACACAAGTTCACATGCCTTCTGAGTGCTCCTCAATAACTTTGATGGACAATTAAGTCAACGGGCTGAAAAGGTACTTTAAGGGTATTCTCATTGTAGGATGTACAAAGAAAACCATATAAAGAAACAGGTATAATTTATTTCAATATGACATTTTCTTTCCCCTGGTTTGTAGATATGCAGTTGGCTGGTTTTCTTTCCCATGCACAAACTTCGAATTTAAGGCCAAATATGTAATGCTGATTTGATGTGAAGACACTAACAATCAAGGCATGAAGTTGTCAAAAACCAATGGATAAATAACTGCAAATTGGTTGTTAACCATTTGCAAGTCAACAAACCTTGAGAAAACATACCTGGATTACCAACAGCAGCAGCAACATGTGCTCTCTTTTTTGTATTAGCCAACTCAACACAGAATCCAAAAATCTTTAGTAATTTTTATTATTTTTTCTATTTTCTCATGGATATTGGTTTCTTAAAAATATATAATACGTATGGAGAAACACTACATTGATTTGGATAATTGATTGAGTGAAAAATTTCAGAACCTCTAATTTTTTTCACTGATCATGATTTTAAATCCAATATCTGTGAAAGGTTTGCATAAGTAATTGAAAGAATCTTACCTCAATAATTTGCAATATCAATCCAAGCACAAGATGTCGTTGCAAATAAATGAAATAGGATATCATTCTAAGTACTAGAACTACTAAGGTAACGAACAGACGTAACAATTAAACTCGACATAATTCAACAAATAAGATCAAAATTCTTTATAAGGGTTAAAGTTGATATGCGTTGATTTGGCCTAGGCAAGCAGATTTATTAAACTTTAGCCAAACCAACTCCTTTTTCTAATTTGTATGTATTATCATTCTTGAGAGTAATCATTAATCAAATTAAGAAGGTAGGTTCAGTTTAACCCCCAGTAAGAGGGAATTATTCCTAGAAGCCCATTAGGCTCTAGTTTTGTTTAGTTTGGATAGTTGTGGAAAGAACTAAGCCACCCAATCCAACCCATTCAAAGATCTAATAACAAAAGTAATAACATAAGCAACCTGACACACCTAATCAATTGACAAATAACAATCAATTAACTACATAAAACCAAATAATTAAATCTTTAAGACTACTTTCAGAAATGCAACTCAGAATTGAGAACTATGTAAAGAATTTGGGAGAAATGAACACAAAAAGAAAATCACAACACTAGAAACTAGTCCACAAAATATATTTTAAGTACATAGATTAAATTGGAAAAGAAGAAAAGAAGCCCCATGTGCTTGCAACACCAGAAAAATTCCTTGGTCAAAGTAAGACAACTGAAGTAGTAAAGACTAATCCCAATCCAAAAAGAAAGAAACTCTAATAAGTCACAATCTATTTGCTTAGAAAGAGGTTCTTAAATCTTTGGTTTCAAATGGGTTTAAAATGAAAATAAGATCATACCAACCTATACAGCATGTCAAACACTTCAATATGTAAGAAAGCATCACATGTGGACATACCCTTCATTCAACGAAATCCTGAGTCCCTATATTGACTATAGTACATCCAATTGCTTGGGAAGAGTTAAGGCAAAGAGTATGATTTTCATTCCTTCCCCATGGGTTGAGTACTCTCTTAGTATTGATCGCTCGTTCATCAATCATATCGGGAACTGCCAGATTAATAAGCTTGTTACATGAAATAAAATGCTTCTCATTATTGAATACAAGAACACCGAATAACAGACTAAGGACATATGTTTTCCTCGTATCTACGTATGATTTTATCTAGTTACTACGTAAAGCACCAACTACTGATCATTACCAGAGAAGAACTCCATCTTTTGCAATTTCAAATACATCATTAGTTATAGGATCTATAGGAAGGTATCCCCTCAAGAGCTCATCTTGTGCAAGATGGGTGACTTTACTAAATTATGACATAATGTTTGTCACTAGGCTTACGCATTGACTAACTATGCAAATCAAGATTAATAAAAATATTTTGTGGAATTAAGCAGTCTTTCAGGATGAGCTTTTAAATATATTCAATCAATTTCTTTTTACACTTATTCTTTCTTTAGGTGTACTAACCCAATTTTAAATAAATCACGCAATTCTTATAATTATCTTTGATCTTTTATTTTTTTACTTTAATACAATTTTGTAGTTTTTAGACCTTGTATTTGGCTAGGGTTCCCCAATTCTTAATAAGAAAATTAAAAAAATCAACCTAGGTCATGAAATGAGATTTTCAGACCAGGTAATCCATTTGTACCTTAAGTGGGCTATATATATATATACATATTGAAATTGAACCTACTCACTTAAAGCTAAATAAATATATTTCTACCGGCAGTTTTTAGGGTTTGGGTCTTGCAAGCAATGGTTCACTTAGAGCAACTTTCCAACTATAATTGTGTTGGTTCATCAACATCAACTTTCTAACATCTCTCTCTCATCTTTTCTCTCTCATACACATATTTTAGATCCAAATGAAAATCAGTTAGGATCTAAGAGCCTAAATCAATTAAATTAAAACCATAAACAATAGTGCTAGTGATTTGAACGAACTTGAAATCCACATTAGAACCCCATACCTGGTGGAAAAACCCTGGATCTAGATCCCAGTCGGTCAAATCCAAATTAAACTCATCCAAATCTAAGAGCCCTATATCAAACAGAGAGAAGCGTATATCGAAATTTGATAGTCTTCAAAATCAATTCTTCTTCGAACTCGAGAGCCTTCAACATATCAAAGAGGGACAATTTGAACTGGATAAGAAGAGAAAGAGAGCCGATTCAAGAGAGAGAGAGAGAGAGAATGCAAGAGAAACGTAAAAAAGGTAAATAAGTATTTATAGGTAGATTGAGAGAGAGAAAGATATCATATGTGTGAGAGAGAGAGAGATTCATACCGCTCTTGTTCCTCAGATCACCATGGCAACAGAGAGAGCTTGAAACAGAGAGAATGATACCGAGAGAGACAACCTCGATGGAACAACGCATAAGAAAAGGGGCTAGGGCTTGTGTATAAGAAAAGGGCCTAGAGTGCAACGTATGGTGGTGACAGTGGAGAGATGAGAACTGCGGACGACAACGTTGATGGTGAGACGAGGTGGGGTAGGGTGAGGTGAGGTGGGGTGAAGTTTGGTGGTGAAGGAGAATCTGTATGAGACAGAGAACAATCTGATTGGTTTTAATAGAAAATAGGCGAGGGCAATTAAATGGTTTTTCTCTAAAATTTTCATGCCTTTGGCGACAAAATTGGTTTTTGGTCAGCAAATGTTATTATCTGCGACCAAAATATTTTAGTCGCTAAAAGTTTTTCATTCCCATTTTTTTTCTTTTTTTTTTCCTGTCTTCCCTCTTCAACTTTTGCTAACCAAATTTCAATTTTGGTTGCAGAAAATTATATTTTGGCAACTAAAAAAATATTAGTTAGCAAAACTCCAAACCTTTGCCAACCAAATTTTTATTTAGTCGCCAAATGAAAAATTTTTGCGACTAAAATAGTAAATTGGTTATTCACCCAAAAATAATAGTAAATTGGTCACTAAAAATCACTTTTTGGCAACAAAATATTTTTAGTCGGTAATAGTATCAAGTTTTAGCTACAAAATTATTTTTTTGGTCGGCAAATGTCAATTTTTTGCAACCAAAATATTTTTAGTCGGCAAAAGTGGTCAACAAATATGTATTTTCTTGTAGTGGTGTGACACTCTGTCCTTAAGATAGATTCGTTCTGCTTCGATGTTACGGATAAATAGCGTCTATCTCCCAGGATACAATGATCTACACAAATTATAGTAGCACTCCAAACAATCTGTACAACAAACTAGAACCTATGTTCTATACACTCAAAATTTTTTCTAAAAATAATATAAGGAATATATCTATGCAAAAGAGCACAAAGAAGACAAGAAGATAATTTTCAAAATGAAAAAGTTTCTAGAAGAGGGTTTCCTTTTATAGGCAAAGTGGTGTCCTTTTGGAAAATCCGAAAAGATGCAATTCAAACTGAACAAATACAAACTCAAACTGAACAGGTATGAAAATGAATTGAACCTGTTGAAATAGGTTTGAATCTATCTGGGTATAATCTGTTAAAACAGGTTGAAAGAACTGTTTGAACCTGCAGGAAAATTGGATTGGAGGAGACATTTTTTGGACAAAAAATTTGAATTCAAATTTGGCGCAAAATTTGAATTCAAAATTGGCACAAAATTTGAATTAATTTTGTTTGGAAAAAATAATTTTCCCGCAAGATTTTTTGGAAAAAATTTTGTCCAAAAAATTAATATTAGGACTGACCTAACCCACAATCGGGCCCAACCCGGCATGGCTTGACCGGTTGGACGACAGCAGCAGCGGCGGCGCACGCTTGTGTGGTGGTTTCAGCCAAAGCCCGCTTTGTTCATAACTTCTCCCTTCTACAAACTTAGGGTGCCCCTTGGGGCCCAATCCAAGTTTGTCCACCTAGAGCTTATATACTCACACAAGCTCTCTAAAAGTTTCAATATTGGACAAACATTACAAGGAAACCCACATTTTACTTTTTAATTATCCATTTCGCGAACCTGAAAACAACGTCAACTTCTCATTCACTCATAAATAGTTCTGACAAACCGTTTGCACCGTCTGATTTGCCATGCAACAAGGAACACGTCACCTCTTTGAACCTATCCTAAAAGACGTGTGGGCCTCACTCAAATTTGAGCACAAAGTTGGCCCAAAATAAGCCTATAAAAAACCATAATCCAACAATTCCCCACATGAATGGAATTTGACAGAGAGAAAATGCAACATGATCTAATTAAATAGAGTACAGAAATCGAAAATATTTTGCAAATGATAGATAACTTTTCGCTTTGAACCTTCCCTTGTGAAACATTATCGGATTTACTAGCTAATGAGTGAACATGATGTCTTGAACAGTTCAGCCATTTGTGTAAACCAAGACAATAGAACTCACACAGTATATTACTAGACATAGTTTAATTCTCACTATTGTGTTCATTTTGGCCCTAAACAACCTGTCCTTTCATGAGTGCTCTAGAGAATTGTAGCCCTTCACAAATCTCATAGAATAGGCCTAGTTCACACTCTTATAGATGATTCTTATGAAGAGTATCCTGCCATATCCCATTAGGTATTCCTAGATATAAGAATCATTAAAAGTATTACTTAATCTAAAATGCTACAGACATCACTATTTCATCATAGAAATAGGTAAGAGTTTGACTATTTAGTGATCTTTATGAGTCATACACAACTCGGTTGTCCTTTTGAACCTAGATCTTGAGATCTCCAGTCAATTAGGTTGGGTTGCCGTTGTGGTAACTCTTATTTAATAGGCTTGAATCCCATTTCCCTCGATGAATTCTCAACTAACTCTTTTCCTAACTCTTTGGTTAGTGGATCCGCTATGTTGTCTTTAGACTTCACATATTCAATGGAAATAATTTCATTAGAGAATAGTTGTCTCACGGTGTTATATTGACAACGAATGTGCTGTGACTTACCGTTATACATATGACTCTGTGCTCTACCTATTGCTGATTGACTATCACAATGTATGCATATAGTAGGCACTGATTTTGGCCACATTGGAATATCTTCAAGGAAGTGGTAAAGCTATTTTGCTTCTTCCCTAGCTTTATCTAAAGCTATAAATTCTGATTCCATAGTAGACCTTGCAATGCAAGTCTGTTTGGAAGATTTCCAAGATACAACCACCTTACTAATAGTAAAGACATACCCACTAGTGGATTTTGAATCTTTAGTGTAACAACCCCAACTTGTGATGAGCTAGCTAACCATGATTAATTATGCCTAACAAGTAATTAAGGTGAAATTCTAAGGAAATTGCATGTGTGTTGCATTATTTGTGCTCATATCTGTCTAATGTAGAAATATCTGTTTGGATTTCTGTTTTCTTCTGTGAATTGAAGGCTTTATCGGCATCCGATTACGAAAGTGACTTGGTTTATGTGTTATTTGAAATTTTTAGAACATTATGGCAGGTTCAATTGGAATTCGATTCGGAGTGATTAAATTAGATTAATTAATGTCCAATTGAGTAGCTTAAGCACTAATTTAATTAAGCCACTAATTAAGCCTATTTAAGGCTTATATATACCACTTGAGCGACCTTTTTCTCATCATCTTTGAGCCTTCAAGAGACAAATGTGTGAGAGAGAGAGAGAGAGAGACAGAGAGAGAGAGAGAGAGAGAGAGAGAGAGAGATAAGAGAGATTGAGCCCAACCAAAGAATTTGCTAGAAATTGAAGGGATTGGACTTAGAACAAGAAGAATCAAGCTTCTAGTTCTCACATTGACAAGCTAAGGTAAGAATTCAAGCCTTTGAACTTGTTCTTGAGTTGGTGAATTTATGAATTATAGAGAATTGAGTGGTTTATTGCGAGAAGTGAGCTATAAAGAAGGAGCGTAGATCATACCATGCATGCATGTTCATTTGAACACAATTTGAGGTTGTTTTCAAATAATCTCCTCTTGCATGTCCTTATCTTGATCTTCTGCTAAGAATTCAACATATTTTTGAGTTAGACACCTCATTGGATCATGTTTTGAAAGCTTGGAACTTGCATCTTTACATGAATGATATGTGATGTTATGTTTTCAAAGATTTGGGTTTTGTTTTGGACAATTGGCAAGCTTTTGGGGATTGATTTTGTGAAATGATTTTGAATTTGCCATGGTTTCACCATTTACAAGTATTTCTTATAGCTTCCTCAAGTTTTTGGCCCAAAAAACCATGTTTTATAGCTTCGAATTTGAGTTTTGAGTTGAGAAGAGCAATCTAGAAATTCTAGAATTCTGCTCTCCACTTGAGCGACAGATTCTCTGCTCAAGCGACCACTCTGCGATCTTGCACCTCTGCTCGAGCGACTAGAAGTTCGTTTGAGCATGAAATGCAAGCTCCAAGAAGTTTCATGTTTTTGTAGACCGCTCGAGCGACAAGAGTTGCGCTCGAGAGAGGACCTGAGTCTCACGCTTGAGTGACCGTCGAGCGTGCAAATCACACAACCAGTACTTTTTCAAAGTCTGCAGACAGCTCGAGCAAAGGAAGTTGGGCTCGAGTAGCCCCTCACATGTTTACATGTCCACTCGAGCGAAAAAAGTTGCGCTCGAGCTGGACCCCTATTTTCAGCAAGTTTGGTTAAGTGTTTCCAGGCACATTTTGGCATCCTCATTGCCTCCTAGGTATTCCTAGGCCAAGATTATGACACAATAATGAGAGTGAAGGCAAGAAACACACTAAGAACAAAATGAAATGATTTATGTACAATCCAAGCATGTGTTTCAGTATATGTATCTGTCATGATTGGTGTTAGTCACGCGCTGTGAGCAGTTGACCCATTGGTTTGTTGCCAAGCTATCTGTGAAGTTATCTATGAGTAATAACTTAGTAAATCTATGTTTGATATGAAATACTTTCTGAACATTATGATATGATATGAACTGTTTTTTAATGATACAAAAAGTTATTATGTGATTTCATGAATGATGATCCACTTCTTTGAAATGTTTATATGATATCCTTAGCAGAGGCCCTCGCCTAGGGGACATAAATACTGTGGCTTATGGTCATAAGGCCCTCGCCCGGGGGAGACAATACTGTGGCCTAGGCCATCGCCTGGGGAAAATAATACCATGGCACATGCCCTCGCCCGGGGGAAACAATACCGTGGTTCATGTATGAAATATGTTACCCGGTACCAGAGATTCCAATGTTGAACTTAATAAGCTTGACCAAAGAGATATGTTTGGTGCTAACGGATACACCACTCATGATATGAATATGTTTATGATTTTGTTTCTAATACGAATAAAGATATGCTTCTGTTTAATAAGAGATTTGAAGTTATGTTTGTGATGAATATCATTCATTTAAACCATTTACTCTGTTATTATTCACTAGGCTTCTGCTTACTATTTATATTATGTATGTAGGTGACCATGCGCGTGACCAGACTCAGAATTGAGGACCTGGCGTATCAGTTTTGTCAGCCAGCCATTGTACCTCCGAGGAGGTTCCCTTCTTGAGCGAGTCAAGTTTAAGTGGCTTAAGTTTAAGACCTTGTCTCCCTTTGGGGGTAGAATAAGTTTTCTGTTATCTGTATATTAGGCAATGTCCCTTTTGGCTATATCGGTAATGAATGTGACGAAGACTACTGCATTATGACGTCACGTATATGTGTGTACAGTTTAAAAATTTTCTATCCCATATATGTCTCCACAGCTCAATGGACTATGTATGTTTCTATATTTGCTTCCGCAGCCCCTAATTATAAGTTATTTTGTTCAGAGACCTTTGGTAATCCAAGGATTACTGGCCGGTTACGGCACTAAACTCATAGGGGCAGGTTTGGCTCGTGACAGAGTGGTGTCAGAGCACATGATTATACTGCACACACGAGTCCATATGAGCTATAGGGTGTCTTAGTAAGCATTAGGGGCATCTCATCTACATGTGTGAGTGTGTAAACTAATGTCTGTTACTGTGGAAATTGAATCTGACCATGAATACATGAAATAGAAATGAATGGCCGTGATTGAATGATGTAAACGTAATGAAAAGAATTATTGGCCTATGTTTATTATTGCTTTGTTTACCTATAGAAACATGAATGATGCTTGCAGCCCTGACCGAGGCAATAACGCAACAATAGAGACAACAACCTTTGCCTCCTTTGCCTCTGCCAGTATAAGTTGAACCAGATAACAATGACATTATCAACTTAACCCAAACGTTCATGAAAATGAAACCACCAACTTTCTTAGGTGGCATTGAGTCGTTGAAGGCAGAAATAGGCAGCTTAAGATGGAAAAATTATCCGAGGTTATTCCCTGCTCTGAGACTCAAAAGGTTTTTTTGGCCACCTACACCTTAAAAGATGAAGCCCGTAGAATGTGGTTGTTAATCCGAGGTAGTAATGGGAATATGACATGGGCTCGTTTCAATGAGATTTTTATGACAAGTACTTTCCTTGATGCTTTCGGGATCAGAAAGTTTTTGAATTTCAAGAACTTAAATAAGACAGGATGTCAGTGGCCTAGTATAAGGCCAAGTTTACCAAATTGGCGCAATTTGCTCCACATATGGTGGATACTGATTACAAAAAGGCGTGAAAATTTGAAGGCAGCTTGGATTTGGAAGCGTTTGACCGAATAGGCGTCTTGAAGTTGCCTACTTATGAGGAAGTTCTGGATAGAGCAATAATGGCAGAAGCCACCCTGGCAACAATGAAACAAGCCAAGGCACCAACCACAGAATGGAGAAGTAAAAGATCCAGATTCAATTTCAAGAATGGCCAGTCATTTCCAAAAAAGAAACAGAATACAAGATCCTCCAGTAGCTCTAGCCAGAGTAATGGCTTTATTCCAAACTATCTTGATTGTGGAAGAAAGCATAGGAGAGTATGTCACTGTGGATTTGGTGCCTGTAACCGGTGTGGCAAAGTTGGCCATATGATAAAAGATTGTCAACTTGGGCTCAAGAATGCCAATCGGCCCGCAGCAAGTTTAGTTGGGTCTGCTTCGATGGCCAGGTCGAATACTAAAATTAATGTTTGGGGTAACACTGGGAATGAAACGTTGAGGCAAGGGAGAGTGTTCACACTAGTGCCCGGAGATATACAAAACACTGAGTCTATGGTGCCAGGTATAATTCCATTTGTATCCAAAATGCATATGTCTTGATAGATTCTAGTTCTACACATTCATTTGTGTCTCGTGCCTTTTCTCAGAAATTAACTAGACCCTTAGAATCCATGAATTATTTATTGTCTGTATCTATGCTATCTGGGGGTTCAATGGTATGTGCATATGTATATCCAGCATGTGATATTGTGATTGGTAATGTGATGTTGTATGTTGACTTATTGTCGTTGGGAATTGATCATTTTGACTATATACTGGGTATGGACTGGTTAACGAAGTACTACGCGACTATTGACTGTGTGAATAAATCTATTGTATTTCGTTCACCTGGCTTACCTGAGTTTGTGTTTACTGGGAATGCGGTAATTCCTCCCCCATACCTGATTTCTGCTATGAAAGCTATTAAACTTCTTAGGAAGGGATGTAGGGGTTACATGTGTCGTGTTTTGACTGAGATATCTAATAATTCTAATGTGGAAACCATTCATGTTGCTTGTGAATTTCCCGATGTGTTTCCAAATGACTTGCCTAGAGACTTAGTTAATAGGGAAATTGAGTTCACTATTGAAGTAACGCCGGGAACACAACCTATTTCCAAGACCCCTTACAGAATGTCAACCTCAGAACTAAAAGAATTGAAAACCTACTTCAAGAACTGTTAGACAAGAAATTCATCCATCCGAGCACCTCACTTTGGAGTGCTCCAGTTTTGTTTGTTAAGAAGAAAGATGGGTCCTTGAGATTATGTATAGATTACTGGGAACTGAATAGAGTAACTATCAAGAATAAATATCCATTGCCCGGGATAGATGATTTATTCGACCAATTTCACGGAGCCCGAGTGTTTTCTAAAATTGACCTCCGATCAGGCTATCATCAGTTAAAAGGTAAAGCAGAAGATATAGAGAAAACAGCATTCAGAACTAGATATGAGCACTATGAATTTTTGGTCATCCCATTTGGGGTAACAAATGCAGCAGCGGCTTTTAAGGACCTAATGAATAGAGTTTTCAAACAATAGCTCAATGAAGTTATCGTTGTGTTTATTGATGATAACTTGATTTATTCTAACAACAAGGAAAAACATGATAGTCACTTGAGAACTGCTCTACAAATTTTGAGAGAAAAGAAATTGTATACAAAATTGTCCAATTGTGAGTTTTGGCTGGACAGTGTGACATTTTTGGGACATGTAATCAACAAGGATGGTATCTCCATTAACCCACAAAAAAATTGAAGTCATTGTAGATTGGCCAAGACCAACCAACATGTCAAAAGTTAGAAGTTTTCTGGGGCTTGCAGGGTATTGTCGTTGGTTTGTGAAAGACTTTTCAAAACTTACTATGCCATTAACACAATTAACACAAAAAAATGTACCCTTTGATTGGGCCGATCAGTGAGAATCAGCTTTCCAAGAACTAAAGACTAGACTGGTAACTGCACCTATTTTGACATCGCCTAACGGAACCAATGGGTTCCAGATTTACAGTGATGCCTTTTACAACGGCTTGGGATGTGTACTAATGCAAAATGGAAAAGTAATTGCTTGTGCCACTCGCCAACTTCATCTTTATGAAAAGAACTACCTAACTCATGATCTTGAACTGGCAACTGTGGTGTTTGCTTTGAAAATTTGACGTCACTATATGTACGACGCAACTTATGAAGTGTATTTCAATCACAAAAGTTTAAAATATTTCTTTACACAGAAGGAACTGAAAATGAGACAGAGAAGATGGTTGGAATTGATAAAAGACTATGACTTGCAAATTTTGTATCATCCAGGAAAGGAAAATACTATTGCAGATGCATTAAGCCGGAAATCTATCAGGAATTTGTCATGTGTGCTCACAGGTCAGAGAGAATTGTTGTGTGACTTGGAAAAGAATGAGATTGAAATAGTGTTGCATGAACAAGGCGGGATCTTGGCGGCTATTTCTACTCAACCTGCTATCATTGAGGAAATCAAGGAGAAATAATGTGAAGATGAGTATTTGAAGAAAATCATTGAGGAAATTGGCTCAAAACCGAAGCCAGGATTTGTGGCTGAAAATGGTGTGCTGACATTCCAGAATAGACTTTGTGTATCGAACCATTCTGCTTTGAGGAAACGTGTTATGACTGAAGCCCATAATTCCAAATTTGCTATGCATCCAGGGAACTCAAAGATTTATCATGAGATAGAACTTTCGGTGGCCTGGAATGAAGAAAAGAATTGCTGACTTTGTGGCTAGATGTTTACGTTGCCAACAAGTTAAAGCTGAACATCAACGACCCACTGAATTACTTCAGCCACTTCCACTACCGGAATGGAAATGAGAGCATATTACCATGGATTTTATTGTAGGGCTGCCTCACTTTTCTCGAGGTATGGATTCTATTTGGGTCATTGTTGATCGTTTAACTAAATCTACTCACTTTTTACCTGTCAAATCTTTGTATAATGCGGATAAGTTGGCTAACTTATATGTCAATGAGATTGTGAAATTACATGGAGTTCCAGTGTCCATAGTATCTGACAGAGATCTCAAGTTTACTTCGAGATTCTTGCAGAGTTTGCAACAAGCTTTCGGAACTGAGCTGAGATTAAACAGTGCTTATCACCCACAGACAGATGGCCAATCTGAACGGACCATTCAAACATTGGAGGACATCTTACGGATGTGTGTGTTAGACTTTCAAGGCAATTGGGAGACTTACCTTCCTCTGGCCGAATTTGTGTATAATAACAGCTATCATTCAAGCATTGGAATGGCTCCTTATGAAGCTTTGTATAGTAAGAAATGTCGTTCTCCGATTGTTTGGCCGAAGTAGGTGACAAACCTTTATTGGGACCGGAACTGATACAAGAAATAGCTGAAAATGTGAAATTAATCCGGCAAAGACTGAAAATTGCACAAAGCTGCCAGAAGAGCTATGCCGATGTCTGAAGAAGAGACAGAGAACATGAAGTCGGGGATCACATATTTATCAAAATGACTCCAATGAAAGGCCAGACACGGTTTGGCGTAAAAGGCAAATTGGCACCGAGATATGCTAGACCCTATGAAATCCTTGAGAAGATTAATTTAGTGACGTATCGGGTAGCTTTACCACCAGTCATGGAACATATGCACAATGTTTTTTATGTCTCTATGCTTCGAGGATTATTTGAGAGATCCACTACATGTGATTGAATCGACTCATGTGTTTCTAAAAGATGATTATACATACGACGAGAGGCCAATGCAAATTGTGAATCGCTAAATCAAAAGATTGGAAAACAAAGAAATTCCATTGGTGAAGGTTGATTGGCACAATCACGGAGGAACCTATGCAACTTGGGAGACAGAAAAAAACATGATGAAAAGATACCCTAACTTAGTTCCGTTGAATCCGGTATTCTTTCAAAATGAAGGTAATTCGAGTTTGGAGGACTAAACTTGTTAAGAGGGGAAGACTATAACAACCCTGACTTGTGATTAGCTAGCTAACCATGATTAATTATGTCTAATAAGTAATTAAGGTGAAATTCTGAGGAAACCGCATGTGTGTTGCATTATTTGTGTTCATATCTGTCTAATGTAGAAATATCTGTTTGGATTTGTTGTTTCTTCTGTGAATTGAAGGCCTTATCAGTATCCGATTATGAAATTGACTTGGTTTATGTGTTATTTGAAAATTTTCAATTGAAATTCGATTCGGAGTGATTAAATTAGATTAATTAATGTCCAGTTGAGTAGCTTAAGCACTAATTTAATTAAGCCACTAATTAAGCCTATATAAGGCCTATACACACCACTTGAGCGACCTTTTTCTCATCATCTTCAAGCCTTCAAGAGACAAATGTGAGAGAGGGAGAGATAAGAGAGATTGATCCCAACCAAAGAATTTGCTAGAAATTGAAGAGATTGGACTTAGAACAACAAGAATCAAGCTTCTAGTTCTCATATTGACAAGCTAAGGTAAGAATTCAAGCCTTTGATCTTGTTCTTGAGTTGATGAATTTATGAATTCTAGAGAATTTAGTGGTTTATTGTGAGAAGTGAGCTAGAAGGAAGGAACATAGATCATACCATGCATGCATGTTCATTTGAGCACAATTTGAGGTTGTTTTCAAAGAATCTCCTTTTGCATGTCCTCATCTTGATCTTCTTCTAAGAAGTCGACATGTTTTTGAGTTAGACACCTCAATGGATCATGTTTTGAAAGCTTGGAACTTGCATCTTTACATGAATGATATGTGATATTATGTTTTCAAAGATTTGGGTTTTATTTTGGACAATTGGCAAGCTTTTGGGGCTTGATTTTGTGAAATGATTTTGAATTTACCATGGTTTCACCATTTACAAGTATTTCCTATAATTTCCTCAAGTTTTTGGCCCAAAAGACCATGTTTTACAGTTTCAAATTTGAGTTTTGAGCTGAGAAGAGTAATTTGGAAATTCCATAATTCTGTTCTCCGCTCGAGTGATAGATTCTTTGCCTAAGCAACCACTCTGTGATCTTGCCAATCTTTGTCCGCACAGATGTGGTGAGTAACACCAGTGTCCACCCACCATTCTTTAGGATTTCCGACAAGGTTTTGCTTGGAAACAACTGCAGAAAGATTTATGTCATCTACACCATTAGAATTTTTGACCACTTTGGTCATATTAGCTTGAGCAAGTTTTTTGCTTGATCTTCCTTTGCCTCTGCACTTGTTGCGGCAATCTTTGGCCCGATGTCCCTCTTTCTCACAGATGTAACATTTGCCATTGAACTTGTACTTCTTAGTTTCCCCTCCTTTAGAGCCTTGAGCAAAACTTTCTCTAGAATACTTTCATTTCTTTGCTTTTGGAGCATGTTCCACCACATTTGCCTTAGACTCCATTAGATGCTTACCAGCCCGCTTCTCAGAATTGCGGCTGTCCTCCTCAATCCTCAAACGCACAATCAATTCTTTCAAAGTCATTTCTTTGCGCTTATGTTTGAGGTAGTTTTTGAATTCCTTCCAACCTTGTGATAATTTTTCAATTAAGGCAGCAAATTGGAAAGATTCACTGAGAGACATGCCTTCTGCATGAATGTCATGCAGAATAAGTTAAAGATCTTGAACTTGGCTGATCACAGTCTTAGAATCAACTGTTACAAAGTTTAGAAATTTTCTTACTATGAATTTCTTCGAGCCAGCATCTTCTGTTTTGTACTTTTTTTTCAAAGACTCCCAAAGTTCTTTTGTCGTCTTGATAGGACTATAGACGTTATACAATGTGTTATCAAGTTCATTCAAGATGTAATTCCGGCAAAGGAAATCAGCATATTTCTAGGCATCGACCACAACAACCACTTGTCAGTCGGTTTCATCCTCGTTCAGAGTAAGAGCATTCTCACAGAGAAAATGTGCCAGGTTGAGAGCAGTAAGATAGAATAGCATTTTATGCAGCCATCTTTTAAAATCAGTTCCTAAGAACTTCTCTGGCTTTTCACCGTGATTGACTGGCAGAGTCACAACAGGAGAAGGGGTTGAAGCAATTACAGCCACCATACCAATACTGATTTGAGCATTAGTTTCAGCAGCCATGAATTCTAAATCATAATTAGAATTTTAAACTACACAAAAAATTAAACTATAAACACATAATTTAAATTCTGTGAAAATAAAAGAAACAAGAATTGTAACTTTTATTTCTAATTAATTTGAAAATAAAATTTTATTTAAACAAATTAATTCCACACAGAAAAATATTTATGTAAAATTCAAAAATTAAAATACTGAAAACAGAATTTAAATTAATAAAAATTCAGAAATTATTTTTGAAAATCAAAATTAATTTCTGACCAACTTTACAAAAGAATATTCTGAAATTGTTAATAACTACTAGTATATTACTACTAGTTGTCAAAGAAAATAAATAGTATATTACTACTATTTGTCAAACAGTATATTACTACTATTTGTATTTCTAACTAGAATATTACTTTGCATAATCACAGAAAATAATTTCTGTAAGAAGAAGAAAGGAAGAAAGATAAACAAACGAGAAATTCTGTATAAACAGAACAATTCAAGTCTATCTTAAGATTGTTGAAACAATCTTCTATGTAAAATAAATAACATGAAACCAATCAAACAAATAAAAATAAATTACTTGCAGAATTTATTTACCGAAATGAAAAAATACAAAAATGATCAAGTTGAGTGTGTGACACTCTGTCTTTAAGATAGATTTACCCTGCTTCGGTGCTTAAGGATAAATGGTGTCCATCTCCCACGATACAATGATCTACACAGATTGTAGTAGCACTCCAAACAATCTGTACAGCGAACTAGAACATATGTCTATACTCTCAGAACTTTTTCTAAAAATAATATGAAGAATATATCTATGCAAGAGAGCACAAAGAAGACAAAAAGGGAATTTTTGGAATGAAAAAGTTGCTGGAAGAGGATCTGCTTTTATAGGCAAAGTGGTGTCCCTTTGATAGATCCGAACAGATGCAATTCAAACTGAACAGATACAAACTCAAACTGAACTGGTATGAGAATTAATTGAACCTGTTGAAACAGGGTTGAATCTGTCCAGGTATAATCTGTTAAAACAGGCTGAAAGAACTATTTCAACCTGCTGAAAAATTGGATTAGAGGAGACACTTTTTGGACAAAAAATTTGAATTCAAATTGCAAAATTTGAATTAATTTTGTTCACGAAAAATAATTTTCCCCCAAGAATTTTTGAAAAAAATTCAAATAAATTTTGTTGAAAAAATTAATATTAGGCTAAATCTAACCCACACCCAGTCGGACCGGCGGCAGCGTGTGCGTGTGTAATGGTTTGAGCCAAAGCCTGCTTTATCCATAACTCCTCCCTTCTACAAACTTAGGGTGCCCCATAGAACCCAACCCCAGTTTGTCCACCTAGAGCTTATATACTCGCACAAGCTCTCTTAAAGTTTTAATGTGGAACAAACATTACAAGGAAACTCATATTTTACTCTTTAATTGTCCATTCCACAAATCCGAAAACGACGTCAACTTCACATTCACTCATAAAGGGTTTTGATGAACCGTTTGCACCGTGTGACTTGTCATGCGGTAAGGAACACGTCACCTCTTTGGACCCACCCCAAAAGACGTATGGGCCTCACTCAAATTTGGGCTCAAAAATAGCTCAAAATAAGCCTATAAAAAACCATAGTCCAGCATTACTGAGATGAATTTATTTTTTTATTTAATTGTTTATACTTCTCTTTTCTTTGTTAGAATTTCGTCACGTGTTCAAAGGTAAAATTAGAACAAAATTTGTTGTTATGCAATCTTGAATTAATTTGGCAGAAGTCATAAAAAGAGTACAGCTATATATCATTACAACATATAAGAGATTTAGAGATCAAATATTTTGATCTCTAAAAGTGAAAATTTTATTACAAAAAGATATTTAAGAACTAATTTCTATCGTTATGAGGATAATCGCTAAAAGGTCGTCCTGAAAAGTTAAAAACAAGACTTTTTAGCGACAAAATTTTGAAATGTCACTAATAAATAGACTTTTAGGGATAAAACAATTTGGTCTCAAAATGGTTTATTTTTTGAGACAAAAAAATTGGTCCAAAATGGATAATAATTCATCACTAATGTCTAATTTTCGTTACTAAAAATATAATAATAACACTTTTTGCAACAAAAATATTTGATTCCTAAAAAATAATTTTGTCCTTAAATTTTGGTTTCTAAAATATTAATTTTTTGTAATGTATTATCGGTTTTTTTCACTGTTTTGTATTGCTAGGTATGTACATGACAACAAATTAGGTAATTTTGTGATACAAAATGGTGACAAAAAAACATTAATATACCTAATTTTAGAAAATAAAAAGCTTTTAAGCTAATTAACATTTAAACTTCCCTACATTCAAATAAATTATTTTTTTGAAAAAAATAAAAAAAATACATAAATTTTTACAAGTACATTTGATGAGGTGCTATTTTTTCTTTTTTAAATTTTTATATTTTAATCTCGTTGTTAATTGTGTTAAACACCCCTTTTTTTTTCTTTTTTTTTTAACGTGATCAAGTAACTATTCAGATACTTCTCATTTAATTTGAATGTTGAGAAGAAAAATATAATATAGAAAGATTAGGATCTCGAGATTGATTTCTAGTGAATGAGTTATTTTTAATTTTTTAATGTGATTAATTAGTTATTAAATAAATTTTTTTACAATGATGGGTGAAGGGAGCCATGAAGGGAGCCATCGCCCCTTAATGGGACCCCTGAAAAAGACAAATTTTATACCAAAGTATATGCAATAATGAATATTTCCTCCGTTTTAATTTGTTAGTCCATTATTTTATTTTGAAATGTCTAAAATGATAGTCTTATTTAAAAAGTTAAAGTAAAAAATATTTAAATTTTCAAAATTACTCCTTTCAATTAATTATAAATATATTATAAATGGAGGAGGATTCTCTCTAGTTCAAAATATAGACTAGAGGGAACTGTTTGGGCCCATGGGACCCATCACGAGTATCGTTTCGATGATCTGAATCGCTAATTTTATTGAACACTTTGTAGATTTCATCCATAAAAAAAATTTAAATCGATCTGATAACTAGAACTTGTACAATTTACCATGTTTTTCACTAAAAAAATACACGACAATTATGTTTTTAAAAAATGAATCATATATTTTTTTTATGACAAAAATAATAAATTGAACAAATTACAATTATCGAATGTCCTTTTTTTTTTGAATAAAATATACGAAATACTCAACAAAATGAATAATTCAAATTATCGAAATGAAACTTGCCATGAATCGTAAGATTTTAAATCGGAAGAAATTGTCTTCCATTAAAAGAGAGAGACATTAATAAAAAATATATATTTTAAAATTTAAATTTCAATATAATGATCCCATCTGCCTTAAAATGGTGGAACCAACAATATTGGGATGGATAGTGTATATAATTAAAGCCACAGTTAACCAAATTCTAGGTACATACATAAAAGCTTCCGCCTCCGTTTGGGAAGTGGGTTGGCTTTTTGGCTTTTTTGGCTATTTTAGCCTGGGCTAAAAAGCTTGGTTTGGGAAGGGCTTTTTGGCTTTTTGGCTTTTTTGACTTTTTTTGTGAGAGAAGAAAGTAATGATTATAGGTTGGATGTGATGTTTTGTTTGTTATGGCTAAAATAGCCTATTTTGTTTTTTGTGGCTAAAATAGCCAAAAAAGCCTGAAAAATCCCTTGCCAAACACATTGTGTTCATTGCACACAAATAACAGAGGAAAAAAACAGAATAAAAAAAAAAGAGATGGGGAAGCTGCTCTCTGCAATTCTGATTCTATGTTCAATGGTGATTTCCGTGCCGGCGATTCACGGCGTCGCCGAAGATCCAAAATCGGTAGAAAAGTGGCTCGACATCCTAACCCATTCAAAACAAAAGCTAACAAAGCTTCACTTCTACTTCCACGATGTAAGATAAATTGATAGAGAGAGAGAGAAAATAAATTGTGTATATATTGATTGATTGATGTGTATTGTTATGTTTACAATGATCATATATATAGAAGAAAATGTGGTAGTAGGTGTAGGTGGTAGGTGGAGTGAAGTGGAGGTGGTAGGTGGAGTGGGTGGTAGTGGAGGTGGTAGGTGGAGTGGTGATTTATTATTTACAATTTACATTAACAGCCCCCCTCAAACTCAAGGAGGATAGGTACTAGCCAAATTGAGTTTGGAGAGAGTAACAAAACAGAAAAATAAGCTAACAATTAAAAATGGGATAGGAGACACTGTATGGTCGTGTCGGACCGTTGTAGCAGACAGTTTACGGGGTCATGTCGGACCGTTGTAGCAGACACTGTGTGGTCGTGTCAGACCGTTGTAGAAGACAGTTTATGAGGTCATGTCGGACCGTTGTAGCAGGACAGTTTACGGGGTCATGTCGGACCGTTGTAGAAGACAATTTACGGGGTCATGTCGGACCGATGTAGCAGGACAGTTTACGGGGTCATGTCGGACCGTTGTAGAAGCTGACCGGAATCAATGTCGGGACAGTTTATGGGGTCATGTCGGACCGTTGTAGAAGACACTGTGTGGTCGTGTCAGACCGATGTAGAAGACAGTTTACGGGGTCATGTTGGACCGATGTAGCAGGACAGTTTACGGGGTCATGTCGGACCGTTGTAGAAGACAGTTTACGGGGTCATGTCGGACCGATGTAGCAGGACAGTTTACGGGGTCATGTCGGACCGTTGTAGCAGACAGTTTACGGGGTCATGTCGGACCGATGTAGCAGGACAGTTTACGGGGTCATGTCGGACCGTTGTAGAAGACAGTTTACGGGGTCATGTCGGACCGATGTAGCAGGACAGTTTACGGGGTCATGTCGGACCGTTGTAGCAGAGGTTGTGGTGGTGCACAGTGCGCCATGAGCGACTTATACATGATACTGTATATAACCCCTCCTCAAACTCAAATAGGTGTGAAGATAGAAACCTATTTGAGGTTGAAACAAAGGGATTGATAAAGCTGACCGGGGTAGAAGACACTGTATGAGTGTGTATATAGGCTGCCCAAAAAATATACATGGATGTAGATATCGAGCCCGCAAAAGGCGTGCCCTCAAAAGGTGTGCCCAATCTGTCAAAAGGCGTGCCATCAAAAGGCGTGCCCGATGCATCAAAAGGCGTGCCAGATATGATGGCGAGGCACGTGAGTGCCTTGGCTGGCGTGCCCGGTTTGGCTAGCGCCAAGAGGCGCGCGATGTGCGTGGCTGCCTCGGCTATATAACCAAGACTGAACTTGAGGCCGAGGCAGAAGCAAGAAACCTGCGAAATCCTCTGTAAAACTCTTCGTTGTGCTGAGAGAGAGAGGCTGTAACACTGTTGTGCTGAGAGAGAGAGTCTGTAACACTCTGTTGCGAGAGAAAATGGCTTCGTCGTCCCGTGGTCTGCTGACTCTCTTTCCCGACCTCAACGAGTCAACAAGAGAGATAACGGGTGCGGTGTCCCGTGAACCTCAACCAAACACCACTGGGTTTGCTCCGTTGAACTTTCCGATGCAGTCGGTGGAGCAAAAAATGGCAGTGCAAACGGATGTGGAGGCTAATCAGTATACTTTGAAGGCATGTGTGGAGTCCATGACGGCGGTCACAAACTTGTCGCACCGGCTGCAGAGTAGGACAAATGAGGTGCAGCAATTAAACTCCCAGCTGGCTCTGCTCCAACGCATGTATAAGGATGCGCGAGCAGAGATAAGCGTGCTAAGGGCAGAAAACAAGGAGTTGAAGCGGAAGGCCACCGTGATGTTCCGATTTGGAGGGCCACCATATGCTGCAGTGGAGGAGCAGGGAGTAATGATCATGCCCAGTGGAGTGGGAAACACGGAGGCAACACCGTCAAGAGCCGCCCAGGACGGAAGCAAGAAGAAGAGACTGACGGCAGAGTAGAGAAGAAAGATCCCACTGTGCCGATTTGTGTTGGTTTGGTGTTGTTTTTGTTGTTTTTGTTGTTGTTGTTGTTTTTTTTTTTTTTTTTTTTTGTGGTGTAAAATGGTGATCGGGGTGAGCCCCGACATGAATAAAATGAGTTGGGTGTGCAGTTCGTCTTCTGCGCGTGTTTAGTTTTTTTTTTTTTTTTTTTTTTTTTTTTTTTTTTTAAATGGAGAGTGTTTGGTTTGGAAGGGTAATCAAAATATATTTGTGGGTGTGTTGATTATGAAAAACTAATGTGCTGGTGCTGTGTTGGAAAGTTCAAAAAGAGAGATAAGAAAAGAAAATAAAATAAGCACCCGGAGGAGACATGCCCAGATGGGTGGAGGAATAAAAAAATAAATAAATAAATAAATAAAAATAAAAACAAAACGAAAAGGTGAAAATATTAAAAAAAAATGCGGTGGGTATGTGAGTAGTGGGAAACATGGGTGTAAAAGGGGCTCACCAACTAAGTGTTTAATAATAAAAGAAAAAGAAGCACCACACCACTACATCCCAATTAAGCAACTAGAGAGAGAGAGAGAAAAAAAAAATAACCCGTGTATGTGTGTATGCATGTATCTGGGTGTGTGTTGGGTCTCTTTTCCCATTTTCTCTCACCTTTCTCTCCCTAAGCCGAGAGAGAGAGATAGATGGGTTGCATGTGTGGGGTCTCTGCCGTTGTGAGCAGGGTGGAGAATGTGATCTCCAAGAGCAGTCTATGGCTTTCGGTTCTGATCGGGGCCGGTTAAGACTGTTATAACTCGGGCTGGTCTGACGCCGACGAGGTTGGTCACGAGAAATTGCTCGGCGGGGACGGAGTGGTGGAGGGAGAGACCAGGGAACTCAAGGTTGACGCCGACGAAGATCCGACCGTCGGATCCTAATCCGACGGCGCCGACGTGTGTCTCAGTCTCATCCATCATGAATAGAAGAAGCCTTTGGCTCCCTAACCTCTCTCCCCCCCAAAGCGAGAGAGAGAGAGATCGAGAGTGGTCTGATTGCCTCAGATCAGTTGAGGGCGACTTCGGCGGCGGCGTGTTCGGCCTGGCGAAGGTGGAGAAGGCGGCGTGTTGCAACGCCGAGCTATCTGCGAGGGCGGCGCAGCTGAGCGCAGAGGCGCAGGCAGGGCAGGCTCGGGCGAGGGAGCGGGAGGCCACGGCTGAGATCATCATCTTTGAGAGTAAGGTGGATGAGATCCAAGGGCAATTTGAGAGTAAACTTTTGCATCATCATCTTTTCGGCTGCTGAGGAGCTCGCACCATGGGTGGCGCGTGGGTGCGTGTTGGCTCTGACTTGGCTAACTCGGGCAATGGCACAGGAGGCCACTGGTTTTGATTGATGAGAGGAAAAGTGGATCCGACGGTTGTGATCGGATCTGGTGTTGCGGTGGTGAAAGTGTTGTTGAAGAATCTGCCATTGAAGAAGAAATTAGGAAAATTTGGGTTTGTCCGGCGGGCGGCCAAGGCGAGATTGCCGCCCGCCGGTGAAACAAAATTATTAGGTTCTTAACCTAGCTCTGATACCATGTAAGATAAATTGATAGAGAGAGAGAAAATAAATTGTGTATATATTGATTGATTGATGTGTATTGTTATGTTTACAATGATCATATATATAGAAGAAAATGTGGTAGTAGGTGTAGGTGGTAGGTGGAGTGAAGTGGAGTTGGTAGGTGGAGTGGGTGGTAGTGGAGGTGGTAGGTGGAGTGGTGATTTATTATTTACAATTTACATTAACACACGACATTGAAAGCGGAAACAACACAACTTCCATTTAAATCGCTCGAGCACCCAACAATAACAGCACATCCACAGCTGCTTTCGGTGGAATCAATATATTCGATAACGCAATGACAGTAGGGCCTAACATCACTTCCAAGCAGCTCGGCCGAGCTCAGGGTCTATTCGCTGCTTCTTCGCTCGGACCACAGAGTCTACTAATTACTATGAACTTGTTTTTCACAGAAGGAGAGTTTAACGGTAGCACTCTCGCGATCGTTGGTGGTGACCCAATATTAGATCAGTACCGTGAGATGTCTGTCGTTGGTGGTTCAGGTGAGTTTCGGCTCGCACGAGGAATCGCAACCGCCAAGACTTTCGCAAACAATCCTGCGACGAACACTGCTGTTCTTGAGTTCCATGTTGTAGTTATTCATTATTAAGCTGTCTTCGATTGAGTGACCAACCATGTTTGTGTTTTTCAGTTTATGGAGTTGTGTTATTTTCACATAATTTTTTTCACAGAGAGACTATGATCGAATGAGTCTCACTTTTATCAATTTTCAATATTGGGCTGCGATTGAAATCCTCTTTTTTTTTTTTTTTTTTTTTTTTAAAATCTATTTTCAAAATAAACGATTAATAGTTCTTGGGAAATTCTATGTTTGGGGTATCTACCATACACACTCTTGGTTATTGTATTGTTAGTAATGACACATTGTAATATTATTACTTATGATATTATTTTAATTATAATTCAAGAGTTATTTGGTTATACATGTTAGTTATAACTTAATTTTTTTTTTTAAATTATAACTATCATAATATTAAGTTGTGCCATTTATGATAACCAAACTTACAAATGGCATAACTTGTGTATGTGCCATAGTATTGCTCATAATTTTTATTCTATTACTTTAATGAGATAAATGGATATTTTCGTTTAATTGTTTATACTTTTCTATTCTTTGTTAGAATTTATTCCCATATTGCAAGGTAAAATCAGAATGAAATATACTATCATGTACTCTTGAACTAATTTGGAAGTTATAAAAAGATGGTTATTATAAATTACTGCATTTTGTATTGCTGGGTACATGACAAGAAATTATGTAATTTGGCGAGAAAAAATGATGATTAAAAAACAGTGATACATATAATTTCACTAATAAAAATAAGACAATATGACTACGTAAATGATAATTTGGAGAAAACAAGTGGTTACTTATCAATTTTTTCCAAAACAAAAATTGTGCAGCTAGACTTGTTGTTTCTTTCTTCTTCTTCTTTTTTCTTTCAATTCCTATATTTCTAGTCTTTTGTTTACTATAGACTTTCCGTTAATTTTAATTTCTTGAATCTTTTTTCCTAGACTTTGTGGGTGATTAGCATCTCGTGTTCTGTAATATATTGTCTGTATATAAGACAACTATCCTGGCTTGCTAAGAACTCAGAATAATAACAACAAAAACAATTAAAGCAAAATAATACTAACTTTTTCAACCACCCCAGTTTGTGCATATTTATCTAAAAAAAAAATTACATATCTGAACTCATACACAAAAAAATAATATAAGATCTAAATTCAATAATTAAAAAGTGATATAAAAAGATGATAATATATCTTATGTTTTAATTAATTTAAAAAAAATTAATTATTAGTTGATCTTTTATATAAAGCTGGTTATTTAAAAATGAATTGCTTTCGCTACAATCATGGAGTTGGAACAGGTGAAGGGAAATTATAGTAAAAAAGACAGAGTGACTGATCATCGGTGTTTGCGCGTAGTTTGTGCGAGCACATAGTTACTCTCTCTACCTCGTAATTTTCTCAACATTTTTCTATTTTTTGTGTTGGACAATTTTCATTGTATTTAAATAGATTAAATTCTGTTGTGTACTAAACAACAATTAGAATATAAAGATATAAAGAAAATGAGAGAAAAATGTTTGATTACAAAAATCAAACTAGAAATAGAATTAAATAAATAAAAACATATTTTATTTTGTTACCAAAAGAAAATTAAAATCTGATTTAAATAAATAATAAAACAGAAAATAAATAAATAACTTACTTGATTTATATCTTAAATATTATTTTGATCAAGTCCAGTGTTAGACACTGTGTCCTTAAGACAGATTCGTCCTCTCCACGGTACTTTCAGAATGCGGACGTCTATCTCCCAGGATTAAATGATCAACTACAAACAATAGCAGCACTACAAATTGTTTGCTTAACGAACACACAAGTGTTACACTCTTTCTTATAGAAATTAAATGCAGCAAAATGCAGAGAATTATAGCAGGGTAAAGTATGAAAATTCTGAATGAAACATCAAATGAAGGATGTCCTATTTATAGATGGATTGGTGGCTGCAGGTTTTGAATTAAACAGGTGCAAACTTGCTTGAACAGGTATGAAACCTATTTGGTTTTGAATTAAACAGATTTAAATCTGTTGGGTTCAAAATTTAAACAGATAAAAACGGGAAGGGACATGTTTGGGTGTACAGAAAAACCGGACCAGTTTATTTCCAGAATTAATTTGAATTCTGGATTTTATTTTTGAAAAAATAAAATTAAATTCAAATGTTTTTGACCGAAAAAGATAGGTATTGGGCACCTGAGCCGAAGCCCAGGCCCAGCACGCCCGACCGGACGAACGGACGGCGGCAGCGACGAGCGCGCTCGTGTGGTGATTTTTGGGTCCAATGGGTCTAGCCCATTTTGCCCATAACCTTCCTCTCTAAAATACTTGGATACCCCTTGGGGCACACCCCAAGTTCCAATCCCATACCTTATAAACCCACTCAAAACTTCTCACCAAATCAATGTGGGACAAGCCTTATTCAAACCTTTAAGGATTTCTCACCAAAACTCCATTTCCATGGAGCATACTTTGGCTTCAATTTCCCATTCACTCGGTAATGGTTTTGAGCAACCAAATATACCACGTGAATCACAACGCAGCATGGAACGCGTTACCACTTTGACCCGTGAAAATCGACGCTCGGGTCCGGTAGACACCCCATTTTTTACCGTCTCAAGACTTGGACGTCACCGCTTGGAACACTCAGTGATTATCCATGTTTGTATTCGTTTGGAGTTCTCGGAGGTCTCGGCTCGCGCGCCTTGCCTCAGGATCTCCGAACTCGACTGTTTAGTGTCTGGTTTTCCACCAAACACTTGTGTTTTGCCTTGGGGAGGGGGGGAATGTCTTGTGAGGCATCCCCACACACCACCGGCAGTGGCTAGAGGTCACCGGCTGGTTTTTGATTCCATCGGCACTTTTTATTGCCGGTCGGCACTGTTTGTTGCCGGTCGGCATATTTTGTTGCCGGTCGGCACTAAATTTTGTCGAAATAACATTTTTGGGCAGCCGACCACTGTTCATCTACTTTATGGAGATATTTTGTGCCAGCTGTGATAGCTGGCACCAACTCTGCCTCCCTCCATACACGTGTATGGAGGGATCTCCCTCTAAGCAAGCTTGTTGTATAAGCTTTGCAAGAGGGAGTCCTATAAGAGGAAGGGCTCTCCTCTTTGATCTAGGTTAGAGACTTGGAACCAAAAACCAGAGCTTAGAGATATAGATACATCCTATCTCTATATCCCCCTCTCTCTCTTCCTTTGTGTGTGATTTTTGGCCCAAAAGTGTATTTTTACCTTACTTTTGCACCATTACACACACTATTACACCTAGCTCCGAGATTGAGAGACTTGGGGGGTTGATTCTTGAGTTTTTGGACTGATTTTGATCAAAAGAAGAGGGCTGGACCATTTGTTCTTCAAAGGTTCTTCAAGGGTGAGCATCTTGCTTTATATTCCCCAAACTTGCAATAGTTATTTACCTATCTTACTTGCTGATTTAGCTTTTGTGCATAACATGAAAAATGTTTATATTTTCATGCTTTAGAACTTTCATTAAGGTTGTCTTGTAGTTTGAGTGCAAACTCACCTTGCTAGGCCTTATTTGGCCCCTTATGTTGCCTCTTTGGTAGGGCTTTGTTTACTTCAGTGTTTTGATCTCTTTACCACTGAAAACCAGTGTATTTTTAGTGGTAAGGAAGATGGTTTGAAGTCTTGCATAGGGGAGGGACACCCCTCTCCCTTCATTGTCTTGTTTCCTTGAGTTTTGGCCCAAAAGGGTAACATGCATGCTTGCTTGTTCTTTTGCCTTATTTCAGAACTTTTTGGGTGTTTTTGGGTCATATGGGATCTCTGTTTTTGGCCGGATCTATGGCCCTTTGCATGCTTAGTATACTTGCTTCATACTCCCCCATTTGGCCTAGGATCGTGTCTTGTGTTTGGGCCTTAATTCTTGCATGTGTTGGCTCGGTTCCATGAAGATCTTGGCTTTATTTTATCATGTTTAAAGTCTGTTGGCCCTTCATTTTAGTTATGCTTGCATGGTTTGATGTCATCCCTTTGTGTTTTTGGCTTGTAAGCCTTGAGCATTTCGACCTCTAACATGTATGGCTTGAATTATCTTCATGATTTTGGCATCACTTAGGACCTTATTTCAGCCCAAGAATTATGTTTGTACGTGTGCATGAATGATCTCCTTCATGCCTTGAGGGTGTGCCCTCTTGTGCCTACACATGAACTTTAATGCATACACTCCTTTGGAGTCATTTTAGCTGCCATATTAGGAGGGTTTGGAGTCCTATTTTGTCTGCAAAAACTCTGTTTTTACTTGTCTAAACCATGCCATGATTTGGTCTTGTTGTTGGAAATGAAGTGGCCCTTTTGGTGCCTTAGCCTTGGGTCTATTGGCTTGCATGTTAACATGAGAGTTTGTCCGTCATTTTGAGCACTTTTGGTGCTGTTTTGAGGTGAATTAAGGCCTGCACCTTTATCACTTTAAGACCCTCTTGCATGCTTGTCTCATGTTTGTTGCATAATTGTTTCATTAATGTGTAGTCCCATGCTAACTTTATGGCAAATTGGTCCATGTTTGCATCACATTTGCACCTTGCATGCTTAGCATTGCATATTTGTCATGATAGTTCCATAACATTTGCCATGACTTGAATAATTGGCATCATGTTGCATTTGAACCATGTTTGCATAACATGCATTGCATTGCTTGGTTTGGGGTGTCAAACCAAGTGTGAGTATTAAGGAGTGTTCATACTACAAGTGATGAAACACGCCTTAACTCTCGGTCGCCGGGGCCTTTGACTTCGACATGATAAGGCTTTGGATCTCATTTGTATGTTGCATGCATCTTTACATTAAGTGGCAAATTTGATCCCATGGGTTATCATGCACCATTGATGGTTCGAGGATCGAAGGTCATACTTCCTTGAGTTCAAAGCATGATAGGAAGCATGACCATGCTCACATGTGCCTGAAAACCCCATGCCATGCACTGTCTGTTCTCTGTTTGCTGTCAAAACTGTCTTCTGCAAGAAGTTTCTGCCGACCGGCAGAATTCAGTGCCGGCCGGCAATCTTTGAATGGTCGATAAATCAAAACAGTGCCGATGGAAATCCTGGACTGCCGGTGGGAATTCTGTTAAGCCGGTGGTACTCTGCAACATTCAAGGAACCTGTCCTAGGGTTTTGGCGATTTTCAGAAAGACAGGGCAGTGTAAACAGAGGTGGCAGAGATATGGTACGGGTTTTTCATGCGAGCCGGGTTTCGAGCACGGATCATTCGCGCATCCCGAGACAGAGGCTGCGGCCACCCTCTTCTTTCTTTTACATTCTTTCTTTTTTAATTAATTAGAAATTCTGTAATAATTTTATTCGTTTATTATTTGGGACTGTAATATTCATTTGGACCCTCCGAGTGAGGGCAATTGTGTAATAAGTGTGTGTGAGTGTGTGTATGTCTTCCAACCCCACGTCTTTCTTCCCTTTTATTTACCCGCTTATGATGGTAGACTAAGGCATATTTAATTTAGCATACCTTATGCTATGCATGCGTGCATCCATACATTTGTATTACATACATTAGGCTCGGTACATCACGCTAACTACATATGTACTTCAATTCACAAATTGAATATGTGGTAGTTGATCGCATTTCACATGCCATGTTTAGGGTTAGCCGAGCCTGCCTAGATTGCATTTTTGCATGTGATGCATTAGCCATTTTTAACATGAACTAGGACATGCATGTTTGCTAACTAGTTTACTGTTTTGGTACGGAGTACGATGTAAGTATTTTTGCTTTAGCATCCCACATGCGTGTGAGTGTTGCCATGACAGTATGCTTGCCATGTGGCTAAATGCTTATCTGATAAACTGATTGAATGCCTGTGGGTGAAGGTTGGATTGTTTGAGTTGGAAGAACTCATTGAAATCCGTGTTTTAGTCTACTTGCGAGTAACAAATTCCAAAGCACTTTTCAAAACAAACGGATATGCAATACTTATTTCCAAATTAGGCAATCTAGTCTATACTTGTTTGTTGCGCGCATAACATAGTAATTCTAGGCTAATAAATGGAATAAGAACACATAACATCTTCAAAATCGGATATCATGGTTAGTAGAGGCCGGTCTTCGGACCGGGCGAAAGGGGGTGCTCATAGCTGACCTTCCCCGATCGTACCCAAGCTCCCGAGCCGAGACAACTCCGGTGATGACGGACATGTGGCCTTCGGCACCGAGTCAGGGTTTCCTAAATTTCCCCATTTAAAAAATATTTAGGTGGCGACTCTGTATCTGGCAAAGCAGTCCATGTTTGGCACTACTTTTCAAAAATCTATTTCTCAAAACGATTTGCCAGATTTGGACTCTTTGGTTCAGATTAAGAACCGCGACAACAAAATCGCGAGTCCGAACTGTAGTAGCATAAGGCCCCCCTCTGCGGGCGCGTCTACAGTTTCTGGCGACTCTGCTGGGGATTTTAGAGAGCTTGACTCGAACTCGTGATATCCTGTTTTGATCTCATTTATGTGTTTCTTTGCATTGCATGTGCATTGGTGCGCCTAGGAACACAGTGTTTGCCATCTGCCATTCCTGAACGGTTTGCCGGAGGCTTGTCTTGTCAAGGCATGACCATCAGGCTGACCGGTTATGGGCTCTGACAGCATGGGAACACAAACCCCGGTTTACCGGGGCACCCTTTTCGTCCATTCGACCTAGTGCATATTCGGATCCATAGTGACCATTCCAAGTTAGGACAGGCTGCTTACCCGATGTTAGGTTGTTTGAGAACTGCTGCGTGCATAGTGAAACCTTAGCTCCTGACAAAATAGGACAGGGAAACCCTACCCCAATATAGGGGTGTTTTGGCTCTATTTACTTGCTATGTGCTTTTAGAATGTTGCTCTACAGGGAACGTGCATATCAGTCTGCAAGATTGAGTATTAGGCCTGAGGGTATCAGTATCAGTTTATGAATCAGTTATCTGCGGGTATCAGGTTCAGTTTTGGGAATAGAGATTTTGGGGAACAGTGATTAGTATTGAGGGACAGTGTGTTCGGCTTACTGACTATGTATTATGGATACCCAACTGTGTATTATATGTTTATTTTATGCCGTTATGCTGTCCGGTTGTTAGTTTATTTATTGCTTTATTTATCTTTTTGCTAGGTAGTTTAGCATCATTGCTTCCAACCCAGTAGACATTCCCCAAGCACTCTGGATCAGAGGTCGCCGACTCCATCGATCTGAGGATCTGATAGCAGGACAACCGGTGTACCACTCTCTACCCCCGGTTACTAAACGGAAGGCAACTAGGCAGAGGGCATCGGTTCAACAGTCAGTTCAGAGGGCCTTATCTACCCCACCTGAGTTCAGTAGGGATCAGGGTCCTGTTTCACCCATAGAGAGGGAACGCATACCAGTAATTCAACCAGAGCAGAATAGTATGGCTAGCTTAGAGGAGATGGTGCGCCAACTTCAGGAAAGCATGAAAATGATGCAGCAGGATGCTGTCCGACAGGCAGAATTCGCCAAACAACAAGCCACAGTTATGGGTGAGCAAGCGGAGTTAATTGTGAGATTGCAGCAGCAAACTGGGGCGTCAACTTCACAGCAAGTCCCTCCCCCACTAAGGGTTCCGATACCCGAAGAGACTCCAAACGCCCGAAATGTCCAAGAAGATACGGACATCCCAACGGGGCCAGCTCCACCCCCGATTCTGCCTCAACAATACAAGGCACCCACTCCTATCAATCTATCGGATTCTCCCTTCGAGTCCGAGGTGGACCCTGTGGCATTGAAAATGCACAAGCTTGAAAAGCTGTTCAAGAAATCTCAGGGTGCGAAGTCCATTCCGGACATTGGAGACGGATACACTGATGCAGCTGTGACGCTGCCAGATCGGTTTAAGATGCCACAAATCGATTGTTTTGACGGATCTGAGGATCCCATGGTACACCTGCGACTATTTTTAGACGTCCTAAGGCCAATAGGCCTCACTAGATTGCAGAAGCTGTCTTTATTTGGCCGGACCCTGTCAGGTGTAGCGGCCGCATGGTTTGCAAAATTGGAAGATGACGTCAAGAGAAGTTGGGACGAGATGGCTGAGGCCTTCATCCTGCAGTACTCGTATAACACACAAATCGAGATCACGACCCGAGATCTTGAGACAACGAGACAAGAAACCAAGGAGAGTTTCTTAGAATTTGTAACCAGATGGCGGGCTAAGGCTTCGATGATGACCTTAAGACCCACAGACAAGGACTAGATTCGGATGATTGTGCGCAATCTTCAGCCGAAGCTAATGTAGAAGATGATTGTAATCCCCTTCCCTACTTTTGCTGATCTACATGAAATGGGGGTGCAGATCGAGGATGCCTTAAAACAAGGCCTGATTGGTAATGACCGGGAGCAACCCCGCAGAACTTTCAATCGAAATACTACTGCAGGCCAGAGTGGCACTACAACTACCAGGACCTCCGAAGTGAGTATGGTCACCACCAACCCTTCCCCAAAAACTATAGCAGCCACACCATTCTCCGGTGCGTCCGGAAGTAACCCTCAAACAGCCAAATACCCTCCCAGAAATACCAGAACCTTCGCTCCGCTTTATATGCCCCTATCCAAAGCTTTGGGGGTTTTGATCAGAAAAAGGGCATCTGAAGCCCCTAGAGCCGTGGCCCTTACCCGAAAGACTCCCCGCCGCCCACAATCCGGCCAAGTATTGTGCGTTCCACCAGCAGCACGGTCACGACACCGACCTGTGCTTTCGATTGCGTCATGACATCCAAGATCTCGTTGATAATGGGGTGATTTTACCCCCTGAAAAACCCAATGTTACTACAAATCCTCTCCCCACACATAACCAAGCTCCACCACCCAAAAGAGTCAATTTCATCCACACCGGGGTCGCATCCTACGATCCTAGTATCTATATCACACCCTCCTACCTGCCTAAGCCGGAGGTTTTCCTTCCTGATAGCACCGATTTGTGCATGATGGACGTCTCCATAACCCAACCCAAGCCAGTGGTGGTGACCATCGAGAACAGGAAAGAGATTGTCGAGCCAGAGTCTGCGGAATCTGGAAGTGATGTTGGGAACGCTTATAGTCCAAGTGACTACATTTCACCAATGGGCCAGAATAGACCAGATGTCGAATTTCCAGCCGGGGGAGAGCTGTGTGCAATCCAAGGGGATAGTCCAGGACAGGGAACGGATGATTTGACAGCTGTAGAAGAGGATCTTGCCAAGTTCCAGTTTTACGATAACCAAGATCCAGAAGACCCAACCGTCAACTGGTTCGATTATGAGGAATCGGCTGAGGCCATGGGATGGTTGGACGATCAGCCAGATGTGGTAGGAGGGTTTCAGTCAGAACAAGGCCCGGCAGGGGCAGAAGCATCAATAACAGCTGGGAAGGTCGAAGAACAGAATACATCGCCGGAGAGCGCCGGTGTCGAGAGTTTCGCTCAGGAATGGAGCATTTTGAGTACAGGGATCATTAAACAATCTACTGCATTGACACAGTCAGAACAGGAAAGATTCGAAGATTCTGAGAGGGTCAGGAAGGCAAAAGGCCACGTGGGGGTTGAGACTGCCACAAGCACAGAAATGGAGAATGCTGCGAGCATAGGGATAAAAGGTACTGCAAATATCGGGACAGTTATGCCAGAACCAGACAGATGCTTGTCGGCTGCAGATGGTATGTGGTGGGAAGACGACGATCTATGTCTGGCCCACACAGACGAAGATTGGGAAGGTAACCAACCAGATGATACCTGGTATATCGGCAAAGTCGATCACATGACTAGGAGTGGACGGTATTTCAAGCCTCCACACCTAGATCAACCAGAGGCGTCTGGAAAAGATAAGGAGGCAGAGAAGCAAAAGGAAAAGCAACTCGAGGATGAGGCCGTATTGAGACAATTGAAAAAGATACAAGCAGACATCTCCATCTGGGGACTGCTTATGGCTTCTCGAGTACATAGACAAGCCGTCCTTACAGCCATGGACAAAGCCAAGCTTTCCATAGACACCACGCCCGAACAGCTGGTGGGCTTAGTCTTTTCGGGAGGAAGTTTCCCAGTATTGAGTTTTTCTGACAAAGAACTGCCACCCGAGGGTGCGAACCATAACAAGCCACTCTACATCTCTGTGGAGTGCAGGGATAAATGGATACCCGTGGTGCTTGTCGACACGGGGTCCGCCATCAACGTCTGCCCGGCAAGGACAGCTTATGCGATTGGTTTGAAAGTTGCGGATTTCGTGCCAACGGCCCAGGTAATTCGGGCGTATGACAACACAAGCCGGGAAGTAATGGGAACAGTTAAGATTCAAACAAAGGTTGGGCCGGGACAGCACGAGATAGATTTCCATGTCTTGGAGGTTTCTGCAACGTTCAACCTGCTTTTGGGGCGGCCGTGGCTGCATCAGGTAAAGGCGGTCTCCTCTACCCTACATCAAGTGGTGAAATACCCCTATGGGAAGGGAGTAGCCATTGTCTTCGGAAATTCATCAATTCATCCGCCGCCAGAAGTATCCACGCCTGTTCTAGAAATTGAACACGGTATGGAAGATGTGTTCATATCAGGTTTTACCTTGGCTGAGGCTCGGGTTGTACAGGACATCATGGCAGCTAATGAAGGGGTATATGTCAGTGCCCAAGCAGTCTATCTCATGAACAAACTCCAGCACATCCCCGGGATGGGATTGGGCAAGAGCGGCCGGAAAGGTGTCGCAGCATTGGCCGAAGTGCCGCATAACCCTCATACCTTTGGTTTGGGCTACCTACCCACCAAAGAAGATTGGATAAGGAAAGGAAAGGAAATGGCCGGAAGGGCCAGAGCGAAACAGATGGGGAAGCCCTTTGACTTAATGCACCAGCCCATTCGGGGGACCCTAAACGGACGCTTCGTCCGGGAGGGGGAGGACTTTCCGTTCTGTGGCTTCCCAGAGCCGTGGCTCAACGCGGAGAAGAAGCGCGTACCGGGGTTTGAGATCTTCTTTGATTTACAGTTACCTGAGGATGACATCGCCGAAGGGCAGGCAGATCTATCGGCTGAGGCTGAGCAAAGTAAGGAAGTGCAGTCTGAGGATGCTGAAAATGAAATGGGGGCAGCGCTGGCGTGTCTGCTTTCAGATCCTTCGATCGAACAGAGGTGCTTGGGGGATAGCTCCTCGGTATGTGTGATTGGGAATGAAGCGGCTGCGGGCCTACCATCAGCTATTTTGGATGCGTCCATCGCACCTTCTCTCATCTGGCAATATGAAGAAGTCTTTTTATCTAGCAGCACCGGGTCAGGTAGTGAGCCGAAAGCTGATTCCACCGAATCTTGTGCGTCGGAATCAGGTTCCAGCTCAACTGAGTCTGAGTCCGGTATTCCTGGAGGTGATAACCCGGATGCCACAGTCCTGTCTAGGTCGTCATTTTCATTTGCTTTTGAGTCTGTTGTAACAGAGGAATCCGACGGCTCGGAAGTATTTAATGAGAACGACGTGGATGTGGTTTTGGAGTATTTTTCTGTGCCTTTGATTTATTTCTTAAATCAGGATTTTCAAAATTTTGATGAAAACGACGAGGAAGAAATTCCTCCGGTTTTGCAACGGTTAATTGATCAAGAGCAGGAAAGATTTGTTAAACCCTTAATGGATGAAATCACTACTGTGAATGTTGGTACTGAGAAGGACCCGCGGCTGGTCCAGATCGGGTCCACGTTGTCTTCTGAGGAACGCGAGCGTTTAGTCGCTTTGTTAAAAGATTTCAAAGATGTTTTCGCGTGGTCCTACGAAGACATGCCTGGAATCGATCCTGAGATTGTACAGCACCGGATCCCTCTTGATCCCGAGGCCCGACCTGTCAAACAGAAGCTCAGAAGGATCCGCCCTGATTGGGCCATTAAGATCAAGGAAGAGGTCACCAAGCAAATCGATGCAGGCTTCCTGCTGGTATCCGAATACCCGACTTGGTTGGCCAACATTGTTCCGGTGCCGAAGAAGGATGGCAGAATTCGGGTCTGTGTAGACTTCAGAGATTTGAACAGGGCCAGTCCGAAGGACGACTTTCCCTTGCCGCACATTGATGAATTGGTAGATTTCACGGCAGGACACGCCTTGCTTTCGTTTATGGATGGCTTCTCAGGCTATAATCAGATAGTAATGGCACCCGAAGACCGGGAGAAGACTGCATTCACTACCCCGTGGGGTACATATTGTTATAGAGTGATGCCATTTGGGTTGAAGAACGCTGAAGCTACTTATCAACGGGCAGCAACCACGATCTTGCATGATATGATCCATAAAGCGGTCGAGGTATATGTGGACGACATGATTGTCAAGTCCAAAGAAAGAGAAGGCCACTACACCGCCTTACAAAAATTCTTCCAAAGGATCAGAGAGTTTCGGCTGCGGTTGAATCCCCAGAAGTGTACTTTTGGTGTTACAGCAGGGAAGATGCTAGGGTTTCTGATTACACAAAGGGGTATCGAGGTCGACTCTTCCAAAATCAAGGCCATCTTAGAAATGCCACCACCGAGGACTGAAAAGGAGGTGCGAGGCTTTCTAGGTAAAGTGCAATTCATAAGACGGTTTATCTCTAAATTAACCTTGACTTGTGAACCAATTTTTGGTCTCCTGAAGAAAGGAAAGAAGTTCCAATGAGACGGCCGATGTCAAGCAGCTTTTGAACAGATCAAAGAGTATATACAGAACCCGCCTGTGTTGTCACCACCAGAGCCGGGGAGACCGTTGATATTGTATCTTTCGGTAACTGAGACCACCATGGGCTGCATGCTCGCGCAAGAGTCAGAGGACAGAGTGGAAAGGGCCATCTACTATCTGAGCAAGAAGATGTTGGATTACGAGACCCGCTATACACCACTGGAGAAGGCTTGTTTGGCCTTGGTATGGGCTACCAGGAAGCTGCAGCACTACCTGTTAGCTCACTCTGTAATGTTGGTTTCACGTTTGGATCCCATCAAATATCTTTTCGAGAAACCAGCACTTACGGGTAGGCTAGCCCGTTGGCTGCTATTGCTTTTTGAATTTGATTTGAAGTATGTAACACGCAAGTCAGTGAAAGGAAGAGCAGTAGCGGAGTTCCTTGCCGACCACCCGGTTGAGGGGGATGAAGCGGTTGAGTACCTATTCCCAGATGAAGCCATTCTGCACATCGAGGATGAAGCTTGGACGATGTACTTTGACGGAGCGTCAAACCAGTATGGGTATGGGATAGGGGTGTTGCTGATAGCGCCTGACCATTCCCGTATCCCTTTAGCATTCAAGCTCCAGGTCAAAGTCTCGAACAATGAGGCAGAGTATGAGGCATGTATTGCTGGCCTAGAAGCGGCCCTAGAACTAGGGGCAAGACGGTTGGACGTCATTGGGGACTCGAACCTTGTTGTATCTCAAGCAAAAGGAGACTGGAAAGTCAAAGAGGAAAGGATGATAATTTACCACCAAACCTTGAATTTGTTAATTCCTCGATTTGAGAAGTTAAATTTCACCCACCTAGTAAGAGAGAACAACAGGTTCGCCGATTCACTAGCAACTCTATCTTCCATGATAGACATCCCGTCCGGAGTCCGGATGCGTCCGGTCATTATTGATCAGAAGTTTGCGCCAGCATATGAGTCAATTTCCGCCATAGATGAGGCTCAATACGACAACCCCTGGTATTACGATATTTGGAACTTCTTGGAAAAAGAGACGTATCCACTAGGGGCAAATGCCAAGGATAAGAGGGCAATCAGAAGAATGGCTGTTCAGTTCATCATCTGCGGGGGCAAGCTGTACAAAAAGGGTCATTTGGGAATGCATAAGCTCTGTGTAGAAGCTGAAGAGTTGAAGCGCCTAATGGAGGCCATCCATGGAGGGGAGTGCGGTGCGCACATGAATGGAGTAATGCTGGCCAGAAAGATCCTCAGACAGGGTTACTACTGGTCAACCATGGAGGAGGATTGTATCGGCTTTGTTCGGCGATGCCACAAATGCCAGATCCATGCAAACCGTATGAACATCCCACCGTCCAAGCTATACAACATGACGTCCCCGTGGCCATTTTTCGTTTGGGGAATTGATGTGATCGGAGCTGTTACCCCGAAGGGGTCGAACGGACATGAGTATAACCGGGTAGCGATAGATTATTTCACAAAGTGGGTCGAGGCCCAATCATACGCGGTGTTGAAGGCATCGCACGTCGCAAAGTTCATCAGAAACAACATCATCTGTCGCTATGGGGTGCCAAACGAGATTATTTCGAATAATGGATCCCACTTTAAGAAAGAAGTGGTTGACTTGTTGGAAAAGTATAACGTGGCTTTTCATAAGTCATCTACGTATCGGCCGCAAACCAACGGAGCAGTTGAGGCCGCCAACAAGAACATCAAGCACATACTGCAGAAGATGGTGGAAACCTACCGAGATTGGCCAGATAAGTTGCCGTTTGCTCTGTGGGGCTACAGGACTTCAATTAGAACTTCTACCGGAGCGACTCCGTATTCGTTAGTTTATGGAATGGAGGCCGTTCTACCTATTGAAATTGAAGTTCCGTCTTTACGGGTATTGGCTGAGTGTCAGATAGCTGAGGCAGATTGGCAGCAGAGCAGGTTTGAGGAACTCATGCTCTTTGACGAGAGAAGGCTGAAAGCACTGTACCACGTCCAGAGTTATCAACGCAGAATTGCGTGGGCTTTTAACAAGAAGGTTAAGTCCAGAAATCTAAAGGAAGGGGATTTGGTGCTCAAGGACAACTGAGCTCCCATCCACGACCCGAGGGGCAAGTTCAGACCCAATTGGACTGGTCCCTACATCATCAAAGCTATCTGGTCAGGTGGAGCTGTGGTTCTGATGGACTTAGATGGCTTGGAATTCTCCCAACCGATCAACATGGACAAGTTGAAGAAATACTACCCTTGAGAGGCTCGCTAGGCCGAAAACCCGAAAGGGCGACCTAGGCAAAAGTCAGAGCAAAAAAAATTAGAAAATATAAAAACTGAGCTCGCAAGGCTGAAAACCCGCAAAGGGCAGCCTTGGCAAAAGTTAGAGCGCAAAAGGAGAGTGAAAATACTCGAGTGAACCTAAACCGGAACTACGTAAGGCTTGATTCCCATCCTTGGGATACGTAGGCAGCTTCATCCTGAAGTTCAGCCATAACGCTTCCCCGATCAACTTTGTCCATTTGATCATCTCAGTTATCTTTGTCTGTCAGCATCCGTTGGAATCTCCAGTGCAGTGCCACTCAGACTAGGGGCAACTTTCCAGTTGCGGGGATCTGGGGTTGTGCATCTCAGTGACAGATCTCAGGCGTGTCCAGTTCTGATCCACATCAAAAATGTTTTTGAGAAGTTTTAATAAAGCCGATTTCGTTCAAATAATCTTTTTACAACTTTGACCATTTTTGGACCAAAAAGGGAAAATTTTCAGTACCACAACTTTCAATTTCATTGATTCCAAAACAAAGTTCTCCTGCTCTTGCATACAATTGAAGTTGCTCTTTATTACATTCATAAAGAAAACTTGAAAGTACTAATAAAGCAATAAATCTGGGGCATAGTCAAGTCAGGTGTTCCTGCACCCCCTCCCAGAGCTGGTCGAAGCCTCTGATGCCAAGCTGGGCCCAATCTGTGCTTCTTCGTTGAGCCAATCCACGCACTCGTCAGACAAAGTGCAACTGAAAGTAAGAGCGGGGGCCAGGAGTTCTCTCATCCTCCACGCGGTGGCCTGCCAAGCAAGCTGTGCGCCTCGGGCTGGGAATGCAGCAGGATACTCTATCCCCTCTGGCGGGCAGGTATGATCATAGCCAAATTGGCGTCGAATCGGAAATGGGAAATAGAATACACAGTGAGTGAGACCAACCAATTGAATCCCAGTCTGCCGGGGCATGTTGTAACTCATTACCGGGAGGTTCAGCCAAGGGCATCGCTAAGTAATACGGTCTGCGGACAAGCGGCACATCCAAGCGAACCACCATCCCTCATCCAAGGCATTGACTAGACGGTGCCGGAAGAAGTAGCCGCGAGCTGAATATGCTGGGCAAGAGCCCACAACCTGCAGTTTGCCCATCAACCATACCTGGGGAGGGATTGAAAAATGAGAGAGTAAAGAATAGAGAGATGTACGATGAGAGAAAAGTGAGGATGGGGTTTTGTGAGAAAAGACCGAGCTTGAGGGCCGAGTGATGTGAGCAAAACATAAATGCGAGATTGGGTGAGAAACATTACCTGTAGTAGTAGTGGACTTCCTGCTAATCTGGTCGTCTCATGGCGATAAAAGGCGTCTAAGCCCATTAACGTTTCGGCCAGAGTCATAGCAATACAGCTCTTGCCCTCCCTCAAGCCTTGGGCAACCTCAATCAGCTGGACACTAGCCCCTCCAGAGCCTGAGACAAATAGACAATGGGATAGCATGCACAAACAGAGGGCGTGTCGCCGGAAGCCTTGCCAGTGATGGTTGTTGCGATCACCAGCATCAGAAAATCGATTGGCCAAACTCGGAATGTCCAGCATCCCGTCACAAATTAGGGACCGAGCGTCACGCATGCTGAGTCCGCACATGCGCCCTAAGGATTGGGCATGACCAAAATTAAGTTGGGGCAGGAGCTCCTCTTCGCGCTCGGACTCCATTAAGGCTCGGAAATCTTCAAAGGTAGGACATATCTCTTGCCCGGCGAAGCTAAAGACATGCGTCACCGGATTCCAAAACCTTGCCGCGGCATGAAGAAACGGGAGGTGCAATGGGGTGCGGCCCAGAGTGAATAGTGCATTTATGCCAAAACCCCGGAAATTCACTTTTTCCGAGCCATCCAAGCTAGCAATCCAAGCTGTGAGATTTTGAGCAAGAAACTCTTCCATTGGAGCAAATCAGTGTGAAAATGAGAAAAACTACGAAGCTGGGATCTTTTGTAGGAGATAAGGTTGAGTGGGGGACAGGTGTCAACATTCTGGTGATCCCCTCATTAAGTGCCGACCGGCCATAATAGTTTGCCGACCAAGCAATTTTATGGCCGGTAGCCATTCCTTGCAGCCGGTGGTCTCTACCCCAAGCCGATGGGCTTCCTTCTGGTTTCCTAAGCTGTTTATGCTAGGCATTGGGGAACTTCACCACCTCCAACCCCTCCCCGGCGATCGATTCTTGCGAGGGCATGCCTGTCCGATTGACAAGTTATTATGCATTTGATTATCGAGTTGTATTTCACCCTCTTTGAACTCTTGATTTGTTTATCGAGTTGTACTCACGCTTGTTTGGTCCTATTATGCCTTTGTACATTTGCTTATCGAGTTGTAAGTCGATTCACTACCTGATTATTACGATGCAAATTTCCAAAGTAAAATTCGTTCACATTGTGGTGTGATACCTTGCGATGCGATGCACAGAAAGTCCACAAATGCAACATCTTTTGAACAAAATGGATTGTTTCATTCCCATCACGTGTTTTCCAAAATGTGTAACTTTGAAAAAGAATAAAACCTGCCCGAGGCAGTGCAATGTGCTTAAATTACTAGTAAAAAGGAAAGTAAAGCATAGAGTGACAAGGAAGCAAAGTATCAGAATTGATACCAGTGAAACTCCCCTTGCGGTCAACGCACCTTCCGTGCCTTTGTTCGGGTCAACGACGCGTTTTCGCACCTTCGTTACTTTAAACCATGCGAGGACGTGCACTTTTGAAATGTGAACCTTCGAGTTGACCTCAGGCCACAACTTCTGCGAACAATGCTCGATGCGTGCGAAGAATGTCCCGTCCTGTATCCTTTTCATGCCTTGTGAATTCCACAAATTGTTTCAATCATGCTGTGTAACAATACCTTTCATTACTTGCGTAGACCGCATATCAATTTCATTACCTGCGTAGACCGCATGTTTTGATTGCGTAGACCGCATATTTATTAATTTCATTACCTGCGTAGACCGCATGTTTTGATTGCGTAGACCGCATATTTATTAATTTCATTACCTGCGTAGACCGTATGTTTTGATTGCGTAGACCGCATATCAATTTCATTACCTGCGTAGACCGCATGTTTTGTTTGCGTAGACCGCATATTTGTTCAATTTCATTACCTGCGTAGACCGCATGTTTTGCTTGCGTAGACCGCATATTTATTAATTTCATTACCTGCGTAGACCGCATGTTTTGATTGCGTAGACCACATATCAATTTCATTACCTGTGTAGACCGCATGTTTTGATTGCGTAGACCGCATATCAATTTCATTACCTGCGTAGACCGCATGTTTTGATTGCGTAGACCACATATTTATTAATTTCATTACCTGCGTAGACCGCATGTTTTGATTGCGTAGACCGCATATTTATTAATTTCATTACCTGCGTAGACCGCATGTTTTGATTGCGTAGACCGCATATTTATTAATTTCATTACCTGCGTAGACCGCATGTTTTATTTGTGTAGACCGCATTATTGTTCAATTTCTTTACCTGCGTAGACCGCATGTATTGCTTGCGTAGACCGCATAATTGTTCAATTTCTTTCCTTGCGTAGACTGCATATTTATTGTTCAATTTCTTTACCTGCGTAGACCGCATGTATTGCTTGCGTAGACCGCATAATTGTTCAATTTCTTTCCTTGCGTACACCGCATATTTATTGTTCAATTTCTTTACCTGCGTAGACCGCATGTATTGCTTGCGTAGACCGCATAATTGTTCAATTTCTTTCCTTGCGTAGACCGCATATTTATTGTTCAATTTCTTTACCTGCGTAGACCGCATGTATTGCTTGCGTAGACCGCATAATTGTTCAATTTCTTTCCTTGCGTAGACCGCATATTAATTGTTCAATTTCTTTACCTGCGTAGACCGCATGTATTGCTTGCGTAGACCAAATAATTGATCAATTTCTTTACTTGCGTGGACCGCATATTTATCGTTCAATTTCTTTACCTGCGTAGACCGCATGTATTGCTTGCGTAGACCACATAATTTGTTGATTTCATTACCTGCGTAGACCGTATGTATTGTTTGCGTAGACCGCATAATTTATTGATTTCATTACCTGCGCAGACCGCATGCTTATGATCAATTTCGTTGCCGGCGTAGACCGCATGCTCCACTTACATGTTTGTATTTCCACAGCATTGTTATGCTCCCCACTTGCTTTGCGCTGTCACGCATTTCGAGTATACTACTATGCATGTTGCTAACGATATTGTACCTGTTAAGTTTGTTTTCTTTTCAGGCACGATATTGTATGTACGGTTCATTTGAGGCTGGTGCAACCAGACAAGCCGCACAGGTATTGTATGTCCCGAGTGAGACGTATTGAGAATTGCATAATTCTCTTATATCCTTTCTGCATTGTAGCGTAGTTTGGTATATGCTAGCTTAAAATTGTCGCATGTGTGCTTCATTACAGCTTTTTTTGCATGATCATAAGCTATGCCCGGCTCTGTGCATTGCCTTGCATTCTGCCCCTGCCTTCGGGCGCATATCTTGTTTGCCTTGTATGTTTGTCTGAGTCTTCGGCCTTGTCAAAAATGGGTCGTCTTTGGGCTTTGACATTCACTCCCGTCATTGTTATGACTTTCGGGTTCTATCAAAGAGGGGCAACTGTAGACACCCAATTTTTGACCGTCCTCAAGACTTGGACGTCACCGCTTGGAACACTCGGTGATTATCCATGTTTGTGTTCGTTTGGAGTTCCCGGAGGTCTCGGCTCGCGCGCCTTGACTCAGGATCTCCGAACTCGACTGTTTAGTGTCTGGTTTTGCACCAAACACTTGTGTTTTGCCTTGGGGGGGGGGGGAATGTCTTGTGAGGCATCCCCACACACCACCGGCAGTGGCTAGAGGTCACCGGCTGATTTTTGATTCCATCGGCACTTTTTATTGCCGGTCGGCACTGTTTGTTGCCGGTCGGCATATTTTGTTGCCGGTCGGCACTAAATTTTGTCAAAATAACATTTTTGGGCAGCCGACCACTGTTCATCTACTTTATGGAGATATTTTGTGCCAGCTGTGATAGCTGGCACCAACTCTGCCTCCATCCATACACGTGTATGGAGGGATCTCCCTCTAAGCAAGCTTGTTGTATAAGCTTTGCAAGAGGGAGTCCTATAAGAGGAAGGGCTCTCCTCTTTGATCTAGGTTAGAGACTTGGAACCAAAAACCAGAGCTTAGAGATATAGATACATCCTATCTCTATATCCCCCTCTCTCTCCTCCTTTGTGTGTGATTTTTGGCCCAAAAGTGTGTTTTTACCTTACTTTTGCACCATTACACACACTATTACACCTAGCTCCGAGATTGAGGGGCTTGGGGGGTTGATTCTTGAGTTTTTGGACTGATTTTGATCAAAAGAAGAGGGCTGGACCATTTGTTCTTCAAAGGTTCTTCAAGGGTGAGCATCTTGCTTTATATTCCCCAAACTTGCAATAGTTATTTACCTGTCTTGCTTGCTGATTTAGCTTTTGTGCATAACATGAAAAAGGTTTATATTTTCATGCTTTAGAACTTTCATTAAGGTTGTCTTGTAGTTTGAGTGCAAACTCACCTTGTTAGGCCTTATTTGGCCCCTTATGTTGCCTCTTTGGTAGGGCTTTGTTTACTTCAGTGTTTTGATCTCTTTACCACTGAAAACCAGTGTATTTTTAGTGGTAAGGAAGATGGTTTGAAGTCTTGCATAGGGGAGGGACACCCCTCTCCCTTCATTGTCTTGTTTCCTTGAGTTTTGGCCCAAAAGGGTAACATGCATGCTTGCTTGTTCTTTTGCCTTATTTCAGAACTTTTTGGGTGTTTTTGGGTCATATGGGATCTCTGTTTTTGGCCGGATCTATGGCCCTTTGCATGCTTAGTATACTTGCTTCATACTTCCCCATTTGGCCTAGGATCGTGTCTTGTGTTTGGGCCTTAATTCTTGCATGTGTTGGCTCGGTTCCATGAAGATCTTGGCTTTATTTTATCATGTTTAAAGTCTGTTGGCCCTTCATTTCAGTTATGCTTGCATGGTTTGATGTCATCCCTTTGTGTTTTTGGCTTGTAAGCCTTGAGCATTTCGACCTCTAACATGTATGGCTTGAATTATCTTCATGATTTTGGCATCACTTAGGACCTTATTTCAGCCCAAGATTTATGTTTGTACGTGTGCATGAATGATCTCCTTCATGCCTTGAGGGTGTGCCCTCTTGTGCCTACACATGAACTTTAATGCATACACTCCTTTGGAGTCATTTTAGCTGCCATATTAGGAGGGTTTGGAGTCCTATTTTGTCTGCAAAAACTCTGTTTTTACTTGTCTAAACCATGCCATGATTTGGTCTTGTTGTTGGAAATGAAGTGGCCCTTTTGGTGCCTTAACCTTGGGTCTATTGGCTTGCATGTTAACATGAGAGTTTGTCCGTCATTTTGAGCACTTTTGGTGCTGTTTTGAGGTGAATTAAGGCCTGCACCTTTATCACTTTAAGACCCTCTTGCATGCTTGTCTCATGTTTGTTGCATAATTGTTTCATTAATGTGTAGTCCCATGCTAACTTTATGGCAAATTGGTCCATGTTTGCATCACATTTGCACCTTGCATGCTTAGCATTGCATATTTGTCATGATAGTTCCATAACATTTGCCATGACTTGAATAATTGGCATCATGTTGCATTTGAACCATGTTTGCATAACATGCATTGCATTGCTTGGTTTGGGGTGTCAAACCAAGTGTGAGTATTAAGGAGTGTTCATACTACAAGTGATGAAACACGCCTTAACTCTCGGTCGCCGGGGCCTTTGACTTCGACATGATAAGGCTTTGGATCTCATTTGTATGTTGCATGCATCTTTACATTAAGTGGCAAATTTGATCCCATGGGTTATCATGCACCATTGATGGCTCGAGGATCGAAGGTCATACTTCCTTGAGTTCAAAGCATGATAGGAAGCATGACCATGCTCACATGTGCCTGAAAACCCCATGCCATGCACTGTCTGTTCTCTGTTTGCTGTCAAAACTGTCTTCTGCAAGAAGTTTCTGCCGACCGGTAGAATTCAGTGCCGGCCGGCAATCTTTGAATGGTCGATAAATCAAAACAGTGCCGATGGAAATCCTGGACTGCCGGTGGGAATTCTGTTAAGCCGGTGGTACTCTGCAACATTCAAGGAACCTGTCCTAGGGTTTTGGCGATTTTCAGAAAGACAGGGCAGTGTAAACAGAGGTGGCAGAGATATGGTACGGGTTTTTCAGGCGAGCCGGGTTTCGAGCACGGATCATTCGCGCATCCCGAGACAGAGGCTGCGGCCACCCTCTTCTTTCTTTTGCATTCTTTCTTTTTTAATTAATTAGAAATTCTGTAATAATTTTATTCGTTTATTATTTGGGACTATAATATTCATTTGGACCCTCCGAGTGAGGGCAATTGTGTAATAAGTGTGTGTGAGTGTGTGTATGTCTTCCAACCCTACGTCTTTCTTCCCTTTTATTTACCCACTTATGATGGTAGACTAGGGCATATTTAATTTAGCATACCTTATGCTATGCATGCGTGCATCCATACATTTGTATTACATACATTAGGCTCGGTACATCACGCTAACTGCATCTGTACTTCAATTCACAAATTGAATATGTGGTAGTTGATCACATTTCACATGCCATGTTTAAGGTTAGCCGAGCCTGCCTAGATTGCATTTTTGCATGTGATGCATTAGTCATTTTTAACATGAACTAGGACATGCATGTTTGCTAACTAGTTTACTGTTTTGGCACGAAGTACGATGTAAGTATTTTTTGCTTTAGCATCCTGCATGCGTGTGAGTGTTGCCATGACAGTATGCTTGCCATGTGGCTAAATGCTTATCTGATAAACTGATTGAATGCCTGTGGGTGAAGGTTGGATTGTTTGAGTTGGAAGAACTCATTGAAATCCGTGTTTTAGTCTACTTGCGAGTAGCAAATTCCAAAGCACTTTTCAAAACAAACGGATATGCAATGCTTATTTCCAAATTAGGTAATCTAGTCTATACTTGTTTGTTGCGCGCATAACATAGTAATTCTAGGCTAATAAATGGAATAAGAACACATAACATCTTCAAAATCGGATATCATGGTTAGTAGAGGCCGATCTTCGAACCGGGCGAAAGGGGGTGCTCATAGCTGACCTTCCCTGATCGTACCCAAGCTCCCGAGCCGAGACAACTCCGGTGATGACGGACATGTGGCCTTCGGCACCGAGTCAGGGTTTCCTAAATTTCCCCATTTAAAAAATATTTAGGTGGCGACTCTGTATCTGGCAAAGCAGTCCATGTTTGGCACTACTTTTCAAAAATCTATTTCTCAAAACGATTTGCCAGATTTGGACTCTTTGGTTCAGATTAAGAATCGCGACAACAAAATCGCGAGTCCGAACTGTAGTAGCATAAGGCCCCCCTCCGCGGGCGCGTCTACAGGTCCCACCTAAAAATTAGACCAAAGTTAGGAAAAAATTATGGTTTTACCGAGAATTTTCCAACCATTTCCAACAATCCTCCACATGAATGGAATTTGATGACAACGGAAATGCAACAATATGCAGACTTTATCGAAAGAGTATAAGTCGAAAATATCTTGCATCAGGATAGGTAAATTTCGACCTTGAACTTTCCCTAGTGATAACCTATCGGACTTACTAGCTAACCAATGGACGCAATGTCTTGAATTGTTCAGCCATTTGTGTAAGCTAAGATAATAGATTTCACATAACATATCTTCTAACACATCGTGGTTGTCATTGTTGTGTCCATTTTGGCCTTGAACGCTCCTAGTTTTCATGAGTGTTTCTAGAGAATTAAGCCTTTTTTCATTCTCATAGAACCGGCCCCAGTTCGACACTCATATAGATGATTCTTATTATGAGTATCTCCTTATACTCGTCTTGATTTTTATGCCTAAATAAAGATATAAGTAATCATTAAAAGCAAAGCTTATCCTTATACCCCTACATACAACATATGTTGCAGATATCACTCTCACCATAGGAATGGGTAGGGAATTTTAATCCCTTGGTGATTTTTGGTGAGTCACACATAACTTAGTTGTCCCTTTGAACTTAGTTCTTGGGATCTCCAGTCAGATAAGTAAGGTTACCATTATGATGACGCTTATGTAATAGGCTTTAATCACATCCCCTTCGATGAACTATGCACTAGCTCTTTTATCAAACCTTTTGTTAACGGATCCGCAATATTCTCTTTAGATTTTATATAATCTATTGAGATTATTCCATTTGACAACAATTGCCTAACGGTATTATGTCGACGACGAATATGTTGTGACTTACCGTTATACATATGATTCTGTGCCCTACCTATTGCAGATTGACTATCACAATGAATGCAAATAGCTGGCACAGGCTTTAGGCACATAGGGATGTCTTCTAAGAAGTGACGAAGCCATTCTGCTTCTTCTCCTGCTTTGTCTAAAGCAATGAACTCGGATTCCTTTGTGGATCGTGCGATGTATGTTTGTTTCATGGACTTCCAAGAAACAGCAGCGCCTCCCAGAGTAAAGACATATCCACTAGTGGATTTTGAATCTTTAGTATCCGATATCCAATTTGCATCACAATAACCTTCAAGTATTGCTGGATATCGAGTAAAGTTCAAACCATGATCACGAGTAAATCTTAGATATCTAAGAACCCGAATGATCGCTTTCCAATGGCCTTCTCCGGGGTTGCTAGTGTACCTACTCAATGTACTGATAGCATAAGCTATATCAGGACGAGTACAATTCATTAGATACATTAGGCTTCCAATGATTTGGGAGTATTTTAACTGAGACACTGCATCACCTTTATTTTTCGATAAATAAAGACTGATGTCTACAGGTGTTCTAGCTACATTCAAATCATCCTTGATAAATTTACCAAGAATTTTCTCAATATAATGTGATTGAGATAATGCATATCCGTCAAATATTTTAGTAATTTTCATTCCTAATATAACATCTGCGACCCCCATATCTTTCATATCAAATCTTTTGTTAAGCATTTGCTTAGTTGATTTGATCATGTTTTGCTTTATACTTGTCAATTGAACCATCTGCCTTCATTTTTCTCTTGAATATCCATTTATATCCAAGAGGTTTAGAACCTGGTGGAAGATCCATAAATTCCCAAGTATGTTTTTACATAATGGATTCAATGTCATTATTAACAGTCTATTTCCATAAAAGGTGCTTGAGGACCTGTCATTGCTTCCTTAAAGCTTTGAGGTTCATTTTCTAGCAGGTATGTCAGGAAATCTGGACAAAAGGATTTTGATGTTCTCACTCTCTTACTTCGTCTTGGTTCAACATCAGTTAAATCCTGTTGGTCGAGACCATTACTTGTCTCTTGTGTTTGATTGTCATTAGTCTCTTGACTTTGTGTACAATCATAAGTTCTTTCCTGTAAACTTAATTCCTGTCCTTTCTTGTAAGGAAAGACATGTTCAAAAAACACAGCATTCCTTGATTCTATAATAGTGTTCACATTTATATCAGGTATTTCTGTTTTATAAGTTAGAAACCGATAAGCACTACTATTCTGGGCATGACCAATAAACACACAATCTACTGTTTTTGGTCCAATCTTAGTCTTTTTAGGAACAAGAACTTCAACTTTTGCCAAACACCCCCACACTTTTAAGTATTTGTAGGAAGGTGGTCGACCTTTCCACAATTCATAAAAAGTGTTGTTGGTTTTCTTGTAGGGTATTCTGTTAAGAATATAATTAGCAGACAATATTGCTTCCCCCCACAAGTTCTGTGGTATGCCTGAACTTAGAAACTGTAACAAGTCCGCGAGGGACCCTCGCTACAGTTCGGACTCGATTTTTGTCACGGTTCTGAGTCTAAACCAAAGAGTCCAAATCCGGCAAATCGTTTTGAGAAACAGATTTTTGAAAAGAAGTACCAAACATGGACTGCTTTGCCAGATACAGAGTCGCCACCTAAATATTTTTTAATGGGGAAATTTAGGAAACCCTGACTCGGTGCCGAAGGCCACATGTCCGTCATCACCAGAGTTGTCTCGGCTCGGGAGCTTGGGTACGATCGGGGAAGGTCAGCTATGAGCACCCCCTTTCGCCCGGTCCGAAGACCGGCCTCTACTAACCATGATATCTGATTTTGAAAACGTTATGTGTTCTTAAACCAATTATTAGCCTAGCGTTACTATGTTATGCGCGCAGCAAACAAGTATAGACTAGATTGCCTAATTTGGAAACAAGCATTGCATATCCGTTTGTTTTGAAAAGCGCTTTGGAATTTGCTACTCGCAAGTAGGCTAAAATACGGATTTCAACGAGTTTTTCCAACTCAAACAATCCAACCTTCACCCACAGGCATTAAAACAGTTTAACACATAAGCACTTAGCCGCATGGCAGGCATACTGTCATGGCAACACTCACACGCATGCGGGATGCTAAAGCATAAATACTTACATCGTACTCCGTGCCAAAACAGTGAACTAGTTAGCAAACATGCATGTCCTAGTTCATGTTAAGAATGGATAATGCATCGCATGCAAAAATGCAATCTAGACAGGCTCGGCTAACCTAAACATGGCATGTGAAAATGCGATCAATTTGATGCACGTATTCAATTTGGAATTGAAGTACAAATGCAGTTAGCGTGATGTACCGAGCCTAATGCATGCAATACAAATGCATGAATGCACACATGCATAGCATAAGGTATGCTAAATTAAACGTGCCCTAATACTAACCATCAAAGCAGGTAAGTAAAAGGGAAGAAAGAAGTGGGGATTGGAAGACATACACTCCACTCACACACACTTATTATAGATTTGCTCTCGCTCGGAGGGACCAAATAAATAGTACAAATTAATTAACTACGCAAGCTAATTAATATTACAAATTGCCTAATTAATTAACAAATTAAATAAGCTAAGAAAAGCAGTAAACCGCCTCGGGGGGAGGGCCAAATGCAGCGCATGCTCGGATCTTGCTCGGAATCGCACCGCCATGCATAGTCTGCCTCTGTTTTCCTTCCTTCACTCCTCTGGAGGTTGTCAAAACCTCAGGACTGCTTCCTTGGACATCGGGGAACACCACCGGCTGAATGGAATTGCCACTGGCAGTGGGATGTGGCCACCGGCCATGGATGAAGCTATCGGCAGAGAAGATGTTGCCGGTTGGCACTTAAAGCTGCCGGTCGGTAGAGTGTTCCTGCAGAATCTGCAATTGACAGCAGCAGAGGGCAAGGCAAAGCATGGCAGCACAATTCAAGGCATATATGTACCAATTATGTCTCTTATCATGGTAATGACTCAAAGGGGCATATTTCTCTGTTCTTGGACCACCAATCACGCATTTCCATGCATGATGGCCCAAGTGACCAAGTGTGCAACTTTCATGTCAAATGAAATGCAAACCATACAAACAAACCAAGGCCCAATTCCTATCATCAAGTCCAGGAACAAGGCATGCATGCAAGATGCAATGCAACCTAGGCATGCAAGCTAAAGATGCAACATGGCATGGCAGGGCACTTATGCAAGCATACAAGCAAACATGAGGCAATGCAAATGGATGAGAAGATGGACTTAAACATGATTTGGGCAGCTCTAAATAGGCCCAAAACAGTGGCCAAAGTGATCAAAATAAAGGACCAAAACACATACACACATGCACATGTTGAAAGGCCAACACTTAGGCACAAATTGGACAACTCTCAAACCCATTTGAAAGAAGGATATCATGGACTAATGGCATGCAAAGTAAGCATTGAAAAATCATGTTAGGATGGTGCCAAACCAAGCAACAAATCAAGCCAAACATGCAACAAATAGCCCAAGTGCTCAAAGCAAACCAATGGAGTATTGAACTACTCTTAGCAAGACCAAACATGGCATGAACTTATTGACTAAAAACAGAGTTTTAGCACATTAAGACAAGGCCTAAGGATCACTTAGATGGCATCCAAATGACTTAAGTTCAAAGGCATGCACAATGGCCAAAACATGGAGCATACTACACAAGCTTCCAAAGCGTTAAAGATGCATCCAAGGTAAACATATAGGCATGCAAATAGGACTGAAATGACATGGTGGATGATTCCAAAGCACCAAATCAATGCAAAAATGTCATGCTATACATTCACATACTTAAGGCCAACAAGCCGGAATGCAAAGGGGCTATACTAAGCATGCCAAATCCGACCCAAACAACCATGGACAGACCTAAAACATGGAAAAATATGCACAAAATCTTCACAAGACTAATCCTAAAACATGCTCCAACAAGGGCTAACAACCTAAGGCACATTGAGGCAATAACATGGCATTACATGGTAGGTATGCTAAGCATGCATGGTGTACCAAAACCAACAAAAAAAAAGAGGTATAATATGACATAATAAGCACAAAAAATAGCCAAGGCATGGTCAACATGAAGCTTAGCTAGATGCTCCCTCAAGAGGCCAAAAATGGTCCTTTTTAAGGACAACAAGGAGAGGGGGTGGCCCTCCCCTTTTGGAGACTTCAAGGCACCATCTCCACCACTGAAACCCCTCAAGATTTCAGTGGTGAAGAGGTCCAAATACCAAAGTCTCGAAGCTTGCTCAAAATGGCTCAAAATGGGGCCTTTCAAGGCCTAAGAGGGGTCAAACACCCTCAAACCACAAAACACTCTTAATAAACAATCAAGAGGACTAAAAAACAGAACTTTTTTGTATTATACACTAAGCACAAAAACAGCTCTAAGATAGGTAGAAAATCAATGCAAAAATGGGGAATATAAAGTCAAAATTGTTACCCTTGAAGACTTTCTTCACAAACAGTGGACCAGCTGGTTCTTCAAGCTCAAAACCACTCAAGAACACCAAGAACAACCTCCTAGAACCTCAGTAGCTCAAGGAAGGTGAAACACTATGTGTTTGTGTGCAATAGTAAGACACAAACACACTTTAACACACACAAGAGGGAAAAAAGAGAGAGATAATGTGTATCAAACCCTAACCCTAGAACTCAAACCATAAAAATGGCTGACTAAGCTCTCTAAAATATCTCAAGCGTCTAACCCTTGCAACAAGAGAGAGCCCCTCTCTTTACAGAACTTCTTGTCTTGTAAAGCTTACAAGACAAGCTTCTCAGGGAAGCCAAAAGCAAGACAGCTGTAACAACCCTCACCTTACTCTTGTCATACTTGCATACATTCATGCATGATCTTGCCTTGTTATATTGTTTTGAAGGCTTTGTCTTACCTTGATTTGCTTAAAGTTTCTTGCATGATTTTTTTTTGTTCTTTGCTTGGTGTGTGTGTGGCCGAGGTCGCCTTGAACTTAGTCTGCCTTGAAACCTTTGTACTTAGAACTATTTTGAGACCTTGGTTGACCCCCACCTTCACCTCGGGCATTTATTGCCGAGATGTTTTGCACTCAGTGAACCTTGTCCGCAGGCAGGTATGGCCTAGGCCGAGATGTGGCACACCCTGGCCAAGGTGTGGCACAACTTAGTCCAGTGTCGTCCTCCCTAGCCGGTGTTTTTGTAATCCTGTTGCCGGATCCTTGATTTGAGCCGATGTCATTTATTGCCGATGTGTCTTACCGAGCTTGCTGAATACGCTTTGTCAGAGGCTTGTCTTATCTATCAATCACCTTTTTGAGTTGAACCAACCCGGCAGCGCCACGTGTCCGAGCTGATTGTTAAGACAGCCGGCAGACCCAGAAACAAATCATTTTTCTTGTCTCTAATCTTTGCCCTTAGAGAGAGAAGCTCTAGAGAGAAGGAAGAGAAGTTCTTGAGTGAGAGCAAGTCTTCCAAGCTTGATCTTCGTGGTTTGATCCGTTGGATTAGAGTTTTGAGGTTAGAATCTTGATCTACCTTGGTTGTTGTTGCTGATCATCTAGCTGCATTGCATGATCGAATCTGTTTTGCGTGTCATGCATCGATTTGAAGTTGGTTTTGAAAAGAGAAAATGGTTTTTCATATGTTCTTGAAGAAAGTCTCGTTTTGATCCGAAAGTTTGGAACGAAAACCATGTTTTGTGTTTGTTCTTGCATGACCTTCTTGTGTGGGTACCCAGGTCCATGTTTTGAACTCTCGGCATGAAATCTCAGATTTTTGTAACGAGTTTTGATCTTGCATTCATCTTTCGCATGACCATGTTCATCATGATTTGCATGTTCTTCAAAGGGAACCCAGGTTTTCCCGACTTTGCTTTTGGTTAAGGCCAGCGGGACCACACCTCGGCAAGGATGTGTGGGACCTCGGCAAAGACCCGGTTGGTACCCAGTGTGCTTTCATGAGATGAGAGCAGTGTTTAAACTCCCACCATGTTTTACTTTGTTATTGACTTGGATCTGGTGGGAATACCGAGATCATTTGCATGCATGTAAAGCTTGTTTTGAGAATGTGAATTGCCATGTGATTGTAGGACCTTGATCCTTGCTTTGAGTCTACACCTGAAGAACTAGGTGAGTGGTATTTTTGATAAAGTTATGTTATACTTGTTTTGGTAAATCTTGCTTTGCCTTGTTTTGACGAAAGTATTTGTTAAGCATGAATGAATAGCCTTGTTTTGATGTATCAAGTATAGGCCTTGTTTTGATGTTATTCTTGGAAAGTCCCTTTTGCTGGAGGACTCTAAACTTTCGCAGCACTAAGCGTAAAAGGATACGGTCCTTTCTTGAAAAGACTATATTGTTAAATCGGGCTACGGGCCTAAGTAACACAAGTTCCACAATGTTAAATCGGGCTACGGGCCTAAGTAACACAAGTCCCTCGTGCTGGAGGACTATAAACTTTCGCAGTACCTTTGACTAAACGATTACGGATCGTACAACCCTTGTTTTGATGAGCTTGATGTGTTTGTCGATGTCAGTAAGCATCCTTGAGACTTGTATGACTTGACAGATGAATACGGTTCATCCTTTGTTTGTTCGGAAAAGCTTGAGACTTGTAAGATTTGATTGATGAATACGGTTCATCCCTTGTTTTGCCGATGCCAGTAAGCATCCTTGAGACTTCTATGACTTGACAGATGAATACGGTTCATCCTTTGTTGTTTGGAAAAGCTTGAGACTTGTAAGATTTGATTGATGAATACGGTTCATCCCTTGTTTTGCCGATGTCAGTAAGCATCCCTTGAGACTTGTGATACTTGATTGATGAATACGGTTCATCCCTCGTCTTGATAAAGTTTGATGTGTTTTGTTTTGAAAGACTCTGGCTATATTCATGCAAAACCTTTATTATTAGTACCATTCACTGAGTATCCAAGCTCACCCTCTCTATATATATGTAGGTGATGAGCAGGACGTCGGCGACGCCTAGATTGTTTTGAAAGCTTGTTTTGGATCCGTGCTTATGTCGGCTTTATTTTGTATTCATGTCGGCGAATCTTGAAAATCATGCTTCTTGGCTTGTAATTGCTGTATTTTGTATATGTCGGCTCAAGAAGCCTTTTGATCAAGATGTAATACGTATTTTGTTTGGTTGTATTCAAGTTGTAAGATGAATGACATTGCATTTGATCTATGCACAGCTCTTATGGACCACTTGTATTTTAGATTATTGCTTCCGCATTTGTGAGCCCCCTATATCCATACTCTGACTGTGTTAAGTTTTTGAAAGTTGGCCTTCGGTAATTACGGATTACTGGCCATCACGGCACCAAACTACTAGGGGCGGTTTGGGGTCGTGACAGAATGGTATCAGAGCACAAGTTCCTCGGTATACGCTATTCACACACTTTGAGTCCTAAAGAGCATAGGATTTCCCTTAGAAAGATGTTAGGGTTGCATCATGGTATTTGTTGTTTGAGTGAAGTGTGCAATGTCTTGATATACCCATTTGTTGCTTGCCTACGGGGTTATTTGCTTATTTGTTTTAAAGTCACACTTTGCATGCTCATAGCATCATGAGGAGAGGTAGACCTCCACTTGGCCGGGATCAGCCCGAAGACAGAATAGATGGACTGGAAAGATTAGTCGAGGGTTTGGCCCGCGAGTTGAGGCAAACAAGACAGCAGTTCGCCAGTGCCACGTCGACTCAGGCCGAGCAAACCAACGGCCAAAATGTAGTTCCACCTCCGCCTCCTCCAGTGCCGCAAGTTCCCCCGCACCCTGCCTTATATGGGGATGGCACGATAGCTTTGATCAGGGAGTTCAAGAAAATGAGACCACCGAGATTCTCTGGGGGTATAGAGCCAATGAAGGCTGAGGCATGGGTTTTGGAGATGGAAAAGTTGTTCGAGATCTTCCCTAGCACCGACGCTCAGAAAGTGACGTTGGCAGCATTCACATTAGATGATGACGCTCGCAGGTGGTGGATCATGGTTAGAGGGAGCAATCCAGATCTGACCTGGACTCGATTCTTAGAGCTGTTCTATAAGAAACATTTTTCCCTAAGTGTTCGAAACCGCAAGGCTACCGAATTTCATACTCTAACGCAAGGCAACAGAACAGTGGCAGAATATGACCGCGCTTTTACTGAATTGGTAAGGTTTGTACCTCACATGGCCAACGATGAATATATGAAGGCCAGGAAGTTCGAGTGTGGGCTTCGTGGACCGATTCAAGACCCGGTTAATTTGCTCGATATGCCGACTTATGCCGAAGTATTGGACAAAGCCATTCAGGCCGAAGCTAATTTGGATCGATACCAGAGCTCGGGAGAGAACCAGCGAAAAAGGTAGAACTCTGACAACCGCCGAGGACAACTGGGCACCAAGAAGAGAACGAACATGGGCAGTACTGGTAACCTAAGACAGGAAGGGAGTGCTAAGCCGACGTGTTCGGACTGTGGGAAGCAACATTTCGGGATCTGTCGTCGGACGTCTGGAGCCTGCTATGAATGCGGTGAGATGGGCCATTATGTGAGAGATTGCCCCAAGACAAAGGATGATAACAACAAGAAAGGTGAGAGTACCTCGGGTTCCGTTCAGAAGGGAAATGCTGGGAAAGGACAGATGAGACAGGGCAGAGTATTTGCGTTAGTACCAGGAGACACTCAGAATGCTGAGGCAGTAGTGTCAGGTATACTCCTAATTTGCTCCCAAGATGCTTATGTGTTGATTGATTCGGGTTCTACCCATTCGTTTATATCTACTAAGTTTGCCGAGAAAATTAATAGAGAACTAGAGCCCCTTGATTTCGTATTATCTGTGTCTACTCCATCTGGGAGATCTATGATTGTTGCATCCATTTACAGAGCATGTGTTGTTGTGATTGAGAATGTTGAATTGTTAGTAGATCTAATGCCTCTAGACATAGCTCATTTTGATATTATACTGGGAATGGACTGGTTAGTCGCAAACGATGCATCTATTAATTGTGTTTCGAAAAGTGTCACACTGAGACCCCCAAACCTAGCCGAGGTTATTTTCCAGGGTAAAGGGTTAGTGCCCCCACCTTACTTGATTTCATCCATTAAGGCCTGTAAGTTAATTCAGAAGGGGTGCCGAGGCTACTTGTGTAGTATACTGAGTGGTCAGAGTGGAAGTGTTAATTTAGCCGACATCCCAGTTGTTAAGGAATTTTCCGACGTCTTCCCAAATGAATTGCCTGGCCGCTTAACCGATAGAGAAATAGAGTTTACTGTTGACATCATGTCGGGAACACAGCCGATCTCCAAAACACCTTATAGGATGGCCCCAGCTGAACTTAGAGAATTGAAACTGCAATTGCAAGAGTTGTTAGATAAGGGATTTATTAGGCCGAGCACTTCACCATGGGGAGCACCCGTTTTGTTTGTTAAGAAGAAGGATGGCACACTCCGTCTTTGTATCGACTATAGAGAACTTAATAAGGTCACCATTAAGAACAAGTACCCATTGCCTAGGATCGATGATCTGCTTGACCAATTACAAGGAGCACGAGTCTTTTCTAAGATCGACCTTAGGTCTGGTTACCACCAGCTCAAAGTTAAAGCTGAAGATGTTGAGAAGACCGCTTTTCGGACAAGATATGGCCACTACGAGTTTTTAGTAATGCCTTTTGGAGTGACCAATGCCCCTGCTGCATTTATGGATTTGATGAACAGAGTCTTCAAACCGTATTTAGATGAGTTTGTAGTTGTCTTCATTGATGATATATTGATCTATTCCAAGAGTGAAGTTGAACATGAAAATCATTTGAGACTTGCCTTACAGATTTTGAGAGAACGGAAATTGTATGCTAAGTTTAACAAGTGTGAGTTTTGGCTTTCTACCATCTCATTTTTGGGTCATGTGATTAATGAAGAAGGTATCTCAGTTGATCCTAGCAAAATTGAAGCTGTAGTAAATTGGCCGAGGCCGACTAATGTATCCGAGATTCGTAGTTTTCTGGGTTTGGCAGGTTATTACAGAAAGTTTGCGAAAGATTTCTCAAGGATTGCAATTCCATTAACGCAACTGACTAAGAAGGGGACACTGTATGAATGAACTAAAGATCGGGAGTCAGCTTTCCAGGAACTGAAGACGAGGTTAGTTATAGCACCAGTACTTGTACTACCGTCAGGTAATGAAGAATTTCATGTCTATAGTGATGCATCGTATAAGGGTTTGGGTTGTGTGTTAATGCAAAAGGGTAAGGTTATAGCATATGCATCTCGTCAGTTGAAACCCCATGAGAAGAACTATCCCACCCATGACTTAGAATTAGCGGCCGTGGTGTTTGCCTTAAAGATTTGGCGTCACTATTTGTATGGAGCTTCTTGTCAGGTTTTTACAGATCATAAGAGTTTGAAGTACCTATTCACACAGAAGGAATTGAATTTGAGACAGAGAAGGTGGCTTGAGTTGTTGAAGGACTATGATATGCAAATTCAATATCACCCGGGTAAAGCTAACAGTGTAGCCGACGCTTTGAGCAGAAAGTCAGATGGAAGTTTGGCGTGTTTGACCATGATAACAGTGGAGCCGACTATTGTCGATGAGGTAAAGACAAGACAGATGGAGGATAACTTCTTTAAGAAAATAGTTGAGGAGATTGTCTCAAAGCCGAGATCAGGGTATACCATCGAAAATCAAGTACTCAAGTTTGAAGGAAGGTTGTGTGTAGCCGACATCCCAAAGTTGAAGAGGAAAATTTTGCAGGAAGCTCACAGTTCTAAATTTGTTGTTCATCCAGGGAACACCAAAATGTATCAAGATGTGATGCAGACCTTCTGGTGGCCAAACATGAAAAGAGAGATAGCCGAATTCGTGTCCCAGTGTTTACATTGTCAACAAGTGAAGGCAGAACATCAAAGACCAGCAGGACTTCTTGAACCTTTGCCGATTCCTGAGTGGAAATGGGAACACATCTCCATGGATTTTGTGGTTGGTTTGCCGAAGACACCGAAAGGTATGGATTCGATTTGGGTTGTTGTTGATAGATTAACTAAGTCAGCACACTTTTTACCTATTAAGACTACCTTCAACGCCAATCAACTTGCCTTGTTATATGTGAACGAGATTGTCAGACTTCATGGAGTGCCGATGTCAATTGTGTCAGACCGAGATCCTAAATTTGTTTCTAGATTTTGGCAGAGTCTTCAGAGAGCTTTCGGAGCAGAGCTGAGATTTAGTACAGCCTTTCATCCCCAGACAGATGGGCAGACAGAGAGGACGATTCAGACACTTGAAGATATGCTTAGACTTTGTGTATTAGACTTCCTAGGGAGTTGGGAAACACATTTGCCCTTAGTGGAATTCGCTTACAACAACAGTTATCAAACTAGCATTGGCATGGCGCCGTATGAGGCCTTGTACGGAAGAAAATGTAGGTCGCCGATATGTTGGACCGAAGTTGGAGACAAAGCTCTGCTTGGTCCCGAATTGATTCAAGTGACGACAGAGAAGATTAAACTTATCCAACAGAGGATTAAAACTGCCCAGAGCCGACAAAAGAGCTACTCCGATCAGAGAAGGAATGAGTTAGAATTCGAAGTTGGGAATCATGTATTCCTGAGGGTTTCACCAATGAAAGGAGTTTCAAGATTTGGAAAGAAAGGTAAATTGACACCACGGTATATTGGACCGTTTGAAATTCTTGAGAGAATTAACCCCGTTACATACAGACTTGCTTTGCCGCCAGATTTGAGCCAAGTCCACAATGTGTTTCATGTTTCGATGTTGAGAAAGTACATCCGAGATCCACTGCAGATAATTGATCATTTCGGGATTACGGTTAATGAGGATTTGGGCTACGAGGAGAAGCCAATAAGGATTATTGACAGACAAGTGAGGCAGTTGAGAAACAAATCGATACCGATGGTAAAGATCGAGTGGAAGGAACATTATGGCACAGAAGCCACGTGGGAAAAGGAAGAGGATGTGAGAATCCGTTATCCGGAGTTGTTGTCAGAGCAAGGTAATCGAAGTTTGGGGACCAAACTTCTTTAAGGGGGGTAGGATGTAACAACCCTCACCTTACTCTTGTCATACTTGCATACATTCATGCATGATCTTGCCTTGTTATATTGTTTTGAAGGCTTTGTCTTACCTTGATTTGCTTAAAGTTGCTTGCATGATTTTTTTTTGTTCTTTGCTTGGTGTGTGTGTGGCCGAGGTCGCCTTGAACTTAGTCCGCCTTGAAACCTTTGTACTTAGAACTATTTTGAGACCTTGGTTGACCCCCACCTTCACCTCGGGCATTTATTGCCGAGATGTTTTGCACTCAGTGAACCTTGTCCGCAGGCAGGTATGGCCTAGGCCGAGATGTGGCACACCCCGGCCAAGGTGTGGCACAGCTTAGTCCAGTGTCGTCCTGCCTAGCCGGTGTTTTTGTAATCCTGTTGCCGGATCCTTGATTTGAGCCGATGTCATTTATTGCCGATGTGTCTTACCGAGCTTGCTGAATACGCTTTGTCAGAGGCTTGTCTTATCTATCAATCACCTTTTTGAGTTGAACCAACCCGGCAGCGCCACGTGTCCGAGCTGATTGTTAAGACAGCCGGCAGACCCAGAAACAAATCATTTTTCTTGTCTCTAATCTTTGCCCTTAGAGAGAGAAGCTCTAGAGAGAAGGAAGAGAAGTTCTTGAGTGAGAGCAAGTCTTCCAAGCTTGATCTTCGTGGTTTGATCCGTTGGATTAGAGTTTTAAGGTTAGAATCTTGATCTACCTTGGTTGTTGTTCCTGATCATCCAGCTGCATTGCATGATCGAATCTGTTTTACGTGTCATGCATCGATTTGAAGTTGGTTTTGAAAAGAGAAAATGGTTTTTCATATGTTCTTGAAGAAAGTCTCATTTTGATCCGAAAGTTTGGAACGAAAACCATGTTTTGTGTTTGTTCTTGCATGACCTTCTTGTGTGGGTACCCAGGTCCATGTTTTGAACTCTCGGCATGAAATCTCAGATTTTTGTAACGAGTTTTGATCTTGCATTCATCTTTCGCATGACCATGTTCATCATGATTTGCATGTTCTTCAAAGGGAACCCAGGTTTTCCCGACTTTGCTTTTGGTTAAGGCCAGCGGGACCACACCTCGGCAAGGATGTGTGGGACCTCGGCAAAGACCCGGTTGGTACCCAGTGTGCTTTCATGAGATGAGAGCAGTGTTTAAACTCTCACCATGTTTTGCTTTGTTATTGACTTGGATCTGGTGAGAATACCGAGATCATTTGCATGCATGTAAAGCTTGTTTTGAGAATGTGAATTGCCATGTGATTGTAGGACCTTGATCCTTGCTTTGAGTCTACACCTGAAGAACTAGGTGAGTGGTATTTTTGATAAAGTTATGTTATACTTGTTTTGGTAAATCTTGCTTTGCCTTGTTTTGACGAAAGTATTTGTTAAGCATGAATGAATAGCCCTGTTTTGATGTATCAAGTGTAGGCCTTGTTTTGATGTTATTCTTGGAAAGTCCCTTGTGCTGGAGGACTCTAAACTTTCGCAGCACTAAGTGTAAAAGGATACGGTCCTTTCTTGAAAAGACTATATTGTTAAATCGGGCTACGGGCCTAAGTAACACAAGTTCCACAATGTTAAATCGGGCTACGGGCCTAAGTAACACAAGTCCCTCGTGCTGGAGGACTATAAACTTTCGCAGTACCTTTGACTAAACGATTACGGATCGTACAACCCTTGTTTTGATGAGCTTGATGTGTTTGTCGATGTCAGTAAGCATCCTTGAGACTTGTATGACTTGACAGATAAATACGGTTCATCCTTTGTTTGTTCGGAAAAGCTTGAGACTTGTAAGATTTGATTGATGAATACGGTTCATCCCTTGTTTTGCCGATGCCAGTAAGCATCCTTGAGACTTCTATGACTTGACAGATGAATACGGTTCATCCTTTGTTGTTTGGAAAAGCTTGAGACTTGTAAGATTTGATTGATGAATACGGTTCATCCCTTGTTTTGCCGATGTCAGTAAGCATCCCTTGAGACTTGTGATACTTGATTGATGAATACGGTTCATCCCTCGTCTTGATAAAGTTTGATGTGTTTTGTTTTGAAAGACTCTGGCTATATTCATGCAAAACCTTTATTATTAGTACCATTCACTGAGTATCCAAGCTCACCCTCTCTATATATATGTAGGTGATGAGCAGGACGTCGGCGACGCCTAGACTGTTTTGAAAGATTGTTTTGGATCCGTGCTTATGTCGGCTTTATTTTGTATTCATGTCGGCGAATCTTGAAAATCATGCTTCTTGGCTTGTAATTGCTGTATTTTGTATATGTCGGCTCAAGAAGCCTTTTGATCAAGATGTAATACGTATTTTGTTTGGTTGTATTCAAGTTGTAAGATGAATGACATTGCATTTGATCTATGCACAGCTCTTATGGACCACTTGTATTTTAGATTATTGCTTCCGCATTTGTGAGCCCCCTATATCCATACTCTGACTGTGTTAAGTTTTTGAAAGTTGGCCTTCGGTAATTACGGATTACTGGCCATCACGGCACCAAACTACTAGGGGCGGTTTGGGGTCGTGACAACAGCTGTCTTAAAATATCTGCAAAAGCAGATGCACAGTAGTCGACCGGCCAAAAATGTCATTTTGACAAAATTGAGTGCCGACCGGCAACAAACAGTGCCGGCCGACAATATACATTGCCGGTGGCAGCAAAAACCAGCCGGTGGCCTCTAGCCACTGTCGGTGATGTGTGGGGATGCCTCACAAGGCATTCCCTGCCCCTCCAAGGCAAAACACAAGTATTTGGTGCAAAACCAGACACTAAACAGTCGAGTTCGGAGATCCTGAGGCAAGGCGCGTAGCCGAGACCTCCGGAAACTCCAAACGAACACAAACATGGATAATCACCGAGTGTTCCAAGCGGTGACGTCCAAGTCTTGAGGACGGTCAAAAATGGGGTGTCTACAGTTGCCCCTCTTTGACAGAACTCGAAAGTCATAACAATGACGAGAGTGAATGTCAAAGCCCAGAGATGACCCATTTTTGACAAGGCCGAAGACTCAGACAAACAAGCAAGACAAACAAGATATGCGCCCGAAGGCAAGGGCAAAATGCAAGACAATGCATAGAGCCGAGCATAACTTATGATCATGCAAAGAAAGCTGTAATGAAGCACACATGCGACGATTTTAAGCTAGCAAACACCAATCTACACTACAATGCAGAAAGGATGTAAGAGAATTATGCAATTCTCAATACGTCTCACTCGGAGGATACAATACCTGTGCGGCTCGTCTGGTTGCACCAGCCTTAAATGAACCGTACATACAATATCGTGCCTGAAAAGAAAACAAACTGAACAGGTACAATATTGTTAGCAACATGCATAACAATGCAAGAATGGATATAAAATGATATGCAATATATACAAAACAATGTATAAATAATGCAAATGAAGATGCAATGTAATTGAAACAATGCAAACTACATGCAAAGCAATTGAATCACGATCCAATCACGAGTGGTTCGAAACCACACCTATGTCAAATAGATTGATGGAGGTAACAAGTCTGTCTACCATAGAACGGTCAACTGAACTATGAGCATTGTAGACAGACGCAAGAACAAGTATTGGGTGGAATGACATAAGTGGGGAAACGACCCGTTGGAGAAAGGACAATGATCCTAATGCCGGATGCAAAAATTATACTACAATGCAATGAAAATGAATATGGCACGCGGGCCAAACCAAATCTTGCCTAGGTAGGGCATGTACGCATACAAGCCACGTCTAACACAGAACGGTCTACTGAACTATGCTTCGACACGAGAAGTATGGGCACATACCAGACCAAGCTCAACATGGAAAGGCGCAAGCCATAAATGGGAGGTGGTGCAATGAATGCATGCGATCTACGATGCAATGGATATGGCACGCGGGCCAAACCGAATTTTGCCTAGGAAAGGCATGTACGCATACGAGCCATGTCTAACACAGAAAAGGTGCCGCAACCCTCAAACCAACATACCAGCGTGGAATAGGCGCGCACACATGCAAAACTGTGTTTTAACGTGAAAAGTAAGGGTACATACCAGACCAAGCTCAACATGGAACGACGCAAGCCATAAAGCTACAATGCAATGGAAATGGATATTTACAATGGATATGGCACGCGGGCCAAACCAAATCTTGCCTAGGAAAGGCATGTACGCATACGAGCCATGTCTAACACAGAAAAGGTGCCGCAACCCTCAAACCAACATACCAGCGTGGAATAGGCGCGTACACATGCAGAACTGTGTTTTAACGTGAAAAGTAAGGGCACATACCAGACCAAGCTCAACATGGAAAGGCGCAAGCCATAGATGGAAGGTGAGATGCAATGAATGCATGCAAATTACAATGCAATATTTACAAATATGCAATGGAAATGGATATTTACACAATGCATGACAATGCAGTATGATGCGATCTACTGGGGAGAATGCAATGAATGCATGCAAGCTACAATGGAAATGCATGACAATGCACTATGATGCAATGGCTATGATTGTAACTTTCCCTATCTTACTAACAAGGCGATATACTAGGTTGGTTCAGTATCCAGAACTGAGGCGCCGGCATGCTGCCTCAATCTATGGGGCTTCCATACAGATTTCAAGCCGAGGATACACCCCTGGGTATTTAAACCAGACTTTAGTCTCGGAACTCCCGAACCTTTGCGTTCTAGGCATAAGCCGTTCGAACTCTAGTTTCCACCGTCCCAGTTGGTCTTCTAGGAACTCACCGCAAACATAGGCAGGTGGCTTTACCAGACCACCGAAAGTCGTTCGGGCACGACAAACACCAAAGGAATTGCACCTTCAGAGGATTTAAGGTCTCCTGGACCGTGGTATACCTGCGAGGTTCGTCTGGTTGCTCCAGCCTCAAATGAACCGTTCATACAATATCGTGCCTGCAAAGAAAACAAACTTAATAGGTACAATATTGTTAGCAATGACGATGCGACCGAACTGCGCACATCAATGCGCCGAAGGTTTTGCACCTCCCAAGGATTTAAGGTCTCCTAGACCGTGCGTGTTTAAGGTCTCGCCAGACCATGCGTGTTTAAGGTCTCGCCAGACCGAGTAATATGCATGACAATGCAAGAATGAGGCACGCATGCTAACGCTAATGACGACACACATACCAGCGAAAATGTGACACGCATGCCAATGAAAATGAGACACGCGTGCCGATGAAGATGGGGCATGATGCAAGATGATACAAATGATACAAGTGTGACATGCATGCCACACGGAATGCAAAATGAAACAAATGAGACACGCGTGCCTCATAAGATGCAAAATAATGCAAGTGTGACACGTATGCCACACGGAACGCAAATGAAACAAATGAGACACGCATGCCTCATAAGATGCAAAATAATGCAAGTGTGACACGTATGCCACACGGAATGCAAATGAAACAAATGAGACACGCATGCCTCATAGGATGCAAAATGAAACAAGTGTGACACGCATGCCACACGGAATGCAAAATGAAACAAATGAGACACGTATGCCTCATAAGATGCAAGAATGATACAAGTGCGACACGCATGCCACACGGAATGCAAACTTTGACAATTGGACTTATACGCTACGCGAAGCCGATTTATATTCAAAACAATGCAATGTACTAACAAGTACAAGTAAGGTGCGCAAGATAGCGCGAGAGGATGCATGCAAGATGCAAGTAAGGTGCACAAAACAGTGCGATGCAGTGCGCAAAATAGCGCGAGTGATTTGCAATGCACAAAATAGTACGATGCGTTAAACAGCGCGAGTGATTTTTGAAATGCACAAAACAGTGCGATGCGCAAAACAGCGCGAGTGATTTGAAATGCACAAAAAAGTGCGATGCGCTAAACAGCGCTAGTGATTTTTGAAATGCACAAAACAGTGCGATGCGCTAAACAGCGCTAGTGATTTTTGAAATGCACAAAACAGTGCGATGCGCTAAACAGCGCGGTTGAAATGCAATGCACAAAACAGTGCGATGAAGATGCGCAAAACAGCGCGATTGATTTTGAAATGCACAAAACAGTGCGATGCGCAAAACAGCGCGATTGATTTTGAAATGCACAAAACAGTGCGATTGATTGTATGCTCTATGCAAATGATGACACGCATGCCAATGAAAATGTGACACGCATGCCAATGAAAATAAGGCACGCGTGCCGATGCGAATGGGGCACGCATGCCGATGTAAAATAATACAAATGAAATAAATGAGACACGCATTCCTCATAAGATGCAAAATGATGCAAGTGTGACACGTATGCCACACAGAATGTAAGATGATGCTAAGTGTGACACGCATGCCACACGGAATGTAAATGGACTTAAATGCGTAACAACGCACGTGTTTCGGAATGCATGACAATGCATGGAATAAAAATGCAATGACAATGCATGAGAGATGTGCATGACAATGCAAGGGGTGCGTGTTACAACGCATGTAGTATGTGCATAACAATACAACTGTGAGGCGTATGACAGTGCGATGTAATGCACCAAAATAGTGCGATGAACGCGTGTAACGTACATGGGGCAATTTCTGAATTTAAAAGGATACAAAAAGGATACACCTTGCACGAATTCGAGCGCCACGCGCAGAAGACACGACCCGAGGTCACAACGAAGGCCAGTAGAGCGTCGGAGATGCACTTTCTTGCACTTTCTTGAGCTATGAAGACCAGAAACTTCTCATATGGCGTAAACAAGGCTGTGGGAACACCACCGCCCGGAAGGGGAGGCCACCGGCTGTCCACCGGCTGCAGAATAACTCCATCGGCACAATATTATGCCGGCCGGCACAAAATGTTGCCGACCGGCAAACAGTTCCTGAGTCGGGGCAGTTTCGGCAATTCACTTCGGGTGTTTTAAAATAGGGTTTCCAACCCTATTTCCTCACTTCCTCCACCGCCGAAAACCCAAGCCCTCTCTCTCTAGAGTGTTTTTCTCTCCTTTTTCGCCCGTTTCTTCGCGTTCTACGCCCGTTTCGTCGTCGGATTCGCGATTTCCTTCGCGTTTTGGACATTTTCAACTGAACAAAACTTTGTTTCGGTGCCTCGTTTGGCGTTCCCGCCTTTTTGGGGTTTGTTCCCCTCACTTTCCTCTTGATTTCCGTGCCCTTCCACATTCCGGCCTTTTCGGTCATTTTCGGCCTTCCCAGGAGTTGACTTTTTGGTTGACTCTTCGTATTCTAGCCCGGTTTTCCTTCCTCCGGCTATTTTCTCATCATTCTCGACATGGCGGACGACATTCCACGCGGTGGGACTCCCCCGGACCACGAGATGGATCCCGGGGTCGAGCTTCTACCTTTGAACGAGCGCCCGTTCGACCCGGCGACCTACCGGCCAGCGATCCATGTTCTGTCCCCCGACGGACTCTGCCAGTTTCGGAGCTTCGAGAGGCACGTGCCACTCGAGCTATTGCTGCGCGAGCCTACCTCCCACCTGTCTTTCGGCGTTTCTGAGGTAACTCTCTTTCTTCTACTTTACTTTCTGCAATGTAGGGCACAAAAATTGTCGTAGCTTATTTGTACTCTTTAACTGCTTTAGCCTGATATGCTGTATACCGTAGTTGATCACGATCATATATACAACTGATATCTGCTTGAAACTGACACATGCACACACACTGCACTGGTCCTGAATCACCCAAACACACGGCACACACTGTATTCACACTGGTACCCGATATCTGCTTAAATCTGTCAAACTTGCACGCATGCTATATCTGTTTTGAACCACCCAAACACGCTGTAGTTCACTGTAAGCACACCGGCACCCGGTATTTGTTTAAACCTGTCAGACTTGCACACATGCTACATCTGTATGCCTCTTAAAACTGCATTTTGAATGTTGTCTTGCAATTGTTATTTTCCGTTTACAGGAGGATTCCCATACCATCCGCGGGTATGGGAACACTGGCGCTCGGGATTGGTATGACGAGCTCCCTGACGCGGTCCGTCGCATAGTGGACCGGGCGGGCTTCGGCGCCTTCTGCCGAGGGCTCTCTAGGCTCACCACGTGCAGACCTCTCCTTGCCGCTCTGGCGGAGAGGTGGTGGGACACCACCGATTCATTTCACTTCTCCACAGCAGGGGATATGACGATGACCCCTTACGATTTCTCGATGCTCACAGGCATCGGGGTAGGGGGTGATCCGATCCCCTTTGATATCGACATGGATGAGTGGACTGCCACTCAGATCCATCTGCTAGGTGAGGCGCCACCTCTAGCTCGTCCAGGTTTTGTCCGGTATTCCTGGTTTGAGGTGTAGTTTAGGGTCCAGCCCACTCTCGTTGATGCAGATCCGATGACCCCGGAGGTCGAGGAGAGGTATGCTCGCGGCTTCCTCATGTTCTTATTCGGGACGACCATCTTCGCCGACCGGGCGAACACCGTGCCTCTCTGCCTTCTCAGCGCACTGGTGGACGTCCGAGACATCCTGTATTATGATTGGGGTGGCACCGCTCTGGCCACCCTCTATGGATACATGAGCTCAGCTTCCCGCGGCAGCGGCCAGTTGCTCGGAGGCTATTGGCAGGCTTGGGAGGTACATTTCTTCTTCGCTTTTCATTTCTGCTTTTCTATCTTTTCTGTACTCTGTACACTGCACACACTGTAGTCTGCTTTATACTTGCTGCATACTGTACACACGGCACACACATTCTTTCTACTTTACACTGACTGTACACTGCTCACACTGCACACTCTGCACAATACACTGCACAACACACGGCTGTGCCATTTCTGCTTTTCTTCTATATTCTGCTTCATCTGATAGTCATATTGATGTTTTCTCTGCAGTTGTGGGTTTACGCCTACTTTCTTAGGCTCGCACCCGTATCGGTCACGGAGACCCCTCTGGTCATCCCTTTCTCACGCCGCTTTGACGGGAGATGCACCCGGCGGCCACGAGGGACATTCGGCTTTTTCCGCCGATACTTCGACACCATCACCCCCGCGGAGGTATGTTTTACTTACAGTTTATTTAAGCTTCGCCTTTCCACTGCATATTTCAAAAACAGTAGATAACAAACTGTATTACATTTTCAGATCACCTGGCAGCCGTGGGCTCCTTTGCCAGCTGTGACGCGGGATCGGTTTGCCAGTGCAGATGAGACCTCGCGTTTTCGGATCTTGTTAGAGGGCCCGGTCTGTCGGGCTTGGTACCTAGGTGAGCGTTTCCTACGCCAGACCCTAAGGTTACCTGAGCAGATAGTCCCGGTTCACCCTCTTGCGAATATGAGGGAGACCGAGGGACTCACCACCGAGCAGATGGATGATTTCACCATCGGTTGGGAGGAGGCCCGCTTTAGAGGCACCGGCGACTATCGGGAGTACGTGCAGACGTCCTGATGCGACCTCTGAGCGGCGGCCGTCGAGCGGAGGGAGCTAGGCCCGCGGCGCCAGCGGCTGGGGCAGGAGCGGGAGCTTCGAGGAGGGCCCGAGTCCATGGTAGGGGCGGAGCCCAGAGAGGACGGGGGGCTGGTTGGCCCGCCCTGCCTGCTTTACTGACTTTCCGGGGGCAAGGTGGGGCTACCTATCAGATCCCCTTCGCCCCTCCGCCGGCTAATCCCGAGTTTGTCGGTGTCCCCGACTTACCTCCGGTATGTATTACTGTATTTCTGTACAGCCATTTCATTTCAGTTTATTTGATATTCCACAGAATACTGATGCATCTGATATTTTTGCAGGCTTCTTCTGCGTACACCCGGCAGTCATTGGAGATGAATGCCTCCATGATAGGTATGCTCCAGCGGACTTTTGATCTCGTGGCCCTCTACAGCATTCCGGTATGTTCTTCTGACACTGGCCTCAAACCATTCATATACTGCTTCACATAATCTGATGCATGGCACAACACCTGATACACTGATCTCACAGCATCTAATACTCTGCATACATTGTATTCTGCACTGTACTCTGCACTGGTAAACTGCTCACGGCATTCATACACTGTACTCATACACTGCATTCTGCACTGTTAAACTGCCCACGGCATACACACACTGTACTCATACACTTCATTCTGCACCGTTAAACTGTCCACAGTATACACACACTGTACTCATACACTGCATTCTGCACCGTTAAACTGCACACGGCATACATACACTGTACTCATACACTGCATTCTGCACCGTTAAACTGTCCACAGTATACTAATGCGTTTCCCTTTTTATGTACTTTTTCAGCCTCCTTTCCAGATTCCTATGGCAGGAGGTGCTCCAGCTGGACCTTCCGTCCCTGCCCGAGGGAGAGATGAGGAGGGCCGAGTATTCCCCCGCTCCAAGGCGGGGCTCGCTCATGTCGGGAGCAGCTCGCGAGCTCCAGTCCCGTATGATGATGATGACGAGGAGTCAGAGGCGGAGGCAGAGGCGGAGTCCGGGTCATCGGAGGAGGAGACCGGAGGCGGTTCTAGCTCGGGCTCTGACGACGATGCTGATGATGCTCCTGGACCCTCGTCCAGGAAGAGGACCAGGACAGACTGATGGCCCTTGGAGTGCTCGACACAGATGCGGATTTTTGTTTTTTTTTTCTCTCTTGTACTTTTCCTCTTTTCTTTGGTAGTTAGATTACCTTGTACTGCCGCAGACAGATTTTGTTTTCTTCAAAACTTTGTACTTTGAAAGAGATTATGAAATGAACAAAATTTTTGCCTAAAAAGTGTTACATCTACATATCTCATGTATTGCATCGCATCCCATTATGTTACACTTCAATGTAAATGGAATTGATTGGTTGTCTGAAAATTGAACACTTGCACTGTAATAATCCGATAACTAAACAGCCAACAGCAAAATAACCCAAGCAGCCCACTGCCTGATTCTGGACACACAGCCCTTACTCTGTTGGGGATTAATTTGCATACAGCCCATAACACAGCATTCGGTTCATCCTGCACACAGCAAACTTGAGTGAACGGCCCAATCTGACAAGACGGAGCTCAAAGACGGTACCGGTTGGAGTTGAAGCATGCTCCAATGTAGAGAATGGCACAGCATTCTGAGTGTAAATGATTTTTGAAATCGAATGAGGGTTTTTCAACCGGGGTATCGAGCCTACAACTGAACACAGCGGGGAGGACTCAAATATAGGTACACGACCTAAACATAACGAGACACGCTCGGGAAAGACTAAAAACAAAAGACGAGACCGTCAAATCAAGAAGACACGACACACAGACGCGTCAACGAAGAGGGGGGATCTCTGATCACGAGGAGCCAGTTTCTCTGGGTATTGTTTCCCACCCCCTTCTGATTTGTGATTCTCACATCACTCGACTCTCAGGCTCGGATTTTCTCTCAAAACCCTTTTTCCTCACTTTTCTCTCAACTCACACCTCTCTATTCTTCATTCTCTCATTTTTATCCCTCCCCAGGGTGTTTAATGAATGAATAGGAAGTTGCGGGTTCATTCCCAATGCCGTTAGCTCACAGCTATTTCTTCTGGTGGGTAGAGTGCCCTCTTGGCAAGTATGTTGATGATGGGGGAAAGGAGGAGCGCCTGGCCCAACTATGCCCCTAGTTCATCACTTTAACCATTCTTTTCGTTTTGGTTTTCTACTAAAACAATTTTGATCAAAATGAAAGTCGGATTAACGTACTTGTTCGATTTTTGATTTGAAAAGCATGCAAGTCGGGCTGTAAGCACTGAAAATTTTCCTTTTGGGTCCAAGACAATGGTCCAGTTTTGGAAAATGGAAGAGTTTTCGAGAAAATAGTCAACCTTAGTAAAAATTTTCAAAAACCATTTTTCAAACAGTCAATGCTCAACGAGCATGGAACTTACTCTTTGAGATGCGCAACCTCGGATCGGAGGCAATGGGAAATTGCCCCTGGTTTGAAGGGGGGGTGGCAACGGAAAGTTGCCCCTGGTTTGAATGGCGTCTCACGACGGCTCGTGGTAACGGAAAGTTGCCCCTTGTTTGGATGATGCCGCAGCAGTCTGCAAACAGTCTTCATTGGTGGTGGTCGAACTCTCGGACACAGAGATGACGAAGTCGTCACAACAAATATATGGACACAATCACCTTGAAGGGTGTTGGCGACTGGACTTTGAGATGAAATCGAAACGATTGCATGGACTGGGACGCTATGAAAGCGTTGGGGGCTGGACTTCATGATGAAGTTGCCTACGTATCCCAAACATGGGAATCAAGCCTTACGTAATTCCGGTTAAGGTACACTCAGGTATTTTAACCTTCACTTTTCAGGCCCTAACTTTTGCCAAGGCGCCCGATGCGGGTTTTCGACCTTGTGAGCTTCTTTTATTCATTTTCTTTTGTTTATTTCTTTTTCTTTTCTTTTGCATTTTTCTTCTTTTCTTTTTTGCTTCTTTTTTTTTGGTATTTTTTGCTTGCTTTTTTTTTTCTCTTGCTCTAACTTTTGCCTGGGCCGCCCTTCCGGGTTTTCGGCCCAGCGAGCCTCTCAAAGGGTAAAAGTGTAACAAGTCCATGCCAAATGGTTTTTGAAGTTGAAGCCTCTTTGTGTCTAGGAGAACGGTTGTTGCAATGATTTGTGGGAGAATCCATCATGATTGCTCCACGAGCTTCTTCTGGTGAGATCTGATCTTCTTGATTCAATTTCGGCGCCTCTTGGTCGAGGGCTGCTCCTGATCTGGCCATACAGACCTTGCATGACGTTTGACCGTTGAACTTTCTGAACGTTCTGAACGGGTTCAAAGTTTGAAAAATGAACGGGTTGAATCTTGAGGCTGAGAGCGATCCTAGGCTGCGCAATCTCAAGAGCGATTCCACACAGGTCTTCACAGGGCCGCGTAAAACATTTGTTTTTGAAAGTTTTTAAGAAAGCGACAAATCGCTCGCGCCGAAAATAGTGTGGAACCAATCTGGATCAAGCCAGGATCCTTCTCAGTACTCATGCCGACAAGCATGGTTTCATTTATTAAAAGGCTTAGCATGCTTCTCTTTCTCTCAAAATGATCAAAATTTTGCAAAACCCGAGGAATTCCTTCCTCTTCGTTTTCACCGCAGTATTAAAGAGGTTTTGAAAAACATAGGTTAATGCAATGAGTTTGGCGCACAGGAGAGCAGGCGAGATGTACTGTCAGCCCAATCAAATTCTCTGGCACTTATGCTGAAAGCAAGCACGAAAGTGAGATAGCAACAGCTGTTTCATTCAGATTTGTTGATGTAACTGGCCTCTCGGCAGAAACAGACTCAAAAACAAAGCAGGTAATTACAAGATAAAACGGTGTTCGAGGCAACAACTCCGGAATCACCTGGTATTCTATACAAAATGGACCGACTCGCTACAACAAGACAGACCTTTAAGCAAAAAGACTGACTCAAGACAAAGAGACAGACTCAAAACAAAAGACTGACTCGATACCCGAGCCAGGGTTTACAAAGCTAGCGTTCACAGCCACTCAAAAATGCGTGCCAGATGCCACATTCAAAATACATCCAGATGCCGCCCGCAGGTGGTTCACCTTCTGATTACATACTTGCAGTATCCGTGTCCTCAAAATCCAATAACTGAATAGTAACGGACTTGGCTGCGGTGGGCGGGAGGATAACCTCGTTGTCAATCAAATCTTGCACCTCATGACGGAGGCGGAAGCAATTATCGGTGGCATGACCTGTCTGCTGGTGGTACGCGCAGTACTGAGCAGCATCATGCGTTGCGGGGAGATTTATCGGGAGAGGCCGAGGCTCCAAGGGTTTAAGGTGCCCCCTCTCGGCAAGGATCTGAAGTGCCTTGGACAAAGGCATATAGAGAGCATGAAAGGTCCTGCGCCCCCGGGGCAGGTACTTTGGGGTCTGAGCGCTCTTACTAGCTGCACAAGCGAAAGGGTCGGCAGGCGCCACTCTAGCTTTCTGATCTTTCCCGGGTGCAGGGGCGGGAATAGGAGGAGCTATCTTGGCATGACGGGGCCTATCCCGATTTTCTGACTGGCTTGAACTACCCTTAGGTGGAGTGGGGAAAGCATCCTCCACAGTTTTTGCCACAACTGCAGATATCTGTTGCTTGTTCATCCCCCCGGCTTTCAAAGCCTCGACTGCCCACAGCAGTTGTTCGATGGGATCGGTGTCTATCTTTGCTTTGTCTTTTCCTCTGGCCTCGGCCTGATCGGGGGTTTGAGTTGATGTTGATATGTCATTGCCATAGCTGGAGGCCATCTCCGGTTGGCTAAGTTCAATCACAATGCGCCCCAACAACGGGGGCTCCTGGGGTACAAAACTCCCGGCATACGGTGCAGCTGGAGGTGAAGCTGACATTCCATAGGCGAGATCCGCCACGGACCTCTGGAGATCACCTATCATCCCCATTAGTTCGAATGTAGTAGGCTCGCGAGCCTGGTATAGCTGGGGGGCCCAAACCGGGTGCACAACAGGCGACCTGGGTGGATGTGACATATCAATGCTGGTCTCACCTTGCGGGGTGATCCCTTGCTCTAATGCGGCTGTCATAACCACGATCTCTTCTGAATTCTGCGTCATCACAAGCCCTGCCGCGGCAAGGGGGACACTGGCTATTCTGTACCGACTCTGGATACTCTGAACTGAAAGGAGAAACAAACAGTATTTTAGCCCGAACAGATCAAACACGGGTGTAGCTGAACAACTGTACTCTACCACTGATCACTGTTCCCAAAAATCACTGTTCCCGAAAACTGAACCCTGATACCCGCAGATAACTGATTCTCATAACTGATACTGATACTGGTGTCCTCAGGTTTGATACTTAAACTTGCAAACTGATATGTACTTTCCCTGTAGAGATACACTCTAAAAGCACACATAGCAAGTAAAGAGAGCCAAAACACCCCTATGTTGGGGTAGGATTTCCCTGTCCTATTTTGTCAGGAGCTAGGGTTTCACTATGCACACAGCGGTTTTCAAACAACCTAATATCGGGTAAGCAGCCTGTCCTAACTTGGAATGGTCACTATAGATTCTGAATATGCACTAGGTCGAATGGTCGAAAAGGGTGCCCCGGTAAACCGAGGTTTGTGTTCCCATGCTGTCAGAGCCCATAACCGGTCAGCCTTATGGTCATGCCTTGACAAGACAAGCCTCCGGCAAACCGTTCAGGAATGGCAGATGGCAAACACTGTGTTCCTAGGCGCACCAATGCACATGCAATGCAAAGAGACACATAAATGAAATCAAAACAGGATATCACGAGTTCGAGTCAAGCTCTCCATAGTCCCCAGCAGAGTCACCAGAAACTATAACAAGTCCACGAGGGACCCTCGCTACAGTTCGGACTCGATTTTTGTCACGGTTCTGAGTCTGAACCAAAGAGTCCAAATCCGGCAAATCGTTTTGAGAAACAGATTTTTGAAAAGAAGTGCCAAACATGGACTGCTTTGCTAGATACAGAGTCGCCAACTAAATATTTTTTAATGGGGAAATTTAGGAAACCCTAACTCGGTGCCGAAGGCCACATGTCCGTCATCACCGGAGTTGTCTCAGCTCGGGAGCTTGGGTACGATCGGGGAAGGTCAGCTATGAGCACCCCCTTTCGCCCGGTCCGAAGACCGGCCTCTACTAACCATGATATCTGATTTTGAAAACGTTATGTGTTCTTAAACCAATTATTAGCCTAGCGTTACTATGTTATGCGCGCAGCAAACAAGTATAGACTAGATTGCCTAATTTGGAAACAAGCATTGCATATCCGTTTGTTTTGAAAAGCGCTTTGGAATTTGCTACTCGCAAGTAGGCTAAAATACGGATTTCAACGAGTTTTTCCAACTCAAACAATCCAACCTTCACCCACAGGCATTAAAACAGTTTAACACATAAGCACTTAGCCGCATGGCAGGCATACTGTCATGGCAACACTCACACGCATGCGGGATGCTAAAGCATAAATACTTACATCGTACTCCGTGCCAAAACAGTAAACTAGTTAGCAAACATGCATGTCCTAGTTCATGTTAAGAATGGATAATGTATCGCATGCAAAAATGCAATCTAGACAGGCTCGGCTAACCTAAACATGGCATGTGAAAATGCGATCAATTTGATGCACGTATTCAATTTGGAATTGAAGTACAAATGCAGTTAGCGTGATGTACCGAGCCTAATGCATGCAATACAAATGCATGAATGCACACATGCATAGCATAAGGTATGCTAAATTAAACGTGCCCTAATACTAACCATCAAAGCAGATAAGTAAAAGGGAAGAAAGAAGTGGGGATTGGAAGACATACACTCCACTCACACACACTTATTACAGATTTGCCCTCGCTCGGAGGGACCAAATAAATAATACAAATTAATTAACTACGCAAGCTAATTAATATTACAAATTGCCTAATTAATTAACAAATTAAATAAGCTAAGAAAAGCAGTAAACCACCTCGGGGGGAGGGCCAAATGCAGCGCATGCTCGGATCTTGCTCGGAATCGCACCGCCATGCATAGTCTGCCTCTGTTTTCCTTCCTTCACTCCTCTGGAGGTTGTCAAAACCTCAGGACTGCTTCCTTGGACATCGGGAAACACCACCGGCTGAATGGAATTGCCACCGGCAGTGGGATGTGGCCACCGGCCATGGATGAAGCTATCGGCAGAGAAGATGTTACCGGTCGGCACTTAAAACTGCCGGTCGGCAGAGTGTTCCTGCAGAATCTGCAATTGACAGCAGCAGAGAGCAAGGCAAAGCATGGCAGCACAATTCAAGGCATATATGCACCAATTATGTCTCTTATCATGGTAATGACTCAAAGGGGCATATTTCTCGGTTCTTGGACCACCAATCACGCATTTCCATGCATGATGGCCTAAGTGACCAAGTGTGCAACTTTCATGTCAAATGAAATGCAAACCATACAAACAAACCAAGGCCCAATTCCTATCATCAAGTCCAGGAACAAGGCATGCATGCAAGATGCAATGCAACCTAGGCATGCAAGCTAAGGATGCAACATGGCATGGCAGGGCACTTATGCAAGCATACAAGCAAACATGAGGCAATGCAAATGGATGAAAAGATGGACTTAAACATGATTTGGGCAGCTCTAAATAGGCCCAAAACAGTGGCCAAAGTGATCAAAATAAAGGACCAAAACACATACACACATGCACATGTTGAAAGGCCAACACTTAGGCACAAATTGGATAACTCTCAAACCCATTTGAAAGAAGGATATCATGGACTAATGGCATGCAAAGTAAGCATTGAAAAATCATGTTAGGATGGTGCCAAACCAAGCAACAAATCAAGCCAAACATGCAACAAATAGCCCAAGTGCTCAAAGCAAACCAATGGAGTATTGAACTACTCTTAGCAAGACCAAACATGGCATGAACTTATTGACCAAAAACAGAGTTTTAGCACATTAAGACAAGGCCTAAGGATCACTTAGATGGCATCCAAATGACTTAAGTTCAAAGGCATGCACAATGGCCAAAACATGGAGCATACTACACAAGCTTCCAAAGCATTAAAGATGCATCCAAGGTAAACATATAGGCATGCAAATAGGACTAAAATGACATGGTGGATGATTCCAAAGCACCAAATCAATGCAAAAATGTCATACTTAAGGCCAACAAGTCGGAATGCAAAGGGGCTATACTAAGCATGCCAAATCCGACACAAACAACCATGGATAGACCTAAAACATGGCAAAATATGCACAAAATCTTCACAAGACTAAGCCTAAAACATGCTCCAACAAGGGCTAACAACCTAAGGCACATTGAGGCAATAACATGGCATTACATGGTAGGTATGCTAAGCATGCATGGTGTACCAAAACCAACAAAAAAACAGAGGTATAATATGACATATTAAACACAAAAAACAGCCAAGGCATGGTCAACATGAAGCTTAGCTAGATGCTCCCTCAAGAGGCCAAAAATGGTCCTTTTCAAGGACAACAAGGAGAGGGGGTGGCCCTCCCCTTTTGGAGACTTGAGGCACCATCTCCACCACTGAAATCCCTCAAGATTTCAGTGGTGAAGAGGCCCAAATACCAAAGTCTCGAAGCTTGCTCAAAATGGCTCAAAATGGGGCCTTTCAAGGCCTAAGAGGGGTCAAACACCCTCAAACCACAAAACACTCTTAATAAACAATCAAGAGGACTAAAAAACAGAACTTTTTTGTATTATACACTAAGCACAAAAACAGCTCTAAGATAGGTAGAAAATCAATGCAAAAATGGGGAATATAAAGTCAAAATTGTTACCCTTGAAGACTTTCTTCACAAACAGTGGACCAGCTGGTTCTTCAAGCTCAAAACCACTCAAGAACACCAAGAACAACCTCCTAGAACCTCAGTAGCTCAAGGAAGGTGAAACACTATGTGTTTGTGTGCAATAGTAAGACACAAACACACTTTAACACACACAAGAGGGAAAAAAGAGAGAGATAATGTGTATCAAACCCTAACCCTAGAACTCAAACCATAAAAATGGCTATCTAAGCTCTCTAAAATATCTCAAGTGTCTAACCCTTACAACAAGAGAGAGCCCCTCTCTTTATAGAACTTCTTGTCTTGTAAAGCTTACAAGACAAGCTTCTTAAGAGGGAAATCCCTCCATACACGTGTATGGAGGGGAGCCAAAAGCAAGACAGCTGTCTTGAAATATCTGCAAAAGCAGATGCACAGTAGTTGGCCTGCCAAAAATGTCATTTTGACAAAATTGAGTGCCGACCGGCAACAAACAGTGCCGGCCGGCAATATACATTGCCGGTGGCAGCAAAAACCAGCCGGTGGCCTCTAGCCACTGCCGGTGATGTGTGGGGATGCCTCACAAGGCATTCCCTGCCCCTCCAAGGCAAAACACAAGTGTTTGGTGCAAAACCAGACACTAAACGGTCGAGTTCGGAGATCCTGAGGCAAGGCGCGTAGCCGAGACCTCTGGGAACTCCAAACGAACACAAACATGGATAATCATCGAGTGTTCCAAGCGGTGATGTCCAAGTCTTGAGGACGGTCAAAAATGGGGTGTCTACAGTAACATGGCATTCATCATTTCTTTTAGGGTTCTATTCTTTCTTTCAGCAATTGCATTTTGCTGAGGAGAATAAGGTGTTGTAGTTTGGGGAATAATGCTATGTTGTGCACAAAATTCATTTAATGGTGCATCATATTCACCACCCCTATCACTTCTAACCATTTTAATGGTTTTACCAAGTTGATTTTCAACTTCTGTTTTGTAGAGTTTAAACATTTCTAAGGCTTCATCTTTACTTCTAAGTAAATAAACATAACAATATCTTGTACAATCATCGATAAATGTTATGAAATACTTTTTGCCTCCTCTAGTTTGAACAAATTTTAGATCACATACATCAGTATGAATTAATTTTAGAGGTTCGGTTTTCCTTTCAACCGATTTAAATGGAGCTTTAGTTAGTTTCGCTTCTACACAAACTTCACATTTATGATTTGGATTAATTTTAAACTTTGGTATATAATCTAAACCAATTAATCTACGTAAAAGCATTAAAATTCACATGTCCTAATCTACCATGCCATAAATTCGACTCAAGAATAGAAACAAAAGATGTGTTATTCTTATTCATAGCAACTTTTGGTACAACTGTCATTACATTCAATTTAAAGACACCATCACTCATGTATCCCTTACCAACATACATACCACTCTTTGTTAATACAAATTTATCAGACTAGAAAACAAGCCTAAAACCATTTTTACTTAACAAAGAACCAGAAACTAAATTCTTCCGGATGTCAGGTACATGCAGTACGTTGTTGAGGGTCAGTTCTTTCCCTGATGTCATCTTCAAGATCACCTTTCCTTGTCCAGCCACAGTAGAAGTAGAAGAATTTCCCATGAAAAGTTGTTCACCATTTGCAGCCTCATTGTAGGTAGTGAACATGTTCTTGTCTGCACAAATGTGACGAGTTGCTCCAGTGTCAACCCACCACTCCTTGGGATTTCCAACCAAATTAGCCTCAGACACCACAGCAGAGAGGTTGATGTCATTCACTCCGTCAGAGATGTAATCAAGTTCAGTTACATTGGCCTAATTGGTAGTCTTCTTGCTCGTACTTTCATGATCCTTCTTAGGGCGACGGCAGTCAGAAGCTCGATGTCCAGTCTTGGCACAGTTATAGCATTTTCCTTTGAACTTCTTGTTGCTATCGCCTTGTTTAAGACCATCTCCAATAAACTTCCTCTTTTTGTTATGTGGTTTATGAACTTGTTCAACCACATTAGCCTTGGACTCAATGGGATTTTTCCCATTCCTCTTTTCAGCCTTTCGATTATCTTCCTCAATTCTCAGTCTTATAATAAGTTCATCCATGATCATCTCTTTGCGTTTATGTTTTAAATAATTTTTGAAATCTTTCCAAGCCGGTGGTAACTTTTCCACTAAAGCAGCGACTTGAAAAGACTCGCTCAGAGACATGCCCTCAAAATGAATATCATGTAAAATTAATTGAAAACTTTGAACTTGAGAAATTACCGTTTGGGAGTCTACCATAACAAAGTCCAGAAATTTACTGACAACAAATTTCTTCATGCCGGCATCCTCTGTCTTATATTTCTTCTCCAAAGAATCCCATAATTCTTTTGCTGACTTCAGAGGACTGTAAACATTATACAGCATATTGTCAAGGCCATTGAGGATGTAGTTTCTGCACAGGAAATCTGAATGTTTCCAAGCATCTACAGCAGCAACAACTTGTCGTTCACTTTCACCCACTTTAAGTGTTGGAGCCTCTTCATGGAGAAACCGGACCAAATTTATGGTTCTAAGATAGAACAACATCTTCTGCTGTCATCTCTTAAACTCAGTATCATTAATTTTTTCCCGTTGTTCTCCATGATTTATTGGTACATGAACATGGTTCTGGATAGGGACAGGTGTTGGTGTAACAATCGAAGTACTACTTCCAATTGCAGTTTCAGTAGCAGTAGCCATAATCTCTGATTACAAAAATCAGAAAAAATTAAAACATAAATTAATTTTCTTGTTACTAAACCAGAAAATAAATTATTACACATAATAATTTTGTTTTCCTTATTACTAAAACTAGAAAAATAAAATATCACAATAATTTTCTGTAACACAAATTAATATTCTGTAATTGTTAATGACACCAGTATATTACTACTAGTTGCCAAAGAAAAGAGACAGTATATTACTACTATCTGTCACATAGAATAAACCACTATTTGTTTTTCCAACCAGAATATGTCTTTATGAAATCACAGAAAATTAAATACAATGAAGATAGCAAAAATAAGTCTGTCTTAAGATTGTTGGACATTCTTCACTGTATTTAAATAGATTAAATTCTGTTGTGTACTAAACAACAACTAGAATATTAAGATATAAAGGAAAGGTGAGAAAAACGTTTGATTACAAAAATCAAACTAGAAATAGAATTAAATAAATAAAAACAGATTTTATTTTGTTACCAAAACAAAATTAAAATCTGATTTAAATAAATAATAAAATAGAAAATAAATAAATAACTTACTTGATTAATATCTTGATTATTATTTTGATCAAGTCCAGTATTTGACACTGTGTCCTTAAGAAAGATTCGTCCTCTCCATGGTGCTTTCAAAATGTGGTTGTCTGTCTCCCAGGATGAAATGATCAACTACAAACAATAGCAGCACTACAAATTGTTTGCCTAACGAACACACTAAGTGTTTACACTCTTTCTTATAGAAATTAAATGCAGCAAAATACAGAGAATTATAGCGGAGGTATGAAACCTGTTTGGTTTTGAATTAAACAGATTTAAATTTGTTGGGTTCAAAATTCAAACAGATAAAAACGGGAAGGGACCTGTTTGGGTGTACAGAAAAATCGGACCAGTTTATTTCTGGAATTAATTTGAATTCTGGATTTTATTTTTTCAAAAAATAAAATTAAATTCAAATGTTTTTGACCCAAAAAGATAGATATTGGGCATCCGCGCCGAAGCCCAGGCCCAGCCCGCCCGACCGGACGAACGGACGGTGGCGGCAGCGCGCACGCTCGTGTGGTGATTTTTGGGTCCAATGGGTCTAGCCCATTTTGCCCATAACCTCCCTCTCTAAAACACTTGGGTACCCCTTGGGGCACACCCCAAGTTCTAATCCCATGCCTTATAAACCCAGTCAAAACTTCCCACCAAATCAATGTGGGACAAGCCTTATTCAAACCTTTAAGGATTTTTCACCAAAACTCCATTTCCATGGAGCATACTTTGGCTTCAATTTCCCATTCACTCGGTAATGGTTTTGAGCAACCAAATATACCACGTGAATCACAACACGGCATAGAATGCGTTACCACTTTGACCCGCGAAAATCGACGCTCGGGTCCCACCTAAAAATTAGACCAAAGTTAGGAAAAAATTCTGATTTTACCCAGAATTTTCCAACCATTTCCAACAATCCTCCACATGAATGGAATTTGATTACAATGAAAATGCAACAATATGCAGACTTTATCGAAAGAGTATAAGTCGAAAATATCTTGCATCAGGATAGGTAAATTTCGGCCTTGAACCTTCCCTAGTGATAACCTATCGGACTTACTAGCTAACCAATGGACGCGATGTGTTCTCACTATTGTGTTCATTTTGGCCTTGAACGCTCCTAGTTTTCATGAGTGTTTCTAGAGAATTAAGCCTTTTTCATTCTCATAGAACCGGCCCCAGTTCGACACTCATAGAGATGATTCTTATTATGAGTATCTCCTTATACTCGTCTTGATTTTCATGCCTAAATCAAGATATAAGTAATCATTAAAAGCAAAACTTATCCTTATACCCCTGCATACAACATATGTTGCAGATATCACTCTCATCACAGGATTGGGTAGGGAATTTTAATCCCTTGGTGATTTCTGGCGAGCCACACATAACTTAGTTGTCCCTTTGAACTTAGTTCTTGGGATCTCCAGTCATATAAGTAGGGTTACCATTTATGATAACGCTTATGTAATAGGCTTTAATCTCATCCCCTTCAATGAACTATACACTAGCTCTTTTGTCAAACCTTTTGTTAACGGATCCGCAATATTCTTTTTAGATTTTATATAATCTATTGAGATTATTCCATTCGACAACAATTGCCTATAGGTATTATGTCGATGACGAATATGTCGTGACTTACCGTTATACATATGAATCTGTGCCCTACTTATTGCAGATTGACTATCACAATGAATGCAAATAGCTGGCACAAGTTTTGGGCACATAGGAATGTCTTCTAAGAAGTGACGAAGCCATTCTGTTTCTTCTCCTGCTTTGTCTAAAGCAATGAACTCGGATTCCATTGTGGATCGTGTGATGCATGTTTGTTTCGTGGACTTCCAAGAAACAGCAGCGCCTCCCAGAGTAAAGACATATCCACTAGTGGATTTTGAATCTTTTGTATCCGATATCCAATTTACATCAAAATAACCTTCAAGTACTGCTGGATATCGAGTAAAGTTCAAACCATGATCACGAGTAATCTTAGATATCTAAGAACCTGAATAATCGCTTTCCCATGGTCTTCTCCGGGGTTACTAGTGTACCTACTCAATTTACTGATAGCATAAGCTATATCAGGACAAGTACAATTCATTAGGTACATTAGGCTTCCAATGATTTGGGAGTATTTTAACTGAGACACTGCATCACCTTTATTTTTCGATAAATAAAGATTGATGTCTACAGGCGTTCTAGCTACATTCAAATCATCCTTGATAAATTTACCAAGAATTTTCTCAATATAATGTGATTGAGATAATGCATATCCGTCAAATGTTTTAGTAATTTTCATTCCTAATATAACATCTGCGACCCCCATATCTTTCATATTAAATCTTTTGTTAAGCATTTGCTTAGTTGATTTGATCATGTTTTGACTGCTTCCAATGATAACCGTGTCATCCACATAAAGACAAACTATGACATATCCTTAGTCAGTGTTTTTAACATAGGTGCATTTGTCACATTCGTTTATCTTAAACCCATTAGTAAGCATTGCATGATCAAATTTTTCATGCCATTGCTTAGGTGCTTGTTTTAATCCATAAAGAGACTTTACAAGCCAACAAACTTTCTTTTCTTGTCCCGACACTACAAACCCTTCAGGTTGCTCCATATAGATCTCTTCATTTAGATCACTGTTTAGGAAAGCTGTCTTAACATCCATTTGATGTATTTCTAAATTAAATAACACTGCTATAGAAATAAGCATGCGAATAGATGCTATTCTTGTCACAGGGGAATATGTGTCAAAATAATCCGGACCTTCCTTTTGTCTGTAACCTTTAACTACAAGTCTTGCTTTATACTTGTCAATTGAACCATCTGCCTTCATTTTTCTCTTGAATATCCATTTACATCCAAGAGGTTTAGAACCTGGTGGAAGATCCACCAATTCCCAAGTATGATTTTGCATAATGGATTCAATTTCATTATTAACAGCCTCTTTCCACAAAAAGTGCTTGAGGACCTGTCATTGCTTCCTTAAAGCTTTGAGGTTCATTTTCTAACAGGTATGTCAGGAAATCTGGACCAAAGGATTTCGATGTTCTCCCTCTCTTACTTCGTCTTGGTTCAACATCAGTTAAATCCTATTGGTCGAGACCATTACTTGTCTTTTGTGTTTGATTGTCATTAGTCTCTTGACTTTGTGTACAATCATAAGTTCTTTTCTGTAAACTTAATTCTTCTCATTTCTTGTAAGGAAAGACATGTTCAAAAAACACAGCATTCCTTGACTCTATAATAATGTTCACATTTATATCAGGTATTTCTGTTTTATAAGTTAGAAACCAATAAGCACTACTATTCTGTTTTAAGTATTTGTAGGAAGGTGGTCGACCTTTCCACAATTCATAAGAAGTGCTGTTGGTTTTCCTGTGGGGTATTCTGTTAAGAATATAATTAGCATACAATATTGCTTCCCCCTACAAGTTCTGTGGTAAGCCTGAATTTAGTAACATGGCATTCATCATTTCTTTTTGGCGACTAAAAAGCACATTTGGTAGCTGAAAGTATAGGTTTTGGCGACTAAAAAAGCATTAGTAGCCAAAAGTAAAGATTTTTGGCGACTAAAAATCTGTTTGGTTGCCCATATATGGCTTTTGCCGACTAAAAAAATTTTAGTAGCCAAAAGTAAGGCTTTTTGGCGACTAAAAAAAATTAGTAGCCCAAAGTGAGGTATTGGGTGACTAAAAAGATGTTTGGTCGCCAAAAGTGAGGCTTTTACCGACTAAAAAAATTTTAGTAACCAAAAGTGAGATTTTTTGGTGACTAAAAAAAATTTAGTAGCCAAAACTGAGGCATTGAGAGACTAAAAAGATGTTTAGTAGCCAAAAGTGAGGCTTTTTGGCGACTAAAAAGAAGTTTAGTCGCCAAAACTAGTAATTTTAGCCTGAGAATTAAATTTTTTAACGACTAAAAAATAATTAGTGGCCAAAAGTATAGAATTGGCGACTAAAATTGTGTTTAGTCGCCAAAAGTGATCCTTTTTTTTCTAGTAAATAATTTATTTTTACATAAATTATGTTCAATAAAAAATAATTATCTTTATATATATACTTTTATATTAATACGGGTTTATGTGTTATATAAATAATATATGTTGCATATATAATCATATGGTGTTATAGAGGTGTAGTGGAAAGAGTGTGTTGTATAAGGTTTATGGTGTGAGAGGGTTGATGGTTCAAATCTTCACAAGAGCAAATGAGAAGCTAGTGAGTGTAATTTTTTTTTTTCACATCTAAATGTTATTAATCACACTTAAAAGGTGTGATCTAAATATTTTTAATCACACTTAAAAGGTGTAATCTAAATGTTATTAATCACACTTAAAATGTGTGATCTAAATATTTTTAATTACACTTAAAAGGTGTGATCTAAATGTTATTAATCACACCAATGACCCCTTTTAATCACACTCCCAAATATCACACTTTAATAAAACTTAAAACGTGAGATTAAATAACATACATCACACAAAAAAAGTGTGATCTTTATCTGTTTTTGTAGTAGTGTAGGTTCTTGACTAGTGACGATGGCAAGTGTTCACCGACGATCTCTCTCTCGACGAGCGACGACGGCTAGTAGTCTCAATCGCTCTCGATGACGGCTAGCGGTGGTGCGGCGACGGCGTATTAAGATATCTCTCACACACACACACACACTGATATTATTAGTGAAACCCCCCAGCCCCTTCCTTTTTGTTTTTAGAAATCAAAATGAAACACTGGTGGGATACTAAAACTCCCATAAAAGTATATTGAACTTCCAAAAACATGAATAATGAGTTATTTTGGCATATTTTAAAAATATTTATTTTTATTTGTTTGTTTTTGTAAAAAGAAAACAAAATATCAAATTTATTACAAATACGAGAAATTATAAAGAAGAATATAAAATAAGCATTGATTAAATCACTTATTCGCCTTCTTTTTCTTCTTCTTCATTTTTTTTTTTTAACATTATCATTTTTACTTCAACTAAATTTTGCAATCTTTTTATTTTTTGTTCTTGTAACAGCTAATTTATTTTCCAACTAAATCTTCAAAAAAATTATTTTAAGTTTCTAATATTCATAGAGCGTAATGTTTTTAATTATTTAATTATTGAGAATATATTAATATTTATATAATTTTTTATTTCCAAATATTCTGAAATATATTTTTCAATGTTTTTACTTTGAAACTAACAAAAATGAAATTTTGATCCCAACCACTGCTCAACAAGAGTTAATATATGACAATATATATATATATATATATATATATATATATTCTATTAAAATACATATAAAAATATGTACAAAAGTATAGAAATATATAAAATGTATATTAAAATCATATTTTAAATATTTTATTTAATTTTTAATGAATCAACTGGTGAATGATGGGGGAACTATATCCATGAGTAGTACCATAATGATCATTTATTTGTATCATTTTATCTTAACATCTAATATGTTAATCTAATTGTCAACATATATTAGAGATATATTTGAGTGGTGAACCCATTACATGTTGATGTGTGATGATAAATGACATGAAAATTTGATAAATATAGTATTATATAAATGAAAATTGTTGAAAATTTATAATTTTATAGGCTTATTTTAGGCTATCTTTGAGCCCAAATTTAAGTGGGGCCCACACTTCTTTTGGGCCATCAAGTAATCATTTATTTCCTAATCATTCATGGGGTAACAAATTCAATTTTTTACAATCTTTATGGTACCCGCCCAAAAATAAAAAAAAAATCTTCATAGCAAATATAAAAAAGTTTGACACTTTTGTCAGCTAATGAGTAATTTGTTGTAATTATATTTTCCTCTACAGCATATTTGTTGTAAATATGGCTAATTTTGCCATTCTTTCTCTATCTGCCTCCCTCATAATCCTATATCATTATGACCCTTACATTTGTTGTAATTATATTTTTTTTTAGGGCATATTTGTTTTACATGTGAGAAGTATATCTTTGAATAAGTTTGCCTGAAGCAAATTAATGGTGGGGAACACATATGCATGTGGAAAGTGATTGGCATTTAAATATATTTATATATATTGTTGAGAAGATTACAAAATAAGTGAAGTGTGCATTTGAGGGAAGCAAAGATGATGGATAAGAGTTGGATTGATTTGCCAAATAGAATGTCGAGGGAATACAGTAATGGGATTGATCATTTCCTTGTGTTTGCCTACACCAATAGGGTTAAAGGTTCGATGATTAGTTGTCCGTGTAGGAAATGTGAGAATCGATACCATCTTGTACGAGAGGGTGTACGGGAGCATATGATTTTGAATGGTTTTTTAAAAAAGTACAAACATCGAATTGGGGAATCTTACGTATCTCTGCATGGTAATCGAGAGAATGAAACATTGGCTAATTTAGACACTGGGGATGATATGGTTGGAATGATACAAGGGGCTATGGAAAGTCCACTTGCCGGTACAAGTGTTGAGGGTAATGAACCATAGGGGCCTGATCCCTATGCATCTGTACCCCAGCTCAATCCAAATGCAGAGACTGTAAAGTATTTCAAACTTCTTCAAGATGCACAAACTGAATTGTATCTGGGTTGTCAGAAGTTCACATCTTTGTCATTTATTGTTCGACTTCTACATCTGAAGGTGCTTAATTAGTGGACAGACAAGTCTGTTGACATGTTGCTTGAGTTATTGAATAAGGCGTTCCCGTTGGGTGTGAAACTCTCGGACTCATATTATAAAGCTCAAAAGGTCACAACAAATTTGGGCTTCACGTATGAGACGTGGGATGCATGTCCCAACAGTTGCATGTTGTTTCGAAACGAGGACGCCAATCTTGATAAATGTGTCATATGCAACAGTTCTAGATGGAAATCAAATGGTGATGGTGGTTCAAATGGTCCTAACAAAGATGACAAACGAATAGCTGCAAAGCAAATGAGGTATTTTCCTTTAAAGCCAAGGTTGTAGAGGTTGTTTATGTCATCCAAGATGGCTAAGTTAATGAAATGGCATGCAGAGGAACGAACTGATGACAGTGTCTGTAGGCATCCTGCAGACTCCCTTGCATGGAAAGATTTTGACCGGCGGAATATTGGCTTTAGTAATGATTGCTGAAGTGTAAGGCTTGGCTTAGCATCTGATGGTTTTAACCCATTCAGGATGATGAACAAAGTTCATAGCACCTGGCCTGTTGTACTCATTCCATACAACTTGTCGCCATGGATGTGCATGAACCAACCATTTCTAATTTTATTTGTGTATAGACACCTCATTTTTGACCATCCTCAAGACTTGGACGTCATCATTTGAACACTTGATGATTGTGCTCGCTTGTGTTTGTTTTGAGTCTCTGAAGGTCTTGGCTGAGCATTTTGCCTTGGAGCCTCTGATCTTGTCTGTTTTGTGCTTGGTTGTGGACCAAGAGCTTGTTGCTTTGAATCTGGAGGAAAGGGTGGCTTGTCGGCCACCCCCAATGTCCATCGGCCATGGCTTGTGCCTACCGGCCATCAGCGGTGGCCGGTCGGCCACACTGATGGCTGGTCGGCTACATTGATGGCAGGTCGGCCACTAATGATGGTCGACAGCCTTTTTTCTCTTTTTTCAGATATTTATTTGCCAATTGTGCCAGCTGTTGATCATTGATGCTCATCTCCATACACGTGTATGGAGGGATGAATACAAGCTTTTGGCTTGTTTTTCTATATAGTGGGGGGGGTCTCTCCCCTACTTGAGGGGTTACAAAAATTTGTGAGCAAATTTCCTCTCTTTCTCTCTAGAATCCTCTCTCTCTCTCTCTCTCTCTCCCTATTTTGTGCTTGAAAGTGGGAATTTTCTACATATTTGCATACAACCCCTTGACCAAACACCTTCATCTTGGAGCTGAGGTTCTTGGAGGCCTTGTTTGAGCTTCTAAGGTTGGTTGTAGCTTAGAACTTTGGCTGTTTGTTGCTATGCTTCAAAGGTATAAGGCTTACCTCATTAAAGCTTTGTTTTATTTAATTGCTTGGCCATCTTTTTACACTGTTTTAACCTGGTTTTCAACCATAAAAAACTCTATTTTTAAGGTTCCAAAATAATGGTTTAAGCCTTGTTGGGTTAGGGGGGTTGTCTCCTCTTTTGCTCTTCGGCTTGTGAAGCCTTTTATACAATCTTTCAAGCTTTTAAAACAACTTCTTTTTGGCCCTTTAAACCACAAAATTCTAGGGGAATTTCAGTGGTAAAAAGTGTGTTTTGAGGTCCAAAATATGAGGAGGTGGCCTCCCCTTCTTGTGTCTTGTTTGCAAGTGTAGATGGCTTAGGATGTGAGTATGTTTTTTTACCTTTTTGTGACTTGATCTCAGCATGTTTTAGCTACTGATTTGACATGATTTAGCTCTGTTTTGGGCTGCTTTGATCATATAAGCCTTGTATTGCATAGCTATAGTGCAAATGCCCTCACTAGCTTAGTGTTTTAAGGCCTCTAACATGTTTTGCATGTGTTGATTGCATGTTGTAGCATCATTTAGCATGTGATTTCAGTGCATATAGCTCTGTCACACTATCACTTATTTCACTCTTTCATTACTTTTGAGAGTTGTGCCTTGAGCCGTGTTTGTAGCCTAACACGTGAGCATGTTTTTCTTGCCTTTTATGCTTCAATCTCAGCATATTTTAGCCTCTGATTTGGCATGTTTTAGCTCTATTTTGAGCTGGTTTGGTCATTTGAGCTTGATATTGCATGCCTCCAGTGTAGTGCTCTTCACTAGTTTAATGCTTTTGGCTTTTGAACATGTTGTGCATGCGCTGCTTGCATGATTTAGTGCCATTTTTCATGCCATTTCAGCACTGAAAAGTCTGCAACCTCCCTCTATTCTTCATCTTTTAATTTGCTTTGAAAGTGGTCTTGAGCCTCTTGTTGGCTTGAATGTGAACTTGAGGCTCTCATGCCTAATGGTTTTAACATTCTCTTGAGGGTTCTTCCTAACCAATAGCATGAGGCCTCTTTCATGCTCAAGGGACTTTTGGCATAGGCCATCTTTCCAATGAGAGGACTTTCACATTGGACTTAATCGGTTAAAGGATTAATCGGTAATGTAAAATGTGTAAACAAAATGAGCAAAGTAAAACATGAACAAGATAAGCATTTGTGTTGCATTGCATGAGTTTGGATCGGACGTTAATCCAAACACAAGAAATGTGGGACGTTTCATACTCAAAGTGATGAAACGTGTGACGTTTCTTGGTCGCCATCACCCTTGATCATGCATGATAGGGTGGTGGTGCTTAGAGTCTTATTTGTGTATTCATTGACTTTGTACAAGCTTGACTCTTTGGCCTTCATGCATTGAAAATGCTTGGTTGGTGGCTTGAGAGCCAAGAATTACACTCATTTGAGCTTGAGAAATGATAAGGAGGGTAATAGTACATATATTGTTTGAGAATACATTACTTTGCCTCTGTTTGCTCTCCATTGTAGCAAAAAGAAGAATTCCAGGGAAAGGGTGGCCGACAGTCACAAACAGTGGCCGCCTGGCCAGTAGTAGTGGCCGACAACCACCTATGGTAGTCGACCGGCCATCAGTGGAAAAGTTGTTCAAAGTGTTCCTAAGGTGGAGCAGAAACAGTCTGAAATTTGGTGCAATGTTCAGAAATCAAAGCAAAGCGCAAACAGAGGCATCTAAAGGCAAGGCAGTGGATTTTCGGAAGGAAGCCAACTGAGCATGCATGCATCCCTCGCCCTCGAGGCCATTTAATTGTTTCAATTAGTTAGCGTAGCTAATTATTCGATTAAAATGTTGTAATATCTTAATTAGCTTAGCATAGCTAGTTATTCATTGTGTTGTAATAATTAATTAGATAGAGTAGTTAATTAGTTGGATTGTAATAATTAGCTTAGCTTAGTGTAGCTTAGCTTATTTATTCGGACCCTCCTTCGAGAGGGCGCAATGTTGTAATAAGCGTGCGTGTGTGTGTGCGTGTCTTCCAACCCCACGTCTTTCTCCCTTTTACTTAACTGCTTTTGATGGTTAGTTTGGGGCACGTTTTCAATTACCATATCTTATGCTTGCATGTTTGCATCATTCATTCGTCTTGCATGCACCGAGGCTCGGCGCATCATTCAAACTGCATTGTATTTCAATACTTACTTGAATACGTGTTTCAAAGCATGTTATCAAATCGATTCAAATGCCATATTAGTAGCCGAGCCTATTAGTTGCATTATTACATGTGTTGCATTAGGCATCTTAACATAGTTAGGATCATGCATTGTTTCTAACTAGTTTTCGTTTTGGCTTGGAGTACACTGTAAGTTTTACGCTTTAGCATACTTGCATGAGTGTGAGTGATGCCATGTTTAGCATGCTTGCCATGAGGCTATTTTCTTAAATGCTTAACTACATGAATACTTGTGGATGAAGGCTTTATTGCTTGAATTGGAACAATTCGATAAATGTGAGTTTTAAGCCCACTTTGCAAAGTGGCAAATCATGTTTTAAGCCCACTTGAGGTGGCAAATCAGCTTTTTAGCCCACTTGAGGGTGGCATCTTCAAACCATTTTCGAAAACAAACATGAGTTGTTTTGCTCCAATTCTCGCGATTTAGTCTATACTTGTATGTGTGCGTCACATAGTAAAGTTAGCTAATAATCGGATAAGAACACATGAGGTTTATCAAACAACATATCATGCTTAGTAGAGGCCGATCCTTTGATCGGGCGAGCATGGGTGCTCATTTCAGGACCTTCCCCTCTCGTACCCAAGTTCCCGAGCTGAGGCAACTTTGCTGATGACGGACACGTGGTCTTTGGCACGAGTCAGGGTTTCCTAATTTTCCAAAAATAAAATATTTAGGTGGCGACTCTGTAATTTGGCAAAGTAGTCCATTTTTGGCGCTTTTTGATTCAAAATCAATTTTCCAAAACGATTTGCCGGATTTGGACTCTTTGGTGTTTATCAGTCTCACATTGCACTTTGTAAGATTAGATTCAGAACCATGACAGAAGTCCAAACTATAGGACTAATTCGCGCCTCTTCGAAAGGTGGGCGCGCGAAGAAAGTCGAGTCTACACTGTGCTTATTGATGGCTCGAAAGGACCTGGTGACAAGATTGATGTGTATATGCAACCGTTGATTGAGGAGTTGAAAGAACTATGGAATGACGGTGTCTCCACATTTGATGCATCAACAAATCAAATGTTTCAAATGCATGCAGCTTTACTGTGGACAATTAGTGATTTTCCTGCATATCCAAACTTGTCAGGATAGAGTACTAAAGGCGAATATTCATGTCCTTGTTGCAATAAGGAAACCACATCGTGTTGGTTGAAGCATAGTAGGAAACAATCATACTTGGGTCATTGCAGATTTTTACTTAGTGGCCATAAGTTCCGAAAGGATAAAGTATCATTTGATGGTAGTCGGGAAGTCAGACTCAAACCAAAATTGTTGTCTGGAACTGAGATGCTACTAAAATTAGAATCTGAGGGTATTTTAACCCAATACATGAGGGATGACCTTAAGGAGAGGCATAGGAGACAAGTAGAGAAGGAGAAAGCTAGACATCGCACCCATAGCTGGAAGAAAAGAGTATATTTTATGAATTGCCATATTGGGATCACAATCTAATAAGACATAACCTCGATGTGATGCATATAGAGAAGAATGTTTGTGACAATGTGTTGTGGACAATATTAGGGGTTGCAGGACAATCGAAGGATGATGTTAATGCTCAACGTGATTTACAAGATATGAATATTAGAAAACCCCTACATTTGCAGTTAAGAGGGTTGAATAAAGCTTATTTACCACTAGCACAATTCACGATGACCAAGGATAAGAAATATTTGTTCTTGAAAGTGTTGAAGGAAGTTAGAGTTCCCGACGGGTATTCATCCAATATATCGGGTCGTGTGCGCTCACATGATAGAAGTATTGGGGGTCTTAAGAGCCACAATAATCATATTCTGATGCAACAACTTATTCCATTGGCTATTCGAAGATTGTTACCGAAAAATGTAATTGAACCTTTGATTGAATTGAGCAATTTCTTTAAACAATTATGTTCCAAAGTGAATCGTGCGACGGATTTGCAATATATTCAAGATCGTATCACCGTAACACTTTGTCATCTAGAGAAAATATTGCCTTTAACTTTTTTTGATATAATGAAGCACTTGCCGATACATCTAGCTGACGAAGCATTATTGGCTGGAGCGATTCAGTTTCAATGGATGCATCCAATTGAGAGGTATCTTCTTACTTTGAAGTAATATGTGCATAATAGAGCTCATCCAGAAGGTTCAATTGCTAAAGGATATCTTATGGAAGAATGCATGAATTTTTGTGGACAATATCTCAATGATGTGGAAACCAAATCTAGTCGACCTGTGAGGAACTACAGTGGTGATGATAATTTGGGTCATGCTGTTGGTGAAAACACAAGCTTTTATCTTAATAATACTTCTTGGGTACAAGCTCAACGGTATATCTTATTCAATACAAGCGCGGTTCAACCATTTATAAAGTAGGTTATGTCACTCACTCAATATTTTTATTATGTTTTATTGAATTTTGAACCAAATTTTTTGTATTGATAAATTTTCAATCTACACAGTAAGCACCTTGAAATACTTAAGCTCAAAATGCCTCGTGTCGACGATCATCAGCTTCGGCATGAACATTTTCAAACTTTTCACATTTGGTTCAAGGAACATGCATGTATTTAAATCTACAGATTCTAGTTACCTAAGTTGAACTACATTTTAAATTTTACATTTTTGTTTTAAATAGGTCCAAACTTTGCGAAGGACTACTGATGTCACATTTTCTGAAGAGATTATTCTATTGGAAAATGGTCCTCATAACCTGGCAAGGAGGTTCAATGGGTATTATAATGAATGGGTTTCGGTATCAAGTAAAGGCCATGGATGACCGTTGAGCCACACAAAATTGTGGCGTAGCTTTGAAGGCAGATACCATAAGTTATTTCGGTATCAAGTAAAGGCCATGGATGATCGTCGAGCCACACAAAATTGTGGTGTAGCTTTGAAGGCAGATACCATAAGTTATGCTAGTCAGAAAGACAAGAATCCTCGTGTGGGGTCTGTGTACTATTATAGACAATTGACAGATATTGTTGAGATTCGATATTCCAATGAGAAGAAACATGTGTTGTATAAGTGTGATTGGATTGACAACATTCACGGAAAGAAAGAAGATGTCTTCAATTTCACGTTGGTTAACTTCAATCATTTGTTGTACCGAGATGATCGACTTACCAATGAACTTTTTATCTTGGCATCCCAAGCAGAGCAAGTTTGGTATGTTGCAGACCCATTAGAACCAGACTAACAAGTGGTGGTGAAGATGTCTCAAAGAGGTTTATTTGATATGAATTCGACTGATCCAGAAATCGAGCCATATATGAGCCAACAATTGGAAGAAAATATAATGCTCCGTGATGAAGAAGTTGGTTGGGTAAGGGAAGCCGCAGAAGGAGAAACGGTTGATGTTCAAATAGACTGATATTTAATTGACATTAGTAATTGAATTAAGGCCAAGGTTGTAGTTAATCATCAATTTCTTAATTTACTTTGTCTTTGTAATTGTATTAGTTCAATTAATGTCATACTATAGTTGATTCAAAACCATTCTCTATGTTTCTAATGTCAATTAATGTTATATTGCTTGCAGATTATTATGGGAAGGAAGAGGAAGCCTGATTATCCCTTGCGTATGATGTTCGATGTGGTACATAAGAGGACATCAGTAGCACCACCATCAGAGGAGACATCACATCGACCACTATCGGAGTGGGCCATTAGTGCCACCACCATCTGACCAGCCATCGCAATGACCACTATTAGTGACACCAACATTAGTGGAGGCATCCCAGGGACCACCATCAGAGGGGCCATTAGTGCCACCATATCGACCACCATCAATGGCACCACAGCAGCTATCATTTACTCAGCCTCTACGCCTACCATCGGTGCGTCCACCATCAATGGCACCGCAACAGCTATCATCCTGACTAGAGTCATCATCTTCACAGCCAACTGCAGGTATACAAATTTGCTTTGATTTGTATGAAAATTAGTTAAATATACATTTATTTTTGTCATTATATATAACTTGTTTATTGTTATTGTATTTTCCAGAGCTTCGACTTCTTCACAGCCCACCTCAGGTATAAGAATTCAATTTGTATTAATATTTTTTAAATTTGCATTTGTTTATTATCATTGTTTATTGTTTATTCTTATTGTATATTGCAGGTCATGTTAGTTCTTCATCAACCTCGATTAGGCGTGGTAGAGGATGTGCCAAGGGCATTAAGGAGTAGGGTACTGGTACAAAGTTGGACATATAATTTGACGAAAATCATTGCCCAATAGGGGGATAATGTGTCTAAGCTAACTACTCAACTTGGCATTATTGTGTGCAATGGTAACATTGTTCCTCTTACTTTTCTTGACTGGATCACTGTGCCTGACGATATTATTGATGCTATTTGGAAGGATGTAAAGGTTAAAAGTATATTTTTGTCCAAAAATTCAAATTTCAAAATTGTGTTATTATTATTTAAACCTTCAAATTGTGTTTTGTAGGACAATTTGAATGTATGTCCAGAGGAGTATAAGCTAATCTGCATGAAAACCTGCAACAGCATATGGAAGGATCACATGAGTAAGATTAAGGCCAAGTATTTCAAGCCTAGAAGTTCTGATCCTAATCTGAAGGATGATGTTCCTTTACACATTGTGCCAAGCCAGTGGGAAGAACTTATGGAGTATTGGCGTACGTCCGATGCTGAGGTATACAAATAAGTTATATGTATTATATGTAAACATACAAATCATATTTATGAACTGCCATTTGTTGAATCTGTTGTAGAAAATTACAACTAGGAGCGCTAAAAATCAGCGAGCTCACGGCATACCTCATACCACAGGGCGTACTACTTTTGCTCAGATCCGGCATGAGGTTTATATTTTATTGTTTTTATTTTTTTTATATATTGGAAAATAATTTGGATTCTAATTTTCATATTTCTACAAAAATCTAGATGACCAGCAGGGGGGAGTCTACTGATAAGATGAATGTTTGGTTTATGACACGTAGAGCAGATGACCCTGAGGTTATCCAAACCTTGGTAGTTTCCAAACACCTAACATTGAATTTAAATTTTATTTTTTATTTTTTTGTGTCAACCATCTTAATTTGACATATACTTGTATGTCTTATTAAATACAGGATGAGTTTAATTGTCAACTTTTCATGCAACCTGAGGATTGTCGGACTTTAGAGGCTAGGAATGCCATTTTCCATGAGTTGATAGGTCATGACAGACATGGATATTGTTGCACTTATGGGAGAACTATGCCTCGGAGCGCAGTGTATAAAGATGGTGCTGGGCTATCACAGTCAACACCCTAGCCATCGACTATTGTTCAGATCACCCAAGAGGTTCGTGAGGAGCTAAATGATGAGTTGAGGGAGGAGCTAAGGGAGGAGATGCGAGCAAAAGTTTTTTACACATTTACAGCAGATGAAAGCTGAGATGATGGACTTTGTGTCACAGGGGGTGAGTGTGGATCCCAACAGACAGGTTTGATATAAATTAAATTTTCACACAACATATAGACACACACATATATATATATATATATATTTATATATAATTCAAATATGATTAACACATTATGTATGGACTGTTATAGGCTCCTGATGTATCGAGTGGCCATCGGGTATTTAGAGAATCAACAGGAGATGAGACTCCATATACACCACCACCAGAAGATCACGTATAAAATCTATCTTTGCATTCTAAGTTAAGAATAACCATACATTAACTGTACACAGCCCAAAATGATAGAGGCTAATTCCATAATTAGAAAGAAAGACAAAGGATTTTCCACACGAAACTTGGTACACACGACCGCCTAGGCATGAGAGACTTGTGGAAGAAGATGGGACTCGAATCAGGTTCCCGGTTTGGGAGCTAGGGACGGATTTCACTCTAGGCAAATTAGTTTCTTAAGAAACTTAGAATTCGAGGTGTTAACGTCCCAAAATCAGCAAACGGCGCTAGAGTAGTACGAAACTTGGCACATACGACACCCTAGGCAAGATAGACTTGTGGGACAAGATGAGACTCGAATCAAGTTCCCGATTTGAGAGTTAGGGCCGAATTTCACTCTAGGCAAACTAGTTTCTCAAGAAACTTAGAATTCGAGGTGCTAATGTCCTAAAATCACCAAATGGCATCGGAGTAGCATGAAAATTGGTACACACGACCGCCTAGGCACGACAGAATTGTGGGAGAAGACGAGACTCGAATCGCGTTCCCGGTTTGGGAGTTAGGGTCGGATTTCACTTTAGGCAAACTAGTTTCTTAAGAAACTTAGAATTCGAGGTGTTAACATCCCAAAATTACCAAACGGCGTCGGAGTAGCACGAAACTTGGCACACACGACCGTCTAGGCACGAGAGAATTGGGAGAAAACAGGACTCAAATCGGACTCCCGGTTTGGGAGTTAGAGCCGTATTTCACTTTATGCAAACTAGTTTCTCAAGAAACTTAGAATTCGAGGTGTTAACGTCCCAAAATCACCAAACGGCGTCGGAGTAGCACGAAACTTGGCACACACGACCGCCTAGGAATGAGAGACCTTCGGGAGAAGACGGGACTCGAATCGGATTCCCGGTATAGGAGTTAGAGCCGGATTTCACTCTTAAAAAACAAACTAGTTTCTTAAGAAACTTACAATTTGAGGTCTTAATGCCCCAAAATCACCAAACGGCGTCGGAGTAGCACGAAACTTGGCACACACAACTGCCTGGGCACAAGAGACTTGTAGGAGAAGACGAGACTAGAATCGGACTCCCGGTTTGGGAGTTAGAGCCGTATTTCACTCTTAAGAAACAAACTAGTTTCTTAAAAAACTTAGAATTTGAGGTGTTAATGCCCCAAAATCACCAAACGACATCGGAGTAGCACGAAACTTGGCACACTCGACCACCTAGGCACGAGAGACTTGTGGGAGAAGACGGGACTCGAATCGGATTCCCGATATGAGAGTTAGAGTTGGATTTCACTCTTAAGAAACAAACTAGTTTCTTAAGAAACTTAGAATTTGAGGTGTTAATGCCCCAAAATACCAAATGGCGTCAGAGTAGCACGAAACTTGACACACACGACTGCCTAAGCATGAGAGACTTGTGGGAGAAGACGGGACTCGAATCAGATTCCCGGTTTGGGAGTTAGAGTCGTATTTCACTCTTAAGAAACAAACAAGTTTCTTAAGAAACTTAGAATTTGAGGTGTGAATGCCCTAAAATCACCAAATGGCGTCGGAGTAGCACAAAACTTGGCACATATGACCACCTAGGTACGAGAGACTTGTGGGAAGACAGGACTCGAATCGGACTCTCGGTTTGGGAGCTAGAGCCGTATTTCACTCTTAAGAAACAAACTAGTTTCTTAAGAAACTTAGAATTTGAGGTGTTAATGCCCCAAAATCACCAAACGATATCGGAGTAGCACGAAACTTGGCACACACGACCGCCTAGGCATAAGAGACTTGTGGGAGAAAACGGGACTCAAATCGGGTTCCCTGTTTGGGAGTTAGGGCTGGATTTCACTCTAGGCAAATTAGTTTCTTAAGAAACTTAAAATTCGAGGTGTTAACGTCCCAAAATCACCAAACGTCGTCGGAGTAGCATGAAACTTGGCATACAAGACTACCTGGGCATGAGCGACTTGTGGGAGAAAACGGTACTCAAATCAAGTTCCCGGTTTCAGAGTTAAAACTGGATTTCACTGTTAAGAAACAAACTAGTTTATTAAGAAACTTAGAATTTGAGGTGTTAATACCCCAAAATCACTAAACGACGTCGGAGTAGCATGAAACTTGGCACACACGATCGTTTAGGCACGAGAAACTTGTGGGAGAAGACGGGACTCAAATCAGGTTCTCGGTTTGAGAGTTAGAGCCGGATTTCACTCTTAAGAAACAAACTAGTTTCTTAAAAAACTTAGAATTCGAGGTGTTAACGTCCCAAAATCACTAAATGGCGTCGGAGTAGCACGAAACTTGGCACACACGACCGCCTAGGCATGAGAGACTTGTGGGAGAAGACGGGACTCGAATCGGGTTCCCGATTTGGGAGTTAGAGCTGGATTTCGGTCTAGGCAAAATTATTTACTTATCTTTGTAATTGTATAGTAGTTAAATTTTATGTTTTTTTTTTTTTTTGTAATTAACATATTAACACATAATTATATTGTCATTAATTATATATATATATTTTTTCCAGATATTTCTGGAGTAGGAGTTTTGCTTCTTGTAGAATGCATGTCTGTGAAGAATGAAACTAATTTTTGTTTTTGTTACCCACGGAGAATGATGAGCAAAACTTGCAATTTTGGTTTATGTTATTTTGAATTCTGAACAACATTATATATTTAAATATTATATATTTATTATGGAACATTATGTAGTGAGGTAATTTTGTTGATGTGTAGTTATGAATGTAAGAATATTTTTATTATGGGGAAATTATTTTTTCTGTACAGGAATTTTTATATTATTATGCAATTATTGGTTTCTTTTTCAATTGTTTTTCATTTAATACAGGTAATTTTAATATTTTTAATAATTTTATTGTATTTTATTTTATTTTTTTTGACGACACCACACCGTCGCAAAAAATATTAGGACCATCGGTGATAGTGGGCATGCCGTCATAAAAAAACAGAACCATTCGCGACAGGATTTTTTACCGTCTCAAATAAAACTTTTAGCGACGGTAAAATGGTGCCGTCGCAAAAAGTCTGACTTTTTTTACATATTATAGTCGATAGAAAATTGCCGTCGCTAAAAAATGGCGACGGCATGATCCCGTCGTTAAAAGTTTTTTGCAACGGCCTCTGTTGTGACCCCCCATTTGCCGTCGCTAAAAGTCATTTGCCATCCCTAAAACTTTTTTGAGATGGCATGAAGAGTATTAGTGACGACACCGTGCCATCGCAAAAAATCAAACTTTTGTAGTGATTGTTTTTCAATTGAATTAGTCCTCGTATAATCTACAAGCTTCTTTTGTTTTTTTTTTTGTTTTTTTTAGTACATAATTAAATAAAGTCTTATTTTAATATTTAATCTCAGACTTCCAAAAAGATTGAGTCGCTAGTTGTTTAATAGTTTCAACCGTAGCAAGCAAGGGAAAAGGTGACCAAGCTTCGCTTTTTACTACCTTGACTTGCAATATAGCAAAAGGCCCATGTAGACAACCCATTTTTGACCGACCTTAAGACTCAGACATCACCAGTTGAGCGCTTGGTGATACTGCATAATGTGCTCATTCAGAAGTTTCAGAGTCTTGGCTGTGAGCCCTGCCTCCGGACTTCCGAACCCTCTTTTATGCCTTGCCTCGGTTTGCAAACCAGACTCGATTTTCTCTATTTCTTTTCCTGAGGGGAGGGAGAGGTCCCGTAGACCATCTCTCAATGTCCGTAGGCTACATTTTGTGGCCGTAGGCCATTTTTCCCATTTCGGAGTCCGGTTTCCGGTTTTCTGAACCGTCAGGCCGTGTGCCAAGGTTCGGGACCGCTTAACCATCTCCGTTTACTCTAAATTTTGGCATACATCTTATTTTCTCCCTTTCAAGGGACACTGGGGCCTGAGAAACCCACTTCGTGGCCGAACGTCACTTTCGGTGCTTGGCAGCCCATTTTCGGGACCCCGAACTGTGTGTTTTGGCCCCCGAGCGTTCGTTTTGCATTGCTTTTCATTCATTTTTGGCAGGTGCCTCTGTTTCATCACCAGGGAGGTCACTGGAGGGTGAGAGGCCAGAAATTATCTTGGCAACCAGTTATGTTCCATTTTCGCACTCCGACACTCGTTTTTCGCACTTCCGGGCCAATGTTGAACACCTTGGAGCCATTTTCTTCAAACCCAAACCACATATTTGTGATGTACACACATGGGAGGACCCTAAAAGTTCATGGCCGGCCACTAATGTTTCTCGACCCTTTTGAACCCCTCCTTCCGAGCCAATGTTGAACACCTTGGAGCCATTTTCTTCAAACCCAAACCACATATTTGTGATGTACACACATGGGAGAACCCTAAAAGTTAGTGGCCGGCCATTAATTCCATTTGAACCTTTTGAACCCCTCCTCAAAATGGCTTGTTCTCTCTCCTGTTTTAGAGTTTCCAAATTCGAACCACAGGGTTGTGAAGAGGAGACCTGGGAGGCCACCTTTTTGTGGTGGCCGGCCACTAATTATTCTTGACCTTTTTTACCGCTAGCCGGCCGGCTAGGGGTGGTGGCCGGCCGGCCACCTGCAGCAAAAGTAATGGGCCGGCCATGTTCCTCTCTCCTTCCACTTTACAGCTGTGCTGCTGTTTCCCCCAAAAAATATCTATATCCGGGGGATATTTTTTGGGGGAACAAGGGGGCTTGATTTTGGCTCCACTTTGGGCTAGACTCCTCTCTCTCTCTCTTGGATATTGCTGGCTTCCCAACTCAAGAAAAGGGGTTACAAGAGTTGCTTGGAGGAGATACATGCATAGCACCCCATTTCCTTCAAGTTTTGGGCTCCATTTCTTCATCATCTTCAAGCTCTACCATCACCCTTCCATTCCAGCAGCAAGGGGAAGAATTCCAGCAGCTTAGAGTCACCAAATCGGGTCCAAGAAGCAACAAAAGTGTTGGTCTTCAAAGGTAAGTCCAATTGCCCTCCTTTCTAGCTCATTTTTGCACCATCTCTAAGCCATACATGCTTGCTGATTTGAGCTCCGACCAAAACTGAAAGTGGCCTTCTTTTAAGCTCATTTTATTGTTTCATTAAGGGCTCAACCCTGTTTGAGGCCCCCATATTGCACTTGCTTCAATATCCCTCTTTTGGTCCCCATTCTTGCATGCTTTGGCAGCCCACTATGCTTCCATTTTTGGACGATTTACAGGCCTAGAGATGGCCTTATTTTGACCTTCTTAACATGTTTTATTAAGGGTCTTTTCTTGTTTGATGAATATTTTGCATACTTTGTGTTATAGCCTCTTTCGGGCCTCATTTTGCATTACATTTCTAGCATGTTTGTATACTGTTTTTGGGTTTTTACAGTTCTGTAAATATGCTTATTTTTGGTCCCTCTTCAATGTTGTAGAAGGGAATTTTTAAGTTTGGGCTTTTCATATACCACTTGCCTCTTTGGCCACCTTTTGGCCCTTTTTCTTGCATAGGAGTGCAGCCATACCTGTGTTTATTTTTGGAGTTTTTACAGTTCTGGAAAACATCATATTTTGGGCCCCTCTTCAACTTTGTTGAAGGGACCTAACCTGTTTGAGGACAGCAGATGTGAGTTGCTTCTTAATCTCATGTTTAGGGCCATTTCTTGCATGCTAGTTTTGCCCTGTCTTGGTTTGCTGTTTGGCCATGCTATAAACTGGAAAAGTGCATATTTAGGGGCTGCCTTGCTTCTGTCTATTCATTGTATGTGCCAATTTTGTATGTTTGGTATAACTATAGGCCATTTCGGGCGCCAAAATTCATATTTCGGGACTATTCCCTGCATCGGGTGTGTTTTCGCCTCATTTCGGGGCTGTTTTCCCCCATATTTCATTGCTGAAAATCCATTAGCATGCTTATATGTCATTTCCATGCCATTACATTGTGTATGCCATTGCTTCGGTTTGCGTGCCCGTGTGCACGCATTTCAAGGCACTTCATTTTCATCTATCGGCCTCTTATGTGAGTGTGGCTGAGGCTCTCTCATGTTAGTATAAGTCCATGTTGCATTTTATATGCCATTTTAGCCATATTGCATTGCGTATACCATCGCCTCGGTTTGCGTGCTCGTGTGCACGCATTTTGAGGCATTTCATTTTCATAGAATTGTGTATGTTAGGATTGTATCTTAGTTGCATTTCATGCATATCATGCATATTGCATCGTGTTCGGAATAGGAGTTAGCCCGGGCACGGGAAACGAGGTGCGTTTCGTACTCCGAGTGACGGAACGCGTCTCAATTCCCCAGTCACCGACACTCCGGATTATCCATGATGGAGCTAGGTTCTTGTTGTGTTTTCATGTGCATTCATTCTATATTGAATTGTGCAATTCAGCTCCTCGACCATCATGCATCGATATGCGTGATTGGTGGCACGAGGATCGAGACATGCATATATTTGTGAAAATACATTGCTATGCCCCTTTCCTGCTCTCTGTTGCAGCAAAATGAAGAATCAGCAACTTTTCGGAGCTTGGCACGCTTTCCAAGAATAACTGCTAAACAGAGGCTAATTGGGGCATCCCGGTGGATTTCCGCGCAAGACAACCCGGACATGCATCATCCATCAGAAGCAAGGCAGTCCCTGGCTTGCATACCAGTTTTATTTATTTTCTTAGTTAATTTGTAAATTAATTAGGAATTTGTACATTATTTGGACTGTAACATTTGGACTGTACTATTCTTTCATTTGGGACTATATTATTTACTCGGACCGTCTGCGCGAGGGCAAAACTGTAATAAGTGTGCGTGTGTGTGTTGTTTGTCTTCCAACCCCACGTCTTTCTTCCCTTTTATTTATCCGCTTATGATGGTTAGATTAGGGCATATTTCAATTAGCATACAGTATGATAGCATGTTTGCATTCATTCATCTGTTTTGCATGCACCGGGCTCGGCGCACCATACTAACTGCGTCGTACCTTCAATTCCAAATTGAATACATGTTAGTTGTAGCATTTCATATGCCATGTTTAGAATAGCCGAGCCTGCTATAGTTGCATTTTTACATGTGTTGCATTAGGCATTTCTGTATATCTAGGATCATGCATGATTTCTAATAGACTTCTTTTTTTTTAGCTTGGAGTACTCGGTGGGTTTTATGCTTTAGCATCCTTGCATGCGCGTGAGTGACTGCCATGAATAGCATGCTTACCATGAGGCTAATTGCTAATGTGATATAACTGCCTGAATGCCTGTGGGTGAAGGTTGGGTTACTTAAATTGGAACAAATCATTGACTGTGAGTTTTAAGCCCACTAGATAGTGGCAAAACCATCTTTTCTAAGCCCACCTGCGGGTGGCAAAATCTGCATTTTAAGCCTACTTGCGAGTAGCAAACCATCTTTCAAATAAACAAGCATGAAATGTTTTGTTCCAATTCGGGCGACCCAGTCTATACTTATATGCTGTGTGCATCACATAGTAACCTAGGCTAATAACCGGAATAAGGACATACAATGTTTTCAAAAATAGATATCATGGTTAGTAGAGGCCGATCTTTGATCGGGCGAGCGGGGGTGCTCACGAAGTGACCTTCCCCAATCATACCCAAGTTCCCGAGCCGAGGCAACTTTGGTGATGACGGACACGTGGCCTTTGGCACTGAGTCAAGGTTTCCTAAATTTCCCATTAAAAAACATTTAGGTGGCGACTCTGTATCTGGCAAAGCAGTCCATGTTTGGCACTTCTTTCAAAAAAATCTGTTTTTCTCAAAACGATTTGCCGGATTTGGACTCTTTGGTTCAGACTTAGAACCGTGACTACAAATCGAGTCCGAACTATAGCGAGGTCCCCGGCGGACTTGTTACAGTTTCTGGCGACTCCGCTGGGGATTTAGAGAACTTGACTCGAACTCTTGATATCTGTTTTTTACTACGCTTGTGTGTTTCTTTGCATTGCATTTGCATTGGTGCGCCTAGGACACCGTGTTTGCCATCTGCTATTCCTGAACGGTTTGCCGGAGGCTTGTCTTGTCAAGGCATGACCATAAGGCTGACCGGTTGTGGGCTCTGCCAGTATGGGAACACAAACCCCGGTTTTACCGGGGCACCCTTTTTGACCATTCGACCTAGTGCATATTCGGATCCATAGTGACCATTCCAAACTAGGACAGGTTGCTTACCCGTTTATAGGTTGTTTGAAACCACTGCGTACGTAGTGAAACCCTAGTTCCTGACAAAATAGGACAGGGAAACCCTACCCCAACATAGGGGTGTTTTGGCTCTCACTTATCTGTTATGTGCTTTAGAGTGCGTCTCTACAGGAATGCATGTATCAGTTTGTAAGTCTGGGCATCAGGCCTGCGGGCATTACTATCAGTATTCGGGAGTCAGCTTTACCTGTGGGTATCAGACTCAGATTTTGGGGCAGAATTTTGGGGCAGAATTCAGTAGAGAGTACACTCACGCAGCTTTGCTCATGTGGGTTATCGTGAAATCAGGCAGAGGTGCTGTCTGTTTTCTCTTTTGCTAGGTAGTCTTGGAACCATAGCTTCAGAAGGCTCCGATATCCCCCGAGGTTCATCGAACTTGTGCTGATAGACTTTGTCAGGTCAGAGATTCAGTTCAAGGGCAATCAGTGTTCCTTTGCCAGAGGCAGGGTAAAAGGGCTAGTCGGGCACAAATCACCGGTTCAGCAGTTCCCAGATCAGTGGCCCTTATCCACCCCACCAGTGAACAGTCAGGCTGAGATCTCAGTTTCTACTACAGGGATAGATACCAACCAGTCAGATGGATCAGCAGAACACGTCAGGGATGGAGGCAATGATGCGCCAGATGCAAGAAAGTATGAAACTCATGCAGCAGGATGCTGCTCGTCAGGAGGAATTTGCCAAACAGCAGGATGCGATCATGGCTCAGCAGGCCGAGCTCATCACCAAGCTGCAACAGCAAAGCGGCGCGTCCGCTTCACAACAAGTTCCTCCCCCAGCAGGAGCTCCAGCACCTGGGGAGATGCCAAACGTCCAGGGTGATACGGACATTCCAGGCGGGCCGGCTCTGCCCCCAATTTTACCTCAACTATCCAAAACACCTACCAATCTACCGGACTCTCTCTCCGAGTTCGAGGTCGACCCCACAGCGTTGAAGTTGAGCAAGCTTGAAAAGCTGTTCAAGAAATCCCAGGGGGCAAAGTCCATCCCGGACATTGAGGACGGGTACACCGACGCAGCTGTAACTCTGCCGGACAGGTTCAAGATGCCTCACATCGACCGTTTTGATGGGTCAGGAGATCCCATGGTCCACTTGAGCTTGTTTTCAGATGTTTTGCGCCCGATGGGCTTGACAAGATTACAAAAGCTCTCCCTTTTTGGCAGGACCCTGTCGGGTATTGCGGTCACCTGGTATGCCAAATTAGAGGATTCAGTGAAACGAAGCTGGGAGGAGATGGCCGAGGCCTTCGTCGCACAATATTCATACAATACCTAAATCGAGATTACGACCCGTGATCTTGAGACAATGAGGTAGGAGCCGAAGGAGAGCTTCTCAAAATTCGTAGCCCGCTGGAGGGCCAAGGCTTCAATGATGACCCTTAGGCCCACTGACAAAGATCAAATTCGGATGATTGTGCGCAATCTCCAGCCCAAGCTAATGCAGAAAATGATCGTGATTCCCTTCCCTACCTTTCCAGACTTGCATGAGATGGGAGTGCAAATCGAGGATGCTATAAAGCAGGGCCTTTTTGACTAGGAGAAGGAGCAGCCCAGGAGGGCGTTTACCCGCAGTTCGAATGCGACCACCAGCGGTGACACAGCGGCAAGATCTTCCGAAGTGGGCATGGTCACCGCCACCGCACCAAAAACAACCACCCCATTCACCGGTGCATCCGGAAGTAGCCCACAAGGAACCAAATATCCCTCCCAAGCCAAGAAGGTTTTCACCCCACTTTATATGCCTTTGTCAAAGGCTCTAGGGGCTTTGATCAAGAAAGGGCATCTGAAGCCCCTGGAGCCGCAGCCATTACCAAAGAACCTCCCTCTCACGCACAACCCAGCCGACTACTGTGCCTTCCATCAGCGAGCTGGCCATGACACTGACATGTGCTTTCGTCTCCGCCACGAAATACAAGATCTGATCGACAACGGGGTCATCCTCGCACCAGGTCCTGCGAAGTCTATCGGCACTTGATCAGTGAACTTGGGGGATAACGTGATGTGATTGGGGGGATGAACCACCTGCGGGCAGTGCTCAGTTTACTCCAGATATGGTGGATGGCATGCACTGTTTTGAGCATTTGCGAATGCTAGCTTTTGTGCTTTCTGACTTGGGTATTGGGTCAATCTTGTTGTTTTATTTTGAGTCAGTCTCTTTTTTTTTTTGTTTTAGGTCTGTCTTGTTGTATCGAGTCAGTCCTGTTGTATAGGAGTCGGGTGATTCTAGGGGATGTTGCCTCAGGCATCACCATTTTGTTTTGCGTTTGTCTTTTCGTTTTGTTTTGAGTCTGTTTCTGCCAGGGAACCAGTCGTGCCAACAGATTTGAATAAAACAGCAGTGATCTTCATGCTCTCGCATTTGCTTCTTCCTTGTGCCAGTTATGCCGGAAGTTCTGAATGAGACGGCAGTATTTGACTAAAGAACTCTATCTTTTCTGTGCCTTAGAGAGGCGTGCCAAGCCTTTAATGAATGAAATCATGCTTGTTAGCGTGAGTACTGAGAAGGACCCTGGCTTGATCCAGACTGGTTTCACACTACCTTCAGCGCGAGCGATTTGTCATTTTCTTAAAAAAATTTCAAAAACAAAATGTTTTGCGCGGTCCTGCGAAGACTTGTGTGGAATCGCTCTTGAGATTGTACAGCCTAGGATCGCTCTCAGCCTCGAGACTCAACCCCTTCGCTTCCAAACCTTGAATTCAGAAGGTTCGACGGTCAACTACGATGTGAGGCCTGCGTGGCCAGATTCAAAGCAGCCCTCGAACAAGAGGCAAGAAAGTCAGATCAAGAAGATCAGATCTCATCAGAAGAAGCTTACGAAGCTAGAACAGCAGCCATTCTCCTGGATTCAGATAATTTCAGGATCTCAAAACCATTTGGCATGGACTCGTTACACTTTTACCCTTGAGAGGCTCGCTGGGCCGAAAACCCGGAAGGGCGACCCAGGAAAAAGTTAGAGCAAGAGAAAAATACAAAAAAGAAGCAATACAAAAAATGCAAAAGAAAACAAAAAAAGAGAACAAAAAAGGAAAGATGCAAAAAAAAGAACAAAAAAAAGAAAATCAAAAAAAGGAAAAAGAAATGAAAAGAATTGAAAAGAAAAGAAGAACAAAGCTCGCAAGGTCGAAAACCCGCAACGGGCGCCTTGGCAAAAGTTAGAGCCTAAAAAGGAGAGGTTAATACCTGAGTGTACCTTAACCCCGAACTACGTAAGGCTTGATTCCCATCTTTGGGATACGTAGGCAACTTCATTCTGAAGTCCAGCCGTAAAACAATTCGATTGTGTCCATGCGATGGTTCTGATCATCTTCGCTTTCTCTGTATCCGAGAGTTTGGTTGTGTTCGTCGCTCTGAGGACTGCCTACAATGCACTGCGGTGCCATTCAAACAAGGGGCAACTTTCCGTTGCCATTCAATGCGCCGTGGCGCCGTTCAAACAAGGGGCAACTTTCCGTTGCCATTCAATGCGCCGCGGTGCCGTTCAAACAAGGGGCAACTTTCCGTTGCCATGCAGTTCCCCTCAAGCAAGGGGCAATCTTCCTTCAAATTCGAGGTTGTGCATCTCGAGAGTAGGTTCCGTACTCGTTGAGCAGTGGTCATTTGCAAAAATAGTTTTTGAGAATTTTTACTAAGGTTGACTAATCTTCTCAAAAAGTATTCCATTTTTAAAACTGGACCATTCTTGGACCCAAAAGAGGAAAATTTTCAGTGCTCACAGCCTAACTTGCATGATTTTAAATCAGAAAATCGAACAAGCGCGTTAATCTAACTCTCATTTTGGTCAAAATTTTTTAAGAGAAAACTAAAACAAAAATGGTCAAAATGATGAACTAAGGGCACAGTTGAGTCAGGTGTTCTGTCTTTTCCCCTTTGTCAAAATACTTGCCGGAAAGGGCACTCTACTTGTCGGAAAGGGCACCGTATTCGCCAGAAAAGGGCACAACAAAGGGCAAAAAGCTCTCACATCCTCCAAGCAACGAGGTATCAAGCAAAGTGCGAAGCACGAACTAGAATGGGGCAAGATATTCCACTCCATCATCTGGACAGATCTTATCACGTCCAAACTCCCCAACAAAGCATCGTCAACTGATGTTAGCTGCAGATTTCCTATACACCCAGTTGTAGCGCAACCTTTCCGTGGGAAGAATTCACTAACTGTGAGCGAAAGAAAGAGAATCTAGCAGAATGCTAGGGACACGAGCCCACAATTTGCTGTTTATCCATCAACCACCCAGGGGAGGGATGAAAAATGAGAGATTGAAGAATTGAGAGATGTGCGATGAGAGGAAAAGTGAGAAGAGGGCTTTTTCAGAAAAACAGAGCTTGAGGGCCGAGTAATGTGAGAACCACAAATGAAAGAGGGGTGGGAAACACTACCCGGTGAAACAGGCTCCCTGTGCACGTCTGAGTGTCGTGTCTTTTTGTTTTATCTCGATTCTTGTTTTGAGTCGTTTCGAGTGTTACTCGATGTGTCTAGGTTGTGTGCCTTTTATTTCCTTGTTGAGTCGTTTTGCTGTGTTCAGTCATAGGCTCAATACTTGGTCGAAAGCTCATCTCTGAATTTCAAAAATAAAATCGTTTTGTGCTCCGAGTGCCATGCCATTCTCCACATTTGTACAAAACAAAATTTGTTCTTTCATAAAATCGCAGGATTCAACCCAGGTCATGTGAGAACAGTAGAACTAGGACCTATCTGAAGCTATATATGGTTCCGGACTGCAAAGCAAAAGCAAAAGAGGAAAATGTCGGGTATTTGAGTTTGTTTCAACTTCAGTAAGTTCCGAGACTACATTCTGTGTGTACCTCTTCAAAGTCTTGCCAAAGCTCCGAAGTATGAGTGTGCCTCTACCTAAAGCTCCAGATCAAGTCTGCTTCAAGCCAAAATGGCAATCGAAGTGCTCCCTCAGAAAACCAGCCCCTACCAGATGCATCTTGGCTGTGTTTGCAATGAGTTCCTAGGAGACCAACTGCGACGGTGGAAACTAGAGTTCGGACGGCTATTGCCTAGAACGCAAAGGTTTGGAATTTCCAAGACTAAAGTCTGGTTTAAATACCCAGGGGTCTATCCTCGGCTTGAAATCTGTATGGCAGCCCCATAGATTGAGATAGCATGTGAATGCGCCTGGATTCTGGAAACTGAATCAACCTAGTCTGTCACCCCGTTGGAGAATAGGGAAAGTTGTGAACATGACCAGGAAGCAAAGGTAGTAACCACGGTTTAGGAGTACAGTCAAGAAAGTGCAAGAAGAACCCACTCTTTTCAGCTCAAAAGGTTTCTGTGGAATTTTCAACTCATGACTTCGATGTGTAGCTCATCGTCGGTCGGTACGCACGAGGTGTATCCTTTTTGGAATGTATCATGGCCCCTCCGAGAGGTAAATCGGAGGTTGCGTTTGGAAATTGGTCTACTTAAGGATTTTATTCCCTTGTTCGGCATTTTGTGTCAAATATGCGTTGTCACGCACACTCCGCTTGCATTGTTATGCATCCTTCCACCCGCATTGTTATGCACTTCTCATGCTTGCATTGTGATGCACGTTCCAATTGCATTGTTATGCACCCACTTCATTAGCATTGTTATGCTCATTCGTTACATTGTTATGCACATTTATCTAGCATTGTTATGCTCATTGCTTGCATTGTTATGCACATCTATCTAGCATTGTCATGCTCATTACTTGCATTGTTATGTACACTTCACCTGCGTCGTTATGCACCTTTTCACTTACAATTGTCGTCTTTTCTCCTCTCGCATGCGATGCGTTAGGGCATCTTTGGTTTCGAACATTCGGATGAGTTCCGGTGTTCATCCACCCCTTTTCTCTCTTGCATGTGATATGCTGAGAGGTTTTCTCTTGCGTGTGATACGCTGAGAAATTTCCCTTTTCTCTCTTGCATGTGATATGCTGAGAGGTTTTCTCTTGCGTGTGATACGCTGAGAAATTTATCTTTCCTCCCTTGCATGTGATATGCTGAGAGGTTTTCTCTTGCGTGTGATACGCTGAGAAATTTATCTTTTCTCTCTTGCATGTGATATGCTGAGAGGTTTTCTCTTGCGTGTGATACGCTGAGAAATTTCCCTTTTCTCTCTTGCATGTGATATGCTGAGAGGTTTTCTCTTGCGTGTGATACGCTGAGAAATTTCCCTTTTCTCTTTTGCATGTGATATGCTGAGAGGTTTTCTCTTGCTTGTGATACGCTGAGAAATTTATCTTTCCTCCCTTGCATGTGATATGCTGAGAGGTTTTCTCTTGCGTGTGATACGCTGAGAAATTTATCTTTTCTCTCTTGCATGTAATATGCTGAGAGGTTTTCTCTTGCGTGTGATACACTGAGAAATTTATCTTTTCTCTCTTGCATGTGATATGTTGAGAGGTTTTCTCTTGCGTGTGATACGCTGAGAAATTTCCCTTTTCTCTCTTGCGTGTGATACGCTGAGAAATTTATCTTTTTTCTCTTGCATGTGATATGCTGAGAGGTTTTCACTTGCGTGTGATACGCTGAGAAATTTCCCTTTTCTCTCTTGCGTGTGATACGCTGAGAAATTTCCCTTTTCTCTCTTGCATGTGATATGCTGAGAGGTTTTCTCTTGCGTGTGATACGCTGAGAAATTTCCCTTTTCTCTCTTGCATGTGATACGTTGAGAAATTTCCCTTTTCTCTCTTGCATGTGATATGCTGAGAGGTTTTCTCTTGCGTGTGATACGTTGAGAAATTTATCTTTTCTCTCTTGCATGTGATATGCTGAGAGGTTTTCTCTTGCGTGTGATACGTTGAGAAATTTATCTTTCCTCCCTTGCATGTGATATGCTGAGAGGTTTTCTCTTGCGTGTGATACGCTGAGAAATTTGCCTTTCCTCTTTTGCGTGTGATACGCTGAGAGGTTTACCTTCTTCCTCTCCTATGTGTGATACGCAGAGAGATGTTGTGTGTAAGACTCCAAGTATTCTCAGTAGTCGATTTTAGCCTTCTCCGCGTGAGACGCAATGAGAATTGCGTAATTTTCTTACATCCTTTCTGCATGAAATGTAGTTAGATTCGTATTCACTTGCTTAAAACTGTGGCATGGTATGCTTCATTACAGCTTTCTTGACATGATCATAAGTCACCTCTGGCTCTGTGCATTTTCGGTTGCATTTTGCCCCTGCCTGCGGGCATGCCTGCGGGCATATCTCTGTTTATCTTGTACGTTTGTCTAAGTCTTCGGCCTCGTCAAAAATGGGTCGTCTCTGGGCTTTGACATTCACTCCCGTCACTTGTGACTTTCGAGTTCTGTCAAAGAGGGGCAACTGTAGACACCCCATTTTTGACCGACCTTAAGACTCAGACATCACCAGTTGAGCGCTTGGTGATACTGCATAATGTGCTCGTTCAGAAGTTTCAGAGTCTTGGCTGCGAGCCCTGCCTCCGGACTTCCGAACCCTCTTTTATGCCTTGCCTCGGTTTGCGAACCAGACTCGGTTTTCTCTGTTTCTTTTCCTGAGGGGAGGGAGAGGTCCCGTAGACCATCTCTCAATGTCCGTAGGCTACATTTTGTGGCCGTAGGCCATTTTTCCCATTTCGGAGTCCGGTTTCCGGTTTTCGGAGCCTTCAGGCCGTGTGCCTCGGTTCGGGACTGCTTAACCATCTCCGTTTACTGTAAATTTTGGCATACATCTTATTTTCTCCCTTTCAAGGGACACTGGGGCCTGAGAAACCCACTTCGTGGCCGAACGCCACTTTCGGTGCTTGGCAGCCCATTTTCGGGACCACGAACTGCGTGTTTTGGCCCCCGAGCATTCGTTTTGCATTGCTTTTCGTTCATTTTTGGCAGGTGCCTCTGTTTCATCACCAAGGAGGTCACTGGAGGGTGAGAGGCCAGCAATTATCTTGGCAACCAGTTATGTTCCATTTTCGCCCTCCGACACTCGTTTTTTGCACTTCCGGGCCAATGTTGAACACCTTGGAGCCATTTTCTTCAAACCCAAACCACATATTTGTGATGTACACACATGGGAGGACCCTAAAAGTTCATGGCCGGCCACTAATGTTTCTTGACCCTTTTGAACCCCTCCTTCTGAGCCAATGTTGAACACCTTGGAGCCATTTTCTTCAAACCCAAACCACATATTTGTGATGTACACACATGGGAGGACCCTAAAAGTTGGTGGCCGGCCATTAATTCCATTTGAACCTTTTGAACCCCTCCTCAAAATGGCTTGTTCTCTCTCCTGTTTTAGAGTTTCCAAATTCGAACCACAGGGTTGTGAAGAGGAAACCTGGGAGGCCACCTTTTTGTGGTGGCCGGCCACTAATTATTCTTGACCTTTTTGACCCCTAGCCGGCCGGCTAGGGGTGGTGGCCGGCCGGCCACCTGCAGCAAAAGTAATGGGCCGGCCATGTTCCTCTCTCCTTCCACTTTACAGCTGTGCAGCTGTTTCCCCCAAAAAATATCTATATCCGGGGGATATTTTGTGGGGGAACAAGGGGGCTTGATTTTGGCTCCACTTTGGGCTAGACTCCTCTCTCTCTCTCTTGGATATTGCTGGCCTCCCAACTCAAGAAAAGGGGTTACAAGAGCTGCTTGGAGGAGATACATGCATAGCACCCCATTTCCTTCAAGTTTTGGGCTCCATTTCTTCATCATCTTCAAGCTCTACCATCACCCTTCCATTCCAGCAGCAAGGGGAAGAATTCCAGCAGCTTAGAGTCACCAAATCTGGTCCAAGAAGCAACAAAAGTGTTGGTCTTCAAAGGTAAGTCCAATTGCCCTCCTTCTAGCTCATTTTTGCACCATCTCTAAGCCATACATGCTTGCTGATTTGAGCTCCGACCAAAACTGAAAGTGGCCTTGTTTTAAGCTCATTTTATTGTTTCATTAAGGGCTCAACCCTGTTTGAGGCCCCCATATTGCACTTGCTTCAATATCCCTCTTTTTGTCCCCATTCTTGCATGCTTTGGCAGCCCACTATGCTTCCATTTTTGGACAAATTACAGGCCTATAGATGGCCTTATTTTGACCTTCTTAATATGTTTTATTAAGGGTCTTTGCTTGTTTGATGAATATTTTGCATACTTTGTGTTATAGCCTCTTTCGGGCCTCATTTTGCATTGCATTTCTAGCATGTTTGTATACTCTTTTTGGGTTTTTACAGTTCTGTAAATATGCTTATTTTTGGTCCCTCTTCAATGTTGTAGAAGGGAATTTTTAAGTTTGGGCTTTGCATATACCACTTGCCTCTTTGGCCACCTTTTGGCCCTTTTTCTTGCATAGGAGTGCAGCCATACCTGTGTTTATTTTTGGGGTTTTTACAGTTCTGGAAAACATCATGGGTATGTTTGGTTTGTGTTTGAGAGATGTGTTTTAGAGATAAAAAGTACGAAAAGTTGTTTGGTTTGATTTTTTTTAAAAGATGTTTTGAAAAATTATTTTGAGAGAGAGTTTTAGAAAAAGTGATTGATTTGATGTGTGTGAGAGAGAAATTTGTTTGGAAAACTTGTTTGGTTTACAAGTTTTGAGAAATTTTTTTGAAAAAATTTGTTTGGTTTGATTACTTTTAAAAACTTATTTGTAGAGAAAATTTTCCAAAAATTTTTCAGAAATTCAAACTAAACGAGCCCCATATTTTGGGCCCCTCTTCAACTTTGTTGAAGGACCCTAACCTGTTTGAGGACAGCAGATGTGAGTTGCTTCTTAATCTCATGTTTAGGGCCATTTCTTGCATGCTAGTTTTGCCCTGTCTTGGTTTGCTGTTTGGCCATGCTATAAACTGGAAAAGTGCATATTTAGGGGCTGCCTTGCTTCTGTCTATTCATTGTATGTGCCAATTTTGTATGTTTGGTATAACTATAGGCCATTTCGGGCGCCAAAATTCATATTTCGGGACTATTCCCTGCATCGGGTGTGTTTTCGCCTCATTTCGGGGCTATTTTCCCCCATATTTCATTGCTAAAAATCCATTAGCATGCTTATATGTCATTTCCATGCCATTACATTGTGTATGCCATTACTTCGGTTTGCGTGCCCGTGTGCACGCATTTCGAGGCACTTCATTTTCATCTATCGGCCTCTTATGTGAGCGTGGCTGAGACTCTCTCATGTTAGTATAAGTCCATGTTGCATTTTATATGCCATTTTAGCCATATTGCATTGCGTATACCATCGCCTCGGTTTGCGTGCTCGTGTGCACGCATTTCGAGGCATTTCATTTTCATAGAATTGTGTATGTTAGGATTGTATCTTAGTTGCATTTCATGCATATCATGCATATTGCATCGTGTTCGGAATAGGAGTTAGCCCGGGCACGGGAAACGAGGTGCGTTTCGTACTCCGAGTGACGGAACGCGTCTCAATTCCCCAGTCACCGACACTCCGGATTATCCATGATGGAGCTAGGTTCTTGTTGTGTTTTCATGTGCATTCATTCTATATTGAATTGTGCAATTCAGCTCCTCGGCCATCATGCATCGATATGCGTGATTGGTGGCACAAGGATCGAGGCATGCATATATTTGTGAAAATACATTGCTATGCCCCTTTCCTGCTCTCTGTTGCAGCAAAATGAAGAATTAGCAACTTTCGGAGCTTGGCACGCTTTCCAAGAATAACTGCTAAACAAAGGCTAATTGGGGCATCCCGGTGGATTTCCGCGCAAGACAACCCGGACATGCATCATCCATCAGAAGCAAGGCAGTCCCTGGCTTGCATGCTAGTTTTATTTATTTTCTTCGTTAATTTGTAAATTAATTAGGAATTTGTACATTATTTGGACTGTAACATTTGGACTGTACTATTCTTTCATTTGGGACTATATTATTTACTCGGACCCTCTGCGCGAGGGCAAAACTGTAATAAGTGTGCGTGTGTGTGTTGTATGTCTTCCAACCCCACGTCTTTCTTCCCTTTTATTTATCCGCTTATGATGGTTAGATTAGGGCATATTTCAATTAGCATACAGTATGATAGCATGTTTGCATTCATTCATCTGTTTTGCATGCACCGGGCTCGGCGCACCATACTAACTGCATCGTACCTTCAATTCCAAATTGAATACATGTTAGTTGTAGCATTTCATATGCCATGTTTAGAATAGCCGAGCCTGCTATAGTTGCATTTTTGCATGTGTTGCATTAGGCATTTCTGTATATCTAGGATCATGCATGATTTCTAATAAACTTCTTTTTTTTTAGCTTGGAGTACTCGATGAGTTTTATGCTTTAGCATCCTTGCATGCGTGTGAGTGACTGCCATGAATAGCATGCTTACCATGAGGCTAATTGCTAATGTGATATAACTGCCTGAATGCCTGTGGGTGAAGGTTGGGTTACTTAAATTGGAACAAATCATTGACTGTGAGTTTTAAGCCCACTAGATAATGGCAAAACCATCTTTTCTAAGCCCAACTGCGGGTGGCAAAATCTGCATTTTAAGCCTACTTGCGAGTAGCAAACCATCTTTCAAATAAACAAGCATGAAATGTTTTGTTCCAATTCGGGCAACCCAGTCTATACTTATATGCTGTGTGCATCACATAGTAACCTAGGCTAATAACCGGAATAAGGACATACAATGTTTTCAAAAATAGATATCATGGTTAGTAGAGGCCGATCTTTGATCGGGCGAGCGGGGGTGCTCACGAAGTGACCTTCCCCAATCGTACCCAAGTTCCCGAGCCGAGGCAACTTTGGTGATGACGGACACGTGGCCTTTGGCACCGAGTCAGGGTTTCCTAAATTTCCCATTAAAAAACATTTAGGTGGCGACTCTGTATCTGGCAAAGCAGTCCATGTTTGGCACTTCTTTCAAAAAAATCTATTTTTCTCAAAACGATTTGTCGGATTTGGACTCTTTGGTTCAGACTTAGAACCGTGACTACAAATCGAGTCCGAATTATAGCGAGGTCCCCGGCGAACTTGTTACAGCCCAATGCAGCATGGGTGGCCCAAGCTAACTTGACGGATGGAACACCCAACTTCTTCAGCTTATGTAACATGCTGGATGATTCATTTTAGCGCTAAATTTGATCACTAAATTTTTAATATGAATCACTTAGCAAATAATAATATATTAATTAGCCTTCTCTTCTTCTAGAAATAAAAATTAAGGACATATTTGGACATGAATTGTTATTCTGTTGCCATATTAATTGGTTTAATTAAAAAATTTGTAAATTGTTTTAGTAAGAGTAGCATTTTCATGCCAAGCTTCAATTCTATTATAGTACAATGGAGGACTGACTGAAAGGAGGCAAATGAATGAGTAAAATTTGAGTATAACAGTGATATCTTATCATTATGTATGTGTAATATCATTAACAAATTATAACACTTTTATTTTGAGTGGATAACTAATTATAACCTAACAATATGGGCAATATATAATAATAATAGTAATATTATTATTATTATTATGGCAGTAACTTTTCCAATCTAATGAGAAATGGACATTAAAGCTATTGGATATACTTTATGTTGACACCCCATTTTTGACCGTTCTTAAGTCTTGGGTGCCACCGATTAATCACCCAATGATGAATGTACACGCTTGTTCCAATGCTCGACTTCCTTAGCAGGAAACTTCAATTTTGAGCATCAAAAACCTACAGAAGCCTTGTTTTTTTGACCAAAATAGTAGTTTTTCAAGCCTTACCAGCCAAAGGACTAGCAGACCCACTAGTGGTCTGTCGCCCACTTGTGTAAAATTTTAGAACTTTTTGCCAGCTATGCCAGTTGTCTATACAGATGCATGCACTACACCAGCTGTGTCTGTATGGATATTTCTAAAATCTTCTCATATATTTCTATATATAGATGACTCCCTCTCATAATTTTGGTTTAGAAAAATTTGTGGAGTAAAAAATCTTGGAAAATATTTCTCTCTCTCTACCGTTTGCCTAGACACTTCAAACCAAACCTAGAGGATTATTTGCTGAGGTGTTTGAGCTTGCATTTTAAGCTCTTGAGGATGTGAATTAGTGGTTTGTAATTCAAAAGGTCATTCCCCTTCAAAAGGTATAACTCCAAGTTTCTTCCCTTTTTTCATTTACCATCATTTATTGTTGTTTTTGTACTGTTTTTCACATGTATTTATGGGCTGAAACTTGTGATCTAAAGCCATTAAAGGTAGAAGGGTTGACCACCCTTCTTTGAACCTTGCTTCCTAGGCTTTTATCCTTGTGTTTCCCATCTCTTCATCAACTTTTTTTTGAGCTTTTTACCACTGAATTTCAGAGGTTTTCAGAGGCTAAAAATGATGTTTTGAAGTCCCAAAAATAAAGGGGTTAGCCTCCCCTCCTCGTGCTTGTTTACTAGCTTTAATTTCTCAATATTGTAGCTAACTTTTTCAATCTTTACCATATGACTTCCAGCACTGCTTTAGCCCATTTTAGGACTGTTTTAAGTTGTTCATGTCATTCATGCTTTGTATTCATGCTTGTAGTGTAACGGTCCTCATAAGTTTAGTGTTTTAGGCATTAGATACCAACCTATTTGAGTTGATATCATTTATTTCATACTTTTCATACTTGTGTTCATCTCCATTCATCTCTGTACTTCTCTCATTTCTTGGCTTCTTCCCTACTTTGAGAGTCGTTTCAAACCAATTGTTTGTTTAAGCTTGAGATAGAGATTGTTGTGCTTAATGGTTTAATCTCTTCGGAGGTTCATTACCAATGGCATGACATCTCTCTCATGCCCAAAGCAACCATTTGTTTGATATTTCTTTCCATTAGTGGACTTAATGCTCATTTTGAACTAAAATGACTAATGAATGGAAAGGTAATTAAAAGAGGTGCTAAAATTGAAATAAAATGGAGTGAGATAATAAATTTGGGGTTCAATCAGACGTTAATTGAACCCGTTGATTCTTGAAGCATTTCATACTAACTAGTGATGAAAATGGTTCAAGTTTCAACGTCAACTGCTTCCCTTGATCAATATCATGATAGGGAGGGGGTTCGTGAGTCTTTAATTGTGGTTCATAAGTCATCACGCAATGAATTTACGCTGATTGATGGCTTGCGAATCGAGCTTACCACTCCTTTGAGTTGTTCGATGATAAAGAGGGGTAGGGTGGACAAACATCTCCTGAGGATGCTCTGTTTGTGCTCTGTTTGTTTTCTATTGCAGCAGGAGAAACCTAACATTAGTAGTCAGCAGGCCACCTTTATTGGGCGGCATGCCACTATTAGTGGGCGGTTGGCTACCATTTCTGGCCTGTCGGCCACCTTTTTCAGCCATGCAGTATCACTTTCTTCACAGAGCAGAGTAGAGGCTATGGTGTAAAAATAGTGCAGAGGCATTCTCGGGGGCAGAAATTCATATGCATGCATAAGCCATTTCCTTGCTCCTCGGGACTTGTTACATTTATTAATGTTGTATAACTTGTAATTAATTACTTCGTTAATTAGTTCCTTAATGTGACTAATTAGTTAGTTTAGTTGGTTAATTTGTATTAATTAGTTAGAGTAGCCAATTGATTTAATTTTGTGTTGTAATTATTTAATTAGCTAGAATAGTTAGTTAAAATGCAACGTTATAATAACTAGTTAAAGTAGCTTAGCTAGTTCATTCATTCGGATCCTCCTACGCGAGGGCAAACTTGTAATAATGTGTATGTCTTCCAATCCCACATCTTTCTCCTTTTTATTTACCTGCTTACGATGAGATAGTTTAGAGCATCCCATTTCGTTTAGCCTTTCTCATGACTTGCATCCATTGTCTCGCATGCACTAGGCTTGGTGCATCATTCTAACTCGCATTGTTAGTTATTACTTCTTTGAAAACGTGCTTAAAACTACATGCTATCAAATTGATTTATATGCTATACTAGTAGTTGGGCCTCTAATTTCATATTGCATGTGTTGCATTAGACATATTGCATTAGTTAGGATCATGCATTTTTCTAACTATTTTCTCTCTTTTGGCTCGCCTTGGGAATTAGGGTAAGCTTTATTGCTTTAGCATATTGCATGAGTGTGATTGTTGCCATGTCAATCATGATTTACCATGAGGCTAAGTGCTTAAGTGTTATACTTGCTTGAATGCCTGTGAATGAAAGCTAGTTACTCAAATTGGGATAATTTGATGAATGTACATATGAGTTCACTTTTTTCAAGTGGCACATATTCAAACACTTTTTAAACCAAACATGAAATCAAAATGTTCCAACTTTTGCAAATTAGTCTATACTTGTGTGCAACACATAGTACGTTAGCCTAATAATCGGAACAAGAGCATATAATGTAAATAAGAACCACATTATTCTTAGTAGAGGCCAATCTTTGATCAGGCGAGTGGGGTGCTCAATTCATGACCTTGCCCTCTTGTACCTAAGTTTTCGAGTCAAGACACTTTGGTGATGACGGATAAGTGGCCGTTGGCATGAGTCCCGGGATTCCTAAATTTTCCAAAAATATTTAGATTGCGACTCTATAATTTGGCAAAGTAGTCCATTTTTGGCATTTTGATTCAAAATCAATTTTTCAAAAGATTTGTCGAATTTGGACTCTTTTGTGTTTATCCATTTCACATTGCACCTGTGAGATTAGATTCAGAACCACGGGAGTCCCAACTGTAGAGCTATCGTATCCGAAAGAAGTATGAAAAGCAAGCTACACTTCCATAATCTGATAATGATATATTTTATATTTGTTACATTCTGTTATGATCTTGGTAGTGGTTATCACCATTCTGTACTTATCTGTAGTCACGTAAATTGATGCTATATATATGTGAATAAACATAAGCTCTGTGTGGTCAATTTTGGTAAATAACATTTGATTAATTACATTTCTGATATGGTATCAGAGCTTACCATGGCCAGTGCTGTTTCTAACCCCACGTCATCCTCTGCTTCTTGTTCCTCACCCTCTTTTATGCCCTTATCTAGTGCCCATAATTTTTTGTCCCAAAAGCTCACCTCCACCAATTACTTATATTAGAAAACATAGCTCACCCATTTTTGTGTGGTCACGAGCTTCTTAGGTATGTTGATGGCACTTTTCCTTGTCCTCCATCCACCATATCTACTGATGGATCCTCCTCTCCTCAACCAAATCCTGCTCATTATTCCTAGGTTCGTCAAGATCAAATGTTAATGAGTCTTCTTATTGCCTCGTTCAGAAGAAACTTGTGGGTTTGTCTTCCTCTCATGCTTTGTGGTCTACCCTCAAAGCTTCGTTAGCTTCGCCCTCTAATACCCGTATCCTCTCCCTCCATATGACTCACCAACAGCTGCGCTAAGAGGATGCATCGGTTTCCTGTTATCTTTATCGTACAAAGGCCGCTTCTCATGAACTTACTGCTGCGGACCATCCTCTTGACCTTGTAGATTTTAACATCTACGTACTCAAAAGATTACGCCCTGAATTCAAAGATCTTGTTACCACCGTTGCTGCTCGGCCAAACCCAATTCTATTTGCTGAACTTCGTAGTCTTCTTCTTAGCCATAAGTTCATTAACAATAATTCCCTCATTTCGACGGTGACTGCTCCTCCTCAACCTGCTACTGCCACTGTTCCCACTGCTCACCATGTTTAACATGGTTCTTCCTCTCATTCTCACCCTCGTGGCAGCCACAGTTCTCTTTATGATGGTCGCGGCCTCGGTGGCTGCAATCGTGGCAGTCGCAATCCTGGTGACAATCGTCCCTTCTCTTATGACAACTGTTCTTTTCATGGTGATCATCACCCTCGTTGTCAAATTTGCAATGGGGCTAATAATGTAGCTACTACTTACTACCATTGTTTTAACCATGCTTAACCCCTTTCAGCACACATGGCCTCCTTTTCACCCCATGCTCTCCCTCACTCTTATTATTGGTTTTTGGATACAGCTGCCACTTATCATGTCACTTCTAATCTCTCTCAACTCGGCCCTTATGAAGAGTTTCGTGGCTCTGACACTCTTCGTGTCGGTAATGGTAAGGGCTTGCGTATCTCTAATATTGGTACTAGGATTCTTAGTTTTCCATTTTCTTCTTTTCATTTATCTAATGTTCTCCATGTTCCCACTCTTCTAAATCTCTTCTCTCTATTCATCAGTTTTGCAAAGATAATTCTATCTTTTTTGAATTTCACTATTCTTCTTTTTTTGTCAAGGACTGGGTCACCAAGAAAATTCTTCTGTGCAGATAGAATAAAGATGGTCTTTACCACTTTCAGCCTTCATCCACCACTCTTCCCAGGCCATCCATTTTCAATGTTGAATGTGTTTCTCTTGAATGTTGGCATCGTCGTCTCGGTTATCCACATCGTCAGGCTCTTCGTCAATTCTTTGGGTCAATCAGTTACCATGCCCTAGTTCTTCTTTTCTCTCTCTTTGTACAGCTTCTCAACTTAGAAAGTATTCTAGCCTTAGTTTAGGCCTTAGTCATTCAATAAGCTCTACACGTTTAGAGTTGGTGTTTACTGATGTATGGGGGCCATCTCCTCTTCTTTCCAGTGATGGTTTTCGTTATTATGTCATTTTTGTGGACGGTTTTTCTAAATTTATTTGGTATTATCCTATGGTACACAAATCTGATGTTTTCACAAATTTTCTGAAATTTCTAGCTATGGTCGAGCATGATTTTAATTCCAAAATCAAATCCATTCAATTTTATTGGGGGGTGAATATCGCAAAATTCATAAATTTTTTGAGCAAGTTGGTATTATTCATCGATTGCCATGTCCACACACCCATGAACAAACTGGTCTAGTTGAATGTCATCATCATCACATCGTTGAAACTAGTCTTTCCTTATTAGCTCACAGTTATGTCTCATCCAAATATTAAAACTACGCATTTGACACGGCTGTCTACTTAATTAATCGACTTCCTACCAAGGTGCTCAATGGTCAATCCCCTTTTCTTACCTTCTATCATTTCTCTCCCAATTACACCTTTCTCAAAGTTTTTGGGTGTTTATGTTTTCCTTATCTCTGACTATATAACCGACATAAAATGGATTTCTGCTCTCTTCCTTGTGGTTTTCTTAGGTAAAATCCCTTTCATTTAGGTTATCGTTGTTTCGACCCTAAAACTAGCCAAATTTATATTGCTCGTCATGTTCGATTTGGTGAGTTTAGTTTTTCTTTCTCTGGACCCTCTGTTGTAGGTCCTTCGCCATCCCCACCGACTTCTGTCTTCTCTCCCTAGGTTTGCACTCCTTCAACTATTTCCTCTCATGTTCCTAGTTTTCAATCTATTCCCGGTTTTCATGTACTGCCTCCTCCCTCTATTCGTACATCTCTACCACTTTCTCTTCTCCCTATCTCACATATGTCTCGGCCCTTCTTTCCAATCCCTCCTCCACCTTTGCCTTCTCCTCCTCCTCCTTTGTCCAACCCTTCTCCTAATGTTGCCCAATCCTCGGTGCTTGATTTGAGTGGTCTTAAGCTTGTTGTTGACCTTCATGGGTCCCCTTCTCGTCCATCCCCACCTCGGCGTACTCATCCGATGGTTCTTCGTAATCACACCAAACAATCATCTACTCCTCAAGCTTTTGTTTCTCTTCATTCACCTTCCTTCCCTAGTTTCTCTAATATTGAACCGACATGTTTCATTGAAGCCAATAAATTTTCACAGTGGCGAGCTGCAATGACTGAGGAATCAATGCCTTAATTCGCAATGGGACTTAGTCTCTTGTTCTTTGCTCTCCTGCCATGAATCTTGTTGCTTGCAAGTGGATATATCAAATTAAACACAAAGCTGATGGTACTCTCAAGTGATACAAAGCTCACTTAGCTGCCAAGGGATTTAACCAATAATATGGTGTGGATTATTTGGAGACTTCTAGTCCTATTGTCAAACCCACCATCATTCGGAGTATTCTTTCCTTGGCTGTCTCTCATGGGTGGTCTATTTGTCAACTTGACGTTAATAATGCTTTTCTCCATGGTGTCCTTCATGAGGATGTTTACATGTCTTAACCAATGGGTTTTGTTGATCTTGACCATCCATCCTATGTCTGTAAATTGCATCTTAGTCTCTACGGTCTCAAATAGGCTCCTCTGGCATGGTTCTATCGTCTTACAACTCACCTGACTCAAATTGGTTTTCAAGGTTCACAAACTGATTCCTCTTTGTTTTATTATACACATCATGGGGTTAGTTGTTTGCTTTAATTTATGTTGACGGCATCATTGTCACCGGCAACAAACCCGACATGATCACCTCTCTTATTCACCACCTTGGCCAAGAATTTTCTCTCAAAGACTTAGGCCCTTTACACTACTTCCTTGGTATTGAGGTTGTGTCTCACCCTATTGGTTTAATCTTGTCTCAAAAGAAATATATTTTGGATTTGCTAACTCTATCCAATATCCTTAATTGCGAGAGTGTTCACACTTCAATTTCTTCCTTTGCCCAACTTTCCAAAACCAATGGCAACCTACTCTCTGATCCTAGTTCCTATCATCATATTGTTGGTAAGCTTCAGTACCTTTGTCTTACCCGTCCAGACCTCTCTTTTGCAGTCAACAAAGTTTGCCAATTTATGCATGCTCCCATAGAGGAACATTGGTCTATGATTAAGCGTATTCTTCGCTACTTGCAGGGTATCATTGATCTTGGTTCTACCATCTCCAAGTCTGTTGTCTTCACCTCATAGTCCTTTTCTAATTCAGATTGGGCATGTTGTTTGGATGATAGGAAGTCAACTAGTGGGTTTGTTATTTATCTTGGCTCCAATTTGGTTTCTTGGTCTGCTCGCAAGCAAAAGACAGTTCCTCGGTCCTCGACAGAATCTAAATATAAAGCACTTGGGGACATTGCTGTGGAGGTCACTTGGGTTCAATCATTGCTGTTTGAATTGGGTATCTATCTTCCCTCTCCACCACTGCTTTGGTGTGATAATATTGGTGCCACTTACATGACCTCAAATCCCATTTTCCATACTCGCACCAAACATGTCGAAATAGATTTCCATTTTGTTTGAGATAAAGTTGCTCATGGCGATATCACTGTTCAGTTTCTAAGTACCAAGGATCAAGTTGCTGATATTTTCACAAAGGGTCTTCCATCTTCTCGGTTTCGTTTTCTTCGACACAAGCTTAATGTCCTTCCCCGAAGACCATCATCTTGACAGGGGCTATTGGATATACTTCCATAATCTGATAAAGATGTATTTTATATTTGTTACATTCTGTTATGATCTTGGTAATGGTTATCACCTTTTTGTACTTATCTATAGTCATGTAAATTGATGCTATATATATGTGAATAAACACAAGCTCTGTGTGGTCAATTTTAGTAAATTGCATTTGATTAATTACGGTTCTAATAACCTACAAAAAGAATGGAAAAAGGCTATATGTAGCCGATAAAAAATGAAGGCCAAAAAAATAGTTATATATACTCTTTCTGTCTTAATTTATTTGTTTATTATTTTTTTTAGTCCATCTTAAAATATTAGTTCATTTTCTATTTTGAGATATTAAATTTTGTTAGATTTCTAAAATTGTCCGTTATAAATCATTATAAATACATTTTAAAATTCAAAAAGAAAGGTAATGGTGGAAAAAACATTTCAAAATTTGAATTAAAATATAATGATTACATGTCTCATTGGCATTGTTTGGAAAGTTGATTATTTTAGTTGACTATTTGACTATTTTACCTTGGCTAAAAAAGTTGTATTTGGGAAGTTGGTTGGCTTTTTTTTTTTTTTTTTGGTTGTTGATTTGATGGTTATGAAAGAAAAAATAAAATGATTATGGATTGGATGTGACATTTTGCTTTATTGATTATTTTAGCCTATTTTTTAGTGGGTTATTTTAACCTAATCCTTTTCCCGAACAAAACCATTAATAAGTTGGAATTTCTATAGTGAACAAATAAATTGGGATGAAGGGAGTATAATTTTTTATTATTTTTAATCGGCAAAAATAAAATATTTAGCTATTCATTTTTTTTAGTCGGGGTATATTGGTTATTGGCAACTAAAACAAAATTTAGTCGCTAAAAATGCCAGCATTAGCGACAAAAAATAATTTTAGTTGGGGTATATTGGTTATTGGCAACTAAAACAAAATTTAGCCGCTAAAAATGCCAAAATTGGCAACAAAAAATAATTTTAGTCACCATATATTGAGTTTTGGCTACTAAAATTATTTAGCCGCTGAATGGAAAATAAAAAAATATTTTTTACCTTTGGCAACCAAAATTTTGGTCGCCAAAAGTTTATTTTTAGTGACAAAAAAGAATTTTAGTCGACGTATATTGAGTTTGGGCTACTAAAACTATTTAGTCACCGAATGAAAGGTAAAAAATTATTTTTTACCTTTTATTTTCAACGACAAAAAAAATTTTTAGTCGTCGTATATTGAGTTCTGGCTACTAAAACCATTTAGTTACCGAATGGAAAATAAAAAATAGTTTTTTACCTTTGGCGACCAAAAATTTAGTCACCAAAAGTTTATTTCCAGTGACAAAAAAAAATATTTAGTTGCCAAAGAATTAAAATTTTTGGAGGGAGACATTTCAAATATTTTGGAGGGTGTAGCTCGACTCTTTTGCACCCCCTTTCGGAAGGCAAATAAGCCCTATAGTTCGGACTCTTGTGATTCTGAATCTGATCTCACAAGTGCAATGTGAAATAGATAATCACCAAAAAGTCCAAATTCGGCAAATCTTTTGAAAAATCGATTTTGGATCAAATTGTCAAAAAAATGGACTGTTTTGCCAGATACAGGGTCGCCACTTAAATATTTTTGAGAAATTTAGGAAACCCATGACTCGTGCCAAAGGCCACGTGTCTGTCATCACCAAGATTGTCTCGGCTTGGGAACTTGGGTACGAGAGATGAAGGTCATGAATGAATTGAGTACCCTCGCTCGCCCGATCAAAAATCAGCCTCTACCAATCATGATAGGAATCTTATGTACATTATATGTTCTTGTTCCGATTTATTAGGCTAGCATTACTATGTGATGCGCGCACACACAAGTATAGACTAATTTGTAAGAATTGGAACACTTGATTCATGTTTGTTTGCAAAATTGTTTCAAAATATGTATCACTTGAAAAAGTGATCGCATATGAACATTGCTCAAATTATTCCAATTCAAGCAACTAACCTTCATCCACAGGCATTCAAGTAATTAGCCTCATAGAAAGCATGCTAAACATGGCAACAATCACATTCGTGCAATATGCTAAAATGAAGTAAAGGCTCACCTAGTACTCCAAGCCAAAAAGAGAAATGAGTTAGAAAAATACATGATTCCTAATTATGCGATATGACTAATGTAACATATGAGATATGAAACTAAATAGAATCGGCTACTAGGTATGTCATGTGAGTCGATTAAATAGCATGCGGTCTAAGCACGTATTCAAAGAAGTATTTGAACTAACAATGCAGTTAGAATGATGAACCGAGCCTCGGTGCATGCAATGCCAGTGGATGAAAACATGAAGTATGCTAAACAAAACGTGATGTCCCTAAACTAACCATCATAAGCTAGTAAATAAAAAGGAGAAAGACGTGCGGTTGGAAGACATACATATTATTACAACATTGCGCTCTCACGAAGGAGGGTCCGAATAAACTAAACTAAGCTAATTAAGCTAACTATTACAAAACAAAATGAATAAACTAGCTAAACTGCTTAACTAATGAAATAATTACAACACAATATGAATTAACTAACTATTCTAGTTAATTAATGATTACAACATCACAACTAGTTAATTACTTTAACTAATTAAATAATTACAACACAAGTGCAATTAAAAGAAGTAAGTAAACTAAACAATTAAGTACTAAGCTAATTACTCCACTTCGGGAAACGAGGGATGTTCATGCGCATGCTCAGTTTCCATCCGAAAAGGCCATTGTTTTGCTTCCGGAGAGCCTCTGTTGCACAGAGAACACATACACTATTGTCCGCTTCCAGAATAACTCTTCTTTGCCTCAGAAACACACTGCTGAATTTTGCATCAGTGACCGGCGATAAGGGTTGCCGACCACCAGTGATAGCCAGCCGACCATCAATGGTGGTCTGCCGGCCATGGAAAATGGCTTGTCGACCACTGCTGCCCAGTTCATCTTGCTACAACAGAGAACAAACAGAGCATGCATAGTGTATTTTCAAGGGTTTGCCTGCACAGCTCAACCCTCCTTTTCATGAACAAAATCAAAGGAGTAGTAAACTTGGTTCACAAACCACCAACTCAAGCAATTTCATTACATGATGGCTCATGAACCAAAGTTTGCAATTTCAATAAATGCAATGAAATGAGACTCTCAAAACCACCTCCCTATCATGGAAGATCAAGGGAAATAGTGACCTTGGAAACTTGAATCATGTCATCACTAATGAGTATGACATGCTTCCAGCTTCCATAAGTTTAATTAACGTCTGATTGAACACAATAATTTTTATTATGTTGCATCATTTTTAGCCTCATTTTAATTACTCCATTTTAATTACCAACCATCCTTTAATCAATTGAGTCCAAAGGGTGAGTTTAAGTCCTCTAATGGAAAGAGGTCTCAAACCAAGAGTTGTTTTAGGCATGAAAGAGATATCATACCGTTGGTAATGAACCCCAAAGGGATTAAACCATTAAGCATGACATCTCAATCTCATGTTTTAAACAAACAAGTTGTTGGAACCTCTTTCAAAGAAAAACAAAAGCCAAGAAAGGAGGGAGGTTGTAGAGATGATTAAGTGTGATTACAAGTATGGAAAGCCATAAATAAATGCAATCAACTCAAAGGAGATGGTGTCTAAGGCCTAGAACACCAAACTCATGAGGACTATTACACTACAAGCATGCAAAACAAAGCTCAAATGCAACTAACAGCCCAAAATAGTGCTAAAACAGTATAAAATAAGTCCTAAAGCATGCTGAAATTAAGACAAAAATAACTAGATTAATATGCTAAAACATGGCACAAGCTAGGCTAGTAAGCAAGACATAAGGAGGGGACGCTAACCCTCCAAATTTGGACTTCAAAACATGATTTTAGCCACTAAAATAATTCTGAAAATCAGTGTTTAAAAGGTCAAAAAAAGTTGACAAAAGGGTGGAAAACACAAGGGCAAAGGCTTAAGAAGCAAGGCATAAAGAAGGGCTGTCAACCCCTCTACCTTTAATGGCCTTAAACCACAAGCTTTAGCCCAAAAATACAGGTTTTAAACAATCCAAAAAAATAATAGAAAAGATGGAAAACAAGTGGTGTAAAGATGGTACAAAGGCAAGAGAAGGTATACCTCTTGAAGAGGAATGAACCCTTAAGTCATAAACCACAAATTTCACACTCTCAAGTGCTACAAGAGCTCAAATTCAAGCTCAAATAACCTCAGCAAGAAGCTCTCTAGATTTAGTTTAGAGTGTTTGGGCAAAGGCTATGCAAGTTGCAAAAGAGAGAGAGAATTGTAGAGAGAGAGAGAGAGAGGATATTTTTAGAAATTATTTTCTCACTCCTAAATGTTTCTAACCTTGAAAGTAAGAAGAGAGGTCATCTATATATAGAAAACATGAGCATTAGGTCGAAAATATCAAAAAAAAGACAACTGGAGCTTTGTGGAAACAGCTAGCAAAAATATCTGGGTTTTACACTGGTGGCCGGCTACTAATTGCCGGCCACCAATGGGACACCAAAAATCTGCTTCCAGGCCCGACTTCAAATGGGTGTATCTCCTTCATCCGGACTTGGTTTTAGGTCATTCTTGAGTCTAAATTGAAGCCCCAGAAGTCTACTTTCCAATGGAGGCAGCTCACATCTAAATTCTAAGTGTGAAAAGAGATATGCCTATTTTAGTGAAGGTTGCTCAATTTTGTCTTAATAAGATTGATGCCTAACTTCAAACGGCCATATCTGCCTCATTCGGACTCGGTTTTAGGAGATTCTTGGGTCTTGATTGAAGCCTTGGAAGTCTAGTTTCCAATGGTAGTGGCCTCAAAACTAAAGTCTAAGTGCTCAAAGAGATAGGTCTGATTTAGTGACGGCTGCTCAGTTCTCTCTTAACGGTTTCATACTCAACCACTTCCCCAACTAGTTTTCTTCCCTCTCCTCCAATTTTCTTCAACTCCAAACCTTTAATAAGATGTTTTAAATATTTTTTCAAAGAGTTCACATCCCTTTCATTTATTTTCACTTTGTACTTGCTCGGTTTATCGAAAAGTGCAATTTTTAACGAAATGCGAGCCTTGGAACATCGTAGAAGCATTTTCAAAAATATTTTGAAAGAGAGGGTTTTAAGGTCTAAAATAGTTTTGGTCCAAAATGGGGTGTAAGGTTGGGATTTAGAAACTTTTCTTGCTGAAGAAATTGAACATTTGCACAACATAACTTTCATCATCAAGTGATCAATTAATGGCGCCCAAGTCTTAAGGGCGGTCAAAAACGGGGTGTCTATAAAGGGATTTATAAAATACTTTTAGCAATGAAAACATTTTAGTCGCCAATAACCATCTATATAAACTATCTTATGCTCTCACTCTTCTCTCTCATCCTCTCTCATCTCTCTTTATCTTAATCTGCAATCTCTAACAAATTCACAGTGCCTCGTCTTCTCAACTCTCATGATCTCTGAACTTTGTCACCAACAGTCAACTTTCCCTCTCTCTCACCCTCATTCTTATGCTTTTGCTATCATGTTCTTGTTCTCATTCTCAATCGATTGATCTTTCACTCTCACCCTCATCCTCACTTTATCTCAAGCATTTAGATAAGGATCGAGATCATGAGAATCCACTCTCCAGTCCTGATCTTCTTCACTCATATCTCAGACGATCTTGATGTGGCGAACTCGATTAAAAGATCTCACATCTCGGTCTTCTTGGACGATCATAAGGTGATTTCAAACCATTTTTTTTTATTGAATATATATATACATTTTTTTTAAAAGCCCCAATTTAAATCAATTGTGTATGTACATTTTTTTTAAAGCCCCAACTTAATAACAAAGGATGAAATATTTTTTTTCTTGCCTTCAAACTGTTTGATAAAATGTCTCTTAGGCTTCTCAAAATTCTAAGCCACAAGCCTAACTTGTCTTTTGGAAGTATGTTAAGCTGGGAAGGTACTTTGTCATGGTAAATTCTAAGGTACTTTGAAGATGCATCTATTGGAAAAATTAGTACCAAACTATACGGAAAATATAATTTAAAAATAAGTAAACAGTTTTTGGGCAAAACCAAAATTGAAATAAAATGACATAATAACGTAACAAAACTTATAGTACATAAATAGATAAAACCTGATCGAGTCGAGTGTGTGACACTCTTTCCTTAAGATAGATTCGTCCTCTCACTGGTGCTTAGGATTCAATGGATGTCTATCTCCTAGGATACAACGATCAATGTCTTGCACTAGCAACACTACTATTGCAAACCTAGCAAACTTTGCTGTGCATGTACTCTCTTTATAGGAAAATTAGACTCACGAGATATGAAGAATAAATGCAAAGATGAAGAAGAAAATGGAAATTCTCTCTCCAAATTGAAGTTAGGGAAATGAAATTTATAGATTCCTCCATAACTCTTCAGAAAGGTTGTGACCCTTCAAAAGGATACACCCTTCTATCTCAAGAGACACAACCATTGGAGTAAATTTTAATTCAAATTTTCCAACAATCCCCCACATGAATGAAATTTACAGAAAGCACATGCAATAGCATACAGATAAAGAGAGAGTACATTAAGGAATTACCTTGCATCGAGATAGGTAGCTTTTCGCTTTGAACCTTCCCTAGTGAAAGCCTATCAGACTTACTAGCTAATCAATGGACGTGATGCCTTGAACTGTTCAGCCGTTTGTGTAAGCCTAGACAATAGAATTCACACAGAATATCTCCAGACACAGTTTAGTTCTCACGGTTGTGCCCGCTTTGGCCTTGGGCATGTCCTAGTGTTTCATGAGTGATTTACAGAATTTTGCCTTATCAATTCTCATAGAAGCGGCCCCTTCACACTCATATAAGTGATCGTTATTTCGAGTCTCTTAAATACTCCTCTTGAAAGATACTCGTCTAGGGTTTTCAAGATATGAGCGATCATTAAAAGCATAGCTTACCCTAAGTTCCCTGCATACAATACATGTTGCAGATATCACTCTCATCATAGGAATGGATAGAAGTTAGACTCCTTTAGTGATTTTTGGTGAGCCACACATAACTTAGTTGTCCCTTTGAACTTAGTTCTTGGGATCTCCAGTCATCTAAGTAGGGTTACCATTATGATGACTTTGACGTAATAGGCTTAATCACATTCCCCTCAATGAACTTTTCCTCATTTGCTCACTAATCAAACTTTTTGTTTAGCGGCCACTATTTTTTTGTTTAACCTTCTCAATTAGATATCATTGAGTAGTTAGTGGATCCGTTATATTATCTTTAGACAATATTCACAACTGAAAGCAACTGCCCTATAGTATTAAGTCTTTGATTACATCGAGACTTACCGTTACTCTATGTCACTCCCATGTTCAAATTTAAATAATAAACATATAGTTGTTCCTTAGGAGTTAAAGAAACCATTTTTGCTTCTACTCCAACTTTGTCCTATATAAAGAATTGAGGTTCTTTATGGACCTATTATTGGAATAGTTACTTTGGTAAAATCCTCTAAGCACCCCCACATTTTAAGCATTCTAAGGAAACTTAATTTCTCTTGCTGATGTATAATTAGACAAAAAATATTAATACACCCCCATAATTCTGAGGTAAATCAGAATACATCATTAATTGGCGTGCTTGAACAAGATGTAAATTGCTTTGTGAATATAATCACAATACTAATTTGTCTAAAATGCAATTAGACTTCATAACTTTCTTTTGTTGTACAAAAAAAAAAAGTGGCTAATACTAGTTGTGGCCACAACACTTTGTCAAATAACATTTCTTTAGCCATGCATTTTTTTTTTGGCTTACTGCAACCCTTAATTTCAATATCAACATGGAATATAAATATCACCGTATAATTATATTTACATCTTATTTGTCTTATCCAGTATTGGTGACTACGTTGACAATTACCAAAGCGTCTTTCATCCATGAAATATTTTAACTTATATAGTATTTCATTACGGAATTATCGGTCACCACACTAATTTCAGTAATTATTCCAAAGAATAATTAGAATTCCTCTTATGTCAAAACACATTAGTTCAAAACTATTAAAAATAGTTTCTAAAAACAATTCCAAACTAAAAATCAGAAATAAATTTAAACAAAAATTTCCAGAACTGAAAATACAAAAAAACAGTTTAAATTTCAGAACTGGAAAAATCAAAAAAATAAACTGTTCAAAACTAGTTTAATAATTTCCAAAATAAGAAAATAATTTCTTTTTAAAAAAATAGTTAAAAAAAAAAGAAAAAACTCTTTCCAGCACCGTTTAAATTTATTTATTTATTTTTTCAATAAACTGTTCCAACACCATTTATATAAACAAAACAATTTTTAAATAAAACGAAAAAAAAAATTATTTCTAGATTGTTCTGATTTAACGAAAAAACCAACTTTCAATAAACCTTGATTTTTGGGATGTGGCTTATCATGATGATATGGCACACATTGGTTCCTGTAGGTAATTCTTATCGAAAACGTAGTGCTTTCATATATAGGGCCTGCAAGCTTGGTCAAACTTTTTGTTACCAAGGGAAAAAATTGCAGATGAGATAAAGAGATTCTTTGCGAACACTCTAGAGAGGAATGGACATAATCCTTGCAATTTGTCGTCATCATCACATTCCAGAATGTTTTCTGATGAAAAGATTCAATTGAACTCATTGAATCTTGATTTGGACAATAACATTTCTGCAATATGAAACTCCCGGTTCCTTCTTTCCCAAAAAATGCAACTGTGACTAAAGATACGAGTAATTTGCCCGGAATAGTGAAGACTGAAACTTCTTTCTCAAGTCTGCTTGAACTTGCTGTAAACAGATGTTGAGGGGTTCAAGCAATTGATTTTGCGTATTGCTTCTGCAATTAATGAAATGGGACTCTGGTACATCAAACCGGATGGCACTTGAGAATCGAACCCCATTAATGGTTGCTGTCATGTATGGCAGCGTTGATGTTGTAATACTAATACTCTCTTTATCCGAGGCATGTAAATCTTTCCTGTAGCCCAGATAAGAGCACTGCCCTTCACTGTACTGCATCTAGTGGATCTGTCTATGCTGTTAATGTTGTAAAGATTTTATTACTTGCTGGTGCAGATCACAGTTTGATTGATGCCAATGGCCATTGACCATTGATGTTATTGTCGCTCTTTCAAAGTTTCCTGACTTTGAAGATACCTTTGAATGGCTCCTTAAGAATGATGATTTTGTTCATCTACCGGACATTAACGTATCCTTTGGTGGTGAGAAATCGAATTCATCATCACACTTATCATCTCCAGAAAATTGTCCCTTGTCTTCTGCTGTGGATTCAACATCATCACTAAATAATTTTAGGCACTATGATATACTCGAGCATCCTCTCCATCGAAGATGAAAGAATACCCAGTTGATCCTTCTCTTCCAGACATCAAGAACAGTGCATATTCCAAGTACATAATACTCATCAAATAAAATAAGAATCAGATTAATTCAGTGACCAATATACTAAGCCCATTAAAAAAAGTTCAATCCTAAAGAAAAATATGATAGGTCCAAGCACCAATTTTAGTGCAAAATTAAAGACACCGTTTGGCATCTTTTGACATTCACACATGGCAATTGTCATCTTCTTACTACCACAGATTGAAAATTATACCCCAAACACATCCAACTCTACCAATCGATTGATGTTTACACAATATTAGTTAATGTCGGGAAAAACGCTACGTAAACTATCCTAGCAATGCATCGCCACTATCATTTCTAAACGGTTTGTTAGATTCACATGAAAAATCAAAATTATATTTTCCCAAAAACCATAAATAGGAACGAATCTATCTTAAGATTGTTGGAAAAAATAGTACCAGACTACATGAAAAATATAATTTAAAAATATGTAAATAGTTTTTGGGCAAAACTAAAACTGAAATAAAATGACATAATAACATAACAAAACTTATAGTACTTAAATAGATAAAACCTGATCGAGTCGAGTGTGTGACACTCTTTTCTTAAGATAGATTCGTCCTCTCATTTCTTAAGATAGATTCGTCCTCTCACCGGCGCTCAGGATTCAATGGATGTCTATCTCCCAGGATACAATGATCAATGTCTTGCACTAGCAGCACTACTATTGCAAACCTAGCAAACTTCACTGTGCATGCACTACAGCAAAATTGACTTTTTACGGCACCACATCAACGAAATACAATAAATGTATGTCGTAGTTTTTCACTTTTACGACTTACTTTTTTTGCACGTCGTAAATACTTTTTCAACCACGGCGTGTCTATTGCATAGGCCGTGAATGATAATAACGATGATTTTTTTTATGGCTTGCAATGCACGTCGTAAATAATAAAACTTTCTATGACGTGCATATGGCGTGCTATTAATACATTAATTATACACGGCGCACATACGCCAACAGTGAAATACTTTTCACAGCACACACAACGCCTGCTGTTAAAAGTATTTCACTTTTTACGACGTACATATTGCCTGCTGTTAAAAGTATCGCCTTTTTACAACGCACAATGCATGTCGTGAATTGTATAATAAAAAAAAAATGCGCCAAAATAAAATTTTGAGCACCAATCACCGAAAAAAAATATAGAAATAATTATTTTGCCTTCCTCAATCTCTCTCTCTCTCTTTGATGATAATGAAGGCCGAATCAATTGCTAGGTTACCAGGATCATCTCATCTCCTTTTCGGTTGTGTATCTAAAATCAAAGGTATCTCTCTCATTTGCATTTCAACTCCTCACATCAAGAATCTCTTGTTATCTCAATCTGATCGTCTCTCTCTCTCTCTCTCTCTCTCTCTCTCTCTCTCATGGCGATTTCAAGATCTTGAACCAAAACCCTAAGCTTTTCCCCACTTTTCTAGATCATTAGGGTTTTCAAAATTCAAAATTCAATTATTTTTTTTGTTATTGTTTTTGTTGGTTCATTTGATATAGGTTTTCCACTATCCTTCTCTTTAAAAATGTTTTTTTTTTCTTTCCCTTTGCCATGTAGATTGGAACTTGGAAGATCTTTACCATTCTTGGAAAAAGTTGGAACTATTGTTTTTTGTTCTTCTCCAATTTGTGAATTACATGGGTTTTGCTCTGCCATCATCTTAAGGAGTCACTTGAATAATTGTGGTATTTGCTGTTTTGGTTTTCTCTTCTCTGATGAGTGATGGACTTTAGAGGTATTTTAAGTCCTTGAACTTTGATGTGTTTATTTTAGTTGTTTCTTTGAGATGATTATTTAATCAACCTCTTCTTCTTATTTCTGCATAACCATTAATTAGTTTTGTTGGATTTCTTATTTCTGCATACACAGAGTTGCTGAATTATCCAATTTTACTGTTAATTTGATACACTAGAGAGGGTATATATAATGTCTTCACCCTTATTCCCTTTAAAGCCGCTCTTAAGAGAATTCCTTTGCTACATTCAACTTGAAAACATGGAAAGAGAGTCATAAGTGTAGACATCCCATTTTTGACCGCCCTCAAGACTTGGGCGTCATCGTTTGAACACTCGATGATCATCCATATTTGTGTTCGTCTTGAGTTCTCGAAGGTTTCGGTTGCGCACCTTGCCTCAAGACCTCTCGACTTGCCTGTTTTGTGCTTGGTTGTACACCAAACACTTGTGTTTTGCTTCTGGGGGAATAGGATGGCTTGTTAACCATCCCTACACCCCACCGGCCGAGGCTTGAAGCCATCAGCCCCCCTTTTCTTCCCATCGGCCAAGAGTGTTGGCCGATCGGCACTATATTTAGTCGACCGGCCATTGTGTTGGTCAATCGGCCATTATTGCTGGCTGAACCCTGTTCATCTGCTTTATGCAGATATTTTGTGCCAGCTGGCACAGCTGGCACCCACAATTAACCCCCTCTATACACATGTATGGAGGGATTTGCCTCTTGTTTAGCTTCTCTTAGAAGCTTTAGAATTTGAGCCTTTATAAAGAGGGAGCTCCTCCTCCCTCCTCAAGGTTCAGAAAAATTGGTTCTTGAGCGGATAGATATAGTGTTGTATCTATTTTTCTTGGTTTGGTCTTGTTTTGTGACCTAAAGTGAGTTTTGTCTTACTTTTGCACTAGAACACCTAGCATTACACCATTCTTGGGTTGTTGAGGCCTTAGAAGGTTGTTGTTAGGGTTCCTGGACTAGTTTTAACCAAAGAAAGGTGCTGGAGCTTTGTTCCTAAAGAAGGTCTACAAGGGCGAGCATCCTTACTTTAGTTATCCCTTTCTTGCTTAGGCTTGTAGCCATTCTTGCTTATTCTTTTAAGCTTCGACTATAACTGATAAAAATTCTGATTTTGTGTGCTTTAGAACTTTGTTTAAGGTCACTTTGAGGTTTGGGGTTGTCCCCCCCCCCCCCCTCCAAGGCCTTGTTAGGCCTTGTTTTAGGCCATACCTTTTGGCCATTGTTTTGGTCTTTGCATGACCTCTCTACCACTGGAATCCAGAGGATTTTCAGTGGTGGAGAGGTGGTTTTGAGGTCCTAAATAGGAGAGGGTCATCCCCTCTCCTTGTTGTCTTTAATGCTTGCATAAATGGCTTATGTGATAGCATGTGTGTTCAGCTTATTTTAGCATCATTTCAGTATGTATTAGGCTTTGTTTTGCCATGATACATCTCTGTTTTGAGTTGGTTTAGACATGCCATGTATGCTTCATACACTTGTCTTGTAATCCAATCATTTGGCCTTAACATGCATCATGTTGTAACATGTGTTTTTAGCATGATTTTGGCCCAACTCCTTGAAGCTTTTAGCCTTGTTATAGCATGATTAAGCTCTATTTTCCATTGTTTTGGTTATGCTTGACATGCTTTGTATAGCCACCATGCATTCTAGCTTGTTAGCTTCGGGTATGCGAGTCACTAGCATGCTTTATTTGGGCCATTTCAGTGATTTGGCATCACTTGTCATGATATTTCAGTCCATATTTCATGCTTGTATGCTTGCATTTGCCATCATTTTAATGCTTTCAAGAGTTGTTGTTTTGTGCTCCATGTTTGGACCATTGCGTATGCCACCATGTTTAGGCCTTTGGGGTGCCATCTAAGCGGGTTTTTGGGCTCATTTTGACATGCCATGACTTTGTTTTTTATTGCTTAAATCATGCCATGTTTGGTTGTATTAGGTGTAGTGTAACACTTCTTTGGTGGCCTTGCATGCCCCATGATTTTCCCCCTTTGTCTTAGCTCGTTTTGGCTTTGGTCGCCGTATGTTTTAGGCTCATGTTAGCATGACTTAGGACTGTTTTGGGTCATACTTGCCATATGCTCTTTATTTTGTGTAGCTTTGGTTCAAATCCCTCGACTAGTCTTAGGCTTCAGTCTTGAGCATGCCATGCTTGACTTGTTTATGTGATTTGGCATCACTCCTAGCCTCATTTCAGGGCATGTAATGGTGTCACATTTGCATGCTTTCCATTCATTTTAAGTGTTCTTAAAAGTTGTCTTTTTATGCTTAAGTATTGGACCATTTAGCATGCATGTTTGTATGTGCATTGGCCCTCCTGTCCTTAGCATTTTGGCCACTAATTTGGACCTATTTGAGAGCCGTCCATTTTGGTTTAAGTCCATCCTTTGCATGTTGTTGCATGCTTTCCTTGCATGTTGTTGCATGCTTGTTGCGTATTTAGTGCCTTGCACATTGTTGCATGCTAGTATGTTGCATGCTTGTTGCATACTTGCCCCTTTATATGTTGTCACATGTTTGCCTTACATGTTGTTGCATATTTGTCATTGGCATTGTTATTACATGCCTTACATGTTTATTCGTCTAGGTTGTATGCCTATTGCACATTGCTTGTTTGCATGCTCATGTTGCATTAGCTTGCTTGCATGCCTAGGTTGCATAGCATTAAGCATGTATCCTTTGCCTCTTGATCAACCATGATAGAGGTTGGGGTCCCCTTTACGTGTTTGTGTGCATTTCATTTGATATTGAAGTTGCACACTTGGCTTCTTTGACCATCATGCATTGAAATACGTGATTGATGGTCCGAGGGTCGAGGACTATACTCCCTTGAGCTCATGACATGATAGGGAGAGTGGTCGTGCACACATTGCCTTGAAAATGCATCGCCATGCTCTGTTTGTCCTCTGCTGTAGCAAAATAGGATTCTGCAGGAAGAGATGGTCGGTCGGCCATCTTCAGTGCTGACCGGCTATGAATTGTTGGCCGAGATCCCCATAAATGGTCGATGACCAGTTCCTCTTGGCCGGTGGCCTTGACTTTCGGCCGGTGACCTCCCACAGTGATTAGGGAGTGGTTCAGGAGCATCCTTGAGACTTGTACAGTGTTTAGAGGTGCAGAACAGTGTAAACAGAGGCAGCATGAGAATGGCGATAGATTTCGGAGCAAAGCCGTCCGAGCATGCATGCATCCCTCCTCTTGAGGCCTCTTTACTGCTTTTGTAACTTAATTAATTTGTTTAATTAGTTAAGTGTTTTGTAATAATTAATTAGTTAGTTAATTAGTTAATTTGTATTATTTTTTCGGTCTCTCCTTCGAGAGAGCCGATTGTTGTAATAAGCGTGCGTATGTGTGATGCATGTCTTCCAAACCTCCATTTCTCTCTCCCTTTTATTTAACCGCTTACGATGATTAGATTTAGGCCACATTTCAGTTAGCATCCTTATGCTATGCATGTTTGCATCATTCATCTGTATTGTATGCACCGGGCTCGGCGCATCATACTAACTGCATCGTATTTCAATTCCAACTTGAATACATGTATCAATTGTTGCATCTCATATGCCATCTTAGAATAGCCGAGCCTATTTTTAGTTGCATTTTGTATGTGTTGCATTAGCCATCTTAACATGGACTTGGATCATACATTGATTACTAACATGTTCTTTGTTTTGACTCGGAGTACACTGTGAGTGTTTATGCTTTAGCATCTTGCATGTACGTGAGTGTTAACATGACAACATGCTTGCCATGAGGCTAATTGCTTATGTGATACAACTGTCCGAATGCCTGTGGGTGAAGGTTGGATTGCTTGAATTGGAACAATTCATTGAAATTCGTGTTTTAGCCTACTTGCGAGTAGCAAACTTCAAACCATTTTCCAAACAAACGGATATGCGATGCTTTGCTCCAAATTAGGTGATCTAGTCTATACTTGTGTGTTATGCGCATCACATAATAATTCTAGCTAATTAACCGGAATAAGAACACATATGTCTTCAAAACAAAATATCATGCTTAGTACAAGCCGATCTTTGGATCAAGCGCGTGGAGGTGCTCATAGATAACATTCTCCAATCGTACCCAAGTTCCCGAGCCGAGGCAACTTTGGTGATGACGGACACGTGACCTTAGGCAACGAGTCAGGGTTTCCTAAATTCCCCCAAAATAAAATATTTAGGTGGCGACTCTGTATCTGGCAAAGCAGTCCATGTTTGGCACTTCTTTCTTAAAAATCTGTTTTCCAAAAATGATTTGCCGGATTTGGACTCTTTGGTGATTTATCAGTCTTGCATTGCACTTTGCCAGATCAGATTAAGAACCGTGACAAATGAGTCCGAACTGTGGTAGCATAAGCCCGAGGGCGAGTCCACAATAAGCCTCCTTCCTTTAATCCATTAAATGCTTGTCTCCTTGGCTTTAGATTTCCAGAGAAGATTGGCAGAAACTTACCCAGTGTTCACTATATTCGGGATGTTGCAGATGCTGATTCGCTGATATTATCACTGGTAATTTTCGTTTATTACACTTATCATTTATCTATTTATCATATTTTGGTTGTCAACTTAATTCTACTTTCTTCAGGTTAATAATATGGTGATGAAGCTCATGTTTTGGTTGTAAAACTCTACAGACACAAGCTTGTTAAGTTGTATTTAATGATAACTGAATGGCGAATGCTATGAGTTGCTTTTGAAAATAGCTAGATTTATTTTTTATTTTTTATTTTTTTAAATTAGGATCTGTAGAGGTGATTTTTTTCACACACTAGTTTTCATTTTATAGAAGAAAGCACAGAAGGTGGTTGTTGTTGGTGGTGGTTACATTGGCATGGAGATTGCTGCTGCAGCTGTTGGTTGGAAACTTGATACAACAGTATGTCTTTGTTTCATTCTGGTTCTGCTACGTTAAGGTTTGAGATGGTAATTTTTCATTGATCCAATATCTATAACACTGACTGAGGTATTTGGAATTTTTGGCAATTCATACAATTTTAAATCTATAACTAGTAAGATTTTATTGTTTCGAGTGGATGCAATGAACACTTAAAATTTGTGATTTTCAATGTCTACGTTTTTTTTTTTTTTTTTTTTTTTTTGAGTTTTTGGTTGTACTAGATGGCCCTTCTATTCTGTATTTTAGGTGATCAGCATTAACATTCTTGTTTAATAATAGCTTTTTTCACATGTTTTATAATTTTTTGATGGTGCACACACCACATCTCTGACTTTGTAATTTTATAAAGACTCTTATTTTCATTACACCATTTACACCATATCTCATTTATCCTTTCTGAACAGTGCTTGTCCCAATTGTTTAGAATTGGCTCTCTGACTGTACATTTCTAGGGCCACATGCTTTATTAAATCCTAAGTCAAGATTAACTTGTATCAATTTCACTATCCTCACTTTCACTACCCTCTGTCCCTGCAACAATTGAAGTTAATCACATTGATTTGTCTTGCTGCAACTACTCATTGTCTTTGTGCACCTGCTGCCAGATGAATTTACTTAATTTCATTAATGTCAAAACTTGCATCTATGCTATACTATTTCTCAAGTTACGATATGATCTTATCTTGTGAATTGATAAGTTTCAACTAACATATTCTACTGGAAAAAATTAGACCATATTTCCATAAATCAACTTTTGTAAAGATTGTTTACTCCTTACCTCACTTAGAAATATCAAGAACTTTACTAGCAGAATGGCGTCAAATTCTTGAAGGTAAAGTCATCTCTCCCTCTCTCTCCTTTGGGTGGCATATATCAACATCTTATTACCCTCTACAACTAGTATTTTGAGTTTGATTGATTATCAACAGGGTGTCTCCATAAAAAACTTAGAAGTTGGTTTTGATGGAAGCGTGGCTGCTGTTAAACTTGAAAATGGAACTACAATAGAAGCGGACATGGTAAAATACTGCTACATGTTTGTGGATTTTGTTTTTCTTCTAATTTTTAATCCTATGGTTACTCTTGGTGACTTTTGTTTCTACATTTGATGACAAGGCAGTGTAACTAACCAAATGGAAAAATTATATGATTTCTCCTTTGTGTAGATTGTTATTGGTATTGGAGCTAAACTTGCTGTCAGTCCTTTTGAAAAGTTGCTCTTAAATACCACTGTTGGTGGAATACAGGTCAGCATGATGGTCAAAACAAATTTCTAGTCATTAGGAGGTTTATTATCTTCATTATAACTCATCCCTGCATTTTTGAGGTTTGAGTTTTCTATATTTATGAATTTTATGTGTCTGTGTTATCAATTTGTCATTCATACAATGTTCATGTTTATTTTAAGAATAAAGTTCTTTTCACATTTCCCTTCCTTTTTCTGTTGGCTATTTATTCTAAACACAGATCATAAAGAAAATTTAACTTCGATTACTGAAGTTGTAAAATTTGATGTACTTAAACAGTTAAACCTTTACACTTCGTTTGGTTTGAATGATTTAGAGTGAAAAGAAATGAAATGGAGATAAATGGATTTCAATCACTTATTTGGATTACCAAATAGGAGAGAAATGAAAAGAAACAAAGAGAAACACATTTCTCTCATAACTCTCATTTTGAATCTCTCCAAAAGTGGAGAGATATGAGAGAAATGAAACAACTAAATACTATTTTGTTATAATAGCAAAATTACCCTTTTAAATATAGAATAGATAAAAATTCTAACACCTACAAGAGGTTAATTTGATAATATAACATTGTATCATCTCTTTTCTTTTTTTAACCAAACAAGATAGGAGAGAAATCATATTATTTCTTTTTCTTTTCTCTTTTATCTATCCAAACAAAAGAGAAAGAAATCACAATCTTTTATTTTCTCTCATAACTTACATAAATCATTTCTTCTTTTTTTTTTTCCCCCTCTCAAAAGTTACCAAACATAGTGTTAAATTTCTGGTTGATGGTCAGTTCCGAACAAGTGTCCCTAGTTTTTTTGCGATTGGAGATATAGCGGCATTCCCTTGAAGGTAATCCTTTCCCAGATTAAGAAGTAATTCCTCCACTTCCGTTTCTGTTCTTTAAAAAAAAATAAAAAAAAAAATAATAATACAAAACGCAACTTATATGTGGTTCATTGTAAACAGATGTATGACAGCATTGCAAGGGTTGAACGTGTTGATCATGCTCCCCGATCTGCCCAGCATTGTGCTAAAGCATTCCTAAGTTCACAAACTGACATGTATGCTGGAATCTTTTTGGTTTTTTTTGAACACTTGACCTCCTAGGGAGGTGCAAGAGTACTGGCCAACTAGGTTACCCCATTTGGTTTGGAATATTTTCTTTTGGTACTTCCGAGTGTTTAGCAAATTTGATGCACTATTGATGTTGTCTCCCCTCTTGATACTTTTTTGATGATTTGTTTCCCTGCGTGATGTCCAGGTATGATTATCTGCCACATTTCTACTCAAGGGTCTTTGAGTATAAAGGAAGCCCAAGGAAAGTATGGTGGCAGTTTTTTGGGGACAATGGTAAGGGCATTGCATTATACCAATAAATTATTATTTGACCATCTTCATGAATCATATCTTCTACTTTGTGCTCCTCATTGTTTTTCTCTTACTGAGCAGTTGGGGACACTGTTGAAATTGGAAATTTTGATCCAAAGACTGCTACTTTATGGATAGATTCTAGTAATGTTATCAGTTAAAGTGAATTTTGGTTGTTATGGCTCTGCTGGTTTAGATTAGTAGGAGCCAAAGGATTGCGTCAGTAAAAATACTTTTGGACCTTTTTAGGTTCTGAAAATTAATAAAAACATAGAATAATAAGTTTACTTTCATTCTCAATTTCAGAATTTACATGACCTAGCCAGAATTTTTATCTATAGGCCATACACCATATTCTGTCCAGATTTGACACACTTTTAGGAAAATGAGCATTTCTCTCAATCTACCCAATAACTTTTGCTCAAATAAATTTTGTTGGAAAGAGGACTAAAAATGATAAGTTTTGATATAAGAACCAACCTAAGATGATTTTTCTAGATTTGTTTTTAAATACTCGAAGTGGACTGTTTTCTCAAAACACAGGCCTAGATTGTTTAAGAAAATTGTTTAGAGTATAAAAACGTCTAATTAGGGGCTACCAAAAATATCACATGCTCTAAACACCTCAAAGATCATTCCCTACATTCAGTTTTGAAAAAGAAATGAGTTTGATATTTTTCCAAGACTTTACAGCAGTCATGAAATCAGCAGAAAATACAAAGTAACATCACTTATTCATACTAACTTACAATGGTAATGGATAAAACCTATACAAACCTAAACCTCATACATAGAGATCCTTTAACATAATTATGCAAGTCCCAAGTAGGTGTTGCATTGAAGTAGATTAATTCCACCTTTTCCTCTTTTTAAATTTAATTTTTCTCTTGAGCTTCTTCTGGCCTGGATTTAGTAGCAAACTATATTTTCCTGTACAAACTTAATGGTTTGTTTGGAGATTCCTACTCATTTCCCTCTAGAAACATTGCAACAAAAGAGGTAACTTCATTTGAGGTATGAAAAAAAAGGTTTTGCTTTATGTGGATTTTATTTGCATATACGTTGAGACAATTGAGATCTTGAATTTTTGCTAAATTTTCATTATGATATTGTTTTTAGGGAGCCATTGAATTATCTTATTAATTTTGGAAAAGTTTTGTAGATGTTTTAAAATTTCTTGATCATTTCTTAATACCACAAAAAATATTTTTGTTTCTGAGTCGTTGGTTTTGTAATTATATGAAGTTTCCTTTGTCATGCAGACAAGAAATGCAACAGGGTTAGTTGCTCCAGCTATTGCCACGGGTTTAGGTGCCTTAACACATACATTGGGCACCCTCATCCTTGTGATAGGAGCAGGTGGATTTGCTACAGCTACAGCTGCAGTTGTAGCTGCAACTGCTATAGGAACTATTATTGGTAGTTTTAGATAATCTCTGAATAGTTGTCGGTATGTTTAGAAAGTTCGATATGCATAATTTTGGATGGTTTAAACTTTTTGTACAGTTTAGAACTTAAGGATATGATTTTCGAATGTTTGGAATGCATAGACAATTGTTGAATGTTTATAATTTACGGATATAGTTTCTTTTTGATGTTTCAAATAATATTTTGAAGGTTGATTGATGTTTTGTGATGCTTGTTTGTAATATTTGTTAGATTGTACAAAATTGATCAAATAGGACCTGTTGAAAAAAAAAAAAAAAAAAAAATCTATGGCAAGCATAATAAGTTGTATTACATATTTTACGGCGCGCAATTAGTGTCGTTATTTGTCTCACCAATTAACGGCATGCAAAAGTAGTCATAGAAAAAATAACAACGACGCACAAAATCTGCCGTTAAATAGTTTTTAACGGCGTACGAAACATGTCGTTGAAAGTAAATGACTTTCTATGACTGGTCATAATATGACGCACGCTGCACGTCGTAGAAAGGTTTTTACGGCGTGCATTGCGTGCCCGTAAAAATCCTTTTTTGTTGTAGTGATGTACTATTTTTATAGGAAAATTAGACTCACGAGATATGAAGAATAAATGCAAAGACAAAGAAGAAAATGGCAATTATCTCTCCAAATTGAAGTGAGGGTAATGTAATTTATAGATTCCTTCATAACTCTTCAGAAATATTGTGACCCTTTAAAAGGATACACCCTTCCATCTTAAGAGACACAACTATTGGAGTAAATTTTAATTCAAATTTTTCAGCACCAACTTCACATGGTTAACATATTCGAGAGATTTACATTTGATGTTAAATACATCTTATATTATGTGTAAACACATTAAAGAACTCCTACGACATTAATGACGAATAGCTACTTCTAAGCAGCACTAAACAAATATTTTAGACACCAATATGTTAAGAATCAAAGATCAACTACGAAACACCAATGTATTTATGCCCATTTTCCATGTTAAGAAAATGCAATTTTATAAAAATAAAAGTGATAATAGAACCCACAACAAGAATATGAGTTCTCAATAACTAAGCAATAAAAACAAAAACAAAAAACTTCCTCAGATAGCAACATCCTTTTTTAGCATTTTCAAGTTTAAAATAGCAAAACTATCACAAATTAATAACTAACCTGTTTTTCTTCCAAACTAAACTTCTTCAAGAGGTTCTGCTTCTCCTTATCATTAAGTACTCGATGCGTTGGCTTTAACACATGCTTTGTAATGTTAATAAGCAATTCGATAATGAAAATACAGAACGGTAAGACATTAATGGCATGGAATAGAATTTAATCACAAAAGTAAGCCAAATGATTTAAAAACGGGCAGCATTATAGAAGGATTATTTGAAAAATAGTCAAAACTAAAATACTAATTTGACAGTCTTCTCTCTTTGTCTTGCTTCCTCCTCCAACTCTCCTCTTGTAAGCCAAATACACTCCCAAAAGACAACTCGACATCCTCCTCCTTGAGGATGAATTTGTTTTCTTTTCCACATCCCACTAAAATTACTCAACAAACTTTCTTTAATCATTGCAATCAAGGTTCTAAATCGCGGTATCGGGTAACGTAACGGTATCGATCGCGGAGTATCGGTATCGGTAGTATCAATCGGTACGTATCGGGAATCGGGTGTCGCGGTGGTGAAATTTTAAAAATCATTTCAAAGGTATTTCAACTTTTTCTTTCCCGTACCGGTCCGAACCGGTGAGTATCGGCCCGTCGCGGCTTGTGTAACGGCTTGTGTAACGCTTACAGGCCGATACGTACCGGGACTCGGCCGATACTCCTGTGATTTTCAATCTCAGTGGTATATCGGCCTGTATCCGTCGCGGTACCCCATTTTTCCGATACGTATCGGCCGATACGTAGCGTATCGGCCGATATTTAGAACTATGATTGCAATACACTCCTAAGGATCCAGTCAAACCTCACATAAATTTGTTTTAGCCAATAAAGATTCCACTCTAATTAATCATCACCAAAAATAATTCCCTTATTACTTATCCATGATAAAAAATTTTAAAACTATTTCTGAATGGACACTTTACCCAGCCCCTCAGGCCACCACTGTACACAATAGTAAAGTAAGATTTATAAGAACCCACTTTCAGAAAGTTCAATCAAGGCAATAGTAGATATGAGAAAAGACACCTACAGATAATAAGCAAGAATGTTAAGACACAAGGACTTCATGAGGCTGATGCCCAATAATTATTGGTTTTCACTAAAGAAAACAAAGATAACATTGGTTCTATCATCTATGTGTTATCTAATGAGCATCCTAAATAATGATAACCAACGTTCTTCAATAATCAAGTAAAGACTCTTGTTAAACATTTTACTCACTTTGCTTGAAGTCAATATAGGACTATGAATAACAAACTAATCAGTCTGAGGATCAAATGTTGCAGTGGTCTCAAGGCCTTTTACATTAGAACCATGACTGAGTTCAGTTTGTGTATAGCAGCCAATAATTTGCAACTTATATGCCAATGGCAACCATTTCTACTGCTGCTCTTCAGTGCCTTGCCCATTTATAGCAGGTACTGTCAAGCCCCGTATTTTATTATTCGGATAACATTACCAATATTCATTAATAAAGTCTATTTACAAATAACATTTCATCCTTTGATGAAATGATGAATAATGAAATATATATGTTCCCTCTCATTATACAACAATGACATTCACATAAAAATAAAAGAAATGCCCAAAGGCTTACAATAAAAGAGAAGGCACTACTGTTTATAAAAAAAATAGCACTCAGCCAAACAATAAATGAAGTAGTACAATCCATCACTACATTACACTTATGAAATGGTAAAACCCATTGTTTGATCTTCAAATCCGAAAATCTTTCCCTGTACACATGTATAGGTAGGGGGTGAGTAACCACTAGCGTACCAAGAAATCTCATATTAAAACATTAGAAGATATGCGGGTACCAAAATACTCATACATATACATGAAATCATATCATGTCAAAACCATATGATTTTATTACATAATCTCTTAAATCCAATTTATTTAATTAACCACAACAAGTTAACTTAAATAAATAAACATGTTTCAATAGCAACATGACATCTTTTTCAATTCATTCAATTATCTCATTATCAATTGAATCAAATAATTGAACAATTCATCAAATCCATTTTATACAGTCTTATGAGATAATTGCATATGTCATGTCATACTCAAAATATTTTTCTCATCTTTTGAAAATCTTACGGACAATGCCATTTTGAAAACACATTAATCCAACAATTTCAATAAAATTCCAAGATGGTAAATACGACTCAAGTAATTCCTAGGCTGGTGTCTACAAGTAGACTATACAAGTACTACCAATTTGTCATTTTTACCAATATTAACTGGAAGGTTCGACACCTGTAATCGGTCATTTTTACTAGTATTAACTGGAAAGCTCAACACCTATAATCTGTCATTTTTACCAGTATTAACTAGAAGGCTCGACACCTATCCGCGCGGGTTTCTAATCTTTCACCATGGACACTCAGGCCAACTTAACCAATACCAATTACATCCCATATTCGGACTTACCAATGTATTTACCAAAAACAAAACAATAGATCTTGTTTCATAAAACAATTTCTCTTTTAAAACCACAACCTTCTAATGCAAGATTAAAAATCAATTTCAATAGCGGTTCGATAAAATGATAATGCAAAATGTACAATCCTTCATATGATTCCATTTCCAATTTCCTCCACACAATTCTCCATTGTGGTCAATTTCCATATCCCTATCAATGTAATATCATGATACAATCCCAAGAAATAATATAACAATGCCAATGTTCATGTATTTACCACATGTAAATCAACAACTTCTAACTTAGTCTTTTCAACACAATTCAACAATATTCCTTATATAAAACAAATTTCCAAAGTCAAACATTTTCTTACCTTTCCAAAAATCTCCTCATTTAAATACCAACATGGTAATCCCCTACCAATTATCAAAACTAAAACTTCTAAGCAATAGGTTTATCAATAGCAATAACATATGACACCAAAGTGGGTTCTAGTTTTCGTCGATTCCTAACTCACATCCTTTATCAATGAAATGTAATTACAATCTTTTCTAAACATTAAATACAATCAAATTCTTATTTATCTCATGCATGTGAAATCTTGAAATCTTTAAGTTCAATCATAATTCTCAATGAGCATAAGTGAATATTTCAACATTTAATCAATTATATCAAAATCTTCTCTTGACTATAAATATAAAATATAACGTGAGTGTTCACTTTCCGATTATCAACATCAACCACATCAAATTAAACCAATGAAAAATAAATAAATAAATAAAAGTTTTGATAACTCATTCTTGTTTTAATCCAATTCATCCATTTGCTCCAAACGAGCTAAAATCATATTCTTTTTCTTTATTGTCGAAATCCGCCAAAACAATTCGAATATCTCATATATGAATTTTAGGTATTATTATGATAACATAACTCAACTAGTAAAACTATGGACCAAATATCATATCACATTAACTTAATCTCGCTTAATTTCCCCAAATCTCATTCTTGGTCAACATCATCACTTTTAATCTCATAATATTAAAAGTTAGGAATTTAAACCCAATAACACCCCTTTAATTACGAAGGATTTTAAATATTAACCAAAGTAATTTAATCATCTAATTAGTAAATCCATTAAGTTCATCATCTTCCAAACTAATAACACTAAACATAAATTCACATGACTCATCACTCAAAATACCCCCACATTTCATGCCTAGCCACTTTTTCCAAATCTCTACAAACCACAATTTCACAACTTTTCTAAAATTAATAAATTAACATTTACAAAACATCATAAATATCACACTTTTAGAGTCTTAAATCCCAAAATCATTCTATAATCTCAACTTAACAATTCACACCATATTCATCAATACCAATTTATTTTTCTTCTCAAAAATAAATTTCAAAACTCAAAGATGAGATAAATATTTCAACATTATTTTCCCAAAATAAATCATCTAACCATAATATGAGGTAGATACAACTCATATAACCATTTATTTTATTTTATTTTCATATTTTTAGCAAGTATTTCTAACACAAGATGATTTTTCCAAATCAATTTATATATTTTCTCAAAATAACCCTAACATAGCTTTAATGTAAAAATATGAAGAAAGTCCCTACCTCAAATAATGAAGAAGAGCAGATCTGGAAGGCAAATCTTGCCCAATCATAAATTTGAGACTACCATTACGAAGATCACGACGAGTTCTCTGACTTTCATTTACAAAACTTTTACAAAATCTTACTCTAAGGACTCCCACTCAAAGCTCAAAGGTTGAGCATCAATGCAGAACAAGGAAAGAGAGAGAGGTGCATTGTGTGTCTCCTTTTCCCCACGGGAGAGAGAGAGAACCCATGTGTATTGATGTATTTTTTTTGCTCCAAGCAATGTTGTCGCTCTCCCTATGTGCCTTCTGTGTGTGTATATGTGTCTCTCTTTATAAAAATATATTTTTCCCTCACATGCTTGAACCCCACTATACTTACTTCTCTCTTTTGTAAAGAAATATCTTCCACCACCCAGCTGACCATGCATGTTCCCTTTATATTTGTATTCCACCACACAAAAACAAAAACATCATCACCCTATCTTCCACCAGAAAAACCATCAACATAATATATTCCCTTCCTTTTGAAAAAAAAAAAAAATACAAAACCGAACTGTTTTCGCACATTATTTACACAGTAATCAAATTCGAAAATTTGTTCAATTAAATTATGCACTGGCTATTTAAAAAAAAAAATTGGGTCATTACAACCTACCCTCCTTAAAGAAATTTCGTCCTCGAAGTTAAAGTCAAGTAATGTAATACATTCTATAGTCGCCCACAAACTCACTCTGATACTTACTAATGCATTAACAAAAAAATTTTGACTACTACCTAAGCCTCACCAAGTCACGCCAGCAACGAACCAAACCATTACAATCGCACAATAATTGGTTATAAAAACCCTTACTAGTGTAAATTATTACGTGGTTCTTATATCCACATTGATAACCCAATGACAACAAAAGAGGATTTAATTCGTTAAGCATAACAAGAATTCTGGAAAAACAACTCCTCAGAATACCAAGACGCCATACCTTTTTGGTGATAACCCAACTTCAACGAACTATCTCCATCGCCTAATGCACAATGCACCCCAAGGCCAAAACAACTATTACTACTCTGTGACCTTAACAAAACGACACAATACCTCTTCAAAAGCACTAACCACCAACTCAAAAAGTGACCGCCAACCGTCACAAGACGAACAACACTTATCCAACACTAGGGTGATGCGACAACCCATAACCCAAACAAAATAAAATCAATTCGGACAACGAGCTAGGATTTCCTTCAATAAGACTACAAATCAACATTAACGGTTCCACTCCAATGTGGGGTTTACAAAATGGTCTCAACAACATACCTTAAGTCTAAGCAAGACTCAACACAACTAGGTAAACACCTACGCTATACATGACCCTCAAGCTAAACGCTAATTCAACTCAACTTCTAAGACATTTACTCCAAGTTACAACACAGATTCTGGTGACTCGCAAGGTCCACCCTACATGCAACCATGATTCGACTAACACAAACTCGTTGGATATTTACAACAAAAGTGCCATTTCCGCTGGCTAACTAACAAGAGATCTTACTTCTCTTCTAGGACTTATCACGCATTAAGCACAAGGAAACACCCTCCAAGGTTTTGCAAACAAACTCATAATTCATTCCGACTCACCCAATTGTAAGGAAAAGAGAGTCTAGTTCTCGAAGCTACCCAAATTACACATGGCCAAAACAATTTAAAATCTAGATTATACCGCCAAACTATCACACTCGTAGAGTCATTCCAGGGCTCCATTTGGAAACCACTAGACTAACCAACCAGACACAAGATGTCCCCAAAAGGAAAATACAACCAAGGCTCAAAACACAACTCATTTCCTTCAAGATAATTCTTTTACCAACAAGTGTTGGACACTCCCTCCCTTGACACCCAGGGACAAAACAATTAAATAAATAAAGGCAACAACAATTATGAATATTGTCCATTTCAAATCTCATTTTTAAACCTTACATAGTTTGCACTTTATAGATTTTACAACCAAATTTCAAAACAATCAATCTCTCTTGAGAAATGCACCCCTTACCACCATTCACAATCTTTACCATGTCAAGGCCACGCCTCTTCCCAAATACACACAAGGGTATACAACCCAAGCTTCAGGAACAACTCCACATATACCCAACTAAATAGAACAATTTCACAATCATGCAAGGCCATACATATACCAGTCCTAACATTTAGCATCAACACCTCCTACTAAGGTACATTCTCATGTTCCAACACGAAACTCAACATATGCACATCAAGTAGCATAAAATCGCATAACTACATAACAAATAACAGGTTGCCACTACGAAGATGGTTAGTCGTTCTAGAAATCCTTTTAGACCTCTAATTAGAAATCACGTTGATCAGGCGCATTTCCAATGAGATTTTTAAGAAAATTTCTAGACCCGACAAAACAGCCTCGAGACTCAAGCTCATGCCCACATATACATATAACATCTTAGCACATAAGCATGTTATCACCTAGAATGCAAATGCCGCTCACGATCCCGAGGTAAACCCAACTGTGGTCAAAACCACTTCCCACGAGCCAAAGTATTCAAACCTGGTTCGCTCTGATACTATGTTGTCAAGCCCCGTATTTTATTACTTGGATAACATTACCAATATTCATTAATTAAGTTCATTTACAAATAACATTTCATCTTTGGATGAAATGATGAATAATTAAATATACATGTTCCCTCTCGTTATACAACAATGACATTTACATACAAATAAAAGAAATGTCCTGAGGCTTACAATAAAAGAGAGGACACTACTCTTTATTAAAAAAAAAAAAAAAATAGCACTCAGCCAAACAACAAATGAAGTAGTACAATCCATCACTACATTACACTTATGAAATGGTAAAACCCATTGTTTGATCTTCAAATCCGAAAACCATTCCCTGTACACATGTACAGGCAGGGGGTGAGCAACCACTAGCCCACCAAGCAATCTCATATTAAAACATTAGGAGATATGCGGGTACCAAAATACTCATACATATACGTGAAATCATATCATGTCAAAACCATATGATTTTATTACATAATCTTTTAAATCCAATTTATTTAATTAATCACAACAAGTTAACTTAAATAAATAAACATGTTTCAATAGCAACATGACATCCTTTTCAATTCATTCAATTATCTCATTATCAATTGAATCAAATAATTAAACAATTCATCAAGTCCATTTTATACAGTCTTATGAGATGAATGCATATGTCATGTCATGCTCAAAACATTTTTCTCATCTTTTGAAAATCTTATGCACAATGCCATTTTGAAAACACATTAATCTAATAATTTCAATGAAATTCCAAGATGATAAATACGACTCAGGTAATCCCTAGGCTGGTGTCTGCAAGTAGACTATTCAAGTACTGTCAATTTGTCATTTTTACCAATATTAACTGGAAGGCTCGACACCTGTAATCTGTCATTTTTACCAGTATTAACTGGAAGGCTCGACACCTATCCGCGCGGGTTTCTGGTCCTTCACCATGGACACTCAGGTCAACTTAACCAATACCAACTACACCCCATATTCGGACTTACCAACGTATTTACCAAAACAAAACAATAGATCTTGTTTCATAAAACAATTTCTCTTTTAAAACCACAACCTTCCAATGCAAGATTAAAAATCAATTTCAATAGTGGTTCGATAAAATGATAATGCAAAATGTACAATCCTTCATGTGATTCCATTTCCAATTTCCTCCACACAATTCTCCATTGTGATCAATTTCCATATCTCTATCAATGTAATATCATGATACAATCCCAAGAGATAATATAACAATGCCAATGTTCATGTATTTACCACTTGTAAATTAACAACTTCTAACTTAGTCTTTTCAACACAATTCAACAATATTCCTTATATAAAACAAATTTCCAAAGTCAAACATTTTCTTACCTTTCCAAAAATCTCCTCATTTAAATACCAACGTGGCATTCCCCTACCAATTATCAAAACTAAAACTTCTAAGCAATAGGTTCATCAATAGCAATAACATATGACACCAAAGTGGGGTCTAGTTTTCATCGATTTCCAACTCACATTCTTTATCAATGAAATGTAATTACAATCTTTTCAAAACTCATCCCCATTCCAAACATTAAATAGAATTAAATTCTTATTTTTCTCATGCAAGTGAAATCTCGAGATCTTTAAGTTCAATCATAATTCTCAATAAGCATAAGTGAGTATTCTAACATTTAATTAATTATATCAAAATCTTCTCTTGACTATAAATATAAAATATAACGTGAGTGTTCACTTTCCGATTATCAACATGAACCGCATCAAATTAAACCAAGGAAAAGTAAATAAATAAAAGTTTTGATAACTCATTTTTGTTTTAATCCAATTCATCCATTTGCTCCAAACGAGCTAAAATCATATTCTTTTTCTTTATTGTCAAAATCCGCCAAAACAATTCGAATATCTCATATATGAATTTTAGATATTATTATGATAACATAACTCAACTAGTAAAACTATGGACCAAATATCATATCACATCAACTTAATCTCGCTTAATTTCTCCAAATGTCATTCTTGGCCAACATCATCACTTTTAATCTCATAATATTAAAAGTTAGGAATTTAAACCCAATAACACCCCTTTAATTACGAAGGATTTTAAATATTAACCAAACTAATTTAATTCATCTAATTAGTAAATCCATTAAGTTCACCATCTTCCAAACTAATAAGACTAAATATAAATTCACATGACTCATCACTCAAAATACACTCACATTTCATGCCTAGCCACTTTTCCCAAATCTTTACAAACCACAATTTCACAACTTTTCTAAAATTAATAAATTAACATTTACAAAACATCATAAATATCACACTTTTAGTGTCTTAAATCTGAAAATCATTCTATAATCTTAACTTAACAATTTACACCATATTCATCAATATCAATTTATTTTTCTTCTCAAAAATAAATTCCAAAACTCAAAGATGAGATAAATATTCTAGCATTATTTTCCCAAAATGAATTATTTAACCATAATGTGAGGTAGATACTTATCTAACCATAATGTGAGGTAGATACAACTCATAGAACTATTTATTTTATTTTACTTTCGGATTTTTGACGAGTATTTCCAACACAAGATGATTTTTCCAAATCAATTTCAAAATAACAATATTCTTAACATTTCAATATAGTTTCTCTTCCAAAAATTACCGAACAAAAATCTGAAAATATATATATATATGCAATACCTCTTATAATGATATATTTTCTCAAAATAAACCTAACTAGCTTTAATGTAAAAATATGAAGAAAGTCACTACCTCAAATAAGGAAGAAGAGTAGATCTGGAAGGCAAATCTTGCCCGATCATAAATCCGAGACTACCATTGCGAAGATCACAACAAGCTCTCCGACTTTTATTTACAAAACTTTTACAAAATCTTACTCTAAGGACTCCCACTCAAAGCTCAAAGGTTGAGCATCAATGCAGAACAAGGAAAGAGAGAGAGAGAGGTGCGTCGTGTGTGTCTCATTTTCCCCACGAAAGAGAGAAAGAACCCATGTGTATTGATGTATTTTTTTTGCTCCAAGCAATGCTGTCCCTCTCCCCATGTGCCTTCTGTGTGTGTATATATGTCTCTCTTTATAAAAATATTTTTTTCCCTCCCATGCTTGAACCCCACTCCAGCACTCACTTCTCTCTTTTGTAAGGAAATATCTTCCACCACCCAGCTGACCATGCATGCTCCCTCTATATTTGTATTCCACCACCCAAAAACAAAAACATCATCACCCTATCTTCCACCACAAAAACCATCATCAGAATATATTCCTTTCCTTTAAAAAAAAAATACAAAACCGAACTGATTTCGCACAGAATTTACACAGCAATCAAATTTGAAAATTTGTTCAATTAAATTATGCACTAGCTATTTAAAATAAAATAAAATAATTGGGTCATTACAGGTACAAACATTCCCTACAGATATGGTTGAAAACAATAGAAGGTGAAAATGATAAAAAATAAGCTCATATTTTGCAATCTGTGAAACACAAAAGAAGATGTTGTTATTCCCATAGTGGTGTGTGTGTGTGTAAATTAAATGTATAAATTTAATAAACAATAAAATAAAATAATTTAGAAAATAATTATATAAAGTATATCCCGAATTAAATGCTTACATAAAATAATGTTGAGGCTTGTGTTGGACACAATTTCCTTAAAGTAGATTTCGCCCTCGCTCCGGTACTTCGAGTTTTAACCGGCGTCTACTTCCCAGGATGCAACAACTAACACTTGATTTTACAGCACTATAAAATCAAATCTGGTGAACCAAAACTCTATTATAACTCTCTCTTTTTTTCCTAAAAAATAAATGCAGAAACAGATGCAAGAACACCGGAAGAACAAAAGAAGAAGGACCAAATTCTGAGGGAAAAATTGAATGAAATGAATTGCTAGAAGCAGGCTTTATATAGGCAGAATGGTGGCTGTTCCGAACAAGTATAAACCTATTCGGACAGATTGAACAGGTGCTAGACAGATTTGAATCTGTTTGACAGATTTAGTTTGAGTTGAACCTGTTTTGAACCCTTTGAATTTGTTCGGGTGGATCTGAACCCGTTAGGGATCTGTTTGGGTGAAAGAAAAAATTCTAGACCAATTTATTTTGAATTTTGAAAACAAAATAATAAATAAATAAATAAATAAATGAAAAAATATTTTTGGCCCAAAAAGATAAATATTGGGCCGGACAAGCCGAACCCAACCTCACACCACGCACCCGCGCCCAAGCCCAACCCAGCCCAGCCCGCCCGACCAACTGGACAGACGGCAACGGCGACAGCGTGCGCGTGTGGTTTTTGTTTTGGGTCCAATGGGTCTAGCCCACTACATCCATAACCTCACCCTTCCACAAACTTGGGTACCCCTTGGAGCCCATCCCAAGTATCCCAAGCTAAGGTACATGAACTCATTCAAACCCTTAAGTGTTTCCAATGTGGGACAAGCACATTTCACAAATGTGTAGGAAACTCACCTCAATACATTTCTATGAACCTGAAAATGCGCGTTGAATTCTCATTCATCCGGAAATGGTTTTGAGCAACCAAATGACCGGTTTTATTCACTACGTGGCATTAAACATGAACCCAATTAGAAACGTTAAAAATAACGCTTGGGTCCCACCTTAATTCACGCTCAAAGTGAAGGGTGTATCCTTTTGAAGGGTCACAACCTTTTTAAAGAGTTATGGACGAATCTATAAATTCCATTTCCTTCACTTCAATTTTTAGAAAGAATTGCCATTTTCTTCTTCAACTTTGCATTTATTCTTCATATCTAGTGAGTCTAATTTTCCTATAAATAGAGTACATGCACAGTGAAGTTCGCTAGGCTTGCAATAGTAGTGCTGCTAGTGCAAGACATTGATCGTTGTATCTTGAGAGATAGACATCCATTGAATCCTGAGCACCGATGGGAGGAAGAATCTATCTTAAAGAAAGAGGTGTCACACACTTGACTTGATCAGGTTTTATCAATTTGTGTACTATAAGTTTTGTTTCGTTATTATGTTATTTTATTTCAGTTTTGGTTTTGCCCAAAAACTGTTTACATATTTTTGAATTATATTTTCCATATAATTTGGTACTATTTTTTCTAACAGTTGGATGTTGGGAAGATAACCTTGGTGGGAGGATATGAGTAATTAGTCTGAATATTACTCAATCCAAATGTTATAATATAAGAGAGTTGTTTGTATACACTGGGATATGGCCATGGCCCTTGTTTGTATATATCTGGTACACAGCTTGTGACAAATATTGGCCCAGGTTAAGCAAAGACATCTTGTCCATAGTTTAGTGTTCAGCATTCATCTTCTGTACTTTACACACATGCTCTACATTACTTGTGTTATTCACCTAAATTCAACTAAGTTAGTTATCTAATTTTTCCTTCTCCATAAGCTAAATTACTTGTTAAATAAATTGAACCATATTCTATTTAAACAAAAATCAAGCTCTACATTTTTTATTAGTTACCGCACTGGTTTTTGTTACAGATTGATGATGTTGGCATGGGTACAGAGTGATGTTTTTAGGCCACATTGATGATGTTTGCATGGGCACAATTTACATTATATTTTTGTTTATGGAAAACATGTACACTTGATATATTTTGTTATTAAATTTTTTTTTTTAATTTGGATTTTAATTGTTGGTTTAGACAGTATATGTATTTGTTGGATTATACTATATTTATATGTATGGCTAATAGCTAAGTTTTGTATATGGTTGAAAATTGAATGCTATAGGTTGTGCAGAAATATTTTTATTAAATGGTTAAGAATTAAATGAATGAATGGATGGATGAATAATTTTGTATATGCACAGGTCACAGGTGGAGCAAAAAATATTACAGAACAAATTATAAAAACTAAATGAGACTTTTTGGCAACTAAACAAATATCACTGGTTGGCTTTTGAATACTAAAATTTTAGTCACCAATTGTCAAAAAGTGAAACTTTTGGCTACTAAACTTTTAGTCGCCAATTGTAAAAATAAAACTTTTGACTACTAAATTTTTAGTCGTCTATTCTCAAAAAGTGAAAATTTTGGCTACCAAATAGTTACTCGACAAGCATATATGCTCAATTGGCTACTAAATAATTTAGTCGCTAAAAGTAAAATATATATATATATATATATTTAATTATTTTTAAAAAAATATATGGCGACTAAAGTTTTAGTCACCGATATGTCACTTTTGGCTACCAAAAAAAATTTAATCGCCGATTATCTTCCCCAACGAACTGCTGGCAACCAAATTGGCAACCAAATATATTAGTCGCCAAAAGTAATTGGTGACCAAAATAAGGCTTTTGGCGACTAAAAATTTCTTGTAGTGTTGGTCCAATGAAAATAAGCTACTTGTATGGCCCAAAACTTATCTGATACATGTATGTCAGTCCAACTTGACAAGTTGGCAAATTGCATTGTAAGGTATTATTTTATTACCTTAATTCTATTTCCATGTAGGCATTGGGTGGGCCCACCTCACATGGGTTAATTTTTATCCCTCCACAAGTATCAATTAAAAAGTAAATAAATTGTAATAAAAATCACTTAAATATCAATTTATTTATTTCATTATTTTTTTTCATTTTTTAGCTGTAAAATTCTTAATCTAGTTCGCAATCAACTTTAATTTGAAAAGAGTAGTTGTAAGTCGTACTGTCACTCGTATTCTATACATAATCTATATATTGAGAAAATAATCATTCAACAATTTCAAACAATTCACCATATTAATAATTTTTTTGATTTTTTTCAATAAAAAACAACCGTCTATTAATTTTAAATAATTTACCACATCTGCCATTTGGATTTTCTAGTTGATGATATCGTTTCTCTGGCTGCTCAGTGGTTTCAATTCAAATTTTATGTTATTTTCAAGGGTATTTTGGTAACATAGTAAAAAGCCAATTTTTTTAACTTTTTTACTCTTTTTATCACATCATCTCTTTACTTTTTTTCAGTTAATGACTTTCGGCTTCACATTGCTGAAGTAAGGAAGCTTAAAACCAAGAAGAAGCATCTGTGATGTTCTAGTTCCTGCTCTTTTTGTATGCTTGCTCAGTTGGTATCTTGCTTTCTGAGCTCATTTTTTCATTCTTTCTTGCATTGGGTATGCACATGATTGTGTTGGTCTGAAGGTGCGAATCTGGTTGGAATGTTCGTTATAGTTCCGATGCTTTCTGCCCAATGTTTATTGATGTATCCTTCCCCCTATGTTTATCAATAAATTCTTTCTTTACCGATCAAAAACAAAAAAAAAAAAAGAAATTAATTTTAAATCATAACTGAATTTTATTAAGACATTTTAAATTCTAGTGAGATTTCTTTTTGTAAGCTAATATAATAGTTAACAAAATTTTGTAACTTTTTTTGGTTAATTTTCTAGAGCCCAAAGTAGCGGCTTCGCCGGCTTATGCCCAAAGTCGGCCCTACCATCACTGTTAACACTGCACCTGCAACCCTCATCTCACACAACCTTCCTCGTCCTCTCTTGTCGTCATTGTCACTCACCTCACATCGCTGCCCTCTTTCTTTGTTGCCATCACCAGTGACTCTAGATCTGGTCATTTCTAACATCGATTTTCACCTGACTTTAGATCTGACCATTTCCAAAGCTGATTTATTATTTTAGATGTTGATTTGATACCGTTGCTCTTGTCATTGTCAAGATGTAGCCATGACATGATTGTTGGGGCTCGTGCCAATGAAATCAGTCTCTTTGTGCGTGTATAAGTGTACATATAGTGATAGATTTCTATTAATCTGTTAGTAAAAATCTAGTTAAACTTATTTATAAAATATGAATAAATCAATTTAAAATGATAAATTTTATTAGTCTTACTCTTTTTTGTGTAAATACGTGAGTATATTTTTTGTAAATGAATAAGTGAGTGAGATAGAGTAATTAATTAAGTGATTGTTTTGGGCCACAACCCTTTTTCAAAAGTACCTTGAGATGGCTATCATTCGTGGAGTTAAAGAAAGAAATTTATGAATAAAAAATGAAAATTTTAATTTAATTGAACAAAATCAAAAAGAATTTAATTTCTCTATTGCGCTTTGAATGTCAATTGCTTCTAAATTACATAGATGTGATTAGGGATATGTATGAAAGTATGGTGACCATTATTAGATTGTCGGCTAGAGAGACAAGTGAATTTCTAATTACTGTAGGGTTACACCAATGATCAACCTTACGTCCTTATCTTTTTGCTTTAGTTATGGATGAGTTGACGAAAAATAATTAGGATGATATGCCATGGTGTATGCATTTTGCAGATGCATTCATATTAGTGGATAGGATTAGAGAATGTGTTAACACTAAGTTATAGATTTGGAGAGAAGTACTTGAATCTAAAAGATTTAGAATAAATAGAATTAAAATAGAATATATGGAGTATAATTTTAATAGCAGTAACAATTGAAGCAAATGAGAAATGAAGATTAAGGACCAAACACTACGTAAGAATGAACATTTTCATTATTTAGGATCGATTATCACAACGGCTTGGGAGATTGGAGGGAATGTTATCCATAGAATTTGTTGGAAATGGTTATAAAATTCTGGAGAAAACCAGAATTTTTTCCTAAGTTAGGTCTATTTTTTAGGTGGGCCCCGAGTGTCGATTTACTCGGGTCAAAGTGGTAACGCGTTCTATGCCGCGTTGTGATTCACGTGGTATATTTGGTTGCTCAAAACCATTACCGAGTGAATGGGAAATTGAAGCCAAAGTGTGCTCCATGGAAATGGAGTTTTGGTGGAAATTCCTTAAGGTTGTAAATTGGCTTGTCCCACATTGATTTGGTGGGAAGTTTTGAAAGGGTTTATAAGGCTTAGGGTGAGATACTTGGGGTGTGCCCCAAGGGGTACCCAAGTGTTTTAGAGGGAGAGGTTATGGGCAAAATGGGCTAGACCCATTGGACTCAAAAAACCACCACACGCGCGCGCGCGCCGCCGCCGTCCGGTCGGCTGGGCTGGGCCTGGGCGCGGGTGTGTGGTTGGGCTTCTAATCTTTTTGGGCCAAAAACATTTGAATTTAATTTTATTTCTTATTAAAAATAAAATCCAGAATTCAAATTAAATTGGTTTGGATTTTTTGTTCATCCAAACAGGGCCCTTCCCGGTTAATAAACTGTTTTGGAATTAATGCACACCCAAACAGGGCCCTTCCCGTAATTGCTATCTGTTTGAATTGTTGAATCTGTTTGAATTCAAAACCCAACAGGTATCATACCTGTTCAATTCAAAACCAAGAGCCACATACCTGTTCAATTCAAAACCAACAGCCACCTTCACATCTATAAATAGGACCACCCTCATTTGATATTGGGCATTCAGAAATTTCGTATTTCACCTCTGTTAATTCTATTATTCATCTTGCTGCATTTTATTTCCGAAAGAAAGAGTGTAAACACTTAGTGTGTTCGTAAGGCAAACAATTAGTAGTGCTGCTATTGTTTGTGGTAGATTATTTTATCCTGGGAGATAGACGTCCGAATTCTGAAAGCACCGTGGAGAGGACGAATCTGTCTTAAGGACACAGTGTTAAACACTTGACTTGATCAGAAAAATAATTCGAAGAAATTAAATCAAGTAAGTTATTTAATTACTTTCAGTGTTGTTTTTATTTGTTTATTTATTCAGATTTTAATTTTGTTTTTGTAACAAAATAAAATCTATTTTTTATTTATTTATTTTTATTTCGAGTTTGATTTTTGTAATCAAACATATTCTCTCCTTTTCTCTATTTCTTTTATTCTTGTTGTTGTTTTGTACACAACAGAATTAAATCCTTTTAAATACAGTGAAGATTGTCCAACAATCTTAAGACAGATTCCTTTTTGGGTATCTTCATTGTATTTAATTTTCTGTGTTTTCAAATTAATATTCTGGTTGGAAAAACAAATAGTGATTTATGCTATTTGACAGATAGTAGTAATATACTGTCTCTTTTCTTTGACAACTACTAGTAGTACGATACTGGTGTCATTAACAATTCAGAATATTATTTGGTATTACAGAAAATTCTTGTGATATTTTATTTTTCTAGTTTTAGTAACAAGAAAAATAAAATTATTTTGTTGTTATAATTATTTTCTGGTTTTAGTATCTAGAAAATTAATTTGTGTTTTAATATTTTCTGATTTTTGTAATCAGAGATTATGGCTACTACAACTGAAACTGCATCTGGCAGTGGTACTCCTATTGTTACACCTACATCGGTCCCTATCCAGAACCATGTTCATGTACCAATCAATAATGGAGAAAAACCGGAAAAATTTAATGGTACCGAGTTTAAGAGATGGCAGCAGAAGATGCTGTTCTATCTTACAACTCTTAATTTGGCCCGGTTTCTCCATGAAGAGGCTTCAGCACTTAAAGAGGGTGAAAGTGATCGGCAAGTTGTTGCCGCTGTAGATGCTTGGAAACATTCAGATTTCCTGTGCAGAAACTACATCCTAAATGGCCTTGACAATATGTTGTATAATGTATACAGTCCTCTGAAAACAGCAAAAGAATTGTGGGATTCTTTGGAGAAGAAATACAAGACAGAAGATGCCGGCACGAAGAAATTTGTCGTCGGTAAATTTCTGGACTTTGTTATGGTAGACTCCAAAACGGTGATATCTCAAGTTCAAAGTTTTCAAATAATTTTGCATGATATTCATTCAGAAGGTATGTCTCTTAGCGAGTCATTCCAAGTCGCAGCTTTAGTGGAAAAGTTACCACCGGCTTGGAAAGATTTCAAAAATTATTTAAAACATAAATGCAAAGAGATGACTATGGATGAATTGATTGTAAGATTAAGAATTGAAGAAGATAACCGAAAGGCTGAAAAGAGGAATGGGAAAAATCCCATTGAGTCCAAGGCAAATGTGGTTGAACAAGTTCATAAACCACATAACAAAAAGAGGAAGTTTACTGGAGATGGTCCTAAACAAGGCGATAGTAGCAAGAAGTTCAAAGGAAAATGCTATAACTGTGGCAAAACTGGACATCGAGCTTCTGACTGCCGCCGCCCTAAAAAGAATCATGGAAGTACAAGTTAGAAGACCACCAATCAGGCCAATGTAACAGAATTGGATTACATCTCTGACGGAGTGAATGACATCAACCTTTCTGCTGTGGTGTCTGAGGCTAACTTGGTTGGAAATCCCAAAGAGTGGTGGGTTGACACTGGAGCAACTCGTCACATTTGTGCGGACAAGAAGATGTTCACTACCTACAATGAGGCTGCAAATGGTGAACAACTTTTCATGGGAAATTCTTCTACTTCTACTGTGGCTGGACAAGGGAAAGTAATCTTGAAGATGACATCAGGGAAAGAACTGACCCTCAACAACGTACTGCATGTACTTGACATCCGGAAGAATTTAGTTTCTGGGTCTTTGTAAAGTAAAAATGGTTTTAGGCTTGTATTTGAGTCTGATAAATTTGTATTAACAAAGAGTGGTATGTATGTTGGTAAGGGATACATGAGTGATGGTCTCTTTAAGTTGAATGTAATGACAGTTGTACCGAAAGTTGCTATGAATAAGAATAACACATCTTTTGTTTATATTCTTGAGTCAAATTTATGGCATGGTAGATTAGGACATGTGAATTTTGATGCTTTGTGTAGATTAATTGGTTTAGATTATATACCAAAGTTTGAAATTAATCCTAATCATAAATGTGAAATTTGTGTAGAAGCGAAACTAACTAAGGCTCCATTTAAATCGGTAGAAAGAAAAACCGAACCTCTAGAATTAATTCATACTGATGTATGTGATTTAAAATTTATTCAAACTAGAGGAGGCAAAAAGTATTTCATAACATTTATCGATGATTGCACAAGATATTGTTATGTTTATTTACTTAGAAGTAAAGATGAAGCCTTAGAAATGTTTAAACTCTACAAAACAGAAGTTGAAAATCAACTTGGTAAAACCATTAAAATGGTTAGAAGTGATAGGGGTGGTGAATATGATGCACCATTAAATGAATTTTGTGCACAACATGGCATTATTCACCAAACTACAGCCCCTTATTCTCCACAGCAAAATGGAATTGCTGAAAGGAAGAATAGAACCCTAAAAGAAATGATGAATGCCATGTTACTAAGTTCAGGCTTACCACAGAACTTGTGGGGGGAAGCAATATTGTCTGCTAATTATGTTCTTAATAGAATACCCCACAAGAAAACCAAAAGCATTCCTTATGAATTGTGGAAAGGTCGACCACCTTCCTACAAATACTTAAAAGTGTGGGGGTGTTTGGCAAAAGTTGAAGTACCTGTTCCTAAAAAGACTAAGATAGGACCAAAAACAGTAGATTGTGTGTTTATTGGTTATGCTCAGAATAGTAGTGCATATCGGTTTCTGACTTATAAATCAGATATACCTGATATAAATGTGAACACTATTATAGAGTCAAGGAATGCTGTGTTTTTTGAACATGTCTTTCCTTACAAGAAAGGACAGGAATTAAGTTCACAGAAAAGAACTTATGATTGTACACAAAGTCAAGAGACTAATGACAATCAAACACAAGAGACTAGTAATAGTCTCGACCAACAGGATTTAACTAATGATGAACCAAGACGAAGTAAAAGAGCGAGAACATCAAAATCCTTTGGTCCAGATTTTCTGACATACTTGTTAGAAAATGAACCTCAAAGCTTTAAGGCAGCAATGACAGGTCCTGAAGCACCTTTGTGGAAAGAGGCTGTTAATAATGAAATTGAATCCATTATGCAAAATCATACTTGGGAATTGGTAGATCTTCCACCAGGTTCTAAACCTCTTGGATATAAATGGATATTCAAGAGAAAAATGAAAGCAGATGGTTCAATTGACAAGTATAAAGCAAGACTTGTTGTTAAAGGTTACAGACAAAAGGAAGGTCTGGACTATTTTGACACATATTCCCCTGTGACAAGAATAACATCCATTCGCATGCTTATTTCTATAGCAACGTTGTTTAAATTAGAAATACATCAAATGGATGTTAAAACAGCTTTCTTAAACGGTGATCTAAATGAAGAGATCTATATGGAACAACCCGAAGGGTTTGTAGTATCAGGGCAAGAAAAGAAAGTTTGTCGACTTGTAAAATCCCTTTATGGATTAAAACAAGCACCTAAGCAATGGCATGAAAAATTTGATCATGCAATGCTTACTAATGGGTTTAAGATAAACGAATGTGACAAATGCGTCTATGTTAAAAACACTGACCAAGGATATGTCATAGTTTGTCTTTATGTGGATGACATGCTTATCATTGGAAGCAGTCAAAACATGATCAAATCAACTAAGCAGATGCTTAACAAAAGATTTGATATGAAAGATATGGGGGTCGCAGATGTTATATTAGGAATGAAAATTACTAAAACATCTGACGGATATGCATTATCTCAATCTCATTATATTGAGAAAATTCTTGATAAATTTATCAAGGATGATTTGAATTTAGCTAAAACACCTGTAGACATCAGTCTTTATTTATCGAAAAATAAAGGTGATGCAGTGTCTCAGTTAAAATACTCCCAAATCATTGGAAGCCTAATGTACCTAATGAATTGTACTCGTCCTGATATAGCTTATGCTATAAGTAAATTGAGTAGGTACACTAGTAACCCTGGAGAAGACCATTGGAAAGCGATCATTCGAGTTCTTAGATATCTAAGATTTACTCGTGATCATGGTTTGAACTTTACTCGATATCCAGCAGTACTCGAAGGTTATTGTGATGCCAATTGGATATCGGATACTAAAGATTCAAAATCCACTAGTGGATATGTCTTTACTCTAGGAGGCGTTGCTGTTTCTTGGAAGTCCACGAAACAAACTTGCATCGCACGATCCACAATGGAATCCGAGTTCATTGCTTTAGACAAAGCAGGTGAAGAAGCAGAATGGCTTCGTCACTTCTTAGAAGACATTCCAATGTGGCCAAAACCTGTGCCAGCTATTTGCATTCATTGTGATAGTCAATCTGCAATAGGCAGGGCACAAAATCACATGTATAACGGTAAGTCACGACATATTCGTCGTCGACATAATACCGTAAGGCAATTATTGTCAAATGGAATAATCTCAATAGATTATATCAAATCTAAAGAGAATATTGCGGATCCGTTAACAAAAGGTTTGACAAAAGAGCTAGTGTATAGTTCATCGAAGGGGATGGGATTAAAGCCTATTACATAAGAGTCGTCATAATGGTAACCCTACTTATATGACTGGAGATCCCAAGAACTAAGTTCAAAGGGACAACTAAGTTATGTATGGCTCACCAGAAATCACCAAGGGATTAAAATTCCTACCCATTCCTATGGTGAGAGTGATATCTGCAACATATGTTGTCTGCAGGGGTATAAGGATAAGCTTTGCTTTTAATGATTACTTATATCTTGATTAAGGCATAAAATCAAGACGAGTATAAAGAGATACTCACAATAAGAATCACCTATATGAGTGTTGAACTGGGGCCGGTTCTATGAGAATGCAAAGGCTAAATTCTCTAGAAACACTTATGAAAACCAGGCGCGTTCAAGGCCAAAATGAACACAACAGTGAGAACCACGATGTGTTAGAAGATATTTTGTGTGAAATCTATTGTCTTGGCTTACACAAACGGCTGAACAATTCAAGGCATCGCGTCCATTAGTTAGCCAGTAAGTCCGATAGGTTATCACTAGGGAAGGTTCAAAGCCGAAAACTACCTATCCTGATGCAAGATATTTTCGACTTATACTCTTTCGTTAAAGTCTGCATATTGTTGCATTTCCGTTGTCATCAAATTCCATTCATGTGGGGGATTGTTGGAAATGGTTATAAAATTCTGGAGAAAACCAGAATTTTTTCCTAAGTTAGGTCTATTTTTTAGGTGGGCCCCGAGTGTCGATTTACTCGGGTCAAAGTGGTAACGCGTTCTATGCCGCGTTGTGATTCACGTGGTATATTTGGTTGCTCAAAACCATTACCGAGTGAATGGGAAATTGAAGCCAAAGTGTGCTCCATGGAAATGGAGTTTTGGTGGAAATTCCTTAAGGTTGTAAATTGGCTTGTCCCACATTGATTTGGTGGGAAGTTTTGAAAGGGTTTATAAGGCTTAGGGTGAGATACTTGGGGTGTGCCCCAAGGGGTACCCAAGTGTTTTAGAGGGAGAGGTTATGGGCAAAATGGGCTAGACCCATTGGACTCAAAAAACCACCACACGCGCGCGCGCGCCGCCGCCGTCCGGTCGGCTGGGCTGGGCCTGGGCGCGGGTGTGTGGTTGGGCTTCTAATCTTTTTGGGCCAAAAACATTTGAATTTAATTTTATTTTTTATTAAAAATAAAATCCAGAATTCAAATTAAATTGGTTTGGATTTTTTGTTCATCCAAACAGGGCCCTTCCCGGTTAATAAACTGTTTTGGAATTAATGCACACCCAAACAGGGCCCTTCCCGTAATTGCTATCTGTTTGAATTGTTGAATCTGTTTGAATTCAAAACCCAACAGGTATCATACCTGTTCAATTCAAAACCAAGAACCACATACCTGTTCAATTCAAAACCAACAGCCACCTTCACATCTATAAATAGGACCACCCTCATTTGATATTGGGCATTCAGAAATTTCGTATTTCACCTCTGTTAATTCTATTCTTCATCTTGCTGCATTTTATTTCCGAAAGAAAGAGTGTAAACACTTAGTGTGTTCGTAAGGCAAACAATTAGTAGTGCTGCTATTGTTTGTGGTAGATCATTTCATCCTGGGAGATAGACGTCCGAATTCTGAAAGCACCGTGGAGAGGACGAATCTGTCTTAAGGACACAGTGTTAAACACTGGACTTGATCAGAAAAATAATTCGAAGAAATTAAATCAAGTAAGTTATTTAATTACTTTCAGTGTTGTTTTTATTTGTTTATTTATTCAGATTTTAATTTTGTTTTTGTAACAAAATAAAATCTGTTTTTTATTTATTTATTTTTATTTCGAGTTTGATTTTTGTAATCAAACATATTCTCTCATTTTCTCTATTTCTTTTATTCTTGTTGTTGTTTTGTACACAACAGAATTAAATCCTTTTAAATACAGTGAAGATTGTCCAACAGAATTAAGGCGGGGTGGCTTAAGTGGAGGAGTGTGTCTAGGGTATTGTGTGATAAACGAGTACCCACTAGACTAAAAGGGAAGTTCTATTGAATGACTATTAGACCAGTGATATTGTATGGAACGGAATGTTGGGCAACTAAGAAACAACATATAGATAAGATGAGTGTTACTGAGATAAGGATGCTTAGGTAGATATGTGGCAAGAGTAGAAAAGATAGAGTTAGGAATGAGTATATTCGAAAATGGGTAGGAGTAGTATTGATAGAAGATAAGTCGAGGAAGAATAGATTGTGACAGTTTGGTCATATACAACGGAGAACAATAGTGGCAATAGTGAAGAGATTCGATATAGTGACAATAGATGGAAGTGTCAGGAGAAGGGATAGACCTAAATTGACGTGGGTTAGTGTAGTAAATAGATATATGAATTTATTTAATTTGACTAATGATATGGCCTTGGATAGAGTCAAATACAGAAGAAGAATTCATATAGCTAACCCTATTTCATATGACTTAAGGCTTGGTTTGGTTTGATTTGGTTTTAACTTGACTAAAAAAATTGTATTTGGAATAAATTTTAACCTTTTTTACAGTTGATTTGATAATTGTAAGAAAAAAAAAATATAATTAATAATTTTTTTTAATGATTTTTCTAAATGGTTTTCTATAACCAACTTCATTGTCTATGTGTTTTTTTTAATAATACTAACAAACATATTAATTAAGACACAAGCCACAAACCTATGAGTTTCACTATTGAAATGAATTCCAACAAATTCTGTCAAATTATTAAATTTGTTGATAAATTACATAGTTGTTGGCTTATTTTTCTTACGAAGGAAAATATCATAAATGCGAGCGTGCTAGTAAGGATTGAAAAATCCTTACAGATTAAATTCAAGCCAATTATCATGCAATTGCGTTGACGGTTCTTTTGCCTCAATAAAGAGGACTTCAAAATTGCCAAGTGTAAAGAAAAGAAAAATTAAAAGAAGAATAAGGGAGACATAAAGGATGATTGAGTGAACAATTAAAGTAATAATTACTTATCTCTACTCTTATGCTTTGAAAAAGAAGTACACAAGATGCTTCGAAAAGGAAGTGCTAAAAATAAATCTTTGAAATATAAATCTATGTTAAACTACTCCTAAGATAAAGAAAATGACAAAAAATATTGAAATCAATTGTCTTTGATTTGAATTCTCCCTCTCTTACAATGTAGTCATGAATGGCTATTTATAGGAAAACACTTATAGGAAAAAAACTACCTAAGACTACCCACTTTTCCATCTCCTCCATTTCATACTCCATGATCTTCCATAACTTCCTTTAATCTCTACTTCATGCTCTGTGTTCTCCACTTTGTTCTCTATCATCTTTTAATATCTCATAACTTCTTATAACTTCCAAATGTGTAGGATGATGCCACATGTCCTGCAGTTATATAAATAATAAAGAATAATAAAATTGCAGATTTATGGTGCTAACATTACCCCCTGCGACCCTTAAAAAATGATGTTTACTTGAGTTTTTGAAGGGCCGAACCAAGTACATGACTAATCTAGGCAACAAAGTGCTTCGAATAATATCAACAAAGTGCTTCAAATGATATAATAACGCCAATAAAGTGATTCGAATGAAAATGAAATTATGAGTAGAAGACCAATAACAAGCTTTGAAGGTGGTATAGAGGACCAAAATCATCTTTCGAAGGTCAAAGGTACCAACAAAGGACGAATTACATCCTTGGAAACACTCGGCAAAGTTTCGAAGGTTCACAACCACCACTATTGTTTATTCGAAGCTGTTGTTGATGCAAGATGGCGTACTTCGAAGCTTACAAAATTATGGAAAAAGGGCATTCGAAGCAACTTTTGGCCAACATTTATTCAAATTTTGTATGTTCTGGTTCACACATAATTAATGAAAATATTAATTTTGTGCTTTGAACCAAATATTAATTCTCCGAAGATACCAAAACCGTTGTTCTTCGAACCAACTTTTGTAGAATATTAGTTACATTTTCATGTAACAAATGGCTATAAAAATAGTTATCAGTAAAGCCACTAATTATCATGCAAAAAATAGGCATTATTCGGCAATTAATTAATTGTCATTTTACATATATTTGAAGGAAGGTACACATTTTGAAAGTTTTCTCGTTCGTGTTACATTTCGAAGGTGTTTATTGATGACAAAACCACCCTCCGAAAGTCACATATATTACTAAAGGATCAAAGTCGTCCTTCAAAAGTGCTCACAACATCTCTTTGAACCAAATCCAAAGAGTTAGATTACTATGAAATTAGTTTGGCATTTTAACTAGCCATTAATGGCTATAAAGTGATATTTCAATAAATCACATGCTTCGAAGTGTCATGGGACATGCTTTGAGGGTAACCACAGAACCAAATGATGATGGTTTTATGGATCAACTAATAACCATATTTTTGGCCCAATATATTGCAATAACGAAATATTATTTGTTAGCCATTCCATCAAAGTCAATGTTTGATGTGATCCACAAATCCAAAATGGATTTCGAACAACAAAAGTCATGGTATAATGTGACCATGAAAATTCATACTTTTTGACACTTTGAAAAATGTCAAAAATTTTGAATTCATGAACAGTGGCTTGTTCATTATTCTTGACCTTGTTTGTTTTAAAAACATGACTTTCGCCGAATTGATTTTCATCATTATTTGGAAAAGTGGGTTGTTTTTCCATATTAGCCATTAATGGCTTATGAAAATCACTTATAGATATGTTATTTTCATGACTTGACTCTCTAAAAATTGGTTTTTGGACCCCCCGAGTCATGCATGGAACATCATTCTTATCCAAATTTGGCTCAAGAACATGCTCTTTCGTTATGTTAATTTCATAATTTGACTCTTTAAAAACAGGCTCTTGAACCCCCCGAGCCTGTAGCACTTGTGCCTTTTAAAGCCTTTGGTAAATGTATTTGGACCCTTTATTCTATTTTGAGAACCTTTGGTGTTGTTGTACTGTAGTTTTGGGGGAGTACAAATTGATTTAAACTTGTTGGGTTTGGTTGTTCGCGCTTATTCTTGTCAAAAGTTCCTTGAAGACTTAGAAATTCCATTCTAGGGTCGACACCAGCCTTCCTAGGGTCGACCCTTACCTGTTGATGAAGTTCTGGAAGTGTTGCTGGAACATAGGGTAGACACTAGACTGGGAGAGGGTCGACCCTCTTCTGTCTGTGTGTTGGTTGCTGGAACATAGGGTAAACACCAGACCGGGAGAGGGTCGACCCTCTTCTGTCTGTGTGTTGGCTGCTGGAAGATAGGGTAGACACCAGTCTGGGGTAGGGTCAACACCTGCAGTGCAGTCAAAGCTTTCCCAGTTTTTTTTCCTCTTTGGTGTCGACACCACTGTTACAGGGGTCGACACCTGCGACTTTTTCCAAGATTTTTCTACCGGCTTGGGCCTACTTTTTAGGGATATTTTGACTAGACATTTTGAGTTGACTTTGGGACTTATATCTATTTTTGACCTAGTACTATATAAGGCCCTTACTTGACCCTTTTCTCTCACTTTTTCTTCCATTTCCTCTCTTTAAACCGTGAAACACCTTCTCTCTCTCTCTCTCTCTCTCAAAAGGCACTTTTCACTCAAAGATCCTTAGATCTACTTGGTTGAAGACCTCTATTCACCTTGCTCCTTTGAGATAAAGTGTAGAGCTTGTCGAGGGCTTCATTTTGATCGAAGCAAAGCTTGGTTTCTCCTCCGTCGACTTTTGAGTTTTTCTTCCTTCTTCTTCTTCGAAACTTGAGGTAGGGATAATCTACTCCTCCTTATGAGTTTTAACATAAATATCAGTCATTTAGTATAAATGTTGAGATTTGGTGACTTGGGAAGTTAGGGTTTGAGATTGGTAGTATATAAGAGAGGGGTTTTGTGTTTTTTTTAAGCTCCATATGTATATGAGGTCTTGAAAATGAGGTTTTGTGGGTTGGATATGTGAGATTTGGTCTTAGGATCAATGTTTGAGAAAAGGGAGAAAATGCCCTAATTGAATCTAAATAATTAATTTGGTAATTGTGAGGAATATGAAATTGATTGGAACATCATGAAATTGGATGGAATTGGGACTAGTTGGTGTGGTTGGTTTGATAAATCACTCACCTATGGAAAATGTGATAATTTATCTGTTTGGGAAATTCATTTATCTGTTTAGAAATAACTGTTTTGGGCTATCGGTGGAAGATAGTCTTGATTGTTGTAGAATTGCATGATGATTAGGTAAATTAAAACTAATCAATTGGAATATGTCATTGAATATGATAGTGGGAAGAACACATTGATTATGTGCCTTTATTGATCATAGTACAAGATAAAGAGTTTAATACATTGTATATGTATCTTGTTTAAGAGGAGATAGGGGATGTACTCCGTATATGATTGTGTGCTTTAATACATTGTATATGTATATTGTTTGGGAAGAGATAGGGGATGTACTCCATATGTGCATATTTGCTTTAATACATTGTATATGTACCTTTGTTTAGGAGGAGATAGGCGATGTACTCCATACGTGTGATTATATGCTTTAATACATTGTATATATATCTTTGTTTGGGAGGAGATAGGGGATGCACTCCATTGTTTGGGAGAAGATAGGGGATGGACTCCATAGATAATTAAGTTGGCCGGAGTGTCCAGGGTGTAAGTCCCGAAACCTTATAAATTGAAGTGCATGAATGAAGTTGATAATTGAAGTGTTAATTATATGAGTTGTAATCTTATTTTGAATTGTGGATGACAGAAGTGTTAATAAGTTGAGTTGCAGTCTTATTTAAATCGTTTGGTTAGATAATGAACCATATTTAGGAAATGGATTGGATAAGTAAAAGGAAGTGGATTGAAACATGGATGAAATTGTTGTTGGGCTATGGGAAGGGTGTGAGTTGGTTTACATGTGAGTTGGTTTACAAGTGTTAATCATTTGTCGAATGTTAATGTTTTAGTTATTTCTCATATTGGGTTTAGTATATCTCTACTGAGCTTTGGCTCACCCTTCTTGGGACACCATTTTCAGGTACAGGAGATGTGCCGCCTCCAAGATCTTTGCTTGGGAAGTTTAGGAGTTGAAGACTCTGCTTTGTTATTTGTTTTGTTGGTTATATGAAAATGCGAGCTAAGGGTTTTACTTGTAAAAGAGTTAGAACTCTTCTTTTGTGTAACCAAGTAACAACTTGGAAAGATGTAAGCCCGCAGGGCGTTCTATTATTTGTGTAAACATTTGTAACTTATATGAAATACTCTTTGTGATATTAACTCCGATGTATGCATGGAAATGTGATTCATCTATCATGTATATAGAACTGTTAGATGTTGGGATTGTATAATATTTTGAGGGCGTTAGAGAGCCATTGATGAAATCAACTCTTTGCTTTTGCTATTTTCAACTATGGAAAAATTTTGAAAAAATTCACCAATTCCAGCCATAAAAGCCTCAGTTAGAGACTTGGTAGTGAGAGTTGATAACTCATCATTCCATTGGCGAATTTCCGTACCAAGTTGATGAATTTCTCCAATTAAATGGTGTCTTTTTTCTTCCACCAAATAATATTGTAAGGGATGAAAGTTTATTTCATCAAGAAAATGGATTTCTTCTTGAAGATCCAAAATTTTTTGTTTACGCCAATAAATTTTATCTAGGATATTTGAAATGGATAAATCTAATTAATTTTTCATTTCTTACACTTGACGTCCTACTGGGCGTGCCAAAAATTGTTGGCTTATTTTTTCTACGAAGAAAAATATCATAAATGCGAGCGTGCCAGCAAGGATTGAAAAATCCTTACAGATTAAATTCAAGCCAATTATCAAGTGATTGCGTTGACGATTTTTTTGCCTCAACAAAGAGGACTTCAAAATTGCCAAGTGTAAAGAAAAGAAAAATTAAAAGAAGAATGAGGGAGACGAAAAAAGATGATTGAGTGAACAATCAAAGTAAAATTACTTACCTCTACTCCTATGCTTTGAAAAAGAAGTGCATAAGATGCTTCGAAAAAGAAGTGCTGAAAAAAAAATTTTGAAATATAAATCTGTGTTAAACTACTCCTAAGATAAAGAAAATGATGACAAGAAATATTGAAATCAATTGTCTTTGATTTGAATTCTCCCCCTCTTTACAATGTAGCCATGAATGGCTATTTATTGGCAAACACTTAGAGGGAAAAACTACCTAAAACTACCCACTCTTCCACCTCCTCCATTTTATACTCCATGATCTTCCATAACTTCCTTCAATCTCCACTTCATGCTCCATGTTCTCTACTTTGTTCTTTATTGTCTTTTAATATCTCATAACTTCTTGTTACTTCCAAATGTGTAGGATGATGCCATATGTTCTACAGTCATATAAATAATAATAAATAATAATAAAATTACAGATTTATGGTGTTAACAATAGTTTTATTAATATTAGGGGAAAATGCTTCCCAGTGGGCTTTCGAATTCGCTTTATACAAATACATGAAAAAAATTTAGAATTTTAATTGTTAATGTTTATAAAGTTTTCAATTGATGTGTAATTCTTTTTTTTTTTTTGGGGGGGGGGGGGGGGTACTTTTACACTGAACTGCTATTCCACTTAATATTACTCATATTTTTTAAACAGACAATAAACTACTTATATTTTGTGTACCTAAAATAAGCCATAGTCGAAATTCCCTCAAAACGATTTTTCGACTAGAAAATCACACTTCAATTCAACATATTTTCATGACTGAAGTCCTTGGGGCTATTTTAATTGGTTGAATTATAGCATATGATTGAAATTATAAATTTATGAAACTCACATTCTAGTGTTTTATTGCAATTGTTATTATCAGGATTAGATTTTAATGGACATTTTATCTAATAAAATTTATCAAATTTTTAATTGTACAACTAATAATGCAAAACAAATATATAATTAGAATTATATTTTTCTATATCTGTTGCAAAAGAAACGTAGACAAGAACAGATTATGTGTCTCACTAATCAAGCAAAATAATCAATCACAGGATTCGTTTGGGAAGTGGGTTGATTTTTTAACTATTTTAGCCTGGGACTAAAAAGTCTCGTTTGGAAAGGAAATTTTGACTTTTTAAATTTTTTATGAGAGAAAAAATATAATGATTATTAATCAATCATGACCTTCAAATTATTATAATTTTTTTCTTTAATGAAACTTGAAGTTCATCTAATTTTATTTGACTATTTATTGGACAATTTACCCTCTTTATTTTGTCACTATCGTTGACCGAAGAAGTGATGCCATTTCAATTTGATTAATTTTGTGATTGTATATAATAACAACACTTGTGGGCAACAAGCATAAAGCAAACAAACTTAAAACTGTTTGGTTTGTTTGTTGGATTGTCAATTAAAAGAATGTGACAGCTGTAAATGGCCACCTGTTGTGACAATTGAATTAATTTTCAAAAAAAAAATCTAGGGCTAAATCTAATGAAGTAGAGACACTAAATTTTTCAAGTTGAATCACTTAGCAGCCAGCAATATATTAATAGAATGGACTTTCCCTCCGTCTAAGGGTGTTATTCTTGCTTGTGAGGTCATCACGAGTTTTATTTTGATGATTTGAATTATTCAATTTATATAATTTTTCATGCATATCATTCATATAAAAAATTAGTTCAATTCAATAATCATAATTTATTCAATTTATAGCGTTTATTATAAAAAAAAAAAAATTTATTATAAAAAAACACATTTTTTTTTCATATTTTTTAACACAAATGTGATAAATTAAATAAATTATGATTATCGGATTGATCTAATTTCTTTTATAGATGATATACATAAAAGATTCGATAAAATAAATAATTCAAAATATCAGAACCTGTGATGAATCCCACGATCCCGAATAAAACTTCTTAATTCAAATTATGAATTGAAGGGAATCTAACTCCTATATTAATTGACCTTCTCTTCTTTTGCAAATAAAAATTAAGGACGTATTTGGACATGAATTCCTGTCATTCTGTTGCCACATCAATTGGTTTAATTAAAAAAATTCTTTTGTTAGGTAGCGTAGCATTATCATGCCAACCTTCAATTCTAATAGAATAAATGACATTATATCTTTTGTTTTTGTTTGGTGTTTGGAAAAAGTTAGGCGCCTCAAATATTTTATTAACATTTTTACTAAATGTCTCTTTTAGGTATGGGATTCATACTATGTGAGTTTCATATATTTCTCACATTCATGTGAAATATTTGATAAAAATATTAATAAAATATTTAATATCCCTAGCATTACTCTTGGTATTTTGCTTTTATCTTCATTTAGGTGGTTTGGTGTCATGGCTTTGCCATCTTGGCTTGGATTATGTTTTTGATTTGCTTGTTGAGTATGTGGATCTTGTTGGGGTATTCTACTTAAGTTATAATATTTTTATCTTGGGTCGCTTTTATTGATGTGATTTGATTGTATTACTTATATTTTTTTTTAATCAATAAATTTTTATTTTGCAGATAAAAAAATTTCTAGTGGAATAAATGACATACCAAGTGACAAAAACCCAAGTACTATTATGCAATGGCGCAAGTATAAATTTGAATTCTAATCCATTTTAGATGTTTTTTCCTTGACCAACGCCACATTTTACTTCACTCACTTGTAAGCATCACATTTTACTTACCCCTCGTGTAAAAACCGGTATAATAATTGTGTTTTATAATTAGAAAAATTATTCAAAAATTATTTAAAATTTAAATATGTGGACAAACTCATATACACTTCAATTTCATAGTGAAATTCCTAATAAATTGTCCTGTTAAGTTTTTTTTTTTTTTTATTGCCACGATATTAGCCTTCATTTGGGATATGAGTTGGTTTTTGCCTTTTTGATTTTTTTTGCTATTTTAATTTGGGGCTAAAAAGTCTCGTTTGGGATGGGCTTTTGGCTTTTTTGACTTTTGTGAGAAAAAATAAAATGATTATGGTTTAGATGTGATATTTTATCTTATTGAACTAAAAAGCCTATTTTGTCTTTTTATGGTTAGAATGAAGCAAAAGGTGACCAAACTTCACTTTTACTTCCAAAGCGTCAGGTTTATCACCACGCGCGGTGGTGGCTCAAGCCAACTCCACCGCTATATCACCCAGCTTCTTTGGCCTAACCTACCCCATGATGGATGACCCATCGACAGTTGGTCCTTCACAAAGTTCCAAGGTGATCGGTCGAGCCCAAGAATATTTGGTTTGACATTCAAGGAACAAGTGAGTCAATTTATGGCCATGAACTTGGTCTTTACTGATGAAAACTGATACTGATGGGCACCCAAGAGGGCCTAACCCATGAGGGTTGGCCCCAATAAAAGCCCAATAACATCAATATTAGGCCAGGACCTATAACATTCAAACACTTGCCAAATAGGGGCCTAGACACATAAGAAGACAAAGATACTGCAAAGTTATTACACCACACATCAACCATTAATGAGGCTCTCACAACATTAAATGCTACAATCTCCTCACGTCGGAATATACAGACTCACCATGAACAATGCAAGTTAGAACATAGACTTTCGGCCAACACGACAGGCTGGAATAGACAAGGAAATGATGAGCAAAGGATATAAAGAAGTTTCCGAGACACATCAAAAGTTAAGTTTTTCATTTCCCCTACTCTCTCTCTCTCTCTCTACATAGTCAATCTCTCCAATTCACTTAATCGTCTGAGGGTCTGCCGAGGGATTACCTCTTCCATTGGACCTTTTTGCAGGGGGCCTCCACAGACTTCAGGGCCAACAGACTTGTTGGAAGGGTAGACTAGCCCGACCTATCTCCCATCAAGAAAACTGCATCATCAGTTGGCGCCGTCTGTGGGAAACTTCATTTCGGGAAGACAACTGTGTTCATTGTCATCGGAAGGAGCCTTGTATTCATCCTGTATCAAAACGGATGCTCATGACTAGATCCATGGCTTCGCAACGCAACGCTGGTGACCCCGAAGCTGAGCCCTCCAACCCAAATAACCCGCCATCATATTTCGCAGAACTCACCAATTGCATCAACCGACTGACTGAGCAGAACCAGGCCTTGATCAATGCTTTACTCTAGTGTGACCTGCCTATCCCGCCTCCACCATAGCCAATGGTTCCACCACACCCAGAACAAGCCCATCATCATCATCATCACCATCAGTTCCCACCACATGTGTCTCAAGGAACATTTCCGCCTTTCGCCCCACGACCCCAACCGTCGAATCTTGATGGTCTGCACATTCCTCCGTTAGGCTCGTAACCTCACCAAGATATGCCACTACGTTTCCATAGCCACCCTTTACCACACCATACGGCCGCCCATGAGGGTGAGGCTAGTAGTGTTCAACCCCAGATCCCTGTCTGTGAGGATAATGCTCCCCCATCTGGGATGAAGAACTGTGGCCATGAAACTCCAACTACAAGAGGTCATGCAGAACATGTAGCACAAAACTTCCTTCACCATCAACTCTCCTTTCACCGCCTCTATCTGGGATAAAGCTCTCCCTCCTAAGTTCAAAATGTTGTCGATCGACACTTTTGATGGTATCACGGACCCCGTCGACCATGTAGAAGCATACTAGACACTTATGATCTTGCACACCTTTTCAGATGAAATCATGTGTTGTGCTTTCCCAGTCATGCTAAAGGGGTCAACGCGCCTTTGGTTCAGTCACCTCCCCCAAGACTCAGTCACTTCATTTCGCCAACTCAGCGAATTCTTCCTAAGCCATTTCATCGGTGCTCAGTGACAATGACATCCAACCACCCAACTACTAAACATCCGGCAGACGGAGGGAGAATCGTTACGCAGCTTTGTCACCCGTTCAACACCAAAGCCTTCTAAGTGGAGGAAAACGATGACAAGGTCATTCTCACAGCCTTTATGGCCGGTTAGCACTTGTCCAATTTCCTTTTCTCTTTCTCCAAAAATCCCCTGACCACCATGGCCTCCCTTCTCACCAAAGCCTAAAAATACATAAACGCCGAAGACTCCGTGGTAGCTCCCCAAGACTCCACATCCAAAATCCCACCCTCCAAGGACAAACTAAAAGAGCCTGAATCACGACCCTCACAATACACATACCGACCCCCCCATTACACTCAAATCGGTCTGCACGCTCGGACCGACCACCACCAATCCACCCACCTGGACGGTTCGAGTGATACACCCTCCTCAACTCACCCATAGAGCAAGTCCTGAACCAAATTCAACGAGACTATAACCTAAAATGGCCTCAACCATCCGACGGGATCAATCCAAGCACTGCTGCTTCCATCAAGATCACAGCCATAACACTGAAAAATGTGTCAACCTTAAAGACCAGGTAGAGGATCTAGTCTGTCAGGGCCGCCTTACCCGATTCACCATAGTTTGTCCCCCGCAGAGGCCTAGAACTGGCCCTCCAAACCATAACCGCCAACACACTCCCCCCTCCCTGACAACCAGCACAACTCGAAGGGAATGATGGCCGGCCTCAACACCAACCCCGAGCTCATGGCGACGCCCCCCCCCCCCCCCCCCGCTAGGCGAAATACGGGTCATGGTTGGTGGCCTCGTGTGTGGCGAACTGTCCTGGTCGACACAGCGAGCTGAGCTTCGAAAAATCCAACAAGGATCCGATAGAGACGTGGCCACGGTGGACCGGCCCCACAAACAACCCAAATAATGGTCCGAGCTGATCACCTTCACAGTGGCAGATTGCACAGGTGTTCGCTATCCTCATAACGACCCCTTGGTCATCTCTGCCCTGTTGTCAAGTTACAAAGTCAGGAGAGTTCTGGTCGACAACGGTGGTTCCTCAGACATTATCTTCCTCAACGCCTACCACCAACTAAAGGTCGAAGAAGAGAAGTTGTCACCTTTATAAATCCCCCTAGTGGGCTTCATCGGCAATCGGATCACATCCATGGGCTCCATTGACCTCCCCATCACCATCGAAGAATATTTGTGGCAGTCTACCAAACTGCTCACTTTCTTCATCATAGATTGTCCCTCTGCTTACAACATTATATTAGGGTGCACCGCTCTTAATGCCTTTGAAGCCGTAACCTCCACGTACCATCTGGCCATAAAATTTCCTACTGAATAAAGGGTCGGCACCGTGAGATGAGAACAAATTGTAGCCCGAGAATGCTATGTCGCATCACTAAAGGAAGTCAAAATGAAAGAAGCTATGATCATCGAAGGCCTAGATGTCTGAGATGAGGAAGAATTAGTTAGAGGAGAACCAGTGGATGAACTTGTCAAAGTACCTGTCGATCCCACAGATTCGAAAAATGACTAAGATCGGCAACCAGCTATCTTTTCAGGCCAAGGCCGATCTCACGGCTCTCCTAATCGAACACAATGACGCCTTTGTTTGGACATATTCAGACATGCCAGGTGTTGACCCTTCTTTCATCACTTATCGTCTCAGGATTGAACCCAAATTCTGACCATTCCGCTAAAAGCAACGCATTTTTCATCCGGAACGTAATAATCTCATCATTACTGAGGTTAACAAGCGGTTAAAGGCACAGTTCATAAAAAATGTAGACTATCCCAGATGGTTGTCCAACATGGTCCTAGTTCGCAAAAACAACGGTAAATGGCGATTCTGCGTCGACTATTCTGACCTCAACCGAGCCTGCCCCAAGGACAGCTACCTCTTTCCCAGGATAGATCTTTTGGTCAACGCAACTGCAGGACACCAGATGCTTAGCTTCATGGATGCTTTCTACAGTTATAATCAGATCTTAATGCACGCGGCCGACCAGGAACACATCTCTTTCATCACTGACAGGGGGACTTATCACTACCGAGTCTTGCCATTCAGTTTAAAGAATGCTAGAGCCACTTACCAATGCATGGTACATGTCGTCTTCCAACACCAGATAGGTCAGAATATAGAAGTTTACGTTTATGACATGCTCATCAGGAGCAAACTCTCCTCAGACCACTTAGCCGACCTGCGCAAGACTTTCCAAACCTTGTGCAAGTATCAGATGAAACTAAATCTGGAAAAGTGTTCGGTGTTGGCTCTGGTAAGTTTCTGGGGTTCATGGTCAACCAAAGAGGCATTAAGGCCAACTCGGAAAAGGTCAAGACCCTAATAGAAATGCAGTCTCCTAGGACGGTCAAAAAAATTCAGCGGTTAACAGGCAGAGTTCCCACCCTCAACCGTTTCATTTTGTGAGCGACTGATAAATGTCTTCTATTCTTCAAAGTCCTTTGGCAAGCCTTTGAATAGAACACCGAGTCTGAGGAAGCCTTCCAACAACTAAAACAATGCATGGCCAACCCCCTTCTTCTCTCTCAAGCACTACCAGGTGAAGCCCTCTTCCTCTACTTAGCTGTGTCATATACCGCTATCAGTGCTACCCTCATCAGGGAGGACGGATCAGTACAGCGCCCGGTTTATTACATTAGCTGTGCACCTAGGGGAGCCGAACAGAACTACCCTCTATTAGAAAAAATGGCTTTCGCCCTAGTCATCGCCTCCAGACGTCTCCAACCTTATTTCCAAGATCATTCCGTAGTGATTCTCACCGACTAGCCTTTGAAAAAGGCCATGCAATAGCCAGAATCATTTGGCAGGCTCATGCAGTGGTTCGTTGAAATAAATCAGTATGACATCTCCTATCGACCACGAACTGCCATCAAAAGCCAGGCTATCGTCGACTTCATCTTGGAATTCACAAATCTCACCCCGCACACGCCCCATCGGCCAGCACACGACCTTATTGAGTATGAAGACCCCCATTATTGGACTCTTTTTGTCGACGGTTCATCTCGCAAAGAGGGCAGCGGAGCCGGTTTAATCCTTACTACCCCAGAAGGAGAATATTTCAAATGTGTCCTCCAATTCCTATTTGAGGCAAGCAACAACCAAGCCGAATACGAAGCTCTCATAGCAGGTCTCCGATTGGCTAAAGCTATCGGAGTCGACCATCTCCAAGCCTTTAGCGACTCTCGGTTGGTAGTCGGCCAGAGAACAGGCGAGTTTGATGCAAAAGAAGAAGCCATACAATCATACAGGGATCTTGCTCTTCCTCTGACCCGCCTCTTTAATAGTTTTTGTATTCGACATGTCCCCCGATCAGAAAACTCCCAGGTGGACGAAATGGCACAGTTAGGTTCAGCTGACCAGTCGAACCTTAGCCACGGCATCCGGGTCAAATAGTTGACCCATCCAGTAGTCTTATCGGATCAACGAGCAATTCACCTGCTCCAGGATGAGCCCATCACATAGGCCCAGGACATCATCGCGTTCCTCGAGCAGGTCACACTTCCAACAGACACACTCGAAGCCGCCAAAGTCAGGACTCGGTCATCGAACTACGTCATTATTGGTGGCACCCTGCATAAGAGGGGATTCTCACGACCATATCTCAGATGCCTCAATAATGACCAAGCAACTTACGTAATGAGAGAAATACATGAGGGGGTTTTGTAGACGTCTCCGAACGCCCCGGGAGGAACGAGCTCCCGTTCCGTTCATTTGGGGTCCCTACAGCTCAGGACTCTCAAATTTGTCACGGTTCTAAGTCTGAACCAAAGAGTCCAAATCCGGCAAATCGTTTTGAGAAAATAGATTTTTGAAAGAAGTGCCAAACATGGACTGCTTCGCCAGATACAGAGTCGCCACCTAAATATTTTATTTTTGGGAAATTTAGGAAACCCTGACTCGTTGCCTAAGGCCACGTGTCCGTCATCACCAAAGTTGCCTCGGCTCGGGAACTTGGGTACGATTGGGGAAGGTCACTTCGTGAGCACCCCCGCTCGCCCGATCAAAGATCGGCCTCTACTAATCATGATATCTATTTTTGAAAACTTTGTGTGTTCTTATTCCGGTTATTAGCCTAGGTTACTATGTGATGCACACAGCATATAAGTATAGACTGGGTCGCCCGAATTGGAACAAAATATTTCATGTTTATTTTTTTGAAAGATGGTTTGCTACTCGCAAGTAGGCTTAAACTGCAGATTTTGCCACCCGCAGGTGGGCTTAGGAAAAGATGTTTTTGCCACTATCTAGTGGGCCTAAAACATTTGATGATTTATTCCAATCTAAGTAACCCAACCTTCACCCACAGGCAGTTATATCACATAAGCATTTAGCCTCATGGTAAGCATGCTATTCATGGCAGTCACTCACACGCATGCAAGGATGCTAAAGCATAAAACTCACCGAGTACTCCAAGCCAAAACAGAAACTACATTAGAAATCATGCATGATCCTAAGTATACAGAAATGCCTAATGCAACACATGCAAAATGCACCTATAGCAGGCTCGGCTATTCTAAACATGGCACATGAGATGCAACAGCTAACAAGTATTCAATTTGGAATTGAAAATACAATGCAGTTAGTATGATGCGCCGAGCCCGGTGCATGCAATACAGATGAATGAATGCAAACATGCTATCATACTGTATGCTAATTGAAACATGCCCTAATCTAACCATCATAAGCAGGTAAATAAAAGGGAGAAAGACGTGGGGTTGGAAGACATGCATCACACACACGCACACTTATTACAGTATTGCCCTCGCGCAGAGGGTCCGAATAAATAATACAGTTCCGAATAAAAGAATATTACAGTCCAAATATTACAGTCCAAATAATATACAAATTCCTAATTAATTAACAAATCAACTAAGAAAATAAATAAAACTGGCATGCAAGCCAGGGACTGCCTTGCTTCTGATGGATGATGCATGTCCGGGTTGTCTTGCGCGGAAATCCACCGGGATGCCCCAATTAGCCTCTGTTTAGCAGTTATTCTTGAAACGCATGCCAAGTCCCGAAAAGTTGCTGATTCTTCATTTTGCTACAACAGAGAGCAGGAAAGGGGCATAGCAATGTATTTTCACAAATATATGCATGCCTCGATCCTCGTGCCACCAACCACGCATACCGAGGCATGATGGCCGAGGAGTCGAATTGCACAACTCAATATAGAATGAATGCACATGAAAACACAGCTAAAACCTAACTCCATCATGGGTAATCCGAAGTGTCGGTGACTGGGGAATTGAGACGCGTTCCGTCACTCGGAGTACGAAGTGCACCTCGTTTCCCGTGCCCGGGCTAACTCCTATTCCGAACACGATGCAATATGCATGACATGCATGAAATGCGACTAAGATACAATCCTAACATACACAATGCTATGAAAATGAGACGCCTCGAAATGCGTGCACATGGGCACGCAAACTGAGAAAATGACAGAATGCGATCTAAGATACCACCTAGTATGCACTATGCTGTAAAAAAGAGATGCCTCGAAATGCGTGCACACGGGCACGTAAACCGAGAAAATGACATACGCAATGTAAATGACATGAAAATGTGATATGGGCTTACACTAACATGAGAGAGCCTCAGCCACACTTACATAAGAGGCCGATGGATGAAAATAAAGTGCCTCGAAATGCGTGCACACGGGCACGCAAACCGAGGCAATGGCATACGCAATGAATGTGGCTAAAATGGCATATAGAATGCAACATGGACTCATACTAACATGAGAGAGCCTCAGCCACACTCACATAAGAGGCCGATGAATGAAAATGAAGTGCCTCGAAATGCGTGCACACGAGCACGCAAACCGAGGCAATGGCATACGCAATGCAATGTGGCTAAAATGGCATATAGAATGCAACATGGACTTATACTAACATGAGAGAGCCTCAGCCGCACTCACGTAAGAGGCCGGTGAATGAAAATGAAGTGTCTCGAAATGCGTGCTCACGGGCACGCAAACCGAGGCAATGGCATACGCAATGCAATGGCATGGAAATGATACGCAAACATGCTAATGGATTTTCAACAATGAAATGTGGGGGAAAACAGCCCCGAAATGAGGCGAAAACACACCCGATGCATGGAATTTCTCCCGAAATGCAAATTAGGCGCATAGAATGAACTACAGCTATACAAAGCATGCATAATTGGCACATGGAATGGAAAGACAGAAGCAAGACAGCCCCAAAATAAGCATTTTTCCAGTTTAAAGCATGGCCAAACAGCAAGCAAAGATAGGGAAACCATGGCATGCAAAAATGGCCCGAAACATGAGGTTATGAAGCAACTCACAACTGCTGACTCCAAATAGGTTAGGGCCCTTAAACAACATTGAAGAGGGGCCAAAAATATGCCACTTTACAGAACTGTAAAAACCCTAAAAAGAAAAATAGATATGGCTAAGCTCTTATGCAAGAAAATGGGCCAAAAGGTGGCCAAAGAGGCAAGTGGTATATGCACAGCCCAAACTGAAAAATTCCCTTCTACAACATTGAAGAGGGACCAAAAATAAGCATATTTTCAGAACTATAAAAATTCCAAAACAGTATACAAACATGCTAAAAATGAAATGCAAAATGAGGCTCAAAAGGTGGCTATAACACAAAGTATGCAAAGCATTCACCAAACAGACAAAGCCCTTAATGAAACATGTTAAGAAGGTCAAAATAAGACTATTTATAGGCCTGTAAAAAGACCAAAAACAGAAGCATGATAGGCTGCCAAAGCATGCAAGAAAATGGCATTCAAGGAGGATATTGATGCAAGTGCAATATGGAGGGCTCAAACCGGGTTGAGACCTTAATGAAACAAGAAAATGACCTTTTCAGTTTTGGTCGGAGCTCAAATCAATAAGCATGTATGGCTTACAAAAGGTGCAAGAAATGGACCAAAAAAGGGGGAAATGCTACTCACCCTTGAAGACCAATGCTTTTGTTGCTTTTTGGACCAACTTTGATGACTTTAAGCTGCTGGAATTCCTCCCCTTGCTGCTGGAATGGAGGGGTGGTGGTAGAGCTTGATGATGATGAAGAAATGAGGTGTAGAACTTGGATATTTTTGAGAAAATGAGAGAGATAGAGGGAGAGTTGTATGTAAAGCTTCAAAGCAATTTTGTTCCCACCCTCTAGACCAATGTTGCCTGCTGGTTATAAGGACAAAGAGAGGGGGAGCATGGAAGGAAAGGGTGGGGGAAAAGGACCAAGGCTTTCCCCCACAAAATATCCCCCGGATTCGGATATTTTCTGGGGGAAACAGCTACACAGCTGTAAAGTGGATTTGGTGAGGAACATGGCCGGCCACCTTTTGGGCTTGTAGGTGGGCGGCCGGCCACCCCCCCTAGCCGGCCGGCTAGGGGTCAAAAGAGTCAACTTGAAATAGTGGCCGGCCACCACAAATTGGTGGCCTCCCAGGTCCCCTCTTCACAACCCTGTGGTTCGAATTTGGAAACTCTAAAACAGGAGAGAGAACAAGCCACTTTGAGGAGGGGTTCAAAAGGTTCAAATGGAATTAATGGCCGGCCATAAACTTTTAGGGTCCTCCCATGTGTGTACATCACAAATATGTGGTTTGGGGTTCAAGAAAGTGGCCCAAGGGTGTTCAACATTGGCTCGGAAGGAGGGGTTCAAAAGGGTCAAATGGAATTTCTGGCCGGCCATAAACTTTTAGGGTCCTCCCATGTGTGTACAACACAAATATGTGGTTTGGGGTTGAAGAAAGTGGCCCCAAGGTGTTCAACATTGGCTCGGAAGTGCGAAAAAACGGGTGCCGGAGGGCGAAAATGGAATATAACTGGTTGCCAAGATAATTGCTGGCCTCCCACCCTCCAGTGACCTTCCTGGTGATAAAACAGAGGCACCTGCCAAAAATGAACGAAAACCGATGCAAAACGAATGCTCGGGGACCAAAACACGCAGTTCGGGGTCCCGAAAACGGGTTGTTAAGCACCGAAAGTGGCATTCGGCCACGAAGTGGGTTTCTCTGACCCCAGTGTCCCTCAAAAGGGAGAAAATAAGATGTATGCCAAAAATCAGAACAAACGGAGATGGTTAGGCGGTCCCAAACCGAGGCACACGGCCAACGGTCCCGAAAAACTGGAAACCGGACTCCGAAATGGGCAAAATGGCCTACGGCCACCAAATGTAGCCCACGGCCACTGAGAGATGGTCTACGGGACCTCTCCCTCCCCTCAGGAAAAGAAACAGAGAAAACCGAGTTTGGTTCGCAAACCGAGGCAAGGTACAAAAGAGGGTTCGGAAGTCCGGAGGCAGGGCTCGCGGCCGTGACTCTGAAACTTCTGAACGAGCACATTATGTAGTATCACCGAGCGCTCAAATGGTGACGTCTAAGTCTTAAGGTCGGTAAAAAACGGGGTGTCTACAGTTGCCCCTTTTTGACAGAACTCGAAAGTCACAAGTGACGGGAGTGAATGTCAAAGCCTAGAGACGACTCATTTTTGACAAGGCCGAAGACTTAGACAAACATACAAAATGAACAGAGATATGCCCGCGGGCATGCCCGCAGGCAAAGGGGGCAAAATGCAAAATGATATGCAAGAAGATTTTGAAGATTGGACTTATACGCTACGCGAAACCGGTTTTGAAAGTTGGACTTATACGCTACGCGAAGCCGGTTTGAAAATTGAGGATTCATGCAATGCACTGTAATGTAGTGGCTAAAATGCAATGTAATGGCTAAGAGGTAAAGGTACCTCACAGGGGTAATTGGCGATGACTTACCTCATGCTGCTGGGAATCTTTTGCTTCTTCTTGGTTGAACCACAGGTACTACTTTTCTCCCTGACTATGGTCGCAGCTTTCCCTATTCTCTAACAGGGTGACAGACTAGGTTGGATCAGTATCCAGAATTGAGGTGCATACAGATGCTATCTCAATCTATGGGGCTGCCATACAGATTTCAAGCCGAGGATATACCCCTGGGTATTTAAACCAGACTTTAGTCTCGGAAATCCCGAACCTTTGCGTTCTAGGCATAAGCCATTCGAACTCTAGTTTCCACCGTCTCAGTTGGTCTCCTAGGAACTCACCACGAACACAGGCAGGTGGCTATACCAGACCACCGGAAGTCGTTCGGGCACGACAAACACCAAAGGAATTGCACCTTTAGAGGATTTAAGGTCTCCTCGACCGTGGTGAGTACACAGGACAGTGCAATTGAGGTGCACGAAATAGCGCGAGGAGATGCATGCACAATGCAAGGCCTAGCATACAACTTACGACATAGCATTCCATTCAATTGGCACACAGCTCACAACACAATACTCAGTTTAATCTGGGCACACAGCTCTTTCGGGCACACAACTCATTTTGGGCACGCGGCTTATTATGGGTACGTAGCTCGTTTTCGGGCACACAGCTCGACTCTGAGCACACAGCTCGACTCTGAGCACGCAGCCCAAACTCTGATTTTCTGAACACGCAGCTTGAATCGAAGGTGAACACGCAGCCCACTCTGATTGAAAGTTGAACACGCAGCCCAAACTTTTGATTTTCCGAACACGCAGCTCGAATTGAAGGTGAACACGCAGCCCACTCTGATAGAAGGTTGAACACGCAGCCAAAACTTTAATTTCCTGAACACGCAGCTCGAATTGAAGGTGAACACGCAGCCCACTCTGATTGAAGGTTGAACACGCAGCCCAAACTTTTGATTTTCCGAACACGCAGCTCGAATCGAAGGTGAACACGCAGCCCACTCTGATTGAAAGTTGAACACGCAGCCCAAACTTTTGATTTTCCGAACACGCAGCTCGAATTGAAGATGAACACGCAGCCCACTCTGATTGAAAGTTGAACACGCAGCCCAAACTTTTGATTTTCTGAACACGCAGCTCGAATTGAAGGTGAACACGCAGCCCACTCTGATTGAAAGTTGAACACGCAGCCCAAACTTTTGATTTTCCGAACACGCAGCTCGAATTGACGGTGAACACGCAGCCCACTCTGATTGAAGGTTGAACACGCAGCCCAAACTTTTGATTTTCCGAACACGCAGCTCGAATAGAAGGTGAACACGCAGCCCACTCTGATTGAAAGTTGAACACGCAGCCCAAACTTTTGATTTTTCGAACACGCAGCTCGAATTGAAAGTGAACACGCAGCCCACTCTGATTAAAAGTTGAACACGCAGCCCAAACTTTTGATTTTCCGAACACGCAGCTCGAATTGAAGGTGAACAAGCAGCCCACTCTGATTGAAAGTTGAACACGCAGCCCAAACTTTTGATTTTCCGAACACGCAGCTCGAATTGAAGGTGAATACGCAGCCCACTCTGATTGAAGGTTGAACACGCAGCCCAAACTTTAATTTCCTGAACACGCAGCTCGAATTGAAGGTGAACACGCAGCCCACTCTGATTGAAAGTTGAACACGCAGCCCAAACTTTTGATTTTCCGAACACGTAGCTCGAATCGAAGGTGAACACGCAGCCCACTCTGATTGAAAGTTGAACACGCAGCCCAAACTTTTGATTTTCCGAACACGCAGCTCGAATTGAAGGTGAACACGCAGCCCACTCTGATTGAAAGTTGAACACGCAGCCCAAACTTTTGATTTTCCGAACACGCAGCTCGAATTGAAGGTGAACACGCAGCCCACTCTGATTGAAAGTTGAACACGCAGCCCAAACTTTTGATTTTCCGAACACGCAGCTCGAATTGAAGGTGAACACGCAGCCCACTCTGATTGAAGGTTGAACACGCAGCCCAAACTTTTGATTTTCCGAACACGCAGCTCGAATCGAAGGTGAACACGCAACCCACTCTGATTGAAAGTTTAACACGCAGCCCAAACTTTTGATTTTCCGAACACGCAGCTCGAATTAAAGGTGAACACGCAGCCCAATCTGATTGAAAGTTGAACACGCAGCCCAAACTTTTGATTTTCCGAACACGCAGCCCACTCTGATTGAAAGTTGAACACGCAACCCAAACTTTAATTTCCTGAACACGCAGCTCGAATTGAAGGTGAACACGCAGCCCACAGTTTGATTGAAAGTTGAACACGCAGCCCAAACTTTAATTTCCTGAACACGCAGCCCAGATTGATAGGTGAACACGCAACCCACTCTGTTTGAAAGTTGAACACGCAGCCCAAACTTTTGATTTTCCGAACACGCAGCACGAATTGAAGGTGAACACGCAGCCCACTCTGATTGAAAGTTGAACACGCAGCCCAAACTTTAATTTCCTGAACACGCAGCCCAGATTGATAGGGGAACACGCAATCCACTCTGATTGAAAGTTGAACACGCAGCCCAAACTTTTGATTTTCCGAACACGCAGCTCGAATTGAAGGTGAACACGCAGCCCACTCTGATTGAAAGTTGAACACGCAGCCCAAACTTTAATTTCCTGAACACGCAGCCCAAATTGATAGGTGAACACGCAGCCCACAGTTTGAAAGTTGAACACGCAGCCCAAACTTTAATTTCCTGAACACGCAGCCCAGATTGATAGGTGAACACGCAGCCCACAGTTTAAAAGTTGAACACGCAGCTCAAACTTTTGATTTTCCGAACACGCAGCTCGGATTGTTGGTGAACACGCAGCCCACACTGATTGAAAGTTGAACACGCAGCCCAAACTTTTGATTTTCTGAACACGTAGCCCGTTTTGAACCTACAGGATGCGACGACGGAACTTGCAAAAGTTGAAACGAACTCAGATGTCCGACGTCTTCCTCTTTTCCTTTTGCTTTGAAGTTTGGAACCTATATAGCTTCAGATGGGTTCTGGCTTTACTTTCCCCACACGGGTCGGGTTGAACCCTGCGTTTTTTTTTTGAAAGAACAAAATCTTGTTTTGCACGAATGTGGAGAATGACACGGCACTCTGAGCACAAGACAATTTTTGAAATTAAGAAATGTGTTCTTAACTGGGCATTGAGCCTACGACTGAACACAGCGAAAAAGATTGAACAATGGAAAAGAAAAGGTAAACAACCTAAACGCATCGAGATAAACTCGGAATGACTCAAAGCCAGAATCAAGATAGACAAAACAAAAGACACGACACACAGACGTGTTACAAAGACGAGAGACCTCTCAGTATGCGAGGAGCCAGTTTCTTCGGGTATTGTTTCCCACCCTTTCTCAATTGTGATTCTCACATCACTCGGCCCTCAAGCTCTGTTTTTGCTGAAAAAGCCCTTTTCCTCACTTTTTCTCTCAGCGCACGTCTCTCTATTCTTTAATCTCTCATTTTTTATCCCTCCCCTGGGTGGTTGATGGATGAACAGGAAGTTGCGGGCTCACACCCAACATAATCAGCTCGCGGCTATTTCCTCCGGTGACATCTGTCGATGTGTCAGATGAGGGAATGGGGCATCTCGATCCTTTCCAATTCGTGCTTCGCACTCGGCTTGATACCTCGCTGCTTGGAGGATGAGAGAGCTTTCTGCCCTTTGTTGTGCCCTTTTCTGGCAGGTAGAGTGCCTTTCTTGGCAAGTATGTTGACAATGGGAAAGACAGGAAGCCTGACTCAACTGTGCCCGTAGTTCATCAATTTGACCATTTTTTGTTTTGGCTTTCTAAAACAATTTTGATCAAAATGAGAGTTAGATTAACGCGCTTGTTCAATTTTCTGATTTGAAATCATGCAAGTTAGGCTGTGAGCACTGAAAATTTTCCCCTTTTTAGGGTCCAAGAAATGGTCCAGTTTTGGAAAAATGGAATAATTTTTGAGAGAAAATTAGTCAACTTCATTAAAAATTCTCAAAAACTATTTTTGCAAACGGCCACTGCTCAACGAGCACGGAACAAGCTCTTGAGATGCACAATCTCGGATTCGAAGGAAAATTGCCCCTTGCTTGAGGGGAACTGCATGGCAACGGAAAGTTGCCCCTTGTTTGAACGGCAACGCGGCGCGTTGAATGGCAACGGAAAGTTGCCCCTTGTTTGAACAGCGCCACGACGCATTGAATGGCGGCGGAAAGTTGCCCCTTGTCTGAATGGCCCCGCAGCGCATCGAATGGCAACGGAAAGTTGCCCCTTGTTTGGATGGCACCACAGCGCATTGTAGGCAGTCCTCAGAGCGACGAACACAACCAAATCCTCAGATACAGAGAAGACAAAGATGACTAGAACCATCGCATGGACACAATCGAATTGTTTTTACGGCTGGACTTCAGAAGGAAGTTGCCTACGTATCCCAAAGATGGGAATCAAGCCTTACGTAGTTCGGGGGTTAAGGTACGCTCGGGTATTTAACCTCTCCTTTTTATGCTCTAACTTTTGCCAAGGCGCCCGTCGCGGGTTTTCGACCTTGCGAGCTTTGTTCTTCTTTTCTTTTCAATTCTTTTCATTTCTTTTTCCTTTTTTTTTTATTTTCTTTTTTTTGTTCTTTTCTTTGCATCTTTCTTTTTTTTTTGTATTTTTCTCTTGCTCTAACTTTTGCCTGGGTCGCCCTTCCGGGTTTTCGGCCCAACGAGCCTCTCAAGGGTAAAAGTGTAGCTTTGTCCATGTCAAATGGTTTTGAGATCCCGAAGTCATCTAAATCTAGGAGAATGGCTGCTGTTTTGCTTTGTAAGTTTCTCCTGATGAGACCTGATCTTTTTGATCTGACTTTTCTGGTCTCTTGTTCGAGGGCTGCTTCAAATCTGGCCACACAGGCCTCACATCGTAGTTGACCATTGAACCTTCTGAAATCAAGTTCAAGGTTTAGAAGCAAAGGGGGTGAGTCTCGAGGCTGAGAGCGATCCTAGGCTGTACAATCTCAAGAGCGATTCCACACAGGTCTTCGCAAGACCGCGCAAAATATTTTGTTTTTTGAAAGTTTTCAAGAAAGCGACAAATCGCTCGCGCTGAAAATAGTGTGAAACTAGTCTGGATCAAGCCAGGGTCCTTCTCAGTACTCACGCTAACAAGCATGATTTCATTCATTAAGGGCTTAGCACGCCTCTCTTTCTCTCAAATGATCAAAGTTTTGCAAATCCCGAGGAATTACTTCCTCTTTGTTTTCACCGCAGTGTTCAAAAAGTTTTGAAAAACTTAGGTCAATGCAATGATTTTGGGGTGCAGAAGAGTAAGTGAAAATTACTGCCGTTTCATTCAAACTTTCTGGCACAATTGGCACATGGCCGAGGCAAACACAAGAGTGTGAAAAACCACTGCTGTTTCATTCAAATCTGTTGGTGTAACTGGCTCCAAGCAAGAACAGACTCAAAGCAAAATGAAAAGACAAACACAAAACAAAATGGTGATGCCCGAGGTAACACCCTCGGGATCACCCGACTCCTATACAACAGGACTGACTCAATACAACAAGATAGATCCAAAACAAAAAGAGACTGACTTAAAACAAAAAGACAAACTCAAAACAAAACTACAGAACTGACTCAACACCCAAGTCAGAAACTACAAAACTAGCATTCGCAAATGCTCAAAATAGTGCGTGCTATACGCCACATCCGAGGTAAATCGCGCGCCGCCCGCAGGTGGTCCAACCCCTGATCACATACTTGCATTATCCTCGCAATCCACCAACCTGGTGGTGACAGACTTTGCCGAGCTTGGAGGGAGGATGACTTCATTATCAATCAAATCTTGCACTTCGTGGCGAAGACGGAAGCAATTGTCGGTGCTGTGACCGGTTTGTTGATGGTATGCACAGTACTGGGTACCATCATGCTTAGCTGGAAGAGGACTCGGGAGAGACCGAGGCTCGAGGGGTTTGAGATGCCCTTTTTTGACGAGGATTTGAAGGGCCTTAGACAAAGGCATATAGAGGGCATGGAAGACTCTGCGACCTCGGGGTGGATAATTCGAGGCTTGCTGACTTTTGCTGGACGCACTCGAAAAAGGGTCGGCAGGTGCTGCCTTGGCTCTCTAATCTCTTCTAGGTGTAGGGTTAGGATTGGAGGGAGCTGTCCTGGCACGACGGTCCCCATCTTGATTTTCCCTCTGGCTTAAACTGCTCTCGGCCTGAGTGGGGAAGATGTCATCTACAGTTTTTCCAGCAACAGCGAACACCTGCTGCTTATTCAATCCTCCGGCTTTCAAAGCCTCAACAGCCCACAGGAGTTGTTCGTAGGGATCGGTGTCCACCTTCATCTTGTTCTTACCACTCGCCTCGGCTTGGTAGAAGGTTTGAGTTGCTACATCAGAGCGGAGCCCTGTTGTTGTCGACATGCCATTGCCGGAACTTGGGATGACTTCAGGTTGGCTAAGTTCGATTACAATTCGTCCCAGTAGCGGGGGCTCCTGCGGTATGAAATTTCCAACATACGATGCATTTGGCGGCGGAACCGACATTCCGCAGGCTAGATCCGCCACGGATCTTTGAAGGTCACCAATCATTCCCATCAACTCGAATGTGGTGGGCTCACGGGTTTGAAATAACTGGGGTTCCCAGATCGGATGTGTGGCAGGTGATTTGGGTGGGTGTGGCACTTCACCATCAGTATAACCTTGCAATGTGATTCCTTGGTCCAATGTGGCTGCCATAACCACAATTTCTTCCGAATTTTGCGCCATCACGAGTTTTGCTGAACTGAACAGAGGTGATGTGACTGGTAACTGACGGATCAGATGGATTGAGTTGGTGACTAATGAATCTGAAGAATCGGTGAGCCTTTTCCTGTCTTGCCTCAGCAAAGGAGAACACTGGTTGCTCTGAACCGAGTCTTTGAACTGAAAGAGAAAACATGCAGCATCTCAGCCCAATCCCACCAATACAGACATGAATATAACTGAATAACTGCATTCGACCACTGATCACTGTTCCCAAAATTACTGTCCCCCAAAACTGAACCTGATACCCGCAGATATAACTAATTTCCGAAAATACTGAACTGGTGCCCGCAAGCCTAATACCCAAAATGCTGAACTGGTGCCCGCAGGCCTGATGCCCAAACTTATACACTGATACATGCATTCCTATAGAGACGCACTCTAAAGCACATAACAGATAAGTGAGAGCCAAAAACACCCCTATGTTGGGGTAGGGTTTCCCTGTCCTATTTTGTCAGGAGCTAGGGTTTCATTACACACACAGCGGTTTCAAACAACCTATAAACTGGTAAGCAACCTGTCCTAGTTTGGAATGGTCACTATGGATCCGAATATGCACTAGGTCGAATGGTCAAAGAGGGTGCCTTGGTAAAACCAGGGTTTGTGTTCCCATACTGGCAGAGCCCACAACCGGTCAGCCTTATGGTCATGCCTTGACAAGACAAGCCTCCGGCAAACCGTTCAGGAATAGCAGATGGCAAACACGGTGTCCTAGGCGCACCAATGCAAATGCAATGCAAAGAGACACACAAGTGTAGTCAAAAACAGATATCACGAGTTCGAGTCAAGTTCTCTAAGTCCCCAGCAGAGTCGCCAGAAACTGTAGACGTCCCCGAACGCCCCGGGAGGAACGAGCTCCCGTTCCGTTCATTTGGGGTCCCTACAGCTCAGGACTCTCAAATTTGTCACGGTTCTAAGTCTGAACCAAAGAGTCCAAATCCGGCAAATCGTTTTGAGAAAACAGATTTTTGAAAGAAGTGCCAAACATGGACTGCTTCGTCAGATACAAAGTCGCCACCTAAATATTTTATTTTTGGGAAATTTAGGAAACCCTGACTCGTTGCCTAAGGCCACGTGTCCGTCATCACCAAAGTTGCCTCGGCTCGGGAACTTGGGTACGATTGGGGAAGGTCACTTCGTGAGCACCCCCGCTCGCCCGATCAGATCGGCCTCTACTAATCATGATATCTATTTTTGAAAACTTTGTGTGTTCTTATTCCGGTTATTAGCCTAGGTTACTATGTGATGCACACAGCATATAAGTATAGACTGGGTCGCCCGAATTGGAACAAAATATTTCATGTTTATTTTTTTGAAAGATGGTTTGCTACTCGCAAGTAGGCTTAAACTGCAGATTTTGCCACCCGCAGGTGGGCTTAGGAAAAGATGTTTTTGCCACTATCTAGTGGGCCTAAAACATTTGATGATTTATTCCAATCTAAGTAACCCAACCTTCACCCACAGGCAGTTATATCACATAAGCATTTAGCCTCATGGTAAGCATGCTATTCATGGCAGTCACTCACACGCATGCAAGGATGCTAAAGCATAAAACTCACCGAGTACTCCAAGCCAAAACAGAAACTACATTAGAAATCATGCATGATCCTAAGTATACAGAAATGCCTAATGCAACACATGCAAAATGCAACTATAGCAGGCTCGGCTATTCTAAACATGGCACATGAGATGCAACAGCTAACAAGTATTCAATTTGGAATTGAAAATACAATGCAGTTAGTATGATGCGCCGAGCCCGGTGCATGCAATACAGATGAATGAATGCAAACATGCTATCATACTGTATGCTAATTGAAACATGCCCTAATCTAACCATCATAAGCAGGTAAATAAAAGGGAGAAAGACGTGGGGTTGGAAGACATGCATCACACACACGCACACTTATTACAGTATTGCCCTCGCGCAGAGGGTCCGAATAAATAATACAGTTCCGAATAAAAGAATATTACAGTCCAAATATTACAGTCCAAATAATATACAAATTCCTAATTAATTAACAAATCAACTAAGAAAATAAATAAAACTGGCATGCAAGCCAGGGACTGCCTTGCTTCTGATGGATGATGCATGTCCGGGTTGTCTTGCGCGGAAATCCACCGGGATGCCCCAATTAGCCTCTGTTTAGCAGTTATTCTTAAAACGCGTGCCAAGTCCCGAAAAGTTGCGGATTCTTCATTTTGCTGCAACAGAGAGCAGGAAAGGGGCATAGCAATGTATTTTCACAAATATATGCATGCCTCGATCCTCGTGCCAGCAATCACGCATACCGGGGCATGATGGCCGAGGAGTCGAATTGCACAACTCAATATAGAATGAATGCACATGAAAACACAGCTAAAACCTAACTCCATCATGGGTAATCTGGAGTGTCGGTGACTGGGGAATTGAGACGCTTTCCGTCACTCAGAGTACGAAGCGCACCTCGTTTTCCGTGCCCGGGCTAACTCCTATTCCGAACACGATACAAAATGCATGACATTTATGAAATGCGACTAAGATACAATCCTAACATACACAATGCTATGAAAATGAGACGCCTCGAAATGCGTACACACGGGAACGCAAACCGAAAAAATGACAGAATGCGATCTAAGATACCACCTAGTATGCACTATGCTGTAAAAAAGAGATGCCTCGAAATGCGTGCACACGGGCACGCAAATCGAGAAAATGACATACGCAATGTAAATGACATGGAAATGTGATATGGGCTTACACTAACATGAGAGAGCCTCAGCCACACTTACATAAGAAGCCGATGGATGAAAATGAAGTGCCTCGAAATGCGTGCACACGGGCACGCAAACCGAGGCAATGGCATACGCAATGCAATGTGGCTAAAATGGCATATAGAATGCAACATGGACTTATACTAACATGAGAGAGCCTCAGCCACACTCACATAAGAGGCCGATGAATGAAAATGAAGTGCCTCGAAATGCGTGCACACGGGCACGCAAACCGAGGCAATGGCATACGCAATGCAATGTGGCTAAAATGGCATATAGAATGCAACATGGACTTATACTAACATGAGAGAGCCTCAGCCGCACTCACGTAAGAGGCCGGTGAATGAAAATGAAGTGCCTCGAAATGCGTGCTCACGAGCACGCAACCCGAGGCAATGGCATACGCAATGCAATGGCATGGAAATGATACGCAAACATGCTAATGGATTTTCAGCAATGAAATGTGGTGGAAAACAGCCCCGAAATGAGGCGAAAACACACCCGATGCATGGAATTTCTCCCGAAATGCAAATTAGGCGCATAGAATGAACTACAGCTATACAAAGCATGCATAATTGGCACATGGAATGAAAAGACAGAAGCAAGACAGGCCCAAAATAAGCATTTTTCCAGTTTAAAGCATGGCCAAACAGCAAGCAAAGATAGGGCAACCATGGCATGCAAAAATGGCCCTAAACATGAGGTTATGAAGCAACTCACAGCTGCTGACTCCAAATAGGTTAGGGCCCTTCAAAAACATTGAAGAGGGGCCAAAAATATGCCACTTTACAGAACTGTAAAAACCCTAAAAAGAAAAATAGATATGGCTAAGCTCTTATGCAAGAAAATGGGCCAAAAGGTGGCCAAAGAGGCAAGTGGTATATGCACAGCCCAAACTGAAAAATTCCCTTCTACAACATTGAAGAGGGACCAAAAATAAGCATATTTTCAGAACTGTAAAAACTCCAAAACAGTATACAAACATGCTAAAAATGCAATGCAAAATGAGGCTCAAAAGGTGGCTATAACACAAAGTATGCAAAGCATTCACCAAACAGCCAAAGCCCTTAATGAAACATGTTAAGAAGGTCAAAATAAGACTATTTATAGGCTTGTAAAAAGACCAAAAATAGAAGCATGATAGGCTGTCAAAGCATGTAAGAAAATGGCATTCAAGGAGGATATTGAAGCAAGTGAAATATGGAGGGCTCAAACCGGGTTGAGCACTTAATGAAACAAGAAAATGACCTTTTCAGTTTTGGTCGTAGCTCAAATCAATAAGCATGTATGGCTTACAAAAGGTGCAAGAAATGGACCAAAAAATGGGGAAATGCTACTTACCCTTGAAGACCAATGCTTTTGTTGCTTCTTGGACCAACTTTGATGACTTTAAGCTGCTGGAATTCCTCCCCTTGCTGCTGGAATGGAGGGGTGGTGGTAGAGCTTGATGATGATGAAGAAATGAGGTGTAGAACTTGGATATTTTTTAGAAAATGAGAGAGATAGAAGGAGAGTTGTATGTAAAGCTTCAAAGCAATTTTGTTCCCACCCTCTAGACCAATGGTGCCTGCTGGTTATAAGGACAAAAGAGAGGGGGAGCATGGAAGGAAAGGGTGGGGGAAAAGGACCAAGGCTTTCCCCCACAAAATATCCCCCGGATTCGGATATTTTCTGGGGGAAACAGCTACACAGCTGTAAAGTGGATTTGGTGAGGAACATGGCCGGCCACCTTTTGGGCTTGCAGGTGGGCGGCCGGCCACCCCCCCTAGCCGGCCGGCTAGGGGTCAAAAGAGTCAACTTGAAATAGTGGCCGGCCACCACAAATTGGTGGCCTCCCAGGTCCCCTCTATACAACCCTGTGGTTCGAATTTGGAAACTCTAAAACAGGAGAGAGAACAAGCCACTTTGAGGAGGGGTTCAAAAGGTTCAAATAGAATTAATGGCCGGCCATAAACTTTTAGGGTCCTCCCATGTGTGTACATCACAAATATGTGGTTTGGGGTTCAAGAAAGTGGCCCAAGGGTGTTCAACATTGGCTCGGAAGGAGGGGTTCAAAAGGGTCAAATGGAATTTCTGGCCGTCCATAAACTTTTAGGGTCCTCCCATGTGTGTACAACACAAATATGTGGTTTGGGGTTGAAGAAAGTGGCCCCAAGGTGTTCAACATTGGCTCGGAAGTGCGAAAAAACGGGTGCCGGAGGGCGAAAATGGAATATAACTGGTTGCCAAGATAATTGCTGGCCTCCCACCCTCCAGTGACCTTCTTGGTGATAAAACAGAGGCACCTGCCAAAAATGAATGAAAACCGATGCAAAACGAATGCTCGGGGACCAAAACACGCAGTTCGGGGTCCCGAAAACGGGTTGTTAAGCACTGAAAGTGGCATTCGGCCACGAAGTGGGTTTCTCTTACCCCAGTGTCCCTCAAAAGGGAGAAAATAAGATGTATGCCAAAAATCAGAACAAACGGAGATGGTTAGGCGGTCCCGAACCGAGGCACACGGCCAACGGTCCCGAAAAATCGGAAACCGGACTCCGAAATGGGCAAAATGGCCTACGGCCACCAAATGTAGCCCACGGCCACTGAGAGATGGTCTACGGGACCTCTCCCTCCCCTCAGGAAAAGAAACAGAGAAAATCGAGTTTGGTTCGCAAACCGAGGCAAGGTACAAAAGAGGGTTCGGAAGTCCGGAGGCAGGGCTCGCGGCCGTGACTCTGAAACTTCTGAACGAGCACATTATGTAGTATCACCGAGCGCTCAAATGGTGACGTCTAAGTCTTAAGGTCGGTCAAAAATAGGGTGTCTACAGGTTTGTGGGAATTACTCTGGGGGACGGTCTCTGGCTCATAAAATTCTCTGAACAGGTTACTTTTGGCCCACCCTCAGTTAGGACATTACTAATTTTGTGATGAAGTGCGACAAATGCCAGCACTACACTAACATCCTTCATGCCCCTCCAACAGAATTGATCACACTTAGCAGCCCTTGTCCCTTCGCTAAAAAGGGCATCGAACTCGTGGGTCCTTTGCCGATTGGCAGGGACCAAGTAAAGTTTGTCATCATAGCTATCGATTATTTCACCAAATGGGTCGAAACAGAACCTCTAGCCAAGATTACTAAGCAGAATACTACTAAGTTCATTTGGCAGTCCATTGTGTACCGTTTTGGGATTTCCCAAGCCATCATCTCCGACAATAGTAAACAATTCGACAATGCCAAATTTAGGAAATTCTGCGCAAAACTCAACATCAAGACCTGTTTTTCCTCCCCAGGCCATCCTCAAGCCAATGGACAGGTGGAGGTTACCAACCACTCCCTGCTATATATCGTCAAGACCAAGTTGGATGCCGCCAAGGGCCTCCGGGCAGATGAGCTACCCAACATCCTCTAGGCCTATCGAACAACCGTCAGGCCTCCAACTGAGGAGACCCCATTTTGCCTAACATACGGTGTCGAAGAAGTCATCCTTGTGGAAATTGGCTTACTAACAACCAGAGTCTTCCACTCCAATCCAGACCTCAACGACGAACTTCGAAGAGCCCACCTAGACCTCATCGAGGAATTATGAGAAACGGCTGCCGTCCGACTGGCCTCATATCAACATAAAGTAAGGAAACACTACAATCGCAAAGTTCGACCGAGGGCGTTCACAGTGGGAGACCTCGTCTTACAAAAAGCCACTCTCGCCACCAAAATCCAACTGAAGGCAAGCAGGCAGCTAAGTGGGAAGGCCCTTACATTGTCAAAGCACAATCCCGCCCAAGCACATACTATTTCAAAGGCATGGAAGACAGAGACCTCCCCCACCCATGGAATGCCGAACATTTAAGACGCTATTTTCAATAAATCAGCAGTCCCTACTTTTTGTTAGCTTTACATTGTTGTATATTTCATTTTGGTGATCAGGACACTTATCTATTTTGGCTCTTGCCATGCCATACATGTACTTATGATCGCAGGATTATGACAATAATTCAAGATTTCCATTATTTGTGTTGTGCCTTGATTCAAAATAAAAAAACATTCACTGAATTACACATGGCCTCAGCCAGACTGAACCCTCCAAAACCTTAGCCCATCTGAGCATGAAGAACCTAGCCTGACTGAATTACACATGGCCTCAGCCAAACTGAGCCCTCCAAAGCCTCAGCCCCACTGAGCATGAAGAACTCAGCCCGACTGAATTACACATGGCCTCAGCCAGACTGAGCCATCCAAAGCCTTAGCCCAACTGAGCATGAAGAACTCAGCCCGACTGAATTACACATGGCCTCAGCCAGACTAAGCCCTCCAAAGCCTCAGTCTGACTGAGCATGAAGAACTCAGCCTAACTGAATTACACATGGCCTCAGCCGAACTGAGCCCTCCAAAGCCTCAGCCAAACTGAGCATGGAGAACTCAGCCAGACTGAGCATAAAGAACTCAGCCAGACTGAGTTAAACATGGTCTCAGCCAGACCGAGCCCTCCAAAGCCTCAGCCAAACTGAGCATGGAGAACTCAGCCAGACTGAGCATAAAGAACTCAACCAAACTAAGTTAAACACAGCCTCAGTCAAACCAAGCCTATTGAGCTTAGTTTGACTGAGCCCTGCTCACCCTGAATGACTAGTTTTTATAACTTCATTTTATGACAAATTATTGTGATAAGTGTTTTTGACAAATTTTTGGCAAGTTAACCACATGTTGTGCTTCTTTCATTTATAGATCACCCTAGACAAGTTCTTGCATGTTCTTTTTGACTTTCAAGTAACCTTATTATAAACGCATGTTCTTTACAAATTTCAAACAAATTTATTACAACCGCAAGTTTTTTACAACTTTCAACCATTCTTTACAAAGAGTTCTCTCAAACCACAAGATAATAATAACAACTAAAAAACAAAACAAAACAAAACAAAACAAAACAAACAAACACAAAAAAGAGCCACATGCCCAGCCCTCACTCCCTTCGCTGGACGCCAGGTCTTCCTCTTCCACCCTCTCATCTAGGGGAGTCTGGGCGATATCCTTCTCTGCTACCTTCACCAGACTAAAGTCCGCATCTGGGAATAGCTCCTGCGCCCTATATCTGAAGCTTGTCCAGCCGTTGTCCCAGCACTGGCTCATTTCATGCTTATAGTAGTCTGACTGCTGAAAACCTTGGATTATATCTTCTTCGGTCCTCCCAGAAGCAGCCACTCCTGATGGCCCAGCACCCCTTTCACCCTCTCTGGCCAAGTCCCTCACTACTACTGCATCGATGGCCATTTGGAATTCAGGAGACCCTTTAAACTGCTCTACCACCGCCACGCACAGGTCTGGATAGGCCACCCTCTCAGACGTCATTATCCTGGATAACTCTGTCGCCTTGGCCCTCTCCTCTCCCAAGGCTTTCTCTAACTCTGCAATGCACGCATCTGCTTTTTCTTTGTCTTTTTGGGCTTGGTCGCGTAGAACTTCATTGTTGGTGAGGGCCTCTTCCAAACTTTCCTTGGCAGTGTTGCAGGCTTCTTAGACTTCGCCTACTTTCTTCCGCTCGCCTGCCAGCTCAAACTCCAGTGATACCCCCTTGTGGCGCACCACTTCCAGTTCAAATTTGGTGACTGCGATCTCAGAGGCGACCCTAGCTTGGCTTACACTGGCGCGCTCAGCCAAGTACCCCTACACCACCAACAAAACCTCCATCTTCTTCGCTCTCTACGAATACACCAGCCCCTTCGCACAGGCACTACGTGCTACCTTTCTCCTGCCCGTCGTCTCTGCCCTTAGGTTCTGTAATTGAGCCCACACTCCTTCCAGTTGGGCTTTCAGCGGCTCTACCTCCATCTTCACCCCCATGCCCTGTCCAGTAGGGTTGTTGTTTCCATTTGCGCTTAGTGCAGCCCTCTCATGAGGTCGACCTCTGTAAGTTGGGCCATACTCCACACGACCGTATCTTCCACGACCTCCAACAGTTAGCCTGCTACGACCCTGGCTTCTCCCCCGTCCCCCGCCAAGCAGCCGGCCACCGCATGAATATGATGTATGGCGATCTTCAGCGCAGCGCTAGTCTCTCCTCCACCCGCCCGCTCTCCTCCCGGCTCCTGACTTGGTGGCACCTCTTGTAACGACGCATCCTTGGAGGGCAGCTCAGCCGACTGATCAGTTTCTCCCAACTCCTTTGGACCGTCCGATTCGTCTACCACATGGCCTCTCAATAATGTGATCACACCTTCCTCCGCCCCGATCTCAGCCCTAGCCTCTCCTCCCCGAATTGGAGACAACTCCACTACTCCCTCTTTCACCTTCTTCCCCAGTACTCCTCCCTCCCCTCCTTCTACAGCCATCTTTTTTTTTTTTCTTCAACACCGCTTCTATCTCCTTTTCGCTTCTTTTCTTCAACGGATCGACTGGCGCCCGCAAAGAGACAAAGTTGGTCAGGTCCTTCTCTCCCAATGGCTTGGGGCGTGGTCTGACAGACCTTTTCATAACCACCTTTGGCACTGGGCCTAATTTTTTCTCTTTATATTTCTCCGCCTTTACAAAAGCTCATTTGTCCTCCTTCTCGTGAGTTTTCCTCGCCTTCATCTCCTCCGGCGTCGGATCTCCTTTAACTGGTCTCGGCCCCAGATTCAGAGTGAACAGGGCTGAGGGCTTGCTGAGGTCGTCCCATGTCAATCCCTCCCTCTAGTCCTTCACCCGTTTCACCCTATTCTCCGCTTCGGCGTCTAACTTTAACTCCCAAGACTTGGTGGGGACTTTCCAAATTGTACGCGCTCCTCTTCCGCCGCTCGCTAACACAAAAAACCATTTTGGCCGCCAACCCTTCACTGACGACGGAAGTCCCGCCACCAATACCCTTCCAGCCACAGCCTGCAAAGTCATCCATGTCTCCTGTTGCCCTGACACCTTGTAGCAGGAGAAAAACTCATCCACCGTCATCATATTCCCCCCGGTCGCTCGCGGCCACATGATGGCATAGGGAACAGTAGCTTCCATGCATTCGACATCAGTTGCCTTGGGGCCACCTCCAGGCAATTCAACACGTTCACCACTAGCTGTGGAAGGGGTAACCTTAGGCCTCCATGCAGCGCCTCTTCATACAATGCAAACTCCATTGGTTGCGCATTTGACGCCCTCTCCTTCATCGTCGTCAGCCTTAACTCTTTGTCAGCCGGAATCTGATATCTGCTGCGCAACTCATCCAGATCCTCCGCTGTTAGAGTGGACTTGTCCGCCTTTGTATGCAGTGGTCTGGCGCCACTTGACTATCGACTGTATCGCCGAGATCATTGTTGACCCCAGGGGCCGCGTCGGCTGTTCCGCCCCCCTCTCCACCCCTCTTCCTACCCTATATTGCCCCACCAACTCTACTCCATCATCCTCCCCCAGTGTATCCACTCCCATGGCTGGCGCTTTGTGTTATGCCATCTCCTTCACGTTTCTCACTATTGCTTCGGTTGCAGGAGCTAGAAAATTTACAATGTGCCAATGCCACAACCCAAAGCCGCCCCTATAAGTTTGGCGTCATAACCGGCCAGTAATTTGAGATTACCAAAGGCATTCATGTACAATCATAAATAATCGGGGCTAGCGGAAGCAATATACAAAAATACCAATAGTCCAATGAGCTGTGCATCTATATGAACAAATACTTACATGCAAAAACATTAATTTACCCACATTCAGTACATAACTTATAACTTAACATCTTATGCATAACATATGCACATAATAAAAGTTTATTTCACGATCAAAAGCTTGACAATGGCCTTCTAGGCCTAGCCTCAACTCTGAGGCACTCAAAACCATGCGATAGGCTTCGAAACAGTGGCTCGACTAAAGACTCCTTCTAGACTTGTCCTCTAGAACGCTCACCTATATATATATATATATAAACAGTGAGCTGAAGCCCAGAGAATAACAGATGTGCAAAGAGATTAAGAATGATATCCTTACAGTCTTTGAAACAATCGATTAGCATTAGAACATTTTCAATTAATATCATTTGTCAATCAATCATTCAATTCGATCAATTCGATCCATCATATTCATATAGGTCATACGTGGTACATCCAATAACAACAATACACTAGGTTTTAAAAGACCGAACAATCAATTGATGGGCATCATACAATAATAATAGTTCCAAGATTTGGAACTGACAGAGATCTCTATAACAATAACGATGTCAATAACAATAACAATCACAATATGCTATGGATGCCACGAATACAGTTCAAAATAGGATCATCATTCAATCGATAAAAAGTATCATTTCAAAAAGCAATATGATTTATCAATCTGAAAATAAATACGATTGAACATATATTTACAACATTTTTACTCACAGTGGGCTTCTGGATACGCGTACTATTGGTTTGGCATCCGACATAAACAATTAAAGTCAAGCACAACACAATTACAATCACACTCTTACAATTCTATTCAATTCGATTGTTCGATCTCTATTTATTTTCTCTCATTTGATTCTAATTTTTCATTCGATTATTCGTATTTTTTTTTCTTCCATTCCTTTTAAATATGAATGACTAGTATTAGGAATAAATTAGATTATTAACCTCCAATTAAAATATGTTTAGCTATGTATTAACCAAACTAATTAAATATAAAAAAATCTAATCATATACTAACCCTTATTAAGTTCACTAATTATACAATCAAACTTAAATTAGGCTCATACACATTAAATTACAATTATTCCGTCATGTTTAAATTACTGAATCAGAAACTCATAAATATGTACATTTTGCAATTTTGCCTCCATTTTCAAGCAAATCAAAGCTCAAATAATTAATCTTCACATTTATTTCCATAATCTTAAGCCTAACTCAATTTCAATTGAATTTAATTAATTTCAATTGAATTTAATTAATTCGCAATTAAGGCTTAATTTGACTACATCTAATTTTACGAACCTAAATCAGATTTTTAATTGAATTCTTATAAGGCTCTAAATATCAAATTAAACTCATTCTTCCATTTTTGAAACTCAATTTCATGAAACATCCATTTTCTTGAACCCAAGCTCTAATTCATGTTTAATCTCTTCTCAAACTCCATGAATCATGTTTGAAAATAAGTTTAGAAAACGATTGTTTTGTTCATGGATTCTTGAAAACATGACATGCATGTAAGGATCATGCAAACTAATAGGTGTTTGAACTAAAATTATGCCATGCATGCTGACTCGCAATGAGGCACAATAGCTGGCATGACAAAACAAGGGTTCGGGTTGACACCACTAGCTTTGATCCGGTGCTCGATCACCTACATGTGTCAAGGCTTTTTGGGCGGTTCAAATTCACCCCCTTGATATTGGTCAAGTGAAATGAATGTTTTATGACTTTTGTTAATACTGTTTTCGATAATAGGATTTAATTCCCTACTTTGTGTTTTGTCTTGTATATATGTGCTTTATGGACATAAGTGCTCGTGTATATAACTATGTATATGAAAGTTTATTTCCATTCAGGTCCTTACAACTCATTGGACGATGTATATTATTATTGATTGGCTTTTGCCAGCTCCTTTATATTGTATTATTGTCATTGTTGTTAGACAGGCCTCTGGTAATCACGGATTACTGGCCGGCTACGACGCTAAACCTATAGAGGCGGGTTTGCGTCGTGACAGCCAGACAGGTGAATCTCTTACAATGAAGTCACTTAAATCTAGAATGCACTGGTTTTTTGCAATCAAGTAAGTAAAACGCATAAGTTCAAAAGCCCAAGGCTTACCTATATCCCAACGATCGCGGTTAAAATTTGCTAGTTTCAAATTTCGCACCACAATTAAACCCCCACCTTTTCAACAACCCACTTTCCCAAACCCTTCCCCTCCTATACCCTATTCATCTCTCTCATCAGCGGTCCTTGTTGTCCCACGTGTACGACCACGAACCTCTCCTCATCCCACTAATTCTCTTTCCTCTTCCCCGTCTATTCCACTTCACATCAGTACGTGATTTTACCCCCCCCCCCCGAGCCCCTTGCGTCGTCACTTTTTCTCAGCCATCCCACCCACCTTGACAGTCGGCCCTCCTCTCACTCGGCCATCCCAATTGGCCACCTTCACGGTCTGTCCTTCTCCCGATTGGCCACCTTTGCGGTCGGCCCTCCTTCTGATTGGCCATTTAGCTCGGCCACCTTCACGGTCGATCCTCCTCCGGTCGCCCATCCAGCTCGGCCACCTTTGCGGTCGGCCCTCCTCCCGCTCGGCCGCCTTTATGGTCGGCCCTTCTCCTATTCGGCATTCATGGTCGGCCCTCCTCCCAGTCGCTCGCGGTCGGCCCTCCTTACTATCAACAACCTTGCTGCTTGATCGCTCCCCACCCACCGCCCCTCCCCCTTCCCCTCTACATTTCTTATTCCCTTCATTGGACTAAAGCTGCACTCGGGAATGGGGGACTATTGATACCGATGGCACCCAGGAGAGCCCAACCCAAGAGGGCTGGGCCCAATCAAAGCCCAATAACATCAATATTAGGCCAGGACCAATAACATTCAAACACTTGCCAAACACGGGGCTAGACACATAAGTAGACAAAGATTCTGCAAAATTATTGCACCGCACATCAGCCATTAAATGAGGCTCTCACAACATTAAATGCGACAACCTCCTTACGTCGGAATATACAGACTCACCATGAACAATGCATGCTAGAACATTGACTTTCGACCAATATGACAGGCTGAAATAGACAAGGAAATGATGAGCAAAAGATATAAGGAAGTTTTCGAGACACATCAAAAGTTAAGTTTTTCATTTCCCCTACTCTCTCTCTCTCTCTCTCTCTACATAGTCAATCTCTCCTATTCTAACTTGATCGTCAGAAGGTCTACCGGGGGATTACCTCCCCCATTGGACCTTTTTGCAGGGGCGCACCACGGACTTCAGGACCAGCAGACTTGTTAGAAGCTTAGACCAGCTCGACCCATCTCCCGTCAAGAAAACTACGTCATCAAAAATTACTACAAACCATGGAAGCACTCTCGCTGTTTTAGGTATCAACCCCACGTTGCAACCCAAACGTGAAATAACGATCGTCAGAGGCACCGGTGTTTTCAGGATGGCCTGTGGTGTTGCTCTAATATAAACACCTATTTTTTTAACCCTGTCATGGATAATACCACTGTCGAGTATACTGTTCTAGTTCAACATTATTAATTTAGAAAAATGATATACAAACTCTCTTTTTAAGCATATTTTCTAAACCAAGTAATATATAAATGATGTAATTAGTTGATAATTAGATAATATATGAGAGAGTATTGTATTTAGGCCTCATTTAGGACCAAACTTTTTTAGTAATTTTTTGGCTTTTTAGTTAAAATATGATGAAAAAAAATTAGTATGTTTGGAATGACTTTTTGATTTTTACGGGAAGATATGTAAAAAATAAAAAGAAAAGGAAATTTTTGACTTTTTGATATAGGTTGTTGGCTTTTTAATTTTTTTAGTGACTTTTTAACTTTGAGACCAAAAAGTGATGTTGCCAAACGAGGCCTTAATATTATGATTGATTGACACATCACTAAATTTAAAAATTAAATCTAATTTGTAGTCTTAAATAACAATGTTCATTAATTTAACTTCTCTTCTTCTGTCTTGTTTGTTTCCTTTCTATTTCATGTTATTCTTCTTTTGTTTGCTTCGTCTGGGGTAAATTGTTGTGACACTTGGGTTTCCTTGTACCATGTCTTTTAGAAATAAAAAAAAAAAAATATTTTTAAAATTCTTATATGTTATAATATATAAATATAAATTAAAATAAAATAACAAACTAGTAATATTATATTAAAAAATAGAATTTTCTACACCCACATCTGTTTAGGGATGCAACTCGAACGAGTTCAGTCGGGTTGGGAGGTTGTCCAATCCCAACCCAAGTTATGTTAAGACTTGCCCAAACCCGAATTGTAATCTGAGGTTACCTGCTCAAACTCAACCCAAGTTAAGCCCGAATTGTCCGAGTTGCTCGATGAATTTTACTTTCTTTTTTTTTTACAGCTACATTATTAAATTATTAAAATTTACTCTATTTACATTTCTTCTAAAAAATCATTAATAATATCAAAATAAATAATTTATATAATATAAGAGAGATGCCGTTATAGTAGTCTTTACAATTTATAAGTGAGAATAAAAAAAAAAAGATTTCGTATTATTTGTATATATAATATATATTCAATATGATTTAATAATCAAAATAATTTTAATATAATGTAATGGCTAATAATTTATATATATTTAATATTTTTATATATCTATATATGTACAATTTGAGTTTTGGGTTACTCGGCCTACTTGACGTCTTTGTTCAAGTTCGCCAAAATTTAATTCGAATTTCTAAATTTGTACTCGAATTTGAAAATATTTTATTCAAACTCTAAAAAAATTGAGACTGAGTTTGGATTGTTCTGGTTGAACGTGCCCAAAGTAACACCCTTTCGTCTGTTGCGTCAGCAAACCAAAGCTGTACGAGCAAGAAATAATGTTCCCGTATAATCCTGTTGATTAAGTCTGCGCTCCTCCAAACGTTGTCGCTTTACTCCCTGAAAATACAAACGTGAGCTAGCCGGCGGGTGTGTGCCGGATACCTCTCCGATGCCTAAGTCAGCAAAATAGACAAATAGACAAAAGCTCTGTGTATTCGGGAATCAAAGTTGTGTTACCTCTTCCATAGGTTTTGTTATGAGCTTTTATAGGTTCCGTGTGGCACAATCCTAGTATGACTCTTATTCCTCCATGTAGAGTCCTCCTAGGATTTATACTCCTGAAAGATAATGCTTATCCTTCAATACCCCCCTCACTGTTTAAACCAAGTGAGATGGTTTTACTTCGATGGAATGACAATATAACCGAACTAACAATACCTCTTTGTCATACCCAAACCAGTACCTTCACACGCAACTCATAGCTCGGCTCTTTTTTCACTTGTACCTCGATTTTGGCCTGTTGAGACCGAGCTAACTTCAACAAGCTTTGACCGAGCTAGCGAGAGCAAGGTCCACCATGAGAAGCCTAAATACCTTGGTTCTAAATACCATGACTGAGCTAACTATTACCATACCAACCGCGGTAACTGTACCTACAACTGGACCGAGCTAACTGCAAGGTCCTTTCTCTTGGCCCTTTTTACCGCGGCCTAAAGAACAGCCCACCAACGCACCTTAGCCTAGCTCGGCCCTAGTGCATATAAAAACTCCCTCTCAATTGCCCCTTAATTCCATCTGCGTAGCATGATTGGGATTACTTTTCTACCTGCCGGGCTAAAAAAGTGGCCTTCAACCGAGCTAAATTCACACCGAGCTACTAATCTGTCCGGTCAAAACTTCTTTTCAGTCGCTGTACGATTGAATCGCTTTCTCCTCCATGGACACGTGGCTAGCTCTCATTGGACTAGCGTAGCTGTCACCACCGTCTTCGTATTCCAAAAAATTTGAACAGTCCCACCTTTTTTCTTCACTTTATACAAAAACCCTATGTTTTGAACCAACCATATCCACTATTCATCTTATCTCCTTCATTCGTTTGAGCCTCCAATTTTGTAACCTCAGTACCTGTGAAGCTTGCGTTCTCATCACCATCTTCATGGTTCCAGATCTGCATCATTCCGTCTTCAATCCGTAAGTAGCTCAATCCTCTATCTCTTTCCATTCATTTCGCATTGTACTGTAATACATAGGATCATATATATGTTTTGAAAAAAACACTTTCTTGTAGTTTCTATGGGAAATAACCACTTTGTTTCTAAATCCATGTGATAAACCCACTGAATTCACTACTAGTCTGAGAAATGACGCTTTTGATCCAAAATAGAATTCCAACCGAGCTAGGAACCTGTTTGTACTTTAGGTGTGCACCTAGCCGAACTAGGTTAAGCTCCAATAGGTCTTACCTTCTGTTTCACTTAGCCAAACTAAGGAACTGTATTAGGTGTGCGAACTACCGAACTAGAAAGCCTTAACCAATGACCGGGCTATCACTTGGGACCAAACCAGCTCTCTGATTTAGTCAAAACTGAACCAAGAATGCCACACCCTAAGCTTCAACTGGGCTAGGAACCTCTCGTTCCGCTTAACTGAGCTGAAGTCCTTCATCTCAACCGAGCTAAGAACAGACTGTATAGCACGTAGCCGAGCTAGGACTCCATTTATCTTGCCTTTGTTTCTTTCAGCACGGTCCAACGATCTATGCTTAATACTTTTCCTTTTCACTTTGCAGACTGACTAGGTTGGCCAGGCACACCTTTGCACGCTCAACCAAGATACTGAGGGTCATCTCAACACCGAGCTAAATTATACATAATTTAAGGCCACGTGGAGAAGTATAGATTTTTAGTAAACTCTCCAGGGGCTATCGCCGAATTCCGTAAGGACTACAACATCCCTGATGATGTCCACCTTAGTTTAGCCGAACTAGACACCATTCCCTGGGAAAAATCGGGCTTTGGCCCTTAAAACATCATATCCATTGTAGAGGTCGGACTTAGATTCCCGGTTTGACCACTCCTTTGTGAATTCCTCAGGAAAACAAGACTTTGTCCTACCCAGCTTTCCATCAATTCTTACCGAATGATAAATGGCATCGCCGAGCTAAATCGTCAGCTTGGCCTCAACCTCGGTTTAGCCGATCTATTTCACCAGTACTCTCTAGGCCAGAACGAAGATGGCTGGGTTTATTATTTAAGAATAAGACGCCGTCGAGAGAAAATAATAAAAAACACCCCGGACAAAGATGTAAATGATGACAATTTTTTCTGGGTTTTGGGCAACTTCGAAGACCAAGAAGCCCAAATACCAGGAGATCGGATCAACTGGAATAAGGGAGTAGCCGGTATATATACCTCGGCTCAGTTTTGAGCTTTCTTTACTTCATTGGTCTCATTTTCAACCATACTAAATGTTGTCTCTTTCCTTTATGCAGATCTGAACCATCTCAAGTCCCAGTATAGCTACCTCAATCTTGACACACTCCGCGCCGCACTGAGATATCCCAATCAAGGTTGGGCCGAGGTACTCAACTTTGAGGTGACGTATAGATATAGCAGCAGACAGAAAACCAAGGTGACAGACTTCCTTTTAGAGCCATCACCAGAACCTGATCCAACCCTTCCACAAATCAATCTCATTCCATTAACAAAAGAGCAAGAAATGGCCAAGAATAGGGCAGTCAGAGCACTTATTACTAAAACAGCTACTCAGGCCGAGGTCCCACAAGTCGGCCAAACAAATGAGGCAGTGGTTGCCCTTCCAACGGCCCGTGCCTCGTCATCCCGGCCGAGTAAGCGTGCTCGTACTTCCTCCATCGAGCCACGCCTCGTCGATGAAGAAGACACCACCATACTTCTTCAATCCACCCAGCTGAGCCCAGAACCAGTACGTTCAAACCGGGCTAGCCCTTCAGAATGGGTGCCCAAGGTCACGTACAAGAACCGAGCTATCACTGACTCTGACTCAGTGCTCGCAGAAAAAGACCACTCACTGGGTTTTAACCTTGCCAAGAGTGTTTGCCTTCCAACCGATATGGAACACCAAGACCATCTCACCGAGCTGAAGGCTATTTGCTCGGCAACAAAATCAATGATGTTGGTAAGTTCTCAATTTTCTTATCCTAATTTGCACATCTGTTTGCTCAATTGCGCTCAAAATTGATTCTCTTCTTTTGCAGGCCTTACAAAAGAACCACGTCGCTCACAAGCGCGTGTTGGAACTGCGCAAAACAACAAGGCAGGCCGTGGCAGAGGCCAATGCTAAATCCGTCGAGCTAGAAGAGTCCAAGAAGCAAATAGCCGAGCAACATACCGAGATGGCCCGCCTGACCGGTCTCGTTAGCTCGGTTGAAACAGATAAGCAAAAGGCTACGACCGTGCTAAAAGACAAATATCTGCGCGAGCTGGCCAAGCTCGAGAGAAAGAAGGATGCTGAGATCGCCCAGTTGGAGAAGAGCGTGAAAGACGCCGAAGACTGAGGTTACAAGGAGGGGGAGGCCACTTACATCCAACAATGCGAAGCTGCCAATGATATATTCTTCAAATGTGGATGGAAGGCAGCGGTGGCCAAGCTCGGTCATGGCCAAGAGACCGAGGTCTTCCAAAACCCTCCTCCACATTACATACCGAGCTACATGGTGGAATATGCTACTGTCATTCAGCAAAAATTTCTTCAAGAAGGGAAGGATAAGGATCCTTCTCCTGAAGACAACGCCTAGCCCGGTGGCCAGTCTACCTCTCCCACTCCAATGGTCTCCATCCCACCTTCACCTGTTGCAATTATCGTGGTGCCTTCGACCGAGCTCAACCAAGGTGTGCTTGCCATAACTGAGCTACCTCTAGGTGAAGACCGGGTTGTTTCGGACGCCGACTTGGACGACCTCTTCTCTTGATTTTTCTTTTCCTTGTTTAACAAAAAAGTTTGTAATCGGGCTGAGGCCCCATCTTTTGTAGTTTTGATTTGGATTTTGAATGAAAATCTATTTTTTGTCTGTTCGGTATGTTCCATACCTGCACTTATTTTGTATTCAATATAACATTTTCTGGCCGAGATGCCTCTCGGTCTTAACCTTGTAATCTATTTGGTCATACATGCCATCTTCTTCAGCCTAGGTTTTTATCTTGGCTGAAGAGTACTAGAAGTTGGTTATTCCAGCCAACCACTCTTCAGCCTAGATCCTTATCTTGGTTGAAGAGTACTAAAAGTTGGTTATTCCAGCCAACCACTCCTCAGCCTAGATCCTTATCTCGGCTGAAGAGTACTAAAAGTTGGTTATTCCAGCCAACCACTCTTTAGCCTAGATCCTTATTTCGGTTGAAGAGTACTAAAAGTTGGTTATTCCAGCCAACCATTCTTTAGCCTAGATCCCTATCTCGGCTGAAGAGTACTAAGTGTTGATTTTTCCAGCCAACCACTTCAGCCTTGATCCTTATCTCGGCTGAAGAGAGCTCAAAGTTGGTTATTCCTGTCAACTTAGAGCTAAGTGTTTGGTTATTCCTGCCAAACTTCCTGCAGCCCAGATCCTTATCTCGGCTTAGGAGAAGTAAGTGTTGGTTTTTCCAGCCAACCTCTTCAGCCTAGATCCTGATCTAGGCTGAAGAGAGCCCAAAGTTGGTTATTCCTGCCAACTTAGAGTAAAGTGTTTGGTTATTCCCGCCAAACTTCTTGCAGCCCAGATCCTTATCTCGGCTTCGGAGAAGTTAGTGTTGGTTTTTCCAGCCAACCTCTTTAGCCTAGATCCTGATCTTGGCTGAAGAGAGCTCAAAGTTGGTTGTTCCTACCAACTTAGAGTAAAGTGTTTGGTTATTCCGGCCAAACTTCCTGCAGCCCAGATCCTTATCTCGGCTTAGGAGAAGTAAGTGTTGGTTTTTTCAGCTAACCTCTTCAGCCTAGATCCTGATCTTGGCTGAAGAGAGCTTAAAGTTGGTTATTCCTGCCAACCTAGAGCCAAGTGTTGGTTATTCTGGCCAACACTGCTTTTATTGCCCCTAGCTCACTAAAACAACTTTTACAGAAGAAAACCATTATGCTGAAAAGGAAACTACTTTCTTTATTGAAAAAAAGAAAAAATTATAAGTACTTTAAGAAAAGCTAAAAATAAAATAGTTTGAGATTGGTAGTGTTCCATGGCCTAGGAATGGCCTTGCTGTCTCCATCTTCCAAGTGGTATGCCCTTTTTCCTGCTAATCTAACCACTTTGTAAGGTCCTTCCTAATTAGGCCCTAACCAAAGTGTTGCCCATTACTTTGCGCGGTACCCAATCTCCAATCTTGAATTGCCTCGGATGTACTGTCTTGTTATATTTTCTGGATAACTCCTGCTGGTATGAGGCAATGTGAACCAGTGCTCTTTCTCTTCTTTTTTCCGCAAGGTCGAGCTCCAATGCTATGGTTTCTCCATTTAAGTCTGGATCAAAATTTCTACTTCTAATTGTGGGGAGGCCGACTTCCAGTAGGATTACTGCTTTCATGCCATAGGGCAAGGAAAAAGGTGTTTCTCCGGTAGACCGCCGATGTATGGTACGGTAAGCCCATAAAAACATGAGGGAGCTCCTCCGCCCACTTGCCTTTTGCTTTCTCCAGTCTTTTCTTCAATCCATCTAAGACGACTTTGTTTGATGCTTCCGCTTGGCCATTTGCTTGGGGGTATGCCGGTGTAGAGTTGTAGAATTCTATCTTGTATTCTTCACAAAAGCCTCTAAATTTTTTGCCATCGAACTGAGTGCCGTTGTCAGATATTAGAGCTTTTGGTATACCGAACCGAGTGATGATATTCTGCCAGACGAACTTCTTCACATCCTTCTCCTTTATTGATGTGAGTACTTCTACCTCCACCCACTTTGTGAAGTAGTCTGTTGCTGCAAGAAAGAACTTTCTGCTACCGGGTGCCGTTGGAAGTGGTCCTACTATATCCAAGGCCGATATTGCGAAGGGCCATGGGCTAGTTAATGGTAGAAGCTCTTTGGCTGGTTGATATATTTGGTGTGCGAACTTCTGACATTGCTCGCACTTCTTGACATACTTTTCTGAATCTGCTTGCATGTAAGGCTACCAATATCCTTGTGAAATTGTTTTGTAGGCTAAAGATCTTCCTCTTTGGTGGCTTCTACATACGCCTTCGTGTATCTCGAACAGGAATGCTTCGACCTTGCTGGGATGAACACATTTCAGGTAAGGTCCTGTGAAAGATTTTTTGTACAAGGCCATTGATGGGGAGAGCCAAAATCGCTGTGACTTTGCCCTGATCTTGTTGGCTTCTTTCTTCTCTTCAGGTAAGATGCCATCTTTTAAGAATACAATAATGGGATCCATCCATGAAGGGCCTAATTCGGCGTAGCATACGTCAGTTACTTCGGGTTCTTCAATGCTTGGTCTTGGTAGGAAGTCGATCAGTAATGGATGTGGGATGGATGTATCTGCCATCGAAGCAAAGCATGCTAGTTCTTCTGCTCTACTATTTTCTTCCCTGTTGATCTGCTCTATCCTTACTACTTCGAATTTCATGATTTCCCTTCTGACTAACTCTTGATACTTCGCCATCCTATCATCTTTTGCTTCATAGTCCCCTGAAATTTGGTTTACTACCAGCTGGGAGTCACTGTAAACCATTAGCTCGGTGGCCTGCATAAAGAGTGCTGATTTTAGGCCTGCTAAGAGCGCTTCATACTCTGCCTCATTATTTGATGCTGGGAAGCCAAGGTTCACTGCTTGTTCTACTACTAGGCCATCTGGTGAGATGAGGACTATACCAAGTCCTGCACCGTGCCTGTTGGATGCTCCATCCACGAAGAGTTTCCACATCTCTCCAACAAATACCTTCCAGCAGGTGGAAGGGTCGGATGAAGTCTTGGGATCATGCGTGTTGCTAATGTTTTCTTCTAAGTCGATGCCTGCTGTAGGTGTTACGTCTTTACTTTCAGACTGCCTCAAACCTTTGCTTTTTGATGAGTCCTCACTGGGAATGGCTTGGTTTGCCTCTTCCTCCATTTCTTCAATCTGGTATGCCTTGGAATGTGGCTGGGCATATTGTCTTGGGGGTTGCGCAGTTCCTGCGGCACTCTCCATCCCCTTTTCTGTTGTGCCAGTCAAGTCCACTGGGCAAATGTGATGACTTCCTGGTGTGAACTCTGCCACAAAGTCTGCCAAAGCTTGGGTTTTTATTGCGGTTCTGGGTTGAAACTTGATATCGTACTGCCCCAATTCCACCTCCCATTTCAAGATTCGCCCAGAAAAGTTTGTTCTCTCAAACAAGGCTTTTAAGGGAAAAGTAGTTAGGACGATTATGGTGTGGGCGTGGAAGTAATGCGACAGCTTCCTTGAGGCCATCATCGAGGCTAAGGCCAGTTTTTCCAATGGTAAGTACCTAGTTTCTGCGTCCAGCAAGATCTTGCTAACATAAAAGATGGGCAGGTGTTGGATTCCTTCCGCTCTGACCAACACCGCGCTGACTGCGTGCTATGAAACTGCCAGATACAAAAAGAGTTCTTCTCCAAGTATTGGGGTTACTAGCAATGGTGGAGAAGACATGTATTATTTCAGTTCTTCTAGGGCGTGATCGCATTCTTCATCCCACTCAAACTTGGCCTTTAATGCTTGGAAAAATGGTCGACATCTGTCTGGCGATCGACTTATGAACCGGTTGAGCGCAACTGCCAGGCCAGTGAGATGCTGCACTTCTTTTACTGTGTTAGGCCTCTCTAGATCCCGGATTACTTTGATCTGAGAGGGGTCTGCTTCTATACCTCGGTTGGTCACCAGAAAGCCTAGGAATTTGCCCGATCCTACGCCGAATGCACACTTGGATGCATTTAGGCGCAACTTCTTCTTCTTTAGAATCTGGAACATCTCATCTAGGTCCCTGAGATCGTCCTTCTTATCCTTGCTCTTGACCACCATGTCGTCTATGTAAGCCTCTATTGTTCTGCCTAACAATGGTTTAAACATCTTGGTGACCATCCGTTGGAATGTTGCCCCTGCATTTTTTAGGCCAAAGGGCATGACCTTGTAACAGTATAATCCTCTAGGCGTTGTAAAGGATGTGACCTCCTGGTCTGGTTCATACATAGCGATCTGATGGTAACCTCTATACGCATCAAGGAAGCTAAGTCGATTGTGTCCTGCCGTTAGGTCTACCAGTTGGTCTATCCGTGGTAGGGGAAAACTGTCCTTTGTGCATGCCTTGTTGACTATTTTGTAGTCCATGTAGACACGCCATTTTCCGTTATTCTTTGATATTACTACGGTATTGGAGATCCAGCTGGGGTAGTGCACTTCTCTGATAGCTCCTGCTTCCAGCAAGTTTCCTACTTCTTCCGCCACTATTTCGGCATGGTGGAGTGATGATCTGCGAGTGAGCTGTATAATTGGTCTGGCAGTTGGATGGACGTTCAGTTGGTGACAGATGAAGTTTGGGTCAATGCCGAGCATGTCATACAGTGTCCAGGCAAACACTTCGATGTTAGAGGTTAAGAATTCCATGACCTTTATCCTCTTGGTGCTGGACAAAGACGAGCCAAGCAAAAAGAAATTTTCTGGGTCTTTTTCATCTATCCTTACCTGTGCCAAGTCTTCCACCGCCTTCTGTTCAGCTGCCTTGCCAATATCTGCAAACAGTTCATTGCTCTCAAGTTCTTCCACCATCTGTACATATCCTTTTGCAGTGCGGCTGCCATTTACTGTGACAAAGCACTGTTTTGACATAATCTGGTCTCCAAAGACCTCTTCAATTACCCCGGCTTCGTTGGGGAACCGCAATACTTGATGGTAGGTTGACACTACCGATCGCATAGCGTGCAACCATGTCCTTCCCAAGATTATGTTGTAAGTGGAAGGGATTTTTAATACCTAGAATTCCACCTGTTTCGTCATGCTTCTGTAGACGTCCCCGAACGCCCCAGGAGGACGAGGCCCCCCCGTTCTGTTCGTTTTAGGCTCACTACAGTTTGGACTCTTAAATTGTTATGGTTCTAAATCTGAACCAAAGAGTCCAAATTCGGCAAATCGTTTTGAGAAAACAGATTTTGAAAAAAGTGCCAAACATGGACTGCTTTGCCAGATACAAAGTTGCCACCTAAATATGTTTTAAGGGGGAATTTAGGAAACCCTGACTCGGTGCCAAAGGCCACGTGTCCGTCATCACCAAAGTTGCCTCGGCTCGGGAGCTTGGGTACGAATGGGGAAGGTCAGCTATGAGCACCCCCTCTCGCCCGATCCGAAGATCGGCCTCTACTAACCATGATATCCAATTTTGAAAACGTTATGTGTTCTTATTCCATTTATTAGCCTAGAATTACTATGTTATGCGCGCAGCAAACAAGTATAGACCAAATCGCCTAAATTGGAACAAAACATTGTATATCCGTTTGTTTGGAAAACGCTTTGGAATTTTCTACTCACAACTAGGCTAAAATACAGATTTCAACGAGTTATCCCAACTCAAACAATCCAACCTTCACCCACGGGCATTCAAGCAATTTATATCACATAAGCATCTAGCCTCATGGTAGTCATGCTATTATGTTAACGTTCACACTCATGTGAGATGCTAAAGCATAAAGAGCTCACCTAGTACTCCGTGCCAAAACAAGAACATGTTAGCAATCATGCATGATACAAGTCCATGTTTAAATGCCTAATGCAACGCATACGGAATGTCACTAGAGTAGGCTCGGCTAGTCTATAAACGACATGTTAAAATGCACAAGTAGCACGTATTCAAGTTAGATTTGAAATACTTATGCAGTTAGTATGATGCGCCGAGCCTGGTGCATGCAAGACTAATGAAGGATGCACGCATGCATAGCATAAGGTATGCTAAAGTAAGCATGTCCTAGTACTAACCATCAAAGCAGGTAAGTAAAAGGGAGAAAGAAGTGGGGGTTGGAAGACAAGCACACACGCACCCACACTTATTACAAATTCACCCTCGCTCGGAGGGACCAAAAGAATAATACAAATTAATTAACCTACAAGCTAATTAATTATTACAGACCAAATAAATCAGCTAAGTAATTTAACTAATCTATTTAAGCAATAAACAGCGTGGGGAAGTGGGTCCAATGCAATGCATGCTCGGTCCTGCTCAGAAGTCCATTGCCATGCACAAGATGCCTCTGCTTTGGCTGTTCCACTCCTCTGAAGACTACACAAGTCTCAAGGTGGCTACTCTGAATGCTGGAGAACACCATCGGCTGAGGGAAATGATCATCGGCCATGGAGAATGGGTATCGGCTGCCTCTCAATCTATCGGCGACGAATGGGTGGCCGGTCGGCACTAAACACTGCCGGTCGGCCAATTATTCCTGCTGAAACCTGCAGTTGACAGCAGCAGAGGACAAGGCATAGCATGGCAATGTTTTTGAAACAATGTATGCACCAATCACACCCCTTATCATGTGTCTGACTCAAAGGGACATGGTCCTCGATTCTCAGACCACCAATTGCGCATTTCCATGCATGATGGCCCAAAGAATCAAGTGTGCATATTGATATGGAATGCAATTGTAGACGCGTTCGCGTGGGCCTCGCTACAGTTCGGACTCGATTTGTGTCACGGTTCTTAATCTGAACTAAAGAGTCCAAATCCGGCAAATCGTTTTGAGAAACAGATATTTGAAAAGAAGTGCCAAACATGGACTGCTTTGCCAGATACAGAGTCGTCACCTAAATATTTTATTTTGGGAGAATTTAGGAAACCCTGACTCGGTGCCAAAGGCCACGTGTCCGTCATCACCAAAGTTGCCTCGGCTCGGGAACTTGGGTACGATTGGGGAAGGTCAGCTATGAGCACCCCCTCTCGCCCGATCAAAGATCGGCCTCCACTAACCGTGATATCTTGTTTTGAAAGCGTTTATGTGTTCTTATTCCAGTTATTAGCCTAGAATTATTATTTTACGCGCAAAGCAAACAAGTATAGACCAAATCGCCTAAATTGGAACCAAACATTTCATGTTTGTTTTGAAAATGGTTTGCTACTCCCAAGTAGGCTAAAATGTAGGTTTTGCCACCCTCAAGTGGGCTTTAGAAAAGATGGTTTTTCCACTATCTAGTGGGCTTAAAACTCACAGTTTTAATGCATTATTCCAATTTAGGTAATTTGACCTCCATCCACAGGCATTCAAGCAGTTATATCACATAAGCAGCTAGCCTCATGGTAATCATGTTAACATGGCAACATTCACACGCATGTGATATGCTAAAGCACAAAAGCTTACCTAGTACTCCGAGCCAAAATAGAAACTAGTTAGTAATCATATGCATGATCCTAGTTCATGCTAAAAATGGCTAATGCAACACATGCAAAGATGCAATCTAAACAGGCTCGGCTATCCTAAAGATGGCATGTGAAATGCTGCAACTAACAAGTACTCAACTTGGAATTGAAATACAAGTACAGTTAGCATGATGTGCCGAGTCCGGTGCATGTAAGACAAATGTATGGATGCACGCATGCTATCATACTGTTATGCTAATTTAAATATGCCCTAGTCTATATCATAAGCGGGTAAATAAAAGGGAGAAAGAAGTGGGGGTTGGAAGACATGCACATACGCACCCACACTTATTACAAGTTTGCCCTCGCTCGGAGGGACCAAAAGAATAATACAGTCCGAATAATAAATCGACTATCCTAGCTAATAAATTATTACAGACCCTTAATTAATTAACAAAATAAATGCAACAAGAAGGCGGCCGCAGCCCTGCCTTGGGATGCGTGAGTGATGCATGCTTGATCTGCCTTGCCCGAAAACTCGCTGCCATAGCATTGCTGCCTCTGTTTACACTGCCTAGCTCCTTTAAAAACTTCACAAGTCTTAGGATATGTTCTTTGCACACTGTGGAACACCACCGGCTGGGAGGGGTGGCCATCGGCCTCGGAGGATGACCATCGGCCACAGATGAAGTTATCGGTCATTGATAAATTGCCGGTCGGCACTGTATTTAGCCGACCGGCCAAAGCTTCCCGCAGAACCTGCAATTGGCAGCAGCAGAGGGCAAGCAGTGTATGGCATGGAATTTTTAGGCAAATGTATGCATGGACACACTCCCTATCATGTAATGGACTCAAGGGAGCATGGCCCTCGACCCTCGGGTCACCAATCACGCACTTCAATGCATGATGGCCAAAGAGTCAAGTATGCATTTCAATGTCAAATGCAATGCACACAAAACATACAAGGGACCCAACCTCAATCATGGTTGGTCAAGAGGCAAGGCGATGCACAACAATGCACATGCGACCTAAGCATGCAAGCAAACATACAAACATGCAATACAACTACATGGCACACACAATGCTAACAACATAACATGCACAACGCATTGAAACATGGCATACACAATGCAAGATGGACTTACACCAATGTGAGTGGACCTCAGACACACCCACATCAGTGGCCATTAGATGAAAACAAGACAACTCGAAATGCGTGCACGCGTGCATGCAAACCGAGGACCGACCCTCAGGCACCGAAATGCCACTCTAATGAGACATGGCAAAGACATGGAATATGATATGCAAACATGTGAAAATCAGTAGCAAAATGAGGGGGCAAAACAGCCCCGAAACAAGGCGAAATGACACCCGATGCATGGAATTTCTCCCGAAATGCAAAACTAGGTACATGAAATGGCTTACATCTATACAAAGCATGCATAATTGGTACATGGAATAAAAAGACAGAAGCAAGGAAGCCCCAAAATAAGCATTTTTACAGTTCAAAGCATGGCCAAACAGTAAGCACAAGTGGGACTAAATTATCATACAAAAATGGCTCCGCAAGGGAGGCAATGAAGCAAGTGGTAGATGAAAAGCCCAAACAGAAAAAGACTCTTCTAAAACACTGAAGAGGGACCAAAAATATGACTACTTACAGTTTATGGAAACCCCCAAACCAATATACAAGTATGCTCAAAATTCCATGCAAGGTAGGGCCCAAAAGAGGTCAAAACACAAAGTATACAAAACATTCATCATACAACCAAAGACCCTTAATGAAACATGACAAGGGGGTCAAAATATGGCCACTTTAAGTTCAGACCAGGGTCCAAAAACAGAAGAAAAATAGGCTAAAAAAACATGCAAAATGAGGCAAAAACATGGATTTCAAAGCAAGTAGCACATGGGGTATCTAAACAAAGAAGGGCTCAAAATAAGCCTATCTACAGTTTACATCATGCTCCGAAACAGATTACACTTATGCCAAAAATACTATGCAAGATTATGGCATACAAAGGGGTAATGAAGCAAGTGCAAAATGGGGGTCCCAAACAGGGTAAGACCCTTAATGAAAGATGAAATAGAGCTCAAAAAAATTCCACTTTCAGTCTTGGTCAGAGCTCAAAACAGCAAGCAAAAGGGGCTAAGAAAACTTGCAAAAATGAGCTAGAAAGAGGGAGAAATCAACTCACCCTTGAAGACCAATCCTTTGCTGCCTCTTGGACCAATAAAAGCTGCCTCCTAGACTCTGAGAAGACCTCCAAGCTTCTGGAATGGAAGTGGTAGTGTGGTGCTAGGTGGTGATGAAGAAAAGGGTGTAGGACTTGGTGTTTTGAGGCTTAGAGTAGAGAGAGAGGGAGAATTGATGCAAGGCTCTCAAAAAAATTTTTGTAACCCTCAAATCTGAAGGGGAGGGGCTATATATATCAGTAAAAGGGGTGGAAAAGTGGGGGAAAAAAAGGGGGGGGGAAACAAATCAAGTTTCTCCCCAAAAGGAAAAATCTCGGACAGAGAGTTTGAATGGAGAATAGCTGCCACAGCTGGCATGCACCATGCTTGAGGGGTGCAAAAGGGTCATATCAGCCATGAAAGGAGGTCATCGGCAAAATAAATGGCCGGTCGGCACAATATATTGCCGACCTGTAATGTATACTGGCCAGTCGGATAAATAGAGTGCCGATGGGTGGCTGATGAGGTCAAAAAGTGCCGGTGGATGTCCAGATTGAAGCCCCAGAAGTTAGCTTTCCAATGGCGCAAACCTTGCTTTAAAATTCCTCTTGTGGAAAACGTTATGCCCATTTTGGTGAAGCCGCGCAGATTCGATCCAACCAGGATGATGCCCAACTTCAGCTGCTCATATCTCCCCCACCCGAACTTGGCTTTAAGAGATTCTTGAGTGAAAAAATGAAGCCCCGGAAGTAAGCTTTCCGACGGTGGTGGCCCCATAGCTAAACTCCAAGTGTACAGATAGATAAGCCCGATTCAGCGAGGGCTGCTAGACTCGCTTCTACCCGGATTCATGCCGAACTTCTCCCAAACTAGTTTTCTCTCCTTTCCTCTCTCCTTCAACTCCAAACCCCTAAACAAAGTGTTTTGAAGGATTTTCCTCTCTCCTTGCCGAAGAAATTGAACATTTGCCCTGCACACCTTTCTTCACCAAGTAAAACATCAGTGGTGCCCAAGTCTTAAGGGCGGTCAAAAATGGGGTGTCTACAGTTGCCCCTCTTTGACAGAACTCATGAGTCATGAAATGACGTGAGTGAATGTCAAAGCCCAGAGACGACCCATTTTTGATGAGGCCGAAGACTTGGACAAACAAACAAAATACGAATGAATGAATGATTGTACCCGCAGGCTGCCTACGTATCCCTTTGATATGTAAGAAGATTTTGATAATTGGACTTATACGCCACGCGAAGCCGGTTTGTAATTGGACTTATACGCTTTCGCGAAGCCGGTTTGTAATTGGACTTATACGCTTTCGCGAAGCCGGTTTGATAAAACAATGCAAGTGGAATGTGCGTGACAACGCAAGTGAAGAGGTGTGCATGACAATGCAACCTAAGATGAATTTCAAACACACTGAAATCGTGTGGGGAAATGGGACAGGGAGAAACATAGGGACATATCCCGGCGTTTCGGAATGGTGTGAGCATTGGAACGTATTCCGAACGCTTTTGGCCAAAGAGGGAGAGACATAGGGACGTATCCCGAGGATTAGGAAAGAAGGGAGAAACATAGGGACACATCCCGAGGATTAGGGACGTATCCCAAGGATTGGGGACGTATCCCAAAGGTTAGGGACGTATCCCAGAGGTTAGGGACGTATCCCAAAGGTTAGGGACGTATCCTAAAGATTAGGGACGTATGGAACGTATTCCGAACGCTTTTGGCCAAAGAGGGAGAGACATAGGGACGTATCCCGAGGATTAGGAAAGAAGGGAGAAACATAGGGACACATCCCGAGGATTAGGGACGTATCCCAAGGATTGGGGACGTATCCCAAAGGTTAGGGACGTATCCCAGAGGTTAGGGACGTATCCCAAAGGTTAGGGACGTATCCTAAAGATTAGGGACGTATCCCAAGGATTAGGGACGTATCCCAAAGGTTAGGGACGTATCCCAAAGGTTAGGGACGTGTCCCAAAGGTTAGGGACGTATCCCAAAGGTTAGGGACGTATCCCAAGGATTAGGGACGTATCCCAAGGGTTAGGGACGTATCCCAAAGGTTAGGGACGTATCCCAAGGATTAGGGACGTATCCCAAAGGTTAGGGATGTATCCCAAAGATTAGGGACGTATCCCAAGGATTAGGGACGTATCCCAAAGGTTAGGGACGTATCCCAAAGGTTAGGGACGTATCCCAAAGGTTAGGGACGTATCCCAAGGATTAGGGACGCATCCCAAAGGTTAGGGACGTATCCCAAGGATTAGGGACGTATCCCAAAGATTAGGGACGTATCCCAGTGATTAGGGACGTATCCCAAAGGTTAGGGCCGTATCCCAAAAGTTTCGACAAAGGAGAAGAAACATAGGGACATATCCCGGTGTTTCAGAAAAGGAGAAAGAAGCATAGGGACGTATCCCGGTGTTTCGGAAAAGGGAGAGAAACATAAGGGCGTATCCCAGTGTCTCGGAAAAGGAGGAGTGAAACGTAGGGACGTATCCCGGTGTTTCAAAAAGAGAGAAACGTAGGGACGTATCCCGGTGTTTCAAAAAAGGTGAAAGAAACATAGGGACGTATCCCAATGTTTCAGAAGGAGAAGAAACATAAGGACGTATCCCGGTGTTTCGGAATGGTGTGAGCATTGAAACATATTCCAAATGCTCTTAACCAGAGAAGGTCTAACTCATCGCACGCGCGAGGAGAAAGAATGGTAATTGCAAGTGAAAAGGTGCATAACAATGCAAGTAATGAGCATAACAATGCTAGATAGATGTGCATAATCAATGCAATGAATGAGCATAACAATGCCAGTGAAGTGGGTGCATAACAATGCAATTGGAACGTGCATCACAATGCAAGTGGAACGGGCATGACAACGCATATTTGGAACAAAATGCCGAATAAAGGAATACAAGCCTTAACAAGACCAATTCAAACACAACCTCCAATTTACCTCTCAGAAGGGTCATAACATATATTTCAAAAGGATACACCTCGTGCATGCCGACTGACGATGAGCTACGCATCGAAGACATGAATTGAAAATTCCGCAGAAACAATTTGAGCTGAAAGTGGGTTACTCTTGCTTATACTTCCAAAACGCAGTTACTACCTTTCTTTCCTGGCAAGGACTGGTTTTCTGAGGGAGCACTTTGATTGCCATTCTGGCTTGAAGCAGACCTGATCTTGAGCTTGAGGTAGAGGCACACCCATACTTCGGAGTAGTGACAAGGCCTGAAGAGGTACATCCGGAGTACAATCACGGAACTTGCTGAAGGTGAAACACACTCAGATGCTTTGATTTTCCCTCTTTTCTTTTGCTTTGCAGTCCGGAACCTATATAGCTTCAGATAGATCCTAATTTTACTGTTCTCACATGACCTGGGTTGAACCCTGCAGTTTTCAAAAGAATAAATTCCCTTTTTTGCACAAATGTGGAGAATGGCACAGCACTCTGAGCACACAACAAATCATTTTTTGAAATTGAGAAAATGAGTTCTCGACCAGGTATTGAGCCTGCGACTGAACACAGCGAAAAAGACTCAACAACGAAAAAAAACAAACGGTAAATAACCTAAACATATCGAGACACGCTCGGAACGACTCAAATCCATAATCGAGACAAACAAAACAAGAGACACGACACACAGACGTGTTACAAAGACGAGAGACCTCTCAGCGCGCGAGGAGCCAGTTTCTCTGGGTATTGTTTCCCACCCTTTTCTCATTTGTGATTCTCACGTCACTCTGGCACTCAATCTCTATTTTTCTGAAAAAGCCCTTTTCTCGCTTTTTCTCTCAGCGCACATCTCTCTATTCTTCAATCTCTCATTTCTTTATCCCTCCCCTAGGTGGTTGGTGGATAAACAAGGAGTTACGGGCTCTTGCCCCTTGCATTCTGCTAGATTCTCTTCTTCTGCTCACGACAGTGATCTTCTCCCACAGAGAGGTTGTGATGTGGCTGGATGTGCAGCAGATTTGCAATTGACATCGGTTGACGATGCTTTGCTGGGGAGTTTGGATGTGATCAAATCTGTTTAGATGAGGGAGTGGAATATCTTGATCCTTTCCAATTTGTGCTTCGCACTTGGCTCGATACCTCGTTGCTCAAAAGATGTGAGAGCTTTCTGCCCTTTTGTGGTCAGCTTCGGGAGTGCCCTTCTTGGCAGGTAGAGTGCTCTTTCTGGCAGGTATGTTGATAATAGGGGAAAGACAGGACACCTGACTCAACTGTGCCCCTAGTTCATCATTTTGACCATTTTTTGTTTTGGTTTTCTACTAAAACAATTTTGACCGATATGAAAGTTAGATTAACACACATGTTCAATTTTTGATTTGAAATCATGCAAGTCAGGCTATGAGCACAGAAAATTTTCCTTTTTTGGGTCCAAGACATGGTCCAATTTTTGGAAAAGATGGAACAATTTTCGAGAAAATTAGTCAACCTCAGTAAAAATTCTCAAAAACTATTTTTGCAAACGGCCAATGCTTAACAAGCACGGAACCTACTCTTGAGACGCACAACCTCGGATCTGAAGGAAAATTGCCCCCTTGCTCGAAGAGAGCTGCATGGCAACGAAAAGTTGCCCCTTGTTTGAACGGCACCGCAGCGCATTGAATGGCAACGGAAAGTTGCCCCTTGTTTGAATGACACCGCGGTGCATTGAATGGCAACGGAAAGTTGCCCCTTGTCTGAATGGCACTGTAGTGTATTGTAATCAGTCCTCAGAGCGATGATTGCAACCGAACTCCCAGATACAGAAAAGACAAAGATGACTAGAACCATCACATGGACACAGTTGAATTTGAAGTATTTTACGGCTGGACTTCAGAATGAAGTTGCCTACGTATCCCAAAGATGGGAATCAAGCCTTACGTAGTTCGGGGTTAAGGTACACTCGGGTATTAACCTCTCCTTTTTAGGCTCTAACTTTTGCCAAGGCGCCCGTTGCGGGTTTTCGACCTTGCGAGCTTTGTTGTTCTTCTTCTTTTTTCAATTTTTGTATCTTTTCATTCTTTTTCATTCTTTTTTCTTTTTTTTTTCATTTTTTTTTTCTCTTCTCTTTTTTTCTTTTATTCTTGTTGTTATTTTCTTTTCCTTTTTTTTTTGTTCTTTTCTCTTGCTCTAACTTTTGCCTGGGTCGCCCTTCCAGGTTTTCGGCCCAGCGAGCCTCTCAAAGGGTAAAAGTGTAACAAGTCCATGCCAAATGGTTTTAGGGTTTTGCAGCCATCCGTATCCAGGAGAGTGGCCGTTGCATTGATTTACTGAAGGATCCATCTTCGGCTCTTCGAGTATATCGAACATTTTTGCCCCTAGTTCGAGGGGTGCTTTTGTTCTAGCTTTGCAAGCCTCTTCCGATGAAATCTGATCTTCTTGGTCTGACTTTCTTGCCTCTTGTTCGAGGGCTGCTTTGAATCTGGCCACACAGGCCTCACATGGCGGTTGACCGTTGAAGGTTCTGAATGGGTTCAAGGTTTGAAAGTGAGGGGTCAAATCTCGAGGCTGAGAGCGATCCTAAGCTGCACAATCTCAAGAGCGATCCCACACAAGTCTTCGCAGGACTGCGCAAAATATTTTTTGAAATTTTTTAAGAAAGCGACAAATCGCTCGCGCCGAAGACAGTGTAGAACCAATCTGGATCAAGCTAGGGTCCTTCTTAGTACTCACATTAACAAGCATGATCTCAATCATTAAGGGCTTAGCATGCCTCTCTTTCTCTCAATTGATCAAGTTTTGCAAAACCTGAGGAATTCCTTCCTCTTCGTTTTTAACACAATGTTTCGAAAAAAAGTTTTGAAAAACTTAGGTCATTACAATGACTTCAAAGGCACAGAAAAGGCAGGCAAAGTGTCACGCCCCCAAACCGCCCCCTAGTAGTTTGGTGCCGTGATGGCCAGTAATCCGAGATTACCGAAGGCCGACTTACAAGAATCACACACGATCAGAGTATAAAATATGGGGCTTACAAGTGCGGAAGCAATATATATATATATATATATACATTTACGGAATCTAAATAGTCCATGAGAGCCGTGCATAAGTCCGATGAAATGACATACATTTTTATAAAGTCTTACAACCCAAATACAATAAGGAAATGAGATACAAAACACATCTTGACCAAAAGGCTTCTCAAGCCGACGTATACAAGTACAAATGAAAAACAAGCCGAGAAGCATGATCTTCAAGACGGTACAAAATGATAATCCAAAACATGTCGGCAATGCACCCAAAAACACATCGGCATCACGTCTAGGCCTCAATGCCTTCTTGTTCGTCACCTACATATATATAAAGAGGGTGAGCTTGGATACTCAGTGAATGATATTAGAAATAAAGGTTTTGCATGATTGATATCCAAGATTTCTTTCAAAACAATACATAGCATACTTTCCAAGCAAGGGGATAACAAGTTCATTGCCGGCCTTTCAAGTTCCTTGGATGTTATTACATCTACGTATTACAAGTGCGATGACATATCAAGACAAGAGTGCAGTTGCATTATAGTCCCCTGCAGCTAAGGACTTTCAAGACAAGAGTGCAGTTGCATTATAGTCCCCTGCAGCTAAGGACTTTCAAGACAAGAGTGCAGTTGCATTATAGTCCCCTGCAGCTAAGGACTTTCAAGACATGTCATCAAAACAAGATAGCGTTTAATATACAAGTAGGGATAGTCATTCATGCCAGATCAAGTACTTTTCAAAACAAGGCAAGACGAGATTTTATGAAAACAAGTATAACATAGCTTTATTAAAAATACCACTTACATAGTTTCTTCAAACGTCGGGGTCGAGACAAGTCCAAGTCCTACAAACACATGGCAAACCCTATTGAATGCACCTTCAAACAAGTCTCTATGTACACAAATGGTTTCGGAAACCATGCTGGGCACCAACCAGGTCTAGGCCGAGGTTCCACACCTCCTCGCCGAGGTGTGTTCCCGAGGGCCTCATGCAAGGAAAAGAGGTCGGGAAACTCTGGGTATCCCTCTGCTGATGAACGTGAAGAACATGAGTGTGAAAACATGAAAAATATGGATGTTCAATCATAATCTGTCATCACAAATCTGGGGTTTTCGTGCTATGAGTTTGAAAACATGGACCTGGGTACCCGTACTTGGAATTCTTGCGGAAACAAACACAAAACATGATTCTTTATGCAAGCTTTCGGATCAAAACAAGACTTTTCTTGAAGAACACATGAATGTCATTTTCTCTTTCTAAAATCGAGCTTCAAAACGATGCATGGCTTACAAATCATATCCGATCATGCAATGCAACAACATGAACATAGAGAACATCATGAGCAGATCAAGAATCTAACCTTAGAACACGGATTTAACGGTTCGATTTCTAGGAATCAAGCTTGAAGATCTACTTCCTCACCCTAAAACTCTTTCTTCCTCCTAGAGCTTCTCTCTCTACAAGACAAGGTTATGACACCAAATGATAGTTTTCTATACCCGGTTCTGGGGTTAGCCCTCTGCTGAGACACGTGGCGGGGACTGGTTGGGTTCTACCTGAAAAGGTGGCTGACAGGCCAGACAAAGCATGATGGAAGGGTGTTCAACAAGCAAAGCGGTATGGGCTCTCTGACGGGCTATGACATCGGCTAACAACAAGGCGTATCTAACAAGCTATACGGAATGGCACACCGGCAAGGGGTGACATCGGCTAACAAAGGACCTCGGCAACTAAGGTGACGACGACCTCGGCTAGGAAGGACAACACTTGACTAAGCTGTGCCACATCTTGGCCTAGATGCGCCACACCTCGGCCTATGTCATACCACTCCAGGACGAGATCACTTGGGTGCAAGGTAACATATCGGCTAATGTGGTCAGGCAAGGACGGAGGTCGACAAGGGGTTCCAAGATCCTACTACTAGACTAAGGATGACCTCGGCTTGGAATAACATCGGCTAGTATAACTCAGGCAAGGTGTGACCTAAGTTTCACATCAAGGAAGGAACAAGACAAGCATACTACACTTAGACAAATCACAAGGCTTCAAAACAAGGCATGGATCACATTAACTCAAGCGAAACAAATCACAACACACACATGCAACTTAACAAATCATAATCACACAGATGCTCATGAACATGATGAGAACATAAAATGTGGGTTCCTACACAAAGAGCACTGTCATTTCATTCAAACTTCTGGCACAACTGGCACGCGGCAGAAGCAAACACAAGAGTGTGAAAATCACTGTTGTTCCATTCAAATCTGTTGGCATAACTGGCTCCAAGGTAGAAACAGACTTAAAAGAAAGCAAAAAGACAAACACAAAACAAGATAGTGATGTCCGAGGTAACACCCCCCGGAATCACCCGACTCCTACACAACAGGACTGACTCGATACGACAAGACATACCTCTACTGACTCAGTATGAAAAGACTGACTCAAAACAAAAAGACCGACTCAAAACAAGACAACAGAGCTGACTCAATACCCAAGCCAGAACGTACAAAACTAGCATTCGCAAATGCTCAAAATAGTGCATGCCATCCATCACATCTGGAGTAAACTGAGCACCGCCAGCAAGTGGTTCATCCCTCGATCACATCACCTTATCCCCTACAAGTTCACTGATCAAGTTTCGATAGACTTTGCAGGACCTGGTGCGGGGATGACCCCATTATCAATCAAATTCTGTATCTCGTGGCGGAGACGGACGCAACTGTCGGTGTCATGACCGGTTTGTTGATGGAAGGCATAGTACTTAGTCGGGTCATGTTTTGGAGGGAGATGATCGGATAGAGGCCGTTGCTCTAACGGTTTCAGATGTCCTTTCCTAAGTAGGACCCCCAGGGCTTTAGACAAAGACATATAGAGTAGGGTGAAAACCCTCTTGGCTCGGGGTAGATAGTCTGAAGTTCGGGGGTTTGAAGTGGATGCACCAACAAAGAGGGTGGCTGCTCTTGGTGTGGTGGTGGCGACCATGCCCACCTCGAAAGATCTTGCAGCTGCGTCACCGCTGGTGGTCGCATTCGAACTGCGGGTAAACGCCCTCCTGGGCTGCTCCTTCTCCTGGTCAATGAGGCCCTGCTTTATAGCATCCTCGATCTGTACTCCCATCTCATGCAAATCTGAAAAGGTAGGGAAGGGGAGCACGATCATTTTCTGCATTAGTTTGGGCTGGAGGTTGCGCACAACCATCCGTATTTAATCCTTATCTGTTGGCCTAATGGTCATCATTGAGGCCTTGGCCCTCCAGCGGGCCACAAATTCTGAGAAGCTCTCCTTAGGCTCCTGCCTCGTCGTCTCAAGATCACGGGTCGTAATCTCGATTTGAGTATTGTATGAATATTGTGCGACGAAGGCCTCGGCCATCTCCTCCCAGCTTCGTTTCACTGAATCCTCCAATTTGGCGTACCAGATGGCCGCAATACCCGACAGGGTCCTGCCAAAAAGGGAAAGCTTCTGTAATCTTGTCAAGCCCATCGGGCGCAGAACATATGAAAACAAACTCAGGTGGACCATGGGATCTCCTGACCCGTCAAAACGGTCGATGTGAGGCATCTTGAACCTGTCCGACAGTGTCACAGCTGCGTCGGTGTACCCGTCCTCAATGTCCGGGATGGACTTTACCCCCTGGGATTTCTTGAACAACTTTTCAAGCTTGCTCAACTTCAACGCTGTATGGTCTACCTCAACCTCAAAGGGAGAGTCCGATGGGTTGATGGGTGTTTTGGATAGCTGGGGTAGAACCGGGGGTGGAGGTGGCCCGACTGGAATGTTCATATCTTCCTGGACATTAGCTGTCTCCCCGAGTGTTGGAACTCTTGGTGGAGGAGGAGCTTGGTGTGAAGTAGATGCTCCATTTTGCTGTTGCAGCCTGGTGATTAGCTCAGCCTGCTGGGCCATGATCGCAGCCTGCTGTTTGGCTAATTCTGCTTGACGGACAGCGTCTTGCTGCATGGCTTTCATACTATCCTGGAGTTGGCGCACCATCTCTTCCAGACTCGACATATTGTCCTGATCTAACTGAGCAACCGATATATCTGTCTCTGTGGCAAAAGCAGATATCCCAGCCCAACTGCACACAGGCGCGATGGATAATGACTGCTGATCTGAAGACTGTTGAACTGATGATCTGTGTCTGACTGGCCTTTTTACTCTGCCTCTGGCAAAGGAACACTGATTGCCCTTGAACTGAATCTCTGACCTAACAAAGTCTATCAGCACTAGTCAAATGCACCCAGGGGATAGTGGAGCCTTCTGAAGCTATGGTTCCAGGACTACCCTAGCAAAAGAGAAAACAGACAGCACCTCAGCCTGATTTTACCAAAATAGATATGAGCATAGCTGAATGACTGCACTCTTTACTGAATTATGCCCCAAATTCTGCCTGTAAACCGATACCCTCAGGTAAAACTGATTCTTCACAAACTGATGCCCGCAGGCCTGATACCCAAACTTGCAAACTGGTATATGCGTTCCTGTAGAGATACACTCCAAAAGCACATAGCAAGTAAGAGAGAGCCAAAACACCCCTATGTTGGGGTAGGGTTTCCCTGTCCTATTTTGTCAGGAACTAGGGTTTCACTACGCACACAGCGGTTTCAAACAACCTATAAACGGGTAAGCCACCTGTCCTAGTTTGGAATGGTCACTATGGATTCCGAATATGCACTAGGTCGAATGGTCAAAAAGGGTGCCCCGGTAAAACCGGGGTTTGTGTTCCCATACTGTCAGAGCCCATAACCGGTCAGCCTTATGGTCATGCCTTGACAAGACAAGCCTCCGGCAAACCGTTCAGGAATGGCAGATGGCAAACACGGTGTCCTAGGCGCACCAATACACATGCAATGCAAAGAAACACATAAGTGCAGTCAAAACAGGATATCACGAGTTCGAGTCAAGCTCTCTAAAATCCCCAGCAGAGTCGCCAGAAACTGTAGACGCGCCCGCGTGGGCCTCGCTACAGTTCGGACTCGATTTGTGTCACGGTTCTTAATCTGAACCAAAGAGTCCAAATCCGGCAAATCGTTTTGAGAAACAGATTTTTGAAAAGAAGTGCCAAACATGGACTGCTTTGCCAGATATAGAGTCGCCACCTAAATATTTTATTTTGGGAGAATTTAGGAAACCCTAACTCGGTGCCAAAGGCCACGTGTCCGTCATCACCAAAGTTGCCTCGACTCGGGAACTTGGGTACGATTAGGGAAGGTCAGCTATGAGCACCCCCTCTCGCCCGATCAAAGATCGGCCTCTACTAACCGTGATATCTTGTTTTGAAAGCGTTTATGTGTTCTTATTCCAGTTATTAGCCTAGAATTACTATGTTATGCGTACAGCAAACAAGTATAGACCAAATCGCCTAAATTGGAACCAAACATTTCATGTTTGTTTTGAAAATGGTTTGCTACTCGCAAGTAGGCTAAAATGCAGGTTTTGCCACCCTCAAGTGGGCTTTAGAAAAGATGGCTTTTCCACTATCTAGTGGGCTTAAAACTTACAGTTTTAATGCATTATTCTAATTTAGGTAATTTGACCTCCATCCACAGGCATTCAAGCAGTTATATCACATAAGCAGCTAGCCTCATGGTAATCATGCTATCATGGCAACATTCACATGCATGCGATATGCTAAAGCACAAAAGCTTACCTAGTACTCCGAGCCAAAACAGAAACTAGTTAGTAATCATATGCATGATCCTAGTTCATGCTAAAAATGGCTAATGCAACACATGCAAAGATGCAATCTAAACAGGCTCGGCTATCCTAAAGATGGCATGTGAAATGCTGCAACTAACAAGTACTCAACTTGGAATTGAAATACAAGTGCAGTTAGCATGATGTGCCGAGTCTGGTGCATGTAAGACAAATGTATGGATGCACGCATGCTATCATACTGTTATGCTAATTTAAATATGCCCTAGTCTACCATCATAAGCGGGTAAATAAAAGGGAGAAAGAAGTGGGGGTTGGAAGACATGCACATACGCACCCACACTTATTACAAGTTTGCCCTCGCTCGAAGGGACCAAAAGAATAATATAGTCCGAATAATAAATCGACTATCCTAGCTAATAAATTATTACAGACCCTTAATTAATTAACAAAATAAATGCAGCAAGAAGGCGGCCGCAGCCCTACCTTGGGATGCGTGAGTGATGCATGCTTGATCTGCCTTGCCCGGAAACTCGCTGCCATAGCATTGCTGCCTCTGTTTACACTGCCTAGCTCCTCTGAAAACTGCACAAGTCTCAGGATATGTTCTTTGCACACTGTGGAACACCACCGGCTGGGAGGGGTGGCCATCGGCCTCGGAGGATGACCACCGGCCACAGATGAAGTTATCGGTCATTGATAAATTGCCGGTCGGCACTGTATTTAGCCGACCGACCAAAGCTTCCTGCAGAACCTGCAATTGGCAGCAGCAGAGGGCAAGCAGTGTATGGCATGGAATTTTTAGGCAAATGTATGCATGGACACACTCCCTATCATGTAATGGACTCAAGGGAGCATGGCCCTCGACCCTCGGGCCACCAATCACGTACTTCAATGTATGATGGCCAAAGAGTCAAGTATGCATTTCAATGTCAAATGCAATGCACACAAAACATACAAGGGACCCAACCTCAATCATGGTTGGTCAAGAGGCAAGGCAATGCACAACAATGCACATGCGACCTAAGCATGCAAGCAAACATACAAACATGCAATACAACTACATGGCACACACAATGCTAACAACATAACATGCACAACGCATTGAAACATGGCATACACAATGCAAGATGGACTTACACCAATGTGAGTGGACCTCAGACACACCCACATCAGTGGCCATTAGATGAAAACAAGACAACTCGAAATGCGTGCACGCGTGCACGCAAACCGAGGACCGACCCTCAGGCACCGAAATGCCACTCTAATGAGACATGGAAAAGACATGGAATATGATATGCAAACATGTGAAAATTAGTAGCAAAATGAGGGGGAAAAACAGCCCCGAAACAAGGCGAAATGACACCCGATGCATGGAATTTCTCCCGAAATGCAAAACTAGGTACATGAAATGGTTTACAGCTATACAAAGCATGCATAATTGGTACATGGAATAAAAAGACAGAAGCAAGGAAGCCCCAAAATAAGCATTTTTACAGTTCAAAGCATGGCCAAACAGTAAGCACAAGTGGGACTATATTATCATACAAAAATGGCTCCGCAAGGGAGGCAATGAAGCAAGTGGTAGATGAAAAGCCCAAACAGAAAAAGACTCTTCTAAAATACTGAAGAGGGACAAAAAATATGACTACTTACAGTTTATGGCAACCCCAAAAACAATATACAAGTATGCTCAAAATGCCATGCAAGGTAGGGCCCAGAAGAGGTCAAAACACAAAGTATACAAAACATTCATCAAACAGCCAAAGACCCTTAATGAAACATGACAAGGGGGTCAAAATATAGCCACTTTAAGTTCGGACCAGGGTCCAAAAACAGAAGAAAAATAGGCTAAAAAAACATGCAAAATGAGGCAAAAACATAGATTTCAAAGCAAGTAGCACATGGGGTATCTAAACAGTGATGAGCCCTTCTTTAATGTTGAAGAAGGGCTCAAAACAAGCCTATCTACAGTTTACATCATACTCCGAAACAGATTACACTTAGGCCAAAAATACTATGCAAGATTATGGCATACAAAGGAGTAATGAAGCAAGTGCAAAATGGGGGTCCCAAACAGGGTAAGACCCTTAATGAAAGATGAAATAGAGCTCAAAAAAATTCCACTTTCAGTCTTGGTCGGAGCTCAAAACAGCAAACAAAAGGGGCTAAGAAAACTTGCAAAAATGAGCTAGAAAGAGGGAGAAATCAACTCACCCTTGAAGACCAATCCTTTGCTGCCTCTTGGACCAAGAAAAGCTGCCTCTTAGCCTCTAAGAAGACCTCCAAACTGCTGGAATGAAAGTGGTAGTGTGGTGCTAGGTGGTGATGAAGAAAAGGGTGTAGGACTTGGTGTTTTGAGGCTTAGAGTAGAGAGAGAGGGAGAATTGATGCAAGGCTCTCAAAACAAATTTTGTAACCCTCAAATCTGAAGGGGGGGCTGTATATATCAGCAAAAGGGGTGGAAAAGAGGGGGGAAAAAATGGAGGGAAAACAAATCAAGTTTCCCCCCAAAAGGCAAAATCTCGGACAGAGGGTTTGAATGGAGAATAGCTGGCACAGCTGGTATGCACCATGCTTGAGGGGTGCAAAAGGGTCATATCAGCCATGAAAGGAGGTCATCGGCAAAATAAATGGCCGGTCGGCACAATATATTGCCGACCTGCAATGTATACTGGCCAGTCGGATAAATAGAGTGCCGATGGGTGGCTGATGAGGTCAAAAAGTGCCGATGGATGTCCAGATTGAAGCCCCAGAAGTTAGCTTTCCAATGGCACAAACCTTGCATTAAAATTCCCCCTGTGGAAAACGTTATGCCCATTTTGGTGAAGCCGCGCAGATTCGATCCAACCGGGATGATGCCCAACTTCAGCTGCTCATATCTCCCCCACCCGGACTTGGTTTTAAGAGATTCTTGAGTGCAAAATGAAGCCCCAGAAGTAAGCTTTCCGACGGTGGTATCCCCATAGCTAAACTCCAAGTGTATAGACAGATAAGCCCGATTCAGCGAGGGCTGCTCGACTCGCTTCTACCCAGATTCATGCCGAACTTCTCCCAAACTAGTTTTCTCCTCTCCTTTCCTCTCTCCTTCAACTCCAAACCCCTAAACAAAGTGTTTTGAAGGATTTGCCTCTCTCCTGGCCGAAGAAACTGAACATTTGCCCTGCACACCTTTCTCCACCAAGTAAAACATCAGTGGTGCCCAAGTCTTAAGGGCGGTCAAAAATGGGGTGTCTACAGCAATGCACATAATCAAACAAATTGAACTCAACCTCTATCATACTCACTTCAAGAGGTCAAGCATGCATACTCATGCAATGCAATCCTAAGCATGTGAACTAGCATACAACATGGCAATGCAATGCGAATATGCAAGTATGCAAGCAAATATACAGGGTGAGCACACAATCAAGCAAAGGGGATGGACTTAAACTAATTTAGGATGGCTCGCAAGCATGCCAAAATCAGTGGCCGAAGTGCTCAAACATGAGGACCAACACACACACACACATGCACATGTTAATGGGCCAACATTTAAACATCAAAAGGAAACTCTCAAGCACGCTTGGAAGAGACTAAACATGGACTAAGGGCATGCAATGTAAGCTCTGAAAACCATGCTAAAGATGGTGCCAAACCAACTTAACCAAGACAAACATAGCGTACAGTTGGTCCAAGTACTTGAGGCTAGTCAAGGAGACTTAAACCATGGCTAAGCCAACCAAGCCTCACAAGGCCAAGAGGGCTTAAAACAGGTTCAAGGTAGGCCTAGACCATGCAAAGGGAACACCTAGATGGCATCTAAGTGGCTTAAACATGGAAGCATGCAAAAGAGGCTAAACATGGAGCATACAACACAAGCTTTTAAGGCATCAAAGAGGCATCAAAGGCATGCATGCAAGCATGTTATGAGAACTGAAATAGCATGGTAAGTGGTTCCAAACCACTGAAAATGATGCAAGCAACGCACACTACACACTCACACACTTGGGGCTAACAATCCAAGATGCAAAGGGACTGCAATGCATGTCTTGGTCGACCAAAATAGCCAAGGACAGACCTTAAGCATGGCAAGACAAATATAAAAGCTTCATAAAGCTAGGCCTAAACATGCTTGAATAAGGGCTCAAAGCATAGGACATGTTAAGGCTAAAACAAGGCATTACAAGGCATGTATGCTAAGCAAGCATGGTGTACCAAAACCAACATACAACAATGCTATATTATGACATAATAAGCATGAAAATCAGTCAAGGCATGGTCAATACACACTCAAACTATATGCTCCCTCAAGAGGCTAAAAATGGCCCTTTTCAAGGACAACAAGGAGAGGGGGTGCCCCTCTCCTTCCTAGGACCTCAAGGCACCATCCTCATCACTGAAATCCCTCAAGATTTCAGTGGTGAGGAGGCCCAAACACAATGGTCCCGAAGCTCAACCGAAATGGCACAAAACAAAGGCCAAACAAACCTTAAGAGGGGTCAAACAACCCCAAAGCTTAAAACATCCTTAACAAACTATTTAGAGCACTCAAAAACAAGACTTTTCTATGTTATATGTTAAGCTCAAAAACAGTTGCAAATATGGAAAAACAAGCTATGAAAACAAGGCTTAAAAGAGGTAAAAGCTCACCCTTGAAGCACAACAGCAAATCAGCAACTTTTGGACCAAGAAAAGGCTTCAAATCACCCCAAAAATCACCTTCAAGGACCTCAGCTCAATAAAGGGAGTAGAGAACTAGGTGTTTGTATGCAAAAGTGCAAAGAAAATGCACTTTTGAACACAAACAAGCCCTAAACCTTAGAGAGAGAGGCAGAAAATGTAGAGAGAGAGAGAGAGATTTTTTTGCTCCAAGTTGTCTCTCTTCCTTCCTCCCCTATTTTTTCATATGAGAGAGCTTGATTGATATAGATATGTATCAATCTACAGCTCTTCAGAACACCCACGTCCAGGTATGGGCTGGGGTATGGCCTAGAACGACAGCTGTCAGCTGTCTACAAAAATATCTATTGAAAATCACACTTGGCCGGCCGGTCATCAAAGTGGCCGACCGGCAGTCAAATTGGCCGGCCGGCCATCACATTTGGCCGATGGCAACAAAACACAGCCGGTGGCCTCAAGCCGTGGCCGATGGAATGTGGGGATGTCCCAAAAGCCATTCCCTGCCCTCCAAAGCAAAAACATAAGTGTTTGGTGCACAACTAGACACAAAACGGTCGAGTCGAGAAATCCTAAGGCAAGGCGCGTAGCCGAGGCCTCCGGGAACTCAAGACGAACACAAACATGGATGATCACCGAGTGTTCAAGCGGTGACGTCCAAGTCTTGAGGACGGTCAAAAATGGGGTGTCTACAGCTTCCTGCTCTGACTGGGAGGATTATCTTGCCTACTGGCCACTATGGCATTGAATTGAATCCGATCATGGGAGATGTTGCAGGTGCCAAGTCTTTGTCCTCCAATTTCATTTATTTGAAGGTTTCGTAATACATTATCTCACATGAGCTTCCTTGGTCAATCAGAATCTGCTTGATGTCAAAATTCTTGACACGTAGAGTGATAACCAATGCATCATTGTGAGGGCAGTATATCCTTGCTAAATCTTTGTCTAAAAAAGATATGACATTTGTTGCCTCTGTTCTCCCCTTTTTAATGGTAGGTTGTGCACTTAATACCTCCCTTAAGTGCTCAGCCTTTTTGATCATTCCCCTGAGCTCACATACCCGCTCAGGTTCGAATACTCCATGTATTACGTTAATTACGCCTTGAGGTGGGGCATCGACCGGCATTCCATCTCGGTAGTTGGGGTTTTGAGAGGCTGGTTGTGTTCCTCCTTCTATGTACTGGTCCAGGTGGCCAGCTGCCACTAACTCCTCCAAATGCTGCCTCAATGGCGTGCAATTTTCAGTGCGGAGCCCCTTTTCATCATGGAAGGTGCACTGGGACCTTTCGTTGTAGTCTTTTTGGGCTTCTCCCAATTTGGCTGGCCATCGGACGAAAGGTTCGTCGCATATCTCACTGAGAATTCGGTAGATTGATTTTTTAAACACCGTGATAATGGCAATGCGAACTCTCAACTTCCTTTTGTCTAGGTCCTCTCTGTTGGCCCGCCTGGCTCGTCCATTCCTGCTTGGTTGTTCTACCGTGTTGACTTTTGTTGAAGTCTTTTTATCTGGTGTTGCTATTGTGCCAGATTTCGCTTTAGCACGGGCGCCATCTTCCTCCACCCGAATATGCTGGTGCACTTTTTCCATCAAGGCCTCCATCGTAAGGGGTGGCGTCATAGTAATTGAGTCCCTCAACTTGTTGCCGACTGGCAGACCCTGTTTGTATTGTGCAATGGCGACATTTGTAGGGCAATCCCCAATCTGGTTGAATGTTTCCCAGTAACGACTGTTGTAGGATCTCAATGTCTCCTTATCGCCCATGTCAATGGAGAGTAGCTGATCGATCTCCACTGGTGTTTTGGTGTTCGTTCTAAACCTTGTCACGAACGCCTCTAGAAATTGTGCCCAGGAGGCGATGCTGCCTTTTGGTAGCCTTTCAAACCAAGTTAGACCTAGGTCGCCTAGGCTAGATGGAAACAGGATGCACATTAAAGCCTCGTTTCGCCGGTATACTGCCATAACCTGGCGAAAGTGGCTCAAGTGCATATAGAGGTCCGTCTTCCGCTCATAAGTGGTGAATTTGGGCTGGTGAAAGCCCGAAGGTAGTGGTGCGTTCTCAATTGCCGGAACGAACGGCGAGCTCTGTAACCTTGCTAATGCTTTATCTGTTGGTTCATAAGCATGGCGCAGCATTGGCATTTCTACCTCGACGCTGCCATGCGTCTGAGGGGCCAATCGCTGAAGGGCTGAAACTCTACGCGGGTCGCGTGCCCTGACATCCTCCTTCCATCGTGCCCTTTCTTCAAGCACAGTTCGCAAGTCAGATGATTTGGGCAACTCCGTGTGCCTAGATGACGTCTGGTGCGTGTGCGAGGGCCGATAGGTGCTTTCCTTAGTATACGACCTCTCAGTTCTCGTTCTCTCAGACCTGGTGCAACGAGTCCTGGAAGTCCTTGATTGAGTGTTGCCTGTTCTCAGGCTCCTACATTCTGCTTGCGATGGTGTGGTATGCCTACCACGATCTTCCGAGTGGCGAGGGGGCGTGTTGCTTTTGCGCCCCTCTCCTGTCGCTACCCCTTTTCCTTTTATTTGGCGCTTCATTGACACCATGTCCGCCGCCATCCTTCGTATCAACTCATCATGCTCATTCACACGATCTTCCAGAACTTGAGGGTCGATCCTCCGCCTCTATCTTTCAGGACTTTGGGAGCGACGGGGGTTGTTAGCCCACCTCCCCCTTACATCCCTCCGGGGGTTCTGTCGCTAGGGTTCTAAATCCGCCATGGGAGGGATAGAAGACAGGCCCTTGCGCCTCCCACCCCCCTCTGGGGTTTCAATAGTGGATTGCGGCAAATCTTCATTGTGCGCCATTGCTTCCAATTAGAGAGGAAAAACTTGATCAAGAGGTTTTGTTCTTTCTGGAATTCCCACAGACGGCGCCAATTGTACGAGCAAGAAACAATGTTTTCGTATAATCCTGTTGATCAAGTCTGCGTTTCTCCAAGTGTCGTCGCTTTACTCCCTAAAAATACAAACGTGAGCTAGCAGACGGGTGTATGCCGGATACCTTTCCTATGCCTAAGTCAGCAAAATAGACAAATAGACAAAAGTTCTGTGTATTTGGGAATCAAAATTGTGTTACCTCTTCCATAGGTTTTGTTATGAGCTTTATAGGTTTCGTGTGGCACAACGCTAGTAGGACTCTTATTCCTCCATGTAGAGTCCTTCTAGGATTCATACTCCTGAAAGATAATGCTTATCCTTCAGCACCCCCCTCACTGCTTAAACCAAGTGAGATGGTTTTACTTCGGTGGAATGACAATATAACCGAACTAACAATACCTCTTTGTCATACCCAAACCAGTACCTTCACACGCAACTCATAGCTCGGCTCTTCTTTCACTTGTACCTCGGTTTTGGCCTGTTGAGACCGAGCTAATTTCAACAAGCTTTGACTGAGCTAGCGAGAGCAAGGTCCACCATGAGAAGCCCAAATACCTTGGTTCTGAATACCATGACCGAGCTAACTATTACCATACTGACCGCGGTAACTGTACCTACAACTGGACCGGGCTAACTGTAAAGTCCTTTCTCTCGGCCTTTTTTACCGCGGCCCAAAGAACGGTCCACCAACGCACCTTAGCCTAGCTTAGCCCTAGTGCATATAAAAACTCCCTCTCGAAAGCATATATTTATTCGAAGTCCAATTTTTCGGTTAGCCCACCTCTCTTTATCTACTATCAATTTCTATACATATAAATATATATATATATATATATATATATTAATTTTGTTTAAAGTCTTCTACATATTATCAAGAGAAGTCAATGGAAAGGGGAAAAAAATAAGTCTAAAAAGACAATAAATTTTATAGCAAATACGTGCGATAATGAATATATAATTAAAGGCATAGTTAACCAAATTCTAGATACATGATACATACATAAATGCCTCTCCGTTGTGTCTTGATTGCACACAAACAACACAGACAGCTATGGAAAAGCTCTCTGCCATTCTGATTCTATGTTCAATAGCCGAAGATCCAAAATCGGTTGAAAAATGGTTCGAAAACCTAACCCATTCGAAACAAAAGCTAACAAGGCTTCATTTCTACTTCCACGACATGGAAAGCGGAAACAAGATAACTTTGTTGAAAATCAAGCCACGTTTTCATCAGATGCCATATGCATCAAGCCCTTTTCTTTATTTCATATGCTTTCGGTGATTAATTTATTTCATATGCTTTCGGTGGTTAATCAAGCTAGTTATTATAATAATAAACAGAGTGTATGCTGATATATATGTAATATATATTAATGTATAGTTAAATATGTAGTGGCCTCGTGGCCTGCTTGTTTGTGTTTTTTGGCCTCGTGGTCTCGTGGCCTCCATCTGATCATATTGTATAAACCTCCTATATAATGGAGTAGCATTGTAAGGCTTAAGAGATTGAAATAAAAGAGTCTATGTTTAGTCTTTCAATCACTCTCTCTCTCTCTCAATATTAATATTTTCATGGTATCAGAGCAGGTGTAATCCTGTCTCGTCATTTTCGCCTCTTCAGTCAATATTCGAATTTTTCTCTTCTACTCAAATATATCCTTCTATTGCATGACTAAATACGGTCCAGCTTTCGGAATGACTATCAACTCATCCTCCTCTTCTTCTGATATTATCATCTCATCATCTTCATCCTCTCATCAAATGGAAACCTCTCATCTTCCGATCACTGCCCATAAACTGAATGGGCAAAATTATTTGCAATGGTCTCAATCCATGTTAATGTTTATACGGGGAAAGGAGAAAGATGACTACATCACCGGAGCCTCGGCGCTACCAGAAACCACAGCATCAACCTACAAAAGGTGGATAGCTGAAAATAATATGGTCATGTCGTGGCTCGTCAACTCTATGACCACTGACATTGGCGAAAATTTTCTGTCATTTGATACTGCCAAAGAGATCTGGGACATGGCAAAAGAAACGTTTTCAGACAAGGAAAACACATCTGAAATCATCCAGCTTGAAAGCTCCCTCCACAATTTACGTCAAGACAATCTTACGGTAACTGAATATTTCAATACCCTTACTCGTCTATGGCGTCAACTTGATACGTTTGAGGTTCATAACTGGCAGTGTGTTACTGATGGTCTGTTATATAAAAAGATTGTCGAAGGGAAGCGTGTGTTTAAATTCTTGTTAGGATTGAACACAAATCTTGATGAAATCAGAGGAAGAATTATGGGAGTAAAACCGCTCCCTAACCTTAGAGAGGCATTCTCTGAAGTCCGTCGCGAAGAAAGTCAGAAAAAACTCATGATGGGATCTCATCAACAACTGAATATGGCAGAAAGCTCGGCTCTTAAGACTCAATTCGCTCCTATCGACAACCGTCAGAAAAATAAAGGAGGTAGGCCTTGGTGTGATCATTGCAGAAAGCCGGGTCACTCGAGAGAAACTTGTTGGAAGATTCATGGAAAGCCAATAGATTGGAAACCACGTCAGCCTCTTGAGAAAGAAGGACGAGGTAATCATGTAGGTACAAATGAACCATCACCACAACCTGAAGCAAGCCCTTTCACCAAGGAGCAAATGGAGATGCTCCAGAAACTACTACAGTCACAATCTGGTTCGTCTTCCAACCACATCATAGGATCCGGAACCTTGGCTCACAAAGGTAATTCTTTGAACGCCTTTACTGTTAGTAAGAAACGTAAAAAACCTTGGATTGTGGACTCAGGAGCATCTGATCATATGACGGGAGATGCAACAATTTTTGATACATATAACTCATGTCAAAATAATTTAACGGTCCGAATAGCAGATGGTTCACTATCAAAGGTTGCCGGTACAGGTTCAGTTGTGCTGTCTAGGAATCTTATTCTCAACTCTGTTCTCCTTGTTCCTGACTTGGACTGTAATTTATTGTCAATTAGTAAACTCACTAAGGAAAAGAGGTGTGTTACTAATTTTTTCTCCACTCATTGTGAATTTCAGGATTTGGATTCGGGGAAGATGATTGGCAATGCTGAGGAATGCTCTGGACTCTACATCCTTAAGGAACGCCACTATCCACAAGAACAACCTCAAACGGCAATTTGTGGTAGTTCTTTTTCGGTTTCGTGTCAAAATAACGATAGAGCAATTATGTTGTGGCACTATCGCTTAGGTCATCCTAATGTTATGTATCTCAAGCATTTATTTCCTTCATTATTTAATAAAAATCCAAAACCTTTTGATTGTGAAATCTGTCAATTTTCTAAGCATGTACGGTCCCATTTTCCCATTCAATCCTATAAAGCGTCTCGTCCATTCTCACTAATTCATAGTGATATCTGGGGTCCATCCAGAATAAAAAATGTAACTGGTACTAGGTGGTTTGTCACATTCATAGATGATCACACTAGATTAACCTGGGTCTTCCTCATGAAAGACAAATCTGAAACGAGCCAAATCTTCAAAAATTTTCAAATTATGATTCAGACACAATTCCAGTCAAAAATCCAAATTCTAAAGTCTGATAACGCTCGGGACTATTTCAACTCAATTCTAGGAGATTTTTTAGCAGACAAAGGGATAGTTCACTTAAGTTCATGTGTTGACACCCCACAACAAAACGGCATCGCTGAACGGAAAAATCGGCATTTGTTAGAGGTTGCTAGATCACTCATGTTTTCCACAAATGTTCCACAATTCTTCTGGGGGGAAGCTGTTCTTACAGCTGCCTATCTTATCAATAGGATGCCATCTAAGGTACTACAATTCCAAACTCCTTGTCAACTTCTCCTAAAATCCTTTCCCACTACTCGCCTCATCTCCACCATCCCACCCAAAATTTTCGGGTGTTCTGTCTTTGTTCATGTCCATCAACAGTATCGAGGTAAACTTGATCCCCGGTCGCTCAAGTGTGTCTTCATTGGGTATTCGTCACATCAGAAAGGGTATAAGTGTTACTCTCCGGTCACTAGGAAATTCTACACTTCCATGGATGTCACATTTTTTGAAACCCAGTCTTACTACCCTAAAATTGATATTCAGGGGGAGACTCCAACCCAGGAATATCAATTTTGGACCCCTGAGTCATTTAGTGAGCCATCCATCACCACCAAAAATCCCACACCTCCTGAGTCATTGAATCCATCTGTACCTGCCGAAAATTCCGAGTTCATTGTTGCCTTGCGGGATAATGAACACATCCAAGAGGAAATGGAGGAAGGAGCACTTTCTCAACAATCCCATGAGGCTGAACCGGGTTCTAATCTAAGCAACATTCCAGGTAACAATCTTCTTACCACAGATAGTACTGTTGATTCTGAGTTCGAAAACAGTATTCTTAATATGCCCATAGCTTGGAGAAAAGGAGTTAGATCATGTACTCAGCATCCCATTGGGAACTTTATTTCTTATGATAATCTATCACCTTCGTTCCGTGCCTTCACTTCTAGCATCACGGAGATACACATTCCTCGGAATATTCAGGAAGCCTTCAAGTCTCCTCAGTGGAAGGCAGCAGTCATTGAGGAAGTTCGGGCTCTGGAAACGAATGGTACTTGGGAAATTACTGATCTTCCAAGAGGTAAGAAACCCGTTGGATGTAAATGGATTTTCACAGTAAAGCACAAGGCAGATGGTAATGTGGAACGTTATAAAGCTCGGTTGGTTGCCAAAGGATTCTCCCAATCCTATGGCATTGACTATCAAGAAACCTTTGCTCCGGTTGCCAAGCTCAACACTGTTCGTGTACTTTTATCCTTGGCAGCTAATCTCGATTGGTCACTTCACCAACTTGATGTAAAAAATGCCTTCCTCAATGGTGACTTAGCGGAAGAAGTTTACATGGACATTCCGGCTGGACTTGAGACGACATCAAATTTCAACAAAGTTTGCAGACTCCGAAAATCCTTGTATGGTCTCAAACAATCTCCCAGGGCCTGGTTTGAACGGTTCACTAAGGCAGTAAAAGGGTACGGTTTTGTTCAATGTCAATCCGATCATACATTATTTGTGAAGCACTCCCTAGGAGGGAAATTGGCAATTATCATTGTTTATGTGGATGACATAATTCTAACAGGTGATCATGAAGAGGAAATTGGCTTACTTAAAACATTCCTAACAAAGGAATTTGAGATTAAAGATCTTGGAAATCTTAAGTACTTTCTTGGAATGGAAATTGCTAGGTCAAAGAAAGGTATAGTCGTCTCACAACGTAAATACGTTCTAGACTTACTGAATGAAACAGGGATGCTAGGATGCAAGCCGGCAGAAACTCCTATGGACACAACTATCAAATTGGAAGAAAGTGACGGTAGTGCACCAAGTGATAAAGGGAGATATCAACGTCTTGTGGGAAAACTCATTTATCTTTCTCATACAAGGCCAGACATCGGCTTCTCTGTTAGTGTGGTCAGTCAATTCATGAACAATCCTACCGACAAACACATGACTGCTGTGACCAGAATATTGAGGTACCTAAAAAAGACACCGGGAAAGGGTCTCTTCTTCCAAAGAACAACAAATAGAAAAATTGAGATTTTTTCAGACGCAGATTGGGCAGGTTCAGTAACTGATCGAAGATCAACCTCTGGCTATTGTTCATTTGTTTGGGGGAACGCGGTTACATGGCGAAGCAAGAAACAGTCAGTGGTCGCCCGTAGTAGTGCTGAGGCAGAATTTCGTGCTATGGCCCTAGGTATCTGTGAGGGAATCTGGTTGAACAGACTGTTAGAAGAATTACGAGTTCCATCTGAGCATCCCATGGTTTTATACTGCGACAACCAAGCCGCCATCAGTATCGCTAAGAATCCGGTTCATCATGATCGCACTAAGCACGTGGAGATAGATCGACACTTTATCAAGGAAAAGATTGAAGAGGGAGTTTTTCAAGTCAGCTACACTCCAACAAACTGTCAAAAAGCTGACATTCTCACCAAAGCTCTTGCTCGAGTTAACTTCGAAGATCTGACGGACAAATTGGGCATGATTAACATCTACAACGTTGCTTGAGGGGGAGTGTTGAAAATCAAGCCACGTTTTCATCAGATGCCATATGCATCAAGCCCTTTTCTTTATTTCATATGCTTTCGGTGATTAATTTATTTCATATGCTTTCGGTGGTTAATCAAGCTAGTTATTATAATAATAAACAGAGTGTATGCTGATATATATGTAATATATATTAATGTATAGTTAAATATGTAGTGGCCTCGTGGCCTGCTTGTTTGTGTTTTTTGGCCTCGTGGTCTCGTGGCCTCCATCTGATCATATTGTATAAACCTCCTATATAATGGAGTAGCATTGTAAGGCTTAAGAGATTGAAATAAAAGAGTCTATGTTTAGTCTTTCAATCACTCTCTCTCTCTCTCAATATTAATATTTTCAAACTTCCATTCAAGTAGCTCGAGCACCCAACAATAACATTACATCAATCAACTAGGCCTAGTCTAATTGGCTATCATGTCTTTTTTAGGACTTAGTCCAAAGGAGGTCATGGGTTCAATTCTCCTTAGAGAGTTGAATTATGGGACTGCAAGTATTTAAGTGTTTTGTCGAGAGTGAGGAGATTTTCTCCCATAGGTAATCTAATAATTAACAATTAATATTTGCGGATAAAAATAAATAAATAAATAACAGCACATCCGCAGCTGCTTTCGGTGGAATCAACGTGTTCGATAACGCAATGACAGTAGGCCCTAACATCATTTCTAAGCAGCTCGGCCGAGCTCAGGGTCTATTCGCTGCTTCTTCGCTCGGACCACAGAGTCTACTAATTACTATGAACCAGTTTTTCACAGAAGGAGAGTTTAATGATAGCACCCTTGCGATCGTTGGTCTCGCGACCCAATATTAGATCAGTACCGTGAGATGTCTGTCGTAGGTGAGTTTCGACTCGCACGAGGAATCGCAACCGCCAAGACTTTTTCGTTCGATACTGCTGCGAATAATGCTGTGGTTGAGTACCATGTTGTAGCTATTCATTATTAAGCTGTCTTCGATTGAGTAACCAACCATGTTTGCGTTTTTCACTTTATGGTGCTGTGTTATTTTCACATATTTTTTTTCAGAGAGAGACTATGATCGAATCAGTCTCACTTTTTATCAATCTTCAATATTGCGATTAAAATCCCTTCTCTTTTCTTTTTTTGTTATTAATATCAATTTTGAATAATAAATGATTAATAGTTCTTGGGAAATTCTATGTTAACGATCTTTGTATCGATGTTTATGACGTATTGTATAATTAGTAATGATGTATTGTGATATTATCAGTAATCACATTATTTTGGTTAGGATCGAAGAGTTATTTAGTTTTACATGTTGGTTATAATTCTTTTTTTTTTTTTTTTAGTTAGGACTATTATAATATTAAATTATGTCATTTGTGATAACCAATCTTACAAATAGCATAACTTGTGTATGTAACCATAATATTGCTAATAATTCTTATTCTATTACTTTACTGAGATAAATGGGTATTTTTATTTAATTGTTTGTACTTTTCTTTTCTTTCTTAGAATTTCTTCCCATGTTGAAAGGTAAAATCAGAATAAAATCAGTAATGATTTAGAGCTCTAAATAGGGAGCTCCAAATCCACCACTAGTGAGGTGGAAATTAGAAAAAAAAAAAAAAAAAATCACGGCACAATACACATGTGGCAGTGGATGGGACTCATTGCTACATCATTAGAGCCACCACTAATTAGTGGTCCAAAGCGTTTTTGGAATAAAATATGCTATTATGGAATCTTGAACTAATTTGAAAAAAGTAATAAAAAGATGGCTATTATATATTATTGTATTTTGTATTACTGGATACATGACAAGAAATTATGTAATTTGATAAGTACAAAATGGTGATTTAAAAATAGGGATATTGCTGGCTTCATAAATAGTAATATTATTATTATTACTATTATTATTATTATTATTGCAGGACACGTAACACTTTCTTGATCAATATGTTAAGAGAAATTACAAAGTTAGTGGTCTTGCATGGTAGAACATAGAAGACAAGGTGGAAGAAGTTAAAACACATGTGAAGAATATGATGGACAAAAGGACTTATAAGAAGACATGGAGGGATATGTGGCATTGTGTGAATGAAGGTGGAAGAGTGGGTAGTTTTAGGTGATTATTGGGTATACCCAGAACCACAACCAGATCCAGAAGTTATTGCCGAAAGTTTTTTTTTCCTATAAATAGCCATTGATGGCTACATTGAGACCCAGAACTAGATCCAAAAGCCAATTATTTACTTTGCATTTTTCTTTCCAATCCTTTACTTTTCAGTATTGCATTTTAAATTCCTAGGAGCAGTTCTAAGATAGTTTGTTGCTGTAACCCCTTTCGAAGCTGTAAAAGTGTGAAGGTACAATTGTAAACTCATTTTTACTTTATGAAATTTGATTTCTAAACACGGTTCTTTCCTCTTTCTTTTACTTTGATTAGTTTTCTTAATTTTCTCCTAAAAATCAAGCCATCAGTAAAAGTCGTTTTCATTGAAGGTAAAAAGAATTTCGAAACCATCATCTGACTAATTATTTGGCATTTACTAATCTTTGTAAGGACTTATTGATTCTTACTCGCTCATTCGGAGGCATGGTGTTTTCAGGCCGACCCGTGGTGTTGCTCTGCTGAACACCTATTTTTTCAATGCTGCCTTGGGTAATGCCACTGTTGAGTACACTGTTATAATTCAACATTATTAAAGTTTTAATAAGTTCTATTTTTCTAGTAATGGTGGAGGAGATGAGTGTCCTCTTCAACTTCTGCCCCTTTCTTTTGTTTACTTTGTCAGGTGTTGATATATGAATTCGGATTGTAGGTATTACTTTCTTACTGTTTGGGTATAAATTTAAAATTAGTTTATTGTAGGTCATAAATAAAATAAATTTTGTTTGTGTTTAAATTCTGAATAGAATTGTAGATTTTTCTTCCTTCAATAAGTGACCCAATTGATTTGTTGGTGGCTTCTCGCTTTAATCTCATGGGATTTTTTTGTTATTTGTGCTTCTTAATGTTTAGGGTGTGTTTGGTAACGTTTACGTTTTCAGTTTATATTTATAAAAATTTTATAAACTGATTTTTGTTTATTTTTTGTTTATTTTTAAAAAAACATAAACTACAAACGCGTTTAGTAATTGACAAAATGTTTAAAAAAATTTAAAAATATAAAAAAGAGTGAGAAATGGCAAGTGGTGGCGGAATATGGTGGCAGAAAGTGGTGACGGTGGGTGGTGGTGGCGGGTGGGTGGGTGACGGTGGCGCGTGGTGGGTAGTGGTGGCGGGTGGTGGGTAGCGGTGGCAAGTGGGTGGCAGATGGCGGGTGGTGGTGGGTGGTGGCGGGTGGGTGGTGGTGGTAGGTGGGTAGGTGACGGTGGAGGGTGGTGGGTGGTAGTGAGTGGGTGGTGGTGGTGGTAGTGGTGGTGGTGGTGGTGGTAGATGGGTAGCGGATGGCAGGTGGGTGGTGGGTGGTGGGTGGTGATGGTGGGTGGGTGACGGTGGCGGGAAGTGGGTGGTAGCAAGTGGGTGGTGGTGATAGTGGTGGTGGCGGTGGCGGGTGGTGGGTGGTGGTGGCGGATGGCGGGTGGTGGTGGGTAGGTGGCAGGTGGTGGTGGTGGTGGGTTAGTGGGTGACGGTGGCGGGTGGTAGGTGGTAGCAAGTGAGTGGTGGTGGGTGGCGGGTGGGTGGTGGGTGATAGTGGTGGTGGTGGTAGTGGTGGGTGGTGGTGGCGGGTGGGTGACAGGTGGATGGTGGTGGTGGGTGGCTGGTGGTGGTAGGTGGTGGCAAGTAGGTAGCGGGTGGTGGTGGCAAGTAGGTAGCAGGTGGTGGTGGCGAGCGATGGATGGTAGTGGCGGGTGGTGGATGGTGGCGGGTGGATGACAGGTGGGTGGTGGGTGTTGGTGGTGGTGGTGGCGGCAGCGGCGAGGGGTGGGTGGTGGTAGCAGGTGGGTGGTGAGTGGTGGTGGCAGGTGGTGGTGGGGGGTGGGTGGTGGGTGGTAGTGGCAGAAGACGATGGTGGAAAATAGTGGCGGGTGGTGGCTAGTGTTGGGTGGTAAAAAAAAAAACTGAAAACTCAAAATAGAAACACATTTTTTGTGTTTTTATTTTTTGGCCAAATTTATAAACTAAGACCGCTGATTTATAAATCAAAAATTTTACCAAATAAATTTTTATTTAAATTTTTAAAATTTCTATAAATATAAATAAAAAATTAAAAATATAAATTTTACCAAACCGCACCTTAATAAACTTGTCGTCTAAGAAACATGTAGGACTTCATGAATCTAGGACTTCATTAATCTGCACAAAAGCAAGACAAACTTTCCACTAAAAGTGAAGAGAGACTTTGACTAGTTATTATTATTATTATTATTATTATTATTATTATTATTTTCACTGGTTTAGGAGTTGTTTGGGGTGTCCTAAATAAGTGTACTTTTTGTCTTTTTAGATTAAAAAATTGAGGTTGAAAATATGGATGTTTGGGTTAACTTTTTGACTTTTTATGGAAAAATGTGTAATAAAAAACTGTAAAAATTGATTTGTAGGGAAAAATTCGAATTGGGAGTTGTGTAGCCGTAATTGTTGACTTTTGGTGAATAGTGTAACTTTTTAACTTTTTGAGTAACTTTTTAGATTTTTGACTTTTTTACAAGTTCCCAAACTTGACGTTAGTTAATTGGAGGTTGAGAATCTCAATTTTGAGAGAACTTGGGTTCGTGTCTCATTTCTATTATTTCAATCGTTTATTTTTTAAGATCTTTTTTATATAATATTCATTTAAAAGTAAAAAATAAAAACTCAATTCCGCAATCGTTATCTTTTTATTTTATCTCATTTTTCTTAAAAATATAAATAATATATTTTTTAAAATATATTTGTCGTCTACCTTTTAAAAGTTTGTAAAACTACTCCTAATATATTTTAAATGTCTCAATCGTTTTTCATTTGAATTAGCACTCGTACAATCTACAAGCTTCTTTTGTTTTTTATTTTTTTAGTACATAATTAAATAAAATTTTATTTTAATATTTAATCTAAGAACTCCAAAAAAAAAAATTTGAGTCGCTCCTTGTTTAATAGTTTCAACCATACGGGGAAAAGGTGACCAAGCTTCACTTTTTATTACCTTGATTTGCAATATGGCAAAAGGCCCAATGCAGCATGGGTGGCCCAAGCTAACTTGACGGATGGATCACCCAACTTCTTCAGCCTATGTAATGTGATGGAAGATTCATTTTAGCACTAAATTCGATATGTGTGTATTGATTTCTGGCCACACTGCCAAACAGGTACTCAAATGGAGAACAATGGCAGAATAGATTGTGCCCAAACAACCTGTCACAGAAAGATAAGACTCCGACAGTGATTCGTCTACTAGGGAGCACTCCGACAATCAAGTTAGTACTCAATTATCTCTCAAAGATAGCAAATAGTGCTTAACTCATTAGCTAGGATACAAAAAACGTACCTTAGACCCATGAAGGTGCCTTACTTTTATAGCCAGCACTGACTTGATCCCTATAGAAGACTAGCTTCAATGGACTCTGGCTCAATACTTATCTTGGACTCACAAATAGATAGAGATAAACTCCCTAAAATCTTTATCTTTATCTAGACTGAGGTCCTCCCCCATTCTAGGACTCTTATCCCTCATCCGTTCATCTCGGATTCTGATATCTCTGCAGATAACCTCGGCCTAGCCGAGATTACCTCGATGCCATGACTAGGACACGTGACACCTCGGCTGGCACTTCGGTGCCACCTTGGCCACATGTTGTCATTTACAAAAATATGCCCCCACAACTGCCTGCTAGGTTCTATTACCTCGGCATCCTGAGGTGATGGAACCTACGTCGTTTGTCCATATTGCACTTCGGCTAGAACTCACTCCATCCTTCATGACCGAAATCATCAAACGTTGGCTCTCATGCCCATGGCTCTGCAGTTTTACTTTATCAATGCCTAAGAACCAAGAACCAAGTTTTTTCAAGTTCTTTAACCGAGATCGTCCCTCTAGCCGAGATCGTCCCTCTAGCCGAGATTCTTGCCTTATTAAATCAAGAACTCCAAGAGTTCTATCTGCGCATGAGCTGTCACGCATGGTTTCTTAACCGTTTCGCCACACGTCTTTTCCTCATTGATCCGTACCTGACACGCGCCATCAGGTTGCGTCGCTTCTACGCGCACAGCCTGATGGGCACGTCATCCAAGGCACATTCATTGTGATTTTGTCATCTTTTCGTGTTTTAACAAAAACACTCTCTTTTTCTGTCACTTCACTTTTGCATCCTTGTTTTCCTGTTGAGTTTAAGTTTTCTCTCTCTCTAAACAAGAAACCACCATTGTTTATTTCTCAAAGCCTTCTACAACAGCTTCCGTTCTTCCTCTCTGGCAAGGCATTCATTGTTCTGCTCCACACACCACCATCGTCTGACTTCGGCGTACCTCACACCGATGTTATTCTCTTTGGTAAGTCACTGTTTCCCCTCATTTCAGTTTTCAACTTACTTCAAACTTTGTTTACGCTTGTATGCTGCCATTGTGAATCTACTCATGTTCTTAAATCTTCATATGTGTTTTAAATTTCATTTTGCTTGTGATTTTGCCTCTGTCCAATCTGTTTTTGGGTATATTTATACACATTTTGCTCACACACTTGCTATCTTGCCACTGTTCTTGGCTTTGCACATTTGTACACACTTCGTACAGTGTTCTTGATTTTGCTTTCTGGGTTCTGAATCACATTCCTTTTCTGTTTTCTTTGTCTCTTTTTTTTTTCCCAAATTCTTGCTCCTAATTTCTGTTTTAGTAGCTCTAGGTTTGGGATTTTCCCTAGAACTCCTATTCTTAGGAAAAATTGAAACAAATTCCCCTTAGATCTTCAAAAACCCTTGCCCCAATACCTGTTTAGGGTTTAGCCGAGGTCTTTAAACCGATACAAACAACTCTTTTTTGAAATCTTGCACCTTCCCCCTTTAGTCGACGTCATGGGTATGTTTAGGTGGAGGGTGGACACCCCAGAAAAGCTTGAGCACTTTAGGAGAGAGTTCTCCATCCCTGCCGATGTCAATCTTAGGTTGGCAGTGGAAGAGGACTCCATTATGCCCAATGACAACTTCATGCCCTTCCTTGTAGTCGTTTTTATAGAGTGCGGACTTAGGTTCCCTCTCGATATCCTATTTCGCCAAGTCCTTCATTATTACAAAATTAACCCAATGTAGCTAGCCATTAACTCTTGTAGAGTCATTAATGGCATAATTGCCCTAGTTAGCCAAGAAAACGCTAGGATAACACTAGCCGACATCCAATACTGTTATACCATGTGTGGCCTAAAGTTAGAAAAAGGCTACATCTATTACCTTAAGCCGAGATCCACTAAGTAAAAACTCATTGCCGACCTCCCAGACTCCAACAAAGGTGCTGGAGATGATTATTTCATCGTCTCGGGCAACTGGGAGTTCCCACCAGATGATGACCTCCACCTCTACCCCTTGAGCCGATGAGTCTTTAAAGAGGGTAATGATAAGAACCAAGTGTCACTTTACCTGTTTTCAAGTCCGTATTACTTTGTACCTTTTATATGTTCTAATGTTTGTTTTTTTACTTGCAGCTCTTCCTCAACCACCAAAAGACTTTCGCAAAACCTTATACCCCAGCAAAGATTTCAAGAAGTTGTTGGGCTTGCCTGTTAATCAGTGCAAGGCCCCTCTGCTGGTCAACTACATCCCAACCTACAAATCCACCTTGCCCGACGTTCCTAAGAAGAGCAAGTCTCTACCTTCAGCAACAACTCCTTCTACCACTTCATCACCACGGCTTGACCAAGCCTCAACCTCTGACCCAACAGAGGAGCCATCAACATCTGCTCCCCAACTAATTCCTCTAGCGCAGCGTCGACGCCATCGCCGAGTTCCCACCAACACTCCTACTGGTAGAACTCGTAGCCGAAAATGCCTAAGTGCTGAGGCGGTCGGCTTCCGATCCAACCAACCCACCCACTGCACTTCTGACAATTCATTTCGGCACCAAAGTCACAGTCGCCACCACTGCAGATGAGATGGGGTGCAAACCTGTAGTTGTTGAAGACCTGCTTAGTAACATCCATGGTGTCGTCACAGTCCAATCCTCATCTTCTCTTTCTCAACCAACCCCAAAGCCAAAACGAATGAAGAAGGCCAAGGCTAAGGCCACAGTGACTCAGATTGATTCTGAGGACATTGTGCCCATCTCAATGCTAGCCGAGGCCGAGAAAAACGGCCCTTCTACCGAAACGCGTCCCGCCGAGGACCTAGCATCCGAGGCCCTACCAGCCAAAAAGCCGAGGTCTGACCACCAAAAAGGCAGCAACTACTCCCGAGGCATGGTCTGGGCGCCCGAGATCATACTCAACAATAGACCTTTTACCGCCGGTGACAGTGCTGTGAATCTTAAGGTCGGCGCAACCCTGTCCATGACAATTCTTCTGCCTGAAGACATGAACCGTATGGCCGAGTTACACGAGTATGAAGATTTCGCTTTTATGATGCAGTATTCGGTCTTGGTAAACCTTTTTCCTACTCTTTTGGTAGTCTTCCCATACTTAGTGAGATTCTACTAATCTGTGTTACTTCTGGCAGGCCATCCAGCATGCTCACTCCTATGCAGTGAAGACCGAGATGATGAGGAAGGATTTTGCGAAGAAGACAAAAGAAGCAGCCAAACTCCTACCCTCCCTTAACAAAGCCGAGGCCAACAATCGCCCTCTCATGGACCAGGCCAGGGATGCCAAAACTGCTCAAAGTCTGGCCGAGAAAAAGGCCAAATCGGCAAAAGATGAAGCTGAGGTAGCAAAAGCCGACCTTGAAGTTGCCAATGCCAAAGTGGCTGATATGGAGGCCAAGCATCAGGAGGCTCTTGCCAATAAAGACGCCCAGGTAAAGGCGGCCGATGAAAAAGCCTTTAAAGAGGGACAGGCCGCCATTCGTGACGAATACAAGCAACAAGTCAACTTGGCTTGTAACCGAGGTTACTACCTTGGTTGGACGGCGACCCTCAACAAATTGGCTGTTTCTATGGACTCCAACCTTCGAGACATCAACTAGCTCGAGGTGCCCTTCCCACTAGAGCCCGAGGATGATGTCGAGGACGATGAAGCCAACGAAGTGGAGGAGGAGGCTGCCACTGATGCCAAGTCTCCCACCCTCAATGAGCAAATTGATCTAACTCAAGATGAGGAGGATGACTTGGCTTCCAAGGGCGTCTCCCCCAAACCAACCATATCTGAAGCCGAGGTCCAGTGCACTGAAAAGAGTTTAGATAAAACTTTACAAGAAATAGATGTTGAAATAGAAGCCGACAAGACAGCAACACTACCATCCAATCAAGCCAATCCTAGCACTTAGGATATTTCATTTTTTCCTTTCCTTTGTTTGTACTTTGTTTTGTCTGAACAATGCTTTAGTTTTCATATTTGGCCGATGTACCGCTTTTGTAATCTGAACAAGTAACCTTCTGTGAATGCAAGTTGTCTCATTTCTTCTAAGTGTTTGAATGTCTTCTTTTCTTTTATGTGTGTTCTATAACTTTCATACTTAGAATAATTTGGCATGCCTTCAATTTATTTCTTTAGTTGTATAGTCTCCTTGGAGTAAAATACCTCGAACATAACTTCCAGTTTGTTCATCTCGGCCTTGGCTTAACACTTGAAAACATTATAAAAATATTTTCACAAGTGTTGTTTTAAACTTGCCACTTCACTCTTACTTATTATCTTCTAACAAGACTTCAGTCTTCCATACTTCCTAAGTTTGGCAACCTGGTAATCTCGGCGAGTGTGTATGTACTTCTTTCAAATTCACCTCAGAATAACTTTAACTTGTAAATTTTTCTATAAAATTTCAACAAGTCCCAAGCACTTTAAACTTTATTCATCATTCTCCAGCTCTTTACCCCCTAATGTGAACTTAAGTTTCACTTAGGTTCTCATTAAGCATGTGGCTATGATCTTGTTGCCGAAGTTAGATTCAAACAAAGACTAGCCGCGGTTCTCAACCTTGGTTCCTCTGTTAATCTTACTCAAATGCACTTAGTTCCAATCTGAGTTTGATTCTGCCGATATGGCAGATCTAGGTTAATCCAACTTGGTTCAACTCCATTATATGCAAGTATAATTTTAACTCTGCCATATAATGAGGCTAAGTTATTCGTCATGTTTCATTTAGAAACATCGCCAACTTAGTTCAATTCTATTATGTGCAAGTATAATTCAACTCTACCATATAATAAGTCTAACTTATTCGTCTTGTTTCACTTCGAAACATCGCCAACTTAGTTCAACTCTATTATATGCAAGTATAATTCAACTCTGCCATATAATAAGTCTAAGTTATTCTTCATGTTTCACTTAGAAACATCGCCAAAGGACTGGTCAGTTGTATTACACAAGTTTGAAATTAAAAATCAAGCTAAACTTTTATTATTAATTCGGCTAATAACAAAAAACTTTAAAAAACAAAGAATCTAATGATAGAAAAACTTCAAGTTGCAAGTATTCTAGGGTCTTGGCAACTCTTTGCCGTTGCTGTCCTCAAGCCGATAAGCATCATTACCGGCAACCAAGATAATTCTATAAGGTCCCTTCCAATTTGGGCCAAGCTTTCCCTCTCTGGGATCCTTCTTTATGCCGACCACTTTCCTTAGCACAAGGTCACCAACTTTGAATTCTCTTAGGTTAACTTTCTTGTTGTAAGCCCTAGTAAGTTATTGCTGATATGCCCCCAGCCGAATTGCTACTCTTTCCCTTCTTTCTTCCAACAGGTCCAGATCTCGGGCTAGGAATGCCTCATTGGTCCCATTCTCTACTCCTTGGGTTCTGATTCCTGGGATGCCGACTTCCAGTAGGATAACTGCTTCAGTGCCATAGGCCATGGCAAATGGTGATTCCACAGTTAATCTTCTCGGCGTAGTCCGATATGCCCAGAGTACATTAGGCAACTCTTTCACCCATTTTCCCTTCGCTACTTCCAGCATCTTCTTGATCCCATCCAAGATAGTTTTGTTGGATGATTCTGCCTGACCATTGCTTTGAGGGAAGCCTGGAGTGGAGTAGTAGTTCTTGATTTTGTACCTGGCACAGAAGCTTTTGATTAGCTTACTATCAAACCCATTGTCTGCTATTATTGCCCTTGGAATCCCAAACCTGGTGATGATGTTCTTCTATATGAAGTTCTTTACATCAATGTCCCGAATCTTTGCAAGTGGTTCAGTTTCTACCCACTTGGTGAAGTAATCTGTTGCTACCAGTAGGAACTTCCTTTGTCCAGTCGCTTAAGGCAGTTGTCCAACAAGATCCATGGCCCACTGGGCAAAAGGCCAAGGGTTAGATATTGGGTTTAAATCTGCTGCTGGTTAATGTATCAAAGGTGCAAACCTCTGACACTTCTCACACTTTCTAACATAAGCTTCAGCATCTTTCTGCATATAGGGCCACCAGTACCTCTGAGTAATGGCCCTATGAGCAAGTGACCTGCTCCTTGCGTGGCTTCCTCATACTCTTTAATGTATTTCATACAGAGAGTCTTCAACTTGTGAAGGATGCACACATCTCAAAAGGGGACCAGCAAAAGACCTTCTGTCGGGATGTCCTTCTGCTGTCAGACTGAACCTCGCCGACTTCAGTCTGGTCTTGTGTGCTTCTTTGTGATCATCTGACAACTTCCCATCTCTAAGGAACACTAATATTGCATCCATCTAACTTGGTCCCACCTCCACACACAGTGCTTCATACTCTGTGTTCAGTGGTTCTATACTTGGGCCTAACAAATAGTCAACCATTATTGTCCTTGCCTCCCCTGATTTCATTGCACTAGCCAGGTTAGCCAAGGCATCAACATGGCTGTTGTCATCTCAGCTAACTTGTTATAGTCGGCAATCTCGAAATAAGGCTACCAATCTGACAACTTCTTTTACATAGGCCATCATTCTTTCATCTCGGGCTGCGTATTCCCCTGTTGCCTAGTTGACAACAAGCTGGGAATCACAGAAGACCACTACTTCGTCGGCTTCCATTGCTGCTGCCAGCTTCAATCCTGCGATCAGTGCTTCATATTCTACTTCGTTGTTTGAGGCCTTAATCCCAAACGAATAGATTATTCTAGCATCCACCCATTTGGCTATACTAGCACTACTGCTGCTCCCGCTCCTTCACGGTTTGAACTCCCATCAACAAACAGGCAAAAGGAGTCGCCGATGTAAATGTCGCAGGGTTTGGGTTTTTCTTCTTTCTTTTGCTCTACTGTGGGGTTTTTCATCCCCAGTTGGGTTTCTTCTTGTTCACCTGGACACCCTAAACCTCGGCTCTCCGGACCCCGATGTCGTATGGCGCCAGGTGTGAACTCGGCCACGAAGTTGGCTAGAACCTGGCCTTTGATTGTTGTTCTGGGTCTGAACTCTAAATCATATTGGCCAAATACCACTGCCCACTTGGCCACCCTGCTTGTCAGATCTCCTTGCTGTAGTAGGGACTTCAAGGGGTGTTCAGTCAATACCACAATCTTGTGGGCTTGGAAATAGTGGTTCAACTTCTTGGTGACCATTAACAAGGCCAGTGTCAATTTCTCCAGGGTAAATACCTGGTCTTTGCGCCTGCTAGGGTTTTACTCACATAGTAAACTGCCCTCTATTCTCTCTTTTCTTCTCTAATTACCACTGCACTTACTGCATTCTCTGAAACCGCCAAGTATAAGAACAGCTCCTCTCCAGGTACTAGGTTTAAGAGAACTGAAGTTGTGGTCAGGTATTTCTTCAAGTCGGCTAAGGCGACTTCGCACTCTTCTGTCCACAAGAAATCTGTGGCCTTCTTTACTAAACTAAAAAAAGGTTTGCATTTGTTAGAACTTTTATTTATGAACCTATTCAAGGTTGCAGCCCTTCCAGTCAACATCTGCACTGCCGATGTTGGGCTCTTCAAGTCTAGGATGGCCTTGTTTTGATCTGGGCTTGCCTCAATGCCCCTTTTGGTAACCAAGTATCCTAAGAACTTACCAGACCCAACTCCAAATGCGCATTTCGAAGCATTGAGTCGGAGCCGATACGTTCTAAGGATGTCGAAAGCTGCCTTCAAGTCGGCCAGATGATCCTCAGGTTCTTTGGACTTCACGACCATGTCATCAATGTATACTTCGACTGTTTTTCCAATTAGATGTCTGAATATCTTGGTTACCAACCTCTGATAGGTTGCTCCTGCATTTTTCAACCCGAAGGGCATCACTTTGTAGCAATACTTTTGAGGGTGATAAATGCAGTCTTCTCCTCATCAAGGGGGTATATTGCTGTCTAATGGTATTCTCTGTATGCATTTAGGAAGCTCATCCTTCCATGCCCTAAAGTGGCATCTACCAATTGATCAATTTTGGGAAGCGAGAAACTGTCTTTGGGACAAGCCTTATTCAAGCTACTGAAATCCACGTAAACCCTCCACTTTCCATTTTTCTTCTTCACAACAATTGTGTTTAACAACCAAGTTGGATAGTTTACTTCTCGAATGGCTCTGGCCTCCAGCAATTTATCAACATTCTCTTCTACTACCTCAACATGCATCAAGGTCGGCCTTCTAGCTCGTTGGATGATAGGTTTAGCCGACTTGTCTACATTCAGTCTATGGCAAGTGACCTCGGGGTCAATGCCAGGCATCTCGTATGGCGTCCAGGTAAACACCTCAATGTTTGCTCGTAAAAAGGCTTCTAACTCCCTTTTCTCCTCCTCGGCCAATCCTGAGCCGAGTAGATAAAAACACTCTTCGTCCCCTTGCTAGACTAGAATCTTCTTCAGGGCTTCCTCACTCTTCTCGGCCAGTTCTTTGCCGACGTTCTCTAGGACCTCTATGCTCTCATCCTCAATCTCCACTGTTTCTGCTTCTCTTATATTGCAGGGGGATTTCATTGCTGCCATGGAGCAATTCTTTGCTTGCACCTGATCCCCTCTGACCTCCTCAATTCCATGCTTTGTTGGGAACCGCAACAGCTGGTGCAGTACTGAGGGAACAGCCCCCATTGCATAAGCCATGGCCTTCCCAGGATAACATTGTATGGGGAGGGGGTGTCAATTATTATGAACTCTGTGTTTACCTTCTTGGTGCCTGTCTGCACCTCTAAACTTATTGTTTCCAGGGGCCACGTCGGCGTTCCGTTGAACCCAACCATTGGACCATTGGACTGCTCCAGATCATTTTGGTGAAGGCCAAGCTCCTTGTAAAATCTGACATACATGATGTCACAAGAGCTGCCCTGGTCAATTAAATTGTGCTTTACCTGGCACTTTCTGACCTTGAGGGATATTACCAGGGCATCGTTGTGTGGATGATGCACCATGTCTAGGTCGTCTTCAGTAAAGGACACCATTGGTCTCTGGCACTCATCTACCCTAGGTCTTTTCTGCCAGACCTGATGCACATGTTGTAAGTGTTTCACCTTCTGAGTTTCCTCACGTATCTTGTTCTCATTGACCTTCGAGTGAATCACATTAATCACTTGAAGTCTGCCTGCTTGTGATTGTGGTGCTGGTGGAGATGGTGCTGGTGGTTCCTGAGGCAGCCTTGCTTGTTCTTCCCTTGTCCTGGCCTCATCTACTAGGTCCCTTAAATGACCTTGTCCTACCGGATCTTCCAGATGTGCCTTTAGGGCTCTGCACCCCCGAGTCAGATGCCCATTCTCATTGTGGTAGGTACAGCGCTTCCCCAGACTTCTTCCCATAAATTCGCCTGGAATTTTCTCTAGTGCTCTATAGTGGGGTTGATTCTTGATTCTTTCCAGGACTTTGTAAACTGGGATTTGGAACATTGTGGTGACTGCCTATGCAGCCCTCAGTCTCGTTTCTTGTCTGTTAAAGTTTGTATTACCTCAGCCTCGCTTCAGCGAGCCGTTCCTCTTCTCTTGCTTTGACGCCTTTGTCCTCGGCATGTCTTCCTCCGCTCTTGCATACTTCTCGATCCTGGCCATGAGTTCCTCTATACTTTTTGGCAGTGTCTTTGCCAGTGATTTTTGAAGCAGACAATCATCGCTCAAGTCGTTCTTAAAAGACACGATTGCGACCTCTTGGTTGCACCCTGGTATTCGGTTAAACACCTCATAATACCTTTTGGCATAAGCCCTGAGGCTTTCATCCTCGCCAATTCTCAGAGCTATCAAGGAGTCCACCCTCAACGGTAATAGTTTGTTTGTCACAAACCTAGTCACGAACATCTCGGCCAGGCCTTCCTAACTCTTCACAATTCCTTTCGGTAACTTGTGAAACCAGTCTAATTCGATTTCCCCAAAGGACGAGGGAACCACCTTACATAACAGCGGCTCATTCCTAGTATACAGTGCCATTGAGTACAGGTACAAGCCGACGTGAAAGTTAGGATCAGACTTATCGTCGTATAACTGGAATCTCGGCATGTGGAACCTTTTCGGGCTCAAATTTGTCTAATTCTACCGAAAACGGCGTTCTCAGCTTAACCGGAGAGGTTACTTCAGCATCTTATCGCTTCCTCTGGAGGTAATCCCTCAAATCCTCCTTGGTCCGTCCAGGAGTTCGGCTGTCAACAGATTTCAGCCTTTTTGGTGCGCTACTCCCGGTGTCGTTTTGAGTCCTCTTGGACCTCCCTCCATTAGTCGTGTCGAAACAAAGCTCCTTCTCTTGAGCATGCCGATGTTCTTTGGTGTAGGATTCTTTGGTATGATGTGTCTGCCAAGACTCTCCTTTCATCGACTCTCCTCACTCGACCTTCCGTGAAGGCTGGTGAGAATGTTCCTTCGTCCGGTCATGCTGAGAGACTGCAGGGACTGTTTTTTGCCCCCCTTTCTGGGCATCATTCTTGGCCGCTGGAACTGGCGTGTCTTGTAACAAAAACGGTGGCTGCATGACGTTATTCTGCATCATGAAACTGATGATCGATTGTAGGTTTGCCAATTTGATTGCTATTTCCTTCATCTCACCATCCCTCTTCAGGCATCTGTCTTTCCATACCTAGAAGTCGTTCTTGTTATAATACTCGCCTTGATCTGCCTTCTTTGGTACGTCTCCCTCCTGGCCGACGTCATTCTCTCCGGGATTCTTATCCCGAGGTTCTTCGTTGTAATTATCCTCCTTTACGTTAGGGTCAATGTGTTTACCACATCCAGTAGGGATGTCGTCCCCAATCTTTTCTTTATGTCCGTCGTTGGCCATCTATTCACCTTTCTTTCCCACATATGGCGCCAAATTGTGTGTGTTGATTTCTGACCACACTGCCAAACAGGTACTCAGCTGGAGAACACTGGCATAATAGATTGTGCCCGAACAACCTGTCACAGAAAGATAAGACTCTGGCGGTGGTCCATCCACCCGGGGGTATTCTGACGATCAAGTTAGTACTCAATTATCTCTGAAAGATAGCAAATAGTGCTTAACTCACTAGCTAGGATACAAAAAACGTATCTTAGACCCATGAGGGTGCCTTACTTTTACAGCCAGCACTGACCTGATCCTTGTAGAAGCCTAGCTTCAATGGACTCTGGCTCAATACTTATCCTGGACTCTCAAATAAATAGAGATAAACTCCCTAAGAGCTTTATCTTTATCCAGACGAAGGTTCTCCCTCATTCTAAGACTCGTATCCTTTATCTGTTCATATCAGATTCCAGTATCTCCGCAGATAACCTCGGCCTAGCCAAGATTACCTCGGCACCATGACCAGGACACGTGGCACCTCAGAGCATCTCCAATGCACTAGGCATATAATGCTTGTTAGGTAAAATGCCTAGTATAACTCACTTTTTTCAACTCCAATGCACTAGGCATGTAATTAGGCATTTTAGCTCAACTCACATTCACTAGCTACATGTAGCTAGCCTTCAAGGCTAGGCAAAATGTGTTTAATCATTAGGATTATTTCCCTCCATCTTTGTTGCTGATGTGGCATTTTATAAAATTAATAGTATTTGGATGAATAGTTAAAATAAAGAGCATGGTTGGAGCAGAAATATGAAACAGTTGATAGGCAAAATAAAATGTATACTTTATAGTAATGTTTAGATAGGTAAAATGCCTATTACCGTTGGAGATGCTGGCACTTCAGTGTCACATTGGCCACGTGTTGTCATTTACAAAAATATGCCCCACAAAGTAGTGACTCTAAATTTTTAATATGAATCACTTAGCAAATAGTAATATATTAATTGACCTTCTCTTCTTTTGAAAATAAAAATTAAGGACATATTTGGACATGAATTGCTATTCTGTTGCCATATCAATTGGTTTAATTAAAAACTTTGTAAATTGTTTTAGTAAGACCATCTCCAACGCTGAACCAAACCTGATATCAAATTTAAAATTTGGTGAAAAAGCCATTTTTTTAAGCTCCAACGGTTTCACCAAATCGATATCAAATCCAGAATTCAGCAAAAATGGTACCAAACTGAGTGCAGTCGAAGCATTTCACCAAACTACGGTTCCTAACCGTTGGGATAAGACGAACTGGTCGACCATCCGGTTGACCAACCGGTCGCCCCGGAGAAAGTTCAGACGGTTCAAAAAAAGGTTCAAACCAGTCGAAAAAAAAAAAAAAAAAATTTTTTTGCCTAGGTGGTCGACCACCCGGTCGACCGGCCGGTTGACCACCCGGTCGACCACCAAAAGTTGAAAAAGTTCAAAAAAAAAAGGTTCAAACCGGTAAAAAAAAAAAAAAAAAAAAAAAAAAAAATTTGCCGTTACCGGTCGACCGGCCGGTCAACCAACCGGTTGCCCAGCGCAAATTTGATGAAACGGATTTGATGTTGAACCGTTGGAGCGCGAAGTATCAAATTAAGGAAATGAACCATTTTTGACTCAGATTTGGTGAAATATTTGGTACACCGTTGGAGATGCTCTAAGAGTAGTATTTTCATGCCAAGCTTCAATGCTATTATGGTACAATGGAGGACCCACTGAAAAGGAGGCAAATGAATGAGTAAAATTTGAATATAACATTGATATTTTATCATTATGTACATATAATAACATTAACAAATTATAATATTTTTATTTTGAATGGATAACAATATGGGCAATAAATAATAATAATCATTATTATTATTATTATTATTATTATGGTAGTAGCTTTTCCAATCTAACGAGAAATGGCCATTAGCTTTACCTAGAAAAAGAATGGAAAAAGGCTATATGTAGCCGATAAAAAATAGTTATATATACTCCTGTTTTATTTTATTTGTTAATTTATTTTTTATTTTAGTCCGTCTTAAAATATTTGTTCATTTTCTATTTTGAAATATTAAATTTTGTTAGATTTCTAAAATTGTTCCTTATAAATCATTACAAATACATTTTAAAATTTAAAAAGAAAGGTAATGGTGAAAAAAACATTTCAAAATTTGAATTAAAATATAATGATTACATGTCTCATTGGCCTCGTTTGGAAAGTTGGCTATTTTAATTAACTATTTAACTATTTTACCTTGGCTAAAGTAGTATTTGGGAAGTCGGTTGGTTTTTTTTTTTTTTTGGTTGATTTGATGGTTGTGAAAAAAAAAATGATTATGGATTGAATGTGATATTTTGTCTTACTAATTATTTTAGCCTATTTTAGTGGGTTATTTTAACCCAATCCTCTTCCCAAACAAAACCATTAATAAGTTCGAATTTCTATAGTGGACAAATAAATTGGGATGAAGGGCGTATAATTTTTTATTATTTTTATTTATGTATAAAGGTCCTATATATAAGGAAAATCTTATTCATATAAAAAAAAATCACAAGAATCATTTTCCATCCACATTGAATTACATTATTTTGTATAAAAATTACGTATAAATTTTATATTTATATATAATTGCTCTTAGTAATAATGAAATATTTATATATATATCTATAGTGTTTTATTATGAAATTGTGAGTCCTACCACTACAAGAAATTAAGGTTTTAAAGACAAATTTTTATGGACAAAAATAATTTGTCTGCAAAAATTATACTTTTAAGGACAAAATCAAAGAATTTAAAAATATATACATTTAATCATATTATTACATTTTCTAGACAAATTTATTTGGATGTAAAAAGGATCATTCATTTTTACCTACAACTTTAGTTTGTCCCTAATAAACCCAAATCATATTTTATTTTATTTTATATATTAATTTTTGAACTTAATGGTTGGGACTATCAAAAACAAAAACAACAAAAGAAAAAAAAAAGCATATAGGTTTCACTCACTCTCTCCCTCTCTCTCTCTCTCTCTCTCAAATCCCTAATTTCTTTTTCTCTCGCAAATGCAATGGTTCTTCTCTACGAATCGCGTTGGTTGCTTTTCATCTCGGCAACAATTTCATCCTCGAGAAGTCTCATAGCACCCCAAGGAGAAACACTCGGCCGAATAAAGCTCTTATCTACTAACTCTTGTAATTGTTCCTTCAACTCTTTCAACGCTGTTGGGGCCATCCGATACAGAGCCTTGGAGATAGGACCCGTGCCGGGTATCAATTCAATGACAAACTCAATCTCTCTATCTAGTGGCAACCCTGGTAACTCTTCAGGAAAAACATTGGAAAATTCCTTCACAACTAGAATATCCTCTAACTTCAATTCAGTCTCACAGGTATATCTCACAGAAGCTAAATAGCCCTCGCAACCATTCCTTAACAACCGTCTAGCTTGCAAAGCAGAGATTACCAGAAGAAGAGTGTTAACTCCACTACCCACAAAACAAAATTCTGGTTGATTAGGAATCTGAAATACTACCCTTTTGCCTCGACAATAACATAAGCATAATTGGTTGCCAACCAATCCATTCCAAGAATTATGTCAAAGTCCCGCATATCTAAAACAGCTAAGTCTACTAGCAATTTCCTGTCATCTATACTAACCACACGAGATTTGCAAATTAAGTCAGCAACCATAACACCTCCTATTGGGGTTTCAACACATAAGTCGATCTCTCTAGAGACACATTTCCATCCATGTTTCTCAACAAATCCCATAGACACAAATGAATTTGTAGCGCCAGAATCAAATAACACATGTGCATAAACAGAAGACACTAAAACAGTACCTGGCACCACCGTGTTGGAAGTCTGAACATCTTGTTGCGTGAGTGCGTACACTCGACCCTAATTCTTTGGCTTATGACCCCCATTTTTCTTTTGATTTCTTGAAGACTCTTTGTCTGTTGATGCTGCTTTATTTGTCCACGCTTTCTGTTCGGTCTCACTCCCCTTCCGGTTAGGGCAATCAACTATCCTCTGCCCCTGTTGCCCGCAAGAGAAACACGCCCCAGTTTTCCGGCGACACTCACTATCTCGATGGAACCCATTACATCTAGTGCACTGTATTCGATCATTCTTCTTATCAACACTACCACCCATAGTTCGACTTCTCCAACTCCCAACCGAAGAAGTGTTTTGTCTCTTAGCATTGCCCTTTGAACTGTTGTTAGTTTCGAAGTTGGAAGAACTAGGCCTCTTCTTATAATTCTCTTCTTTCTCTTCTTGGGCTCAAGTGAGGCCACTCTCAACCAACAAAGCCTTATTCAGCACTGCTCCAAAAGTAGGTAACTCGAAAGGAACCGCCTATTGCATAATGTTCGTTCTTAGCCCACCTTCGAACTTTCGTACTCTACTATCCTCGTCTGCTTCAAATGCTGATGCAAATTTAGACAACTTCGTAAACTCAGCTTCATATTCTGTAACCGTCTTATTCCCTTGCTCTAATTTCAAAAATTCCCTCTGTTTTTGTAGACGAACACTCCTAGGGAAGTATTCTCATTGAACGCATTCTTAAACCTTTCCCATGTATAGGGGTTGGCATCATGCTCGTGTATGCGCTTCTCCATCTGCCACCAATCATTAGCTATCCCTTGTAGCATAAAGGTAGCATAGGTCACCTTCTGATCATCCGTACACTCAAAAACGGGAAATAATTTTTCCATTTTTGTTAACCAATTTTCAGCCTCTAAAGGGTCTGTGGCTCTGTCAAATGGCAAGGCTATCTTCTTAAACTCAGTAATGTCACAACGTGGCCTCGGTTGTGGCCCAACACCTGGCTGCATCCGTTGTTGTTGCTTCATAAGTCTAGTCAAGTTATTCCCTATGGTGGTTAGTTGTTACACCACCCCGACCAAAGTCTGAAGCACTTGAACCATTCCAATTGGATTGGGGATTGCAGCTTGTTCTTGTTGTCCCAACTCTTGCCCCTGATTTTCTCCGACTGCTTAAGAACCACTACCATTATTAGTCACGTTCCCTCGCCGATTGTTATTACCAGTCCATTGATTCATTTGACCCTGGCGTGTATTCCTAGCCATATTTGCCAATGTCTCCTCATGTTCCATTGCAACCTAAATGCATCAATAATAAAACCTCATCTTATTCTATTCTCAAGTCCCCATAACATGTAAATAAAATTAACATTATATCAAATTATAAGCGTTCCCAATCCTACATCTACCCAATCTCACCACTATTCTATACTAGCCTTTAAAATTATAACCTGGCTCTGATACTACAAAATTGTCACGCCCCAAGCTCCGTAACAACGCCGCACACTCATTTAAGTGAGCATGCAAGGCTAAGAGTCCAACACATAACCAACAACGTAAAATACTCCAATTAAATCCCGAATTATCATAATGATAAAATCCATAAAAATTGATTATTCTTATCATATGAAATTATCCACCAAGTCCACTAATAAAATCCATTAACAAAACAATAATCCAAGTACTTAAATCATAGTCCTACTCTCGGCACTCCCACATGTAAAAATCCCACGCAGCTCTACTCTTCAGAATCTGAAAAAATAAAATAAAATAAGGATAAGCTAGATAGCCCAGTAAATAACCAACCATCACTGCTAGCTGGATCAAGTATACAATAAATAAATCGATAACCAATAAATATAATGTTTTCTACAGTTCAATAAATGAACAATTATTTGTAAGATGGTTTCATAGCTAAAGATAAACAATGTACAATACATTTTAAATGAAAAGCCAACAAGATAATTCAAAGTAATTCGTTGTTCAAATCGATGGTCCGATATTCAGATGGTTCAATGATTCGATTCACAAAACCTAAGTCTTAATGACTACGGTCACTTAGCCCGTGACAAGGCCCAGAACCACACATAGGCTGGTGGTAAAGCCCCAAAAGAAACTAGTTTCTGTGTCAATGAATAACCCCCATTGGCTAGGGTCTAAATCATAGTCAGACTAGAGTGATATTCAAAATTCAAACAATACACAACTTTCAAATAAAATATTCGATATTTTCGGAATAAACATTTGGTACAATTTTCATAATAGTTACACAAAATATTCAAATAACTTCCATAATAATATTCGTTGTTGTTTTATACTTGACCCATATTTTATTTTAAGAGAACATGAAGGCTATAAATAAATATTTATAATTTTAAACGATTCAATAGGAATAAAATTAAACCAACAGTGATAGAAGGTTACTTACCTCAAACAGCTAAAAATAATATTTCCCAAGCTAATCTCAAATTACCAAGATCCACCTCAATCTCACAAACCTAATAAAATATTACACCGCATAAACAATTATTATGTGCACCCATCTTTCTCTTCTTGTAACAACAATAAAATAAATTAACCCAATCGCCTATTAGGAACTCCCACAATTTAGCATCAAAACAAAGCCATCACAGCTTCGGAAATTCTCAACCCATATTATTCTATTGTTGTTCATATACATGTAAAAAAATTGTAATTGTTTGTAGTCAATCTTGTATCCCACAAACACACCACCATTAAACCTAACCTATCACATATTAATCTCAAAATATGAACCACCCAAACGGAATGCAAAATACACTCTAAAATTGAGCAAAATCGAGAACCCCAGCATAGACTACATCAATATAATTATTTAATCATATATGCCCATAAAATCATCTATTGATATATTAACACTAAAATCATAGATAGGAATACAATAAAATAAATCTTACCTAAGTGATGAATAAAGCCAAACCACCACTCTTATGAATCCTCCCTCTTCCTTGGTTTTGGTTTCTTTTCTTTAATTTTAAACTTTTCCAAACCCTTGCTTGCTGCCTTCACCTTTAACTCTTCCAAACCCTTTCCGCAGCACGAGCCTCTCTTTGTTTTGTTTGTTTTTTTTTTTTCTCTAAGACTAAAAGCCACGACAGTTGGCTTACTTAACCTAATATTCTTTTCTTTTTCCAAAATTGCAAAATTACCCACCTGTGTTATAGAAATAATAATGTCATCTCATAATTAATTCCTTGATATTACTAAGTGACCCATATAAATTAATTTAATTACCAATCTATCCAAAAATAATAATATACAAAACTTGGGTTTTACATCCTTCCCTCCTTAAAAGAAATTTCGTCCTCGAAATTTGACATACCTGAAGTCTCAAAAAGTTGTGGATACTTTCGTTTCATTTCATCCTCAAGTTCCCAAGTTGCTTCTCTTTCTGAGTGATTACTCCATTGAACCTTAACATAGTGGATGACTCGACGCCTCAAAACCTGTTCCTTCCTATCAACAATTCGTATCAAATCCTCCTTAAACTGCAACGGTGCATGATCAATCACATGACTAGGATCCGGTATATACTTCCTTAACATTGAGACATGAAAAACATTATGAACTCCAACTAGTGAAGGTGGTAGAGCAAGTCTGTAAGCTACCTCTCCAATTCGATCTAAAACCTCAAATGGTCCAACAAGTCTAGGACTCAGTTTACCACGAACACCAAACCTCATTACTCTTTTCATCGGGGACACCTTAAGGAACATATGGTCTCCAACCCTAAACACCAAATCGCGTCTCCTGTTATCTGCATAACTTTTCTGTATACTCTGTGTAGTGCGAAGTCGCTCTCAAATAAGATTGATCTTGTCCACTGTTTGTTGCACAATCTCAGGCCCTAACAACTTCCTTTCACCCACATCATCCCAACAAATAGGTGATCTACACTTCCGTCCATATAAAGCCTCATATGGTGCCATCTGAATGCTCGCATGATAACTGTTATTATAAGAGAATTCCACTAAGGCCAAATGCTCATCCCACGAACCTCCAAATCAATAACACAAGCCCTCGACATGTCTTCCAAGGTTTGAATAGTTCTCTCTGACTGTCCATCAGTCTGAGGATGAAAGGCAGTGCTAAAATTCAACTTAGTACCCAAAGCTGCATGCAAACTCTTCCAAAACATAAATACAAATCTGTTATCTCTGTCCAACACTATGGTCATCGGAATACCATGCAACCTCACAATCTCTTTGATATACAGTTTTGCAAACCTCTCTAAGGAGAACCCCACCTTAAAAGCTAGAAAGTGAGCGGATTTGGTCAATCGATCAACGATAACCCAAATAGCAATGTTACCACCTTGGGTCCTAGGCAACCCTGTCACAAAATCCATGGTAATATGTTCCCACTTCCACTTGGGAATAGGAAGAGGTTGTAACTTACCTGCAGGTCTCTGATGTTCAACTTTCACTTGTTGACATACCAAACATTGAGCAACATACTGAGCAATTTCCCTCTTCATATTATTCCACCAAAAGTTCCTCTTCAAGTCTTTATACATTTTAGTGCTCCCTGGGTGTACCGTATATCTTGAACTGTGAGCTTCTCTCAGGATTTCTCTCTTGAGCTCCAAATCATTAGGCACACACAACCTCTCTCCAAATCTCAAGGTTCCATATTTATGCATACAAAATTCCATCAGTAGCCCTATTTCCATTTCAGCTTTTTTGCAACTGAGGATCTTTTCCTTGAGCATCTTTAATTCTATCAATCAATGTGGGTTGAACCCTAAGGTTTGCCAACTGCACTCCATGGTTGTGCCATCTAATCTCAAAATTCAACCTTCGCAAGTCCTCTAAGATATTCTTTTGGTTAGTGATCAAGGTAGCCAAATTACTCGGGGTCTTTCTACTCAAGGCATCTGCCACTACATTGGCTTTTCCTGGATGATAATTGATAGTCAAATCATAGTCCTTTAATAGCTCCAACCATCGCCTTTGTCTCATATTCAATTCTTTTTGAGTGAAAATATACTTCAAACTTTTATGATCAGTGAATATCTCACATTTCACCCCATACATGTAGTGCCTCCAGATTTTCAATGCAAACACTACAACAGCCAACTCCAAATCATGCGTAGGATAATTCTGCTCATATGGCTTCAACTTCCTAGACGCATATGCCACTACCTTATCATTCTGCATCAGAACACAACCCAAGCCCATCTTCGACATATCACTATAGATGGTAAAACCTTCATCTCCGGACGGAACTATAAGTACGGGAGCAAACACCAATCGACTCTTTAGATCCTGGAAACTGTTTTCACAATCATCAGACCATTCAAATTAACCCTTTTTTGTGTTAAACGAGTCAAAGGCATAGAAATTCAGGAAAATCCCTCAACAAACCTTCTATAATAACCTGCTAAACCCAAGAAGCTATGAATTTCAGTGACACTAGTAGGCCTGTTCCACTCTACCACCGCCTCCACTTTCTTGGGGTCAACAGACACCCCATCCTTAGATATCACATGACCCAAAAATAATACACTCTCCAGCTAAAATTAACACTTCTTTAACTTAGCAAATAATTTCTTCTCCCTTAATATCTGTAACACTATTCTCAGATGTTCTTCGTGCTGCTCTTTACTCTTCGAGTACACAAGAATGTCATCAATAAAAACTACCACAAACTGATCTAAGAAGGGTTTAAATACTCTGTTCATTAAATCCATAAAAGCTATAGGCGCATTGGTCAACCCAAACGGCATCACTAAAAATTCATAATGCCCATACCTAGTTCGGAAGGCTGTCTTAGGTATATCTTCCGCCTTAACCTTCAACTGGTGATAGCCAGAATGAAGGTCAATCTTAGAAAAGACTTGTGCTCCTTGCAACTGATCAAATAGGTCATCTATCCTAGGCAAAGGATATTTATTTGAAATTGTCACCTTGTTCAACTCTCGATAATCAATGCAAAGGCGGAAACTACCATCCTTCTTTTTCACAAATAAAACAGGCGCAACCCAAGGAGAAACACTAGACCGAATAAAGCTCTTATCTAGTAACTCTTGTAATTGTTCCTTCAACTCTTTCAACTCTGCTGGGGCCATCCGATACGGAGCCTTGGAGATAGGACCCGTGCCGGGTATTAATTCAATGGCAACCTCAATCTCTCTATCTAGTGGCAACCCTGGTAACTCATCAGGAAAAACATCGGGAAATTCCTTCACAACCAGAACGTCCTCTAACTTCAATTCAGTCTCATGGGTATCTCTCACAGAAGCTAAATAGCCCTCGCAACCATTCCTTAACAACCATCTAGCTTGCAAAGCTTAGATTACTAGAAGAGGAGTGTTAACTCCACTACCCACAAAACAAAATTCCGGTTGATTAGGAATCTGAAATACTACCCTTTTGCCTCGACAATCAACAGAAGCATAATTGGTTGCCAACCAATCCATTCCAAGAATTATGTCAAAGTCCCGCATATCTAAAACAGTTAAGTCTACAAGCAATTTCCTGTCATCTATACTAACCACACGAGATTTGCAAATTAAGTCAGCAACCATAACACCTCCTATCGGGGTTTCAACACATAAATCGATCTCTCTAGAGACACATTTTCATCCATGTTTCTCAACAAATCCCATAGACACAAATGAATTTGTAGCGCCAGAATCAAATAACACATGTGCATAAACAGAAGACACTAAAACAGTACCTGACACCACTGTGTTGGAAGTCTGAACATCTTGTTGCGTGAGTGCGTACACTCGACCCTGAGTCTTTGGCTTATGACCCCCATTTTTCTTTTGATTTCTTGAAGACTGTTTGTCTGTTGATGCTCCTTTATTTGTCCATGCTTTCTGTTCGGTCTCACTCCCCTTCTGGTTAGGGCAATCAGCTATCCTCTGCCCCTGTTGCCCGCAAGAGAAACACGTCCCAGTATTCCGGCGACACTCACTATCTCGATGGAACTCATTACATCTAGTGCACTGTATCCGATCATTCTTCTTATCAACACTACCACCCATAGTTCGACTTCTCCAACTCCCAACCGAAGAAGTGTTTTGTCTCTTAGCATTGCCCTTCGAACTGTTGTTAGTTTCGAAGTTGGAAGAACTAGGCCTCTTCTTATAATTCTCTTCTTTCTCTTCTTGGCCTCTAGTGAGGCCACTCTCAACCAATAAAGCCTTATTCAGCACTGCTCCAAAAGTAGGTTACTCGAAAGGAGCCACCTGTTGCATAATGTTCGTTCTTAGCCCACCTTCGAACTTTCGTACTCTACTATCCTCGTCTGCTTCAAATGCTGATGCAAATTTAGACAACTTTGTAAACTCGGCTTCATATTTTGCAACCGTCTTATTCCCTTGCTCTAATTTCAAAAATTCCCTCTGTTTTTGTAGACGAACACTCCTAGGGAAGTATTTCTCATTGAACGCATTCTTAAACCTTTCCCATGTATAGGGGTTGGCATCATGCTCGTGTATGCGCTTCTCCATCTGCCACCAATCATTAGCTATCCCTTGTAGCATAAACGTAGCATAGGTCACCTTCTGATCATCCGTACACTCAAAAACGGGAAATAACTTTTCCATTTCTGTTAACCATTTTTCAGCCTACAAAGGGTCTGTGGCTCCGTCAAATGGCAAGGCTATCTTCTTAAACTTAGTAATGTTACAAAGTGGCCTCGGTTGTGGCCCAACACCTGGCTGCATCCGTTGTTGTTGCTCCATAAGTCTAGTCAAGTTATTCCCTATGGTGGTTTGTTGTTGCACCACCCCGGCCAAAGTCTGAAGCACTTGAACCATTCCAATTGGATTGGGGATTGCAGCTTGTTCTTGTTGTCCCAACTCTTGCCCCTGATTTCCTCCGACTGCTTGAGAACCACTACCATTATTAGTCACGTTCCCTCACCGATTGTTATTACCAGTCCGTCGATTCATTTGACCTTGGCGTGTATTCCTAGCCATATTTGCCAATGTCTCCTCATGTTCCATTGCTACCTAAATGCATCAATAATAAAACCTTATCTTATTCTATTCTCAAGTCCCTATAACATGTTGTAGACACCCCATTTTTGACCGTCCTCAAGACTTGGACGTCACCGTTTGAACACTCGGTGATCATCCATGTTTGTGTTCGTCTCGAGTTCCCGGAGGTCTCGGCCACGTACCCTGCCTCAAGATCTTTCGACTCGACTGTTTTGTGTTTGGTTTTGCACCAAACACTTGTGTATTGCCTTTGAAGGGTAGGGAATGGCTTTTTGGCCATTCCCACACATCACCGCCCATGGCTTGAGGCCACCGGCTGGGTTTTGTTGCCATCGGCCAAATATTTGGTCGGTCGGCACTCTAGATGGTCGGTCGGCCATCTATTTTGGTCAAATTACATTTTTGTCTAGCCGACCACTGTGCATCTGCTTTTGGCAGATATTTTGTGCCAGCTGTTATAGCTGGCACCCACTTTGCTCCCCTCCATACACGTATATGGAGGGATCTCCCTCTTGACTAGCTTACTTGAGAAGCTTTGCAAGAGTGAGCTCTATAAGTGTGAGCTTCTTCTCCCTCCATTAGGGTTACACACAAAAAAAATACAGAGGGAGCTCTGAGTTAGGGTTAGTTCATAGTTGTAGCTATTCTATCTCTATATCTCTCTCTTTTGCCTTAAGGTGTTTTAGTCTTACTATTGCACACAAACACATAGAGTTACACCTTCTCTTGGTTTCTGAGGGGCCAGAGAGCTGTTCTTGGTGTTCTTGAGTGGATTCAAGCTTGAAGAACCAACTGGAACATTGTTTGTGAAGAGGGTCATCAAGGGTAAGAACTTCACCCTTTATTTCCCATTTTTGCATAGCTTTTTTGACTATCTTGCAACTATTTTTAGACTTTACATATAACATATAAAAGTTCTGTCTTTACCTGCTTAAAATAGTTGTTTAAGGTTGCTTTGAGCTTTGGGGTTGTTTGACCCCTCTTAGGCCTTGTTTGGCCCTATTTTTGTGCTATTTTAGTGAGCTTCGGGACCACTTTGTTTGGGCCTCCTCACCACTGAAATCTTGAGGGATGTTAGTGGTGAGGATGGTGCCTTAAGGTCCTAAGAAGGAGAGGGCCACCCCCTCCCCTTGTTGTCCTTGAGAAGGGCTATTTTTGCCTCATGTGTGAGCATCTTGTTTAAGTGTATGATGGCCATGCCTTAGCTGTTTTTGTGCTTATATTGCCATGTATTACCTCTATTTTTGCTTGGTTTAGACACACCATGCTTGCCTTGCATACATATCTTCTAATGCCATATTTTTGCCTTAACATGCTTTAGGCTTTAACCCTTGTTCTAGTATGATTTCGGTCTAGCTTTGTGAAGCTTTTATGCTTGTTTTAGTATGCTAAGAGACTATTTTTGGTCATTTGAGTCATCCATGCTTTGCTTTGTATAGCTACCATGCAACCTCTCTTGTACGCCCTAAGCATTGACCCCTCTAGCATGCCATCCTTGCTTTGTTTCAGTGGTTTGGAACCACTTGCCATGCCATTTCAGTCCTTATGGTGTGTTTGTATGCTTACATTTGGTGTTCCTTTAAGGCCTTAAAGGGTTGGTGTTTCATGCTCCATGTTTGTGCCTTCATGTATGCCATCATGTTTAGGCCTCTAGGATGCCATGTCATTGTCTTTTTGGCTTTGTTTTAACATGCTAAAACTCTGATTTTAGTTGTTCAATTCATGCCATGTTTGGTTTTGTTAAGAGTAGTTCAATACCTCTTTGGTGAGCCTTAGACCTTGGACTTTGTTTGCATACTTTGATTGCCTTGTTTAGATTGATTTAGCATCATTTTATAACACGATTTCAGAGCTTATAATGTATGCCATATGTCCATGTTTATCCTCTTTTAAGTGTGCTTGAGAGTTGCCTTTTTATGTCTAAGCGATGGTCCATTTGCATGCATGCTTGTATGTGTATTGGGCCCCATCCTCATAGCTTTTTGCCACTATTTTGGGCCTAGTATGGAGCTGCTTAAATTAGTCTAAGTCCACTCTTTACATGTTGTTACATGCCTTACACTCCGCATGCTTTGATTGCATCATATCTTGCATGTCCATTAGCCTTGTATGTTGCGACATACTTAGCCTATCACATGCTTGTTTGCATGCTTGAACATCCACATTACACCTTGCATACTTGTCATTAGCATGATTGTCGCATGCCTTGCTTGTTTGCATTGCCATGTTGCATACTTAGTTCGCGTGTCTAGGTTGCATTGCATTGGCATCCATGCCTTGCCTCTTGATTAAGTGATAGAGGTTAGGACCTCATTTGTTTGTTTATGTGCATTGCATTTCATTTGATATCCAAATGCACACTTGGTTACTTGGGCCATCATGCATTGAAATGCGCGATTGGTGGCTCAAGAATCAAGGAACATACCCCTTTGAGTCACAAACATGATAAGGGATGTGTTGGTGCACACGTTTGCTTGAAATACATTGCCATGCCTTCTTTTGCCCTCTGCTGCTGTCAAAACAGGTTCTGCAGGAAGACTTGGCCGGTCGACTACATGTAGTGCCGACCGACCAATGGTTGATGGTCGAGAGCTCAAAAAATGGTCGATGACCATTTGGACATGGTCGGTGTGGTTTCCACTTGGTCGGTGGTGATCCACATTGTCCATGGAGCATACCTTGGGAGTTGTGCAATTTTCAGAGGAGCAGAGCAGGGGAAACAGAGGCAAACTTGTGCATGGTGGTGGGTTTCCGAGCGGAGCTGAGCGCGCATACATAGGGCCCTCTTCCCAAGGCTGCTTTTACTGCTTAATTAGCTTAGTTAATTTGCTTAACTAGTTAATTGTCTGTAATATTTAGTTAGCTTGATAGTTAGTTAAATTGTATTATTCTTTCGGTCCCTCCGAGCGAGGGCAAATTTGTAATAAGTGTGGGTGCGTATGTGCATGTCTTCCAACCCCCATTTCTTTCTCCCTTTTACTTACCTGCTTTGATGGTTAGTACTAGGGCATATTTAATTTAGCATCCTTATGCTATGCATGCGTGCATCATTCATCAGTATTGCATGCATCGGGCTCAGCGCATCATACTAACTGCATAATATTTCAAATCAAACTTGAATACATGTTATCTGTCGCATCTCACATGCCATTCATAGATTAGCCGAGCCTATTCGAGTGACATTTTGTATGAGATACATTAGCCACATTAACATGAATTAGGATCATGCATATGATTACTAACTAGTTCACTATTTTGGCAATGGAGTACGATGTAAGTATTTATGTTTTAGCATCTCGTATGAGTGTGAATGTTAACATGATAGCATGCTTACCATGTGGCTATATACTTATGTGATATAACTGCATGAATGCCTGTGGGTGAAGGTTGGATTGTTTGAATTGGGATAATTCATCGAAATCCGTATTTTAGTCTACTCGCGAGTAGCAAAATTCAAACCATTTTCCAAACAAACGGAAATGCGATGCTTTGTTCCGACTTAGGCAATTTAGTCTATACTTGTTTTGCTGTACGCATCACATAGTAATTCTGGGCTAAAAATCGGTATAAAAACGCATAATGTTTTCAAAACAAGATATCATGGTTAGTAGAGGCCGATCTTCGGATCGGGCGAGAGGGGGTGCTCATTGCTGACCTTCCCCAATCGTACCCAAGTTCCCGAGCCGAGGCAACTTTGGTGATCACGGACACGTGGCCTTAGGCAAACGAGTTAGGGTTTCCTAAATTCCTCCATAAAAAATATTTAGGTGGCGACTCTGTATCTGGCAAAGCAGTCCATGTTTGGCACTTCTTTTCTAAAAATCTGTTTTTCCAAAACGATTTGCCGGATTTGGACTCTTTGGTTCAGATTAAGAACCATGACGATTTGAGAGTCCGAACTGTAGTGAGCCCAAAATGAACAGAACGGGACCCATCCTCTCGGGGCGTTCGGGGACGCCTACACATGTAAATAAAATTAACATTATATCAAATTATAAGCGTTCAAAATCCTACATCTACCCAATCTCACCACTATTCTATCCTAGCCTTTAAAATTACAACCTGGCTCTGATACCACAAAATTGTCACGCCCCAAGCTCCGTGACAACGCCGCACACTCATTTAAGTGAGCATGCAAGGCTAAGAGTCCAACACATAACCAACAATGTAAAATACTCCAATTAAATCCCGAATTATCATAATGCTAAAATCCATAAAAATTGATTATTTTTATCGTATGAAATTATCCACCAAGACCTATAATAAAATCCATTAACAAAACAATAATCCAAGTACTTAAATCATAGTCCTACTCTCGGCACTCCCACATGTAAAAATCCCGCACAGCTCTACTCTTCAGAATCTAAAAAAATAAATAAGGGTAAGCTAGATAGCCCAGTAAATAACCAACCATTACTGCTAGCTGGATCAAGTATACAATAAATAAATCGATAACCAATAAATATAATTTTTTCTACAGTTCAATAAATGAACAATTATTTGTAAGATGGTTTCATAGCTAAAGATAAACAATGTACAATACATTTTAAATGAAAAGCCAACAAGATAATTCAAAGTAATTCGTTGTTCAAATCGATGGTTTGATATTCAGATGGTTCAATGATTTGATTCACAAAACCCAAGTCTTAATGACTACGGTCACTTAGCCCGTGACAAGGCTCGGAACCACACATAGGCCGGTGGTAAAGCCCCAAAAGAAACTAGTTTCTGTGCCAATAAATAACCCCCATTGGCTAGGGTCCAAATCATAGTCAGACTAGAGTGATGGTCAAAATTCAAACAATACACAACTTTCAAATAAAATATTCGATATTTTCGGAATAAACATTTGGTACAATTTTCAGAATAGTTTCACAAAATATTCAAATAACTTCCATAATAATATTCGTTGTTGTTTTATACTTGACCCATATTTTATTTTAAGAGAACATGAAGGCTATAAATAAATATTTATAATTTTAAACGATTCAATAGGAATAAAAATGAACCAACAGTGATAAAAGGTTACTTATCTCAAACAGCCAAAATAATATTTCCCAAACTAATCTCAAATTACCAAGATCCACCTCAATCTCACAAACCTAATAAAATATTACACCGCATAAACAATTATTATGTGCACCCATCTTTCTCTTCTTGTAACAACAATAGAATAAATTAACCCAATCGCCTATTAGGAACTCCCACAATTTAGCATCAAAACAAAGCCATCACGGCTTCAGAAATTCTCAACCCATATTATTCTATTGTTGTTTATATACATGTAAAAAATTTGTAATTGCTTGTAGTCAATCTTGTATCCCACAAACACACCACCATTAAACCTAACCTATCACATATTAATCTCAAAATATGAACCACCCAAACGGAATACAAAATATACTCTAAAATTGAGCAAAATCGAGAACCCCAACATAGACTACATCAATATGATTATTTAATCAGATATGCCCATAAAATCATCTATTGATATATTAACACTAAAATCATAGATAGGAATATAATAAAATAAATCTTACCTAAGTGATGAATAAAGCAAAACCACCACTCTTATGAATCCTCCCTCTTCCTTGGTTTTGGTTTCTTTTCTTTAATTTTAAACTTTTCCAAACCCTTGCTTGCTGCCTTCACCTTTAACTCTTCCAAACCCTTTCCGCAGCACGAGCCTCTCTTTGTGTTTTTCTTTTTTTTTTCTCTAAGACTAAAAGCCACGGCAGTTGGCTTACTTAACCTAATATTCTTTTCTTTTTTCCAAAATTGCAAAATTACCCACCTATGTTATAGAAATAATAATGCCATCTCATAATTAATTCCTTGATTTTACTAAGTGACCCATATAAATTAATTTAATTACCAATCTCTCCAAAAATAATAATATACAAAACTTGGGTTTTACAGATGATTTCACTTCATTGTGCTGATTTCTGATATGTTGGTTCGAATACATGATCGCTAAAATGTAGTATTAATTTTGGTGTTGAGATTTGATGATTCTATTAATTTTGGTGCTGATTTGATGATTTATGATGTGCTGGTTCGAATACTACTGGTTGTTGGTTTTGTCAATTTTGGTGTTGAGATTTGAAATGTAGTATTAATTTTGGTGCTGAGATTTGATAAATCTGTTAATTTCGGCAAACTTGAGAGATGCCTCTAGGTGAAATAGTTCTTGATGTTTCCTTATATGTTGAAACAATCTTCTATTCAAAATAAATAAGTTGACACTAAATCAAACAATAAAATAAATTACTTACAGAATTTATTTATCGAACCGAATAAAGATTTAAAAGATCAAGTCGAGTGTGAGATACTCTGTCTCTGTTATTAAGACAGATTCGCCCCTCTACGGTGCTTACAGATAAATGGCGTCTATCTCCCAGGATACAATGATCTTCATAGATTGTAGTAGCACTCCAGACAATCTGTACGGCGAACCAAACCTGTGTTCAATACTCTCAAATATTTCTCTAAAAACTAAAATGAAGAATAATGCAAAGAGAGAGCAAAATTAGGAAAACAAAATGAATTTCTGGATGTGAAAATTTGTTGAAAATGATCACTATTTATAAGCAAACTGGTGACCTTCAGATTTGTCTGAACAAGTATGATCTTGAACTGAACAGATATAATTTCGAATTGAACAGATGCAGTTCAAATTTTGAATAGATAACTGCTGATAGTTTCAAATCTGTTTGAACAAATAACTGCTGGCAGTTTTTCAAACTGTTTAGAACAGTTTGAACCTATTGAACCTGCTAGAAAATGGATTGAAAAGGGTATTGTTTGGACAAAAATTTAAATTAATTTCGTTTAGAAATTCAAATAATTTTCTCGAAAGAATTTGAAAAAATTCAAGTAAATTTTGTCCAAAAAATTAATGTTAGAACCGACCCGATCCACACCCGCGCACAGCACGGCTCGGCCCGGCTCGGCAAACCGGTCGGATGGACGGCGGTGGCGGTGGTAGTGCGCGCGTGGGTAGTGGTTTGAGCCAATGGTCACTTTATCATAACTCCTTCCTTCTACAAACTTGGGGTGCCGCTTTGAGCCCAACCCAAGTGTTGCCACCTAGAACTTATATACACACATAAGTTCTCTTAAGTTTCCAATGTGGGATAACCATTTCAATGGAAACCCACATTTTACTTCTTTAATAGTCTATTCCATAAACCCGAAAACGATGTCAAGTTCCCATTCACTCGTAAATGGTTTTGACAAACTGTTTGCACCGTGTGACTTGCCATGCAACAAGGAATACATCACCTCTTTAGACTAACCCCAAAAGATGTGTGGGACCAACTCAAATTTTGGCTTAAAATTAGCCCAAAATAAGCCTATAAAATCATAAATTCCAACAATCTCCCACATGAATGGAATTTGACGAAGAGAAAATGCAACAACATGATCTAATTACAGAGAGTACAGAAATTGGGAATATTCTACAAAGGATAGGTAGCTTTTGGCTTTGAACCTTCCCTTGCAAGACACTATCGGATTTATTAGCTAACTAATGAACATGATGTCTTGAACTGTTCATCCATTTGTGTAAATTAAGACAATAGAACTCACACAGTATATTACCAGACACAATTTAGTCCTCACTATTGTGTTTATTTTGGCCTTGAACAACCTGGTTTTTCATGAGTGCTCTAGAGAATTGTAGCCCTTCAAAAATCTCACAGAATCAGCCCAGTTCACACTCATATAGGTGGTTCTTATGAAAAGTATTCTGCCATACTCTACTATGTATTCCTAAATATAAGAATCATTAAAAGTTTTACTTAACCTCAAACGCTGCAGACATCACTATTTCATCATAGAAATGGATAGGAGTTTGACTCCCCAGTGATTCTTATGAGTCATACACAACTCGGTTGTCCTTTTGAACCTAAATCTTAGGATCTCCAGTCAACTAGGTTGGGTCGCCGTTGTGGTAACTCTTATTTAATAGGCTTAAGTCACATTCCCCTCGATGAATTCTCAACTAACTCTCTTGCTAACTCTTTGGTTAGTAGATCTGCTATATTGTTTTTAGACTTCACATATTCAATGGAAATAATTCTATTAGAGAGTAGTTATCTCACGGTGTTATGTCGACGATGAATGTGTCGTGACTTACCGTTATACATAAGACTCTATACTCTACCTATTATTAAGTGACTATCACAATGTATGTATATAGTAGGCACCGGTTTTGGCCACATTGGAATATCTTCAAGGAAGTGGCAAAGCCATTCTGCTTCTTTCCCATCTTTATCTAAAGCTATGAATTCTGATTCCATAGTAGACCTAACAATGTAAGTTTGCTTGAAAGATTTCCAAGATACAGCCGCCCCACCAAGAGTAAAGACATACCCACTGGTGGATTTTGAGTCTCTAGTATCCGATATCCAATTTGCATCACAGTATCCTTCAAGTACTGCTGGATATCTAGTATAATTAAGCCCAATGTTACGAGTAAATCGGAGATTTCTTAGAACCCTTATAATTGCTTTCTAGTGTTCTACTCTTGGATTACTCGTATATCTACTTAATTTTACTTACTGCATAAGTTATATCTGGGCGAGTGCAGTTCATCAAGTATATTAAGCTTCCAATAATTTGGGCATACTCTAATTGAGAAATGCTTTCCTGTACATTTTTAGAAAGAAACAAATTAACATCCATAGGTGTTTTAGCAAGATGATCATCATCTTTGCTAAATTTGTTAAGTATTTTCTCAATGTAATGAGATTGTGACAGAGCATAACCTTCTGATGTTTTGGTAATTTTCATACCAAGTATTACATCAGCAACCCCATGTCCTTCATGTCGAAAGTTTATTCAACATTTTCTTGATAGTTTTAATCTGGTCATTATTACTACTTATGATGAGCATATCATCCACATAAAGACATACTATTACATAACCTTTGTCTGTATTTTTAATATAAACACATTTGTCACATTCATTAATTTTAAAACCATTTGACATAAGCGCCTTGTCAAATTTCTCATGCCATTGCTTTGGCGCTTGTTTTAAACCATATAATGATTTAACCAATTTACATACTTTCTTTTCTTTTTCTGGAACAGAAAATCCTTCTAGTTGTTCCATGTAAATTTCTTCATCTAACTCACCATTTAAGAAAGTTGTTTTATCATCCTATTGATGAATTTCTAGATTGTACAAAGATGTAATGGCAATTAGCATTCTAATGGATGTTATTCTAGTAACTGGTGAGTACGTGTCAAAGTACTCAAGACCTTCTTTTTGTTTATATCCTTTGACCACAAGTCTTGCCTTGTATTTGTCAATTGATTCATCTGCTTTCATTTTTCTTTTGAAAATCCACTTGTACCGAAGAGGTTTACAACCTGGTGGTAAGTCTACTAATTCCCAATTGTGATTTTGCAAGATGGATTCAACTTCGCTCTTTACAGCCTTTTTCCATAAAAGAGCTTTAGGACTAGACATAGCTTCTTTGAAAGCTAAAGGCTCATTTTCTAACAAAAATGTTAGGAAATCTAGACCAAAAGATTTTGAGATTCTAGCACGTTTACTATGCCTAAATTCCTCTTCCTCATTTTGATCTATCTCTTACTCTTGTTCTTGATCTTTTTATTGATCATGACTAGTAATAGCATCATAAGATCTTTTATTAGTACTAGTCTCTTGTCCAGTTTTATTTGGAAATATATTTTCAAAGAATGATGCATTCTGAGATTCAATAATAGTATTTACATGCATTTCGAAATATTCTGACTTATGAATCAAAAACTGATATGCACTACTATTCTTGGCATAACTAACGAATATGCAATCAATAGTTTTAGGACCTATCTTAGTCTTTTTAGGACTAGCAATAACCACTTTAGCCAAACACCCCCACACTTTTAAGTATGTGCAAGATGGTAATCACATATGCCACATCTCATAAGGTGTTTGATTCACTTTCTTTCGGGGTACTTTATTAAGAATATAACTAGCAGAAAGTATTGCTTTCCCACACAAGTTTTGAGGTAAACCAGAACTTATTAACATGGCATTCATCATTTTTTTAAAGTCTTATTTTTCCTTTCAACAATTCCACATTTTGTTGAGGTGAGTAAGGAGCGGTGGTTTGATAAATTATTCCATGTTCTTTATAAAACTTATCAAAAGGTGATTCATATTCACCACCTCTATTACTTCTAAACTTTTTAATTTTCTTACCAAGTTGATTTTCAACTTCATTCTTCAAACTATTTAGAATAGTTTGAACCTGTTGGAAAATGGACTGAAAAAGGGTACTGTTTGGACAGAAAAATTTAAATTAATTTCGTTTAGAAATTCAAATAATTTTTTCGCAAGAATTTGAAAAAATTCAAATAAATTTTGTCTAAAAAATTAATGTTAGGACTGACCCGACCCACACCTGCGCCTAGCACGGCTCAGCTCGGGGCCAGCCGGTCGAACAAACGGCAGCGGCAGCTCGCACGCATGTGGTGGTTTGAGCCAAAGGTCACTTTGTCCATAACTCCTCCCTTCTACAAACTTGGGATGCCCCTTGGGACCCAACCCAAGTGTTGCCACCTAGAACTTATATATACACAAAAGTTCTTTTAAGTTTCCAATATGCGATAACCATTTCAATGGAAACCCACATTTTACTTCTTTAATAGTCCATTCCATGAACCCAAAAACGATGTCAAGTTCCCATTCACTCGTAAATGGTTTTGACAAACCGTTTGCACCGTGTGACTTGGCAAGTGGCAAAGAACACGTCACCTCTTTGGACCCACCCCAAAAGACGTGTGGGACCCACTCAAATTTGGGCTCAAAGTTGACCCAAAATAAGCCTGTAAAACCATAAATTTCAACAATTTATGCTACTAATTGAGTCAATGTGTTCAACATTTGGCAGGCAACATTCTTCTGGCCATCTCTGATTACATTGTTGCATCTATATGTGAAAATTTGCTACCTTGAAAGTCCAACTTTCTTTTCCTTTTTTTCTTTTTTTTTTTTTTTTTTTCCTTGTGATTTATCTTGCAAAACTGTATGTTGAACATATTGAGTCTCAATTGGTAGCAGAAGTATCTGGTTTAATCAAATCCATGAAAACATTATTTCTCTTGGCAAATAATTTTGCTACAATTGATGATTTTAATTTCTCTTTTTTTTTTTAATTTATGACCCTACCACAGTTACCCTTAAAAACTTTTTAATAAAGTTAAAAAAAATAAAAAATAAAAAACATAATGCAAATGGATAAGGCAATCAGATGATCCACATCAACATAACAGGCGATGATTTTTATACTTAAGATGCCTAAATGTGGGCTCTTATACTTTATGGTGATTTTTATCACATCTTTTTATATATTTGCTTTAGTTAGCCACAGTCATTTTAATTTTTTTTGTGAGTTTTTTTTTTTTATTATTATTATTATTATTATTATTATTATTATTGAACCAACATATTGAAAAAACAGTAACGGAAAAGAATAAAGACGACAAAGACAACTATACATTTAGAGTCGTGACAAAAATTTATAGCAAGTTATGACTTCTAAAACCAAAATTTGAAGTTTCGTTTGAAGATTCTAAGGTTGCGTTTGGTAAAGTTTTGTAAATATGATTTGAGAGCATGAGTTGTATTTTGAGTTTATGAGTTGTGGAATTATGATTTGAGTGTAGAAAATTTGTTTGGTTATGATTTTTGAATAGAGTGTTGAATTGAGTGTGAAATTGAGTTTTGAAAGTTTGATTTGACATGTGAAGTAAGAAAATTTGTTTGGTTATGAGTTTTGAAAAAAGTTTTCAAAACTTAATTCAAATTGTTATAACTCATAATAAAACACACTACTTTTGCACTATTGAAAATTCTGATCAACACTCATAATCAAACTCTTTTTAAAATTTAATTAAAAAAATTTATTATTAACAGAAAATAACATTAATCAATTTTTTAATTGAAAATACTACAAAGGAAATAATTTTTTTTCAAAATAAATATTCAAAAAATTTAACTCATAAATATTTAAATAATTTAAATAATCTAAAAAATTTAATAAGTAAAAAATTAAAATAAATATTCAACAAATTTAAATCGTAAAAATTTAAATAATTTAAATATTCAAAAAATTTAAATAATTTTAAATGTTAATATTTTAAATTTAAAAACAACTCTACACTCAAATCGTAACCAAACATATAAAACAAAATCAATTAAAAAATTATTTTTAAAACTCATAACCAAACACATAACTTGAAACTCCATACTACTTTCACATCTCTATACTCAAATCGTAACCAAGTACATAACAAAAAAATTAAAATATTTAAAAATATTTTTATAAAATAGAGTTTGAATTTATTTTTATAAAATATTTTAAAATTTAAAAAATTAAAATCGTAATATTTTGAAATTAAAATATTTAAAAAAAAAATCAAAAAATTAAAAAAACCATAACATATTTAAATATTAAAATATTTAAAATCTTAACAAAATTAAAATATTGATTTGAATTGAGTTTTGAAAAGAGTTTTGAATTATGTGTTTGGTTATGAGTTTTGAAAAGTAATGATTATGTTTTGAATTGAGTTTTGAGAAATGAGTGTAGAATTATGATTTGAAAGCTCAAAACAAACAATGCACTCAAATCAATGGGTAGAACTATAATTTCAATTGCTTACCAAACGGAGCCTAAGTTTCGCTATTATTACAATGTGAATTTCCATGCAGAGTTTTGGCTTATGTGCCTAAAGTGGTGAATTGTTCAATGTTCAATGGTTTTTTTGTTTGTTCATCACCTTTTCAAAGCTTAATCTTATGGTGGTTTGCGAATCATTATTGCTATGTGGAAAAAAATAAGGAAAAGACAAGAATTTGTAAGACAATTTTCTATGTTGTTTTGTGGTCGCCGTAATTTAATTTTCAACAATTTTCAAAAAAAAAAAAAAAACATGATTTAGTTGATTTTATTGAGGTGAGAGAGAGTAGCATTCTGGGTCAAAATAGCTAATTAATGATATCAATGTCTACTTACTATGTGAATGATTTTTTAAGATGCATGGAAGGAATCCAATCAAATATTTTTTAGATGCAAATAGATAAGGCAATCAGATCATCCAATCAAATGAAAACAAGGAAGTCATAATTCTATTCTTCATCTATAAAATAATGGGAATGAAAACAAGGGAAGTTATAATTCTAAAATGGTATCGAGGATCTTGAGTGGTCTTGTTGGCTGTCTCTGTCCCAGATAATCTGCTACTTCATATACTTCTTAATTTATAATATTATTGTTAATATGGAACACACTGTTCTTTTTCTGCTTCTTTTTTTTTTTGATCAGCAAAGAAAAATTTCATTAATCAATATGAAATTAAAGGTACAGGAAGATGAAATGCACTGAGAGAGATTCGGAAGGTACAAAATACCCCTACTACTGCTACTCGCAACCATACAACCAACCCCTTGGCCTCACGATATTTTTTTTTTAAACATAAAAGTTAAGATGAAATTCTTTTTCTGCTTCTAATGCCATAAAGTTTGTCAAATATTTTGTTTGAAATGCTTCATTTGTAAATTTCACTCTTTTGTTGTCTATGTTTGCATGGTTTATTCTGGCCTACCTGTATTATGTTTAACCAAAATAAATATGTTCATCTTCTTCAGACAATCTTTACCAAAAGAAGTATACAAATTACTTATAGTTAGTTGTCTATCTAAAGTGCGATTATTCACTTACCAAAAAAAAAAGTAATTAAAGATATTCAGATAGCTAAAAGCCACATGTCACATGTGTTGCCTTTTAACAGCATTTTATTCTTTGTCGTCTCGACTTTACATACGTTTCTGGTTTCTTTGATTACGTCACACTTACTAGTGCTGATTTGATTGATAATGTTGAATTGAAGTCTTTTTGCTGAAGGGTCTGTGGTTCATATACCACTTTGATAGGTCGTTACACACATTAAAAATAAATATTAAATTATACTAAATTTTTTTAGAATAATGGTAAGTTCAGGTATCGATCCACAGGGACAAATGTGAAATTAGACTAATTCAATCGTTAAATTCCTAAATAAATTTTGATTAAAAAGATTGAGAGATTTTATGACTAAATAGGAATTAAATGAAATTGAGAAATTAAATTGACAATTAAAATTAGGGTTTGAGATATTAATTTTTTGGAAAAAATCTTAGGACAAAGAATTCACCACTAACCACATAAATGAGAATTAACATCGGCTATCAATTGCAATCCGATTTGAAATATCCAATATTTCACAACTAAAAGTTTGAAATATTGATCAAGAGAGTTGTCGCATTCAACGTATAGGCACGAATCATCCCGAGTAGCATGAGGCGTTTGCTCTAAACTATGGTAGCAATACGACCAGTCTCTCGTAGTATGACTCGTCTCATACTTTGAATACAAACACAAAGAAAACTAACGTATGGAAAGCATTAAGACTTCACAGAGAGTAAAATACTTGAAGAGATAAAAAAAAAAAAAAAACAATGACTAAAAACTTCTAAATCATCCATACATTGATTCAAACCGATTCACGATCAAAGCTTATGAAAAATCCTATTACATGGCTAGTATAGCGATCCCAGTTTTGACCTGACCTTTGTTACATTCCGGACTCGGGTTTCGTGGTTTAATATTGTATCCATGTCTTGTTTTCCTCCTTTAACTTTTCGAATTTGAGTTTTGGAATATGTTGGGCGTGTTTGGAACAGGTTGGTTGTTAGTCGGTCCAGATTGTTGTTATCCAGATTTTTGCTTCTTCACTCGAGCGAGGCTTCTTGCGCTCGAGCGAGCCATGTGAAATTTGCTTCTTCGCTCGAGCGAGATTTCTTGTGCTCGAACGAGCTTTGTGTGCTCTCAATATTTTGCTCAGACGCAGAATTTCTGGGAAGGTTGAGGTATTCGCTCGAGCGAGGCTTCTTGCGCTCGAGCGAGGATGTGCGTCTGTAAAATACCTGAAGGTATGTATTTTACGCTCTCAAGCGAGGTCACTCGTTGTGTTTGGTCGCTCGAGCGACAACTCCTTCGCTTGAGCGAAGGTCACGTATATCAGTTCGCAGCAAAGCAATTTACATCACTTTTTGATTTCCATTCGTCTAAAAACCCTAATCCAGCACTCTCTCTCTTTAAAACTCTCTCTCTCTCTCTCTCTCTCTCTCTCTCTCTCTACAAATACTCCAAGATCCAAGCATCTCTACCTTACTTCCTTTGAGAAAAAAGTGGAGCATCTTGTGGGCCTCCATTTCATCCAAACCAAACTTGGTTTTGTGCACTTTTGAGGTTCTTCTTTATCTCCTTTGAGCCTCTACACTTGAGGTAGGGATATTCTACACCTTAATATGCTTTTAACCTAGATATGTGTTGTTGTGTATAGATGATGGGATTTGAGAGTGACTTTGAGTAACCTAGGGTTTGGGTTCAAAATTTAAAAGAGGGGTTTTCCATGTTGATCTATAAAATGACTATGGGGCCTTGTTTATGAAGTTTCTTTAGTGTTAAAATGGTGGAATCTAGCCGTTAGGTTGAATTTGAGGAAAAGGGAAAGATTTTCCCTAATTTGAGTTAAATAAATTATTTTGTATAAATAATGAAATTGATATGAGAAATTCGAAATTGGAAGGGTGTATGAATGAATGGTGTAGTTGGATTTGTTAAATCACTCACCTATGAAAATTTGATAGATTATCTGTTTAAAAGATTGTATATCTATTTTGGGCTATCGTTGGAGGATAGCTATGATTGTTGTAGAAACTGCATGTGGATTAAGTGAATTGAAACCTATCATTTAATTTACGTCATTGAATATGACTGTATGATTGAGATATTGAATATGTGTCGTGGATAGTCATTGTATATGACGATATTTTTAATACATTGCATATGTATTTTTGTTTGGGAGGAGATAGAGAATGTACTCCATTATTTGGGAGGAGATAGGGGATGGACTCCATTTAAAATTAAGTTGGCCGGAGTGTCTAGAGTGAAAGTCCCGAAATCTTATATATATATGGGTGCTGATTCCCTCGGACGAGAATCCGTAAAATAGCAAGAAAATTAAAGTGTTTGAACAATGGTTGTTATAAAATTGTGAACCAATGAGTTGTAGTCTCATTTGGGGTTGTTTGAATAACAAGGAACTATACTCATGAATTGATTTTAAATGAATGAATGCCAATGAATTGAGATGTAAATATCAATGTTGAATGGTCATAGAAAGAATGTAAATTGGTTATGTAAATTGAACATTTATCTGACACTTATATTTTAGTTAAACTTCATATATTGTGTTAGTTTATCTCCACTGGGCTTTGGCTCACCCTACTTGGGAAACCATTTTCAGGTACTGGTGACATGCCACCTCTAAGGACATAGCTTGAGAGGACTAGGGGCTGAAGGCTCTATTTTTGTTATACTTATGTTTAAATGTTTATTCAAGCTTGGGGCTTTACATGTATAGAACTTATGACTCTTTCTTTTGTTGTAACCAAGTGATATCTTGGAAAGGTGTAAGCCCGTAGGGCATTTATTTTGTTGTTATCAACTAGCGTTACATGTTGTAGCTTCAGAATGAACATTTATGAAAGTGTAATGCATGTAATACCTTTTGTAATATAAACTCTAATGAATGAAAGTATAACTTTTTCATTATGTTCATAGATCTTATGAATGGTTTATTTGTATAACTTTTTCATTATGCTCTTAGATCTTGTGACAACTAGGGTTTCATCAAAACCCTAGAAAAGAAGACTAGCCACTCATGGAGAAGTGGGAAGAGGAAAAGGATGAGGAAGAAGCCCCCATGGAAGTTGTCCTTTAAGCTTGAGAAGAAATCACCTCCTTAAAACCCTAGTCTCCCTTTCTTTCAAAATAATTTTCGAACCCTAGGTTTGCCTATTTTTTTTCCTTTTATTCTCAGCAAAACACACCCAAAATTTTGTGCACACGTCCCTAGACGGGCCCGCTCGATCGCCCATGTGGACTGATCGATCATGCGGTGAAGCTTGGCCACACATGCGGTGGTCTGGCTAGCTCAGATTTTTCACTTCTCGCACGGAGGATCTACTTGCGCACCCTTTTTGATTGAATTTATGTATTTCCTGCCAAATCTGTACAAGTGCACGAAACACATCATCTTCACCAAATAAACAAAATTGAAAAACTAAAAATGTAACTTAAGTGGCCTCAATATGGTATCTTTCGGCCTACATCACACTTCCTACTAAAGGAAGCATTCCCAGAAACAAGTTGGGATCAAGATTCTGGCAAAATATTGAGAATTTGTTGCATATAATTCAATAACATATAATAAATCAATTACAAAAATAGCTACACAAACAGTGAGTTTGAAGGAGTGATAGGGTTTTTTTTGATTTTTGGTAAGAATAATGGTTAAATGATTAATTGTTAGTAATTGCTTTTTTGTACCTAACACAAGGTTCGATTTTAAAGCCGGATGAGTACACATCATTATTGTATTAGTGATTTCATTAATGAGCATTTAATTGTCCTCAGCTCAGCTTCCACTAATGACCAGGTCTCTTTCTCTTTCTCTTTCTCTCTCTTGCTCAACAATAACCTTTGTTTCCCCCCTAGTTTTCTTCCTCATTTTTCTTACCTTTTTTTGGATTTTCATAGTTCAGAACTTGGAGGTGATTTGCATTTAGCACCTGTGTTCAGAATTTTCTATTTTCAGACTATTAAGAGAAGGTTGAATTTTGCGTTCCTTATTTGAAAAATAAAAAATACGTAAAACCCTAATTTTATTTCTAATGACGTCTACAATTGCATATCGGTTGTTGAATTTTTTTTTATATATTTTATTTTATTTTATTTTATTTTATTTTTAGTTTTTGGATTCAACCTAAGACCCAATCTCTTGCCACCTTAGGGGTAAATTTAGGGACGATGTTTTAGAGGTCTCTTGCATTACTCTTTGGAAAATATAAGTAGACATAATTTTTTTCAAGAACGGATCACATGAGAGACAAACAATGGGATCCATTTGTGTGAGGCCCACATGTATCTCACTCTGTGTCCCTTCTATAAAATAAAAATAATAATAATAAAAAATTGTTTTGTATGCAGCACAATTGTTCTTGTGGGGAGATGGGTTTCGAGCAGCAAAAACGTAGTTTTTGAAATGGGATAAGATTTTATATATTTTTCTCAATATCATTTCAACAAGAGTCTCGTGCACTAGGCCTTTTTTGTGTGGACTATATACATGAGGTCTATTTTCTAAATCAGAAACACACGGGGACAGAAGCTTACTCGGGAGTGTAGCAAGTGATTTAGAAAAACATTCTCCTTTTCGTCTATATATATATTTGCATAATTACACTTTTCATAGGAGTTATTCCTTTTACTTACTGTTCTACAGGGAATTGTTTTCACTGGGAGTAATGTTTGTAATTGAACTTCAGGTTAGAGGAATGCTAAAATTAGGAATTTAGTACATCTAACTTGGAGGTAGTTTAAGTTTCTTCTCCAATTGGAGGTAGCTGATATGCAAGGTTATTACTTGAAAATGGAGTATGTTAAGCACCTCCCTTTGGTTGCTGGTGCCATGATCGATTCATAAGATATATCATTAATAGAAATGAACTTGCTTGTTATAATATTGGTTTAATTTACTAATGTTCTGGAATTGAAATCTGCCTTCACCTTTTTCTATAGCTAGTAGCCAATGAATGTAATGATGTTAATGGGTGTGAATTATAATTGTTGCATATCGAATGAGTACAGGAACTTGGAGAGTAGATAATAGATATAGAAGGGATGTGTTCAAAAATGAAAAATGAAGTTTTTAATGTGGTTTAGCTTAGTACATAAGTGAATTGTCTGGTTATATTTCCTTTACTTTGTCTAATTGTCTTGCTAATGTTGTGGTCATGATGTGGCAGATTGAGTCTTCTTTTTCTTTTTTCTTTTTTTTCCCCAGTAATCTATATATTGGTATTAAGAATTAATAAAAGATTAAAGGGTTTTCGTAGCATTTCGTTTATGATCCTAAACTTTTCTTTTAACAATCCCATGGATTCCTCATGTGAGATAGAAAAGATTGCAAATGTTTTTATCATGCATCAATCATCCAATGTTATTAGTTATAATTCCCTGTATAAGCATGTTAGTTAAACAATGTTGAGATCAACTATGAACCATGCAAGGTAACCATTCTTCATCTTGTTTTCACAACATTAATGTAAACTATGTCTATCTTGGAGTAATTATTTTTAAATTTTTGTAGCAAGTTGATTTAGTTTAATCTTTGTTAACTCTTGAATATTGATAGTAAATTTTGGGTGGCTTTGTGTACTAAGATTTATGTGTGATTGCTGCAGATACTACAATTGACACATTAAATTGCAATCTATTAAATTAATCTATCATTGGATAATTTTTAATTGGTAATCTATTTGAGAGTTTGGCCTATTCTATGCAAGTTCTGCAAGCTTGTGTCGATTTGAAGCTTAGGAGCTCTCTGCTAGATTTTGAATGCCATTTCAACGAAGCCCTTGAGAAGAAGATGCTATGAGTTGAGTTGTTTTGTTATGTAGGTAGATATAACTCCCGTTACAATCTGTTCATTGAATAGTTCAATGCTACAAACAATGCTTATGGCACTAGCCTTATAAATTGGAAATGATACTTTTAAAATCTCTGTCTGTTTATGATATACAATCAAGATATTACATACTAATAAATCAGAGCATGGTATTTGTTTTTTTATTGAAATATCTTTTGCTTAAGCCTCTTTGAGTGTGATGAGCATTTTTTTTTTTTCGTGTAGTTGAATTTTAATTTGGAAATGAATAGATAGTCTGGTGATATATTTAATATTTTATGTTTGGTTGTTGAGAAATCAATAAAGGAATATAAGTTGATGTTCAAACTAATATTTTTAGAGTAATTGTTACAAAATCAAAAGGCCAAAAAAAAAAAAATCAAACTTTTAGAGACCAATTTTAGTTGTCTCAAAAAAATTATAACCTTTACACACCACTTTCATTTGTCCCAAAAACTAAAACTCTTAGAGACCACTTTCATTTGTCCAAAAAACTAAAACTTTTAGAGACCAATTTATGTTGTCTCAAATTTTTTTTTTTCTTTCTCTATAACTACTTCTTTTGCTCTGGGCTGTTATTAGACTTTTTGTCTCAAAATTAAAACTTTTTGCAAAACCCCATATTTTTGTCTCTAAAAGTCTATTTATAGTGATAAATGCAAAATTTTATCTCCAAAAGTCATTTTTTTTTTTGACAAACTTCGCAACAGAGAAGATTAGTTGGCTAAAGCTTTTCCCAACAAATATTATACTTTTAGGAACGGAATAAATTTGTTTCAAAAAAACTGATTTCTTGTAGTGTACACATACACATGTTTGTTATGACACATAAAAGATAGGAAAATATATTAAAATTCATAGAGTTAAAAAATATTATTCTAAGAAAAGAAGTAAAACTCATTTCCATATCTTCTACCATTTTTCAAACATAACTTTGTTACATATTTGTTAGCCTCTAACAAAAAAAAAAAAGAAAAAATATCACTTTGATTTTTTGTTTTAGGCCTTATTATATGTGGTTGAGGCGGCCATGGCCAGGCTGGCTTAGTACATAACATTATTTGTAGCACCACTATTTATTTACGTACGTAACCCGCCTATAAATAAGTTTGCATGCCTTGATCTTATTATCAAAAAAACAAACACAAAACACGAACACCGATATTGCCACACAAACACAGAGAGAAAGAGAGAGAGAGAGAGAGAGAGAGTTGTAATTATGGTGAAGCTAGGCATATTTGTAGTGCTTTACTCAATAGCAATTGCTATGCAAGTTGTTTGTGGCATTGCAGAGAGTCTCAAAGAAGGGGAACAATGGTTCCGTGATAAGATCAGCACCAACAAAGCAGAGCAAAAGGTGACCAAACTTCACTTCTATTTCCAAGAGTTGAGGGGTAACGCCACCGACGTGGTGGCTCAGGCCAACAGCAGTGCCACATCACCTACATTCTCTGGCGCAACCTTCATGACGGATGACCCATTGACAGTTGGTCCTTCACAAACATCCAAGGAAACTACTACAATGGAAGCACTCTCATTGTTCCGGCCTCCAACCCAATAACTCAGACCAAACACAAATTGCCGGTGATCAGAGAGACTGGTGTTTTCAGGATGGCCCGTGGTGTTGCTCTGTTAAACACCATTTTTTTCGACACTGCCATCGGTAATACCACTGTCGAGTACAATTTTATAGTTCAACATTATTAATTGAAGTTCTTGTATTTGTGGCACTGGCATGCCCTCTTCTTCTGTCTTGTTTGTTTCCTTTCTATTTCGTGTTATTTTCCTTTCTTTGTTTGTTTTGTTTTGTTTTGTTTTTTTTTTTATATATATTTTGTTTTGTGTGTGTGCGCGCGGGCGCACTTCCTCTATTGTTGTTGTTGTTTTTTTTTTTTTTTTTTGAGGACAAACACAGCATAGAAATCCCATTAGTTTGCAAAATATTGTCTTACAGTAGTTGCAAGGTAATGAGCAGACTGGACAACATCTCTCTTTACCTTTTCTAATACAATATATTCAAAATGTTTACTAAGAACAAAATATCACTTAAAATAGATTGAAGCTGCCAGTCATTGTGTTGATCATAATTCTGTAGAAGCTGTACCAAGACCAGGCAATGTGTTTGCAGAAGAAGACTCTTCATACCCTGCTTGTATGCCCAACACAGGACCTGGACCACTACATCAGCTTCCGTTTGCTGGGGGGAAAGCATCGGTGGCCCCAAAATGGCTTCCTCATGGACCAACTGGTTACCTTCATCAAGACAGACCCAAGCCAACCCAGTCCTTTCGTTGACCAAGAGCCAAGACCCATCTACGACGATGCGTTTTCGCTAAAAATCTGCATTGAGTGATGCAACATTCTACAAAATAACTTGATTAGCAATTACCTTGTAGGTAATATTACAATAGTGGGATAGATCATAAGGAACATTATGTAGTGGTGAAAGAAACATGGATAATAATTCACGGGCTATTGCTAATGTGCGATCAATGGACATAGCTGCATAATGAAATTCAGCAGAATTACGTTGCAGCTAGATAGCCCATAATAGAGCAATGGAATGAGATAAAATCTCAAAATCACGAATCTGTTGCACCCAACTTTGAAACCATGAAAAGAAGGATAGTGGAGTTCCAACTCCAAAATCTAATCCCAATACAGACCAGCACCAAACCCTTTGGGAGACTGGGCAATCAAAAAATAAATGTTCAATAGTTTCTTCATGCTCAAAGCACCGTGAACAGATTGGATCAATATTCAGCCCCCGTTTCTTGAGTTCACGTTTGACCGAGAGAATGTTGTGAAGACATTTCCACACAAATAAAATCCATTTGGGAGGAATCTTTAATTGCCACAATCGTTTCCATACTATCCAGTCTGGATCAGGCCTACAATAGTAGGGGAATTGTCGGATTAAAGCCTGCTTGTAACCCGATTTGACCGAATAATGTCCACATTTAGTCGGACCCCAAACAATTTTATCCTCAATGCCTTCCTGTGGGATGTGGATGGATAAAATATGAGGTATAATATGGTCAAGAAAAAACAAGTTCAATAAATCCACTCGTCAAGATCGAAGTGATGGGTCAATGAAGTGCTCAACCTGTATTTCAGGACAAACATCACTCAATCCTCTTCCCCTACAATGGAGACTAACGGAATCTATTGTTCCTCAAACGGATTAATGCGTTGCCCATTGCCCACTACCCACTGAAGCCCAGAAATTAAAAACGTACGTCCCCATAATATGCTTCGCTATCCCCATGATGATGACGAAGATTGCTTAGTTTCAAGAAACGAACGTCGTTGACAATATTTACCTAGCAAAACTCGTGAAATCAATAAATTGGGTGAGGACAAAACCCGCCATGCCTGTTTCTAATAATGCTTGATTGAAGCATGTAAGGTTTCTAAAACCTAGACCACCCCAGCCTTTAGGAAGGCATAAATATGTCCATTTTTTCGAAGATAGCCCTTTACCCCTGGGTGAAGCCCAAAGAAACTAACGAATAATAGTTGTAAGCTTATGCTGGAAAGAGTCAGGCATACGGAAAACAGACATTAAGTACACAGGAATGGACAGAAGGACATGTTTCACCAAAATTCCCCTACTTGCAAAGTTCAAAAATTCACATTTCCATCCTTGTTACTTAGAATTTACTTTACTCAAAATGGAAGTAAATATCTCCGACTTAGTACGCCCCGAGAACCCCAAGTAAGCACCCAAATAGATCCCGGGTTTGGATACAACCTTCACACCAAACAGGGAGACAAGCCAGTCCGGGCCTGAATGTAAAAAATTAGGGCTGAGAAAAAGCTCCGATTTATGAAAATTTATGCGTAGCCCTGAGTAGTAGCATAATGCATTTAAGAACCAATGGAGGCACCAAATTTCCTCTGGCTTATAGTTTAGGAAAATAAAACAATCGTCAGCAAGAAGCAAGTGTGAAATGGAGGGGGACTGTCGGCTAATGGCAATACCTCGACAGACATTAATAGACGCCAAATGAACAAAACCTTCTAACAATACTTGCATGACCAACAAAAATAAATACGGCGAAAGGGGGTCTCCTTGCCTAAGACCCGCATAGGGTTCAAAAAATTCCAAAGGGACTCCATTAATCAAGACAACAAATTGGACAGTAGAAACACATTGAGAAATCAATTGAATCCACTTAGGTGAGAACCCCATTTTAGCCATTACTGCCTCAAGGAAAACCCAACTAACTCTGTCATAAGCTTTGTTCATATCCAACTTCAACCCAAAACTGGATAAACGCCCCTGCTTTTTCTTCTTTATATATTCAAGAATTTCGTGGGCCAACAAAATATTATCTAAAATAAGTCGACCCTTCAAGAAAGCACATTGATTATCGGCAACTAAATTAGGCAACACCAAACTAAGTCTATTAGCTAGAACTTTAGCGCCTATTTTATAAAGCACATTACACAAACTGATGGGCCGATAATCATTCACAGTAAGTGGGCTCTTCGTCTTAGGAATAAAGCAGATGAAGGTTTTGTTGAGCGGTTTAAATAAAGACCCCGTATTAAGAAACCCCAAAACAGCTTCAAAAACCGATTGTCCCACAACCGACCAATATTTTTGGTAAAAACCCGCTATAAACCCATCCGGTCCCAGTGCCTTAAACTTCCCCATTTGAAACACAACTTTTTGTATTTCCTCAGTGGAAAATGGTTGTTCCAAAAGATTGTAATGATTTAAAGTCAAATGACAATTAATGACACTAAGTAAATTAAAATGGGATGGAAATGAACCTGATTCCAATGATTCAGTGTAAGAGTCCTTCGAAGGTGAAAAAAGTTGCTGAAAATGCTCCACAAATGCTCTTTGAATGTCCTACGGATGAGTAAGAACATGTCCATCATTGTCTTGAATGAATGAGATGCGGTTTCTGCTCCGTCTTCAGGACGCCATTCTATGCAAAAATTTGGTATTGCAGTCCCCGAAATGCAGCCAATGTTGTTTAGATCTCTGAGCCCAATATAATTCCTGTTTCTATAGCAAAATGTCAAGCTGAAAACGCAAGTCCAGCTCAGAAGAATGTAATCCCGATGATTGTAGCGAGCCCTGAACCTGCTGTAAATGAGCTTGAATATCTTCAATTTGACCCTTCAGGCTCCTGAATGACAACGTATTCCATTTTTTTAGATGTTTGAAAAGTATAGCTTGGCGTTTTAAACATGAATCTGCCCCTTGAATGGGCATCTTCCCAACTTTTTGAATAATATCCTGAGTTGATGGATCTGTCAACCAAACCGCCTCAAATCTGCCCCACTTCTTACCTTAGAGTTCCATCCGGCTAGTGTCAAGAAGTAAAGGGCTATGATCTGACCTTTGTATAGGCAATGTGACTAAAGAAAAATGAGCGAAAGCTGCTACCCAACTAGAGGAAGCCAATACCCTGTCCAGCCGCTCATAAACCACATCTGACTCTTTCCTATTGTTACACCAAGAATACCACACCCCTTGAGATGGAAGATCAACTAACCTGTTACGAAAAATTAATTCATTACAAGCCGAAGCTCCAGGAATAGTGCATTTGTGGGAACTTAATTTTTCTGCCCACCCATGAACCTGGTTAAGATCCCCCATAATAATAAATGGCTTTTGAAAGTGTTGAATCTTAGCTTCTACAAGACTCCATACCTGTCCCCTACTGAGAGTGAAAGGAGACCTGTACATAAAAATAATAAACCAATTTCCTTGCACATTGTCTTGAACCTGTAAAATAATAAAATTCGTGTCCCGCTGACATATCTCGACCAGATTGCCATCATGCCAACCGACCCATAATCCACCAGATCTCCCCATACTATCAACTCCGCAATTATACTTGAATCCCAAAGAATATCCAATTTGGTTAACCTGCTGAACCGTGCGCTTTGTCTCCATCAAGAAACAAATATCTGGCCTGTACTTCTGGGTCAAATTTCTAGCTGCTTGAACTGTCAGGGGATTGACCCAGACCCCTGCAGTTCCAGCCGAAAAGTTTCATGGCGTGCGAGGAGGTTGTTGTGGGACAACCTCCCGCGAAACCCTCCAATTCGATACAAGAATAGGATCCAATGCTAATGCCATAAACTGACTAGTTTGTTACTGAACATGAGCTAAATCCAACTGAATGCTTGACTGTGGTATCTCGTAACATGGTTCATGGATTTCCGGCGAGCTGTCCTTAGTGTCGTAGCCCGATTCCGAGGTGATGAAAGTTTGTGCAAGTAGACCCATGGTGTCAGGCCGTCCATGCTGATTTCCTCTATTCTGACCCCGACGAGAGCTATATGCTTGACCTGATCGAGAACCCATCACTACAAGAAAAATCATTTTTGGCGACTAAATTTTTAGTCGCCAAAAGTGATTTTTTAGTGGCCAAAAGTCGGGTTTCAGGTTTTCTCGACTAAATTTTTTAGTCGCCATGTTGGTCGCTGGAAAAACGTCGCGGAAGGTATTGGCGACTAACTCACTTTTAGTCGCCAAAAACAAACTCTGTAGCGACCACAAATTTCGTCGCCAAAGCTCCTTTATTTTTTTTAAATTATACATTTGGCGATAAATTTTTAGTCGCCAATAGTAAATTATTTTTTTTTTAATTTATACATTTCCCGACTATTTTTTTCGTTGCCAATACTGAAGCTTTTGGCGACCACCTCTTTTAGTCGCCAAAAGCATATTTAAAAAAAAAAAATGTTGAACCTGTTGCTCGCAGGTTTCGAACCTGAGACATCCCATCATCACCACACTCCAAACCTTTTGCAACACACCCCCTCCACTATGCCACAATAACATTACATGAATATATATGCAATATATATTATTTATATAGTATATTAACCGCTATTAATACAAAATAATATATATAAATATAATTTTTTTAATTCAATATACTTTATGTAAAAAATAAATTATTTACTAAAAAAAAATTTAGGCCACTTTTGGCGACTAAATTAAATTTTTAGTCGCCAATTCTATCATTTTCGGCTACTAATTATAATTTAGTCGCAAAAAAATTAAGTTTCGCCTAAAAATAAGTAGTTTTGGCGACTAAACTTGTTTTTAGTCGCCAAAAAGTCCCCTTTTGGCTACTAAACTGAATTTTAGTCGGCAATGGACTATTTTTAGCTACTAATTTTTTTTTGTAGCCAAAAAGCTTCACTTTCAGCGACTAAACTGTTTTTAGTCGGCAAAACACCAACAATCGGCGACTAATCTGTTTTTTAGTCGCCAAAACCATCACTTTTGGCTACTAAATTATTTTCGTCGCCAAAAACTGTCACTTTTGGCTACTAAACAACCTTTAGTCGCTAAAACCCCCACATTGGGCGACTAAACTGCCTTTTAGTCGCTAAAAGCCTTGTATTCGGCGACTAAACTCTTTTAGTTGGCAAAAGTCACCAATTTTGGCGACTAAATCCATTTTAGTCGCCATTTGTACTACTTTCAGCGACGAAAAAATTTATTTTAGTTGCGAAATCTGTATTTTCTTGTAGTGCATAACAACAGGGAGTTGTCTCGACCTATGACATAATTTTTGACGGCGACGTAGTGATGAAAACCTGGGCCACCCATCCCTTGCTAGGCACGGGACTGCATGGCCATGTGTGACAGACGGTAGAGTTGGCCGAACTCGCTTCAGTCGACTATATTGCCTTCATAAAAAATATCCCAATCGGTGAGGATAGCACGTTGAGTCTGAAACTATACCCGCATTGTGCATGGTCAACTCGATCTCTCGGTCCCCTAATGGACCACTTATCTCATCTATCGCAGCCATTGACTCTGTGTCATATAAGAATTCGAAGCCTAAGTCCACTTCACGCATTCTTTTCCTTATTGGAGGCCCACTCTGAATTGATAAACGTTCAGCTATTAGAGTTGAACTCTGGGGTCCATTGTCCATCATGGAGCTGGTTTGGCCTACTTCGAAAGTGACTGAGCCCACATTCGTCCACCTTCATGGGCTTGATATCGTGAAGGCCCGAGTATTAATTGGGGCCTCACCCATAGGGATATTCAACCTTGGGCTAGGCCCATTAATTTGAAGAGCTCTAAGGACATCCTCATTTGAATCAACTAAGGAATCCTGGTCAAGGCCATTAATGAAGCTAGCACCATGATAAGTTTGTTGTGCTTGTCGCGGAGAAGCTGTCAATTGCTGACCCCTTCAATCACCAACTACCCCGATCTGATCCCCATTGATGAGAGTTGACCCTCCCATTGATTCCACATTACTTCTAGCTCACCTATCGAATCCACGGGAACCCGAAAGTACATTGGAAACAACTGTACGCGTCTCCGATGAAGATACTGGCAGGAGAACTCCATCCCTCCTTAGAGCTGGCAACAGTGTCTCACTACCCTCAAGCGTCCCCTGTTGTAATCCAGCGTCCCAAACCCGTTCCTACATATCGGCAAAGTTAGCATCCAGATTAACATTATGTACATTGTTAGATGGGCTTACTTCTTCTGGTATCTCCACATGGGAATTTGTGGTATGTTGAAAGATACGAGTAGTGCGACGGTCCGACCTACGGGCATTAGCACGAATACTAGCATAATACATTGGATGCGTCTCTTGAATCATCTCTGGGGAATGAAGTCTCCTGCCCATTTCCTGGAGATTGGCATCGATTTGCCGTTGAGCCTCTTTAAATGACAAAGCACAAGTTGTAATCATGTGGTCTACTCGACCACAATTCCGACAAACCTTACACACCTGCTCATAGCTACAACTTATCCAATGTTGTTGGCCGTCACGAAACTTGAGAAAACATCCACTGATCAATGGCCTATCAAGGGAAACCCACACTCGGAGACGAAGAAACCGAATATTGCGAGGCATTAGAGAGTCGATATCTACTTTAACCACTTCTCCAACAGCTCATCCTAAACTGGACCCAGCTTCTTCAGTATAGCATTCCAACGGTAACCCATACAACTAAACCCAGATCATCATTTTATCAAAGATCAATCGATCGAGAACCAAATCCGGCTTCCAATAATCGACAATTAGTAGTGCCCCTTGGAGAGCATATGGACCATTTTCAGCAATACGGTGCATGCCCCCTATGCGTTCGAACAGAAAAACTTAGTGATTTTCACTACGGCCATAAACATGCACTGACCCTTCCAATGTTAAACACCATTTTTTTGGATTCTGCCGTCGGTAATACCACTGTCGAGTACAATGTTATAATAGTTCAACATTATTAATTTAAGTTCTTGTATTTGTGGCATGCCCACTTCTTCTGTCTTGTTTGTTTCCTTTCTATTTCATTTTTTTTTTTTTTTTTTGGTTTTGTTTTGCTTCCTCATGAGTGGTTGTCATGACACATGGGATTCGTTGTATCATTTTACTTCTGCTTGTTTCATTGCATTGCAATAAATATTACCTACTGTTGTTTGATATGGCTTATGAAACTGTTTTTATTAAAAAAAAATTAAAAAAGAGAAAATTTACGTGCAGGTTTTAACTTTCACTAATTTTTAACTTTCAACAATAATTTAAAAAATTTGTCATAGAAAAATATCATTAATTGTAAGTTTTAGCGATAATTTATAAAAATCAAGACAAAAAAAGTCATTTATTGTCAATTTTTAGTGACATATAAAAAATCATCACAAAAAATTATTTTTGGTTATGATTTTACTATGACTTATTTTCAATAAGATTTGGTAAGAATTAAATCCGATTATTAAGACCCACAGATAATTTACTCATAAAAAAACCCATTTGACCTCTACAACAAAATAAGTTAATAGGACTTTTTAGTGCATCAAAAAAGTCAAAAGACTTTCGTGCACCTATCTTTTTAATAAGACTTTTCAGTCCTTCTCTTTTAAAATTGTTGTTGGTTCATCGATTTGGGAGGGATTGGAAAATAAAAATAGAAAAGATAAATGAAATTTAAATAAAATATAATTACGTTTCACTTACGTTTGATAGGCCTTTTTTCTTTTTCTTTTTTCTTTCTAAATCCCGTTTCCAAATTTATGAACCAAGGGCCCGTTTGTTTTGGGAGATAGAATGGAGGGGATTGATAATGAGGGGATTAATAGTGAGGGGATTGTTAGTGAGGGGATTGATAGTGAGGGGATTAATAATGAGGAATTGTTAAATTATTTTTATATAAAATAATAAAACAAATAAAAAAATATAAAAAATTAAACATTATATTAAAAAAAAAATTCCCAATATATAAAAAATAAAAAAATTTCTAATGCCCTCACTATTTTCTAATACCATCTCTACCTCCTCCTTACCAATCCCCCTTCCAAGGGTATTAGCAATACCAAGGGACTAATAGTCCCAACCCTTTCTCTGCAAACAAACAGGGACTTTGTAATACCTTGGTATTACTAGTCCTAATACCTTGTCTATAGCCCAAAACAAACGGGCCCAAAGAAATCCTAAAAAAATTAGGGCCTTAACCAAACACCTTAATGGCCTAAAGAAGGCCGACACTGCAAAACGGGTGGTCCATATTAACTACTAGGTCCTGAATTCTAGTCCGAGCTCGTGGGTTATACCAAGGGTTTTTGTGCGGCTGGTCTCGATCAAGAAAATGGGCTTTTATGGGTTATCACCGCTAGTTGACTAAAATCAAGCAAAATCATCGCAGAAATTTGGTTGGGAAAAATTAAAGACCTGTTTGGACATGAATTCTTAAGGGAGGGGGGAATTGAAAATATAAAAAATCCAAAAGAATTGAATTGCTCTATTGTGCTTTGAATGTCAATTGCTCCTAAATTCCTAATTAAGAAATATATGCAAATTAAGCACATGAATTCTTATGAAGAAGAAAAAAAGCGAAGTAAAATTTAAAACAAACAAAATCCAAAAGAATTGAATTCCTCTCTTTGAATGTCAATTGCTCCTAAAATAGATGCATTTAGATCCATCCAATTATTCAAAAAATATGCAAACTTAAAGTGAATTGTATTTTATTAATTTTAAGCAAGGACAAGGAGTAACAAGATTACATAATTAGTTTATGTTCTTGATCTAGTCCTCAGAGGATGCTATTTTATTTTGGCCTAGACTCTCAAGACATTTTTTTGTTTTCAAATCAGATACCAACAGTTGAAGAAAGTCCTGAGATGTAAATATGTCTGTTAGTTTTGGTGATCAAAATCTTGACATCGCGAGTGAACCGAAAATCCAAGTTTATGGAAAATTATAATCAAACTGATTAATGAAGGTAGACAAAATGATTGAAACCGGTTGATTTCGGTCAGTAATATTGGTCTTAAGGATAACCGTTTTCTCCCACCTATCCTGCACGGGTTTCCCCTCACTACAAGAATTTACACATTTGGCGACCACTTTTACCGACCAAAAAAATTTTAGTCGCAAAAAAATACATTTGGCGACCAAATATTAATTAGTCGCGAATGATCGTTGTTTTTGGCGACCAAATATTATTGGTCGCAGAAGGTTATATTTTGGCGACCAAAAAATGAGTTGGTCGCAGAAAGTGGTATACTTTTCCCGACTAACTACAAATTTGGTCGCGGAAGGTCACATATTTTTTGGCGACCAAATTTTTGGTCGCCAACAATTTATTTTCAGCAACCAAAAAAAATTAGTCGCCAAATTTGTATTTTTAGCGACCAATATTTTAGTCGCCGTTGATTGAGATTTGGCGACTAAAAAAGTTTGTCGGCGAAGGTACTTTTTCCGCGACTAATTTGGTCTTTTGGTCGCCAAAAATTTGGGAGGGAAATTTGAACAACTAGGAGGGGGGAAATGAAATTTTTTGGCGACCAAAAAAATTTGGTCGCCAATCAAAAAACGACGTCGTTTTGTACCTGCAAAACAAAAAATAAAAAATAAAAAAAATAAAGGCAAATCCAGTGAGTAGCCTTTGTGTATGTGAGGCCGATTTGAACCCTTCTTCCTTTGTGGAATCTATGGAAGGGTTGACGAGTGATATTATCGCGATGAACCCTTCTTCCTGGGTGTCGGGTGGTGGTGGTGGTGGTGGCGGGGGGTGGGTGGTGGTGGCGAGTGGGTGGCAGGTGGCTGGTGGTGAGTGGTGGTGGCAGGTGGTGGTGGGGGGTGGGTGGTGGTGGCGGAAGACGGTAGTGAAAAATGGTGGCGGGTGGTGGCTAGTGTTGGATAGTAAAAAAAAGCCTGAAAATTCAAAACGGAAACACATTTTTTGAGTTTATATTTTTTGGCCAAATTTTTAAACTGAGACAACTGATTTATAAATAAAAAATTTACCAAATAAATTTTTATTTGAGTTTTTAAAATTTTTATAAATATAAGCTGTAAACGTAATGTTATCCAACTATACCTAAAAAATTAAAAAAAATAAATAAATCAAAAGTCTCTACTTTTCAACCTCAACATCAATCTTAAAAATAAAGTAAATAAACAAAAACTCAAAGCATTTTCTGAGCAGTGAGGAGGGCGACGAAGAAAAGAAGAGATGATGAATCCTCCATCTCCATTACCATACCTCACCTTTCTTCCTTCACTTCCTAACCCTAACCCTAACCCTAACTTCTTATATTCTCATCTCCAGCACCATCCCTCTTCCACCACCACCACCACCACCAACTCAATCACTTTACCACTGCCACCTCCGTCTCTGCCACAGCCTCCCGATCTCCCAACCGTTCTCTCAACACTCAAAACACCTCATCCACCTCTCTGAAACCACCCTCCACTCCATCTCCACTCTCCTCCCCACCACCGCCACCGCCCTCTGCCCCTGCCCTTTCAATTTCCACTACCGTCTTCCGCCGAAATCCCTCTTCCGCCACTCCCTCCAATGCCCTTCTTCTCCTTCTCCCATTCTTAACTTCGACCGCCTCCTACTCCAATCACTGCGCTACCCCAACACTCTTAAACCCTCCCAACAACTCTTCAATGAGAACCGTTTCCTTCAAACCCTACACGATCCCAACTCCGACCTTTACTTCTCCCTCGATGATTACTGTGACTTTGGCCCCAATTTCTTCTACCCTAATGGTGCGAAACTTCAAGTTCTAGCCCCCTAATCTTCCAAGCATTGTTTTTGTTTTATAGGGTTTTTGAACTTGATTTTCGATTTCTCTGTTTTATAGGCCAAATCAACCGAAGAACAAATCGAACCTCTTTTCGATTACCACCGTGTTCAACCCTTCGATGTTGTCTGCGTCGACGGTCTATCCTCTCTCTCTCTCTCTCTCTCTCTCTCTCTATATATATATATATATATGTATGTCTCAGACATTTCTTTTGTCTCAACTCATTTTCTGCTCAACGTTCTTCAGATTTTTTTTTACGACCCTTAATATGAATCAAATCACTCCTTACAAGTGCATTATTTGTTTTATGTTGCATCTGATATTTTTCCTCATTTTATCTTCAATTGGTGCCACTTCTAACTTCATGCATTTGTTTCATATTTGCATGCCACTCATCATCTCAACATTTTCATTTGTAGTACCCTGAATTTTTTAAACATGTTACACTGATTTTTTGCCCATATAAATGAAAAATGTTTAGTGTTGTCTCTATAATATAAGATAGTTAGTGTGCAAACTTTCAATAATATTTTATCTGCTCTCATTGAGAGTATAAGCCATAGCATTATTTCATGAAAAGTAACATAAATGTTCATCAAACAAGAATAGGGATCTTGTCGACCTAGCATCATGGTTAAAAAGCAAAAGAGGATGCATTGATATGGTTTTTGCCTAAATCTAAACAATCTGGCATACATTGTAGTGTCACCAACTTTGTGAAATAGGTGAACATGGTGTTGCTCGTGTGTTCTATTTGTGTTATTCTCAGAGGTTATTTCTTTTCATCTATTTTTGAATTGGCTGTTGTTAACTCTTTGAACAGACTTTTTTTGATCATGTTACTTGGTACTTGTTATTTCTCTTAGTCTTAGAAGAAAAAGTACTATGAGATTTCAGTTCTGATGTGTTTCTTCCACTATGTGAACATGGGCCATCTCAGTCTCTCAAATGTGGAAATACAGTGGGATACAAGCATTTGGGAGGTTGGGGAGAGAATTTGAAAAATTGATGAAACTCTCTCTCTCTCACAAACACAATTGTGATATAATTTTATCATTAAATTAGTTTTTGATAAAATTCATGCTTAATTGTTTTTAAAGTTGTATTCAGGTTTTTATATCAATTGAAGTTTTAATTTTTTTTATTTTGCATCATTAAAATTTACTGCATTGTTGTATCTCATATAGAGATCTATGTTTTGCAACAGGGTACCCCTACAATCTTGATTTCGATTATGGTGCTCTGGGATAGTTATAACATTTCTCAATTAACAATCTTGGTGATCCATTTATAGAGAGCAACTATATAGTCCATTCCGGGCAGTTTGAAGTGGGTGTATTGGATTGGTTTACCCGCCTATGGGAACTTGAGAAGAACAAATATTGGGGTTACATTACAAATTGTGGAACAGAAGGCAAGCTTCATGGTGTATTAGTTGGGTTAGTATCAACACGCTTCATTTTTGTGACCTTTTATTTTTATGATGTTTTGACCTATCGTGTATCTTGTCAAAGTTTAAGAAGATTGTACTGATTCTGCAGGAGGGAAGTGTTTCCAGATGGCATTCTGTATGGCTCACGTGAATTACATTATTCTGTTTTCAAACCTGCACGAATGTACATGATGGAATGTGAAAAGGTCGAGACTTTGGTCTCAGGTGAAATTGATTGCAAGGATTTCAAAACTAAACTCCTTTGCCACGAGCAAGCCAGTAATTATCAACGTAAACATTGGTACTTCCCTCACTCTCATGACATCTTGATGTTGCATCACCTTCATGAGAATTTATTCAAACATGTGGTAGGCAAATATAGCATGCTAATTTTGGCCTTAGCACAATGGTAAAGCTGCTCTGTTGTGACCTGGGTGTCCCAGGTTCAAAACACGAAAATTACCTATCCATACGTGGTGGTAAAGCTGGGTACATCTGACCTTCCCAGGCCCTGCTATAGTAGGAGTTCATGCAGTGGGTTGACCATTTTTCTGGTGGTATCATATTAATGCTCATCGTTTTCTTTTTGTTTTTTAATAATCTTTATGATGCTACTGGATGTTACTATATTAATTTTCAAATTCTCCTGGAAGTAGTTTCATGTTAACAATAACTTCGATATTCTTATTTTAATTGTTAGAAATTAGAATTCTACTCTGAAAAAGAGAAGTAATTGCTCATAACCAGCTTTGCCTTCCAGTCCCTAGATGTTTCATATGGTATTCAGAATTTGTAATTAATATAGTAACGTCCAGTAGCATCATAGTGATAACAGAGTAACTTTATATAGTGATAAAAATGCCACCATATTGTTAACATGGTGAATTAAAAATGCTCCCCTTTTACCACTGGATCAATTTTTTTTTTCCCATCCCTTTCCCCTTTTCCTATAGAAATTCACTAGATAAATTTTCTATTAAGTTTGTGACAGTGTTTGCTGTCACTTCATCTGCAGGGATGTTTTAGAACTGAAGGAGGCTGTTAAAATTAAAGATGGTGAATCGGAGGCTTATATTTCTGAAATTGAGGTCTGATGATTATGTTTAAGTCCTCAGATAACCATGTAATTTTTCTTGTTCACTGTGGTGATGTTTTTTGTGCCTTGATCCTACCTTTATTTCTTCTCGCCATTCTGTTTTTCTTTCTTACACTCATTTTCTTTATTTGCAGACTATTAGTCAAGCATATGAAGATATGCAGACACAGAACCAACATTTGTTGCAGCAGGTGGCTGAAAGGGATGATTATAATATCAAGGTCTGCATTGTAGTTACTTGCTTCTCCTTTCTTGTTTACCATCTTATTGTTTGTTGTTATGTTATGTAATATTTTAGTATCGTACGCTTCATTATACGTATGTAATGATTCAGTATGTTTAAATGCAAATCAATACGTTTAGCCAATACGCATTTTATGTTAAAGGGGGGTGGCCTTGGAGTGTGGTGGGTGTGGCGAATGAGGAGTGGTGGTGATGGGTGGCCGATTTTGGGATGGTAGGGGAGATGTGTTAGGTTGCACATCGGAAAAATTATCGGTTTCCTTGTCCTTCATTACCCGTGAGTTGTTATTGTTGAATTTATCACTCCTCTCATAAATTCACATTATGTCAATTTTCATGCTCACTTTTATTCATAATGTTAGCAGGCCAAGCAATTCAGCAGGAGGTTAATTTATTTAGTTGCAACAGAACACTTACCGAAGCAAGTTGAAGAATCCAAAATGGACATGCCCAAAGAAATTTTTCTTAAAGATTACAAGGTGCCTGATTGCTACTTTTGTATGGAATTATTATTTTAGATTGGAACATACTTAGTCTCAATGATCTATGCAGCTTTTCTTGGGCACAACGGCGTCAGGTTGCTGCCTTCCTTCCAGGTAACAACTCTCCACTAAGTCCATTTATTGAATTTCGGTTGGCTACGCTGCGTCGGACAATCTTTATCTGCGATCACACACATTCCTATAGTTGCCTATTTTGACTTTATTGGTTTAAGAAACATAATGAATATATTAAGTTGTTTCTTAACATTCATTCCCATATGAGGTTGCTTTTGATCATCATGGCCAATTGTTCTTTCGATTTCTGTGCCTTTTGTGCAAAGAATCATGTTTTGATGGTTGGTTCCTTTAGAGTGGTTCCATCATAGTTGGAATTGTGATTCTATCTTGACAAGAAATGTGATAATGATTCGGTTTTTTCTCTTGACCACGAAATCACGGTTTTGGAACAGAAATGTGATAATTTTTTTTTTGCAAAAAATGACAATTGCCGACCAAGAGTTTTGGTCGCAAAAAATACATCTATTGCCGACCAAAATAGCTCTTGGTCGTGGAAACTCACTTTTGCCGACCAAAAGTTTTGGTCGCGAAAAGTAACAAATGGTGACCAAAACCTTTTTTGGTCGTGGAATGTCACAATTGGCGACCAAACTTTTTGGTCGCGGAATGTCACGATTGGCGACCAAAATTTTTGGTCGCGAAATGTCACAATTGGCGACCAAACTTTTTGGTCGGGAAAATATCACTTTTCACGACCAAAGTGTTTTGGCGACTAAATGAATTAGTCGCGATAATGATATATTTCGCGACCAAAAATTTAGTCGGCAAATCCAACTTTTGCCGACCAACCAAAATTTTGGTCGCGAATTACTTTTGCCGACCCTCAATTGGCGACCAAAGTAGCGACCAAAAAATTTGGTCGCGGATAACTTTTGCCGACCAAAAATAGACTTTTAGCGACCAATTTTTTTGTTGCCAAAAGTGTTAATTCTTGTAGTGCCTCCCTATTAAGGAAGTGGTACAGGGACAGATTTTATATTTACTATTAAATATATTTATATGCATATTAATATATATGTTGGCTACATATTTTGTATAAAGCCAATCATAGTTCAACACGTGGCAGGTTGAGGATAATACGGGAAGACAATTCAAACCTTCGATCGTGATCGTACACGTGGCAGTTAGTATTGGTTTTCATAAGATCTGCGTAGTACTGGATCAACAAAGAGATGCAAAGTGATGTGGCTTCAACGATTACTCACATTTAAATTCAAAATCAGAAGGGCAGCCTAACTGCAGGTATTGGCATAGTGGAGTTAACTATAAGGCAACATGATCAGCGATCATGGAGGAGCGGTTCGACGGTTAGAAATGCAGTTCGATGGTTATCCTTGAGAAGTAGAAATAGCAGAGAAGGCTCCAGAAAAAGCCCCCGGACTCAGATCCAAAAACCAGTTTACCTTCTTTATTTTTCTTCCAATTTTTACAATTCTTGTCCTTTATATTTCTGTTCTTCATATTCCTGTACTGCATTTCGTTCATAGGAGTAGTTTCAAGTAGATTGTTGCTATAAACCTCTACGAGGCTGAATTGGATCATTATAAGTCTTTTATTCTTATTTAATGAAATGATGCAATTGTTCTTCATTTAATCATTGTTAGTTAATTCTCCTAAGCAAAGCCACCAGTAAGAGTCCTCTTCATTGAAGCTGAAAGAATTAAAACACAATCATCTGATAATTGGTTGGCAATTAATATTCTGTAAGGAATGATTGATCCTTGCTGGCATGCTCACAATTACAAAAATAACCTTCGAAAGCCAAAAAAGCTAACATATATTTTTGGCACGCCCAGTGGGACTAATTGAAATGGCTAGACGTAGAAGACGAGAATAAAATGAACGTTTGGAATAAGGCGTGGAATGAGAGGTAGAAATGCCTAATCCAGAGGATAATGTGATAACACATCTTGTGAAAATGCCTATTTTATCAGAACCTATGGTCGAACAGACCAGCACTTCAGAACAAGTACCACATGTTCATAATATTGGACGAGGCCACGGAATTGGACCATCCACTTTTCCATCTAGTTAGCCAATAAATTCATGGGGTGGCCTAGTAGACGATATGGGACAACAGTTAATGAACACAATGGAAAGATGGGCAACATCCTTTTTGGATCGAATGAACACTCATCAACCAACCAACGCAAGACATATAGAGGAAAATGTAAATGTCCCTTAGCAAATATTAGCAAGAGATAAACAGTCTATGCAGAATAATGGACATACTAATGGTCAAACTAGTAACCAGAATCATGAAAGACCACCACCTCAGTCTTGGTACGAGCCTCTTTCGAGGCCTATGGCAAACCAAAATGCCTCATTACTTAACAGTGAAGCCATGCAAATTGGTGGATCTGGCCCAACACAAGATAATGGCATATGGATGTTCCCAAATCCCATGTTCGAAGCCATACCTGGTACGAAGGGGTTCACTAATCCTTTGTTTGAATTTATACCCGGGGGGTTGGAAGGATTTCCTACAATTGAAAGAGACACAAAACCTATTCCAGCAGCTTTCGCAGGTCCTTTTGCAGGACAGGCTCAAAGGGGTCACCCATACCCCCAGCAGCAGCCAACCCCACAAGGACAACCAGTCCCAAACATACCACCCTATGGACCAAGAGGACCACAATCACAAGGTTGTCCACCAAATCCTGTGTTTGTTCCTCCAGTAGCGGTTCAACAAGCATAAAATATGGTCCCTAGAGACCAAATTGTTGATATTGTTAGAGAGATGTGTGGACCAATGGCTCGGGGGGTTCAAACTCCTGTGTACAGAAAGCCATATCTAGAATGGGTAGATAGGGTACATGAATACCCGAAGGGGTTTAGGATACCTGACTTCACTCTTTTTTATGGGAATGGAAACCAGTCAACAGTTGAGCATATTGCCAGGTTCGCTGTTCAATGTGGTGAATTTACCAACAATGACTATATGAAGTTAAGATTGTTCCCAAGTTCTCTAACTGGGGCAGCCTTTGTATGGTATATTAACCGTACACCTGGCTCTATCCAAACTTGATAATAAATGGAAGAGGCATTTCATGCTCAATTCTTCCAAACAGAGCCAGAAGTTTCCATGGCAAACTTGGCAAGATTGAGTCAACGACCTGATGAGAAGGCTACTCAGTTTATTGCCAAATTTAAAAGAGCACGAAATAAATCTAGGATCATCTTACCAAAGCCTGAATTTGTGAGATTGGCTCAAAATAGTTTAGAGTTTAGGCTTTGAAAGAAGTTTGACTCAATTGAGTTTAGAGACTTAGTGGAATTAACCTATAAGGTGTCTAGGTATGAAGCATTACTAGAAGAAGAACAAGATCGAAGTAATGCATCATACAAGACGTATTATAGATATCCTAATTATAAAATTGATGCAGCAGAGATTGTAGGGAAAGAACCTGTGATCTGTGAGGCATTAATTCATAAAGACACAACAATTGATCAGCAGTTTAAAAAGAATGACCTTCATAGGAAATACTCTTTCGACTTAACAAAGGCAGATGACATTTTTGATCGTTTGCTTGCTGCAAATTTCTTGAAGTTACCAAAAGGAGTCAAAATTCCGTCTCTAGATGAACTTAATGGAAAAGTGTATTGTAAATGGCATAATTCTTGGTCTCACTCAACTAAAAACTGCATTGTTTTTTGAGACAGGATCCAAGAGCAGATTCGAAATGGGAGTTTAAAATTCCCAGCTAAAGCAGAAAAGGCCATGGGGATTGATACTAATCCATTCCCTGAAATTAGAGAGGTGGTAGCCAATGTTATTATGCCAGGCTTCCAGAACTTGTCCTTGAAAGAATTGGAAGAAGTCAATGTACAGATGCATGTTGCCAGCCAGACAACTATCAAGAAAGACACTGGAAATCTACCAGCTATTGGACAAGATTTCTCAAACCAGAGGGAAGACTCTGATGAAGAAACACTAGATGACGATTCTTTAGAAGCAACTGTCATGTAAAGAATGTGTCCTAGATGCAGGCTGAGCTACAAGTGGTTGAAAAGGCTTCCAATTGATGGGAAGCAATATTATAAGGATGTGTAGAGGCGTCCTAAACCAACCAGTGCTTATAACAAAAGGCCATATCCAACTAGTATTAGGCAGCAGCCATTAATGGCTGATCCAACAGCCGCTAGAATGTATTCTAAAGGCAAGAGGCCTTTACATGAGTCCAGACCACCTAATTATTACAGAATGGAAAGCAGTCATCCTGAAAGGAGACTGGAGAAGGGTTCAGTTATGGGATCCAAGCCAGAGATTGGCCTCCTAGACTAGCCTCAAGCAGGACGGAAAGTGGCCACCTTCCTCAAAGGCCTGAGTTAGGCCCAAAACAGGGAGTCAAGGCCAAGCAGTGGCCTTCACAGCCAGCTTCGACGATGCCTTTGAAGGAAAAAATAAACAATTTAACAGCTGGGTCAGTAGGTTCGTGGGTACCTGGAGTTCCAGATTGGTTTGTCATGCAGAACAAACTTAGGGAGATGTCTACCCAAAGAAATGTTGCTGGAAACCAAGGTAGGATGGTCAAACTTCCTTTGGTGGCTCCAAACAATTGGGTATTACTTAAGCACCCAAAAAAAAAAGAACCAAATATGGTCCTAGTGATTTCTAGGTCCCAAAGAAGGAAGATCCAATGAAAGTACACTCAGTACCAGAAGGATCTGAAAGAAGGTGGAGAAAGCTCTTCATTGGTTCAGCTAAAGAACCAAGCAGAAGGAGAAGAAGATTCAAAGTCAGACCATAATCTAAAATCAACTCTTCCAAGCAAAAGGAGTTGTAGTAGGGAGCGGTTGGCCAAAGTTCATTCTGAACTAAAGGCTAAGGAAAGATCCAGCTTGGCAGGATTGAAAAAAGCTTTGATGGAAAGTGATAGTGAGATAGAAGGTGAAGTCGTCCCAGGCCAAAGAAAGGGAATGGTTAAGGAAGAAATGTTTGAAGCCTTCATGGCTGAACAAACATTTTTGATCGAAAAACCAACAGAAACAAACCATTCGAAGGAAGTTACTAATACAGAAGTGCCAGAATGCAGCATAGAGGACGTTTCTGAAGTAATTGAACAAGTTGACCAAGAGGGAAAACAGGTACAGCCAGTCGTCCAATTTGGCTCGTTTTCTCCTGTGTCAGTGAATATGGTGCTTATATTACCACAAGAGTTTCAAGCTGAAAATGAAAACCAAGGTCAGGAGATTGACCCAATTCCAGTCTCCAGTGAAGACTCACAAGTAAGTATGGTACAAGACGAATCCGAAGTAGCCACACCAACGGAAACTGAAGGCGAGAGTGAGGAAGAGGTAAGTATTAACCTCTCATACCCTTTTGAGTATCCCACGACATCCATGACACATCATGTCAAACCCTTGTCTATCAAGGCCTTCTTTGATGGAATACAGATGAATCAGCTGCTAGTGGATAACGGGGCAGCAGTAAACCTGCTTCCAAAATCTTCGTTGAAGAAACTAGGAAAGAAGAACCCTAGACTAATCCCAACCAGTATAGCCATTGCTGGTTTCGCTGGAGACAAACAGATGGCCCAAGGTATTTTGCCCATTAACCTGAGTGTGGGAACCAAGGACTGCATGACAGCATTCTTCGTTATCGACAACAATGCTAAATATAATGCTTTACTTGGAAGAGATTGGATTCACACCAACAAATGTGTACCTTCCTCTTTACATCAAAAAATCATGATGGCCTTATGCAATGGAGAGACGGAGGAGATCAATGCAGATCCTCAACTCTTCATAGCCTATGCAGATTTTGCAGAGGCCAAATTGTATACTGAAGGAGTGGCACCACTCAGTATACTGAGAAAACCTGATGGATCAGCCGAAGTGACGGCTGATGAAACCCAAGAAGCCATGTCTTTGGCTCTAATTAAGTTCTCAGTATTTGATGTAAAATCAATAGTCCAGAAAGTGCAAGAGCAAGAGAAAGAAGCCATGATAATTGGTTGTAAGGAGGAACAGTAACAGGTCAGATTTTTGGCCTTAGATAAATATTGTGCTTTGGACATTGAAACAAAAGTCCAGGAGATACAGGAGGAAGAAGCCTTGTGGACAGATTTTGTCTATGATGAGGAGAGTAAAGATGTTGAATCAAAGAAACTGAGAGCAAAACAAAGCAAGGAGATTGCCTCGAAGTTAGAAGGAGCATCAGTAAGTTCTCAGATACAAGACTCCTTGGAAGAAGTAAATTTAGGGGAAGGTTCTATACAACAACCCACCTATATAAGTGCTTGGTTGAATGCTCTTGACAGGGACCAGTTGTTGGTTGTTTTGAAGAAATATAAAGATTGTTTTTCATGGTCTTATAATGAACTACCAGGATTGGATAAGTCATTAGTAGAACTAGGCTCCCTATAAGGCCTAATTTCAAGCCATACAAGCAAAAACCAAGACGAATGAGTCCAGAAGTGATTCAGAAAGTTAAGGAGGAAATTCTTAGACTCCTCAAGGCAGGCTTTATTAGGACAGCTAGGTACGTTGAATGGCTATCCAACATTGTGCCTGTAGTTAAGAAGAATGGTAAAATGAGGGTATGCATCGATTTCAGAAACTTGAATCTAGTAACTCCAAAAGATGAGTATCCTATGCCTATAGTAGATTTGTTGGTAGACAGTTCAGCAGGGCATCAAATTTTATCAATGATGGATGGGCACTCTGGTTATAACCAAATATGCATTGCAGAGGAGGATGTCCACAAGACAGCATTTAGATGTCCTGGGAATATTAGCACATTCGAATGGGTTAAAATGCCATTTGGCTTGAAGAATACTGGGGCTACATATCAGAGGGCTATGAACACTATCTTTCATGACCTCATTGGAGGGTATTTAGAGTGTTATATTGATGACATTGTAGTGAAATCCCAATCCGTTGAGGAACATTTGTTTCACTTAGAAGCAGCTTTTGAAAGAATGAGAAAGTTTAAGTTGAAACTCAATCTTCTTAAGTGTGCTTTTGGTGTATCATCTAGAAACTTTTTGGGCTATGTAGTATACAAGAAAGGAATACAGATTGACCAGAATAAAGCCAAAGCCATCATTGAAGCCAGACCTCCGTCAAGTAAGAAATAATTACAAAAGTTCCTTAGACAGGTTAATTTTCTTCGAAGATTCATTTCTAATACTGTAGGGAAAACTAAAGTATTTTCCTCCTTGTTAAGGCTAAAAGATGAAGAGGAGTTTGTGTGGACAGTAGAGCATCAAACTACTTTCGAAGGAATCAAAGCCTACTTGGCCAACCCTCCAGTGCTGATGCCACCAAAGGGTGATAAGCCCTTGAAGTTGTACATAGCTGCAGCAGAGGATTCATTGAGAGTTTTCTTAGCCCAAGACAATGAAGAAGGCAAGGAGCAAGCTGTTTATTACCTTAGTAGGTTTCTAAATTCTTGTGAATGTAAATACTCAACTGTAGAAAAGCTGTGCCTTGCATTGTATTTTGCTGCAATGAAATTAAGTTACTATCTTTTGCCTACAACTGTCTTGGTAATGCAACCACAGATTTGGTTAAATATATGTTATCTAGACCAATGTTGAGGGAAAGAATTGGCAAATGAATATTAGCTTTATCAGAATTTCATCTAGAATATGTTTCCCAAAAGGCGGTAAAAGGACAAGTTTTAGCCTATTTTTTGGCAGACCATCCATGTCAAACAAAAAGCCAAGAGATAATGGAACTTGGTATGGCTAGTGTTGAACCATGGCAAATGTGGTTCGATAGATCAAAAGCCAATGGTTTAACTGGAATTGGTGTAGTAATTAAGTCACTACAAGGAGTAGAAACCACACATGGTTTCAGAGTGGATGAAATTACTTGTTCCAATAATCAAGCTGAATATGAAGCCTTAATAATGGGACTGGAAATACTTATTGGATTACAAGCTCATGCAGTTGACATATTTGGAGATTCTAAATTGGTAGTTAACTAGGTGAAAGGGATTTTTAAATGTCAAAGTATAAACATGTTGCCATACTATGTTGTTGCATTACATCTGCTTTCTCAATTTCAAATAGCAAATATAACTCATGTCCCAAGATTCTTGAATAATAAAGCTAATGATGTGGCTCAGAAAGTTTCAAATTTCATGAGAAGGGATAATACTCAAAGGGACATAAGCCAAACAACATATCAGAAAGTAATGCCACCCTTAAATAAAAGGAATGTGGTCCTGGAAGTCAATCATAATGATTTATAAGAACAAGATTAGAGGTATCCAATAATGCAGTATCTAGCTGGCCCATCTTCGAAAGTCAGCAGAAAAATTAAATTGCAGTCTATGCAATACATAACGTATGGTAATGCTCTCTACAAAAGGGGGGGAGATGGTTATTGTTGGAATGTTTAGGCCCAAAGAAAGCATTGACAGCTATGGCTGAGGTTCATGAAGGTATCTGTGGTGCTCATCAGCCTGGTGTGAAGATGAGATGGTTGCTTCGAAGGCATTCCTACTATTGGCCAACTATCTTTAAAGACTGCATAGAATATGCAAGAGGTTGCCAGGCATGCCAAAAGCATGGCACAATAAGGCACGTGCCCATAACTGACCTGCATGCAGTTGTGAAGCCTTGGCCATTTAGAGGATGGTCCTTGGATATGATGGGGAACATACACCCACCCTCTTCGAAGTATCATTGTTTCATCTTAATGGCCACTGATTACTTCACTAAGTGGGTTGAAGCTAAACCATACAAGGCTGTAGACCAGACTGAAGTCATTGGATTCATTAAGGATTTAATCCATAGATTTGGTATCTCACAGACTATAATTGTTGATAATAAGATTGTATTTGATGGGAAAATGATAAAGTCTTTTGTGGCAGAGTTTGGAATTAGCCTTGTTAATTTCACCCCCTATTATGCACAAGCCAATGGTCAAGCTGAATCATCCAATAAGTCTTTGAAAAAAGGAATACAGAAAGTTGTGGAAGACAATCCTAGGGATTGGCATAACTTATTATTGAATATATTATGGGCTTATTGGACTTCTCCAAGGTCAAGCACAGGAATCACTCCTTATGCCTTAGTATATGGGCATGATGCAGTGCTACCTGTGGAAATTAATGTTAAGTCCTTGAGGGTGAGATGCCAAGACCAGTTAGATCTTGAGCAATACCATCAGAGTATGTGCTTGGAATTAGAAAGTATAGATGAAGCTAGGATTCTAGCATTAAATAGCATTCTTTTCCAAAAGAAGAAAGCAGCCAAAAACTATAATAAGAAAGCCAAGCACATTAGTTTTGATAAAGGTGATTTGGTATGGAAGACAATACTCCCAATAGGGATTAAAAGCCACAAGTTTGGCAAATAGTCACCTAACTCGTAAAGACCGTGTCAAGTTCATAGAGTCTTGCCTATGGGAGCATATCATTTAAAAAAATTTGAATGGATATGTATATCCCAAGAAAATTAATGGCAGGTATTTGAAGCCTTATTATCCAACCATATGGGAAACACAAGGAATAGAATAAGTGCTAAATAAAAGAATATGAGAACACTCAAATGATAAATAAGAATTTTTATTTCATAAAGAGTTGAGTGCATGTAGTCATAGATTGGCCCAGAAGTCAGTACAATGTCTCAGTTGTTCTTTTACAATAGATGCTCTATTCTGAAGTGATGGGAACAACTGGATGGCTACAGCCATCTCCTGCTTTTGATCAACCAGTCCTTGATTGGTAATCTGCAATTTGGTGGTGATTCGATCTAAGGCTTGGTTAACTACTGATAGCTCCTCTTCAAGTTGAGTTTTCTTTTCCAATAGTTGAGCTTGAAATTGGGAGACAGGGGAATATTGTTCCTTCAATTCTGACACCTCAGTATGTACTTTGGAAACAAAGCTCTGATCCCTCACAAATTTCTCCTCTGCAGCCTTGGCAGCATGGCAAATGTTGATGTAAAAATCGATGGTGGCTGCCGCCTGAGACAAATGACCTGAGACAGTCATGCCAGATTGCTCAACAATCTTGCAACACTAGAGGAAGCCATTTCTTATTATAGGCCTTTGTAAGGCTTTGAAAGGAATCCTCAAAAATGATGTCAATAGCTCCAAACAGCTATCCAAGTCTATCGGAAGTAAGGAAGTCTTACTACTGGTGGAAGAGCTCACAAAAATTTCTAGCAGAGAATCAGCCAGAACTAATGGCTCAGTCTCATTGCTAGCCATTGGAGAGGTGGAAGGTATGTCGAAGAGACTAGCTAGTCTAGCTTCGAAAATGTCCACCTCATCCGTGGACATGGAAGGTGCAGAAAGAGCTCTGGTAAAATGAACAAAGGACTGCATAGGAATTGGAGAAGAGGGTGGAGCATCTTTAGCAGTTTCTATAGTTCTGGCCACCAATAGATCGTGGGAAGAGGGGCTGGAACTAGGCAGAGATAATACCATGAGTTGAAGAGTTACCAGTACCCTTTCTATAGGAATCAACTATCAGTAAAGATGATGTAACAACTGGAATTTCCTTAGGAAGAGAAGGAGAAGCAAGGTCTGAAAGGAAATCAAATTGAGTAGGATTGAAAGATAAATAAGGGAAGCATGGGGTTAAGCCAAAAGAAAGAGATATGGAATACTTGGCCACAATAAGGGTATGGAAAATATAGGGCCAGAAAGTGGGAGTATTATCTGAATAGGCTCCACATTTTGAGGTTGTTCAACTTCAACCGAAACTGAAGGAGTCCTTATTGGGAGGATAGGCACAGTAGTTGTCACTGCAAAAGAAGAAGTACAAAACAATGTTAAGTCTCAATATTAACAATTTGGGAAAAGAAAGTGGAGACATGAAAGGAAATTATTGGTTTCGGAGGTGGTGGCAATAATAGGAGAATTACGGAGGGAATAATGCTCGGCAGTGTGTTGCCTTCTCACTGTTTCCCTTTGGGTTGCATTAGTGGCAGCTGCTTCATTCCTTAGTAAATGTTGTTGTCGCCTTTTCTCAGCTTTTTGAAAAATAATTATTTCTTTGGAGTGTTCCTCTTCTACTACGTTGACAGCTGCCTCATGAATGGGGTCTTCGACCAAATCAGAAGGAGAGACAGCCATCTTCTTTCTCTTTTTTCTCTGTAGTGGTATTTCCTGCTCTTTCTCAATCTCTCTCTCTTCAATCTGAGATTCAGACTCTTCAGGAGTGAGTATTAGCTTCCTTTTCTTTTTCTGCTGATGTTTGTCTTTGAGAATAGCTAGAGCTTCAGCTCTCTTAGGAGATTATTCTTGTGGAGACCCTATACCAAAAGGTATGAGTGTAAAGGAAATAGATAGAAAAGTCCAAACGAAAAGAAACCTGAAAATACATACCTTTTTTCGAAGCAGCTCTGGTAACTCTAGCAAGAGGGGGTGAGGCTACAAGAACAGTCTTGGCAGCTGTCGAAAGAGAGGGAATGTTCCTGGCTGCTGTTGGTTTAGCCTTAGAAGGCACACCTAGTCCTATCAGTAAATCATGAGGATGTATTGCTAGATGCGCTTTCATATTGGCTGTCTACCAATTTTGAAATCTTTTCAAAACCAAGCCAGAGGGGAGGAATGAGACAAATTTGAACTCACTCAAATCTTTCAACAGTTTAAATGTTGCCTCCTCTAGTTTGGATTTGGGTACTTTTAGGTCTCTAGCTGTGAGATGGACATTCGAGAGGCTGTAGAGTGGAATGGGAATCCCTTGAGTAAGCCCAAATTGCCTGGCAAACTAGGAAGGGCAGTATACCTTAGATATGCACTTATAAGCTCGAGGGTTTAAAGTGCCAATAAAAAGTTCCCTTGGCAACAAAATAGAAGCCCACATGTCTTTGTGCGATGGAATGGAACACTGTTTATTAGCCAAGAATGTCTTTAGCCAAATTGGCCCCTTATTGGCATCAAAGAGAGAAAAGAAGGTGGCAGTTGGGGAAACAGGGAGCTGATGGAAAAAAGTAAGATAGTAAAAAAAAGAAGCGGGAAAGAGGGCAATCTTGGCATACTTTTCTCCATAAGTGCTTGGATCTTGAACTAAGAATTTTAAACACTTGGGGTGTAAATCAGTGAAGTAAGTGAAGAGCCAAAGTTGAAGCACCCAGAAGGGACCTCCTTGGTTGATATCAAGAGGCTTCTCACAGAATTGGGAGCAGGCTCTATAAACATGACCTAGAAGATAAGGAGCCAAGGCTATTCGTTTCTTCAAAACAAGGGCCTTTGCAAGTGGGGCAAATTCAGGCATGATTCGTTAAGATGATGCACAAAAAAGGAATTTGCACAACTAATATAAAATAAAAGAGAAGAGTTCTCGATCGCCCACAGGGCCTACCCTTTTGTTTTCAGCCTTTGCGAAGTCACTAAAGGAAGAATTCAAAGGTGGAAGAGAAAATTTAACTGAAAGATCTGGGTAACTGGGTGTAAAAAGGGTACCAAGGGGCAAAAGCCCTAAGAGATGGCAGATATCAAGAACGGTGGGAGCCATCATACCACAACGAAACTGGAAAAAGTTAAAAGCCATGTTTCAGAAACAAAGAGCAGTAGGAATTAAAAAAGGGTCTTCAGGAATAATAATCCTGGAAAGACGAAGGGCATCGAGGATGCAGAGTTCTTGTAAGTCCCATTCTCTTGCAGGTACAACCCTGTCTTACCACTCCTCCCACTTAACCCTTAATGTTGGCCAGCAACGGTGAGGTCGGTTCATTCTCCAATTTCCCCAGTTAAGCCCCCCTTCATAAAGAAGAAAGTGGTCCTCCAAACGAGGGTACAAAGTTAGAAGTTGAGCGGGAGCTTCTCGAAAAATGGGACCTAGGACATATTCTTGTTTGTCGCTATGGCGAGGAACAAAGAGGCTTCCGTCTATGGTACTTGACCCATCAGCTTTAAATTTGGCGATCTCTTCTTCAATACATCTTTTCAAAGCCATGGTTGGGCTTATACGCTCGCCAGTTAGTACTTTCAGTGAAGAAGAATCCATTGGTGACGAGTAGCAAGGAAGAGAGGTTTAGTAGAAGGGAAGGGTTTGTGTATTGAACAAACGAGTGAATTCAGAGCACGAAGTAAAAAGGATTTTAAAAACCTTTGTGTCTGGAAAATATATCGTGTAATTCATAAAGAAGTACTAAAAGTACAGATACGAAGAGTTTCTTTCAATATTGATACTTTTGAAGGGAAACACATCTCAGATGTTGATGTCAGCTTCAAAATAAATTATTTGACTTCGAAACTAGTTTTGGCGCCAAAGTCAAACAACAACGGCTTCGAAACTGGGAAGCCGACTTCAAAGCACATTCCACACTTAAGGATGCAAGAATGCTCAAGTCTTTGTTTACTTCAAAAGGATTGAAAACCTGTTTTATGGTTTCTTAGTGAGAGTAAATCCTTTGAAGCAAAACTTGAAATCCCTCAAAGTTAGGAATGGTTTGTTCTAAGTTCCAAACCAATAGTTGGTTTCATAATATACAGAATAGATTGCTCTTTTAGAATAAAACAATGCAGTCCTTAAAGGAGGCTTTCGTATTTCTGAAAAGTATGAACTGTTGTTCGAAGCAAAATTGGTCAATTTAAAACTAATTGATCGTACTAACCATATGTTGGCTATGATTAAAGCAAGCTTTAAGGGGCAAGATTGTCGAATTCGAGGCTCTGATTCTGAAAGGAGACTTCCATATGGTGAGAGAAGTCAAATTGATTTTCAAATATTTCATTGAGAGTCAAGTTTCGAAGAGAAAATTGATGATCTCGAAGCCACAATTTTGTTGGTTCTGGGTAAAATCAAACCATACCAAATAACAAAACAAAATCTCTCTGCTTTATTAAGATAAGTATGATTACATCAAAGGCCTTGCTTAGGCACATATTCAAGCTCATAAAAGTAAGGAACAGAGTAAATGACAAGGTCATGGAATTTGATCCAGCTATGGTCAATAAACTTCTATTCCTTTTTTTTTCTATCTTCTATTTTCTCCAAGCTTGGTTGCTGAAGTTGGTGTGCTCTTGCTTGACAAAAGAGTTTTTCGGCCTTTATTTCAAACTCTGTTTCTTTTAACCCTTGTTCCATCTCATCCATATCCAAGTCATCCCAGTACGCAAAGTTTTTATTCTTGAAGTCATCATATTTTTTGATGAGGTTCTCTGCTTCATACTGGATATGAACTTGAAGGGCTGAAAGTTGGTTCAAAGCCTGGGTGGTGGCCATAGAAGTTTGGTGCTAATGAAGAAGCAATGGGAGTTGGTCCAAAAACATCTAGAGCTCTGCTTGGGCGATGAGGTTGAGGACATGACCTCGGGTCATAACATCACTGGCCCATCGAAAGTTCTTGAGAGGAACATCATCCTCAAGAACGTTGAAGGGCAAGTGAGAAAAGGCCACAAGCAGAAGTTGGGCTTCCTTTCGCTGAGTTGGAGTAGGAAGAGGTGGAGGATTATAGGGAGGGAAAACCTGGTCCTCAAAGAGGGCAAGCCTCAGTTTCTCTATCCAGCGGGGATTTTGCGGAGGAGGAGGAGGTATAGAAGTTTCCATCTTGAAAGAAGGAGGGAACTGGGGGGTGTTAACACAATCAAGCCAGTCAGAAGAGCAAAACTTTGCCTTCTAGGCTAAGAACGATGGGTAATACCCTTATGCTTCTTCTGGACGTTGGGTAGCTTGTACTATCTTCGTAGGCATGGAGGATGTGTACCATGCTACGAGCAGATTGTTCTCCAAACTGTGGCGGCGATCAATGGATGCATATGGATAAACCACTGAGCTCCGAGTAGATGGAGGAAAAATTAGAGGGTCGACAAATTCGACGAAATGATGATTAACTCGCTCCCTTAACTCTGATTCTTAGGTTCGGGCCAGCTTCTACAACTAGAAGCTCCAGAGGAAGAAGAAGCTGCAGCCTCATCCCATGCAGAAGGTTTTGGGTTAGAAGAAGGGCTCCCAATATCCATATTTTCAAAATTTTGGGTTAAAGAATCGTGGATCACAGGTTCGTAGTCCAAAGATTGATAATTTGCAAAAGCTTCCATGACTTGAATATAGGAAGATGTGTAAAGGTAGCCAATAAATGCATGAAGGTTCTTTCGAGGAAGAACAACATCATCGAACAACTTTTCGTATGCTTGATCAACGTAAGACAAGATTGGCTTAGCCATAAAAAATGTATCAGTCTTTTCGAGTACTGGAATAAGTGGGATGCTCAAAGGATTAAAGGAGAATTTAATGCAGATGATGAATGACGGTTGCATTTCTGGAAAATGCAAAGCCCATGCACGTTCTAAAACGTGGATAAAATACCTTGATCCACTAATATCATCAAGTATTGGGTATATTAGTGCAGGGGGTAATGTTGGCTACATATTTTGTATAAAACCAATCACAGTTCAACACGTGGCAGGTTAAGGATAATACGGGAAGACAATTCAAACCTTCGATCGTGATCGTACACGTAGCAGTTAGTATTGGTTTTCATAAGATCTGTGTAGTACTAGATCAGCAAAGAGATGCAAAGTGATGTGGCTTCAACAGTTACTTACATTTAAATTCAAAATCAGGAGGGAAGCCTAACTGCAGGTATTGGCATAGTGGAGCTAACTATAAGGCAACATAATCAGCGATCATGGAGGAGCGGTTCGACGGTTAGAAGTGCAGTTTGATGGTTATTCTTAAGAAGTATAAATAGTAGAGAAGGCTCCAGAAAAAGCCCCCGGACTCAGATCCAAAAACTAGTTTAGCTTTTTTGTTTTTCTTCCAGTTTTTACAATTCTTGTCCTTTATATTTCTGTACTTCAGATTCTTGTACTACATTTCGTTCATAGGAGTAGTTTCAAGTAGATTGTTGCTATAAACCTCTACGAGGCTGAATTGGATCATTGTAAGTCTTTCATTCTTACTTAATGAAATGCTGCAATTGTTCTTCGTTTAATCATTGTCAATTAATTCTCCTAAGCAAAGCCACCAGTAAGAGTCCTCTTCATTGAGGCTGAAAGAACTAAAACACGATCGTCTGATAATTGGTTGGCAATTAATATTCTGTAAGGACTGATTGATCCTTGCTGGCACGCTCACAATTACAAAAATAACATTCGAAAGCCAAAAAAGCCAACAATAGATAATATAATTTTATTATTATATATTTTTTATCTTATATTTTATAATTTTCATTAAGTGTAAATCATTATCCGTAATATTTTATATTATTTATAATTTGTATTAATATTTTTATTATTTACCTTACAAAATTAATCTGACTCTCAAAAAAATTTCGCCCCAATATGATACAAGATGGAGATGAATTATCACAAACCCACCTCAAATCCGACAAGTGACTATCCCTGAGTCAATCCATTTGGTTGATCAACTTTTTTCTTTACTAGAGTTCTTATTCTCAATCTTTTAAATATAACATATTAGAACTTTTGTTCCCCCTTGTGTACAGATTTCCACCAATCTAATTAGAACTATATCAGTGTATAACTGTAAATCCATTAACATACATGAAATCGATGGACACTAACTTCTCAATGAAAGTGCTCCTGTGGAACTGTCGGGGTGCAACAAACCCCTACTTTCGAAGACATCTCTGCGAGCTGCAGAATGAACACCATCCCCATCTGGCTGTGATCACAGAGACTAAGGTGGGAGGAGATAGAGGTAAAGCCCTTAGCTCCAGTCTTGGGTTTTCCTCTGTTCACATTTCAGAACCTATTGGTTTTGCTGAAGGCATCTAGCTCCTGTGGAATGACTCTGAAATCCATTGCGACATTCTCGCCGAATCTTTGCAAGAAGTCCACGCTTGGATTCAGGTTCCCTCTAATACTTCACCCTTTCTTTTCTCTGCTATTTATGCAAGTCCTATTTTTTCTCTCCGAAAAATTCTCTGGGATAATCTTAATAACATCCCCAACCTTCATAATGGTCCTTGGCTCATGATTGGTGACTTCAAGGAGGTCCTATCTAGAGAGGATAAATGGGGTGGCTGGGAGATTAACATGCACCGAGCCCAAACCTTCAAAAATTGTTTGGACCACTGTGGAATGATTGATCTTGGCTTCTCTGGGCCCCGCTTTACATGGACAAACCTGAGAAACAATGGGAGCCTTATTAAAGAAAGGATCGATCGGTGTTGGAGTAATGCTTCTTGGCATACCCTTTTCCCCGAAACTTGTATCCACCACCTTCCCCGCCTTCACTCTAACCACTGCCATGTTCTTCTCAACACCTCACCCGTTCCACCTAGACACTCCTCTCGACCCTTCCGTTTCAAAACCATTTGGTTCTCAGACCCTTCCATTTTTCACATCATCCAAGACTGCTGGAAAGATCGTAGCACTTCTTATTTAGAGTGTGTCCAAGATTTCATTGAGAAAGCCACCACTTGGAATAAAGAACACTTTGGCAACATTTTTTTCAAAAAAAAACGAATTGTGGCCCGCGTGCTTGGTATCCAAAAAGCGCTTGATAACGGCCCATCCTCCTTTCTTTCTAACCTTGAGAAGGACCTTATCAGTGACCTCAACCACATCCTAAAACTTGAGGAAGAATTTTGGGCTCTAAAAGCTCGCACTAACTTTATTCTCGATGGGGACCAAAACACCAAGTTTTTTCACCAATCTGTCATCATTCACCGTAGGGTCAACCGTATCACAAGGCTAAAAAATAACCTTGATGAATGGGTCTTTGGAGAGGCCAACATCAGCATTCTCCTTAACCTCCATTTCCAAAAGCTTTTCTCCTCTGAAGCCTTAACCAAACCCCTCCACCCTTCAGCTCTGTTCCACTTTCCACAGATTGCTTCTAACCTTCACCCTCTCCTATCCCAAATCCCCCTCTTAGAGGAAATCAAGTCTGTCCTCAACTTTTTCAGACCTTGGAAAGCCCCTGGCCCTAATAGTTTTCACCCTATTTTCTTTAAAAAAAGTTGGGACTATCTTGCTCCATCCATCCGTGAGGTTGTCACTAGAGTCTTTGAAACTGTCCACATTGACCCAAACCTTAATAAAACCTTTCTATGTCTCATCCCCAAACTGCCTATCCCTGAGCTGGTAACCCACTTCAAACCCATATCCATCTGCAACACTCTTTATAAACTCATCACCAAAATTCTGGTCACCGGGATTCGACCTTGGCTCAACGACATTATCAGTCCTTTCCAGTCTAGTTTCTTACTTGGTCGCAAGGGATCGGACAATGTTCTTATTGTTTAAGAAGTAGTCCGCAGTTTCAAACTCAAAACAGGGAGGAAAGGTCACATGTTTATTAAGTTAGATCTAGAGAAAGCTTATGACAGGTTGGAATGGGGCTTCATCCGAAGTGTCCTTTTGTTCTTCAATTTCCCTACTCTTTGGATCAACATCACCATGTCAGCCATCTCTTCCTCCTCCATGTCTATACTTCTCAATGGCGGAGTCACTGAAACTTTTCAACCTACCAAAAGTATTCGACAAGGTGACCCTCTTTCCCCTTACCTCTTTATCCTCTATATGGAATACCTCTCTCTTCAGATCTCTGCTGCTTGTAGCAACAACTGTTGGAAACCTATCAAGGTCTCTAGATACGGGCCTACCCTTTTCCACCTTTTTTTCGCTGATGATTTGATCCTCTTTGGGGAAGCTACTAAGGAGAACTGTTGCACCATCCACAATGTCCTTCAAGAGTTCTGTCTCTTGTCAGGACAAAAAATTAGCTTCTCCAAATCCAAAGTTATTTTCTCCAACAATGTCCCATTGGAGCACCAAACCAACCTCTCCAACACCCTTCAAATCACCAGAGCTTCCTCACTAGGAAAATACCTTAGTTGTCCTATCTTCCATGACCGCCCTTCAGCTAGCTCATTCAACTTTATTCTCGAGAAACTTAATGCTAAACTCTCAGGTTGGAAAGCCAAGATGCTATCTATAGTGGGCCGAAGCACTCTTATCTAATCTGTTAACAGTGCTATCCCTGCCCATGTCATGCAATGTAATTTCCTTCCCGCATCTGTTCTTAAGGCCATGGACCAGATCAATAGGAACCTTTTGTGGGGGTCTACCCACGAAAAACAAAAAATTCACCCTGTGAGTTAGGAGTCGATTACAAAACCCAAAAGCTATGGTGGCCTCAGTATTCGCCAAGCGAGTCTCATCAACAAAGTTTCAATGGCCAAGCTTAATTAGAGACTTACCACCGACACCATGTCCCTTTGGACCACAGGTTTAACTGCCAAGTACTCCACAGGTAGAACCAACAGACCTTCACATTCATAGCAAAGTATTAAAGCAGAGATGAATATCTTCAAAAAAGGATCGAGAATTTCAATTAGCAATGGTGTGACCACATCATTCTAGTTTGATAATTGGACTGGTCTTGGGCTACTTTGTAACTCAGTATCTAGTCCTATACCCCTTCATGAACACTACCTTATTGTTAAAGACTGCTGGGCTCATAACTCATGGAACCTTCTTCCTTCTTCTTCCAACTGATGTATTGCCTACCCTACATGGAATCACTCTCCAATGGTTCAACTAGAAAGATGATTATGTCATTTGGGACAAAGCCTGTGATGGTAATCTTTCCAGTAGCTCAGCCTATACCATTGCTACGTCATTCTCTACCAACAACCCTCTAGTTAACTGGAATTGGGTCTGGAAGGCGAACACTATCCCGAGAATCCAATTTTTCCTTTGGCTTACCCTTCAACTTCGTATCAGCACCAAATCCTTCATGTTTCATTGTAATATTGGAATAGATCCTTTTTGCCCCTGGTGTAAGAATATACCGGAACCTCCTCTCCATACCCTTAGAGATTGCCCCAGAGCTCAAACCTTTTGGAACACAGTTGGCATCCCAATCGACTTACTCCCCTCCTTTGCTGGTAACCTCACTGACTAGATCAAACTTAACTGTCAGTCCCCCCTCACCCACCATTCCTTTGTTGGGTGGTCTATCATCTTCCCTTTCTCTTGTTGGTGTATTTAGAAAAATAGAAACTCCCTTGTGTTTGACCCCAACAACCCCAACTCTTTTAAACCTTCCACTACTATTACGCATGCTTTGGAGTGGCAACACCTCTCAAATCCCTTCCTGCGAAAAGCCCCTCGTGAGGTTTTCATCAAGTGGAATCCACTCATTGCGGGTTGTTTCAAACCCAACACGGATGGTGCTTCTAAGGGCAACCCTGGCAAAGCTTCAGCTAGAGTGCTCATTCGGGATCATCTTAGTCAATGGGTAGTGGGCTTTTGTAGAAACATTGGTACTACTTCTAGCGTCGCCACGGAATTATAGGGGTTGAGGGATGGCCTCAAATTAGCTCTGGAAAGAAATATCTTGAAACTTAAGATTGAAACTGATGCAATTATACTTAAACAACTGCTATCAACTAACATCTCAGCTCCACATCAGCTTCACGATCTTATTAAGGATTGTAGGTACCTCCTGAGCTGCCTCGGAACACCAACAATTAACCATATCTATCGAGAAGCCAACGCCTGCGCAGATTTGCTAGTAAACTTGGGAGCTTCAGTTGAAAATTTTCAAACTTTTGTCAACCCTCCTCCTCTAGTTTGTAATCAACTTCTAGCTGATGCTCTGGGTATCTCTTACCCTAGACTACTGTAATTGCTTTTCTTCAATGCATCCAGTTTACCAAAAAAAAAAAAAAGAAAGGCAAGTACTTTTTTATATATTTCTAAACAAATCATCAACATTCCAAATTGGATTACAATATATAAATATGAATAAATAAAATCAAGAAAAAATTCTTATGGCCTAATATTTCAATACATATTAAAATGAACTTAACAATTTAGAATTCATGAATCAACTAAAACTCAATTGTACTTTTGTGAAATCTTAACCTAATAACTTTGAAGTTATGAATTTAAGTCTGGAAGTTATCACTTTGTGCATTATGTCAAAAATTAAGTGTGTATCTAATTTTTTTTCCTTCCAAATATACATTAATGTGTACTAATTGAGTGTTAATTTTTTTATATTTGACAGTAATTGTAAAAGGTTTATTTTCAGTATATATCTATTAGAATATACTTACATATACATTCAAGTTTACAATGAGACAAATAACTAAAATAATCTAAATTGAAAAGTATTGTGGAAGCAGAAATTATTCCACATATATTAATCGAGAGATTAATGAAAAATTGAGCCGCATTGTTCCGAATCCATAAAATAATGAATGGTTAGTGCCTCTCGATCGGCGGTCGCCAGCCGGAGGGCACTCCGACGATCAAATTAGATAGCATATATCTAAATGAAATTGAATAAATAAATAAAATGGTATAGGCAAACCTTTTGTGGGGATGAAGTTACATTCCTTTACATAGGCAAACTTGCCACTCATTTTGTTCAATGAGCTCAAGCGACCAATTTGGTCCAATGAAAATAAGCCATTTATATGACCCAAAACTTATCTGATACATGTATGTCAGATAACCTTGACAATTTACATTGCAAGGTATTATTTTATTATCTTAATTCTATTTCCATGTAGGCATTGGGTGAACCCTCCTCACATGGATTAATTTTTATCCCTCCACAAGTATCAAATAAAAAGTAAACAAATTGTAACAAGAATCACTTAAACATCATTTTTTTTTTCTAGCTGTAAAATTCTTAATCGAGTTCACATAATCCAACTTATAAACTAAATCATTTTTGTTGGATAAAATTGCTAATCTATTTAATATTTTATTTGACATAGTTGAACAAAAGTAAAATTGAATCAACTTTAATTTGAAAAGAGTAACTGTAAGTAGTATAGTCACTCGTATTCTATGCATAATCTATATATTTAGAAAATAATCATTCAATACTTTCAAACAATTCATCATATCAAATAATTTTTTGATTTCTTCCAATAAAAAACAACTATTTATTAATTTAAAAAAATTTATTACATCAACCATCTGGATTTTCTAGTTGATGATATCATTGCTCTGGCTGCTCAGTGGTTTCAATTCCGATTTTACTTTATTTTAAGTTGATAATTGTTGGCTTTTTTGGCTTTCGAAGGTTACTTTTGTAATTATGAGCGTGCCAGAAAGGATCAATTAGTCCTTACAGAAAATTAATTGCCAACCAATTATTAGACGATTGTGTTTTAGTTCTTTCAGCCTCAATGAAGAGGACTTTTACTGGTGGCTTGATTTAGGAGAATTAAGCAAATAACAATTAAATGAAGAACAATTGAAGCATTTCATTAAAATGAAAAACTTACAATGATCCAAACTCAGCCTCGTAGAGGTTTACAGCAACAATCTACTTGAAACTACTCCTATGAACGAAGTGCAGTACAGGAATTTTAAAGTACAGAAATGTATAGAACAGGAAATGTAAAACTGGAAAAGAAATAAAGTAGAATAAGACTGGTTTTTTGGATCTGAGTCTGGGGGTTTTTTCTGGTGCCTTCTCTGCTATTTATAATTCTCAAGGATGACCATCGAACTACATTCCCAACCATCAAACTGCTCCTCCATGATCGCTGATCAGGGTGCCTTATAATTAGCTCCACTATGCCATCACTTGCAGTTAGTCTTCCCTCGTAATTTTGAATTTGAATGTGAGTAACCGTTGAAGCCACATCGCTTTGCATCTCTTTACTGATCCAATGCTACTCAGATCTCGTAATAACCAATGCTACTTGAAACTATTCCTATGAACGAAGTGCAGTACAGGAATTTTAAAGTACAGAAATGTAAAGAGCAGGAAATGTAAAGAGCAGGAAATGTAAAACTGGAAAAGAAATAAAGTAGAATAAGACTGATTTTTTGGATCTGAGTCTGGGGGTTTTTTCTGGGGCCTTCTCTACTATTTATACTTCTCAAGGATGACCATCGAACTGCATTTCCAACCATCGAACTGCTCTCCCATGATCGCTGATCAGGGTGCCTTATAATTAGCTCCACTATGCCATCACTTGCAGTTAGTCTTTTCTCCTAATTTTGAATTTGAATGTGAGTAACCGTTAAAGCCACATCGCTTAGCATCTCTTTACTGATCCAATGCTACTCAGATCTCGTAATAACCAATACTAACTGCCACGTGTACGATCATGATCGAAAACTTGAATAATCTTCCTGTATTACCCTTATTCTGTCACGCGTCGAATCGTAATTGACTTATACAAAATATATAACTAACAATAATGTAATATTAAATCAGTTGACATCTTGCTTTTTGAACTCCTTTTTTCGTTCTTTCTTGCGTTGGGTATGCACGTGACTGTGTTGTTCTGAAGGTACGAATCTGGTTGGATGTTCATTATAGTTATGATGTTTTCTGCCCAATGTTTATTGATGCATCCTTCCCTATATTTTTATCAATAAATTCTTTCTTCGTCAATCAAAATAAATAAATAAATAAATAAATCATAACTAAATTTTATTGAGACATCTTAAATTTCAGTGAGATTTTTTTTATAAGTTAATATAATAATTAACAAAATTTTGAAACTTTTTTTTGGTTAATTTTCTAGAGCCCAAAGTGGCGACTTCGTCCACTTATACCCAAAGTCGGCCCTACCATCACCGTCAACACTGCACCATCTTCCTTCTCCTCTCTTGTCGTCACTGTCCCTCACCTTACATCGTTGTCCTCTTTCTTTGTTGCCATCATCGGCGACTTCAAATCTGGTCATTTCTAGCATCGATTTTTGCTGAGGACTTTAGATCTGACCATTTCCAAAGCTGATTTATTATTTTAAATATTGATTTGATACAGTTGCTCTTGTTACTGTCAAGATGCAGCCATGACACGATTGTTAGAGCTCGTGACAATGAGATCGGTTGTGTGTATATGTGTACATATAGTGATAAATCTCTATCAATCTGTTGGTAAAGATCTAGTTAAACTTGTTATTTGTAAAATCTAAATAAATCAATTAAAAGTAATAAATTTTATTAGTCCTACTCATTTTTGTGTGTAAATATGTGAGTATATTTTTGTAAATGAATAAGTGAGTGAGAGAGAGAGAGAGAGTAATTAATTAAGTGATTTGAAAATACTGAAAATGTTTTGATGATAAATTTTATCACTGCTGATTTTTCTCCTTCACCTCCCCCTTTTCTCGCGTCATTATCAAATTTGAGTTGATGATAATTTATTTATCTTTTGGGAGTTGAAGTTCACATAAATATCTGACTAATTATCGGACAATTTTACGTTGACCGAAGGAAAGAACACAACAGGAACAATTTTAATTCAATCAATGTTGTGAAGTATGTAATAACACTTGTGGCCAACAACCATGATGGCAAACAAACTGAAAACTATTGGTTTGTTTGTTGGATTTTCAGTTAAAAGAATGGTTTTTGGTAATATATGTCCTAAGAATATAGATTAAATAAATATAATTATTTTTACTTGTATAGATAACAAATAAATAAATAAAATTTTAATGAATTTGTTTGGAAAAATTAGTTTAAGGTCCCTCTCCCATTTTTTGTGATAGAAGAGATCCACAATATTATTTTGTAACGTCTAAGGTCCCTTAACCCTATTCTCATATATCACAAATAAAATCCACTCTCTCGCTTTCTCTTTCTACCCAACAATTTCTTTTTTCCTCTATCTGATTCAGTGACCTGACCTCCATACATCTCTCTCTCTCTCTTTCTCTCTCTCTCTCTCTAAAACTCACTCACAGTGAAGTGTTTAAGGTGGTTCAATGGCTAGCTTTGCAAGAGATTTGGGCCTTGTTTGGTTTGTTTTGTTTTTGGGGGAGTAATGTTGGAGAAATTTTTCAAAATTTTGTTTGGTTTAGTGATTTTGGAAAAAAAATTTCAAAATCACTTTCTCCTCTTACACATCAATCAAACACTTTTTTTCGCTTGACTCTCCTTCTCAATCATTTTTTCTCTCACACACATCCACTCAACTACAACAAAATATCAAATCATCACAAACTTCCATACTCCAAAACTATTTTCAAAATATACAACCAAATAAACCAAAAAAATTTCTAAACTTTCTCTCCAAAATATTTTTTGAAAATTTATCTCTCAAAACCAAACCAAACACACCCTTGGTTTCTTCAGTGTTAGTCTTCTTGATGATGATCATCAGCTTCTCAAAAAGCAGAGAGTTCTTGGTTGGAGGCAAGACTAACGCATGGAAGACTGTTTCGTCTGAATCTAAGTCTCTCAATCTATGGGCTCAAAAGTCTCGCTTCCTCATTAGCGATTCTCTCAATAATTCAATCCTCCATCTTCATTTCCATTCTATCTCTGTCTCTGTTTCTATTGATTTTAAAATCTCTCTCTAATGCAATGCAATAGTGCGGAATTACGATAGAAACAAATATTCAATGGTGGAAGTGAGGAAGAGAGAATACATTACCTATAACACATCGAGTCCAATCACAGAGCACAAGGACAGTAACACCAAGGTTAAGCTCAATCGATCGGGACCATTCTACTTTTTCAACGGAGAAGAGAGACACTGCGACAAGGGCCAGAAACTGATTGTGGTAGTCATGTCTACTAAACTGATATGGAAATTGATTTGTAGTCTGTTTGATATTGTTTCACAGATACATTTCAAGAGGTTTGTAGGAAGTCCAGGAAAGGCCAGGGAGGCCAAATTTCTTTGGAGAGGTAATTTTGTGGGAAGTTCAGGGAAGGCCGAGAAAAGCCAGAGAAATTTCTCTGGAGAGTGGGAAGTATAAGGAAGGCTAGAGAAAAAAATTTCTCGGGAGAGAAAGAAGGCCAGGGAAGGCCAGAGAAATCTACAATAGGAAGTCTAGAGAAGGCCAGAGAAATAAAATTTCTCTAGATCAATTTTCTCTGTGAAGTCGAATTTTCTCTAGATCAATTTTCTTTATGAAGTCGAATTTTTTCTGAATCAATTTGAGGGACCTTAGACATTATTAAAATATTAAATGTCATTTACACTATAAAATCTTAATAACAAGAACACTAAAAAAAATCCCCAATTTGTTTTTACAAGGAAATCAAAATACCCTTTGCATTTTCCTCAATTTCACACCTATCCTTTCTATTATTTTATTTTATTATAATTATAATTTTATTTTTTTTAATTCACAACACATATAGTGATTATATAATTTTAAATAATTTTTTATTTATTTATTTGGTTTATTATTTTTTGAAATAAATTGAAATGTATTTTTTTATTTTATAATATTATAGCATTAATATATGGAAATCTAATGATAAGTGAGAATCATCAATGCATATCAAGGAATTGTTTGGATTTAAATGAGCTTTCAAATGAAAATCTCCATATTTATTTCTACTTGTATTTTACATTCCTTATATAAGTGGAGGTAGTTAAAATTATTAGTAACATTCGTAACCTATACAAGAGCTATATTAATAATTAAAATTATAAATTTATTCAAATATATGTATTTTTTTTTTAAAAGTTACACTAGGGTGTAATTACCCCCGAAAGACTTACCAGCAATGACATGTGACAATTGTAAATGGGCACTTGTTCAATATAATTTTTACAAACTGTCGCAACCCAAACCCACCCCTATAGGTTTAGTATCGTAACCAGCCAGTAATCCGAGATTACCAAAGGCCTGCTTATCAATAATGACAATAATACAATAAAAAGGGACAGGTGGAAGCCAATCAATAATAGAATATATCGTCCAATGAGCTGTGAAGACTTAAATGAACAAAATAATCTTTCTTATACTTGTATATGCACAACATTTAAGTCCACAATTCACTTATAGACAAAACAAAACATAATTTAGGGAATTAAATCCCATTACAAAAATAGTAGTAAAAAAAGTCATAAAACACACATAATCCTTAATTACAAATCAAAAGAGTGAATTCGAGCCACCCAAGCTTTGACACGTGTTGGTTCGGAACCTCGTGGTGAGGCACAATGGTTGGTTTGACAAAATTGGGTTCAGATCAACGCTACTAAGTTTGTTTCGGTGCTTGATCACTTACATACATATACAAAAACAATGAGCTAGAGCCCAGTGAATAATCTCGATGTAAAGAGGTTAAATGAATGAGTTCCATAACTTTAGCAAATTATATAATGTTCTTAACGTAGTTAAAGCACACTTCGGAAACGTATAGTAGCAAATATGAATCATCAAACCTTTCATGGCTTAACACATTTCGTAGTACCCAATAGGCTTACCAAACTTGACGAATTACCGCACAACACGTTCACGACGAAACAAAGCATTTGGAAAGCCCTCATTGGACGGCTTCATACAGAACGCCCACATTGGAGAACGCCCGTATAGGACGACTTCGTACAAAACATCCTTATTGGACGACTGTGCAAAACATCCACTTGGGACGACTTGATACAAAACGTCCACTTTGGACGAGCTCATGCGGAAAGCCCACTTTGGGCGAATTTATTTGAAACGTCTATAACAGATAGATATCATATAAAACGATTACAATCTAAATCATGCAGAACAATCATTAAAGATCGACGTCATATAAAATGTTACAACAAGTCAATAACTTATACGGAATGTACATTACGAGTTGAAGACGATACAAAAGTCGTTGGGGATCAAAAGACATTTCCCGCGTCGTTACCATAGTTGTTGTTTCAAAAGGCAACTCATTTATTCTTAGCCAAATTTCATTTTCGAAGCTTATCATATCGTACTCAGTTCGGAATTTCATAGCATAACTTATCATTCAAAAACGCTTATTCGGAAAGCTTATTACATCATGAACAATCAAGAATTCGTAACATATCTTATTATTTCATCAACATACTTGTCTTAACGAATATGTCGTAATCAAAATATAGATTGAATAATCCTCATATAACAAAGCCAATGTAAAAGTAGCTTGTACAAAAATATCTTCACAAGACATTACTCATAGTGTTTGGCCAGATGACACTCCTCGTGTAAGTGACCTACACAACACATTCAATCATAACATCTCAAAATTCGTTCAATTCATTCAATCGATTTTTAACCCATTCGGTTCATCCGTTACTTATTCGTTCAGTTATTCCTATTCTTTCTTTAATTCCTTTCATGTTCATGACATGTATATGAACTTGAAATACATGTGAAAACCATACAAATGGAGGCTCAGAAGTTGGGAAAACAGAGAGAAAATAAAACGGAAACCGATCTGAAAACCGCACGTATGAGGGCACTGGCCGCATGTGCGGAACCACCACCGCACGTGCGGCCTACATTTGCAATTAAAGTAGAAGGTGAGCTTAAATTTGTCCTGTTCTCCACACGTGCAGTGCCCCAAGCTGTACGTGCGGTTCTGGGTTTTCTCAAATCCGAAAATCTGTTCAAGTTTTAATTTTTGTAAGTTAAACTTCAATCTCATACATTTCAAGGTCCAAAACTCTTCAAAAATATCTTGAATTTAACATACATAACTTTAAACAAAAATCATAGCTTCCAAATAAAACTCAATTTTCATGCAAAAGATCAAAACTTTAAATTAAAGTGTAAAACTAGAAACTATGTACTTGAGAGTTGCAAACTCATCTTTTAGGGACAAATTCTATGAAATTCCATGAACCATGCATGAACCATGAAAGAAACAAATATTTGAACTTGATTTTCTATACATTAATACCGTACATGTCATGTTTATGAACTCAAATCATCAATTATAACTTCATAACTAAAACCCAATTTGCTAATTGAAAGCTCAAAAACCTCAATTAGATTGTAAAAGCATAAAACACAAAGTTAAGGGCTTCAACTTCAAAATCCATGGAGTTTCCTCTTCAATTCTCAAGAACCATGCAAGAAATCAAGTGTGTAAACGTGAATCTTATGAATTTAGGCCATGTATGTTAAGTTCATGAGCTACTTGTTGGAAAATTTATAAAGAGGTAGTTGTGAATTGAAATAGACTCAATTTTGAATGAAAGGGTGTAACCTTTCATAGTGTCTTTTTGTTTTAAAGGAAGGGTCAAACCTCCATTTGAATGAAATGGTGCAAACCTTTCATGGTGTCTCGTTATTTTTAAGGAAGGGTTATGTCCCTTCTTCATACCTTTTCTATTCAAATTGAATAGGTGCCAACAAAGCCTATATAAAGGCAGCCCCATTCCAATTTTGATTGATTCCGAAAATTCATTTTCCTTGCCTTCATTTTGCTCTCTGGCATCCTATATCCTTCATATTATTTTAGGGAAAATTTCAGAGAGTTATAGAACACAAGGTTCTAGTTCGCCGGACAAATTTGTTTGAAGTGCTACTACAAATTTGTGAAGATCATTGTATCCTGGGAGATAGACTCAACATAACCGTAAGCACGGTAGCGGGGCGAATCTGTCTTAAGGATAGAATGTCACACACTCGACTTAGTCTTTAATTATTAATTTGGTTGAATAAAATTTTATTTTATTTTCAAATTGTTGGAACAATCTTTTGTGTAAACAAAATAACTTGTTGGAACAATCTTTTGTGTAAACAAAATAACTTAAAATAATTCAAACAAAATAAAATAAAACTTACAGAATTTATTTTGTTGAACCGAATCAATACTTAAAGACCAAGTCGAGTGTGTGACACTCTGTCCTTAAGACAGATTCGCCCCGCTACGGTACTTACGGTTATGTGGCGTCTATCTCCCAGGATATAATGATCTTCACAAATTTGTAGTAGCACTTCAAACAAATTTGTCCGGCGAACTAGAACCTTGTGTTCTGTAACTCTCTGAAATTTTTCCTAAAATAATATGAAGAATAAAGGACGCAAGAGAGCAAAATGAAGGCAAGGAAAATGAATTTTTGAAATCAATCAAAATTGGAATGGGGCAGCCTTTATATAGGCTTTGTTGGCACCTATTCAATTTGAATAGAAAAGATATGAAAAAGGGACATAACCCTTCCTTAAAAATAAAGAGACACCATGAAAGATTTGCACCCTTACATTCAAATGGAGGTTTGACCCTTCCTTTAAAACAAAAAGACACCATGAAAGGTTACACCCTTTCATTCAAAATGGAGTCTATTTCAATTCACAACTACCTCTTTATAAATTTTCCAACAATCCCCCATATGAATGAAATTGACAGAGAGAAAATGCAACAACATGATGTAAATACAGAGAGTACAGAAATTGGTAATATTCTGCAAAGGATAGGTAGCATTTAGCTTTGAACCTTCCCTTGTGAGACACTATCGGATTTACTAGCTAACCAGTGAACATGATGTCTTGAACTGTTTAGCCGTTTGTGTAAACCAAGACAATAGAACTCACATAGTATATTCTCAGACATAGTTTAGTTCTCACTATTGTGTTCATTCTGGCCCTGAACAACCTGGTATTTCATGAGTGCTCTAAAAGATTGTAGCCCTTCACAATTCTCATAGAACCGGCCCAGTTCACACTCACATAGGTGATTCTAATTAAGAGTATTCTGCTATACTCCAGTAGGTTAACCTAGATATAAGAATCATTAAAAGTTTTACTTAACCTAAAACGCTGCAGACATCACTATTTCATCATAGAAATGGGTAGGAGTTAGACTCCCCAGTGATCCTTTTGAGTCATTCACAACTCGGTTGTCCCTTTGAACCTAGATCTTGGGATCTCCAGTCAACTAGGTTGGGTTGCCGTTGTGGTAACTCTTATTTAATAGGCTTTAGTCTCATTCCCCTCGATGAATTCTCAACTAACTCTCTTGCTAACCCTTTGGTTAGTGGATCCGCTATGTTGTCTTTAGACTTCACATATTCAATGGACATAATTCCATTGGAGAGTAGTTGTCGCACGGTGTTATGTCGACGACGAATGTGTCGTGACTTACCGTTATACATATGACTCTGTGCTCTACCAATTACTGATTGACTGTCACAATGTATGCATATAGCAGGCACCAGTTTTGGCCATATTGGAATATCTTCAAGGAAGTGGCGAAGCCATTCTGCCTCTTCCCCTACTTTGTCTAAAGCTATGAATTCTGATTCCATAGTAGACCTAGCAATGCAAGTCTGTTTGGAAGATTTCCAAGATACAGCCACCCCACCAAGAGTAAAGACATACCCACTGGTGGACTTCGAGTCTCTAGTATCCGATATTCAATTTGCATCTCAGTATCCTTCAAGTACTGCTGGATATCTAGTATAATTAAGCCCAATGTTACGAGTAAATCGGAGATATCTTAGAACCCTTATAATTGCTTTCCAGTGTTCTACTTCCGGATTACTCGTATATCTACTTAATTTACTTACTGCATAAGCTATATCTGGGCGAGCGCAGTTCATCAAGTACATTAAGCTTCTAATAATTTGGGCATACTCTAATTGAGAAATACTTTCATGTACATTCTTAGAAAGATACAAATTAACATCTACAGGTGTTCTAGCAAGATGATCATCATCTTTGCTGAATTTGTCAAGTATTTTCTCAATGTAATGAGATGGTGACAAAGCATATCCTTCTGATGTTTTGGTAATTTACATACCAAGAATTACATCAGCAATACCCATGTCCTTCATGTCAAAATGTTTATTGAACATTTTCTTGGTAGTTTTAATCATGTCATTATTACTACCTATGATGAACATATCATCTACATAAAGACATACAATGACATAACCTTTGTCTGTGTTTTTAATATAAGCACATTTGTCACACTCATTAATTTTAAATCCATTTGACATCATTGCCTTGTCAAATTTCACATGCCATTACTTTGGCGCTTGTTTTAAACCATATAATGATTTAACCAATTTACACACTTTCTTTTCTTTCCCTGGAACAGAAAACCCTTCTGGTTGTTCCATGTAAATTTCTTCCTCTAACTCACCATTTAAGAAAGCGGTTTTAACATTCATTTGATGAATTTCTAGATTGTATAGAGATGCAATGGCAATTAGCATTCTAATGGATGTTATTCTAGTAACCGGTGAGTATGTGTCAAAGTAATCAAGACCTTCTTTTTGTCTAAAACCTTTGACCACAAGTCTTGCCTTGTATTTGTCAATTGACCATCTGCTTTCATTTTCCGTTTGAAAATCCACTTGTACCCAAGAGGTTTACAACCTGGTGGCAAGTCCACTAATTCCCAAGTGTGATTTTGCAAGATGGATTCAACTTCACTATTGACAGCTTCTTTCCATAAAGGAGCTTCAGGACTGGACATAGCCTCTTTAAAAGTTAAAGGCTCATTTTCTAACAAATATGTTAGAAAATATGGACCAAAAGATTTTGAGATTCTAGCACGTTTACTACGCCTAAGTTCCTCTTCCTCATTTTGATCTAACTCTTGTTCTTGATCATGTTCTTGATCCTGACTAGTAATAGCATCATGAGATCTCTTATTATTACTAGTCTCTTGTCTAGTTTTATTTGGAAATACATGTTCAAAGAATGATGCATTCCGAGACTCAATAATAGTATTTACATGCATTTCGGTATGTTCTGATTTATGAATCAAAAACCGATATGCACTACTATTCTTAGCATAACCAATGAAAATGCAATCAATTGTCTTAGGACCTATCTTAGTCTTTTTAGGACTAGGAATAACCACTTTAGCCAAACACCCCCACACTTTTAAGTATTTGTAGGATGGTACTCTACCATAAGGTGTTTGATTCACTTTCTTTCGGGGTACTTTATTTAAAATATAATTAGCAGAAAGTATTGTTTCCCTCCACAAGTTTTGAGGTAATCCAGAACTTATTAACATGGCATTCATCATTTCTTTTAAAGTCCTATTTTTCCTTTGAGCAATTCCATTTTGCTGAGATGAGTAAAGAGCGGTGGTTTGATGAATTATTCCATGTTCATTACAAAACTCACCAAAAGATGATTCATATTCACCACCTCTATCACTTCTAAGTTTCTTGATTTTCTTACCAAGTTGATTTTCAACTTCATTCTTATATTGAATTAAAGTTTCTAAAGTTTCATCCTTGGTTCGAATTAAATAAACATAACTATATCTTGTACAGTCATCTATAAAAGTGATAAAATACTTTTTCTCACCTCTAGTTTGAATTGATTTAAAATCACAAATGTCATTATGAATTAATTCAAGTGGTTCCGTACTTCTTTCAATTGAAGGAAAAGGAGTTTTAGATAATTTTACCTCAACGCAAATTTCACATTTATGATTTGAATCAATGTCAAATTTAGGTAAACATTCCATATTAATTAATCTACGCAAAGATCCATAATTAACATGTCCTAGTCTACCATGCCATAAATTTGAAGACTCAAGCAAGTAAGAAGAAGATGTATTATTATTAATAACTAAGGGTACAATGGTTATTTCATTTAACTTGAAAAGGCCATCAGACATGTAACATTTTCCTACATACATCCCGTTTTTAGTAAGTACAAACTTGTCACTTTCAAAAACTAGCCTAAACCTATTCGTACTCAACAAAGATCTGGAAACAAGATTCTTGCAAATGTCCGGTACATACAGCACATTGTTGAGAGTGAGTTCATTTCCTGATGTCATCTTTAGTACAATCTTTCATTGTCCTTCAACTTTGGAAGTTGAGGAGTTGTCCATAAAAAGTTGTTCACCATTGCCCACTGTAGAATAAGATGTGGACATCTTTTTGTCGGCACAGATATGGCGAGTAGCACCAGTGTCCACCCACCATTCTTTAGGATTTCCGTCAAGATTTGCCTCAGAAACAACTGCAGAAAGATTTATGACATCTACACCATTGGAAATTTCATCCATTTCGGTCATTTTGGCTTTAGCAACCTTCTTACTTGATCTTCCTTTGCCTTTACGTTTGTAACGGCGATCTTTGGCCCGATGTCCCTCTTTGTTACAAATGTAACACATGCCATTAAACTTGTATTTCTTAGTTTCCCCTCCTTTAGATAGCATTCTCTTCTGCCATCTTTTAAAAACAGTTCCTAAGAACTTCTCTGGTTTGTCACCATGATTCACTGGCACAGTCCCAACATAAGGAGAGGTTGGCATAATGGCAATCACCATACTAGTACTGATTTGAACATTAGTTTGACCAGTTTTTAGTAGTCATAAATTCTAAATTAAAAAATAAAATTATAATTAGAATTTTATACTACACAGAAAATTTAAACCAAAAAAAAAAAAACTACAGAATTTTAAATTCTGTAAAAATAAAAGAAACAAGAATTGTAACTTTTATTTCCAATTAATTTGAAAATAAAATAAAATTTTATTTAAACAAATTAAACCAAAACTACAGAAATAAATTCTGTTAAAATAAAATAAACAAAACAAAATGTAACTTTTATTTTCAATTAATTTGGAAATAAAATAAAATAAAATTTTATTTAACCAAAATAATTCCACACATAAAACTAATCCAAATTCACAGAATTAAATTCTGTAAAAATAAAAGAAACAAGAATGTAACTTTTATTTTTCAATTAATTTGAAAATAAAATAAAATTTTATTTAACCAAATTAATTCCACGTAGAAAATTAAATTTCTGTAACACTTCAATAATTAAAATACTGAAACAGAATTTTAATTAATGAAAATCAGAAAATAATTTCTAAAAACCAAAATTAATTTTCTGACAAAATTTCACAAAAATATATTCTGAATTGTTAAGACACCAGTATCGTACTACTAGTTGCCAACGAAAATAGACAGTATATTACTACTATCTGTCAAATAGCATATATTCACTATTTGTTTTTCCAACCAGAATATTATTTTGTAAATCTACAGAAAATAATTTTCTTAAAAGAAGAAAGAGAAAAGGAAACAAACGAAAAAAATTCTGTAAACAGAATAATTAGAATCTGTCTTAAGATTGTTGGAACAATCTTCTGTATAAATAAAATAACTTAAAATAATTCAAACAAAATAAAATAAAACTTACAGAATTTATTTTGTTGAACCGAATCAATAATTAAAGACCAAGTTGAGTGTGTGACACTCTGTCCTTAAGACAGATTCGCCCCGCTACGGTGCTTACGGTTATGTGGCATCTATCTCCCAGGATACAATGATCTTTACAAATTTGTAGTAGCACTTCAAACAAATTTGTCCGGCGAACTACAACCTTGTGTTCTATAACTCTCTGAAATTTTTCCTAAAATAATATGAAGAATAAAGGACGCAAGAGAGCAAAATGAAGGCAAGGAAAATGAATTTTCGGAATCAATTAAAATTGGAATGGGGCTGCCTTTATATAGGCATTGTTGGCACCTATTCAATTTAAATAGAAAAGGTATGAAGAAGGGACATAACCCTTCCTTAAAAATAAAGAGACACCATAAAAGGTTTGCACCCTTTCATTCAAATGGAGGTTTGACCCTTCCTTTAAAACAAAAAGACACCATGAAAGGTTACACCCTTTCATTCAAAATGGAGTCTATTTCAATTCACAACTACCTCTTTATAAATTTTCCAACACTACTTCAATTATTGCGATGCATGCTCATATAAGTGTTCTACTTCCATTATACCTCAAAACTCCCAATTAACCATGAATCATTATAATTAAGCTTGCATCTTAGAAGATTATGAGTATAAATGTCTCAATTTCAAGAAATCGGGATGAAACTCCTACCTTGAGTTGATGATTTATGAAGCTTTAAGCTTGCTCTTCAATGTCTTCCTTAAGCTCTCTAGAAAACTCTCTTCCTCAAGTTGTATCTCTCTCTCTCTCTCTCTCTCTCTCTCTACAAAGCCCACTAACTCCCTTATATTTGAGCTCAAGAATAGGAGCTTAAACACATATACATCTTATATACAGGCTCAATTAGTTGATTAGTTAATCAAAGCTTAAGCTAAGTAATTAGAGTTTAAGTTGATTGAATTTAATCTAATTAATTTCATCTGAATCAATTTTTAATTTCCACAATAGACTCTAAAAATTATGCTAATCATAATAAAGTAATCAATTTCAGTTTCTGTCGCCTTTATGGCTCCCAATTTCAAATTTTAGCAGAATTCATAACAAATTTTCCTATGATGAACAGATTTAGAGTCAAAACCCTTACAAAACACATAATTAGCTTTGAAAAGCACATTAAGCACATATTTACATCTATAATTAATGAAATAATAACTTAATACGGAATAGGGTTGTCACACAAACCAACAAAAATTAGCCTTTAACAATCAAATTAATTTTCCAAAAATCTAAATCTGAACAAGTTGTGACTTTAAATTTTTTTAATATGAATTACTTTGCAGATGAGAAAATGAGTGTTATGCGATAAATGAGTGCCCACTAGACTAAAAAGAAAATTCTATAGAATGACTATTAGACCATTAATATTGTATGAGACGGAATGTTAGGCAACTAAGAAATAACATGAAGATAAGATGAGTGTTACTGAATTGAGGATGCTTAGGTGGATATGTGGCAAGAATAGAAAAGATAGAGTTATGAAGAGTATATTCGAAAATAAGTAGAAGTAGCGCTGATAAAAGATAAGTTAAGGGAGAATAGATTGAGATAGTTTGGTCACATACAATGGAGCCTAACAGAGGCAATAGTGAAGAAATGCGATACAGTGACAATGATAGAAGTGTTAGGGGAAGGGGCAAACCTAAATTGACGTAGGCTAGTGTAATAAATAGATATATGAATTTGTTTAATTTAACTAATGATATGGCTTTGGATAGTGTCAAATAGAGAGGAAGAATTCATATAACTAACCTCATTTGATGAGACTTAAGGCTCGGTTTGGTTTTAGCTTGACTAAAAAATTATGTTTTGGATAAATTTTAACTTTTTTTATAATTGATTTGATAATTGTAAGAGAAAAATTAAAATAATTAATATTTTTTATGATAATTTTCTAAATGGTTTTCTATAACGAGCTTCATTGTTTATATTTTTTTTAATAATACTAACAAACATATTAATTAAGACACAAGACACAAACCTATGAGTTTCACTATTGAAATGAATTCCAGCTAATATTGTATCAGATTATTATATTTGTTGATAAATTACATAGTGTTATTAATATTAGGGGAAAATACAGCTCAGTGGGCTTTTGAATTTTTTTTTACAAATACATGAAAAAAAATTTAGAATTTTAATTGTTAATGTTTAAAAAGTTTTCAATTAATGTGTAATTCTTTTTTTTGGGGGGGGGGTACTTTTACACTGAATTGCTTGCTATTTCTCGTTTTGGGTTTGTAAAATATAACTATTCGGTAACAACGGATATGGCAGTTCAAAAAGCAAATGGGCTCTGGTGTGGTGATTGTGCATTGAGAGTTAAAACGGCAGAGTTTGGGAAAGATAGTGATGTAAAACACAAAATGGTCAATGTACCACAAACCAGGAAAAAAATGAAGACAAATAACATGTACAACGCTGGTTATAGGGGAATTAAGTCATTTGCTGAGGTAGTGAGAGGCAAGGGTGCTGAACAATCGATAAACAGAACCATTAAGGTATATGAGGAAGGGAACAACTCAAAGTCTCAGCTTCTGTGGATGACTTTAGGGAGGAACTGGTTGGGCGAGGTTGTGGGGATATAATTGTGAGACTTGGAGATAGGAGAGATATTGTTCTTTCCTTCCAATCAGCAGCAGTTATGAAGGAAAAACTTGGGTTAATGAAGGAGTGGCTGTATGACTGGTGCGAATCAATTATAGAATAGAGTCAAGGGACAGCCATTGAACAGGAAAGATACGTTTGGCTAAATTGTTATGGAGTCCCATTGAATTTGTGGAGCAACAATACCTTCAGTAGCATTGGGAAGGTTTGGGGTGAAGTGATATGCATGGATGATGAGACTAGTAGACAGACTTCTTTCCAGTGTGGAAAGGTGAAGTTAGCAACAAGTTGTATGGAGTCCATTAATCAAATAGTCCAATTAGAATGCAAAGGTATAATTTACCCTGTTAGGGTATGTGAAGAACAAATCATCGTGTCAAATGTTAAAAAGGAGCAGTGTGATTGTAAATCAAAAGATCAGAAGACTGGTGACAATTATCTTTCAGAAAGGGTTGATAAGAATCTATGTATAGACACAAGCAATGAATGTAACAAGGAGGGGGGGTTAGGTTGAGGGATGTCTCTATGGTGGCTGAAACAAATATGATGAAAGCAGTGTCAGAGGTTGAAGGCACATACAAGGGTGACTCTGCAGAGATGGGGCCGAGATCCGAATTTACCAATGATTATGGTAGGCGTAGGTTCGATGGAAAAATCTGCACTCTTGGGTTTATCAGAAGCCTAAGTGACACAATAAGGAATAGGCTTGGGATTCAAATTGAAATGGATCTAGATAAGGCCCATCTAAATTTGGATGAGTCGAAACAAAGTGAGATGGGGCTAGCCCATACGGGTAGTAGTGGGCCATTCTCGTCTAAGGAAACTTTAGGCCAAGTAGTGGGTATTCTCAACCAAAAAGGCCGAAGGGGGGAACAAAGTACAAGTCCAGGTCCAGCAAGGAAAGCTATTGTGTAGGAGACAAGACAGACAAGCAGAAGAAAACAAATAAAGAAGAAAAAGGGGAAGTGTGTGACTACTAAACAACTGGGGGCATCATCACTGAATTTGAGAAAGTGAGTAGTCTTCAGGTCAGTTGTAGCTTTCATTTCCCTATCAATGGCTGGCTATTGGAACCAACAGAGGCGGGAGAGTGCTGTCGAAGGCTGAAGCTTCACTCCAGATTGGCAAAGCTCCTGGTCTTGATTGTGAAGGTAAGGAGAAGGAGTTGAAGCCAAGGACAAATCAGAAGCTTGAAGCCAAGGACAAAGAGAAAGTTAGGCAGAGAGAGGGAGTTGCTATCTAGACTAGCACTCCAAGGTGAATAAGAGTGTTATAACGTATTAATGAAGATACAATCATGGAATATGAGAGGGCTCGGCGGACCAGAGAAAAGAAGACAGTTAAAGAAAAGCCTTGCTACTAGAAAAGTGGATATTATTCTCCTTCAAGAAACAAAGCTCTCTATAATCAGTTCTGATTTGGTAAAGTCTATGTGGCCTGGGAAGTGGTTTGGAAATACTCTTCTGATCTTGGGAGACGCTCGTGATCCTCAAATAGACACCTGAAAAGAAATGAACACTCCGGCCGGAGGTGCTGGAATTAGCACTCTGACGGACAAGTCAGTCTCTACTCTCCCTGGATTACTTGTATTTTAAGTTAAGCATACTAGTTCTCACATGCCTTTCTTCGACTGTTGTTCCTTTATTTATACTTGTTTCCAGGGCCTCGGGGCCTGGTCCCCTTTTCGCTCACTATCCGCTTATTTATTCGACCCCATAGTTCAATAGTTACTCAGCCTATTTATTGTATTCGGCCTCCTGATCATGCAGTTTAGAGCCGAGTAATGTCTATCTTCTAGAGCGTACGCTTCTGATTCTGCTATTTATTTGGCTCCCATAATTGCCCCCCAAACTCCCCATTGACTGCAGTTAATTGGTGTGTTTGGTTTCGAATTTGGAAAGTTAAGAGAAACATAAGTTAGGCAGCTTCACCCATCCCAATGTGAATGTCAGAACGCACACGCCTCTCGGTCATCATTATACGTTCCCGCCTCATTCGTGCATCTTTTGCATTTATTATGATTTGAAACTCCAGTCTCTTTGAATGCATGCTTTTTTGAATTTTTGAGCCTCCTGGATTGCCAGCCGGTATCTCTCCTCTGTCTCACGTCTTCTGCAACTTCTTCTCGTCTCTCCTTGTCTCCTTTGCCTTTCGTAAGTTTTCTTCTTTTCTCTTTGTAATCCTATTTTCCATGTTTATTTTTGATTTAGAATACCCTTGAATCCTTACTAGAATGGCTAAGCATTTGAAACACCTCCTTTCCGAGGGTCGTATTTCTGGGTTCCGACGACATTTTTCTATCCCTGATGATGTCCATCTATCTCTAGTGACGGATAATACTCTTGATATGGAGAGGGATGACCAAAATACAATCGTCTTTCCTCTCCTATCAATTGCGGAGGGCGGAGTTCGCTTTCCCCTACACCCATTTCTTAGGGCCGTCCTCCGCCATTGGGGTCTGATTCCTTTCCAACTCAATGTGAATTTTTTTCGAATCATAATGGGAATCGTAGAGTTGAACTGGCGCCTTAGGATCAACCTTGGCATTCCGGCGATTCGACACTGCTACGCTTTAGCCAAATCCTCCGGTCAGCCCGGGTGCTACTTTCTTAGGGCCAAGGACACCGACCATCACTTGGTAACCATGCTTGCCAGCTCTAGCAAACGAGTTGACGATGTAATGATCAATGTCTGAGGCAACTAGGAATTTGAAGAAGGCGAAGATTGCCTGGACCCTATTCCCAGACGGACGGATAAACCAGGTTGCCGTGTAACTCCTTGTGTTTATTGATCTTTCTTTTATTCGGCTTTTTCTACAAGTCTAATCCTTTGTTTTTGCAGGCAATAAGTTGAAGAAGGTTCTGACCTCGGTTGATGACACAGTCCTTGCGGAGATTAAGACTGCACTCAAGTATTTTGGCCGTCCAAACGTGCAGAAACAAGGGAGAGCCGCCCATATACTCCTGCGATACGAGCCTACTACTTATACTACGTTCTCAGCCGCGGACGATATTCCGATCCCATCCGGCGAAAAACACCTTACGGCTCTTATCTTCCCCAGCTTCAAGACCCTTAGGCAAATTGGTTTCGAAGCTTCTGATTTGGAGCAAGACGTAGAGACGGTGGTCGAGGTAATTGCCGAACCAACGAGAGAGTTCGCTGCGGAGGCCGAAGAGGTCGACGAGGCTCTAAACTCAGCGTTTGAGGCAATCGGTCTTAACTAGCCTGACTCACCATCCACTTCGGGTCGGGCGGAGTTTTCCTTCGGAGATATTTTTACAAATTTGGGAGACCCACCCGGCGCTTTTTCTGAGGGTATGGTTGGGGAAAATCTCATGCAGATGGCGCGAAAGAGAAATGCCGAACGCATGGCCACCCGACCGAAAGTCGAGGCCACCCGTTCTGGACCTGCCCCGATTGAATCTTCACAACCCGTTATTGTAGAAGAAACGGCTCAAGTTGTTGTGGCTGAGACGGATAAGGAAGCCGAGCAGCAGATTCCAGAAGAACGGCCGATTCCAGAAGAGCGGGGCGAAAAACGTACCACCGAGAGAGAGGCCGGCTCAAATGAGAGCCCTGATGACAAACGGCCTCGCTTAGAGGAATCGGATGTGGTTGTTCCTTTCGTTGTTCAACCAAAGATCAAAAACACGCGATCTCCTCTGATGCATCTGCTTTGAAGGATCCAGCTATAGCATTGAGCTTGGCCGCCTCAGTCTTGTTGCCGACTGACAAGGCCACCTTTCGAGCAGAGCCGGATTTGGTAGCTATAGCGTTAGCTGCCCAGTCGGCCCTTCTGGTATGTGACTTGATCTTTTTTACTCCTTGTTTGGTTTGGTTTGCATACGATATTTCTTGGTATGTGATAATCCCAACTTCTTGTTTTGCAGACGGTTGGAAGGATAGCCGAACTAGGCCGCCACCAGCACAATGCCATTGAAAGAATTGGCCGCTTGAAGTCAGAAGTTGAAGGTGAGAGGAGCTGGGCCGAGTTCGAGGTGATGAGAGCCACAATGGAAAGTGCTTGAGCCAAAGCTGAGAATGAGAGGGCTCAGACTGTTGACCAGCTCAGATCCGACGCCGAGGAGAGGGTAAACGTGAGTGAAGAATCACTCAAGTTAGCCAATGAGGCGCTTGCCAAGGTGGAGGCCGAGTTAGAAGAGTTGAAGAAGGCCAAAAAAAAAGTCGACTCTGAGGCTTCTGCGGCGTTCGAGGTTGGAAAGAGCGCCGCCCTTAAGAACTACGTAGAAGAAGTCCCTAAATTCGAGAATCGGGGATTCAAACATGGGTGGCTCAAAGCCCTTACTGCCGCGGGAGTTACATTGGCCATGCCAATTCCATACGAGCAAGTGGACGTTGAGCCACTTGAGTTTGATCCCGAGGATTGATTTGGGAGACATTCTAGTTTTATTAAGTATTTTCAATTTCAATGTATGTTTTTGTTTGGTAGATTTCTGTTAGTTCAAGGTAATTTTCATGTATAAATTAGTTACTATCTGCGCTCAATTTATTAATGAAAATTTCCTTTTCATTTCACTATTAGTTGTACGCAGTTTTTGATATTAAGAAAGAGTTTTGCTTTTCACTACTTTGGATAAAATGATTACTGTCTGTTGTGCTTGCTAACTATCGATCCGATAGGAAGTAGGATCATGAGATGAGTAGATTAAATATCCCACTACATGGCTGCCGATTGGATAACAGTGTAACTTGGCAATTAATTTAACCTTAATTTATCCGAACAAGTAAATCGACTCAGGGCCCTGTCGTATGCCCTTGCCCCAGCCAATGTATGAACTCTGGGTGCCGAATAGGACTAGTTCATGGATACTATACTGATAAATTGATTCATGGAGCGACTAGGACAGTCAAGCCGTCTAGACTGATGAATCTGCCCTTGCCCCAGCTGGTTCATGAACATTAAACGCCGAATATCAAGAACTTATGAAGTACTGATGAATCGATTCGTGGAACGGCTAGGGCACTCAAGCCGACTAGATTGATGAATCTGCCCTTGTCCCAGCTGGTTCATGAACATAGAACGCTGAATATCAAGAACTTATGAAGTACTGATGAATCAATTCGTGGAGCGGCTGGGGCACTCAAGCCGACTAGATTGATGAATTTGCCCTTGCCCCAGCTGGTTCATGAACATTAAACGCTGAATATCGAAAACTTATGAATTAGTGATGAATCGATTCATGGAGCGGCTGGGGCACTCAAGCCGACTAGATTGATGAATCTGCCCTTGCCCCAGCTAGTTCATGAACATAGAACGCCGAATATCAATGGTTGATGGGGCGATTGGGGCATATGACTCAGTCGGCGCCTGGCTGTTGAGGTTTCAATATTAATGAGATTGCCCCGGGGGTGCTTCCCTCATAGGGAATAAATGGGTGTGTACTTCGTGAACGAAGGTCCTATTTATGTGCTTAGCCAGCAACTCAGTCCAGCTCTTTGAGGAAGATTAAACAAGTGCGAATGTCAAATAGACTTTTTTTCAACAACAGGGGGGAAGCGAGGACGCTAGCTGAGCTGGGAGGAGATATGAGTCGAAGTGGTGAACTTTCGCGCACGAGAAGTAGGACTTCGAGGAATCGGGAGAGACACCAATCTTCTCGTCGTCGAAGTAGGTCGCCCAGGAGGGACAAGCAGCCACAAGGAAAATCTCCTCAACCCCGTTCTAGAAGGGAATCCGACGCGAATCCATGCCCATTGAGTTTTGTGGTCTTCGTGGGGAATAGACCCATGACAGAGGCGGATTCGATCGTTCTAGATCCAAATGTGGCAGTCGAGTTCGCTCGACAGATTTTTCCACCCGAGGTCCAGCAGTCGATGGTAGGTTGGCAGGACTTCGAAGTGTTTCATGAAGGCGTTTACGGGGCGGTGAAGGGGCTGTACACTGTTTATGAAATCGGCATGCGTCTCCGCGCCGCTCGACGCGATATAGAGCAGAGAGATGAACGCATTCAGAAGTTAGAAGCTCGCTCAGAGAAGGTCAAATGTGAGCTAAGGAAAATCAAGTCCGCCGAGTCTCAATCAGCCAGGCATCCCAACCCGGTTGTGGAAGAGAGGGTGACTCAAAGGCTGATAAGTGATGCTATTGCCGATCGAAACACAGCTAACATGTTCGGGATTGAGACTGTGAGGGCTGCGGCCTATGAAAAAGGCCTCCATGACGGCCGAAAGGTTGGAATTCAGAAGACTATGGAGAAACTCGCTGAAGAAGTGCCGATGTGAAAATCGTGGGTTTAGGCACGACTGAATCAAGGCACTTCAGGAAACTGAGGTTCTCCAGGCAACAGGTGTGAATTCGGAGTTGCCATTGTACCAACAGAATGATTTTCCCTTCTCCGCTTTCGAAATTGAGAAGAATGATGATGAGGAAGCCGCCGAAGAGAAGAAGACCTTGTAATGCTTATGTAGAAATTATGTATTTATTGGCCGATTTTAATAAAACGCTTAATTTTCAATTTGTAGCGTACTTTTTATTTATGTTAGTACACTTGATGCCAATCGATTTATCTAAGGACACATTTTACTTTGAATGTTCGCACGTTTTAGACTATTTTTGTGCGGCCTAAACTATTCCATTTTGAATATATGCATATTTCGGCCTTTGTTTATACAGCTTGAACTATTCCACTGCATAGTTTAGCCTCTGTTTATACGGCTTGTACAAAGGCATCACGAATTCGGAGGCTTTTAATCGGCCCAAAGGTCGTCATGCGCCGATGGGGCTCCAAATCCAGAGTCTGGCCAATCGTGGTATCCACGAAGGGCGCTCCGAATCTAGAGGCTTTAATCGGCCCAAAGGCGTCATGCGCCGATGGGGCTCCGAATCCGGAGTCTGGCCAATCGTGGCATCCACAAAGGGTGCTACGAATCCGGAGGCTTTATCGGCCCAAAGGCGTCATGCACCGATGGGGCTCCGAATCCGGAGTCTATTTGGCCAATCGTGGCATTCACGAAGGGCGCTCCGAATCCGGAGGCTTTAATCGGCCCAAAGGCATCATGCGCCGATGGGGCTCCGAATTCGGAGTCTATTTGGCCAATCGTGGTATCCACGAAGGGCGCTTCGAATCCGCAGGCTTTATTGGCCCAAACGCATCATGCGCGGATTCGGCTCCGAATCCGGAGTCTATTTGGCCAATCGTGGTATCCACGAAAGGCGCTCCGGATCCGGAGGCTTTATCGGCCCAAAGGCGTCATGCGCCGATGGGGCCCGAATCCGGAGTCTATTTGGCCAATCGTGATATCCACGAAGGGTGCTCCGGATCTAGAGGCATTAATCGGCCCAAAGGCGTTATGCGCCAATGGGGCTCTGAATCCTGAGTTTATTTGACAAATCGTGATATCCACGAAGGGCGCTCCGAATCCTGAGTCTATTTGACCAATTGGAGGCAGAGTTTATTGAAAAGGAAATTAGTAATGTAATCACGCACTGTGAAGGGAATAAGGCTCCTGGACCTGATGGTTTCAACATGGCTTTTTTCAAGAAATGTTGGAACATTATGAAATCTGATGTGTTACAATTTATGAGGGAATTTCATCATAATGCAAGTTTAGTGGGTGGGATTAATAGCTCATTCATTGCGCTAATCCCAAAAACTGATAGCCCCTCTTGCTTGGATAAGTATAGGCCTATCAGTTTGATTGGTTCCATGTATAAAATTCTAGCAAAGGTGTTATCAAATAGGATGAAGCAGGTGATACCCATGATTATTAGTGAGGTTCAGTCAGCTTTTTTGGGTGGTCGGAATATTATGGATGGAATTCTTATAGCTAATGAAATTGTTGATGGATGGAAAAGATCGAACAAGAAAGGCTTGGTACTGAAATTGGATTTTGAAAAGGCCTATGACTCAATAAATTGGGAGTTTCTCTTTAATATGCTATCAAACTTTTGCTTTGGTTCTAAATGGATGATTTGGATGAAAGCTTGTGTAACCTCTGCTAAGATATCTATTTTGGTTAATGGGTCGCCAACATATGAATTTTGCCCACAAAGGGGCCTTAGACAATGTGACCCATTGTCACCGTTTTTATTCAACATTGTAGCTGAAGGACTCAATATCCTACTGAGCAGGGCGAAGGAGTTAAACTTAATCAATGGGGCAGAGGTGGGGTCCAATGGCCTAAGAGTAACTCACTTGCAGTTTGCGGATGCACAATTTTTTTTTTTTTTTTTGTGAAGCAAAGAGGAAGGAAGTAGGCAATATTAAAAGAATTTTATGATTCTTTGAGATGGCATCGGGACTGAAAATAAATTATCATAAGAGTGTTATTTGTGGTGTTGGGATTGGTGATGGTGTCACGACCCAAACCCATCCCTATGGGTTTAGCACCGTAACCGACCAGTAATCCGAGATTACCGAAGGCCTACTTAACAGTAAAACAGTAATACAGAATGCAGCGGCTAGCGGAAACCAAAACAATAATTAAAAGATGTCCAATGAACTGTGACAGTCTGTATGCAAAAAGACTTTTCACACATATTCACATTCAGAAAACAAAACAGTATATACATACATATACAATCATTCGGGTTAGGGACCAAGTCCCTACCATAACAGTACAGTACAAGTCTATACAGTCTATACAATACAGAGACAGGAAGGAAGAATCTAAAACACCCCAAAGTAGCCTTGGCTTGGACACACATGGAACCTCGCAGTAAGGCACGTTGGTTGGCTTGACAAAAAGGGAGTTTAACCCAACGCTCCTAGCTCCGATCCGGTGCCTGGACACCTACATATATATATATATAAACAGTAAGCTAAAGCCCAGTGAATAACATATGCGTAAAGAGGTTAAGAATGAATGCATTTTCAGTATTGAAAACAGTCACTTATCAGTATATCAGTCATTGAGTTTGTGGCTCAAAATTCATGCCATAACAGCCATTCAGAAACTATAATAGTCATATGTGGTACATCCAATTGCAAAACAGTACAGTAGGTCTTAACAGACCGAACAGTCAGTTGATGGCCATCATATCGGTAAACAGTAGTGGTTCCAAACATGGGAACTGACAGAGATCTCTGTGACAGTAGCAGTATAGTACAGTAACACTAAATTGCTATGGATGCCACAAATACAGTTCACAAATAGGACAAACATTCATTCAGTAAGAAATATCATTTCAGAAAGCAATACAGTTGTTCATTCAGAAAATATTCATGATTGAACATATCTTTACAACATTGTTACTCATAGAGCACTGGGCTATAAGCAGCTAGAGCGTCCTCGGATGCCAACCCTACACAGTTACAGAACGAACACACACTAAGTTGCACGTTTGGGAAACAATAACTTAGTCCCTATCTTGACTCGGTGTGGTTCTAAAGCATTATCCTCATTAAGATGCCTTAAACTAGGCCTAGGAACGCCTAGGATGGAATGAGGATGCAAAGATGCACTTTAAAACACTTTTTAGAATTTTCAGAAAACAGGGGTCTCGCTCGAGCGTGGCTTTCTACGCTCGAGCGGACATGCAGAAAAAGGAGCTCTGCTCGAGTAGACTACAAAAGTACTGGATGCAAGAAATTCACGCTCGACGGGCGCTCGGCCCTCGCTCGAGCGTGAGACACAAGTCCTCGCTCGAGCATGCATTTCCTCGCTCGAGCGGACTGTAAACACATGCAAAGTACTAGATACACGCATTTCACGCTCGAGTGCCACTTTCCTCACTCGAGCAGACTACATAAACACAAGGCGTACGCTCGAGCGTGAAGTTCCTCGCTCGAGCGTGAGTCCAAAATCTGGAATTTCCAGATTTGAACCTCAAGCTCAAAACTCAACTTTAATGCATCAAATTCGATCCTTTTGGGCTAATTTTCTGGAAAACACTTGTAAACTCATAATATGACATGTTTTGAAGATCAATTTGAGGAATCCAAGCCCAAAGGTAGTTCAATTAAACACCATTTTCAAACAATCATCAAGAACAAGACTCAAATGTAACATGCATGAGCTTATATGAACTTAAAGCTTCAAACACAAGATCAAATGAGCCAAACCTTCCAAAAACATGGTGAATTCCTGGATTATAACAATAATATGGACATGCATGCAATAATTTCCATGAAAACAACTCTAAACTTCAAGATATGCACGTGCATGCATGATTTAAGCCTCAATAGAACAATTTAAGCCAATTCTAGACTCAACTCACTAAACTTCTATGAATCATGCAAGATATAACTCAGATGCAAGCTCAAGAAGATAGTTCTCCTACCTTAGACCTTGAATTCCAAGTGTAGAAGATCAATAATGCAAGACTCCTTCAATCTCCTAAGCCTCCAAGCCAATTTGGTTGAAATCAGGTTTTTTCCTCTCTCTCACTCTCTCTAGTCGGTTAAGCTCAAGAAAAAGGCTGAAGAAATGTTGTATCAAAAGTGTAATAGGCTCCAAACATGAATTGATAAGTGGCCCACTATCATGGCACTAAGGTAAATAAGTCCAACTATTGAAATTTAACATTATTTAATCTAATTTAATCATACCAAAACACATTTCAATTAAATATACCATAAATTCTAACTAGCATAAAACATTACTCGATTTCGGATTCGGCCGCCGGTAAGGCCTCCAATTTGCAGTTTAAACATAATACACGAACAAATAGTTTAGCAGTCAAACAGATAGACACACATTTAAACTAATACACTCAATCAATCAGTTCATAATTTCAGTCAATCAGTCATTTAACATGCTTAATCATTGATTACCACTAATCAGTGGTGAGGGTTGTCACAGTCTCCCCTCCTTATAAAGAGTTTGGTCTTCCAAACTCGAGTTACCTTCATTCTCGAAGAATACTGGATCCAGAGGGAACAGTTCAGGATATCTCTTGGTCATATCGTCTTCCCTTTCCCAAGTGACATACACGCCACCATGGTTTTGCCCATCAACTTTCACTAACGAAATCTCTTTTTTCCTTAACTTCTTGATCCGTCTGTTCACAATCTGAATGAGCCATTCTTCATAAGTGTAATCATCACTTAGCACTACATGGTAGGCTCAATCACATGGAAAGGATCCCGGAGGTAATCCCTCAACATTGAAATATGGAACACATTATGCATATGCTCCATTTCAGGAGGAAGCGCTACTTGATACGCCATCGGATTAATCTTTTCAATAATCTCATACGGTCCGACATATCTCGGCGCTAGCTTACCCTTGACTCCAAAACGAGTCTGGCCTTTCATCGGTGTTACTTTAACAAAAACATGATCACCTACTTCATATTCCCTGTCTCGCCTTCGGACATCCGTATAACTTTTCTGTCGACTCTGTGCGGTTTTCAGTCTTTGTTGAATCAGTTTCACTTTTTCGGTAGTTTCATGTACAATTTCGGGCCCAAGCAAAGGCCCATCTCCAACTTCTGCCCACCAAATCAGAGATCGACATTTTCTGCCATACAAAGCCTCGAAAGGCGCCATACCAATGCTTAAGTGAAAACTGTTGTTGTAGGCGAATTCAGCCAACGGTAAATGGCTTTCCCAATTTCCTTGGAAATCAAGAACACACATTCTCAGTAAATCCTCCAGAGTCTGGATGGTTCTTTCTGACTGACCATCTGTCTAAGGATGGTATGCACTACTCAGCCTCAGTTCAGTACCCAATGCTGTCTGTAGGCTTTGCTAGAATCTTGATGTAAACTTCGAGTCCCTATCAGAAACAATGGACACAGGCACTCCATGCAATCTAACAATTTCATCAATATAGAGTATCACCAATTTGTCCGCATTATAAATTGTTTTGACAGGTAAAAAATGAGCAGATTTAGTCAATCTATCAACAATAACCCAAATTGAATCCATACCTTTACTGGAGCGAGGTAAACCAACAATGAAATCCATAGTGATATGTTCTCATTTCCACTCCGGTATCGGTAAGGGTTGCAGTAAACCTGCGGGTTGTTGATGTTCGGCTCTAACTTGTTGGCAATGAAGACATTTTGACACAAAGTCAGCAATCTCTTTCTTCATTCCCGGCCACCAGAAATTCAGTTTCAAATCTTGGTACATTTTCGTGTTCCCTGGATGGATAGACAACTTTGAATTGTGGCCCTCTTGCAGAATTCTTCTTTTCAGTTCAGAATCATTCGGTACGCATAATCTTCTCTGAAGTTTCAACACATTATTCTCAAATTTGAAATCCAGCCTCGGTTTGGATTCCCGTTTTTCGATGATCTTCCTCAAGAAGTCATCATGTTGCTGTTTCTCTTTAATCTCTTCAATCAGTGTCGGTTGAGCAGAAATAACGGCTATTGTTCCACCTTGTTCACGTAAAACAATCTCAATTTCAAGTCTTTCAAGGTCACATAGCAATTCTTTATGCCCGGTGAGTAAACAGGCTAAATTTCCAATCGGTTTTCGACTCAGTGCATCAGCAACGGTGTTAGCTTTTCCTGGATGGAACAAAATTTGCAGGTCATAGTCTTTTATCAGTTCTAACCATCTCCACTGCCTCATGTTCAGTTCTTTCTGTGTGAAGAAGTATTTCAACCTCTTGTGGTCTGTATACACCTCACATGTTGCCCCATAAAGGTAGTGACGCCAAATTTTCAGTGCAAACACTACTGCAGCAAGTTCCAAGTCATGGGTCGGGTAGTTCTTTTCATGCGGTCTCAGTTGTCGGGAAGCATACGCAATCACTTTACCATTCTGCATTAAATACATCCCAAACCCTTATAAGAAACATCACTATATACAGTATAACCATCTGTACCTGAGGGTAAGGTGAGAATCGGTGCAGTCACTAGTCGAGTTTTCAACTCTTGAAAAGCTGATTCCCTCTGATCGGTCCAGTCAAATGATATCCCCTTCTGAGTCAGCTATGTTAGTGGTAGGGCAATTTTGGAGAAATCTTTGACAAACCTTCTGTAATACCCGGCTAAGCCTAGAAAACTTCGGACTTCGATAACATTTGTCGGTCTAGGCCAAGTCACTACTGTTTCAATTTTCTGTGGGTCAACTGTAATACCATCCTTACTGATCACATGTCCCAAAAACATCACACTATCTAGCCAAAATTCACATTTAGTTAGTTTTGCATAAAGTTTCTGTTCTCTTAGGGTCTGTAGGGCAATATTCAAATGACGTTCATGTTCTTCCGTGCTTTGGAATATATCAGAATGTCATCTATGAAAACAACTATAAATTCATCAAGGTATGGTTTGAAAATTCTGTTCATAAGGTCCATAAATGCAGCAAGTGCATTGGTAACTCCGAAACGCATAACAAGAAATTCGTAATGTCCGTACCTCGTTCGAAAGGCAGTCTTTTCGATGTCCCCTGTCTTGACTTTCAACTAGTGATATCCAGATCTAAGATCAATTTTGGAGAACACTTGGGCACCCTGTAACTGGTCAAATAAATCATCAATGCGAGGCAATGGATATTTATTTTTCACTGTTACCTTGTTCAGTTCACGGTAGTCAATGCAGAGTCTCAGTGAGCCGTCTTTCTTTTTTACAAATAGGACTGGCGCACCCCATAGTGAAGTACTGGGCCTGATGAACTTCTTATCTAACAGTTCTTGCAGCTGAACTTTTAACTCTTTCAATTCGGTAGGTGCCATTTTGTACGGAGCTTTAGATACAGGCTGTGTACTCGGAATCACATCAATGGTGAACTCAATCTCCCTATCAATCAAATCCCCTGGCAGATCATCTAGAAAAACATCTAGGAATTCTCTGACTATAGGAATACTGTTCACATCAGTTTTAGCATCAGTAGGTACAGTCAATACAGAACATAGATACCCTTTACACCCCTTTTTAATCAGTTTGAAAGCTTTCATGGACGAAATCAGATACGGGGGAGGTACTACTCCAACTCCGTTAAACACAAATTCAGGTAGTCCAGGTGGACGGAAAACAACTTGTTTTGTTACACAGTCTATAATAGCATGATATTTCGTTAACCAATCCATTCCCAATATCACATCAAAATGATCAATATTCAATGGCAGTAAATCAATGTACAAATGCGTATCTTCAACAATAATTTCACATGCAGGGTACATATAAGCACAAGTCATGGATCCCCCAGCAGGTGAAGATACAGCTAACAGATAGTTCATGGGTTCCAATGGTCTATTCAATTTTCACGAAAAAGCATGCGATACATATGAATGTGTAGACCCCGAATCAATCAAAACATACGCATTTTGAGCACAAATTGAGAGTATACCTGACACAACGGTCTCGGTATTCTGTACATCTCCCGGTACGAGTGCGAACACTCAGCCTTGCCTCATAGGCTCTTTTCCAGTAACTTTGGGGTTGGGTTTCGGTGGAGCAGTTGATGCTGCTGCGCTTGGTGTAGCTTTACTATTGCCCTGAGGAGCAGAAGGGCAATCTTTGACCATGTGGCCCATCTTGCCACACCTGTAACAAGCACCTGAAAGTTTATAACAAACCCTCTTATAATTCTTACCACATTCGGAGCAGGGCGGTATAGAACGGTTTCCTTGACTAGAACTGTTTGTTGACCCTGTGTTATGCTTTTTGTTAAACAAACTATTCCGGCCTTTCTTAAATTTAAAACCCCGTCTCTTACCACGCCATTCAGATGTTGGTGTTTCAGTCTGTTTCAATGCCTCGATGTTCGACTCAGCCATGATTGCTCGGTCAAGAACATCCACATACTTCAGTAGTTTCAGAACATTGATTCGGTCAAGGATTTCTACATTAAGGCCGCCTTCAAATTTCCTGGCCTTTTTGTAATCAGTGTCAACCATATGCGGTGCATATCTGGCGAGTTCAGTAAACTTTGACTCATACTCATCCACGAACATGGTACCTTGTCTTAACTGTTCAAACTCCGTTACCTTGCGGTCTCTGACACACTGTGGGAAGTATTTCTCAAAGAAGGCTCTCTTAAACTGAGCCAAATTCATAGCAGTATTGGTATCACGGACCAGCATCCACCACCTTCTGGCCTCTTCTTGTAAGGCGAAGGTAGCCAGTAGCACTTTGTGTGCTTCAGAACACGGAAACACTTCAAAAAAAAATTTCAGTTTCTAGCACCCACGCTTCGGCCTTCAATGGTTCAAAGCCTCCCTGAAATGATGGCGGTTTCATCTTACTGAACTTCTGTGTTAGAGCAATGATGTCATCATTCACATTCTGTTCCGGCTGTACCGGAGGAGGTGGAGGCTGTTGGTTCTGTTGTTGTAGCCTTAAGGCCTCAATCAACATTTCCACTGTTCTTTCGAGCCTTGCCATTCTGGCCTCAGATGATTCAAATTCATCAGTAGTTCTTGCGTTATCCATTTCACTATAGATAAGTATGGCAATTATAAACATAGACAATTGCATACTTAACATATTAACACATTAGCACATACGTTCATGTCATGGCCACACACACTTATCAATGCTCATGCAATGCCCTATTTATTTTTCTAGGACATCCTATAGCTCATTTGGACACGTGTGTGCAGTATAAATCGTGGTTTAGTATCGCTCTGATACCACTCTGTCACGACCCAAACCGCCCCTATGGGTTTAGCACCGTAACCGGCCAATAATCCGAGATTACTGAAGGCTTACTTAACAGTAAAACAGTAATACAAAGTGCAGGAGCTGGTGGAAGCAAAAATAGTAATTAAAAGATGTCCAATGAGCTGTGACAGTCTGTATGCAAAAAGACTTTTCACACATATTCACATTCAGAAAACAAAACAGTATATACATACATATACAATCATTCGGGTTAGGGACCAAGTCCCTACCATAACAGTACAGTACAAGTCTATACAGTCTATACAATACAGAGACAGGAAGGGGGAATCTAAAACACCCCGAAGCAGCCTTGGCTTGGACACACATGGAACCTCGCAGTGAGGCACGTTGGTTGGCTTGACAAAAAGGGAGTTTAACCCAACGCTCCTAGCTCCGATCCGGTGCCATGGACACCTACATATATATATAAACAATAAGCTAAAGCCCAGTGAATAACATATGCATAAAGAGATTAAGAATGAATGTCTTTTCAGTATTAAAAACAGTCACTTATTAGTATATCAGTCATTCAGTTTGTGGCTCATGATTCATGCCATAACAGTCATTCAGAAACTATAATAGTCATATGTGGTACATCCAATAGCAAAACAGTACGGTAGGTCTTAACAGACCGAACAGTCAGTTGATGGCCATCATATCAGTAAACAGTAGTGGTTCCAAACATGGGAACTGACAGAGATCTCTGTGACAGTAGTAGTACAGTACAGTAACAGTAAATTGCTATGGATGCCATGAATACAGTTCACAAATAGGACAAACATTCATTCAGTAAGAAATATCATTTCAGAAAGCAGTACAGTTGTTCATTCAGAAAATATTCATGATTGAACATATCTTTACAATATTGTTACTCACAGAGCACTGGGCTATAAGCAGCTAGAGCGTCCTCGGATGCCAACCCTACACAATTACAGAACGAACACACACTAAGTTGCACATTTGGGAAACAATAAATTAGTCTCTATCTTGACTCGGTGTGGTTCTAAAGCATGATCCTCATTAAGATGCCTTAAACTAGGCCTAGGAACGCCTAGGATGGAATGAGGATGCAAAAATGCACTTTAAAACACTTTTTAGAATTTTCAGAAAACAGGGGTCTCGCTCGAGCGTGGCTTTCTACGCTTGAGCGGACATGCAGAAAAAGGAGCTCTGCTCGAGCAGACTACAAAAGTACTGGATGCAAGAAATTCACGCTCGACGGGCGCTCGGCCCTCGCTCGAGCGTGAGACACAAGTCCTCGCTCGAGCGTGCATTTCCTCGCTCGAGCGGACTGTAAACACATGCAAAGTACTAGATACATGCATTTCACGCTCGAGCGCCACTTTCCTCGCTCGAGCAGACTGCATGAACACAAGGCGTACGCTCGAGCGTGGAGTTCCTCGCTCGAGCGTGAGTCCAAAATCTGGAATTTCCAGATTTGAACCTCAAGCTCAAAACTCAACTTTAATGCATCAAATTTGATCCTTTTGGGCTAATTTTCTGGAAAATACTTGTAAACTCATAATATGACATGTTTTGAAGATCAATTTGAGGAATCCAAACCCAAAGGTAGTTCAATTAAACACCATTTTCAAATAATCATCAAGAACAAAACTCAAATGTAACATGCATGAGCTTATATGAACTTAAAGCTTCAAACACAAGATCAAATGAGCCAAACCTTCCAAAAACATGGTGAATTCATGGATTATAACAATAATATGAACATGCATGCAATAATTTCCATGAAAACAACTCTAAACTTCAAGATATGCACGTGCATGCATGATTTAAGCCTCAATACAACAATTTAAGCCAATTCTAGACTCAACTCACTAAACTTTTATGAATCATACAAGATATAACTCAGATGCATGCTCAAGAAGATGGTTCTCCTACCTTAGACCTTGAATTCCAAGTGTAGAAGATCAATAATGTAAGACTCCTTCAATCTCCTAAGCCTCCAAGCCAATTTGGTTGAAATCAAGTTTTTTCCTCTCTCTCTCACTCTCTCTAGTCGGTTTAGCTCAAGAAAAAGGCTGAGGAAATGTTGTATCAAAAGTGTAATAGGCTCCAAACATGAATTGATAAGTGGCCCATTATCATGACACTAAGGTAAATAAGTCCAACTATTGAAATTTAACATTATTTAATCTAATTTAATCATACCAAAACACATTTCAATTAAATCTACCATAAAATCACATAAATTCTAACTAGCATAAAACATTACTCGATTTCGGATTCGGCTGCCGATAAGGCCTCCAATTTGCAATTTAAACATAATACACGAACAGATAGTTTAGCAGTCAAACAGATAGACACGCATTTAAACTAATACACTCAATCAATCAGTTCAGAATTTCAGTCAATCAGTCATTTAACATGCTTAATCATAGATTACCACTAATCAGTGGTGAGGGTTGTCACAGATGGTCTATTGCAAAAGTTGGCATCTAATCTAAATTGTCTTCATCAGAAACTACTTATAATGTATCTAAGACTGCCTTTGGAGGTCAACCCAGGTAGGAGAAGTACTTGGAAACCGGTTCTTGTAAAATTTAAGCAGAAATTAGCTAACTGGAAGAGAAGGCTACTCTCTTTTGCTGGGTAATTAACATTAATTAAGTCTGTGATGTCCAATCTGCCTGTGTACTATCTATCATTGTTCAAAATTCCGATAGGGGTGGCTAAGGAAATTGAGAAAATGCAATCCACTTTTCTATGGGGTGGATCCGATCTCAGAAGAAAAGTGCATTTGGTCTATTGGGAGGTGATTGCCAAGAATAAGAATCTAGGTGGGTTGGGCTTGAGGAGGATTGGAACTTTTAATGAATGCCTGTTGTTAAAATGGTGGTGGAGGTTTAGTGCTAAGAATAGCACTTTCTGGAAAGAAGTGATCTGCTCAAAGTATAATGTTCAAAATGGGAAATGATTTCCAACTTGAGAAGGTAGAGGTTCTAAAATCTGGACAGATATTCTTAATGCGGTTTTGTTGAATCCAGACTTGCATAATTTTTATCTCCATAATTCTCAAATAGTTTTGGGGGATGAGAGTAGAGCTCAATTTTGGTTGGATAAGTGGATGTTTGTTCGAATGAAGAATTTCCTAGACTCTTCGCTCTCTCTAATGATAAGCAAGGTGTGGTAAGGGCGTTCTTTGATAATAGGAGTGTAGATGCTGTTTGGACCCTTCAGTTTAGAAGAAACCTATTGGTCTAGGAAGAGGAGGAGGTACATAGATTAGCCTGTTTGCTTAGGTATGCGCCAGTTCTTTGCATTGAAAAATCTGATGTATTGAAGTGGGTAGTAGATTCATCTGAACAGTTCAGTGTAGCATCAGGTTATAAATGGAGTGAATCCTTTCTCGGGCCCATTCAGCCAATGGTAGGTTCTATTTGGAATAATTTTTCTCCTCCCAAAGTGCAATTTTTTGGGTGGTTGGCATGGCTTGGTAAGGTGAAAACTTCCTGCTTTCTTCATCGAATTGGTATACTTGATGGGAGTGTTAATCTGGAATGTGTTTTCTGTCATGAAGATATTGAAACTATGGAGCATATTCTTCTCTTCTGTCCTTTTGTTTAGAGGCTGTGGTCAAACATTATAAGATGGTGGGGATTCCAAAGGGTATTGCTAGGTTCGGTAGATAGACTATTGCAATGGTGGTATGGTTGCAAAATGTCAAAGTTGAAGAAGAAGATATGGATGGTCATTCCTTTCGCCACTCTTTAGTCTACATGGAGGCATAGAAATGAATGTTTTTCAATAGGTCTCAACCAGATTTTGAAGCTCTATGTGACATTGTAAAAGTGATAGTGGCTTTGTGGGTAAAGGTTTCGCCATTGCCTGTGGCAGCTTCTGTGAATGATTTGGTTTATAATAAGCAGTAAGTTAAGTTCTGTCTCAGGACTGGTGGTTGAGTGTGTAAGGTCTGGGTCTGAAGTAGCAATGGTGACTGAACCTGTGTAAGGCTGGGTTCTGAGGTATGATTTGGTCTACTGTCCAGGTACAGGTTCAATCTGTTTTATCTGTTCTGTTTCTATGCTTATATGGATTACAAATGGACTGAGGCCTTGCTGTTCTGATTATATAAATTGATGTTCTAGTGTACATTTGGAGCCTGGTATTACCGATCTAGTATATATTTGGTCTTGTTTTTGTTGGAGCCTGGTATTACTGATCTAGTATACAAATTGATGTTCTTGTTTTTGTTTTTATTGAAGCCTGATACCTGAATTGATGCAATGGGGGTTGGGTCTAGCTTAGGGATTGAATCTGATTCTGGTTTCTGTATTGATGCAATGGGTGTTGAGTCTGGTTTGGGGGTTGAATCTATCCTAATGAATCAATCCTGATGAATCTGTCCTGGTTTGGTGGATGAGTCTGCATTGAGGCACTGATGTCTGTCTCTGCGAATATATATTTGGTAGTTGAATCTGTTCTAGTTTATTTTTTGGTGTTGAGTTGAGTCTGTTTTGGTGTTGTGTCTGTTCTAGTATATATTTTGGTGGCTGAAGTGTTGTAGTTTCTCTATGTTTTGATGGCTGTTCTGAGTCTAGTACCTGAATTGATGCAATGGGGGTTGAATCTATCCTAATGAATCTGTCTTGATTTGGGTTAGCTATTTTTGGTGGATGAATCTGGTACCTGAATTGATGCAATAGCTGTTCTGATGATGAACCTATCCTGGTTTGGGTTAGCTATTTCTGGTTGAGTCTATTTTGGTGGATGAGTCCCGGTTTGGTTTCGTGCTTTGAAATTCTGCCCTGCTGCTCATGCTAGTTGGTTGTAGGTGGTTGTTAGCTGGTTGTTCTGTTTTTTCTGTTTCCTTGGTTGGTTGCTTACCAACTCTGGAGGTGCTAACAAATGATAGGCTGAGCTTTTTGGTGTCAACTTAGTTGGGATGATTTAACTCATTGTAATATTTTTACACCTATCTCTCTTTATTGATGTATTTTGTTATATACTCTATATTGTGCTTTACATCAATGAAGTTTCTTTGTTTTGCCAATAAAAAAAAAAGAACTGCTATTTCACTGAATATTACTCATTTTTTTTAAATAGACAATAAACTACTTATTTTTTGTGTACCTAAAATAAGCCTTACTCAAAACTCCCCCAAAAATGATTTTTCCATTAGAAAATGACACTTTAATTCAACAAATTTTCATGACTAAAGTCCTTAGGGCTATTTTGATTGGTTGAATTATAACATATGATTGAAATTATTAATTCATGAAAGTCACATTTCTAGTGTTTGATTGCAATTATTATTATTAGGATTAGATTTCGATGGACATTTTATCTAATAAAACTTATCAATTTTTTAATTGTACAGCTAATAATGCAAAATAAACATATAATTAGAATTATTATTTTTTATATCTATTACAAAACAAACGTAGACACGAACAAATTATGTGTCTCATTAATCAAGCTAAATAGCCAATCATATACTAGTGATGACTTGTTAATCCTCTCATTATTAATCAATCATGTCATTATAATTTTTTTTTTTTAATGAAACTTGAAGTTCATCTAATTTTATTTGACTAATTATTGGACAATTTACCCTCTTTATTTTGTCACTATCGTTGACCGAAGGAGTGATGCCATTTCAATTCGATTAATTTTGTGATTGTATATAATAACAACAATCGTGGGCAACAAGCATAAAGCAAACAAACTCAAAAACTGTTGGTTTGTTTTTTATATTGTCAATTAAAAAAAGAAGCGTAAATTATCAATAGATCCTAATAGTTGGATTTAATTCTTATCAAATTTTATTAAAAATAAGTATTGATAAAATTGTCGTTAAAAATAATTTTTTTGTGACAATTTTTTATATATGTCGCTAAAAATTGGCAATTAGTGACTTTTTTTAGTCATGATTTTTGTAAATTGTTGCTAAAACTTATAATTAGTGACGTTTTTTTATAATAAATTTTTTTTATATGACATATTAAATAATAAATCTACTTATTAAAACCTATACACGTAAGTACCCTAGAATGTGATGGTTGTAAATGGCCCCTTGTTGTGACAATTGAATTAATTTTCAAAAAAAAAATCTAGGGCTAAATCTAAAGAAGTAGAGACACTAAAATTGTGTTGGGAAAAAGATTTTTGAGAAAATTTTTAGAAATTTTGTTTGGTTTGGTTTGGTTTTGAGAAAAAGATTTTGGAGAAAATCTTTAGAAATTTTGTTTGGTTTGTAATTTTCTTTAAAAAAAATTTTAAAATCACTTTCTCTTTTCTACATATCAATCAATTACTTTTTCTCTCTCCTCTCTCTTTTTCAATCACTTTTTCTCACACATAAATCTACTCAATTACAACAAAATATCAAATCATTCCAAACTCCCAAATTCTAAAATTATTTTCAAAATATACAACCAAACAAATTATAAAAATTTCTAAACTCTCTTCTCAAAATATTTTAAAAAACGTATCTCCTAAAGTCAAACCAAACCAACCCTAAATTTTTTAAGATGAATCACTTAGCAACCAGCAATATATTAATGGAATGGACTTTCCCTCCCTCTAAGGCACCGTTTGGGAAGATAGTTTAGGAGTTTTTTTGGCTATTTTAGTCACAAAAGACAAAATAAGTTATTTTAGCCACAATAAATAAAATATCACATCAAATCCATAATCATTACACTATTTTCTCACAAAAAAAAGTCAAAAAAGTCAAAAAATCAAAAAGCCCTTCCCAAACCAAACTTTTTAGCCCAGGCTAAAATAGCTAAAAAAGCCAAAACACTAAAAAGCCAAAATGCTAACCCACTTTCCAAACGACACCTAAGGGTGTTATTCTGTCTCGTGAGATCATCACGAATTTTATTTAAATGGTTTGAATTATTCAATTTGTAAGATTTTTTATGCATATCATTTATACCAAAAAATAATTTAATTCAATAATTATAGTTTATTCAATTTATCACGTTCGTCACCCAAAAAAAAAAATTATAAAAAAAACATTTTTCGTTCATATTTTTTTACACAAATGTAATAAATTAAATACGTTATGATTATCAGATTGATCCAATTTCTTTTATAGATGATATACATAAAAGATCTGATAAAATAAATAATTCGAAACATAAAAACATATGATAAATCCCACGATCCCGAATAACACTTCTTAATTCAAATTATGTACTGAAGGGAATCTAACACCTATATTAATTGACTTCTCTTCTTTTTCAAATAAAAATTAAGGACGCATTTGGACATGGATTTCTGTCATTCTGTTGCCACATCAATTGGTTTAATTAAAAAAAAATTCTTTTGTAAATTGTTTTAGTTAGGTAGGGTAGCATTATCATGCCAACCTTCAATTCTAATAGAATAAATGACATTATCTTTTGTTTTTGTTTGGTGTTTGGAAAATGTTAGGCTCCTTAAATATTTTATTAATATTTTTACTAAATATTTCTTAGTATAAAAAATTAAAATTTTAGAAATTAAAATTTATAGGCAAAATTATTTTTTAGAGACTAATATTTTTGTTAGGAAAAGTGTTGTTATTATATTCTTAGCAACAAAAATTAGACATTAGTGATGAATTATTATCCTTTTGGGACAAAATTTTTTATCTAAAAAAATAAACTATTTTGAGACCAAATTATTTTGTCCCCAAAAGTCTATTCATTAGTGACATTTTCAAAATTTTGTCTCTAAGAACCTTATTTTAGACTTTTCAAGACAACCTTTTAACGACTATCCTCATGACGCTAGAAATTGGTTCCTAAATATCTTTTGTAACAAAATTTTCACTTTTAGAGACCAAAACATTTAGTCTCTAAAACTCTTATTTATTTTAGTGTCATATAGGTATAGAATCCATACCATGTGAGTCCTGTATGTTTCTTACACACATATGACATATTTAGTAAAAATATTGATAAAATATTTAAAATTCCATACATTATTTTTAGGTCTCGTTTGATAACAGACTTTTTTAGTAACTTTTTAGCTTTTTGGCTAAAATGTGATATAAAAAAAACTAATATATTTGAGATGACTTTTTGACCTTTTATGAAAAGATGTGTAAAAAATAGAGAGAAAGAAATTTTTGACTTTTTTAATATGAGTTGTTAACTTTTTAATTTTTTTAATAACTTTTTAACTAAAATAATCACTTACCAAACGAGACCTTAGTGTTTTGCCTTTTATCTTCATTTAGGTGGTTTGGTGTCATGGTTTTGCCATCTTGGCGTAGATTATCTTTTAGATTCGACGGCAGTGATTGAGGGCCCTAAATTTCGGGGCTCGAATGCCCCGAAATTCCACTTTAAGTAAAAAAAAAAAAAAAAAAAAAAGGAAAAAAGAAAGAAAAAAAGAAACAGTTTCCAAAAATGGAAATTAGGGGCATTAGGGGCAAATTTTTTAGGGCCACCAATCATTTTCCTTAGATTCGCTTGTTGAGTATGTCAATATTCTACTTTCAGTTATCATATTTTTGTCCTGGCTCACTTTTATTGATTTGATTGTACTACTTATATTTATTTTTTTATCAATAAATTTTATTTTGTAGAATAAATGACATACCGAGTGACAAAAACCCAAGTACTATTATGCAATGGCCCAAGTATAAATTTGAATTCTAATCCATTTTAGATGTTTTTTTCTTGACAAAGACAACATTTTACTTCACTCACTTGTAAGCATCACATTTTACTTAGCCCTCGGCTAAAAACCGGCATAATAATTGTGTTTTATAATTAGAAAAATTACTCAAAAATTGTTTAGAATTTAAATATGTTGCAAATTCATTTACACTTCAATTTCATAGTGAAATTCTTAATAAATTGTCACGGTACCAAGTAAAGTTTTTTTTTTTTTTTTTAATTGCCACAATATTAATCTTCGTTTGGGATGTGGCTTGGTCAGCCTGTGGCTAAAAAATCTCATTTGGGATGGGCTTTTTAACTTTTTTTACTTTTGTGAAAGAAAAAATAAAATGATTATGATTTGGATGTAACATTTTGTCTTATTAAACTAAAAAACCTATTTTATTTTTTTTATAGTTAAAATAGACCCAACCCAACCAAAACCTTCATACCAAACAAGCCCTTAATAGTGTTAGATTTCTACTAGACGTCAACACAACTGCATTAAGCACAGCAACAACAAATTAGAGCAAAAGGTGACCAAACTTCACTTCTACTTCCAAAGCGTGAGGTTTATCACCACGTGTGGTGGTGGCTCAAGCCAAGGTTCTAAATATCAGCCGGTACGTGCCGTACCAACCGGTTCATACCGGAAAATTGGAGTGCCGAGTCGGATATGGGCCGATATATCGATGAGAATGAAATTCACGTCCGTAGCGCCGATTCCCGATACGTATCGGCCTAAATCCGATACGTGAACGATACAATTCTGATACACGTATTCTATCGCCGGTATGGCAGAAAATGGAGCAAAGCACCTGCAAAAATAATTGAGCAAAGCAAAGCACTTGCAAAAGCAAAAAAAAAAATTGAGCAAAGCACCTGCAAAAGCAAAAATAATCGAGCAAAGTACCTGCAAAAACAAAAGCAAATGCAGAAAATGAAGAGAACAGACTCACGGACTCAAACCTTTCACTTCAAGTTTTTTGTCTTCTTCAAGCAATACACACAGAGACGCACAGACTACCATAAATTTGTAATAACCTCTAGAGAAAAACCCTCAATCGGACCAAACCCAAATTCTCAATCAAACCCAAATCCATCTCCCAGGGGCATCGATCTTGTAAAGTGTTGTAGGGAGAAGCATCGAATCGAACCCAAACCCATCACCGCTTTCAAGCTTCTTCGTTGAAAGTGTGTTCTCTCATGCTCTGTTTCTATATTTGTCATGCTTTATTTTTTCTTTTGGCTGAATAAGTCATGTTTTTGCTTGTTAAGTTGTTGTGTTCGGTTTATAAATTATTATTTTTTTTGTTTATTCTGTGGTTATTTATTATTTATATTATGGTATGGGATGAGAATGGGATATATTTTAATATATATTTATGATTGTTCAAATATTTATATATATATATATATATATATTTTCTGTTTTGTAGTTGATTTAAGCCACTGTTGTGTGGTTATATTATGGTATAGGATGAGAGATATTTTAATATATATATATATATATATATTTATGATTGTTCAAATATTTATATATATTGTTTTGTTTTGCTTGTTTTTTTTTTTTTTTTCCTTTTTTCTGTTTTGTAGTTGATTTAAGCCACTATTCTGTGGTTATATTATGGTATGGGATGGGAGATATTTTAATATATATATATATATATATTTTTTTTTTCCGTAGCAATGTACCTGTATAGTATATTTCATACTTATTTCACTTCTTCATTCCTTTAAGTTGATTTATTAGACTTATTGTCCATGGACCTATTAAAACCAATAAATTAAGTGGTAGCAGTGTATAATTCGGCTCATGTATCGAATCTGCTTGACTAACTTTCACTACAGTTTTCAAAACTTTTGTCTGTTAACAGCTTGATTGTTCAATTTTTTTTTTAAAGAGGTTTAATATTTTAGATTTTTTATTTTTATTTAAAGAGGTTTAATCTGTCAGATTTTTTATTTCAGATTTTTTTTTATTATTTCAGATTTTATTTTAGATTTTTTTAATCTATCAAATTTTTTTATTTCAGATTATTTTTATATCAGATTCTTTTAAAGAGGTTTCATCTGTCAGATTTTTTGAAAAAGGTTTAATTGTTAAGTAAAGAGGTTTAATATTTAAATTTTTTATTTTTATTTTAAATGCATTATTATTAGTAACTAAATTAGAATTACAATATTTGTTAATTACAAACTGTTATTGTAGATAATTGAAAGTTATAATGACGCACGGAGGTGGTTCTAATGGAAAACCTCCAAGTGATGATATTGGTTGGAAATTTGGAATTCCACTAGCAAATAATAGGCATAAAATTAGGTGTACATTTTGTAGAAAAGAGCTAAATGGTGGTATAACTAGATTGAAGCAACATTTGGCCCATATGAAAGGTCAAGTCGCACCTTGTGCTAATGTCAGTGGTGAAGTTCGAACACTAATGATGGATCATTTGAATAATTATAAGGGCAAAAAGCTTTACAAAAGGAAGATGAATGAGAAATTGACAGAACAAATTAGAGCCAATCAGTATGATGATGATGAAAATGATGAGGAGGACTTAGAAATGGTTATGTCCCGACAAAATAGGGCTAATGATATTGAGATTGCACCTCCTCCTAGTTTTGCTCGGCGAAGTCATAGTGTTCATGAGGCTAGTACAGGTAGGAAATGGATTGATACATCCTCTCCAAAAGCTCAATTATTAGACATAGATGTAGATCTTCATAGGACCAAAGGCAACAAACAATCCAAAATCTCCTCTAGATTCTTGAAAGAAGCAAAGAAAAAATTAGGAAAAGCAGTTAGCCAATTTGTATTGTTCACTCCAGTGCCTACTAATGTTGTTAATTCTAAATTGCTAGAACCAATGTTGGATACTGCAAAAGAGGTTGGAAAAGGAATAAAGCTACATAGTTCTTATGATGTAAGCATCTAACTTAAAGTTTGAAAAAACTCTATCTATGTTTAAAAATAAATAAATTATTAAGATGCTTGTTAATAGTTTTTGTTTATTATTTATTATTAAACAGGTAACTGAAGCGTATTTACCAATGGAGTATGAAGCTTTACAAAATTGGATAAAATCTCATAAATCTAGTTGGGCTGAGAGATGTGTTACAATTATGTGTGATGGATGGTCTGGGCCCACAAGAAAGCACATTGTTAATTTTCTTGTGTATAGCAATCGTGGAACAATTTTTCAGAAGTCTATGGATGTAACTGATGTACGTAGTAGGACAGCTGATTATTACTTGGGCCTCATGGACAAAGTAGTGGATGAAATTGGAGAAGAATATGTTGTGCAAATCGTAACTGATAACGAAGCTGCGATAAAGGCAGCTGGTTACAAACTCATGCAAAAAAGGAAGAATCTGTATTGGACAAGATGTGCAGCTCATTGTATTGATCTCATGTTAGAGGATATTGGGAAGAAAAAAAAAAGTGTAGCAAAGGTGTTAGATTGTGCAAAAGTAATCACACACTTTATTTACAACTCCAATTGGGTCGTTGATTTCATGAAGAGATTCACAGGATATAGAGAGTTGTTACGTCCTGTCATCACATGCTTTGCCACCAATTTCATTACTTTGGAAAGCATTGTTAAACATAACACTGCTTTACAGGATATGTTTCATTCTCAAGAGTGGAAGCACAACAAATGGTCCAAAAAGGATGATGCAAAAGAAGCGAAAAAAATTATACATAGTAAAGATTTTTGGACCAAGGCGGCAAATGTATTAAAAGTTCAAGAACCACTTCTAAAGGTGCTTAGACTTGTAGATGGGGATGAAATGCCCACAATGAGTTTTATTTATGAAGCCATGGATAGAGCAAAGTTGGCTATCAAACAAAATTGTCGCTATTATGTAGATTATTGGAAGATTATTGATAATTGATGGGCTTTCCAACTACACACGGACTTGCATGCTGCTGGTAAGTAATTTTTAATTTATTTAAATTATAAATTATGTGTTCCTTGTCTCACTTTTATTATTATTTTATATTTGAATGTAGGTTATTTTTTAAATACCATATTCCAATATGGGGAGCACCTTTCTAATCATCAAGAAGTGATGAGTGGAGTTAGAAATGTGATTTCGAGACTTCTACCAGATTTAAACGAGCAAATACAGGCGATAAACCAAGTTAGTCATTATTTAATATTAGTTAAATTGATAACTTATTATTTGACTTGTGAATTGTGTTTGTAAAACTACTTATTGCCTTTTGTTCATTGCAGATCTCTTTATTTTGTAATAAAGAAGATTATTTTGGTGTTGTGTTAGCACAAAGAGTGGTGAAAGCAACAAATCCTGGTAATTATTATATACTCAATCAACTATTAACTATTTTAATTACATATTATTGTTACATTGTCAACACTTCTATATCAAATTATAACATAATCACTAATATTTGATTGATTTGTATATAGCTGAATGGGGGATCCATTATGGTGCATCGGCTCCGGCACTCTAAAAAGTGGCTGTGAGAGTATTGAGCCAAACCACGTCTTCTTCTAATTGTGAGCGCTATTGGAGTACATTTAGCCTGATACATACAAAGACAAGGAATCGGTTGAAGTATAAAAAATTAAATAAACTTGTTTATATGTATTACAATATTAGGCTAAAGATTAGACATGCAACACGAAAAATCCAAGATGATAGAGAGAAATCTTTTAACCCTATCAATCTTGACTATATATTTGAAGAAGATGATCTATTAACTCCATAGCTTCAAGAGAGAGAACATGTAATCTTGGATGATGAAGATAACTTAGGTTGGTTGATTGTTGATGATGATGATGATGAGGGAGATCATGCCACTAGGAGCCAAGTACCTCAACACCATCAAAGAGCAGGGTCTGCTGGAAGTGGCTCTAGTGAGGGTCGCAGTTTGAGTCCACCTAGTGGTAGTGGAGATGATAGTGATGGTAGTCATCCTCCAACAGGTGGTGGTAGTGGTGGACAATGGGAGTCTGCAGGTTCTGCACATGGTTGTAGACGCAGTATTCATCATATTGATCATGATTAGAACAGGGATTCTACACAGCAATGACGACATTCTATTTCTACTCCTAATGTAGAAGCATCAATTGGGCGTTCACAACATATTGATGATATTTATGGTCATCGTGACCTTAGAAATCAATTTGGACATCTCGGAGTTAGACAAGAAGATGGAAGGGAAACTCAACATTGCAATATGCCAAGTACCATATCCTTATTACCCTCCTCCAAGTCAACCACCACCACACATCTATCAACCACCTTATATGGGAAATTGGAACTACTCTCAACAACCTCATCAATATCCATATATAGAGGGTTTCAATTATGGCACAGAGGGGCTTGCAATGACACAACAACAATCAAGTAGCAGTGGCAGCAACAACACCACTTATGATCAATGCACTTTCAATAACTATTATCAGGAATATCAATATGGAGAAATAGGCCAACCAATTCATAGTGATGATCAAAGTGATGTGAGATATGGAGATTCTTCTGTACCACCACGTAATTCTTTCTATTACTAAGTTTTAGAATTGTTGATTTGTAGTAGATTGTTTGTATGCAATTATGACTGAAGCAAATGATTTATTTTCATGTCCCTCTTTCTCTTATTAATTTGTTGTGCATGTGGAAGTATTTCATTGTTGAAAATAAGTAAAAAAAATATTTTCACATCAATTTTTATATTAAAAGTTTAACATATATGCCAAATAAAAACTTGAGACTAAAATAAATACATATCATTTAGTGGAAAATGAGTCAAAAGTGTCTCTACATATCAAAATTTTGATTAAATGTGATAAATTAAGGCTAAAAGAGTCGAAAAATGCATAAAATTGAGTTTTAGAGGGATTGCTAATGATTTTTGAAATTTCACAGCCGCGATGCCCGATACCTGATATATACCGGTCGATACTACCGATACCAATACTCCGCGATCGATACCGTTACGTTAGCCGATACCGTTATTTAAAACTATGGCTCAAGCCAAATCCATCGCCACATCACCCAGCTTCCTCGGCCTCGCCTACCACATGATGGATGACCCATTGACAGTTGGTCCTTCAAAAAGTTCCAAGGTGATCGGTGGAGCCCAGGGAATATTAGGTTTGACATTCGAGGAACAAGTGAGTCAATTTATGGCCATGAACTTGGTCTTTACTGATGAAAACTACTACAAACAATGGAAGCACTCTCGCTGTTTTCGGCATCAACCCTACGTTGCAACCCAAACGTGAATTGACGATCGTCGGAGGCATCGATGTTTTCAAGATGACCTGAGGTATTACTCTGTTATAAACACCTATTTTTTCAACCCTGCCGTGGGTAATACCACTGCCGAGTATACTGTTCTAGTTCCACATTATTAATTTAGAAAAATGATATACAAACTCCCCTTTTAAACATATTTTATAAACCAAATAATATATAAATGATATAATTAGTTGATAATTATATAATATATGAGAGAGAGTATAGTATTTAGACCTCGTTTGGGACTAGGCCTTTTTAGTAATTTTTTTGTTTTTTGGATAAATTATAATGTAAAAAAAACTAATATGTTTAAAATGAATTTTTAATTTTTTACGGAAAGATGTGCAAAAAAGTAGAGAAAAAAAAAAGAAATATTTGACTTTTTGGTATAAGTTGTTGATTTTAAAATTTTTTTTAGTGACTTTTTAACTTTGAAGCCAAAAAATGATATTGCCAAAAGAGACTTTAATATTCTAATTGATTGACACATCACTGAATTTAAAAATTTAATTTAATTTTTAGTCTTAAATAACAATGTTGATTGATTTAACTTCTCTTCTTCTGTCTTGTTTGTTTCCTTTCTATTTCATGTTACGGCCGTGCTTCAGGGCCCGAAAACAGGGGGCTCGAATGCCCCGTATTTCCATTTAAGGTAAAAAAAAAAAAAAAAAAAGGAAAAAGAAAGTAAAAAAAAAAACAGTTTCTAAAAATGGAAATTAGGGGTATTAGGGGCAACTTTTTTAGGGCCACCAATCATTTTCCTTCATGTTATTCTTCTTTTGTTTACTTCGTCTGGGGTAAATTGTTGCGACACTTGGGTTTCCTTGTACCATTTCTTTATTAAATAAATAAATAATAATAAATCATTTTATAAAAATTTATATGTTATAATGTATAAATATAAAATAAAATAAAATAACAAACTAGTAATATTATATTAAAAAATAGAATTTTCTACGCCCATGTTTGTTTAGGGATGCAACTCAAGCGATTTTGGTCGGGTTGGGAGGTTGTCAAATCCCAACCTAAGTTGTGCTAAAACCTGCTCAGGCCCGAATTGTAATTTGAAGTTGCTTGCCTAAGCCCGACCCAAGTTAAGTCCGAATTGTCCGAATTACTCGAATTATCCGAATTATAAATAAATTTCACTTTTTTTTATTATTATTTACAACTATATTATTTAATTATTAAAATTTACTCTATTTAAATTTTTTAGAAAATCATTAATAACATCAAAACAAATAATTTATATAATATCAGAGAGATGTCTCTTTTTATAGTCTTTACAATTTATGAGTAAGAATAAAAAAAAGTAAGATTTTATGTTATTTGTATATATAATATATATTCAATATGATTTAATAATCTAAATTACTCTAATACAATGTAATGGCTAATAATTTATGTATAATTTAAGTTTCGGGTTATTTGGATTATTTTACACCTTTACCTAAGCCCGTATAAATTTAATTTAAACTTCTGAATGTTTACTCAAGCTCATATCGAATTTAAAAATATCTTATCTAAATCTTAAAAAATTTGAGGTTGAGTTTGAATGGTTTAAGTTGAGGCGGTCCAAATAACACTCCTAAGTCTGTTGCGTCAGCAAACCAAAGCATATATTTATTTGAAGTCCGATTTTCGGTTAGCCCACTATCATTTTTTATATATATAAATGTATATATCAATTTTGTTTAAAGTCTTCTACATATTATCAAGAGAAGTCAATGAAAAAAAAAATTCTAAAAAGACAATAAATTTTATAACAAATACGTGAGCAAATTCTAGATACATGATACATGCATAAAAGCCTCTCCGTTGTGTCTTGATTGCACACAAACAACACAGAGAGATGGAAAAGCTCTCTGCAATTCTGATACTATGTTCAATAATGGTGATTTCCGTGCCGGCAATTCAAAGCATAGCCGAAGATCCAAAATCGGTTGAAAAATGGTTCGAAAACCTAACCCATTCGAAACAAAAGCTAACAAAGCTTCACTTCTACTTCCACGACACCGAAAGCGGAAACAACATAACTTCAATTCAAGTAGCTCGAGCACCCAACAATAGCAGCACATCCGCACCTGCTTTCGGTGGAATCAACGTGTTCGATAACGCAATGACAGTAGGCCCTAACATCACTTCCAAGCAGCTCGGCCGAGCTCAGGGTCTATTCGCTGCTTCTTCGCTCGGACCACAGAGTCTACTAATTACTATGAACCTGTTTTTCACAGAAGGAGAGTTTAATGGTAGCACTCTTGCGATCGTTGGTCGCGACCCAATAGTAGATCAGTACCGTGAGATGTCTGTCGTAGGTGGTTCAGGTGAGTTTCGACTCGCACGAGGAATTGCAACCGCCAAGACTTTTTCGTTCGATACTGCTGCGAGGTTGAGTACCATGTTGTAGTTATTCATTATTAAGCTGTCTTCGATTGAGTAACCAACCATGTTTGTGTTTTTCACTTTATGGTGCTTTGTTATTTTCACTTAATTTTTTTTTTCACAGAGAGACTATGATCGAATCAGTCTGACTTTTATCAATTTTCAATATTGCGATTGAAATCCTTTTTTTTAATATTAATTTTCAATAATAAATGATTAATAGTTCTTGGAAATTCTATGTTTGGGGTTTCTACCATACACACCCTTGGTTACGATCTTTATGTCAATGGTTATGATGTATTGTGTTGTTAGTAATTGCACATTATGATGTTATTAGTTATGAAATTATTTTAGTTATGATCCAAGAGTTATTTGATTATATATATTGCATAGTTCTAAATATCGGCCGATACGCTACGTATCGAAAAAATGGGATACCGCGACGGATACAGGGCAATATACCACTGAGATTGAAAATCGCAGGAGTATTGGCCGACTCCCGGTACGTATCGACCTGTAAGCGTTACACAAGCCGTTACACAAGCCGCGACGGGCCGATACTCACCGGTTTGGACCGGTACGGGAAAGAAAAAGTTGAAAAACCTTTGAAATGATTTTTAAAATTTCACCACTGCGACACTCGATTCCCGATACGTACCGATCGATACTATCGATACCGATACTCCGCGATCGATACCGTTACGTTACCCGATACCGCGATTTAGAATCTTGATATATTGGTTATAACTCTTTTTCTTTTTTTTCTTTTTTTTGATATGACTATCATAATATTAAGTTGTGTTAATCAAACGGTGCTGGTGGTTTGCTCTTGAGGAGGGTGCACTATGGAAAAAAGTTGTGTAGTAAATATGGATATTCAGGAGGGAAGTGAAGGCCCTTAGTAACAAATTTTCAAGATGTCTCAAAAATTTGAAGGGACATTGTAGACATAGTACATTTTAATCAAAACTTGTTTAATTTCTTTATGGATAATGTAGAAATCACAATTGGTGATGGAAGAAAGATAATGTTTTGGGTAAGGATTCTAGTCTTAGGAGTCAATTCCCAAGACCGTATCCGTTATGCACAGACAAGGAAAGCACATTGAGTAAAGTTTTGACACGGAGAGATTTGTCCAATAAGTGGTGCTTTAGTTTAGAAGACCCCTCTATGCTTGGGAAGAAAATGAGGTTTCAAGGCTTAATGCTTTGCTAGGTGCTAGGCCAAGTTTACAGGTGGAGCAAGGGGATTCCATGAGATGGAAGGCAGGGAATGCAGGTGTATATAAGGTAAATATTACATATAAATGGTGTGAGTTGTTGAATGGCCCAACATCCAGTTCACCTGGCCTGATTTGGCATAATTTCTCTCCTCTTAAAACCAAATTCATCACCTGGCTAGCATGGAAAGGAAGATTAAAGACAGGTGAGTTCTTGAGTATTGGTGTGTTAAGAAATAATGTTGATTTATGTTGTGTATTTTGTAAAGAGGAAGTGGATGCTATGAATCACATTTTACTATTATGTCCATTTGTGTTGCAAGTTTGGTCATGTATCATTCAGTGGTGGGGGCTGCAATGGGTAGTACCAGGGTCAATTGAGGATCTGCTACAATGGTGGCTAAGCTGGAAGTTCAAAAAAAAGGAAGGCCAAATATGGAAAGCCATTCCTTCAGCTGTGATATGGTCCATTTGGAGATGTAGGAATGATTGCAATTTTTCTAGTTTACAACCATGTCTTGAGGAATTATGTGATCTAATTAAAATCAGGTTAGCTCTTTGGTTGGAGGTATATGATTCTGGATGCCTCTACTCTATTAATGATATTGTCTCCAACATGCAACAAGTGAGAAGAAGCCTTTAACAGTTTGGTGGATTGCAGAGGGATATGCTGATCTAATATGTTGTTTGGGGAAGGCTGCACTGATATGTTCTGTATCAAGGGGATTTTGGTTGCTCTAGCAGTGGGATTTGTTGTTGAAATGTTGTTGTTGTCACTACAGGAAAAAGGGGTTATGGTGGCGTTTTTTTAATGACGTTTTTTTAAACGTCACTGTTATTAGCATTTAACGGTGTTTTATAAACGCCGCATATTCTATTAAACGAAACGACACCGTTTTATAATAGAAGGCGTTTAAAACGCCTCCAAATGAGTTAGCCACACGTGCCTCGTTTTGTGAAACTTTATTTTGAATTGGAACCTCCCTAAGCATATTACATAAAATGATTTTGATTGAAGATTCAGATCTATCTCTCTCAACCCTTATACGCACACATCTCTCTCTCTCTCTCTCTTTCTCTCTCTCTCAACCCTCTCTAAGCTTTATCAAAGATTCAGATCGAAGCGATTTCGAGCTCCATCGAAGATTCAGATCTAAGCTCGAGCTCCATTGAAGATTCAGATCAAAGCAATTTTGAGCTCCATCGAAGATTCAGATCAAAGCGATTTCAAGCTCCATCGAAGATTCAAATCGAAGCGATTTTAAGCTCCATCAAATATTCAGATCGAAGCGATTTCGAAGCTTCATCGGATATTTAGATCGAAGATCCACCAAAGTGATTTCGAAGCTGCACCGGCGAGGTAGCGAGCTCCACCATCTCATTTACAGAGATTCAGAGATTCAATGATTTCCAGAAGCTCAGATCTGAACTCTGACCCCTCGATTACTCGTATTTCAAGCTCCGATGGCGGCGAATAGTCTACTTTGTTTCTGACTTTAATCGGTACTCTCTCTCTCTCTCTTCTCGGTTTGTTCATGTAGACAAATTGTCCTTTCGTTTGACTGCATTTGTACATGCTATTAGTTTGGCTGTAGTTTCTCTCTAGCTCGAAACTGGTGTTTGATTTTGATTTCTCATGGAGTTAAATATGTACATTTTGAGTTTTTGATCACTGTGACGCCCCAAATTTTTTTTTAACATCAAGGGAAATTAAATAAACAAAATGACTTAATAAACTAAAAAGTTGACATCTTAATAGAACATTCCAGCTCTCGTACATAACCAAAGGTTCAAATAATATTTAATAAAAACTTAAGATTATCCAAATACAACATCAAATGAAATTATAAGGTCCTTAATAGCTAATTTATAAGATAATAAAGTTATTCGACTTTAGTCATGATTTCAAGTCAGCCAGGGCTCTACGTTAGCGTCAACTCCATTTCAGCTTCAATTATTTCCTCGCCAAAACATAGCAAAAAACGCCAGGGCAACAAAAATATATGCCATGAGTTTTGCAACACAGTAAGAAAACAAAACCAACCTACCATTCTTTTTAAGAGAAAAATAATGAGATTATAAACATGAGATAACAATATAATTGTAAGCATAAATTACAACCATTAAAATAATTTCAATAATTTTAATAAATTAGGTGACACTCGAAATCTCACCAAAGAGATTTAACTTACCAACCACTAAGCATGGCAACGGTTAATTTGAAACCCTCCCTTGGTCAAATATTTTAGTGTTACCAACCGTAACTACCAGGGATGCTCACGTCCGGAGTTATATACCCAAATAGTAGCATCCGTGGTCTGCCCCAAGGAAACGGTCTGCCAGGGGTACGTAACCTCCCTATGTGCCACCGGCACATCCACCCTTATTCCAAAACCAAATACCGAAAAGGGTTCAAATAAGTCCCGTGCCATCTTAGAGCTTCGCAACACAATTTACGTGAGAATTCTCAAAACCAGGGCTCACCCTGAACAACCAGCATTAACCGTCAATCCCTTGATTTCATACACTCTTTAAAATCAGGACTCACCCTGAACAACCGATATTAACCGTCAACCCTTAATTTCGTACACTCTTTAAAACCAAGACTCACTCTGAACAACTGGTATTAACCGTCAATTGTTAACTTTGTATATGCCGTTAATCATTTCAGTTAATTTTGATATTACTCACAAATAATTCCAAATTTTAATCACAATTGATGTTATATCAACTCATTAAAATTCTCAACATACAATATTACACATGTCACACAATAATAACTAAATGTACAACATTTAAATAAACAATTTATTTAAACCATGGTATGAAATAATAATTTAGATACAGAGAAAATAAACCAAAGTCACACACGTGCATGGATCTTTAATTTACAAGATTAGACTACCACAATATTAAATAAACCACAATACACCCATACATGGATTACTAATTTACTATATTTGATGAATTGGACCAACACAATAACTGATTTTTATCCGAATAAATAATTGAAGTCATGATCTTAAACCTGTCTAGAAATTTTCAAGTTATACCTTAGGTAATAAAAATTATAAATAAATTATTTATACAGTTCTAAAATTCGTGAAAATGTACAGAATATTCAATAAATATGTTTGGGTCATTTTTCAGAAATAAATTCCCAAAAATAAGTTATAAATAATTCTGTAAAATTCCCAGAAATTTTATGACACAGATTTATCACATTTTCTTAAATTAATTCCATACTTAAATTTATAAATCAGATCCACAATCTAAAAATTTAGTATGAAATTAGACTTCTCAAATTTCATATTTTAGTTAGAAATTACCAGATTTGGCTTAATATAGAATTTTTAATAAGCTTTTAAACATATACTAAAATCTGTCTTACAGTAGCAGATTTAATTATAAATTTGTATAAATTCGTACCAAGCTCAATAATTGTTAAGAAATTCCTGGATGAACTAGACATCATTCTCAACAACTTTGTAGAAGAAATCATTTCAAAATTTTGAGCATAAAATTATCTAAAAATTCGTACAAGTTTCTGACAGATTGAAGAGTTATATAATCAAACCAAATAAAATTTTTAATCATCTCTTTAATGGCACAAACTACACATGCAAGTCTAAATCCAAGATTATATCATGATTTTAAGGCTACTAATAAAGAACTGACCTTCAAATATTTAACATACCAATCACAAATTTACATACAACTATAAACAAAATTTTATCTAAAGTTTTAGCTATGTTAACATATGAACACAAATCTAAAAATTTAACAATTAAAAAGAATGAGACGGTTATGAGAGTTTTCTTACTATGTTAGGTTGTTAACGATTTATCGTCCGAATTTGATTTATGATTCTGATCGTAAGATATGATCGTCCTAGCTCCATAATCGTCTTGCTGAAATTTCACATCAATCGGACGCGATCTCACCGTTGATCTGCCATTGGATTCTCTTAGAACTTTTAGTTGTTGATCATCATCTTAGACTCAGAATTTGCAAGATCTAACCCCAAAAATGGATTCTACACGTTGAAAAACCTAAGGGTGGTCATCCCCAAAGTCATAGGACCACTCGATTAACCTAAAGGTACTAGGATGCACCGCAGCACCAAGGGCCGAGAAACACTGGATAAAATTCAATTCATCTTCTCCAACAGCCGTGGCATGCACGAATAGAAGACCCAGAATTTTAGTTTCAATGTCACCAGTTCAAATGCTTTTATCTTCTTCATCGTAACTCCGTTTTATCTTATTTTTCTGTCATTGGATTCACCTCACGACCTAGTTTTTGGTTCACTACTCACACGCCTTGTTCCATCTCTTTTTGCATGCCGTCGGATCTCTAAAATTTGACGAAAAATAAGATTATTTTCCTACCGTCTTAGACATTTTTTTCGAACCATCTTTCGGATCCCATAACTTTCTTAATTCTTAACGGTTTTACTTCATTCTTTCGCCATTCTCTTCAACTTACTCCGTACTTCATCTTACATGACCTATTTTTCTCAATTCTTCCCGGAATGGATGGTTTTGGCATGCCGAAAGTAAGCCGAAAACCAACTTTTGAAATTCAAAATAAATTTCTCTAACTTTGTTTCTTTCTCCTCCATCTTCTTTCTTTTTCTATTTCTTCACCTACAACACTTTGTGAATGGTGGTTCTAGATGATAATGGAAATAGGTGATGGTGGTTGTGGCGGTCCGACGGTGCGCCAATGGTGGTGAAGTTCGCGGGTTAATGGTTCGGATGGTGGTAGTATGGGTTGAGGCCGTGACTGTGGAGGTCGGGGGAGGAGGAAAAACATAGATAAAGAAGGAGAAAGAGAGTTTTGAGGATGAGAGATGGAGGGAGAGGGAACCAAGAGAGGTGAAACTGGAAGTGAAGAGAAAGATGACGAAATGTGAGGAAAAACTAGGCTCAATTTATGATGAAGACAAATTAAAAAGAAGGGAGGTGTATAGCTTGCATGTCCATCACATTTTCTTTACAGAAAATGATTGCACGTGGAAAGTGGGAGGTGAGAAAACATGGGGAGCAAGCCCATGGTTTTACTTCTTTTTTTTTTTTTTTGGATTGGATTTTAGTACAGAAAATATTAGTTTCCAATGTAATTTGATTACAAAAAAAAAATATAGAGAAAAATATAATAAAATATCATAAGGTTCATAAAGTAATATTGAGTAATAATATAAAGTCAAAAAAATATTTTATTTTATTTTATTTCGAATAAATGTTCAATATAAAAATATACAAACTATTAAATTCAAAATATTGTGAATAATTATTTAAGAAAATTAAAAATATATATATTATTTATTTATTATTTTTTTTTTATAAAAATACGGGGTTTCACAATCACATTAGTACTGTTTCAATATCAAGGAACTTATCATTCTTACTTCTTGGAATTATTGTTAGACGAATTTGATTCTTGGTGGTGGTGGTGGTGGTGGTGGTTGGATTTTTGTTTTGTGATGGGCTCACATTGGTTGACTATGTTGATCTCTCCAAATGAAACTTCCTACTCACGTGTGGCAAGATGCTATGTGTTGAACCAATTTGTACTGATTTACTTTTAAGCTACTGAAAACTTCCTTTGTTACTTTATGATTGGCATTGTGATCCAAAATTTTGCTTTGGTTAATTATGTTGATTTCAGAGTAGGATGTCATCTACTCCATGTTGAATTGCTTTGCTGAATAATTTGATGTTTATGCTACATAAATAGAAAGTTTCATTTTATGAAGCTAATATAAACATGATGGAAAATTTAGAGTTATATTTTATATTTGAATATGTAGTTTGAACGGGAGGCATTTATTCTTATTCAAAGTCCAAACCATAATATAGGGAGTGATATTAATTATAGTTCTAAACACACTAAAGGCAATGTAGTAATCATTTCATCTAGAGAGGTTTAAAAGACATGATAGTGATAAGTAATAGAGAGAGAAATAAATATTTTTGAATTAAATTGGTATGAAACTTTTCTCGACATTCAAAAAGTAGGGAAAATCTGCAGAGCTCTGCATGTAAACAATTTATTTATGTATTTAGCTGTTTATATGCTCATTATTTTTTAATCTACGAACTCTTCTCTTCTTCTTTTTTTTTTTTTCCTTTTTAATTGATTTTGCATCTTCTATCACCTATATGCACATTAAGGAAACTCCAGAGCGATTTCCACTTCCAACTGAAGCTACAATGGTGAAGGTTGCAACTGGTTGGGCCCATTGTGTTTCAGTTACAGGTATCATATTATTCCCATTAGTTTCAGAGTCTAATTACAATCTACAAAGACAATATTATTAACAGGGTGAGACAGATATAGTTTATTGAGGCTTTGTTTCGGAGACTAATATAATGACTTAATTTTACTATAGTGAGCCCACGATTTAATGGATCAAAACCAACTGCTGCTGCAGTAACTCAATCTAATAATAATAAATCTGGAGAGGAAAGTGTAAAGCGAAGAAGAATATCATCCACTAAACAAGAAGTTGAAAGCTCAACATCTACTGATGAAACTCTCTCAGCACCACCTTGTCTTGTAGACCTGGATCCAGGAGTGAGGATTACATCTGTTGCTGCTGGTAGCCGACACACCTTGTCTTCCAAGTTTATGCTACTATTGCTTCTGAGTTGTGAGCAAATTATGTTACAAAAGCTTTTGTAATACAAGTTGGTCTAGTTGACAAGAACAAGGTTGTGTGTGACTTTTGACTGGTGTTGATTTTTGCTGCCACATGACTGCTGGAAAAAAGTTGATCTCTTTAATTGCTCTGGCTTTAAACTTGGATGAAGACTTCTTTGAGAAAGTTGGGGCTTTCAATCCACCAATGCCATTTCTTCGTCTCCTACACTATTGAATCCAAATTTGGCTTTATCTGCTTTGTCTGTTAAGTCTTTTTTTTCATTATCTGGGTTCATACATGGACAGATTCAGAAATCTGTATGATGTGTGGTTTATGAGAGGAGCATAACATTCTGTTTGTATGTCTTACTGTCATGAGTACAATTGCAACACTTTGGGATGGCAGGATGAAATCCAAAAAATTGAGGATGCATATGAAAATGTAATTGGAAATTAACCAAAGCTCTTTTGCCTCTTAATTTTGATTTTAGGTGATTTGTAGGAACCAAAAAGAAAGGCTGTTTAATGTTATGCTTATGTACCATTTGATTTTTTGGTTGAGAATTGTGAATTTAATTTTTGGATATGTTATTTTGTGGGTAATGATGATTAGATATTAAATTAAATGGGAAAGTGAATTAATGTTGCATTTACTATTTGAATGAGAGTTATTATTTCATATTAAGGCTATTCATTTTTATTACAGGTATTTTTTTAGTTCAATCACATAAATTAGCACAATTTATAATAATAAAAAAAAGAAAGAGAAGATGTCACGGCGTTTTTAAAACGCCACCTAAACTCTAAATAGTTAACGGTGAGTTTTTAAAAAAAGATATGACGGCGTTTTGAAAACGTCCCTGAATCATAGCGACGTCATGGTAGGGACATTTCGCTGCGTTTTTAAAAACACCGCCTATACTAATATCACGACGTTTTTAAAACGTCATAAAGCTACAGCGACGGTCGCATCTTCGACGTTTGGTACAAACGTCACGAAATGAATTAGCGGCGTTTTTTTATAGATACAGCGGCGTTTTTTAAACGCCACTAAAAGTCTTATTTCCACCAGTGTGTCTGATATGTTCTAATATGGTCTGCACTAATATATTCTGAGATGCTGTTGTTTTCTGTTGTTTGGAAGAGTTTGTTGCAAGGGTAGGAGGGGTTTGTTGCTTGGGAGAGTTTGTTGATGCTAATGTATTGTTATTGCGGCTGGTTTGGGTTGGTAGCTCATTGCCTATTGCTGCTGCTCTATTGTTGCAATTCTGTTTGTTTTGTTTGTTTGTTTTTTTTTTTTTTTCTCCTTTTTTGGTTGCTTTTGATTGGTTTCTCATCAATCTTGGGTCAAGTGCTAGCAAATAATTGTGCTTTCTTTGCGGCGCCAACCTAGTTGGGATTGTTAAAGTTAACTATGATACTCTGCACATTTCCCTGCTTTGTTGATGTAAATTTTACATGTATTGTACTTTTTCATCAATAAAGCTTTGTTTTACTGATCAAAAAAGTATTAAGTTATGCCATATGTGATAACAATCTTACAAATAGCATAACTTGTGTATGTACCATAGTATTGCTCATAATTCTTATTCTATTACTTAATTTACTGAGATAAATGGATATTTATATTTAATTGTTTATACTTTTCTTTTCTTTGTTAGAATTTCTTTCCATGTTGAAAGGTAAAATCAAAATAAAATATGCTAGTATAAAATCTCGAGCTAATTTGGAAGAAGTTATAAAAAGATGGTTATTATATATTACTATATTTTGTATTATTAGGTACATGACAACAAATTATGTAATTTGGTAATATAAAATGGTGATTAAAAAACAGTGGTACATATAATTTCTCTAATAAAAATAAGAAATAATTGCTCAAATTGAAAGTTAATACGACTAAATGGTAATTTGGAGAAAACAGTGGTACTTATTAATTTTTTCCAAAACAAAAATTGTGCAGCTAGATTTCTTGTTTCTTTCTTCTTCTTTTTTCCCTCAGTTGCTATATTTCTTGTCTTTTGTTTACTATAGACTTTGCGTTAATTTTAATTTCTTGAATCTTTTTTCCTGAACTTTGTGGGTGATTAGCATCTTCTGATAACAACAAAAACAATTAGAGCAAAATAATACTAACTTTTTCAACCACCCAAGTTTGTGCATATTTATCCCCAAAAAAATTACATATTTGAACTCATTATAAAAAAAAATAATAATACATGATCTAAATTCAACAATTAAGAAGTGATATAAAAAGATGATAAAAGAACGGTAATATATATTATTTTTTATTAATCTAAAAAAATTAATTATTAATTCATCTTTTATATAAAGCTGGTTATTCAAAAATGAATTGCTTTTGCTACAATCATGGAGTTGGAACAGGTGAAGGGAAAACAAGGAAATTATAGTAAAATAGACAGAGAGTGACTGATCATCAGTGTTTGTGCGGGTACATAGTTACTCTCTCTATCTCTTATTTTTCTCAACACTTTTTCTCTTTTTTGCGCAATATTGCTTAACATAGACTTGACCACAACCAACTAAAATAGAAAAGATTTGTATTGTGTTTGATTCATGAATTTGGATAGAAATTTAAAAAAAAAAATAGAAAAAATGTATGTGAAAAATGTGTAAAATATAGTTATATTTCATTTACATTACTTATATTTTTTGTTTATGTTTTCAAGTCTTTATCTAAATTCATGAAAGAAATATGATTTTAAATAATTATAACATGGCTGCACCATGGGGGAGAGAGACACATAATGTTGTGACAAACAAACTGAAAACTGTTGGTTTGTTTGTTAGATTGTCAATTTATACTGTGTTAAAATAAAATTAACCACAAAGCCTTGTGACAATTATAAATGGCTACATTTAATATAATTTATGAAGACCAACAAAAATTAGGCTCTGACAATCTAATTTGTTTTGCAAAAATCTGCTCTAAATCTCAGCAAGTAGTGACACTAGCATTTTTAATTTGAATCATTTAGTAGATGGGAATATATTAGTTGGCCTTTCCTATTCTTTTTTTAAAAAATACTTATTTTTAAAATTATCTGCTTTCAGTAGCATGTGCGTAGAGACAACCATAATAGCAAAGGTATAATTTACGCAAGTAGAAATTTGGAAGAGAAAATTTAAAGACATGTTTGGAGAAGAATTCTTATGAAAAATAAAATTGAAAATAAATGAAAACCTAAAAGAATTGTTGTATTATGCTTTGAATGCCAATTGCTTCTAATTTTCTAATTAAGAAAGGCAAACGAGTGCTCACCGAACACCTGTTAAGATTTACCAAAGGGCAAATTTAAGTGAACAGATTTATAGAATAAGACACACCACATATAGGACTTATTTTCTGTCTCACATATTATCCCATTATTCAAAGCAGAATCGTATAATTAAAGCACCAAGGATCCTCTAGAGTTTTTTTTTCCTAAAGTTTCCTAAAGTGGTGTATTGTATGGGTGAGATTTAATGCTAAAAAATTGATGTGACTTGTCATTAAATCTCAACCATACAACACACCACTCTAGAAAACTTTAGAAAAAAAAAAACTCTAAAGGATCCTTGCTCTAATTAATGATCTACTTCGTAACAAAAAGTTAGGGGTCTAATATTTTTATTTTGGAATTAGCTTGACCAGTCTAGCTTGGACCCATGCGTGGGCCTACCACGAGTATCATTTTAATAATTTGATTAGTTAATTTATTAGGTCTCAGTGTGTAAATCATCTATAAAAAATAAAAATAAATAAAAATAAATTGACCCAATAATTATAGTCACAGAATGACTTTGGCAATTTTGTCATTCTGAGTATACATCTGACTCTTTCAATAATAGTGCGGCTCATCCTTTGTGCCACACCATTATGTTGTGGGGTGCCAGGAACTATTGTCTCGTGCCGGATACCTCTGCTAGCACACTATGCTTCAAAAACATTGGAAGTGTACTCACCACCATTTTCTGTGCCAAAACACTTCAACTTATTCCTGGTCTCTCTTTCTACTATTGCATGGAACTCCTGAAAGTGTTGGAATACCTCATCTTTCGTCTTCAGGAAATACACCCACAACTTCCCTGAAGGTTAGAAAATACTTGCGGCCGCCAAGTGACTCCACTTCGATTGGGCCACAAGCATCCGAGTATACCATACTAAGCACTTCTGTTTTCCTCTTACTCATTGAACTGAATGTGTGACAACCCTCACCTCTGATGAGCGTTAATTCATGATTAAGTATGATAAGTAATTAATTAAGGTGAAACCCCAAATGGATTGTGTGAGTGTGTTGTTTAATTGCATTTCTATCTGTTTGTTACAGAATGATCTGTTCATGTTTTAATTTCGAACTGCGAATTGAAAGCCTTATCGGCATCCGACTCAGAAATTGACTTGATCTTTATGTCCATCAGGATTTATAGGATTTTATGGTAGGTTTAATTTAAATTCGATTTGGGATAATTAAATTAGAATAAATAAGATTGAATTATTTGAATCCAAATTAATTACAAGTGTGCCATTGAGTGGGCTTATACAAATTGTTGCACACTTTATACATATTTTGACTTGTCATTTTCCATCCTCAAGACCCAAATCGTGAGAGAGAGTGAAGAAGGAAGAATTGGCTCAAAACTTAAAGAATTTGGGGCTCAAATTATAGAAATTGTTGTCATTGAAGAAGATTTAAGAGTTTTGACTTCAACGATTGTAGATTCAAGCCTCTAGGTAAGGGACTAAACTCTAAATTGAGTAATTGAGTTAGATTCTACAAGATTATTGATGAATTAAGTAAACTCATGGTAGAATTGCATTAGAATTGAGAGAGTTAGGCCATACCTTACATGCATGTGCAATTCTTCACAATTTGAGCATAACTTCGAAGGATTCTTTCATGCATGCATTTATTTCATCTATGTTTTGAGAGTTCATCATGTTTTCTATCAAATTGCCAAATTTAATCTTGTTATTGAGCCATCTAGAACTTGTATATATATGAAATAGGTGAATTCATGGGTTAATTGAGCTAGAATTTAAGGAAGTCAAGTGAATTCATGCATGCATGCCCATATCATGGAATTTTAAGGTTTTTTCATGAAATTCTTACATGCATGCTCATATTATGGTTGTACTCTAGAATTTATCATGTTTTTGAGTTCAATCTTGTATTTGATTATGCTTTGGAGTTTTGGAGTTCATAAAAACTCATGCATGTAATGTTCTTGTAATGTTCATAAAGTTTTAATTGAAATTTGGTTCAATTAGCATACCTTGGGGCCTTGATTTTATGAAATAGTCTTTAAATCATGTGGTATTATGAGTTTCTAAGTATTTTCTAGAACATTGGCCCAAAAGGATGAATTTTGAAATGTTTGATCCATGGTTTGAGCTTTGGGAGCAAATTTGGAAAACTCATAATTTGGCTTTCTCGCTCGAGCGAAGGATTTCACGCTCGAGCAACTACCTTTGTTTTCAGACTTTTGCTCAAGCGACGTAATGTTGGCTCGAGCGTAAATTGCAAGCTCTCAGGTTTTTGCATGTGCAGACGTACGCTTGAGCAAGGAGTGTCTCACGCTCGAGCGAGCATCGAGCGTGCATCGAGCGGAGAATTTCAACAACCAGTACTTTTCACACTTTTGCAGATCGCTCGAGCGAGGGAGTCTACGCTCGAGCGACCTCCCTCATTCAGTAAGCTCGCTCGAGCGGAGAAAGCCACGCTCGAGCGAGACCCCTATTTTCAGCAAGTTTTGAAAAATGTTGTTAAGTACATTTTTGCATCCTCATTCCATCCTAGGCATTCCTAGGCCATGTTTAAGGCATCATAATGAGGATAATGTTATAGAACCACACCAAGTCAAGTTAGGGGCTAAGTTATTAATCCTTAGTGTGTAATTTAGTGTGTATTCGTTCTGCAACTGTGCAACTGTGTAGGGTTGGCACCCGAGGACACTGATTAGCCTGTCTATAGCCTAGTAATCTGTGAGTAACAATGTTGTAAAGATATGTTCAATTATAATTATTTTATGAACGATCGACTGTACTACTTTCTGAAGTGACATTGTTTACTGAATGAATGTTTGTCCTATTTTATGAACTGTACTCGTGGCATCCATAGCAACTTACTGTTACTGTTACTGCTACTATTACAGAGATCTCTATTAGTTTCAATATTTAGAACCAATATTGTTTACTATTTCGATGGCCATCAACTGACTGTTCGGTCTATTATGACCTTCTGTACTGTTCTGTTATTGGATGTACCACATATGACTGTTATAGTTTATAAACGACTGTTATACATGAACTATGAGTCACCGATTGAACAACTGATCTACAGATGCAATTGACTGTTTTAATTACTGAAAGGACATTCATTCTTAACCCCTTTACGCATTTGTTATTCACTGGGCTTTAGCTCACAATTTATATATGTATGTAGGTGGCCAGGCACCGGACCAAAGCTAGAAGCGTCGAGTTAAGTTCATGTTTTGTCCAGCCAACTGTTGTGCCTCACTTCGAGGTTCCGAGTCTGCTCAAGCCAAGGCTGTTTTTAGGGTGTTTCAGATTCATCATTTTGTCTCTGTTATGTATCGAATGTTTAAGACTTGGTTGTACAATTATGGTGTAGGGATTAGATCCCTAACCTGCATATTATGTGTATCTGATATGTATATATATATATATATATATGTGGCTATGAATGTGGATTAGTCCATAAAAGCTTTTTCTCATTCAGGTTTTCACAGCTCATTGGACACCTTATTATTACTGTTTGGCTTCTGCCAGCCCCTTTTATACTGTATTATTGTTATTACTATCATTCAGGCCTTCGGTAATCACGGATTACTGGCCGGTTACGATGCTAAACCCTTAGGGGCGGATTTGGGTCGTGACAGAATGATACTCGATGCTACTTGCCATAAAGGCAATGATCATACGATGTTAGGGCACCCCCTTTGTATAAGGGTATCTTGGATTGCTTTGCCAATAGATACAATCCCTTCTCGCTCATGCAAGCCAGTCTTTTGTGCCATAAGTCTGGTGACTCCTTGTCTTCTACTGCATTAAGACTTCCCAAATAGATCTTCATTTGAGTCTTGTACAATGTTAAAGACATCTCTCCTCTGGCGATTGTCAAAGGTCCTCTTGTCAGCTTCTAACGGCCATTTCCAAATGTTCTTGTATAGCCCTGTCAGTCCAAGGCGCTTCCGGAGATAAGATTAAGGCGTAAATCTAGAACATGCCTCACATCTTTGAGAACCAGTTTGTGTCTGACATTAGTCTGAATACTAATGTCTCCAATACCCACAATCTTCGAATAGCTAGAATTCCCCATTCGAACAGTGCCAAAATCTCCAACGTTGTACGAGCTAAAGAGGTCTCTATGGGAAGTGACGTGATAGGATACAGCTATGTTTATCACCCACTTTGTATAGCTGTGGTCAACCACGTAAAGGCGACCTTCCTATTCACCAACTGCAAGAAGTATATCATCAGTTGTTATGGCTATCGTGTTCTCATCTCCCTTTGACTTACTGCTTTGGCCTTTATCTTTCCAGCTTGGACAATTCCTCTTTATGTAACCCTCCTGGCCACAGTGAAAGCAAGCAAAACTAAAGTTATCTTGATTTTTACTGTCTCTAGATTTATTCATGTTGTTCCATCTGCCTCTACTCTTGTTTCTTCCTCTACCTCTTCCTCTACCTTTGTCTCTGCCTCTATTTTCTGTGACAAGAGCATGGGAATGATTACCTCTCATATCTTTCCTCCTCGTTTCTTCATTGTTCATGGCATCTGTGACCATGCTTATGGTCAGCTTTTTCTCTAGTGCAGAGTTGCTAAGAGAAACCACCAATATCTCCCAGCTGTTTGGTAAAAAACTAAGCAGTAGAATGGCTTGAATTTCATCGTCCAACGACATCTTGACAGTTGCAAGTTGATTCACCAGATTCTTGAATTCACTGGTGTGCTCGACGACAAACACACCATTCTTCAACTTCAGATTTACAAGCCTTCCCATCGCGAAGGTGTAGACGCGCCCGCGCGGGCCTCGCTGCTACAGTTCGGACTCAATTTGTGTCACGGTTCTTAATCTGAACCAAAGAGTCCAAATCTGGCAAATCGTTTTGAGAAACAGATTTTTGAAAAAGTAGTGCCAAACATGGACTGCTTTGCCAGATACAGAGTCGCCACCTAAATATTTTTTTATGGGAGAATTTAGGAAACCCTGACTCGGTGCCGAAGGCCACATGTCCGTCATCACCGGAGTTGTCTCGGCTCGGGAGCTTGGGTACGATCGGGGAAGGTCAGCTATGAGCACCCCCTTTCGCTCGGTCCGAAGACCGGCCTCTACTAACCGTGATATCCGTTTTTGAAAACTTTATGTGTTCTTAAACCAATTGTTAGCCTAGAATTACTATGTTATGCGCGCGGCAAACAAGTATAGACCGAATCGCCCAAATTGGAAATAAAACATTTTATGTTCGTTTTGAAAATGGTTTGCTACTCGTAAGTAGGCTAAAATGCAGGTTTTGCCACCTTCAAGTGGGCTTTTGGAAAAGATGGTTTTGCCACTATCTAGTGGGCTTAAAAATCGCAGTTTTAACGCATTATCCCAATTTAAGCAATTTGACCTCCACCCACAGGCATTCAAGCAGTTTATCTCATGTAAGCACTTAGCCGCATGGCAAGCATACTGTCATGGCAACACTCACACGCATGCTGGATGCTAAAGCAAAAATACTTACATCGTACTCCGTGCCAAAACAGTAAACTAGTTAGCAAACATGCATGTCCTAGTTCATGTTAAAAGTGGCTAATGCATCACATGCAAAATGCGATCTAGGCAGGCTCGGCTAGCCCTAAACATGGCATATGAAATGCGATCAACTATCACATAGTCAATTTTTGAATTGAAGTACGAATGCAGTTAGCGTGATGTACCGAGCCTAATGCATGCAGTACAAATGTATGGATGCACGCATGCATAGCATAAGGTATGCTAAAATAAATGTGCCCTAATCTACCATCATAAGCAGGTAAATAAAAGGGAGAAAGAAGTGGGGGTTGGAAGACATGCACACCACGCACCCACACTTATTACAAGTTTGCCCTCGCTCAGAGGGTCCAAATAAATATTACAAATTAATTAACTACGCGAGCTAATTAAATATTACAAATTAATTAACAAATTAATTATTCTAAGAAAACAGTAAACCGCCTCGGGAAGCGCGTCGCCATGCGTAGGCTGCCTCTGTTTTCTTTCCTGTGCTCCTCTGGAGGCTGCCAAAATTTCAGGACTGCTTCCTTGGATGCTGAGAGACACCACCGGCTGGGTGAAATTGCCACCGGCACTGAGATGTTGCCACCGGCACAAAATTGAAGCTGTCGGCAGAGAAAAGATTGCCGGCCGGCACCTTACACTGCCGGTCGGCAGAGTATTCCTGCAGAACCTGCAACCCACAGCAACAGAGGACAAGGCAAAGCATGGCAGCACATTTCAAGGCATATATGCACCAACCATGTCTCTTATCATTGTAATGACTCAAAGGGACATGTGCCTCGATTCTCGGACCACCAATCACGCATTTCCATGCATGATGGCCCAAAGAACCAAGTATGCAACTTTGATTTCAAATGCAATGCAAACCAAATAAACACACAAGGAGGCCTAACCTCTATCATACTCATCTCAAGAGGCAAGGTGATGCATGCAAGATGCAATGCAACTTAGGCATACGAGTTAAGGATGCAACATGCCGATACAAGCAAACATGCAAGATGAGCATGCAAATAAGCAAAGGATGGTCTTAAACATGAATTAGACAGCTCTAGTTAGGCCCAAAACAGTGGCCATAATATGAAAATGAAGTGCCTCGAAATGCGTGCACACGGGCACGCAAACCGAGGCAATGGCATACGCAATGCAATGGCTAAAACGGCATATAGAATGCAACATGGACTTATACTAACATGAGAGAGCCTCAGCCACACTCACATAAGAGGCCGATGAATGAAAATGGAGTGCCTCGAAATGCGTGCACACGGGCACGCAAACCGAGGCAATGGCATACGCAATGCAATAGCATGGAAATGGCATGCAATCATGCTAATGGAATTTCAGCACTGAAATGTGGGGGAAAACAGCCCCGAAATGAGGCGAAAACACAACCGATACATGGAATAGTCCCGAAACATGGACTTTTGGCACCCGAAATGGCTTACAGCTATACAAAGCATGCACAATATGGACATGGAGCATGAAGACAGAAGAAAAACAGCTTCAAAATAAGCATTTTTCTAGTACAAGTCATGGCCAAACAACAAGAAAAGATAGGGCAACAATGGCATGCAAAAATGGCCCTAAACATGAGGTTATGAAGCAACTCACGGCTTCTAACTCCAAACAGGTTAGGGCACTTCAACAACATTGAAGAGGGGCCCAAAATAAGACTATTTACAGTTTATGGCAGCCCCAAAAACAGTATAAAAATATATTAGAAATGCAATGCAAAAATGAGGCTCAAAAGTGGCTATAACATGAGGTATACAAAACATTCACCAAACAAGAAAATGCCCTTAATAAAACATGTTCAGGAGGTCAAAATAAAGCCACTTTTAGTTCGGACCAAGGTCCAAAAACAGCAACATCAGGGGCTGCCAAGGCATGCAAAAATGGGACCAAAAAGAGAATATAAAGGCAAGTATAACATGGAGGTCCGAAACAGTGTTGAGCCCTTCTTCAATGTTGAAGAAGGACTCAAAATAAGCCTATCTACAGTTTACTACATGCCCAAAAACAGATTACACATAGGCCAAAAATAACATGCAAGATTAGGGCCTAAAGGAGAGATAAAGAAGGAAGTGCTAGCTACTATCCTCAAACAGCAAGAGGTCCTCAATCAAACATGAAGAGGACCTCAAAATATGATGATTTGAAGTTTGGGTCGGAGCCCAAAGATGTAACCACAAGGGGCTAAGATATGAAGCAAGAAAAGGCTAGAAAAGGGAAGATGAAGACTCACCCTTGAAGACCAGCAAACCAACACCTCTTGGACCAAGTTTAGGCGCTCCTAAGCTTTGGAGAACAGCCTCAAGCTGCTGGAATGGGCGTTGGATGCCTTGTGCTATTAGTTGATGAAGAAATGGCCCAAGAACAAGGGTGTTTGATCACTCTAACACACCCAAATGTAGAGAGAGAGGGAGATATAGAGAGAGAGGGTGGTATATATGTTATATGTATGTATTAGGTCTGGTTTTTGCTGAAAATCTCTAACCTAAACAAAGGAGGAGGGGAGGTGCTTATATAAGCAATGCTAAGCTTCTAAGACAAGCTTCAAAGGGGCCAAGGGGTTCAAGGGGGGTGCAAGGCTTCTAGAGGAAGCTAAAACAGCTGGCCAAGCTTCCCCAAGAAGCTTGGCCAAAAGGTTCAAGCTTCTAGAAGGTTAAGGGGTTCAAAGGCTCACAAGGTGCAAAACAAACACACATGCACGTGGGGGATCGATTCTGTGCATTCCAGCTGGCACAGGTGGAATCCACTCAATCTGCAGAATGCTCCGGAAGGTCGTCGGCTAGCAAAAATTGCCGGTCAGCAAAATAAAGTGCCGGTCGGCACAATAAATTGCCGGCCGGATAAATATAGTGCCGGTGGATGGCCGGTAAGGTCAAAAAACTGCCGATTGGTGTCCAAATTGAAGCCCCGGAAGTTAGCTTTCCAATGGCGCAAACCTTGCATCAAAATTCCTCCTGTGCAAAACGTTATGCCCTTTTCCGTGAAGCCGTGCAGATTCGATCCAACCGGGATGATGCCCGACTTCAACTGATCATATCTCCCCCACCCGGACTTGGCTCTAGGAGATTCTTGAGTGAAAAATGAAGCCCCGGAAGTAATTTTTCCGACGGTGGTGGCCTCATAGCTTAACTCCAAGTATACAGACAGATAAGCCTGATTCAGCGAGGGCTGCTCGACTCGCTTCTACCCGGATTCATGCCGAACTTCTCCCAAACTAGTTTTCTCCTCTCCTTTCCTCTTTTCTTCAACTCCAAAACCCTAAGCAAAGTGTTTTGAAATATTTGCCTCTCTTCTAGCCGAAGAAACTGATTCTTTGCCCTGCACATCTCTCAACACCGAGCAAACCATCAGTAGTGCCCAAGTCTTAAGGGCGGTCAAAAATGGGGTGTCTACAGAAGGCTTTGTTTCAGGCAGTCTTTGACTGGTACATTCCTTTTAACATTGTCCAAAGGACATATACATCTGTCTCCTGGGCAACATGGTGGAACACACTGTGGTCTATCCATTGTATGACACAACCAATAGTCTTTTGGTTCATCTTTATCTAGTCTTTGTAACGCCCCACTCTCGGGTCATTAAATACACTAAAATAGCCTCAAAAAAATACAAGTTTTGCTCTAAAAAATAATAACTACAAAATTGTCTTCAAATTGTACTGTATCCTCCAAATATTCTATAGCACAATTATCTCAAAAATAAATAATATTACAACTATCTCCAAATTTAATAATTACAGTGGTGAGTCCCAAATCTCTATATTAATAAATCTTTCTAATCTCAATTTTGAGCTCCACTAAAATCTGCTTCGCACCTGAAAAATAAATTAATTTGAGAAGTATACAATACGACAGGAATACAAGGCTCGGATACAGAATAAATTAACATGAATCTAATAATTTATGACATTAAATCAACGATACGATAATCAAGCAATTTACCAAATTGCACAACAAATCAACCATAATTTATCTAGGACCAAATACCCGATCTTATTCAGTACATGACCAGTGAACAAATTCATTTATTCAATCACCTCACCCAAGCTCCACGCTTATCCGGGCATATTGGTGTAAACAAATTAACAAGATTCACTCGATCCATGTACGAAGTATCACCATTTTAACATAGAAATATTTGTAGAGAATTTTACCAAATGATCATAATATCAACGATTCGACAACAAATGATTTTACAAAATCTATTAATAACCACAATAATCAAGTTGATTACAAATTGAGGATAATTAAAAATAGAGAACTCTTTGCAAAGAGATTTAAAAAGAGCATATTGTATACAACCCCAATTTACCTCAAATCAATTAATTATGCCACCATAAATCTAAAATTACTTCATGGGTCTCCAAAAATAACTTTGATCTCACTTTGATAAAATATACAACTCTCATATTAAAAACATTAACTCTCACTCTAAATCCCACATCTAAACTTAATATTTTGATCCCAAACAAATTAAGAGAGAAAACAATATGAAGAGAAAGATGAAGCCAAAGCAAAGAAAAAGTTGAGGAACTGAGAAATGATAAGCTCAATTTATAAGAGCAAGAGGAGGTAATAAAATAAAAGGCAATTATGTTCCCAATAAATCAAGGAAGTTTGGGAAAGCAAATGGGTATGGTCTGGCAGCATGGACTAATGGCCATTAATAAAGTAAAAGAAAATAAATAAAATTAATGAAAAAAATTAAAAAAGGTAAACAAAAGGGTATGGGGGTGGGTGGCATAGCAGGCCACTTTCTTTCCTTCTTTTTTTTTTTTCACCAAAGGAATACTAGGAAAGGTGAAATATGGGGTTAAACTTATTTTTAGCTGGGGATGAATATCAATAAAGTAGATATAAAAGAGATAAATACAAATAAATAATTTTAAATTAAATTCTTACTTAAAAATCTCACCACTAAACTATTATCATAAGTCACCAATGCCATTCACTAAATTATTAATATCTCAAAAATACGGGGTGTCACAGTCTTCATCCCTCACTTCTTCGGGTTTAACCCCTTTTAGAGAAATCGGGTCAAACAAGTCTTTATAATATAGCATATCTTCCATCCGAGACTTGCATAATTGGAAGGATTCAACTTAATCATAGATCCTGAAGTTGATGTGAATTCCTCCATCGTCTACTTTCCTTTTACAAAAATTCTAAATCAAAAATCTGACCATACATATCTCTCTGGAATACTTCAAATAGTTGGAAACCACAATTGGATTGCCAAAATTAGACTTCAAATGGCTCAGATCTAGCCAAAATAAGTTCAAAGGTCCAAAATTACAGATGTACTATAGCCGCGTAGCACCGGATAACTCCTCCGCCTCTAGATCGGGTCGGGTCAACCTGACTGGTTGATTGGTCAACAACGGCTGACTTAGACAACACGTGGCGCTGACGTGGACTGCCAGATGGCGTGTCGCGTGGCAATGACGTCACGCACACGTGCGTACCACTCTCATTCTTCCTTCCGTCGCATGCAGGGCGCGTGCCTGCGACTGATATGACACGCTGGTGCTATCAACGGCGCATGTGGCGCGTGTTTGAGAGTGGGCCTCATGCGCTTTTTTCAGATGGCGTGTAATGGCCGTGGGGACTCTTCTTGGGCTCGGCTTTGCAGTTCTAGACTCCTCTCGTTGAGACCTTCCTCCCAGTATGCTTAAAATTGAATTTCGAGCAACTTGATTTCTGGGTAGTTTTGAAAAACACACCATATTTTTTTGAAAATCGACCAACGCGGCTCTGATACCACTTGTTAGGATTAAAGGCACACCATAAATCAATCACACCTCACTGTCTCTCTACAGCACTCTCTCACTCACACAAATTATACACTCTGTGTTGTCTCTGTCTGTGTGTTATTTTTCACTTCCTCTCAGCCTTTATTTATACATAACAAAGAGGGAATAAAGTCAAGTGAAGAGAGTTTTTGGGTTGGCTTCACCTATCATCTCCCTCTTACTTCTTGACTTGGAGACCCAACCTCCAACCTCCAATTACTCCATGTAGACTGGAGTTAACAACTTGGGGTTCCTTTTACCATTTTCTTACTATTTGTTTTATTTGAATAAATATTGAGTTCAATTATACCACTAGTGTTGTGTTCTTGTTTGATGTGATTTATGAAAGTGTTTATCGTTCAGACCTGAATTTCTCCGCACCTCCGTGATCGAGCTCAAATCTCCGAAAATGATGTGGAAATAAGTATTTGGAATTGCATTACTACTTACTAGATGAACTTTGTTAGGGTATATCTCCTTATTGGAGTTTGAGACCCAATTGGTTTGTTAAAATAATTTTAATTTGGTTTGGTTTGTTTTAGGTATAATATATTTTAATATATTATATCTAATTTTGAGAGACCTAATTCAGTTTGGTAACAACTAGGGTTTTGATAAAACAAGCCCAAAATTTAACAATATATATATATATATATATTATTTTATGTGTTTGGGAGTGGAGCGACAGCAACAATTCCTTTTTGGTGAGATAGTGCTTGGCTATCAATTTCCTATATATATATATATATATTCTTTGGTGAGAGAATAGATGCTAATTGATCATCTTTTAAGTGGGTTGGTGCTTTGTTTTGTTGCTGGAGTTCTTCGGAAAAGGGCTACGACAGCTTTATGTTTTGTTCTTCTTCGGCTGGTGTTTGGTGACACTGATTTGGGTTAATTATTTTTGGTCTTCTACAATTCTGTTTCGAAGATTTTTGTTCATCTATTTGGTGAGGTCTTTCCTCTTTGTTTATTTGTGATTATTTGGAATTCACCTAAGGATGGTTTGTGAGACCATTTGTGTCTCGTTTGTAATCGTTTGGAAACTTATTTGGTTGATAGTGGAATCGGATTTCGATCCCGTGGACGTACCTCACATTGAGGGAACCACGTAAATTTTTTGTGTTGCCTTTGATTTAATTTTTTCGCATTAATTTTTATTCTCATTGATTGATTGATTTACTTGTGGGGAATCACATATTTTCCCTAACAACTAGTATTAGAGCTTACGGTTTATTTAGGTCTATTTATTTGTGTAAATCAATGAAGGGGAATGTGGGTCGTATGTCTAGCTTCAATGGAAGCAATTGGGTAACTTAGAAAACTAAAATGGAGAACCTATTATTTGGTAAAGATTTGTATGAGCCTATTGAGGGTGATAGTGGCAGACCCGAAGGTATGAAAGATGATGAATGGAACAGGTTTAATCGAAAAGTCGTTGGTGTTATTCGTCAATGGATTGATGACAGTGTGTTTCATCATGTTGCTACTGAAACTTCAGCACATGATTTATGGAAAAAATTAGAAAGCCTTTATGATAGGAAATCAGCCACAAACAAAGCCTTTATTTTTCGTAAGTTGGTTAATTCAAAATATAAAGATGGCAGCCCTATTCCGGAACATCTGAATGAAATAAAGAGTATTGTTAACCAACTTGCTTCTATAAAAATTATTTTTGATGATGAGTTACAGGCTTTGATGCTACTTAGTTCTTTGCCCGAAAGTTGGGAGACTTTGGTTGTGACCGTTATTAATTCGGCGCCTGATGGAGTTGTCACAATGGGCCAAGTCACTAGTAGCCTATTGAATGAAGAAACTAGAAGAAAATCAGCGGGTTCCTCTCATTCAAAAGCATTTGTTGTGAGAGGCCGAAGCAAAACAAGGGGGAAAAGTATGACTCCTCATGGTCGTGATCAAAGCCGTGACAAATCAAGAGATGGTTCTTTTTCAAAGAAAGACATTGAATGCCATTATTTCCATGAGAAAGGGCACATGAAGTGAGAATGCCGAAAGCTCAAGAACAAGGAGAAAAGGCGTGACAAAAGTGTGGATAAGAAACAAGAAGACACAACGGCAGTTACTACCAATGATCTCATGGTCGTTTGTGAAGATGTTTGTATCAATTTTGTGGACCAAGAGAGCAATTGGATGATTGATTCTGGTGTTTCTTTTCATGTGACTTCTCAAGTTGATTTCTTCACTACCTACACCAAAGGAGATTATGGTTTTGTTCAAATGAGTAATGAAGGTTTGTCCAAGATTATTGGCATGGGTAATATTTGCTTGGAAACAAATTTGAGCTGCAAGTTGTTGCTTAAAGATGTGAGGCATGTTCCCGACATTCGCCTCAATATGATCACTACCGATAAGCTAGATGATGAAGGCTTCAACAACAAATTTGGTGATGGAATATGGAAGCTCACAAAGGGTTCTTTGGTGGTGGCTAAGTGCAAGAAGACTCATACACTTTATTCGATGCAAGGAAAAATTTGTAAAGGTGTTGTCAATGCACTTGAAGATGATACTTCTACCAAATTGTAGCACAAGTAGGTTGGCCATATGAGCGAAAATGTCACACCCCAAACCCACCCCTAAAAGTTTGGGCATGACCACCTCAGAAGCGGACATAAAATCTGCTCTGTATAACATATGGGGCATGAACGGAAGCCTTTAATAGCATAAAGAAAACATAAAGCAATATCCATTGAGCTACCACAACTATGCCAGGATCACATACAATGCATAAGGTAAATACTATACAATAACATGCACTTGAGCATTGGTTATAACATACACATATACAAACCCAGCCCCATACTTAGGCGTATAACAAAAACATTGAAAGGTAAAAGGATTATATGCATTTCAACCTTAGACAGACAGTCAGGGTATAAAACCAAAAGCTTAGTAAAACTCCATAAAATGAGCTGTCTTTATGTAGGTGCCTGGACACTCTGTGTCACGACCCAAACCCAGTACCCAAAGGCTCAGCATCGTAACAAGATAAAAATAAAATAATTCGGATAATTCTGTAGTCATAGCGCAAGCGGATAAATTAAATAAATTAAAATAAATAACTGGGTACCAACTGTTTATTTAAAAGGAAATAAAATATAGTCATTTGAGATTCACTGTATTACAAGAGTTTAATAATAAAAGATAGAAATCTAAAAAAAAACAAAATAACATAGCGATTCATTTTCCATCTTGGTCCTGCTAAACCTCGTCACCTGAAAGGATAATAGCTATAAGCACATAGCAGAGTGAAGAAATATTATACTATGAGGGGCACAAAATGGCCATGGATATTTATTTAAGCTGAAACATTATAAATTGAGTTGAGTTGAATACACAAATTAATTAAGTGTCAGAAACTGAAATAATCGTTATAACCACGGTACATCACTAAGTGACAAGCACTACACTGGTCAATGGATCCAGGACAAACACTAGACCACAAAGTGGTCAATCACTAAGCCAATGGTTATTTAAGTCCCCCAAGGCATGGGACTCCCGTGGTGGTATTCACAAAACATATTTTCATATAAGGTCATAGCCAAATATTCTTTAAAATATAAACAAACATATCCATGGGTTTCCTTTTAAGCAAATAGGATTCAGAAATAAAACTACGTAATTGAAACCTTTATAAAACATAACTTTTATTAAAACATAACTTGTGTAAAACAGATTTTGGTAAGTCAAAACATACGTAAAATGCATTTTGGTGACTCAAGGTATAATATAACTCATCTTAAATTAATTCCTTAATCCTTTCTTTCCACCACCACTCACGATGCTCACCCGTGCGTCCTCTTTCCTACTTCTTTTTTTTTTCCTTCCGTTCCTTAAACATATCACTCTTTCCTATTTATAGGGGGTAATCGTGGGTAGGAAGCCACGGAAGGGTCCGAAATTTTGACGCATGTGTACGTTGGTCCACCCTTATCCACTATTTAATAATTAGTTTGAATTCTATCTCTTGACCATTTGACCAATTTATATCTTTTATTTGACCATTTGACCAATTTACCACTTTAAACATTATTATCTTCTTTGGAAATCCACAATGATTCTTAAAATTACGTATAATAATAAGTTAGGTTCACGTCTAAAAACCTTACTACCCAACTATAAATCACCACTTACCACTTATTAAAATATTTAATGTGTAGTATTCTACAACGTATTTCTTTACCCATAAAATTCTCAATTTCCTAAATTATGCATTTATTTATTATCATTTATTTATTATTATTATCACTACATGTATATATATACTTTTTATTTTATTATTATTATTATTAATATTATTATTATTATTATTATTATTTATTTTATCGTAATGTTAAATTTAAAACATTCGGGTGTCACATTTCTCCTCTCCTTAAGGAAGTTTGTCCCCAAACTTGACGTACCTTGGTTTTTGAAGAGGTGTGGGTATTTGGCTCGCATTTGGCTTTTAGTTTCCCACGTTGCTTCTTCGACACGATAGTTTCTCCATAAGACCTTTACGAGGGGTATAGTTTTGTTTCGAAGGATCTGGTCACAATGGTCAAGAATCTGTACAGGTTGCTCTTCGTAGGAGAGATCTTCTTGAACTTCTAGGTTCTCATGATTGACAACATGCTCTGGGTCTCAAAGATATTGACGAAGCATCGAAACATGAAACACATTATGAACATTGGATAATTCGGGTGGAAGCGCAAGACGATATGCTACCGGACCAATCCTTTCGAGTATCTCGAATGGGCCGATGTATCGTGGTCTCAACATTCCTCGTTTTCCAAATCGGATTACCCCTTTTGTCGGTGAGATTTTAAGGAACACATGATCTCCTATTTAAAATTCTAAGTCTCGTCTTCGTGTATTTGCATAGCTTTTCTGGCGGCTCTGGGCAGTGCGAATTCGTTATTGGATGAGTTGAATTTATCACTCGTTACTTGCATGATCTCGGGGCCTAATAATTTTCTGTCTCCGAATTCCGTCCAACACAGAGGTGATCGACATCTTCTTCCATACAGTGCCTCGTATGGTGCCATTCCAATACTTGCATGGTAGCTATTATTATACGCGAACTCCACTAAAGGTAGGTGATCATCCCAGTTACCTTTGAGGTCTAGTACGCACAAACGTAGCATATCTTCCAAAGTATGGATCGTCCTTTCAGATTGCCCATCAATTTGCGGGTGATAAGCCGTGCTAAACCTTAGGGTGGTTCCCAAAGCTTCTTGTAATTTGTTCCAAAAATGAGACACGAAACGGGGGTCTCTATCGGATACGATTGAAACTGGGGTGCTGTGCAAGCGAACGATTTCCTTAATGTAGAGAGTAGCAAACTTAGAGAGGGAGTACATGATTCTGATTGGTAGAAAATGCGCCGACTTCGTCAATCGATCTACTATAACCCATATTGCATCATTCTTCGAGACTGATTGCGGTAGCCCGACCACGAAATCCATAGTAATATGCTCGCATTTCCATTCGGGAATAGGGAGTGGTTGTAACATACCTGCAGGTCTCTGATGCTCTGCTTTAACTTGTTGACAACGCAGGCATTTGGAGACATAGTTTTCTATGTCTTTCTTCATTCCTGTCCACCAGAAGTGTTCCCGCAGATCGTGATACATCTTCGCATTGCCAGGATGGATCATAACCTTCGAGCTATGAGCTTCTACCAATATCTTTTTCTTGAGTTCCGGGAGGTCGGGTACGCAAATTCGATTTCGAAATTTTAGCATCCCATTACTTATTGTAAAGTTAGGATTAGGCGTGTTTTCTTACTCCTCGTACTTTTTCTTTAAAAGTTTGTCTTCACATTGGCGGGCTCTAATTTTTTTCATCAACTCGGGTTCCATGATTATGTTGGCGAGCAATCCATGGATCTTGCGGGGAACGAGGGTACATGCCAGACTTTTGGTCATTTTTTGACTTAGTGCGTCTGCTACTACATTAGCTTTGCCGGGATGATGATGGATCTCTATATCGTAGTCCTTCATAAATTATAGCCATCGTCATTGCCTCATATTCAATTCCTTCTGTGTAAACAGATATTTGAGACTTTTGTGATCGGTGTAGATTTCGCAAGCTACTCCGTAAAGATAATGACGCCAGATTTTGAGGGCGAAGATTACTGCAGCCAATTCTAAATCATGAGTTGGATAGTTCCTTTCGTGAGTTTTTAGTTGGCGAGAAGCATAAGCAATGACCTTCCCATTTTGCATAAGAACGCAACCCAAACCATTGTATGAGGCATCGCTGTAAATTATAAACCCTTCTGCTTCCGCGGGGAGCGCTAGTATTGGTGCCGTTATAAGTCTGCCCTTCAATTCTTAGAAGCAACATTCCTGCTTGTCTGTCCATTCAAAGGGTGTGTTCTTTTGAGTTAGCTGGGTCAATGGTGAAGCTATCTTCGAGAAATCTTGCACAAAGCGCCGGTAATAGCCGGCTAGGCCCAAGAAGCTTCAAATTTTTGATACGTTGGTAGGTCGTGGCCAATCCGCAATTGCTTTAACCTTCTGGGGATCAACTGAAATGCCATCTTTATTAATGACGTGACCGAGGAAATGTACACTAGTGATCCAGAATTCGCATTTCTTCAACTTGGGATAAAGTTTATGATCACGTAATGTCTGTAGAGCTTTCCACAAGTGGTGTTCATGATCTTCTGGCGATTTGGAGTATATGAGAATGTCGTCAATGAAGACAATGACGAACTCATCAAGATAGGGTTTGAACACTCGATTCATGAGGTCCATAAAGGCCGCTGCAGCATTGGTGACGCCAAATGGCATGACGAGGAACTCGTAGTGCCCATAACGGGTTCTAAAGGCAGGATGCTTTCCGTTTTGACTTTTAGTTGATGGTAACCAGAACGCAAGTCAATTTTTGAGAACACTTGGGCGCCTTGTAGTTGATCAAACAAGTCGTCAATTCGTGGCAGGGGGTACCGATTTTGATGGTGACTTTATTTAGCTCTCGATAGTCGATACATAACCTCATTGTACCATCCTTTTTCTTTACGAACAGAAGAACGGGGCTGAACCTCTAAACCGAATCTTGTAACAGTGATACAGCACTACAATATGTATCAGGCTGCGAATTAGAAGTGTTTTCTTGTGGCAGTGATACAGCACTACAATGTGTATCAGGCTGCGAATTAGAAGTGTTTGTTTGATTTGATATAGCACTAAAATGTTTATCATCATCATTCGTGAAGTATGTAATTGTTTGATTTGATGTAGCATTAAAATGTATATCATTATCATTCGTGAAGTATGTAATCGTTTGTTGATTTGATATTGCACTACAATGTATTTCATTTGAGAAATATAGGAATGTTTTTTTGTTGACTGTGATACAGCATCAAAATGTGTATCCACCATAAATTTCGAAAATGTTTTAGTGATGAACTATAATTGCATCAAATGTTTTGGCCAGGATACTGAGCCTTGTTTTCAGACTCAAAGTTGAATAAGAAATGGAAAGTGAATTTGTAATAAGGACATGATTATCATGGAGTAGAAATGTAATATAAGTGGATGTATATGAGTTGACCATCTATCAACTGCTAATCTTTTAGTCATTGCTTATAGTTGGTTTAGTGTATTTCTACTGGGCTATGGCTCACCCTATATGGGACACCATTTTCAGGTACAGGAAGCATGCCACCTCCAAGGACATAGCTTAAGAGGCTAGAGGTAGGCAGACGTTTGTGGTTGTATTATCTTTGTTGTATTACATGTAATTTCAAGTCAAGGGCTTAATGTGTATTTGAGTTAGCACTCTCCTCTTTGTAACCAAGTGTTAACTTGAAAAACTGTAAGCCCGTAGGGCATTTGCTTTTGTTGTTAACATGTAATGCTTTTGTAAAGAATTACTCTGATGAATAGAATGATGTTTATTTCTTATATCAATACATGTCTAAATTGATGGGATTAATGCTAGGATTTTGAGGGCGTTACAACTTGGTATCAGAGCGTACCGGGTTCGAATACTTTTGGTACGTGGGAAGTGATTAGTATCACAATGGGCTTGTCTCGCTTGTTAGAGACTTAGATGTAATGTTATGTGCTTATGTGATAACATGTTTATGTGACTATGTGGGTATGGAATGTAGTTTCTTGGATGTTGATTGGATCCTTGGGTTTCTGGGAGTCCTGTTGGAAAGGCACCTGATCAATGCTGTTTCTAACCGGAACTCTAGTAACATCTCGGGACTATCCTTATCCGGAAATGAAATTCGTAAGTGCTTAGGTGTTTATGTGCTTACGTGGAATGAATTACAGCTGTCCATCATGTTAGGACGCTAGTGAAATAGTTTCGGTACCCTGGTTATTGTGCTAATACTTTGTTACTTTTACTAAGATGACTAGACGAGGAAGTTGTGATTTCCCTCCTTCCGCACGGGAAGAGTTGAGGAGACAGTTTGTGGAGTTATGCCAAGGTACTACACCCTTGGTGCAGTTTGAAACATAGTTTGCTAACCTGTCGAGGTTTGCTCCAGAATTGGTGGAGACGGAGGAATTGCGTTGTTCGAAATTTGAGAGTAGGCTGTGTGACGACATCCATGAACGGATTGCGGGGTCATGGCATAAGAGTTATAGTGTGCTTGTCCGGGCTGCAACTCATGTGGAGGCAGCGGTGCTAGCTATGGGGCAAAACAGGGGTAAGGCCACGGTTTTGAGTGTTGGTCGGGTTAGGGAGGAGGCTACTTCAACGACTCCTGTGATTCAGAGTGTGGGTAGGCCTTTTAAGAGGCAGAAGGGTTTTAATCCACAACAATTTCAGAGAGCTCAGCCCGGCTCTACTTTTCCAGTGCCGAGTCTAGGTTTGGGAAAGGGTGAACGTAAGGTTGTCACTTGTTTCGAATGTGGTCAGCTTGGCCACAAGTCCCTAGCTTGCCCACAGAAGAAGAGAGCAGGGTTAGCAGTCCGACCAGTAGTTGTACCATCAGAATCATCTAATCAGTCGGGTTTTGGGCCGATCGAATGTTCGGTAGGGAAGCAGTCGTTGGGGTCTTCATCAGCTCAAACTTTGAACCAGTCTTGTGCTAAGGAGCCGTTTACTTGTTGGATGTGTAATCAACCAGGTCATTTCAGTTGTTTCTGTACTCAGCGAGGGGCATCTTTGAGGGTTTTACAACCTAGTTGGGTCCAGCCTTATTTGACTTGACAGGGGCAATACCGTTTTGGGGGACAACCAGGCCAGACTTCAAGGGCCTCAGGAGAGTCGAGTTCCCAAGTCCCACTTGGGGAAGTCCACAGTTGTTTCAGGTATGGCTAGTTGGGGCACATCAGTAGTTCTTGTCCGTGGCTTGTAAGCTCGTAGGTTATCTTATGTTTAGGGATGACCAACTTTGACGGTCCAGCGAGGGACGGTAGTAGTGGTAGTACCGATGGGTTGGTTTTGTTTTGACTAATCCGTTTTGTAATCGGTGGTTTATCGTTTTGTAATCATTGGGTTCTGTTGTGCAACCAATGTGTTTTGGGAATGTTGAAACATCTGAACCGTATGCCTATATATATATATGCTTTGCTTGTTAACTTCCTTGGATGGGGTGGATTGGAGCTTGTTGTAGCACTAAAGTCTTATTAATGTAATAAGTTGTTGTGTGACCATAAAATTCTTGGTAATACTGTAGTTATATGCGTGTGACTTTATTTGAAAAAAAAAATGAGGGCTGAGAAGCCATGCGTTCAAATTTGGAAGAATTTTGAGGGATGCGTATCCTAATCAGGACTAGTATGGGGCTAAAGTAGTTATACTTACCGGGTGTACGAAACTTCTTGGCGCTACTCATTTAATCTCATGTGTTTGGTAAAGAATTTCGGTCTCTTGTCGGGAGAACTCCTCGAGAGGATGTGAAGTGTGTGAGTAATACTAGGTGTAGTATATATTTAACATGATGCTTTGCGGAGTCATAGTGCATAATTTCGTTAGGACTAGACTTATCCCTTCATGATAGGTAATGTCGCCAAATTTGCATCTGTACCGACAGGTAGTTTGATTAGAGAGAGTGTGAGACCCTATATAAGATAGTGGTTATTGGCATCGGGAGTGGTGTGTGGTGAGCAGCTGGTGTTATATCCTGAGCGGTGGTGTAATGGGTGTTTCTTAAGTTCCCAGACTCCTTTCTGATGGTAGAATACGATAGGTTTGTACCTTAACACCGGGTAGGTCAAGTAATGCTGACGATGGGATTGGTTGGGTGTATAACCCATGGTTTGGGTGTGAACCGTGAGTAGAGTCACTGTGGTTTGGTCTTTGCGAAGAAAGGTTTGGGATGATAATGAGAAGGTTGAGGACTTTTACTCCTCCAGAAATTTAGAATGGTGAATCTGTGAAAGCCTTGTCGGCGACAAGCGACGATGTCAGGGTTTGGTTCATGGTGGTTGTCTAGCGGTAGCATTGGCTGATGGTTTGGCACGGAGGCTGGGCCTCTTGATGGTACTCTTGGGATGAATGACAACTAAGATACGGGGTAAAGAGTGGACCCTATGGGTCATGGAGGGACTCAGTATGAGAGTAAGATAGCTTGCAAAATAAGGAGGTTTTGCCTAGTGCGGTACGTATTAGTGTGTGGTTCGTAGGTTGTTATTAGATGATGTGTAGAAGGGATTCAGTCCTAGAAAATCCCAGGTGAATACCTTGATAAGGCAATGGTGCGGTTTCTTATTGAAGTCGAGAGGTTGGATGTTTGGTTAAGTCGGGTCACTTCGACATAAGTGTCCGTCGTCCAGTTTGGATAGTGGTAACACAAGCGAGGTGGTAAGGTTGTGAAGAGTGAGTGAGGTACTCTGCTAGAATCATTTTTTTTCGTTAGGGCCTTATTCATGCGTTGAAAGGCACGAGGGTGTGCAATGTTATCCTTTAGGTCGTTGCGTTGTTGGGAACTTCAAATGTTTAGGAATCCCTTCTTGAAGGTTCTGTTTTTGAGTATTGCGTCATCACTGTGAGTATGGCGGGTTTTGTGGGTTGGCTGTGTTGAGATTCACTCAGGGGATTATTGAGTACTCTTCATAAACTAAAATGATTTTTGAATCGAAACGTGAGTTTTGCTACCCTTATTTTCGGGAAAATAATTTGAGAGAAATCTTTGAGTTCGGCTGTGACCAAATGTAAATGACGTGTTTAGTGGTAGCCTTACGAACCTGAATATTTTACGGGAAGTTAGACTCAACCTAGCCTGAGTTGCTGGTTATTTACTGTGTGATTTTGGCGAGACCTTGAAGTAGTGGGGTAGTAATGTGCCGTAATGTTATTCCCTACCCGTGCTTCGTCTTACCTACGTGTTTGGTGAGAGTTGACTGGAAGCCTTGTGTACAAACGTTTCCGTGTTTCCTTTGTTGGGATATTTAGTACCAAATACTGGTTTGAGTGTTGTGAGTAGTCGAGACGTGGTGGATGTCTCAGAACACTGTAGTGACTGAATATGTCTTACTATTATCATTGTTATCGAGTCTGGCTAGGCCGGACTTTTTCCATTCGTAAGGTATTATGAAAACGTAATGGGGGTTGAGGAAACCACTTGGGTGAGTGAATTTCAGGTCCGCGAGAAAAAGCTGGATCTATCTCTGATTGTTGAGCACTTGTTGTATCTTTGTTGTGTTGTTAAAATTTAAGAGCATTGAACACGTCTTAAGTTGTGTAACATTGTGTATGTTGAATGTATTGCAAAACTGAAAATATATCATGAACACTGACTATGATATGTATGAAATTGTGAACCATGTATATTGGAAATTGTTAGATTTAAAGGAATGCATGTTGTAGCATATATTGTAAATGGCCCCTTGAATAGGGGTGAAGTGACCAGTAATGGGTCAAGCTGTTAAATATTAAATTGTGATATTGTTGAGAAATTAATTTAACTTAAACGTTATGAAACATTTCAATGAGAGGTATTTGGCAAGTGAATTGTAGATGGTCATGTGTTATGAATGACGCCGTGTTATTAAAATAAAAATAAAATAAAATAAAAATAAAAAAGAAGAAAACGTTTACAAGACTTTTACGTTTCGCATGGAAAATGCAAAGTTTGTTTTGGAATGCCAATGTTGAAAATTTGATTTTTCTTTGAGATATGCCTCATGAGCAAGAGAATAATTTCCCTTATATTTAAACAAAAGATTCGCGTTGGTTGTTTTATTTGGGATTATAATTGTTGAGAAGTGACTTAGCTGGGAGCGCTAGTCGGGTGTTTTGGTGATTTGTCTCGGGAAGAGTTTGGTTTTGTTGAGGTCTTTTATGCCTGAGTGTTGTCATTGGAACGTGTTTTCTTAGTTAGTCCTTTCCTTTGTGAGAGTTAACCGGAGGTTCCTTGTGAGAATGGTTTCTTTCCTAAGTGCTTGGATGTTAAGTGCTTTGTGATCGGTTAGCTGTAGACACCCCATTTTTGACCGACCTTAAGACTCAAACGTCACCGATTGAGTGCTTGGTGATATTACATAATGTGCTCGTTCAGAAGTTTCAAAGTCGCGGCCGTGAGCCCTACCTCCGGACTTTCGAACCCTCTTTTGTGCTTTGCTTCGATTTGCGAACCAGACTCAGTTTTCTCTGTTTCTTTTCCAGAGGGGAGGGAGAGGTCCCGTAGACCATCTCTCAGTGGCCGTGGGCTACATTTTGTGGCCGTAGGCCATTTTGCCCATTCCGGAGTCCGGTTCCCGGTTTTCGGAGCCGTCAGGCCGTGTGCCTCGGTTCGGGACCGCTTAACCATCTCCGTTTGTTCTGATTTTTGGCATACTTCCTTTCTACTCCCTTTTGAGGGACACTGGGGTCTGAGAAACCCACTTCGTGGCCGAATGCCACTTTCGGTGCTTAACAGCCCATTTTCGGGACCTCGAACTGCGCGTTTTGGCCCCCGAACATTCGTTTTGCAACGGTTTTCGTTCATTTTTGGCAGGTACCTCTGTTTTATCACTGGGAAGGTCACTGAAGGGTGGGAGGCCAGTAATTGTTGCAGCAACCAGTTATATATCCTCCGACGCCCTCCGACGCCCGTTTTTCGCACTTCCGGGCTAATGTTGAACACCTTGGGCCCACTTTCTTGAACTTTGAACCACATACTTGTGATGTACACACATGGGAGGACCCTAAAAGTTGGTGGCCGGCCACTAATGTTGCTTGACCCTTTTGAACCCCTCCTTCCGGGCTAATGTTGAACACTTTGGACCCACTTTCTTGAACTTTGAACCACATACTTGTGATGTACACACATGGGAGGACCCTAAAAGTTGGTGGCCGGCCACTAATGTTGCTTGACCCTTTTGAACCCCTCCTTCCGGGCTAATGTTGAACACCTTGGACCCACTTTCTTGAACTTTTAACCACAGGGTTGTGTTGAGGGCACATGGGAGGACACCATTATGTGGTGGCCGGCCACTAATGTTGCTTGACCCTTTTGACCCCTAGCCGGCCGGCTAGGGGGTGTGGCCGGCCGGCCACCAGCAACAAAAATACCTGGCCGGCCATGATCCTCACACTGTTCACTTTACAGCTGTATGGCTTTATCCCCCAGAAAATATCTATATCCGGGGGATATTTTGTGGGGGAAAGCTTGCCTCCCTTTTCCCCCACCTTTTGCCCCTCTTTTGGGTCCATATAACCAAAGGCCAACACTTGTATTAGGGGTTAGAGAAATTGCCTTCAAGCATATACATTCAAACCTCCCTCTATCTCTCTCATTTCCTCAAAAAACATCCAAGTTCTATACTTCATTCCTTCACCACCACCAAGCACCACCACCACCACTCCATTTCCAGCAACAAGGAGGGCTTCTCAAAGGCTAAAGGTGCTGCAACTTGGTCCAAGAAGCAACCAAAGATTGGTCTACAAGGCAAAATGAAGAATCAGCAATTTTTCGGGACTTGGCGCGTTTTCCAAGGATAACTGCTAAACAGAGGCTAATTGGGGCATCCCGGTGGATTTCCGCGCAAGGCAGCCCAAACATACATCATCCATCAGAAGCAAGGCAATCCTGGGCTTGCACGCCAGTTTTACTTGCTTTCTTAGTTAATTCATTAATTAATTAGGAATTTGTATATTATTTGGACTGTAATATTCGGACTGTAATATTCTTTTATTTGGGACCGTATATTTATTCGGACCCTCTGTACGAGGGCACAACTGTAATAAGTGTGCGTGAGTGTGATGTATGTCTTCCAACCCCACGTCTTTCTTCCCTTTTATTTACCTGCTTATGATGGTTAGATTAGGGCATGTTTCAATTAGCATACAGTATGACAGCATGTTTGCATCATTCATCTGTATTGCATGCACCGGGCTCGGCGCATCATACTAACTGCATTGTATTTTCAATTCTAAATTGAATACATGATAGTTGTAGCATCTCATATGCCATGTTTAGAATAGCCGAGCCTGCTATAGTTTGCATTTTTGCATGTGTTGCATTAGGCATTTCTGTATATTTAGGATCATGCATGATTTCTAATGTAGTTTTTGTTTTGGCTTGGAGTACCCGGTGAGCTTTATGCTTTAGCATCCTTGCATGCGTGTGAGTGAATGCCATGATAGCATGCTTACCATGAGACTATTTGCTTATGTGATATATCTGCCTGAATACCTGTGGGTGAAGGTTGGGTTACTTAAATTGGAATAAATCATCAAATGTTTTAAGCCTACCTGCGGGTAGCAAACCATTTTCAAAAAGCGAACATGAAATGTTTTGTTCCAATTCAGGCGATCCAGTCTATACTTGTATGTTGTGCGCATCATATAGTAACCTAGGCTAATAACCGGAATAAGAACATACAATGTTTTCAAAAATAGATATCATGGTTAGTAGAGGCCGGTCTATGACCGAGCGAGCGGGGGTGCTCACGAAGTGACCTTCCCCAATCGTACCCAAGTTCCTGAGCCGAGGCAACTTTGGTGATGACGGACACGTGGCCTTTGGCAACGAGTCAGGATTTCCTAAATTTCCCAAAATAAAATATTTAGGTGGCGACTCTGTATCTTGCAAAGCAGTCCATGTTTGGCACTTCTTTCAAAAATCTATTTTCTCAAAACGATTTGCCGGATTTGGACTCTTTGGTTCAGACTTAGAACCGTGACTACAAATCGAGTCCGAGCTGTAAGCGAGGTCCCCCGCGGGCTTGTTACATTAGCCTTGTAATCCTGGTGTATCCTTAATTTCGGGGACGAAATTCTTTAAGGGGGGGAGGTTATAGCGATCCCGGGTTTGTCCCCTTTATGTACAGTGTTCCGGACTTAGGGTCCGTGGGATTGATAGTTATATATCTTGTTGACATCCTTTAATTCTCTATGTTTGAGTTTTAGGATGTGTTGGGCGTGTTTCGAACTGGTAGGATGAGTTTTGGTCTCTAGTGTTGTTGCCCAGGTTTTTGGTGTTACGCTCGAGCGGTTGATTCTGCGCTCGAGCGGAGTTCGTTTCTTTAGTGGTACGCTCGAGCGGGTATTCTTGCGCTCGAGCGGAGTTTTCACACTTCCAGTATCTGTGCCTTTGCAAAACTTTTGCAGATGTGTTTTTCACGCTCGAGCGGGTTCTCTTACGCTCGAGCGGGGTGTTCATTGTCTGCGAAAGTTCTGAGAGAGGGTAATCTACGCTCGAGCAAACTAGTTTTCGCGCTCGAGCGGATGTGTTTTGTTCTTGTGTCTTGGCGCTCGAACGGGCCTTCTTGTGCTCAAGCGGGTCCAGTTTTTGTGCTTAACGCTCGAGCGTTCTATTCTCCGCTCGAGCGGATCATGCGTATATTAGTTGGCAGCTGTGCATTTTTAAATCACATTTCAACATCCTTTCTCTCTCTTACTTTTTCGAAAAGGCCATTTGAGAGCTTCTCTCACTAAAACTCAACTTCTCTCTAAGTATTGATCTAGTAGGAGTGATTTCCTCATCTTTGGCCTTTACAAAAGTTGTGTTGATCGTCGAGGGCTACGTTTTGATCCGAGCATACTGAGTTTTGGAGCACTTTGGGTTTCGTTATCTTCTCCCTTTGAGCTCCGGATTTGAGGTAGGGATATCCTACTCCTCCTTATGAGTTTTGTCTTTGAATTTTAGCATTTTGATATGTTGGGGGTTATTGGGTATTTTTGAGAAAGTTTGGGTCTTTGTGTAATTTTACAAAAGATAGGGGTTTGTTATATGTAAACCCATATGTATGTTTGATAAAGAGAAATGAGGCTAATGTTGAACTATTGAAGAAAATGGAACCTTAGTGTTGTTATGTAGATTATGGGTAAAGCCCTAATTACATTGATAAATTAATTTGTACAAGAAATTTAGGGAATTGAGAAATTGAATAGGAAATATTCAAATTAGAAAGATATGGGATTAAAGGGTGTAGTTGGACTCACTTATCGCTCACCTAGTTAAACTATTGATAATATATCAAATTGGTGCATTTATTTCCTATTTAGAAATAACTGTATTGGACTATTGGTCGAGGATAGTCTTGATTGTTGTAGGCAATGCATGATGATTAGGCAATCTAAAGCTAATCTATTGAGTATGCTAACGAACATGACAATTGGTTCAATACATCAAAATTTTGTATTGATAGGTTAAATTTGTATATGATAATTGTTTATATGCATTGCATTGTGTGGGAGGAGAACGGGGCTATACTCCACGGTTTATTGGAAGAACAGGGCTGAACCTCTAAACCGAATCTTGTGACAGTGATACAACACTACAATATGTATCAGGCTGCGAATTAGAAGTGTTTTCTTGTGACAGTGATACAGCACTGCAATGTGTATCAGGCTGCGAATTAGAAGTGTTTGTTTGATTTGATATAGCACTAAAATGTTTATCATTATCATTCGTGAAGTATGTAATTGTTTGATTTGATGTAGCATTAAAATGTATATCATTATCATTCGTGAAGTATGTAATCGTTTGTTGATTTGATATAGCACTACAATGTATATCATTTGAGAAATATAGGAATGTTTTTTTGTTGACTGTGATATAGTATCAAAATGTGTATCCACCATAAATTTCGGAAATGTTTTAGTGATGAACTATAATTGCATCAAATGTTTTGGCCAGGATACTGAGCCTTGTTTTCAAACTCAAAGTTAAATAAGAAATGGAAAGTGAATTTGTAATAAGGACATGATTATCATGGAGTAGAAATGTAATATAAGTGGATGTATATGAGTTGACCATCTATCAACTGCTAATCTTTTAGTCATTGCTTATAGTTGGTTTAGTGTATTTCTACTGGGCTATGGCTCACCCTATATGGGACACCATTTTCAGGTACAGGAAGCATGCCACCTCCAAGGACATAGCTTGAGAGGCTAGAGGCAGGCAGACGTTTGTGGTTGTATTATCTTTGTTGTTTACATGTAATTTCAAGCCAAGGGCTTAATGTGTATTTGAGTTAGCACTCTCCTCTTTGTAACCAAGTGTTAACTTGGAAAACTGTAAGCCCGTAGGGCATTTGCTTTTGTTGTTAACATGTAATGTTTTTGTAAAGAATTACTCTGATGAATAGAATGATGTTTATTTCTTACATCAATGCATGTCTAAATTGATGGGATTAATGCTAGGATTTTGAGGGCGTTACAACCGGAGCTCCCCATGGTGAGGTACTTGGTTGGATGAAGCCTTTATTCAGTAGTTCTTGGAGTTGAGTTTTTAGTTCTTTCAATTCTGCCATGGACATGCGGTAAGGGGTCTTTGAGATTGGTTGTATACCAGGTTGGGTTTCAATGGTGAACTCGATTTCCCGATCAACTAGGGTGCCAGACAGGTCTTCAGGAAACACATCTGGAAATTCTCGAACTACGGGGATCGCATCAAGTGTGGGGGTCTCTTGTTGAGTATCAATCATATAACAGATACAACCACAACAACCTTTTCTTAGCAGTCGTTGGGCTGTTATGAAGGATATAATACAGGGAGAGGGAAAGGCTCCAGTTCCTTCGAAGACAAGCTCGAGTTGGTTTGGTGAGCTGAGGAATACCTTTTTGGCTTTACAATCGATAGAGGCACGATTAGCAGCTAACCAATTGTAGACGGCGCCCGCGTGGGCCTCGTGCTACAGCTCGGACTCGATTTGTGTCACGGTTCTTAATCTGAACCAAAGAGTCCAAATCTGGCAAATCGTTTTGAGAAACAGATTTTTGAAAAAGTAGTGTCAAACATGGACTGCTTTTCCAGATACAGAGTCGCCACCTAAATATTTTAAAATGGGAGAATTTAGGAAACCCTGACTCGGTGCCGAAGGCCACATGTCCGTCATCACCGGAGTTGTCTCGGCTCGGGAGCTTGGGTACGATCGGGGAAGGTCAGCTATGAGCACCCCTTTCGCCCGGTCCGAAGACCGGCCTCTACTAACCGTGATATCTGTTTTTGAAAACTTTATGTGTTCTTATTCCGATTATCAGCCTAGAATTACTATGTTATGCGCACAGCAAACAAGTATAGACTAGATTGCCTAATTTGGAAATAAACATTGCATATCCGTTCGGTTTGAAAATGCTTTGGAATTTGCTACTCGCAAGTAGGCTAAAATGCGGATTTCAACGAGTCTTTCCAACTCAAACAATCCAACTTTCACCCACAGGCATTCAAAACAGTTTAACACATAAGCATCTAGCCACATGTTAAGCATGCTGTCATGGCAACATTCACACTCATGCGATATGCTAAAGCGGAAATACTTACATAGTACTCCATGCCAAAACAAAGAACTTGTTAGCAAACATGCATGATCCAAGTCCATGTGAAGTGCCTAATGCATCGCATACAAAATGTTACTAGAATAGGCTCGGCTATCCTAAACATGTCATGTGAAAATGCACAATTATCACGTATTCAGTTTGGGAATTGAAGTATTGATGCAATTAGCGTGATGTACCGAGCCTAATGCATGTAATACAAATGCATGGATGCACACATGCATAGCATAAGGTATGCTAAAATAAATGTGCCCTAATCTACCATCATAAGCAGGTAAATAAAAGGGAAGAAAGAAGTGAGGTTGGAAGACATACACACCACTCACACACACTTATTACAGGTTTGCCCTCGCTCGGAGGGACCGAATAAATATTACAAATTAATTAACTACACCGGCTAATTAAATATTACAAATTAATTAATTAACAAATTAACTAATTTAGGAAAACAGTAAAACGTCTCGAGAAGCGCGCCGCCATGCGCAAGCTGCCTCTGTTTTCCTCCCTTTCCTCCTCTGGAGGTTGTCAAAACCTCAGGACTACATCCTTGGACAGAGGGGATCATCACCGGCTAGATGAAATTTCCACCGGCAGTGTTGTATGGCCATCGGCACAAAGTTGAAGCTGTCGGCAGAGAAAATAGTGCCGGTCGGCACATTACACTGCCGGTCGGCAGAGTATTCCTGCAGAACCTGCAACTCACAGCAACAGAGGGCAAAACAAGGCATGGCAGCATATTTCAAGGCATGTATGCACCAACCATGTCTCTTATCATTGTAATGACTCAAAGGGACATACGCCTCGGTTCTTGGACCACCAATCACGCATTTCCATGCATGATGGCCCAAAGAACCAAGCATGCAACTTTGGTTTCAAATGCATGCAAACCAATCAAACAAATTAGGCCTAATTCCTATCACCATTTCAAGGAACAAGGCATGCATGCAAGATGCAATGCAACCTAGGCATACAAGCTAAGGATGCAACATGGCATGGCAATTAACTTATGCAAGCATACAAGCATGCATATGGCAATACAAATGAGTGTAAAGATGGACTTATACATGAATTAGGCAGCTCTAAAATAGGCCTAAAACAGTAGCCATAATGACCAAAACAAGAAGCCAAAACACATGCACACATACACATGATGGAAGGCCTACACTTGGGCACAATTTAAACAACCCTCAAGCACACTTGAAAGGGATAAACAAGAGCAATTAGCATGCAACATAAGCATTGAAATCATGTTAGGATGGTGCCAAACCAAGCAACAAAATCAAGCCAAAACATGCAACGAATAGTCCAAGTGTTCAAAGCAAATCAATAAGGCATTGAACTACACTTAACATGACCAAACATGGCATGCATTAAACAACTAAAAACAGATTTTTAGCATGTTAAAACAAGGCCAAAGGACTCCTTAGATGGCATCTAAGTGGCCCAAATACAAAGGCATACACCATGGCCAAAACATGGAGCATTGCAACACATGCTTTCAAAGCATTAAAGAGACATGCAAGGCAATCCAACAAGCATGGAAATGGGACTGAAATAGCATGTAGGATGATTCCAAATCATCAAAACAATGCAAAGATGGCATGCTACACATGCACATACTCAAGGCCAACAAGCCCAAATACAAATGAGCTATGTCGAGCATGCAAAGATCAACCCAAATGACTATGGACAGAGCTAAAGCATGTCAAGATAAGCACATAATCTTCACAAGACTAAGCCAAAAACATGCTCCAACAAAGGCTAACAACCTAAGGCACATTAAGGCATAAACAAGGCTTTACATGGCAACTATGCTAAACATGCATGGAGTTCCAAAACCAACTTAAAGTCATGTTATATTATGGATATATAAGCATGAAAAACAGCCTAAACATGCTCAACACACACTCAAGCATAATGCTCTCTCAAGAGGCCAAAATATGCCCTTTTCAAGGACAACAAGGAGAGGGGGTGGCCCTCTCCTTCTTGGGACTTCAAGGCATCATCTTCACCACTGAAATCCCTCAAGATTTCAGTGGTGAAGAGACCTCAACACCAAAATCCCGGAGCTAACACAAAATGGCTCAAAATTGAGTCCTTTTGAGGCCTAAGGGTGGTCAACACCCCTCAAACAACAAAACACTCTTAATAAACAATAAAGAGGGCTTAAAAATAGAACTTTTTTATGTTATACAATAATCACAAAAACAGCTCTAAGACTAGTAGAAAATCAATGCAAAAAAGGGGGAAAAAAGGACTAGTTTCTCACCCTTGTAGTCCTCTTCAACAATGGTGCTCCAATGGCCTCCTTGAGCTTGAATCCAAGACAAAAACTTCAAAACACACTCTTTAGAACCTCAGCTCCAAGAGGAAGGTGAAACACTAGGTGTTTGTGTGCAATAATGAGACACAAAACACCTAGTGTGTAAAATGAGAGGAAAAGAGAGATAGGTGAGTGTATCTAACCCTAACCCTAGAAAACCAGAGCTCTCCTCTGTCTTCTCTCCTCAAAAATGTCTAAAGCCTCTCCCTTTTGCCTTAGAGAGAGCTCCTCTCTATATGCCTCTTGTAAAGCTTACAAGACAAGCTTTGCAAGAGGGAGATCCCTCCATACACGTGTATGGAGGGGAGCAAAAGCTATACAGCTGTCTAAAAATATCTGCAAAAGCAGATGAACAGCAATCGGCCGGCAAAAAATGCCATCTTGGCCAAACAAAGTGCCGACCGGCACAAAATAGTGCTGACCGGCAACAAAGAGTGCCGGTCGGCAAACAATATTGCCGGTGGCAGCAAAAACCAGCCGGTGGCATCTAGCCACTGCCGGTGATGGGTGGGGATGGTCTACAAGCCCCACCCTGCCCTTCCAAGGCAGGATGCAAGTGTTTGGTGCAAAACCAGACACTAAACGGTCGAGTTCGGGGATCCTGAGGCAAGGCGCGTGAGCCGAGACCTCCGGGAACTCCAAACGAACACAAACATGGAAGATCACCGTGTGTTCAAACAGTGACGTCCAAGTCTTGAGGACGGTCAAAAATGGGGTGTCTACAGTTGCCCCTCTTTGACAGAACTCGAAAGTCATAACAATGACGGGAGTGAATGTCAAAGCCCAGAGACGACCCATTTTTGACAAGGCCGAAGACTCAGACAAACATACAAGACAAATAAGATATGCGCCCGGAGGCAGGGGCAAAATGCAAGACAATGCACGAAGCCGAGCATAACTTATGATCATGCAAAGAAAGCTGTAATGAAGCATACATGCGACAATTTTAAGCTAGCATACCAAACTACACTACAATGCAGAAAGGATGTAAGAGAATTATGGAATTCTCAATACGTCTCACTCGGGAGATACAATACATGTGCGGCTCGTCTGGTTGCACCAGCTTCAAATGAACCATACATACAATATCGTGCCTAAAAAGAAAACAAACTTAACAGGTACAATATTGTTAGCAACATGCATGACAATGCAAAGTGGATGCAAGACGACATGCAATATATACAAAACAATGTATAAACAATGCAAATAAACATGTAAGCTACATGCAAAGCATTTGAATCGTGATCCAATCACGAGCGGTTCGAAACCACACCTATGTCAAATAGATTGATGGAGGTAACAAGTCTGTCTACCATAGAACGGTCAACTGAACTATGAGTATTGTAGACAGACGCAAGAACAAGTATTGGGTGGAATCGACATAAGTGGGGAAACAACCCGCTGGAGAAAGGACTACGATCCTAATGCCGGATGCAAAAATTACACTACAATGTAATGGATGGATATGGCACGCAGGCCAAACCAAATCTTGCCTAGGAAAGGCATGCATACATACAAGCCATGTGTAACACAGAAAAGGTGCCGCAACCCTCAACCAACATATCAACGTGGAATCGGCGCGATACACATACAGAACTGTGTTTTAACATGAAAAGTAAGGGCACATACCGGACCAAGCTCAACCTGGAAAGGCGCAAGCCAAAGGCGGAAGGTGATGCAATGAATGCATGCAAACTACAATGCAATATCTACAAATATGCAATGGAATGGATATGGATACAATGGATATGGCACGCAAGCCAAACCAAATCTTGCCTAGGAAAGGCATGCACACGTACGAGCCATGTGTAACACAGAAAATGTGCCGCAACCCTCAACCAATATATCAACGTGGAATCGGCGCGATACACATACAGAACTGTGTTTTAACATGAAAAGTAAGGACACATACCAGACCAAGCTCAACCTGGAAAGGCGCAAGCCATAGGCGGAAGGTGATGCAATGAATGCATGCAAACTACAATGCAAATGCATGACAATGCACTATGATGCAATGACTATGATTGCAACTTTCCCTATTTTACCAACAGGGTGATATACTAGGTTGGTTCAGTATCCAGAACTGAGGCGTAGACATGCCGTCTCAACCTATGGGGCTTCCATACAGATTTCAAGCCGAGGGTAAACCTCTGGGTATTTAAACCAGACTTTAGTCTCGGAACTCCCGAACCTTTGCGTTCTAGGCATAAGCCGTTCGAACTCTAGTTTCCACCGTCCCAGTTGGTCTTCTAGGAACTCATCGCAAGCACAGACTGGTGGCTTTACCAGACCACCGAAAAGTCGTTCGGGTACGACAAACACCGAAGGAATTGCACCTTCAGAGGATTTAAGGTCTCCTAGACCGGAATGCAAAATGTATGCATGACTATGCACGTTGTTTTGTTTTTTTTTTGAAATGCAAATGATGCAAGTGATGCATGTTGCATGGAATGCGCGACAACACGCGGCTCTCGAAGTGTACGACAATGCGAACACTAAAGGTCTTACACCTTCCAAGGATTTAAGGTCTCCTAGACCGTACGTGTTTAAGGTCTCGCCAGACCATGCGTGTTTAAGGTCTCGCCAGACCGGCGGTATTGCACGACGGTATGATGCGCAAAATAGCGCAATGCGTTAGGCAACGCGAGTGCACAGGACAGTGCGATAGAATGCATGCAAAATGCAATGAGATGCGCAAAACAGCGCGAAATTGAAATGCACAAAACAGTGCAATGCGCAGAACAGCGCGAGGTTTGAAATGCACAAAACAGTGCAATGCGCAGAACAGCGCGAGGTTTGAAATGCACAAAACAGTGCGATGCGCAGAACAGCGCGAGGTTTGAAATGCACAAAACAGTGCGATGCGCAGAACAGCGCGAGGTTTGAAATGCACAAAACAGTGCGATGCGCAGAACAGCGCGAGGTTTGAAATGCACAAAACAGTGCAATGCGTAGAACAGCGCGAGGTTTGAAATGCACAAAACAGTGCGATGCGCAGAACAGCGCGAACAATACAATACACAAAACAGTGCAATGCGCAAAACAGCGCGAACAATACAATGCACAAAACAGTGCAATGACCAGTGTGACACGCACGCCACACGGAATGTAAACGGGCTTAAATGCGCAACAACGCACGTATTCCGGAATGCATGACAATGCAAGGAATGGAAATGCAATGATGATGCATGAGAAATGTGCACGACAATGCAAAGGGGTGCGTGTTGTAACGCATGTAACACGTGCATAACAATGCAAATGTGCGGCGCACGACAGTGCGATGTAATGTACCGAAGTAGTGTGATGAACTTGTGCAACACACATGGGGTTGCTTTTGAATTCAAAAGGATACAAAAAGGATACACCTTGCATGAATTCGAGTGCCACGCACTGGAGACATGGCCCGCGGTCAAAACGGAGGCCGGTTGAATGTCGGAGATGCACTTTCTTGCACTTTCTTGAGCTATGAAGACCCAAAACAGATCAAATGGCCTAAACAAGGCTGTGGGAACCCCACCGGCCGAAAGATGAGGCCACCGGCCGGCCATCGGCACAAAACAATTCCATCGGCACAAAAAAGTGCCGACCGGCAAACAGTTGCTGGTGCGGGGCAGTTTTGTCTTTTCACCTTGGGTGTTATAAAATAGGGCTTCATGCCCTATTTTCTCACTTCTCCACCGCCGAAATCCCTTCCTCTCTCTCTCTCGGGTATTTCTCTCTCATTTTCCGCCCGTTTCTTCGCGTTCTACGCCCGTTTCGTCGTCGGATTCGCGATCCTCTTCGCGTTTCGGACATTTTCCACCGATCACATTCTCGTTTCGGTGCCTCGTTCGGCGTTCTCGCCTTCTCGGGGTTTGTTCCCCTCACTTTCCTCTTCATTTCCGTGCCTCTTCACATTCCGGCCTCCCCGGCCATTTCCGACCCTCTCGGGAGTTGACTTTTCAGTTGACTCTTCGCATTCTGGCTCGGTTTTCCCTTTTCCGGCCATTTTCACACCACTTTCTTCATGGCGGACGACATTCCACGTGGCGGGACTCCCCCGGACCACGAGATGGATCCCGGGGTCGAGCTCTTACCACTGAGCGAGCGCCCGTTCGACCCGGCGACCTACCGGCCGGCGATCCACGTTCTGCCCCCAGACGGCCTGCGTCAGTTCCGGAGCTTTGAGAGGTACGCGGCGCCTGAGCTACTACTACGCGAGCCTACCTCCCACCTTTCATTCGGCACTCCCGAGGTAACTCTTCATCTTCTGCTTTACTTTCTGCAATGTAGGATACAAAACTGCCATAGTTAGCTGTATTCTCTAATTGCTGAAATCTGATATGCCGTAGACCGTAGTTGACTGTAAACATACATACAACTGATATCTGTTTGAGACTGACACATGCACACACACTGCGCTAGTCCTGAATCACCCAAACACACGGCACCCACTGTATTCCACTGCATACACACTGGTACCCAGTATTTGTCTGAATCTGTCAAACTTGCATACATGCCACATCTGTTCTGAAACACTCAAACACGCTGACACAACACACGTATTTTACTGTAAGCACACCGGCACCCGGTATTTGCCTGAATCTGACAAACTTGCATACATGCCATATCTGTTTTTTCAAAACTGCATTTTGAATGTTGTCTTGCAATTGTCATTTTCTGTTTGCAGGAGGGTTCCCATACCATTCGCGGGTATGGGAATACTGGTGCTCGGGAGTGGTATGCTGAGCTCCCTGATGCGGTCCAGCGCATCGTGGACCGAGCGGGCTTCGGTACCTTCTGCCGAGGGCTCTCTAGGCTCTCCACATGCAGACCTCTTCTCGCCGCTTTGGCGGAGAGGTGGTGGGACACCACCGATTCTTTCCATTTTTCTGCTGCGGGGGATATGACGATGACCCCTTATGACTTCTCGATGCTCACAGGCATCGGGGTAGGGGGGGATCCGATCCCTTTCGACACAGACATGGATGAGTGGACCGCTGCTCAGGTCCATCTACTGGGGGAGGCCCCGCCACTAGCTCGTCCAGGCTTCGTGCGGTACTCCTGGTTCGAGACACAGTTTCGGGTCCAGCCCACATTGGAGGAGGTGCAGATGACCCCAGAGGACGAGGAGAGGTATGCTCGCGGCTTCCTCATGTTCCTGTTCGGGACTACCATCTTCGCCGACCGGGCGAACACCGTGCCTCTCTGCCTTCTCAGCGCACTGGTGGACGTCCGGGACATCTTGCACTACGATTGGGGCAGCGCTGCTCTGGCCACCCTATACGGATATATGAGCTCGGCTTCTCGCGGCAGCGGCCAGCTCCTCGGAGGCTACTGGCGGGCTTGGGAGGTACATTCCTTCTCCGCTTTTCATTTCTGTCTCATACTTTCTGTACTCTGTACACTGCACACACTGTAGTCTGCTCTATACTTACTGTATACTGTACACACGGCACACACATACATTCTGCTTTACACTGACTGCACACTGCTCACACTGTACACTCTGTACACAATACACTGCACAACACACGGCTCTGCCATTTCTGCTTTATTCTGTATATCCTGCTTTATCTGATGGTCATACTGACATCTGTTTTGCAGTTGTGGGTTTACGCCTACTTCCCTAGGCTTGCACCCGTACCGGTCGCGGAGCCTCCTCCGGCTGTCCCGTTCTCGAGTCGCTTTGACGGGAGATGCACCCGGCGACCACGGGAGACGTTCGGCTTCTTCCGCCGATATTTCGACACCATCACCCCCACAGAGGTATGCTTTACTTTCAGTTCGTTTAGCTTCGCTTTCCCACTGCATATTTCAATAACAGTAAATAACAAACTGTCTGTCATTTTTAGATCACATGGCGGCCATGGGCTTCGTTGCCGTCGGCGATGCGGGGTCGGTTCCCTGGTGCTGAGGAGACCTCGCGTTTTCGGATCTTGCTAGAGGGCCCGGTCTGTCGGGCTTGGTACCTGGGGGAGCGTTTTCTACGCCAGACCCGCGGGTTACCTGAGCAGATAGTCCCGGCTCACCCTCCTGCAGAGATGAGGGAGATTGAGGGGCTTACCGCTGAGCAGCTGGATGATTACTCCATCGGCTGGGAGGAGGCCGGCTTCCGAGGCACTGGCGACTATCAGGAGTACGTGCGGACGTACCTGATGCGTCCCTTGAGCGGCCGTCGATCAGAGGGGGCCAGGCCTGTAGCATCGGCGGCTGGGGCCGGAGCGGGAGCAGGGGCTGGATCTTCGAGGAGGGCCCGGGTCCGTGGTAGGGGCGGAGTGCGGGGAGGACGAGGAGCTGGCTGGCCTGCCCTGCCCGCTGTACTGACTTTCCAGGGGCAGGGTGGGTCGACCTATCAGATCCCCTTCGCCCCTCCACCGGCTGGTCACGAGTTCATTGACATCCCCGACTTACCGCCGGTATGTTCTACTGCATTTCGTACAGTTATTCATTTCAGTTTACTTGATATTCCACAGAATATTGATGCATCTGATACTTTTGCAGGCCTCTTCTGAGTACACCCGTCAGTCGTTGGCGATGAATGCCTCGATGATGGGGATGCTTCAGCGGACATTTGACCTTCTAGCCGTCTACAGCATACCGGTATGTCCTTCTGACACTGGCCTCAAACCATTCATACACTGCTTTACATAATCTGATGCACGGCACAACACGTGATACACTGATCCCACAGCATCTGACCCACTGCATACACTGCATTCTGCACTGTACTCTGTACTGACAAACTGCTCACGGCATTCTCATACTGTACTCACTCACTGCATTCTGCATTGATAAACTGCTCACGGCACTCTTATACTATACTCGGCATTGCATTCTGCACTGATAAACTGCTCACGGCATTCTCACGCTGTACTCATACACTGTATTCTGCACCTTTAAACTGTTCACAGTATACTGATGCGTTTCCCTTTTGTGTACTTTTTCAGCCTCCTTTCCAGATTCCCATGGCAGGAGGTGCTCCAGCTGGGCCTTCTGTCCCTGCCCGGGGGAGAGATGAGGAGGGCAGGATATTTCCCCGTACCAGCGGAGGGCGTACTCACGTCGGGAGTAGCTCGCGAGCTCCAGTCCCGGATGATGACGACGACGAGGAGTCAGAGGCGGAGGCAGGGTCATCGGAGGAGGAGACCGGAGGCGATTCTAGCTCGGGCTCTGACGACGACGCTGATGATGCCCCTGGACCTTCGTCCAGGAAGAGGACTAGGACGGACTGACGGCCCTTGGAGTGCTTGACACAGATGCAGATTTTTGCTATCTTTTCTTCTTTGTACTTTTCCTTTTGTTGGTAGATAGATTACCTTGTACTGCGACAGGCAGATTTTGGTTTCTAAAACTTGTACATTTGAAAAGCTAAGTAAATGAAACAGACTTTTTACTTAAAAAGTGTTTACATTGACACATTTCATGCATTGCATCGTATCTCATCATGTTACACCTCAATGTAAATGGAATTGATTGGCTGTCTGAAAATTGAACACTTGCACTATAATAATCAGATGACTTAAACAGCCAACAGCAAAATAACCCAAGCAACCCACTGTCTGATTCTGGACACACAGCCCTTACTCTGTTGGGGATTAATCTGCATACAGCCCATAACACAGCATTCGACTCATTCTGCACACGGAAAATTCTGAACAAACGGCCCAATCTGACAGGACGGACCTCAAAGATGGAACCGGTTGGAGTCGAGACACGTTCAAATGTAGAGAATGGCACAGCATTCTGAGCATAGATGATTTTTGAAATCGAATGAGGGTTTTTCAGACCGGGATATCGAGCCTACAACTGAACACAGCGGGGAGGACTCAAATATAGGTACACGACCTAAACACAACGAGACACGCTCGGGAGAGACTCAAAACAAAAGACGAGACTGTCAAATGAAAGAGACACGACACACAGACGCGTAAACGAAGATGGGAGACCTCGGACCACGAGGAGCCAGTTCAATCTGGGTATTGTTTCCCACCCTTTCTGATTTGTGATCCTCACATCACTCGACTCTCAAGCTCGGATTTTCTCTCAAAACCCTTTTCCTCACTTTTCTCTCAACTCACACCTCTCTATTCTTCAATCTCTCATTTTTCAATCCCTCCCCGGGGTGATTGATGGATAAAGAGAAAGGTGTGGGTTCAAGCCCGATGCCGTTAGCTCACAGCTATTCTTCTGGCGGGCAGAGTGCTCTTCTGGCAAGTACGTCGATGACGGGGGAAAGACAGAACGCCTGGCTCAACTATGCCCCTAGTTCATCATTTTAACCATTTTTTCATTTTTGCTTTCTACTAAAACGGTTTTGATCAAAACGAGAGTTGGATTAACGTACTTGTTCGATTTTTGATTTGAAAAGCGTGCAAGTCAGGCTGCAAGCACTGAAAATTTTCCTTTTTGGGGTCCAAGACAATGGTCCAGTTTTGGAAAATAAAACAGTTTTCGAGAAAATAGTCAACCTCAGTAAAAATTTTCAAAAACTATTTTTCAAACAGCTGATGCTCAACAAGCATGGAGCTTACCCTTCGAGATGCGCAACCTCGGATCGGAGGCAATGGCAAATTGCCCCTGGTTTGAAGGGGGGGTGTGAGAGGCAACGGAAAGTTGCCCCTAGTTTGAATGGCGTCTCACGACGGCTTGTGGCAACGGAAAGTTGCCCCTTGTTTGGATGGTGCCGCAGCAGTCCGCAGACAGTCTTCATTGGCAGTGGTCGAACTCTCAGACACAGCGATGACGAAGACGGTCACAACACATATATGGACACAGTCACCTTGAAGGGTGTTGGCCACTGGGCTTCGAGGATGAAATCGAAACCATTGCATGGACTGATACGCTTATGAAAGCGTTGGGGGCTGGACTTCATGATGAAGTTGCCTACGTATCCAAAACATGGGAATCAAGCCTTACGTAGTTCCGGTTAAGGTCCACTCGGGTATTTTAACCTTCACTTTGTTTGGCTCTTATTTTTGCCAAGGCGCCCAATGCGGGTTTTCGACCTTGCGAGCTTCTTTTCATTTTCTATTTCTTTTTCATTTCTTTTTCTTTTCTATTTTTTTTTCTTTTCTTCTTTTTCAATCTTTTTTTTTGTATTTTTCTCTTTTTTGTTGTATTTTTCTCTTGCTCTAACTTTTGCCTGGGCCGCCCTTCCGGGTTTTCGGCCCAGCGAGCCTCTCAAAGGGTAAAAGTGTAGCAAGTCCATGCCAAATGGTTTTTTTGAAATTGAGGCCTCTCTGTATCTAGGAGAACGGCTGTTGCACTGATTTACGGAGAATCCATCCCGGTTTCTCTACGAGCTTCTTCCGACGAGATCTACTCCTTCTGATTCGGCTTTGGTGCCTCCTGCTCGAGGGCTGTTTCGAAACTGGCCACACGGGCCTCCATGGCGTTTGTCCGTTGAACTTTCTGAACATTCTGAACGGGTTCAAACTCGGAAAACAAATAGGTTGAATCTTGAGACTGAGAGCGATCCTAGGCTGCGCAATCTCAAGAGCGATTCCACACAGGTCTTCGCAGGGCCGCGTAAAACATTTGCTTTTGAAAGTTTTTAAGAAGGCGACGAATCGCTCGCGCCGAAGATAGTGTGGAACCAATCTGGATCAGGCCAGGGTCCTTCTAAGTACTCACGCCGACAAGCATGATTTCATTCATAAAAAGGCTTAGCACGCCTCTCTTTCTCTCGAAATGATCAAAATTTTGCAAAACCCGAGGAATTCCTTCCCCTTCGTTTTCATCACCGCAGTGTTCAAAAATTTGTTTTTTTTTGAAAAACTTAGGTTAATGCAATGAGTTTGGGCACACAGGAGAGCAGGCGAGATGTACTGTCAGCCCACTCAAATTCTCTGGTCCTTATGCTGAAAGCAAGCATGAAGGTTGAGATAGCAACAGCTGTTTCAATCGGCTCTGTTGGTGCAACTGGCCCCTCGGCAGAAACAGACTCAAAACAAAAAAAAAAAGATAATAATTACAAAACGAAATGGTGTTCGGGACAACAACCCCAGAATCACCTGGTATTATATACAACGGGGACTGACTCGATACAACAAGACAGACCCTTAAGCAAAAAAGACTGACTCAAAACAAAGAGACAGATTCAAAACAAAAGACTGACTCGACATCCAAGCCAGGATTTACAAAACTCGGTTTCACCGATGCTCAAAAATGCGTGCCAGACGCTTCATCAAAAATGTACCAAGTGTTGCCCGCAAGCGATTCGCTTTACATACTCGCAGTATCTGAGCCCTCGAAATCCAGCAACTGAGTGGTGACGGGCTTGCCTGAGGTGGGTGGTAGGATAACCTTGTTATCAATCAAATCCTGCACTTCATGACGAAGGCGGGAACATCCATCGGTACTGTGACCGGACTGTTGATGGTACGCGCAGTACAAGGTAGCATCATGAGTGGCGGGGAGATTCTTCGGGAGTGGCCGGGACTCCAAAGGCTTAAGATGCCCATTCTTTGCCAATATCAGCAATGCCCTAGACAAAGGCATGTGGAGGTCGTGAAAGACCCTGCGCCCTCGGGGCAGGTACTTTGCAGTTTGAGGATTCTTGCCAGATGCGTTGGCGAAAGGATCAGCTGGCGCTGCCTTGGCCTTTTGAACCTTCCCCGGTGCAGGGTTGGGAACTACAGGAATTGTCTGGGCATGACGGGGCCCATCCCGATTTTCTGTCTGGCTTGAACTGCCCTTGGTTGGAGCGGGGAAAGCATCATCTACAGCTTTGGTCACTATTGCAGATGTTTGTTGCTTGTTCATCCCTATGGCCTTCAAAGCCTCGACTGCCCACAGCAGTTGCTCAATGGGGTCGGCGTCTATCTTTGCCTTGTCCTTTCCTTTGGCCTCAGCCTGATCGAGGGCCTGGGTTGGTGCTGGCATGTCGTGGCTATAGCCGGAAGCCACCTCTGGCTGGCTGAGCTCTATCACAATCCGCCCCAGTAGCGGGGGCTCCTGTGGTACAAAATTCCCGGCATACGGTGCCGCTGGCGGTGAAGCCGACATTCCATAGGCGAGGTCTGCCACAGACCTTTGGAGGTCGCCTATCATCCCCATCAATTCGAAGGTGGTGGGCTCACGAGCCTGGTATAACTAGGGAGCCCAGACCGGGTGCACAACGGGCGACCTGGGCGGATATGACATACTGATGCTGGCCTCATTCTGCGGAGTGGTTCCCTGCTCCGATACAGCTGCCATAACCACAATTTCTTCTGAACTTTGTGCCGCCATAAATCCTGCCTCAGCAAAGGGGAGACACTGGCTGTTCTGTATCAACTCTGCAACTCTCTGAACTGAAAGAAAAACAGACAGCATTTCAGCCCAAACTGATCAAACACGGGTGTAGCCAAACAACTGTACCCTACTGCTGATCACTGTTCCCAGAAGTCACTGTTCCCGAAAGCTGAACCAATACCCGCGGATAACTGATTCTCACAACTGATACTGATACTGGTGTCCCCAGGTTTGATACTCAAACTTGCAAACTGACATGTGCGTTCCTGTAGAGCAACACTCTAAAAGCACATAGCAAGTAAAAGAGAACAAAACACCCCTATGTTGGGGTAGGGTTTCCCTGTCCTATTTTGTCAGGAGCTAGGGTTTCACTACGCACACAGCGGTTTCAAACAACTTAGCATCGGGTAAGCAACCTGTCCTATTTTGGAATGGTCACTATGGATTCCGAATATGCACTAGGTCGAATGGTCGAAAAGGGGTGCCCCGGTAAAACCAAGGTTTGCGTTTCCATACTGTCAGAGCCCATAGCCGGTCAGCCTTATGGACATGCCTTGACAAGACAAGCCTCCGGCAAACCGTTCAGGAATGGCAGATGGCAAACACTGTGTTCCTAGGCGCACCAATGCACATGCAATGCAAAGAAACACATAAATGAGATCAAAACAGGATATCACGAGTTCGAGTCAAGCTCTCTAAACTCCCCAGCAGAGTCGCCAGAAACTGTAGACGGCGCCCGCGTGGGCCTCGTGCTACAGCTCGGACTCGATTTGTGTCACGGTTCTTAATCTGAACCAAAGAGTCCAAATCTGGCAAATCGTTTTGAGAAACAGATTTTTGAAAAAGTAGTGCCAAACATGGACTGCTTTGCCAGATACAGAGTCGCCACCTAAATATTTTAAAATGGGAGAATTTAGGAAACCCTGACTCGGTGCCGAAGGCCACATGTCCGTCATCACCGGAGTTGTCTCGGCTCGGGAGCTTGGGTACGATCGGGGAAGGTCAGCTATGAGCACCCCTTTCGCCCGGTCCGAAGACCGGCCTCTACTAACCGTGATATCTGTTTTTGAAAACTTTATGTGTTCTTATTCCGATTATCAGCCTAGAATTACTATGTTATGCGCACAACAAACAAGTATAGACTAGATTGCCTAATTTGGAAATAAACATTGCATATCCGTTCGGTTTGAAAATGCTTTGGAATTTGCTACTCGCAAGTAGGCTAAAATGCGGATTTCAACGAGTCTTTCCAACTCAAACAATCCAACCTTCACCCACAGGCATTCAAAACAGTTTAACACATAAGCATCTAGCCACATGTTAAGCATGCTGTCATGGCAACATTCACACTCATGCGATATGCTAAAGCGGAAATACTTACATAGTACTCCATGCCAAAACAAAGAACTTGTTAGCAAACATGCATGATCCAAGTCCATGTGAAGTGCCTAATGCATCGCATACAAAATGTTACTAGAATAGGCTCGGCTATCCTAAACATGTCATGTGAAAATGCACAATTATCACGTATTCAGTTTGGGAATTGAAGTATTGATCCAATTAGCGTGATGTACCGAGCCTAATGCATGTAATACAAATGCATGGATGCACACATGCATAGCATAAGGTATGCTAAAATAAATGTGCCCTAATCTACCATCATAAGCAGGTAAATAAAAGGGAAGAAAGAAGTGAGGTTGGAAGACATACACACCACTCACACACACTTATTACAGGTTTGCCCTCGCTCGGAGGGACCGAATAAATATTACAAATTAATTAACTACACCGGCTAATTAAATATTACAAATTAATTAATTAACAAATTAACTAATTTAGGAAAACAGTAAAACGTCTCGAGAAGCGCGCCGCCATGCGCAAGCTGCCTCTGTTTTCCTCCCTTTCCTCCTCTGGAGGTTGTCAAAACCTCAGGACTACATCCTTGGACAGAGGGGATCATCACCGGCTAGATGAAATTTCCACCGGCAGTGTTGTATGGCCATCGGCACAAAGTTGAAGCTGTCGGCAGAGAAAATAGTGCCGGTCGGCACATTACACTGCCGGTCGGCAGAGTATTCCTGCAGAACCTGCAACTCACAGCAACAGAGGGCAAAACAAGGCATGGCAGCATATTTCAAGGCATGTATGCACCAACCATGTCTCTTATCATTGTAATGACTCAAAGGGACATACGCCTCGGTTCTTGGACCACCAATCACGCATTTCCATGCATGATGGCCCAAAGAACCAAGCATGCAACTTTGGTTTCAAATGCATGCAAACCAATCAAACAAATTAGGCCTAATTCCTATCACCATTTCAAGGAACAAGGCATGCATGCAAGATGCAATGCAACCTAGGCATACAAGCTAAGGATGCAACATGGCATGGCAATTAACTTATGCAAACATACAAGCATGCATATGGCAATACAAATGAGTGTAAAGATGGACTTATACATGAATTAGGCAGCTCTAAAATAGGCCTAAAACAGTAGCCATAATGACCAAAACAAGAAGCCAAAACACATGCACACATACACATGATGGAAGGCCTACACTTGGGCACAATTTAAACAACCCTCAAGCACACTTGAAAGGGATAAACAAGAGCAATTAGCATGCAACATAAGCATTGAAATCATGTTAGGATGGTGCCAAACCAAGCAACAAAATCAAGCCAAAACATGCAACGAATAGTCCAAGTGTTCAAAGCAAATCAATAAGGCATTGAACTACACTTAACATGACCAAACATGGCATGCATTAAACAACTAAAAACAGATTTTTAGCATGTTAAAACAAGGCCAAAGGACTCCTTAGATGGCATCTAAGTGGCCCAAATACAAAGGCATACACCATGGCCAAAACATGGAGCATTGCAACACATGCTTTCAAAGCATTAAAGAGACATGCAAGGCAATCCAACAAGCATGGAAATGGGACTGAAATAGCATGTAGGATGATTCCAAATCATCAAAACAATGCAAAGATGGCATGCTACACATGCACATACTCAAGGCCAACAAGCCCAAATACAAATGAGCTATGTCGAGCATGCAAAGATCAACCCAAACGACTATGGACAGAGCTAAAGCATGTCAAGATAAGCACATAATCTTCACAAGACTAAGCCAAAAACATGCTCCAACAAAGGCTAACAACCTAAGGCACATTAAGGCATAAACAAGGCTTTACATGGCAACTATGCTAAACATGCATGGAGTTCCAAAACCAACTTAAAGTCATGTTATATTATGGATATATAAGCATGAAAAACAGCCTAAACATGCTCAACACACACTCAAGCATAATGCTCTCTCAAGAGGCCAAAATATGCCCTTTTCAAGGACAACAAAGAGAGGGGGTGGCCCTCTCCTTCTTGGGACTTCAAGGCATCATCTTCACCACTGAAATCCCTCAAGATTTCAGTGGTGAAGAGACCTCAACACCAAAATCCCGGAGCTAACACAAAATGGCTCAAAATTGAGGCCTTTTGAGGCCTAAGGGTGGTCAACACCCCTCAAACAACAAAACACTCTTAATAAACAATAAAGAGGGCTTAAAAATAGAACTTTTTTATGTTATACAATAATCACAAAAACAGCTCTAAGACTAGTAGAAAATCAATGCAAAAAAGGGGGAAAAAAGGACTAGTTTCTCACCCTTGTAGTCCTCTTCAACAATGGTGCTCCAATGGCCTCCTTGAGCTTGAATCCAAGACAAAAACTTCAAAACACACTCTTTAGAACCTCAGCTCCAAGAGGAAGGTGAAACACTAGGTGTTTGTGTGCAATAATGAGACACAAAACACCTAGTGTGCAAAATGAGAGGAAAAGAGAGATAGGTGAGTGTATCTAACCCTAACCCTAGAAAACCAGAGCTCTCCTCTGTCTTCTCTCCTCAAAAATGTCTAAAGCCTCTCCCTTTTGCCTTAGAGAGAGCTCCTCTCTATATGCCTCTTGTAAAGCTTACAAGACAAGCTTTGCAAGAGGGAGATCCCTCCATACACGTGTATGGAGGGGAGCAAAAGCTATACAGCTGTCTAAAAATATCTGCAAAAGCAGATGAACAGCAATCGGCCGGCAAAAAATTGCCATCTTGGCCAAACAAAGTGCCGACCGGCACAAAATAGTGCTGACCGGCAACAAAGAGTGCCGGTCGGCAAACAATATTGCCGGTGGCAGCAAAAACCAGCCGGTGGCATCTAGCCACTGCCGGTGATGGGTGGGGATGGTCTACAAGCCCCACCCTGCCCTTCCAAGGCAGGATGCAAGTGTTTGGTGCAAAACTAGACACTAAACGGTCGAGTTCGGGGATCCTGAGGCAAGGCGCGTGAGCCGAGACCTCCGGGAACTCCAAACGAACACAAACATGGAAGATCACCGTGTGTTCAAACAGTGACGTCCAAGTCTTGAGGACGGTCAAAAATGGGGTGTCTACACCAATCCATTCCTAAAATTACATCAAAGGTACTAATGCCAAGGGGTATCAAGTCTACGTGTAAGGTTTCACCTTTTAAGGTTACAGTGTAAGATTTGTATACATCAGTACTAAGGGCGGAATTTTCAGAGGGAAAAGACACAAATATTATGTATCCTAAGGGTTCGGGTGTTGGCGCTAACTTGGTAGCAAAGTGTGGTGTAACAAAAGAATGAGTTGAACCAGAGTCAAAGAGAACATGGGCTAAGTGACCGCAAACAGAGAGTGTACCTGACACAACATTTTCAGTAACTTCTGGGTTTCCAGGTACCTGGGCAAAAGCTCTTCCTTGGCGTTTTTGGTTTTTTCTCGCTCCTTCAGGTACTACGGGTTTTCGGACTGGTTCAAAGGGGCGGACGAGCTTTGGACAATTTCTCAGTAAATGGCCAACTTGGCCACATCTAAAGCATGCTCTCGTATCTTGACGGCATGGTCCCCAATGAGTCCTTCCACAGGTAGAGCAAGCTGGAATGATGCCAGCTTTAGGGTCTGTAAGACTTTGATTGCTTGGACCGGTTGAATTGGTTGTGCTCGTATTTATTCTCTTGGGAGGTGCAACACTAGGCCTTCTGTTATCTCTTTCCCAAAATCGCTTCCTCTGACTTGGCTCCCCAGATCCCAAGGCTTTAATCCCTTTTTCTGCAATATATACTCGATCTACCACCGCTGCATAGGTTGGCAGTTTCAGAACCTCCAGCCTGTCCTTAATTTCAGGATCCAACCCTGCTTCAAATTTCCTGGCTTTTCGAGCTTCGGTGGGAATGACGTATGTCGCGAACCGGGCTAGCTGTGTGAACTTACTTTCATATTCGGCCACTGTCATGGTTCCTTGCCTTAGATGTATGAATTCTGACGCTTTTTGTTCCCGTAGTGAATCTGGAAAGTACTTTTCATAGAATACTTCTAAAAATCGCGCCCAAGTCACAATATCTTCCTTTTCCAGGGTAAAGAGCCACTATTCTTGTGCATCGTCCTTGAAGGTGAAGGTGGCAAAAGTCACCTTCTGTCTTTCTGTGCAAGGTAGTGCATGGAAGATTTTCTCCGTGTCCCTGACCCAAGCCTCTGCTACTAGTGGGTTTGGACTGCCGATAAACGTAGTGGGTTTCAGATCTTGAAATTGTTTAATCGTAGTAGATTCTTCTCGTCTTTCTAATGTCCCATTGGTTATGCTGCTTTGCAAGGCCTGCAAAAAGTTGGTGACTACCCTTTCCATGATCTGTTCCATCGGGTTGGTACCGCTGACTGATGATCCGTTTTCATTTCCTCCGTTGGCCATTACTACAAGGCAAAATGATATAAGCGTGACATCACATTGAAACAATTTTGATACAACGTCATATATAACATATTCGTTCTATTATTACCACATTCATATATATCGTATTAGTTTTGCTATTAATATCACCACTTTCATATCAGTGTTACCATCATGTTAATATTATCACATATACATCATTGTTACCATACATAGGGTGTTAGTCTGGTAGTCACAGATTAATGTCTAATCCTACTAATACAAAAAGATTAGACTACTCATGGTCAGCTCACAAAAAGGGTCTTCTAGTCAGACATCTAGACTGGTCCATTAGGTCACCAGGAGAACTGGCTTCGGAAAACTGGTCCATGAAACAACCCCGGAAACTCACTTTGCATGATGGACTCAAACTCCCACCCACTAAGCTCAACTCCGAAGCAGCTCCATATTACCTGAACCATGTAAACAGGAGTACCGTGATCATAACCACAGAATTCTCATCTAATAATCTGTATCGGTGTCTCCAGGTATGATGCACCGTCGGTAAAGTCCACAGCTGGGGTATAAACAATGTGCTGGGGAGGTGGTGTCGTGGTGCGAAGGTGGCTACTAGGATATGCAGGTCCCCTCCTTTCTGCAAAGCCTACGGGTAGAGGTGCGACCAGAAAATGTGGTGGTTCTATGTCCGAAGCAAGACCAACAACGTGGGTCGGTCCTATGTACCTTTCACGAGTGCTACCTCGGCTAAGTCTCCAGAATAATAAGTCCTCATCGGGGTCAGCCTGTAAGTAAACGGATCTTTCCATGAGATGGTCAAGTGTTGGATGGGCTTGCCTGACAAGACTCTATGAGTCACCTCAGCCCTCTAATTGGTTCGGGAGGAGATAAGCTTCTAGGGGCTCGTGCCAGAATAGCTCCAATAGGTTTGCCATGTCCTACAACACGAGAAAACTTAGCCTAGACATATATATAACATGACTTATATGCGTTAGACATATCACATAATAATGCAAGTTTAATACATTTTTTTTTTTTTTGCGTAAAATTTTAAAAACTTGTACTATATATATATATATATTATTTATTTATTTATTTATTAATATATTACTATTATTATTTTTATTTTTTTATTTTTTTTTTAAACCATTGCTCTGATACCACTTTTTGTCACGACCCAAACCCGGTACCCAAAGGCTCAGCGTCGTAACAAGATAAAAATAAAATAATTCGGATAATTCTGTAGTCACAGCGCAAGCGGATAAATTAAATAAATTAAAATAAATAACTGGGTACCAACTATTTATTTAAAAGGAAATAAAACATAGTCATTTGAGCTTCACTGTATTACAAGAGTTTAATAATAAAAGATAGAAATCTAAAAAAAAAAAAAAATAACATAGCGATTCATTTTCTATCTTGGTCCCGCTAAACCTCACCACCTGAAAGGGATAGCAGCTATAAGCACATAGCAGAGTGAAGAAATATTATACTATGAGGGGCACAAAATGGCCATGGATATTTATTTAAGCTGAAACATTATAAATTGAGTTGAGTTGAATACACAAATTAATTAAGTGCCAGAAACTGAAATAATCGCTATAACCATGGTACATCACTAAGTGACAAGCACTACACTGGTCAATGGATCCAAGACAAACACTGGACCACAAAGTGGTCAATCACTAAGCCAATGGTTATTTAAGTCCCCCAAGGCATGAGACTCCTGTGGTGGTATTCACAAAACATATTTTCATATAAGGTCATAGCCAAATATTCTTTAAAATATGAACAAACATATCCATGGGTTTCCTTTCAAGCAAATAGGGTTCAGAAATAAAACTACGTAATTGAAACCTTTATGAAACATAACTTTTATTAAAACATAACTTGTGTAAAACAAATTTTGGTAAGTCAAAACAAACGTAAAATACATTTTGGTGACTCAAGGTATAATATAACTCACCTTAAATTAATTCCTTAATCCTTTCTTTCCACCACCACTCATGATGCTCACCCGTGCGTCCTCTTTCCTACTTCTTTTTTTTTTCCTTCTGTTCCTTAAACATATCACTCTTTCCTATTTATAGGAGGGTAATCGTGGGCAAGAAGCCACGGAAGGGTCCGAAATTTTGACGCGTGTGTACGTTGGTCCACCCTTATCCACTATTTAATAATTAGTTTGAATTCTATCTCTTGACCATTTGACCAATTTATATCTTTTATTTGACCATTTGACCAATTTACCACTTTAAACATTATTATCTTCTTTGGAAATCCACAATGATTCTTAAAATTACGTATAATAATAAGTTAAGTTCACGTCTAAAAACCTTACTACCCAACTATAAATCACCACTTACCACTTATTAAAATATTTAATGTGTAGTATTTTACAACGTATTTCTTTACCCATAAAATTCCCAATTTCCTAAATTATGCATTTATTTATTATCATTTATTTATTATTATTATTATTATTATTTATTTATTTATTTATTTATTTATTTTATCATAATGTTAAATTTAAAACATTCGGGTGTCACACTCTGAGGTTGACAAAAGAGGGATGGATGCTACGGGTTATAGCTGACCTCCAGACGGAGTGCCTACAGAAACAGATAAAACACAGAGTGAGCGAAACTCAGTAAATAATAGTACTTAAACAATTCGGAACTTAATTTAAATCATAGTAAATATTAATGCATATGTAAATGCAGAAATCATATGGTTAATCTGATTCTGTACCAATTCAGAACGGCCTTAGGCCCAGCTTTTAAACAGAATGGCTTTAAACCCTTAGATAGAGTGGCATTACGCCCTTAAACAGATTGGCATTAAGCCCTTGATCATATTGGCATTAAGCCTTAAACATATTGGCATTAAGCCCTTAAACATATTGGCATTAAGCCCTTTTCATGCATGTATGAACCCAAGAGGTGTCTCGCACGGATTCTAGAGATGACTCGCATTGCAGCACTTAGTTCCGTGCAGCACTTTGTTCCATACCAGAATCAAATGGGTCTTAAAGACCGACCAATCCATATTATGTCATAACATAGCATAAACGGAACGAATAAACAGAAACAAATTCATATATATTCTTAATTATGCTTGAATCATAAACAGAAATCAGAGTTCGTGCTTGATTATACATGGTACATCCAATAGCGCTGACAAATCAACATAAAGCATACTTGTTTGTTCCATAAAGGAACCTCCGGTACCGGGAGCTTGTACATACTTGAACCACAGTATTATTACCCCCGGGCAAGGGCCATAAGACCACGATATTATTACCCCCGGGCAAGGGCCTTGTGCTAGGGATGCCATGAGTACTTTTATATACATATGGACAATCATTCATTGATTCATAACGTAACCTATCAAAAAATAGAGCATTTCTTGTCATATCATATCATTATCGTACACTTAACAACGACAGAATAATTCACCTTCTAACGTGGGTCACATAATGATGTTAAACTTTTGCATTTATGTCCTAGATTTTGAACAATCTCAGGTCCATATGTAACACGACAAAATAACTTCAGATTCGTAAGGATACACATAGCTTTTCCAATCATTCTGATTCTTCGGAGGTGTCCACGCTTGAGAACTTATAACTAAGTGGCCTATGGCCTATTAGCAACAAACAGTATGCTCTAATATTCACACAGAAACCGTTATTCAAAACTAAACATAAATTCTCTTTATTCATTAAGAAATGACGTAGTTCACTTACGGAGAATAGAATGTTGATATTAACTATTAATCAGAAGCATACAGAAGTATACACATTTGTTTAATCGTTCATATACGTTAACATAGTTGACCTGCAATGAACAGAGTACTAATGGTAACCGTTGCATCATTCACATGAGTTAACATAGTTAATTTAAGTTTAACAGAACATTACTGATAATTATTAGCGAAAAGTGAGCACATTTTATAGATTGAACGATTCCAGAGATACGTAGATACCGTAGTTCCATAATGCTCATATGTTCCATTTGTTCATCATGAATCAATATAGCTATCTTGCAGATAACAAGATGTTAGTATTCATTATCAACAGTAAACAAAACACACTGCTCAATAATGCTCTTAGATTTTCCAATCAATATAACGTTAACATAAGTACTTGTAGAGAACGGGATGTTAATAACGAGAATCATTAACGATAATTAAATTTACAACCACAGTACTACTACTCACAGTGCTAAAGCGGAGCGCTTGACCCTCCCGAGTTATGACCTACACATGTGCATAACTTATATATTAGTTCTTGTTCTTTCTTTCTTTCGTTAGTTCCTGCATCATTTTACTTCGAACGAATTTACAGGCATCTTAGGGACATCAAACATAAATTTCAAAAATACCAGAGGGTTAAGCACGCAAAATAGAGCGAATGAATTTTTGCAACATGGGCCGCACGTGCCACTGCCAGCCCCGCACGTGCGGCCATAACCCCCGCACGTGCGGTGATCTGCACATATTGCAGTTCGAAAATTCAACAAAAATCCAATTTTTTTGATGAGTATTCTTAAGGCTCAAATAGGTCCTTTAATTGATGAAGTATGCCTCAAAATCATGTACATAGATCGCATAACTTATATCAATCTTAACATAACTTGGATCTTTGATCTTTAAAACTTATGAACATGACCCACAATACTTCCAATTCCTTACACACACACACAACATACACACACATACACCTATAAGCAACCATATATCCATATAGATGGGTTCAAGTTTGATAATTGAAAAAACAAGATGAAATTCTCACTCAACATAACTCCAAATCAATTCAACACAAAAGGTAACGATTCCATTAATCATTTAGCACCATAATTTAGAGGAATTCCTTCTTTATTCGAAGGGAGAGGTCTTACCTTGAATTAAATTCGCCACAACTCTCCAAATTTTCCCAATTCCTTCTGTGAAAGGCTTCTCTTTTTTTCTTCTCTCTACTACCTCTTTTCTAACCCTCACAGGAGATATTTTGTTTTTAAGGCTCATAAGTCAAATGGCTAAGGCATATATATATAAAAGTTAAATAAGACAAAACTTAATCAGTTTAATCATTCATAATTGAAATTTCACAAAAATACTTATCATGACTTAAAAATTATACTGATCTTAAATATAAAATTAATTTCGAATTATTGTCTCCTAAGGCTTTCAATTTCTGATCCAAACATTTTAATTGTGACAGATATGTGTTCTTATTAAACAGATATAAATCTATAATCATAAAGGTCACCTAATTAAACCTAATTCCACATGGAGTTTCACAATAAGCATATAAAGGTACAGATTTAGGGACTAAAAGTATGTCAGAAACATGGGCAAGGGTCGGGTTATTACAGAAAAAAGGGCTACAAGTTTTGTTCAAGAAAGAGCTTCTACACGGTTTGAAAGGTACACATCTTAAAACCTGTGTTCATTGTTTGGCGGGTAAACAACATAGAGTTTCTTTTCATAAAAATTTTACTTCTAGAAAAGAAAATGGTTAATTCATTCAGATGGTTGTGGTCCTTTAAAAGTTAGAACACATAGTGGTGCATTTTATTTTGTTACTTTCATTGATGATTATTTAAGGAAAGTTTGGGCTTTTCTACTAAAAACTAAAGATCAAGTTCTAGAAGTATTTAAGCATTTTCAGGCCATGGTTGAAAGAGAAACAGGGCAGAAATTAAAGTGCATCCGATCAGACAATGGTGGTGGATACATTGGGCCATCTGATGAGTATTGTCGTAGCTAAGGTATTCGGCACCAAAAGACAGTTAAGAAGACTCCTCAACAAAATGGGATTTCTAAGAGGATGAACTGCACCATTGTGGAAAAAACAAGGTGTTTCCTTTTACAAGCTAAATTGCCAAGATCCTTTTGGGGTGAGGCAATGAGGACAACGGTTGATGTGATCAATTTGTCTCCTTCCTATCCTTTGAATGGTGATGTTCCAAAAAGAGTTTGGACCGGTAAAGATAAATCTTATGAGCACTTGAGAGTGTTTGGTTGCCCAGCTTTTGTTCACATTCCAAAGGATGAAAGGTCCAATCTTGATAGTAAGTCAAGACAATGTATTTTTCTTGGCTATGGCCGTGGTGAATTCGGGTATAGATTGTGGGATCCGGTCAACAAGAAAGTCATTCGAAGCCGTGATGTTGTGTTTCTTGAAGACCAAACAATAGAAGACTTTGGAAAAGGTGATCAACTGGAGCCAAAAACTAGTGATCTTATTGACATAGATCCATCTCCTTCATCTTCAGTTGATGATGAAAATAGGGGAGATGTGCAGCCACCCATTGAAGATATAAAGGATGATGTTAATCCTAATGAAGTTGAGCTAGAAATTGAGAAAGAGCATCCAACTCAAGAGCTGCCACCACAACTTGAGTTGAGGAAATCTACAAGGGACCGGCAACCTTCGAGAAAGTACCCTCCCAATGAGTTTGTGTTGATTTCTGATCAAGGGGAGCCCGAGAGCTACCAAGAGCATGCAAAGAAAGGTGATTGGAAAAAGGCCATGGAAGAGAAGATGAATTTCGTACTTGAAAATCACACCTATGATTTAGTGAAATTGCCTAAGGGCAGGAAAATTTTGAAAAATAAGTAGGTCTTCAAATTAAAGAATGATGGCAAGAATTTGAGGTACAAGGCACGTCTAGTTGTGAAAGGCTTTGGGCAAAAGAAATGTATTGACTTTGATGAAATCTTCTCGCCAATTGTGAAGATGTCTTCTATTCGGGTTGTACTTGGCATGGCTGTAAGTATGAACCTTGAAGTTGAATAACTTGATGTGAAGACAGCATTTCTTCACGGTGATCTTGAAAAAGAAATTTACATAAAGCAACCAAAAGGTTTTGTGGAGAAAGGGAAAGAGAAATTTGTTTGCAAATTGAAGAAAAGTTTGTATGGCCTCAAGCAAGCCTCGCAGCAATGTTACAAAAAATTTTACTCTTTCATGATGAATAATGGTTTTTCTAAAACCACTTTGGACCATTGTGTGTTTGTGAAAAAATTTTCGGATGGCAAATTTATTATTCTTTTGCTTTATGTTGATGACATGTTAATTGCGGGTCAAGATTCTACCATGATAAACATGTTGAAATTAGAGTTGACCAAATCTTTTGCTATGAAAGATTTAGGACCGGCAAAGCAAATACTTGGTATGAAATTGTTCGTGATCACAAAGAGAGACTGATTTGGTTGTCTCGAGAAAGCTACATTGAGAAAGTTCTTGAGAGGTTCAACATGAATAAAGCAAAGCCGGTTGGTTGTCGACGTGCGGATCATTTCAAACTTAGTTCGAATCAATGTCCTACAAGTGAGAAAGACAAGGAAAAGATGCAAAAAATTCCTTATGCTTCAGCAGTTGGTTCTTTGATGTACGCCATGGTTTGTACAAGGTCGAATATTGCTCACGCCGTTGGTGTGGTGAGTCGGTTTCTCTCTAATCCGGGTAAAGAACATTAGGCAGCTGTAAAATGGATTCTGAGGTATCTTCGAGGAACTTCGAAGGTTTTGTGTTTTGGGGATGGTAAGCCGATGCTTGATGGGTTCACGGATTCTGACATGGCCGGTGATATTGATTCTAGGAAATCTATTTTGGGGTATTTGATGACTTTTGCAAGGGGGAGCTGTGGCATTGTAATCTAAATTACAAAAATGTGTTGCTCTCTCAACTACTGAAGCTGAATTTATTACCATTATGGAAGCTTGTAAAGAAGAGTTATGGTTGAAGAAATTTTTGCAAGAGTTGGGTTTGAAGCAAGAAAAGTATATGCTTTATTATGATAGTCAAAGTGCTATTCATTTAAGTAAAAATTCTACTTTTCATTCAAGATCGAAACACATTAATGTGAGATACCATTGGATTCGTGATGTGTTAGATTCGAAATTGTTACAACTCTAAAAGGTTCACACAGATGATAATATTTCAGATATGTTGACTAAGACTTTGTCGAGGGACAAACATTTAAAGTGTCGAACTTTGACGGGTATGGTTGATGTCTCCACCTAAGTCGATAGGGAGAGAATTGTTGGGGTATATCTCCTTATTGGAGTTTGAGACCCAATTAGTTTGTTAAAAGAATTTTAATTTTGTTTGGTTTAGGTATAATATATTTTAATATATTATATCTAATTTTGAGAGACCTAATTCAGTTTGATAACAACTAGGGTTTTGATAAAACAAGCCCAAAATTTAACAATATATATATATATATTGTTTTGTGTGTTTAGGAGTGGAGCGACAGCAACAATTCCTTTTTGGTGAGATAGTGCTTGGCTATCAATTTCCTATATATATATTCTTTGGTGAGAGAATGGATGCTAATTGATCATCTTTTAAGTGGGTTGGTGCTTTGTTTTGTTGCTAGAGTTCTTCGGAAAAGGGCTACGGCAGCTTTATGTTTTGTTCTTCTTCGGTTGGTGTTTGGTGACACTGATTTGGGTTAATTATTTTTGGTTTTCTACAATTCTGTTTCGAAAATTTTTGTTCATTTATTTGGTGAGGTCTTTCCACTTTGTTTATTTGTGATTATTTGGAATTCACCTAAGGATGGTTTGTGAGACCATTCGTGTCTCGTTTGTAATCGTTTGGAAACTTATTTGGTTGATAGTGGAATCAGATTTCGATCCCATGGACGTACCTCACATTGAGGGAACCACGTAAATTTTTTGTGTTGCCTTTGATTTAATTTTTTTTGCATTAATTTTTATTCCCATTAATTGATTGATTTACTTGTAGGGAATCACATATTTTCCCTAACACTTTAAAGCTTTTATACGTTTGGAGCATAATACAATCTTAGTGAGTCTGTAATTATCAGCGTTAAGTCAACCCACTAGGAGTAAATCTTAAGCATAAGGTTCATTCTTGAGCACCCTAACCATTAAGGATGGCAATCTGAAATCGACCCGACAGTGACCCGACCCCCTAACCCCGAATTCAGTGGTTATTCACCGAAAAATATCCCCTATGGGTCGGGGATGGTATTCAAAAATTTATCCTCGATGATATCCAGGCCGGGGATGGGGATAGGTGTTTCAGACCCGGACCCGGACCCGGCCCCGATCCCGGTCCCGCCCCGCTTAGTCCCAAGGTAAAATTACCGTTTTGTCCCTAGATATATATATATATATATATATATGCTTGTATTTGTTTAGGGTTTGACACAGACACAGACACAGACACACTCAGCCTCTCACACACGACGCTTCCTTGTCTCTCTCGCTCGCCACTGGTCTCTCCCTCTCTCTTTCATCTGTCACCGTCGCGCCTTCATCCTCACCGGCGATCTTCCATCACCACCGAGCCTTCCTTATCGCCTCACCTCTGTCGTTTACCATTTTGCCTCTCTCTCTCTCTCTCTCTCTCTCTCTCTCTCTCACACACACACACACACACACATATACACACATACGACGACGGGGCTGTTGCTTTCTCTCCCTCACTGCCGCTCCTCCTTCACCGCCGCTCCTTCGTCATTGCTCTCTCTGTTTAGGTATCTCTCTCTCTCTCTCTCTAGGAATTTTGATCTAGGGTTTACATATATGTCTATATTATATATATATATATATGTCTGAGTGTATATAGGGTTTCGATCTAGGGTTTTCTAGGGTTTCGATCTGAGTGTATATATATATTTCGATCTAGGGTTTCGATTTAGGGTTTTCTTCAACCTCTGTTTTTTTTTTTTCCTCTAAATTTATTTATTATATATATATATATATATATAAATAGATCTGTTTATATATTTTTCTTTTAGATCTGTTTATTTTTAGATCTATTTAGATCTGTTTATAAAAAAAAATTATTTATTTTAGATCTGTTTATTTTATATATTATTGAAGATGATGATGTTGATGATGTTATTCTGTCTGTAGAAATTAGGTTCAGTTGGTTTGCTCACTACTGACATTTGGTTTGCTCATCCAAGTAATCTGTTAATTTGTTAATTTGTTAATTTGTTGAATTGTTAATTTGTTAATTTGTGTCCAGATATCTGTTTGTAGTTGAAATTATGTGAAGTTGATGATGTTGATTGATGTTTAGTTAATTTGTTTAGTTAACAATTGATTTGTTAATACAAATTTGTATTTTGTTAGTGAGAATTTTAATGACATTAGATAATTGAGTTAAACATAATTATAATTTTCTTATAGTACAAATTCTTATAAAAAATTACAGAGTTTGTAATTAAATGTCCTTGGCACACACTCTGCAGTCATTAACATAATCTTACCAATTTTTAAGATGAAAGGAAGGCCAGTTTTAAAATTATTTGAGTGATATTAATTTGCCAGTGAATCAAATTGGTTGACTTTGGTTCATAATTATACTTCGTTTCATAATTAAAAATGAAACCAGCTTCTCATGTAAGTCTTTGGTAATAGAGTATAAAAACAAAATTATAGCTTTAATTAATTGCACTGTGTTTGTATGAAGGATAATTATTTACAAATGCTTCAAATTAATTATAAAACGAAAAGTTTTATGAGTGAGTCATATTCACTCACTTTTATTAACTAATTAAAGATAATAATAATAAAAAATGACTCTCTCAAATATGTTATGATTTCATATTATTATCACATCTGTTTTAAGAATATTTAATAATTTTTTTGTGAAGCACTACATCAAGACAGCTATTATTGAAAATGGAAGCAAACATTAATATGTTCAAAATTAGGTGTAAAAAACAACACAATGCTACACATTCTCTACAAAGAAACAGTTTAATCCAATCATTTATCTTGGTTGCTAGTATAGGACAGAATTTCAATACAAGCACTTGTTGCATTGATTAGTAATGCATTGTTTCTTTCTGTATATAATATTTGGATAAATTACACTTTACACCTTTTGTATTTGGTCATTTTTTTTCATTTCTTTGAGTTGAATGCTGAAGTAGAGTTTGAATATTTAAAAAAAATTCACTAAAATAAAATAAAAAATTCAATTTTCAGAAAAAAAAAAAAAAAAAAAAAAAAAAAAAAAAAAAAAAAGTTTAAACTAGACTGATGGTGTAATGAGTTTTCTTTTATATTACTATGTATGAGTTTTCTTTGATATTTCTACTTTTCTAAATTTGCTATTTCACTGTTAGAAGTTTGAAACTCTTTCATTTTTTGCCTTGGCTAGATTACAGAGAATAGCTATGTCTGCTATGCTATACTGCTTAGGGCAACTCAATTTAGGAAAATTTGTAACTTGAAGTGAGAAAAACTTGGGAATAAAATTGGATTGCACACAGCCTTACTTTCTGTTGACATTGTTTTGAACCTTATTCTTCTCTATTACCTATATATTTTTCTCTTTCTCTTTCTCTTTTCTCTACATTCATTCTTGAAAGTTGTTCTGACATCATAGAAATGCATTATGTATTTCAAGTTCTGAAAAGAATTATGAATGGAGAGTAAGTATCTCAAATCTCAATTGCCAAATACATTGGTATATAGGAGTTAGAGTGACGGTTACTTGGTTTGGTAATTATTGATGTAAGAAAAAACTATTATTAATGGAATCAGTTCTTAGTTTTGTTAATAAAGAAAAAAGAAAATTGATGTTTAGTTAATTTGTTTCTCAGTTCCATTAATTCAATCCATGTTATTAGTTATTATTAATTTATTTTTTAGTTCCAGTAATCTACTTTTATGTTACCTCTGTTAATATTAATTCAATCCATATTATTTTTATAAAGGTTAAAAATGTCAGATGTTAACTCTCAAGCACCAGTTAACTCTGAAGTACCTGTTAATTCTCAAGTACCTATTAACTCTCAAGTACCATTTGAGAGTGACGCGTCACAACATTCATCGCCAGCTATAAACTCACCTACGAAGTCACCGTCTCCCATCTCTAATTAAAATATTATTGATTTAGAAGAAGAGTCTAATACTACTTGTGGAGGAACTAAAAGAAAACCTAGTGTTGTGTGTGAACATTTTAAAAAACAAGTCAATGGGGTGTGGAAGGCAATATGTAATTATTGTAATAAGCATCTTGGAGGTGATTCAAAAAATGGAACTAGGCATTTGCATGATCACCATAAGAGTTATACTAGGAAAAAAGTGATGGACATGAGGCAAAAAGTGTTAACAAACCATTTTAGTAGAGAGAGTCCAAAAATGAATTCTTATATTTTTTATCAAGATTTTTCTAGGAAAGAGTTGTCACATGCCATAATCTTGCATGAGTATCCCCTCTCTATCGTAGACCATGTTGGTTTTAAACGTTATTCAGCAGCACTTCAACCATTGTTTAATGTGCCTTCTCGAAATACGATAAAGAGTGATATTTTAAAGATTTATGATTATGAGAGGGTGAAGACATTGAGTTTGGTGGAGCATAATAAAAGTAGGGTGGCAATCACAATTGATATGTGGACTGCTAGCAATCAAAAGAAAGGATTCCTGGCTGTCACCGCACACTTATTGATTATTCATGGACATTGCAAAGTCGCATTTTGAGGTATATTTTTGTAAATTTGCAAATCATTTAAAAATTCTATCTTATTTAGTTCAATTTGTATGTTATTAATACTTGTTTATGAATATCATATTTTAGGTTTATTTATGTTCCATGTCCACACACAAAAGAAGTTCTTTGTGATACTTTGCTTGAGTGTATGATGGACTGGAATATTGATCGAAAAATCTCTACTGTGACTGTTGATAATTGCTCCACAAATGATGCCATGATTATCATGTTGATGGATAAGTTAAGTAATACATCGCTTTTGTTGGGTGGTACTTTGTTTCATATGCGTTGTTGTGCACATATTTTGAATTTGATAGTGAAAGATGGATTGGATGTCATACGAGTGGGTGTCGAGAAAATTCAAGAGAATGTAGCTTATTGGACAGAAACACCAAAAAGACTAGAAAATTTTAAAGAAACAGTCAACTAATTGCGTATTCCACATACTAAGAAATTAGGACTTGATTGTGCAACTAGGTGGAATTCAACCTACTTGATGCTTCAGACAGGCTTGTTGTATAAGGATGTCTTTTCTAGGTTGAAAATTAGAGAGCCCCAATATAAGACAGTGCCAACTGAGCAAGAATGAGAGTTTGCTAGAGAGATTAGTGGAAGGTTTAAGATTTTTTTTCCTATCACAGAGTTGTTTTCTAGTACAAAGTATCCCACAACCAATGTTTGTTTCCCAGCTTTATGTAAGATTAGAATGATATTGTCTCAATGGCTCTCTTGTGAAATTGAAATGATTAGAACAATGGCATCAAAAATCGTGGAAAATTTTGATAAATATTGGTTAGTGATACATGGTGTTATTGGAGTTGCAGTTGTATTTGATCCTAGGTATAAGACGAGTGTATTGGAGTTTTATTTTGAAAAACTTTATGGAGACAAAACTGAAGATAAAGTTGATAGGGTTCGTCAGATTTGTTATGATTTGTTGCAAGAGTATCAGCACCGAGTTAGTATGGAGACCGATGTTGTTGGTGACTCTTCTACTCATCCAGAAATTGTTACAGAGACCCTTTCAGAATTTGATTTGTTTATTAGTAGAAACAGAAATAAAAAAATGAAGAATGTAAGATCAGAGTTGGACCATTATCTAGAAGATCAAGTTTTGCCAAGAACTTCAGGTTTTGATGTTTTGAATTGGTGGAAAGCTAATGGACCAAAGTATCCGACCTTACAGGCAATAGCTAGGGACATTTTAGCTATTCATGTATCCACTGTTGCTTCTGAGTCAGCATTTAGTACTAGTAGAAGGTTGGTGAGTCCACATCGTAGTAGACTTCATCCAAACACATTAGAAGCATTAATGTATGCACAAAGTTGGTAGTGGGGTGCAGAGATGAAAGGTATTATTTCATCCAATGCACATATTATTATTTCGCTTTTATTATTTATATTACCATGGAATAATTTCAATACTGAATTTATATTCTTTACTTTTTAGGAAATTCAACATTGGAATCAGTGGGCTATGCAACTATATATGATGATGATGAGATCGACTCGGAAGAGTCATGTGCCACTTTTGTGTTAGTTGTCATCTTTTTTGTTTAAATTATTAACATTTTTTACATTTTATTATTAGTATTAATTATTTGTTTTTTTTCTTTTTGTTAATTAACAAGAATTCAAGTTGAAGGAGATGATGAAAGTTGTTGTGTGGTTTGTATGAGAATTGGAGAAACAATGGATTTGATTTTTTATGTTGTAATGGAATTTTTTTTTTTTAAATTTCAATTTTTGGGTAACCTATCCCTTGCGGGTTGTGCTTGGGACTAATTATTCTCTTTGCAACTTGTTGAATTTTCTTGTGTGTGTGGGCTGTTGGACATCTGTTTTGTTGAGGATATGTTGACAGATGTTAGAATAGGATGCTAGATGTTTTGTTTAAGATGTTTTGTTGATGACACTAAATACTGCTCGACAGATTCTTTTGTTTAGAATGCTGCTGGACAGATTCTTTTTTTTTTTTTTTTTTTTGAGAACTGCTGGATAGATTTATTGATTTGTATATATTGATTTGAATAGGACTATTCTGCTGGACAGAGTTATTCATAGATGTTGTTTTGTTCTTTACAAATACAAAATATGTTGACAAATATCATATTTGAAATATGTTTGAATTAGATGTTTATAGATTTTTTTAATTTGAAAATATGTTACAAATATGTTTGAATTGAATGTTTATAGATTTTTTTTAATTGGCAAATATGTTGACAAATATATTTCAATAGGATTGTTTACAGATTTTTACAGATCAAAAAAAAAAACCACTGAGGATTTTTCGGGATCGGGGATCCTCGATTCCCGATCGGGGGCGGGGCAGGCTATGGGTCCCTATCAGGGATCGGGGACGGGAAAGGAGAATATCTTACTTTTAAAGATCGGGAACGAAGAGTGTGATCCCCAATCCCGCCCCGCCTAGTCCCGTTGCCATTCCGACTAACCATGTAGGTATGTGTGTAAAGTTCATCTGCTCCTGAGTTGACAATTGGGCGAAGCAAACCTGTTTAATCTTGAATTTTTTATCTGTAATAATAAAGAGAAAATAAAAATTAAAAAACAGAAAATTATAATATTTTTTTCCCAACAATTATAAATGGCACATTCGACTCGAGTTATGACATTCGATTTTTTTTTTTTTATCAAATCCGGTCCACTTGTTGAATAATTTATTCAAATCAGCAAAATTTTAAAACCTTACTTGGTATAAATTAAAAAATTTAAAAAGTCACTATCTTATTTAAGTTACATTATTTTATTTAAATCACACAATCTCTCTACCATATCACTTCAAACTCAACACATACCCAACTCATATTTTATAAAAAGTCAAAAATACACTTATTTAAAACATCTCAAACCACCCGTTAGACTTTGTTAATTGAATTAATTTTGCATAGATATATAAATATGAAGGAGGATGCCTTTAAGTTCAAAGTTTAGATTGAAGGATGCTATTTGGGTCCATAACCGTTCATTTTATTGGACACTTTATCCATGTCATTCACACACTATTAGATCAATTTAATAATTGTAAATTATTTAATTTATTACAATTTTTGACCAAAAAAATAAAAATAAATAAAAAATTAAACGAGATTGTTTGAAGAAAGTGACCCTAATATAGTACTTACAGACAGTGACGGAGTACGTTGGCCAATGTTTCAAGTTGACGTTTTTTAGTTTGGCTTTATTTTTTTTCTTTAATAAAAAAAAATTAAATAATGTAAAATATCTAAATCTTGATCTAGGCATCTAGAAAGTTGAAAAAAAAAATCCATTAAAAATAAAAATAAATCCATGATGTAAAATTGGTTTCTTTTGTCTTAATTCGTAGAACTAGTCTGAATATATTTTAGATGTCTCAATCGTTTTTCCTACTTAGAACTAGTCTGAATATAAGCTCGTATCCCTTCTTATTATCAAAAAACACACAGCACATAAACACCTACATTGCCACACACAGAGGGATGGTGAAGCTAGGCATATTTGTAATGCTTTGCTCAATAGCAATTGCCATGCCAGTGGTTGTGGCATTGCAAAGAGTCCCAGAGAAGGGAGGGAACGGTTCCATGAGTTCAGCACCAACAAATTAGAGCAAAAGGTGACCAAACTTTGCTTCTACTTCCAAAACTTGAGGGGTAACACAACGCAGTGGTGGCTCAGGCCAACGGCACCGCCACATCACCCAACTTCTTCGGCGAAACCTTCATAGCGGACAACCCATTGACGTTGAATGCTTCACAGACTTCCAAGTGATCGGTCGAGCCCAAGGAATGTACGCCTCCGCCTCGAAGGAGGAATTTAGTCTCGTCTTCATAATAAACTTGATCTTCACTGATCCAACCCTACCAAGGGCGGACCTAGGGTTAGGCATAGGTGGCTGTAGCCCAGTTTAAAATTTAAAAAATCTGTAGAATTTTTTTTCCTAGCCCAACCCAACCAAGCCGCCCAGTCCAGCCTAGCCCCAAATAAGGGCCAATAATTTTTTTGTTTGTTTTTAAGATAGATAGTCCAATACTTACCCCCAAAAATAGATAGACAGCTCAATAGGTTTGTATTTGTTTAAAGAACAAATCTTCTAAAACAATCCTCACATCTTCCAATAGATAGGTAGTAACCCTCTCTTCGTTGTCTCCAACAGCTTATAGCAGCTCCACTTTTCTAACATTTTTTGCAAGTGTAATTAACCAATTATTTTATTTCATTGGTTGAGAATGGATTTGATTAACAATGGTTTTGAAATTTTGTCTTTATGCAACAAATATTATGTTGCTCTTAGTTTTTGAATTTTGAAGGAGATTTTTTGGACATATATGATATATAGAAATAATGAAAGCCTAAATAAAAATTATTGAGGATATATATAAAAATCCTAATATTTAAAATTATTGCGAATATACTTTGGTTTAATATTAAATAGTGCTAATTTTAAATTTTTTTTTTTTAGGTTATAAATAATGGAACCTCCGCCACTCAAAAAAGGAAAAATCATTTTCTCATTCTATCAATTAAAACAGAAGTCTCGTAGTACAACATCCGATATTGTTGAAATCTCATTTTCTGATGTGCAACCGCCTTCCATGCCTCAAGCAGATAAACCAAGCAAATTTGATTCAACTATTATTGAAAATTGATCTAGATTCTGTAATCGATGAATTCGATTCTTTAAAGACTCGTCGAGCACAAATTAGTTAGATTGTTTCTAATCAATAAATTTAGATATTAATCTAGATAATATTTTTCTTTTTTCTTATGTGATTATACTTAAAATATATTATATAATTTTACCTTAATATTAGTCCACCCCATTGATGAATCCCAGGTTTGCCCTTGCAACCTATTACAATGGAAGCACTCTCACTTTTGTGTCCTCCAACCCAACATTGCAAACTAAACGCGAATTGTCGGTGATCGGAGGGACTGGTGTTTTCTGGCTGGCCTCTGTTATTCACGCTTTTTTTCGACGTTGCCAGCGGTAATACCAATAAGGGCAACCTATTACAATGGAAGCACTCTCACTTTTGTGTCCTCCAACCCAACATTGCAAACTAAACGCGAATTGTCGGTGATCGGAGGGACTGGTGTTTTCTGGCTGGCCTCTGTTATTCACGCTTTTTTTCGACGTTGCCAGAGGTAATACCACTGTCGAGTACACTGTTGCAATTCAACATTATTAATTCTAGGCCAATTATACTAATAGTCCCTATTTTGAGGCTTATGTCACTTTGGTACATGATTTTTTAATTATGACATATTTAACCTTGAATTTTGAATCTTGTTTCAAATAAAGTCAATTGAAGATACCATTGCTTAATTTCAAGAGTAAAATCATCAATTTGATAAAATATAAACTAATTTGACAAAAAATAATATCAAAAAAAAATTAAAATTTTTAAAAATTATTTCTACCCATTAAAGATAAAATTGATAAATCTTTTAAATATTTATTTATTTATTTTATCAAATTAATTTTTATTATATGTTTGGATGATAATCATGTAATGGGTAGTTGTTAAGTTTTTAATGTGTAGTCGATACGTTTAATATATAAAATGTTGTTAGTTTTGAATTTTTTGATTTAATGGATTGGTTTAATAATGATATCAAAGTTATCGCTATATTTGACTTTTGAAAAAAATAAAAACTAATTTAATGAAAACAAAAACAACCACCCATTACATGATTATCATCAAAACAAATAATAAAAATTAATTTGATAAAAAATAAATAAATGTCTAAAAGAATTATCAATTTTACATAATTTTATCTTTAGTGGTTAAAAATAATTTTTAAAAATTTAAAAATATTTTTTTGACATTTATTTTTGTTAAATTAGTTTATATTTTATCAGATTGATGATTTTGCTCTTGAAAAATCCAATGATATATTCAATTGTCCTTATTTAGAATAAGATTCAAAATTTAGGATCAAATGTATTACAATTAAAAAATTAAAGACTAAAATGACACAGATCTCAAACTATGGAGATCGCTATTGTAATTCACCCTTAATTTTAAGTTCTAATCAATTTGATAAATAATAAGAAACATTGGGAATTGGTATTTTTTAGTCGTTTTTTACCAAAAGAAAAAAAAAGTATAAAAAAATGGAGAGAATAATTGACTTTTTTTTGTACGGACTTTTTAGTTAAAACTTGATATTCCCCAAATAAACCTTATTGGTGTGCAATAATTTTAGAAATCATGAAAAATTACTCATAATTTTACTATGAAAGCAAAGTGTAGGATATAAATTTAAGTATAATGAATTTTGTCTACGTGTTTAAATTTTGAGTAAAATTTTATATATTTTTCTGAATATATAGCACAACTGGTTTGTGCGTGATCACTCACTTTAGACTTTGTTTGGCGTAAATTAAAAAATTTAAAAAGTCAAAAAGTCACTATTTTATTTAAGTCACATCATCTTATTTAAGTCACATTATCTCTCTATCACATCACTTCAAACTCAACCCATACTCAATCCATATTTTATAAAAAAATCAAAAAATATACTTATTTAGATCATTCTAAATAACCCCTTAATCTCACTCGCTATAACAAACCTGTCATCTAAGAATTTAATAAACATGCAGGACTTCATTAATTGCACAAAAACAAGACAAACTTTTCCCTAAAATAAAGAGAAACTTTGACCAGGTTTTAGGATAAATTATACTTACATCTCCTAAAATTTGGATTTAATACATATCATCTCTTAACATTTAAAAAATTACACTAATTCCCCTCTCATTGTAATTATTTACACAGAATAAAGACATTGAACTCATGCACTCTCTTTTTTTGCTTTGCTTTAATTTCTCTTTTTTCCCCCTTTCCTTTATTTTTTTTTAATGTAATTTCTTCTATTTTTTTAATAGGAGTTGTTACTTTTTATATAAGTAGGGGGATTTGTGACATGAAACTATTAACTACAAGGATGAGAATGTAATTTCTAAAACGTCAGGGGGTGAATAGTAATTGGACCAAACCTCAAGTGGTGTCAATGTAATTTACCCAACTTTTTATTTGTTTTATTTTTTTTTTTACTGCTTTTATTGGTGGTTGATTTAATTTGTGAGATTTGATTTAATTAGCCCTACAAACTATTGTTTTAGATGTTGGCTAATCCATATGTAAAATTGAATATGTATCATATTGGCGGTACGTATTGAATTTCAGTGCTGTGATAGCCATATATCTAAGTAGATTAGTTAGAATAAAACAAACATATCAATTTATAATTAATTCGTGATTTGATTCATTATTAATATCATTGATTCAACTATAATAAATAAATAAAAAATTATTATAATTGATAATTTTAAAAAGGGATTTTTATTGATAAGTCCAATTTAGAAGTGTTTTAACCCAAGAAGTCCATGAAGAAATTTTTTAACCCATTTAGTCCCATGTATGTATAGTTTTATTCCATAAAGTCCATTTTCTTGATTTACACTATTTTCTTGGACACTTATGCCCTTATATTTAATTTTGATACCCTTATAAATATTTTTTCAACGATTAGCAATTTAATAATGTGAAAATTCATATTTTAAAATTCACATTTGTAGGAATGTAAATTGGCCCGTGGGCGGCCCGAAACCCGCCTGCGAGCCAGGGCGGGCCCGGCCCGTTGACAATGTGAATGTTCACATTGACATGTTAAAATTCACATTAATAGGAGTGTAAAATTGGCCCCCGTCCCGTGGCGGCGCGAAACCCGCCCGCGGCCCATGGGCTGCCCGGGGCGGGTCCGGTCCGGCCCGTTGACAATATGAATATTCACATTGACATGTTAACATTCACATTGATAAGAGTATAAAATTTGGCCGCAGCCCATGGGCGGCCAAAAGCCCGCCCGCAGCCCGGGGCGGGCCCGGCTCGGCCCGTTGACAATGTGAATATTCACATTGACATGTTAACATTCACATTGATAGGAGTGTAAAATTAGCCTGCGCCTCGTAGCTGCCTGAAACCCGCCCACGGCCCGTGGGCGGGCCCGGCCCGGCCTGTTGACAATGTGAATGTTTACATTGACATGTTAACATTTACATTGATAAGAGTATAAAACTAGACAGCTGCACAGGGCGGGCCCGACTCGGTCCGGCTCGGCCCGTTGACAATGTGAATATTCACATTGACATGTTAACATTCACATTAATAAGAGTATAAAATTGGCCCCCATCCCATGGCGGCACGAAACCCGCCCGCCGCCCATGGGCGGGCCCGGTCCGGCCCGTTGACAATGTGAATATTCACATTGATATGTTAACATTCACATTGATAAGAGTATAAAATTGGCCCGCGGCCCATGGACGGCCAAAAGCCCGCCGGCGGCCCGGGACGGGCCCGGCCCGGCCCGTTGACAATGTGAATATTCATATTGACATGTTAACATTCATAATGATAAGAGTGTAAAATTGGCCCGCAGCCCGTGGGCGGCCCGAAGCCCGACCGCAGCCCGAGGCGGGCTTGGCCCGACCCGTGACAATGTGAATATTCACATTGACATGTTAACATGCACATTGATAAGAGTGCAAAATTAGCCCGCGTCCCGTGGCTGCTTGAAACCTGTCCACGGCCCGTGGCCGGCCCGGGGCGGGCCTGGCCTGTTGACAATGTGAATATTCACATTGACATGTTAACATTTACATTGATAAGAGTGTACAATTGGCCCGTGACCCGTGGGCAGCCCGAAGCCCGACCTCTGGCCAGGGCGGGCCCGGCCCGTTGGCAATGTGAATATTCACATTGACATGTTAACATTCACATTGATAGGAGTGTAAAATTGGCCCGCAGCCCGTGGGAGGCCCGAAGCCCGATCGCAGCCCGAGGTGGGCTTGGCCCGACCCGTGACAATGTGAATATTCACATTAACATGTTAACATTAACATTGATAGGAGTGTAAAACTTGTCCGCTGTACGAAGCTCGCCCGCGGCCCGGGGTAGGCCCGGACCCAAACCCGGGGCACCCCGGGCCGCCCACGGGCTTCGGGCCGCCCATGGAACGCGAGTCAATTTTACACTCTGATCAATGTGAATGTTAACATGTCAATGTGAATATTCACATTGTCAACAGGCCGCGCCGGGCCCGCCTCGGGCCGCCCAAGGGCCTGGGCGTGTTTCGGGTAGCCACGGGGCACGGGCTAATGTTACACTCTTATCAATATGAATGTTAACATGTCAATGTGAATATTCATGTTGTCAACGGGCCGGGCCCGCGTCGGCCCGGGGCCGGGCTTCGGGCTGCCCACGGGTCACGGGCTAATTTTACACTCTTATCAATGATAATGTTAATATGTCAATGTGAATATTCACATTGTCAACGAGCCGGGTCGGGCCCGCCCTAGGCAGCGGGTGGGCTTCGGGCTGCCCACGGGCCACGGGCCAATTTTACACTCCTATCTATGTGAATGTTAATATGTTAATGTGAATATTCACATTGTCAACGGGCCGGACCGGGCTCGCCCCGGGCCGCCCATGGGACGCGAGTCAGTTTTACACTCTTATTAATGTGAATGTTAATATGTCAATGTGAATATTCACATTGTCAACAGACCGGGCCGGGCCCGCCCGGGCCGCGGGCTAGTTTCGGGCAGCCACGGGACGCAGACTAATTTTATACTCTTATCAATGTGAATGTTAACATGTCAATGTGAATATTTGCATTATCAATGGGTCGGGCCGGGCCGGCCCAAGGCAGCCCAAGAGCCGCAGGCGGGTTTCGGGCCAGCCACAGGCCGCGGGCTAATTTTACACTCCTATCAATGTGAATGTTAACATGTCAATGTGAATATTCACATTGTCAACGGGCCGGCCCGGGCTCGCCCCGACCCGGGCCCAGGCTTCGGGTTGCCCACGGGTCATGGGCCAATTTTACACTCTTGTCAATGTTAATGTTAATGTTAATATGTCAATGTGAATATTCATATTGTGAACGGGCCGGCCTGGGCCCGCCCCGGGAGACGGGCTGGTTTCGGGCCGCAGGCCAATTTTACACTCCTATCAATGTGAATGTTAACTTGTCAATGTGAATATTCATATTATCAACGGGCTGGGTCGGGCCTATTTTTTTGGCTTGTGGGCCAGCCCGGCCCGACTCGAATTTTCCGGGCACCCACGAGGATTGACATGAGCCGGGCCCCTACACATTGACGATATAAACATTTATATTGACGGTGTGAACATTCACATTAAGGGTATTTTGGTAATTGTGTCACCCATAGGATTTATTGAAACATAAGAAAATAATGTGAACTGAATGGAACATAAGTAGATGAAAAGGGTATTTTGGTCTTCTTATGTCAAATTGGACCTAATGGAATAGTCAAAAAGAATATGGGTTAGATGGAATAAAGCTCTTAAAAAATAAATTTATCAAAAAAACTCCCTTTTAAAAAATTAATGACTGCCAATCAATTCTCAATACATATCACTTAGATACTACTAACATCTACCAATTAATTTCAATTTATCTCATACCCACATGAATGGAAACAAAGAAAAGAAAAGAAAATTTATTTATTTAGTTTTTGGGTGAGGCCTTTTGACGAAGATTAAACAGGAAAAATTTTGGGTAGTAAAATTTTCTAGATGTGACATATATATATAAAGATTAATGGTACGAATCATAAAAAAAAAATATATATATATATATATATATATATATTATGAAGTGTTTCATAAAGATTTTTCATCATTTGATTAGTGTGTAGTGTTTTATTGTATGTGTAATTTAAGAGTAGAGAATTTTCATTAAGTAATTCATGATATTTTTTTCATAATTTCTAACGTTGGCCTTGTTTGGAAAGTTGACACTTTAATAGACTATTTTAATTTTTGGCTATTTTAGTATATTAAAATATTTGTGTTTAGGAATATGGTTGAATTTTTTTGTAGTTTGATGTGATATTTGTAATAGAAAAAGTGAAATGATTATGAATTTGATGTGACATTTTATTTTATTGACTATTTTAACATATTTTATCTTTTTGTAAATTTTAATCCAAAAAGCTAAAAAAACATTTGCCAAACAAGGCCATTATTTATACATAAAAGAGTAAATAATAAAAAATTATTGAAGGGTGATAACGATAACATAATATTACGGATAATTATTTAGTAATTTTGAAATATAAATACGTAATGTCTTATGGTATTATAATTGATAAAAAATGTAAATAGACGAGGTATTGTATTAAGTAATTAATGAATATAAAAAGATAAAATAAATTATGATTTATTAGGCGTCCGGACACGTATATTTTGGAGTTGCCAAATGTTAGTAGGAGCCTCATCAAACACAATGATGGCAAACGTTGGCTAAAGGCCCACTATGAGATGCTGTATGATTCATTAAGTTGGGCCTAAACTCTCCCCATTACTCTTCGGCTATGCCAAGGGCTTTCATGGACCGGCCTCGTTGGAGAAATTGGGCCTCTCTCGCATTCCCATTTTAGGCCTACATTGGTTATTCTCTGGTTGTTGTAGGCCACACCCATTTTGAAAAGTACGGCGGTGAGATGGCTATCATTCGTGGAGTGAAAGTAATTTTATCACATTAAATTTAAAAGAAAATTTGAATTTTTATGAATGAAAAATAAAATTTAAATAATACAAAACAAACATATAATTAGAATTATATTTTTCGATATATATTGCGAAACAAACATAGACAAAAACAAATTATGCAACCCACAAATCAAATTAGATAACTAGCACTATACTAATTTCATAAATTGTTAATTAGATTATGCGACCCCTTTAATTTTATCACCTCTTTTAATTATAAAAATTTGAATTTTTTAACTGGCCCAGGTAGAGGTAGTAACTACGGTGATTTTTTTTTTTAAATAATAATTATTAGAATTTATTATAAGTAGGCACAATGGCAGATAACAAAGTTTGATAAACATGTCCATATGTATATTAAAACGATGGTAAAGGCATCACAAAATTGGTCCAAAATTTGAACTTTTTTAGTTATTTTAAAGAAATATTTACATAGCGTTAATATATCTTACCAACAACTTTCTTTTTCTTTTTAATTTCTTTTTATTTGGTGAGAATCTTACCAACCACATGACGGACAGCCCACTTGTCAATAAAATAAAATAAAATAAAATAAATGAAAATAAACAGCTCAATTTAAAATTTAAAAATTTCTTATATTTCTGCACATGTGCTCAACTTCTAAGTGTATATGTAAGGCTGCATGTCTTCATAGTTAATTGTCACACAAGGGAGAGAGAGAGAGAGAGAGAGAGAGAGAGAGATGGGGAAGCTGCTATGTGCGATTCTGATTCTTTGTTCAATGGTGATGGCCATGCCGGCGGTTCACGGCATTGCCGAATCGCCAAAAGATGTTGAAAAGTGGTTCGAAAGCCTAAACCATGCAAAGGAAAAGGTAACAAAGCTTCATTTCTACTTCCATGACATACAAAGTGGGAACAACCCAACTTCCATAACGGTTGCTCAAGCCAACAACAGCTTATCATCACCCACATTCTTCGGCCTAATCAACATGGTCGACAACCCATTGACAGAAGGCCCCAAACTCACTTCCAAGCAGCTCGGCCGAGCTCAGGGGATATTCGGAGCATCTTCAATGGAGGAACAAAGTTTGTTTATGAACATAAATTTGTTTTTCACAGATGGTGAGTTCAATGGTAGCACTTTGGCTCTTCTTGGCCGCAACTCAATATTTCACGAGTACCGTGAGATGTCCATCGTTGGTGGTTCAGGAGTTTTCCGACTGGCAAGAGGAATTGCCACCGCCAAGACTTATTCCATCAATACTAACTTGGGTGATGCTGTGGTTGAGTACCATGTTATTGCTATTCATTATTAATCTACTCTGTCTTTTCTGAATAACCATGTCATGGTGTGCTGTTTTTCATTATTTTTCTCAATTTCTATGTCATATTTCTTGTCTTTCGTTTACTACAGTACAGACTACAGACTGTATTGTTTTGTTGAGCATTTTTCATTTATTTATTTTCTGGTATTTGTGTGAGATTAGCATGTGGAGTTTGGTAACCTGTTTTTTGTAATATTATTGTATGAATAATATTAAGGATTATGAAAAAAATATCATGAAATGTTTCATGAAATTTTTTTATCCTTTGATTAATGTGTGGTGTTTTATTGTATTTGTAATCCAAGGATGTAGAATCTTTTATAATTATTTTCATGATATTTTTTTCATAATTCCTATCTAGCATTACTTGTATGCGAGGCAAGGCAACAGCTCAACAGGCAAGCCTGGCTTGCTTTAAAAAAATAAAAAATAAATAAATAAATCATAATAATGAAAACTAAACACATTGTTAGGAGTAATTAATGATGTTTCACTTCATTACCTTCAGAAAATTTTGAATCATAAATAATGATTTCTTTTCATTCAAGAAAAATGTAAAGTATTAATTATAAAGTATTTTTGTCCCTTGTTTACGTACATGCATTTAACATAAGGGGAAGAAAATGTATTTTGTAACTTAACATGGATATTAGAAAACATGTCTATATATTTTGATGTTATTTTTAATTTTTTATGCCTATATTGATGTTGTAATACATACTTTGTTTTTAAAATTTTTGTTAATTTATATATTCGTCCCCACTAAGGCCTCGTTTGGAAACAGGCTAATTGAGTAACTTTTTGACTATTTGACTAAAATATGAGTTAAAAAAAACTAGTATGTTTAGGATGACTTTTTAGCTTTTTACAAAAAGATGTGCAAAAAGTAGAGTGAAAAAGAAAATCTTTGACTTTTTAGTATGGGTTGTTGACTTTTTGTCTAATTTTAACTTTTTGACTTTTTAACTAAAAGGGAGAATTCCCAAACGAGACCTAAATTAGAATCGTAGTCTGTCCCTATTAATAATGGTTGTGCCTAAGGTTCACATTGTCAAAAGAATATTTCTAAAATATTGTTTTATTTTTATACTTACCTATTTCTTTACTCAGGTTGTTTGTTAACTATTTAGGTTAGATTCTTGACTAGGCACACTTTATTAGACAACTATAAATATAAGAGCAATGATTGAGATTTTTACCCCACAATACCATCATAAGCCCTCCATAAATCTGAACCACTCATGATATAAACCCCACACATATATAAATGAGCCACACACATATATAGAGAGTTCGAATCACTTTAAAAGTGTAGGGGTCATCCCCAAAGAAGGTCTCAAACATTTCCCTAAATATAAATAGGCGTCCATGACATCGGAACCAGCAAGAACCCAATGAGCGTGAAAGTGGCCCAATCCAACATTACTCAATCAGCTTATTGAGATTTGGGCTGGAACCCATCTCTTAAGCTCATCAGCCAAGCCCATGGGCTATATGCCTCAGACGGGCTGGAGGAACTGAGTCCAATCGTGGCCATAAAACAAAAATTTATATAAATTTATTTAATTTAACTAAAATTATTATATTTGAAAAAGCAGGATAAATTTTTTAAAAAAAAATAATTCATGTAATCAATCTTACTTGAATAAATTGACTTGAAATGTGATTGTCAAAAATATATGTATGAATTTATTAAATTTAATTAAGTTTATTGCTAGCGATAGAGAAAAATAAATTATATAATGAAACTTACTTACATGCACACTATAATTTTTATTTTAGATTGACACGCTAATTTAATTTGATTTGATTTCATAATATAAATAAGCATGAACGAGAAATGAGACAGAGTGTTTCCATTAAACTAATTTGAAGATTCGATTTCGATAGTTGACACCAAGTTCGTTGAACGGTCATCCGAAGGCAATAATTGATGTGGGTCACACAATTAGGTATATGAGAATAAAAACTGTTAAAAATACAAAAATTAAATATAGAATAAAACACGTGCAAATTTATATATTATATAAGGAAAAATGATATTTTTAGTGAGAAGTCTTATAAAAGTTTTAATATCTCATACTAATTCTTTTGATTTTTTTAATTTTATATAATTAAGAAAATCTCCATTTGCTAGCTTTATTTGATAATCTCACATCAAAAAAAATGAAAAAAAAATGAGTAATTTTACTTATATAAAATGAATCTTATACTCTCATCTCATTTAGTGAGGAATCTTATGATAGTTTCAATATCTCATATTAATTTTCTTAATTTTAAACAATTAAAAAAATCTTCATTGGTTAGCTTTTATTTGATAATCTCACATCGAAAAAAAAAAGGAAAAAAATGTGTTATTTTACTCATATAAAGTGAATTTTACAATCTCATCCCACTTAATATTGTAGTATTGTACATGTTTCAATTAATTATGACCTAACCGATTAGGCTAAATCAATTTTTTTTATTATTATTAATTGGGGTTTTTTTTTTAGGGTCCCTCGTATTAAGACTTTATAGTATAAAGGACATTCAATATTTTCATAATGTCTAAACTCCCTCAACATTGATCCAGAGAAATTTCAATCCAGAGAAATTCTGGACTTCCCAAAGAATTTCTCTGGGTTCAACCCAGAGAAAATTCGAATTTCTCTGGGTTCATTTTGACCAATTTTCTCGGGTTTCAAATTCAAATTCAAATTTCTCTGGATTCATTTATTAACCAGAGAAAATTTAAATTTCTCTGAATTTATTTTAACCAATTTTCTCTGAATCACAATATCATTTTATGAAATCATTTTGACAAACCTTAGACTAATTTCTCTGAGTTCAAATTCAAATTCTTCCTTCAGAGAAATTCTTTGATAGCCTTCTTCATCATCATCATCATCATCATCATCATCATCATCATCATCATCATCTTCTTCTTCTTTCTATATCAAATAAGTAGCTGTAGTAGCACCATGTAAGCCATATAAGCAAGAGCACTTTGATAGCATCAATACAAATACACAACATGACAAATAATTAATTGGAGGTAGCATGAGGCAATAACAAAGCTTCCAGAGAAATTTGAACAACCCAGAGACCTATCAGAGAAATTTGAACAACTAGAGAAATTTAAACAAACCAAAGACCTACCAGAGAAATTTGAACAACCAGATAAATTTGAACAATCCAGAGAAAATGGTAAACAAATCAAAGAAAATTTTAAGTAAACCAGAGAGAATTTTTTTAGTTTGGAAAGAATTTCTCTGGTTTGGACTAGAGAAATTCAAAGCAAGATGGTTGTTGTTGAAAAACCTTAATACCAGGGACCAATCCAAAGAAATTTCAATTCAAACTTGAGAATTTCTCTGAACCACCCAGAGAAATGTGCATCAATTAGCTGTGTATTTGTCTCAATCAACATCATTAATTGATAGAATTTTATAACACAAATGGCTACTCAAAGAAGCACAGTTTCGGTGTATCTTAAACAATGGTGGCGCTAGCAAATGGAAAGCAACTGCTGCTAAGTTAACCACATGGAAAAAATGTTAAAACTGCTCCACAAATAAGGGTGCTAGAAACATGAAAGGTGATATGAAGGTTGCAATTGTATGCTGCCTATTATTACAACACTGCTCAATTTGTATCATGAATGAGTCAAGATTACACATAGCATTTCAAAAACATAACAGCAACAACAGGGACAGGAGATTAACCATAACCAAGCTTTGAAGGAGGATCAAGCAAGTCGAATCTTTCGGGATTTCCTGTATTTGTTTTCTCAGGCCGGTGATCTTACAGTCAATGACGTAGAACAACTTCTGAATAATTACAAACATCTCGTCTTCAATTATGTTTGTCTTTCTAAAGGATTGGGTGTTGCAAACCCTTCTCCTCCGTTGTCTGTTTCGCAAAGTCAATCCCAACATCAAACTGAAAATGTGAAGGAATCTGAAGATTCAAGTGCAGTCTCACTGTTTGAAGTGGAAAATTCTGAATACAAGATACCCTAAGATGAATCAGTAGAATCTCAAAGTGAGGGAAATGATAAGATTTCCCACAGTTAAATCAGTAGAATCTCTGGATATATATATGTGCTGACATTGTATATATATATATATATATGTATGTATCATATATATATACATTTATCAACAATGAAGAGATAGAACAAACTATAGAACCAAAGAACGTTGCTTCCGCAGAGTCAGCGAAGATCAACCTCAAATCGGTGATCGCGAACGTTCAATCGACTCCTCTGCTTCCATTCACGACTCGATCGATGTGTTTCTCGCCATCGTCTACTTCGAATTCTTCAGAGATCGCTGCTGACGAAGGGGTGGGATTTGGGGGTAGGGTAGACGAAGATCTTGAAGCTTTTGTTCATTTGATTGTAGGGGAGAGAGAGAAAGAGAGAGAGGGCAATCGTGGGCAAAGAGTCAAATTTCTCTGATATATGTTTAGGGACCTTAGACATAAAAAAATAATTTTGTGGATCTCTTACATTATGAAAAGTAGGGGAGGGACCCTAGACTAATTTTTCCTTATTAATTTGTTCGTTTAGCCGTGATTTTAGCAATGTTATTAAAATATATTAATTAGATTTTTTGATTTGAAATAAACTAAAGATTGATTTGATTACATATTGAAAGACTGATATTACTTGATTAAAAATAAAATTTCCGTCCAAATAATTATTAACTTTTATTTTATAATCCTACATCGAAAAAAAAAGTGAGTTGTTTTACTTATATAAAGTGAATCGTAATAGTGTAGTATTGTGTATACTTCAATTCAAGACAGTTTAAATTTTAAAATTAAAATAACATTTAAAGTTTTAATTAATTAATTGTTGTATAAATTTGTTGGTCATTTGACCTAACCGATTATGTTGAACCATTTTGGGTTTGACCGATTTGCCGGTTTAATTGTGATTTACTGATTTTATTAATTTTAAACAATTAAAAAAAAATCCATTAGCTAACTTCTATTTAACCATATAAAAATAAAACTCTAATTAATTTATGATTTATTTTATAATCCTACATCGGGAGAAGAAGAAAAAGCAAAATTTGTTTCACTATCTATCTATATAATATAAGAAAAATGGGGTTTTAGGGAGAAACCTTCTAAGAGCTCCAAACCCTTATTCTAAAATTATTGAAGTTTTCTTAATTTTAAACAATTGAGAAAATTCTCGTTAGTTAACTTTTATTTACCTTTTATTTTACAATCCCACAGTAAAAAAAAATATATATATATATATATATTGTTTCACTTATATAAAGTGAATCTTATGCTCCCATGTATATAAGTAAAATGAGATTTTTAGTGAGAAGCCCTATGCTCAATATTTCATACTCATTTTTTTGATTTTCTGAATTTTAAACAATTAACAAAATCTCCATTGACTAGCTTTCATTTAACTTTTATTCTACAATCACACATAGACGTTTTGATTTTAAAAATAATTTTGTATGAGATTTTGAAACCCTTATAATATTTAACTTAAAAATAATTACAATCACACATCGAGAAAATAAAGAAAAAGTGAGTTGTTTCACTTATATAAAGTGAATCTCATAAAGGAGTTTTGGAGAAGCCTTCTAAAAACTCCAAACTCTCATTCTAAAATTATTAAATTTTCTTAATTTTAAACAATTAAGAAAATTTCCATTGGCTAGCTTCCATTTACCTTTTATTTTACAATCCCAAATCGGAAAAAAAAGAAAAAAGTGAATTGTTTTATTTACATAAAGTGATACTCCAATTTATATAAATTATTGAATTTTATTAATTTTAAACAATTAAGAAAATTCTCATTAGTTAGCTTCCATTTAATTTTTATTTTACAATTTCACATCGGAAAAAGAAGAAAAAAGTGAATTGTTTCACTTACATAAAGTGAATGTTATGCTTCCATTTATATAAGTAAAGAAAGATTTTTAGTGAGAAACCCTATAATCAATACTAATTTTTTAATTTTAAGAAAATCTCTATTGGTTATCTTCCATTTAAATTTTATTTTACAATCTCACATAAACGTTTTGATTTTAAAAATAATTTTGTATCAGATTTTGAAACTCTCATAATATTTAACTTTAAAATAATTATAATCTCACATCAAGAAAAGAAAGAAAAAGTAAATTGTTTCACTTATATAAAGTGAATCTTATACTCTCATTTAATATTATAGTATTGTGCATGTTTCAGTTCAAAATGGTTTAGATTTTAAAATAAAATTTAAAAGTTTTAATTAATTAATTTTTTTATAAATTGATTGGTCTTTTGACTTGGCCTAATTAAATTGACTGATTCACTGGTTTAACAACGATTTTAGCTGTTTTATCAAAATATATTGCTTAGATTTGTTTGATTTGAAATAAACTAAGATTGACCTTATTAAAAATTGAACGACTAAGATTGCTTGATTAGAAATGAACTTCCCGTCCAAAAAACTGTTAATTTTTATTTTACAATCCCATATCAAGAAAAGGAGGAAAAATGAGTTATTTCACTATATAAACCTTATGCTCCCATTTAATATTATATAGTGTTGTGTATGTTTCAGTTCAAGACAGTTTAAATTTTAAAATTAAAATAAAATTTAAAAGTTTTAATTAATTAATTTTTGTATAAGTTGGTTAGTCCTTTGACCTAATTGATAAGGTGAACCGTTTTCAATTTAACTGATTTGCTGGTTTAACTGTGAATTTATCAATTTTATCAAAATATATTAGTTAAATTTGTTTGATTCGAAATAAATTAAAGATTGACCTAATTAAAGATTAAACGGCTAAGATTACTTGATTCAAAATAAACTTTTCGCCTAAACAATTATTAACTTTTAAACAATTAAAAAAATCTTCATTGGCTAGCTTTTATTTAATTTTTATTTTATAATCTCACATCGAGAAAAGAAGAAAAAAGTGTATTGTTTCACTTACATAAAGTGAATCTTATACTCTCATTTATATAAGGAAAATGAGATTTTTAGTGAGAAACCTTATGATCAATATCTCATACTAATTTTTTTTTTCTTAATTTTAAACAATTAAGAAAATCCCGATTGGCCAACTTTCATTTAACTTTTATTTTAGGGTGAATTACACTAATAGTCCCTATAGTTTGGGACTTGTGTCACTTTGGTCCCTGACTTTTCAATTATGATATATTTGACCCTAAATTTTGAATCTTGATCCAAATAAAGACAATTGAAGATTTCATTAGATTTTTCAAGGGTAAAATCGTCAATTTGATAAAATATAAACTAATTTGACAAAAATAAATATCAAACAAATATTTTTGAATTTTTAAAAATTATTTCTACTCACCAAAAATAAAATTATGTAAAATTGATAAATCTTTTAGACATTTATTTTTTTTTTACCAAATTAATTTTTATTATGTGTTTGGATGATTATCATATAAAATGAATTTTAAAAAATTAATTATTTAATTTTTATTAATTTTTATCAATTTTACATAATTTTATCATTGGTGAACAAAAATAATTTTTAAAAATTGAAAATATTTTTTTGACATTTATTTTTGTCAAATTAGTTTATATTTTATTAAATTAACAATTTTGCCCTTGAAATTAAACAATGGTATCTTCAATTGTCCTTATTTGAAACAAGATTCAAAATTCATGGTCAAATGTGTTACAATTGAAAAGTCAGGGACCAAAGTGACACGAATCCCAAACTATGGGGACTATTTGTGTAATTTGCCCTTTACTTTACAATCCCACATAGAGGTTTTGATTTTAAAAATAATTTTGTATGAGATTTTGAAATTCTCATAATGTTTATCCTTAAAAGTATTCTTTTATAAAATACATAGATATATTGATAATGCCAGTGTCACTCTTACTAATCCTTAATACAAAAATTATGAGACAATTATGAGAATTTTAAATTTGTATTTAAAACTTATAAATTATGAGATAGATTATTATAATTTTAAATATATATTGTGTGAATTTTAAATTTAAATTAATAAATTACTTTCCATATTTAGTGACAATTTAAATTTTAATAAAATAAATTTAAAAATTTTAATTAATTAATTTTTGTATAAGCAAGTTGATCTTTTAACCTAACTGATTAAGTTGAATCATTTTTTGTTTGAATGATTTACTGATTTAACCGTAATTTTAACAATTTTACATGTTACGGTGATTCTTTCTTACTCATTAAATTTTTAAAATTTCTTTAATTATTTTCCTTTCAAAAACTAATATTATAATTTTTTAAAATTCATATATTTTTATTCTAAAATAGTAAAGTATTATAATTATGTCATTTTTTTCTTATAATAAAGCATAATTTTAATTATTATTTGTCAATACGACAATTTTAATCTATCAATACTATATATTATGGTAAAAGAACATTAAAAAAAAAAAGCTTAAACTTACATATAACATTTTATTTACGTGAGAAAAAATATTTAAAAAAATTAAATATAATTATCATGTTTTTAATAAATGATATATTATTTTATCCACGGCTGATATGCTAGGAATTGTAAAGCCTATACAATTTGGAATCTACAGTTATACAAGTATATGTTAACTATTCCGTCATTAATTTTTGTGTTATGGCACTGCTCATGTGACATCTAAAGTTATACGAGTGTACGTAATCTATTAGGGTAAATTATAAATATATATATATATATATATACATTTTTAAAATTTGTTAAAAATACAAATTATTTTTTATAATTCTCAAAATTATAAATATTCTATTGTCAAAATTTTTTATTTAATAGAATTAACAGAAAAAATAAAATTTCTATTTACTCTTCTATATAAGAAATAAAATTATATAAATTGTTAATGAAATATATTTTTAATGTTATTAAAACTTTTAATAGATTTGATAATTTATACACAGAAGAGGTCAACTATTATGCGATTAAAAATTTTAAAAAAAACGAGAAATTAATAAAATCGTTCGTGGGAGAAAACTCAATGCAAGACGTTATAGTTTCTTGTTTCATGTGCCAATGTGACGTGTTATAGTTTCAATGGGGGGTGTAATTTTTTATTATTATTTATTTTTAAATCTAGTGACTTTAGGATTACTTTTAAGTTAAAAATACAGGAGGTCATAAAAATCATTATTTAAAAACTCAGATTCCGGATTTAGAAAGAGGGCAAAAAATCATAATTAAAACTCAAATTAGCTTTTGGCCAGCCAAACAAGTAGACCAACCAATGAGATATTGTCGATTATGACTTATAAGTTTACTCTCCATCAATGATCAATTATTATAAACCCAGACAAAAGAGGAAGTCAAAACACAACATATTAAAATAGTTGGGAAAAAATATGAAGAGTGGAGGAAAATCATTCTCTGATCATAATTGAAGAGTGAAACCAACAAAACTATAAGATTGCACACAAAACCAATAACACCTTTTTGTCTCAACTTCAAACAACATTGTAAAGTAGAAGAAGAAGAAGAAGAAGAAGAAGAGGAGGAGGAGGGAGGAAGAAATTAGAATTCTTCTTCTCCGATTCTGATAATGGGTGACCAGCTCTCCAAACAGGTGGAACAGCGAAAATCGGTCATGACGCAGAAGAAAACTCTCAGTGATCTTCAGCAAGATTGCGGCATTGAGTTTCCCGGTTATGACTACCACCCTCCTGACCGAAAAAATTGGATGTCGGGACTCAACCTAGAGAATGTTCAGCTGAACAAGGTTGTGTGGCCGGGTACCCATGATTCAGCCACCAACAAGATTGGAATCCCAGTTATCACTCGCCCTTTCGCCCAATGCCAGTCTTTGTCCATTTACCATCAGCTCGAAATAGGCACCCGTGTCTTTGATATCCGGGTCCAGGAGGATCGCCATGTCTGTCACGGGATCCTCCTGACCTATAGCGTCGATGTCGTCATCAATGATATCAAGAAGTTTTTAACAGAAACTCAATCAGAGATTATAATTCTAGAGATTCGGACTGAGTTTGGACACGAGGACCCTCCTGAGTTTGACAAGTACTTGGAAGATCAACTTGGCGAGTTTTTAATTCACCAGGATGATCAAGTCTTTGAGAACACAATCGCAGAATTGTTGCCAAAGAGAATTGTCTGCGTCTGGAAGCCGAGGAATTTGCCTCAGCCTGAGGCAGGAGGGGCATTGTGGAATGGTGGGTACTTGAAAGATAATTGGATCAACACAGACTTGCCATTGACGAAGTTCGAGAGCAACTTGAAGTATTTGAGTGAGCAGCCTCCAGCAATGTCTAGGAATTATTTTTACCGGGTTGAGAACACTGTGACACCACAAGCTGATAACCCGGTGGTGTGTGTTAAACCAGTGACAGAGCGAATCCACGGGTATGCGAGGCTTTTCATAGCTCAGTGCTTTGCCAGGGGGTGTGCTGAACAGTTGCAGATCTTTTCAACAGATTTTATAGATGGGGATTTTGTTGATGCCTGTGTTGGGGTTACACAAGCAAGGATTGAAGGAAAGGCATGAATGACAATGTTGGATGATCATGATCTTCATTGTTATTGCTTTGTGGAAGAAACACATTCTGGATTTGTTGATGGTATATTATATTCTGTGATTGTGTTTGTTTGTGGTTTGATTGTATTTGTTGTTGGGTGTACAGAGGTTTGTTGCTGCTGAATATTTATGATGTAGAGATGTGGGTTGCTTTGATTTGAATCCAATAATTGTTTTCATGCCTACATTTCCAATTTGCACTTTCCATTTGAAAGGCTTCCACTTCATAGGTTAAGTTTTTCTTTCATTTCTTTCTCTCTTCCTCATCACATGAACACTATTGTTTAGTCTGGCTCCTCTATAGTTAATTTGTACACTATGTTGTTAGTCAATAAATTGTGGGCACAGAAAATGATTAGATTTGAACTATGACAGTATATGCGTATAGAAGAAAACTTTAGAGACCCCTAAAATATAATCCCTAGTTATACCTACAATGATATGAACTACTCCATGTAAGCTATTGATTGGTTTAAAAATTAACCACCTAAGACTCAACCCCGCACCACATCATTAGGGATGAATTGACGGATCATATATTTGAAGGGTTCACTTTTTTCTTAATTTGGGTTGTAATAGAACCGTTTAGGGTAAAACTTATTTTTCAAATAACAATAATAATACTACATTTACCATCATTTTATACCACATTTGAAATATAATCTCATGTGGCACAACTACAACTATTCTGATTTTGTTCCATACAAAAATAAATAAATAATTGCATAAACAGTACATGAAGATGAGCAATGTTTTCATTCCTTCAGTTGGGGAAGGTGTAATTCACAAACCATAACCAGGACTTCCTATTTTATCCATCAATTGAAAGTAAATGTTGGTAACATTTCAAACAAAAAAAAAAAAAAAACAGTGACCAATGAGCCAAATGTTGGATTAAGTCTTCCGTAGATACATATAATCAACTAATTCCATGAAAATTGTAATTGAGTTTCCCACCCATTCAACTATAAATTCCCTTCATCACATAAAAGCAAATGTCAAGTAATGTACAGTACACAATTTTTTTCCCACTCTAAAGCTACAAGCAAAAATCTAACCTTTTTACTGCAATTTCAGCAAATGTGACATTGTTATCTTGCTGTATTAGAGTAGAAACCATCCACAGGTGCCTTCTCTCGACAAAATTTTGCTTTTAGGACTTCCTCCAATCTCGGAAATATCAATGAGAATGCACCTGCAGGGGAGAAAAAAAACCCCACAATCCCATAAATTAGCTGAAACAGAAGTTTGGAGAGAGCAACCCCAACTCAATTGGGTAAGGCACAACATTTTACAAATGTATTTTGGATGAATTACTGTTACTAATTGCAGATAAAAACAGGACATGCTTTAGCTAAACTAGATATAAAAAGCATGCAATGATTGAAATTGAAGGGTCAAGGACACCTTCATCGCCTTAATGAATCTTGTATCATTGTATGTATCCATGTGAAGGAATTGAAGAGTGTTTGATCCATAAAGATTAGATATGATATTGACAAATCAGAAGATAGAAGAATCTGATACAAACCACATTCGAGATGAATTTCAATCACACAGTACACTTCTGTGTACTTTTTATATTCTATTTCTGCACATTTAACATTTCTATTGAACCATGCCAGCCTACCAAAACCAAGGTAAAACAGGAAGTCAAATCACAACATAAATGAAAACAGATGGCAACACATCCAAACACAAAACACCCACTCTCTCTACGAGTGTGTGTTTCTATGTATAGGTGGATGTGATTGTAGGCTTGTAATTGGAGATGCCTAACCTCATAGTGAAACTTACAAGCGTTAAGATGCATTTATTAAAGGGCAAGGCAAAGCCATTAGAGGTGCTGTTAGGCCCACCAAGGGGCTCACGTCAATGCCTTTTTGTCACAACTTCAAACAACATAATAAAGGAGAAGAAAAAAGAAGTCAGAAGAGTAAGAATAATTATTCTTCTTGTCTGATTCTCATAATGGGTGACCTGTTCTCCAAAGAGGAGAAAACCGTGTGATCTTCAGCAAGACTGCGGCAACAAGTTTCCTGGTTGCGACTCCCATCCTCCTGATCAGAAAAATTGGATGTCCGGCCTCAACATAGAGAAAGTTCACCTCAATAAGGTTGTGGCCAGGTACCCCTAACTCGCTACCAACAATATTCAGTGTTTGGTTTGAATTTTCTGAATTAAATTTTTTGAAAATTAAATTTTTTATTTTTCGTATTTTTTGTTTTTAGTGAATATTTTTAAAATTTTAAACATTTTTTTTTTTTACTTTTTTAGAGGCATCTTACTTAAATGTGTTTAAAAAGTAAAATATTTGTAAAAAAATATTTTAAAAAATTAATAAATACAAAAAAATACGAAAAATGTACTGAATTTTCATACTCTATTTTTTTTTGTATTTTTGGTATTTAGTGAATTTTTTATAAAAAAAAATTCACAAAAATTATACTTTTTAAGTGTATTTATGTTAGATGTGTCTAAAATTTTTTTAAAAAAAAATACTTAGAATATTAAAAAAAAATTAGTAAAAACAAAAAAATACGGTAACTAAGAAAGTAAAATTTTCTGAAAAGTGTTTTTAGAAAACTAAAACCAAGCAAAGTGATTGGGATCCCAGTCATTACTCGCCCCTTCGCCAAATGCCAATCCTCATCCATTTACTATCAGCTCAAAAGAGGCACTCGTATCCTCGATATCCGAGTCCAGGAGGATCGCTTGGCTTGTCATGGGATCCTCAAGAGCTATAGCGTTGACTTCGTCATCCAAGACATCAAGAAGTTTTTATCCGAGACCCAATCAGAGATTATAATTCTGGAGATCCGGACAGAGTATGGACACAATGACCCCCTTGAGTTCAACAAGTACTTGAAGATTCAACTTGCCAAGTTTCTGATCCACCAAGACGATCATGTCTTTGAGAAGACAATTGCAGAATTGTTGCCGAAGAGAATTATTTGTGTGTGGAAACTGAGGAATTCGCCTCACCCTGAGGCAGGAGGTGCATTGTGGCATGCTGGGTACTTGAAGGATGAATGGATTGACACAGATTGGCCATGGAAAAAGTTTCACGGCAATTTGGAGAATTTAAACAGGCAACCGCCAGCGATGTCCAGGAATTTTTTTGACAGGGTGGAGAACACTTAAACGGCTCAACTTGGTAACTTCTTGTTGTAGGTTAAACCGATGACAGATTGGATCTGTGGACATGCTAGGCTTTTCATAAGTCAGTGCTTCTCCAGAGGATGTGCTGACCCATTGCAAATCTTTTCGACAGATTTTATAGATGAGGACTTTGTTGATGCCTGTGTTGGGCTTACGCATGCAAGGATTGAAGTAAAAGCCTGAATAACAATATTAGATCTTCATTATTATTGCTTTATGTTAGCCAGATGTGTGCAGAGAGTTGTTGCTGCTGTATATTTATCATATAACTATGTGGGTTGCTTTGATTTTAAGGCCCCGTTTGGTGTAACTGTAAAAACAGCTTATAGATTATAACTTAACAGATTATAGATTATGATTTTAATCAGAAGTTGTTAATCTGTTTGGTGTAACTGTTGGATTATAGATTTAAATTGCTGAGTAGTGTTTGTTAAATAACCTGTGAAATTACTTTTTTAATTAATTTTTATTTTTTGTTTGTCTACATTTCTCATAAAAAATAATAATAATAATTTATAATCCATTTGAGTCTTTTTCTATTTTTAAAAAAATAAAAAATCAAAAAATTTAAAAGTATAACCATATATTAACATGTCCACAGCAAAAGCTGATAATCAGAAGCAAGGGGTAAACAGCTTCTCAGAATCAACTTTTTTGAGTTAAAATAAGCTGTTAGAATCAGAAGCTGTTTGAAATAAGTTTAACCAAACAGTCCAAAATAACTTTTTCAAAGCCAAAAGCCATAAGTTGACTCTGAAAAGCTGAAACAAATACCCCTTAGCCTTCTAAGAAATGCAATAATTGTTTTCATGCCTACATTTCCAATTTGCACCTTTCATTTGAAAATTTTCCACTTCATTGTGTTTAACTTCTTTTTCATTTCTTTATTTATCTCCCTTAACATTGAAAGAACACTAGTTTGGGGTTGTTGGATGCAGCTTTTAACTTTTAACTTTAGTTAAGCTTAAATAACATGTTTGTTGTAACTTACGGTAAAATGGGTTAATCTTATTTCAACTTATTTAAGATCAAACAAGCTAATTGTAAAAAACTGACTACGGGGTGCTTTATCAACTTTCCACTTATACAAGAAGCTGTTAATTAAAATTTTGCATAAATATTCTTCACATTTCTTGAATATTACCATCATGCCCCTATAGATAACAACCTTCCCTCTTATTTTTATACTCCCGATTCTCTCCACACTTTTCCATCCAGTTGGACTCGTCCACTTTAATGATCTGGGTCATTGATTTTGTAGTCTCATGTCATGTGTGTAGATCATCCACAAAAAAAAAATAAATAAATAAATAAAAATGATTTGATAATTGTAATGAATGAGTTTGATTTATTTTATTTTATTTTATTTTATTTAGACAAATTTGGTAAAATTATGCAGCTTAGACTATCAAGTCAATGTGAATTTTCTCATCGATCAACACATAAAAGAGTTACAAAATGAACGAATAAGATCACTGATACGGGACTCGTGATGGCCCATAAGGTCCCAAACTGGACGAGACTTTGCTTCTCTCCCACTAGAGAGAAACCCATTCCATCATTTTATGCCACATTTGGAATACCATCTCAAGTGGCACAACCACAACCATTGGATATTAATAGGGCTCATGTGAAACTTATTACATTAATGATTGTGATTATGCCACAAAAGATGGAATTCTAAATATAACATTAAAAATAAATAAATTAATTAATTAAAAAAAAAAAGAATAAGAAGAATAAGATAAGATTAATCTTTCAGAAAAACCTCACTTAAAATTTAGGCACCAAGAATATATTCCCCTTAGAGTGATATGTTCCAAAAAGTAATTCAATCCTATATCATGGGCATTGAGTAAGGGTGTGCAGAGATCCGACCCACCCGCCTAACCTGCCCGGTCCACCTGACCCGATCAAAAAGCAGGCGGTTTTCACTAACAGTTTAGTCGCCTGTGGTTCTATAAATGTTAGTTTTTCGGTTTTCAATTCGGGGAGCGGTTATAGACATATCAAACCCATCGAAACCGACCCGAACCAAAGTTATTTGCCTTACAGATTTTTCACAGCCACACATTGGTCTTGGAGATACAATTATTACCGTACCTACCTATTACCTAACCCATCTCACATCTCTCAAGAATAGAGAGACGTTTTGACTGCTCTACACACTTTCCAACTTCTAAATTTCAAATTCCAAGATACAACCACTCACCTCTCTCTCTCTCTCTCTCTCTCTCTCCACAAGAAGCAAAGAAATGGCGCTAACACTATCCTACACATTCATCCAAAGAAACCTCTCTCCTCTTCCATCTCTCTCCTCCACCAACAAGCTAACCACCACAGTGGGACAACAACCCAATCATCCACAGTGGATAAAGACATACACCCTCAATTCTACGAGGATTCCAAGGTCTACTGCAATGGTGAACTCGTGATGACCACTGGTAGGACTCAGAAGGAGTACGTTGTCGACGTCTGGTCTGGAAACCACCCCTTCCACCTCGAAAACCGATCTCAGCTGCTCGTCGATGCCAATCAGGTCTAGAAGTTTCGAAAGACGTACAGGGAGCTCACTCAGATCATGCAAATTCCAGATCTCAAGGGCGAGATCATTCTTCCTCCCAAATGCAAGTCTGGATCATTCTTCCTCCCAAAATAGGCAATTTACTTCAAAGTGGGCTCACTCTTTGTAATAAACAAGGACAAAAAAATATACAGGCCCAAATTTCAAAAATCTAAATATGTAATTTTTCAACCCACCACCCACCTGGACCCGCCTGCCAACCCGTTTGCTATGAGCGGTCGATTTTGAAAACATGAACGGTCGAGATTGATTTACAAATATGTAAACCGATCATGTTCGGTTAGGTTTCAGGTAAGGGTCAAACCTGACCCAAACCGACCCGTGCACAGGCCTAGCATTGAGGACAAGAATATCTACACATAGCCAACATTCCTTGCTCACTAGAAATGAATAAGTTACTTACTAGGCATGAATAAGTTGATTCTCTAGCCTATTCCTAAGGGTATGGACCCTAAGGGTATGGAAGAAAAGGGAGTTGCTAAACTTTTGGAGCTGGTGAAATAGATAGGAGTTAAAAAGCCTTGGTACACCCTAACCTCGGCTTTGGTAAGGTTTGAACCCCCGACACAATATGTAAGGTTAGTAGGTGGTCGCACATATCCGGGTTTTACCACGAGTCCCACCGAAGGTAGGATCAGTGGATTCCTCGTTATCATAAAACATGATAAACAACTAAGGCACCTTTTCAAGAAGAATTCATTCAATTTAAAATTCAACTGTACAAATCGAATCGTTTTACTTCAAATTCATATCAAATTGTATGAATCGAATCATGAAACGTAAGATTCCGACAACCATGGTAATATACACTTAAACTATCAAACCCAAAAAGTAGTAACAAGGCTTGATTGCGTTGAAGTAAGAATTATGCTTCATGCTACGATTTGGAGTTAAAACACCAAGAGGCAGATTAAGTGTGATAATAATATAAATAAACCATGGTCAAGGGAGAAAAATTCAAACTACAGAAAAAATAAAAAGCATGAACAAACCTGCAGCAGGGCTTTCTTTATGCTGCAAGGATCCTCTCACCAAAAGCGTACCTGGGATTTGCTGAAAGACCTATAAATAGAAAAACATATGCAATCAAATACAAGTTTTAACAGCAAAAGGCATAATATTAATACTCAAGCCTATAACAGAGAAAAATTTACCGAAATGCGGAAAGACAGGTCGTTCAATGGAAGATGCGAACAACATGAAGCATTGGACATCACTTGCTTATATTGGCAAGCTGCAGGTTCATCGACATTTCTTAGCTCATTCTTCAGGATTGTATCACAGTGATCATTGGAAGCTGTGATCTAATCAAGTGAGTTTGTGCTAGATGTAAGTATATAGTAATATTGCATTTAAAAGGAACCAAAATAAAAAAACAAATTACATAGTAAAAGAGAAAGAGCATACATCAATGGTAAATGCAGAAGCATTTGATTTACTAGATGCACCGGCACTGCAGAAAAAGGATTCCACAGATTCCAACACATGTATGGCACTGTATTTTCGTTGAAGACCCTGAAAATCAGATAAACTTGAAATATGATATATTATAATGGAATTTGGTAACGAAAGACAGAAATTATGGATTCTTGATAGAGGTAAAAGTAGCTTCAACAGTACATCGCATCAAGAAGTCCTTCACAACATCAGGAGAATAGATAACACATTGATTCATGCAAACTAGGAAAAATATCCACACCTCAAGTGTGAAAGATAGGACATTCTTCTCAGCCACATGAGACGAAATTATCTTCCTGGAAGGAGGCATGAATGACCATGCAAGCCCCCATCGACAAGTTTGTCCTTGGACAAATTCAGTTGTCTTAACTATAGTAACTCCAACCTCACGAAGTTTTGATATCAGAATCTTCAAGTTTGATTTCCTTCCAACCAATGATGTGTACCACCTATAAAGAAAGTAAACACTTCCAGAGTTTATCTAATTACATGAGTACAATGAGGCATTAAAGATAAATGAAAACGGGGCATTTAGAAAGTTTGATACCGAAAAGACTGCTTCAATTGAAGACTATCTTGAATAATTTGACTGATAAAAGCCTCCTCTCCACCGGGACAAACCATCTCCTTTGGAGTCCCACCACAAGAAGTTTTTGGATTTAGTCCTGCTTCCTCCATTGTCTCAAAGAATGGAGGATTACACATACAGAAGTCAAATTTCTCACCATCCCTGACAACACCAAGAAGTACAGGTGGTCCATGATAACTCTTATTCACATCTGAATGCAATTTGAGTGAACCTAAAGGGGCAGGCTCTGCCTTAATAGCCTCAATATCATACAAGTGTGTACCACTTTCCCCATCAACCAACTGACCATTAGGTCTCTCCTCACCATTGTCCACCTTCCGAATTTCAATTAAATCAGAAATCTGTGGGTTATTTTTCACGTTTCTCTCCGCCCACTCTAATGCAACATCAGTCACATCTGCCAAGTTCAGCAGCATTAGAAGCTCACTAAACTTTCTACTATAAATGTTTTGTGACAAGGGACAACACAAACTTGACAAATGAAAAATTCAAATAAATTACCTGACCCAACAAAACTCCATCCCAGAAGGGATGCACCAAGAAGCGGGTATATGCAATTGGCTCCGGTTCCAATATCAAAACCCCTAACAATATCACCATTGCCATCAGCATTAGTGTTTGTTAAAATGTCTGATGACAATAAATCTTCAATCCAGTGGATGTAATTAGATCTATTTGGCACAGTAGGGCAGAGCTGCCCATCAGGAATCCACCTACAATATTGCATTTATCTCTAAATTAACCACAAAAGCCAATACTGCACACAATGGGCTCACTACGAACACCCACATTGGAAATGCAATGTTTGGTTTAACATTGTAGTGGGAAAAAAATAAAATAAAATGGTCCATTAGTTGAGTTCAATTGAGTTATTAGCTCAGTTGAGCAACGTTTAAAAAATTTAAAAGAAAACCAACACCCACAATCTTAAACCCATGAGTGAATTCTACAAGAACTTAAAGCTCCATTTGGATGTTGAGAAATAGCAAGAAAAAAATTAAAGAATTTAAAGCATAAAAACTTTTGTATCCAAGAACCACAAGCTCCACTTAACAGAAGTCAATTCAACTGTTTACTTTTGTATAGGTAATTTACTAAATATCAGAAGAGCACGAAAAAACCCCAAAAAAAGGAACCAAAATTTTCTTTCAAATTTCTTTCCTTTGCCTAAATTTTCTCGGAAACCAAACGGAGACTAAAACAAAAGCAAATAAAAAAATATTGAAGAGTACCAATTGAGGGCATGATCGTGGAGGAGCAAAACCCTAGTGAGCTCTCTGGTGGCATTGAAGTCGGTCCAGTCGATTCGAGGCCGACCGTCACGAGAGTAGAAGACGAAGGGTTCGAATGTCGGATAGAAAGAGGCTAAGAGGCCGAAGTCGGGTGGGTTGTCGGAGTACTTGTTCCGAGGATGTATGGTTGGCCTCTCCACCGTCGATCTCTTCCTCTTCTTCTTACTCGTCATTGTTTTGCAGAGTGCAACCAAATGGGGCTCTCTCTTATTGGACTTCAACAATTTGTTTTGGGCTTTGTATTGGACTTCCAACATGCAACGTTTATGAATATTTGTTGTTGGGCGGTTATTTTGGGCTGGTTGGTTAATATTTTTGGGCCCAAATTGGGCTGAAAGTACAATCACTCTGTTTTGTTATTGAGTTTTCAAATTTTGTTTTAATATTTTGGCCAACTTTTTTTACTTTTTAAATACACATCTACAAATAAATGAATGCAAATAAAAATAAAAAATAAAATTGTGAAAAGCGTTAATTTTAATCAGGATCCTGTAAGTAAACGATGGGATTAGTTTTCTAAATTAGTCAATCTAATGGGCAGAATACCAAATTATCAAAAAATAAAATATTTGTATAATGATGCTATTCACCTTGTTTGTTTTAGAAAATTGAACTCATTTTTTTAAAGATTGAGTTTTTGATTTTTTGTATTTTTTTTGTTTTAGTCAAAAATTTTAGTATTTTTTTTATTTTTTAAATACACCTAACCTAAATACACTTACAAAAGTATAATATTTATAAAAAAATTTAAAAAATTCATCAAATACAAAAATATATATAATTTAATATATTTTCATATTCTTTTCTATTTATTGAATTTTTTAAATATTTTTTATAAATATTTTATTTTTTAAGTGTATATAAGTTATGTGTATGTAGAAAATAAAATTTTACTTAAAATATGAAAAAAATATTATTATTATAAATAAAACAATACCGAAAACAAAAAAAATATGATTAGAGTTCAAAATCAAAAATAAATAAAAACAGAAACTAAGCTACGGAACCTAGTGACATGTTGCAAGTCGAGATCCTCTCTTTGTAACTCGTTCTTGCAGTCTTTCTTGTAACGGTTGATATTAACTGTTGCAACATCTAACAGTCATAAAAAAATAAATAAATAAAATAAAATAATTAAAATCAACCGTTGAATGTTAACAAGGAGGAGCTCCAAAGATCCCAACTCTGTTTCAAAAGGCAGCAATCGCACAGGCTGCAAAACCTTATCCGTTTTTGGATAGGTTGATGTGATGCCCCGTTATTGGTCTTGTGGTTATCTAACTTTCCATAAGCACATCGATATCACACACACTTACAAAAAAAAACAAAATAAAAAAATTTCAGAGCTATTTAAATAGTTATTATATTAGTTAAAAAAATTAAATTAAAAATAATAATTTTTTAATTCTTTTGAATTTTTTAATAACTTTTTAGAGTGATTAAAGTGAATTTTTAGTGAAAAATAATTTACCAAATGAATTAAAATACTTTTGGAAAAATAAATTTTGTTAGTTAATAATGCTTAACACTTTTTTTATCTCTCATTAATTTAATAATATAATTTCTATAAACATATAATAAATTTTTTTATTAAGTTATAATAGCATCATAGGTTTATAACCATTATACACAAAATTTATTTATATTTAATATTTTATTTCCACTTCCCCGACGTGAAATTCCAAACTTAGTTTCAAAATATAATTTTTTAACTGTGCATTTCCCTTTTTAAAATCTTTCACATTCTTAGATTTTCAAAATTATTATGTTGAGAAAGTGAAGGTTGTGTCAATTGAATCTAACCCTTGATCCAAAAATTCAATTCCAGCTGCCAAATTATTCAATAATGGGAAAAAAACAAAGAACCAAGAAAGCTCTATTGCCTCTTTGGTTATCCAAAGTAAAATTTAATATTCATTTGCAGTTGATAGCTTTGGATATATCTAAAGCAACTTTCAGTGGCCCTAATTACCATCAAAATAATAAAATAAAATGTATCTACTCTGATTAAAAATGTAAGGTGTGTCATCACTCCAATCCAAATTCAAAAAAAAAAAAAAAAAAAAAAAAAAAAAAAAAAAAGTTGATGCAACTCTTTGTCCAAACATGGTATAACTACCAGTCCTAGGCTCCTCCATTCATAGGTTGAGAAGAGGTGGGACCTTAAAAAAGATTAGGTCTACATACGTACAGTTTGCTGACTCATCACAGTACAGTATCTAATGGATAAGCATTTCAAAACAGTTTTGTGAATCCACAAGAACACAACCCATTTTTTAAAGAAAAAATATTAAGTAATTTTAGAGCATCATTAATTAACGAAATGTTATTGATGTAGTTTTCTTAATTTATGAGAAAAGCATTATAAAAAGAGTAATGCTAGAGACCCCAAATATTCTACTAAAAATTTTACCAAATCTCTCACATGGCTGTGGGACCCACACAATGTGGGTCCCATGTGGGTCTCACACCCATGTGAGACATTTGGTAAAATTTTTGGTAGAATTTTTGGGACCTCTAACATTTTTGTTATAAAAATTATGAAAAAGAAAAAGCGGCTTAAAAGTTATTATTCTTATATCCCCTAAATTGAAAGGTATAATCTCGTATTTTTTTACTTGTAAAAATGTGGACAGATGAATAATTACAAATACATTAAATTAATCTTGTCTTATCTCAACAATCTGATAAATGTGAGAGATTATTATTTTACGTGTCAACTTTTCATTATCTCATTAGCTAAGAACATGGATATTATTTTGAACATGTTATTCTAAATTACTAAATAACTTCTTTTATATATTTATTTTACCCAAGTTATTACTTATATAGGTAGTCTATATAAAGTCGCACGCCCACAATTCATCAAGCAAGCTATGCAACCACACTCACATCCTAATCCCAAACCCACTTCTCATCAAACAAAAGCTTCTTTCTTCTTCCTCCTCTTTTACTTCATTTCTTGGATCATCACTTCATTCATTGCCAAATATCAATACCAAAAGACTATCTTCTTCGACTCCAGCTCGTGTCAAATTCCGACAACTCAAACTTGTCGCCGCCTATACCACCTCTGTTTGTGCTAACATGGCTTCATCTACATCACTATACGAGGTTTTGGGGATTCCGATGAATGCCACCAGCAACGAAATCAAGGCAGCGTACCGAAAATTGGCGAGGACGTGTCATCCTGATGTGGCAATGGTGAATCGGAGAGACAAGTCGGCCAATGAATTCATGAAGATTCATGCCGCTTACTCGACCCTGTCAGATCCAGATAAACGTGCCGTTTATGACCGTGATCTTTTTAGGTTACGTCACAGGTTTGGCTCTTCATCTGCCACGTTAGCTGCCATGGCGACAGCCACGTCAATGTCGGAATTTTCGGGCCATTATCCACGCCGAAATTGGGAGTCCGACCAGTGCTGGTAGTGGTATAGAATGACATTTTTTCTAACAGCAAGACACTGTGTTTTTGGAATTTTTTATTTTTTATTTTTTTAAATTTTTAGTATTGCCTTGGTATAGTTTTTCTCTAGTGGATTTTGTCGTTTTTATATTTATTTTTGTACAGATTTGTAGTGTTTGTAGAAGACTTGAACAGGATTCTGTGGCATTATTATATATATATATATATATATATATATATTATTAAATTATATTTTGAAGACCCACATACTTTAAAGATTGAGAATTATTAAAACAAGATAAGAAAAGAAAATTTAGAACAAAGCATCTTAGCCGAAAAGTTATCTTCATCCCAGGAATGATATGAGAGAAATATTTATTGTTAGTGATGATAAATTATAAAATTCACATTATTTATACAAATTGTTTATTTCTATAAAGTGAGTCATCGATCTAAAAATGAACTAATGTGTCCTTGATTAATTTGATAAAAATGACATCTTCAATTTAATATATATCGTTGTAAGAGTTCATTTGGGATATAGGTTGATTTTTTTGACTATTTAGCTTGGGCTAAAAAATCTTGTTTATGATAGATTTTTTGACTTTTTTGATCTTTATGAGAGAAAAAAATCAAATGATTATGATTTGGATGTGATATTTTATCTTATTAATTTTTTAGTCTATTTTATCTTTTTATAATTATTTTAGTCACAATCTATTATGCCAAACCAGTGCTAATTGTGCAAACAACAATATGAAAATTCAAAAAATCTATAATTATTAGGTTAATTTAAATTTTAAAATTTGAAATAAAAATATATTAATATGACTCATTCATAATTAGTGAACAGTACATCACCATTCTATTTATATAAGGGGTGTTTTGAAAAGTTGGTTAAAAGTTGACTTTTTAATTTTTTTGACTTTTTAAAAAAAATTATGTAAAAAAATAGAGAATTGATATAATTTTAAGGACCTTTCTTAGGTATGCCTTGCATATCATTTACACCCTTAGTACTTTGTACTTACACCTTTTATGTATTGGATTATAGGACATTTTATTGAAAGTTTACACATTGATGACCTGCTAAACGGGTCGCTTGGCAGGTAAATTAATTAAATAATATAATATATTAATAATTTCAAATGGTGTAAGCGTTTTGACGAAAATGTATAAACTTTCAGAAAATGGTATAAGTATTTTGACGAAAAAGTATAAGTTTAGAAACTTTTCAGAAAAGGTGTAACATTTTAGAAAAAGGGTGTAAAATTTAGTTTAGTATAAATTTTATCGAGAAATCACAGTTTAGTCGCTAAAGGTTGAAAATCTTATTACCATCGGCCCCTATCTTCTCTGTTTCCCACCGCCCTTTTCTCTGTTCTCTCTCACACACACACTGAATAGTCACCACCAATCCTGACCCCCGTTGACCACGCAAGCGTCGGTGGCCTCCGGTGCTTACCACCGTCTAACATCGCCATCGCCACGGCGACCGCTACTGCCACCACCACCGCCGCTGCCGCAAATGAAAGGTTTTTTTCTCTGTCTCTATCGATCTTGGTCTCTCTCTGTTGATGTCGGTCTCTTCTCCGTCGATATCGGTCTTTCGCTGTTGATCCCTGTCTATGTTGATCTGTTTCCAGTGATCGTGGTCTGTCTCTGTCCATCTCGGTCTCTTTCTGTCGATCTCTGTCTGGTTGTCTTTGTCGATGGTCCATCTCGGTCTCTCTGTCTGTCGATCTCGGTCTGTCTCTCTCTCTCTCTCTGTCCCTTCCTCTATATTAAAAATGGTTTTGTTTAACATTGACATACTTGGTTGGATTTGGAATTGGAGTCGGTATTCCAAGCCCTCCCAAACTGGTTTTCTCTGAAACGGACTCCTACTGGGAGAAAAACGAAGCCCTCCGAAACGTCGCTTCTCTCCGACATTGCCAATATTTGAACGATTGGATTTTAGGAACTTACACGTTTTCTGACAAAACGGAACTTACACCTTTTGCAAAGTTACTTACATCTCTTATGAAAACACTTATACTATTTGTGGAATGTTACATATTGTGAAATAATTTATTTTGTAAAATTTACATATTGTCGTTGAAATACTTATACCTTTTGTGAAAAGTTACTACTTTTATAAACAATTTTATTAAAAAATTTACGCCTTTTGTTGGAGGTTACACCTTTTCTAAGAACAGAACATACAGTTTTTGTCAAATAACTTACATCTTGTGTGAAAAAATTTACACCTTCTATTGAAAATATGTTTGCATAAAGTTTACACCTCTTAGTGGACACCTTTTGTGAATTAGAAAATTTACACCTTTTGTGACATAACACACATCTTTTGTAAAAATATTTACACCCCTTATGGAAAATATTTTTGAATAAACTTTACACCTTTTGTTAAAATCTACACCTTTGCTGAAAGTTTACACCATTGGAGGAAATACTTACACGTTTTCTGAAAAGTTACTTCTTTTGTGAAAATATTTTTTCATAAAATTTATACCTTTTATTGGAACTTACACCTTTCTGAAAACAAAACTAACACATTTTGTCACATAACTTACATATTTTTGCAAACATTTACACGTTTTATGAAAAGTTACACATTCTATGGAGAATATGTTTTCATAAAGTTTACACCATTTGTCAAGAACTTACACCTTTGCTGAAAGTTTACACCTTTTCTGAAAGGTTACTCTGATTGTGAAACAATTTTTTTCAGGAAATTTACACCTTCTATTAGAAGTTACATCTTTTGTGACATAACTTACATCTTTTCTGAAAATGTTTAAACCTTTTATGGAAATCTGATTGAATAAAGTTTACACCTTTGGGGGAAATTCTTAAAGTTACATGAATTAGATTTTCCATAAAATTTACACCTTTAATGGGAAGTTTCACCTTTTGTGAAAAAAAAAACTTACACCATTTGTGACATAACTTCCATCTTTTGTGAAACCACATACAAGTTTTTGAAAATATACACCTTTCATGGAAAAAATATTTGCATAAAATTTATACATTTTGTTAAAAATATAAACCTTTTCTGAATGGTCACACCTTTTTGTGGGAATACTTACACCTTTTCTGAATGGTTACTGCTTTTGTGAATAACTTTTTCTATAAAATTTACACTTTTTATGGGATATTACACCTTTTCTGCCAACAAAACTTACACATTTTTTAAAAATTCACACCTTCTATGGAAAATATGTTTTCATCAAGTTTACACCTTATTTTAAAAACTTACACATTTTCTGAAAAGGTACTCATTTTGTGAAACAAATTTTTTTTAAAAATTTACACTTTTTAATAGGAGTTACATCTTTGGTGAAGACAATTACATCTTTTTTGAAAATTTACACGTTTTATGGAAAATATGCTTTGATAAAGTTTGTTAAAAGAAATTATTTGACAAAAGGTATAACCTTTTGAAATATGATGTATGTTTTTCCGAAGAAGGTGTAAATGACCTCAGAAAAGATGTAACTTTTGTTTTTCACTAAAGGTGCAACTTCAAATAATAAGATTAAATTTTATGAAAAAGGTTTTTCCACAAAATATGTAATTTTTCAAAAAAGTTGTAAATATTTCCACGAAAATGTGTAAAATTTAGGAATAGGTGTAAACTTTGTGAGACAATCAAGCTGAATGTTTCGTTTTTACAAAAGATATAAGTTCCCAAAGAAGCTCTAAATTTTATCGACGACTTATACGTTGAAAATTTTATCACCACAGACCACCCAACCGTCGCAGGCCACCGTTGCCCACCGCCGACTGACATTGCCATCGCCACCGTCGCTGGTACAAATCAAAGGATTTTTCTGTCTCTATCGATCTTGGTCTCTCTTTGTCCATCTCAGGCTCTTCTCTGTCCATGTCGGTCTCTCTCTCTCTGTCTGCCGATCTCTGTCTGTATCTCTGTGTCGATCTGGGTCCGTCTCTCTCTGTCGAACCATGTCTATCTCGGTCTCTATCTGTCGATATCGGTCCATCTCTCTCCCTCCATTCATCTTTGTCTGTCTATATCGATATCAAACCATGAACAACACAAACACAGTTTGATTGGGTTCCAGCAACTTACTCGTTCTGCGAAAAAATGGAACTTACACTTTTTGTGAAGTTAATTTCATCTTTTCTGAAAACATTTACAGTATTCTGGAAGGTTATAGTTTTTTGTGAAATAATTTATTTTGAAAATTTACACATTTTCGTTCAAATACTTACACCTTTTCGGAAAAGTTACCTCTTTTGTAAAATAATTTCATTACAAAAATTTACACATTTTATTTGAAGTTACACCATTATGAAAACAGAGCATACACCTTTTATCAAATAACATACATCTTTTGTGAAAGAATTTACACATTTTATGGAAAATTACATTTCATAAAATATACACCTTTTGTTAAAAATTTACACATTTTCTTAAAGTTTACACCTTTTATTGGAAATACTTACACGCTATCTAAAAAGTTACTCCATTTGTGAAATAATTTTTTCAATAAAATTTACACCTCTTATTAGAACTTACACCTTTTATGAAAACAAAGTTATACCTTCTGTGACATAACTTACATCCTTTGTGAAAACAGTTACATCTTTTTTGAAAATTTTCACTTTTTGTTAAAAACTTACACCCATTCTGAGAAGTTACTCCTGTTGTGAAATACATTTTATTATAACTTACACCTTTTCTAAAAATAAAAGTTACACATTTTGTGACATAACTTACATCTTTTGTACACGGTTTTTAAAAATTTACACTTTTTTATGAAAATATGATTTCATAAAGTTTACATCTTTTGTAAAAAAAACTTACATTTTTTCTGAAAGTGTACACCTTTTGGGAAAAATATTTACACCTTTTCAGAAATGGTGTAAGTACTTCCATTGAAATGTTTAAACTTTCAAACAAGGTGTAAGGATTCACAAAAGGTATAAATTTTATGAAACCAAATGTTCCATAAAAGGTGTAAATTTTCAAATAACGTGTAAATGTTTTCACAAAATATGCAAGTAATGTCACAGAAGGTGTAAATTTTGTTTTCATAAAATGTGTGAATTTTAAAAACCGTGTAAATTTTATGGAAAATATTAACTCACAAATGAAGTAACTTTTCAGAAAAAGGTATAAGTATTTGCACCAAAAGGTGTAAACTTTTAGAAAATGTGTATATTTTTAGCAAAAGGTGTAAATTTTATGAAAAAATTTATTTCACAAAAGGTGTAACTTTTCAAAAAAGGTTTATGTTTTTCACAGAAGGTGTAAATGATTTCAAAAATAGTCTAAGTCTTCGATTCACAAAATGTGTAAATTTTATGCAAAGTTTATTTCACAAAAGAAGTAACTTTTCAGAGAAGGTGTAACTATTTTCAGCAAAAGATGTAAGATTTAAGAAAATGTGTAAGTTTGAACAAAAGATATATATTTTTGGAAAGAAAGTATTTCACAGAAGGTGTAATTTTTGAGAAATGGTGTAAGTTTTTCCACAAAAGATGTAAGTAAATTGACAAAAGGTGTAAGGTTCGTTTTCAGAAAATGTATAAGTTCGAACAAAAGGTGTAAATTTTTAGAATAAAAATATTTTACAAAAGGTATAACTTTTGAGGAATGGTGTAAGTAATTTCACTACAACATATAAGTTTTTAGAAAAGGTGAATGTTTTAAAAATGTGTAAATTGTATGAAATAATTTCTTTCACAAAAGGTGTAAATTTTCTAAAAAGGTGTAAGTTACTTCACAAAACGTGTTATTCAAGTTTTCCCGAAAGGCGTATGTTTTTCCACAAAAGCTTTAAGGGACATCAGAAAATGTGTAAGTTTTGTTTTTATAAAAAGTGTAAGTTCCAAGGTGTAACTTTTATGAGCAAAATTAATTTATAAATAATGTAACTTTTCATAAAAAGGTGTAAGTGAAGTCAGAAAAGGTATAAGTTGTCAGAAAAAGTATAAAATTTTCAAAAATGCCGTAAGTGTTCAGAAAAGGTGTAAGTTCCCTCGGCCCGTCCGTCTCTCTTCCATCTCGGACCCTCTCTCTCTATTTTTCTTTCTCTCTCCCCGTCTCTCCGTTGTTCCATTTCCCCGTAGTCGTAGGGTTTTATAGAGAAAAATATTTGAGGGCAAGAATCATATTGAAAGAACAAAGCTTATTTACTTGAGTTTAGCGAACATCAATCATTTAAGTTCTTGGAAAGGCTAGCCATGGAAGTTGATGCATAAATTCTTTTTTGAAGTTGATTTTTGTCGCTAGAGCACAACCGCAAGGGTTAATCGAGCACCACCGTCGGTTTGTCTGCTCCGGTTGGTATTTCCTTTATTTTGTGCTCTCACTTTCTCTGTCTCCTTGTTTGTCTTCTTTCATTCGCATATACCTTCACACCCAACCCGAAATCGACCCAATAGGAACTATTCTGTACTCCATTTTGGTATTTTGTACTATTCGAATAGGAACTCTTCCCCCTACTACCCGAAATCAACCCAATAGGAACTGTTCTGTACTCGATTTTTGTATTTTCTCCCTTTCGAATAAGAAGTCTTCCCTCTGCTATCAGTGCTGCAAGTTGAACATAGGTATCATAGTAGTTAACAACAAGCATAAAAGGTGTTCTGCATTTACATGGCCAACTTGTTAGGTTATATATAACCAAAGAAGACTTTAAAAAAAAATTGTGTAATGAGGGCACAGGAAAAACAATTTTTTTTTAGAGTACCCAAAAAAAGCAAAAATAAGAAACTCGATAAACAAACAATGACTAATCTTGATTCCGCAACGGCTAGCACACTCGGTTGAATTCTGCTTTCAATTTTGTAGTACTTGGTGATTTTATATTGCCGGAACTTATGTTTAGAAACAATCTGTGTTACACGGACTCTTCAAAATAGATCAAATACCCGTGTCAGACACCTGAGAGTCGGACAAGGGTATGGGATATGTGTCGGATACTTTTCAATGGATACTCCTTATATAATTGTATATAACACAATTATTATATGTGCAAATTATTGTCAAATTACTATAAATGTCATTTTGACACTGTAAGTTACATATAGTACCATTTTATGTCACATATTAGATTAAAAATATGATATTTTTTTTCCCAAACCACGTACTGTTGAGTGTAAGATTTAATGAGTCGGACCTGTACATACATACCCGTACCCGGCACCCGTACCCGAGTCCGTGTAACACAGGAAACAATTGTTTGTTTCAGTGCTAAAGTTCATGCATAGTTGACGGTATTGAACTTAAAACATAGGAAAGCCAATTGAAAGAGTTGAAATGAGGATGACGATTTTCAAATTTTGTAGAGAGCTATTCGTTCCCCACACCCAATTCTTTTCCCAGAGTCGAACCCTTCACTTTCATAGCTAGCCTTACCAACAACTTAAGCGGCTGGAGACGATGGCTGAAAACCAATTCCTTCTCCCCACCTGATTCGGACAAGCCTAACAGATTAAGGAAGAAGTTTGCCTTCAGTCCTTCTCTAATATCCAACTTTTCTAAGATGTGGTTCATCCAGGCATCGTCACTGCCCTCTCTTTTTGTGGTTGACGTGTCTATAGGTGAACTATTTAGGAGAGATCTCAACTGTGCGTGCACATAGAGTGTGTTCCCATCCCAAGTGATGTTGAACTTCTTAACTAAGTTGTTCAGTTCTTCAACTTCACGAACTTTTGTAAGGCTGAGGTGAAGAAATGCAAAAAAGTTAACAAGTCCAGGTAATTCATGAAGAAAATCTTATTCGTAGAAATGGACAGCCTTGCTTGTCATTGCACGCAGCTCTTGAATGGCGGTTACCTTTCTCTTGAAATATTCATCTTTTTGTTGAATAGCAGTTATGTTTGAAGAGAAAGGTAGCTGTCATTTAGGAGTTGCGGGCTATTTGGACTTTATTGAGCGAGTTCATGAAATGCATACTTTCATTTGTGGGAGTATGACCTTCATCCAGAATGAGAATGGATGGGTACGTTAGTAATACTTGTTGGCAGGCAACAGCAATCTTGCTTGTTTCATTGTCACATACAATTGAAGAAACTTGCTTATATGCCCGAAAAAGTATTCTTCTCTGATCTGCCCACCATCTGAGCACCTGAAGGTAATGGAGCGTGGGCCAAGATGCAGCCACCTCGATTCTCTGCAACTAAGTTGCTCAGTAGGAAATTGAAGCCCTCAACTTGATGGGGTTTCATCTGGTTTTTGTGCCTGGGATGAGCACCAATTTCAATGACAGCAGAATCTTGTCCAGATTGTTTAACCCCGTCATGAAATAGTTCAGTTGCTTCCTTGTCCTTTGTAGTCGGGCCTTCATAAAAGTATGTGCGTGTAGTCCTTCAGCCCTAAATGAAAAACAAAATATAGTTCTTCCTCTTCAATTTTTGGGAAATTATGCATTTATCGCTTGTACACATAATTATTTCAATTGTAAGTTGTGTGAACTAAATGCAAAATTTTGATGTGTGTCCTTTCTTTTGTCCGTTTCAAAATCTATATATGTGTTGGGAAATTCTCCGTTTTGTTGTCTGTGCTTACGCAAAATTTTTAGGTTAACAGCCACATGTTGCAGCCGTTTGTTTGTGTTCTTGTAAATATTGATTGGAATACTTTGCAGGAATTGTCATCATTGAATCTGATGGATATTGGTCACCTCGCACCAACAATGTTAGTTTTCTCCTTCAAGACTTGCTACCAGTTGGTTTCGTACATATGTTTGTAAACAAACGAAATCCATTACCAAGGAATACGCTGAATTTTTTTTGGGATCAATTCTTACAGCAGCCCATGTACTTTTGTGTTTGTGTTATTTGTTTTGCACAAATTTTGAATGGCCTCGCTTTGCATCATCAATTGTAAACTTTTGTTTCAATTACTTCCATTTGATTACAACCCTTCACTATTTTCTATCAGAAAATATGCATATATGTGGCAATTGTACTTTTTATTGTAGTCAACTTATAACTTTACTGAACTTACATAATCTCAATCAATTGACATTACAATATTTGTTATAAAAATCACAAACAGCATTAGCAATTTGACCAAAATTGTCCAGGAAATTTAAAATAGAGTGTCAGAATTGAGGGAGTGTAAAGTGCATCGATTCAAATTAGACAACGGAGAAAATATGTACACCACCCCTGTAATTTTCCCTTCAATCTAATTTGTATGATTTGCTCTTTCATAAAGGGGAAGGAAAAGATTGAAGACAATTGTCGAACAACATATCCAAATGTCTGACACTATCGCTGGCTCTTGTCAAAAGCGGCCAGTTACACCATTCATTTGTTACAGGTACTAGTTGTTCATTTTGACAATCTGGAATTACATTTTTTTGTAGTGAAACTACGCGCCTTGTCGAAGTTCAATTTGTGATGTTTGAAATTGGTTTCGTTCCGCATGTCTGAAAATGTTTAAATTGGTGTCAATTCAGTTCCGGATGTACGAAATGTGTGTTCTGCGGATTTCGGGGCCAACTTGACATAAATACTTGCATATATATATGTATTCATATTTAAGATTTAGTGATGACAAGCTTCACAATGCTTGCATGCAGCCAGCAGCAATTAAAGGAAATGCAAAAGCCAGACAACACTCGACGAAAAATGGTGAGTGTCGAAATCTGTATTCTTTATAATACACTATGATGGAAACACATGGCTGGGTTGCTATCCACACGTTGTATTGAATGGTCGTAATGGGTTTGTGATTGTTTCACATTTGTAGGATTGTAGCATGTAATAATGTCACATTCCTATTGTTTTCGTAAATTTCAATTCGTTGTAAAAGTCCAGCTACGTTTTGTTGTTGACTTTTTCCTGCAACTGTTATTTGTATTTGCAATCTTATTTAATTACCAAAAATGCACGCGGATTGCGTTTGGCATAAAATTGTAGTTACAGTTATTTTGGACTCATGGTTGTTACTTATCTTGTACGTCTGTCACTTTCGTGGTTAAAGAGTAAAAAGGAGCTTGGGGAAAGGTGGAAGGCACTCCCCTCTGATGAGAAAAAGAGGTTTGTGGAAATGGCTAAGGCAAACGCTGAGGAACACGCCAAAGTAGTACCATGTGCACCGAAGTCTAAAAAGGTCATTACGTACTTCATGTTTTCGTAAATGCATTTGGCTAGGTCCTGCTTTGCTAACATTGTTGGTTGTATTTTTGTATTAATTTAAGGGTAAAAAATGTGCAGGGTAAAAGGCAACTCCGCATATCATTGAAGTCAATTGCTGAGCTAGTTAACCGGTTCAACGAAGCACAAAAGCAGGCAGTCATTGACATTGGGTTTGCTGGCCTCCTGGGGATGAAGTGTACACGTATAGATCACAACTTGTGCGCATGGTTGGTACAGAACTTCGATCCTGATAGTAGTTCATTGAATGTTTATGGTTGTCAACTCAGGCTCACCTGTAAGGCAGTTAATGTTTTATTGAGAATACGGTGTGAAGGCGATGACGTGCAGTTGGTGTAGACACCCCATTTTTGACCGTCCTCAAGACTTGGACATCACCGTTTGAACACTCAGTGATTATCCATGTTTGTATTCGTTTGGAGTTCCCGGAGGCCTCGGCTCGCGCGCCTTGCATCAGGATCTCCGAACTCGACCGTTTAGTGTCTGGTTTTGCACCAAACACTGACATCTTGCCTTTGAGAGGCAGGGTAGGGCTTGTAGACCATCCCCACCCACCACCGGCAGTGGCTAGAGGCCACCGGCTGGTTTTTGCTGCCACCAGCAATGTATATTGCCGGCCGGCACTATTTGTTGCCGGTCAGCACTATTTAGTGCCGGTCAGCACTATTTAGTGCCGATCAGCACTCTTTTTTGCCAAGATGGCATTTTTGGCCGGCCGACTACTGTGCATCTGCTTTTGCAAATATTTTAAGACAGCTGTCTTGCTTTTTGCTCCCCTCCATACACGTGTATGGAGGGAGCTCCCTCTTATGAGGCTTGTCTTGTAAGCTTTACAAGACAAGAAGTTCCAAAAAGGGAGGGGTTGGTCTCTTGGCTTAAGAGGTTAGACACTTAAGATATTTTGAGAGTTTAGACAGCCATTGTTAGGGTTTGAGTTCTAGGGTTAGGGTTAGATACACATCCTATCTCTCTTTCCCTCTCTTTTGTGCTCTTGTGTGTGTTTTAGTCCATACTATCGCACACAAGCACCTAGTGTTTCACCTTCCTCTTGGAACTGAGGTTCTAAAGGACTGATTTTGAAGTTTTGGTGTTGGATTCAAGCCAAGGAGGGTCATTGGAGCACCATTTGTAAAGGGGTCATCAAGGGTAAGAAACTAACATCTTTATTCCCCATTTTTGCACCTTATTTCTACCTGTCTTAAATTCGTTTTTGAGCTTGGTGTATAATACAAAAAAGTTCTTTTTTTAGACCCTCTTGATTGTTTATTAAGGGTGTTTTGTGATTTGAGGGTGTTTGACCCCTCTTAGGCCTTGAAAGGCCTTATTTTGTGCTATTTTGTGCTAGTTTCGGGACTTTGGTGTTTGGGCCTTTTCACCACTGAAATCTTGAGGGATTTCAGTGGTGGAGATGGTGCCTTGAAGTCTCTAAAAGGAGAGGGCCACCCCCTCTCCTTGTTGTCCTTGAAAAGGGCATGTTTTGGCCTCTTGAGAGAGCATTATGTTTGAGTGTGTGTTGAGCATGTATAGGCTGTTTTTCATGCTTATTTTTCCATAATATAACATGATTTTAAATTGGTTTTGGTACTCCATGCATGCTTAGCATAGTTGCCATGTAATGCCTTGTGATTCCTTAACATGTCTTGGGTTGTGTGCCTTTGTTTCTAGCATGTTTTAGGCTTATATTTGTGAAGATTTTGTGCTTATTTTGACATGTTTTAGGTCTGTCCATAGTCGTTTGGTTTGATCTTGGCATGCTTAGTATAGCTCCCTTGCATTTTGGCTTGTTGGCCTTAAGTATGTGCATGTATAGTATGACATCTTTGCATTGATTTGGTGATTTGGGGTCACCCTACATGTTATTTCAGTCCCATTTTCATGCCTATGTGTTTGCCTTGAATGAATCTTTAATGCCTCATAAGTTTGTGTAGCAATGCTCCTTGTTTTGGCACTTGTGCATGCCTCTAAATTTGAGCCACTTAGATGCCATCTAAGTAGTCCTTTAGCCTTGTTTTAACATGCTAAAAACCTGTTTTTAGTTGTTTAACGCATGCCATGATTGTTGTGATAAATGTGCTTCAAAGCTTCATAACTTGCCTCAAGTACTTGGATCATGCTTGCATGCATTTGCTTGTCTTGTTTAACATGATTTGGCATCATTTTATGACATGATTTTCAATGCTTACTATGCATGTTAATTGTCCATGATTCCCCCTTTCAAGTGTGCTTGAGAGTTGTTCAATTTGTGCCTAAGTGTTGGCCTTTCAACATATGTATGTGTGCATGTGTATTTGGTTCCTCATTGTAGCACTTTGGCCCTTGTTTTAGGCCTTATTAGAGTTGCCTAAACCATGCTTAAGACCACCTTTTCTTTGGCTAGCATTGCCCTATGTTTGCTTGTATGCTTGCATAAGCTTGTTGCCATGTCATGTTGCATCCTTAGCTTGCATGCTTAGGTTGCATTGCATCTTGCATGCATTCCTTGCCCCTTGATTTGGTGATAGGGATTGGGACTTTGGTTTGATTTGGTTTGTATGCATTTGACATAAAAATTGCATACTTGACTTTTTGGGCCATCATGCATGGAAATGCGTGATTGGTGGTCCGAGAATCGAGACACATGCCCCTTTGAGTCATTACCATGATAAGGGACATGGTTGGTGCATATATGTCTTGAATTATGCTGCCATGCTTTGCCTTGCCGTCTGTTGCTGTCAATTGCAGGTTCTGCAGGCATTCCTTACCGACCGGCAGTATATATTGCCGACTGGCAGTAAACGAGCAGCCGATGGATTCATCTTGTGCCGGTGACTACTCCACACTGTCGGTGGTAATTATATTCAGCCGGTGGTACTCCTCAATGTCCAGAGAAGCAGTCCTGAGGTTTTGGCAACCTCGAGAGGAGTGAAGGAAGGAAAACAGAGGCAGCTCATGCATGGCGGCGCATTTCCCGAGGCGATTTACTATTTTCTTAGCTTAATTTGCTTAGTTGATTAGGCAATTTGTAATATTTAATTAGCTTGCGTAGTTAATTAATTTGTAATATTTATTTGGTCCCTCCGAGTGAGGGTAAATCTGTAATAAGTGTGTGTGACTGGCGTGTATGTCTTCCAATCCCCACTTCTTTCTTCCCTTTTATTTACCTGCTTATGATGGTAGATTAGGGCATCTTTAAAATTAGCATACCTTATGCTATGCATGCGTGCATCCATACATTTGTATTACATACATTAGGCTCGGTACATCACGCTAACTGCATCTGTACTTCAATTCACAAATTGAATATGTGGTAGTTGATCGCATTTCACATGCCATGTTTAGGGTTAGCCGAGCCTGCCTAGATTGCATTTTTGCATGTGATGCATTAGCCATTTTTAACATGAACTAGGACATGCATGTTTGCTGACTAGTTTACTGTTTTGGCACGGAGTACGATGTAAGTATTTATGCTTTAGCATCCCGCATGTGTGTGAGTGTTGCCATGACAGTATGCTTGCCATGCGGCTAAGTGCTTATATGAGATAAACTGTTTTGAATACCTGCGGGTGGAGGTTGGATTGTTTGAGTTGGAAAAACTCGTTGAAATCCGTATTTTATCCTACTTGCGAGTAACAAATTCTAAAGCGCTTTTCAAAACAAACGGATATGCAATGCTTATTTCCAAATTAGACAATCTAGTCTATACTTGTTTGCTGCGCGCATAACATCGTAATTCTAGGCTAATAAATGGAATAAGAACACGTAATGTTTTCAAAATCGGATATCATGGTTAGTAGAGGCTGGTCTTCGGACCGGGCGAAAAGGGGTGCTCATAGCTGACCTTCCCCGATCGTACCCAAGCTCCCGAGCCGAGACAACTCTGGTGATGACGGACATGTGGCCTTCGGCACCGAGTCAGGGTTTCCTAAATTTCCCCATTTTAAAAATATTTAGGTGGCGACTCTGTATCTGGCAAAGCAGTCCATGTTTGGCACTACTTTTTCAAAAATCTGTTTCTCAAAACGATTTGCCAGATTTGGACTCTTTGGTTCAAATTAAGAACCGTGACAACAAAAATCGCGAGTCCGAACTGTAGTAGCATAAGGCCCCCCTCCGCGGGCGCATCTACAGTTTCTGGCGACTCTGCTGGGGACTTTAGAGAGCTTGACTCGAACTCATGATATCCGGTTTTGATCTCATTTATGTGTTTGCATTGCATGTGCATTAGTGCGCCTAGGAACACAGTGTTTGCCATCTGCCATTCCTGAACGGTTTGCCGGAGGCTTGTCTTGTCAAGGCATGACCATAAGGCTGACCGGCTATGGGCTCTGACAGTATGGGAACACAAACCCCGGTTTTTACCGAGGCACCCTTTTCGACCATTCGACCTAGTACATATTCGGATCCATAGTGACCATTCCAAGTTAGGACAGGTTGCTTACCCGATGTTAGGTTGTTTGAGAACCGCTGTGTGCGTAGTGAAAACCCTAGTTCCTGACAAAATAGGACAGGAAAACCCTACCCCAACATAAGGGTATTTTTGTTCTCTTTACTTGCTATGTGCTTCTAGAATGTATTTCTACAGGGAAAATACATGTCAGTTTGCAAGTTTGAGTATCAGACCTGAGGACACCAGTATCAGTATCAGTTATGAGAATCAGTTATCCGCGGGTATCAAGGTTCAGTTTTCGGGAACAGTGATTTCTGGGAACAGTGATCAGCAGTAGGGTACAGTTGTTTGGCTACACCCGTGTTTGATCAGTTTGGGCTGAAATGCTGTCTGTTTTTTCTTTCAGTTCAGAGAGTCGCAGAGTTGATACAGAATAGCCAGTGTCTTCCCTTGCTGAGGCAGGATTTATGGCGACACAAAATTCAGAAGAAGTTGTGGTTATGACGGCTGCATTGGAGCAGGGGACCGCTCCGCAGAGTGAGGCCAGCATCAGTATGTCACATCTACCCAGGTCGCCCGTTGTGCACCCGGTCTGGGCTCCCCAGTTATACCAGGCTCGTGAGCCCACCACCTTTGAATTGATGGGGATGATAGGTGACCTCCAGAGGTTCGTGGCCGATCTGGCCTATGGAATGTCGGCTTCACCGCCAGCGGCGCCATATGCCGAGAATTTCACACCATAGGAACCCCCGCTACTGGGGCGGATTGTGATAGAGCTCAGCCAGCCAGAGGTGGCTTCCGGCTACAGCCGTGACATGTCAACAACAACTGGGCTTCGCTCTGAAGTAGCAACCTAAACCCTTGACCAGGCTGAGGCCGGAGGAAAAGACAAAATGAAGGCAGATGCCGATCCTATTGAACAACTGCTGTGGGCAGTCGAGGCTCTGAAAGTCAGAGGGACGAACAAGCAACAAACATCTGCGATCATGACCAAAGCTGTGGATGATGCTTTCTCCACTCCAATCAAAGGCAGTTCAAGCCAGGCAGAAAATCGGGATGGGCCCCGTCATGCCCAGACAATTCCTGTCGTTCCCAACCCTGCACCGGGAAAGGGTCAAAAATCCAAGGCAGTGCCAGCCGACCCTTTCGCTAGCGCATCTGGCAAGAATCCTCAAACTTCAAAGTACCTGCCCCGAGGGCGCAAGGTCTTTCACGACCTCTACATGCCTTTGCCTAGGGCATTACTAATATTGGCAAAGAATGGGCATCTTAAACCTTTGGAGCCTCGGCCACTCCCGAAGAATCTCCCCGCTACGCATGATGCTACCTTGTACTGCGCGTACCACCAACAGTCCGGCCACAGTACCGATGGTTGTTTCCGCCTTCGTCATGAAGTGCAAGATTTGATCGACAACAAGGTTATCCTTCCACCCACCTCAGCCAAGTCCGTTACCACCCAGTTGTTGGATTTCGAGGGCTTAGATACTGCGAGTATGTAAAGTGAACCGCCTGCGGGCGACATTTGGTATATTTTGGATGTAGCGTCTGGCATGCATTTTTGAGCATCGGTGAAACCGAGTTTTGTAAAACCTGGCTTGGGTGTCGAGTCAGTCTTTTGTTTTGAGTCTGTCTCTTTGTCTTGAGTCGGTCTTTTCGCTTAAGGGTCTGTCTTGTTGTATCGAGTCAGTCCCCTTTGTATATAATACCAGGTGATTCTGGGGTTGTTGTCCCGAACACCGTTTTGTTTTGTAATTATCTGTTTTTGTTTTGAGTCTGTTTCTGCCGAGGGGACAGTTGCACCAACAAATCCGAATGAAACAGCTATTGCTGTCTCAACTTCATGCTTGCTTTCAGCATAAGTGCCAGAGAATTCGATTGGGCTGACAGTACATCTCGTCTGCTCTCTTGCGCGCCAAAATCATTGCATTAACCTAAGTTTTTCAAAAAAACAAACCTTTTGAACACTGCGGTGATAAAAACGAAGAGGAAGGAATTCCTCGGGTTTTGCAAAATTTTGATCATTTCGAGAGGAAGAGAAGCATGCTAAGCCTTTTAATGAGTGAAATCATGCTTGTCGGTGTGAGTACTGAGGAGGATCCTGGCTGGATCCGGATTGGTTCCACACTATCTTCGGTGCGAGCGATCTGTCGCTTTCTTAAAAACTTTCAAAAACAAATGTTTTACGCGGCCCTGTGAAGACCTGTGTGGAACCGCTATTGAGATTGCGCAGCCTAGGATCGCTCTCAGCCTCAAAATTCAACCCATCCGTTTCAAACCTTGAATCCGTTCAGAAAGTTCATCGGACAAACGCCATGAAAGGTCTGTATGGCCAGTTTCGAAACAGCCCTCGAGCAAGAGGCACCAAAGCCGAATCAAAACGAGTAGATCTCACCAGAAGAAGCTCGTGGAGCAACCAGGATGGATTCTTCCGCAAATCATTGCAACAGTCGTTCTCCTGGACACAGGGAGGCTTCAATTTCAGGAACCATTTGGCATGGACTTGTTACACTTTTACCCTTTGAGAGGCTCGCTGGGCCGAAAATCCGGAAGGGCGACCCAGGCAAAAGTTAGAGCAAGAGAAAAATACAAAAAAGCAAAAAATACAAAAAAGAAGAAAAGAAAAGAAAAAGACAAAAAATGCAAAAAAGAAAAGAAAAAGAAAAATGCAAAAAAAAAAGGAATGAACAAAAGAAAATGAAAAGAAGCTCGCAAGGTCGAAAACCCGCATCGGGCGCCTTGGCAGAAGTGAGAGCCTAAAAAAAGTGAAGATTAAAATACCCGAATGTACCTTAACCGGAACTACGTGAGGCTTGATTCCCATGTTTGGGATACGTAGGCAACTTCATCATGAAGTCCAGCCCCTAACGCTTTCATAGCGTCTCAGTCCATGCAATGGTTTCGATTTCATCTCAAAGTCTAGTCGCCAACGCTTCCAAGGCGACTGTGTCCATATATTTGTAGTGACCGTCTGCGTCATCGCTGTGTCCAAGAGCTCGACCACCGCCAATGAAGACTGTTTGCAGACTGCTGCGGCACCATCCAAACAAGGGGCAAATTTCCGTTGCCATGAGACGCCATTCAAACCAGGGGCAACTTTCCGTTGCCTCCCCCCCTTTTAAACCAGGGGCAATTTTCCATTGCCTCCGATCCGAGGTTGCGCATCTCAAAGAGTAAGTTCCATGCCCGTTGAGCATTGACTGATCTGAGGTCCCCCGTCGTCGTTATCGCGTCTGTATGTCGTGTCTTTTATTTTGTTTACCTTGACCTTTGTTTTGGGTCCTTTCCGAGCGTGTCTCGTTGTGTTTAGGTCGTGTACCTTTTATTTGAGTCCTCCCCGCTGTGTTCAGTTGTAGGCTCGATATCCCGGTTTGAAAAACCCTCATTTGATTTCAAAAATCATTTACACTCGGAATGCTGTGCCATTCTCTACATTTGAACGTGTTTCGACTCCAACCGGTTCCATCATTGAGCTCCGTCTTGTCAGATTGGGCTGTTTGTTCGGGGTGTGCTATGTGCAGAATGAAACGAATGCTGTGTTATGGGCTGTATGCAGATTAATCCCCAACAGAGTAAGGGCTGTGTGTCCAGAATCAGGCAGTGGGCTGCTTGGGTTTATTTTGCTGTTGGCTGTTTAGTTATCTGGTTATTACAGTGCAAGTGTTCAACTTTCAGATAACCAATCAATTCCATTTACATTGAGGTGTACATGATGAGATGCGATGCAATACATGAGATATGTAAATGTAACACTTTTTAAGATAAAAAGTCCGTTTCATTTCATAATCTTTTAAGTACAAAGTTTTGAGGAAAACAAAAATCTGCCTGCGGCAATACAAGGTAATCTAACTACCAAAGAAAAGAGGAAAAATACAGGAAAGAAGAAAATAACAAAAATCTGCACTGAAAAGTACACAAAAGGGAAATGCATCAGTATACTGTAGACAGTTTATCAGTGCAGAATGCAATGCAGAGTACAATGTATGAATACCATGAGCAGTCTATCAGTGCAGAATGCAGTGTATGAGTACAGTATGAGAATACCGTGAGTGGTCTACCAGCGCAGAATGCAGTGTATGAGTACAGTATGAGAATGCCGTGAGCAGTTTATCATCGCAGAGTACGGTGCAGAATGCAGTGTATGCAGTGTATCGGATACTGTGAGATCAGTGTATCAGGTGTTGTGCCGTGTATCAGATTATGTGAAGCAGTGTATGAATGGTTGAGGCCAGTGTCAGAAGAACATACCGGTATGCTGTAGAGGGCTAGGAGGTCAAATGTCCGCTGAAGCATCCCCATCATCGAGGCATTCATCGCCAACGACTGACGGGTGTACTCAGAAGAAGCCTGCAAAAGTATTAGATGCATCAATATTCTGTGGAATATCAAATAAACTAAAATGAAATGGCTGTACAGAAATACAGTAATACATACCGGAGGTAAGTCGAGGACACCGACGAACTCGTGATCAGCTAGCGGAGGGGCGAAGGGGATCTGATAGGTCGCCCCATCCTGCCCCTGGAAAGTCAGTACAGCAGGCAGGGCGGGCCAGCCAGTCCCCCGTCCTCCCTGAGCTCCGCCCCTGCCATGGACTCGGGCCCTCCTCCCAGCCCCTACTCCAACTCCCGTTCCGGCCCCAACCGCCAATGCCACAGGCCTGGCCCCCTCTGCTTGACGGCCGCCACTCAGAGGTCGCATCAGGTACGTCTGCACGTACTCCCAATAGTCTCCGGTGCCTCTAAAGCCGGCCTCCTCCCAGTCAATGGTGTAGTCATCCATCTGCTCGCTGGTGAGCCTCTCGGTCTCCCTCATATCCGCAGGAGGGTGAACCGGGACTATCTGCTCAGGTAACCCCAGGGTCTGGCGTAGGAAACGCTCACCCAGGTACCAAGCCCGACAGACCGGGCCCTCTAGCAAGATCCGGAAACGTGAGGTCTCATCGGCACTGGCAAACCGATCTCGAGTCATAGCTGGCAACGGAGCCCACGGCCGCCAAGTGATCTGAAAGTGACAGACAGTTTGTTATCTACTGTTATTGAAATATGCAGTGGGAAAGCGAAGCTTAAATGAGCTGCAAGTAAAACATACCTCGGTCGGGGTAATGGTGTCGAAGTATCGGCGGAAGAAGCCGAAAGTCTCTCGCGGCCGCCGGGTGCATCTCCCGTTAAAGCGCCGTGAGAAGGGGACGAGCAGGGGAGTCTCTGTGACTGGTACGAGGGCAAGCCTAGGAAAGTAGGCGTAAACCCACAACTACAAAACAGATGTCAGTATGACTATCGGATAAAGCAGAATATGCAGAATAAAGCAGAAATGGCAGAGCCGTGTGTTGTGCAGTGTATTGTGTGCAGTGTACAGTGTGAGGAGTGTACAGTCAGTGTGAAACAGAATGTATGTGTGTGCCGTGTGTACAGTATACAGCAAGTATAAAGCAGACTACAGTGTGTGCAGTGTACAGAGTACAGAAAATATCGGACAGAAGTGAAAAGCGGAAAATGAATGTACCACCCAAGCCCGCCAGTAGCCCCCGAGCAACTGGCCACTGCCGCGCGAAGCCGAGCTCATATATCCATAAAGGGTGGCCAGAGCAGCGCCACCCCAATCATAATGCAGGATGTCCCGGACGTCCACCAGTGCGCTGAGAAGACAGAGAGGCACGGTGTTCGCCCGATCGGCAAAGATGGTAGTCCCAAACAGGAACATGAGGAAGCCGCGAGCATACCTCTCCACGTCCTCCTGGGTCATCTGCGCCTCCTCCTCCAACACGGGCTGAACCCGAAACTGTACCTCGAACCAGGAGTACCACACGAAGCCTGGACGAGCAAGAGGTAGGGCCTCCCCCAGTAGATGGACCTGAGCGGCGGTCCACTCATCCATGTCGATGTCAAAAGGGATCGGATCCCCCCCTACCCCGATGCCAGTGAGCATCGAGAAATCATAAGGGGTCATCGTCATGTCCCCTGCAGCAGAAAAGTGAAACGAATCGGTGGTGTCCCACCATCTCTCCGCCAAAGCGGCAAGGAGAGGTCTGCATGTGGAGAGCCTGGAGAGTCCTCGGCAGAAGGCGCCGAAACCCGCTCGATCCACTATACGTTGGACCGCGTCAGGGAGCTCATCGTACCACTCCCGAGCGCCAGTATTCCCATACCCGCGAATGGTATGGGAACCCTCCTGTAAACAGAAAATAACAATTGCAAGACAACATTCAAAATGCAGTTTTGAAAAAGCAGATGAAGCATGTGTGCAAGTTTGACAGATTTAGACAAATACCGGGTGCCGGTGTGCTTACGGTGAAATACGTGTGATGTGTCAACGTGTTTGGATGTTTCAGAACAGATATAGCATGTGTGCAAATTTAACAGATTCAGACAAATACTGGGTGCCAGTGTGTATGCAATGAAATACAGTGAGCGCAGTGTGTTTGAGTGATTCAGGGCTAGTGCAGTGTGTGTGCAGGTGTCAGTCTCGAGCAGATGTCAGTTGTATGTATGTTTACAGTCAACTACAGTCTACGGTATATCAAATTCAAGCAGTTAAAGAGTACAGCTAACTATGACAGTTTTGTATCCTACATTGCGGAAAGTAAAGCAGAAGAAAAAAAGTTACCTCGGAAACGCTGAAAGAAAGGTGGGAGGTAGGCTCACGCAGTAGTAGCTCAGGCGCCACGTGCCTCTCGAAGCTCCGGAACTGACGCAGGCCGTCGGGGGGCAGAACATGGATCGCCGGTCGGTAGGTCGCCGGGTCGAACGGGCGCTCGCTCAACGGTAGGAGCTTGACCCCGGGATCCATCTCGTGGTCCGGGGGAGTCCCGTCACGTGGAATGTCGTCCACCATGTCAGGAATGATGTGAAAATGGCCGGAGGAAGGGAAATCGGGCTGGAATACCAAGAGTCAACCGAAAAGTCAACTCCCGAGAAGGTCGAAAATGGCCGGGAAGGCCGAAATGTGAAAAGGCACGGGAATGAAGAGGAAAACGAGAGGAACAAACCCTGAAAAGGCGGGAACGCCAAACGAGGCACCGAAACAAAAATGTGATCGGTTAAAAATGTCCGAAACGCGAAGAAAATCGCGAATCCAACGACGAAACGGGCGTAGAACGCGAAGAAACGGGCGAAAAATGAGAGAAAAACACTCTAGAGAGAGAGGGTGAGAGTTTTCGACGGTGGAGAAGTGAGGAAATAGGGTTTGAAGCCCTATTTTAAAACACCCGAAGTGAAAAGTCGAAACTGCCCCGACTCAGTAACATTTTGCCGGTCGGCAATATTTTGTGCCGGCCGGCAGTAATTTTTGCCGATGGAGTTATTTTGCAGCCGGTGGACAGCCGGTGGCCTCCCCTTCTGGCCAGTGGTGTTCCCACAACCTTGTTTAGGCCATATGAGAAGTTTTTGGTCTTCATAGCTCAAGAAAATGCAAAAAAGTGCATCTCCGATGCTCAACCGGCCTCCGTTTTGACCTCGGGTCGTGTCTTCTGTGCGTGGCACTCCAATTCATACAAGGTGTATCCTTTTCGTATCCTTTTGACTTTTACAAGATCCAAAAGTTGCCCCATGTGTATCGCATATCAATCGCACTGTTTTGTGCATTTCAAACCGTCGCACTGTTTTATGCATTTCAAACTGTCGCACTGTTTTGTGCATTTCAAATCATCGCACTGTTTTGTACATTTCAAACCGTCGCGCTGTTTTGTGCATTGCATTCCGTTGCGCGGTTTTGCGCATCTCATTACATTACCTGCGTAGACTGCATGTTTGTAATCATTTCTTTACTTGCGTAGACCGCATGTTAATTACATTACCTGCGTAGACCGCATGTTTGTAATCATTTCTTTACTTGCGTAGACCGCATGTTAATTACATTACCTGCGTAGACCGCATGTTTGTAATCATTTCTTTACTTGCGTAGACCGCATGTTAATTACATTACCTGCGTAGACCGCATGTTTTGTAATCATTTCTTTACTTGCGTAGACCGCATGTTAATTACATTACCTGCGTAGACCGCATGTTTGTAATCATTTCTTTACTTGCGTAGACCGCATGTTAATTACATTACCTACGTAGACCGCATGTTTGTAATCATTCTTTATTTGCGTAGACCGCATATTTATTGTTCAATTTCTTTACCTGCGTAGACCGCATGTATTGCTTGCGTAGACCGCATAATTGTTCAATTTCATTACCTGCGTAGACCGCATGTTTTGATTGCGTAGACCGCATTTTTATTAATTTCATTACCTGCGTAGACCGCATATATTGCTTGCGTAGACCGCATAATTGTTCAATTTCTTTCCTTGCGTAGACCGCATATTTATCGTTTAAATTCTTTACTTGCGTAGACCGCATGATTGTTCAATTTCATTACCTGCGTAGACCGCATGTTTTGACTGCGTAGACCGCATTACTATTTTCATTACTTGCGTAGACCGCATGTTTTGCTTACATAAACCGCATGATTGTTTAATATCATTACCTGCGTAGACCGCATGTTTTGATTACGTAGACCGCATATTAATTTCACTGCTTGCGTAGACCGCACGTATTGCTTGCATAGACCGCATGATTGTTTAATATCATTACCTACGTAGACCGCATGTTTTGATTGCGTAGACCGCATGTTTTGATTGCATAGACCGCATGTTAATTTCACTGCTTGCGTAGACCGCACGTATTGCTTGCGTAGACCGCATGATTGTTCAATTCCATTACCTGCGTAGACCGCATGTTTTGATTGCGTAGACCGCATCTTTATTAATTTCATTACCTGCGTAGACCGCATGTTTTGATTGCGTAGACCGCATTTTTATTAATTTCATTACCTGCGTAGACCGCATGTTTTGATTGCGTAGACCGCGTGATTGTTCAAATTCATTACTTGCGTAGACCGCATGTTTTAATTGCGTAGACCGCATCTTTATTAATTTATTTACTTGCGTAGACCGCATGATTGTTTAATATCATTACCTGTGTAGACCGCATGTTTTGTTTGGATAGACCCCACATTAATTTCATTGCTTGCGTAGACCGCATGCATTGCTTGCGTAGACCGCATAATTTGTTGATTTCATTACCTGCGTAGACCGCATGCTTATGATCAAATTCGTTGCCGGCGTAGACCGCATGCTCCACTTACATGTTTGTATTTCCACAGCATTGTTATGCTCCCCACTTGCTTTGCGCTGTCACGCATTTCGAGTATACTACTATGCATGTTGCTAACGATATTGTACCTGTTAAGTTTGTTTTCTTTTCAGGCACGATATTGTATGTACGGTTCATTTGAGGCTGGTGCAACCAGACGAGCCGCACAGGTATCGTATCTCCCGAGTGAGACGTATTGAGAATTGCATAATTCTCTTACATCCTTTCTGCATTGTAGTGTAGTTTGGTGTATGTTGGCTTAAAACTGTCGCATGTATCCTTCGTTACAGCTTTCTTTGCATGATCATAAGTTATGTCCGGCTCTGTGCATTGTCTTGCATTTTGCCCCTGCCTTCGGGCGCATATCTTGTTTGTCTCGCATGTTTGTCTAAGTCTTCGGCCTTGTCAAAAATGGGTCGTCTCTGGGCTTTGACATTCACTCCCGTCATTGTTATGACTTTCGAGTTCTGTCAAAGAGGGGCAACTGTAGACACCCCATTTTTGACCGTCCTCAAGACTTGGACGTCACCGTTTGAACACTCGGTGATTATCCATGTTTGTGTTCGTTTGGAGTTCCCGGAGGCCTCGGCTAGCGCGCCTTGCCTCAGGATCTCCGAACTCGACCGTTTAGTGTCTGGTTTTGCACCAAACACTGACATCTTGCCTTTGAGAGGCAAGGTAGGGCTTGTAGACCATCCCCACCCACCACCGGCGGTGGCTAGAGGCCACCGGCTGGTTTTTGTTGCCACCAGCAATGTATATTGCCGGCCGGCACTATTTGTTGCCGGTCAGCACTATTTAGTGCCGGTCGACACTCTTTTTTGCCAAGATGGCATTTTTGGCCGGCCGACTACTGTGCATCTGTTTTTGCAGATATTTTAAGATAGCTGTCTTGCTTTTTGCTCCCCTCCATACACGTGTATGGAGGGATCTCCCTCTTATGAGGCTTGTCTTGTAAGCTTTACAAGACAAGAAGTTCCAAAAAGGGAGGGGTTGGTCTCTTGGCTTAAGAGGTTAGACACTTAAGATATTTTGAGAGTTTAGACAGCCATTGTTAGGGTTTGAGTTCTAGGGTTAGGGTTAGATACACATCCTATCTCTCTTTCCCTCTCTTTTGTGCTCTTGTGTGTGTTTTAGTCCATACTATTGCACACAAGCACCTAGTGTTTCACCTTCCTCTTGGAACTGAAGTTCTAAAGGACTGATTTTGAAGTTTTGGTGTTGGATTCAAGCCAAGGAGGGTCATTGGAGCACCATTTGTAAAGGGGTCATCAAGGGTAAGAAACTAACATCTTTATTCCCCATTTTTGCACCTTATTTCTACCTGTCTTAAATTCTTTTTTAAGCTTGGTGTATAATACAAAAAAGTTCTGTTTTTAGACCCTCTTGATTGTTTATTAAGGGTGTTTTGTGATTTGAGGGTGTTTGACCCCTCTTAGGCCTTGAAAGGCCTTATTTTGTGCTATTTTGTGCTAGTTTCGGGACTTTGGTGTTTGGGCCTCTTCACCACTAAAATCTTGAGGGATTTCAGTGGTAGAGATGGTGCCTTGAAGTCTCTAAAAGGAGAGGCCCACCCCCTCTCCTTGTTGTCCTTGAAAATGGCATGTTTTGGCCTCTTGAGAGAGCATTATGTTTGAGTGTGTGTTGAGCATGTATAGGCTGTTTTTCATGCTTATTTTTCCATAATATAACATGATTTTAAATTGGTTTTGGTACTCCATGCATGCTTAGCATAGTTGCCATGTAATGCCTTGTGATTCCTTAACATGTCTTGGGTTGTGTGCCTTTGTTTCTAGCATGTTTTAGGCTTATATTTGTGAAGATTTTGTGCTTATTTTGACATGTTTTAGGTCTGTCCATAGTCGTTTGGTTTGATCTTGGCATGCTTAGTATAGCTCCCTTGCATTTTGGCTTGTTGGCCTTAAGTATGTGCATGTATAGTATGACATCTTTGCATTGATTTGGTGATTTGGGGTCACCCTACATGTTATTTCAGTCCCATTTTCATGCCTATGTGTTTACCTTGAATGCATCTTTAATGCCTCATAAGCTTGTGTAGCAATGCTCCTTGTTTTGGCACTTGTGCATGCCTCTAAATTTGAGCCACTTAGATGCCATCTAAGTAGTCCTTTAGCCTTGTTTTAACATGCTAAAAACCTGTTTTTAGTTGTTTAACGCATGCCATGATTGTTGTGATAAATGTGCTTCAAAGCTTCATAACTTGCCTCAAGTACTTGGATCATGCTTGCATGCATTTGCTTGTCTTGTTTAACATGATTTGGCATCATTTTATGACATGATTTTCAATGCTTACTATGCATGTTAATTGTCCATGATTCCCCCTTTCAAGTGTGCTTGAGAGTTGTTCAATTTGTGCCTAAGTGTTGGCCTTTCAACATATGTATGTGTGCATGTGTATTTGGTTCCTCATTGTAGCACTTTGGCCCTTGTTTTAGGCCTTATTAGAGTTGCCTAAACCATGCTTAAGACCACCTTTTCTTTGGCTAGCATTGCCCTATGTTTGCTTGTATGCTTGCATAAGCTTGTTGCCATGTCATGTTGCATCCTTAGCTTGCATGCTTAGGTTGCATTGCATCTTGCATGCATTCCTTGCCCCTTGATTTGGTGATAGGGATTGGAACTTTAATTTGATTTGGTTTGCATGCATTTGACATAAAAATTGCATACTTGACTCTTTGGGCCATCATGCATGGAAATGCGTGATTGGTGGTCCGAGAATCGAGACACATGCCCCTTTGAGTCATTACCATGATAAGGGACATGGTTGGTGCATATATGTCTTGAATTATGCTGCCATGCTTTGCCTTGCCCTCTGTTGCTGTCAATTGCAGGTTCTGCAGGCATTCCTTGCCGACCAGCAGTATATATTGCCGACCGGCAGTAAACGAGCAGCCGATGGATTTATCTTGTGCCGGTGACTACTCCACACTGCCGGTTGTAATTATATTCAGCCGGTGGTACTCCTCAATGTACAGAGAAGCAGTCCTGAGGTTTTGGCAACCTCCAGAGGAGTGAAGGAAGGAAAACAGAGGCAGCTCATGCATGGCGGCGCATTTCCCGAGGCGATTTACTATTTTCTTAGCTTAATTTGCTTAGTTGATTAGGCAATTTGTAATATTTAATTAGCTTGCGTAGTTAATTAATTTGTAATATTTATTTGGTCCCTCCGAGTGAGGGCAAATCTGTAATAAGTGTGTGTGACTGGCGTGTATGTCTTCCAATCCCCACTTCTTTCTTCCCTTTTATTTACCTGATTATGATGGTAGATTAGGGCATCTTTAAAATTAGCATACCTTATGCTATGCATGCGTGCATCCATACATTTGTATTACATACATTAGGCTCGGTACATCACGCTAACTGCATCTGTACTTCAATTCACAAATTGAATATGTGGTAGTTGATCGCATTTCACATGCCATGTTTAGGGTTAGCCGAGCCTGCCTAGATTGCATTTTTACATGTGATGCATTAGTCATTTTTAACATGAACTAGGACATGCATGTTTGCTGACTAGTTTACTGTTTTGGCACGGAGTACGATGTAAGTATTTATGCTTTAGCATCCCGCATGTGTGTGAGTGTTGCCATGACAGTATGCCTGCCATGCGGCTAAGTGCTTATATGAGATAACTGTTTTGAATACCTGTGGGTGGAGGTTGGATTGTTTGAGTTAGAAAAACTCGTTGAAATCCGTATTTTAGCCTACTTGCGAGTAGCAAATTCCAAAGCGCTTTTCAAAACAAACGGATATGCAATGCTTATTTCCAAATTAGACAATCTAGTCTATACTTGTTTGCTGCGCGCATAACATAGTAATTCTAGGCTAATAAATGGAATAAGAACACGTAATGTTTTCAAAATCGGATATCATGGTTAGTAGAGGCCGGTCTTCGGACCGGGCGAAAGGGGGTGCTCATAGATGACCTTCCCCGATCGTACCCAAGCTCCCGAGCCGAGACAACTCCGGTGATGACGGACATGTGGCCTTCGGCACCGAGTCAGGGTTTCCTAAATTTTCCCATTTTAAGAATATTTAGGTGGCGACTCTGTATCTGGAAAAACAGTCCATGTTTGGCACTACTTTTTCAAAAATCTGTTTCTCAAAACGATTTGCCAGATTTGGACTCTTTGGTTCAGATTAAGAACCGCGACAACAAAAATCGCGAGTCCGAACTGTAGTAGCATAAGGCCCCCCTCCGCGGGCGCGTCTACAGTTGGCTGGGTCATTAGAAGCATATCCCAATATCTACGATGAGGTTGGAGTTGTTAACGGAGTCATTCCTTTGAACAAGTCGAGACTTTATCTAACCCAGACTGATGGTGCGGAAGACGAGTTTCGGAAGAAATTTGCGTTGTACGTTTTGGGGGTCATGTTGTGTCCTACCACAATGACTGCCTTGAAGCCATCGTTCATTCATGCCGTGAAGAACGTAAATGGTATGCGAGCTTGTAATTGGGCAAAGTTGACACTGTAATTCCTTTACAACGGTGTTCGCAAGTATAAGAGTAAAGGTCATCGCGGTGCAACTGGATGTGTTTTCCTGCTAATGGAATGCCAATAACTCGATTGTTTTTTCCATTCCTCCGTTCATATGTTTCATGCATTGTTCTGTCATGGTTCAACAAATTGGCCTTGATTGGGACATACAATGTTACCTGTTTTGTGAGTACGACAAATAACACTCTTCCTGACCAAGTATGGTACTCGCAGAAATATATTTTCTGCGACTACCGTCATGAATTTAGGAACAAAGAGTACAGGGCAAAAAGTATGACAGACCTCAATGGAGGAACCAATTTGCCTACGTTGCGAAGAGGAGAACATAATTGATTGATCTTCATCAGTTTGGAATAATCAATCAGACACAGAATGACACAGGAAATATTATACACATTTGTAGGCAGAGTTGAAGAAGAATATACAGAAGAAACCTTGATAGGACCATTACCAAACCAAACATATTGATTCTAGGAAATGTCTTTTGGGTTACAGCCATTCATATATACAAACATGTATATAACTTTTTTTTCTTGGCTTCATCAATAAAGTCCTTAGTTTGTTGTACATTTTTTTCCCCAAAAAACATTGCATGATATGTGGCTATAAAGTTGACAGCATTGTAAACAAAATCGGTATTCTATGTACGTTCCGCTGCAAAATTGAGAAGAATGAACGTCAGTGTTATTGAATATAGTTGATTTTTGTGGGAAGAATAAATTAATTATGGTGTGCCTCTTAATGTCCATAACTATTGTACCTTGATTGTGTTTGTCTGAGCTCAACAAGTACGTCAGCTACAACACGGTCCACGCCTCGGCTTCATGATTGGGGTGATACCCAAATACGGGAGACGCTGCGACGTATCAGAAGGAAGCAAAATTTCCCAACAATTGCGGTAAGCACTCCAACCACTGTACACATTTCACACCATCGACCCACTTGTCTTCAACATACAATGTCAGACTTCATTTATGCATTTCTATGATTATGTGGAGTTTGATTACAGTAACGACGAAAGCGACGCCGATGATGCTGACATGGATGCATGCCATGTCGAGAACCAACAAAAAGGACAATACGATAAACTCCGTATGAGCAATTTAGAGTCCGACATTCGCGAACTGAAGGAAATGATGAAGCAAGTTCTTCACAACCAAAAAGATTTAATGGAGATGTTGTGACATTTCCAAGGCAAGCAAGTTGTTGACAATGACAAGGTAATCTATCTAATCATTACGCAATTTTGACACAATTGAGCCATATCATTTGAATATGATTTATAAGACTAAGTTCACGAATGTGTTTGTATGATTAGGTGGAAGGAAATGATGTGTGTATCATTAACCTCTCCTCCATTGTTACTGAACTGAAGGAAATGCTAAAACAACTGCTTCAACGTTTCAATTTGGGCTGCAACGAACCATTCACTGAGCAAACCAATTTAGGTGAACTGAAGCAAATGCTACACCACCTCATCGAAGGTATATTCTCTGGACCACAACCGGCAGGCATAGACAAATACGGTGTGGACCCTACTATTGGAGTCAAGGCGCATGACAATGGCGTGGTCAAACCATCTGACGAAGTTAACCCAATGGAGTGTAATATTTCAGATGTACAAGGGGTGGATCACCAATAACAGAATTTGAAGGGAACCTTGGCAAGGGACAAAAGTCATTTCCATGATGGGCCCAAGCTGAACATCGAAAAAGGTGGGGGACAACTAGAAGAATGGAGGCCTTCAGTCGGGGGAAACATACGAAACTGAAGATAAATACACTCCTGACCTTCAATCAGTGAGCGTCAAGAACGTGGCGTGAGATGTGCATACTTCTCCTACTAAGCTTGGCCAACCATTAGGAGCAGCTGGAATCGTTAGAGGAAGTGCAAATGGAAAAGGAAGAGGAAAAGGAAAAGGAAAAGGAAAAATGCGCGGAAGTGGAGTTCAAGCCACTGAGGTCGGGGACATGCAATTGTGCATCGATATCAAAACAAATAGTGGAGTTGACAAAATCAGTTCACCTGTGGATATTGATGGTGTGAATAAGGTGAACAAGGTACAAATACTGCCTTTAATGCCCCACAAGTTCTGAATACCCAATTCATGCCCACATCAATAATGTGAATCACTAATTTTACAATCATCTGTGTTGTATTGTACTAGTTGTCAAACAATTACATATTTGCAGTTATGACAGCTGGCATATGTTTGTACACATTTCTAACAAACTCCGCACCAAACATCACAAGTTGGGAAAACTCTGAGGTTCACAATTTATACATCATTTCACGTTCTTTTTTATGACTACCGACCTTGTAATGTAAGCTTCAATTTTTTTTTATGAAATGTGTAGTGTTAGTTGGCTATTTATTTTTGTAGGACTCGTTGAGGATGTTGGACAGTGAAGGGTTGTTATCGGCGGACGAACAAAAACTTCTCAACTATGTATTTGACGATAGCAAAAATGAAATGTATTGTTTCATTTAGTACTTGCAAATTTTAAATGACAATCCACTGTGAAATAACTATCGTTCTAAGGATCATTATTGCTTGTAGGGACATTGTTGTTTCCATGAATCTCCATGGACGGGCACGTGAAGTTGGTACCCGGCGTGACATGCGCACGCTCAAACCAGGGTCGTGGCTATCCGACACTGTAAGTGTTGGTTGCGCACATATGAATCTGCGTTTTTCAGTACCCCTGAACTCAAAAACCTTTCTAATCAACTTGCCCTGTGTCTTATATACAATGTTCCAGCCAATCAACTTGGTGGTGGCGCAATTGACTAATCGACAGAGGGATTTACACAATAATGGGAGGCATACTGATTGGTTCTTTCTCGTATATCTGTCGGTAAGTAAGTGTTTAAAGCTACGTTGTGTTTTGTGTATGACATATTTTGACAAATGTTTCCGTTAATGACCTTTATGCATTATACATGTAGACTTTGATTCTAAATAAACATACGCAACATGTGCACCATGAAAATATCGTCACATCATTTTTTGGACATGACAGATACACTGGTGCGATTGATGCATGCCAGAGGGTAATATCAATGTTCATCCCGTTATATTAAAACGAAAATATGAAAGCCATTACATGTTTACATGGCCTCTAAACAAGGTCTGCCCTTGTGTTTATGTATAGATTTATATGTCTTTCAATTACAGAGGAGTGCATTAGTTATGCGTTAAAATTGATATGGTGGACCGTGTAGCCTACCTATTTGACTTGTTCCCATCCAACCAACCGAACAAAAGGAAGCTAAATGCGGCACAAATTTTGGTATGTCCTTCTAGTGCATTTCTCAACACTACAACAAACTTGAACATCCTTTACATAAACCAACTTCAACCTTGTGGAACAGGTTCAAACTATGCACGACTTACTACAACTACACTTTGGAAATGATTATGTTACAGACATGCGTAGCTTCCAGCTCCGCATGTTAGATAAGAGGCCAGTACAACAATTGGACGAGTAATCCACAATCCCTCCCTCACATTAATGTGTATGCTACATGACTGACTTAACGAACCTACTGACATTGATGACAAATTTAATGCGAAATTATTTTTGTAGCACGTTTGACTGTGGGATGTTCGTCATCAAATTCATGCAGCAACCTGATTTAAGCCCCAGTCCACACAAGGTACATTCTCCCATTTCATTTCCATTTGTTAATCAAATCCTTCCTTGTATGTCCTGCAATTTTAACTGATTTGTCTTATGATCTTTCTGTACAAAGTTCCATCCCTCTGTGCGTCATAAATTGTTGGTTGACATCGTTATGGATGTCAATAAAGCAAAGATCGCAGAGTACCGGGAGTGCCTTCATATGAGCAATGCCACAAGCTAGGCCAGTGATGGGAATGGGCTGCCAGTACGCCAGTAATTTGGGTAGCAATAGGACTTCACTAATTTTTTATTCTTTGATTTCAATATGGATGTTAATTATGGCTCCCTAGTATTGTTTTTGCTGGATGATGTAAAGATGGACTAACTGCAAAGTGCAAGTCAAATGTAAACATAGATCAAACATGTCGATGTGACTGCTGTCTTAGTACTATTTTGTTTACGCATGTTTCTTGTTCGGATGAATGTGACTAAAACAAATATAATTTACGGCTGTTTTTTTTACTCACATTTGGAGGAATGTACTTGCTGCCCAATTTGTCAGCATAACTTTGATGTCACAACTGTAATAAAAAAATAATTTGAACTTTTTAAAAATAAATAAAAACCAATATAATTACAAAATGAATTTATAATGAAATTTTTTTACTGGCTACTGTCTTAGTTGTATTTTTTATTTGTTACCGAAATGAATTTATAATTTAATTACAAAAAAGGAAAGATTAATTTTCATAAATGAAACCAACCACATTATGAATGAAAACCCAATACTCTTTGTAGGTAAGTTATATACCAACCGATTAGCACATATGACTCCAGCCAAAACAAAAAATGCAACGTCTTACAGGGAAGGTTAAAAAAAACAAAACAAAACAAATCTACATATATGCTGCATCATCAGCAGCGTCTTCTGAAGAGTTGTCCGTACTGTCTGATTTACTGTCCTCATCCACTGTCTTATCAAAGTTCGCTTCGTCTGTCGCCAATTTCTCATCGGTCAGTCAATCAAGGTTCTGCTTCATAGCGCCGACTCGCCGCTCCAAACTTAACAACCGTGTGTCCACTTCATTCAGCCTTTCGTAGATATCTTGCAACTGTTGCAATACAGGAGCAACATGAGCTTCAACAATAGCTTCAATCTTGTTCAAATCAGACATTTTGTAAGAATATGTGTATAGTTTATTTTACTTACTACTTTTTTAAAGAAATGTACAGATTCATAATATTACACAACATTATTCTGTAAGTATTTATAAGATATGGTACATGACTTGTATGTTTTCAGAAGACCTCATGCATTGTGACATACATTGTATTAATTTCTCAAGCTGGCCGAATTCATCTTGCACAAATTCATTCCTTCTTGCATACACCAAGTCATCCGTTCAGTACCCCTGATCGTCCATTATTTGGCATTTCTAACACACATGTATTGTACCTTCCATCAGTACTATCCCACTATTATTGATTTCCACACCCACAATTTATCATACATTCACATTCATCATTTGTATTTGTGCCCCAACCCAACTTTTGGTCTACCCCAACCCAATTACATGTCTACTCATCCATAAAGCTTAGCAAAATTCCTCTTATCAAATACATATGCCTTTCCAACTACACCGAACCTATTAAATGAAATATTCAAAATAATTAATTTGCTTTTACTCAGTTTGGGTAGGTGTTGCCACCAAACAACAATAACTGTATTCACATCTTTAAACGTACCACCAACGTATTAATGACTACGGGTTTAAGGTAATTTAACATTTACAACCAGCCACAAAAAAGTTTGCAACCAGTGTTATTTCCTTTGCATTTGGGTTTGTTTTTGCGTCCGTATATTCTTCGCGAACCTGCGAAAACAAAGTTGGACTCAATCAAGAACCATCACACCTATGGATGCACACCACGGTAAACGCAGTCGTGGACAATCACTTGTAAGGGCTGACAGCTCCCGACCGAAGTCACCAGAATTTGATTATGCAGGTGGGTATATCGATTCCTTCGGTGATTGACGTTTCTTTGAAACAGGGTTCCCACTGTGGAGTTTTGAACCTCTACGGGATTACAATTGCACCCCAATACAAGATGTTAGCCTGGGGAAGTATTTTGGAATTCCAGTTTCACTGTTTGCCAAACGAGTTCAGTGTGAACACCACTGTCAATGTGTTTTTGTCAAGGTTACTAAAACTCGATCGGTTGAAATGCAGCGGCAATTCCCTCATGTCAGCGAGTCCCAAGTTAGGCATCGTTTGCAAAGTGAGATTGATCAAATGACTCGTCGACTCATTAGGCACTCACACCTAGAGGACGCAAAGGCAGAGTCGAAGATAGATGGATCGAACCCAGCATCTGTGATCAAGGCTATAACAGAGGATCCTGCGCTGGTGTCGAACCCTGACCTTTCAGATTACTCAGACTCCGAGGTTGTTGATTTGAGCGAGGATTAGGAGACCTGGACATGTGTATGACATAGTAAGCGTAGTGTTGTAAGATGCCATCGTGGTGCGAACAAAATATGACTTAGAAACTAACAAACCGTCAAACTCTGCTAACCATTTCAACGGTGCATGCGCTAATGTCTTCATCATTTCCGCTTTGTTGAAGGTATTTTTTTGGGTCATCGTCATCGATTAAGCTGTCTTATGATTTTTGTTGGTACAATGACAAGGTAATTTTTTTTGTAATGTCATTGATCGATATCAGAAGCTATCATTAACCTATGTTTTGTTGATTACTTCATGTTTTGTGAATCGTTGAATATGGACAATAAGGTTTAAGTGTCAGAATCATTGAATGGAATCACAGCTGTAATTGCAAAAAAAAATTGTGCACGATCGGCCAAAGGTCTCATACACTCTAACATCAATATAGGCACAAATGTTTTGTTTTTTCAAACACAACGGTTGTATAGAAGCATACCCTGTGGGGCATTAGCAATTTCTCTCCCATTGTGCATTGTTATGAACTAATCAACTCCCCTTTAAACAAAAAAATACACAATAGACCATTCATAAACAGAGTATTGATATTCATTAATGAAGAAGTCAGCACAATGGTGAAGAAATATACCACGCATTCTGTGCAATACAAAAAAAAATGATATATACACTAGTTTAGGATATGGGGAAGAGAATGGCTAGAAGCTAGAGGACCCCATTCTGATTGAGCATCTGCGAGCATGGCTTGGGCTTGAGCAGCTACAGAACCAAACCATCAAAAACTAGATCTGCCAAATCTGCTTTAAACTTGCTAACAGATAATAGTTGAGGCCATAGATAAGTGACAAATAGATACTAGTTGACAGATAATAGATCTGCCAAATCTGTTCATTACAAACAAACCAGCAACAGATAACAGAAGTTGTTCATTACAACCAAAATTCATGCACCCAAATAACAGAACCTGCAACAGATAACTGGCCACAGATAAGTGACAAAGCACCCACAAAATTCAGTCATCCACAAAGCATCCACAAAATGAATCCACATAGCATCCACAAAAATGAATCCACCTAGCATCCACAAAATTCATCCACAGATCTGCCAAATAGCATCCACAAAGCTCTAACAATGAGACCAATGTTTTTCAAAATTCATTCCATGATAAAATTATAAGTTACATCATAATAACTTATTAAATTCATTCCGTACATTCATTCCATAATAAAATTTATTCCACAAAGCTATTAAGTAAGTTACATAAGCTACATCATAATAAAATTCATTCCATAAACATTAGTTACATCATGAAGTACAATACAATCAAAACTGGTACAAACTTCCATTCAATTTCCCAAAATATAATAAAGTACAAAAGTTACATGATCAAGTACAAAATGATAGAAAATATAATGAAATGCACCATCACTTTGATATTATTTTCTATCCTTTCAAGCCTTCGACCATGGTCATTTTCCAAGTCATCAAGCCTCGTCCTTACATCGTTAAAGTCTTCTACTATTATAGCATCACAAGCTCTAGTGTTGGAACGGATTCTGGACGTAACGTCTTCACCATCTTCATCCACGAACTTGAAGTAATTGCAATGGGGAGTGGGAGTAGGAGTGGGAGTGGTACTCTACAATGCATGACAATCAGTTAGTTGAATACAACAAATATTAATGTGACTACTAAAGGATTAAAATTTCCAATACATACTTACATATTTTGATGGGCAAACAAAGAACAAACGCCCTTAATTTCCATTCTCATTGGTTCTTACAATGGTGGTGTTTGGGAACTTGGTTCCCAAATTTTTTTCTCATTTTTTCCACTAAAAGACAAAAGTTTTGCAAAACCAAAAAAAACAAATCCAAACAAAATATCACATCCAACCCCATAATCATTTCACTTTTTCTCTCACAAATATCACATCCAACCACAAAAAAATCTAACTATCTTCCCAAATACTAAAAATTTCTTATCCAATAATATCCTACAACTAAAAAAACCTACATAAAAACCCACTTCCCAAACACCCACAATATATATGGCAGCAGTTCTTCCACAATTGCACAGCCTCGGTTGTAATCTTATGTTGCTATTGTTAGATGAAGCCATTTTTTAAATCTGCATACATGAGAAATTTGTAGTGCTATGCTATGCTTGTGTTTGATGGGGTTAATAGCAGTTCTATTTGAATTTGAGGGACAGAGTGTGTCTTTACTGAAAACATCTATTTGCTCAAACTGTCATGTTTAATAGCATTTGAACAGAGGTTACACAGACTAAACTGTTAATAGCATTTGAACAAACATGGCAGTTCAATAATTTTTTTCAGTTTCAAACATAGCATTTGTGATTAATTACACACATAGAATTTTCAAACTGAACAAACATGGCAGTTTTACAAACATATCAGTTTAATGTCAATTCAATTATCAATCACACATGTTACACAACTATTATCAACAAATCATACTGAAGTGAAATGATTATGGGCAGATTGTTGAAGAGTGTGATTCAACTAATACTTATTAAACTGAAATAGTTATCAACAAATCACACATGTGATTTTCAACAAAGCACATTGAAATACTTATCAACAAATCAATAATAGTTATGAACATTTCAGTTCAGTTTGATAATAGTTATCAATGTTGATAATAGTTAATTCAATTCACGCAGCTAACATATTAGTTGATAGCAGTTCATTACAACAAATCATGCGTGATTGATAACAAATACACCAAAATTCAATTATCAATCACACATTGAAAATTAGATAACTATATGCATTTGTTCAACTAATTATCAATCTGCATAATCGTACTATGTTCTGCAAAGATGTGATCCTTTCATTTTATGTTCGATTACTTTTTGCATAATCATACTACGTTCTACAAAAATTATACTTTAACTGTAAAAGGTAAATGCATATATGTTCCTCACAATATGTTCCACATTTATCAATCATACCATTTATCTATCTGCATAACAGTAATTTTCAAAGCTCTAATTTTCAAAGTCCTAATTTTGAATGAATAATTTTGAAAGCCCTAATTTTGGAAGCCCTAATTTCCAAATTTCAAATCTATTTTGTCAATCACAACCCCAACTTTTTGATTTCAGTGTTTGGAGGACGAACCTTGTTTATCTATGGCCTGAAAGCCCACGTTCTCCTCAACAAATTCTTTCGCTACAGCCAATGGTGGCCGCGGTAGAGCTATGGTTCGCAAAGCAGAGAAAATGAGGGCTACAGCGGTGGGTTGGGTTTACGAGTGGGTCGCCGTCGGGAGTGGTCGCCGGTTAAGCTGGGTTCGGTGGAGGAGGAGTGAGTGTGAGAGTAAGGGAGAGTGAGAGTGAGAGTGAGATTGAAGTGTATACTCTGTATAACCTGTATAGTAGAGTGGGAAAACGAAAATTTTTATTTCTTTATTTTCATTTTTAGTCAGAAAGCCAAAAATTCACTAAAAAAATCAAAAAGCCAACAACTCATACAAAAAAGTCAAAGATTTTTTTTTCTCTCTACTTTTTGCACATCTTTTCGTAAAAAAGTCAAAAAGTCTTCCCAAACATACTAGTTTTTTCTAGCTCATATTTTAGCCAAATAGCCAAAAAATTTCTAAATTAGCTTATTTCCAAACGAGGCCAGTCTCCATTTTAGTCATGACGCAGGCAGTGAGAAAACATTGAACCGACAACAAATGTTGTAGTGAGGGGGCAATATTAGTACAAGTAACTATAGGGGGTGGGATTATTACTGAGGAAATTATTAGTTAGGGGACTGGCAGTGATGGGACTACAAGTAATATTGTCATGGTTTAGGTCTGGTTTAGCATGTTTTTAAGAAGACAAAAAGTAAAAAAAGTTATTGAAAAAACTAAAAAGTTACCACTAGTCACAAATTAAAATTTTAAAAAACATAAATTACTTGATGCAAATTACAAGTAATAATGTATGACACAGTGATTAGTCTGTCCCGGTACAAATTACACATGGATGCACAACAAAATTACACAGGATAGTGTTGTTCGGTCTATGGGACCTTATCACAGGTCCCGTTTTGATAATCTTAACCGTTCAATGTGTAGAACTCATCGAGTACTATATGTCTATCAGAAATCATGTTTATCGGATATCGCTAACTATATGATCAAATCAGTTTTGTATAAAAATAAGAGATGGTGTTATAGTTAACGGTTGAAAGAAAATTACTCCGATCAGATAGCTATCGATATCCGATCAACATGATTTTCATAGGCATGTAGTACTCAACGAGTTGTAGACATTTAACGATTCATATTATCAAAACGGGTCCCGTGATGGCCCCCACAGGCCGAACAGCACTGCCCAATGCAATGTCCAATATTTGTGTATTCAGAATACGTTGGGATTATGATACCCTCCATAGATGGGATTAGTAGTCCCCCATGGGAGATGGTATTAGAAAACCAATCGTTTCGATATACAAGTAGATTTGCTGGTTTGGCCCCTGTTATCCTATGTAATGTACTTACTGTACTTCCTTAGTAATTAATTTACTGTCTCAGTTTGTTTGTACTTATGCAATCGATATGTCCAGTCCTGAACGAAAATAATTTACGCCTCGTTTCGCATGTAACAGTTTTACCTTAACAAGCCAATAAGCACTACAAAACACCAACAACCCTAATAATATGTGTAATAACCGAAGTTAATAGTATAATAAGAGGTATACGAAAGTAATTGTTTTTGTACATTATGACGTGGTGCCTCTAACTCCTATCTGTGAAAACAAAATTAACTATTACTAATCCACTACTTATTACTGTGAAGAAGTATTTTGTTAAGTCTATCGCTAATATTCTAGTTACATCCACAATGGATGTGTTACTATATTTGTTATTGTCAACTGTTAATTTTTGGCCAACGAAGTTTCTTGTTTGGTGATGCAGTGCAGCGGCTAAGGGCAATGTTACTGACCATAATTAGTGTGCAATGTTAGATTGCCTATTAACAGTAGTTACTGTTTTAACCGTCGGGGGAGAGGTAGGGAAATGCTGGGCGAAAGCCCTCTCGGGCATCCGGCCGAGAGTCCCACCGGACGTCCACTACAATAATTTCTGTACCGGTCGCTGAACTACAATTTCTTTTTTTGGGGTTTTTTGTACTTGTTCACAAATTTTTGCTGCCTGCAATTTTTTTTAACTGAAATTAATTATACACATTTGTTTATTACATATATATATATATATATATTTATAATTTCTGTCAGACACGGATCTTAATACACCCTTTAATCCATCCATTGTATCATCATTTACACAGTTTGCCCTCTTTGTTTGGACTGCATAAGCAGGGAATGTAATCCACCAGACTGTTAGTCGTGCGATACATTGTCCGTCGACTAGTCGGTTCGGGTGTATTTGTATCGTATGTTTGTTTACTCATCGGATTAGATGCCTAGATTAGAGTATTTGTAGTGAATCAAATGTTTGGTTCGACGGACTGGATAAGGATAAATTACCAATTTATATTTAATTTATAATACTAAATTTGTAATCTATAATTCATAACTGATTAATTCATAGGGCCATACGAAATTTAATTTTTAATTTATAGGCTGAAAATTTAATTTAACGTTACCCTACCTTACACTACGCCTCATTTGTGAAAAATAAACAAAAACAAAAAAAATAGCAAAAATAATTAATAAGATAAAATGGCACGTCAAACCTATAATCAATGTAAATTTCCTGTCACAAATATCATATTCAACTACAACAAAATCTATTATCTTTCAAAACACAAAAAAAATAAATTTAAAAATATGAAAATACTAAAATAACATATTAAAGTAGCAACTTCCTAACCACCTTAGGGCTGGTTTGGCATGTTTAAAAAAAGTCAAAGAGTCACAAAATCACTACTTTTATTTAAATCACATCATCTTATTTAAGTCACATCACCTCTCTAACACATCACTTCAACCCCAATCCAAACGGAACTCATATTTCATAAAAAGTCAAAAAGTACACTTATTTAGATTATCCCAAATATTTAATATGTAGTGTCACGTACGTTTCCAATTCCCTCCAAAATTTGGAACAAAAACCAAAGTTGGTAGATAAAGCCTATAAAATCCCACAGAGGCAGGACTTTTCATGATGACCCACAGGCCGTAGCCTTTCTAATCTCACCAACTCACTTCCATTTCCCACATACAATTTTGGCAACTTTGCTGTCCCTCATTCTCTCTCCATTTCGGTTTTGCTGTCCATCTCCAGTAACACACTCTCTCTCTTTCTGTCTCTCTGTCTCTTCATTTCGACTGCGCTAGCTCGCTAACAGTAGCACTCACCATTTTCTCGGGCATGTGTGAGTTTGTCTATTTTTTCTTTCGAAGCACATTATTATTATGACTTGCTGTGTTCCACTCGCACGACGCATTCATTTCTCAACTATTAAACTGTTCCTCGTTAGGTCATTGAAACCATACGTACGATTAGGTATACAAACTACACGGGTGACAAACTGATATTGCCATTGAAGAGTTCCATAGTGATTATAACTGCTGCATGAACGGTCTTGGTTGAGTAGTGTAGCCGGTTTTTTATTTCTCTACATGAATGTAAGTTTTGTATGGGTGCTCTTGGGTTGAATGTCCGATGTGGCCCTGTTTGAAGTGTGCGTATTGTTTGTTGTTTCTGGCTTCCTTGCAAGATTTCTTATTGGTCGTTTGTCCAAAAGCCTTCGCGAAGGTGGTACCAAATGACTGGCCATTCTCGTCAGTGCAAACGAAGTTGTAGTCATATTATGCTGTTTCGCTTGCATACGAAGTTGTTGCACTTCTAGTTCTTTATATGTGTAATGTCATGCCAATTTTCTGTATTGGTGTTGGTTGATGCAGTTTTTGGTGTTACTAACTAACCTGATGCACTAACCCAAATAGACTACGTCCAGGCACGGAGGCACGACCGGCCCAGGGGGGGTCACGTGTCCCTATTTAGGATAACTCTGCCTTTGTCGTGAACAACTATTAACAGGAACTACAACCTTTCTGCACTTGTTTGTGAACTTATATGTCATAACTCTTGTCCGAGAACGTGTCAAATTTGGGGAAGTATGCATGTTATTCGTGGATTGACCTTATATCATTTTGCATTACAGCCGCCGTACGTGGCCACTATTAAGATTTTATACAAGTGCTTTATTACTTCATTTTTTTGTTGTTCGTTGTAACGACAATATTTGTCGCAGGGGAGATGCAGTGGATGGTGCTCTAGTTTACTGACAAAAAGAATGATTACCTCCTGGCAAGTGGCCAACCCAAAGACTGTAACGCCACTGCCTGGGGCCCCCACTTAGGCTGACAAATTGGGTCTATGGGAAAACATTATAACACCAACGTACCTCTGGTAATGAGTTCAGTCTTTAATTTATGTCGCACTTGCTCAAATAAAGCTTGACCATTATATGTGCAAGCATTGAAGTGGTCAATACTATTTACATAAGATTACCACAAAATGAGTACAATATATGGCCAATTAATTTTCATAAAACAGTGGCATGCAATAGGTGCATAAATTAACGACAACATATCATACTTGAACAATAAACGAAAAGTACAACTCGTACAATGTACGTACGACTGAATGGTCCATTCATTGTAAGTTGTTAACAGTGAATTTTGTTTTGTACAATTTGAGAGTAACGTTCTTTCTGCATCCTTATCAAAATTGCATGAAATTCTTTGCAGGAATTATCGTAATTGGATATGGGCGATATGTCAGACAATGCAAAGCAACTGTGAGTTTATGTCGTTCACTATTTCATACAATTAGGTTTGCAAGGATATGTTTCCTGTGCGTACTAAACTCCACGGTGTGTTCGTGTAGGACATATTATGGCGGTATGTACTATCATCAGGAGGTTGTGCGATTTGAGTTTCACACATTTACGATAGCCTCAAATTGCACCATAAATTTCGTGTGATGGATTAAAACTCTGTCCATTTCTTAGCAGAATATGTGCACATACGGCACATGTCGCGTATTCTACGGAGAGAAATTGTGAAATCCATAACTGATTGAGTTATACTAAACCACTTCAGTTAATAATTTTTCGTCACAACGAAAAATGACATTACCAATTTCACGAAAATGGCACAACTTTTGAAATGGCAAGGCAAGATTGACTGCCTTTAAAGTTAACCAATGAAGATGATAGAATGCACAAAACGTACATACCACTGATGTAATTTGGCCTTCAATAAAATTTCATTTACGCAGATATTTGTTACAGGCAAAGGAAAATATTGAAGCCAAGTGGCGAAAGTTCACGAATCAAAACGGTTGACATTACCGAGCCCCCTCGTTGAAAGCGGCCAGTTGGACCATTTATTTTTTGCAGGTTCGATCCGTGTCCTTCAAAGTGGCTCACAGTATGAATCCCTCTCGTCAGAAATGACTGACAGTATATTTGCACAATTGTGCATTACATATTTTGTACTCATAGTTTGCGCCTGTGCAAATTTCACTTTGTACTCACAGGAAATTAAGATTTTAGAGATAAAAAATAAGGGCCAAAATAATTTTTTATAAACCTAATTGTTATTGCAGAAATCATGTGGTTATTATATTTTTAGCAACGAAAATTGGACATTACTGATGCATTATTATGTAGTTGGGACCAAATTTGTTTGTGTCACAAAGGAAACCAAATTTGTTTGTGTCACAAATTGGTCCCTAAATGTCAATGGTTATGATTTGTGTACATAAATGTATATATATCCATCCATATCTAACATGTACTTATGCCGAAATTCACAATGGTTGCAGCCGGCAACAATTCAAGAAAAGACAAGAAGCAGACAACCCCGGATCGAAAATGGTTAGTGTGCAAACATGTACTAAGTAGAGTACAGTGATGGAAACACGTGACTGCTGTGATAGCAAAGTATGGACTTCTATTCCATGCGCACACCAGTCATGTGCTTCTATTGTGTCGCATTTAGCGATTTCCAGCAGTCATAGACGGCATATTGCATGTTCTTATAAACTCTGATTATTTGTAAAAGTCCATGTCCGTTTTTATTTCAAATGTGTGCGAAATAGTAATTTGTATGTGCAATCATATGTAAATACCACCAAATGTGCACACATTGCGAGTGATACAACTTGTGGTGTCAATTATTTTGGACTTACAGTTCTTATTTGTCCTGTATGTGCGTCACGTTGGTGTAACACTTACAGAGCAGGAAGGATATTGGGGAAAGGTGGAAGGAACTCCCCTGTGATGAGAAGAAGAGGTTTCAGGACATGACTAAGGCAAGTGCCAAGGAACTGGGCGAAGAAGTTGCAAAGAAATCTGCAAAGGTACTTACGTACTTAATGTTTTCGTAACTGCAATTGGGGAGGACCTGCTATCGACACAATGTTAGTTAAATTTTTGTATTAATGTTCACGTTAATAACATTGCAGAGTAAAATGCAACTCCGCATATCATTGAAGGCAATTGTTGATATAGTGAACCGATGTAACGAAGCACAGAAGCAGACAGTCATTGATATTGGGTTCAGTGGCCTCCTCGGGTTAAAGTGTACCCGTATAGATCACAACTTATGCCAATGGTTAGTACAGAACTTCGATCCCGACATGTGTTCATTAACTATTCATGGCCGTCACCTGAGGCTCACCTCTGAGGAAGTGCATGTCTTATTGGGTATACGGTCATAAGGCAATGACGTGCAGTTCACTGGTTCAATAGACACATATCCCAATATCTACGAAGAGGTTGGAGCTGTTAAGGGAGTCATTCCTTTGAACCAGTTGAGAGTTTATCTAACTGAGAGTGATAGTGCGAACGACGAGTTTCGACAAAAGTTTGCACTGTACGTGTTGGGGGCCATATTGTGTCCTACCACAATGACCGCCTTGAGCCTGTTGTTCGTTTATGCTGTGAAGGACGTGACCGGTATGAGGGCATGTAATTGAGCAAAGTTGACACTGCAATTCTTTGTCAAAGGTGTTCGGAAGTATAAGATGAAAGGTCAACGCGAGGCAACTGGATGTGTTTTCCTTCTAATGGTAACGTAATCGACCGTTGTTTGTTTGTACCATGCCGATTTCATATTTCATCCATTGCTGTGCATAGGGTTCAATAAAATGGCAGTCGTTGCGAAATATAAACTTACCTGTTATTGAATAACATGACAAATATACTTGTACGGGCCACATTTTTGTAACCAGAAAGAACTTATCTTTTTAACCGGAAAGTTGCATGGGGATTCTGCCATCGAGACACATAAACACATAGATATGATTGTGTTGTAAGTTGTATACATGGTTAACAAATACGGATTATTTTGCTCGAAATTGTATACTAAATATCTTTTCCCCCTTATAATGTAGCTATTTTACTTGGATCGTTTTGCCCCTCCCTGTAAGAGTACGTCGGCTACTACACGCTCCACCCCTCGGCTAAATGCTTGGGGTGATGCCGAAATACGGGAAACACAGCGACGTATATGAAGGAAGCAAATGTTGGAGCAACATGAGGTAATCAACCCATTCGTTGTGCACATTTGACAGCATTGCCCCACCTGTGTCATGGAAACAGTGACAGACTGAATTTGTGTTCCTATGACTAGGTGACAAGCAGTGACAAACAGTGACCCATTCCTTAGCGTATGCCATATTTTCACTTTGTTCCTCCCTATTTACTCTCAAATACTCGAACTTTTGTGGGAAAAACATGAAGTTTCCATCTGGACAATATTGTAACCTTACAAATTCAATTTTATGTACTACTTCCGTTATCAAATGAATTTTGGTTAAGCCCTGAAGTCAGATTTTTGGAAAAGCTTGAAGATTTTGGTTTTTTAACCTTGTAAAAAGGTCAAAACATTGCCATTCAGTTATTGTTAGTTAGTTTGTAATTGAAAGTTTGTCTTTGTTTATCTAAATGGGAAAAGGTCAAGTGGTAAACATGGGATCGACTGTGAGGTTTTTATCCACACCAGATGAGCATCATTTACAACAAATTCTTTGTTCATTTCAGACAAATGGAGTAATTAATTTTCATGAGATATATTTAATATGTAAGTGTGTACACATATGTTGTGTGTAACTTAAGAAAGCGGACCGAAACTTTACAATTCACAGTTGAGATCGATTAACGATTCAGTACATTACCATTTTCATTCATGATTTGAATCCCGATTTGACAACTATGTTAGGTGGAGTTTCATCCAATAATAAAGGAAAGCAACGATATTGATGACGCAATCGACACACACCATGTCAATAACAAACAGAAACCACAAATTGATGAAGTTCGTTTGAGCAAGGTTGAGTCTGACATTGGTGAACTAAAGGAAACCATGAAGCAAGTGCTTCACAGCAATGCGGAAATAAGGGACATGTTGCTCAATTTTCTAGGGAAAGAAGTTGTTGACAATGCAAAGGTAAGCAAAAGCAATCAGTACACATGCTTCACATTGTTCACAGAGGTTACTTGAAGATGAAATATCGTATTAAGTTAATGTATGTGTTTGTGTGATTAGGTGGAGTCGACTGAAAGAAATTGTAACATTAACATATTCTCCAGCATTGGTGAACTCAAAGGAATGCTGAACGAACAGGTTGTAGCTATATTGTCTGGGAAACAACCGTTCAATGAACAAACACATATTGTTGAAATGAAGTAAATGATGCAGAAAGTGCTGGAAGGTTTATCGGAAACAGCACAATTGCCTCGCACAGAGGAAAAGGGTGTTGACCCTAGCGTAGGAGTTGAGTTGCATGACGGCGGCGTGGTCTTCCCAAATTATTATGGTAGCCCAATAGAGGCTAATCTTCAAGATTTACAGGGGGTGGATTGGGAGGACAATAATGTGAATGGAATATTGTCCAATGAGATAATTGATATGCACGTTGGACAATTGTGTACCGTCCAAGAAGTTTGGGACACGCACAACAACCGTGGCCTTGCCTTGGAGGAAACATATGCAAGCAAAGAAAGCAAATCTCTTTCAATTTAATTTTTGGCCATCAAGAACGTTGCAAAAGAGAGTTGATCTTCCTTTGATGATTTGTAAACCTTGCCTCCAATTCGAGGAGAAGCAAACAATGTGCATCCTTTTGCTGGTAAGCTTGCCCAAACATTGGGAGCGGGACAAATTGTAACAGGCAGACGAAAGGGAAGAGGAGGAGGTGTTGAAGCCACAGACGTAGGGGATATACATTCGTGCAACGATAGCAAAATAAGTACTCGACTTACCGCAGAAAAATTTTCAAGTCGCCACATCACTTCACCTTTCGTATGTTTCATTACCAATTGATGCCGACAACATTACTAATCATAATTGAACCATTATTTGTGTTGTATTTTAATAGTTGTCATTCTAGTGCAAGTTTGCACTAACAAATGTTGTACAATTGTCTTACAGATTGCGGACAAAGTCCTGTCCAAACTGCACAGGTTGGAGAAGTGGTTCCGTTCAGAGGTTAGACATCGCTTCACCAATTTTAGATGAATAAGGATGTGTTATGTATTTTGTAAATTTATTTTTCTGAACTGTGTTCAGTTAGTTAATTGTTTATATTAATAGGAGGAGTTGATGTTACTTGATTGTTTATATTGATAGAAGGACTTGATGACACTGGAGAGCATAGAGGTTTTATTAGCAGCTGAACACAAAGTTGTTGACTCTGTACTTGACGACAGAAAAAATGAAAAGTACGGATGAGTTTAGTACTCGCAATTAACCTGTTCCGTAGTATTTGTGAAATAAGTTTGAATTCCACAATTTTCATTTATCGTGCTATGTTTATTTGGTTTTTGTAGCTATCAGTTCTTTAATTTTTCATTCTGTATGATTTTGATTTTCGTATAATGGGTTTATCCATGTCATATGTAGGATTTTATTTGAATTTAATGCAGTGGCCTAGGCAAAGATCACTGGCTAAACTTCCTATTTGAAGTTTTCTTCTCTTGGTCTTATCCTGCACACATGTAGCTATTGAGAAAATTGCAAATCACTGATATTTTCACAAAATATTTACAAATTCATGAAAAACTTTATAATTTTAATTATGAAACTTAATAAAGTTTACCAATGATTTGCAAATTTTTTTGAAAACTTATACTGAAGTGCAATTTTCCCTAGCTATTTTCTTCTAGTCTGCTTATATTTGCCATTTTGATCATTTTGGGATATTGTTGGCTCCAGTTTGTAAAATACATGTGGTTTTTTTTTAACTTGCTCACTTGTAAATAAGCATTTAAATTTTCACATATTATTTTAGAAAATACTATTGGACATGTCATAAGTTGTAATATCTAAAACTTTTTCTTTTATTTTTTTTTTGAAAAACTTAAAACTAATCTTAATTGGATTGGAGAGTAGTAGAATCAGGAATATCTGCCATAGTTCTACAACAGAAAAAAACTAATCTTATGTTATAGGGTTAAGCCAGATACGTTTAAATTTTACTAGGCTGTAGGTTGCTTCTTACTGGTTCATGGATACATTTAATGTAGGGACATTGTCGTGTTTATGAATCTTCATGAAATGCCTTGCGAATGTGCTACGCGACGTGACATGCGCACACTTAAACTAGGGGCATGGCTATTCGACACTGTAAGTCGTGGCATCTGACAATGTTATTTCTACTATATTTGTATGATGGACATTTTCATGTAGGGACATTATTATTTCGTATTACATTTAAACAAATTGCAAACCTTATTTCGCAAGTTGCCTCGTCTGTTACAATGTTCCAACCAATCAACTTGGTCGCGGTTCAATTGACTAACAGATAACGGCAAGTACACAAAGACGGGAGGCATACTGCGTGGTTCTTTCTAGTATATCTATCGGTAAGTAAGTGTTTTAGGTCGATTATGTATTATAGAAGACATATTTTCAGAAAACTTTGGCTGACTAAAATTTACACACCAAACATGCAGACTTTGATACTAAATCAAAAAACTCAACCTCTGAACCATGAAAATATCGTCAAATCATATTTTGGACATGACAGATATACTGGGGTGCTTGATGCATGTCAGAAGGTAATATGAATGTCCATCCCATTGAAGCGAGTAGATTTAATATGAACATCGGTAATATGAATGTCGATCCCATTTACATGAATGTCAATGTAAATATGAAAGTGCGTACATGTTCGCATGCCCTCTAAACAATGTCTTCACTTGTGTTTATGTATAGATTTACATACCTTTCAATTATAGAGGAGTACATTGGGTGTGCCTAAAAATAGATATGGTAGACCGTATGGCGTACCTATTTGACTCATTAGCATCCGCCACACTGGATACTAACAAGCTGAACACGGCAAAAATGTTGGTATGTTGTGCTGAATTTCACAAATCTACTTCCACACTGTCACATCCTTCACATAAACTAACCGTCTCATTCTGCAATTGGTTCAAACAATGCATGCCTTACTACAACTACAGTTTAGAAATGAATATGCTGTAGACGTGCGTACCTTTGATGTCCGCATGCTAGAAAAAAGGCCATTACAATAACTGGACGAGTAATCCACAAACCCTGCGTCACATTTACTTGACTCCTGAATGACTCATTTAACGAACTTGCTTATATTTACGAGAAACTGAATGTTACATTTCATTTGTAGCACTTTCGACTGTGGGATGTTTATGATCAAGTACATGCAGCGGCTTGATATACCCAGCAGTCCACACAAGGTACATTCTACCGCTTCATTTCCAATTGCGAAATAAATCCGTTTATTTCCTACCGCTGTAACTGTACCTGATTTGTGTTATTCACTTTCTCTACATAGTTTCATCCCTCTGTGCGTCGGAAGTTGGTGCTTGGCTTTGTTATGGATGTGAATAATTCAAAGATCGGCGAGTATCTTTCGTGCATGTGATTGATTGCAATTACAACAAATAGGGCAGTGATTTTATCATGGCCTGCCAGTACGAGAGTAATTTCGATGCCCAACCATAACTGGATTACTGCATCAGCTTGTCGTGACAACTTTTTAGGTCACAGCTGTGATAATACTAATTTCCCACGCGTATTGATTGTACACATAATTCCAATGTTTGGGACTAGAACAAACGACGGAAAGTAGTAATGTTTGTTTACTTTTATCGTGGCCTGTACGTAATGTGATACAAATAATTCCAATCTTATGGGTACAGAACAAACAATGCAATTTGATATTTGTCCAAATGAATATAGTAATGTTTGTCCAATGCAATGTGATATTTGTCCAACAAACAATGCAAGTTGAAAGTAGTAATGTTTGTTCGCTTTTACCACATGAATTATGTTTGTTCGCTTTTTTTGAATGCCATAATTTTGTCCAAAACAAAGCAAAAAAAATCCCACAAAACAAACAAATAGCAGTGACTATAATGCACCAACAGGGGTCCACCTGTCCACAGGAATTCATGTGGTAAACAAACTGTTGTAATTCTCCTATCGAACCACCTTACTATTATGTTTCCAACTGTCCCTGCACATTGTGGACTTCACATATTCAGGTCAAGCTCTGCATTCTGCCAATGACCGTTTCTGCAATCCACCCAGTTAGTCCATGCAATATCCTCATAATTGTTGCACCATGTGGGCCCTCACGTACAGTTAAACTAAACCCCTTTCATATGTGTAATGATGGACTCTGACGTTGACTTTCGCACATGTCATGTTGTGGTTGATCCACGTGTGAATAGGCACAAACAAGTACAAATTTTAAACCACAAACAATGTCATGTTGCATACTATCTGGTTGTTTCTAGTATATCAGTCGGTAAGTAAGTGTTTTACGCCAGTTGTGTATTGTAGATGACATATTTTTATAAATATTTGGCTGACTGACTTTACATACTAAATATGCAGACTTTGATACTAAATAAATATACTAAACATCTGTATATGACAGATATACTGGTGTGAAGAAGTATGACATCCTTTACATAAACGAATCCTTAGAAGGGCAGCCACATAGAAGATATATAAATGGAAGATATGTGAAGAAGTATTATCCAACCATGTGGGAAACTTTGAAGGGGAGTTGATTACTTCATGACAATGCACAAACGGAGAAAAATTGCACACAAAAAAAAAAAAAACCATACAACAGACCATTCAAAAACAGAGTATTGATATTCATTAATGAACAAGTCTGCACAATGGTCTGATAGATAGCACGCATTCTGTGCAATACAAAAGAATACATATATAAACTAGTCTAGGATTTGGGGAAGAGAATGGCTAGAACACCCCATTCTGATTGAGCATCTGCCAGCATGGCTTGGACTCGGTCCAACTTAGCTTTAGTTGTCTAAATTGATGCAAGACGATGTCTAATTTGGGAGAGCATCATCCTTGCTTCTTAATTAAGCTGGTCATGTTGCTACTGCTGATGAGCCATTCTTTGTTGGACAGAGGCAAGTTCTGCCATGAGTTTGGTTTCCTTAAGTTCAAGTGCTGAGTGTTGCTCAAGAATGGCTACAGAGGTTTGCTGGCTAAGTTTGAGTGAAGTAGATATGGTGTGGGCTTCGTTTAGGAAATCTTTTTTGGTTTGAATATCCTTCGAGCAAGTCTGAACCATCTCTGAAAGGGTTGGTCATTTCGTGATGATCTTGGCCAATTGCTTTAGTTGAATGGGGTTGAAAGGATTAGGGAAGAGGTTTAGAACAGCAGAAAGGCAGGCCAAGGTTTTATCAGGTTTGTGGAGAATGATTTCTTCAACTGGGGCGTTAATGAGGTTGATGAAGGGGGTTAAGGTTTGTTGCGTTTCAGCATGAAAGAGGTGTAGCCTTTGAGGCAATGGAGATATTTCGTCTAGATGTTGTTGAAGAATAGAAAGTTCAGCCCAAATATCCTAACATGGAACAATGGCCTGTGTACATTAATAGTTTGGTGAGAATATATGCTTGCAAGTAATAAAGAGTAAATAGGATGAGGTTGGAAATGGTAGTACCTTTCCTCATAAAGTGCTCGCAGACGGTTGGCCTTGTTCGGCTGTGGTTGTGGCAGCAGGAGGAGTTGTTTCAGGTACTGATGAAATGGCAGCATCAGTGCCTTCAGGCTCTTTTTCTAGTTCTGGTAAGAGGGGAAAGTCATGAGGACCTTCAAGTTATTTCTTAGACATTGGTCGTGGAGATAAGTCATGTATTATGTCCATCCTTGTAAATTGGAGAAGAATACCAGTTACTTAAAGAGAAGTTCTTTTTTTTCAAACGAACAGTCACATTTGTATTTCTATTTACCTTGGTTGTTATGAACTTCTGGTTGAAGGGATTTTGTATTGTCATCTGTCGAAGAGGATTGGCTGTTAATTGAAATGTCAAAATCAATCCTCTCTGATTCTTTGTTTGAAGTTTGGGAATTTGAGGAGTTGGATGGTGATGGTTGAGAACTAAAGAAAGAAGCGACAATAATAGGCTTAGTGCCCCCTGGGTAATCAACCTCCATCGGGACAGCCCCAACTGTGACATCCCTGAGAGCAATAGGAGGAGGTTCTAGCTGTGAAGGATTGTGTGATGCAGATTGTGTAGATTGTTGTGGCGAAGACTGTGAAGGAGGTTGTAAGGAAATTTGTTGAGAAAGGAAATTTGTTGAGATGCTTGAGGTGGTGGTGGAGTTGGTTCTACAGTGGGTTCTCTGGGTACATTGGTGATGGGACTAGGAATTGGATCAATGTGTTGAGGAGAAATGGAAGGATGTTGTGATGCAGATTGTGTAGATTGCTGTGGCGAAGACTGTGAAGCAGGTTGTAAGGAAGTTTGTTGAGATGCTTCAGGTGGTGGTGAAGTTGGTTGTAGAGTGGGTTCTCTGGGTACAATGCTGATGGGACTGGGAATTGGATGAATGCGTTGAGGAGAAGTGGAAGGATCTTCATCATCAGCAGCAGTAAGGAGTAATCTCCTTCTTTTTCTCTGCACAAAAGTAAGTGATCAGTCGGGTGTGAATGGAAATTGAGATGATGTAAATATGCAAAGTGAAGGCATACTTGGTAGAGTTGCCCTGAAGGATTTGATGTTGTTTGGCCAACCATTTGGCTGAGAGGGATATCCCAATCACTTAGGTTTGTACTTAGAGCAAGAGCAATGGAAGGCTCTTCTCTCTTCTTTGCCGTGACCTCTATCTCGACAGGGGTACGGGTGGTAGTTCCTCTATGTGCTTGTCTCTGCGAGGCTGCCAAAGAGTCTCCCATTAATTTCGGAACTGAGGGAGTGTTTGTCTGAGTAGTTGGATCCATTGGAGTCTTGCCTTTATGTTGGTCCCTAACCAATGGTTCAGCAGCAGGCCCAATTTTGGCTGTCAAAGGTCAAACAAGTTAGTGTTGTAGAGAAAAGAAAAAAAAAAAAAAAAAGGCATGAGACAGTCAGGGATATGAAGTATATGAAGGAAGGATACCTGTAGCCTTAAGCTTGGAAGGCGAGGATATGGGGCCCTGATTATCAATACAAGTATCGTGAAGATAGGTTTCAAGTGGCTTGCAGAAAATAGTGGCAGTCATAAGTCCCCACCAATGGTCAAAAGTAGTGGAGCAGTCCGAAGCAGGATTGAAGAAGAAGGGGCCAAAATCTTGGAAAAGTTTGGTGTTCTCTGTCAGAATGGATTCAGCTTGCCTAGGATCTTTGAAGTAGATTTTGGACCCAATCTCCTCATCGATGGTTGGGTGGAAATAAGGATAAGGGATACCCTGGGAAAGACCTAATTGCCTGGACCAATGATTGGGACACTATGTCTCAAAACTGTAGTTGGACATCTTGGTGGAGGATATGGAACAGCCAACCAAGACATGTCTAGAGGTGAGAATGTGTCTCCAAGTCTCATTTTGTTCTTGGACTTGCTCATTGTATAAATCACAAAGGTCTATAAAGAGGAAGCGAAGTCTACTGGAGGAGAATTGAAAGTTTTTGAAATGGCATGTACAAGTTGGAAGATCTCTTCGAAGGAAGTTGTAAAACATGGTAAGATGATTTCTGAAAGTGAGGATGGGTTGGCTGTTATAAGTGAGCAATTGCTCAGCATAGGAGTGGAAAACTGGTTTCAAGGTGTTAGCTGGTGGGGGTTGTGCCTTAGGGAAATAGGCATACAACCAGGCTTGGAAAAGCCAGAAGGAGCCACCATAGTTGCCAGAAATCTTCTTGTCGACAAAGGAAAATAGGGCCTTGTAAAGGGTGGCAAGAAGATAAGGGGCTAAAGCCATAAGTTGGCTATCTTGCATACCCCAGGCAAGGGGGAGGTATTCCTTCGTGATGTTATACCGAGGGACACAAAAAAACAAACTCACAAAGCCAAAGTAAGTAAAAAGCAGTTCTTTCTTTGTCCTGGACAGGGGAACTAGGCTCGCCTTTGTATTTTTTGGCGAAATCTATATAGCACATGTCAGTGTTTAAAGTAAAGGTCACTTTTGGAGGCTCAAAGAGAGCATAAATTGGATTGCCCAAGATTGGGAGACCAGTCAAGTAAGCTACATCTAAGATGGTAGGGGAAATCATACCAAAATTGAGAAGTAGGGAGTTACAAGATTGCGACCAAAAGCATGCAGCAGTAGCAATTAGCCCTTTGTCCATGTCATAATTTTTAGTCGACAGTCTAATTGCTTCACTAATGCCCGGGTGCTTCCATACTTCAGCGTCATGACCTCCAATTCTCTTGGCCCAGCTTCGCCAAATAGAGTCTGGTGACCTCCACAATCTGAGTGGGTTTTTGCTGACATTCCAGTTAGTCCACTTAAGTCCAGGTTGGTTGAGAAGAAGGTTCTCACCATTACCAAGGGGATAGTATGGAGTTAGCTCGTCTGGGAAGTAAGACGCGAAGGTAGGGCCTAGAGTAGCCTTAGCGATAGAGCTTGTGCTGGGCAATAGGGTAATACCAAATTTTAGAGGAGCGATACGTGCTCGGATAGGGTCTGGGAAGCGAAGTAGGTCTTCATTGTTCTCCTCAGATGGAGATGGTTGAGATTTTTTCAGCACCATAGCTTAGGGTTTTGTGGTGCTGTGGTTTTGACTAACAATGCTTGAGAAGAAGGAGTATAGTTTGAGGAGTTCGAATCAAAGGGAAATGAATTGGTTTGAAGTTGAAAAGGTCGTTCTTTTATAGCTTATGATGGGCCTAGTATATTTAAATGCTCTTATACTGGGCTGTAGTTTATGTTTGTTTTGGGCCCGTATTAAGAAATTTGCTATTGGGCCCAAACAATGGCCCCCTTGTTGAAGTTAAATATCATGACTTGGACCCCTACAAGGGGGGCACCCCCATGACCCCCTCTTTCTCTAATTGGCTAATTTTATTTATTTTATTTTATTTTTTCCTTCTTCTCCAATCACCAGCCCCCACGTGTGTGTAGGGGGGGAGTGGGATGGTGGTTCAGGTGGTGATTGGAAGGGGTCTCAATCACTTCCGCAAGGTTAATTCATATGATATTTAACTTGAACAATGGGGCCATTGTTTGCACCAAGTTTTGCCAGTCTCTGTCGACAGATAGTCCACTTAATCGAGGACACATGGCCAAGTTTGAAGGAATGTCCACCACTTGAAAGTGGACTCTCTGCATGTGGGTCACCTAGAAGTGATGGGGGAAGTTTTTAGCACCAGTCATGGAGTTAGTGGACACATTTTCAGGAGGAAGCATGAGACAAAGCAGGAGCCTTGCTTTGTCTACAGAAGTTTCAAACAGTTGGTGGCCATGAAATAAACACAAGAAAAGGGAGATCGACAGATAGAAGTGGAGGTTTAGTATATTTGGAAAGCCTAGAAGGGAGATCGTTGGCTTTGATATCCGTATACTGTTTTTGTGGCCCATCATTGCATGATCCCACACGTCTACACCATAACTGCCACTGTAACTACCCCATGACTTCAAATCTTCAAGTCCCCTCTGCCAAATATTAACTCTTCCCTGTCGGCCTTCCTTTTCACTATTGTGGGGCATGTCCCTCATTATTATGAGACAAAAACCAACAGAATATTGTCCACTAAACACAACCACAATCCTTGCAAACTGGGCCACTGAACCACAACACTTGGCCACTCACTGTTACTGCCCCTGACTTTGAATCATCAAACTCTGCCAAATATTGAATTTTTCCTGTAATTTAATCAAAATATATTCAATGTCGATAAACTTGTTAATATTTGAAATAACCTTTTTCTGGATTGTAATGACTTTAACACAATTGTTGTCCTACATTTTACGTAACCAAAATGCACAACTTATTTATAGCGAAAACGAAATATACATCTCGGGTTTATAATCATAAAAATGGAAACTACTTTTTTTTTTTTAAAGTTCGCTCATATTTTCAGCCAAATTATGATTGGTTGTTTTAAAAAATTCCTCTTTGCACCTATTTTTCCCACATCCTGCCAACAGCTACTCCATTCATTTGAGGACACATGACAAGTCCACCTGAAGACAAGAGTTATCAACTAACATTGAATCTTGCATGCCACCTGACTTACACGGTGGAGCAGTTACTGAAAGTGCTCATGGATTTAGTGGCCAGCATCCAAGAGGAAACATGAACGAATTGGGAGTTTGTATCTGTCGAGAAAAGGCTAAAAGGACTTAGGCACAGGTGGCAACTTCAATTATATGCACTTCGACAGGTACAAGTGAAGGTTTTATGTGGTTTCAAACCACGGAAATGACCGTGCAGTTACAGAAGTTGCACGGAAGCAATAGCAGAATCGGCAGATCATGGGGTCATGGGAAATAATAGCTATAAAGGGTAGAATGTTTGCAGAGAGAGAGGACATGAACAACAACACAACAACCTACTTTCTACATTGTAACTTCTGAGTAGTTTTTTCCCTTCTACTTTCTACTTTGTTACAAATAACACAACAACTTACTTTCTACTTTCTACTTTCTACTTTCTACTTTCTACTTTGTTACTTTCTAGTTTGTTACCATCAGTTCATCGAAAGAAGTCTTCATCCTTTTCAGGCATTTGAACCAATACCACAATTGCTTGATTTTCTTCTTTAACTTGTCAACTTTAAATTACTGCTTCCTTGCTGTCGATATAGGCCTACCATAATTTTACTAACAATAAACCCATCACTTTCATAGTTAACATGAAATAATTTCACAACTCCTGTTCGTAACTCGTAATTCATATAGCAATCGGCATGAAGATAAAGTAACGAGTTCGTTGGGTTACTTTCTCCAAGTAACACCCAAAATTAACTGCCACTTGGATTATATACAAAATACATGTGCTGGGATATAATTTTGCAAACCCACATGAACAAAATTCGTATTTTACTCGAAATATAATACTAATTTACCGAAACAAGTCATAACAAATCAATACGAAGCCAAACACGCCGTTAGTTGATAAACCACACTGCAAATAACCCTTTAGTTAGATCCAACCAAATATGGAACAGAAACAAGTAACCCGCAATAGAAATCTTGGAATACAGACATAAGCCAATTTCCAACCCAAAACAATACACAGACAACCCGTATATATCTCACCTTCAATTAGTTTTCAAAATGATAAGTCACTGCAAACACAAATGACAACATCACTCTAAACAATATGGGAAATTTACAACTCGTGGCCTTGTACATAAGTAACGTTGTGCCATTTCTTGGCATTGTACGTAACCAATTATTTACACGTTATGTACAGCAATCCGTGCAAAATGAAAACTACATACATTATTTACATGTGTTTTCAATGGCTAGTACTGTCTACCTAATAAATTAAGAGAATAAGTAAATCATACAAATTATACAATTACCTGATTCACCTCATCAATTGTGGTCGAATCATTTTTGCACACTGCTGCTTCAACACTACCGTATTGGCCCACAGGTTGCTTAGAATCAGGAGAAGCATCGAAAAATAGTCGTTGTTGCTTAATGTGCGGTGTACTTGGATCCACCAACCCAATTTTGCAGCGAACGGGCAATGACTCCGCATTATACTCACGGTCAGTTATGTGGGTTGTATCTGCATCTGAGTTACTACCCACTGTTCGGCTAAACCGAACCTTAGGACACGTTCTCTTTGTGTGCCCAATGCATTTGCAATTCTCACATTTTCTTGGTCTTCAACAGTTGGACGAGGCCCGTCCTGAGTTCCCTTTTGTCTTTACAACATCAGGATCTTCTACTCCAAATTGTCGAGGGAATGGATGTTTCCCTTTGTCTCCATTCCCATCGTTCAGATTTCTCTCATATAACTCCTTCATCCGGCTTATCAACGGAAGACATGTATCCCTAGCCTCTTTGAAACCTTCCATTGATTGCGAAGCATAGAAACACATTTTATTGTAAGAAGAACTCAATATCCTATACCGGGCCGTCTGTGTTGTAGTGCTATCAATTGAGGGTTTAGGCCATTGCTGGCCATCCTTGCTTGCAGCCCTTGTCCATCTATGCAGCACACAAGTTGGGGAAATTTGCGTTAAATTTTCGGCTTTCATAACACATATCATGTGACAGCAAGGTAGCCCCAAAGACTCAAACTTCATGCAAGAACATCTCATTGCAACATCCACTGGACTATGTGTTACTATCCATGATCTATCATTCACTTTGTACTTATGAATATAGTAGCATTTCTGACCATCCGACAAAGGGAACACGTCCTTGACATTTAACTTCCCCTCTTCTAAGATTTCATCACGGAACATTCTAAATATATTTCGGGTGAATAGCTCAGCTCCATGTCTCTCTATATCTCGTAATGAAGTAATCAATACCGGAAAAATGTTATTTGTTTCAGCATCATCTCCAGCCTCGTTATACCTTATCCTTGCAAGAGCCCGATCATAGTGCCTAACAAATTCATATAGCTTCAATTTGTGTTGGAGGAAGGGATTGAAATAAGCATTCATACTCTCCGAGTGCTGAGTGCTGTTTATCCCAGCAAAGAAATGTCCACGCATATATGCCTCAGCCCACATATGACGCTTCTCGTATGTCTCCAACACCCAACTGTTGGTTTGAAGTCCAAATTTTTCGACCATTATCGTCCAGCCATGCTCAAACTTTGTCTCATCCGTTTCCATGTCCATGCACTGCTTGAAAGCATGTGCAAAGCCACTTTTGTGAACATTTGAAACAACATATTTCCCAAGATGCCAATTACATAATCGATGTCTTGCGCCTGGAAATACTCTTTTGATTGCCTCTCGCATCGCCTTATCCCAATCTATCAGTACGAACACATGTGCTTTATTGCCCATCGCCTCCATAAATGTTTTCAAAACCCATGTGTATGTATCAATTGTCTCATTAGCTAGCAAAACACATGCAAATATCGTGGTCCTAAAGTGGCTAGTCACACCAGCCAACATGACAAAAGATTTCTTGTATGCATTGGTTCTGTAAGTTGAGTCAAATATCAACACATCAGCAAACTTTGCGTAGTCGGCCCGCGATTTCAAATCTGCCCAGAACAGATTTTGTAACTTGTTATCGTTACATACATTATACTTGTAAAAAAATGTGCATTAACATCAAGTTTTTTGCATAGGTAAACTGACGCACCCTGCGCATCACCATCATCAACTTCTGCTCTACATTCGGCTTGAATGTGGTTGTGTAGATCCGTACAGATGAAACCAACATTTTCAAAAGACTTGGATTAATTTACCATATAGTCCATGATTTGGCAAGTCTTCACACCGACATTGCGCATAGCCATTGCTTGAGCTTTGTCGGCGCTGTTTAAACTGCGATGTGACCTCAGATACATCACACAGTGTTGTTCCGCCAATTCATGGTTGTGGTCTGCGACGAAGTGAGTCATAATATACTTTGCCTCTTCACCAGCATCTGCATCGTACCGTATGTGAAATTGGGCTTTGCAACCTACTCTTGTTAATGCTTTGGGAGCTCTACTCTTCTCAGCAACACGGTCCAAGTATTTTGGTAATCTCTGACCTTCCCTTGAACACAACCACAGCCTACTAACAACCTTTCCCACTTTATTTGTGTTAAATCTGGATTTTCGTATACTAAAGCCCTTGGCTTTAGCATATGCATTGTAGAAAGCTTCTCTATCTTCGACCGAATCAAATTTCTGTTCCAAAATAGCACGTTTAACATCACCAACCATGTCATTGCAATGAGCATCGTCAACCATTTCTTTTTTCACAGCGGCTCCGCCATCTTCAACGTTCATGTTGGTTGCTTCTTCATTGCTCGAACCAGCTTCGCAACCATGATAAGGTTCCGTCCGACTTTCATTCATCAAACGAATGCCATCTGCTTCATTTGGAATGTCATAATCATCACCTTTCCTTTTAACTTCCGCTGGGGCCATACTGCACATGACATTAGTACAAACAATTACTTGATGACCGAAAAATGTTAACACAAACACAAACATGACATTTTCACACGGTTTAGTTGTTTGTGCAAACACAAACACTCACTTGAGAAAGAGAAAGGTTAGTTGCCAATGGAGGGGTTTCCGTTTGAGTGAAGCGTAGAGCGGTTAAAGTTAGGATGGGGGTTTAGTTGAGGGAAAATAGCTAAAGTGAAGAGGCCATATAGAGAGAGAGAGGGAGACAACTCCATACCTCATATCTAGTTGGAGAGAACGACTTCACTTCAGCAATGGAACCAACACAGCCTTGTAGTTCCGTTGTTGTTGGAAATCGCCCGTTATACTATTCCCTACAGAGCTTCGTCAATGGAACCAACCCAGCAGGGGCTTCTCACTGTTAATGGAAATCAAAGGTTACATTGGCTCAACCTTACACAGTGAGGAGAATAGAGAGAGATAGAGACGAAATACAGAGAGTGTGTGGGATGCAATCATGCAAATACAAGCATTAACCGGTTGCCCCGGTTTCAACTTTTTCACGATTAAACAATTCAATGATCTTGATCAATTATTGTAATCTAAAGGCTAACAATTGGGTTGCATATGGTGTGTAACCTTAAGAGGGTTGCACACTTAAATAACATCCTAATTTTAAAAGTTAAAAAATTAAAAAATTGACTTTTAACCAACTTACCAAGGTCTAAGAAAAGATATTCGAATCCCAACACTCTAATTAATGATCCAAATGAAAGAAAATGCTCATTATTCAAGGCAAACTTGAATATTTCATTTTGTAATAAAGTACAAAGACTCCATGGCAATTCATGTATCATAAAACATAAATAATTAAATCAGACAAGACACATTGTGTTAAAATCTTATCCTAAAGGTCTCATCATGTATCTCATTTCTGTCTTTCTATTTTATTTTTAAATTAAGAGGTCTCTTGAGAAACAAAAAAAATAATAATAATAATAATTAATTTTTAACTTTTTATTCATTTTGGATCACATCACTTCTCACAATTTTTACTTATAAAAAGACAATAAATTTAAAAAGCTAAAAAATTAATTTTTACTAACTTTCCAAAACAACACTAAAAAAGAAAGGCATATAAACATTGGCGTCGAGCATTATTTTGATATCCCAATGAACGGCCATACTATTTTTTTCTTTTCTTAAAAGGATAGAATTTCTTAGATATCAAGATCAGTAAAATCAAAATACTTAAAAATTAGCAAAATTGAGGTATCCATCAATCAAAAAAGAAAACTTAAAAATTACTCTGACAATGAAATGTATCGATTAAATTGATTTTAAATATAAATATAAAAATATATATATATAAAATTTAATTTAAATTAAATTAACACTATATACTTTATTTTTGAAAGTAGCATTCTTGCTACAAATAACTTATCTTAACTTTTTGCCAAGTTGATACTTGGGGGGGGGGGGGGAGGATCACATTTGCTTTGGCCGAATGATATGATGACACAACTAATCAATTGCCAATTGTAATGTGAAACCAACATTTGGATTGACGTTTTTGTCAAAAAGTTAAATAATGATAAATAAATAAAGAATGTTTAGACTATGAAGAAGAAAAACTTATTAAGTAATTTTAAAGTATTAGGTGAGATTGTTTAAATGTTAGTTTTAATAAATAAAAAAATTACAAAATATACATATTGAATCATTTATTTTTTGTCAATTATTTAACAAAAATTAATTAATATTATCTCATTCGTTAATTTTTTGTTTCGTTATTAATTGAGAATACAATATAAATAATATCCCATAATATTTTAAAATTACTAAACATCTACAAATGCAATGCATCTTATATACTTTTTTGGGTAAGTAATTGAGAGGGTAATTTATGTGAACTGGGGCCGAGTTAGGTCCAGATGTTGAAATAGGACCGAGCTATGGGTCGAGGTAAATGGGCTACATAGCTCGGTCCTTGGTCCCGTTAGCTCGGTCAAAGATGGTTGCTATTAGCCTAGTCTGGGTACTCTGAACCGAGGTATAAGTGGACGGAGGACCGAGCTAGGCGATGCCCATGATAGCACCGAGCTGAGTGAGCGCGATTAAAACTAGTCAGGCAGGGCAGTGTTAGCTCGGTTGTACTGTAACTGAGCTGAGGTAAAGGGACTTATGCCATCTCACTTGGCTTGCAGTGAGGAGGGTGTTAAAGGATGGGTATTATCTTTTAGGAGTGTGATTCATAGGAGGACTCTACATTAAAATTTGAGTCCTACTAGGATTGTGCCAAGTAGAATCTATAAAAGCTCATGACAAAACCTATGTACAGGTATCACAATTTCTACTCGAAAAAACACAGAACTTTTTGTCTATTGTCTATTTGCTGACTTAGGCATCAAAGAGGTATTCGGCACACACCCGCCGGCTAGCTCACATTTGTGTTTTCAGGAAGTAAATCGACGATGTTTAGAGGAGTGCAAACTTGATCAACAGGATTATACAAGAAAACTATTTCGCGCTTGTACAATTAGCGCCGTCTGTGGAAAAACACAAAGAACAAAACCTTTTGATCGAGTTTTCCTCTTTAGTTGAAATCAAAGGTGTACAATGAAAATTTGCCGCAATCTGCTATTAATGGGCAAACCCCGGAGAGGGGCGGGAGGCACGAAGGTTTACCCTCTATCCTACCCATGGCAGAATTAGAACCCCAGCGACGGAACTCCCGGAGAGACACATGGGAAAGACAGGGCAGTAGTCCCTGTCGCTCTCAAAGTCCTGAAAGGCAGAGGCGGAGGTTGGATCCTCAAGTTCTGGAGGATCGTGTGAGGGAGCAAGGCGAATTAATAAGGAGGATGGTGGCAAACATGGAGACTATGAAGCACTAGATAAAGGAAAAAGGGGTGGCGACGGAAGATGGGCACAAAGGCAACATGCTCTCTTACCACTTAGAAGATCGTGACAGACAAGTCACACCATCACAAGCAGAAAGTAGGAGCCTCAGAATAGGAGACACTCAATCAAGGACTTCCAGGACTCGTTACTCCAGGTCTGAAAGAATGAGGACTAAAAAGTTGTATACGGAAGGAAACAGCTATCAGCTCTCGTACACGTACCAAACGACATCCAGGCACATGGAGTTGCCTAGGTCAGCAGACCTACGAACAGTACTAGAGGAGAGGGCCCGATGGAAGGAGGACACCAAGGCTCGCGACCCTCGTAGGGTTTCAGCCTTATAACGATTGGCCCCTAGGACACATGGAAGTGTCGAGGTAGGGATGCCAATGCCGCGCCTTACGTACGAGACAGCAGATAAAGTATTAGCAAGGTTACAGAGTGTAATAACCCCGATCCACAATTAGCCACTAATCAGTAATTAAGGATGTTAATGAGTGAATAAAATAAATTATAGGTTTATTATGTGATTTGCATGATATTTGGCTTACTGTCTGTTACTTGTAGAAATATATATCTGGAATTCCACTTTAATATGTAAATTGAAAGCCTTATCGGTATCCGAAACCGAAATTGACTCCACCAATATGTTATTTGGAATTTTTAGAACCATATGGCAAGTTTTATTAAAAATTGATTCAGAACGATTCATTAAGTTGCGTTTGGCAAGCCTTATGTTTTAATTAATGTATTTTAGTATCATAACTATCTATATGAGCCCTTAAGCTCATTTGAGCTCATTCCTCTCATTCTTGAGTGCAAAATTTTGGAGATTCATTTTAGAGAGAGAGCGTGTGCAATTCTAGAGAGAGAAAGGAAGAGATTAAAGAGAAACTGAAGGCTATAGCTTGAATTGATCAAAGATTGTGCTAGAACAAAGGTAATTCAAGACTCTAGGTAAGATTACAACCTCTAGATTGTGTAACTAAGTCATTTAACATGAAATTTCTTCAAGATTATGAGTTTGATGTGATATTGAGCTTAGAATAAAGATTTGAGTTGTAATTCATGCATGCATGTACATTTTCTCATAAATTGAGCATGCACTCCAAGAATTCTCTCATGCATTTTTGAAATTCATCTTAATTAGGGAAGATCATCGAGTTTCAAGTTGTTTTGTGGTGTTTGATCATGTTTTGAGAAGTTTGATACAAGAAAAATTCATACATGTTGTGTTCATGAACATTCGTCATGTTTTAAGTTGAAATTGTGAGTTTTTAACAAACTCTTGGGTCATGATTTTATGCACTAATCCGTAATTCTTTATGTTTTACAAGTTTACTATGTTATCTCTAGTTTTGAGGCCCAAGAGATGTGTTTTGGATGGTTGAATTCGAGTTTTGAGCTTGGGAGGTCAATCTGGATTTTCCAGGAATTTGACCCACGCTCGAGCGGGTACTTTCACCCTCGAGCGTGAACCCTGAATTCATACACCATGCTCGAGCATGGGTCGAGCGCCCGTCGAGCGTGAAACCTTGCATCCAGTACTTTTTAGAGTTTACAGTCCGCTCGAGCGGGGAAAGTCGCACTCGAGCGGAGCTTCATTGTCTGCATGTCCGCTCGAGCGGAGAAACCCATGCTCGAGCGTAGACCTTATTTTCAGAAATTTTGCCTAAGTGTTCCAAGGCATGTTTTTGCATCCTCATTGCATCTTAGGCATTCCTAAGCCTTAATTAAGCCATAGTAATGAGGTTATGGATTAGAAACACACTAAGAGTGAACGACATACGTTTTGTACTATTCGAACGTGTGTTTCAAGTGTGTGTTCGTATGTGTGTTCATGTAGGTCACGCGTCTCAGAACAAGTGAAGGGCCGCCTTACCATCTAGTTAGGGCTACCAATCATCTGTGAGTAATAACTTTGTAAAGTTATGTTTAATGTTAAGTATTTTTTGAATGTTATGATACGAAGTAATTAGTTCTCTAAAATGCCATGCTATGTTTGAAATGAATGAATGGTTGTCCAAAATTCTGAAAGTTATTCGTAGCATCCTTAGCATCATATGATATGCATCCCTTTATGGGTCATCAGGTCCCTTTATGGGTCATCAGAAATGTCTCTGTGCACATGAGTCATCAGAATGCCTTCAAGGCTGTCCCTTTATAGGCCATCGGATTTGTTAACGCTAAGGGATGTACCACGTGTGACTATATGCAAAATCTGATTATGAAAACGATTATAAGTCTGTTTTTGATTTGGAATCTGAATATGCGTAAGACTCTGTTCGGATAAGAATCTGATTTCTAACTCGGTGATGGACATCATTCATTAAATCCTTTACTCTGTTATTATTCACTGGGCTTTAGCTCACAATTTATATTATGTATGTAGGTGAGCCGGCGTGTGACCAGGGCCAGAGTTGACGGCCTTCATTTCTGTTGTCAGCCAACCATTATGCCTCACGTGGAGGTTCCCGAAGTGTCTCAAGTGTTTAAGTTCTGTTGTTTCTGTATATATAAGACTTGATTTGATGTCGTTGGCTGTACTTAAAATACTGTAACGTGTGTGGGTATAATGTATGGTTGACTACCAGTTATGTAAATAAAGTTTTAAATACTCTGTTTCATGTAAGTCAGCACAACTCATTGGACAACTATATTTATGTACTTGCTTCCGCTAGCCCCTTAATCTTGTTAATCTGTTCAGAGGCCTTCGGCAATCCAAAGATTACTGGCCGGTTACGATACTAAACCTATAGGGGCAGGTTTGGGTCGTGACACAGAGCTTGCCATTCGTTCTGGCAATTGCGAATGCACCGCTACTATTAGGCTTCCACCAGTCCAAATTCACCACTTATGAGGAAAAGTCAAACCCCTACATGCACTTAAGTCACTTTCGCCAAGTTATGGCAGTATATTGGCAAAATGAGGCTCTAATGTGTATTTTGTTTCCTTCCAGCCTTGGCGATCTGGGTCTAACATGGTTTGAAAGGCTGTCAGAAGGCAGCATAGCCTCATGGGTGCAGTTGGCAGAAGCGTTTGTGACTAGATTTAGAACGAATACCAAGACACCAGTGGAGATTGACCAGCTACTCTCCATTGACATGGGCAAGAATGAAACATTGAGGTCTTACAACAGTCGATATTAGGAGACTTTCAAACAGATTGGAGATTGCCCTACAAACCTCGCTATTGCACAGTACAAACGAGGTTTACCGGTCAGTAACAAGTTGAGGGATTCAATGACGATAATGCCACCCCTCACGATGGAAGCCCTAATGGAGAGAGTGCATCAACATATCCGGGTAGAAGAAGATAACGCCCACGCTAAAGTAAAATCTGGCACAACAGCGATGCTGGATAAAAAAACTGCAGCAAAAGTCAACATAGTAGAACAACCAAGCAAGAATGGGCGAGGCAGGCGAGCCAACAAAGAGGACCCCCAAACAAGGAAGTTAAGAGTCCGCACTGCCGTTACTACAGTATTCAACAAACCTATCTACCGAATTCTTAGCGAGATACGCGATGAACCTTTCGTTCGGTGGCCAACCAAGTTGGGATAAGCACAAAGAAGTTACGATGAGAGGTACCGTTGCACCTTCCATGATGAAAAGAGACACCGAACTAAAAATTGCACACCATTGAGGCAACATCTGAAGGAGTTGGTGGCCACTGGTCACTTGGACCAATATATAGAAGGAGGAACACAGCCAGTCCCCCAGGACCATAGCAGTCCGAACGGGATGCTGGTCGACGGCCCACCTCAAGGCATAATCAACGTTATACATGGGATCGTCAAACCTGAGCGGGTATGTGAGCTTAAAGAGAAGATCAAAAAGGCCGAGCACTTGAGGAAGGTACTACGTGCACAACCTACCATCAAAAGGGAAAAAATGGAGGCAACGAACGTCATATCCTTCTCAAATAGGGATCTTAGAAGGCTACATTGCCCTCACAATGATGCACTGGTGGTCACTTTGCGTATCAAGAATTTCGACATCAACGGATTCTAATTGACCAAGGAAGCTCATGCGAGATAATGTACTACAAGACCTTCAAGCAGCTAAAACTAAAGGACAAAGACTTGGCGTCTGCAACGTTTCCCGTCGTTGGTTTTAACTCAATGTCAGAATGGCCAATGGGCAAGATAATTCTGCCAGTCAAGGCAGGAACAATGACAAAACAGGTGGAGTTTTGGGTATTGAAGGTTTCTTCCACTTACAACATAATCTTGGGAAGAGCATGGTTGCACGCCATGCGTTCGGTGGCTTCAACCTACCATCAGGCATTAAGGTTCCCCAACGAAACCAGAGCAATTGAAGAAGTCATAGGAGACCAATTCATGTCAAAACAGTGCTTCGTCACAGTAAATGGCAACTGTGCTGCAAAAAGGTTTGTACAGATGGTGGAGAAGCTAGAAAGCAACGAACTGTTTACAGATGTCGGCAAAGCAGCCGAACAGAAGGTAGTGGAAGACTTGGTTGAGGTAAGCATAGATGAAAAGAACCCAGAAAAGTTCTTTTTGCTTGGCTCATCTTTGTCCAGCACTAAGAGAATAGAGGTCGTGAAATTCTTGACCTTTAATATTGAAATATTTGCCTTAAGACCATACGACATGCCTGACATTGACCCAAATTTCATCTGCCATTAACTTAATGTCCATCCAACTGCCAAACTAATTATTCAGCGAACTCCCCGATCGGCACTCCAACACACAGAGATAGTGGCAGAAGAAGTAGAAAACTTGCTGGAGGCAGGAGCCATCAGAGAACTACATTGTCCCAAATGGATCTCCAACATTGTAGTAGTGCCAAAGAAGAACGGCAAATGGCACGTTTGCGTGGACTACAAAACAGTTAACAAAGCATGCCCAAAATACAGTTTTCCCCTACCGCGGATAGACCAACTGGTGGACCTGACAGTAGGGCATAACCGACTTAGCTTCCTTGATCATATCGGGGTTACCATCAGATTGCTATGTACGAACCGGACGAGGAGGTCACATCATTTACAACACCCAGAGGACTATACTGTTACAAGTTCATGCCCTTTGGCCTAAAGAACGTGGGGGCTACATTCCAACGGATGGTCACCAAAATATTTGAACCATTGTTAGGCAGAACAATGGAGGCTTACATAAATGACATGGTGGTCAAAAGCAAGGATGAGAAGGACCATCTCCGGGACCTAGACGAAATGCTTCAAATTTTGAAGTCCCACAAGTTGCGTCTAAACGCATCTAAGTGCGCATTCGGCGTAGGGTCAGGCACATTCATAGGCTTTCTAGTGACCAACTGGGGTATAGAAGCTGATCCCTCTCAGATCAAAGCCATCCAAGATCTTGAGAGGCCCAACACAGTCAAAGAAGTACAACATCTCACTGGCCTAGCAGCACGCTCAACCGGTTCATAAGTCGGTTGTCAGATAGGTGTCGACCATTCTTCTAGGCACTAAAGGCCAAATTTGAGTGGGATGATGAGTGTGACCGCGCCCTAGAAAGCTTAAAAGACTACATGACCTCTCCTCCGTTGTTAGTAACCCTGATACCAGGAGAAGAGCTCTTTTTGTACTTAATAGTTTCACAACATGCAGTTAGCGCACTGTTGGTCAGAGCGAAGGGAATCCAACACGTGCCTATCTTTTATGTTAGCAAGACCTTGCTGGGCACTGAAACAAGGTACCTACCGTTGGAAAAGGTGGCCTTAGCTTTGATGATAGCCTCAAGAAAGTTGTCACACTATTTCCATGCCCACACTGTTATTCTAACGGCTTTCCCCTTAAAAGCCTTGTTTGAGAGGGCGAATTTTTCTAGACGAATCTTGAAATGGACAGTGGAGTTGGGGCAGTTCGATATCAAGTTTCAACCAAGAACCGCAATAAAAGCCCAAGCTTTAGCAGACTTTGTGGTCGAGTTCACGCCAGGAAGTCATCATGTCTGCCCGATCGATTTGACCAACGTAACTAAAAGAAAGGGGAAAAGTGTCGCGGGAACTGCGTAGCCCCCGAAGTAGGATGCCCAGCTACATAGCAAGCCATACAGGTTAGAGGACAGGGAAAAAGGAACATACCATGCTATTCCCAGCAGGGACTTGCCAAAAAGTAAAGTCTTGAGATAGTCAGATAGTGAAGATCAAACCCCAACAACGGACATCAACCTAGAAGAAAACATCAGCAACACCCATGATCCCAAGACGTCATCCGATCCCTCTACTTGCTCGAAGCTATTCGTCGGAGAGATGTGGAAACTCTTCGTAGATGGAGCATCCAATAGGCACGGTGCAGGACTTAATATAGTCCTCATATCACCGGATGGCCTAACAATTGAACGGGCAGTCAACCTTGGCTTCTCAGTATCCAACAACGAGACGGAGTATGAAGTACTATCAGTAGGCTTAAAATCAGCACTTTAAATGAAGGCCACCGAACTGATGGTGTACAGTGACTCCCAGTTGGTAGTCAACCAGATTTCAGGGGACTACGAAGCAAAAGATGATAGGATGACCAAGTACCAAGAGTTGGCCAGAAAGGAGATCATGAAGTTTGAAGTAGTTCGGATAGAATAAATCAGCCGAGAGGAAAATAGTAGAGCAGATGAGCTAGCAGGTTTTGCTTCAATGGCAGATACATCTATTCCACACCCATTACTGATCGACTTTCTACCAAGACCAAGTATTGAAGAACCCAAAACAGTTGAGGCATGTTGTACCGAACTAGACCCATCCTGGATGGATCCCATCATCGTATTTTTAAAAGATGGCACCTTGCCTGAAGAAAAGAAAGAAGCCAACAAAATTAGAGTAAAATCACAACAATTTTGGCTCTCTCCATCACTAGCATTGTACAAAAAATCATTCACAGGACCTTACCTGAAATGTGTCCATCCTAGTAAAGTCGATGCATTTTTGTTTGAAATACACGAAGGCGTCTGCGAAAGTCACCAAGGGGGAAGATCATTGGCTTATAAAGCAATTTCACAAGGATATTAGTGCCCATACATGCAAGCAGATTCATAGAAATATGTCAAGAAGTACGAGAAATGTCAGAAATTCGCACACCAAATACATCAACTTGCTAGAGAACTTCTACCATTAACTAGCCTGTGACCCTTCACAATGTGGGGCCTGGACATAGTAGGACTATTTCCAACTGCGCCCGACAACAGAAAGTTCTTTCTCGCAGCAACAGACTACTTCACAAAGTGGGTGCAGGCAGAATCACTCGCATTAATAAAAGAGAAAGACGTTAAGAAGTTCGTCTAGCAGAACATCATAACTCGATTCGGCATACCCAAGGCTCTAATATCCGACAACGACACTCAGTTCGATGGCAAAATCTTCAGGGGCTTTTACAAAGAATACAAGATAGAATTTTACAACTCTACACCAGCATACCCTCAAGCGAATGGCCAAGCTGAAGCTTCAAACAAAGTCGTCCCAGATGGTTTGAAGAAAAGGTTGGAGAGTGCAAAAGGCAAATGGGCTGAGGAGCTTCCTCATGTTTTATGGGCTCATCGTACCACACCTCAGCGATAAACTAGAAAAATGACTTTTTTCCTTAGCCTATGGCATGAAGACAGTAATCTTATTGGAAGTAGGCCTCCCCACTATTAGAAGTGAAAACTTTGACCCAAACTTGAATGGTGAAGCCATAACCTTGGAACTCGACCTTGCGGAAGAAAAAAGTGAAAGAGCGCTAGTTCACATTGCCTCATACCAGCAAGAGTTATCCAGAAAATATAACAAAACAGTGCACCCGAGGCAATTCAAGATTGGAGACTAGGTACTGCGCAAAGTAATGGGCAACACTTTGGTATCTGGAGATGGCAAGTTAGAAACTAACTGGGAAAGACCATACAAAGTGATTGGTTTAGCAGGAAAATGGGCATATCACTTGGAAGATATAGACAACAAAGCTATTCTCAGGCCATAGAACACGGCCAATCTCAAACTATTTTATTTCTAACTTCTCCTTAAAATACTTGTAATTTTCCTTTTTTTTCAAATAAAGCAAGAAGTTTTTTTTTGCCAGCACAATTCTTTTTACTATAAAAGTTACTCATAATCATTGCCAACAGGGGGCAATAAAGAAGGTTGGCAGGTTTGACCAACACTTTTTGTTCTTCAGCCGAGATAAGGATCTAGGCTGAAGAAGGTTGGCAGGATTGACCAACACTTTTTTTTCTTCAACCGACATAAGGATCTAGACTGAAGAAGGTTGGCAGGATTGACCAACATTTTTTCTTCTTCAGTCGAAATAAGGATCTAGGCTGAAGAAGGTTAGCACGATTGACCAACACTTTTTCTTCTTTAGCCAAGATAACGATCTAGGTTGAAGAAGGTTGGCTAGCTTGACCAAACATCTTTTTATTCTGTAACCGAGATAAGGATCTAGACTGAAGAAGGTTGACTGGTTTAACCAACATCTACCTAAATACCTAAAGTTATTGTTTGAGCGAGATAAATTATCTCGGCCAAACAAAGGTGGCCAAGATAAGGAAAAGTCGAGCTAAGTTAGGCTGATTAAACTTATAGAAAATTGGTGCAACTAATGGAAAAGTACACTACAAACCGAACAAAAAGACGCTCAAAATGAGAAGTTTGATTTCATTCACTTGAAATTAAGTACAAGAGGAGGGGCATGCAGCCCGGTTACATTTCTTAAAAAGAAAGAAAAATCAAGCAAACAAATCATCTAGGTTGGCATCCAAGTCGACCCGGACTTCGCCCAATGGTAAGTTGGCTACAACATCAGCCCCCTAGTTAGGCTCAGTCACAGGCGCTTCACGCAAGGCTTGGCTGGAGTCCACTGGAGTAGGAGAGACAAATTGGTGGCCGAGCTGAGTGTCAGAAGCATTATATGGAGCAGGGACCTCATCCTCCTCCCCCTCTTGAAGGAAATTTTATTAGATCGCGTTAGTATAGTCTACCATATATCTCGGTATGAAATGAGGAGGGGGATTCTGGAAGACCTTGGAGTTATGTCCATAACCGAGCTTTTCAGCAGCGAGTTTCCAACTGCACTTAAAGAAAATATCCTTTGCGGCTTCGCACTGTTGGACATAAGTCTCCTCTCCTTCTTTGAAACCTCGGTCCTCTGCGTCTTAAAGATTCTTCTTTACCTCCTCCAGCTCGACATTCTTCTTCCTCTTCAGCTTCACCAACTCCCGCAGGTAGAGGTCTTTTTTCTCAGCCAATGCTTTTTGTTTGTCAATCTCTGCCGTGTTGGCCAGTTCGGCTAGCCTTACGTTTTCGATTTCTAGCTCGGCCAGCTTGGCCTTAGCCTCTTTTAGCTTGGCTACCTTGGTATCTACATCAACAATGGCTGACCGCGTCGTCTTTCGCAGCTCAAGTACTCGTTTATGAGCTGTTTGGCTCTTCTGTAGGGCCTGCGCAACATTCAGAATGGTTATAGACAAACCAAAGCATTGAAGCCATCTCGGTATCATTTGTTGAAATTATAGGGATTTTGGGACTTAATAGTATCATCGACTTAGATGCCAAGAGAATGGCCTTCAGCTCGGTCAGGCCCTCATGCCGCTCCATGTCAGCAGGAAGGCATACGCTCTTTGCCAAATTGAAGGCCAGTAGATGATCCTTCTCGGCACTAACAGAGTCAGAAACCGATATTGCGCGACCCCTGAAAGTGACAGATGGTGCCCACACCAGCGGTGTGGGAGGATTTGAAAGGCTAGGTCAGTCGTGACCTTGGGAGTGAGTTGTTTCTTGAAGCCCAGTTTGGGATGGCTCAGTGTCATCCTCATCCCTCAGGCGTTGTGTGTGTAGCCGCTTGTTTGGTCGAGATGACGAAGCTCGGGTCATAGGGAGGGCCACTACAGCCTCGTGTGTCTGACCGGCCTATGGTACCTCGGTTGAACCTCGGCAGTTAGAGTTGTGGTTTGTTCGGTGATCAGGGCGAGAACAGCACAGCGCTTGGCCATTTCTTGTTCTTTAGTGAGGGAAATAAGGTTGATTTAGGGCAAGTTTGGGTCCGGTTCAGGTGATGGTTCGAGGAGAAAATCAGTCACCTTGGTCTTCCTCCTTCCGCTATACTAGTAGGACGGTTCGAAGTTAAGCAAACCCAACCACGATGACAGTATCGGAACGCGGCACGAAGGGCGTCTTGGTCTGCGTATGGGTAATGTGATTTAAGATGGTTTAAGTCTACACAAAAGAAAGACAAAATGCTTGTGTTAGCACGGTGTAAAATTATAGCCTGGAACAGCAAAGCAAAAACAAAAAATTAAACTGAGGTATTCTCACCGGCAGTCCCTTTATTGCAGTTTATATTATAGCCCGGTATCTGGGCTTCCTGATCTTCAAAGTTTCTCGAAACCTAGAAAAAATCGTCGTCGTTTAAGTCTTTATTCAGTGTATTTTTTTATGATTTTCTCCCGACCTCTTCTTACCCTTAAATAGTACCCCCAACTGTCGTCATTTTGGCCGAGTGAATATTGGTGAAAAAGCTCGGCCAATCCGAGGTTAAGGCCAAGCCGGCGGTTTAGCTCGGTGATACCATTTATAATTCTATAAGTTTTGGTGCCGAGTTGGGTTGGGCATAATCTTGTTTGCCTGAGGAACTCACATGTGAGTGGTTGTACAGGGAACCAGAGACCAACCTCTACAACTGATATTACGGTAAAAGGAACGAAGCCCAGTTTTCCCCAGGGCGTGGTATCTAGTTCAACCAAAAAAAGATGGACGTCGTCAGGGATATTGTAGTCCGTACGAAATTCGGCAATGGCCCCAAGTGAGTTTACCAGGAATCGGTATTTTTCCATTTAAACTTAAATTTTGTATACAAGTTAGCGCAGTAGCCTAGCTCGGTGTTGAGGTGACGTTGGATGGCTCGGTTGAGCAATGGTGCCAAGGGGGCGAAGTGCAAAAGTGTGCCTGGCCAACCTAGTCAAGTCTGCAAAGTGGAGATAAAAAGTGTTATGCCCAGATCACTGGACCGAGCTAAGCAAAAAGGTAGAATAAACATAACCCTAGATCGGTTAAATAGGTTGCAACCCGTTCTTAGTTCGGTCGTAACACAAGTTTTAGCTCGGTTATTTTGAGCACGAAGGTTCTTAGATCGGTCGTAACACAAGGTGGGCTCAAGGTTTTAGCTCGGTTATTGAGCGAGTTTTCCTAGTTCGGTCGTATGCAAACCTATCACAAACAGGTTCCTAATTAGGCCATGGTATTATTTTGGATCAAAGGCTCGCATTCCAGATTGATTGAAAATCCAGCTAAATATGTTTTGAGGTCTGAGCATGTGGTTTTTGGGGATTTGGTGGTCATTACCCATTTACGTGGAACTAAAGGAATGCGTTTTGAAAAAAATATATGTATATATATATATATTTCTATACTATATATATTTATAGAATAAACAAAAAGAAAGGGGTTGAAGCAACTTACAGATTCAAAATAAGAGGACGAAGACCAAAACAGCAAGGATGCCAGCAAGAACACGAGCTCTGTAGGTGCTATGGTCTTGAATATGGAGACTTAGGAGGCGAGGGGGAGAAGATGAACAGTAAGAGTGTTTGATTCAAAAGATGGGTTTTTGTATAAGCACGAGAAGGGCGGGACTGTTCAAATTTTCATGGTATAAAAACGGTTGTGGCAGGTGTACTTGACTAGTGGGAGCAAACCACGTGTCCAGAGGAATAAATAACGATTCAGACGTGCTTGAGAGGTGGAACGACGTGCAGAGCAACTGATAAGACGTTCCTGGACCAGGCAAATCGGTAGCCCGATAATATTTGAGCTCGGTTGGAGGCTTGAACATTTAGCTCGGCTAGTAATAAGTAATCCCAAATCATGCGTTGCAGATGGAATTAAAGGGCAATTGAGAGGGTAATTTATGTGACTTGAGGCCGAGCTAAGTCCAGATGTTGAAATAGGACCGAGCTATGGGCCGAGGTAAATGGGCTACATAGCTTGGTCATTGGTCCCTTTAGCTCGGTCAAAGATGGCTGCTATTAGCCTAGTCTGGGTACTCTAAACCAAGGTATAAGTGGATGGAGGACTGAGCTAGGCGATGTCCATGATAGCACCGAGCTGAGTGAGCGCTGTTAAAACTGGTTAGGCAGGGCAGTGTTAGCTCAGTTATGCTGCAACCAAGCCGAGGTAAAGGGACTTATGCCATCTCACTTGGCTTGCAGTGAGAAGGGTGCTAAAAAATAGGCATTATCTTTTAGGAGTGTGATTCCTAGGAGGACTCTGCATTAGAATTGGAGTCCTACTAGGATTGTACCAAGTGAAATCTATAAAAACTCATGACAGGACCTATGTACAGGTTTCACAATTTCTACTCTCAAAAACACCTATATACAGGTATCACAATTTCTACTCTAAAAAACACAGAGCTTTTTGTCTATTGTCTATTTGCTGACTTAGGTATCGGATAGGTATCCGGCACACACCCACCGGCTAGTTCACATTTGCGTTTTTAGGAAGTAAATCGACGACGTTTGGAGGAGTGCAAACTTGATCAACAGGATTATACGAGAAGATTATTTCGCGCTCATACAGTAATGCATCCTAAATACAGTTGTACACAAAATGAGAAAATATCTATAGTGCGTAATTTGTGTCATGTTTGGGAATTTCTTTACACTGTATTTGGTTAGGAGATTTGAGAAAGAATTTGAAGAAGGAAAGGGAAAATGTCTATAAAACTATGTAAAATATAGTTATATTTTATTTACATTTTACTTAATCTTTTTATTTTTCTTTTTAAATTTTTCTACCAAACGTCTTTACATACAAGTTATGGACATTTGTCCTTGAGATCGTTATAAGGCAGACACAAGGTGTCCACAAACATGTATCTAAATAGGATATTCATGTATTCTATGTCTTACAAAATTTATATTCTAAAACTTAAAACGCAATATAAACATTTGTTTATGCCATTGTTTTGAGATAATATAGTCTATTATTAATAAATACTCGTAAAATTTATTATTTAGTGACTAGCTGTAAGAAAATTTTATAAGAAATTTATTTTTGTATTACATCTTTCAAAAAGAAAGAGGACATCATCCTATATCATCATGGTAGAGACTACTAGAGGTTATCTAGTAGTAGAAGCTAAATGAAAAATAGAAAGTATGAATGACTTACAAAACACCATTGAACAAGCATATGATGGCGTGGTTTATTTGAAAATTTCATTTCAGTAATTCTACAGACTTGGGGGATAAAAAGGAAAAAAGAAGAGTTCAGAATTTACAATTAATGACAACGATTTATTCATGGTATGATCGCACGACAAGAGATTTAAATATACACCACACATCTAAAGTTTTATAGGTTTTTTTTTCTTTTTTCTTTTTTCTTTTTGGGATCACTTTTGTGGGTTCCTAGTTTTTTTCTGTTCAGTTTTATATGATGATCTGAGTTGAAGTACTACACAAGATATCGGGCCGCAAATCTTAAGCCCAAAAGTGTAAAATTCAAAAATAAAATTTAAGGCCCAAGGTCTTACATTGTTGGGCTGCCTTGGCGAAAGTCCATTAAAGCTCTCTTCATCCACAGTCCGAGAAAAAGTTCATGCAGCCCTTTAACTTACGTGTAGGTCATAATAGGTGGACTTATTGTCTAATAGATCCTATGAGAATTAATGGCATTTTTCATCAAACATTATAAAAAAAATCTCAAATTGTTAATTTTCAGTGACGATTTAAAAATTGTCACAAAAAACAAAATATTATTAATTATAAATTTTAATGATAGTTTAAAAAAATCGTCACAAAAAAAAAAAACACTAATTTTTAACTTTGACGACAGTTTAAAAAAATTTGTTACAAAAAATGTCATTAATTGTAAGTTTTAGTGACAATTTATAAAAATCGTGACAAAATAAATCACCAATTGTTAATTTCTAGTGATATATATAAAAAAATTTCAAAAAAAAATTATTTTTAGCGATGCTTTTATTACAACTTATTTTCAATAGGACTTGATTGGAATAATTCCAACTATTAGGACTTATTGGTAGTTTACCGTAGAGGAGTTACGGGCTTGTCCTTTGGACCTTAATTCTTAGAAAGTCCTGACCCAAAATAATTTAGTCCATCCTCCATTTTTACTCTTTACATTCAGTTGAGTGATTTTACTCTAAACCCAAACACACCTCTATCTCTCTCTCTCTCTCTCTTTTCTGTCTCTCTCTCTCTCTCTCTCTTATTTCTGTCATTGACACACCATCTCCCCCTCCTCTATCACCATATATGTCGCTCGGCTCAACTACCATCTCATTCTCCCTCGTTGCTATCACCGTTGCTCCTTCCCCATCATTCATTTGCTAGCTTCAACACCACAATCCTCCCATCATCGATCTACCATCTTCGACATCGTCCTTGCCACCATTTTCCTCCATCACCGATCTACCATCTTCGACATTGTCGTTGGCACCATCTTCCTCCATCATCGGTTTGAGATGCAAAGTATCCAATCAATGCATTGAAAGGTGTTGTTGATCTTCTACAGACGTGTAACTGATCTGACAAATTTGTTACTTAATTCAGTGATAAATTTGTCACTTAATTTATGAATCATAAATTTGTTACTTAATTCAGTGATAAATTTGTTGTGATGCCCCTCTCTTTCTCAAATCAAGTATGTTATTTGTAAATTTTTTAACAACTAATAGGGATAAATTTATCACTAGTTTAAACAAATTTATCACTAGGTTAAACAAGATAGGAGCTTCGATCGGCATTGAAAATACCTAGATGAACCCATCACCATTTTGATCTAACACCGTAAATGCCTCTCTCATGTCTTCTTTTTTGTCTCGCTTGTCCATTATTAATTGGTACAGAGCTCCAAACTCGTCAATATTGACACACCCATCTCTATTCATATCGATTTTCTTGATCTCTTTCAAATCTAACACCGTCTCTCTCAAATCCAAGGACCACAGAGGCAATTCTCATGTTCACCAACACCAACAAACAACCATTCAATTGCCGAGTCTTCAGCGCAACTTTCTCATCGCCGTCAACGCCGTAACCCCTTCGTCTCCCCCCAACATTACAGTGGCGCAATCAATGGCTCTGGTAGTATAACAACAAGGGCAAAATCGGGATTAAAAAAAATTTATAACAGGACTTCCTGGTGCATGAAACAAAAACTTAGGACCTAATGGGTAATAAATTCAATCAGTGTGTTTGGTTTCAGTTTTTTGGAAACTCAATTTTTTGTTTTTAGTATTTTTTTGTTTTTAGTAAATATTTTTAAAATTTTAAGCAATTTTTTTTTTTGTTTTTTTAGATGTACCTTATTTAGATGTATCTAAAAAATAAAATATTTGTGAAAAAATATTTTAAAAAATTAATAAATACAAAAAAAATAAAAAATAAAAAATAAAAAATATAATTTTTTATTTTTTTTGTATTTTTGGTATTTAGTAAATTTTTTAAAGAATTTTTTCAGGAAAATTATACTTTTTAAGTGTATTTATGTTAAGTGTGTCTAAAAATTAAAAAAATTACTTAAAATATTAAAAAAAAAATTCAGTCAAAATAATAAATAAATAAATAAAAATACAAAAAACAAGAAAATAGAATTTTCTGAAAAACTTTTTTAGAAAACCCAAATCAAACAAAGTGAATCTTATGCTTCCCCTCATAAATTAGATTAAAGCTATATAAATTTTAAAAAAATTATAAACTTTTTTTCCTTTTTATTGATGCCGCACTTATGATAACATTGACGTAATTCTATTTCAATTTGAAAGTTTTATTATTACATAACACATCGTATATGAAGCAAATCTTATAAAATTTGTTAATATATGGAGATGGCTTGTGCCCAGTTAGATAAGCAACTAGAGTGATGCTGTTGGACTCATTGGCATATGGTTTAAACCATTTTTTTTAGGATGAGGGGTCACTGCGGTGGTGTCCCTGCTGTGTCTGCTGTGCTGTTTAAAACGGCACCGTTGTTGTTGTTTTTTTTTTTTTTTTTTTTTTTTTTTGAGGATTACATTAACTTCTTATTTCATTACCACAAAAAAAAAAAAAAAAGAAGGAAGAAAAGAAAAGAAGAAGAAGAAGGGACACAGTTTCACTTTTTTTTTTTTTTTTTCATATTCTTACTATGTTTTTCGGCATGATAAATTACAATTTATCCCTATATTTGGTCACTTTTTTACTTTAATTCTTAAATATATATATATATATATATATATATATATATATATTTTTAGGGTTTAGTGTTTAATTTTTATTTTTTTTATTTTAGGGCTTAGGGATAATTTTTTATTTTTTATATTTTAGAATTTAGGATTTAGGGTTTAGGGTTTAATTCTTAAAATTTATTTATTTTATTTTAGGGTTTAGGGTTTAGGGATAAATTTTTTTTATTTTTTATTTTAGGATTTAGGGTTTAAGATTTAGGGTTTAATTCTTAATTTTTTTTATTTTAGGGTTTAAGGATAAAATTAATTCTTTTTTATTTTAGGATTTAAGGTTTAATTCTTAAGATTTATTTTTTTATTTTAGGATTTAGGATTTAATTCTTAAAATTTATGTTTTTTATTTTAAGGTTTAGGATTTAGGATTTTTTTTTTTTGGTGGCAAGAAATAAGAAGTTAATGTAATCCTCAAAAAGAAAAAAAATAAAAAAATGGTGTCGTTTGAACAGCATAGCAGGCACAGCAGGGGCACCACTGCAGTGACCCCTCATCCTTTTTTTTATAAGACGTGTCCACAAAATAATTAAGATAAAAAAAAAAAAGAAAAAATTAATCAAATATTAACAACACATTTATCTTATAAAATTAAATGGCATGTAAGATTTTGAGAATTGATTACCTTTTCTTTTTTTAAAATCATATCATTGGAAGATGTAAAGGTATGGGCACTAAGCTCAAGAAACTAGTTAATATTTGGATATTTATTTGCTGTCTTTGGGTTGCGGGTGAAACTATTTTTATGGTATTTATTTTTAGGAGTTTTATTAAGTGTGCAAGTGCACATCATGTGTCACTTACACAAAAAGTGTAAGTGTAAGGTGTAAGTATAAGTATAAGATGTAAGTGTAAGGTGTAAGGTGTAAGTGGGTTGCACATGGTGTGCAACCTCAAAAAAGGTGTAAGTATAAGGTTTAATTTTTTACAAAAGGTGTAAGTGTAAGGTGTAAGTGTAAGGTATAAGGTGTAAGGTGTAAGTTGCACACCATAACCAAACCCTTATTTTTATCAACTTAGTTTAAAAAAAATATAAATCAAATCAAATATATATATATATATATATACTATATATTAAGTAAAAAGGGGTTTTTAACCCCAAGTCTCCAATCTCCCAATCTAAATTTTTAAATTTTTTCATTTAAAAAAAATAAAAAAATCTTATCATTTATCAACTTCTCTTAACTCTCAAGTCTTACCTTCATAATAACATTTTAATGCATTAAGAACAAGTATAAAAAAATTCTTTGAAATCCAACACATGAATTATTTAAAAAATCCCAACACATATGATTATTATCCCTCATAATAACACTTTAATACATTAAGAACAAGTATAAAAAAAATCTTAAAAAGTCCAACACATATGATTATTATCAAAATATTAAACTTTAATATAATATAATAAAAAAAAGACATTTAATTCTTTGAAAAGTTTAACACATATGATTATTATCAAAATATTAAACTTTAATATAATATAAAAAAGGAAAAAAAAAGACATTTAAAAAAAATTTAACATATGATTATTATCCCTCATAATAACACTTTAATACATTAAGAATAAGCATAAAAAAAAATTCTTGAAAAGTCCAACACATATGATTATTATCAAAATATTAAACTTTAATATAATATAATAAAAAAAAGACATTTAATTCCTTGAAAAGTTCAACACATATGATTATTATCAAAATATTAAACTTTAATATAATATAAAAAAAGAAAAAAATAAGGCATTTAAAAATCAAAATTCACATATATAAGTAATAATTGTAAACATAATAAAATAGGAAGGCATTCATGTCTACACATTTTTTTATAAGATCTCTTCCATTATAATAAGATAGCACTTTATTTCTCTCATCTTATAATCTATCTATATATATATATATATATATATCAATATTTCTATAATATATCTATCTATATCTATACTATATATTAAGCAAAAGGGGGTTTTTAACCCCAAGCCTTGTGGAAGCTCCAATCTCCCAATCTAAATTTTCTGATTTTTTGATTTAAAAAAAAAAAACCTTAGCATTTATTAACTGCTCCCAACCCCAAGTCTTACTCTCATAATAACACTTTAATGCATTAAGAACAAGCATAAAAAAAATTCTTTAAAATCCAACACATGAATTCCTTGAAAAGTCCCAACACATATGATTATTATCCCTCATAATAACACTTTAATATATTAAGAACAAATATAAAAAAAAAAATTTGAAAAGTCCAACACATGTGATTATTATCAAAATATTAAACTTTAATATAATATAATAAAAAAAAAGATATTTAATTCCTTGAAAAGTCCAACACATATAATTATTATCAAAATATTAAACTTTAATATAATATAAAAAAGAAAAAAAAAGAAGACATTTAAAAAAAAAAAAAAAGACATTTAAAAATCACAAATCACATATCTATATTATATATCTATACTATATATTAAGCAAAATGAGGTTTTTAACCCCAAGTTTTGTGGAAGCTCCAATCTCCCAATCTAAATTTTTTGATTTTTTGATTTAAAAAGAAAAAAATCTTAGCATTTATAAACATCTCCCAACTCCCAATTCTTACCCTCATAATAACACTTTAATGCATTAAGAACAAATTTAAAAAATATTCTTTGAAATCCAACATATATGAATTCCTTGAAAAGTCCCAACACATATGATTATTAACCCTCATAATAATATTTTAATGCATTAAGAACAAACATAAAAAAAAAAATTCTAGAAAAGTCCAACACATATGATTATTATCAAAATATTAAACTTTAATATAATATAATAAAAAAAACACATTTAATTTTTTGAAATGTCCAACACATATGATTATTATCAAAATATTAAACTTTAATATGATATAAAAAAGGAAAAAAATAAGACATTTAAAAAAAACATTTAAAAATCACAATTCACATATATAAATAATTATAAACACAATAAAATAGGAGGACATTCATGTCTACACGTTTTTTTTTATAAGATCTCCTCCATTATAATAAGATAGCACTTTATTTCTCTCATCTTATAATCTATATAAAAAAATTCTTTGAAATCCAACATATATGAATTCATTGAAAAATCCCAACACATATGATTATTATCTCTCATAATAACACTTTAATGCATTAAGAACAAACATAAAAAAAAAATTCTTGAAAAGTCCAACACATATGATTATTATCAAAATATTAAACTTTAATATAATATAATAAAAAAAACACATATAATTCCTTGAAGAAAAAAAACATTTAAAAATCACAATTCACATATATAAATAATTATAAACACAATAAATTAGGAGGGCATTCATGTCTACACTTTTTTTTATAAGATCTCCTCCATTATAATAAGATAGCACTTTATTTTTCTCATCTTATAATCTATATAAAAAATTTTTTTGAAATCCAACATATATGAATTCTTTGAAAAGTCCCAACACATATGATTATTATCTCTCATAATAACACTTTAATGCATTAAGAACAAATATAAAAAAAAAATATTCTTGAAAAGTCTAACACATATGATTATTATCAAAATATTAAACTTTAATATAATATAATAAAAAAAAACACATTTAATTCCTTGAGAAGTCCAACACATATGATTATTATTAAAATATTAACTTTAATATAATATAAAAAAGGAAAAAAATAAGACATTTTAAAAAAAATTTAAAAATCACAATTCACATATATAAATAATTTTAAATACAATAAAATAGGAGGACATTCATGTCTATACGTTTTTTTTATTAGATCTCCTCAATTATAATAAGATAGCACTTTATTTCTCTCATCTTATAATTTATATATATATATATATATTATATATTATATATTATCTATACTCTATACTATATATTACGCAAAATGGGGTTTTTAACTCCAAGACTTGTAGGAGCTCCAATCTCTCAATCTAAATTTTCTGATTTTTTGATTTAAAAAAAAAAAAACCATAACATTTATTAACTTCTTCCTACCCCCAAGGCTTACCCTCATAATAACACTTTAATTCATTAAGAACAAGCATAAAAAAATTCTTTAAAATTCAACACATATGAATTCCTTAAAAAGTCCCAACACATAGGATTATTATCCCTCATAATAACACTTTAATGCATTAAGAATAAACATAAAAAAATTTCTTGAAAAGTCCAGCAGATATGATTATTATTAAAATATTAAACTTTAATATAATATAATAAAAAAAAAGTCATTTAATTCTTTGAAAAGTCTAATACATATGATTATTATCAAAATATTAAACTTTAATATATTATAAAAAAAGGAAAAGATGAAGACATTTAAAAAAAAAGACATTTAAAAATCGCAATTCACATATATAGGTAATTGTAAACATTTATTAATTTCTCCCAACCCCCAAGTCTTACCCTCATAATAACATTTTAATGCATTAAGAACAAGCATAAAAAAAAATTCTTTAAAATTCAACACATATGAATTCCTTAAAAAGTCCCAACACATATGATTATTATCCCTCATAATAACATTTTAATGCATTAAGAACAAGCAAAAAAAAAATTTTCTTAAAAAATTCAACACATATGATTATTATCAAAATATTAAACTTTAATATAATATAATAAATTTTAAATCAATAAAACTCGCATGTCTATCACATATCTAACTCACATCATAACTTACCTAAATAATAATAATTAAAAGCAAATGAAAACCACAGATAAATTAAATTTTTAAAAAAAAGATACCCACAACTCCATTTTAAATAAATTGAAAAAAAATATATCCGAATAGAAACCACACAAAAATAAAAATAAAAATAAAAAGATCTATCTATCTATCTATCTATCTATATCTAGCAAAAAGGAGTTTTTAACCCTTAAGGCCTATATAGGAGCTTCAATATTTTAATTTGAATTTTTAAAATTTTTTATTTAAAAAAAAAACTCAACATTTATTGATTTGGTCAAAATTTCCTGACCAGCATTTAAAATCCTCTCATACAAATAAATATAGATACAATTCGTATATAGTTACTGCAGTACTCTTTTCAACTTCCCCCATACACTATGGTTAGTGATAAGAAAAAAATCTTAAAAAACATAATTTATATATTAAAAAAATCTAAAACAAATATAAATATATATAATTATCCCGTGCATAGCACGGGTGATAGGCTAGTTATATATTAAGCAAAAGGGGGTTTTTAACCCACAAATCTTGTGAGAGCTCCAATATCTCAATCCTAATTTTCTAATTTTTTTATTTAAAAAAAAAAAAAAGCTCAGCATTTATTAATTTATCTCAATCCCTATGCCTTTTGGGAGATTTGGTTAAAACCCCCTCATAATTATTTAATCGTTTTATTTACTATTTTAATGGTTCTTCTTTACAATTATTTTTTTATTATAAAAAAAATATGATTGTAATTAGATAGCATAAAAATATTTGTGATTTGTATGATTGAAGTTATCTCATTTTTTTATGTATTCGGTCTAGCCAAAAAAAAAATTATAATTTGTATTTGGTTTAGCAATTTCTTTTTTTTGTACTATTTTAATAGTCCTTTTAATGGTTCTTTTGATTGAAGTTATCTCCTTTTGTGATTTGTAATAAAAAAAAATTATAATTTGATTTTTTAATATAATTGAAATTAGATAAATATAAATACTCACAAAGAGAAAAATGTGATTGTAATTAGTTGAACAGTTTTTTTTTTAATGTGATTGTAGTTAGTTCAATGATTCTTTTTTTAATGAGATTGTATTGTAATTAGTTTAATGGTTCTTTTTATCATTTATTTTTTTTTATTATGAGAAAAATGTGATGTGATTGTAATTTTTTCAATGGTTCTATTTTTTAATGTGATTGTATTATATTTAGTTCAATAGTTTTTTTTTTCATTTACTTTTTTTTATTATGAGAAAAATGTAATGTGATTGTAGTTTGTTCAATGATTTTTTTTAATGTGATTTAATTGTTTTATTTACTGCTTTAATGGTTCTTCTTTATAATTATTTTTTTATTATGAAAAAAATATGATTGTAGTTAGATAGCATAAAAATATTTGTGATTTGTATGATTGAAATTATCTCATTTTTTTTATTTGTATTTGGTCTAGCCAAAAAAAAATTATAATTTAATTTTTTAATATGATTGAAGTTAGATAAATATAAACACTCACAAAGAGAAAAATGTGATTGTAGTTAGTTCAACGATTATTTTTTTTAAAAGTAAATTGGTGAGAAGAATGTCTATACATTTCAGAATGTTAAAAAAAAAATATATGTAAATATAACATTTTTACTTTATAACATTTTATAAATACATAATATATGTATTGTTCATTAATTATAATACTAAGCCTTTGTTTGACAATGACTTTTTTAATTGGCTTTTTGACATTTTTGACTTTTTTAGCCTGAGACTTTTTTGTTCGTTTGGTATTCTTGATTCGATTTTTGACTTTTTAACTTTGGAATAGTGATTTTTTTTTTGTCTTTTTTTGATTTTTGGCTTTCTGTGATTTTTTAAATTTTTTTTGTCTTTTTGTGATTGTTTAGCCAAATATGATAACTAAACACCACTTAACTATCATGTTGACAATGCAAGAATGTTGATAGAATGCTCACAACAATTTATATTTTAGTTATTTTTTTGTTTTACTTATTCGGTGAATTTCGAATGAATGTAATAAATTCTTATTTTTATTACTTTAATTATGCAATGTCAACATTTTTTTTTAAAATTATATATATTTTATGCTAACAATTTATAAATATGTTTGACATAATATAAATAGTTTTTTTTTTTAAATTTAATCCTGTGCATAGCACGGGTGATATGCTTGTATATATTTAAATCAATGTTGGGACGCTTACTACTTTCAAGTAGACGACAATAAATTCACTTTTATGGGGCAGTTTTCAAATCTTAATTTTATTATTATTTTTTTTTTTTACCCAAATAATTGTTTGAATTGCTTTAGTAGAGCCTAAGCTGAAAAAAATTTAGAACTCAAACTCAATTTTGATATAAAGTTACAAGAAATGCAGTAGTCCTACGTTAGATGAGCATTTTCCTGGAAATAGTTCGATGTTAAAATCATAAAAATAACTGTATAAAGTCGAAACAACATTCTTGATGTGTGGTCCATGGCCTTCAACCACTATACCATGGTCTATCTGTACCATATCTCAGCTCTTTCACTGCTTCATAATGTGATAAAACCATTCATCGGTATGCACTTTATACAAGTTGAATAGCCAAGAGAATCCAATGTTCTCCATTACCCGATCTTGTGAAAACTAAAAGGTCTCCCTCAAAATGCCATCAATAATCATAATTGAACATTCAATTTGTCCTCATAAGTTCCCATATCAATTAACTAGCATTCGGTCTAATGTTTGTGAATGAGTTATGAAGATTTATATCATTTTATATCAGTGAATGAGTTACGAAGATTTATATCATTGAATATCATAGTCAGTTATCGAAACAGAATATATTAATATAACTCTTTACACTTTAAGAATAATTTTTATTTTAGGTGTAAACTTTAAAAGTAAATCCTACTCAAGTTTCATCACCTTTATTTTTTTGTGGGTCAATTGATATCTACACTGCACACAACTAACTCATATTTTGTACTAGGAAAGTAATTCAAAAATATAGGAGTGTAGATTAAAATTTGATGGGTTATGGGTCTCATTTTTAACAAATTTATTTTTCTACAACCCCCCCGGGGAGTGTGTATATAGTTGTAGTAATTTCGGGGGAGTGTGTATATAGTTGTAGTAATTTATTCTGCAATTTGAGTCCAATATAATTATATAGAAAATTTATTTATAAATCTCATTTTGAGATATGGTGATCCTTTTAAGAGTAATTTAGAATGTTCTAAATAAGTGAATTTTTTGATTTTTTATAAATAAAAAAAAAATATGTAGAAAAGTAGAGAAAATGGATAAAAAAGTAGAGAAAAGATGTTGATTGATGTATTCTAAATAAGTGCATGTATGCACAAAAAAAAAAGGTGCACTTTTTTAGTGCATGCCAAACACCTAAGGATTTTCTTATTAGTGTAAGGATTTTCTTATAGACTAATTAATCCCATCGATTTTAGAAATGTAGATTTAATATATTATTTGAAAATTAGATTTACGGTTATATATTTATTTTTATTATATTTCTATTTTCTTTTCTTCTTTTTATTTTATTTTATTTTTTTGTGTTAAAAAGATAAGATACACAACCTATGGGAATTAAATTTGGGATGAGTTTTTATATTAATTATTTTTTATTTTATTTGGAATGACTTGAAATGTAAGATTTTTCAAACATTTCAAAAGAAATACAAAAATGACCTGAAATATGAAATTCTTCAAATATTCCAAAAGGGATGTGAGATTTTTCAAACATTTCGAAAGGAGTACAAAATCTCTTTAGTAAGTTTTGGACAAATATATAATTTCAAACTATAACACTCTGATAAAACACTCCAAAAAACTCTTTAGTGTACTTTTTCAAAACATAATACACCAATATATCACTTCAAAAAACTCCTCCAAAAATACTCTTTAGTGTAACACTCCAATGTAACACATAAAAAAACTCTTTAATGTACTTTTTTTCAAATGTAACACTCCAAAAAAAAATATGAGATTCTTCAAACCATTCCAAAAAAAATAGAAAAATTCCTTAGTAAATTTTGAATAAATGTATAATTTCAAACTGTGAGTGTTACGTTTGAGAAAAATACACTAAGAAATTTTTTTTTCGTTTTACATTGGAATGTTACGTTTGGAAAAAATATACTAATTTTTTTTTAGAGTGTTATGTTGTTACGTTTGGGAAAAATATACTAAAGAGTTTTTAGTGTGTTATATTGAAGTGTTACGTTATTAGAGCGTTATATTTGAGTGTCACGTTCTTATTCGTAATGTGAGATTTGTTCCAGATTGAGAAAAAATCTAACACATCTATAGTACAGATTGTCCAAATATGTAATTTTACACTTGGAAAAATTTACTTTTATCCTTCAAAAATTAAATCCAAACATGTAAATGACTACCCTTTTATGTAATTTCTATTTTAATGGGATTTTTGGATTCATAATAATAATAAAATAAAATAAAAAAACTAAAAAAAGCTAAACAATTCATAAGATCACATTTTGAAATCTATTGGTGCTTCACCTTAATTATATGGGTCAAGCTTCTCTCCAATCCGAGATCGGACTAGAACTTGTTGTTGGGCTCGTGGAAGCCCACCACGAATTCTGTTTTGATGATTCAAATCGTTCAATGTGTAAAACTTATTGAGTACTTTATTCGTGTAAAAAATCACGTTAATTGGACATCAATAACTACTTCATTTGATCAAAAAATTTTCAATAATTTATTTTAAAAATTATATTTACCATTGACAGAAATTTGATCCAATCAAGTAATTATTGATATTCAATCAATTTAATTTTTTATAAAAATAAAATACTCAACAAGTTCTACATATTAAACTATTTATAAATAGGATTTATAATAGGCTTTACGACTCAATAATACTGTGCAATCCAAAAAAGAAAAATGCTTGAGAGTTCTAGGAAATGAGCTCTAAACCATGCACTAATGACATGGAGTTGTGTGGCGTCCAACTTGATGTGATGTTTTAGCCTGAAATTTTTTTTTTTTTTTTTTTTTTTGGGACATGAGCTCTTTTTAGAGCTCTACTTTTAGAGGTCTATAGCATTGTTGATCCAAAAATTATATAACCTCTGACAAGAAGGGAAAAAAAAAGGTCAAGGCCATGTCATTGTCAAGCACATGGGTTTCCTGCGAAATGTACTATATTGCTAGTAAATAGGCATGCATTAGCCATAGATAAATTATATGGTAGTTTTGGGACAAAACATGATTTTAATTTATTAAAATAATGAAACGTAATTTTGTTTGTTTGTTTATTTTTTTTTTAAGAAAAATTATATTAACAGTTCCTATAGTTTGGGACTCGTGTTGATTTCTAAATTTTCAATTGTGATACATTTAAGCCTGAATTTTGAATCTTGTTTCAAATAAGGACAATTGAAGATATCATTGTTTAATTTCAAGGACAAAATCGTCAATTTAATAAAATATAAACTAATTTGACAAAAATAATATCAAAAAAATATTTTTAATTTTATAAAACTTATTTTTATCCACCAATGATAAAATTATGTGAAATTGATAAAAATTAATAAAAATTACATGATTAATTTTTAAAAATTAATTTTATATGATCATCATCCAAACACATAATAAAAATTAATTTAGTAAAAAAATAAATGTCTAAAAGATTTATCAATTTTACATAATTTTATTTTCAGCGGTAAAAATAATTTTTAAAAATTCAAAAATATTTGTTGATATTTATTTTTGTCAAATTAGTTTATATTTTATCAAATTAACGATTTTATCTTTGAAAAATCTAATGATATCTTTAATTGTCCTTATTTGGAACAAAATTCCAAATTCAGAGTAAAATATGTCACAATTGAAAAGTCATGGATTAAAATAATACAAACCCCAAACTATAGGGACTATTAGTGTAATTCACTTTTTTTTTGGAGGCCTCTATTTACCCACCATCTTTCATCTCAATACACACCACTACTCAAGGCACACTTCTAGTAATTTAATAATAATAAATTTGCTTAATACGCACCATAATGTTCTATTTTTATCTCTAGTCACACACCCCACTACCACCACCACCACCACCACCACCACCTCCACCTGTAACCCAACTTCGTCGCCGGTGACGGTGTAGTCCCTCTCTCTTCTCTTCTCTTCTTTGTCACCGATACCGCCACTCACCAGTCCTCTACTTTCTCCCTCACTGGCGCTGTCTCTTCTCCTGGAACAAACCTTAGTCACTATAGCGATACTCCATAGATTGAATGACTAAAATTGGAAGCATTATAGTAATAATTAACAATCAAACCCTTCAAAAATCCGTAATACAGAGGTGAAACCTCCAAATCATCTTCCACAACAAAGGCAAACTTGTCATCCGAACTCGGCTACCACAACTCCAACCACAGCGCTTGCAACCCTACATTTCCAATCCAATAAAGTACCAATTTTTCACCGAATTCCCAAACAAACCCATCAACAAAATCCAGAAGTCGACGCGATTCACTCAGTTTTGCATCAAAATTATCAGTTAAATTGTTCGTGATTTTGAAGTGGTCAATGAAGATGTGAAGATTGACCCTGTCATTGTGGTAATGGGCATTGGAGAGAGATCCAAGGCAGAGAGAGAGAGAGGTAATGCGATCAAAGGCGAAGACTTTGATGGTGAGAATGAAATTGGTATTGGTATTGGTGTGATTAGGTAAAATGGGAGTGGTACAGTGGTTTTGGTTGAAGAAGGAGGTGGTTTGGAAAGACTGAAAATTGAGGTAGTGAGAAGTTGTAGAGAGAAAAGAGGAAGAGAGATGAGAGAGAGATAGAGGGGTTGCGGTGGTGGTGGTGACCACGGCTGTTAGGATTTCATGAAAGATGATAAGGGTAATTTAGATATTTGATTGAGGGATATAATTGTAATTATATTTTTTTTAGAAAATGGTGTGTCTTGAGGTGAAAGTTGGTGTGTAAATAGAGGCACTCTTTTTTTTTGTGTTAATTTTAAGAGTAATGTTAGAGATCTAAAAGTATTTATCAAAAATTTTAATAAATAATTCACATGAATATAGGACTTACATGAAATTCGTGTGGGTCTTACATCAATGTAAAATATTTGATAACAATTTTAATAAATCTTTTGAAATTTCTAACATTTTTTAAATTTTAAAGAGGTAATTTGACAAGAATAAAATATTATTCTAAGACTTTCAAATACTTTCTCCTGATCATTACATTTTTTAAATATAAAATTTATATTTTTTAATTAATTATATTTTGTATGTTAGTCATGCACCCAAGTCTCATAATTTGGGAAAATTATTCAATACTTTCGGAATACCACGTGTCCATACTCCAAATCAATCACTAATTACTTAGCCTCATATTGTTCCCCATCTCCAACATAAATTGTGAGCCCTTGTTTCTCTCCATCAATCAAAACCTTATGGAGTACTACGTTTCCATACTCTGGAAGTACTGAATAATCACCCCATATTTTGTATATTATTCATGCTCACAAAAAAAAATTGTTCCTGAAAAATGGGAGAGACCCCAGCACTCCCAGTGGGTGCTGACACTACAACAAAAACATACTTTAGTGGCACTACACTAGTGGCATATTTTTAGAAAATGCCACAAAAAATGATATTTAGTGGCACGTTTTTGAAAAATGTCACAAAACGACAAACATAAAAGGCTCTAGTGACATTTCAATGAACAAGTGTCACAAAACTACAACAAAAACATACTTTAGTGGCACTACACTAGTGGCATATTTTTAGAAAATGCCACAAAAATGATATTTAGTGGCACGCTTTTGAAAAATGCCACAAAACGACAAACATAAAAGGCTCTAGTGACATTTCAATGAACAAGTGTCACAACACTACAACAAAAACATATTTTAGTGACACCATACTAGTGGCATGTTCTTAAAAACTGTCACAAAAAGAATATTTGGTGGCATTTTTTAGAAAAATGTCATAGAGTCACAAACATACAAGGCTCTTGTTGCATTTCAATTAAAAAAAGTGTTACTTCACTACAACAAAAATGTCACTACAACAAATTTACACTTTAGTGACACTACACTAGTAGCACGTTTTTAAAAAATGTCAGCACACTAGGTAAGTGCAAATTACTTTTTATGGAACTTAGGTGAAAAGTGTCATAAACAATATTTTATAGCATTTTGAGGAATGCCACTAAGCCGAAAACTTTCCAAGCTTATAATGACATTTTTGAAAAAACAAAAAATGCCAATATATTTTCTAAATTTTTAAAATGCAGTAAATGATTAAAAATAAATGAATTAAACTCAATACACACTACAGGAAAAAGCATATTCGGCGACTAAATTTCCTGACCAAAAAATTTTGGTCGCTGAAAGTATAGCTTTCAGCGATCAAAACAGTATTAGTTGCCAAAAGTAAAGTTTTTTTACGACTAAACAATTTTAGTAGCCAAAAATCTACAATTGGCGACTAAAACTAAGTTTGGTCGCTGATTATATGGGTTTTAGTGACTAAAAAATTTTTAGTAGCCCAAAGTAAAGCTTTTTGGCGACTAAAAAATTTTAGTAGCCAAAAGTCTACAATTGGCGACTAAAAATAAGTTCGGTCGCTGATTATATTGGTTTTACCGATTAAAAAAATTTTAGTAGCCAAAAGTAAAGCTTTTTGGTGCAAAAAAAAAATTTAGTAGCCAAAAGTCTACAATTGGCGACTAAAAATTAAGTTTAGTCGCCAAAAGTGGTCATTTTTAGCGCGGGAGAGCTAAAATCCTAAGGCGGGAATAAAATTTTTTGGTGACCAAAATTTTGGTAGCTGAAAGTGCATCTTCAGTGACCAAATCCGATTTGGTCGACAAAAGTTAAGTTTTTTATCAACTAAAAAACAATTAGTAGCCAAAAGTATAGAATTGGCGACTAAAAAATATTTTTATTAGCCAAAAGTGGTCCTTTTTTTTTATTTTGGTAGTAAATAGTTTATTTTACATAAATTATGTTCAATAAAATAATTATGTTTATACATATACTTTTATATTGATATGGATGTATGTACTATATAAATAATATATGTTGCATATATAATCATGTGGTGCTATAGAGGTGTAGTGGGAAGAGTGTGGTGTATAAGGTTTATGGTGCGGAAGGTTGGCGGTTCGAGTCTCCGCAAGAGCGGATCAAATTGTTCTACAACGAATTATCGTCATGAATGGCACTTGATAGCGTCACGAATAGTGCCTACCATGACATTAAAGTGTCACTGAAAGGTTTTAGTCTTGATGGTGTAATGACACTTACAAGTGTCACTAACTCTTTTTTTAATGGCGCTTGATAGTGCCACAAATAATATCTACCATGACATTAAAATGCCATCGAAAGTTTTCGGCCATGATGGTGCAGTGACACTTGCAAATATCTACCGTGGCACTCGTATCTACCGTGGCACCGATAGAAGTGGCACTTGTTCAAAATGCCACAAGACCAAAAAATGTCATTAGAAGAATAGTTTTGTGGCACTTTCAAATGTCACTAAACTAAGAAAATGTTGTAGTGTGATTGACCTATTTTCTTTTCTTTTTTTCATTCTTTCTTAGACCCCCACGTGTATGTGAGGGGTGGTGGGGGTCACCCCCAACCAGGGGTCTGCAGTATGATTAATTCCTCATGAATTCAATTTCTCCAAAACCTGTCCATAAGAAAATCTTTCTATCTTCTTATTGATCTAAGGCAATGTCCGTGGCAAGATCACCAAAATATTTTATTATCTGTTCCAGATAAAAAAAAAGACTATAATCTAAAAGCTTATACCAATTCCTTACCACAAATTTTATTTAAATTAAGACTCACACAACATAAAGAAGTCAAACGTACACTAATTCACTCTGAAACATCACCTTGAGGCTGTCCCACCCAAGCGCTACAGCCCGGGGGGTTACACCTGTCTGCTTCATTAATCACGCGATAGGTGGTGTTTGGGAAGCAAGTTCCCAAATTTTTTTCTCATTTTTTCTACTAAAAGATAAAAGTTTTACAAAATCAAAAAAAACACATCCAAACAAAATATCACATCCAACCCCATAATCATTTCACTTTTTCTCTCACAAACATCACATTCAACCACATAAAAATCTAACTATCTTCCTGTGTGGGTAAAAATCTGACCACACTGCCCGTTTAGTGATCAGCAGCAAAGCACCGGCAGAATAGATGGCTCCAACAACCTGTAACAGAAAGAAAAAGCTCCGGCGGTGGTTCTTCCACCCGGGGGCACTCCGACGATCAAGTCAGTATGTTTCTCAAGGATAATCAAGTATTAAACTGAATACTCAAGGTATGAATTACATACCTTAGACCCACGGGGGTGCCTCTCTTTTATAATATACTTAATCCAAGTCCAACTAGAAATATGACTTCTGTGTACCCCAATCTTAGTACTTACTCTGGACTCTTTAGGAGATAGAGATAAACTCCCTAAGAGGTTTATCCTTATCTTAATTAAGTCCCCTCTTTGCTTCAGGACTCTTGTCCCTTATCTTCGGATTCTGACATCTTCGGAGATGACCTCGGCTTATCCGGGATTACCTCGGCTTAACTACCAGGGCACGTAGCACCTCGGCTGACACGTCGGCGTCACCATGCCACGTGTTGGTATTTAGAAAATATGTCCCCACAACTGCCCCCTAGGTTCCATTACCTCGGCATTCTGAGATGATGGAACCTACACTGTTCGAAATTTTGTCACTTCTTTTCTGAGCAATGGTTCAAAAAAACTGTTTTGCCAAGATTATCTTCTTTCAGCCGACGTGTTCTCTTCGGAGAACGAGGCTTCGGTCGTACTCCCCTACGCGCATGAGCTGTCATGCATATCCAACTGTTTCTTTTACGTGTTTCGTCTTTATTGGAGCGTGTCAGTGACGCGCCTGAAGCTGTCTGTTCGTTCGTCTGCGCCGTCTGACGCATGCGTTGCTCTAGGCGCAATAATTGCCCTATTTTTGCCGCCGTTTCAAATTTTTGACAAAACTCTTTTTTGCCTCTTCTTTTCCTTCACTTTTTTCATTCTGTCTTTTCGTTCTCTCTCTTTCTGAAAGCTTTTTCTTCTTCGAATCCGCCATTGCTTCAAACTTTCTCCTGGAACTGCTTTTGATCCTTCATTCTTGCAAAAGCCCTCTTTGTTGTTGCAACTGGTTTCTGGGTTTGGTGAGCACTGCCTTGGCTTCATTTGTTCTGGTAAGACCCTTTCTTTTAATTCTTCAATTCTTTTTATGTGCTTTTGTCTGTCTACTGCCATTACTGATTTTGTTCGAGGTCTGGGATTGATTTGTCTCTTGAATTTGTGGCTATACTTTGAGCTTCTATGCTTTTCCATCATTCTTTTTGCTGTTGTTTCTTGATTTGTTTCTGTATCTCTACTGCTTCTGAGAACTATACCTCTGTTCTTGAATCTGAAACTTCGTCTTTGTTTTCTTCTTTTTTGTATCTGTCCCAGATCTGTGCCCTCGATCTTTATCTTCATAGTTCATAGATTTGGGATTTGTCTATAGAACCCTTAATCTTTTAGGGAAACTTGAAAAACGCCCATCTTTTAAGACAGATTCCTCTTAGTTTAAGCCAACATAATGGGTATGTGGAGGCATAGGGTAAATACCCCAACAAAACTTGAATACTTTAGACAAGAATTCTCTATCCCAGCCGATGTTCATCTTAAATTGGCTGGGGATAATGATACCATCGTGCCCACAGATCATACAATGCCCTTTCCAATAGTTGCTTTTACCGAATGTGGACTTCGGCTTCCACTCGATCCCCTCTTTCGTCAAGTTCTCCATTTCTATAGGCTGAACCCTATGCAACTCACTATCAATTCCTATAGGGTAATTAACGGTATTATTGCCTTAGCTAGGCAAGAAAACCTTAGAATCACCCTAGCCGACCTTCAATATTGTTATACCATGTGTCCTCTCGATCTGAAGGATAGGGGTTTTGTCTATTACCTTAAGCCGAGATCCACTCAGTACAAGATTATAGCCGACCTTCCAGACTCCAACAAGGGGGCTGGAGATGACTTTCTTATTGCCTCTGGAAATTGGGAATTTGGCCCAGATGAAGATGTCCACCCTACCCTCTTCCTCGAACACTTACAGAGGGCAAGAGTAAGAGCCCTGAGTCAACACTTAGTTGTTTTTACTTAAGATTTTAATACTTTATTTCTGACGTCTGATTCTTTGCAGATCTTCATCAACCACCGAAAAATTTTCGTCAATCCTTCTTCCCAGGAACAGATCTGAAAACACTTCTTGGCCTCCCAATCCATAAACGAAAAGCCCCAGTATTACTAAACTTCATCCCTACATACAAATCCACCTTACCCGACGTCCCAAGAAAAAGGAAAAAGAGCCTTTCTCCACCTACAGCCACAACCTTAACTGCTTCTACATCCCGAACGGATCAAGAATCCACATCTGCCCCAGCCGATCTTCCATCAACTTCGGCCCCCTACTTAATTCCAATTCCCGAACGTAGACGCCGAAGAAAGCTTGTAAAAACAGCCGAAATGGTTCGTTCAAAGCCTGTCGTCCAAGATCTTCTTGCCGACATTCCAACTGACGCCGAAGCCGCACCAGCGCAAACAATGCTCCCACCCAAACAAAAGAGAATAAAAAGGGCTCAGCCTAAGGCCAAGGCTACAGATGCCGAAGCTGAAGATACTGTGCCTATTTCAAAGCTGGCAGAAAGCAAGAAATCAGCCTCTGTCTCCACCAAGAGATCTGCTGAGGGTCAACCCTCAGGGTCTACACAAACAAAGCGGCCAAGGTCATCGTCTGCGACGACCTCGGTTTCAAAGAAGCCCGACGTCCCATGGGCCCCTGATCTATCTCTGGAGGACAGGCCCATTATGGCTAGCGAGAGTGCTGACGACATTAATGTTGCTGTCGCTCTTAGCACTGCTCTCCTCCTACCGAATGACTTGGAGCGAAATGCCAGTTTTAGTGAGTATGAAAATTATGCTCTTATGCTCCAACACTCTGCTCAAGTAAGTATTTCTGTTTGTATTTATGTTTCTTCCTTCTTTTTCTTTCTGAGAAAATTTTCTGATACTTCTGTTTTCATTCAGGCTATCCAACATGCCCATTCATTTTCAATGCAATCCTTTGAGAATCGTCAAAGATTGGTTGATATGAAGAGGGAAGTAACTTCAATGAAGAGAGAATTAAGGGCCCTTGAAGTAAAAATGAAAAAACTAGAGGATCAAGCCGAGGCTGCAACGAAGAACCAAACCTTAGCTCTTGAAAAGGCCGAAGCTGCTGAAGCCGTTAAAAAAGTAGCTGAAGCCGAGAAAAGGGAGGCCGAGGCTCAGAAGGTCCAAGCGCAAAAAGAACTTCAACAAGCGCTGGCCACCAAGGAGGCCGAAATCAAAGAGGCCGATGAAAAGGCCTATGCTCAAGGTATGGCCGACGTTGCAGAAGACTACAAGCTTCAAGTCAGGCAGGCATGCAACAGGGGATTTTCCCTTGGTTGGATGTCCTTGATAAAGAAGCTTGACCTTCCTGCTGACTCGCCATTGCGTCAGGCCGATGCTATTCCGTTACCATTTCCTCCACCTCCTCCTGCTGGTGAGTCAGAGTCCGAGGCCGAGGAGGAAGATGAAGAAAATGATGATGGTGAGGCCTTGGTGAGAAAACCCAAGAATGCTGCCGAAGTCAAGTCCCCTCCTCCCGCTGAACTGGTTATGGACTTAACTCAAGATGAGGGGGGTGATGATGCTGAGGAAGTGTCCAAGGAGTCTGTTCCAGGGTGTCTATCATCTGACCTCCTTCTGACTGAAAGAAGTCTTGACACAACTTTGGCAGAGATAGATGCCGAAATACAAGCGGAGAAGGTGGCCGAGGAGATTCCAGCTGAATCATCCGAGGTTCCAGTTCCTGCTGCTGCTGCTGTTCAAGAGTCTTGATTTTCCCTTCTTTCTTCTCTGGATTTTGGACTTTGTTTTTTCTTTCAATTCCCGGACAATGTATATTCCTTCTTATGGCCGATGTGCCTTTTTCAGTATGTATTTGCAATTGTTCTTGCTATGGATATGTCAATCTTATGATGTTCTGTTGTTTGCTTCTGCGTAGTCTTATACTTAGAAATTTTTGCTTGCTTTCTGCTTTCTTTGTACAATCTTCTCGGGGTTACATACCTCGGGTATAACTGCAAAGCTTTTACTTCGGCAAGATACTGACCTGCAAACCTTGTATAAATTTTGATAAGCACAAAACATATATTACTCAATGTATACTTTTGCCATCTTTTTTTTCAAGTTTTCAACAAGTATTTAAATAATGATTTCGTTCTAATCTACTTGTAAATTGCTACAAATCTCAACAAGCGTCTAAACAATATACTTATCCTTTGCTTCAACCCGTTAATTTTCTATATACCTTAGTGGGTGATCATACGTCGGCTTAACATAAACTTGTAAATTGCTACAAATTTCAACAAGTGTTAAGCATCTTCTCTAAGCAATAACCTCGGCCTATCTTCGACTTGTAAATTGCTACAAATTTCAACAAGTGAAGATAAGGAATCAGCTTAATTCCAACTTGTAAATTGCTACAAATTTCAACAAGTGGATCAAGGAATAACATCGGCTTATCTTCAACTTGTAAATTGCTACAAATTTCAACAAGTGAAGATAAGGAATCAGCTTGATTCCAACTTGTAAATTGCTACAAATTTCAACAAGTGGATCAAGGAATAACATCGGCTTATCTTCAACTTGTAAATTGCTACAAATTTCAACAAGTGAAGATAAGGAATCAGCTTGATTCCAACTTGTAAATTGCTACAAATTTCAACAAGTGGATCAAGGAATAACATCGGCTTATCTTCAACTTGTAAATTGCTACAAATTTCAACAAGTGAAGATAAGGAATCAGCTTGATTCCAACTTGTAAATTGCTACAAATTTCAACAAGTGGATCAAGGAATAACATCGGCTTATCTTCAACTTGTAAATTGCTACAAATTTCAACAAGTGAAGATAAGGAATCAGCTTGATTCCAACTTGTAAATTGTTACAAATTTCAACAAGTGGATCAAGGAATAACATCGGCTTATCTTCAACTTGTAAATTGCTACAAATTTCAACAAGTGAAGATAAGGAATCAGCTTGATATGCCTTCAAAAACATCCATGCATAACTTTATCAATCGATCATGTTGAAAGGATTCTGAAAAGATTTTATTGATAGCATCGGCCAAACAATGATGTTTTTCTAATGATAGAAAAATTTCAAATTACAAGTATTCCAAGGTCTGGGCAATGCTTTGCCCTCGTTGTCTTCAAGCCGATATGCTCCATTGCCTAATACTGAAGTAACTCTGTAGGGTCCTTCCCAGTTTGGGCCGAGCTTGCCCTCCCTGGGATCCTTCTTGTTCCCGACGACTTTTCTTAGGACTAAGTCGCCGACTTGAAAATCCCTCGGATTAACTTTCTTGTTGTAAGCTCTGGCAAGCTGTTGCTGGTATACTGCAAGCTGAATTGCAGCCTTCTCTCTTCGTTCTTCTAGTAAATCCAGGTCTCGGGCTAAGAGTATGTCATTGGTGCCATTCTCTACTCCCTGGGTTCTGATCCCTGGGATGCCGATCTCTAATGGGATGACTGCTTCTGTGCCATAGGCCATGGCAAAGGGGGATTCTCCTGTTGATCTTCTCGGCGTAGTCCGATATGCCCAAAGTACGTTGGGTAGCTCGTCCACCCACTTTCCTTTTGCTGCCTGGAGCCTCTTCTTTATTCCATCCAGGATTACTTTGTTGGACGCCTCTGCTTGCCCATTGCTTTGAGGAAAACTTGGTGTTGAGAAATAATTCTTGATCTTGAATTTTGCACAAAAGTTTTTGATGAGTTTGCTGTCGAATTGTGTTCCGTTGTCAGCAACTATAGCTCTTGGAATCCCAAATCTGGTGATTATGTTTTTCCAAATAAAATTCTTGACATCCACATCTCGGATTTTGGCAAGAGGTTCTGCCTCTATCCATTTTGTGAAGTAGTCTGTTGCTACCAACAAGTATTTTCTCTGCCCAGTTGCCTGGGGAAGTTGTCCAACCAGATCCATGCCCCATTGGGCAAATGGCCAAGGGCTGGATACTGGGTTTAGGTCGGCAGCTGGCTGATGTATCAGAGGTGCAAACTTTTGACATTGCTCACACTTCTTTACATAGGCTTCGGCATCCTTTTGCATGTAGGGCCACCAATACCCTTGGGTAATGGCCCTATGGGCTAACGATCTGCCCCCAGTATGGCTTCCGCAAATTCCTTCATGAATCTCATAAAGAAAATCTTCAACCTGTAAAGGGTGTACGCACCTTAAAAGTGGTCCAGTGAAGGACCTCCTGTAGAGATGGCCTTCCGCTGTTAGACTGAATCTGGCCGATTTCAGCCTAATTTTACGTGCTTCTTTATGGTCTGCTGGCAGCTTCCCCTCTTTTAGGAATGCAATGATTGCATCCATCCAACTTGGTCCAAAGCCCACGCACATTGCTTCTTGTTCGATGTTTTGTTTATCTATGCTCGGGGCCGACATGTAGTCGATCATAATTGTCCTTGTTTTTCCAGTTTGAATTGAGCTGGCCAGGTTGGCTAACGCGTCGGCGTGGGTGTTGTCATCTCGGCTTACTTGGAGTAATCTGCAGTTCTGGAATAGGGCCGCCAGTCGGATGACTTCCTTTGCATATGCCGACATTCTTTCGTCTCTGGCTGCAAATTCTCCTGTTGACTGGTTAACAATTAATTGTGAATCACAAAAAACAATTACCTCGTCTGCCTCTGCTGCTGCTGCTAGCTTTAGTCCTGCAATTAATGCCTCATATTCCGCTTCATTATTGGAGGCTTTGAACCCCAGCCGGATGGACTGTTCTACAATTTCTCCATCTGGAGATATCAGCAGTACTCCTGCTCCTGCTCCCTGGCGGTTTGAACTTCCATCGACAAATAGTCTGAATGAATCGCCGATGTAGATGCTGCATGGTCTGAATTTTTCTTTCTCTTGCTGTTTTGTCTTTGACTGGGTTTCTTTTTGTTTGTCGGGGTGATGCTTATCTCGGTTCGACGGAGCCTGAGGTGTGATGGCTTCAGGTGTGAGTTCTGCGACGAAGTCGGCCAAAACTTGGCCTTTTATTGCTGTTCTTGGCCTGAATTCCAGGTCAAACTGGCCCAGTGTTACTGCCCATTTTGCTATCCTTCCTGTTAAGTCTCCTTGATGTAATAAGGACTTCAATGGGTGCTCTGTTAAAATCACAATCTTGTGTGCCTGAAAGTAATGGCTCAATTTCTTTGAGGCCATTACCAAGGCTAGCATTAATTTTTCCAGTGGAAGGTACCTTGTTTCCGCGTTAGCCAAAGTCTTGCTTACATAATAGACAGCCTTCTGCTCCCCTTTTTCCTCTCGGATTAGCACTGCACTGACTGCGTGCTCAGAGACTGCTAAGTATAAAAATAATTCCTCCCCTGGGACTGGGTTAGAAAGGACTGGGGTTGTGGTCAGGTACTTTTTCAGGTCGGCTAAGGCAGCTTCACATTCTTCCGTCCACAGGAAGTCTGTGGCTTTTTTCACCAGGTTAAAGAAGGGTCTGCACTTGTCTGAGCTTCTGCTGATGAATCGGTTCAGGGCTGCGGCCCTTCCAGTGAGCACTTGAACTTGCTTTGCCGATGTTGGACTCTGTAGTTCCAGGATGGCCTTGATTTGGTCTGGGCTGGCTTCAATGCCCTTTCTTGTTACCAGGTACCCTAGAAATTTACCTGACCCAACTCCGAAGGCACACTTCGAGGCGTTGAGTCGGAGCCGATATCGTTTGAGTATGTCAAAGACTTCTTTTAGGTCGGCAAGATGACCTTCTGATTTCTTGCTCTTTACGACCATGTCATCGATGTAAACTTCCACCGTTTTGCCAATCAGGTGTTTAAACATCTTTGTCACTAACCTCTGATAGGTTGCTCCTGCGTTTTTCAGCTCGAAAGGCATTACCCTGTAACAGTACAGGCCTTTTGGGGTGATGAACGCGGTTTTCTCTTCGTCTGGAGGGTACATAGCAATCTGGTGGTACCCTCTGTACGCATCTAAAAAACTCATCCTTTCATGTCCCGAGGTGGCGTCTACCAGTTGGTCGATTTTGGGTAGAGGAAAGCTGTCTTTTGGGCAAGCCTTGTTAAGGCTGGTAAAATCTACACAAACCCTCCACTTGCCATTCTTCTTTTTTACTACTACTGTGTTGGACAGCCATGTCGGGTACTGAACTTCTCGGATGGCCCTGGCTTCGAGGAGTCTGTCTACCTCTTCTTCCACTGCTTCGACGTGCAATAACGTCGGCCTTCTGGCTCGTTGAATCACTGGTTTTGCCGATCTGTCGACGTTCAGACTGTGGCAAGTGACCTCGGGGTCAATGCCAGGCATTTCATAGGGTGTCCAGGCGAACGCCTCTATGTTTGCCCTTAAAAAATCTTCCAATTCCTTTTCCTCTTCTCTGGCTAAGCCGGAGCCGAGAAGAAAAAATCGTTCTTCGTCGCCCTCCTGGACGAGGATTTTCTTTAGCGCCTCTTCGCTTTTCTCGGCTGGTTCTTTCCCAACATCTTCCAGGACTTCTACGTCCTCATCTTCAACTTCTGCTTTCTTTGGCTCTCGTATACTACAGGTGGACTTTATTGCTGCCATGGAGCAATTTTTGGCTTGTAGTTGGTCCCCTCTAACTTCTTCAATCCCATGCTCTGTTGGGAACCGGAGTAGTTGATGCAACGTCGAGGGGACTGCCCCCATTGCATGCAACCACGGTCTTCCAAGGATGATGTTGTATGGTGAGGGTGTGTCAATGACCAGGAATTCTGTCCTGATCTTCTTAGTGCCGGCTTGTACCTCCAAGCTTGTTGCGCCCAGTGGCCATGTCAGCGTTCCATTAAAGCCGACCATTGGGCCGTTGGATTGCTCTAGGTCATCGGGGTGAAGGCCTAGCTCTTTGTAACATCTGACGTACATGATATCACAGGAGCTGCCTTGGTCTATTAGGATGCGTTTTACTTGGCACTCCCCAACCTGGAGGGATACTACCAAGGCATCATTATGCGGATGTTGGACCAATTCTAGGTCGGCTTCGGTAAAGGCTATCATTGGCCATTGGCATTCTTCTGGCCGATGTCTCTTGTCCCCAACTTGGTAGATATGCTGTAGATGTCTTACCCTCTGGGTTTCTCCTCTGTCTTCGTTTTCGTTGACCCTTGAGTGGATCACATTGACTACCCTTGGTTCTCCTGCCTGTGGTAGCTGTGCTGGGGGAGGGGGTGCTGCTGGTGCTTGAGGCAACCTTGCCTGTTCTTCCCTTGTTCTGGCCTCATCGACCAGGTCCCTCAGGAGGCCTTGCCTTACTAGGTCCTCCAAGTGTGCTTTTAAGGCTCTGCAACCTTGAGTTGGATGCCCTTCTTCATTGTGGTATGCGCAACGTCTGCCGACGTTTCTTCCCATGTATTCCCCTGGTGCTCTTTCCGGAACCTTGAAATATGGTTGATTTCGAATCCGATCCAAGATTTTATGGATTGGGATCCGGAATACCGTGGTTACCGCCTGTTTATTTCTTAGTTCTATTTCTTGCCTGGTGGGTCCATTGTTGACTCGGCCTCGCTTTGGCGAGCCGTTTCCCTTTTCTTGCTTCACCTCTTTGTTTCCCGACGTATCTTCCTCGGCCCTGGCGTATTTCTCAATTCTTGCCATGAGTTCTTCCATGCTTTTTGGCAATGTTTTTGCCAAAGACTTCCGTAGTGGGCAGTCATCTTTCAGGCCGTTTTTGAAGGATACGACTGCTACCTCCTGGTTGCATTCAGGTATTCGGTTGAACACCTCGTAGTACCTCTTCGCATAGGCCCTGAGGCCTTCTTCTTTGGTGATTCGTAGAGCCATCAAAGCATCAACCCTCAGGGGTTGCAGCTTGTTGGTCACGAATCTGGCCACAAACATCTCGGCCAAGCCTTCCCATGTCTTTATACTTCCTTTTGGTAACTTGTGGAACCAATCAGATGCAATTTCCCCAAAGGACGAGGGGAATACTTTGCAGAGCAACGGCTCGTTTCCGCTATATAGTGCCATTGAATTTAGGTACAACCCAACATGAAAGTTCGGATCTGATTTACCGTCATAGATTTGGAACCTCGGCATACTGAATCTTTTGGGTGGTTCAAATTTGTCCAGTTCCGCCGAGAAGGCTGTCTTTGATTTCACTGGGGAGTTTACCTCGGCTTCTCCATTCTGTTGCCTCCTCTTGAGGTAGTCCCTTAGGTCTTCCTTGCTCCTCCCTGGAGCTCGGCTGTCTCTGGATTTTAATCTTTTTGGCACACTGCTTTCGGCCTCGAGGTGGGTCCGTTTGGGTCTTTCTTCATGGGTTGTGTCAAAGTGGAGTATTTGCCCCTGAACATGTCGATGTTCTTTGGGGTCTGGATTCTTTATGTGTTGCGTCCTTCGGGACTCTTCTTGCCTCGGCTTTTCTCGCCCGATTTCCCCGGAAGGCCGGTGAGAGTGCCTTCCGCTCCTGGTATGCTGAGGAACCTCGGGGATTGTTTTTCTTCCGCCCTTTTGGGTGTTGGTCGCTGGTATCGGCGTATCTTGCAGCGGGTATGGTGGCTGTATTACATTGTTTTGCATCATGAAGTTGACGACTGACTGAAGGTCTGCCAACTTGTCCGCCAACTCTTTTACTTCCTCATCCCTCCGTAGGCACCTGTCCCTCCATATCTGGAGGTTATCTTCATTGTAGTACGTTCCTTGGTTTGTTCTTTTTGACGTGTCGCCTTCTAGGTTTACGTCGTTTTCCCTGTGGCCCTGGCCACGGGCTTCTGAATTGTGGTTGTCTCCTTCAATGTCGAGGCCAATTGGTCTGCCACTCCCAGTGGGAGCGTCATCCCCAATATTTTCCTGTTGTCCGTTAGTGGCCATCTATTCTTCCTTCGTTCCCACAGACGGCGCCAAATTGTGTGGGTAAAAATCTGACCACACTGCCCGTTTAGTGATCAGCAGCAAAGCACCGGCAGAATAGATGGCTCCAACAACCTGTAACAGAAAGAAAAAGCTCCGGCGGTGGTTCTTCCACCCGGGGGCACTCCGACGATCAAGTCAGTATGTTTCTCAAGGATAATCAAGTATTAAACTGAATACTCAAGGTATGAATTACATACCTTAGACCCACGGGGGTGCCTCTCTTTTATAATATACTTAATCCAAGTCCAACTAGAAATATGACTTCTGTGTACCCCAATCTTAGTACTTACTCTGGACTCTTTAGGAGATAGAGATAAACTCCCTAAGAGGTTTATCCTTATCTTAATTAAGTCCCCTCTTTGCTTCAGGACTCTTGTCCCTTATCTTCGGATTCCGACATCTTCGGAGATGACCTCGGCTTATCCGGGATTACCTCGGCTTAACTACCAGGGCACGTGGCACCTCGGCTGACACGTCGGCGTCACCATGCCACGTGTTGGTATTCAGAAAATATGTCCCCACACTTCCCAAACACTAAAAATTTTTTATCTCATAAAAACCTACATATGACTTTTTGAAAAATGCCATATATGAATTAGCAAAATGGTATAACATACAAGTACAGAAAAGTGTGATGATACAGTAGACAATTGGTGTTTTTCTTAGTAGAGTTATAGATAAATTAAATGGATCCAAACAGTGGAATGAGGAGAAGATGGTAGGAGTCACTCTTTGTTTTTGTAAGTTATAGATAAAATAAGTTATAGATAAATTAAATGACCTCTTTGCTTTTGTAAAAAATTCTATTTGTTATAGCCTTTCTAAAGATATACATATATCTTTTTTTATAAATAAAATGACATCTTAATATGAAATATATATATCTTATGTGAGTGATTTTTCGGTCACACTGCCCAACTCAGTATTCAGCTGGAGAACACTGGCAGAATAAATGACATCTGGCTAGCCTGTAACAGAAAGAGAAGACTCCGGCGGTGGTTCGTCTACCCGGGGTACTCCAAGGATCAGGTCAGTATATCTAAGCCTAGCTTCAGTGGATTCTTATTATGTACATATCCTGGACTCTCTAAGAGATAAAGATTAACTCCCTAAGAGTGTTATCCTTATCCATGCTAAAGTCTTTCATCATTCTAGGACTCTTGTCCCTTATCCGCTTATCTCAGATTCCGATATCTTTGGAGGTAACCTCGGCGTCATGACCAAGACACGTGGTACCTCGGCTGACACGTCGGCGTCACCTTGTCCACGTGTAAGTACTCAGAAATATATCCCCACATATCTTATTTTTCTTTCATATTATATATATATATATATATATTTATTTTTTACTAAAAAATTTCTTTATTGTATTAGAGATTATTTATATGATAATTGAATTTTTTTATGTATATATATAGAGTAAAAAAATATTATTTATTTTTTAACCTTACGATGATAATATCCTCGTTCCGTCATCCAAAGCATGTCCATCACAGAGAAAACACATGCTGGCTTGGCTTGTTAGTCTCAAATTTTGTCACCAAGTCCGAATCTTCTCTGCGCTTTCGCTTGAGTCCTGTGGAGGCCAATTACAATTGCTACATCCATAGTACCAATGCAAAAAAATTAAACACATGATAAAATATAAAAATCCGATATGAATTGACAAAAATTTTCGTTTTTTTTTTTGGTGAGTCTCACTTTATAAACAAATTTATCTATATATGTACATTTTGTATTAAGTTAATTGGATATCAAAAGTCATAAAATTAAATTACATTTGTTTTCTATTTGATTTTATAGATAAATTTTATATGACTATTGAAATCGAATTAATTTAATTTTAACATAAATAATATATTGAAAAATAAAATATAAACAGTTGTGATTACTGAAGTGAAGGAGCTCGAAGTGAGTCAAGAACCCAAGTATTGGAGTTTTGAATCTACTTATTAACTGGTGTGAGTGTTTTTATATTTTATTTTGTTTTTGGGTTAGGTGGGGTATCTTCGTCAACCAATGTACATCAGATCAAGTTCTTATAATTCGAGCAAATATTTTGAAATAGAATTTTAAAAATATCTTACTGGCGAGAAAACTCCAAATTCCAAGTCTAATCCACGAAACCAAGCACTAGGGATCAACTGGTGTGAAGTTGATCCATTCATATATAGGGTTGTTTTGGAAAGCTGAGTCACCTTTTGATTTTTAATTTATTTTGAGTTACATTATTTTTTTATTTTTTTATATATATATTTTTTAAAAAAAATTCAAAAAATTAGCTCTTAAGACCTCATTTTTATATATATTTTTTGGGAACATGTTTTTTTAGTAATTTTTTAAATTTTGAGCTAAAATATAATGTAAAAAAAATAGTATGTTTGGAATGATTTTTTGATTTTTTACGAAAAAAATATACAAAAAGTAGAGAGAATTTTTTTTTTGACTTTTTGATATAAATTATTAATTTTTTAATTTTTTTAATAACTTTTTAACTTTCTAATTAAAACAGCCACTTACAAAACGATTCTAACCAATTTCCCAAAACAATCCCTAAATTATAAAGAAGCAAACTCGTCACAATCATTTAACAATCTAATTTCAGCATTTCACCGGGGTGACCCCCTTGACTTTTGTGTAAATATTATCATGGCTTCGATTGGAAAGTTAGGTTAATTTTTAAATTTTTTAACTATTTTAATTTTGGTTAAAAAATTTATTTAGGGTGTTTTTTTTTAAATTTTTTTAAAACAAAAAAGTGAAAGATTATGATTTAAATATGACATTTTATTTTATTATTAATTTTTTTTTTGACTAACTTAACCCAAAAAAAAATCAAAAAAGCCCACATCCCAAACCACACCATATTGGATTGAAAGGCTTATCATTAATGGCTTGCATTGTACTAATAACTGACTAGCCTATCACTTGTACTATGCACGGGATAACTATAGATATTTATATTTATTTTAGATTTTTTTAAATATATAAATTATGTTTTTAAAGATTTTTTATAAAAATAATTTAACAATCTTATCACTAACCATAGTGTATGGGAGAAGTTGAAAAGGGTACTGTAGTAACTATATATAGATTGTATCTATAATTATTTGTATGAGGGGATTTTAAATGCTGATGAGGGAATTTTGACCAAATCAATAAATGCAGGCATGTAGAAAGACATGTGGATTGAAAAAAGTTAATAAATGTTGATCAGGAAATTTTAACAAAATCAATAAATGCTGAGTTTTTTTTTTTAAATAAAAAATTTAGAAAATTCATATTAAGATATTGAAACTCCCATAAGCCTTGGGGGTTAAAAACCCCCATTTACTTAATATATAGCATAGATTTGATTTGAATGCTCCATTTGAAAAAACTTAGCTTAATTTAGTGTAATTCCCATTTGTTTCAACCCAATCTGATGCTCCCAAAAGTGCTTCATTCCAATTATATCAGCATTTGGATTTTGACTTCTGCCACTGCAAATCTTCTGTGTTTTTATTTTTGTTTTGGTTTTCCTTTTCATTTTTTGTGTTGCGATGCCAAGGTGTTTTGTGCTATAAACAGGGAAGATTTTTATAGAATAAAATACAGAGATATGGGACAAAAGTATGAAACATGCATAAATAAAATCTATATAGCTGAAACATTGATAAAGGTTACAGAAATATTGAAGTGGAAATCGACTCTTTACTTGTCAAACAACTCATCATGGGTAGTGAAAATGCTAACCATCACTTGAGTAATTTAATTCATGATTGCAGGTACTTGATAGAGCAATTGAGAGCCCAAGTGATTAATCATATCTACCGCGAGGGGAATAGCTGCGCAAATATTCTAGCAAATCGAGCTTCTCTTACAGTCAATAGCTTACATATTTTTGACTTTGCTCCACCATATATTGCTAATCAACTGTATGATGATGCTCGCGGGATTAGTTATCTCAGAACTTTGTATTATTCTATTTAATCTATTTATTAGTTCCAGTTTACCACAACCAAAAAAAAATCTACATTAATTTGAAGCTCATATTTTTATCTCATATTTATTTTGTATTCTGTATATTAGATTGCATTTAGATCATAAATTTAAAAATTCCTTTTAAATTCATAATTCAAATAAAGCCTCTCTAATATTTTTCAAAAAAATGCTAAACAATCCTTCCTTTGAGCCAGCTGATGTATGGTCATATTAGATAGCATGTTTAGGTCCATGATTGCTCTATATTGGTGATCTTGCTTCTAATATAAAATTTGGTTGGTACTTTAGTTTAGTTATAGCTAAGTCCCAATGTGAAGCTTTAATTTACTGCACTTTCTGAAAAAGACATTAAAAAAAATTTGATTCCAATCCATATCTGATGATGTTATATGCATCAATTAATATATTAATTAATGTACCAATTAATATTATGAAAATATTATTGACTCCATCTATTATACAAATTACAAATACCAAAAACTTCTAAAATTATGTCATATTATCTATTAATATACTAATTAGTACACTAAGTACATATAGCATTATTCATCCATATCTGAAACAAGGTACATTTATAGCATTATTCATCCATATTTGAAACAGGGTCCATTTCTATCTGTTAAGTTTTTATTCTTGGCAATCCCATTTGACAAAACTTCTTTCAGTTGTAATTTTATTCAACTTTTATTTCAGTGAGACTATGAGTTTTTAGATGTGAATCCAACCCAAATTGTGCCTTACAAAGATGTTTCAGAAGTTAATTCTTTCATGTTTGCTATTTCGCTGACTATGTCGGGAATCGAACTGCCCAGGCGGGGGTCTAGGGGGCAGCGCCTCTTGACAAGTCCGAGGTAGCGCCTAGGCGGGGTCGAGGGACAGCGCCCCCGAAGCAAAAAGCAAAAATGCAGTTGTAGTTGCTTGTCCGCTCGAGCGGCCATTTGTGCGCTCAAGCGGAAAATCTTTAGTTCTAGAAGTTTGAACTGTCTGTAAAAGTACTAGACGTTGTTTTTTTGCGTTCGAGCGTCAGTTCGCTCGAGCGGCCACTTTTGCGCCCGAGCGGAGATCGTGGAATAGTTTGCTATAAAAGGTGCGGTTCAATCAGATTTTAGGGTACAATTCCAGATCTTCTTCTTGGGTATTAGGGTTTATATCTGGAGTTTCTTTGCTAGTTTCTTTGATGTTTGTTTGAGTTTAAATCTAGTTTGAAAAGTATACATCAAAGGATTGTTTGTTTCGTTCAGCACAAAAGAAAGCATTGTTCTTCGGTGGATTCCATGGAATTTGTGTTTGAAGCTTTGGTGGATTCCGGAGTGGCTTATCGTCGTGATTCAACATCGGCATTGTGGATTTAACGTCCGACAAGACAATTCTGAGGTGAAGACAGGGTTAGAAGAGACACATAGGGGTTGGTTCGATTCAAGCGTGGATTCGCTAGGTAATTGAGAGTACACTTGTATAATTCTTTTATGTCTTCTTAGTGGATTGTTTTGTGACTTTTGCCTGTGATTTTTTTTATCACAATTGGAGGCGCTCCAATTGTGGTTTTTCAACGTTAAAATCGTTGTGTCGATTTGTCTTAATTATTTGATTGAGATTGTTAGTTACTGTTTAAAATTAATATATATTCACAAATCAATATCTAGGGCATTTCTAAATTTTTCACTATCCTTCAATATGCATTCCTACATTTTTGTGCAAAAATTATACATGTAATATATATATATATTATGATTTGGAGCCTAAATGATGTTTTGAGAAGTTGGTAAAAAATTAACTTTTTAATTTTTTTTTTTTTTTTGGTGACTTTTTGACTTTTTTATGTTTAAAAAAAAATGATTTTTTAATGATTTTTTTATGTAAAAAAGCTAAAAAAGCTAAAAAAAAAATAGTTTTTTTAGCTACTTTCGAAATTGCCCCTAAATAACTCATGGTAATGCTTACATTGTTGGCTAATGATCACATCTTTAGTTGTGTTTTTAATTTTTTATTTAAAAAAAAAAAATCCAACTCATGTCCTTCTAAAAAATAATTTTCATACTTAAATAATTTTAAACTTATTTCTCAAATTAATGTTATTTTATACTGTTTTCTAATTAATTTATTGTACAAAATTTTAAAGGTATCTTCTTAAAACACAATTTCACAAAATACCCTAAATTAAAAAAAGGGCAAATTGCCTACACTTTCCTTTAGGTTTAGCCAAATTAAAGATTTCTCCTGAAATTTCAGAAATTACATCTGGCCTTCCGAGGTTTATATTCGCGTAACAATTGAACTCCTACTGTTAACTAAACGTTAAAAATGATTAGCTGATATCACCAAAAATAAATTGATGAATGATATTGTCCCTACTGAAATCACTTTGATAAATCAACAAAATTTATAAAAGAATTACGTTAGATGGAAAAAGAAAAAGAAAAAAAAGTTTTTAGAATTGAGAGGGTAATTTATGTGTGAACTTGGGCCGAGCTATAGGCCGAGGTAACGGTCTACATAGTTTTGTCCTTGATCTCGTCAGCTCGATCAGAGATGTTTGTGAAATAGCCTGGTCTGGGTACTCTAGACCGAGATATAGGTGGAAGTAGAACTGAGCTAGATTATGCCCAATGTAACGCCGAGCTAAGTGAGCGCGGTTAAAACTAGTGTAAGGCAAGGTAGTGCTAGCTCGGTTGTGCTGCTACCAGACCGTGGTTGAACCATCTCACTTGATTAAGCAGTGAGAAGGGTGTAAAAAGATAAGCATTATCTTTGTGATTCCTAGGAGGACTCTACTAAAAAGAGTTGAAGTCCTACTAGGATTGTGCCATGCAGAATCTATAAAAGCTCATGACAGGACTTATATACAAGTATCACAATTTTTACTCTCAAATACACAGAGTTTTTGTGTCCATTGTCTATTTGCTGACTTAGGCATCGGAGGGGTTTCCGACACATACCCACTGTCTAGCTCATGTTTGTGTTTTCAGGTATTAAAGCGACGACGTTTGAAGGAGTGCAAACTTGATCAACATGATTATACGAAAAAATTATTTCATGCTCGTACAAAAACCATGTTTGATTTGTTGTTTAGAAAAAAATTTCAAAATTTTAAAAAATAAATAAAAACTAATTTAATAAAAATAAATATGAAAAAATATATGTAATTTGTAAAAACTATTTCTAACCACTCAAAAAATAAAATTATACAAAAATAATAATTATATTTTTTATTTTTTATTTCTTAACCAAATTAATTTTTAATTTTTTTAAAAAAATTTAAAAATAAGTTTCTAAAAATCAAACCAAACATATTCTAACAATTTTTTGAAAAGCCATTTCTCATGTTTTTGACTTATTTAATTATTTGTTAATTTTATGATATTTTCACCATCTGACACAACATATAAGAGTTTTAGATACCAATTTTTTTTTACCTCTAAAAGTGAAAATTTTGTTGTAAAAGATATTTAGAAACTAATTTCTATCGTCGTAAGGATAGTCGCTAAAAGGTCGCCCTGAAAAATAAAAAATAAGGCTTTTAGCGATAAAATTTTGAAAATGCCAATAATAAATAAACTTTTAGGGACAAAATAATTTGGTCTCAAAATAGTTTATTTTTTTAGACAAAAAATTTGATACCAAAAAGATAATAATTAGTCACTAATGTTCAATTTTCGTTGCTAAAAATATAATTACACTTTTCGCAACAAAAATAATTGATCTCCTAAAAATAATTTTGTCTCTAAATTTTGGTATCTAAAACTTTAATTTTTTGTAGTGTGATAAGTGTTTTTCCATTTTAATTTTGCATTTCATAACTTATTTAAAAATGATAATTTAGCTAAACCTCAGGGAGGAATCTATAATTTAACTAAACCTCAAGGGAAAATCTATAATTTAGCTAAACCTCAAGGGCGTGAAGGTAATTTGCTCTTATTTGTCAAAAGGGCATTTTAGTCAATTTATGACTTCGTTTGAGAAGAAGGGTTGGGTTGGGTTGGGTTTGGGGCTATTTTAATCACAAAAAGACCAAATAGGCTTTTTAGTCTAATAAGACAAAATATTACATTTAACCCATAATCATTATATTTTTTCTTTCACAAAAAGTCAAAAAAAACAAAAAAACCCTTTCCAAACGAGGTTTTTTAGCCTCAGTTTAAAATAGTCAAAAAGTTAAAAAGTCAACTCACTTTCCAAACAAACCCTATGATATTCGTTAATGGCATTAAGTGCGATGGGCGGGATGTAATTTTTAAAACCTCAGGAAAAATCTGTAATTTCGTTAAATCTTAAGGAAGGTATAGGTAATTTGCCCTTAAAAAAAAAGTTCAAGACAGACTCCATTTAATAATTAGTTTTTTAAAAATATCATTTCGATAAAATATCTATATAACAAAACTAGGGTGTTGATGGGACATTTCTCCTAGGTGGCATATAAATTAATGGCTGAGATTACACTTCATGGCATACCTTTCAAAGGCAAAGATCACACTTCTCTTTTATTTTTCTTTCTCTCTCAGACTCTGCTTTTCAGCTTTCAAATTTCAAACATTTCAAGGCTTTGATGCCATTCTCTCTCTACCAGTCTACCAGACGTTCTTGTCCCCATTCCACCCTCTCTCTCTCTCTGTCTCTCTCAGTCAAACACACTCTTTGGTTCTCTCTCTCTTCTACCCGATCTCCCCTCATCAGAGCCCATCCTATTCAGATACCCAACCCCAACCCTCTATTCATTCTCGATTTTGCCCATTGCAACCCCGACCGAAGGGTTCGATTTTGCCCATTGTAATCTGAAATTGCCCATTCAATCTAAAGTCGAAGGGTTCAATTTTGCCCATTTCAAGGGTTCGATTTTGCCCAAATGGAGGTAACGATCTTTGTTAGAATATATGATTTATTGAGTTCCATTTAATTGAAATTTTGTGTCGTGGTTATGAGTTGTGTTTCCACATAATGTGTTTAACCTGTGTGTTTCTAATTTTTTTTTTCTTTTTTTTAACATTTATTATCAGCATTGTGTATGTATATTGTTAAACTAACTTGCAGGTTCAGATTTTGGAGATTGTTGTAAAGCTATTGGCGTTTTTGATTTTTTTTTTTAACATTTATTATCAGCATTGTGTATGTATATTGTTAAACTAACTTGCAGGTTGGGATTTTGGAGATTGTTGTAGAGTTATTGGTGTTTCTAATTTTTTTTTTTTAACATTTATTATCAGCATTGTGTATGTATATTGTTTTAGATCTATTGTTAAACTAACTTGCAAGTTGGGATTTTGATATTGATATATACTTGAGTTTATAATAATTATTTTTTCCAGTCATGATGTAGTGTTGATAACTGGCTTGGTTATTGTGTTTTTTGTTGTATTTATTTTAATTATGGAATCAGGAGTGTCACAGACCTTCAATTATGTTTCCATCGTCTTCTTTCCTTTCTCAAATGCACATGTTTCTCTTCCTAATCCTAGGTTTTAATTTTTGCATTGGAGATTTTGTTTCCTTTTTTCAGTCGTTATTTTGTGACTTTGAAGATATTCCAGCCGCAAAGTATGAACATCTATGTTGATGATGATGACCTGTGAGGGCCATATGAGCCTCGATAGGGCTTTGTAAGGTTTATGAGTTAATTCAAACTTCAAATATTTGATTTTTGTGTCACTTTTGCTCCTATTTTGTGTATTTGTGTCATTTTCTTTGATCATAATATAAATGGAAAGGAAAAGAGATTATTCCTTATTTCATTTTGTTTGTTTTTTTTCTCTCCTTCAATAATGTCATTGCCTAACAAAAAGAGTAGCCATTGTAAGGAAAGCAACCATCTTAATTTTTTTCTCTCTTCATACCTCTATATCTCCTCTATATGTGTCAAGGTATGTCTCTATATCTACTTTCTCAATTAGTTTTTATTTTTTGTTATATTGTGTGTCTATTATTTGTTACTTTTAGATGCATCACTGTGACTAGCAGTAGCTTGGTCGGTTTCTTTCAATTTGTTATACATTCATTGTTGCTAGGGAGTTGATGGGACATTTGTCTGTGTGGCATACAAATCAAAGGTTGAGATCACATTTCTCTCACCCTCTGTTTTTTTAGATTTCAAACGTAATTCTTGAAGACTACCCTTCTTTCTCTCTCTCCCTCTCTCTCTCTCTCTCCCTCTCTCACACACACCCACACACCCACACACACACCCATCACTCTCTTCCTCACAAACCTCAACCCCTCCTTGCCCAACTGTCACAGCCTCATTCTGGCAGGCGATTGATGGGTGGCGAGTGGTTTATTTCGCTGACTGAAGCTGTTAAAGGGAGCATGGTGGACTAAGAACAGATCGGAATCCTGAGTCCCGACAATAGATGCGGTGGGTATTCCATATCACAAACCCCTAATCTCTCTCTACATTTGTGTGAATAATTTTCAATTATTATTCTAAGTGAATCACAATGGTAAATCATTCATCTATATTTAAGAAGATTAGGCAAATTTTTATGTTCTTTGTTTTGGAAAAAAAAAAATTGGGTTCAATTGTTTGTGATTGATTCTTACAATTTGTATTTGAAGCATTGCTTTCAATTTGCTTAATAAGCTCACATTAGAAAGCTTGATAAAAAAAAGTGAAACTTCTTAAAAATCTTTTGCATCCAAATATTGTGGTTGGAATTTGATTACTAAAAATTTGGTAGGCTAACATTAATTTTTTTTTTTTTCAATTTAATTCTACATTGATTCATTTAACACTTTGTTTTTTTATTGACAAATAGTAACATTTTATCAACAATCCCATGATTCTTTGATTTTGATTGAAGACCATTAAAGCCTTCATAGAGCTGACTTTGTGTGTGTGTGTTTTTTTTTGTTGACTTAAATTTACTATGTAATTTCTTTCTATTTGTATGTTATTTGAGAGAGAATATGGTTTTTTAGTAGAGGGATAATTCTTCTACTTTCTCCACATTTTTTTTCCCATCTCATATGCAAAATCAGCAACCACCTCAAACTGAAATCCTATTGTTGAAGCATATCATACAGTCCAATCCTATTGGTGAGTTGGCTTTAAAATGAAGTGCTAACCACCCTCTTCCCAACTTTGCCGATCTACTCTAGCCTTTCTCAATCTCCCCCCCTAAAGCACTAACTCCATCTTCCCAATCCCTAGCTCACTCCCCCTTCTCTTTCAGACACAATTTTTGTTCTTTGTAGTATCATTGTTTGTACAATTTTGAATATTTTTTACGTGGTTCATGAAATCTGTTTGTATTTTTGTTAATAATTCCAAGAGAACTTTTTACATGGTTCATGAAATCTGTTTGTATTTTTTATTTAATTTTTATTATAGGAGAATTTGTAATGTCCCTTAGTTCTTTGCTCGTAGAATGGTGAAGCTATGTCAAAGGTATGAAAATTTGGTATGGATTTTTTCTAAATCAATTTCTGAAATTTGATTTATTCTTGCTTAAAGATTAACAATTTTTGGTATTTCTAATATAATTACTATTTGTAAAAATATTTTTTATGTGATTTATGATTTTTTGGATTTTTTTCTAAATCTATTTTTGAAATTTGATTTCTTCTTGCTAAAGGTCAACAATTTTTTAGGTTTCTAATATAATCACTATTTGTAAGCATATTTTTTATGTGATTCATTATTTTTTTTTTCCTATGTATTATTTTTTATCATTTGAATACTCATGAAGAGGACTCATATTTTTTGTAAGCATATTTTTTATAACAAGAAGAGAATTTATATGCCCGAAGTGATTCACAATCATTTTAGTAACTCCTATACTGTTGCTTATTTCCCAACTACACTTTTTGTTATTTCGATCAATAATTCCCAAGCTTACTTCACAATATTTCCTGCACATTTTCACATTCAAAAGTTGTTGTACATGGTTTTCTAGAATGGAATTCCCTCCAGATGATCTTTTGCGTTATTCTACAGGAAATAATTGAAGTAATTCTAATTATGCTTTTAAGAGATCATTCAAATATTTGAATGTATTCATTGACATCTACTTTTCATATTATGCTTAATCAATCATTATTTCTGTTGGTTGTTGATTTTGATGTTTTGATTTTTTATTAGTTGATGCACTTTTAAATTTGTTTAGCACATTAGCTGATTTAATTTGGTTTTATTGAATTTCTATCTTTATGGATTTGGTAAGTTGTTGGTGAGGCAGAGGGTGTGCAGTAGGGGAGGGAAAGACAAAGAAGGTGGTGGCAATGCGATGGGGGAATACATTTGAAAAAAAACCAAATATTTAGTTTTAGAGAAAATTCTATATAACAAGGAAGGGCAGTATTTGATCCAATGACTAGGATTGATTCTCTCTTTTATCCACGGTCCATGTCCAACACTGATTTGGATGGTCTAGATTAATTTAATCCAATGGTCTATTTTTTAACACTTCACCCATCTCAGATTCTAGATATTTCTCAATCCCTCCTCAGTTTTGCCCCTTCCTTCTAGCCACCGCCTCATCAAAGTCTAATTTTTGTTGTCTAGGTTTTTAAATTTTTGCTTTCACTATTTTTGTGCCTCTTTCATTACATAATGAGCTTTTCCTTTTTTGGTTTTTTCCTTTTCCCATTATGCCAACTAATAGATCTCTAAAAACATTTATATCTTCAACTGGAGCTGTGATGAGATCTTTAGGTGCCTTTGTTTTCTAATTTGATTTTTAATTTGGTGTTTGTTTACAATTCTATTTTGGGTTTGTTTTTAAACATCTGTATTCCTAGCATTGTTGTTTAGATCATATGAGAGCTCCTGTATTCATATTTGTATTTGTCTGCTTGCTTTTCTTTTCTTTTTTTATTTCTTCTATTTATTTTTTTTATTTTTTGTTTTGGACTTTGTTGTTAACCATTTAGAGTGAACTTTGTTACATTAATATCCTTAATTTGATTTTCTTGGGAAAATTGAATCTTTGAGGACGGTTTGAGGATTAAAAATAGAGTGTGAGGCTAACAGTGAGTTTAAGGAATATTAGATGTTGATAATTTACACTTCATTTTGGTTGGGGAGTACCGTTAGGCATAGGTCATTCGCTAGATTATTTTGATATATTCTTCTTTTTGGTAATTTCTTTTTCTCACAGAAATGCTTATTTTTCTTTCTTTTTTTTTTTTTTTTTTTTTTGGTGAGATGCTGAATTTTTTTATTTCGTCCCAAAATTATTATTTTTTATTTTATTTTAAAAGAGGTTCAGCAACCTTCAAAGTGCTCACATCGCAGTTTTTTTAGTCCAAGGATGGTTCTTGAATAAAATTCTTATAAACTAGTGTGGTTCTTTAACAATTAAAATATTAGTATTGTTGTTAAACTTTTATTTGGTGTTATCTGTAGGTTGTGTTTTGTCAAGTTTATATGTGGTTCATAAGTTGGTTTTTTGGCTTAATACGAAAAAATACATAGAAAGTAGAGAGGTGATGTGACCTAAATAAGTCAATAAGTCAATGTTTTGGTTGATCCAGATGTTTTGGCTTTTGTAGATTTTGTGAATGATTTGATTTCTTAGCTTTGTTATCCATTGGGGGCCTGGATTTTTGTATTCTTTGCATCATCTTGATGCTTTTTAATAAAGTCTGTTTATTTATTAAGAAAAAAAATGATGATGAAAGCTCCCATGTTCGAATAATTGAATGCAACATTGTGGTATTTTCTTAATTCCGACATTGATACATACTTAGCAATGTAGTAATAGGTGTCATATCAATTTTGCCATGGACTACTAGATTTGTTACGTTCATCAAAAATAAAGAATTTAAAGTGTTGACATCACGGTTTTTTTTAGTCCCAGGATGGTTCTTGAATAAAATTCTTATCAATTGGTATCGTTCTTGAAGCATTTTTATTTATTTAACAATTAAAATATTAGTATGTTTCAAGACTACAAAGCACTTGATGCTTCATAATATTAGAATTGTTGTTAAAATTTTATTTGATGTTACCAGCAGGTTGTGTTTTTATTGCTATGCTTCTAATTATGTCGAAAGCTCCTCATGTTTAAATAATTGAATGAAACATTGTGGTCTTTTCTTAATTCCAACATTGATGCATACTTAGGAATTTAGTAATAGGTGAAATATCAGTTTTGCCATGGACTAGTAGATTTGTTATGTTTATCAAAAACAAAGAATTTAAATTTGTTTCTGCACGCAGGATTTTTTTTTGGTTTGCAAATTCCAGATTTTTCTTCCAATGAATAGCTGGATAAGTAAATATTGACCCAAGGGCACCACAAGATGGAGACTTTGATGGCCATGGATCTCATGGATTTTTTTTATTAGTTTAAATGCGTTCATAATTTCTAAGCTTATTTCTTTTAATGGGATTAAGTGAGAAACAGGGGGATAATGTACTATTAATGATTGTGTAAGATCTTAGATTTTAAAGATTCAAGCAGTCTCATCACTGTCTAATGAAATCATGCATGATGTAGTCAATAATTTTGTTCAATTAACTTTTACTTCAATGCTGTGGGGATATATTTTCTGAGTACCAACACGTAGCAAGGTGACGCCGACGTGTCAGCCGAGGTGCCACGTGTCCTGGTCGTGACGCCGAGGTGATTTTGGCAAGGCCGGGGTTATCCCCAAAGATATCGGAATCCGAGATAAGAGGATAAAAGATAAGGGACAAGAGTCCTAGAATAAAGAGGAGATTTAGCCAAGATAAGATAAAGCTGACGGTAGAGATGATTGGTGAGCAATGGTGGTGGTAGTGGCTGGCAAAGGTAATGGTGGTGACCGGTGGCGGTAGCAGTGGTTAGTGACAGACGACGATGGTGGTTGCGGGTGAATGGCCATGGCCATAGCTACAATGGTGGTATTTTCTAGAGAGAAAGAGATGAGAAAGAAGAAAAGTTTTGGAAAAATGATCATAACAGAAGTTAATATAAATTGAAAAAATTAATGAATAATAAATATTATAAACAATTAAAGATTTATAAAGTGTTTGGGATGGTTTAAATAAGGATTTTTACCAGCTGGTAGTAGGGGCAAAATCGAAATAAAAAAATATAACAGGACTTCCTGATACATGAGATAGAAACTTAAGACCTAATAGATAATAGACTTAATTATTAGGACCGACTGGAAAAAATCCCATAAAAAAATTGGAGTAATACAAGAAAGATTGGGCTTTTTGAGAATTCATTTCAAAGTTTGGGTTTGCGGTAGTTGTTTGATTTGGGGATTATGTGGGCTTGTAGTAGTTGATGGATTTGGTGATTGTAAGTTTTTTTTTGGTGATTGTTGGGCTAATGTAAGGGTGTAATTTTGGACCGGCCCGGCCTATGTCGGGCCTTGCGGGCTCCCGCCAAAAAATCGGCCCGGCCCGGCCCACGGGCCAGAAAACTAGGCCCAGGCCCTAGCCCAGGCCCAGGGGTATTCAAGCTTTGGGCGGGCCAGTGGGCGAGGTCTCAGGCCTGGGCTGGGGCTTTGGGCGGGCCTAAACAATTTTTTTTAATTTTTCCCACCAAAATTTTATTATTTTTCATTAAAAAAAATGGGCATCGGGGTGGGCCGAGCCTTGGCCCGGGCTTTTGGGCGGGCCTTGAGCGGGTCAAGGGTTGGGTCGGGCTTCAAAATGATGGCCCAGGCCCTAGCCTAGGCCCAAGGCATCGGGCTGGGCTTGGGCTCGGGCCAGGCTGACCTCGGGCCGCGGACGGGTTTCGGGCCGCCCGCGGGCCACGGGCCAAAATTACACCCCTAGGCTAACAGTATACTTCTTATATTTATAATTACTCATTTATCGATTGATAAAAAAAAATAAAAATCAATTGGGTGCTGTTTAGGATGTGAGATCCATCATCAAAATCATTTGTGAGTTGAATTGTTGATTTTTATACGTTGTACATGGGGGGCATTCATTAAACAAAATTAAATTCATTCAATTATTATAATTATATAATTTTTATGAACGTGTATTTCAAAGTTATTATTTATTTTTATGATAAAATCTAAATTTGTTTGGGTACGTTATATAATCATATTTTTATTTTTTTTATTTATTTTTAAATCCTATCACTTTTTTACTTTTTCGTATATTTTTTTATAAAAAATTAAAATGTACACTTATTTAAATTATTTTAAACAATTATAAAAATATAAAACATATGTCCTCAAACTTCAAGAGCACTTGTCATGACCTTTTTTAAAAAAAATGGTCAAGAAACTTAGAAAGAGAGAGAGAGAGAGAGTCACGCAAAATATTGTTCAAGATTCAACAGTCATCCCATTTCATAAGTCAGAGAAGCAACTAAGCTGATTACAATTACTACAATACGCTTGTCTGTCTTGAAAATGCTTTGAAACAAAACATAATTATTTTAGTATTATCTTCTGACCATAATAATCAATCAATCAAAAGAACTCAAAAAAAAAAAAAAAAATAGAAAACTTACAACATGGGGAGAAAAAGAAATTGAGCCAATTGGGTTGAGAGGTTACATGCTTCTCACCCCTCTGCTAAGTCCTCCCAACACTTGCCCACAACAACAGCTTCACATCTACTCATCATAATTGTGACCTTCTTTCCTTTTCTGTCCCTTTCCTTTTCATTTTCTTCTTGGGCCTTGTTAATGTATATTAAAGTATTTAAAAAAACATTATACAATTTTTTATTACATGTATTTTCATATAAAATATTTAAACTTTTTAACCTTTACATGTTCGCGATCAAAAAAAAAAAAAAAACCTTTACATGTTAACAAAAACTCTTCACGTTATAAATGATATTTTCTATTAATGCTCCGTTTGTTTGACAATATATATATATATATATATATTATGTGTTTATCATAGAAAATAAATTTATTTAAGTTAAAAAATATTTTTCCACTTTTAAAAGATAAAAAATAATTTTCCAATTAAGATCTTATTAATATCATCGCCCCCAACCACCTCCATCTTGCTATTACCACCACCACTATTAATGCAATCATTGCTATTGCTACTATCACCACCACACTCCTTACCATTACTCTCATTAACCCACCACCAACACCACTATTACCCCAACATTACCACCTCTACTATGCCATTGCTACCACTAAGTGGGTGAATATCTGGGCCTTTGAGTAATATTTGAGATGTTGGTTTGGGTGCTAATTTAAGTATCGTTTGTTTTCAGTGGTAGAATTAATGGAGGCGATTAATTGTGAAGGAATTGATAATGAAGAGATTAAGTAAAATTGAGTTTGTTTTTATGATAGTTGTTGGCATAGGAATCGTAAAATTATTTTTCTATAAAATAATAAAACAAATAAAAAAATACAAAAATATTATAAACATTAATGTTAAAAAAAAATGCCCAACATGTAAAAAATAAAAACAAAAATAAAAATAGTTCGGCAGACTGTTTTTTTAAGACCACATCCACCTCCACCTTCACCTCCTCCATCTCAATCCCCCTTCTAAAGCCCAACCAAATTCAGATCTCCATCTCAAGGAAATGGGATTACTGCTGTGCCTTAATAGGAGGTTTATTATGGACTTAGTTTTATGATCCGAACTGTCATTTTGTAGGATTTGTTAAGTACTTCATGCCTACAAAAAAATCATATTAATCGGATATCAATAACTATATGATTGATCATATAGTTATTGACATCCGATTAATATGATTTTTAGTAAGAATAAAGTATTCAACAAATCTTATAAAATGAACGGTTTGGATCATAAAAATAAGTTCATAATAAACCTCCAATTGATACACAACAGTTACTATTGTTCTTCTATCTCAATCCCTTCTCCAAATTTATAAACAAACATAATATTAAATAAGTTTCACCTCTATCTTAATCAAATTTCTACCTATATACCCAAAACAAATGGGGCTTAATCAGTGCAATAATAAAAACATTGAAAAAAGGCTAATATAACCAAAAAAAAGTTTTGCGCAACAGGTGAAGGATGAAGAGGCAGCCCCTGAGGAAATTACCAAAATACCCCGGAAACTTTAATTTTTAATGTCATTTTGCAAGTGTCACATCAAGGGTAAAATGGCAAAATACTTATTCCAAACACATTTTCCCATACAAAAAAGCCTAAACATCATTCCAAACCTAACTTTTTTCCACAAATTAAAATAACCAAAACCCACTAATAGCCTATCCCACACAAAAGCTTTTGCTTGGCTGATTTATTGACCATGGTGTTTGGGTGATTAGAAGTATTTATCATTTGGGCCTTTTTATGAAACTTCAGAGAATTAGATGGGTTGCCAATTTGTAGGTCCAGAGAGTCAAAATATTGGGCTGTAATTTGGGGCTATCCATATCGGCCATTTAAAATAGAAAAATGTTTTGAAATTTTAATTTGTAAGTTCTAAAGCTAGTTCTAATGAGCTGATAGTAAGTCTCACACATTGTGATGTGATGTTTTAATCTTGATTTTTTTTCCCCTTGTCATGTTATTAGTACTCTATTAGAGTATCAAAACTAATACTCTGAATCATTGTTGATTTAAAACATAATAGACAGATTTTATGATATACTCCAAAACATTGAAAATCATAACTTTTTTAGGCGGGATTAATACGCTTTTTGAATGAGTTTTTACTGATTTAGACCAACAGCAAGTGTGTGTGTGTGTTTTTTTTCCTACACAATTTGGAAGCACGTGAAAAAAACCAATTTCATCTATCAATTAGTCAAGGAATCCTTGTAGTGTGTGTGCCCTTCAATCGCCCATCTCAAATACTTTTTCATGATATGAATAATTTATTGTGTAAAACTCTCGTTCATAAGATTATTTATTTAATAAAGTATATTATTAGTAGTTATAAGAATGAATTATATCTGTCTTAAAAATATGAAAGAGAAATATGATTTAAGAATATTTTTTTTAAAAAAAATAATTTGATCCTGATTACTGATATTCGATTAATTAAATTCTTTATATAAATTATTTTTTAATAAACATAATAAATAAATTATTTAAAGCATTCACCTGGATTCAAAGTGAAGCACATGGAAACAAAGGATACGGTAAACAAAGTCCGGTAGGGTGATCGTGGTTGGTGGGTGGAAACTCATTTAAGAGGGAGCAAGCTGAAAACAACTACTATTATGGAGTATGTATGGATTGATAGTCAAAGTTTTTTGCAAAAAATAGTCAACATTGATCCCTACAGAAAAATAGTACCACAACTCAGTGGCATAGTTAGGAATTTCGGGTTTATTTAGCAAAACATCATCATCAATGTCATTATATCATATTTTTAATTTTACACAACTAAACAATATTAACATTTATATGATACTTTATAAATTTCATACATTCTCAATTATATTGACAAAACCAATCCAAACTAGTCAAATTACAAATAAAACAAAATATTGGGATATCAAAATCATTAGAGCGAGTTTTTTTTTGGGAGGGTCGGGGTCAATATGTAAAGTTTTCAGAATGGTTAATTTATGTGTAGAATGTGAAAGAAGGAGAGAAGAGAGATAAGAGAGAAAAAGTGATTGATTGATATATATATATATATGACATGGACAGGCCCACGGGGCATACAGCCCACGGCAAACCGCCCCGAACCCATCACCTCGGACCCGTAGCATAACTTAATTGGCAAAGCCCAGGACAGCTGGAGTCCACCTGGACTGTATCACCCAAGGGCATTTGGACACATGACAGATGAGACACAGGCCACATCAGCAGACAAAGATCTGCAGAGTTATTGCCACAACACATCACCATTAATGCAGCCCATCACAACATTTATTACGACAACACCTCCCCGTCGGAACAGAGCCCCCTCACCCTAAACAAGGTAAGCTACAGCACAGGCTTTCGGCGAAGAGGGGGGCACGTCACAAAGGACAGTGAAATGATTACCAAAGGATATAAGCAACAAGAGAAGCACAAGAATAAGGTTAAGTTTTCATTTTCTCCATCTTCTTCACTACATTTTTCCGGTCTTCCTCCTACTAATTCCCTCTGGTCGGCTTCACCGGCGACCGCATTACCTCCATCGGTTCCATCGATCTATCTATCACCATTGGCGAGCACCCCCGGCAGACCACTAAGTTGCTCACCTTTCTTGTGGTCGACTGCCCCTCTGCTTACAACATCATCCTCGGCCGCACAGCCCTCAACGCCTTCCAAGCCATCACATATACATATCATCTTGCCATCAAATTTCCTACCGATCTCGATGTCGGCACTGTCAAAGGAGAGCAGACCGTGGCCAGGGAGTGTTATGTCGCCTCGCTCAAGGAAGTCAAGTTGAAAGAGGCCATGATCATCGAAGGGCTTGACGTCCGAGATGAGGACGAGCTGGTCAGAGGTGAACCTGTAGAGGAACTTATTGAAGTTAACATTGATCCCACCAACCCATTCAGAATCGACAAGATTGGCAGCCAATTACCCTCCCAAGTCAAAGCCGACCTCACTGCTCTACTGACCGAGCACAGAGATGTATTCGCCTGGACCCATTCTGACATGCCAGGCATCGACCCCTCCTTCATAACCCATCGCCTCAGCATCGAGCCCCACTTTCGACCCCACCGCCAGAAGCAACGCATTTTCCACCCGGAGCGTAACACCCTCATAGCCGCCGAAGTTGACAAACTCCTCGAGGCCCAATTCATAAAAAATGTGGACTATCCTAGGTGGTTGTCCAACGTGGTCCTCGTCCGCAAACACAATGGCAAATGGCGGCTCTGTGTCGACTACTCTGACCTGAACCGAGCTTGTCCCAAAGACAGCTACCCCCTTCCCCGCATAGATTTGCTGGTCGACGCCACGGCTGGCCATCAAATGCTCAGCTTCATGGATGCCTTCTCTGGGTACAACCAAATTTTGATGCACACATCCGACCAGGAGCACACGTCATTTATCACCGATCGAGATACCTACCACTACTGTGTAATGCCATTCGGATTGAAGAATGCTGGGGCCACTTATCAGAGGCTGGTTAACGCCGTTTTCCACCACCAAATAGGTCGGAATATGGAAGTCTACGTCGACGACATGCTAGTCAAAAGCAAATACTCCTCCGATCACCTTGCTGACTTACGTGAGACCTTCGCCACTTTGCGCAAGTACCAGATGAAACTCAACCCAGAGAAGTGCGCCTTTGGCGTAGGGTCCGGCAAATTTTTGGGCTTTATGGTCAGTCAGCGCGGCATCGAAGCTAACCCCGAGAAGATCAAGGCCTTGGTTGAGATGCAGTCGCCTAGAACAGTCAAAGAAGTTCAGAGACTCACGGGCCGAGTGGCGGCCCTCAACCGGTTCATCTCCCGTGCGACAGATAAGTGCTTGCCCTTCTTCAAAGTTCTTCGGAAGACTTTTAAATGGACAGCTGAATCCGAAGAGGCTTTCCAACAGTTAAAGCAGTGCATGGCCAACCCCCCCTTCTCTCCCAAGCAATCACGGGCGAACCCCTCTTCCTCTACCTAGCGGTATCGGACACCGCAGTCAGTGCAGCTCTCCTCAGAGAAGATGGCTTAATCCAACGGCCGGTCTATTACATCAGTCGGGCTCTCAGGGGCGCGGAGCAGAACTACCCCTTGCTGGAAAAACTGTCCCTGGCCTTGGTCATTGCCTCCAGACGACTCCGCCCATACTTCCAAGCTCATTCCATTGTGGTCCTCACCGACTAACCCCTGAAGAAGGTCATGCAGCAACCAGAACTCTCAGGTAGACTGATGCAATGGTCCGTCGAACTCAGCCAGTTCGACAACTCTTACCGCCCTCGGACAGCAATTAAGGGGCAGGCCGTAGCTGACTTCATCATGGAGTTCACCAAGCCGACCCCGACCACAACACCTCCGCCCCTACCAACTCCAACAGAGCCAGAAGATCCTCATTCTTGGACTCTTAATGTCGACGGATCATGCCGAAGAGAAGGAAGCGGTGCCGGCCTCATCCTCACCTCTCTTGAGGGCGGCTTCTTCAAATGTGCCATCCGTCTCTTGTTTGAAGCAAGCAACAATGAAGCCGAGTATGAGGCATTAATAGCAGGACTCCGCCTCACCAAGGACATAGGGGTCAACCATCTCCGAGTTTTCAGCGACTCCCAACTCGTCGTCGGTCAGATGACGGGGGACTTTGATGCCAAGGACGACACGATGCGAGCTTACAGAGACCTGGCACTCCCCCTTGCTCGCCTCTTCAATACCTTCCACATCAGGCACATTCCTCGGGCAGAAAACTCCAAAGCAAATAAGATGGCTCAGTTGGCCTCTGCTGATCATCCTACTCTCAGCCAGGATGTCCGCATTGAATATCTACACCACCCGGCCGTTTCACCCGATCTACAAGTTATACAATACATTCAAAATGAACCTATCCCTTGGGCATCCGACATCCTCCTATTCTTGACCACAGGAGTACTCCCAGATGACCAGCAGCAGGCTTCCAAAGTCCGATCCCGAGCGTCCAATTACGTCATTGTCGACGATATATTGTACAAACGCGGCTTCTCCCGGCCATATCTACGGTGCCTCAATCCAGCGCAAGCAACTTACGTAATGCAGGAGATCCATGAGGGGATTTGTGGTAATCACTCAGGAGGCAGGTCCCTTGCCCAGAAGATACTCCGTACTGGGTACTTTTGGCCAACTCTCAATCAGGATGCGACCGACTTTGTGCTCAAATGCGATAAATGTCAACGGTTCGCCAACATCCCTCACGCCCCTCCTACAGAGTTAATCACCCTATGCAGCCCTTATCCGTTTACCAAGTGGGGGATCGACCTGGTCGGTCCGCTTCCCACCGGTCGAGGTCAGACCAAGTTTGCAATCGTTGCCATTGATTACTTCACCAAGTGGGTCGAGGCTGAACCCCTTGCCACAATCACCGAGCGGAACACCACCAGGTTTATCTGGCAATCGATCATTTGCCGATTTGGCATCCCTCAAGCCATTATCTCTGACAATGGCAAACAATTCGATAACGCGAAGTACAGAAAATTTTGTGCAGATCTCCACATCCAACCGTGCTTCTCCTCCTCTGGTCACCCCCAAGAAAACGGCCAAGTTGAGGTCACCAACCGTTCCCTTCTGAAAATCATCAAAACCAAGCTCGAAGCTGCTAAAGGCCTTTGGGCTGAGGAACTGCCAAATGTACTCTGGGCTTACCGAACCACCGCTCGCACTCCCACTGGTGAAACCCCTTTTCGCTTAACATATGGCGCTGAGGCGGTTATTCCGGTAGAAGTCGGCTTGCCCACCCCTAGGATGTTACATCCGGATCTGGCTGCAGCCGAAGAACTCCACCGAACAGAATTGGACCTCATCGAAGAGCTCAGAGAGACCGCTGCTGTCAGATCGGCTTCGTACCAGCAGAAAATGAGAACACACTACAACCGCCGAGTCCGACCACGAGAGTTCTTCGTAGGGGACCTCGTCTTACGAGAAGTGACTCTTGCTACAAAGAATCCAACCGAGGGTAAACTGGCAGCAAAATAGGAGGGGCCCTACGTTGTGAAGACCCGACCACGACCAGGCACTTACCGACTCCAAGACATGGAAGGCCGAGACCTGCCCCATCCCTGGAATGCGGAACATTTGAAGCGTTACTATCAATAATTCGCACTTTTGTATTGACAATATCGTTGTATTTCCCTTTCTATACATAATGCCAACTCCGCCTGGTGATTTCGATTTTCATAATTCAACTGTCTCTATGTCGCTCCCATAACTTTTTCACTTGCAGCACTTCAAAAGCCTCGGCCAGACCGAGCACTTCAAAGCCTCCGCCAGACGGAGCACTCAAAAGCCTCGACAGACCGAGCACTTCAGAAGCCTCAGCCAGACCGAGCACTTCAAAAGCCTCGGCTAGACCGAGCACTTTAAAAGCCTCCGCCAGACGGAGCACCTAAAAGCCTCCGCCAGACGGAGCACTTAAAAGCCTCGGCCAGACCGAGCACTTCAAAAGCCTCGGCCAGACCGAGCACTTCAAAAGCCTCGGTAGACCGAGCACTTCAGAAGCCTCAGCCAGACCGAGCACTTCAAAAGCCTCGGCCAGACCGAGCACTTTAAAAGCCTCCGCCAGACGGAGCACCTAAAAGCCCCCGCCAGACGGAGCACTTAAAAGCCTCGGCCAGACCGAGCACTTCAAAAGCCTCGACCAGACCGAGCACTTCAAAGCCTCGGCCAGACCGAGCACTTAAAAGCCTCGGCCAGACCGAGCACTTCAAAAGCCTCGGCCAGATCGAGCACTTCAAAGCCCCCGCCAGACGGAGCGCTTAAAAGTCTCGGCCAGACCGAGCACTTCAAAAGCCTCGGCCAGACCGAGCACTTCCAAGCCTCGGCAGACCGAGCACTTCAGAAGCCTCAGCCAGACTGAGCACTCCAAAGCCTTAGCAGACCGAGCACTTCACAAGCCTCGGCAGACCGAGCACTTCACAAGCCTCAGCCAGACTGAGCACTCCAAAGCCTCGGCAGACCGAGCACTTCAAAGGCCTCAGCCAGACCGAGCATTTCAACAGCCTCAGCCTGACTGAGCACTTCAACACCAAGAAGCACCACATTTTCAACACTTAGTCACATTCTGAAGCTTCTTCACAGTTCCAGGACCACGTCTTTACCTACTTAAATCCTCCACATACTCTCACGCATTACATTTACTGATCAGATTATTCGCCAACTATTTTGTTACAATTTACAACCTGCCTCTTACTCCAATTTTTCCATTATCTTTTCAACTTTCATACAACTCCAATCGCATTGTTTTTATTGGCAATATTTTATGACCAGTTTTAACTCTCACGTTGGCTAATTTATGACCAATTTTTATTGACAATATTTTCATACAACTCCAGTTTTAACTCTCAATTTTTTAACTTGTATAACTCTCACGTTGCACAATATTTTTATTGGCCCAATCTTTATGACCAATTTTAATTACAACATTTCATTCATGCTGGCAACATAAGCACAATACACAAAATTCAACTGGCTATACATTCATCCATTACGATTAAATAATCTTTGTACACAACTTCATTACAGTCAAATTCTCCATACCTTCATTCATTCACTCCTTTACAATGTGTTTACAAGTTAAAAACAAAAAAAAAAAAAAAAAAAAACAAAAAACAAAAAACAAAAAACAAACACAGAGCACGCCCAGTCCTTCTTCTCCTTGGCTACTCCTCCTCGCTAGATGCCAGATCCTCTTCTTCAACGCCTTCGTCCAGGGGGGTCTGGGCCACATCATCTTCGCCTATTGTCACACTACTAAGGTCCAAGTGTGGGAACAGCTCTTCAGCTCTGCGCTTGAACATTTTCCAATGTCCCAGAACTCGGCCATTTCGTGCTTATAGAAGTCTGACTGCTGGAACCCTTCAATCACCTCTGCCTCTGTCCTACCTCCAGCAGTCTTCCTTGATGGGCCCACCCCCCCAGACTCCTGACCTGCCAGACTCCTGGCGACAGCAGCATCCACCACCATCTGAAATTCGGGGGACCCTTTATATTGCTCTACTGCTGCGACGCATAGATCAGGGTAGGCCGCCTTTTCAGACGCCGCCTTCGCCCTCTCCTCGTCTAGCTCCCTTTGCAGGGCCCCCCTTTCAGCAGCCGCCGTCGCCCTCTCCTCTTCCACCCCCTTCCTCAGACTCTCCAGCTCCGCCGTCGCCTTCGCCTTCTCCATCTCCCACTCCCTCAGAAGCCTCCCCTTCTCCTCCTCTGCTTTGGCACGCTCCTCCCCCAACTCCTTCAACAGATCTCCAATTCTGAAGTCCGCTTCATCTTTTTGTCTGACCAGCTCTTCATTGCTGGTCATGGCCTCTTCATGCCGCTCGATTGCCACGGCGCAGGCCCTCTCAGACTCTTCCAACTTTTTCTATTCACCAGCCAGTTGGAACTCCAGTGACACAACCTTACGACGTGTGTCCTCCGGTTCCAACTTGACTGCTGGCAGATCGGCATGGGCAGTCTTCCAGTCGGCACTATCCTTCTTTAATTTGGCCAACTGGGCCCTGGCCTCCTCAGCCTTCAACTTGGCAGCCCAGCCTTCCTAAGAAGGGCCCCCGCCAAGGTAGTTACCTCCATTTGGGCGGAGCATAACCCCCTAAGCAGGTCGGCCTCATTATACCCAGATGCCGCGCGCAGAGCTCCCTCCTCCACAATCTTCACCAGGCGGTCTGCCCCCGCCTGGCTGGGCCTTCTTCTCCCTCCAACCTTCCAGCCACCGCACGCGCATGATAAATCGCCGTGGCCAGACGAACCCCTCCTTCCTGGGAGTCAGGCCTCTTCTGGACCTGTTCCCCTCCGCTCGGCGCTGCCTCACTCACCCCAGCCTCCGCTTGCACTGGTGGAGCAATCTCCACAACCTCCACTATCGGGGTGATCTCCACCACCTCTGGGGCGTCCTTTGCCACAGGGACCTCCACCTCTGTTGGGGACACCTTCGCCCTCTTGGCCCCAGACTCCTCTGCAGCTTCTTCTGGGGCACTCCTCTTTTTCTTCTTCTTTTTCAGAGGCTCCACCCCCTTTCTGGCCTTTTCTTTTACAGGGTCTGCAGGTGGCGGCCGCGGCTCAAAGCTGCTTAAGTCTTTTTCCCCCAACGGCCTGGGGCGCGGTCGGATCCTCTCCCGAGCGATCGGTTGAGGCGGTCGGTCCCTCTGCGCTTCCATCAACTTCTTGGCCTTGGCCATAACAGCTCGGTCCTCTACCTCCTGCGCTCTCCTCCTCTCCTCCAACTCCGCCCGGCCGAGGTCCCCACCTTTCGGCTGCGGTCCCAGCCCCGCCTCAAACAGTGCAGACGGCTGGACAAGATCGTCCCATTTGACCTTCTCTCTCTCTCTCCACTCCTTCACTCTCTTCACCCTCTCTTCCGCCACCGCCCCCAGTCTCGACTCCATCGACCGGGTTGGCACCTTCCAGATGGTGCGTACACCTATCCCCCCATTAACTGCCACGAAGAACCACCGTGGCCGCCACCCCTTGATCGACGTAGGCAGCCCTGCCACCAACCCCCTCCCCATCACCGCTTGAAGGGTTACCCAAGTTTCTTGCTGCCCCGACGCCTTGTAACACGAGAAGAACTCGTCTATCGTCATGGCCTCCCCCCCATTCGCCTTAGGCCACGCACTCGCACAGGCCAGCAGAATCTTCCACGCATTGGGCATCAATTGCCCCGGCGCTACCTCTAGGCGATTTAGCATGTCAACCACCACTTGAGGCAGTGGCAGCCTCTGCCCCCCTTTTAGCGCCTCCTCGTACAAAGAAAATTCCCCTGGCCTCACAGTAGACGGCCTTTCCCCTGATGTTGGCAGCCGTAACTCTACCTCCGCCGGAATCTGGTACCGTCCCCTAATCACCTCCAAATCCGCCGCCGTGAGTGTGGATCTATCCGCCTTAGTATGCCACTGATCTGGCTCTACCTGGCTTAGTGGCTGTGGCGCCAATACCAGGACCGACGCCTGCGATTCTCCCACCGTTTCCCCCACCATTCGCACATCCGTCCTGTATTGCGCTGCTAACTCCTCCCCATCATCATCCCCCAAAGGGTCCATCCTCACATTAACTCCTTCTTCTTGTGCAATTTCTAGGGTTTACTTGCAACTCACTTCTGACGCAGGAACGAGGAAGTTCTGAAAATGCTAACACAGGTATGTCGTATGCAGTGAAGGAATTAACACTTGGATATTTTGAGTTTTTGTACACAGGTAGTTGAAACGCATTATACCAACACCCCACGGTTTACCCGTATTCCTTGGATCCGCATTAATTTCCGCCCGTTTCAAAACCTTTCAAATCAACCGCCAAAGCCGCCTTTTCAAAACCCCACTCGTGACCTATCGTTTCATTTCTGCTCCAACGCTTCACTTCCCCCACGATATTACCACGTGTATGGCCACGATGCACTGTCCTCTCCCCTTTCCCACTGTTCCCCCCCTTTTTCCCTGTCTTTTCCATTTCAAATGATCACATGGCCCCAACCCACCCCCTCTCCTTTCGAACCCCGCGCCGTACTGGTCGGCACGCCTCTCGGTCGACCCTTCTCACTTGGCCACCCTCGCGGTCGGCACGCCTCTCGGTCGACCCGTCTCACTCGACCACCCTCGCGGTCGGCACGCCTCTCGGTCGACCCGTCTCACTCGGCCACCCTCGCGGTCGGCACGCCTCTCGGTCGACCCTTCTCACTCGGCCACCCTCGCGGTCGGCACGCCTCTCGGTCGACGCCTCCAGCTCGGCCACCCTCACAGTCAGCTATTCGGTTCGAATTTCTCTTCCTTATTACTATTCCCTTCGTTGGACTAAAGCTGCACTCGGAAATGGGGGACTACTGACATGGACAGGCCCACGGGGCATACAGCCCACGGCAAACCGCCCCGAACCCATCACCTCGGACTCGTAGCATAACTTAACTGGCAAAGCCCAGGACAGCTGGAGTCCACCTGGACTGTATCACCCAAGGGCATTTGGACACATGACAGATGAGACACAGGCCACATCAGCAGACAAAGATCTGCAGAGTTATTGCCACAACACATCACCATTAATGCAGCCCATCACAGCATTTATTACGACAACACCTCCCCGTCGGAACAGAGCCCCCTCACCCTGAACAAGGTAAGCTACGGCACAGGCTTTCGGCGAAGAGGGGGGCACGTCACAAAGGACAGTGAAATGATTACCAAAGGATATAAGCAACAAGAGAAGCACAAGAATAAGGTTAAGTTTTCATTTTCTCCATCTTCTTCACTACATTTTTCCGGTCTTCCTCCTACTAATTCTCTCGCCGGAGGGTTCACTGGGGGACTGCCCCGCTCCCCTTTGGACTTGCTTGCAGGTCATCTGACGGAATCATCACCCGAAACCAAAACCTGAAGAACCTGGGCCGGCCTGACCCATCCACCCGGGACGGCCTGTATCATCAATATATATATATATATATATGATATAAGAGAAGGAGAGATGAGATAGTAAAAATGATTGAAAATAGTTTTGAGAAAATTATGAACCAAATAAATTTTAGATTTTGAGCCTCTTAAAAATTGTTTTCAAAACTAATTTTATTTTATTTTATTTTTTGAAATTTAGTGGTGTCAACTAACACCACTGTGATGAACATAGCTACTCCCCTACCACAATTACTATGCATTTAATGCACCATTTTTTTTTATAGATTTTATTTGGAGTTACGCTTGGTAATCTAAATGAATTATCAAATATCCTATCAAATTTCTTACATGTATGTGAGATCCACCCACATGTAATATGTGTAGATTCCACACTTATATAAGAGATTTAATAAAATATTTAGTAATTCATTTAGGTCCATAACATTTTTTTTTTTTATATTTGATACACGCTGTTAAGATTTCTTATAACTTTTTGTAATATTTATTTTTTATTACAAGACATTTAGAAAAGCACAGCCAATAGCCTTGTATCTTGTAGTTTAGCCTACCCTCATGAGTCCTCCACTTCCCCAGTAGACTCCCCATGAGTTAATTAACGTTTTTATATCTTATAACTGTAATATTTCCTTCCATCACACCAATCAACCATCCTTGAGTTAAGAATTATTCTTTTTATATCTTATAATAGCTATTGAATGTTGTAATATTTCGATTTTTTATCGCATAACGTTTTGTGTGGCTATTTTAGCCAAAAAGCCTAGAGCTTTTTCTTTCCAAACAAGACAACTTCAACTATTAAGAAATTAATGGAATTTGAAGGTCCAAAAAAATCTTAGTTAGAACTTAATAAAGTATAAGTTCATAAATTAGAACTTATGTGTAAATATCCCTATATTTTATAATTTTGACATAAAAATATAGTTTCATAATTTTTTAAGTTCAATAATTAATTAGTTTTATTTTTATCAATAATCATTTGGGAAGTTGGGTTTGGGTTGGGGTTGGTTAGGGATAAACACCAAGGATCTTCTAGAGTTTTTTTTTCTTAAAGTTTCCTAAAGTGATGTGTTGTATGGGTGAGATTTAATGCTAAAAAATTGATGTGACTTGTCATTAAATCTCAACCATACAACACACCACTCTAGGAAACTTTAGGGAAGAAAAACTCTAGAGGATCCTTGCTCAGGGATAAAATAGTTACAAAAAGACAACGATGGTGCTACATGCACCAATTAATATACTAATTAGTGTATCAATTGATAATGTGACATAATTTAATAAGTTTTTAGTATTTGTAATTTGTACACTAGTTAGTACACTAATTTGTGCATATAGTATTATTCAAAAGTCAAAATAGGCCTTTTAGCCCCAAGCTAAAAATTGTTACATTCAAACCATAATCATGTTTTTTTTTTTTCTCTTACAAAAGTAAAAAAAGCCAAAAAAACACTTTCCAAACGAGATTTTTTAACATCAGGTTAATAGTCAAAAAGTTAAAAAATTAAAAAATCAACCCATATCCCAAACGAAGCTTTAATTATTTGCTAGTTATATAATGAAATATTTGCTATTGTCATCTACTTTTATATTTCAATTTATTTATTTTTTACATTTTCACACCATCTATCCTAATTTTGATCCATTAACCTTACTAAAATAAAAATTAGTATACTTATGTCAAAATTATAAAAATTGTTATATTTTCACCCAACCTTATGAAAGGTCACTGTAATTTACGATTATTATTTTTTTTTTCTTCACTTCTAAACACAAGGATAGAATCACCTACACATTTAATGTGAACCTCATCATGTCATGTTTAAATTGAAAAATATTATCTTTTTTGTTTAGTATGAGAAAAATAGAATAAAATATAAAATTATATCATATATAGCATTACTCTTATTATTTAGAATGAACCTATTTTGTTTTTAAATTGGTCCAATGTTTGTCTCAAATTTTTTTAAGTAATAATCCGCTTATCTGGTTAACTTTATAACTTTTGTGTTTTTTAAACAAAACTTAAAGTTAGTTTAGCAAAAAAAAAATTTACTTGACAATTTTGAAAAGATGTATTATTTCACTTTGTTTGGTTTAGTTTTTAAAATATAAATTAGTTTGACAAAAATAAATATTAAAAAATAATTTTAAATTAAAAAAATAGAAATTTATGTAAAATTTAAAAATGTGAATCAAATTAATTCTTCTAATTGTATCTTAAGACACACTAATTTTGAATTTACATCATCAAATCTATTTGTACACACTAATGTACAAAAGCCATTATTGAGGTCTACACACTACAACACTTATATTAATTGGAATAATGATATATGTATCAATTAATATATTAACTAGTATACTAACAAATGATATGTCATAATTTTATAAATTTTGAATATTTGTAATTTGTATAATAGGTGAGGTCAGTAATAATGACATAACACTAGTTGGTATACTAGTGTGTATATTAATTGGTGCATGTAATATCACCATATTAATTGAGAATTAAGTGTCACCATACAAAATATGTACACCAAAAACAGTAATAATAAGAAATAAAAAGAATTAAAAATGCAAAAAAGAGGCTAAATATTATTCTCTTATATAAGATAATTAGATCAAATCAGTGGCACAACTACTTTAGTTATAATAACTCTAGTGTGTGTGCATTCTTTAACCTTTTTTTATTTATTTATTTTCTTTCTTTTAATTCCACTAAGGTAGGCCTACGCCTTTGTCTTTGTCCTCCAATCTGCACTTGACACGTGGTCTCACATTTCGCTTCATCCTCTACCCAATCATCTCTCACAAGTGATTGTTGATAACATCTGAACGCCACAAATAACATGAACACTGCATGGGATGTAAATCAATAATGCATGTTAGAAAAACCCAAAAATATTATCAACAATTTATGTATGTGTTATTTATTTTACAAAATTTATTTGCATTTTTTTAGTTTAAATTTTGAAATTTCATGTTTAAGTACTTGTAATTTAAAAAGTTAAGATATATATATATATATATATATATATATATATTTTTTAATTTTAGTTTATTTATTTTTTCAGCTTAAAAAATATGCTCAAAAAGCTATATTTTCTAAATTAAGTTTGAAATGTTTTTTTATTTTGTGATATTTTTGAAATGTTTCAAAAAGCTATATTTCACATCACGCTCTCTATTTTTCTGTATATCTTTTCTTAAGAAGTCAAAAAATCAATTAAAATAGTCAATTTCTAAATGCAATTATATGACTCAAATGGATAAACAATACGTAACAAAAAAAAGTTTGATATGTTTTTGCACGAATCAAGGCATTCAGTTAAACACTGTATAATAACCATACGATTATCAAAATTTAACTAAATCTAATATTATGTTTATGTGTTTTTAAGATTTGTCGACTTCACGAAACTACTTATGTTGAGAGAACTTGGGATGAAAAATACATATACTATACATTATTTTTTATAGAAAACCTAAGAGTATGCATTATTATATGTACTTACTATTATTCATGCGTATATATAGGTATGAATGAAATGACAAAAGTGTCCTTACCTGCCCATATGCGAGCTACGACCGATGACAGGTTCCATACAAGGGCAAAGATGCCAAAAGCCACAGCCTTCTTGTGTGAGCATGATTCCCAAACGTCTCTCAATTGTCCAATCCAAAATTTACCTATAATAACAAATAAATAAATGAATAAAGAAGACCGCTCTCATATAAAATATGTTTTCATGTAAATTACAAAAAAATCAAATTTTCCACATAAATTTTATTGTTCAGGTCAGTAAGAAACTTATGAGATCCATATGTGTAGATTTTGCATTGTGAAAATCTTAACCAAAAAAAATTAAACTTTCCTGTAACTTTTGTTTTCTTGGTAAATGAACTGTTAAATTTAAATTTTTCTTGTAAAATTCTAATGTCAAATGAACATAATATATACAAGAAAATAAATTTCTTTTTCCTTTATATATAAAATTCATCACACTTGAACCGAGTTCAAAAGATTGATTTTAGTGAATAAGATGTTTTTTTTTTTAATATATATATGAAAAAAAACTCATCCATATGTATTTGCTTAGAGGCCCATTATTAAATCTATATTCATAGGGTATGTTTGATTAGCACAATTAATAATGAAAAGATTAACAACCCATGATATTAGTGTAAGATTAATTATCCATCTAAATTAGTGAGATATATAATTACCTCTTGTTCACATTTATTTTACGATAAATATGGAAATATATAATCTCAATTATATGTATGTATTGCGTAATTAGTTGGGAATTAAAAAATACGTCAAATTTGTTTGATAGAATGACTATTAGAATATAATCTAAATAATAAAAATTACAACCAAACAATATAATGTAAGTCTCACAAAAGCCAAAAGTCAATTTTTAATTTATTTTGGATCATATCACCTTTTTTATTTTTTACACATTTTTAAAAAAAATTAAAAGAATTAACTTTTAGCCAACTTCTCAAAACAACCAGTAGATATCACACTGACTCACACTGGCTGGGGTAGAGCATAGAATGCTTTGTGATAAATTCAATGGTGTGGTTTATACGAATGTTTACTTATAAATTAAAACTTGATAATTTAAAAGTCGAAATTAAAAAAAATTAAAAATTAATTTTTAAAATTTATTTAAGTTATTTTTTATTAATAAATTATAAGCAAAAACGTAGAAGTTAAAAAAAAAAATCGAAATTAGTCTTTTTTTAAACTTATTTAAGTTATTTCTTATTAATAAATTATAAGCAAAAACTATACTAAACAATCTAGCATAGACTCTCAGAATAAATAAAAAAAAATTATAAGCCGCTCAGATAAATTGCACCAAACAATACCATACTCTAATGTTGCACTATCATACACATACTTGTTGACAAATGTTAAAAATTTATAATTAATAATTTTAAATCCATCCACAATGATTTAAGAAAGAGTTAAAATTTTATGATTGACAAATCAAAAATTAACATTTATCATTTAAAATTATTGTACATCAAATTATATGAATTTTTATTTAGAGATTTTATACATTCTTCACTTAAAAAATACTAAAAAAGAAGGTAATAAATAAATAAAGAGCAAATTATAATAAACTTAAATTATGACCAATTTGCTTTTTGTTCCTCTAAACTTCAAAACTCAACAGTTAAACCACCTTAAAATATTATCTTGTTACAATTAATCTTTTTTATTAGAATTTTGTTAGGGATTTACACAAAATCAAATCATATATAAAGCACATCACACATTTATTTAATTTTTAGGGCAATAATGTATTTATCTAGTGATTTTGTTTGCACTTTACCACTAAGATAAAAAAGACAAAATACAAATGAAATTATTAGATAAGAGTATCATTGCTTTTAAAAAATCAATAACGGATATTATTATTCTAAAAAATAATAAGTGTATCATGTATTTCACACATGAATTGATTTCGTTAAAATTCCAAGACAAAATCCTAACAAAATGTATTGAGTGTAAAATGATGATAATTCAAAGTAGTTAACTGTTACATTTTGAAGTTCAAAGGGACAAATGACAAATTAATTATATAGTTTAAGAAGGTTTATGGTAATTTACCAATAATAATAAATAAATAAAATTATGCACTAGTCGTGGGACAAATTCAAATAGTGTCATAATTTGTTATTAATTGATTAAAATTATGGGATCTAATATTCTTTCCTAACCGCTTTGCTTCCTCCGTTTGGAAAGCAAGTTTTGCACAAAAATAACCAAAACTTTCAATCACATCATTCTTTTTACTTTTTTATATGTATTTAATAAAATATTAGTAAAAAATTAATTTAAATAGTCAATTTCCAAACGAGCTCTAAAAGCTCGTTTGGAAACATGTTATTTTATTTTATTTTTTTGAATTTTTTACTAAAATATGAGATAAAAAAGAAAAATGCTAGAGACTCCCAAAAGATTTATCAAAAAAATTCTACCAAATGTCTCACATGGCTGTAAGATTCATACCATGTGGGTCTTATGTGTGTTACACCCACGTGAGACATTTAATAAATCTTTTAAGTCTCTAGAATTACTAGGAAAAAAAATAGTATTTTTGAAATGATTTTTTGACTTTTTATGAAAAAATTTTAAAAAAAAAATAGAGAGAAAAAAAGGAGAAATCTTTGACATTTTTATATAATTTACTAATTTTTTTTACTTATTTAATGATTTTTAAAAAAAATTTAGGTTAAAATCAACGAATAATATTAGAGTTCATAAAAAAAAATCATAAAATATTTCATAAAATTTTTTCATTTTTTAATTAATATATAATATTTTATTACATATATAATCTCACAATGAAAAATCTTCCATAACCATCCTTATAATATTTTCTTCATTATCCCTGTCATTACTCAAAATCAACCCTTCATAAACAATGCTTGAGAATTACAAAAAGTAAGCATAGTGGAGAGTGTTATTACCGTAGGCAGTGATGAGCGTGGAATACGATGAGCATATCTTTGGTACGCTGAATACTCCAAAAAACTCTGTGCACACCACACCCAGTTGTCACACCACATCTACTAGTCAGCGCAAAACGACAGTCCATAATATTAAATAATTAATGCTCAGAAAATTTTAACTTTTTGGTTAGATTTGTTTGGTTCCCGAGAAAAAATTAGAGAAAACTATCAGGCAAAAATAAGCATTTATGGGATACCCAAGAAAAATTTATCACGTAAAATTATGTAAAAATGCTACATTAGGATTAAACTTGTGGCACATTCCTCGTGTATCAAATTGGAGTTATTGTATAATTATTTAAATTTTATTAACTAATATTTTAACAAATTTTTAACAATTGTCATTGGATCTCACAATAGATCATGCTAATTAATAAAATTATTCAGCTTGCTTGATTTGAATTTTTAAAATTCACTTTTAAAAAAATTAATTTTTTTATATTTCATATTTTTTTATTTTTACTTAATTTTTTAAAATATTCTAAATTAATTTTTTAAATTTCTAAATACACTTAACAAGTATTATATTTATAAAAGAAAATATTTAGAAAATTCAGTAAATATCAAAAATATTTTTTAAAAAATTAAAAATTCAATACATTTTTCATATTCTTGTATATTTATTGATTTTTTAAAATATTTATTTATAAATATTTTATTTTTTAAATACATCTAAGTAAGGTACATCTAAAAAATTAAAAAAAATTATTTAAAATTTTAAAAATATTCACTAAAAATTAAAAAAAATTAAAAATTCAATTTTTTAAAAATTAAATCTAAAAAATTGAAACCAAACACAATCATTATTTCTTTGATAGTGAGATTGTAAAATGATTTAAGCTTTTTTTTACCTAATTTATTTTGCAAAGATAAACATATTTTGAAAATGTTACTTTTTTTATATCGAGTCAATAAATTTATATACACTGTAAAAGAAATAATTAAATTTGCACATTTATACATTCAAATTCAATTCGACTAAATATCGTTTGAGATTTTATCGAAAGATAAACAAGTTAAATTTGCACATTTTGAAATTCATTCATTAAAATTTTAAATTAAGCTTGAACAATCTTTTTTTTGAACAACAATTTAAACACTACTATTCAACTTAATTAGTTTACACTGTCTCCGGATCAGGAATTTGAAAAAAAAAAAAAAAATTAAGCAAAAATCTAACTTACACTTCATTAAAATTTCTTTTACATCTTTTTTTTTCTTCAAATCTCATCCCAAATTTGTAATACAAACACACCTTACAATTTTATTTATAATTGATGAGACTCCAATGTAACACCTATATTGCCACTGGGCCAAGGCAAAATAGACTTTTAACTCCACTAAAATGATGAATAATAATGAATAAAAAAGATTAGTAAACAAATTTAGCACCCAAATTTTTAAGAAAATTACTATTTATACTCTACTTTTGCTTTCTATCCTTTAAATTTTGTTCTTAACCAAAACACAATATTGAGTGTGAATAGCCAGTGAGGGGTGTAAATAACAATCTCCATTTTTTAAATTCAAATGAAATCATAACTAAACCAATTTGGCCATCTTCTAAATAGTTATGGAGCTACCAAACCTCGCCAAAACAAACAGCATGATTGCCAACTGACAAGGTCACATTTAAAAACAATAAAAGAACAAGAAGAAAGAATTACTGCAGATCTACACTATAGATTCAAATTATGATACTATAGAAAAGGAAAAAAGAGTTGTCTAAAATTCCTATTGAGTAGATCAAATTCATTTCAAAAGTAATATATAGGATCAAGTTTAAATCTATACCATAGATTCAAATTTTAATATCAATTTTGCCACCTTCAATTCAAATGAATTCCCTCCAGTTCCATCACTCAACCCATCTAAATTTTTGTTTGGGCCATCCAAAGATTTATTTGAAACCAATTTTGCTTTTGTATCTACGGATTCATCCAAAGCCTTAGTGGACCCTGACTTCACTTTACTCAATTGAACTAAATTCCTCTCGTTTCCATCATCAGATTCACCAACTAACTTCTGGGATTTAGACTTTGCCTTCCTAGCCTGATTTGGGTTTCTCTCAGTTCTTTCAACAAACACATTTAGCTCCTTAGATTCCTCAGATCTTGTCTTCATTTTGTGAAATGGGCTTCTCTCAATTCCATTAACAGACACACTTAGTTGCTCAGATCTTGACTTCTTTGACTGAACTGGGTTTTTCTTGATTCCATCAGTAGATACACTCGACTCCTTACACTGTACATCCAAATTATTGTTTATTTCAGATCTTTGCCTTGCAATCTGAATTGGGCTTCTCTCAAGCCCATCAGAATTCTCAGATTTCCATGTCTTCCTCTTGCCACTGACCCCAATAGGACTTGGTTTTGGTCTCAAACTTTTGTCACCACTCTCTTCTGAGTTCTCTTCTTCACCATGGAAGATTTTGTCACCACTCTCTTCTGAGTTCTCTTCTTCACCATGGAAGATTTTGAGTCCGCCATTGAGTTCATCACTCTTTATTCTGCTCTCCCATGTTATGCGCTTTCTTCTACCCACCTCCATTTCCTTATAACCCTCTCTATCTCTCTCTCTAGTTTCATCAGATCTAGTCTCCGCAATTCCAACTAGGCTCTTCTCAATTGCCACAACAAACTCAACAAAAGCCTCGTTCGACTCCGGTTTCGCCACCTTCAATTCAAATGAATTCCTCCCAGTTCCATCACCCAACCCATCTAAATTTTTGCTTGGACCATCCAAAGATTTATTTGAAACCAATTTTGCTTTTGTATCTACGGATTCATCCAAAGCCTTGTTGGACTCTGGCTTCACTTTCCTCAATTGAACTAAATTCCTCTCGTTTCCATCATCAGATTCACCAACTAACTTCTGGGATTCAGAGTTTGCCTTCCTAACCTGATTTAGCTTTCTCTCAGTTCTTTCAACAAACACATTTAACTCCTTAGATTCCTCAGATCTTGTCTTCATTTTGTGAATTGGGCTTCTCTCAATTCCATTAACAGACACACTTAGTTGCTCAGATCTTGATTTCTTTGACTGAACTGGGTTTTTCTTGATTCCATTAGTAGACACACTCAACTCCTTACATTGTACATCCAAATTCTTGTTTATTTCAGATCTTTGCCTTGCAATCTGAATTGGGCTTCTCCCAAGACCATCAGAATTCTCAGATTTCCATGTCTTCCTCTTGCCACTGACCCTAATAGGACTTGGTTTTGGTCTCAAACTTTTGTCACCACTCTCTTCTGAGTTCTCTTCTTCACCATGGAAGATTTTGAGTCCTCCGTTGAGTTCATCACTCTTTATTCTGCTCTCCCATGTTATGCGCTTTCTTCTACCCACCTCCATTTCCTTATAACTCTCTCTCTCTCTCTCTCTAGTTTCATCAGATCTAGTCTCCGCAATTCCAACTGGGCTCTTCTCAATTGCCACAACAGACTCAACAAAAGCCTCGTTCGACTCCGGTTTCGCCACCTTCAATTCAAATGAATTCCTCCCAGTTCCATCACCCAACCCATCTAAATTTTTGCTTGGACCATCCAAAGATTTATTTGAAACCAATTTTGAGTTCTTTTTTTCACCATTGAAGACTTTGATTCCTCCTTTGACTTCATCACTCTTCATTCTGCTCTCCCAAACAGAACCTGCCACCACACCATTTCTTGTTGTGCGCTTTCTTCTACCCACCTCCATTTCCTTATAACTCTCTCTCTCTCTCTGTCTAGTTTCTCTTGTAATGAGTACACCAGGGTCACTGGAATAGGATGAGCATATCTTTGGTAAGCTGAATACTCCAAAAAACCCTGTTCACACCACACATAGAGTCAGCGCAAAACGACAGTCCATAATATAAATAATTAAATAATGCTCAGAAAATTTTAACATTTTGGTTAGATCTATTTGGTTTTCGAGAAAAAATTGGAGAAAATTATCAAGCAAAAATAAGCATTTATAGGATACCCAAGAAATATTTATCACGTAAAATTATGTAAAAATGCTACATTAAGATTAAACTTGTGTCACATTCCTCGTGTTTCAAATTGGAGTTATTGTATAATTATTTAAATTTTATTAACTAATATTTTAACAAATTTTTAACAATTGTCATGGATCCCACAATAGATCATGCCAATTAGTAAAATTATGCAACTTGTTTGATTTGAATTTTTAAGATTTATTTTTTTTTTAAATTAAGCTTGTTTTTATTTTTCAAAAAGCACTTTTTAAAAAGTTATATTTTCTTATTTTTCGTGTCTTTTTGTTTTTATTAATTTTTTTTAATATTTTAAGCAATTTTTTTACTTTTTAGACACACGTAGCATAATACACCTAAAAAGTAAAAAAATTGTAAAAAAAATATTTTAAAAATTCACTAAATACCAAAAATATAAAAAAAAATTCAAAAATTCAGTACCATTTTTATATTTTTATGTATTTATTAATTTTTTAAAATATTTTTTCACAAATTTTTTACCTTTTAGTTACATCTAACTAAGGCGTATCTAAAAAAGTAAAAAAAAAATATTTAAAATTTAAAAAATATTCACTAAAAACAAAAGAATACGAAAACCAAAAAACTCAATTTTTAAAAAACTTAATTCAAAAAATTGAAACCAAACGCACTGAATTTTTTTTATTTTTCTTTTCTTTTTTTTTCACTAATTTTTTTTAAATATTCAAAGTAATTTTTTTAATTTTTTTAATTTTTAAATACACGTAACATAAATACACTTAACAAATATAATATTCGTAAAAAAATATTTAAAAAACTCACTAAATACCAAAAATATTAAAAAAAATTAAAAAATTCAATACATTTTTCATATTCTTGTGTATTTATTGATTTTTTAAAATATTTATTTATAAATATTTTATTTTTTAGATACATCTAAATAAAGTGCATTTAAAAAAAGTAAAAAAATTGTTTAAAATTTTAAAAATATTCACTAAAATAAAGAAAATTAAAAATTCAATTTTCAAAAAATTAAATCTAAAAAATTAAAACCAAACACAATGATTATTTCTTTGATAGTGAGAATTGTAAAATGATTTAAGCTTTTTTTAACCTAATTTATTTTGCAAAGATAAACATATTTTGAAAATGTTACTTTTTTTTATATCGAGTCAATAAATTTATATACGTTGTAAAAGAAATAATTAAATTTGCACATTTATACATTCAAATTCAATTCGACTAAATATCGTTTGAGATTATATCGAAAGATAAACAAGTTAAATTTGCACATTTTAAAATTCATTCATTAAAATTTTAAATTAAGCTTGAACAATCTTTTTTTTGAACAACAATTTAAACACTATTATTCAACTTAATTAGTTTACACCGTCTCTAGATCAGGAATTTGAAAAAAAAAAAAAACATTAAGCAGAAATTTAACTTACACTTCATTAAAATTTCTTTTACATTTTTTTTTTCCAAATCTCATCCCAAATTCGTAATACAAACACACTTTACAATTTTATTTATAATTGATGAGTCTCCAATGTAACACCTATATTGCCACTGGGCCAAGGCAAAATAGACTTTTAACTCCACTAAAATGATGAATAAAAAAGATTAGCCAACAAATTTAGCACCCAAATTTTTATGGAAATTACTATTCATACTCTACTTTTGTTTTCTATCCTTTAAATTTTGTTCTTAACGAAAACACAATATGGAGTGTGAATAGCCAGTGAGAGGTGTAAATAACAATCTCCATTTTGAAAATTAAAATGAAATCATAACTCACCCAATTTGGCCATCTTCCAAATAGTTATGGTGCTGCCAAACTTCGCCAAAACAAACAGCATGATTGCCAACTGACAAGATCACATTTAAAAACAATAAAACAACAAGAAGAAAGAATACTGGAGATCTATACTATAGAAAAGGAAAAAAAAGTTGTCTAAACTTCCTATTGAGTAGATCAAATTCACTTCGAAAGTAATATATAGGATCAAGTTTAAATCTATACTATAGATTCAAATTTTAAACATTATTCTGATATTTTTTCTGAGTATGTAGCATTGTTACTTGATAAACTATAGAAAATGAGTGAAATGAAACTCACCTTCATTGTAGTGGCAGGATCTCCACAAAAAAGGGTTCTGAACTTTAGAAGAAACTCATTCAAATAAGGAAGAATCATTTTTACTAACCATACTGCCTCTTCTTCCCCAACAATGTAGTCTTGGTTTGTATCATCTCCTCCTATAACTCCCCTGTTATTTTTTTTCCAAAATTATAGCAAAAAAAAAAGAAAAAAGAAACCATCAAACAAGTCTTTAATTAACTCCTATGTGGTAAATGAACTTTCCCATAAAAATAAAAAAGAATAAAGGGAGTTTCAGATGAATAGGAAACAGACAAATAATCGAAAATCAATAAGTGAGAACTGTGCGAAAATGACACAGTTCTCCCTTGCACCTAATCAATTTGTAATTATTTTGCTCTTTTTCATTTATCTAAAGTTCTTCATTTAATAAATTACCTGCAAATAATGGATTTGAATAAGAAGATTACAGCAAGATAGACAAGACCCAGATAAGAAACCGCAGTTATGAAGCTGTAAAATCATGAAAGAGTGTTTTAGCTCTGTGCTCTGTTTTGGAACAGGGGATGAGTAAAATGAACAAGAAAAATTGGATAATGAGCATGGTTAGAGTAGTTGTGTTGTGTCATATGAGCTTGGAGTATTATTTCTGACCTGATATTGATATCTTTGGTGTAAGATGATGCAATTATGATAAATGTTCCAATACCGAACATGAATGCTGATTTTGAGACATCTCTCCACATAACCAAATCAACTGTTAAAATTTAACAAACATCACAAAATGAATGCTTGAAAATGGAGAGGTATAGTAAGTGAAGTAGCATCCAAAAAAATGAAAAAAGAAATCAAATCCATCCATCAGTGAAAACTTGCCTAAACTCTGCAATTTATTATGGGTTTGAGAAATCCTCTGGAATCCAGTCTGGGTTTCAGGACGACTCTCTTCTGAGTTCTCTTCTTCACCATGGAAGATTTTGAGTCCTCCGTTGAGTTCATCACTCTTGATTCTGCTCTCCCATGTTATGCGCTTTCTTCTACCCACCTCCATTTCCTTATAACTCTCTCTCTCTCTCTCTCTCTCTCTCTCTCTCTAGTTTCTCCTGTAATGAGTACACTAGGGACACTGGTTTTTTCTTTGAACAGAGGGGCTGTGGTTGTTATCAATGGAATAGAGTAAGACTTTGAGATGAAGAAATGGTGAGGAGAGAGATTTTATTGGCCTTATTTGGTTTGTGTTTCCTAAAAAGTTTTGAGAAAAATTCCTTAAAAATTTTTGGGAAAAATTCCCTACAAATAAGTTTTCCAAAGTAATTAAATCAAACAAAATTTTCCAAAAAAATTTTCCAAAACTTTTTTGGTTTACAAGTTTTCCAAATAAATCTCTCTCAAAATAATTTTCCAAAACATCTTTTGAAAAAAATCAAACCAAACAATTTTTTGTACTTTTTATCTCTAATTTTTTATCAATTTTGAGTCACATTACCTCTTATATTTTTTATCCACAAAAAAAAAAAATTAAAAAATTAATTTTTTATCAGCTTCCCAAAACACTCCTTAATATATTTTTAACGTTGTTAAAGGCATCAACTTTCTTAGCAACAATATTCACGTGGCACGATTTGACTAGTAAATTTTCAAACCTTAGCCGAAGGTAACTCGGCATATATAAATATCAAACTAAAATCAACATAATTTTTTTTTCTTTTTTTTTTTTCCCTCTGATCAATTGGGTTAACTCATGGTATGACATTACGGGTCGTTTAAATAATTGTGAATTTCAAATTAAAAACAATAATAGTAACCCAGAATTTGATTCACAAATATGATTAAGCATGTTGCAAAAATAAAAGAATGCCATAATATGAAGTTGATGGTTCACAGCTGCATAATGAATATTCAGTACAATATTTGGATTGAATTACTATTAGTCTGGGTTCATACTCTCATAATTCAAATCATTTATATTTAAAAATATATATATATATATATATATTTAATTGATTGAATAATTATAATCATATAATTTTATTACATTTATTTTCAAAAGTTGAATAGTGTGATTGTGAAAATAAATTGTTAATTTTTTCAAAGACAATTATAATGAAATTATATAATTACAAATTATTATTTTTTTCATGAATAATTTATGCATAGAGGACTACAAATAAAAGGTTCACATGAAATTAGACTCATGGTAGACTAGACTGCAATTGTCTTTGTATTTTATTATTTTTAAAAAAAATTGAGTTTTAAGTTGATTTTGAATGTTCAAAGTAGGTCTTTGAACTGGAAACTTCATTCAGATATGAAAATAAATAAATAAATAACTGGAAACCTCTTTTGAAAATTACATATGAAAAAAAATAAATAAATAAAAAGAAAACTGGAAACCTCTTTTGAAAATTACAATGCTTGAATGATTGGAGATGAACTGTAGTAATACGAACATTTTCAATTGTTGCAGCTCATTGGCAACTGCAGTAGATGCCCAGCAATAGTCACTTTCTTTTCTTTTCTTCTTATTTATTCTTCTTCTTTTTCTTTTTTCTTTTTTCATTTTTTCTTACAAAACCAACAATAACCACCACCAGTTGAATTATAATGTGTAGAGTTTTTTTCTTTTTCTTCTTCCCTCCGCCATGCCTTTTTTGAAGTTCAATCCTGGCAAACGAACTAACTGCCATTCTTGCTCCTGTTGTCAGTAATGCTATTGTTGGCTTTTTGGTTTTTCGAAGGGTATTTTTGTAAATGTGAGCGTGCCAGCAAGGATCAATCAGTCCTTACAGAAATTGTGATTGCCAACCAATTACCAGACGATTGTGTTTTAGTTCTTTCAGCCTCAATGAAGAGGACTTTTACTGGTGGCTTGACTTAAGAGAAATTAAGAGAAATAACAATTAATATGAAGAATAATGGAAGTATTTCATAAAAAAAATGAAAAACTTACAATAGTTCAAACTCAGCCTCGAAGAGGTTTACAGCAACAGTCCACTTGAATCTACTTGAGACTACTCCTATGAATTGAAGTGCAGTGCAGATATGTAAAGTGCAGGTATTGAAAGTACAGGAATGTAAAACTGGAAAGTAAAATATGAAATAAAGACTGGTGTGTATGATCTGAGTTCCGTCCTCTCTCTTCCTGGGGGTCTCTCTGCTATTTATACTTGTCAAAGATGACCTTCGAACTGCTCTTCGAACCGTCGAACTGCTCCTACATGATCGCTGATCATGTTGCCTTAGAAGTAGCTCCATTATGCCACCACTTGCAGTTAGGCTTCCCTCCTGTATTTGAATTTGAATATGAGTAACCGTTGAAGCCACGTCACCTTGCGTTTCTTTACTGATCCAATGTTGCTCAGACCATGTGAGAACCAATTATCATCACCACGTGTACGATCAGGATTGGAGACTTAAATTATTTTCCAATAATACCCTTGTTCTGCCACGTGTCGGATTGTAACTGGCTTTTACAAAATATATAGCTAACAGCTATGACCGCAAAAAACATGTAAAGAAAAGTGAACCAAAGAATCAATGATATGTTGTCGTAAAAAAAAATAAAATTATGATATCAAAACACTTTACTCTCGTGCATGAATGATGCTCAAACACCTATCAAAACATCGATTACTTGGTTTCCATAATGAAAATAGCAGATCTATATGTTTTCAACTAGCAGCAATGGTTGAATTCAAAATTCTCATATAAACTCTTTCAATCAGATTAGGAAGAACCTGCGAGTAAGTTATAACCCTAATTGTTTTTTGGCATGACAAGTTTAAAGAGGGCGACATTGGTCAAATACAACAATGACACAGCTTTTGGAAGGGAAAGTTTTAGAGCATACTTCACAGCGATGGGATAGTGAATACACAGGGGATACAGGCAAAATAATAATTTGCATCATGGAAACAATGCTCTATATGTTTGCTAACCCTCTCTGGCTTCTATCAAACAAATGTGGCAAAGGAAGACTAAAAACGCTTTACACCAAACACAACACAAAAAGATGAAGAAACAAAACAAGACTAGAGAAGATCCAACTAACCAACAACTGATAAACAATTTCAAGTTTCCTATCCTTTTCCACTGATTCTTGCTATCAGAGACAGAAAGATTCGTAATTCTACACCAAATTCCTGTCAAAATGGTTACTATCATTCCATCAGACATTAAGCCAGAAAGAAACCACTAGAAACAAAGTTATACAACAAAACCTAGTTTATTTATAGTTCTAATGGTAGAGTACACTTATATGCTTGAAATACTAATTCAAGGCAAAGGCTGGTTTCAGGGCCAAACTTTACTGCATTCCTAATCCAGAGCAGATGAACTAGCTTATAGAATTTGGATTTACGATTTGTAACCATTCCACATTTGTTTGAAAGAAAAATCTCAACCATCCAATATACAATGCCAATAACTCAAGACCCACCAAGTGGTTGTGAATTCATGGATAGATTGAGATAATTAAGGATAAACATGTCTATTATATTTGCAAAAAATTCTGGCTCCACCTATGTCCACTGTCTCCACCACTTTATGATAACACCTATTAGGTTATGTATGAAACCTCTTTTCACCAAATTATCAATAGTAAGAATGGTGTCCAAACTGGATTTCTAAAAAATAATAATAAAATGTTACTTTCGTTATAATTCTCGACTTCCAAAAGATCTTCAATGGGAAACAGTTCCTCGTCCCACCAATAATCAAGGAATCATAGGATTTGAACAAGAAAATCCAATTTCCATGCTTCCGCCTCTTCCTATCTATCCCCTATGTTTGATGGAACATCAGATCTCATAAAGGAGCTCAGAAAGCTCAAAAAACTCAACAAGGCCTCCACACCCACCTCATATGGCTCTCAATGTACCTTAGATGTCCATCCTCCTTGGTCCACTCCAAACTTGCAATCAATCACCCTTCTGGCTTTTCCCATAATTGGTGCTCCTCCTTAACTTAATATTATTACTATATTTTATTTATTTATTTTATGATAAGCAACAAAGACGACTCCACATATATCTCCATAGGCACTTCCCCAATAGTGTTTGATTGAACTGATAAAAATGGCGAAGGCCCAAACCACCATCTTCAATAGGAGTACACACTCCAATCTGCAAGATGGAATTTGAACTCCTCTAAGCCTCACACAAAAAATTCTTGATAAGAGTAATTTTATCTCCCTTAGATAAATATTGTCGCTTCCACCCTACAAGCCACTCTCAAGATGTTATATAACCTCATCCCAAATAGCTATAAACCTTGTAAGTTGAAGGAAGACCCAAATTTGTATTTGTTGAGAGGGATCCCACTCTCAATCTCAAGAATTTGGCCAGTCCTTGAACATTTTGAATCTCTCCCACTAGAATGAGCTTGCAGTTCCCAGTGCCGACGTTCATCCCAAACACTACCTAAAAAATACATCAAATCACACTATAGACATGTCAATTGTTCTTCTTCTACAAAAGAAGATGATAGATCTCCTCCACTTCCCTTCCTCTTCCCTTTACCTAAAAGTCAGCCCTAGTGCAAGAGGCTCCAGCCCAAGGTTCTGAAAAGCGGTTGCGGTCGCCGTAACGGTGGCGGTGACGGGGTTGCGGTTGCGGGGTGTAAAGGCCGTAGTGTAATGGTTGCGGTAATCGGAACCGTGAATTTTTTTATTTTTCGCACAATTTGAAAAAAAAATTTCGATACGCATATTTTTTTTTCCATTATCATATTTATTGAATTAAAAATAAATATTGATAAATTTTTATAAATTTTTAAGCATGATCCAATATATTTCATATTTTTAAATCACTATAAACTGAGTTTTTTACATTTTATTTTAATAATTAATGACTTTATATTATACAAAAAATCAATTACTAACTATTATATATAAGATAAACAATGACAAAAGTAAGAGAATAAATAAGAGCCTAGGCAAGATGTTTGAAATCCTAAAGAAGCACAAGTTGCGCCTTAATGCGTCCAAGTGTGCATTCGGAGTAGGATCTGGCAAATTCCTGGGCTTCCTTGTGACCAACCGAGGTATAGAAGCAGATCCCTCTCAGATCAAAGCAATCTAAGATTTGGAGAGACCAAACTCAGTCAAAGAAGTGCAGCATCTCACCGGCATGGCGGCTGCGCTCAATCGGTTCATAAGCCGGTCATCAGATAGACTACGACCATTCTTTCAAGCTTTAAAGGCCAAGTTTGAGTGGGATGAAGAATGCGACCAAGCTCTGGAAAGTTTGAAAGAATATATGTCTTCCCCACCAGTGCTTGTTACCCCAGTACCTGGTGAAGAACTCTTCTTGTACCTTGCAGTCTCTCAGCACGCAGTTAGCGCAGTGTTGGTTCGTGCAGAAGGAATCCAACACCTGCCCATCTTTTATGTCAGCAAGACATTGTTGGGAGCCGAAACAAGGTACTTGCCCTTGGAAAAATTAGCATTGGCTTTAATGATGGCCTCCAGGAAACTGGCACACTACTTTCATGCCCACACCATAGTCGTCCTCACAGCTTTTCCACTAAAAGCTTTGTTTGAGAGGGCGAACTTTTCTGGGCGAATCTTGAAGTGGGCAGTAGAGTTAGGACAATACGACATCAAGTTCCAACCCAGAATCGCAGTAAAGGCCCAATCTTTGGCAGACTTCGTCGCAGAGTTTATTCCTAGTAGTCATCATATCTGCCCAGTCGACCTAACTAACACAACCGAACTAGGGATGGAAGTTGACGCCGGAATAGCGCAACCCCTAGCAAAAAACACACGGTCAAACTCCAAGGCAGACCAAACTAAAAACAGCAAGGCAGAAACAGACCAAGACTCACCAACAATCCAATCAGATGGCGAGGGGCAGACAGCAAGCATGGACCTTGAAGAAAACACCATTCTTGACCCCACGACATCATCTGACCCCTCCACTTGTTGGAAGTTGTTCGTTGGAGAGATGTGGAAGCTCTTTGTGGATGGAGCATCCAACCGACATGGTGCAGGACTTGGCATAGTCCTCATCTCACCAGACGGCCTGGTTGTAGAGCAAGCAATCAACCTTGGCTTCCCAGCATCAAACAACGAAGCGGAGTATGAAGCGCTTCTCGCAGGACTCAAATCAGCATACTACATGAAGGCCACCGAACTAATGGTATATAGCGACTCACAACTGGTGGTAAATGTAATAACCCTTACCACTGCCTACCGATAACCACCGATTACTGTTAAACTGAACTGATTATGACTGAGAATCGAACTGAATGAAATACTGAACTGACTGACTGAAATTGAAACTGAATTAGCCAAGTATATCTATTGTGTTGCATATTCTATCTGTTTGATCGATTAATTATCTGTTCATGTCTTTGTGTTTAAACCGCTAATTGAAGGCCTTATCGGCGGCCGAATTAGAAACCGATTGGTGTTTTATGATCGTCATAATTAATGTGATTTTATGGTATAATTATTTGAAAACTGATTAGGTATGATTAAATTAGATTAAATATTGATAAAATACAGAGTTGGCCTTATTACAACCTTGCCCTTGAGTGGGCCACTACCTATACACTTTGGAGTTCATTATACTTGAGCCAAACACGTTTTCCTCAGCCTTCTTCCTTGCCTTGCCGACTAGAGAGAGACTAGAGGAGAGAATTGAGTTCATTTTGTTGAATTGGCTTGAATTGCTTGGTGACTTGCTTACTAATTGAAGTGTGGATTGCTAAATTGAACCTCTAGACTTGCATTCAAGGAACTTAGGTATGAATTTCACCTTCTCATTCTTGTGTTTGAACTAATTCTTGCATGGTCCATGTTAAATTGTAGAGCTAAGTCATGTTTTAGTTCATACATGTTGATATAGAGCTTAATTCATGCTTGCATGTGTTCTTGGTTGAATTTGGAGTTGAGTTCATGGCAAAATGGTGCATGCATGTCCATAATTTTGTAATGGTCCATGTTTTCAACTTGTTTTTGGATCAATTGGCTCCTTAGAGCATCAAATTGGAGCTTCAAAATGATTTGAATTCATGCATGTTTGCATGTTCACCTTGTGCTTGAAAAATGGTTTAAATTGAGTTTGAATTAAACACCCTTGGGCTTTGATTTCTTAAAATTGAGCTTTGAAACATGTTATTCTATGTGTTTATAAATGTTTTCCAGAAAATGGGCCCAAGAGGATTGGTTTTGATGCATTTGAGTGTGAGTTTGAGCTTGGAGGTGCAATCTGGAACTCCCAGATTTTGCACTTACGCTCGAGCGGGGGAAAGTGGCGCTCGAGCGTAGAATCTGAGCATCCAGCATCTCTCTGCACTGTTTTACAGTCCGCTCGAGCGGAGGATTGGGAGCTCGAGCGGAGTCATGTCTCAAGCTTGAGCGGGCGTTGAGCGGAGATTTCACCTATCCAGTACTTTTACAGTACGCTCGAGCGGGAAAGTTTACGCTCGAGTGTGTACCTTTGTTGCATGACCGCTCGAGCGGGGAAACCTGCGCTCGAGCGGGACTCTGTTTTTCTGAAAATGCTTTTAAATGTGCATCTTTGCATCCTCATCCCATTCTAGGCATTCTTAGGCCTAGTTTAAGGCATCTTGTTGAGGATATAGATGTAGAACACACCGAGGCATTAGGGATTAAGTTATTATCTTTCCCAACTGTGTAGCTTAGTGTGTTCAATCTGTTAACTGTGTAGGGTTGGCGACTGGGGAGACACGCTCTAGCATACTGTAGCCCAAACTCTGTGAGTAACGATTGTGTAAAGATATGTTCACAAATGAATATCTTCTGAATAACTGAACTGTACTGTTTTCTGAACCGATTACTGTTAACTGAATGAATGTATGTCCTATATTCTGAACTGTATTGTGGCATCCTTAGCACCTACTGTTTACTGTTACTGCGACAGAATTCTCTGTCGGTTCCCTCGTTGGAACCACTACTATTTACTGACTGATGGCCATCATTACTGTTCGGTCTTTAAGACCTATTGTTTACTGCTATGCTAATGGATGTACCACATATGACTGAATAACTGTTCTCACTGAAAGACTGAAGTATTGTTCAATGAACTGTTTTCATTACTGTAAGGACATTCATTCTTAACCTCTTTACGCATTATGTTATTCACTGGGCTTTAGCTCACTGCTCATATATATATGTAGGTGTACATGCACCAGACCGCGGCTAGGAGCGTCGGGGTTGCTCCAGTTTTGTCAAGCCAGCCTATGTGCCTCACTGCGAGGTTCCGAGCCTATTGTGTTAAGGCTTAGGGGCGTTTTACGAATCCCCCTTCTGCACCGTCCTACTGTTCTGTATAGACTGAATGTTTTCTGTACTGTTATGTAGGGTTGAGTCCCTAGTTTGAATGATTGTAAATATTGTGTATACTGTTCTGTACTGTTTATGTATAAATGCATGAAAAATCTTTTTGGCATACAGACTGTCACAGCTCAATGGACATTATTTATTTACTGTATTGGCTTCCGCTAGGCCCTGTACTCTGTTTTACTGCATTACTGTTCTGCAGGCCTTCGGTAATCTCGGATTACTGGCCGGTTACGGTGCTAAACCCCTAGGGCCGGGTTTGGGTCGTGACAGAATGGTATCAGAGCGATACTTACCACGAGTTATACCGCACACACGTGTCCAAATGAGTTATAGGGTGTCCTAGGAAAGTAATTAGGGCATCTCATGAGCATGAAAGGTGTGTGGTTATGTTATGACTGAGTTATGACTGAATACATGCTAACGTGTTAAACTGTTAAACAAATGACTGCTTATGTTTAAAACTGTTATAACTGCTTATAGTGAAATGGACAATACAAATGAACCTGAATCCTCATCTACCGAGGCAAGAATGGAAAGAATGGAAAGAATGATGGAACTGATAACTGCTAGACTTGAACAACAGAACCAACAGCCCCCACCTCCTCCTCCTCCTCCGGTACAGCCGGAACCTAATGCGAATGTGAATGATGGGGATATTATTGCTCTGACCCAGAAGTTCAGCAAAATGAAACCGCCATCTTTCCAGGGAGGCCTTGAACCGTTAAAGGCTGAAGCTTGGGTACTTGAAACAGAAAAATTATTTGAAGTGTTTCCGTGCTCAGAAGCGAATAAAGTATTGTTAGCTACCTTCACCCTTCAAGAAGAAGCTAGAAGGTGGTGGATGTTGATCCGCGATACAAATACAGTTATGACTTGGGCTCAGTTCAAGGAGTCCTTCTTTGAAAAGTACTTCCCACAGTGTGTCAGGGATAGGAAAGTAACTGAGTTTGAACAACTGAAACAGGGCACCACGTCAGTTGCCGAATATGAAACAAAATTTACTGAACTTGCCAGATATGCACCACATATGGTGGACACTGAGTATAAGAAGGCCAGAAAATTTGAAGGCGGCCTTAATGTTGCAATTCTTGACCGAATAAATGTCTTGAAACTACCGACTTTTGTGGGTGTCCTCGACCGGGCATTGATGGCCGAGTCGAACATTGCAGCAGTGAAACAATCTGAAACACCAACAACTGAATGGCATGGTAAAAGGCAGGGTTTCAAATTCAAGAAAGGCAAGCATAACCCGGCCAACAAGAAACAGAATACGGGGTCGACAACTAGCTCCAGTCAAGGGAGTGGGTTCATACCACCCTGTTCTGAGTGTGGCAAGAAGCACAAAGGGGTCTGCTACAAAATATCTGGAGCCTGTTACAGATGTGGCAAGGTGGGTCACATGGTTAAAGACTGCCCCTCTGCCCCACAAGCCAGTAGTAAAGCTGCACCAAGCGTGGCGGCATCAACTGTAGCACCAAAGCCTAACCCCAAAGCTACCGGGAAAGAGCCCATGAGGCAGGGCCGAGTGTTCGCCCTAGTACCGGGAGACGTGCAAAATACTGAAACCGTTGTGTCAGGTATCCTCTCTATTTGTGCACAAAATGCATATGTATTGATTAATTCGGGGTCTACACATTCTTACGTATCACATGCTTTCTCACGAAAATTGAATAGACCCTTAGAACCCATGAACTATCTGCTAGCCGTATCATCACCTGCAGGGGGATCCATGATATGTGCTTATATGTACCCTGCATGTGAAATTATTGTTGGGGATATGCATCTGTTTATTGATTTACTGCCATTGAACATTGATCATTTTGATGTAATATTGGGGATGGATTGGTTACAAAAATATCATGCCACTATTGACTGTGTGACCAAGCAAGTTGTTTTCCGTCCACCTGGTTTGCCTAAATTTGTGTTTAATGGGAGTGGAGTAGTACCTCCTCCGTATTTGATTTCGTCAGTGAAAGCTGTTAAATTAATTAGAAAGGGGTGTAAAGGATATCTGTGTTCTGTGCTGACTGTGTCTACTGATGATAGTGTTAAGACTGATGTGAATTGTATTCTTATAGTCAGGGAATTCCCAGATGTATTTCCAGATGATCTGCCAGGGGATTTGATTGACAGGGAGATTGAATTTACCGTTGATGTGATTCCGGGTACACAGCCAATATCGAAAGCTCCTTACAGAATGGCCCCAACTGAACTGAAGGAGTTGAAAGTGCAATTGCAAGAACTGTTAGACAAGAAGTTTATCAGGCCCAGTACTTCATCGTGGGGTGCACCGGTTTTATTTGTAAAGAAGAAAGATGGCTCGCTGAGACTGTGCATCGATTACCGTGAATTGAACAAGGTAACTGTGAAAAATAAATACCCATTGCCACGTATTGATGATTTATTTGATCAGTTACAGGGTGCACAAGTGTTTTCCAAGATTGATCTCAGATCAGGGTATCATCAACTGAAGGTTAAACCGGAAGACATTGATAAAATTGCTTTTAGAATGAGGTATGGCTATTATGAATTTTTAGTTATGCCATTCGGAGTCACGAATGCCCCTGCTGCTTTTATGGACCTCATGAACAGAATTTTTAAACCATACCTTGATGACTTCATTGTAGTGTTTATTGATGACATATTGATTTGCTCCAAAAGTATAGAACAACTTGAACATCATCTGAGACTTGCCCTACAAATCTTAAAAGAACAGAAACTGTATGCTAAACTGTCTAAATGTGAATTCTGGCTTGACCATGTTATGTTTTTGGGGCATGTTGTTAGCAAAGATGGAATTTCTGTTGATCCGCAGAAAATTGAAGCTGTAGTGAACTGGCCTAGACCGACAAATGTGACTGAAGTCCGAAACTTTTTGGGATTGGTTGGATATTACAGAAGATTTGTCAAAGATTTCTCCAAAATTGCTTTACCATTGACTCAACTAACTCAGAAGGGGATATCATCTGACTGGACTGACCAAAGAGAATCTGCTTTCCAGGAATTGAAAACCCGACTTGTAACTGCACCGGCTTTGACTTTACCTTCAGGTACGGATGGTTATACTGTATTTAGTGATGCTTCTCATAAGGGTTTGGGGTGTGTTTTAATGCAGAATGGGAGAGTTATTGCTTATGCTTCCCGACAGTTGAGACCACATGAAAAGAACTACCCGACCCATGACCTGGAACTTGCTGCAGTGGTGTTTGCATTGAAAATTTGGCGTCACTATCTGTATGGGGTGACATGTGAAGTATACACCGACCACAAGAGTTTAAAATATTTCTTCACACAGAAATAACTGAACATGAGACAGCGGAGATGGCTAGAACTGATATAGGACTATGACCTACAGATCTTGTACCACCCAGGAAAAGCCAATACCGTTGCCGATGCACTGAGCCGGAAATCGATTGGAAACTTAGCATGTTTGCTTACCGAACAGAAAGAGTTGCTTTGTGACCTTGAAAAATCTAAAATTGAAATTGTTTTACGAGAACAAGGTGGAACCTTAGCTGCTATTTTTGCTCAACCGGCACTGATTGAAGAGATTAAAGAAAAACAGCAACTGGACGACTTCTTGAAAAAGATCATCGAAGAAAGAGAATCCAAACCGAGACCGGGATTCAAATTTGAGAATAATGTACTGAAGTTTCAAGAAAGACTGTGTGTACCAAATGATACTGAACTGAAAAGAAGAATTCTGCAAGAGGGCCACAACTCAAAACTGTCTATCCATCCAGGGAATACGAAAATGTACCAAGACCTGAAACTGAATTTCTGGTGGCCGGGAATGAAGAAAGAAATTGCCGACTTTGTGTCCAAATGTCTTCATTGTCAACAGGTCAAGGCTGAACATCAACGACCCGCCGGATTATTGAAACCCTTACCCATACCCGAGTGGAAATGGGAGCATATCACGATGGATTTTATCGTGGGGTTACCTCGCTCCAGAAAAGGTATGGATTCAATTTGGGTTATTGTTGATAGACTAACCAAATCTGCTCACTTCTTACCTGTCAAGACAATCTATAATGCGGACAAACTGGTTGTTATCTATATTGATGAAATTGTGAGACTACATGGAGTGCCTGTGTCTATTGTTTCTGACAGGGATTCGAAGTTCACATCGAGGTTTTGGCAAAGTCTACAGACCGCATTGGGTACTGAATTGAGGCTGAGTAGTGCCTATCATCCTCAGACAGATGGACAGTCAGAAAGGACCATCCAAACTCTGGAGGATTTACTGAGAATGTGTGTCCTTGATTTTCAAGGAGACTGGGAAAGTCACTTGCCCTTAGCTGAATTCGCGTACAACAACAGCTATCACTCGAGTATTGGCATGGCGCCTTTCGAGGCATTGTATGGCAGAAAATGTAGATCTCCGATTTGCTGGGCAAAAGTTGGAGACGGGCCTTTGCTTGGGCCCGAGATTGTATATGAGACGACTGAAAAAGTGAAACTGATACAACAGAGACTGAAAACTGCGCAGAGCAGACAGAAGAGTTATGCTGACGTCAGAAGACGAGACAGAGAATATGAAGTGGGTGATCACGTTTTTGTGAAAGTGACACCAATGAAGGGCCAGACTCGTTTTGGAGTCAAAGGCAAGTTAGCGCCAAGATACGTCGGACCGTATGAGATTATTGAGAAAATCAATCCGGTGGCGTATCAAGTTGCGCTTCCTCCTGAAATGGAGCACATGCATAATGTTTTCCACATTTCTATGTTAAGAGATTATCTCACTATAGATAGAAATTTTTATGGTATAACTCTGACACAAAGGATGGATTTACACCATTCACAGGAATAATTTGGATCATAAACACAGAAAATTTGCACCATCATAAAAATAAAAATATTTTTTCACTGCAGTATTAATAATGTTATTTCTCCAATAATATATCCGTAAGTAGAACAAATATTGAATGTAACAGTAATAACATCTTATATGATATCATCGGTTAATAAAAAGAAAATTTATAAAGTCATTAATTGGATAAGACTTGCCTTTTATTAATCTAAATAAGTTATGATTCCGACTGCAAAATAAGATTGTTCATTAAATGATAACATTGTTAGGTGATATCACCCTTATACTCAATATTTACTTGTTATGATAGGGCACTAATTGTTATTATTATTAATTATTTTCTATAAAGGAAAATTCTATTTTTTATTATTCTTTTCATTTTTTCATTTTTTCATTTTTATATACTACAATTGTATTCTTATCCAAAATTATCAAAGGAGATTCAGGGTGAGTTTGGTTTGTGTTTGTAGAGTAATTTTTTAGATAAAAAAGTACAAAAACTTATTTGATTTGCTTTTTTTAAAATATTCTCTCTAAAATAACTTTGATTTTTTTTTGTAGAGTAATTTTTAAGATAAAAAGTACAAAAATTTATTTGGTTTGTCTTTTTTCAAATATTCTCTCTAAAATAACTTTGGTTTTTGTTGTAGAGTAGTTTTTTAGATAAAAAAAGTACAAAAAACTTTTTTGGTTTTCCTTTTTGTAGAATAATTTTTGAGATAAAAAGTACAAAAACTTATTTGGTTTGCCTTTTTATAAAGTAGCTTTTGAGATAAAAGTACAAAAACGTGTTTGATTTGCCTTTTTTGCAAACATATTTCAAAAGTAATCCTGAAAATTGAATAACCAAACACATTTGTGAGAGTTTTTTTGAAATATCTGTTTGGTTTGATTACTCCTGAAAAAGTGTTTGTAAAGTATATTTTTAAAAAATTTCTCCCAAAATCAAACCAAACAAAGCTTCAAAATCTTAAAAATCTCAACAGTAAGATTTCAATCCACTCACCCCCTCACTACTATCTCCACCATCGATACTATCGTTGCCATTATCGTTGTCACTCAATTCCCTTGTCTCTGCTACTTTTTGTCACCCCCTATCTTTCTCTCATTTTGTCACCGATTCCTTAATTCACTCATCTCCCGGCCTCCATTCTCTATTTGTTGCTCCTTTTGTCACACTTTTAACTTATATAGTTTGATTTAAATTTTATTTTTATTTTTATTATTTTTAATTTGAACAATTTAGACATGTATTTTAAATTCAATTTTAATATAATCATTCTATTTAAATTGATGTAATCTTTTTTATGTTTGTATCTCAAGATATTAACACATTTTACAAAATCGTTAATTTTAATATCCAATTTAGATAGAATGAATAAATTGAAACTAAATTTAAAATGTATGAATCAAATTGATCAAACTTAAATAATATAAATTAAAATCAAATTATATAGCTAAAAAGTATAATTTTTTTCAACAATGCTTCGGACTCCCATTACGGACGACCCCCAGTAACTTTCAGTGCCACGTGTCGGCCTGGGGTTGACTGGGAAAAAAAAAAAAAGAAATTTTTTTTACCCAATCACGGACGACCCCCAGCACCCCCAGCCGGGAGTCTAAGTCATTTTTGAATTTTTTTTTTCTTCTTCTTGTTCTTTGTTATTATTTATTTATTTTCTCCATATGTTTTGTTTTTGTCTTCTTCGCAAAACGATTCTTGTAGTTTTAGGATATTTCAACTTCAATGGCAGTGCAACTTTCTGATGAAGGGGATATCATCTGACTGGACTGACCAAAGAGAATCTGCTTTCCAGGAATTGAAAACCCGACTTGTAACTGCACCGGCTTTGACTTTACCTTCAGGTACGGATGGTTATACTGTATTTAGTGATGCTTCTCATAAGGGTTTGGGGTGTGTTTTAATGCAGAATGGGAGAGTTATTGCTTATGCTTCCCGACAGTTGAGACCACATGAAAAGAACTACCCGACCCATGACCTGGAACTTGCTGCAGTGGTGTTTGCATTGAAAATTTGGCGTCACTATCTGTATGGGGTGACATGTGAAGTATACACCGACCACAAGAGTTTAAAATATTTCTTCACACAGAAATAACTGAACATGAGACAGCGGAGATGGCTAGAACTGATATAGGACTATGACCTACAGATCTTGTACCACCCAGGAAAAGCCAATACCGTTGCCGATGCACTGAGCCGGAAATCGATTGGAAACTTAGCATGTTTGCTTACCGAACAGAAAGAGTTGCTTTGTGACCTTGAAAAATCTAAAATTGAAATTGTTTTACGAGAACAAGGTGGAACCTTAGCTGCTATTTTTGCTCAACCGGCACTGATTGAAGAGATTAAAGAAAAACAGCAACTGGACGACTTCTTGAAAAAGATCATCGAAGAAAGAGAATCCAAACCGAGACCGGGATTCAAATTTGAGAATAATGTACTGAAGTTTCAAGAAAGACTGTGTGTACCAAATGATACTGAACTGAAAAGAAGAATTCTGCAAGAGGGCCACAACTCAAAACTGTCTATCCATCCAGGGAATACGAAAATGTACCAAGACCTGAAACTGAATTTCTGGTGGCCGGGAATGAAGAAAGAAATTGCCGACTTTGTGTCCAAATGTCTTCATTGTCAACAGGTCAAGGCTGAACATCAACGACCCGCCGGATTATTGAAACCCTTACCCATACCCGAGTGGAAATGGGAGCATATCACGATGGATTTTATCGTGGGGTTACCTCGCTCCAGAAAAGGTATGGATTCAATTTGGGTTATTGTTGATAGACTAACCAAATCTGCTCACTTCTTACCTGTCAAGACAATCTATAATGCGGACAAACTGGCTGTTATCTATATTGATGAAATTGTGAGACTACATGGAGTGCCTGTGTCTATTGTTTCTGACAGGGATTCGAAGTTCACATCGAGGTTTTGGCAAAGTCTACAGACCGCATTGGGTACTGAATTGAGGCTGAGTAGTGCCTATCATCCTCAGACAGATGGACAGTCAGAAAGGACCATCCAAACTCTGGAGGATTTACTGAGAATGTGTGTCCTTGATTTTCAAGGAGACTGGGAAAGTCACTTGCCCTTAGCTGAATTCGCGTACAACAACAGCTATCACTCGAGTATTGGCATGGCGCCTTTCGAGGCATTGTATGGCAGAAAATGTAGATCTCCGATTTGCTGGGCAAAAGTTGGAGACGGGCCTTTGCTTGGGCCCGAGATTGTATATGAGACGACTGAAAAAGTGAAACTGATACAACAGAGACTGAAAACTGCGCAGAGCAGACAGAAGAGTTATGCTGACGTCAGAAGACGAGACAGAGAATATGAAGTGGGTGATCACGTTTTTGTGAAAGTGACACCAATGAAGGGCCAGACTCGTTTTGGAGTCAAAGGCAAGTTAGCGCCAAGATACGTCGGACCGTATGAGATTATTGAGAAAATCAATCCGGTGGCGTATCAAGTTGCGCTTCCTCCTGAAATGGAGCACATGCATAATGTTTTCCACATTTCTATGTTAAGAGATTATCTCACTATAGATAGAAATTTTTATGGTATAACTCTGACACAAAGGATGGATTTACACCATTCACAGGAATAATTTGGATCATAAACACAGAAAATTTGCACCATCATAAAAATAAAAATATTTTTTCACTGCAGTATTAATAATGTTATTTCTCCAATAATATATCCGTAAGTAGAACAAATATTGAATGTAACAGTAATAACATCTTATATGATATCATCGGTTAATAAAAAGAAAATTTATAAAGTCATTAATTGGATAAGACTTGCCTTTTATTAATCTAAATAAGTTATGATTCCGACTGCAAAATAAGATTGTTCATTAAATGATAACATTGTTAGGTGATATCACCCTTATACTCAATATTTACTTGTTATGATAGGGCACTAATTGTTATTATTATTAATTATTTTCTATAAAGGAAAATTCTATTTTTTATTATTCTTTTCATTTTTTCATTTTTTCATTTTTATATACTACAATTGTATTCTTATCCAAAATTATCAAAGGAGATTCAGGGTGAGTTTGGTTTGTGTTTGTAGAGTAATTTTTTAGATAAAAAAGTACAAAAACTTATTTGATTTGCTTTTTTTAAAATATTCTCTCTAAAATAACTTTGATTTTTTTTTGTAGAGTAATTTTTAAGATAAAAAGTACAAAAATTTATTTGGTTTGTCTTTTTTCAAATATTCTCTCTAAAATAACTTTGGTTTTTGTTGTAGAGTAGTTTTTTAGATAAAAAAAGTACAAAAAACTTTTTTGGTTTTCCTTTTTGTAGAATAATTTTTGAGATAAAAAGTACAAAAACTTATTTGGTTTGCCTTTTTATAAAGTAGCTTTTGAGATAAAAGTACAAAAACGTGTTTGATTTGCCTTTTTTGCAAACATATTTCAAAAGTAATCCTGAAAATTGAATAACCAAACACATTTGTGAGAGTTTTTTTGAAATATCTGTTTGGTTTGATTACTCCTGAAAAAGTGTTTGTAAAGTATATTTTTAAAAAATTTCTCCCAAAATCAAACCAAACAAAGCTTCAAAATCTTAAAAATCTCAACAGTAAGATTTCAATCCACTCACCCCCTCACTACTATCTCCACCATCGATACTATCGTTGCCATTATCGTTGTCACTCAATTCCCTTGTCTCTGCTACTTTTTGTCACCCCCTATCTTTCTCTCATTTTGTCACCGATTCCTTAATTCACTCATCTCCCGGCCTCCATTCTCTATTTGTTGCTCCTTTTGTCACACTTTTAACTTATATAGTTTGATTTAAATTTTATTTTTATTTTTATTATTTTTAATTTGAACAATTTAGACATGTATTTTAAATTCAATTTTAATATAATCATTCTATTTAAATTGATGTAATCTTTTTTATGTTTGTATCTCAAGATATTAACACATTTTACAAAATCGTTAATTTTAATATCCAATTTAGATAGAATGAATAAATTGAAACTAAATTTAAAATGTATGAATCAAATTGATCAAACTTAAATAATATAAATTAAAATCAAATTATATAGCTAAAAAGTATAATTTTTTTCAACAATGCTTCGGACTCCCATTACGGACGACCCCCAGTAACTTTCAGTGCCACGTGTCGGCCTGGGGTTGACTGGGAAAAAAAAAAAAGAAATTTTTTTTACCCAATCACGGACGACCCCCAGCACCCCCAGCCGGGAGTCTAAGTCATTTTTGAATTTTTTTTTTCTTCTTCTTGTTCTTTGTTATTATTTATTTATTTTCTCCATATGTTTTGTTTTTGTCTTCTTCGCAAAACGATTCTTGTAGTTTTAGGATATTTCAACTTCAATGGCAGTGCAACTTTCTGATGAAAAAACAAATGGACAAAGCAACTAAATTGTCTGGTAGCCAGCTAGATTCAAATTAAATTAATAATTTAAGCGTATAATACATTGAATCAGTCTAATTAGAGGCGCGTGAATCAGTCTAATTAGAGGCGCGTGATGTGATTCAGGAGGATTAAAAATAGGCAGTGGCTTTGGTCCAGTCCAAGATTGGACTGGACTGTGCTGTTGGACCCGTGGAGGCTCACCACAGGTCTCGTTTTGATAATCCGAACCGTTCAATGTGTAAAAATCGTCGAGTACTATATGCTTGTAAAAAATCACGTTGATCGGATATCGATAGCTATATGAACAAAACAGTTTTTTTATCAACCGTTAATTGTTTCACCCTCCATTTTTTTATACAAAACTGATTTGATCACATAGCTATTGATATCCGATCAACGTGATTTTTTGCAAGCATGTAATAATCGATGGGTTTTACACATTGAACAGTTCGGATTATCAAAACGGGGCCAAAAATGAGCCCCATGGGCCGAACTGGACGGGTCCAGTCTTGATCTCAACTTGAGACAAGCTGGACCCTTAAAAATAAAAATGATAGTTTAAAAATAAAATTATAAATTAAATGGTACATTAATAGGCTGGCGGATTGACATGTTGCGATTTGAGCGGTTTTGGACAGATTAAAGGATTAAAGAATATTCTAACAAATTATCAAACCTTTACATAATATATAACACTAGTAATATTTTATATATATGTATATATATATAACACAAACTAAGTTTATATAATATTTTTCATATATATAACTACTAATTTATAATAAACATGACATCTTAAATCTCTCTCACACTTATTTTTACTTTAATATTTCATTATAAATTAAAAAATATATATGTATCAACTATAGCGGAACATAATTGCTTTGAAGGCGGATTATAAAATTTAAAGTTTAAACCGCACTTAACGGATAGAGCGGTACGAATTGATACAGATTGGTGCGATTTTAATAGATTAAGTGGTATTTTGCACAATCCTAAGTCCAACAAGTGTATCAATTAATTTAATAAGAGGATATTTGTTTGACGGAATTGAGGCATGAAGTTAGACTTCATATCTAATAGGTTTACTAGTCTATCATTTAGTTACAAAAATTTAAATACAATCATTTTTAATTTCAAGACTAATCATTTATTATATTATAATTCTCTTATTCAGCCTGGCCAAATAAACACCATAAAAATGGAGTAAATAATAGATTGATGCCAGGCTTGACTACTAATAGAATCATCTGCTTTAAAGTGGTGCTTTGAAGCATCATCTAGGAAAATATAAGAAAAAAAAAATTCCATAGTCAATAGCTTAACATGTCTTTCTTTCATGTTAATTCTTAATTTTTAATTTTTGTCAAGCTGAGGAAATTTTATTGAAAGACCAAAAGATTATTATTATTATTATTTTGTTGAAAATGATCATCTTTTTATGAAATACCGAAAAAAAAACCAATTTTTAAAAATTTATTTTGAACAACAATGAAAAGGCTGTGAACGGTTGATGTTTTCTAACATTTCATTGTCTTGTTTTTTAAAAATACAAAAAAAACCGAAATGTAAAAAAAATTCAAAAAACACAACTAATCACACTAAGAACACCAACGAGGGAACCCTTATATGCACATTAGCAAACAAAATAGTCTAATTACTCTGAATTTTTATCAAGAAAATTACTCAAAATAATAATGAAAGGTTAAGATTTAAATAGTGTATTATAAGATTCATGTATAAATTAAAGTTGAACCGCACGATCAAATTTTCGAATAAAATTACTCAAAAGATACTCCTTCCCTTTCTTCCTTGTTGGTCATCTCCTTTGCTCTTGTTAACATATAATATACTTACCATCACACTATAGTACCTGTAAAGAGAGCGTAGCTGTAAAGAGAGCTCACTCACTACCACACACCTTCAACCTTCAACTTTAACAGAAGCTTTTATATTGTTTAATGTATTGTCATATGCGCTTTCGGTGCTCCATTGTCTCATTGTCTCCTTCTCCTCTCTATAAAGAGAGAGAGCTCATTCTCTTGTAAACATATATATACAATAACAGATAGTGAATACACACCAATCTTTCATTCCAGTCTCTCTTTTTTCTCTCTCTCTCCTTACCAATCTTTCATGGTATCAGAGCACAGTAATACAATTCTGGGATTCTTCAATTTTGGTGCTTAGTCCTGTACACAGTGGAACTACACCAAACAGCTCGGAATCTCCTTACGATTCCAACGGCACCAAGCCCGTCACCAGAAACGCTGTCACGTGCTCTCACGCACCGCCTCTTTGCTCGGCGCGTCTCTGCTTCCGTTGCCACGCTCACACGCGCCTTCACGCGCCTTCCACTCTGTCCTTTCGTGCGCCGCGCCTGCTACTGTGCACCCGCGTGCGCCATTCGTCTACCGTGAGCCGCGCGTGCGCCGTTCCGCTATTGTGCACCCGCGTGCGCCATTCTGCTACTATACGCCGCACGCCCTCTCTGCTACCGTTCGCCGCACGCCCTCTCTGCTACCGTGCGCCGCACGCCCTCTCGGCTAACGTGCGCCGCTGACATCATTTTCTATCCTGCTGACATCATCTCTACACAGCCCACCTTTCCTAGCTATTTTCGGCCTTCCGGACTTACTAGTACACTCTGTTTTACCTAATTTTGCTCCTACAGGTCTATTCCTATCAATTTAGCCCTACTCAACTATTATTATGGATCGTCATGATGCCTCACATCCCATTTCCGTTATTTTGAATGGTTCCAACTATGTTCTATGGGCCCAAGCCATGTCTTCCTTCCTCAAAGGAAAGAAGCTCTGGCGAATTATCACCGGGGACATGACCCAACCGATGAAAGACACTGCTGAAACCACTGTTTCTCCTGCTACTCCTACATATGAAGATCGTCTTGAGGAATGGGACAGTAAGAATTACCAAATCATTACTTGGTTTCGAAATACTTCTGTTACGTCTATCAGTCTTCAGTTTGGTCGCTTTCAGCTTGACTCTGTCACTACCCCTGCAAAAGACATCTGAAATTTTTTGAAAGAACGATACCTGACCACTTGTCTTGCTCATCAATATCAACTTCAGAGCCAACTTCATCGGATGCGCCAAGAATCTAGTCAGTCCATCAATGACTTCCTTTCTCAAATGTACTCCGTTTGGGACCAGCTTGCTCTTTCCGAACCGACTTGGCCTCACCGAGAAGATGTTGTTTTATTTACTGCTTATCGTAATCAGCAAAGGTTGGTGCACTTTCTCATGGCTCTCACTTCATCCTTTGAGCCCGTACGTGCCTCTCTTCTTCATCGCCATCCCTTGCCCACTCTGGAACAAGCTATTTCTGAGTTGCTATCAGAGGAGACTCGTCTTGGTACTCTCCAAACTCATCATGTGGACTTTGTTCTTGCCACTCCTCCGTACCGGCCATCATTCACCCAGCGGACCACTGCCTGCCTCTACTGTCAGAATCAGGGCCTTCCTTCCACACATCTCCTGGTCAATTGCCCCGTCAGAACCTGCCGATACTGCAACAAACTTAGTTCTGGTCATCTGCAACAGGATTGTTTTCGCAATCCATCCCGCTCATCCTCCAACAGCCACTCTTCTCGTGGTGGTTAACATTGCATCAACTACTGCGATTCCCAACAGAGCATGAGATAGAGGAAGTTAGAGGCGATCAGCTACAGGCGAAGAATTGCTCCATGGCAGCAATGAAATCTACCTGCAGCGTGCGAGAGCCAGAGAAGGCAGAAATTGAAGATGAGGACTTGGAAGTCCTAGAAGATGTCGGTAAAGAACCAGCCGAGAAGAGCGAAGAGGCGCTAAAGAAAATCCTCGTCTAGGATGGGGATGAAGAACGCTTTTTTCTTCTTGGCTCGGGCTTAGCCGAAGAAGAGGAAAAAGAGTTGGAAACTTTTTTAAGAGCAAATATTGAGGTGTTCGCTTGGACACCTTACGAAATGCCTGGCATTGACCCCGAGGTCACTTGCCACAAACTAAATGTTGACAAGTCAGCCAAACCTGTAATTCAGCGAGCTAAAAGACCGACGTTGATACACGTCGAAGCAGTAGAAGAAGAAGTACACAAACTTCTAGAGGCCAGGGCCATTAGAGAAGTACACTACCCAATATGGCTATCCAATACAGTGGTGGTAAAGAAGAAGAACGGTAAATGGAGGGTCTGTGTAGACTTTACCAGCCTCAACAAAGCCTGTCCCAAAGACAGCTTTCCTCTACCCAAAATTGACCAGCTAGTAGATGCCACTTCAGGGCATGGAAGAATGAGTTTTCTAGACGCCTACAGGAGGTACCACCAGATCACCATGTACCCCCTAGACAAAGAAAAAACCGCATTCATCACCCCAAAAGGCCTGTACTGTTACAAGGTAATGCCTTTCGGGTTGAAAAATGTAGGAGCAACTTACCAAAGGCTGGTAACCAAAATGTTCAAACATCTGATTGGCCGAACAGTAGAAGTTTGCATCGATGACATGGTCGTGATGACCAAGGAACCTAAGGGTCATCTTGCTGACCTAAAAGAGGTCTTTGATATACTCAAAACATACCGACTCCGACTCAACGCATCAAAGTGCGCGTTTGGAGTTGGATCAGGTAAGTTTCTGGGGTACCTGGTAACAAGAAAGGGCATTGAGGTCAACCCAGATCAAATCAAGGCCATCCTAGAGTTGAAGAGCCTAACATCGACAAAACAGGTGCAGATGGTAACTGGAAGGGCTGCAGCCCTAAAGAGGTTCATCAGCAGAAGCTCAGACAAATGTAAACCCTTCTTCAACCTGGTGATGAAGGCCACGGACTTCCTATGGACTGAGGAATGTGAGGCCGCTTTGTCCAACTTAAAGAAATATCTGACCACGGCTCCAGTCCTCTCAACACCTGAACTTGGGGAAGAACTGGTTTTGTGTTTAGCAGTTTCAGAACACGCAGTAAGTGTAGTACTAATCCGAGAGGAAAAAAGAGAGCAAAAGGCTGTTTATTATGTAAGCAAAACCTTGGCCGATGCAGAAACAAGGTACCTACCACTAGAGAAATTAATGCTGTCCTTAATAATGGCTTCAAAGAAGCTGAACCATTACTTTCAAGCGCATAAGATTATAGTACTAACAGAGCACCCACTGAAGTCCATGTTACAACAAGGTGACTTAACTGGAAGAATAGTAAGATGGGCAGTGGCCTTGGGCCAGTATGACCTGGAGTTCAGGCTGAGAACAACAATTAAGGGACAAGTTTTGGCCGACTTCGTGGCCGAATTCACTCCAGAATCCATCGAACATCGGGCTCCGTTGAGCCAAGATGAACGATGTCCAAGCAAACAAAGAGAAGCCCAGCCAAAGGCAAAAGAACAAGGAAAGGAAAAACTCAGACCCTGCAATATTTACATCGGCGACTCCTTTCGCCTGTTTGTCAATGGGAGCTCAAATCGACAAGGAGCGGGGGCAGGAGCAGTGTTAATATCTCCTGATGGGGAAATATTGGAAGAGTCTATTCGATTAGGGTTCAAGGCTTCAAACAATGAGGCAGAATACGAAGCATTGATTGCAGGACTAAAGCTGGCAGTGGCAGCAGAAGCCGATGAGGTAATAATTTTTAGTGATTCACAACTTATAGTAAATCAAACAACAGGAGAGTTTGCAACCCGAGATGAGAGGATATCGGCATACGCAAAGGAAGTCATCAGGCTGGCAGCCTTGTTTCGTAACTGCCGACTTCTGTAAGTTAGCTGAGATGATAACAGCCACGCCGACGCATTGGCCAACTTGGCAAGTTCAATACAAACTGGAAAAATAAGGACAATAATGGTTGACTATTTGTTAAACCCGAGCATAGAACCACCGATCACAGAACAAGAAGCAATGTGTGTGGACTTGGGACCAAGCTGGATGGATGCGATTGTTGCATTCCTAAAAGAGAGAAAGTTGCCAGAAGACCATAAGGAAGCACACAAGGTCAGATTGAAGTCGGCAAGATTCAATCTGACAGCGGACGGACATCTCTACAGAAGGTCCCTCACTGGACCTCTTTTAAGGTGCGTACATCCTTTGCAGGTTGAAGATTTTCTATATGAAATTCATGAAAGGGTTTGTAGAAGCCACGCTGGGGGCAGATCACTAGCTCACAGGGCCATTACCCAGGAGTATTGGCGGCCCTACATGCAAAAAGATGCAGAAGCCTACGTGAAGAAGTGTGAACAATGCCAAAGGTTTACACCTTTGATACACCAGCCAGCTGACCTGAACCCTGTATCCAGTCCATGGCCATTTGCCCAATGGGGCATGGATCTCATTGGGCAGTTGCCCCAAGCAACTGGGCAAATGAAGCACTTGCTGGTAGCAACAGATTACTTCACGAAGTAGATAGAAGCAGAACCTCTTGCCAAAATCCGAGATGTGGACGTGAAAAACTTCATATGGAGAAACATCATCACCAGATTTGGTATTCCAAGAGCAATAGTTGCCGACAACGGAACGCAGTTTGACAGCAAACTCATCAAGAACTTCTGTGCGAAATTCAAAATAAAGAATTACTTTTCAACACCAAGTTTTCCCCAAAGCAATGGACAAGCAGAAGCATCCAACAAAGTAATTTTGGGTGGGATAAAGAAGAGACTACAGGCAGCAAAAGGAAAGTCGGTAGACGAGTTGCCCAATGTACTCTGGGCATATCGGACTACGCTGAGAAGATCAACAGGGGAAACCCCTTTTGCCATGGCCTACGGCACAGAAGCAGTCATCCCACTAGAGATCGGCATCCCAGGGATCAGAACCCAGGGAGTAGAGAATGGGACTAATGACATACTTCTAGCCCGAGATCTGGATCTCTTAGAAGAAAGAAGAGAGAAAGCTGCAATTTAGCTCGCAGCGTACCAGCAGCAGCTTGCTAGAGCTTACAATAAGAAGGTCAATCCAAGAGATTTCAGGTCGGTGACCTAGTCCTTAGAAAAGTTGTTGGCAACAAGAAGGACCCCAGAGAGGGCAAGCTTGGCGAAACTGGGAAAGACCCTACAGAATCACTTCGGTATTGGGCAATGGAGCATACCGACTTGAAGACAATGAGGGCAAAGCATTGCCAAGACCCTGGAACACTTGTAATTTGAAATTTTTCTATCATTAGATGTTCCTTGTTATTTTTTACCGACGTCATCAATAAAATTTTAGCAGAGTTCTCCAAAGACTTGTGAATTGATAAAAGATGCATAATGTTATTTCTGAATAATGAGAACCCAAGTGGAACTCAGGTTCACATTGGGGGCAGAGAGAAGACAAAAATGCTTAACGCTTGTTAAAATTTGTAACAATTTACAAGTTGAAATTAAGCCGAATTATTGTTTATCTTCACTTGTTGAAATTTGTAGCAATTTACAAGTTGAAGTTAAGCCGAAATAATTGTTTATTTTCACTTGTTGAAATTTGTAGCAATTTACAAGTTGAAATTAGGCCGAGATAATTGTTTATCTTCACTTGTTGAAATTTGTAGCAATTTACAAGTTGAAGTCAAACCGAAATAATGCTTAACGCTTGTTAAAATTTGTAGCAATTTACAAGTTGAAGTTAAGCCGAGATAATTGTTTATCTTCACTTGTTGAAATTTGTAGCAATTTACAAGTTGAAGTTAAACCGAAATAATACTTAATGCTTGTTGAAATTTGTAGCAATTTACAAGTTGAAGTTAAGCCGAGATAATTGTTTACCTTCACTTGTTGAAATTTATAGCAATTTACAAGTTGAAGTTAAACCGAAATAATGCTTAACGCTTGTTGAAATTTGTAGCAATTTACAAGTTGAAGTTAAGCCGAGATAATTGTTTATCTTCACTTGTTGAAATTTGCAGCAATTTATAAGTTGAAGTTAAGCCGACATATATTATTTAACACTTGTGAAAATTTGTAGCAATTTACAAGTTGAAGTTAAGCTGACATATATTATTTAACACTTGTGAAAATTTGTAACAATTTACAAGTTGAAGTTAAGCCGACATATATTATTTAACACTTGTAAAAATTTGTAGCAATTTACAAGTAGATCACTGTTTGGCACTTGTTATAACTTAAGAAAAGTTTACAAAGTTAAGATTAAACTAGTATATGTTTATCCTTGTTGAAATTTATAAACAATTTACAGGGTAAGTACTTGCCGAAGTAAATCGTCAGGTGGCATAATCGAGATGTGTCACCCCGAGAAGATTGCACAAAGAAGGAAGAGTACATAAGACATGCAAAATATTCTAAGTATATAATCATGCAGAAGCAATGAAGAGAAGACAAGAGTACAAGCACTTAGAAAAGAAAAGTTACATTAACATTCACTAAGAAAGGGGCATATCAGCCATACAAGAGCTTACATTGTCTAAAAAAAAAAAGAGAAGAAAACAGTACAAAAGACAAGACAGGAAAAACATGAAAATTAAGGTTCATCAGCATCAACAGCAACTTGGGTTTGGACCTCGGAAGGATCTGGAAGAGCCACCTCGGCCGCCTTTTCCATTGCAAGTTCTGCATCAATCTGGGCAAGAGATTCATCAATACTTTTGTCAGCTACAGGAACATCAGAGGATGCCTGCTCAGGGGTAGTTTCCTTGACAACCACATCGCCCTCTTTATCTTGAGTCAAGTCCAGGACTTGCTCAGTTGAAGGAAGGGACTTGGACGCAGTAACCTCCTTTGCTTTTCTCACCAAGGCATCATCATCTTCCTCATCTCCAGATTCTAAGTCTTCATTGGACTGAACTGGTGGAGGAGGTGGAGGGAATGGAAGAGGAATATCATCGGCATTCCTCAGAGGCGAATCATCAGGGATATTGAGTTTTTTCAGAAGAGACATCCAACCAAGGGTGAAACCCTTGTTGCATGCCTGCTTCACTTGAAGTTCATAGGCCTCAGTGACATCGGCCATACCTCGAGTGTATGCCTTTTCGTCAGCCTCTTTGATTTCGGCATCCTTTGTGGCCAGAGCCTCCTGAAGCTCCTTTTCGGCCTGGGCCATTTTTTCCTCTGCTTCTCTCTTCTGAGACTCAGCCACTTTCCTGATGGCTTCAGCAGCCTCAGCCTTCTCTTCGGCATTGGTCTGGGCTTTTATTGCAGCCTCGGCTTGGTCCTCTAGTTTTTTCATCTTCGATTGAAGACCTTTGTTGGTCTTTTGGAGGGAAGAGAACTCCCTCTTCATCTCAACAAGCCTTTCCCGATTCTCAAAAGACTACATTGAGAAAGAGTGGGCATGCTGGATGGCTTGAAAGAAAACAGAGGTGTTAGAGAATACTCAAACTATAAAATAAAGGGGAGGAAAGAAGAAAAATACCAAATAGAAAACATTTACCTGAACGGAGTGCTGAAGCATTAGAGCATAGTTCTCATACTCACTATACTGGGCATTTTGCTCCAGATCGCCTGGAAGAAGCAGATCGGTATTGAGTGCGACGTCGACGTTTATATCATTGGCACTATCGCTTGCCATGACAGGCTTGTCTTCCAAAGTAATTGTGGGGGCCCAGGGGGCATCGGGCTTTTTTTATCCCGAAGTTGTTGCAGAAGAAGACCTCGGCTTTTTTGGTTGTTGGGATTCTGGTGGTTGAGACTCAGAGCGCCTCTTCCCAGCAGAAGGCTGAGATTTATCACTCTCAGCCAACTTTGAAATAAGCAGAGTGTCTTCAGATTCAACCTGAGCTACCTTGGCCTTTGGTTAAGCCTTTTTTATTCTTTTTGGCTTCGGTGGAGGAAGGGTTTGTGTTGGCTGCTCATCAACAGATGATAGAATACTGGCCAAAAGATCTTTTGCAACAGGCTTAGGGCGACCCATCTCGGCAGAAAGGACAAGTCGTCGCCGACGTTTTCATTCTGATATTGGGACCAGGTATGGAGCCGAAGTTGATGGCTAATCAGCTGGATCAGATGTTGATCCTTGATCTATTCGTGATGCGGATGCAGTCAACAGAGTTGTAGCAGAGGGCGGAGAAAGGCTTTTCTTCTTCCTTTTGGGAACGTCGGGCAAAGTTGACTTGTATGATGGAATAAAATTGAGAAGCACAAGCGCTTTCCTTTTATGGACTGGCAAGTCTAGAAGTTTCTTCAAGTCCTTGCCGGGGATAAAGGATTGGCGAAAATTTTTCGGTGGCTGACGAACAGCTGCAAGAAGAACAGACGTCAGAAATAGACAAAGTATTTAAGATTTTGAAAGAAAACAGACAAAGTTGAATACTGGGCTCTTATCCTTACCCTCTAAAACTGATCGAGGAAGAGGGTAGAGATGGATGTCCTCGTCTGGAGCAAACTCCCAATTTCCCGAGGTAATGAGATAGTCATCTCCAGCTCCCTTGTTGGAGTCTGGGAGGTCGGCTACGATTTTGAATTCTGTAGACCTCGGCTTAAGGTAATAAATGTAGCTTTTTTCTTTCAAATTAAGGGCACACATGGTATAGCAATACTGGATATCGGCTAGGGTGATCCTAGCGTTTTCCTGTTTAGCTAAGGCTATGACACCAAAGATCACTCGATAGGAGTTGATTGCCAGTTGCATGGGGTTCAACTTATAATAGTGAAGAATCTCGCGAAAAAGGATGTTGAGTGGGAGCCGGAGTCCGCACTCAGTAAAAGCTACAATGGGAAAGGGCATGGAGTTTTCTGTAGGCATGATAGAGTCATCATCCCCAGCCAGCCTCAGATGGACATCGACAGGGATGGAGAACTCTTGCCTAAAGTACTCAAGTTTGGTCGGGATATCTACCGTATGTCTCCACATACCCATGATATCGGCCTGAATTAGAAGGGTTGAAATTTAGAAAGAAGATGTTTCTTATTGATGGGACCTTAGCAAAAACCTAGGTTTGGGCTGGCACAGAAATTTGTAAGGAATGTTTCAGTTTTGCCCTAAATCGTGGGTTCTACAAACAAATCCCAAACCAAAAACTATGGAGATGAAGATCAAAGGCACAGATCTGGAAAAGACACAAAAAACAGAAAGCAAGAATGAAATTTTAGAATTAAGAACAGAGCTGGTTTATCAATAGCAAAAAGAAAACAAGAAATACAGGGCCAAGATTAGTGACAAAGATACAGGGAAGTAGTGAAACAATGCGTGTGTTCAAGATATGGACAAAGGCAAAATTATGGGAAGGACATATTCAAGTGTATGAATTGCAAATTAAAAGTTTCAACAGATGCAGTAAAGGCAACAAGTAATGAAGAATATCAACAGAAATGAAAATGAAAGGAACAGTAGCTTACCAGAAGAGAGTGAAGCCGGTATGAAGATTGCCGAAGTCCGACGATGGTTGCAGGAGTAACAGAGTAGCGAAAGCTTCACCAGAAAGACGAACGAAGACAACTGCAAAGCTTGGAACATGAGCAATGGCGGATTCGAAAAAAAGAGTTTAGAGAGAGAAAAAGCAAGAGAAATCAGATGCAAAAGTAGAAAAATGAAGAAAGGGGGAAAGGTTTTGTCAAAAATGAAAACGGCGGCAAAAAATAATCAATACGCCTAGAAGAACGTATACGTCAGACGGCGCACGTGAGAATGAGACGGCTTATGAGCGCGTCACAGGTACGAACCAGTAAGAAAGAAACGCGCGATTAAAAACGGTTGAATTATGGTGTATGACAGCTCATACGCGTGGAAGGGTTCTTGAAATTCTTGTTCTTCAATAAAAGGATATCGGCCAAAATAATGATCTCGGCTGAGATACTGAAAACCGACGTACTGGAAAAATGGAATGATATAGGTTCCATCACCTCAAAATGCCGAGGTAATAGAACCTAGGGGGCCGTTGTGGGGATATATTTTCTGAGTATCAACACGTGGCAAGGTGGCGCCGACGTGTCAGCCGAGATGCCACATGTCCTGGTCGTGACGCCGAGGTGATTTCGGCAAGGCCGAAGTTATCCCCGAAGATATCGGAATCCGAGATAAGAGGATAAAAGATAAGGGACAAGAGTCCTAGAATAAAGAGGAGATTTAGCCAAGATAATGATAAAGCTCTTAGAGAGTTTATCTTTATCTCTGGAGGAGTCCAAAGTAATTATTGAATTGGAGTCTATAGAAGTGAGGCTTCTAGTGGGACTAGGATTAAGTAAACTATAAAAGAGAGGCACCCCCGTGGGTCTAAGATACGCAATTTATGCTTTGAGTAGTGAGTTTAGCACTTGATTATCTTTAGGAGATATACTGACTTGATCGTCGGAGTGCCCCCGGGTAGAAGAGCCACCGCTGGAGCCTTTTCTTTCTGTTTCAGGTTAACTGAAGCCATCTATTCTGCCGGTGCTCTCTAACTGATTACTAAACGGGCAGTGTGATCAGAAAATCACTCACACAGCTATAATGATTATTTTTTTGTACCAAAATGTTCATTCACCATTCCTCTTATGCGTGAAGTATGTCATTTTGAATTGATTTGTTATAATTGAGTTCTATAGTGCAGTGAAATTGTTGTCATTCTGAATTGATTTATTTTAATTGAATTCTATAGTGCAATGAAATTGTTGTCATTCTGAATTGATTTATTTTAATTGAGGTTTATAGAGTGTGAGATACCAAAGAAATTGTTGAGAGTACCTTTAGGCACGAGTTATAATTTTTTTTTTTTTACCTTACATTTTACTATTTTGCTTTACAATATTACTAAACATTATAAATTTTATATATTTATTTCTCAATTTGTATTAAGGTTAGGGGGAGTTGTTATTTTAATTGAGTTTTATAGAACGCGTCGTACAAGCAAAATTATTGAAAATTCTTTAAGAAGAATCAAAAATTGCTATAGACTTCACAAATTTTAACATGATACGTATAAATTACAACTATATTTTAATCACAATATTATTTACGCCGTATCTTTAAACACAGGCATACACTAATATGTATACATATATCAACTTAGTTGAAAATTTTCTAAAATAATTTTTTTACGCCTTGTCAGGAATGTTTTCGTTTCATGTTCTACTATCATTTTTAATAAAAATTTTTTCAATTTGAAATGAAACTTTTCAGCATATATATTTTTTATTTACAAAAAATAAAAATAAAATTGCCTTCAAGTTTTTTGGAAACCAAAAAATGTAATCTCAAATTTTTTATTTTTTATTTTTTTTAAATCAACTTTTCACTTTCTTTTACCTTTTTCTGTATCCCTAGACACCACCCATTGTCGCCACCAACCACCATATCAACTTCTCGCACCGCAGACCAACTCGCGGCCACTTGGAATGAACCCCGACGACCTTCTAATGACGGTTGCTATATTGATTTATTTATTTATTTATTTTAGATCTATTGACAATATGATTTGAGAAAGTGAAAACTAGATATTCCGAATGGTGTCATAGCAAACGAGTTCAGTAAGCATAGTTTTGAAAGAGAAAATATTATACGTCTCAAATTTTCTACCAAATAAATAATTAAATGTCTCATATGGGTGTGAGATCTACGAAATTGCAGACTCTACACCCATGTGAGACATTTGATCATTCCCCTTCTCAATTGATGATGTTGTTCTCAATTGGAGGCAAATCAGGTGATGCTATTGAGTTTGTTCTTTTTCTTTTTGTCCTCTCTCGGATGGTTGGTCCCTTACTAATTTGGTGGTGTGCATGCATATAATTGAGATTTTTTCTTTGATGCCAACTTAATTGCAACTAATTTGGTGGTGTGCATGCATATAATTGAGATTTTTTCTTTGATGCCAACCTAATTGGAATTCGATTGAGAACTATGATACTTTTGCCTACCTCCTCTTTATTAATTATATCTTTATTCGCATTACTGTAATCAATAAAATTTTCTTTATCGATAAAAAAAACCAATGGGTTGTCTGCAGTCCCTAACAGACCATAAACTTCTTGTTTTTACTATATGTTTTATTCCAATATACCATCAATATGTACTTGGCATATCATAGTGCCCTTGTTTTTTATGTACTTCTCCAATGGCCACACATGCTTGTAATGGATTCAATATTTTGTATAATAAAGAATAAATTACAAATATATTTTCTAATTTTTTTTTTAAAATATAGAATGTTTCTTGTAATTTTAAAAATTACACATGCTCCTTATCAGAATTTTTTATTTAGCAAAATTAAAAAATAAATAAATAAAACCTAACAGACCATAAACTTCTTGTTTTTACTATATGTTTTATTCCAATATCCCATCAATATGTATTTGAAATATGATAGTGCCCTTGTTTTTTATGTACTGCTCCAAAGGCAACACATGCTTGTAATGGATTCACTATTTTGTATAATAAAGGATAAATTACAAATATATCTTCTGAAATTTGTTTAAAATACAGAATATTTCTTGTAGTTTTAAAAATTACACATGCCCTCTATCATAATTTTTATTTAACAGAATTAACAAAAAAAAAAAAAAAAAAAAACCTAACAGACCATAAACTTCTTGTTTTTACTGTATGTTTTATTTCAATATCCCATCAATATGTATTTGACATATGATAGTGCCCTTGTTTTTTATGCACCACTCCAAAGGCCACACATGCTTGTAATAGATTCACTATTTTGTATAATAAAGGATAAATTATAAATATATCTTCTGAAATTTGTTTAAAATACATAATGCTTCTTATAGTTTTAAAAATTACACATACTCCCTAGCATAATTTTTTATTTAACAGAATTAATAAGAAAATAAAATTTTTAGTTACTTTTCTATACAATAATAGAATTACTTGAATTGTTAATTGAAATATATTTATGACATCATTAAAAATTATTAATTTATTTTATGATTTCTTAATGAAAGAGGTAATTTGTTATATGATTAGAAATTTGAAGGGGCAGCATGTAATTTCATAACCACATCCACACGGGTTAATCTGTATTTTAAACAAAATTCAGAAGAAGTGTTTGTAATTTATCCTATAAGAAATTAATATATAAAAATCTCATCCAAATGAGTAATCACTTTTTCTCTAAATTATCATTAATCCTAAATAAACACAAGAATTTGTTCACATATTGAATGGTAAAATTACAATAAAACATGTTATCATGAAATCTTAAACTAATTTGAGAAATGTTATTAAAAGTAGGCAATATAGATGAAAAATTATACTTATTAATTATTTTTGCTTTTAAAAAAAATTAAAATCAACAAATTTTATATGACAAGAGCCGTACCATCTTTTTTTATAGGAAAACCTAACAATAAGTCCTAATAGTTAGACTTAATTCCTATCAAGTCCTATTAAAAATAGGTCTTTGTAAAATTGTCGCTAAAAAAAATTTTTTTATGACAATTTTTTACATACATTGTTAAAAATTGACAATTAGTAACTTTTTTTGGTCCTATTTTTATAAATTGTCGCTAAAACTTACAATTAGTGACTTTTTTATGACAAATTTTTCTCATTGGACCTATTAGACAATAAATTTACTTATTAAGACCTACATGTAAGTATCCTTTTTTTATATGCTTCAGAAATAAAATAGAGTAAAAAACAAGATAAACAAAGGGCTAAGCTCTCACAAAAGTAGTTCCAGCCATATCAACTATTATAAGAGGTCTTCCTCGAACATTTCCTGGTTCTTCTTGCTCTGTTCCTATCTTTGCAATGCATTGTAGGAGAAACTTATATCCCGGACTAAAGCTTCGGAAGGGCAGTTTTGGAGTTGATCCTCATGGGTTGTGACAGGCTGTCGACCATGATTAAACTAATCAAGCACCTTATCAAAACCTTTTACCAAACAGAACTATGGGGAGAACATTACTTTATTAAATCTGTATAATGAAGGTGAAGTTTCTATAAATAATATTGACATGGGTAAGCCCATAAAGTTTACAGCTCACCTTTCAAGGCCCAATACATAACTCAAATGCTAAAGCCCAGCACTGTTGAAGCCCCATGTAGCAATAAGAACCAATGGCACCAAGACACATGGCGAGAGAAGGGCAAGCCACATCAGCAGACAAAGATCTGCAAAGTTATTGCCACGGCACATCGCCATTAATGAGGCCCCTTACAGCATTTATTGTGATAACCCCTCTCCGTCGAAACAGAACGCCTTCACCATGAACAAGGTAAGCTAGAGCATAGACTTTCGGCCAAGGTGACAGGTCGGAAGGGACAACGAAATGATTACCAGAGGATATAAGCAAAGGTTGAAGACAGAAAGAAGGTTAAGCTTTCTATCTCTAATCCATCATTACACTCCACTTCTCTTTCTAACTTGCTCGTCGGAGGGTTCGCTGGGGGACTCCCCGTTCCGCGTTGAACTCGTGTGCAGGTCTTCCGGTGGGCTTGGTCATTCGGACATAGGATTGAGGAGTGTGGATCAGTCCGACCCGTTCCGCCTGGAACAAACTGTATCATCAGTTGGCGCCGTCTGTGGGAATTCTCTTACTCCGCGCGCCAGTTGTGCTCATCGTCGCCGGAGGCCCTTTCCCAATAACCCCTTCCTACTACCTGCAAAGGTGAATGGTTACAACTAGATCCATGGCTTCCCACCCCAATGTTTCTGAACGCCAAGCTGACCCTCCCAATCTAAACAACCCACCACAGTATTTCACCGAGCTCACCAACAGCATTAACCGCTTGGCCGAGCAAAACCAAACCCTGATTAATGCTCTATTCCAAAGAAACCTTCCTATGCCTCCTCCTCCACCTCCAGATATCCCACCCAACCAAGAGCGAGCCCCAAGCCATACTATCCAACAGCCTAATCCACCAAACTTGGAAGGCTTGCAACCTCCTTCCCAGATATAAATCCACCACCCCAAGCCCCACATCCATCAGTCCTGGCACCAACCCCTAATGGAGAGACCAGCAGCCTCTAGTGGTGACAACATTCCTCTCTGGGATGCAGAACTCCGAGCCATGAAGCTCCAACTCTAAGGAGTCATGCAGAACATACAGCATAAACCCTCCACCACAGCAAACTCATCATTCGTCGCCTCCATCCGGGACAAACCTCTACCCCCCAAGTTCAAAATGCCCACCATCGACTCTTTTGACGGTACGACGGATCCAGTCGACCACTTGGAGACCTACAGAACCCTCATGATCCTCCATGCATTCCCCGACGAAATCATGTGTCGGGCTTTCCCCGTGACACTTAAGGGGTCAGCTCGACTTTGGTTTAGTCAATTGCCAGCAGACTTTGTCTCTACTTTCCAGCACCTTAGTGACTTCTTCCTTAGCCATTTCATTGGAGCCCAACGCCAGCGGCGTCCAGTAACCCAACTTCTCAACATCTGTCAGACCGAGGGGGAGTCGCTATGCAGTTTCATTACCCGCTTCAACACTGAAGCCTTGCAGGTAGCGAAAAACGATGACAAGGTCATCCTTACGGCTTTCATGGCCAGTCTACGGTCATCTGACTTCTTTTTCTCCCTCTCTAAAAATCCCCCGACCTCCATGGCAACCCTACTCTCTAAAGCTCAAAAATACATGAACGCCGAAGATTCCCTAGCCGCCCGACAAGATCCTATAGCCAAAAACCCGACCCCTAGAGAGAAGAGCAAGGATGCAGAAACCAGAAATACCCAGTATAATAACCCAACAAGTCAGTATACCGGCCGACCCCCCCGAGCCGATCGGTCGGCACCAGCCCGACCGCCCAGCCGGTTCGAGCGGTACACCCCCCTCAATTCCCCTATGGAACAAGTCCTCAATCAGATCCAGCGAGACTACCCCCTAAAATGGCCCCAACCATCACGGACCCCTTCCAATCAGAGAGACCAGTCCAAATATTGCCGTTTTCACCAAGACCACATCCATAATACCGAGGAGTGTGTCAACCTCAAAGATCAGGTCGAGGGCTTGATTCGTCAAGGACGTCTCAGTCGATTCACGGATACTCGCTCTCAGCAGTACAACAAACTGAACCCATCAGAAACAACCGCCGGCACACCCCTCCCCGAAAACCAGCACCGCCTAACCAAGGTCATGATCGTCGTCCATAGCAACCTCGGGCACAAGGTAACCCTGTCCCACTTGTTGGAGAAATCAGAGTTATTTCCGCCGGGCTTGCTTGTGGAGGACCATCCCGCTCGACTCAGCGGGTAGAACTCAGAAAAATAAGGCAGGGCTCAGACAAAGAAGTTGCCACATTGGACCGACCCCCCAAACAGCCCAGGCAGTGGACCGAGCCTATCATCTTTACGGACACCGACTGCACAGGCATCCGTTACCCCCATGACGATTCTCTCATCATTTCTGCCCTCCTTTCCAATTACAAGGTCAGACGAGTTCTCGTCGACAACGGCAGTTCTTCAGACATCATCTTCCTCAATTGCTTTCACCAGCTCAAGATCGGAGAAGAAAGTATGTCTCCTCTCCAAACCCCTTTGGTCGGTTTCACTGGTGACCGGGTGACTTTCATCGGCTCCATCGATCTTCCTATCACAATCGGTGAGTACCCGCGGCAGACCACAAAGTTGTTTACCTTCCTTGTTGTTGACTACCCCTCTGCCTACAACATCATCCATGGCCGCACTGCCCTAAATGCTTTCTAAGCTATCACATCCACTTACCACCTTGCTATCAAGTTCCCTACCGATCTTGGGGTCGGGACAGTAAGGGGAAAGCAGACCATGGCCAGAGAATGTTATGTCGCCTCACTTAAAGAAGTCAAGCTTGTTAGGTCCCTAAGTCTTGTCAAACCTGCGAACAAACTTGTGTGTTTGAGTTGTAATTTTTGGTGCTGTTTTGTGTTGCTCGCTCGAACGAAGGACTGCGTCTGGCTTAAAACCTGAAAGAGATGAATGTGCGCTTGAGCGAAGACTAGGTGGATCGAGCGAAGAACTGCGTCTGCATAAAACCTGAAAGAGTTCATTTCTTGCTCGAGCGAAGGTTTCGTGGCTCGAGCGAAGGCACTTATGGAAATCACACGAGTTAAGGTTCTCGCTCGAGCGAGAGAAGCTTCGCTCGAGCGAGATTCAAAATCCGGATTTCTATATGTAGTTGGTTTTCTCCAAAAACTAGGATTACTCTTTCAGATCTACTTTAAGGTTTTCTAAGGTTTTCTTCTGGAGAGTTTTTTTGAGTTTTCCTTCATAAAATTGAATGAGTATTCAACTCATGATTTGAGAAGCACATATCAAGGAGATTGTTCGTATACATACAAGAGTATTATTCTTCGGTGGATTCCGAAGATTCAAACGTAGAGTTTCAAAAGGCGTTTGATTCTGTACGTAGTCGTTAATTCGATAAGTGAAGTTATGGATTCAACTTTAGGATTGGTCAGTTCCGAGACGAAGGCGTGGTGAAAGAGTTACAGAAGATTCGAAGACAAATTGACTGAGTTGGGTAATTTGTGTGTTATCTTTGTAATCTTTCTTTCTTCAGTAGTGGATTGATTAGTGGCGTTTTGCCCGTGGTTTTTTATTACAATTGAAGGTTCTTCAATTGTGATTTTTTCCATGTAAAAATCGTTTGTGTCGATTTATTGTTTATTCAGAAAAACAACAATCTAAATCACTTTCGTAAGTGCTTAATGATTTAGACTGCGTGTTTTGAATAATTGGAATTTGGAATATTTTAATCTTGATCTAATCACGAATCACTTAGGATTTTCAATTGGTATCAAAGTAGGCCACTCTTTATTTTTATCTAAACTATAGGAGTGTGATTTTGTGTGACTAGTGATATGGATTCTATTCGTGAAGGTAACTTGACCCATAGACCTCCTTTACTCGATGGTGCAAACTATTCTTATTGGAAAGCTCGTATGAGAGCGTTTTTAAAATCCATCGATGAGAAAGTTTGGCACTGCGTGATCTATGGGTGGAGTGAACCTACTATTACCATTGATGGTGTTGATATTCCTAAACTCCTTGATAAATGGGACACAACTGATTACCAAAACTCGAGTTGGAACAGTAAGGCTCTCAATTCCCTGTTTTGCTCCGTCACACCTGAAGAGTTTCGTCGTATCTGCACGTGTGAGGTAGCAAAAGAGGCTTGGGACATTCTTTAAACGATTCACGAAGATACTACTTCTGTTAAAAGGTCAAAACTTCAACGTCTCACCTCCGCTTTTGAAACCCTTTTTATGCGCGGTGATGAGACATTTGATGATTTCTATGCAAAACTTAGTGATATCGTGAATTCTTGTTTCACACTCGGAGAAAAAATCCCGGAAGCTAAAGTTGTTGGAAAAATTTTGAGGTCCTTACCCGAGAGGTTCCAATCAAAAGCGACAGCCATTGAGGAGGCTCAGAATGTTAATACCCTCAAGTTTGATCAGTTGGTTGGAAACTTGTAGGCTTATGAAGCCCACTAGATTTCAAAGAAAAAACAAAAAGATAGTGTGGCTTTCACTAGTGCTCATGAGACTACAAAAACTCCGGAGACTAAATTTGATTTAGAGTCTGAGATGACGGCTATGTTTACTAAACAGCTTAAAAAAAATTTGAATAAAAAGAAGCCTAATTTCAGAGGCCCTATTTCAAAAGACAAGAGTAATGAAAAACCCAAAACTTTTCCACCAAAACTTGCTCCAAAAACTGAAAAGAAGATTGTAAAGGGGCAAGGGGTCAAATGCTATGAATGTCAAGGGTATGGTCATATTGCCCTTGAATGCCCTTCGAAAAAGAATCGAAAGAAAGTCTACACTGTGACCTGGGATGATGAAAGCGGGTCGGAGCAAGAACCCGAAGAACCTAAATCCGGTGAAGACGGGGATAGTGCTTTCATGTCATTTTGGTCCACTTTCACTCAACCTCTTCCAAAGCCAGCAGAATTAGCTCGTGGTCAGAACCTGCATCATACTCCCACCTTTGATGGGAGTAACTACCTGTATTGGAAGATCAGAATGAGGGCGTTTCTGAGAGCTTTTGACCCAGAAGGCTGGCAAGCCATTGAAGAAGATACAGAAAGTGCTGACAATCCGAGCAATCAGAGAGCCCTGATCACTATTTGTGGAGTAATTTCTGCTGAAGAACAACAACGATTGTTCATTGCACAAAGGCTAAAGAGGCATGGGAAATTTTAAGACAATTCCATGAAAGAGGAAATTCACCTTCACCACCATCCAGCAATTTTTCTGCCTTAGTTGCCCGACTAGATGGGGTCAAGAAGAATGAGGAGCAAAAGAATGATGATGAAACATCTAAATCTGAAGACAATGATGAGATCACTGGTGATGATCTACAACACGCTTATGAAAAGCTTTATGATGAATCTTTGAATCTATCTAAAATCAATGACAAACTCACTCTCAAGCTCAAAGGATGTGAAAGCGAGAATGTCAAGCTAAAAGGAGAACTTGTAGCAGCAAAGCAGAATGTCATCAAGATCTCAAATGACAGGCAAGACCTATGTGGAAAACTTCTATCCTGCGAAACTGAAATGAATGAACTTCTGAAAGTGTATTCCACATACGAAGAGAAGCTTGAAAGCCTTGAGATGTCACAAGCTACATTGGAAGAGATAGTCTGTCAAAAAGATGAAGAACTCCGTATTGCTAAAGCCACAATTGCTATGTGGAACAAAGGTTCCAAATCTTTAGAAGACATCCTCGGGTCTTAACAAATAGGTTGTGACAAAAGTGGCTAGGCTATGGTGCGACAGCTTACAAGGGACAGGCCTCTACCTCACATAACCTGAAGACTCAAGCAAAGGGAAAGTTGAAGGTAGACCAGGATGATTCCTCTCTTTATCTACCGAAAGTGGGTAAGATCAACAAAAGGGAGGTAAAACCTGTTTTTATTTGTCATCACTGTGGTAGGTATGGCCACATGCGTCCTTATTACTATGAATTGTTTGGTAAGGTGTCTCAAAATGGTAGAAATTCAAATACTTTTTGGGTTAGGAGACAACCTTACATGTCTAGGCGGAATACCAAGATTCATGAGGGTGTTCACAACGCCAAGACATTTACCAAGACCAAAAAGATTTGGGTGAGAAAAGATGATTTGACTTGTTTAGTTGTTCACACTGCCCTAAAAGCACGTGACTCACACATGTGGTATCTTGATAGTGGGTGCTCTCGTCACATGTCCGGTAACAAATCCTACTTCACCTCCCTTGAAAAATATGAAGAAGGAATTGTTACCTTTGGCGATGGCAGCACTTCTAAAGTCATTGGTAAGGGCTCTATAAGTGTTGCTGGTCTTCCCAAGCTCGAAAATGCTCTTCTTGTTGATGGTCTTAAAGCATATCTTTTAAGCATTAGTCAAATGTGTGATTCCCATCATGAAGTATTGTTTTCAAAAAATAAATGTGAAATTTTGGATAAAAAGGGAAATACTATCTTGCATGGGGTTCGCACATCTGATAACTGCTATGGGATTGTTACTACTAATGATCTCATTTGTCACTCTCCCATCATAAGTAACATGGATTTGTGGCATCAAAGATTAGGTCACTTGAATTTCAAAGACCTAACTAAGATAGCCAACAAAGAGCTTGTGAGAGGAGTACCTAAACTGGGTAAAAATCTGAACCATGTGTGTGGACCATGTCAACTTGGAAAGCAAACCCATGCCCCTCATAAAAAGGTGAACAGCTTTACAACCAAGCATCCTCTTGAATTGGTTCACATGGACTTAATGGGACCTACTTGCACTAAAAGCATCAGAGGCAAAAGATACATTTTTTTAACTGTTGATGATTTTACTCTATTTTCGTGGGTAAATTTTTTAAGGAGAAAATCTGATACGTTTGATGCTTTCCAGGCCTTAGTCCTTAAAATCCAAAATGAACAGGGTGTTACCATTGGGTGTATCATAAGAATCCAAACTGATCATGGTCGTGAGTTTGAAAATAGTTCGTTTTCGGATTTTTGTGATATGCATGGAATTAAGCATTAATTTTCTGCTCCTATTACTCCACAACAAAATGGAGTTGTTAAGAGGAAGAACAGGGTTCAAGAAATGGGTAGGGTCATGCTCCTTAGTAAGAAACTTCCTCCAAAGTTTTGGGCTGAAGCCCTAAATACTGCTGTTTATGTCATAAATCGCGTGTATTTAAGGCCGGCACTTTACAAACTCCATATGAATTATGGAAGGGATTGAAACCTAATGTAAAATACTTCAAAACTTTTGGGAGTAAGTGTTACATTTTCAAAGATAGAGAGCCTTTGGGCAAATTTGACTCCTGAAGTGATGAAGGTATTTTTTTAGGGTATTCAACCACTAGTAGGGCTTTTCGAGTCTATAACCTGTGAACTTCTTCTTTAATGGAATCTATCAATGTGGTTATAGATGATACAGGTTCCCCTACTCCAGCAACAAATGAGGATGACAACGTCTCCAATCTTGGATGCTGAACCACAAAGTCAAAGAGAAGCTGAGGTCCAAGCACAAGAAGTTAAGACGACACCATCCTCACAGGTAAGTCAAAGTCCAAAGAGTGCACAAAGAAACATCACTCCTGATGCTTCTGTCACCGCAAGTCCTGAGTTCAAACCATCAGAAAGGGTGAAACTGAATCATCCAGCTCAACAGGTGATTGGAAGTGTATCGGATCGAATGAAAACCCGAAGATAGATTCGTGATGAGGTATCACATATGTGTTATGTTTCATTAATTGAACCTGAGAATTTCAAAGAGGCCTTGCTAGATGATAGTTGGGTCAATGCTACGCATGAAGAATTAGGTTAATTTGAACGTAATAATGTTTGAACTCTAGTTCCCAGACCAAGAGACATGAATGTGATAGGTACCAAGTGGATCTTTAAAAATAAATCTGATGAGAATGGTACTGTGGTTAGGAATAAAGCCAGGTTGGTTGCTCAAGGTTACACTCAAGTAGAAGGTGTTGACTATGATGAGACGATTACTCCAGTTACACGTCTCGAATCTATTCGTATTTTACTTGGTGTTGCTTGTCATCTTGGTTTCAAATTGTTTCAAATGGATGTGAAAAGTGCCTTTCTGAATGGGTACTTGAAAGAAGAGGCATATGTTGAGCAACCAAAAGGGTTTGAGGACCCTAAATGTCCAAATCATGTCTACAAGTTAGACAAGGCTTTGTATGGGTTGAAACAAGCCCCTCGGGCTTGGTGTGATAGACTTACTACCTTTTTTCTTGATAATGACTTTCAAAGGGGTAATGTGGATAAGATTCTATTTGTGAAACATACTAAGTCTCATATTCTTGTTGCTCAGATTTATATTGATGATAACGTGTTTGGATCCACTGCTTATCATCTTGTGAAATATTTTTCGGATTGCATGACACATGAGTTTGAGATGAGCATGATGGGAGAGTTACATTATTTCTTGGGTCTTCAAATTAAACAGTCTCTTTTGGGTATGTTTGTTTCTCAGACTAAGTATGCTAAAAATCTTGTGTCAAAGTTTGGTCTTGAGTCTGCCTAACATGCACGCACTCCCATGAGCACCAGTCTTCACCTCTCCAAAGACTCCTCTGGTATTGATGTAGATCCTACCCTTTATAGGAGTATGATAGGGAATCTTCTGTATCTCATAGCCAGTCGTCCTGATATTTCCTTCAGTGTCGGTGTTTGTGCCCGTTACCAAGCCAGTCCTAAAGAGTCTCACCTTCTTGTGGTCAAACGCATCATCAAATATGTTAATGGGACATTGGGGTATGGGGTTTGGTTTTCTACTGATACTACAGCTGAAATTACTGGTTTTTCTGATGCTGACTAGGCAGGGTGTGCTGATGATAGGAAAAGTACATCTGGGGGGTGTTTTTACCTTGGGAATAATTTGGTTTCCTGGCATAATAAAAAGCAAAATGCCATCTCCCTTTCGACTGCTGAGGCTCAGTACATTGCTGCAGGGAGTTGTCACAAATGCTGTGGATGAAGCAAATGCTTCATGATTATGGGATAGAACAGAACACTCTCACTCTTTTCTGTGATAACACAAGTACCATAAACATTTCAAAAAATCCTGTCCAACACTCTCGCACCAAACACATTGACATTCATCATCATTTTATTCGAGAGTTAGTGGAAGAAGGCCTTGTTGTTCTTGAACATGTTCCCACTGAGCATTAAAAAGCTGATATTTTTACAAAACCCCTTGATCTTCTTCGGTTTGAGTTCCTTAGCAAGACCTTGGGTGTCATGCTTGATCACTAGAATGTTACTTGTTCCTTGAGTAGGTGTGAGTGTTTGGTTTTATGTGTGCTTGGATGCTATAATCTCATTGTCATTGATATCTGTTTTTCTTGCATCCGTGTTTATATGTACACTACTCATACTGCTTATAAGATCTCATTATTCTTTGCTCATAGCTCATTTTGAATGCCCATGCTCATTAACCTTATGATCGCATTCTGTACACATCCTTAAGATAAATTGCTGCAGGGGTTTTCGCACAAGTGATCAAAGTTCTCTATGGACCACTAACAGTGTTTCTTGTACTTTTACAGTGGAATTGACCGATACTAGTATATCATGGGTGATGTTGAGTCTCTTAACCATCTACCATCTGTTTTCACTTCCACAGTTTCTCCCTCAGTTCCTTGAAGTCCGGGCATTAGGAAAAGGCTACCTCAGAGGCACCAACCAGGCCATCCTTTATGATTTCATTCTTCTCTGGTTTGGTTTCCATACTCTTGAGCGTGAATGCCACCAGTGAGCGCCCACAAGAAAGAAAAAGTTTTTTTTAAAAAAAAGTTTGTTTTGGGGTCTTGTTTTTTCTCTTCTTGGCTCGAGTGACGGAGTCCTCGCTCGAGCGTGCTTCTGCTACTGCATTAGACCTGAGAGCATGTGTTTTTGGCTCGAGTGACAAGTTCTTGGCTCGAGCGAACCCCTGTGTATGATTGCCCTCGCTCGAGCGACCTGTCGAGGTTCAAATTATCAATCTGTGTCTTTTCAGTTCATATTTTTTCCCCCTCTTCGTGTTTCCTCTCTCTCTCTCTCCCCTAGGGTTTTCGTGGTCGGCTTTGCTGTAATCGTCTGTTGTTTTTCCCTTGATTTTGGAGCATTTTCCTTGTCTTCATCTGCCTTCTCAGTATTTGGTAAGTTTTTTTTTCCTCTTCGTTTTTTTTTTTTATTTCTTCAGTTTGTGTGGTACTTGGGTTGAGTTGTGTCTATGAGTTTGCTCTGTTCAATCTAGGGTACTTCATTGATGATTTTGCTTATTTCATAATGTTTAGTGTCTCTCACGTGCATCTAGGGTTAGTGTTCTTGGTTCATTTTATACTAGGTTTGGATGCTTTGGTTTAATTTGGGATTGAGTGTGTTTAATCTGTTTACTTAGTGTTTTCACCTTTTAGTGTTTAATTTGTGATCTTAGTAGATTGTTTTTTTGTTTACTCTCTTCCTGATTAGCCTGTGTTGCACATTCGTGATCTCTATGATTTGTCTTGATATTGATTCTACTGATTAATGTCTTTTATCCATTGTTCCATCTATGATTGTTTGATTATTCCTTTGTCTGTGTTTAGTCATAACATTTATATTATGCATTTTGTTTCATTTTAACTGATGGATTACTAATGCTGTGGCTTTGCTCTGTTGATTGGATTTGGGAATTGTTGGTTTCTCTGTTCTTGTGATGTGGGTTGTGGTATGTTTAGTCATGGCAGAGTCATCCAAGCATCGTAAAACCACTGTTTCCTGTCCCCCTTTCAACACTGAAAAGTTCGAGTCAAAAGAAAAGGCCAAGTTGTTTAAGGAGTCGTTTGCATCTCGTAAAGTCCATTTAGAGCTCAATGTCCTCACAAGTGCCTTTGAGGTTCTTACCATTCGGTCTTTATTTGATTTCTTAGGCGGAGATCAAGTGTTGCATTTTTTAGGTCCACAAAATTTGAGTCTCATCCGGGAATTCTATTGCAATATCCATTCCATTTGGAAAGAACTTCTGGCATCCTTTAACACTTGGGTTAGGAAGAAGTCACTTGTTATCACTGGGGATGTGTTTCGGCTGTTTCTTGATCTTCCTGAAGTTGGTAATTGTCATTTTCCATTTCTAACTCGGTTCGGTGTTGATTTTGATCGTGTTGCGTTTGAGTTATGTGGAGTTGACCAGACTTGGCTTGCTTGGGCACTCATTCAGCAAAATGAGTTGCTTCCTCGGTTCCGTCTTATGAATATCATTGTGTGTGCAAATCTTTATGTCACCACCCATTCCTCGCACATTACCCAGGACCAGGGATATGTGTTGTATTGTATACATCACAGGCTTCCCATTGATCTTCTAGAGATGATTGTTTCGAAAATGATTGGGGTCTTTGAGGGTAGAAAGTCTTTGGGGCTTCCTTATGGGTGTTTGCTTACTCGTTTTCTCACTTCTCTTGATATTCTTGTTTCTGATGATGATGAGTTTGTACATCCTATAAAACCCATCAGAAAGCTCACAGTTTCCCAAAGTCAAGCCCATGTGAGGGGGAGTGTGTCAGGGGTTGGGAGTTCTGGTGCAGGTGATGATGCTCTCACCGAGGAGGAGGAGGTTGAGGCTGCCCATGCAGCTTCAGCAGGTGCACATGCTCTTCCTGCGCTGCGTTCTCGCTCCTTTTGTGGCTAGCTACAGCACTTAGAGCAGTCTATTACTCGTCGCCTTGATCTTTTGGATGCCCATTTTGATACCCTTGACAGCAGACTTGATGAGCAGAGTACCATGCTGGAACAGATCTTCTCTATGCTTCAGATGCAGCATCCACCTTCTCCTTCCTAGTTTTTGGACTTTGGTTGTTTTTGAACAGTTTTTCCCTTTTCTGGCACAGTTTTTGGTTTCTTTATTTGCATAGTTTTGTTTATGGTGTATATCCCGGCCAAAAAAGGGGAGTATTGCAGGGTTGCAGGGTATATCTTATTGTGGTACTTATATGTTTTTGCAGGCAGGGGTTTCATTTTGTTGGTACTTATATGTCTTGTTGCAGGCAGGGGTTTCATTTTGTTTGGGTGATGTATATGATGTATATGGGATACTCATACTCATGATGTTTACATGTTTTGGGGATAGATGTTTTTGCCTACATGTTGTTTCTTTGCAGATTACATTGGATTCGTTTTTTTTTTTTTTGGACTATATGATGATGTCTTTGCCTACATGCTGTTTCTTTGCAGATTGCATTGGATTCGTTTTTTTTTTTTTTGGACTATATGATGATGTCTTGATGGGTTATTATGTTACATAACAAATTCTCTCCAAGTTTATTTTGTGCAGATTGGTTTGTCATCAAGATTGGTTTCATAGTTGGCTTAACTAGTTCATGTGTTTTAGCTAGATCTTTTAGTTGTAATTGTTTTAGCTAGTGCGGTTGTTTAGGAATTTGTGTTAGAAAGTTTTGTCCGGGTATTGACAAAGGGGGAGATTGTTAGGTCCCTAAGTCTTGTCAAACCTGCGAACAAACTTGTGTGTTTGAGTTGTAATTTTCTGTGCTGTTTTTGTGTTGCTCGCTTGAGTGACGAAGTCCTCGCTTGAGCGAAGGACTGCGTCTAGCTTAAAACCTGAAAGAGATGAATGTGCGCTCGAGCGAAGACTGGGTGGATCGAGCGAAGAACTGTATCTGCATAAAACCTGAAAGAGTTCATTTCTCGCTCGAGCGAAGGCACTTATGGAAATCACGCGAGTTAAGGTTCTCGCTCGAGCGAGAGAAGCTTCTCTCGCTCGAGATTCAAAATCTGGATTTCTATAAGTAATTGGTTTTCTCCACAAACTAGGATTACTCTTTCAGATCTACTTTGAGGTTTTCTAAGGTTTTCTTCTAGAGAGTTTTTGTGAGTTTTCCTTGATAAAATTGAATGAGTATTCAACTCATGATTTGAGAAGCACATATCAAGGAGATTGTTCGTATACATACATGAGTATTATTCTTCGGTGGATTCCGAAGATTCAAACGTAGAGTTTCAAAAGGCGTTTGATTCTGTACGTAGTCGTTAATTCGATAAGTGAAGTTGTGGATTCAACTTCAGGATTGGTTAGTTCCGAGACGAAGGCGTAGTGAAAGAGTTACAGAAGATTCGAAGACAAATTGACTGAGTTGGGTAATTTGTGTGTTATCTTTGTAATTTTTCTTTCTTCAGTAGTGGATTGATTAGTGGCATTTCACTCGTGATTTTTTATTACAATTGAAGGTTCTTCAATTGTGATTTTTTCCATGTAAAAATCGTTTGTGTCGATTTATTGTTTATTCAGAAAAACAACAATCTAAATCACTTTCGTAAGTGCTTGATGATTTAGACTACGTGTTTTGAATAATTGGGATTTGGAATATTTTAATCTTGATCTAATCACGAATCACTTAGGATTTTCAAAGCTGAAGGAGGCTATGATCATTGAAAGACTCGACGTCAGAGACGAGGACGAGCTAGTTAGGAGGGAACCAGTAGAAGAACTTGTCGAGGTCCTCATCGATCCCAACAACCCGGCCAAAACCGCCAAGATTGGCAGCCAACTATCTCCCTAGGCCAAGGCCGACCTCACCGCCCTCCTGATTAAACACAACGGTGTGTTTGCCTAGACTCACTCTGATATGCCGGGTATTGACCCCTCCTTCATCAGCCACCGTCTCAGCATTGAGCCCCATTTCCGACCTATCTGCCAGAAGCAGCGCATTTTTCACCCGGAACGCAATAACCTTATTGCTTCTGAAGTAGATAAGCTCCTTGAGGCATAGTTTATCACGAATGTTGACTACCCCAGATGGCTGTCGAACGTGGTTCTGGTTCATAAAAACAATAGTAAATGGCGACTCTGTGTCGACTACTCCGACCTCAACCGAGCTTGCCCCAAAGACAGCTATCCTCTCCCTCGCATAGATCTGCTGGTTAACGCCACGGTCGATCATCAAATGCTCAGTTTCATGGATGCCTTCTCTGGATATAACCAAATCTTGATGCACCCATCTGACCAAGAACACACCTCCTTCATCACCGACCGAGGCACCTACCATTACCATGTGATGCCATTTGGGTTGAAGAATGTCAGGGCCACTTACGAACGGTTGGTCAATGCTATCTTCCATCATTAGATAGGCCATAACATAGAAGTATGTGTCGATGACATTCTAGTGAAAAGCAAGCTCTCCACTGATCATCTGGCCGACCTGCGAGAAACCTTCGCCACCCTGCGAAAGTACCAAATTAAGCTCAATCTGGAGAAATGCGCCTTCGGCGTAGGAACTGGGAAGTTTTTGGGTTTTATGGTCAGTCAGCGGGGCATTGAAGCTAACCCCGAAAAGATCAAGGCCTTAATCGAAATGTAGTCACCCATAACGGTTAAAGAGGTTCAGAGGCTTACTGGCTGAGGGGCCGCCCTCAATCGCTTCATTTCCCGAGCAACGGATAAGTGCCTCCCCTTCTTCAAAGTTCTTCGGCAAACTTTTGAATGGATGGCAGAATCCGAAGAGGCCTTTCAGCAATTGAAACAGTGCATGGCTAACCCCCCTACTCTCTCAAGCAATCACGGGTGAACCCCTCTTCCTCTATTTAGTCGTGTCAAACACCGTAGTCAGTGCAGCACTTATCAGGGAAGACAGCTCTGTCCAACAATCGATCTACTACATCAGTCGGGCTCTTAGAGGGGCAGAACAGAACTACCTATTGTTAGAAAAAATGTCCTTGGCTTTGGTCACCGCCTCCAGATGACTCCGCCTTTACTTCGAAGCCCATTCTATAGTGGTCCTCACTGACCAACCATTGAAGAAGATAATGCAATAACCAGAACTTTCCAACAAATTTATGCAATGGTCGGTCGAGCTCAGCCAATTTGACATCTCCTACCAACTTCAAACGGCGATTAAAGGACAGGCTCTTGTCGATTTCATCCTGAAATTTACTAATCCCACTCCACCCACAGCTCCTCTGCCCCCGCCACCCCCTACCGAGCCAAAAGACCCCCACTCTTGGATCCTCAACGTCGACGGATAATCCCGCAAAGAGGGCAGCGGAGCTGGTCTCATCCTCACCGCCCCCGAGGCTGGTTATTTTAAGTGTGTTCTCCGATTCCTGTTCGATACAAGCAATAATGAGGCTGAATATGAGGCATTGATAGTAAGTCTCTGCCTAGCCCGAGACATTGGTGTCAGCCACATCCTGGTTTTTAGCGATTCCCAGCTTATTGTCGGACAAATTACGGGGAAATTCGATGCCAAGGAAAACACAATGCGGGCTTATAGGGATATTGCACTCCCCCTTGCTCGACTCTTCAACACATTCCACATCAGGCACATCTCTTGGACGAAAAACTCCAAGACAGATGAAATGGCCTAGTTGGCTTCAGCAGACCAGTCAGACCTCAGCCACGGTGTTTGCCTCGAGTACCTAGCCCACCCAGCCATTTCCCCAAACTAACAGCAAGTCTACTTCCTCCAAAATGAACCCATTCCTTGGGCGGCTGACATCCTTTTATTTCTGACAACGGGGGAACTACCAGCCGACAAATAGCAGGCTGCCAAAGTAAGGGCCTGGTCGTCCAACTACATTCTTGTTAGCGGCCTCTTGTACAAACGCGGCTTTTCACGCCCGTAGCTACAATGCCTTAATCCAGCTCAAGCAACCTACGTGATGAGTGAAGTCCATGAGGGTATCTGTAGTAATCATTCGGGCACCCAGTCCCTAGCCCACAAAATACTTCGCACTGGTTATTTCTGTCCTACTCTCAATCAGGAAGCGACTGACTTTGTGCTCAAATGTGATAAGTGCCAACGTTTTGCCAACATCCCCCATGCTCCTCGTACAGAATTGATCACACTTTGCAGTCCCTACCCATTCGCTAAATGGGGGATCGACCTAGTTGGCCCATTGCCCACCGGCAGAGGCGAAACCAAATTCGCCATCGTCGCCATTGATTACTTCACTAAATGGGTGGAGGCAGAACCCCTTGCCACAATTACCAAGTGGAACACAACCAGATTCATTTGGCAGTCAATCGTATGCAGAATTGGTATCCCTCAAGCCATCGTCTCCGACAACGGCAAACAATTTGACAATACCAAGTTTAGGAAATTCTATGCAGAGCTTCGAATCCAGCCATGTTTCCTTTCCCCAGGTCATCCCCAAGCCAATGGCCAAGTTGAGGTCACCAACCATTTTCTTCTGAAGATCATCAAAATCAAGTTGGAAGCTGCTAAAGGACTCTGGGCTGAGGAACTACCGAATGTACTCTGGGCCTACCGCACTACCGCTCAAACTCCCATTGGGGAGACCCCCTTTTGCTTAACATACGGTGTTGAGGCGGTCATCCTAGTGGAAATCGGTCTTCCTACCCCAAGGGTTCTATATCCGAATCCAGAACTAACTGAAGAGCTGCGTCGGGCAGACCTGGACCTAATTGAAGAGCTCCGAGAAACCACTGCAGTTAGACAGACCTCATACCAACAGAAAATGAGAACACATTACAACCGCAGAGTCCGACTGAGGGAATTCGCAGTGGGGGATCTTGTTTTGCGAGAAGCAACTCTTGCCACCAAAAATCCGACTGGGGGTAAACTGGCAGCCAAGTGGGAAGGACCTTACGTTGTGAAAGCCAGACCTCGTCTGAGTACTTACCGACTTCAGGATATGAAAGGTCGAGACCTCCCCCATCCTTGGAACGCTGAGCATTTGAAGCGTTATTTTCAATAAAAGTTATATTTTTGTATTGATCAATCGCTGTATTTTCTTTTTGACAATCTACATATTTGCATGCTCTCATTCTCTCCTCATATGGTGTACATTTATGACCAAATGGGCTGCACTTTATATGACAACAAGCTTCTATCTCAGTTATTTGTGTGGTATTTCAATAACGCCTTGATTGCAACCTCAGTCAGACCGAGCACGAAGAGCTCAGCCAGACCGAGTTATTTAAAGGCTCAACCAGACTGAGTTTGAAGAGCTCGGCTAGACCGAGTTACTTAAATCCTCAGCCAGACTGAGCATGAAGAGCTCGGCCAGACCGAGTTACCTAAAGCCTCAGCCAGACTGAGCATGAAGAGCTCAGCCAGACTGGGTTACTTAAAGCCTCAGCCAGTCTGAGCCACCATTACAACTTTATGATTGTGGCATAGTTTCCATACTTAGTCAAATTCCAGTTCAACGTTTTCCAAGTCAGACTGGCTCCTTGCTGGGTCATGATTCACAACTTCACTCTGCATTGAGGTTTTCTTACATTTTAAACTCCACTCTGCATTGAGGTTTTCTTACATTTTAAACTTCACTCTACGTTGAGGTTTTCTTACATCTTATATACACAAACCCTGTGCAAGTCACCATTCTTACTTATTCATAATGATTTACAGAATTACAAACATGAAAACAACAATGTGCCAAACACAATTCACAATTTTATTTATTCACAAGTTTATACATAAGTCTATTACAGAAATTCCAAAAAAAAAAAAAAAAAAAAAAGAACAACCAAAAACAACAACCCATCCTCCAAGCACAGATTTTGTCCAAACCATTTATTCCTCTTCACTTGAGACGAGGTCTTCTTCTTTAACACCCTCATCTAGGGGGATCTGGGCCACGTCATCTTCATCAATCTTTACACTGCTGAGGTCCAAGTCTGGGAACAGCTTTTCTGCTTTGCGTTTAAACATCTTCCAGCAGATGTCCCAGTACTCAGCCATCTCGTGTTTGTAGAAGTCCGACCGCTGGAAGCTCTGGATTACTTCTTCTTCACTCCTGCTCCTAGCTATTGCTCCCGATGGACCAGCCCCCCCAGACGCCTCCCTTGCCAAGTTACTGGCGATCGCAGCATCGATCGCCATTTGAAAGTCAGCAGACCCCTTGAACTGCTCCACTGCAACAATGCACATATCGGGGTATGCTGCCCTCTCAAAGGCTGCCTTGGTCTTCTCTTCCCCTAACTCCTTCTCCAACCTCGTCTTCTCCTCCATTGACTTGGCCCGCTCGTCTGCCAACGCCCTCTCCAGCTCGGCAACCTTCTGATCCAACTCTTCTTTCTCTTTGATTGACTAAGCATGAAGATCTTCGTTACTAGACATGGCCTCCTCCCACCGATCGTTGGCAACGATACAGGCTGCCTAGGCCTCTTCTAGCTTCTTCTGCTCGTTCCCCAATTGGAACTCGAGCGACACCACCTTACGGCATTTCGCTTCCAGCTCCAACTTGGTCGTGAGCAGTTCAGCATTGGCTCGCTCGGCTGAGTAGCCCTACACTATCACCAACACTTGCATCTTCTTGGCCTCTTCTAACCCCCTAACACACACACTTCTCGCGGTCTCCCTCCATCCAGCAATTTCTCTCCTCAAACTTGCAAGTTAGGCCTTCGCCTCCTCTAACTTTGCCTTCACAGGTTTCACTTCACCTTTTGCAGCCGCCACCTTTCTCAACAGAGCCCCTGCTAAGGTGGTCACCTCCATTTGGGCAGAGCACAGCCCCCTTAGCAGCTCAGCCTCATTAAACCTGGCCACCGCGGGCACGTCTGCTTCGTCCACTACCCCCAAAAGGCGATCTGCAGGTGCCCTGACTGGGCCTTCTTCTCCCTCCAGTCGGCCAGACACTGCGCGAGCATGGTAGATGGAAGTCGTCAGCCTGACCCCCTCTCCTTGGGGCGCAGGACCTCCCTTAGGCTGCTACTCCACCCCCTCTTCAGGACCAGCTGACCCACTCTCCACTTGTATCTTGGGCATGGCACTCATGGGCTCTTCTTCACTTTGAACTTTGTCTCCCTACACCTCTAGGACAGCCACCCCTTCTGGAGTAGCCTCCACCATCACCTCCTTCCTCCTCTTCAGGGCTGGCCCATCCTCCCTCTCCCTTACCCTTCTCTTCTTCTTCGCCACAACCTCCACCTCCTTGTTGGCCCTTTCCTTCAAAGGATCAATTGGGGGCGGTCGTGGCTCAAATTCACCCAAGTCCTTTCCCTCAGTGGTTTGGGGAGTGGTCGGATCCTCTCCCTCGTGATTGGCTTCGGCGGCCGGTCTGCCTATGACTCTTTGAATTTACTAGCCTTCGCAAGAATGGTCCTATCCTCCACCTCTTGCGTCTTCCTTCTCACCTCTAATTTCGCTGGTTCCAGGTCTCCACCGGTTAGCTGGAGTCCCAACCTTGCGATAAACAAGGCCGACGGCTGAACGAGCTCGTCACATTTGACACCCTCCTTCTCTCTCCATGCCTTTACCTTCTTCACCCTCTCCTCAGCTGCCGCTACCGCTCCTAGCTTTGGCTCCATAGACTTGGTGGGCACTCTCCACACTGTGCGCACTCCAACTCCTCCGTTTGCGGACACGTAGAACCACCACAACCTCCACCCCTTTATTAATGACGGCAACCCCGCCACCAAGCCCCTCCCTGCCGCCGTCTGCAAAGTGACCCACGTTTCTTGCTGTCCCGAGGCCTTGTAGCATGCAAAAAACTCGTCCACCGTCATAGCCGCTTCCTCATTCGCCCTCGGCCACGTGCTTGCACAGGCCAGTACAATCTTCCATGCGTTGGGCATTAGTTGACTTGGCGCCACTTCCAACCGGTTTAAGACATCCACTACCACCTGCGGGAGCGGCAACCTCAACCCTCCCTTCAACGCCTTCTCATAGAGGGCAAACTCCCCCGGTCGGGCGTTGGATGGCCTCTCCTTTGTTGTCGGCAGCTTTAACTCTATTTCTGCGGGGATCTGGTATTTCTCGCGTATACCCACCAACTCCTCCACGGTCACGGTCAACTTATCGGCCTTTGTATGCCAATGATCTGGCTCAACCCGGCTGATTGGCTGTGCAGCCACTATCATCGTGGACGAACGAGGTCGCCCCACTGGCTCCCTCTCGCTTCCCACTCGCCTCTCCGTCCGGTATTGTTCCGTCAACTATACCGCATCATCGTCACCCAATAGATCAACTCTTGCTTCCTCTTAGGCCATCTCTCTCGTGTGTCTGCGAATAGCTTCGGATGCGGGTGCAAGAAAATTCACAAAGTGTTGCAGGGGTGTATCGCGAGCAACGAAGAAGTCTACACTTGGAATGTTTTGATTTTTTACACAAAGGTAGGTAAAGCGAATAATACCAAAGGCCCAAGGCTTGCCTGTATTCCAAGGGTCGCAATTAAATTTCACCAGTTTGAAAATTTTCAAAAATCTGCCAAAATTGTCTTTTCAACACCCTATAATGACCTATCGTTTCACTTATTACCCAACGCTTAACCTTCTCCACTACGAGATTCTACCACGTGTACGATCACGATCCACTGCTCTTTTCCCCTTCCCTGTCTATTCCACTTCAAATCACCACGTGCCCCACCGTCCCTCGAGCCCTGCGCACCACCACCCACCATTCGCGGTCGGCCCTCCTCACGGTCGGCCCCCCTCATGGTCAGTCCTCCGCTCGTCCACCCTTCGTGGTCGGCCCTCTTCATGATTGGTCCCACCGCTCAGCCACCTTTCGCGGTCGGCCCTCCTCGTAGTCGGTCCCTCCACTCGGCCGCCCTTCGCGGTCGGCCCTCCTCACGGTCGGCCCTCCTCATGGTCGGTCCCTCCACTCGGCTACCCTTCGCGGTCGGCCCTCTTCATGGTCGGTCCCTCCGCTCGGCCACCCTTCGACGTTGGTCCTCCTCGTAGTCGGCCCCTCCACTCGGCCACCCTTCGCGGTCGACCCTCCTCATGGTCGGTCACTCCTCTCGGTTGACCTTCACCCTGCCGGTCTCTCACCACCCTCATTTTCTTGATTATTCCCTTTATTAGACTAAAGTTGCACTTAGGAATGGGGGACTACTGACATGGGTAAGCCCATAAATATTGCAGCCCACCATTCAGGGCCCAATACATAACTCAAATGCTAAAGCCCAACACTGCTGAAGGGTTCGCTGGGGGACTCCCGGTGAGCTTGGTCATTCGGACATAGGATTGAGAACTGTGGATCAGCCCGACCTGTTCCGCCTGGAACGAACTGTATCATCAAATATGATAATCACATTGTCCAATGGGTTTCAACACTTGAGTTTATCTATTATCTATACAAATAAACAAATTATGAAGAAAATATATATATATATATATATATATATATATATATATATATATATATATGTGTATGTGTGTGTGTGTGTGTGTGTGTGTGTGATTATCACAATACTATTATAAGTTAATATTCGTGGTAGCAGTTGATCAAGCCATTGCCCATTGAGCATATGTTCCTCTTGAACTTAAAAAATAAAAAAAATAGCTTAATAGTTTTTTCTCTGGTACTTTCCTTTTCAATTGTATTTTTAATTTTATGTTCTTTAGACTTAACTATTACAATGATTTATTATAATGATATGTATAATATTAAAATAATTTTGAAATATTAATAATTGATTTTTTTACCAAATCAAAGTAAAATATACCTTATGTTGGTGTATTCTAAATTAAATTGATGCAAATAAGTTAGTAAATAAAGATCAGTTAGTGGGAGTTAGTGAGGAGTTAGCATATATATGGGAATATGTAAATTTCTAGCTAATTCAGATCTTGTCCATTATATCATTACATACCCAATGACTATAAAAAAGAATTACGTGAACTTATTATTTTTTAAAATTTAAAAAAAAAAAAAAAAAAAAAAGTCATTTCACCCATTGAGGTGGTTTTTTCATCACTATTGACTAATGCAATAGAAATTCTCCATTACAACCGTATAAAGGAAATTGATGTTAGACTTGAATATAACATGCACTATTGTGTCAAACCCACAGGCGTGGAGGAGGAGCAAGTGAAGGGGTTTCGGCTCGACATCTTATGCAAAGACTATACAGCTGTTGTATCTTCGAGGGTTCAAATCAATACTGGTAAGATATTTTTTTTATTTTTTATTTTTTATTTTTTTCATTTTATTTCTTTTAATTTCAATATTAATTTTTGGGTGTCATATATATATATATGATAAGTAGTGAGGGGTTATAAGTAGTGAAGATCTGCCGCCATCCAACTAAAGCAAAAAAAAACTCCTCATTATTTGTAATAACCCATTTTCAACACTTGTCTCATAGTGCTCTAGAAATTTTTAATAAACACAACAATTATATGAAAAACTTCAGCCATGCGCATGCTAACAGGCTCCATGCATAGAATAAGTATTTGTGTGTGTATTACTTTACTACATTACATCACATCACCTAAAAGCTTAAAGGAAGCTTCCTTTGTATCTTTCTTGTTAGTTAATTTGGAATTAAATATTGATGGGTTGGTATAATGATGTTGTATGTGCACTTTCTAGACCATGCTGTTAATTGTGGGCATCGATTTTTGAACTCATAATTAAATAGATCTTATTGCAGAGATATATAGAATTTAGTTAGAGAGTACACGACACAATAGATTAAGCTAACACCTGCGCACAAGAGAGTAAGAAATATTGCAGTGGCTCATCCATTCATAGACACTCCGACGATCAAGTCAGTCACTTATCTCACAAAGAAATTAACTCAAATAATAGTGCACAAGTAAAAGTATACCTTCAACCCACAGGGGTGCCTTACTTTTATAATCAGCATAGGACTGACTTTTATAACCAGCAGTGCCCTCGTCCCTTAGAAGTTTCACTTCATAGAACTTAAGCACAACACTTATCTCGAACTCTTAGTTAGATAAGGATGAACCCTTTAAAAGCCTCATCTCTATTCAAACTAAGCGCCTCAACTTATTTTAGGACTGTTGTCCTCCATTTGAATATCTCAAATTCTGGTATTACTGCACTATATCTCGGCAATATCACAATAATCTCGGCATCATGACTTGTCCATGTGGTACCTTGGTCAACACCTCGGCCACGTGGCGTCACCCTAAAAATATGTCAATACAACTATCCTCTAGATTCTATTACCTTGATAAACTGAGGTGATAGAACCTATATCGTCTGATCTCTTAATATGTCGACTTAACAACATGTTAAAAGATGCTCTCTAACGGAGATCATGACTCGTCGGCATTAGGAAATAAGGACACAAGTGTCCACTCATCAGGAATGAAGAACCAACATCTCACCCGAAATCGCACTACTAGCCAAGATCGCAACTCACTAGTTTAAGAACATCAAGATTCAAAATCGTCACCACAAAACAAACTCAACCGTCATACCAACATCATGACGTGTCACCTCCTCATTGGTTATATCGTCTCTAACTCGATCTCTTTGTCTGATGTTGGCTATCTATTCTTGCTAAGTTTCCACAGATGGCGCCAAATTGTGAGTGTTGATTTATGACCTCACAACCAAACAAATCTCTTTGTAGAGATCTAGAGAACTTAGTTGGAGAGTATGCGACATAATAGATTAAGCCAACACCTGCGCACAAGAAGATAAGAAACATTGCGGTGGCTCGTCCACCTGAAAGTATTCCGACGATCAAGTTAGTAAACTTATCTCACAAGATAACAGCTCAAGTAAAGCTTCGTTTGACATTGGCTATGGTACCCAACTTTTTTTTTTGTTGGAACTTTTTTAGCCTCGTTTGGTTTTTATTTTTTGGATTTTTTTTACTTTTGTGAGAAGAAAGGTATAATGATTATAGTTTGGATGTAACATTTTGTCTTATTGGCTTATATAGCCTATCTTATCTTTTTGTGCTCTTTTTAGCCCCCAAAATGAAAACCAAACGAGGACTAAATAGCTCACAAAGTAAAATATACCTTAGACCTATGGGGTGCCCTCTTTATATAATGATTAGTGTCCAAGGTTTTAAAAAGCAACCGCAACCGTTACGTTACGTAACGGTTTTGGTGGTTACCGCCACCCATTACGGCCGCTTTTGTAGTGTGATTAAGATTTACAAGTATGTCGACCGTAGCGGTCGTAAGAATGCCGTAACGACCTGTTGCGCACCGTTATGTAATGGTTCCAAACTGTTTCTTTTGAAAAAAACATAAATAAAAAAAAAAAAAAAAAAAAAAAAACTGAAAATTGGGGAAGAGGGATAGAGAGAAAAGGGAAGAGGGAAGATAAAAAGAGAAAATGGAGGAGCAAGAGATAGAGAGAGAGAAGAGGAAAGATGAAGAACATGTTATTGATTTGTTGAAACTGTAAGATTTATGCTATTCTATTCAACTGTTATCACTCAACCATTTTATTTGTGTGTGTCTTTCTATATATTGTTTGAAAATAATAATAATAATAAGTGTGGTCATTATCTATTTGGCTTGATTAAAATATGTATATGCATATATATGTGTATATATTTAGGCTTTTATTTATTCTCTTACTTTTATCATTGTTTATCTTATATATAATAGTTAATGATTGATTTTTTGTATAATATAAAGTCATTAATTATTAAAATCAAACGTAAAAAACTCAGTTTATAGTGATTTAAAAATATGAAATATATTGGATTATACTTAAAAATTTACAAAAATTGATCAATATTTATTTTAAACCCAATAAATATGGTCATGGAAAAAAAAATATGCGTATCGGTAAGTTTTTTTCAAATTGTGCGAAAAATTAAAAAAAAAAATTCACGATTCCGGTTACTGAAACTGTTACGCTACGGTCTTTATACCCCACGCCCGCAACCGCGCCACCGCCATCGTTACGGTGACCGCAACCGCTTTTCAGAACCTTGTTAGTGTCCAACTTCTCCTAAAAGTCTTATTTCATAGGACTCTATCTTTTACAATGATAACATATATCACAACTCACACTATTCAAATTAAAATGAATTTCCTCAAGAGTCTCATCTCTATTCAAATAGATAGCTTGATGTCATCCAGGACTTTTGTCCTCTATTCGAATATCTTGAATTTTGATATGACAACATCATATCTCAACAACTTGGTTCATCCATGTAACACATCGGTTAACAACCTCGACTACGTGCATAACCCTAAAATATGTCCCCACATTAACAAATGAAAATGAACAAATTGATTGTAGAGATATATGAAGAAGAGAAAGAGGAAAAAAATCAAATTTAGAGTATACACTAAGCACAAATAGACAATTTTTAATTGAGTGGAAGACATTATTGCCACAAAATATATGCTTTCATCAGGTGTAGTAAAATAACATCAATGGTGCTAGAAATATACATAGTTTTTTACTTGATAGAATACAAATGTAAAACAATGAGATGAGATTCACTTTTATATCATAGATGTACATGTTCAATTCAATAAAATTTTCCATGCTGTTTTACTCAAATGGCCCCCATTGAATGGGCCTCGTGTTGTCTGCTAAAAGTAGCTAGCAACTATGATAATTAAAACTTACTTCATCAAATTTTAAATATTATCTGTGTCACTATTGCGTTGTGTCTCAAATGTGTATCTATTATATTAATTTATTATGTCTCACCACGCAATCAATCATGTTCTCATGCATTGCATCACAAGCATACCCAATGCTCTATGCTAGAAGCATGAGAATGTGACACAATCCAATTTTAATGTGGAGTTCAAAGGCTTGTGATTGGTCTCTAGATTTTGTTATTCTTCCTATGCTTCTCTTGTTTTTTTCATTTTATTTACTTTTGTTTTCTCGTTTAATTTTTTTTTTTAACCCAAAAATAAGATTTGACTATTACTCTCCAAGATCACTTGGGATATACCCTGTGATACCCAGTTTTGTATCATCTCATTTTCAGGGGCATCATTGTGACATGGAGCATTTTTCCATTAATAAACCTCATGGTTTATAAATAATAAAAAATAAAAAATAAAAAAATGAAATACGGAATATGGTAAGTTTAGAAAATTAACGTAGTCAAATAATTGAACATCTTAGAGCATTAACATTAAATTAGTTAAAATTTTATTACATTTTAACTTAAAAGATATATTTTTTTATTATTATTTTGATTTTACATTTTTTTAAATACATTCTCCAACAAACTCTCTATTATTTCTCTATACTATTTAAATATTATTTTATTCATTTTAATTTAGAATTATTTTTTTGTAAACTCAATACAATTAATTCCAAAATATAAAAAGTAATACTTTTTAAATGTTTGGCTAGACTAAACTATTAGCTACATTTGTTGAGTCAAAATTATTAAAATTAAAATGACTAACTTGACAACTAATTTGATAGAGGCGAAATTTAATAATTTATTCACTATTTTAGTTTTTAAAAAATACAAATAACTAGCTTGATGGAGATGCCTTACACTTTGAAGTGGAAATGTAACTCATTTGAATATGGAACTCAAATAGGTCTCACAATCAGTTTAAGGATATAAAATTACACTAACGTCTCTTAAATTTTAAAAGGAAATATAATAAGTTCTACAAATTTTACATAAAACGATTTTAAGATCTTTAATTCATAGAATAGTTATTCTTATTTTTATCAATGATTGATTAATCATATAAATAAAAAAAAAAAGGGACATTTACGCACAAATCCTAATTTATAAACTCATACTCCATTAAATTCTAACTACGATTTTTTGGACTTTTAAGTCTCATTAAATTTTTAATGGTTGAAAATGCCCTTCAAACAATGATTGTTCGTCATTTATGATTATCTATAACGGAACATGATAATTTGACATTTATTTTGATTTTTAAAATTTTAAAATATCAACTTTTAAATTGAAAAAACTGAAAAAACTGAAAAAAAAAAAACTAATATGTCAAAATAAACTAATTTGTTCCAAAAACTAGTTTGCCCTATTTGATGGGACTTAAGGCTTGGTTTGGTTTGGTTTCTGTGTGTTTAGTTTGAGTTGTTTTGATTAAATTTTTTAAAACTTGAGTTCTTTATTTTTCGTATTTTTTTATTTTTAGTGAATATTTTTAAAATTATAAGCATTTTTTTTACTTTTTTAGATGCACCTTACTTAGATTTATATAAAAAGTTAAAAAAAATTGTGAAAAAATATTTTAAAAATTAATAAATACATAAAAATATGAAAAATATATTGAATTCTTATATTTTTTTATATTTTTGATATTTAGTGAATTTTATAATATTTTTTTGACAAAAATTATACTTTTTATATGTATTTATGTTAGGTGCGTCTAAAAATTTAAAAAAAAATGCTTAAAATATTAAAAAAAATCAACAAAAACAAAATAACACGGAAAATAAGAAAGTAAAATTTTCTGAAAAGTATTTTCAAATTTTTTTTTGAAAAAAATTGAAATAACTAAATTATTTTTTTGTACACAATTAAAAATTGTGTCTATAAAGGAGCATGATAATGAAACATTTATGTACAAAATTGAAAAAAAAAATTTAACAATGAAAAAACTGATAATGTTCTCAGTTTTAAAACCAAAAAATAATAATAATAATATTCTCGATTTTATTGGATAGTTGAATCAAACCAATAAGTAGAAGGGTAAAAACGTTTAATCTTATACTCTCTTTTTTTTATCAGTTAATGAAACAATTATCTGAAACATTACTATGCAAAATTAATAATGTTCTTATTTTTAAAATTAGGAAAAACTGATAATTTTTTTATCAGTTAATGAAATAATTATTTAGAACATTATTATGCAAAATTAACAATGTTCTTAGTTTTAAAAATTATGAAAAACTGATAATATTTTCAATTTTATTAAATAATATTTATTGGTTCAAAAAATCTTAGATAAAACATCAACTACCATAATATTCGTAAATATGATTTTTAGGTAATCAAGTCTTAAATAAATGACATTATTATTTTTTATATACTTAAATCTATATATATATATATATATATATATATATATATTTCTTCTTTATCTTTGTATTTTTATAACATCATTTGAAATCTCTTTAAGTTTTATTATTTAGGGGTTGTTTGGGATGATCTAAATAAGTATATTTTTTGACTTTTTATGTAATATGAATTGGATTTGAGTTGAGTTTGAAGTGATGTGATTTAAATAAGATGGTGTGACTTAAATAGGATAGAGACTTTTTAACTTTTTTAAAACTTGTTAAATCAGCCCTTAATTATGTTAAAATTATAATTTAAAAACTCAATAGGAGGGTAATTTAGTCAAAAAAATATATATAAAAAAAAAAAAGAAAGATATTTGCAACTTGAAAATTGATAAGCAGATTAAAATGTGGGAGGCAAGTGGGAACTGCAAAAGTACATGAAATGTGGGAGGCAAGTGGGAACAGCAAAAGTACATGGTAAGTTCACGGGAGTAGATGTAGACGTAGATGTAGATTCCGATTGCGGAGTACAAAAGATGGGCGATTGATCTTCCTGCCAATGTGCCATGCTCTTTGAAACGTTAGCACGTCACCTTCTCACTCTACTTTTACTACTCCACGATCATCATTAATGTGCGTTTCCAATTTTTTTATGTACATTTATTGGCTCTTATTGTTTTAAAAAAATATATATATATATTTTTATATTTTATTTAAAAATAATATTATATGTGATAATTAATATATTAATTAGTATATTAACAGATAATATAATATAATTTTAAAAAATTTTAATATTTGTAATTTCTATAATAGGTAGGGTTAAAATAATGATATAACACTAATTGATATACTAGTGTGTATATTAATTGGTGCATGTATCACCACCATTTATTTAAAATGAGTGAAATACTGTAGAATCAAATTGTTCATAAGAAAGGTTCGTTTGGGAGTGGATTGGTTTTTTTAGCTATTTTAGCTTAGGGCTAAAAAGTTTCGTTTGAGAAGGACTTTTAGCTTTTTTGACTTTTTTATAAGAGAAAAAATGTAATAATTATGAGTTGAATGTGACGTTTTATTTTATTAAACTAAAAAACTTATTTTATTTTTTATGACTACTAAAAAAGTTCCAAACTTGACTTCCCAAAAGAAGTCAAACTAATTTGTAATACATCAGGATTTTTAAAAAAAAATTATTTATATAACATTGTTTTTTTTGAAAATATCAATACTCAGAGAAGTAGGTTTTTTAACAGGAGAGTCTAATAAATCTAACACGAAATTTATTTTAATAATTTAAATTATTCATCTTATAAAATCTTCTAATTAGATTATTATTTCAAATCTAAATAAAAAAAATTTAAATATGATTATCTTGATTTTTAATTTTTTTTATTTGTAGAATCATGTTTGGTTTGTGTTTTAGAAAAAAATTTAGATTTAAAAAAAAAATAGAAACTAGTTTGATAAAAATAAATATCAAAAATATAATTTAAAATTTTTAAAAATTATTTATGACCTTTCAAAAGATGAAATTATACAAAAATAATAAATATTTTTTATTTTTCTTTCTTTTACAAAATTAATTTTAATTTTATAAAAAGAAATAAAACAAATTTTTAAAAACCAAACCAAATACTCACTTTGCTTGGTTCCCATTTTTTAAAAACAGTTTTTAGAAAATTCTACACTCTTATTTTCCATGTTTTTCTGTTTTTACTGAATGTTTTTAATATTTTATGCAAATTTTTTACTTTTTAGACACACCTAACATAAATACACCTAAAAAGTAAAAAAATTGTAAAAAAAATCTTTTAAAATTTCACTAAATACCAAAAATATAAAAAAAAATACAAGAATTTAATACATTTTTTGTATTTTTATGTATTTCTTAATTTTTTAAAATATTTTTTAACAATTTTTTTACTTTTTAGACACATCTAAGTAAGGTGCATCTAAAAAAGTAAAAAAAATGTTTAAAATTTTAAAAATATTCACTAAAAACAAAAAAACACGAAAATCAAAAAACTAAATTTTCAAAAAACTTAATCCAGAAAACTCAAACCAAACACAGTGATTAAATTTTGTTACTAAGAGCATCTCCAACAGTGTATTTCTTTTTTCATCAAATTTGAGTAAAAAATGACCCATTTTACCAAATCTAATATCACTCGCTCCAACGGTGAACTTTCATCAAATTTGCGCCGGGACAACCAGTTGGTCGACCGGTTAGGCGAAAAAAAAAAAAAATTTTGAATTTTTTGAACCTTTTAGTGGTCGACCAGTAAGGCAAATTTTTTCTTTTTTTTCTTTTTTTTTACTGTTTGAACCTTTTCTTGGAACTGTTTGAACCTTTTGGTGGTCGACCGGTTGGTTTCCCCCAACGGTCACAAACAGTGTTTTGATGAAATCAGTATTCTGTCCTCAGTTTGATAAATTGTTTGGTGAAATCTCATTTTGATATTGATTTGGTGCAACCGTTGGAACACCAAACAGTAACTTTTTCACCAAATTTTAAATTTGATGTAAACTTTAATGAACTGTTGGAGATGGTCTAATAGCATGTGTAAGGCCTATTTTGACAGCTAAAAAAAACAAGTCAGTTTATTGATTAATTTAATCATAATACCCCTTTAATTTTTTTTTATTTTTTTAAAAAAAATTTAAAAACGCACTTCTCGAAATAAAGAGTGATTTGGGATGCCCTAAATAAACGCACTTTTTAACTTTTTATAAAAATAAATTATATAAAAAAATAAAAATAAAATGCTAAATAATGTGGCAAAAAAAAAAAATAGATTAAAATAGATTATGACTAAATATCACATCACTAGTACAATCCTTGTGCGAGAAGAGCGTGGGGCTTTCTTTCTCTTTCCTCCCTTACTTTACACCAGTTGATTGCGCCTTTAGAGTTCACATCAATCAACCAATACACTTCCTATAAATAAGACTCTAACTTCAGTTTTATTCATGAATGCAAAAAATTATAGAGATTTGCGTTTCACCATTTGCAGATCCACATTCCTTAGATTCACTCATTCACCACGCCCACCCCCCACAGCCACCACCCTTGCATGGCAACAACAGAAAGAACCACAATTCCAATTCCCAAAACCCCCAGACAAACAACAAAAACACAAAACCCAAAACCCAAATTCCAAATTCACCATCATCTACCAAAACCCATCTTTCTCATCCTCTCTCCTCCCTCAAAATTGAGTTCTTTTTGGGTTTTTCCATAGAGGTCCGCCGTGTCCATGGCGGACATAGTGAAGCAAATCCTAGCAAAGCCGATTCAATTAGCAGACCAAGTCACCAAAGCCACGAACAATGTGAATCACAACAGAACAGAATGCATAGAAATCAAAGCTAAGACAGAAAAGCTGGCGGCCCTACTCCGGCAGGCGGCGCGTGCGAGCAACGACCTCTACGAACGCCCCACGCGCCGCATCATCGACGACACAGAGCAAGTCCTCGGCAAAGCTCTCAGCCTGGTCTTCAAGTGCAGAGCCAACGGCTTACGGCGAGTCTTCACCATCATCCCCCAAGCCGCTTTCAGGAAAACCTCGCAACAGCTCGAGAACTCCATCGGCGACGTGTCGTGGCTCCTCCGAGTCTCCTCCCCCGCCGACGATAGCAACGACGACTATCTGGGTCTCCCTCCGATCGCCGCAAACGAGCCAATTTTGTGTTTGATTTGGGAACAAATCGCGATTCTGTGTTCTGGGTCGATCGACGAACGAGCCGATGCGGCGGCTTCTCTGGTCTCGTTGGCCAGTGACAATGATCGGTACGGAAAGCTGATCATCGAGGAAGGAGGTGTGCCGGCGCTGCTGAAATTGGCGAAAGAAGGACGATTGGAGGGTCAAGAGAGCGCTGCGAGAGCGATTGGACTTCTGGGTCGTGACCCAGAAAGCGTCGAACACATTGTGAATTGTGGTGTGTGCCAGGTGTTTGCGAAAATCCTCAAAGAAGGTCACTTGAAGGTTCAAGTTGTGGTGGCTTGGGCTGTGTCGGAACTAGCTGCGAATCACCCCAAATGTCAAGACCATTTCGTCCAAAACAACACAATTCGGTTACTAGTTCGTCATCTAGCTTTCGAAACCATTGAAGAACATAGCAAGTACACTATTCCAAGCAAACAAGGCATATCGATTCACACCGTCGTAACGGCCAATCCCACCACCACCAACAATGGCAATAAGCAGGATGAAGATGAGAAGCAATTCACTAGTCAAATTCCTCGACCAGCCGGCGAAGAAACCAAGACCCAAATTCACAATTTGGTTACTAACACTCTGGCCATGAAAACCCAATCTAAAGAAAACCCATCACAACAACAAAACAATGCACTAAACCAATCCAACCATGCCACGTCTAACCACAACCCGCATGTTTCGTTAGCCGGGAGTAGCATCAAGGGGAGGGAATGTGAAGATCCAATAACAAAAGCTCGAATGAAGGCTATGGCAGCTCGAGCCCTTTGGCACCTCTGTTCCGGTAACGCTGCCATATGCAATAGCATCACAGAATCGAGAGCGCTTTTGTGTTTTGCGGTTTTGTTAGAAAAAGGCCCGGACGAAGTCCAATACAACTCTGCCATGGCACTAATGGAAATTGCAGCAGTAGCTGAGCAAAATGCAGAGCTGAGGCGGTCTGCTTTCAAGCCCAATTCACCGGCTTGTAATGCTGTTGTGGACCAGTTACTTAGAATTATCGAGAAAGCAGACTCGGACCTCCTCATACCTTGCATTAGAGCACTCGGGCACTTGGCTAGGACTTTCCGAGCCACGGAAACAAGAATGATACCCCCTCTGGTTCGATTGTTGGAGGATACAGAGGCCGATTATACTAAAGATGCTGTGATTGCACTAACTAAATTCGCCGAAACCGACAATTATCTCCATGTTAATCACTCCAAGGCCATTATTGATGGAGGTGGTGCTAGGCATTTGATCCAAATCGTCTACTTTGGTGAACAAGCGGTTCAGCCACTGGCATTGATTTTGCTAGGTTACATTGCGTTACACGTACCAGATAATGAGGCACTGGCTCAGGCAGAGGTGTTGGTAGTGATCGAGTGGGCTTCAAAACAGGGGCATTTAACTCAAGATTCTTTAACTGAAACACTGCTAACCGATGCAAAAACTAGATTGGAACTCTATCAATCCAGAGGTTCCAGAGGATTCCATTAGTCTGCACAAAATTGTTGAGGAAAACATCAGAATTTGATTTTCCTTTTTGTTTTCCTTCTGTTTTTTCCATTTGTGATGGAGTGTATATACAGTTAGATCTTGTAACCTGTCGATCTTACTTTTTGTTTAGAATAATCCCCAATTACTTCTAGCATTCTTTTTCTTGTTCTTTTTCTAATTCTTTTCATGATTTTTTTTGGCTTGGTAAGTTGATACATATCCAAATTTTTTCCATCTACAATTGGATTGGAGCTTGTTTAGATCATTATTACGAGAGAGGTCAGTTCCAGGCTGCAGCTATGATGAGTGTCATCGTGAAGTAGCGGCATTGTGTACACCAACAATCTCTCTAAGGCACTCCCGAGACTCGAGCCCATGGTCATTAGACTCTAACACCACTTGCTGGAACTTTTATCATCCCTCCTAAAACCAGTGATGAAACCCAAAAAAAATAATTCAAAGGGCCTTATACCCGTTTATTTCGTTTTTAGTTTATATTTATAAACATTTTAAAAGTTGTCTTAAAAACATGTTTCATAAATTTTTTAGTTTATAAATAGTCATCTCAGTTTATAAATTTGAGAAAAAATATAAACTCAAAAAATGAGTTTATAGAATTTTTTTTTTTCAAATAATTCTGTTTAATTATTTTTTTTTTCCCAATTATAATGTGTATGATCCGATTGTCATAAATAATAAAAAACAAATATAAATATTTTAGGCCTGAACAAGCATATTTTTAATTTATGTTTTTAAAATTTTTCAAGCATTTTGTTCAAACCAAACGCTTTGTAGTTTATGTTTTTTTAAAAATAAACAAAAATCAGTTTATAAAATTTTTGTAAACGTAAACTAAAAATGTAAATGTTACCAAATGCTACCTTAAAATTTCAAAATTTTTTTTCTGATAATCAATAAAGATAGATATTATTTTTTTAAATCAATATTAAGTAGGAAATCTTAAACATTTAATATAAAAGTTTTAGTTTTTGTTTTTTTTTACAATTGGTTTTGTGAAAAATCAGAATTGAAAATATGGTAGTATTATATAACCGAGATATTATAGGAGATGCACAAGAGTCTTGTATACTTAATGACAGATTATATAATAATATATATATATATATATAGATAATAGTGATGATTTGGTATTACTATTGCACTGAATTTTTATTGTATAGTTTTCATACATAATAATGTGGTTTATTGTAATTTTTTTATTTTCAATCAAAACAATTATCATTATTTTCTTAATAAAAAAATGCCATTAAAAAATAATTTTAGATGTTATTTCTATATAAATATTATATTTGTTAATTATTTTCTTTATATACACACAAAAAAAAAAAAAAAAAAATTGCAAAGTTAAAGGGGAACACGTGTCCCACCTGGCTCCTTTGTAGCTCCCCCATTGCCTAAAACCCATTGGGGTGATATAGAATTTCGGTACATCTTTTATGACATTCGAGAGATGTCCTGCAAGTAATGTTATATTGGACTGAAGGCTATGAGAGATGTCCTTCAAGTAATGTCAAATAGTTACAACAAATAGGAGACCACCCTAGACATTATCACATGTCCCCATCTTTTACTGATGGGTTGATTGGGGGCCCATTCAAGTGGTCGAGCTGCATTACTGGCTGGGTATGGTATCTTTGGTAGGGCTTTGGGTTGAATTGCAAGTTTTGGGCCATGCCTGGGCCTAAATATTTGGCCCAAAGTATCATCTTGATAGGCTGGACAAAATATAGTCATGTGTACATCATAGCTATTTGTCCAAGAGCTCCTACAAAAATCTTCTTCTTTAAAGGCCCAAACGAAAAGCCTAAAATAAAATTTCTTGTCCAAAGGGCCAAATCTCCTCCCAAAAAGGCCCAATTGAAAAATAACTTTCCCAGAATTTATCATTTTAGTTAACTTTTTAACTTTTTATATTAAAAATATATATATATATATATATATATAAAGAGAATAACGTGACAATTTGTAGTAATTTTTTTAACTTTTTAACTAAAACCAATGTCCCAAACAAGAGTAACTTTAAGGAAAATTTACCTATAAATCTCATCTTAAGGAATGGTGATCCATTTAGTCTTAAAGATTTTTTTATAGACCAATTATTCACATTGATTTTAAACAAAGTAGAATTAATATACTATTTGAAAAATAAATTTATAGTTATACTCTTATTTCTATTATGTTCTCTTATATTTTTTTTTTTTTTTTGTGCTAAAAAGGTAAAATACACAATCTACAAGAATCAAATTTGGGATGAATTTTTATATAAGAATTTTTTTATTTGAAAATTATTTCAAAAGTATAAAAATGACTTAAAATATGGAATTTTTCAAACATTTTAAAAAGACGTGAGATTCTTTAAACATTTAAAAGAAGTACAAAAATTCCTTAGTAAGTTTTGGACAAATATATAATTTTGAATTGTAACACTCTAATGTAACACTTAAACATAACACTCAAAAAAAAATTCTTAGTATATTTTTCCTAAACGTAACATTCCAATATAACACTTGTAGAAAAACTATTTAGTGTAACGCTCTAATGCAACGCATAAAAAAACTTTCAAGTATACTTTTTCCAAACGTAACACCCTAAAAAATTTTCTTAACGTAAAACTCTACGTAATATATAAAAAAAAAAAAAAACTATTTAGTGTACTTTTTCTAAACGTAACACTCTAGACCTTAAAATTTCTACCAAATATCTCACATGGATGTGGGACCCATGCCGTGTGGGTCCCATGTGAGTCTCACACTCATGTGAGACATTTAGTAAAATTTTTGAAATCTTTAGCATTTTTGTAACACTTTAATATAACATTCAAAAAAAATTTCTTGGTGTAACACCTTAATATAATATACATAAAACACTCCTTAGTGTATCTTTCTCAAACGTAACACTCCAATTTAACACTAAAAAAATTCTTCAAACCATTCCAAAAGGACGTGGGATTCTTCAAACCATAACAAAAGGAATACAAAATTCCTTCGTGAATTTTGGACAAATGTATAATTTCAAACTCTGAGTATTACGTTAAGAAAAAGTACATTAAAGAGTTTTTTAGTGTTTTGTGTGTTATATTGGAGTATGTTATGTTTGGAATTACATTGATTGGAGTGTTACGCTTGGAAAAAGTACACTAAAGAGTTTTTTTTTAGATATTATATTGGAGTGTTATATTTAGAAAAAATATACTGAGAATTTTTTTTTTTAGTGTTACGTTGTTATGTTTGAGAAAAGTACACCACAGAATTTTTTAGTGTGTTACATTGGAGTGTTACATTATAATGTTATGTTTTTGTTCGTAATATGAGATTTGTTCCAAGAGGGAAAATTCAAAACTTCTATAGTGCAAATTGCCAAAATATGTAATTTTATATTTGAAGAAACTCACTGTTATCCCTAAAAAATTAAATCCAAACATATAAGTGACTATCCTTTTGTGTAATTTTCACTTTAATGGGACATTTGGATTTAAAAGAAGAAAAAAGTGGAAGACTAAATAGTTCATAATATCACATTTTAAAATTTATTGGTGTTTTTTTACTTTTCACTAACTAAAGTATAAAATGTAAAGAAAATAACTAATAAGTTCTATTTTGTTTTTAATATTATTGTCAAGTCTTATCAAGTTTCAATATGGGCGATAAGTTCTATTTTTCATAACATATTTCAAAAAAGTTCATTAATTCATAATGGTAGATATTATTTCAATTTTACCCCTCATCTAACATGAACAATAATTTCATAAATATTTTTAATTGTACAAATTATGGTATTATATTAAAAAAAATCATAATTTACAATGAACAAATTATCAATAAGTTCTATTTTATTTTAAAAATTATTATCGAGTTATATCAAATTTCAATATTAACAAATAAATCTTTTTTTATAAATTGTTATTAAAAAAATTCAATTTTTTGTAATAGTATATTTTATTTTCATTTTATCTTTTTTATTAAAATATGAACACAAAATTTGATAAATAATTTTAATTTATTAGAAATTTTGTAATTGAATTATTTTTAATTACTCAAATGAAATGATTATTCATAACAAAATTATAAGCATAAGATTAATAATTTTTACAATTAAAATTTAAAATTTTATTATTTATAAAATTATTGTTCATATTAAAATAAGAAGGGTAAAATTGAAATAAGACACACCAATATATATAGAGTAATAAATGTTTTGGAAACCTTCTTAGTTGTCCATATTAAAATTTGATAAGAATTTATAATAATCTTAAGAGAGAAATAAGACTTATTGATTATTTTTCTAAAAAAAGGATATATTTTATTTTGCTTATTTTTTTTATCAATATACCCTAGTGTTAATTATAGTTATATATTATTTTATTTCAATCATTTTATGTTGTCGTTTGAACCACCCCCAAGTTAATGAACTTTTTGGAGCTGAGACTTTTTTTAGTTTGGGACTAAAAAATTTGTTTGACAAAAATATTTTGACTTTTTGATTTTGTTGGAGAAAAAATAAAAAATAATTATTATTTAAATGTAATATTTTATCTTATTAACTTATTTAATCTATTTTATTTTTTTATGTTTTTTTAATCCCAACTGAAATAACTAAACAAAACTTAACCTATGTTTGGGAAGTGGTTTTTGGGGTTTTTTTTCTTTTTGACTAAAATAGTCACAAAAAATAAAATAGGCTTTTTAGCCTAATAAGATAAAATATCACATCTAATCGATAATTATTACATTCTTTCTCTTATAAAAAAGTCAAAAAAGTCAAATGTCATTCCCAAATAAAGTTTTTTAACCCCAAGTTAAAATAATCAAAAAGTCAACCCACTTCCCAAAGGAAGCCTTAAAAGTAAGTTTGGAATATAGCCTTCATATGGCACACCAAACTATTTGATTTTTTTTTTTTGACTATTTTAGTTTAAAAAAAAACAAAATAGGTTTTTTAACCCAATAAGACAAAACATCACATTTAACTCATAATCAATTCATTTTTCTCTTACAAAAATTTAAAAAAAATCAAAAAACCTATTCCCAACGAAACGTTTTTGCCTCAAACTAAAATAACCAAAAAGCTAAAAAATTAACCCACATCCCAAACCAATCCATAGAATAGTTGAGAGTTAAAAAAAATGTCACTATCAAAAATATAATTATTTTCTCACATTCTTTTTATAAAAATTTTAAATAATTAAATTTCAAAATAATTCTAAATTTTTTATAGGACATTGGAGGTGTTTGGGAAACCGAGGCTAAAATAGCCTCAAATACTAAAAAAATCAAATAATCTCAAATATCTTAAACCAATAATTTATATTGAAAAAAAAAAAAATCATTTCGACAGTGGGGCAACTACACTATCACGTTGACAGCGTAGCACAGTGTAGTTGACAGCCTATTGCCTAAGATAGTAAATGACGATTTTGCCCCTTTACACCAAATTTGAAAAATGTGAGGTTAGGGATAAATTTGTCATTTTAACTTCAAACATCATTTCAATACATTTTTCAATACAACAACTCAAATAAAAATACATCCCATCTTTCCAAACACAAAAACTAAAATAATCTACTAAAATAGTCAAAAAATCTCTAAAATAGCCGCTTTCCAAACACCCACATTATGTAATTGTGATTAGATGGTTGTTGAAAGGAGTAAGCGCATACCACCGGGTTCGGATGGTATGGTGGTATGCCAATCCCCTTGCCTAGTGGAGCTGCAGATGTACTGTATTTTTGGTGAGAATTTAGGGTGGTTGTTGTGTAGAGGTGTCCAACAGTCACTGTTGTGCAGTTAAATAGGTCTATTTTGATATTCATTTCAATAATCCGAACTGTTTATATTTTAAAATATATTAAGTAAATTACGAATGTATTGTATTTCTGTTGAATAATAGTTTGGAATGTCTATAATTGGCATTTACTAATGTCTTGGTGGAGATTTTATCTTGTAAGTGTTTTTTTTTTTTTTTCCCCTCGATTATGTATGGTATTTTAAGTTTGTTTAAATGTATATATTTGTTGATTAAGAGATTTGAATTTGAGATGTAAGAGGGAATAAGGGTTGTTTTGGATGATTTAAATAACTGTATTTTTTTATTTTTTATGAAATATGAATTGAGTTTGCATTAAGTTTAAAATGATGGGTTAGAGAGGTGATATAACTTAAATAAAATAATGTAACTTAAATAAGATAATAACTTTTTAATTTTTTGACTTTTTTCAAACATGTCAAACCAATCTTAAATCTCCAAACTCCAATCGTGACCTACAAGATCAACCATCCCGTGATTATTATCTTCTAAGTTGAATTAAATCTAGGACCGTGCTACGTAGCTCGAAAATGCTTCCCCCTAAATCCCTCTATTTTTTTTTTATTTTTTTTTTCAGAAGGAGGGGAAGGAGGAGGGAGGAGGAAGGAGAAGTGGACTGGAGGAGGCCATAACAGTGGGAGGAGGCGGAGGCGGAGGCGGGGCCGGAGGCGACGGCAGTGGTGCTGCGACGATCGACAGCGGTAGTGAGCATACGATCCTCTCCTCCTCTCTCCCTCTCCCTCTCCCTCTTTCTCTTTCTCTCCCTCTCACTCTCCCTTTGCTCAGACTAGACGAAGAAGAAGAAAAAAAATAAATAAAATAATATTCAAAACAACATCATTTTAAATATTAAAAAAATTAAAAAAAAATATTTTCAAGCTCTCAAATATTATCCTTAAATCTAATCAACAATTCATCGACAATTAATTATTTCGAGATCAAGCCGTGTGATAGCAATGGTACGAACTTGAGATCGGGGCGAAAGCAATGATACGAACTGTCTTTTTTCTTGTTGAAAAAAAAAAAGAAAAAGAAAAAATTGGAGTGGGCGCGTCACGTACATTGACAAGTCCCACATCACATATATGTCTTGACCGTCAACTTACCTTTTTGACCACTCTGTCCCAACTGTTGTTCCTACTTTTTAGTAATTTCCTTTGGATTAAAAAAAATTATTTAGTTTGTTTGGTTCTAATTTTTAAAATTTTTATTTTTATATTTTTATATTTTTAATAATTTTTTTAGATATTTTAAGTAAATTTTCTTAAGTTTTAGATATGCCTAACATAAATACGTTTAAAAAATATAATATTTATAAATTTTTTTTTAAAAATATACTAAGGTCTTGTTTGGCATGATCTAAAAAAGTCAAAAAGTCACTAGCCTATTTAAGATATATCATCTTATTTAAGTTACATCACCTCTCTAACACGTCACTTCAAACCCAACCAATATTTCATAAAAATTCAAAAAGTACACTTATTTAGATCATCCCAACCACCCCTAAATATCAAAAAATATAAAAAATACTAAAATTCAATACATTTTTCATATTTTTTTATATTTATTAATTTTTGAAAATATTTTTTCACATATATTTTACTATTTAGATATATTTAAGTAAGGTACATATAAAAAAATAAAAAAATTACTTAAAATTTTAAAAATATTTATTAAAAATAAAAAATAAAAAGAAACTCTATTTTTATAAAACTGAAACCAAATATACTGATTTCCTTTTTTTTTTTATTATTATTATTCCTTCATATAATTGATGTTAGATGTTTGGCATACTGTTAGAAAACTTATTATTTTATTAATATTTTTTTAAATTATGTTAAATTTGTTTATTTTTTAAGTTTGACTTGTGCATAACAATCTAAAAATTAAAAAATATATATATTTAAATCCAAAAAAATGTTTACTAAAACTGAGAACAATAAAAAAATGTGTTTGTTTTTTCAAAAAAATCTTCTAATCCGTTTCATAGAGTAGAATCAGAAATATAAAGTTTTTTTTTTTATATTTATAAACTTCACTAATAATGAAAAGAACTAACAAAAAATCACTAAATAATAAGTATAATATTATATGCATCAATTAGTATACTAATTAGTGTACTAGCAAATGATATGACATAATTTTAGAAGTTTTGAATATTTATAATTCGGTGGTACTACATGTACTAATTAGTGTACTAACACTAATTATGACATTATTATTAATCTCACTCATTGATTACATTACAAATATCAAAAACCTCTTAAATTATGTCACTAGTTATGACATTATTATTAATTTCACTCATTAATCACATTACAAATACCAAAAATCTCTTAAATTATGTCACATCATCAATTAGTACATTAGTTAGTGCACTAATTTGTGCATATAACATTATTCTTTATAATTTGTATTATAGGTGGGTTTAGTAATAATGTCATAACATATATTGGTACACTAATTGATATATCAATTGGTGTATGTAGTACCACCGAAAAAATAAATCCCAAGTGCTTTTATAATTCTTTAGAAAACTAATATTAATATGCTAATCATGCAATTCATATTGATAATGCAGTTTGATCGGGGTAAGATTGGTCGGACTAATCGAAAGGTTCAATGGATTGACTGTCCTTCGTCTTTCAAATTGCACATTTAACAAGTCCAGTAGGAAGGTTCCAATGGGGATGGACCCTTCCTGTGGACCCTTTGCTAAACAAGTTAGAAGTGAACATAGTTGAAATCACAATTAAAGAGAGAATGTGGAGGGAAAATAGAGAGAGAGAGATTACTTGTTTCTAAAAATCCCTTTTGAAGTTTTCTTACATCACTTATTCATCATTTCCTTGTCTATTCATACTGTCCTATTGGTCGAAACTTAGTCGCATACTGTTCGTCGGCCATGGCTGTTTCACTATGCTTCCTCTTGAGATGTCTTGTTGCATTTAATGTTTTGATAGTCTCATTTAATATTTGACGCGTGACTTCAATAACTCTGCAAAATTTGCCTACCAGGTGGCCAATTCCCTACTTCGACATGTGCTTAGCTGTAACTGAACTTGAACCACTATGAGTTCTTTGTTCTCTGCTCGGCCTATTCCGGGCTTGGCATTCCAGAGCCATGCCCATCACATATATTTAACTAAGGCAAATGCTACTTGTTAGTAATAAATGAAGACAAATACTAATAAGTGTTATTATTTAATGGGTCTAATTAATAACATTTAATGTAACAAATCATTAAGGCCTAATAACCTTTAAAGAAATATATTTATATATACTTTATCATACATTTTAAAGTTAATTTCCTAAATAAACATGGAGCATGACAAACCATTTAATTGTAATATAATTATACTAATATATTAACTCTATGTGACAACCCTCACCTCTGATTAGTGCTAATCTGTGATTAAGCATGATAAGTGATTGATCTGACTGAAATTCTGAACTGAATGCATGAGTGTGTTGCTTGATTTCATTTTCTATTTGTTTGTCATAGATTGATCTGTTCATGTTTTAAGTTTTGAACTGTAAATTGAAGGCCTTATCGACGGCCGATTCAGAAATTGATTGGTGTTATGTGTTAATTAGAATTTATTTGATTTTATGGTAGATTTAATTTAAATTTGATTTGGAACGATTAAATTAGATTAAATAATGCTAAATCACATTAGTTTGAGTATTTACATGTTTGCCATTGAGTGGGCCACTTTGTTATTACATGTTTGGAGCCTTGTTCATATTTGTTACACCATTTCTCCATCTCCTAGAGCAAAACGTGAGAGAGTTAGAGAGTTGGGAGAAAATTGGTTTCATCTTGAGATTTGGCTTGGAGAATTAGAAGAATTGAAGAGTAGATTACATAATTGAGCTTCTAGACTTGAAATTGAGGGCCTAAGGTAGGATATTTATCCTTTAGTTTGTAAATTCAAGTTGGTTCTTGCATGGTTCATGAGTCATTAGTGTTTAGATTCAAGAATTGGTTTAAAGAGTTGATTTGGGTAACTAAATCATTCATGCATGTACACATTGTTGAGTTTTGAGGTTGATTTCATGGAAATCCTCACATGCATGTCTATATTTTAGCTATGGTCCATGAATTCATCATGTTTTTGAGTGAATTGACTAATTTGATCAAGTATTTGAAGTTTTGATTTCAATTGAACACTTGCATGTTACATATACACTATGTTCATGAAGTTTTGTGTGGATTTGTGTTTAATTGAACTACCTTTGGGCTTTGATTTTGCAAATTGATCTTTGAAACATGTCATATTATGGGTTTTAAAGTGTTTTCCAGAAAATTAGCCCAAAAGGATTGAATTTGATGTTTGAAATGTTGAATTTGAGCTTGGAGGTTCAATCTGGAAATCTCAAATTTTGGACCCACGCTCGAGCGTAGGACTTAACGCTCGAGCATACACTCTGAGTACATGCATCCCGCTCGAGCGGGGAAAGTAACGCTCGAGTGTGAAATGCGTGTATCCAGTACTTTTCATGTGTTTACAGTCCGCTCGAGCGAGGGAATGCACGCTCGAGCGAGGACTTGTGTCTCACGCTCGAGCGGAGGTCGAGCGCCCATCGAGCGTGAATTGCATGCATCCAGTACTTTTGCCTAAGTTTGAAGTCTGCTCGAGCGGAGGAAGTCACGCTCGAGTGGGGATCCTTTGTCTGCATGTCCGCTCGAGCGTATAATGACACGCTCAAGCGTGAACCCCTGTTTCAGCAAATTTTGAAAAGTGTTTAAAAGTGCATCTTTGCATCTTCTTTCCATCCTAGACATTCTTAGGCTATGTTTAAGGCATTTTAATGAGGACATTGATGTAGAACCACACTGAGTCAAGTTAAGGGTTAAGTTATTAAACCCAAGTGTATAACTTAGTATGTGTTCATTCTGTAACTGTGTAGGGTTGGCATCCGAGGACGCTCATTAGCCGCTTATAGCCCAGTGCTCTGTGAGTAACAATGTTGTAAAGATATGTTCAATCATGAATATTTTCTAAATGATCTACCGTACTGTTTTTTGAAATGATATTTCTTACTGAATGAATATTTGTCCAATTTGTAAACTGTATTCATGGCATCCTTAGCAACTTATTGTTACTATACTGTTACTGCTACTGTCACATAGATCTCTGTCGATTCTCATGTTTGGAACCATTACTGTTTACTGTTATGATGGCCATCAACTGACTGTTCGGTCTGTTAAGACCTACTGTACTGTTTGCTATTGGATGTACCACATATAACTGATATGGTTTCTAAATGACTGATATGACTGTTTAATGACTGAAAGGACATTCATTCTTAACCTCTTTACACAATTGTTATTCACTGGGCTTTAGCTTACTGTTTATATTTATATGTAGGTGTTCAGGCACCGGACCGATGCTAGGAGCGTCGGGGTAACTCTCTTTTTGTCAAGCCAACCATCGTGTCTCACTTCGAGGTTCCATGTCAGTCCAAGCCAGGGCTTTTTGGGGTGTCTCAGTTCACCCTTTTGCTTCTATTCTGCAATACTGTTTTGGACTTGTACTGTACAGTTTGATGAAGGGACTTGGTCCCTAACCTGAATGTTTGTACATATGGTGTATATATGTTTTGCTTATGAACGTGAATATGTTCGAAAAAGTCTTTTTGCATACAGACTGTCACAGCTCATTAGACATCTTTTATTACTGTTTTGGCTTTTGCCAGCCCCTGTACTCTACATTACTGTCTTTACTGTTAAGCATGCCTTCGGTAATCATGGATTACTAGCCGGTTACGATGCTAAACCCATAGGGGCGGGTTTGGGTCGTGACACTCTATCTTTATAATATATATATATATATATATATATCAAAAACGACAAGGGCTCAATTTGAGAACTTAGTTAAAAGTTAATTTTTAATCTATTTTAAATCATAACACTATTCTATTTTTATATCTATATAATAAGGGAGAAGAGGTTTTGAATTTGTGTGAAAATGTATCAGAGATACATTTCAATTTAACGGCTGAGATGAGTTGTTTTTAACCATGAAGGGCTGAGATGCTTTGTAATATTTTCAACGTCCCGCCCAAAACAATCCTGTCTCCTGCACCCAAACATTATTTGCACTCTATCTCTCTCTCTCTCTCTATCTCTCTCTCTCCAACTTCTCAGGTCTCAAGAGCTCTCTTTCTCTCTTCCTCTCCCTCCTCTCCAATGCCGCTTTGTTTCCACCGTTGCGCCGCCTCCGATCTCCACCAACAGCCACTCTTCATCTCCTCTCCCTTCCAGATCTCAGATCGTCCTCCGCCGTCACCATGTCTTCCCAAAGCAAACGCAGAGAGATGGTGAAACTGATAAGGTTCTCTCTCAGATAGGGTTCTCTCTCACTCTCTCTCCTTCACATTACAACATGCAAACATTAGATCTCTTTCTCTCTTTACATATTTATATATATGTGTGTATGTATAGGTGATGTTGCGGCAGACTCTAATTCGCTTGGTGCAGGTCAGGAACTACTTCGCCGGCGGCGGCGATTGATTCTGATTGATTCGAGGGCGAATCGGGTCCCGCTTTGCATCAACTGAATCGGAGACCGCCGTGAACTTGGTTCGCGGGGACTCAGTAATGAGGACGTTTCAAGTCGTTGAATTTTATTGAATTGTTGCCGCTTTGTTGATTTGTGGTTCAAGATCAACTGGATTCGTTCATTTCTAGGTTTGATTTTCATTCTATGGCATTTAAATTCGCTTCTGTAACTAGAGATTTGAACAATTCTATGGAGTTATTCACTTTCCTTTAATTTTGAATTGAGCTTACATGATTAGATAGTGTTTTATGGGTCTGGGTCTGGATCTGGGTCTTTTCTTGATTTCATGTTTATTGACTAGAAAATAAGAATTTCATTGTCTTAGCTCTCAATATTTTAGCTTAAAATTTAAAAAATCAAAAAAAAAAAATAAAAGTAAATGACCTATACCAAAAAATAAAAAGAAAAAAAATTCTCTCTATTTTGTACAATTTTTCATAGAAAATTTAAAAGTTATTCAAAATATATTAATTTTTTTACCTTATATTTTAATAAAAAAATTAAAATTTATTAAAATAACTTATTCCAAACGAGGTCTAATATCCTTTAAAAGTTTATTTATTTTTTATCTATTTGTGCATTTATTTTTTGTAGATGAGTTTTTGAATTGGCCCGTTAGGTAATGCTTAATTGGCTTAGTTATGTGATTGACAAGGAACCCAGTTGCTGCCACTGTATAATATTCTTTTTCTTTCTCCCATATATTTTTATATTCTAGGATTACCAAAAGGTTTACAAAACAATAAGTTGAAATTTGTGCTTAGCTCTGTACTTATTCCATACTTGATCCTTTAGCTATTGGTTGACATTGTGTCATGCATTTTATATCTGTTTGAAAATTGAGTACGTTGTGATTTCTGAAATGAGTTTGATGGGTTTTGATTTCTGAAATTTGAAATGGATTTGATGGGTTTAATTCGCAGAAATTTGAAGGTAAATGGATTTCTAATAATTTGATTTCTAATTTCTAATAATTTATCTTCCCAAAGTCAACGCAGAGAGATGGTGAAACTGTAAGTCTCTAACTTTAATTCGGTGTAAACTATTTTAATTGTTGTGGTTGGAGTGGTTGTGATTTCTGAAATGGGCTTGATGGGTTTTGATTTCTAATAATTTGAAATGGATTTGATGGGTTTAGTTAAATTTGTATGAAACAATAATATTAGGAGTCAATAACTCAAAACACACCCACACAAATATAAAACAACATTTGATGATAAAGAGGATTACATGGTATTCTTATGTGTTTGATTTCTACTTTCAACTAGAAATTCATTGCTCTTATTGCAACCATGGTATTCTTCTTCCCATAAAATTGTTGATTTGTAGGTATATGATTGATATCCTCTGTGGTTGGAGTGGTTGTGATTTCATCCATAAACTATTTTGATTTGTAGGAAATTATCATCCATCATGCTTGTTATAGGTATGATTTGTAGGTATATGATTGAACACAATAAAAATACTTTTTATTTTTATTTTTTTGGTCATGTGTCATGTGTTAATGATGAAATAAAAAAAATCATACCTACAATTTGATGAATGAATGTGTTAATAGTTAGGATTTGTAGGGTCAAGTTAGATAACCATGGCTTTAAATTTTTATTCTGTTAATTGTGAGGATTTGGATCTTTTTTAGTTAATTGATTTTGAAATTCTGTTAATTGATTTTTTTTTTCTTTTTCATGTTATCCCGTTACCTTTCTTTTGTTATTATAAATTTTTCTTTTGTTTAACGCCAACCAGGTGTAGCATACCTAAGTGAAATCTGTATTAGAAAGGTAACGGGATAACATTAAATTTGAAACTCTTTTTAATTATTTGAAGTAGGTAATTTGGATTGGAGGGTGGTTGCATAACTGAAGACCTCAATCTTCTGGACACATCAGCAATACTGCACATGGAACCAAGTAATCGACTTGATTTGTATTTACCTAATTAGTTTTGTGTTCAGTATAGAAACATAAATTTACTGTTTTTTGATATTGTGAATTTCTTTTTGTGCTGCTGCTTCTTCTCATGTTAACTTCTTCTCATATTGTCAATTTCTAAATGTAAGTTTTTTCTCTTTTGTGATTTGTTAAGATTTTTATTGGCTTTGAACATGAATTTAGCGTATTTTCTAGCTTCTGAATGAATTTCAGTTTTTTCCACCTAATTCCCAAATCATAATATCTTGATGAAGTGACACACACACAGGTATATGATATCTACACACAAGTGTGGCATCTCCAATGGTTATTGCCACATGGTACAAATGTCTTTTCTTTTTTTTTTAACCACCATATGATTCAATCTACACCGTACAACGTGTTTATCCGTGTCTAAATGTAAATTCTGAAATTGGAAAAATAACAACTTTGTAAATTTTAGGCAAAATGTCAACTAATCAAATGTGCTAAAATTTGGCATTTTGCTACACTTGGTGCCCAAATATATTACAATGCCAAATTTTGGCACACCATTGGAGCGGTTCTTCTTCTATGCTCAAATCCCAAATTTTGGCTTTGGTGTGATGTTGTGCACACAATTGGAGATGCTCTTATTTGCATCATATTAAGAATGGAGAATGTCAGGAGATTATGGTAAGTTTTACATGGCCATCAGTGAAATTATTTTTTCCCGTTAGTAGAACATATCAATGAAAACCATTTATTTTCCACGCCTCAATTGAAAGCACAAGTAGGAAGAGTTGAGTAGGTGAAATTGAAATTTGGTTCTTTGTTAGGCATATACTTCACATTCATCATTTCATGATATGTACTCCACAGGAAATGATGCACATGCAAATAAACAGCAGAGTTTGGGCTGACATCTAAATCTTTTTTACCTTAGAATTAGTTTTAAGATTCCACCATTTGATTTGCATTTGTTTAACGCCAACCAGGTGTAGCATACCTAAGTGAAATCTGTATTAGAAAGGGTGGTTGCATAACTGAAATTTGAAACGGGATAACATTAAATTTGAAACTCTTTTTAATTATTTGAAGCAGGTAATTTGGATTGGAGGGTGGTTGCACAACTGAAGACCTCAATCTTCTGAACACATCAACAATACTGCACATGGAACCGAGTAATCGATTTGATTTCTATTTACCTAATTAGTTTTGTGTTCGGTATAGAAACATAAATTTACTGTTTTTTGATATTGTCAATTTCTTTTTGCGCTGCTGCTTCTTCTCATGTTGACTCCTCTGAGTATATCGAATATATCAAGTATAACATCATACTGTTCTAGCTTTAATTAATCTCATTAGCGAAGGTCTTTTTATTTTCTTAGAATTCTTCATTAGTATGATTTTTAATTTAATTTTTTTCCCCAATCGTTTATTGTTTCAATTATGAAGTTATTTTCGAATTCCAATTTTGGTTTTAGATTTTGATATCTGCATTTTAGATGTTTTTTTCCCTCATTGAGCTACAGGTAACATATTATTAGCTTAATGAAGAATAATATATACAAAGTTCTAAATTGAAACTGTATTTGTGTTTGTGTTGGAAAAATTAAACATTTTTTATTTCTGAAATGTGAAATGGGTTTCATTTCTAAATGTGTTTTGATTTTTGAATGTCTAAACTGTGTTCACATTTTTTTTTTCCTTTTCTCTGCTCTTGCCTTCATCCGTTGTTTTTGCTTTTGCCTCTACCGAAACCACATGGAAGAAGTGATCAAATTTTGATGACATCCATTGTGTATAGCATTATAATGCTTGGACAAAAATATTGCATCTTCAATTTTATAGTAACTGTCATCTCAAAATGTTTGGAGATATTGGGATTAATCTTGGGATAAAATAAAAATAAAGAACTGAAAATTCATTTTTAAAATAAAGGCACGGTGTAAATAAAAATTACAAAAGTACAAAATAAAAGAGAAATAATCTTGGGATTAATCTTCTCATTTCCAATCTTCTCCTGTCCAATTTTATTACGGGTATACACTGTCATCCCAACATTAATCTTAGGATTAATCTTGGGACAAAATGTTTGGAGATATTGGGATTAATCTCGGGATTAATCCCAACATCAATTTTATAGCAACTGTCATCCCAACATTAATCTCAAAATGTTGTCATTCGGGTTTGAAGTAATATTTTCATGTCATAGAGGAGATATTATAAAAAAAATTATTTCCTCTTCACAATGTTTTATTGATTTTACAATGTTTGTTTTAATGATAAAAGAGTTTTCTTTTTCAATGATCTATTGTTTGATTGTTTTACCTGTTTTAATGATAGAGGTTTATTTATTTTCTATTTTTTAATTAAGGTGTGAATTGTTTTTCCTGTTTTAAGATATTATATAAATTTTTCTTTCCTCTCATTGCAATATACAATTGTTAATTTTCAAAATTCCTCGCTCCTCTTTCATTTTTGATTTCATTGTTTTTACCAGTTACCAAATAGAAATTTCTAACTCTAGAGCAGGAACTGAACTGATTCTCACTAAGGTAATCTCTTTCTCCTTCTCTTTCTGCTCTGTTTTGTTACCCACAAAAGGTAGTATGGGTTTTTAATTCTTCGAACTCTAGAAAATGAAAACCTCAACATCATTTTGATAGGTAAGAAAACCCACCATTTTGATAGCAATTTGTTAGAAACCTTTTTTTATTCTTCAAGTCACTGCCTCACTTCTTAGGGGTTTGTTTGGTTGCTCACTTCTAATTCTGTATAATCTAAACTGCTAACCCCAAATCTTGACAAAACTTTACCCTTATGAAACATTCATATATATGGATGTATGCTTAAGTATTTGGTTGTAATCTTTGTTTAAAAAATAGTACAGTTAATTTTATTTAATGAACCTTGGGTTTAATTTTAGTTAGATTTTCCCATTAACATTGATTTCAAAGAAGCAATTAGAACCTGTTTTTGAGTTTTGAGATCCTTGGGTTTCATTACTTTGGTTTTTCTATGTTGTGTGCTTTTGGATAATTTATGTAACATTTTTTTAATTAAGATAGTATTGTTATGTATAGTTCACAAGTTGAGGCTCAATTTTACCATCAATTGGTCGACCGACTTGACAAGATCGGATGAAAAAAAACTCACCCGCTTCTAATCAAATTATGATTTGCAACCCGTTTGGGAATTATGGTTTGAATGAGAGTGAAAAAAAATTGAGTTGACTCGGCCCTTTAGCTCTTTAGGGTGGGTGTGTAAAAAAAAAAATTTAAAGTCTATTTCAAAATTATAATTTCTAATTAAAAATTTAAAAATCAATATAAAATGTTTTATCATTTTTTTACAGATTTTTTTTGGGGTCAAAAATTAGAAAATTAACTAAGTTAGCAATTTTCAAATAGAGCCTAAATACAGCTGAGAAGAGTTTTATTGGGACATTTCAATGGTTAAAATCAGTTTTATTCAGTTTGAATGGTCTAGATTTAGCTATTTGGGTTCCCACCCAACTCTCACGTCTCTCACATCTCAAACACGCCTCAACTCTCACATGTCACAGACATCTTCTCTCTTTCACCCTCATTTTGATTTCAAAATTTGAAACTTCATTCTCTTTCACACATCTTCCTCTCATTCTCACCACACCTCTTCCTCTTCCTAAGCTCTCTCTCTCTCTACCACAATAGCACCATCTGACTTTCCTTTATACAGGTCAATTCACACAGCTCCAAGGTAGAAGGTTAAATTCTCACTTTTTTTTTCCCCCTCTTTTGTTATTGTTCCATTGTATTTTCATTTGTACCATGTCAGGTTAAGTTTTTTTTGGAAGAGGGTGTGAGAATCAATGAGTTTTATTTGGGTTTTCTATTTGTATAAAATGTGATATGATTTGTGTAAATGTGAGGGTGTGAGAATCTAGCAATTTTATTTGGGTTTTGATATGATTATATATTTGTGTAAATGTGATATAGTCTAAGGATTTCAAACTCCAAACAAAGCCCCTCCTTTGCAACAAAGCACATAGCCTTACAAAGAAACCCAGGTAATATTTTATTTTTTTCTTATCAGCCCAGAAACTTTTCTTGCTGCAGAAACTTTTCATCCCATAAACTTTTATTGCTGGTCTTCTCTCTCTATTAATGCATGGGCTACATTCCAATGTTTGTGAATGCATAGGACACATTCCAAGCTCATCATTGGTTAGTTGTATACATATGTGTCAAAACCCTTTAATAGTAATTCTGCTAACTATGTCTCTGTATTTAATTTTGTGGCTTGCTAATCAAACATGCACACACTTACCTTTTTTTCTCTCTTTCGTTTGCAATATTTTTTTTGGTTCGGCAACCCCATGCTTTGCCATGCAGAAATCTGTAACTGACTAATCATCCTCTAATTTACAACAATTTTAGTATAATATAAAAGAATTAGTTTCAACCAAACTATTAAATAGTTCCAAATTGACAAATGTAAATCTTCATCCACTTTTCATAAGATAACATACAAGATAACAAAATTCTAAGAAATTGTTAAGTAATTGAAGCACACAAAAAAAGGAACTCATATCCTATCGCGCTTCCATTATAGAAATGGTCAAATTATTTAGTGAACAATCTTTCGACGTGCCCTCATTTGAAGTCATCGTGAATAATCAAGCAATGTATTCACTGTGTGTGTATATATAGATACTAGGATTCTATGCACACACAAAAAATGTTTATTAATCTTGCATGGGTGATTTAAAGATAGTTCAAACCCCAAAAGACAATCAATTAGATGTTTAAATTACAAGATTATCATGCTAAAAATTATTACAGAGAACGATAAAATTGGTGGTTGGCATTTAAAGGGGTAAGATGAAAATAGCAAAAATACAAAGAAGAAGAGATTGAGAGATTACAAATATGACAGCTGAAATGTTTGCATAGAAGAAGGCAAAAGGTGAGGTCACTACTGATTGTCCTATATATAATGCAAATGACTTCCAGATTGGAGACACACTAATAGACCTTCTTGAGGGTTCTTTAACTTTACCATTCTATGTCAATAACTCAAATTTTTTTTAATGTTTTTTAATTTCCCAACAGTGGCTTCAAGACACACCGTTCAACACCAAAATAGAGGTATTTTACATTGTCTCTTGAATTTCCCTTTCTCTGCTCTTGATCGTTGTTGTTGGTTGATTATGTTGTTTGGATTTGTTGTTTGAATTCTGAATCCTGAAGGATTTGTTTTTTGGATTTGTTGGTTGATAATATTTTGTATTACTTTTAAGATTTCATGTACAGCACACAGTGCTTCCCTTTTGCAATAGTCAGCCTTCTATTTGACATGTAACTTTATAGAGATATGTCCAATTTTGGAGTTAATAATAATGTATTTTGGAGTTGAGCCCATCTCAGTCTCAATTAAACAATGGACGTTTTATTTATAGGCTTTTAAGTCTGTAGAAAATTTGCCAAAAATTTACCAAATAGGTTTTTGTTTTCAAGCTTCTTTTTTTCTCCTTCCTTGAAAGTTCAAACATTGAGTTTGGATGTGCTTTGATTGTTGGAAAACTTTGTTCTTTACCTGCTTGCAAAACTTTTTGCTTTATTGTTGACGGTAAATGAAAGAACAGAACAATAACTTAAAGATCGCATAAACACGTAATTAAACTAAAATAAAACTATTTGGGCCTTAATTGAATTTCATTTGAAAACTCACCTATTTTCTTATAAACTTTAATTTCAAATCCCTTCATTTGATTGGAAACTTCCACAGCTTCTGTAAACTTAAATAGATGTTTTTGAGTTTGTTTCATGGTGGGTCACCAAAGCTCAACAATGGTTGTTTGCCTATGCCATTTTCTTGGTATAGAAACAGGAATTTTCAAGTTGAAGGCATAATTTCATCTCTATAATTGATAATTTATTTTTAAGACAATAAGGGTTACAATTATATTAAATTAATAATTTATTAAATACACTACAACAAAAAAGGTATATGGTGACGAAAACGTATGACGAAAAAATATTTCGTCTCCAAATATGCATGTTTTAGTGATGAAAATAAGATTTTGTCTCCAATTGTATTATTTTTAGAGACGAAAACCAAATTTCATCACCAAATGCTTAAAATCAAATAAAATAATAGGTGACAAAAATTCTATTCATCTCTAAATTTTATTTTTCGTCACAAAACAATTTCCTGCCCTTGGAAAATTTGGCGGAAGATTAGGCGCCATTTTGGAGACGAAATTTTTTGTCACTATTGTAAAAAATTTTAGAGAGGAAATAATTTCGTCTCCAAATATATTATTTTTAGAGAGAAAAATCAAATTTCATCACCAAATATTTAAAATCAATAAAAAATAAAATTGAACAAGAGAGGTATATCTCTGTTAGGATGCATCTCTTTTACTTTCTCTGTTACTCCCTCACCCATCCATCTCCTTCACACCGTCCATCCATCTTGGTCACACCGGCTAACCCACGCGTCGCCCGCCGGCACACACTACAACAGGTATCTATCTCTCTCTCTCTCCCCCTGCCCTCATCTCATTTTTCCAAGCTCCCTCTCCCATCTTTTCGCTTTTCTGATCTCCATCTCCTCTCTTCTCTATCTCGCTATCCCCTTTCTCGTCTCTCACTTTCATAACTCATTTTTCCCCAATTTGATACCCGAAATTGTTAGATGCTTCACTGCTTGTGACCTCCCAACTTGGTTTTTCTCCAACCCTAATCAATATCCTTCAAATAAGGATTTTTTTTTTTTTTTGTGTTTATTTTCCTGAATTTTTTAAGATCGCAGCTTCAATTTTTGTATTGTAGCTCAATCTTCAAATCTCCATATTGATTTTTTTTTTATAATTATAAGTCAATTGTTTTGCTATGGGGTCTGAAAATTGCTTTGATTTTTCTTTGAATTTTTGACCTTGGAATCCAATGAAACAGTTCTAAAATCCAAACTGAGAGAGCTACTTAAGCTCATTGTGAATTATTTTTGATGTTATTTGAATTAGTGTTTGTGGGTATTTGACTGCTTACTGGATATGTTCATAAGAAGTTCAATCAGCAATATAAAGCTACAATTGGGGCTGATTTTGTCACCAAAGAACTACAATTTGATGACAGGCTTGTCACTTTACAAGTGGGTTCTCAGTTCCATTTCAGTTTTATTATTCTGTGCCTACTTTTATTTAGAGCATGTTTGATCAATATCTCTCTATTTGCTGTGTGATTGTGTGCTTTGCTTTGGTAGATATAGGACACAGCTGGGCAAGAGAGGCTTCAGAGTCTCGGCGTTGCCTTTTATAGAGGGGCATATTGTTGCATTCTTGTATACGATGTTAATGTCATGAAATCATTTGATACTCTTAACAATTGGCATGAAGAATTTCTCAAACAGGTTAGTTATTCATCTTTATCTCGTTGCTGCCAGTGTTGAACAATTTGTCATATATCTTTTATTTTTTGGTCTATTTGTCTCAGTGAGTGAGTGTAAGTGTAAATGCATCAATAAACAACTTCTGAGGCCCATTGTTTAAATTGCACATTATGCATAACTTACAAGATAGTTAATCAATCATTTCATAATCTTGAAATATATGGAGCTGTTTTAGGCTATCATTTTCTTTTTGTATCGAAGGATTCAATTTGACGTACTTTTCTCTCAAATACTTGGTTCATTGATTCTTTTTGTGTATAGAATTTTTCACAACTACTAATTTTGAACAAATACGAGGGAGTGTAGTTGTTTCAAGTTTTATGAGGATCACATAACCATAAAATTATCGATAATATTTTGGTTGTTCTGCTGTAGTGGTTGTTTTCTTTATATAGGTTGATTCTTCCTACTTCATATATATTTTACAATGTTGTGGCTGTGGTTGTTATACATGTTCATTTTTTGCTTCATTAATTCAATCTTCTTCTTCACCCCTTAATTTCTCAATTTCTTCATTTTTTTCCCCCTGAATCAGATCAATCTCTCTCTAGAAGATAGGCTATTTGAATGTCTGCCTATGTATTTTGATTGTTTGGTTCAATTCCATAGAACAAAAAGGTAGGTATTTATGTATAACCTGATATATATATATATGTGTGTGTGTGTGTGTATATGTATGTATGTATGTATGTATGTATTGTGGGGAATATGTATGCATATATTTCTGTATATGCGAGTAATCATTGGTGGAGCTGCATAACCCCACTCAAAATTGGGATTTTTTTTTCTTTAGATATGTATCTTTATGCAAAAGTTTAGGAGTTTCAAAAATTTAAGTCAGAGGAATAATTAGAAAAATTAAATTGGGGATTTTTTTTTTTTTTTTGTGATTGAATCTTGGATTTGTGGAGGGAAAAGGAAAGTGATTGGAAAAATGAATGAAAGATAAGATTAAAATAAAATGAGCCGACTGTATGAACAGTGTCTAAAATTAAAAATTAAAACTGGGAGCCTTGTTGTGTTGTTGGTGTTGGTGGTTTTTTTTCTTTTTTTTCCCCCTTAATTATTACATAAACCATAATAATAGTTTGACTTTGATAAAAGGAAAACCCCAATTGTAGTCATCTGGTTATGGGATGTACAAGATGTTGGGTATACCTCCTTATTGGAGTGTGGGACCCAATTGGTTTATTCAAAGAGTTTAATTTGGTTTGGTATTAGTTATAATATATTTTTATATATTATATCTAATTTTGTGGAGACCCAATTCAATTTGGAAACAACTAAGGTTTTGATAAAAAACCCTAGATTCATAATACATATTTTTTGGTATTGTTTTTCCCAAGAGAAAAGTATTATACGACTGCCTCATTATTTAGTTTTCCAAGGTGAGCAACTATTGATCATTATTATTTGTGAGATTACTTGCTTCAGTGGTGTGGTTTTTCGGCTACTTCGTTTGGTTCATTTTCGGTGCTGATTTGGGTTATTATTTTGGGTCTTCTTCAACTTTGGTTCTGAAGATTTTGGTTCATCTATTTGGTGAGGTCTTTCCTCTTGTTTATTTGTGATTATTTGGAATTCGCCTAAGTGTGGTTTGTGAGACCATTCGTGTCTCGTTTGTAATCGTTTGGAAACTTATTTGGTTGATAGTGAAATCGGATTTCGATCCCGTGGACGTACCTTACATTGAGGAAACCACGTAAAAATTCTTGTGTTGCTTTTGATTTAATTTTTTCACTTTAGTTTTTATTCCCATTGATTGATTTACTTGTGGGGAATCATATATTTTCCCTAACAACTGGTATCAGAGCTTACGATTTATTTGGGTTTATTTATTTGTGTAAATCAATGGAGAGGAATGTGGGTCATATGTCTAGCTTCAATGGAAGCAATTGGGTAACTTGGAAAACTAAAATGGAGGACCTATTATTTTGTAAAGATTTGTATGGACCCATTGAGGGTGATAGTGGCAAACCCGATGGTATGAAAGATGATGAATGGAATAGGCTTAATCGAAAAGCCGTTGGTGTTATCCGTCAATGGATTGATGACAGTGTGTTTCATCATGTTGCTACTGAAACTTCAGCACATGATTTATGAAAAAAATTAGAAAGCCTTTATGATAGGAAATCAGCCACAAATAAAGTTTTTCTGTTTCGTAAGTTGGTTAATTTAAAATATAAAGAGGGCAGCCCTATTCCGGAACATTTGAATGAAATAAAGAGTATTGTTAACCAACTTGCTTCTATGAAAATTGTTTTTAATGATGAGTTGCAGGCTTTGATGCTACTTAGTTCTTTGCCCGAAAGTTGGGAGACTTTGGTTGTGACAGTTAGTAATTCAGCGTCCGATGGAGTTGTCACAATAGGCCAAGTCACCAGTAGTTTGTTAAATGAAGAAACTAGAAGAAAATCAGCGAGTTCCTCTCATTCGGAAGCATTTGTTGTGAGAGGCTGAAGCAAAACAAGGGAGAGGAGTAAGACTCCTCATGGTCGTGATCAAAGCTGTGACAAATCAAAAGATGGTTCTTTTTCAAAGAAAGACATTGAGTGCTATTATTGCCATGAGAAAGGGCACATGAAGCGAGAATGCCGAAAGCTCAAGAATAAGGAAAAAAGGCGTGACAAAAGTGTGGATAAGAAGCAAGAAGACACAACAGTAGTTACTACCGATGATCTCATGCTCGTTTGTGAAGATGATTGTATCAATTTTGTGGGCCAAGAGAGCAATTGGGTGATTGATTCCGGTGCTTCTTTTCATGTGACTTCTCGAGTTGATTTCTTCACTACCTACACTAAAGGAGATTATGATTCTGTTTGAATGGGTAATGAAGGTTTGTCCAAGATTATTGGCATGGGTGATGTTTTCTTGGAAACAAATTTGGGCTGCAAGTTGTTACTTAAAGATGTGAGGCATGTTCTCGACATTCACCTCAATTTGATCTCTACTGGGAAGCTAGATAATGAAGGCTTCAACAACAAATTTGGTGATGGAATATGGAAACTCACAAAGGGTTGTTTGGTGGTGGCTAAGTGCAAGAAGACTCATACACTTTATTCGATGCAAGGAAAAATTTGTAAAGATGTTGTCAATGCACTTAAAGATGATACTTCTATCGAATTGTGGCACAAGCGACTTGGCCACATGAGTAAAAAGGGGCTGCAAGTATTGTTCAAGAAAGAGCTTCTACCCAGTTTGAAAGGTATACATGTTAAAACTTGTGTTTATTGTTTGGCGGGTAAACAACATAGAGTTTATTTTCATAAAAAATTTGCTTCTAGAAAAGAAAATGTTTTGAAGTTGATTCATTCGGATGTTTGTGGTCCTTTGAAAGTTAGAACATATAGTGGTGCACTTTATTTTGTTACTTTCATTAATGATTATTCAAGGAAAGTTTGGGCTTTTCTACTAAAAACTAAAGATCAGGTTCTAGAAGTATTTAAGCATTTTCAGGCCATGGTTGAAAGAGAAACAGGGTAGAAATTGAAGTGCATCCGATCAGACAATGGTGGTGAATACATTGGGCCATTTGATGAGTATTGTCGCAGTCAAGGTATTTGGCACTAAAAGACAGTTAAGAAGACTCCTCAACAAAATGGGGTTGCCGAGAGGATGAACCGCACCATTGTGGAAAGAACAAGGTGTTTGCTTTCACAAGCTAAATGCCAAGATCTTTTTGGGGTGAGGCAATAAAGACAGTGGTTGACGTGATCAATTTGTCTCCTTGCTATCCTTTGAATAGTGATGTTCCAGAAAGAGTTTAGACCGATAAAGATATATCTTATGAGCACTTGAGAGTGTTTGGTTGTCGAGCTTTTGTTCACATTCCAAAGGATGAGAGGTCCAAGCTTGATAGTAACTCAAGACAATGTATTTTTCTTGGCTATGGGCGTGATGAATTTGGGTATAGATTGTGGGATCCGGTCGACAAGAAAGTCATTCGAAGCCGTGATGTTGTGTTTCTTGAAGACCAAACAATTGAAGACTTTGGTAAAGGTGATCAACCGAAGCCAAAAACTAGTGATCTCATTGACATGGATCCATCTCCTTCATCTTCGGTGGATGGTGAAAATGGGGGAGATGTACAGCCACCTATTGAAGATGTAGAGGATGATGCTAATCCTAATGAAGTTGAACCAGAAATTGAGGAAGAGCATCCAACTCAAGAACCGCCACTACAACTTGAGTTGAGGAAATCTACAAGGGACCAACAACCTTAAAAAAAGTATCCTCCCAATGAATTTGTGTTGATTTCCGATCAAGAGGAGCCCGAGAGCTACCAAGAAGCAATTGAGCATGCAAAGAAAGGCGATTGGAAAAAGGCCATGGACGAGGAGATGAATTCCTTGCTTAAAAACCAGACTTATGATTTAGTGAAGTTGCCTAAAGGGAGGAAAATTCTGAAAAATAAGTGGGTTTTCAAATTGAAGAATGATGGCAAGAATCTAAGGTACAAGGCACGTCTTGTTGTAAAAGGCTTTGGGCAAAAGAAAGGCATTAACTTTGACAAGATTTTCTCACTGGTTGTAAATATGTCTTCTATTCGGGTTGTACTTGGCATGGTTACAAGTATGAACCTTGAAGTTGAGCAACTTGATGTGAAGACCGCATTTCTTCATGGTGACCTTGAAGAAGAAATTTACATGGAGCAACCAGAAGGTTTTGTGGAAAAAGGGAAAGAGAAATTTGTTTGCAAATTGAAGAAAAGTTTGCATGGTCTTAAGCAAGCCCCGCGACAATGGTACAAAAAAATTGACTCTTTCATGATGAATAATGGTTTTTCTAAAACCGCTTCGGACCATTGTGTGTTTGTGAAAAAAATTTCGGATGGCAAATTTATTATTCTTTTGCTTTATGTTGATGACATGTTAATTGTGGGTCAAGATTCTACCATGATTAACACGTTGAAATTGGAGTTGAGCAAGTCTTTTGCTATGAAAGATTTGGGACCAGCAAAGCAAATACTTGGTATGAAAATTGTTCGTGATCGCAAAGAGGGACTGATTTGGTTGTCTCAAGAAAGCTATATTGAGAAAGTTCTTGAGAGGTTCAACATGAATAAAGCAAAGCCAGTTGGTTGTTCACTTGCGGGTCACTTTAAACTTAGTTCGAATCAATGTCCTACAAGTGAAAAAGACAAGGAAGAGATGTTGAAAATTCCTTATGCTTCAGTAGTTGGTTCTTTGATGTACGCCATGGTTTGTACAAGGCCGGATATTGCTCACGCCGTTGGTGTGGTGAGTCGATTTCTTTTTAATCCGGGTAAAGAACATTGGGCAGCGGTAAAATGGATTCTAAGGTATCTTTGAGGGACTTCGAAGGTGTGTTTATGTTTTGGGGATGGTAAGCCGATACTTGATGAGTTCACAGATTCTGACATGGCTGGTGATGTTAATTCTAGGAAATCTACTTCGGGGTATTTGATGACATTTGCAGGGGGAACTGTGGCATGGCAATCTAAATTACAAAAATGTGTCGCTCTCTCAACTACCGAAGCTGAATTTATTGCCATTACGGAAGCTTGCAAAGAAGAGTTACGATTGAAGAAATTTTTGCAAGAGTTGGGTTTGAAGCAAGAAAGGTATGTGCTTTATTGTGATAGTCAAAGTGTTATTCGCTTGAGTAAAAATTCTACTTTCATTCGAGATCAAAACACATTGATGTGAGATACCACTGGATTCGTGATGTGTTAGATTCGAAGTTGTTACAACTCGAAAAGGTTCACACAGATGATAATATTTCAGATATGTTGACAAAGACTTTGTCGAGGGACAAACATTTGAAGTGTTGAACTTTGGCGGGTATGGTTGATATCTCTACCTAAGTCGGTAGGGGGAGAATTGTTAGGTATACCTCCTTATTGGAGTGTGGGACCCAATTGGTTTATTCAAGAGTTTAATTTGGTTTGGTATTAGTTATAATATATTTTTATATATTATATCTAATTTTGTAGAGACCCAATTCAGTTTGGAAACAACTAAGGTTTTGATAAAAAAAATCCTAGATTCATAATACATATTTTTTGGTATTGTTTTTCCCAAGAGAAAAGCATTATACGGCTGCCTCATTATTTAGTTTTCCAAGGTGAGCAGCTATTGATCATTATTATTGGTGAGATTACTTGCTTTGGTGGTGTGGTTTTTCGGCTGCTTCATTTGGTTCGTTTTCGGTGCTGATTTGGGTTATTATTTTGGGTCTTCTTCAACTCTGGTTCTGAAGATTTTGGTTCATCTATTTGGTGAGGTCTTTCCTCTTGTTTATTTGTGATTATTTGGAATTCACCTAAGGGTGGTTTGTGAGACCATTTGTGTCTCGTTTGTAATCGTTTGGAAACTTATTTGGTTGATAGTGAAATCGAATTTCGATCCCATGGATGTACCTCGTATTAGGGGAACCACGTAAAAATTCTTGTGGGGAATCATATATTTTCCCTAACATATGAGGCAACTAACATATTTAATTACTGTACTACTTTCGTTCGTTCTTTTTCCATTCAAGGTGAATCGCAACCCTTCATTTCCATCCATGTAGATATGTCTTGTTTATTTTCTTTTTTTCATTTTGTATAAGAATTTCAAGTGGGCCTTACATTGTTGGGTGGTTACTCCAACGTTATGTAATATGTGTATGTAGTGTATTTGTTATGACAAAGATGAGTGTGACTTTCAAATCCTTTTCTTACAATTATGCACGTCAAGAACATATCTATATATATATATATGTGTTTTTTTGTTAGTGTCAACTTTCAAATGCTTTTTTTTATTATGCACGTCAAGAATATATATATGTTTGTATATAGATGTGTTTATTATCAAAAAAATTAATCTTGAATTTGAAATGTTAGCATCTTGTGAGTTTGACTTCACTATAACTTCAAAAAGAAAAACCATTTTAAATGAGTATAGATATGGATACTCTGTTATTCTAATGCTTTTGGCTCCTTTATTTATCAAACAATTCATCTATTTTGTTGATTTTGGCCAAGGAGTTTAGAGATATATTTTATATTGTGGGTTGTTGGTCTCTATATTTTTTTTATTATTTTGCAGGATTTTTGCTCTAGCAACAGTATTGAGTTTGGTGCTTATCTATAACCTGCCTGAGATGGTATGTTACTTCACTCCTCTCTTTCTGTGTGTGTGTGTGTGTGTGTGTGTGTTTCTTATTGTTCTGTTGAGTATCATGACATGGACAACCAAAACTTGGAATTTTAACATACTAAAGAAAGTTCTGGTTCTACAGAAACAAACTAGAAAGTTTATGTGTTTACCTGTAGGTTTGTGAAAACCTTAGAATAGGAGCTACTGTGTATGGAAGCACGTGTATTTAAATAAGCAAATGTAATATTGGAGTCTTCAAAGTTTTATGGCCCTGGAAGTAAGTACAGTTTTGTTTGTATTAACTTTAGGACTTAAGATGGAAGTGAAGGATGTGATTTCTATTTTTTGGGGTGCAACCAACATATGGGATTGGCGTTGGTCATTGATTACGTTTCGAATGTTATAATAGGTAGAAGGCTGTAAAAGAGTACAAAAAAGTGTTCAAATAACGTGTGCTTCCATCTGTATGCCTAGCTGGAATAAAAGATCTTACCATCTTGAATAGCTGGGGACTTAACTTCTTCAAGCAGATATTGAATAGCTGGGACTTGACATCTTAACATGACTTGGATATCTAAAGCTAAACCTTCCTATATATAAACATGACTTCATTAAAGGGAAGGACTGAGGAAGTTGAAGAAGATGATAAATGTGACTTCTCTTTTTGCTTTAAAGTGTCTATTCATGTTTTCATGTTTCAGTATAATTTGAAAATCAAACCAAACATGAAACTTGAAAATCAAATTTGAACACCAGAGGTAAGTAGTGTTTTGTTCTTTCTCATCTTTTGTGTTGATACTAGTTGTTTTCATAAACGATTGTATGAGTTCTCTTCTTATGACTTGAATGATAACAATAACATAGATAAAGCAAGAAATGTTTGAATTTGAATTCACTGGGTTTGTAAAAAATGGAGTTTATAATGTGTAATTTCATCTTTATGTGAATTTTATGTTCCAAAATTATTAGTGTAGTTAAGGTGTTCTATTCAACATTCAAATGTGTTTCTATTTTTAGATTCTTTTAAGTTCCCTTGGATTGAGGATTTTGTTGAAAACATGAGATCACTAAACTGCTGAATGTGATGTTTATGCATGAAGTTAAGGTGTAGAAAAAGTATTGCAGTTTGAAAACCAAGTAGACAAATACACTTTTCCAACACTTAGGTTTGAAAATAGGCCACCGGGGGCCAAAATCGTAAAACAGCCACGATAAGGCCTGGGGAACACCTCAAACACTTCGGGAGGGACCAATGTAAGTTGTGGAAACATATGGAACTAGCACTGGACTCCCGATTTGCAAACTAAGTAGAAAAATGCACTTTTCCAACACTCAGGCTTGAAAATACGCCATCGGGCTCCAAAATCGTGAAACAGCCATAAGAAGGCCCGGGGAACACCTCAGTAGGAACCGATATAAGTTGTGAAAACTTATGGAATTAGCACGGGACTCTTTATTTGAAAATTAAGTAGAAAAATACACTTTTTCAACACTTAGGCTTGAAAATAGGCCATTGGGGGCCAAAATCGTGTAATAGCCACGAGAAGGCCCGGTGAACACCCTGAACACCTCGGGAGGGACCAGTGTGTGAAAACTTACGGAACTAGCACGTGACTCCCTATTTGAAAACTAAGTCGAAAAATGTATTTTTCCAACACTTAAACTTTAAAATAGGCCATCGGGGGGCCAAAATTATGTAACAGCCACGAGACGGCCAGGGTAACACCTCAAACACCTCGAGAGGGACCAAAGTAAGTTTTGCAAACTTACGGAACTACCACGGGACTCCCGGTTCAAAAACTAAGTCCAAAAATGCACTTGTCCACACTTAAGCTTGAAAAATAGGCCACTGGAGGCCAAAATCTGCAACAGCCACGAGACGGCCCGGAGAACACCTCAAACACCTCAGGAGGGACCAATGTGAGTTGCGAAAACTTATGGAACTAAAACGGGACTCCTGGTTTGAAAACTAAGTCAAAAAATGCACTTTTTAACACTTAAGCGTAAAAATAGGCCATCGGAGGCCAAAATCGTGCAACAACCACGAGACGGCCCAGGGAACACCTCAAACACCTCACGAGGGACCAATGTGAGTTGTGAAAACTTACAGAACTTGCACGGGACTCCCGATTTGAAAACTAAGTCCAAAATTGTACTTTTTCACACTTAAGCTTCAAAATAGGCCACTGGAGGCCAAAATTGAGCAACAGCCACAAGACGGCCTGGGAAAAACCTCAAACACCTCGGGAAGGACCAATATGAGTTATGAAAACTGACGGAACTAGCGCGGGACTCCCGGTTTGAAAACTAAGTCGAAAAATGCACTTTTTCACACTTAAGCGTGAAAATAGGCCATCGGAAGCCAAAATCGTGCAACAACCACGAGACCGCACATGGAACACCTCAAACACCTCAGGATGGACCAATGTGAGTTATGGAAACTGACGGAACTAGCACGGGACTCTCGGTTTGAAAACTATGTCCAAAAATACACTTTTTCACACTTAAGCTTAAAAAGTAGGCCATCGGAGGCCAAAATCTTGCAACAACCACAAGACGGCCTAGGGAACACATCAAACACCTCGAGAGGGACCAATATGAGTTGTGGAAATTTACAGAACTAGCACGGGACTCCCGATTTGAAAACTAAGTCGAAAAATGTACTTTTTCACACTTAAGCTTGAAAGTAGGCCATCGGAGGCCAAAATCGTGCAATAATCACAAGACAGCCCGGGGAACACGTCAAACACCTCGGGATGGACCAGTGTGAGTTGTGAAAACTTACAGAACTAGCACGGGACTCCCGGTTTGAAAACTAAGTCAAAAAATGCACTTTTTCACACTTAAGCTTGAAAATAGGCCATTGGGACCGAATATCGTACAACAGCCACAAGACGGCCGGAGGAACACTGCAAACACCTCAGGAGGGACCAATGTGAGTTGTGGAAACTTACAGAATTAGCACCGGACTCCCAGTTTGAAAACTAAGTCGAAAAATGCACTTTTTTACACTTCAGCTTCAAAATAGGCCACCGGAGGCCAAAATCATGCAACAGCCACGATACAGTCCCGTGAACACCTCAAACACGTCGGGAGGGACCAATGTGAGTTGTGGAAACTTACGGAACTAGCATGAGACTCCCGGTTTGAAAACCAAGTTCAAAAATGTACTTTTTCACACTTAAGCTTGAAAATATGCCATCGGAGGCTAAAATCGTACAACAACCACGAGACGGCCCAGGGAACACGTCAAACACCTCAGGAGGGACCAATGTGAGCTGTGGAAACTTATAGAACTATCACGAGACCCCTGGTTTGAAAACTAAGTCGAAAAATGCACATTTTCACACTTAAATGTGAAAATAGGCCATCGGAGGCCAAAATCGTGCAACAACCACAAGACGGCCAGGGGAACACCTCAAAAACCTCGGGAGGGACCAATGTGAGTTGTGAAAACTTACGGAACTAGCACGAGACTCCCGGTTTGAAAACTAAGTCCAAAATTGCACTTTTTCACACTTAAGCTTCAAAATAGGCCACTGGAGGACAAAATCGTACAACAGCCATGAGACGGCCCGGGGAACACCTCAAACACCTCAGGAGGGACCAATTTGAGTTGTGGAAACTTACGGAACTAGTACGGGGCTCCTGCTTTGAAAACTAAGTTGAAAAATGCACATTTTCACACTTAAGCTTGAAAATATGCCATCGAAGGCCAAAATTGTGCAACAGCCACAAGACAGCCCAGGGAACACCTCAAACACCTCGGGAGGGACCAATGTGAGTTGTGAAAACTTACGGAACTAGCATGAGACTCCCGGTTTGAAAACTAGTCCAAAATTTCACTTTTTCACACTTAAGCTTCAAAATGTGCCATCAGAGGACAAAATCGTGCAACAGCCACGAGACGGCCCGAGGAACACCTCAAACACCTTGGGAGGGACCAATGTGAGTTTTGGAAACTTACAGAACTAGCACGAGACTCTTGCTTTGAAAACTAAGTCGAAAAATGCACATTTTTACACTTAAGCTTGAAAATATGCCATCAGAGGCCAAAATTGTGCAACAGCCATGAGACGGCTCGGGGAACACCTCAAACACCTCGGGAGGGACCAATGTGAGTTGTGAAAATTTACGGAACTAGTACGGGACTCCCGGTTTGAAAACTAAGTCCAAAATTGCACTTTTTCACACTTAAGCTTCAAAATAGGCCACCGGAGGCCAAAATCATGCAATAGCAACGAGATGGCCCGAGGAACACGTCAAACACATCGGAAGCGACCAATGTGAGTTGTGAAAATTTATGGAACTAGCACGGGTCTCCCGCTTTGAAAACTAAGTCAAAAAATGCACTTTTTCACACTTAAGCTTGAAAATAAGCCATCAGAGACCAAAATCGTGCAACAGCCATAAGACGGCCCAGGGAACACCTCAAACACCTTGGGAGGGACCAATGTGAGTTGTTGAAACTTACGGAACTAGCACGAGACTCCTGGTTTGAAAACTAAGTCCAAAAATGTACTTTTCACACTTAAGCTTGAAAAGTAGGCCATCAAAGGCCAAAATCGTGCAACAACCACAAGACGGCCTGGGGAACACGTTAAACACCTCGGGAGGGACCAATGTGAGTTGTGGAAACTTACGGAACTAGCACGGGACTCCCGGTTTGAAAACTAAGTCGAAAAATGCACTTTTTCACACTTAAGTTTAAAAATAGGCTATTGGAGGCGAAAATCATGCAACAGCCACGAGACGGCCTAGGGAACACCTCAAACACCTTGGGAGGGACCAATGTGAGTTGTGGAAACTTACGGAACTAGCACGGGACTCCCGGTTTGAAAACTAAGTTGAAAATTGCACTTTTTCACACTTAAACTTTAAAATAGGCTACCGGAGGCCAAAATCGTGCAACAGCCACGAGACGGCTCTAGGAACACCTCAAACACCTCGAAAGGGCCCAATGTGAGCTGTGAAAACTTACAGAACTAGTACGGGGCTCCCGTTTGAAAACTAAGTCGAAAATTGTACTTTTTCACACTTAAGCTTGAAAATAGGCCATCAGAGGCCAAAATCGTGCAACAACCACGAGACGGCCCGGGGAACACGTCAAACACCTCAGGAGGGACCAATGTGAGTTGTGAAAACTTACGGAACTAGCACGAGACTCCCGGTTTGAAAACTAAGTCCAAAATTACACTTTTTCACACTTAAGCTTGAAAATAGAATTTCGGGGGCCAAAATCGTGTAATAGCCACGGAACGGCCCGGGGAACACCTCAAACACGTCGAGAGGAACCAATATAAGTTGTGGAAACTAACGGAACTTGCACTGGACTCTCTATTTGAAAACTAATTCGAAAAATGCATTTTAAATTGTATATTTTATGGATAAGATAATAATTGTCTAACTTGCATTTTTTTTTTTTTTTTTTTTGTGTTTCATTTTTTTGCAGATTCAAGATTTGGTATGGACATGTTTGGTAATTTGGAGGGCAGATGGTAGCTCATTTTGTGTTTTTGTTCATATTACCCTACATGTATTTGGGTTGCGTTGTAAATTTTATATTTTTGTTGGTATTTCAGGGCATGTTTGGTAATCCGCCCTTAATATTTTATTTTTGTTGATATTAGTAGACATGTTTTTTGTTGGATATTAGGAGATGTGTTTGGTAATCCACATGTGGTTGATATTATATTTTTGTGGATATTAGTAGATGTTTTTTGTGGATATTAGAAGACATGTTTATAATCCGCATGCAATTCATATTGTATTTTGTGGATAATGTTGAAATTCGATTGTGATGTTTATAAAAATAAACAGATTTTTGTATTGATTTGTAATAGATATTTTATTGAACAGGTTATTGAAATGCACAGGGAATTGTTACTGAAAAAAAAAATTAGAAGAAAATAGTACCCCTATTTTAAAAAAATTTAATTTTTATTAGTAGCGAAATAAAAAATGTCGCTTTTAGTTTTCAAAGAACATGACGAACAAATAATATCGTCACATTTACTGAATATTTCGTCGCTAAATTGAAATATTTGGTGACAAAATATTTTTTGTCATTGAATAATTTTTTTTTTGCTCATTTTAGTGACGAATTTTTTTGTCACCTTAATCCATATCATTGGTGAGGAAAACTTTCGTCACTAAAATATATTTGGTGACGAAATATTTCGTTGCCAAAAATAATTAAAATAAAATATTATTTAGTTTTGGTAACGAAATTGACGTTTTAGAGGACGAAAAATTCAACATTTGGAGACGAAACATTTCATCGCCAAAAATGAAAAATAGGCGACGAAACTGTTTTTTGTCACCAGGTACTTTCAGCGACGACATATAGGCCACGAATATGGTGACAAATTTTTTTCATCGCAAATCACTTTAGTGATGAAAATTTGATGTTTGGAGACAAAATCAGTCTGTCACCAAAGGCCTTTTTTGTTGTAGTGAATAGTGTTGGGATTACAATTATATTCTAATCCCAACATTATTTACACCGTGCCTCCAGGTACGGGTATACGCTAGTATATATATATTTAAAAAAAACTAAAATAAATCAAAAAACTAATTTTTAAACAACTTCCCAAAACAATCCCGAAACCACCTGAGCAGAGACCATTCACCTCCCATGTCCACTCACATAAAAATCTCCCTAATCAGACGGCCATTTGATTTCAATCACGCCAGCCGTCGCAAGTTGTTTGGTTCAATTATTTTTCATTTATTACGATGATGGCGGCATTCTAAAATTTGTTTGGTTTAATTATTTTTCATTAATTATAAAATATAAATTTCTCAATTTTTAAATGATTAAATTTTTTAAATTTATTGAAGTGACATATTTGATATCACTTAGGCCATCTCCAATGTTTAACCAAATTTATTACTAAATTTAAATTTGGTAAAAAAGGACACTTTTTTTTTTGTCTCAAACAATTTTATCAAAATGGTATCAAATTAAGAACGTTCCAAAATTTTCACCAAACTGAGGACTTGGTCCAGATTTCAACAGTTTATTGTGCGTGTAGGTTGGGGTGAGACCCACCAGACGTCCGGCAGGTTGTCCCCCTAATCGTTCAGCTAACAGATAAAATGAAGAGTAGCAACCATGGTTTGGACTGCGAGTTGGCTTGCAAAGTTGGTTAATTTTTGTGGCACCAAGACGAAATTCCTTACCAACATTGGGAGTGTTTGTTTGGTCTTTTTTGAGCTAACTTCTAACTTCTAGCTTTGGAAAAAGTATTTTGGATTATTTAGTTAAATTTATTTCAAACAGTTTCTAATTCTAACAACTTATTTTAACTCAAAAAAGTTAATTCTGAGAAATTTCTCATCCCTTGCTTCTGATTATCAGCTTCTACGGTGGACATTTTAATTTACGGTTATACTCTGAGATTTTTTTATCTTTTATTTTTTTAAAAATAGAAAAATACCCAAATGTACTATAGATTATTATTATTATTATTTATGAGAAATGTAGACAAGTAGTGAATAACAAAAAATAAAAGTTAATTGAAAAAACTATTTCACAACTTATTTAACAAACACTACTCAACAACTTAAATCTATTATCAATAGCTATACCAAACAGATTAACAGGTTCTGATTAAGGTCATAATCTATCATCTGTTAAGCTATAATCTATAATCTGTTTTAACAGTTACACCAAACAGAGCCATTGATCCATGGATAGCAGAGGCATATACATTGCATATAGATTTAAATTTGTACCAAAATTAGCTATTCATTTAACAGGGTGCAACTCCAATAAAGTTACCGTTGGTTTTACAGACCATTTGACAAAGTTACCGTTACTGTGGTTTATAAAATAAGATTCTACCAGTCTTTTAATTTCACAATATCATTACAATTTCTCTTTTCTTTGTCATTGTTAACTTCAATCTTCACTTTTTGTTTCATTTGTCTTCTTCTCATCGTGTGAACTTCAGTTTATATTATTTCTTCAATTTTTCACTTTTTTCTCCACCTCTTTTCTTGGTTTTTTACAATATAATTTCACTGTGTGTTGGATGTTGTATCGTATTGAATTTTCTTAAAACTATGGAAGATTTTGAAATGTTTGAAGAATCACAAACTTCAGAGCAAAATACTGATATTAATTTCATTTCGAAAACTTCTCGTGTTTCTCGTGGTAAAGCGTTCACCATTATAGAAGATGAAACTTTATGTAGATTTTGGCTAGCCGTCTCTCAAAATTCCATTACTGATAATAGTTAGATCATGACAATATTCTGAGAATGAGTACTTGTTTATTTTAATTCACAATTGAGTAGTGAATCATATCAAAACCATACTCCCTCCGTCCCATAATATTAGTCCCTTATTCCATTTTTTATTGTCCTAAAATATTAGTCCCTCTTCAAAAATCAAGTACAAAAATAATATAAATTTCCTATTTTACCCTTCTTTTAAATTCATAAATAATATAAAAAGTACAATTATGACATTGATATTCTCAAAAAAATGTACTATTAAAGGGTAATTTTGGAAAATTAACTTTTTTAAAGTACAATAATTGTACTATCAAAAAAAGTTACATTCCCCAAAAGGGACCATTATTTTGGGACGGAGAGAGTATTTCTTTGTCTCACAGTTAGTCTGTTATGCAAAAGGCAATTAATAAATTATGTAATTTTCTTGAGCAAATCCAATTGAGGCAAAAAAAAAAAAAAAAAAGGAAAAGATTTAATAGATGGAAAAAGAAATGGGAAAGGAATTGAGGAAACAGAAATGGAAGGAAAAACAATCATTTTCCTCTTTCCGGTCGACCGGCTGGTCGTCTCTCGAACATCTAGTGTGTTTTGATAAAAGCTATAGTATTCACCGTTTGCGTGACTGATATCAGATTAAGGAATTCGACTTTTTTTTTTACTCAAATTTGATGAAATTTCTAGTGAATTGTTGAAGATGCCCTTAAAACTATTTTGGGAACCAATTATTATAGTTAAAATGTAAAATAAAAAAAATAATTGAAAAAAATAACTATTTTATCACTTTTTCACTTTAGTTCTTAGGGAGCTTTTTTGATAAATCCTTTTTCTAAGAGCTTTATTCCATCCAACCCATATTCTTTTTGACTATTCTATTAGGTCCTATTTGAGGTAAGAAGACCAAAATACTCTTTTCATCTACTTATATTCTATTTAGTCCACATTATTTTCTTATGTTTTAATAAGTCCTATGGGTGACATAATTACCAAAATACCCCTAATGTGAATGTTCACATCGTCAATGTGAATGTTCACACCGTCAATGTGAATGTTCCTATTTGAGGTAAGAAGACCAAAATACCCTTTTCATCTACTTATGTTCCATTTAGTCCACATTATTTTCTTATATTTCAATAAGTCCTATGGGCGACATAATTACTAAAATACCCCTAATGTGAATGTTCACATCCTATGGGTGACATAATTACCAAAATACCCCTAATGTGAATGTTCACATCGTCAATGTGAATGTTCACACCGTCAATGTGAATGTTCCTATTTGAGGTAAGAAGACCAAAATACCCTTTTCATTAACTTATGTTCCATTTAGTCCACATTATTTTCTTATGTTTCAATAAGTCCTATGGGTGACATAATTACCAAAATACCGCTAATGTGAATGTTCACATCGTCAATGTGAATGTTCCTATTTGAGGTAAGAAGACCAAAGTACCCTTTTCATCTACTTATGTTCCATTTAGTCCATATTATTTTCTTATGTTTCAATAAGTCCTATGGGTGACATAATTACCAAAATACCCCTAATGTGAATGTTCACATCCTATGGGTGACATAATTACCAAAATACCCCTAATGTGAATGTTCACACTGTCAATGTAAATGTTCACACCGTCAATGTGAATGTTCATATCATCAATGTGTAGGGGCTCGGCCTAGCCCGGGCTGGGGCCAACTCATGTAAAGCCTCGTGGGTGCTTGCCAAAATTCGGGTCAGGCCGGACCAGCCCACGGGCCAAAAAATTAGGCTTAGGCCCTAGTCCTAGCAGAAAGGTATTCAGGCTTTGGGTGCCCCGGTAGGTCGAGCCAAGGGGCTTGGGCCTAGACTTGGACTTGGGTCGGGCTTGGGTGAGCCTCGCCATTTTTTTTAATTCTTTTTAATTTTTTCTCCCAAAATTTTATTATTTTCCACAAAAAAGACACCGAGCCTCTAGCGGGCCGAGCCTTAAATGGGCCTTATGCGGGCCGAGATTCAAAGTGATGGCCCAGGTCCTAGCCCAAGTTCTCGGACTGGGCTCGGGCCCGAGCCCAAACGAGCTTGCCTCGAGCTGCGGGAGGGCTTCGGGTGGCACACAGGCCGCGGGCCAATTTTACACTCCTATCAATGTGAATATTAACATGTCAATGTAAATATTCACATTGTCAACAGATCGAACCTGCTCCGGGCCGCGGGCCAATTTTACACTCCTATCAATGTTAATGTTAACATGTCAATGTGAATATTCACATTGTAAACGGGCCAGGCCGGGCCCGAGGGCAGGTTTTGGGCCGCCTACGGGCCGCGGGTCAATTTTACACTCTTATCAACGTGAATGCTAATATGTTAATGTGAATATTCAGATTATCAACGGGCCGGGCCGGGCCGGGTAGCCCACGGGCCATGGGTGGGTTTTGGGCCGTCCACAGGTCACGGGCCAATTTTACACTTCTATCAATATGAATGTTAACGTGTCAATGTGAATATTGACATTGTCAACGGACTGGGCCCGCCCCGGCCAAGGGGGGAGCTTCAGACAGCCCACGGGCCAAGGGCCAATTTTACATTCTTACCAATGTGAATGTTAAAATATGAATATTTACAACCCGCCCCGCCCACGGGCCGCAAGCCAATTTTACACTCCTATTAATGTGAATGTTAACATGTCAATGTGAATATTCACATTGTAAACGGGCTGGGCCCGCGGGCGGGTTTCGGGCCACCCACGGGCTGCGGGCTAATTTTACACTCCTATTAATGTGAATGTTAACATGTCAATGTAAATATTCACGTTGTAAACAGGCCGGGCCCACAGGCGGGTTTCGGGCCGCCTACGGGCCGTGTGTCAATTTTACACTCCTATCAACGTGAATGTTAATATGTTAATATGAATATTCACATTGTCAACGGGCCAGGCCAGGCCGGGCCCGCCCCGGGCAGCTCACGGGCCGCGAGCCAATTTTACACTTCTATCAATGTGATGTTAACTTGTCAATGTGAATACTCACATTTTCAACGAACCGGGCCCGTCCCGGCCTAAGGGGGAGTTTCGGATCGCCCACGGGCCACGGGCTAATTTTATATTCTTACCAATGTGAATGTTAAAATATGAATATTTACAGCCCGCCCCGCCTTGGGCAACGGGCGGGCTTCGGGCCGCCCACGGGCCGCAAGCCAATTTTACACTCCTATCAATGTGAATATTAACATGTCAATGTGAATATTCACATTGTAAACGGGTCGGGCCGGGCAAGGCCGACGGGCGGGTTTCGGGCCGCCTACGGGCCGCAAGCCAATTTTACACTCCTCTCAATGTGAATGTTAACATGTCAATGTAAATATTCACATTGTAAACGGGTTGGACTGGGCCCGCGAGCGGGTTTCGGGCCGCATACGGGCCGCGGGTCAATTTTACACTCTTATCGATGTGAATGTTAATATGTTAATGTGAATATTCGCATTGTCAACGGGCCGGGCCAGGCCGGGCCTGCCCTAGCAGCCCACGGGCCACGGGCCCGTTTCGGGCAGCCCACGTGCCGCGAGCCAATTTTACCCTTCTATCAATGTGAATATTAACATGTCAATGTGAATATTCACATTTTCAACGGACCGGGCCTGCCCTGGCTAGGGGGCGAGCTTCGGACAGCCCACGGGCCACGGGCCAATTTTACATTCTTACCAATGTGAATGTTAAAATATGAATATTTACAGCCCGCCTCGCCCCGGGCAACGGGCGGGCTTCGGGTCGCCCACGGGCCGCTGGCCAATTTTACACTCCTATTAATGTGAATGTTAACATGTCAATGTGAATATTCACATTGTAAACGGGCCGGGCCCGCGGGCGGGTTTCGGGCCGCCCACGGGCTGCGGGCTAATTTTACACTCCTATCAATGTGAATGTTAATATGTCAATGTAAATATTCACATTGTAAATGGGTCGGGCCGGTCCCGCGGGCGGGTTTCAGGCCACCTACGGGCCGCGTGTCAATTTTATACTCCTATCAACGTGAATGTTAATATGTTAATGTAAATATTCACATTATCAATGGGCCGGGTCGGCCCGTCCCGGGCAGCTCACGGGTCGCGGGCCAATTTTACACTTCTATCAATGTGAATGTTAACATGTCAATTTGAATATTCACATTGTCAACGGACCGGGCCCGCTCCGGCCCAGGGGGAGTTTCGGACCGCCCACGGGCCACGAACTAATTTTACATTCTTACCAATGTGAATGTTAAAATATGAATATTTACAGCCCGCCCCGCCTCGGGCAACGGGCGGGCTTCGGGCCGTCCACGGGCCGCAAGCCAATTTTACACTCCTATCAATGTGAATGTTAACATGTCAATGCGAATATTCACATTGTAAACGGGCCAGGTCGGGCCCGCGGGTGGGTTTCGTGCCGCCCACGGGCCGCGGGCCAATTTTACACTCCTATCGATGTGAATGTTAACATGTCAATGTAAATATTCACATTGTAAACGGGTCGGACCAGGCCCGCGGGCGTGTTTCGGGCCGCCTACGGGCCGCGGGTCAATTTTACACTCCTATCAACGTGAATGTTAATATGTTAATGCGAATATTCACATTGTCAACGGAACGGGCCGGGCCGCGGGCAGGTTTTGGGCCGCGGGCGGGTCGCGAGCCAATTTTACACTTCTATCAATATGAATGTTAACATGTCAATGTGAATATTTACATTGTCAACGGACCGGGCCTGCCCTGGCTAGGAGGCGAGCTTTGGACCGCCCACGGGCCACGAGCCAATTTTACATTCTTACCAATGTGAATGTTAAAATATGAATATTTACAGTCCGCCCCGTCCTGGGCAACGAGCAGGCTTCGGGCCGTCCACGGGCCACGGGCTAATTTTACACTCCTATCAATGTGAATGTTAACATGTCAATATGAATATTCACATTGTAAACGGGCCGGGCCGGGTTGAGCCCGCGAGCGGGTTTTAGGCCGCCTACGGGCCGCGTGTCAATTTTACACTCCTATCAACGTGAATGTTAATATGTTAATGTGAATATTCACATTGTCAACGGGTCGGGCCGGGCCCACCCCGGGCGACCCACAGGTCATGGGCTGGCTTCGGGCTACCCACGGGCCGCGGGCCAATTTTACACTTCTATCAATGTGAATATTCACATTGTCAACGGACCGGGCCCGCCCCGTCCCGGAGGCGATCTCCGGATCGCCCACGGGCCATGGGCTAATTTTACATTCTTACCAATGTGAATGTTAAAATATGAATATTTACATCATAAAATTGCTAACCGTTCAAAAAATATTTGTAAAGGTATCAAAATTAAATATAAGGGCATAAGAGTCTAAAAAAAAAGGATTTTATGGAATAAAACTATACATAAATGAGATTAAATGGGTTAATAAATTTCTTCATGGACTTTTTGGGTTAAAACACTTCTAAATGGGATTTATCAATAAATATCCCTAGTTCTTAAAGTTTATTTTCTCTTATTTTGGTTTTCATGTTTCAAGTTTTTTCATTTTACTCTTAAAATTAATTTTTTTTTCAAAATTAAACAAAAAAGGACACATTAACAATTGTGTAACATAAAAATATTTTATTATTTATAACTTATTCATTTTACATAAACTAAATATATAACAATATATTTTTATGTTATGTGACAGTTATCGTGACATTTTTTATCTAATTTTGAACAGAAATTAGTTTTTGGAATAAGCTCAAAAAACTTTAAAACATGAAGGATCAAAGTGAAAAATATTAATTTTAAAAGCTAAAGTAAAATATATATATATATATATATATATATATATATATATATATATATATATATATATATAAGAGGGCAAAGTGTATTTTACCCTTATCAAAATAGACCTTATAAATTACTTATTAGAATTATAACTTTTTAAATTATTAATTAGAAAAACTTAAAATTAAGTTATGAATATGTAATTTCAAGTACATGTAAATAGTTCTAGTTCCAAAAAAAAAAAAATACATGTAAATAGTTGATAAAATAATTTATAACATATTTTTTAACTATAATTAATTCTTTTTTTAAACTAATAAATTAATTTATAAACAATACTGACATGCATAAGCCCAAAAAGGCCATGAATCACTTATGGCCCATCACTTGAAGCCCAGTGCATAACCTAGCTGACGAGGTCCAGGACAGCTGGAGTCCAACATGGCATAAAGAGCCAATGACATTCAGACACACGGCAAGAGAAGGACGAACCACATCAGCAGACAAAGATCTGCAAAGTTATTGCCACTGCACATCACCATTAATGCAGCCCATCACAACATTTATTACGACAACACCTCTTCGCCAGAACAGGACCCCCTTACCCTGAGCAAGGTAAGCTACAGCATAGGCTTTCGGCAAGGAAAGCAGGTCGGAAGGGACAGCGAAATGATTGCCAAAGGATATAAGAGAACGTTGTAGACAAGAAAAAGGTTAAGCTTTCTATCTCTAATTTTCTCCCATATACTCTACTTCTCTTCCTAACTTGATCGTCGGAGGGTTCATTAGGGGACTACCCCGTTCCCCGTTGAACTTGTTTGCAGGGTATCCGGTGGGCTCGATCATTTGGGCTTGGGCTTGAGGAGCTTGGACCAGTTCGCTCCATTCACCGGGGATAAACTGTATCAACAGTTGGCGCCGTCTATGAGAACGCTTTGCTCCTCGCGCCAGTTGTGTTCACTGTCGCCGGAGACCCCGTTCCAACAACCTTTTTCTCTTACCCGTCAAAGTGCATGGTCACGACTAGATCCATGGCTTCTCACAATAATACCGCCGACCATCAAGCCGACCCCCCAAATCCAAACAACCCACCACAGTATTTTATCGAGCTTACCAACAACATTAACCGCATGGCCGAGCAAAACCAGGCCTTGATAAATGCTTTACTCCAAAGGAACCTTCCAATGCCTCCTCCCCCACCTCCAGATATTCCCCTCAACCAAGAAAGAACCTCGAGCCATACTGCTCCACAACTCCATCCACCCAATCTGGAAGGTTTGCAACCTCCCCACCCACACATAAATCCACCACCACCACCACCCTCACACCCGTCGGTCGTAGCACCAGCCCCTGAAGGGGAGGCCAGCAGCGTCCAACCTCTATTGACTGACCATGGGGACCACGTTTCCCTCTGGGACGCTGAGCTCCGAGCAATGAAGCTCCAACTCCAGGGGGTCATGCAGAACATTCAGCATAAACCCTCTACCACGGCAAATTCACCATTTATTACCTCCATCCGGGACAAACCTTTGCCCGCCAAGTTTAAGATGCCCACCATTGACTCCTTTGACGGTACGACAGACCCAGTTGACCATCTGGAGACCTACCGTACCCTCATGATCCTCTATGTTTTCCCTGACGAGATCAAGTTTAAGAAAAGGCATAATTCACTAACTCCAACTTGCACTCTCCAACCTTTATTTTTATTATTATAAAGCTTAGTTGGTCTACTTTTTAATTTTTATTTATTTATTTATTTATTTATTTAATCACACCCATCCACTCCAAATTGCACTCTCGATTCACCCTGTTCCCCATTCCCTCCTTTATTATTTTTTTATTCATCATTATATATTCCTCATCACCATACATATCATTTCATCACCATCACCATATTTTTCTTTCTTTATTTATTTATTTTTATTCGATTCCCTTACTTTCAAAAAAAAAAAAAAAAAAAAAAAAAAAAAAAAAATCACACCGATGTTTTTCATATGTCCATCCCCCAATATTTTTCTCTATTTTCTTTATCCATTATTTTCTTTTATTTTATTTTTATTCTTAAACAAAACAACCCCACAAAATAACACCACCAACATTCCACACACTTGTCATTTCTTCATGCCGGAGATCAACCCCGATCACACTTTTACATCAAAAAAAAAAAAAAAAAAAAAAAAAAAAAAAAAAAAAAAAAAAAAAAAAAAAACAACCAAACCAAAACAAAACACCCACACCCACCGTGGGATTTTTCTTCTCTACTCTGCTGCAGGTCTCTTCTTCTTGCCTCCGTCTTGGACGGCCCTTGACGGTGTTGCCTCCGTGTTTCCCACTCCACTGGGCACGATCACTACCCCCTGCTCCTCCACTGCAGTATACGGCGGACCTCCAAATCGGAACATCACAGTGGCCTTCCGCTTAAGCTCCTTATTTTCTGCCTTCAGCACACTTATCTCTGCTCGCGCATCCTTATACATGCGTTGGAGCAGAGCCAGTTGGGCGTTTAAATGCTGCACTTCATTTGTCCTACTCTGCAGCCGGTTCGACAAATTTGTGACCGCCGTCATGCTTTCCACACATGCCTTCAAAGTATACTGATTGGCTTCCACATCTGACTGCCCTGCCATTCTTTGCTCCACAGCCCGCATCGGAAAGTTCAACGGAGCAAACTCCGGGGCGCTTGGTTGAGTTTCCAGTGCCACCGCACCAGTTCTCTCTCTCGTTGACTCGTTGAGGTCGGGAAAGAGGGTGAGCAGCCCGCGGGAAGACGATGAAGCCATTTTCTAGGCACCTGAGTGTTACACAGTATCTCTCTCAGAACTCTCTCTCAGAAAACAGAGTGTTACAGAATCTCTCTCCAAAATCTCTCTCAGAATTTCTCTCGCAGGTTTTTTGCCTCAGCCTTAGCCTCTGTCTTATAGCAGAGGCAGCCACGCGCATCGCGCGCCTCTTTCCACCAGCCGACAACACGGGCGCGCAAGCCAAGGCACCCACGTGCCTCGCCATCATGTCTGGCACGTCTTTTGATGAATTGGGCACGCCTTTTGATGGCACGCCTTTTGACAAAATTAGGCACACCTTTTGAGGGTGCAACTTTTTCAACGGTCAGCTTCTACAACGGTTGCATCTCCAACGGTCCGACATGACCCTATAAACTGTCCCGACATTTGATTCCGGTTAGCATACAGTGTCCTCTACAACGTTATGACACACCCCTCCAGTGTCCTCTACCCCGTTATGACACAACCATACAGTGTCCTCTACACCGTTATGACACCACCATACAGTGTCCTCTACATCGTTATGGCACACCCATCCCGTGTCCTCTACCACGTTATGGCACCACCTTTCAGAGTCTTCACCAACGGTCTGACACGACCATACAGTGTCCCCTATCTTTTTTTTATTGTTTTTATGTATTTTCTTGTTTTGTAAACTCTCTCCAAACTCAAGTTGGTTAGTTCCTATCCTCCTTGAGTTTGCGGGGGGCTGTTAGAATTTACCATAATATATCATCACCTACCACCTCCACTCAACTGACCTACCACACACACTCACCTACTCCCCAATCCTCTCCTATATAATTAGTACCTCACCATCTGTAATTGACACACAACAATCTTGTAATCAAAGAATCAATCAATCATACATGATTTTTAACAGACTCCATCTCTAGCCCATCTCCATTTGTCCCAAAGTTCTATACAAAACCCTTCTTTTTGAATTTGATTAAAAGAAAGTCTAAGCGAACGGAAGATTATTACAAAACATGACACACAAAGTCTGTGAATCCCACAAAAAAACTAACAATAATAAAAAAATAAAAACCGTCTCTTCCACCACCAGAAGTGCTTATTGATCATCTATCATCAGATCATCTTTCAAGGCTCAATTTGAAAAAAAAAAAAAAGCATCTCTCTTCTTCCAGGGCTTGAAAAGCTTGTATGTTTTGGTGAAGTGCAACATATTCACGGGTTTTGTTAGGTACAATATTCACTTTTTTTGGTGAAGTCATGCTTTCAAGTCACTGAGACTAGAAACATTCTCTGTGACTATTGTCTCCTTGACTCCATGTAGTCATTGAAGACTTGAAGTTAAACCCAGGGCACTGTATTTTCTCAGGTTTTATTGTCTCAAAACAACTAAATCTATCTATGCCCTCCATCAGTTTCGTACCTTAAATTTTTGATTGCAAATATGATCATATAAATCAGTAGCTATGCTGTTAGATCAACTAGAGAGACTGAGACAGACACAGGGACACAGCCAAAATGACACACTAAAACAGAGTAATTATCTGAAGTTAGCTTATGTCGAAACAAATGGAGTATATTTCTTAGATCATGCTCTAGCTTGGAAAATTCAAACAATTTCATTACTAAACCGATTCCTTAGATTTGCAGTCTACCCCTTCTGTCAAAGAAAAGTGTAATGTTTTGTCCATTTGTTTTTTCCTTGCCTTTTTTTGGCCAAAAAAGCAGCAAAATTATAAAGGATTAAATATATATATATATATATATATATATTAACGTTTTCTAAGAAAATGAACTTACCTTTAGATTAAAGCAAAGTGATTTAGCATTCTTTTGAAAGTGGTAAATTAAATTTTACTTTGAACCTAGACAGCTAGGCATGCTGACTACTCTTGATTTCGTTACCGTCACAAAAGTTGTTTTTGATAATTGTGGTTAGTATTGGTTCTTCAACATGTTTTGGATCATAATGAACAAAATACAACTAACTAATAATAAAGCGTGTCAATGAAACAAACAGGCAAAGCTTGAAGGAGGTGGTGCAGAGAATTGTGGCAGCTCATGCTCAAGTGTATCCGTGAAGAATGACCAAGAATCGTATCTCTTCAAAAAAATTGTCCTTTCTATTCTTAATGTACTCTCAGTTGTAGGATATATAGTGACAATTTCAAAATACGATAATCTCAATATATAAGTTTACAGTTGAAAATACATTAAATAAGGGAATGAAGATTTTGAAAACAAACTAGAACATGACGAGCAATATTCACCCAAAATGATAACCATCCAATTAGTATGTTGGCATTAATCCCTTTGTTCAAAATTCGTTGAAAGAATGATACGAATGCAATGATAAGCATCCAATAACAATGTTGGCATTAATCACTTTGTTCAAAAAAATCCACTCTCAATGATATGAATGCAACACGAAACAACTCTTCCCACATACTTGAAAAGTTTTAATACTTCCATTGGATGCTTTGGATATGCAAGGTTTATTGAAAGATTTGGTGAGGGAGTCCTTTAGATACATACTTGTGTGCCTTAGCAATCATTAAAGCTTCTTTGCCCCATTCTTCACCCTCCTTTATCTGAACACATTGTTGGGGCTTTATGTGTTTTAATTACAGAAGCACTTTTGCTTTTTGAAAGCTCATCAACAGGCATGGAATTAAGGATCCTCATTGACTTTGGATGCAAATACAAGAAGGAAAATGTGGGCCCTGAAAGTTTTTTTTTTATCAATACAAAAATCAATCATAGAATCAGATATAGAATATATATACAGACGGATAAAATTTGCCAAAAGTGGACCTCACTAATAAACTCCGTAAACTATTATCCATTCATATGTCTTCTGTGTCTGATTCTATGATTAATTTATGTGTTTGTAACAGAATTGGGTCCAGTGATGGCCAACTCCATTAATTGGCAAACTACTGGCTGCCCATATTTACCCCTGCAGTATTATTGAATGTAGGAGTCATTTATCAACAAACACCATCATTCTAAATTTCCTCTTTGGCCTTTGCAGGAGCCAAATTTAGGACTACAAGAATATATTCTTTGACAAATGTGTCTCAACCATTATCGTGTCATTCCATCACAATGCTACTACAGCTGCAAGACATTGCAAAAAAAAAACAAGGAAGAAGAAAAAGAAGAAAAAAAGAAAGAAAAGAAATATATATATATGTATATAATCCCATTATGCTTGAAGTTGAAGTAGCTCAAAATTAGATGTGGCATTGTGATCTTAAAATAGCATCCAAATTTTGATAGGTGCAGTGGATTTGTTGATCATTTGATTAAAAGAAATGACTCAATTTAACATGTGAAAACTAAAAATGTCAAAATTATAAGACCATCCTTTATTTTTGTCCGTTGGATTTGTCACATCCTCACCATCAGATGCAAACTCTAGGCAAAAATGACATTACCAAAATTGAACCAAATTTAGTACAATTTTTTTTTTTGGAAAATTCAGCACAAGGTTTGATAATGCTAGTTTTTGACAACCTTTTTGGCAAACTGCTGAAGAAGATTATTTGAATGAAGCAACTATAATTTGGGAATAGCAAGCCATTATACTATGGCAACGTAATCTGCGTTATTGTAATTTGAAATTAAAAGATTCTAATGTTGTCATTAGAGTAAGACCAATGATTTATACTAGGCAAGATATAGATGAATTTGATATTCAACTTCAGGAATTTTTAGACAAAAAGTTAATCGAAGAAACTAGAAGCTCTCACTCTAGTCCAGCTTTTATAGTAAGAAACTATACTGAAATTAAAAGAGGAAAAGCCCGAATGGTGATTAACTATAAACAGCTAAATGAAAATTTAGAATTTGATGGATATTTTATTCCACGAAAAGATGTTTTGATTAACTTAACCAAATGATAAAAAAATCTTTAGCAAATTTGATTGTAAGAGTGGATTTTGACAAATTCAATTGACTGAAGAGTCAAAAAAATTGATAACTTTCAATACACTTAGAGGATATTACCACTGGAATGTCATGCCTTTTGAATTAAATATATCACCATGGGTATTTCAACGGTGGATGGATATAATTTTTAAAGATCTTAAAGATTGTTGTGTAGTTTATATTGATGATATACTTATCTTCTCCAAAACTCGGGAAGAGCATAAGAAACATTTAAAATTATTTTGTGAAAAATTCCAAAAATATGGAATTATTTTGTCTCTAAAAAAGATTGAACTAGAAAAAGAAACAATTTAATTTTTGAGAATAATTTTAGACAAAAAAGGTTTAAAATTACGAAGAACATATTTTGTCCAAAATACGAGATTGGACAAAATATGAGATTTTCTTGATGCTCTTGAAAATATAACATAATTAGAGAGTTTATTAGGTATTTTAAATTATGAACGAAATTTTATCAAAAATATTTCAAAAATAGAAATTCATTGGTTAACCAAATTAAGGGAAAATGTTATTTTTGAATGGACAGCAGAAGATGTTGCTTTAATTAAACAAATTAAAGAAAATGTTAAAGCTTTACCATATGTTTATCTTCCTAAAACAGGTGATAAATGTTGGAACAATCTTCTGTGTAAATTAAATAATGAAACAAATCAAACAAATAAAATAAATTACTTACCGAATTTATTTTACCAAATCGAATAAAAAATTAAAAGATCAAGTCGAGTGTGTGACACTCTGTTCTTAAGACAGATTCGCCCCACTTCGGTTCTTACGGACTAATGGCGTCTATCTTCCAAGATACAATGATCTTCACAAATTGTAGTAGCACTCCAAGCAATTTGTTCGGTGAACAAAACCTGTGTTCTAAACTCTCTGAATTTTTTTCTAAAATAATATGAAGAATAATTGATGTAGGAGAGCAAAAGAAAGGCAACAAAATGAATTTTTTCAGTTCCCAAAAATTGTTGGAAATGACTAGTATTTATAGGCAAATAGACAGACCCGAACAAGTCTGATTTTGAATGAACAGGTGCCAACAAATAACTGCTGGGCAGTTTCTATCTGTTGGAAACTGTTGGCAAATTTGAATCTGTCTGGGCAATTTATATCTATCCAGGTGCAACAGATTTGAAAAACTGTTTTGGACAGTTTAATCTATTTGGAAAATTTGGACTGGATGTGGTAACATTTGAACAGAAAATTAAATTCAATTTTGGCATAAAATTAGAATTTAATTTCATTAAAAAATTAAAATAAATTTTTGTCCAAAAAATTAATATTAGAATCGACTCGACCCACAACCCACACCCGCGCCTGGCCCGGCCGGATGGACGGACGGCAGTGGCGGCTTGAGCCAAGGTTCCATTTGTCCATAACTCATCCTTTCTACAAACTTGGGGTGCCCCTTAGGGCCCAACCCAAGTATTGCTACCTAGAATTTATATACACACATAAGTTCTCTTAAATTTTCAATGTAGGACAAGCCTTATAAGGAAACCCACCTTGAGGCTCTGTTTGATAAGTAATTCAAATTATAGTTCCATACATTGATTTGAGTGTATTGTTTGTTTTGAGTTTTCAAATCATAATTCTGTACTCATTTCTCAAAACTCAATTCAAACATAATCATTATTTTTCAAAGCTCATAACCAAACACATAATTCAAATCAATATTTTAATTTTGTGAAGATTTTAAATATTTTAATATTTAAATATGTTACAATTTTTTTAATTTTTTGAATATTTTTAAATATTTTAATTTCAAAATATTACAATTTTAATTTTTTAAATTATAAAATATTTTATAAAAATAAATTCAAACTCTATTTTATAAAAGTATTTTTAAATATTTTAATTTTTTGTATTATGTATTTGGTTACGATTTGAGTGTAGAGTTGTGAAAGTAGTATGGAGTTTCGAATTATGTGTTTGGTTATGAGTTTTAAAAAATAATTTCTTAATTGAGTTTTGTTTTATGTGTTTAGTTACGATTTGATTGTAGAGTTGTTTTTAAATTTAAAATATTAACATTTTAAATTATTTAAATTTTTTGAATATTTAAATTTTTACGAATTAAATTTTTTGAATATTTATTTTAATTTTTTACTTATTAAATTTTTTAGATTATTTAAATTATTTAAATATTTATGATTTAAATTTTTTGAATATTTATTTTGAAAAAAAATTATTTCCTTTGTAGTATTTTCAATTAAAAAATTGATTAATGTTATTTTCTGTTAATAATAAATTTTTTTAATTGAATTTTAAAAAGAGTTTGGTTATGAGTGTTAATCAGAATTTTCAATAGTGTGAAAGTAGTGTGTTTTGTTATGAGTAATAATAATTCGAATTAAGTTTTGAAAACTCTTTCCAAAACTCATAACCAAACAAATTTTCTTACTTCACATGTCAAATCAAACTTTCAAAACTCAATTACACACTCAATTCAAAACTCAATTCAACACTCTATTCAAAAATCATAACCAAACAAATTTTCTACACTCAAATCATAATTCCACAACTCATACTCTCAAATCATATTTGCAAAACTCTACCAAACGCAACCTTAATTCTTTTAATTATCCATTCCACGAATCCGAAAACGATGTCAAGTTCTCATTCACTCATAAACGATTTTGACGAACCGTCTTCACCGTGTGACTTGCCATGCGGCAAGGAACGCGTTACCTCTTTGGACCCACCCCAAAAGACATGTGGGACCCATTCAAATTTGGGCTCAAAATTTGCCTAAAATAAGCTTATAAAAATCAAATTTTCCAACAATTCCTCACATGAATGGAATTTGACAGAGAGAAAATGCAATAACATGATCTAGTTACAAAGAGTATAGAAATTGGGAATATTCTACAAATGATAGAAAGCTTTTGGCTTTGAACCTTCCATTGTGAAACACTATCGAATTTATTAGCTAATCAATGAACATGATGTCTTGAATTGTTTAGCTATTTGCGTAAACCAAGACAATAGAATTCACACAGTATATCACCAGACATAGTTTAGTTCTTGCTATTGTGTTCATTTTGGCCCTGAACAACCTGGTCTTTCATGAGTTGTAATAACCCGACCCTCGTATATGTTATCTGATATATTTTCAGTCATTCTTTTGTGCTTTTAAATGTTTACCGTAAAATCCCGTGAGAAATTACGGCTGAGTAAGTGAACTCCATGTGTAAGGATATCTATCTATTGAACAAGCAAAGTATCTGTTACATCTAGAATGTTTGAATCAAGAATTGGAAGCCGTAACGGCTTAATTATTTGAAATTGATTATATATCTGTGATCAGCATAATTTTTAAGTAATATTAAGCATGTTTACGAAATTTCAATTTCGGAATGATTAAACGATTGAATTTTGTCCTATATGCCTTTATTTATGAATATATACACCTAAGTCCTCTTGAGCCTTGATCAAAAACGTGAAATACCACTTGGAGAGAAATAAGGGTTTGAAAGGAAGAGAAAAGGGAAGGGAAAGGGGTTGTAGAGATCCTAAAGCTTAAGGTATGTTTGATCTTTTGATTTGCCTCTATTAAAGTTGAGTAAGAACTCCTCCATGTTATTGTCTTTAAGGAGTAAGTGTATGGTGGTCTCTTGTGTTAAATTAGTTGGGTTATCTAATGGAGAATTTTATCTTCAAGCTTGAATTCACTTATTTACTCAAATGGTGTGTGTGTGTGTGTGGGTTGGATGTGTTTATGAACCTAAAGGAAATAAGGCTCCAAGTAGGTGTAATCAAGTTGTGTTCATGGGTTGTAAGATCTAATTATGCATGATTCATGTTTGGTTAAAGAGGGTATACTCCTCCTTTGGTTGTTTTGAAACCTAATCTGAGTGTTGGATGAAATTCTACTTTAATCTTTGGTTTTTATGCCAACTCCATGGAATATATATATATACAATGTGTTATGTTTTATGAACATAAGGCATTTAAATTAAAGGATGAAATTTGAAAGAATAGGGACTTGATCAAGTTTTTAATCATGTTTATCTTGTGATGTTCAAATGATAATTCATGTTATAGTGAAGTTGGGTCCATATTTTGCATGAATTTCATCTTGAATTGCATGTAAAATGAAGTGGTGATGCTAAACTTTGAGTCAAAATCGAGCTGCCCCAAAACAGGGACACGGCCGCTCGAGCGGAGGCCTTGGACGCTCGAGCGGAGAAAGAAGAAAAAATGGATTTTGGTTACTGCAGTTGGGCCGCTCGAGCGGTGAAGGGGGACCGCACATGCGGTGCATGGCCGCTCGAGCGGAGGGTCCGGCCGCACGTGCGGCCCGGGTCCGAAAAACTGATCTCTTCTATTTTGCATGCTCAACCCTCTGGTATTTTTACAATATTTTTCTGATGATCTTAAGATGGTTATAAATTCATGCGAAGTGTCATGACTCAGGAAATGATTTCTTAATGATTTAAGAAGGAAGGGGAACTAATTTGCAAGCTATGATTGTGTGCAGGGCACACTCCGAGAGGAAGCAACACGTCATCTCAACGCTGTAAGTAGTAGTACTTCGATGTACCTTTAATCGTTTATCGTTATTGACGTTAAATCTTCGTCGTAAGAATTATGTTGACATATATGTTATGCATGCTATGTGAGATACACTGTGACATTATGGAAACTTCAAAAGGGTTTGTGAAGTTATGTATACTAGGTGAGGAACATTATGAAATTGTGAAAGCCTCAAAAAAACACTTGTGAAATATGAAGTTATGTGGCCAAGGGCCATTTATGAAGATCAAACCTATGAGGCCAAGGGCCGACTTGTGACTTATGAAGCTATGCGGCCAAGGGCCAACTTGTGACTTATGAACCTACGAGGCCAAGGGCCAAACTTGTAAACTTGTGAATCCAAAGGGCCGAAGGTCGATGTGATAAGTTGTAAATCTATGAAACCTAAAGGCTACTGTGAAATTGTGAAACCGATAAAGTCATCTGTAATCTAATGAAAATATGCTTACTTTTCGTTACTATTTATCCGGAATGTCCTGTTAACTTTACATTAATTATGTCAACTCATGGGAATGATGTAACAGTTACCATTAAAACTCTGTTAATTACAAGGTAAGGTAACTATGTTAACATATAAGAACGATTAAACAAAGGTGTATGCTACTAATTAATAGAGCATGTGAATTAAGTCATTTGCCCAAAAGAATTTATGTTCATTCCTGGAGAACGGATTCTGAGTAAATATAAAAGTACTATGTGTATCCATATGAGTTTGAAGTTATTTTGCTATGTTGCTTATAAATTGAAAGTTATTCGGAATTCGCGATATAAGTGCAAAGTTTAGCATTATTGTGTGACCCTCATGAGAATGTGAATTAGTCTCTCGTTGGTAAGCGTACAAGAATGATATGATACAACAAGAAATGCTTTAGTTATGATATGTTCCGTTTGAATTAATGAATGATGTTCAGGTATGTTTCAGGCATGTTTCCAGTATGTTACAAGTACAAGTATGTTCAGGTATGTTTCAAGTATATGTTACAAGTTTAAATATGTTACAAGGTCAAACAAGTTTCAAGGGCTTTATGCCAAAGTTTCAAGGGCTTTATGCCAATCTTTCAAGGGCCTCGTGCCATAAGTTTCAAGTATGTTTCAAGGGCCTCGCGCCATATGTTTCAAGGGCCTTGTGCCACATGTTTCAAGGGCCTCGTGCCACCACGTTCCAAGGGCTTATAGCCATTATGTTTATGTTGCAGGATTGGGCCTAAGGCCGTCAAGTACTTAGTACAGAATCAGACTAACTATATGAACTCTACATTTTTATATGCATTGATATGTATTATGTTTCAAGTTAAGCGTCATTTTAATTACGTATTACTATTCACTGAGCCCGGCTCACTCTCTGTTATGTCTGTTTCTGTAGGTCACCAATCAGGTGGTCAGTCCTAGCCAAGACGCCCGCTTTCTTGTGTCAACCTTCATATGTCCAGGCACTGTATAAGCCATTTATTTTGTTAAGTTGTTATGATATTGACTTGTTTATGGGTGTCCATCTATTTTATGTATATAACTTTCATGTTTGTTTTGTATACGCCCAATCATAGGGCCGGGATTGTAAATATGTATGCATATACTCCGGGATATAGTTTGGAACTTTATCTATCCACTATAATGCATGTGATGAATGAGATCCTGGCATGTAGAAGTAGCTCAATGGAGTTTATATGTTTCATTTTTTTCCATTTTTTTTTCGTGCTTCCGACAAGGCCCCGTATGTTATGTTACCAGGTTACATGTCTGTTTCTGAATAGGTCATGCCCAAACTTTTAGGGGCGGGTTTGGGGTGTGACATGAGTGCTCTAGAGAATTGTAGCCCTTCACAAGTCTCATAGAACCGGCCCAGTTCACACTCATATAGGTGATTCTTATAAAGAGTATCCTGCCATACTCCACTAAGTTTGCCTAGATATAAGAATCATTAAAATATTGCTTAATCTAAAACGCTGCAGACATCACTATTTCATCATAGAAATGGGTAGGAGTTTGACTCCCCAGTGATCTTTATGAGTCATACACAACTTGGTTGTCCCTTTTGAACCTAGATCTTGGGATCTCCAGTCAACTAGGTTGGGTTGCCGTTGTGGTAACTCTTATTTAATAAGCTTAAGTCTCATTCCCGTCGATGAATTTTCAACTAACTCTCTTGTTAACCCTTTGATTAGTGGATCCGCTATGTTGTCTTTAGACTTCACATATTCAATGGAAATAATTCCATTAGAGAGTAGTTGTCTCACGGTGTTATGTTGACGACGAATGTGTTATGACTTACCGTTATACATATGACTATGTGCTCTACCTATTGTTGATTGACTATTACAATGTATGCATATAGCAGGCATCGGTTTTGGCCACATTGAAATATCTTCAAGGAAATGGCGAAACCATTCTGCTTCTTCCTCAACTTTATCTAAAACTATGAATTCTAATTCCATAGTAGACCTAGTAATGCAAATATATTTGGAAGATTTCCAAGACACAGCCGCACCACCAAGAGTAAAAACATACCCACTGGTGGACTTTGAGTCTCAAGTATCCGATATCCAGTTTGCATCACAGTATCCTTCAAGTACTGTTGGATATCTAGTATAATTCAGCCCAATGTTACGAGTAAATCTGAGATATCTTAGAACCTTTATAATTACTTTCCAATGTTCTATTCCTGGATTACTCGTATAGCTATTTAATTTACTTACTGCATAAGCTATATCTGGGCGAGTGCAGTTCATCAAGTACATTAAGCTTCCAATAATTTTGGCATATTCTAATTGAGAAATATTTTCCTATACATTCTTAGAAAGAAACAAATTAACATCCACATGTGTTCTAGTAAGATGATCATCATCTTTGCTGAATTTGTCAAGTATTTTCTCAATGTAATGAGATTATGACAAAGCATAACCTTCTGATGTTTAGGTAATTTTCATACCAAGAATTACATCAGCAATTCCCATGTCCTTCATGTCAAAATGTTTATTTAACATTTTCTTAGTAGTTTTAATCATGTCATTATTACTACCTATGATGAGCATATCATCCACATAAAGACATACTATAACATAGCTTTTGTTTGTGTTTTTAATATAAACACATTTGTCACATTCATTAATTTTGAATCCATTTGTTATTATTGTCTTGTCAAATTTCTCACGCCATTGTTTTGGCTCTTGTTTTAAACCATATAATGATTTAATTAATTTACACACTTTCTTTTCTTTTCCTACAATAAAAAATCCTTCTGGTTGTTCCTTATAAATATCTTCATCTAACTCACCATTTAAGAAAGCGGTTTTCACATCCATTTGATGAATTTTCAAATTGTAAAAAGATGCAATGGCAATTAGTATTCTAATGGATGTTATTCTAGTAACTAGTGAGTATGTGTCAATGTAATCAAAACTTTCTTTTTGTCTAAAACATTTGACCACAAGTCTTGCCTTGTATTTGTCAATTGATCCATTCGTTTTTATTTTTCTTTTGAAAATCCACTTGTACCCAAGAGGTTTACAACCTAGTGGCAAATCTACCAATTCTCAAGTGTGATTTTGCAGGATGGATTCAACTTCGCTATTTACAGCTTCTATCCATAAAGGAGCTTCAGGACTAGACATAGCTTCTTTAAAAGTTAAAGGCTCATTTTCTAACAAAAATGTTAGGAAATCTGGACCAAAATATTTTGAGGTTCTAGCACGTTTACTACACCTAGGTTCCTCTTCCTCATTTTGATCTATCTCTTACTCTTGTTCTTGATCATGTTTTTGATCCTAACTAGTAATGGCATCATGAGATCTTTTGTTAGTACTAGTCTCTTGTCCAGATTTATTTGGAAACATATGTTCAAAGAAAGATGCATTCCGAGATTCAATAATAGTATTTACATGCATTTCAGAATATTCTGATTTATGAATCAAAAACCAATATGTACGACTATTCTTGGCATAACCAATGAAAATGCAATCAACCGTTTTAGGACTTATCTTAGTCTTTTTAAGACTAGGAATAGCCACTTTAGCCAAACATCCCACACTTTTAAGTATTTCTAAGATGGTATTCTCCCATGTCACATTTCATAAGGTGTTTGATTCATTTTTCTTCCGGGGTACTTTATTAAGTATATAATTAGTAGAAAGTATTGCTTCCCCCCACAAGTTCTGAAGTAATTCAGAACTTATTAACATAACATTTATCATTTCTTTTAAAGTCCTATTTTTTCTTTCAGCAATTCCATTTTGCTGAGGTGAGCAAGGAGCAGTGGTTTGATTTTATTCCATGTTCTTTACAAAACTCACCAAAAGATGATTCATATTCACTACCTCTATCACTTCTAAGTTTCTTAATTTTCTTACCAAGTTGATTTTCAACTTCATTCTTATATTGAATGAAAGTTTCCAAAATTCCATCCTTGGTTCGAATTAAATAAACATAACTATATCTAGTATAGTCATCTATGAAAGTGATAAAACATTTTTTTCCACCTCTGGTTTGAATTGATTTAACACAAATGTCACTATGAATTAATTCAAGTGGTTCCGTACTTCTTTCAATTGTAAGAAAATGAGATTTTGATAATTTTGCCTCAGCACAAATTTCACATTTATGATTTAAATCAATGAAAAATTTAGGTAAACATTTTATATTAATTAATCTACATAAAGATCCATAATTAACATGTCGTAGTCTATCATGCCATAAATTTGAAGACTCAAGCAAGTAAGAAGAATATGTATTTTTATTAATAACAGAGGGTACAACAGTCATTCCATTCATTTTGAAAAGGCCATCTGACATGTAACATTTTCCTACATGCATCCCGTTTTTGGTAAGTACAAACTTGTCACTTTCAAAAACTAGCCTAAACACATTTTTACTCAACAAATATCCAAAAACAAGGTTCTTGTGAATGTCCGGTACATACAGCACATTGTTGAGAGTAAGTTACTTTCCAGATGTCATCTTCAAAATAATCTTTCCTTGTCCTTCAACTTTAGAAGTCAAGGAGTTGCCAACAAAACGTTGTTCACCGTTGTCCACTACAAAATAAGATGTGAACTTCTTTTTGTCGGCACAAATATGACGAGTAGCACCAGTGTCCATCCACCATTCTTTAGGATTTCCGACAAGGTTTGTCTCGGAAACAACTGTAGAAAAATTTATGACATCTACGCCATTGGAAATTTTATCCACTTCGGTCATATTGGTTTGAACAACTTTCTTGCTTGATCTTCCTCTGCCTTTGCGTTCGCAACGGTAACTTTTGGCCCGATGTCCCTCTTTATCACAAACGTAACACTTTCCATTAAACTTGTACTTCTTAGTTTTCCCTATTTTAGCTAGTATTTTCTTCAGCCATCTTTTAAAATCAGTTCCTAAGAACTTCTTTGGTTTTTCACCATGATTGATTGGTACAGTCACAACAGAATAAGGGGTCGACACAGTTGCAACCACCATACCAGCATTGGTTTGAACATAGTTTGACCAGTTTTGTAGCCATGAATTCTAAATTATAAAACAAAATTAGAATTAGAATTTTATACTACACAGAAAATTAAACCATAAACACAGAATTTTAAATTCTGTAAAATAAAAGAAACAAGAATTGTAACTTTTATTTTCAATAATTTTGAAAATAAAATAAAATTTTATTTAAACAAATTACTTCCACACAGAAAAATATTTCTATAACATTTTAAAAATTAAAATACTGAAAACAAAATTTTAATTAATGAACACCCAGAAATTATTTCTGAAAATCAAAATTAATTTTTGACAAACTCTACAAATAAATATTCTGAATTGTTAATGACGCCAGTATATTATCACTAGTTGTCGAAGAAAATAGACATTATATTACTACTATCTATCAAGCAGTATATTACTACTATTTGTTTTTCCAATCAGAATATTATTTTGTAAAATCACAGAAAATAATTTCTGTAAGAAGAAGAAAGAGAAAAGGAAACAAACGAAAAAATCTGTATAAATAAAATTATTTGAATCTGTCTTAAGATTGTTGGAACAATTTTCTGTGTAAATTAAATAATGAAACAAATAAAATAAATTATTTACCGAATTTATTTTACCAAACTGAATAAAAAATTAAAAGATCAAGTCGAATGTGTGACACTCTGTCCTTAAGACAGATTCGTCACGCTTCGGTGCTTACGAACTAATGGCGTCTATTTCCCAGGATACAATGATCTTCACAAATTGTAGTAGCACTACAAATAATTTGTTCGGCGAACAAAACTTGTGTTTTAAACTCTCTGAATTTTTTTCTAAAATAATATGAAGAATAATTTATGTAAGAGAGCAAAAAGAATGCAACAAAATGAATTTTTTCAGTCCTAAAAAACTGCTAGAAATGAATGGTATTTATAGGCAAATAAACAGACCCAAACAGGTCTGATTTTGAATGAACAGGTGCCAACAGATAACTACTGGGTAGTTTCCATCTATTGGAAACTGCTGGCAGATTTGAATTTGTCTGGGCAGTTTATATCTGTCCGGGTGCAACAGATTTGAAAAACTGTTTTGGACAATTTAATCTGTTTGGAAAAATTGGACAAGAGGAGATAACATTTGGATAGAAAATTAAATTCAATTTTGGCATAAAATTAGAATTTAATTTCATTAAAAAATTCAAATAAATTTTTGTCCAAAAATCAATATTAGGACCGACCCGACTCGGCTAGCAGACAGTGGTGGTGGCATGCGCGTGCGCAGTGATTTGAGCTAAGGATCCATTTGTCCATAGCGCCTTCCTTTTAAGAACTTGGGATGCCCCTTGGGACCCAACCTAAGTGTTGCCACCTAGAACTTATATGCACACACAAGTTCTCTTAAGTTTCCCAATTTGGGATAAACCTTACAAAGAAACCCACATTTAATTCTTTTAATTGTCCATTCCACAAATTTGAATATGACGTCAAGTTCTCATTCACTCATAAATAGTTTTGACGATTCGTCTTCACCGTGTGACTTGCCATGCGGCAAGAAACATCTCACCTCTTTGGATCCACTCCAAAAGACATGTGGGACCCATTCAAATTTGGGCTCAAAGTTCGCCCAAAATAACCCTATAAAAATCAAAATTTCCAACAATAAATTAATTTTATAAACAGATGCCTCAAAAGCATGTTGGGAATGTGTTCTTAAAGCAATACCAAGTAATTTATAGCGTGATAAAGAGATACCTTTATCAGAAAATGAGATTAGACCCCCAAAAAATCCAACACCCATAAAATTACAAAAAAAGAAGAATTAATTTGTGGATATAATTCTAGAACATTTAATCCAAATGAACATAAATATATTATTTTTGAAAAAGAATTACTCGCAATAAAATTGGCAATAAAAAGTTTTCATATTTATTTAGCCCCAAAAATTTTTATTTTACGCACTAATAATAAGGCAGTAAAAGATTTCTTGATCAATAAAAAACCTATTAAGCAAAGAAGAAGATTAGCTTGGTATAATAAAATTTCTAAATATACTTTTGAGGTATAACATCTTAAAGGTACTAACAATTTTCTTACAGATTTTCTTAGTAGGAATTGTTTCAAAAAATTAAATTACTAAACAAGTAATTTTAATTTTTGCAAAAGACCTCTAGACCAAGAGGAAAAAATAGACAGGGTTAAAAAAACCCGCTCAAGGAGATTGGGTGACAATTGCTAAAAAAACAATTCCCAAACAAGAGAAAGTTTATGTTGTAGTTGCAGGAAGACAACCTGGAATTTACACAAAATGAAATGATTGCAATACGCAAGTTTGGGGATTTCCAGGAGCAAGCTATAAATCCTATGATAGCATGACCAAAGCTAAAAAAGCTTTTTACAGTGCACTAGCTATGCCTGTTTATCAAAATAATTTTTGTCAAATGAGAACTAACCTAGTTTCAACTAATATTCAGACATCTAAACCAGATGAATCTGAGATAAAAAAAAATTTTCAACCCTGATATATTCAGAGAAATTTATACAGAACTCAATGAAGTTTGGAAAACTCACATTGTAAACAACAAAGTAAAATTCGAAAACACCTAGCCAACAAATTAGCTGAGCAAACAGCTAAATTAAAATATTTGCAAAATTTTTTTTTTAATATCCTTAAATAAATGAATTAGAATGAAGATTTTAATTTTGAAAAAATAAACAATTTTCTTCAACTATCAGACCTCATATCAGATGAGTTTTCTTATCCAGTTTTTGAACAAATAAAAAGAATTTATTTTTTTGAAAAAGTAAGAACTTTGCTTCTAAAAGAAATTTTTATGATAATAAAAAATCGAGTTGATATCATCGTAATAAGATTAGACAAATCTTAGAACGATCCTATGATAAATTAAATTTTAAATATGAAATTTCCAAAATAACCATCATAACAAACCCTAATATGTGGTTTTTTGAAGACATAGATTGGGGAATAACTAATCAAGTTATTTTTCAAATTTTAGATCCAATTCAATGGATAGAATATCCAATGATCATAAAAGCAATGCTCTCATAGGTAGTAAAAGGCTTCCGATAGAGTAAATATTTTACTTTCTGGATCTCTAGCACTATTGGTTGATAAGAACGAGAACATTTTTTACCATACCAAATTCGGTATCTTAAAGAAACTGAAAATTTTGAATTTGAAGATAATTATTTGGATAAAGATCGCAGGAGGAAGTGATTGGAAACTATTCAAAAACTTTCTTTAACAGAATATTGGATAGACAGTCTAATATCTGTTTCACAAGCAACTTTTAATATCCATGGCTCAACAAAATTGCCATTTATGGTCACAGATGGTAAAATACTATTTGTAACTCATTTTCTAATAACATATCAAAGGTCTCCTACACAAATTAATGAGGCTCTTGACATATTATTAATAGAGAAATAATTTGAATCTTCTGTTGGAACTAGCTATGACCGCAGATGATGTAGAACAATTTCGGAATGAGCAACATAGCCAGGATCTTGATTCCCTTCCATTAGAGACTAATGAAGGATATCACAATCTTGTAAATCGGATAGAAGCATAATGGACCCCACTATCACATGCAGCTGTCTCCTAATCGGCTTCAACCTTATCCCGGATACGTGGAGCAACCTGCATTATTTGGCGGAAAGTGATAAGACAAATCCTTTCAGCCGACGCTATCAGACAGACAAGATGAGCCAAATCTTATCTGTTTCAGTCTATCCCTTTGAAAACCGGAAAGGGTAGACAATGTATATATATAATTGTAGTATGAAGATGACAAATAATTGTAGTTTCTCATTTATGACTTTTTTGTCTTTGCATTTAATTTTGTGAAAATTTTGTATAAGCCTATGCCTAGGCTTGTAGACTTTGTCAAGAGTTGTAAAGTGTTAGACGTAAGGTAGATATGCAATAATGTTAGGATAGCTTTTGGTTTTTGTCTGTATAGACAAAATGTATTCTATAAATTGGCATTCAAGCTAATGAATGAAGGTATGAAAATTCTTTCCATCCTTTTGTTGCCTATTTTGTCTCTAACTTCATCATAATTCCATAATAAAAATGGTAGAAAACTCCTTTCCTTTTTTGTTATGAAATTGGTATCAGAGCTTGGTGAAGAGCTTTTGAAAGTGAGATCAAACTATGTAAGTATTTCTATTTATGTATAAATTTTGATATATATATGTAAGTGTGTATGGTGTTCTAAATGATATAAAAATAAAAAAATAAAAAAAAATTAGAAAATATTATTCGTCAAGTTTACTCTTTAATTGTGTATCCTTTGTATTTTATAACTTTATAATTATTTATTTCATTTATAGTTGTTGTAAAATTTATATCCATAGTGTATGTCAAAATGGCAATAGGACATAATAAAATGACTTATAGGTATGCTATGGTTTGCATGATTTTACACTTTGAAAGCCCACCCCAAACGTGTTTAAGCAAGCGGTCCGGACTGGACGATGAAGTCCATATGACGAGCAAAGCAAAGCCCATTAAAAAAAGAGGGGCCCTGAATCTCAATAGCCTTTTCAATTTAAACAAACGAAAGGACACTAAGACTCAAAGACTGATTGACCCAACAAGGAGGCAGCTATGGCTGCAATGAGAGTTCTAATCAGTCCAGGCCCAAACCAGAAGAACATCTTTATTTGAACCATCTTTAACATGCTGTCCAAAAAAAAAAAAATCCTATTTTGGACTTGGAACAGAAAATGTTATTTAAACCAAAAAAATTTACTTAATTTTTTTTTTTATCACGGGATATAAAAACATGAGTCTCACATATGTTTATTAATGTGAATCTGTGCTACATTTGTATATATATAGTAAAGAAAATAATATACAAGCCCACTTTTTATATCTAGTGATCTGTCAAGAAAATGATTGGTTGATAATTTTTTAACTTGAATAGAAATACTTGGTATGGTAATAAGAAATTTTTGATGAGAAATCTATTATTGTATACAACATTACAGTTGAAATATATAGCAGGCTAATGACCTGTTTACAAATCATACGCAGCTGTTGATTGACGATCAAACTCTTGTATGATTTCTTGGCTGGTAACACGTATTGTTTATTAGATAGCAGTAATGCGGCTATTAAATGAGCTGATAAAGTAGTTAGTTGGGTAGTTAAAACTGCAATGACATGTGTTCTATTCCCTTCTTTTTATGATCTTATCTTCTTCCACAACAATCTCACCATGTCAATGTCATAGAAATGCCAGTCACACTCGACCAAAACACGTCAGTTTGATGGTAACTCGACCAACAGAAAAATTGTAAGGACTAGCCAAGAAATTATTTGCACCGGCTTAAAATAATTGTGTGAGACATGTGGTGCCAGGTGGAACATTGTTTCCTCCTATATGAAAAGAGGACCACACACAACTCAAAACAAATCCATTCAATATTTAGGGGGATGCTTCAGTATTTTATCAGGAATGGACATGCAGTCCCTTTTTTTTGGGTCTATTTCAGAGGAATGCCATGCATGTTCCTTGTCATCTATTGAACAAAATTTTAACAAAATATTTGACCAAAATTTTATGTTTTGGTATCATTTTTCTTTCTTTCTTTCTTTCTTTCTTTCTTTTTTTTCCTTTTTTTTTTTTTGGTTTTGTTTTGTTTTGTTTTGTTTTCTATCTTTATTTTCTTAAATGTTTGACGAACTATTTCGAAAAACTATCTTCAATAAAAAATAAAAAATAAAAATTCTAAAAACAACCAACTTTTTAAAATATAAAAAAGTTTGTTTTACACAAATATGAAATCGATTGATATTTCTAACTTATGATTAATTTAGTTTTGAATATGCCAATAAATATTATTACCAGAAAAATATCAAAAAAGTCTTTTTTTTTTTTTTTTTTCATTGCTATGAACACTATCGAGAGTGTGTTAATAGAATTACATGGAATTTCACAAAAAATATGTAAGATTTGTGTTTTTTTTTTCTTTTCATTTTTTTTATTATAGTTTCGTACAACTAAAATCCTAGTAAGGATGATTTCAAATAATTATTTTTACATTATTATTTCAAACCGTCCTAATTCATCATCCTAAAGCTCCAAAATTGAATCTTGAAATTCATATCTAAGCTATCCATTTTGAATTTGAGTTGTTCATCTTGAATGATTAGTGTGGAAACCTTTCATTTAAAATCTATAAATTGAAACACGAAGTGTGATTTTGATATATTATCCACATTTGTTCAAACTTAATCATTCGTAATTATGACCAAGGAGAAAAGTTTAGAATGAAGGGTATAGTGAATCAATTTTTTGCTTCTCAATGGAGATAATGGCTTTGTAGAAAACATTAGTTAATGGATAATGCAATTAAACTAACCTAAGCCTTCCTCATTGACGGCAAGTTCAACCCCATTGAAGAACAAACTTTAATTATAAAAATTCTAATCGAATGGTTGAGCTTAAAAAAGGATAAGTGGTGGTTGTTTTTTTTTTATTATTTATATTTATTATTATTATTATTATTATTATTATTATTATTATTATTTTATCATTCTGCTAGGTAGAAATTAAAATGGTTAATTTGTAGTTCTATACTATCGAGTTAGCAATGTTATGGAAAAGAGAAATTTCATCACACCATTGCATCTCAAGAGATTTCATACTTGAATTTTTTAAGTAAAAACGGTGAAAACAAAACGGTGAAGCCATTCAAATTTGTTGTGACTCGTAGCAGTGAAAAATCTGTCAAAAAAAAGAAAAAAAAAAAAGCAGTGAAAAAAAATGATAACAAAAGAGTAAAAAGTGTCCATACTTGTCTCAAAAAGCACATGATGATAGTAGAATCTTATCTACCCATTAGTGGCCTCTTTATTCAAATTTGTTCAGGGATCAGACTTTTGAATTTTTCGGTTAAAATTAAAATTTGGATTCGAGTCTCTATAACTATTTATTGGGGGCTAGTATACTTCTTAGCGGCCAGAACACACAGGCACCTAAATTTCGACTCCGGCGTAAGTGTAATGAGATTCTTTACAAATGTGTTGTGAATGTTAAGGGATGATACTCCTGACAGATACTTAAAGTAGCATTATCTATATATCTATTTTTATATATAAAAAAAAATTCAAAAGACAAAGAGTAAAGAAATTTTATTTTTGATGTCATTATTATTTTTTAAAAAGATTATCTACTTTTGATGTCCCTCCAATTTCACGAGGGATTCGGTTTAGTTGAAACGTCATTGTGGATGTTTTTAGTTTAAATACTGGATTACATGTGAATGAATAGTACGATTAAAAATGTAGAGAGAAATCATTCAAAAAAGTTTTTCTTCTCTATCGCCTGGATGTATATAATGGAGATGGCTTTTCTCGGGTGACTAAAGCATATTGTTGAATCTGTGAGGTTCATTATGCCTCAGTTTGGGAAGTGAGTTGGCTTTTTGGTTTTTTGGTTTTTTTGGCTATTTTAGCCTGGGCTAAAAAGCTTAGTTTGGGAAGGACTTTTTGGCTTTTTGGCTTTTTTGACTTTTTTTGTGAGAGAAGAGTGTAATGATTATGGGTTGGATGTGATGTTTTGTTTGTTGTGGCTAAAATAGCCTATTTTGTCTTTTGTGGCTATTTTAGCCCAACCTAACTTGCCAAACACCACCTATGTGTCTTATTTTAATGATCAAAATCATTCAATGTGTAGAACTTGTCAAGAACTTTATACATATAAAAAATCACGTTGATCATATATCGGTAGTCCTTTGATCGGAACATATTTTTGTTAACAATTTATTTAAAAAGTATATTTACTAGTATATTTACTATTGACAAAAATATAATTTGATCAAGAGGCTACCGATATCCGATCAACGTGATTTTTTATAGGCATAAAGTATTCAATGAGTTCTACATATTAACGATTTAGATTATCAAAATAAAATTCATAATAAATCCCACAAGTCCAATAATATTCACAATGAATTGGAGAGAAACCCTCACCTTATATGGATGTACACTACTTAATTTTTTTAATCCCAACTGCTTCTTATTTAATCCCTCGTAGTAAGAGACAAGTATGTTCTTTTTGTATTTGATCTATTTAGATTGTATTTAGTTTATTGATTTAGAAAGTGATTTAAAAAGAAAAAATAAAAAAAAATATGTAAAATATAGATATATTTCATTTACATTTTATTTATATTTTTTATTTTCTTTTCAAATTTACAAACTACACACGACCTTTAAGAATTGAGATTATGAAATTAGAATACATTCTTATTATAAATGATTTTCAGAGGGAGAGAGAGAGAGAGAGATATTCTTTATAATTTCTCATTTTTTGATAGGGGACAATTTTATATTTGGCCATCAAGCCTTGTTTAGAAAGTTGGCTATTTGATTTTTTATTTATTTTAATTTAATTAAAGTAGTTGTGTTTCAAAAGTTGATTGGTTTTGTTTTAGTTGATTTGATAGTTATAAGAGAAAAAATAAAATGATTATAAATTAAATATGATATATTATTTTACTAATTATTTTAACATATATTATCTTTTAATGAAATATTTTAACCTAACCTTCTTTTTCAAACACCTCATAAGTCATGATTCATGAGTTCATATGTTGTATCGGCGTAGGCAATTCCACCGAATAAACAAATGAAAAGATAGCAACATTTTCCTTAAAAAGTTGAATTTCGTCGTAAAAGGGAGAATTTCACTTTTACAGGACAATTGGATATAAAAAAACACAAAATTACTAATCTTTGTTCTTTTATCAAATCACAACGGAACAAATTCGTCACTTTTTATTTTATTTTATTTTTCTTTTCATGTAAAGTGAAATGAGTGGTTTATCAGGTCGTGTGGTCTGGTCCACCTAATGTCCTAAAATCTCCCAAAGCGATCTCCTTTTGAAAAACTCACCCTCACATTTGAAAACGATCGCGAATATGAGAAAAGAAAAATATATTTTTAATTTTTTTAATTATTCAGGAAAATTTAACTTATTCTTTTTCTTTTTTCAAATTTTGAGTATTTTTTTATATACATAATATTTTTTTTTTAAAAAAATGACTTGTGGCAACTTTTTTTTTCTAAGGTGATAAATTCACATCTTACCGACATTATTTTGTATATATACATATTTTTTAATTTGTACAGCCTTTCTCGTTTGCTTTTAACATCTGCCAAAAAAGCTGTGACAAAGTGTTTTTTTTTTTTTTTACCTTCATGATTCTAAGTTTACCGGTCACATTTTGCACTCTTGTTAAAAGTGTCGGCCACATTAATCCGTCCTTGAAAAGCACACAATAAAAGCTTTGACCGTTAAAATAGCCTTGAACAAAAATTTCATAATTAAATATATACTTCTCATATTAAAATAAAACTACAATGAAAATGCATTTTATATAGATACAGATAACATTACCATATTAATTATTCTCTATATAAATATTTTGTAAGAATAAAACTTTATTTATTTATTTATCTTTTCTTTTTTCGATCTTTGAAATCCATAAACATAAACCCCAACCCAACCTCAACATGGCTTGACAATGGCCGTGGTTTTATTTTTTCATGACTGCCATTTAAACAATAATATATAAATTTGTTAGATTATTTTAATATCTTTTATTTATTTATTTATATATTTTTTTTATCAATCTTCTTTTCTCTTGATCATGAATCTCATTTTATTTATGAATAGAAATTTGTTATTTTGGTGACCTTTTGTCTTGTTTATGAATGGAGATTAATTGGAATTCATGAACTTAGTGGTGAGTTAATTTTTTGGAGACTCTCCATTTTCTCTAAGTTCATGGTCATTATTATTTTTTTGTGTATTTTGTAAAGTCCTAGTGGCCTATAAATAATTTCTCACATCTACTCTTTTCTACACCAACACACCAACTATTGTTTATACTTGAGAGATTACTAACAAAGATTGGTGTTTTTCTTGGCGGAACCTTGGGTTCACCATCTTGTACAGAGTTGGCCTGAGCGATACGACAAGTAATCGGACTATTATATCCTGAAGGGACAAGTCATAGTTTTGTGACTGCTACATCAGCATTTGGGTTCTTCTTATCGCAGTGGGTTTGATCTCTTTAAAGAAAATGAGATATTCGTGCATTAGCCTGATCTATTTGTATCTCATTTTCTTTGTAATTTTTTATCAATAGAATATAATTTTTCTGGTATTTTTACCATCAATTTTAAGGAGATCAACCATGGATCAAGTACTAGAAAAAAATCAAAGATGGAATTGAAGATTTCAACAAACCTTTCAAGTTCAAGGGAGTTCATTTTAAGAGGTGGAAATGAAAAGTTCTTTTTTACCTCAGCCTTTTAAAAGTTGCATATGTTTTTACCGAGAAGAACCCAAACAAAATCCTAACCGATGAGATGAATGATAAAGACTATGAGGCACATGAAGCAAAAGTGGCTTCCTACAATACAGATGAGTATAAATGTCATTTTTATCTCTTAAATTTTCTTACTGATTAATTTTATGATTATTACTATGACACCACTTACACTTTATCTTCTATTAATTTTTGGCATACTCGCTTGTGTCATATTAACAATAAATATGTGGAAATCATGAGTAGTTTAGGATTAATTCTTAAAGTGACAAAAAAATTTGAGAAATGTGAAGTTTGCAGTAAAGCAAAAATTATCAAGAGACCTCATAAAAGTGTTGAAAAACATACAGAATTGATAAAATTATTTCATATTGATTTATGTGAGTTTGAAGGAATTTTAACTTGGGGTGGTAACCGATATTTTATCACTTTTATTGATAATTTTTCAAAATATACAAACGTATATTTATTAAAAAATAAAAGTGATGCTTTTGAGAAATTTAAAGAATTTCTTCTTGAAGTGGAAAATCAATTCGGTCAAAAGATTAAGAGAATTAGAAGTGATAGAGGCCAGGAGTATGAATCTCTTGGATTCAACTCTTTTATTCAGTCATTGGAAATTATTCATGAGATTACTCCACCATATTCACCTCCATCTAATGGCGTAACTGAAAGAAAAAATAGAACATTAATTGACTTGACAAATGTTGTGCTTATTAATTAAGGTGCTTCCTCAAATCTTTGGGGCGAGGCTATTTTGATAGATTGCCATGTGATAAATAGAGTGCCACACAAAAAGACTAAAATTGTACCTTATGAGTTGTGGCGGGGGCATGAACCAAATCTAAGTTATTTGAGAATTTGGGGTTGTTTAACTTTTGTGAGGTTTGCAAATCCTAAACGACCTAAATTTGGTGAACGAGCTACCACCTGTGCTTTTCTTAAGTATGCGTTGCATAGTATAGCTTATAGATTTTTGGATAAGAAAAATAATATTATTTTTGAATCAGGTGATACTATTTTTCATGAAAATAAATTTCCTTTCAAATCTAAAAATAGTGAGGATCAAATAATTTCTGAAAATATTTTATCTATGCCTAGCTCTTCTACTCCTTTTCAAATTTTTCAAGAACACGAAAATTTTCAAATCCAACCAAGAAGAAGTAAACGAGCTAGAGTTAAAAAAGATTTTGGCCCTGACTATTATCTTTACAATGTGGAAGAAATTCCTCTTACGGTGCAAGAAGCTTTATCATCACCTGATACTATTTTCTGGAAAGAGGCTGTAAATGATAAGATAGATTCACTACTTTCAAATAAAACATGGAAACTAGTAGATTTACCTCCAGGTTGTAAAACTATTGGGCGTAAATGGGTCCTTCGTAAAAAACTTAAACCGGATGGAACTATAGATAAATATAAAAAGAGGCTTGTCGCTAAAGGTTTTAAGCAACAAGTTGATCTTGATTTTTTTGATATTTTTTCTTCGGTTACTAAAGTTACATGCATTAGACTGTTGATAGCAGTGGCTGCAATTCATGATTTAAAAATTGATCAAATGAATGTGAAAATAACATTTTTAAATAGAGATCTAGATGAGGAAATTTACATGGACTAACAAGAAAGCTTTGTGGAGCCTAGCAAAGAAAGCAAGGTGTGTAACTTAACTAAATCTCTTTATGGTTTAAAACAAGCTCTTAAACAGTGGCATGAGAAATTTGATTCTTGCATGCTTGATAATGGCTATAAGACTAATGAATGTGATAAGTGCGTATATTATAAAACTTATGAGAATGCATATGTGATTATTAGCCTATATGTGGATGATCTACTTATCTTTGGCTCTAATTTGCATATTATAAATGAGACTAAAAATATGCTTAATAGCCACTTTGATATGAAAGATCTTGGTGAAGCCAATTTTATTTTGGGAATTAAAATTACCAAGACTAATGATGGCATTTTTCTTGATCAATCGCATTATGTTGAGAAAATTTTAAAGAAGTATAACTTTCTAGCCTGTAAACATGTTGCTACTCCTTTTGATGCAAACATACATTCATCTGTTGTAATAAATGAAAAAGAAGTGATTAATCAAAAGGAATATGCTAGCATGATTGGTAGTTTGAGATATGCTACTGATTGTACTAGACCTGACATTGCATATGTTGTTGGAGTACTTAACAAGTTTACTAGCAAGCTAAGTCAAGATCATTGGCTAGTCATGAGAAGAATTATGAGATATTTATCTGGTATAAAAAATTATGGTTTGTTTTATAACAAGTATCCTGCGATACTTGAGGGATATAGTAATGCCGATTGAAACACTTTGTCAGGTAATTCTCTCTCTATCTCGGGTTTTATTTTTACCTTGGATAGTAGTGCTATATGTTGGAAGTCTAAAAAATAGACTACAATTGTTAATTCTACAATAGAAGCTGAACTTATAACGTTGGCTTCAACATGTGAAGAAACGAATTGGTTGAGAGATTTATTACATAAAATCCCTTTTTGGGAAAAATCAATTCCTCCTATGTTAATTCATTGTGATAGCACTGCTGCTAGTGGTAGAGTGAATAATTATTTTTATAATGGTAAATCCAGACATATTTGAAGGAAATACAGTAATGTGAGATCCTATTTGAGTAATGACATCATAACTGTGAATTATGTAAGATCTTGTGATAATCTTGCGAATCCATAAACCAAGGCCTTGGCGAGAGATAGGGTCTGGAATACATCGAGGGAGATGGGTTTAAAGCCTATAAAATCATAAACCATGTATGAGGACATCCAACCTAGGGATCAAAGATCCTGTAACTAGGTTCAATGGGTAGAATGAATCATATGGTGGTTGTAAAAAATGCACTCCTTAATATTTTGTTATCCATCCCTATGATGTAAGTGCATTTGTCTTGTAATGTTGGAGGGTTGTGTTTTTATACTCTTAATGAAATTATGTAGCTCTTATTGAGTGGGGTGTGTAAATTACAGGAACATCATTGACAGATTTCACCTATGTGAGTATGATAGTGGGGCCGTTCTCCATGAGAATAAGGTTTATCTTCAAATATACTCATGAAAGCTGGGATAAGCACAAAGTCGTAATGTGCTAGCTATTAAAAGCTCATGTCAACACCTGAATTATTATGTGCGAGCAGTAATACTTTATTTTTCCTAAGAAGTCATAGTTCAATTCTGAGACCACTACTGACTCTAGAGTAGAAGTTGTTATTTCACTAATGAAGGTTTAATACAGAGCACACCTTCATGATGCATACTAGTCTATCTTTGTTTGGTAATCTCTCTTGTCCTTGTTGATATTAAAATGAGTGGGGGATTGTTGGACCATTTTAATATATTTTATTTATTTATTTATATATTTTATTCATGAATCTTTTTTTTTTCTTGATCATGAATCTTGTCTTGTTCATAAATGGAGATTCATTATTTTGATGACATTTTGTCTTGTTCATGAATAGAGATTAATTGGAGTTCATGAACTTGGTGGTGAGTTAATTTTTTTGAGATTCTCCCTTTTCTCTAGGTTCATGGTCATTATTATTTTTTGGTGTATTTTGCAAAGTCCTAGTGGCTTATAAATAATTCCTCACATCTACTCTTTTCTACACCCACACACCAACTATTGTTTATACTTGAGGGATTACTAGCAAAGAAGGGTGCTTTTCTTGGTAGAGTTTTGGGTTCACCATCTTGTGCAGAGTTGGCCTGAACGATACGACAAGTGGTCGGGCTGTTGTATCCTGGAAGGGATAAGTCATAGTTTTGTGACTATTGTATCGGTATTTGGGTTCTTCCTACCGCAATGGGCTTGATCTCCTTAAAAAAAAACGAGATATCTGTGCCTCAATCTGATCTATTTGTACCTTATTTTCTTTGTAATTTTTTATCAATAAAATATAATTTTTCTGGTATTTTCACCATCAAAATTAAAATTTTTTACATAATTCAATATAAAATATATTAAATTTTAATTTTATCACTTTAAAAAGCTGGTTAAGGTAATTTATATTTTTTAAATTAACATTATTATATTATTTTCAACAAAAATTCTATATAACCATTCTTTTTTGGTAAATTACAAGTACATCATTTAAGATTTGCTTAAAGTACAAATTGCTCCATATAGTTTGAAAAGTTACAAATATCTCTTGTTAGATTTTTTATTTAACAAAATTAACTAAAAAATAAAATTCATAATTACTCTCCTATATAATAATAAAATTACATAAATTATTGATTGAAATATATTTTTAATATTATTAAAAATTATTAATTGACTTGATAATTTATTAATAAAAATGACAATTTATTATAAAAATAAAAATCTTAGCAGATAAAATATAATTTTTAAAACTATACAAATTAATTTATATTTTAATCAAATTTAAAGAATATATTTGTAATTTATCTTTTTTCAGAATTATTTGGTCAAAAGGCTCCAGCTGCCGAATGAAACATTGCAGAATTATGAAAAGAACAAAACACTCGGGGTATCCAAAGCACTTTTCATGTGGGGCCATTATAATTGAAAAATGAGGAAATTATATCTCCCATTTTACTTTTTAAATATTAAATATAAATTGATTAAAAAATTATAATTTTACATTTTAATATTTATAAAATTTATCATTAATTTACAAATATTTTTGTAAATACCTACTGAAGTGAAATTACCTCTTAAAAAAAAGGTTGTGTATATAAATTTTGAGAAATTTTATAATATATTGTATTTTGAAGTATGTAACATATGCTCAATTATGATATTTGTAATTTTAATTATGACTTATTGTATTTATTTTAATCTTAATCTTAATCTTAATCTTAATTATGACCTAATATGATTATTATTTCAATTATAATTTTTTAAAAAATTTGGTTACATCTTATGATTATGACTCATTATTCACTTTTAGTTATAATTATAAATAATTTATTCATGACATATGTAATAATTATCCCTAAATGTCATAATTTATATGATGTGTATTTTAAAATGAACCATCGGATTGAGGCCGGGTCCTCTATCATTATTTTTTACTGTAATTCCTACCATGGGACAAAAAGCAACATTGTTTAGGTGTTTTGAATATATTTTTTTTTTAATTTTGGTTTGCTTTTCCCTCTTTTCTATTCTCTCTCAACCCTAACCCACCCGACAGCAAGAACAGAGAACGGAGAGACGAAACGAAAAGGAGCGAGACGGCGGCAAGGAAAGGCGGCAACGATAATGGATCTTCAAATTGCTTCCCATATTTAAGAGTTAAACTAACCAGCTAAAAGAGGGGGAAACGTTAAAAAAATTGAAAGTTTAATTTATGAAAATTTCCTTAATTTGACAGAACAACCCCATGATTCTCCATTACAAGTTGAGAAAGGAAAAAAACAATTCAGAGCCTCACAATGAAAGAGGTGAAAAAGAACAAATGCTTGGTTGATTTGCTGATTTGTGGTAAGCTCTAGTTGTAAATTGTGAACAAAGTTTGAGGGTAAGCTTCTCTCTCTCTCAACAATCATGAACACCAACAAAGAAAAGCTTGTCATAGAAGTAGTAGGAGCCCACAACTTGATGCCCAAAGACGGTGAAGGCTTGTCCTCTCCATTTGTTAGAGGTAGAGTTTGAGAACCAAATATAAAGAACCCAAGCCAAGTGCAAAGATCTCAACCCAAGTTGAAACCAAAAGCTTGTCTTCCATGTCACCAACATTGCTGACCTTTCTTAAATGAAGAAATGTGAAAGTGAATGTAAATGAAACATATTCATATCTTATTTAGTTTTACATATATATATATATATATATATATTTAAATTCTTCCTTAAATCTCATCAAACGCAACTGTATAAAAAATCATAGAATCAATGTCTACAATTAGAGGAGGTCTAGCAACAGTTGAAATTTTCTAGGTAAAGTTCAGCGATGAGAAAAAACAACAAAAAATAACAAATAAAAGAAAAGAGGGGGAAAGGAAAAGGCTGAGGGGAAAATAATAATAATAAGACCTCGTTTGGGGACAGGTTAATTTAGTAATTTTTTAATTATTTGGTTAAAATATGAGTTAAAAAAATTAGTACGTTTGGAATAATTTTTTGACTTTTTATGAAAAGATGTGCAAAAAGTAGAGAGAAAAGAGAATTTTTAATTTTTTGGTATATGTTATTGACTTTTTGACTAATTTAATAATTTTTTGACTAAAAATAAAAATTTCCAAACGAAACTTAAAACTTTGTTTTAATACCATGCCAGGAGTCACTGAAGTAAACAATCATATTTGGACTCTTTTTTTTTTTTTTTTTTTTTTTTGATTAAAATAGTACTAAAGTCTCATTTGGTAATTTTTAATTTTAGTTAAAAAGTTACTACATCATTTTTTTCTTCTTTTTTTATATGTCTTTTTATAAAAGAATTAAAAAGTTACTAAAATAATTTATTTTCAAATGAGGCCTAAAAAATAAAATTAGCTAAAATAATTAACAAGATAAAATGTTACATCAATCATAATTATTTCAATTTTTTTTTTTACAAACATTACATTCAACTATAAAAAAATTTAATCATTTTCCCAAACACAATTATTTTGGGCAGATTAAGGGCAATTCTAAAGGTGCATCAAATATTTTACCAAATTTGAGTAAAAGGTCCATTTGATATAAGTGTTCCAACGGAAGTTTCAAAGCTTTATCAGAATACCGAACGACTAGATGGATGTCTATCTGGTTGATCGGCCAGTTTAAATTTTACACAAATTTTTACTCTGAAATGGTTATCTGGGGATATCCGAGATGATATTTATTGGTGAAAATCCAACGGCAATAAACAGTGATTTGATAAAAGGAATATCCATTCTTAGTTTGATGAAAAATTTGAGAAATTTTAAATTTGATAGTTTATTTGATGAACAGTTAGAGCATAAAAAAATAAACTTTTTCATCAAATTTAAATTTGATAATTTATTTAATGAATCATTAGACATGATCTAAAATAATAATAATAAAAAATTTAAATAATCTATCAAAATAATTAACTAACCAAACAGCGCCAATGACAAGGATCTAAAACTCTCGGATATTAGCTCTCTCTACTTGCTCACTAACCGAACCACTCCTCTTCTTTGTTCTGTTCCAGGCTAAAAAGCTGCTCATTTTTGTTGTTTTGTTGATTTTTATGTGTGGAACGCTGACCTCTTCTCCATTCCTCATTTCTCACTGTCATCAACCTGTTGCAGAGCCAGAGCACAACCACAACTACACCACCACCACCACCAACAAAGCTCTGCATTGTACCCATTTCTTTGTCCTCTGTCTAGACATAAATGCCCCTTCTGTATCTGCACCATCTTCACTCAACCCACAATTTATCACTTCACCCACTAAACCACAATCACAAAACCCCAACTAAATCTCACCCCCATTTCGCTTAATCTAGTAAAAAAAAAAAGAGTAAACCCACATGGATCTCTTCTCTTTACCCTCCTCACCTCTTATTCTTTACTTCTCCCTCACTCTGTTTCTTCTTTCAAGAGGTAAATGTAGAAAAAATTTCTCTCTTTTATTTTTATTTTTATTTTTATCTGGGTTTCTCTCACTTTTCATGGAATTTTCAAAAATCAAAGCTTATATGGTAACAAATCTTCATGCTCTGTTCTTTCTCAGGTGTTTTAGGGACTACATTCACTTTCGTCAACAAATGTGACTACACTGTATGGCCTGGAATTCTCGCAAATGCAGGCAGTCCTAGACTCGACAGCACTGGATTCGAGCTCCCCAAGGACAGCTCACGCACATTCCAAGCCCCAACCGGCTGGTCCGGTCGGTTCTGGGGCCGAACCGGATGTAACTTCGACGGATCCGAGTCGGGTTCATGTTCCACCGCCGACTGTGGGTCGGGCCAAGCCGAATGCAACGGAGCCGGAGCTACTCCTCCTGCGACTCTCGCCGAGATCACGCTCGGGTCGGGCGGGCAGGACTTCTACGACGTGAGTCTTGTTGACGGGTACAACTTGCCCATGATAGTGGAAACGAGTGGCGGGTCGGGTATGTGTGCGACGACTGGGTGTGTGACCGACTTGAATTTGCAATGCCCGGCTGAGCTGAGAGTGGGAGATGGAGAAGCGTGTAAGAGCGCGTGTGAGGCGTTTGGGAGTCCAGAGTATTGTTGTAAAGACGCGTTTAATTCACCGGCGGCTTGTAAGCCGTCGGTTTACTCGGAGATGTTCAAGTCGGCTTGTCCAAGATCATATAGCTACGCATACGATGATCCTACGAGTACGTTCACTTGTTCGGGTGCTGATTACACGGTGACGTTTTGCCCTTCCATGCCAAGGTAAAGAGTGATATTCAAATGTTATTTGTCCTTTTTACATTTGATTTTTTTTATTTTAGTTTTTTACATATATATATTTTTTATTTTGTTATATTTAAAGTTTTTTCTTTTTACTAATTTCGTAAAATTAATTTTTCTTTAAAATTGTATAAAAAATGTTACGTTAACTATCATATAATATAAAAAATATATTATATTAAAATTTAAGTTTGTGTAAAAAATTTGAATTATATATAATAAAATATTTTAAAGATTCAAGTGAAAAATAATAATTTTAAAGATCGAGCGAAGAATTAATTTGGCCTATCCCTGTCTATGCTTGTAGTATGTATTATGTGGAATATGTTTCGGATGTGAATTAAGATTTGCTTTGGTTACTCATTGCTGGGAATTAAATCAAGTTGTTGGGTCACTTTCAATGCAAATACGAAATAGGAATGGCTTGTCTTCGGGTAAAAATTTTAACCCAATCAGGGAGTTGATAGATGTGTTTGGTTACTATTTTAAAACATATTTTTGGAAGAAAATTTTAAAAAGTATGTTTAGTTACAAATTTTCTTAAAAAAATTTTAAAATTACTTTTTTCTATTACACATTAATTCATAACTTTTTCTCTTTCACATATCTACGTAATTATAATAAAATATCAAATCATCCCAAACTTTCAAACTCCAAAACTATTTTCAAAATATATAACTAAACAAATCAAAAAAATTTCAAAACTCTTTCCCTAAATTTTTTTTTTTGAAAATTTATCTCAAAACACAAATCAACCATACCCAATATCTTTGACGGGTAAGATTTATTAAACAGAAGAGTTTTACTAGTCACAGTTTTTTAAAAAATTTAATTAGATCATATTTTTCACAAACCCTTACTAGTCAGGGCCTTTTAACTATCAAATTTAGTTCAACTTTCAATTGGAGATCAACAAAAATCCATATGGAATTTAGTTGGTGCATTACATTCCCACCAACGTCTGACAAACCATTAATATTGCAATTTTTTGTTAAATTTTTTCAACTTAGTACTTAATTTTTGGTCTGCAGTCAAAAATCTACAAGAGATTCACCATACTCATCAACAACAACAGCAGATGGGTCTGGGTCAGGAATGACGGGTTCTGGTTCAGGGTCAGAAACAATGGGTTCGGGCTCGGGTTCAGGGTCGGCTATGTTAGCTGATGGGTCATGGTTAGCTGGTTTGGCCATGGGTGATTCAACCATGACTATATCTCCTTCTACTCTACATTCTCTACTCATTACCTCTTCAACTTTCTCTTTTATTCTCTCTTTTCTTTACTTGTAATCTTTCTTTCTCCCAAAATATTCAATGCCATATATATTTAAAATGTGTTCTGTTTTTCTTTGATTTAAAATCACCTCCCTGCTTGTTTTTTTTTTGGCATGTTCTCAAAGCCTTTCAGGTTCTGTTATTGATTGGTGTGAAGAAACCAAGATGTGAAGAGATTGGAATTCGATTTGGTAATAGAAAATGAGAGTGTAAATGTAATGTGAACAAACATGTAGATTGGTAGGCTAAGAATCACTTTGCTGGGATTGCAAGCATTGCTTTTACTTTTTTTTATTTATCATTGTTTGGTGTGTTAGTGTTTATTGTTTTTTATCTTATCTTTGGGTAGAGGATGTGATAATGATGATTATGATGTTGAATGGTTGGGAATTTTTTTGTCTTTTGAAGGAAAAATGAGTTCATTCTTTGAAATTAAGGCTGGATTTGATTCATTGTAGTGGAGACTAGAATAAAATTGTCATATTATAAAATATTAATTTTATGAATAGGCTAAGAAAAAGTTATTTTGTGAAATAATTCTATTGTCCGTGATAACCCAACTAGCTGGCCATCACCCATGTTCCCTCATATCATATAGAAAAATTAAAAAATAGATTGAAATTTAAATGTCATATATTAGGGCTTTATTTGGCACAGTTTATTGCTTGTAATTTTTTTATTTTTTTTTATTTTGAGAATTTATATCATAGAGTGTAGTTTCTCCTCATAATTTACTAGATACAAATTTTAAATAAATTTCAAAAAGTTGATTACCTTGAAATTATGAGAGATTTTCTTCTACTTTCACTAAAAGTTGTTTTTAATTTATGATTTCTTTTATTTTTTTTATTTTTTTTAATGTCATAAATTGGTATATAAGTACTAAAAATTTTATAAAACAATTTTTTTTTAAAAAAAAAAACCATAACACGTGCTACTTAAAATGTTTTGATTCTTATCTTCAATGACATAACTCTCATCTCTTAAGGAATGAGAGATGATCACACCATAAAATGGTGGGCTCTTTCACACCAAATTTATATTTATATGGTGGTCTACAAACCTTCAAGAATAATCTGAAAGTTGATTTGAATTTAAACACTAAGCATTGTGTCTCTTTGTAACAGATAATGACTCTTGGTAAAGGTAGTCAAGGTTTGTATAAATAGTTGGCAAAGAAGGTTCTACTTTGCATTGAATGCCAACCTATATTAAGACCAATTTTTGTCTCCGGATTATTCCATCTTGCGTGATAAACACCCTCACGGGTATTTCAATCAATTGCCATTGTCAAGTTCACCTTACAGTGGTATCAGAGCTTGAATTATACATTATCGCAGATGTTGAAATACAATCCGAAGGAACAAAAATTTTCCGAACTCTTTTTACCAAAAATTCAAAAAATTATTGACCATCAATCTTCGATATTGGGTAATTCCGTTTGTTTATTTAATCATCACCAACGTATTGTATTCCCAAAAAACTATCCAAAGAAAATAACCGTCGGTGGTGCTATTGTTCCGAACCATGCCGAAAATGAGGCCGAATTGTATCGTTGGAAGCAATTTTATAAAATATTTTTCGGTTCAAATTGCGTCTCCAAATTAGTCCCATCTTGTTCTTCTCAAAATTTTGATCACGACAGTGCAATTCGTTGTGAAAAACAACGAAAAATTGACCCACAAAGTTCAATTTTCAGTGTTTGGTCTCCGACACCTGTCACCAGAGAAGATAATCGGAACAATAAAGCCGTTACAGATTCTGTTTTGAAAGATCAGACATTTGGGCTAAAGACAAAAGGGCCAAAACTTAGAGTTACTGCTAGGAAATCTATCCTATCGAGCTTGAAAATTAAAAACAAGCTAATTGGGCCAATTTTGCTAAAAGCCCAAACTAGCCAGGCGCAGCCCAATAGCCTTGAGCCACAAATAGAGCCCAGCAGCCCAAAGCCACAGGCGCAGCCCAAGCCAGACACGCAACCTAGCCTAGCAACTCAGCCAGGCCAGCACGTAGACCCGCGTGCCAGCCTAGACTTGCGCAACCCACTCTCGACTTGACCCACATTCCAACCAAGGTTCGCGCCCTTCTGTCCAGCACCTTGATCTGCCAGTTCAGCACCAACCGGTCCAAACCAGTTCAACCCAGCCCTTGGACTAGCAGCGGCCTGGTCCAAACGATTTTTTGGCTCGTTCTCACTCATTTCAAGGCCGTTTTCAGTCATTTAAAAGCCAAAATTTCTAGAATTCTTCTAAGAATTTTTTCATGGGTAATTGTACTAAATTTTTGGAAGAAATAATTAGACAAGGATGCTATCCAAGGGTGTTACATAGTAAGACATCCAAAGGAAAAATATTTAATTAGCACCGTTGTGCCCCTTGGGCTCGTAACTATTTTTACAATACTCAAAAGCAAAGCATTGGGTTTAATGAGCCATTGGGTTTTCATCATTCTTCTTACCCAAAGCAAGACGACCGATTTTTGGCTTATCACAAGGGTCGGCTCAACAACTACCAGGCTTATCCTTATTAAGACTTGTTGTTGTATTTAATTTTTCTTATTTGTTTATTTTAGTTTGTAATATCCACATTTGAATTTTTTATTGTAACACGTTTTGTTTTTAGTATGGCTATTAAAAATTTCATGGATTCTTCAAGAATTGAGATGCTTAATGGAAATAATTTCCGAGCATAAAAACGCCACATTTCTTATCTTCTTACACATGAAAAAACATTGCACACTTTATCCACTTATAAACCAAATGATGATTCTAATTGTTTTCAAAATAAGTGGATAGAAGATGACGCAATGGCAAAGGCAACTATGTTACATAATATGGAAGACAACATTATTCCGCTTTTTGAAGTACATAAAACTGCAAAACAATTAATGAAAGCAATAGAAAGTAAGTATGTAGTTCAATCGGACACTCAAATTTAATTGCTCTTGGACAAATATAATAACACTCGTATGAGTGATAATGATAGTGTTGGTAATCATGTTAATCAAATGGAATTAATTGCTAAAGAATTATTCAACGTTGTTCACCTTTTATCAGACAAGATTCAAGTAACTACCATACTTAATAGTCTTCCATTGTCTTGGGATCATGTTGTCACATCTCTAGCTCATAGTGAACGAGAGATTTCAATGGTAACATTGCCTGTACTCTTAGTTTTGGAAGAAGAAGAAAGAATGGAGCGAAAGTGTGATAACCTTGTTCCGTAATTAGCTAATTGGTCCTTATTATGAGTTTGATCATATGTCTAATATGATTTTGTGTGCCATTATGTGCAAATGTGTGATTTTGAATTTCTATCTGCTCACCGTAGGAATATCTGTTTGCTTATCTGCTTTGAGAATTAAATTGAAGGCCTTATCGGCCACAGAATCTGAAATTGATTACGCCATTGTGATTGGCATAATTTTTAAAGCCTACGGTGAAATTTACTTGAAAATTGATGTGGATCAAAATAATTAGACTCAGAACGAAGAATTAAGTGCTCAATTATTTAATATTAGAATAATGTAATTGAGTGGGGCTTTATAAAAGGGGCTCATTATATTCAATTCCTCTCTTGTATATCATTTTGGCTGATTTTAACTCTAAGAAAAGGGGAGAGAGTCGGCTAGAGAGAGAGAGAGAGGGAAACAATTGGAGATTTGAACAAGGAACTTGAATAACTTGGACATTCAACTAGAATTTATGAAGAATTGAACCTCTAGGTAAGTAAATTCATGGATTTTGAATTGTAATTTTGTGAATTCAAAGTTGAATAATGGCCAAGAACATGGATTAAATTCATTATAAGGAAATTGAGTTGATTTGGTTATATTTAAAATCAATAGATGCATGCATGTAGGAAATTACTATGAATTTCCATATTTGAACACAATGTGTATAATCTATGTTGAATCTTGTTTGAAATCCATGTATTTGATCATCTCTTCACCAATTAAGTTGATATGAATGAATATTTCTCACATGCAAGAGTAGATCATGGAGGTATGGGCTTTGCATGTTTGAATTTGATGTGTTGGTAATGAGTTTGGGTTAATTTGAGGCATGCATGTAAGTAATTCAAGAAATTGAGCTTCATTGTGTTGTAATTTGGTATTGGTATCATGATTAGTATATGTATATGTGACATTTGAGCCATGGCATGCAAGAAATGTTGGTTAAAGTGTTGAATTCGAGCTCAAGAACCATTCTGGAAAACCCAGAATTTTTGATGTCCGCTCGAGCGGGGGAACCACCGCTCAAGCGGGGATTTCCAGCTCCCAGTATTTTCTTGCAGGCATGGTGTCCACTGGAGCGGAGAGCTATGTAGGATGAACTTCCGCTCGAGCGTCCGAGTTCACGCTCGAGCGTAAAAATGATACAACCAGCACTTTTGCAGACCTAATGGGTCCGCTCGAGCGAGGAATCCCACGCTTGAGCGGGGACCCTGTTTTCTGAAATTATGAAAAGGCATTCTGTGTTTCATTTTTCGTTCCCTTTCACTTCTAAGCACTCTTAGGCATACATTGAGCATTGTAATTGAGTTAAAGAGATAAGAATAAAGCCTAAAGAGAAATATGTGAATTAAAGAACAGATTGAATTATTTGTGACCCATATGTGTTATATGATGTGTAGGGTCAAGCTCCAGGGCAAATCCACAAGCCGATCACTGTGAGTAATATCTGAAATATGTTGTTGTCCAATTGCTTACTTCTATGTAAGTTTTGTAAAGGTCAATAGTTTGAATAGTGGACAAAGTTTGGTATGAAAGTTTGAAAGGCCTAAAAGGCCAGTTTGATATGAAAGTTTGAAAGGCCTAAAAGGCCAGTTCGATATAAAAGTTTGAAAAGCTTAAAAGGCCAGTTTGATATGAAAGTTTGATTGGGCCAAAGGCCGATTGACATGAATGATTGGGCCGAAGGCCGATTGACATAAATGATTGGGCCAAAAGCCGTTTTGACACAAATGAAAGTTTGACATGCATGAATGGGCCAGAGGCCAGTTTGACATGCCTGAATGGGCCAGAGGCTAATTTGACATGAATGAATGGGCTAGAGGCCAGTTTGACATGGATGGATGGGCCAGAGGCCAGTTTGACATGAATGAAAGATAAATGGGCCAAAGGCCAGTATGTTTGGAACCACAGTCACTTGACTTAAATTGTGTATACATATATATATATGTTAAATAGAAATATGAATTGGGCCGAAGGCCGTTTGGAGCATGTTGTTCTATATACCGTTTGAATAACTCTTTTATTTGATATTATTCACTGGGCTATCGCTTACGCTCATTCATGTGTTTGTAGGTGAACCAAGAGAAGTCCAAACCCAGCTTCAGTGAAGTCTGTGTAGAACAACTAAAGTTTTGAAGAGTCAGCCCTTGCGTCTCACGCACGAGACACGTCTTCGCCTTTTTGCCATTCTATTCTATTTTGCATGTTGGCGAGGACTTTGGTTTACAACTGTGTACAATTTTGTTTGGCTGACTTAGATTTGAATGATCCTGTCTGTACAGAACTCTATGTTACTGTACTTTCTGCTGTGAGTTATTAACATATATATGTATGGAATGTTATGATGTGCATATAAGCACGGCTTTATGGATAAAGTTTTAAATTTGCTTCCATTTGACCCTTTTACTCTGATGAGTTTTGTCTTATCTGGTTTGAGGCCGTAGGTAATCTCGTGATTACTGGCCGGTTATGGCCTTAACCCATAGGGGCTGGTTCGGGTCGTGACAGAGTGGTATCAGAGCACGAGTTAATAACTCACACACTTGTCCAAAAGAGCAACAAGCATCTAGAAAAGATCTAGGATGCATTCATGTGATTAGTATGAATCTGAAAGCATCAAGAATACGCTTAAATGTTTAATATGAACGAATATATATATTATAAGTTTGTGATTCGCTTGCATTGCAAATTGTTTGAATACGTATGCTTTTTAGTATATGCATACCTGTGAATCTTTTGTATAAAGTATAATGCAAGCTTAATCAGATGGTGAGAACATGTGATTATATGAGATATAAATTGTTGCACCAATGTGTACAACAAGTTTATTTTGTTATAATGCACATACATGAACATATGAAGCATGAAAAATTGCCTATGTGCATTCGATTCTGCCAATGGGTGTCTATGTGAAGTGTGAACATGATTTGAGTATATAACTACTTAGTAAATGTTCAGCATGCGATATCTGATAAGTATGCAATCATCTGTTACGTATGTGATTAATTGTATCTTGATGATACATGAAATGAGAATATAACAACGTGCGAATGTACCCATGTGTATCTGTGTTTATTTTTGTATTGGGCACCCCAGTAATCGGCAAGGTTTAATAAGAGTTTGTGTAGAGAGTGGGTAAATTAAGGGCATATGAGCTGGAAGGCTCTTCCACAGCCCGACTTGATAGACTGGAAAGAATAGTACAAGAAATGGCCAAAATCTTAAAACAACAATGTCAGTTGCTGCTACGGCAAGAACCTTTGCCACCACCAATGTAAGAAACATTGAGAAGTTTGTTATCAGATTTCTGGGGTTTGTTATAGGTGTGGTGAAATGGACCGTATGGCGAGGAACTGTCCCCGAATTGAATAAAATGTGAACAAATCTTCTGCCTCAGCTAGATCCATACCAATGGTATAGGAATTGCTAATCAGGATAGAGTAATCACACTCATCCCAGAAAGTGCTTATAATACTGCGACCGTTATCCCAAGTATTTATACTGTTTATAAACGAATGCTTATGTGTTGATTGATTCTGAATTAATACATGTGTACATCTTTGCTTGGGGTATTATTTGATTCGGATCAGCATATTCTTTCGTATCTGCTGCATGTGTATCTAGATTGATTAGACCCACAAGATCGAGACCGTATTCATTGAATGTATATATTCCATTTGGGAAATTTGTGAAAAATGTGTTGGGATATCGAATAACTCTGCACATGCACATGTACATCGAAACCTATGCTCGGGGTGATTTGTTATATTACTACCTTCATTGACTAAACCACTGGAATTGTGACTCTGTGATTGTGTGACTGAGTTGAGCACCCCGAGTAATGAACTCTATAACTGTGAGACCGTGCATTTTGATTGGTAGAGAATTGACTGGATTATGTGACTATACTGGGCCCGACTCATAAACCTATGTTTTGCGACTAATTTGGAACCTCTGCGTGACAAATCCTGTATTATGTGTAACTGAAGAACTTTGCTTAATGTGTTACTGTGTACCATGTGCTTGCATATAAGACCTATTTGAGAACTTCTATACTGATTATGATATATATACCTCCTGATATGAACGCTTGCATATGCAACTACACCTGAACTTATGTGAACAGTGCCATATTGTACATGATTTGAAATACTTTGACATAAACAGTTGTGATAAATGACTCCAATATGATTTTGAGAACTGATGAACTTAGAACAGTTGTAAAACTATCGACTATGTACCTAAGCAACGAGGTGTGCCTTACAGAACCAAAAATACCCCATTGAGAAAACTTTTGTCTGATTCAATCTGATAGAACTCTTGTTTGATTGGGCCTGTTAGAACCCTCATTTGATATAATTTGATGGGACCTTTGCTCGATTTGGTTTGGCAAGACCTTTGACGGGATTAATTTGATGAGACCCTCTATCTGACTTGACCTTGTTAAAGGGAAGTACGGATAACCAGATTATTCTTGGCAGAAAAATTTATAGATCCAAAACTTGAATCCGTTTGGAGTACTTGACTTACTTGAAAGACCTTTGGTGGGCTATCAACAGATTGATCTAACCATGAACACCGTTGAGAACCAACCTTCAACTATTGAGGACATATGTGTTAAAAACGAACTGGGTTGTGCAAATCCAGTGATCGGGTGTCTTAAGGAACAATGCTGGTGTATTGTCATACTCTTGCTTATTTAACGCTATGGAAGCCAATGACAATAGATTGATTTGACTGTAAACAATGATGAATATTTATCCTCGACTAATTAAAATATGTTTCATATGTCTGCTTCAGTGTTATCGGATTTTGGAAAATCAGTTTATGTGAGTGGTATTGTGTTTGTTTTGATGACATTCTTGAAACGTCCTTTCGTGCTAGGGGACGTTAAGCCTATGTAGCACCCTTGTTGAGATACCTCTTTTGCCACTGTACGGGTGGATTTGTCTAATCGATCTCGGGTCGACCACCGACGGTCGCGAATGGGTGTGCTTTGATTCCGAGACGATTATTCATTTGTTTTGTCTGGAATGTCATCCTTTGGTGTTATGTGGGCGTTATTGACATCCAAGAAGCTTTTAAAAACCCTGATTATCCGAAAGTGTGTGAATTCAGTACGCACTGTGTAAATAATTGCTCAGTGCCATTATGTTCTGTAATTGGAGCTCTGAGGATGTGTAAATTGTGCTTAATATGAGATTGACTCCTTTGATATTGTCCTTGGCATCATGGGGATTTGTATATGCATTGCCTTATGTTTTTGACGATTATCAAATAATATGGAAAGACTCGATAGAACAGGGGATTGAATGTGGACTGAATTGTAAACCGTAAACTGTTAAATGAATTGAGGACACGTGTATTGTGTTAGAAATTGATTGCTTCGATGCTACCTTTGTTAATTCGGGAATCAGTATCTAGATCCACTTCATATTCTTGAAGACTTTTGGTTAACCTTGGATAACTGTGATGAGTCACTAAACTAAGTACTGAATTGGGTTGTGAATTGCAGAATTATTGAGAAATGAATTGAACTTCTGTGACAAGAAATGGATCAAACTTCTATGGTAAGGTTAGTTGGCATTTGAAACAAATATGTTGGTGACCCATTGTGAAGAAGGAAATTGTTGAATTTGTGTCTGAATGTTTTCGGTGCCAACGAGTCAAAGTTGAATAACAGATACTGGCGGAACTACTGCAACCTCTCTCTATTTCGGAATGGAAATAGAAATATGTGACTAAAAAGTTCATTGTGGGGCTACCTTGAGAACCCAAAGTATAAGTCCCTTTTGGGTTATTGTATGAAGAATTACTAAGTTTGCCCATTTCCTCCCTGTAAAATTTTCGTATGATGTTTGTAGACTAGCCACTGTTTACATCAATAAGATTGCTTGTTTGTATGGGATCCCAGTATCTATTATTTTAGACAGGAATCCTAAAATGCGTTTGAATTCTGACAAGCCTTCAAGAGGCAATGGGGACTGAATTATGATTCGACGCTGTTTTCCATCCGCAAATTGAGGTATAATCAAAAAGAACTTTTTAGATTTTTGGGAGGAATACTCCAAAAATATGCATTAGATTTTTCAGGGAAGTTGGAAAGATCTATCCATCATTGGTAGGCCTTGCTTACGACGACAGCTTACACTCTAATTCGGTGCGATACCATACAAGTCTTGTATGGTGGAAAAGGTGAGTCTTTGATTGATTGAGAACAGAGTGTTGCATGATTTTGAGACTAAGCAGTAAATGACTATCAAAAAGGATTGGAACCGTTGAATGAGAAGCGTTCCGAATTGTTTTCGACTAAAGGTAAAACAAGTTTGGAGGACCAAACTTCCTAAAGGGGGGAAGACTGTGATAACCCTGTTCCGTAATTAGCTAATTGGTCCTTATTATGAGTTTGCTCATATGTCTAATATGATTTTGTGTGCCATTATGTGCAAATGTGTGATTTTGAATTTCTATCTGTTCACCGTAGGAATATCTGTTTGCTTATCTACTTTGGGAATTAAATTGAAAGCCTTATCGGCCACAGAACCCGAAATTGATTACGCCATTGTGATTGGCATAATTTTTAGAGCCTACGGTGAAATTTAATTGAAAATTGATGTAGATCAAAATAATTAGACTCAGAATGAAGAATTAAGTGCTCAATTATTTAATATTAGAATAATGTAATTGAGTGGGGCTTTATAAAAAGGGCTCATTATATTTAATTCCTCTCTTGAATATCATTTTGGCTGATTTCAACTCTAAGAAAAGGGGAGAGGGTCAGCTAGAGAGAGAGAGAGAGAAAGAGAGAAGCAATTGGAGATTTGAACAAGGAACTTGTATAACTTGGACATTCAACTAGAATTTGTGAAGAATTGAACATCTAGGTAAGTAAATTCATGGATTTTGAATTGTAATTTTGTGAATTCAAAGTTGAATAATGGCCAAGAACATGGATTAAATTCATTAAAAGGAAATTGAGTTGATTTGGTTGTATTTAAAGTCAATAGATGCATGCATGTAGGAAATTACTATGAATTTCCATATTTGAACACAATGTGTATAATCTATGTTGAATCTTGTTTGAAATCCATGTATTTGATCATCTCTTCACCAATTAAGTTGATATGAATGAATATTTCTCACATGCAAGAGTAGATCATGGAGGTATGGGCTTTGCATGTTTGAATTTGATGTGTTGGTGATAAGTTTGGGTTAATTTGAGGCATGCATGTAAGTAATTCAAGAAATTGAGCTTCATTGTGTTGTAATTTGGTATTGGTATCATGATTAGTATATGTATATGTGACATTTGAGTCATGGCATGCAAGAAATGTTGGTTAAAGTGTTGAATTCGAGCTCAAGAACCATTCTGGAAAACCCAGAATTTTTGATGTCCGCTCGAGCGGGGGAACCGCCGCTCGAGCAGGGATTTCCAGCTCCCAGTATTTTATTGTAGGCATGGTGTCCGCTCAAGCGGGAAAGTTCACGCTCGAGCGGGGAGCTATGTAGGATGAACTTCCGCTCGAGCGTCCGAGTTCACTCTCGAGCGTAAAAATGATACAACCAGCACTTTTGCAGACCTAATGGATCCGCTCGAGCGGGGAATCCCACACTCGAGGAGGGACCTTGTTTTCTAAAATTATGAAAAGACATTTTGTGTTTCATTTTCCGTTCCCTTTCACTTCTAAGCACTCTTAGGCATACATTGAGCATTGTAATTGAGTTAAAAAGATAAGAATGAAGCCTAAAGAGGAATATGTGAATTAAAGAACGGATTGAATTATTTATGACCCATATGTGTTATATGATGTGTAGGGTCAAACTCCAGAGCAAATCCACAAGCCGATCACTGTGAGTAATATCTGAAATATGTTGTTGTCCAATTGCTTACTTCTATGTAAGTTTTGTAAAGTTCAATAGTTTGAATAGTGGACAAAGTTTGATATGAAAGTTTGAAAGGCCTAAAAGGCCAATTTGATATGAAAGTTTGAAAGGCTTAAAAGGCCAGTTTGATATGAAAGAATGATTGGGCCGAAGGCCGATTGACATGAATGATTGGGTCGAAGGTCGATTGACATAAATGGTTGGGCCAAAGGCAGTTTTGACACAAATGAAAGTTTAACATGCATGAATGGGTCAGAGGCCAGTTTGACATGAATGAATGGGGCAGAGGCCAGTTTGACATAAATGAAAGATAAATGGGCCAAAGGTCAGTATGTTTGGAACCACAGTCACTTGATTTAAATTGTGTATATATATATATATATATTTATGTTAAATAGAAATATGAATTGGGTCCAAGGCCGTTTGGAGCATGTTGTTCTATATACCGTTTGAATAACTCTTTTATTTGATATTATTCACTGGGCTATCGCTCATGCCCATTCATGTGTTTGTAGGTGAGCCAAGAGAAGTCCAAACCCAGCCTCAGTGAATTCTGTGTGGAACAACTAAAGTTTTGAAGAGTCAGCCCTTACGTCTCACGCACGAGACACGTCTTCGCCCTTTTGCCATTATATTCTATTTTTCATGTTGGCAAGGACTTTGGTTTACAACTGTGTTTAGTTTTGTTTGGCTGACTTAGATTTGAATGATCCTGTCTGTACAAAACTTTATGTTACTGTACTTTCTGCTGTGAGTTATTAACATATGTATGTATGAAATGTTATGATGTGCATATAAGTACAGCTCTATGGACAAAGTTTTAAATTTGCTTCCATTTGGCCCCTTTACTCTGATGAGTTTTGTCTTATCTGGTTTGAGGCCGTAGGTAATCTCGTGATTACTGGCCGGTTATGGCCTTAACCCATAGGAGCGGGTTCGGGTCGTGACAGAAAGCGTAAAGAAGGTTTGTCTTCTAACTTGTTGATGGCACAATCTTCACCACAACCACAAAATAATTCTCACACACCATTCAACAAGAAAAAGACTACTTCTTTCAAAAAAAAAAAAATGGAAGAAGGGATTTCAGAAAGGATGAAAGAAACACCAAGAATGGCAAAAACAACATCACAAGCATCAGATTGCCCCATGTTACAATTGCAGTAAAAAAGGTAATATCAAAGCCACTTGTTCTCAGAAGAAGCATAAAAAGGATCATAACCCTATTGCCATGACAGTTTCTGAGGCAATGGTGCTTAAACCTTCAATAAATTTATGGTGGATTGATTCTGCTGCAACTAGGCATATTGTGCAGAATAAAGACATGTTCGTGAAGTATACTGAAAAGAAGATTGGTGAACACAGAATCTACATGCGCAACAACTCCTATAGTAATGTTTTGGGAATCGACAACTATCAATTCTCTATTAATGGAACTTTCTTTATGCTTTATGTACCCAGCATTTGCCGAAATTTAATTTCAGTTCTGGTGTTAACCCAAAAGGATTTTGAGGTTAATTTTAGGTTTAACACAGTATTGATTAAGAAATGAAGTGTATTAGTGAAAGGTGTAAGAGTGAATGACATGTACTCTCTTCCTATTGATAATAATAAAGTATGTATTTCTGATTATTTGCATGTTTCTACTAGTAATAGTTCTTATTTGTGGCATTTAAGGTTATGTCACATTAATAAAAATAAAATGTCTCAAATGTTTAAAAGTGGCTTATTGCTTAAAGTATGTTCTGATGATTTTGATATATGTTAACCATGTATCAAAGGCAAAATAACTAGGAAGCCATTTTTCAAACATTGGAAATTATCGGAATTACTCAAAATAATTCATTCGGATATTTGTGGCCCTTCAAGAACTAAAACTCATCGAAGCATGGCATACTTTATTACTTTCACTGATGATTATTTAAGATATGGACATATCTACCTTCTTAAACACAAATCAGAGACAATTGAAAAGTTTAAGGAATATAAATTAGAGGTAGAAAAGCAACTTGGTCAGTACATTAAACACTTGATTAATAATCAAGGTGGCGAATATGAAGCTATGGATTCTTTCTGCAAGGACAATGGCATAAAACATTTGTTTACAATGCCATACACACCACGACAAAATGGAGTCGCAGAAAGACGAAATCGTACTCTAATGGAAATGACAATGTCACGACCCAAACCTGCCCCGAGAAGGTTGGCATCGTAACCGGCCAGTAATTCTAGATTACCACAGGCCTTTCTGTACAAAACATACATAAGCGGGGCTTGCGGAAGCGAAAACAAAACACTAATAGTCCAAAGAGCTGTGCATTTATATGAACATACATTACATGCCAAAAATGTGGTTAATTTACCCACTAACTGTACATCACATATAAACAAGATTCATGTACAAAACATAGGCTCACGCCACATACACAACCAAAACCAAGCTTCCTAACGGCCTTCTAGGCCTAGCCCCAACTCGGAGGCACCAAAACACCGAGTAGGCTTCAAAACGGCGGCTCGGCTCGAACCCCGCCTAGGCTTGACTCCCAGAGTGCTCACCTATAAATACATATATACAAACAATGAGCTAAAGCTCAGCAAGTAACATTAAAGTAAAGGGGTAGTGAACGGATTCCACATCCATATACCATAAAATAAATCATCCATAAACATAATCATCTCATATCATAACATACATAATGGCATACTCCATAGAACATAACATTTGTCGTCCAACGACTAGAGTAGCCGGTCCCGGACACCGATTAAACACATACCGAGATCTCGTAAACTGGTCCACTTAGGACTATCTATGGATGCCATACTAGATTCGCAAACTGGACATTCGTTCACAGAAAACATTTATCATTTCAAAACCGTAGCATAACGTAGCACTTTTAAACATAGATCATACTAACATATCTTTACAGAAATGTTACTCACAGTGGGTTTCCAAAACCGATTGCACGGTCTTCGCCTCTTGACCTGCAATTATCAACATTAGAACACATTTCTCCCATACACATTATCATTAAATCACTTAATACATGCCATATTATCCCTTCTTTACTCTATTTTGTGATTATGAGATGCTAAATGATGTCAATAACATGGTAAAATCAAGTAATTCAACTTCTCAAAATTTCCTGAAAAAGAGGTCCCCGCTCGAGCGCCACTTTGTCCGCTCGAGCGGACTGCACAATTTTCCGAAACTGCTGGAAGGCCTATTTTCACGCTCGAGCGGGAATACCTCCGCTCGAGCGGACCGCGCGAAAATCTGAAATTCTGGACTCTTCTCAAGCTTTAACCTTTCCTTTTTGCAAAAACACTTCAACATTGATGAAAACCCAAGTCCCAAAACGCTTGGAACCCACTTGATTTCAACATTTTAGCTTCTAAACAAACCCAAATGCATCATGCACAAGATCAAACCATGATTTAAAGTGAAGAATCATAACTATTCATGTAAAAAGCTTCATTTCTTCAAATCCATGGAGGTTCTTCCTCAAAAATGCCAAATATAAACATAAATCATCAACTTATGCCATACATGCTCAAATTAAACATACTTCTTCTTCAATCCACTTATTTACCATGAGGTCATGCATGAACCAACCTTATTTCAAGAAATTAGAGAGGAATCCTTACCTTAATCACTTAATTGTAGAAGATTTAGCTTGATTCTCTTTTTCCTCCTCTTCTTCCCCTTTCTCACGAATTCTCTCTCTCTCTCTCTCCTTTCCAGATTTTTCTTCTCTTTTGTTTTGAGTCAAAACATGGTCAATATCTTAATCTATAAATATATATATATACCATAAAAATAGAATTGTGTCATTATCTTGAGCCAAACAAGACTTAACGAATCAGACGAAATTCAGTTCTCAATTTATTTTCCCAAATGGTTCTACAAACTCCCGGTATCACATAGGCGTGTTCAATTTCGTTTTCCGAACCCATTACGGTCATCAATTTCAGTCCCAAAGTTCTCATCTCAACAGATATTCTTCTAAGTTCAACAGATAATCTTCAATTAAATCATGCTAACACATAATTAATTACTGGTAATCATGGTATACGGTTCTGGGTCGTTACAGACAAGGTCTATGATGGCTTATACTAATCTTCCTATTCATTTTTTTTTTTTTTGGGGGGGGAAGCCTTGTCCACCGCTGCGTACATATTAAATAGAGTCGAAACAAAAGCCAAACCTCTAACTCCTTACGAATGCTGGCATGGTACTAAACCTAATGTTCATAATCTCAAAGTTTAGGGATGTAAAGCACATGTACTTATTCCCAAATCTTTAAGGGATAAATTAGAAAGTAAAACTTGGGAATGCAAGTTTATTGGTTATGTTGAAAATGGGAGTGGTTATTATTTTTACCATCCCGAACGTGGATTAATAGAAAGTACATATGCTATTTTTCTTGAATCCACTGATCTTGCTACTCCTATCGAACAAATTGAATTACTCTCCGAAGTATCTTAGGATTCTTCTTTTCCTTCTTTGTCACACGATCCACATATTCTCCCAGAATTATCTAATAGTGGAAGGAAACGCAAATTACATGACGTTGTTTTACCTGTTTTGAATCATGAGATAAGTGGGAGTAAGAGAGAGCAAGACATCCATCTATGTTTCTGAAAGATCATTATGTTTTTCAAATTGAAGAATTTAATAACTTAATAGATGATCCTACTAGTTATAATGACGCAATAAGTAGCAGTGATGTTATACAATGGCTTGAGCCAATGAATGAAGAACTTGACTCGATCAAGAAAAATGATATTTGGGAATTAACTGATCTCCTGAATAGAGGAAAAGCCATTGGTTACAAATGGGTTCTTAGAAAGAAATTCAAAATAGATGGAAGTTTGGAGAAATACAGGGCTAGGTTAGTAACCAAGGGATTCACTCAACAACCTGGAATAGATTTCGTAGATACATATTCTCCTGTTGCAAAATTTGCCTCAATAAGGATTCTAATGGCGGTACTAGCCAAGATGGATTTGGAATTGCATCAATTAGATGTTAAAACAACTTTTCTCAATGGAGAATTAAAAGAGAAAATTTATATGATGCAACCTGATGGTTTCCAAAACCAAGGCAATGAGGATAAAGTCTACAAATTGAAAAAAATCTCTGTATGGACTTAAACAATCTTCAAGACAATGGTACTTGAAATTCCTCCAAGCCATTTTAGAAATGGGCTATGTTGTGAGTCCATTAGATCACTGTGTTTATATCTGGAAAAATGATGATAAGTCAGCAATATTGTCTTTATACGTGGATGACAAATTGTTAGCAGAGAATTATCCAAATATGATTATAAAACCAAAATTTTCTTGCCATCTAGATTTGATGAAAGACATGGGTCTTGCAACCTATGTTCTAGGAATTAGAATTTCAAGAGATAGAAAATCAAAATTATTATATCTAGATCAAGAGAAATATCTAGACATGGTGCTCAAAAGATTTAATATGGATAATTGTAATTTTTTAAGCACGCCTGTTTGCAAGGGACAAAATCTTAGTAAAAGTATGAGTCCTCAAAGTAAGTCTGACGTTGAGGAAATGAGAAATGTTCCATATGCTCAGGCAATAAGCAGCCTAATGTATGCTATAACAAGCACAAGACCTGACATCTGTCATGCATTCGGATTGGTAAGTAGGTTTCAATCCAATCCAGGTAAGGAACATTGGCAAACAGTCAAAAGAATATTTAGATATTTAAAAGGCACTAAAAATTTGAAGTTATGTTTTGGTTTGTGTGATCTAGACATAAAAGGATACACTAATGCGGACTTGGCAGGAGATGTAGATGATAGAAAATCTACTAGTGGTCATGTGTTCTTGTTTGGTGGAACAGTAGTTTCTTGGTTAAGTAAGAAACAGAGTTGTGTTGCAAAGTACACTATGGAAGTTAAATACATAGCTTGTAGCACAGCCGTGAGTAATACGGTCTGGATAAATCGATTTGTTGACAGTTTACAATTAGGTATACCTGCAAACCGATCAATATGTTTTGTGACAATTAGTCCGCCATCTCATTAATAAAAAGTGGAGTGAATAGCTCTAAGGGAAAACATATTAATGTAAGTTACCACTATATTCAGGACATAGTGGAGAGATGTGAAATTAAAGTCAACTATATACCCTCAGAAGAGATGGTGGCCGATCTTATGACCAAAGGGTTGTCTCTAGAAAAATTCAGAGAACATGTAGCTAATATGGGATTGAAAAATGCCTAGCTATTTGATTTAGCTACTTATATAAGAGCATAGTCGGATGACTTTGGGAACGCCTAGATAACCGATGTTTTGCAACTCTATCTTGCATGGAAACATGTGTTTGGTCAGGTAATCAGATAGAGGAATTGACAAGGTACGAACATCATAGTTAGCATGAGATGTAAAGTCCATGATATGCAATGTGCTAACGAGATGATTTTGTCTGCTTGATCAGCAAAAAATCGTTGATAAGGTGTGTTAAGGAAAACCTTCAGAAATGGGCCTTAGAGGAAGTACTTAACAAAAATTTTGGTGCAAGTCGACACATGAGGAATGTGTGCTGAAGTCTTCAATGGTGATTGGGTATGGACTACGAACCCAACACTGAAAATTGATGTTGTTCATTTGAAATATAGTGAATTGAAGTTATCTGGAATATGTTGTCAGTGGGAGAACACATTCATACGGGTGCAGTCAGATTGGTGGCAAAAACGTGCACACATATGGCCAAGTCACGATCGGACATCAATCTATGAGGTACATTCATAGATGAAAGTTGGCATGAGGCAAAAAATTGGTACCAAGGTAAACACGTCCAACTCAGGTTTTATCACTAATATTATAATGTGATCAAATGGAAAATGAAGGCATGAGAGATGATCACACCATAATATGGTGAACTCTCTCACACCAAATCTATATTTATATGGCGGTCTACAAACCTTCCCGCTAGATGAAAAGAATAATGTCGAAGTTGGTTTGAATTTAAGCACTAAAGCATTGTGTCTATTTGTAACAGATAATGACTCTTGGTAAAGGTAGTCAAGGTTTGTATAAATAGTTGGCAAAGAGGGTTCTATTTTGCATTGAATACCAACCTACATTAAGACCAATTTTTGTCTCCGGATTATTCCATCTTGCGTGATAAACACCCTTACGGGTATTCCGATCAATTGTCATTGTCAAGTTAACCTTACAATCTCACCATGAGATCACAATCATCCAAAACATAGGATGTTGATTTTTGGCCACTAACAATTACATGAATTAAACTTGAATGTTAAAATGCAGAGTCTCATCACCTCGACTGAGTGAGAAAGTTGACTTGGCAGTTCTATTCCCATATGAAACAGTTATTTGATATTCACCTAAAAAACCATAGAAGCTATATGAACCATACACATCTGTCTGAATCTGACCATCCTCTTCATGTTCAAACCCGGTTCGCCATTCTTTCAAGAGCTTGTCAACAACATTGCCAGCTGGAAGGTTATGAAAGTCGTTATCAGTAAGACACATTTGGTAACAATACCCATTTGGGTGGAGAGCAGTCCATAGCATAATCCCATTTACAGAAGGATGTGAAAAGCCTTCTCTCAATACTTGTTCTAGATAAACACCCTGCGAAAGACGATAACAAGAAAAGAAAAGAAAGTTAGCCACAAAATTGCAACACGTCATCAGAATTCAAAATCAACTGAATATATATATATATATATAAACTACCACGTCAATATAAGTTTTAAAAAACAATTCTTATTTGTTGGCTGTCGCGAGAGAAGGTGGTGTGCCAGCAGTGACGGAGGTTTGCAGAGAGGGAAGAGAAAAGACAGGAAAGGAAGAGAAGAGAGAAAGGAGAAGGGGTAGATTTATAATTTTATAGATTATCCCCTTTTTATTTGCAAATTTTGTGACTTGTCATGTCTAATGTATTTTTTTTCTTCCGTCAAATTGTAATTATTTGTGTAGATCCCATTTTTTTGTGGTTATCCCTATATGTTACTCTTTGGTGACAATAAATCAAATGATAAACATAATATCATTTCTCAGTGAAATTATCAATTAACTATCATTAAAGCTTCCTCACCTGTGTTTCCTTATCAATTGTGCTGCTAATATCAACCTCAGTAAGCCAAATAGGAAGTTCCAATGTAGCCAACTTGTCAAGAACAGCTCTCATCAGAGCAAGATTTGGCACTGTAAAATGAGCCTCCAATCCAATCCCATCCATTGACACACCACCTTGCTTGAGTTCTCTCAACCTCGAAATATAATCATCCACAGTGGAACTACCATCCTCGCAAGTCTCCACCACATTAAATTCATTCATAAACAGTGTTGCCAATGGGTCCGATTCATGTGCCATCTCAAAAAAATGTAATGTGGCATTAGGCCCAAGCCTTTGCTCGTAGAAATTATAATGAAGCATTTCGTTGCTAATATCCCAATGAATGAATTCCTCTTTGTATTTGCTCATCAGGCTTTGTATGCGTGAGCTGACAGCAGATTGCAGCTCGGGACCTGTGAGATTAAGAACCCATTCGGGGGTATATTTGGGATTTTCCCAGAAAATGTTGTGCCCTCTGGCAATTATTTGGTTTGCGCGAACAAATTCTAACATTTGGTCTGGTAAGGTGTAGTCAATATGCCCCGGTTTTGGCTCTGTTGCATACCACTTGAGTTCGTTTTCAAAAACTGCTGCATTGAATCGCTCAACGAACCAGTTCTAGAGCAAATAGAGAAAGATTCAACTTGTAAAAATAAAATATTAGTGAAATTGTGTATTGCTTGAGCTAAATGAAAGTTCACCAATCTGTTGGCTATAGCATAGGTGCACAAGGTCAGCTGCTTTACTATTTGTTTTTTTTTTATTTTTCTTGCTTTGAAAAACAAAACAATAAAAAGTTCAAAAGCCCATCATTTTCATTTTGTGCTTTTGGTATTTCTTGATAAATGGGTTATTTTCAGAAAAATTTCATGACACCAGTTCATCAAACAAGTTTTTGTGTTTTTACGAAAATGAAAATGGTACCAAACAGGCAATTGTTCAGATTAATTATCAATGCTTCATTTTTTTTCTCTTAATCTTTCATAGGCAGAACTTGTCACCTGGAAGGGAACATTTCCAAGAATGGTCTTTGCTATAGCAGATCCAAATGGAAAATCTTTTGAGACTTGCTCTACCATAATCTTGGCTCCTTGCAACCTGTCTCCATGTCCATCTGACACATGAATTGTTGCAGCACGCTTTCGTTCCTTCAAAGAAACAAGGGGGGGAAATCTAAAAAAACCAAAACAAAAACAAAAACAAAGCCGTGTATTGTTTGATGCATTGTAGAATGTACTAAAATTTTGTTTTTTTGAAGGACGAAGGGATCCCCTATGGAAACTTCAGGATTTTATGACACTTCGAAATCAAAGGCTCTAGTATTAGGACTTATATTTTCAATCATGTTGTTGCAATTAAATGATGAAGCCTAAAGAATTTACTGTGTTAATTTTGTACTGTTGGTTCATTCTCCATTGCTCCTTGGTGAATGGCTGCAAAGAAGTGCTTGTAACTGTTATGTTGATATCTCTATCGTCTGAACTCTGTAAAAACAACAAATGCAAATAGTCAATAGGCTGACTCATTTTTCTTTTTCTTTCTTTCTTCTTCTTCTTCTTCTTCTTCTTCTTCTTCTTCTTTATTTTTAAATTGATGAATCTTCTAAGGCTCCATTTGGACCCACTCTTGCAGAATAAGTTTTGGATAGTTGTAGTCATTCGCAAGCCACAGGTATCAATTTAACCCAAGAGATACCCGCAAGAGTCAAACACAAAACATTCGATAGTTATGTCTTGTTTCACAGTTCGCTCTCATTATCGCTAGGCTATCATGCGAGTAAGTTTGCATTTACCCACCTGAAAGTATAGTATATAGAAATTTGAGGATGAAGTTAATTCGAAGCCGCCCTTGAGAAAAGACCAGCATCCACGCTTGGCTACAACGGTCCCTATGCATTTGTAGGTTGTAATATGGTCAGCCATCAGACTTGCCCTCACAAGAGCTGACTCTGCACCATCTATCTTCACCCAACCTGTTGAGATCCAAAGATTAAACACATTTTTTTGTATTTTTCACTAAATTTGCACAAATTGCATAATTTCGGTTGAGTGCAAATGAATATACTATAGAACCTACAATTGGAATCTGCTGTGTTAAAGCAGTGTGGATCCTAGCAAATAATTGGAATCAATCATGTAATTGTATTTGAGATGTTAATACTTACACGAATTCTATTTTTAATTGTGCTAAGAATTAGAAAATTGACCATAAAAATGAAAATATAGATAACTCAACTAGAGAAACAGTAAATGGTGGATTGGGTGAGATTTTGCAACACGAAACCAGGCCAATAATGAACTGTGCTTCCACTGTCGCCATGGAAAATCGGTTGGACATCAGGAGCACGATCTTTTAGGACCCCTCCATCGTAAAGCGGCTCCTCCGGTTGCTGTTTACACTGTTCACACCATATGAAAAGAGTCATTACACAACACTTCTTAAACCAGCAATGGCATATCTTTGCCTAAGCACCTCATTGTAACAATAAGATTGTTACTGTTTGTAAAATTATAATGTTGATGTCAATTTTTAACATTTTGCAATGTCTATTATAATTTGATAATATTGTTTTAATTGTGTAGATGTCATTTTTTAATTAGAATTCAGTATTTCTTATTTTACCTTTGTGTAAGCAGAAGAATCGTATAGAGGCCCATCTGCAGTCAAGAAAACAAAATAAATAAGTAGTGAATACCCAACTAAAGAAAATAGTGAAATAGATGTGTGAATGTGTGTGTGTGTGTGTGTGTGTGAGAGAGAGAGAGAGAGAGAGAGGGAGAGAGAGAGAGAACCATAAGGGGAAGCCAAGCAAGAGCAATAGAAAAGGAGGAGAAGCCAGAGGCAAAAGCCTTGCATACTCTTCTGCTTAGAACACATGAGTTTCTTTCAGAGACACACAACTGAATAATAAACACATTTATATATATAGAGAGAGAGAGAGTGTGTGAGTGATTGAGTTTAGTTTTCTGTTCTCCAAGAAAACTAAACTCATTCAATCTATTATATAAATGAACTGGAAAGAAACTTGAGGCATAATTAAATTCCCAGGCTGTACTGTACTACTACCAAACTCAATGAGAAGACATTTATTTTTAATTGACTCGTGAGTGTCTCTTGTTTTGATGTCAATGTGAATGAATTAACGATCACCACATTTCAGACAAGTCAACTTGATGGTGTGTGATGATTTTTACTTATGTAAGGAAACAAACAACAAACATGTGCATCTCTTACTGGTGCAGTTTGAAACAAAAACTGACATCAAAGCTCTTAACCAACGCAGTGATCCTGTGACTGGAAAGGAGCCTCTTCTGTGTCTGTGACTCAGAAGTGTTGTTGTTAATTATTAGTATACTGGCAAAGGATAAATGAGTCAAGTTATTTAAATTCGGCTTGAAAACTTAATAAGTTTTAAAGTATTTTAAGTTTGACTTATTTTGAATAACGATTTGATTTTGAACGAGTTTTTTACCAGTCAAATATGAGTTGAATTCGAATAACTTAATTTGTATAATACATATAAGTTTATCGAGCTGAGTAGTAGATTATTTAAACTTGATTTGATAACTGAATGAATTTGAAAATATGTTCAAACTTGACTTATTTACATAATGAGGTGATCTTGATAAATTTTTAATTAGCCAAATACAAGTGAATTCAAGTAGTTTGATTTCATTTAACATGCTAATGATAACTCATACTAGAGAGATTTTTATGTATCCGTAATACGATGAATTCAAAAAAGATAATAAGAAGAAGAACAAAAAAATAACTTGAAAATAAATGTATAGACTATTTATTGGTACAAGAAACTAGGAAAGAAATAGACATCCACCAATTTTTGAAGCTAAAAATGTTCTCTCTAGTCTCTATTCAAGATTCCATCACAGATTCACAGAGCCAAGCCCAAACATTTTAAGGGCTGGCTTGGGTTGCACAAGTTGAGCCCAAATTTACCTTTGCTGCAGAAATAGAAATGTTGACTGAAATCTGTATTAGAAGAATGCATTGAACTGATCTAAACAAAACAAACAAACCAATTACAATTTGGAGCTTGAGAATTATTTTAAAATTCAATTCATACACAAAGCAATACAACAATACTTCTTAGAGATGACTTAATACCAAATACTCAGCTAGGATATCACTGGGTATAAAAGTACCCATCAATCCTATATACCTATTTTCTTCATTTTCGCTTGTCGTTCTAAGCATTTACCAGTCAGTAATACTGCATACACAGAACCATCAGAACCGGCCACACCCGTCTCCAAAGAATACAGAACGGTTCTGCAAATGGTTTCTGTATCCCTATCATTAGTGTTTAGTGGACACTAGACACAGCTATTGATTTCTTCGACTTCTTGCTTGCATAAATCTTGGCATAGATGCTCTTTGTCCGAAATGCCAACAAAACATCTAAACCAAACCCTACAACGCAAGCAATAGCCATGACAATAAACACAAGCCTGTAACAGTGGGCACCGATACATGTGTTTCCCCCTCCAGCGGTAGTTGTCGCCTCTGCATCGTATAAAAAACCGGCAAGCAGGCCTGAAAAGAGGAAGGAGCCGAGGGGGAGGTTGAGGATCAGAATGTTGTAGATGAGACCATAATATTTGAGGCCGAATAATTCAGAGGCAGTCGGAACGGAGACAGCAAGACGGACACCGTAGCATATCCCAACAATTATTGAGCCAATGTATAGTGAACCAGGCAAGGCCATGGCCATCAGAATGTAACCAACAGCCATTAGAATTTGTGAAGCAGCATTCCAAAGAGGCCTTGGTGTTCCAGCTTTCCTGCAAAATAATGAAATGTGAATCATATCAGTATGAGTAGATAAATACTTATAGTACTATAACAGGATCAGTTTCTAACTTTGGTAGACATGTATTAGAATGGATCCATCAGACAAGCATAACCAAATCTCTATGTTGACATAGTGTGAATCATGATGTTATGTATTATATTGAATACTTAACCAAGATCACAAATTTCCAAATAAGGGTATTTTGGTGTTTGTCACGTGTGCTACTAATTTCATAAATATATAGTTGGGGGCGGCTATCTATATATCGCATTTGTAACCCTTTCAAATTATAGAAAAAACCATAGAAACCGTGCATACCGTGGACTTAGCCCTAGTTTTGGAATGAACCACACAAGTCTTGTGTTCTTCTATGTGCTTGTGATTTACAATTCCAATTAATTATTCTTCTTTGTCTTCTTACCTCATCAATCTTGGTCCACAATTCGTAAAAAGGAGTGAAAAGGGTATATAAGATCTAAGCAATTGATTCTCAAGTTGGTGAAATTAGAGTAATGCTAGGAACACAAAATAGATCACAGAAGTATTAATCAACTAATTAAGGTTGTCTTTGGATGTTGGAGTTGAGTAGTGATTTATTAAAAAAAATAAAAGAAAAATGGGAAAATGTGACAAAAATTTAACTTATACTTTTGTCACCTTTTCTCTACTCTTTTGCTATTACTTGAATTTTTTTTACTCGAATCCACAATCAAAACACTGTATTTGTAAAGAACTTCCTAACTTCAAACCATATGGTCCATGAATTTTAAGAGCACAAAAGGAACTAGATAGATATCCAATAAAATCCCACACTTGAAACATGGGCGATAATAATGTTTGTTTTTATCAATTTGCCCATACCATTACCATACAATCAATCCATTTGCTTTTAAAATATCAAAACCTTATCCTGTCGTTAGCAGCAAAGAAGGTGCACTATGACCTCACTATGACGTCAGTGTATGTTAATGGTAAATTGGTGTCAACAAAGTAGTTATTGTTTTTTGTTTTCTGTGTTTTGCTTTTACTTTTACTTTTCTAAAAAAATATAAATGTTTTTTAAAAAAAATAGGGAAAATTAGTTTAGGGTCCATCTCCCACTTTTCGTAATGAAAGAGATCCATAATATTATTTTTTGATATCTAAGGTCCCTAAACATATATCAGAGAAATTTTACTCACAGAACGTCTATTTCAATTCACATACCGGATATTCTATCACCATCCCCAACGCTAGTAAACGATAGAACCCAACCCCCACTACGCCAAAATTGGGCTTTTAGCGGCGATTTTTTACCGTCGTTAAAGGCTGTAAAACCGCCGTTAAAGCCTTTAACGACGGTATTAACTGCGGTTTTGTTACCGCCGTTTATGCGCATGTCGGAAAAAGTACAACCGTCATAAAAAGGTAAATTATCGTCGTTAAAAGTCAACCAAAAACGGCAGTTTTTTACCGCCGTAAATAGGTTCAAATTTTTCAAAAAATAATTCTTTCTTCTTGCACTCCCCAAGTCTTGAACCCTCAACCTCTCATCCACCCACACTAACCACTCTACCATAGCCACTCTTCATGAAATATATTCCCTAAATAAATATTTAAACATTACTTTTACTTTATTGTAGATGGTTTTGCCGGAGCTCGCCGGAGTTTCGCCGGAGCACGTCGGAGTTTCGCCGGCAAAGACCGCCGTCATTAACGGCGGTAATGATTGGGCATTAGTGGCGGTTTTGTTACCGCCATTAAAAGTGGGCATTAACGGCGATTTTTTTAATGGCAGTAAAAAAACAGCCGTTAATGATACTTTTAACGACAGTTTTCGTTACCGCCGTTAATAGTACCTTTAACGACGGTTTTCGTTACCACCGTTAATGCCCTGTTTTGGCGTAGTGCCCCCTCCTTCATCTTGTTCTTAAGATAACTTTTGGGTATCAATTTCCAAAACTATTCCTTCTTTTCCCTCAATAGAACCCATACAACACTCCCTATCTCTCTACCAACTCAGACCCCACTTCCCTAATATATATATATATATATATATGTCTATTACCTTTCATTGCGATCCAAAGAAAAAAAAATCCAGAGCAAAAAAAAAAAAAAAATGGCAGAAGTGCACAAGTTTCTTTTCCTTCTATATATCTCAATTAGAGATCAACATCAAACCTGAGACAGTTTCTTCAGCAACTTTAGTATGTTGTTTCACTGGTTATCCTTGTTAGTCATCTCTGAATTTGGTTAAAACACATTATGAAAACAAATTTGATAAATTCCAAAATCAGAGAAATTTGGTTAAAACACATTCCGAAGTCAGAAAAATTTGATTAAAACACATTTCGAAGTCAGAGAAATTTTCTCTGAAGATAAATCCAGAATTTCTCTAGAGAGAAATTCCGAAGTCCAGAGAAATTCTGGAAATTTCTCTCTCTTGACCAATTTTCTCTGGATCAATTTGAGAGACCTTAAACATTATGAAAATATTGAGTGTCCTTTATGCTGTAAACTCTTAATACCAGGGACCTTAAAAAAAATTCTCCCAAAAAATAACCTATTTATTAGGAGATTAAATAGTTGTTTTTAAATTTTAAAAACTGTACTCTCACGGAAAAAATTCAAAATTGTTTTGTCACAAAATGACAACAATATAAAAACAATGGAGTGTTTCAAATTTGTTTTTTTTTTTTTTTTAAATATTCTTCTTCAAAATCACTAAAAATGAATAGGAATGAAATGAAAACAATATATACTTACATCTTGATCAAGAACAAATATTGAGTATAATTGTCCCACTATCTTACTTCCCAAAATAAATTAAGCCACTACAAGAAAAAAAGATTTTTCTAACATTTTCTAAATCCCGGTAAAAGTCTCAAAAACGCTAGCAAAAGTCTTTCCGGCGTTTTTCTAGATAATTTTGACAAATCCCGACAAAAGCAGTGTAAATTTTTTTTATTAATAATACTACCATGTCATATTCAATCCCTCAGTGAAGGTTAGATCCATAAAAAGAAGTTTGAAATTATAGGAGAGTACTTCAGCCTTTTCTAAAGTCTTTTCCACAAAATTGACCTTTTACTTGCCATTTCTCCGGTGGTTAGGGTAGGCCTTTCTTGAAGAAGTCCTAAAGAATTTAAGGCCTCGTTTGGGAAAAGGTTAATTTAATAATTTTTTTGACTATTTGGTTAAAAAAGTAGGTAAAAAAAATTTATATGTTTGGAATGACTTTTTGACTAATTACAAAAAGATGTGCAAAAAGTAGAGAGAAGAGAATCTTTGACTTTTTGGTACGAGTTGTTGACTTTTTGACTAATTTAGTAACTTTTTGACTAATTGACTAAAAAAGTAAGTCTCCAAACGGGGCCTAAGTCTAAAATTTTAGATATTGGTTACTTCTTCATAGGGCAACCACCACAAAGAATTAAAGTAAAAAAACACAGAAAAACACTGCCTTATTGATTATAGTATAAAAAAAAAAAGTACAGTAAAAGCTGACCAGTTCATTGCTTGCTCTCACCTGTTGGATCATTAGTTACTTGCATTGCATCAGGTTAAGAATTAACAAAGAAAGAGGTCATCAATCTCAGGTCTCCCCTCTTTCCTTGGAAATTACCAACTCAACCCCCAATCTTTTACCAATTCCACCATTTTCCAATTTTCATTTTTTTTAACCAGTGATTTGACCAGTAGCTTTATTAGCTTCGAAGCAATCAAAATGCTCATACCAAATAAGATCACAAAAGTGTTTAAAATATAAAGTTTATAAATTATATCTATTTTTATATTTACCCAATTTAGATGTACTTTAAAGTAATTTAAAAGTAAAGTATACATGTGAATTTTTTTAAAAGTTCAATAAAAAAATATTTTAAAAAAAACGAAGAAAAAAACAGTTTTTGAAACCAAACAAGTTGTCTAAAACTTTTCCTTTATAAAATTCCTCAACAAAATTAACTTTTTGACTATTTAAATTTTTTTGACTTAGTTATAAAAGTAAAATAATAAAATTCACCACTCAAAATCAATATCAATAACTTACGATTTTACATATTATTTTTAAAAAATATATATTAATCAGGCGTGTGGCACCGCTTCTTCAAGTGATGACAAATGGAAGCATCTCTAAACTTAAAAGATTCTGAGTGTTTTAAAACTCTTTCGACGGACGAACCAAGGAGGATTTATGTCAATCCCATTTCTACTTTTTAGTATTACTTATGGGTGCTGTATGGGTTCAAAAAATTTATTATGATTCTATTTTGATTATTTAAATTATTTATTTTACTAAATATAAATTGATTTTATAAGCATCACATATTCAATACATAGGATTTGATAAATAAACAAAATAAAGATTAAAACTTTTTTTAGAAAAGTAGAAAAAAAAAAAAAAAAAAAAACTCAAACTTTATTATTTTTTTACTTTTTTTTTTTAAAAAAAAAGTGCAAAAACAAACCGAATAGATGTGATTTAAATAAATCAATAAATTAATACATTGATTTTTTTTTAAGTTCTCGTTTTGAAATAAATTATTTTAATATTTTTTTAATTTTTTTAAAAAATATATGTAAAAAAATAAAAATATTATAACAACTTATAATAATATTTTAATTTTTTAATTAAAATATATAATTACCAGTCCTAATTCCTAAAATAAACCTAAACCAAGTAAATATGAGATGAAGAGTATGTTTAAACTTACTTGATAAAATACTCCGAAACCGAACCCGAAATGATCCGCCCGAAGAACCCAAAAATGCTGGTGAGCGATACAAATATGGATACATCCACGTACCCGAGAGCCAGACCCATCTGCCCCATATTATTCATCACCGCCAAACCAGTCCCAACTCCGCACAGAAACGACACAAACAATACCCAGAAGTCAACCGTCCTCAACGCCTCAATTATCGTGTGATCCTCTCCGATAACCGGCGCTCTCCTCTCCACCGCCACCGCAGCCTCCGTCGCCGTCTTCTCTTTCTCCGGCATACCCAGCAACGGTTCAGTCACAACCCCCTCGAGGTCCGAATTTGATTCGGAATTAGATCGAATCCAATTCTGGGTTGCGATGTAGAGCGGGATTGAAATTGGAGAAGCTAAGAGGATTAGAAGGATGATTGCGAATGACTGAGAAATTAAACAATTGTGAGCTCCGGTGACATCGAATAGCAAGAGATAGACGGCGACGACGACGGCGACGGCGTTGATGATTCCGAAGTACCGAGCTTCTTCTTTGTCTTCGCCGGCGGTGGAGGAAGGTGGGATTTCGCGGAGGAAGAGAATGGCGGTGAGGCAGACGAGGAAGGGGACGATTGTGAGCATGAGAAGGAAAGTTGAAGGGTCGGAGGAGGACAGAGCTGTGCAGAGATCGGTGAATATGGCGGTGCTTAAACCCACATACCCTTTTAGAATCCCCGAAACGGGTCCTCTGTTTTTGCGGAAGTTTCGAATGCAGGTCACCAGCACTGCAGTGTTCATCCATGTTGTACTGTTCCCTCCCATGCACAGAAAGATACACATCTACACTCACAAATTCACAATTTCAGTCAAATTTCAATACATGAATGTATAGTGTTTTGTTAAAATGTGTGAAATGAATGAAGATGATTATAAGGATGGGATTAGTCTGATTTTAAAGTAAATTAAGAACTTGTTCGGTTCCTACGGGTCTGAATTGTTAAATTTGTAGAACCAGATCATAATAAAACTACAGAGAGGTTTGATTTCATTTGGTTTTACAATTCTATAAATTTTATATAATATATATTTTATGGTAATAAATAATTTAATAATAATTAATTTGATTAAACTCGTTAAAATTTATTAATTTTAAGATGAAAAAAATGTTTAATATTATAATAATTATTTTATATTTTAATTGTTACTTATAAAAATATTAAAACATAATAAATAAGTCACGGTTAGTAATTGCAACCAAAGTTTTGAAATTAAGAATCCAACCAATTTACACAGTTTTATCATTTTAAAAAAAATAATGCACCAATTAGTATATTAACAAATAATATGACATAATTTTAGAGATTTTAAATTTTTATAATTTATATAATAAGTGAGATCAATAATAATGTAATAACACTGATTAATATATTAGTTAGTACATACAACACCACCATTTTTAAAAATTAAAATTCTAATTAATAAAAAAATAAATTAAATCGATAATTTAAACTAGTTAGAACATGTAACACTACCATTTTTAAAAACTAAAATCGTAATTAATAAAAATCAAATTAAATCGATAATTTAAATTAGATTGATCAATTTACTGATTTCATTGATTTTTATCAACACCCCTGTAAATTGTAGGGAAATCATCAAGTGTGTATAAAAAATAATTATAAATTCGTAATAATTTTATAAATATTAATTTTATAAATATTTTTTTCCTTGAAATAGTAATTAGTAATTTCTCTTAAATTGTATATTGTGGTTACCTGCCAGTAAGGAAGAGGCTTGATTTTTTGGCTGACGACAAGCCATTGGACGCCATAACCGACGAAGCCTTCTAGGGAACCGATGAGGAGGAGGAGAGGGGTGGGGAGGCGGTCGGAGGCGAGGCCGGCGAGGAGGCCGAATGCTTTGCCGACGTCTTTGGCGACGGAGAGGTTGTTGAGTTGGAGTTGGGTCAGAGCCATGAGGGACTTGAGTGCGTCGGAGTAGTTTGAGAAGGTGTAGTTGTTGCCGGAGATGGCTTGGACCCAGACGGCGGTCACGAATCCCAGCCATTTTCCGGCTGGACTCGTCGGAGATAGTTCCAAACCCATATTGGCTTTTTTTAGGAACCAAACACTTCAAAAGCAAAAGATTTGAATTGATAAGGCAATAACTCTGAAAACCAGAGAAATAGACAAGAGAAGGTGACTTCCAAGTTAGAGTATGCAATGTGAGCCGTTATTTAAAGCGGAATTAACTGTCTAGTGGATAGCAAAAAAAATAGCATTTGCCAAACAAGGCCTAACAAGTCTGTTTGTTTTCAGAAATAGAATGGAGAAGATTGATAGTTGAAATAAAATGGAAGGGATTGATAGTAAGGGAATTAAGTAAAATTATGTTTGTTTTGATAATAGTTGGTAGTGTAAGGATTGTTAAATTATTTTTATACAAAATAATAAAACAAATAAAAAAAATACAAAAACATTAAACATTAATGTTTTTTTAAAAAAAATGGACATGTAAAAAAAATTTAAAAAATAAAAATAAAATAAAAAATTTCCAGAATAAAATAAAATAAATAAAATAATGATTTTTACTTAACAAAAAATATAAAATATTAAATATTAATGTTCAAAAACAAATGCCCGACGTGTAAAAAATAAAATAAAAAATAAATAAATAAAAAAATTTCTAGTCTGTCGGACTATTTTTTTAATACCAAGTCCTGGAAACCCATTCGAATCTCCTTGGGGAGGCCCATCCTAATCCGGAGCTTACTATCAATTCCCTCTTCATCTCTCAAAATAAACACAATATTGGTGCGTCTCACCTCACTACCAATCACAATCACCTCTCTAACTCTCCAAACAAACGAAGCCTAAAAACAGTGAGACTCACTTTATGGTATTATAATTGTATTTTTTTATTATTTGCACAAACAAATGAGAGAATGAATCATAAAATACTTATAATTACTGCTTATTATGTGTGTTCTGTGACTTGTTTATGAATAAAAATACTCTATTTCAAAAATTATATTTCTTTTTTAAATTTAATAGTGTGGCAGTCTATTAAAATATATAAAGTAATTTTTTTTAATATTTTAATTCTCATTCAATCATTTTTATTATATATCACTAAATTTAAAAAGTGATCTTATATAATATTTTTCTTTATTTATGCGCAAATATATTTTTATGAGGTCTTTAACACAACCAGTACTTCGTTGGGAAGGGATGATCCATGCTGAAAGTAAAGTAAAAAAATAAAATATATTTGTTAATAAATATAAAATATATATATATATATATATATATATTTAAAATTTATTATTAAAAAAAGGAATTCAGACTCCACCCAGCAATGGGTCCCACGTGGGATTTTTTTTAACATTAGTGAAGTATTTTATTTATTTATAGGATAAATTACAGATACTTTTATTTATTTATAGGGCATATTTGAAAAAGATTCATGTTTTTAACACTTTCACCCCCAATTGAAAGCAAGCCCTACATGCACACTAATTAGTAATTATAATTCACCTAATAACTATGTATGCATGGATGTGTGTTATGAATGATGTATATTTCTTATTACTAGATTAAGCGAATTTCGTGTTAAAATATAGATAAAAAAAATTCATTTGTTTTTATTCAATGAAAATACGTAGCACTTCAAAGTTATAGTCTCCTTATTTGGAATGAACAACAGGTGTAACAACTCAAATTTTTAATTATTCCGTATAATTTATATTAATATTATTAATCACAGTTAGGAAAATATATAATTTATTATATATTATTATGTGTAATTTTGTAAAATAATATAATTATTAAAAGTTTAGGGGTCAAAATATAAATAATAATAATAATAATAATAATAATAATAATGGATGTGATAGTAAAATAAATAATTAATTTTATGTTAGTATACGATAGAGTGCAATTTAATTAAAAATTAATTAATTTATATAATTATATTAAAATATTAGGTTAAAATATAATTATTTTAAATATTTATTAAAAGATAGGTATAAATCTATAAATTAATGAACGAATCTGTAGAATGATTTGGGCCGGCCACGTGTTGGCGAGAGAATGATTTCTCCTCCGTATTTAAGGAGAAGCGGGTTCACCTAGGCTAGAGAAAAAGAATGAAAAGGAAAAGAATGGAAAAAGAAAGAAAGAAAGAAATGAGGGAAAAAAGGAAGAGTGAAAGAAAGGAAGAAAAAAAAATTGGCAGTTAAAAGGGTTTTTGGTAGTGAAAAGAAAGAGTAAGGCATTAAAGTTAAGGTAAGTTATATTATATCTTGAGTCATTATAATGTATTTTATGTATATTTTGACTCATCATATTTATTTTATACAAGTTATGTTTTATAAATTATTATAAACTATATTAATATTTCAGTTACATGGATTATTTCTAAACTCTATTTGCTTAAAAGGAAACTATGGATATGTTTGTTTTACTTTTAAAGAATATTTGATTATAACCTTATATATAATTATGTTTTGTAAGTACCACTACGGAAGTCCCACACTTTGGGGGACTTAAATAACCATTGGCTTCTGTTTGGCCACTTTGTGGTCCTCTGTTTGTCATGGATCTATTGACCTTTGTTTTATGCGGAGTAAAGTACTGTGCGGAGATAAGTGCTACACTATTGTGGGAGCCACGTTTATAGTCAGTACAAGCCACCTCTTGAGTCCGTACCTCTATTCTGACTGTCACTCTTATGACCTCTGTTTTGTTCTGTTCGGCATCGTGATTATGGTTATTTATTTACATAATTTATATATTTCAGTGTATGCCATTTAAATGATTTGTTTACCAATTATTTATTTACCAAACTGAGTTATGTAAATGTTTTGGCCTAATTAACTATCCATGGTTATTTCGTGTCTCTTATACTCTTGGTATAATATTTCTCACTTTGTCAAGTGCTTATAGTTATTTATCAATTTTCAAGAAATAATGCAACTCAGAAATAACTTTTGGAAAGCTTTAGATGTGGGGCTGCGGAATAGACACACACGGCATTTTTATGATATTTTTATATGTAAATATCGGCCTTTTTGGTCAATATATTTTGTAATAAAAATAGAAACTCCGATGATTATCTTGGTACCCTCATTTAAATATTACTTCCGTTCGCGTTTATTAATTTGTTTAAGAATTTGTCGGAGGTAACCCCAATTACTAGCCATCACGATACTTAACCATTGGGTACAGGGAGCGGATCGTGACAAATGGTATCAAAGCAATGGTTTATAAAAAAAAAAGAGTCATCATTGGAGCATAGGACACACGCACATTTAAGAAGTAGGATAGCGGGTAATTAGTACCTAAATATTATATTTTGTTAGTTGATTTAATTATATTATAATTTTATATGATTATATATACTATTTTTTTTTTTTGTGTACATAATTTGCGAAGGATACTAGATATAATTTATATTTATTACAGAAAAAGAAAGAAAAGAAACAGAAGATGTCGGGCTCAAGCACCTACCAAAATTATAATATAATTAAATACATATAATTTTCAGTTCAGTATTCCAAAAAAAAAAATTTATTTCGACTTTTTAAAAGTTGGTTCAAATTATAAGGATACTAATTTTGAAATTATTTTCCATTAATGAAAAGTTCATCTCAAATTTTTTCAACTCCTACATATGATTCTGTCATTGTATTCTCATTTTATTTTATTTTTTTTATTTATTTTTATCATAAATAAAACGATTTAAAAGTTTTTAAAGTCACAAATTGTTTCTCATTTTGGCTCAAAATAATAATAATAATAATAATAGATGTCATAGTAAAATAAATAATTAATTTTATGTTGGTATACGATAGAGTGCAATTTAATTAAGAATTAATTAATTTATATTTAAATTAAAACATTTGGTAAAAATATAATTATCTTAAATATTTATTAAAAGATAAATATAAATCTATAAATTAATAAAAGAATGAATGATTTGAGCCTGGCCACGTGTTGGCGAGAGAATGGTTTCTCCTCCCTATTAAAGGAGAAGCGGGTTCACCTGGGCTAGAGAAAAAGAAAGAAAAGGAAAAGAAAGGAAAAAGAAAGAAAGAAAGAAAGAAAGAAATGAGAGACGGAAAGAAGAGTGAAAGAAAGGATGAAAAAATAATGGATACTGAAAGGGTTTTTGGTAGTGAAAAAAAAGAGTAAGGTATTAAAGTTAAGGTGAGTTATATTATATTTTGAATTACCATAATGTATTTTACATATATTTTGACTTATTACATTTATTTTATATAAGTTATGCTTTATAAATTATTATAAACTATATTAATATTTCAGTTACGTGGACTATTTTTTAAACCCTATTTCCTTAAAAGGAAATCATGGATATGTTTGTTTTACTTTTAAAAAATATTTGATTATGACTATAATTATGTTTTGTAAGTACCACCACGGGAGTCCCACGCTTTGGGGACTTAAATAACCATTGATTTCTGTTTGGCCACTTTGTGGTACTCTGTTTGTCATGGATCCATTGACCCCTGTTCTATGCGGAGCAAAGTATTGTGCGGAGATAAGTGCTACACTATTGTGGGAGTCACCTCTATAGTCTGTACGAGCCACTTCTTGAGTCCGTACCTCTGTTCTGTTCAGCACCGTGGTTATGGTTATTTATTTACATAATTTTTATATTTCAGTTTTTGCCATTTAAATGATTTGTTTACCAATGATTTATTTACCAAATTGAGTTATGTAAATGTTTTGGTCTAGTTAACTATCTATGGTTATTTCGTGTCCCTTATATTGTTTGTATAATATTTCTCATTCTGCCAAGTGTTTATAGTTGTTTACCAATTTTCAAGAAACAATGCAATTCAGAAATAATTTTTGGAAAGTCTTAGATACGGGGCTGCGAAATAGACACACACAACACTTTTATGATATTTTTATATGTAAATATCGGCCTTTTTGGTCAATATATTTTGTAATAAAAATAGAAGCTCCGATGATTATTTTGGTACCCTCATTTAAATATTACTTCTGCTCGCGTTTATTAATTTGTTTAAGAATTGGCCGGAGGTAACCCTAGTTACTGGTCATCACGATACTTAACCATTGGGTACAGGAAAGCGGGTCGTGACAACAGGCACCTTAGTGATCTCTGCAACGGGCGATGCCCTGAACTTGCGGGAGAGTGGAAAGATTTTCCTGTAAGAAAAAATAATAATAATAAAATACATAGCACAAAAACATAACTCTCATATGAGTCAAATATGTTAAAATCGCACTAATTCGTAAAAATTCGTTTGTTAATTGTGGATACTTTGATTCGAGATGTGAAATTTATAATTTGTTTTTTGAAATCGCCCCACTCTACTACAATTAATATTTTTTTTTCACCTCTAATGAAATATCAAAGTTTAAATCAATGTAAGGCAGATTTAAGACGTGAAATTTATTATAAATTAGTATTATATATATATATATATATATATAAATATTATGTAAATTAGTTGGTGTTAATCCTATGAAAAATATTATTTCAATTAGTGTTATATATTATGAAAACACTTAATAATAGTTTAAGATTATTTTTCAATCAATTGACAAATTCAAATCTTCCAAATTATGATTTAATTATTTATCAATCCCTCATTCATGGTTTGATTTGTAAATTTACTCTTAAATCGTACCGAACTATGCAACCCCTATATATGGGTGTGGAACTCACCAAAAGATTAATTTAATTATGACAAATTACACTAACAATTCCTATAGTTTATGATTTATATCACTTTGATCTCTAACTTTTTAATTGTGATATATTTTATTTTGAATTTTGAATTTTATTTCAAACAAAAACAATCAAAGAAGTTTCCTTTACAAACGGTCCATTCCAAAGGTAAAATTGCCATATAACTTAAGTTGCTTTGGTTAACTTATATATTGTTTGAAATGTAATGGTCTTTTTGTAATGATAATGCTAGGACTTTCTTGGTTATAGAGTTATGTTTGGTTTGGTTTTAAAAATCTATTTTTAAATTTTTTTTCTAAGAAATTAAAAATTAAATTAGTGAAAAAAAATTAAAAACACATAATTTTTATATAATTTTGTCTTTTAGGAGGGTGGAAATAATTTTTAAAAATAACTTTTTGATATTTATTTTCATTAAATTAATTTCTATTTTTTCAAAAGTCCATTATGGTGACAACTTTAATGTCGTTATTAAACCAATCCATTAAATTAAAAAAATTCAAAACTAAAAATATTTTATATATTAAATATATCGTTTATACATTAAAAGTCTAATAACCATTTATTAAATGATAATCATAAAAAAAATATATGTTAACAGCAAAAAAACAACCATCTATTACATAATAACCATAACAAAATAACAAAAATAACCATTTATTACATGATTATCATCCAAATATATAATAAAAATTAATTTGATAAAAATATAGAAATATAAAAAATTTATCATTTTTATATAATTTTTCTTTGATAGCATAAATAATTTTTTAAAAGTTAAAATAGCTTTTTGATATTTAGTTTTGTCAAACTAGGATTGGTTTGGAAAGTTAGTTAAAAGTTGACGTTTTAATTATTATTATTTTTTTTAAATGTGTAAAAAGTTAGAGAGATGATGTAACTCAAAATGAGTTAAAAGCTGACTTTTGGTTTTTAGCAAAGTTCCCAAATTGAGATTGACGACTTTGTCCCCAAAACGAAGCATTTTTTGTTCGCAAAGAAAATAATATCTTTAATTATTCTTATTTAGAATGAGATTAAAAATTTAGAATTAAATATATATCAATTAAAAGGTTAAAGATCAAAATAATACACCGCCAATGTAATTTGCCAATTTAATTATGTCTAATTTTATTATCAATGCTTATGTTTTAAAAAAATTTAAAAATAGAAAGAGACTCAGGTAAGTGTTACTACACGAAACTAGTTTGTTAAACGTGACGTGGCAGACATAGGCATGGAAGCTCAGGGGTAGTGGGGCTAAAGTCAGAGGTTACGGCACGTTTCCCAGCCGTTGGATTAAGGCGTAGAAAGCGGGAAGCGTGTTCATTGCCTACCTGAGTGAGATTACGTGGGAACCGCTGGATTATGCGACCTCTGTCTTGCACGTTATTCCGGTGCTTCACTTACGCCCGTTTGTTTTAAGAGATGGGATAGAGGAAATTAATAGTGAGCAGATTAATAATAAGAGAATTGTTAGTAAAGGAATCAATAATGTAGGGATTAATAGTGAGGGAATTGATAGTGAGGGGATTAATAGTAAGAAATTGTTAAATTATTTTTATACAAAATAATAAAACAAATAAAAAAAATATAAAAATTAAACATTAATATTTTTTAAAAAATCTCAATATATAAAAAATAAAAAAAATAAAAAAATTTCTAATCCCCTCATTATTTTTCTAATACCATCTCTACCTCCTCACTATAAATCCCCCTTCTAGGGGTATTAGTGATACCAAAGTATTAGTAGTCCCAAGGTAATCTTTCAAAACAAACAAGGTATTAGTAATACCAAAGTATTAGTAGTTCCAATCCCCTTCCTATAATCCCTAAACAAACAGGACCTTACTTCACTTCACCCGTCTCCTCGCTCGTACTTACCATTTGCAAAGTATGCTAGTGATTGGGATAATATAAGAAAAGCTGTGTTTGGATAAATTTTCAAATTATAATTCTATTCTTATATTTTAATGTTCTGTTTAGATGTATTTTTCAAATTATATTTTTACAATAAAAAGAAAATTTTACAAAAAATTCTGTGTCAGATGGAATTTTTTTTTTTTTTAGAATTTGGGATAATCGGTCGTTCGGTCGGTCAACCGGAACATGGTAAAAAAAAAAAAAAATCTTTTTTTTTTGCAATTGACACTTTTTTTTATATATATTTTTAATAAAACAATATTTTCAAATTTTTTTAATAAACTTATAATAGATTTTTGAGTTGTATGTTTGGTTATGGGTTGTAAATTTTTATATCATATATCATATGTCACATTAAAAACTTCTCATTCAATTCAAAACTCATTCACCAAACAAATGTATGAGAGGGTTCAAAAACGTTGTTGGAAAATTAGAAGATTTTTGAAGAAAAATTCGAATTACCTAGAAAATGATGAAAGGCTTAGATTCTTCAATAACTACAACTAAGAACACAAAAGTAAAGAGATGATGGAGATAAGAGATTGGATGAAGAAGAAGGCAAAGTAGTTAGAGAGAGAATATTGGCAAAGGTTGATAATGGAAAAGGAAAATTAGTTCTTTCCCAATAGTTACCTCTCCAAAATTCATTCCTTGTAAAGCTATGGGTGGGTGCTATTTATAGGCACCTCATAATATAGGATGGAGCTCATGTATAAGGCACATGAGAAATATTCTCTCTAACCACCTTGTTCAAGAAGGTGACCTGTCCGAGGATGAGAAAAATCTCGAAGAGGAAATCAACCTCTCGGCGAACCCTTCTTCTTAGCCACACCTAACCAATGATCCCCAATTAGTCCTAGAGGACCCCCTGCCGCTAAATAATACTGAGTCTCATAGACCTCCCAAGATCGTGCCACCTCAACTCAGGTATAGGCTAAATTAATTGATGAGTGAATTAATCTCCACCATTCGTCCTCGGGATTCGGGCCCGGCCCTTTGTTCGGGCTTTAACCTCACTCATGATTCTGATGGGTTGATCCCGAAATGGTCCAAGTTCACAAATGTTTTGGGACTCACTAATGGAGCGACTTATAAATTGCAATCGAATCTGTTTAAAGCCCGAGTGCCTCGGATCTCTAGGCTTGCTTAATACCCTTTCGAGTCTGGGCCCGAGTAAGTCTCTAAGTTCATAGATCTGAACCCTTTCATGGCTTGGAGCAATTCGGCCCATTTGCTGGCGATTAATCCGTGCCAACCAATCTTGATCTTGCGATAAATTCGGGCCCACCAATCGTAGACTTTCTCATTAGGCCTAATTAATTGAGTGGATTCATGTTAACGTCTCTTACATTTGCCCCTTGCGTGTATGACAAATTTTAAATTTCTTGGACATGCATATTGTCACTTCTTCGGCCCTACTTCGCATCACGCCCCCAAAAATATGTTGTCTTGATAGAAGTTATGGATAAAGTTGATGACTCACTGTAATTTACAGATAAAATCGACAAGTAAAAAAAAAAAAAAATTTACTCTTTTTTTTTTTCCTAATTTTTTTTTAGAACATCTGAAAAATATTTTCTTTTTCACTTTAAGCAAAAAATAAAGCACCCATTTTTTTATTATTGAGAAGATAAGCTCACACACATTTTTTCTTTTTTTGGGAATACAGCAGGCACACTATATGCATATATACACATTTAGTATATCTGAGGGAATATTCAAAGAATAATACCCTTTTTTTCTATTTAAGGAAAGGGACAAAAACCCTAATCCTTAGCTTCTTATTTTTTTGTTTGTTGCACAGTCGTTTTGGCGCTCTCTCTCTTTAAACTGAGAGACCAGCCCAGCTTTATCTTTTTTGAAGAAACCAGAGCTTCTTTTTCGACAAACCAGAGCTTCTTCTTGCTTTGAAGACCACCGTCGTTTGCATATCGACTGTTATCACAGCGCCGAGCAACGCCATCGACTTGTCCCAGCTCCTATTGCTGCTGACGTCGTGACCCAGCCACTGACCTGTCCCAGAGTTGTGACTACTATAGACATGCAATCCAAGCTGCTGCTCACTGTCGGTGTTTCACTTCAGTTTACCGACGCAACTGCCGGAGCTTAGTTCTGCTAACCAGTGTCGACACCGACTCATCGGCGACACCACTGCTACTGTAGGCCGCGACTGGCCAGTGCCAATAACTGTTGGCTTCTTCCTACTACAATTTTGCCGCCGGCTCGACTGTCCAGCTCCACTCACTCACGTCGCTGCTTGTAGCCTTGACTACCTAGCACCGACTACACACGCCACCCTGTTAACGCGGCATGCGTGGTCTCGCCAAGCACCATTCAGCTCGACGTCCTCTCGGTCTGGTGATACCTTCCAGAGCTCAGACTTCATAGCTCTTGGTTTTGCGCTACCCCTGCTGGTTCCAGTCGTAATTAATCAATGCCAGCCGCGTTGCCGATTCAATGCGACGTCGGTTTGCCTATTTCCTCTCTCAGCCATTGCTCGTGTCACCATTCTTATTGATTACAGTCTGTGAAACCTCTCTGATTTCAGCTTATATTTCTAACATCGGCCTCGAACTTCACCCCTCTAACTGTCCAGATTTGTGAGTATGAAATACGGCTCCCTCTTTCTCTTGTATATATATATATATATATATATTGTGGCAGCCTTTTGTGAAAAGTCTATTTCAAAATCTATAATTCCAATGACATTTTTTAGCTCAAGAACTGTGATCTTGGCCATATTAAAATATGCAGTGCCACTTGAAACCTTATTGAGGGGCTTGGGTTGAATATAACTTGTTGACCTTTATCACTGAGAAAAGGTCGAATGAGACTCTGTTTAGTATTGAGCTTCATTTTTCTGCATATTACTTATATAAATTGAACCACTGCTGCTGAATTTTGCACTTGTAATAGAATACTTGCCACTTGAATTGAGTTTTTTGACACAGAGAGAGAATTATGTAATGCAAATGAGTGTTGTTGCTAGCTTTGCTTGTTTTGAAATTTGTAAAGCAACTAAAATAAATGTTGTTGTTAGTGAAATCTGAGGAAATGAGTCCCTCATATTATATATAAATCTTGCTATAAAACAATTGATTGTTGTGGCTCGAAAAATAATAAAACCTGACGTTGAGCTTCATATACTTGATGGATGAATTCCCGATATCCAAATTCAGTGAATGCTTTACTTGGAAGAATAAACTGATGCAATAAAGAATAAGACCATATATTGTTGTGTGTTGATCTTGTCGACACTCGAGTAAATAAAATGTTGATGTCAAAATTCCATTTGAACTCTTATTAATTTGTGTTGCTTTAATTCTAATATTCTGAATTTGATACGGTCAACTCCCTGTTGTTTCAGCTATATATGTCTTCTCAAAAGAAATTCGTCTTCCCTGAGCCATCAAAATCGACTCTCATGAAAATAAGGGATGTGCCTCTGGCATCTGAGTGGAGGAAATCTCCTTATTTTGATAGGAATGTGTCACAACCCAAACCCGCCCCTATGGGTTTAGCACCGTAACCGACCAGTAATTCGAGATTACCGAAGGCCTGCTTAACAATAAAATAGTAATACAGAGTACAGGGGCTGGCGGAAGCCAAAACAGTAATTAAAAGATGTCCAATGAGCTGTGACAGTCTGTATGCAAAAAGACTTTTCATACATATACACATTCAGAACAAAAACAGTACATACATACATCATATACAATCATTCAGGTTAGGGACCAAGTCTCTACTATAACAGTACAGTATGAATATCATTCAGTCTATACAGTCGATACAAAACAGAGACAAAAGAGGGGGAATCTAAAACACCCCGAAGCAGCCTTAGCTTGGCAGCACTTGGAACCTCAAGGTGAGGCACGATGGTTGGCTTGACAACACAAGAGCTAATCAAACGCTTCTAACTCCGGTCCGGTGCCTGAACACCTACATATATATATGAACAGTAAGCTAAAGCCTAGTGAATAACATATGCGTAAAGAGGTTAAGAGTGAATGTCCTTTCAGTATTGAAAACAGTTATTTACTAGTATAACAGTCATTCAGTTTGTGGCTCATAATTCATGCCATAACAGTCATTTAGAAACTATAATAGTCATATGTGGTACATCCAATAGCAAAACAGTACAGTAGGTCTTAACAAACCGAGCAGTCAATGATGGCCATCATTTCAGTAAACAGTAGTGGTTCCATACATGGGAACCGACAGAGATTTCTGTAACAGTAGCAGTAACAGTTCAGTAACAGTAAATTGCTATGGATGCCACGAATACAGTTCACAAATAGGACAAACAGTCATTCAGTAAACAGTGTCATTTCATAAAGCAGTACAGTCATTTGTTCAGAAAATAATCTCAATTTAACATATCTTTACAACATTGTTACTCACAGAGCACTGGGCTATAAGCAGCTAGAGCGTCCTCGGATGCCAACCTTACAGTTACAGAATGAACACACACTAAGCTACACAGTTGGGAAAATAATAACTTAATCCCTAAATTGCCTCGGTGTGGTTCTACATCGATATCCTCATCAAGATGCCTTAAACTAGGTCTAAGAATGCCTAGGATGGAATGAGGATGCAAAGATGCACTTTAAAACACTTTTCATAATTTTCAGAAAACATGAGTCTCGCTCGAACGTGGCTTTTTACGCTCGAGTGGACATGCAGACAAAGAATCTACGCTCAAGCGTGACTTCCGTCGCTCGAGCGAACTATAAGATACAGTAAAAATGCTGGATGCACAAAAATCACGCTCGACGGGCGCTCGATCCACGCTCAAGCATGAGACACAAGTCCTCGCTCGAGCGTGAACTCTCTCGCTCGAGCGGACTGTAAACACATGCAAAGTACTGGATACACGCATTTCACGCTCGAGCGCCACTTTCTTCGCTCGAGCGGACTGCATGCACACAAGGCGTACGCTCGAGCGTGGAGTTACTCGCTCGAGTGTGAGTCCAAAATCTGGAATTTCCAGGTTTGAACCTCAAGCTCAAAACTCAACTCTAATGCATCAAAACTCAACCTCTTGGGCCCATTTTCTGGAAAAACACTTTAAACCCATAATATAACATGTTTTGAAGATCAATTTGTAAAATCAAAGCCCAATGGTGAGTCAATTAAACACAATTTTCAAATAAACTTCAAGAACATGATCAAACATAACATGCATGTGTTCTAATGAGTTCAAAGCTCCTAATACATGCTCCAATGAGCCAATTCCCTAAAAAACAAGATGATTTCATGATCCAAAATCAAGATATGGACATGTATGTAACAAATTCCATGAAAACAACTTCAAAACCTCAATATAAGAGCATGCATGCATGATCTAGCTCTCAATTCAACATTGTAAACCAATTCTAGACTTAGATGACAAAATTACCATGAGCCATGCATGAATTAACTTAAATTCACAAACAAGAAGGTAAATTTTCTACCTTAGGTCTTGAATTCAAGATGTAGAAGCTCAAATATGTAAATGCTCTTCAATTCCTTTAGATTCAAGCAAGACTTGTAGAAATCAACTTATTCTCCTACTCTCCCTCTCTCAAATGGTTTGGTCTCAAGAATGAATGAGGAAAAGGTGCTAAGATAATACAAAGGGTGAGAGAAGGAGTGGTCTAGCATAACCCACTAAGTGGCAAAATGCAAATAAAGGCAAACTAATGTGATAAAACTCTAATTAATTCAATTTAATCATACCAAATCACATTTCAATCAAACATATAATAAAATTACATTAATTCGAACTAGCATAAAACATTAATTAATTTCGGATTCGACCGCTGATAAGGTCTTCAATTTGCAGTTTAAAACATAAAACACTAACAGAAAATTTAACAGTCAAACAAATAGACATGCACTTAACTAACACATTCAATCAATCAGTTCAGGATTCTAGTCAATCAGTCAGTTAACATGCTTAATCATAGATTAGCACTAATTAGTAGTAAGGGTTGTCACAGAAGGACTCGTTCTAGCGAGCAGCTACCTCCACCACTTCTCTTCTGTCTCCAAAGGGGGCTTCATTGTGTCTCTCTGAGGACACTGATTCCAGACATGGAGCCCTCATTTCCCTTTCTTCGGTGCTACGCTTTAGGGTTGAGCAAGGGGACTTTCCATACTACTATCCCCAGTTCAAGGCTTTCTCAAACCCCCCTTTTGGTTGGCAGGAGTGGGTCGATGATGTCCTCTCAGACAGGAGCCTCTGTCAGCGGCTTTAGGAAGCCCGACTATTGATTGCAGTGAAAATATCTCGATCTTTATCCATTCGCCGCAACAATACTAGCCTTGAAGCCATGGCTCTCCGGTGGAGCACTGAGACACGCACTTTTATACTTGGTCAGCATGAGATAGGGCCCACTCTCGAGGATGTTTTCATATTGTTGCGTCTAGAAGTGATTGGCCTTGATGCCTTCTACCCTAAGCGGATACCCTTTGAGGATGATTCTCTGATCCAATCCCTAAAGCAAAATCTTCAAGCTTGTGGTTGGTGGAGCTCTATATTTGATGGTTCAACGAGGAGGACTAAACGAGTGAGGATGGACCGTCCTCCTACACCGCATAGATCTGCCACTTCTTCAGAGATCTTCAGCCCTAGTTAGGGATGCTGACCTTGGTTCTCAAGAGTACGAGGTCGGCGCGATGTATGGCTCTAGGCTCTATTTTCTGGGATTTCTGGCTTATTTCCTCTCCTTATTCATTCTTCCGAGCACATCTCTAGATTCTCTCAACCCTTTTGTTTTCCCATTGGCAGTTAGGTTCTTCAAAGGGGATCAGATCCCTTTGGCCTTGATATTTCTTGGAACCTTTATTACCGATTGGATCTGCTACATCGAGACATGGTACGCTCTGTGGGTTGGTATGAGCCTATCTTTTTCGTCCACAGTCAGTTCTTGCTTTGTTTCTTTTTTGAGAGGTTCCCAAAGTTTGCCCCTATTCCAACTATATTCGAGGCAGAAGTTCTGTGGGAGATAGTAGATAAAGAGGGTATCCCCGTACTCAGTAATGACGGGTCTTGCACATTTGAGAAAGCGAAGACTTGCCAGCCGTTGATCACATGTTGGTCACGTGTCATTTCCACCTTATCCCTGAATACTTTGGTGGGTGATCTTCGGCGCTTTGTGGCACGCCCCTATGTATGCCCACCGGTGGGTGTGGCAATGCCACTTATCTATCATGGTTACTCCCGCTTGGTGTCCTTTCCCTTGCCGAAGGGTATCTCTGCACACCTTGTTGATATGCTGATAATGGTTCGTCCCAGTTCGCTACCAATATGGCATGAAGAAGGCCTTGATAGTACCATCTATAGAGTTGACAGAGTAGCACGCCAATTCGGGTTTGACCAGCGTGCCCCGGGGCCAGTACCTCCTTTATTATCTTTTTCAGAAATCTACGGGTGCTTTACTCGCGGACTTGTATACACCATGCTTCCTGTATCTAGCTTTTTGACGATGTCGGGTTTGAGCTAGGTAGGGGGTTTCACCCTCTCTTTTAGGAGATATTAGCGGAAGAACATTGATACATTTTATTAAGTTTGTCCAGAGTAAACCGACTATATGTCTGCCTCCACAGATTTATAAAAAGGACTCTTCTCTTCCGCTGCTTTAGAGTCGAAAATCTGATCATATGTATAAGAGTTTCTTCGCTTCATTTGCTCCGACTAACCCTCTAGCTTAGACATCTACTTCTAGCTTGGCAATTGCTTCTCTAGAGCCAGTCTCTCTGAATAAGGTTTCTAGTCCTCGGACGACCCACCTCAAGAAGATGCCCCACAAGAGGGCTTCTGATGCCAGTCATTCTACTCATTGCCTTTCCAAAAGGCTCCATCAGGTACCAGATAGACATATTAAAATTTTTTTTTCTATTGATTTGAAGTTACTTTCCTTCTTGTGACTATACCTTCTTAAATGAACACTCTTTACTTTCTCTATTGTGTAGGACCCAACTCCGTCTTTTGACCCTGCGGTTGCTAATGTTCTCAGTACCGAGGCTATTAGCCATGCTGCCCCTACCAGGCCAGACTCAGACCTGGATGACACTCTTCCTTTGTCTGTAAGACTCGTAAAGATGCGCATCCCTCGTATAGCAGTTATAGGTGATGTTGATAAGGCTGAGTCTTCCAATCATTTTTGTGACCTTATCCCGCGTGTGCGTCGTCACCGTCCTATTATGATTGAGGATGGCTCCCCATCGATCAGATATTCCCCTCCTCACTCAGTTTTAGGAGAGGAGCGCTATCTTGGCGACGAGGTTATCGGGGCTCACTGTTCTAATGTTGAGATTATTGAGAACCATGGCTCTGGTGCTGAGATTATTGAAGGGACTAGTACCACAAGGATTGATGTCACAGGACATACTTCTGGAGGCAATGTAAAGATGAGGTGTACTTCCAAGGGACATGCTTCTGGAGGCAATGTAGAGACGAGGTGTGTTTCCGATAGACATGCTTCTGGAGGCCGTTCAAAGATGTGGTGTGCTTCTGGTGGTGCTAAGGGACACACTTCCAAAGGCGGCGTAGAAATGAGGTGCGCCTCTGGGAGTAGTGTGGAGATGGATATGCTAGAAGTTTCTAAGACTCACTCTGGCATTTATGGTGATTCTCATCCTCCAGCCTTCTTTCCTTCTTCAGGGATGACTATTACTGTTCTGGCTTCATTAGATGTTGAGATCGATCAGGTGCCCCTTGTACGACCAAGTGATTTTGTTGATTCAGGAGCCCTTCAGTTGCCCCGACTTTGCATAATAATTCTTCCTCATCTAATCTTACTTTCTGAAGTTTGTTATGTACTTCTATTTGTGAGAACTCTTTACTCAAATGGCTTTAGTGCTCCTTGTCCCTAATATGACTTCCTTTTTTTCTTTTTTTCTTTTTTAGTGTTAGCTGCTATCGGGGTCCTACCTTCACCTGCCTCGAACTTTACTTCGACACTTTTTGTGACTCCTCATGGCTCTCCTTCTCGAAGGGACATACCTCCCTTTGAAACTAAAGCCTCTTTATTGCAAGTGCATTGAAATGTTTTGGATCTGAATCTCAGTGATTTCTACTTTGATAGTGATGCTTTTGGCATTTCCCATTATCGATCTGTATTCTCAGGCTCGGGACCTCTCCCAAAAGTTACCCGTCGTGGTGGTTCATCTAACCTGATAGAAATTGAAGAGATTCCTGAGACTAATACCTTTCCGGCCCTAATTCCTCCTCCGGCTTCTAGCAAAGTACCATTTCTCCACTATTGGGCAGCTTCTGAGTTTGCGTCGGTTCTACAGCTTGTGCATTCGAGTTACCCTGGGACCTTTGCTTTCTTTGCTTGCCAATGTCCACTCATTCAGACTGTTTTACTTGAGTCTTTTGCCACTATCCTATATAGCTTGGATAGGCAACGACTCTGTGACCTTAACGAGAAAATAATCGAGACAGCATATCAAGGGATTTCTGACATGGAGCATCATTAAATGGATCTATCTTGGCTTCAGAAGCGCCTTGATATAGCCTCAAACGCTAGTCGACGGGTAGAAGTTTTATCTGTGCTCGCCTCTTATCGGACCTTTATAGATGAGACAAAGGCAACTCTCCGGGAACTTGAGTCAGCTATGCTCGGGCCTTGGAGGCTTTAGAGGCAAACTGTATTACTTGTCCTCAGGATGTAGATATGACAAGCAACTTATTTTAGGGTGTTTTTAGAGGAGATTAAGTTGTTCTTTTTGCATTACTTTCTAGCCACTTTTGATAAAAATATTTTATCTAGGACAATGCAATAGAATGACAAAGGTTTTGTTTGTGGAGATTTTCTTATTGTTTTCTCATTCTATTTGATAAAACATTTATCTCGAATGATACAATGGAAATAACAATTGCATGCACATGTTTATAAAAGTTGAAATATTCTCATTAATTCTTTAACTTTCTTGACAAAAGTATGAAATATTCATCACAAGTAATGAAATAGATAAACATCATAAAGGAAATCAACTTCTTCAAAGCATAAGGAAAATACAACTTTTAGATAAAGCAAGAAGAATGAAAACAAGATTTAACATAGATAAGCCTATTTATGGATAGTAACGCTTGATGAACTTTGCATTGAGCGGGCCTGTTCGGAATCCATCTTCAACCTTTACAAGCCTGTAGTACCCGTTTGAGCTTGTTTGAACCACCTTGTAAGGCCCTTTCCATTTCGGAGAAAACTTGGGCAGGGGTTGTCCTCGCATGATTGGGTCTACAATCTTCCATACTAGATCACCCTCTTTAAACTTTCTTGGCACCACAGTCTGATTGTAGGCTCAAGCGATAGACTCATGATACCTTTCCATGACTTTTGCGGCTCTATCTTAATTTTCCTCTAATGCCTCAAGTCTGATGGTTCGAGGCTCAAGTACCATTCCTGAAGCGAGAGCCATCCGAGCAGATGGTGTCTCCAACTCTATAGGTAACACTGTGTAGACACCCTATTTTTGACCGACCTTGAGACTCAGACGTCACCAGTTGAGCACTTGGTGATATTGCATGTTGTGCTTGTTCAGAAGTCTCAGAGTCGTGGCTGCGAGCCCTGCCTCCGGACTTCCGAACCCTATTCTGTGCCTTGCCTCGGTTTGCGAACCAGACTCGGTTTTCTCAGTTTCTTTTCCTGAGGGAAGGGAGAGGTCCAGTAGACCATCTCTCAGTGGCCGTGGGCTACATTTTGTGGCCGCAGGCCATTTTGCCCATTTCGGAGTCCGGTTTCCGGTTTTTCGGGACCGTTGGTCGTGTGCCTCGGTTCGGGACCGCCTAACCATCTCCGTTTGCTCTGGTTTTTGGCATATGTCTTATTTTCTCCCTTTTGAGGGACACTGGGGTCTGAGAAACCCACTTCGTGGCCGAACGCCACTTCGGTGCTTAACAGCCCATTTTTGGGACCCCAAACTGCGTGTTTTGGCCCCCGAGCATTCGTTTTGTATCGGTTTTTGTTCATTTTTGGTAGGTACCTATGTTTTATCACCGGGAAGGCCGTAGGAGGATGGGAGGCCAGCAATTATCTTGGCAACCAGTTATATTCCATTTTCGCCCTCCGACGCCCGTTTTTCGCACTTCCGGGCCAATGTTGAACACCTTGGAGCCATTTTCTTCAAACCCAAACCACATATTTGTGATGTACACACATGGGAGGACCCTAAAAGTTCATGGCCGGCCACTAATGTTTCTTGACCCTTTTGAACCCCTCCTTCCGAGCCAATGTTGAACACCCTTGGGCCACTTTCTTGAACTTTGAACCACATATTTGTGTTGTACACACATGGGAGGACCCTAAAAGTTTATGGCCGGCCATTAATTCCATTTGAACCTTTTGAACCCCTCCTCAAAATGGCTTGTTCTCTTTCCTGTTTTAGAGTTTTCAAATTCGAACCACAGGGTTGTGAAGAGGAGACCTGGGAGGCCACCAATTTGTGGTGGCCGGCCACTATTTCAAGTTGACCCTTTTGACCCCTAGCCGGCCGGCTAGGGGGGGTGGCCGGCCGACCACTTCCAAGCCCAATAGGTGGCCGGCCATATTCCTCTCTCCTTCCACTTTACAGTTGTGTAGCCCTTTCCCCCACAAAATATCCCTTGGATACAGATATTTTGTGGGGGAAAGTCTTGATCCTTTTCCCCCACCCTTTCCTTCCATACTCCCTCTCCTTTTGGTCCATATAACCAGCAGGCCATGTTTCATGAAGGGGTTGGAAAAAATTGTCTTCAAGCCTTGAGACATAACTCCCTCTCCATCTCTCTCATTTTCCTTGAAAACTCCAAGTCCTACATCTTGTTTCCTTCATCACCACCAAGATCTACCACCACCACTCCAATCCAGCAGCAAGGGGAGGAATTCCAGCAGCTAAGAGGCAACAAATTTGGCCCAAGAAGCAACAAAAGAATTGGTCTTCAAGGGTAAGTTGCAATTTCCCCTTTTTGGCCCTTTTCTTGGATCTTTTGCAAGCCATACATGCTTATTGTTTTGAGCTCCAACCAAAACTGAAAAGGTCATTTTTTTGAGCTCATTTTCATGTCTCATTAAGGGCTCAACCCTGTTTGAGCCCTCCATATTGCACTTGCTTCAATATCCTCCTTGAATGCCATTTTCTTGCATGCTTTGGTAGCCCATTATGCTTCCATTTTTGGACGATTTACAGGCCTAGAGATGGCCTTATCTTGACCTTCTTAACATGTTTCATTAAGGGTCTTTGGCTGTTTGTGGAATATTTTGCATACTTTGTGTTGTAGCCACTTTTGAGCCTCATTTTGCATTGCATTTCTAGCATGTTTGTATACTGTTTTTGGTTTTTTACAGTTCTGGAAATATACTTATTTTTGGTCCCTCTTCAATGTTGTAGAAGGGAATTTTTCAGTTTGGGCATTACATATACCACTTGCCTCTTTGGCCACCTTTTGGCCCTTTTTCTTGCATAAGAACTTAGCCTTGTCTATGATTCTTTTTAGGGTTTTTACAGTTCTGAAAATATGCTTATTTTTGGCCCCTCTTCAATGTTGTTGAAGGGCCCTAACCTGTTTGGAATTAGCAGCTGTGAGTTGCTTCATAACCTCATGTTTAAGGCCATTTTTGCATGCCATTGTTGCCCTATCTTCGCTTGCTGTTTGGCCATGATTTGTACTGGTAAAATGCTAATTTTGGGGCTGCCTTGCTACTGTCTACTCATTTCATACCCATATTGTGCATGTTTGGTATAGCCATAGGCCATTTCGGGTCCCAAAATTCATATTTCGAGACCATTCCTCGCATTGGGTGTGTTTTCGCCTCATTTCGGGGCTGTTTTCCCCCACATTTCAGTGCTTAAATTCTATTACCATGTTTGCATATCACTTCCCATGCCATAATTCGCATTTTTGCATTGCCTCGGTTTGCGTGCCCGTGTGCACGCATTTCGAGGCACTTCATTTTCATCCACCGGCATCCTATGTGAGTGTGGCTGAGGCTCTCTCATGTTAGTATAAGTCCATGTTGCATTTTCCATGCCATTGCATTGCGTATGCCATTGCCTCGGTTTGCGTGCCCGTGTGCACGCATTTCGAGGCGCTTCATTTTCATCCACCGGCATCCTATGTGAGTATGGCTGAGGCTCTCTCATGTTAGTATAAGTCCATGTTGCATTTTCCATGCCATTGCATTGCGCATGCCATTGCCTCGGTTTGCGTGCCCGTGTGCACGCATTTCGAGGCGCTTCATTTTCATCCACCGGCATCCTATGTGAGTGTGGCTGAGGCTCTCTCATGTTAGTATAAGTCCATGTTACAATTTCCATGCCATTGCATTGCGTATGCCATTGTCTCGGTTTGCGTGCCCGTGTGCAGCATTTCGAGGCGCTTCATTTTCATCCACCGGCATCCTATGTGAGTGTGGCTGAGGCTCTCTTATGTTAGTATAAGTCCATGTTGCATTTTCCATGCCATTGCATTGCGTATGCCATTGCCTCGGTTTGCGTGCCCGTGTGCACGCATTTCGAGGCGCTTCATTTTCATCCACCGGCATCCTATGTGAGTGTGGTTGAGGCTCTCTCATGTTAGTATAAGTCCATGCTGCATTCTATATGCCATTTCCATGCCATTGCATTGCGTATGCCATTGCCTCGGTTTGCGTGCCCGTGTGCACGCATTTCGAGGCACTTCATTTTCATCCATCGGCATCCTATGTGAGTGTGGCTGAGGCTCTCTCATGTTGGTATAAGCCCATATCATAGTTTCATGTCATTTGCATTGCGTCTGTCATTTTCTCAGTTTGCGTGCCTGTGTGCACGCATTTCGAGTCATCTCATTTTCATAGCATTGTGCATGCTAGGCTGTATCTTAGTTGCATTTCATGCATATCATGCATATTGCATCGTGTTCGGGATAGGAGTTAGCCCGGGCACGGGAAACGAGGTGCGTTTCGTACTCCGAGTGACGGAACGTGTCTCAATTCCCAGTCACCGACACTCCGGATTACCCATGATGGAGTTAGGTTCTTGTTGTGTTTACACGTGCATTCATTCTATATTGAGTTGCACATTTCGACCCCTCTGCCATCATGCCTCGGTATGCGTGATTGGTGGCACGAGGATCGAGGCATGCATATATCTGTGAAAATACATTGCCATGCCCCTTTCCTGCTCTTTGTTGCAGCAAAATGAAGAATCAGCAAACTTCCGGAGTTTGGCACGCTTCCCAAGAAAAATCACAAAACAGAGGCTAATTGGGGCATCCCAGTGGATTTCCGCGCAAGGTAGCCCAGACATATATTATTCATCAGGAGCAAGGCAGTCCCTGGCTTGCACGCCAGTTTTACAGTTTTCTTAGTTAATTTGTTAATTAAGTAGGAATTTGTATATTATTCGGACTGTAATATTCGGACTGTACTATTCTTTTATTCGGGACTGTATTATTTATTCGGACCCTTTGCGCGAGGGCACAACTGTAATAAGTGTGCGTGTGTGTGTTGTATGTCTTCCAACCCCACGTCTTTCTCCCTTTTATTTATCTGCTTTTGATGGTTAGATTAGGGCATGTTTAAATTAGCATACAGTATGACAGCATGTTTGCATCATTCATCTGTTTTGCATGCACCGGGCTCGGCGCACCATACTAACTGCATCGTACTTTCAATTCCAAATTGAATACATGTTAGTTGTAGCATTCCATATGCCATGTTTAGAATAGCCGAGCCTGCTATAGTTGCATTTTTGCATGTGTTGCATTAGGCATTTTTGTATACTTAGGATCATGCATGATTTCTAATGTAGTTTCTATTGTGGCTTGGAGTACCCGGTGAGCTTTATGCTTTAGCATCCTTGCATGCGTGTGAGTGACTGCCATGAATAGCATGCTTACCATGAGGCTAAATGCTTGTGTGATATAACTGCCTGAATGCCTGTGGGTGAAGGTTGGGTTGTTTAAATTGGAACAAATCATTGACTGTGAGTTTTAAGCCCACTAGATAGTGGCAAAACCATCTTTTCTAAGCCCACCCGAGAGTGGCAAAATCTGTATTTTAAGCCTACTTGCGAGTAGCAAACCATCTTTCAAAAACAAACATGAAATGTTTTGTTTCAATTCGGGCGACCCAGTCTATACTTATATGCTGTGTGCATCACATAGTAACCTAGGCTAATAACCGGAATAAGGACACGCAAAGTTTTCAAAAATTGATATCATGGTTAGTAGAGACCGATCTTTGATCGGGCGAGCGGGGGTGCTCACGAAGTGACCTTCCCCAATCGTACCCAAGTTCCCGAGCCGAGGCAACTTTGGCGATGACGGACACGTGGCCTTTGGCACCGAGTCAGGGTTTCCTAAATTTCCCATTTAAAAAACATTTAGGTGGCGACTCTGTATCTGGCAAAACAGTCCATGTTTGGCACTTCTTTCAAAAAAATCTGTTTTTCTCAAAACGATTTGCCGGATTTGGACTCTTTGGTTCCGGTTAAGAACCGTGACACAAATTGAGTCCGAGCTGTAGCGAGGTCCCCCGCGGGCTTGTTACACACTGCCTCGGACCCATACACAAGGGAGAAAGGAGTTGTTTGAGTTGGCTTTCTCTTTGAGGTGCGATATGCCCATAGGGCTACTATTAACTGTTCAAACCAAGTCTCACCAAATTCATCCATCATCTTACTCAGAATTCTTATCAAGGTCTTATTCGTGGCCTCTGCTTGCCCGTTCCCTTACGAGTAATAGGGTGTGGATTTATGATGCCACACTTGGTAAGTCTCTAGGAGGCTCTTCACATGCTTGTTTATGAAGAAGGGCGTGCCATTGTTCGAAAGGATGGTGTTCGGTATTCCGAACCTGCGAATGATATTTTCCTTGATAAAGTTTGCAACTACGGGCCCAGTAGCATTCTTCAAAGGGATTGCCTCGACCCATTTTGTGCTTAACTCCGTGGTTGCAAGGATCCATTTATATCCTTTGGATGGTGAAAAGATAGGCCCTATAAGGTCAAAAGCCCAGGTATGAAATGGCCACGATGTTCAGATACTATGTAGATCTACAGCCGGCGCATGGATCAAGTTTCTGTGTTTCTGACAAGTCTGGCACATTTTCACGTGATGGGAGGCATCTAACTCCATGGTCGGCCAGTAATACCCAAGGTGTATTAGTTGCTCGAACAACTGAGCTCCTCCTTAATGTTCAATTTCATGGGCTCTTCCGAGGACTAGTTCCGACTTTTCTTTGGAAAGACATCTCAGGGGAGTGCCCTCAATGCTTCTTCTGTAAAGCTTGTTCTGATCAAGAAAGTACCGCCTCGCTCTCCTCTTGAGATATGCAATGTCTCTCGGATTCTCAGGTAATGTCCCCTCCTTGAGATAGTCAATGTAGACTTGTCTCCAATTAGGGGTATCAATTTCGAAACAACTCTCACCCTCCCGGATGTATGACTGACATTTGGGGCATTCTTTCTGTAGTTGATTGGAGGCATTATCCATCTCGGGCCAATAGTAGCCTTGCTTCTGAATCTTTCTGTACAGACTAATATCCCATCCCCGTAGGACTTTTCATGAATTTGCTGTAGTTGAAAGCTTGCTTCTTGTTGGACAACGCATTGGGCTAGAAATCCAGTATTCCCTCGGAAGTAAAGTTCACCTTGGATAATCAGGAATTGAGCAAGCTTGGCCATAGTCAATTTTCTGACTTTGCTTCTAAGTTGTTCGAGGATTTCTTCTCTCTAGTCCTTCGGAAGGTCTTTGTTCTTAGGAATTAATGAAGGTTTCTTGATAACGATTGTTGCCTTCTCCTTGGGAATCTTAACCTTACCCCTAGTGTTGTGAGGGCATTTGAAAACTTGTTGTCAACTCTTACCCCTAGTGTTGTGAGGGCATCTGAAAACTTGTTGTCGAAGCGAGGCACATGCTCTATTTCGACTTTCTGAAATTTGTCAAGAAGCCTTTGGACTGTCGTACGGTATGTGGCCAAGGCAGGCTCTTTTAAGATGAACTATCCCGAAACTTGCTTCATTATCAGCTTTGAGTCCCCCCGAATTCGAATTTTCTTGATATTGTGTTTCTCAGCTGCTATCAAGCCCAAAATAAGAGCCTCATACTTGGCTTCATTATTCGAACAATGGAAGTCCATTTTATAAGACAAATATTAATTTTCCCCACTTTTGCTTATAAGGACTATCCCGGTTCCACCTTTCCCTCCGACTACTGCTCCGTCAAAGCTTAATGTCCAAAAGCTTTCCTCGGAAACCATAGCTGTATGCACTTCTCCTCTTAATTCTTCATTCATTGGTTCATAGTCACCACTTAGAAATTGGGCAAAGAGATCGGCTAAGGCTTGGCTTTTGATCGCCTTGGAAGCTACACATGTGATCTCGAATTCACCCAGTGCTAACAACTATCTTGTCATCTTCCTGGTTAGAGCAGGCTTATTGAGGAGGTATTGAATTGGATCACTTCTGGTAACAATCTGAATCTGATGTGCTAAGAAGTAATGTCTGAGCTTTTGGGCGGTGAATACCAAAGCTAAACAATGTCTTTCTACAGGAGTATATCAGATTTCTGCTCTCGAATCTTCCGGCTAATGTAATACACCAGGCATTCTACTCTATCTATATCTTGGACCAATAATGCCCCTATGGACTTGGAGGGTTGAAGTTAGGTATAACATTAGAGGCACCCCGAGCTACAGGGCTATCATGGTCTGAGGCGAGGTCAAGGCCACCTTGATTCTCTCGAAGGCCTTTTGGTGCTCTTGGTTCCACTCGAACTTGGTATCTCCCTTTAACAAAGAGCTGAAGAGGGCAGAGATCTCTGCAAGTGCTAGAATAAACCTCCAAATATAATACACATTCCCAAGGAACTTCTTTAACTCCTTCTGAGAATACGGAGGAGGCATTGCTCTGATAGATTTGACCTTGTCTTCATCTGCCTCGATACCATGCCTATATACAAGAAACCCAAGAAACTTCCCGGCCGTCACCCCGAAAGCACATTTGAGAGGATTCATCCTCATTTTGAATTTCTAGCACCTCTTGAATAATTTCTCAAGTCTCGGAGATGGTCCTTTTTTTTCTTAGATTTCACCACTAGATCATCAACATAATCTTCCACCTCATAATGGATCATGTCATGAAAGATCGCAGTCATAGCCCTTTGGTAAGTTGCTCCGGTATTCTTGAGTCCGAAAGGAATGACTATATAGAAGAAATTTTCGAGAGGTGTTCTAAAAGCAGTCGTTTATGCGTCCTCTTTGGCCATCTTAATCTGATTGTATCCGCTGAATCCATCCATAAATGAGAACATCTGGTGTCCTGAGGTGGCATCCACGAGAGTGTCGATGTGTGGTAGAGGGAATTTATCCTTCGGGCAAGATTTGTTCAAATCTCAAAAATCTACACATACTCTGATTTAACCATTCTTCTTCTTCACTGGCACTATGTTTGCCAACCATGTGGGGTACTATATTGGCCGGATAAAACCTGTCTGTTGAAGTTTTTCAATCTTCTTCTTAATTTCTCTTCGAGATCTAGATAATATTTTTGAGCAACTTGCTTAATTGGTTTGGAGTTTGGGAACACATCAAGATAATGGGAGACTAGGTCAGGATCTAGTCTGGGCGTTGCGTTATATGACCAAGCAAACACATCTGAGTACCGGCTTATCAATTTTAATAACTGCTCCCGTTTTTCTGGGCTAAGGCTCGAACTTATGAATATCGGCCTTGGAGCGTGTTGTCGATCACTCAGATCTACTTCAATAAGTTGTTCGAGCTAAGGCTTCGGCCCATCTTGCATGCATTCTGGAGCCACTTCAGGCTTTATTACTATGTCATTGTCAAGAGGCTCTTCTTTTGACTCGGAGTCGGTGGCTAAAGAAACTGGCACCCCACACCTTCACAAATAGTACACCATCTTGCCCCATTCTCGAACTTTCATCACCTTCTGAGAAATAGGCTGACTTTCTGGTCGAGACGTCGTCCATTTACTTTATTCTGCCTTTGGCTCATTGTCATCTTTGATATCCTCCCAATGAGGAATTTTGACCCTCCGAGGCTTGGAGGTGCTGGTATTTTCTTAAACAGACAATTCGGTGAAGTGGGTGGCATCAGAATAATGAGCTTCATGGGTCTTGAAAGGCCTTTTTGTAGCTTGAATTGTCACCGTCTTCTTTCCCCATTTAGCCTTAACACACTAATGATAACTTGACGGTACAGCCCCATATCTATGTATCCAGGTCCTCCCTAGAAAGATGTGATAATTTGCCTCGGAATCGACAATATGGAACTTGGTGGCCGAATGAATCTCTCTGATGGCTAAATCAATTGTTACACATCCTATAGTAACTCTACTTTCTCCACCGAAGCCAATGATGACCATCGGCTGCTTGCCAATGTTCTCTTCAGAGATTCCGGCCTTCTCTAGAGTAGCACGAGTCATAATGTTGATAGAGGCTCCACTGTCTAGAAAGGCCCTTTTGAACTCAACCCCGTTAATCAAAATAGTTACATAAAGTGGGCGGTTGTGAGAAAAATGATACTTCTGATTAGTCTCAGAGAAAGTAATGACACTAGATTGCTCTTTTGCATTCCTCGGGATAAATCCCTCAGTCAACATGCATTCCTCATGGTGTGCCTCGGCTATATTGATGATAGCATTGGTGATTTCTGTTCTTGCCTCCCTGGAAAGTCCAAGCTAGTCGAAGAATTACTTGAACTTTACACAGTCTTGCAGGGTTTTGGCATAGTAATCCGGATCTTTCTCCACTCTTGGAGGATCGTAGTTAACTATCTCCCCGGTTTCTTCAAAATAAGATGCCACATAAACATGGTATCCTCATTTTCCGTAGTATTCTTCTCCCCTTTCTGGATCGAAGGGACCTTCGACATGAGCCATGAAGGCTCTGCCTTCTGGATCGAGAGCACTTCTATAATGAACTTACTCACCCTCGAGCTCGAAGGTGTCGTCTAGATAACAATCATCGTCATCGAGATTGGTAATAGCCTCAATCATCAAGCCTTCATAACCTATCATAGCAACATTCTTGCCATTGTCTCGGTGCTGAGGATATGGTTGTTCTCGGATGTCTTGAGTCCCTTGCTTTTTGAACCTCAATTCGTCAGCCTCGACTTTATCTTTAAAGATTTTCCCGAGAGTCCAACACTTCTTTGTTAGATGTTTCAATGTGTGATGACAGATACAAAACTCAGGGCTCTCACGGTCTTTCTTTGATGGAATTTCTTCGATATAAGATAATTTTAGCTCTCCGTCGGCCACCCATTCCTTAACTAAAGCTTTTACCTCCTCAATCCTGCATAGATAAGAAACATTGCCCTTTTCACCACTATATTGCTTCTTCTTCTAACCTCTATGACCCCCTCCTTGTGACTTTCGGGTATCTGGAGTAGAGGCAGCAGCAACAATAGGTCCACGAGATGATTTGAAACTAGTTTTGTAACTGGCCTTAAATTCGAACTCCTGAGCCTGAGGAGTGCTAATGTTCCAAGCTGCTTTTATTAGTGCCAAGAAGGTGGGTAGTTTGTGATTAACTATAAACATTTTGTACCTATTCAATGCCCCCTCTAGACAGATTTGAACTAGATAACTCTCCTCCACAACTTCATGGCAATCCACAACCTTGTCCTAAAACCTGTTGACGTAGTCAAGGATGTCCTCACTTTCTCGTTACTTTTCCTTACACAATGTAAGTGTGGTCACCTTCTTCGCCACTTGAAAGAACTTGGAGTGGAATTTGTTAACCATTCCCTTCCAACTTCGGATAGAGTTTGGGGCCAAATAAACATACCAACTATATGTTCGGTCAGTGAGGGACTTAAAGAATTCTCTCAGTCGAAGGACGTGGTTTGAACTATGAATACCTAGAGTCTCGATGAACCGCAAAACATGTTCTCAACTATTTCCTTGCTTGCCATCGAATTTGATGAACTTCGGCACCTTATACCCCTCCAGGTATGGATAACTCAACATCTCGATAGGGTATGGTAGCTTGACATCTGGATCGGGCAAATAGGGTAAAGTCCTTTTGCCCTGTTCAAGATCGAACATGGCTTGCACATCGGCGAGAGTGAGAAACTGTTGAGGAAGAGAGTTTGATGGTGGCATTCCTGGAACTTGGCTTACGGACCCGAAGACTGAGCTAGAAGCGACTTGGTCATTTTGGTGTTGAGAATTCATCATTGGTGAAAACACTTGACGATACTGGCCATCAGCGTCTATGGACAAGCCAATTGGTGATGGGGCATTGAATTGAGGCCTATAAAGTTTACCGCACGGCGCAGCTATACCGGGTTGGGCTTACAAATTTGTTGTCGGCACCAAAGGAGGCCCGCTCAGTACTTGAGTAATATTTACTGGTGGTAGAACAAGATTAGGAATAGGCAGAGCTCCCTTTTGCGCCATCATGCCCCTTATATTTGCCTGGACACCAATGGTTGCCGGAGTGCCATTCATTACACCGGAACCTCCTTTAGTCACCATTGGATCTTGGCTTAGCACGCCATGGAGCTCGGACGTAGACAAACTGCTGCCGTCTATTGTGGTTTGAGCATGTGTTATTGCGGTTGTGTTGCCATGAGCCACAGGCTGACTGGGGCCTACTTCTCCTTAGGTTTGATTTTGTACTCCGTCGGGGATAATTCCACCGCCGGTGCAAAAGTAGGCTGACCGGGGCCTACTTCTCCTTGGGTTTGATTTCCATTTGGCGCTGGTGCAAAATTAGAACTCATCACCAACATGGTGTGAATGAGATTTTGAAAAGTGGTAAGAATCTCCTGTTGAGTCTTTTGAAGTCCTTGAATGGCTTCGAGTAAAAGTGGTTGATTTGGAGCCATGGTCCTGTCATCGCCACCGTTAGAGGATCCTTATTGGTGAACTTCATCTTCTCCTTCCATCCTTGCTGGAGTTGTGCGGGTTCCACATCTTGTTGAGACCATTAACCAATTTGCCTCTCCAATGATGTCGCCAAATGTATGAAAGGATTCAAGAATTCAAGAACGTCGTTAGAAAATTCGAAGATCTTTGAAGAAAAATTTGAATTCTCTAGAAAATGATGAAAGGCTTAGATTCTTCAATAGTCACAACTAAGAACACAAAAGCAAAGAGATGATGGAGATAAGAGATTAGGTAAAGAAGAAGGCAAAGTAGTTAGAGAGAGAATAATGGCAAAGGTTGATAATGAAGAAGGAAAATTAGTTCTTTCCCAAGAGTTATCTCTCCAAAATCCATCACTTGTAAAGCTATTGATGGGTGCTATTGATAGGCACCTCATGATGTAGGATGGAGCCCATGTACAAGACACATAAGAAATATTCTCTTTAACCACGTTATTCAAGAAGGTAACCTCTCCGAGAATGAGAAAAACCCCAAAAAGGAAATCAATCTCTCGGCAAACCCTTCTTTTTAGCCACACTTAACCAATGATCCCCAATCATCCCAAAGGACCAAGGTAGTCCTAGAGGACCCCCCGTCGCTAAATAATGTCGAGTTTCATGGACCCCCTGGGGTCGTGCCACCTCGACTCGGGTATAAGCTAAAATAACCAATGAGTGAATTAATCTCCACCCTTCGTCCTCGGGATTCGAGCTATTTGTTCGGGCTCTAACCTCACTCATGATTCTAGTGGGTTGATCCCAGAATGCTCCAAGTCTGCAAGTGTTCTGGGACTCACCAATAGAGCAACTTCTAGATTGCGATCGAATCTGTTCAAAGCCCGAGTGCCTCGGATCTCTAGGCTTACTCAATACCCTTTTAAGTCCGGGCCCGAGTAAGTCTCTAAGTTCGTGGATCCGAATCCTTTCAAGGCTTGGAGCAATTCGGCCCATTTGATGGCGATTAATCTGGGCCCACCAATTTTGGTCTTGCAATAAATTCGGACCCACCAATCGTAGACTTTCTGATTGGGCCTAATTAATTGAGAGGATTCAAGTTAAGTCCTCTTACATAAATTTTTCACGCTCAAATCATAATTTCAAAACTAACAAACTCAAAATACAATTTTATTCTCAAATTATATTTAGAAAACTCTACCAAACACTACCAAAAAGACTTTGACACACTGTTTTGAGTCTTATCATATGTGGTTCTCTATATTTATTTTAATTTTAAATATATAAAAAAAAACAACGAAAGGAGAGACGGTTACATAAAAAGAAACAAATAAATATTTTGACACAAAATTTAACCTTTATTTAATGTAATAGTATAGATTAATGTTGATTATGAATTATTTTAATAAATTATTGAGAAAATTAGTGAAATATTCCTCTTCAATTTTGTATAGTAGGAGAGGTTCAAGATGTTTTTTTTTTTATTAGCTAAGGTCTTTTAATATTTTTCACAGAGAAATTAAACTCAGAAAAATTTTGCCCGACTCAGAGAAATTTCAATTTTCACAGAGAAATTTTGAAAATTTTTGAAATTTCTCTGTGAAAATTAAAATTTCTTTGAGTCGGGATAAAATTTTCCTAAGTCGAATTTTATTTGTACAAATATTGAGGGACCTTAATTATTATGAAAATATTATATGTCATTTATCTTATAAAATCTTAATATCATATATTTAAAAAAAATTCACTAAATTATCAAATTATAATTTATTACTTTTAATGGTTTTGATTGTGACCCATTATGATAGATCTGGTTAACTAAAATGATATTCTGGATTGTTTTGGAAACTCACTTCTTTAGTCACTTTTTAATTTTTTTATAAAAAAAGTGTAAAAAATATAATGAAAAATAATGAATTTTTAATTAAAATACAGAAGACCTTAATTTTATTTGGGTAAATTACTTTGACACCCCTTGAGGTTTGGTTCAATTATTTTCCACCCTTTGATATTTTGGAAATTATATTTCCATTCCTGTAGTAAATAGTCCCATTTCACAAACCCCTTTACTTATATGAAAGGTAACAACTCCTAATAAAAAAATAGATGAAATTACATTAAAAAAAAAGTAAAGAAAAATGGGAAAAAAATAGAAAGTAAAGCAAAGTAAAAAAAGAAAGAGTGCATGAGTTCAATATCTTTATTTTGTCTAAATAATTACAATGATAAGGGTTAGTGTAATTTTCTGAACGTCAAGAAGTGATATGCATTAAACTCAAACTTCAAGAGATATAAGTGTAATTTATCCATTTTATTTTAAAGTGATGTTAATTACGACTTAATGTGCGTATAATTTATGGATAATGTTTATTGTTTTAGATCTAATAGTAACAGTGAGGATGCATAATGTTTATTGGTCACGAAAAGCAAAACTTTCAACATGATTAATGTTGTATAGAAATCATTGTTCACTGAATTTTCTAAAAAATATAGCTATTATTAATAAGGGTAAATTATAAATACACTTCTTGAGGTTTGAATAAAATATAAATTATTCCTGTGATTTTGAAAATTACATTCCAGTCTTTGAGGTTTTTAATTTTGTAACAAATTGCCATTTTTATTAATAAATCATTAAACTAATTAATAGTTTTTATTGATATTAGAAACGTTAGTATTACATGCACCAATTAGTATACTAACTAGTGTACTAACACTAATTATTACATTATTATTGACTTCACTCATTAATTATATTATAAATACCAAAAACCTCTTAAATTATATCACATCATCAATTAGTACACTAGTTAGTACACTAATAGATGCATATAGTATTATTCTATTATAAATATGTTTCAATTAATAATTTAAGTAGTCTTATTATTGTATTAGAGAGCAATTATGAATTTTATTTTTTTTAGTTAATTTTATTAAATAAAAAATTCTGACAATAAAATATTTGTAATTTTCAAAACCACATAGAGCAATCTGTACTTTAAATAAACCTCAGGAATATATGTATAATTTACCCCATTAATAAATATACATCAAACTCATGACTTTTTATTTTTTATTTTTTATTTTTTGTTTTTTGTTTTTTGTTTTTTAAGGTGGGGATGACATTTTGTTTATGGTAAATTACAAATACACTCCCTGAAGTTTGTTTAAAATACGAATTGTCTCTTGTAGTTTGAAAAATTACAAATACCTCATTGTCAGAATTTTTTATTTAACATAATTAATTAAAAAAGTGAAATTTCTAACTGTTCACTTATACAATAATAAAATTATCTGAATTATTAATTGAAATAAAATTTTAACATTATTAAAAATCGTTAATTAACTTGATAATTTATTAATAAAAAGACTTATTTTTTATAAAATTAAAAATTTTAAAGAGCATAATATAATTTTTAAAACTATAAAAGATTATTTATAATTTAAATAAATTTTAAGGAATGTGTTTATAATTTATCCTTCTGTTTATTAATAAAAAAAAAATTAAGTAAAAAAATCCATTCATATAACATTTTCCCTCGGTAGCATTTCCTTTTCAGAAAAATTTCTTGGAAAGGGTCCCAAAGCTCACTTGATGAAATTGCAACAATGTAAACTTTCGGTTTCAAAAAAAAAAAAAAAGAAAAAAAAAAAGAAAAGAAAAGAAAAAAAAGAGGAATGTACCATTCATAAGGTACAATCAATCATCTTCTTAGACTAATAATCCATGGACCCACGATGATAAATATTGTGAGGCTTTTATAAGCTTGCCATCTTATCATCTTTGAAAAGTCTATGTGGGGAATATTTTTTTCTATACCACATCTTTATTTATTTTTGAGTATTACTTAGAAATTTTTATAAGAAAAAAGACACACACTGAAAAAACAAAAGCACATCACCAACCTCTCACATTTGTTAGATTGCTGAAAAATATTTTGAAGAATTGACAATTAAATATATGGATAAATTAGACTCATTACTCTCGAAATTAAAATACCACCAGTTCCGTATTTTTTTTATATATTTGCACTAATTTTTCAAAAATAATGCAGATGACGAATAGGCGCTGATTTAAATAAAAATTAATAAAAATAGATAATATCTTTTTTATTTATATGAATAATGAATTACCGATACAAAATATTGTAATTATTAAGTGAATTTAAATTTTAAGAGAGATCAGTATAAATATATCAAAAGTGTTAGATTACTTACATTTTCTTCAAATTTCAAGCAAACTACATATAATCTACCTATATATTTTGATGACTATAGCATTATTATTTAGGGGGCATTATAAAATTGCGGGAAGTAAAAATTTGTTTTACTTGTGATTTCTTTTTCTTTTTTTTTTATATAGAAAAAATTACACCGCTATGTGTATAATTATTTTTAATCTTTCACACTAATTTATAATTTTTGCTTGCTATATTATTTTTATTTTTATTTCGTTGTGCAAATTTTGACTATGGTTTAATTAGGGTTACAAACGAGTTAAGTCGAGCTGAACTGAGTTTTAGTATGTTTGAACTTATTTATTAAGATTTTAACGAATTCAAATTTGAACTCGAACTCAAAAAAAATTTAACGAACCGAACTCGAGCCAAGTTAGTTTGGGTTTGACTCAAACTCCTCACGAGCCTTAATGAGTTAAAAAATTTATAAATTTATAATTGCGTATGAGAGTAAAGTTACAATTGAAACTTTAATTATACAATTATATATATAATATATATAAACATACTAAATATATATATATATATATATTACTAAAATAATAATATGCCACTACTATTATATGAATATATTATTTATAATTAGTTATTATTTACATTTATATTTTTTTAATATATAAGTAACATAATTATCTTATTTTGTACATATTTTTACATTATTTAAATATATATAATAAATGTTAAACGAGCTAACTAACGAGTTGGGTTTATGAGTCGAGGTTTAGTATGTATAGACTTATTTATTAAAATTTTAACGGGTTTGAACTCGAATCAAATATTAAAAAACAAATTTAATAAATGAAATTCAAACCCACTCTTATCGAATTAAGGGGTGGTTTGAGATGTTCTAAATAAGTATACTTTTTGACTTTTTATAAAATATGAATTGGGTTTGATTTGAGTTTAAGATGATGTAATAGAGAAGTGATGTGACTTAAATAAGATAGTGACTTTTTAACTTTTTTAATACATGATAAACAAAGCCTAAATTCAGACCTATTCAAATATGTTTACGAACAATTTTATTCATTTCCAACCCTACATGTACATGCCGTAGATGATTTTGTCTTTTGGTTATAAAGATGGGTTGTGCTTATCAATTATCAAATAAAAATCTTGATAAGATCATCCAGATCTAGATCTATCCGGATGGTGTTGGTACGAATATTTGATACAGCTGTCAATAATTTAGTAACGACAAAAGCTTGTCCCCCTTCGAATATCAACACGTGAAAAAGATATGTGCCCAACTCATACACATCATCTTTTAACACATCCTATAGTTACGATTTAAATTAAGGCTAAAGCTTCTATTCCGTCCTTAATTGAATTGAATGGTGCAATTGAATCATAATGGGTCTAATTTTAGATCCTTCATAATAATCTAAATCTTTTAAGAAAAATGTTTGGGGGCCCTGATTCTGTGGCTCAAATGTGGCTCAAATGGCCAAAACGACGTCGTTTTGGCCATTTTGATGTTGTTTTGTACTCAAAACGACGTCGTTTTGGCCATTTGAGCCACATTTGAGTCACAGAATTTGGGCTCTCTACCATTGCTCATCTTTTAATATATAAAATTTGTTAAGAATATCATCTCTATAAAAAATTATATTAATCAAATATAAATAGATATTTGATCAGATTGTATTTGTTTCAACGCCAATTATGATTTTAAATATAAATTACAAACACAAATACAAATTAATCAAATAACTATCGATATCTGATTAATATAATTTTTTTTATAAAAATAATATACTCGATGAATTATACATACTAACGGTTTAAATTTTGAATCAATGTGATAGTGGGATTTGCAAATAATCAAAATTAAAGTTCATTATGATATTAAATAATGGATTAGTCTTTTCAAATTTAAATTTTAATTCACATACAATTATTTAGACTCAGTGAGATCTAACACGAGTCTCCATTCATTTTGAAAGAAATTGATTTTTTTTTTATATAACTAAAATAGCATTGGTTATCACCTAATATAACTACAGTTAATAATTTATATTCATTTTTTAAGATGCCATATGCCTTTTTTTAAGGGTTAGGTTGCTCATGATAAGTGCAAAAGCAAATTGTCGAGCAAGTGGTCACCAATTTACAAATATTTATTTTAAAATTAGGTTTGTTGCCTTCTTCTTTTGACAATAAGCTTTTCAATTTTGGTGGCTCCAGTGATGGAAATGGCGGCATGTGCGATGGCTCAGTAGTATCGTGGTGCCTTTCATGCATCTGTTGCTCGTTGTGGCGGAGCCAACGAGGTCACGTGTAATGTTACTCCTTCAATCATATTAAGACCTGTTTGGCATAACTTGAAAAAGATAAAAAGTTAAAAATTACTTAAAAAGTTAAAAAATTATTATTATTTATAAAAAAATACAAAAAAAATAAATTTACATATAAAAAAATACAACTCAACTTTTTGTTGAAGTGATGGACTGTCCGCGTGATTGGTCTGCTGTACTGGTCTAGAAATGATTGTCTCTTTCGCGGGCAATCATTTAGACTGTGTTGTTCTGCCTGTGGGGGCCACCACGGGTCACATTTTGATAATCTGAACCGTTCAATATGTAAAACTCGTTGAGTACTATATGCTTGTAAAATCACGTTGATCAGATATCGCTAACTATATAATCAAATCAATTTTGTATAAAAAAAAAAGATGGTGTTATAGTTAACTGGTGAACAAAAACTAATTCGATCAATGTGATTTCAATATTCGATCAATGTGATTTTTTACAAACATATAGTACTCGACGAGTTGTACATATTGAACGGTTCAGATTATCAAAATGGGACTCATGGTGGTCCCCACGGGCTGAACAGCATAGTCCAAATGGTTTCCCCCGAAGGAGAAAATCATCTCCTTCTCCTACACTTTACCCAGAAAAAGCGTACAGCCTATTACACTTACTTTTTCTATACAATTTTTTATTACACATTTTTTCATAAAAAGATAAAAAGTTAACCCAAACATTCATATTTTTTTCTCAATTTTTTAGTCTAAAAAGTTAAAAATTGCACTTCTTTAGGACACCCCAAACACCTCCTTTATATTTTTAAAATTTTTGAAATATTCTATGATATTATCTTTCTTATTTTTGTTCATTCTTAACTAACAGATTAAAGTAAGAATTGAATCAATTGATAATTTATTTTTCATTATGAAATTTGTTTAGTGTGTCATTTCTTTTTATTAGTTGAATTGATAGTGTTGAACTTATTAATTGGAAATTTAGTTATTTGTTTGTTCTTATGGTTGGGTTAATAAAATTTAGTTGTTAATTATAGATTTATAAGTAACGTTGATATAAATCTTGTGATAATTATAATATTATATCTTATCGATTAATAAAAAATAAATAAAAAAGTATATCTATCTATCTATCTATATATACTATATATATAACCAAATGTAGTTATTTTGTCAAAAACCTCCAAATATTTAATCCTAAATTCTCATAATTTTAAAACACTCTCTTTCTTACGTGGCAACCTTCTTTGATTGCCTTTCATGTTTTCTATTTTTCTTCATTTTTTATTTGTTTGATTAATTAAAATTAAAATTAATTTCATTACTTATGGATAAAGATTTGAATTTCAAAATTCCTCCATATAGATGAACATATAAAAATTGAAAATTAATTTTATAATCTACAGATAAAGATAAAAAATAAACAATTAACTTAAAAAAAATAATTTCATAACTTATAGATAATTTAAAATTTCTTCCCATAAATAAACAAATAAAAGTTGATAAATAACTTATAAAAATTAATTTCATGGCCTACAAATATAGATAAAGATTAAATAATTGATTTTTTTTATAAAAAAAAACAAAATTACCCTCTCTCTTTTTCCCCCCCCTCATTTCGTACTTTAATTAATTTCATTATAGATAAACATATAAAATTCATAAATAATTTATGAAAATTTATTTCATGACCTATAGATAAAGATAAAAATTTTAAAAATTATTAAAAAAAAATAATTTCATGACTTATAGATAAATAAACATATAAAAATTGATAAATAATTTATAAAGATTAATTTCGTGGCCTACAGATAAAGATAAAGATTAAATAATTGATTTTCAAAAAATTAAAATAATAAAATTTAGATAAAGATATGATTTGTTAATCTATATATCTATCAAAAACATATATATCTAAATCTTTATTTTGATTTACTCATTTTTGTTTCTCCTATCACATATTATCTTTTTTATTTTAAATTTTTTATCTTATGAAATGCTCTTATCTATAACTTCTTATCTCCTATTAAATTCTTAACCTTCTCTTAATAATTTTTATTATTCGTTATTATCTACCAAATGATAAAGATTATAAATAAATAAAAAAATTATTGCTCTGAATGAGAATAATATTAATAATGAAATAATAAAAATTACATGGGAGAAGGTAGCACAAAAATCTCACAAAATTAATTTTCTTCACTTTATTTATAAAAAGTAATAATTTGAGATTCTTTTTATTAGTTATTAAAAATAATTTGCATTAGATCATTGTTATGTTTTTTTTTTAAATTTTTTTATAAGGCTGTCATTCGTTATAGTATTCTTCAATCTCATCTCTAAATTCTCTCTTTGAAATTTTTGTTTTTTCAATAATTAAGTTTAGAATCAATTTCTTGTCAAATTTGTTTTCTTGATCCTTATTTTATTGAAGGATCGAGACGAATAAAACTTTCATATAATATATGAAATTAATGAATATAATACAAAGATGATAGGGAAGTATTACATATTGGTCAATATCTCTATGTTATTATTAGTTCATTTGCTAGATTATACTATCAATTTAGAACCCATATGATTTAATTCAATGTTCATGACTTTATTTGTATTTGACCATTTTTTCGTTGAGTAACCGATATAATTTTTTTTGGGTATATAATGATTAAAGCTATCATTTGTTATATTTTTTTCAAGAACAATTCAAATAATTTTTTATCATTTTTTTATAAATAAAATAGATTAAAACTATTCTTTTATATAATTTTTATAATACTATGACATTCTTATCTTGATTAATTTTTTTTAAAATGACGTAGGAACTATGCAAGTATTATTCAAACTATGAAAAATGATTTATACTTTGATATGATATGAGTGTGTCATTGATAGAGGAAATCAAAGATAGAGAGTTGCTAATATAATCAATTAATGATTTGTTTGAGAAGTTATTTTTATAAGCAAGGCAACAAACTTAGATTAAACTTTTTTAAAAATTACTTATAAATTATAATTAAAAGTTGATATTTATTCATAATTTGATCCCACAATAATAATATAAACCACTGATTTAAAAGTTCAAGTAAATTTATGAAAACTTTTCTGAGCTTATAGAATTTATCTCTTTTAATGTTTTGTTTAGTTTGATACGAGTTATTTATGTTATCAAGTGATTGTGATAGTATTATTCTCAACAATTTTTATAATTAATAATTTCTTATGCATATCAAATTTTATTTTAAAATTTTGTGGGTTAATTATTGTTAACATCTATCTAGATGGCTTAATATTATGGCTTGTCGCTATTAAGATATAATTTAAGATTAAGATGATTTATTTATCACACAAAATATATATAGTCTATTTTTCCGTGCATCGCACGGGTTACCGCTAGTAAGTTTAATAACTTATTGTTATTACTTGTTATAAAAAGAAAAATTTTAAGATTATGATTAATGTGTAATCCCTCTACGTTCAATTTCTAGCTTCATTATTGACTGCTCGTGCGAAGGTCTTAACTGCTCGTGCCAAGAGGATTTGTGACCATTTTTTCCCTAATTCCATCCCTATGGTCCATTTTAATAAAACAATGCTAGGTAACTCAAATTTTTTTGGCTCGAATGACTCAAAACACTAAAAATGATTAAACGACATCATTTTGAGTGTAAAACGACGTCGTTTTGATACATTCGAATAATTTGGGCCACACAAATTCGGGCCACCAAGCATTTTTCTTAATAAAAATTGTCTGTCTATACACAAAATACATAATATTTAACAAATTCAACTTGAGATAATCTAAATTTTTAAGTCTGCATTAGTGCATGTGACGTTGGCCTTTTTTTTATTGATTAATGCTTAGAAACACTAAAAATGGAGCACTAGGGGAATACTAATGAGGTGACTCCTCCTTGATGTGATGACTGCCTTTTTTTTTTTTTTTTTACATTTTTCAGCTCATTAGAGCTGCTAGTGATGTGTTTTTTAGTAGTCTCAATCAATTCTATTTTTTATTTATGTTTTGATTGGAAAAGATACATTATTCACACTGAACACTAATTAAAGTGGTACTCCAGGAATATTTAACAATTTTCCTCCATTTTTGTGGTAGTTTAGGTAAAGAATATCTATTGGGATCAGCCATTATTAGTAAGACATTGAATTAAATTGGAGTTTATGGCAACTTTAATTTTTAGTGGGTTGCACTTGCAGTGTTGGTTCCCAGTTGGTTTCAGAGTTTTTTTTTTTTAAAATACTTTTACCCAATCATACAACGGCGGAGGGAAGAAAAAAGAAAATAAAAAGATAAGAAATAGAAAATGATTTGGTTGGTTTAAAAAAATAAGGAAAAAAATGAATAGATAAAATTCCATTTTCCCCTTAGTTATTCATAAAAATAAACATGTATAAGTAATTATATACATATTTCTTACGTTACACATTTTTTTTTTACCTTTCTATTTTCCTTGACAAATTCAAAGTTCACTGAGAATCTTTCTAAACAAAATGATTAGTTCTTGTATTGGGTTTCTTTGCAAACTGATATTAATATTGTCATTTTGTTTTTTATTTGACAAATGATAGGATGTCCATGAATTAATAAAGAAATTAATTTATCGAAATGTTCGTTGAATTTTAAATTTTTGTAATGACTTTTGTTAGGGCAATCCCACACCGCCTAGGAGGGACACTTGCAACCAACTTATAAGTATACTGGGCCCCTCCACCTTGTAAGACGCGTTTTAAAGTAGTGAGGCCGATGGGGGTTTTCTTCCCTACCTCGCCAAAGCGGACAATATCTTGCCAGGACGCAAGAAGCCAGTCACGTGAGTTTGGTGGCCCATACAGGTCGTCTGGCAAACTTCTCCGCTGTTCGCGGCCCAGTCCGCTGGGGGATTATGTTGGGGCAATCTCACATCGCCTAGGAGGGACACCCGCAACCAACTTATTAGCGTACTGGCCCCCTCCACCTTGTAAGATGCTTTTTAAAGCCGTGAGGCCGACTGGGGTTTTCTTTCCCCCCTTTACGCCCCCCATCTTCTTCATTGGCTTCTTCAAAATCACCTCCACCTCCTGCTTACCCCTCTCCTTCAACGGGTCTACTGGGGACGGTAGTAGGGCAAAGTCAATTAAGTCTTTGTCACCCAGCGGCTTGGGATGCGGTCGGACCCGCTCCCTCATCACCAGCTTTGGGGCAGGCCCCGATTGTGTCTCCTTATATTTATCCACTCTGGCGAACAATCTCCTCTCCTCCTCCTCCGCACCTCTAATTCTTCCCTAGTCGGATCCTCTTCCTACAGCTGCAGTCCTAATTTCAGGGCAAACAAGGTTGAAGAAAGGACCAGCTCATCCCACCTCACCCCATTCTCCTCTCTCCACTCCTTCACCTTCTTCACCCTGTCTTCGGCCGCCACGTCCAGCTTTGGCTCAACCGATTTTGTGGGGATCTTCCATGTTGTGCGAACTCCCCTCTCACCGTTCGCTGACACGAAAAACCATCTCGGTCTTCACCCTTCACTGAGGATGGCAAGCCCGTCACTAGACCTGACCTGCCACAGCCTGCAAGGTCACGTACGTCTTCTGTTAACCGGAAGCCTTGTAACAGGAGAAGAATTCCTCCATCGTCATGGTCGCCCCTCCGGTCGCTCGTACAAACCATTAATATCTTCCAAGCATTCGGTATCAACTGCCCTGGCGCCACTTCTAACTTGTTGAGCACGTCCACTACAATTTAGGGGAGAGGTAGCTTCAGACCCCCCCACAGTGCCTCCTCGTATAGGCTGAACTCGTCCGATCGCACATCCGACCCCCTCTCCTTGGACGCGGGCAACCTCAACCCTATTTCTACGAGAATCTGGTATTTCCTCCGTACCCCCTTTAACTCATCCACCGTAAACGTGGATCTGTTTGGCTTGGTGTGCCAGTGGTCCGGCTCCGCTTAGCTAATGGGCCTGGCGGCCATAATCATCGTCATCGGACGAGCCCACACCGTTTGACCAGCTCCCCTCCGCTCCACCGCGTCGTCATCACCCAACGAGTCAAGCCTTGCGGCTGGCACTTTCTCTCAGGCCATTTCTCTTACGTATCTACGTATTGCTTCGAATGCTGGCATAAGGAAGTTCGCAAAGTGTTGCAGAGGTGTGCCACACGAGACAAATGAGTTCACTTCAGGGATGTGTTGGTTTTCAGCGATAAGGTAGGTAAAACGAATAACTTCAAATGCCCACAGTTTGCCTATATTCCAAGGGTCAAGATTAAATTTTGCCAGTTTGAAAAATTTCGAAAAACTCCCGCTCCTGCCTTTTCACTTCCCTATATTACTCTGTCCTTTCACTACTTACTAACGCATCAACTCCCCCATTAAAGGATTACGCCACGTGTACGACCACGATCCACCACTCTCTTCCACTTCTCTGTCTATTCCACTTCACATCATCACGTGCTCCGCCGCTCCTCGAGCCCCGCACACTGCCTTTTCTCCTTCCACTCGATCACCTTTCGCGGTCGACCCTCCTCGCGGTCAATCCTTCCACTCGGTCACCCTTCGCAGTCGGCCTCCTCGCGATCGGCCCTTCCACTCGGTCACCCTTCGCGGTCGGCCCTTCTCGCGATCGACTTTTCCACTCGGTTACCCTTCGCGATCGGCCCTCCTTGCTATCGGTCATTCCACTCGGTTACCCTTCGTGGTCGACCCTTCTCGCGATCGACCCTTCCACTCGGTCACCCTTCGCAGTTGGCCCTCCTCGCGATCGGCCCTTCCATTCGGTCACCTTTCGCGGTCGGCCCTCCTCGCTTCGCGGTCGGTTCTTCCACTTGGTCACCCTTCGCGGTCGGTTCTTCCACTCGGTCACCCTTCGCGGTCGACCCTCCTAGCGGTCGGTCCTACTAATCCGATTTTCTCTTGCACAACCAACCCCCACCCCCGTCTTCTTCTGCATTCCCTTCGTTGGACTAAAGCTACACTTGGAGATAGAGGACTACTGACACAGGTGGGCCCATAGGATTATTTGACCCACCACTTAAGGCCCAATCCATGATTCAAATACTAAAGCCTAACGTTCTTGGAACCCAGCGTTGCACCAAGGACCAATGACATCCAGACACTTGTCAAGAGAAGAACCAACTACATAAGCAAACAAAGATCCTGCAGAGTTATTGCATCACACATCAACCATTAATGATTTTTCCTACAACATTTATTACGATAACCCCTTCACGACGGAACAAGACAGCCTCACCATGAACAAGGCAAGCTAGAACATAGACTTTCAGCAAATATGACAGTTCAGAGTGGACAAGGAAATAATGAGTAAATGATATAAGCAGGCTTCTAAGACAAAGAGAAAGTTAAGTTCTTTATCTCTATTCTATCTCTATACTCCGTTGATATCCCTTCTCTAACGTGTTCGTTGAAGGGTTCGCTGGGGACTCTCGTTTCTCGTTGAACTCTTGTGCAAGTTTCTCAGTAAAACCAGTGATCGGACAATCGTATGAGAGGTTTGGATCAGTTCGACCCGTTACCCAAAAACAAGCAGTGTCATCAATTTTTTCACTATTTTAGTAGACAATTACATAAATTATTTGACGAACTGCCCAGTTTATTGGTAGTTATGTGAGAAGTCATGCTTGACACAATTAACCATCGATGATGATGAAACTTGAAAGCAATTGCCACCTGAAAAAGAAAAAAAAAAAAGGATAAAAAAAGGACAGAAAATAAAAACTCATTCCACAGAGAAATGTGGTACGTCCAAACAAATTACAAACCCAAGAAGTCACAACCCACCAAATAATTAATTATATTTTTACCAATGCAAGTTGGGATATTCAACCAAAAAAATGCAAGTTGGGATACCATGTCCTTTTCTCTAGTCATATCCATTGGCCCACAAAAAAGCATTGATTAAACAAGAAATGCGAACGCATGTCTCATCAAGGGCAAAGATATTTCATGGAAACAGCCAACCCTGGTCTTCCATTAAAGAGTGTACATATATATATAATATAAAATTAAAACTTCAACCAACCCATTTCAAATAAATAAATTCAATGCTTATGGACCGTAGGAAAAGGGAAGTAGACTTGGAGAAAAAGAGAAGAAAATAAAATAAAAAAAAAAATAATGGCAACGTTTTTTTTTTTTTAAATATGATTTAAAAATAAGAATTATATTTTGAATTTGTGAGTTTTAAAATTATGATTTGAGTGTAAAAAATTTATTTTGTGAATGAGTTTCGAATTGAGTGAAATTTTTTTGATGTGACATATGATATTTGATATAAAAACTTACAGTTTATAACCACACAACTCAAAATTCTATTCAAAACTCATAAAAATTCTTAAAAAATTCCGAATTTTGTTAATTTAAAATATAAAAAATAACAGGTATCAATTGTAAAAAATAAATAAATAAAATTTGTAATGTTTCAGTCAACCGATCGGACATCCAAGAGGACAACTGATTAATCCAAATTTTTTTTGCCTCGAAAAGTGTTTTTAAAAGTAAATGTAAAATTAAATTTAAAAGTCGCAACTAAATACCACGTAAAAATCAAGTGATAAAAATACATTTCAAAAACTCTCCCAAACACGGCAGTGTGTTTGCATTGTTTCTACAGAATAACCCAACAAAGATGAAGCTAGAAATTAATTCCATTTCCATGCGAATTTCCGTACCCTCGCAGTGCTCTTATATTTGTTAACAAAAACAAAAATACAATAATAACGGTTGGAAAAATGGCTTTACAAATTCTTATATTTTGTTAATTTTGAGTATTAATTAAGGTGAGATCCAAGCATTATTTTAAACGTTTTTTATTGAGTTCGTGTTTAATGTCTGGTAGTGAATAAAACCGTATATTTGGTTGTTCAAAACCATTTCCGGATGAATGAGAATTCAACGCACATTTTCGAGTTCATGAAAATGTATTTTGGTGGATTTACTACACATTTGCAAAAATGTGCTTGTCCCACATTGGGAAGACTTGAGGAATTGTTTGAGTTTATAAACCTTAGCTTTGGATACTTGGGATGGGCCCCAAGGGGTATCTAAGTTTGTGGAAGGTTGTGGGTATGGGTGAAGTAGGCTAGACCCATTGGATCCAAAATTAAAATCACATGCGCGTCGCCGTCCATTCGGGCGGGTTGGGCTTGGGTACGAGTGCGTGGTGTGAGGTTGGATTGAGCTTGTTCGGCCCAATACTTTTTTTTTTTGACCAAAAACTTTTATATTTTATTTATTTATTTTTTAATTTTGATTTCAAAATTCAAAAGAAATTTGGTCCAGATTTTTTCCACCCGAACAGGTTCATATCTGTTCATTCCAAATCCGGACAGATCTATATCTGTTCAAACAGTTCAAACAGGTTTTTTGGTTATTGAATCTGTTCGAATAGCTTCATATCTGTTGGCACTTGTTCAGAAAAGCCACTTCCACTTCTATAAATAGTTGGCCATCCAACAATTCTTTCAATTTAGTTTTTTGAGAGCATTTCTTCCTTTCTCCTTCAAGTCGTCCTCTTGTCTTTCTGCATTATTTCTGCATTTAATTTTAGAAAGGAAAAGAAAGAGTTACAACATAATTTTGGTTCGCAAGGCTTGGTTTTATAGTGCTGCAAAATTCAAGTGTTAGTCGTTGCATTCTGGGAAGTAGACGCCATTTTAATTTGAAGCACCGAAGTGAGGGCGAAATCTACTTTAATGAGATTGTGTCCAACACGAGTCTCGACATTATTTTCTGTAAGCTTTTAATTCGGAAAATAATTTACATAATTATTTTTCTGAATTATTTATTTTATTGTTTATTTAATTTACACACGCACCCCACTGTGGGTATAACAATTTTAAAGTAGGTTTTTTATTTTTATTTATTTTTGCGATAGACAGACAAATATTTTGTTTCGGGAAAATAAATAGTAGTAACTTACTGTTTAATGATTTATTTGATAACATAGTGACAATATACTGTTTATCATTAGAATTTTGTTACAAAATATTATTCTGTTTATTTTGTGTGTAAATTCTTTTGTACATAAATTTGTGATTGGGGTATTTTTTATTTCGTCAGAATTATGACAATAGAAATAAACAGTACTGAGACTATTATTACTTCGACCCCTACACCTGTTGTGCCAGTGATGACTCTGGCAGTACCGGTAAATCATGGGGAGAAGTTAGAAAAATTCAATAGCAATGATTTTAGAATATGGCAAACAAAAAAATGATGTTTTATCTTACGACATTGAATTTGGCTCGCTTCACTCATGAAAAGGCACCGGCACTGAACGAGGGAGAAACTGATCGGCAAGTGGTTGCCACAGTCGATGCATGGAAACATGGTGATTTTCTATGTCGGAATTATATCCTCAATGGGTTGGATAATACACTGTATAATGTGTATAGTGTTAAAAGCACTGCTAAAGAACTGTGGGAATCTCTAGATCATAAGTATAAGACAGAGGACGTCGGTACAAAGAAATTTGTTGTCGGCCATTTTTTAGATTTTAAAATGATGGATTCCAAGACGGTTATTAGTCAGGTTCAAGATCTCTAATTAATTCTCCATGACATACATGCGGAAGGGATGTTTCTTAGTGAATCTTTTCAGGTTGCGGCAATCATTGAAAAATTACCACCGTCCTGGAAAGAATTCAAGAATTATCTAAAGCATAAGCGCAAGGAGATGAAATTGGAGCAACTGATAGTGCGGCTCCGAATTGAGGAAGACAACCGTGGTTCCGACAAGAAGTCAGGAAACCATGTCATGCAGGCTAAAACAAATGTTGTGGAACATGAACAAGGGTCAAAGTTCAACAACAAGAAGCAGAAAGCATGATAGCAATTGTCCCAAACAAGGATCCACTAGTAAGATCAACAAATGGGTCAACAACGGATTCAACAAGAGGTTCAAAGACAAGTGTTTTGTGTGCGGCAAAGATGGACATCATGTTAAGGATTGTCACGTTCACAAGGACGGAGGAAGTACGAGCAAAAAGCTAGCATAAGCCAACAAAACTGAGGATTTTTATCTTTCCAATGAAGTGGTAGACATCAATCTTGCTGTAGTAGTCTCTGAAGCAAACTTGGTGGACAATCTGAAGGAGTAGTGGGTGGATACTGGAGCAATCCACCATATCTGTGTAGATAAGAAGATGTTCACAACCTACAAAGTGGGGAAAATTTTTTTATGGGAAACTCCTCCACTTCAATTATAGAAGGACAAGGAAAGATTGTGCTGAAAATGACCTCAAGGAAAGAGCTCACTCTTAACAATATCCTCCATGTGCCAGAAATTCGCAAGAATTTGATTTCTGGGTCATTGTTGATCAAGAATGGGTTTAAATTAGTCTTTGAATCTGATAAAGTTGTACTCTCCAAGAGTGGAATGTATGTGGGGCAAGGTTACATGAGTGATGGGCTTTTTAAGCTCAATGTAAATACTGTTGTACTAAATTTGGCTATTAATAATAAGAACACAACTTCTGTTTATATTGCTGAGTCTTCTTTTTTATGGCATGGTAGATTAAGACATGTTAATTTTAATTTTTTGCGTAGACTTGTTGCATTAGAATGTTTACCTAACTTAGAATTTAATCCTAATCATAAATGTGAGATTTGTGTTGAGGCAAAGTTCACTAAGTCATCATTTAATAAAGTTGAAAGAAGTACTGAACCTCTAAGTTTAATTCACACAGATATCTGTAATTTAAAGTTTGTTCAAACTAGAGGAGGTAAGAAATACTTTATTACTTTTATTGATGATTGCACTCGATATTACTATATTTACTTATTGAGAAGTAAAGATGAAGCCATAAAAGCTTTTAGGCAATATAAACTTGAGGTTGAAAATTAACTTGACAAAACTATTAAGATAGTGAAGAGTGACAGAGGTGGTGAGTATGATGCACCATTTGAAGAATTTTGTTCTGAACATGGTATCATTCACCAAACCACTGCACCTTATTTTCCTCAGTCAAATGGAGTTGCTGAGAGAAAGAATCGAACTCTTAAATAGATGATAAATGCCATGTTGATTAGTTTAGGATTATCTCAGAACTTGTGGGGAGGGATTTTGTCTGCTAACTTTATCCTGAACAGGTTATCCCACAAGAAATTCAATTAAACACCTTATGAATTATAGAAAGGTCGACGGCCTACCTACAATTACCTCAAAGTGTGGGGGTGTTTGGCCAAGGTGACAGTCCCTAGTCCCAAAACGACTAAGATAGAACCAAAAACCGTTGATTGTGTGTTCATTGGTTATGCAAATAATAGTAGTGCATATAGATTTTTAGCTCATAGATCTAAAAATCCTGATATGCATATAAACACTATTATTGAGTCAAGGAACGCATTATTTTTTGAACACATTTTTCCTTGCAAGGAAACTGAAGAGATAAGTTCAAATAAAAGAACTTTTGATACTGCTATAGGTAGCAGTGAAGACCACAATGATAATGAATCAGATGAACCTAGACGTAGCAAAAGGGTTAGGATCTCTAAATCATTTGGTCTAGATTTTCTGACATACCTGTTAGAAAATGAGACTCAAAACTTCAAGGAAGCAATGTTAAGTTCTGAAGCTTCATTGTGAATAGAGGCTGCGAATAGTTGTAGACCGCCCTGAACTCCGCTCCGCGTGCGAGGGCGCGAATTGTAGTTCTAGCTACTACAGTTCGGACTCCTGTCATGGTTCTGAATCTAATTTCACAAAGTGCAATGTAAGATTGATAAATCACCAAAGAGTCCAAATCCGGCAAATCGTTTTGAAAAATCGATTTTAATCAAAAAACGCCAAACATAGACTACTTTGCCAGATTTTAGAGTCGCCACTTAAATATTTTATTTTGAAAAAATTTAGGAAACCCTGACTCATGCCTAAGGCCACGTGTTCTGAAATGAGCAAAGTTGCCTTGGCTCGGGAACTTGGGTACGAGAGGGGAAGGTCCTGAAATGAGCACCCCCGCTTGCCCGATCAAAGGATCAACCTTTACTAACATGATATGTTGTTTTTGAAAACACATGTGTTCTTATTCCGGTTATGAATCTAACTTACTATGTGCTGCGCACAGCATACAAGTATAGACTCAATCACGCGGATTGGAACAAAACAACTCATGTTTGTTTTTGAAAGTGGTTTGAAAGTGCTACTCGTAAGTAGGCTAAGACGCAGATTTGCCACCCTCAAGTGGGCTTAGAAAAACATGATTTGATGAATTGTCCCAATTTACGCAATGAAACCTTCATCCACAGGCATTCATGCAGTTAATCAATTAAGCAAATAGCCTCATGGCAAGCATGCTGATATGGTAACACTCACATCTCATGTAGTATGCTAAAGCGTAAACACTCACAGTGTACTCTGAGCCAAAACAGAAGCTAGTTAGTAATCAATGCATGATCCTAGCTATGTTAAGATGTCTAATCCAACACATGCAAAAATGCAATTAAAATAGGCTCGGCTATTTAGAATGGCATATGAATGCAACACTTTGACACATGTATTCAAATAGGAATTGAAATATAATGTAGTTTGAACGATGCGCCGAGCCTGGTGCATGCAATACGAATGGATGATGCACGCATGCAAAGCATAAGTATGCTAATTGAAACATGCCTCAAAACTAACCATCAAAAGCTGATAAATAAAAGGGAGAAATACGTGGGGTTGGAAGACATTCACATACATACGCATGCTTGTTACAGCATTTGCCCTCTCGACGGAGGGTTCGAATGAATAAGTTAAGCTACACTAAGTTAAGCTAATCATTACAAACCAACTAATTAACTATTTTAGTTAATTAATGACAAACCGAATTGAAAATTAGTTATGCTAAGCTAATTTAGAATATTACAACATTTTAAACTAATTAATTACAACACAGGTAATTAACTACATCTAGCTAACAAATCAATAAATGGCCTCGCGGGCGAGGGAGATATGCATGTTCGGTCGCGTCCTCCCAGAAATGCACTACCTTGCCTCAAGATGCCTCTTTTTGCACACCTTTAAACCTCTGAAAATTGTGCTAACTTCCAGGTTGATTCTGACCCATCTCAGGAACATGCTGAGGGACAATCGGCCAGAAATGGTGGCCATTGGCCAGTAATGATGGCCGGTCGGCAGGCTTTGATGGCCGGTCGGCTGCTCTGGTGGCCGGTCGGCCACTAATTCCCTGAATTTCCTTATTTTACAGCAACAGAGCACAAACAGAGACATGGTAGTGTATTTGCAAGGAAATGTGTGTACCACCACACTCCTTATCATATCTCAAGCTCAAAGGAGTATGGTACTCAACTCTCGGGCCACCAACTGAGCATCACAATGCACGATGGCTGAGAAGCCAAATGTGTACAAGTCAATGAATGCACAAATAGACTCAATGAAACTTCCACCCTACCATGCATGATCAAGGTCGTCGGTGGCTAAGAAATAAGGCACATTTCATCACTTTGAGTATGAAACGCCCCTCGTTTCTTGTGTTTGGATTAACGTTCGATCCAAACACATGCAATGTAACTCAAACATGTTATCTTGGCATGTTTTACTTGGTTCAAGTTTGTTTACTCATTTTAGATTACCAATCCATCCTTTAATTGGTTAAGTCCAAAAGTGAGAAGTCCTCTAATTGGAAAGACGAACCAAGCCATAAGCTTCTTGAGCATCAAAGAAGCATCATGCCATTGGTTAGTAGAAACCTTCAAAAGAAGGCTAAAACCATTAGGCATGAACACCTTGATTTCACACTCAAACCAACAAAGGGCTCAAGACCTCTTTCAAAGCTATATAACAAATGAAAGATGGCATGCAATGGCATACATTTTAGAATTGAAAAAGGATGCTAAAGACCTTAAAGCATGCAAACAATGCAAGCATAACATGTTGAAGGCCAAAAACATCAAAGCTAGTAAAGAGCATTTCACAAGAGGCATGCAATACTAAGCCAAGATGACTAAACCAACTATGGACGGACCTAAACCATGCCAAAACAGAGGCTAAAACATCCTGAAACTTGGGCACAAAAAGCTAGAAATGCATGCTCATATGATGGCTCATAAACAAGGCATAAAGGCACAACTCTTAAACACAATTAAAGAGTGATAAACATGAGAGTATGACAAAGATATAAGCTCTGAAATACCATTCCAAATGATGCAAACATCATAAGTATAGCATGGTAGTGGCCTCAAAACTCAAAACTAGTGAAGCTATTTACACTATAGCTATACAAAGCAAGCCTCAAAAGGCCAAGAACACCCAAAACAGTCCTAAAGTATGTCAAAATAATGCTAAAACATGTATGGAGTATAGCGAAGACAAGCTAGCATGAAAGGTCAAAACACCAAGTACACTAGGCTAATGAGCAAGATTGCACTACAAGTGCAAGGACCAAGCAAGAGGTGATCCAACCAACTAAAATCAAAGTTGAAGCATGTTAAATAATGGCCAAAAATATGCTGGGGTGGAGCCAATACATGCTAGAATTAAAGGCTAAGACATGAAGCATATTAGGCTAGTGAGTAGGATTACATTACAAGTGTATGAAGCATGCAAGCAACAACCAAACCAGCTTAAAACAGAGTTAGAGAAGGCCAAAAAATTCACAAAAACGTGCTCAAACTAAGCCTCAAGAAGGAAGAAATACATGCTCATTTGATAGGCCGACAAGAGGATGGGAGACCACCCCCTCCTATTTTGAGCCTCAAAACAAGTTTTCTACCACTGAAATTCCTTTGGAATTCAGTGGTTTTAAGGCCAAAAAGAATTTGTTTGAAAAGCTTGAAAGATAGCTCAAAAGGCCTTACAAGCTACGGAGCAAAAGGGAAGAAACACCCCCTAGCCAAACAAGGCTCAAATCAACACTTTTAGGACTGAAAAATAGAGGGAAAATAGAGGTTTTTGTAGTTCAACACCATCCCAAAAATAGCCCCAAAGTAGTTGAAAACTATGGCAAAACAATAGTGCACAAAGAGCTTAAAAGGGATAAGAGGTCACCTTTGAAGCACAGCAGCAATCAGCCTTTTTCTTGGCTCAAATGACCTTTCAATAGCCCAAAAATAGGTTTCAAGGGACCTCAGCCCAATGACATGCAACTTTGATGAAGGGAGTGTATGCAAATATGCAAGGAATTCTCACTTTCAAGCCTAAAACAAGAAGAGAGTGGGAGAATTCTAGAGAGAGAGAGGAATTTGCTCACAAAGCTTCTAGAGAGAGAGGATTCTAGAGTGAGAAGCTCTCAAATTTTCTCTAAGCCTTCAAAATGTTCTAACCCCCTGAATTTGAGATAAAAGGCTCTCATATATAGCAAAATATCAAGCTTGGTTGAAATATCTGAGCTAGGACAGGTGGCACAACCTAGAAACAGCTGGAGGACAAAATATCTTCAAAAAATTTGAGTTTGGGTCACTCTTGGCCGGCCGGCCATCTTTCGTGCTAACCTGCTACTTGTGATGGCCGATCGGCCGTCTCTATGGCCGACTGCGCACATTTGTGGCCGATTGCAATTCTGTTCTGCAGGTCCAACATCAAATGGGCATAACTCCTTCATATGAACTCCTTTTCAGGTCATTCTTGTGTCTAAAATGAAGCCCCAAAAGTCTTATTTCCAACGGTGGTGGCCTCATAGCTTAAATCCAAGTATAAAAAATGATAGGCTTGATTTAGCGAGAGTTGCTCGACTCTCTCTTAACGGTTCATGCCCATCTTCTACTCCAACTTGGTTTCTTCTCTTCTCTCCTCTTTTCTTCAACTCCAAACCCCTAAACAAGATATTTTGAAAGATTTTTCAGAGATTTCAACTCTCTTTCATTCATTTCCACTTTGTCCTTGCTCGATTTACCGAAAAGCACAACATTTAACGAAATGCGAGCCTCGGAACATTGCAGAAACCTTTTTTTTCAAAATATTTTGAAAGAGAGGGTTTTAAGATCTAAAATATTTTTGGTCCAAAAATGGGTATGAGGTTTGGATTTGACTCTCCTCTTGTCGAAGAAATTGAACCTTTACACTGCACAACTTCCATCACCAAGTAAACCATCAGTAACGCCCAAGTCTGAAGGTCGGTAAAAAATGGGGTGTCTACAATAGTGAAATTGAATCAATACTGCAAAATCATACTTAGGAACTAGTGGATCTTCTACTAGGGGGCAAACCTCTTGGACATAAGTAGATATTCAAGAGAAAAATGAAAACAGATGGTTCAATAGATAAATACAAGGCTAGGCTTGTTATTAATGGATACAGGCAAAAGGAAGTCCTTGATTATTTTGACAACTATTCACCAGTGACAAGAATAACACCCATTCATATGTTGATTGCGATTGCAGCTTTGTATAATCTAGAAATACATCAAATGGATATTAAAACAGCTTTTCTAAATGGCGAGTTAGATTAGGAAATCTATATGGAACAACCAGTAGGGTTTCAAGTTCCCGGCCAAGAGAAAAAGGTTTGTGAACTTGTTAAATCCCTTTATGGATTAAAACAAGCTCCGAAACAATGGCATGAAAAATTTGATCACGCTATGCTTTCGGATGGTTTTAAGATAAACGAATGTGACAAATGCGTCTATGTTAAAAGTACAGACAAAGGCTATGCCATAGTTTGTCTTTATGTGGATGACATGCTCATTATTGGAAAATAATGACATGATTAAATTCACAAAGAAAATGTTGAATAAAAAGTTTGACATGAAAGATTTGGGAGTAGCAGATGTAATTCTAGGAATAAAAATTACTAGAACATCTGAAGGATATGCTTTATCTCAGTCTCACTATGTTGAGAAGATTCTGGAGAAATTTGGAAAGCATGACGATCGTCCTGCTAAAACACCTGTTGACATTCGTCTTCATTTGTCAAAAAATACAGGTGCCGGCATATCACAATTAGAGTGCTCTCGAATAATCGGAAGCTTGATGTACTTAATGAATTGCACTAAGCCAGATTTAGCCTATGCTGTAAGTAAATTGAGTAGGTACACAAGTAATCTAGGGTCCGATCATTGGAAAGTAATAATTAGGGAACTTAGGTATCTAAGACATACCTAGAATTATGACTTACATTATACCAAATATCCAGCAGTATTCGAGGGTACAGCGATACAAATTGGATATCAGATACTAAAGACTCAAAATCTACTAGTGGATACATCTTTACCTTGGGAGGTGTTGCATTCTCTTGGAAATCTTCCAAGCAGACATGCATAGCTAGGTCGACAATGGAATATAAGTTTATCGCATTAGATAAAACAGGAGAAGAAGCAGAATGGCTTCGTAATTGTTTAGAAGACATTCCAATGTGGCCCAAACTTGTGCCAGCTATATGCATACACTGTGATAATGAAGCAGCAATAGGACGGGCACAGAATCATATGTATAATAGTAAGTCTCGACACATTCGTTGAAGACATAATACCGTTAAGCATTTGCTTTCACATGGAATAATTTCCATAGAATATGTAAAGTCAAAGGAGAATATTGCGGATCCATTGACTAAATGGCTAGCCAGAAAGCAAGTGTACTATTTATCGAGGGGAATGAGATTAAACCCTATTACTTAAAAGTCGCCATAATGGCAACCCAACCTAGTTGACTGGAGATCCCAAGATGTAGGTTCAAAGGGACAACCAAATTATGGATGACTTCACGTATCACTAAGGAGGTTTACTTCTACCCATTTCTATGATAAGAAGAGTGATATCTGTAGCGTTAGTAGGATAAGCTTTGCTTTTAATGATTCTTATAGCTTGGACATCCAAGTGGGGTATAGTAGGATACTCTGAATAAGAAATTACTTATATGAGTGTGAACTGGGCCGGTTCTGTGAGAATTGAGGAGGCTAAATTCTCTAGAGCACTTATGAATTACCAGACGTTGTTTAGGGCCAAAATGAACATAACCGTAAGAACCAAACTGTGTCTGCGGATACACTATGTATAGTCTATTGTCTTGGCTTACACAAATAGCTGAACAGTTCAAGGCATCGCGTCCACTAGTTAGCTAGTAAGTCCGATAGGCTTTCATTAGAGGAGGTTTAAAGCCAAAAGCTACCTATCTTGATGTAGTGTGTCTTCTTAATGTACTCTTTCTTTGTCTGCATTTTGTTGCATGTCTGTTATCGTGAATTCCATTCACGTGGGGATTGTTGGAAAAATGGCTTTGGAAATTTTTATTTTTTACTAACTTTAAGCATTAATTGAGGTGGGACTCAAGCGTTATTTTTAACGTTTTTTATTGGGTTCATGTTTAATGCCGTGTAGTGAATAAAACTATGTATTTGGTTGCTTAAAACCATTTCCAAATGAAAGAGAATTCAACGCACATTTTCGGGTTCACGGAAATGTATTTTGATGGGTTTACTACACATTTGTGAAATGTGCTTGTCTCACATTGGGAAGGCTTAAGGAATTGTTTGGGTTTATAAACCTTAGCTTTGGATACTTGGGATGAGCCCCAAAGGGTACCTAAGTTTGTGGAAGGGTGAGGTTATGGGGGAAATGGGTCAGACCCATTGGACCCAAAATTAAAACCACATGCGCGCGCTGCCGCCGCTGTCCGTTTAGGAGAGGTTGGGCTTGGGCGCGAGTGCGTGGTGTAAGGTTGGGTTGGGCTTGTCCGGCCCAATACTTATCTTTTTTGGACCAAAAACTTTTGTATTTTATTTATTTATTTTTTAATTTTGATTTCAAAATTCAAAAGAAATTTGGTCCAGATTTTTTCCACCCAAACAGTTCCTAACCTGAACAGGTTCATACCTGTTCATTCCAAAACCGGGCAGATCTGTATCCGTTCAAACAGTTCAAATAGGTTTTTTGGTTATTGAATCTGCCCGAACAGGTTCATATCTATTGGCACCTGTTCGGAAAAGCCACTTCTACTTCTATAAATAGTTGGCCATCCAGTAATTCTTTCAATCTAGTTTTTTGAGAGCATTTCTTCGTTGCTCGTTCAAGTCGTTCTCTTGTATTTCTACATTTTATTTTGCATTTAATTTTAGAAAGGAAAAGAAAGAGCTATAACATAATTTTGGTTAGCAAGGCTTGGTTTTGTAGTGTTGCAAAATTCAAGTGTTAGTCGTTGTATCTTGAGAAGTGGATGCCATTTTAACTCGAAGCATCAGAGCGAGAGCGAAATCTATTTTAAGGACATTGTATCCAACACAAGTCTCAACATTATTTCTGTAAGCTTTTAATTCGGGAAATAATTTATATAATTATTTTTTTGAATTATTTATTTTATTATTTATTTAATTTATGCATTTAATTTACGAACACACACCACTGTGGGTATAACAATAACTCCAACACAAGCTTATCTTTATGGAATTAGGAAAAGATTATAAATGTCATGACTTTCTATTTGTGTAAAAAATACTATTTGTCATAATAATTTAAAAATATATACAGTATTTTATACATAAAATGGCCATCAAGAATAAAAAAAATACATATTTTATTCTTCTTTCATCTTATATTTTCTTTTTAGTTTATACCAAAAAACTTTTTCATTTTATTAAAAATTGCTTCTATGATTTTTAATTTTTTTTTCTATGTATATACATAATTTATGTAGCATATTGTATATATATATATATTATATGTGGTGAAAAAAATTATTTTTCTTTTGATTACTGCGATAATGAAATCCTAATTCCGTCCTTAATCATAAGTTATTAAACTGACACACATTTTAACATTTTAAGATCTCAAGAAGTTTGAAAACTACAAAAAAAAAAAAAAAGCATGGAAAAACAATTCCAAACAGGTTTGAATTGATTATGAAATTTGCTATATCTTCTGCCATTTTTAGGTTGTGTTTAATTTATGAATTCGGTGAGATAAAAGTAAAAGAAAGCTTTGTTACATGGAAGAAAAAGGTAGAAAAGAAACTGTAATTAATGTATGTTAGAAATTTTTTGTTCTAAACATTTAAGGATAAATTACACTGATCATTTTTTAAGTTTTAAAAAATATAATAAATTTTACAAGTTTAATGCAATTACTTCAATCTTCTTTTAAATAAGATTAAAATAATTAAAACTAATATAAATAAAATTTATACATAAAGATAATCAAAAGATTAAAATAATTAAAACTAATATAAATAAAATTTATACATAAAGATAATCAATGGTAAAAATATATCTAGAATAACAAGACCACATGATACTTCAAGAGTATCTTGCACTATGTGATTTGTGAATATCAGTATGGGTTTCTTTTTTTTTTCTTTTTTCTGTATTGGACAAGAAAATCAATGGGTTCAATAATATGGTGTGTGGGAGACATGTTTTTTAATTGATGAGTCTTCGTTTGAAAAGAGCTTATTTAATTTGACTTTTAGTTTTTTGGCTAATTTTTGTTTGGGAAGAATTTTTATTTATTTTTTTGATGGTTATGAAAGAAAAGATAAAATAATTATGATTTAGATGTAATATTTTATCTTATTAATTAAATTAATCTATCTTATATTTTTATGTTTATTTAGACATTTTAGGCTATGTTTGATTTAGGGCTAGAATCATGATTCCACCCTATGATTTCAGTCTGTTGTTTGGATACAGTTTTCAAAAATTGATTTCAACCCTACATTTGAAAACATATTTGATAACCAGAGAGTTTTTAAATTTTTGGATCTATCCGGTTGTCTGGTTGGAACAGTTTTCTATTTTTATTTTTATTATTTTATTTTTTGCAATTGCCACCTGTTCAATTAAAAAAAATTATATTTGTTTTTGATATTTTTTAAATATAGAAATTATTATTTTTAGATCAAAACTACCTTAGATTATTATTTGGCCATTTATTTAAAATTAACAAAAAAAAATTAAATGAAAATTAATTTGTCATAGTAATTAAAAAAAAACATATTTTTAAACAAAACAATTAAAAAATATTCCAATCAAATATATAATCAAAAATAATTTTAACGCACTAGCTGAATTTTTTTTAACAAAAAATAATATATATTTTAAAATTTTAAATAAAAAAAATATTCAAAATATTTTGAATTTTTTAAATAAAAATTTTATTTTTTTCAGTAATTATTTTTTTGAATTGAATTTTAAAAAGAGTTTGATTATGAATTTCGAATAGAATTTTCAATAAAATTTTGAATTGTGTTTTTGGTTATGAATTATAAGTTTTTGAATTAAATTTTAAAAACTATTTTCAAAATTCATAACTAAACAATTTTTCTTATTTCAAAACTTATTTAAAAAATTCAAAAATTCAAAACTCAATTCAAAACTTATAACCAAACAAATTTTCTATTTTTAAATCATAATTCTAAAACTTACAAACTTATGTAAGAGGAGCTAATTTGAGCCCACTAAATTCATTAGCCCCAATAGCCCTAGGTTGGTGGGCCCGAATTTATCGCAAGTCAAAGATTGGTGGGCCCGGATTAATTGACCATCAAACGGGCCGAATTGCTCCAAGCCTTGAAAGGGTTCGAATCCACGAACTTAGAAACTTACTCGGGCCTAGACTCGAAAGGGTATTGAGCAAGCCTAGAGATTCGAGGCACTTGGGCTTCGAACAAATTCAAACGCAATCTAGAAGTCGCTCCATTAATGAGTCCCAGGATACTTGCGAGGTCGGAGCTTTCCAGGATCTTTGCACCAGAACCATGGGCGTAATGAAGTTCGAACAAAGGACCCGATCCCAAGGACGGTGAGTAGAGATAAATTCATTCTTCGGTTAAACTAGCCTATACTCGGGTCGAGGTGGCACAACCCCGGGGAGTCCATGAGACTCGGCAATATTTAGCGGCGTGGGGTCTTCTAGGACTACCTTGGCTCTTTGGGATGATTGGGGATCATTGGTTAGGTGTGGCTAAGAAAAAGGGTTCGCCGAGAGGTTGATCTCCTCTTCGAGGGTTTTCTTCATCCTCGGAGAGGTCACATCCTCGGACAAGGTGGTTAGAGAGAATATTCCCCATGTGCAAGGCACATGGGTTCCATGCTACATCATGAGGTGTCTGTAAATAGCACCCACCCATAGCTTTACAATGGATGGATTTTGAAGAGATAACTCTTGGAAAAGAACTAATTTCCCTTCTCCATTATTAACCTTAAGAGTGAAAGTGGGAAATCCATGGGAAAGCCTTGCCATTATTCTCTCTCTAGCTACTTTGCCTTCTTCTTCATCCAATCTCTTATCTTCATCATCTCTTTACTTTTGTGTTCTTAGTTGAGACTATTGAAGAATCTAAGTCTCTCACCATCTTCTAGAGAATTCGAATTTTTTTTCAAGGATCTTCGAAGATCTTCGAATTTTCCAACGACGTTCTTGAACCCTCTCATACATTTGGCGACTCTACTAGGGAGGCGGATTGGTTAATGGTCTCAACGAGATTTGGAACCCACACAACTCTAACAAGGATGGCGGGAGAAGATGAAGTTCACCAACAAGGATCTTCTAATGGTGGTGATAACAGGACCATGGCTCCAAATCAACCAATTTTGCTCGAAACCATTCAAGGACTTCAAAATACTCAGTAGGAGATTCTTACCACTCCTCAGAATCTCACTCACACCATGTTGGTGATGAGTTCTAATTTTGCACCGGCGCCAAACGGAAATCAAACTGGCGGTGGAGTTATCCCCGCCGGAGTGCAAAATCAAATCCAAGGAGAAGTAGGCCCCAGTCAGCTTGTGGCTCATGGCAACACAACCGCAGTAACACATGCTCAAACCACAGTAAGCGACAGCGGTTTGCACATGCCCAGGCTTCATGGCGTGCCAAGCCAAGATCCAATGGTGACTAGAGGAGGTTTTGGTGTAATGAATGGTGCTCCAGCAACTGTTGGTGTCCAGGAAAATATAAGGGGCATAATGGCGCAAAAATGAGCTCTGCCCGTACCTAATCTTGTTACACTACCAGTAAATGTTACTCAAGTACCAAGCGGGCCTCCTTTGGTGTCGACAACAAATTTGCAAGCCCAACCCGGCATAGCTGCGCCATGCGGTGGACTTTACAGGCCTCAATTCAATGTCCCATCACCAACTGGCTTGTCCATAGGCGCTGATGGCTAGTATCGTCAAATGTCCTCACCCATGATAAATTCGCAACACCAGAATGGCCAAGTCGCCCCTAGCTCAGTCTTCGAGTCCATAAGCCAAGTTCCAGGAATACTACCATCAAATTTTCTCCCTCAACAGTTTCTCACTCTCACCGATGTACAAGCCATGTTTGATCTCGAACGGGGCAAGAGGACTTTACCCTCTTTGCTTGATCCGGATGTCAAGCTGCCTTACCCTATTGAGATGCTGAGTTACCTATACCCTGAGGGGTATACAGTGTCGAAGTTCATCAAATCCGATGGTAAACAAGAAAATGCTCGAGAACATGTTGTGCGATTCATCGAGACTCTGGGTATTCATGGTTCAAATCACGTCCTCAGGCTGAGAGAATCCTCTAAGTCCCTCACTGACTGAGCATATAGTTAGTATGTTAATTTGGCCCCAAACTCTGTCCGAAGTTGGGAGGAAATGGTTAACAAATTCCACTCCAAGTTCTTTCAAGTGACAGAGAAGGTGACCACACTTACATTGTGTAAAGAAAAGCAACGAGAAAGTGAAGACATCTTTGACTACGTCAAAAGGTTTCAGGGCAAGGCTGTGGATTGCCATGAAGCAGTGGATGAGAGTTATCTGGTTCAAATTTGTCTAGCGAGGGCATTGAGCAGGTACAAAATGTTTCTAGTTAATCACAAGCTACCCTCCTTCTCGGCACTAATAAAAGCAGCTCGGAACATTAGCACTCCTCAGGCACAGGAGTCCGGATTTAAGGCCAGTTGCAAGACTAGCTTCAAATCGTCTCGTGGACCTATTGTTGCTGCTGCCTCTGCCCCAGATACTCGAAAGTCACAAGGAGGGGGTCATAAAGGCCAGAAGAGGAAGCATTATAATGGTGAAAAGGGGAATGTTTCTTATCCATGTGGAATCGAGGAGGTAAAAGTTCTAGTTAAGGAATGGGTGGCCGACAGAGAGCTAAAATTGCCTTATGTTGAAGAAATTGCATTAAAGAAGGACCGCAAGAGCCCCGAATTTTGCGTCTATCATCGCACATTGAAATATCTGACAAAGAAGTGTTGGACTCTTAGGAAAATCTTCAGAGATAAAGTCGTGACAGACGAATTGAGGTTCAAAAAGCAAGGGACTCAAGACATCTGAAAAACAACCATATCCTCAGCACTGACACAAGGGCAAGAATGTTGCTATGATAGCTTATAAAAGCACGATGATCGAGGCTATCGCCAATCTCGATGACGATGATTATTATCTGGACGACATCCTCAAGCCCGAATGTGAGCAAGTTTTCTATGGAAGTGCTCTCAATCCAGAGGGCATAACCTTTATGACTCATGTCGAAGATCCCTTTGATCTAGAAGGAGGAGAAGAGTACTACGAAAGAGGACACCATGTTTATGTGGCATCTTATTTTGAAGAGACCGAGGAGATGGTTAACTACGAGCCTCCAAGAGTGGAAAAAGATCCGAATCACTATGCCAAAACCCTGCAAGACTGTGTAAAGTTTAAGCAATTTTTCGACTAGCTTGGACTTTCCAGGGAGGTAAGAACAAAAATCACCAAGTCTATCATCAATATAGCCAAGGCACACTATGAGGAATGCATGTCGACTGAGGGATCTATCCCGAGGAAGGCAAAAGAGCAATCTAGTGCCATTACTTTCTCCGAGACTGATCGAAAGTATCCCTTTTCTCACAACCGCCCGCTTTATGTGACTGCTTTTATTAACAGGGTTGAGTTCAAAAGGGCCTTTCTAGATAGTGGAGCAACATTATGACTCGTGCTATTCTAGAAAAGGCCGGAATCTCTGAAGAACGCATTGTGAAGCAGCTGATAGTCATCACTTGCTTTGGTGGAGAAATGAGAGTTACTATAGGATGCGTAACAGTTGATTTAGCCGTCAGAAAGATTCGCTCGGCCACCAAGTTCGATATTATCGATTCCTAGGCAAATTATCACATCATTCTAGGGAGGACCTGGATGTATAGATATGGGGCTATACCGTCAAGTTATCATTAGTGTGTTAAGACTAAATGGGGAAAGAAGACGGTGACAATTCAGGCTACAAAAAGGCCTTTCGAGACCCATGAAGCTCATTATTCTGACGCCATCTACTTCACCAAATTGGCTGTTGAAGAGGTTCCCACCATCTCTAATCCTTGGAGGGTCAAAATTCCTCGTTGGGAGGATATCAAAGATGACAAGGAGCCAAGGGCAGAATCAAGTAAACGGGCGATGTCTCGACCAGAAAGTTTGCCTATTTCTCGGAAGGTGATGAAAGTTCGAGAATGGGGCAAGATGGTGTACTATTTGTAAAGGTACGGGGAGTCGGTTTCTTTAGCCACCGACTCCGAGTCAAAAGCAGAGTCTCCTGACAATGACATGGTAATAAAGCCTGAAGTGGCTCCAGAATGCATGCAAGATGAGCTGAAGCCTCAGTCCAAACAACTTATTGAAATAGATCTGAGTGATGGACAAGATGCACCAAGGCCGATATTCATGAGTTAGAGCCTTAGCCCAGAGAAGCAGGAACAATTGTTAAAATTGATAAGCTGGTACTTAGATGTGTTTGCTTGGTTATATAAAGAAATGCTCGGACTAGATCCTGACCTAGTCTCCCATTATCTTGATGTGTTCCCAAACTCCAAGCCAATCAAGCAAGTTGCTCGAAAATATCATCCAGATCTCGAAGAGAAAATTAAGGAGGAGATTGAAAAACTTCAACATGCTAGTTTCATCCGGCCAATACAGTACCCCATGTGGTTGGCAAACATAGTTCTAGTAAAGAAGAAGAATCGTCAAATCAGAGTATGTGTAGACTTTTGAGATTTGAACAAATCTTGCCCGAAGGATGAATTCCATCTACCTCACATCGACACCCTCGTGCATGCCACCTCGGGACACCAGGTGTTCTCATTCATGGATGGATTCAACGGATACAATCTGATTAAAATGACTGAAGAGGACGCAGAAAAGACTGCTTTTAGAACACCTCTCGGAAACTTCTTCTATACAGTCATGCCTTTCGGACTCAAGAATGTCAGAGCAATTTACCAAAGGGCTATGACTGTAATCTTTCATGACATGATCCATCATAAGGTGGAAAATTATGTTGATGATCTAGTGGTGAAATCCAAGAAAGAAGAAGACCATCTCCGAGACCTTGAGAAAGTATTCAAAGGTGCCAGAAATTCAAAATGAGGATAAATCCTCTCAAATGTGCTTTCGGGGTGACGGCTGGGAAGTTCCTTGGGTTTCTTGTACATAGGCATGGTATCAAGGCAGATGAAGACAAGGTCAAATCTATCAGAGCAATGCCTCCCCCGCATTCTCAGAAGGAGTTAAAGAAGTTCCTCGGGAAGGTGTCTTATATTCGGAGGTTTATCCCAGTACTTGTAGAGATCTCTGCCCCTTTCGGCTCGTTATTAAAAGGAGATGCCAAGTTCGAGTGGAACCAAGAGCACCAAAAGGCCTTCGAGAGAATCAAGGCGGCCTTGATCTCACCTCAGACCATGATAGCCCCGCAGCCCGGGGTGCCTCTAATGTTGTACCTAACCTCAACCCCCAAGACCATAGGGGCATTATTAGTCCAAGATGTAGATGGAGCAGAATGCCCGGTGTATTACATCAGTCAGAAGATTCGAGGAACAGAAGTCCGATATACTCCAGTAGAGAGACATTGTTTAACTTTGGTATTCACTGTCCAAAAGCTCAGACATTACTTCTTAGCACATCAGATTCAGATTATTACTAAAAGTGATCCAATCTGATACCTCCTTAGCAAGCCTGCTCTAATCGGGAAGGTGGCAAGATGGTTGTTAGCACTGGGTGAATTCAAGATCACATGTGTAGCTCTTAAGGCAATCAAAAACCAAGCCTTAGCTGATCTCCTTGCCCAATTTCGAAGTGGTGACTATGAACCAGTGAATGAAGAACTAAGAGGAGAAGTGCATGCAGCTATGGTTTCTGAGGAAAGCTTTTGGACATTGAGCTTTGACGGAGCAGCAGCCAGAGGGAAAGGAGGAACCGGGATAGTCCTTACAAGCAAAAATGGAGAAAAGTTATATTTGTCTTATAAACTGGATTTCCATTGTTCGATTAATGAAGCCGAGTATGAGGCTCTTATTTTAGGCTTAATAGCAGCTGAGAAGCATAGTATCAAGAAGATTCGAATTCGGGGGGACTCAAAGTTGATAGTGAAGCAAGTTTCAGGACAATTCGTCTTAAATGAGCCTGCCTTGGCCACATATCGAACAACAGTCCAAAGGCTTCTTGACAAATTTCAGAAGGTCGAAATAGAGCATGTGCCTCGCTCCGACAACAAGTTTTCAGATGCCCTCGCAACATTAGGGGCAAGAGTTAATATTCTAGAGGAGGAGGCGACAATTGTTATCAAGAAGATAACAGAGCCTTCAATAATTCCCGAGGACAAAGACCTTCCGGAGGACTGGAGAGGAGAAGTCCTCGAACAACTCAGAAGCAAAGTTGGAAAACTGACTATGGCCAAGCTTGCCCAATTCATAATTATTCAAGGTGAACTTTACTTCTGAGGAGGTACCGGATTCCTAGCCCGGTGTGTTGGCCAACAAGAAGCAAGCTTTCGACTACAATAGATTTATGACAAGTCCTGCAGAGATGGAGATATTAGTCTGTACAAAAGGATCCAAAGACAAGGCTAATTGGCCCGAGATGAAGAAAGCCTCGAACCAACTACAGAAAGAATGCTCCAAGTGTCAGTCATACATCCGGGAGGATGAGGGTTGCTTTGAAATTGATACCTCTGATTGGAGATAAGTCTACATTGACTATCTCAAAGAGGGGACACTACTTGAGAGCCCGAGGGACATTGCACACCTCAAGAAGAGAGCGAGGCGGTACTTTCTTGATCAGAACAAGCTTTACAGAATAAGTATTGAGGGCATTGCCCCGAGGTATCTCTCCAAGGAGGAGTCGGATCTAGTCCTCGGAAGAGCCCACAAAATTGAGCATCAAGGAGGGCTCAGCTGTTCGAACAACTTGTACCCTTGGGTATTATTGGCCGACCATGGAGTCAGATACGTCCCATCACGCGATGAGGTGCCAGACTTGTCAGAAACACAGAAATTTGATCCATGCTCTAGCCGTAGACCTGCACAGCATCCGAATGCCATGGCCATTCCATACTTGGACTTTCGATCTGATAGGGCCCATCTCCACACCTTCAAAGGGGTACAAGTGGATTCTTGCAGCTATGGAATTGAGCACAAAGTGGGTCGAAGTAATCCCTCTGAAGAACGCTACGGGGCCTGCAGTCGCGAACTTCATCAAGGAAAATATCATTTGCCGGTTCGGAGTACGGAATACCATACTCTTGGACAATGGCACACCTTCTTAAACAAATATATGAAGAGCCTCTTAGAGACTTACCAAGTGAAGCATCACAAATCCACACCCTACTATCGAAAAGGAAACGGGCAAGCGGAGGCCACAAACAAGACACTAATAAGGATTCTGAGCAAGATGATTGATGAATTTGGTGGGATATGGGCATATCACAACTTAAAAAGAAAGCCAACTCAAGCAACTCCTTACTCCCTTGTGTATGGGTCTGAGGCAGTGTTACCTATAGAGTTGGAAACACCATCTGCTCGGATGGCTCTCGCCTCAGGGATGGTGCTGGAGCCTCGAACCACTAGATTGGAAGCATTAGAGGAAAAGCACGACAGAGTCGCAAAAGTCATGGAAAGGTATCATGAGTCCATTGCTTGAGCCTATAATCAGACTGTGGTGCCAAGAAAGTTCAAAGAAGGTGATCTAGTATGGAAGATCATAGACCTAATCATGCGAGGACAACCCTTGCCCAAGTTTTCTCCAAAATGGAAAGGGCCCTACAAGGTGGTTCAAACAAGTTCAAGTGGGTACTACATGCTTGTAAGGGTTAAAGATGGCTTCCGAACTAGTCTGCTCGATGCAAAGTTTATCAAGCGTTACTACCCGTAGATAGACTCATCTATGTTGAAATTCATTTTCATTTTCTTACTTTGTCTAAAAGTTGTATTTCCCTTACGTTATGAAGAAGCTGGTTTTCTTTATGGTATATGTTTATCCCATCACTTGCAGTAAATATATTATACTTTTGTCATTGAAGAATTAATGAGAATATTTCAACTTTTATAACACATGTGCATATGATTGTTCTTTCCATTGTATCGTTCGAAATAAATATTTTATCAAGTAGAATGAGAAAATAATGCGAAAATCTCCCAACAGCAAAAATTTTGTCATTTCATTGCATTGTCCTAGATAAAACATTTTTATCGAAAGGGGCAAGAAAGTAATACAAAAAAAAAACTCGAAGAACACCCTCGAAGAAGCTGCCCGTCATATCTACATCCTGAGGACAAATAGCCGTGCGTGCCTCTAAAGTCTCCAAGGCCCGAGCATAGCCCGACTCAAGTTCACGAAGAGTTGCCTTCGTCTCATCCATAAAGGTCCGATAAGAGGCAAGCACAGACAAAACTTCCACCCGGTGACTGGTGTTCAAAGCTATATCCAGGCACTTCTAAAGCCATGATAGATCCACTTGGTGACGCTCCATGTTAGGGATCCCCTGATACGCTGTCTCAACAACTTTGCCGTTAAAGTCACACAACCGTTGCCTGTCCAAGCTGTATATGATAGTGGCAAAAGACTCGAGAAGAGCAGTCTAAATGAGTGGACATTGGCAAGCAAATGAAGCAAAGGTCTCAGGGTAACTCGAATGCACAAGCTGTAGAACTGAAGCAAACTCAAGAGCTACCCAATAATGGAGAAATGATACTTTGCCAGAAGCCGAAGGAGGAATTGGGGCCGGAAAGGTACTAGTCTCGGGAATCTCCCCAATGTCTATCGGGTTAGATGAACCACCCGGAGGAGTAACTTCCAGTAGAGGTCTCGAGCCTAAGAATGCGGATCGATAAGGGGACAGACCAAACGCATCACTATCAAAGTGGAAATCACTGAGATTCAGATTCAAAACATTTGAAGGCACTTGCGATGAAGAGCCTCTAACGGTCATCTCAAAGGCAGGTGTCTCCCCTTGAGAAGGACAACCATGAGGAGTCACAAAAGAGAGTTGAAGCAGAGTCCGAAGCAGATGAAGGCAGGACACCGGTAGCGGCCAACATTGAAGAAAAGATAAAAAAGTCTTATTAGGGGTAGGGAGCAGTAAAGCCGTTTGAGTAAAAAAAAAAAATCTCACAAATAGAAATACATGACAAACTTCAGAAAGAGAGATTACCTGAGGGAGAATCATTATGCAAAGCCGGAGGAATTGAAGGGCTCCTAGCATCAATAAAGTCACTTGGCCGTACAGAGGGCACCTGATCGATCTCAACGCCTAATGAAGCCAGAACCGTAGCAGTCATCCTTGAAGAAGGAAGGAAGGCCAGAAGATAAGAATCACCATAAGTGCCAGAGCGAGTCTCAGAGACTTCTAGCACATCCACCTCCACACTATTCCTAAAGGCGCACCTTATCTCTGAACGGCCTCCAGAAGCATGTCCCTAGGAAGCACACCTCATCTCTATGTCGCCTCCAAAAGCATGTCCCGCAGCATCAATTCTTGTGGCACCAGTCCCTTCAATAATCTTAGCACTAGAGCCATGGTTCTCAATAACCTCAGCATCAAAACAGTGAGTCCCAATAACCTCATTGCCAAGATGGCGCTTCTCTCCCGAAACTGAGCGAGGAGGGGAATATCTAACCAATGGCGAGGCATCCTCGGTCACAATAATAGGACGGTGACGACGCACACGTGGGACAAGATCACAAAAATGATAAGAAGACACAGCCTCATCATCATCATCTATAACTACTATACGAGGGGTGTGTATCTTCACGAGTCTTGTAGACAAATGGAGGGTGTCGTCCAAGTCTAAGTCCAGCCTAGTGGAGGTAGCGTGGCCAGTAGCCACGGTACTGAAAACGTCAATAACCGCAGGGTCTTACACAATAGGAGAAAATAAAAAGTGTTCATTTAAGAAGGTATAGTCGTAAGAAGGAAAGTAACTTCAAATCAAAAAAAAAAATTATCTAGTACCAGATGAAGCCTTTTGGAAAGGCGAGGAGTGAAAGGACTGGCATCAGAAGCCCTCTTGTGGGCCATCTTCTTAAGCGGGTCGTCCGAGAACCAGAAGCCTTATTCAAAGGAACTGGCTCTGGAGAAACAATTGCCAAGCTAAGAGTAGATGTCCGAGTTGGAAGGTCAGTCGGAGCACATGAAGCAAAGAAGCTCGCATACACATGATCAGATTTTCGACTCTTAGGCAGCCGAAGAGAAGAGTCCTTCTTATAAATTGGCGGAGGCAAACATATGGTCGGTCTGCTCTGGACAAACTCAATAAATGCATCAATTTTCTTCCGCCAATATCTCCTGAAAGAGGGGGTGAAACCCCCTACTTGGCACAAGCCTGGCATTGTCAAAGAGCCGGATATAGGAAGCATGGTGTGTACGAGTTCGTGAGTAAAGTGCCCGTAGCTTTCTGAAAAAGATAATAAATGAGGTGCTGGCCTCGGGACACACTGGTCAAACCCGAATTGGCATGCCACTCTGTCAGGTCTATAGACGGTGCTATTGTGACAACCCTCACCACTGTTTACTGATAAAACACTGATTACTGTTAAACTGAGACTGATTATGATAATTGACTGAATTGACTGAAATTATGAACTGATTGATTGTCTGTATTTGTTTAAGTGCATTTTTATCTGTTCGACTGTTAAACTATCTGTTCACGTTTTATGTTTAAACTGCAAATTGAAGGCATTATCGGCGGCCGAACCAGAAATGGATTAGTGTTATGTGATGATTAAAATTTATAGGATTTTATGATATAATTACTTGAATTTGGATTTGGTATGATTAAATTAGATTAAAATAAGTTAAATTACACAAGTTGCCTTATTTACCATATTGCCATATTAGTGGACCATTTAGGCAATACATGTTGAGCCTTATTACATGCAAACACGAAAGGATCGAATTTGGTGTTTTAAAACTTGTTTTTGATCTTGAGGTTCAAATTTGGAAATTCTAGATTTTAGACTCACGCTCGAGCGGAGTGACTAGCGCTCGAGCGTGAAATTCGTGCATCCAGCACTTTGCACTGTTTTACAGTCCGCTCGAGCGGGGTATTGGACGCTCAAGTGAGGACTTGTGTCACACGCTCGAGCGGGTATTGAGCGCCCAATCGAGCGTGATTATCACACATCCAGTACTTTTGACATGTTTTACAGTCTGCTCGAGCGGGGTAACTCGCGCTCGAGCAGAGTATTTTGTTTGCCTGTACGCTTGAGCGGGGAAAACCACGCTCGAACGGGACCTCTGTTTTCTGAAAATTCTGAAAATGTTTTTAAAGTGCATCTTTGCATCCTCATTCCATTCTAGGCATTCTTAGGCCTAGTTTAAGGCATCTTAATGAGGATATTGATGTAGAACCACACCGAGTCAAGATAGGGATTAAGTTACTATTTTCCCAACTGTGTAGCTTAGTGTGTGTTTACTCTATAACTGTGTAGGGTTGGCATCCGAGGACGTGTACTAGCTTAGCCCAGAACTCTGTGAGTAACAATGTTGTAAAGATATGTTCAAAGATGAATATTTTTTGAATGTTTAACTGAACTGCTTTTTGAATTGATACTGTTAACTGAATAAATGTATGTCCTCTATTCTGAACTGTATTGTGGCATCCATAGCAATCACTGTTACTGCTACTGTTACAGAGATCTCTGTCAGTTCCTATCTTGGAACTTCTGTTTACTGTTATGATAACCATCATTGATTGTTCGGTCTTTTGAGACCTACTGTTTACTGTACTGTTCTGCTAATGGATGTACCACATATGACTGTTATGACTGAATGACTGATATATTGATTCAATGAACTGTTTTCGTTACTGTAAGGACATTCATTCCTAACCTCTTTACACATTATGTTATTCACCGGGCTTTAGCTCACTGCTTATATATATATGTAGGTGTACAGGCACCGGACCATTGCTAGAAGCGTCAGGATAAACTCCAGTTTTGTTAAGCCAACCACCGTGCCTCACTGCGAGGTTCCAAGTCCTTCAAGCCAGGGCTTTTGGAGTGTTTTAGTTTCCCCCTTTTTTGTATCTGTTTTGTAATTACTGTATAGACTGAATGGTGTTGTACTGTACTATTCTAATAAGGATTAAGTCCCTGTCCTGAATGATTGTATATATTGTACATACTGTTTGGTACTGATTGTATATATATATATATGAAAAGTCTTTTTGCATACAGACTGTCACAGCTCATTGGACATCTTTTAATTACTATTTCAGCTTCTGCCAGCCCCTGTACTTTGTATTACTGTATTACTGTTAAGCAGGCCTTCGGTAATCTCGGATTACTGGCCGGTTATGGTGCTAAACCCATAGGGGCGGGTTTGGGTCGTGACAGCTATCAATGCCCTCCTCATGCCATATCGGCAGTGAACTAGGTTTAGGTTTATCACAAAACTTGTAATAAATGATGAATGCCATGTAACTAAGTTCAGGTTTACCACAAAACTTGTGGGGGGGAAGCAATATTGTCTGCTAATTATGTTCTTAATAGAATACCCCACAAGAAAACCAATAGCACTCCTTATGAATTGTGGAAAGGTCGACCGCCTTCCTACAAATACTTAAAAGTGTGGGGGTGTTTGGCAACATTGAAGTTCCTGTTCCTAAAAAGACTAAGATTGGACCAAAAACAGTAGACTGTGTGTTTATTGGTTATGCTCAGAATAGTAGTGCATATCGATTTCTGACTTATAAATCAGAAATACCTGATATAAATGTGAACACTATTATAGAGTCAAGGAATGCTGTGTTTTTTGAACATGTCTTTCCTTACAAGAAAGGACAGGAATTAAGTTCACAGAAAAGAACTTATGATTGTACACAAAGTCAAGAGACTAATGACAATCAAACACAAGAGACTAGTAATAGTCTCGACCAACAGGATTTAACTAATGATGAACCAAGACGAGGTAAGAGAGCGAGAACATCAAAATCCTTTGGTCCAAATTTTCTGACATACTTGTTAGAAAATGAACCTCAAAGCTTTAAGGCAGCAATGACAGGTCTTGAAGCACCTTTGTGGAAAGAGGCTGTTAATAATGAAATTGAATCCATTATGCAAAATCATACTTAGGAATTGGTGGATCTTCCACTTGGTTCTAAACCTCTTGGATATAAATGGATATTCAAGAGAAAAATGAAAGCAGATGGTTCAATTGACAAGTATAAAGCAAGACTTGTTGTTAAAGGTTACAAACAAAAGGAATGTCTGGACTATTTTGACACATATTCCCCTGTGACAAAAATAACATCCATTTGCATGCTTATTTCTATAGCAGCGTTGTTTAATTTAGAAATACATCAAATGGATGTTAAGACAGCTTTCTTAAACGGTGATCTAAATGAAGAGATCTATATGGAACAACCCGAAGGGTTTGTAGTATCAGGACAAGAAAAGAAAGTTTGTCGACTTGTAAAATCCGTTTATGGATTAAAACAAGCACCTAACCAATGGCATGAAAATTTGATCATGCAATGCTTACTAATGGGTTTAAGATAAACGAATGTGACAAATGCGTCTATGTTAAAAACACTGACCAATGATATGTCATAGTTTGTCTTTATGTGGATGACATGCTTATCATTGGAAGCAATCAAAACATGATCAAATCAACTAAGCAGATTCTTAACAAAAGATTTGATATGAAAGATATGGGGGTCGCAGATGTTATATTAGGAATGAAAATTACTAAAACATCTGACGGATATGCATTATCTCAATCACATTATATTGAGAAAATTCTTGGTAAATTTATCAAGGATAATATGAATTTAGCTAGAACACCTGTAGACGTCAATCTTTACTTATCGAAAAATAAAGGTGATGCAGTGTCTCAGTTAAAATACTCCCAAATCAATGGAAGCCTGATGTACCTAATGAATTGTACTCGACCTGATATAACTTATGCTATCAGTAAATTAAGTAAGTACACTAGTAACCCCGGAGAAGACCATTGGAAAGCGATCATTCGGGTTCTTAGATATCTAAGATTCACTCGTGATCATGGTTTGAACTTTACTCGATATCCAGCAGTACTTGAAGGTTATTGTGATGCAAATTGGATATTGGATACTAAAGATTCAAAATCCACAAGTAGATATGTCTTTACTCTAGGAGGCGCTGCTGTTTCTTGGAAATCCACAAAACAAACATGCATTGCACGATCCACAATGGAATCCGAGTTCATTGCTTTGAACAAAGCAGGAGAATAAGCAGAATGGCTTCGTCACTTCTTAGAAGACATTCCAATGTGGCCAAAACCTATGCCAGCTATTTGCATTCATCGTGATAGTCAATCTACAATAGGCAGGGCACAGAATCATATGTATAATGGTAAGTCACGACATATTCGTCGTCGACATAATACCGTAAGGCAATTGTTGTCAAACGGAATAATCTCAATAGATTATATAAAATCTAAAGAGAATATTGCGGATCCGTTAACAAAAGGTTTGACAAAAGAGCTAGTGTATAGTTCATCGAAGGGGATGGGATTAAAGCCTATTACATAAGAGTCGTCATAATGGTCACCCTACTTATATGACTGGAGATCCCAAGAACTAAGTTCAAAGGGACAACTAAGTTATGTATGGCTCACCAGAAATCACCAAGGGATTAAAAATTCCCTACCCATTCCTATGGTGAGAGTTATATCTGCAACATATGTTGTATGCAGGGGTATAAGGATAAGTTTTGCTTTTAATGATTACTTATATCTTGATTAAGGTATAAAATCAAGACGAGTATAAGGAGATACTCACAATAAGAATCACCTATATGAGTGTTGAATTGGGGCCGGTTCTATGAGAATGAAAAGGCTAAATTCTCTAGAAACACTTATGAAAACCAGGCGCGTTCAAGGCCAAAATGAACACAACAGTGAGAATCACGATGTGTTAGAAGATATTTTGTGTGAAATCTATTGTCTTGGCTTACACAAACGGCTGAACAATTCAAGGCATCGCGTCCATTGGTTAGCCAATAAGTCCGATAGGTTATCACTAGGGAAGGTTCAAGGCCGAAAACTACCTATCTTGATACAAGATATTTTCGACTTATACTCTTTCGTTAAAGTCTGCATATTGTTGCATTTCCGTTGTTATCAAATTCCATTCATGTGGAGGATTATTGGAAATGGTAGAAAAATTCTGGGTAAAATCAGAATTTTTTCTCAAGTTTGGTCTATTTTTTAGGTGGGCCCCGAGCGTCGATTTACTCGGGTCAAAGTGGTAACGTGTTCTATGCCGCGTTGTGATTCACGTGGTATATTTGGTTGCTCAAAACCATTACCGAGTGAATGGGAAATTGAAGCCAAAGTGTGCTCCATGGAAATGGAGTTTTGGTAGAAATTCCTTAAGGTTGTAAAATGGCTTGTCCCACATTGATTTGGTGGGAAGTTTTAAAAGGGTTTATAAGGCATGGGTTTGGTGTGCCCCAAGGGGTACCCAAGTGTTTTAGAGGGAGAGGTTATGGGCAAAATGGGCTAGACCCATTGGACCCAAAAATCACCACACACGCGCGTGCGCGCCGCCGCCGCCGTCCGTCCGATTGGGCGGGCTGGGCTGGGCCTGGGCTTAGGCGCGGGTGCGTGGTGTGTGGTTGGGTTGGGCTTGTTCGGCCCAATACTAATCTTTTTGGGCCAAAAATATTTGAATTTAATTTTATTTTTGGTAAAATAAAATCCAGAATTCAAATTAAACTGATTTGAATTTTCTGTACATCCAAACAGGGCCCTTCCCGTTTTCAAACAGAAATAAACTAATTTGGAATTAGTGCACACCCAAACAGGGCCCTTCCCGTTTTTTGCTATCTGTTTGAATTATTAACAGATTCAAATCTGTTTGAATTCAAAACCAACAGGTATCATACCTGTTCAATTTAAAACCAAGAGCCACCTTTACATCTATAAATAGGACCACCCTCATTTGATGTTATTCATTCAAAAATTTCGTATTTCACCTCTGCTTATTCTATTCTTCATTTTGTTGCATTTTATTTCTGAAAGAAAGAGTGTAAACACTTAGTGTGTTCGTAAGGCAAACAATTTGTAGTGCTGCTATTGTTTGTGGTAGATCATTTCATCCTGGGAGATAGACGTCTAAATTCTGAAAGCACCGTGGAGAGGACGAATCTGTCTTAAGGACACAGTGTCAAACACTGGACTTGATCAGAAAATAATTTGAAGAAATTAAATCATCTAAGTTATTTAATTTATTTTCAGTGTTGTTTTTATTTATTTTAATCAAATTTTAATTTTGTTTTTGTAACAAAATAAAATCTGTTTTTATTTTTTTTTTATTTCGAGTTTGATTTTTGTAATCAAACAAATTCTCTCATTTTCTTTATTTCTTTATATTCTTGTTGTTGTTTTGTACACAACAGAATTTAATCTATTTAAATACAGTGAAGAAAACCAACAGTTGTCACGATAACGATGGTAGCTGAGGCTGTGGTCGCCAATAGTGTGCAAGGTGGCGCCGGACAGCCGAAGCAGGAGGAAAAGTCACGGCAAAGAGAGGCCGACGGTGGCCGGCGCTAGGCAGTTGAAGCCGAAAGTAGCAGAAATGTCGTAGCAGCAGCTTAGTCGAAACTGGGACATGTTGATGGCTGGGTTGCGACGCTAGGACAAGTCGATGACGGGGCTGTAACGTCTGTGGCAGATCGGTAGCGGCACCTAGAACAACCACTGTCGGTGTGCAAGCGTTGGTGGTCCTCAGTAATCACAAAGCAAGCTGGTCACGGTGGCCTCTGGGTTTAGCAATTGCGGGCTCCGATTGACGAAGAATATAACTGATTTAGTCTTGGGGAAGAAGAAAGTTGGTCGGTCCCTCGGTTTAGAGAGAGACAGAGCTAAAACAGCTGAGCAAAACGTTTGTGAGGTTTAGGGTTTTGGGCCCTTTCCTTAAATAGAAAGAAATGAGGGGCATTATTCTTTGAATATTCCTCAGATATTCTAAATATGCATATATGTATATGGTGTGTTGTGTGCTCCCAAACAAAAAAAAAATGTGTGTATGAGCCTTATCTTTTCATATTTGTCCAAGAATAAAAAATAGGTGCTTTATTATTCTTTGGTTGGAATAAAATATATATATATATATATTTTCTCAGATGTTGTAAAAATATATCAGTGGCATAAAAAAAAAAATTTACTTGTCAATTTTATCCGTAAATTACAGTGAGTCATCAATTTTATTCATAGGCTCTGTCAAGACAACATATTTTTTGGGGACGTGATGCAACCAGGGCCAAAGAAATGACACTATGCATGTCCGAGAAATTTAAAATTTCTCATACATGCAAGGGGCAAATGTAAGAAGAGCTAATTTGAGTCCACTAAATTAATTAGGCCCAATAGCTTAAGATTGGTGGGCCTGAATTTATCGTAAGTCCAAGATTGGTGGGCCCAGATTAATTGACCATCAAACGGGCAAAATTGCTCCAAACCTTAAAAGGGTTCAGATCCACGAACATAGAAACTTACTCTGGCTCGGACTCGAAAGGGTATTAAGCAAGCTTAGAGATCCGAGGCACTTGGACTTCGAACAGATTCAAACGTAATCTAAAAATCGCTCCATTAATAAGTCCCAGAATACTTGCGGGCTCGGAGCTTTCCGGGATCTACGCACCAGAACCATGAGCGTAATGAACTTCGAACAAAGGACTCGATCCCGAGGACGGTGAGTGGAAATAAATTCACTCTTCGGTTAAACTAGTCTATACCCAGGTCGAGGTGGCACGACCTCAGGGAGTCCATGAGACTCGGCAATATTTAGCGGCATAGGGTCCTCTAGGACTACCTCGACTCTTTGGGATGATTGGGGATCATTGGTTAGGTGTGGCTAAGAAGAAAGGTTCACCGAGAGGTTGATCTCCTCTTTGAGGGTTTTCTTCATCCTCGGAGAGGTCACCTCCTCGGACAAGGTGGTTAGAGAGAATATTTTTCATGTGCCTTGCACATGGGCTCTATCCTACATCATGAGATGTCTATAAATAGCACCCACCCATCGTTTTATAAGGGATGGATTTTAGAGGGATAACTCTTGGGAAATAACTAATTTCCCTTCTCTATTATCAACCTTTAGAGTGAAAAGTGGGAGATTCATGAGAGAGCCTTGCCATTATTCTGTCTCTAGCTACTTTGCCTTATTCTTCACCCAATCTCTTATCTTCATCATCTCTTTACTTTTGTGTTCTTAGTTGAGACTATTAAAGAATCTAAACCTCTCACTATTTTTTAGAGAATTTGAATTTTTCTTCAAGAATCTTCGAAGATCTTCGAATTTTTCAATGACGTTCTTGAACCCTTTCATACAACTTAAAATATAATTTCACGCTCAAATCATAATTTTGAAATTAAACCAAACGCCATCTTAATTCTTCCCAAACAAGGTTTGAGCCGTAATTAATTGAAACAACATCAAATAATATTTCAGCCCATGGGCCGTGACAAGACATCCTAGCACTGGTTCCCCTCCAGATTTTAGTGATTCCAACTTCCAACTTCCAACTTCCTAAACCTCATCTCAGCAGACAAAGAAAGATCCAACGTGTTCTTTAAGCCCAGCTAACATCGCATAAAGGCCCAACCCCTGACTACTATTTTTCTTAGTTTATAAAATGTGATTATAATAGTTTATAAAATGTGATTATTATGATGAATTAATTAAGGCTTCAGCGCCTCGAGACCCAGAAAAACAGCAATTACATGCTCTGACACAACAGAGCTGTGTTTTCCTTTCCTGTCTACAGAGAGAGAGAGAGAGAGAGAGAATCGATTATGGAACAAGAAAGTACACAGCTTTGAATCCTCAAGAAGAGACCGAGAGAGAGAGAGAGAGAGAGAGAGCGAGAGGTGAAGAACGATGCGTCGGGAGATCTCAGCTCTTGCTCAACCGCGATGCCTCCTTCTCTTCCTCGTCGCCTCAATTCTCATCATTCTCGCATTCTGGATCTCCAATCGCGTACGCTTTCTTACCCATTTCTCTATAATCACACACCACATATATATACACTGTTACAATGTTGTAATTCAGGCCCTTCGGTTGTGAATTGTTGTTTTTCTACTCAGAATTGTAAATATTTGGAATCGGATCTGATTTCGACTTTAGGGTTTCTTTGGATCGCATCGAATTCCACTGCATTACATACACTATTTTTAACTTTGCTATGTTATGTTAAAAGGGTTTAGGGTCGAAATGGATTGCATAAAAGCTTTGTTACAGAAATGGCAATTCCCTCTGCAAATGATCAAGATCAACATAGCTACTCCTTAAGTTTTAAGCAAATAGGTCATCTCTGTTTTGATTGTGAAGGAAATCTTAGATGGACCAATTGTGATAAGAGTTACATTTTCATAATTGGGGTTGATGATGATGATGTCAAAGAGCAAATTCTTTGGCAGCTAGAAGACAAATAAGGAAGATTTGTTTTAAAATGTTTAGGATTTTCTTTGGATTTATATTAGCTTGTCCTCAGTTGATTGCAAGGTGTTAGTGGATCGGATAAAATAAAATATGCAGGATGCCAAACGTTTTATCTTTTGTGGAATTATGACTAATTGCTGGAAAATAATTGTTTTTCAGCAATTTTAATTTGAAATTAAAGTGGGTTCCAACTGTCTGTTGAGGTGGGTCTGAGCGGTTTTGTATTCTCTTAAGTGAGAAGATTATAATATAAATAATAATGGGCCGAAATCATTGAGTTGTGAATGAGAATTGTTTCATAAAGTGGACATCAATAGAACTTGGTCTTGGGCCCAGGCTAAGGCTTGGACTTGGACTTAGGTTTAGTCTTGGTTTGGATTGGCCTAGGCTTGTGTATGTGCATGTGTTGGACTTAGTCTTGGGCATGGGTTAGATTGTGTTATGCTGGATTGGGCTTGTCTTGTGCATATGTTTTAGATTGGGTGTGAATTGGGTTGTGACCCAAATACTCTTATCCATTTTGTGACCTATCTAGTTGGATTATTTAAATAGCATTATATATATATATATATATATTTATTTATTTATTTATTCAATCTTTGTAACTTCTATTTTTTTACGATAGAGTTGATGATCATTATGTACATGAGAGTTTTGCACCGTTGTAACTTTAGCTTTAAAGGTTAGAGTTGATGGCCATTGATGCTAGATTTTATGGTAGCCTTCATAGCTAAGACTTCTTCCCTACAAGTATAAAAAGAGTTTTCCCCTCGAACTAAGAAGAAGAGTTTTTGAGAGATTTTGATGAAAAATGAAGATGTTGTTTTGAGATAAAAAAGTTGGAGATGGTTTTTTTTTTTTTTCACCAAATAAAAATTTTCCTGTCTTTTGCTAGTCCCTTCTTTGGTTCTTATTAGAGAGAGTGCAACAATTATCAAGTTCACCAAAGCTAACAGAAGGTGCTTCTGCGTTAGCCCAGTCTAAACCGTCGTATCGTGAGAGACAGAAGTTGACGTTCCTCCAACACCCACGGTGAGGCAGCTAATCTATTTTAAGGATACTGTGATATCACATAAGTTTCGGTTTGCTTCCTTCTACTAGTTTTATTTTTTTATGAATTTTTGTAAATTCTAGTATGTTTTTGTTCTGAAATTCAAAATGGTTGTTCAATATGAATCTATTTATTTTATTTGAGCACACAATTTATACAACAAACTTAAAACAGATTAATGTGTTTATCATGAAATTAGATATTTAGGGGTTGATTGGGATGACCTAAATAAGTGTACTTTTTGTCTTTTTACAAAAAGATGTGCAGAAAAGTAGAGATGTGATGTGATGTGATGGAAAAAAAATAAAAAGATAAAAAGATAGATTATTTTTAGATTGCCAAACTTGGCCTTAGATTCATATGAAATTTGTAACAATTAATTTCCTCTACTGTGCATGCTACTGTTTTATGGTCCTTATCATGATTGATTTGGTTTTCCTCATACACATAAAGTGTTGCCTGTAATAATCCACCCACTGCATTTATATAATACATTTTTATAATTAATCTAATATACATAATGCTATGGGATTTTAATTTACTGCTTTCTAATTCACTGTTTTGTGAAAAAGGATTATTAGTTGCAAAGTTTAAAATGGTATTATTACTAGATTTCTAGTAGATTAATTTGTTCTAATATAAGTTTATTATATGGGTACCAATCTTTGCATGACATGTAGTGGGTGTTTGGGAAGCTGCTGTTTTAGTAGGCTATTTTAGTTTTTGGCTATTTTAATAGGCTAGAATTTTTGTGTTTGGGAAAATAGTTGGATTTTTTTTATAGTTGAATGTGATGTTTGTGAGAGAAAAAGTGAAATAATTATGGGTTTGATGCGATATTTTGTCTTATTAATTATTTTAATCTATTTTATTTTTTTGTGAATTTTAGCTTAAAATAGGCTAAAATAGCGCTTGCCAAACACCCCTATAGTATAGAAGCTTTGTATAAAAACATGCTCATATTTTTAATTTTATAATACAATTTGCTTGTTCAACATTGTCTAGATTTTAGTTGGTTTTGTTACGTGCTTATTATGTCTAGAATTATCTACATAAGTTGTTCACATGTTAACTACTAGAAACATTCATATAATTCCATGGTTATTGTGTCTTAGGGGTTTTGGGTTAAAGTTGCATGCTAATTATTTTCTAGAATTCTAAAAATTATTTGCATGCTCATAAGTGGCTAATTTAAATTTTACATGCTTATTAGTCTACAATTGTTTGAATGAGTCTATTTCTAAATTTTTAGTTTAATAGAATTCCTTGCATGTTAATTGCTAGAATCATTTACATGTGTATTACATGTTCATTGCATTGAGAAATTTTCATATAATTCTTGCCTATTAAATTGTCAATTGTAGTATTTTTGTAACTTGTCTAAATTTATGTACATGAATATTGTGTAATAATTTCATATAACTCTTGTAAATTACTTTTAATTTAATATTTAGAGTTATAAGGTTTGTAATTTATTTGGGTGAATTAAATTTTGAATTTAATTTATTTATTTGGAGTTATATCTTTAAATATTTATTGTGAATTAATTTCATTCATAACTCATGACTATTTTTGTAAATTTAATTCTTAGAGTTATAGGTTTATTATGTAACTCTTAACGTTTATTTTGTAACTATTGCCTATTCATGTTTTAATTTATTTGTGGAGTAATAACTTTTATGTTTGTGACTCATTTAGCATTTTAATTAACTAGTTAATTCTGCTATTAATTTAAAAATAATTTATTGTCCTTAGGTTATTTTGTTTGCATTTTCTTGTGGTTCTCTACTAATTTTCTTTACAGGAATACTTATGCAAAAAGGAATGGGAAATATATAAAACCAAATGAATCAACTAACCTTTGTGATGAACAGTAATTTCTAAACGTGGAAAAGGTTTTGGACTATATAAAATCCTTATGGATTGGTTACTCTTTTTATAATTTTTTGCTTGGGTTTAGTTGTTTTTTGCCAATTGTGTAAAAGCAAGTTTTATTTGCTTGTATTGTTAGAAGCATTTTATTTGCTTAATCATTGTTGTAGCAATTTTTTTTTTACATTGTTTGTAATTCGGTTAGCAATTTTTAAATTGCTTGTAAGTTTAGAACTTGGTTTGGTTTTTTGTAATAGAAACCGAAGTGTTTAGCCTTGGCTAAAGAGTAGTTCTTATTTTTGGGGTTTGAGGAAGTGTTTGGGTTTAATCATTTTATTCCCAAAGTGTTGGAAAACCAAGTTTGGAGAAAGTCTTTGGTAATAATCTGATTATTTCCAAAGTGTTTTGGTGTTGAGAAAAGAAACCAAATTTTAGCATTAGCTAAAATATTTTTGATTTTTATTCAAAAATAATGGGCTCAGTTCCGGGAGTACCGGTTAACTTTTATGAGTGGTGTAATTTTGGTAGCAAATTTTATTTGCTTGGGAATTGGTTTGTTATAACCTGGTTTATCCCTTGGAGGACTTAATTTTAAAAATTGTTTTTCACGGACTAGGAGTCAACATGCTTTTGAAAGTTTTGTCAAAAGATTAACTGGGTTTTAAGTGGGATCGGTGTGACCAGTCTTTCTGAGAATATTCTTGACCATGTTCGATTCTAGGTTAAGTGGTGAGACTAATTTTGAATTAAATTTTCAACTGTGGATTTTTTAAGTATTAAGTTTAATTTCTGAAAAAACAAAATAATGAAATTCTGTTTTGATTTTTCAGAAATGGTTTCAAGAGGTGACAACAGGAAATGTTGTTCCACCTAACAACCTTAAACCTTGCAAGGTTCTTAGAGGAAGATCTAGAGAGATCAAATGTGATTAAAGGAAATCATGATGATATCTTTGAATTAATCAAAGGCGATTGATATGTTATCCTTGTATCAATTATAGTATATATGATTGCTATGTGATTTTGCTTGAAAACAAAGATGTGACAACCTGTTAGGATGTGTGAATATATTTTTGAAATTTTAAATTCTAAATATATTCTTAAATTGGTGGTTCCTAATAAGTACAAGATCACTGATCACAGAGATAAAAAACTAGTGATTCCTAGGAGGCTACACAGTTATGTGATTGTCATTCCTAGTAGTAAATAGATTACTGATCATACGTTAAGACATGATGGTTCCTAGTAGTAAAAGAGTCTACTGATCATATGTCAAGACATGATGATTCCTAGTAATAAAATGGCATACTGATTCTATGTCAAGACGTTGTGATTCCTAATAGTGGAGTGACTGCTGATTACATGTCAAAACATTGTAATTCTTAGTAGTGGAGAGTCTACTGACCACATGATAAGAAAGGAGTGATTCTTAATTATAAGACTACTTGCATGTTGTGAAGTTCCGAATAGTAGACTATTGATCACTAGGTTTGTGATTCCAAATAGTAAGGTTATTGACTTCAGAGAGTGACATGATGGACCAAATTTGTTTTGGTACCTTGAATTCGAGAAGACCTAATTAGGTTAATGACAGTTTGAGTTTTTTGTGATATGATTATGAGAGTCTCATAATCATTATGACACAAGGAATTGTTTAAAGACCCTGTATGAATTTTTGGAAAAGGCCAAAAGCCTTTGTATAAATTCTACAAACGTAGGGGTGTCATGCAAAAGGTGGTAATACCTAAACCGAGAGGGTTAGGATAAGCCTAAAAATCCGTTGACTTTGTATTCAACGGTTATGCACAACATAGCAGTGCATATTGATTTCTTGTGTCTAAGTCTGCTATTCCAGATATACACAAGAATACTATCATGGAATCTAGAAATGCATCTTTCTTTGAAAATATATTTCCTTGTCGTATCCAAGAAGGGATTCCGAGTTCCATGAAAGAGGTTGAAGGTGACAATGATCAAGTCGATGATCAAGATGAGGAAGTAGATGAGCCAAGAAGGAATAAAAGGGCTAGGACCGCAAAGTCCTTTGGTCCAAACTTCTTGACTTATATGTTAGAGGGAGAACCTCGAACTTTCCATGAAGCTGTGACTCCATCTGAAAGTCTTTATGGAAAGAAGCAATCAAGAGTGAAATTGACTCCATCTTACAGAACCATACTTGGGAGTTGGTTGATCTAACCCCAGGTAGTAAGGCCTTAGGGAGTAAGTGAATCTTTAGAAGAAAGATGAAAGCGGATGGGTCAATTGATATGAAGTTAGGCTAATTATCAAAGGATACAGGTAACGAGAAGGCTTGGATTACGTTGACACGTATTCACCTGTGACAAGGATTACATCCATTCGCATGGTGATTGCGATAGTCGCTTTACGTGGTCTGGAGATCCATCAAATGGATGTAAAAACAACTTTCTTAAATGGAGATTTAGATTAAGAAATCTATATAGAGCAACCCAAGGGGTTTTCAGCTCTAGGGAAAAATAAGAAAGTCTGTAAGCTTGTTAAGTCATTATATGGTTTGAAGCAAGCTCCTAAATAATGGCATGAGAAGTTTGACAGACGTTATGTTGTCAAATGGATTTAGAATCAATAAGTGTGACAAGTGCTTATAGAATCAATGAGTGTGACAAGTGCGTATATATTAAAGACACTGACAGAGGTTATGTCATTTTGTGTCTATACATAGATGACATACTCATTGTTGATAGTAATGATGAAATGATTAAAATTACCAAGAGATTGTTAAACTCCAAGTTTGACATGAAAGATATGGGCCTTGCAGATGTCATTCTGGGTATTAAGATAACCAAAACATCTAGGGGTATTGCACTTTCTCAATCTCACTATGTTGAGAAAATACTTGAGAAATTTGGTAAATCAGATACAAGTGTGTTTAGGACACCAGTAGACTTGAGTCATACATTTGACTAAGAATAATGGTGCAAGTGTATCTTAGCTAGAATATTCTCAGGTCATCGGAAGTTTGATGTATCTAATGAGTTGTACAAAGCCGGATATAGCCTACTCTGTTAGCAAGCTTAGTAGATACACAAGTAATCCGAATACTACTCATTGGAGGGGCATTATGTTGGTGTTAGGTTATCTACGCTATACCCGGGATTATGGGCTGCATTATACCAGATACCCAGCGGTACTAGAAGGGTATAGTGACGCTAATTGGATATATGATATAAAGGATTCCAAATCTACTAGTGGTTATGTGTTTACCCTCAAAGGGGCAACTGTGTCTTAGAAATTTTCCAAGCAAACATGTATATCGAGATGAACGATGGAATCTAAGTTTATTACTTTGGATAAAGCAACTGAAGAAGCTGAATGGCTTCGCCAGTTCATTGAGGATATTCCACGTTGGCCAAGACCTGTGCCTACTATCTGTATTCATTGTGATAACCAATTGGCATTGGACGCGCACAGAGTCTTATATATAATGGAAAGTCTAGACATATCCACCGTAGATATAATTTCATACAACAACTACTCTCTAATAGAGTTGTCTCTTTAGACTATGTAAAGTCTAAGGACAGCATTGTGGATCCGTTAACCAAAGGGTTAACTCGAGAGTTAATAGAAACCTCATCAAGAGGAATGGGTTTAAGGCCTTTAGTAATATTACCGGAATGGAAAACACAACCTAGTTGACTGGAGATCCCAAGATATAGGTTCAAAAGGACAACCTAATTGCGTGTAACGGGTGAGCTACTGTGGAGGTAAATCCTCCTGCCCATTCCTTTATACAGTGATACCCTGTGAAGTGGGAGATTAAGCTAATGCTTTTAATGACTTAAGTGTTGTGAATAGTCAACCGTGGTATAGCGAAATACCTTATGTAGGTCACCTATGTGAGTGCAAAGTGGGGTCGTTTTTTTAAGAATTGACAAGTCTGAATTATTTAAAAACGCTCACTGAACCAGGCTAGTGTTCCAGGGCCAATTCGGACACACCAGTGAGAATAAGAATAATGGTTAGAGTAACTCTTGTGTGAGGACTATTGTCTCGATTTACACAAACGGTAGAACAGTTTAAGATATCACGTTCACTAGTCAGCCAGTAAATCCGATAGGCTTTCACTACGAAAGGTTCAAGGCCAACAACTACCTTTTCTGATGCAGGGTTATTTTGTGTGCTCTCTCTCCGAGTCTTTGTTGTTAAGCGTTATCTGTTTTTCTTTGTTCGTCCAATTTTATTTATGTGGGGGATTGTTGGAAAATAATGGTTTTTTGGCAACTTTAATTCGAAATTAAAGTGAGGCGCAACCGCCTGTTGAGGTGGGTCTGAGTGATTTTGTATTCTCTCAAGTGAGAAGATTACAATATAAATAATGATGGGCCAAAACCATTATGTTGTGATTGAGAATTGTCTCATAAAGTGGACATCAATAGAAGTTGGGCTTAGGCCTAGGCTTAGGTTTAGTCTTGGTTTGGACTGGCATAGGTTTATGTATGTGTAGTCTTGGGCATGAGCTAGATTGTGCTATGTTGGACTGGGCTTGTCTTGTGCATATATTTTAGACTGGGTGTGGATCGGGTTGTGACCCAATATCCGTATCCATTTGTGACCCATGTAGTTGGATTATTTAAATAGCATTATATATATATATTTATTTATTCAACCTTTGTAACTCTCATCTTTTGATGATGGAGTTGATGATCATTATGTACGTGGGAGTTCTGCACCTTCATAACTTTAGCCCTAAAGGCTAGAGTTGATGGCCATTGATGCTAAGTTTTATGGTAGCCTTAATGGCTAAGACCTCTTCCGTACAAGTATAAAAACGGCATTTCCCCTTCAACTAAGAAGAAGAGTTTTTGAGAGATTTTGATGGAAAATGTGGATGTTGTTTTGAGATAAAAAAGTTAGAGATGGTGTTTTTTTTTTTTTCACCAAATTTTTTTTTCCCTATCTTTTGCTAGTCCCTTCTTTGGTTCTTGTTAGAGAGAGTGCAACCATTATCAAGTTCGCCAAAGCTAACAGAAGGTGCTTTTGCGTTAGCCTGGTCTAAACCGTTGTGTGGGAGACAGAAGTCGACGTTCCTCCAACACTCACGATGAGGCGGTTAATCTGTTTTAAGGATACTGTGGTACCACACAGGCTTCGGTTTGTTTCCTTCTACTAGTTTTATTTTATTATGAATTTCTGTAAATTCTAGTATGTTCTTGTTCTGAAATTTAAAGTGGTTGTTCAATATGAATCTATTTATTTTATTTTAAGCACACAATTTATACAACACTAATCAGGTCTGTGCTGTTTAGCATTCAATCTAAAGCTTGTTTGGGTCTTAAAAAAAATAAAAATGATTATTGGACATGCTTGGAGAAGTGTTTATGCTTCTTAGAAGGTGGTAGAGGGTTGCATTTCAAACTTACTAATTGAATATCTTCTGTTGACGCGCTAGAGTTATTTCTAACTGCTCGAGATTTAGGAGTACTACTTTTAGATTATTGTAGAGTCATTCTTTTTATGACAATATTCACCTCACTACTGTTCATTCTCTATATTCCTACGAGTTGCTAGTATATTGAACTACTTCTTTCAAATTCATGCTCAGGAAGTAGATGAGGTGGAGGAGGCCTATGTAATTACCCACAGGGTGTATTTAGATGTCGATATTGATAAACAACGTGTAGGTATGTAGCAATCATTTCTCTTTCTATAAATTGTAGTCGAAGTAGCTAAATTTGTTAGCTCAAATGTTTGGATGTGAACTTTGCTTTTGGCTTTGGGTTCTCAAATCCTTTTAATTCTGGTTGATCTGCATCAATTTTTGGTTTTCCTTCTGTCTCAATTACTGGAGCCACAACTCCATATCATGAAAGTGAGAAAATATTCCGTATAAAGCCCCTTCTAAACAATTTTTTAATTTGGATCATTTTTTTGGTTGAAATTTTTTGTTCTTTGTTTCAGTAATTGACTGTTTTTCTCGATGATATTTTTGCTAATTCTTCTTCTGCCACCCTTATCCTGGTCCTGGCCTAAAGTGGAGTCAAGTTTTCTTTTTCACTTCAAATGCATTTTGATCTTATTAAACCCTTTCCCAAATTGTCCCATATGGAGTGGGGCAGAGTGGGTTACCCAATTAGTCAGGTCAGTTGCCATCCCTGAGGGTGATCCATTACTTATGGTGCCGGCCCACTTTTTTGAGTTTCTTGAATTGATGCTTTTCAGTTATTATCCAACATTCATTTACAGAGTTGTCTTCATCTTAGTAAATCTTGACCTACCCCTGAATTTTCTGCAGGGAGAATCGTAATTGGATTATATGGTGAAGCCGTACCGAAAACTGTTGGTATGTCTTCAGTATTCAATTGTGTAATCTTTTTTCTGTGCGCAATTGTCTAATCTTTTGAGTTTATCCTTTTACAGAAAATTTCAGGGCTTTGTGTACAGGTATTTTGGTGTACTATCTTTTCAATTCTTATGGTTTTGAACTTTTTCCCAGTTTTCTAATGAATCTGCTGCAAATAACCTGCATTTTTCAATTGCAGGGGAGCTGGGCAAGAGTACCAGCGGAAAACCTCTACATTACAAGGGAACACCATTTCATCGCATAATTCCTGGGTTCATGATTCAAGGTGGAGATATTATTTATGGTGATGGGAAGGGAAGTGAATCTGTATATGGTGGCACCTTTCCTGATGAGAGTTTTAAGATAAAACACTCGCATCCAGGTCTTTATATGCACATACATGACTGTGCCTTCTCCTTATAATGCAGTCCACATTCAGGAATTTACATGATAATTTTGTTTAGAGGTGTAGATCTTTGGTGTATTGAGGTTTTTTTTGCTATCATTTTTGCCCTGAGGCTCTCCTTTTTGCAGGTGTTGTTTCAATGGTGAATTCAGGTCCTGATTCCAATGGCTCACAATTTTTTATCACCACAGTCAAAGCCAGCTGGTAAGCTATTTCATGGAGTGACATTATGTTATGTTGAATTAAGATACTAGGATCTAAACCAAAAAAGTTTAGCACACTCCAACTTTCCAAGTTTTCAATCTTTACTCTGCTTTTCGTTATTACTTTAACTGCCTGCTGAAGCCGGGTTGTTCTTCTGATACTAACAGATCAATCTTTACTATGAGTTGAACTAAAAAACACAGGGTGTTCAAAATTTTGTGTTTTCAATATGATAAATGTTGGTTGCTGAGCAAAATCCATACAATTTTGCAGATGTATGGTATAATCTGTGTGAAACTTTTCAGGTTAGATGGGGAGCACGTTGTGTTTGGCAAGGTTATTGAAGGCATGGACGCTGTCTATGCAATAGAGGGGGGAGCTGGGACCTACAGCGGGAAACCCAGGAAAAAGGTAATTATTGCTGATTCTGGCGAGATATCTAAGAGCGAGTGGGAAGAGGGAAGTAGAAGCTCAACAAGTGCCTCGTGACAATGACAACAAAAGCAAGTTTTGCAGGGTCCATCTGCCAATCTAGTCGTAGGTAATAGATTTGATCTGTGCCATCATAATATATGTTCATTAAAGTTCTTGTTTTCAATACATACTGTGGAAGAAAATGATACTACTATCGAATATCTGGCACATATATTTTGCTGTGATCCAAGTACACTGGGGAGATGAGTTCGTGTGTTGCATTTAACGTAGTTTGTCTAGTACAGAACTAGTAAGAATTGTATTATTTGTGCCTAATTCTATATTTATTTGACTATGGATCTACTTGATTCTGTTGTGGAGCCATAGCCCATAATTATGTGTGTGTTACAAACCGAATACACAATTTTTCTGTGCAAATTCTGGATCAGTTAATGCTGCGTCACTTCTTACCTTGAGAGATAGATGCTTTGTTTGAAGAAAATTCTCTCTTCTGATTTTGACATTTTCGTACTGTTGTTGGTGAGACCATGGCCAATGAATTGGAATTGGAAATGCGTTATATCTCTTTATAATTCATGAGGAAAAGTTCACGGTTCAGCTGTCAAATCTCTTGAAAAACAAACACAAGCAATCTGCCTCCATTTTTTGCACCCTTGAAGGCAGTCACTTCAATTTTTTTTCCCCTTGTCATGGAATGTAGCCGGTTTTGTATGCAGAATATATGCTTAGATCATGACTTTGCTAAAACAATTTTTTTTTTCTTTGTTAGCTGGAAGGATAAGTATGCTCAGTTCTCACTATTCTGAGGAGAAACAACCTTCAAATTGCAGCTCTAAATATGAAGCATGAAAGCATCACCAACCCCTTCAAAAGCATCATTAAAGATTGCAGGTTTTTGTTCTTAATCACATCAAATGCAGAGACTGACTCAGTGTTGAAAGAAGGCAATTTCTTAGCTAACTAGTATTTGCTGATCGTGTTGGGTCGTGTACAGCAGACCCTTTTATCTCTGCTTATTTGTTATTTGTTTGTGTGTACAGATATACATATTAAAAACAAAGAAAGTGGTCAGCCAAGAAAGAGATTAAGTAATCATATTTATGTTAAAAAAGTGTGCCTAGAAAAATGCTACTAGAGTACTGATATTTAAATATCATTTACATTTTGGAGTGATTTGGAAAGCCAGTTAAAAATTACTTTTAGCTTTTAACTTATTTTGAGTCATATTAATTTTTCATATTTTTTATACACAAAAAGACAAAAAAAGAAAAAAAAAAAGAGTTAGAAAGTCAACTTTTAATCAATTTTTCAAATCACCCATTTATATATACAAAAATGTTCCGTAGCTCAAATGAGCTGAGGCCCAAGCGGCCTAAAATTTTTCTCTCTCTATCTGTTTCCTTTCCTCTCCTCTCCTCTCCTCTTGGAAACAAAAAAGTATTCAAACACAAAAAATACTCTCACTCACCCCCATTTACCATTTACTCATCCATCTCTATCCCTAGATTCATCTCATGTCAGATTTCTCTTATCCCACTCATCTCGGTCTCATGTCAGCTCTCTCTCATCCCTCTCATCACGATTAAACCTTCCTCTGTTAAAGTGACCAATTGATGAGCACCACTGGAAGCTTCCCAAGAAAATCAGAAGCATGAAGAGAAGAACAAACAAGGGTATGACAAAAGGCTTGTCAAGCCTTGAGTTTGAGGAGCTAAAAGGGTTTATGGATTTGGGTTTTGTGTTCTCAGAAGATGTGAACTCAAGTTTGGTTGAGATTATTCCTGGGTTACAAAGATTGGCCAAGAAAGATGATGGTGAAGAACAAGTGAAAGAGACTAGTAGTAGTAGTGCTTTTGATGTATCTTCAATCCCAAGGCTTTACCTTTCTGAAGTATGGGAGGTATGGGAGAGAGAGAAGAGAGAGAATTCATTGATGAATTGGAGAGTTTTTGGTTTTGATTTTGAGTTTGAGATGGAAGACGATCCACCTCCTTTCTCTTCTTTCTTTTTCTTTCTAGACAATTGGGTGTGTTGTTTGATCGGTCGGCGTTTTTTTTTGGCTGGCTGAATGGTTTTATGTCCGGCCTGGTGGTTTTATGAGACAAATCAAAAAAAAAAAAAAACAGAGAGAGAGAGAGATATATATATATATGGGAATTTACACCAAACAAAACGCAATATCAAATATTTAAAAGTTAATCGATTTCACATTCTGTTTGGTAAACATTGTAGGTAGATAAATGAAAAAAATTCAAAACTTTCCCCCCAACAATTTTCTGAGCACCCAATCAGACATTAAAACAAGAGGAAGAAAAGGAAACAAGAGGAAGAAGAGGAAGGAAAAAGAGAAGGGGAAGGAAGAAGAGGAAGAAGAAAGGGGGAAGGAAAATGAAAAAGAAAAATGATTTTGATTGAGTTTGGATTCAGAAATAACCGAGCAAGAAGAGGAAAGAAAAAGAGGGGGAAGGAAAAAAGAAAAAAAAAGAAGCCAGTCGAGCCTTGACTATTTCAAGCAATCTAGCGGGATTGTTATATATATATAGGAGTGATTTAGAAAGTTAGTTAAAAGTTAACTTTTTAGTTTTTTTTTTGTCTTTTTGTAGGTAAAAAATGTGAGAGGTGATATAATCCAAAATGAGTTAAAAATTAAAAATTAACTTTTAACTAACTTGAAAAGACCCAACTAATCATATCATTTGATTTGGCGTTAGTCTAATACAGTGCTTTGGTTTGATTTTTTTTTTTCAAAAATGATTTAGACCTCTAAAAGAAGAGCTCTAATAGAGCACTAATTTGTCTTTTTCTTCTCTCTTTTTTGTCTTATACTTCACTGTTTTTTTTTTTTTTTTTTTTATTGGTTGACAGCTCATTAGAGCTGTCCTTTTGCAGCTCTAATTAGAGCTCTGGAGCATGACCCTTTTTTTTTTTTTTATGTAACTTTGTGAAGTTACGAGAAAAAAAAGAAAAAAAAGAACCTAATATTTGATAACTTATTATTATCATTTTGATAAATAAAAAAAAAAGGTAATGTAACATCTAAATTTTTTTATAAAATTTTATAAAATAAAAAATTCTTAAATGATCTTGGAACATCTCGTGGCAATACTACCATCAATCATCAAGTGTCTTGTTCTTCTACTGTTCTCTATCATCTAACATTAAATTGTATATTTCACTCCTGTCACCAATTTTAATATTTTTGAAATTTATCAATTATAATACTTTTGAAACACACTAGAGACCATATTCTAAAACCACTAAATAATTTCTAAATTTTTACATTTTAATGAATCCCAAACAGGCCCTTCAAAAGTGCTAATACATATCATACTAAAGTCACTGCAACTTATCGATGGCAAAATGTTGGGTGAATGAAGTGCAGCTAAAAGAGATCCTCGAAGCTCTTATCAAAATTGTGGACAAACCTGGCTCTTTTCTTTCTCGTTTTAGGATTTGGAGAATTGCAATTCTCAAGATTATCAGCAAGAAAACACAAGCGCTGTAAAACGACCTTCATTGTCTTTTTACTGCTCTTCATTTTGTCCAACGTTCGACTCTCCAACATCATCATCCTCAAAGTCGATGATTTATTCAATAAATTATAAAACAATGACGCCAACTCAAGCCGCTCTTTAACAACTCCACTTCTAAAAGTTCCTTCTAGCTCTCTCTCTCTCTCTTTCTCTCTCTCTCTCTCAAAATCAAAATCAATGGGGAGCACTGAAGACCAGAGTAAACCCTCCGACCTCTACGACCCATCTTCCTCACCTACCCATCCCCTCCTTTCCAAACCTTACCCATCTCCAATTGACGAACCCATCTCCGACCCAACCACCTCCGAACCCGACCCATCTCAGTACCTCCAGATCTCCTACAACTATGGCCCCAGACCCATCAAAGACATCCCCTTTTTGATCCTCTTCTCCTTTCTAGTCGTCTGCACCTTCGGCTTCGGCATCTTCTCTTCCATCAATCGCAACTCCAATTCCTCCAAAGTCTCCTCCTTTGTCTACGACTCCAATTCCACTTCTTGCGTAGAACAATCATCACTTGATAATCCCCTTTCTATCTACTATTACTTTTCAAGCTCCAATCTTTTGCCGAGTTTGATTTGGACCCTTGTTATCACTTTGATTTTAAGTGTACCCTTTGTGCTGTGTGTACTTTTGTTACTGAAGCATTATACCAAACAGATTGTCTACGTCTCGCTTCCTTTCTTTATCATCGTACCCATTTTCTTAGATGTGTATTGGTTTGTTGCCTGTACTGTTGACTCCACTTGCAGCGATGATTTCCCGATTGGGTACCGGGTTTTAGTCCTCGTGTTTGTGTTTTTGGTAATTGCTGTGATTGTGTGGATTATTGTGGTGAATTGGCATCGAGTTGAATTGACTGTTAAGATTATTGCGGTTTCTTCTCATGCTTTGTCTCAGAATTTGGGTTTGTTTGGGGTTCTTCCAGCTCTGACTTTGGGTTTGGTGGTTTATTATGTGCCCATTGTTGTGTTTTTGGTGTTTGCAAATCAGAATGGGGAGATTGTGGCTCAATATGAGAGTGGAGAGTATTATTGTACTTGGAAGCAAGATAGTTGGGTGCCTGCATACTTTGCATTGGCAATTCTCACAATGTTGTGGTCTGCAACAGCTATGGTGGAAGTGCAGATTTATGTGATCAGTGGGACTATTGCACAGTGGTACTTTTCCAAGGATGATTCACGTCCAAGGCGGAGTATACGAAATTCCCTGAGGTAGTTTCCTGCTGATTGATAGCTACCCTTGTTGCTTACTATATCATACCAGCTTCTTGAATTAAGAGATGATTTTTTTTTTTTTTTTTTATTGTTTAATAATGGGTTCAAATGTTACATATATGATTCAAAGAAGTTAAAAAGTGGATTCCATATGGGAATTATCATTCTCTCAAATGAATTGTGCTCGTTAAGTTGAAGGCATTGAAATAGTAGTAACAATTAAATATAGGGCAAATTTCACTTTACCTCACTATGGTTTGGGCTATGTACAGTTTACCTCCTAACGTTTGAAAATGACCACATAACGCTTTTGTGATTTGTGGACTGAAGTGCATCGTTAACGTGACCACATAACCCTCTTGTGATTTGTGGACTGAAGTGCACCGTTAAGTCTATTAACAATTTAATGAAAAAGACTAAAATACTCATGTATTTTCGTCATTTGTTTGGAAGGCAAAGTGCACTATAACCCCCGTGCTTTATTATACGTGCAATTTACCCTCTTGAACTTTGAAAATGAGCATATAACCCCCTTATGTCTGCTACGTGTTTCACATTTACTGTTATGTTGGACAGAATGTTTAACAGTTTACTTCAGTCTATAAACCATGTGGGGGTTATGTGGTCATTTCCAAATGTCAGGGAGACAAACCGCACATGGCCCAAACCACGCTAAAGTGAAGTTTGCCCTTAAATATATTATATATATATATGGTAATTAAGTGGAACGGAAACTATATGGAATGCATTTTAATTAGTGAAGTCACCCAGTCATAAAAAAAAATTAGTGAAGTCAGAAGTAAAAACAAGGGAATAGTGAAACGTGATGGATTGAGTATGCGGTAGGTTGAAAGGGACTTTGCTTACAAATTTGGAAGAGAAACACGGATTTTAATGCGTTGAACTTGGAGCATTGTTTGCCATGCATATCTATCCAGCTAGCAGAAACATCTTTTGGCTATGCCAATCATACATCAAATATGAAATCATATAAAAATTAAGTATGTGTCCTTGAGCCTAGCTAAAGGTGGATGTCGACATGGATGGGTGTTAAGATAAGATGAGTAGAATGACATTCATGAGAAATTTCAGGTTTCACCAACAGAGAGATCTAAGAAAATTGGCCTGTATGGTTTGTTCCATGTGTGACAAAGACCATGATTGTATTTGCAAAGAGTATTATGATTCAATTGAAGGTTTTGAAAGGACTCGAGGAAGGGAAAATCTTTGGGTTTGTCTTGCTGCAAAGAAAAAGTGTGTTGTAGCTAGAGATGGAGTGGAATGCCGTAACAAGGAAACGAAAAACATAACAATTTGTGTGTGCATGCACCATCTAGAATAGTTGACAATCTTTGTTTAGTTGAATGATATTTAGTCTTATTTGATAGTTGTGTAATCTTGTACAATTTTATTTCTAAGCTCAGGTGAGCCAATTGATTCAGAAATATCTACTAGGCAGACATATTTATTTATTTATTCATAGTTGTTGCCTTAGGGTTATGCTGGTGATAAGGTTTTTAAGGAAATGATTTTAAATACCTATGGAACTTGTCAATTTTTTCATTGAGGAAATATGCACCCATTGTTTGTGTCAATGAGATACACATTTCTACATGTATACCATCAAATTAAGTTGTAAGTCAGTACTGGATTGTCTTGGGGATTTATGATTGATGTTGTAGTAATTTAGAAATTGATTTTAAAAATAATAATTTCAGAAATTAAACTTTTGCCTTTTCCTTTACCTTTACTTCCGTGTGGTTTAGGAATTGCATTTTTGGGATCATATAGGGGGTATTCAGCTGAACCTGTTTTTAGGAGTTTGGTGGATTCGTTCACAGTGGTGTTGTTGCCACATTCATTGCCCAACTTCCTTAATTAAAGGATTCATGGTTTTGAGGAATCCTCATGTGGTGGATGTTATGACATTGTTTATTAACAAATAAAGTTTCAAACATGTCATCCATGAAATCAGAAAGAAATGAACCCCAGCAGTTTTCTTATTTCATACTGAGCTCCTTATTTTATACTGATTGTGAAGAGATATGGAACAAAGCAAAGTTGAGACTTGGCTGTGCCAACTCACGGAATAAGGATCATGCTAAAATAACATAGAATATTCTTGATGGAGCAACTTTCTTGATTGCCAAGAGGAGCTAGAAAACATATTGTTGGAAAATGTAAACAGTTAAAGGACCATCATTTTGGTTGAGCTTTTATCCATTTGATTAGATTTAATTGTTGCAATTAGAAGATGAAGGACCAAAGTGAAATTTGAATGAAAGTTGGAGGGTGAAAAATGTAATTTACCGTTTTCTCAATTTCTATACGGTTTATGATTACGTAACTAGGAAGTTAAGAAAACTTTGCTCAACTATACTTTTTTATTGACAAATAATATCACACAAAATAAACATGATAATATATAAGATTGTCCTTTTAATATGTATGATTGTTTTACAAAAGTATACATCTCCCAGATTGGTTTTTGACAAACCACTAACACTATTATCTTGTAATTTTTTTGTCTCATTTTGAAAAAAAAAAAAAAAAAACCATATTGTTGTTCATATGGTTGTTGAAATGTGTAGGTTCTTCGTCTTTATTTTTTTACTCTTTTTTCCTCTTTGGGTAACAAAGAAAGATACACTCATCTCTCAACAGGGAGTGGAAACACTTTCCTATTGGGAATGGTAGGAGATACCACCCAAGGTTTTTCATGCCCATGAAGCTAAACATCATTAGACCATTTCTTAAAGTAAAACTTAGCAGGGTTGGTTAACTTTGCATGGTCTCTTAACCCTGTAGTTCTCGTAGATTTGTTAAGCATATATATCTATTTCAAGATAAGGTTTGTAATGCCGACATTTATGCTGTTTTTGCAGCAGATTTATGGTGTGGAGTTTTTGGTGCCATATCCTTGCACTTTTATGTGGTCTGTGTGCAACATGATTGTCTTTCTCACTTTTTTTGTTGGTTTGGGTACAAACTTGCAGAAATGCCTTTGGACCCTCCTCTGGAACAGTATGTTTATCTGGATTGCTTATTTGTGTCGTTCGTGTGGTGCGCGCTATGGTTGATTGTGCAAGACAAGAAGATGCTTCAGGGATAGTGTACATTGTACTCCGGTGCTGTGTTAATACCCTACTGGCAGCTTTTGAATTCCTCAACAAATTCACCGTCATCTTTGTGGCTATAACTGGTGAAGCTTACTGCACTGCTGCAAGGATGACATACGAGCTTCTAAAACGCAATCTTCTCTCAGCTGTTTTTGTAGAGACCGTCTCCACTCGTTTACTTGCTGGAATTATTTTTGTATTCTCGGCAATTTATGCAGTTGTGGTAAGTAGTACTCCTCTTCCTTGGATGCTTCCAAAGATTACTATTTTTAGAGTTGCCCGCGTAGCATCCTTGTTGGTCAGCAAACCATTGGTGGATCTATTTTTAAATGTACTTGGTTAGGACTCGTAACTGTTCACAGATTGGATTGGTTAGGACTGTTAAATATTTGAAACCTACTTGGTTAGGTTTAGGACTACTAAGTGAAACATAATTGAAACTTTTTCATGGTTTGATTAGGTTTATAATTGTAACCAAAGCCTTAAAACTGCAAACTGGACTGATTCAAACAGTTCTATCATTTTGAAATTGGAACCAAAACCGAAGCTAATAAAAACTGGACCAAACTAGTGGTTTGGATTTGATTGGATTGATTTACCGGTTTTACCCCTTTTTTTGAAAAATCCTTAGTTAGGAGGGGCACTCCTGAAATTTCAAAAGAAAAGCTGAAGGAAATAAAAAGTGGGTGATGTCCATGTTTGGTGACCTAATGATATCTGTTTTAGTTTTGTTTTATCCATTATTAGATATTTCCCAGATTCCTTACAGCCTGACCAAAAGCAGCTTCTTTTTTCTCTATGATTTAAACTAGAAGTTGTATCGTCTTAAAATTCTGGTTCTGACTGCAGGTTTGTGCAATATTGAATGCCGTCATCAGCAATCTCGGAGCGGACACCTATTTTGTGGCTGGCATGGCATGGGCGCTGCTGCTTGTGGTACTTGGATATTTTGTGTATGTGCTGGACAACGTTATCGATACGGTGTATGTGTGCTATGCCATAGACAGGGACAGAGGGGAGGTATGTAAACAGGAGGTACATGAAGTTTATGTTCATCTCCCCATCAGTAGGAACCATAGATCGTCTCTTGTTCCAGCAACAGTGCTTAGTGTATAACCATCTTTGAATCAAGTTTGTGTTGTATTCTGCTTGTAACTTTTATTCCTTTAGGTGTTAGAATTGCCATCTGGCAAATTGTGCATTCTGTTGTTTTGTACAATAGAGGTTTTTCCAATAAAGAGGAGAATTTTTTTTAAGGCAAGTTTGCATGCTTACTTTATGTGATTTACATGTTTTGCAATACAGATTTGCTACTTTCTTCTCCTAGTGTCTTATAGGGACCTCAGAATGAAATTTGCCAATGAGGGCTGTACCTGCCAAGTGATAGATAGCTATTTGTTCTGTTCCTGGAAATGATATATATTCAACAATTTCACCCCCAAGATTTGTAACTGCTGTAATCACTTGGCATTGAAGTATCTATTGATTAGTAATGAGATTATCAATAATAAGACGTGGATTTGCTTTCCAACATTGATATACATGTCTCTTTAGCACATGATGAATCTTGCAGCTCTGATCCTACGGTAGAGAGATGGTTGGGATATGGGTACAGAAGATCTGGTCTTGTAATGTCGCTCCAGTTTTCTTGAAGGGAGAGTAATTAAGATGCAAATGCTCCCAAATGCTTAGTAAATGGTTACTTGTCTACTAGGTTGAGCAGACGAGGAATGCCAATCCACCCATGGCCATAAATTACTAATGAACACCCAGAAAAATGCAATTTTCTTTTCCCCCCATTAGCCAAAACTTGAGGAGGAAGAAGCCTCACCACCGAATGAATGCTTCCACCAGTTTAATGCCCCAGTCTACCACCAAAAGATAAAATAAAAAATAAATAAATAAATAAAAGAATGAATGCTTCCACCAGAAAGAAACTGAGTTCTAACAGAGCACAGTTTGTGGGTGTGGGGTCGAACCTAAAGCAAGCAGGTCCCCCATCTACAACCAAACACTGGTTGTGGGACATAATGTTCGGAGAAATTGCATTTCAATATGAACAACTTAAAATAATTGTAATTTTTGTGAAAGTGTGAGCGAGTCTATGTCTAGTGTAATTGAAAGTTGTGACTTGTGACCCGAGACACTTCATGAAATTGTAATTATTTTGAATTATTCATGAAATTTTTCGGTTTCTGTGATGGGAGGAGGGCCACCCCATATGAGTGACATGTCTCCACATTCACATCCATATGGTCTCACTTGCCTTCTGATATTGTTAGATTTTAGTGTTTGTTAACTCTCTACTTGTCCTTCATTCTCTATCTTTCACGTGAAAGTCTAACAACTCATGGTTATCTGATCAAATGTACACTACAAATTGGGATGAACTAATATATCTTCTATATGGGGGGTCTTTTTCTTATCTACCACATTCCTTTCCACACTCAAAAACTCAAGCTTGGGGATTTGAAACATCGGAATTGTATTGTGTAAATAAAAGAACCTCAACAGAACAATATCTTCTACATTCAATTGGTTCACCTATGCCAATAAGCTTTACTTTCTTTTTTACTTATGCCAAGGTTTGCTTTTACGCAAAGACTTCAGAGTTTAGATGAATCAATGAGATATGGGTGTGTGGGGGGTGTGGGATCCCATATGGGACCACTGTATGTAGACATAGTATTTTTAGTCTGTAAACTTTGTTCTACAATGGAAGTGGACATTTATCTGATGTTCATCACCCGTTCATGTTTGATTTAAGTTTTGTTGATGTGTTATACAATTTCTCCTTTCTTGTTTCTTTCTTTCTTTCTTATTATAGAAGGGAAAAAAAAAATTTGCTATACAAACTAATAAATTTTATAAATTTGTATAGCATTATTCACTATATAAGGGAAAAAAATACGAGTAAAACGGGTCTTTGAAGTACTACGGATCAAACCAGAATGGAGGGTCAATTAGTGAGGCAAGAAAGCCAACTAAATGATTGTAAGCCAGGGAGAAAACAAAAAAATCCATTAAGCAATCCAAATAGATCGGGAAAAGAATAACAAATCCTCAGGGAAGCATTGGGAGCGCATGCCAATAAATAAAAATCAACAAAAGAGCCAATTCCCATCCCGACAAGATATAATAGACACTACACCAGGCAATGGGCAACACTACGTAAAGCTCTACAAGCACCAAAATAACGGCTAACCAGTTTCCAAGAAGACATTTCACTGAAAACTATACCCAAATGATGCACTTGACTATACACATAAGAGGAGGTAGATGAACAAAGAAAAGTACGTGTAATCAATTTCACAAAATAATACTCTCGATTTATTGTTTCCATACAAAAATTGATTTGATCATTAGAACGTCTTTCAACTGATAATCATTGGCCAAACAACTCTAACACATTATGATCTTGAAAGCGAAAGCAACTTACACCACGTCTTCTTGTTTATGTCTAATACGGGAAAAAATTTACCACACACTCGTAAACAAAAATAAAAAAATTAACTTATCTCATTTTGATTTTCCTTGCTTTCTTCCTCAACAAATCATACAACCAAATAAGGAGAAATATTTAAGAATTAGGTAGCAAAATTGCAAAAGCTGAACTTTTAATTCCTACTTGCCATTGCCACATTGCTATCTTCCATTTGATGATAGATGATCAGCCAAAGCATTACCATTCTTGGTAGGCCCTAAATAAACCTCACACCTTTTTCTCACATGACTCAAGATCAACCAATTTATTGATGGACCTACACCAGACACATTATTGAGCTTAATCTACACATTACATATACATGAATTTGCATATGTACACACACAACATTCATATATTAGGAACAAACATTCAAGTTTCAGTCACAGATTGGGGCCATTTCCCAATATAAGCCATTTTTGTATCGTATTTCCAAAACTAGGCCAACTTCTGACGGAATTCCAAAACTAGGTTAAAACGCTATTACTATTCGCGCTTTCACTGTTAGGAGCGTAAAAGTAGGTGAACAGTAAAATCGCGTTTACAAATAGCGACTTTGATTAATAAGTCGCTATTACAAATAGCGCTTCTAGGGTTTGTTAAAAACGCTTTTCCTAACAGCGCTTTTTTTAAAATAAAAATGCTATTCGTAATAGCGATTTTAAGAAAAAATTTTCCCCGGAAAAAACGCTATCTCTAATAGCGATTTCAGTACAAATTTTTTTTGCCAAAAAACGCTATTTGTAATAGCGATTTCATTTAAATGAAATCGCTTTTTGTATCAGCGTTTTCAAACTCCTCATATATACGAACAAACCCCCCCCCTCACCCCCTCCTCATTTGCATACGACTTAGGTTTTTGGCTCTCTCTGCTCTCTGCTCTCGCTCGCTCTCCCTCTCTCTGCTCTCGCTCGCTCTCTCTCTCTCTGCTCTCGCTCCATCTCAGCTCGCTCTCGCTCTCTGTCTCTGCTGTCTGTCTCTCTCCGTGGTATGACATTAACCCTAATTTTATGTATTTACTTTTTGTGTTTGTTTTGTGTTGTATTTTTTTGTCAATGTTAGGGTTTTACTTGTGAATTATTAAATGTGTTAGGGTTTTTATCATTGTGGTTATGAAATTAGGGTTTGGAATTTTTTGGCATACGGGTTAGGGTTTTTCTGTCAATGTTAGGGTTTTGAAATGAAATTGAATTTTTTGGAATCATGGTTAGTTTTTGAATTTTTCTGAAATTTTTATTGGTTTATCAAAATAAAGTATTTTTAATTTGAAACATATACTGTCATTATATAATTTGTAAATAAAGTATTTTTATTTATTTGGTTTTTTATTTTTTGGAATAAATTGAAATGCTTTATTTTTTTTGTAATATTATAGCATGAATGGATTTTATTTTCTTTTGGTTCTAATATTATAAAATTAATAGATTAAAATCTAATTGTAAGTGAAATTCAATAATCTATTTCAAAGAATTGTTTCAAGTTAAATGAGCTTCCAAATAAAGAAAGTAATATTATTTAAATGATTTATAAATTTATATTTTATTTATAATGAAATATTAATGTTTTTTGTTTTTTTATTCAAGAGGATACTATCATTTTATTTTGTTATGTTTTTTTTTATAAATTAGTTAATTTCATTATTTCAAATGTGAGAACATTTTTGTCTATGTACAAAAATATCTAAGTTTCATCATATTTATTTCTATTTATGTTTTACATTCTCCTATACAAATGAAGATAGTTAAAATAGAAATCAAAGCATGTAAATGTCATTAATTTGGGAGAAATTGTAGAGGTCAAGACTCGAGACCTGCATTGTGATACCCAAGAGACAAAGGATCCATGTTTCTTTGGGACTATTTAGGGGTTTTGTTTATTGGGTTTTGAATGTGTTAGGATCACATATGGATGACCTACCCCAAAAAACAAATTAAATTAAAATTTTAAAAAAAAAAATAGGAAAGTTTTGTCACATATGTATACTCTGATTAATTTAAGGGAGAGAGAATTACATGGAGGATCAAAATATTTTACATATCCTCATCTCTTGAAAACGTGATAAGATTCACTAAATGCTAGATTTAATATAATTTGATCATCCCAAAATTTCATGGACCGTTACAACAAAACCAAAATATTAATAGGGCTACCCAAAAATAAAATAAAAAATAAAATGAACATAAACAAATTTCAAGGTTTCAAGTCAAAGAAATAGTCATATAAGATAAAATAAGTTATTTTATTCATATAAGACAAAATGTTATATCTAAATCATAAATATTTTATTTTTTCTCTCATAAAAGTCAAAAAAACATATCACTAACGACATTTTTTAGCCCCAAATTAAATAGTAAAAAAATCGACTCATATCCAAACAAACCCTTTTTGTCAAAAAATCGACTCATATCAAAAAATCGACTCAGATCTCAATCTTGATTTTTTTGTTGGAATGCAGTAAATGACAACACCCTAAGATTATGTTTCTTTATCTTGACAAAAAGAAAATGAGGTGAATTTATTTATTTCTCTTGGTAAATCCAAGGCTCGGGTACAACATTAAATGACCACATTAACTTAATTCACAAGTCTTTTAATAGGTGTACCAAAAACTTGAAATCAAATCTAACCTTCAGCCGAAAAAAAAGAAAAAAAGAGAGTATTTTTTTCTCTTTTTACAATCAATTCTGCAATGATAAATCTAATACAACTTTGATTAAGAAAGTGTCTCATTTGTCAAGTCAATCAATCTCTTAAAACTGAGTTTGAATTAAGAGAAAGAAAAATGTGAGTAAAATAAAATCTAATTTGTTCTTCTATTTTCTTTTATTTTATTTTATTTTCTTTTCTTTTTTTTTTTCTTATTTTATTTTATTTTTAATCTGTGTTCAAAGTTATGATTCAAACACAATCATAATCAAGTCAAATGAAGGGAATTCATGAACAAGTGAAAGAGCTACTCATCATTATGCAAAATCATAGACTGGATTTCTATTGGGCAATTAGCTAATTTAGCTGTAATATATATAATTTTAGGATGTATGTAAATAGTGTTATGCCTTCTAAATTTAAATTTTGTGAATCTTAGGTTTCGTTTGGCATGTCATGTTTGGGCTAAAATAGCTATAAAAAGACTCTTGACCAACAAGCTAGTTCTTTGTTTCATACTTTTGCGAAGTGGGTTTATTAGTAGAAAGAAGAATCTCCAATGTCCACCCATGAATTACTATGTATTGCACCACTGGCATTGGACCCAAAAGAAAAATATTTTGAATATTGAATAAATTTGAATATTTTGAATGTTTATATTTTTAAATTTCAAATCAGGAATTAGAATTTTTAAATTTTGTTTGTGAATGAAAATGTCTATATTTTGAATATTGAATAAACCAACGTACATTTGTTGAATTGGAAATTGTTTTTTTTTTCTTGTGAAGAGGAATTAAAAGGAAATTAGGGTTTTAAAAGTAATTTTTTTTAATTAAGAATTGCGATTAAAAAATCCGAAATTCATATATTTAATTTTGACTATATTTTATTAAAAAGAAATATTTTTATTGGTTTCTCAAAATATTTAATTTTGACTCTATTTTATTAAAAAGAAATATTTTTATTGGTTTATCAAAATATTTAATTTTGACTCTATTTTATTGAAAAGAAATATTTTTATTGGTTTCTGAAAATATTTAAATTTGACTGTATTTGATTTAAAAAAAAAAATTTGGTTTAATTTCGTTTGGTTTATTTCACTATATTTGGGGTCATATTTGGGGTGAAGCAGCCAAAATATGATTAAAACATTTAATGAGCTGAATTTGTAATACATATAATAGTATTCTAGTACAAATTAAAATTTTATGATAAAACTGAAGAAAATTTGAGAAAGTTTTTGAAATGGGTATTGAACGAACTGACTTATCGTCTTTTTCACTTTGTGATTGTCCACTACCATTGAAAATGAAAATCTACTTTGGCTGCTATTTTAGAGTAGTTACAATATATGCATGAAAAGAGTAATAAATTATTTTAATTAATAGTCCATAGCAATTTCGTACGTAAGAAGGGAAAAAAAAAAAAAATTGGCACTTTGATGGGTAAGCATGTGTTTTGTAATACCAAATAATTGGTACGGATGGCCCGATAGATTCACATGGATAACTATCCAAAATGTAGTCCATACATTTAACCACCAACTTCAATTGAATTATCTGTAATTATTTTTTTGTTTTTGTATGTGTAAGAAAAAAAAGGAGTAAATAAATATAATTTTTTTCTTACTTTTCAGAACGATCCAAAATGATCCAAAATCAAGTTTTCTTACTTTTCAGAACGATCCAAAATGATCCAACATGGAAACACTTCAAATAATCAACTCGTGCTCTGATACCACTCTATCACGACCCAAACTCGCTACTATAGGTATGACCGGCCAGTAATCCTAAGATTACCGAAGGCCACTTAAATAGATTTACAAAATTAGGGGTTGGCGGAAGCAAATATCATAATTATTCTGTCCATAGAGGTGTGCAGACATATATGCATGAAAAGAGTAATAAATTATTTTAATTAATAGTCCGTAGCAATTTCGTACGTAAGAAGGGAAAAAAAAAAATTGGCACGTTGATGGGTAAGCATGTATTTTGTAATACCAAATAATTGGTACGGATGGCCCGATAGATTCACATGGATAACTGTCCAAAATGTAGTCCATACATTTAACCACCAACTTCAATTTAATTATCTCTAATTTTTGGCCATTATAAATTATCTCTGTAATAATTTTGTTGTTTTTGTATGTGTAAGAAAAAAAAGGAGTAAATAAATTTAATTTTTTTCTTACTTTTCAGAACAATCCAAAATGATCCAAAATCAGTTTGTTGTTTTAATTTTATAAGAAAGCCTCTATGCCCTCTACAAAATGGACGAGGGTTACTAGTTCACATAGGAAATAACTTTGTCATTAAGGTCCGTAATGGCACAAGTTGGAGCAAATCAAATTAACTTATATTTTCCATAAATCTGAACAATTACATCATCAGGTTAAAAAAATCTCTCTCAATGTTTGCACCCTGTATTTTATATTGTCCAAATCAATCGCGTCACCCTCTACTAAATATCTGTCAACCTATTTTATTTTTCGCCACTAATTCGAAAGAATTAAGACAACATGTATACTTCTTGTTATGTGTTTTTTAGATGAAGACAATAGAGCAATGACAACAAAGAACATTCACGTTGAAAAGATAAGAGTCTTCACATACGAAGTAAATGAGACACAATATGTAACTCCACGTATAGATGAAATCTCAGCTGTTCTGTTATACGAATAAAAATAAGTGAACAAGATTATTGAATAAAAAGTAATAATCAAGTTGAGACACAAATATATAGTTGACAAAATAGAAATTGAATTAATGTTTCACCTCTACAGTTCCTTCAACCCTGGAAAATATAAATTGATAAAAAATTAGAGGGTTGCTTTTATTTGTGGCTTCTGCAAATTTTAATGTTTATTTTACAAGTACAATTCAATATATGTATATTGTTGATATTTTAATATTTATTGTTTCATTGAAGCAAGTATATGGCAACTGTTCCAATTATCTTTTACTGGGGGGGAAACATAATTCGGGATCCCGATGAAGGTGTGTCATATGATGCTGAGCCGAAAGGGATATATATGGTGCAACTTGGCACCACACTTGGCAATTTGGAGGAGATGTTTATGTCCAAGGTCGCAAGTTACGGGGAAACAGTCCGATTGATCTTCAAATGTAGATATCCTTATCGCCAGTGGCAAGCAACCAGCAAATACAAAATATTACCGATAAATGACGATGAGGCGTTGAACACCGTTTTAAGTATCGGTGGAAATTTCGAACCACCAAATTGTTTGGAAGTGTACATTCAGAAAGAGGTTGTACAGAATCTTCCGAATGTAACACAGATGGAATCGCAAGATGGGAGCCCAAGCTGAACTAGATGTACGAAATGAGTTCCAATACCCTAGACAGATGCAAAAAACTATTGAGGATGGCATCGCAAGGGCAAATACTTTCAAGTTGATATCATATGACAGGTTAGTTTGTAATATAAATTAAATTATTGTTATTATGTTGTCAATTTAACTACACCTAAAAACATGAACTTCATTAGTTTCTACTATAATTTTTTTATAGGCCACGCCGCGTGTTTGAGGTGCAAACATCTTTTCGCCATGGACGAGGTCGCAATACACAAATTGTGCGGATGAATCAACCCACGTGCAGTTGTGGGAAATATGAGATACGACACTATCCATGTTCTCATATGCTCGCTGTAATGTCTGAATGCGGTGACAATCCATTCGAGTACGTTGATCCAGTATATAGGCTTCCTGTATACATTAGAGTTTGGGAAACTAAATTCAATCCAATACCGCATCAAGATTATTGGGCTGATCCGCAGTGGACTTTAATGCCTAATGTACTGCGTCTGCGACAAGTGAAACGGGGTCGTGCATCTATGTCTCGTATTCCGAATGAGATGGACATATCAGATAGGCGTTTGACCGCTCGTTGCAGTGAGTGCCAGCAGACAGGTCATGACAGGCGAACATGTCCGGCGCGACTTGGTCGATGAAGACTATGTAATACTTACATATTGTAATAGATCTTTTTGTAATTCTTTATTTGTAATAGATCATTTTATTTTCTTTTGTAATTCATTATTTGTAAACGGGGCCATACATGTAATAGAACATTTTTTATTTGTAATATATCATTTCTGTTGTTTAATTCTTTATATATTGTAATTGTTTTATTTGCTTGACGAAATTTACAACTATCATAGTTTTTATTCTCTACTTCATTGAAAATGTTTATTACAGAATTTTGTGAATTACATGTACGTAATTTACAAATTTTTTATTTTATTGCAAAACAAAAATTACAAAATCAATAATGAAGTTGTCGAATATGCCATAAATGTAACGAATTTTGTCAAATATGTCAAAATCAATAATGACGTTATGTCAAATATGCCAAAATCAATAATGAAGTTTTGAAAAAAAAAAATTGATCATTCCATTTTGTTTGTAAATATTGACATACAAAAACTATCCACATGTTATTGGTCATTATTAAGCTTATGTAACTGATATCGTAAAATGACTTTGTAAAAGATTTTTATATTAGTCTGAAGCATAGATAACGATAGGTTATGTTGAATTGTTTATCATATTTAATGGGCACATAATATGCAAACTTTTGATTTTAGTTAATGGCACACAAATTTATACTTTTAAAATAATCGACCACATTTATTTTTCAAGTCGTCATGTACATAATAATTTCAGCTTAATTGATATAGTTAAATTACATGCTCACCAATACAGTTTGTCAAAATGTATTTGTTTTTCAACTGTACAGGCTTCATGGCACATCTACCTGATGAGGTCCCCCTTTTTAGTCATCCACATCGGGCTGACAGTATATGGGAGGACCCGGTATGCAATAACGTTTGTTGGACTTTACGCGTACAATGAAAATACACTGCATTTTGTTTTTCATTTCCTTGATAATGCTATAATTTAAAATACTCATTCTGTTATGCAGGACCAGTCACGCACCGTGGTGGCATGCCGACGGGGAGATTCCGGCCTGTGGGATCGTCCATTGCACCATAGAGTCTTGCAGTGTCTACTACGCGCGGGATTCTATGGTGTATATCGTATAGACCATATCAGACTGGACCACCCACTCATTACTGCTCTCGTCGAGAGATGGCGCACAGAGACTCATACATTTCATTTCCCGACTGGTGAGGCCACCGTCACATTGCAGGACGTATCTGTCCTATACGGTCTACGGATTGATGGGCGAGCAGTTACTGGACTTGACCCATCATTGACGACGGAGCAGTGGATAGCGCTATGTGCTGAGCTATTGGGAGTAGCACCTACACCTGCAGACTTACAGGCAGGTAGAGTGAGGGTGAGGTGGCTGTCGGAGCATTTTCAGGGCGATTTTCCAGATGATGCTGCAGATGAGTTAGTACAGCAGCATGCGCGAGCATATATTCTGTGGCTTATTGGGGGGGTACTTCTCCCTGATAAGTCACAGAACCTGCTCAAGCTGATGTATTTGCCACTGTTGAGAGACATTGACGTCATCGGCCAGTACAGCTGGGGCGCCGCGGCTTTGGCATGCTTGTATAGGATGTTATGTCGAGCCACTCAGGTGGGTGTGACTCAGATCGGAGGACCCCTTGTCTTGCTACAGGTTAGTAAGAATTTTATTACATGTCAATTCATATTGTATGGCATATATCAGTATTGTAATTGCGTTCAAACTATTGCAGATTTGGGCGTGGGAGAGATTGATTCGCATTGCCCCGGCTAGGCGGCAAGTAGTTGCTCCTGGTGAGGTTCCCATCGGGCAGGGAGACATGCAGATGCCGGCCGGACCTCGAGGTAGCCGATGGAGGGTTGACATGAGCCACGAGGTCGTATCGACCCACGTAGTGGTCGTGTATAGAGACCAGCTTGACCGGATGATAGACGGCGAGGTATCAAATTTATATACCTAAATTTTAATTGTCATATGGACTGTATACGTTTATGACTGATTTTTAATAGACTTGTCGTTATTGTAGTTTATCTGGCAGCCTTATGCTGATGTCCTGCACACGCTCCCAGACTACTGCCGCCTAGGTGAGGATATATGGATGGCGAGAGTACCACTCATTTGTTATGACGTGGTTGAGTGGCATCTCCCTGATCGTGTCCTCCGACAGTTTGGTCGGGTCCAGCCCGTGCCGGATCGATGTGACACCGAGTGGCGGTTGCATGCGACGGATAGACGTGGCCGAGGCAGCACTGACTGGAGTCAGCATCATATGCGATACATACAGTTGTGGGATGCCCGTCGCGACACTATTGTACAGGCTGACTGGAGCGATGGGGTCCTCCCCTCTCCCGACCCTTACATGTTGTGGTATCGGCGACATACACACCTACTTGTCGGTAATCCGAGCCACCTGTCCGAGGACGGATATCAGGGAGTTGGGCCTTCTCTCGAGTCATTGGTGAGTAGCGTACTATATCTCCGATAATTGTTAATATCATAATTGATTATTTTCAGTCAACTATAGCCTAATATATCTATTTTTTTGACAGGTGGTTCGAGCTGGGAGGTCATATCACTTGGCTGAGGATGCTATTTTCAGACGTGATGGACAGCTTGGTCTGCAGGCCCTTGTAGAGATCAGAGAGTTATTGTACGAGGGGATCCAGCATGCCCATCGGGTAGATCGTCTGCATTTTGGGGACTACGGTGTACACACTGCAGCAGCTGCTCCAGACACATCAGTCCCGTCCACGTCAGTGCCTTCCAGTTCAGCGCCAGCCACAGCAGGTCCTTCGACTTCAGGCACCCCACCACATGATACCCCATACATTTCTCCATATTCCCCACACGTACATCTTACCCAGCATGCTGACCCTGACCCTGATTGGTCACCGCCCCGCTTCATACATGATGTTATTACCCCACCCACCCAGTTACATCCTACTTTTCTGGGGAGCACTTCGACCGCCCCCCCGTTCATGCATGATGTTGCTACCCCACCCACCCAGTTATCACCTGCTTTTATGGGGACTACTTCGACCGCGCCCAGGAGTACACATGATGCAGTTCTCACTGACATCTCACACATTGATGATGAGGGCCATATTGAGCCCCCCCCCAGAGCGCGAGGGAGAGGTTATGGTCGTGGGGGACGTCGCGGCCGAGGTCGGGGTGCGGGCAGAGGCAGAGGTCGTGGTCGAGCTGCAGATCGTGATACAGTTGCACCAGACGAGGGAGTGGGAGTTTCACAGCTCATAGCAGTATATGATCTACAGGCACAGGCAGGATCAGGGGCATCAGATGCAGGAGAGGGGGGGTCACACTCACACTCACAGGCTCCGCAGGCAGTCAGTGGAGGGCAGCATGCAGGGGAGAGAGTGCCAGATATTCAGAGAGTCTACCGTAGGAGACCGAGGAGGGAGATCCACGGTCGGGGTTGTGGGACTGGGGGCAGGTTAGGGCATTAGCGGTTGCGATATGGACTATATAGGTTTTTTTATTTTTTTCTTTTTTGTTTGTATGTGTCAAACTTGTACAGCTGATGTAAGTGTCATACTTATTTATTCGCAATTATCATTTCACAATTTTTTATTCTTATTTATATTGATGAATCACACAAATCTGTTTCACATCTCTACCCCTCTCTCATTATCCGTAATTTAGGAGAACATAAATTACAAACGCGTTTGGTTTGAACAAAATGTGTAAAGAAGCTATAAAAAAAATGTTCGTTGAAGGCTAAAAATAATTGAAATATCTCGTTTTATTGATAAGTCATGGATAAGCATTACAAATTGCATGCATTACAGAAATGCCCTGTGCGTTCATCCAAACAATTTCATTCATTATCATCATCATCTGACATCTCAATATCAGATTCATACATAACATCCATGCTCCAGGCGTAGTACTGGTGTGCATCATCCATTAACCCATCTTCGGCACGCTCATTTGCGGTCTTCATTAGTTCAGACCTCTGCAAACGTTGTGTCATGCGATTAACCTCGTCGCGGATACGATGCAATGCCCTTTGCAACAACTGTGGAGTGTCAGTTGGCATACGCATGGCTAACCGGCGAGGAAATTTAAGATTAACTTCACGGCATAGCTCAACGAGAACGTTTGCTCGAGTTTTGCGAAATTCCCACTCAGCTCTCATGGTATTGACGGTGGCACGTGAGTAACGCAAATTTGGATTTAATGGGTATTGAAATTCATCTCCATCTGCAACCCAATAGCGACCCATTGCTGAATATAGATCAACCACCGTATATGTCATGATCATATCGGTAGAAATAGCTGTAAAACTTTTGTTGTGGTATGCTACGATATTTATACCATATACACACATGGTACCTGTGTGTATGCAATTTCCTGTTCGATCACATGCATGCCACTGACCTTATCCAGTGGATACGGCTGTCAGGACTCGACTTTGTGCAGTCATGAACGAATCAACGGCCTGTAGCATCGGCTATTGTGCCGAAGATGCAGCGATGCCTGTGACTTTGTGCATAATTGCAATGGGCACAGTACGTAGGAGGCATGTGACTTTGTGCAGTGATGCAATGCTGCATGTCACTTTATGCAGTGATGCAGTAATGCATGTGACTTTCTTACTTTGCCATGCTTGTATACGTTGTGACTTGTTTCTTGACATTACGTGATGCATGTGACTTCTGCAGTGCAACTTACATGCTTTGTTTTTTCCGCACATTTCAGAATTCATCTAAGTCACATTATTATGACTGTGAAAAGAAGCAGAAATGCTATTATGTTGGTAAAAAAATATGATGGACGATTGTGTAATGACAATAAAAATCGGATGACTGTGAAGTTCTTTAACTGAAAATAAGATAAAATATAGGCACCAACGTTCCAATCGTGTTTACCTAGCAGGTGACCATTTTGTTATGTTGGTGAGAAAAACAATGATAGTTTATGAACAATATTACTTGAATACAAAGAAAATTTCATTTTTCGATTTGATTTATAATTTCTCGAAAACACTTATACGTACTGAAATCGTCAATTCCAAGTGAGTACTTATTGTATTACAAAAGTAAGCATGACAAAATAGTTTCATGTGCAGATGTGACAACTCACTGCATTTTGTTTTATTTGACAACGCACTGCTCGAATATGAAGGGATAGCATTGTGATTCTATAGCCTACAATTATTATTTTATCTTACAACCACATCCGTGACTACATCACAGGTACACAAAGTCACGGGTAATCAAAATTACATGAAATGAACAACATCAAATAATATCACGTGTATCACTTATTCCATAGTGCCCTAGCACCACTATCATGTCTATAAATACCCCAGTATGATGTTTGTTGAAGGCATAACAATAGTAATAGATATACAATTACTATTATTATTATTATTTTTAATTTTATTAACAATGTCTTCAAGAGGTGCAGGAAGTTCACGCCAGCAAAGAAATCCGAAAGTGTGGCTGCTACCTCCATTTATGTATGACTACAAGAGCGAAAAGTACTCAAGTCCGAAGGATTATTATGCTGGTATCCGAGCAGAATGGGCGTTCAGGGTAACGGAGCAAGAAGGATTGTATAATGATCTACGTAACTTTGGGGCACCGGTACCTCATCGTCGTTCATTGACCATGGCTAGACGAAATGTGAGTGACTATGAAAAAGCAGTTAGCAGAATTAAGAAGGAGAACAACAGGATGTTGATGCGGAGATGTCGACATTTCATGCTTCAGCTAGCCACTGAAATGGCAGAAGCAAGCAACAGAGATTTGACAATGGTTGAGCGAAATAATGTCTTCAACAATGAAAAATATCTCTCTGACTACTACATGTCAGATGATGAATAAGAAATCAAACACCGTTATCTTTCATATGTTCGTTCCTGGAGTGTAAGACAACGTTGTTGTTGGTGTAACGTACGGATGTATTTCAAGTATTTTTGTTATGCACCTGAAGTTTATGAAATACCTACATTTATAAGTACACATTTATGAGTTCATGACTTTCTTTATTGAATTGCAATTTGTTCATGAATGTTCTGGATTAATTAATGGATTAATGTATGTTCAATTATGTGAATACTTAAAACACATAAAATAGATCAGGCAACTCGGAGAAAAGGTTCCCTTAACTGGGGCTGCTGAAATAGGGATGAAATCACAACGAATTTCAATCTCCATCAGGAAAGAAGAAAGAGTCACCTTACAATTATTGAAAGTCCAGTAAAAATTATGACTCCGGTAATGAATGAGGGGTTGACAAAAAACTAAACTCGGTGAATCGAACTACCGCCTTCAACAACACATAAAACATAACAGGTAGGTCGGTGAATAGCTTCCCAAATGACAAGAACAATTAAAATAGTCATACTTTTCAATGAAATACAAATAGCGGGTCGTAAGCTTCATGACCTTCATTTTTTCACACATTGAGTAGTCAAATCGTGGAGAGACTTGTCAGTATATGCAGATAGATTGTGAAGTCATGTGACCTGGTGCACAGTCTTCGGTTTTATTGATTTGTTTATTACAGTCACAACTCATCTCTTATTTACATATGTGGGATTCTCAACTCAGAAAGTCACATGGCAACAGTGAATTCATTGATTTACCTTATTGTCAGCCTGTCTTTATTTTGTCTGTATATGCAGATGGATTGTGAAGTCATGTGACTTGGTGCAGAGTCTTTGGTTTTCTCGATTTTTTGCTCGATTTTTTTTATTACAACGCATCTGTTATTGATATATGTGAGATTCTTTGTCATCTGTTAACAACAGCATGCCTTTATTTTGTCCTTATATGCAGATGGATGGTCTTTGTCATGTGAATTGGTGCACAGGCTTTGGTTTCCTCGATTTGTTGCTCGATTTTTTTTATTACAGTGACAACTCATCTATTATTGATATATGTGGGATTCTCAACTTAGAAAGTCACATGGCAACAGTGAATTCACTGAATTACCTTACAGTCACCATGCCCTTATTTTGTTCGTATATGCAGATGGATTGTGAAGTGATGTGACTTGGTCCACATGCTTTGGTTTTCTCCATTTTTTGCTCGACTTTTTTGTTACAGTGATAACTCATCTCGTATTGATATATGTGGGATTCTCAATTTAGAAAGTCACATGGCAACAGTGAATCTACTGATTTACCTTCCAGTCAGCATGCATATATGTGGGATTCTCATTTATCCGTTCATAATCAACTATATAAACGAGTAAAGGTGAAGACACAACCTTACAACTCAAGGTGAAGACACAACCTTACAACTCATTTCGCCCTACGAAATTATTATTCATTTGTTTTAAAAAATTAGCATGGCTACATGGTTCATAGGAGGGAGTGGGGGTCGCAGAGGTGGTAGGAACTTGCAAAGGGGTGAAAGTTCACGACGAGGAGGGGGAAGGGGAAGTGGCGATGCTGAAGATGAAACACCATTTCCTTTCTTGGATGCCTCTTGTGCTTATCATGATAGGTTTGGGAAGCGACATTTCGTCATGCCCAAGTACTATCGAGATCCATGTGGTTTGGTGGAGGATCCATCAGAAAATCAAACAGGATATGGTTATGCAAAGGCTAGACTTCTTAAGTGGCCCGCACTATTTATAGAGCGAGTGCAAAACGAAAGATTATGTCGGGAAAGAGGACTGAAGGTGCCAAAAGCACGTTCTGTTGAGATCCAAAAGGAAGATCCTGATAATGTTGATCGACTATGTCAAACACTAGAACGTGAGATTTCTCAAATGGGTCGTAGATTAGCCCGCGATATGCAGCTACTCATACTTAAGAAGGATGCCCAGAAGAACAAAACAGAACCAAATGTTGCGGCTATCAAGGCTATCATGGAGGATCCTGAACTTGTCTCTGACGCTGAGCTTTCGGATTGTTCAGATTCTGAGCCACCTGCCGATTTAAGCGCGAATTAGGTGTTAATGTCTACACTTCGGCAATATAACAACTTCCATTAATATGTAATGTCTGTGTTAGAGTAAGTATAACTGTTATGTTATGTTATGTTTATGTTTAAGTTTATGTTTATGTATATGTATTGTGTCTGTCAAATGTTACGGCTACTAATATGCAATATTAGGTCATGAATTAGGTGTTTCTCTATCTAACTGTTATGTTTATGTATTGTGTGTTCAGTTAAGAGTGTCCAGGATGTATGTAATGTGTGTTCAGTTCATGGTGTCCATAATGTATTTTTGTGGGAGAATTATGTCTGTACTACCTACGTAACTGAAAACTATTACATTTGCAACTTCAGTTATGTTGTTTTCATACCCGTAAGAGTATTTTGTAAAGTACTGACTTCGTATATTATGTATTAAGTATTATTACAAAAATGTTGAGAAAATTTATTTTAGGAGCTCTCGCTGTGGCCTTTGTCTTCTTGGCCTACTCCGCGGTGGTCTTCGCGTCTCACCCTTCGTCGTTGCTCGTCGAGTTGCACAATGTGTGGGTGTGCTTCGAACTGTACAGCATGCATATCACATTCTAACCCATAACAAAATAAATTTAAATGAAAACGGGTACAAAACGGTTTTACTAAACTGGTTTACTAAACTGATTTTCTGAATTACATTCTCACCTTCTAACCCAAAACAAAAGAATAAATATATATTTATGTTTAAATGAAAACGGCTTTCGTAAAGCCAAAATAATTTTCAAAATAACACATTCCAACCCAAAATAAAGACAAAAGAAAAAAAAAATTTACATGAAAACGACTTTAGTAAAGCGAAAAAAAAATAATTAATTACACAAAACAATAAGCAAAAAAATATTTTACATGAAAACAACTTTAGTGAAGACGAAAATTTTTTTTTAATTACATTTTGTAAAACAATAGCGATTTTAACAAAAAAAAATTTCCCAAAAAAATGTAATTAAAAAAATGTAATTAAAGCTCATTTAACTTGAAACAATTCGCTATGAAATAATGAAAAATCGCTATGTAAAATTAATATACTATTGATAATAGCTAAATGAGCTTTAATTACATTTTTTATAATAGCTAAATCGCTATGTAAAATTTTCCCAAAAAAAATTCAATAATCTACATGAATATGATTTTGAAATTATATATATGAAAAATAGTATGTAAAATTAATATATGAGAAGAGGTTTTTTTTCATATTATGTAAAATTTATGAATTACACATTCTAAACAAAAAAAAGAAAAAAAAAACATATTTTAACATGATAATTGCTTTATGTTTTTTCCTTTTGTTTTATCTTGAAAATAGCGTTTTATTCCAACAAAGTTTATGGTAAAAAAAAAATTTCTGTTAAAATCGCTATTAGGAATAGCGTTTTTTGGAACAAAATTTTAACTGAAATCGCTATTATGAATAGCGTTTTTTCTGCAAAAAAAATTATGTTAAAATCGCTACTATAAACAGCGTTTTTTGGGGAATTTGTTTTTGTTAAAATCGCTATTGATAATAGCGTTTTTTTGCAACAAAAATTTGTGTGAAAAGCGCTGTTAAGAACAGCGTTTTTTATTGGGAAAAAAATAACCCTAGAAGCGCTATTTGTAATAGCGACTTATTAATCAAAGTCGCTATTTGTAATAGCGATTTTACTGTTCACCTACTTTTCCGCTCCTAACAGTGAAAGCGCGAATAGTAATAGCGTTTTAACTTAGTTTTGGAATTCCGTCAGAAGTTGGCCTAGTTTTGGAAATACGATACAAAAATGGCTTATATTGGGAAATGCCCCCACAGATTGAGGGCAGTCTGGTCATTTACACCAAACATGTCCACCCCACCACAAGCTTACGGCACCACTAAAGATCCTCTAGAATTTTTTTTCCCTAAAGTTTTCTAAAGTGATGTGTTGTATGGATGAGATTTAATGCTAAAAAATTGATGTGACTTGTCATTAAATCTCAACCATACAACACACCACTCTAGGAAACTTTAGGAAAAAAAAACTCTAGAGGATCATTGTTCCTTACGCACACCCTAGAGTCCAAAGCCAGGCTTCCATGGGACTTGAAGGTCTAGTTAAAAGTCTCGTCACAAATTTATTTTATGATTTAAATTTTTTTATTTCGTATCACTTGTCAAGTATATCATTATTTTAATAAAGTATGATTTGCTAAATTATTGTGCCATATTTGTATTAAATAAATGAAAAATTGATATCATTTTGAAAATAAATTATTTATTTTAAAAAAAAAACAATATAATTTAATCAACTTAATTTTTCACATAAATAATCTATTTAAAAAATACTACACAATGATTCAAATAATAGGGACACAATCTCTTATTAAGTCAAATTTACGAGCCCTTGAGTCCAATGAATTGGAGAGGAGCCTTGCTCTAAATGAAATAAGTACATAGCCATTTAATAAGTCAAATTTACAGAAAACCCTTCTAGTGGATTGGAGAGAAACCTCGTGCTAAATGAAATCAGAGGGTGTAATAAGCACACCCATAGATAAGCATGGACTGACCTGTAATTAACATCAATATTATTGGCGTTTTCAAATGATGGCATATATATATAACAAACACCCACACGCATCTTGTACCCTCTCATCTCAAGTCTCTCAAATCTCAAATTCATTGCTCAGACAACACTCAATCACAACAACTGCAACAAAAATGGCTATGGCTTTCAAAATGGTATGCAACAACAAACTTCCCATCTACTCATATCTTTTTTCACATCATCCACCACTTCAATCAAATCCACCTCTTTGTTCTAATCAATTTTTGTTTTTTTTATTACATAAAATATCGATTGATCAATATGTATCGTGATTTAAATATTTATGAATATATCGATTGATATTGAATTGCACATATATAGGCGACGACGGGGATGTGGGTGACGGATGAGTGCAAGAACTCGTTCATGGAGATGAAATGGAAGAAGGTGCACAGGTACATCGTGTTCAAGATCGATGAAGGATCTCGATTGGTGACCGTCGATAAGGTCGGCGGGGCCGGCGAAAACTATGATGATCTTACTGCTTCTCTGCCGAAGGATGATTGTCGATACGCCGTGTTTGATTTAGATTTCGTCACAGTAGACAATTGCCGGAAAAGCAAGATTTTCTTCATTGCATGGTCCGTTACTCCCACCTATACATCATTTTATTTTCCATCCTTGTTAATTGAATATTTTGTCTTTCTAATATTACATCATTTTATTTTCCATCCTTTTCTCTTTCCCTTTCTAAATTCCTTTTTAAATCTCTCAATCAAACACAACATTAGTAAATTACATAAAAAAATTCCATTTTTTACTTAGAATAGTATTGCGGTTTACATAATATAAAATTTAAATTTACATCATACATCTCACTTTAGATAATTTTTAAAACACAAATTCTACATACATAATATTTTGTGAAAAAAAAAAAAAAAAAAGTGTCATAGCCTAATGTACTAGCATATACTATTGGAATTTCATCTTTTATTAGAAATTATTATACTAATAATTGTGTATAAAGTCGATAAGCAGAAAAAGGAAGATATGTTTGATAATCTTATCTCTGAAGTTCAACAGATAAGGATCATGTTTAGAAGATAGTACCTATTCAAATAATCTTATCCCTATTCCTATAGTCAACCCAACCAAACTTGATGTCTTCTCTTCTTATATCGTTTTCCCTTTTATTGTTTTATCTTATTTATTTTTATAATTCTACAAGTGAGTAGGAGAATATGTACTATAATTCAATAAAAGGGTGATCAATGATTCAGTTAAGATTGGTATGTTGATAAAGAGTGCAACGAGGATATTATGTAATCACTAATATATATATATATATGTCTATGTCTATTGGGATTTTATTATACGTTCAATTCTTAAACTCTATAGATCTTAAAAATTATGAATCACAAAAAAAAAAAAAAAAAATTGATAGAACACATTGTTATATGAGGCTCGGCAACGTGCCTATGTCCTCGGAAGCCACACTATAGTAATTATAGAATTACACTCTTTCTCGTTGTTTTACTCTCTAAAAATTGCAACAGCCTCTTCTTTTTTCTCTTTTACCCTAAAACATGAACAAAGTTACATTATATAAGGTAAAGCCGAATCAAGGGGCTCTAGCCTAGTTGGCTAACCCTTTGACAACCAAGTCTCTCCTAAGAGGGAGGTCTTGGATTCCACTCTTAGGAGTGGAAAGGGAGGGTAAAATTTTCTTGTAAGGTATATGAGTGTGAATTTCAACTAATTATTAACTTTCGCCGATCAAAAAAATATAGGGTAAAATCTGTAAAGTTGAAACTAACAATACGGGCTTAATCCCAGTCTCAGGACTTATCTCTCTATTGAAAGTTATCTGCATATCTAACAGTATCATCCTCAAATAACAAATTATCATATAGACATAATTAACCTCACTATACAAATATGAAATTTTTTAAATTATTAATTACATTTGACTAATTGATTTTTTACAAATTTTGAAAGGTCTCCAACAGCATCAAGAATTAGAGCAAAAATTCTATACGCAACATCAAAAGATGGGTTGAGGAGGGTCCTCGATGGCATCCACTATGAAGTCCAAGCCACCGACCCTACTGAGATGGGTATTGATGTCATTATGGACAGAGCCCTATAGACATATGGCTACATTCATTTGGATTTAGCTCTCTTTCTTACTTTTATATAATACTCCAAATTATTGTGTCTTTTCTTTTTCTTAACTTTTTCTTGCATTTTTCAAAATTTTGGTGCTAATGTAAGTTATCTTCTAATTTGTAATAATTATCTTTTCCTGTGTGTAACTTAAATGACAAAGCAACTTTAATGTTTCTCACCTTTTTTTTTTTTTTTCATCCTCCATTATATGTTTGAAAACTGAGACATTAATGTTATAGTCAATAAAAAATTAAAAATAAAATTAAATAGACAATATTTATTTTTCATCAATTCAACCATGTAATTTTCATTACCATAATATGAAAATTCAGCCTTGCAGAACATCATTCACCCATATACACTATTTCTTCTAGAACCCTAACAAAATAATCACAACATTATGAGTTTTAGTACTTCTCTTAGTTGTTTTAAAATTTAAAATATTAATTTATTAATGTAACTCTTTTATAATTATTGATCATCTAATAAAAATCTTCGTTTCTCACTTGTTTGTCAAAGGATCTAAACGCATTTTTGGGCACCCATATTAATGGCATCTCATTTTATTAGAAAGTAATGTCACAAGATTAGAAAATTTATTATATAATTACCCTTTTGGACTAAATAATTAAGCCTCATCATTCGGCTTGAAGAAGGCTTGCAACCCAGCCCAAGCTTGACCAAACAAGCTATTACCAAGCCCTAGGAAAAAAATTGTGCCGTTTTGAAGGACCCTTAGTGCCATTTTGGGAACATAGCAAAAAGTTACATTTTTGGACAAAATGTCTAAAAACGCAAGTGCCAAAAATGTCAGAAAATTGGTTTGGCAAGTGCTAAAAAAGCTGGTATAAAATTACAAATTAGGACCTATAAAAAAAAACTAGAAAAATAAATTTTGGTCATTTTAATTTGATTTGACACTAAAAATAAATATTAAACTAAAAAGTAAAAAGTCAATTTTTTACCAACTTTCCAAAGTAGTCAACTGGAATAAAGGTGGAATAGAAGGATCATTTCAGCCAAAAAAAAAAAAAAAAAAGAAAGTTCATTGCAATGGAATAATCATTTCTGAAAGAAAACTAGCACCATATTTTTTGGGTCTAGAAGGATTGTTAGTAACCATCATGGGCTCAATAGTCATTTGAATTATTGGTGGGCTCTTATGAAGGTCGACCAGACAAGATGAAACTGGCACTCTCCTTGGTCATTTAGCGGAATTCTATTTACACCTAAAAATCATTAAATACTCTTAATTTTTAAGTACATTTTATTTAATTATTTAAAATTTTGTATTACTCTCATTATGTTCTATTATTTTTTCCAAATTACCTTCAAAGTAAACCTAAATAATAAATAATAAATAATACACAAATTAAAAAAAATTAAATTATTTCAAATCTTTTCAATACAGAAAATAATTATCAAATACAGAGAAAAAAAAAAAACCCCAAACTTGTAAGCACATAAACATTATAAATACAGGAAAAAATAAACTTTTATATAAGTATTATAAAACTTTTCAATACAAGAAAAAAACTTTTACATTATAAATTATTCATAAGAACAACAATGATAGGTGGCCCAAAAATTCATGGCTCGAAACATCCAAAATGACGTCGTTTTGAATGTAAAACAACATCGTTTTGACACATTCGAGCCATTCGAGCCACCCAAATTCGGACCACCAAACATTTTTCCCATAAGAATGCTCGTGGAAAAGTTAAAACCAAACTTATAAGCACATAAACATCAAGCACTAACAAGAAATAGTAGTTCTCAAATAATGTATTATTTAAATGACAAAATAAGAACAAGTCCAATAATATGTTATTGTTAATTTAATTACCGAGCCTTTTAATTTTTATCAAAAAAACTATATAAAAAATAATTGATGGTGCTCTACAAAAATTGTGAAACCTCTTTATATGAATATTTTCCTTCTTTTTGATGGATTGCTTGAAAAAACTATTACTCTCATATATTATTTGATTTTGTTCAAACTTTATTTTAGGGTTTAGAGTTTTAAAATAATAAAAAACAATGATGTTGATGATGATAGTGAGTTTTGGTAGGATGAATTGGAATTTTGGAGGGAAGAAGAAGAAGAAATAACTTTGATATCTTGGGAGAAGAAGATATAAAGATTTGAATAGGAATAACTAATTAGAGTATATGATGAGGAAAAAAAATATATATTTTTGGATTTAATATGTGTTGTCCTTATTAACAAATTTATATTAAGATATATTAGAAATTAAAATTTATGAATTAAAATTGGACCTACTAAGACATATTTTGGGTTCAAATAGAATTCCCTCAATTAGCACTTGTCCTGTCCACAGTCCAGCCTGGCGGAACATCTATGTTTTGGGCTGAGGCCTGGTAGTTTGGGTCCAGCCAGGCTGTCCGGCTCAGGATGTCCTGGACTAGGTCCTTAGAGACCAGTCTGAAATTAACACGTTCATCCTTTGGATTTGATGGCCCAGTCTGTGGCCCAGACTATGATGGGACTTCTTCATTCACAAATGAAAATGTCCAAGTTGACAAGTGCTGCTTCCACTTCACATTAAATATTTTTCCTTTTTTAAAAAAAAGAAGAAAGCTAAAGTGTTGCTTCCCCATCACATTTAATATTTTCTTTATAAAAAAGAAGAAAGTTAAAGCACATTGAAATAAAAAAATTATTCAAATGCTCCACCTATATACAACCATGTTAAGTAGTTTAAAAAAGTTATCTAAAGGAGACTAAAAACTAAATTGTATGGCTCACGTTATATTAAATTTAAATTTATACATATTTTAATTCTTGTTCAATTTTGATGCAAATTTTCTAGATTCCTTAGCATTTTTCTATGAATAAAGCTTTCGACCCCAGTAGAGGTGCTGGGGTCATGTGTGTCGAGTCGGGATTGGCAAAAAAAAAAATTTATTTTTTTTTTTCCTTTTGTTTTCAGCGAATGGCGTGCTGCCACGTCACTGGGGGTCGGACCCCCACTGGGGGTCTGAAGCAAGGTTCTTTTTCTATATATACATCTAATATGTTAAGCCAAGGATCAAGTATTATTTCAATGGCTAAAAATTTTCTACTCTCACCCCCAAATACTTATAACTATAGAATTATATGCGAATATTAATGTGTAAGAATCTCAATCATAATCAAATGTTTTGTAACAGGAAAACAAAGAAACTTGAAAAAGAAATCTAACGGGCATTTCATAATTATAATAAACTAATTTGTCACATGTACATTAAAAGAAACTATAATAATACTAGAGACACCAAATATTTCACATATTTCACTATATATAATCACTACTCCTACCAAGATAGTGACCTTAACCATTTCCTTAGGAATGGTGATGGTCTATGTAGTGTTTTAGTTGATATCGTAAACTTATTCTAAAATAAGAACAACTAAAGAAGAACCCTCTTGTCAAAAAAAAACAAAAAAAGAAAAAGAAAAAAGCATAATTAGTGTCGTTACATTTAATTTTAGAAAGTAAAGTAAGGAAAAAAGAGTAAAAGAAAAAGAAAGAGAAATGAAAACCATGTGGAGGTTGAAAATGTGATTGGCTTGGGTTGGGAGCCTACTTCACAGTAGAAAGTTTAAACATGGACACTAACCTATGAACCCTCCACTCCTCCAACTTGAAAGATATGTGCAACCCACCTCTCTCTCTCTCTCTCTCTCTCTCTCTCCATTCAGAAATAAATAAGACTACAAATTAATCAAACTATCAAGTTATTAATGAATAATTCGGTTTTAATTTATTTAAAATTTGTTTTATTTCACATATTGAGACTCAAAAATCCATTAATTGAATGAAAAAATTTGAATCTTTACTTGTAATTAAGCCTCTATTTTGGGAAGTTGAGGTTGGGATTTTTTTAGTTAAAATAATCATAAAAAAATAAAAATAATTTTTTAGTCCAATAAAATAAAATATCACATTCAACCTATAATCATTATATTATTTTTCTGACAAAAAGTTTAAAATGTCAAAAAATTCTTTTCAAATAAAATGTTTTAACCTCACACTAAAATAATTAAAAAAAATTAAAAAGCCAAACGATGCCTAAGGCTTGGTTTGGGAAGTGAGTTGGCTTTTTGGCTTTTTAGCTTTTTTGGCTATTTTAGCCTGGGCTTACAAGCTTGGTTTGGGAAGGACTTTTTGGCTTTTTGGCTTTTTTGAGTTTTTTTGTGAGAGAAGAATGTAATGATTATGGGTTGGATGTGATGTTTTGTTTGTTATGGCTAAAATAGCCTATTTTATTTTTTGTGACTAAAATAGCCAAAAAAATCTGCAAACCCACTTGCCAAACACAGGCTAAATAGAGTCAATACAGTCAAATGATGGCACTTTTAAAAGCTTGTAAAGGAAATTAAAGTAAAGATCAAATTTTAATCAACTTCTCACCCTTTAAAAAAAGTGAAAAAGATGGAGATAATTGAGCTGCAACGTTAACCAACCAATGCCACGTAGCCTCGCAAGCACAAATTCCGATACAATCATAGGTAGCAGAAAGAAGGGGAGATAACAAATAAGTGGGTTTTTAGAAGAAGAAAAAAATCAGATTAATTGTAAATTTTAATAATTAAAGTTATAATTTTTTTTTTTATAATTCTGTAATTATTTTGAAAAAGTAGAGCTGATTTATAATTTCTCCCAAAGAGAATAAGGTTACGTGATTATCACTCTTCCAAAATTTTGACAAATTTAAATTTAGCAAATGTTAACGAATGTTTTATAAATTGTTCAATGAAAGATATTTTAAAATTAATCAAAAGTATATTGCGCTCTTTATTATTTGTATTTTTTAATATTTTAATAATATTTGTTAACAAGATGCTTTATTTTATTTATTTATTTATTTTATTAGCAAAGAAATATTATTTGTAACAGAAATATTACTTGATGAGTAAATATTAATTATAACAATAATATCATATGACTGTATTATTAATCAATAAGAGCTTACATATTATTAAGAAAAGAATTGTTCACTTAATTTCGTACATAATTTTTTTTATTGATCAATAATATTACCTGACAAATGTCACTAATTAATGAGAGTTTTTATATTATAATAACAAAATTTTAAAAATATCTTATTATATTAGTAAAAGACACGTATTGCCAATTTAATTTTAATTACATTTTTTTTTATTGATGTATAAAACTATGTAAAACATCATTGTTATTTAAATTTTTGAATAAATTATTTAGTAATTTTGAAATAATATTACATCCTATTGATTTTATTTTATGACACTTGTTCTATAAAAATAACAAAGTTTACTATTTAAAAATAATTAAAATTAAATTAGGAAAGTCTACCTCTAGTTATCTAAACGATACCTCAATATTTGTTATTTCCTCCGTTTTAAAATAATAGTTCATTTTTAAAAAATTTAACTTTTTTTAATAGTACAATTATGATACTTTAAAAAAATGATTTTTTAAAATTACCCTTTGATAATATATTTTTTTTTGGAGAATATTAATTGTCATAATTATACTTTCTAAGTTGTTAATGAATTTTAAAAAAAGTAAAATATAAAATTCATATTATTTTTGTTATCGTTTTCTTAAAAAAGAACTTATATTTTGAAACAATGAAAAATAGAATAAGAAATAAATATTTTAGTATGAAAGGAGTACAATCCGACACCCAACGTTAACATTTTTATTTTTTTAGGTTTCTGTTAGGAGTAATTAAAACAATAATAATCAACGTCTAACTCATTTTAAATTACATCATTATTTTTTAACGCATTTTTTTTTAAAAAAAAAAAAATTAATCATCTCCTGAAAATAAGCCTTAGTTTTTGCACCAAGAAAGCAAAAGAAAGATGGTGATGATGACGTCAGCAACAGAGGATGATGTGGGACAGGTTGGACAAGAATAAAATGATCACATGTCCGTTACGAGAGAATGCCGATGCACGCCTAGCAGATCGCCACCGTTAAAACAACTAATCATGGATCAGCCAATCATGACACCACGCTCCTGGCGTGTTTATTAACCGTGCGATCTATTTACATGGGTTATATATAACAATTAATATATCAATTGATAATGTGACGTAATTTAAAATATTTTAATATTTATAAGAGTAGTATTATATATATTAGTTAGCGTATTAATTGATGATATGGTATAATTTAAGATATTTTTTTTATTTGTAATTTATATAATGAGTAAGGTCAATAATAATGTCACCACTAGTTAATACATTAATTGCTGCATGTATACTAATTAGTATATTAATTAGTGTATGTAACACTACTATTAGCTGTATTATATTACATGCAAAAACAAATACTTTAGTTAAACAAGAAGCCATTTGATAGTATTACGCCTCGTTTGAGAATAAATTATTTTAATAATTTATTGAGTATTCATAAAAAGATATGCAGAAAAATAGAAAGAGTGATATGATAATTTATAATAATTTTTTAATTTTTATACTAAAATATATAATTGACAAACGAGATCTTAGAATAGAGTTACGTGATAGTTTAAGTAGTCTTACATTGTATTTGGTTTGAGGATTTAATTTGAAAAGGAAAAATGAAAAAGTATGAAAAATTAGATAAAATATAAGTATATTTTATTTACATTTCATATTTTTTTTCTTTTTCTTTTTAAATTTTTTTGTAAATCTCTCGATCAAATACAATGTTAAAATATAATTACATGTTACCTCAAATTTTATGTTAAATTATTAAAAGATAACAAGAAAAATAATAATTCGTGATTGTTCGATGATATAATCACATGTCCCTTGACCCATCACGCGTTGGTTTGGAACATGGGTTGGTTTTTTATTTTGACTTTTCTATTATTTTAATTTGAGATTAAAAAATTTTGTTTGGGATAAATTTTTTTTAATTTTTTAATTTCTGTAAGAGAAAAAATATAATAATGGTAATTTAGATGTGATATTTTTTTTTATTAATTTTTTAACTTATTTTCTTTTTTATAATAATTTTAATCTAAAACCAACATACCAAACATAGGTGTCGTTTGGGAAGTGGGTTGACTTTTTGATTTTTTGATTTTTTTGACTATTTTAATATGGACTTAAAAAACTTAGTTTGGGAATAACTTTTTAAATTTTTTGTAAGAAAAAAATATAATAATTATAAATTAGATATAATATTTTATTTATTATAATTAAAATAACTTATTTTATCTTTTATGACCAAAATAATTCCAAATCTATCCAAACTCACTTACCAAACCACGCCATAGTCTAGATAATTTTTGTAGTTAACTAGTGTCTCTTAAATTAATAATTAATTAATTAATTAAAGTGCGTCTCTGACCGTCCTGTCTGTCATGTTCCTTACTTTGGGTAAAGCAAATGCCTAACCATGCCACGCGCCTTCACGGCACGTGTCAATTATCAAATGCCGTTTTTACACGCTCTTGTTTTTTTATTTATAAATTTCATTAATTATTCAAATAGTTTAACACGAATTCTGAAAATAAAAATTTATAAACAGCTAAAACTCAAAAATATCTTTAAATTTAAAAAATACAAAAAAAACCCAATCAATTTTAATTACATTATGATTTCTTAAATTTTTTTAAAGAAATGAAACTCACTCTTGGTTATCATTTTCCAAAAACACTTTTCGGAAAATTCTACTTTTTTATTTTTTATATTTTTTTATTTTTACTGAATTTTTTTAATATTTTAAGTAATTTTTTTAATTTTTAGACATACCCAACATAAATATACCTAAAAAGTAAAAAAAAATGAAAAAAACCTTTTAAAAATTCACTAAATACCAAAAATACAGAAAAAAAATATGAGAATTCAGTACATTTTTTATATTTTTATGTATTTATTAATTTTTAAAAATATTTTTTCACAAATTTTTTACTTTTTAGATATGACGTGGGTAAGCCCGTAAAGGCCATAGCCCACTATGAACAACCCAAGCCCATCACTTGGAGCCCAATACATAACCCAGCTAGTGAAGTCCAGAACAGCTGTAATCCAACGTGGCATAAAGAGCCAATGACATTCAGACATACGGCAGGTAAAGGACAAGTCACATCAGCAGATAAAGATCTGCAAAGTTATTGCCACTGCACATCACCATTAATGCAGCACATCACAATATTTATTACGACAACACCTCTCCGTTCGAACAACGCCCCCTCACCCTGAACAAGGTAAGCTACAGCATAGACTTTCGGCCAAGGTGGCAGGTCGGAAGGGACAGCGAAATGATTACCAAAGGATATAAGCAAACGTTGAAGACAAGAAAAAGGTTAAGTTTTCTATCTCCAATTCATATCTCTACATTTCACTTCTCTCTCTCTCTAACTTGCTCGTCGGAGGGTTCGCTGGGGGACTCCCCGTTCCCCATTGAACTCCTGTGCAGGTTCTCAGGTGGGCTTGGCCATTCAGATAACGGTTAGAGAAACGTGGACCAATCCGACCCATTCCCTTTGGAACTCGTTGTATCATAACTGTATCATCAGTTGGTGCCGTCTGTGGGAAAGTTTTGCTCCTTGCGCCAGTTGTGTTCACTGTCGCCGGAAACCCTGTTCCAATACCCCTTTCTCATTACCCATCGAAGTGTATGGTCACGACTAGATCCATGGCTTCTCACCAAAATGTTGCCGACCACCAAACCGTCCCCCCCAATCCAAACAACCCACCACAATATTTCATCGAGCTTACCAACAGCATTAACCGCATGGCCGAGCAAAACCAAGCTCTGATCAATGCCCTACTCCAAAGAAACCTTCCTATGTCCCCTCCACCACCTCCCGATATTCCTCCTAACTACGAACAAGCCTCGAGCCATGCTATCCCGCGGCCTAATCCGCCCAACAGAGAAGGCTTGCAACCCCCTCCCTCAGGTATAAACCTGCCACCCCAGGGCCCACAACCATCGATCCTAGCACCAATCCTTAAAGGAGAGGCCAACAGCGTCCAGCCCCCGTTGCCCTCCGGAGGTGACCACATCCCTCTCTGGGACGCGGAACTCCGAGCCATGAAGCTCCAACTCCAAGGGGTCAGGCAGAACATCCAGCATAAACCCTCTACCACAGCAAACTCACCATTTGTTGCCTCCATCCGCGACAAACCTCTACCCCCCAAGTTCAAGATGCCCACCATCGACTCTTTTGATGGTACGACGGACCCAATCGACCATCTGGAGACTTACAGAACCCTCATGATCCTCCATGCATTCTCTGACGAGATCATGTGTCGAGCTTTCCCCGTGACACTGAAGGAGTCAGCTTGGTTGTGGTTCAGCCAGTTACCAGCAGACTCCGTCTCCACTTTCCAGCATCTCAGTGACTCCTTCCTCATCCATTTTATTGGAGCCCAGCGCCAGCGCTAGCGACACCTGGCAACCCAACTCCTCAACATTCGACAGACAGAAGGGGAGTCGCTACACAGTTTTGTTACCCGCTTCAACACCAAGGCCCTGCAAGTAGCGAAAAATGATAACAAGGTCATCCTCACCGCTTTCATGGCCGGTCTGCGGTCGTCTGACTTCCTGTTCTCCCTCTCTAAAAACCCCCCGACCTCCATGGTAACCCTACTCTCCAAAGCCCAAAAATACATGAATGCTGAGGATTCCCTAGCCGCCCGGCAAGATCCGATAACCAAAAACCCGACCCCCAGAGAAAAGAGAAAAGACTCTGAACCAAGAAACACCCAGTATAATAGCCAAACACCACACTATACCGACCGCCCCCCCCCCCGAGCTGACCGGTCGGCACCAACCTGACCGCCCGGTTGGTTCAAGCGGTACACACCCCTTAATTCCCCCATGGAACAAGTCCTCAATCAGATCCAGTGGGCCCACCCCCTTAAATGGCCCCACCTTCACGAACCTCTTCCAATCGGAAAGACCAGTCCAAATATTGCAGCTTTCACTAGGACCACGGCCATAACACCGATGAGTGCATTAACCTCAAAGATCAGGTCGAGACCCTCATACGCCAGGGACGTTTTAGCCGGTTCACGGACACCCGCCCTCAGCAGAGGCAAAGAACTGAACCTCTCAAAAACAACCGCCGGCGCACCCCCCCAACAGCCAGCCCAACCTAACCAAGGCCATGATCGCCCTCCACAGCAACCTCGGCCGCCAGGCAACCCCCCACCTGTTGGTGAAATCAGAGTCATTTCAGGCAGCCTTGCTTGCAGGGGACCATCCCGCTCAGCTCAGAGGGTAGAACTCAGGAAGATAAGGCAGGGTTCAGACAAAGCAGTTGCCACGGTTGATCGACCCTCCAAACAGCCTAAACAGTGGACCGAGCCTATCACCTTCACGGCCGCCGACTGTACAGGCATTCGCTACCCTCATGATGACCCTCTCATCATTTCTGCCCTCATCTCCAACTACAAGGTCAGACGAGTTCTCATCGACAATGGCAGTTCTTCAGACATCATCTTTCTCAACTACTTTCGCCAGCTCAAAATTAGAGAGGAAAGTCTGTCTCCTCTCCAAACCCCTTTGGTCGGTTTCACTGGCGACCAGGTCACCTCCATCGGCTCCGTCGATCTTCCCATCACGATCGGCGAGTACCCACGACAGACTACGAAGCTGCTCACCTTCCTTGTTGTCGACTGCCCATCCGCCTACAACATCATCCTTGGCCGCACTGCCCTAAATGCCTTCCAAGCTATCACATCAACTTATCACCTTGTCGTTAAGTTTCCCACCGATCTAGGAGTCTGGACTGTAAGAAGAGAGCAGACCGTGGCCAGGGAATGCTATGTTGCCTCACTAAAAGAAGTCAAACTGAAGGAAGCCATGATCATTGAAGGACTTGACGTTTGGATGAGGACGAGCTGGTCAGAGGGGAGCCCGTGGAGGAACTCGTTGAGGTTCCCATCGACCCCACCAACCCGGCGAAAATCGCCAGCCAACTGTCCCCCCAAGCAAAGGCCGACCTTACTGCCCTCCTGATTGAGCACAACGACGTATTCGCCTGGACCCACTTAGACATGTCGGGCATTGACCCTTCATTCATAACCCATCGCCTCAGCATTGAACCCCATTTCCGACCTTACCGCCAGAAGCAGCGCATTTTCCATCCGGAGTACAATACACTCATTGCCGCAGAGGTCGACAAGCTCCTTGAGGCACAATTCATCAAAAGCGTGGACTACCCTAGATGGTTGTCAAACGTGGTCTTGGTCCGCAAGAGCAATGGTAAATGGCGATTCTGTGTCGACTACTCAGACCTCAACCGAGCTTGCCCCAAAGACAGTTATCCTCTCCCCTGTATAGATCTGCTGGTCTACGCCACGGCAGGTCACTAGATGCTCAGCTTCATGGATGTCTTCTCCGGATATAACCAAATTCTGATGCACCCATCTGATTAGGAACACACCCCCTTCATTACCGACCGAGGCACCTACCACTACCAAGTGATGCCATTTGGACTGAAAAATGTTGGGGCCACCTACCAACGGTTGGTCAACGCTATTTTCCATCATCAGATCGGTCGAAACATGGAAGTATATATTGATGATATGCTAGTCAAGAGCAAACTCTCCGCTGACCATCTGACCGACCTACGAGAGACCTTCGCCACCCTACGGAAGTACCAAATGAAGCTCAACCCGGACAAGTGTGCCTTCGGCGTAGGATCTGGGAAATTCTTTGGTTTCATGGTCAGTCAGCGCGGCATTGAAGCTAACCCTAAACAGATCAAGGCCTTGGTTGAAATGCAGTCACCCAGAACGGTTAAGGAAGTTTAGAGACTCACTGGCCGAGTTGCCGCCCTTAACCGCTTCATTTCCCATGCAACGGATAAGTGCCTCCCCTTCTTCAAAGTTCTTCGGCAAACTTTTGAATGGACGACCGAGTCCGAAGAGGCCTTTCAGCAGTTGAAGCAGTACATGGCCAACCCCCCTTCCTTTCTCAAGCAATCACTGGCGAAACCCTCTTCCTCTACTTAGTCGTTTCAAGCACCGCAGTCAGTGCAGCTCTTATCAGGGAAGAATACTCTGTTCAACGGCCGGTCTACTACATCAGTCGGGCCCTCAGGGGCGCAGAGCAGAATTACCTACTGTTAGAAAAATTGTCCTTGGCCTTAGTCATCGCCTCCAGACGACTCCGTCCTTACTTCCAAGCCCATTCCATAGTGGTCCTCACCGACCAACCTTTGAAGAAGGTAATGCAGCAACCAGAACTCTCTGGCAGACTTATGCAATGGTCGGTGGAACTCAGCCAGTTTGACATCTCCTACCGACCTCGAATAGCAATTAAAAGGCAGACTGTCGCCGATTTCATCCTGGAGTTCACTAATCCTACCCTAACCACGGCCACTCCACCCCCACCAACCCCTACCGAGCCAGAGGACCCTCATTCTTGGACTCTCAATGTCGACGGATCATCCCGCAGAGAAGGCAATGGGGCTGGCCTCATCCTTACCGCCCCTGAGGATGGTTATTTCAAATGTGCTCTCCGTTTCTTATTCGATGCCAGTAACAATGAGGCCGAATATGAGGCATTAATAGCAGGGCTCCGCCAGGGACATTGGTGTCAGCCATATCCGAGTGTTCAGCGACTCTCAGCTCATTGTCGGACAAATTACGGGGGAATTCGATGCAAAGGAGGACATAATGCGGGCTTACAGGAATATTGCCCTTCCCCTTGTTCGCCTCTTCAATACCTTCTACATCCAGCACATTTCTCAGGCGAAAAACTCAAAGGCAGACGAGATGGCTCAGTTGGCTTCTGCAGACCAGTCCGACCTCAGTCATGGTGTCCATCTCGAGTACTTAGCCCACCCTGCTATTTCTCCCGAACAGTAAGAAGTGCAGTTCCTCCAGACTGAGCCCATCTCTTGGGCGTCGGACATCTTTCTATTTTTGACAACGGGGGAACTTCCAGATGACCAACAGCAAGCCGCCAAAGTTAAGGCCCGGTCTACCAATTACATCCTCGTCAGTGGTGTCTTGTACAACGTTGTTTTTCACGCCCGTACCTACGATGCCTTAGTCTAGCGCAAGCAACCTATGTGATGCGAGAAATCCATGAAGGTATCTGCGGTAATCATTCAGGCAGCCGGTCCCTAGCCCACAAAATCCTTTGCACTGGATATTTCTGGCCTACCCTCAACCACGATGTGACCGACTCCGTGCTCAAATGCGATAAATGTCAACACTTCGGCAACATCTCTCATGCTCCTCCCACCAAGTTGATCACACTTTGCAGTCCTTATCTGCTCGCCAAATGGGGGATTGATTTAGTTGATCCACTTCCCACCGGCCGAGGCCAGACCAAGTTCGTGATTGTCGCTATTGATTACTTCACCAAGTGGGTAGAAGTAGAACCCCTTACCACCATTACCGAACGGAACACAACCAAATTCATCTGGCAATCGTATGCAGGTTTGGCATCCCTCAAGCCATCGTCTCCGACAACGGCAAACAATTCGACAACGCCAAGTACAGGAAGTTCTGTGCAGACCTCCAGATCCAACCCTGTTTTTCCTCTCCAGGTTATCCCCAAGCCAATGACCAAGTCGAGGTCACCAACCGTTCCCTTCTGAAGATCATCAAAACTAAGCTAGAAGCTGCTAAAGGACTTTGGGCTGAGGAATTACCGAATGTACTCTGGGCTTACCGTACTACTGCTCAGACTTCCACTGGGGAGACCCCCTCTCGCTTAACATACGGCGCTGAGACGGTTATTCCAGTAGAAGTCGGTTTGCCTACCCCAAGGGTTTTACATCCAGATCTAGAACTAACTGAAGAACTCCATCGGGCAGATCTAGACCTAATCGAAGAGCTCAGAGAAACCACTGCTGTCAGATTGGCCTCATAGCAACAGAAAATGAGAACACACTACAACCGCAAAGTCCGACCAAGGGAGTTCGCTGTAGGGGACCTTGTCTTGAGAGAAATAACTCTTGCTACCAAAAATCCGACTGAGGGTAAACTGGCAGCCAAATGGGAGGGACCTTACGTTGTGAAAGCCCGACCACGTCCAGGCACTTACCGACTTTAGGACATGGAAGGTCGAGAGCTCCCCCACCCATAGAACGCTAAACACTTGAAGCGCTACTTTCAATAAACTCCTACCTTTTTATTGCTCAGTTATTGAATTTTTTTTTTTTTTGACGAATTTACACACATGAACATACTTGTTCTCCCCTGGCATAATGTAAATGTCGATCAGCTGGATCGCACTTTCCATGACAACAATTTTATATCTCAGCTATCTGTGTTTTGTCTCAATAACATTTTTGTTGCAGCACTTATTAAAAAGCCTCAGCCAAACTGAGCACCACCATCCTCAGCCAGACCGATCGCCAAAAAGCCTCAGACAGATCGAGCGCCAACAGTCTCAGCTAGACCGAGCACCAAAAGCCTCGGCCAGACCGAGCACCAAAAGCCTCGGCTAGACCGAGCGCCAAAAGCCTCGTCCAAACCGAGCGCCAACAGCCTCAGCTAGATTGAGCACAAAAAGCCTCAGCCAGACTGAGCACCAAAAGCCTCAGCCAGCCTGAGCTTTAAAAGCCTCAGTAAGACTGAGCATGAAGCACTCGGCCAGACCAAGCCTCAGCCAAACCAAGCATAACAAGTCTCAGCCAAACTGAGCGCCACAATTCCAGGTCCAAACTGAGTTACTTGCAACGTCAGTAAATCACAGCTTAGCCCCAACTGAGCACGCATACTTGTGGCATTAGTAGACACACTTAGTCACAATTCCAGGTCCAAGTTTTTACACCACTTTTCTCTTAGTCAAATTCCAACGACGTTCTTACATGTTTCCTTTACTAGTCAGATTATTTTCTTCTCCATCAACTTTTACAAGTCAACCTCTTTCCTTACTAGTCAAGCCTAACTCCAATAAACCATTCTCATCCACTTCAGCAGTGTAGCAAACACAAACTCATAATTTTATCACATTTTAAATTCCACTCTGCATTGAGGAATTCTTAACTTTACTCTGCACTGAGTTTTTATTACAAGTTCAATTTCACTCTTCATTGAGGAGCCTTTAACTTTACTCTGCATTGAGTTTTTATTACAGATTCACTTCCACTATACATTGAGGAGTTCTTAAATTTAGTTTATATTACAATTTTACCTCCACTTTGCAGATGCACACAAGCCACCATTCTCATTCATTTCAGATGCACAAGCACAGACAATCGAATGAAAACACAACTGAAATTTTATTTATTCACAAATTTGTACATAAGTTCATTACAGTAATTCAAAAACAAAAACAAACACATAAAAACAACTCTAAGTACAAGGTCTTCTTCAATACCCTCCTCCAGGGGGGGTCTGGGCCATATCGTCGTCATCAATTTGTACACTACTCAGGTCTAAGTCTGGGAACAGCTCCTCAGCTTTACGCTTGAACATCTTCCAACCACTGTCCCAAAACTCAGCCATTTCGTGTTTATAGAAGTCGGACCGTTGGAAGCTCTCAATAACTTCTGCCTCAGTTCTGCCCCCAGCGGTCGTCCTCGAAGGGCCCGCGCCCCCCAGGCTCCTCCCTCGCCAAGCTGCTAGTGACCGCGGCATCAACTGCCATCTGAAATTTAGAAGACCCCTTGAACTGATCCACTGCTGCAACACACAGATCGGGGTATGCCGCATTTTTAGAGGCTGCCTTAGCCCTTTCTTCCTTCAACTCTTTCTGCAGGGTCGCCCTTTCAGCAGCCACCTTGGCCCTCTCTTCCTGCAACTCCTTCTGCAGGCCCTTCCTCCCCTCCATTGCCTTAACACGCTCATCTTCCAGCTCCTTCTGCAGCCCAGCAATCTTCAGGTCTGCGTCTTTTTTTTCCTTGATCTGCTGGGCATGCAGATTTTCATTGCTGGTCATAGCCTCTTTAAATCGTTCGATGGCAACTGTGCAGTCCTTTTGAGCATCCCCCAGCTTCTTCTGCTCGCCTGCCAGTTGGAATTCGAGTGACACAACCTGGCGGCGCTCGTTCTCCAGCTCCAACTTGACCGCTCGCAGCTCAGCATGGGCACTCTCCCAACCTGCACGCTCCTCATTCAAACTTATAAGTTGAGCCTTGGCCTCGTCTACCTTCATCTTTACAGCCGCCGCCTTTCTCAGCAGAGCTCCTGCTAAGGTGGTTACCTCCATTTGTGCAGAGCATAACCCCCTCAGCAACTCAGCCTCATTGAATCTGGCTACTGAGCGCACAGCTGCCTCATCCACGATCCCCACAAGGCGATCTACACCTGCCCTGGCTGGGTCTTTTTCTCCCTCCAGCCGCCCAGCCATTGTGCGAGCGTGGTAGATCCCGATCGTCATCCTGACACCCCCTCATTGGGGCGCAGGACCCCCCTGGGGCTGTTCTCCTCTCCTTGGCTGAGGGCCAGTTGCCCCACCTTCTACTTGCACTTCGGGGGCGACCGTCGCCAATTCTAAGGCGATCTCTACCATTATTGGGACGACCTCCACTTTCTTCGAGGCGATCTCCACCACTTCTGGGATGACCACTCCTCCTAGGGTCTCCTCCATTCCCCCATTCTCTGCCTCCTTGGCCGTGCTAGTCTCTTCTGCCATCACTTCCCTCCTCCTCTTCACGGCAGGCTCTTCTTCACTCCTCCTCACTCTCCTCTTCTTCTTTACCACACCCTTCACCTCCATCTCCTTCAAAGCCCTCACCTTCAAAGGATCTATTGGGGGCGGTCGGGGCACAAATCCACCTAAGTCCTTTTCCTCCAAGGGTTTGGGGCGAGGTCGGATCCTCTCCCTCGCAATTGGCTTTGGCGGTCGGTCTTCCTGGGACTCTTTGAACTTACTGGCTTTGGCGAGGATGGCCATATCCTCAGCCTCTTGCGCTTTCCTCCTCGCCTCCAATTCAGCTCGCCCCATATTTCCTCCGCTCGGCTGAGGACCCAACCCCGCTCCAAAAAAGGCTGAGGGTTGAACGAGTTCGTCCCACCTGACCCCCTCCTTCTCCTGCTATGCCTTCACCTTCTTTATTCTCTCATCTGTCGCTGCTCCCAGTTTTGGCTCTATAGATTTGGTGGGCACTCTCCACACCGTGCGCACCCCAGCCCCTCTATTCGCAGACACATAGAACCACCGCGGCCTCCAACCTTTAATTGATGACGGCAGCCCCGCCACCAGACCCCTCCCTGCCGCCGCCTGCAACGTCACCCAAGTCTCTTGTTGTCCTGAGGCTTTATAACATGCGAAGAATTCGTTTACTGTCATGGCCGCCCCTTCGTTCGCCTTCGGCCACGCGCTTGCACAGGCCAGTACAATCTTCCATGCGTTGGGCATTAGTTGGCCTGGTGCCACTTCCAAACGGTTCAGGACATCTACCACCCTTACGGCAGTGGCAGCCTCAGTCCTCCCTTCAATGTTTCCTCGTAAAGGGCAAACTCCCCCGGCCTTGCATCGGATGGCCTTTCCGTTGACGTCAGCAACAATAATTCTATTTCAACAGGCACTTGGTATTTTTCGCGAATAGCCTCCAACTCCACCGCGGTAACCGTTGATTTGTCAGCCGGCGTGTACCAGTGATCTGGTTCCGCCTAGCTGATTGGCTTTGGAGCTGCTATCATGGTGGAAGCATGAGATCGTACCACCGGTTCCCCCACCCTCTCCATTTGCCTCTCCGTCCTATACTGCTCTGCTAACTCCTCTGCATCGTCATCACCAAGTGGATCCACCCTAACATTCACAGCTTCTTCTTGGGCCATTTCTATGGTATGTCTGTGAATCGCTTCGGGTGCAGGTGCAAGGAAATTGAAAAAATGTTGCAGAGGTCTATCATCAGCAACAAAGAAGTTAACACTTGGGATGTTTTGATTTTTCGCAAAGAAGTAGGTAAATCGAATAATGCCAAAAGCCCAAGGCTTGCTCCTATTCCAAGGGTCGCAATTAATTTGCGCCAGTTTGAAATTTTTCAAAACATCTGCCAAAACTATCTTTTCAACACCCATAATGACCTATCGTCTCATTTCTAATCCAACGCCTAATCTCCCCCCCACAAGATGTTGCCACGTGCACGACCATGATCCACTGTCTTTTCCCTTACCTTGTCTTTTCAATTTCAAATCACCACGTGACACGTCGCCTCTTGAGCCCTGCACCCTTCTACCTTACCCTTCGCGGTCGGTCCTCCTCGTAGTCAGCCCTTCCACTCGGCCAACCTTCGCGGTCAGCCCTCCTCGTGGTCGACCCTCCCACTTGGCCAACCTTCACGGTCGGCCCTCCTCGTGGTCGGCTCTTTCACTCGGCCACGATTCGAGGTCGGTCCACCTCATGGTCCTCCCTTCCACTTGGTCCACCTCGCGGTCGGTCCACCCACTCAGTCACCCCTACCGGTCGACCTCCATCCTGTCAATCTCTAACACCCTCATTCTCTTCATTAATATTCCCTTCGTTGGACTAAAGCTGCATTCGAGAATGGGGGACTACTGACGTGAGTAAGCCCATAAAGACTATAGCCCACTATGAACAACCCAAGCCCATCACTTGGAGCCCAATACATAACCCAGCTGGTGAAGTCCAGAACAACTGGAATCCAACGTGGCATAAAGAACCAATGACATTTAGACATACGGTAGGTAAAGGACAAGCCACATCAGTAGACAAAGATCTGCAAAATTATTGCCACTGCACATCACCATTAATGCAGCCCATCACAGCATTTATTACGACAACACCTCTCTATCGGAATAGTACCCCCTTACCTTGAACAAGGTAAGCTACAACATAGACTTTCGGCCAAGGTGACAGGTCGAAAGGGACGGCAAAATGATTACCAAATGATATAAGCAGACGTTGAAGACAAGAAGAAGGTTAAGTTTTTTATCTCCAATTCATATCTCTACATTTCACTTCTCTCTCTTTCTAACTTGCTCGTTGGAGGGTTCGCTGGGGGACTCCCCGTTCCCCATTGAACTCTTGTGCAGGTTCTCAGGTGGGCTTGGCCATTCAGATACAGGTTGGAGAAGCGTGGACCAGTCCGACCCATTCCCTCTGGAACCCGTTGTATCATAACTTTATCATCAAGATATATCTAAGTAAGGTGCATCTAAAAAAGTAAAAAAAAATGTTTAAAATTTAAAAAATATTCACTAATAAAAACAAAAAAATCCGAAAATCAAAAAATTTAGTTTTCAAAAAACTTAATTCAAAAAACTCAAACCAAACACACTGATTATGATTTCTTAAAATTACAATTCATGTAACACTTTGGCTTTGTTTGAGATGCAGGTTAATTTTTTGACTTTTTAATTATTTTAGTTTAGGGTTAAAAAGCCTCATTTAAGATAAATTTTTTAGTTTTTTTGACTTTTGTGAGAGAAAAAATAAAATGATTATGGATTAGATGTGTATTTTATCTTATTAGGCTAAATAGTCTGTTTTATTTTTTTGTAACTAAAATAACCAAAAAATTAAAAACTTTGCATGCCAAACGAAGATTTTATACTAATCTTATTTTTAAAGATGATTTAAAAAATACAAATCGAAGATAAAAAAGTTTGTCGTACATTTTATATTAAAGTGTATATTTTGTCATTAATTAATTACATATCTAAACACTATGTATATTAAATGAAGTCAAAGTATTACACATTTAGGGTTCGTTTGGAAAAAAAAGCCCTGGGTTTTTTAGCTAGTCACAAAAAAATAAAATAGGCTTTTTAACCTAATAAAACAAATCATCACATCTAACTCATAATCATTAGTACATTTTTTCTCTCACAAAAGTTAAAAAAAATTAAAAAGTTCATTCCAAACGAGACTTTTTAGCTCCATGCTAAAATAATTAAAAAGTTAAAAAGTCAACCCACATCTCAAACGAACCATTAGAATTTTTCTTGTTGGAAAAACTAAATAGGCTTTTTAGCTCCAGGCCTCCGTTTGGAAAGTTGTAGGGTTGGGCTTTTTTGGTTAAAATAATCACAAAAAAATAAAATCGGTTTTTTGTCACGACCCGCTCCCCGTACCCAAAGGTTAAGTATCGTGATGGCCAGTAACTGAAGTTACTTCCGGTCAATTCTTAGACAAACAAATAAACGTGAGCAGAAATAATATTTAAATGAGGGTACCAAAATAATTATTGGAGTTTCTATTTTTATTATAAAATTTATTGACAAAAAAAGACGATATTTACATATAAAAATATCATAAAAGTGTTGTGTGTGTCTATTCCGGAGCCCCGCATCTAAGACTTTCCAAAAGCTATTTCTGAATTGCATTATTTCCTGAAAATTGGTAAATAGCTATAAGCGCATGGCAGAGTGAGAAATATTATACCAAAAGTATAAGGGGCACAAAATAACCATGGATAGTTATGTAACTAAAATATTTAAGATAACCTAGTCTGAACAAATAATCATTTAAGTAGCAAAACTGAGATTATGTAAATAAATAATCATAATTACGGTACCGAACAGAACAGAACAGATGTCACAGAAGTGACAATCAGAACAGAGGTACAGATTCAAAAGGTGGCTCGTACAGATTATAGAGGTAGCTCCCACAATAGTGTAGCACTTATCTCCGCACAGCACTTTGCTCCACACCAGAAATCAGAGAGTCAATGGATCCATGACAGACAGAAGGCCACCAGGTGACCAAACAGAGACTAATGGTTATTTAAGTCCCCAAGGCATAGGACTCCCGTGGTGATACTTACAAAACATAATTGTTTGTAAAATTATTGTCAAATATTCTTTAAAATATAAATAAATATATCCATAGGTTTCATTTTAGCAAATAGAGGTCAGAAATTAATCAACGTAACTAAAATATTAATATAATTTATAATAATTTATAAAATATAACTTGTATAAAATAAATCTGGTAAATCAAAACATACGTAAAATATATTATAGTAACTCAAGGTATAATATAACTCATTTTAACTTTAATACCTCACTCTTTCTTTCCACTACCAAAGACCTTCTCAGCTTCCATTATTTTCTTTCCCTTTCTTCATTTCAGTTTTCCTTCTTTTTCTTTCTCTCTCTCTTCTTGACCTTTTCTTTCCACCCAGGTGAATCACCTTCACTCTATTTACAGGGAGGTAAGCACGTTCGCTGGCCACATGTATCTTGCCCAGATTCAATTAGATTTATATTTATCTTTAATAAATATTTAAGAAAATTATACTTTGATTCAGTTTTTTAATATAACTATATAAATAAATTAATCCCTAATTAAATTACACTCTATCGTATATCAACAATAAAATTAATTATTTATTTTATTATCACACCCATTATTATTATTATTATTATTATTATTATTATTATTATTTATTTAATAATATATTATCACATATAACTATAATACTAGTATAAAATTTAAGGAACAATTTAAATTTTCGAGTTGTTAAATTTTTTAGTTCAATAAGACAAAATATCACATCTAACTCATAATCATTACATTATTTCTCTCACAAAAAGTCAAAAAAATTAAAAAATCATTTTCAAACGAGACTTTTTAACCCTAAACTAAAATAGTCAAAAAATCAAAACCTAAAAAGCAAACACACTTTCCAAACGGACTATGCTTTTAACCATGCATATTTTTTTTTAGATGAATCAGCAAATATGAACATCTATTATAATTTTAAACGGACTATGCTTTTAACCATGCATATTTTTTTTAGATGAATCAGCAAATATGAATATCTATTATAATTTTAAGTACAACTAAAATATAACCTAGAACTCATTTATACAAATGTAAGATAAAATACATTTAGATTCAATATATACATATACTTTCATGAATTTGTTTATTAGAAATTATTAAGAGCTCTAGAGTTAAGGTCCTAAATGCAGTTTTAATGATGTGAAAATTAAAAAAATAAATTAATTAAAATTGAAACTAAAACTAAAACTAGAACGTTATATCATATGAAATTCACCACAAATTAAAACTTTTGAAACTTACCAATTAGACCTCTCGAACTTTTTTGATTTGCTTATAGGAATGTTAGGTGTGTCTTTCAATCAATGTGTCATAGTCATTGGTACACATGGCAAAGAAATGCTTAACAGTTAACTCACGAGGATTTCATTTTGGCCAGTTTGATTCATACAATATGAGAGTTTTTTTTTTTGTTTTTTTTTTTTAATTTTAAGAAAATAGAATAAATAGAGTGTTGATTGTACTTTGTTCATGCAAAATAACAAATTGGAAAGAAAAAAAAAATCGAAATTATATCATGAATTGGATTTGGTAATCATTAAAATTGTTAGAAAAGAAGAATTTTGTTTATTAAATTTCGTATATTATCTTGGCATTATATTAGTGTTTGTTGGAAGGCTCGACTAAAATGTTATACCATTACTCATGAGAGGGTAATTTGTAAACAAATTGGGCCGAGTTAGGAAAAGTTTTCTTTGAAAGTTGGGCGGCGCAATGGGCCGAGATAAGGGCTGGTATAGCTCGGTCTTAGGCCAAGAAGACATCTCATATTTCAGATTTAGGCCGAACTATGGGCCGAGGTGTTTGGGCTTCGTAAGTTGGACCTCGTCCTTGTTAGTTCGGTTAGAGATTGCTGTAGTTACCTCAGTCTAAACAGACAAAACCGAGGTAACATCAATAGCGAGGGCCGAGCTGTGTATAGTTCGGTAGGGTGGCATTCGATAGATCGGCTTTCGATCACACGGTCTGAATAGCAGGGGACCGAGATAAAGCAGTTCGGTCAGAAATGTATAACCGAGGTAAAGGGTTCAGCCATCTCACTTGGCTTGTAGTGATGAGACTCCTAGGAGGACTCCGTTAAGGAGAGTTAGAGTTCTACTAGGATTGTGTAAACCATCTCACTTGGTTGGTAGTGAGTAGGAGTATGACTCTCAAGAGGACTCTGCTAAGGAGAGTAGAGTCCTACTAAGATTGTGCAAAACCATCTCACTTGATTGATAGTGAGTAGGGTGTGTGATTCCTAGGTGGACTCTCATAGGGAGAGTTGGAATCCTACTAACTAGGATTGTGCCAAAGTAAAATCTATAAAAGCTCATGATCAGACCTATGAACAGGTATCCCAATTCTTACTCTAGAATACACAGAGTTTATTGTCTATTGTCTAGTTGCTGACTTAGGCATCGGAGGGGTTTCCGGCACACACCCGTCGGTTAGCCCACGTTTATGTTTTCAGGTGGCAAAGCAACGTTGTTTGGAGGAGTGCAAACTTGATCAACAGGATCATACGAGAAGAATTATTTCGTGCTCGTACAATTGGCACCGTCTGTGGAAATTTCACAAAGAGCAAAACCTCTTGATCAAGTTTTCCTCTCTAGTTGGAAGCAATGGCGCACAATGAAGACTTGCCGCAATCTGCTATTGATGGGCAAACACCGGAAGGGGGTGGGAGGCGCGAAGGTTTACTTTCTATCCCACCCATAGCGGAATTAGATCCCCAGTGAAGGAATTCGTAGAGAAAAGCAAGAGAAAGACAGGGCTCAAGTCCACACCGCTCTTAAAGCCCTGACAGACATAGGCGGAATATGGATCCTCAGGTTCTTGAAGATCGCGTAAGGGAGCAAAACGAAGTAATAAGAAGAATGGCGGCTGACATAGAGACGATGAAGCACCAGATAAAAGGCAACACACACTCTTGCCACTCAGAAGATCAGACAAATCACACTATCACAAACTGAAAGTAGAAGCCTCAGGTCAAACGATACACAATCAAAGACTTCTAGGACACGCTACTCCAGGCCTAAGAGAATGAAGACTGAAAGGGCTCGAAGGAGAAAAGACACTCAGGCTCGCGACCCCTGCAGAGTCTCCGCACTACAACGATTGGTTCCTAAAACACATGAGAGTGTCGAGGTCGGAATTCCAGAGCCATGCCTTGCTTATGAACCAGCAGACAAAGCGTTAGCAAGGTTGCAGAGCTCATCGTTCGTTCCGACAATAGAGAACGCACCATTACCCTCAGCCTTGGTGACCTGGGTTTAACGTGGTTTGAGAGGTTGCCAGAAGGTAGCATAGCTTCGTGGGCACAACTAGCGGAGGCATTTGTGACCAGATTCAGAACGAACACCAAGGTGGAGTTCGGCACAAACAGCAATGTCGAACAGAACACCTTTGACAAAAGTTAGCACGGTTGACAAGAAAGACTAACCAAGTAAAAAGTCTTTGCCTAACTAGGGGCAAAGTGGATTGGCAGGATTGACCAACTCTTTCTAAACAAAATCAGAGCTGGCCGGAATAACCAATTTTGAGCTATCTTCTGCTAGGATTAGGATTAGGGCTGAAGAGGTTGGCTAAAAAAACCAACATTTCTCCTAAGCCGAGGATAAGGATCCAGGCTGCAGGACGTTTGGCTGGAAAAACCAAACACTTCGCTCAGAGTTGGCCGGAATAACCAACTTTGAGCTCTCTTCAGCTAGGATTAGGATCTGGGCTGAAGAGGTTGGTTGGAAAAATCAACACTTCTCCTAAGCAGAGGATAAGAATCCAAGCTGCAGGACGTTTGGCTGGAAAAACTAAACACTTCGCTCAGAGTTGGCCGGAATAACCAACTTTGAGCTCTCTTCAGCTAGGATTAGGATCTGGGCTGAAGAGGTTGGCTGGAAAAACCAAACACTTCGCTCAGAGTTGGCCGGAATAACCAACTTTGAGCTCTCTTCAGTTAGGATTAGGATCTGGACTGAAGAGGTTGGTTGGAAAAATTAACATTTCTCCTAAGTCAAGGATAAGGATCCAGGCTGCAAGACGTTTAGCTGGAAAAATCAAACACTTCACTCAAAGTTGGCCAAAATAACCAACTTTGAGCTCTCTTCAGCTAGGATTAAGATCTGGGCTGAAGCGGTTGGCTGGAAAAACCAACACTTCGCCTAAACCGAGATAAGGATCTAGGCTGCAGGAAATTGGCAGGTTTGACCAACAAGTCTTTGCCCTACTGGGGAGCAATCAAGAAGTTTGGCAGGAATGACCAAGCATTTAGCTCTTCTTTAAGCCGAGATAAGGATCCGCGCTGAAGAAGGTTGGCAGGTATGATCAACAAAATTTTTTAAACTCTTTCGCCGGGATGATAGTTACATCGGCCAAATCAGGTTGGCAGGTATGACCAACAAAATTTTTGGAACTCTTTGACTGGGAAGATGGTTACCTCGGCCAAAGCAGGTTGGCAGGTATGACCAACAAAATTTTTTGAAACTCTTTGGCCGGGATGATGGTTACCTCGGCCAAAGCAGGTTGGCAGATTTGACCAATAAATTTTTGAACTCTTTGGCCGGGATGATGGTTACCTCGGCCAAAGCAGGTTGGCAGGTTTGACCAACAAATTTTGAATTCCTGGACCAAGATGATTATCTCGGCCAAAGTAGGTTGGCAGGGTTAGTATAAACCGAGTTAGTCTACTCAGCGAGACACAGAAAGAATGACTGGCCATACGATTACAAACTCGAAGGATATATACGTTAAAGGAAAAAAAGCAGGGCTATTCAAATTTTTGGCATGACGGTGGTAACAAGAGAACGAGGATATTGGGAGCACGCCATGTATCCTGGGAATGACGTCGTACCAGATTAGTGGAAGAACATGTTGAGCAACTGACAAAGCTTATTGGGGGCCGAACAAACTTTTTAGCTCGGCAAAGTAGGGCGTTCTTAGCTCGGCTGGAGGAAAAGTAATCTCAATCATACTACGCAGATGGAATTAAGGGGCAATTGAGAGGGTAATTTGTAAACAAATTGGGCCGAGTTAGGAAAAGTCTTCTTTGAAAGTTGGGCCGCGCAATGGGCCTAGATAAGGGCTGGTATAGCTTGGTCTTAGGTTAAGAAGACATCTCATATTTCGGATTTAGGCCGAACTATGGGCCGAGGTGTTTGGGCTTCGCAAGTTGGACCTCGTCCTTGTTAGTTCGGTCGGAGACTGCTGCAGTTACCTCGGTCTAAACAGACAAAACCGAGGTAACATCAATAGCGAGGGCCGAACTGTGTATAGCTCGGTAAGGTGGCATTCGATAGATCGGCTTTCGATCACACGGTCCGCATGGCAGGGGACCAAGATAAGGCAGTTCGGTCAGAAATGTATAACCGAGGTAAAGGGTTCAGCCATCTCACTTGGCTTGCAGTGATAAGACTCCTAGGAGGACTCTGCTAAGGAGAGTTAGAGTCCTACTGGGATTATGCAAACCATCTCACTTGGTTGGTAGTTAGTAGGAGCATGACTCTTAGGAGGACTCTGCTAAGGAGAGTAGAGTCCTACTAGGATTGTGCAAAACCATCTCACTTGATTGATAATGAGTAGGGTGTGTGATTCCTAAGAGGACTCTCATAGGGAGAGTTGGAATCCTACTAGAATTGTGCCAAAGTAAAGTCTATAAAAGCTCATGACCAGACCTATGAACAAGTATCTCAATTCTTACTCTAGAATACACAGAGTTTATTGTCTATTGTCTAGTTGCTGACTTAGGTTTCGGAGGGGTTTCCGGCACACACCCGCCGATTAGCTCACGTTTGTGTTTTCAGGTGGCAAAGCAACGTTATTTGGATGAATGCAAACTTGATCAACAGAATCATACGAGAAAAATTATTTCGTGCTAGTACAACTCAATATTGTGCCACAAAATATAAAAAATTAAACATAAAATATCACAAGTCTTATTTTTATATTAATCAATTTATCACAAAATAACATAAAATAGCTCAAGAATTGAGAAATTTTGTACAATACTATAAGAAATCAAAATGTAGATAATCGGTAAAGAGTTGAATCTTATTACAATCAATGAGATCGTGATATTCTCAAATCCTAGAGACAAAATCGTCTATGGTAGAAAGAGTCAATTGTGAGAATAATTTTGGATCATTGCTCCATTGTGATTACAATTGCGATCGAGGATGATTAAGATCGCCGCCATTCAAGATCAAAATCACTATCGTTGCATTGAGAAAGAATTAAGAACTTGTAAAGAGAGAGAATTGATTGTGAGATCAATGCCTATCTCAATATGTATAATTCTTGCTGCTCCATTATTTGACGATTACAATTTGATATAGTCGTTAGCAATTTTGCAAAAATGATACTTGCGTAAATACAATAATATTGTCAAAATTTGATATATTGATTCTATAAACAAGTTAAATTATAAGTTTGACATTACTATTATTTTAGCAATAATCAGTAAAGAATTGAAATGAGCAAAAAATTAAGATAGAGTTTTGCTTCAAAGAATTTGATTTCTACATTAGCAATTCAACGATGCTAAGTAACTTAAAATTTTATGATTTAAATGGCTCAAATCACTCAAAACGACGTCGTTTTGATAGATTTTGAGTCCAAAACGACGTCATTTTGACATATTTGAGCCATTTGAGCCACAAAATTTTTCACTACAAAACATTTTCCTTAACAATTTACCAATTTACCTTGGATGATGAAGCACAACATCAGCTGATCTGTTAATCGGACGGTAAGGATTCAATTCCACGTGTATACGTCAATTTTGTTGGCATAGGTTTAATTTAAGAGCTTGACTAAAAATTAATTTTTGACTTCTAATTTATTTTGAATCATCGCACTTATTTATTTATTTTTATATATTTAAAAAAAACTAAAAATAAATTAAAATTTTAATTTTTAATCAATTTCTCAAAACAGCCCATAATATTCCTCTGTAACAAAAATAAATAAATAAATAAATAATTCCTCTCATTTTGGTCCCACAATCTATCTTCCAAAAAGTAAAAGAAAGCGACACTCACTATTCCTTCCCAGGAAAGCGGGCTGACTCATCATCAGTCCTTCATAGAGACAAAAAACAATATCAACACTGATTAGGCAACTTTATTATCAATTAAACCTTATTAAATAAAATAGTAATAATGAGAAATATTTTTTAAATAATGCTATATGAATCAATTAATATAATAATTAGTGTACTAACAGATAATGTAACATAATTTTAAAAATTTTAAGTATTTATAATTTGTATAATAGATAAAATCAGTAATAATGCCATAACATATGTTAATACACTAATTGATACATGTAGCTTCACCGATATTTTTTACTTACTTTCTTAATGCTATGTTTGATTAATGGATTTGTTTAGAAATTTAGAAATGAAAAGAAAAAAAATGTGAAATAAGAATGAAATATAATTATATACACATTTTACATAGTTTTTTTTTCTCTTTTTCTTTCCCATTTTTTATCACAATTTATGAATCAAACACAGTTTAAATTTAATATAAATATATTTAATTCCATGAATTTGATATAAATTATACTAACTTCCTTTTTAATAAGATTAAAGCCATCAAATAATGAGTAAACATGTAAACAAACAAAAGTAAATACCTATGTTAGTATAAACAACACGATAAAATATAACTTATATGACTTACAAACTATTGATGGAAAAAAATTTAAGTAGTATATGAATTAAATTATTGAGAAAAATTAATATAATTTCAAGAAAAATAAGTTTATTTTACCCAAAATAAATAAATAAACTAATTTATCAAAATTTTAAAAATAAAAAAGAGAATAATCTCCCTTTATATCCGTAGTCCATCTCTGTCGGTTGACACACAACAACTCCTTCACTTCACTTCACTTCACTGTCATGGCTTCACTTCCCTGCAAATCTCTCTTCTTGTCACTCTTCTTCTTCTTCTTCGTTACAATCCAAACCTTAGCTGTTTCAGCTGATGAGACGGTCAAAACATACATATTCCGAATCGACAGATTCGCTAAACCGTCCATCTTCCCAACTCACTACCACTGGTACACCACCGAGTTCACCGACCCAACCACCATCCTCCACGTATACGACACCGTTTTCCATGGCTTCTCTGCTTCTCTCACTCCAGCTCAAGCCGCTTCAGTCCTCCAACACCCTTCCGTCCTCGCTTCCTTCGAGGATCGCCGGAGGCACCTCCACACAACTCGCTCGCCGCAGTTTCTCGGCCTGAGAAACCAGCACGGTCTCTGGTCCGACTCCGACTACGGCTCCGACGTCATCATTGGATTGTTCGATACCGGAATTTGGCCGGAGCGCCGGAGTTTCTCGGACTTGAATCTCGGCCCGGTTCCGAGTCGGTGGAAAGGGGTTTGTCAAACCGGAGCGAAATTCACTTCGAAGAATTGTAACAAGAAGATCGTCGGAGCTCGATTCTTCTCCAAAGGCCATGGGGCGTTCGTCGGCGGAATCAACGAGACGGTTGAGTTCATGTCGCCGAGAGACGCCGACGGGCATGGGACCCACACGGCGTCGACGGCCGCCGGGAGACACTCGTTTCAGGCAAGTATGTCTGGGTATGCCGCCGGAATAGCCAAAGGAGTTGCTCCGAAAGCTCGATTGGCTGTGTATAAAGTTTGCTGGAAAGACTCTGGTTGCTTCGATTCCGATATCCTCGCCGCCTTCGACGCTGCCGTGAACGACGGCGTCGATGTGATTTCGATATCAATCGGGGGCGGCGATGGGATTTCTTCCCCCTACTATCTCGACCCAATTGCCATCGGAGCTTATGGAGCTGTTTCGAGAGGAGTTTTCGTGTCAGCATCAGCGGGAAACGATGGGCCTAATGGAATGTCGGTGACGAACCTCGCTCCGTGGTTGACAACAGTCGGCGCGGGAACAATTGATCGGAATTTCCCCGCTGATGTGGTGCTCGGAGACGGAAGGAAACTCGCCGGTGTATCGTTATACGCCGGAACTCCGTTGAATGGGACAATGTATCCTCTGGTTTATCCGGGTAAATCAGGGGTACTCTCATCTTCACTCTGCATGGAAAATTCACTCGACCCGAATCAAGTGAAGGATAAAATCGTGATCTGTGATCGAGGAAGCAATCCTCGAGTCGCGAAAGGATTGGTGGTGAAGAAGGCCGGCGGTGTGGGAATGATTCTCGCTAATGGGGTTTCGAACGGTGAAGGGTTAGTCGGCGATGCTCATCTGATTCCGGCTTGCGCAGTCGGTTCCGATGAAGGCGAAGCGATTAAATCCTACCTTTCATCATCTTCAGTTGCAACGGCGACTGTGAATTTCAGGGGGACTATAATCGGAATCAAACCGGCGCCGGTGGTGGCTTCGTTCTCCGGGAGAGGACCAAACGGGTTGAACCCGGAAATCTTGAAACCCGACTTGATTGCTCCTGGTGTCAACATTTTAGCAGCATGGACCGATGCGGTTGGCCCAACGGGTTTGGATTTGGATCCCCGAAAAACCGAATTCAACATTCTATCGGGTACTTCGATGTCTTGTCCCCATGTAAGCGGTGCCGCGGCCTTGCTCAAATCGGCCCACCTGGATTGGAGTCCGGCGATGATAAAATCAGCAATGATGACAACTGCGAGTATAACCGATAATCGGTTCCAACCCATGACCGATGAATCGACGGTTAAACCATCGACGCCATACGATTATGGTGCAGGTCATGTTAATCTGGATCGGGCCATGGATCCGGGTCTCGTTTATGATATCACAAACAGTGATTATGTAAACTTTTTATGCGCAATTGGGTACGGTCCAAAAACAATTCAGGTGATCACCCGATCACCTGTGAATTGTCCGGCGAAAAAACCTTCACCAGACAATTTGAATTATCCTTCTATGACCGTGTTGTTTTCGAGCTCGAGTGGAGCTGTTTCGAGAAAGAGTTTTATTCGGACCGTGACAAATGTTGGGCCGGTAAACTCGGTTTACAGAGTGAAGGTTGAAACGCCGAAGGGGGTGGCGGTGACGGTGAAGCCGGCAAAGCTGGTGTTCTCGGAGAGAGTGAGGAAGGTGAGCTTTGCGGTGACTGTAACGGTAGACAGCAAGAATCTGGTGTTGGATGACTCGGGTGCTGTGTATGGATCACTTTCTTGGTTCGATGGAAAGCATGTGGTTCGGAGCCCCATAGTGGTCACCCAAATTGAGCCCTTGTAATCTATTTTGATCATGTGGGCTTGATTAAGGATCGGACAGTGGTGTACGTTTGATGGGGGAGAGTTTAAAGTGCAAAGTTAGGCTGCAGTGTATTGTAGCATAACTTGCTACCACTACTAGAACTCATACGCTGTTTTTAGGTGTTTTGAGGAGGGTGTCTGTTGTGTTTAATTAATACCTTTAATTATTTTCGTTTTGCTTTTCTTTGTTTTTTTTTTTTTGTTTTGTTTTGTTTTGTTTTTATTTATTTAAGCTCATAATGTGTATGATTGTATTTGTCATATAATATTGGTTTAACAAGAAAAAAGGTCTGAATCAATGTTGTTAAATCTCATGCTGTTAAGTATCATTGTTGGAAAATAATTTCGTATTTTCAAATTCTTTTTAGTTAATGTTATCATGGGAGACAAATGTATTGCTAAGCTATTTTGGTTAAAAAACTATGTAGGCGATCGATATGAATTTAAATTGTTGAGGGTTAAGAATATTGTGCGCCTAATGTAGTTAACCATTTAATTATGCATAGAGAGTAAAAACTATTATATATGAACATTCAACAAATTGATTATCAACTTTGTGGTTTGTACATTAATTTTTCATGTAAAAATGGTGAATGGGGAGAACGGCAGCTGGGTTTGTGTGGCAGTGAGCTTAATTTTTGGGTCCCCAGTGAATGTATGTCAACTCTTAATTTGAACACGTGACTTATGATAATAGGTCCGGAGAACAATTTTTAAAATTTTTAGACATACCTAACTTAGATTTATCTAAAAAGTGAAAAATTTGTGAAGAAAACCTTTTAAAAATTCACTAAATACTTAAAATATTAAAAACATACCAGAATTCAGTATATTTTTTGTATTTTTATGTATTTATTAATTTTTTAAAATATTTTTTCACAAATTTTTTACTTTTTAAATACATATAAGTACGATGCATGTAAAAAGTAAAAAAAATGTTTAAAATTTAAAAAAATATTCATTAAAAACAAAAAAAATACGAAAATCAAAAAATTTAACTTTCAAAAAACTCAAACCAAACACATTGAATAGGTCCGGAGAAGTATGAAGAGATAATTCTCCACTCTACTTCTACTGCTAACACACTAACTCATAGATAAATAATAATAATAATAATAATAATAATAACCCACCTACTTTCCTTTAATCAGGAATGTTTGTCGGTTATATTTAATATTAAGTCGGATCTTTACATCTCATACTAGAAAGGTGGAGTTTCACACTCAGCAGTATCTAACCTACTGCTTAAAGCAAATCTGATATCCATCTTTATGTTAATTAAGGAGACCAATTTGTTGAAGATCTCTTATAAAATGTCTTTCAAGCTTTGATTCAAATTTTAATACATTTATCAATGGGATTGTGGAGCAGCCTATTAGTATCTTAACTACCAACCTAAATATAACATATATATATATATATAGATTGTGCACATCAGCTGTGAAATCCAACTTGTAATCCCTCCTACTAATAAAATATTATTTCTCATTGAGAAACGTTATCTGTTATTGATCTATTTCATTATTATTTTGTATCATCGCCTACGTGGATACTCATTATTAGTTCCTCGTTATGAAATAATTAACAAATAATATCATGCCATGCATCTCAATGATATAAACAGGTAAAAAAGAGAGAGGGAGGGTGGGGGGTGGTAATATATTACTCATTTTCCCTATTTCAGGGGAAGGGTACATGTATTGTGCTTGCATGGTTGATTAGTAAAGTTTTAGTTTGTTTGTTTAGTCATGTATCTTTTTTCATAATTAGAAGCAAATCAAACCAAATTAAATTTTATGCTGCAATTAGATTGGGTTATATGTATCCTTTTCATAATTTCACTATCTAAAGAATTATACAGTTAATTAAATTAAATAATGTAGAGAAAAAAATAGTATATATCAATAATACAAACTGACAGGAAGTCTAGTGAGTGGTCCTTTAATTTGAAGGGACACGGCAAGTGTTCATCGCTTGCATGCTAATTTGGCTTTTTCTTTGAAAATGGCCTATTTCACTACCTTGCAAGTCATAATCTTTGGCTTTATTAAAGTTAAAGAAGATAGGGAAAAAATAAGAGCAATGTAAATCCCAAATCTTCCCATAGCTAATGGAACAGCCAAATTAACTTGTTCATTGGAGTCACACTCAACCCAACAAGTTTTGGATTTGGCCACTCAGTGGGAAAATTCAAGTATCTTGAAAAGAAATGGACTAAAAAAAAAAAAAAAAGAGAATAATATTTTAGAAAAGCAAGGAAGTATGGAAAAAAGAAAAGAAAATGACAGAAAACGAAGAAATGCATTGATGTGAAGCTGTGTTACAAGTCTGTAATGACTTGAGATTTATAATACTCATACTTAAAATAGGCCAAGATACAAGCAACAATGAAATCTGAGGCTAAATTTAAATGGCTAGAAACTTGTCAAGATCGAAGGGGTTTGAGATAGAGAATTATATCACTCTGTTAATCTGCAACATACTAAATGAAAATTGTGTACAAAGGACAATTATGCATAATATAGTTTACAAATTTAAAATTGTTGATTCAAAACATATGCCAACCAGCTGAAGATTTTTACTATCACATCGAAGATCATAAACAAAACCAACATCATATTGTGGGGAATGTAAGAACTATACCAACCCTATAATGTATTCATTGGATGAATTATGGCAATTGTGGAAAACTATGCCAGCATATGCCTTCTTTGCAGCTCTTGATGCAAACTGGGTCTGAAGAAAAGTGAAGGATTGTTATTGCGTCGACAAGGCGGGTGAGAAATATAAGGATGAAAGTAGAGGCTGCAGAGAAAACAAAAAGAATAAGAGTAGAAACTCTGCCTTCTAAAGGAGAGAACAAGCCAACCAGTTGTAGAGATTTCAGAAACATGATATCAATAGCCCAGACATAGTTCCAATTGGATGTAAGAATGTCTGCAATCCTCATGTTTAGAGCCTTCGCCACAAAGCAGCACACTAGATGGGCCTGCAAACAACACTGTACATGTAGATAACATTAATATAAATAACAAGTCTAAAAACTGATCACAAAATCAGCACAAAATGTATATGCAAGGATGAGATTGTTTATATGTGGATCCCATTTTGAATGCTCCAGCTGTGGGCCTTGCCATAACACGATCAACTTCAATTGATCAACATTAGTTTTTGCCTATGGTTACTTTGACACTGATCCCTATGTGTTTGGGTCTTGGCTTTGTGAAGGAAAAAATTTGAATTTTTACTGCATTCATTGTTACATGAATCAGAAATGCTGCAAGAAGATCTACACAGAGCAGATACTAAAAACTCCAAAGGGATGAGAATGGTAAGGTCCAGTATCAGTGTACCTGTATAATTTTGTTACACTTTGCCTGTGGTTATAGTAGGCATTTAAAGCAGGCCCATCTCTGCAAGAAACACTGAACTTAGTCATTGTATTGATTAGATTAAGTAGTTAAGAAAGGTTTATTGAAATATCTCAACCACAGTTCCATAAAAAAGCAACTTCTGGAAATTTCTTGAGCTCAATGTTCACTGGGAAAAGCATGTGATAACAATGCCGTAGCCATCCAAGAGGTGCCCCACCAATTAATGTAGTTTGACTTTGGCAAACCGAAAACTGATTCAACACATTTGACAGCCTTCCGTTCTCCCACCGGAAGTTTTTCTACTCTGATAAAAATAAAAACCAATAAACAAAATCAATGTGGGTAATCTAGTTCTTATTAATTCAAAAACAAAGATGCGATGAGGCACATAAATATGAACCTTCAGCTCTTAAAGGTCAAGCTTTCTAAATCCTCTTGCTGATCATCATCATCAAGTTTGCATCACCACTGAACATTAATATTCACAATTTATTCATGCAAATTTAACAACAAAAGAATATGCACAGTTGATTTTTGAAGTAATCTCTGTCAGTTAACATAATCAACCAATAAAAATCCTAATTTTAACTTACTGTACTTAAGGGTTAAGACCTCTACCATAACATATAGCACAAGAGGATTATAAACAACGAAATTCATACATGATATTTCACGCCCATTTTTGGTGCAATGTTGATGAAGTCGACACCTTCAATGGGACATCAGGAAATAATACTTGATTGAGTTTAGTTCAGTCCTCATTTGGTTTGCATCAAAGTGCATGTCAAGCTGACCAAACCATCATGCATCAATTCTGAAATGACTTACAAGCACTCAAAATGAACAGGAGTTTCCCCACTACCATTGATCCCATACCCATTTGTAAGTGCATTCCAGGAGACTACATCATCTCCTCGAACACAATGTGAGCAAGTTCCACATTCACACACTTAAAAAAGGTGCACCAGTAAACCAATCATTGTTGTCCAACTGATAACATCTTTGTTTTCCATTTCATTGAATATTTTAGTGGCAGCATCCAAATTAATCAAGCTTGAATGCATGTCAAGAACAGAATTACTAACAAACGTATTGAAAACTAGCCCATGATTGATTCACATAGTCTCTAAAACTCTCATACAGGGAAAAGATTCCAGGGATCATCCGTCAAACCCATGAATCATGATCGACCATGCAATGACGTTCTTCTCGGAAATTTCTTCTAACAGCTTCTCCGCGTCTTGAATCGTTCCAGGTTTATAGTAAAACCTCAAGAATTTTGAGGCTTGTATGAGGATTTGGAAAGAGCAGAAGTTCTTGATTCCTAGTACTGTTTCTGATCATAGAACACTTTGCTACAGTATTTTCTTCAACTTGGGCCTTTTGTAAGTAAGAGTGGCGCTAAGTAGCCACAGCATTCATTTTGGGCCCCCACTTTGCATCCCATCTCACATTGAAATATTTTGTAATAAAAAAATGGGATTTTTGGCCATAACTGCTTCATAGAGGCTGTTTTTCTTAAAAATGACAATTTATAATTTTTTGGCTCATAAACTCCTCCAAAATAAAAAAATCTTGTAAAAAGGACAAAAAATTTTAGATTTATATTTTATGTGACAAATTTACCCCTTCATCCACACACTCTCTATCTTTCTCTTCTTTCTCTCCATTAGTTTGTTATCTCTCTCAGCTCTTTCTTTCTCTATCTCTTTCTAAGAGCTCTCTCCACCATCGTCTACACCACCACAACCATCACCATCTCCATCTCCACTAGCACAACTACCATAATTTCTATTACCTCCACCGTCTCAACCATTGGTGTCGTTCACCACTGCCACTACCGTTTTACCACCACATCTCAACCACCAGCGCCATTCGATGTCACTGTACCACAAGCAATCACCACCATCATCCTTAGCATCCAAGACCTTAGATCTGAGATTAATGACCTCAGATCTGAGATATGTCATCTCAGATCTATATTCTCTCTTCTTTTTTTTTTTTTCTTTAATTGTCTCCTAATCATGCTTTATTTTTCAGATAGTAAAATTTTACTCTGGTTTGAACCAAATCTAAGGCAATATATGTGCTCTCTTTATCTCTCTATTTTTTTTCTCTGGTATGTCCTCTGTTTTTGTTTGACAGAATGAGAATAAAATTTTACTCTGATATGTGCTCTGATTTTGTTTGACAGAATAAGAGTAAAATTTTACTCTGACATGTGCTCTGTTTTTGTTTAATAAAATGAGAGTAAAATTTACTTTGGTTTTATGTGTTTTTTTTTTGGATACAATGACAGTAAAGTTTTACTCTATTATTGTGTATTTTTGTTATTTGTTTTTAGAACAACAAGTTCAAGCGATGAAACAGAGTGAGGGAGACAAACGGTTTCATCGTTTGATATTTGCCCATTTATATGGAAGGGTATTTCAGTCTTTTTATCATATTTTTTTATTTGAGGGATTTTTGGAACCAGTATTTTATTACGTGGTCTTCACACAAAAAAGGCATAATGAGAGGGGCTTTTCACCAAAAATCTAAAAAAAAATTTTAAAAAAATGTTATGAACCACAAAAATATACTTAGGTTTAAAATTAATCTAAATTTTATCCCATATATATATATATATATAGTATAGGTTTAAAATCAATGAGGTATATAATACACTCATAATGATTATAGACTATTGATTTTGTTTTGTAAGTAATTTTTTAAATTTGTAATATTATTGAATTTCTTTAGACAGCTAAATGTCAAAATTATCTCCAATCTTCTCAAACCCTAGCCCTAACTTTACATCATTCGTCACCTACCACCACCAGCCTAAGCCCCTGCCCACCGCATAACGTCTATGTTGTCACTCTTTTCCAACCTTGTCCAATCCTTTCTCGCAATCCCTCAACCCTCTATTGCAATCCTTCAACCACCCTCCTTCAACCTTTGCCACTTTTCAACACCTTTCTGCCTTCTTCAATCCTTTCCTACATTTCCCACCACTACTACCTCTGAAACCTCCTCCACTACTATGGCTCTCTTTCTCTTTTTCTTCTGTTCTCGCTTGACTCTCTCTTTTTTTCTTTTTTTCTTCTTTATTTTTGTCATGTTAGAATAAGGGGTGAAAGGATAAGGGGGGGGGGGGTTGAAAAGTGATAAGAGAGGAGCTAACAAAGGGTCTAGGAAGAACAGAAAATGGAGATGAGTTAGAGGTGGCAAAGTAAATAAGAGATAGGATAAGAAATGAAAGGAATGATTGTGAGACACAATGTGGCTACATAAGGGATGGCAAGAGGCTTAGAGGTTTGAGGGGCTATTAGGGTGGTAATCGGATGGATGTATTGAGGGTGGCGGAGGGTAGAGGGTCACAATAAAAAAGGTGATAACGAGTGGTTGGAAAGTAGCGGTGACAAGTAATAATGGGTGGTGGAGAGGAGGTAGTAAGCAAATTAAGACCTATTTTCAGAAGTAGAAAAAAAAAAAAAAGTTGATTTTTTTTTTGATTTTTTTTTTTAAAAATCATATAAAAAAATAGAGACATAATATAATTTAAATAAATCAATAAATTGATTTTTTTTTTTTCTAGTTGTCCAAATAAGCCTAAGGTAAAAAAAATAAAATTATAGTAACAAATTATTATTGTTATTATTTTCCAAAAAGGTATGGGTCAAAGAAGGTCAAAACAAAGCATTTGTGGAAGAAAGCGCGCGACAGGTCGTTATTTCAGGAGAGAGAGACACAGCCGTTACGCGGCACTATCCATTTGGCGCCACGTACTCCACATCAAACCGACACGCCCCTTTCACTTTCTTCAACTGTAAGATAAACCCCAATAAAAACACTAATTTGCACCATTCTTCAACGCAATATCAAACTATCAAAACTCCATAGCAGAGAAAGCTCTCAATCACCATGTCTTCTCAGAATCCCAAGAATTCACTCTACCCACAAGTTGATCAATCGAACCCAGAAGCTATTTCTTCTTCTTCTTCTTCTCCATCGTCCTCGACTATATACCCATCTATCGACATGAAAGACCTCGCAGAGAATCTCTTCCCAGATAACGATTCTCAAAACCCTAATTCCCAATCTCAACTCGAATCCTCCGAAGAAATCCTCATCAGGGTTCCGGGCACAATCGTCCATCTCATAGACAAAGAACAGAGCGTCGAGCTCGCTTGCGGCGAGCTCACAATCGTTCGTCTCTTGCAAGGAGGAAACGTCGTCGCCGTTCTCGCTCGCATCGACGATCAAATTCAATGGCCATTAGCGAAAGACGAAGCTGCTGTGAAGCTCGACGAGTCGCACTATTTCTTCACTCTTCGTGTTCCATCCGAGGCCGGGTTTGACAATGAGGAAGACAACGATGAAGTAAATATGGAGTCTGAGAATTTGTTGAATTATGGAGTGACAATCGCGTCGAAAGGGCAAGAGGGTTTGTTGGAGGCGTTTGATTCGATTTTGGAGCATTACAGTGCGTTTTCGGTGCAGAAGGTGTCGGAGGCGGTTGATGGATCGGTGGTTGCGAGGGAGACATCGCCGGAGGAAATGGAATCGGAGGAGGAGAAGAGGGAATTGATGGAGGGGAGTTCAGCGGCGTATTGGACGACATTGGCGCCGAATGTGGAGGATTATAGCGGAAATGTTGCGAGGATGATTGCGGTTGGTTCGGGGCAGCTGATTAAGGGGATTTTGTGGTGTGGAGATGTGACAGTGGATAGGTTGAAGTGGGGGAATGAGTTCTTGAAGAAGAAGTTAGGACCTGCTTCACAGACAAAAATTAGTCCCCAAGCCATGAGGAGGATGAAAAGGTTGGTCTTTCCTGTGCTTTCTTATTAGCTTCATTTCATTTCAGCATTTCTTTACCATTATACTTGTTTATCAGAGAGAATAATCTCCAATCCTTAGGTAGTGTTTGGTTCATTGGAATGAAGTGGAATGGAGTGATCATTCCATTAAAATATTCATTCCCATGTTTGGTTAGGCTAAAAATTAATGGCAAATCCATTACAAATGGAATCGTCTTTCATCATCTAAGGAATATCCATTCCATTCCATCTCGTTCCACTGAACTTGTTTCAATGAACCAAATAGAGCACTACTGTTTTCAAAATTTCATCGAATTTGAATAGATGTATGACTGTTGAAAATTTGGTCAAGGATTTTGGTTTGTTCTTGATTTGGTGAAAATATTGTGTACTAATTTGACGAAATGATTGGAGCTCCCTTTTAGCTCTTTATTCATCAAATTTGAATTTTATAAAAGAATTGGTAAAGGATTGGCAATGCTCTTAGTTCTTTTAATAAGGGTTTTGTTATCTCTCATACCTTCGTTCTCGATTCAATGTCTGTTATGGCTGTTTTTAGAATCTACAAATTTTTCTACTTGTGGTTTTTAAAATATTTGTTCACTTATTTTTGAGTGAATCATATGATTTGGTGCTCAATATGAATTAGATTTTTGTTTAGGTTACATTATAGACTCCTTTGCTTGCTCTGGTTTAATTTCATTTTAGTATACAGCAATGACTATGAATTCATGTCCTGATTTTATTCAGGGTTAAGTTGTTGACAAAGATGTCGGAGGAAGTGGCCACTGGAATCCTTTCTGGGGTTGTGAAAGTGTCTGGATTCTTCACAAGTTCGATTGTGAATTCCTCTGTGGGCAAGAAATTCTTTAGCCTCCTGCCTGGAGAAATTGTTCTTGCATCGTTGGATGGATTCAGTACGTCTCTCATCTCAATCTTGTGTTTATTTATGACATGTCATTTGCATTTTGGGCAACTGCAATTGGCTTTGCACTTATACCCTTCATATATAGTTCTTTATTTTAGGAAATAGCCATGTGATTGTTTATCAGTTTGTTCTCAATGGTTTGTGATTTAAGCTATGACAAAGTTGAGTTTTAGTAGAATTCTTATCTCGGATCCTCTGTCCAATAAACCTGAACTTACGAGTTTTTTAATGCCATTGTGTGTTGCAAGCTTCATCTTAATCGAGCTGGCATTGAATTTATTAAAATTTGTCTTGAAGATTTTTTACTATTTGAACCATTGAGTCAAGAGCAACCATTATAGAATATTTGCAACACTTGTACACTATATGTATCACTATGTACTTATAACTGCAACTTAAAGCATTTCAAATTCATCTTCCTGGTTAAACATACGCTAGGTTTTGTCGTGACTCATACTCCTTTGATGTTTTAAGTGTTTCTTTACAGTTTTTCTCTTCTCTTTTTCAGTTGTCTAGTACCTTGGTTTCTTTTTGCTTTGTCTTTAACCCTTTAGTTGAGTGTTTGGATTAGCGACAATGTTGATGCCCAAAAAGCTCTGGGTGGGACAGAAACTTCCAGTCTGGTCCAAACCTTTTATATTCTTCATATATTATTTGATAATATTATGATCATAATTTTAGATTATTTTTTATTTTTTATTTTGTATTTTTTGACAATTGACTTCTGAAATTCTTATTGTTGCTCTAGGTTGGTATCTCTGAAATGTGTCATATGAATGTTTTGATTTACTAGTTGTAGGAACTGCAGTATGTTTCCATGCTTCTTGCTCATGAGATTATTTCTGTTTGTTGCAAGCAGATAAGGTTTGTGATGCTGTTGAAGTTGCTGGAAGAAATGTAATGTCAACCACATCAGTTGTGACTACTGGACTTGTTTCTCAGAGGTATGTCATGACATTCCTCTAAAATGATGTGCCAAGCCAACCATGCAATTGTTGTCATTATCAACCTAGTCATCTTTGCATTTCTACCAATTTTTCATTTTATGGAAGATATGAGAACACCAATTTGTATTTCATTTATTCTTCTGATGCATTATTAGCAAGTTGGCACTGAGTTTATGGTGTTGCTGTTTGCCTTCAGTGGAATTGTCATATTTATATGAGATAGAACATTATTGTTGAACCTTGTCTTTTCTCAATGGCTATAATGGCCTAATGGAAAGTTGGAAACCCAATCTTTTTCTTAGACTAGTCACCCATCCTTATCCAAAAATCAATAATACGGGGAGCCGTTTCGAGATTTACTTGTCAAAAATAAATAAAAAGTAAAAACAGGTAGCGATGCCATTACTTGAGTAGTTTCTCCTTTCTTGTGTGGATGTCTTGTTTGAACACGGCTTTGGCCCCCTCTTTTTTTTTTTGTTTTGTCCCTTCTCTAAATTGGGGCAAGTTGGTCGGATGAAATAGACAAATTCCATTTTCTCCATGTTAAACCCTTGATATCAGTCTGAAGAATGAAAAAAGATGTCTTATTGCAGGTACGGAGAGCAGGCAGCCAAGGTGACAAATGAAGGTTTTGATGCTGCAGGGCATGCTATAGGGATTGCTTGGGCTGTGTTCAAGATCAGAAAAGCTCTCAACCCAAAGAGTGTCATCAAACCTACAACCCTTGCAAAGGCTGCTGCTGAAACAAATTATGCGGCATTGAAGGCCAAATCTAATAAGCAAACATAGATAGATTTTGCAGTTGGCTTTGTCTGCCTTTGGCAGCTGTCATAGTTGTAAGAGGCTATTAGATTTTTGTCTTTTGGTAGTTCTTCCCCTCAATTTTCTTTGTAACAGACGGTGCATAAAAATGTCTTTCTTTGTGTTCTTCTTTGAGGTCCTGACTCCTAAAGTTATTATAGGCTTCTTTGAATTTATACTAATTTCCTACTGTATTTTCTTTGATATTAATTGGTCTTTCCATCAATAACTAGTCTTAAATGGCTTGCAAGTCTTGAGATCCAGCACAACACCAGATACTGAGCCAACAGCTGCTGCTATGGAGACAGAGTGCAAGCCACCTGTTTGTCCATCACTTGAATCTTCCTCTGAGAAATGTACATTTCAATGGGGAAGCAGACCGTTAACAAATTAAAACCAAAGGCTCCAAGTATTCCGATGACATCATTGAAGAAAGGCATGAGCATAGCTATAATGGTAATCAGTCACCATGCTAGTCAGAAGAAGTTAAGCTGGTAAACTCCATAGAATGGACTAGGCAAGTAGCTCTTGTCATTTTTATGCGAAGTTTCCAGAATCAGAATCCGATTTTACCTTAGACTTGCTTGTACTGTTTTTCCTAAATTATAATGCTATAGTCTTTATCAATGCATTCACCGCCGCTGTAACAGGAACTCCATGTAACTGTTAACTTGGATCTAAATACCTGTAATTATAGATCGGTTCAGTTTGACCTTCACTGCAAGACATAATGCTGCAATATCATGTTTGAATTTTGTTAGACAATCTTCACTGTATTTAAAAGATTTAATTCTATTGTGTACAAAACAACAACTAGAATTTAAAGAAATAAAGAAAATGAGAGAATTTGTTTGATTACAAAAATCAAACTCGAAATAATAAATAAATAAATAAAAACAGATTTTATTTTGTTACAAAAACAAAATTAAAATCTGATTTAAATAAATAACAATAACGTAAAAATTAATTAAATAACTTACTTGATTTAATTTCTTCGAATTATAATCTGATCAAGTCCAGTGTTTGACTCTGTGTCCTTAAGACAGATTCGTCCTCTTCACGGTACTTTCAGAATTTGGACGTCTATCTCCCAGGATGAAATGATCTACCACAAACAATAGCAGCACTACAAATTGTTTGCTTTACGAATACACTAAGTATTTACACTCTTTCTTTCAGAAATAAAATGCAACAAAATGAAGAATAGAATAAGCAGAGGTGAAATACGAAATTTCTGAATGAATAACATCAAATGAGGGTGGTCCTATTTACAGATGTAAATGTGGCTCTTGGTTTTAAATTGAACAGGTATGATACCTGTTGGTTTTGAATTCAAACAGATTTGAATCTGTTAATAATTCAAACAGATAGCAAAAAACGGGAAGGGCCCTGTTTGGGTGTGCACTAATTCTAAACTAGTTTATTTCTGTTTGAAAACGGGAAGGGCCCTGTTTGGATGTACAGAAAATTCTGGATTTTATTTTACCAAAAAATAAAGTTAAATTCAAATGTTTTTTGCCCAAAAAGATTAGAAGCCCAACCACACACCCACGCCCAAGCCCAGCCCGCCTGGACGAACGGCGGCGCACGTGTGGTGATTTTTTAGTCCAATGGGTCTAGCCTATTTTGTCCATAACCTCTCCCTCTAAAACACTTGGGTACCCTTGGGGCACACTCCAAGTACCAAACCCAAGCCTTATAAACCCATTCAAAACCTCCCACCAAATCAACGTGGGACAAGCCATTTTACAACCTTAAGGAATTTTCACCAAAACTCCATTTCCATGGAGCACACTTTGCCTTCAATTTCCCATTCACTCGGTAATGTTTTTGCGCAACCAAATATACCACGTGAATCACAACGCGGCATAGAACGCGTTACCACTTTGACCCGAGTAAATCGACACTCGGGGCCCACCTAAAAAATAGACCAAACTTGAGAAAAAATTCTAATTTTACTCAGAATTTTTCTACCATTTCCAACAAATTTTTATCGTAAAAGAATTCAATTCTTGACCCTTATTTTTTCGCTAAAGAACCTCTCTTTTTTCTTTTTCTTTTTTCTTTCCTTTTTTGTACCATTAGGTTGTTGAAAACAGGAGAGTAAATAAAAAATTGTTGTGATGACCAAGGAGCATGGCTGGCAGCAGCAAAAATTGATGCAACCATTGCTCAGATTATGGAAGCGGAGAAAGAACTGTCCTGGGTTTGGAAGAAGGCCGCTTTTAAAGAAGCCTAGTTCTGCTACACTTAAAATTGCAAACAAATCGAGCTGTTCATGAACAATGACTTATTTACTAAATGAATGAGCTTGAGCTCGATTTTTATGCTCATTTAATAATTTAGCCAAGCTCGAATAGTTTTAAACTCAGTTCGATAAAGCTCGTGAACATAAAAATAAATAAATAAATATTTATTTTTAATAATATATTAAATAAATTTTCAATAATCTATTTTATTTTTTATTTTTATTTGATGTTTGTGTAAATTTACATATTTGATTGATGAAATGTATTATTAATATAAGGATTATTATATATTTTACTCATAATTTTATATTTTTTTAATCTTAACAAGTAAATTAATTTAAAATTAATTTTTTTCAAACTCGAGTTCGAACTCGGTTTGTTTATGTAATCGAGCGAACTCTAGCCAAGCTCGAGTTCAACAAATATTTGACGAGCCGAGTTCGAGCTTGACTAATTCTTAATAAACGAGCTTGAACATTCAAAAACTCAGCTCGACTCATTCGCAGTCCTAGCTACACTTCATGCAATTCCATTTCATAATTTTAATTTCTTGGACAATTCTATAGGGAAAATGCTATAGACCTCAAATAATCTATAAAATTTTCTATCAAAACTCTCACATGGGTGTGGTGGCTATACACATCAGATTGTGGGCCCACCTTGAGCTGGCTGGCCCCTACCATCCTACTTGTACTAGTACTTGCTTTTGGTCTGTTGCGATTTTGTGTAGAATTACTTGCTCTAATTTCATTAATTTTATGTGTAATGCTTAGCTTTTGGATATTGTTGAGGTTTCTTGTAGAACAGAATATCTGGTGAGAATTCGAAGATTAGGTGATTGTCATTTGAAACTTGAAAGTCGTATAAAGAATGTGATCGTTCAGAGAGAAGCTGGCCTAAATGTTGGGTTTATGTCCCATTCTCTGTGCTTCTTTAACCATGTGCAGGGGTGGTGGGTATAAGAACAAGTATTGTGGGCCTTGTGGTGGTTCTACATGGAAGAAGATGTGTAGAAACCAAATTGAAGAAAAAAAATTTTAGGGGGTTCCTGTGAAATTGGGCCACCCACTTTTCATTCCACATAAAAATCTAAAGCAATTCTACCAATTTTTGTCTCATTTCTATATGAAATTTTTTGGCAAATAATTGGTAAACTACCTGCTATATTTGCAATGATGCACCAATACAGCACAGGGTGTTGGTCTGAAATTAGTTGATTGTGCTATTATTGCTTAGATAAATGCTTTACATTTGACACTCTCTTATCATGTTGGGTTGGGGGCATATTCCCATGCTTATAAGTGCGAGAACTTGGTAGGTATTTTGTATTTTTGTGTAATGGATACGTTAAGGTGGCGTGCCTCTCTCTCTCTCTCTCTCTCCCTCACACACACTGGTGGATCTAGCAATTGTAGAGCCTCTTTAAGAAACACAGCAAAATAGTCTTGTAATTTTGCTGCTTGAACTCAATACAGTTAAAGCCACACTCGTAAACTAAAGTCATTTTGTGGATTTTCTAAATTTACCGGTGAGATGCACACAAAATATATGGCCCAAATGCTTCGGACTATGTGTCCGACTATTTTTCAGTAGTTAAAAGTTTAATTTGATATAATTCTCATGACTAGTTTTAGAATGTTCACATTTAAATGTCATCTGATATGACATCTTATATAATACAAATCTTGAGTAAAGTCTCAACAATCTAAAAAATCACAAATTAGTTTTATTTAGAGAGAACAATTACTCATGGTATTTTTAGAAAAATAAACTTTCTTTTAACTTTTTTTTTTTTCTTCCATTTTACTTACTATCACTTTTATTTTTCATTTTATATTTTTCTCTAATCAAAAACTCCATTTGAACCTTTGAAACCAAAGTATCTTGTTTAAGTGTGTACCTACCACTTAACCACCTATGTTATTTTGTTTTATTTTATATATAAAGATGACACAACTGTTGATTATATTTTAAGAAATTAAGTAAAATATAATGATGCCCCCACATTATTGTTCCAAGTAGTGAAGTAAGCAAGTTTCTAGAATGTTATATGATTCATGAATGAGTAAACCTTTTTAAGCTTCTTGTTGCTAGAGTTGGTAGCAGTTGATACATCAAATCTCAGGATGCTGAAGTCAAATGAGAAAATGAATCGATTTCCAAATATATTTGGTTTGATTTTTAAAATTTGTTTTTAGAAGGAAAAAAAAATGGTTAAAAATTAATTTGGCAAAAAAAGTAAAAAGAATAAAAAAAACTCATATAATTATAGTTTTTTGGAGGGTAAAATTTTTTAAAAAAAATTCAAAAATATCTTTTTAATATTTACTTTTGTCAAACTAATTTCTATTGTTTCAAAAAATAATTTTTGAAAATAAAACCAAACAGAGTTGTCTTCCATAAGAATGTATTGGATGCATATATTTCTGCTTTTCACAACATATTAATGGAGGAGGTCATAGTTGTTGTTGGCTAGTCATGGTTCATTTAGATTTTAATTTATGGGTTGATCCTAACTAGATTTAAAAGAATTAATCGAAACTTTGAATTCCAATTTTGAACAAAATCCCTTTTGGAAATTAAAAAACAAAGAAAAAAGAAGAAGAAAGTTTGAGTGAATTGTTAGTTTTTTTTAATTGTTGGTCTTTTTAATAAAAAAATACAGAGCTCTTTTGCTTGGCTTGAATAACCAAAAACATACCTTTGCTTTTACTGTGTTTCGCAGTGTACTAGTTAGTGCAAGAACATCAATAATTTTGTAGTCTTTAGCATCACATAATTAGGTATAATATGATATCATGTTGTCAAAACAACAACAATTCAAGAAAGTTTCTTGGTCCATTTTCTCGGGAAAATGCCTCATTTTTCACAATGAGCTGCCTTTTATGTTATTCAAAAGAATCAAGAATTTTATTGTGTTTGGCATCGCACAATTAGGTATGATAAGATATCTCTAATCCATGTTATCAAAAGACTAATTTCAAGAAAGTTTCTTTACCCATTTTCTCGGGAAAATGCTTCCTTTATCACATTGAATTTGAGCTGCCTTTTTTATGCAATTCAGGAGCTCTTTGAGGGATCAAAATGCAAAACACCTTTGTTGAAAGGGCAGTTGGTGGGTGAGTTTTCAGTTGTGTGATTGATCTCTTTATAGACCCATCTCAGATTTGCAACCACGTGTCCAAAACTCAACAACTTGTACTTTTTTCTTTTTCTTTTTCTTTTTTTTGGATTTTTTTATTTCTAAATTGAAAAGAATAAAAAAAGGTGATCAGAGTGTCAAATGTGAGAATTTGATAATCCGTAAGTACTATTTCAAGGCCGACTTATATTATAAACCAGGAAAATGTTTGGTAGCTCAAATTTTTGTGGCTCAAATGGCTCAAATCTGTCAAAACGACGTCGTTTTACACTCAAAATCTGTCAAAACGACGTCGTTTTGACAGATTTGAGCCATTTGAGCCACAAAAATTTGAGCTACCTAGCATTGTCGTATAAACCAATCCTAACGAAAGCATAATGAGCTAATAACACGAGATTATTTGGTGGATTTAGTTATTTTATTATTTATTATTATTTTTCTAATGAAAAAGAGTATCAAGATCAAGTGACTTAATATTTGTAGACCACATTTTTTATTCATGCATTTCTCTCAAACTAAACAACTCAAGTATTGAATATGTACTTACATATCAAACCCATATGTAAGAAATCACAATATATTATATATAAATATATGAGTTGTTGGATGACATGGGATGAGGAAACAAAAGACTTAAAGCTTCATTTGTCAATTATATATTTTACTTAAAAAATTAAAAAATCACTATAATTTGTTGCACTATTCTTTTTACTTTTTAACATATCTTTTCGTAAAAAATAAAAAAATTACTAAAATACTCTATTCATAAACAAAGCCTAAGGAATAGTAACAGAGTGAGACAGATTTGTAAAGTCCTACTCTTGTCACATATCATTTTAAGAGTTTTAAGTAAGCGATGATAGTTAAAAAATTAAAAAAATAAAAAGGTTAAAATGAAATATTTGAATATTATTATATTTCAAAAAAATTTAATTAAATAATCAGAGAGTAAAAGATGGGATATAGACAAAAATATGCCACCACCTTGATTTCTCATCAAGGGCAATAAAAATCCATGAGTCAAGGGTGGAGATGTAAGGACGGGACGTGAAAAAGTTGTCATTCCCACATGGTAAACATAATAGAATTGTGATATTAGATCATATTATTAATCAGAGTCTCTGATTAATAATTCAGAGTCTGCGCCGGTCTCGATCAATTTCTCAAAAAATTTATGTTAAGAGCATGAAATGTAATTGTTTAGAATAAGATCATTCAAGAAGATGTGCGGGGCAGTTGGGCTACCTGCCGACTGTGTTCAAAATTATAATGTTTAAAATATAAATTGTCTTTTATGATTTAAAAAATTATAAATACTCTCTTGTTAGATTTTTTTATTTAATAGAATTAACAAAAAAAAATAAAATTTATAATTACTCTCTTATACAATGAAATTACTTAAATTATGAATTGAAATATATTTCTAATATCATTAAAAACTGTTAATTGCCTTGATAATTTATTAATAAAAATAACGATTTACTATGAAATTAGAAATTAATGCTTGGGACCCCCTTTTGGGGGTCACCCCCTCACCCCCCTTTGCCATGTGGCGGGTAGTGATTGGAGAAGCAGGAAAAAAAAGAAAAAGAAAAAGAAAATGTAACCAATAAGAGAGAGAGGGGGTCAAAGGGGGTGGGAGGAAAAGGGGGATGAATCATTGTTGTTTTTAAAATCACGGGAACGATTTATATTTTAATCAAATCACCAGGAGTGTATTTGTAATTTTCCCAATAAGAAATTTATAAACAAATTCAAATGTTGTACAAAGTGACAAGTGGCATGAGGCGTACATTAGTGAAGGGCCAAAGAAGGAAGTCTTTTATTATTTTTGTTTTGAATTATTATATTAATTTTGATCTCAATGAATTATGTTCAATTAAATTGATAAAAGTGGAATTTGATACTATATTTTGCTAAATTTCACCTCTTAAATATTATTTTACTTATTTGATTGAAAATAATTGATCGAATTAAATGGTGATCTCAAACTATGAAAAAATATTCAAAAGGGTTAGAGGAGAGAGATAGAGACTGAAAGGAGAGGGAAAAAGACAAGTGGGTTGACCCAAATAGTTTGGTCCTCCCTCCTTTCCCTACCTTCATGATCCATCACTGCCATAAAGACAACACCAAACCCATCTTACCTATCCTATTGTGTAGTAAATGCACAATTGTACGTTTTATTTTATTTTTTATTCAAAATTTTCTCACTTAATCCAGTTCAGTTGAATTCTAATTATCTTGTATCTGAATAATCAAGAACTAATCTTACTTAGTGCTGCTGAAAACTTACAATTGTATATCTTATCCACACATTACTGCTTTTTCACACTCCAATTTCTCTTTATAATTATGTTTGGTGTAGTAAAGTTACTTTGGGGGAGTGGATTTAGGATATTCATTTATCCAAGTAGATCCTGGAGTAATGGTTTGATGGTAATCTGAAATAGAAGAACAATTCCAGTCGACAGTGTTAGAATTAGCACTCCGACAATCTAGTTAGTTTTCTCCATTCAAATATATTATTTGTTCCTTTCTATAAGTAAACTGTTTAGAACCTACCTCATTCTTGAGTCCTCTCATTCCTTTTATAGAGTTTCTCTTTCGGATTTTTATCTTCTACTTTGAATCCCCTGTCATGGCCCATTCCCCCGTTGCACTTTATGGAGAAGAATCAACAATTGGGCGAGATGCCGACTTATTTGAACTACTCTGCTCGGCTACCAAGCATTGAGGCCCGTTATTCGACGATTGTTCTATCCAACCTTACTTGGCTGTAATTCAGCCCGATACATCTGCCCAATGGGTTGACCTCAAATTGAGCCTAATTGTGTTGGGCTACGTTACTAGGACCCATGTCCTTTGAGCTGCTATAAATTCAGCTCCCACAGTTCTATATATATATATATATATATTAATTATTTTAAGAATTTGTATAACAATATTTGATATAGTTTCTTCTATTCATAATTTATGAAAGAAAAATAACTTAAAATAAGTAGAAAAATGTTTAAAGATTTATATATATTTTAATAATTTATATAAGAATGTTTGGTTAGTTATTTCTTACTCACAATTTATGAGGGAAAAAAATAACTTAAATAAAAATAAAAAAATTATTTACTCAAAAGTTAGAAAAATAGAAATTCTAGTTTCTATTTTATAATTTTAAATTTTCAATATTTAATTTAAGCTCAAATTTATGATCCACACATGTATTTTGTACGTATAAATCATATCTCACCAAACTCGTTTACTTCCCCTACCAGCTTTACTTTTGCTAGCTTACGCACCGTGGTAACTGGCGCACCTCAAGCGCCCCTTCCTTTTCTCTTTGGCATGTCTTGCCTTTTTTTTCCTCTTAAAAATTAGAATATGCTAAATTTATGTAGCTCTATTCATCAGTATGAAAGAACCACGGCCATTAAAATTATGAAGTCTATATTTCACTCTTTTTTCTATTAAATAAAAATGATATACAAAAAAAAAAAAGGTTCAAATACATGATCTATTGTCTATTTTGATGTTATATTTAACTTATCTAAAAGTTTAAGTTATTAAATAGATGAACAATTTTATTATTTATATTATATTCTTAACAAACCTTTTATACTGTAATTAATTGAGTTGGATAAAATTGAATAATGCTTGGGACCCCCTTTTGGGGGTCACCCCCTCACCTCCCCTTTGCCACGTGGCGGGTGGTGATTGGAGGAACAAGAAAAAAAAGAAAAAGAAAAAGAAAATGTAACCAATGAGAGAGAGAGGGGGTCAAAAGAGGTGGGGGAAAAGGGGGGATGAATCATTGTTGGATAAAATTATACCTATTCTAAATTTTCTTTGTGACACCCATATTTTTTTTTCCTCTTAAAAATTAGAATATGCTAAATTTATGTAGGTCTATTCATTAGTATGAAAGAAATACAGCCATTAAAATTATGAAGTCAATATTTCACTCTTTTTTCTATTAAATAAAAATGATATATAAAAAAAAAAGGTTTAAATACATGATCTATTGTCTATTTTGATATCATATTTAACAGAAATAAAAGTTTAAGTTATTAAAGAGATGAACAACTTTATTATTTATATTATATTCTCAACAAACCTTTTATACTATAATTAATTGAGTGGGATAAAATTATGCCTATTCTAAATTTTCTTTGTGACACCCATATTTAAGTTAATTAGTTAGATCTTGTAATTCTATATCAATGGGATAGGCATGGTATGATAGACATCAATGGCATGTTATTTAAGAGTGATATAAGTATTCGAAACCTCTATATGACGTAATTTTATTATAGATATGTACCTCATCATTAGTTGACGTAATTTTATTTTAAAATTTTGTAATATTAATTATAAAATATATATTTTATCATAAATTAGCGTAACAAAAAATATCGTAACCAAGCCACAAACTTTTGTTTTATGAATCACAAAAGTTTTGTTACATTAATTTGTGATGATGTTATATATTTTATAATTAATATTACAAAATTTTGTGATATAATTACGTTAATTGTGCTAAGATGTATATCATCTAAAGGGGGTGCACACCATATACTCTCCCGTAAGTGTTTGTTTTACAAAAATCACAAGTAGTCTTTCACAAGTATTGGAACTAAAATAAGTGAAAATATTTATTTTTTTTGTATCGTTGTTAAATTAGCCATCAAAGACAAAGTTACATACTAATGTCCTATTATTGCATATCATACTTGTAAAAGAAAAGTTAATAAATCTAGTTTATTTATGTAACACTTACTTTTCTATCTCTAGTGAAGGGTGCATCGACTTATTTATTATTTGTACGAGCACAAAAATATGTCGCACATGTATTTTTCGTGATCAAACTCGAACTCCTTGAAATAACGTCGTATGGCCTGGAACACAAACATAAGTAAGCTTACCAGCAAGTGCGTGTCAAAAAACCTCCCTAATACTTAAGTTGGTTTTTAAGATCAATATGGAAAAAAACTTTCAAAAAACCTCTTTGACACTTAAGTTAGCTCCAATTTTATAATCAATTTATCTGTGTTAAAGCATATTTAGAATATATTACTTTACATATTTATTAGGATTCCATATTTCTATAGATTTTTTTATTTTCATAGTTTTATTTATTAACACTCCATATAAGTCTTATATAGAGGCTACCTCTTACAATAGTTCAATTAGCATATCACTCGTGCTATACGCATAATAAAATAATATATTATTTAATAAAAATATGATAATTATATTTAATTTTTTTATATTATGTAAAATAAAAATTAAATGGAAACTAGTCAATCGGAATTTTCTTAATTATTTAAAATTAAAAAAATTAAAAAAATTAGTATGAGATATTGATCAGAAGGCTTTTTATTAAAAATATCATTTTGCTTATATAGATGGTAGTATAGGATTCATTTTATGTGAGTGAAACAATTCACTTTTTCCTTCATTTCTTGATGTAGAATTATAAAATAAAAGTTAAATGAAAACTAGCCAATGAGATTTTCTTAATTGTTTAAAAGTTAACAATTGTTTGGGCGGGAGTTTATTTCGAATCAAGCAATCTCAGTCGTTTAATCTTAATTACGTCAATCTTTAATTTATTTTGAATCAAACAAATTTAACTAATATATTTTGATAAAACTGTAAAAATTACAATTAAATCAGCAAATTAGTCAAACTAAAAACGGTTCACTCTATTGGCTGGGTCAAAGGACCAACCAACTTATACAAAAATTAATTAATTAAAATTTTTAAATTTTATTTTAATTTTAAAATTTAAACTGTTTTGAACTGAAACATACATAACACTACAATATTAAATAGGAGTATAAGGTTTATATAGTGAAACAACTCATTTTTTCCTCATTTTCCTGATGTGGGATTGTAAAATAAAAGTTAATAATTGTTTAGATGGGAAGTTCATTACTAATCAAGCAATCTCAGTCATTCAACTGTTAATAAGGTCAATATTAATTTATTTCAAATCAAACAAATCTAAGCATTATATTTTGATAAAATAGCTAAAACCGTGGTTAAATCAGTGAATCAGTCAAACCGAAAACGATTCGGCCTAATCGTCTAAATCAAAAGACCAACCAATTTACAACAAAATTAATTAATTAAAACCTTTAAATTTATTTTAAAATTTAAACTATTTTGAACTTAAACATGCACAATACTATAATATTAAATGAGAGTTTAAAATTCATTTTATATAAATGAAACAACTCATTTTTTATTTATTTTTTCTTTTCTCGATGTAGGATTGTAATTATTTTAAAGTACAATATTATAAGAGTTTCAAAATCTCATACAAAATTATTTTTAAAATCAAAATGTCTATGTGTGATTGTACAATAAAAGTTAAATGGAAGCTAACCAACGGAAATTTTCTTAATTGTTTAAAATTAAGAAAATAAAAAAAAAATAGTATTGATTATAGGATTTCTCATTAAAAATCTTCTTTTGCTTATATAAATGGGAGTATAAGATTCACTTTATATAAGTGAAACAATTCATTTTTTCCTTCTTTTCTCAATGTGAAATTGTAAAATAAAAATTAAATGAATATACATATTGGATTGCAGATTGAAACTATGTTTATAAAAGTACCTTTACATAGCACGGGTGATATGCTAGGAGTATTGTACATGTGTTCTTAAACAGACAAATAAAAAAAAATTGGTATTGATTATAGGACTTCTCACTAAACATCTTATTTTGCTTATATAAATGAGAACATAAGATTAAACAATTCATTTTTTTTTTTTTTCCCAATGTGAGATTGTAAAATAAAAGTTAAATGGAAGCTAACCAATGGTGATTTTCGTAATTGTTTAAAATTAAGAAATTTCAATAATTTATATAAATTTGAGCATAATATTCACTTTATGTAAATGAAATAAGTCACTTCTTTTTTTCTTCCCCCCTGATTTGGGATTGTAAAATAAAAGGTAATGGAAGCTAGTCAATGAAAATTTTTTTAATTATTTAAAATTTTGAAAATTCAATAATTTTATAATGAGGGTTTGGATGTTCTAGAAGGCTTCTCTCTTAAAAATTCCTTTATAAGATTCATTTTATATAAGTAAAACAAATCACTTTTTCTTTCTTTTCCCAATGTACGATTGTAACACTTTATATAAGTGAAAAACTCACTTGTTCTTTATTTTCTCGATGTGAGATTGTAATTATTTTAAAGTCAAATATTATGTGAGTTTCAAAATCTCATACAAAATTATTTTTAAAATCAAAATTATGTGAGATTATAAAATAAAAGTTAAATGGAAGCTAGTTGATGGAAATTTTTTTAATTGTTTAAAATTAAGAAAATAAAACAAACGAGTATGAGATCTAAAAATCTCATTTTGCTTATATAAATGGGAGTATAAGATTCACTTTATATAAAGTGAAACAATTCACTTTTTCTTTCTTTTTTCCGATATGGGATTATAAAATAAAAAGTAAATAGAAGTTAACAAACGGGAATTAGAGAGACATAGTTTAGGTTGGTGAATTTATCATACTCGATCATTTTGTAAACTCATATGCATATTTTAAAAAAAATCAAATTCATTCTAAAATCATGTTCATATGATTTCAATGTATTTTTCTTTAATAAAAATATATGATCTACTTAGAAAATTGTATAAATTATTTATTTTTAAAAATTAAATATAATAAAATTACGTGATTATAAATGACAGTTTCACTCAAAGTATATCGAATTTTAATTTGTTCATAATGTTGCTAATAAAAATTGAAAATAAATCAAAGTTAATTAACTGACCTCTTCTCGTTTCCGACATGTGCCTTGTTATATTATCATCCATGTGGTCATAATCATAGAATTAACTTGCATCATTACATTTAGAGCAAAATATTATTTTAAAAATATAATTAATTGTAGTCATGCAAGTAAGATGGACCCAATTGGGAGAGATCGGTGACGGCCTCCAAATTTCGAAACCCTTTTATTATAATAATAATAACATTAATTATTAAAAAAATCCTTTAAATTATATAAGTTGGCCTCCTATTAGAGAAACATATTTTCACCATACAGTTTGGTGAACCATCAACCTAAATAATTCACTTTTTCCTTCTTTTCCCGATGTGAGATTATCAAATAAAAGTCAAGATTTTCTTAATTGTTTAAAATTAAGAAAATTAAGAACATTAGTATGAGATATTGAAACTCTCACAAGACTCCTTACTAAATGGGATGAGAGTATAAGATTCTCTTTATATGAGTAAAATAATTCATTTTTTTCCTTCTTTTTCTAATGTAAGATTATTAAATAAAAGTAATTATTTAAAATTAAAAAAATTAGAATGAAAATTTAAAACTCTCAAAAGGTATAGATAGATGCAATATTATTCAATATATAAAAATTCTCTCTTTTTATACAATTATCTTAACAGTTCTCATCTGACCTCATAAGAGAAGATTATATCCAAATCTGTTGTCGATTTATGTGTTCTTATTTTTTTTATTTTTTTAAGTGAGGTACACCGCTGTATAAATGAGAAACAAGATAGGTAGCAAAGCTAGATTTATTAGGGAAGCCACACATGCCACATTAATGCAGCCCCCTTTGATAGCGGCTTGAGGGTCCAAATTCATTGAACGCACATGCGTTAGTAGGTAAACACTGTTCTATCCCAGTCCTGGATTTGGATCCAATAAGGATCATCTTCAACCGGAAAATACATGGGACCATTTTGTGAGAAATAACTTTTAAATAATTGTGATTGGTTATGTGTATTTTTTTTTTATTTCCTTGACACGTGTTCGTAAAGTCTTGGAGATAGAATATTTGTGAGAGTCTGTATCATTTCTGATCTTCATCTTATTCTGTTCCCCAAGCAAGGTAGGTGAATCATTAATGGGATCAAAAGGGTTTGGTTATGGTGTGCAACTTACACCTTACATCTTATACCTTACACTTACACCTTACACTTACACCTTTTGTAAAAAATTAAACATTACACTTACACCTTTTTTGAGGTTGCACACCATGTGCAACCCACTTACACCTTACACCTTACACTTACACCTTATACTTATACTTACACCTTACACTTACACTTTTTGTGTAAGTGGCACATGGTGTGCACTTGCACACTTAAGAAAACTCCCAAAAACTTATCACTAAACTTAATGAAAAAGTTGATTTCATCTATAATAATATGATGTATCACCAAAGTTGCCTCTCCAATCTAAACTACAAAAACATAAAACTCGTTTTTTTTATGGTTTTTTTATTAGATCTGGTTATTATCATTACTAAGCTTTGATATTTGTAAAATTGACATTGTCATATCAGTTATGTACATTTTTTTATTAAAAATTATGTATGATTAATATTTTTCATTTATTAATAAGATCTTACCAACATGTGATCTTAAAATTTCTTAAATTTAAGCAAATCTTTTTAATTGTTTTTAATAGGTGTCTTAAAAAATACACATTACCAAAAATTATAAGATTATCAGATAATAAAAAAAAAAAATTCATATATACCATCACTCTTTCTAAAAGTGAGGTAAAAATAAATTTTAGAAACAATTTGTGGAACAAATTTTTAATATTTGTTAAAAGACCAAACTAAAGATTAAAAAAATAAAAACTTATCAAACATAATTTTAATTTATTTTATTTTATTATATTATTTTTTAAAAACAAAATAGGAGGAGGGAGGTGAGAGAAAGTGGGGCTGAGGGGTATCGCGCATGATAACTTGATAAGGAAATAGTTGGGTGAGCTTGTGCGTGAGAGTTGGGCCACAGCCGCAACTTGGGGAGATTATTTGGTGTTGTGGGGATAATATTTTAGAGAAAATTACATTCTAGTGGGTAGAAAAACAAAATTTACACAAATATAAAGATATGCAAGTTGCATTTCACAACTTTTCATTTATATCTTATTACTGAAGCATTTGCATTTCATTTGTTTTTGTAAATTTTTATTTTTCTATCTCACTATGCTGTAATTTTCCTAATAATATTTTACTATAAGATGTTAGGAGATATTAAGAAATAAATTTTTAAGGAAAATATCGCAATTACTCTATTAATTCGAATTCCAAAATTGCTGACATTTTCACGGTTTAAAAAGACAATTATATGGACTGTTGAATCAACTATTCTATCCCTTTTTTTATCTTTCAAAAACTTAATAAAAATATTTAATTTTGTAATTTTAATTAATAAATATCAAATTTCCACGGCACATTGTCTTTTTAATTTTGGTGAAATTTTTTTAAGTTAAAAGTTGATAATTAAAAAATAAAAATTAAAAATTTATCTTAGTTTTCAAATAATCAACTTTTTTCAATTATTTCTATCTAATAAATTATAAACAAAACTTATACCAAATAATTTGACACAAACCTTCGAATCAAAATAAATTATAACCCCCTCAAAAGCTATGAGCAAAACCACCAAATAATTTAGCAGTAACTTGGGGCACATGGATGGGACGTTGGGCGGCTGTCGCTGCCAACCACCAAACCGAAAGAGCGGAGTTGGTAGCGAGTGCGATGCAGACGTCCCCTGACACTCGCTCCACTCACTACTTTTTTTTTTTTTTTTTTGGCCCTTCATCTCTTCCGAAATTAGTAAGTTCTTCCACCCTCCCCTCCTTTCTTCCGAAATTATAAACTTGTTTGGTTTTTTTTTTCAGAAAATATTTTTTAAAAAAAATTAATTTTTTTATTTTTTCAAATTTTTTGTTTTCAATAAATTTTTTTTAATATTTTAAATAATTTTTTTAAACTTTTAGACACACTTAACATAAATAATGAGTATAATATTTGTAAAAAAATCTTTCAAAAATTTACTAAATACCAAAAATATAAAAAAATACAAAAATTTTGTATTTTTTTTGTTTTTTTATATTTATTAATTTTTAAAAATATTTTTTCACAAATATTTTACTATTTAGATATATCTAAGTAAGGTGCATCCAAAAAAGTAAAAAAAAAAATTGCTTAAAATTTAAAAAATATTCACTAAAACTAAAAAGATACAAAAAATATATAATTCAATTTTTTAAAAATTGAATTCAAAAAACTGAAATTAAACATAATGATTAGTAGCTATTTTCAAATTAATATGTGGTATTATTTATATAATATTCTTGGCCAATAAAAAAAGTTACAATACACAACGTGTTCAATTATTAAGTGTCATTTTGGGAACATAGTAAAAAGCCACATTTTTAACAAAATGTCCAAAAATGTGACTGCCAAAAACGTAACAAAATCCCTTTGGGAAGTACCAAAAACGCAGTCCTAAAATTACAAATTAAGGCCTATGAAAAAAAATAAAAAAATAAATCTCGTATGTTGGTAAGGGTATTTTGGTCATTTTAATTTAATTTGACACCATAAATAAATATTAAACTAAAAAATAAAAAGTCAACTTTTTATCAACTCCCCAAATCACTTCCAAAAAAGTCAAAAAGCTTGGTAAAAAGTCAAAAGTCAACTTTTTACCAACTTTCCAAAACAACCCTAAGTAATTAATTATTTGTCTCTTAACTATCTAACAAAAATAAGTCAATATGTCCAATTATTAAATTTTTCGGTACATGATTGGATTTTGAGAATTACGTAAACAATATCATATATTGTTATAAGAGTACTGAATTAATTATTCTTTTTTTATTTTGCATTGGTAACCTTCTCTTACGAGCATAATATTTTCTTGAGTAGATTCACTAACTTCCTTTAAAGTTTTAAAAAAAAAATTATTATAAATCATACAAATTTAGTATAATTACATTAAACTTTCTTAAGTTTTTCTTTCTTAAGTTTTTCATTCATAGAATATTGAACTCCATTTTCACTATAAATTCATTTGTTATATGGATGGAAAAATAATATTTTTTTCTCTTTTATACTAAAATATATATTTTATCTTGTTTATTTTTAAATTTTCACAACATTTATATTATTTTTGGTCTCTTTAATCAAACTAAAAGAAGTCAATGTTGTAAAACTTATACGGTATTTTTTCATATCTCAAAAAATGTTAATTTAAATAATCTTATTTTCATTTTACAATGTCTTTTTGATTTTTTTGGAAGTCAAACATCTCTGATGCATCAATGGTTCAAATTCGTGGGATTATTGAACTTTCCTCTAGTGTTAGAGCTTTCTATCTCAAATTTGGAAATCCAAATCTTTGGAATTTTTACAATGCCCTCGTTTGGCATGTGACTTGAAGGGACTATTAGGTTAAAACAGTTATAAAAAGATAGATAAATTAAAGTCAATAAAATAAAATATCACATTCAAATCATAATTATTTTTTTTTTCTCAAAGAAGTCAAAAAAATTAAAATAATCTATTTTAAACGAGATATTTTGACCTCAAATTAAAATAGTTAAAAAATTAAAAAGTTAACTCACATCCCAGACGGCTTTGTTTGGAATATGGGGTGGTTTGACATCTCCTATATAATCCATCTTTTTATATTTTTATCTTTTTTCCACCACATCACATCACATCACCTCTCTACTTTTCTGGACATCTTTACATAAAAAGACAAAAAGTGCACTTATTTGGATCATTTCAAACAACCCCTAAGTCCATCTTTTAATCTTTTTTGAATCACATCAATCAATATCTCCTCTCTACTATTCTACACATTTTTTTTATAAAAAATCAAAAAATACACTTATTTAAAATATCTCAAAGCACCCAAATATTTACAAGATTAATCCAACTCGAAGAAAAAATGGAATGGAAGCATGAAAACCACCATGGAGTGCTCACATTCAGGGTTCGTTTGGGAAGTGAGTTGGCTTTTTGACTTTTTTGACTTTTTTAAAAATACACTTATTTAAAAATGGAATGGAAGTGGATTGACTTTTTGACTTTTTTGACTATTTTAGCCTGGGTTAAAAAGCTTAGTTTGGTAAGGACTTTTTGACTTTTTGACTTTTTAAACTTTTTTTTGTGAGAAAATAATGTAATAATTATAAGTTGGATGTGATGTTTTGTTTGTTGTGGTTAAAATAACTTATTTTATTTTTTGTGACTAAATTAACTAAAAAAGCCCATAAAATCACTTTCCAAATGATGCCTCAACCTCCATGGTTAAAGACAATTCAAATCACCCATAAATTAAATGGTGAGTTTGGATCTCTAACCATATGGGTTATGAATTGGTTCAAAGCATTTTCATAAATTAGGATCTCTAACCATATGGGTTATGAATTGGTTCAAAGCATTTTCATAAATTATTAATTAAAATTTGCTCGACTCATTTGGTAGAGGATTGGAGGGGAGGGCCTAGAGGACCCACCACCAATGGTCATATGCATGTGATGTTGGTATGAGTTGAACTATAAATTGTTAATAATTAAGTAGAACAATAATTAACCTATTGATGGAGAGAGGAGCAATAATAAGTTATTATAATAATAACATAGCCTTGTTAAACAATTTTCTTTGAGAGTGAAAGAGGATGAGAAAAGGTGTATAAAATATCTTATGGAACCTTCTATTGTCTCTAGTCCTCTACCTAACACCTTTGAAAAAAGAATATTACAAAAAAAAAAGTGAATTGTTGAAAAAGTGATCCCTTTTCCAATTTTTGAAAGGGCCTTTGTTTTTTTCCCCCGAGGGGTGGGGGGTTCTACTTCAAAGCATCTACCATATGTGTCCTTTTGCTTCAAAGATTAGCATTTTCAGCCCCCATTTGTTAAGGTGGTTAAGATTGTTTTAGTTTATTAAAAGATAAAATATATTTAAAAATTAATAAAATAAAATATCATATTTAAATTATAATTATTTCATATTTTTATCTCACAAAATTAAAAAAAAAATTAAAAATTCATTCCAAACATAACTTTTTTAGTCATGCTACAAAAAATCAAAAACTCAGGCTAAAAAAGATCTTCCCAAATGAAGCTTAATGGTTGGAGGTGTTTTTTTTTTTTTCTTTCTTTTCAAAACAGATCTCCCATTTTCACCTTTTCTTTTTGTGAAATAACTGAAATGAAAAACTTTTTATCATAAAAGATGTTTTCTCCTCTCCCCCTCTCTTTTTACAAATGTGAAATTTTACTAATCAGTAATGACATGGGTAAACCCATAAAGGCTATAACCCACTATGAACAACCCAAACCCACCACTTAGGACCCAATACATAATTCAATTAATGAAACCCAGCGTTACTGGAGCTCAACATGGCATCAAAGAACCAATGACACCTAAACACATGGCAGGTGAAGAACAGGCCACATAAGTAGACAAAGATCCTGCAAAGTTATTGCATTGCACATCAGCCATTAATGAAGGCCCTTACAGCATTTATTGCGACAAGCCCTCCCCGTCGAGACGGAATGGCCTCACCATGAACAAGGCAAGCTAGAGCATAGACTTTCGGCTATGGCGACAGGTCGAAAGGGACACTAAAATTATTACCAAAGGATATAAGCAGACGTCGAAGATAAGAAGAAGGTTAAGCTTTCTATCCCTAATCTATCTTTAGATTCCACATCTTTTTCTAACTTGCTCGTCGGAGGGTTCGTTGGGGGACTCCCCGTTCCCCGTTGAACTCTTGTGCAAGTTCCACTGTGAGCTTGGTCATTCGGACACAGATTTGAGGAGCGTGGATCAGTCCGACCCATTCCATCTGGAACGAACTGTATCATCAGTTGGCGCTGTCTGTGGGAAATCTCTTACTCCGCGCGCCAGTTGTGTTCATTGTTGTAACAACCCTCATACTGTTTACCGATTAATGACTGATTAACTGCTAATTACTGTTAACCGAGACTGATTATGACTGATAGTTGAACTGATTAAAGTACTGAACTGACTGACCGAAATTGAAACTGAATTGAATGAATACATCTGTTTGAATTGCATTCTATCTGTTGATTGTTTATTTTATCTGTTCATGTTTGAGCGTTTAATTGAAGGCCTTATCGGCGGCCGAATTAGTAACCGATTGATGTTTTATGAGCGTCATAATTAATGTAATTTTATGGTATATTTATTTGAGAATTGATTAGGTATGATTAGATTAGATTAAAATAAGCTAATTAAAGAGTTAGGCTTAATTACCTTAATGCCACTTAAGTGGCCCACTACTTGAATCATCTTTGAGCCTCATTACACTCATTCATACACATTCCATTAGCTCATTCCTTAGACTCAACCGACCAAGATAGAGAGTGAGAGAGAATTGAGTGGATCTTGAGTTCATTGGTAGAATTGCTTGAAGATTGAAGTGTAGATTGTTAATTTGAACCTCTAGACTTGCATTCAAGGAACCTAGGTATGAATTTCATCCTTTTGACTTGTGTCTAAGTTGATTCATGCATGGTTCATGTCCAATTGTAGAGCTAAGTCATGAATTGGTTCATTAATGGTGAATTGAAGCCCAATCTTTGCATGCATGGTAGTATTGTTGGATTTTGAGTTGTTTTCATGGCAAAATGTTACATGCATGTTCATGTCTTGAGTGTAGTCCATGATTTCATCATGTTTTGAAAAGAATTGGCTCTTTAGAGCATCAAATCGAAGCTTTGAAATGGTTTGAATTCATGCATGTTTGCATGTTCATCTTGTGCTTGAAAAATGGTTTAAATTGAGTTTGAATTAAACACCCTTGGGCTTTGATTTCTTAAAATTGAGCTTTGAAACATGTTATTCTATGTGTTTATAAATGTTTTCCAGAAAATGGGCCCAAGAAGATTGGTTTTGATGCTTTTGAGCTTGGTTTTGAACCTGGAGCTCGAATCTGGGATTTCCAGATTTCAGTCGTCCGCTCGAGCGGGGGGGAAGTGCCGCTCGAGCGGGAAAATCGAGCTTCCAGCATCTTGCACCGTTTTACAGTCCGCTCGAGCGGAAGATTGGGCGCTCGAGCGGAGTCATGTCTCAAGCTCGAGCGGGCGTCGAGCGGGGATTTCACCCTTCCAGTACTTTTACAGTACGCTCGAGCGGGAAAGTTTACGCTCGAGCGTGTACCTTTGTTTGCCTGTACGCTCGAGCGGGGAAACCTGCGCTCGAGCGGGACTCTGTTTTTCTGAAAATCCTGAAAATGCTTTTAAATGTGCATCTTTGCATCCTCATCCCATTCTAGGCATTCTTAGGCCTAGTTTAAGGCATCTTGTTGAGGATATAGATGCAGAACACACCGAGGCATTAGGGATTAAGTTGTTATCTTTCCCAACTGTGTAGCTTAGTGTGTTCAATCTGTTACTGTGTAGGGTTGGCGACTGGGGAGACACGCTCTAGCATACTGTAGGCCGAACTCTGTGAGTAACGATTGTGTAAAGATATGTTCACAAATGATTATTTTCTGAACAACTGAACTATACTGTTTTCTGAACTGATTACTGTTAACTGAATGAATGTATGTCCTATATTCTGAACTGTATTGTGGCATCCTTAGCACCTACTGTTTACTGTTACTGTTACAGAGATCTCTGTCGGTTCCCTTGTTGGAACCACTACTGTTTACTGACTGATAGCCATCATTACTGTTCGGTCTTCTAGACCTACTGTTTACTGTTATGCTAACGGATGTACCACATATGACTGTTTACTGTACTGAACAACTGAATGACTGATTGAAATGAACTGTTTTCATACTGTAAGGACATTCATTCTTAACCTCTTTACGCATTATGTTATTCACTGGGCTTTAGCTCACGGCTTATATATATGTAGGTGTACAGGCACCAGACCGCGACTAGGAGCGTCAGGATTCCTCCAGTTTTGTCAAGCCAGCCTATGTGCCTCACTGCGAGGTTCCGAGCCTAACCGTTAAGGCTTAGGGGTGTTTTAGATTTTCCCCTTCTGTACTGTCTTACCGTTCTGTATAGACTGTCAACTGTTTACTGTACTGTTATCAGGGATTAAGTCCCTGTACTGTGTGATTGTAAATGTTGTGCATACTGTTCTATACTGTTTATGTATAAATGTATGAGAAGTCTTTTTGCATACAGACTGTCACAGCTCATTGGGCACTGTTTATTTACTGTATTGGCTTCCGCCAGGCCTTGTACTCTGTTTTACTGTACTACTGTCCTGCAGGCCTTCGGTAATCTCGGATTACTGGCCGGTTACGGTGCTAAACCCATAGAGCCGGGTCTGGGCTGTGACAATTGTCGCCGGAGGCCCTTTCCCAATAACCCCTTTCTACCACCTGCAAAGGTGGATGGTCACAACTAGATCCATGGCTTCCCACCCCAATGTTCCTGACCACCAAGCCGACCCTCCCAATCCAAACAACCCACCGCAGTATTTTACCGAGCTCACCAACAGCATTAACCGTCTGGCCGAGCAAAACCAAGCATTGATTAATGCTCTACTCTAAAGAAACCTTCCCACGCCTCCTCCACCACCTCCAGATATTCTCCCTAACCAAGAACGAGCCCCGAGCCATACTATCCAGCAGCCCCATCCACCCAACTTGGAAGGCTTGCGACCCCCTCCCCCAGATGTGAACCGTCCACCTCAGGCCATGCATTCATCGGTCCCGACACCAACCCCCGAAAGAGAGGCTAGTAGCGTCTAACCTCTGCTGCCTTCCAGTAGTGACAACATACCTCTCTGGGATGCAGAACTCCGAGCCATGAAGCTCCAGCCCTAGGAGTCATGCAGAACATACCAAATAAACCATTCACCACACAGCTAACTCACCATTCGTTGCCTCCATCCGGGACAAACCTCTACCGCCTAAGTTCAAAATGCCCACCATCGACTCTTTTGACGACACAACGAACCCCGTCGATCACTTGGAGACCTATAGAACCCTCATGATCCTCCATGCATTCCCTGATGAAATCATGTGTCGGGCTTTCCCCGTAACACTCAAGGGGTCGGCTCAACTCTGGTTTAGTCAACTGTCAGCAGACTCTGTCTCCACTTTCCAGCACCTCAGTGACTCCTTTCTCAGCCATTTCATTGGAGCCTAGTGCCAGCGACGTCTGGCAACCCAACTTCTCAACATCCGTCAGACCGAAAGAGAGTCGCTGCGCAGCTTTGTTACCCGCTTCAACATCGGAACCCTATAGATAGCAGAAAACGATGACAAGGTCATCCTCATGGCGTTCATAGCCGGACTACGATCATCTGATTTCCTTTTCTCCCTCTCCAAAAACCCCTCAACCTCCATGGCAACCCTACTCTCCAAAGCCCAAAAATACATGAACGCCGAAGATTCCCTAGCCGCCCGCCAAGAACCTACAGCCAAAAACTTGACCCCCAGAGAGAAGAGAAAGGACTCAGAAACTAGAAACACCTAGTACAATAACCAAACATCTCAGTATACCAACCGACCACTTCGAGCCGACCAGTCGGCACCAACCCGACCGACCGGCCGGTTCAAACGATACACACCCCTCAACTCCCCCATAGAACAAGTCTTGAACCAGATTTAGTAAGATTACCCCCTAAAATGGCCCCAACCATCACGGTCTCCTTTCAACTGGCGAGACCAGTCCAAATACTGCCGCTTTCATCAGGACCATGGCCACAATACTGAGGAGTGTGTTAACCTCAAAGATCAAGTCGAGGGCTTGATACGTCAGGGACGTCTCAATCGGTTCATGGAAACTCGCACTCAGCAGAGGCAAAGGACTGAACCCATCAGAAACAACCGCCGGCGCACCCCTCCCCGGCAACCAGCACAACCTAACCAAGGTCATGATTGCCCTCCACAGCAACCTTGGGCACAAGGTAACCCCGCCCCACCAGTTGGAGAAATCCGAGTTATTGCTGGCGGGCTTGCTTGTGGAGGACCATCCCGCTCGGCTCAGCGGGCAGAACTCAAGAAAATAAAGTAAGGCTCAGACAAAGAGGTCGCCACATTGGACCGACCCTCCAAACAGCCCAAGCAGTGGACGGAGCCTATCACCTTTACTGACGCCGACTGCACAGGCATCCGTTACCCCCATAACGACCCTCTCGTCATTTCTGCCCTCCTCTCCAATTACAAGGTCAGACGGGTTCTCGTCGACAACGGCAGTTCTTCAGACATCATCTTCCTAAATGCCTTCCGCCAACTCAAGATCGGGGAAGAAAGTCTGTCCCCTCTCCAAACCCCATTAGTCAATTTTACTAGAGACCGGGTGACCGCCATCGACTCCATCGATCTTCCATCACAATCAGGGAATAGCCATAGCAAACCACAAAGTTACTCACCTTTCTCGTCGTCGACTGTCCCTCTTCTTACAACATCATCCTCGGCCACACAGCCCTAAACGCTTTCCAAGCTATCACATCCACTTTCCATCTTGCTGTCAAGTTCCCCACCGACCTGGAAGTCGGCACAGTAAGATGAGAGCAGCCGTGACCAGGGAATATTACGTCGCCTCACTTAAAGAGGTCAAGCTAAAGGAGGCTATGATCATTGAAGGGCTCGACGTCAGAGACAAGGGCGAGCTGGTTAAAGGGGAACCAGTGGAAGAGCTTATTGAGGTCCCCATCAACCCCACCAACCTGACAAAAATTGCCAAAATCGGTAGCCAACTATCCCCCCAAGCAAAGGCCGACCTTACTGCCCTCTTGATTGAGCACAACGACGTATTTGCCTGGACCCACTTCGACATGTCGGGTATTGTCCCCTCATTCATAACCCATCGTCTCAGCATTGAGCCCCACTTTCGACCCTTCTGCCAGAAGCAGCGCATCTTTCACCCGAAGCGCAACACTTTTATCGCCTCTGAAGTAGATAAGCTCCTTGAGACGCGGTTTTATCAAAAATGTGGACTACTCCCGATGGCTGTCAAATGTGATCTTGGTTCGTAAAAATAACGGTAAATGGCGACTCTGTGTCGACTACTCCGACCTTAACCGAGCTTGCCCCAAAGACAGTTATCCCCTTCCTCGCATAGATCTACTCGTTGACGCCATAGTCGGCCATCAAATGCTCAGCTTCATGGACGCCTTCTCTGGATACAACCAAATTCTAATGCACCCGTCTGACCGGGAGCACACCTCCTTCATCACCGACCGGGGAACTTACCATTATTGTGTCATGCCATTTGGGTTGAAAAATGCGGGGCCACTTACCAACGGTTGGTCAACGCCGTCTTTTATCACCAGATAGGCCGGAACATGGAAGTATATATCGACGACATGCTAGTCAAGTGCAAGCTCTCCACTGATCATCTGACCAATCTACGAAAGACCTTCGGCACCCTCCGTAAGTATCAATGAAACTCAATTCGGAGAAATGCGCCTTCGGCGTAGGATCTAGGAAATTATTAGGTTTTATGGTCAGTCAGCGAGGCATCGAAGCTAACCCCGAAAAGATCAAGACCTTGATGGAAATACAGTCGCCCAGAACGGTTAAGGAGGTTCTGAGGCTTACTGGCAGAATCGCCGCCCTCAACTGCTTCATTTCCCGCGCAACAGACAAGTGCCTCCCCTCCTTCAAAGTTCTTCGGCAAACTTTTGAATGCACGACAGAATCCGAAGAGGCCTTTCAGCAGTTGAAGCAGTGCATGACCAACCCCCTCTACTCTCTCAGGCAATCACGGGTGAACCTCTTTTCCTCTACTTAGCCGTGTCAAACACCGCAGTCAGTGCAGCACTCATCAGGGAAAATAACTATGTCTAATGACCGGTCTACTACATCAGTCAGGCTCTCAGGGAAGCAGAACAGAACTACCCATTGCTTGAAAAAATGGCTTTAATTCATAGCCTCAAGACGCCTCCGACCTTACTTCCAGGCCCACCCCATTGTCGTCCTCATTGACCAACCGTTGAAGAAAATAATGCAACAACCAGAGTTGTCCGGCCGACTTATGCAATGGTCAGTCGAGCTCAGCCAATTTGACATCTCCTACCGACCTCGAACAATGATCAAGGGACAGGCCATCGCTGACTTCATCCTGGAGTTCACTAACCCCACTCCAACCACGACTCCCCCGCCCCCGCCATCCCATACTGAGGTAGAAGACCCCCACTCTTGGACCCTCAACGTCAACGGATCATCCCGTAAAGAAGGCAGTGGGGCTGGTCTCATCCTCACCGCTCCCGAGGGTGGTTATTTCAAGTGTGCTCTTCGTTTCTTATTCGACGCAAGCAATAATGAGGCTGAATATGAGGCACTCATCGTAGGTCTCTGCCTCGCCAGAGACATTAGTGTCAACCATATCTAAGTGTTCAGCAATTCCCAACTCATTGTCGGACAAATCACGAGGGAATTCGATGCCAAGGAAGACACAATGTGGGCATACAGGGATATTACACTCCCGCTTGCTCGCCTTTTCAATAATTTCCACATCAAGCACATTCCTCGGACGGAAAATGCCAAGGCAGATGAAATGGATCAGTTAGCTTCTGCCGACCAGTCATGTCACGCCCCAAAATTCGGACAATTAAATATTATATTAGGACTAACCCCAATCAATATTCCATCATCCAAATCCTAGGGGTGAAACACAAAAACTAAATGCAAACCAAACCATTCACCATAAATTCATAACTAACCAATACCTCAACATCAAGGTAACAATAAATAGTCAAAACAATCTTAAATAAAGTACGGTTACAAACCATGCCAAAGTATTCCAATACTAAAGTCATAAAAAATAATAAATACATAAACTAATATCAACCCTAAGCTCAAGAAATCCAAATGACAAGTCTAACAACTAAAGTAATTCCACGTCACCACCATAACCTCAACAAATCCTGCAAAGGAAGCTCGGCTGCGCTCAAACAAAACGCACTCGAGTTGCCAAGAGACAAAACGGGTCAGTATACAGGTATACTGGTATGAGTTCAAGAATTGACACCCACGTGTCCATCAGACACAAACAACAATATAGTTAATTCTTGTTACGAGACAAGACAAGTAGTTCCAACCGCACTGAGACGAATGGGTAGCTTCCCGAGATACAGTGGCATTTAGTTTCTTGCCCGTACACAACTAAAAATAAATTGATTATAAATAAACAAAATATAATTAAAAATATGGTGGGTCAGCCCTGCATAAAAAGTTAGTAAGACCCACCATCCTGCAAAACAAAGTTAGTATAATTTAATCATAAGTAATTTGCTAAAGAAGTATAAAAATGCACCGTTTCATGCTTAAATAATTCAAATTGACCAAGACTCAAAGAACAAAAGTTGTATAGAATTAAATTTCTAAAAAGACAACGCAAACAAATTTAACAGAAACTGAACAGGTTGAGAGACAAACTTGATAGAAAAACCTAAATGGAATTCAATCAAAAAATCTGAAGCTGAAGATGAACAAAAACTTCCCTAAGGTGATTTTTCTTTCGGAAACGTTCAAAACATGAAAAGTGCGCAGAATAATGTTTTACTTCAATTTACGCGAAACCAATAAAAATGAGCTCGTTTCGTGGGTTAAAACAGCCTATAAAATCTGCATTATCAAAATGAATCAAACCGACAATAACCAAGGTCATCCGATTATAAGTTCTAATCGATCTTTTTAATAAAAAGCTACAACACAAAAGTTATCCAAAAGCACGTATGCATGCCTCTGCTCAAATCTCATAATTTATCGAAATCGTTTACTATTTATCAACGTGTACAAATCAATACAATTCATACTATATCAATAAACTCATAATTAAATTCTTTGTTTCTTAACTCCACCACTTCGGCCCTCCACTTCTGGCCTACACATATATCCCATGTGCCTCCCGTATATCTAACACCGCTCCGAAGCCAAACTTGCACGGGGATATCGTCCCGAGTTTGACTCACACTCCCTGGATGGTTAGCATATACGTACGGGCGTAAATCAAAGCACTCGTCTACTCATGAGAACGAGGCAACAATATAAATAACATCTCATCAACATCATGAGACAAATATAACAATGCCGGGCATAAGGCATTAAACAACTCTCATAATCCTCACTTTTTTATACACTCTTTCTCACCATCACTCAAATAAAACAACAATCCATGGAGTCACGGTGGAGTATAAGGAATTTATCTATGGGTTTCTAATTTATTTTAATTTTATAAAATCATGCGTGTGATTACAACCATAAAATAAATCCATATAAACACCCTTAACCTGGCATACACAACTTAATCAAAATAATTTAAATCAATCAATCATCTACATGCAAATATAAAATCAATTCATCCTCAAATAAATATAAATAAATAAATAAAAACAACGAATTAAACATAAATCAAGGGAAGTGGGTTTTGTACTCACAATATTTTTTTTTTGAAGATCCAAGAAATATTTGAAAAACTAATAAAACCACCAAAGCAAAACTCTAATCTTTCCTTTTCTTCCCTCTCCTCTTTCTTCCTTGCCGCCGTCCCTCTCTTTGTCTTCTTTGATTTCTCACTCTCTCTCTCTCTCTCACCACTTGGTGTCTCCCTTTTCTTTTGATCTCCTAAACCTTATTATATATATAATAACCTAGTTGAATACTTCTTTGTTGCATTAGATATCACATTAAACCTTATGTAACCACCCAATTAATAATTACATCATTAAATCCATTAAATATCACATTAAATCTCATGTGACCACCAAATTAATAACTACAACATTAAATCCATTAAATATCACATTAACTCTCATGTAACCACCAAATTAATAATTACAACATTAAATCCATTAAATATCACATTAACTCTCATGTGACCACACAATTAATGAAGTCAAAAATAAAATAAGATAATAATAACCATAATAATAATAAAATACTGACTTAAGAAAATTAGGGTCGCTACAAGTCAAACCTCAGCTATGGTATCCGCCTCGAATATCTAGTTCACCCTGCCATTTCCTCGAACTAGCAACAAGTCCACTTCCTCCAAAACGAACCTATTCCATAGGCGGCCGATATCTTTCTATTTTTGACAAAGGAGGAACTGCTGGACGACAAGCACCAGGCCGCTAAAGTCAGGGCCCGGTCGTCCAACTACATTCTTATCAGTGGTCTCTTGTACAAACGTGGTTTTTCACGCCCATACCTGAGATGCCTCAATCCTGCTCAAGCGACCTACGTAATGAGAGAAGTCCATGAAGGTGTATGTGGCAATCATTCGAGTGCCAGGTCATTAGCCCACAAAATACTCCGCACTGGTTACTTCTGGCCTACTCTCAACTAAGATGCCGCTGAATTCGTGCTTAAATGTGATAAGTGCCAACGCTTTGCCAACATCCCTCATGCCCCCTCCTACAGAGTTGATCGCACTTTGCAGCCCTTATCCATTCGCCAAATGGGGGATAGACCTAGTTGGCCCATTGCCCACTGGCCGAGGCCAAACCAAATTCGCAATTGTCGCCATTGATTACTTCACTAAATGGGTGGAGGCAGAACCCCTTGCCATAATTACCGAGCAGAACACCACCAGATTCATCTGGCAATCGATCGTATGCCGATTTGGCATTCCTCAAGACATCGTCTCTGACAACGGCAAACAGTTTGACAATGTCAAGTTTAGGAAATTTTGTGCCGAACTTCAAATCTAACCATGTTTCTCTTCCCCAGGTCATCCCCAAGCCAATGGCCAAGTTGAGGTTACCAACCGTTCTCTTCTGAAGATCATCAAAACTAAGCTGGAAGCTGCTAAGGGACTCTGAGCTGAGGAATTACCAAACGTACTCTAGGCGTACCGTACTACAGCCCGAACCCCCACTGGGGAGACCCTCTTTCGCTTAACATACGGCAGTGAGGCGGTCATCCCAGTAGAAATCGGTCTGCCTACCCCGAGGGTTCTACACCCAAATCCAGAACTCACTGAAGAACTACGTCGAGCCGACCTAGACCTGATGAAAGAGCTCCGAGAGACCACTGTTGTCAAACTGGCCTCATATCAACAGAAAATGAGAACTCACTACAACCACAAAGTCCGACCGAGGGAGTTCGCCGTGGGAGACCTTGTTTTGCGTGAAGCAACTCTTGCCACCAAAAATCTGACTGAAGGCAAGTTGGTAGCCAAGTGAGAGGGACCTTACATCGTTAAAGCCAGACCTCGTCCAGGCACTTACCGACTTCAGGACATGGAAGATCGAGATCTCCCCCATTTGTGGAACGCCGAGCACCTGAAGCGTTATTTTCAATGAAGCTCTATTTTTGTATTGCTTAGTTGCTGTATTTTCTTTTTGACAATCTACGCACTTGAATGTTCTTATTCTCTTCTTATATGGTGTAAATTTATGATCAAATGGGCTACACTTTACATGACAAGAATCTTATATCTCAGTTATCTGTGTGGTATTTCAATAACGCCTTGATTGCAGCATCAACCAGACTAAGTTACTTAAAGCCTCAGCCAGACTGAGCATGAAAAGCATCAGCCAGACTGAGTATGAAGAGCTCAACCCAACTGAGTTACTTAAAGCCTCAGCCAGACTGAGTACGCAGAGCTCAGCCAGACTGAGTTACTTAAAGCCTCAGCCAGACTGAGCACGAAGAGCTTAGTCAGTCTGAGCTACTTAAAGCCTCAGCCAGACTGAACACGAAGAGCTCAACCAGTCTGAGCTACTTAAAGCCTCAGCCAGACTGAACACGCGAAGCTCAGCCAGGCGAAGTTCCATGAAGAGTCAGCCAGACTAAGTTAATCATGCCTCAACCCGAACTGAGTACGAATGAAGAGCTCAGCCAAGGCCATTCTTGCAACTTCATGATTGAGGCATAGTTGCCATACTCAGTCAAATTCCAGGTCCATGTTTTTATGCCTTTTTAACATTCTTTGCATTTTTTAATTTTTATTTCCCAACCCACTCTTTCATTTCTCAACACTCTTACAACATGCATTAAAACTTCACATTTTAAGACCTTTACATTTCAACATTCTTACGATTAACATTCTTTGTATCATGATTTCCTCACAAGCTAGCTTGGCACCCTACTTCTCAATTCCCACTATGATCTGTACACAAGCCTTATTTGAATAACCATTATCATTCTTTTCAGATTTACAAAAATAAAGGCAGCAGTGTGACAACAAAAACCATAATTTTATTTATTCACAAACTTATACATAAGTTTACTATAGCAATTACAAAAAAAAAAAAAAAAAAAAAAAAAAAAAAAAAAACAACAACAACAACAACAACAATAACAACAATGACAACAAAACAAACACAACAAAAACCAAAATTTTATTTTCAAATTTTGTTTACACCAGTCACTCATCTTCACTTGAGACAAGCTCCTCTTCATCCACGCCCTCGTCTAAGGGGGTCTGGGCCACGTCGTCTTCATCTATCTTTACATTGCTGAAGTCCAAGTCTGGGAACAGCTCTTCTACTTTACGCATGAAAGTCTTCCAGCCGCTGTCCCAAAACTCAGCCATCTCATGTTTGTAGAAGTCCGACCGTTGAAAGCTCTGGATCACTTCTTCGTCACTCCTGCTGTAACAACCCTCATACTGTTTACCGATTAATGACTGATTAACCGCTAATTACTGTTAACCGAGACTGATTTTGACTGATAATTGAACTACCTAAGGTACTGAACTGACTGACTGAAAACTGGAATCGAATTGACTGAGTATGTGTGTGTTAAATTGTGTTCTATCTGTTTGACTGTTTGACTATCTGTTCCTGTTTGTATGTTTAAACTGCTAATTGAAGGCCTTATCGGCGGCCGAATTAGAAATCGACTGATGTTCCGTGACCCTCATAATTAATGTGATTTTACGGTATATTTACCTGAAAACTGTTTAGGTATGATTAAATTAGATTAAAATAAGCTAATTGAAGAGTTGGACTTAATTACCGTTTTGCCATTGTTAGTGGGCCCTTATTATAACATGTTAGAGCCTTGGTATGCTTGAATCAAACATTTTTCTCAGCTCATTTCTTGCTTTTGCCGACCAAGAGAGGAGAGTTAGAGAGAGAGAGAATTGTTCTTGTTGATTTTGCTGGTAAATTGCTTGGTAATTGAAGAATTGTTGAAGTGATTGCATATTTGAGCTCCCTTCTTGAAATACAAGACTAAAGGTAGCTCCATTGTCTTCTTAGTCATGTTTTGGTTCATTGTGGTTGAATTGAAGCTTAATTGTTGCATGCATGTTGCCATTCTTGAAGTTTTGAGGTTGTAGTTCATAATACCTCACATGCATGTCCATCTTTTGGTCATACTCCATGAGTTCATCTTGTTTTTGAAGGTTTGAGCTCTTTTGAAACAGCATTGAAGCTTTAAAAATGATTTAAGGTCATGCATGTCATGTTTGAGGATTGTTCTTGGAAAATGGTTGGAAATTGGGTTTGAATTAAACACCCTTGGGCTTTGATTTCCTAAATTGAGTTTTGAAATATGTTATTCTATGTGTTTAAAAGAGTTTTCCAGAAAATTGGCCCAAGAGGATCGAATTTTATGCATCTAAGCTTGGTTTTGAACCTGGAGCTCGAATCTGGGATTTCCAGATTTCAGTCGTCCGCTCGAGCGGGGGTAGTGCCGCTCGAGCGGTAAAATCGAGCTTCCAGCATCTTGCACTGTAGAACAGTCCGCTCGAGCGGAGTATTGGGCGCTCGAGCGGAGGACTGGATGACACGCTCGAGCGGGGACCTTTGTTTGCCTGTACGCTCGAGCGGGACCCTGTTTCACTGAAATTTCTGAAAATGTTTTCTAAGTGTATTTTTGCATCCTCATCCCATCCTAGGCATTCTTAGGCCTAGTTTAAGACATCTTGATGAGGATATCGAGGTAGAACACACCAAGGCAAATTAGGGATTAAGTTATGAGATTTCCCAACTGTGTAGCTTAGTGTGTTCAATCTGTTAACTGTGTAGGGTTGGCGACTGGAGAGACACGCTCTAGCATACTGTAGCCCGAACTCTGTGAGTAACAATTGTGTAAAGATATGTTCAACTGATTATCTTTTGAATACTGAACTGAACTGTTTACTGAACTGGTATTATTTACTGAATGAATGTATGTCCTTTATTTCTGAACTGTACTGTGGCATCCTTAGTACCTACGGTTTACTGTTACTGTTACTGTTACAGAGATCTCTGTCGGTTTCCTTGTGGAACCACTACTGTTTACTGACTGATGGCCATCATTACTGTTCGGTCTTTTAAGACCTACTGTTACTGTTATGCTAATGGATGTACCACATATGACTGTTTACTGTACTGAGCAACTGAAATACTGATTGAAATGAACTGTTTTCATTACTGTAAGGACATTCATTCTAAACCCCTTTACGCTTTATGTTATTCACTGGGCTTTAGCTCACTGCTCATATATATATGTAGGTGTTCAGGCACCAGACCACAGCTAGAGGCGTCAGGGTTACTCCAGTTTTGTCGAGCCAGCCTTTGTGCCTCACCGCGAGGTTCCGAGTCTACCTGCTTAGGCTTAGGGGTGTTTTAAGAATTCTCCCTTCTGTACTGTTTTACCGTTCTGTATAGACTGTATGTTACTGTACCGTTATATAGGGTCGAGTCCCTAATCTGAATGCTTGTAAATATCGTGCATACTGTTCTGTACTGTTATGTATAAATGTATGAAAAATCTTTTTGGCATACAGACTGTCACAGCTCAATGGACATTATTTATTTACTGTATTGGCTTCCGCCAGGCCCTGTACTCTGTTTTACTGTATTACTGTTAAGCAGGCCTTCGGTAATCTCGGATTACTGGCCGGTTACGGTGCTAAACCCATAGGGCCGGGTTTGGGTCGTGACAGAGTGGTATCAGAGCGATACTTAACCACGGGTTATACCGCACACACGTGTCCAAATGAGCTATAGGGTGTCCTAGAAAAGTGATTAGGGCATCGCATGAGCATGATAAGTGTGTGATTATGTTATGACTGAATACGTGCTAATGTGGTAAACTGTTAAACAAGTGACTGCTTATGTTTAAAACTGTTATAACTGCTTATAGTGAAATGGACAATGCAAATGAACCTGAATCCTCGTCTACCGAGGCAAGAATGGAAAGAATGGAAAGAATGATAGAACTGATAACTGCTAGACTTGAACAACAACAGAACCAACCGCCCCCACCTCCTCCTCCTCCGGTACAGCCGGAACCTAATGTTAATGTGAATGATGGGGATATTATTGCTCTGACCCAGAAGTTCAGCAAAATGAAACCGCCATCCTTTCAGGGAGGCCTTGAACCGTTAAAAGCTGAAGCTTGGGTTCTGGAAACAGAGAAACTATTTGAAGTGTTTCCGTGCTCAGAAGCGAATAAAGTACTGTTAGCTACCTTCACCTTGCAAGAAGAAGCTAGAAGGTGGTGGATGTTGATCCGCGATACAACTACTGTTATGACTTGGGCTCAGTTCAAGGAGTCATTCTTTGAAAAGTACTTCCCGCAGTGTGTCAGGGATAGGAAAGTAACTGAGTTTGAACAACTGAAACAGGGCACCACGTCGGTTGCCGAATATGAAACAAAATTTACTGAACTTGCCCGTTATGCACCGCACATGGTGGATACTGAGTATAAGAAGGCCAGGAAATTTGAGGGCGGCCTTAATGTTGCAATTCTTGATCGAATAAACGTTTTGAAACTACCAACTTTTGTAGGTGTTCTCGACCGGGCATTGATGGCCGAGTCAAACATTGCAGCAGTGAAACAATCTGAGACACCAACAACTGAATGGCATGGTAAAAGGCAGGGTTTCAAATTCAAGAAAGGCAAGCACAACCCAGCCAACAAGAAACAGAATACGGGGTCGACAACTAGCCCCAGTCAAGGGAGTGGGTTCATACCACCCTGTTCTGAATGTGGCAAGAAGCACAAAGGGGTCTGTTACAAACTATCTGGAGCCTGTTACAGGTGTGGCAAGGTGGGCCACATGGTTAAAGATTGTCCTTCCGCTCCTCAGGGCAATAGCAAAGCTGCAGCCAGCGGCGCGGCATCAAATGCTCCACTAAAACCGAATCCTAAAGCTACCGGGAAAGAGCCTGTGAGGCAAGGCCGAGTGTTCGCACTAGTACCGGGAGATGTGCAGAATACCGAGACCGTTGTGTCAGGTATTCTCTCTATTTGTACACAAAATGCATATGTATTGATTGATTCGGGGTCTACACATTCTTATGTATCGCATGCTTTCTCACGGAAACTGAATAGACCCTTAGAACCTATGAACTATCTGCTAGCCGTATCATCACCTGTAGGGGGATCCATGACATGTGCTTATATGTACCCCGCATGTGAAATTATTGTTGGGGATATGCATCTGTTTATTGATTTACTGCCATTGAACTTTGATCATTTTGACATAATATTGGGAATGGATTGGTTACAAAAATACCATGCCACTATTGACTGTGTGACCAAGCAAGTTGTTTTCCGTCCACCTGGTCTGCCTGAATTCGTGTTTAATGGGGTTGGAGTAGTACCTCCCCCGTATCTGATTTCATCTGTGAAAGCTGTAAAATTGATTAGAAAGGGCTGTAAGGGATATTTGTGTTCTGTACTGACTGTATCTACTGATGATAATGCTAATGTGAACTGTATTCCTATAGTCAGAGAATTCCCAGATGTTTTTCCAGACAATTTGCCAGGGGATTTGATTGACAGGGAGATTGAATTCACCGTGGACGTGATTCCCGGAACACAGCCAGTTTCTAAAGCTCCCTACCGAATGGCTCCAACTGAACTGAAAGAATTGAAGGCGCAATTGCAAGAACTGTTAGACAAGAAGTTTATTAGACCCAGTACCTCACCATGGGGTGCACCGGTTTTGTTTGTAAAGAAGAAAGACGACTCACTGAGACTGTGCATTGACTACCGTGAATTGAACAAGGTAACTGTAAAGAATAAATACCCGTTACCGCGTATTGATGACCTGTTTGATCAGTTACAGGGTGCTAAAGTATTTTCCAAGATTGATCTTAGATCCGGATATCATCAACTGAAGGTTAAGCCGGAAGACATTGATAAAACTGCTTTTAGAACGAGGTATGGACATTACGAATTTTTAGTTATGCCTTTTGGAGTCACGAATGCACCAGCTGCATTTATGGACCTCATAAACAGAATCTTTAAACCATACCTTGACAACTTTATTGTTGTATTTATTGATGACATATTGATTTACTCCAAGAGTATAGAAGAACATGAACATCATCTGAGACTTGCCCTACAAACTTTAAGAGAACAGAAACTGTATGCTAAACTGTCTAAATGTGAATTTTGGCTTGACCATGTTATGTTTTTGGGGCATGTTGTTAGCAAAGATGGAATTTCTGTTGATCCGCAGAAAATTGAAGCTGTAGTGAACTGGCCTAGACCGACAAATGTGACTGAAGTCCGAAGCTTTTTGGGATTGGCTGGATATTACAGAAGATTTGTCAAAGATTTCTCCAAAATTGCTCTACCATTGACTCAGTTAACTCAGAAGGGGACATCATTTGACTAGACTGACCAAAGAGAATCTGCTTTCCAGGAGTTGAAAACTCGATTAGTGACTGCACCTGTTCTGACCTTACCTTCAGGTACGGATGGTTATACTGTGTTTAGTGATGCTTCTCATAAGGGTTTGGGATGTGTTTTAATGCAGAATGGGAGAGTTATTGCTTATGCTTCCCGACAACTGAGACCACATGAAAAGAACTACCCGACCCATGATCTGGAACTTGCTGCAGTAGTATTTGCACTGAAAATCTGGCGTCACTACCTATACGGGGTAACATGTGAAGTATATACCGACCACAAGAGTTTGAAATATTTCTTCACACAGAAAGAACTGAACATGAGACAGCGGAGATGGCTAGAACTGATTAAAGACTATGACCTACAGATATTGTACCATCCGGGAAAAGCCAATACCGTTGCCGATGCATTGAGCCGAAAATCGATTGGAAACTTAGCATGTTTGCTTACCGGACAGAAAGAGTTACTTTGTGACCTTGAAAAGTCTAAAATTGAAATTGTTTTGGGAGAACGAGGTGGAACCTTAGCTGCTATTTCTGCCCAACCAGCACTGATTGAAGAGATTAAAGAGAAACAACAACTGGATGACTTCTTGAAAAAGATCATCGAAGAAAGAGAATCCAAGCCGAGACCCGGATTCAAATTTGAGAATAATGTACTGAAATTTCAAGAAAGACTGTGTGTACCAAATGACACTGAACTGAAAAGAAGAGTTCTGCAAGAAGGCCACAATTCGAAACTGTCTATCCATCCAGGGAACACGAAAATGTACCAAGATATGAAACAGAATTTCTGGTGGCCGGGAATGAAGAAGGAAATTGCCGACTTTGTGTCCAAATGTCTTCATTGTCAACAGGTCAAAGCTGAACATCAACGACCTGCCGGATTATTGCAACCCTTACCTATACCAGAGTGGAAATGGGAGCATATTACGATGGATTTTATCGTTGGGTTACCTCGCTCCAGAAAAGGTATGGATTCAATTTGGGTTATTGTTGATAGACTAACCAAATCTGCTCACTTCTTACCTGTCAAGACAATCTATAATGCGGACAAATTGGCTGTTATCTATATTGATGAGATTGTAAGACTGCATGGAGTGCCTGTGTCTATTGTTTCTGACAGGGATTCGAAGTTTACATCGAGGTTTTGGCAAAGTCTACAGACTGCATTGGGTACTGAATTAAGGCTGAGTAGTGCCTATCATCCTCAGACAGATAGACAGTCAGAAAGGACCATCCAAACTCTGGAGGATTTACTGAGAATGTGTATCCTTGATTTTCAGGGAGACTGGGAAAGTCATCTGCCATTAGTTGAATTCGCCTACAATAACAGCTACCATTCGAGTATTGGTATGGCGCCTTTCGAGGCATTGTATGGCAGAAAATGTAGATCTCCGATTTGCTGGGCAGAAGTTGGAGATGGGCCGTTGCTTGGGCCCGAGATTGTGTATGAAACAACTAAAAAAGTGAAACTGATACAGCAAAGACTGAAAACTGCACAGAGTAGACAGAAAAGTTATGCAGATGTCAGAAGACGGGACAGAGAGTATGAAGTGGGTGATCACGTTTTTGTGAAAGTGACACCAATGAAAGGCCAGACTCGTTTTGGAGTCAAAGGCAAGTTAGCGCCGAGATATGTCGGACCGTATGAGATTATTGAGAAAATCAATCCGGTGGCGTATCAAGTTGCGCTCCCTCCTGAAATGGAGCATATGCATAACGTCTTCCACATTTCGATGTTGAGAGACTACCTCCGGGATCCCTTCCATGTAATTGAGCCTACTCGTATAGTGCTGAGTGATGACTACACTTACGAGGAACGTCCTATACAGATTGTTAACAGACGGATCAAGAAACTGAGAAACAAAGAGATCCCGCTAGTGAAAGTTGACTGGCAGAACCATGGTGGTATGTATGCCACTTGGGAAAGGGAAGATGACATGGCTAAAAGATATCCTGAACTATTCCCACTGAATCCTGTTTTCTTCCAGAATGAAGGTAACTCGAGTTTAGAGGACTAAACTCTTTATAAGGAGGGGAGACTGTAACAACCCTCATACTGTTTACCGATTAATGACTGATTAACCGCTAATTACTGTTAACCGAGACTGATTTTGACTGATAATTGAACTACCTAAGGTACTGAACTGACTGACTGAAAACTGGAATCGAATTGACTGAGTATGTGTGTGTTAAATTGTGTTCTATCTGTTTGACTGTTTGACTATCTGTTCCTGTTTGTATGTTTAAACTGCTAATTGAAGGCCTTATCGGCGGCCGAATTAGAAATCGACTGATGTTCCGTGACCCTCATAATTAATGTGATTTTACGGTATATTTACCTGAAAACTGTTTAGGTATGATTAAATTAGATTAAAATAAGCTAATTGAAGAGTTGGACTTAATTACCGTTTTGCCATTGTTAGTGGGCCCTTATTATAACATGTTAGAGCCTTGGTATGCTTGAATCAAACATTTTTCTCAGCTCATTTCTTGCTTTTGCCGACCAAGAGAGGAGAGTTAGAGAGAGAGAGAATTGTTCTTGTTGATTTTGCTGGTAAATTGCTTGGTAATTGAAGAATTGTTGAAGTGATTGCATATTTGAGCTCCCTTCTTGAAATACAAGACTAAAGGTAGCTCCATTGTCTTCTTAGTCATGTTTTGGTTCATTGTGGTTGAATTGAAGCTTAATTGTTGCATGCATGTTGCCATTCTTGAAGTTTTGAGGTTGTAGTTCATAATACCTCACATGCATGTCCATCTTTTGGTCATACTCCATGAGTTCATCTTGTTTTTGAAGGTTTGAGCTCTTTTGAAACAGCATTGAAGCTTTAAAAATGATTTAAGGTCATGCATGTCATGTTTGAGGATTGTTCTTGGAAAATGGTTGGAAATTGGGTTTGAATTAAACACCCTTGGGCTTTGATTTCCTAAATTGAGTTTTGAAATATGTTATTCTATATGTTTAAAAGAGTTTTCCAGAAAATTGGCCCAAGAGGATCGAATTTTATGCATCTAAGCTTGGTTTTGAACCTGGAGCTCGAATCTGGGATTTCCAGATTTCAGTCGTCCGCTCGAGCGGGGGTAGTGCCACTCGAGCGGTAAAATCGAGCTTCCAGCATCTTGCACTGTAGAACAGTCCGCTCGAGCGGAGTATTGGGCGCTCGAGCGGAGGACTGGATGACACGCTCGAGCGGGGACCTTTGTTTGCCTGTACGCTCGAGCGGGACCCTGTTTCACTGAAATTTCTGAAAATGTTTTCTAAGTGTATTTTTGCATCCTCATCCCATCCTAGGCATTCTTAGGCCTAGTTTAAGACATCTTGATGAGGATATCGAGGTAGAACACACCAAGGCAAATTAGGGATTAAGTTATGAGATTTCCCAACTGTGTAGCTTAGTGTGTTCAATCTGTTAACTGTGTAGGGTTGGCGACTGGAGAGACACGCTCTAGCATACTGTAGCCCGAACTCTGTGAGTAACAATTGTGTAAAGATATGTTCAACTGATTATCTTTTGAATACTGAACTGAACTGTTTACTGAACTGGTATTATTTACTGAATGAATGTATGTCCTTTATTTCTGAACTGTACTGTGGCATCCTTAGTACCTACGGTTTACTGTTACTGTTACTGTTACAGAGATCTCTGTCGGTTTCCTTGTGGAACCACTACTGTTTACTGACTGATGGCCATCATTACTGTTCGGTCTTTTAAGACCTACTGTTACTGTTATGCTAATGGATGTACCACATATGACTGTTTACTGTACTGAGCAACTGAAATACTGATTGAAATGAACTGTTTTCATTACTGTAAGGACATTCATTCTAAACCCCTTTACGCTTTATGTTATTCACTGGGCTTTAGCTCACTGCTCATATATATATGTAGGTGTTCAGGCACCAGACCACAGCTAGAGGCGTCAGGGTTACTCCAGTTTTGTCGAGCCAGCCTTTGTGCCTCACCGCGAGGTTCCGAGTCTACCTGCTTAGGCTTAGGGGTGTTTTAAGAATTCCCCCTTCTGTACTGTTTTACCGTTCTGTATAGACTGTATGTTACTGTACCGTTATATAGGGTCGAGTCCCTAATCTGAATGCTTGTAAATATCGTGCATACTGTTCTGTACTGTTATGTATAAATGTATGAAAAATCTTTTTGGCATACAGACTGTCACAGCTCAATGGACATTATTTATTTACTGTATTGGCTTCCGCCAGGCCCTGTACTCTGTTTTACTGTATTACTGTTAAGCAGGCCTTCGGTAATCTCGGATTACTGGCCGGTTACGGTGCTAAACCCATAGGGCCGGGTTTGGGTCGTGACACCTGCTCCCAGCGGTCGCTCCCAATGGGCCAGCCCCCCCAGACACCTCCCTCGCCAAGTTGCTAGCGATCGCGGCATCAATGGCCATCTGGAAGTTGACGAACCCCTTGAACTGCTCAACGGCTGCAACATACAGGTCGGGGTACGCCGCCCTCTCAGATGCCAGTTTAGCCCTTTCTTCTTTCAAGGCCATCTCCAGCCCCGCCTTCTTCACTGCTGACTTGGCACGCTCGTCTGCCAGCTCCTTCTCCAACCCAGCGATCTTCAGATCTGCTTCTTCTTTTTCTTTGATCGACTGCGCCCGTAGATCCTCGTTACCAGTCACGGCCTCATCCCACCGATCGTTGGCAACGGTGCAGGCCTTTTGCGCCTCTTCCAGCTTCTTTTGCTTGCCAACCAATTGGAACTCGAGCGACACCACCTTGCGGCGTTCCGTCTCTAACTCCAACTTGGTCGTAAGCAACTCAGAATGGGCCCGATCAGCAATATTCCTCTGCACCATCACCAACACCTCCATTTTCTTCGCCTTCTAGGCCTCTTCCAGCCCCCTGGCACACGTACTTCATGCAGCCTTCCTCCAGCCTACGCTCTCTCTCTTCAAATTTTCAAGTTGGGCCTCCACCTCTCCCAACTTTGCCCTCAGTGGCCTCACTTCGCCTTTTGCATCCGCCGCATTGTTCAGCAGGGCCCCTGTTAAGGCAGTCGCCTCTATTTGGGCTGAGCACAACCCCCTTAGCAGCTCAGCCTCAGTGAAACTGGCCATCGAGCGTGTCACGACCCAAACCCGCCCCTATGGGTTTAGCATCGCAACTGGCCAGTAATCCGTGATTACCGAAGACCTGATTAACAGTGATGACAGTAATACAGAGTAAGGGGTTGGCGAAAGCCAAACAATAAATAAAAAGATGTCCAATAAGCTGTGAAAAGCTGAATGCAAAAAGACTTTTATGAACAAGCCACATTCATGACCAAACCATATGTACATACATCATATACACAAACATCCAAGTTAGGGGCCAAGTCCCCTCACCATAACTATACAATCGAAACTTATTCAGTCAGTACAAAACAGAGACAGAAGGGTGATTCTGAACACCCCAAAACAGTCTTAGCTTGAACGAACTCAGAACCTCGAAGTGAGGCACGATGGTTAGCTTGACAAAACATGAGCTTAACTTGGCGCTCCTAGCTTCGGTCCAGTGCCTGGACACCTACATATAAATATAAACAGTGAACTAAAGCCCAGTGAATAACAAATGCGTAAAGGGGTTAATAATGAATGTCCTTTCATTAATTAAAGCAGTTATTTGCATCAGTAAATCAGTTATTCAGTCAGTGGCTCATATTTCATGCTATATCAGCCATTTAGAAATCATAACAGTCATACGTGGTATGTCCAATAGCAAAACAGTACAGTAGGTCTTAATAGACCGAACAGTCAGTTGATGGCCATCAGAACAGTAAACAGTAATAGTTCCAAACATTGGAACTAACAAAGATCTCTGTAACAGTAGCAGTAACAGTACAATAACAGTAAGTTGCTATGGATGACACGAGTACAGTTTACAAATAGGATAAACATTCATTCAGTAAGTAATGTCATTTCAGAAAGCGGTACAGTCAATCGTTTAATAATAATTATAATTAAACATACCTTTACAACATTGTTACTCACAAAGTATTGGGCTAAAGACATGCTAGTCAGCGTCCTCGAGTGCCAACCCTACACAGTTGCAGAACGAACACACACTAAGTTACACACTTGGGATTAATAACTTAGCCCCTTAACTTGACTCGGTGTGGTTCTATAACATTATCCTCATTAAGATGCTTTAAACTTGGCCTAGGAATGCCTAGGATGGAATGAGGATGCAAAAATGTACTTTAAAACACTTTTCAAATTTTTTGCTGAAACAGGGGTCTCGCTCGAGCGTGGCTTTCTACACTCGAGCGAGCTTACCAAAACAGAGGGGTCGCTCGAGCGTGAACTCCCTCACTCGAGCGGTCTGTAAAAATGCAGAAAGTACTGGTTGTTGAAATTCTCCGCTCGATGCTCGCTCGAGTGTGAGACACAGCTCTTCACTCGAGCGTAAGTTTCATCTCTCGAGCGTGCGTCTGCGTGCACAAAAACCTGAGAGCTTGCAATCTACGCTCGAGCTAACATTCCGTCGCTCGAGCGGAGCTCTGAACAAAAAGATGGTCGCTCGAGCGTGGAAGCCAAAATCTGGAATTTCTAGATTTGCTCCCAAAGCTCAAACCAAGAATTAAACTTATCAAAACTCAACCTTGTGGGCCAATTTTCTGGAAAACACTTGAAAAATCATACTACAACACGTTTTGAAGATTAATTTTGTAAAATCACGCCCAAAGGTAAGCCAATTGAACACAATTTGAATAAAACTTGAAAAATAATGCAAGAACATCACATGCATAAGTTCCTATGAACTCTAATGCTTTAAAACATAATCAAATGCAAGCTTGAACTTTAAAACATGGTGAATTCTTGAACCATAACTAAAATATGAACATGCATGTGAAGATTTCATGAAAACAACCTCAAAATTCTATGATATGGACATGCATGTATGAATTAATTAAAGTTCCTTGAATTCTAGCTCAATTAACCCATGAATTCACCTATTTCATGTGTAGACAAGTTCTAGATGGCTCAATGACAAGATCAAGGCGTTGAGTTCTTACCTAAACTCCTTAATTAAGCTTTACTTAAGCAAAGTTCTTGAGCAATTCAACAATTCTTCAAAATTTCCTCAATTTCTTCTAATTCTCAAAGCCAATTTTCTTGTTGAACTCAATTTCTCCCAACTCACTCTCTCTCACGGTTTTGCAAAGAAGATGGATGAAGAAATGATGTAAAACTAAGCTCCAAACAATAACTCTAAAGGTGCCCCACCCAATGGCAAAGATATAATAAATTCAAACTAATGTAATTTAACATTATTTAATCTAATTAATCATTCCAAATCAAATTTTAATTAAATCTACCATAAAATCACATAAATCCTAATTAGCATAAAATACTAATCAATTTTTAAATCGGTCGCCGATAAGGCTTTCAATTCGCGATTCGAAATAAAAACACGAACAGATCATTCAATAATCAAACAGATAGAAATGCATTTAAAGCAACACACTCATGCAAACAGATTAGGATTTCATTCTAATTAATTACTTATCATGCTCAATCACAGTTCAACACTAATCAGAGGTGAGGGTTGTCACAGAGCGTACGGTTGCGTCTTCCACTACTCCCAAAAGGCGATCCGCAGCTGCCCTGGCTGGGCCTCCTTCTCCCTTCATTCGCCCAGACACTGCTGGGGCGTGGTAAAAAGTGGTCTTCAACCTGGCCCTTTCTTCTTCTCCTCGAGGCGCAGGAGCCCCCTTGGGTTGTTGCTCCACCCTTCTAAGGGGCCAGTCTCCCCACTTTCTACTTGTTTTGCAGGGGCAGTCGCCCCACTCTCCCCTCTCTTCGCCGCCTCCGCTGATCCCACTTCAAGGGTCTCCTCTGCCATCACCCCCTTTGATCTCTTTAGGGCTGGCCCCTCCTCCCTCTCTCTCACCATTTTCTTCTTCTTCAATACAGCATCCACCTCCTTTTTGCTTATCTCCTTCAGAGGATCGACTGGAGGTGGTCGTGGCTCAAAACCACTCAAATCCTTCTCCCCTAGTGGCTTAGGACGCGGTCGGATTCGCTCCCTTACGGTCGGTTTCGGAGCAGTCCCCAACTTTGCCTCTTTATATCTGTCCGCCCTTGCGAACAGTCTTCTTTCCTCATCCTCCTCCGCCCTCCCCTGTCCCTCCAACTCCTCCCTTGCTGGATCCTCTCCCAACGGTTGTGGCCCGAAGTTCAGGGCAAACAACGTCGAAGGCAGGACTAGCTCGTCCCACCTCACTCCTTTCTCTTCCCTCCATTCCCTCACCTTCTTCACTCGGTCTTCGGCCGCCCCGTCCAACTTAGGTTCGACTGATTTGGTGGGGACCTTCCACGTTGTGCGAACTCCTGCTCCACCGTTCGCCGTCACAAAGAACCATCTCGGCCTCCATCCCTTCACCAAAGATGGAAGACCCGCCACCAACCCTCGCCCCGCCACTGCTTATAGAGTCACCCAGGTCTCCTGCTGACCGGAGGCTTGTAGCAGGAGAAGAACTCATCTACTGTCATTGCCATTCCTCCGGTTGCTTGCCGCCAAGAACTCGCACACGCCATCAGTATTTTCCAGGTGTTCGGCATCAACTGCCCTGGTGCCACTTCCAGCTTATTCAGCACATCCACCACAACCTGAGGGAGGGGTAGCCTCAGCCTTCCTCGTAATGCTTCTTCTTAGAGGCTGAATTCGTCTGGTCGCACATCTGACGCCCTCTCTTTGGATGTGGGTAGCCTCAACCCTATCTCCAAGGAAATTTGATACTTCTTCCTTATTCCTTTCAACTCCTTTACTGTCAGCACGGATCTGCCCGGTTTGGTGTGCCAATGGTTCGACTCCACCTGACTAATAGGTCTCGCGGCCAAAATTGTTGTCCTGGGGCGAGCCCGCACAGCCTGACTCGCTCCCTCCCCACGCTCCGTACGATATTGTTCCGCCAAGTCTACCACATCGTCGTCGCCTAATAGATCAACCCTTGCGGTTGTTGCTTCCTTTTGGGCCATCTCTCTTGTATGTCTACGAATGGTGTCGGATGCAGGCACAAGAAAATTCACAAAGTATTGTAGGGGCGTATCACTAGCAACGAACGAGTTTACCTCTGGGATGTTTTGCTTTTTTGCGAAGAGATAGGTAAAACGGATAATACCAAAAGCCCAAGGCTTGCTTATATTCCAAGGGTCACAATTAAATTTCGCCAGTTTGAAAATTTTCAAAAATCCACCAAAACTATCTTTTCAACACCCTGTATTGACCTATCGCTTCATTTCTTGCTCAACGCCTAACCTTCCTTACTACGAGATTCCGCCACGTGTACGACCACAATCTACGCCCCTCTTTTCCCTTCCCTGTCTATTCCACTTCACTTCACCACGTGCCCCTGCCACTCCTCGAGCCCCGCGCGTCGCTACTTGTCCCTCCACTTGGTCACCCCTTACGGTCGGCCCTCCTCATGGTCGGTCCCTTCACTCAGGTACCTTTCACGGTCGGCCCTCCTCACGGTCGGTCCCTCCACTCGGTCACCCCTCGCGGTCGGCCCTCCGCATGGTCGGTCCTTCCACTTGGGTACCTTTCGCGATCGGCCCTTCTCATGGTCGGTCCCTCCACTCGAGCACCCTTCGCGGTCGGCCCTCCTCATGGTCGGTCCCTCCACTCTTGTACCTTTCGTGGTCGGCCCTCCTCATGGTCGGTCTCTCCACTCGGGTACCTTTCGCAGTCGGCCCTCCTCATGGTCGGTCCCTCCACTCGGGCACCCTTCGCGGTCGGCCCTCCTTATGGTCGGTCCCTCCACTCGGGTACCTTTCGCGGTCGGGCCTCCTCATAGTCGGTCCCTCCACTCGGGCACCTTTCGCGGTCGACCCTCCACATGGTCGGTCCCTTCACTCTTGTACCTTTCACGGTCGGTCTTTCTCATGGTCGGTCCCTCCACTCGGGCACCCTTCACGGTCGGCCCTTCTCATGGTCGGTCCCTCCACTCTTGTACCTTTCGCGGTCAGCCCTTCTCATGGTCCGTCTCTCTACTCGGGCACCCTTCGCAGTCGGCCCTCCTCATCGTCGATCCCTCCACTCGGGTACCTTTCGCGGTCGACACTCCTCATGGTCGGTCCCTCCACCCGACCACCCGTTGCCGTCAGTCCACCTCTCGTTCGCCCTTCACCCCGCCATCTCTAACAACCATCGTTTTCTTCTTTATTCTCTTCGTTGGACTAAAGCTGCACTCGAAAATGGGGGACTACTGACATTGGTAAACCCATAAAGGCTATAACCCACTATGAACAACCCAAGCCCACCACTTAGGGCCCAATACATAATTCAACTAATGAAACCCAGCGTTACTGGAGCTCAACATGGCATCAAAGAACCAATGACACCTAGACACATGGCAGGTGAAGGACGGGCCACATAAGCAGACAAAGATCCTGCAAAGTTATTGCACTACACATCAGCCATTAATGAAGGCCCTTACAGCATTTATTGCGACAAGCCCTCCCCGTCAAGACGGAACGGCCTCACCATGAACAAGGCAAGCTAGAGCATAGACTTTCGGCCATGGTGACAAGCCGGAAGGGACATCGAGATGATTATCAGAGGAAATAAGCAGACATCGAAGACAATAAGAATGTTAAGCTTTCTATCTCTAATCTATCTCTACATTACACCTCTCTTTCTAATTTGTTTGTCGGAGGGTTCGCTGGAGGACTCTCCGTTCCCCATTGAACTCTTGTGTAGGTTCCACTGTGGGCTTAGTCATTCGGACACAGATTTGAGGAGCATAGATCAGTCCGACCAGTTCCATCTGGAACGAATTGTATCATCAAGTAATAATATATATATAATCAATATACACATTGGCTATGCTTGATTTGTATTTGTGAAACAATTTTAAAAAATAATTTTCTTGAAAGAGTTTACAAATTTTAAAAATTTAGTTGTATGTTTTGAAAATAGTTTTAGAATTTAGGATGATTTAATTTTTTTTTTTTGTAGTTGAATAGATAGGTGTAAAAGAAAAAATGATTAATTGATATGTAGGATGTGAAAATGAGAGATGAGAGAAAAAAAAAATGATTGATTGATTTATAGGTAGTGAGAAAAGTGATTTTGATTTTATTTTTTTTCAAAAATTTTCGACTAAACTAATTTTTAAAAAAATTTCTCAAAAATTGTCTCTCAAGAGACAAACCAAACAAGACCATTGTATCAATGTAATCTAATTGATAATATTTACTAAGAAGTAGGACATAAATCAATCACAAAATAATTCATTTTTAAAAAAATAAATCATTTCCAATTGGACGTCAATCCATTTCAATCATTTCAAGGAGAGCAAATTTACTATTTTGTCCCTCGATTTCCAAATTGTAAAGATACGTTATCAATTGAATCAAATTGATACAGTGTGAAAATTCAAAGAAAAAATATGATACAATTTAAAGTATAAAAACCAAAATGACACAGTGGACAAATTAAAAAAGAATTCGACTGTCATTTTCCCAAAACATCTTGAATGATTTTTGTTTTTTTTTTTTTTGTTTTGAGTTTATTTTGGGAGATTAGCCAAATTAAAATCTTATTGAGAACTAGGTTGTTGGTAACTGGTCACATTATAGTTATTATCATAAGATAAAGAGGTTCATGGAAAGAATTATATATAAGCAGATCGAACCAGTGAATGGTCAAGCTCAAGCACACCTAATAATATTGGTCGTTATGGTCGGACCACCTCAGTGGCAAACCATGAGTATTAATGCATGGTGGTTCGCTATTTTGATGGTGGGTCTAACCCCCTTGACCCCATTACAAAGTCAACCCAAGATTGGGTAATTGTAGGTATATAAAAATTATGTTCTTTTTAATTTTGAAATTTCACTAGTGTTTTGGAGAGTAATTTGAATATACATCTTGATGAGTTTCAAATATATTTTCTTTGAGCATTTTAAGGATCCATATGGTTCCTCCAACAACAACAACAAAAAAAAAATATATATATATATATATATAGTTTAAGAGTAGCTTAGCTTAGATGGTCTCAATTTTTTTTAACAAACCAAGTCAAATGGAAGATAATAGCATAAATTAGTGATTATATATCTTTGTTTTATGAATTTCATACCTAATAGTTTCTAGAAGTAAATAACTTGTCTTTGCATGACAGTATGTGAAACTTTGGATTAACTCTTCTATTTCACTTTGCTAGCATATTAATTATTTTTTTATTTTTTTGTTCTGTTTATCTTTAATTTTCATAAAATTTTGACACTTCAAATTCAAATTAGTTGACCTCAAAAAAAAAAATCAAAAAAAAAAAATCAAAAATCAAAAATTAAACTAGTTTTGTTTGAAATAGATATGCTTTGATATGACATTTTCATTTACTTTAGCTTGCGTCAATGTTGAGGATCCATATTTTCTGAAGAGTTTAATTACCTAATCCAGCTGAAATATGTTTGTATAACATAACATAATTAAAATGAGTTGTGACACAATAACATTATATCTCTTCTTTTGTCTTTTCTTTTTTTAAATAATATAAAATAAAATAAAATTCAAATGTAAAAATGTTCTAAATAAATCTTGAAAACCCAATAGCCTCTTATATTGGAGGCGGACAAATAGAATAAAATCTATTATTGGCCAGCTACTTCCATGGACGTTTTTTTTTCCGCTCCTAAATTTTGCCATCTTTGAACTAAATCCAAAACCATATTTAAATAAAAAATTATATTCTCACAAAATAATTTTACACAAAAGGATATATGTCTCAATGCTACGAATAAATCTCATACCCATGTGAGACATTTAGTCATTTATTTGATAAAAAAATTAAACCTATAATATTTTTATTTACAAAAAAAACCTATTAGAATGATGTGAGGCAATGACATTTTTTTAATTAAAATCATTTAATTAGTGTATTGTTTTAAAGTGGCGCGTTCCAATTCAGTCATTCTATACAAAAATACATTAATTATCCACTTCAAATCTTCAAAAGATCTTTGAATCTTCAAAAAATCTTCTACATGTACAGAATTTGATTACAGAATTGAGTATTCACTTCGATACAAAATGAGGTATTAACGTAGAAGGGCTTGATTACAAAATCTTATTAGGCTTGATTACATTTACAGAATTTGATTACAAAATCTTCAAAAGTCTCGTTTGAGAAGGGTTTTTTGACTTGTTTGAGAAGGATTTTTTGACTTGTTTGACTTTTTGTGAAAAAAAGAATTTAATGATTATGGATTGGATGTGATGTTTTGTCTTATTGGACTTAAAAGCCTATTTTGTCTTTTTGTGATTAAAATAGTCCCCAACCCAATCCTTCTTCCCAAAAGAAGCCTTAATGGGTCATATTCATGGGAGAGTTATGTTCGGTTTTATAATCAAATTCCATGCATTTAAAAAAATTTAATTTTCAACTGATTTTTGGTTAATTAGGGAGAAAGAACCAACAAAACCTAATTAGGATTTTAATTGCTAAGGTGTGTGGTTAGTTAGGTCATGGCCAAAACAATAATTGCTAGTTTGGTAGAGACGGTACTACAGACAGTTGTTGGTTTCTTCACGCATTTTATATACTTTTTTATTTATTTTAATATTTATATATTTTTAAAGTATATAATATGTATGGGAAGAGAGATATATAGGTTACCCACCCCTTCCTCTTCCTGGCTTCTCATCCTCTCACGGCTTATCCATTGACCCTGTATGTTAAAAAAAAAAAAAAAAAAAAAAAAAAAACCTCTTTCTTGAATTCTTGTTTGGTAAAAAGGATAGTCCAATTTATTTTGTTCCATAAATCCTCTAAGGAGGAAATACATAATTGAGTAAGGACAAAATAAAATTTTTTTTTTCTCGGACAATATTGTCAAACTAATATGTTACTGTCAAATAAAGTAGCATGTTATTGTTTATATCAATTTTGAAGGTAATAATTTTTTTTTAAAAGAATTTCAGAGTCAACATGGATATTATTTGATATATCTTGACAAGAGGATTCTAAAAATACTAATTTTATTAAAAATCGATATTTAGATCAAAAGTTACTAGTGTTCCACCCGTGCTATGCACAGATTGTGTTTACAATTATTTGTATATATGTGAATTGTGATTTTTAATTTTTTTTTTTTTTTTTTTGCACAAAAAAAATGAATATAACAAATGCAGCATGTCTTCAATCAATTATTTTATATTTGTTTTTATTCAAAATTTAAAAATAATGTACAGACAAAATTTATAACTAAATTAAGAAAAAAATTATTCCTAACGACATTTTTTTACTTCTATATAAATATTTTTAAAAATAAACCTGAAAAAAATAGTCAATATAAATGTTGTACATTAAGCAAAAAAAAATATAGTTAGTAATTATGCTTATATAAATTTATTATAGTTTTGATTTCAAATTTAAAAAAAAAAAACTATTTTAAAAGCATTTTATTTAACTAGTACCAAATTGAATTTTCTTAGCAAAAAGAAAAGTTATAAAATTTTGTTACAAATTTTCAAATGTCTATTATTAAACATTCTATTCTACTTGCTTTCTTTGAGAGTTTTAATATTTGATTTTTGCTCCACATTTATCATATAATTTTTATTTATTTTCCTTCATCTTGCTTGATTTTTGCATAATATTTCTTTCATAGTGCATCTTTGAGTGTATTAGTGAAAACATCATATACTTAAAATGCACAAAATTCAAATATATATAAATAATAATAAAAAAAGAGGAAGTAATTGTCTAAAACTAAAACTACTTTAAGAAAAAATAAAAAAAATAAAAACAAAACAAAAATGAAATTATTTGAAATAGAAAATGATTTATTTATTTATTAATTAATTTTTAAATGTAAACTTTTAAAGAAAACAAAGAAAATTGTATTTTAAAAAAAAAGTACAGAAATTAAACATAAAATATAATACAAAAAATAAATGAATCATAGGATTTTCAAGACGTGAGATTTACAAACAAATTTTATAAAATCTTATCTATTCATATACTTTTTGTGCATTTTTTTGTACTTCTAATCTTGAGAATGGCATTGAAATAATTTGCACTTCTTGCATTAGCTCCATCTAATAATTTTAGCAAGCACGGATGTAATAAATTTTATGACACAAAACACAAACAATTGTGAGACAAAGTATCTAAAAAAAATAAAAGTAACGTTCAATGATAATGTAGAAGTACACCTGACGTTTTAATTAGAGATATCACCAGATAAATCGTCATAGAAAATGAAGACAACTTTTATTTTTCATCACAACAATTACATAACTCAATACATAATTTAATGTCTCTCACTCTTCTATACGTCCAATTCTCTATCAATATTAGAATGAATGCATAAACAATAAACAAACAAAAAAAACAAAAACAAAAAAAAAAAACATTAGAGAAGACAAAGAGATGTGCGGTTTTCGACCTTTCAATTGCTGAGGATTTCTAATATTTGTTAACCATTAAAGCTGAATTCTTTGGTTTCATCTATATTCACTAGATAATTTGAGAGTTGACACGTGTCAAGTCTTTACACAAATACTTGACACATTTTTTTACCATTATTAATGAAATACACAGTGCAATTTTTTTTTTCTTTTTTTTTTCTTTTTTTTGCAATTGCAACTAGTTATTTTTTAATAAGAATTTATATTTGTTTTAGATATTTTTTTAATATATAAATTATTTTTTTTAGATTTTAATTAAATGCACAGAGTAATTTTTCTCTTTTTTTCGTAATTGCAACATATTATTTTTTAATAAAAATTTATATTTGTTTTAAATATTTTTTTAATATACAAATTATTTTTGACAGTGTAATTTTTTTCTCTTTTTTTCGCAATTCTAACATGTTATTTTTTAATAAGAATTTATATTTATTTTAGATTTTTTTTAATATACAAATTATTTTTTTAAAATTTTTTATAAAAATAATTTAACAATCTCATCACTAACTGTTGGAGAGAAGTTAAAAATGATACGACAATAGGTATGAAATAAGTCAAAAAGACTTGTGGGTTGAGAGAAATCAATAAAAATTGAGATTTTTTTTTAAATCAAAAAATTAAAAAATTAAGATTAAAATATTTGAACTCCTACAAAGCTTGTGGGCTAAAAACTCTTTTTTCGTCATATAATATATAGATATTATTTTACAATTTAATATTTTAGTAATAGTGATATATGTTGGATTTTTTTAAAAATATGTTTTTTACTTATTCTTAATACATTAAAATTTTATTACGAAGGAGTTTTGATCAAATCTAAAAAAAAAAATTAATCTCTTTCCAGAAGACAAACCAACCCGTCAAAATTCCCAAATTAGAAAAGAAAAAGTTATAGGGGAAAAAAAAAGATGGTGGAAATGAGGCCTTGAATTTCTTGAAATCACATGAATCAACATATGTAATCCATGATTCATCAACTGTAAAAGGTAAAGATAGAGAAAACCAAAATGAAAAACAAAACAAAAAAAGAATTGGGTTTTTGGGTAATGTAATGACTCTTTTGAGAGTAATGATATACAAATTAACAAAAACTATATACAAAATTATGGACATATCATTTTAAAAAAAAAAAAAAAATCATTAAAATACTTTTTAATAATAAAATTGTCACTGGCAGTGGTGAATAATTCAGTATGAAAATTATGAATGAAAAAAAAAAGAAAAGCATTTTCTCAAAATATAACACAATCAATGGAAAACATTCATCAAAATTATGGGATGAATATCCAAATGGTCATCTCTGTACTATATTAATACCATGCACTACTAGTAATTAATCATACAAGCAAGAGAAAATTAGAGAGATTTTAACCTAATATACCAATCTCTTACTCATTTCTCTCTCTCTTTGCTACAACAATTCAAATCAAACTTCATTTCATCTCCAAGCTTCTGTAATCCAAAACACCACTTTTCAACCCTAAGAAATCATAACCAGTGTTGCTGCTACTAGTTCCATCTCCACAACTGCACTCTTCGCTGTTTTGTATTCCCAAACTGCATGAAAAACAAAGAACAGAACTAGTTGTCTTCAATGGCTGATCAGACTGGTTTTGATAAGGAGGGCTAATTCTGAGCTCAAGATTGAGGTCTGGACAGCATTCTCGGACCGGGCTTTTCTCTTCTTTGATACTAAACCCGGAAATGACTTTCTCTTCTTCTTCTTTAGTAGCTGCAGTTGCAAAAGATATGGTTGTTACGTCGGCTGCCGCTGGCTCGTTAATCGGCCGGTGAGTCGCCGGATCAATGCCGCGGTTCATAAGCTTTCTTCTGATGTGGGTGTTCCAATAATTCTTTATCTCATTATCTGTTCTTCCTGGTAATCTTCCAGCTATAAGAGACCATCTGTAACAAAGAAAATTACCTATTAAATCACTAATTGTCTCAAAAACTTAAACTACTAGGAAATTAGCCCAATGATATATATATATATATATATTGTGCTAACAATCGTATCACGCGAGTGATCTTGTGGAGAGACAAACAGACTAAGAAACAAGTTGGATGATGACAGATAGAGTAGAATGCATAATGATAGAAAGAACAGAAACGTCAAGACTTGAATCCGAATTTATTGGAACCAGAGTTCTAATACTATGTTAAGTCGACCCCGTTGGGGACAACAAGACTTGAACCCGAATCTCCTAAAACCAGAGTTCTGATATCATGTTTAGTTGATCCCATCACGCATGTAGGGAGACAAACAGGCCAAAAAATGAGGTGTACAAAGACAGACAGAAAATAGTAGTACACAATGACAAAGATAGAGAAACAAGATTCAAACTCGGATCTCTTGATACCTTGTTAAGTCATCAATTAACCTACAAACTTATTTGAAAATGGGTCCAAGAATTTATATGAAGCTAACATTACCATTCACCCATTAAAGATTTAGAAAATTATTGCAAGATAAATAAGGCAAGATTTTTTATATATGATGTATATGGACTTACTTGTTGCCAAGAAGGCTATGAAGTTTGATGATGAGCTCATCTTCCTCTTCAGTGAAATTGCCTCGTTTGAGGTCAGGCCTCAGGTAATTGATCCAGCGGAGGCGGCAACTCTTGCCGCAGCGAAGGAGGCCGGCGGCCTTAGGAAGAGACCGCCAGCAGCCTTCGCCGTGAGCTCGTATATAAGCGATGAGCCGATCATCTTCTTCTTTGGTCCATGCTCCTTTGTTTGTGTGAGCTTTCTCACAGCAAGGTGACCTTCCCATCTGATTAGCAATTTTCTTTTCTTTTCTTTGTCTTCTTTCTCTTTTTCTTTGGGTTGCAGTGGTTATATGGTGGAAATCCAAGGCCGGCCCCTGTGAGTACTTGAGATGGGTTTTTATAGCCTTTTGACTCTTTATAGATATATATATATGTATATACAGGGAGAGAGAGAGAGAGAGAGAGAGAGAGAGGGGAAGTGACCCTAATTGCTTCTAGATGTGAGTTGGTGAGACAGGTTTGAGGGGAGTGGATGGTGTGGCTTCTCTTTTGATGATATTAGCATCATCAAATGTCATATAATAAGTTATAGGGACATTAACTATGGGTAATCTTCAGGTAGGTGTAAAGTAAGGTATATTAAAGTATAGCAAGACACGGTGTGTTTATTTATTTTTGCCTTTCTTTTGTCTAACTCTCAACAACTTTGAATTAATAATAATAATAATAATAATAATAATTCAATCACCCCCTCAAAATCCTCCATAAAATCATTTAGGAATTTTATTATATTATGTTGTTGGAACTAACATCTATACTGTGTTTGGTGATTAAGGCTACTCCTAAGAACTTAAATTATGGGAAAAAAAAATTTGATTTGTTAGTGGGACTTTAAGCAAAAATTGAGCAGTTTTATCCTTGTAAGTCAAATTTCTTTTGAACGTGGAAAGGAAATGCAAATAAATAAATAAATAAAGGAAGTAATTCTCATCTTCAGTAAACCTAATTAGATTAATGATCTAATGAGGAAATATAAAATATTGTTGTTTTAGTAACTTAGCTTTGTAGTAGGCACTAGGAAGAAGAAAATGTCCAAATGAGTTTGTCTATTCTTGTGCATAAGCATAGAGATGGTAGTTGTGATTCTTTATTCTATTGGTACTCTATCATGCATGAGAGAGAGAGAGAGAGAAAGAGAGTGTGTGTGTTAGCTAGGGTTTCTAGAAGACTTGGAGGTTGGATTGAAGGCAAGGATGATGATAAAAGAAAAAAAAGAGGAGAATAGAAAATGAAATGAGTGTGGTTGTGGTTGTATGTGGGCTTTGGTTCACCTTCCACTTACTTTATTTTTTCCTCCAAACCTTGTGGTGTAAGTTTAGGCAACAAAGTAGGGTTAGGATTTTAGGGATGGGAAGGTAGATTCACTTTATTGTTGTTATATCCTCTCCTCTCTCCCCAATTTAATTTCCTTATTATTTGTTACCCACCTCCACTCCACACATCATCTCTCTCTCTCTCACATTGACAGCAACTTTGAAAACAACTTGTGCCCATGAATCATGATTCTCAACTCTTATTACACCATCAACTTGCTTCTGATGAATTTAGAGAGAGAGAAAGAAAGAGATGAGAGAGGGGGGGTGCCCACTTGTGTAATTTCATTTGGTGTATTTTACCTACCATTACACCTTTTTCGACTGTCTTGGTCCGAAAATGGCCCCCACTTTTGATGTTGAGCCCTGGCACGATTTATGATTTTATGCCCAAACTCGCACACGTACATTATCCTTCCTTTATAAAAGAAAAAAAAATATGATTATCCATTTATTTTAAATTTAGAAAGAAAAAAAAAAACTAACTTTACAACAAAATCTTTAAAGCTGCCCATATACGATGGTCTAAACATGATATATACATATAATTTGATTATGGCACCGTTTAGGAAGAGGTTTTGTGGGTTTTTTAGCTATTTTAGTCACAAAAAATAAAATAGACTATTTTAGTCATAACAAACAAAACATCACATCCAATCCATAATCATTACACTCTTTTCTTACAAAAAAAGTCAAAAAAATCAAAAAGTCCTCTCCAAACCAAGCTTTTTAGCCCAGACTAAAAAAGTCAAAAAATTAAAAAGTCAACCCACTTCCCAAACCAACCCTATAGAATCAAACGCAGAGCATTTGTAAAAGGTGAGCCACACCTATCTATGTCCATAGTTATAGAAATAGAATTCTCCGTAATTATATCTTTATAATAATATTATTGTAAGAATGATTTATTACACTTTATACTCTTATACTATTGTCAAATTATCTATTTAATCCTGAACTATCAATTGTGTTTATTATGACCCTAAAGTATATAAATCAAAGTCCATTAAGTTCCTAAACTATTGATTGAATTCATTAAGTCCTAAACTATTTAATTCTAAAAAGATTACAAAAATAAAACATAAGTCCTTAAATATTATAAATTAGTAAAACACTCTAACTAATTAAAATTTTATTTTAAAAAAATCTTAAATTTTTATTCTGTCTTTTAAAAGTGAGCGTCAATCCATATATTGAATTTTCTTTATAATTAAGGATAAGGGTAATTATCTATAGTATTTTCTTACGTATGTTCTACAATAAATACATGTTTGTCTTTATCTAATATTATATGCCATATTTCGTTTATAATTTTTAATTGATTATTTTAAATTTTTCACTAAGTTTTTTTTATTACTTAATTAATGTATTATTTTGTTCTATTACTATTTGTAGAGATGTGTTATTATTTAAATTATCTAATTCTACTTCTTCAGTATATCTAACTAGTAGTTAACTCGTGCGATGGGGATGCACTGGCTAAATATTTTATATATATATATATATATATATATATATTTTAGTTATATTATTTATATTTTTGAATATATAAAATATTTAAAATAATCCTTAAATTGGAGAAAAAAAGAAGTAATAATTTAAAATTTAAATAATAATTCTAACTACTTATATTAATAATTTTAGTTGTGTCGTTCCATAAAAGCGTTACTTAAATCAACACATATACTAATTTTAAATAAATTATTTATGTGTATTTTAATAATTTTAGCTCTATCATGTTATAAAAATGTAACTTACATAAATATATATATATATATATAATAAATTTCATAAAAATAAATATTTAAAAAAAAAGTGAAAAATGTAGAATAAAATTAATTGGTAAAATGTTTTTCTTATGTTTTGTTTCTATTAAGTTTTGCTTATGGAATTCTAGAATAAAGTTTTGTTCATAGTAGAAGTCTTTTAAATATTAAATTCTAGAAATAATTTTGATAAGCATATTGATCTGGAATTTTAATAAATAAATAAAAAAAGAAAAAGAAAAAAAAGGAGATGCACTATATATGAGAGAAGAAAAAAAGTTAAAGGTAAACAGTATTTTTTATATATTTATTTTGATAATCTTAGTGATATCGTTTTATAAAAGTCTTATTTAAATCAACACATATAATAATTTTAAATAAAGTATTTGTGTATATTTTAATAATTTTAGTTCTATCCTAATATAAAATATAAATTAAATAAATATATGTAATAGTTTTAAATTATAATACAAAAAAAGAAACATTTATTTGATAATTTTGATCTTTCGTACTACAAAAATGTAACTTAAATAAATATATATAATAAATTTATATGATATTAAATTATAACTTGATATTAGAAATAATTGTTATAAAATTAAAAGTGATTCTAATTATTTAAGAAATTTAATATAATTAATATTATAAATAAGATAGACATAAAAATAAGAAATAATTTTAATATTTCATTTTAAAAAATGAAAAAACTATATCAAAATTAATTGGTAAAGTACTTTTAGTATGTATAATTCTATTAGGTTTTTGTTTATGGATAATTTAGATTAATTAGAAGTTTTTTAAATATTAAATTTTAGAAAGAATTTTGATAAAATGATATATTGATGTATCATTTTAATAATAAAAAAAAGGAAAAAATGAAAGATGTGCCACGTGAGAGATAGAAAAATTAAGAGTAAATACTACTTTTAATTATATATATATACTAGTAGGTGACATGTGCAATGCATATGCTATTTTTTTTTTTTCAAAAATATTTGATGGTACAATATGTGTTATAAAAGAATAATTTAAAATTAAAATAAAAATATGATTTTAATTAATTATTTTAATAATGTTGACAATATTTTTCTATAAAATTATTACTTGAATACTTATATATATTAATTTTATTTAAATTATTTATATATTTTGATAATTTTAGTTTTATCGTATTATAAAAGTATAATTATCATATAATAATTTTGTATGATATATATTAAATTATAAAATAGTAAAATAAATACTTACTTTGATATTATAAAAATAGTTAAATTAGAAGAAGAATTAGTAATATAAAATTAAAAGTAATTATAACTATTTAATTTTCTTTTATATTCATTTGGAAAATAAAAATATGTAGAAATAGAAATTATATAAAATTTATCAAAAAAATTAAATATAAATATGTTGTAGTTGGATTATCATATAATGATTTTATATGATATATAATTATAAGACTGTAAAATAAACATTCTTAATTAAATTAAAATATTAACTATATAAAATAAATTCAACAACGACTAACTAAGAAAAAATTACATAACAGCATTTAAACCCAAAAAGAAAAAATAATGAAAACATTCAAACGATGGTTACATCTCAGTGTGTAAAGTGATTAATCATCTGTAATATAATGTCAAAGCATAAAAGAACTTACTGTTTAACAATTGAAAAAGTAACTCAAGCAGTAAATCCAAACTTTAGAAATTCCTCGAAAGTATCATTGTTGTACAAGTTTTTCTTCCTGTGAGTTGTGATTATATAAAATAATATAAGAAATAAAGTATAATTTTATATATAGAATCACTAGAAAATTTAAACGACAAATTCATAATATATAATAATATAAAATTGGTGTTGGATATAGAATAATACACGGAAAAAAAAAAAGAAGACAATTTAGCATCAAAAAAAATCCTAATACTCTTAAAAGAATTAAGAAGAAAAAAAAAACATAAAACGTAAAATTGGTATTGGGTATGTAGATGATCTCAAATTACCATGAAAAATATATGGAAAAAAAAATATGTAGATGATCTCAAATTACCATGAAAAATATATGAAAAAAATATATTTGTCAAATAGAGTCCATATAAAATAGGTAAAATTAATATAATTTAAATTAGGTTTGAGTTTATAGAACTCTATATGTAATTAAAAAAAATACATACTAACGCGACTCTCTTAGAAAAAGTAAGCCATTATAATGTGTCACCTAAGTATGAGAAAAACACAATTTTAGAAAGAATTTTGACAAGATGATATATTGATGTGGCATTTTAATAAAAAAAAGAAAAAATGAGAGATGTGCCACATAAGAAAATGAAAAATTAAGAGCAAACACTACTTTAATAATATATATATATATATATACAACAATGATTCATCCCCCCTTTTTTCCTCACCCCCTTTGACCCCCTCTCTCTCTCATTGGTTACATTTTCTTTTTCTTTTTCTTTTTTTTCCTGCTCCTCCAATCACCACCCGCCACGTGGCAAAGGGAGGTGAGGGGGTGACCCCCAAAAGGGGGTCCCAAGCATTATTCATATATATATATATATATATTCATATAATTTATTGGCAAGGCTAAAAAATCATACTCTAATATTAATTTAAACACAAGGAAGTAATATTTAGGGTCTTTTACTAATTTATAATATGTATAGGCATATATTTTATTTTGGTAATTCTTTTAGGAACTAAATAAGTTTGAATTATATATTTTAGATATTTAATAGATTCAATCGATAATTTAGAAAGTGTAATAAACCCCTGTAAGAATGATTGTATTTCAAACTTAAACAATTTACTTAAAACATTGTTGTTGTTGCTGTTTTATGTTTTTTTGTTTTTATTTTTTTTTATTTTTTTATCAACAAATGAAAATTTTATTAAAACTATAAAATTAAAGGTACAAGATTATTGCAAAGAATTTTAAATTCTCTATTTAAACTATATATCATTGCAAGATTATTGCAAAAAAAATTAATTCATGGTAAGATTCACTCCTTATGAGTATTCTGCATTTTTCTTATAATGTACTGTTTAATGACTAAACTTATCTATACTCGTAGAATTACTCTGATATTTTAAAATTAGAGATGAACAAAAGAAACAATACTCATATTTCATTTTGAAATTTTGCTTTTGCCTTCAAACTCAATAAGGTTATTTGTCCCACTCTTCATACCATTATCAATCTCTTACTCTTTTTATTATTAATTTTGATAACATGACAATATGCGATAGATATGAGATAGAGAGTGAAATAAATAATCTATATTTTTCAAACCAAACTCTCCCTTTTGATCTAATGACGAGACAAATAAGTAAGATAGATGGTATGTATTCTTCGAACCAAACTCCACACCTTTCAATCTAAAGGCATTTGTTGCTGCAGCCAGTTAGGTTGCCCAAACAGTAGGGATTGGTATGTTCTCCATCCCAACCCAACAAAATTCACACAAAACACATGGGAAACGTATCACAAAGGAACAACTTTAGCTAGATAGTTGAGATTATATGTGTGTATGTATCAATAGAGAAGTCTCGAATGAGAAACTTGTGGGGGGTACACAGGCAAAGGCGAAGTAAGAGCCAACTCAGCAACTTTGTGGATATATATCATATTAGGTGAGTGTTTGGGAAGTTACTATTTTAGTAGGTTATTTTAGTTTTTGACTATTTTAGTAATCCAAAATTTTTATGTTTAGGAAGATGATTGGATTTTTTTGTAATTAAATGTGATGTTTGTGAGAGAAAAAGTAAAATGATTATGAATTTTATGTGATATTTTGTCTTATTAACTATTTTAACCTATTTTATCTTGTAAATTTTAACCTAAAATAAGATAAAATCTTTCTTCCCAAACACCCCGACATTGTGCTTAGGTATTGAACCATGACTTGTGGGGTACTTTCTCCTAAAAAATCCCTTTTACCTACCTCTTTGGCTGTCCTCTATCTCTCCCCTCCCCCCACTATCCACCCCCATGTGAGGCTCCTGACCCACACATGCATGGCATGCTCTTGATAAAAGCTTCATAAATGACAACCTTCAATTCTTCTAAATAGTATATTATTGTTCTTTCTTTACTATTTTGTTAAATTATTGTGGAATAAAAGCTCACTTCACATCTTATTCCTCCAAAGAATAACTTTGTTCATAACACACTAGTACACTTGATCAATTCAAAAAATAAACTCTCAATTTAAAAAATACATTGATCATATTTACTATTTTAGACCAATCAAAATATTAGTCCCTATCCTTTTCTGTCCTTTGTTTCGGGGTTAGACTTTGGAGGGGAGGGCACATTTGAATAAATTTAGGCCAAGTTTGGGTACTTCCAAAAAAGCAAAAAAGTCAAAAAGTTACTCAAAAAGTTAAAAAGTTAACACTATTCACCAAAAGTCAACAATTACGGCTGCACAACTCCCAATTCAAAATTTTCCCTACAAATCAATTTTTACAATTTTTTATTACACATTTTTCAATAAAAAGTCAAAAAGTTAACCCAAACATCCATATTTTCAACCTCAATTTTTTAGTCTAAAAAGACAAAAAGTACACTTTTTTAGTCTTCCCAAACTTGGCCTTAGGCCTCGTTTGGCAAGAGGCTATTTTAGCCAATTAGCCAAAAAGTTACTAAATTAGCCAAAAAGTCAACAATTCATACCAAAAAGTCAAAGATTCTCTTTTCTCTCTACTTTTTGCACATCTTTTCGTAATTAGCCAAAAAGTCATCCCAAACATACAAGTTTTTTTTACCTACCTTTTTAGCCAAATAGCCAAAAAGTTACTAAATTAGCCTGTTCCCAAACGAGGCCTTAGTCTCTTTCTAAAACTCATTCCAAATGTACAAGTTGTCAAACATATTGACTGTGGAAAAGCATACTCACAGCATTAATATTTGAATCATGTTTGATCATGTGTTCATTTCATAAAAATCTTATTTATACCAGTAAACTCATTTAGTGCATCTACACGATAATTTTTCACATCATTGAGAACCATGGATAGCGTAGTGGTTGGACATTTTTCAACACTCCGCTCATTCATCAATGTTGTGACCCAATAATCTTTTTCCTCCTCTTAGTAGAAGACTAATAAATTTCAAAAAGTTGATCAAGTAATAAAGACTAAGTAAAATCTAAAATCTTAACAAGTGAAATAGATGTGTAACCATATCATATACTCTCAAACATCAACCTTGTGGTTAGTATAAAACCTAAATCTTGTCACCAAAAATATGAATAAGAAAATGCAAAATTGGAAAACCTTAGATGAACCCACACACATAAATATTCACATAATTACACACATGCATGTATAAAGGGCCTCTAGCATTCTTGCGTCAAACTACCAACCACTCCCAATTGTCAGACCATGTTTCCGACAGGGTTAGGTAGGTTTTACAGCTCAATTATATATGCACATGGGACGTACTCCTCACTTCAAATTTCAGGACCCTACCTAGATTATAGTTTCAATATATATTCTTCCTATTATATAAAATATGATAAATTAAAGTTTCAATATATTTTTTTTATTCTTCCTATTATATAAAATATGATAAATTACAAACTGTTTTGAAATTTAACCCATCTTCCTCATACATTAAATCATCAAAAAATTATAAGATTATGAATGCATCGTGTTTACAAGCAATTCTAATATTATATATATGATTAAACTAAAATGTGGTTTTGGCATAAAGCCCCATGTATCCAAATCTGAATCACATGAGAGAGAACTATTAATAATGCAAAAACCTTTCTTTAAAGATGGCCTACTTGTTTCATCAAATCTACAATAGATTTCAATAACAAGTAGCTTTTCCTAGGAAGGGAATGAAAGACTAATCATAAAAATAAATAAATAAACTCCTATCATCCATGCAATCTAATATTTACCTGCAACATGGGGAGAAAAAGTAAACTAGTATCTTTCATCTAGTTGGCAGAGAGCATATTTAAAGCCACCAAGTATGTATTATTATGACTACCACCAAAATGAAGAAAAAAACATCAACTGTCCAGCTCCTTTTCTGGTAGATATTGCTCATTCCTATAATGAAATCATACAGGTGTTGTATATAAACTCAATAGAGTGATTTTAGAAGAGCCCTTTTTATTTCATCTTTTTTCGAACTTCATACAAGTAAGTCAGGACCACCACGGCAACAGCAACAGCAACGCCAACGGCACTTTGTGCCAATACAGTACCATCCTTCACGACTGCCCCGGAACCAGAGGAACCTGGGGTGAACCCTAATTCAGAGAGTTTCTTGTGTGATACTGCATAATCTCTAAAGAATGCATCCTCATCCTGCCATGAGAATGACATCGAAAATAGTGAAAACTTGAAATTAATACAAATTGAAGATTGGAAAGAAAACAAAAAATGATAGCTGAGTACCAAAGCAAATCCTATTCACCTTTCCAGAATAGATCGGGCAATTATTATAACATCAAATTGCTCGGATAGAATTAGTCACCTATATTAGGATTTAGACGGCCAAGATGAAAATATTGACAAGGAATGCCATGTGGTTTCTGGTCAGGTTTAGGTAAGCATAGATTGGACTATATTAGACGTAATTCAGTTTTTCAGCCAGAAAGGGAAGAATGGGTGCGTGGGAACACTGGGATGTCAATTCAGATGCAAGAGTAAAAAGTCAAAAAATCAACATTTTACTAACTTCCCAAAACACCACTATTAGCATCAACCAGAGACTAATCTACCAATCCAGTCACATTTCTTTTCAGGTATTAACATAATAATAAATAGAAAATGCTTATAGGCTGGTTTCGGGTTCATCAATAGTTCAATCAACTATGAAGAATGGGTACTTTGAAAAATATGTTGTATCCATATTGGGTATTTACTGGCGTATGGTACCTTGTATGGTTACTTCTACATATGTACCGGATACACGAAAAAAGTACCCAAACTTTTTTTTTCTAAATTTTTGACGTACCTATTATATACTCAAACCATACCGTGCTTTAGTTGAAATAACATTTTTTTCTACTACAGAGATAAAACTCTTTTCACTAGACTTCTTTTTTATTTTTAATTTTATACTTAGAATGATTTAAAATTCAACTATGGTTTGTAAGTTATTTAATATATTGACATTTAATTTTGATTTATACCTTTACTTTTCGCATTAAATGTTAATTATAAGTTGGATCTTAACAAATTAAACCATTTAATTAATTTTTACATTACTCTAAATTAAAAATAAATCTTTTTTACAAGCGTATCAAGCCGTACCCATATCCTACTTTTTTTAGATTTTACCGTATCGACATACTCATATCATACCAGTACCAGTACTTGTACCCGTGCTTCATAGTCAATCAATAATCTACTTAAACCAGCATGATTGAAATCACTTTAACTTTGATACCTATATTAGATCTAGTGAATCTAACATCATGACCGACTTTACTATAAGTTCGTGAATCATTAAATAGTGTCACAAAGGAAAAAAGACTCCACCATGTGTCAGCCAATGGCTCACGACAGACATTACCATCTGTAAGTTATTGGTCATTTGGTTGAGATAAATGCGAAGTACCTTGGCATACAGTTCAACATAGCGATGGAATTCAGGATCTTCCAATAAAGCCTTGTCCGTTGGAAGTTTCAACAACCCCTCTGATTCTCCTTTTAGCAGCTCCCTGTTTTCAAAAACTAACACCGTAAAAAGGAAAGAACTATAGAAACAAAGGCTTTTCTTTCTCAAATTAACGCAAAAAACTTTAAATTTGGCAATTTCATCCGTGAGTCTTACACAAAGAACGAATTATCAAACTTCAGAGGTTCCTTAGTCCAGGGGCCATCAAAACCTGATCTCTCTGGATGTGCCCTTCCCTAAATCAAAAAACCAACAAGACTCAATAAATTTGAAACCCAATATTAGGAAAATGTTGCAAAGAAATTATTTTGCTTCTGAGAGCAGCAACTGCTTTTGAGTTTGCTCACAAAAGCAAAACATTGTACTTCCAGAATACCAACAAACACCATGTATTCAAATGTAAAGAGAAGATTTGTTGTACTATATTTCCACAAGTAATGTAAAGAGAAGATTACCAAAGTGTGGCCACCTGAGAGTGCCACGATATCCTTGTCAGATAAACCCATCCGGTAGAATATGTCCCTCAAATGTGGAACCCCTACATTCGATATTTTCATGAGTAAATATGCAAGATTCAACTGCTGTAGAGTGTACCTTAAAAGCTAATTAAAATTGTACATACACATGATCATGCATAAACACATTTTTCAAAAGGGACCAAAGTGAGGGGGAAAGGTTTTCTGTCTGCTCATTCTGTCAGTTCATGCAGTGATGTGAGGAACAACTCTCCTGAAAGGCACAGTTCTATTTCCTCAAATACCCTTATTTCTTATAAATGAAAAGCCCCATAGGAAGCCATAGTAGACTAATATAATATGACACAACACAACTATAATGATGATCATATGCTATAATAAACCAATGGCAACCTTAATAAGGTCAAGTTTATAGTAATAGATGCAATGATGTCTAATTCATGGTTCACATAACCTCTTTTTTTTGTGGGCCACATAGCTATTATTTGCCAAAAAGGGAAAATGAGGGAGAAAAAAAAAAGAAAAGCAAGGAAAATTACTCTTCAAATTGATCATTGGCTTTCGTTTTATCTTCTGACTAAAAAAACAAACACCACATTAGTACACCTTGCTTCTATTACTGTATCAACCAGACCTTTAAATATCTCACTTTTGCCCAATTATTATCCAAGCACCAATGTATTGGATCCTGGAAAGTTGAACTTTCCTTTCCTTTTTTTCTTTTTCTTTTTCTTTTTCTTTTCTTTTCTTTTCTTTTCTTTTTTTTTTTTTGTGTGCGCGCGCGCAAATCAATGGAAGTTGAACTTGCTACAAATCTGGCCCTTTGAATCCACCTATGGTTTCCATAGTGTGATTAAAACTGAATTTTTTTAACAAAACAACGAAATCCGATGTTACCAATTTAAATACTTCACAACTGTTCCTGTAATATATTACTGAACAGTCTAAAACTCCTGCACTAATATCGGAGTAGAATTTGAAGACCTTTAGTAGCATTTGGAAGTCGTCCTTCCTTTGGAGAAATCTTTGAATCCTACAAGAAAACAGAACCATTAAACAAAATGCACTTATATCACCCCAAGTTAGTTTCTCATCATGTAACACATCAACATACCTTTCTACCAGGAACAAAGTCAATGGTTGGACCCCCAGTGACCTCAACTGCAACAACACCAGCAAGCTGAAAGCAAAATTGGTTTGTTATGAGTCAGACTTCACAGATAAATAACTGAGAACTGGTACACTAAAGGGTCCATTATACAACGATTAACATTCATTATTAATCAAACATTGATAGCTTCAATGGTATTAGAACAATAGTGCCTTCATCCATGCAATAAGAGAAAATTTCAAGCCATGAAATGGTATGGATTAGTTTTTTTGAGAATGGATATGATTAAAAAAGCGTTCTAATAGGAGGTTAAAAGAATCAAAATGTTATTAAAATAAAATAAAAAACACTACTGAGAAATATTATAGAATATTAAATTATAGAAATATTAAATTTTTAGGGTCTTTTCATCAAAAAAAAAAAATCAAAAATTCAAAAAATTTGAAAAATTGTACTTATGCATGAAAAAACCATGTGCTCCTTTTTATAACACTGAAAAACATATTACCATGGTCTTCCATGGTTTGGAGAAAACAAAAAAGTTCTATTTTACCAATATTACTTTAGGGCATAACTTTTATAAGTACTATATACTTGGCTTTTAAAAAAATTGAATTTAAGCTTTGAGAGACTTGGGTTGGACGGTGTTTACAATTTTGAGTGGACTCAGATCAATACTCAACGTGTTGAATTTTTTTTAGGGGTGACAAATGACAACCCAATCAACCTAAGTTGTTTAAAAAAAATAATAATTCAAAGGTGAACAATCTGATGTCCAAATGGTGCAGTCCCTGAATTCACTCATGCTGCTATGACATTGCGTACAATTTAGCATGCATTTTGCACACATACCCATAACATTAAAATTGTTCTTATCCTTGCCTCCCAATTATTGCTTAGATATTGCACAATATGAGGTGCATAGGGGAATATAACCAGACTACAGGCAAACAAATGGACATCTTAACAAGTTCAGAATTTCCTTCATATTGGACAGGTAAAATTGCTTAACCAATCAGCATTTATCTCTGTTCAAAAAAAAAAAAAAATCAGCGTTTATCTGTTTCAAACACTACTAAGAGAATTTTTAACGATTTTTTTAATCTACTTCTGTTGGGGGTTTTTTTAAAGAACATAAAAAAATAATTGTGTAATCTTTTTTTCTGATGAAATGATTTACTTAAAACCTCATTCAATCAAATGTGACATCTATTACTCATGATTTTAGGTATGGGGGTACTCTAAATAGAAATTTTTTCAAATAGTTTCACAAGGTGCACAATCTTGCTCCAGAATCAACACATAAAAAACCAAAGATGAGGGGAAAAAACAACAAATGAAAACCAGATAGGCAGACGTGACAAACTCTTTTACTAGAATTAATTATATGTAAGGATTTTCATGCATTAAAAGCTATCCTCCAGCAGCCTTTGTCAATTTTCTTGATTCCACAAGGTAATATTCAAGTCCAAGACACAAGGGCACAAATTCTTTCAATCCGGTAATCCTCACCTGATAAAGGTCTGCATATGTAATCTTTGGATGTTTAACCTTTATGTCTTCTGCCATTAGAAAGAAAAACATTCATTAAATGATGAATTAAAAAAATTACAAGCCAATTGCTTAAGAAAAAATGAAATTAAAGGTGAAATCCATCATGAATTCTTAATTACAGAGTCATAATAAAATTATTCAGGGTCACCAATTAAATGAATGAAAAGCAAAACAGCTACTTTAAACATGTGTATGCTAGAGATGCAATACTGCAATTTCTATACAGGTGTAAGTTGAGATAAAAATGAATGAAAAAACTCAGAATCAACAAATACAGAGGTCCCGTTAAGGACAGACATCTCTAGAAGACTACATTGACGTAACCATCCAAGGTTTTTCAATGATTTCATGTAAATCCATCTTTCCATCTTTGTATTCATTCCTTTCTTATCCCATCCCCAATTATTTTAATACCAGTTTACTAGGGATTGCAAAGGAGTAATAAAAATCTTTGATGTTATCTGCTTGACTGAAGGGAGAGAGAGAGAAAAAAAAAATGGAAAAGAAAAAAATAATCATCAATTCATGCATAGCATGCAATAAAATAAAGAAAAATAATTTTAAAAAATAAAAAATAAAAAAGAACTTATTTTGCATGTATCACATTTAGGACCCAATGTAATTAAGTTTAGAGTATATTTGTGCTGCCTACAGATCATACGCTGCCGGCATAATTTTATTTATGTTTTATATGTATGAGTTTTTTTGGTAATTACTATAAATGTGGAACATGATCTGTAGTTTCAATCGGAGGTTGTACTATGGGCCAAGCTATAATTTTGGCTCTCATGTGTGGTCTACATTAGGTCTAGAATATTCTTAATTTCTATGTAGGAGTCTTATTCCTGTCAAAATTAAAAGAAACGCAACACTCTATAAGCGATATTCCAATGGGTAATGCCATACAAATATAAATTTTATTAGAAAATCTCTTACAAAATGACATGACATTTTATTGACATTTTATTGACCTTTTATCCCAAACTAAAACACTTGCCATTGCGGTTTAGAATTTAAAAAATGTCACTACCACATTGTTTTGGATGGGTTTTCTAGTATAAATTTCCTATTTGTGAATCATATTCTAGGTCCACTCAATGGAGTTAAAATTTGAGGAGCAATTTCATTCTCCTTCTTTTCTTCAACACCTTTAAATTTTTTTTTGATAAATAAGCAAGCGACCTTTATTAAAAAAGCATCAAGATGATGGAAAGAATTACAAAATCCCAACAAAGGGAATCACACTCTAACAAATAACCTCATCCAAAAACTCTAAAAAACCAAACATATTCGGATCAATTTTCAATTCTAACCAACTATACAAAACAACTAGTAAGCGACCCTCAAGCCAACTAACGGTACACTGAATCTCCTGAAACATATGTCTATTCCGTTCCAACCACAGTGACCACATCAAACAAAAAGGAACCAAATACCACACACGTCGTCGACGACGACCAAACCGAGCCCCACACCAGCTCCACAGCATATCCACCACTCGCCGCGGCTGAGCCCAACCAATCCAAAAAAGAGAGTAAACAAAATCCCACAGACGGAACGCCACGGAACAATGCAAGAAAAAAGTGATCTATGGACTCTGCATCTTCACAACACATACAACATCGATTAACGAGAATATGACCACGTGGCATCAAGTTATCAAGCGTAAGATTCCGACCCAAAGCCACCGTCAACATAAAGAAAACCACCTTAGATGGAACCCGTGGCACCCAAACACTCCTCTAAGGAAAATCCTGTCTCACCTTCTTCACCATGCTCCAATAGAATGATGAGACTGAAAAACACCCCTTAGCCCCAACATTCCACCCCAAAATATCCTCCTCCACCCCAGTCACACCCAACCCATATAAGAAACTCCATAACTCCAACAACTGATCAACCTCCCAATCATGAACCTAACGCCATAACTGAATATCCCAAACCACCCCCTCCCCTCCCCACAAGTAAGATGCCACCATAGCCTCCTAATCCACCGCAATGCTAAAAATCAAAGGAAAACAATCCGCCAACAAAACAACACCACACCACCTATCCTTCTAGAAGCTCACCCTCAACCCATCCCCCACCTGAAAGCCCACCCTATCCCAAAACTCCTTTCTCCCCAACCAAATCCCTTTCCATAACCCACAACCATGAAAACCCCTCACTATCCCTGACCCCCATTCCCCCCGAACCACTCCATACTTAATAGCCACCACTTGTATCCATAAACGCCCTGGCTCCCAAGCAAAACGCCATAGCTACCCCTTGCCACCTTTGGTTGACAAATCCGCCCCCCATCCAGCAAATGATACCTAAAAACATCCCCCCCACTACCCCACAGGAAATCCCTTTGTAACTTCTCAATCTGCCTCGCCACAAACACTGGAATAACATGCAAAGATATAAAGTAGGTCGGAATGCTACTTAACACACTCTTGATCAGAGTCAGTCGGCCCCCGACCGAAAGATATTGCCTCTTCCAGCCTGCTAAACGACGTTGAATGCACTCCACAACCCCTTCCCATACCCTTTGAGCTTTAAACGACGCTCCCAACGGCAAACCCAAATAAGTCACCAGTAAAGTCGATGTTGGAACAATCTTCTGTGTAAATAAAATAAACTGAAATAAATTCAAACAAAACATTTAAATAACATACCAGATTTATTTATTGAACTCAAATAAAATTAAGACCAAGTCGAGTGTGTGACACTCTGTCCTTAAGACAGATTCGCCCCGCTATGGTACTTACGGTTGAGTGGCGTCTATCTCCCAGGATACAATGATCTTCACAAATTTATAGAAGTATTTCAAATAAATTTGTTCGGCGAACCAAACCTGTGATCTATACTCTCTGAATATTTTTTTCTAAAATTAGAATGAAGAATAATGCAAAAGTAAAAAAAACAGGACAACAATGAGATCAAACAAGACAGATTTTCGGATGTGAAAAACTTAGATTACAACCTGCTAGAATAGATGGTATATATATAGGCAGGAAAAGGTCCGAACAGGTACCAAAATAAAGAAATGAAAAGGTGCCTTATTCAATTCAAATAAAGGTGACTCTTTGATCTAAAATTCAAATATTTGAAGAAGTGTTCCGTTAGAGAATAAATCTGTAGGTAATTTATTATTTAAACTATTTCAAATATATATATATATATATTAAATTAATTAAATATATATATATATATATATATTAAACTATTGAAATAATTAAATAAATAAATAAATAAAGAAATACAATCTTTAGGAAACCACTTAGGAATCAAAGATTTGAATTTAGAATTAATTTAAATTCTCACAATTACAAACTTTAGGAAACCACTCAAGAATCCAAAATTTGAATTTAGAATTAAATTAAATTCCCACAATAATTCTTATTGAAAAAATTCAAATGAATTTTATCTAAAAAATTAATATTAGATCCGAAAACGACGTTAACTTCCCATTCACTCATAAATAGTTTTGACGTTCCGTCTTCACCGTGTGACTTGCCACGAGGCAAGGAACACGTCACCTCTTCGGACTCACCCCAAAGACGTTTGGGACCCACTCAAATAGAGCTAAAAAAAGATGCCTATATAAAACCATTTTTCCAACAATCCCCCACATGAATGGAAGTTGACAGAGAGAAAAATGCAACAACATGATCTAATCAGAGAGTACAGAAATTGAAAATATTCCGCAAAGGATAGGTAGCTTTTGGCTTTGAACCTTCCCTTGTGAGACACTATCGGATTTACTAGCTAACCAGTGAACATGATGTCTTGAACTGTTCAGCCGTTTGTGTAAACCAAGACAATAGAACTCACACAGTATATCTCCAGACACAGTTTAGTTCTCACTATTGTGTTCATTTTGGCCCTGAACAACCTGGTCTATCATGAGTGCTCTAAAGACTTGTAGCCCTTCACAAATCTTATAGAACCGGCCCAGTTCACACTCACATAGGTGATTCTTATGAAAAGTATCCTGCCATACTCCACTAGGTTTACCTAGATATAAGAATCATTAAAAGTATTACTTAACCTAAATCGCTGCAGACATCACTTATTTCATCATAGAAATGGGTAGGAGTTGGACTCCACAGTGATCCTTCTGAGTCAATCACAACTCGGTTGTCCCTTTGAACCTAGATCTTGGGATCTCCAGTCAACTAGGTTGGGTTGCCGTTGTGGTAACTCTTATTTAATAGGCTTTAGTCCCATTCCCCTCGATGAATTCTCAACTAACTCTCTTGCTAACCCTTTGGTTAGTGGATCCACTATGTTGTCTTTAGACTTAACATATTCTATGGAAATAATTCCATTAGAGAGTAGTTGTCTTACGGTGTTATGTCGACGACGAATGTGTCGTGACTTACCGTTATACATATGACTCTGTGCTCTACCAATTGCTGATTGACTATCACAATGTATGCATATAGCAGGCACCGGTTTTGGCCATATTAGAATATCTTCAAGGAAGTGGCGAAGCCATTCTGCCTCTTCCCCTGCTTTGTCTAAAGCTATGAATTCAGATTCCATAGTAGACCTAGCAATACAAGTCTGTTTGGAAGATTTCCAAGATACAGCCGCTCCACCAAGAGTAAAGACATATCCACTGGTGGACTTCGAGTCTCTAGTATCCGATATCCAATTTGCATCACAGTATCCTTCAAGTACTGCTGGATATCTAGTATAGTTAAGCCCAATATTACGAGTACATCGGAGATATCTTAGAACCCTTATCATTGCTTTCCAGTGTTCTACTCCCGGATTACTCGTATATCTACTTAATTTACTTACTGCATAAGCTATATCTGGGCGAGTGCAGTTCATCAAGTACATTAAGCTTCCAATAATTTGGGCATACTCTAATTGAGAAATACTTTCTTGTACATTCTTAGAAAGATACAAATTAACATCTACAGGAGTTCTAGCAAGATGATCATCATCTCTGCTGAATTTGTCGAGTATTTTCTCAATGTAATGAGATTGTGACAAAGCATATCCTTCTGATGTTTTGGTAATTTTCATACCAAGTATTACATCAGCAATGCCCATGTCCTTCATGTCAAAATGTTTATTCAACATTTTCTTGGTAGTTTTAATCATGTCATTATTACTACCAATGATGAGCATATCATCTACATAAAGACATACAATGACATAACCTTTATCTGTGTTTTTAATATAAACACATTTGTCACACTCATTAATTTTAAATCCATTTGACATCATTGCCTTGTCAAATTTCTCATGCCATTGCTTTGGCGCTTGTTTTAAACCATATAATGATTTAACCAATTTACACACTTTCTTTTCTTTCCCTGGAACAGAAAACTCTTCTGGTTGTTCCATGTAAATTTCTTCATTTAACTCACCATTTAAGAAAGCGGTTTTAACATCCATTTGATGAATTTCTAGATTGTACAGAGATGCAATGGCAATTAGCATTCTAATGGATGTGATTCTAGTAACCGGTGAGTACGTGTCAAAGTAATCAAGACCTTCTTTTTGTCTAAATCCTTTGACTACAAGTCTTGCCTTGTATTTGTCAATTGATCCATCCGCTTTCATTTTCCTTTTGAAAATCCACTTATATCCAAGAGGTTTACAACCTGGTGGTAAGTCCACTAGTTCCCAAGTGTGATTTTGCAAGATGGATTCAACTTCACTGTTGACAGCTTCTTTCCATAAAGGAGCTTCAGGACTGGACATAGCCTCTTTAAAAGTTAAAGGCTCATTTTCTACCATATATGTTAGAAAATCTGGACCAAAAGATTTTGAGGTTCTAGCACGTTTACTACGCCTAGGTTCCTCTTCTTCATTTTGATCTAACTCCTGTTCTTGATCATGTTCTTGATCATTACTAGTAATAGCATCAAAAGATCTTTTCTTATTACTAGTCTCTTGTCCAATCTTATTCGGAAATACATGTTCAAAGAACGATGCATTCCGAGATTCAATAATAGTATTTACATGCATTTCGGAATGTTCTGATTTATGAATCAAAAACCGATATGCACTACTATTCTTGGCATAACCAATGAAAATGCAATCAATGGTCTTAGGACCTATCTTAGTCTTTTTAGGACTAGGAATAGCCACTTTAGCCAAACACCCCCACACTTTTAAGTATTTGTAGGATGGTACTCTTCCATGCCATAATTCATAAGGTGTTTGATTTATTTTCTTTCGGGGTACTTTATTTAAAATATAATTAGCAGAAAGTATTGCTTCCCCCCACAAGTTCTGAGGTAATCCAGAACTAATTAACATGGCATTCATCATTTCTTTTAAAGTCCTATTTTTCCTTTCAGCAATTCCATTTTGCTGAGGTGAGTAAGGAGCAGTGGTTTGATGAATTATTACATGTTCTTTACAAAACTCACTAAAAGGTGATTCATATTCACCACCTCTATCACTTCTAAGTTTCTTGATTTTCTTACCAAGTTGATTTTCAACTTCATTCTTATATTGAATGAAAGTTTCCAAAGCTTCATCCTTAGTTCGAATTAAATAAATATAACTATATCTAGTATAGTCATCTATAAAAGTGATTACATACTTTTTCCCACCTCTGGTTTGAATTGATTTAAAATCACAAATGTCACTATGAATTAATTCAAGTGGTTCCGTACTTCTCTCAATTGAATGAAAAGGAGTTCTAGATAATTTTGCCTCAACACAAATTTCACATTTATGATTTGAATCAATGTCAAATTTAGGTAAACATTCCATATTAATTAATCTACGCAAAGATCCATAATTAACATGTCCTAGTCTACCATGCCATAAATTTGAAGACTCAAGCAAGTAAGAAGAAGATGTAGTATTATTAATAACTGAGGGTACAACGGTCATTACATTTAACTTGAAAAGGCCATCAGACAAGTAACCTTTTCCTACATACATCCCATTCTTAGTAAGTACAAATTTATCACTCTCAAATACTAGCCTAAACCCATTCTTACTCAACAAAGATCCGGAAACAAGATTCTTGCGAATGTCCGGTACATGCAGCACATTGTTGAGAGTGAGTTCCTTTCCAGATGTCATCTTGAGTACAATCTTTCCTAGTCCTTCAACTTTGGAAGTTGAGGAGTTGCCCATAAAAAGTTGTTCACCATTATCCACTGTAGAATAAGATGTGAACATCTTTTTGTCGGCACAGATATGGCGAGTAGCACCAGTGTCCACCCACCATTCTTTAGGATTTCCGACAAGATTTGCCTCGGAAACAACTGCAGAAAGATTGATGTCATCGACACCATTGGAAATATTGTCCACTTCAGTCATGTGGGCTTGAGCAGGCTTCTTGCTTGTTCTTCTTTTGTTTTTGCCTTTGCTACGGCAATCTTTGGCCCGATGTCCCTCTTTGTCACAGATGTAACATTTGCCATTAAACTTGTACTTTTTATTTTCCCCCCTTTTAGAGCCTTGTGATGAACTTTCTCCAGAAGACTTTCGTTTCTTGGTTTTTGAAATATGTTCCACCACATTTGCCTTAGACTCCATAGGATGCTTACCAGCCCGCTTTTCAGAATTGCGGTTGTCCTCCTCAATCCTCAAACGCACAATTAACTCGTCCATAGAAATTTCTTTGCGCTTGTGTTTGAGGTAGTTCTTGAATTCCTTCCAACCTTTTGGTAATTTTTCAATTAAGGCTGCAACTTGAAAGGATTCACTGAGAGACATACCTTCTGCATGAATGTCATGCAGAATGAGTTGGAAATCTTGAGCTTGGCTGATCACAGTTTTTGAATCAACCATTACAAAATCTAAGAATCTGCCAACCACAAATTTCTTTGAGCCGGCATCTTCAGTTTTGTACTTTTTCTCCAACGATTCCCAAAGTTCCTTTGCAGTCTTGATTGGACTGTAGACGTTGTATAATGTGTTGTCAAGTCCGTTCAAGACGTAATTCCGGCAAAGGAAATCGGCATGTTTCCAGGCATCAACCGCAGCAACCACTTGCCGGTCGGTTTCATCCTCTTTCAGGATAGGAGCATCTTCACGGAGGAAACGAGCCAGGTTCAGAGTTGTAAGATAGAACAACATTTTTTGTTGCCATCTTTTAAAGTCAGTTCCTAAGAACTTCTCTGGCTTTTCACCGTGATTTACCGGTACTGTTACAACAGGAGGGGGGGTTGGCGTCATTGCAGCCACCACAGTAGTACTTGTTTGGGCATTCGTTTCAGTAGCCATCAATTCTAATATATAAAACAAAATTATAATTAGAATTTACACTACACAGAAAATTAAACCAAATCCACAGAATTAAATTCCGTAAAAATAAAAGAAACAAGAATGTAACTTTTATTTTCCAATTAATTTGAAAATAAAATAAAATTTTATTTAAACAAATTAATTCCACACAGAAAATTAAATTCTGTAAAATAAAAGAAATAAAAACTATAACTTTTATTTATCAATTAATTTGGAAATAAAATAAAATTTTATTTAACCAAATTAATTCCACACAAGAATTTAAATCTCTTGTAACACTCCAATAATTAAAATACTGAAAATAGAATTTTAATTAATGAAAAACTCAGAAATAATTTCTAAAACCCAAAATTAATTTCTGAAAAAATTCCACAAAAATATATTCTGAATTGTTAATGACACCAGTATCGTACTACTAGTTGTTGTCAAAGAAAAGAGACAGTATATTACTACTATCTGTCAAATAGCATATAATCACTATTTGTTTTTCCAACCAGAATATTATTTTGTAAATTCACAGAAAATAATTTTCTTCCGAAATTATTTACGAAGAAAGAAAAAAGAAAACAAACGAAAAATTCTGTAAACAGAATAATTCGAATCTGTCTTAAGATTGTTGGAACAATCTTCTGTGTAAATAAAATAAACTGAAATAAATTCAAACAAAACAAATAAATAACATACCAGATTTATTTATTGAACCCAAATAAAATTAAGACCAAGTCGAGTGTGTGACACTCTGTCTTTAAGACAGATTCGCCCCGCTATGGTACTTACGGTTGAGTGGCGTCTATCTCCCAGGATATAATGATCTTCACAAATTTATAGAAGTACTTCAAATAAATTTGTTCGGCGAACCAAACCTGTGATCTATACTCTCTGAATATTTTTTTCTAAAATTAGAATGAAGAATAATGCAAAAGTAAAAAAAAACAGGACAACAATGAGATCAAACAAGACAGATTTTCGGATGTGAAAAACTTAGATTACAACCTGCTAGAATAGATGGTATATATATAGGCAGGAAAAGGTCCGAACAGGTACCAAAATAAAGAAATGAAAAGGTGCCTTATTCAATTCAAATAAAGGTGACTCTTTGATCTAAAATTCAAATATTTGAAGAAGTGTTCCGTTAGAGAATAAATCTGTAGGTAATTTATTATTTAAACTATTTCAAATATATATATATATATATATATATATTAAATTAATTAAATATATATATATATTAAACTATTGAAATAATTAAATAAATAAATAAATAAAGAAATACAATCTTTAGGAAACCACTTAGGAATCAAAGATTTGAATTTAGAATTAATTTAAATTCTCACAATTACAAACTTTAGGAAACCACTCAAGAATCCAAAATTTGAATTTAGAATTAAATTAAATTCCCACAATAATTCTTATTGAAAAAATTCAAATGAATTTTATCTAAAAAATTAATATTAGATCCGAAAACGACGTTAACTTCCCATTCACTCATAAATGGTTTTGACGTTCCGTCTTCACCGTGTGACTTGCCACGAGGCAAGGAACACGTCACCTCTTCGGACTTACCCCAAAGACGTTTGGGACCCACTCAAATAGAGCTAAAAAAATATGCCTATATAAAACCATTTTTCCAACAGTCGACACCTCACAGACCAACACCGCCGCTAACACAGGCAAGCCCTCCACATTACCCACAAGAATCAGCTCGGATTTCCTCAAATTCACCCGAAGGCCAAAAAATGCCTCAAAACATAGCAAAACAGGTCGCAAGTAACCCACCTGTTCCGGCACTGCCCCACAGAAGATTAGTGCATCATCTGCGTACAGCAAATAGGAAACACATAGAGATACTCCTGTGAAAGAATCCACCACAAAGCCCTCCAGCAAATCTTCATGAACCGCTCTATCCAGTAATCTGGTCAATACCACCATCACTAAAATAAACAATAATGGTGACAAAGGGTCTCCCTGACAAAGACCTCGAAATGTCGGAAAGAAACCCGTTAAAGTGCCATTAACCAAAATCGACAACCACACAGTAGAAATACAAAATGATCCAAAACATACAATAAAAACTCCCATCGCAAATTGTCGTAGGCCTTCTCGATATCCAATTTGCAAATCACACCTGGTCGTCCCTACATGGTCCAGGAATCCACACATTCATTAGACTGCATCTAAAATCTGTCGACCCCTCACAAAAGCATTTTAAGACTCAGATACTACTACCTGCAAGACCCCTTGAAGTCTATTCGCCAGTACCTTAGCTAATAGTTTATATACACTCCCAAGCAGACTAATTGGCCTAAAGTCTTGGATGTCCACGCCCCCCTCCCCCCCCCCCCCCCACCCAATTCTTAGGAATCAACACCAAAAAGGTCGCATTAAAGCTTTTCTCGAACTGCCCAGACACATAAAAACCTGCCAGGGCAGCCATCATATCCGCCTTAACCACACTCCAACAATACTAAAAGAACGCTGCAGTGAAACCATCTGGTCCCAGAGCCTTATCCCCACTCATAGCCCACAAAGCCTGATACACCTTCTCCTCCGTGAAGGCCTGCTCTAAAGCCTCCCTATCCTCAGTCGAGATTATGTCAAAATGAGCCCCTGCCATCCCTGGCCGCCACTCCCCTTCTTGTGGCCGAAACAAATTGTGGTAAAAACCCACAATCCCCCCCTTGACCTCATCTTCATTGGCCAGGTCACGACCATCCACCTGCACTCTACTGATATGATTCACCCGACGATGAGCATTAGCCATCCGATGAAAGAACTTGGTGTTACGAACTTACGATCCCCACCTTTCAACCACAAACACCTAGATTTCTGTCTAATGCTCACCTCCTTCAAACTCGCAATGCGGACCCACCTCCTTTCTGGCAACATCCTCCAGCGATAAGCCCCTTTCAGCGTCTACGCCATCCAACGAAGATAATAAGGACACCACTGCCTCTATCTAACCTTCTAAACGGCCAAACACCTCCCCATTCCAGCTTTTCAATACCTTTAAATTTAATCGCAAACACTATTCACAACCATCTAATAGCCCTTATTTAACTCACCACCAAAACCCTACCCCATCAATCCCTAATAAAGCCAAAGCCTTTCTCATACCTTGGCCTTTCAATTGAACAATAAAAGAAGAGAGTTGCTATCCAGAACAAGCAGTTTATTCTCCACAAATCTAGCAATCCGTCCCTTTTTAAATTAAGCCAATTCCAACCCCTTTCAACCTAGAAATGTTTTTATAGGGAAAATATCAAATAAGTCCTACTTTTTCCATTGAATTTCCAATGAGTCCTATTAATATTGCTAATTCATGTGTTAATAGGACTCAATAGAAATTCTATGGGAAAAGTAGGACTTATACCTTTTTTTTACACCAATTAAGACAAGAAGCTTCCATCACTTCACTGCAGAGTAACACAAACCTGTAGGCAGCATTGTTCTAAGTTTCTCTTTGGTGTCCTACATTTGCACTAAATACTAACAAGTAGCCCACATTTTCTCAATGTGTGGGAAAACATGATAAGAGTATATAGTTTCATTAAGTCTTCGCTTCTTTATAACTAATTACAAGAATATATATACAAGCTAGATAGGCATGGTGACATGTAGTTGATACCATAAAGTATACTTTCATCACACACACATCCACACTTGCATATGAACGTATGCTTGCTAATTATGTTGCATGACACCTTTGTCCTTAAATTTTTTAGAATAAGAGTAATATGAGGATCAATCCACAAGACTCACTACCTACGAAATTTGACTTGCATAAACAGAAATTTGGCACCATTCCCTTGCCTTCACTTAGTAAATTATTATTGAAAAAAAATACATCTTACTCCGGGTCTCCTAATGTCTGCAACTTATTTTTTTAATCATTTGAAAGCACTGTAACAGTGGCACCAAAGAATCCTCAGAAAAGTGATCCAATTTTGGGGAAAAAATAATATTCAACGAAGTATAATCATTCTAACAATATAAGAATCAAAGTTATGCATATTTCTTAATGAAACAAAAGCAGTACTGAACAATTTATAGCCAACCAACAAAAAAATTAATAGCAATCAAGTAGCAAACATTTAGCTTTACATATGCTGGCTAGCTATCAGTTAGTAATACGTAGAGTATCCATACTTCAAAATTAAGTAGATGATACTCCAAAATTTAAAAAAATATATATTAATTGACAAGTATCCGATACCTATCTGCAAGTATCCAAGAAGCTATCTGACACAGATACATATGGATACGTCACCCTTTAAATTAGATTAGATGACATGAGGAATCAAATAATTGTATAATTTCGATTTATGCTTTTCACGAATAAAAATATAAAGGTCGATATAATTTATAAACCGTCGAGAAGGAAAGGAAAAGAATTACCGCAAAAGTCAATTGCAATCTTCAAACCATTGTTTGAGCCATGAGTATACTCCTCCTCATTCCTGATCGAGCCATTAGGACCGCCAGTCTTCGTGTTAACATCATACGTCCCAGCATCGTGCCACCTGCAGCACAACAAAACACAACAAATCTAACTTAACTCCTGTAAAACATCCATTTCAGATTTTCTCGGGAACCAAACAGAAATAGAGAGAAAAAAATACGCCAAGCGAAGCATGATTGGGGCGCAGTTCTTGCTGGAGATGAGAGCGCGGAGATCGCGACGAGCTTTGTCGATTTCCTTCAGATACTCGGTGTCTACGACTGGCATCGCCATTGAAACACTCGCTCTGAAACTTTTGATTCAAGCAAGAGAGAAGAAAGTGGATTTGATTTGATTGGGTTTTGCGGCGAGCGAAACGAAAAAACGGATTATAGAAGCGAGCGCCTTTGGGATAGGATAATTGGGTGAGTAGCGATCGCATGTGCTCGTGTTTAATGAACGGTGATGCAGATGGGTACGTGTCAACAAATGGAATTTTTATCCCTCGATTTATTTCATTTATTTAAAATTAATAATGGACAATTATTATCCCTCTATTTAGGGTTGAGCAGCTGATATATCGATCCGTCAAAATCGACCGAATCGAACCGATCCGCCACATTTTGGACGGATGTGTTATGACGAGCGAACAGTTGCGGATTGATTTTCTCCAATCCGCCAATTTGGTGGACGGATGGCGGATTTGAGATTCCTTTGGCCGCAACCGAACCACCAAACCGCGAACACCCCTAATAGTTTATAAGACTTTATGTTTTCAATTTGTTTAAATATTTTGTTTGTCTTTTCAATTGAAAAAGAGTTAAATATTCAGTTGAAAAAAAAATTTCAACTTGAATATATTTTTTGAATTGAAAAAAATAAATGTATTGTTTATCTATATTTTTTGGTTTTTAAATTTAATTCTAAAAATAATAAATAGAAAATATGATATATGTTGGTTGGTTTTTATTTTCAAAAACATATATAGATGTAACAATACAGAGACATACAATCTCTACTACTGCCTTGTTCATGGTTTTGATGGTTTGAATTGTTATTATATTTTAAGAATCCCAGATTGTAATACTTTATTTGTTATTGTAATATATGGATGAGCCATGCAGTGATTGTGATATTCTAAAGTTTCAAACTTTTTTTTTTGGATGAGACATACAGTGATTGTTATAGTTTTTTAAGTCGTTGACTGTAATATCTTTTCTTTTTTTTTTAAGAAGTGCACAAGTTGAATTATGTTGAAAATTTATAAAATCTTAAACCGCCAAATCAATTCGCATCCATCCGCCAAACCGCCAATCCGCTCAATCTACATCCACCGGATTGGCGGACGGATGCGGATTGATTTTCTCCAATCCGCCAATCTGGCGGACGAATGGCGGATTGGAGGTTCCGTGGCCGCAACCAACTCGCGCCCACCCCTACCTCTATTTATTTCATTTATTTAAAATTAATAATGGACAATTATTATGCTATTTTACCAGTGTAATAAAAAATATGTTATTCTATGTTCTAATTTTATTTAATTATTTTTTGAATTTAAAATAATATTAAATTTTTTAAAAAATAAAGATTGGGACCCTCTTTCCCAACCCCTTTGACCCCCTTTCTTTTTTGATTGGTCACTTTTTCTTTTTCTTTTTCTTTTTTCTTTTTTTCTTCTCTTCCAATCACCACCCGCCAAGTGTGCGTGAGGTGGTGGGGGTTGAAGTTTGAGGGGGTCTAAATCACTACTGTTTTTTTAATAATGAAATGAAAATATCCATCTTACTTATTAAATAGAAAAATATTCTACTTACTTGTTTTCATTTTTCAAAAAATACTTTTAAGAAAAATCTATTTTCTTATTTTTCGTATTTTTTTGTTTTTATTGAATTTTTTTAATATTTTAAACAATTTTTTTACTTTTTAGACACACCTAACATAAATATACCTAAAAAATAAAAAAATTGTAAAAAAAATCTTTTAAAAATTCACTAAATACCAAAAATACAAAAAAAATATAAGAATTCAGTACATTTTTTGTATTTTTATGTATTTATTAATTTTTTTAAAATATTTTTTCATAATTTTTTTTACTTTTTAGATACATCTAAATAAGGTGCATCTAAGAAACTAAAAAAAATGTTTAGAATTTTAAAAATATTCACTAAAAACATGAAAATCAAAAAACTCAATTTTCAAAAAACTTAATTCAGAAAATTTAAACCAAACACACTGATTTAGATTTGATTTAACTAGGTACTTTACTCTTTAAAAATGTATAAATAGATTTTGCAACTTAGGAAAATGTTTTCCTACCATCTTAATTTATTTTTTTTAACGAATAATTTTGAGATTATCAAATTTTGTCTTAAATTCAAATTTTTTCCAGTCATTCATATGTTAATATAATTCAGACAAATTATGACTCATTGCACTAATATAATTATGATACATCAAATAAGTTAACATGACTGTGACAATCCCTTAAAATGCCACACAAATACACAACTATGATGGCATTATTTTTGGCAAAAGGAAAAATATGTTTAAATAAGTGCTCCATATTTAAAAATTAAATGAATTATATTCATCCTGTTTGGTTCTTAAATTTTGAATTTAATTTTTAAAAAATTTAAAAAATTTTGTTTAGTTATCCAAAAAATCATTAAAAAAATTCAAAATTTAATTTTCTGGATGTTCTTGGGAAATAGAGAAATATTATGGCCTTGTTTGGTTTGATTTTGAGAGAAATTTTTTAGAAATATACTCTATAAATACTTTTTTAAGAGTGATCAAACTAAACAGATTTTTCAAAAAAACTCTCAGAAATGTGTTTGGTTATCCAATTTTCAAGATTACTTTTGAAACAAGTTTGTCAAAAAGGCAAACCAAACAAATTTTTTTACTTTTTATCTTAAAAACTACTCTACAAAAAAAAACTAAAATTATTTTAGAGAGAATATTTAAAAAAAGGCAAACTAAATAAGTTTTTATACTTTTTTATGTCAAAAATTACTCTATAAACACAAACCAAACACACCCTATATATTTGACATAAAGTGATTAGATGAACAAAGCAGGCACTAATGACTCTACTTGCCTTAACAAACTGTCTATACATTTTCACAAAACCAAACTTAGTGTCGTTTTGGGAACCTTACAAAAACGCAGCGTTCTCAGCCCAAAATCAAAACACTGAAGTGTTGAAAAAGCTGAACCACCATTTGGGAAGAGCTGTAAACGCAACTTTTTGTTTACCAATCTACCCTCATATCTTATAAATTGGGGCCTAAGGCAAAACGAAACAACATTTGCCTCCTTCAGCTGCTTCATTCTGCGAACTCCTCCTTCAAGCGGCATCATGTAACTCCCTCGAACAACCGACGACCTTGCCGTCCCCCGCCGAAGCTGCCGCCGGATTCGTCGTCCATGTCCTCGCCTTCGCCGGATCTGCACATCAGGTACGCCAAAAACCGTCTTCCATTTATTATTGCAAGTAGTGACGGACCCAAAACCATGGATGAACGAGTTCTTCATATTGTCGACGACCTGCAGATTAGATCTGAAACACCAAGGTGTTCTGCACTTAGAACACCTGTAGATTAGATCAATGACACTTTTAAAAACTAAGAATTCGATTTATTTCCCATTAACTGAAGTGTAGTATATCTATATAATAAGGGAAGAAGGTTTTTTGAAAATGTATAAAATGTATGTGAGATACATTTTGATCCAATAGCTGAGATTAATCCCAAGTTGATATCAATGGCTGAGATCAATCCTCTCAAATAAAACAAACACTTAGTTCCCGCCCAAACATTGTTCTCTCTCTCCCACGTCTCTGAAAGGCCGCCCACCTACCCCTCTCTCTCTCTCCTCATCCTTGATTTTAAACCTTCTCCATCTCTCTGTCCAGCTCTCTGGTTTCGGTTTTGGATAGTTTTGGTTGTGCAACCTCCAATAAATGGGTTTCTATTTCACTCTTCAAATGGGTTATTGAAGATTTTGTGGATACCCATTTGGGTGGTAATGAAGATTTTTGTGGTTATTGAATTGTCTGGAGCTGATAGAACAGAAAAAAATGACTTGAAGCAACAGAGGAGTCGACATTCGCCAAAGAAAGTTTGACAAGAAGATTGGGAAGGCGAAACCAAGAAAGTTTCAACATGTTTCAATCACGGGTGATGAGTGCATTGATGTAAGAAGAGAGGAAGAGGATGAGTTCTCTGTCAAACCCATCAGGAGATCTTTCTCAATGGATTCGGCAAGTGATCCAAACGTTTACTTGGCAGTTCAAGAGATTATACGACAGAATCGGTGTTGCAATGAGGTTAGACAGAGTGAAGAGTCTAGCAGCAGAGTCCGAAGACAGTTCTTTCCCTTCGGACATGGACGGGGATCTAGAAGTGTAGTTCTTCCTATTGAGTTTTAGTAGTAAATCACAAAATTAATGCTCATCTGTTAAATTTCTTTCTGTATTGATCATCTTTAATTTTGTGATTGAGATAGTGAAACTCTTACAAGGGAATTGATTTTAGTTCGTCATGAAAAAGATTAGACGAGTGTTGGTAGATTTTGGGATGATATTTATACATAGAAGAGTTGTCTATTGCTGAAATGTGATAATTGCCTAAACCATGAATGGATAGAACTCTAATTATTCTGTTTTGAAAATGATGTTTTTACCCATTCTGATTTTATCTAGAATGCCCTAGGGAGAAAAAATGATATTACACGTGATGGAAGCACCAGCATAGTGCACCCATTACATACAACTTTCTGCTTTTATTTAGAATGTCTCGGAGAGAGAAGAAGATATTATATGTAACAGGTGCACTTACGCTGTGTTTGGTCAACTCCTCTGTTGTCCTTTGGTTTCTCTCTCTGCAAATCAAGCAGGTTTTGTTGTGGGCTTTGGGGCAAAATCTGTAGAGGAGTCCTTCTTTCATCTCTCTGCTCCTCCTCTATTTTATTTATTATATACATAGATAATTCGTGTATTTGTTTGTATTGTTTAAAAAACAGAGGAGGAGCAGAGAGATGAAAAGGTGATTGAGAGGGCTTATAAAAAGCTTGCTCTTTATGCTTTGGTGATCCAACAAGGGCGATTAGCAGAACAAAAGAGTAAGTTGTTTTTGTAGAGTTTACCTTATCATGAATTTATATTCAAATTAATGTGAGTAAAATACTTTGATAGTTTATTGATTATTTTTTAATTTGTTTTGGCAGCTGTTAACAAAGATGAGCTGCTGCAAATGGTGAGGTTTGGTGCTGAAATGGTTTTCAGTTCTAAGGATAGCACAATTACCGATGAGGATATAGATCGGATCATTGCTAAAGGAGAAGAGGCAACAGCTGAGCTTGATGATAAGATGAAGAAGTTTGCTGAAGATGCAATCAAATTCAAAATGGATGATAGTATGTGGATTGATATCAAGATTTATTTATTAAACATTTTTTTACTTTATGCTTTTGCAACTGAGGCTAAGTGCAACCTGTCTGGGTTTTCGCAGCTGCTGATCTATATGATTTTGATGATGGAAAGGTACATACCATTCTTGCACATGTTCAGCTATTACTCTGGACTTCTATTACCAAAATATCATGATTCGCGATTCGATCCGCAATTTATTTATCTTTTGGTTAATGTTGTTTGAAGTAGATTTCTATTTATTTTTTTTCATTCTTTGTTCAATTTTGATGAAGGATGACAACAAGTTGGACTTTAAGAAAATTGTCAGTGACAATTGGCTTGAACCACCAAAAAGAGAGAGAAAGCGCAAGTAATAGTCATGTTTCATTTCCATCTTATGGTGTCTTTTATACCTCTTTTAAGATTGGTGGATATCTTATCCATGACGTTGCTGCCATTATCTCCCATGTTATCGGCCATGAAGGCTTGGCAGCATCACGATTTCATTATTATGAAGGCTGCCATTATATAATTTATGTATATACATACATAATACATGTATTTGTTTGTATTGTTTAGAAAACAAAGGACGGAGAGGATGGTGGTAGTGAGAGATAGAGAGAGAGAGAGAGAGGTAGTGGCGATTTTGGTGGGTTGTGTTGATTTGTTTTTTTATTTATTAAATTAGTCATAAAAATAAATTAAATTAATTTTTTAATAAAATAAAATGTCATATTTAAATTATAAATTTTTTTTTTCATAAAAATTTTAAAAAACAACTCAAACAAACTTTTAATCTACACTAAAATAATTCAAAAAATTCAAAAAACTTTAAAACCAATCCAACTTTTCAAACGAAACAAGAGGTTTGGTGAGAATAGCCATCGGGTCGATGACGGACGGTGAAAGTGGGGAAGATGGAGAGGGAGAATGAGTGGAGGTTAGGGGTCACCCGACACAACACCACACAAAAAAAAAGTGGGTTTATTTTATTTTTATTTTTTTTTTAAATCCACTCTTTTTGGAAAATGTTTGTAGAAAATGTTGGTTTTTCTTGGTGGATAAATTTAAACTCAAAATTTAAATGGAATTTAAATTGAGTTCTGTTAAAAAAATGGTGAATTTAAATTTGTATAAAAATTGAGTTTAAATTGAGTTTATGAGTTATGTTTACGTAGAAAATGTTTTTTTTTTTTTTATGGGTTATGTTAAAGAATGATCATAAAAGTGAATTTTTGAGAAAAAGAGGTGAAATAATGGGAGTGATGTGATTTGTTTAAAAACTGAAAAGAAGAGTTTTTTTATTAATAGAATTTTGACTTCAAATTCTTATAATAAATTATATTTTTCAATTTTTACTTTAATTTTATTGGGGTGTATATTTATGTTTGGGTACTTTTACAAAATTCATTTCAAAGTCAATAAATTTGATAAAAAAAGCTTTCGGTGACCAACCACCAACCAGGGAAGGGGGTTCGAAAATTCCACGACTTTTGGGAAATCACAATACTGTATTTACTATTATTTTTATTTTTAGAATCTTAATTTATTTAGCTTTTATTGTTTATTGGACAAACTACTAAATTGAAATTCTTAAACAACATAATAATTATTTATTTGGTAGTATATATATATCAATGGGTATAAACAACAAAATAATTATTTTTTTGCCGACAGTAGGAGTATTTCGGTGCTTCTCTGTGGGCTGCATCACCGGAGTTTTGGGTTATTTCGTTGTTATTTTATTCGAGTTTTATACAACGTATGATATAAGTAAAATTGTTACAATTTTTTAAAAAAGAATAGTATTTTTTTTATTTTTTCAATATTTTTGTTGAAAAATATTACAGACTTTATAAATTTTAATACGATACACATGAATCACAACTGTATTTTGATCACAACATTATTTACACCGTGCCTTCAGGCACGGGCATACACTAGTATATATATAAAACATATATGTAATATAGTGAGAGATATCATCTAGACAGAGAACAAACCGCTAGAATCTGCTTCCATTGTTTGTCATTGAGGTACAATTTTTGTTTTTTTGTTTTTGTTTTGAAATATTTCAATTTGATTATATGAAACTCATTTGATAACTCTTTCAGCACATCATTCTAATCTTTGTGACTCGTCGGTGAAGTTTTTTTCTGTGGTTTATGACTCGTGTGTATAGAAAAATCTGTTGTTGTTGTTGTTCTCTCAGTGACGTTTTATCGAACACCTGATATGCAAGTGGAAATGTTGAACTATGTATGAATGGCAAGATAAACAATTTATGTAGCATTCTTCAAATCGTTTTAAATGTTATCATTAGTTTTTTTTTTCTAATTAGGAAACCCATTGCTGTAATAATTATTTATCCATCATACAAAAAACTATACCATTGCAATGAAAATCTAACACAAATTTCACTCAAAGATAAAAATAATTACGGAATATCAAAGCGAGAAAATATACTCTAAAACATAAAAGATTAGGTCCCAACATATATTCTACATATCAATAAAACATTAAAGATGAGGTCCCAAATGAATCATGTACAAGTACAAATGACCAATTCATTCCATCCTTCAAACTGCTTCTATAATGAGTCTGGTCCCTCTTATTCCAAAGCCGACTAGCCTGTGAAAATAGTTATTAAGCTTTTCATTCTTCAAAGTTGCTTCTCTAGCAAGTTCGGTCCCTCTTGTTCCAAAGTCAACAACTGCAAAAAATAATTATTAAATTCCCCAATGAGTAGAAGCATTTACAAGAAAATGGATGAACAATTACATCATCCATTGATGCAAAAAAATAAAATAAATAAGCAATCCATAAACCTAAGAGATTCAATTAAGGTTTAATATAAATTTCATCTAGTTATTGGGTTCATATCAAATTGAAGTCATGAATGCCACTAGTTCAATAAATAATACATGGACCATAAATCCCAAAAAATATCATTGTTTGTCTTGTATAGAAAAGATCACCACAATTATCTGTTGCTCTGATAAGTTTATTTCAATAATAATAAATTCAATCACAACTCCTGTTAGTAAATTCACTTATTAGAACCAGTTATTAGAACCATTTTGCTATCAAATAATATTTTACGATTTTTTTTACTATTACTAATGAAGGTTATAAGATCAAAGGATTATCTTAGTGGACTATCAGGTGTGATGTTTGGGTCTTACCACTACAGTCAACAGTATAATGCCACTTATTTTGTATTAACTGTCAGTTCATTTCACAAGAAAGATATAAAAAAGATATTCATACTACTAAACTAACGATAAGTAAGCAAGCATAATTATCATTTTTTAGAATATATAAAAACAGAGATATGTAGAAGTCCATCTTAAATAAATAATTAAACAACATGTTTGAGACTCGTAAACTACTCTTAATAATAAATAATAATATCAAATACATATATACTTAACAATGTTAATCTAACAAAAAATAACTAGCATTTGCCAATTAAAAACAATATATATAGATATTATCTTTTCTCTTTCCCCATGACAGTAGAGTTCTAGTGTCATAAATAAATTGAGTCAAACCGAATAGCAGATGGAGAATATAAACAAATCCCTTTCCCATTAGTTCATTACCTAACCATTGCGTCTTGCTTCTGTCAATGATATTGTGGAGGTTCCATGATCTATCACAGTGCATTCATAAACAAATACAAATTCCTAAATTCAAAGTGCAGGTTGTTCACGTATTAACCTAAATTCACATGAACTTCTTTCAGTTACTGTCTTTCATTCTGCACAGTAGATTATATTAGTTCAATTTATAACATGAACAAAAAAAATAGATGAGCATACAAATGGCGTCATCCACATCAAGTGCCACTTTATCATGGCCACTAAGGATGTGTGATTGTGGGTTTGGACACTGCGTCGTAAAGATATCAAGATCCGTCAAAAACCCTGATCGTGCGTTCTACGTTTGCCCTAGAACTACGGTGCGTTTGTGTTGCCATTCTCTTATGCACTTAGTCACAAAACTCGTCGTTCATTTGTGGTTGTGTCGTATAGTATGCATGCTAACTATCTACCGTAATTTTGTCAAGTAGAGATGTGCGTCGTGGATTGGTTGGTGTGACGAGTTTCGCAGCACCAGCTTGCGTACTAACCAGCCACATAATGATGTCGATCAGGGGTTACAAGCGGACGTTGCGCGCATAGATCAGAGCCTACGTATGCTTAAGACCGTCGTCGGTTTTTTGTGCGTCGTTGTTTTGGAGTTGTTGTTTTGGATGTGATGTATTGACATGGATATGAACTGCGTAGTTACTTTCTATATCACATATGTATGTTGCTGTCAGTTAGATGTTTTGGTCCTGTTACATAAGATTTCCCGAACTTATAGTACAAACGAACTTTGTCTTTCGGAAAGTGTTGTACTGTTTTGTGCTTATCACTGCAGTAACCGTGTTTATAGTTTTATTTCACTTTTGGCCATGCAAACAATATGTACTGTACTTCATTTTTTTCTGATATTGCATTGTAAATGTTACAAGCAGGACAACATTACTCATGGTAACAAACCGAGCATCACACCGTGCCTCTTCAAAGTATCGAGGTAACGTTGTCACAGCAACCCAACCCCAGCCAGTCCACAAATGACAATTCGACAGCGACAATACAAAACTGTTTCTTCAATTTATCATTGCTGAAATGGAAGGTGGTAATCGACAATCGTACGGATTGTCCATGGCAGGGTATAAGAACGTAGCAAACAAATTTCTAGAGAAAACCGGCCTACAATATTCAGTCAAACAAATGAAAAACAAGTTTAACAACTTGAAGAAAGATTGGGTCGCCTGGAAGAAGTTGGAGAATGCCAGCCACGGCTTGACAGGGCTTGGGTACGACCATGAGACAGGCTTGATCACTGCACCTGACCATTGGTGGGCGAAAATGCAAACAGTATGTTTTCACTAAACTTTTATGGTACGAGTTACATTTATTGTTTTCTAATTACATTTCAAGCTGTAGTAAAACATATGTGTTTTCTCCTTCACAGATGAACAACCGATGTGCTAAATTCAAGAGTAAGCCTCTAGAGCACGTGGATCTCATGGAGCGGGTGTACTCTGGCACAGCAGCGATTGAGAAACATGCATGATCTCCAACAGAAGTGCAAGATGATGTTGCTGCTACGACCAATGCCATGGACGTGGATAACGGGATGGGACCTCTCAGTGCAGGCACACCACCACAGCCGGGCCATGACACTGTCGGGGAGAACGTGGTTGATAGTAGCCTATTTGAGGATGCTCCCCCCAGTCAACCGTGGACGGATCAGCTAATCCAAAACGACGCAAGCGGGCAACGCCTGGTACTATTGCTAGCAACATGGACAATCTCGTGGAAGTAGTGAGCAAACAAAGCAGGGAGCTGAAAATCACGCAATATGTTGTCACGGGTAAAGGTGACAACACAGTCGGGGACTGTCTTGCACAGCTTATGAGCACGCCTGGATTAGAGACAGGCGGTAAGTTGTTCTCATTTGCATGCGGCATAATGGATTCACTCGATAATTGGAACATCATCATGGCCCTTCCCCAGAATTGCATTGTTAACTGGTTGACAGAGAAGCGTGCCTGCACGCCGGCCAATGTTGGCAGGGATCGTGAATGGGGGACACGGCTGTTCGGGAGTGGTGGTGCTGTTGACTTGGACTAGGCCTTTGTGGTTGGATTGTCATGTTACTATTTGCTTATCATGAGATTGTAGTATATTATGTGTGTTTGTATGGAGTTTTTTTTTTTTTTTTTTAGATGGTGAAGTCTCGAGACAGTTTGCATTTCTTTTATTTTTGTGTAGACATGTATGTATGCTTCTGCAGGACTTTGCAGGCTTATTTCGGTTTGTTGTGCTTCTATTTTGGTGTGGACGTGTATGTATGATTCTGCAGGACTTTGCAGCCGATATACGAGTATACACGCCGCAAGGTGGCATTATTTTGGTGTCACATGCTTGTTATGTTATGCACAACTTGTATCCAGGGAATGTACATGTAACTCTTTGCATGCTTTTTTTCGTAAATTTTTTAAAGTTTTTTGGTTTGTCCAGGGAATGTACATGCAACTCTTTGCAGGCTTTTTTCGTTTCATAATTGACACAACGAACATTGGTCTTACAAAAACAAATTTGGAATTTTATACGCCGTTAGAAAGTTACATTTGTAATCCCCATGACGGTTAAAACAACATTGAAAATTATGGGTATCTTTAAAAACAATATTGAAATTAATTTTTGTGACCCAAAAAAAAAAAAAAAAGGATGAAAAGTAGTTACATTTCTTTAATTGACTTATTTATTATTTATTAGTTTTATTTATTGTGTAAACTTATTTATTCAAATTATTGAATATAGGCAGAAAAATACTTACATTTCAATAAATAAAAAAATTATTTAGTTATTGGGTGCTTCTTATTTATTTAATGCAAAAAAAAAAGGATAAAAAGTAGTTACATTACTTCAATTGACTTATTTATTATTTATTAATTTGATTTATTGTGTACACTTATTTATTCAAATTATTTCATAGTGCCAGAAAAGTACTTAAATTTCAATAAATAAAAAAATTATTTATTTATTTGGTGCTTTTTATTTATTTAATGCAAAAACATTTTACTAGTTTCATTATCTTATTTATTTACAGCTATCTTCATGTACATTATTTGATTCCAAAACAGTTCACATCAAATATTCAAAAAGTGGATGTGGCATACGTCCAAAAGCCAGCAATCCTAAAGTTAGATGGCATGCAAATACAAATTGTACAAACCTACAAATGTAGTAGAATTCACATGGTTTTGTTTGGTGTACTAGGCTTTGGACAATCATATGCCCACAGCAGCCTACGTTGATTTGCTCATTGCTTATGCTTCTGTAGGAGTGTTATATATCATGGAGTTGTGCAACTCATTTTGGCAATTAAAAGTTACAACTGGTAGTTCTTCTTTCATATAATTTGCAACGTCTATGGATACACAAGAGGGTACTAGCTCGGGAGTCGTACGCAATGGCCAAATAAATGCTTGGATATGAGAGACGATAGGAGAAATGGAGTTGACGACATCAATGATTTGGATGGAAATTGCTCACGTTGCCAACGAGTACGCGTATGTTGACAGGACTCCGTTGCACATATGCGCATTGACTGGTAGCATGTGGATGCAGGAGATGCTTGGAGGAAGGAATGAAGCATTTCAGCGAAATTTTCGGATGTCACAGGAGGTGTTCTTGATGTTGTGCACGACATTAGTTGAGGATTGCGGCCTTCCAGTACCACAGCGTCCCCGTGGTATAGACGTAGTTGAGAGTGTCGGCATGTTCATATTCGTGTTACGGGGCTTCACGAGTTGGGACATAGAAGACCGTTTTCAACACTCGGGGGAAACAGTCTGGCGTCATGTAATGCGAGTTCTTAAAGCGACGAAGTTGTTCACGAGAGCACACTGCCGACCGACAAGGTCATAACACAGTAGATATCCGTACTTGGAGTCCCGACGAAAATATTTCTCATTCAAAGTGAGGGTATTTATTTTTGGCCCATTTCATTATGAGTAGTACCCACTTTCGGAAAGTAAGGCAAGCTTATTTTGGGTAGTAGCATTAAAACATATTTATGATGATGTGTGAAATTTCAGGACTGTATTGGCGCGCTTGACGGCACACATGTGGAGACACATCTCCCGCCTCAGGAGGCACCGCCATATTTTGGCCGTAAAGGACGACACACGTAAAACATATTCACAGCGTGTGATTTTGATTTGTGTTTACTTTTATATCTTGCGGATGGGAGGGAAGTATGCATGACAGTAGAGTTTTTAACGAAGTAATACAAGACCCAGCTAAACAATTCCTCGTGCCAGAGGATGGTAGGATGAACGACACATTTTTTTTTGTTTGTATTAGTTATGTGCATTTGATATTTCTAATCGACCACCGTACTAATGCGAAATTATCGACATGTAATCAGGAAAATATTACCTTGTTGACGCGGGGTACAAGAACCAAAAAGGGTTTTTGGCGCCGTATAAGGGATGCCGATACCACCAGGAAGTGTTTCGCACAACAGGACGGCCAAAAAATGCAAACGAAATTTTCAACACGATGCGCTTCGCCTTACGGAGTGCAATTGAACGTACATTCAGCGTATAGAAAACGCGATGGGGATTCCTACATAACATGCCGCGATATGATTTCGGGAAAGTGCAGGTGCCATTGGTTGGGGCTTCAATGGCGATACATAATTTTATACGCCGCAACTCGAGCGACGATGAAGCATTCAACAAGGTTGCAAATGTAGAGAATTTTACATTCAACGACATGCCAAATGTTGATGGTCTTGGTGACGATGATGATGGTGAACCGAAGGGCGACGATGCCGTATATATGAACGAAAGTAAGGAAATCAATACGGAATGAATTAGTGCGACATCGGCGTGAACTTGGGTTATAAATCCTGTTCGGTCTGTACGAGGTGATGACAAATGAAATGAATGTGTAAAACTGTTGAAAGTGTCAAAAAAAATATACGGCTCTGTTGGTAAGTAGCAGGTTTTGAAGGGCATTTACCAAATTGTAATGTGGAAATTAATTAATGTAAGAGCGCAATTTGTTGGGAAAAATTAAGAAAATAAATATGTCATTCAATAATAATAATAAAAATAATTAACAAAACTGTCATAATAATTTGAAAAAAGTTGCTACCCGTATTTTGGTCTTTTGCAATAATTGTTTGGATAATTTGGTAATTGTTAGTATTAAAAAAATAATACATTTACTAATAAACTTGTAATAATAAAAAAAAAAATCGTAAAAAAGAGAATAGTAAATTTGTAATAATTAAAAGTATTTGGTAAAATTTGGAAATTGTAGAATATATAAAAAAATAATACATTTAGTAATAAACTTGTAATAATAATAATAATAATAATCTTAAAAAAGAGAATAATAAATTTGAAATAATTAAAAGTATTTGGTAAAATTTGGAAATTGTAGAATATATAAAAAATAATGCATTTAGTAATAAATTTTTAATAATAAGAAAAAAAATCGTAAAAAATAGAATAATAAATTTGTAATAATTAAAAGTATTTGGTCAAATTTGGAAATTGTAGAATATATAAAAAAATAATACATTTACTAATAAACTTGTAATAATAAAAAAATCGTAAAAAATAGAATAATAAATTTGTAATAATTAAAAGTATTTGGTAAAATTTGAAAATTGTAGAATATATAAAAAATAATACATTTAGTAATAAACTTGTAATAATAATAAAAAAATCGTAAAAAAGAGAATAATAAATTTGAAATAATTAAAAGTATTTGGTAAAATTTGAAAATTGTAGAATATATAAAAAAAATAATACATTTAGTAATAAACTTGTAATAATAATAATAATAAAAAATCGTAACAAAAAAATAAAATAAAATTGTAATAAGTAAAAGTATTGGGTCAAATTTGGAAATTGTAGAATATATAAAAAATGAGTAAAATTTGTTGCAAATTCCTGGTGGTAGTAACGTTGGAAACACTGTTCACGTACTAAAAGGCATAATCGTAATTTCCAAAGCAAGCATAAGGGTATTTTCGTCATTTTGTAGTGATTTGAAACTTTTAAAAAATATTAAACCAAAAATCTAAAAAGTTAACTTTTTATCAACTTCTCAAATCATATCCAAAAAAGTCAAAAAACTTGATAAAAAATTAAAAGTTAACTTTTTACCAACTTTCTAAAATAACCCTTTTACTATTAGATTGCTATGCCAAGATTTTGTACTATTTTGATATTTATTTTTTTATTATTGAACTTCATCACTTACATTGACCAAAATTCAAGAGGGAGATTTGAATTTCACTTGCCAAATTGAAAAAAGTGAACCAAACAATAGTTCCGTTTCAAAAAATAGATTTCAAATAAAAATTATAAAAATTAAATTTAAAAAGGAAAACCAAACATGATAATTAATCTTTTGAGATTTAAAAAAATTATGCTTGTAGTTAGTAATTGCCAACCCATTTTTCTTTTTAAGAAATAAAGTAAGATAATGTCATTTCCAAATTGTTAATAGTTATAGTTTTGTATCCCGTCAGAATGGAGTAAGGGATGCATTTTCTTAACCATTAGCAGTATGATGACATGAGTTATGAGGATTGTTTTAATGCTAGTCTAACATATTTAAATATAATTAGCGTCTAACATATTTAAATATAATTAGCACAATTAAAATATAAAAAAATTAAAATAATACAAAACTCGTAAGTTAGAGCATCTCCAATCCGGAACTAAAGTTTTCATCAAATCTGAGTAAAAAAATGACTTTTTCCTCAATCTGATACCGAGTGCTCCAACGGATGATTTTCATCAAATTTTCATCAAATCTGTGCTAGGATAACCGGTTGGTCGACCGGCCGGTCGACCAGTTAAGCCAATTTTTTTTTTTTATTTTTATTTTGAACTTTTTGAACTTTTTAGTGGTCGACCGGTTGGTCGACCGGCTGGTCAACCAGTAAGGTTATTTTTTTTTTCAACTGTTTGACCTTTTTTTTGGAACTGTTTGAACCTTTTGGTGGTCGACCGGTTGGTCTCTCCCAACGATCATGCACAGTGTTTTGATGAAATGCGGAGCCTGTCCTCATTTTGGTGAAACGTTTGGTGAAATCTGATTCGATTTTGTGAAACCGTTGGAATATGAAAAAATACTTTTTTCACCAAATTTTAAATTTGATGCCAAATTTGATTTAGGGTTGGAGATGGTCTTACGAGCCCAAAGGGGAAGGAATGAACAGAAGTAAGCTGAAAAAGTAGGAGTGTGGAAGAAGCAAAAGAAAGTACCAAAGCGATCCAAACGCAAACCAATCAGGACCATGGTCCACGTCCATCTTGGAATGTTTTCTCACGACCCTACTACTATAAAGCAAAGGCCACATAAGCCCAACAATAAAGAGGCTTTTAACCGCCATGCAAAGCCCACATTAATATGAATTTCAATATTTTGGGAAGATTATTAAAAATCATCTTTTAATTTTTAATTTATTTTGGGTTATATTCAGTGTGTTTGATTTGAGTTTTCTGGATTAAGTTTTTTAAAAACTAAGTTTTTTTATTTTTGTATTCTTTTGTTTTTAGTGAATATTTTTTAAATTTTAAATTTTTTTAGATGCACTTTAATTAGACTAGTGGGTGGCACACACGATGTGTGTGCAATTTAAATAAGTAGGAATAAAAAAAAATAATAAGGAAATTAATATTATAATGTGTACTTAGCTTAAGTGGTATGAGTCCTCGTACTTAAACCCATGGTCATAGGTTCAAGCCTTGCCCATCTCTTTGTTTAACTTTTTTTTAAAAAAATAAAAAACACTGCCACATGGCATGAGGAGAGTAAAGCAAGCTTTAGGACACCATATTATGTGTTCACTTTATAATAGTATAGATGTATCTAAAAAGTAAAAATTTTGTGAAAAAATATTTTAAAAAATTAATAAATACATGAAAATACAAAAAATGTACTGAATTCTTATATTTTTTTGTATTTTTGGTATTTAGTGAATTTTTAAAATAATTTTTTTACAATTTTTTTACTTTTTAGATGTATTTCTGTTAGGTGTGTTCAGAAAGTAAAAAAATTGCTTAAAATATTAAAAAAATTCAGTAAAAATAAAAAAACACGAAAAATAAGAAAGGATAATTTTCTGAAAAGTGTTTTCTGAAAAATGAAAACAAGCAAGCTGATTATCTCTCAATTTTTTTATAAATTTAAAAAAAAAATTAAAAAATTTTATAAAGTCAATTTTTAATCATCTTCCCAAAATAATTTATAGATGTACTTTTTTAATTTTTTTTTTTAATGAAGTCCCTAAATATAAGAAAAAGATCAATAAAAAAATATGAGATGCTTTTTATTAAATTTAATTTATTTTTCTGTTAAAATCAATATATTTTTGTAATATAAATATATATTTTTTTATCTTAATTTAAAATTAAATAATGTCAATGTACCCTCACTCTTTAGCATTTTTCTTTTTATATAATATATTTTATACATTCACTAATGTCATAAGTGTGGGCTACATCACGTAGACTCGTATTATAACAAAATATTATTTTTTTATGTATTAATTTATAAATAGAAGCTAGATATATAAATAAATAAGTATTCTTGAAATATTTTCTAATATTAGAATTGCAAAACTATTTAAACCGCCTATTTACAATAAATTAAATTATCAACTTGCCGCGATACATGTAAACCCACATACATAAGAAAGAAACAAAAAGTAAATACTAAAATATAATTTTTATTCATTTAAAAAAATCTCATTATTTTCAAAAATATTTTTACATAAATTTCAACAATAAATAATATTTGAAGTATTTAGTAGTTTTTTTTAAATAAAAATATTATAATTTTTTTTAAAATCACAAAATGATATGTCAATAATATTTTTAAAATCACAAGAATAATAAAAAAAAAATTGACAAATGAAGAATATATATATTAGGGGTGGCGCGGGTCGGTTGTGGCCACAGAACCTCCAATCTGCCATCCGCCCGCCAATCCGGTGGATGTGGATTGAGCGGATTGACGGTTTGACGGATGGATGCGAAGCGATTTGGCGGATAGATGCGAATCGGTTTGGCGGTTTAAAATTTTATAAATATTCAACATAATTCAACTTGTGCATTTCCTAAAAAAAAAATAATAATAAATAATGTATTATAATCAATGACTTAAAAAAATATTACAATCACTACATGCATCATCCAAAGTAAGAAAGTTTGAAACTTTAGAATATCACAATCACTCTCGTCCACATACTACAACCACAGCATGCCTCATCCACATAAAATATTACAATCTGTGGTTCTAAAAACAATTCAAACCACAAAAACCATGAACAGAACAGTAGTAGAGATTGCATGTCTCTGTATTGTTACATCTATATCTATTTTTGAAAACAAAAACCAATTAGCATATATCATATTTTCTATTTATTATTTTCAGAGATAGATTTAAAAACCAAAAAATATAGAGAAATAATACGTTTATTTTTTTTTAATTCAAAAAAGATATTTAAGTTGAAAACTTTTTTTCAACAGAATATTTAAACTTTTTTTTAATTGAAAACACAAACAGAATATTTAAATAAAGTGAAAACGCAAAGTCTTATAAATTACTGGAGGTGCTCGCGGTTTGGCAGTTCGGTTGCGGTCAAAGAAATCTCAAATCCACCATCCGACCGCCAGATTAGCGGATTGGAGAAAATCAATCCGCAACCGTCCGCTCACCATCACACATCCGTTCAAAATGCAGCGGATCGGTTCGGTTCGATCGGTTTTGGTGGATCGGTATATCCGTTACTCACTCCTAATATATATATATACTAGTGTATGCCCGTGCCTGAAGGCACAGTGTAAATAATGTTGTAATCAAAATACAGTTCTGATTCATGTGTATCATATTAAAATTTATAAAGTCTGTAATATTTTTCAACAAAAATATTGAAAAAATAAAAAAAAATACTATTCTTTTTTTAAAAAATTGTAACAATTTTACTTATATCATACGCTATATAAAACTCGAATAAAATAACAACGAAATAACCCAAAACTCCGGTGATGCAGCCCACAGAGAAGCACCGAAATACTCCTACTGTCGGCAAAAAAATAATTATTCTGTTGTTTATACCCATTGATATATATATACTACCAAATAAATAATTATTATGTTGTTTAAGAATTTCAATTTAGTAGTTTGTCCAATAAACAATAAAAGCTAAATAAATTAAGATTCTAAAAATAAAAATAATAGTAAATACAGTATTGTGATTTCCCAAAAGTCGTGGAATTTTCGAACCCCCTTCCCTGGTTGGTGGTTGGTCACCGAAAGCTTTTTTTATCAAATTTATTGACTTAAAACAAATTTTGTAGATTTAAAATGTAATTTATCAAATTTATTGACTTTGAAATGAATTTTGTAAAAGTACCCAAACATAAATATACACCCCAATAAAATTAAAGTAAAAATTGAAAAATATAATTTATTATAAGAATTTGAAGTCAAAATTCTATTAATAAAAAAACTCTTCTTTTCAGTTTTTAAACAAATCACATCACTCCCATTATTTCACCTCTTTTTCTCAAAAATTCACTTTTATGATCATTTTTTAACATAACCCAAAAAAAAAAAAAAACATTTTCTACGTAAACATAACTCATAAACTCAATTTAAACTCAATTTTTATACAAATTTAAATTCACCATTTTTTTAACAGAACTCAATTTAAACTCCATTTAAATTTTGAGTTTAAATTTATCCACCAAGAAAAACCAACATTTTCTACAAACATTTTCCAAAAAGAGGGGATTTAAAAAAAATAAAAATAAAAAATAAACCCACTTTTTTTTTTGTGTGGTGTTGTGTCGGGTGACCCCTAACCTCTACTCATTCTCCCTCTCCATCTTCCCCACTTTCACTGTCCGTCATCGACCCGATGGCTATTCTCACCAAACCTCTTGTTTCGTTTGAAAAGTTGGATTGGTTTTAAAGTTTTTTGAATTTTTTGAATTATTTTAGTGTAGATTAAAAAGTTTGTTTGAGTTGTTTTTTAAAATTTTTATGAAAAAAAAATTATAATTTAAATATGACATTTTATTTTATTAAAAATTTAATTTATTTTATTTTTATGACTAATTTAATAAATAAAAAAACAAATCAACACAACCCACCAAAACCGCCACTACCTCTCTCTCTCTCTATCTCTCACTACCACCATCCTCTCCATCATTTGTTTTCTAAACAATACAAACAAATACATGTATTATGTATGTATATACATAAATTATATAATGGCAGCCTTCATAATAATGAAATCGTGATGCTGCCAAGCCTTCATGGCCGATAACATGGGAGATAATGGCAGCAACGTCATGGATAAGATATCCACCAATCTTAAAAGAGGTATAAAAGACACCATAAGATGGAAATGAAACATGACTATTACTTGCGCTTTCTCTCTCTTTTTGGTGGTTCAAGCCAATTGTCACTGACAATTTTCTTAAAGTCCAACTTGTTGTCATCCTTCATCAAAATTAAACGAAGAATGAAAAAAAATAAATAGAAATCTACTTCAAACAACATTAACCAAAAGATAAATAAATTGCGGATCGAATCGCGAATTATGATATTTTGGTAATAGAAGTCCAGGGTAATAGCCGAACATGTGCAAAAATGGTATGTACCTTTCCATCATCAAAATCATGTAGATCAGCAGCTGCGAAAACCCAGACAGGTTGCACTTAGCCTCAGTTACAAAAGCATAAAGTAAAAAAATGTTTAATAAATAAATCTCGATATCAATCCACATACTATCATCCATTTTGAATTTGATTGCATCTTTAGCAAACTTCTTCATCTTATCATCAAGCTCAGCTGTTGCCTCTTCTCCTTTAGCAATGATCCGATCTATATCCTCATCGGTAATTGTGCTATCCTTAGAACTGAAAACCATTTCAGCACCAAACCTCACCATTTGCAACAGCTCATCTTTGTTAACAGCTGCCAAAACAAATTAAAAAATAATCAATAAACTATCAAAGTATTTTACTCACATTAATTTGAATATAAATTCATGATAAGGTAAACTCTACAAAAACAACCTACTCTTTTGTTCTGCTAATCGCCCTTGTTGGATCACTGTAACGCCCCCAAAATAATAACATTAAATCCATCAATATAGACATGCATTGATATATAAAAACTCCACATTTTTCTATTTGATCCGATCTATATCCTCATCGGTAATTGTGCTATCCTTAGAACTGAAAACCATTTCAGCACCAAACCTCACCATTTGCAGCAGCTCATCTTTGTTAACAGCTGCCAAAACAAATTAAAAAATAATCAATAAACTATCAAAATATTTTACTCACATTAATTTGAATATAAATTCATGATAAGGTAAACTCTACAAAAACAACCTACTCTTTTGTTCTGCTAATCGCCCTTGTTGGATCACTGTAACGCCCTCAAAATAATAACATTAAACCCATCAATATAGACATGCATTGATATATAAAAACTCCACATTTTTTTATTCATCAGAGTTCCATTACAAAAAGTATTACATGTTAACGATAAAAGCAAATGCCCTACGGGCATACAGCTTTCCAAGTTAATACTTGGTTATAACAAAAGAGTACTAACTCATTTACACATTAAGCCCTTGGCTTGAATTTACATGTAATACATCAAAAAGAAATAAGACAACAAAAGTGTGTCCGCCTCTAGTCTCCCAAGCTATGTCCTTGGAGGTGGCATGCTACCTGTACTTGAAAATGATATTCCCATATAGGGTGAGCCACAACCCAGTAGAAATATACTAAACAAAATATGAACAATGACTAAAAGATTAGCAGTTGATGGATGGCCAACACAGATACTTTCCCTTATCACACTTTACGGTTTCATGACATACAAGTCCATATTACAGTCTATTTTCCAATTCCTTTCAATTCTCAATTTACAACCATGGCTCAGAACCTAGCCAAACAACACATATGAGACAGTAACTCATATCAAACACTTCCCATTTCATAATAAATAAGCATACTAGCTATATCACACAACAACCGATAAGCATACAAGCTATATCATCACTTCCACAGATATGCATATGAGCACTATCACACTTCCAATGACAAGCATATGAGCTCTGTCAACACATTAATAGATAAGCATATGAGCTCTATCTATGGAGTCCATCCCCTATCTCCTCCCAACACATCCGGTTTAGAGGTCCATCCCCTATCTTCCCCTAAACCGTGGAATACATCCCCTATCTCCTCCAACACAACACAATGCATATAAACGACAATTATACACATCATCACACAATACATAAATTTAATGTATTCTTTCAATCGTCAATCTCAATGACACATTCCAGTGATTAGTTTCAGTTTGCCTAATCATCATGCATTGTCTACAACAATCAAGACTATCCTCCACCGATAGCCCAAAGCAGTTATTTCTATACAGAAAATAAATGCAACAATGGATATATAATCAACATTCCAACTAGGTGAGTGATAAATAATCTAACTACACCCTTTTATCTCATAACTTCCCAAATCAATTCCTCATTTCTCATAATTAATTATACAAATTGATTAGCCAATGTAATTAGGGCATTTTTCATAATTTACATTACAACCCTTAGGTTCCATTTTCATTAATGTCTTAACATTAATTTCACATTTTCCATGCCAAGCATGTATCTAGGTTTTATATAGCTAAAACCCCCAACTCTTGTAAATTTACACAAAAGCCCCCAAACTTTCACAAAATTACCAAACCAACCCCAACATCTCAAAATACTAAAATTTAAAGACAAAGCTCATAAAGAAGAGTAGGATATCCCTACCTCGAAGTTAGAGCTCGAATGGAGAAGAGACCAAAACCAAAGTGCTCAAAAGACTGAGATTTTCAGATCAAAACGACGCCCTCGACAATCAACACAACTTTTACAAAGGCCGAAGAGAAGAAGGACACTCTAACTAGATCAAACCCTAGAGAGAAGGGAGTATCTAGAGAGAGAGGCTCTCAAAAAAGGTTTTTAGAAAAAGTAGGAGAGAGAAATAAAAGCAAAAAGTGATTTGAAAACACCCAGCAGATAGCTCATATACGTATGACCCGCTCGAGCGGAGAACACGACGCTCGAGCACCAAGAACAAAACTCTGGACACGCTCGAGCGCAATAATGCCCGCTCGAGCGCCAAGACACAAGAATAAAGCACTTCCGCTCGAACGTGAAAACCAGTCCGCTCGAGCGCAGATTTCCACCTCCCAGAACTTACACCCAGAAAGTACTACCCGCTCGAGCGCCAACAAACCCGCTCGAACGCCACCGCTCGAGCGTAAACACACCCGCTCGAGCGCAAAAATCACATCTACAGAAGTTTTGCAGAAACCCGAAATACTGGAGGTGTGCAATCCCCGCTTGAGCGCAAGAAGACCCGCTCAAGCGGACCGCCTAAAAACCGAACAACAAGGAATTGAAACCAAGGCCTAACCAACCTGTAACAACCTTACTCGAAACATCCTAAAACTCAATCATGTGGAATTAAAGGACACAACAAGATAGATACCACTACCAACTTCACGGAACCGAGTCCGGAACACAACAGAACAGTAAAGGGATAACCGGGATCGCTATAACCTCCCCCCTTAAAGAATTTCATCCCCGAAATTAAACACAAGTTTTTTTTTTCAAAAACAGGTTTTCTCGATTCTCAATAATATTACAACATAATATTAAACAACCCGACCCATTACCGGTCAATTCCATCTCTTTTCAAGAGGCATTTCACAACATATATTACACGTTCATTATTAACATGCAATTTTCTTCCATTTCCAACCATTTCCAACATACATGTTTCACAGTTCATATCATAATCAATATACCTGATATAACTCCAGTTCTATAATATAGCCAACATATGCAATATCATAATCAACTCCCATATCGAGGCAAGTTCTACAACATACTTCCATTAAACCAAAACATTACCAATGTTTTACAACTCAAGACATATACAAAGCTCTTAAGTCCAACAATATTACAAAATTTAAATACAAGATTACTCGTCAATAAACAAGTCTGGATATTTCTCGCGGACCTCCAACTCACGTTCCCAAGTGGCTTCCTCCACTCCGTGATGTTTCCACAAAACCTTTACCAAAGGGATGGTCTTGCCACGCAAGACTTGATCCCGCCTATCCAAGACCCGAACCGGTCTCTCCTCATACAAGGCATCCTCATCTACCTCTAAGTCGGTCCAATCTAACACATGTGATGGATTCGGCTCATACTTCCGAAGCATACTCACATGAAACACGTCATGAACTCCGGACAACTGTGGCGGCAACGCTAAACGATAAGCAACCTCGCCAATCCTCTCAAGGATCTCAAAAGGCCCAATAAACCGAGGGGATAACTTCCCACTCTTCCCAAACCTCATCAAACCTCGCCTAGGTGATATTTTCAAGAAAACATGATCACCTACCTCAAACGCCAAAGGCCTCCTCCGACGGTGGGCATAACTCTTTTGGCAACTCTGGGCTGTAACAAGCCTCCTACGGATAAGCTCAACTTTCTCCGTCGTCTCCCTAACCAACTCCGGACCCAACAAAGGTGCATCACCCACCTCGACCTAACAAACTGGAGACCTACACGGTCGGCCATACAAGGCCTCAAACCGTGCCATACCGATGCTAGACTGAAAAATGTTGTTGTAGGCAAACTCTACCAATGGTAAGTGCCTCTCCTACGTCCCATTAAAGTCAAGGACACAACCTCGAAGCATATCCTCAAGGATCTGAATAGTACGCTCGGACTGCCCGTCAGTCTGAGGATGATAAGCCGTGCTAAAGGTCAACTTAGTGCCCAAGGCACTCTGCAAACTCTGCCACAACCTAGCAGTAAAACGAGGATCTCTATTTGAGACGATCGTCACTGGGACCCCGTGCAATCTCACTATGTCCCGAATATATAAGTCAGCAAGATGATATACCGAATCTCTCACGCGCATAGGAATGAAGTGCGCTGACTTAGTCAACCTGTCTACAACCACCAAAATAGCATCACTACCCCGTTGAGTTCTCGGAAGACCTACAACGAAGTCCATAGTGACATGCTCCCACTTCCACTCAGCAATAGGCAAGGATTGTAACAAACCCGCTGGCCTCTGATGCTCGGCCTTCACTTGCTGACAAGTAAGGCACTTCGATACGAAAACAGCCACATCTCTCTTCATACCCCGCCACCAAAACTGGCGACCCAAATCCTGATACATCTTAGTGCCTCCCAGATGCACTACAAGGCGCAAATGATGGAACTCTCGGAGTACTTCATCTCGGCAAGACTCCGACACAAACAAACAGTCTCGGTATCTCACACTCAGGTCGGGATACACCGTTAAACCCCTCTCAACTTTCCCACCGGAGATCTTCTCTCGGAGGGATTCTACCTCAAGGTCACCTCTCTGTGCCTCTAGCACTCTAGTCACAAGTGTGGGCTGTGCAACAACAGAAAACAAGGCCGCAGCCTCAATAGATTCGCCCAGATGCAAATCAAACTCGCCAAGTACACCCAACATCCCCCATTCCCGGATGGCTATACAAGCTACATCACTAATGGATTTCCTACTAAGGGCATCAGCCACAATATTGGCCTTTCCCGGATGATAATGTAACTCAAAATCATAGTCCTCAACGAACTCTATCCATCTCCTCTGCCTCAAATTCAAGTCCCTTTGGGTAAATAGGTACTTCAAACTCTTATGGTCCGAGAACACCTCGAACCTCTTACCACAAAGGTAGTGCCTCCAGATTTTCAAGGCAAAGATCACTGCTGTTAACTCTAGGTCGTGTGTAGGGTAATTCTTCTCGTGAATTTTCAACTGACGTAAGCCATAAGCTACCACTTTCCCCCCTTGCATCAACACACAACCCAAACCCTCTCGTGAGGCATCACAATAAACCGTGTAACCCAACCCTCTCTCCGGAATAATCAAAACCGGAGCAGTGGTCAATCTAACTTTCAACTCTTGGAACGACTTTTCACAAGTCTCACTCCACACAAATTTGACTCCCTTCCGAGTCAATCTAGTCAACGGCGAAGCTAGCCTGGAGAAATCTTTTACAAACCGACGATAATACCCAGCTAATCCCAGAAAACTGCGGAAGAAAACTGCGGATCTCAAACACACTCTTAGGCTGTGCCCAATCTTGCACTGCCTCAACCTTGGATGTATCAACAGACACCCCTTCCCTGGATACCACATGGCCTAAGAATTTCACCTCTCCTAGACAGAACTCACACTTCCCAAACTTGGCATACAGCCTATGGGCTCTAAGTAACTCAAGCACCACTCTCAAGTGTGCCTCGTGCTCCTCCTCAGAAGGCGAATAGATAAGAATGTCGTCCACGAAAACGACTACAAATCGATCCAAGAATTCCCGGAAGATCCGGTTCATCAAGTCCATAAAAGACTGCCGGTGCATTGGTAAGCCCGAATGGCATCACCAGAAACTCATAATGGCCATACCGCGTACGGAATGCCGTCTTAGGAACGTCCTCCTCCCTAATCCTCAACTGGTGGTAAACCGATCTCAAGTCTATCTTAGAGAAACAACGGGAACCCTTCAACTGGTCAAACAGATCATCTATACGGGGCATAGGGTACTTATTTTTCACCGTAGCCCGATTCAACTTCCGGTAGTCTATACACAATCTCAAAGCACCATATTTTTTTTTAGGAAAGAGGGCCGGTGCTCCCCACGGCGAAACACTAGGGTGAACGAAACCCTTATCTAGCAACTCCTGGAGTTGAATCTTCAACTCACTCAACTCGACTGGGGCAAAACGATAACGTGCCATAGAAATCGGCGCTGTGTCGTGCACTAAATCAATAGAGAACTCTATCTCTCGATGAGGTGGCAAACTAACAAGGTCCTCGGGAAAGACATCCGAATACTCACAAACCACCATCGGCAACATAAGCTGGGTCTCATCACACTCACCACTCTCAAAGCTAGTAAGTAGACCACTAAGCTCACTTCGCCCTCGCGAATCATACCCCGGTGGCAAAACACTACCAACCCGGTCTCCCAAGAAATGGAACCACTCCCCGCTCAAGGTACATAACGTGACCCTCTGGCGGTAGCAATCGATAACAGCCCGGTATGACGATAGCCAGTCCATATCCAAAATAACGTTAAAGCCCTTCATGGGCATGACCACAAATGGAAAAGGAAGCCTATGGTCGGCGACCTCTATATCACAACCTCTAACACCCTGTTTCAAGATCAACTCACCACCAACAGGTGATACCACACAAATAAGAGATGCTAACTGTGCCAACTCCAATTCCAAAACAGATGCAAATGCAGCAGATACAAAAGAATGAGATGCACCGTGTCAATCAACACACTAGCAACCGAGTTGCAAAACAGAAAAGTACCTCTCACTACTGATGGAGCCGGTACTAAATCCTGCGCGGTAACAGCATACACGCGCCCTGTAGGCCCCTGATCCACCTGCTCACCTCTAGGAGCAAAAGACTGCTGCACTGACTGGGATGACGAAGCTCCCGGATTGGCCCTCGAGGCCTGCACAGACTGAGCTGGCTGAAAACCCTACGTCTGTCTGGAACCAGACGCTCCTGAAGTAGCACTCAACTGCGGGCAATACCTCTTCAGGTGCCCAGGCTGACCACACTGATAGCAAGACAAAGGCTGGCCCCTGCCCTGACTCTGGCCCTGAGGTCTAGCTGAAGAAGAAGCAGTTCACTGACCCCCTCCCTTCTACGGGCAAACCGAAGACTTGTGACCCAGCTGGCCACACGCAAAACAAGTCAGGCCTCCCTGATTACCTCTCTGCGAGCCTGCACTCGGCACTGGAAAGGTCGATCTAGCCACACCACCCTGAGACTGCTGAGGGTTAGAACCCCTCTGTCTCCTGCCATCACCCTGACCATCTTGGCTCCTCTTGGAGCCTCTCTGCCCCTCATCCTCCTCCTGCATCATGAGCTCCGTATGAGCTGCAGCACCCACTAAATGTCTATACTATCGGATGTAAAACCCACCAACCCTCAACTTGAGGCCCCGCCTCAACTTCCGCTCAAACTCATAGCAACGGCGTTCTTCGGACGCCACCAACTCAGGTGCAAACCTGGACAAACTAGTGAAAGTGGCCTCAAACTCTGCCACAAACATACCCTGCTGATTAAGCCGGCTAAACTGATCCCTCAGCTTCTCGCTAGCCACTACAGATAAGAACCTCTCCTGGAAAGCATTTACAAACGCCTCCCATGTACCACCAACACGAGCCTTCTCGTACTTCCACCATTGACCCGCATCTCCCTTCAGCTGGAAGGATGCCAAGGTCACTTTTAGTGCCCTGTCCTCGATGCCAAGCATCTCGAACGTCTTACTCGTTTGTTCCAACCACTCGTCAGCCTTTAGTGGCTCATTTGGATCCCCAACAAACTCATCCGGATTAGACCGGAAGAACTCCCTCTTCAAGAAAAAAGGTCCTGCCTCAGCTACCTGATTCTTTGCTCTGAGAATACCCAAAGCCCCTGCTATCTCTCGTGCCAAGGCACTCATAGCCTGCTGGGCCGCTGGCTCGGCCACATTGGCCTGACTAACACCCTCATGCACTGCCGGAATATCATCCGGTAAAGGTACTTCCTGCCTCGCAGGCCTACCACGCATAGCACCTCTTCCTCGCCCTGACATCCTAATAAAGGTAATACAGAACGTTAGCACATTCACAAATGTGCCAAAACTAAACACTTACGTCCTAATGCATGGACAACTGTAATTCACTCCACGTAAGCACATAAACATATAAGCACTTACGAATTTCATCTCCGGATAATGATAGTCCCGAGGTGTTACTAGAGTTCCGGTTAGAAACAGCATTGATCAAGTGCTTTTCCAACAAGACTCCCAGAAACCCAAGGATCCAATCAACATCCTAGAAACTACATTCCATACCCACATAGTCACATAAACATGTTATCAATTAAGCACAAAGCATATGACACTACATCTAGGTCTCTATCAAGCGAGACAAACCCATTGTGATCCTAATCACTTCCCACGTACCCAAAGTATTCGAACCCGGTACGCTCTGATACCAAGTTGTAACGCCCTCAAAATAATGACATTAAACCCATCAATATAGACATGCATTGATATATAAAAACTCCACATTCTTCTATTCATCAGAGTTCCATTACAAAAAGTATTACATGTTAACGACAAAAGCAAATGCCCTACGGGCTTACAGCTTTCCAAGTTAACACTTGGTTACAACAAAAGAGAACTAACTCATTTACACATTAAGCCCTTGGCTTGAATTTACATGTAATACATCAAAAAGAAATAAGACAACCAAAGTGTGTCCGTCTCTAGCCTCCCAAGCTATGTCCTTGGAGATGGCATGCTACTTGTACCTGAAAATGATATTCTCATATAGGGTGAGCCACAGCCCAGTAGAAATATACTAAACAAAATATGAACAATGACTAAAAGATTAGCAGTTGATGGATGGCCAACACAGATACTTTCCCTTATCACACTTTACAGTTTCATGACATACAAGTCCATATTACAGTCCATTTTCTAATTCCTTTCAATTCTCAATTTACAACCATGGCTCAGAACCTGGCCAAACAACACATATGAGATAGTAACTCATATCAAACACTTCCCATTTCATAATAAATAAGCATACAAGCTATATCACACAACAACCGATAAGCATACAAGCTATATCATCACTTCCACAGATATGCATATGAGCACTATCACACTTCCAATGACAAGCATATGAGCTCTGTCAACACATTAATAGATAAGCATATGAGCTCTATCTATGGAGTCCATCCCCTATCTCCTCCCAACACATCCGGTTTAGAGGTCCATCCCCTATCTTCCCCTAAACCGTGGAGTGCATCCCCTATCTCCTCCAACACAACACAATGCATATAAACGACAATTATACACATTATCACACAATACAAAAATTTAATGTATTCTTTCAATCGTCAATCTCAATGACACATTCCAGTGATTAGTTTCAGTTTGCCTAATTATCATGCATTGTCTACAACAATCAAGACTATCCTCCACTGATAGCCCAAAACAGTTATTTCTATACAGAAAATAAATGCAACAATGGATATATAATCAACATTCCAACTAGGTGAGTGATAAATAATCCAACTACACCCTTTTATCCCATAACTTCCCAAATCAATTCCTCATTTCTCATAATTAATTATGCAAATTAATTAGCCAATGTAATTAGGGCATTTTCCATAATTTACATTACAACCCTTAGGTTCCATTTTCATTAATGTCTTAACATTAATTTCACATTTTCCATGCCAAACATGTATCTAGGTTTTATATAGCTAAAACCCCCAACTCTTGTAAATTTACACAAAGCCCCCAAACTTTCACAAAATTACCAAACCAACCCCAACATCTCAAAATACTAAAATTTAAAGACAAAGTTCATAAAGAGGAGTAGGATATCCTTACCTCGAAGTTAGAGCTCGGATGGAGAAGAGACCAAAACCAAAGTGCTCCAAAGACCGAGATTTTCAGATCAAAACGACGCCTTCGACGATCAACACAACTTTTACAAAGCCCGAAGAGAATGAGGACACTTTAACTAGATCAAACCCTAGAGAGAAGGGAGTATCTAGAGAGAGAGGCTCTCAAAAATGGTTTTTAGAAAAAGTAGGAGAGAGAAAGAAAAGCAAAAAGTGATTTGAAAACACCCAGCGAATAGCTCATATACGTATGACCCGCTCGAGCGGAGAACACGACGCTCGAGCGCCAAGAACAAAACTCTGGACACGCTCGAGCGCAATAATGCCCGCTCGAGTGCCAAGACACAAGAATAAAGCACTTCCGCTCGAGCGTGAAAACCAGTCCGCTCGAGCGCAGATTTTCACCTCCCAGAACTTACACCCAGAAAGTACTACCCGCTCGAGCGCCAACAAACCCTCTCGAGCGCCACCGCTCGAGCGTAAACACACCCGCTCGAGCGCAAAAATCACATCTGCAGAAGTTTTGCAGAAACCCGAAATACTGGAGGTGTGCAATCCCCGCTCGAGCGCAAGAAGACCCGCTCGAGCGGACCGCCTAAAAACCGAACAACAAGGAATTGAAACCAAGGCCTAACCAACCTGTAATAACCCTGCTCGAAACATCCTAAAACTCAATGGTGTGGAATTAAAGGACACAACAAGATAGATACCACTACCAACTTCACGGAACCGAGTCTGGAACACAACAGAACAGTAAAGGGATAACCGGGATCGCTATAATCACCAAAGCATAAAGAGCAAGCTTTTTATAAGCCCTCTCAATCACCTTTTCATCTATCTGCTCCTCCTCTGTTTTTTAAACAATACAAACAAATACATGAATTATCTATGTATATAATAAATAGAATAGAGGAGGAGCAGAGAGATGAAAGAAGGACTCCTCTACAAATTTTGCCCCAAAGCCCACAACAAAACCTGCTTGATTTACAGAGAGAGAAACCAAAGGACAACAGAGGAGTCGACCAAACACAGCGTAAGTGCACCTGTTACATATAATATTTTCTTCTCTCTCCGAGACATTCTAAATAAAAGCAGAAAGTTGTATGTAATGGGTGCACTATGCTGGTGCTTCCATCATGTGTAATATCATTTTTTCTCCCTAGGGCATTCTAGATAAAATCAGAATGGGTAAAAACATCATTTTCAAAACAGAATAATTAGAGTTCTATCCATTCATGGTTTAGGCAATTATCACATTTCAGCAATAGACAACTCTTCTATGTGTAAATATCATCCCAAAATCTACCACCACTCGTCTAATTTTTTTCATGACGAACTAAAATCAATTCCCTTGTAAGAGTTTCACTATCTCAATCACAAAATTAAAGATGATCAATACAGAAAGAAATTTAACAGATGAGCATTAATTTTGTGATTTACTGCTAAAACTCAATAGAAAGAACTACACTTCTAGATCCCCGTCCATGTCCGAAGGGAAAGAACTGTCTTCGAACTCTGCTGCTAGACTCTTCACTCTGTCTAACCTCATTGCAACACCGATTCTGTCGTATAATCTCTTGAACTGCCAAGTAAACGTTTGGATCACTTGCCGAATCCATTGAGAAAGATCTCCTGACGTGTTTGACAGAGAACTCATCATCTTCCTTTCTTCTTACATCAATGCACTCATTACCCATGATTGAAACATGTTGAAACTTTCTTGGTTTCGCCTTCCCAATCTTCTTCTCAAACTTTCTTGGCGAATGTCAACTCCTCTGTTGCCTCAAGTCATTTTTTTCTGTTCTATCAGTTCCAGACAATTCAATAACCACAAAAATCTTCATTACCACCCAAATGGGTATCCACAAAATCTTCAATAACCCATTTGAAAAGTGAAATAGAAACTCATTTGCTGGAGGTTGCACAACCAAAACTATCCAGAACTGAAACCAGAGAGCTGGACAGAGAGATGGAGAAGGTTTAAAATCAAGGATGAGGAGAGAGAGAGGGGTATGTGGGCGGCCTTTCAGAGACGTGGGAGAGAGAGAACAATGTTTGGACGGGAACTAAGGCCCCGTTTGTTTCGTTGGATATAAAATTGAGGATATAATATGATGTGGGATTTAGTCAGGATATATAATGAATAGGATATAAGTATTGGATAGTATATCCCCCAAGTCATGTTTGTTGACTTGATATATAAGATTGGATATATGTTATGCATGTTTGTTTTACAAAATATATTGTGGGATATAACAAGTAATTTCCAAAATTGCCCTCATAATATTATATTATATTAAATTAAATTAAATAATATTATATTATATTAAATTCAAAATTTATATTAAATTAAATTCAATAATATTATATTAAATTAAATTAAATTAAATAATATTATATTATATTATATTAAATTCAAAATTTGTATTAAATTAAATAATATTATATTAAATTAAATTAAATTCAATAATATTTATATCAAATTAAATTCAATAATTATATTATATTAAATTAAATTCAATAATTATATTATATTAAATTAAATAATATTAAATTAAATAATATTATATTATATTAAATTAAATTCAATAATATTTATATTAAATTAAATTCAATAATTATATTATATTATATTATATTCAAAATTTTATATTAAATTATATTATATTAAATTCAATTCAATAATATTATATTAACTTAAATTAAATTAAATAATATTATATTATATTATATTATATTCAAAATTTGTATTAAATTAAATAATATTATATTAAAGTAAATTAAATTCAATAATATTTATATTAAATTAAATTCAATAATTATATTATATTAAATTAAATAATATTATATTATATTAAATTCAAAATTTTATATTAAATTATATTATATTAAATTAAATTCAATAATATTATATTATATTAAATTCAAAATTTGTATTAAATTATATTATATTAAATTAAATTAAATTAAATAATTTAATATTATATTATATTAAATTCAATAATATTTATATTATATTAAATTCAATAATATTAAATTAAATTCAATAATTATATTATATTAAATTCAAAAAAATATATTAAATTATATTATATTAAATTAAATAATTTAATATTATATTATATTAAATTCAATAATATTTATATTATATTAAATTCAATAATATTAAATTAAATTCAATAATTATATTATATTAAATTCAAAAAAATATATTAAATTATATTATGTTAGATAGAAAAAAGGGTAAATTGGACTTTTTACATCATATCCCCACCAAGGGGATATGATATAATGGGGGGGGTGTGGTATTGTATATCCTCCACTTTTGGGGGATATACAATCCCACCGGATATTATATCCCCTTCACAAAAAAATTGCAAACATGGGATATATGGACCCCACCGGATATAATATCCAATCCCAATCTTTATATCCCCCAATCAAACAGGGCCTAAGTGTTTGTTTTATTTGAGAGGACTGATCTCAACCATTGATATCAACTTGGGATTAATCTCAACTATTGGATCAAAATGTATCTCACATACATTTTATACATTTTCAAAAACCTTATTATATAGATATATATATATATATATTTAATATATCATCATTACTTATATAAATAAATAAATAAATTGAAAAAGACACACCGGCCAAGCATCTCTCTATGCTCTGCTTCTAGGGTTTTATATATAAACTCTTTGCCTCTTCCTCTTCTACCAGTTTATTCCTTTCTCTCTTTCTACATTTTTATCCACCTCTATAAACACCAATTAACCTAATCGAATCGAATCGATCGGTGACAATTCAACAATTTCAAGAAAAAAAAGAAAAAGAAAAAAAGAAAACGTATTAAATTACAGGTTAATTTGTGTTGTGGTGAAGATTCTAGGGTTTGTGATTTGGGGGATTGTGAATCCTGTTCGTTAAAGTTTCGATTTTTCTTGATTGAATTCGAAGACGATGACAACGAATTGCAGATCGGAAACCGTTTGATCGCCGTTCACCGGCGAGCCGGTTCGCGGTTTTGAGGTTTTGTATGGAAACTCGGAGCCGGAAGAGGGCGGAGGCCACCTCATCAGCCCCTTCTTCTTCATCTTCTGGTCCCACCACCCGTTCCAGCAAGCGAACTCGTCTCTCCGCCGCCGCAAACGCCGTTTCATCGATCTCGACTCGGTCCCGAGTGACTCGGTCACAAGACTCTTCTACTCCAATGAATTTGACCAATGAATCATCTGGGTCTGGTAGTAGACGAGGAAAGAATCCGGGTTCGGATAAGGATAATTCGGATAAAGGGAAAGAGAAAGAACACGAAATTAGGGTTAGGGATAGAGATAGGGATGCTGAGAGGAGCTTAGGGTTGAACATTGATGGTGGTGGTGGTGGTGGAGATGATGATGATAATGACAGCGAAGATGGTGGTGGTGTTGGGATTCTTCATCAGAATTTGACTTCTGCGAGCAGTGCACTTCAAGGGCTTCTTCGGAAATTGGGGGCAGGGTTGGATGATTTGCTTCCATCCCCGGCAATGGGGTCGGCATCGTCGTCCCATCAGAGCGGGCGGCTCAAGAAGATTTTAGCTGGGTTGAGGGCAGATGGGGAGGAAGGGAAACAAATTGAGGCTTTAACGCAGCTTTGTGAGATGTTATCTATTGGGACTGAGGAGTCACTTAGTACTTTTTCAGTTGATTCGTTTGCGCCAGTGCTCGTTGGGCTGCTTAACCACGAGAACAATCCTGATATCATGCTTCTTGCTGCCAGGGCACTGACTCATTTGTGTGATGTGCTTCCCTCGTCATGTGTTGCGGTTGTGCATTATGGCGCAGTTTCGTGCTTTGTTGCTCGACTGCTGACAATTGAGTACATGGACTTGGCAGAGCAGGTGAGCTAAATAAGTCGAAAGAATGAAATGGGAATTGAATTTGAGCATATAGGGAAGTTTCGATGGTTCACCTGTAGTAGTGATAGCATTGCAATTTTTTTGATACACTTCCCATGTCACCACTACAATTCATGTAATATTTTTGTAAAAATTGGCAAAAATGACTTCTTTTTTTGTTTCCCCCTAATTGCAACAGTCACTTCAAGCTCTAAAGAAGATTTCTCAGGAACACCCAACTGCTTGTTTGAGAGCAGGTGCTCTCATGGCAGTGCTTTCATATCTTGACTTCTTCTCCACAGGAGTCCAGGTTGTTCCTTGGCTCAGTCTTTTAACTTTCCAGCTAATTATGTGACAAGAGCTGTCTTATCTATTTGAAGCCTTGCTGATTGATCTCTTCTTGTAATGCTATGTTCCAGCGAGTAGCATTGTCTACCGCGGCAAATATGTGCAAAAAACTTCCTTCAGATGCAGCTGACTTTGTGATGGAAGCTGTTCCTTTGTTGACAAACCTTCTTCAGTATCATGATGCAAAAGTGAGGTCATCTTTTTGTAGGTTCGCAATCAAAGGCATGAGTTGGCATATCTCATTCTTGATGCTGTTTCTTCTCTTCTTTTTTGTGCCTTCTTTGCGGTTGTAGGTACTAGAGCATGCGTCTGTCTGTTTGACTCGAATTGCTGAGGCATTTGCATCATCTCCCGATAAGCTAGATGAATTATGTAATCATGGACTGGTTACTCAAGCTGCCTCACTCATTTCCACAAGCAATTCTGGAGGTGGTCAAGCATCTCTTAGCACACCTACATACACGGTATAGTCAATTATTACTTTCATCTTTCAAGTTAAAATTCCGTTTGTATTTGGAGACTCCAATTGTGACTAAAAGGCATGCAGGGATTAATCCGACTGCTTTCGACATGTGCAAATGGGTCCCCTCTAGGAGCCAAAACTTTGCTACTCCTTGGCATCAGTGGTATTCTTAAGGATATATTATCAGGTTCTGGCCTTGTTGCTAGCATATCTGTTTCGGCTGCCTTAAGTAGACCACCAGAACAGGTACTTGCTGCATAAATTCTTTCTGAAACTGGGTTCTCTCAAATACAGTAGTTTTACCCAGTAGATGCAACTGTCTGTAATTTGATCTGCGGCACATATATTTGGTGTTTTAAATGTTTTTCCATTGTTGTATAATTGAGAATATATTCTACCTGGATCACTGGTCCTCTTTTAAGTAGCAGGTTTGTGTTGTTCATTTCAAATAATTTTATTGTACTTGGCAACACACCTTTTTAAAAAAAAAAAAATGTTTTTTCCTTGATGGATGCAACTTTTGTATATTTTTAAAATCTTAGTTATTTTTATTTGAATTTCATTAAGTTGGTAGTTTAATTTTTCATTGGTTTGTTTTTTGCGATCTTTTTAATCCTCTACCAAATGTTAGGTAGTGAAAGAAAGGAGAGGTAGTTAGTTGTGCATGGTGCTATAAGTATTGTCATGTGTTTTTTCAGAATATGTTGCTAGTTGTTTGCCATTGTGATCCTATTTTATTTTTCCTTGTAAACTATGTATTATTTCCTTTGTTTATCAAAAACTATATTTTATTTTCTTTTGTGATTATAATTCTAACTTTTTTTAGTGTCACTTTGCATTTTATGGACATATACAAATTAGAATGATGAAAAAGGATTCATCTAGCAGACTGCACTTGATTGACAAGGCTTGTTTTGGTTTGGTGTCACTTTGCATTTTATTTTACACTGACCATAAAATATGAGATTTTGAACCTAGTTACTACCTACAAGGAAATTTGAATTCTTCTCATTTTCATTCTGCTGCTTAGATTTTTGAGATTGTGAACCTTGCAAACGAGCTTCTTCCCCCACTGCCTCAAGGGACCATATCTCTTCCAGCCAGCACTAATCTATTTGTTAAAGGATCACTTTCAAAGAAGTCACCTGCTAGCAGTTCTGGAAAACAAGAAGATACAAATGGAAATGTAACTGAGATTTCAGCTCGTGAGAAGTTATTGAATGATCAGCCAGAACTTCTGCAGCAATTTGGAATGGACCTTCTTCCAGTTGTAATTCAGGTTAGTTTTTCTGAGAATTTGGTTAGTCTCTAGTCCTACTGACTGATTTTAGTAAACAATATGGCATTTTTTGTCAAGCAGATATACGGATCAAGTGTAAATGGTCCTGTGCGGCACAAATGTCTCTCGGTTATTGGAAAATTGATGTACTTCAGCAGTGCAGATATGATCCAGACTCTAATAAGTGTCACAAACATATCAAGGTGCTGCATTTTTATAAATTGCCTGCATAATATGTATGTATGTAAGTTTGTATGGATTACAGTGCTTAGTCTTTAGATGCTGATTGAGTGTTTTTTGGGTAGTTTTTTAGCTGGGGTTTTAGCATGGAAAGATCCACAAGTCTTGGTTCCGGCCCTTCAAATAGCAGAGATTCTAATGGAAAAACTTCCTGAGACTTTCTCCAAGATGTTTGTGAGGGAAGGTGTTGTTCATGCTGTAGATGCACTTATATTAGCTGGGCCTTCTACTACTGCTCCGTCCCAACCGTCTTCCAGTGAGAAGGATAATGATTCTATATCCGGAACATCCTCACGTAGACGGTATAGGCGACGCAGTGGTAACTTGAATGCAGATTTACCCTCTGCTGAAGATTCAAAAAATCCAGTTCCAATTATTGGTTCACCTCCAAGCTCAGTAGAAATTCCAACTGGTAACTCAAGTCTTCGTATGGCAGTCAGTGCATGTGCCAAACTTTTCAAAGATAAATACTTCCCTTCAGATCCTGGGGCCACTGAAGTTGGAGTTACAGATGATCTTCTACTTTTAAAGAATCTCTGCATGAAGTTGAATTCTGGTGTTGATGATCAAAAGGCTAAATCAAAGGGGAAGTCTAAAGCTTCTGGATCTCGCTTTGCTGATATTTCTGCTAGTAAAGAGGAGAACTTGGTTGGTGTGATATCTGAGATGCTTGGAGAACTAAGCAAGGGGGATGGTGTGTCCACTTTTGAGTTCACTGGGAGTGGAGTTGTGGCTGCTTTACTGAACTATTTTTCTTGTGGATACTTCTCCAAAGAGAGAATTTCAGAAGCTAACCTTCCCAAGCTTCGCCAACAAGCAATCAAAAGATACAAGGCATTCATTGCAGTGGCTCTCCCTTGCAGTATTGATGAAGGAAGTGTGGCTCCTATGAGTATCTTAGTTCAAAAGCTTCAAAATGCTTTGTCCTCCTTAGAGCGCTTTCCCGTTGTGTTGAGCCATACTTCTCGGCCATCTAGTGGAAATGCACGTCTGTCTTACGGTCTGAGTGCATTGTCCCAACCATTTAAGTTGCGTCTATGTAGAGCCCAAGGCGAAAAATCACTCCGTGATTATTCTTCTAATGTTGTATTAATTGATCCATTAGCAAGTTTAGCAGCTGTAGAAGACTTCCTTTGGCTCCGAGTCCAAAGAAGTGAGTCTGGGCAGAAGCCCTTAGCATCTGCAGGGAACTCTGAGTCTGGGACCACACCTACTGGAGCTGGAATTCCGTCACCGTCTACTTCTATTCCTGCTTCCACCACTCGTCGCCAATCTACTAGATCCAGATCATCTGTTAATATTGGAGACACAGACAAGGAGTTGTCACTGGAGAAAAATGCTAGCTCATCAAAAGGGAAGGGTAAGGCTGTTTTGAAGCCTGCTCCAGAGGAGCCAAGGGGACCTCAAACAAGAAATGCTACCCGCAGAAGAGCAGTTTTGGATAAAGATGCACAAATGAAGCCCGTAACTGGAGACTCAAGTTCTGAGGTATGTTGTAATTTGTAAATGCTCTTCAATATGGAAATCCATTAGGCATAGTTTCAGCATGGTGAGAAATGTTGATTCAATTGAACCATAGTAGGTTAGTTTTGTCAAAATGTGTCTGGATGATGGATGCACCATGAATTTAACTCCTGATAGCTTTAGTGGGTTGAAGATGCAGGTTATTCATTTGTGCATAGTTATTACATTCACAAGATTCAGATATCAACAGAAAGAAGTGAGATTAAAAACAGAACTTATGCACAATGTGTAGTACCGTAGTTTCTAACTTCTGTTCTCAGTGTGTTGGTTAACTCCTTTGAACCATTGTTTACAAGGTTTCTCCTCCCATTGTGGTGATTGGCCTAGTTGATGCTGCAATTTATTAAGATGCATAGTATGGATGGTAGTAGGTCTATGGAGCAAGTGACAATAGTGTGTCGTCTGTTGACAATTGGCTGGCACTCTATTTACTTTGTTTCATTTTTTGGGGTCATTTTGTATTTGTTGGTGTTTGATTGGGTCTTGCAAGCTTCAGCAGAGGTTTAAGAGGGCTTGTGTAGGTGTGGTTGGCACACTGTTCCTGTTCTTATTAACTTACCATGATGTGATTTGTAGGATGAGGAGATTGACATATCTCCTGTTGAGATTGATGATGCATTGGTGATTGAAGATGATGATATCTCGGATGAAGATGAAGACGATGACCACGATGATGTATGTTACTGATATTATTTTCATTTTTATCTTTCATCCCTTCTTTATAGACTGTAATCGATGTTGGATGAATTAACTAACTATTTGGTTTGTTTGGTTACCATTTTGAGAGTATTTTTCCAGCCTTTGATGACAATAGTAACATGAAATACTAACTAAATGGTTGTTAAATTGGGTAGCACTTTTGCATCCTAAATGGAAGAGATCTCTTAAAGTAAAGACACTAAATCTGTAGTGTTGATGGTTGGGTTTCTTCATCAGCGGAGAGAGAAATGGAGGTGGGAATTGCTTGGTTTATATTTGCAAGGCTTACTGGAAATTGCTTGGTTCACATTGGCAATAGTGATCAATGCAACTTCTAGAATCACTCATTGAGCCATTTTGTTCTGGCAGATGAATACTTTCTGAGATGAATTGTAGACTCTGCTAGTTCCACTGGAAACCTCAATCTAGCTTTGCCCTCAACAATTTCTTGGCTGTCAATTTTCAGGTACTGGGAGATGATTCTCTTCCCATTTGCATGCCCGATAGAGTACATGATGTTAAATTGGGTGATCCAGCTGATGATAGTCTTGTTGCACCTGCAACAAGTGATAGCCAGACCAACCCAGCTTCTGGATCTAGTAGCAGGGCCACTACAGTTAGGGGCTCAGATTCTACCGAGTTTAGGACAGCGAACTCTTTTGGTTCAAGGGGCGCAATGTCATTTGCTGCTGCTGCCATGGCTGGGCTTGCATCTGCCAATGGTAGAGGCATCAGGGGAGGCAGAGATCGACATGGGCGCCCTATATTTGGTTCTAATGAACCTCCCAGGCTTCTTTTTTCTGCAGGTGGTAAGCAGCTTAACAGGCACTTGACCATCTATCAGGCTATCCAACGGCAGCTTGTGCTAGATGAGGATGATGAGGAGAGGTCTACCAGCACTGATTTTGTATCTAGCGATGGAAGTAGGTTGTGGAGTGATGTTTATACTATAACATACCAAAGGGCAGACAGCCAGACTGATAGGGGTTCGGTAGGAGGATTGAATTTGAATTCTACAACAACTACATCTAAATCTACCAAAGTGGGGTCCACATCGAATTCCAACACCGATTCTTCATCACAAAGATCATCACTTCTCGATAGTATTTTGCAGGGGGAGCTTCCTTGTTCTCTGGAAAAAAACAATTCTACTTATAATATATTAGCGCTGCTGCGTGTATTAGAGGGTTTGAATCAGCTTGCGCCCCGATTGAGAGTCCAGGCGGTGACTGGCAGTTTTGCCAAAGGGAAGATTTCAAGTCTAGACGAGCTTAGTGCTACTGGTGTCAGGGTTCCTCCTGAGGAATTTATTAATAGTAAGCTCACCCCAAAATTGGCTCGACAAATCCAGGATGCGCTTGCACTTTGTAGTGGAAGTCTTCCGTCCTGGTGTTACCAGTTGACAAAAGCATGCCCATTCTTGTTTCCTTTTGAGACTCGACGTCAGTACTTCTATTCTACTGCTTTTGGGTTGTCACGGGCTTTATATCGGCTTCAGCAGCAGCAGGGTGCGGATGGTCAAGGATCAACCAGTGAAAGAGAGGTTAGGGTTGGGAGGTTGCAGCGCCAGAAAGTGCGTGTCTCTCGTAATCGCATTCTGGATTCTGCTACAAAAGTTATGGAGATGTATTCAAGCCAAAAGGCTGTTCTCGAAGTAGAATATTTCGGTGAAGTTGGCACTGGATTGGGTCCTACTTTGGAGTTCTACACACTTCTAAGTCATGATTTACAAAAAGAGAGACTTGGAATGTGGAGATCAAATTCTTCATCAGGCAAACCTTCAATGGAAGTAGATGGAGATGAACAAAAAAATGGGAAAATCAGTAATGCCATTCTGCCTGGATCAGCTGGTGATAATGATCTTGTTCAAGCTCCTCTTGGATTGTTCCCTCGTCCTTGGCCCCCTAATGCTGATACTTGTGGTGGTAGCCAATTTTCGAAAGTGGTTGAATATTTCCGGCTGGTTGGGCGTGTGATCGCCAAAGCTCTTCAAGATGGGCGGCTTTTGGACCTGCCAATGTCAACAGCATTTTATAAGCTGGTGCTTGGTCAGGTATCACTGCACTTGTTTTTCTTCAGATTGAAATGGTGCACCATTTTCTATTGTAAAATGTTGTATTGTATATTTGATCCTCACATTCAGCCTTCTCTATTTCATTGCAGGAGCTTGATTTGTATGACATTCTTTCTTTTGATGCTGAACTTGGGAAGACTTTGCAAGAACTGCAAGCCCTTGTTTTCCGGAAACAATATCTTGAATCGATGGGTGGTCACAGTTTTTGTGAAGAAATCGATGATTTACGTTTTCGTGGGGCTTCAATTGAAGATCTCTGTTTGGATTTCACCCTCCCTGGTTATCCAGATTATGTCCTGAAACTGGGCGAAGAGAATGTACTTCACATTCCCCTCGAATATATCGTTATATTTTTTTTTCGCACAGGCCTTGCTTTTTGGTTCATGATGATATTTCTTAATTAAATTCTTATTTTTTTAACTTTTCAGGTGGATATCAATAAATTGGAGGAGTACTTATCCTTAGTGGTTGATGCTACTGTCAAGACTGGAATTATGAGGCAAATTGAAGCATTTAAAGCTGGGTTTAATCAAGTTAGTAACTTCCTCTGGACTTCATCAAATTTCGAAATTTTTTAAAGCTGTCTCTTATGTAATGATTCTTTTTTGAGTTTTTATTTTTTTTATTTTTTTAATATCTACCAAATGTTCCCATCCCCCTGCAAAGTGTGCACACAGTTTGAAAGTTTGATACAAACTTTCTTGTTCCTATATATTGTCATTTTTTTGAGTGTCAAAACTTATATTTCTGTTCTGTAATTATAAGGTCTTCGACATCTCAACTCTACAAATATTTTCTCCACATGAATTGGACTATCTGCTTTGTGGCCGTAGAGAGCTGTGGGAGGTAATTTTTCTATTGTATGGTCTAGGCCTGTCTTTTTTATTTATTTTGCATTTGCATGGTTAATGTTATATTTCTCTTTCTGCAGGCTGATACACTTGTGGATCACATAAAATTTGACCACGGATACACTGCCAAAAGTCCTGCAATTGTTAATGTACATTTTCCCCATTCTTAATCTAGATTCAAGACATTGTCTTTGATATAATTCCATCTGGTTTGCATGCTAATATGGCTTATTGTCATTATGTTTTTAGTTGCTTGAAATTATGGGAGAATTCACTCCAGAGCAGCAACGGGCTTTCTGTCAGTTTGTTACCGGTGCACCTCGACTTCCTCCTGGTGGTCTGGCAGTGTTGAACCCGAAATTGACAATTGTGAGAAAGGTATGGAACTAGGCAATTACCATCTAGGCCTAGTCAGATTCTGTTTTGCTTTCATTGTACATAGTGTTCATATTTGAATGTTTGGATACAGCATTCTTCAACAGCTGGTAATACAATATCCAATGGGACTGGGTTATCAGAAGCTGCAGATGATGACTTGCCGAGTGTAATGACCTGTGCTAATTATCTCAAGCTTCCTCCCTACTCTACCAAGGTACAATATTTGGGAAACAAATTTCACTATTGAGTTTCTTCATATGCTTAGGAAGTTGTTTTCTGTGTATCGTTAAGCCTTTTTATGTGATGACATGACAACTTCTCTTTTCTAAACAGGATATTATGTTCAAGAAACTACTCTATGCAATAAGTGAAGGGCAGGGATCATTTGATTTGTCTTGAGTTTTCAAAACTAACCAATTAATTTGTGTGTATCATATTGAAAGACTTTCGGGTTCTTTTCTTAAATGGGCTAATTTTGGTTTTGGAAGTAGCTTCTGTTCATGCTGAAAATAACGGCTTCTTTTTGGTGCTCTTGCTTTAAGTGGCGACATATTTGAGGTTAGCTTTTATACATGCTGTAATCACTAGATCATGTGGGGTTACTTGCGTTCTCTCGTAATCCCTATTATATGCTTTCCATTCTTTTTCTTTTTTATAGATATTTTCAGCATTATGTCATGTAAATTCTTCATTCGTTTACTTCATCAATTTCTTTGGATGATCTGTTCGTTTTAGTGTCCTAAATATAGGTGAATTGTCACTCTTGTTCAGGACGAATGATGTAGACGCTTATCGAAAGATTGGAATCATGGAGTTTTTTTTTTTTTTTTTTTTCTCTCTTTCTCTGCTGCAAGTGCTTTGTAAATAAATAGAAATTTGTGATTCTTATCTTATTTCAACTTACATTGGCCGTATAAATTTACACATGGGCGGAGCTATGCATGAAGTGGTGGGTTCAATAAACTTTGAAATTTTTTTATAGAATTATTATGTAGTATATTGTATGAACTTTTTGAGAGGTTTTATAAATTGGCACCATTAAAATTGTTCAAAAAAATAGATTTATCAACCAAAAAAAAGAAAAAGCTTAAAAAAAATAATTAATTTTATGTTTATCATTTTTTTGTACTATGTTTTTGTTTAGCACACATAACTATTAATGGTTGAATATGAATATAAATATGAGTAAGATTTATATGGATAACATTATAACAATTGTGTATGTCATATATCATGTAAAAATATGGTACAGCCTTATTGATATAATAAAATATAATGGTATTATTTTTTTTAGGATGAAACACCAATAAATTCGAAAATGTGATTTTATGAATGATTAGTCTTCTTTTTTTTTTTTCTTATGAACTTAAAGGTTTCATTAAAGTGGAAATTATACAAAATGATAGTCACTTAAATGTTTTGGTTTAATTTTATAAGAATAAAAGTGGGTTTTTACAAATATAAAATTACACATTTGGTCAATTCGCACTACAGAAGTTTTAGATTTTCTCTCTTCCTGGAACAAATCTTACATTATTAATAAAAACGTAACATTCTAATGTAACACTCTAATAATGTAATATTTCAATGTGACACACTAAAAAACTTCTTATTGTGCTTTTTTCAAACGTAACACTAAAAAAAAAATCTTTAGTGTATTTTTCGTATATGTAACACTTTAATGTTATACAAATATAACATTTCAATGTAACACACTTTAATCAATGTAACATTTTAATCAATGCAATTTCAAACGTAACACTCTAATGTAATATATTCTAATGTAACAAACAAAAACATTAAAAATTTCTTAGTGTACTTTTTTTAAATGTAACACTCAGTTTAAAATTATACATTTATTCAAAACTTACTAAAGAATTTTTGTAATGATTTAAAGAATCCCATATATTTTTGGAATGGTTTAAAGAATCTCACATCTTTTTTTTGGAGTGTTACATTTGAAAAAAGTATATTAAAGAGTTTTTTTTTTGTGTTACATTAGAGTATTATACTAAGAAATTTTTTTGGAGTGTTATGCTTTGAAAAAGTACACTAAATAATTTTTTTTGTGCGTTATATTAGAATGTTACATTAAGGAGTTTTTTTGTGTGTTACATTATAATGTTACACTAAGAAAAAATTTTAGAGTGTTATATTTGAGTGTTATGCTTAGGAAAAATACATTAAGAATGTTTTTTTTGTATGTTACATTAGAGTGTTACACTAAACAATTTTTTTGGAAGTGTGGTGTTTGGGAAAATTACACTGAGAAATTTTTTTTTTTTTTTTTTGAGTGCTACATTGGAGTGTTACATTTGAATGTTACATTAGAGTGTTACAGTTTGAGATTATACATTTGTTTAAAACTTACTAAGAAATTTTTGTACTCTTTTTAAAATATTTGAAGAATCTCATATTATTTTGGAATGTTTGAAGAATCTCATATTTCAACTCATTTTTGTATTCTTTTTGAAATGTTTTTCAAATAAAAAAGATTATCATATAAAAATTCATCCCAAATTTGATTCTCATATATTGTGTAACTTACATTTTTAGCATAAGAAAAAAAAAATAAAAAAAATAGAAATAAGGTTATAACCGTAAATTTAATTTTTAAATAATAAATTAAATCTACTTTTCGAAAATCAATATGTCTACAAAAAATATCCTTGAGAATGGATTACCATTTCTCAAAATGAGATTTATAAGTAAATTTTCCCTTCTTTTTTTTTTAATAAGGTTATAAAACAAAATTCACACATAATTTCTGCATAAAATGATATAATTTAATATGGACCTTTTATTTTAAAACAAAACATTCTTGTAGATGTTTTTTTATTTATAACATCATTTTTGTGATTTTTTTTAATACAAATTTTATATATAAATATAGTTTATATATAAAAAAAAAGTTAGAAAAAAGAAAATGGATTTATTTTAAAGCGTGGCATTCTTGATTCCTTACAAAGATTTTTTATTTATGTCTTTTTCTCAAGGAGAATCATTTTATCTTTTTTTCTCTATTTGATTGATTGAAAATTACAACCTTGTTGTCTTTAATTTTATTAAAGAAATAATATATTAATGTACTTAAGTATTGTTGCATAATTTGATTAGTTTGAATTATTTTGTAATATTATTATATGGAGGCAAACCTCCTCCAGCTTAAAATCAGGATTAGAGGGTGAGAGGGAGATTAATGATCTGGTACTGGGTCGGACAGATTTGGGTCGGACAAGTGTTGGGCCGAGGATGTGTGGCCCAGTTTGGAAAGAAGTTGCTCGGTTAAGGCAACGCTTGGTTGGACCGAGCTACATGTTTGACGGAGGCGAAGCCAGTCAAGTTAAGTGACCGGCGCCCGGAAAGGCGTGGTCAGCCGAGGTACCTGTTTGCTCGACTTTGTCGAGATGTTGCCTAGCCCGGTCCTTATTAAGCTTAGCTAGTGGAGTGCTTGGACATGAAGCACAGCACGACCGTTGGCGGACAAAATGGTGCAGCTCGGCTGCCGAGCTCCCAATAGAGTGAGCGGGTAGTTGAGATTAGGTGACGCTTAGCAGGATTTGTGCTGACAGATGGGATAGCAGAGCCACGTGTCGAGGGACCATTGGGAGCAGGTTTGGGACGCAGAAGGGTATATAAGCATGTTTGCGCCCCCCATACGAGGGGGACGAACACTTGGTAAGGGACTCCTACACTCAAACACTCTCTCTCTCTCCTCTCCCTAAGGTGTGTGCTAATTAGATCGTCGGAGGGGTTTTCCGGCCACACACCGCCGGGTAGCTCACCCTCATTGTGTTTTCAGGTAATCGGACAGAAACGGAGCTTGGAAGAAAGGAGTACGGGCTTGCTGAAATATTTGCTCCCCGTACAGAGGGTATTGTTTGGCCCTGTTTAGATAATTTGGACTATATATTTTGTTAAGTACTTTATGTATTTCATTCACATCAAAAGTTAGATTGATCTAATAACCATAACTCGCTTAATTTATCGCATTTTTACCAAAAAAATATACGACAATTATGTTTTTAAAAATAAATTATACATTTTTTTAATGACAAACAGAATAAATTAAACATGTTATAATTATTGGATCACTCTAATTTAATGAATAGATCACGTGACTGAGATGTTGTGTTGTACGCTTTCCATTTATTGTTTATCATGTGGTAAAACTGAGACACAAGAACAAGATGTCACTTTATGCTCAAAGATACTGGCGTGTTTGGTGAAAATTATTTTAAGTTAAAAATTAATAATTAAAAAGTAAAAGATAAAAATATTTCTTTCTCAATTTTTTCAATTTATTTAAGTTATTTTTTCCTAATAAACTATAAACAAAAATTATACCAAACAATCTTATATAAACTTTCACATTAAAATAAATTATAATTTATTTGTATAATCCCCACCTAACACTCCCACTGAGTGTTTGGCAAATTTCTACCACACGACAAAGAATAAAACGTGTAACAATAGTTTGAGAAAGAGAGAAGAGAGAGCAAATGATTAACTCTATATTTCTGTGTGTTTTTACAAGAAGATGAACACTCCCTTTATAGAGAGGAGATGACAGCATAGGATGCTAAGTTAGGCACCGAAAGCACGAAACATTACATATTATATAATATAAATGACAACTAGCTATGCTTTACTTTACAGCTTTTCTGTACACTAATAACACTAACAGCCCCCCTCAAACTCAAGGAGGATAGGCACAAACCAACTTGAGTTTGGAAAGAGTAACAAAACTGGAAAATAAACTAATACAATAGGATAGGAGACACTGTATGGTTGTGTCAGACCGTTGGTGAAGACACTGTATGGTTGTGTCGGACCGTTGTAGCAGCTAACCGGAATCAATGTCGGGACAGCTTACGAGGTCATGCCGGACCAATGTAGAAGCTAACCGGAATCAATGTCGGGACAATTTATGGGGTCATGCCGGACCGATGTAAAAGCTAACCGGAATCAATGTCGGGACAGTTTACGGGGTCATGCCGGACCGTTGCAGAAGCTAACCGGAATCAATGTCGAGACAGTTTACGAGGTCATGTCGGACCGATGTAGAAGCTAATCGGAATCAATGTCGGGACAGTTTACGAGGTCATGCCGGACCGTTGTAGAAGCTAACCGGTTGTGCACCAAGGGGGCGACTTAGGGAGTGCGCCATAGGGTGGCTTAGGTGGTTCCCATGGTGTATAACCATGCTCACCAACTTGGGTGATTCGCATGGTGTGTAATCAAGCTCACCATGGTGTGCAAGCTGGATGGCAAGAATGGTACAAGATTGTTGGAGCAAAAAAATCAATCAGGTGGTGTTGAATTTGTGTTTTGTTTTGTGTTTTTTTTTTTTTTTTGGTGGAAAGAAAAGTAAATAAATAAAGAAAAATAAATAAGTAAATAATAATAATGTATTTGAAATCAAAGAGGAGAGAGTGGGAAACATGTGAGTGAAAAGGGACTCTGAGCTTTTTTTTTTTTTTTTAATAATAAAATAAAAAGAAGCACAACACAACTATCTGGAGGGGATGGGGCCCGGGAGAGTAACAAAAAAGAGAGAGCATGGATGAGTGAGGTTCGGCGGGCAATAAAAAAGAAAAAAAGAAAGAGCAAGTGGGGCTATGATCATTGTTCCTGGGTTGCCCATTGTTGTGGCTTTCAAGCGGGGAGGTGCGCAGGATACGCAGGGAGTGGGTGCAGGATTAGAGTTGAGGAGAGAGAGAGAGAGGTTGGTGAAAACCAGATGCAAGCCGACCTCAGTGCATGCATGTCCATCTGTGTATTATTCCTCTGAGAGAGAGAGCCGTGGGTGTGGTCTTTGAGCTAAAGAGAGAGCCCATGTGTGTTGATTATTACCCTCCTGAGAGAGAGCTTGTGTGTTCATGCATGTGTATCTGCGTGATCTATCCAAGAGGGAGAGAGATGAAGATATGATCTGTTGGGTGTTGCAGAGACCGAAGAGAGAGTTGCAGATAGAGAGTTGATTGTTGTGTATGTGGAGAGAGGATTGTTCCTCAGTTCAGCAATGATACGTAGATGGCTGGGCTCTACGTTGCTGTTAGCCTCTCCCCAGTCTAGAGAGAGAAGAATGATATTCCTGGATGTGGAATTTTTTGTGGAGTTTCGGAGGTGACCAAGATGGACGATGGCGATGATGTTTTTATCTTGAAAGTGAATGTTGAATTGGGTTTAGCAGCAGCGGAGTCAAGGTATGTGTAGAGGTCCGGCGGGCGGCCAAGGCGAGACTGCCGCCCGCCGGTGAAGCAGAATGACTAGGTCCTTAACCTCTGATACCAATAGTTTGAGAAAGAGAGAAGAGAGAGCAAATGAATAACTCTATATTTCTGTGTGTTTTTACAAGAAGATGAATACTCCCTTTATAGAGAGGAGATGACAGCATAGGATGCTAAGTTAGGCACCAAAAGCAGAAAATATTACATATTATATAATATAAATGACAATTAGCTATACTTTACTTTACAGCTTTTTTGTACACTAATAACACTAACAAAAGGTATACCCCACGTCAATTCCATCATGCATGTTTTTCGTCGGCAATTTTAAGGGACTTGACCATGCAACAACCAGGTTTAATCAAACAAATCATAAGAACATATGTAGATCAAAACATTCATTTCAATTACTACTGGAAAAACTGCTCATTTTACTTACCACCTTGAGTATTAGACAAATGACAACTCCATCAGTTACTAAAAGCAATTTATCAAACAGTTTGATCACTTTCCAAAATTTCTACAGGAAATGAAAAGTTTAGATCTTTATTTTCCCATTTTTGTTTGTGAAGAAGAGAAAATGAAAAAAGTAGCAGCACCACTCCAAGGACTAAATCAATCATCATAATGCCAATGGCATTACCATGAAATCCGAAGAAAATAATAAAAACAAAACTTGAATCTCTGAAGCACACAACAACACTATTAACCAACTACTACATCTTAAGTTCTCTAATCTGATTTGTTGCGACCGCACCTTACTTGAACAGCCAGTGTCTTTGGGATGTTGGGGCACTTATCCTCGCTCTTGTCGTCGAAAAGTTCTCTTTTTATTGGAATGAAACAGCTATTCTTTCCTAAGCAATACTGCAAAAAGCCCAATAGAAATATATGAATACAAGAGTGAGGAATCAGCAATATATATTCACGTAAATGTAGTATTTAGTTATGGAAAATAATGTAGGGAGTGTGATTTTACTTTCTCAACAACTTCCTTGCTATTAGGAGAAGTGCATTTTCCCTCAAAAAAGCTCCCACATGCGCCATCTGGGTCACCAAAGCTCGCAAAATCTACTACCTTGATCATTTTGCCGTCAGGACAGGTTAACTGAGCTCCCGAACTCAACTCATCAACTGTAAGTTGCATCTTGTCTCCATTCTTTACCCATGACGCAACATTGGGCGGATGATACTCGGTTATGAAGCTGCATATTGTATCTCTGTTCACAAGTATGACCTCAACTCCTTCTGGTTTCCCCCCAGATTCCTCAAATAGAACTAGGAGGTTCTTTCCCGGCTTCAAGAAGGCTCTTGGAACGTGGTACCTGCAGGTAAAGAGAAAACAAGTGCATTCAAATTGAAATCAAAACCTGTACTGCACTTTTCACGGAGACATATTCATATTCTACTTACTCTGATTGAGCTGGTTGTCCAAGAGGTGAGAGGTAATTCGTCCAGTAACGACCAATGCTTTTGCCATTGACCCAAGCCATTCCTTTGCCCATGCTGCTTAGCCGCAGAGCAACAGGATTGTTGCCTTCAGGAGCATCAAAGTACGTCTGCAGTACGAAAAATTTGTTGAGATTTCTTTAAATTCTTGAAAATTTTGTTCCTAGAACTATCACCATAGTTGTTTTGTATAATTACCTTGTACCATGTCACAGGTGGTCCTATTCCTGATTCTTTTGCCTGACTCCATTTTACCTTACTCAATCCTTCCTCTGTGTATACCTGGAGCTTTTCTCCCTTTATACCGACCTGCACAAGGCGCACAAGCTCTAGTCCCCATTGGCAGCCATGTGTGTGTGTGTGCATGCGTGCACGTGTGAGAAATTTGATAGAGAAATTTCACATTTACGTACCTCATGCCCCCAGTAGTTGTTGGTCACATCGAGGGTTCCAGCATTCAAACCTTGGATTGTTACAGCACGAACCCCAGCAAACCTCTTCTCCATGTTGGCTCCGCTATTCTTCATTGACAAAGAAACCGTCTCAGCCTTTCTTTTTAGAATGATAGAAGCGCAGAAATACACAACTAAATTACATGTTCTTTACCGGGAATCCCACTGTAGCGCCCAATAGTGATATGTGATTAAATCCTGGCTTCAAAACTACGGACTTTGTGAAGACAAAGCTCTTCTCTATGTTGCTTCCATGTCCAAATCCTACAAATTATATGAAATGAAACATATTTTTGATAGAAATAAGTCGAGCACAATTAATCTGAGCTACAAAACAAACATTTGGTTGCCTGTGTTCATGTAATTACCTATATATTCACCATTTACAAATGCAACCATTGAGTGGCCAAGGTTTGCTATTTGTAGGACTGGGTTAATATCAGAACGCATTGGTAAGTCACGGCGATCAAAACGTATGCTGCAAGATGAATTCAAAAAACATGTCAGATTTGTGGAAAGTTTAGAAAGAAAATTGTGAAAGTTGAGTAAGATAGGATTACCTGGTGCTGTACCAAGCATAGTCTGAGGTATCTTTAGTCAAGCTATAGAGCTCCAATGGAGACTTGCTTTTTAGTGGTAATTGGTGTATGTTTGGAATACTTTCTTGTGACATTTCCCATTTAAGATTTTGTGCATTCTTTGATGGATGGAAATTCCTTGCATTATGTTGCGAAACAATCTGTTTGAAAAAATTTGAACCAACGATAATAAATTTTTTCCGCATCCATTATAAGAATATTCTAGCTGACATTTATTAAACTTTAGGAGATTGAAAGTTACCGTTTGAGTGTTGAAAACCACTGTCTTGCAATCAGGAAGGATGCTAATGGATTTCGGGGGAAGGTAATAGTCCTTACCCCTGAATTTAATAGTTCCTGGTATCTTGGAATGGTTGTTGTTCAAAAACGCTGCACAAATATCAGTTCCAGGCTTCTCATATGTTCGAATCTGTATACCAAAACACCATAGCCAGTCAATAACCATCTCATCTCTGTGTGTGCGTGCGTGTGTTAATTCCATTGTTATTATTTCTGAGAAATTTCGCTACATTGAAATATGCTTAGCAGAGGTAGAAATGCTTACCTCTAGATCCACACTAATCTTTTGGACATTAGTAACTCCCCAAAGCAAAGGCTTCTTGGACAATCTCAAAGCCCTATGCAAGTCCCTAAGGTGACTGAATTTAGGTTCCCTCGGTAGACCTTAAAAAAATATAAGTGGAAACAAGCCTAATTAGATGTTTGAATTAACTTAAAATGAAATCAATAGAGTTGAAAATTGCCAACCAAATTCATCAAGAGGAGCTTCATCGTAGTAACGAGTTGTCACAAAAGATGAACTTGTTCTGCCAAAATTTGTCCCACCGTAGTACTGCAATTACAAAGGAGTAAGCTTGTTGGCCGAGTAAGTGACTGTTATTTTCATAGAAAACTTGGAGAAGATTGGACAGTCATGTATACCATATAATAATTCGTGAGAGTTCCATCTTTTGAGAAGAAGCGAGCAACTGAAAATGCAATATCTTCTGCTGCTCTTTGAGACGGTGGATCTCCAAATACTCTATACCTATTGTCAAGAATTTATAACAGATTATACAATGTCAACAGTCATAATACATGCCATTGAGTACCATATCATATGTATATACTTACTGGGCAGTCCAATTCTCAGTCCAGAGATAAGGCTTATTGGCCCCATTTGGGCCACTGAAAGTATCTCCACAGTGCCTCCCATTGCATGTATTGATCTGCGCAAAGCCAAGTGTTTTTCGATATGTAAAAGAAAAAAAATGTTTATGCTCTAAAATATTCCAAAAAGGTTTTGAAAAAGTTTGAAAAAATACTCACCACTGGATCAGGGGCATCCTTCTGTTTGCACATGATCCATGGGACTCCTGTCTGTAGACTTACAGCCATATTTGCTGCCCACTGAATGTATCGCAAACCGGACTCCCTATATGCTAACTGAATATTGTTGTACTCATTTTCAATCTGTAATGTCAAAATTAAAAAAAGTTAAAACAAACAGTAATTAACCTAGACACATGAAAGTATAATATTGATATGAGTTTCATTATAGTGGACCGGACCAAACCTGTGACAAAATGATGGGTCCTCCTTGAGTAGCAAACAATTTCTCCTTTTTCATCATTTCTATGATCATCGTGGCATATTTTTTCATGTGGTGCTGCAAATTGTATAATGTAAGTACTTAGTTGGTTCATGTTACATTTTGTTATGTCATGTTAGGAAGGGTCGAAAAATGATCACCTTGAATGGTTCGTTATCAGTACGGAATGTAATATTTGGGACTTCCCTTAACCAGTATGGAAATCCACTGCTCAAGTCGACATTCAATTACAATATTACATGAAAGAAAGGAAAATACAATTCCAAGGAAAATGAAGAAAATAGGAAATTTCACTCTACCCATGATTCCACTCGGCTTCGATGTAAGGGCCAATTCTAAGAATTGCATATAAGCCTAGCTCGTCAATCAATTTGATGAATTTCACCACGTCATTGTTCCCCTCAAAATTGAACTGCATATGTAAATGGCATTCACATTAATCCTTCTAATCATTGTGTAAATTCGACACACTTTTCATCATAATGGTTCAAAGCTCTAAAATTTATCCCCAAAATACTGTGCCATTACACGCCAGACTGGCCTCATTATTTTTTTTTGGGGGAACTCACTCGGTGGTTTCTAGGTCATTTTCTATGAAATCAGTTTGATGAATTTCACCGATTCATATCAATCCTACAAAATCACAACGGAAATTTTTGAAGTTGATTTTCATAATAAGCATTCCTATTTTATGTGCCAATTCTTCTACCAACCTCGAAATCTATCCCAAAAATATCTAAAAAACTCTATCGTGACATGTCAGGCTGGCCTCACTATGGGGACTTGCTATGTAGTTGTTTCCTAGCCTTCATTTTTTTTTTTTTTTTTTTTGTGTGTGTGTGGAAAAATCAGTGTAGGGGAGTATTTACCTGGCCTTGAATAGGCTCGTGAAGGTTCCAGAAAACATAAGTCGAGATGACATTCAAACCTCCCTCCTTAGCCTTGTTTATAATTTGTGGCCACAACTAAACACAATTCAACAAAATCATTAGTCCTAATTACATCTCCATTGGAGGAATAAATAATAATCAACATTGCTTCTAATAATTGATCGAAATCACCTCAGGAGGACTACGAGGATAATGAATAGAACCCGAGAAAAGAAGCTCCCTGGAACCTTGGATGATCAAAGACCGTCCATCGTAGGTCACGGATCTTGCCTCCTTTCCATGGACAAGATAAAATTTAACAAGCAAGAGAATGAGTGTTAACATGCATACTTGACTCAATGCCGCCATTTCTATACTAGTTGGAGGTCTATCAATGGTGATTCTGGATTGAAGAAGTGTGTGTGTGGGAGTGTAACATTGCTATGAATTGATTAAGCAATGCAGTGTTACAAAGAAAGGCAATGTAAATACTAGAACTCAGAGGAAATCTCGGTGCAATTGTGGTTTCTTCTTACACATCTCTCTTCTTTTGCTCACTCTCTCTCTTTGTTTGTATATATATATATATCTACTATCTAATAATGGAATGGGTAGAGAATGAGTAGCGTTCCAATGTGGAGTGGTTGTAACTGATTTTTGACCTAGCAACTACCAACGAGATTTCGAAACTGGCGGTAATAGTCAAGCATGAGATCAACCACATAAATGGTGTGTTAGTGAAATGAAATGAGTTTATTTTTTATTTTATTTATTTATTTTTCTTGGAAAAATTACCATTTGAGAAATATATTAGAGATTCATAGAAAAATTTATGATTTTAATTATTAATATTTGTAACGTGTATCACTTATTTGTAATTATTTTTCAGAGCTTATGCATAATTGAAAGTTTCCTTTTATTTTATGCATGTCATTTTAAAATAAGTTTCTTAAATTTAAATAATTTTGAACTTACCGTTTAAAACTTGTGTAATTTTGTGAAATCATATTCTAATAACTTGACTTTAGATTGAAGTTCTATTTTGAAAACACGATTACAACCATGTCGTTTTTTAATTTTTTTGGGTCAAAAAGTAACTTCAATTTTAAAAATAAATTTAAAATAATTTAAATTTGAAAAAAATATTTTGTAATTAGATTTTAAAAAACCAATTATCTTAAATATATGTAAACAAAGAAAAAAATTATAAATTTTAAGCTATATTCCAAAATTACCATTTACATGAACTATAAATATACTTAACTCTCTGAAAATGTTCGCGCAGTCTAAACAGTTTAACTATTGTTTGGGATGATCTAAATAAGTGCACTTTTTGACTTTTTATGAAATATGGGTTGGGTTTGGGTTGGGTTTGAAGTGATGTGTTAGAGAGGTGATGTGACTTAAATAAGATGATGTGATTTAAATAGAATAGTGACTTTTTGACTTTTTGTCTTTTTCAAGACATGCCAAACTTGGCCTAAAAAGTATTAAAGTAAAATTAAAGGCTCTGTTTGGTTTAAATTTCAAAACATAGTTCCATCACTGACTTGAGTGTAGTATTTAGTTGCAGCTTGCAAATCATAATTCTACACCCATTTCTCAAAACTCATTTCAAACTATAATCATTACTTTTCAAAACTCATAACCAAACACATAACTCAAAACTCTTTTCAAAACTCAATTTTAAATATTTTTTTATTTTAAATATTTTATTTTGTTTTATAGGAATATTTTTAATATTTTAATTTTCATAAAAATATTTTAATATTTTTATATTTTAATTGTAAATTTGATTTTCGGAATATTTTTAATATTTTAATTTTCTAAATATTTTAATATTTTAATTTTCCAAATAATTTTAAAATAATTCTAATATTTTTAATGTTTATACAGGCCTAAAAAATGAATTGACGGAAAAATTAATTGACAAAAAATAATTGACATAGAAGTTATTTGAAAAAAAAATTATTCAAAAAAATTACTTAAAAACAATTAATTGAAAAAAAAATCATTTTTTTATTTGAGTATTTTAAAAATAGTTTAGTTATGACTGTTGATAAAAAAATACGGATATCGAATTATGAGTTATGCGTTTGATTATCAATTATAGGTTGAATTAAATTTTGAAAACTCATCACCAAACAAATTTTCTTATTTCACATGTCACATCAAACTTTCAAAACTTAATTCAACACTCTATTCAAAAACCATAACCAAACAAATTTTCTACACTCAAATTATAATTCCACAACTCATAAACTCAAAATATAACTTATACTCTCAAATCATATTTACAAAACTCTACCAAATACAACCAAAGTTTTTATCTACAATATAGACATTGGTCAACAAAAGAAATTATGTCATAAACATATGCCTATTGATTTATAATTTTTATCTACTATCATTATCATATTAATCTATTTTTTTTAATTAGTAATTCACACATTAAACTTTAAAACATAAAGGATCCCAAATCCAACAATCAAAGCAGGCTTAGTGGGTGTTTGGAAAGTGAGTTATTTTTATAGGTTTTTTTAGTTGTAAGATATTATTGGAAATTTTTTATTTTTGTGTTTGAGAAGATAATTGGGTTTTTTTATAGTTGGATGTGATGTTTGTAAGAGAAAAAGTGAAATAATTATGGGGTTTGATGTGATATTTTGTTTGAATTTATCTTTTTTTGATTTTGTAACCAATTTATCTTTTAGTGAAAAAAAACAAAAAAAAAACCAAAAAACCTCTTTCCCAAACAGCGCTTTAATAATATACTCACAAGGGCCCAAGTCCAATCTTCTCAAGCTGGACCCAAAATTGCTAGGGCCTTTTTTTTTTTTTATTCCCGGTAAATGTAACGGCCCAAAGGACTCCAAAAATTCAAATCTCCCTCCAAAAAATCTCAAAACACAGGCAGACCTCTATCGACTCTGGTTCATCACTTTCACCAAAAAGCTCTCTACCATGACAAACCACCAAGACGATCTCGATCTCCTTCTCTCTCTTCAAGATAGGGTTTTGGAGACCCCTCCTGCTTCTCCCTCAGCTCTCCACCCCCAATCACCAGGTAACTCTCTCTCTCTCTCTATGTAAACCCGCCCCCCCCCCCCCCCCCCATTTATGTGGATTGCTTTGATTTACCTTGATTTGTAGGGTACCTTTCGGACGATGGATTGCCTAAGCGTGTGGGACAGGTCGACATGTCTGTATTTCGCAATGCTGTCGAAGATTGCCTCGATTATGAGCCTGAAAATGCCAAGAAATCTGTCAAATCAAGCCAGTTGAAGAAGGCCAATGATCCTGAGGTTGAAAAGTTTTCGGGTTTGCGAATTCGGTATGTTTCGATCAAACCCAATTGAACCCAGCCCTAAAATCAGTCACTAGCAATCTTGGGTTTTAGTTTGAGGTGACAGATTTTTATTTGATTTTAGTATAAGCCACATGTGTGGAAATATTGAGCTGTTTATGAATAGCTGTTCTAAGAATTAAAAGGAGAAAATTATGATTTTTTCCCCTGAATTATGCAAGGTAAATATTTGGGAGAATCTAATGTTGTTGGGGTTATTTTTGGAATCAAAATTGCATGACAAAGCTTCAATCTAGTGAGTTGTGTGCTTGATGTAACAATAGAATAGATGGTTATTTTGAATACATTTTCTTGTGCAGGAATCAACTAATCTCTCATGTAGAACTGAGCAATCACTTTTCTGACATTCGATTTGTTCGGTTACCAGCAATAAAGTACGAACACAGCTTCAACATTCTTGTAAAATTACTGATGCAATTTTTATGTGGCTTTTGATTTGATAACATACTCTACTGGGTTTTCAGGAATGTGCTAAATGGGGATACTCTGTCTGGTTGTTGGGCAACTGTTGGAGTTTTAGTTGAAAAAGGGAACCCAAAAGTTAGTACAACAGGGAAGAACTATTGTATATGGAAACTTGGGTGTCTAGATGAAAAGACTATTTCTGTTTTCTTGTTCGGCGATGCTTACCAGAAGTATTCGAAAGAGGTGGCTGGAACTGTCTTTGCCCTGCTCAATTGTGCCGTTCGCAAGGACAATTTGGTATCAACTTTTCATATACTGATGAGATTAGCTTTATGAAGATTTTTCGGATCATTAACCTTGTCCATTTTTTTTTTTGCAGGGGCCGGGGTTTTCCTTGAGTGTTTATTCTGCTGGTCAAATTTTAAAGATTGGCACTTCTTTAGATTATGGAGTTTGCAAGGGGAAAAGGAAGGATGGGATGGCTTGTACACTAGTCATTAATAAGTATGTTTAAACTACTTCCACTTGTTATGTTGAGTTGTAAATCTAAGGTAAAACGTAGCGGATGAAATGTTTTCATAATCATACCTTTTTAGCAGAGTCTGAATTGTAGGATCTCGTGAGTAAATCACGTGCTTCCAGGAAGTGAACAACTAACCCAGCAGTGGAGTGATATTACAAAATGAATATCACCCACACAAATCACAGTGCAAAATGGCTTGATCGTTGTTTTTGGGAGAGAGACAGTATATGGGAAAAAACATAAAAAAACATATGTTGTTTTTCTCTTAATCACCCATATCCCATATCATATCAGATATATAGGATAATATCTCATCTATCCATATCAGTTGACATGATAGATATGGATATCTTGAGTGGTTATCCAAGTAAGTTTTGAATTCAAATTCAAACTTACATGGATAAGGTTCAAAAGGTTCAAAGGGTCATGCCACATGGGCGCCCAATTTCTAACATCTCCCACTCTCACATGAGTTGGCATGACATTACCACATCTCTATCTCAATCTCTCAAAAAATGAACAATCTCATACTAGCCAATACACCGTGCGACCGCTGAGAACACCTACATGTGGGAGCTCTATACTAGAAACTCAATATGAGTCAGCATAGAGACATCAACCCAAAATGAACAGAAATAGTGTCTCATGTACCCAAACCCATCTAGCTACATCAGTCCAAAAACATCTCTAATCCCTCAAAGAGCATGTTTGACTCTCCTAGGTCTCGCATTATATTCACCCAATCAGTATCCCATAAAGAGCGATGTGAGTTGTCGACAGTGAATATAGAGTAGAGATGTAGAACTAGATGATCTTCCCTTTACCCTCATATCATTCAATTTGAAATTGACCGCTTTCCCAGTAATGTCCCTTAAAGCCGAATCATACATGACCGCAGGCAACATATCAAAGTAGCTGAACATCAACTCCTCATCTTATGACACAGTCAAAGGTCACAAAAGGCACAAAGTGAAGTCATTTAGGGAAAAATGACTTTTAGGACTCACACGGTGAAGAAGCAGGGATCCATTCTTTCACCTCGCTAACGGGTCGATAAGCACATGCAGTACGAATGCATGTTATAGTGGAGTAACTCTTCCAAAGAGTGATGTTAAACTCACACACTACACAGATCTTAGTTTAGTCGCTCTTAAGCGCACAAGTCGCTTCCTAGCGTCTAACTCGAATTCTCTATTTGCTCGCCTCTCAGGCATCAAATGAGATCTCGCATCTAGCTATCCATAACAGGCACATCATGGAAAAGTGGGTACTTTCATATCCATGGTCGGTCTCTAACAAGACCTCATCTTGGCTCCAACCAAAGCGACATAGCTAGTGGATAATTTTAGCTTCTCTATTTGCTCCAAATACAATAAGCCACTAGTCTTATCCTTACTCGCTACCTAGCGCTAAGGGCAATTGCTCGTGTGAGTGAGCCAATCTTGCCTGTTAACATCAATTTAATTATTTTGTGTATGCTAATTCACAAATCATTGCAAAAAGTAGTAAACATAAATGTGTAATAGAAACAAATATGAATACTAATGGCATAAATATCCCCAAAAAAATATGAGTTCAACTGAATACACATAAAAATATCACCACCTACGTAGTCCTAAAGCCCTAACATGAATAAGATAAACATCTCTAGCAATGGGCTTAGTCAAAGGGTCCGCAACCAGGCGACTTGTAGGGATGTGCTCCAGGATCACTTCTTTCTGCGCCACAATGTCTCTGATAAAGTTGAACCTCACATCAATGTGTTTGGTTCTGCCGTGGTATTTAGGATCCTTAGCGTAAGCGAGTGCAGTTATGCTGTCACAATGGATAGTCACAGGGTCTGAAGTGTGTGTGACAACATCCAAATGCTGAAGGAATCTCCTCAACCAAACGGCTTCTTGAACGGCAGATGAACAAGCCACAAACTTAGCCTCCATAGTCGATAAGGCGATACAGGATTGCTTCTTACTGCTCCAAGAAATAGCACCATCGCTAAGCATGAAAGCATATCCTGAATTAGACTTACGCTTATCTAAGTCTCCTCTTCAGTCAGCATCACAATAGCCAACTAGATGTAGATTTGAACTTTGGTAGCAAAGTGTGTAATCTGCAGTCCCTCTAAGATATCGTAATAGCCTCTTAACTGTTTTCCAATGAGCTGGTCCTGGGTTGGATTGGTAACAACTCACCAATCCGACTACATAACAAATGTTAGGATGCATACACATCATAGCATACATCAAGCTTCCAACAGCATTTGCATAAGGAACACAGGCCATCTTTTCATTCTCTTCTTGAGTCTTGGGACCCATATCAAGGCTTAGGCTCTCGCCTTTTGCAATAGGAGTGTCAATGGGTTTGCAGCTCTGCATCTGGAATCGCTCTAGGATAGTCTTAATGCAAGTCTCTTGAGACAAACCAAGAAGTCTCTTAGAGCGATCCCTAAGGATCTTAACACCGAGCACATAGCTCGCCTCACCCATGTCCTTCATCTCAAATGTAGAGAACAAGTACATTTTAGTGGTGACAATCATCTCCTTGTCATTTCCAGCCAATAATATGTCATCTACATATAATGACAATATCAGAAAAATGTCCTTGGACCGCTTAACGTACACACAGTGATCTTCATCAATCATCGTAAACCCATTAGAAACAATGGCTTGATGAAATCTCAGATTCCACTGTCTGGATGATTATTTTAAGCCATAAATAGATCGTTGAAGCTTGCAAACTTTGCGCTCCTGACCTACTGCCACAAAGCCTTCTGGTTGATCCATATAGATCTCTTCATCCAATTCTCCATTGAGAAATGCAGTCTTAACGTCCATCTGATATAGCTCTAAGTCCAACTGAGCTACTATGGCCAGGATTAGGCGAATAGAGGCAAACCTTACAATTGGTGAAAAAGTTTCCTCATAGTCCACACTCTCTAGTTGGGTGTAACCTTTCGCCACTAGGCGAACCTTATACCTTTCTATGGAACCATCCGCCTTGCGCTTGATTTTGAGAACCCATTTGTTCCCAATAGACTTGCACCCTGGCGGCAAATTAACCAAGTCCCAGACATGATTTTTCTTCATAGACTCTATTTCTTCATCCATTGCAGTACTCCATTCTTTACTAGCAGGGGATGAGAGAGTCTCTTTGAGATTCTTAGGCTCCATCTCATCACTCGGAGTAATCATGAATGCTTCCCCTTCAATCTCAAAATGACGACGGGGTATAGCTCCACGTTTGCTTCTACGTAGTTGAGAATCCTGAGAATCCTCATCCATTGGATCTAATCCATGGGTAGGTAGATCGCTCTCACTGTCCCTAGGAGCTTGAGGGATTATCTCCTCATTCTCTACTAGGCTACTAGGTGCACCTTCAAGTAGATCCTCCATCTCATAGAGTTCTACTTCTCTAGTTACCTCACCTTTGCTAGGGAAATCCTCCTCTAGGAAATCCACATCTCGTGACTCAATTTCAGTCACACTTCCATCTTGATGCTCCCCAACAAACACATAGCCCTTAGAATGCTCACTATAGCGAATGAAGATACACTTCCATCTAGTCGTTGTGTATGCTACTCAACATAGTAAAACGCGCACACCGATCTTTGTTACGCCAAGTCTGAAAGACTTCAAGATCACGACGATGTTGAGCTGTATTGCCCTGCTCTGGCTCAACCATCACTTGTTCAAGTGTGGTCAATACTTCTTGCTCATTGAGGATGTATTGGATCTTACGGCGCCATATATCATAATTGTCGCCATCCAATTTCTCTCCCTTAGTTAAGTCTGCCACCACTGTCTTAGCAACCATTTCTACATACAAAGTAAACAAATGCGCAGGGGATATTAATGATAGCAACACAAAAAATTATTTTGTAGCAAAAGAATCTAAATTAAATAATGATAATTTTACACGTCTCAAGATCGAAAATTTGCTATGCTTGTAATTATCTCTTGCGCCTCTAGTGATAATTATCAAAATTTAATTTAATTCCATGCGCAAAAAACAATCAATCTCCCACTACTTATGGCATATACAAAACATGATAAATTCCATACAATAGCATCTTAATGTAAATATACAAATAACTCATGCTATATTCATTTAATAATGAAATTCAAATAAATAAATAAAAAGCTAATCATGCTTCTTTAATTGCAACATATTACAAACCCAAAAAATATGCTGTATTCAATATTCAGATTATGCCATAATAAAAAGTACATTCTGAAATTTTTGAAATTTTCTGGAATTCTAAATAACTAATAAACACACAAAAAATTAGAAATAAAAAATTCCAGAATTTGATAAATTGAAAAAAATATACCAGTAAACAGTAAAACATTTCAGAAGTGTACAATAAAAATTTCAACCCCAGAAAATTATTCATGCAATACTAGAAGCATTTTAAAGCATAAATAATGAATTATTCTCACAGAAAAAATACTTTTTATTTTCATAAAAATTTCAAAATTTTACAGAACATGAAAAATTTAATTCTGAGTCTAACAGTACTAACTACGCATAAAACAAATCTATAACGAACTATTTATGACCATTTAACGCGATTCAGAATTAAAAACAAAACAAACAGTGCCTTATGCATCAGCAGCCAAGCTAGCCAAGGAAAACGGCGCAGCTCAGCGCACGTCGCGCGGACGGTGCGCGCGTCGCAGCGCGTGTAAGCCGCTCACAGCGTCGGGTGGCGCGTGCGGACCACGCGCCGCCTTCCAGGGTGTTTTTTGGTCCAATTTTGGTACTGCCAGACTCCTTTTTCCAAAATAGAATCATTTATGGTATTAAAAATGACATTAATGAACATAAAAATAGGGTTTTTTATGCTCTTAATTTAATGAGAGTTGACATTTTCCTCCTTTATAAATATTCATGTATATAATGTGTACATACACATAAAAATATACACATGATTAAAGAAAACACGAAAATACCCATTCATGCTCTAATACCAATGTAAATCTAAGGTAAAACGCAACGGATGAAAAGTTTTCATAATCATACATTTTCAGTAGAGTCTGAATTGCAGGATCTCGTGGGTAAATCACGTGCTTCTAGGAAGTGAACAACCAACCCAACAGTGGAGTGATATTATAAAATGAATATCACCCACACAAATCACAGTGCAAAATGGCTTGATCGTTGTTTTTGGGAGAGAGACAATATATGAGAAAAAACATAAAAAAACATACGATATTTTTCTCTTAATCACCCATATCCCATATCATATCAGATATATAGGATAATATCTCATCTATCCATATCAGTTAATGATAGATATGGATATCCTGAGTGGTTGTCCAAGTAAGTTTTGAATTCAAATTCAAACTTACATGGATAAGGTTCAAAAGGTTCAAAGGGTTATGCCACATAGGCGCCCAATTTCTAACATGAGTTGATGCCAAGGCTAACCCCACTTCATCCTTTGGAGAAATTTTACCTTTAATCAGCGTAAAATCAGTAAAGCAATGTGGTTTACAGAAAAATTACGTTGTGTCTGTTCTTGATTGTCGCCTACACCCAATAATTATTAGGTATAGTTTGTTGCAGTACTCTTTTTTTTGGGTGAATAAGTTTGTTGCAGTACTGAATACAATGAAATATGGATACTTCTAGAAAGAAGTCATATCCAAACATAAATTATTGCTTGATCTTGTTCAAAGGTTGTTTTGTAGGAATGTGCATTAAATTATTGTTTTTCTTTTCAAGATTTCATAACTGTCTTTGTTGAACTTGGTGTTTCATATCCTGATACTATATCTCATAATTCCAAAATATTGTTAGGATTAAGAACACTCAGAAATCAATCACACAGAAAAGAGACAAGATATTTACGTGGTTCGGCAATAGCCTACGTTCACGGGAGAGATATCCACTATAGAATTTTCTCGGAGGGAGTTTACAACACTCACACCTCTCTCTCTATAGCACTCTCACTCACAGATTATGCTATTTACTTTGTCTTTCTCTTTTTGATAATCTAACTCAGCTCACCTCTTCCCTTTTTATACACAAACGGGAGGGAACAAAGTCAAGGAAGAGGAGTAATTGGGAGGACTGCCACTTGCCATCTCCCCTCCTACTTCTTGACTTGGAGAGCCAACCAACCAACCTCCAACTACTCCATGTGGGTTGGAGTTAACGATTCTCCCCTTCCACGCCCATATGGATAACTGACTTCGTACTTAAAGTCCATCCCAGTCAGATTCTCGCAAATTTTCAGTTTGTCTCTGGTGACAACCTTGGTCATCATGTCAGAAGGATTCTTGTCCGTGTGAACTTCATTAGCTTCATCAGCTGCTTTTCCATCACTTCTATCCAATGATACCGGACATCAATGTGCTTTGTACGTGAATAATACATGGAATTCTTGCTCAAATGAATTGCACTCTAACTATCACCATGTACCTTGTACTCTTCCTGCTGTAGACCCAATTCTTGGAGAAACCGTTTTAACCACAACATTTCCTTTCCAGCATTTGCGGCAGCAATGTACTTTGCTTTTGTTGTAAATAAAGCAACACACTTTTGTAGTTTGGATTGCCATGAAACAGCTCCTCCTGCAAAGGTGAATAAAAATCCTGATGTAGACTTTCTACCATCAAGATCACCCGATATATCAACATCTGTAAAACCCTCCAAAATTGGTTCAGCTCCTCCAAAACATAGACACATCTTTGAAGTTCCCTTCAAGTACTGAAGAATCCATTTGACGACCTCCCAATGCTCCTTTCTTGAATTGGTGAGGAATTTGCTCACAACGCCAACTGCGTGAGTTATATTTGGTCGGTCACACACCATTTCATACATCAAACTTTCTACAGCAGAGGAATAGGGGATTGTCTCAATTTCTTTCCGTTTAGAGCTGGTTGTGGGACACGAACGCTTTGTCACCTTGAAATGGTTGGCCAGTGGTGTGCTGATTGACTTGGCATCTTTCATGTTGAATCTTTCAATATATTTCTCCTTTGACAGCCATATCTTCTTGGCTTTCCTGTCACGAACAATCTTTATGCCCAAAATCTGTTGTGCTAGGCTTAAATTCTTCATGTCAAAATACTGCGACAAGTCTTTTTTCAAATTGTTGATCATAGCAATATCATGTCCGATGATTAGCATATCATCGATATACAACAGTAGGATGATGAAGTTTCTATCAGAAAATCTTCGGAAATATACACACTGGTCTGTTACTGTTCTTGTGAACTCGTGATCCACCATGAATGAATCAAACTTCTTGTACCATTGTCTCGGCACCTGCTTCAGGCCATAAAGACTCTTCTTTAGTTTGCAGATTAGGTTCTGTTTCCCTTAACTTCAAATCCTTTTGGTTGTTCCATGTAGATCTCTTCTTCTAAATCACCATGGAGAAAGGCAATTTTGACATCCATCAATACCTCTAGATTCAAGCGAGCTGCTAATTCTAGAGCTACTCGAATGGAAGTCATCTTCACAACTAGGGAGAAGATCTCATCAAAATCAATTCCTTTCTTCTGCCCAAAACCTTTGATTACCAAGTGAGCTTTATGCTACAGTATTTTACCGTTGCCATCTTCTTCAATTTGTACACCCATTTGTTTTTCAATGCCTTCTTGCCCTTTGGAAGTGAAACAAGTTCATAAGTGTGGTTCTTCTGCAAAGAACTCATCTCCTCCTTCATGGCTTGTATCCAACAATCTTTCTCTGTATGACTCTTTGTTTTCGAAAAACTCTCAGGCTCCCCCTCATCAGTAATTAGAATATACTGAGAAGCGGGATATTTTGTTGATGGCACGGCAACTCTTCTAGATCTCCGCAGCTGAGGCCCGGTTGCCTCTGATTGAGGGGGTTGCTACCCCTGCTCAACACCCTCTTCATTTGGGTCTTCATCTTTTTCCTCCTGATCCTCAATTTCTAGCATAGGATCCTACAACTCTGGCACTTCTTGTTGCACATCATGACATCTAGCATTTTGTGATGGCTCGGGAGATGGGAACAAGTCTAGAGTGATGACATCTCTAGACTTTGCAAATTTCTCAAAATATGTAACTGTCTAGTCTTCCTGGAACACATCTCTTCTCCTGATCATCTTCATGTTCACTGGATCCCATAACTTGTACCCAAATGTTGCATCTGCATAGCCCACAAATATACATAGAGTGGACTTGTCATCAAGTTTCTGTCTGTTTTCCTTGGAGATGTGTGAATGCCTTACACCCGAAGACTCTCAAGTGAGAATATGATATCTTTCTTCTAGACCAGACTTCTTCAGGTATCGCAAAGTGCAACGGGTCCGAAAGTGACCTGTTGATGAGATAACAGGCTGTACGGATAGCTTCAACGCAGAATGACTGACAACTTTGCCATTCTGAGCATGCATCTGACTCTTTTAACAATAGTGCGGTTCATCCTCTTTGTCACACCATTGTGTTGTGGGGTACCGAAAACTGTTGTCTCGTGACAGATACCTCTGCTTGCACAATATGCTTCAAAAGCATTGGAAGTGTATTCGCCACCATTGTCTGTGCAAAGACACTTCAACTTCTTCTCGGTCTTTCTTTCCACCATTGCATGGAACTCCTAAAAGTGTTGAAATACTTCATCCTTCGTCTTTAGGAAATACATCCACAACTTCTTTGATGCATCATCAATGAAAGTTAGAAAATACTTGCAGCCGCCAAGTGACTCCACTTTGATTGGGCCACAAACATCCGAGTATACCTATCATGACCCGAACCTGCCCCTAAAAGTTTGGGTCATAATTGGCCAGTAATCCATAGATTACCGAAGGCCTCAAACGATCATATAGATTATTTATGCTTATGGGGCCATAAACGGAAGCATATAGTAAGGAGAAATCCATTGAGCTGTGCCAATCATGAGCAAAATCATAGAGTTAACCACGTAACATAATAATATATATATACATGCCCATCAAAAATATAAGAGCTAGAGAAAAGTCGTATATAATGTTTACAGCCTAAGACCATGAAAGCAAAAACATAATAGGGTCAAAGTGTGGTGTGAGCCAAGACAAAATTTCGTCTCAGAGGCATGACTTGATTGGGTCACAAAAGGCTCTTGAAGCTAACTTTAGGGGTGTGTTCCATGCTGCTGATCACCTACATGTGCATACATAAAGTTGGGTGAGCGAAGTTCAATGAGTAATAATGTAGTAAAACAGTGTAAGTAAATGATCATAAGGTTCTCTCAATATCCATAATCATATAAACCAAGCGGCCTTAAGCCCAAGCATTTAACAAGCAGCCTCGGGCCCAATCATATGTCAAGCGGCCTCGGGCCCAATTATAACCAGCGGCCTCGGGCCCAATTATTTAACAAGCGGCCTCGGGCCTAATTATTTAACAAACGGCCTTGGGCCCAATCATTTGGCACATGTCATATAATATCAATGAAGTTTCATCATTTCCAATCAATTCATAATGTTGGCACCAATCACCATTCATGGTTCAAGATACGGAACAAAGAATATAAGTGTACTATATTACTACTCACAGTGCATTTGGTCTTGCGGCGTTGCCTCCGGCACTCAACCTACACAAAACATGTCACATACACATCCAATAAATCATTTGTTTTAATTCATACACTTTTCTTTAATTTCTCTCAAGTGTTCAATGCTAAACTTCTCTACATGTGAATCGCATACAACGCATGTTCCAAAGATGTACCTTAAACAGCCCTAAATGTTTATAACTTAAATTAATGTTTCCTACAATAGTTTTATATGTTTTTCATTGAACATATCATGTTTACTTATTTAAGATTTAAGGATATAGCAAGAAGCGAAAGAAAACTAAGTAAGGATAGGAATTGGCATGAAATAGATAAAAGAAAATAAGTAGCCTTCACTAACTTGAGGATATCTATTTGTGGACTCAGAATTTGGGTGTGAGACCACAACCATTAGAAACCAGACTTCGAGGGCTTGAATTTAGGCTCAAGAATCGCTTAAAACGGAGTCCGAATGAAGGAGATATGCTTTTTTAAAGTTGGGTTGAAACAGAGGTTCCGCACGACCAGAAGTTTTCACCGCTCGTGCGGCCCAAATTTGCCCGAGCGGAAAAACAGACTGCTTGAGCTCCCAAGGAGCATAATCAAAACTTCTTTTTTTCTTCATGTTCTGGTCATGTGGTTCGGGCAAACTTAGTTCGAAAATGGAAAAAAAAATGCCAAACCTTCCAACTCATTTCCAAGATCAAATTTATGTAAAAACAACTCAAAAACATGATATCTAAGCATGATACAAGTGTAATTCTACATTAAACATACCAATCTTGCATCAACAACAATTCCATGGTCTCATCTTTTTCCTATATTTTTCATTACATAAACAAATTCAAAGTATATAAACCATGAATAATCTTACAACAGAACTTGTTTCCATAGATCATCTAAGGTTTGTTTCATGGGTCAATCACAAGAGTGGACTTAAATGAACAAAGATGGAGACATTAGGGTTCAATCTCATGCCTTGAGCTCAAATCACTATATAACTCAAAACCCTAGCTCAAACCCCTAATCTCTTCTTGATTTCTTGACAAAGATGAGTTAGAATCAAAGTTTGTGAGTGATTTTCCATACCTTAGTTCAAATCTGTGGCTTGCCCCTTGATTTCCTTCAAATCCTTAGCTTTCTCTTTTTCCTCTCTCTCTAACTCACACTATAGAGCTCTTAAGCACAATAAGGAACACAAGAGGCCAACATATATGTGACTTAGCTTTAAAAAATTCCAATTTAATCATTAAGAATCGTAATTTTTCAAAAACTCACTAAAGGCTCTAAAAATCATGCTAATCATAGGTATGAAGTCGGTTTTTGTTTATCGCGCCTCTACGGCTCCCAATTTCAGTTCAAAGTTCCAATTATAAAAGATATTCTTACTTTCAATAGATATTTTTTCAAATTCACATATTTCCCATACTTAAACTTGCAAATTTATATCAAACACACGATCACATAAATAATTAAGCATAGTACGGGTTGGGTTATCACAATACCATACTGAGCACTTCTGTTTTTCTCTTGCTCGTTGAACTAAATGATACTCGATGCTACTTGCTATAAAGGCAATGATCACACGGCTTCAGGGCCCTCCCTTTGGATAAAAGTATCTTAGATTGCTTTGCCAACAGATGCAATCCCTTCTCGCTCATATGAGCTAGTCTTCTGTGCCATAAGTCTGGTGACTCCTTGTCTTCTATTGCATTAAGATTTCCCAGACAGATCTTCATTTGAGTCTTGTACAGTGTTGAAGATATCTCTCCTTTGGCGATTGTCAAAACTCCTCCTGTCAGCTTCCTACGGCCATTTCCGAATGTACTTGTATAGTCCTGTCGGTCCAGGGCGCTTCCGGAGATAAGATTGAAGAGCAAATCTAGAACATGCCTCACATCTTTGAGAACCAGCTTGTGTTTGACATTAATCTGAATACTAATGTCTCCAATGCCCACAATCTTCAAATAGCTAGAATTTTCATTCGAACAGTGCCAAAATCTTCAACGTTGTATGAACTGAAGAGTTCTCTGTGGGAAGTGGCATGATAAGATGCAGTTGTGTCTATCACCCACTCTGAACAATTGTGGTTAACAATGTGAAGGCAATTCTCCTCTTCACCAACTGCAAGAAGTATTTCATCAGTTGTTGTGGCTGTCGTGTTCTCATCTTCCTTTGATTTACTACTTTGACCTTTATTTTTCCATCTTGGACAGTTTCTCTTTATGTGACCCTCCTGGCCACAGTGAAAGCAAGTGAAGCTAGCATTACCTTGACTTTTATTGTATCTGGATTTACTCCTGTTATTTCATCTGTTTCTACTCTTGTTTCTTCCTCTGTCTTTTCCTCTATTTTTGTCTCTGCCTCTATCTTCTATGACAAGAGCATGAGATTGATTATCTCCTATGTTTTACCTCTTCATCTCTTCATTGTACATGGCGTCTGTAACCATGCTCATGGTCAGCTTCCTCTCTGGTGCATAGTTACTAAGAGAAACCATCAACGTCTCCCAGCTGTCCGGTAAAGAACTGAGCAGTAGAATGGCTTGCATTTCATCATCCAAGTGCATCTTGACGGTTGCAAGTTGATTCACCCGATTCTTGAATTCGCTGGCGTGCTTGGCGACAGACACACCATTCTTCAACTTCAGATTTACAAGCCTTCTTATCACCAAGGCTTTGTTTCGGATGGTCTTTGACTAGTACATTCCTTTTAACATTGTCCAAAAGACATATGCATCTGTCTCCTGGGCAATATGGTGGAACACACTGTGGTCTATCCATTGTCTGATACAACCGACAGTTTTCCGGTTCATCTTTATCTAGTCTTCATCCTTCACTTCTTCCGGTTTAACCCCTTTTAGAGCAATAGGGTCAAACAAGTCTTTATAATATAGGATGTCTTCCATCCGTGACTTCCAGATTGCATAATTGGAAGGATTCAACTTCATCATGGATCCTGAAGTTGATGTAGATTCCTCCATTGTCTTCTTATTTTTCACAGAAACTATTACTCAAAAAGCTGACCGTACGGATCTCTCCGGAATACTCCAAATAGTTAGAAACCACTATTGGATTGTCAAAATCAAACTTCAAATGGCTCAGATCTAGCCAAAATAAGTTCGACGGTTCAGATCTGTGGATGTATCTTAGTCTCGTAGCACTGGATAATCCCTGTGCTTTTGGGTCGGGTTGGGTCAACCTGACGGGTTAACTAGTCAATTGGGGCGTGATGGCGTGGCAGACATGTGGCACTGCTTTAGGTTGACGTGGCAGTGACATTACTATCACACACTGAAGACTCTCATTTTTCCTTCTACCGCGCGTCTGGCGCGTCTTTGCGATTGAGATGACGCGCTGGCATACGTAACGGCGTGTGAAGCGCGTGCCTGCAATTGGGATTCACTCGCCTTCTTTGGGTGGTGCGTAAGAGTGTGTGGAGCCTCATCTGGGACTCTGCTTTGTAGTTCTGGATTTCTCTTGTCAGAGCTTTCTCTCAATATGCTCAAAAGTGAATTTCGAGCAACTTGATTTCTAGCAGTTTCGAAAAACACACCTTGTTTTTTTTGAAAAATCAACCAACGAGGTTTTGATACCACCTGTTAGGATTAAGAACACTCAGAAATCAATCACACAGAAAAGAGACAAGATATTTACGTGGTTCGACAATAGCCTACGTCCACAGGAGATATCCACTATAGAATTTTCCCAGAGGGAGTTTACAACACTCACAACTCAGACTCACTCACAGATTACACTCTCTGCTTTGTCTTTCTCTTTCTAATAATCTAACTCAGCTCACCTCTTCCCTTTTTATACACAAATGGGAGGGAACAAAGCCATGGAAGAGGAGTAATTGGGAGGGTTGCCACCTGCCATCTCCCCTCCTACTTCTTGACTTGGAGAGCCAACTAGCCAACCTCCAACTACTCCTCCATGTGGGCTGGAGTTCACAAATATTGGGACATGATCTGCCATGACATGTTCTTGAGCGAAAAACCTCAATTAGTCCATAGTTTGCCTTGTTGAAAGTGGCTGTTCAATTGTAAATGATATATTGAAATTGGATTTATTTCATTATGTATGAAAATAGACACATTAGTGGTCAACCTCACCCTGGATGTAATGGAATGTTAAAACTTGTCTTTAGGACATTTGGACTGCCAAAACCAGTAGTAGGGATCAACATCACTTTCCTATTTGGCACATTACAAAGTTGGGATGGTGAGAATCTGTATTTGAGTGGAATAAAATACCCAATAACAAGGTTGGTTACTTTAATAAAACATGAATTTGGCAGTCATGGACTTACTTGACCAGAGTGTACATAAGATGAGCATGATCTTATAAAATTATTCTGCAATTTGCAAGCAAAAATCATGCTATGGAGGCATTGAAGAACACACATGAAGTCCCTTAAACACAAAGCTTTCATAACCACCCAAGTTGATAAGGATCATTGCATGCCTTAGATTGTTATTGAAATATATTTAACTACATATTCTTACAATCGTAAACTGTTTTTCCTATCCTCATAATACGATAGAATTATGAGGTTATTAGGCATTTATTTATTTATATGTATGCTTATTTTTGAAATATCTTTTACACCCAAAATTTCCTTGTAATAATTTAGTTATTTTGTAATTTCAGACGTCGTGGAATATATTGCTCGTACCATAGATCGGTAAGGTTAAATTTCTTAAATCTTGTCTGGGCCATTAGTCTGAAGCAAACTTACTAACTTTTGCTTCCTCTTTTCAATTTTCTTTATAGAAAGCATCTGAAAAGTACTCCATTACGCGAACGGAACTCAAGGGAGGGTAGGTAACCTGGTTTTGTCATTGAAATATTCTAAAAAATGTGCAGAATGTGGAGTTGTGTTTTTTAATTTCTTCTAGTAATTATCCAATGGAACTTTTAATCTCAGGAATTTGAGAACAGCCTTCAGGAATCCTTTTAAGCCAGAAGGAATTTACATGGTTGATCCTCTAGCTGACAGAACAAATTTAAGAAAACAATTGCAGCCGGCGAAATTGTTGTCTGTAGAAGAATTGAAGAAGGCTTTAAGGTTTGTCCAATTATCCTGGTTATCTTGGCTCATTCTGATGCGCTTTTTGGTCGCAAACAAACATGCACTATTTGATTGCCAAGAAAAACATGTCTGTTCATTCTCTTACCTACCAACTTGAGCATAAAGTTCCTCTGTGTCACCCTTTAGCCTTTTTGAAATGTTTGTTGTCATTTGATTGTTCAATAGGTTTTTAATTGGTTCTAATAGACTCTGTACTTTACTGGAATGAATAGCAATGCAGGCAAAGTAACAACGAATGCCCACTCACAAGGAATAAGATTTCTCACTGAAGTTGCAGGTTTAACATTGTACCTGTTCTCTGCAGTTGAAAAATATGATCCTATTTGATTCAAGCTCATCCATTTCTTTACTCTGATTATAGGTCAATTCGGTCCAAAACCTATAGATAGAGCTCATGCCTTGCCGAAATTACAGAGCTCAGAGAAGAGGTGAATGAAGCAACCTTTTTTTTACCTTTTCTATCTGCTATTTCTTAGAGTTTTCAATTTCACTGAAGGTTTGTCAATTATTTTCCAGGTTATCATCGACTGAGAGGTCGGATACACATGCAGTCAGAAGTCAACAAACAAATGCAAAACGAATTAAAAGGGTGCAGGGGCAACCTGCACCTGAGAAACCGAAGGAGGTTAGAGAAAAAATGATTGAATTAGAATGTTATAGCTCGGATGAAGAAATGTGAGACTTCCTTATTAACCCCCTTTATGACTTGGTGTAATTGAGCATTCTACTTGTGGAAAGAACATGACACAAGTTATAATTCTTGGTGGCATTGCTCTTTGTTGAAGTTTCGAGAAAAATAAAGATCCATCCAATGGTTTTCTTCTTTTTTATTTATTTTTTAATCATTGGTTCACTAGGGCTTGTATCCACCATTGGACACTTAATGCACCTATGTAAGTGAAAAAGATTGAGAAACTGTATAGCAGTTTAGCTTGAGTATTGAAGCTTACAAATATGTAATGTTTTTAAACCACCTCCTTGTGGAGAATTTTGGCTGCTTTTAAAAAAGAAAAAAGAAAAAAAAAGGTCTAATATGTTGATCAAATTGCTGTTTTAAGGTGACTTCCATTGTTGAAATGATATGTATATGTTATATCTGGTTACAAGCTTACGATTGACACACTGAGTTTGCTTTTATGTATACATGCACACATAGATATATTTCTTTTCTTAGAATATACTCCAAGTTCCAATTGCATGCTGGAAAAACAAATGAAAAGAGATGAAAACTTATTAGAATCTCAAAATTGATTTTGATCTGAGTATATTTTCCATGATATCTGTGCATTTAAGGAGTGAATATCGAAGGGGTGAGAATGTGAGTCAATGATTATGCTGGATGTGTATCTAAATAATTTTTCTTGTGGGATTTTAGCCATTTCTTTTAAGAATGTGTTATTTCATATCATGTGTACACATGCCATCTTGAGAAGCTGCAACGTCATGTTTTCTTGCTTTGTTCTCACTTCTAGTTAGGTAGTAACATCTGAAATGCCCTTTGAATTAATCAAACTCATGCACTTCTTCCATAGTCAAATCCCTTGCTTTAATGGATATTACTCTTTAAGGCCTCGTTTGTTTGCAATATTAAATGGGAGATAGAAATTGGGGAATATGTGGAATCCATCAAATTTTTAATCTCATATTTGATTGTAGGATATGAAAGAGGATTAAATGTGGGCAAGATCTGGATGTGCATGTTTTTTAGTTTATTGTTTGTTTAGCCCCGTATTAAAATTCTGGATATCATTAATAATTAAGTAATAGTATAGGGATTATGGTATTACGCATATCTGGATTATTTTTCTCTTTCATCCAATGGTAAAAAATAATTATATATATTTTTTGTTCCATCCTAAATAAACATAACACTCGGCTTCCTCTATCTAATCTTTAATCTCATCTAGTTATCCCATGATATAACTTATCCCTCATAATCTTTTTATATATCTAATCTTTCATCCCATTTAATCCATGGTATAACTTGTTTTCCACAATCCAATCAATAATCATAATCTCATTCATAATCCTATCAGTAATTCTTTCATATCCACAGCTATAAAAAAATAATTTGACAATCCAACGTGCCCTAAGTGCATTGAATCCATCCACAGAACATCATGTGCAATTTTGGCATCATGGAAGTAAAGTCATATAGGTTTTTCCCCTTTCAAGTAATGAACAACCTATTATAATCACAGCTTTACAATATTTAATTATCAACTAAAGATTTAATGGCTTTCAATGGTTTGAACTTGAAGTTAAACTTTCATGGAAGGTCAATAATGCAGTTATAACTGTCTCTTCTTTCCCCCAAAAGAAAACTTCAGGGGAGGCAAGACAAGTTTAGATGCTGAAGTATTCAAACCAAAATGGAATCTAGTTATGGACATTTTGTCCACTACACTGACTTGTAATCACCTAAAATTTAACATCATGGCAAAATCTGATCTTTTTGGTGAGCCATCAATTTTTTATCATATGCTTGGCTACTAAGTCTAAAACTACAAATGATATGAATTTTTACATGTTTCTCTAACTACATGGATGTATAGTTTCTCAAGTTATAAGCAGAAGTTGTATTATCATAGACTTGCAAAATATTAAAAATATTATTTGTACTTTTAATTGCACGACACAAGTTAGTGAGCATGTTTGGTGTAACTTTCTCAAGTTGAAAGTTGATAATCAAAAAGTAAAAATTAAAAGCATTCCTTTCTCTAATTTGCATTGTAAATAAATACGCTAACTCAAATTTCCAAAATAAAAAAGTTACAAGGAACTCAATAAATTGTACTAAACAGAACTAATTTGATATATCTTTGTTAGGTTTTGCTTCAATCTTATAGAAGTAATCCAAATTGAAAGGTAGGGGCCATGGTATCTCAAGATAGAGGCAGATACACAGAAATTGATATAGAAGGCAGTTGAAGGTTGGTCATCCATGCACATGGAGTTGGTGTGAACACTCTCCATGTGCACCCCTAATTTTGTTTTTTCGTACATTTGTAGTGTTACCAAAAAGTGGAGTACTTTTAAAAAATAAGTATATTATGTTAAAAATTTCCTTTAAACAATGTTATTAGGGATTGGTGGCGGTGGCCTAGGTTTGGCCTCCAAATCTCTTGCAGGGTGCATTGTAATTAGATGATGTCTTACATGATGTTTTATTAGGTAGAAATAATACAAAATATAGATCTAGGCTAGTTGTTAGGTAATGTTGATTAATCATGAAAGCAACTTTCCACTGTAACAACTAATTGACTTATCAGAAGGTTGCTTGTATGCCACGTGTCCGATCTTATGTATATCTCAAATAATTAAATTAAGGATTAGTTAGCAGCTTTGGAAGGTGATTTGTTTATGCATTTTTGCCCTGGTTTATTTGGTCTATGGACTCTTACCCTCTCAACCACCACCTTTTCTTTAGATTATTCAAATAGTTGTATTATGAACATAGAAGATTTTTACAGAATGCAATACTTATATGAGATAAAGGGTGAAGTTTATTATGTAGAGTCTACCATATGCGAAATTCATCATTTATTTTACATTTGTATCTTATTTTGTAAAAATTTTCTATAAACTTGTATTTACTCTTATTCAAGAAAGGACTTGGGGGCAGTTCACAAGTCACTGCCTGATTGACACTGACTTTGATGAGTTCACATGGTTAATTACAAGAGGTTATGCTAACAAACCCATAGCACATTTTTTCCATTAGTGATTTCCCCTTGAAAACCAAGAAACCCCATTTAGCCCCACATGTTGATTCTATTTTTTGCTTCCTAAAGAAGGTAACCTATTGTTTATTTTTTTGGACCATTTAAGTACATTGCTTTAGCTTCTTCTATTGGCTGGATATATTATCAATGTAATATTTTCAAAAGATTAGATAATTATTCATATTTGAAATATCTAATCCTTGTGTTGTACATCACATACCACTAGAAGCTTTGGAAGAAAGTCCGTAACATATCATAAGATGAATTTTATTATCTTTTCCATCTATGTGAATTCATGAATTAAATCGTCATAAATATACTTATTATGATTGTATGAATTCGCATAAAAGGTGAGGAAATGGTGAAATTCATGTGGGTATGTATGCTATTGTGTCCAATAAGTGTGATTGTGTTATCTTAAAATTCATCACTCGGATCATAATTTATAAGTATGATATTGTCATATTATTTTTGAAACAATTTTAGTATAAAAAGTCAAATAATTTAGCATTTTCCTTTTAAGGTAAAACTGCATATGCCGACAAGTTCCTACATTGATCACCATTTTTATTACTACCCCTCATCAACTCCTGTTTTTGTAACTCATGGTAGGTGAAATGAACGAACATTGCATGGTCAATACCCAAAGTCCACCTCTGAATTCATCAGCAATATGGAAATTTTAATATAAGCTAATAAAGTTGTTAAATTAAGACTATGATGTTTATTTGTCAAGTCATTAGGTTTCCAACATCACTCAATCAATTTCAAATTTAATCATAATTTATGGCTAAAATGTTTGGTGAGTCATCCTCAAGGTGGGCCTTGGCTCTAGTAGAATGATGGGGGAGGAGCATCATGCTGTATGAAATTTTTGTATATAAAATTTATTTTATTTTTTATTTTTTTTATCAGCATGTATTTTTTGTTTGTACAATACTATCCTACTAAAAAATATTTATGGTAGGTTTGGACTTCAAATTTATAGATGGAAAGAAAAAGGAAAGATATATGTGAAAAGAAAATGAAGTACTGATTAGGACTAGCCTAGTAATTAAACTTTTCTTTATTTTTTCCTTTGTTATGAGAAATTTAATATTCAAACATATCTAAGAGTGTAAAAATGACTCGCGGCCCGGGGTGGGCTCGGTTTGTTTAGGCCCGTTTGGGCCTGGGCTCGAGTCCAGCTCGAGCCCTTGGGCTTGGGCTATCATTTTGAAGCCCTACTTGGCCTGTGGACCCGGTCCGCCTAACCCAGCTCATCGGCCCACTTAAGGCCCACTCAAGGCCTGGGCTGCCCGAGGTCTAATGTTTTTTTTAGTAAAAAATAATAAAATTTTGATACAAAAAATTTAAAAAAACAAAAAAAAAAATTGGCAGGCTTGCCCAAGTTCGAGGCCAGGCCAAGGCCTACCGGCTTGGCCTAAGGCCCGAATGCCCTTGGGCCTGGGCCTAATTGTTTTGGCCTGTGGCTCGGCCCGAATTTTAGCTGGAGCTCGTAAGACTCGACATGGGTCGAGCCAGGCTGGGCCAAATATACACCTCTAAACATATCATTAAAATATTACTCAACTTAATATGAGAGTTTGGAATTTCTATTGCTTTCTCCCACATGACAATACTGCATAATATGCTATCTACACCAAACAATGCCCTCAAAGCAAAAAATCAACCTACTTTATAAAGAAATTTTAGAAAGTGAGCCTTTTATAAACTATTTTGAAGCAAACACACCATAGTTGGGGTGAGTTTTTCAATATCCCACTTTCCATGGGAGATATTAACATTTGCACAAGAAAAGAATGACATTGGTCAAGTAATTAAGCAATGTTGAACCTAAAATGGTATGGCTTAATTTTGTAAGAAATACTATAAATTTCTTTACATAACAAGATTTATCTTTATAATTATGCGATTACAAGACGTCTAAAAACCCAAATTCTATGAAGCAAAAACGACACTTTTTGTTCTTTTATGGGGCAAAAAAGAAATTTTATTCATGTGAATTATAGAAGAATAAAGCATTGCTTTGGTAATTAATATAAGAGAATGATGGAGTGAGAGTGAGTGATGTTTTACTACAGAGGTTTTTTAGATTTGGTCTCAATTAATTTCTAACATATAATTCTTATCCCACATAAAAACATCCAATTTATTTGGAATTTATTTTGTCATTTGTCTGAATGATTGAAAATGTGAGAAATGGAGAAATATAAACAAAAGATAAGAAAAAGAACTACGGAAATAAATTATAAGAAATGGAATTATTTTAAAATCCATGTTTTGTTTTCCTTCAAAATTTATAAGATTTAGCAAAAAATAAAAGTTGCTTTATAATTTTTTTTATAAAAAAAAAAATGGTTTCCCACCAAAGTTTGACCTATGCAATTGTGACACCTCGGTTCCTTTCATTTAAATAAAAAAATGACTAATTCAAATTTGCAAACTAGAGTCAAACTCATAAAAAATCACAAATATTTTTTTTATTAATCATTTATTTGTGAGTTAAAAAAAAAAATGATTTTGTGCGACACATAAATTACCAAATGAACAATAAAAAAAGAGTGGTTAGGTTTAGAGCTATTGTGAAAAGATAGTTATAATTAATTTTTTAATTAAAAATTAATTTTTTTTTATAATTATTATTATTATTATTATAAGAAAGGAAGTAGGCTATAATTTGAAAAGTGACTTATAACCTCCTTTTCAAGAAGGAACCTTCCTTGCATATGATATAGGTGAGATTTTCAGGTTAAGCCTCATAGCTGGCTCAGAGCTGGCTCGCTCATCTCCTAGCCGTTCCTCCACTTCCCTCACTTTCTCTCTCCTCCCTCATCCAAGGTACCACTCTCTCTCTCTCCATCAATCATCAATGTGCCTGCACATTTAGGTACTCTGTAATTATCCACCATCTTACACAAAATTAAGGGTTTATAATGTAATCATGGTTAGGGTTTTGTTTGACTGATAAAAAAAGCTTCTCTCTTTTTAATGATCTTTAGATACAGATGTATTGTAATAGTTGAAGGAGACCAAGAATCAACAGAGAAAAATACAGAGGAGGGTTGTGGTGGTGAACACGTTGTTGTCTTCGCTGGAGAAGAAAGATGAGTGCTTCGAGGTTCATCAAGTGCGTCACCGTTGGCGATGGAGCTGTTGGCAAGACTTGTATGCTTATCTCCTATACCAGCAACACCTTTCCCACTGTGAGTATCAATGCTGCTTCTCTGTTTCGATTTTGAAAATTAGGGTTTTCGTTTATGCTTCTCTGTTCCTATTTAGGTTTCTTCTTCTTTTAGTTCTTTGACGAATGAGGGAAAGGGAAGCAAAATTTGGTGCATTGAATTGAGCAAGTTAGGGTTTTCTTTTCTTGGTCAATGCTACATCTTGAAGAACAAGACTTTCTAGTTTTCTGTTTGTTTTCTCTGGAAGATGGAAGGAAAAGCAAAGGGCGTTTTTTTTTTTTTTGGAGGGGGTGGGGGGTTAATTTGTGCAATTAGGGTTATTTTCTTGAAGAAATTGTCTTTTTTCATTGCTGTTTATTTGGTAAAAAGGGGAAGGAAAGGAAAGTTTTCAAGATTCAGGGTTCCATGGACTTTGATCGGTTGAAGTTATGGGTGAAATAGAAGTTCTGCTCTCAATCTTCTGGCTTTGACTATGGAAATGTTATAGACATCAAAATGCAGATTTAGTTATGTTTCATATATTGAGGAATTTCTTCACTTGATTTTGGAAGCTTGAAATTGTGAAGGTTCAGATAATTTTTAATTTTTTATGATGGAAATTTTCCTATTCGAAGTCTGAATCGACTGAACTTGGAACAGGATTATGTGCCGACTGTTTTTGACAATTTTAGTGCAAACGTGGTTGTGGATGGGAGCACTGTTAATTTAGGACTTTGGGATACAGCAGGTAAGTTCATATTAGCCAGTGATATCTTCTTCTTCAACGAACTCTTCACAAGTGCTGGATTTGACTTGTTTGTTTCATGGAACAGGTCAGGAGGATTACAATAGATTAAGACCCCTGAGCTATCGAGGGGCTGATGTCTTTATACTTGCATTTTCTCTGATTAGCAAGGCTAGCTATGAAAATATATCAAAAAAGGTAAGAATAATCTTTTCTTGTAAAGATAGATGCCTTTCTTCTCTGATCATAAGATAATTTTCTGTCTGATTAGATAGCATGCTGATACATGCTTCTTTTTTTTGGGGGGTTCTGTTTTCGATGGTCAGTGGATTCCTGAATTGAGGCATTATGCTCCTGGAATTCCAGTAGTTCTTGTTGGAACAAAGCTTGGTTAGATTCTCTTTCCTATCCTTTTCGTTGTTCTAGTTAGTTCTACTATTGGCTATTTTCAGACATTTGCATCTAGCATTCTGTCATAAATGTTAGATTTGCTCTTTGAAAGTTTTCACCAGAATTTCTTTATGCCCATGATTGCAAACTTACTTACATTTAACAATTTTTAACTCCATTTCCAAGTTCTTTTGAAGCATATCTCGATAATTGGGCCATTTTGACATACAGAAGGGAAGTTTTTGCAGAAACATTTTCAGTTTTGCATCATTTATCCCCAAATATCCATTACCTATCTTTCTCTTCTTCTTCTTTTTTTGGGGGATTAATGGGAAGCAGTAGAAAGTTTCAGTTATGAGCTTTTCACAAAGCTTTTCTTCTATAGTTGAAGAGTGCTAAGCTGCCATGTGAGCCTGAATAAGGGTTGGTTTGGCAACCCTTGAAAAATCCAAAAAGTTATCAAAAAAGTTAAAAAATTATCACTATGCACCAAAAAAAAAATATTAAAAAACTAATATACAAATATTAATACAAATAAAAAAAAACCCCCAAGATTGGTACTGACATGATGGTGGAGTTAGTGACTGGGGGAAAAAAAAATTATAGTAAAATATTCACTAAATTTTTTAATGCTAAAATTGGGCCCATGGGGCCACACCATGGGTCCTGTTTTGATAATTTGAACCGTTCAAAAAACTCGTCTAATATTATATGCCTGTAAAAAATCACGTCTATCGAATATCGCTAACTACATGATCAAATCAGTTTTGTATAAAAATGAATGGTGTTATAGTTAACAGTTAATAAAAAAAATTAACACAATCAGATAGCTATCGATATCCAATCAATGTAATTTTTTGCAAGCATATGGTATTTGACGAGTTCTACACATTAAACAGTTCCGATTAAAAAAACGAGACCCGTGGTGGGCCTTCACGGGCCAAACAACACCAACCAATCAAAGCCTGAGAAGGAGACAATATTTTCTCACCTACTCACCCAGCCAGTCACCACTGCCATTCCGTGCGGCCTCTTACCCTATCTTCTCCTACACACTTATTTATACAATTTTTTAATATATATTTTTTCATAAAAAGTCAAAAAGTTATTCCAAACATCTATATTTTTTTCCTCAACTTTTTAGTCCGAAAAAACAAAAAGTACACTTATTTAGGACACCCTTACTAGGTTCATTCAAAATTAATAGCTTCCTGCATAGCTACACTATGCAAATATTCTGGAACTTTGCAAGAAAGAGTTAATATTCATTGCTGTTGTGGCACTTCTCTAGCTAATGAAATACACAATAGTAATTTCTTTGAGCTTTGTGGAACTGCTCGTGGAATTTCATGACCAGGGTCAACAAATTTAGTATTGTTTTTGGCATTTCATGTGGGCAGTGCTGAATCCTAGATATGTACTGGTGCCATCATAATTATGTAGCATTTAATTTTAATTGAAGCTTTCATATTGGCTACTAAGATCCATTTAGCTTCTTTGTATATTATTTTTAATGATCTCCGTAAACAAGATAGACATCAGTACTTAGAGGTGGAAACCTGAACCACTGGATATGATTTTGTTCTTAATAAGAAAAAAATAATACAAGATAGTTTTAGTTGCAAGTTCAGCCTGGTTACTGAAATGGACCAAGTCAATTGCCACTGAACCATTTGAATAGTTTCAATTTGGCAATGTTTGATTTATAGTTCTATCGTGACAGATTGGTCTTAGTTGTTGACAACCCAATTGAATCACTATGACAGATTGGTCTTAATAAGTTAGTTGTTAATCAGCAACCCAATAGGATCCCTATAGGCAATTGAAAGATTGTTCTCAGATTCTTGGATCCATGAGGTGGCTTGCGAGACCAGAAAAAGTGGATGGTATTTTTTGTAGACAATTGGAATAAAGTCCACTTTTGTTTTGTTAGGTAGAGATACTAAACCAAATGAAATTGAGTTTTGAAATTCTCATTTCGAGATGCAGAGACTTCTTGATGTTTCTGTTTCTGACCCATGGTAACAATATCAACTATCACTTCACTATGTTTGTTTCCAGTTTTTTGAAAACACTTTTCAAAAATTTCTACTTTCTACTTTCTTGTTTTTTGTATTTTTTTTTGTTTTTACTGATTTTTTAAAAATATTTTAAGCAATTTTTTTTAATTTTTAGACACATCTAACATAAATATACTTACAAGGTATAATTTTCGTGAATTTTTTTTTTAAAAAATTCACTAAATACCAAAAAATACAAAAAAAAAAAAAAACGAAAATTCAGTCTATTTTTCGTATTTTTGTGTATTTATTAATTTTTTAAAATATTTTTTCACAAATGTTTTACTTTTTAGATACACCTAAAAAAGTAAAAAAAAAAATATTTAAAATTGTGGGTACTTGTATCAAGCTCAATACGTGGCAAGCTCTACAGGTGCCACATCACCAAAACCCCACCCACGTGGCAGACCAATAAGGCACCACGTCGGGCATGTTGTATGTTTGATACATGGCGAGCCCTATGGGCGCCATGTGCCAAGGCAACCAAAACTATATGCTTAGCCTAAGCGGGAGCATATATATAAGCCTAAATATATCTAGATATGAAGTGCCCTGCAACAGGCAGCACCATGGCCCCCGCAGGGTCCATGGTCCTTCATACCTCGCTCCAAGACCAAACAACAATACAATCAGCCCCCAGTTCACTTGGACTTGGATTGATAAACACTAGCTCTCCTAAACATTGAAATAAGCCCGCGGTCCATGCTCCTACTTGGTCGCTTAGAAGCGAGCCCCTCTCCTAAATATTGAGATAAGCCCGCGGCCCATCCTCCTACTTGGTCGCCTGGAAGCTAGCCCTTGGCTCTCCTAAACACTAAGGTGGGTCCTAGCCCCTTCACCTACTTGGATGCTTGGGTTGGGAGCAGGACCCAGGCACTACTGCTCGGGATCATCAGAGGATACTGGACTGGCAGCTGAGGTCATGGGATCGTCAAGATGGTTGTCTTCTTGCTAAGACAACTCCATCTCGACCAGGCTTGGAGAAGAGGCAACAATGACCTTACGTTCATGTCATCCGATGCATATACGAAACGATACTTTCCACCTGCCATGAAACGTTGCTCTTCGCCTGCCGTCGAGCCACAGACGGCAAAAGGGCTTATATTACTTCTGGCAGAGTTGAGGAGAACGAGCCACCTGTCCAACAGTTTACTTGGGCTCCAATACTCCTGTGGCCTATATAATGTATCGTATATGCAGCGAGACAACAACAACAATACAGCCAAGTCTCATGCTAAAACACCCTCTCTCGCTTTACATTAGTATTTAAGGTCTATCACTGCCAACCTCTCCCTCTCTAAGCTTGCCTTGATTTCCTCCTCTCCATCTCCAGTGATCCCAAGCCATTGAAGTGCCCGCCATCTTCTCGGACTACATCTAACCACACCTCTCACCCACATTACTCTGCTGGGGAAGAGTGGTGCCCGCTTCACATGGCACCCAAAAAGAACATTGGAACTGGAATAACAGCATTCCAAGGTGGCGGTAGGGAGACCCTGGCGGAGACCTCAGAACACAACTCCGGCGGCTCTCCAGAAGAACAATCCTCCCAACTGGTCATAGCGGATCAACTACATGCGTTGACTGAGAGCGTCACCTCTCTTCAACAGAACCAACAACTCTTAATGGATGCCCTACTAGCCTTACAAAAGGCACTTACACTTCCATCATCGTCTAACCCTCTTTTAACATCACAAAATGGCGCTCCACCATTAGCCCAGAATGGCTCGGAAGCCAACCTCGCTACACAAAGCAACTTGTGAACCCAGGCGGGAGGACAAACAGTCGCCCCGCTCCCTCCGTCAGCTCCCAGCCAAATACCTCCACCGCAAGTTGGATCCATTAGCGGAGCTCCCACCGCAATGACTTCGACTAGCTCTCCAGCTCTCTCGGTGGATCAGAACCCTTCCTAGCCATTAACATTGGAAGTAGTAAAAGAGCACATACACAGTCTACTTCAGACAAACAAAGGTCACATCCCTACCTCCCCAGAATTAGACCTCCGCCCCCCTTACCCTATTCACATCGCAAGTCTTCCATATCCGGTGGGATATACATTACCCATGTTTGTTCGCTTCGACAGACGAAAAGGGAACGCCAGGGAGCATGTTTCACGCTTTCTTGACGCCCTTGGAGTTCACCGAGAGGACCGAAACCTCCGCATGAGGGAATTCTCCAAATCCTTCACAAATCGAGCATTCTCGTGGTATGCTAACCTCGCTGCTGGCTCTATTTCTTCATGGGAAGCCTTAGTAAAAATTTTTTACATCAAGTTCTTTTACGTTGAAGAAAGGTTAACCACCCTTCATTTTATGAGGGAAACACAACGACTTGGGGAGGACATCCTCGTTTGCGTTTGCTGTTTCAGAGAAAAAGCAGTAGACATTCAAGACCTGATGGAAGAACACCAACTGGTGTCATTGTGCATTGAAGGAATGCTCATGACTTATAAACTCCAGTTGGTCAACCACCATTTCCTTGACTTTTCCGCTTTATGTGCTGCGGCCCGAAACATAAGTGAAACAGTAAGATCAAGGGCACGAATGACAGCACCACAACCCCACTCATGGCGACCAACGGCACCTCAACCTTCCTCATGGAGGCCTAACCGACGCAATCACGCTGTGTATGCAGCCGAAGGCCCCTTTAGAGGAAGAGGAGACTCGCAGGCAAAAAAGAGAAAGTTTGATCAAATTCCCCCGCCGTTACCTATATCAGTGGACGAGGCACAAGCACTCCTCAACGTTTAGGTAGAAGATGGAAAAGTTCACCTCCCCGAGCCAAGGCGACTTGTCACCAAAAAAGATCCAAGCGCGGGCAGACTATGGCATATACCATCGTTCCGTTAAACATCCTACTACGGAGTGTTGGGCACTCAGATCCCTAGTTCGAAAAATGATGTCTGACGACGCTTTGGAGTTACCCCGCCAAACAGAAGATGTCTTGAAAGATCCCCTCCCGCGCCACAAGGATAATGGCAAGACGGTCATGATGCTGTCGCATTATGACGAGATGGAAGAGCCGATGGTGTGCGAGTTCTCTGAACCCGCAGCTCCCACTTGTCCAGACTTCGAGACCAAGCGTGTGATAGCGCTTAAGAAATCGACAAAGTTCAAATGGTTCTTTGACCAATTCGGCCTGTCCGAAGCAACACGCTTTGAAGCCACCAAGGCCTTTTTAAGACTTGCGGAGCAAAACGATGAAACATGCATGAGTGTAAGCGGATCAATAAGGAAAGTATTTCGGGACAACTCCTTGGCAATAACCTTTACCGAGGCTGACAAACAAGTACTGTTTCCACATAACCGTCCCCTCTACGTCCCAATATTCATCAATGGGATGGAGTTTCAAAGAGGATTCATGGATAAAGGAGCTTTACTCAATGTAATGCCTTATTCTACTTTCCAGGCAGCCGAGATCCCACCAAAACACTTAGTCAGACAACCCATCTCCATCACCGGTTTTGGAAGCCAAAAAATTAAAACCATAGGTCATGTCCAGTTAGACTTAGCGGTGGGACCAATTCGTTCCACTACTAAGTTCCATGTTATAGAAGCAGAGACGACCTATCAAGCTCTCCTAGGGAGAACTTGGCTTCACATGTATGTTGCGATTTCGTCCATCTACCATCAATGTGTCAAAGCAATCTACAACAATGAGGTAGTAGCCATAGCTGGCTCTCAAAAGCCTTTTCGAGTAGATGAAGCTCACATGGCAGATGCGGTATTTTACAACCATGTCGATGAAGATGAACCTCCCTTGCCACTTCGAGGAACTCCTATACCCAACTGGGACGACCTCTCTGAAGAAGATTCATCACCACCTCGCAGAAAGACATTCACCAAATCAGAATCTTCAAGAAAGCTCCCTAAAGTCACCAGGTTTCAAACAAAAGATGGCGGAGTGGTATACCGTTTATGACGGTGCGAGGGGTTGGCAAATGTTACCAATGCCGACCCCCAGCTAGACGACGTAGCAATCGCCCATCGTGAACTAAGTGCAGAAGATCACTGTTGCTACACCTTGTCTGCGCTGGCCCAACGCCCGCCAATGGCAAAGAATAAAAAAAGTAGAGACAAGAAGAGTAGAAGGAGGAAAAAAGTCGTGGCTTTTCCAGCAACAGATAAACACTTTGACAGATCCTATTGTCCTGTGATAACTCATTTGGATGGAGCTGAAGGCTCAAATGTTAAACCCCTCGCCAAGGCAACCATTTCATCTCCTAACCAAGTCCCCGCCAACTCAGTTGCAATCCTAAAGCAAGATGGATTGCAAGATGTTCGACCTGCTCCAGAGTGTTTACAGGACGGCCCTCAGCCCCAAAAGCAAGAACTGGAAGAAATCAACATAGACCCTGAAAGGGAACCCAGGTCCTATCTTCATTTGCAAAGATCTTCCAGCAGAACAAAGGGGGCCCCTCATCGAGTTGATCAAGAAGTACTCGGACGTTTTCGCGTGGACATATGAAGAAATGCCAAGATTAGACAAAGATGTTACCATGCACCGTTTGAACGTCATCCCCCTGGCTCGCCCAGTCAAGCAAGGGGTAAGATTTTATAAGCCCGAGGTGGAGCGCAACATCAAGGACGAAGTGGTGAAGCTGCTTGGAGCAGGGTTTATCAAACCCATCCAACATCCCACCTGGCTTTCTAGTATCGTCCCAGTTATCAAAAAGAATGGTCAAATTCGAGTATGCGTCGATTTCAGAGATCTAAACAAATCTTGCCCCAAAGATGAGTTCTCACTCCCAAACATAGATACCTTGATTGATTCAGCGGCGGGGCACCATATGTTCTCATTCATGGATGGCTTCAGCGGCTACAACCAGATCAAGGTGGCTCCAGAGGATGCCCCAAAGACGGCATTTCACACTCCTATAGGTAACTTTTTCTATACTGTAATGTTTTTTGGGTTAAAAAATGCAGGAGCAACATACTAGAGAGCTATGACAGCCATTTTTCACGATATGTTGCACAAGTCCTTGGAATGTTACATTGATGATTTGGTAGTAAAATCCAAAGAGAAGACCAGTCACCACAAAGACCTCCAAAGAGTTTTTGAACGTTGTAAAAAATACAGACTCAAAATGAACCCGCTTAAATGCGCATCCGGAGTCACTGCCGGCAAGTTCCTTGGCTGCATCGTTCATCACCATGGGATAGACCCTGACCCAACAAAGGTCGTCGCCATCAAAAATATGCCACGACCAACCAATCTAGACGAGTTGAGAACCTTCCTTGGCCGGGCATTTTACTTGAGACGGTTTATCCCAGCTATGGCCGAAATAACACAACCCTTCAATTCATTACTAAAGAAGGATGTCAAGTTCATTTGGAATGAGGAACACCAACAAGCATTCAAAGGAGTGAAGTCAGCTTTAACATCCCCTCTCTCCATGACTCCTCCTCAGCCGGCGAGGCCCTTACTCCTCTACATCACTTCCACGCCGAAATCAGTCGGAGCTCTGCTCGCCCAGGAAATTGACGGACTTGAACGACCCGTGTACTACATAAGCAGAGTCATCCAAGAGGCTGAGATCCGATATTCCCTCATTGAACGACACTGCCTCGCCCTAGTGTTTGCCGCCAAAAAGCTCCGCCATTACCTTTTTCTTACCCCATTCATCTCATGACCAGAAGCGATCTTATCCGATTTCTCCTCACTAGACCAGCGCTCTCCGGCAAGCCAGCCCGTTGGCTCCTATCTTTAGCAGAATATGACATCACTTGCAAAGCTCCCAAGGCCATCAAGAGTCAAGCGCTCGCTGACCTCTTGGCTCACTTCCCCAGTGTAGAACATGAGCCGCCCTCGGATGAATTGCCAGGAGATGAGTTCCAAGCGGCTGAAGTAAACACCGAAGGAGAATGAAGTTTGAGCTTCGACGGATCGTCTACCTCTAAAGGAGGAGAAGCTGGAATAGTCCTTATTTTCCCAAATCAACCTGAAGTCAATTTGTCGTATAAACTGGATTTTAAGTGCTCTAACAATGAGGCGGAATACGAAGCCCTGATATTAGGACTCATGGCTGCACTCCACCTAGGAGTAAGTCTCCTATGTATCAAAGGCGACTCTAATCTGGTGGCCAAGCAAACCAATGGAGACTATGCTATCAAAGAGCCCCCTTTGGCCTCATACAGAACCATTGTCCAAAGGTTGACAGACAAATTTGACACAGTAAGGATAGAACATGCTCTTCGCTCCAACAATCGACACCCAGACGCCCTTGCTACCTTGGCTTCTAAGGTAGAATTCACGGAAGAATCAACTAAGATAGAAGTTCTGAAGCGCTCTATGCCGTGCTCGGTAACAACTATCTTACCCGAAAAAGAACCTGTCGACTGGAGAGCCCCAATCATCGATGAGCTCCGCGCCCCCTCAGGTAAACTACCTTTGTGCGAAATCAAACACTTCACGATTTACCAAGTAGTCCTGTACTACAGAGGGCCTGGGGGTCTGCTAGCACGTTGCATCGATCTTACCGAAGCCAAGTCTAAGCTAGAAGGGGTTCACAACCGCTCTTGCGGAACAGGAGACGTAAGCCTCTATAAGAGGCTACAATGACAAGGATATTATTGGCCTACCATGGCCAAGGAAGCAAACGACCTTCAAGGAAAGTGCACCAAATGCCAGGAATTCCCTCCAAAAGCTGAATGCAATTTCATAGAAATCACCTCCGACTGGCGTCAGGTGTATATAGATTACCTCAAAGAAGCATCATTGTCGCCAGACCGCTCTGCAGCTGCAATAATCAAGAAGCGAGCTCCAAAATTCTTTTTCCAGGAAGGGCAGCTTTTTCGGCATGGCTTTGACGGGAAGCCTTTACGTTGCTTATCGGGAGCAGAAATCCAAAAAGTTTTAGAACTTGCTTACGGGTCGGAGCACCAAGGTGGAGCCAAGCTATTCCAGCATCTTCTGCATATAGGTTATTATTGGCCTACCATGGAAGCATATGCCAAAATGTATGCCAAACGTTGCAAACCTTGTCAACTCCATGGAAACCTTATTCACGCACAAGCCACCGACCTGCATAGTTCAAGCTCACCATGGCCTTTTCACACGTGGGCTATGGATCTCATTGGCCCCATCTCTCCACCGTCAAAGGGACACATATGGATTGTAGCGGCCACGAAGACTTACACAAAGTGGGTAGAGGCCATCCCCTTGAAGAAGGCAACAGGAGCCGCTGTCTCCAATTTCATTCGAGAATTCATTATATGTCGTTTTGGTGTACCTAGAGTAATCCTCTCGGATAATGGGACCCCTTCTGTCAACCGCCAAGTGGGGCAACTCTTCGTCTTTTACGACATCACACACCATAAATCAACGCCTTATTATTCTCAGGGGAATGAACAAGCTGAAGCAACAAACAAAACACTCCTTAGAATCCTTTCAAGGACTCTCAAGGATTATCAAAGGAACTGGGCACATGTGCTTCCAATGGCGCTCTGGGCATACAGAACATCCAAAAGAAGACCAACTCAAATTATCCCATTTTTGTTGGTATATGGCACGGAAGCCGTCCTCCCAGTGGAAATTGCCATACCCTCAGCTCGTATGGCCCTCTGAAGTGGAACTAGCCCGTACTCTAGACTGTCAGAGCTGGAAGTCCTTGATGAAAAAAGGGACAAAGCCCAGACTAATCTTAGAGTTTACTAGGGCCGTATAGCTAGAGCTTATGATACTCTGGTACGCCCAAGACAGTTCCAAGAAGGTGATTTAGTGTTACGAGCTGCACCTCACGTCATGAGGGGAACATCAACCTATAAGTTCACACCTAAGTGGCAGGGTCCTTATATAGTAAGGGAAGTCAATGAAAATGGGTATTACAAAATCTCTGAGCCTGACTCTCAAACCCTCCTGAGCCCTATCAATGCGAAATGGTTAAAGGCTTACTATCTTTAGAAATTACTCATTGCTATATGATGTACTACACCAAGATATATTGTGCCCATTTGGGCTTCTTCAATGAATATCGTCCTTTTCCATACTTATTTTAACTATAATCACAAATAATAAAAGAAGACGCTCTAACTATAAAATCAGCTCCATTAAGTAGTTGAAGATTTTCAATTACAAAAAAGAAAGGGAGGCCCAAATCTCCAACATACAAAAAGTTTTAGGCTATAAAGCTATCATATGCTACAAAGCTATGATCCAACTAAATCAAGACTCTGAAAGCTTGATCTTCTTCTTCCTCACCCGCTAATCTTGCTTCAAGAATCGCTTTCTTTTCTCTTAAGCTAGAAGTCGCCAATTCTGCTTCATTCAAAGCTCTATGTGCTCGCTCAAAAGATAGCTTACGTTCCTCCTCCACTCGCACAACAACAACCAAAGCCTTATCTACTTTACCTAGCTCAGCCTTAATCCTCCTCCTCCTGACCCGGGATTCAAGAAGAGATAACCAATCATCCAACCAACCCACTTCCAATCTGTTAATCCAACCATCTCGAAATTCGCCCAAAAAAGCACGTTGGGCCAACACCTCAACAAGAGAAGCTATCTCCGGGGATAACTTGTAAAGCTTCTTAAGAAATTCTCCAAAACCATCCAAAAAATAAGTTCGAAGATTAGAGCTACCCAAGTGCATGAAAGTGGTAGGTTTATAATGTAGAACAAAGAGTAGGCGAGGAATTAACTCTGCTTTGACCCCGGCAAACAACACAGTTGGATCCAGTAGCTTTTCCTTCCCATCGATCCCTTTAAGAACCACACTGCCCCGGGGAAGATGAATAGGAGAAAAATCTCCATCAGTAGCATGAATGAGGGAATAATCTCCATCAATAGCTGGTAGTGACGGCTTTTGAAGGCTACTCCCAATATCACTGGCACCCTTCTGAATACGAGCACACCACCCAAGTCTGAACCAGTTGAAACAATAGGCGAGTTGACTCCAACTTCGGAGCTCGAAGGAATGGTGGGCACATTACTCTCTAGGCTTGCAGAGGCCGTAAAAGCATGTAAAGAAATGGGCGCAGAAGAGCCACTATCACATGACAAGCTCACGGATGTACTCGCACCTCCAACTCGTGAGCTAAGCACATCGCTATGTGAAAAATTACAACCACCTTCAAACAAGCGAGCAATAGGGACACCACCTCCAACCTTAGCCCGTAAAGGAACCAATGCATCCCTGAAATTTGGTGTATCCAGCAAAGAAAGCCTAGCACTAACCATGTCACATCCAATATCGTCTTCAACATCATCCCTTTCCCCCATAATCTCAAGACTCTGATCCGAACCCTCTTCACCATCCTCTGAATTTTCTGCATCATCCTCAGCACCTATGGGCAAGACTTTATGCCGCGCCAATTTTATCTGACACGCGCCAGCCAACCCCTGCAAACAATACAGGTATTTTAATACAAACGTATTGGAAACGCCACAAACTCACAAATAATTCCAAAATATGAAATATGAGTTTACCTGTGACGAATCAATGGTGTCAGTCGAGCAACCCCTCGCTTGGCGGGCAACCCTGGTTTTAGTAGGCGGATCTATACTTCCAATCTTTGGAGGTACTCTCCCAAGCACTGGAACAAGAACGGAGGAAGGGGGTGGCCTTTTACGCTTGGCACTAGAAGGACGGTTAGGAGAAACTATCTGGGTTTGTTCTAAAGCAATAGTCACCTTAGATAAGCGAGCCATACATAACTCAGGGTCATCAGACGGAATGAGCTCAACATGGACAGGATCAAGATCACTACTCAAGAAAGCCCGAAATAATGCAAGATTGCATCTCCAATACTTCCTCCAACTAGGGGTGGTTCCGCCAATTCTACCCTTACTTGCTAGCACAACTCGCCCCCGACGCCTTAATTCTTCTGAAAGAAAAGAGTATACATATAATTGCATACAGTCGGTGGCCGAAGGTACAGGGGAAGGAAGATGTTGAGGAACCCCTTGGTCCAAACCAAACTGTCGAGCAACCCTCAAAGGATTATAGGCCACCACACCGTATGTGCCATTCACAAAATAAGGTAAATACCCAGAAACGGTGTTAAGAACCATCACTAAATCCGCATCCCCCAAATAAGACACACCCGGCTCGAGAACAAGCTCGCAATCATCTAGGCGATAGGCAATGGTAGAAGATACTCCACAAACTGGCATGACATAAGGACGAGCAACAAACTTGCCCTCAAAATCAAAAATGCTGGCCAAACTCCCCTGTACACATCCCTCAGCCCACCTAGCAGAGCGCGGCTCACTTTCTTTAATGGAAAACACCTTTGGCATAGGGGCCAAGCTAGGAAATCTCTCATACAAAAACAACTGCAGAAAGGTAGTAGGGAGGAAGCTAGTAACATCATATCGTCCTTTGGAATAATCAACACCCTCCTGATACATATCTAACCTCCTATATAGCCCCCTAGAAATAAAGGAGCTAACGGAATCGGACGGCCGGAAGCAAGAATCGTAGCAAGAGGAAAGAGCTCATGGCAAATACCGTCTTGAGGTCTACCCATCAAGACGTACCGCAACAGTCAATATGTAATGAATGCAGCTAAATGCTCAACACTCCCCTATTTGTCCCCTTCCATCCCTAGACCTATGAATCCGTCCTCCGCATTTCCTTGCACCTGATGGCTAAGATCTCGAAACCAGTACCGAAGCCATCCCCTGAAAGTGTTTTTTGGTCGTTTTCGTGATTGAGGTGTTACTAACACTTTCTTTTGATAACGACTCAATAACTTCCCTGTCGGTGCCACGGCCTCCTCCAATCTCCCAACAATAGCCATCTGGCTAAGGGACAAACTTCCTGTGCTAGGATTTGCTGATCCAAGGTGCTCTAACCCCGTCAAGATAGCTACATCCTCTAGAGTAGGGGTCGTCTCGCCCCATTGCGCAATAAAAGTATGAGAGCTTGAACTCCAACGTGACAATGCGAACTCCAGGTAAGATGGCTCCCGTCTAATCCGCATACACTGAGAAATAGCAGTAGCAATTTTAGCTCCAGTAAGCACCTCACAATATGAGGGATGGCGAAAGATAGCTGCACTCCAGACATCAAAGTCATCTTTGGGCCTCGTATAATCCTCAAAAGCCGGAAAAGAATAAGGATAAGTGCCCCTCTCCACATGAAAACGTACAATAGACTCTCGAGGAACAAAAGCTTCAACCCTTTTCTCTGGCTCAACCCCACCAAGAAGAAAATCAGTTGGGCCCCCGCCATTGTCATCAAATAAATCCACCCTCGCCCAAAACAAATCCATGGCACCAAAGAAAGGTGCCCTACACCAATATTTCACTGGAGGGACGATTGGAGGATCCGTGTCCTTTTTGGCCTTAAAAAGATTTTTTTTGGATTTACCCACTTTTGACTTGGAAATGCCAGAAGAACCCGCTAGTGATTGTTGCGCGCTGCGACAGGAAACAACATTTCCCCTTTTTACTTTAGCCATTTCACAAAACCTCACTTTTCCTGCATCAACGCAAGACTTACAAATCAAAAATGGCATTCACCATTAAGGTGCATTTTACTTGAAATACATTTTACCAAAAAAAAAAAAAAACAATTTTGAGATAGCCCGTCCCTCGTATAACAAAACTCATCCCTCGCAACTCCCCTCCATCCCTTGCACTCGTCTTCATTTCCCTTGCAACTCCCTCCACCCCTCGCATTCATCTTTACTTCCCCTCATTTCAACTTTTTTGATATACAACCTACCAAAAAAAAAAAAAAAACTCTTCCCCTCTCTAAGGCTAAGACACTATTTTGAGATAGCCCCTTTCCCTCGCATAACAAAACCCATCCCTCACAACTCCCCTCCATCCCTCGCACTCATCTTCATTTCCCTCGCAACTCCCTCCACCCCTCGCATTCATCTTTACTTCCCCTCGCTTCAACTTTTTTGATATACAACCTACTAAAAAAAAAAAAAATAAATAAATAATTTAAAAAAAAACTTATATATATATTTATTCTCTCATAGCTCTCAATACAATCCTAAAATTTTGCCAAGTTCATGTCTCCAACTCCATAGCTCTCCAACATTTATTCTAACAGTTTATTATTATTTTCTAACCTTACACATCTCCAATATTTATTCTACCAATTCATTATTATTTCCTAAGCTTACACCTCTCCAATATTTGTTATTCATTCTACAATTTTCCAACCTTTTGACTCTTTACCAAAATAACATTTTATTGATTTGTCTCATCATCATTAAAAATAATAATAATAATAATTGAAAATTTAAAATTTAAAAATTAATTAATTAATTTTTTTTATATATGTATATTATATGTGGCTCACCTCCTTTAAGACTATCCAACATTTTTTTTTAATCACAACTCATACCTTATATATATATATATATATATATCAATATATAAAATTCAACTGAGCAACACACATACCTTTCAAGCCCACGGAAGCCCCAATCGCGATGAGCTCCGGAAGTGTTCGCTGCCCTTCTTTTTCCCCCTTCCTGGTTCGATTACTCCTCTCAAGCTACACCAATAGCAATAACCCTTACAAACCCACCTCCACTGAATCAAACAGGTCGACACCCCAGCCCTTCTCTGTCAACGACCCACGCACAGATTCCTCAATCAAGACCCAAACCCACTTGCGATCGGCAAGAACCCAACCTGAGCAACCAACCCGGAATCACCTCAACATCCAACAACCCAACCAATTGCCTCGCAGCACCTCCACGGCTCACCTAACGGCGACTTTCGCGACTCACAGCACTCTTCTGCCCTCCTTTCTCTCTCTGCCCGATTCGTCTCTCTTCCCGTTTCGCGACTTACAAGTTCGATTCACCACCCTCAAACAAACAATACAAAAATCTAGCCACTCTCCTATACCCAGAAACCGAACCTCCAATGTCTCAATCTGCTTCAATCCAAGACAGTGTGAGAGTCGCCTCACCACTGCTGCACTACTCCCCACTCTCGCGATTCACCAACGACAACCTCTGGTTCTCTCTAAAAGCTTGAATACAACTTAGGCAGCCAACCAACTTTAGAGAGAGGAGGAGAGCGAGTATAGAAACCCAGAAATCAACTTGAGAGACTATGGAACTCTTTTTTTTTTCCTTCTTTTTTCTTAACGGTACATTCATCTAAAAAAACAAAAACAAAAACCCAGCTACAGGTAACCAAGTCCATAGCACACCCTTCTGTACAATGGGTAAAAGGAGCAAACAGAGATCCTGATTCAAAAATATATATATATATATATATATATGTATGTATGTATATATATAGAGTCCTTATTTCTACAAAAAGGCGAGTTCCCTATTCGAATGGTTCGAACAAGTTCAAGTTATACCCAGAATATACACAATCTTTTATGTGACAAAAATACAATGTTCAAGCAGAACGAGAAGTTCCAAAAAAATAATAATAATAATAATAATAAAATTAAAAAATTAAAAAAAAAATAAAATAAAATAAAGATTAAATAAATTTATTCTGCGGTTGTACCTTCCCAAGAAAAAATCCTTAAACCAATAAAAAAAAAAAAAAAAATCTCTTTGCTTATTATAAACACTAAAAACAGACTGCAACAACCTTAGACTCTCCAAAAAGCTATTGCACGCTACCATGGCAGCTCCTAATCAGCAGCAATTAATGGTCTGCTCTAAAGCGATAACCCCAATTGATGAGTTGTCCTCTCCATAGATCGCTCTTTCCTAACAAAAGCTGCAAAAGTCAGTAAGTTCACCCCCCTTTTCTGATGCAACCCCGTTTTTATAAGAGCACAAATGCAGGACAACAACACCAAAAAAAAAAAAAAAAAACGCAAGCAAATTCATATTCACTTGCCAACACTCTCCTCTTAACTTCAACAACCCATTCTCTCTAAATGGCTTCCGGAAGAGAGGGACACCAAGATAACACCGTTTGGCGGCCGGTGAACAAGGCTCCAAACCCAAGAGGTCCAAGCTATAGAGCTTCAAGCTTCAACTCTAGAGCTTCAAGCTCGACTCCTACTCACCGCCGCCGCCCGGTGTGTGAATTCTTTTGAAAGATGCTCTCCATGCCTCCATGGCAATTCCAAGATCAGCTATTCGAATCCCCTTGGATCCAACACCCAATATCTGCTCATACAGTCGTAGAGGTGCCGGAAGAATTCCGGGGTAAAATAAGAGGATGGTACAAGGCACTAATCACTCCAGAACTTTACACAATACCACTGTCCCATACTTGGTTTTTGTTAAATCAAGAAATCAACCTCACTCTCCAGGGATCCACCTGCCAGACAAATCAAGTGTTAGTCCCACATTTCGAGAGGATCCGCATCAACATCCCTTGCAAAGACCGACAGAGAGAGATCTAGACCACCACATCTCCACCATTGGAAAATCCAAATGAAGATTTGGGACTTGGGTGGGACATAGAGAGCTTTGCAGATATCAACATGGGAGAAGAGAGCGCTTCCTGCAGTGCTCAGCCAAACATCCCCTACAACATTCCGCTTAACATCCTCTTCTTCAACATTGATGGCGTCGCTCGCCCTAACTTCCTCTAACACTACATGCACCTACATTCTAGCGGACACTTCCACCTCGTCATCATCACAAACACAAAAAAAAGGAGAAGCGAGGCCCAGTTCATGAGCCAAATCATGGGCTTTCCTAACACCAAGACCATTGCCCCTCCTCCTAGCGGCATGCAAAGGGTGAGGGGCGGAATCAGGTGCCTATGGAACGAAGCCGAAATCTCCTGTTAAGTAGTGGAAATTCTGCGGAATCAAGCCATCGCCCAACAAGCCCACATCTTTATCCGGCCGGCTCGCACCGGATGAAATTTAAAATGTAAACTCATGAGTAATCCAAATGCCCCTATTGTATCAAAAGCTTAATTTTAGACGACTCTATCTGAATATTTGTCTGCATGAGTTAATATTTTTGAAATTTTTTTAACATAGTCATGTACAAATACTCTCATTAGCTATAAGAGCATCTGTACAGGAGGGGCATTATTGTGGGTACTTGTATCAAGCTCAATATGTGGCAAGCCCTACAGGTGCCACATCACCAAAACCCCACCCACATGGCAGACCAATAAGGCACCACGTCGGGCATGTCGTATGTTTGATACATGGCGAGCCCTATGGGCGCCATGTGCCAAGGCAACCAAAACTATATGCTTAGCTTAAACGGGAGCATATATACTAGCCCAAATATATCTAGATATGAAGAGCCCTGTAACAGGTAGCACCATGGCCCCGCAGGGTGCATGGTTCTTCATACCTCGCTCCAAGACCAAACAACAATACAATCAGCCCCCAATTCTCTTGGACTTGGATTGATAGACACTGGCTCTCCTAAACATTGAAATAAGCCCGCGGCCCATGCTCCTACTTGGTCGCTTAGAAGCGAGCCCCTCTCCTAAACATTGAGATAAGCCCGCGGCCCATCCTCCTACTTAGTCGTCTGGAAGCGAGCCCTTGGCTCTCCTAAATACTAAGGTGGGCCCTAGCCCATTCACCTACTTGGATGCCTGGGTTGGGAGCAGGACCCAGGCACTACTACTCGGGATCTTCAGAGGATACTGGACTGGCAGCTGAGGTCATGGGATCGTCAAGATGGTTGTCTTCTTGCTAAGACAACTCTATCTCGACCAGGCTTGGAGAAGAGGCAACAAGGACCTTACGTTCATGTCATCCGATGCATATACGAAACGTTACTTTCCGCCTGCCATGAAACGTTGCTCTCCGCTTGCCGTCGAGCCACAGACGGCAAAAGGGCTTATATCCCTTCTGGCAGAGTTGAGGAGAACAAGCCACCTGTCCAACAGTTTACTTGGGCTTCAATACTCCTGTGGCCTATATAATGTATCGTATATGCAGCGAGACACAACAACAATACAGCCAAGTCTCATGCTAAAACACCGTCTCTTGCTTTATTCAAGGTCTATCACAGCCAACTTCTCCCTCTTCAAGCCTGCCTTGATCTCCTCCTCTCCACCTCCGGTGATCCCAAGCCATTGAAGTGCCCGCCATCTTCCCGGACTACCTCTAACCACACCTCTCACCCACAAAAATTTTAAAAATATTCACTAAAAAAAAAAATACATGAAAAACAAAAAATTCAGTTTTCAAACAACTGAATTCAGAAAATTGAAACCAAACACATTATTGCTTCTCCAATACCAATGTTCTTGGCATCTTTAGAAGTATTGCTTGTCTGCACTGACTTGAAGGGAAATGTTTCAACTTGGACTGAGGTCTTTGCTATTATTATCATGCTCTTTATCATCTTTATTTATTATGTCGTATGTCAATAGATTTGTACTTGTAAACTTGTATACGGTAATTGAGAGCAAGGTTTGGCTGGGTGTGATGCCCAAGTTTGAGTCTCATTATTGCTGGGTGGATTTGAGTCTCACTGCTGTGCCGTGCAACTTCCCCTATTCTCCTAAAACCAACTGAAAAAAAAAGGGAAAAAAAAACTTGTATATGGATATTGAGTTCTCTGTTATGATCAATTTTGAACCTGTCATTTTAGCTTTGCAATTTTTTTTTTTATTACCTATGGTACTGCATATGAATGTTGTGCGTGAAGTGAACAGTCCTTCAGAATGAATGACATCTTATTTTGCCTCCTGTAGATCTTCGAGAAGATAAGCAGTTCTTTGTAGACCACCCTGGTGCTGTGCCCATTACAACAGCTCAGGTATATGTGGTGTTCCTATGTTTGTAAAATTATTTTTTGGCCACAATTTGTCTTGTTTGCATCTGTCATTTGTAAATTGTGTTAGTCCCTCCAAGAGAAACCTGACTTCTGATCTTTTAAAGGGAGAGGAGCTGAAAAAGCTGATTGGAGCTGCTGCTTACATTGAATGCAGTTCAAAAACCCAGCAGGTGGATATATTTTATTATAATCCCGTGCATCTTCATGTAAACTTCTGTAATTACCTCACCATTTAATGGTTATTATAAAAATTTTCCTTTTAAAATTACAGAATGTGAAGGCTGTTTTTGATGCGGCCATTAAGGTGGTTCTCCAACCACCAAAGCAGAAGAAGAAAAAGAAGAAAAGGGGACAAAAAAATTGCAGTATCTTGTAAGAATTCTTGAGGAAAGTGAAGATGACCACCACCAACTCGCTGATTACCCCATAGTTTCTTGATCCCTCTGTTTTATCTTTCCACCTCGACGAAGCAGCAAGCTGTGGTTTATAGTCTCAACTGATGACTCCACTTGACACTCCTTTGCAGCGTCATGTGGTTGGTTGTCACTTTGTGAGTTGTGTTATGATTTGTATATTAAATGATTCAAATTATGTGCTTGGTAATGTCTTCAAAACTTATATTGCTTCTTGTCTAGATTTGCATTATGTATTATTAACTAGATTGTGGAAGATCCATATTATTAAAGGAACCAAATAGTTTGTGTTTCCTTTTGTGGGACACAATAGAGTTTAATTCTGTTTTTATGCTGATGTAGAATACTTGAAGAGCTGTGTGGTTATGCAATTGATTTGTTTTATAGATTTATATTTGTCAAACCAAGTGGCTGGTTTGATATGTGAACTCACATGACCCATGCTGTGGTGTGAATGTAGAGAAATGAAAATGGAAGGATAGGAATTGAAAAGGAAGGAGTATTCTGTGGTGCTGATCATCACTTTTTGTGGTGTAACATTTGCTTTTCCTTGACTATAAAATTGGCCCTGGATGCTCTACGCTCTACCAACGGTGACGGGGGTGGTTTGAGCCAGTTCGAATATCTTTCCCTCTCTAGAAAAAGTGATTTTGTATCTCTTGGCATGCTGATGGTAGAAATTCCCAATATTCTTGATTGGATTTGTATATCTTTCACTGAATTTCAGCCATCCGCTAAAAGCAATGCTCACCTTATCATTTTATCATTACTTTTTGAGTAATTTGTTGAGTGATAGGTAACTTCATTCGTTGTTTTCTAGTTATTCTTCATTCTTTCTTTTCAATAGATTCTTATTGCTTTCAAATTTTTGAACCCTCTAATTCTTTCCTTGCTTTTATTTTTTTCTTTTTGAATACAACTTCTCCACTGTCTTTCTATTGAATTCAATTTGATTATCTAACAATTTATTTTTTCTAAAATCTTGGGTATAGATAATTCATAAAAAATAAATAAATAAATAAATAGATTCAATAATTAGAATCATTAATAATATTATTTTTTCCTTTGATGAAAAAAAATAAATAGTAAATATGACTTTAAAAATATATATTTTTAAAGATAAATATAGTAAAATTATGTATCTATGATTATTACATTAATTCAATTTAATTTTTTTTATATATAAATAATATACCCACCAATTTCAAATTGCAGGAGTCTATTCCTCTCCTCAGCTGGAGAGAAGCTGGATATTTTTTTTATATTTTTTCTGGAATCTACAACTACTTCCATCAGTTTTTTTCTTTCCTCTCTCATCCCACCACCACCAATTCCTCCATTAATAAATACACAAGCTAGCACTTGTGTTTGGCAGGTGTTCATACACTGCTTCTCTTCGATACTCATCCCCTCTATTGGATCTCTCTCTCTCTCTCTCTCTCACACACACACACACACACACAAATCACTCTAATGGCTTCAAGGAGAATCTTGAAGGAGCTAAAGGACTTGCAGAGAGACCCACCAACTTCTTGCAGTGCAGGTACATACACATACACAGCAATCAAAATTGAACTGGCCTGATTCTTCTCTTCTAACACTAAACTTGACATACAATGGTGTACATGTTTAGGTTTACGAAAAATCAATTCATTTTCTTTTCCCTCCAAATCACTCAATCCAAATAGGCTGTAAAATTAACAATGGTGTTATGTATTTTGTTTAGGTCCAGTGGCCGAGGACATGTTCCACTGGCAAGCAACCATCCTCGGCCCAAACGATAGCCCTTACGCCGGTGGTGTGTTCGTGGTGACTATCCATTTCCCGCCTGATTATCCCTTCAAACCTCCAAAGGTAAGAAAAATTCTAAATACATAAAATTCAATCACAGAACGGACACAATCCTCTTATAGAAGATGACCCATTAAATGTGTGGGTTATGTGATCGAATTTTGTGTACATAAAAGAATGGTATATATATCATGAGGCATTTTCCTTGTGCAAGTGGGTTTATGACACTTCACTTTTGATCTTGTTTTTTATAGACAATCTTTGAATGGTTTCATTGTCAAAAACTCTGCTTGCAGGTAGCATTCAGGACCAAAGTTTTCCACCCAAATATAAACAGTAATGGCAATATTTGCTTGGACATACTCAAGGAACAATGGAGTCCTGCTCTTACCATATCTAAGGTGAAAATAAAATACCCACCATGAAAAACCATACTAGCCTTCTTTCTATACTTTCAATTTGAGATTAAATTAGGTAGTCCCACTACACAAGACTCTTGTTATTATAGAGTCAGGAATGATAAATGTAATCGAATTGAGCTCAAGTAACTTAGTTTTAGTGTTTTTATTTATTTATTATAGTACATTTAAGATTTTTGAATCTAATTAGAACTGAGTTTAGAATAATGAATTTTAAAATATATTTAAATTTAACTTATTTAAATAAAGATAAATTTTAACAAGTCAAAAATGAGTTAAGCTGAAATGTCTCTATTCATTTTACAGTTTTATGAATACGGAGAGACTATTTCTGATTAAAATACGTAGAATATTTTAATTTATATATTCACTTCATTTTGCAGGTTTTACTGTCGATATGTTCATTATTGACGGACCCAAACCCAGATGATCCACTGGTTCCAGAGATAGCTCACATGTGCAAAACTGACAAAGCTAAGTATGAGTCCGCTGCTAGAAGCTGGACCCACAAGTATGCCATGGGTTGACCCGACCCGACCCATGTTTGCTGTTGGCCCCCCCAAAAAAAAATCACCTTTTTTTTTGGTTTTTTATTTTATATTTTATATAATAAAACAAAGTCTCATAAAAGGCTGTACCTTTGTAATTTGAGCATCTATTTACCTAGAATAAAGTGTTGCCCAATGTATTAATCTGCTACAAATTTTTTATAGCTTACTCCTACTCGTTAGATATTTTAAAGATATTCGACTTAAAATTAATTGGGCACACGTGCCCTAAGCAAGCAACCCTTTCAGTCCTTGCTTAAGCGAGGATAAGCACCATAGCGTTTATGCGATAATTTTCTCTGGTCAACAATCTTTAATAAGATGCCACGAGGGTTGGTGGTTCAGTGGTGAAGACATTATTTTTTTATAACAATAAGTTAAGTTTGACTTTTAAAGATGTGAAATGCTAGATTTTTTAGTAATTCTTTTTTGAAATCTCACACTATATTCTAGTTGAACTTTGGCCCTGCTAGGGGGTAATTGATGAGCTCGACCGATGTCCCGGTAGTGAGTCCCTTTCTTTGGGAATTGGGAGTGACTGTTGTGTCTCATTTTGTAATACATTATGGATTTATTTTTATAATCTGAATCGTTCATGTTGTAAGGTTTGTTGAGTACTTCATGCATACCAAAAATCATATTAATCGGATACCAATAACTATATGATTGATAACCAAAAAAATAAACAAGAAGTTTTTCTTTTGAAAAATAGTATAAAAATATGCAATTCGATCATATAGTTATTGATATCCAATCAATATGATTTTTGGTAGGCTTGAAGTACTTAACAAATCTTACAAAATGAACGGTTCAGATCATAAAAATAAGCCCATAATGCATCTCAAAATAAGACACAACACAACAGTGACCCCAAGTTCCTTTCTATGAGTTAAGTTAAATCAAGTCAACAATCAGTTACTCGAGGCTTGGACCCACATATGCCGTAATAACATTTCAAAATATATATATTTTTTTGGATCAAAAAAGAAAAAACAAACTTTAATAAGATGACTTAGAAAAATAATGTGATGAAAGAAACATTTTTAGGCGAAATCTTGACCGATTCTAATATTATATTAAAGAATTTATAAATTTTAAAATGAATATTACTATTCAAATTCAAATGTTATACTTAAGTTTCAAATTCAATCATGTCATATCAATTAAAATATTTAAAATAACTTCTCTCTTATATTTTTTCTAAATATTAGCCAATCATATTTTTACATATTATTAGATCTAAAAAGTAAATTTGTATATCATTTGTTTTGGGTAAATTACACTCATCTCCTCTGAGATTTCTGGCAATTATAGGGACTTCCCCTATAGTTTCAATAATTACAGAAACTTCTCTTACTTTTTTTGATATTGTCAAGATTTTCCCTCCTGTTAATTGAAGCTAAATGGTGTTAACTTGATTGTGCAAATGACTATAATATCCTTTGCACTTAATATCCTTTAAATGTAATTTACATATATATAATTATCATTTTATTTCTCAAATTTTTTTTTTCTTGACTTTGTATTTTTTCCCCACTATAAGTTTTGAACTTTTATAAGTTAAAAAAATAAAATAAAAATCAACAATTAATGAAATTAAGAAAGAATAACTATGTTTCTTATTTGAATTAATTTTGAGATTTAATTTAGTAAAATAATTTAAATGAAAGAAACAAAGATGGATATATAGATTTTCAATGAAATAAATAACAAATTATTTGAATATTTTATTATTTTCAAATAATTTATTTCTTGAAGTAAAATTTTATTTTAATTAGATGTAAGAAATGACAAATTTAAATAGTTTATTATTCTCAAATAATTTATTTATCTTCCATTCCCTATCATCTAATTTTAATTTATTGTAACGTGATTAGATATTTTTTTCACTTTTATATTTATTTTTAAAAATTTTATTATTAAGGTGACAAATATTGACTTATTTTTTTTAATAATAATTAAAATTTGAGAATAATATAGGATTGTGAAAAGATAAAATGATAATTTTTTAAAATATATTTATGAGGTACCATTTGGTAATTTTTATAAGTCAATTTTTTTAATTAAAAATATGCAATGTTCTTATGTTTATTTTTCTTAAAAAAAAATTAATACATAAATATGTTTCTAAAACAAAAAAAAAAAACAAAATTCATGTTTCATAAGTTGCTTTGGTATTGGGTGATACTAGCTAACATTAATGAAAGAGAAAAAATAATGAAAAAAATTGAGGAAAAAATATAGAGAAGAGAACAAATAATAATAATAAATTATATGGTGTTACTATTTGCTGCAGTGACACAATGAAAAAATAAATGAGAAAATAAATAGAAAGAAAAATGAAAGAAATAAAATAAAGAAAATGGAAAGAGGGGGATAATTTCTCCAAATATGTATTTTTCATACGGGGAACAAAAAATCAAATACTTATATGTATTTTTAAATTTTTATTCAAACTCTAATTTCTTAAAATAATTATTTATAAAATTGGTGGTCTTTTTTTTAAAAAAAACATCTTTTATACTTTGTTTCGTAATTTTCAAATAAATAATTGTATTTAATCTAGTATAAGATTTAATGGTGATCAATTTATTAGCTTCTTTTTTTTTTTTTTTCTTTTTTAGATAAGGTAATGTTTGGTTATTCTACAATATATATATATATATATATATGCTTGTCTTAACAATTTAGAATTTTTTAAAATAAAGTACGGTCTTTATTAATTTCTTGTAAAATCTTAAGAGAGATGAGTGAAATTTACTATTTGAATATATAAAGACAATTTTGAAATTGTTTACTCATGGTATATGACATCAATATGAGTCATCATATTTTGTTAAATAAATTAACAAAAAATTAACCGTGAGAGAATCTTAATAATAATTTAAAAAGAAAAAAAAATCTATAATTATTGAAGCTATAAAAAAATCTCCATAATTATTAAAAATCTAAAAAAGGTGGGTATAATTTATCTTTTTTCTTTTAAAAATATTCAACTTAAAATCGATTTTATCTCTTACATTTGGACATGTGTCTATTAGGCACGTGTCACATCATTAATGCAGTAATAATTAGAATAGCATACCTACCGAAATAAAAGAAGATGGAAGTGCCATGGGGGGCCAGTATTCTGTGAAGGAAAATGTTTGGTACTTTAAAATTTTGTGGTTTAAATGGTTTAAATTTATCAAAACGATGTCGTTTTACATTCATTTACACTCAAAACGACGTCGTTTTACACTTATTTACACTCAAAACGATGTCGTTTTAAGTGATTTGAACCATTTGAAACACAAAATTTTAAATTACTTAACATTATTGTTTTGTGAATAAATGGATGTGATGTCATAATCATGCAATACATATCTCATGCCAAGTCCTCATATGAGGTTGACTAGAGAGAAGACTACAAATTGCCTCCAATTAGATATATATTTATATAAAAAGTAAGCGATAAGCACATTGAATTGGCATTATCTCAACCAAAAAACAATTAATAATAAGAAGAATAAGAAGGTAGGCCTCATCTCATCTAATACATATATTCTCCTAGCAAAATGTTTCTATGCTTGATTCCAAAACATTCACGTTAATCAATCAAGCCTTGGCACATTTCATTTCATATCCAATCACTCTATCTTGGCCAACAAAAAATTATTGATTAGTTTTAGAGCGTATCGTTATTGCATCACACCAATCACAATTTATCATATCTTCTTACGTTTTCTAATCATTCAATATAAATTTATGAATTCTACTCTTTTTACTAATTATAACATCATTAAAACATCACTTAATAATACCCTAAACTCAATTAATAACTTTCCTTAGCGAACACCATAATTCATGAAATCGCAATCAACTTTATATCATATCAATAATGGCTGAGGTAATCATTTTTTAAATTTCTTTTCTAAATATTTTTGTACCATCTAATATGGCATCCTAGTTGGCATAAACTTATTGATGGACCCAGTAAAAATATCTTCTCTTTCCCTTTTCCTCTCTCAGTGGCTTTCTATCTCTTCTTTCTAACTCCACCATCCACCTTCCACTCCAACCCACTACCACCGTTCCTCCTCGCTACAGTGCCACCAGTGGAATCTCCCTCTCTCCCTCACTAGCATTTTTACATTATCACTATCACCACAATACCTCTACTTGTACAAACACCACCTTGCCATCACTTCCAACACCCTTCACCACCGCTATCATCATCGTTGCTATCTTCTCCACAACCCATGCCATCTCTATATCCACCAACTCCATCACCACCACTAATGTAATTATTAATATATTAATTTCAAATTTATAATCAAATATTAGAAAATGTTTGCAAAATGTATCATGAAATTATGACGTTTTGATTAAAATGTAAGACAACTTTGATTTTTACTTAGAATTCGTTTGAAAATTGACTTTTTAAATATTCTTTTAATTTTTTTAATAAAAAAATGTGTAAAAAATAGAAATAATAAATTTAGTTTGTATTGACATTTTAGCTAAAATATTCATTTGTTAAACAAGATCTTAGTCATGTGAAATTACACATTCAAGTGGGAGAAGCCTGAAAAATTATTTTTTACACTTAAAATAAGTTCCAATTTAAGTTTCATTGGTTGAAATGATTAACACTCACCATCCTTCTATCTCCTTTTAAAAAACAACTGAACAAATATCTCTCCTGAAAATATTGCGAAGCAATGTTTTAGCCGAGAATCATGTTTACTACTGCTGCGTATTGTGGTTTCCTTGTGTGGTAGTGGGGTTGATATGGGGCAGGCAGACATTAGCATTGAAATTGAGTTGAAAAGTCTCTCTCACTCACACGTGGTCTGTACTATTGTTTCTGTCGGTGGGATTTGTATGTCCGAGGGTATTTTTGTCCACAAAATTATAAACAAAACTTGCTTCCCAATTAGGCATGTTTACTTTTATTTTATTTTACCTACCTTAGGCATAATTTTATAGTCGCAAATTCAGGTGGAGTGATAAGACTTTAAAATTTTGTACTTAAAATTTTAAGTTCAACGTTTTTTTTTTTTTTTTGAGATTAAAGTCTTGTTTGTGAATAGATTATTTTAATAATTTTTTAATTAAAATATAAGGTAAAAAAAAGTTAATATATTTGTAATAATTTTTTGATTTTTTAAAAACATATGTGTAAAAAATAAAAAGAAAATGAAATTTGACTTTTTTGGTATAATTTACAATTTTTTAATTTTTTTAATAATTTTTTGATTCATTAACTAAAATACTAACGTGCCAAATAAGGCCTAATTATTCAAGCTATAACACTTATCATTAGGCTTTAGTCTCTCAAAATAAAGAGATGCACTTAAATTCAAGGGTAAAATTTTAAAACTCAATTAATAAAATTAAATTTTTAGTTTCAAAATATGTTATTAATGTCACTTTGATTTTAATATTTAAATTATATTAATTTGATCACATGTGTCTAATATGTCAATTTTTAGCTCTGTCAAATGAACGATTAAGGTGAAAACTTTGAAGAAAATATTATAATTAACATTTTGTTTTTTTGTTTTTTTGTTTTTTTTTTTTTAATCGAAAGGCATTCGTCAACCCCTCTCTTGTGTAGTCGTTAACGGTGATCAGATTCGATGGCTTTCCCGTAAATAATTGTCGGTCTTTTAGTGCCATTTTGGAGACAGAATAAAAAGTCACGTTTTTAGACAAAATGTCCAAAAGCGCAAGTGCCAAAAATGCAACAACATTGGTTTGGGAAGTGTCAAAAACGCAAGTGTAAAATTACAAATTAGGGCCTATGACAAAAAAATAAAAAAATAAATTTCTTATGTTAGGTAAGAGTATTTTGATTATTTTAATTTGATTTGACACCATAAATAAATATTAAACTAAAAAACAAAAATTCAATTTTTTATCAACTTTTCAAATCACTTTCTAAAAAGTTAAAAAGCTTGGTAAAAAGCTAAAAATCAGTTTTTATCAATTTTCCAAAACACCGAGAGAATTTCTCTGTTCATTTTTCGCGGCAACTCTCACTCTTACCTGAGATTTTTTTTTTTTTTTTTTGGGTGAAGAAATTACAAATAAGAGACATTTTCCAAACATAATTATATATTTATGAGAAAATTTATAAAATTTATCTTTGTAATTTTTTTTTTCAAACCTATACTGATTTGTTTTTTTTCTTTTTATTCTTTTCCTACTCCAACACCTTTCTCTCCCTTCACATCTCTGATTCTGCAAATCCCATTAAAAATTATTATAATAATAAAAAAAACCCACTTTGCTTATCTGAGCTTTATTTTCACCACCACAGCACCCACCATTCCATCCCATTCCATTTTTTTTGTTAGGCAAACTGATGATCTTTGGCGGCATTTTCATTTTTTAAAGAATAAAATAAAATAAAATAAAAAACAATAGATTTGAATGACAAAGGGAAAACGACAAGGAACAGCAATACTTCAGTGGGAAGGTCCGAATCCGGATCCTGGGCCGCCCTACCCGGCGGCCCTACCCGGCAGCCCCCCAAAACGACGTCGTTTTGGGGTTTTTTTTTTTTTTTTTTTTTTTTTTTTTTTTTTTTTTTTTTTCTTCTTCGTTCTCGTCTTCTTCGTTCTCGAACGGAAACCAGAGGGAGGGGAGGGGAGAGGGAGAAGAGGGAGGAAGGAGGAGGGAGGCTGCGCAGCCGATCGTCGTCTCGCCTCGCCGGCCGTCGCAGCCGTCCGGTCGTCGTCTCGCCTCGCCATCGCAGCTCGTCGCAGCCCGTCGCCGGCCGTCGCAGCTCGTCGCCTCCTCCTCCTCCTCCTCCTCCCCCACTGGTTATGGCCCCCTCCAGTCCTCCCTTCCCTTCCTCCTCCTCCCTCCTCCTCCCTCCTCCTTCCTCCCTCCCTCCCCTCTCTTCCTCTGCGTTTTTTTTTTTTTTTGAAAATTTACCCCCAAAACGACGTCGTTTTGGGGGCTGCTGGGTTTGGCTGCCGGGTAGGGCGGCCGACAATCCGCGCTCGGAAGGTCCACTATCAGACCATTAATGTTATCATTAATTAGAGGTTTCAAATATTTTTTTTTAAAAAATACTGTGTGTAAAGGGTTACTTTAAAAAGAGGCTTAAAAAAAAGTTAATTTTTTGATTTTTTAATTTTTTTTTAATAAAAAACGACAGTCTTTTTAGTTAAAAAAGTTAAAAAGTTAATTTTTTACCAACTTACCAAACCACTCCAAAGTAATGATTTCTTTTAGGGAATTTAATTTTTTTTAATAGTATAATTATTACACTTTAAAAAAATTATTTTTTTAAAATTATCCTGTTAATCATATTATTTAATTTTGATAATGCCTAAAATATTATTTGTATTATTTACTTTTGATAATGTCTAAAATATTATTTGTAACAATTTAGATTTTTTTAATGTACATATTTATTTGACACAAAATATTATCTTTTTAAAATATATATATTTGTTAAATATTAGTTAAATAAAAATATTTTTGAAAACTTTACTATTCACTTTTTGAAAATTGAGGCTAATCACTATTCACTTTTTGATCAAATTAAAAATTGATTAATTATATTATTTTGACAAAAATGATGGATTGGTTGTATTATTTTGACAAATTTGATATTGATAGGTTGTCTTGTTTTAACAAATTAATATGGAGTGGTAGAATATATTTAGTTTAAAATCTCTACAACATATACAATATTTTAAAGAGGGCATATATTTTCAAATCCATCATAAATATTATTTAAAGAGGTTTTTCTGTGTATGCAAATATTTGATTAGAACATTATATATATATATATATATAACTTTATATATATAATGCAAATAGTATACATCACGGAGCAATTATATTTTTTTTACACAACATTGATTGTATCATATATATTAGTGTGTGAAAACATTGAATATTAGCATATGAACACATTAATTATTAGCATATGGAAAGTCATACAAGATATAATTCAAATTAATTTTTCTTTTCCTTTTTGTACACTTTTGACTAATACATAAAGATGTTCAAATTTGCAAGAGTGCAAATTTTTTTACACGTGATTCTCTTCCAAACTAATGTCATCCATGACGTCAGTAAGGAGCGTGCTTATATAAGCCATGACGTCAGCAAGGAGCGTCTAACGGGTATATTTTTGTGTATAAATAGAAGTGTTGTGTGTGGAAAAAAATCAAGAACTTGAAGAGAAAATTTTCTGTGAGCTTCAAATTGTATTCTGTTCTTTTACTTTTAGATCTAAGTCTAGCCTTTGTTCTTACACTTTCATATTACTCTTTGTGAGAGAATTATTGTAAAAGAGGGTTTAAGTACCACTTATTCTTATTCCTTATTTTTGTGAGAGATTTTGTAAGGGTAAGACTTTTATTGTTGAGTGAGGCTCAATAGAGAAGAGTAAGTCCTGTACCAAATCCACAAGCTTGGTGGTGTATTTATTCAATTGATAGTAAATAAATTTTCAAGGAGGTTCCTTGGGGAGTGGACGTAGGCCTGGCGTGCCGAACCACTATAAATCGCAGTGTTTGATTTTCTCTCCCTATCTCTCTTACTTTTATATTGATAATTATTATTCTATTTTTTTTTATTTATTAAAATTCTGAATATTGTGTTAATTTTAATATTGTGAAATTTTTAATAACCCAATTCATCCCCTCTTGGGTTGCCTATCTGGGACAACATACCCTTTGATAGTACATTTTTTAGAAAATATCAATATCATAATTGTACTTTTTATGTTGTTAATGAATTTAAAAGAAAGGCAAAATAAGAAATTTATATTATTTTTTTGCTTGACTTTTGAAAATGGACTAATATTTTGCGATAATAAAAAATAAAATAAGATACTAATATTTTTGGATGGAGAGAGTATGATATTTTAAGGGTAAATTACAAATTCATCCCCTGAGATTTATTTAAAATACAAATTACTCCCTGTAATTTGGAAAATTACAAATACCTCATTGTCATAATTTTTTATTTAACATAATTAATTGAAAAAAGTGAAATTTCTAACTGTTCACTTATACAATTATAAAATTATCTAAATTATTGATTGAAATAAAATTTTAATATTATTAAAAACTGTTAATTAACTTGATAATTTATTAATAGAAGAACTTATTTGTTATGAAATTAAAAACCCTAAGAGACATAATGTAATTTATAGAACCATAAGAAATAATTTGTAATTTAAATAAATTTCAAAGGTGTGTTTGTAATTTACCCATATTTTAATTATTAAAATTTATAAATTTTATCACTAATTTGTAATTATTATTTTTTTTTTTTACTGATACACTGTTATTATTCTCCAATGACAAATGGTATTGAAATTTTGGTAGGTTTATGATGTCGGTTCGGATTGATTTATTTTCCACAATTAAGCAACATTTATCTATAGACGTCATATCTATAAAATATCAATGTGTTTGGTTTGAGTTTTCTGGATTAAATTTTTTGAAAATTGAGTTTTTTAATTTTTGTATTCTTTTATTTTTAGTGAATATTTTTTAAATTTTAAACATTTTTTTTGCTTTTTTAGATGCATCTTAGTTAGATGTATCTAAAAAATAAAAAATTTGTAAAAAAATATTTTAAAAAATTAATAAATATATAAAAATACAAAAAAATATATTGAATTCTTATATTTTTTTTTATATTTTTGGTATTTAGTGAATTTTTAAAAGATTTTTTTTACAATTTTTTTACTTTTTAGGTATATTTATGTTATGTGTGTCTAAAAAGTAAAAAAAAAATGCTTAAAATATTAAAAAAAATCAATAAAAACAAAAAAAAATACGAAAAATAAGAAAATAGAATTTTCTAAAAAGTGTTTTCTGAAAAATGAAAACAAGCAATGTTAGTCTTGTGGGTCTCGTGTGATTTTTATTTATTATTTTTAATTCATAGAGGAAGTGAAAATCTTCTATTCTAATCATATTCTAGTTGTTTACAATTCCCAGTTTTTGGATTTTCTGATTGTAACATGTTAATGGGTATAATTTAAATTCCAAGATTTGAGCTTCAAATCAATCAATTAGTACAACATAGTGGAGAACTAGAATTGTTTCATGATCTGATTATTTTCATTGTAGTACTTTTCTTGGTTTGCTCTTTTTGACGTGTCGCCTTCTGGGATGACGTCGTTCTCTCTGTGACCCTGGTCATGGGCTTCTGCATTGTGGTTGTCTCTTTCAATGTCAAGGTCAATTGGTCTGCCACTCCCAGTGGGAGCGTCATCCCCAATATTTTCCTGCTGTCCGTTACTGGCCATCTATTCTTCTTTCGTTCCCACAGACGGCGCCAAATTGTGTGGGTGAAAATCTGACCACACTGCCCGTTTAGTGATCAGCTGGAGAGCACAGACAGAATAGATGGCTTTAACAACCTGCAAGAGAAAAAAGCTCCGGCGGTGGTTCTTCCACCCGGGGGCACTCCGACGATCAAGTCAGTATATTTCTCAAAGATAAGCAAGTGCTAAACTGAATACTCAAAACATAAATTACATACCTTAGACCCACGGGGTGCCTTTCTTTTATAATATACTCAATCCAAGTCCCACTAGAAGTATGCCTTCTATGAACTTCAATTTACTGTTTACTCTGGACTCTTTAAGAGATAAAGATAAATTATCTTGGTTAAGTTCCCTCTTTACCTTAGGACTCTTGCCCCTTATCTTGGATTCCGATATCTTCGGAGATGACCTCGGCTTCTCTGAGATTACCTCGGCTTAACTACCAGGGCACGTGGCACCTCGGCTGACACGTCGGCGTCACCATGCCACGTGTTGGTATTCAGAAAATATATCCCACAGTACAACATAGTGGAGAACTAGAATTGTTTCATGAACTCTGTTTATCAAGAACAAAGGAGGTCGAGGCAGATTTTCTGCAAATTCAGTATCAAAAAGATTAACAAGAAAGAAAGGAAAAATGACAGTTGAGGAGGTTAAGGCTGTTAAGAGGAAAAACATAGTTGTCGGGATCAAAATCGATGGCCATAGCAGAGAGCTTCTGAACTGGGCTCTTGTGAAAGTTGCAGAAACAGGGGATCATGTAGTTGCAATTCATGTTTGCAGTGATTCTGGTATCTTCACACTTCTAGAATTGTTGCAACTTGCATTGTTTCTTGAAATATGAATTGGGTTTTTGATTTTTGATTTTTGATTTCTGATTTCAGATTCTACTTCCAAAAACAAGCCCTTGCTGGATGAGTACTTACAAGTTTATGAAGGACTATGCAATGCCAAAAAGGTCTGTTTTTTATTCCTTAAAATTTCCTCCTTTATTTTTTTGGCGTGTGCGTGTGTGTTTCTTTTTCACTCTTGATTCTGATTGTCCAATGCTCGAGTTTCAGGTAGATCTCACCGGTGATGTCTTGACGGGTAGTTCAATCCAAAAGGTTCTAGTGAGAGAGGCTAAAAACCTTGCTGCTGAGTCTCTGATTGTGGGGATAAGGAGAGAATTTCGACTCGGGTAAGGCTGATCTAAGGCTTAGAAAAACATTCTATTTTTATTTTATTTTATTTTTTTGCAGTAGTTTTGAGTTAATAATAATGTCTTCCTTTTAGAAGCATTTTTCAGGACTTGCTGGTTTTCAGTTGCTAAATATTGCGCGAAACGCCTGCCTCAGACCACCGACATTCTTGCCATCTACAATGGCAAGGTGGTTTACAGAAGGTCTTCCAGTAACAGACTTCCAGGTACAAATTTTCTCCCTTGAAAAGCTACTTAAAAAAAAAAGCACGAGACTTCTGTTAAAATAGGATTTGGGAAGAGTAAGATGTACGTAGTCTTAACGATTCTTGAATTTGTTTTGGATTATGTTAGGTCGCGAAGGAGATCCGAAGCCAAGCTTTTACCTTGTTCGAGATCAATCACTGACAGATAACCAGTCTGAATTTGGTGATTCTGAGACTTCGGAGACTCCAAGACACAGTCATGAAGTGATTTGCAATTCGAGAAATGACAGTTTCAATAGTCCTGTCCAGAAACACAAGAAATTTCACTCGAGTTCATTTTCTTTTGTCACGGAGCGTTGTCCGGAGGAGAGGCCAGGTTGGCCTCTGCTCCGCATAGCCACTGCTCCAGTGACTCAGCCTGCAGCAGTAGCAAAAAAACTGTCTGTAGCGCAATGGGTAATGAGCTTACCAAACCGACCTCCACCCAAATCTCCTCAATCCAAGGCCGGTTTTAGTTCAATTGAACTAGAAAATTCTTTGATGGTAGAGAATCTGGACAAGCTCATCAAAACAAATTCATCTGGCCGTAAATGGCTCAACTACAATGTCATTAAAACATCTACTTCTCAATTCTCTTCAGGTCTTTTGGCCTCTAATATTCTTTGACAAGGTTTATGTGTTTCCAATTCAATTGCATTCTATGCTTAACTACTTGTGGTTCGATTGCAGATAAGTTGATCGGTAATGGAGGGTATAATCGTGTGTACAAGGGGCTTCTTCCAGGTGGGAAGCCGGTGGCGGTGAAGGTGTTGAAGTCTAGCAAAGAGGCATGGAAGGATTTCACACAGGAAGTAGATATCATGAGCTCATTGAAGCATAAAAACATCACTCCTCTGCTTGGAATTTGTGTTGAAGACAATGAACTAATCTCTGTTTATGATTTCCTGTCTGGAGGAAATCTAGAGGAAAACCTACATGGTAAATCTTCTCTGGAGATATTCTTCTTTCCATTACTATGTAATAGGCCTGTCAACTGATCGGATTTAATCCAAAAGCCGATTCCATTAAACAAAATTCTGTTCGGCTGATTTTTTTATCAGATTTGTCAGAATTGGATCGATTTTGGGTTCGGATTGTTTTTATGATCAATATTGGATTCGGATTGATAGGCCAACTTAAGGATGGATAGGAAATTTATGCTAATTGGTTGATCTCTGAGACAGGTAATAGCAAAAAAACATCTGTATTGTCCTGGGAATTGAGATTCAAACTAGCTGTTGAAATTGCTGAAGCCCTAAATTACTTGCACAATGAATGTTCTCGGCCGGTCATTCACAGAGATGTCAAGTCTTCAAACATTCTTCTCTCTAATGAGTTTGAACCGAAGGTGGTAGTTATGACAGTTGAAAATCCATACAAATGTTTCAATCCCCAATATGTATGATTTTTTCTTTCCTATCACAGCTATCTGATTTTGGGCTAGCAATATGGGGACCGTCAGATTCATCTTTTCTAACAGACAACGACGTTGTGGGGACTTTTGGGTACCTTGCTCCTGAGTATTTCATGTATGGCAAAGTCAGCGACAAGGTCGATGTGTACTCTTTTGGAGTGGTTCTTCTTGAATTGTTATCGGGAAGGAAAGCGATCACTTTCGATGCTGACAAGGGCCAAGAAAGCTTGGTCATGTGGGTAAGGGTCTTTTTCTTTGACATGAAAATTTCACAGTTTCACTGCCTACAACTTATAAGTTATGTTTATATGTATATAACTTAGAAGATTGATTTTCAGGCAAAATTAAAACTAGAGACTGGAAATCTAAGAAGCACACTGGATCTGAATCTAGAAGGAAACATCGATGAGACTCAAATTCAGAGAATGGGTCTTGCAGCCAGGCTCTGCCTCACAAGATCAGCTCGGCTTCGTCCTAAAATGAGCCAGGTAATTTAATAGTTCTACTATTGGTTACATAGATATACAAGACCACTATGATTTTGTGAACGTATTCCAATTCCAAGAGCTCGGATTGAATTGGTATTGAATTGCTCATTAAACGAGCATTCTCAATATTATGTTTTGAAGAGAACTGGAACATCCATGCTCTTTGGTGCTTTCTTTTATTATTATTATTATCAAACTTAAAATTTTACTCTTTAATTTCTCGCTTCTCCATATTCTAGGTACTGGAAATCTTGAATGGGAAGACAGACGTTGACGAATGGTTGAACACGCGGTTTGGAGATCAAAATGAAGCAGAAAACCAGGATAATACCGATGATGAAGTTTATCCCCATTTGAAGGCAGAGTCGCATTTGGGCCTTGCGTTGCTCGATGTGGAAGAGACAACCCCATCATTCAACAGTATGGAGCGAAGCAGCAAAATGTCCTTGGAAGAATACTTGAAGGAAAGATTGAGCAGCTCATCGAGCTTAGATTAGCTTTTTTTCTCTTCACTTTTCTTGAATATCTTTGGCTAGTTTACAGGACAGTTTTGTTCCCGGAGATGAGTTTGTAGAATGTGTAGTTTTTGACCCTGTACAGTCTAAGCAAAACTCTGCACCCAATTATGAGGTGGTTTGTAGATGTTTTGGTTTTTTATTTTTTGAAAATTGTTTTTAACATAAGGTTCCAAACTGAAAACATAAAAAAAATAGAAATCCAAATCCATCCTTTTCGGGTGTTATCAGAATCAATGAAAACAATGCTCACCCCTAAGCCTGTGTTGGTAAAGGATATTAGCTCAAAATTTCCACTGTCAAGACATTTTTTTTTCTCCATTAAATTTTTCTTAGCACATTAGTGTAAATGTGTAAAGTAAGTAAATGGTAAATGAATGGTAATGTGATTTGAAATATAAACTGAATATAAATATAATTTGATGAAAGAACTATCGATGTCTAATTTATTTGATTTTTTATAAATATATTTTATTCGATGTATCATAAAAAAGTAAATAATTTATATTATCAAAATAGGTCTCAAAATGAACTTCAGCGACTGTACAATAGTAGCTACTATGCCCTACACAACCACTATCCCAATTTCAAGCATTCGATGACTAAAAACCAACAGAGCTCCAGACCATCCTAAGTTTGATGGACTCGCATCATTAACCTATCTTCGTAGCCTTATTATCCCAATTCCATGCCATTGACAGCTAAAAGTCAATAGTGCTTCGTACCATCCTAAGTCCAATAGACGGACATTATTAAGCATGATAAATTATACTTACATTTCTTGAGGTTTAAAAAAAATAATTAGTTTAATATTTTTTATATAATTATATTGACTTTTTTAAGTAAAATTAAAATAATTAAAATTTATACAAATAATGAGTAGATATTGAAATAAACAAAAATAAATATATATTTTAGTGAAAAAAGATAACAGTATCATTTTTTTATTTATAAAACTAATGAATTATTGATAAAAAATAATATGATTAGTATGTGAATTAAAACCTTAAAGAAGACTAATGTAATTATCTTAAAAAAATGAGGAGCTAATTTTATTTTTATAAACCTCAGGGGAGGTGAGTGTAATTTAGCCCATTCTATATTTTGGAATTTTTTAATATTTACACATCACTCCCCCCGAAACCTATAAATTGAGGAAGAGGCCCTGTTTGAATCTTGGGAGTCTCTGAACCTATGGCTCCTCTTCGTCCATTTTTTCCTCCATTAAAATGTTGCCATCTTTCAACCCTTTTGGTCTCTAGGATTTCTTTTCTTCCGTATAATCTCTCTCTCTCTCTCGACTCTGCCTCTGGGTTTCTAGGGTCTCAGAACCCAAAATCATGATCACAAACTCAGCCAACAGGTCCTACATAACCGCGATTTGAATTCAAATCTTTGCACGGCTTGCTTCGTTCTAGGGTTCCTATGTAAGTCTTTTGTTTTTTTTTGTTTTTTTCGAATTCAAATTCCATCAATTTTCAATCTGTGATAGTATTGAGTAATTCGGGTGGTGAGCAATTTGATTTGAATTAGAGTGTTTACGTAGCTTATGCTTGATAAGGATTTGTGTATCTAGTCTGCCTTGTTCTCTGATCAATCAGTTTAGTTTAATTTGCTTCAAAACACAGCATTGGATCTGGGTATGCATTCAAAGTTCTGATTTTTGTGTGTTTTGTTCTTTTTGTTTATTCTAGGGTTGTGGTGTTTTTCAACACCCAACTTGAAATCTCTAAGGCCTGTCAAGAAATTGAGTGTCTACATTTATCTGGGTAGAGGTAAAAGAACAAATATTTATCACTCTTCTGGTAGGTTCTAGTTTCGTTTATTACTATGGACGATGGCGAGCTTGATTTCTCAAACAAAGAAATATTCTCAAGTTCGAACATCGGTGATCTTCCAGACAGTTGTTCTATGGACATGTTTTTCAATGAGTTACTCATGGATACACATGCCTGCACTCATACCCACACTTGCAACCTACCAGGCCCAGATTGCGCTCACACACACACTTGCTTTCATATGCACACCAAAATTCAGTCTGCCACACCTGAAGATGATAAGGTTTCTGCTAATGATACATCAGAGTCCTCAGGAAAGAAATCAAAGAAACGCCCATTGGGTAATCGCGAAGCAGTTCGCAAGTATCGCGAGAAGAAGAAGGCTCGTGCTGCATCCTTAGAGGATGAGGTTGTGAGATTGAGGGCATTGAATCAGCAGTTGATGAAGAGATTACAGGGTCAAGCTGCGTTGAAGGCTGAGAATGCAAGGCTCAAGTGTTTGCTTGTGGACATCCGAGGGAGGATAGAAGGGGAGATCGGATCTTTTCCTTATCAGAAGTCTGCCAAGAGTGGTGATATGTATCAAAACATGGCTACTCCAAACTTGCCTGGTGTATATCTGATGAATCCGTGTAATATGCAGTGTGATGATTGGGTTAACTGCATTCATCCAGATCAAGGGATTGAAGGAAAACGTGGGGAAGGTGCGCTTTTAAGTGGTCAAGACTTCAGTGGGTGTGAATTTGAGAATCTGCAATGTTTGGGGAACCAGAATGCTGGATTGAAGGAGTTCCCCAGTTGTGGACTTGGGAATGTAGCTTCTACAGTCAATTCTTCTGGTGCAAAAAATAGAAAAGGTAAAACTTTGATTTCTTTGCCATTTTATATTTTTGGTTCATGTTTTGTACCTTTAACAAATATATACTACTTTTCTAGTTGGTAATCAGTGCTTATTACCAAGCACAATGCTTGATTTTCTTTAAAATATCGGGCTCCTAACTAGAACCTTGTTTGATTTTTTATATTTCTCCCTGTTGATGATCTTAAATCATGATTTTTTTCTGCTTCGAAATGCTGGGGCAATGCAAATGGCTCATGGAGTGATTTAATATAGATTTAGAGGACTCATATTTTTTTGTGGCTACGATGACCGTGTAGTGGTGATGATTTTATCAAAGACTCTCCACAGTATTGGAAATATTAAGTGAATAGTTACTAGTAATATTATTGGTCAAATTGAGTGGTTCCTTCATGTTGTTATATGAGATTCATTATGTATATTATATGATGCATATCTTTTATCACTTGAGCATGTGTTTGTGATGCCATAGTTTGCTATTATTTCTAGATTGATATCTACATTATCTCGTTCTGCTTTGTGAGGTGTTGGCTGATGGTTCTCTTGTTGGTGGACAAAACTAGAACAAATTAAAATTAGAAGCAAGTAGTCCTGTTTTGAACAAAGTAGAAACGGGCAGTATTGTATCATAAGCAGAAGAGACTTTTTACCTTCAATCCCAACATAACTTATGTTCCTTCCAACTCCTTTCTTTCATGTATAATCTGGTTTGTATGGTCATTTTCAATTATTTTTCACATAGGCCCCATTTTTGTTTTTGGTTACTGATATTGGAGAAATTTAATATTTGTAGATGGATGGCTGTGATATGAGATTTTTAACAATTTTTCACTTGGTTTATCTAAGAATCTTTTACTTGCATTCTGCATTAATAGTTAAAATGTGTATATTTGCCTCCTGTTATTGAAGATTGTGTGTGTCAGGGAGGTAAAGTTTACTAGCTAAAAAAATATTTAATTAAATTAGTTTGTTATCCAATCTATAGCAGAAAGCATTAACCTAGCATGATGTAGCCTCTTTTGCATGAGAACCTTGAAGCCAAGGCAACTGGAGTGGTTGGTGGTGTTGTCTTGTTTGAATCTCAAGGTTGGGTTTGGTCTGTTTAAGAGGAAAGAATGAATAGAAAGTGAAGCGTAGCCCGGATAGAGCCCAGATAGAGCATTTACATTATTTTTCTTGAAAGAATGGATGACAAGGTCAAGACATTCTTCAAATTAATCTATAAGAAAGATTAGTACTGCATCTATACTCTTCACTTAACCCTCTTGTATGGAGAGAGGCCTTGTTTTGGTCCATTTGATATTGTCACCTGGCAAAATTTTGACAATTTTAAGATAGTTGCAAGATAGTGGGAAATTGTTTGTGACACTCCAATGAATACCACGTGCCATTGCCTTATTAATAATCATCCTTGAATATCTTAAGTAAAACGAACAATTTTAGTATGTGGAATATTTAATATAAAAATATATGTATGTAGAAATAAATAGTTAGAAAGCTTTGAAGAAAGAATGGTCAAATGTGGGGATATGCTATGTTACATGGACTTGGATACGGGTGTCAGGTGTAGGTGCATATCCAGAGGTTGGACTCATCAAATCTGAAATTTAAGAGTATGAGGACTCGGCAAAAAAAGTTACATTTTTATATTTTTAATCTATTATGTGAGATAAAATGGTACCATATGTAACATACAACGTCAAGAATGTGTTTTATAGCAAATACACAACAAATGATACATGTAAGATGGTGTTAAATACAAATATATGAGAACAGTCCAATGGAAAGTATCGGACACATATCCCTCACCCTTGCCCGTGTGTCGGGTGTCCGACATAGATATTTAATTTATTTTGAAGGGTCCATATAACATAGGGGATATGCATGAGCAATTAATAAACTTAAGACAAAGTAGAAATAGAAATATGTTTTAATAAAATAATTCAAGTTTAGAAATAGATATATATATATATATATATATTACTAAAGAGTTAGGGGAAGACTTGAGACCTAAGTTGAGAATCATAACATGAGCCCTAGTATTAATTGAGGAGCTTAATGATCTTGACCTAATGTGCTCGATCATTTCATTTTATAAAAAATTTACTAATCGGGATTAGTGTTAATTAAGAATGATTAGTGAAACCTTAATTGGGATTAATTAGGTTAAGTAAGATTAAGTATAAACCTCAATTAGTTAGTCCTAACCTAGATTAGTTAAGCTAAGTAATCAAGATTAGTAAATTAATGAACCTTGTAACCTTGTATAGGTTGTGGCCCACCACACCAGATAAAATCTCTTGTTCTAATCAAACAAATAGGAGAACGACCTGCAGAAAAGAGAATCGACAGAGAGAAAGAGAGAACGAGAGAGAAAAGGGAGAAGAAAGAAGAGAAAGAAGAGGGAGGGCTCAAGAATTTCAATAAATTCAACCTAAAAAGTGTTCCAAGGTAAGATTCCTAACTTAATCTTTGTAGAAAAGCTTCCTATTATTCAAGATTAAGAAGAAATTAAGATTAGTTTGAGTTAGAAACAAAGTTATGGAGGAAGAAAATGGAAAAGAAAGGGGTAGGATGAAGAACAAGCTAAGTGCCTTTGATTCATGCTAATTTCATCTAGGTTTTGATATTTTTGATGCCTTCGAGGCTTTATCTTCATGTATCTAGATGATTTCTAAGAGTTTTGATGACTTGATTCATGTTTTGAAAGGGTAGAAGTGAGAGTTTGAATAGAAGAAATAGAACTCATGAATTCCTTAAAAAAAACATATGTTTTGATCTTTGTATCTTGAATTAGTAACTTTTTGACTTTTTGGCTAAAATATGAGGTACAAAAAACTAATATTTTTGGAGTGACTTTTTAGTTTTTTACCAAAAGATGTGCAAAAACTAGAGAGAAAAGAGAATCTTTGACTTTTTGGTATAAGTTATACGCTTTTGATTTTTTTGGTATAAGTTATAGGCTTTTGATTTTTTTAGTAACTTTTTGGCTTTTAGGCTAAAATAGCTACTTGCCAAACGAGACCTAAGGCCTTGTTTAGTAACTTTTTGGCTAAATATGAGGTAAAAAAAAACTAAGGTTGCGTTTAGTAGAGCTTTAGAATTATGATTTGAGAATAGAGTTGTATTTTGAGTTTGTGAGTTTTAGAATTATGATTTGAGTGTGAAAAATTTGTTTGGTTATGAGTTTTGAATTGAGTGATGTGACATATGATATTTGATTCAAAAATTTAACCAAACACACAACCCAAAATTATATTTAAAACTCATAAAAAACTTTAAAAAAAAATTCTAAATATTTTTTATTTAAAGAATAAAAATAACAGGTGCAAAAAAAAAAAAAGACACAAACACTGTTCCGGTCAACTAGCCGGACGTCCGGGGAACGTCCGAGGGGATGACCATGTAGATGTGTTTTGAAAAGTGGGTGTGGAATCAATTTATGAAAACTGTAAGCAAACATCACGTGCAAACCAAGGGGTGGAATTAAAGTTCCAAAGCTCTACCAAACAAAGCCTAGTATGTTTGGAACGATTTTTTGTTTTTTACGAAAAGATGTGCAAAAAGTAAAGAATAAAGGAACTCTTTGACTTTTTGGTATAGATAATAGGCTTTTTGATTTTTTTAATAACTTTTTGATTTTTAGACTAAAACAAGCACATGCCAAACGAGACCTAATTATATTTTAAGATTGATGCCTTGAAAAGGATGATGATTTCATAAAAATTTTAGAAGTTTTATGAGATTAAAATCATATTTTGGAACCCTTAAAAGAAAGGGAAATAGATAAGAAAAAAGTGAGATTTTCGGACCAAAACAGGGGTTCTGGAACAGCACTTTCCGCACGTGCGGACCCGTCCCCGCACGTGCGACAACCCGTTTTAGTCCGACTTTAAATGGGCATATTTCTCTCATTCGGACTTCGTTTTAAGCAATTCTTGAGTCTAAATTCAAGCCCCGGAAATCTAGTTTCCAATGGTGATAGTCTCACACCCAAGTTCTAAGTACACAAATAGATATACTCAAATTAGTGAAAGCTGTTCATTTTCTCTTTAACCGTTTCATGCCATTTCCTACCTAACTTAGTTTCCTTTCATTTCTTGCTATTCCTTAAACCTTAAATATGTAAACATGGTATTTTCAATGAAAAACATATGAAATTGTTTTAGGATACCTACGGCTTTTCAATATGCATATTTAGCACACGATTAATAATTGAATTGAGCTTAGAAAGATTAGGAAACATTAATATAAGTCCTGAACATTTAGGGCTATCCAAAGTACGTCTTTGGCACATGCTTTGTACGTGATTCACATGTAGAAAAGATTAGCATTAAACACTTAAGAGAAATTAGGGAAACATCTAACCAAGTTTAAGACACTCAATTTGTCATGTTTATACAAATAATCTAGGTACTTTAATGCCACAATCAACACTTGAGTTTAAGGGATTAATCAATGTGAATAAGAACTAAGAAGGCATTAAGCCACTTAGAATACTTTCACTAATCTAGAGGCAAACAAATTAAGTCATAGCTAAGCCTTGAAAAATTTAGAAAAGAGGATTAGAAAACAATAGACATGATTAGAACACTTGAATTCAGATTAAGACTTGCAAGTTGAATTGAATTTCAATGCTTGTCCTTGTTTTGTGTAGGTTAAGCTTTGAAGAAGTTTCACCCTTGCTTCCGGGGCCATTTGTGAGTAGTAGTATAGTAAAGTTATGTTCTTAAAGCTATGATTCGAAATGCAAACATATGATATGTTTAAGAAAGTATATTATTTTTTTGTTATGAATGAACACCATACACTTTCGTATCTAGTAATGCGATGATATCTTGAATTCTGCTAGTTATTGGGAATCATGCCAATAACTTCTGCTAGTTATAGGGAATCATGCCAATAACTTCTGTATTAACTGAGCTCTTTGCTACCTACTGTGGATTATCTGCCAAGTTACGGGAATGCCCATCACTATATAAATGTATGCAAGTAATGTTTTGTTAACATATGAAAATTATTCTATTTCGAAATGAGTTTGTATTTGGTTTTAATGAAAATTTTCGTGGTGTTTATTCATTAACCACCTTACTATATTGCTATTCACTGGGTTTTGGCTCACCCCCCTCCCTTATATATGCAGGTGAGCATTTGGGAGATCAAGCTTAGAGTTTTGCTTTCAACAACTTTTGTGAAGCCTTTGGAAATGCCACCCGAGCGAAGGCCCCCGTTGCCTCCTTTGGAAAATAGTTTTGTGTAATCATTTAATTTAGAATTTTGGTAATATGAATGCTTGCTTTTGATGTAATCTATTTAATGTGTGTATGTAACTATAAATATTTGTTTGTTATATCATGAATGCACTGTTCAATGGACGATGACATTTCTGTTTTGCTTCCGATTTAGACCCCAATAGTAAAAAATATATTTCAGATTTGTTCAGAGGCCTTAGGTAATCTATGATTACTGGCCGGTCACCTCTCTAACCTTTAGGGACAGATTGGGGTCGTGACATTGTTAAATGCTGAAATGGAGACATGATGAAGTACTAGCATTTACATTTTTGTAAACAATAAATTGGATGCAATTTGAGGACTTGACTTGTCATAGTTTGCTTCTTCTTTTTTTAACTGATTATTATTGTATTTATTCTATCAGGAGGTAATCGTGCAGCAACGGCTAGTTGAAGAGAAGCTAATCAGGTGGAGATATAGCTAGTTTTGCTGAAGTTCAAAGTCCATCTTCCCATAATGTCATAATTTTGTGTCCTAGTTTAGTTATCTTTCTCTACCCTGCTGTTGGGCTTTAGAGCTGCTCTCATATTTTTTACGTAAGGATCAACATTAGCCATTTTTGAGTTGGCATAAATTTTTCATACAGTAGAATGCTTAATGGTTCCATAGTAGGACTTGCAGGGAGAGATCAACTTTTTGGTATTTCATGAAGCTCCAGTGGCTTATGTACTCAGCCTTCTCATTCTTAATCTAGTAAAAAGTATTCAATGTATTGCTTTGCTATTTCTCTTTTTGTGTTTCAAATCTTGACTTGTGGTCGGCTCATAGTGAGGCCAAAAGCACCTCTGATCAATTATTTAGACAGGAGAGGAGACAAGCCAAGTCTTTTGTAATAACACAATTATAGTCAAACATTACACTTTAAATATTGCTAGAGATGCTCTCCTAGGTTGGTTCTTTGAAAAAAGGCGAATGCAATGAAAGTAAAAGTAAAATTACCAATTGATTCACACAATCTTCAAAAGAAGACATATCACAGTTCAAAATCACCACACTTTTTGTGCATGGAAATGACACAAACACATCACATGACAACACAAGCAGCAGGGTTTTCATCACTGAAGGCAGTGGTGTAGCGAACTTCAGTAGAGCTGGCTCGTGCGAGCTGAGCTATCTGTGGGTCCTCCACGTTCCGCACGTACCCAGGTGGGGCCTTCTTGTCGTACACACCTGGCGCGTAAGGATGGGCCACCACATCGTAGGGGACATAAGGCCAGAGCTCGGCCTTCTTGCCCGTCCGATGGGCCACCCGAGCCACCACCTTGGCCGGTTCCACATATCCGACCACGGTGAGCTTGCTCTGTTTGGGGTCCACCTCCACCGATTTCACTCCTTTCATTTCTTCCACTGCTTTCTTCACCTTCCTCTCGCATCCTTCGCAGTCTATCCTCACCTTTATCTCCACCGTCTGATATCACACCATCACAACTTGTTATGAAATTCAAGTAGGGAAAAAAAATCGATCACATAATAATGCATATATGTGCCATTTTGGGAACATGGTAAAAAGTCACGTTTTTGGACAAAATGTCCAAAAACGTGGCTGCCAAAAAAGCCAAAAAAGTCATTTGGCAAGTGTTAAAAACGCAGCCCTAAAATTACAAATTAGGGCCTATGAAAAATAAATAAAAAAATAACTCTCTTATGTTGGGTAAGGGTATTTTGGTCATTTTAGTTTGATTTGACACCATAAATAAATATTAAACTAAAAAGCAAAAAGCCAGCTTTTTACCAACTTCCCAAATCACTTCCAAAAAAGCCAAAAAACTTGGTAAAAAGCTAAAAGCCAACTTTTTACCAACTTCCCAAAACAACCCTATGTATGTTTGTGAGTTAGTGTGGCATAATGCTATTGGGTAATGAATGTATTGTAAAGATGTAGGGGCAATTTCCAGGGGTTGATGATACACTCTGTATGTTAGTGAGAGGGGAACACAGTTCAGCAGGATCCAGAAAGAGGTTTGGGCCCACCGACCCGACAAAACCGGAGGTTTCTGGAAGATCCCGCCAGGTGGACGGTCCAGATACGATTCGAAATGGAAAAAGATGAGTGAAATGACTACAATAGCCTTGCAAAAAATTGGATATGAAAGTCAAAAGGCGACAAAAGTACTGTCGTTTTGCTAGTAAAGTACTGTCAGATCCTGATGTGATAATGAACTCCCAACAGTGATTACAAATTCTAGAGTGAGTGGAGAGTGCAATTAAAGTGTTGTACAATAACTGTTTCTAAAATCAAACAGCCACTACTTTAAGATGATTTTTCTGAAATTATTTTTGATATCATCGCTGGGATTGGAAGTTGGAACTATCGCGTAATGAATTTCAAAAAAAGATTTGAAATGTGAATAAATGCATTTCACCTGCACTTTACACCTATTTTTTTAACTTTTTTTTTTAAATTTCTTTTCAAATGACTGAATTTATAAGTTTATTTTGAGAAGATTTGGGATATATTAAAAAAAAGGTTAAAAACTCAAAAATTTACTATCTTATTTAAGTCATATCATCTTATTTAAGTTACATCACTTCTCTATCACATCACTTTAAACTCAACTCATATTTCTTAAAAAATCAAAAAATACACTTATTTAGATCATCACAAACCATCCCTTTTTTAGACAAATAATTTGAGAAGTTGGTAAAAAATTACTTTTGATTTTTTTTATTAATATTTATTTATGATGTCAAATCATAATAAAATAACTAAACTATCCCTATCCAATTGAAAAATTACACATTTTCATCGTGTCATTTTCCACCTATGGAGGGTAATTTCGTAATTTCCCTTTTGGCTTACGACCACAATCCGAAATCAATTTATGGCCAAAAAAGCTACTTCAAACGTTTGAGCAATAAGCCAAAACGCCACTTATAACTGTGTTCCCAAAATGAGCCATAGTTGAGGAATCGAAACATACGAGTTACAAAATTAACTTTAATAGTTAAAACGAAATCTTTGATGTAATTAATCTTAAAATATAAAAAGTTAGAAATCAAACACAAAAACAGAGATATTAAAGAAGAGGATGCATGAAAAGTAGGAGGGGGGTACCTGCAATTGCTTGCGTCTTTTGAGTTTGGAACTCCCTCCGGAACAATCAAAGATATTTGAGAGATGATCCAGAGCACCCATTTTACTCACTGCTAATCACTCTGATGATATAACCCACCCCAGAAATTGTATACAAAGTTGTTGCACAACTATAATAATATGATATCTCTCTCTCTCTCTCTCTCTCTCTATATATATATATATATATATACAAACAACACTACTCTTCTTCTGTGTATTTCTTTGGTTTTAAGCTTGAAAGTGACGGATAATTTTGTTCGCTGTGAAGTCCCTCTTATAAACAGCTCGCTATGAGTGTCTAGTCTTCTGTTTTTTAATCTGGGTCGTCTGATTTTGTATCTCACCCTTTGTCTGGTGTTATGGGGGGACACGTGTTAGAAATCCGATGGATGGCATACAAGAGAAGAGATGGGGACGAGAGTATCGAGTGTATTTTACTTTGCATGGGTAATCTATCTATGCACCGACCAGACAGATCGGAGTGAGGTGGGGACTGGGGTGGGTAATGATAAGGTATCCATCTATCCATCTCCTAATTTGGTTTAAAGTTTTTTGGGTAGGAACACCCACTGTTTAATAATTTTTTATCATTTATCTTTCGAGTTTTTAAAAAATAAGAGTTAATTTTTCACATATATGTTGGTGATACTATGTCACCAGTATCATTGTTACATTACACTAATTTTTTTCATGAACTCTCTAAGTGCTTGATTCTAAAAATAATTCTTACAATTCGGCTTTCCGAACACCTTGCTATCGACTGCCTTTTTTTCTCTTTTTTCTTTTTTGAGATTAATCAATTGATTTTTCAGACTCTTATAAAGTTTAGATTAGATTAGATTAAATTAGATCTTGTCACTAATTTTATATAATCATCGTAAACTGTTGATGTTGGAAAATTGTTTATAGCACATGGTTCAATGGCCAATTTTTTGGCACTATATTTTAGTTGTGTTTATATCTATTTATATTATATATTAAGTAAAAGGAGATTTTTAATCTCAAGTCTTGTGGGAGTTCCAATCTCTTAATCTAAATTTCTTGATTTTTTGATTTAAAAAAAAAATCTTAGCATTTATTAACTTCTCCCAACCCCCAAGTCTTACCCTCATAATAACATTTTAATGCATTAAGAACAAGCATAAAAAAAATTCTTTAAAATCCAACACATATGAATTCTTTGAAAAGTTCTAACACATATGATTATTATCCTTCATAATAACACTTTAATGCATTAAGAATAAGCATAAAAAAAAATTCTTAAAAAGTCCAACACATATGATTATTATTAAAATATTAAACTTTAATATAATATAATAAAAAAATATTTAATTCCTTGAAAAGTCTAACACATATGATTATTATCAAATATTAAACTTTAATATAATATAGAAAAGAAAAAAAAGAAGACATTTAAAAAAAAAGACATTTAAAAATCGCAATTCACATAAATAAATAATTATAAACACAATTCGTGCATAGCATGGGTGATATGCTAGTATATTATATAAGGAGAAAGAGATTTCAACTCACAAGAATTGTGAGAGTTTCAATATTTCAATTTTAATTTTTTGATTTTTTCATTTAAAAAAAAAAATCTCAGCACTTAATGACTTCTCTCAAACCTTTTTGACTTCTCCCATATCTATTTAATTATTTTTGAAATAATAATTATTTCCCCTTTTCACCTTCTCTCATACATATTTAATTATTTTGAAAATAATAGTTATCCCTTAATTTATGGATTTCAAATAGAAAGATAACAAAAATATTTAATAATCTCTCTGTTCTAATTTCTGCCATTGATTTCTAAAAGAAAATATTAAAACTTGTCTTCCTTTTCGCTCTCTCAAAAAATCAGATAATATTTTTCATGAGAATTGTGGATATCTATCTATATCTTATATATTATATTATAACATAACCAAAAAAAAATTAAAAATCAGATATATAAACAGATAAAATTAATGATTATAATTTGGCAGTGGCTTTGGTCCGGTCCAGTCCAAGATCGGACTGGACAGTGCTGTTGGGCCCGTGGGGGCCCACCACGGGTCCCGTTTTGATAAACCGAACCGTTCAATGTGTAGAACTCATCGAGTACTATATGTCTGTAAAAAATCACGCTGATCGAATATCGATAGCTATGTGAACAAAACAGTTTTTTATCAACCGTTTATTTTTTCACCGTCTATTTTTTTTATACAAAATTGATTTGATCACATAGCTATTGATATCCGATCAACGTGATTTTTTACAAACATGTAGTACTCGACGAGTTCTACACATACAGTTCGGATTATCAAAACGGGCCCAGAAAATGAGCCCCATGGCCGAACTGGACGGATCCAGTCTTGATCTCAACTTGAGACAAGCTGGACCCTTATAATTTTTATTTGTTTAGTTAAAATCTTTCTTTTACCTCTTCATATCCAATTTTAAATTTTAAAAATCTTTAAAATTTATCTAAACAAATCTAATTTGAAAATATCTCATACCATCATACTTTAAATCAATAAAACTCACATGTTTATTACATATCTAACTCACATCATAACTTACCTAAATAATAATAAAGAAGATAAGTATTAAATTAAATTAAAAAAACATAAATAAATTAAATTGAAAAAAATAGAAACCCACAATTCCATCTTAAATAAATTGAAGAAAACAAAACAAAACAAATATAAACCACACACAAATAAAGAAGATAAGAAGTTAGATATAGATCCCAAAAAGATATAACTATATCTAATTTGGATTGTAGTTATCTATTTTTTATTTTTTATTTCTTGATGTATATCTATCAAAATTTTAAATAAGTTAATGAGACAAATTAATTAATTTTCAAATCTTATATAAATAATAATCTGATTAGTCATCTCGCGGGTACTGGACTGGGTGAAAAGTTGACGGATTAAATAGGGCAAGGTCTATGTTGTTGGGGGATAATATCTTACTACTCTATAAATTTATTTGTTTTTTAATTTTATTTTTTTCTTGTGTAATTCTCTTTTTTTTTTGTTGGTTTGGTTTTGGTTTTGGTTTTGGTTTCGATTTCGGTTTTAGTGAGATTTATGTGTTTGTTTATAGGTTTACATTGTAGATAAGAATTATTGGTGATGATGGTTGCAATCGAAGTATCTATGCCCATTGTGTACCAAGAATTTTGATCAAATTTTGTTTTTTTTTAATGAAAACCGTAAAAATAAAGTAAAAAAATGGGTATCAATTTTTTTAATTTTTATTTTTATTATCATTTTATTTTATAGAAAATGTGAAAATTTATTGGGAATTCAAGATTGTACTATAACATTAGATTTTTGTGTAACTAGGTAAATTTAAAACTTTTAAATATCATTGTGTTTTTTTATTTTTATCCTCTTTCTATCTTATTATACCATTACTGTTATTTGTTAGTTTGTTAATCATAATTCAATTAATTGAAAATAAAAACTTAGTATAACTTTTCATATATATTAATTAATTTGTTACCGCTATATTTGTATATAATAACATATATATACAGAGATAACTTCGCGGGTACAGGGTGAAAAGCTAACGGATTAGGTAGGGCAAGGTCTATGTTGTTGGGGGTAATATCTTACCACTTCATAAATTTATTTATTTTTTAATTTTATTTTTTTCTTGTGTAATTCTCTTTTTATGTTGTTGGTTTGGTTTTGGTTTCTGTTTCGATTTTAGTAAAATTTATGTGTTTGTTTACAGGTTTACATTGTGGAGAAGAATTATTGGTGATGATGGTTGCAATCGAAGTATCTATGCCCATTCTGTACCAAGGATTTTGATCGAATTTTTGTTTTTTTTTTTCCAATGAAAACAGTAAAATTGAAGTAAAAAAATGAGTATCAAATTTTTTATTTTATTGTTATTTTATTTTATAAAAAATGTGAAAATTTATTGGGAATTCAAGATTGTACTATAACATTAGATTTTTGTATAATTTGATAAATTTAAAACTTTTAAATATCATTGTGTTTTTTATTTTTATCATTTTTCTATCTTATTATACCATTACTGCTATTTGTTAGTTTGTTAATCATAATTCAATTAATTGAAAATGAAAAATTAGTATAACTTTTCATATATATTAATTAATTTGCTACTGTTATATTTGTATATAATAGCATAATATATAGAGATAATCTTCAAATATAATTTCTATTTTTTTATGTGGTTAAAATAGTCCATCTTAAAATAATATATAGAGGAGTTAGATGATTTCTTTTATCTCCAAAAAAACTCAATATATTTTTTTTTATACTTTTTAATTTTTTAAATTGAAACATCAATAGGATATTTAAAAATGAAAAACATTTGCACCTCAATTTTTTTTACATAATCTGACTTATAATGATATGGTCATAACTGTCAATTTTTATACAAATATGAGATGAGAATTAATCAAATTATGCATTTCAACCAATCACATACTCAAACTTTCATTATTTCAAGATGTTATTTCACTATAATTCCAATTAAGAGAATTTTCAACCCTTAATATTTTTTTTATCGAATTATAATTTGATAAAAATTTAAAAAGATGAAGCGTTGGAAATTATTGTTTTTTTTCATAAAAATTGATGAAAAGAAAAGAAAATTGAGATAAGAATGAAAATTCTTTTAAAAAATGATAAAAATTTAATGAAAAAGTTAAAGTAATTCATATGAAATCAAATTTTTTATTCAAATTTAAAATCAAATTAGATAAGTAAAATTAAAAGAAAATGATGAAAGGTTGGAAATGTTTTAAAACATTCTTATTCTTAAAAACTAGAAATCTGTGAGCGTATTATATTCATATTTTATTTTAGTTATGAATTTAAAACTAAAAGAAATGTAACTTAAATTATTGGATTAATAATAAAAATATCATATCAATTATTGTTAAATATCACTTCACTTCACATTTAATAATAAAATTGTATATTTGTCTTAATTTAATTTTTAAATTTATATATTTTCATAATAAGAAAAGGCGTATCATAACTCATGTAACCTCATTTAATTAGATTTAATTTTTTTTATTATTACAAATTATCAAAATTGTACTAAATAGATATATATATTTTTAATTGTTTAAAACTAATAATTTAAAAGTTATAAATATAAAAATTAACTTATAAATTTCATGTATATCACAAGACAAAATATTAAATTATTATTACATATTTATAATGATTTTTTTAAATTTTATTCATAAAGTCCCGTGCATATAGCACGGGTTACCATTAGTTTAATTTAATGTAAAAATAATAATTTAATGGAGGTCTATGTTTTTTGCTTTGTGTTTTTTAGAACTTTCCTCACCTCACCTTTGGGCCTTTCATGCAAATGTGCCCATGATTTAAGAGAAGTCCTGATTTTAGAAGTGCAGAGTTCAAAATGCTGTTGGTTGGCCCGAATCTTATATAAAAGCCCAAGCCCAGCTAATAGGTAAAGTTGTCAAGCCCAGCTTAAACTCAGGCCCATTTTTTTCCTTGTTTATATTTATATAAAACATCTTCTTAATCTTACTTCTTCTGTCATGATTCTCTATACCATAATTTTGCATCACAGATTTAATAGATTAATTGTTTCTATCCCATCATTCATTTTCTTGTTACATTGGGTTTATTTTCTCTCATAATGGACTCTTTCTTGTATTGATGTTAATATATATATATATATATATATTTTGGTGGATTATGATTGTACAGTTTAATTTGACTCTCCTCATATTTATAATTGGATCAGATTTGATTTGTCTAAATCTGATCCAATAACAATTGAATCAACTGAATTTAAATTTTATCAGATTAATCGATTCAAACTTTTTTGTACAGTTTAAAATAGTTCTCCTCATATTTATAATTTGATTAGATTTGATTTGTCTAAATCCGATTCAATAACAATTGAATCAATCGAACTCAAATTTTATCACATTAATCGATTCAAACCTTTGTTATCAAACTCGAGATTAAATCTAAACGGTTGACTGGCCTACGCTTATGGATGACTTATTTGTTTTGGTCATGTCCCCCATGCTTGATGGGAACTTTGTCAAGACAATGAATGTATGATGAAATTTCCAACCTCCTAGAAAGAAACCAAAAAAATAAAATAAAAATGGAAATATTCTCTCTTTCCCTTTCTCTCATGAGTAATGGAAAAGGATGAATGATGAGCGTACAGGCATTGGTGAATTGAACCAGCAGTGACTTTGGGGTTGAAAGCAAGCTTCTTGGAAACTTGGCCTGAAGAGTCAAAAGACAAAAAAAAAGGCAAAGATGATTGGCCTCTGTTGCATGTGAATATCAGACATGTAATGCAAATACAAGAAAACAAAAAACAAAACAAAACAAAAAGGTGGGTAGAGTAAAGAGGTTCAATGTTCCTACATATCTACATCTCTATATCTAAAAATGTCAAATTGCACTTATATATATATATATATATATTAACAATTGGAACACACAATTCGTGGGTAATTTAAATAAATAAAAATAAAAATAAAACATTTATTATTTATTTTGTGTCATTCAAATGGTAAGATTCTTCCTCCTTAAATATTATTATAGTACCATATGTATATGAATATATTACAGTAACCATATGTATATGAATATATGGTAAGATTCTTCCTCCTTTAAATTGCATCATTTTTATCATATTGAGACGCACAGACACAAGCAATTCAGAGACTCCCTCCCCCAATAAAAGTAACTAGGTTGAAAAATTAGGATGGAAAATGCTTTAAATAACATCACTTATATCCAAAAAAAGCACGGCATATGTTTGAAAGAAACATTTGAGGATTTAAAAAATGACTCAAAAAAAAATTTGATTAGCTAGGGGAAATGTCTAATCATTGTGGTAGTTGGAGTGCTGATCAACTTTGCCTCAAGTCATTAATTCAAATGAGTCGGCTTAAAAAATGCTTGATTGCATCCATGCATTTTTTTATTAGGAAAATGAGTTAGCCCAGCACTCCACTGTTTTGTGATTGACTCAATTTTTTATTTATTTATTTATTTTTTTTTGTCTGCAAATCACAGCCAAGTAAGAGATTGTGACTTGCAAATAAAAAAAAAAAAATTGAGCCAATCACAAAACAGTGGGGGTGCTGGGATCACCCCCACTGAGGTCCTAACAAGACTGTTTTTATTATTTGAGCTCGAGCTCATTCTCATTGTCTAATGCTATATTTGGGATTTGTTGAGTTATTTTGTACTTTTCATTTCATTTTTTATGAGTAACCTAAAAAAAAATTAAATTAAATTAAATATATTAAATTAAATTATATTGATTTTCTTCTTATTTTTGTACCGCAATTAAATAAAATTATGACATTTAAACAAGGGAATCAAACTAAATTCTATGGCGCATCATTGCCAATAACAACAGTGATTCTAATTTGAAATGCCATTTTCAATTAGACTATTAGCCTTGTTCTGAAAAGTAAGAAAAACCTAATTTACTGACTTTTTTGGATTTATTTTTTTTTTTATTTTTGAAAAAAAACATGTAAAAAAATAGAAGTGATATGACTTAAATAAGTTAATAAATTAACTTTTTTTTTTTCTACATCCCAAAATGGCCTCAATTTTAAAGAAATTCTAAACTCGGCAAGAAAATTACAAAACTTCAACTTTTGTAATATATGGAAAGAAAATAATTAAGACCCATCATTTAAGTTTCATAATTTTACCAGTATCGACTTAGAAATTTATTAGTACAAACTCAATTCTAACTCCTAATTGGATAAATTATACTGTTAAAATTATAAATCTCAAACATTTCTTAATATATAGTATAACAACAATGTTACGTAGCTCAAATTTTGTAACTCAAAAGTGGCTCAAATGGCCAAAACGACGTCATTTTGAGTACAGAACAACATAAAAATGGCCAAAACGACGTCGTTTTGGCCATTTGAGCCACTTTTGAGCTACAAAATTTGAGTTACGAGACATTTTTTATAGTATAAATAGAGATTGCTAAAAACATTTTCAACCTTAGATTCAAATTTAATAAAAAATACCTTAAATGTTTTTTATAACTCTTTCATCGAACTGATATCATCAAATAGAGAGAGAACTAAATATTTCATTAAATAAAAATAATTTTTATTCTTCATTAAATATTGCAATGAGCCGTTGAATCAGACGTTCTCTCAGACAATGAATTTTTTTTTTAATCTCAACGTTAATTTTTACGGCCGAACGTCTATCCGGATAAATCGGACTTGTACCAAGATACCTTCACTCTTACGTCAACTATAATGGTACAAACAAAGGAACCAATAAATAAAATAAATAAAGTGGGGCAGGCATAGGTATCATGGGATGGGAAGAGAAACAAACCAGTAGGGGAAGTCCGTCACTTTTGCCAAAAGGTTTTAAAAACAACAACAATGATACATTGAGTTTTTAGTGAGGAAAAAATAAAAATAAAAAAAATCAAAATATCATATCAGATGAGTTTCACATATATATTAGAACTATTAAAATTCATAAGTTAAAACTTCAAAATATTTTTGTAAAAACAAAACAGAACTAGTGCTTTGAGGGTACTTGCACAAAATTTATTGATGAAACTTACTAATTAAAAATTCTATTCATTTGTTTTGTTTTTTTATGATTGATTTATGCGTTTTAAATTTAATCTCATTAATCATCCAAACACTTTTTCCATGCATGCATATCTTTATGTTCTTGTGATTGGAATTTGGATTTGTTTGGTTATTTTAGTCATAAAAAAAATAAAATATATTAAAAAATTAATAAGATAAAATATCACATTCAAACTATAATTATTTTATTATTTTTTCATAAAAATTAAAAAAAATTTGTAAACGAGATTTTTTAATCTCAGATTAAAATAATCAAAAAGTCAAAAATTAACTCACATCCCAAACACCAGGGGAGAGATAGAGATGTGTGATGTGTCATATATATGTGTATATATATATATATATATATTAGTGATTTGGTGTTTTCACATGTGGATTGGATTGCAGCATTCCTTGCAGATAAGCCGACCAAGCAAGGAATGGGACCCTGGTTTGGTGGCCAGCACCATGGACCCCCACCCTTTTCCTCATATGGTGGCTTGCCTTTCCCCTCTACTTCTCCACTCCCACCGGCACTTCTCTCTCTCTCTATATATATATATATATATTAATTGTGTATTAAAAATGCTATTCAGCTAGAAAAAATGATGAACGATTTTCCATTCTTAAATTTGTTTTCTTCTATTTGAATTTTGAGATATGAAAATTTTGAAATATAGATTGTCTTAGGTATCACTTATAAATTGTTTTTTTTTTTTTATTTATTACAAAAAATATGTGTATAAAAAAATAGAAAGATAATGTGACCTAAATAAGTTAATAAGCCAGTAAGAATGTATAGATGATCTCTTTAGAAAAATATTCATAATTTGATGAATCTATGACATAAATTTCAATTGTGTAATAATATACAAATAAATTCACATACATATACTACAACATATAAGAGTTTTAGAGAACAAATATTTTGGTCTCAAAAAAGTGAAAAATAAGACTTTTATCGATAAAATTTTAAAAATGTCACTAATAAATAGACTTTTAGAGCCAAAATAATTTGGTTTTAAAGTGGTTTATTTTTTAAGATATAAAATTTGATCTTAAAAAGATAATAATTTATCACTAATATCTAATTTTTGTTGCTAAAAATATAATGACAATATTTTTCGTAATAAAAATATTTAATCCCTAAAATCTTGATTTTTTTTAAGTGATACAATGTACATAAAATGATCTGACAGAATCATGGATCTGTCCCTTTAAACCATGGATCTATCAATTTAAACGAATCATTTAATTTGGTGAATGATTCTATATAATAATAATAATGATAATAATATCTAATTTATATGTTTTAAATTGGACAATGACAGAGACCATTAAAAGTAATATTTTAAAACAATTACAAATGATGTTGAATCCACTTTTTTCAAAAAAAGACCCAATGCGGCAGTGGGTAGGACTCACTACCACATCATTAGCGGTGAAATTAATTAGTAATCTCATTCATTTTTTTTTTTAAATTTCACATTATATATTTATTTTTGAATACATTATATAATTGATTGCGCATTTATATGAAATTTCATACAAACATATAGAGATTAGGAGGCTATAACAACGATTTTTCCTAGACTACTGTGGACCATTTTTTAGGTTAAGTGGAAATGAGTGACACATTGGACAATTATTTTGCCCAATATAGACAAAGTCTATGGTTAAATTTGGTGCCGTCCAAATTGGGGGGGGGGGGGGGTCATGACTCATGACTCCACCATGGCCACTCACGCACTGTGTAGTTGAGGCCCATGAATTAATGCAATGTGGTGCACTGTCAAAATGAATGACTATTCGACGAGCATGAATTCAAGGGATTCATCAGGAGGAGATGAGATTGAGAGATGTAATGTAAACTAGAAAAGAGACAATTGCCGTGTGATATAATAACAAAGATCTCTCTGTGTTCAGCTTTTGATACTGTGCAAAAGAGAGAGAGATGAGAGAGAGAAGAGATTGAGCTGCTGTGCTTTTGCCTTTCACTATAAAAGCATGTCCATTGATTTGTGGCCTCCTCACTGCTTAACAACAACACATACACATCTACATCTACTTTTCAGGGTTTTCTTTTTTATTTATTTATTTTTATGCAAAAGAGATTTACATGCTTTAGATTATTTACCCATTTCTTGTTACTAACTTCATGCAAATTTGCAAGTCTCATATTTCTCATTTCTTCTGTATGTAAATTCTCTATTTCCCTTTACTAATGTATTTCTAACTGTATGACATGTTGAGAAATTGAAATATAAAATTCTTAAAAAACAATTATGTGGCTAAGAGTATATTAAATACAAGAACAAAATTTTAAGTACAGAAAACTCAAAAACTAATAGAGAGATTAATGGTGTAATAACACTAGAGAATGTGATAGTGCAGAACCTGGTAAATGCTGCACTCTAATTGCTCAATGTCATTAAGAGTTTGAGATTTTGACAAAATTTAGAGTACGAATAATATTTTTAGTATTTTGCTTTGCACTTGTGAGGAGAGCGACTGTTCTTGTATTTCTTGTAAGTGCAATCCTAATTTAAAGTAAAACTACATAAATTTAATATTTTTATGTGTATATATAATTTTTTTTGATTGGCAAAAGAAAGTTTTATTGATGGAAAACATAACAAGTACGATAGTTACATCAATAAAGAAGAGGGTGCAAAAAGTATCACAGTGAAACATTTGGATCCCAACTAGGTTGGCACCTAAATGCACACCATATCATCTGTTAGCACACACTCGAGGCTCCAAGATGGTGAGAAACCATCAAACAGAGCGAAACAAAACAAACAAAAACAAAAAGGCCACAGAAGGACGCCAAAGCTGGATCAAAAGACAGAACACCAAAACAGTGGCTGAGCATAACAAACAATAGCAGACCAGTGGTTGCACCAGAACTGAGCATAATCATACTAGGACCAAAAAACTCTGCCGTTCAATCACCATTCACCATTCAAACACCAATCTGACATCCATAGACACAGCCAGATTTGAGGGTGGAGAACCAAGCCTAACAGCAAGCTCCCATAGTCATCTCAACAGTTAGCATGTTAGCAGCCTAACAGCAAGCTCCCATTGTGATTGCATCAGTAGCTAAGCATAACAAACTAGAACCTATATCCAATAATAATGCATATTTGAACCTTGACAGACCAACATAGCACTCCACTAATAAACTTCCATCAACTCTGATTGCACCAGTAGCAGTCCGAAAAGAAGGCAGCAGCCCACACACACACGGCAGATTTCAGACCAACATATCTATGTATATCATAGCTGTAGCAACCCAGCGGAACAAAACAGATTAGCAGCTGCATACTGGATAGTTTGTTTGCAAGTAGTCAATTTTCTGGATAGTTGAAGCTGGTTTGGTTGAGTCAGGAGATCAGATCAAGCAAAACAGAACAAAACCAGAAAATCAAATAAACAGACCAAACAGACCTACACTCCTATGCATAGCAAACCCAGAACTACACTGCAGCAACACAGCAAAATGGACTGCAACCATACAAAACCATGACTGGGAAACCAGACTTCACAGCATATCAGAAATTCACTTCAGAACTAAGCACCACAGAACTCAGACTATAAGCTCTAGTGCTATCACCACTTAATCTGCAAGAGCCCAGCAAAGACTAACAGAAGACAGCACCAAGGGAGGACCACTTCAAAGAACAGCTACCATTACACAGAAAACGGCAGGAGAAGAGTTGGTGAGAAACCAACGGAGGAAACAAAAAAGCCCAACAAAAGCAGAGAGACCAGCAAGCGTAACAGGACAGATGAGGTACCCACTGATGATGACCCACTAATCAGATCAAACCATATGATTCTAGCCACAACCCACCATTGAAAGCCAAATCCAGCAGATTCTGTTCAGAAACAAAGGCAAGAAGTGTAACAAAGCCAGCCCAGCAAGCCACTGGAATATTGACAGTTAAGACTGTAGCAGACCATGCCTCACCCCTGAAATATTGTAGAGAAAATCTGAAACCGAGAAATGGAGCTTGATAGAAGCAGCCTTAATCCAGAGAGCCAGCCGAATGAGAATCAGGTCTTGGAGATCTTGCAGTTTATGAGTAGATGCATTAAAGCAGCAGTCGTTTCTGTGATTCCAGATCGACCAGAGAGTTACCAGGGGTATTGCACGCCAAATTCGCTGTTCAGCTTTCTTACAGGAGTGCCCTGACCACCAGAGTAACAGACCATGGACAGAATAAGGAGCAGCCCAAGAGACACCCCACCATTGTAGAAGACCAGACCAGACTTTCCAAACAGATGGGCAGTGGATAAGAACATGCTCGATAGATTCCTGATGGGCTTTACAAAACACGCAAAGTGTAGAAGCAGAACTGTCCAAGACTCCAATCCGCTGTAGGAAAACAGAGGTTTTGATCTTGTGCTTCCAAGCTAGCCAGCCGAAGAATTGCACCTTAGGAGGGAGATATTTAATCCACACCAGATGATAGAACCAATCCGTACCTCCATAAACACTGCAGGTGTGATTGTAAAGGTTGGACACCAGAGATTGCCCAGGCTTAGATGCTCTCCAAATTGCACTATCCTGGGACTCAGCCTGAAATGAGGGCACTGAACCTATAATGCCATAGAGTCTGAGCAGTTCATTCTTTTCCCAAACAAATAGAGGCCTTCTAAATGTGAATAACCAGTTCTTAGATGTGCCAGAGACTTCCACAAATTCCTTTAGCAGACTTTCCTGTTGTGAAAACAAACTGAAGAGCCTAGGGAATTCCTCTTTGAGGCAAACATTACCGCACCAGGAGTCAGACCAAAACCTTATACGACAACCATTGCCTACCTTTAGTTGGAGGTTGTTGGCAAAGAAGAGTGATAAAGACTGATTATGCTCACCTGCTGTCTCTATGCCATTCCAAATATAGGAGGATGAGGTGTTTAAACTTGGGTCTGGAAACCATTTCCCACCAAGGAACTGATACTTGCTGCATAATACCCTATACCAGAGGGACTCTGGTTCAGTAGCAAATCTCCACCACCATTTGAGGAGTAGACACAAATTCACATCTCTGATTCTTCTAACACCCAATCCACCTTGCTTTATGCTCTTAGTAACCTCTGACCATTTCACTAAATGGATTTTACGCTTCAGATCTGACCCACCCCATAAGAATGAGGCTTGAATTTTGTCTAGCTCCTTGGCAATCCCCTCAGGAAGCTTGAATAATGATAAATAGTATACAGGTATACTTGATAAAACTGCTTTCACCAAGGTTAATCTTCCTACAAAAGATAGTAGCTTCCTTTTCCACCCGGCTAGCCTTAGTTTCACCTTATCAACTACAGGTTTCTAAGTATTCTTTCTTTTGGGGTTTGCACCCAAGGGCAGACCTAAATACTTGATTGGCAAATTTTGGGTCTTGCAGTTCAAGAGGCCAGCAAATTCAGGAAGGGCAGAACCGGAGATGCCAATCCCACAAAGCACACTTTTGTGGTAGTTGATTTTAAGCCCAGAAGCCACTTCAAAGCATCTAAGAATTCTTTTCAGGTTTAGCACCTCAGACAGGTCAGCATCACAGAATAGGAGGGAATCATCTGCAAATTGAAGATGGGTCAAATGCACCTCATCATTTGCCCCCATGGATACACCTTTAATCAATCTTAGGTCCATAGCTCTCTGAAGAAGGATATTTAAAGCCTCAACAACCAAATTGAATAAGAATGGAGATAAGGGGTCCCCTTGCCTAAGCCCTTTTTGGGGATTGAATTCTTTTGTTGGAGATCCATTTACAAGGATAGAGATTCGAGCAGTAGAGACACACTCCTGTATCCAAGAGATCCACTTGACACCAAAGCCAAAATTTGCTAACATTGAAAAGAGGAAATTCCAGTTGATGGAGTCAAAAGCCTTCTCAAAATCTATTTTAAAAAGCAATCCGGATTTCTTGGATTTGATCCAGCTGTCTACAACTTCATTTGCAATCAGGACCCCATCCAAAATATTTCTACCTCCCACAAAGGCAGATTGAGAGTCACCAATTAACGAAGGCATAACTAACTTCAGTCTATTTGTTAGGACTTTAGATAAAATTTTGTAGACGGACCCAATAAGGCTAATAGGTCTGAAGTCAGATAGTGATAGAGCTTTCTCCTTCTTAGGGACAAGGGTGATGAATGAGCTATTCAAACCTGGGATTAATCTGCCACTGGCATGAAACTCTTGCATGAAGTTGAGGACCTCACCTTTAAGCACCTTCCAAAATTTCTGAAAAAACAACATATTAAAACCATTTGGTCCTGGAGCTTTGTTCCCATTACAATCATTTACGGCTGCCCAAATTTCTTCTTCAGCGAAGTCTGCTTCAAGAGTGAGAAAGTGGGTACTATGACTGACACTTTTGAATTCACCTTTCAGAGTAGGCCTCATTTTCCAGTCATCTTTAAACAGATTTGCAAAATGGAGCCAAACCTCATTCTTGATAGAAGCTGGGTCCTCAAGATTCACACCCCCAACTGTGATGGAGTTAATAGTATTCCTGGTTTGTCTGCTAGTGGCCATGACATGGAAAAACCTGGTGTTCCTATCCCCTTTCAAATTCCAGTCCAATCTAGATTTTTGGAGCCACTCCCATTCCAACTTTCTGCTCAATGACCACATTTCATTTCTTTTCTCTCTTTGTAGCAACAATTCATCTTCATCCAGAGGACTAGTTTCGGCTTTAAGGTCAAGATCATGCAGGGTAGATTCAGATTCTTGTAACTTTGTTGCAACATTGCCATAAGTCTCTTGATTCCATTTTTTTACGGCCAGCTTCAGAGATTGCAATTTCTTTTTCAAGATGGATCCAGCAGAGTCATATAGTTGAAGATCACCCCAATTACTCTCAACAAAGGAATCCAGTGTTGGATGTAAGGTCCAAGCATTTAGAAATTTGAAGGGTTTGGGCCCCCAATCCCTACCATCCTCCATGAGAAGAAGTGGGCAATGATCAGAAATAGTTCTAGGAAGACCCCATAGTTTGAGTTTATATCTCGCCAACCATTCAGGACTAAGAAGAAATCTATCTATTCTACTCCACTTTTTCCCTTCAAGAGTATTACACCAAGTAAATTTTCTGCCTAGCATTTGGACATCTATCACCTCACAATTGTCAATGAAATCATTGAACTCCTGCATGCCTCTATCCCTACGAGAAACTCCTATTCTTTCCCCCACATTCCGAATTTCATTAAAGTCTCCACCAAGGCACCATGGGTTTACAAAGGTTGTTTTCAAATTTAACAGGATCTCCCATATAGCCTTCCTTCTTGATACATCGTTTGGGGCATAAATATTAACCAAAACACAGTCAAAAGAATTGTGAGCTTTACCTGATAAGAGAATAAAGTTCCTGCTGCTACAGCAATCTGAGAGATGAAAAACATCCGGATCCCAGATGCAGATTAATCCCCCTGACAGCCCTGCAGCATCTACAGTCATGAATTCCATCTTGTCTCTAGGCCAAAGGCTTTTTACCCTCAAGTGTGCAACACATGATTGCTTTGTCTCTTGAAGCAAAGCCATATCTACTGCCTTATCATGCAAAATCTTTCTGATTTTCCTCCTCTTTTTAGGCCTTCCTAGACCTCTCACATTCCAGCTTAAGATCTTCATACAAACAGTTATACTCCAGATTGCACCCAACAAGAAGCTTGTTATTCCACACCAGCAGTACCTCCAACCATCCTCACTTTATCTTGCTCCTCCATAAGTATGAATTTCTGGACAACCTCAGACTCCTGGCCCTTGTAGTCAATCCCCAAGATTTCCCCTACCTGAAGTGTTTCAATAGCCTCTTGAAGAATTTCCTTTGAAGAGGAAATGTGAATTGATTCTGATATGTGACTAGGTGAGGAGAGAGTAGCTGAAGAGCTAGCTCTAATTCTTCTTTTGTATCCGGTGCTTGAACCAGCCCCTTTTTGCCCTACCATTCTTGCAAATCCAGAGAATCTTCCTGCAAATACATTTTGCTGAATCCTTTCTCTTTTAGCACCATTTTTTTTGCCTTTCTTTAATCGGCTGCTGATGGATCCTGGACAGGATGGCCTGACAGAGCCCTTGGCCTTAGGTTGTGGGCACCGTCCAGATGCTTCACCCAGCTGCTTTCTAACTAAGGAGGTAGGTCCAATATTAAGGGGCTCAATGGGCAGTAGATTTAGCTGGGGATCTGGCTTATTGGGCTGCAGCCCACTTGGAGCAAGGCCTAAAGCGACCTCAATACAAATGCCAGGCCTAATTTTTGCAGACTCACTAAGGCTTGAAATAAAGCCAGGGGTAGAGGTATGACGCTCAACAGCAGGGCCAACTAATGGACAACACGGGAGATCTTGATTGCACTCAACCCTCTTCTGCAGAGTATCCGAAGCTAGCTGTTCTACTACACCTTTTTGAGCAAAATGATTACCACTATGGTGTAGACTGTTCACTGTCAGAAGTGAATCAGCCACACAAGTGCCTTCTATGATTGAGTTCCCAATACAAGCTACCGTCTCTGCTACAACGGAAGTGTTGCTCCAGCTGCCTCCTTTATCCAGTTCGTCCGAAGCCTTCAATCCAGATGTCATACCCTTAGTGGTTCTAGCAGACGCTCCTGCCAGGTCATCCGCTGAGTCACCATCTTCCTCATCTGGTTTGTGTTTTTGAGTGAGATGGACTACGCCATGGATTTTGGAACAGACAGCTTGAACTGGCTCCTTAGAGAGAGTTTCTTTACAGTTGAGACTATCATCCACAACACACAGCTCTTCAAAAACTCGAATAGGGTATACTCGCCCTTTACACTCCAAATTTATACTTGTATTTATCGGTTCCATTGTATCAGTAACTAATCTGAATCTGCCACTTCTAAACGATATTGGAGCACCGACATTATCCTCCAAACAGACCACCTTACCCCATATGCTGCCAATCCTACTGAATGTGTTTGAGCTCCAGAGGTTTGGGGGTACCCCAACACAGTTGATCCAAACTTGCCGCTGTTGCTGAAGGTACAGACCAGGACTCCAAACTGTGATGTACTCGCACCAGTCACGGAACCATTCCTCAACCATAGCCTTTTTGCCCAGCAAGACTTCTTTAGAGGGAAATGAAAGAAACACATCTCGCCCACCTCCCTCTCTAACCAGCACGTTTTGCTCTTCTCTTCTGATTAGTTCGTTTTTCACCTGTACAGAGGTGAGCTCTGGTTTTAGTCTCATGATCAAACTTTCATAAAGCCAACCGTTGCCTATCTCCTCGACTCTGATTGTAGTCGTCAGGGCAGATCTGGGTAGGTTTCCTTTAATGACTTCAGCAAAGGATCTCCCATCAGTGCCATGGTTCAAGACGGGTCTTTTGGCCACTACGGATGGGTTTCTTACCGTAGGTTGCCTGGATAAGGAGTGTTTCCCCCGCTGCCGTGCATCTGTATATTTATCAAACGCTGCGATTTTGACTGATAGGGATTTGTCGTCTACACACAACCCATTCGCTCTTTGCTCTGCTACGTTAGCTACATTAGAGCAATCATACCGAACAAACCCAAATCTGAAATTTGTTGCTATCCTTCTCTTATGTGGTAGGAATACGTCTTTGACCACTCCAAATTTGCTGAACAGATCAAACAGATTATAAACTTTGAAGGCCTCCTTACCCAAGTAACCATAGAGCATATAGGCCGTACTAAACAAGCCAACAAAGGTGTTAAGCTTAGAATCCCCATAAATAGAGGCTACAATACAGCCTTAGGCAAAATGCCAAAACCCTAAATTACTCATCCCAATTAGAGAACAACATGCATGACATCTATCTAGCAACTAGGTCAGAGTTTAAATCACCGTCAATAATAGTACTAATAGGAACACACATACATTATATGCTTATGGTATTGCTATCCTAAAAGCCTAAAACACACTAGGCTTGTCCAAGCATGGCAAATAAGAGAAAAATGTAGGTGCAATATGTGGACATAATAGAGGCTTCTCTTTATTATGGGTACATTTTAGGCAGAAGTATAGGGACATGTTGAGAGCACTTTATTGATGATGGAGATGGAACAAACAAAACATCATATATGTGTGTATAGGGTGTTAGGTGAAACCTACAAATATTGATGGTACGTTCGTATGGTGATAAGCATGAAGGTGCTTAAAGACAGGAGCACAAACAAGATCAAGATTTTCAAGGAAATAGTAGATGGGATTCCTCTTTATTTTAGGAGAGGAAATTGTTCTTGAAATGCAAGCTAACCTAGACGTGTAGGTGGTACCCTTGATCAATTGACATCATATAAAATAATAACAAAAAGTGTGTTTAGTTTTAATTTTTTAAATTCAGTTTTTTAAAAATTAAATTTTTTATTTTTTATATATTTATTTTTTACTTAATATTTTTAAAATGTTAAGTAATTTTTTTTATTTTTTTAAATGCACCTTAATTAACTATATCCAAATAGTAAAATATCTGTGAAAAAATATTTTAAAAAATTAATGAATACATAAAAATATGAAAAATGTACTGAATTTTTAATTTTTTTTTTATATTTTTGGTATTTAACGCAAATATTATATTTTTAAGTATATTTATGTTAGGTGTATTAAAAAAAATGCTTAAAATATTAAAAATATTCGGTGAAATAAAAAAAATACACAAAACGAAAAAATAAAATTTTTTAAAAATTAAATTCTAAAAACTGAAACCAAACAAAATGATATTAGACATTTGATTAATGAGATCATACTCAAAAAAAATGATATTAGACATGTATGTGGTACACTCGATCAACGAGCTCATACCCCAAAAAAAAAATGATATGTTTGATTTTGGTTGCTTTTTTGACAAGTATTTTCATGGACTATTTGGGTACATAATCACATAATATTCTTGAAAGTAATAAATAATTTATGCTCTGTTAGGCTTCTCACCTTACCGAGATAATCAAGGAGCAACTCAACAATTTATTTGGATAATGTTTATCACCTCCATATATAAGGTTACCATCTTATAAGAAATGGAGCAACAATCTAGTTAGACAATGTATGCCCTATTTAAAAAGTATGCTCACGAAGGGTTAGGTATGCAACACATAATTTGAATACATTAAATTAATTACTTATTCATAGAGACGGTATTAACTTGAGTATTAGAGCGTCCGATAGAACACTAACTTAACTCTATTTTACAAATTCATGACATGATTTCCATCTCTTTCTTAATCTCTACATCATTCAATGTGGTCCAATTTTTTTTTTATTTTTTTACATAACTTTTAAATCAAACCAGAACTAGAACCAAGAGATACAAATGGTTTGCTTAGCTGTTCTTATAAACAATGTTTGGTTTTTTTAGAATTAGAATTGAACCATTTCATCACAAAAATTGGACCAAACCATATAATTGATTCGGTTCGAACATGTTGTCGACCTCGTGCATAGTCATGATTTAGGGGCACCTAATACGAATAAGAAAATAACATTAGCATTAATGTCCAAGGCAATATTATAATTCTAATAGTAAACTGTATATTGATGTAGATGGTTTGTCTCTATGGTCAATTGTATCATGCTTAATTAGTTCAAATTAACTTATCTCAATATTTTTTTTTAATTATCTAAATAGAGATGCCAATAATGTGGCCTATCATTATTTAACCACTCTTGTGATAGTGCCATAAAACCGAAAATTCAAAAATAATAATTATTATATCTACCCACATTAAACCGTGCATTATGGGTGAGATCAGCCCAAAATTGTAACCTACGTGGAAATTTCCTAGGGATATATATATGTATATGATGCTATCTGAAACTTTCATGCATGTATTTGAATTTTGAATAATAAAAGATCCAAATAATTATTCAACAAATGTGAGATTCAAATAATTTTTTATGACCCAAAAAATGGTGATTAATTCCTAATGTTGCCTTTGCGCAATGTATCATGTATGTATACAACTATAGATATATGTAATCTTTGTGGTTTATGCCAAACAAAAATGGTAAATAATAATTTTGGTAATAGCGATGTTTCCAAACATATAGTATTATATTAATTAGACAAATCAAGATTACACATACATATTTGACATTTCTTATTGTTTTATAGTGTTTGGATCATAGATTAGCAAAGAAATAAATAAGTAAAGGAATTACAAAAATATTACGAGAATAAAAGTGTATAGATTAGATTTATTCTGAATATGGCTAGCATTACATTGTTAAAATCTATACTATATAATTTACTTTATGACAACTTTTTGTATTAATTTTTTTAGGTTTTTTAAACTTTTTTAGCAACTAAAAAAAAAAAAAAAGGTAAGAAATTATTTTTTTTAATCTTTTTCATGAATTAGGAAAATATATGTCTTGTCAATTAAAAGGAAACAAAATAGGGGTTTTGACTTTGTAGTTTATTTATGTTATATATTATAGGAGTACAAACTTGAACTACAATCTTGATTTAAAAAAGCACATTTTCGAAAAGGTTTTTGAGAATTGCTTCCGTTAAAGTTGGTTTATCCGTTACTAAAGAATCTATAAATTTTCTTTTGACCACCTTCAAAGACCATCATCATATATCAATCTTCTAATTTTTTTTTAAATTTTTTTTGTGTGTGTATAATTATTAATTTCCTAAAATTCTTAAATAATGTATTAAATATATGTTCATATTTAAATATAAAAAATCAATCATAGAAATTAAATCTCAAATTTATTTTATGAGTATTTATTTAGATTTAGTGAATTTACCACTTCAAATAAGATGTTAGTTATAAGTTCTCATTAATTAAAATATATCATTGATTATCCTTTTGAATTTTTAAAAAAAAAAATTTACACAAATAGTGGCCCTGCTCAGATCTAACCTCCATACAATATGTTTTTCTCAAAAAATAAAAATATTACTTTTCAAAAAAAAAAATCAAATAAATTTGTTATGTGTTTCAAAAAAAAAAATATAATGCAAATACCTAACATTATAATTTGGAAAATTAATTTAAAGACAGAAATATGATACTAATAGTAAGAATTCTACTTTAACTTAATGCGGGAAATTGGCTTATATTATAAACTGTAAAAGAAAACATCATATAACTTTTAGATCCCCCCCCCCCCCAAAAAAAAAAAAAAAAAACAAATATTTTTTTATAATTTCATTATTGTTTTAAACAAAATGTTAATGATCATCCACATAATAGCAATATATATTAAAATGTTTGATTATAAAATTGATAATGTTTTTAAAAAATTAATTTTGTTATTATTGACAATTTTTTTGGGCAAATTACATTTACCTCTCTGAAATTTGAAAAAAATACAATTAGTTTCATATTTTTTACATAATTACACTAGTCTCTTTTTAATAAGAAGTGACCAAAACTAATACAAATAATGGATACATATTGAAATAAATAAATATTAATATACATTTTAGTAGAAAATAGATAACAATATCATTTTTTTTTTATTCATACAACTAACAAATTACTAATAAAATGGATCTAGTGAATTAAAATTTTAAGAGAAATTAGTGAAATTATGGCCATATTTGGAAATAGATTATTTTAGCTGCCTTTTTAACTATTTTAACTTGTCTAAAAAAATTGTGTTCGTAATGATAGTTAGTTTTTTTTGTAAATAATTTAATAAAATAATTATGATTTAAATATGATATTTTATCTTAACTATTTTAGTCTATTTTATCATTATTAACTACCTTAGCCTAAAACCCAATTTCCTAAAAATGTGATAGTAATTATATTATTTCAAAATATCAAGAAAAATAACTGTAATTTACACAATTTTTTTAACAATATAATGAACCGTAAATAGCACGAACTTTGACTTTAAAAAGGATCAAAATCACCCGTGACTGTTTTTTTTTTTTTATATATATTGTAATAGCAATCCTATTCTTCAGCACTTTACAAACGATTCTCTCTCCAAAAAGAAAAAAAAAAACTGACTCTTTCTCTCTCTCATCTAAATATATAGGTACAAAAGAAAGAACTGACTCGTTCACACATACATACAATATCAAACAACCTCACGACCCCACGCTTTCACCTCTACTTGGGAAATTGATGAATTGAATTTTCCCATTCAACAAACGCCTCTCTGAAATCTCTGACCCGATAGTTCAGTCACAAAATCTGCATGTGTACGTTGCCCTCTCTCTCTCTCCAACCATACACATTTTCTATCTTTAATGCCAAGAAAAAACAAAAAAAAAAAAAAAAAGAAAATAGAGAGAGAAAGTGAAATTTGAAAGTGAAAGAGAAAGAGAGAGAATCCTAGGCCACCCCCCTCCCTCTGTTCTCCTTTTCAGTTTTTCAAAACAGTTACTTTAATTCAATCAGACAACCTTCTATTATAATCCACATATATATACACATAGACTCCCCAACCTTCTCTGTTTTTTTTATGTGTCTTACAATTACATACCAAAACCAAAACAGAGGAGTTTATAAAGAGAGAGAAACAGAGATGATGAAGCTGTTCTGACTCAACAACAATCAATCAAGTTCTTGTTTTGAATCAAAAACCCATTTCGATTCTGTTCTTGTTTGCGTATATGATGGCGATTGAAGCACAGTTGTATCCAGATAATTTTGGGTTTCCTTTGGGTGTTTCACAGAATTTGATGGAGAGTGGTTATGGATTCAATGAGCTCTGTTTCAATTTTCCTCAGAATCTACAGCAGAAAACACAAAACCAGTGTTTTGACAACAATGGGTTGCTTTCGAAAAACAACAATCATCAATCAATGCCTTTTTCTCAGAGCATTGCGGTTCAGATTGAGAAGCAGAGACAAGAGATTGATCGAGTTATCAGCTTACAGGTCAGAAAACGAAGCACTTACATATGTGTTTGGCTTAAAAAATCAATTAGATGTTAAATTTGATTTTGTTCTTGTTTTCATTTTGGTTTTTCAACAGAATGAGAGATTGAGATTGACTTTGCAAGAGCAGAGAAAGCAACAAATTGCATTAATTCTGAGGAAATACGAAGTCAAGACACTGGTTTTACTGAATCAAAAAGACGAAGAAATAGCAAAAGCCATGAACAGAGCAATGGAGCTTGAAGATTTCTTGAGAAGAATGGAGATCGAGAACCAAACATGGCAGAGAGTGGCCAAAGAAAACGAAGCCATGGTAGTATCTCTGAACAACACAATCAAACAGCTCAGAGAAAACGCGTGTTTGGTCGATGGGATTGAAGATGCAGAGTCTTGCTGTGATGTGATGATTTACAGAGGAGACAACGAAACAGGGGAAAACAGAGGATACGAGAAAAATCAGCAAGAAAATGAAGAACAGGGTACGAGAAAGATGGTTTGCAAAAGCTGCAATTCTCGGAATTCGTGTGTGATTTTCCTACCCTGTAGGCATCTCTGTTCATGCAAAGCTTGCCAAGCTTTTTTGGATTCTTGCCCAGTTTGTGGGATGGCAAAGAAAGCTAGCATTGAGGCTCTGATTTGATTTTCTGAGAAAAATCATATATTTTCCGGGAAACGTGAAAGAAAATGTTTGGATCTGGTCGGGTAATAGGACCCTTTTTTTTTTTTTTGGCTGACTATTTTTTTTTTTTTTTTTTCTTCCACATGTTACTTTTTAGGGTCTCTGTTTTTTAGACTTGATGATTTGTAGACAAGCCTCTCCACTAATCAATTGAACAGGACAAAAGCCAATCTCTTTTTACTTTGAGAAAAGATAGGGATCATGAAAAAATTTTCATGAAACTGGTCATGAAAAATTTATGATTCTTGGATTACCTTGATTAGTGTGTAGTGTTTTATTTTAAGTGTAATCCAAGAGTCATAAATCTTTCATGATCATTTTCATGAAAGTTTTTTCAAGATACTTAGCATTGCTCTTTTACTTTCACCGTTTTCATTGCTTTTCCTATTTGGGGTTTTTTTTTTTTTTTTAATATTTTAAAAACTTGGTTTTGGATTGATTTGATTATTCACCACAGTTCTTTTGCAGTGCTAAATTTTGCTGTGGACACAAGGGGATTGAAGGCAATGTCAGAGTGATTGAGATTTGAGCTCATACTTGCCTTGGCACAAGAAGTAACAATTCACCAGTTTGAGTAACTTTTTTTTAATTTTTAGATATTGGTAACTTATTAATACTAACAAATTATCTTTCAACTTTTTCTTCTAAATATAAATTAATTACTAAGAAAATAATAAATTATTAAAAAATGACATCTGGTTAAACTGAAAAAAAAATTGTCATTGATTATTTTAATAATTTTTTGTTAAATTGATAAATGTCATGTCATCAATTTTTTTATCATCTATGTGAAAATTTATTGTTGATTTTTAATTTAAAAATAATTATTAAAAAGTTATTGAAGGAAGTTTGTGCCTTGGTGTGTCTCACAATTGGTACTGGGTTGGGTCAATAATGAGGAGGTCCAAGAGGGCCCAAAAATGGGACTGCTTCAAGGCGGAATGGGCCTGCGATACATTAAGGCAAGCCCTACCCATTTCAAATCAAGCTGATGCCTTAGGTTTGCAATTATACGTAGCGACAAAAATGTGCAATTGAATAAAGTTTGACCAATGACGGAGTGTCTGTTTAGACAGATTTGATAAAGGAAAATTGTAATATAATGGATTATTAGTCCTGAACAATTTAACTAAAAATAATATGTATTTAATTATTAATCTGACCTTTACTTTTCTAATTAAACGATGGAGTCTAATCCCATGAAACAAACACACTAAACAAATCAGAACTCTTATAGAAAAACTAAAACTTTGATCAAAATAACAATGTAGGCAATAAAACAAGTAACAAGGATTGATGATTCTCACCCCGCCGTAACAATCCTAAATCCATTAATCTTCAAAATCTTTCCTAAATCTACAGATGAAAGAAATCTCAAACTCAAATCAATATAAGCTAAACCCAAAAAACTGGCTAATGATGATTGCTAGTCCAAGAGCAATTGCTATCAGAGAGGAAGCCCAAGTGAGCTTCTCAGTAATTCTAGGTACCCTCTCTTTCAATGCCTCACTACATGAGCCAATAAATACGGTATAACTACCCATCGCAACAACCGTCCCAACCAAGAACATTCCTAGAAATGCAGCGCCAGCTAAGCGAGAAGGCAAAGCTAGTGCTGGCAAAACCATCATCAGAGCATCAGGTTGGAGCCCGTGCACAATTCCCGTGGCAAAAGTCGCAAACCCAATCTTCTTCTTCTTCCCAATTGTTGGAGTTTCATAGTCACTAACGTCACACTCGCCATTTTCTAAGGCAACGCACGGGGTAGGGACCTCGGAAGCTTCTCTGATTCCCATAGCGCCAATAACAAGTAGTGTAAAGCCCACCACTCTTGTTCCCCACCTTCGGATGACTTCAATGTGGAGCCGATCTTTGAGTAGTAAGAACAGTAACCCAAAAATCATTTGTCCAGCATCATGACCGCAACCCCACAGTGCTCCAACTGCAGCGCTCTCCATTCGAGTGCGGCCAATTGAGAGTGGAGCCAAAGCAGCGAGGTGATCGGGACCCGATAGTGTGTGTAAGCAACCGGCAACGAAACCGGTCCAAGCGCTGCTTAGTAATTCGGTGCGGAGGAGTCTAGCAGGAGCCCCTGTCTTAGCGGCATTTTGAAATGTAGCAAAAGCAGGTGAGACGATAACTGGATGGATTAATATCACGATGAGAGCTGAAAGTAGTACAACCGTTCTGGCAGAAACTTCCTGAAACATTTTGGGGAGAGGAAAATGCTTCGTTAGAATATGTAGGATATAAATGAGCTGGTACACGATTATCAGTTTAAATGAAGGAGCATTATGATGAGTAAACTAACTGATTGTTAAGAAAAGACAAAGTACACAAAAACAAAAGGTAAAAATTGGATTAAGAAGAAGAAAGTTATGAAATCACTAAAATTTCCATGACTAATTTTCTTGTTCTAGTCTAAGCCATTGATATTACAGACTGGTAAAAAGTGTAAACTACAATCATCATCAATATTATAAAATCATGAGATGATTTCCTAACTATGAACCGCCTCTCCATCTGGGGAAAAAAAGTGAAATGCACCCATAAAACAACTAGTGCAAAACTAAGCAAGAACCTCGACATGTGTATGCTTGGTTGGGACTTGCTAGTAGATGGTTAAGCCACAGCGAACAAAGAGAGTACCATTCACATTTAGTGAAAGAGCAACAAAATTAGTAATATAATAAAGGTAATAAACGCTTTTAGTTTGGCATAACCAGAGTGATGGGCTTTATCAGAATAATGTCTTGCCATCAGTTGAAAGGATATAAAGCAATAAGCACCAGCAAAGCTAACTAGCCAAATTGAAAGATGATAGTTCAATGCAACTCAAGCATCGCAATTGAGTTAAACAAAAATTGTAGTCACCAATACTACCAGCTTTACTTTGAAAGTAAAAGGGGGAAAGCTAAAGTACTTGGCTCTATTTTTCCCGATCTACACTAGTTGAGCTAAAATGATAAATTTTGCATTTCCAAGCATAAAAATTGAGAAGGCAACGCTTTTTAAGAACAAAAAGTTGCATAAAATAGTGCAGCTTAAATGTAAGGTATCCTATTGGACATTCACATTAAGTTGATAATATATTCATGGAACAAAACCCTTTTAACAAAAGTCGGAGAGAATGATCATACAAAGCCTGCTATCAAGTCCACAATCATTCTACCTGAGGGCCATCTGAGTTGGCAAGTGAGCATGCTCCCCCACATTATTGATGAGGATTTGAATCCCCTCCCGGTTGCCCTGTTCACTGGCTTAGGGGTGGGTTTTGAACCTTGAGTTTACCTGCCTAAGATGGGTTCTCCTCGATTATCAAAAAAAAATTCACAATCATTCTCTCTATAGTTTATTGAGGTAGATAAGGACCAACATGGAATGACTCAAATCTACAATTATATTATAACCTAGAACGCACGGATACGGATACGAGATATGATACGACGATACGACAAAACCTAAAAAAATAGGATACGGGTACGGGTAGGATACGTTTGTAAAAAATACAAATAAATAAATTATTAATAGTAAGCAAAAATGTTGAGAAGCCACAATAACTTTATAATGCAAAATACTAATTTTTAAGAATTATATATTAATTTAAGCCAATAGTTAGTTTAGTTTTTAAATTTTCAATATGTCTTGTAAATATTTCATTTCAATATCAAGTCTAATATGTTGATATTATAATATCAAAACAATCCACAACTTGACCCTATACTTTTTCCTTTTGCACTAGTCAAAAATATTCTATGCAAGTTTATTTGCTTATTTATTTATTGATATTTAATTTTACTATTGTTATATTATCTTATTAATTTTTATTTCTATGTAGTTATAAGGGACATGCATGATACAATGAAGATATGTCAATTTGATGAATTCTATTACTTTAACTTACCATGTTATTTTTATAAAAAAACTAAGCAAAATATTGTAAAAATATTCTATTTATCCTTACAATTATATTATATTATGATATTATACAAGAAATGATACAATTCTAATTTTGTAAAAGGAGTAATATGCGACTTGAGCATTTGATACTTCAAAATTAATTAAAAAGTATCCGATAATATGTGACTTGGAGCATCCGATACTTCAAAATTAATGAAAAATTAATTAAGAAGTATCTGATACTTTTAATAAGTATCTGATATGTATCCGTAAGTAACCAAGGAATATCGGTATCCGATACGGATACGTCTCCCTATTTGAAGTATCCGTGCTTCATAGATTATAATGCGATAAGGAGGATTTCAATAGTTGATCCCGATTCATTGAATTATAATAAGTTTATTGCTCATATCTCCATATAAAAATCAATTATCCTATTTTTGGTACCAACAAGATCTCCTGCCCGATATGGGTTGAAGTCATGGAACAAAGAGTTTGTTCTTAACCAGCTCCCAAGCATAAAAATACATGATACAACAATATAAATAAAAATAAAAAATCATTGACACACACCAATGCCCACAATAGGACTGTTTGTTATGGTTTGGGGAGGTGATTATAACTTACTTTGATTTGGGAGTTGTGCCAGATCATTTGATGTAGTTTCTATTTATAACTTATTAGGCAGAAATACCTTAAATAAACTGAAAAAAAGTTAATTATTTAAAAGCTGGGTAAGGGTGTGATTATCAACTTTTAACTTAAAAAAAAGCTCCACCAAACAGGCCAATGTAAATCTAGAATCTAAGGCACAACCTGTGTACCATATCTTTTGTGTCTCTCAAGTATGAACCACACCAACCATATAGCAATTCTCAGAAAACCAAAACAACATCCAAGATTCCAGAAACTAAAATTTACATTGAGCAGTCAGTCTATTAAAATACCCAGAAAACAAAATGCCAAGAAAACATGTGATTCAAAAGTATAATTGCATCTAGATTCATACCTTTCGAAGCTCAGAAGATCTTTCCACGATTTGGTTGACAAAATGGGGCGTGGGCTTCGACCCATGGGGTGAATCCACGACAGAAGGAGAAGAAGAGGAGTGAGACAATTGTGTGATGGAAGAAGAAGAAGAAGAAGAAGAAGATGATGATGATGAGTGGTTGTGTTTGCGGAAGAGGGATCTGAGGAGCAGCCGGGACGAGGGTGGAACAGTAGTGAGCTTTGCGGCCTGGAATGGGCGGTAGAGAGGGAGATGAGGAGAGGGTTTTAGGCGGATTTTGAAGGGGGTAGGGTTAGAATAGTGGATCAGCCTTTCCATTTTTTAAGATGGTTCACAGTTGAGATTTTGCGCAGAAGAAGAGAGGCGTTCAAGATAAATTGTCGGCGTTTCAATCTTCCAATCTGCTTTTGTTTTTGTTTTTGGTTTTTTCTATATTTTCTCTAATCGTCATCATGGTAAATTGATTAGATTACATAAATTAAATTTAAACATAATTTAAAATTAAAATTTAATTTAAATAATTTATTATTTAACTCAACTTAATTATATATTTTTTATAAAAAAAATAATAATTAATTACTCAAGGTTGACCTATGTTTAGCCCTATTAAAATACATTTAAAATTAAAAAATAATAATAATAATAATAATTTAAATGTATTACTCTGTATTACTCAATTTAAATTTAAATATATTACTCTGTATTACTCAATTTAAATTCTTTTACAACTTTAATTTTGGGCATCACATAACTCTAAGGTAATTCACAAAAAATTATAAAATTAAAATGATGAAAATATCTTTGCCGTGAACAATCCCCATGCCTCAGTCCTTTATCTAAGTTAAAAAGATCACATGTCTATGTTAGGAATGGATATGGACTTGTTAATCCGCTCGGTTCATTCTTATATTTTTTTTAGGACTTGAAGAGGTTATTTCAGTTTATAAGATTGGGTTTCAGGCGAAAATTTTAATAGGTTGGATTTGAAATTTATATTTTTAACTTGGTCCGGCTTAACCTGTTATTAAATTATTTAATTAATTATTTATTTATAATACATTAAAATATATATTTTATTAAGGTTTAGATTATATCTTTGTTGATTTTATTGAAACTCACAAATCTCAAATATATACATGAGTTGTGATAGAGACTCATCCAATTACCACCCACAATCTTATAGACACGTGATGAGTGATGATTGGAGGAGCATGGAGAGAAAAAAAAAAAATGTAACTAATGAAAGAGAGGGAGTCAAAGAGGGTGAAGAAAGGGGTATGAAACATTTTTGCATATACATATAATACGATAAGAACGAAGAAATGAATTTTTAAATTTAAAAAAGTCGGTTCAATGAACCCGACCTTCTATAAATAAGGGTTTCTTCAGAAGCTCTATTCTCATAATCGTTTCTGCCTATTTTATTTCTCTCTCTTAGGGTTAGGGTTTTCTTCTTCTTCGATTTTGAGATTGAGAAGCTATGTCGACTTCAAAGACAATCGTGTTGAAGAGCTCTGATGGCGAGACCTTCGAGGTTGAGGAAGCGGTGGCGATTGAGTCGCAGACTATCAAGCACATGATCGAGGACGACTGTGCCGATACCAGCATTCCTCTGCCGAACGTTACCAGTAAGATCTTGGCCAAGGTCATCGAGTACTGCAAGAAGCACGTCGATACCCCCAAGTCCGACGACAAGACAGCTGAGGATGAACTCAAGAACTTTGATGCCGAGTTCGTCAAAGTAGATCAGGGCACCCTTTTTGATCTCATTCTGGTTTGGTTTTCTCCTCCCTTTTTGATCTCATTGATTATTGAGATTTTATCCTTTTGATTGCCTAATGACTTGGTGATTAGGGTTTGTTGATTTTGATTGTATTGTGGTTTCGAAACTTATCTGTTAATTTATGTAAAGCGTGAATTTGTGGTTGAGAAAACAATATTGTTCATTATTGATTTCTAGTAGCAGTTAGGTTCTAGAGTTTTTTTTCACTTATATGGGATTTTTTTTTTTTTTTTTTTTGGGGTAACAAGAAGAATTATGTTAAGATTGGGGAATTATTGATTGTATTGATATTGATGTTATTTAGACTCTTCCCATTGTTATTTTGATGCCCTAAAATGCTTAACAAAGCCAAGGTAGTTAGGTTTGTGTGAATGCATTTAACAGAGGGACAACGTTGAAAATTCTTAATATATTGAACGTTGAAAATTCTTAATATATTGAACGTCAAGTTACTTATAATTTTTTTTTTCTTTTTCTTTTTTTGTCTTTTTCTTCAAGATATGGGATATTTATGTGTTTCTTTGATTTGGAAAACAAGAAGCATTATATTAAATTGGGAAATTATTGGTAAAATTGATATTGATGATATTTAGACTAACTAACAGATTATGTACCATACACCCACCTTCCCATTGTTGTTTGGGATGTCCCAAAATAGTTAACCATCTTGAAAAGCCAAGAAACTAATACTGTTATCATCTTTTTGTTAAGTTTGAATACATTTAATAGATGGACAACTTTGGAAATTCTTACTATACTATTAAAGTGTAAACATATTTCCCCAAAAAAGTAGATGGAGTTAGTTTTTATGTAGTTTTCACTTCTGAATTTCTTGTAGTTGATGAAGTGTCATTCATACTCTTGACAAGTAATTTTTACTTCTTGTTTTGTTTCTTGTTTGCTTGGTTGACTCTATTATAATGACATTATTTTATTTGGCATAGCATATTAATGCAACAGTATTGGATATTGGGTAGCGTTGGATGAAAATTAGTAGTGCTTAATTATAAATTGTGGAACACATGTTGGATTGCAGAGAGAAGCAGTGAACTCTATCAAATATAGGGTAATTCACTGTAATGATTTGCAGCAAAAATGTCTGGGTTTGAACGTTTGAAAAGGATACTGTTATATTATTTCCTTGATCCTGTAAATAAAATGTGTGGGAATATAGGTCTGGTAAATATAGCTGCCGATGACTTATTGTGTGCTTTTTAGCATCATAAAGCCTTAGTGTAGCACTTGAATCTTCAAAATGTGAACTTGTCTACCGGAAATTGTGTCTGAGTTCTATATGCTGGCTTTGGAGAAGGGTTCGGGATGAGGTCAGCATATATTGTACGTTTTATGCCTTGCAGCTTCTCCTTATTGGATGGTTGGTTGGTGGCCTTTGTGTTGACTTTTAAAACTATGGCCCGTTTGGTAGAACTGTGGGAACGTGATTATAACTTATAACCTAACCGCTTATAGCTTATAGTTGTGACCATAAGCTGATTTTTTACTTATAAATTAAGCTTCTCCTCCCCCACTCAAAGAATAAGTTGATTTTTGACTTACAAAAAGGTATAAGTTGTATTGTTAAGCTGAACCAAACACATCAAAATAGCTTAAATTAAGCTAAAAGTGGAAATAAGCTGAAAATAAGCCCTACTAAGCAGGGCCTATGTTGGTTGCACTATTTGTACTGATTGCCTGATGTGAAATTGCAAAGGTTGTATGAGATTAGCTTTGAAAGCGTAGTTCATTATGTATTTGCATGATTACCACCTAATTGCACTTGGGACTTCATTTGACACCTCTACCTAGATGAGAGTTCAGCCAAATAATGTTAAACAGCTCTGTAAATTTATAATGTTAGGTGAATGTTAGACAGTATTGTGCTCTATGTTCTGACCTGAAGGCGTCTCTTGTAATTAAACCCTGAAACTTCTTATGTTTTATATATTTATAATTTATTTATCTTTTTGGTGGAACTTGTAAGGTTCTTGCATATTTGGTTTTTTTGGGCCAATGGCTCTATAGTTTATTTTTTCATGTCTAGATGTTTTTGTGTGCTGTCTCAGTACTAAAGATCACAAATTGGTAGATTTTGGATCCCTTCAAATTTGTTCTGCAAAATCTTGTATCTTTGTGCGCTGTTCATTTTGACTGCGGTTCAAATGTTGATAGCTTGTGATTTTTTCTGGTTTGATGATAGCTTGGATTGAAAAATTGACCAGACCAACTTTATCTACTTATCTAGAACTAGTCATCTTCTCTATAGTCCATCTTTATTTATAACTACTAATTGTGATATCCTTGTGTTTGTTTTATCTTATATACAGGCAGCCAATTATCTGAATATCAAGACCCTGCTAGATTTGACTTGTCAGACAGTGGCTGACATGATAAAGGGGAAGACTCCGGAGGAGATCCGCAAGACATTTAACATCAAGAATGACTTCACTCCTGACGAAGAAGAGGAGGTTCGCAGGGAGAATGCTTGGGCATTTGAGTGAAAATCAAGCGAATATGCAATATTGCTTAGTATGATAGGATTTCTATTTCGTATCAGCTTTGCATATTTCATTTATGTTAGTAAATATATGGTATCATATTACTGTGAAGACGACCTTTACCTCCTCGTCAAGGTATTTAACAAATTTGAACCTTCTCTATTATCTTGTCTTTGTGTTTGCTATTCTTAAATTGATGCATGTTGGTCTTTATGCCTTCGTTTGGGATGAGTAAATTTTTTGACTTTTTGGTTTTTTGGCTATTTTAGCCTAGGAGTTTTTTTGGTTTTTTTTTTTAACTTTTGTGAGAGAGAATAAAATGATAATCTGGTTTAGATGTGATATTTTGTCTTATTAGATTAAAAAGTTTATTTTGTCTTTTTGTAGCTAAAATAGTCCCAACCCAACCCAACCCAAACCTTCATGTCAAACGAACCCTATGTTAGTTTTTCAAATTTTGCAAGTGTGGTATTTAACAAATTTGTACCTTTATTTTTTGTGGTTGCAATTCTTAAATGAACATTGCTACAGAAAATTAGCGGCATTTTTCAAGCTCAACGATGTGGTATTCAATTAGGATATTAAAGGCAATATTTTTTCTCATATTTTTTTTAATTATCAATTAATCATATAACTTATATATTATTGGGTCTAAAAAATAGGTCTAAAAAGTGAATTTGTATATCATTTTCTTTCTTAAATTGATGCATGTTGGTCTTTTTTATATCAGTTTATTGATATCATGTTGTGTCTCCTGCCCATTGTGGTATGTACCTCGTCACTAGTAGATGAATGATTCCCTGGATAGGTTAATAGTTGTTTCTCTCAGTATTCTATGGAGTTTGTCTTGCGTCGATTTGTATAGAACACTCAGGGTTTAGCTTGACTATTATGGACTGATAGGATCAAGATAGGTTGTCTAGTAACCTTGTGATGACTCAGGGATGAACTTGCAGATCTCAGGTTGAAAGTAATCAGGGTGGTTGTTGGAGTTTGTTTAAGCAGAAGATTTCCCTTGTGTGCTCCACTGATTGTCTAATGGAGACATTGTAGTGTCAAGGTCATCTACGCAGTCTCTTAGGTAGTGTTTGGATCACCCCTCTTTTAATTAATATTTGGTTCACTAGAATGAATGTGAAATTGAACTGTGCTCCTCTTTTGTGCTCTACTGATTTGTCTAATGGAGACATTGGTAGTATATAATATATCAATCATGCAGTCTCTTAGGGTGAAACAAATAGAATGGTTTTATTTTATCTCGCTTATGGGATGATGATATCATTTCTTTAGTTTCCATTATATTTTTTGTGAACCAATTGTGAAAAGCCGCTAGACGTTATGATAGAATCATCATTTCATTTCACATGAAGTGACTCAAACACAACTTGAGATTATTTGTTTCCTTTGAAGATTGATCGTGGATGCATTTTGTGAGGATTGGTGGTTTTATTTATCAAATTATACCTGATACTTTTTTAGAATAGTGTTTTGAACTACCTGTATAAGTAGTATTTAGAGGCCTATCCAGGAGTTAAAAGTGTGTAAAAACTGAGAATGGCCGAATGCTGTAGGGTGCTTCACAATATTAGTCTGAAGTTCGGAATTGGATTGATTGTAACAGGGGCAAGGTGCTCTCCACTGCTCCCCATATTTCTGTAGGCAAAAGATAACAAATTTTATTGTTTTTTATATAATAAAATTTTCCCTACATAGGTGTTATAGTGGTAATGTTCTTCACTAACAAGTTCTCTTCTATTCAATGGTTACTTACCCAAAAAAAGTTCTCTTCTATTCAAAGGCTGTTGAGCCACTACAAACTTTTAAGTTATCTGCCGAGAATTTTCTCTAAGAAATCTTATTCTGGTACTAATTTTTAAAACTGGAACAAAGTAGTTGACGATTTACTTGTCTTACAGGATTGTTGATTCCTGTTAAAATATGATGCTCAAATTTGCCTACAAAGATGATGAACTAATTTATGTCAATTATTGATTGGTTTAAAAACCAATCACCTAAGACGCAATCTCTTGCCATGTCACTAGAAGTGAATTTAAAGTGTTATGTTTAGGAGTCTTTAGCATTTTCTTTAGTGTTAAAAACTCTCACTTAGCAGTGTGGTATATTGGGAGCTGTTTGGTATAACTTGTAGGATAATTTTCACTGTATTTAAATAGATTAAATTTTGTTGTGTACAAAATAACAATAAGAATATAAAGAAATAAAGAAAATGAGAGAATTTGTTTGATTACAAAAATCAAACTCGAAATAATAAATAAATAAATAAATAAATAACAGATTTTATTTTGTTACAAAAACAAAATTTAAATCTGATTTTAATAAATAAAAACAACACTGAAAATAAATTAAATAACTTACTTGATTTAATTTCTTCGAATTATTTTCTGATCAAGTCCAGTGTTTGACACTGTGTCCTTAAGATAGATTCGTCCTCTCCACGGTGCTATCAGAATTTGGACATCTATCTCCCAGGATGAAATGATCTACCACAAACAATAGCAGCACTACAAATTGTTTGCTTTACGAACACACTAAGTGTTTACACTCTTTCTTTCAGAAATAAAATGCAACAAAATGAAGAATAGAATAAGCAGAGGTGAAATACGAAATTTCTCAATGAAAAACATCAAATGAGGGTGGTCCTATTTATAGATGTAAAGGTGGCTCTTGGTTTTAAATTGAACAGGTATGATACTTGTTGGTTTTGAATTCAAACAGATTTGAATCTGTTAATAATTCAAACAGATAGCAAAAAACGGGAAGGACCCTGTTTGGGTGTGCACTAATTTCAAACTAGTTTATTTTTGTTTGAAAACGGGAAGGGCCCTGTTTGGATGTACAGAAAATCCAAATTAGTTTAATTTGAATTCTGGATTTTATTTTACCAAAAATAAAATTAAATTCAAATATTTTTGGTCCAAAAAGATTAGTATTGGGCCGAATAAATCCAACCCAACCACACACCCGCGCCCAAGCCCAGGCCAGCCCACCCGATCGGACGGACGGCGGCGGCGTGCGCGGTGATTTTTGGGTCCAATGGGTCTAGCCTATTTTGCCCATAACCTCTCCCTCTAAAACACTTGGGTACCCCTTGGGGCACACCCCAAGTATCTCACCCAAGCCTTATAAACCCTTTCAAAACTTCCCACCAAATCAATGTGGGACAAGCCAATTTACAACCTTAAGGAATTTTCACCAAAACTCCATTTCCATAGAGCACACTTTGGCTTCAATTTCTCATTCACTCGGTAATGGTTTTGAGCAACCAAATATACCACGTGAGTCACAACGCGGCATAGAACGCGTTACCACTTTGACCCGTGTAAATCGATGCACGGGGCCCACCTAAAAAATAGACCAAACTTGAGAAAAAATTCTGGTTTTACCCAGAATTTTTCTACCATTTCCAACAATCCCCCACATGAATGGAATTTGATGACAACGGAAATGCAACAATATGCAGACTTTTACAAAAGAGTATAAGTCGAAAATATCTTGCATCAGGATAGGTAGTTTTCGGCCTTGAACCTTCCCTAGTGATAACCTATCGGACTTACTGGCTAACCAATGGACGCGATGCCTTGAATTGTTTAGCCGTTTGTGTAAGCCAAGATAATAGATTTCACACAAAATATCTTTTAACACATCGTGGTTCTCATTGTTGTGTTCATTTTGGCCTTGAACGTGCCTGGTTTTCATAAGTGTTTCTAGAGAATTTAGCCTTTTCATTCTCATAGAACCGGCCCCAGTTCAACACTCATATAGGTAATTCTTATTGTGAGTATCTTCTTATACTCGTCTTGATTTAATACCTTAATCAAGATATAAGTAATCATTAAAAGCAAAGCTTATCCTTATACCCGTGCATACAACATATGTTGCAGATATCACTCTCACCATAGGAATGGGTATGGAATTTTTAATCCCTTGGTGATTTCTGGCAAGCCATACATAACTTAGTTGTCCCTTTGAACTTAGTTCTTGGGATCTCCAGTCATATAAGTAGGGTTACCATTATGATGACTCTTATGTAATAGGCTTTAATCCCATCCCCTTTGATGAACTATACACTAGCTCTTTTGTCAAACCTTTTGTTAACGGATCTGCAATATTCTCTTTAGATTTTATATAATCTATTGAGATTATTCCGTTTGACAACAATTGCTGTAACAACCCTCGTCACTGTTTACTGATAACCACTGATTACCGTTAAACTGAACTGATTATGACTGATAAGTGGACTGAATAAACTACTGAACTGACTGACTGAAATTGAAACTGAATTGACTTAGTATATCTGTTTAATTGTACTTCTATCTGTCTGATTATTTGATTATCTGTTCGTACTTTTATGTTTATGTTTAATTTGCGAATTGAAGGCCCTATCGGCGGTCGAACCATAAACCAATTAGTGTTTTATGATCATCGTAATTTACGTGATTTTATGGTATAATTATCTGAAAACTGGTTAGGTATGATTAAATTAGATTAAAATGAGATAAATTGTATAGTTGGCCTTATTTAACATTTTGCCACTTGAGTGACCCACTACTTGAACCCTTTTGATCAACTCATACACTCAAACAAAACATTTCTTCTTCCATTTCTTGCACACAACCAACCTTAGAGAGAGAGAGAAGCTGGAAGAGTTGATTTCAACTTGTTTCATTGTGAATTGGCTTGAATCTTGGTAGAATTGAAGGTTGATAGCAACATTGACCCATAATCCAAGACTTAAGGTAGATCATTGACCTTCTTTATTGTGTATTTGAACTTATTCTTGCATAATTCTTGAGCCTTTAGTGATTTAAGGCTTGAATTGGTTCATTAATGTTGAATTGGAACTCATTCCATGCATGCATGTTTGAATTGTTGAATTTGAGTTGATTCCATGGAGAATTGTCTCATGCATGCTCATGGCTATGTTAAGTCCATGTTTTCATCTTGTTTTTGGACTCACGCTCGAGCGAGGTGACTGGCGCTCGAGCGTGGAAATCGTGCTCCCAACATTTTGTTCTGTTTTGAAGTCTGCTCGAGCGGGACATTGTGTCTCATGCTCGAGCGGGTGTCGAGCGCCCAATCGAGCATGATTTTCACCTATCCAGCACTTTTGACTGTTTTGCAGAACGCTCGAGCGGGTAAGTCTACGCTAGAGCGGAAACCTTTGTCTGCATATCCGCTCGAGCGGATTAACCTACGCTCGAGCGTGACCCTTGTTTTCTGAAAAGTCTGGAAATTCTTTTTCAAGTGCATCTTTGTATCCTCATCTCATTCTAGGCAGTCTTAGGCCTAGTTTAAGGCATCTTAATGAGGATATAGATGTAGAACACACCAAGGCATTAGGGATTAAGCTGTTATCTTTCCCAACTGTGTAGCTTAGTGTGTGTTCAATCTGTAACTGTGTAGGGTTGGCGACTGGGGACGCGCTCTAACTTTACTGTAGCCCAGAACTCTGTGAGTAACAACGGTGTAAAGATATGTTCAAAATGATTATTTTCTGAACAATTGAACTGTACTGCTTTTTGAACTGATTTCTGTTAACTGAATGAATGTATGTCCTATATTCTGAACTGTATGTGGCATCCTTAGCACCTACTGTTTACTGATACTGCTACAGAGATATCTGTCGGTTCCCTCGTTGGAACCACTACTGTTACTGACTGATGGCCATCATTTACTGCTCGGTTTTTTAAGACCTACTGTTTACTGTACTGTTATGCTAATGGATGTACCACATATGACTGCACTGACTGAACGACTGAAATACTGATTTAATGAACTGTTTTCATTACTGTAAGGACATTCATTCTTAACCCCTTTACGCATTGTGTTATTCACTGGGCTTTAGCTCACTGCTCATATATATATGTAGGTGTACAGGCACCAGACCGCAACTAGAAGCGTCGGGGTAAACTCCAGTTTTGTCAAGCCAACCTATGTGCCTCAATGCGAGGTTCCGAGCCTGTCAAGCTACGGCTTAGGGGTGTTTTAATTTCCCCGTCTGTCTCTGTATCTGTCTTGTTCGACTGTATAGACTGTTACTGTACTGTTTGATAGGGATTTGGTCCCTGAACTGAATGATTGTATATTTGTACATACTATTTTGTCTGACTGTATATATTTGAATAAAAAGTCTTTTTGGTATACAAACTGTCACAGCTCATTGGACATTGTTTATTTACTGTATTGGCTTCCACCAGCCCCTGTACTCTGTATTACTGTATTACTATTAAGCAGGCCTTCGGTAATCTCGGATTACTGGCCGGTTACGATGCTAAACCCATATGGGCGGGTTTGGGTCGTGACAGAGTGGTATCAGAGCGATACTTACCACGAGTTATACCGCACACACGTGTCCAAATGAGCTATAGGATGTCCTAGAAAAGTGATTAGGGCATTACATGAGCATGATAAGTGTGTGATATGACTGACTGAATATATGCTAAAGTATGAACCTGTGTAAATAATGACTGCCTATATTGATAATTGTTACAACTGTTTATAGTGAAATGGATAATGCAAACACTGCAACTGAATCCTCATCCTCTGAGGCCAGAATGACCAGACTGGAACGGATGATGGAACTGATAACTGAAAGATTAGACCAGCAACAGAATCAACAGCCCCCACCTCCTCCTCCGGATGTACCGGAGCAGAATGTGAATGTTAATGATGGGGACATAATTGCTCTCACCCACAAGTTCAGCAAAATGAAACCGCCATCCTTTCAGGGAGGCCTCGAACCGTTAAAGGCTGAAGCATGGGTTCTTGAGACAGAGAAATTGTTTAAGGTTTTTCCGTGCTCTGAAGCACATAAAGTGTTACTGGCCACCTTTACTCTGCAGGAAGAAGCTAGAAGGTGGTGGATGCTTATCCGTAATGAAAATACTGTTATGACTTGGGCTCAATTCAAAGGAGCCTTCTTCGAGAAGTATTTCCCTCAGTGTGTTAGGGATAGAAAAGTAACTGAATTTGAACTGCTGAAACAGGGCACAATGTCCGTTGCCGAATATGAAACAAAGTTCACCGAACTTGCTAGATATGCACCACACATGGTGGACACCGAGTACAAGAAGGCCAGGAAGTTTGAAGGCGGCTTTAATGTTGCAATTCTTGACAGAATAAATGTTTTGAAGTTACCGAATTATGTAAATGTTCTTGACCGAGCCTTGATGGCCGAGTCGAACATCGAGGCACTGAAAACTGAAGCACCAGCGTCCGAATGGCGTGGTAAGAGGCATGGTTTTAAATTCAAGAAAAGCAAGCATAACCCATTGAATAAGAAACAGAATACGGGGTCAACAACTACCCCCAGCCAAGGGAGTGGTTTCATACCACCCTGTTCTGAGTGTGGCAAGAAGCACAAAGGGGTCTGTTACAAAATATCTGGAGCTTGTTACAGGTGTGACAAGGTGGGCCACATGGTTAAAAACTGCCCCTCTGCTTTGCAAGCCAGTAGTAAAGCTACACCAAGCGTGGCAGCCTCAACTGTTGCACCAAAACCGAACCCCGAAGCTACCGGGAAAGAGCCCATGAGGCAGGGCCGAGTGTTTGCCCTAGTACCGGGAGACGTGCAGAATACCGAGACCGTTGTGTCAGGTATTCTCTCTATTTGCACCCAAAATGCTTATGTACAGATTGATTCGGGGTCTACGCATTCATATGTGTCGCATGCTTTTTTGCGAAAACTGAATAGACCATTAGAACCCATGAATTATTTGTTAGCTGTATCATCACCCATTGGGGAATCTATGACCTGTGCATATATGTACCCTGCTTGTGAAATTATTGTTGGAGATGCACATTTGTTTATTGACTTACTGCCTCTGAACATTGATCATTTTGATGTAATATTGGGAATGGACTGGTTAACAAAATACTATGCTACCATGGACTGTGTAGCGAAACAAGTAGTTTTCCGTCCACCGGGTTTACCCGAATTTGTGTTTAATGGGGTTGGAGTAGTACCGCCTCCGTATTTGATTTCATCTGTGAAAGTTGTTAAATTGATTAGAAAGGAGTGTAAAGGATATCTGTGTTCTGTATTGACTGTACCTACTGATGATGATGCTAACGTGAACAGTATTCCTATAGTCAGAGAATTTCCAGATGTTTTCCCAGATAATCTGCCAGGGGATTTGACTGACAGAGAGATTGAATTCACTGTTGATGTAATTCCGGGAACACAGCCAGTATCTAAAGCTCCTTACCGAATGGCTCCAACTGAATTGAAGGAATTGAAAGTGCAATTGCAGGAACTGTTAGATAAGAAGTTCATCAGACCTAGCACTTCACCGTGGGGTGCACCTGTTTTGTTTGTAAAGAAGAAAGACGGCTCACTGAGACTGTGCATTGACTACCGTGAACTGAACAAGGTAACTGTGAAAAATAAATACCCATTGCCACGTATTGATGACTTATTTGATCAGTTACAGGGTGCTCAAGTGTTTTCTAAGATCGATCTCAGATCCGGATACCATCAGTTGAAAGTTAAACCAGAAGACATTGATAAAACTACTTTTCGAATGAGGTATGGACATTACAAATTTTTAGTTATGCCTTTTGGAGTTACCAATGCACCTGCTGCATTTATGGACCTAATGAACAGAATCTTTAAACCGTACCTTGATGACTTTATTGTTGTATTCATTGATGACATACTGATTTACTCCAAAAGTATAGAAGAACATGAAAATCATCTGAGACTTGCCCTACAGACCCTAAGAGAACAGAAACTTTATGCTAAACTGTCTAAATGCGAATTCTGGCTTGATCATGTTATGTTTTTAGGGCATGTTGTTAGCAAAGATGGAATTTCTGTTGATCCACAGAAAATTAAAGCTGTAGTGAACTGGCCTAGACCAACAAATGTGACAGAAGTTCGAAACTTTTTGGGACTAGCCGGGTATTACAGAAGATTTGTCAAAGACTTCTCCAAAATTGCCTTACCATTAACTCAACTGACACAGAAGGGGATATCATTTGACTGGACTGACCAAAGGGAATCAGCTTTCCAAGAGTTGAAGACTCGACTCGTGACTGCACCAGTTCTTACTTTACCTTCAGGTACGAACGGTTATACCATATTTAGTGATGCTTCTCATAAGGGTTTGGGGTGTGTTTTAATGCAGAATGGGAGAGTAATTGCCTATGCTTCCCGACAACTGAGACCGCATGAAAAGAACTACCCGACCCATGATCTGGAACTTGTTGCAGTAGTATTTGCACTGAAAATCTGGCGTCACTACCTTTATGAGGCAACATGTGAAGTATATACCGACCACAAGAGTTTGAAATATTTTTTCACACAAAAAGAACTAAACATGAGACAGCGGAGATGGCTAGAACTGATTAAAGACTATGACCTACAGATTTTGTACCATCCGGGAAAAGCCAACACCGTTGCCGATGCATTGAGTCGAAAATCGATTGGAAATTTAGCCTGTTTGCTTACCGGGCAGAAAGAGTTACTTCGTGACCTTGAAAAATCTGAAATTGAAATTGTTGTACGAGAACAAAGTGGAACCTTAGCTGCTATTTCTTTTCAACCGGCACTGATTGAAAAGATTAAAGAGAAACAACAATTGGATGATTTCTTGAAGAAGATCATCGAAGAAAGGGAAACTAGACCAAGACCGGGTTTCAAATTTGAAAGTAATGTATTGAAATTTCAAGAAAGACTGTGTGTACCAAATGATTTTGAATTGAAAAGAAGAGTTCTGCGAGAGGGCCACAATTCAAAATTTTCTATCTATCTAGGGAATACGAAAATGTATCAAGATCTGAAACTGAATATCTGGTGGCCGGGAATGAAGAAAGAAATTGCTGATTTTGTATCAAAATGTCTTCATTGCCAACAAGTCAAGGCCGAACATCAACGACCCGCAGGCTTATTGCAGCTCTTACCGATACCGGAGTGGAAATGGGAGCATATCACCATGGATTTCATTGTGGGATTGCCTCGCTCTAGTAAAGGTATGGACTCAATTTGGGTTATTGTTGATAGACTGACTAAATCTACTCACTTCTTACATGTTAAGACCATTTACAACGCAGACAAATTGGCTATACTCTATATTGATGAAATTGTTAGACTGCATGGAGTGCCTGTGTCCATTGTTTATGACAGGGATTTGAAGTTTACGTCGAGATTTTGGCAAAGCTTACAGACTGCATTGGGTACTGAATTGAGACTGAGTAGTGCTTATCATCCTCAGACCGATGGCCAGTCAGAAAGAACCATCCAGACTCTGGAGGATTTACTGAGAATGTGTGTCCTTGATGTTCAGAGAAACTGGGAAAGCCATTTGCCATTGGCTGAATTCGCCTACAACAACAGCTACCATTCGAGTATTGGTATGGTGCCTTTCGAGGCATTGTATGGTAGAAAATGTAGATCTCCGATTTGCTGGGCAGAAGTTGGAGATGGGCCTTTGCTTGGGCCCGAGATTGTATATGAAACAACTGAGAAAGTAAAACTAATACAACAGAAACTGAAAACCGCACAGAGTAGACAGAAAAGTTATGCTGATGTTAGAAGACGGGATAGAGAATATGAAGTGGGTGATCACGTTTTTGTGAAAGTGACACCGATGAAAGGCTAGACTCGTTTTGGAGTCAAAGGCAAGTTAGCGCCGAGATATGTCGGACCGTACGAGATTATCGAGAAAATCAATCCAGTGGCGTATCAAGTTGCGCTTCCTCCTGAAATGGAGCATATGCATAACGTCTTCCACATATCTATGTCGAGGGACTACCTTCGGGATCCTTTTCATGTGATAGAGCCTACTCGTGTAGTGCTGAGTGATGACTATACTTACGAGGAACGACCCATACAGATTGTAAACAGACGGATCAAGAAATTGAGAAATAAAGAGATCCCGCTAGTGAAAGTCGACTGGCAAAACCACGGTGGCGTGTATGCCACTTGGGAAAGGGAATATGACATGGCTAGAAGATATCCTGAACTGTTTCCACTGAACCCTGTTTTCTTCCCGAATGAAGGTAACTCGAGTTTAGAGGACTAAACTCTTTTTAAGGAGGGGAGACTGTAACAACCCTCGTCACTGTTTACTGATAACCACTGATTACCGTTATACTGAACTGATTATGACTGATAAGTGGACTGAATAAACTACTGAACTGACTGACTGAAATTGAAACTGAATTGATTGAGTATATCTGTTTAATTGTACTTCTATCTGTCTGATTATTTGATTATCTGTTCGTGCTTTTATGTTTATGTTTAATTTGCGAATTGAAGGCCCTATCGGCGGCCAAACCGGAAATCGATTAGTGTTTTATGATCATCGTAATTTACGTGATTTTATGGTATAATTATCTGAAAACTGGTTAGGTATGATTAAATTAGATTAAAATGAGATAAATTGCCTAGTTGGCCTTATTTACCATTTTGCCACTTGAGTGGCCCACTACTTGAACCCTTTTGATCTCCTCATACACTCAAACAAAACATTTCTTCTTCCATTTCTTGCACACAACCGACCTTAGAGAGAGAGAGAAGCTGGAAGAGTTGATTTCAACTTGTTTCATTGTGAATTGGCATGAATCTTGGTAGAATTGAAGGTTGATAGCAACATTGACCCATAATCCAAGACCTAAGGTAGATCATTGACCTTCTTTATTGTGTATTTGAACTTATTCTTGCATAATTCTTGAGCCTTTAGTGATTTAAGGCATGAATTGGTTCATTAATGTTGAATTGGAACTCATTCCATGCATGCATGTTTGAATTGTTGAATTTGAGTTGATTCTATGGAGAATTGTCTCATGCATGCTCATGGCTATGTTAAGTCCATGTTTTCATCTTGTTTTTGGAATAATTGGCTCCTTAGAGCATCAAATTGAAGCTTTGAAATGGTTTTAATCCATGCATGTTTGCATGTTCTCCATATTCATGAAATTGGTTTGAATTGGATTTAGTTGAAACACCCTTGGGCTTTGATTTTACAATTGAGCTTTAGAATCATGTTAAAGTATGAGTTTTGATGTGTTTTCTGGAAAATTGGCCCAAGAGGATCAAAATTTATGGTTTAAAACTTGGTTTTGAGCTTGAGGTTCAAATTTGGAATTTCCAAAATTTGGACTCACGCTCGAGCGCGGTGACTGGCGCTCGAGCGTGGAAATCATGCTCCCAGCATTGTGTTCTGTTTTGAAGTCCGCTCGAGCGGAATAATTGACGCTCGAGCGGGACATTATGTCTCATGCTCGAGCAGGTGTCGAGCGCCCAATCGAGCGTGATTTTCTCCTATCCAGCACTTTTGACTGTTTTGCAGAACGCTCGAGCGGGTAAGTCTACGCTCGAGCGGAAACTTTTGTCTGCATGTCCACTCAAGCGGATTAACCTACGCTCGAGCGTGACCCCTGTTTTCTGAAAAGTCTGGAAATGCTTTTTCAAGTGCATCTTTACATCCTCAGCTCATTCTAGGCAGTCTTAGGCCTAGCTTAAGGCATCTTAATGAGGATATAGATGTAGAACACACCGAGTCATTAGGGATTAAGCCGTTATCTTTCCCAACTGTGTAGCTTAGTGTGTGTTCAATCTGTAACTGTGTAGGGTTGGCGACTGGGGACGCGCTCTAACTTTACTGTAGCCCAGCACTCTGTGAGTAACAACTGTGTAAAGATATGTTCAAAATGATTATCTTCTGAACAATTGAACTGTATTGCTTTCTGAACTGATTTCTGTTAACTGAATGAATGTATGTCCTATATTCTGAACTGTATTGTGGCATCCTTAGCACCTACTGTTTACTGATACTGCTACAGAGATCTCTGTCGGTTCCCTCGTTGGAACCACTACTGTTACTGACTGATGGCCATCATTTACTGCTCGGTCTTTTAAGACCTACTGTTTACTGTACTTTATGCTAATGGATGTACCACATATGACTCCACTGACTGAACGACTGAAATACTGATTTAATGAACTGTTTTCATTACTGTAATGACATTCATTCTTAACCCCTTTACGCATTGTGTTATTCACTGGGCTTTAGCTCACTGCTCATATATATATGTAGGTGTACAGGCACCAGACCGCAACTAGAAGCGTCGGGATAAACTCCAGTTTTGTCAAGCCAACCTATGTGCCTCAATGCGAGGTTTCAAGCCTGTCAAGCTACGGCTTAGGGGTGTTTTAATTTCCCCGCCTGTCTCTATATCTGTCCTGTTCGACTGTATAGACTGTTACTGTACTGTTTGATAGGGATTTGGTCCCTGAACTGAATGATTGTATATTTGTACATACTGTTTTGTCTGACTGTATATATTTGAATAAAAAGTCTTTTTGGCATACAGACTGTCACAACTCATTGGACATTGTTTATTTACTGTATTGGCTTCCGCCAGCCTCTGTACTCTGTATTACTGTATTACTATTAAGCATGCCTTCGGTAATCTCGGATTACTGGCCGGTTACGGTGCTAAACCCATAGGGGCGGGTTTGGGTCGTGACAATTGCCTTACTGTATTATGTCGACGACGAATATGTCGTGACTTACCGTTATACATATGATTCTGTGCCCTGCCTATTGCAGATTGACTATCACAATGAATGCAAATAGCTGGTACAGGTTTTGGCCACATTGGAATGTCTTCTAAGAAGTGACGAAGCCATTCTGCTTCTTCTCCTGCTTTGTCCAAAACAATGAACTCGGATTCCATTGTGGATCGTGCGATGCAAGTTTGTTTGGTGGATTTCCAAGAAACAGCAACGCCTCCTAGAGTTAAGACATATCCACTTGTGGATTTTGAATCTTTAGTATCCGATATCCAATTTGCATCACAATAACCTTCAAGTACTGCTGGATATCGAGTAAAGTTCAAACCAAGATCACGGGTGAATCTTAGATATCTAAGAACCCGAATGATCGCTTTCCAATGGTCTACTCCGGGGTTACTAGTGTACCTACTCAATTTACTGATAGCATAAGCTATATCAGGACGAGTACAATTCATTAGGTACATTAAGCTTCCAATGATTTGGGAGTATTTTAACTGAGACACTATATCACCTTTATTTTTCGATAAATATAGACTGATGTCTACAGGTGTTCTAGCTAAATTCAAATCATCCTTGATAAATTTATCAAGAATTTTCTCAATATAATGAGATTGAGATAATGCATATCCGTCAGATATTTTAGTAATTTTTATTCCTAATATAACATCTGCGACCCTCATATCTTTCATATCAAATCTTTTGTTAAGCATTTGCTTAGTTGATTTGATCATGTTTTGACTGCTTCCAAGGATAAGCATGTCATCCACATAAAGACAAACTATGACATATCCTTGGTCAGTGTTTTTAACATAGACGCATTTGTCACATTCGTTTATCTTAAACCCATTAGTAAGCATTACATGATCAAATTTTTCATGCCATTGCTTAGGTGCTTGTTTTAATCCATAAAGGGATTTTACAAGTCGACAAACTTTCTTTTCTTGCCCTGATACTACAAACCCTTCGGGTTGTTCTATATAGATCTCTTCATTTAGATCACCGTTTAAGAAAGCTGTCTTAACATCCATTTGATGTATTTCTAAATTAAACAACGCTGCTATAGCAATAAGCATGCGAATGGATGTTATTCTTGTCACAGGGGAATATGTGTCAAAATAATCCAGACCTTCCTTTTGTCTGTAACCTTTAACAACAAGTCTTGCTTTATACTTGTCAATTGAACCATCTGCTTTCATTTTTCTCTTGAATATCCATTTATATCCAAGAGGTTTAGAACCCGGTGGAAGATCCACCAATTCCCAAGTATGATTTTGCATAATGGATTCAATTTCATTATTAACAGCCTCTTTCCACAAAGGTACTTCAGGACCTGTCATTGCTGCCTTAAAGCTTTGAGGTTCATTTTCTAACAAGTATGTCAGAAAATCTGGACCAAAGGATTTTGATGTTCTCGCTCTCTTACTTCGTCTTGGTTCATCATCAGTTAAATCCTGCTGGTCGAGACCATTACTAGTCTCTTGTGTTTGATTGTCATTAGTCTCTTGACTTTGTGTACAATCATAAGTTCTTTTCTGTGAACTTAATTCCTGTCCTTTCTTATAAGGAAAGACATGTTCAAAAAACACAGCATTCCTTGACGCTATAATAGTGTTCACATTTATATCAGGTATTTCTGATTTATAAGTCAGAAACCGATATGCACTACTATTCTGAGCATAACCAATAAACACATAATCTACTGTTTTTGGTTCAATCTTAGTCTTTTTAGGAACAGGTATTTCAACTTTTGCCAAACACCCCCACACTTTTAAGTATTTGTAGGAAGGTGGTCGACCTTTTCACAATTCATAAGGAATGCTTTTGGTTTTCTTGTGGGGTATTCTATTAAGAACATACTTAGTAGACAAAAATTGCTTCCCCCCACAAGTTCTGTGGTAAGCCTGAACTTAGTAACATGGGTGCTGTAGTTTGGTGAATAATGCAATGTTGTGCACAAAATACATTTAATGGTGCATCATATTCACCACCCCTATCACTTCTAATATAAATCAATGAATTTTAAAACAAATTCAAGAAAAAACTAAAATAATTAATGTTTTGACAAAATCATATCCTTATAAAAAATTTTGTCTAAGAATCAAACAATTCAAAAACCCATTTGATTGTATACATTCTTGCAACTCAACAACAAATAAATGTCACTGTCATAAAAATATTTGTGACAAAAGAAAATTAAATTATCTCAACTAATGCAAGAGATACACCCCCATATTAATAAAATGGTTTATGGTTTAACAAATTCTACTACGCAAGTAAAATAATTATTAATGACATCTCATGTCACATAATTCAATAATCAACATAAAAGATTTCTTAAATTACTTCCCAATTAAACAGACCGATATTACATACATTTTCATGTTCAAATTTCTCTGGTGTTTAAACACCCATTCAAAATTGATTAGAAATATTCAAATTAACCTGCTTATGTCCAAAGTCGACATAACAATTTATCATTCCAAATCACTTGAAATTATTATTAAGAAATAACTTGAGTTGATATCATACATGCATATCAAACGCATCAACTAAAAATAATGAATTAACAAAATAAATTAATCATGCATGATCCCATCACTTGCATCATGAAATAAAAGGATTCTCAACTCATAAATAAAATCCAATACATTTAAACTTTAAATTTCAAAATGACAAAACATACCTTCATTTAATAAGTTTGATTTGTACATAAATAAACAAATTAAATATGCATTAAAATGTTCTTGTGAAAATATATATATATATATATATATATATTTATATTTTCCGACTCAAGTGCAGAAACAATTCAAGACTATGAATCCACATTGTAATAAAAATAAAATTAGTTTGTAAAACTAATATTTGACTCTAGAAACAAATTCTTCCATGTATACTCACGATGAACTATGATAAAGTCAAAATAATTAACACTTTTTCACAAAGGGTTCAAAAATAAGTGGTTTACCAAACGAAACCATAAGTTACTTACAAAATTAACAGATTGTGACCGAGTCACAAAGTTACATGATTGATTAACAAAATTACTGTTCTAGTTACTAAAACCAGAAAATAAATTACAATACAAAATAATTTAATTTTTCTTGTTACTAAAACTAGTAAAATAAAATACCGAAATAATATCTGATTACAAAAATCAGAAAACCAAACCACAAATTAATTTTCTAGTTACTTAAACCAGAAAATAAATTATAACACAAAATCATTTTATTTTTCTTGTTACTAAAACTAGAAAATACTGTAATTTTATTTTCCTTGTTACTAAAACTAGAAAATAAAATACTACAAAACTATCTGATTACAAAAATCAGAACAAACACAAAATAATTTTCTAGTTACCAAAATCAGAAAATAAATTAAAATACAAAATAATTTTATTTCCTTTGTTACTAAAACTAGAAAATAATATAATTTTATTTTTCTTGTTACTAAAACTAGAAAAATAAAATACCAAAATAATTTTCTGTAACACCAAATAATATTCTGCAATTGTTAATGACACCAGTATATTACTACTAGTTGTCAAAGAAAAGAGACAGTATATTACTACTATCTGTCAAATAGCATAAATCACTATTTATTTTTCCAACCAGAATATTAGTTTGAAAACACAGAAAATTAAATACAATGAAGATACCAAAAATGAGTCTGTCTTAAGATTGTAGGACAATCTTCACTGTATTTAAATAGATTAAATTCTGTTGTGTACAAAACAACAACAAGAATATAAAGAAATAAAGAAAATGAGAGAATTTGTTTGATTACAAAAATCAAACTCGAAATAATAAATAAATAAATAAATAAATAACAAATTTTATTTTGTTACAAATACAAAATTTAAATCTAATTTTAATAAATAAAAACAACACTGAAAATAAATTAAATAACTTACTTGATTTAATTTCTTCGAATTATTTTCTGATCAAGTCCAGTGTTTGACACTGTGTCCTTAAGACAGATTCGTCCTCTCCACGGTGCTATCAAAATTTGGACATCTATCTCCTAGGGTGAAATGATCTACCACAAACAATAGCAGCACTACAAATTATTTGCCTTACGAACACACTAAGTGTTTACACTCTTTCTTTCAGAAATAAAATGCAACAAAATGAAGAATAGAATAAGCAGAGGTGAAATACGAAATTTCTCAATGAAAAACATCAAATGAGGGTGGTCCTATTTATAGATGTAAAGGTGGCTTTTGGTTTTAAATTGAACAGGTATGATACCTGTTGGTTTTGAATTCAAACAGATTTGAATCTGTTAATAATTCAAACAGATAGCAAAAAACAAGAAGGGCCCTGTTTGGGTGTGCACTAATTTCAAACTAGTTTATTTCTGTTTGAAAACGGGAAGGGCCCTGTTTGGATGTACAGAAAATCCAAATTAGTTTAATTTGAATTCTGGATTTTATTTTACCAAAAATAAAATTAAATTCAAATATTTTTGGCCTAAAAAGATTAGTATTGGGCCGAATAAGCCCAACCCAACCACGCCTAAGCCCAGGCCAGCTCGCCTGATCGGACGGACGGCGGCGTGCGCGATGATTTTTAGGTCCAATGGGTTTAGCCCATTTTACCCATAACCTCTCCCTCTAAAACACTTGGGTACCCCTTGGGGCACACGCCAAGTATCTCAACCAAGCCTTATAAACCTTTTCAAAACTTCCCACCAAATCAATGTGGGACAAGCTAATTTACAACCTTAAGGAATTTCCACCAAAACTCCATTTCCATAGAGCACACTTTGGCTTCAATTTCCCATTCACTCGGTAATGGTTTTGAGCAACCAAATATATCACATGAATCACAACGCGGCATAGAACGCGTTACCACTTTGACCCGTGTAAATCGATGCACGGGGCTCACCTAAAAAATAGACCAAACTTGAGAAAAAATTCTGATTTTACCCAGAATTTTTCTACCATTTCCAACATAACTTATCTAAGTTGTTTATAATTTATTTTATTCTAAGGGTTTGTATCTAATTGTTCAGTGCAGTTTTTGTTTATAATTTATTATGCAAAAATTACTTAAATAAATTCAAAAAAAGTGATTATTTAGGAGTTAAATAATAGATGTTTTGGGCTTTGCTTTTGGATTAGTAACTTTTAGCTTATAATAAATTGTGCGTTGTTTATAACTATGCCATGTGAAGATAAATTGAGTGTGAGTTAATTTGATACAAATGATTTAAGATAAATTAAATATAAAAATAAAAATTATATCTATACACAAACTCATTTATTTATTTTGTAAATTGAACTTAAAGTGATGAACTTGAACATTATTTAAAAAATAAAATTAAAGAACAGTAGTTGATAAGTTGAATTAAAAAACAGCACAAATAATAAGTTTGTTTGTTTTTGTTTGTTTGTTTTTTTTTTTTTTTTTTTGAACTCATAATATTAAGTTGTGAAATTTATCAGAAAGTCCCATACGGCGAAATTGTATTCCATTTGGTCCCACGAATATTTTGTTTGATTGGGCAATCCATAATAGTAGAGATATTTTACTGATAACTCCTTTTTTAAATTACATTATTATGTGGGGGACAAATATGCCCCCACATCAATTATGGGCTGTTATGTTTTCATTTTTTTATGTGTAATCCCACGTTTGGTGGGGGTGGGTGTAGGTGTGATAGTAGAGATATCTCTGCAAATTTTGAATCCACACTCGCACTGAGCCTTCCAAGTACCATCCTGAGCTTTCTCATAACAACCCTTCATTCCACAAACCAATTCTGATTTCACTGCCTTGGGTTCATCCACCTAGTTCTCAATTACAATGGGCTCGCGTCACAGAATTGAATCCTCCAGTGTAAATAGTATCCTTAATGTAAGAACCCCCCATTAGGTGCCCTGATTTCTTGTTGTCTTCAAAGGGGCTAGTCTGGGACTCAGACATGTCTCGCCGATCTGGTGTTGCAGGGATGTGAACTGTGTAAGCAACACACTCCTCTATGTTTTCTTTGGACATTGAAAGACATTTTCTTTCGCCCGAAGATCAGCGATTTCCTCCGCTTGTACCCTTCAATCCTCTGTTACTGAGAGGTGAATTCTGATTGTTTGATGTCGAGAAACGCCGTATGGGACTTGTCAAGCACATGCTCTGAAACGCACCTGAAGAAGAGACTGTAGCGGTCACCGGAGACGAAGATGGAGAAGAAGAAGAGTGGGCACAAGATGATCGTTGTGAACATTGGGCACAAGATCGACGTGAACAGTACTAAATCCATTTTTCACAGGGCCTCTTCTAAAGCGATCGTAACCAGTTCGAGTTCGATCGAGAAACCCCAAATCGACGTGAACAATGGGCACAAGATGATTGTCAAACCGGCAGGTTGGCGTACCACGTCGCATCGTCAAATTGACCCGAAAACAAAGTACAGGACGTTGATGACGGAATCGGGCAGATCGATTATTGATTGCCTAAATTTAACAATTTGTGTGTATATTATATGTCTTTTATCGATTCTTTTTCTAAACTTCTCATTAATTGAATGGCTTGATTACCTGATGGGTTCTGTGAATAATGTTTTCATATATTTTATGTGGTATATATATGTATATGTATATAACTGATATAAAAGAAGATTTTGTAGGTTGTTTACATAATCATAATTGGAGAAAGAATTATGTATTGGGATTGACCAAAATTGTTTCTCTCTCAAATCTCTTTCCTGGTTTTCAATGTCAACCAATGCATGCATGCTCTGCACCCTGTGCAGAACTCGCTGAAGAACACGACGTTGCAACATGTTTCGGCATTGAATTTGCAATCCTGGGCTTGCTTTGGTAATTCGGACCCATGTTTTTGGGTTATGTCGTGAACTCAACCAATGGTAAGATTCATGTCGAAACGTCACAAATGGCAATTGGAAAATAAAGAGTCAAACTGTGGGAAAGCCGAAACGTGACACAACCCATGTCACAAAATAAATAAATAAATGTGTTAAATTACTTGTGTTCACGTCACAACCCACGTCTCATGTTTTGAGTGTTACACACTTACTAAATTAAAAAAAGCATTAGTGTACTTTTTCAATCAACGTGACATACAAACACCCATTCACCTTATCACATACAAACCCACACCAAATGTCAATCAATAATACTAGCAGTGGCAAAACTGTCAAAAAACAAATTAATGAACCACCCGGTCACTAAGAAAACATTCAGGACCTTATGGATTATAAGTCCACAAAATGAGATTTACTGGTCAATTCCCCTATTAAGTTTGTTTGGTGTAACATTTTACAAATTAAAAATTAAAAATTAAAAAGTAGAAATTAAGCACTCTTTGCCTGCTTTATAAGTTTATTAGAATATTTTTGTCTTGTAAATTATAAAAATAAAAAAAAAATTAAAAAAAAAATTACACTGAATATTTCGACAATTTTCACCCCCCTCCCAAAAAAAAAAAAAAAAAAACTATCAATGACCAAAGTACACATTAAAATATTGGTAGCTCTGCATCACCGGAACGCGGGATAAGACTTTGGTTTTTCTTTATTCGTCGATCACAACTCGCCACCTAACCGATTTCGAACCATGCGTAGGCAAAGCACTAAATAGACCCAACACGACACCCCCACACATAGGATATACCTGCCGGTTTGGATTTTTTCAGCTTTCACCACACACTTTTAGAGTGTATGTCAACAAAAACAAAAAAAACTTGATTTGATTAGTTTAAAGTTGTAAATCTAAACATTCAAAAAATTATCTAACACTGTATTTGGTTAGAGAATTTGAAAAGAAATTTATAAAGAGAAAGAAAATGGGGATGAAATTAAGTACAATATAAATATATTTTGTTCATATTTCATTTATATTTTTCTTTTTCCTTTTTAAATCCCTTTTTCAAATCTCTCAACTAAACAAAGTGTTAATCTCACCTATAATTATAGATTTTATTATTTTAAGTTAGTCAAAATTTGTGTTTTATAATAATGCTTGAATAAAATGTAGCTCTTAACACAGGTTTTTGATTAGTAGCTCTACATATCTTAGTGATATGGAATTATTCAATACTTATAGAACAAGTTCAAGTGATGTTTCAAATTTGATAATTGTTGATATATATTATAAGATTCATTACATTTGTATTAAAATTTTAAGAAATAATAGTAAAGATTGTTTTGGTAATAGATTAAAAAATAAAAAAAAAACAGCATAACAAGTCAATTAGTCAAAAAAATCAACTAAAATAGATAATTATCAAAATAATTGTCATTCCTAGTTCATAATAGTAAGATCTAACAATCAATTCATCTAAATTTAACAATCACTACTAATTACATATAAGTTATAACTCCCATAATAGAAGAGAAATAAATTAACTATCACAATGATATTAATCTTCACTTCAGAAGAATTGAATTCCAAAATTCACACCACAAACAGCTCTCCACAACTACTAAACCAAGTACTTCGTAAATATCCATTAAAGAAATCAACATAACCAAACTTTGATAGTTACACTATCGGGTAAGATTTAACTAGGCAAATACGCATTAAAGAAACAAAGATAACCAAACTTTGATAGGTACGTTACCAAATAAGTTAAGAAATTAATCCAAATCGGCCCAGCTAGCTCAATGGCGCCTCTCCACCTAACTAATTTTGGTACTACCATGGATAACAAAGCAGTAGTACGCACTATCTTTCACCACACATTATCTAATAGATCATGAATATTATGCGTGTATGTACCCGATCAATAAAATATTATTCTTTACCTATTTTAAGAAAAAAGTTAAAAGTTAATTTTTTTTACAAAAACATGTAAAAAATTATGAGAAATAGTAATGTGTTTCAAAATAAATTAAAAAATGAAAGATGATTTTTAATCATTTTTTCAAAATAATCTTGTCTCATTATTAAGCTTATGTATTTATTTAACTTTTACTATCAGCTAGACACATAATCAATTTTGGGTGCGTTTATTTGGACCGATTGGATAATGAGGGATTGTAATCTATCGGACTATTAGTCCTGAGATACATTGTCCCGAAACTATTGAGTTGGACTAAATTTATATCATATGTTTGTTTAGTCATGTGATTAAATGTCTGGATTGGATTATTTTTAGTTATCCAATGTTTGTTTGGGATATTATGGAGAATGATAAATGCTCAAATGACTATTTTATCATTTTCAATTATTTACTAAGTAATAGCAATATTAAACATAACTTTAATATTTTAATTATTTTTAGTTAGATTAAATAAAATTTTGTTTTATTTTATTTTTTGCACAATATTTTAATTATTTTAATTTATTATTTTCAATTAAATTAAATTTATAATTTTTATTTTTATTTAATATATAATTTTAAATTAACGACAATAAAAAATAATTTTATTTAATATATAAATTAAATTTTCAACAACACTAAAAAAATTTAATTTAAAAGGCCATAATTTATTATTTATTATTTTAAAATAAATTTAATTTATAATTTATATTTTTTATTTCATATATAATTTTAAATTAACAACACTGAAAAAATAATTTAATTTAATATGTAAATTTAAATTTTTAACAACACTAAAAAAATTTAATTTATAAGGCCATAATTTATAATTTATAATTAAATTTTTTTATTTAATATATAATTTTAAATTAACAACACTAAAAAAATAATTTATAAATGTTCAAAAGACTATTTTATCATTTTCTAATTGTTTGCTAAGTAATAGCATAGAGGGTAAAATGGACATTTCACAAAATAATCTCATGGGATACCAATCCCATGGTTTCTATCCCACCTCCTCCCATGGGATAGGATAGTCCCATATTTGTGGGACTAATAGTCCGGGGGACTATTAGTCCGAAGAAAAAAAATGAAACAAACAATAGACTATTAGTCCGGTAAGACTAATAGTCCAATCTCACCTCCTAATCCTTAAGGTTTGGTTTGACTATCATGAGTTTTAGTTAACAAGTTGCTAGAAGTTGTGTCTTTATTTTTTTAGGATAAATTATGCAAATGGTCTCTATAGTTTATACAATGTGTCAATTTGGTCTATATTGGTTCAATTTGCTCGATTTTATCCTTTAATTTAACAGATTATGTTATTTTAGTCCAATAAATAACGGCTGTTAAGTTTGGTAGACGAAAAATCTATATAATGTGTCAATTTAGTCCTTATAGTTTACACAATATATCAATTTAGTCCCTGCAGTTTTAATTTTCTCAATTTTGACCGGGACCAAATTGACACATTGTGTAAACTACAAAGACCAAATTGACACATAATTTGATTTTTCATCTACCAAACTTAACCGCCGTTATTTATTGGACAAAAATGACATAATTTGTTAAATTAATGGACAAAATCAAACAAATTAAAATAACAAAAATTAAATTGACATATCGTATAAACTATTTGGACTATTTATATAATTTACCCATTTTTCTATATATCCTTTTATAAGTTTGTTGCCAAACTGATAAATTTCTGAAGCATAGAATAATTACTCCTCTCTCACCCTTTCTACAAAACGACGCTTCTGTTCTGGCGGTTTTCAACTCAAAGTCTCCTCTCTTCCAAAACTCTCAGTTGAAACAGAGAAAAATGGGAGAGCAAGAGTACGAGTCCTTATCGAACAACGAAGCAGACGAAGAACAGCCAGAGGACGTTGTTCCTGTCGCCAACGCCAAGACCAGAGCTCGAAAAACTACACGTGTCGCTTCTCTCGATGTCTTTCGCGGCCTCTGCGTCTTCGTAATCTCTCCTCTCTCTCAACTTCAATTTCGATCTGCATTTCGATTTTTTTTTTTCTTCCCTTTTTTGGTTTATTCAGTCCTTGCGATCGTTTTCACTTGCTCCGTCAGTCTGTTTTTGCGATCAAGTAGTTGTAGTTATTTTGATCATCATGCTATGCTTTCAAAATGCGGCCATAGAAGTTGTTACTTTCTATCGAATTTCAACATGAAGAAATGTTTGAAACAATTGAAATTGTAAGCAGATTCATCCAAAAATTACTCGCGTCGCTTCTCTTGATGTGTTGTTTCGCGGCTTCTGCGTCTTCGTAAACTCTCTTCTCTCTCCCAACTTCAATTTCGATCTCTCTCGATCTACATTTCGATTTTTTTTTTCATTTTTTGTTTATTCTGTTTTTGCGATTGTTTTCAACTTGCTTTGTCACTCTGTTTTTCTTCTTCTTTCATTTCTGCGATCAAGTATTTGTAATTGTTTTGATCATCATGCTACGTGATCGATATGATCATCATGCTATACTGTTAATGCGGCCATAGAAATTGTTGTTTTCAATCGAATTTCAACATGATGAAAAGTTTGAAACAATTGAAATTGTAAGCAGATTCATCCAAACGCTTTGAAATTTCTGGCATAAATTGCTGTTATCTTGTTTTATCTTCAATCGAAGTATGAAACCACAGAAATTGTTACTTTCAGTTTAATTTAGAAATTATAAGCAGATTCATCCAGACGATTGAAATTTCTGTCTGCAGTACTAGTAGCAAGTCAACTTGTAGGATTTCCATACAGATGTGAATTGCATCACACATTAACGTGTATATGAACGATTAATAAACTTGTAATGCGATGATTCTGACAATAGAATTGATCAATTCTGTATATTTTAATTATTGATGAGCTTAGAGTTCTCATATCTTAGATCTATATTTTTTAACTTCTAGTGAAGAAGTGAAACTAAATCAGAAGAGAAAGCAGAGTTACAAGGGAGGTTCTTGCATTGCATGAATAAAATGAGAATGAAAGTAATCCAGATTAATTCCTCATGATGCTTTCATTTCTTATATTTGGTAAAGACACAAGTTTTTAAATTTTTAATGTGAATTTACTACCTATATTTAAATGCAGATTTTGAATTTATTGCTTGGCAAGTAAGTCTGTGTCGTGGATCTGTTGTTTAGTTTCGTTCATCAGTCTATCAACTACACGGGAGCCCGAGCAGAGAATTGTTAGAGACTTGCCTCACATCTCTTTCTAAGACACACAAACTTAATTGATATAATCTAGAAACCTTTGCAACTATTGCCAATTGATTTTGGGTTAAATGCCTCCGAAATTCAACTCAAGCCTTAAAACATAAGCATAACAACTGACCACTCTGTTGATATTGATATTTTCAGCTCATGGAATTTATGATATATTGTATCATTTGCTTTCAGCTTATGATGCTCGTGGATTATGGTGGCTCGATTCTTCCAATCATTGCTCATTCCCCATGGAATGGTGTACACTTGGCAGACTTTGTGATGCCTTTCTTTCTTTTCATTGCTGGGGTTTCTCTTGCACTTGGATATAAGGTAGTGATTGAATATTTATCCAGGAAAACAAATCTTTTTGCCAAGAGATCTGTAACTTTTTATTCTTAAATTTGATAATTAGCTTTACATGCTATGAAATTCCATATAATTATATACTGGCCTGACATTTGCACTCAATAATATACTCAAATAATGATTATTGAGGATGTCAATCATTCAGTACTAAAGGCTCCCCTTTTTTTAATTTCAGAGAGTTTCAGACAGAGTAGATGCTACACAGAAAGCATTGCTTAGGGCGTTGAAGCTTTTTTTCCTTGGTGTTCTTCTTCAAGGTAATATTGTGCACAACTTTCAACTTACATCCTATAATACATAAACGCATCTAATTGGGCCATGCAAAACACTTTGGGCATTATATATAGACTTCCAACAATTCCGTGATGAATGGCACGCTTATTGTGGAAGACTTTTCCATTCTGTTTGTTAAGTAAGTGAATCACTCAAATTCCACTTTAACTACAGGAGAAGAATTCTTGTAGTTAACATTCCTGTACCCTTTGTGGCCCTCAGCAACTGTTTTCTATTTCTAGTGGTCAATACTGTAATTGGCATTATGTTTTATTTAGAACATTCATTTACCATGAGTGATGGAAGTATAATTGCTGCAAATTTCACTTTTGAAACTAAATAAAGGACAAGATATGAGAGTGTGCGGCCAATTTCCCTTGTTGGTTTAACACATTTTCTTGGTCTGTGATCTTGCTGTTGTCTTACAGTTTGAACTATATTATGCTGCTGTCATCTCATATCATTTCTGTTACATAAATTTGACCATATGATTTCCAGGTATAGTTGTAGAATTTAAGAACTTGTGTTCTTTCGTTTTAGGTGGTTATCTGCATGGAATAACATCTTTGACATATGGCGTTGACATTGAAAGAATACGTTGGATGGGCATTTTGCAGGTCTTTTTCATGCTTTCAGCCTTTTCTTTTTATTGTTTGTCTTGACAATTCTTTCTACACATGCACTATTTTTTTTAGTGCCAAGGATAACTCTTGTCAGAAAAGTAAAATCTCTAACTCCACCTCTATTTTTTTATGTGCATTCGACAAATGACCACCCACTTGTACATAGATTCATGATCACTTCAATCTCTTTGAAAACAGAGGGATTATTTAGAGGTAATCAATGCATGTTAATATGCATGGGTTTCACGAAAAATGGATCTTTTAGCATGTTAAACATTTAAAATTCACCTTCAAATTCAATATAAGATCCCTTAATCATAGGCTATTAACTTTACCGGTTCAAATTTTTTGACATAGAACACTGTCGGCTGTGTTTGGTTTAGGGGTTGAATCATAATTCCACCCTCCTATTTCAGTGTTGTGTTTGAATTTTGAAATTGGGTCTACCCTGTCGTCTGCCTAGACAGCCTCTCGAACAGTTTATGAATTTTTTGGTGTATCCGGTTGTCCGGCTTGTCAACCGGAACAGTTTTTTTTTTTTTTTGCAATTGCCACCTGCTATTTGAAGAAAAAAAAAATATATTTGTTTTTGATATGTTTAAATTAAAATATAGAAATTATTATTTTTAATCCAAAATGACAGATTATTTGGCCATTTATTTAAAATTGACAAAAAAAAGTTTAAATAAAAATTAATTTGTCACAGTAATTTTAAAAAAATAATGAAATATTTTTAAATAAAACAATTAAAAAAAATTTCCCATCAAATATACAATCAAAAGTAATTTTAAAGCACTAGTTGAATATTTTTTTTAAACAAAAAATAATATATATTTTTTAATATTTAAATAAAAAAAATATTTTCGGGATATTTTGAATTTTTTAAATAAGTTTTTTTTTTCAATAATTATTTTTTTGAATTGAATTTTAAAAAGAATTTAGTTATGAGCTTTGAATAGAATTTTCAATAGAGTTTTGAGTTGTGTATTTGGTTATGAGTTATAAATTTTTTAATTAAGTTTTAAAAACTCTTTTCAAAACTCATAACCAAAAAAACTTTTCTTATTTCAAAAAGTCAAAACTCATTTCAAAAAGTCAAAACTCAATTCAAAACTCTTTTCTAAACTCATAATCAAACAAATTTTCTCTTCTCAAATCATGATTCAACAATTCACAAACTCAAAATACAACTTCATTATCAAATCATGATTCTAAAATTAAACCAAATGCTACCATCATATTTCTAAATTGCCAGGAATTTCACTAACTCTAGCAATATTGTCAAAACAATGATAATCACCCAGGTCATAAACATAATAAACTTATTTACCAGTGTGAATGTGTGGTACAACTAATAGTTAAGGGAAGTGTTTCTCTATTGCAACCTTGCTTTCTTTCATTAGGAATAATGAACTTCTGCATCTTTTCATTCAATCCAGAGGATATCCATTGGGTACATTGTCGCAGCTTTGTGTGAGATATGGCTTCCATGTCAAAGGTGGAGGGAAATAGGTTTTTTCAGGATATATTATTGGCAATGGTTAGTTACCATATCTGGCATCAATTTCCGTTCTGTAATGTTCAAGGCTTGTGCATAATATTTGAAAAGTTGGAGTTGTTTACTTGAAGAAACTTTAATTTCACTTCTTTTGTTTCCTTGTATGGGTTGAAATATTGGGTTTGGGTCGATATTTAAGTGTCCTTAATATATTTTACTAAACATTTAGATTCATCTTTCAAAACTTTTATGAGACATGAAAGAGTAGTTAACACATTTGATAATGATGACAATGAATACTTGGATGTTTAGCCTCATTCACTTCAGATAAGCTAAATTGTCAAGCATTTATTCTATTGAACAAGGTTGAGCATCATGATGAAAACTGAAAAATATTATTACCCTTCCAAACATCGGGTAGTATGATGATGCATTACCGATAAATAAAAAAAGAAGAAAAAGAAGTAAAGAGCTAATTTCCTAATTGTTTCTCGCAAAATCAATTAGAAACTAGCATAAATGGCCTGTATTTAAATTAATAAATTGTTTTTGAATCATTTACCTGGACATCTTTGGGCAAAGTTCAGGATTTTTGTGAATTAAGTAGCATGAGAAAGAAAATGGAAGATGTGGTTTTCATAAGTTTGAAAAAAAAATTAAAAAAAAAATTACAAAAGGAAGAATAACAAGAAAAGAGTGGCACTTCACACCGAAGGGAATATTTGACTTTACTTCAATTTTTCAACTATCCTACTAGACATTCTCGTGACTTATTATACCAGTAAAATGTAGAATCGATCACCGCAACATCTTGTTCAATGTGGATCACCTCATTTCGTACATGCACCATATAAGCTTAGATGATTTTAAATTCATAAATCATAATCTAAGTTAAAACTATATGTTGTACTTAAAATTAACCAAGCAACCAAATCACATTGCTATGCCTAATTATATATTTTGAGAGAAATCTATCTATTCTTAAATTAAAAATAATAAATAAATAAATGCAACTATGTGATTCTGGTATTGAAACTTTCAAATAATTGTTGAAATTCGGCAGATCAAATTTTTATACATGGGTATGATCCACCCACTCAATGTTGATTGCTTACTTTCCATTTGTTCCACATTTAATTCTTCACAAGATGAATTGATGTTCATAAAGTTTTTGAAACAAAGTTTGAAACATTTTATGTTTAAATGAATGGTTAATTCAGATAATAGGAAAAAAAAAAAAAAAATCATTTTTTATCTTCTACCTCTTTCACCCTTCAATAGTTGGTGACAATGTGAAATGCTGTTTTGTAGGTGCATTGCATGTTCCTTGTTGGTAGTATACTTGGGGTTGTCATATGGCCTGTATGTTCCAGATTGGCAATTTGAGTTACTGAGCTCAACTTCTATGCCTCCCAAAAATGGAAGCTTTGTTTACACAGTAAGATATGCTCTACACTCTTAACTTTCCCGCCAACAGCTGATTTGTCATGTTGACACTCTCTTGGAGATTTTAGGGATGTTGGTAGGGAGACATTTTTTTTTTTTTTTGGAGTGTGTGTGTGTGTGTGTGTGTGACTTGGTTGGAAGGTGAGTTTGTTGGCTTTGAAGTGGAATGAATGTGTGAGCTTACTTTCATCTCCAGTCACTGCTGAAGGGTTTTGATAGGCACTTTTTAAATGGTATATCATCCTCAGATATGCTTATCTAGGATAATTGTTTTTCTTTTGAAGGTAATATGTAAAAGCATTGTGTTAAGTCAGTCATTTTAGTAGCAAAAGAGAATATCTTGGTTGAAATTCGATTACTTTAACCACATATTGATTATTCTAAACACAAGCAAGCTAAATAGGAGTGTTGAATTTGAATATTCCAATCTTCATGCTTTTTCAGAGCATGTGATTTATTGTGGAAACCATGTTTTGCAGTGTTCAAGTCACCTTAAGACAAAAGGATGTCTATGCCATTCTTAGTGATTATAGTGATTCTCAAATATTACTGCGTTAAGCATCAACTCATTTCTTTCTTCTATTTGATATTGGGACATACATAATAGTTGAATACTTGCTAATATGTGAGAAATTACACAGAAGATAATTATCCATATTACAAAAACTTGTTAAATAATCTAAATCCTCCATTCATGAGGTTTGTCATATTAGGTGACATGTTCCACAAGAGGAGATCATGGACCTGCCTGTAATGCTGCTGGAATGATAGATCGTTATGTTCTTGGTCTTAATCATCTATATACAAAACCCGTTTATAGAAACTTGAAGGTAACTCTATTCTGAAGGTAAAATTTTGTAAAATTTTGGTTTACATTCTGCAATCAGTTGATTCCTATATGGCATCCCCTTCACAGGAATGCAATATTTCCAGCAGTAGCCAACTTTCAGATAATTCACCGTCATGGTGTCATGCTGCTTTTGATCCTGAAGGTATATTAAGGTGACCAATCTAATCCTTTCTTTTTCCTGCGTGATGGCACTTCAAACCTCTGTTCTATTATGTATCATCTTATCGTCGCTGTCTTCATTTTTATTACATGAAAATGCAATACGCGTGAAATATTGGTATTTTGAACCTGTAATATGACGTCATTTATATTTGGCTATGATTAAATGGTTCCTTAAATTGGATTAGTCATGAAAGCATATTTAGATCTATAACTTACATGATTCAGGCACATTTGTTTAATAGTTTGAATTTAGATATGCAGAAGTGACTGTACTTTATAGTTTATTAAAAAACCTTCAAGGAGTTGTAATGTGTACTGTTGACACCCTGTATTTGAAGTTCCTTGACAGCTGCTGTGACGTGCATAATTGGACTTCAGTATGGCCACATTCTTGGACAATTACAGGTAAGACATCTTTGCACCAATTGATTGTTCCCTTGTTCTCTACTTTTTATCTTTTCTCTTAATTTTGGTGTTTACTGCTAAACTTTAATGGACACATGTATTCTTTTTCTTTTTTTTTTTTGATAAATTAATGGGCACGTGTATTCTTAGAAAACTCAAAGAGTAATGCCATGCTTCATGAATGAAATATCAAGAAAAACTTCATGAAACTAATCTAAGGATGATTGCATGACATCCAATAAAACACTACAAACTAATCTAAAGATGGAGAATTTTCATGAAGCTTTTCTTGATATTTTTTTCATGAAGCCTAGCATTTCACAAAACTCAATTGGTGAGTTTACTTTGTAAAAAAATTTAATGCCAATACCTGCAGGATTTAAGAATAAATCTAGATAAATGGCAATATGTTATTGTTGTTAAGTTAATACTTTCGCGCATTCCCTGGATGAAAATGAGACAGTTTGCAAGAATATAATTGCTTAATGCCTTATATTACACTTTTAGAATGTAAGCATTCCCTTTATTAGATGACTCAAAAGACAATTCATTCATGGAGGCGCAATTTTATCTCAGAGATACATACTGTGAATGGCCGAAATCATCTGTTGTGTTCCTATCAGTTACATAAATAAAGGGAATCTAACGTTTCTGAATTGTGTTGCAGGACCATAAAGAGCGGTTATACAATTGGTGCATATTTTCATTTTCATTTTTGGGAATTGGATTGTTCCTTGCCCTAGTAGGTATGCTTAATGATGACCATCCTTTTTCTCCTAACTTATTATTATTTTTACTTTTTAAGAAGACACGGTATTAGAAGGATAAGTAAAAAAGTAAGGGAAATAATGATAATGCTAAAAGGGATTTTCTGCACCGCCAACGTTAGAATTCTGTTTTTTTTTTCTACTTGGCTGAAATTGACCTTGGGTGCTCCTGTTCGTTTGAGAGGGATGCCAGGAAATTAAAATCTGGATTTAAATTTATACGCTTCAATAGCCAAGATACTGATATTTGACTTTTTCTTTTCCTTTCAGGTATCCCTTTGAACAAACCTCTGTACACAATCAGTTACATGCTGGTTACATCTGCATCTGCAGGAATTACATTTTCTGCTCTGTATATATTGGTGAGTTCTAAACAATAACATTAAATTGAATGGTTGAAAACTTTCAGACAGCACTTCATGGATTTATTGTTAATATTTGGACAACAAAAATATCTTTTACTCACCTTTCCCAAAAGAAAAAAAAAAAGAAAAGAAGGAAAAGAGGATAGAACTTGATTAAAGTAATATTCAGTAAAGACACAATTTATCCTCCATTGCCACATACTCACCTTCCCAAAAAAAATAAAAATAAAGAAGAGCATAGAACGTGATTAAAGTAAGATTCAGTAAAGACACAAATTATCTTCCATTGCCACATACTTTTTTCAACTCTTAATTCTAGTTTTTAAATTTAGAATTTTTCCTGTTACTAATTGAGCTAAAGGCATAGAACATGACTTGTGAACTTTCTTTTTAGTCAACCACTTGAACAATCAAAATGTCACTGAATCACTCTCCATTTTGTGCCTGAATGACCTATGAATGTTTGACTTCTCAAATGAAAATTTTCTACTGCCATTGATTGCTTCTGGTAGTTGCATTTGGATTTTATCTGCTGAGCAAATTGATTGGCCTCTTTAATTTTGTTGCTCTGTACTTCTAATGTATCACTTTTATAATTACTTCTTCATATATTGATTCTGATTGTCAAAGACATAATCAAATCGACCTGCTTCCTATTTTCTCTGTTACAGGTAGATATTCATGGTCACAGACATTTGACATATGCGCTGGAGTGGATTGGAAAACATGCTCTCAGTATTTTTGTTCTCGTAAGCTCTAACTTAGCTGTTATAGCAATTCAAGGATTCTACTGGAATGCCCCTGAAAACAACGTTGTAAGTGTTAAGATCAACGACTGCTTTTCACTATCACCACCAAACCATCTTCTCACTTTGAAACAAATTAACAGCCAAATTAAAATAACACTGTACTCTTTCTGCATTTTCTTGTTCAACAGGTTCACTGGATTGTAACACGGGTTCGACAGTCATGATATGGTTGCCACGTTCACTGTGCACACGAGTAAGGCTTTGACTCCTGTATTTCTATGTATGTACAATAAATGTGGAAACAGTGATTTAATGTCTCTATTAATAGAAGAAAATTATTCGACTACATGTGATTTGATTATTTGAGTCATGTTTGCTAGACTTTCCATGAGCCAAGTTGCGTTGATGAAATTTTGTGCGATTTTTTTCCCAGCACAATATATACATATTAATTATACACCAATTAGGTGTGGTCAAACCGACCATTAATGCTGATTTGTAAACATTATTTTCATAACTAATTTACCTAATTTTGTATATTTGGAATGGAACTATTTTATCTATATTTGATGGATGCTTTGGAACTAAGGAAGTTAGTTTGGATTATGATGCACCCTCTAATGTTTTATTATTAAGGGGCCCACTTAACTTTGAATTGGGAGATGTTAATGAGTATCATTAAAACATTATTTAATATTGAAATTGAAGAAAACAAGCTTTTTTTTTAAAAAAAAAATAAAAATAAAATTGATTTCAGTGAAAATGTTCTGTGTTCTTTTATTTTATGTCAGATTTTTTTTTTCTTGTTCTTGTGCGCACTTATTAGTAAGATCTTTAATCATTTAAGGATTTTGTTAATTAATCAAATTGGATGTGTTTGGCAGGGAAACATTCCAGATAGATAATTATTCTTGCTTTTGCTAGACAACGAAAAATGTTTTTTTTCATCAATTATTCTATAGACAGAAGCATCATTATTTCGGAAAAGTTTTTTGGATGTGTCTCGCTTACGTTAAAGAATTGAAATGAAATGACCTCCATTATTTTTAATAATAGAGAGAGAATATTCCAATACGATAGAAAATTGTATCATAGGCACTAGATGTAGAATACTTACACTAAATGTGACATTCTCTTGTCTCTGTAACGCCCTTACACTTCATCAGAATCTCAATTTATTACGTACATTTTTTTTTAAAAATTTCACTTTGATTCATTTGCTTTTAATTTTCATCAACCTCATTAATAATAAATAAACAGAAGGGAATTATAATTTAACTTAAAATGTAATTGTTACAATTAAAGATGAAAGGGCTAAAGAGAGATTATAGGTGCTAAGTGTAATTAACTATTGATGTTGAGTATATTATTTATGTCAAAACTATATTCATCAAATATCAATAATCATATAATCAAGTCACATTTCTTTTAAAATAAATAATATCATCATCAGCATAATAAATATTAAAAATAAATTATTCAAATCACCAATATCAAGCAGCAATGATAGGGGGCCCAGGACCCCACACCCGACACACATGAGAGAGAGAGAGAGAGAGGAGATAGAGGGGAAAAAAAAATAATGAGTGATCATAAATTAATTAGAAGTTATGGATGCCACAAATTTTAGGAGTCCCATGTATTATTCAAACATTAATAATGCTTGTAGTTTTTTTTAGGTGGTTTTACTTTTTGTTGCCTTTTAATTTCCCCAATGCCTATCAAATGTGTCCATATTTGTGATTGACAATAAAAAAGTTTAAGTGCCTATTTGGCACAGCTTATTTTTAGTTTAAGTCAATTTATAGCTTAAAATAAGTTATTTTTGTGTGTTTGGTATAACTTAATAGTGTAGATTATAGCTTATTATAAGCTGATTGTCAACTTTTTCTTTGAGTGGGAGAGGAGCTGTTTTTCCATTTCAGCTTAAACGGAAAGTTGAAAATCAAAGGGCAAAGTTACTTAAATGCTCCTCATCAATTTCAACTATTACAAAAAACCCAAGTATATAAATTTCCTTTCTCAAAACACTGGTTATTTGCTCACTAGAGAGAGGAGAGAGAGAGAGAGAGAGGCGAGTTTCGGCGAACAAACCAGAGCTCTCTTTCACGAACAACTATCTTTTCTCTGTTACTCTCTCTTCACAATCTCTTCTCTCTCTCTCTCTCTTACGATCTACTTCATCGTCGCCTTTGGTCACTATCGCCATCACGATCACGATCTGAAACCTAACCACTGCCATCTCGCTCTCTCTCTCTCTCTGTGTGGTTGCGTTGTTCTTCAATACTGTTTGCCACCGTCAGGATCGACCTGTGCTCTCTGTCTCTCTCTCTCTATGATACCCTAACCACTGCCATCTCTCTCTCTCTTTCTCTCACTCTCTCTATCTACGTTGTTCTCCAACGTTGAAACCCTAGCCACCGGCGGCAGTTAATAAATTAATAAAATAATATGTAATGAATTAATAAATTAAACAAAATTATTAATAAATTAATATTGTATATTTTTGTAATGAATTAATTATTAATTGATACTAATTAATAGCAATTGTTGATTATTAATATTAATTGATACTAATTAATAATTTTAGTATTAATTGAGACTAATTAAGCCATTAATTGATACTAATCAATAATTTTAGTATTAATTGATACTAATTAAGCAATTAATTGATACTAATTAATTTATAATGTAAAAAATTGTTACAATAATACTTCCATTACATTTTTATCAAATGTATCAATTTTTATATTAATTGATACTAATTAATACTAATTATATTAACTTTTATTAATGAAATAAATTTTTTTTAAAAATTAAAACTGAAAAAATGACAAAATTATCATTTTTATATCATATAAGGGCAAAAAGGATAATTATACAGTAAAAAGTTATTTTACAATTTTTCAACCAAATACTACTCTGCTGCTTAAATCTATAATCTCACAATTGCACCAAATAGGTTAACAACTTATGTTTACAGCTATAAGGTATAATCTATTAAGTTATGATCGATAATCACTTTCTCACAATTTCACGAAATGGAAACTAAATGATGGGAAGTTTAGCATGAGCATTCATGATTCGTTATTTTAATTGGGTGTACAATAGTACTGTAGTGAGTGATAACATATTCTCAAGCATCAAAGAATTTGATTTCAGGAGAGGTCATATGAAACGATTTAATTCCAGTTTATCTTCTTTTCTTTTCTTTTCTTTTATTTTTTTTCAAATGACCTTAATTTGATAAACCACAATCTTTAACTTTACTCTTTCCATATAAGTTCCATTATAACATGGTTTTCTACTTGGCCCTGCTTTCATCAATTCCTATTTCAATCCCATGCCCTTTCCTTCAACAATTATCCTCATTATGTTCTTCCTACGACTCAAAATTGGGTAATTAATCAATAATTTTAAAACATTTATGTGTTTATTTACTTACAGAAAATTTAAGAGTGAGACAAACTATTCTCACTTTCATTAATTAATTAAGAGATAAAAAATGACTTGCTTACTTTGTATTGTAATATTTCATTGACTGAAAGTATTATGTAAACAATTATCACATTATATAAAGTCTGTTAAAGAATTATTTTGTGCAATTTATATGGACTGAATGGCATAAAGTTGAAACTGATTCTCAAATAACAATTAAGCTAATCAGTGATGGAGTTGAAAGAACCCACCGTACATAGCATTGATTAAAGACGGAAACTTTATGTTGACAAGATGCAAATGCACCATCCATCATGTGCCAAGAGAAGCCAATCAAAGTGTTGGTGCATTGGCCAACATTGGTGTTAACCAAAAAGAAATTTACATTTTTTGATTTTTTAATCTAAATATTAATTTAAAAACTAAATCAAACGGTACCTTAATCTTCCTTGAGGATCCACCTAGCAATGTAACTTCTTTACAAGTAGGTCTCTGCCAATATGAGGAGGGAAGCATTCCCCCTCTTTGTTTTGTAAGGTTGAATACTATCTCCTTTCCAATTTTCATTTGAATAAAAAAAAATATATATATATATATATATATATGTGTGTGTGTGAACAGATTATAATTTTTTTATTTTAATTTTGAAAGTCTATGTGGATTGTTAAATGTAATTTTTATGGACAAATTACAGCAATGGTCCCTATAATTTATCCGTAGCTTCATTTTGATTTCTATACTTTTAATTGTATCAATTTTACCCCTACAGTTTGGTTTTTGGCTCTATATTCTCCAATAGTTAATAGTCGTTGGTTTTTTTGACGGAAACCATGCACCGACTAATAGCTTCTCCAAAACAAGGCACTGTTTGCTTGTGTACTGCCGACATGGCACAACAAAGAGATTATTTGCTTCTAGAAGATTTGTCGCTCCTTTTCAGTTTAGGCTCCATTTGGTTGAGTTTTTAATTATTATTTTTTCAATATTAAAAATTAATTTAATATAAATAAATATCAAAAATTAAAAATTATTTCCTACCCAAAAATAAAAAATTAGATGAAAATAATATATATTATTATTTTTTTACCAAACTAATTTTTAAAATTTTAATATTCTTCAAAACATAATTTTTAGAGCTCAACCAAATAAATGTGTAATGAAGTAACCTGTCTATTTGCTAAAATATAGTCTTTATTAGAATTTTAACTAAAACATAATTTATTGACTCAAAATCAACTTATAAAAATTTAATACTAAAAAAATAATTTATTTGATAAATTGTTCAACTTTTTGACTCGTTTGGTAATTTTTTCAATTTTTATATTTTATGTAAAATTACCAATTTACCTATGAATAAAAAAAAGTTCATAAGAATGATGGATAGAGACAAAGTAGGAAAATTACAAAAAGTTGATTTTTTTTTTTTTTGGAGATTTTTTTGATAAGTCCCTTCCTAAGAGTTTTATTTCATCTAACCCATATTCTTTTTGGCTATTTCATAAGGTTCTATTTGATATAAGAAGACAAAAACACCCTCAATCTCTCTTGCTGCCATTAATGTTGATATTTAATGTTAATTGTCATTATATTTTGGTAGTTCCCATGACTATTCATTCCAAAAAAATGTATTATCTACACACCACTATTTAATGTTGATATATATTACAAAAAAAAAAAAATAAATATAATTTTTTTATTGATTGTCATTATGTTTTGGTAGTTCTTATGTATCTAAATATTGACTGTACATGATGACATGAATATTCACATTAGATGACGTGAATGTGAATGTTCACATCAGATGACGTTAAAAATATATTCACATCAAACGAGAGAGAATGTTCACATTATTTTTAATATTTGTCAATTAAAAATATATTCACATTATATAATAATATAAAATAATAACATCAATGTTATTTAATTTGTGTATGAAATTTTCTATGCCTTAGTCCTTTCTATTCTCTCTCCTCCCCTCAACATTAAATATCAATATTAAATATAATGACATAAGAGTCTCAGAAAATAATATAAATTAAGAAAAATGACTTTATGAAATAAAACAATAAATACATAAAAACTATCAAAACATTAAATACCAACATTAAATATCAATATCAATAAAAATCCTTTTTTATTTTTATTTTTAGGAAATATCACTTCAAGTATACTCACAAAAATATTTTTACATCAATAGCATTCATTATAAACATTAATATATATAATTATAAACACCTTCATAATTTTATAATTAATTTTCAAAAAAATAAAATTATACACAATAATTAGTATATCAATTAATATAGTAGCGAATGATATTTGTGTAAAATAAAACGGTGGTGTTACATATACTAATTAATGTACTAACTAGTGTACCAACACTAGTTATGATTATGACATTATTATTGATCCCACTCATTAATCACATTATAAATATTAAAAAAAATTTAAATTATATCACATCATCAATTATTTTATTAATTAATATATATAACATTATTCAAAATAAAAATATTTTGAAATGTAATTACCCCAACTACTATCATTATTATTAGGGACCCGATTCTCTTCCGAAAATTGACGGGTCGCTTTCCACACGGTGGGGTCCGAACTCGGGCCCCGATGGCATCGTACCGGTACCCCCTGAAACAATAAAATGCGACCGTTGTATATATTGTCCAACCCCAAAAGCAAAAAAATCAAATTAAATCACATCAAATCAAAACAAAACAAAAGCCAAAAGGAAAGAAGAAAAGCAGAGTGTGTGGGTACTCTCTCTCTATTGTCCAACGGTTAAGAAGAATCCTCTGGAAACGTCTAGCCGTTTTCTGCCTCCCTGACACCTGTCATGATTTGGCTGGCTGGTTAAAGCTGCCATATAATTTTGAAATAAATAAAAAAAACCCTGTAATTCAGAAGCTGGTACTTCCATCCAGTAAATTGTTTATTGTGTCGTTTTGTGCTCAAGTGTTGATCAAATCAATTTTCCTATAAAATTGTTTGAGACCACTAAAACAATGAGTTCTAATAGTTTTAAAAATACTGTATTCCTAATTGATTTGATGTTTTGTTTTTTATTTATTTATTTATTTTTTAATTTTCTAAACTGTCAGCTCATTAGAACTGATGTAGTGGTCCATTTTTAGTGGGATCTATCGCCACTGATTTTCTTAACCCCACAAGTGTGGTGCATGCCTAAGGTTCACGTTTGACTCTTCTCAAGATTGGGATGTGAGTTATTTATTTATTTATTTTTTGATTATTTTAGTTTGGGATTAAAAAATTTTATTTGTGATAATTTTTTAAATTTTTATGAAAAAAAAAATAATTATGACTTAAATGTGACATTTTATCTTATTGAACAAAAAAAATTATTTTGTCTTTCTATAACTATTTAAGCCAAAAAATTCTATTTTAGTTTATACGAAACGAATGCAATATAGGATTATTTTGAGAATTTGGCTAAAAATTATTTTTTAGGCTAAGTTTGGAAAGTTGTTAAAAAGTCAAAAAGTTCTACAAAAAGTTAAAAAGTTATCACTATTCACCAAAAATCAAAAATTACGGCTGCACAACTCTCAATCCTAATTTTTCCCTACATACTAATTTATATAATTTTTTAATACACATTTTTTTCATAAAAAGTCAAAAAGTTAATCCAAACAATCATATTTTTTTCCTTAACTCTTTAATCTAAAAAGACAAAAAGTATACTTATTTAGTACACCTCAAACAATCCCAAGTTTGGGAAGACTAAATAAGTGCACTTTTTGACTTTTTATGAAATATGGGTTGGATTTGAGTTGGGTTTGAAGTGATGTGTTAGAGAGGTGATGTGACTTAAATAGGATAGTGACTTTTTGACTTTTTAGATTTTTTGAAAGATGCCAAACTTGGCCCGTTTTTAATTTGTTTTAAGCCATTATTTTTTTATTTCTTTATATATATGTGGTGTTTTGAGAAGTTAGTAAAAAACTGATTTTTTAACTTTTTGGGTTTTTTGATGACTTTTTTGGCAAAAAATTGGATTATTTTGGGTAAAAAAACTAACTTTTTTGGCTAAAAAAAATTAAAAAACCAAAAAATTAATTTTTTACCATTGTTTCCAAAAGACCCCTATATGTATATGTATATATATATATATATTTAAAAAATTAACTTTAATTTACTTTCTAAAACAAGTCATAATTGACAAGACAAATTTTTTTAAAATTAAAGCAATTGAATTCAAATTTTTGTATATGTATAAACTTCCGTTTGGAAGTGAGTTGGCTTTTTAATTTTTTGACTTTTTTAGTTATTTTGGCTTGGACTAAAAAGTTTGATTTAGGAAGAGTTTTTTAGTTTTTTGACTTTTTTTGTGAGAGAAGAGTGTAATGATTATGAGTTGGATATGATGTTTTGTTTGTTGTGACTAAAATAGTCTCAAACCTCCTTGCCAAACAGAGCCTAAATCTGTAACTTACCACGACTTAGGGCTATTTTGGAAAGATGGTTACAATCAATTTTTTAATTAAAAACTGATTATAAATCACTTTTTGTGAGAGAAGGAAGTGTGTTATAATCTGAGAAGTGGATTATAAAAGACCCCTTCCTGTTATATCTTTAAATAGTTTTATTATGTAACCTCTAAATCTAAACCTTGATTCCTTAAGTTTCCATCTGTGATTAAGCTTTTTTTAAAATCAATTTTATAAAATTAGCAGGAGTTGGTTTGGAAGTAGTTATTTAACAAAGAAGTGGGTTGATTTTTTAATTTTTTGAGTTTTTTGACTATTTTATCTTGGGGTTAATAAGTTTTGTTTGAAAAGTGCTTTTGGCTTTTTTTAATTTTTTTTTAGAGAGTAAGAATGTAATGATTATGGGTTGGATGTAATATTTTATCTTATTAGGTTAAAAAAACGTATTTTGTTTTTTTTGGCTAAAATAGCCAAAAAAAATGTCTCAAACTTGGCTTCCCAAACGAACGAAATTGGAATATAATTAATTTCTTTAAGAGTCAGTTAAAAAGTTAATTTTATTGGTTAAAAAAGTTTAGGACAAATTACTTACACCCCTTTGGGGTTTAGTTAAATTACAGATTCTCTCTTGAGATTTTGAAAATTACATTCTACCCCATTGCAATTAATGTTGTTGACGGAGATAGTAAATTGAGTAAAATTCTCCTAACTGTGTTATGTGGAGAAATGATGATATTTGACAGATACATCATGTTAAGTTAGTCAATAGTTGCTCAGTACCTGTTTTAGAAATTTTTTTTTGTAAATTAAAAATTAATTTGGTTAAGAAATAAAAATAATTTATATATAATTTTATTTTTGAGAGGTTAGCAATAATTTTTCCAAATTAAATATATTTTTTCATATTTTTTTTAAACTTATTTTCTTTTTTCAAAAAAAATATTTTTTTTTTCTAAACATCAAACCCAACATGGTTCCAAAAACTTAGGTAGTATTTGGTTTATAACTCAAATCATGATTTGAATAAAAAAATTTCAAAACTCATAACCAAATTCTTTTTAAAACTCTATTTAAAAAAATATCAAAAAAAAATATTTTTTATTTTGTTCTTTAAAATTATATTTTATTTATTATTTTTTTGAATTTTTTATTTTTATTTTTGAAGAAATTTTTTTTGTTATTTTTTAAGTATTTTCCAAATAATTTGTTATAATTTAGATATATATGGGTGATCCAAAATATTTAAAATTTTAAAAAATATTTTAAAAAATTAAAAAATAAAAGACATAAAATAAAAAATATATTTTTAAATTTTTAAATATTAAAAAAATTATTTAAAATATTTTTAAAAAATGCAGTGCACAAATATAGTAAATACAGTGCACAATAAAAAATAAATAAATATTTACCCTAATAAAATAAAATTAATAAAAATATAAAATACTTGAATAAAATAAACCTAAAAAAATTCAAAATATAACTCAAAACTCAAAATATACTTCAAAACTTTTTTTAAAACTCAAAATTCTTTTCAAAACTCATAATCAAACAGCTTTTCTCTTTTTAAAACTCATTTCAAAAATTCAAAACTCAAAATATAACCCCAAACTCAAATTATAATTCAAAAACTAAACCAAACGGAGCCTTATTTATTTATTTATTTATTTATTTCATTTAACGTAATTCTTTGGTAAATTTTGTTGGCTAATCAAAAGGATTTCAAGTTAAATTAGGTTGCTTAGTGCATTGGAAAGGTACCAAGGGCAATATCGTTCATTAAGATTTATTTTCGTGATGTCAGCATGCTTTTGCCAACAATTCTTAACCGTTGCTTCATGGCAGGGATAAATTGTTATACGAATATATACCTCGAAGAGCGAGATGTAATTTTTGAAATTTTAATTTTTATTTTATTTAGTAATTTAGCTATATCTCAATGGCGATGTAGGTAATTTGCTCAAATTTTTAATATTTAAAAACTAAATTTTTTTGAATGATTATAGGGGTATAAATCTGGCCTGGCCTGACCTGACCCGGTCATGCCCATGTTGGGCCTCGCGGGTTCCCTTCAAAATTCGGGTTGGGCTGGGCCGGCCAGAGACCAAAAAATTAGGCCCAGGCTCAAGCGTATTCCGGTCTTGGGTGAGCTAGAGAGCCGGGCCTCGGGCCAGCCTGATGGACTACGGCTGAGCTTGGGTGGGCCTGATCATTTTTGTTTTATTTTTTAAAAAAATTTCTATCAAAATTTTATAATTTTTCACTAAAAAAGACACTGGGTCTTGGGTAGGCCGGACGGGGCCTTGAGAGGGTTGATGGGCTAGGCCATGGGCAGGGCCTGGCGAACTGAGTTTCAAAATGATAGCCCAGGCCCAGGGTTAGGGGCTCAAGCGAGGCTCGAGCCAAAATTGGCCTAAACGGGCCGGGCTCACATCGACTTGCGGATGGGTTTTGGGCCACCTACGGGTCACAGGTCATTTTTACACTCCTAAATGACTAGTTAGGCATTTGGGGGTTAGTTCAAAGGAAAATTTAATTTAGAAATTAATTTATTAAAAAATGAAGTTAGTAGAGGAGCTTGTAGGAGCTGTTGGAAAGGATAGTAGCGAAGGGTTGTGGAGAGGTGGTCATTAGAGCAATTTCAATGGTTAATTGATAAAAAGGACAATTGTAATTATGATTTAACAATTAATAGGGTAAAAAAATTATAGAATAATAATGTTGCTCCAACGATAAAATTGTTATTTTCTAGTTTAACCGATCAATCGGACGAACGAACGAACGACCAATAGGTTTTAAAATTCTGCACCTTAACACTTTTTGTAACTTCCACCAAAATGTTGACCACCTAGTCATCCACCTGGTTGACCACCGGCCTCTCAAAATTGTTGCGTTGACAGCTTTAACTAAAAGAAAAATTGGTGTCAAATTTAATAGACGATAGAACAAAGATATAATTTAGCAACTCTGATAATTCACTGTTAAAGATAAAAACAGTAAACTTCATGCTATTTCATAGCAATAGCAGCTCTAAATACCTCATCGTTGGAGTTGCTAAAGAATTGTTACAAATTGTTTTTGGATATTTGATTTAACTAAAAATTGTAATAAGTCAATTTATTTTTGTAAAATGGTGGTTATAATGACAAAAATGTCCAATTTCCACCAATTCTATTTAAAAAAATCACAGTTTAACTCATTACAAAACACCCTTGATATATATAATTTCTCAAAATATATAAGTTTAAAAAAACTAAATTCGATGATAATTTTTGGACTTGAATGCTTAATGCATGGAATAGATGGGCCAGTTTGGCAGAATAATTAAAAGGTAAAAACTAAAAGTATTTATTTATAAATTTTAAAAATTTATTTAAATTAATTTTGCTTAATAATTTGTAAACAAATTACACTATGCTGTCTAATACAAATTTTATTTAAAATATTATAAGCAATTTAAATAAGTTAGACCAAACAACTTCGATTGGATGAAAATTAAAAAAGAGATATAGATGACTTTTTTTTTTTTTTTGATCCAGATGATAAAATATTAGTTTATTAATAAAATTAAACTACCCTAATATCTCTGTGACAAGTTAGCATGGAACTGTATTTTTAAGTGTAATAAAAATATATTAAAGTTGGAATTGATAGTCTAAAGATATAAGATGATTTAATGATTTTTTTATGCAGATAAAGATGATGAGAAGGGACAATGGTGGGGTGGGCCCTTGTAATGTCAAGCCTTTATCAACCTTGATCTATGCCAGCTGTTGGCCACTCTACTCCCCATGGATATATTTGTGGTTATGCCGCTGGGTTTCCACTCATAAATTTTTATTTTATTTTTAAATCCTTAATATATAAAAAATTTATATAAACAATTGGGTACATTAGTATTCTTCTTTTCTTTTTCTGTTTTTTTTTTTTTTGGTTTGGGAAGAAGACTTTTTAGTTTTTTTAGTTAAAATAGCACTAAAAAAAAAGGGTTAAAATAGTCAATAAGATTAAATATTACATTAAACTCATAATTATTTCACATTTTATCTCATAAACATCACATCTAATTACAAAAAAATTCAATCATCTTCCCAAACACAAATGGTGTGTTTGGTTTGTGTTTGTGTTTGTGTTTGTAGAGTAGTTTTTGAGATAAAAAAGTATAAAAATTTGTTTGGTTTGTCTTTTTCTAAATATTTTCTCTAAAATAACTTTGGTTTTTTTTTTTGTAAAGTAATTTTTAAGATAAAAAGTACAAAAACTTGTTTAGTTTATCTTTTTTCAAACATCCTCTCTAAAATAATTTTGTTTTTTTTTTGTAAAGTAGTTTTGAGATAAAAAAGTAAAAAAACTTATTTAGTTTGCCTTTTTATAGAGTAATTTTTGAGATGAAAAGAACAAAAACTTATTTGGTTTGCCTTTTTGTAAAGTAATTTTTGAAATAAAAGTACAAAAACTTGTTTGGTTTGCCTTTTTTGCAAACATGTTTCAAAAGTAATCCTGAAAATTGAATAACCAAATACATTTCTGAGAGTTTTTTTGAAAAAATCTATTTGATTTGATTACTCTTAAAAAAGTGTTTGTAAAGTATATTTTTTAAAAAATTCTCCCAAAATCAAACCAAACAAAGTCAAAAATTTTAACCTACTAGATAAAAATTAAAACAACTTATTAAAATAATAACTTCACAAACACCCACGTAGTCTACCATCATTACAACAATTTCGTCTGATCTTTTCAAAATTTTTTTCTTCTTTTTTTCCATGACTAGAACAAAAGCTAACGTCCACTACTACCTAAAAAGTAGAAAGTTAGCATGTAATAAATAAAAAGAGGAAATTTAGCATATCATTTATAATAAAAAAAGAAGAAAAAGAAAAGTTGAAAACAAAAAAGGATATGATATCCCAACCTTATAGAAACTTTAAACTAGTGGTTGATTGTTGTTTGAAAGGATTCAATTTTACCAAACCTTACTTTAAACAAAAGCATTGTGCTATTGAGTATATCACAAAGTGGACTGATATTGATCCTTTAATATATTTTTTTTGAACTAAGATCCTTTAATAATTGGGTGCAAAGTTTTTTTCAATTTGATTCTTAAATTATCAAATTCTTGTTCCTTGCCTCGAATTTCAACTATTGTGACGAAAATGTCACTTTAGCTATAATACCGTTGTTTTTTTTTTCTTTTTTTATTTTCTTTTAGAACACAAAAAAAAATCCTAATCAATGATGATAACATGTCACAACCCACCTTCCCATCTCGTTCTCACAATCGACCACCTCCTCTTATTCATCTTAGTTTCGCAACACAACTAATTATTCCTTTATTTTATCCTCTTCATAAAAATAATCTCTAATACATAATTTTTTATCATAGTTCACGTCTAATTAACTTTAATTCCATCATCTTTGCATTTATCTTGCTTATATTCTCTCTACTAATGGTGCGAACCCATCACCTGATCTCATCCTCTATGACAAATAGTTTAAGAATTAAGGTGAAGAAATATTTTTTATAAAGATTAAAGTGGAAAATGATTCATATTCTAGGGTGATATTGTAATTTACCTTATCTAAAATACCGTTACATGGGTATTAGGCAAATGAATAATAATGACAATAGCAAGTAGACAAGTAAGGCTACGTAGGGCACAAAGTAATACTTGCATGGGACATGTATATGATTGATCTAAGCCTACATTCAAAATGAACATAATTAATGAATAATTATTTTATTCACACACTGAATAGTTAGGCATTAAAATGACCACAGAACTTAGATATTAGGAAGTGTGTGAATAATTATTCATTAATATCTAAATTTATATAATTTTTTGTTGTAATAAAATAGTTTGCGTAAGTTCATTAATAAAATAATTGACTCAAATTCCAAAACTTAGATATTAGGAAGTAGTGATACTGGGTGCTCCAGATGGAACGGGTCAGATTGATCCACGTTTCCCAAACCATTGCTCAAGTGTCGAGCCCACAGAGAGACCTGCACAAGAGTTCAACGGGGAACAAGGAGTCCCCCAACGAACCCTCCGACGATCTAATTAGAGAAAAGAGAGGGTGATGGAATATAGAGATAGGATGATAATAGAGAACTTAACATTTTCTTTGTCTTAAAGGCCTGCTTATATCCTTTGCTCATCATTTCCTTGTCCACTCTGAGCCGTCATGTTGGCCGAAAATCTATGTTTTAGCTTGCCTTGTTTATGGTGAGGCTGTTCTGTTCCGACGTGAAGGGTTATCGTAATAAATGCTGCAGGGAAACTCATTAATGGCTGATGTGTAGTGCAATAACTCTGTAAGATCTTTGTCTACTAATGTGGTTGGTTCTTCGCTTGCCAAGTGTTTAGATGTCATTGGTGCTTGGTGTAACGTTGGGTTCCAAGAATGTTGGGCTTTAGTATTTGAATCATGGATTGGGCTTTAAGTGGTGGGTCATATCCTTTATGGACTTACCCATGTCAGTAGTCCCACATTCCCAAGTACAACTTCAGTCCAACGAAGGGAATAAGGAAGAAAAAAAGGGTTGTGAGAGGTCGACGGAGAGAAGACCGACTGGGAGGTGGGCTGACCGCGAGGGGTGACCGAGTGGAGGGCCGACCGTGAGGAGGACTGACCGCGAAGGGTGGTCGAGTGGAGGGACCGACCGTGAGGAGGGCCGACTGCGAAGGGTGGCCGAGTGGAGGGACCGATCGTGAGGAGGGACGACTGCGAAGGGTGACTGAGTGGAGGGACTAACCATGAGGTGGGTTGACCGCGAAGGGTGGCCGAGTAGACGAACCGGCAGTAAGGAGGGCCAACCGCGAAGAGGAAGTGGCAGTGCGCGGGGAACGTGATGAAGTGAAGTGGAATAGACAGGAAAGGGGAAGAAAGTAGTGGATCGTGGTTGTACACGTGGCATAATCCTTTAATAGGAGAGGTGACGCGTTAGTAAGAAGTGAAGGGACAGAGTGATATAGGGCAGTGAAAAGGCAGGGGCGGGAGTTTTTCGAAAATTTTCAAACTGGCGAGATTGAATCTTAACCCTTGGAATATATGCAAGCCGTGGGAGTTTGGGGTTATTCGCTTTACCTACTTTATCGCAAAAAATAGACACATCCCTGAAGTGAACTCATTTGTCTCGTGTGACGCCGCTGCAACACTTTACGAACTTTCTTGTGCCAGCGTCCGAAGCAATACGCAGACACATAGGAGAAATGGCCCAAGAGGAAGTGCCTGCCACAAGACTTGATTCGTTAGGTGATGACGATGCGGTGGAACTGGCGGAACAGTATCGGGTGGAGCGAAGAGTGGGGAGGGTAGCTAGTCAAGTGGTGCGGGCTGGTCCTACGACGATAACTGCGGCCGCGAGGCCCATTAGTCAAGTGGAGCTGGACCACTGGCATACCAAGCTAGACAGATCTACACTTATGGAAAAGGAGTTGGAGGGAGTATAGAGGAAGTACCAAATTCCCTCAGAAATAAGGTTGAGGCTGCCCACGTCCAAGGAGAGGGCGTCGGATGTGCGGCCGAACGAATTTAGCCTTTACGAGGAAGCGTTGCGGGGGGGTTTAAGGCTACCACTCCCTCAAATAGTGGTGCCAGGGCAGTTGATGCCAAACGCCTAGAAGATATTAATGGCCTGTGCGAGTGCTTGGCAGCAGGCGACCGAAGGGGTGGCCATGACTGTGGAGGAATTCTTCTCCTACTACAAGGCCCCTGGTCAACAAGAGACGTGGGTGATGTTGCAGACAGTAGCAGGACGGGGTCTAGTGGCGGGCTTGCCATCCTTGGTGAAGGGGTGGAGACCGAGATAGTTTTTCGTATCAGCGAACAGTGGAAGGGAAGTTCGCATAACATAGAAGGTCCCCACAAAATCAGTTGAGCCAAAGTTGAATGTAGCGGTTGAAGGCCGAATGAAGAAGGTGAGGGAGTGGAGGGAGGAGAAGGGGGTGAGGTGGGACGAGCTGGTCCTTTCTCCAACGTTGTTTGCCCTGAACTTGGGACCGCAGCTGTTGGAGAAGGATCTGGCGAGGGAGAAGCTGAAGGTGCAGAGGAAGGCGGAGGAGGAGGAGGAGGAGGAGGAGGAGAAAGAGGAGGAGGAGGAGAGAAGATTGTTCGCCAGAGCGGACAAATACAATGAGGCACAATTGGGGCCTGCCCCTAAGCTGGTGATGAGAGAGCGGGTCCGACCGCATTGCAAACCGCTGGGCGACAAAGACCTAACTGGCTTTGCCCCTCTGCCGCCCCCAGTAGACCCGTTGAAGGAGAGGGGTAAGCAGGAGGTGGAGACGGTTTTGAAGAAGTCAAGGACGAAGAAATGGGGTGTAGATGGGGGAAAAGACACCCCTGCTTTGAAAAAGATGAAGGTTGGGGGGGAGGCTGCCCCTATGGTGGAGAAGATGAATGAGGGAAGGGTGGAGGCAGCTGCAGAAGGAGAGACTGCCCAAGTATCGAAGGGTGACAAGGGTTCGAGCGCCCAAGTACCGAGCGAACACTTGGGCCCAAGTGTCCAGATGGCGACGACGGTGGTACCTGCCCCAGAAACAACCCCCAGTCCCAGCGAATAGAAGACTGGGATCAGCAAACCAAAGACGAATGCCACACAGGAGACCGCGTTGTACCACGCGCGGGCTAGCTGGTCGCTCGGCAGAAGGGGAAGAAGCCAGGGTTGTGGCTGACCGCCTTGTTGGGGTGGTGGAGGATGCGACTGTTCATTCAATGGCGAGGCTGACAGAGGCTGACCTTCTGAGGGGGTTTTGCTCAGCTCAGATGGAGGCTGCGACCCTGGCGACTGCCTTGATGAACAAAACAGCATGCTCAAAGATGGAGGTAGAGCCGCTGAGGGTCCAGTTGGAAGAGTCAAAATTGCAGCTGTACAACTTAAGGATTGAGAAAGCAGAGTAGAGGAAGGCCGCTCGAAGTGCGTGCGCGAAGGGGTTGGAGTATGCTCAAAGAGCGAAAGTCATGGAGGTGTTGGCGGTGGTGCAGAACAACTCGGCGGAGTGAGCTAGTGCCGAGCTCCTCGCAACCAAGTCAGAGCTGGAAGCGGAGCGCCACAATGCGATATCGCTTGAGTTCGAGTTGACAGGCGAGAAGAGGAAACTAGGAGAAGTCCAGCAAGCTTGCACCACCGCCAACGAGAGGTGGGAAGAGGCCATGCACAGTAATGAAGAGTTGCGTGACCAGGTGATCAAGGACAAAGAAACAGCAGATGGTCAGATCGCTGAGTTGGAGAAGGCTCTGACGGGGGAAAGGGCTAAATTGGCGTATGAGAGAGCAGCGTACCCCAACCTGTGCAAGGCGGCAGTGGAGCAATTCAAGGAGTCTGCCGAATTCCAAATAGCCATTGATGCCGCAGTCGCCAGGACCTTGGCGAGAGAGAGGGATGGGGGGGTTGGGCCGTCGGGAGCGGCTGTTGGGAGGAGTGAAGAGGAAGTGATCCAGAGTTTCCAACGGTCGGACTTCTACAAACATGAAATGGCTGAGTTCTGGGACAGCGGCTGGGTGACCTTCAAACATACACAAGAGCTATTCCCAGACGTGGACTTTAGCCGCGTGAAGGTAAGAGAAGACGACGTTGCCCAGACTCCCTTGGACGAGAGGGTTGAGAAGGAAGATCTGGCCTTTAGTGAGGAAGAGATATATGAAAATTTTGTGTTTATGTGTTTTGCTGGTTTTGTTGTTGTTGTTGTTGTTGTTTTTTTTTTTTTTTTTTTTTTTTTTTTTTTTTTTTTTTTACATGTAATTTTCTACTATTCCTGCAGCGAAGTGTACGAAATCGTAAGTGTGTAAATAAAACAACGAATTTTTTAGTATTGTTGTTGTCGCTATGCCTTGTGAGTTGTAAATTTGGAAATAATGAAAATGGCAGAGCAAAATTCAATGGAAAATGGGTGTGAAAGTAAGACTTGTGCGTGAATAGCGAAAGTTACTAGTAGATTATGATGTAGAAAGTTTAGATATGGGCAGCCAGCCTGACTTATGAGAAAACCATGATGCAAAAATCATTAAAAATGGGTATACATGAAAATGTTAAAGAAGTTAAAAATGAAAGACTGGCTCGGACGATTATGGACCTGGATTCTAATTAAATTGAAAATGTAAAATTGAAAATGTAAAGAATGTTAAAAAATATTATAGTATGGGCCTGGATTTTGACTAAGTATGGCCACCACGCTGTAACATGAAATTACGAAAATGGACTATCGAATTCTTCATTCGGGTTCTAACTAAGACTGGGAAGGCCCTTCATCTGGTTGAACTCTTCACGTTCAGTCCGGCCGACCACCACTCAGTCTAGTTGACCCCTTCGTGCTCAGTCTGACTGAGGCTTTAACTAACTCAGTCTGGCTGAGCTCTTCGTGCTCAGTCTGGCTGAGGCTTTAACTAGCTCAGTCTGGCTGAGCTCTTCGTACTCAGTTTGGCTAAGGCTGTAATTAACTCAGTCTAGCTGAACTCTTCGTACATTGATTAACAAGCCGTTATTGAAGTACAGTGTAGATAATGAAGATATAAAGTCATTTTCATTTAAGGCATAGCCTATTGATCACAAGTTTACACCACGTATAGAAAGGACAAAAACGAACATGCATGTAGATCGTCAGAAGAACATATAACAATGGACCAATACAAAAGTAGGAGACGCTATTTTACTGGAAATAACGCTTCAAGTGCTCGGCGTTCCATGTATGGGGAAGGTCTCTGTCTTCCATGTCTTAGAGTCGGTAAGTGCCTAGGCGAGGTCTAGCTTTAACGATGTAAGGCTCTTCCTATTTGGCGACTAGCTTGCCCTCCGCGGGATTTTTGGTGGCGAGGGTCCCCTCGCGCAGGACTAGGTCCCCAACTGTGAACTCCCTCGGTCGAACTTTGCAGTTGTAGTGTGTTCTCATTTTTTATTGATATGAGGTTCGTCTGACAGCAGCTGTCTCTCGGAGCTCTTCAATCAGGTCTAAGTCAGCCCGACACAAGTCTTCTGTTAGTTCGGGATTTGGGTGCAGAACCCTCGGGGTTGGCAGGCTAATTTCCACTGGGATGACCGCCTCAGCACTGTATGTTAAGCGAAAGGGGGTCTCCCCAGTAGGGGTTCGGGCGGTAGTGCGATAGGCCCAAAGTACATTTGGCAGTTCCTCAGCCCAAAGTCCCTAGGCGGCTTCCAACTTAATTTTGATGATCTTCAAGAGAGAGCGGTTAGTGACCTCGATTTGCCCGTTGGCTTGGGGATGGCTTGGAGAAGAGAAGCATGGCTGAATGCGGAGCTCTACACAAAATTTTTTGAACTTGGCATTGTGAATTGCTTGCCGTTGTCAGAGATGATGGCTTGGGGGATTCCAAATCGGTATATAATCGACTGCCAAATAAATCTGGTTGTGTTCCGTTTGGTGATTGTGGCGAGTGGTTCCGCTTCTATCCATTTGGTTAAGTAATCAATGGCAACCACAACGAACTTGGTTTGGCCCCTACTAGTGGACATTGGACCAACTAAGTCAATGCCCTACTTGGCGAATGGGTAGGGACTGTTGAGTGTAATTAGTTCTGTCGGTGAATTAAGGGGGATGTTGACAAAGCGCTGGCATTTATCGCACTTAAACACAAACTCAATGGCATCTTGGTTGAGAGTAGGCTAGAAGTAGCCGAAGCGGAGTATTTTATGGGCCAGCGACCTGGCACCCGAATGATTACCACATACACCCTCGTGGACTTCCTTCATTACATAGGTCGTTGGGGAAGGACTGAGGTACCTGAGGTATGGGCATGAAAATCCGCATTTGTACAGGAGGCCACTGATGAGGATGCAATTGGACGATCGGGCTCTGACTTTGGCGGCCTGCTGTTTGTCATCTGGTAACTCCCCACTTGTCAAAAATAGAAGGATGTCCACTGCCCAAGGGATAGGTTCATTTTGGAGGAAGTGGACCTCCAGCTGGACTGACGAAGTAGCCGAGTGGGCTAGGTATTCAAGGAGAACTCCATGGCTGAGGTCCAACTGGTCAGCCGAGGCTAATTGGGCCATTTTATCTGCCTTGGAGTTTTCAGACCGAGGGATGTGTTTGATATGGAAAGTGTTGAAAAGGCGAACAAGGGGGAGTACAATATCCCTATAGGCTCACATTGTGTCGTCCTTGGCGTTGAATTTCCCCGTGATTTGTTCGACGATCAGTTGGGAATCACTAAACACTCAGATGTGGCTCACACCATTGTCTCTGGCTAGGCGAAGACCTGCTATCAAGGCCTCATACTCGGCCTCATTATTACTTGCGTCAAATAGGAAGCGGAGAGCACACTTGAAATAACTACCCTCGGGGGCGGTGAGGATAAGACTAGCCCCACTGCCTTCTTTGCGCGATGACCCATCGACATTGAGGGTCCAAGAGTGGGGATCTTCTGCCTCAATGTTGAATTACCTAGGCGAGGGGGCTTTGGTTGGAGTGGGATTAGTGAATTCCAAGATAAAATTGGCAACAGCTTGTCCTTTGATCGTTGTTCGAGGTCTGTAGGAGATTTCAAATTGGCTGAGCTCGATGTAGACACCCCATTTTTGACCGACCTTAAGACTTAGATGTCATCAATTGAGAGCTCGGTGATCGCGCATGTTGTGCTCGTCCTGAGATCATGAAGTCTCGGCTGAGAGCCTTGCCTCCGGGCTTCAGAACCTTTTCGTGCCTTGCCTCGGTTTACGAACCAGGTCCTGTTTTCTCTGTTTTCTCTTTCCAAAGGGAAGGAGACGTCTTGTAGACCATCTCTCAATGGCCGTAGGTTACGTTTCGTGGTCATAGGCCACTTTTCCCGTTTAGAGACCAATTTCCGGTTTTTGGAGCCGTCGGCCGTGCGCCTCAGTTCGGGACCGCTTAATTACCTCCGTTTGCTCCAGTTTTTCGCGCACACCTTGTTTCTTCTCCTTAGAGGGACACTGTGGCCCGGGAGACCATCTTCGTGGTCGCACGCCACTTCCGATTCTTAATAGTCAGTTTTCGAGGCCTCCGGCTGCGCGTTTTGGCCCCCGAACCTTCGTTTCGCATCAGTGTGGGTTAATTTTTGGCATGGACCCTAGTTTAATTGTAGGAAGGTGATAGCAGGGTGGGAGACCACCTTTTCCCGGTCGGCCGATTTTCTTGACAGGTAAGTGGTCTCCCTCACTTTTGAGCCACAATTTCTGGTCTCCCATACCACCATTGAGTTGCATTCACCTAGGAGACCACCAATATGGGTAGGCCGACCACCTTTTCAACTTAAACCTTTTGACCCCTAGTCGGCCGACCACCTGAATTGGTCGGCCAGCTCTCTCATTTTTTGTCTCACTAAGTGCAATCTAGCTGTGCCAGCTAGGAGACATTTGCTCCATCCTCCGAGGTTTGACCCTTTTGTTTTGACTTCTTAAAGAAGCTTGGTCCTTTACTCTTAGCTTCTAAGAGAAGCTTGACCTTTTGTTTAGCTTCTTGAGGAAGCTTGACCCTTTGGTTTAGCTTCCTTTAGAAGCTTGGCCTCTTTGCTCCAAACTTCTTAGAGAAGCTATGGACCTCCTCTTCTATAAGAGGGAGTCTCTCCCTCTTGAGCCAAGGTTGAGATTTTTGTATCTAAAGCTTATACACCTCTCTCCCTATATCTCTACACTTGAACTCCAAAACTCCATAGTTCTTGCATTATTGCCCTACACCTCCAAGCACAACACCTCCACCATCACTCTAAGCACATTGGAGCTATTTTTTAGAGGTTGAAAGCTTGCTACATTGGTCCAGAAGCTGCTGGCCTTCTTCTCTACAAGGGTAAGTCTCTATTTCCCTCTTTGTAGCCTTATTTTGCGTCATAGTCTAGCTCTATTTGCAAGCATATTTAGGCTTTGTCATAAACTAAAAAAAGTCTTGTTTTGAGCTTCTAAACATGTTTGTTTAAGGCCATTTTTCTGTTGGGGGTCATCTACCCCCTTGCATGCTTCATTTTCTCTTGTTTTGAGCTATGCATTAGAGAATTTGTGTTGGCCTTGGTTTGGCCTTTTAGCCACTGAAATCCAGCAAATTTTCAATGGCTAACATGTGTTTTTGAGCCTCAAAATCAGAGAGGGGTGACCCTCTCACCCCTTGTTTTGTTTGCTAGCTTTGTTGGCCTTACAAACGAGCCCCTATTTGCATGTTTCAAAGCCATGTTTCAGGCCACTTTTTGTGAGTTTTGTGACCTGCATAGGCTCTATCCAGAGCCCTTTTTGCCATGTTGAATGTCTATTATGCATGTGTAGAGTAATCCTCTTCAAGGCCTTCCAAAGGGGCCTTTACTTGCATGCTTCCTAGACTCGTTTCAGGCCCTTTTCAGTGAGTTTTAGGGCACTCATAACCTTTATCTAGGGGTAGTTTTGTCATTTTGTGTGTCCATCATACATGTGTAGAACAACCCTCTCATTGGCCTTTCAAATGAACATTTCATTCTAACATGTGTTGACTGAGTTTCTGTGGGTTTTTGGTCATATTTTGGCATGCCATGTTTCTGTTTTTGGCTGGTTTGGTGGCCCTCATGTGCTTCATATACATGTAGTGTAAACCATGCTTACTAGCCTATGTTGTATGTTGTTTTGGCCCTTCATGTTAGCACTTTTTGGCCATGCCTTACACTGATTTTGTGTATATTTTGGACTACCTCAGCTCTATTTTTGGGTCTCATGGTCGAATGATGCTTATTTTGCATGCTTGTAGTTCAATATCCATGCTTAGCTTTGAGTTTCGAGGTCTATTACATGCATTTGCTGAGGTGTTTTCATGTTTTGAGGCCATTGCATATCATATTTCAGAGCTTACATGCATGCCATATTGTCATGTTTTCCACTCTTTAAATACGTTTGAGAGTTGTGCATAAATGCCTCGTTTTCAGACCATTGAATGAGCTTCATTTCCATGCACCTTAAGCCATCATTTTAGGCCATTTTCCTGCTGTCTTGGACCTACCTAGGGTCTGTTTGGGGGTGGTTTTTCCATTTGTGCATTGCTTTGTATACCTCTAGTGTAACGCACTTCACTAGTTTTGGTATCCGGGCCATCTAGCATGCATTGTGTGAGTCGTTTGCATGTTTCGGGACCATCTTATATGCTATTTCAGAGCTGGAATTTGTGTCATTATATGCCATATGTCATCCCTTTCCATGCTTTGTTAGAGTTACATATTGTGCCTTAGGGTCTATCCTTTGCATCCGTGCATGTTTGCATGTATTTCGGTTGTCTCATTTCCATCATATGGACACTGATGTGAGTGTGACTGAGGTCCACTCATATTGGTGTAAGTCCATCTCGCATTTGTATATGCCATTTAGTTCATGTGCGCATGATAGTCGTCGTAAGTGCATTGTGTATGCCATGTTATGTCACGTGCATTGTGTATGCCATTTTAGCCCATAGCATTGCGTATGCTAGGTTGCATGTTAGTCGCATTGTGTATGCCATCTCATTGCTTTGTGTTTGGAGTAGGGTTTAGTCCGAACATGGGAAACGAGGGACGTTTTGTACTCTAAGTGACGAAATGTGTCTCGATTCTCGGTCCCCGACACTCTTGACTGTCCATGATAGAGTTGTTGGCTTTACTTGCTTATATGTGCATTCATTTCACATCGAGTTGTGCAATTCGAATTCTCGGCCATCATGCATCGAGATGCGTGATTGGTGGCACAAGGATCGAGGACTACACTCCCTTGAGCTTGTGTAAGGACGGGGAGAGTGGTCATGCACACATTTGTTGAAAATACATTGCCTTTTCTCTCTCTTGCCTTTGTTGCAGAAAAACCAGAAACCAGAGATGGAAACTGGTCGGCCGACCAGATTTTCTGGCAGGCCGACCACCCTCTTTGGTCTCCACCACAAAGGGTGGTCGACAGGTGGTCGCCCATGCTAATAACTGGTCGGTGGCCTTCCCAAGGTGGAGTTTCAGCCTTTTGGAGCTTTGTGCAAGTTTCTGAGATCAATTGCAAACATAGGTGAGGCGAGGCATCGCGATGGAATTTACCGACAAGGCGACTCGAGCATGCATACACCCTTCGCCATCCAAAACAGAGCTAAGGTAGTCCATTGTATTTAGTTTGCATGCTAGTTTATTGCTTACTTAGTTAATTTGTTGATTAATTAATGTTGTGTAATAATTAGCTGTAATTTGTTATTTAGCTTAGATTAGCTAGATGGTTTGTACTATTCATTCGGACCCTCCGAGCGAGGGCACAATTGTAATAAGTGTGCGTGTGTGTGATGTATGTTTTCCAACCCCACGTCTTTCTCTCTTTTATTTACCAGCTTATGATGGTTAGTTTATGGCATGTTTCAATTAGCATACTTATGATAGCATGTTTGCATTCATTCATCTGTCTTGCATGTACCGGGCTCGGCTCATCATACTAACTGCATTGTATTTCAATTCCAAGTTGAATGCTTGTTAGTTGTAGCATTTCACATGCCATCCTTAGGATAGCCGAGCCTATTTCTAGTTACATTTTGCATGTGTTACATTAGCCATCTTAACATGAACTAGGATCATGCATTGATTACTAACTAGTTTCTGTTTTGGCTCGGAGTACTCGGTAAGTGTTTATGGTTTAGCATCCTTGCATACATGTGAGTGACTGCCATGATAGCATGCTTACCATGAGGCTATTTGCTTATGTGATATAACTGTTTGAATGCCCGTGGATGGAGGTTGGGTTATTTGAATCAGAACAATGCATTGAATGAGAGTTTTAAGCCCACTTGAGAGTGACAAAATCATGTTTTCTAAGCTCATCCGAGGGTGGCAAAATCCACGTCTTAGCCTACTTGCGAGTAGCACCTTCAAACCGTTTTTTAAAGTGAACATGAGATGTTTTGTTCCAATTCAAGCGGCCCAGTCTATACTTGTATGCTGTGTGCATCACGTAGTAAATCTAGGCTAACAACCGGAAGAAGAGCACATAATGTTTTCAAAACTCGATATCATGATTAGTAGAGGCCGATCTTTGATCGGGTGAGCGGGGGTGCTCACGAAATGACCTTTCCCAATCGTACCCAAGTTCCCGAGCCGAGGCAACTTTGGTGATGACGGACACGTGGCCTTAGGCAAACGAGTCAGGGTTTCCTAAATTTCCCAAAATAAAATATTTAGGTGGCGACTCTGTATCTGGCAAAGCAGTCCATGTTTGGCACTTCTTTAAAAAAAATCTATTTTCAAAAATGATTTGCCGGATTTGGACTCTTTGATGATTCATCGATCTTGCATTGCACTCTGCGAGATTAGATACAGGACCGTGACATTTGAGTCCTGAACTGTAGTGCGCCCATAATGAACAAAACGGGTGTAACGGCCCAAAACGCATGTCACAATTATCCTTAATTAATTATGCGATAATATGAATTAATTGGAGAATATTTGTTTGAATTGGAAAAAAATATTTGTTGGGACTACAACTTCGAGACTGAAATTGACGACCATAATGGGTTCGGAAAACGAAATTGAACACGCCTATGTGTTATCGGGAATTTTTAGAGCCATGTGGGAAATTTAATTGAGAACTGATTTTCGTCTGATTCCTTAGGCCATGTTTGGCTCAATTTTTAAGCACAAATATAAAACTAAAGAGATGGACCTTTGTTTGACTCAACACAAAAGAGGAAAAGGAAATCTAAAAGAGGAAGAGAGTTCTAGAGAAAACGTGAACCAAGGGGAAGAAGAAGAAGGAAAGGTGATCAAGCTAAATCTTCACCCATTAAACCATCCAAGGTAAGATTTGCCATCTAATTCCATGAATCTATGTTATATTACCCTTGACATCTAGCAAGCTAAGGAGTTTCATGGTGTTGATGTTTGTTAGAACTCTCATCTCAAGATCTTGGCATGAATTCATGAAATTCTTGTGCATATGTATTTACTTTTCACTTAGTTCTTTAATTGAGAGTAGTCTCCATGAATTTTGAGTTTATGTGCATGTATTATGATTTTCCATCCCAATTCAAGGTTTGATGCTTTGCATGAGGCATTTGGATTTTGTTTGGAAGTTATGATTTTTATTTGAAGCTAGAGATGAGAAATTCAAGTGGTTTTCAAATGTTTTGGGCCTTGATTTTCATGATTTTGAGGTTGATTTGGCAAAAAGAAGACCCACGGTTTAGCAGAAATTCGGACTGGTTTTTCACCCAGACCGCTCGAGCGGCCAAACAGTGTTTTGGCTACTGCAGTTCCATTGCTCGTGCGGCCCGGGCCACCGCACGAGCGGCCAAGCCACTACACGTGCGGCCAAACAGTGCACATTTTCCAATTTTGTTTTTTTTTTGTCTCATTTTCTAACTTCCGGGCCTTCATTTACTTGATTTTCACATGTCATTTGCATCCATTAGCATCTCATAAGCATGAAACAAAGTAAAGAAAGAATAGAATGGCATTAACTAATTGATTCGATGACAAAATGTGTTAAGGAATTGTGTTATAATGTTGGTATTTGTAGGTCAAAACTTGAAGACCGCACAATCGGTTTTGGAAGCCCACTGTGAGTAACATTTCTGTAAAGTTATGTTGATAAAAAATTATGTTTTAACTGTTATTGATACGCTATGTTTTCTCAAAGTGCTATCTTGATTCTGTGAACGAATATCCTATTTGCGAAACTAGTATGGCATCTACGGATAGTCCTAAGTCATGGGGGACGGCACATTAGTGCGGGTCCATGACATACACGTGATACGAGATCTCGTTAGCCACTTCATTGTGGTGATATGTGTTAATCGGTAACCGGAACCAATTCTCTAGTCGGAAGACGATATATGTTGTATCCTGTGAGATGTACCATTATGTTATGTTCTGATATGAATATTTATGAATGATTTATTTTATGAATACCTTATATGTGGAATTCGTTCACTACCCCTTTACTTTAATGTTATTCACTGGGCTTTAGCTTACTGTTTGTATATATATGTATTATAGGTGAGCGTTCTGGGAGTCAAGCCTAGGCGGAGTCTTGAACCGAGCCGCCGTTTTGGAAGCCTACCAGGTGTTTTGTGTGCCTCCGAGCTGGGGCTAGGCCTGGAAGGCCGTCTGCAAGCTTTGTTTTTGTTGTACACTTGTGGCACGTGCCTATGTTTTGTGCTTGTTATTTCGTTATATGTTATGTATGTTCTGTGTTTGTTATTTCGTTATATGTTATGTAATGTAAGTGGGTAAATTAACATTTTTGGCATGTAAATATTTGTTCATACATATGTACAGCTCTTTGGACTTATGGCATTTTGTCTTTGCTTCCGCTAGCCCCGATTATTTACGTTTTGTACAAGAAGGCCTGTGGTAATCTTGGATTACTGGCCGGTTACGATGCCAAACTTTTAGGGGCGGGTTTGGGTCGTGACAGAATGGTATCAGAGCACGAGTTAATTTACCCACACACGTGTCCATATGAGCTGTAGGGTGTCCTAGAAAAGAAATAGGGCATGGCATAAACATGTGTGCATGTGTGTGTGTGTTTTTGAAATATAAGAAACAAGAATTGTAAATAATGAGACAACAGAGGAAACACTATGTTGAGAATAAAATGCTCTATCTGCTATGGGTTCTATAGACCAATGGAGAATACCAACGCAAGGAATGTAGATGAGTCAGAATCTTCTAATGCCAGAATAGATCGGTTAGAAAGAATGGTGGAAGCTTTAACTGGGTTGGTGAGACAACAACAAAAGCAAAGCCAGCAATAACAGAGACAACCATTCCCTCCTCCTCCTCCGCCACCTGTTCAAATGGAACCGATCAATAATGATGACATTATCACTCTTACACAAAAATACAAGAAACTGAAACCACCAGAATTCGCAAGGGGTATTGAACCATTAAAAGCGGAGGCATGGGTACTTGAAACTGAAAAGATTTTTGAAGTGTTTCCGTGTACTGATGCGTATAAAGTTTTGTTAGCAACATTTACTTTGAAAGAAGAAGCTAGAAGATGGTGGATGCTCGTTCGAGATGAGAATAGGGATTTGACATGGGATCGATTCAAAGAAATGTTTTATGAAAAATAATTCCCACAATGCATGCGAGATAGGAAGGTATCTGAATTTGAACAGTTGAAACAAGGTACAATGTCGGTAGCAGAGTATGAAGCTAAATTTACTGAATTAGCCCGTTATGCTCCTCATATGGTTGATACAGATTACAAGAAGGCAAGGAAATTTGAGGGTGGCTTACATGTCGAAGTGCTTGACCAGGTGAATGCTTTGAAATTAGAAAAGTATGTCGATGTACTTGACAGAGCCTTGATGTCTGAAGCAAATATTGCTACCTTGAAAATGTCCAAGTCAAAATAACGACTGAAGGAGAAAGTAAGAAATTCAAGAAACAGAAAGTGGAAATGGTTAGTGAATCATTGACCTCCGTGAATGAGAATTTGAACTCAAGTATTGGTGATAATACAAAGAGGGGAAGTAATGGAAGTGTTGGTATACCCACTTGTAGGGAATGTGGGAAGCAGCATTGGGGCATTTGCCGCCGCGTATCTGGAGCTTGTTTCAAATGTGGACAGAAGGGACACTTGACCAAATCTTGTCCACAAGCCTATCCAAGCAATGAGAGACCTGTTACTAGTGGGGTTAAATCAACAATGACATCGAGAACAATCACAACATCTACTCCCGAGGGGAACACCTTGAGGCAAGGAAGGGTTTACACCCTAGTTTCAGAAAAGACGCAGAATATTGGAACAACGAATGCAGGTACGATTTTCCTATCTATTGTTATGTTGGCAATGTTACCTATGCGAGGGAAAATACTGAACATGTGACTGTGACGAAACAAATTAAAATTAATAATTAGTTTTCATGTTCATACTATGTCAGAACAATTGAATATGAGTTATTATGCTTGACAACTTGAATTATGATCTCTGAAACCAAATGTATCCTAGACTTTTGAAGTACTGGACTATGCTACTAAGGAAAATGACAGATTAAGGTCGTATTTGACCACTTGGAAACATATGAATCACATTACTAATTGAACTCGTGGACATTACTTTTGCTATTAATTGTAAGGAATGGTTACATATATGTTACTACCTTTGCATTAAACACTATGAAACTTGTTAATAGTAGACTTCGGGTTGAAACCTCAACTACTGGGGGATATGTTACTTGTGTACATTCTTTGATTGACTACATCGGTCTTACTGGATTTTGGGAAAATGTTATTCATTATGTATTTGACTGCTATGATATTGCCTTCACTGCTACGAGATGGATACAAGAACTACTTTGTCATGCTGAATAACTGAATAGAACCGTCGAGTTGTTTTCTTTGTATGATGTTACTCTGTGAACTACTGAATGGCTGCAGAATGAATAATAATATGTGACCGAGATTTTCGATTGAGATTGCGCCAAGATAAGCTAAGTTTGAAGGATCAAACTTCCTAAGGTGGGGAGAATGTAACGGCCCAAAACGCATGTCACAATTATCCTTAATTAATTATGCGATAATATGAATTAATTGGAGAATATTTGTTTGAATTGGAAAAAAATATTTGTCGAGACTACAACTTCGAGACTGAAATTGACGACCATAATGGGTTCGGAAAACGAAATTGAACACGCCTATGTGTTACCGGCAATTTTTAGAGCCATGTGGGAAATTTAATTGAGAACTGATTTTCGTCTGATTCGTTAGGCCATGTTTGGCTCAATTTTTAAGCACAAATATAAAACTAAAGAGATGGACCCTTGTTTGACTCAACATAAAAGAGGAAAAAGAAATCTAAAAGAGGAAGAGAGTACTAGAGAAAACGTGAACCAAGGGGAAGAAGAAGAAGGAAAGGTGATCAAGCTAAATCTTCACCCATTAAACCATCCAAGGTAAGATTTGCCATCTAATTCCATGAATCTATGTTGTATTACCCTTGACATCTAGCAAGCTAAGGAGTTTCATGGTGTAGATGTTTGTTAGAACTGTCATCTCAAGATGTTGGCATGAATTCATGAAATTCTTGTGCATATGTATTTACTTTTCACTTAGTTCTTTAATTGAGAGTAGTCTCCATGAATTTTGAGTTATGTGCATGTATTATGATTTTCCATCCCAATTCAAGGTTTAATGCTTTGCATGAGGCATTTGGATTTTGTTTGGAAGTTATGATTTTTATTTGAAGCTAGAGATGAGAAATTCAAGTGGTTTTCAAATGTTTTGGGCCTTGATTTTCATGATTTTGAGGTTGATTTGGCAAAAAAAAGACCCACGGTTTAGCAAAAATTCAGACTGGTTTTTCACCCAGACCGCTCGAGCAGCCTGGGCCACCGCTCGAGCGGCCAAACAGTGTTTTGGCTACTGCAGTTCTGGGCCACCACACGAGCAGCCAAGCCAACGCACGTGCAGCCAAACAGTGCACATTTTCCAATTTTGTTTTTGATTTTGTCTCATTTTCTGACTTCCGGGCCTTCATTTACTTGATTTTCACATGTCATTTGCATCCATTAGCATCTCATAAGCATGAAACAAAGTAAAGAAATAATAGAATGGCATTAACTAATTGATTCGATGGCAAAATGTGTTAATTAATTGTGTTATAATGTTGGTATTTGTAGGTCAAAACTCGAAGACCGCACAACCAGTTTTGGAAGCCCACTGTGAGTAACATTTCTGTAAAGTTATGTTGATAAAAAATTATGTTTTAACTGTTATTGATACGCTATGTTTTCTCAAAGTGTTATCCTGATTCTGTGAACGAATATCCTATTTGCGAAACTAGTATGGCATCTACGGATAGTTCCAAGTCATGGGGGACGGCACATTAGTGCGGGTCCATGACATACACGTGATACGAGATCTCGTTAGCCACTTCATTGTGGTGATATGTGTTAATCGGTAACCGGAACTGATTCTCTAGTCGGAAGACGATATATGTTGTATTCTGTGAGATGTACCATTATGTTATGTTCTGGTATGAATGTTTATGAATGATTTATTTCATGAATACCTTATATGTGGAATTCGTTCACTACCCTTTTACTTAAATGTTATTCACTGGGCTTTAGCTCACTGTTTGTATATATATGTATTATAGGTGAGCGTTCTAGGAGTCAAGCCTAGGCAGAGTCTTGAACCGAGCCGCCGTTTTGGAAGCCTACCAGGTGTTTTGTGTGCCTCCGAGCTGGGGCTAGGCCTGGAAGGCCGTCTGCAAGCTTTGTTTTTGTTGTACACTTGTGGCACGTGCTTATGTTTTGTGCTTGTTATTTCGTTATATGTTATGTATGTTCTATGTTTGTTATTTTGTTATATGTTATGTAATGTAAGTGGGAAAATTAACATTTTTGGCATGTAAATATTTGTTCATACATATGCACAGCTCTTTGGACTTATGGCATTTTGTCTTTGCTTCCGCTAGCCCCGATTATTTACGTTTTGTACAGGAAGGCCTGTGGTAATCTTGGATTACTGGCCGGTTATGATGCCAAACTTTTAGGGGCGAGTTTGGGTCGTGACAACGGGATTCCCTCCCGGGACGTTCGGGGACGTCTACAGTTTCTTTTGAGCCTCAAAATCAGAGAGGGGTGACCCTCTCACCCCTTGTTTTGTTTACTAGCTTTGTTGGCCTTACAAAGAAGCCCCTATTTGCATGTTTCAAAGCCATGTTTCAGGACACTTTTTGTGAGTTTTGTGACCTGCATAGGCTCTGTCCAGAGCCCTTTTTGCCATGTTGAATGTCTATTATGCATGTGTAAAGTAATCATCTTCAAGGCCTTCCAAATGGGCCTTTACTTGCATGCTTCCTAGACTCATTTCAGACCCTTTTCAGTGAGTTTTAGGGCCCTCATAACCTCTATCCAGGGGTAGTTTTGCCATTTTGTGTGTCCATTATACATGTGTAGAACAACCCTCTCATTGGTCTTTCAAAGGAACACTTCATTCTAACATGTGTTGATTGAGTTTCAGTGGATTTTTGGTCATATTTTGGCATGCCATGTTTCTGTTTTTGGTTGGTTTGGTGGCCCCTCATGTGCTTCATATACATGTAATGTAAACCATGCTTACTAGCCTATGTTGTATGTTGTTTTGGCCCTTCATGTTAGCACTTTTTGGCCATGCCTTAAACTGAATTTGTGCATAATTTGGACTGCCTCAGCTCTATTTTTGGGTATGATGGTCGAATAATGCTTATTTTGCATGCTTGTAGTTCAATATCCATGCTTAGCTTTGAGTTTCGAGGTCTATTACATGCATATGCTGAGGTGTTTTCATGTTTTGAGGCCATTGCACATCATATTTCAGAGCTTACATGCATGCCATATTGTCATGTTTTCCACTCTTTAAATGCGTTTGAGAGTTGTGCATAAATGCCTCGTTTTCGGACCATTGAATGAGCTTCATTTCCATGCACTTTGAGCCATCATTTTAGGCCATTTTCCCACTGTCTTGGACCTGCCTAGGGTCTTTTTGGGGGTGGTTTTGCCATTTGTTCATTCCTTTGTGTACCTCTAGTGTAACGCACTTCACTAGTTTCGGTATCCGAGCCATCTAGCATGCATTGTGTGAGTCGTTTGCATGTTTCGGGACCATCTTATATGCTATTTCAGAGCTGGAATTTGTGTCATTATATGCCATATGTCATCCCTTTCCATGCTTTGTTAGAGTTACATGTTGTGCCTTAGGGTCGATCCTTTGCATCCATGCATGTTTGCATGTATTTCGGTTGTCTCATTTCCATCATATGGCCACTGATGTGAGTGTAGCTGAGGTCCACTCATATTGGTGTAAGTCTATCTCGCATTTGTATATGCCATTTAGTTCATGTGCACATGATAGTCTTCGTAAGTGCATTGTGTATGTCATGTTATGTCACGTGCATTGTGTATGCCATTTTAGCCCATAGCATTGCGTATGCTAGGTTGCATGTTAGTCGCATTGTGTATGCCATCTTATTACTTTGTGTTTGGAGTAGGGTTTAGTCTGAACACGGGAAACGAGGGACGTTTCGTACTCTAAGTGATGAAACGTGTCTCGATTCTCGGTCGCCGACACTCTTGACTGTCCATGATGGAGTTGTTGGCTTTACTTGCTTATATGTGCATTCATTTCACATCGAGTCGTGCAATTCGACTTCTCGGCCATCATGCATTGAGATACGTGATTGGTGGCACGAGGATCGAGGACTACACTCCCTTGAGCTTGTGCAAGGACGGGGAGAGTGGTCATGCATACATTTGTTGAAAATACATTGCCTTTTCTCGCTCTTGCCTTTGTTGTAGAAAAACCAGAAACCAGAGGTGGAAACTGGTCGGCCGACTAGATTTTCTGGCAGGCCGACCACCCTCTTTGGTCTCCACCACAAAGGGTGGTCGACAGGTGGTCTCCCATGGTAATAACTGGTCGGTGGCCTTCCCAAGGTGAAATTTCAACCTTCTGGAGCTTTGTGCAAGTTTCTGAGATCAATTGCAAACAAGGGTGAGGTGAGACATCGCGATGGAATTTACCGACAAGGAGACTCGAGCATGCATACACCCTTCGCCATCCGAAACAGAGCTGAGGCAGTCCATTGTATTTAGTTTGCATGCTAGTTTATTGCTTACTTAGTTAATTTGTTGATTAATTAATGTTGTGTAATAATTAGCTGTAATTTGTTATTTAGCTTAGATTAGCTAGATAGTTTGTACTATTCATTCGGTCCCTCCGAACGACGGCACAATTGTAATAAGTGTGCGTGTGTGTGATGTATGTCTTCCAACACCACGTCTTTCTCCCTTTTATTTACCAGCTTATGATGGTTAGTTTAGGGCATGTTTCAATTAGCATACTTATGATAGCATGTTTGCATTCATTCATCTGTCTTGCATGCACCGGGCTCAGCGCATCATACTAACTGCATTGTATTTCAATTCCGAATTGAATGCTTGTTAGTTGTAGCATTTCACATGCCATCCTTAGGATAGCCGAGCCTATTTCTAGTTGCATTTTGCATGTGTTGCATTAGCCATCTTAACATGAACTAGGATCATGCATTGATTACTAACTAGTTTCTATTTTGGCTCGGAGTGCTCGGTAAGTGTTTATGGTTTAGCATCTTTGCATGCGTGTGAGTGACTGCCATGATAGCATGCTTACCATGAGGCTATTTGCTTATGTGATATAACTGCCTGAATGCCTGTGGGTGGAGGTTGGGTTATTTGAATCGGAACAATGCATTGAATGAGAGTTTTAAGCTCACTTGAGAGTGGCAAAATCATGTTTTCTAAGCCTACCCGAGGGTGGCAAAATCCACGTCTTAGCCTACTTGCGAGTAGCACCTTCAAACCGTTTTTCAAAACGAACATGAGATGTTTTGTTCCAATTCAGGTGACCCAGTCTATACTTGTATGTTGTACGCATCACGTAGTAAATCTAGGCTAATAACCGGAATAAGAGCATATAATGTTTTCAAAACTCGATATCATGGTTAGTAGAGGTCGATCTTTGATCGGGCGAGTGGGGGTGCTCACGAAGTGACCTTCCCCAATCGTACCCAAGTTCCCGAGCCGAGGCAACTTTGGTGATGACAGACACGTGGCCTTAGGCAAACGAGTCAGGGTTTTCTAAATTTCCCAAAATAAAATATTTATGTGGCGACTCTGTATCTGGCAAAGCAGTCCATGTTTGACACTTCTTTTAAAAAAATCTGTTTTCAAAAACGATTTGCCGGATTTGGACTCTTTGATAATTCATCGGTCTTGCATTGTACTCTGTGAGATTAGATACAGAACCGTGACATTTGAGTCCTGAACTGTAGTGAGCCCATAATGAACAAAGCGGGATTCCCTCCCAGGACATTCGGGGATGTCTACACTCGACTGACCATTGCATAAGTTTGTCGGACAACTCTGGTTGTTGTATTATCTTCTTTAAAAGTTGGTCAGTGAGGACCACTATGGAGTGAGCTTGGAAGTAAGGTCGGAGTCATCTTGAGGTTGACAAGGGCCAAGGCCATTTTTTCCAGCAATGGATAGTTCTGTTCTGCTCCCCTGAGAGCCCAGCTAATGTAATAAACCGGACGCTGTACTAAGCCGTCCTCCCTGATGAGGGCCGCACTGACTGTGGTGCTCAATACGGCTAAGTAGAGAAAAAGGGACTCACCCGTGAGCGCTTGAGAGAGTGGGGGGGTTGGCCATGCACTGCTTTAATTGTTGGAAGGCCTCTTCAGATTCGGTCGTCCACTCAAAAGCCTACCGAAGGACTTTAAAAAAGAGGAGGCATTTGTCCGTTGCCCGGGATATAAAACGGTTGAGGGCGACGACTCTGCCAGTAAGCCTTTGAACCTCTTTAACCGTTCTGGGTGACTGAAGTTCTATCAGGGCCTTGATCTTTTTAGGGTTGGCCTCGATACCCCGCTGACTGACCACGAAACCCAAGAACTTCCTAGATCCAACCCTGAAGGCACATTTCTCCGGATTGAGCTTCATTTAATACTTACATAAGGTTTCTAAAGTCTCTCACAGGTCTGCCAAATGATCAGAGGAGAGTTTGCTCTTGACAAGCATGTCATCGACGTAGGCTTCCATGTTTCGACCTATCTGATAGTGAAAAATGACATTAACCAACCGTTGGTAAGTGGCTCCGGTATTTTTTCAATCCGAAGGGCATAACACGATAGTGGTAAGTTCCTCTGTCCGTGATGAAGGACGTGTGTTCGTGGTCAGCCGGGTGCATCATAATTTGATTGTAGCCAGGAAGACATCCATGAAACTGAGCATCTGGTGTCCGGCCGTGGCGTCAACAAGCAGATCTATGCGGGAGAGGGGATAGTTATTTTTGGGGCAAGCCCGATTAAGATCGGAGTAGTCGACGCAGAGTCGCCATTTACCGTTCTTTTTACGAACCAGGACCACATTTAACAGCCATCTGGGGTAGTCTACGTTCTGGACAAACCGTGCCTCTAGTAGTTTATCTACCTCGGAAGCAATAAGAGCATTGCGCTCTGGGTGAAAGATACGCTGCTTCTGGCAGGAGGGTCCGAAATGGGGCTCGATGCTGAGACGATGAGTGCTGAAGGAGGGATCGATACTCGGCATGCCAGAATGGGTCCAGGAAAACACATCATTGTGCTCGGTTAGGAGGGTTGTAAGGTCAGCCTTGGCTTGGGGGGATAGTTGGCTACTGACCTTGGCTGTTTTTGTTGGGTTGGTGGGGTCGATGGGGACTTCGACAAGTTCTTCCACTGGTTCCCCTCTAGCTAACTCATCTTCGTCTCTGACGTCGAGTCCTTCGATGATCATAGTCTCCTTCAGCTTGACCTCTTTGAATGAAACGACGTAGCATTCTCTGGCCACAGTCTGCTCCTCCCTCACGGTGCTGACTCCGAGGTCGATAGGGAATTTCATGGCCAGATGGTACGTGGAAGTGACAGCTTGAAAGGCGTTAAGGGCGGTGCGGCCAAGGATGATGTTATAAGCAGAGGGACAGTCGACGACGAGGAAAGTGAGTAACTTAGTGGTCTGCCGTGGGTATTCTCCAATGGTGATGGGAAGATCGATGGAGCCTATTGAGGTCACCCGATCTCCAGTGAAGCCGACCAGTGGGGTTTGGAGAGGGGACAAAATTTTATCTCTGACCTTGAGCTGGCGATAGGCATTTAGGAAGATGATGTCTGAAGAGTTACTGTTTTCAACAAACACCTGTCTAACTTTGTAATTGGGTAAGAGAGCTGAAATGACGGGGGTGTCGTCATCGGGGTAACAAATGCCTGTGCAATCGGCCTTCGTAAAGGTGATGGGCTCCATCCACTTCTTAGGGTGTTTGAAGAGGCGGTCCAATGTCCCGACCTCTTTATCGGCGCTCTGCCAGATTTTTCTGAGTTTTACTCGTTGGGCCGAACGGGAAGGTCCACCACATGCCAGCCCGCTGGCAATAACTCTAATCTCTCTAACCGGGGGGGCAGGGTTGCCTTGTTGTAATGACCCCGACCTCTGATTAATGTTAATTCACACTTAATTATGTCTAATGGTAATTTAGGAAGGATTTGGGATTAATTTACATGTATATTGCATTATTTTTTTGTGTTTCTATCTATTTGCGATAAAATGACCTGTTCATGTCTTTAACTTTAAACTACGAATTGAAAGCCTTATCGGCGACCGATTCAAAAATTGATTAGTGTGTTATACTAGTTAGATTTTACGTGATTTTATGGTAGGTTTAATTAAAATTCGGTTCGGAACGATTAAATTTGATTAAAATAATGCTAGATTTAACATAGATTAAGTGAATGCAAGTTAATTATATCATTGCCCTTGAGTGGGCCACTTTCTCATACATTGTTTAGAATTAGTTCATACACCATTTTCAGCCTCTTTCCTTGCCAAAACCGTGAAAGAGAGGGAGTGAGGGAGGAAATTGAATTCATCTAGAGATTAGCTTGAAGAGTTAGAGAAATTGAAGGAGGATTGCATGTTTAAGCTTCCACACTTGGAATTGAAGACCTAAAGGTAGAGAATTCATCCTTTTAATTATGAATGTGGGTTGTTCTTGCTAGGTTCATGGTGAAATTGGTATTTAAGGTCAAGAATTGGTTTAAATGTTGAATTGAGTAGTAATTCATGCATGCATGAGCACATTATTAAGTTTTGAAGATGTTTTCATGAATTCCCCACATGCATGTCCATATTTGGGTTATAGTCCATGAATTCACCATGTTTTGAGCTCAAATCTTACATTTGGTCATGTTTTAGAGCATTAGATTTCTAATGAACACTTGGATGTTAAGTTCTTGCATTATTCTTGAAGCTCCTTTGGATTTGGTGTTCAATTGTCTCACCTTTGGGCTTGATTTTACAAATGATCTTCAAAACATATTATATTGTTGGTTTTCAAGTGTTTTCTAGAAAATTGGCCCAAAAGGTTGAGTTTTGGTGTGTTGGATTCTTGGTTTGAGCTTTGAAGGCAAATCTGAAAATTCTAGATTTTGGCTTCCTCGCTCAAGCGAAGGATTCCACGCTCGAGCAACCACCTTTTGTTCGGAGCTTCGCTCGAGCAAAGGAGTGCTGGCTCGAGCGTAGATTGCAAGCTCTCAGGTTTTTGGTGCACGCAGACGTACGCTCGAGCAAAGAGACCTACGCTCGAGCAAAGAGCTATGTCTCACGCTCGAGCGAGCATCGAGTAGGGATTTTCAACAACCAGTACTTTGGTATTTTTACAGACCGCTCGAGCGACCCCTCTGTTTTAGTAAGCTCGCTCGAGCGAAGAAAGCCATGCTTGAGCGAGACCCCTGTTTTCAGCAAGTTTTGAAAAATATTTTTCAAGGCATTTTTGCATCCTCATTCCATCCTAGGCATTCCTAGGCCATGTTTAAGACTCCATAGTGAGGATTAAGGGTTAGAAACACATTAAGAGCCAACGAAGTAAATTATGTACGATTAGATTGTGTGTTTCAAGTGTGTGCCTGTTATGTGTTATGTAGGTCACGTGCCACGTACTGTTTGACTAATCTGCTCCGTCTGTCTGTCTCAAGGCCAACTGTGAGTAGGGGTGTGCGCGGTGCGGGTCGGGGCGGTTTGAGAAAAAAAATATAAATCGTATGGTGGGTGGCGGATTGATAAAAGTGTCACTAGAATTTGCCATTTTCCTTATCAAAAACCGGTGGTTCGGTTGGGAAATAATGACGGATTTGCCTTGGCAGTTCGGGCGGATTGGCAACTTATAAAAAATATAATTCAAATTACAAAACTTAAATCAAAGAGTAAAAAAAAGACGAGAGATACCGTGATGTTAAGCATCTTGCGAAGCTTTCTTCTGATGCAGCAAGTGTAGCAACATGATAATATCAACGACTATGCCATCAGTTCATTACACGCATCTGTGGAAGCTACAATGATCAAATACAATACATAAAATTAATATCATTTAGGGTTTACAATATATTGTAAATGTTTACCGTTGAAAAGTATTTAGATTGAAAAGTGAACTGATGCAAGTTTGCAACATGGCCAAAAAAAAAAAAGATTGAAAAGTGAATTGGAATCCAACTTTATTTTGGATTACTGACATCTTGAATTCCCCTTATATTTTAAGGTATAGAACAACAAGCAAACTTAAGTAAAAAAGAATTTTTAGAATCTTATAAAACATGATTTAATAGCGGTGCGGGTCGGTGCGGTTTGGAAGAAAAATAGAAACCGACAAATTGATAAAAGTGTCACTAGAATTTGCCATTTTTCTTACCAAAAACCGGCGGTTCGATTGGCAAATAATAATGAATTTGCCTTGGCGGTGCGGTTTTAGAGGTATATGCACACCCTTAACTGTGAGTAATAACTTAATAAAGTTATGTTCAACTGTATCTATTTTTTGTGTGATAAAATAAGATCTGTTTCCGAAATGATATGTTCTGTATAATGAATGATTGTTCAATTTCTGATATGTATTCGTGACATCCTTAGCATCATGTGATATCTCTTGGCTGTTACCCAAAATCGGAGGTTTCTTTATGGAACTTAACCTGTCAGCACTCTGTTACCCGTACCGGAGGCCCCGTCATGGGGGCTCAGCTTCTGTTCTGTTACCCGGATCCGGAGGTTCCTTTAAGGAACTGGTTACTTGTAACCCTCACGTGTCTGCCTCTGTTCTGTATCTGCTCTGTTATTGCTAATGGATGTATCACGTAAACTCAAGCATGACTTATTATTTCTGTATATGATCTGGACCAATTATGGATTTGATACGAAACTGAATTATGATTTCTGAATTTGTACGGACTCATTCATTGAAACCCCTTTACTCTGTTATTATTTACTGGGCTTTCGCTCATAGTTTATATTATGTATGTAGGTGAGCCGGCGTGTGACTAAGGCCAGAGTTAACGGCTTTCTGTTCTGTTTTTGTCAGCCAACCGTTATGCCTCCCGAGGAGATTCCGATCGAAGTCTAATGCCATGGCTGTTTTTGTATTCACGCTAGTCTCTGTGATTGTTTTGTAAAGTCAGGTCTTGGGATGTACACTTTTGTTAATACTTTGTAAATATTGGCGTTCTTTAACTAGCATGCTCATGTATATGTATATATAAGTTTTGAAATCTACTGTCTCATGTACATTACCACAACTCATTGGACCTTGTCTATGTTATATATTTGCTTCCGCAGCCCTTTATTATATGCTTATCTGTTCAGAGGCCTTTGGTAATCCACAAATTATTGGCCGGTTACGATGCCTAACCTACAGGGGCAGGTTTGGGTCGTGACACTTGTGCTCGGGGTTGCTGTGGGGGTCGATCATTGCGTTGGTTAGGTTGGGCGGGTCGTCGAAGAGGGGTGTGTTGGTGGTTGTTTCTGGTAGGTTCGGTCCTTGGCCGTTGGTGAGGGCGGGCCGCCATGAACCGACAGAGACGTCCCTAGCGTATCAAGCTCTTGACCTGGTCTTTAAGGTTAACACACTCCTCGGTATTGTGGTCGTGGTCCTGATGGAAACGGCAGTACTTGGATTGGTCTCGCTGGTTAGAAGGAGACCGCGATGGTTGTGGCCATTTTAGGGGATAATCTCGTTAGATCTGATTCAAGACTTGCTCCATGGGGGAATTGAGGGGAGTGTACCATTCGAACAGGCTCGGGAAGGTCGGTCAGTATACTGAGGTGTTTGCTGTGTGTATTGGGTGGTTCTGGTTTCAGAGTCCTTTGTCTTCTCTCTGGGGGTAGGGTTTTTGGTTGTGGAGTCTTGTCGGGTGGCTAGGGAATCTTCGGCGTTCATGTATTTTTGGGCTTTGGAGAGGAGGGTTGCCATGGAGGTTGGAAGGTTTTTGGAGGGGGAGAAAAGGAAATCTGATGATCGTAGACCAGCCATAAAAGTCGTGAGAATGATCTTGTCATCGTTTTCTGCCATCTACAAGGCTTCGGTGTTGAAGTAGGTGACGAAAATGCGCAGCGACTCCCCCTCCGTCTGACGGATGTTAAGGAGTTGGGTTGCCGGACGCTGCTGGCGCTGGGCACCAACGAAGTGGCTGAGGAAGGAGTCACTTAGGTGCTGAAAAGTAGAGACAAAGTCCGTGGGCAGCTGACTAAACCACAGTCGGGCCGACCCCTTAAGCGTTACGGGAAAAGCCCGACACATGATCTCATTAGGGAATGCATGGAGGATCATGAGGGTCCTGTAAGTCTCCAAGTGATCGATGGGGTCTGTTGTACGGTCGAAATAGTCGATCGAGGGCATTTTGAACTTAGAAGGTAGGGGTTTGTCCTTGATGGAGGCAACGAATGGTGAGTTGGCTGTGGTAGAAGGTTTATTTTGTATATTCTGCATGACTCCTTGAAGCTAGAGTTTCATGGCTCGGAGTTCTGCATCCCAAAGAGGAGGGTTGTTACCATCGGAATGCAATGGAGGCTGAACGCTACTGGCCTCTCCCTCGGGGGTAGGTGCTTGGACCGATGGATGTGGGGCCCGAGGTGGTGGGTTCATATCTTGGGGAGGGGGTCGCAAGCCCTCCAAGTTGGATGGGTAGGATTGTTGGATAGGATGGCTCGGGGCTCGTTCTTGGTTAGGTGGGATATCTTGAGGTGGTGGAAGAGGCATAGGAAGGTCTCTTTGAAGCAAAGCATAGATCAAGGCTTGGTTTTGTTCGGCCAAGCGGTTGATGCTGTTGGTGAGTTCTGTGAAATATGGCGGTGGGTTGTTTTGGTTAGGGGGGTCGGCTTGGGGGTGGGCACCGTCATGTTGAGAAGCCATGGATCTAGTTATGACCATCCACCTTGGTGGGTGGCAGGTAGGGATTATCGGGAATGGGTCTCCGGCGACGATGAGCACAATTGCCACACAAAGCGAAAAGAGTTCCTACAGACGGTGCCAACTGATGATCTTGGGTGCTCCAGATGGAACGGGTCTGATTGATCCACGCTTCCCAAACTGTTGCCCAAGTGTCGAGCCCGCAGAGAGACCTGCACTTCAACGGGGAACGAGGAGTCTCCCAGCAAACCCTCCGATGATCTAGTTAGAGAAGAAAGAGAGTGATGGAATATAGAGATAGGATGGTAATGAAGAACTTAACCTTTTCTTTGTCTTAGAGGCCTGCTTATATCCTTTGCTCATCATTTCCTTGTCTACTCCGAGCCGTCATGTTGGCTGAAAGTCTATGTTCTAGCTTGCCTTGTTCATGATGAGGTTGTTCTATTCCGACGTGAAGGGTTATCGTAATAAATGTTGCAAGGAAACTCATTAATGGCTGATGTGTGGTGCAATAACTCTGTAGGATCTTTGTCTGCTGATGTGGCTGGTTCTTCGCTTGCCAAGTGTTTAGATGTCATTGATGCTTGGTGTAATGTTGGATTCCAAGAATGTTAGGCTTTAGTATTTAAATCATGGATTGGGCCTTAAGTGGTGGGCCATATCCTTTATGGGCTTACCCATGTCATGTTAGAAAATTGGTTTATATAAGGCATATTTTGGGCCGACTTTGAGCCCAAAATTGAGTGGACCCCAAACGTCTTTTGGGATGGGTCCGAAGAGGTGAAGTGTTTCTTGCCGCGTGGCAAGTCACACAAGGAAGACGGAATGTCAAAACCATTTATGAGTGAATGGAAGTTGACGTCATTTTCGGGTCTAACATTAATTTTTTAGATAAAATTCATTTGAATTTTTTCAATAAAAATTATTGTAGGAATTTAATTTAATTCTAAATTCAAATTTGGGTTCTTAAGTGGTTTCCTAAAGTTTGTAACTGTGGGAATTTAATTTAATTCTAAATTCAAATTTTGAGTTCCTAAGTGGTTTCCTAAAATTTGTACATCTTTCTTTATTTATTAAACTATTCAATTTGTTTAATATATATATATATATATTCAAAATAGTTTATATAATAAAGTTCAACAGGTTATTTGTGTTCCACAAACCAACGGCTACTTTTCAAAAGTGTTTGGAAAGAATTTTGTTCCATGTGTAGCGGTCGATAAAACAGTTTGAATTCAAATTCTGAATCTGTCCATGTTTTGTACCTATTTACTTCGGAAATACACCTGTTCGGGTCAGGTTTTCTTGCCTATATATACCTGCTATTCCAGCAGTGTTTACATCCGAAAAATAGTTTGATTTTTGACCTTTTGCTATCCATTTCCTTTTAGTGCATTATTCTTCATATATAATTTTAGGAATAAATATTCAGAGAGTTAGAACACAGGTTTGGTTCGCCGAACAATTTGTTTTGGAGTACTACTACAAATTGGTTAAGATCATTGTATCTTGGGAGATAGACGCCACTCAACCGTAAGCACTGTAGCAGGGCGAATTTGTCTTAAGGACAGAGTGTCAAACACTTGACTTGGTCTTTGAATTATTAATTTGGTTCTACAAAATAAATACTGTAAGTTTTATTTTATTTTGTTTGAATTGTTTGAATTTATTTTATTTACACAGAAGATTGTTCCAACAATCTTAAGACAGAATCGAATTTATTCTGTTTATAGAATTTTTTCGTTTGTTTCCTTTTCTCTTTCTTCTTTTAAGAAAATTATTTTTTGTAAATTTACAAAATAATATTCTGGTTAGAAAAACAAATAGTGATTATATGCTATTTGACAGATAGTAGTAATATACTGTCTATTTTCTTTGACAACTAGTAGTACGATACTGGTGTCATTAACAATTCAAAATATATTTTTGTGGAATTTTTTCAAAAATTAATTTTGGATTTTAGAAATTATTTTCTGAGTTTTCATTACTTAAAATTCTGTTTTAGTTTTTTAATTATTGAAATGTTACAGAAATTAATTTTTTGTGTGGAATTAATTTGGTTGAATAAAATTTTATTTTATTTCCAAATTAATTGAAAAATAAAAGTTATATTCTTATTTTTTTTTATTTTACAGAATTTAATTTCCTGTGTGGAATTAATTTGGTTGAATAAAATTTTATTTTATTTCCAAATTAATTGAAAAATAAAAGTTATATTCTTATTTATTTTATTTTACTGAATTTAATTTCTTGTGTGGAATTAATTTGGTTGAATAAAATTTTATTTTATTTCCAAATTAATTGGAAATTAAAAGTTACATTCTTGTTTTTTTTATTTTTTACAGAATTTAATTCTGTGAATTTGGTTTAATTTTCTGTGTAGTGTAAATTCTAATTATAATTTTATTTTATAAATTAGAATTGATGGCTACTGAAACAAATGCCCAAACAAGTACTACTGTGGTGGTTGCAATTGCACTAACCCCATCTCCTGTGGTGACAGTACCAATAAATCATGGAGAGAAGCCAGAGAAGTTCTCAAGAACTGACTTTAAAAGATGGCAACAGAAAATATTGTTCTATCTTACAACTCTGAACCTGACTCGTTTCCTCCGTGAAGATGCTCCTATCCTGAAAGAGGATGAAACTGACCGGCAAGTGGTTGCTGCGGTTGATGCTTGGAAACATGCCGATTTCCTTTGTCGGAATTACATCTTGAACGGACTTGACAACACATTATACAACGTCTACAATCCAATCAAGACAGCAAAGGAACTTTGGGAATCGTTGGAGAAAAAGTACAAAACGGAAAATGCCGGCTCAAAGAAATTTGTGGTTGGCAGATTCTTGGATTTTATAATGGTTGATTCAAAAATTGTGATCAGCCAAGCTCAAGATTTCCAACTCAATCTGCATGACATTCACGCAGAAGGCATATCTCTCAGTGAATCCTTCCAAGTTGCAGCCTTAATTGAAAAATTACCAAAAGGCTGGAAAGAATTCAAGAACTACCTCAAACACAAGCGCAAAGAAATTTCTATGGACGAGTTAATTGCACGTTTAAGGATTGAGGAGGACAACCGCAATTCTGAAAAGCGGGCTGGTAAGCATCCTATGGAGTCTAAGGCAAATGTGGTGGAACATGCTTCAAAAACCAAGAAACAAAAGTCTTCTGGAGAAAGTTCATCACAAGGCTTTAAAGGGGGGGAATAAAAAGTACAAGTTTAATGGCAAATGTTACATCTGTGACAAAGAGGGATATCGGGCCAAAGATTGCCGTAGTAAAGGCAAAAGCAAAAGAAGAACAAGCAAGAAGCCTGCTTAAGCCCATATGATCGAAGTGGACAAAATTTCCAATAGTGTAGATGACATCAATCTTTCTGCTGTTGTTTTCGAGGCAAATCTTGTCGGAAATCCTAAAGAATGGTGGGTGGACACTGGTGCTACTCGTCATATTTGTGCCGACAAAAAGGTGTTCACATCTTATTCTACAATGGACAATGGTGAACAACTTTTTATGGGCAACTCCTCAACTTCCAAAGTTGAAGGACAAGAAAAGATTGTTCTCAAGATGACATCAGGAAAGGAACTCACTCTCAACAATGTGCTGCATGTACCAGACATTCGCAAGAATCTTGTTTCCAGATCTTTGTTGAGTAAGAATGGGTTTAGGCTAGTATTTGAGAGTGATAAATTTGTACTTACAAAGAATGGGATGTATGTTGGAAAAGGTTACATGTCTGATGGCCTTTTCAAATTAAATGTAATGACCATTGTACCCTCAGTTATTAATAATACTACATCTTCTTCTTACTTGCTTGAGTCTTCAAATTTATGGCATGGCAGATTAGGACATGCTAATTATGGATCTTTGCGTAGATTAATTAATATGGAATGTTTACCTAAATTTGACATTGATTCAAATCATAAATGTAAAATTTGTGTTGAGGCAAAATTATCTAAAACTTATTTTCATTCAATTGAAAGAAGTACGGAACCACTAGAATTAATTCATAGTGACATTTGTGATTTTAAATCAATTCAAACCAGAGGTGGGAAAAAATATTTTATCACTTTTATAGATGACTATACTAGATATAGTTATGTTTATTTAATTCGAACCAAGATGAAGATTTGAAAACTTTCATTGAATATAAGAATGAAGTTGAAAATCAACTTGGTTAGAAAATCAAGAAAATTAGAAGTGATAGAGGTGGTGAATATGAATCACCTTTTGATGAATTTTGTAAAGAACATAGAATAATTCATCAAACTACTGCTCCTTACTCACCTCAGCAAAATGGAATTGCTGAAAGGAAAAATAGGACTTTAAAAAAAATGATGAATGCCATGTTAATAAGTTCTGGATTATCTCAGAACATGTGGGGGGAAGCAATACTTTCTGCTAATTATATTTTAAATAAAGTAACCCGAAAGAAAATAAATCAAACACCTTATGAATTGTGGCATAAAAAAGTACCATCCTACAAATACTTAAAAGTGTGGGGGTGTTTGGCTAAAGTAGCTATCCCTAGTCCTAAAAAGACTAAGATAGGTCCTAAGACCATTGACTGCATTTTCATTGGTTATGCTAAAAGTTGTAGTGCATATCGGTTTTTGATTCATAAATCAGAACATATCGAAATGCATGTAAATACTATTATTGAGTCTCGAAATGTATCATTCTTTGAACATGTATTTCCAAATAAGACTGGACAAGAGATTAGTAACAATAAAAGACCTCATGATGCTATTACTAGTCAGGATCAAGAACAAGAGTTAGATCAAAATAAGGAAGAGGAACCTAGGCGTAGTAAACGTGCTAGAACCTTAAAATCTTTTGGTCCAGATTTCCTAACTTTTTTGTTAGAAAATGAGCTTTTAACTTTTAAAGAGGTTATGTCCAGTCCTGAAGCTCCTTTATGGAAAGAAGCTATCAATAGTGAAGTTGAATTCATCTTGCAAAATCACACTTGGAAATTAGTGGACTTGCCACCAGGTTGTAAACCTCTTGGGTACAAGTGGATTTTCAAAAGGAAAATGAGAGCGGATGGATCAATTGACAAGTACAAGGCAATACTTGTGGTCAAAGGATTTAGACAAAAAGAAGGTCTTGATTATTTTGACACATACTCACCGGTTACTAAAATAACATCCATTAGAATGCTAATTGCCATTGCATCTCTATATAATTTAGAAATTCATCAAATGGATGTTAAAACCGCTTTCTGAAATGGTGTGTTAGAGAAAGAAATTTACATGGAACAACCAGAAGGGTTTTCTGCTCCAAGGAAAGAAAAGAAAGTGTGTAAATTGGTTAAATCATTATATGGTTTAAAACAAGCGCCAAAGCAATGGCATGAGAAATTTGACAAGGCAATGATGTCAAATGGATTTAAAATTAATGAGTGTGACAAATGTGTTTATATTAAAAATACAGACAAAGGTTATATCATTGTATGTCTTTATGTAGACGATATGCTCATCATAGGTAGTAATAATGATATGATTAAAACTACCAAGAAAATGTTGAATAAACATTTTGACATGAAGGATATGGGCATTGCTGATGTAATTCTTGGTATGAAAATTACCAAAACATCAGAAGGATATGCTTTGTCACAATCTCATTATATTGAGAAAATACTTGACAAATTCAGCAAAGATGATGATCATCTTGCTAGAACTCCTGTAGATGTTAATTTGCATCTTTCTAAGAATGTACAAAAAAGTATTTCTCAATTAGAGTATGCCCAAATTATTGGAAGCTTAATGTACTTGATGAACTGCACTCGCCCAGATATAGCTTATGCAGTAAGTAAATTAAGTAGATATACGAGTAATCTAGGAGTAGAACACTGGAAAGCAATTATAAGGGTTCTAAGATATCTCCGATTTACTCGTAACATTGGGTTAAATTATACTAGATATCCAGCAATACTTGAAGGATACTGTGATGCAAATTGGATATCGGATACTAAAGACTCGAAGTCCACCAGTGGGTATGTCTTTACTCTTGGTGGGGCGGATGTATCTTGGAAATCTTCCAAACAGACTTGCATTGCTAGGTCTACTATGGAATCAGAATTCATAACTTTAGACAAAGCAGGGGAAGAGGCAGAATGGTTTCGCCACTTCCTTGAAGATATTCTGATTTGGCCAAAACCGGTGCCTGTTATATGCATACATTGTGATAGTCAATCAGCAATTGGTAGAGCATAGAGTCATATGTATAACGGTAAGTCACGACATATTCATCGTCGACATAACACCGTGCGACAACTACTCTCTGATGGAATTATTTCCATAGAATATGTTAAGTTTAAAGACAACATAGCGGATCCACTAACCAAAGGGTTAGCAAGAGAGTTAGTTGAGAATTCATCGAGGGGAATGGGACTTAAGCCTATTAAATAAGAGTTACCACAACGGCAACCCAACCTAGTTGACTGGAAATCCTAAGACCTAGGTTTAAAGGAACAACCGAGTTGTGAATGACTCAGAAGGATCATTGGGGAGTCTAACTCCTACCCATTTCTATGATAAAATAGTGATGTCTGCAGCATTTTAGGATAAGTAAAACTTTTAATGATTCTTATATCTAGGTTAACCTAGTGGAGTATAGTAGGATACTCTTCATAAGAATCACCTATGTGAGTGTGAACTGGGCCGGTTCTATGAGATTTGTGAAGGGTTACAATTCTCTAGAGCACTCATGAAAGACCAGGTTGTTCAGGGCCAAAATGAACACAATAGTGAGAACTAAACTGTGTGTGGGAATATACTGTGTGAGTTCTATTGTCTTGGTTTACACAAACGGCTAAACAGTTCAAGACATCATGATTCACTATTTAACTAGTAAATCCGATAGTGTCTCACAATGGAAGGTTTAAAGCCAAAAGCTACCTATCCTTTGCAGAATATTACCAATTTCTATACTCTCTGTATTTAGATCATGTTGTTGCATTTTCTCTCCGTCAAATTCCATTCATGTGGGGGATTGTTGGAATATTGGTTTATATAAGGCATATTTTGGGCCGACTTTGAGCTCAAAATTGAGTGGACCCCAAACGTCTTTTATGGTGGGTCCGAAGAGGTGAAGTGTTTCTTGCCGCGTGGCAAGTCACACGGGGAAGACGGAACGTCAAAACCATTTATGAGTGAATGGGAAGTTGACGTCGTTTTCGGGTCTAACATTAATTTTTTAGATAAAATTCATTTGAATTTTTTCAATAAAAATTATTGTGGGAATTTAATTTAATTCTAAATTCAAATTTTTGGTTCTTAAGTGGTTTCCTAAAGTTTGTAATTGTGGGAATTTAATTTAATTCTAAATTCAAATTTTGGGTTCCTAAGTGGTTTCCTAAAATTTGTACCTCTTTCTTCATTTATTAAACTATTCAATTTTTTTAATATATATATATATATATATTCAATATATATTCAAAATAGTTTATATAATAAAGTTCAACAGGTTATTTGTGTTCCACAAACCAACGGCTACTTTTCAAAAGTGTTTGGAAGGAATTTTGTTCCATGTGTAATGGTCAGTAAAACAGTTTGAATTCAAATTCTTAATCTATCCATGTTTTGCACCTGTTCACTTCGGAAATACACCTGTTCGGGTCAGGTTTTCTTGCCTATATATACCTGTTATTCCAGCAGTGTTTACATCCGAAAAATGGTCTGATTTTTGTCCTTTTGCTGTCCATTTCCTTTTAGTGCATTATTCTTCATATATAATTTTAGGAATAAATATTCAGAGAGTAAGAACATAGGTTTGGTTCGCCGAACAATTTATTTTGGAGTGCTACACAAATTGGTTAAGATCATTGTATCCTGGGAGATAGACGCCATTCAACCGTAAGCACCGTAGCGGGGCGAATTTGTCTTAAGGACAGAGTGTCACACACTCGACTTGGTCTTTGAATTATTAATTTGGTTCTACAAAATAAATACCGTAAGTTTTATTTTATTTTGTTTGAATTGTTTGAATTTATTTTATTTACACAGAAGATTGTTCCAACATGTCAGGAAGTGTTATATAAATTTGCGTAAGTTCTCACAAAAATACTTAAGTTTTCTCATAAAATTGTTTAATTTAAATATAAATTCATATAAGTTAATCTATAAAAATTTGAGAAATTACAATTTGATGCAAGTTCTTACAAACATACGGAAGTCATTTCATAAAATCGCGTAATTTAATACAAATTCGCATAACTCATAAAAATATGTCGTAAATTCTCAAAAAAATATATAACTTAAGTCACAAAAAAATACATAAGTGAATGACATACCATATATTTTGCACACTTAAGAATTATTCTAGATATTTCCACTATTCCTAAGAACAGCTAAATGAACTATTGAATCAATTGCCTGTTCATACTCTTTTCCATTTACACCCTAATGAAACAACCATTATCAATCTAAACTACCGCTAGACAGACTAATATATATATTTTTAATGTTACTTAATTAGCTATTTGAACTTGATAGGGTCATATATGTGAGAACCCATATTTTTACATATTAAATTATTTTAGTAATTATATTTAGTTACTTAAATTTTGTAATCAACAATCCATAATCCAATTTCAAAACAATATTTTGTTATGAAATTCTATAATTAACTTTTAATTATTTAATTAGTGCAATTTTTATCTTCATAGTATTATTATTGTTGTTGTTATCGTCATCGTCGTTGTCATCACTTTTATGACTATACAAATCTAATTCTTAATATATATTATTCTGTATAATTGTTCTGTATAAAGTTTTGCATTAATAATTTGTATATAAGAAAATTTACTCATGGAGATTAATTGGTTCAGTCTCATGTCTTTTAGTTACATAAAATAATATTATAATATTAAAGTGACTCAAAATCATATTTATATATATATATATATATATAAAAGGTTATATATATATACTAATATTGTATTCGCATCAATTTCTATTCAATTCCAAAAAAAAAAAAGAAGGTGTCAAATTGCAAGAAAAGTGGCTGACTGTCACTTCTTTTTCCATGGGATGCTATGTTGCATGCAAGGCATGCTTGGTTTCCTAATTTCACACTCAACATCCCTAGAGAAGTAAGCTTGGCATAGGATGGCAATTCCAAGCCAATAGAAATTTTCTTTGCTAAAGAAAGGAAATAATAAAATAAAACAAAAGTGGCTCCCATATTCCCTACATAAGGAACCTCACCATCAGCCATATACACACACACACGGCTGTGAGAGAAAAGAAAGAGTGGAGAGGAAAAAGAGGAGAAAAAGAGAGTAGAAAAGAGAAGAGAAAGAAAGGGAAAAAAGAAGAAGAAGAGGGTACTTGGTGAATACCAATTTCAACTTAGGCCTCGTTTGGGAACAGGCTAATTTAGTAACTTTTTGGCTATTTGGCTAAAAAGGTAGGTAAAAAAAACTTGTATGTTTGGGATGACTTTTTGGCTAATTACGAAAAGATGTGCAAAAAGTAGAGAGAAAAGAGAATCTTTGACTTTTTGGTATGGGTTGTTGGCTTTTTGGCTAATTTAGTAACTTTTTGGCTAATTGGCTAAAATAGCCTCTTGCCAAACGAGGCCTTAGTTTGAGAAGTGTTTGTAAAAACTCTTGAGGTAAGAATACATCACCTCTATCCTCCCTTAGATACCTCTAACTGAATTTATATAATTTATATATGCAAGACTAAGCATGGTTAAGTCATAAATAGCAAAATAGTACCATGCATGCTTAAAATTTTGAATAGGATGAGGGTCCCATTATGTTATAATTTCATATTCCTTCTTGCAAATATAGATATATGGCTTAGCTACTGTTTTTATGTGTTCAATATTCTCCATTGTTGAAGTAATCTTGCAAGAGAGTAAAATGAGATGAGAATGGCTTCCTTTTATCTGAAACATAGATTCTTCTTCACTGTTTCAGACTTTATCGGATGAAAAGAGGGCTCTAATAAATTGAAAATAATTGATGTTAAAAATCTGTGTATACTGGAAGTATAGATAGGTGTTATACACTATGTAAATTTTTTATAAAATCATTGGAAACCATTTTCTTACCGAAACAAATATTTTTCCTAAGCGTCGCTTATAACACAGCAGAAGTAGTGGCTTCAAATAGGTCCCATTTTCTCTACAAATAGTATTTTTCTGCACGACCACTTGAAAAAGTTATATTTTTAAGTTACCTTTCAAACGCCACTGGTTTCATAGTTTTTTATTAAGTATTGAGAGAGAAACACCAATTTTTCCAAAATGTGACAGAATCTGTCTAGTTTTCTTATAAAAATTATTTGACCATCTTTGACTGGTTTTCAATCTTCACATTCTCTGGAAATATGTTCTAAACTCAAAAATTTAGCAAACCTTTCTGACCATGCCTCTTTTTGACACCGTTTGAGGACCTTTTTTATTTTTCGAACACAGAACACCTGTGCTGACGTTTTCATGGCCTGAATATATTTTTACTTCATTGCTGTTTGGAGGCAGCAACAATGCTGACTTTACCAGGTCACCGTTTATTCCATAAAATAAATTTTCAAGTGATTCAAATCGGAAAAGTTAGATTTTTAAGTGACCTTTCAAACGCCGCTGGTTTCATAATTTTTTTATTAAGTATTGAGAGAGAAACGCCAGTTTTTCCAAAATGTGACAGAATCTGTCCAGTTTTCTTAGAAAAATTATTTGACCATCTTCCGTTGATTTTCAGTCTTCGAATCCTTTTGGAAATATGTTCTAAACTCAAGTATCTAGCAAGCTGTTCTAACAATACCTTCTTTTGACACCGTTTGAGGTCGCTTTTTATTTTTCCAACACAGATCACCTGTGCTGGAAGTACTATAACTCACTGTCCCAGAAAAACCAGTTTTCTTCCAATATTTAATTCTCCCTTTTAAAATCGTTTCTAGCTCTGGTATTCTTCTCAGAATATTTTCCTAACTCAATGAACTAGCACCAGTTAAAATATCGTAATGGTTGAACATCGTTTGGTATGGGTTTCATATATTTTTTTTTTTACGATACAGTGATGAAAGAAGTAGTGTGTAAATTCCTAAGTAATTTTGTGATAATTCCTAAGACATTCTATCATATTTATTTTGGTTGTCAGACATGATTGTGTTGTGCTATATAAACATTATGTCACTGCAGTTTTCAAACTAAAACTCGTACATGCATCAAAATGTGAATTGGACAAAGTAAAGGGACACGGAATCGAACAGATACATTAAAATTTAAAAGTGATGGGGTAAGCCCGGTTTAGAATCTTGCGCAAGTGAGTTGCGAACCCTAACATGGCACGGGAAGGTATTTCGGTTCTTATCGGTGTAGGCGATATAAGGTTGGTGGTGCGGGTGTCACAACATAGACCATTCCCTTGGGGCAGACCGTGATGTCACGACTCGGGTACATAACCCTGGTGTGTGGGTATCATTGGTAATTACAGTAAGTAACATTTGAATATTTGACCAAGGGGGAGTCAGAATTGCTCGCGGTCATTGTTTAGCAGTTGAGTGGAAATAGTGCTTCGCGAGGAGTTACTTAAACTTATCTGATGAACTAAATCTATGTGACTTTAAAAAGAAAAGTGTGCATTTTCCTTATGATGAATCACTATCTCCGTTTGCCATTTATTTATCTATTGTTATTATTTTAATTGTTGGCATTTCTATTATACTTATTAAATGCTGCTTATTATTCTGTTATTACACAATATTTATTACTTGTGAGTATGATTATCGATGTGGGTATTTTCGGGTTGTAGTATCTTATTGAGCTCGTCGCTCATTGGCATTCTTATTGCCCTGGCGTTTCATGCCAGGTATCGAAGAAACCGAAGGAAACATCGAGGTGTTGGAAGGCAACATTCAACCCTGGTTAGCTTGAAGCGTGCCAAAACTCCATAAACCATTTTTTTTTTGAATTTTCTAGTTTTTCTCCAGTTCTTTTTATATTTGTGTACTAAGACAAAGTTTTAAATTTGATTGGAGTTGTAATTTAAGAACTTTTAGTTTCCGTGTTGTAAATTAATGGATGATGGTAAATTTGGTGGCAACATTGATGAGGATTCTTAATTAAGAAAATTAATTTTAAGTTTTAAACCTTATTATAATATCCTTAAAATTTTGGGGCGTCACAATATATGTGTGAGGTCTCTATCACAATTGTATATTAAGTGAGCAAACAAAAGATAAATATACATACATACCTTTAATTAAAAGTGATTATTAACCTTTAAACGAGTGGCAAAATAAAAACTCCCTACAAAAAGAGACGTTTTAGAGAAAAAAATCATTAGCCTTCGTTTGGCATGTTAGGTTTTTTGACTTTTTAGTTATTTTAATTACAAAAAGACAAAATAAGCTTTTTAACCTAATAAGATAATATATTATATCCAAACCATAATTATTTCATTTTTTTTCTCAAAAAAGTCAAAAAGTCTATCCTAAACGAAGCTTTTTAACCCCAAGTTAAAATAACCAAAAAGTCAACCCACATCTCAAACAAACCCTTAATTGATTTTAAAATATCATGTAATAATACTCTCACTAATTATCAAATATCAATATTATATTTTGTACTTTCATCACTCAACGTCAAATCTTAATACTCTTGAGGGTGTGTTTGATTGGACGGACTGGATAAAGGGGGATTAGAATCCATCGGACTGGAGTCCTAGGACCGTGAATCCCTCGAACTATTTGGTTGAATTAGATATGTATCCTGTGTTGTTTTTTTATGTGATTAGATGTCTGGAAATGACTATTTTTAGTGAATCCAACGTTTGGTTGAACAGACTAGATAGGATAAATGAACAAAAGACTATTTTACCATTTTTCAATTATTTACTAAGTAATAGCAATATTAAACACAGTTTTAATATTTTAATTATTTTTAGTTAGATTAAATAAAAATTTATTTTATTTTATTTTTTACACAATTAAATAAATTTATTTTTTTAAATAAAATAAATACAATATCAATAAAAATATATGTTATTTTTTTAATTAAAATTTTAAATAATTTTTTTTTTCAAAATAATAATAATTAAACAATGAAATTAAATAAAACATCAATTAACATTTAAATAATGAATTAAATAAAATATAAACAAAATTTTAAAATAAAATATCAATAAAAAATTATTTTAAAAAATTAAATAAATAAAACAACAATAAAAAGTTAAATAAAATTATTTTATTTTTAAATTGAGACATTTAAATTTTATTGAATTTTACTAAATATAATACATAATTAAATAGTAGAGGGTCAAAATGGTCATTTTACCACATAATCCCAACAGTAAATTGTCCTCCCAAAACTGTCCCACACCTTCCCCCCGGGATAGTATAATCCCCCATATGGGAGATAAGGAGTCTGGCCGGATTCCATGTCCGGCGGACTAAAAAAAAAAAAAACGATGGACTACTCACTCTTTCGGATAAGCAATCCGAACAGTGAATAGTCTCCCCCCTAATCCCCACAATCAAACATTATTGAATCACACTTTTTTCATCAATTACAATACTTTAGGGTATGTTTGATTGGGGGGATAAGGGGGGGATTATTTACTGTGCGGATTGTAATCCGGAGGAAGCATTCAATCCGCCGTTTGTTTTTTTTTTTAGTCCGCCGAACATAGAGTTCGACCAGACTCCTTATCCCCATATGGGGGACTATTGTGTCCTGGGGGAGGTGTGGGACAATTTTAGGGGGACAATCCATTGTTGGGATTAAGTGGTAAAATGACCATTTTGACCCTCTACTATTTAAATATGTATTGTATTTAGTAAAATTCAATAAAACTTAAATGTCTTAATTTAAAAATAAAATAATTTTATTTAACTTTTTATTAATGTTTTATTTATTTAATTTTTTAAAATAATTTTTTATAGATATTTTGTTGATGTTTTATTTTAAAATTTTGTTTATATTTTATTTAATTTCATTATTTAAATTTTAATAGATGTTTTATTTAATTTCATTGTTTAATTATTATTATTTTTAAAAACAAATTTATTTAAAATTTTAATTAAAAAATAACATATATTTTTATTGATATTTTATTTATTTAATTTTTTAAAAATAAATTTATTTAATTGTGTAAAAAATAAAATAAAATTAATTTTCATTTAATCTAGATAAAAATAATTAAAATATTAAAGATATGTTTAATATTGCTATTATTTAATAAACTATTGAAAAAGGGTAAAATAGTGTTTTGGTCATTTATCCTATCCAATCCATCCAACCAAATGTTGGATTCATTAAAAATAATCATTTCCAGACATTTAATCCCATGAAAAAATAAACACAGGATATATATCCAATCCAACCAAATAGTCCGGGGGATTCACAGTCTCAGGACTCAAATTCGATGGATTCTAATCCCCCATTATCCAGTCCATCCAATCAAATACACCCTAGTGAATCCAACGTTTGGTTGGACGGATTGGATAGGATAAATGAACAAAGGACTATTATATCATTTTTTAATTGTTTACTAAGTAATAACAATATTAAATATATCTTTAATATTTTATTTTTTACACAATTAAATAAATTTATTTTTTAAAATAAAATAAAGAAAATATCAATAAAAATATATGTTATTTTTTTAATTTAAATTTTAAATAAATTGATTTTTAAAAATAATAATAATTAAATAATAAAATTAAATAAAAAATTTATTAAAATTTAAATTATGAAATTAAATAAATTATAAACAAAATTTTAAATAAACCATCAATAAAATATCTATAAAAAATTATTTTAAAAAATTAAATAAATAAAACATCAATAAAAAGTTAAACAAAATTATTTTATTTTTAAATTGAGACATTTAAATTTTATTGAATTTTACTAAATATAATACATAATTAAATAGTAGAGGGTCAAAATAGTCATTTCATCACCTAATCTCAACAGTGAATAGTCCTTCTCAAATTGTCCCATACCTCCCTGGGATACAATAGTCCCCCATATGGGGGATAAGGAGTCCGGCCGGACTCCATGTCCGACGGACTAAAAAAAAACAAACGCCGAATAAAAAGCCTCCTCCGGATTACTATCCTAATAGTGAATAATCTCCCCCTTTATCCCCCCAATCAAACACACCTATCTATCTATGGCGCTATTTGGGAAGGGGGTTTTTTGATTTTCTTTTTTTTTTTCCTTTCACTAGAAGACAAATTGGTTACAAAATCAAAAAAAAAAAAAAAAAACAAATTCAAACAAAATATCACATCAAACCCTATAATTATTTCAATTTTTTTTTCACAAATATCGCATTCAATCACAAAAAACCCAACTATCTTCCAAAACAGAATTTTTTTTTTTCCAATAATATCCTACAACTAAAAAAAACCCACTCCCCAAATACCCACTATGTCTCAAAAATAACTTCTCGTCATTGGGTGTCCAAATCATAAAGAGAGATTTAGTCAAAACTCATTCATAATAAAATTTTAATGTATCGAGGACAAACACAAATTTTTTTTTAAAAAAAAATGTAACAAATATCACTATTATTAAAATATTAAACTTTAAAATAATATAAATTTTGATATAAATGTCGGTTTGTAATAAAATTAATATTTTTAGAATTCTCTTATCAAGATCTATTAAATAATATTCACGTTGACTATGAAATTTTGTTTTAAAAAAAATTATTACCGTTAAGATTGATGTAAATAATAACAGTAACGTGTTATTCAATTTGATAGTAATGTGTTACTTTGATAATATTATTAAAAAAAAGATATTTTATTACATACTTACTCAATTATGTATTTTCTCCGCACAGAGTTTATGAAAAAAATAAATTGTGAAAATTTGAACAACACTTTTATAGAGAGAGAAAAAGGTCGAGAGATAGAGAGAGAATGTAACCGTTGTAGAGAGGGGGAAGAAGGCGTGGCGTGGCGTGGCCTGAGTTGGATGCCAGGCTGGCGAATGAGGCCTACATACAAACACTAGAGCAAAAGTGCACCCAAAAACACACGCACAAAGACACACATGATTATCCATCACATGGTCTCGCTGTACCTGTGGTCCCACCCTCCTTCCTCAAGCTCTCTCTCTCTTCCAAATTGAAATGTTAATCATGTACTAATACAAATGGGACCATCTCTAATCATACTTTCTTGTTTTTTTTTTTTTTTCTAAATTGTTTTGAAATTTTGGTTTTTCTATTTTTAGAGAATCATTTTTAACAACTTTCTCTAGCAAATTAGCCATTTCTATATTTTTATTTTTCTCTAATTTATTTGAATATTCTTTTATTATTCTTTTTCAATTTAATTTCGTATATCTCCAACAATATTTCCTACTTTCTAATAAATTTTAGCTAAATACTGAATTTCTTATTTAAAGGAATCATCTTTTAATAATAAGGGATGTAGAAATTAAAAAGCTTGTCAAATTTTGAATTATTTTGAGAAGCACTAAAAAAATTAATAATTTTTTCACTTATTACAAGAAGACGTCTAAAAAATTAAGAGTTGATATAATCAAATTAAACTAATAAACTGACTTTTTTTACATTTCTCTAAACAATAATGCTAAAGACTATTAATTAGTGCTACCATTAATGATGTGGCAGTGGGTCTCACTCATTGTCACAGTGTGTGTTGTGCTTTTTTTATTTTTTTTTATTTTCCACCTCACTAGTGGTGGATTTAGAACTTATTATTTAGAGTTCTAAATCATTTTTGTTTCTCCAAAAGAGACCTTTTATCAATAATAAATTTTCTATCATAACATTAGATAAACTCTTACCACTATATATAAAGTGAATTAAATTAACAGTCCTTATAGTTTGGGATTCGTGTCATTTTAATATTTGACTTTTCAATTGTGACACATTTGACCATGAATTTTGAATTTTATTTCAAATAAAAACAATTAAAGATATCATTGCTCAATTTTAAGGGCAAAATCATCAATTTGATAAAATATAAACTAATTTGACCAAAAATCAATGTCAAAAAAATATTTTTGAATTTTAAAAAATTATTTCTACTTACCAAAGATAAAATTATGTAAAATTGATAAATCTTTTACGTATTTATTTATTTTTTATGTGTTTGGATGATGATCATGTAATGGGTGGCTACTAAGCTTTTAATGTGTAATCGATATATTTTATATAAAACATTTTTAGTTTTGAAATTTTTGATTTAATGGATTGGTTTAATATTGATATCAAAGTGTCGTCATATTTAACTTTTGAAAAAATAGAAACTAATTTAATGAAAATAAAAATGGCAAATTACACAAATAGTCCCTATAGTTTGAGGCTTGTGTCACTTTGGTCCCTGACTTTTCAATTATGACACATTTGACCCTGAATTTTGAATATTGTTCCAAATAAGGACAATTAAATATATAATTAGATTTTTCAAGGGTAAAATTGTTAATTTGATAAAATAAAAACTAATTTGACAAAAATAAATGTCAAACAAATATTTTTTAATTTTCAAAAATTATTTCTACCTACTAAAAATAAAATTATGTAAAATTGATAAATCTTTTAGACATTTATTTATTTTTTTTATCAAATTAATTTTTATTATGTGTTTGGATGATGATCATGTAAAATTAATTTAAAAAAATTAATCATGTAATTTTTATTAATTTTACATAATTTTATCATTGGTGGATAAAAATAATTTTAAAAAAATTAAAAATATTTTTTTGACATTTATTTTAGTCAAATTAGTTTATATTTTATCAAATTGACAATTTTACCCTTGAAAAATCTAATAATATTTTTAATTGTCCTTATTTGGAACAAGATTCAAAATTCAAGGTCAAATGTGTCACAATTGAAAAGTCAGAGACCAAAGTGACACAAGTCCCAAACTATAGGGACTATTAGTGTAATTAACCCAAATAAAAACAACCATCCATTACATGATTATCATCCAAACACATGATAAAAATTAATTTGGTAAAATAAATAAATGTGTAAAAGATTTATCAATTTTACATTTTATCTTTGGTGGTTAGAAATAATTTTTAAAAATGTAAAAATGTTTTTTTGACATTTATTTTTGTCAAATTAATTTATATTTTATCAAATTAACGACTTTGCCCTTAAAATTGAGTAATGGTATTTTCAATTGTCCTTATTTAGAATAAAATTCAAAATTCATGGTCAAATATGTCACAATTAAAAAATCAGGGACCAAAGTGACACAAGTCCCAAACTATAAAGACCGTTAGTGTAATTTACCCTAAAAAAAATAGTTTTGACAAAATTATTATAACTTGCATCATTAGAGTTGCTTTAATCTCTTTTCATATGTACTCACATATTTTCTTATATTATATATATAAAAAAAATGGGTGAAACATCAATAAATCCTAAAATAGGATCTTTTGAACCATTTAGTCCTACAATTTATCTTATGAATTGATAAGTCCTGACCTAATGTTAATTACATTAATATCCATTGTTTCCGCACGTGCTTGACATCAAATAGGGGTATAATGGGTTTTGTACAATGTGGAAATTACAAATCTTTCCAAAAAGCGCGTAGTAGGCATTTTTGGTTTCCCTCCTATTCAATCGCAACGTTTGAGACGATAATGGAAAGATCTTTGTTGCCAATGTTAGATCATTGATATTCCATTGTTTCCGCACGTGGTTGACATCAAATAGGGGTATAATGGGTTTTTTACAATGTAGAAATTACAAATCTATCCAAAAAGCGCACAATAGGCATTTTTTGTTTCCCTCTTATTCAATCGTAACGCTTGAGACGATAATGGAAAGATCTTTGTTACCAATGTTACATCATTGATATTTGATTACTTTTGGTAAATCCTAGGCCTGTGATGTTAATTCCTAATTCCATGTTTCGTTGATTCCACGTTTGAAAGAACCCCGCCAACCCAACCACATTGAAACCCCTTTTGTTTCCAAACGTCGATTGGTAGCGAATACTGATTGATTTTGCCTTGTTATCTGACGGTGAAGATGTATTCCAGTGACTTCAGAATTCCACTTTCGTCGCCGGCGGTTTATCTGTGCGGAAAATGACAATAAGTATCTGTTGCGTCATAGTTGTTTTATGTTGTTTGATTTGGCATTATGAGTTTGTGAAGCTTTTGTGTCCGACGTTACATTTTTTAGCATGTTTGGCGGTGGTTGTTAATGTCGTAATGTTGAACCGTCATTGGCATTTTGTTATGTGATTAGGGCTTTGGGGTGTCGAACTACATTGGAGACGTGGGTGGTGTAATGTTCATCGATTATTTTGTGTGCGGTATTGGGGGTGTAATTGTCCGTGATTGTTGTTCTGCAGCGTTCAACTTAATGTTAATCACCGATGTGAGGGGAAATTGTGTTGGTGGTGTACAATGGTAACTACAAGAAATTGGGCGGTGGGGAAGGAAGAGGGGAGGGAGGGGGTTGCACTGTCAGGACCCTCTGTTCATTAGGTGTAATAGTTGCACATAAGGGGTGGGGGTGCTAGTTTGTTTGGTGGTAAACGATGTGGTGGAAATGAGTTCCCTAATATCACCATGTGAACGTGTAATGATGATGTTAGTTTGTCCAATGTTTGGTGCGGGGGTGTGCCTATGACGTTCTGATGTTAGTTGTCACATTTGTTGTTGTTTACTATGTACGTCGATGTTAGGGGATGAATGTGGATGAGGTGTGTGTTTGAGAATCATATGGTGATATTAGTTATTTATTTTATGTTAATTTTTGGGTATCACTTTGTGCAATTGTTATGGCAATACGTTTCGCTGTGTGTCGTGGGTTGGCACTGTGAGTGAGTTTGTTAGATTGTGATGTTGATAATGTCGTTAGCCACAACATTGAAATGTTAGTGTTAAGTGTGTTGTGACGGTAGTGCCCACAAAAAGCAAGCCCAGTAACATCGACATCAATATCAAAGCGGAAGGAAAGGAGGTCGTCAAGCGAGTCTAGGCCTCGGGATTTGAGAATGTGTTTGTGGTTGAACTTTGTGTTAATGGTCTCGTTTGGGAAGTGGCTATTTTTTAAGTTTTTTGGCTATTTGACTATTTTTAGTAGACTATTTTAGTTTGTGTGTTTGGGAAGATTGATGAAAATATTTTGAAATGATTGTATTGGAGAGAGTGTTTGATATGATGTTTTGTTATTAAATTACCAAACTGCCCTCAGATCACCAATGTAGCAGCCGTTGATCTCAGCTCGGCAGAAGGCTTCACGTGGACGTACGGACTGCACGTCAGTCCTTGTTTTGTCCAAGTTGAATTTTAATTGAAATTCTAACTTTAATTGAAAAAAAAAACAATATTTTTACCCATTGTTATTTAATTGAAAAAAAAAATTGTTACTTTTAATTGAAAAAAATAATAAACAGACCTGGGTAACAAAAAAATAAAAAGGATTATTATTTATTTTAATTGAATTGTAATTTTTAACATGTACAGATAACAAAAAAAATATATGTAAAACTTATACACAATTAATTACATATATGAACACACCTTCAGTCATTTATTAAACCTGACTCATTAATATAATTTATAATTCTTTTGAAATTTCTAATTTATTAATAATCATCAGTTCATAATGAATTATATTAATGTGAAAAATACATATTTTTCTCCAATTATTTACTTGTCAATTAATTTGCTTTTTCAAATAAAAATTTGAAATTTACTTTTTTTTCCAAATAAATTTTGTGTCCATTACATTTTTTTGAATTTTTTTTCCAATAATTTGTTTTCAATTTCTGTTTTGAACTATTTTTCTTTTCCAACTATTTTGTTTTCAATATTTTTTTTTTGGGAGTAAATTTTTTTCCCCAAATAAAAATATTTTTTTTCTGTAACTATTTTGTTTTCATTTTTTTTTCAAGTAATTTTGTTCCAACTATAATGTGTATGCTCTCATTATCATAAATAATAAATATTAAATTGAAATATATTTTTGGCTTGACCGCAAACTCTTTTCTTTAGTTCATGTTTACAAAAAATTGTAAACATTTTGTCAAAATCTGTTAAAAATTAAATATGAATTTTTATGTTTTTCTACAAATAAAAAAAAATTAGCTTAAAAAGTTATTGAATTTGTCAGAAATTGAATAAATTACCAATAAAAATTATGAACTACATTTCAAAAAAAGAATGCAATTCTTTGTCATGAAATTTAACTGGGAGTCAAATGTCAAAGGTATCCAATAGGTGCAAAATTAAATGAAACTAAATGACGATCTAGTTAATTAAAATTTATAAGTACATTACAAACATTGAAGCTACTGCAGTTCGAAATAGTATGCATTACAAATAGGAACAGAAGTCCAATGGCTTGCTACGTGGGTCACATTCCATAACATAAAGAAAACATCGAAAAAAGCATATTTACAATAGTCCCAAACTGCGTATGTAAAACAAATGGTTGCGTATGCGAACACGAACTCTTGCCATATTCACATCTGTATCCCCAACCATGAGCCCATCATCGAGATTTTGTCCGCCGGCGTGAACGTCGGGCACGTCATCCAGCACTGATGAAACAAAATAATGTTTGTCGTTGCCCAAGGCAGCTATCTCGTGTCTACGAATGAAATTGTGTAAGGCCATTGATGCACCGACCAATAGCACTTGCACCGTCGCGAAATCATAGTTCGGCATGTTGTGCAGGAACTTCCACCGAGATTTCCACACTCTAAAAGTCCTTTCCACTACACTCCTCAGTGACGCATGCGCTTCGTTAAACATTTCTCTCGGGTTATCGGGTTGTCCATGTTCCCGAAATTGTGCTTGATGATACCGAGACCCTTGGAATGGTGCCAGGTACCCCTTCTTGTTTGGATATCCCGCATCAACAAGGTAATATTTACCTATAGTTAAATAAAATAAAATAAAATAAACAATTATATACACGTGACATAAACCCTAACTAGTACTGAATTTGAAATATGTTACCTTCTTGTGGGTGCGGAAACGGTGCACGCTGATTTTCAATTACTTCCTTAAAGATGCGACTGTCATGCATGCTTCCATCCCAGCCGCAAGAAATAAAAATAAAGCACATGTCAAAGTCGCATACAACTAGTATATTTTGGGTTGGATAACCTTTTCGGCCATAATATGTGCCCGCATCACGGACAGGCAACACAGCTTGTACGTGAGTTCCATCCAACGCACCTATACAATTCTGCCATAATAGAACACATCACAACTATTTAATTGAACACCGCATTGTACGCAAGTGTTCTTAACGACAATTAAAATTTTCTTCACCTTGAAAGGTATGTATTTGCCTCTTGACCGCAATTTGGGATGCCTACTAGTTTGAGCTTTGGTTGGCTTGCAATGCTGTTCAGTGAACAACTTCATTGCATTCAACGCTGCATGAAAATGTCGAGAAACCGTTTCTCCCGTGTGTTGAAACCGCTCTTGAATGCTTCGGTTTTGGTAGTCGGCCAAGGTATGTATGAACATGGCAACACTTTCTTCAATGTGTAACCCATGAGGTCTTTTAGGTACCTGTAAACCAAAATCTCGTCGTAATGTATGACATAACGCGTTAAACACATACAGAGGCATATGCAAATTTTCTTCACCCCTACCCAAGTGTCCATCAAATAATTCTTGAATCCATGCACGACTGGTTAAAATTAAAGTTCGACATGGGATCTTGTCCATGTACTTTACGTAATATTTCATTGCATGTCGTGCTGCTTTAACGATTACATCATTGTGTTGGTCCTCTTGTTCTTCTGCTTGCTCGATTAAGTAATCATCATTGTTTCGATACAGATTGCTACATTCACCGTTCCACATATCAAAAGTGTTGAACCCTACAATGCACACAACACAGTATTAATTATGTTGACCATGTAGTCTTATCCTTCGTTAAACTAATGCACCAAATAAAAAAGAATGGCAACACCTATGCATACATCCACATTTTCCTACAAACCATAAAAAATAATACAGTCAATGAAATTGAACAATTCTAGATACGAATGCTGGTATAGTCAACACAAACCACGCTTCGATGAAGCAATACTGCATAAAATGTTCGACATTAGGTCCGCATCCATTCACCCAAAAACATTAATATTAACTAATAGTATTGATAATCGAAGCTACCAAAAAGCAAAAATAAAGAAACAAAACAGCACAAGTCATGTCTACAAAACACCCACAATGGTTTTCATTTTCCGCAAAAACAACAAACCACAGTTCTTACAGTCCTTTGGAGGCCTTCAATGCTGCAAGCCAACCGACCACATTACCATCATCAGGCATGCACATTAGTATCTCACAATAATCTGCATTCTCCAAAGCAATGCAAGCAAAGTTGAAAAGAGGCGTACTGAGAAAGTCGGGTATAGCCATAATCCTCTGCATGCATGCCTCAATGCCATACTTCTAAGAGGCACCAGTTCCATGCCTGATCGTAAGGTGCTTCTGTGAACGAACAGCCTCGGATAGATGGTTGAAACTGTTTGCAAGCACTGATGCGCCAGTGGACGACTTCTTAGACTTTCCACTTGAACTAGCCCCCTTTTTACGCTTTGACCCTGGCTCCGTTTCATCTACCTGGATAATGGAAGAGGGTGGTGGTGAGTCGACAACCGACTGATATGGCGCAGTAAATGGCTGCAACCCAGGTGAGTTAGCAGAATCGGATTCACCATCCGCAATGTCCACAACTTGCTCGTCGGGCGTCCAATGATGTTTCCTAGTCGCGGTTGCCCCTGTGAAAACTTCCCGCATCAAATCTTCATGTTCCAATGGCTTGGTCTTGAATTTGTACGCTAGCTTGTTTGTCTACAAATGAGAAGAATAAAAATTAGAAACCCAAATTAAAGTTGTAAAGTAACAAACAACCAAATTAATTACGAATATGAATTGAACAATACAATACAAGTATATATATTCCATTACATACCGATTTCAAATTTTCCCACCATTCGTCTGACGCGGTGAACAACCCGGTTGACCTGTCGAACCCAATCCCAGTTACACCCTTACTGGTGTCCATCAATTTATTCAAAGCCTGCCACTCATTTTTCAAAGCAAGGTACTTGTTCTTGAACTGCTTCATGTCATGACGTCTCCCTGTGCGCTGAGCAAATTGCACTGCAATTTCCTTATACCCGACAACTGTGATAGTTGTACCTAGCCTACGTCTCGCTAAAATTTGCTCCCGTACACACTCTAAGAAAATTTCGGTTGATACACTATTCCAAGTTGCTTTATGTGAAAGATCAATGTAATCAGGCAACCCTTCAGTAGGCAACTGTCCAACATCTTTATGTTTGGACGGTGTTCGAGGGGAGGAGCATGATGCCGCCATTGAACTAATTACGATACAAGATAGTGTACACATTTTACATAAATAAATTAGAAACGGAAAATAGACAAAAACTTCCCGCATCAAATATCATAAGGAAAAATAACTGTGGAATGTAGGAGAAAAGTAGAGCATAATAAGTAATAAGAAGTTGCATTTACAGTAGTCCAGTTTTGTTACTTCAGTTACTAGTTAAACAAGCATCCAACGTACATACACGATGTTGTTACAACGTTTTACATGCGCAATAATAATATGATAATCGTTATCCACAACATAGAAATAATCGTTTTCATGGCACGCAATGTATTAAAAATTTGCACGATGTCAGCCCGTAACTGCATGACTTCGGTTGGGGATGAGTCATGGTCGGGGCTCGGTCTCCCTGATTCATCACACCAACCAATCCAGTTTACACATTGCTGATGACCAACAAACATAATTGTGGTTAGCTAAGGAAGTTCAATTTTGCCAATCAATGGAGATTCAAATAACATATTTTACACAACTCACCACAGGCCGAGGACAAACATAATATGCACGACTAGGATTTTTGTGGGATCTGAAAATCTTAACAACACAATGGCCATAGCCGCAAGTACACATTCGTCATGGCCATGTTGACGTGCTAGTGGACAGAGACGAAGCCATCCGTTGTTTCTTACTAACAAATATTTAGTGAAAATAGTGATTTTTAAAATTTATCTAGTACACTTTACAGATAATACAGGTTCATCTGTAGTATAAATATAACTTTTCTGATGTGATTCTAGCCAAACAAACATGCGTCATCTAAAGTTTGGCGTAGTCCGACATTATCATTTTAACTCTTAAATGAACCACTCAAGCAATACATATCACCTATGTTGTTGCCATTTATATTGAAGAGCTATGAAATAAATTAGAGTATTTTCACAATTATTTGAATATGAAACATAAGAAACTCTTAAATGAACCACTCAACCAATACATACCAATAAATTATATGTATTTATAAATTATAAATTGTAAACTACAAATGTATTCCAAGAACATGAACTGGTACATGGAAATGGGTGCATTACCAATTTAATATTCAAGAAAATGTCAACCTACTGCTCTAGTTCCTGATTCTTTTTGGATAGTGACCCCAAATTGAATTGTCCTTTCAATCCATGCAGGAATTATATGAGTCTCACTTACCAACATCTATCTAATATTCAAGAAAATGTCAACCTACTGCTCTAGTTCCTGATTATTTTTTGTTTTGATGCAAATCCCTCCAAATAGTTGACACCAACAAACCAGTTGAAAAACTTATAAAAACCATTACCAAACAGACTAAACTGCAGAAATTTTACACTAACTAACAAATGTTAAGGTTCTAAATAAATGGAGGAGAAAAATGGTTCATCCAGTTGGTCGTAGGTGTGGCGGTTTCAACTGAATTGAGTAAAAAAGCCCAGTAGGCTTATGCATTTTGTAAGATGAACACACACACACACACACACACGCACACGCACGCACAGAACTTGGTCATGGATTTGGGTTGTCCCAGAGTAACCAAAAAATATTAAGACTCTATTTGATTGAGATATATAAAAGGGCTATACAGGTTAATCGGATTTTCTATCAGGCAAGGCCTACCACTTGATGGAGCAAATTTTGCAAAGGTGACCAAGTTCAAAGCATTGGAGAGTAGCAGTTTTGGGATTTAGACAGTCATGACGAAATAGGTAAAATAATGAACAGAAATGACGAAATGAGGAAATCAGATTAAAGTAATGAACAGAGCATTGAAGATTCCCAACATGTTATTCTACCCTTAATTCAGATTAATTCAGATTAATTGAACGGGTTGATAGAAATTTTTTTTCCTCCATCTCATAAACGCAGATTCACTATTATGAAAAATTTGCTCCATCTCATATATGATGCACAAACACGGATGGACAGAAAAAAAATGGGAAAAAACACAGTGGATTGTGAATGATAATTATGGAAATCAAGGGGGATTACATCATTCTAGTTCGAAAAACTGGGGAAAAAATGGGGAAAACTGGATTGTGAATGATAATTATGAAAAAAATCGTTTTGAAAAAAAAAAAAAACAAAAAAAACAAAATCCAAACATAAGCAACGATTACATCATTTGGATTGTGAATGGTAATTATAGAAATCACGGGGGAAAAAAATGTAGCTCAACACAATGGTATTCGGTTGTTATGATCCATTTAACTGAGGCGAGAAAAAAATAAAATAAATTTGTTGTCGGCGATTTATATTTGGAAAAAGACGGATCAACACCAGATCGGCGTAAATAGCCACCGAATACCATCACTATGGGCCAAAACAGAGGAAGATCTTGTAGATCGGAATGGAAAAAGTTTCAAACCAAGTCGACAAAGGTAAGAAACACATGTATAATCGGTTCAGGTGATCTACCTGTCGTAGTTCTTCGTCCGTCGTGTTCTGTAGAAGGCAGAGCTCCACCGGAGATAGGTCTGCTAGAGAGAGATCACTCGTGAACTGGTGTTGCTACAGTCGGTGTGAGAGACGGAACGAAAGAGATGAGAATAGGGCACTCGTGTTTCAGCTGTGTGTATAACCCATACCTTTTAAAATAGTTAAAGGGTAAAATGGTAATTCCACCTCCGTTTCTAACCTAGTTGAACAAACGCGTGCACTGTTCACGCTTTTTGGCTTATTTTTGAAAAGAGGCTATAATAGTCTGAACCTTTGTTCGCCAAACACCGCCAATGAAGATTATGTAGAAGTCTTTGCTACTGAGGAGTTTGGCTAGTTTTAACATGGGGTTGATGTGGCCTTGAGCTGGGAATGGTATACACATTGCATAAGGCTTCTCTGACATGGGTCTGGAACCCATTCTCTTTCTCACTCTCTCTATGGTGGGATTGATGCTTATGCAAAGAGAATATGAAAACCGTTTTATAGTCCAGCAAAAAGATTCAGGAGTTGTTTGGGGTGTCCTAAATAAGTACACTTTTTGACTTTTTATGAAATATGGGTTGGATATGGGTTGGGTTTGAAATAATGTGATAGAGAGGTGATGTGAGTTAAATAAGATGATGTGACTTAAATAAGATAGTGACTTTTTGACTTTTTAGATTTTTTTGAGGATGCCAAACTTAGCCTCAATATCTCTCTATAGCTAGTGTTAACCTGCTATGTTTGAAGGTGATGAAAAAAAGTCAAACATTAGTAAATCCGATGTTAACCATAAACAAATGTAACCCTACCATTGCGAAACACTCTTCCCAAATCACCTCTTAATGGAAATGTTGCATACATTACTCCTCCAAATCCCACTAGTCAAAGTAAATCCAAAAGGAATCTCATATCAAGGGCAAAATTGTAAACTTCAACATCACCAAATCAAATAAATACTCATTACTAAATTAAATAGGACTAAATGATTCATAAGAAAAAACACAGGACTAATTAGATCAACATTTCCTCTCATAGTGTCATTTTGGGAACATAGTAAAAAGTCACGTTTTTGGACAAAATGTCCAAAAATGCAAGTGCCAAAAATGCCAGAAAATTGGTTTGGCAAGTGCTAAAAACGTAGGTGTAAAATTACAAATTAGAGTCTATGAAAAGAAAATTAAAAAAAAAATTTCTTATGTTGGGTAATAATATTTTGGTGATTTTAATTTGATTTGACACCATAAATAAATATTAAACTAAAAAGTAAAAAGTTAACTTTTTACCAACTTCTCAAATCACTTTTCAAAAAGCTAAAAAGTTTGGTAAAAAATCAAAAATTAATTTTTTACCAACTTTCCAAAACACCCCATAGGATTTATTGATAAATTTTCTTTAAAAAAAATTATAGTATTTTCTTATACTCAATTATAGCATTTTCCATCAAAGTAACATAAAATGACACCAAATTTAAGGTTACGTTTGTATAGCTTTAATCATAAAAATATATATTTTTATTTTCAAAGAAAGTCCTAAAGCATCTAATCAAGATCCCTTTCTTGAATTTTTTTCCTTATATTTTTTATTTGCAGGGTCATCGGATCTATTTTTAGGTCTAATTTTAATAATTCGAACCGTTTAAATTTTAAAATTTGTTCAGTATATTATACTTGTAAAAAATTAAATTGATCGGATATCAGAAAGCATGTGTTCGGAAAACTATTTATTAAATTCTTTAAAAAAATAGTTTTTAGTTCGAATTTTTTGAACACATATTTTCTGATATTCGATCAATTTAATTTTTTACAAGTATAATATATTGAATAAATTTTAAAATATGAACAATTTAAATTATCAAAATTAAGCCTAAAAATAGACCTAACGACTCTACAAATAAGAAATGAAGTAAAAAAATGCAAGGAGGGCTCATGATTCTAAAGCATCATCCATAAGCATATTTTCCATTTTCCAACCCCATGGTCCCATTCACTCTCCACTCTTAAAAGACACTCTCCAGTCCATTCCCCCAAGCTTCAGAGACTCATCAGACAGCGAGAGAGAGAGAGAGAGAGAGAAACAGAGAAACAGAGAGTTTTTTAGAGAGAGAGAGTAGTAGAAGAAGAAGAAGATGTCGAAGGAAGTGAGCGAAGGACATGCCAACCATGGCAAAGACTACGTCGACCCACCACCAGCACCACTCATTGACATGGCGGAGCTCCAGCTCTGGTCCTTCTACAGAGCCATCATCGCCGAGTTCATCGCCACCCTCCTCTTCCTCTACATCACCATCGCCACCGTCATCGGCCACAAAAAACAAACCGGCCCCTGTGACGGCGTCGGCATCCTCGGCATCGCCTGGTCCTTCGGCGGCATGATCTTCGTCCTCGTCTACTGCACTGCCGGCATCTCCGGTAAACAACACAACAAATATCTAAAACATCATCAAATTTAGAAATGGTAAACGAACCAAACAGCTCGAGTTGGACTCGTGTTCGACGACTCGTTAAAAAGCTTGTTTGACTTCAGTTCGTTAAGTAAATAAATCTCAAGTTTGAACACGTTTTCGTTTATGAACTCCTTAAAATTTTAAAACCAAACTTAAATTTCTTCGGCTGTTTAAAACTATATAAAAAATATCAAATTATTTAAGTTCGATTTGACAAAAACCGGTTTAAGATCGACTTCTTAATCAAATCTCTTATTTCCTCACAATAATTTTCTTAACTTTGTTTTGGATTTTCTTACAGGTGGTCACATAAACCCGGCGGTGACATTTGGGTTGTTCTTGGCGAGGAAGGTGTCGCTGATCAGAGCATTGGCTTACATGATAGCGCAGTGTTTGGGTGCGATCTGTGGAGTTGGGTTAGTTAAGGCCTTCATGAAATCTTCCTACAACTCGCTCGGTGGTGGTGCGAACTCAGTTGCTCATGGGTACAACAAAGGCACTGCTCTTGGTGCTGAGATCATCGGTACTTTCGTCCTCGTTTACACTGTTTTCGCAGCCACTGATCCCAAGAGAAGTGCTCGTGACTCTCATGTCCCTGTAAGTAGTAGTGACCCAGATCAGATCATGGGACCTAAAAATTTGTACCCATTTGTTGTTTTATGAGATTTTTTGGTTTTTTGAATCTGAATTTGTGTTTTTGGGTTAGGTTTTGGCTCCTTTGCCTATCGGGTTTGCGGTGTTTATGGTTCATTTGGCGACCATTCCAATTACGGGTACTGGTATCAACCCCGCTAGGAGCTTTGGAGCTGCTGTGATTTACAACAACAAACATATCTGGGATGAACATGTAAGTTTCATCTTTTTGTTAATTGCAAAGTAGTCCCTAGAGTATGTCTTATGTTACACTCTACTCCCTAATAGAAAGTTTAAACATACAAAAATCTATGTCTTATGTTAATCACAACTCTCTCACTTGAGTGGTCCTATCCATGTAAAAGAGTTGTTCGGTTATGTGATTGATTTATGTGTAACCAAGTAGAGAAGTTGATACTTCAGTCATTCTAATTTGGTGTTTAAAATATGAAAAATGATATATTAAATTTAATTTCTAGACTTGGTGATTTGTTAGTAAGAGAATTAGTTGATAATTAAAGAATATTTAATGAACAATTAATTATTTTTTTAAAATTCATGTGTATGTTTAAGGGTTCTTGCAAAATTAAAAAAAAAAAATATCAAAATAAAATAATTAAAAAGATTGGGTAGTCTTGGTTTTATTTTTAATGTATTGATGTTGTGTTTTACTGATATGTGGGTTGATATGTATATGTATGTATTTGGTGATGGACAGTGGATCTTCTGGGTTGGTCCATTTGTGGGAGCATTAGCAGCAGCGGCATACCACCAGTACATTTTGAGGGCAGCGGCCATCAAAGCTTTGGGATCCTTCCGAAGCAACCCTACCAACTAAGAGACAGACAGAGACAGAGACAGAGACAGAGAGAGCCTCACAAGAACCAAAATTATTAATTTATTTGATCTCTTCTTCATGTTCTTCTCAGCTCTATTTGTTTGTGTATTGTGTGTATGAAATGATGATGATGGTTGTTGTTGATGATGAGCTCTTCTTTCTTTTTCTTTTTTTTTTTCTTTTTTTTTTCTCGTATTTATCTACATATAATTTAATCCTTTTGTTGTTTGTTAGCTTTTCTGATTTTGTATTTAATGTAGTGGTGGTGTTGTTTCTTTCACTCCCTCTCTCTCTCTCTCTCTCTCTCAGTGGTGGTGTTGTTTCTTTCACTCCCTCTCTCCCTCTCTCTCTCTCTCTCTCTCTCCCATGGCTTCCTCTTTATCTTCAAGTGAAATTCAAGCAGAAGTTTAAGATCATCACAACCCACCAACCACCCTCCACGTTAGTGGATAAATAAAGAGTAGGATTTGATTAAAATTTATATAGTCTCCGTTTGGTAAATGGGTTGATTTTTTTAATTATTTTAATTTGGATTAAAAAATTTAGTTTGGAAAGAATTTTGTAACTTTTTTGATTTTTTTTTATGAGAGAAGAGTGTAATAATTATGAGTTGGATGTAATGATATGTTTATTGTGTTTAAAAGAATTTATTTTGTCTTTTGTGATTATTTTAATCACAAATTAATTTGTCAAACACCACCATAATAATTTTATATGCATTCATTAAAGATTCACGTAAAAAAAAAAAAAAATAAAATTTGATGAAATTCATCTCGAGGCATGTGGGATTTTACTTGCAAGTAAAATCTATGTTAGATGGGCAAATAAAGAGAGATGGGTAAATAAAGAGAAATGTTAGGAGTTATGAAAGAATTTTCATGATATAAATAAAACTTTGATGTGGACCTGGCACTGGTTATGCCCCCATGAGCCAATGGACAGTGTCATGCCCCCATGAGCCAATGGACTTGTCCAACGTCATGGAATCTTCACCAGCAACATATCCATCATTTATCTACAATTCTTTTTTTTTTGTTAAAAATCCATCATTTATCTATAATTCTCTTTTTTGTTAAAATTTATTTATTTATAATTAAAAAAAGAAAAATAGATTCATAGCGTATTTATTAATTAAGACTTAAATTTAGGCATATCATTCATCTATAATTTCTTTTAAAGTAAAAGAAAAATAGAAAAAAAATTGCATAATGCAAGAATAAGATTTTATTTTATTTATTTTTGTATTTTTATACTATTTACATTAATTTGGATATGTTAAGCCTTATTAAAAGAAAATGTAATATAATTATAATAATATTGTAAGGATTGTTGGTATTTTTTCAAGTTAGTGTAATTTATCAAAACAAAAGCAACCCATAAAACAGTGACGCGTAGCCTAGAGGGGAGCTCGAAGGAGTGGAATGGGCTACAAAGGTGCGTGTCGTGTGTTGTGTGGCTTAGTTACGTGGCTTAGTCATGGTATTGGTTTTAAAAATTTTATTAAATGTTTTATATAGGTGTGAGATATACATTATATGAGTCTTATATAAATTTTATATGTGAGATATTTAATAAAAATTTTAATAGAATTTTTAAGAATGTTTGGTAAAAGTTTTTTTTTAGTTTTTTAGGCTAACATTTATAAAATGACAAAATAAGGTAAAATAATTAATAAGATAAAATATTATGTCAAATTCATAATTATTTTACTTTTTTTCTTACAAACATTATATTTAATTACAAAAAAATTTATCTTCTCAAATATAAAAATTTTAACCTACTAAAATAATTAAAAACCTATTAAAATAATAACTTCACAAACACCCATCAGGGTTGGTTTAAGATGATCTAAATAAAAATATATTTTTTAACTTTTTATAAAATATAAATTGGATATGAGTTAAATTTAAAACGATAAAATAAAAAAATTATATAATTTAAATAAAATAATTTAATTTAAATAAAATAATAATTTTTTAATTTTTTTAAGTTAGGACAAATAAGACTTTAATATTTTTGTTGTGTGACTCCCTCCTCACTCAGTCACAAAAGCAGTGGTGTCTGAAATACTGGCACATGGACAGGTGTTTGACTCCTTTACGACTACAAGACAAACCAATATGAGTACCCCCTCAAAATCCCCCAAAGCCCGAAAAAAAAACAACATTACCTATCACGTGGCAAAAGGGGTGAGGGGGTGACCCCCAAAAGGGGTCCCAAGTATTATTAAAAAAAAAAAACATACAAATGCTAATCCAACCCCAACACCCACGTTAACCCTATGGCACCCCAACCTCTCTCATGGTGGAGAGTCACGGCACCTGACATTTGCATGTTTTTTTTTTAGGCTTTGGAAGTTTATTACAACTTTTACTTGTAATTTATGAAAATTGATAATATTACATATATTAATTAGTATATTAATATTAATTATGATATTATTATTAATTCTATTTGTTATATAAATTATAAATACTAATTTTTTTTAAATTATATCACATCATTAATTAATATACTAATTAATACATATAATATTATTCTATGAAAATAATTATTTATAAAGAAGAGGCAGACGCATTTAACTTTTACTATTTAATTATTATTTTTTAACTTGTTAGAAATTATACTAAACAAATTTGTAATTTTCTGAAAGTACTAAAAATTACTGGTGAGAAGTGGAGTGAAAAATTTATGAGGTATTTTCCATAATAAAAAAATAACATTACTTAGGTAGTACTCTCAATAAAAAAAAAAAAAAAAACACACTATGTTGTGTTTAAATCACATATTTGAATAAAAAAAATAATAATAAATGAAATATATATATTTTTCTTTTTCTTTTTAAAATGTGTCTTCTTGTAACTCTCTAACGACCTAACCAAAAAAAAAATTTGAATCAATAGTCTCCCCTCAATTTTTTTATACTAAAGGTGGGGCAGGGGTCCGCTTATCCTGGTTGCTGCAAAAGCCAAAGAGGTAAAAAGATATATGCATCAGTCTCGTCTTTTAACCAAAGTTGATTACTTTTTCTTTGGGAGCTATTATTCAATGTATTTGGTTGAATTTAATTTTTTAAAAATTTAATTTTTAATTTTTTATTTTTAGTAAATATTTTTAAAATTTTAAATAATTCTTTTATTTTACTTTTTTAAATACACTTTACTTAAATATATCTAAATAATAAAATATTTATAAAAAAAATATTTTAAAAAATTAATAAATACATAAAAATATGAAAAATGTATTAAATTTTTATATTTTTTTCCATTTTTGATATTTAGTGAATTTCTTAAATATCTTTTTTATAAATATTATACTTTTTAAGTGTATTTATATTAAGTGTATCTAAAAATTTAAAAATTACTTAAAATATTAAAAAAAATTCAGTGAAAATATAAAACACAAAAAATAAAAAAATAAAATTTTGTAAAAAATAAATTTTAAAAACTAAAACCAAACAGAGTGATTATAATAACACAGTTGCAGAGAGAGTAGGTTTTACAGGTCTAAAATGGGCTTGAAAACAAAGTGTAGTAAGAGTATAGGGGAATCCAATGCTGAACTGAAAGATGAGGACAAAGAAGTGTATTTTGTTTGTGCTCTCTACCAAACCACCTGTGGGTTTGGTGGTGGTCCCTCTCAACATACTTACCTTCTATCTTAACCTTCAACTTATAGAAAGCAACCATTTTCCACTAGAAAAAAACACTATTAAGGTGTCATTTGGGAAGAGTTTATTTGGATTCTTTTAGCTCTGTGAGCCACAAAAAATAGAATAGGCTATTTGACAGACAAAACATCACATCCAACCCATAATCATTACACTCTTCTCTCACAAAAAAAATCAAAAAAGTCAAAAAACTCTTCCCAAACCAAGCTTTTGAGCCCAGACTCAAATAGCCAAAAAAGCCAAAAAACTAAGAAGTTAACCCACTTCCCAAACGGAGGCTAAATTATCTCAAAGCTGCTTCCACATTTGTTTTCTAATTTCTAAAAACAATCCTTAAAAACAATGAAAATGGAGAAAAAGAAAAGACAAACCAAACAGACCCTCCTCCCTTACCTGTGGGCCAAGGCTCAAATCCATTATAATACCTGGAAACAGAGAAAAAATATGAGCCCAGATTAGGTTTTAAATGCCAATACAACCATCTATTTTATAAGATAATGTACAATTACAACAAAATATTCCATCAAGTTGAGCTGTCAGCATTTGAATATCTATCCTCATTTCTCTATGGCATTAATCAGTGCTAACCCTTAGAGCCTATTTGATTGACAGGATTAGAGGAATTAAAGTGGTTGCAAAAACTCACATACTCTCATCTAATATTTTATGTATTACCAATCTCATTTATAATTCCATGGTATTATCAATCCCCATCCCACAAAAATCACTTGAAACGTGTCCTTAGAGCTCAAGCATTCTTCAAACAAAGCAACTTCTATAGGCCAACAACACAAACCCAACCACTTTTGAATGACAAACTATGTATTTGGTTTCAACTAGACATTCAAAGGTCAACCAGAGAACACTCATGACAGCAATACAACAACCATCTGCACTCACCAGAAAGAAAATATCAGATTGTGGCTGTGATTGGTTTCTCCACTGTTCCTTTCAAAAATGGAAGAAGAATTTTGGGAGCAGCAGCTGTTTCTCTCCTTTTAGAGTATAATGCTTGGTTACAGAAGTATAAACCTGCAAAAAAGAAAAGAAAAGAATAAAAAGGCTCCTCAAGTACCTTAGTCAGGTAAAGCAGTTCCTCCGTCAAGGTTATTCTTGATCTCCAGCGTGTATCTCCCAAAGGCTAGCCACCATCCTTTCAATCTTGTCCTCGGCAACTTTTGGTGCCTGCCAAACATGAGTAGAATTCTTTTGTTCTGTTCAACTTTCTCTAAATTGAACCATTTTAGCAAGAAACACATAATTTCCTCAATTAAAACGCTTACCTTTCCATATTGGAGGCTTGAAGCTTCTCTGTAGAATTCTGGATCAGCTTCTTTCATTTTATTGTACTCTTCGATGTCAATCTCAATGTTCTTTGACTGTTTCTTGTATGCATTGTACAATGTTTTCTGATTAAAAACTGTTCAAGCAAGGCAATGTATTTCAGTACATACATATAAGGTATCAAATATCAATCGTTGAATGGTTAAAAGAAGTTGGGAAAAAAAAAAAGAAGGTAATTTAAGCTTGCCTTTATATTGGAGAATTAAAGAAGTTTTCAACAAAATATCTATTTCCAGCCTTCCAAGCACAATATATGTAAAATAGCTTGAACCCATGAGAATGCAGACATATACTAAGATATGTACTATACCAATTATTCAACACTGTATTATGCTGTTTATTTGACCATGTAACAACAATTATTCTTTCATTTTATCCGACCAACAAAAAAGTCCTCTTCCAAGAAGATACGGTTCGTCATACTGCTCGTGCAAGTAAGCAATGAGTTAATCAAAGTTCATGCAGTTCAGGGAAGAATAACATTCTGTTCCCAATCTCCCAGACACAAATTGATAGGACTGCAAATAGAAGCAATTGGTGGAAATGGATCCCTATAGTTAACCCCAAGTAATTGGGACAAAGACTTTTGTTGAGTTTAGATGCATTCCAAAGTTGAAAATGTATGTGCAAATAATATTTAAGAAAATGAATTAAGTTACACACGACACACAACGTGAAATAGATAATTACATAACCAAAAAGAACTAATCATACCATCCCAACCAAATGGAGCAGGTTCTTTTTAACCCCTATTGACTAGCATATATGCCTTAGTCATATCCAAACCATTCGCATCCAAAAGCTTGCCAATTTTTTTCTTCCTCTCCTCAATCCACTTTTCTTTAGAAACACCCTTAGACTCTGGCGGAGCTTCCATTCTCTTCTTCTCCCCCACCATGGCAGTTTGATTGGCTTTTCTAGCCTCATTCTGCATGCAGAGAACCAAAGACCTATATGGGATTAGGAAAATGATAATGACAAGAAGATAAAAATAATGTAACAAATGAGGCTAATTTAGTTGTCAGACAACTGATCTGGTAAAGATGAGGGCAAATACTGATTCACTCTTACTGTCTTTAGCCTTAACTCGAACATTTTTTTCTGCCTCTCTATGAGTTTGGTGAAGTCAACCTGCATAATCTCCTCAACAAGAGTATCATTGTCCCCGCTTGGATGATCTTCACGATCATATATTTCATCATGTAAATCTTCATTCGAATCAGGAACAACAGCAACTAAACTGTGCTGAACCTTAACACCAGTAGCCTGAATTTCTCCTGATAGTGTCTAATTCAAGGAAAATTACAACAATATAGGACACCTGAATGACATTATTATCACAACACAGGGAACTTAAAAAACTTATAATAGAGTCAGTAATCCGACATTTACAAAAATGTGTAGTAGGAAAAATAAATTGGAGAACTCTATGAAAATAGAGGTCAGCCACCCAAAATTCAGCAAGCACATTTCCAAACAACTGGATAAACCAAGACAATATTTCAGCTATGTAATATGTGAAGATAATAGAAAATAGCGCCATTCAGTGAAAACTAAATTCAACCGCTTTCAAGTTACAATTTGGGTAACAAAAGTTTGTAGCAAAGAGGAAACTAAAGCAACTTTCTTAACTAAACTTAAAAACTAATATTGATTAAAGAAGGCAACAAGGGAGCACCACCCATGTACAAAAGCACAAAAAAAAAAAAAAAAAAAAAAAAAAAAAGCAATAAGTTACCTTGTTCATTTTTATCCATCAGTGCCTTTAGCTTCAACAATTATTCTAAAGCAATAATCACTACATTGATGATAGGGGTTTGATGCATTTCTGCAATCTGGATGCACTCTTCCTTATTCATTCATATTTTATGCCTCTATATTGCTCTTATTGCCTGAAGAAAGCATTCCAAATATGAAAGAACATTTAGATTGTAATTTTAGGTTCCGTAACCAAATATCATACATGCATGCATGTGAACACACAATCAATTGAAGCTCAATCTAAAACTTACTCAAACTAAAACCCACAATCTATATTGATTTTTTTTTTTATCAATCTATCATATTCCGTACTATAAAATGTTCGTTGAAATGTAAGGCAATTTTTAAGGCACACTTATCCCAACTTTAGCATCCTCCAAAACTCCGAAAGAATCCGAGGAATAAAGATTAAGCCTCCGTTTGGGAAGTGAATTGACTTTTTGATTTTTTGGCTATTTTAGCCTGGGTTTAAAAGCTTGGTTTGGGAAAGACTTTTTGACTTTTTTGAGTTTTTTTGTGAGAGAAGAATGTAATGATTATGGGTTGGATGTGATGTTTTGTTTGTTATAGCTAAAATAGCCTATTTTATTTTTTGTGGCTAAAATAGCCAAAAAAGCCCAAACCATGGCTTTCCAAATGAAGCCTAAATACTCCTCATAACAGTTTTTACTTAGAAAGTCTTTTCATTTGGTCTAGCATTGCCAAGTTTTTGATTTCCAGAATTTCGTGTGATAATGCTTATAAATATCTCAATGTTAGTCTCTCAAGATCAAGGAGGAATGATTTATTTCATCTTTCAAGAAACTAAGTTAAGGTTCAACGGTTCAGCTTTCTAATTAACAAGAATAAAAAAAAAATGATAAAATTGGAATATAATAAAACATAAACCAAGATATTCTTTCGTTCTTTTCTTTTCTTTTCTTTTCCTTGAAAACATGAAGTATGAAAGTTTTGCCTTGGTGAAAAAATCCATAAAACTGGAACTCAAGCCACAATTGTCACTTTATTTCTAAAACAACAAATCACAAGGAAGCAGCAAGAGCTAATTACATGTGACAGCGAATTTCACTGAAAACCCAAAATTGATATGACACAGAATCTGAGACAATATGAACATTATTATTGCAATATATCAAACTATATATTACTACCGTCGATTGATATCAAAATAGATATCAAAATGTATTCATACAAAAAAAAAAAAGAAGTTACCAAAATTAGAAAACTTTATTCAATTAAAATGTATTGGATATGTATTGAATTAATTGTTGTTTATTGAATATGTTGTTTATAAGTGTGGTTGCATTGTTGTTTATTGAGTCTTTGTTTGTCATTAGCTTTTTTAGTTGGCTTTTTTGTGTTGGGACTTTTTTAACCTTATTTGGTTTGACTTTTTTAGCTTTTTTTACTTTTGTGAGAGAAAAAGTGTAATACTTATAATTTGTATGTGATATTTTGTTTTACTGACTTATATAGCCAATTTTGTCTTTTTGTGATTGTTTAGCCAAAAATCAAATGCCAAACGAAACTTGAATATGTTGTGTATGAATGTGATTGAGATTGAATTAATTGTTTATTCCATTAAAATCTGATAAACAAGAAAAGTAAAGAAAAATAGGGCAAATTTATTTATTCCACTAAAATCTGATAAAAAAAGAAAATGAAAAAAAAAAATTAGAAGCCCTATTTTGGGTCATTAACATTTTGTATGTTTATGTAGTGTTTCTCATTCAAGAGCCACCAACATTTTGTATATATTTTAATTTCAATTAAGACAAACCACACTTATAAACAAATATGGGCTCGATAAAATATTTTGGATCCTTTAGATTGGTCCTAAAACAACAAAAATAATTTGAGCCTATTTATATTTGTAATATATTATAATTTTTTTCTAAATTTGGGAGCCTTATTTTGGGATCAATCTTTTGGAGCTTAAAGCACAGGCCTCAATGGCCTTAGCCCAAGGCCGGTTTTGTACACAATTGATTATGTGACAAATTAAAAATTAACATGAATCACATCACATCATTATGGATCAAATTGTGAAAGTTTTTTGTGGGTTTTATGAGTAATGCTAAAGACTTATACTTTTAGACTTACAAATTCATCTACAATGATAAGACAAAGAGGTTGAACCTTATATCATTGAATGTGTAATAAAATTAAAAATTGACACATATTTTATCATATCATTGTCAAAACTTTTAAACGTCTCAAAAATTTTCTATCTTGATAACATTATTTAAAATCATGAATCATCATATTTGGGTGGATATCATTCAATGTGACATTTTGGATTATTTAAAATCATGAATCATCATACTCGTGTGGGTGTCATTCAATGTGACATTTTGGTTGTTAGGTGTAGACACATCAGTTACTTGTATTTTTTAACAAAGTATATGTTAGACTGTTTCATGCAATTTTTATTTACAAATTATTAATTAAAAAATATTTATTATTCTGAAAGTTGGGAATGACTATTTTTAACTTTTACACTGATTATCAATTTTTCTACTTACAAAATACTGCACCAAACAAGTCATATAAAGGATTGACAATGATTTTTTTTTTTTTTTGGGTGTTAATTTAAACTAATAATCTAACTCTATTTCCTTTGGCTTCTAGTTTTAAGTTGACTTCCATATGTTGCAAATGGTTTTGTAATCATTCACAAATTTGATTATGTAATCCCAAATTAGAACAACAAATAAGCAAAATAAGCATCCCATCAATGTGTGAGTGATGAAAAAAAATGACCAAGAAAATAAGGTAATCATATTACATTGCAAAATAAATAAATTTTAACCCACTCCACAAGCAAGAAGAAAAAGAGTGGGCATAGTTCCATATACAAGAAGGCAAATCATAGTACCCGTTCCTTTGGAGGGATAAGCATAGCCTCCATTGGAATAAGGAGTACTTGGCTCTGTTTGTGGAATAGTGGATGTACCATTTGTGGTACTAGTAGTATTTTTTCTCACATGAATGACAAACCTCATTCCCCCAAGACAATGCTCATCTATGTTACAAATAAACCAATACTTCTTTGCTTTTGTGAGATTGACTTGATCATTCCCACTTTCATATCTAGCCCACACTCCAGTGCTTGTATTGCATGATTGATATGTTGGCTCCCTTACTTGGAATACATTGTGTTGCCCCTTTACATATTTGAAAACTACACATTGAAAAAAGAAAAAAAAGAATTCAATTCATAATTAAATTTTGTAATTGAAATCGTGTACAATCTCAAATATTAGTATTGTTGATGTAATGTGTTGAAGCTAATGATACATAGATTCAGATATGAACATCAAGTATAGATGTTTGTCTCAAATCTTCTTAAACTTAAATCTTAGAATAAACAATGTATATGTTACATGCTGGGGGTGTTTGGGAAGAAAAAAAATAGCCCAATTTAGGCTAAAATTCACAAAAAGACAAAAGAGGCTAAAATAGTTAATAAGACAAAATATCACATCAAACCCATAATCATTTCACTTTTTCTCTCACAAACATCACATCCAACCACAAAAAAATCCAATCATCTTCCCAAACACAAAAATTTTAACCTACTAAAGTAGTCAAAAACTAAAATAGCCTACTAAAATAGCCACTTCCCAAATGAGGCCGCTATATAAATTTCTTGAATAAGATATTGTGAATTAGTTTTTTTAAACAAAAAAAAAAAAACCTTATGTGAGAAAATAAAAATATTTTTTTGCTAGCAAAAAGTAATCGTTTTCTTTTTCATCATAGAAAGCTAGAAAGTTGAAATATATAGAGTTGTCAGACACATATTTCATAGATTTACGCTTGTAATATCCGGTGAACAGGATATACAGACAGAAATAGAAGAATTCATATAATTCAGGCTGAAACAAACAATTCTTGGAGAATTTCTTTGCATTGTTACCTAACAGTTCACTTAACTCCAGTTTTGTTTATGGTATGTTTTGTGCTATTTAGAGTTGAATTATGTCCAACACAACAATCTAAGATGAGCCTTTTTTAGTATTCCAATCAAAACACTTGAAATAACCATAAAGCTCAAAATGGTTCTTTCTGCAATTGGCTATCTATAATATGTAAAAATAGATATAAAAATCACTGCAAAAACCATAACAGTGACATACAAAAACTCCAAAAGTTTAAAAAAGAAAATAAAAGAAACAAATATGAGATGAGATTAAGGAAAGAATTAATTCAGACCGAGGACGTCTCCAACAGTGAAATTGTATTTCTGTGACCATGAAAGATAGCTAATTCCAGTGCTCCACTGGTCTGCATCACCCACTGTATAAACTTCTGATTTGGCAGTACTGTTCAAGAACATAATACAAGTTAAGAAGATGATCTTTAAACCACAACATTTGGGAAGCTTGCTGATCTCTTCCATGGCTTCTTCAAAATGCAAATCTTCCAAAGTTTTAGGGACAGTTTGATATTATAAGAGGATTACTAGTTTACGTCATATATATATATATATATATGATGTCCAATAATCCCAGGGGTAGAGTGGACTATCACTACACTCTATCACATATTATCATCTCCTCGAGGCTCAAAGTCTGTCTGAGTCTTTGTTCATCTCCTATAGCCCTTTCCAAGTAATTAAAACTTGAGAACCACTTGCAATTCTTTTGTAACTTGGACCATTTTTTCCCCATGATTTGGTGGTGGTTGGTGAGAGTGTTTTTTTATGATTTAGACGTTGTCAATGATTATAAATATAAGAAAAATATTAAGAGTTCTAATAGGTTCTGATGAAGGTAGGTTCCATTATGATATGATATTTTGATTTTATATATATATATTTTTATTTCTTATCCTATCATTAAAATTTAATTAGAATTCCATAATTAAAAAATATATCATTGCTTTAATGATAAATAGAATGCAAGTTTGTATTATTTGGCCATAAGCTCTCAACTTGTCCAATCAATGTAGCAAGTGGCAACCATTGACTTTTTTTCCCCTTCAACTTGATCAGTGACTAAGAGTATCTCTAATGCACTAGGCATATAATACTTGTTAGTTAAAATGCCTAGTGTGATTCACTTTTTTCAATTCCAACGCATTAGGCATATGATTTAGGTATTTTGGCTCAACTCATATTCACTAGCTACATGTAGCTAGCCTTCAACGCTAGGCAAAATGTATTCAATCATTAGGATCATTTCCCTCCATCTTTGTTGTTGACGTGGCATTCTATAAAATTAATAGTATTTGGATTAATAGCTAAAATAAAGAGTATGGTTGGAGTAAAAACAAAAAACAGTTGATAGGCAAAATAAAATATATACTTTATAGTAATATTTAGATAGGTAAAATGCCTACTACTGTTGGAGATGCTCTAATAGGGTGGTGGGAAGGGTCCATTTTGTTGTGGCTCATGCCTCTCTACGTGCTACAAAGCAACCAAGGAACAAAAGCTTATCGGGGAAAGTGAGTTAAAAATCACTTATTAATTTTAATTCACTTCATTTTCTTAAAAAAATTAAAAACAAGTCAAAAAAATTTCTCATCATCTTCTCAAAATACTTCAAAATTTAATATTGATGGGATGATCATGACACTTATTTGGACTATGACTGATGAGTCGTTTTTTACACCAAAAATATTTTTTTATTAAAATATTAATTTAATAGAATAGTGGTTTAGTTCGGGTATAGATCTGCAGGGATTAAAAGATTAAATTATTTAAATATTAAAAAATTAATTCTTAATTAATTCAAATTAGATGAATATTTCGATTTTAATATAAAATTAATTAAAAACAATTATTAAATAAAAAGAAAGATTGAAATGAAATTGAAGTAAAAAATAATTTCGAGTTTTGAATTCACATCTAATCTCATAACAAGTAATTAATATATTAAATTTTAATAAATCAATAATTCTGATAATATTGATGTATCGTGACTACAAGTCCCGATATCATCATCAGAAGGATGAGTAATTGGGCTCATGTTTAGAAAATAGAATTTTTTATTTTTTGTGTCTTTATTTTTAGTCAAAAATTTTAATATTTTAAGAATTTTTTATTTTTTAGATGTATATAACCTAAATGTATGTAAAAATTCATCAAATACAAAAAAATATAAAAATTCAATATATTTTTGTATTCTTATGTATTTATTGAATTTTTAAAATATTTTTTCACAAATATTTTATTTTTTAGATGCATTTCAGTTTTGTGCATCTAGAAAGTAAAAATCTTATTTAAAATATTAAAAAAATTCACTAAAAATAAATTTAAAAAATCACAAAAAAAAAAATCAATTTTAAAAAAATCAATCAAAATCAATGCTTTTTGTAATGCTTGTTTTAAGATTTTACCCATCTAAAAAACAGTCAATAAGTCTATGGTGATTGTATGGAAAAAAATTAATTTGTGTAGCGTAGGGTTCATGTACAGAATAAATCTAAATCATGAGATGAAAATTCTAGATAATTTCTGAATTGATAATGGTGAGATTGTAGTATTACTCAAAAAAAAAAAAAATTTAATAATTGATATTGGTTTTCTATTTGTACCGTTGAGCTAAAAATAAATTAAATTAAATTAAGGTCAAGTTTGGCATGTCCCCAACAAGTCAAAAAATCAAAAAATTACTCAAAAAGTTTAAAAATTATCACTATTTACCAAAAAAAAATATTAAAAAATTAATTTTCCTCCACTTTGTACAACTCAAAATCTGATATGTTCAGCTGCATTGATGCGTTTGTTAAGAAAATTGCACAGTTTGGGTGTAATTTTTACACATTGTTGTTCGCCCTATGGGGGCTCATCACGGGTCCCGTTTTGATAATCTGAATCGTTCAATGTGTAGAACTCGTCGAGTACTATATATTTGTAAAAAATCACATTGATCGGATGTCGATAACTACATGATCAAAACAGTTTTGTATAAAAAAAATGAAAGGAGTTATAATTAACGATTGGAAAAAACAAATCTGATCAGATAGCTATCGATATCCGATCAACGTGATTTTCCATAGACATATAGTGCTCAACGAGTTCTACACATTTAACGGTTCAGATCATCAAAATAGGACCCGTGATGGTCCCCACGGGCCAAACAAAACTGTCCAGTGCAATGCCCGAAAAGTAGCTAATCACTTTTTAGCATCAATTCAAAGTTTGGCTGCACAACTCCCCATCCTAATTTTCCACTACACACTAATTTATACAATTTTTTAATAATATTTTTTCATAAAAAGTTAAAAAGTTAACTCAAAAATCATATTTTATTCCTCAACTTTTTAGTCTAAAAAGTTAAAAAGTGCACTTATTTAGGACACCCCAAACAACCCTTAATAAAGAAAGAAAATGGGAACTTAGGGCAGGCCACATACTCGAGACCCGGACATATATATATATATATATTATCATGGCCCATCGCAACCCAACCCAACCCAACCCAAAAAAGGACCAACAGCCCATCACTAAAGCCCATAACACAGAGGCAAATAGTTCGAGCAACACGAATACCAAACGACACCGTTTTATATATCTCCTACAAAACTCATCTGGAATAGAATTACAAAACCCTAGAAAGAACCTACCCCTCCTCTTCTTCCTCTTCTCCGGTGATGATGGCGAGCGTTGGTGGTCGATTCAGAGAGCTCTTGAAGAAGTACGGCAAGGTTGCAGTGGGAGTACACTTCTCAGTCTCCGCCGCCTCAATCTCAGGCCTCTACATCGCCATCAAGAGCAACGTCGACGTCGAGTCCATGCTCGAGAAAGTCGGTTTCCCAGCCGCCAAACAAGAAGAAGAAGAAGAAGAAAAAACTAAACTTCCCCAATCGAATCCCGATGGATTCATCTTCGAAGAAATGGAGTCGACGGTGACGATGATGGAGATGAAGAAGAACAAGAATAGGAATCGGACGGCTGAGTTGGCTACTTCGAGCGGCGGAGCACTTGCTCTCGCCGTTCTCTGTAACAAGGCTCTTTTCCCTATTAGGGTTCCGATCACCATCGCCCTTACGCCACCTGTCGCGAGGTTCTTGGCCAGGCGGCAAATCAAGAACAGTGTATGATCTCTCTCCTTTTCATAAATTTTTTATTTTGATAGTGTTTTCTTTTATTGAATTGGGAAAAAAGAATGAGAGAGAGAGAGATATGAAATGTGGAAGTTGTTAACTTTATTTATGGTGAGTTGAAATTTGCTCAATGTTATGTGAATTTAAATGGATATTGTTTCTATGTATTGTGTAACAGTCATAAATTGAATGAAATTCTTGGCTTTTCTCAGCTGTTGTTTTCATGAAGTAGCAAAATCCACTTTTACTATGGGTATTCATATGGGCATTTCATTTTTTTTTTTGTTGATGAGTTCCATATGGGTATTCATATGCAAACATTATTAACAAATAGTAATTGTAACGAGAAATTGAAAACTCATATTTTTATTGAATATCTTGCTTCTAACCCATCTGGAATTGAGGAACAACATACATGGCTTTTTGCTTGCCCTGAATTAGTTTGGACAATACACTATGGAGAAGACATGGGAACTTTATAAATATTAGAGCAATTTATAAGGTTCAGGCTTTCAAATTGGAAATTAAAAATTGGTGAAACACAGGCTCTCTTACATTTTGTAGTTTGCAGGTATTTTGTAACTATGGGAATAAATGTAAGAATTTCATGATCTGATCGATAATGAATAATTTCATATTTTTATGTGACATACAAAAAAGGCTATCTGTAGCATATATCATACTTCTTGGTATATGCTTGTGTAAACTTTAGGTTGGGGTTGCCAAAATACAAAAGGGGAAACTAGTCCCAAATACACATTCCTCTCAATTTTTTGTTTCTTTTCAGTAAGAAGTCCTTAAGCAAATTTAGATTTTGATTATCTGCTCAGTCCACTTCATTCAGGAAATGAAGATGAATAAAAAGAGCAAAAGTCAAAGTACATTACTACTAGAATGAGCAATATGAGTGAGGAAAGAGAAGAAAATAGATAAGATGAAACAAAGTGATGAGTTAAGAGTGCGACGCAGCGGAATAAATCACACGAGACTAGATATTATTCTAGTAGACGAGAATTTTTGAATCCACAAGAGCACCCTTGAATCCACAAAGAAGATAAAAGAAAAACTCTTTAAAATACTATTAATTGAATGAATGAATTGTATATGTTTGTAGGCTTATTTATAATAAACTAAGCCTAATACTTGTAGGAAAAGTAATTCTAAAATAAATTTGGAAACTTAGATCAACACAAATTAAGAAACCTAAGAGAATAGGAAATCAGGAAACTTGAATCAACACAAATTAGAAAAACCTAAAAGACTAAAATTCTAAACTATTTAAAATCCTAGTCAAAATCTAATTCTAAAATAATAAAATTATAGAATTTTGTTCTTCATTTTTCTTGCCTTTTGTTGGTCCAATTGTTCCAAGAAGTCTTCGGCCACTTATTCTACATCAGTCCCTTCTTCTTAGAGAGAACTAGACCTTGAGTTCGATTCTAGATAGAGGGGTTCTTCAACATAATACTCATATAAATCAGCTACATTAAAAGTCTTGGAAATCTTCATGTCGCCTAGTCACTCAATCACATAAGCATTCTCATTGATTTTCTTCAACACCCTATATGGACCATACTTGCGAGGCTTCAATTTGTTGTATGTGTCGACTAGAAATTTGTCTTTGCGCAAAAACACCATTACTAAATCTCCTTCCTTGAACAATTTGGAGCGCCGATGGTTGTCTGCGGCTGCCTTATATTTGGTATTTGTTTCCTCCAACTTCTGTCATACTTCTTCTTGTACTGCTTGGGCTTGTTTGGCCATGGTTTCGGTGGCAGTACTCACTCTTGGACCTCGAGGCAAACAGAGCAAATCAACTGCATGTTTTGGAGGCGTGACATACACTAGAGAGAATGGTGACTTTCTTGTGGCATTGTGAACTGCGCTATTATATGCAAATTCTACTTGAGGCAAAGCAAGATCTCACTGTTTTGGTTTGTCTCCACAAATGTTGCGAATCAAATTGCCTAAAGTCCTATTAGTCACCTCTGTTTAACCATCTGTTTGAGGATGCGCGGTTGAACTACGATTCAAGGCTGTGTTAAATATCTTTCATAAAGTCACCCAGAAGTGGCTAAGGAACTTGAGACATCACGATCTGAGGTAATGGATTGAGGGACTCCATGCAAACGAACTACTTCTTGAAAGAATAATCGAGCCACATGAGAGGCTTTTGAAGTCTTTCGACAAGGAATAAATTGCGCCATCTTTGAAAACCTGTCAACCGTTATGAACACAGAATCAACTCCACGTTGGGTACGAGGGAGTCCCAACACAAAGTCCATCGACAAGTCTTCCCAAATGCTGTTAGGAACAGGTAGAGGCATATAGAGGCCAGTATTCTGAGATTGCCCTTTGGATACCTGACAAATGTAGCACTTCCTCACAAAATTGCCAATATCTCGCTTCAACTGAGGCCAGAAATATCGTTCTTCCATACTTGCGATAGTCTTGTCCCTGCCCAAATGTCCACTTAAGCCACTACCATAGAGATCCCGAATTAGTTTCTCTCACAAAGAGGTACGGGGAATGCATAAGCGATTTCTTCGAAATAGATAGGCATCAGTGATGTGGAAATCAGTGACTGGTTGCCTTTGAATACACTTTGCCCATATCTCCTTGAAGCTATCATCATCAGGATAAAGTTCTTTTAGGAACTCAAACTCCACAATCTCATGTGTCAACGTGACTAATAAACTAGCCCGTCGACTCAAGGCATCCGCAACTCGATTCAAAACCCCTGATTTGTGGCGAATAGTAAAAGGAAATTTCCGAAGGAAAGTAGACCATCTTACATGCATGTTATCCAGGTGCTTCTGGCTGTTGATAAACTTTAAGGCTTGATGATCAGTATACAACACAAACTCTCTCTGTATCAGGTAATGTTCCCAATGCTTCAAAGCTCGAACCACTGCATAAAATTCTTGGTCATTAGTGCTCCACTTTTGCCGAGCTTCACTTAATTTTTCGCTGAAAAAGGCCACTGGTTTATGTTCTTGAGATAGGACAGCCCTAATGCCCACACCATTAACATCACGCTCTACCTAAAAAATCTTCTCAAAACTGGGCAAAGCTAGCATTGGTACAATTGCACAACTTCTCTTTGATCAACAAGAAGCTCTTTTCTGCATCATCACCCCACAAGAATTTTCCTTTCTTCATGCACTCTGTTATTGGTGCCATAATAGTGCTGAAACTTCAAATGAAACGCCTATAAAACGTAGCCAACCCATGGAAACTGTTAAAATTTATCACCTACTTCACCCACTTAAACCTACTCCACTAAACCTCACCCACTACACCCACTTAAACCTACTCCACTAAACCTAACCCACTACACCACTACCACCTCACCTACTCCACTAAACCTAACCCACTACACCACTACCACCTCCACTTCACCTACTCCTTACCTACTACACACTCACCTTCTTCTATATATAGGAATCATGAATCATTGTAATAGAAATCAATAAACAATCAATCAATAATACAATTCTCTATTTCTCTTTATACATTAAATTTCTTCATGGTATCAGAGCCATAAGATTTAGGCCCGTATTTTGTTTTCTCACCGGCGGGCAGCCGGCCGGCAACCTTGCTTTCGCTGCCCGCTGGAATTTTGTACACATACCTTCACTTTCCTGCATCTTCCAACTTTCTTACAACTATTGTTAGTCTCATGATCTGGGTTGTGGTGGTAGTACATGCTCTCTTCTTACATGAGAAGGTGCGTCACTGTCGGAATACGGGCTGCCGCCTCTGGCCCCTTAAGCTTCCGCTGCTTCCGCCCTACTCTTGCTGGCGGCGCCACACCTACACTGAAGGTTGCCCAATTTAGGCAGAAAGTTTGCTCGGTATTTGGCATTGTAGTACCATTGAAGCTCTGCAGAACTTTCTCAGCTGCTGCGTGAGAAAGGAACTCAATAAACGCACAAAGCCCCTCAACTATACACTACCTTCTCTATCTTTACAACATCACAGATTCACAATGGATATCCACTACATGATCAGAATGGGAATTCCATTGATGTTATTAGCATTAATGATGTTTTCATGTGCAAACTCAGATGATGCCAAGGACAGAGAGGAGTGTACACAGCAGTTGGCTGGACTTGCAACCTGTCTGCCTTATGTTGGAGGAAACTCCAAAGCTCCAACACCAGACTGTTGCAGTGGTCTCAAACAAGCCCTCAAGACAAGCCCAAAGTGCCTCTGTGTGATTGTAAAGGACAGAAATAATCCAGAACTAGGGCTTAACATCAATGCCACATTTGCTTTAGGCCTTCCTACTGTTTGCAATTCCCCTGCCAATATTTCTCAGTGCCCTGCTCTTCTCCACTTGGCTCCCAATTCAACTGATGCACAGATTTTCTATCAATATGGTCATTCCTCCGCCAATGCTCTCATCCTTTTCCTTTTTCATATATATATTTATTTCGTCAACCAATACCACTTTTTTTTTAATTCCTTAATTTATTTTAATAACATGAGTGGCCTCCCTTTTCCACCATCTCCCTCTTTTTCTACACAATATTTTTGTACCACCGCCCACTCCATGATACCCATATTAATATTATTATTATTATTATTTTCACAAAAAAAAAAAAAAAAAAAAAAAAACACAAAGAAGAGTTGATTTTTCTGCATTACCACACCTACCATTCGAGTTTGCCAAACACACTTATTTTATTCATGTCAGGATCAACCCCGATCAAAAAAAAAAAAAAAAAAAAAAAAACACCACCAACAGCTTGGTTTTCTTTTCTGCAGTCGGCCATCACTTCTTCGCCTATGCCGCCGGCCTTTTCTTCTTGCCTCCGTCCTGGGCGGCCCTTGACGGTGCTGCCTCCGTGTTTTCCAATCCGCTAAGCAAGTTGCCTCCTCCCCGCTCCTCCACTACAGCATACGGTGGACCTCCAAATCGGAACATCACGGTGGCCTTCCGCTTCAGCTCCTTATTTTCTGCCTTTAGCACACTTAACTCTGCTCGCGCATCCTTATACATGCGTTGGAGCAGAGCCAGTTGGGCGTTTAACTGCTGCACCTCATTTGTCCTACTCTGCAGCCGGTTCGACAAATTTGTAACCGCAGTCATGGTTTCCACACATGACTTCAATGTATACTGATTGGCCTCCACATCCGACTGCACTGCCATTCTTTGCTCCACCGACCGCATCGGAAAGTTCAACGGAGCAAAACCAGAGGTGTTTGGTTGAGGTTCACGGGCCTCCGCACCAGTTATCTCTCTTGTTGACTCGATGAGGTCGGGAAAGAGAGTGAGTAGACCACGGGATGAAGAGGCCATATTCTGGGTAGCTGAACGGGAAAAAGAGGCCATGTTTTTTGGGTTGCTGAGTGTTTCAGCGAAATAGCAATTTCAGACTGATAATGTTCGGAAGGGGAGTGTTTCAAGATTTGCAGCTCTTAGAGGCAATCTGTCAGAAAAACGAATATCTCTCTCAGAAAATGAAGAGTTTTTCAGAAGTTTTTTCCCAGGTTTTTTTGTCTTCGCTTCTGCCTCAAGCACAGCCTCCGCATTGGTTTATATCGACACTGACGACGCGACCGACACGCCACTCTGTCGCTCACGTGCCTCGTCGCGTCTCCGGCTCACCTTTTGATGGCTCAACGCTTTCTGTCAGGCACGACTTTTGATGAAGTGGGCGCGCCTTTTGAGGGCGCAACTTTTGATAGCACGCCTTTTTATGGATTGGGCACGCATTTTGATGGCACTTTTTTTATGGATTGGGCACGCATTTTGATGGCACGTCTTTTTATGGATTGGCACGCCTTTTGATGGCACGCCTTTTGAAAGATTGGGCACACCTTTTGAGGGTGCGACTTTTTAAGGGTCCGACAAGACTCTGTAAACTGTCCCGACACTGATTCCGGTTAGCTCCTTAAGGGGTCCGACAAGACTCTGTAAACTGTCCCGACATTGATTCCGGTTAGCTCCTTCAAGGGTCCGACAAGACTCTGTAAACTGTCCCGACATTGATTCCGGTTAGTTTCTACAAGGGTCCAGCAAGACTCCGTAAACTGTCACAACAGTGTCTGTTACAACGGTCCGACATGACCCCGTAAACTGTCTTCTACATCGGTCCGACATGACCCCATAAACTGTCTTCTACATCGGTCTGACACGACCACACAATGTCTGCTACAACGGTCCGACATGACCCCATAAACTGTCTTCTACATCGGTCTGACACCGCCATCCAGTGTCCTCTACACCGTTATGACACCACCATACAGTGTCCTCTACATGGTTATGACACCCCCATACAGTGTCCTCTACAACGTTATGACACCACCATCCACTGTCTTCGCCAATGGTCTGACACGACCATACAGTGTCACCTATCCTCTTTTATTTTTATGTATTTTCTTGTTTTGTAACTCTCTCCAAACTCAAGTTGGCTAGTTCCTATCCCCCTTGAGTTTGCGGGGGGCTGTTAAAATTTATCACCTACTTCACCCACTTAAACCTACTCCACTAAACCTCACCCACTACACCCACTTAAACCTACTCCACTAAACCTAACCCACTACACCACTACCACCTCACCTACTCCACTAAACCTAACCCACTACACCACTACCACCTCTACTTCACCTATTCCTTACCTACTACACACTCACCTTCTTCTATATATAGGAATCATGAATCATTGTAATAGAAATCAACAAACAATCAATCAATAATACAATTCTCTATTTCTCTTTATACATTAAATTTCTTCAGAAACTCTGAACATCACTAACAGTCTTGGGAGTTGGCCACTCTTGGATGGCTCGAACCTTCTCTTGATCCATATGAATGCCATCTGAACTAATCACATAACCCAAGAACAACAAGTTACTTGTGAGGAAACTGCACTTCTAAAGGTTAACGTACAACTTGCTTACCTCCAGTGCTGTCAACACCTCCTGTAAATGGGCCATGTAGTCCTCCTCTGATTTACTGTAGATTAAGATGTCATCAAAATAAATCACGACAAATTTCCCAGTGAAAAGTCGTAATACCTGATGCATAACTCGCATAAAGGTGCTGGAAGCATTAGAAAGGTCAAATGGCATAACCAACCATTCATACAAACCATCCTTAGTCTTGAATGTTGTTTGCCATTCATCCCCGGGACGGATTCGAATTTGATGGTACCCACTTCGCAGATTGATCTTTGAAAACCACTGATTCCAGCATGTCCAACATATCATCTAGTCGGGGAATGAGAAATCTATACTTGATGGTAATCTTGTTAATGGCTCGGCTGCCTATACACATTCGCCAACTTCCATCTTTCTTTGGCGTTAATAATGCTGGAATAGCACATGGATTTAGGCTTTCACGAATATGTCCCTTTCGCAGTAATTCTTTGACTTTCTCTCGCCGGATCTCACTCTCTTTTGGACTCATTCTATAGTGTGATAGGTTTGGCAAACTTGCTTCTGGTATGAAATTAATCTGATGTTGAATGTCCCTTATGGGTGGAAGTTCATCTGGCAACTTGTCAGCAGTAAGCTCTTGGAATTCCTCCAACAATGGTTGAATTTTCTGAGGGATTGGTGTAACTGTGTTCTCCTTGGCCGCAGGTACCATTGTTTTCACAACCATAGCATTTAACTCTTGTGAAGTTTTCGCATCTGCCACAAACTCTGAATTGGTTATAGTGAGGAAAGACTTTGCTTCGACTTTCGAAGGCACTATGTGTTGCTTTAAGGGACTCATAGCAATTTTATGAGACCCCCAATTGAACAACAAGTGTTGTCTCGCCCTCTAAATGTAATATCCACATCAAATTGCCAAGGTCTTCCAAGTAGTACATGACTAGCATCCATATCAACCATATCACATAATACATCAGATTTATAATGTTTGCCAATAGAAATAGGTACCTTACATACTTCAGTTATCTTGACAGCAAGTCCTTTTTTGATCCAGCCAATACTGTAGGGAGAGGGGTGTGGTTCAGAAGACAACTTCAGGTGCACTACCAATCGTCTAGCCACAAAATTTTCATAACTTCCACTGTCCACAATAAGGTCACACAACCTTTGATTTATTGTACAACAAGAGCGAAAAATACTGTGACGTTGACTGAGGTCCTCAGTTTTTGGTGTAAATAAAACCCTTTGAACTACACAGTTGACTCGTTCTCCTTCTTCTCTGGCGAGTTCAGCACCTTCATATTGATCACCCTTATATTCTGCATCTTCATCATTCCCAATTTCATCTTCTTCTTCAACTAAATTAACAGTCCTTCTTTCTGGGCACACATTAGAGCGATGGCCAGGCTTGCCACATCTATAACACTTACCCGTTGCTGGTTTGGCATAAGGATTTGTGTTTCGAGGTGCCTCTCTGCTACTTGATCCAGTCATCTGGTTTCCTTCTCCACCAGCGGTACTCCTCTGCTGATTTACTGGAACTGTTGGTTGGGCAGCCCCTTTTCCTTTTTCCTTAGTAGGAAACGACGAATCAGGAAGGTTCTGACGATATCTAGAACAGGTTGTCTTGTGCTCCATTAGCTCGGCTTTGAGAGCCATATTATGTGTTTCATCCACAGTCCACACTACTGATAACCCATTGAGATACCGGGCTACACGCTGTCCTTCAGTCTCATTCAGATTATTGCGATCTAAAAGTCGGCAAAATTCAGTTGTATAATCAAATACAGATTGGCTTCCTTGGGTGCAATTTTGGTACAACTGAAACAAGTATTGATCATAATCTGATGGTAAAAATCTATCTTGGAGAAGTTGTTTCATTCAACGCCAAGTCCTTACAGATTCTTTCCTTTGTCGATGCCTATTTTTCTACAATTGATCCCACCATACCGCAGCACCTCCTTTTAGTTTGTATGCCACCAATTTCACCATCTTTGATTCTGGAACATCCATCATCCCAAAAAATCTCTCCACCTCTGAAAGCCAGTCAAGAAAATCCTCAATATGCAGATTTCCATTGAATTGGGGAAGATGTATCCTCATTCGGTACTTATCGAACCCTTCTTGTTGTTGCCTTTTGGGTTGATAGTTGGCTGAAAGTGGTTCAAACTTTGGTTTAGACTCCTCATTACTATCAGATGGACAACGAAGGGGACGTCTAGGAGCATTCTGAACATGTTGACCTTGGGCGAATCGTTTGGTGCGCACTCTGTTCTGGTTAACAGGTTGGCCTTGGGCAACTCCCTCAACACAGACCCTATCAACCACTGGTGGCCTGTTGTTGGCATTGAGATTTATGCCAATAAGCAGATTACGAATTTCGTTCAATTGCTCTTGTTGTCTCTCATATGCTACCCGACAGGGCCTCGACTCCATGATCACCACCAGTAGGGTTTGTATGATCTACTCCGTCTTGTGCCATTGAGCCAGGTGACTCCTTACTCTGATACCACTTGACGCAACGGAATAAATCACATGAGACTAGATATCGTTCTAGTGGACGACAATTCTTGAATCTATAAGAACACCCTTGAATCTACAAGGAAGATAAAAGAAAAACTCTTTAAAATACTATTAATTGAATGAATGAATTACATATGTTTGTAGGCTTATTTATAATAAACTAAACCTAATACTTGTAGGAAAAGTGATTCTAAAATAAATTAGGAAACTTAAATCAACACAAATTAAGAAACCTAAGAGAATAGGAAATTAGGAAACTTAAATCAACACAAATTAGAAAACCTAAGAGACTAAAATTCTAAACTATTTAAAATCCTAGTCAAAATCTAATTCTAAAATTATAAAATTAAAAAATATAAAAATTATTGAATTTTGTTTTACATCTTTCTTGCCTTTTGTCGGTCCAATTGTTCCGAGAAGTCTTCGGCTACTTGTTCTACATCTGAGTGTTTTGGTGAAATGAATATATCCCTGAGGAAATTTAGGTTTTATGTTGAAGGCACTTCAATTGAAGATTGAATAGAAACTAACTCAGGAGTAAAGAAGGAAACATCAACAGGAAGAAAGTGTATCCCTATTAAGAACGTAAGGGGAGTAACCTTAAGACTCATTCTTTACAGTATTTGATTTTCAGCTTGCTCTAGAGAGAGAGACTCTTTCCATTTTCTTTTTGATCTTCATTTCTCATCATATTTGTAGTTCTATTAATATGCCAAATATACGTACTTGTTACTAAGACCTCAAGTCCTGTGTTAAGTCTCTAAAATAAGGAAATGTGCCAAATTTTAATTAAAAGACTATCACTACTTACTATAGGTTGAAGTATTAATCATATTCATCTAGCTTCATGTCAAATGAGCCTTCATATTTGATCTTATGTTAGTTTTTTGTTGGTTGATCTTATGGTTAAAAGGACAGTGCAAATGATGGATATGCATTAAATCATGATTTGTATATTTGATTTTTGCCACTAATGCTGGAGGATTGTTTTGTTGTTTTGTATCATCATAACCTGTATGAAACTGCTACTTAGCAAATACTGGTTTGCATTTCATTCGGCTATAGTTTTCTTTTTCTTTGCTATTGACTTCAATCTTGTTTTGATATCAAGTTAATGGTTCATCTGGCACCATTTCTTGGGCATCCTTTCTTTTCTTTCTGATAGTGGTTTCTTCTTGTTGATATACTTCACAAAAGTTCACCTCTTTCATTCCTCTCACTTTCTTTGGTTTCTATGCTATTGTCTTCCATTGTATGGTTATATTAATCAACTGGGTTTTGGGGTTTGAGTCATCTCACAAGTGAAAAAGGGTAAATTACAGTGACACTTTTACGAGATTTCAGTTTAATATAGATCTCTCTTGCGTTTGAAAAATTACACTTATCCCTATTAAATTAAAATAACATATTTGACCTTTAGCCTTTATACTTGTAAATTAATATTAATATTTTAATATTTTATTCATGTCATTTTAAGAGAAATGACAATCATCTTCTTTGGTTTAACTCACAAAAAAATAAAAATAAAAATTGTGTTTTTTTTACGGAATTTTTTTTAATATTTTAATCAATTCTTTTATTGTTTAGATACACTTAAACTAGATATATTTAAGAAGTATAATATTTTGTGAATTTTTTTTTTTAAAATTCACCAATTACAAAAATACAAAAATTCAGTAATGCTATAATAAATGTGAATAACGGTGTTTGATAATACTGTAATAAATGTGGGTGAATAGACGAGAAAAAAAATGGTGGAAATAAAATAAAAAATTCTATTCATATATAAAAATTTATACAAAAAATATCAGAAAAATGTTGTGATAGCGATGTTGTTGGAAATATAAATTATGTTTATAGGTATTTTGTTGTAAAGTGAAAGGTCGTCATTAAGCTATATCATTGTGCTTAAAAATTTTATATAAAATTTATGTGTGTATATCATCACTCAATAAGAATATGTTTAGGTAGAATTTAACGATGAAAAGTTATAAAATATAGTCATGATGATATGAAGAAGAAATAGTACTGTAGGAAAAATGATAAAATGATCATTTAAAAAATTTTAAGATATGACATTAGTAATTTAGAATATAATTTGTAATGAAATTACACACCTTTAGGAGGGAAATATAGGCCTTGTTTGGTTTGTTTTTCAGAAAAAATTTTGAGAAAAATTCTCTACAAACAAATTTTCAAGAGTAATCAAACCAAACAAATTTTTCTAAAAAAAATTTCAAAATTTTGTTTGGTTACCTACTTTTCAAAATCACTCTCTCTCTCATATACATAAAATCAATCACTTTTTTTAAAACTCTCCTCAAAATAATTTTCCAAAATTATTTCTCAAAAAAGGTAAACCAAACAAATTTTCGTACTTTTTATCGTAAAAATTACTCTACAAATACGAATGAAAGTGAAAAACAAGCAAGTTTAACTTGACATTACACTCTTAGTTTTCTGTATTCGCTTCCCATTTTATGTCAGTATAGAAAATATATTTACATGGAAAAACTGAGCTCCTCAACTATATCACGAGTTTTGTTTTGAACTGAAATTTTGCTCCAAACACTCTTTCGTGATGTTTTGCAAATGATAAAACCATTGAAAAAAGATTGGAGCCATCACCAGAAATGTAACTCAAGATGTATGCTCAATTAATGTACTATACTACACTATAAGGTCATGTTTGATTCACAATACTAATAGTGAGGTATTAATAATCCTATCAAATTAGTGTGGTATTAACTATCCCACCCCTACCCCATTACTAATAATCCTACAAATTTGTTGGATTAATTATCCATTGGATTAATAGTCCTAAACCAAAATGTCAAAACAAACATAGGATGATTGGGCCCACGGATTAATAATCCTAATCCCATGCTTTAATCCTTCCAACCAAACATGCCCTAAAAGTGTTATCTTAGTTGCCTAATAAATGGGGTCACATTCCATTGGAAAATTGATGCGTTTGTTTCAATTTCTTGTAAACAAAATTTGATGGTTCTTTGTAGCGGCTGTAAAACAACTTGAGTTCGACTTTTGTCCGGTTAGTTAAAAGATGTTCGAAATTGATTTGTTGTTGTGTAGGTAAATAAATCAAGTTTTAATCGAGATTAGCTCGTTATGTATATAAATAAATTAAGTTTTAATCGAGATTGGCTCTTTATTTATGTAAATAAATTAAGGTTAAATACATTTTAAAACTCATTTTGTTTGGTTGCATCATCAAAATTATATTTTGAAAAATAGAGATTGAGACAATGAAAATTAAAGTTCCGTTTGGTAAGCTTCTCAAGTTATAGTTCCACCCATTGATTTGAGTGTGGTGTTTGTTTTAAACTTTCAAATCATAATTCTATACCCATTTCTCAAAACTCAATTCAAAACATAATTATTACTTTTCAAAACTCATAACCAAACACATAATTCAAAACTCATTACAAAACTCAATTCAAATCAATATTTTAAATCTTTAAATATTTTAAAAATATTTTAATTTTGTTAAGATTTTAAATATTTTAATATTTAAATATGTTACGATTTTTTTAATTTTTTAATTTTTTGAATATTTTTAAATATTATGATTTTAATTTTTTAAATTTTAAAATATTTTATAAAAATAAATTCAAACTCTATTTTATAAAAATATTTTTAAATATTTTAATTTTTTTGTTATGTATTTGGTTACGATTTGAGTGTAGAGTTGTAAAAGTATAATGGAGTTTCAAATTATGTGTTTGGTTATGAATTTTAAAAATAATTTCTTAATTGAGTTTTGTTTTATGTGTTTGGTTTGGATTTGAGTGTAGAGTTGTTTTTAAATTTAAAATATCAAAATTTTAAATTATTTAAATTTTTACGATTTAAAATTTTTGAATATTTATTTTAATTTTTTACTTATTAAATTTTTTAGATTATTTAAATATTTATGATTTAAATTTTTTGAAAATTTATTTTGAAAAAAAATTATTTCCTTTGTAGAATTTTCAATTAAAAAATTGATTAATGTTATTTTCTGTTAATAATAAATTTTTTTAATTGAATTTTAAAAAGAGTTTGGTTATGAGTGTTGATCAGAATTTTTAATAGTGTGAAAATAGTGTGTTTTGTTATGAGTTACAATAATTTGAATTAAGTTTTGAAAACTCTTTCCAAAACTCATAACCAAACAAATTTTCTTACTTCACATGTCAAATCAAACTTTTAAAACTCAATTTCACACTCAATTTAAAAATCAATTCAACACTCTATTCAAAAATCATAACCAAACAAATTTTCTATACTCAAATCATAATTTCAAAACATACAAACTCAAAATACAACTCATATTCTCAAATCATAGTTAGAAAGTCTTACCAAACGGATTTTTCCTAGTTTGTTTTGGGATTCCGTGTTGGTGACTAGGGAGAAGGAGTAGGGTATGGAGGTATCAGATAAGGGTTTGTTTATAAAACAAAATGTCATATCTATTATTGTTTCCTAAATTTTTTTTTTAATTACTATTGAAATGGATTTAAGCTCACGGGTGTAACAAGGACTTAATGAACACAAAATTTTGAAAGGAACACGTTCTGAACTTGTCATACCACATGTTTGCCAAGTTCACCAGTGTAACAAATACTTGAGCTCCTCAAAGAGTTACCACAAAAGGCATAAAGTTTGTGATGCTCAGTCAAAGACTACTAGAGTTATTGTCAATAGTGTAGCAGGTATGACAGTTCTCTCATTGCCTTATAATATATTGTTTTGTTTACAATGCACTGCATTAGGGAACAAAAAATCTAAAAAAGTCACATTTTTTTTTCTTCTAATTTCGGTTTTTCTCCATCAATAGTGGCAGGGCAATTCCCATGTATTCTTCAGCTCATGATAATGCCCCCAAAATGGTGACTGTAAATATCACTTACCCCAAAAAAGAGTCATGCAAGAATAATTAAGGTTTCAGCATTTGGTGAGTTCTATCTAGTTGGTGATGTTTTTAAATCATTCTACGCTAGACAGAAAAAAATGTAAAGTTTTTGATGCAAATATAAAAATAAAAAAAATATTCAAAAAAAATAAAAAAATTAAAAAAAATAGTTTTTTTAGTTATTTGTCAATCCCACCAAATTTTATTGATTGAAATAGAAAAACCATCATTTTTATGTTGCATAGTCATCACCATGGATGGATCCCCAACGTGCGAAAGTATACTTAGATTTTCAAATTTTGGGCGTCCATCTTTGATCATCTTAAAAAGAAAATGTGGTTCTCCGGTGACGTAACTCGGCAACCTTGGGCTAGCCAGATCATACACGTTCACAGGTCCAACCTGAGTTCAAGTGTCGAATCCATCTTTCAACTTTACCATCTTCCGACCACTCTGATGCTCTCGCTTGAGTCACAAGCTAAAACTACTTAGCTCGGCAATTTTTAGATGTCTCAATCACACCTTATATTCAAATATTATGCGTTATTTTTAAATGATGTGGGATGAGTTTATGATTTTACAACTACCAACGTTTAATTTTTATACTATCTCTATTCTAATGAGATTATGAATGATGTGGGATGGATTTACGATTCTTCTACAACCAGTGTTTAAACTTTACACTATCTATTTTCTAATGAGATTATGTTTCCTTCTCTCCCATAACCACCATCCACCGCCACCGTCACCAAATCCTCTCTTGTCAAAGTTTTTAAATGTTTATTGCGCTTGGAATATACTTTGAATTATTTTAGAGGTATGTAGTAATGCAAGCGTAGAAAAAAAAATCAGATGAGAGTGGCGAATTAAAAAATTTGTAATTATTTTTTGAAATTACTATTGAATTTTAATTTTTCATAAAGAAAATTTACTGGAACTGGGGTAAGTATTTGAAATTTTTTTTTTTTTGTTTCGCTTTTACTAAAGTTTTTTCAATTTTTTTTTAAAAACTTTGCATTTTAGCATCTACTCGATTGCATAGACCAAATAAGTTATAAAATTAAAATGAAAAATAATTGACTAAAAAAAGAAGTGAAAATAAGTTGGTGATGTTTTTAGATCATTCTACACTAGATACACAAAATGTAAAATTTTAGAGGCAAATTAAAAAAAAAAATAAGATTCAAAAAAAAAAAAGGAAAAAGATAGAGTTTTTAGTTGGTTGCCAAAACCCACCAAATTTTATTGATTGAAATAGAAAAAACCATTATTTTTATGTTAAACATCATCACCAAGGATAGATCCAAAGGGTGGGAAAGTATATTTAGATTTTCAAATTTCGGGGATCCATCCTTGATCATAACAATATTAATTTATTTATTTTATACATGAAAAAAATCCATCCTTGGTCATCACAATATTAATTTTTTATTGTATGCATGTAAAAAAAAAACCCTTGGGCTAGCCAGAACGAACACGTTCACTGGTATACCCAGAGTTCAAGCGTCGAACCCACCTTTCAACTTTACCATCGTCCAACCACCTTGGTACACTCGCTTAAGTCACCAACTAACGCTACTCAGCTCGGCAATTATTAGATGTCTCAATCACACCTTACATTCAAACATTATGGGCTGTTTTTAAACAATGTGTGCGAGGGGTTTACGATTTTGCTACTACCAATGTTGAAATTTTACACTATCTCTTTTTTAATGAGATTATGAACGATGTGGGATTGAGTTATGATTCTACTACAACCAGTGTTTAAACTCTACACTATCTCTTTTCTAACGAGAAAATTTAGTGGAACTGGGGTTCATTTTTAATGAACTTTTTTCAAAAAATTTCCAAAAACTTTGCATTTTAGAGTCTACTCGACTACATGGACCAAATAAGTTATAAAAAAATGAAAAAAAAAATTCATTAAAAATAAAAGTGAAAATAAGTTGGTGATGTTTTTAGATCATTCTACACTAGATACACAAAAAATGTAAAATCATTGACACAAATTTAAAAAGTGTAATATTCAAAAGAAAAAAAAAATGAGTTTTTTTAGTTAGTTGCCAAACCCACCAAATGTTATTGATTGAAATAGAAAAAATCATCATTTTTATGTTTTGTTATCATCACCAAGGACTGATCCACAGGGTGCGAAAGTATATTTAGATTTTCAAATTTTCAAGATCCATCCATGATCATAACAATACTAATTTATTTATTTTATACATGAAAAATAAAAGTCCATCCTTGATAATCACAATATTTTTTTATTTTATTTTTTTTTCTATTACAAAAAAAAAAGGAAAAAAAAAAAAAGTGGTTGTCCAATGACTTAAACTAAAGCCATAGCCAGAGAACCTACAGGTTCACTGTCTAGCCTAAGTTCAACTAAGCTGGGCACAACTCACAGGTTCACTGGTCTAGCCTGAGTTCAACTAAGCTGGCCACAACCTACATGGTTCAACTAAGTTAGCTAGAACCTAGAGGTTTACTCGGTCTAGCCTGAGTTCAACCAAGCTAGCTAGAACCTAGTGGTTTAATCGTTTTAGCCTGAGTTCAACTAAGCTAGCTACAACCTACAGGTTCGCTGGTCTAGCCTGAGTTCAAGCGTTGAAGCCAACTATCAACTTTACCATCATCCAACCACTTCGGTGCCCTCGCTTGAGTCATAAGCTAATGCTACTTAGCTCGGCAATTATTAGATGTCTCAATCATCCCTTATATTCAAACATTATGCGTTGTTTTTAAACGATGTGGGATAAGTTTATGATTATACTACTACTTATATTTAAACTTTACACTATCCGTTTTCTAATTAGATTATGAACGATTTGGGATAGATTTACGATTCTACTACTACCAATATTTAAACTTTACACTATCTTTTTTCTAATGAGATTATGTTTCCTTCTCTTCCGTAGTAGCCGCCATCGTCCACCACCATCACCGAACCGCCTTTTGTCTTCCCCACCTACAAGGACCAATCGCTATCCCCTCTCTCATTTTCCTTTCTCTGTCCCAGCCAACCACATAGAAAAATTTAAAAATGCTTTCATCTTAGTAAATCATTTTGGAAATCAACAAAAATAGAGGATTAATTTTGATTGAGAAGTTTATGTTGATTGTGATTAACCCGAAATGAGATATTTGGGCTGTGCATAAATCCAAACGAAACTCTTTCTTGATTGAAATCAACCACATCAAAACCCGTGGGTTTCCTATGGTGGATGGGTGATGGCAGGAGAGGGGAAAAAAACAGAGTAGTAGAAGAGGGGAAAAAACAAGTTTATGTGCAGTATAAAATATCAAACTACTTAAGCTTAGTTTGATTAAAATTCATTTGAAATTGTCTTAAAAAGTAAACAAGATAAGATTGAATACATTTTAAAACTCATTAATTTTTTAAGTTAAATTTTGGCAATCTATTATTGGGTTCATTTACATCCATGTTCTCGTGTGCTACTGGCTGAAACTAAGACAATGGAAGATTGTTTTGCTTTTCTAAGTGACCATGTTATCAAATGCACTTAATTACTCGTTAAGCTTCCAAAAATTGTTTAGAAAATTTTTCAAAAACTAGTTTGTTAGAAAAAATATGAAAAAATGAAATACACATTATTTTCATATTATTTTTCTTTTTTGGGCTGAAATAATTTTAAAAATTAAAAAAAAAATTAAATTCATTTTTGTCAAATAATTTTTTAATTTCTCGATATATATTTATAAATAAAAGGGATTTTTATTGATAAGTCCATGAAGGAATTTTTTAACCCATTTAGTCTCATGTATGTATAGTTTTATTCCATAAAGTCCATTTTCTTGATTTACACTATTTTCTTGGACACTTATGCCCTTATATTTAATTTTGATACCCTTATAAATATTTTTTCAACGATTAGCAATTTAATGATGTGAACATTCATATTTTAAAATTCACATTTGTAGGAATGTAAATTGGCCCGTGGGCGGCCCGAAACCCGCCCGCGAGCCAGGGCGGGCCCGGCCCGTTGACAATGTGAATATTCCCATTGACATGTTAAAATTTACATTAATAGGACTGTAAAATTGGCCCCCGTCCCGTGGCGGCGCGAAACCCGCCTGCAGCCCATGGGCGGCCCGGGGCGGGCCCGGTCCGGCCCGTTGACAATGTGAATATTCACATTGACATGTTAACATTCACATTGATAAGAGTATAAAATTGGGCCGCGGCCCATGGGTGGCCAAAAGCCCAGCCGCAGCCCGGGGCGGGCCCGGCCCGGCCCGGCCCGTTGACAATGTGAATATTCGCATTGACATGTTAACATTCACATTGATAGGAGTGTAAAATTAGCCCGCGCCTCGTAACTGCCCGAAACCCGCCCACGGCCCGTGGGCAGGCCCGGCCCGGCCTGTTGACAATGTGAATGTTCACATTGACATGTTAACATTTACATTGATAAGAGTATAAAACTAGACAGCAGCCCAGGGCGGGCCCGACTCGGCCCGGCCCGGCCCATTGACAATGTGAATATTCACATTGACATGTTAACATTCACATTAATAGGAGTGTAAAATTGGCCCCCGTCCCGTGGCGGCGTGAAACCCGCTCGTGGCCCATGGGCGGCCCGGTCTGGCCCGTTGACAATGTGAATATTCACATTGACATGTTAACATTCACATTGATAAAACTATAAAATTGGCCCGCGGCCCATGGACGGCCAAAAGCCCGCCCGCTGCCCGGGGCGAGCCCGACTCGGCCCGTTGACAATGTGAATATTCACATTGACATGTTAACATTCACATTGATAAGAGTGTAAAATTGGCCCGAAGCCCGACCGCAGCCCGAGGCGGGCTTGGCCCGACCCTTGACAATGTGAATATTCACATTGACATGTTAACATGCACATTGATAGAAGTGTAAAATTAGCCCGCGCCCCGTGGCTGCCCGAAACCCGTCCACGGCCTGTGGGCTGCCCGGGGCGGGCCCGGCCCGACCTGTTGACAATGTGAATATTCACATTGACATGTTAACATTCACATTGATAAGAGTGTACAATTGGCCCGTCACCCGTGGGCAGCCCGAAGCCCGACCTCGGGCCAGGGCGGGCCCGACCCGTTGACAATGTGAATATTCATGTTAACATTCACATTGATAGGAGTGTAAAATTGGCCTGCAGCCCGTGGGCGGCCCGAAGCCCGATCGCAGCCCGAGGCGGGCTTGGCCCGACCCGTGACAATGTGAATATTCACATTGACATGTTAACATTAACATTGATAGGAGTGTAAAACTTGTCCGTTGCCCGAAGCTTGCCCGCGGCCCGGGGTAGGCCGGGACCCAAACCCAGGCCACCTCGGGCCGCCCACGGGCTTCGCGCCCATGGGACGCGAGTCAATTTTACACTCTTATCAATGTGAATATTAATGTGAATATTCACATTGTCAACAGGCCGGGCCGGGCCCGCCTCAGGCCGCGGGCGTGTTTCGGGCAGCCACGGGGCACGGGCTAATGTTATACTCTTATCAATGTGAATGTTAACATGTCAATGTGAATATTCACGTTGTCAACGGGCCGAACCCGCGTCGGCCCGGGGCCGGGCTTCGGGCTGCCCATGTGTCACGAGCTAATTTTACACTCTTATCAATGTTAATGTTAATATGAGGGCGGGCAAATTTTACACTCCTATCAATGTGAATGTTAATATGTCAATGTGAATATTCACATTGTCAACGGGCCGGACTGGGCTCGCCCCGGGCCGCCCATGGGACGCAAGTCAATTTTACACTCTTATCAATGTGAATGTTAATATGTCAATGTGAATATTCACATTGTCAACAGGCCGGGTCGGGCCCGCCCCGGGTCGCCCACGGGTCGTGGGCTAGTTTCGGGCAGTCACGGGGCGCGGGCTAATTTTATACTCTTATCAATGTGAATGTTAACATGTCAATGTGAATAAACAGGTTAGGCCGGGCCCGCCCAGGGCAGCCCACGAGCCGCAGGCAGGTTTCGGGCCGGCCACAGGCCGCGGGCTAATTTTACACTCCTATCAATGTGAATGTTAACATGTCAATGTGAATATTCACATTGTCAACAGGCCGGACCCGCCCCGACCCGGGCCCGGTCCCGGGCTTCGGGCTGCCCACGGGTCGTGGGCCAATTTTACACTCTTGTCAATGTTAATGTTAATGTTAATATTAATATGTCAATGTGAATATTCATATTGTGAACGGGCCAGCCCGGGCCCGCTCCGGGCGACGGGCTGGTTTTGGGCCGCCCATGGGCCGCAGGCCAATTTTACACTCCTATCAATGTGAATGTTAACTTGTCAATGTGAATATTCATATTATAAACGTGCCGAGTCGGGCCTATTTTTTTGGCTTGTAGGCCGGCCCGGCCCGACTCGAATTTTTCTAGGCACCCACGAGGATCGACATGAGCCAGGCCCCTACATATTGACGATATAAACATTTATATTGACGGTGTGAACATTCACATTAAGGGTATTTTGGTAATTATGTCACCCATAGGACTTATTGAAACATAAGAAAATAATGTGAACTAAATGGAACATAAGTAGATGAAAAGGGTATTTTGGTCTTCTTATCTCAAATTGGACCTAATGGAATAGTCAAAAAGAATATGGGTTGGATGGAATAAACCTCTTAGAAAATGGATTTATCAAAAAAACTCCCTAAATAAAATAATAAAAAAAAACTGAAAACTCAATCAAATTTTTTTAGAAAAAACTTAAAATTTTGTTTCGTTTGGAGAAACACAGAATGATTGCATTCTCACATATGAAATCCAAGATCTTGTCCAATAATCTCCCTGGCAACAAGAAGGTGGTACCATCAAGAGCCGTAGAACCAGCTGACATGTTCACAAACTCTACAAGTTGATCAAGAACACATGTTTTTGAATTTGCAAATCTTGTCATAAAAAAGAACAACAATGAAACTATATTTATTATCGGGTAAAATAAACTTACCTTCCCTAAGATTTTTGACAAATACAAAAACCTCTCTTGTAGTTTCAATAATTACAAAAACTTTATCTACTTTATCTGACAATATCAAGATTTTCCTAATTCATCAATTTTACACAAACGACGTTACTTGCCTATACAAAATGACTATGTTATCCTTTTATTTGAGGGCAAAAAGACGAAAATACCTTTTGATCTTGTTAATTTTGTTAACCCCACCATATACAAAATGATTATTTTATTATTATTATTTTTTTTGTCTCTCGGTTCTTGTATGCTTTATGTATAAATACTGGTCCACGTTACATCTTCTGGGTTACTATGTTAATCTACATAGAAGTGTATATCTTGTTTCAGTATCTGTATTCGTAACCCCCTTTTCAATCCCATCACCACCATCCTCCTCCTCCACCACGACTACCTCTGCCGCCCACTGTCCACCACCGGCAAGAGCGGCGGTGATGAGTGGAACAAAACATGAGAGTCTGCCTGGCTCCCCGAAGACCTGTCCGGCAACAACCGACCCCTATGGGATATCGACATCAACTTCTCTGACGACGACAACCTTTCCCTTGCCACTCCTCCACTCTTATCCTCCGACATCGAAACCGAAACGAAGGTCTTCATCAAGGACACACCACCGCCTCCCTCTATTTCCCCCTCTACCCACAAATCTTCCTCCACTCCCTCTCCTCCGCTGTTCGCCACTCACTTTTCCTCTCCTCCTCTTCTTCTTCTGAAAACTTAACCCTAGATCTATAGTTTTCAGAGCGATGGTAGGCAGTGATGGCAGCAGTGTTGGGTCGCATTCTGGGTTTGTGGCGATTGGTTGTGATCTAGGTCGCGATCAAGAAAAGAAGAAGAAGAGAAGAAGGAAAATGAGGAGAGAATGGGGATGAACGACTAGAGAAAGAAATAGGGAGGACGAGAGGAGGAAGCTGGAAGGCGTGGTGGATTCAGAGAGACCCAATTTTTGCACTATATCCAATACCTTATTTTCTTTGGGTGATAATGGCTACGGTTTGATTTTGATTTCTGTTGGGTTTGATTTTGCACTAATTTTTTGGGGAGGTGTTGTTGATGGTGGCTATCCAACTTCTCACCCGAGTAATTGTGGATTAAGGCTTCAATTGAGTATGAATATTTACATGTTCACTTATTCAGTTTTTTGTTTTTGGTTGGTGATGAGATTAAGAGGTGGGTCTTTGTAGTGGTGGTGCTTCTTTTCTTTTCTTTTCTTTTCTTTTTTTAAATTGGAAGGTGTTTCAGTGGTGAGTGTATGCAGTGGTAGTGGTGGTTTGGGGGTGGCAAAGCTGGGTAGAGCTTGCAGGTTGACTGGTGGCGTAGTTAGGCTAATAATAATAATGGCCATGTTATGGGTGTTGTGTTGCTGCTTTTACAGCAGTGATAGTTATGAGATTTTTTTTGTAGAGAAAGCAAAGGAAAGGGATAAAACTTAACGAGATTGGATTAGGTGTTGTGAGGTCTACAGTTTGGTATATATATAGATGGGTTCAAGATATTTGAGGGCATTATAAATATTTTAGTATTTATTTTTAATGACATCAGCAGCTTCTGTTAGTTGTGCAAACGAAAGTCAAAAAATAAGGGAATCTTGATATTATCAGATAAAGTATGGAAGGTTTCTGTAATTATTGAAACTAGAGGAAAAGTCTCTGTATTTGTCAGAAATCTCAAGGGAGGTAAGTGTAATTTACCCTTTATTATTTAATAATTCAATCAACGTGCAATAGTTGCTCCATGTAGCTATCCCTTGAGACAGTGAGAGTCAAAGATTCAAGGTTCAAGGTTTGAATTCGATAGAACGACTATAATTCTTTTGTTACAATCTAACTAACTAATCTCTTAATACCTTATCATATGACAAAAACATAAAAAGGAAGCTAATGAATAAAAGGGAAATTTAGCCAAAATCTTTCCATTGGACCCTTGTTTGGTGAAAATGACAGTCCAATTCATTTTGCTTTATAAACTCCTAAGGAGAAAACACATAATTGAATAAGGATAAAGTAAAATATATTCTTTCTTTCTTTTTTCTTGGACAATATTGCTAAAATAATATGTTACTGTGAAATAGAGTAACATGTTACTGTGAGACGGAGTAATATGTTACTGTCAGATAGAGCAACATGTTAAGGTCAAACAGAGCAACATATTACTGTGAGACAAAGTAACATGTTACTGTCAAATAGAGTAATATGTTACTGTTTACATTAATTTTGACAGTCATAATTTTTTTTGTTTTTTAAGAATTTCAACATAAATCTTTTTGAATAGATCTTGATGAGAGAATTTTAAAAATACTAATTTTATTAAAAACCTAACATCTACATCAAAAGTTTTAGGGTAAATTACACTCACCTCTCCTAAGGTTTCTGACAAATACAGGAACCTCCCATGTGGTTTGAATAATTACAGAAACCTCCCCTATTTTAACTGACAATATCAAGATTTTCCCATTTTTTGACTGCTGTTCATGCAACTAACAGAAGTTGCTGATGTTATCAAGGATAAAAACTGAAATTCCTATAATGCCCTCAAGTTTCTGATTCGGGTCTCTCTCTTTCTCTCTTCCATCTATTTTTGCCTCTGAGTTCTTTTTGGATACTGCTCATTTTAGCACATATACATAAGTATATATATACATATAATAATGGGAGAAGAAGAAACAAAGAAAGTTGAATCTGCAGCTACTCCGGCGACCGCACCATTTGAGAGGCTTCCGAGTTCTTTCAAAATGGGTTTCCTCTTGGGTCCAATACGGCGGCGGAAACTTCTAAGAAGGCTTCTTCTCCGTCGTCGTCATCGAGGCGTTGTTGCTTAACAGGGATGTCGCAGTTATGGGCGATGACGGACTTGAAGGACCCAACGGTGGAGTGGAGGCTAATCTGCACTGAGAACTTTGGCAGTTAGAGCATCAAATGTGGATAGTCACATCACCACCACCACTACCACCGTTGCTTGCGACGGCGGCGTTGTTCGATTCGGTTGCCTTTGCTGCACCACCGCCTATGCTCAAAAACAGAAAATAGTTGAATCAATGGAAATTGCAAAGATCAAAAGCTCCTATTCTTTAATCTAACCCTCAAGTATTATTTAATTTGTAATTGAGAAGGTAATTTATGAGCAAATTAGGCCGAGCTAGGGCGAGTCTTCTTTGGAAATTAGGCCGCATAATGGGCCAAGGAGATATTTTGTATTTCGGCTTTGGACCGAGGTAGGTACCAGGACGGTTGGATGTGTTGCTGGGATTGGGACCTATTTACCTTCTGACCGGGATGATGGCAAGGCGATGGGCCGAACTAAGTGTAGCTCGGCAGGATACCAACCTATAGCATGGTCATCACGACTCGCCCATGTTGAGCACAGAGCCGAGGTAACATCAATGACGAGGGCTGAGCTATGTGTAGCTCGGCAGGGTGGCATTCATTAGATCGGCTTCCGATCAAACGGTCTAAATGGCAGGAGACCGAGATAAGTCAGTTCGGTCAGGAATGTATAAACCGAGGTAAAGGGTTCAGCTATCTCACTTGGCTTGCAGTGATAAGACTCCTAGTAGGACTCTGCTAAGGAGAGTTAGAATCCTACTGGGATTGTGCAAACCATCTCACTTGGTTGGTAATGAGTAGGAGTGTGACTCCTAAGAGGACTATGCTAAGGAGAGTAGAGTCCAACTAGGATTGTGCAAAACCATCTCACTTGGTTGGTAGTGAGTAGGGTATGTGATTCCTAGGAGGACTCTCATAGGGAGAGTTGGAATTCTACTAGGAATGTGCCAAGTAGAGTCTATAAAAGCTCATGACCAGACCTATGGACAGGTATCACAATCACAATCCCAATTCTCACTCTAGAATACACAGAGCTTGTTGTCTATTGTCTAGTTGCTGACTTAGGCATCAGAGGGATTTTCGGCACACACCTGCCGGTTAGCTCACGTTTGTGTTTTCAGGTGGCAAAACAACGTTGTTTGGAGGAGTGCAAACTTGATCAACAGGATCATACGAGAAGAATTATTTCATGCTCGTACAGTATATATGCAACATATATATATATGTATCTATGTACGTTATATTCGATTAAAATTATTTAATTTATCTCAGTTACATATATATATAACCATAAAGGTAATATTTAATTGTTAATTTTACCGTTATTTTCATAAACATGGTATCTGTAAAGATTGTTATGAGTTTGTAATTGTTAATTTTATGACAATTTTTGTAAAATAAGGTATATATAAAAATTGTTATGGGTTTGCTATTGTTGTAGCAAAGGTCAAAAAATAAAAGAAGTGGAGTACAAAATCTTTTGTTTCAGCCATGAGATATCGCAGAGGATGAAATCAAAAGAAAAGAAAAAAAAATTAAAAAAAAAAGAAGAAATGAAAAGAAAATAACCCTATTCTTTATTCGTTAGTCTCAAATACTTACCGAACTCTTTGTTATAGATGTATAAATCTCTACATCTATATATATATATATATATTACTATATATAAATCTCTACATCTATATATCTAAATTAGTGCTTTTTATCATCTGGGTCTTGCTTATTTTGGTTAAAAAAATTAATTCCATCATGGCTTTCCCAAGTGGGACATCTTCAAGGTCATCTCTCACTTTCTGTTTCATAACTCAAGCTCTGAGGAAGATGACTCTGTTGGAACAAAGGGTATTTTCATCTTTTTGCCCTCAAATGCAGGAGGAATATGTTCATTTAATTTATGCAAGTAACGTTGTTTATTGCAATCTGATGGAAAGAGAAAATCTTAATATTGTCAGTTAAAATAAGAAAAATTTCTGTAATTATTCAAACCACAAGAGAGGTCTTGTATTTGTCAAAAACTTTAGGGGAGGTGAGTGTAATTTACCCAAAGTTATATTGTTTTAAAATTTAATATTTTAATAATAATGATATGTGTTGACTTTTCAAAGAAAATTTTTTGTACTTGTCCTTAATGTATTAAAATTTTATTATGAATGAATTTTGGCCAAATTCCCATGGATAAAATCTTGTCTCTACGTCTCCTAATGATTTCACCATACATAAATAAGGGTAATGCACTCAAAATCGTTCATAAGAAAACAAATTTCTATAATATAACCTACTTAATTCAATGAATCTAAAAAAATTCAATGCATCCGAGTTTGATCTCTCCTTTCCAACCTTACTTTGACAGAAGAAAAGTTACATAGCAAATGTAAATTCAGAAGAAAAAATGTAAATATACAAAACAAATAGTTCAGATCTCTTTTGTAAAAAGTTTATTTTTTACAATTTGTTTCACATAAACATATTGATGTCAGGAATATTTTGGAATCAATATGTTTCTTCACTCTTGGAGCGTCTCTAATAAATTTTAACAGCAAACCAAGCATAGAGCTCCCAAAACAATTTATATGAACATACAACAAAATGCCATAATAGAGAAACTAGAACGTCCGACAACAAATTTTATTCTTCATTGCTGAATAAATTGGACAGTCAATGCAAAACCCCTTCTGCCTCCTCAACCCGTAGAGGGAGAGGAAAATATTTATAAAAATAAAAGTAAAAAAATAAAAAAATGTGTAAACACAACAAGCGAAGGCAAATTCAGGAGCCTTTTAATCATTCCCCAATTTGTTGTCTTGACTGATGAAATTTTTCACATTGGCTGACACACAGCCAGTCAGTAGACCCTTCAACTTTGCTCCAAAAAGTTCGGGCTGCCAAGCTTTCAAACATGACAAAAGAATGTTTTGAAACAATCCTAAAGCATCTAAAGTTTTTTACATTGGAGTATTAGAAATGATTTTTTTTTAAAAAAGAGCATAAAATCATGAAGGCAGACCTCTTTTGCACGATGAAGATACTGCGAGATTGGCCTTTTGAGGACTGGTGCTATGACTACTGTTGTAGATGCTTAAATGGGTGACAATCGGCTCCAACTTCATTAAGCGCCAAGAAAAGTTTCGGCATGATTTTAGCCAACATTAGCTTGAAACCTACTGAATTTGCATTTGCATTGCTTTTGTCGCTTATAGAGGCATCCTTTGTCAGAGAACCAATTAAGTAGCCTTTCATGTAAGCATCACAGGCCTTGAGGATGTAATAACCTCGCCTCCTGAAATGGTCTCTGACAAGCTCTTCAAAGTCCTAGAGAGATATCATTAACATGATTACAAATTAAAAGTTCTAAGTTCTAAAAGCATAGTCAGCAGCATCCTCAAGATGAAAAAAAAAACTCCCAAACAAGGAACTTCTATGTTAATGATAGTATCAAATTTCACATTAAAAAATTAAAAATAAATAAATTAACAAAAAAAAAAAAAGGAAGGAAGAAGAAGACAAGTTAAAGAGTAAGCCGTTTTAACTGCCACTGTCTAGAACTGTAAATGATTTTTCACGTCACACAGCCCAGTGAGATGAAAAAAAGAAAATGTAAGGTCAATAGAACTAGAGGTACTTAACTAGCAAGACTCCCTAAGGAACGAGAATTTGAGCAAGATGTTATGGGTATTAAACCTTGATAAATGAAGCAGGGAATGATTCTAGAGTGAAATACTTGTCAAGTAGAACAAACATATCATTAAACGACCATAACCCAACCTTTGCTTTACCGTATAGAATGTTGGACAACAATCAAGAAACAATGCTTTTAACTTTTAATCATTACAAAAAAATAGTGCAATGGATGAGTGACAACAAAATTAAAGAGAATGAAGATAAATGCACTCATGGAAGAACACAGGTTGTACATATGAAAACAAATGCATAAAACTCATTGCAGATGGTCCCAAATACGTGAACATAGAATGAGGTGGCACATGATGTACTAAAGGATAAATGGTTATAACTAGAGCTTGTAGTAAGAAAGAAATTGTGAAGCTCAGACCAAGTACCTGAACTTCAAGGCTTTATTGAGTAAAAAGTAAGCTTATTTTACTTTTCATTTATAACACATACAGAAAGATCCAATCATAGCAACTAGCAAGGTATTGAAGTAAAAATAGCTTATATCAAATATGCATAATAAAAGAAAAAGAAAAAGAATATCTAGGAATAAGTGCTCATAACCCATAACCATCATGAATGATTGCAAAGACTACATGAGAGTGATGATTCTTTATTTATTTATTTAGAATTATTATTATTATTATTATTTTGGTTTTTTTTTTTTGGGGGGGGGGGGGGGGGGGGGGGTGTTTAAGTCTTAAGAGTGATTATTCTGATGACAACAAGAGCAAAAATGGCAAGGTTAAAATGAGAAACAATTAAAATGCTGAATATGGTTTTATCACCTTTGGGGGCTTTCGCATAAGATACATCATTGTCTTGCAGTTCAGCAAGAATGTATTCTCATTGTAGGACAACGAATTTTTCTCTCCTTCAGCTGTCCCGATTTGCTTATCATATCCAGCTTCATTAAAATATGGCTTAGAGTTTAGTACTAGCCCCTGCAGTGAAACCAGGACTTGAAGGATGCTTGAGGACAAAGGATCCCAGACTTCATTTCCTCTGCCAGTCCAGGTATTTAAAAGACTAAGGCAAACCTTGCCTTCCTCGTACAAATTTGGGTTAATTCGCCACCCTCCAGAATGATAGTATGCTGACTGCAAAATCACAGGAAGAATCGAAAATGAAAACATAATCCTTTTTATCTTCAATTCAGTAAGGTTCATGCAACCACCAGAGGGTGGTGACCTAGTGCTGAAGTTTCACTCCCATGTGATTTGGTTGACAAGAAGACAAGGGTTAAGGCCTTGTTTGTCATCCTCTAAAAAAGCCAAAAAATCACTATCCTATTTCAGTCACATCACCTCTTTACCACATCATTTCAAACTCAACCCATATTTCATAAAAGTCAAAAAGTGCATTTATTTAGAACATCTCAAACAACTCTTAAGATTCATAATCTTGTGACCACCGGCTTCTTTTTTTTTTTTTTTTTTTATATCAGCAAAAGGGTAATATTTTATTAAAAAAATAAAACATTACAAGATAAAGAAGGAAAGCATGAAAAAACATCAATTACAAATAAGCTAAAGCCTATTTTAAATAGGATGTTTCTAACATACAATCCAAAAGAGCTAGGTAACAAGAAGCCAACCAGAAGACAAAACTCCCACAATGCCCTCGGTGGGGCTGGGGTAATCTACAGCTCAAGCCCGACATGAAGGAGCCCCAGTAGATCCCCCACATTTGCGGGCTGGTCTCTTGTCTAGCTATCCATGCAAATTTGTCCAAATAGGGCTAGATTTTTAGTTTTTAAGACCAATTTCTTCACAAATAAATAAATATATATACATATAAACATTATCAATTTTGTGTACCGGTGGAACATCAGGGTACTCTGGCGGAAGATGAAAATCAAAGAAAAAAAGGCCATCCTGGTAAGGTGTCCCATATGCTCCAACTATCACCGCCCTCAAGAGATCCATTCGATCTTCATAAACTCGTACATAAATCCCATCTGTTCAAGTATTTAAAACTGGTTAAACCATAAGCAGCTGATGTTGGGCATGATTAACCGAGTTTTAGATATCCGACAAAATGCATACCGGGTAGGTTATTCTGAAGGATACTCCAGTCTTGTTGAACCTTCTTCAGCCATTTCCTTCCAGCATTATTCTGAAAATGTAGTTAATGAATTAAGAGTCAATCATTCACAAAACCACAAGTGCAACAAAGTGACATGGACCTAATTTTGACAGCATGTTCCTCCCAAATAATTTTGAGTATGGAAAACTATCTGCCCAGTTAGAGGCCCCTTAGAAACCTAGAGCCAATTCTGCGTCTCTATTATGGAACCAACTTAACACTAACCAGTAACCCAAATTCTTTTTTTAAAAAAATAAAAATAAAAATTAACGCAAACAAAAATTGGTAGGTCACAGCCAATTTCAGAAGTGAAAACTAGACAGACAAAGACCTGATGATCTTCTTACTCACAGAAGTTATAAGATGTACATCTGCCAGAATGTACTGAACAAGGGGAGTCTACTGCAGCGGCATGATATGTTTGTATGAATGGAAGAATAATTTTTGCAACAATGATACAATTAGGCAGCTCACAAAACGAAACTATCAAGAAAAGAAAAATATATGATTTACCTGTCCATTTGCACCAAGAAAATAATGGTCCCCAGGCTCTTTTGCAATATCAAAGCCTTTGAAACTGGAAACATTATCCCCATGGCATGAAGAAAGATACTGTGCCTCAGGCTTCAAGCTGCAAAGAGCTTCTGCTATGTCTAATAAATCTATGTTGTCTTCAACAACATGCTCATCTCCTTTTCCATGAGTAGTTCCCACACCACAATTATCAGTGCAATTAGATTTCCGAGAGCTAGATTCATCACCAGAATCACCTCTGATGGAAATGTTTTCCATTCCCTGAGATTGAGGTTCATTTTCTCCTGTGGAGTCCAAACCAAATGGATCCGAGTGTTTTGTTCCCCGTGAAAATATTCCACTGGCCAGTCGGGTAACAAAGCCAAGTGCAGCAAGGGGAATAGAAAGCGGTCCGTTTCTTCCAGAATTTTCTCCAATCATTGTGCTATCCTCTGACTTGGGGCTGATGTCAGTAGCATTTTGCAGCCGAATTTCCTGATTAAAGAACATCAATGATTCACTTGACCAGATTAACAAATTATGAGCATGGTCCGCCAACAGAATTATGAGCATGGTCCACCAACAGAATAGCCAGTCAATAACTTGGTTGTCCTACATTCAAGGCAACCCTGAATAAAATGTCTCCAAACTTGATGACCACCTAGCACGTGATACAAATCTCATATTGTTGTATAACTATGATCAACTGTTTCATTATATCTAAGTCAGGAGACAAGCCACCAGTACAAAATGCTGCAGGAAAATTTTCTATAAATCCTGATCCAGATATCCCAAAAAGGACAGCATCAATGGTACCTAGGAAACACCATATAGCACTACTTCCTCTTACAGAAAAATAATTTCCCTTTTCTTTTTAATTTCCCTTTTGTTCATAAGTTTAACCGTGATAAACACCACTAATATCCACAACCCACTACACCACTACCAAATTATGAGGCCAAGGGTTATTAGTTACAGGTAAAAGTATTAAATGAAGGACCTCAGAACATTGTTAGGCTAAGTTTGTATGACAGTACTCTTGGGGAGAATGGGAATGCAATTTTGGGTCCCCATGATTCCTGCGTCTGGAATGGATTGGAATAGGAAAGTGATTCCTGGTAATCTATTTTAGTAGGAATCACATTCCCAAACTAAGTAGAAATCTAATTTCCCACTTCCCCATGAAAATCTTACATTCCTAGAGGAATTTATACTCCCTCCGTCCCAAAATAATGGTCCCTTTTGGGGAATCCAACTTTTTTTGGTAGTACAATTATTGTACTTTTAAAAAGTTGGTTTTCCAAAATTACCCTTTGATAGTACACTTTTTTGAGAATATCAATGTCATAATTGTACTTTTTATATTATTTATGAATTTAAAAGAAGGGCAAAATGGGAAATTTATATTATTTTTGTACTTGATTTTTGAAGAGGGACTAATATTTTGGGACAATGAAAAATGGAATAAGGGACTAATATTATGGGACGGAGGGAGTATTTTTTTTGATAAATAACATTCCTAGAGGAATTTTAGCCATTTAAGAATAACAAATAATAATTGGGCCCACAATACGTAATATTTTTTCACTTTTCCATAGATGATTCCTAACAAAACCAAACACATGAATAACATTGACACAAGAATTTTATTACTAGTAATTACTAATGACATGCAGATTCTCCCTCAAGATTTCTGTCATCCAAACATAGCCTTAAAGATAAAAACGAACCTTGTTTTCATTCTCAAGGGCATCCATCTCATCATCATCAACAGTTTCCCAGCTAGCAGCATCATCACTAACATCACTTCCAGCAGCAATTGACTCATCATCATCACGACCAACAACATAAATCGCTTGAGGGCCAACCTAGTACCAAACACCAGACCCTTTCAATCAAGAACTGTGGCAACTCCCTTACAAGAAGAATTAATAATTATTATATGAGCAAATATGCAGATGAACTGAATACAAAAACCTTCATTTTCTATTTAGATTTAACATCTGAGAATTTAGAAGAAAAGAAAAGGAATATCAAAAATCTGACAATTGCTGTTTCATACATAAAAGTCATGAGATTTTGAGCTTTCCTTTCCTCCCATCCTCTGAGCACCCAGCAGATTATTAGTTTGTAAAAGTCATAAACTAAACACAAAAGTCATACAATCACCCAAGGTGGTATGCTCTTGAGCAATCAAATTAAAGGCCCAGCAGTCTTTTATCATTTTAAGTTAGTCAATTTAAGAGGGAATAGTAGGTAATAGGGAAACAAGTTTCTATTATATCATAGATGCAAAGGCCAACTAGTTAAGCACACTCGTAAACTGGGATTAACGGGAACATGGGACATCCTTTATGAAACATAGAGCAGTTTATATATATATTTATGACAAGGAACCTCCCCAAGGTAGGGCCACATTGGACCCACCCCCGCAGAGTAAACCTGCACTCACACCCCCCCCCCCCCCCCCCCGCGCGGGAAACCAAAGGTGTCGATTAAGCCTGGGAGACACTAGCAAGAGTTGAACCCAGGATGTCCAGATTTACAGGTCCCAGGGTCTAACCCCTTTGCTGCTAGGCTATCCATACGGGTTAAGCCACTAATATTTTACTAGTCTTTGGTAATGAACATACCGTTGAAACCACCCCATCAGCCCATGTAACTTCAATATCACCATTTTTTAGACCAGTAATGTTCCCAACCCAAGAAAGATCTGAGAAGTCCATGCAAGCTTCATTGGCGGATGCACCCTCATCTTTCTTACATCCCAAGCTCTTTTTTGGATCTTCTTTAACCTCATTTGGACTAATCAGCTTCTTTGCTTCCTCAACAGAGTCTCCAAAAGCAGGAGAAACAGGTGATAACCGAACAACTACATCCCCATAACAGTAGTCATAGTCAGGGTGACCCTCAAGCTCATAAACACTCACCACTTCCTCCTTATCGAACTCTCTAGATTCTTCTGGCCTAGAAACTGGCTTTAACCACCTCACACAAGCTGTCCGCTCTTTTGCATTAACACTTGTTACAACCCCCACACGTCTAACTTCACAACCATTATTGCTGTCATCCGTGGCTTTCTCAACTACATACTGTTCTGCTACAAATTCATGATCGCCAGGACTATCAATAGGAATCAAAGTTGTTGAATCCAAATTATATCCTGTTGTTCCATCCTGCCATGCTACATCAACCCTTGTCTTCATATTGACAATCATAAGAGCTCTTTCAAAATTTTCCTCTTTCTTCCGAGCCTTCTTGTCTCTCCTAACCACAACTTTTCTAATCTTTTTGCGATGATGAGGCCAAGTTTCATGGACAGGCTCCTTTGAAACTGACAATGAACTACTGCACGAACTGGATTCTCGCGATGCATTACCATCTACATTTTCAGTGGTTCCTTCCAATGCATTTTCCACATCATTGTCCACATCAACCACTTCTGAATCACATTCAGGTACCATTTGAGCAGAATCTAATACCCCTTTTGTGGAATCGTAAAGTTCTGGATTTGATAAACCCTTGTCCAGGAGAATGGAAGAAGATGGTGCAAAAGATGGCAGAAGGCACCAGTCACCTAATTGCCAATTTGCATGTGCAAAGCAAGATAATAACTTTAAGCCCTTGGGACTCTGCTCTTCAGCAGGGGCAGTAGAAGAATCAGGCCCATACCCTGCAGATGCTATCCAATATATAAAAACTGACCCAACTGTTACCTTGCTTACTGTGCCTTCCAACCGGTTAGGTTTCCACAAACCAGATAGCCACCTAGAATTTTTGTAAACTGATGAGGAGCTCGCCTTCACACGCTGCCCAGGATAGTAAGGGAAATGGCCATCTTCCAGGAGATTCTTGCCAACTGGTTTAAGACGCAGTGGGTCAACTTTCATAACCTTGCACACAGAGCCATCATCAAATAACACAGTCACATTATCTAGAACATCATCAATTCTGCCTAGCCAGGGACCAAGTATTACATAATCACCCACAGTAAAATCCCTCACTCGTTTCAAGTCTTTGGATGAAACATCTTTTATAATAGACCCATCAGTAGTTAATAGATCAACCGAAATATTAGCATCAACAACAACACCCACTTGACCGGTGGCGTCTGAAGCAGCAGCAACAAAATCCCCATGTAAGAATCCCCTATCAATAACTGTTGCATCACTAAGATTTATTGTTGTCTCGGACTCATCCATCCAAATCACTCGAACCTGATCAGGGGGAAGAGGACCGCTCTTGTAACTGTCAGCAGTTCTGTTCCTATCACTCCCATTAGCATTGTCATCATTGCCACCTTCCTCATTTCCACCAGCCTCATCATCATCTTCTTCGTCATCCTCATCTTCATCATCGGTTATGCTACTATCTGAGTCCGAATCACCTGCAACTTCAGTCACAATCCCAATCCTACCACTACAGTTGCTCCTTACAACATCTTGTCGATAAATATAGGTGACATTCTGCAGATTCCTGACAACCTCATCTGGTCTCCTTTCAGAATTTACATTTGTATCAGAATGATTCAAAGTAGAATTATCATGCCCAGTTGTGGTGGGTTCATTAACTTTTGAAACATCATCATGTTGCTGAGTTTCCATCTGTCAAACGTATGCAAAGAAATGGGTAAGGAATCATTCAAAACCCAATGCTTAATCAAAATATATGTGTTTACATCCTTTATACAGGATCCTATTAATTTCATGCTTGAAGAAGTTTCACCATTTCACTTCTGTTAACAAGCAAACAATAATGTTTTCTATCAAAATGCTCATTGGATTTGTTTTCCTCAAAAAGTTATTTTCGACATAAAATGAGTTTTGTCATTAACTTCAAAAGTAGACGTAAATATGATTTACGATAATCCAAAAACCCATATATTTTGCAATAACTACTTTCCAATTGTCAATGTTGAAATCTCCTTTGGTTTTAATGCATGAACGTTATTAGACACATATGGGTTCAAATTCCCACCCATCCACAAATAAATGAATGGCGCTAAATTCCTAATTAGAGCTCAAACAACATATCAGTATTAGGAATTCAAATCGGAAGAACTCCTCAGTGTTGCGAAGCATATTTTGTTTTGTTCCTAATTTATGTGTTTTGTTCTAAAGTTTCTTTCTATATCTATATTTGTTTAATTGTTCTAGCATAATTGTTCTTAATCATAAATGCTGATATACCCTAGAGCAAATTCATGACTCCACTCCCTCCTTGCCTTAGCTTGACGTAAGTAGTAAACTTTTGACTACCAAATCAGTATAGAACAAAGATGTCATTTTTTTTTTGTTTTTCCTCTCTCTATATATCGCTTTCCTCAGTTTTCTCAGCAACCAAACAAAAGCTAGGCTTCTCATTCTTCTTATTTATAAAAAGGATAAAACAAAATCAGAGCATGAAACTAAATATAGATTCAAAAAAAAAAAAAAAAAAAAAAATTGAATGAATAACCCTAAACCAGCTCAAAATTAACCACGTAAACGAATAGTCAATCAAACCGATACATCAGGCACGAGCTCAAAACTCGTTCCAACAATCGTTAGACAAAATTGTGTGAAATCAAAAGATTTGAATCAGCCACGCATTAAATAGACAAAATTTATCAATATAAGCAATGTATAAATGTACATATATACATACAAGTTCATATGTGTATATGTAATTACAGCGATTGAAACAGAGATCTTTAGGATAGAGAATGAGTATACCTTTGAAATCGTAGAATTTCAAGACGAGAACAGCAATGAACACAGAGCTTTCTATTCTTCTTCTTTTTTTCTTTTTTTCTAAAAATTTTTTTCTTCGATGTTCTACCGATCGAAGAAATATGTAATATATATGATGGGGGAGACGGAGCTGAAAGAAGGTGCGGGGGTATAAATGTAATATGGACGGCATATACGAGTAAAATAACAAGAGATACACTTTGCGATCCAGGATTTCACCGGCACCGTTTGATCTGCTTACAAAAATGAGTCAATTGCGTTTAAGTCATTCTGTCCGTTGATCAAGTGGGAGAGTTAATCATTGGAATAATAGGTTAATTAAAACAAAAATGCTATGAACCCCATTTTAGTATGCCGAATTTATTCTGAATAATAGTTGCGTGTTTGAGATTAAATTTTTATTGGGTGAGATTTATGTGTAAAATAAATTTGAATCAGAATATAATAATTTTGAATAATTTTTTATAGTTAAATCTGAATTTGTAATATTATTGTAATTTAATTTTAAAAATGGGTGCTATTTTAGTGGATGTGATTATGATTTTTACTTTTATTTAAATTAATAATTTTGTGAACTTTAAAATTATAATGGTTTGTTTGTTTTCAAAAATTGTAAATTTTTTATTTTTGCATTTTTGTCTTTATGAATTTGTTTAATATTTTAATTATTATTATTTTTTTTATATGTGCTTAATTTACCCCTATTTATGTGAATAACTCTAATTGTATCTTCTTCTTTTTTGAATTGACTAAAATAAATTTAAAACTTGCTAAAGATAAAAAGAATCAAAAGACAAAAATACTATGAAATATATTTTGAAAACAAATTCTAATAAAAGGATAGTCTTTGAAATATTCCTTGACCAATTAACGTCGTTCAATCAAAGAATTGAGATATGCTTTCTTTAAGCAATGGGTAACCACTAGTCCAAGGGAAAAGAAAAGGTATATTTTTTTTGTATTCAACCCAACTAATACCTCCACAAGTTAAACCATGTAATTTTTTTGGAACATTTTAAATACTTTCAATGATTAACAAGTTGTATAGATACGAGTCGTTGGCTTTTTTAGTATTTTTTTTATTGATTTTCTTTTATCTTTCATTTTTTTTTTTTAATTCATAGTTTTACGTTTCACTCGTTGGAATAGTATTAAAATTTTTTTTTTGAAAAAGATGCACTAAAAAAACTGAAAACTATGCTTTCAATTTCATCATTGATGATTAAATGATGTAATTGATATTTGACTAACTCGTGGAGTGTCAAATTTTTGGACATGCACTACACTCCTGTTGCAAAACTATTCAATCCTTGCTGTGGAGCCCATTGTTACTGTATAGGTTGAATTAAATCTGAATATCAATAAGTTATCTTGAAATTAAGACAAAAGCAAGCAGAAATTATGATACCATTATAGAGCTTCATTTTTTTATAGTTAACAAAGAAAAAAATTAGTGAAACATCCCTCTCAAATTTTGTATAATAAGAGAGATCCAAAATTTATTGTTTTTATTAGTTAAAGACTCTCAAACTATGCTTTCGATTTCATCATTGATGATTAAATGATCTAATTAATATTTGACTAACTCGGAGTGTCAAATTTTTGGACATGCCCTACACTCCTGCAAAACTATACAATCCTTGCTGTGGAGCCCATTGTTACTCTAGTAAAGGTCTTCTTCTTTAGGTTGAACTAGCTTATTAGCAGTGCTATGTGCGGAATAATTATAAATATTTATATTTATTATTAAATTTTTTTAATATATAAATTATATTTTTAAAGATTTTTTATAAAAATAATTTAACAATTTTACCATTAACCATAGTATATATGAGAAATTAAAAAGGCTACTGCAGTAATTATACACGGGTTGTATCTATAATTATTTGTATGAGGGAATTTTAAATATTGATCAGGGATTTTGATCAAATTAATAAATGCAGACATGTGAAAAGACATGTAGATTGAAAAAAGTTTATAAATGTTGATCATGCGATTTTGACCAAATCAATAAATGTTGAGTTTTTTTTTTAAATAATTTTTTTTAAAAAAAAAAGGTTACTGCAGTAACTATGCACGGACTGTATCTATAATTATTTGTATGAGGGGATTTTAAATACTAATCAGGAATTTTGATCAAATCAATAAATGCAGACATGAGAAAAGACGTGTAGATTGAAAAAAGTTAATAAATGCTGGTCAGGGGACTTTGACCAAATCAATAAATGTTGAGACATTTGGTAAAACTTTTGGTAGAATATTTGGGGTCTCTAGCATTACTCTTTTTTAAAATACAAATTTTAGAAAATTAAGGTTGTGAGATTGGAGCTCCTATAAGGCTTGGGATGTTTACAATTATCTATATATGTGAATTGCGATTTTTAAATGTCTTTTTTTTTAAATGCTTTCTTTTTTTACTTTTTATATTATATTAAAGTTTAATATTTTGATAATAATCATATGTGTTAGACTTTTCAAAATAATTAAATGTCTTTTTTTTATTATTATATTATATTAAAGTTTAATATTTTAATAATAATGCATTAAAGTGTTATTATAAAGGATAATAATCATATATGTTGAGACTTTTCAAGAAATTTATATGTGTTAGATTTTAAAAAAAAAATTATTCTTGTTCTTAATGCATTAAAGTGTTATTATGAGGGTAAGACTTGGAAGTTGGAAGAAGTTAATAAATGCTAAGGTTTTTTTTTTTTAAATCAAAAAATCAAGAAATTTAGATTGGGAGATTGGAGCTCCCACAAGGCTTGGGGTCAAAAACCCCTTTTTGCTTAATATATAGTATAAATAGATTAAAGTGTTATTATGAGGGTAAAACTTGGGGGTTATGAGAAGTTAATAAATGTTAAGGTTTTTTTTTAAAAAAAAAAATCAAGAAATTTAGATTGGAAGATTGGAGCTTCCACAAGGCTTGAGATTAAAAACCCTCTTTTGCTTAATATATAACTAGCCTATCACTTGTGCTATGCACGGGATAATTTTAGATATTTATATTTGTTTTAATTTTTTTTTAATATATAAATTATATTTTTTAAGATTTTTTATAAAAATAATTTAACAATCTTATCACTAACAATAGTGTACAGGAGAAATTAAAAAGGTTACTGCAGTAACTATGCACGGGCTGCATCTATAATCATTTGTATGAAGAGATTTTAAATGCTAATCAGGTATTTTGACCAAATCAATAAATGCAGCCATGTGGATTGAAAAAAGTTAATAAATGCTGATCATGGGATATTGACCAAATCGATAAATGCTGAGTTTTTTTTTTTAAATCAAAAATTTAGAAAATTAAGATTGAGATATTAGAGCTCCCACAAAGCTTGGGGTTTAGAAACCCCATTTTCCTCAATATATTTACAATTATCTATATATATGTGAATTGCGATTTTTAAATGTTTTTTTTTTTTTTAATGTCTTCTTTTTTTCCTTTTTTATATTATATTAAAATTTAATATTTTGATAATAATCATATGTGTTGGACTTTTCAAGGAATTAAATATCTTTTTTTTATTATTATATTATATTAAAGTTTAATATTTTGATAATAATTATATGTGTTGGACTTTTGAAGATTTTTTTTTTAATGTTTGTTCTTAATGCATTAAAATGTTATTATGAAGGATAATAATTATATGTGTTGGGACTTTTCAAGGAATTCATATGTGTTGAATTTCAAAGAATTTTTTTCATGCTTGTACTTAATGCATTAAAGTATTATTATGAGGGTAAGACTTGGGGATTGTGAGAAGTTAATAAATGTTAAGGTTTTTTTTTTTTAATCAAAAAATCAGGAAATTTAGATTGGGAGATTGGAGCTCCCACAAGTCTTATGGTTAAAAATCCCATTTTGCTTAATATATAGTATAGATTAGCCTATCACCCGTGCTATGCACGAGATAATTATAGATACTTATATTTGTTTTACATTTTTTTAATATATAAATTATGTTTTTTAAGATTTTTTATAAAAATAATTTAACAATCTTATCACTAACCATAGTATATGAGAAAAGTTGAAAAAGGTACTGCAGTAACTATACACAGATTATATCTATAATTATTTGTATGAGAAAATTTTAAATGTTGATCGGGAGATTTTGACCAAATCAATAAATACAGGCATGTGGATTGAAAAAAAAGTTAATAAATGCTGATCAGGAGATTTTGACCAAATCAGTAAATGCTGAGTTTTTTTTTTTAATAAAAAATTTAGAAAATTCAGATTGGGATATTGAAGCTCCCACAGTACTTGGGGTTAAAAACCCCATTTTCCTTAAAAACCCCCTTGAGTGTTTATGTTTATCTAACTTCAATCATATTAAAAAATTAAATTATAAACAAAAAGAGATAACTTTAATCATAAAAATTACATTTTTTTTAATGCTATCTAACTACAATCACATTTTTTTCATAATAAAAAAATAATAATTTAAAAAAAGGACCATTAAAATAGTAAATAAAAAGATTATTTAGTAGTATTGAACAAACGACAATCACATTTTTCTTTTTGTGAGTGTTTATGTTTATCTAACTTCAATCATATTAAAAAAATCAAATTATAAACAAAATGAGATAATTTCAATCATACAAATCACAATTTTTTTAATGTTATCTAACTACAATCATATTTTTCTCATAATAAAAAAAATAATAATTGAAAAAAAGAACCATTAAAATAGTAAATAAAAATATTATTTATAACCATTGAACAAACTACAATCACATTTTTCTTTTTGTAAGTTAACTTCAATCATATTAAAAAATAAAATTATAAACAAAATGAGATAACTTCAATCATACAAATCACAATTTTTTTATTGCTATCTAATTATCATCAATAATTAAAAAAATCAATCACAAATTAAGTCAATTGATAATTAAAAAACACAAGAATTTATTTTCAAAAAACATAGTGAGTTAAAAAGATCAATTACAATTTTTTTTAGTCGAAATACAATCTAATCATTATCAATAATTGGTATATTATGTGACCCTAATGAGTACAATCCATTTTATTTTTCAAAAAACACAGTGAGTTAAAAATCAAATCACAAATTAAGTGAATTGATAGTTAAAAAAAACACAATAATTTTTTTTCAAAAAACACAGTGAGTTAAAAAAATCAATTACAATTTTTTTTTTCAAAATATAATCTAATCATCATCAATAATTGGTACTTTAAAAATCATATAAAAAAAAAATCAAATCAAATCACAAATATTTTTTTCATAAATAATTGTAAAGAAAAACCATTAAAGCAGTAAATAAAAGATTAAATCACATTAAAAAAAAAGAATCATTGAACAAACTACAATCACATCACATTTTTCCCATAATAAAAAAATAAATAATAAAAAAAAGAACCATTGACTAACTACAATCACATTAAAAAAATAGAACCGTTGAACTAACTACAATCATTTTTTTTTCTTCGTGAGTGTTTATATTTATCTAACTTCAATGATATTAAAAATAAAATTAAAATAGTAAATAAAAAGATTAAATAACATTAAAAAAAATCATTGAACTAACTACAACAATTATATTAAAAAAAAGAGTCATTGAACAAACTACAATCGCATCACATTACAATCACATTTTTTTCTTTGTGAGTGTTTATGTTTATTTAAATTCAATCATATTAAAAATAAAATTAAAATAGTAAATAAAAAGGTTAAATAACATTAAAAAAAAATCATTGAACTAACTACAACAATCATATTACAAAAAAGAGCCATTGAACAAACTATAATCACATCACATTTTTCCCATAATAAAATAAATAAATGAAAAAAAAGAACTACTAAACTAACTACAATCACATTTAAAAAAAAAAAATCATTCAACTAATTATAATCACATTTTTCTCTTTGTGAAGATTTATATTTATCTAACTTCAATCATATTAAAAAATCAAATTATAATTTTTTTATTCGCTAGAAAAATCACAAAATATTTTTATGCGCTATCTAACTACAATATTAAAAGAGTAAACAAAAGGAAAAGTTAAGAAGGAGAAAACAAAAAGAAAACTTACTGTTTGCATACGTGGTCACTGAAGTTGAAAGTGTAGAAGTAAGAAGTCAAGAAGGAGAAAACAAAAAGGAGCTTACTGTTTGCAATAAATATGTGAAAAGTTAAAAAGAGTGTGTGTGTTGGAAAAGTTAAAAAGATTTGGGAGAATTTAATAATTGCTAAGTTTTTTTTTTCAAAAAAAAAAATCAAAAAAATTAAGAAATTAAGATTCAAATATTGGAACTCCCACAAAACTTGTAGGTTAGAAATAGATATAAATAAATAGATAGATATAGATATAGATATTTATGTTTATATTTGTTTTAAATTGTTTTTAATATACAAATTATTTGTTTTGAAAAAGGTACTGCAGCAATTATGAGAGAAGTCAAAAAGTCTTGTGGGTTGAGAGAAGTTAATAAATGTTGAGGTTAATTTTTTTTTAAAAAAAAACAAAAAATTAGAAAATTAAAATTAGCATATTGGAGCTCCCACAAGCCTTGGGGTTAAAAACCTCATTTTGCTTAATATATAGTATAGATATAGATAATAATATATAATATATAATATATAAGATGAGAGAAATAAAGTGCTATCTTATTATAATGGAGGAGATCTTATAAAAAAAACGTGTAGACATGAATGCCCTCATATTTTATTGTGTTTACAATTATCTATATATATTGTACGGGGAGCAAATATTCCGGCGAGCCCGTACTCCTTTCTTCCAAGCTCCGTTTATATCCGATCACCTGCAAGCAAATAACGGTGAGCTGCCCGGCGGTGTGTGGCCAGAAAAACCTTCCGACAATCAAGTTAGCATACACCTTGGGATAGAGAGAGAGAGATGAGTGTTTGAGTATGAGAATTTCCTTACAGAATGTTCGTCCCCTCCGTATGGGGGGCGCAGACATGCTTATATACTCTCTACGCTCCATATCTACCCCCAGTCATCTCCTGACACGTGGCTCCGCTATCCCATCTGTCAGCGTAAACCTTGCTGAACATCACCTAATCTCAACTGCCTGCCTTCTCAGCTGGAGCTCGGCAGCCGAGCTGCTCCATCCACGGCCCTGCTGTGCTTCATACCCAAGCACTTTACTGGCCAAGTCCAAGGAGGACCGGGCTAGGCGGCATCTCGGCAAAGCCTTGCCTGGGGCACCTCCTGCGGTCGGCCTTCCTGCCGATTAAATGATTACCTCGGCTGACCATGCCTTTCCGGGCGCCGGTCATTTAGCTTGACTGGCTCCACCATCGCCTCATCAAGCAGCTCGGTCCAACCGAGCAGCTTCTTTACGGTCTGAGGCGGCACACGCTTGGCCCAACTCCTGCCCGGCCCAACTCCTGGCAGCCCATATCCGGGCAGATCGCCGGTCATCTCGGCCCTATGCACCATTAGGCTCTCAACTTGCTCGGCCATTGCCTCGGCCCAATTCCAGATCATAAATCTCCGTCTCATATATGAATTGTGATTTTTAATTTTTTTTTTAAAATGTCTTATTTTTTTTCCTTTTTTATATTATATTAAAGTTTAATATTTTGATAATAATCATATGTGTTGGACTTTTCAAGAATTTTTTTTTATGTTTGTTCTTAATGCATTAAAGTGTTATTATGAAAGATAATAATCATATGTGTTGGGACTTTTCAAGAAATTCATATGTGTTGGATTTGAAAGAATTTTTTTTATGCTTGTTCTTAATGCATTAAAGTGTTATTATGAGTGTAAGACTTGGGAGTTGGGAGATGTTAATAAATGCTAAGATTTTTTTTTTTTAAATCAAAAAATCAGGAAATTTAGATTGAGAGATTGGAGCTTCCACAAGGCTTGGGGTTAAAAACTCCATTTTGCTTAATATATAGTAAATCTGAATGTCAATAAGTTATCTCGAAACTAGAACAAAAGCAAACAGAAATTATGATACCACTATACAGCTTCATTTTTTTGTAGTTAAAAAGGAAAAAAATTAGTGAAACATCCTTCTCAAACTTTGTATAGTAAAAGAGGTCCAAAATATATTATTTTTATTAGTTAAGGTCTCTCAACATTTTTACAGAGAAAATTCAATTCAGAGAAAATTCAATTCAGAGAAATTTCTCTGTAAAAATTGAAATTTCTCTAAATCAAATTTTCTCTGTAAAAATATTGAGGGACCTTAACTATTACAAAAATATTATATATCATTTATCTTAATATCAGTGACCTTAAAAAAATTCCTCTAAAAAAAACCCTTAAAATCTTAATTTACATAAACGATTTTAAATAAGATAATAACCTCGAGTTCAAAATTCAAAAATGTGTCAACATCTCTCTATGCTCATTACATGAAATGAATAAACAAAATAACAAAAATTCACAAAAATAAAGTAAATAATTGAATTAAGACATTTGACTTAATAGTTATGTAATATTATAATTCAATTCTTAGGAAGAGAAATTTAAAATCTGTAGATGGTTGTGTAATATAATAATTCAATTGAATCAAGACATTTGGCTTAAATGTCAACCGGTTATCCTAAAGGTAGAACAAAGGCATACAAATTGTGATATCACCACTGAACTTCCTTTTTTCATAGTTAAAAAACAAACAAAAAAAAAACCTTAAAATCTTAATTTTCATCAACGATTTTAAATGAGATAATAACCTCAAGTTCAAAACTAAAAAATGTGTCAGCCGCTCTCTATGCTCATCACATGTAATGAATAAATAAAATGACAAAAGTTCACAAAAATAAAGTAAATAATAGAATCAAGACTTTTAACTTAGTTTTCGTTTGGGGGAGTTAAAATAGCTTGACTGTTTTGCTATTTTAACCTAGCTTTTTTAGTCTCGTTTGGTTTTTTTTTTTTTTTTTTTATGAGAGAAAAAGTATAATGATTATGGTTTGAATTTTGACTTTTGTGCTTTTTTAGCCAAAAATTCATTGCCAAACATAGCTTTAATAGTTGTGTAATATCATAATTCAACTCTTATGAAGAGAAATTTGATACTTGTAGCTAGTGTTTAGTTTATTAGAATAAAAGTGTTTTGAAATAGAATGATCATTCGTTTCTTAGGTTCTTATGAAGCGATCATTAATTTTAATTATAAATGATGATTCTATTTATTATATATTTTTTTATAATTTATTTAGTAAATCAAATATAAGATTTGACATTCTAAATGAATAAACATTCAACTCCGTCTAATTCCAATCAACCAAACATAATTGTAGTATTTATCTGTCTTCTATTATAAAGGTTATATGTAGGAGTTATTTAATTATTTCCATAATCTTTAAAACATGTACAGCATCTTATTACATTGATCTTAAAAAATAAATAATTTATTTTCAAATTATATTTATCATTAATTAAGTTTTTTTAAAATCAAATGTAATCTACGGAGACATAAGCTAAGAAGTTAAATAAAAAAATATATATATACATATAAGTGTAGTTGTAAAAAAAATAATTACAAATTTATTGAAAATATTATAATTTTAATTATTAATATTAATAAAAAATTTCCCTGATTTGTAATTTTTTTTATAAATATATTAATGTGTAATATCCCTTAAAATATAAATTAAAAAATTAATTATACCAAGAACACCTAAACTATTAACAAATATAAATTTATTCTATTCATATATAAACTTGTATATTTTGACGACTCAATTATAAAAATCATATAAACATACTCCTATTAGAGATGTTTGCAAAATATGGCAATGGCATATTTTTATAATTAAATAAGTAAAAAAATAAGAATTCATGAATAAAGGAAGTAATCTGATATCCGCTAATGGTCTAAGGTTTTTGATGTAATTAAGTCATAAAAAAAGAAAAAAAAAAGTGTTGCTATTAGCACTCCATAAATTATTTTGGATTCCCCAATTTTTTTTTTTATTATTATTATAATAATAGTCTCAAATAAAATTACTATAACGGACATCTCACAATTAAACCTACACACTCCCTACATCATGAATTAGGCTTTATGAGAGCACCCGCCTCCATCACCACCCATCCATCTTCTCCAAATCTCACCTTCAAAATCTACCCACCCTCAAAACCTTGAAAACCTTTTGGCGACAATATTCCGACTGTAACAGTGACAATCATTTGATTACAGACACTTATCCGGCAACGAGAATGAGTGGAAGTTTTTTTGGTAACCACAACTCCATAAGACGAAAGGAGTATAACAATAAAAATTTAGAGGAGGTTCATAGCTTTGATATTGTTCGTAAATCAGAAGAGATTGGTTTTATAAGGGTAAGTTTCTTGAAAAAAATGACAAAAATAACAAAATTTGTTCGTTATTTTTTCAGGACTGAACTCCCAAACATATGAACGAAATTCGGAAACATAGGCCCAAACATTATTTATTTGTTCGGAAACAAGTAACCAAACATTAGTCATAGGTTCAGACCTGTTTTATTGATCACATTTTGAAATTTAATTTGTATTATTATTTATTTTAGGATAATGGCAAGTTAACCATTAAAATTCTTAACACTCGCAAGAATTTTTTTTTCTCAAGTTCAGAAATACAGGCCCGAATATTATTTATTTGTTCGGAAACACATTTCCGAACATTACTTATTTGTTCGGAAATACAGGTCCGAACATGAAAGATACTCACTATTTTTGGATACACTACAACTCTGTTTTATTTATGGCTCTCCCTCAATTCTCACCCCCCACACACACAGATATGTTATGGTAGAAATGAAAGCACATCAAAAGGCTATACCATATTAAATAAGAGTAGTTGATCAACAAGTTAGCATATTAGATGGCCTAAATAAGATTAAAAACAAAAAATAAAGATCTCTCTCTATGTAGGGTTCGTTTGGGAAGTGGATTGACTTTTTGGCTTTTTCAGCTATTTTAGTCTGGGGCTAAAAAGTCTCATTTGGGAAGGATTTTTGACTTTTTTGACTTTGTGAGAGAAATAATGTAATGATTATAGGTTAAATGTGATGTTTTGTATTATTGGGCTAAAAAGTCTATTTTGTTTTTTGTGACTATTTTAGCCAAAAAAACTGACCTTTTTTCTTCCCAAACGGAGCCATAGTAATTAGTCAAAAGGCTATACCATGTTGTAACTTATATGAACATAGACAGGATTCTCTTTTTTTTTCTTTTTCTTTTCTTCTTCTTCTTCTTCTTCTTCGTGGGTTTTGAAAATGATGAGACTCTCCTTCTTCTTAGTGGATTTTGTTAGAATTTTCTGGAAGGGAAGTTTTTTTTTTGGAAGTGTGAAGGGTCTTCATTCAATGGGTAAAATGTTCAAGAATAATTTTAGTATTATTTAAAGGAAGAAAATAAATTTTAAGAATTTCAAAATCTATAAGTACAGTACAAAAAAAAGAAGGGGCAAACTTCACTTTCCCCCCTATGGTTTAGGCTATGTGCGGATTACCCCCCTCACTTTCAAATATAACCACATAACCCCCATGTGGTTAATGGAGTAATGTACACCGTTAGCTTTTCTGTGTTTTCTAACCGGCTGTGTAGTGCACGCGAGAGTAGTGCGAGTGGGCATGAACTGATGATGTTCCCTCGCAATGAAAAGACGAAAATGCCCATAAAAGCTTACCTTGCTTTTTATATTGCTTCGTTGCTTTATATGTTGAGTTATAGGTAGTCTACCCAAAAAAAATGTCATATTCAAGCATTGGAGATGGAGAAGGATAAATGTTGAGGTTCATAAGCAAGAAATGTCGTTGTGGGAGAAAAATAGCCATTAGAATCGTGGAGTCGGAGAAGCCTTCAAAAGGTAGGTTGTACTATGTTTGTGAAAATGCGAGTTTGGGGGGTTGTGATTTATGGGCTTGGTGCAACCCAGTTGGATATGCTCCCATCTATAGAAGAGATGAGATTGATGATGAGAAGCCAAGAGTTGAGGAAGGTGTGCAGTTTAATGGAAGACTGATGAAGCTGGAGATGAAGATGAAGGTGCAGGCACTGACCATGATGATGAAGACATCGATGGTGGTTTTGCTTGTGTGTTTCATTTCCACCATGTTAATGTTCAGTATGAAATGAATTTGTAAAAATTTATAAGGTATTTTATGTACTTGATGTATGTTTGAAAGAAATGAAATTATGTTTATGAAACTTGTGACTTTCGTATTTTTTTTTACTGCAACATGAAAATAAATTCAATTTTTTTTACTGCAACATGATTTTTGTATGAATTTTTTTACTGCAAAATTGAAAATAATTCCAACAAATTCATAATTTGTTTTACTGGAAAAAAATTCTTACAAATTCTTAATTGGAAAAAAATCAACCCTGCTGAGTTTAATTGGAAAAAAATAAACTCTGCTAAGTTTAATTGGAAAAAAATCAACAAACAAAAGTATGTTGACAATGCTATTCAACCCTGCTGAGCTTAATTTCTTTTACTACATTCAAATGCAAAATATACAACCAACATTTCCAACACAAACAATGCTATTCAATACAAAGCAAAAAAAAAAAAAAAAAAAAAAAAAAAAAAAAAAAAAAAAAAAAAAAACTGAGATTCACAATGCTATTCAATACCAATCTATTTACAGAAGTATGCTGACAATGCTATTTAATACCAATCCATTTACAGAAGTATGCTGCATTTGAAAACCATTTTCAAAAACCATAACTCTAAATACAAAACATAACTCTATATACAAAAACCATAACTATAAGTATTGTTTCATTACAAAAACCATAACTATAAGTATAGTTTACTTTGACCCAGTTGCCAGTTCTTTGTGCAGCCTCCTTACTTTGATTGTCTCTAGTACAAAAGTTACTGAAACATCATGCCCTCTAACATTAGCATTCACTCCAGTTCTTCCAACATTGAGTCCAGATGCAGATGCATTAATTGGTCATCTACCTTTACCTCTCCTATTAACTGTGATTTCAGGTCCTTTGCAAGGATCACTTGATGCCTTTCCACAATGGGTTGGTAGTTTTATGGGCTGCAACAACATTTTCAATTAACAAACTGAAATGTTACAAAATTGAAAAGTTGGTTATATAAACAAGTGAGTTACCTGAGTGGATGACCTAGTACTCCTCATCTTCAGTCCAATAGAAGTAGTACTCATTGGTGGCTGAGATGTTGCTTGGCCTCCTTTTCTAGTTTGGATATTACTGGACATCTGAGGCAAAAAAATTTCCAGTTAGTTTCCTACTTGAAGTTACAAGTCAACATTAAAAGTTGGTTACCTCATTTGATAGGATGTTTGTTAATGGGGTAGGAGTAGGAGTAGAAGCAAGAGTAGGAGTTGATGCAGGTTAAGATGATTGCCCAGTAGTACATCTCTGCTGCGACAAACAAATTAAGTATACAATAAATTAAGAATACAACAAACAAATAACAACATGTGTACAATAAATGAATGCATAAGTATACACTAACGTTCACCAATTTAGACTTAGGATGCAGTTTGTTCTTGCATGACCTCTGAATGCAGACACTTAGCACATGTGACATTGATGTCCTCCCGTGATGTCTTGTGTGGATTTCTTGGCTCATCTGCTTGTCTGTTTCTTAACTTCTTTGGTCTGCCTGCTAATTTCTTTGCTTCTGGTGGATTCAATTTCTGGCCACCTTCCTCATATTCATGCATGTCTGGAACTGGGTGTATATGAATGCATAAGTATTCAAGTACCTAAACTTGCTGTAATACTCATGCACATAGGCTTCTGACTGCTCATGATTGACTTGAATTGCACTGATGGCATGACTACAAGGCAAACTAGACAAATCCCATCTCCCGTAACTGCATGTCCTAGAACTTAGGTCCACTATGTACCTCCTCTGAAAATGATCAACCTCAAATTTCAATTGTCCACACCAAGTTGCAAAACAGTTCCTTGATTCCACTTTCAACTTCTTAAGTTTGTCATGAATATTAGGACAAATTTCACCACTATATTTTGCCATTCCAGCCTTTTTAACTTGAATCTTTTGCATCAATTTCCTTCTGATCCATTCAAACATGGAGATTATTGATAGCTCTCTAGATTCTAGAATTTAAGAATTGAATGACTCACTCAAATTGTTCACAAGGATGTCACACTTGCTCCTTAGAGAAAAATATGACCCTGTCCACAAAGCAGGGTCAGTCTCCCTCAACCACTCCACAGCTGTCTTCCTATTTCCAGTCTTAGGATCAGCTTCTTCAATCTTTTTCATCCAATAATTGAATTCATGCACATTTCCAGTTGATGCAGCTTTGCAAAATAGGTCTTTCAATACACAACCACTGTATTTTGTCTTGAAGTTACTATACATATGTCACAAGCAGTATCTGTGATCTGCAGTAGGGTATAACTCTGCAAATGTTTCAGCCAACCCCTTCTGTTTATCTGATATAAATGTCCACCCCATCTCCTCAACACTCCCAATATTACTCATCAATTCCTGAAGAAACCAAGACTAAAAGGCTTTACATTTTATCTCAACCAAAGCCACTGCAATAGGATACATGTTATCATTTCCATCTCTGCCAATAGCACTAAGTAGCTGCCCTCCAAAAATTCCTTTCAAATGACAACCATCTAGTCCTATTATTGGTCTACACCCTACTAGAAATCCATCTTTCTGTGCACCAAGTCTGAAATACATTCTTTCAAATGTAGGCTCTGTCTTTTCAGGATTAGTTATTATTGAAAAGCGTAAGGTTGGATTTTTCCTAACAACTGTAGCTGCATAATCCCTAATCCTGTGATATTGCTCTACCAAATCCCCTGAAATTATCTCCCTTGCCTTTCTCTTTGCCCTATATATTTGAAACCTACTTGCATCCATTATTATCTCTCTTCTAATTTTTTTTCTTGAAAAAGGCTATGTTAATGGAAGGGTCATCTCTCACCTCATCCACAAACTTCTTCCCCAAGTACTTAGAGTTGGCTTGTTTGTTGTTGTAATTCCTCCCACATGTGTGTTTCCCCTCTAAAGTTTTGATCTGAAAGGTTGGGGATCCCCCAAATGGAGAGGCGTGTATCCTCCAAGTACAGCCATGCCTACAAACAACAGTGATCCTAGCATTCTCATTTCTGATGTACCTTATATTATAACCATGCACCACATTAAACTTCCTCAAATACTCTTTGAAAACTTCGGGATTAGGAAATTTTATTCCAACTATAAGTTTGGGATTCTTCATCATACATTCTTTGTATTCTGGGTATCCAGCATCATCAGTCTCATCTGATGACCCTTTAAGACTATTCAATTCATCATCATCATCAACATCTGAATACCAACCAACGTCACCTGGTAGATTAACTTTAGGTGGTGGTCCTTCAGTTCTTCTGTGTGAGGTTTCATAAAAAATGTCATTATTTGGACCCTCTAGGTCTTCATACAATCAACTTTGGTCATCACTTTCCTCTACACCATCCTCAGAAGTCTCAGTATCACTATATTCTTCACTAACTATATAGTCCAAGTCCTCATAATCATCACTATCAGTTGTGGACTTGCCTTTTTCAGGGCACCCCCGCCTTTCGGAAAGGGTTTGAAAAGAAGGTCTCACAGTTCGGACTCCCGTGGTTCTGAATCTAGTCTCACAAGTGCAATGTGAAACCGATAATCACCAAAGTGTCCAAATTTGACAACTCTTTTTGAAAAATTGATTTTAAATCAAATAATGCCAAAATTGGACTGCTTTGCCAGATACAGAGTCGCCACCTAAATATTTTATTTTGAAAAAATTTAGGAAACCCTGACTCGTGCCAAAGGCCACGTGTCCGTCATCACCAAAGTTGTCTCGGCTTGGGAACTTGGGTACGAGATGAGAAGGTCTTGAAATGAGCACCCCTGCTCGCCCGCTCAAAGATCGGCCTCTACTAATCATGCTATGATGTTTTATAAATCTTATGTGTTCTTATTCTGGTTATTAAACTAGTTTTACTATGTAACGCACACAAGCAAGTATAGACTAGAATTGCAAGAATTGGAACAACTCAACTCATGTTTGTTTTCGAAAATGGTTTGAATTTGCCACCCTCAAGTGGGCTTAGAAATGCGGATTTGCCACCAAACATAGTGGGCTTAAAACATGATTTGCTACTTCGCAAAGTGGGCTTAGAACATGCATTCATTGAATTGTTCCAATTTAAACAACAAGCCTTCATCTATAAGCATTCAAGCAGTTTAGCATTTAAGCACATAGCCTCATGGCAAGCATGCAAAACATAACGATATGGCAATCACACTCATGCAAGTATGCTAAAGCACAAAACTTACCGAGTACTCCAAGCCAAAATAAAAACTAGTTAGAAAAATGCATGATCCTAACTATACAAAATGCCTAATGCAACACATGCAATATGAAATTAATAGGCTCGGCTACTTAATCATGGTATTTGCAACACTTTGATAGCATGCTTTGAAACACGTATTCAAAAAAGTATTGAATTGACAATGCAGTTTGAATGATGCGTCGAGCCTCGTTGCATACAATACAAATGAATGGATGCAAGCATGTAAGCATAAGGTATGCTAATTGAAAATGTCTCTAATCTAACCATCGAAAGCGAATAAATAAAAGGGAGAAAGACATGAGGTTGGAACACATGCACATACGCACGCACACTTATTACAACATTTCGCCCTCGCGAAACAGGGTTCGAATGAATAAGCTAACCAACTAGCTAATTAAGCTAACAAAACTAATTAACTATTCTAATTAACTAATTATTACAAACCAAATTGAATAACTAGCTACGCTAAGCTAATTAAATATTACAAATTGTAATTGATTAACTAGTTACACTAACTAAGTAAGCAAAGCAAGTAATTGGCCTCGAGAGGCGAGGGACCCATGCATGCTTGGTTTGTTTCCTCCCGAAAATCCACCGCCTTGCCATTGCAGCCTCTATTTGCACATTTGGACCACTGAAAATTGCACCAACTTCCAGAACACTTCTGTTCCAACTCAGGAATACACTTGTGCAAAATTTCATTTTTGGCCGGTCAGCTACCAATGATGACTGTCGGCTACCATTAGTGGCCGGTCGGCTGATACAGGTGGTTGGTCAGCCACTACTAGTGGCCGGTCGGCCACTCATTCCCTGAACTTCTTTTTTGTGCTGCAACAGAGAGCAAACAAAGGCAAAGCAGTGTATTTTCAAGGAGTGTGCGTACTGTTGCTCTAATTATCATCACACAAGCTCAAATGAGAGTAACTCTTGGCTCTCAAACCATCAACCAAGCATTTTCCATGCATAATAGCCAAAGAACCAAGCTTGTACAAGCTTAATGAGTGCAAAACAAGACTCAATAAAACCACAACCCTATTATGCATGATCAAGGGTGATAGTGACCAAGAAAAGTGGCACGTTTCATCACTTTGAGTATGAAACGTCCTATTTTTGTCATGTTCAAATTAACATCCGATTCGAACACATGCAACGCAACACAAATGATGCTTTTATCTTGCTTCTTTATTTACTCATTCTAGCTTACTAATCAATTCTTTAATTGATTAGTCGAAAAGGTGAGTGTCCTCTAATGGAAAGAGGGTTTAAACCACAAGTGCCTTGAGCATGAAAGAAACCTCATGCCATTGATTAGTAGAAACCCTCAAAAGAGGATTGAAACCATTAAGCACGAGTGTCTTAATTTCACACTTAAGCCAATAAGGGGTTCAAAGCCACTTTCAAAATAAATGAAAGAGTGAAGAACAGAGGGAGATTGCAGAGATTTCAGTGCTGAAATGGGGTGTAAAATGACACTAAAACATACAAGCAACTCATGCAATTCATGCTAAAAGCCTAAAACATTAAGCTAGTGAAGCCTCTTTACACTACAACCACACAATACAAGCCTCAAAGGACCAAACCAGCTCAAAACGGAGTTGAAACCAGTCAAAATAGTAGCAAAAACATGTTGAGATTAAGGTTCAAAATTCTAGAAAAATATGCTCACATGTTAAGCTATCTAAGCATGCAAACAAGACACAAGGAGGGGAGGCTACCCCCTCTAATTTTGGACTTCAAAAGAAGGTTTTCACCACTGAAATAACTCTAAATTTCAGTGGTTTAAAGGCCCAAAAAGTTTAGTTTGAAAGCCTTGAAAGATGGCACAAAAGCTCACATAATTAAGCAACAAGAAGAGTGGATCACCCCTTAACACAAAATAGCCTCAAACCATCATGTTAAGCCTAAAAAACTAGAGATTTTTGTAGTTGAAAACCAGCTCAAAAACAATAGAAAAAAATGGCAAAATGAATAGTCAAAGCAAGTACACTAAGCAAGTGAACTACCTCTTGAAGCTCAAGCACAAAACAGCCTCTAATTCCAGCTCAAACCTCCTTTAAGAGCTCAAACTAAACTCCAAAGAACCTCAACTCAAAGGTGAGAGTGTTTGGTTAAGGCTCTATGTGCAAATGTGTAGAGAAACTAGAGTTTAAGGCACAAAATAAGAAGAGAGGGAGAGAGAATTCTAGAGAGAGATAGAGAGAAATTTGATCCAAATTTTCTAACCCCTCCAAATGGGGGAGAGCACCCTCTATATATAGAAAACCAAGGTTTAGGCTTGAAATCATCCTACCATACACGTGTATGGAGATGCACTTCAGTGAACAATAGTTGGCACAACTGGCAAATAAATATTTGAAAAAGAAAAAAAATGGTCGTCGGTCACCACTGGTGGTCGACCGGCCATCAACATAGCCGACCGGCCATCACTGATGGCCGACAGGCATAAGTCATGGCCGATAGGCTATGGAGTTGGCCGACAGGTCACCCTCTCCTCCAAATTTGAAACAACAAGCTCTTGGTGCACAACCAAGCACAAAACAGACAGGTTTAGAGGCTCAAAGACAAGGCGCTCGCCCAAGATCTTCGGGCACCCAAAATGAACACGAGCATACAAGATCATCGAGTGTTCAAATGATGATGTCTAAGTCTTGAGGATGGTCAAAAATGGGGTGTCTACATCAATTCTGTCTTCATTAGCCAAAAATTCAGCCTCACTCTGTGCACTGTCACTTTCATCAACCTCATTACCTTCTACAGACTCAGTGTCAGTAGTATACTGCAACCCCTCCTCGTGTTGTGTATCATTACCCTCATGTTGTGTATCACCACCCTCACATCCCTTACCCACATCCTCACCCTCAGCTACCTCTGCATTATCATCTGAGTCATTTCCAATGTCATCAACTATGATGTCAATATCAGACAAGTTTATATCAATAATGTCTGTGTCAGTACCACCTATGGCATTACCACCCTGTTCTGTGTCACCACTACCTATGGCATTACCACCTTGTTTTGCACCATTGGGATCTGAGAACTACTCACCATTGGATGGCAAAACCATAATAGGATCTATACCCTTCTCTGTATAAACTACTATATAATCCAAACCCTTATAAGTCTCAAGCATTTTCATCACATCAGCATCACTGTACATTGTTTTCAACCCAACATCTAAACTATAACCAGGCTATGTATAGTACATATCTATGTTTGCTCTTTTTCCACGAACTAAGACATAATAAAGGTCTTTTAACTCAAACATAGACATTTTGTCAATGTCACAATTAATTATTTCATTCACCCTACCACCCTCATAAACAACATGTGGATGAAAGACAAAATAGCCCCCATTATTCATTTGAACAGTTATGAATTTGTCTGACATTTTCAGTATTCACTCCTAAAGTAGAAAAGACTTTCATCAATACATTTTGATACCACAATCCACAACCCTAAACAAATATATAGTCATGCATGTAACCAACATAAACTAAAATAATAAATAATCCCTAATCCTCAAACAGATCACATAAAACAGAAACAAAATATAAAAGCATAAAGTAATAGAATTAAAAAACCTATTCTTCAGGCATAAAGTTAAAAGTTAATTGAAAAATGAAACAAACAAAGTAATACACTGAGGATTAGGAATAAACTTCACCTTTTCAATGCATATCCCACACAAAATACAATGACAATAAACAAACAAAGTAATACACTCACATCATTCACTACAAATAAACAAACAACCATAGGGGACCATAGTATATGAACTTTATATATACGAAAAATCACCATAGCAATAGGATATGAACAACTGCATCGCACACAGTACCATGACAAAAAGTTAACTACTAATGGTACGAAAAAGGGAGGCACACAAACCCTAATATACAAAACATACGGGACCACAATATACAACAACAAAAAGTACATCAACTAACATTTTCTATACATATATATATATATATATATTAGCAAATTGAACCGAATGAAATACAAAATAAAAAGTAGTGATAAAAAAAATACCTTACAATTTATTCTTCGTGAACTTTTGGGCTTCGTTTGCTTCGTAAATCTCCAAATCAGTAACAATCGAACAATCAAAACCTTACTTTCTCAAATTTATATACTATTTCGTTCGATTGAAACTCTAATCTGTTCAATCGAACAACCCTAATTTATTGAATCGTTCAATTGAACAACCTTAGTTCTCTTCACTTTTCTCTTCTTAGATGCACGGCTTTTTGAAGTGAAACTGATAAGCAAGTTTCAATATATATATATACAAGAGCAAATTGGTCTTTTTAAATCTATCATTCACGATGTTAATAATGCATATTACTCCATCAATTACACAGGAATTATGTGATTATATTTAAAAATGAGAGAATAATCCGTACATAGCTTAAATCACAGGGGTAAAAGTGAATTTAAAAATGAAATAAGAAATGAGGCAAGACTCTGAAAAATAAAAAATAAAGAGGAAAGACCCGATACCGATACAGTAGTTATCTCCTACAAACAAGTGCAGGAGAGAGCGCATCCATTGACGTTGCTCTCGGTGGTGACGATCAAACGGTTCTGAGTTCACCGGAGAAGATGATCGTCTGCGTCGCCGTCGTCGGCCACCAGGTCTACATTCATACATCCACCTCTCTCTCTCTCTCTCTCTATATATATATACATTCATCTCAAATTTCTATATGTATCTGACAAATCAACACAATTCGAGTCGAACAGAACAATCCTCTTTACATACAGAGCTTCACGGAGGCCGATGATGCCCTAAAGCTTCATCACATAGTCCATTGCTCCCTTGATGTCGTCGATGAAAGAGGTTTCTCCTCTCTGCACATCATTTTATATTAAATTTCTATGTAAGATTGTTGGGTTGGTATCTAAAATATTCAATTTTTCATTACTTTGAATTTCGAATCAGGAGGTTTCTGGGCTTTTGATTAGCTTGATGTGTGATTGGCTTTAGTGTACACTATCAGTGGTGTTTAAATTGAAGATCTGTATATGGTTGTTGGGTTGGTATCTAAAATATTCAATTTTTCATTAGTTTGAATCTTTGAATCAGGAGGTTTCTGGGTTTTGATTAGCTTGATGGGTGGTTGGGTTTAGTGTACTGTCTGTGGTGTTTAAATTGAAGATCTGTCACTTGAATGGAGCAATTCATGATGATTAGATTGTTTTTTCTTACTTGAATGACAGAATTGAAACGCTCTTTATGACTATCTTTAAGATGGGTGCCATTTTCACCCCTAATTCCATCAAAGATGATAGAGTTTTATTGTGAAATGAAATGAAAGGTGTTAAATGGGATCATTCTATCTTAATAGGGGTGTTAATTATTCATTTATGTCTCTATTGGCTTTGATTCTAGTTCTAAGACCAAGGGAACTCAAATTAAAATCTAATAACAAACCTTTTTTTTTTTGATTAGCAAAAGTCAATTATTAGATTAGCACCTATAGGAGTTAGCCTCCCCACCGTTGCAAAGCACCAAGTGTTTTCCTTCTAATTCAAACCGATATAGCTGCCTACACTCACACTCAGAGAAAGAGAGAGAGTAGCCAAAAGGATATAGATTTAGTTATATTATTTTTTTTATGAAAACAATAAATGAAGCAACATATTATTCTAAGTCGATGTAGCAGAACTTAGGAAACATAGACAAGTGTTTCCTATGATTATGGGTAAAGGGTTTAGGTCAAGGGAAGCTTGTATGCTTAGGGTTCTAAAAGGTGTAAAAGAAAGGTAGTGGGTCCATGAATCAAAAGAGGCTGCTGTTACTTAGTTTTTGAAAGTTTATGCTGCTGGATTTTTAGAAGTCATAATGTCGGAAACATCAGACTGCCACTAAGTTAAGGTTTCAAGTGTTAAATTGCAGGCAAGAGATTGGAGCAGGGGTTAGGGATTGTTAGGAATTGATTTGGAATTATGGCTGAGAAAGGGTATCTTTCAGTCTTTGAGGATTAGGAGTAGAAGTGAAAGAAGAATGGCTTCACTGTTGCATGGGGAAAGTGAAATTGCACAAACACAACATGTAATTTTGATAAGTTCAACTCTATTCTATTTGAGTGTTATATAATAATTTACAAAGTTTTAATAGGGTTTAATTGAGGTTTATGTGTGAACTAGTGTTGTATGTGTAAACAAAACAAGGAATCTGTCAATCATAGTATTTCCTATGTTTCAAGTTCCTAAAAGTATCATAGTGTCGTGTTAGTCCCTTTTCACCTTTTTGGCAGTTCCCTGGCTGAAGATATTGTTTTGGGGTGATCTCGTGTGCAGTTGACCCATTTTCTCTTCTCTTCTTGTTTTGTATTGTCTGTCTGCATTGCCATCTTGAGGTTTACTTAATATTTATTGCATAACTATTAACACAATATATTAGAGAATTTACAGTTTCTGCCAATCAAAAAAAGAACCTACAGTTTCTGTCTGATCCATTCTTTGGTTCTTTAGCTTTATTTACCACTTTGTTTAATGATTTCCTAAGCTAGTCTCTTAAATTTCAGATGATATAATTACAGTTGATTAACTTGAATTTGAAAATATGAGGGCAGTATCCATTTTGACTTACAAAAGGACTGCTTCGTTCTGTTACAGTAAACAATCCAAAAAAATCAGGGCCAACACTGAACGAGACATTTCTTGGTTTGCTTTATCCAACTGAAAACTACAAAGTGTAAGTATATTTTCTGGTTTTGTAGATCATTTAGTTGGCTACTCAACACAAATGAAAAAAAAAAATCTGACTGTGGGCAAGTTATTTGTTCATTGGTTCATATGATGTGCTATAGATCTCTTACAGTTGCTATCTACAGGTACGGTTATTTGACTAACACAAAGGTGAAATTTATCTTGGTGACAACAGACCTTGATGTCCGAGATGCAGATGTGAGAAATGTAAGTCTTGCCCTTCAAATCTGAAGTTTCAGCTTTTGTTGCTTTTAGAAACTATTCAGTGTGTGTATATATGAACACTATGTATGGTAGAAGAAACAGAACTACTATATGGATATCATACCCACTGAATTGACAAATTTCATTCTGTAAATTAGATGTAGTGAATGTGAGCTTGGCTATCCTGCAGTAAGTGCAGCACTTAGCTCATCTATAGTCTTTCTATGGCCCTAAAAAAGTCAGGGAAAGAAGGCAAGAAAAGAAAAAAGGAAGGAAGCAAGAAAGAAAACTATTAACGCTTAAGATGGGTAAAAGTGTTTGCATTACTGGAAAAGATCTTTTTTTCTCTCATAGATCTTTCTTTTCTCTGGATGCATTTGAAGAAGAAGAACATGGAGAAGAACTGTAATATAGGGAAGATGTCTTGATATAATTACAACAGTAATACAACCATTCCTCTTGCTTCAAGAAGAAATTTAGCTGTTCTACTTCTAAATTGATGGTTGCAATTTTATAACCTTGCTAGATTATGGTCCAGCCTGCAAACCAATTTGTTCACACATTGGGTTTTTTCGCAATTGCATTGTTAACTATTCTCTTTAGGAGGAATCAAAGACAACTAAAAAATGCAAACTAATCAATGTGGTGGCTTGGTGTATATCAAATTAATTGTTGAGTTTATTACCATCATTTTCACCTTAGCATGATTTATCAAAAGTTGTTATTTCTCTCTCTCTCTCTCTCTCTCTCTATATATATATATATATATATATTCACAGGACAGTGGTGCGCTTGCTTTTTCTTGCAGATGTTATTTTATCTTCCCCCTGCCCCTTCCCTTTTCATTTCCAATTGACTTTGAAACATGACATCTAACTTGCCATGCAAACTACTGAACAGTTTTTCAGGAGGTTCCATTCAGCGTATGTGGATGCAGTTTCAAACCCATTTCACGTGCCGGGTAAAAAGATAACCTCCAGAACTTTTGCTGAAAGGGTCAGTAACATTGTCAAGTCGTTTGGGTTGAGTTCAACTGGGTGAATTAATGCTGCTGGTGTAGGGCTTAACATTTTTAAATCATCCTTCTTGTCCTCAGTGGAAATGTTATAGTGTTTTTTTTTTTTTAAACCTGCGTTGGTGTTGGACTTGATTTAGCTCAAACAATTTGAGTCTCAAGAATATATTTGAGCAGAATTTGTAGCAGGGACAACCCAATTTAAGATCTTGAAATTTAAATTGTATCAGACAAAATGATTGCTGTGCTATTTGTTTTCTTTTCCTCATAAGATGATTAATTTTCTTCTGGTTCTCACGTCACATCTTCATTTGTCATTTTTTTGGTGGAAAATTGTAGTTTAGATGCCTGTTATCTGATGAATGCAAGTTTGGTACCGCCCAAATAACTCTGTATTCAGAAATAATGTGAAAATTCTTGGTCTTGGTGAGAATCCTCTGCAATGGACAACAATTTAGCAGGAACATAGGTGGCGCCTTCTCTTTCGTCAATAACTTATCTTCACATTCACTGTGCATCTTCTTTGCGACTTATTTATTTATTTATTTTATATAACAAGTGATCCATGCAAGCTCAATTTGTCAGTGACAAGAATGAGGTTGATTGTTGAAGGAGAAGACTCATGTAATGTGAGGGGTGCAGCAGGAGTCCCTCTGTGAGGGGTGCAGTAGGCTACAAATATCCCTTCAATCTAAAGAGATTTGAAGAGTTTTATTTGTCGTGTGTTTGTGGTTTGCAAAAGAGCACGTTGCAATTGGTATCTCTTGATACGTAATGAAGCAATTTGTCACCCAATACAAAAAAAAGACTGGACAAGAAGCATGTTGTGTTCCTTCTCACATAGGTATTAGACCCACCTTACATAAGAGGGTTGTGCTTGATTTTGTGACTTGTTTCTGTGTTTCTAAACTTTTTCTTCCTTCCCATATCTCCAAAGTCAAACTTGCAGTGTCCAACAGACAAACCATAGGTATTTTTATGAATTGGGTTATTCATAATGAATTCTCAGTAAAATAGTATATCCCTAAACTGATTTCTTCAGGAGAGGGTATCCATAAATCACAAAAACTTTCGATCTTGAAGTCAATTTTGGAAGAAATCACTACCCAAATGGGAAAACAAAAAACAGAACAAATTTTGCCCACATTGCTGGAAGATTAATAAACTAAAAACGGTGCAAGCTCTTTCCCCCCTAAGACCTAAGATTTATCCAGTTGTGCTGCTCATTTTCTATTCAGAAGCAAGAATAAGTCATTGTTTAATAAAACTGATGAGAGAAGAGAGTAAATCACCACAGAACGTAGTTTAACCGGGGGCTTCTTGGGAGAAAGAAAAAATGAAGAAAAAGGGCCAGGAAAAGCACCCCAGAACATAATCCAAAAACAATAAAACAGTAATTACTAACACCAACAGCATGAGGCAGTTTGCATAATTTAAAAACGAAAGCAGAAGCTGCAAGTCAAACATCTTTGCTCAGGAATATGAAAGGAAGCTGCTGGCATCACTAGGGGAACACGTTGCAAAGTTATCAAAACTCATCATCATCCTCCTCAGCTATATGCTTCGCAAGCTCTTGCTCCTGCTGTTGCCTCTCTCTCCTCTTCTCAGCACTTTCCTTCTCCTTGTGGGAATTCGGAGGGAAACGAAGTGCACGGACAGCTTCATTATGCATATTGAGACAGAAAGCAATCCTCGAATTGAAAGCAATTTGAGGCTCATTTGTAGAGTAGATATCCCCAGTTTCTTTCGAAACCATCCACCCTTTTGCATGATCCAGTGTGGCATCAATTGCACCATCCCGGATCGCCTTGGCTACAATACTCTCAGCATCAGCAATGGGATTGGGAGAGTCCAACCTCAGCTTTTTGGCCACATCAGCCAGTGAGATACGGGAATAAGAAATACTGATGTTGCGTAACCCGGTCCTTATAACATTATGCCGCAGCCTAACAATCAAATTGTGGGTCCCGTCGGAACTGAAAGTACCAGAGAACTTCTCAGCAACAGCTTTAAACAGCTCCAGATCTCCAATTCGAACAGCCTAAGAAGCCCACAACATCATGTTAATCAGCAAAAGCCAGGGAGTCAATAGTTGTGTGTGTGTGTTCCTTCTGAAATCTGGTTCCTAGGAAAATTAACCCTGAAGGAAAATAAATCGAGACTCACATTTGTAAGCTCAAAGTATGGCCTCAAAGCCTTCTCCATGCCCTTCTGCATAAAAACAGTCCTCTCAGGGATTTCTCCAAGCAGAAGTCGGACAATCACAGCCCACTTATTGCATTGCACCCGAAAACCAAGAGCTGCAGCGGGGCCCTTCCGAGCAGCTTGCAGGAGTGACTCTTTCGCATCTGTATACTCCAACTGTATCGTCCTAATCTTTCCAAGATAAAAGAGATACCGGCAAAACTGCAAGAGAAAGAAAACATTTTGATATGCAGAAATTGGGAGGCCTTCAAGTAACCGGTGTGATAAATAATACTGACAACCACACAAAAAAGAGGTACCATCAAGGGAAGTCAGGTTCAGCCATGATCTCTTACAGAGGACAGAAGGCTATACAAACCATATTTCCTTATCCGAGATGTTTAAAAAGAAAATGAACTAAAAGTTCATATATAAATTATGTGAAAGGCATAGTCGATTGATGACTTAAAATTATTTGGGAATGTCGAAAATAGCACAACAATGCTTTCGTCAAGAACCAGAGTTGTTAAAAAGAGAAGGCCAAATGACAGATTCAACATTCTTAGTGGATAAGGAATCCTGTTACCAACTAGCACAGATGCCTCAGCCATCATGTTTCACATTCAAGTGCACTTTTACAAGTTGGTGCTTGTTTTACTAATCTGCCTTCAACATTTTTTGGAACTACGCAATATTTCATATCTTTTTGCTTCCCTAAACCCTAAACCCTTACATATGGACATTTCTCAAAATTCATAATTTCAACTTTTCCAGACTGTTTTCCACCCACCCCCACAGGCATTCATTTACATCTGTTTCTCCATGGCTTTCAACTTTGTAATATTTTTACTATTTTCCACTTTGATCCTTAAAGAACCACAGTCCATATTATGAGAACCTCAAATCAACCATACACTAAGTGCTTTTCTGAAGTACAGAATCATATATCTTCAATCAAGACAGTCGTATATATATAATGCAACAAAGTATCCCTTGCAAAAATGAACCATATCCCATACAGATTGGTGTCTAAGAAGGACAAGAAAGAGAATAAGAGTTGCCTGCTGATTTGAGTGAGCTTCAAAACGGGGTGCCTTTGACCTCAGCTTCTCTGCCTGATCAAACAAGTTGTAATGGAGGTAATTTCGAAGTAGAAGGTTGAGAAGTGTTTCCTGCAAAAAGCCATTATATCAGGATGAGACACTACTATTACAATATTAACTAATTGCGGAGATGTTTTAAAACAAACCTGACCCAACTCGTCGTGGCGTAATGTAGCAATTCGGTGTAAAGAAAGGAGATTACTGTCAATGCAAGAAAATCAGATCAGACAAAGAATGACTAGAAAGAAGACAGTTACAAAGAAAGTGCAAATCAAAAAATCAGAAAAGTACTCAGCTCTAATCTTGTTCCTTCTTCCCCTTTTTTTTTGAAAAATTAAAACATGTAAATGTGCATTACACTAGGAGGCTAGGACATACATAAGAACGGCAGATGATTTCACAGAAGAGCTAGGAATAGATATCAATATATAACTCACCCACGAATTTCAGCAAGATCACCAGTGAGTTCATAGCTGAGAGAGTAATAGAAGTAGAGCCTGGCAGCTAGAACATCAATGGTTCGCCTATTCAAATTCTTCAGACGGGCAATACTTGCCGATGAACATGCTTTAGCCTGGAGGACAGCAGCAATAAGCACTAAAGTGATTCAAAAACATTATTGAGTAAAGAATATGCAAGCACTAGGCATATACGTATAATATTATTACTGTACCTCATTGTATCGCTTCTGATCAATCAAAAATATTAGCACAAGCAAGTAGCAGTAAATCTCAAGCTCAGGCAAGGGGTGCTTAACAGGAGCTTGAGTTGTAGATGTTGCAGTATCAACTTCCATATCTTGTTCATCCTCCTATGGTCAGTATTTAAACTTTCAAAATTAGGATTAAGGAGAAAAACAGGTATACGCAGATATATCAAGTAAGAGACAAAAAAAAAAGTAAACATGGGTTAGCTAGTATTCCTGTTGCTATGTGGTTTATTCACAAGGCTTAGACCCACTCTCCAAATTTATCGACAAATGGATACTTCCTTTAATGCTTTCAGATAAAAATCTGTGAACTGGAGTTGACTACATATACAAACATTACTACACCTGATCAACACTAGAGAGAAACAACTAACAAGTAATGGCCATGATAAGAAGGCAAACAGCCACTGGTGTAATTTGCTAGCTTTTCCAATATTCTTATAATACCCAGCATTAACAGACGATGATGCTATGTCCAGAGCTAAATGGCGAAGAGTGTTTTCAACATGTGGGAAAAGCATTTCAATCCGCAAGTCCGTAAAATATTTTCTGATTTTGATAATGAAAGTGGCAGAAACTTCAATATGTGACCATCTTCGTTAACTTTCAAGAGTGTGGTGCAAATTGGGAAAGCTTAAGCTATCATCCATTTCAATAAAGGAGCACTTAATTTTCCCACTTCTTGCTCATGGAAAAAGCAAGAATTTCATATGTACATGGATCCCCCTAATAATAGTGTCCGTTTTTTTTCCAAGCTGCATGCAACTCCCACGGTTCACATTTTTACTAAGAATCTTAGTGGAACTCATGCAACTGGATGTTACAATACCAACTATCATATGATGAGAATCTACCATGAACTAATCCCAGTCTATGATTCTACATTAGATCAGTTCTTTTGAGCTTGACATTCCCATATCCTATATAAATATAAAAAAAAGGAATAAACATCTTCAATCGTTGATCCACGGTAGCCTACTAGCCTAGGTATAATATTTTCAACTGATACAAGAATATCTACAGACCGAAAATAAATATAACAAGCACCATTAAGACCTCGTTTGGGAACAGGCTAATTTAGTAACTTTTTGGCTATTTGGCTAAAAAGGTAGGTAAAAAAAACTTGTATGTTTGGGATGACTTTTTGGCTAATTACGAAAAGATGTGCAAAAAGTAGAGAGAAAAGAGAATCTTTGACTTTCTGGTATGGATTGTTGGCTTTTTGGCTAATTTAGTAACTTTTTAACTAATTGGTTAAAATAGCCTCTTGCCAAACGAGGCCTAAATTATTTTAACCCTCCAAATATGTAAAAGATTCCACTAGCATGGTTAAATCCCCTAAAATTTCAAGATTCCATTTTGATTTTATCCAGGACCAAATCACACTGATAGGCTAAATGTTAAAATCATAAAGCAACCAACAAAATCCAGACAATATAATACTCCAATTCCGACTATGTGATTACACTGTTTGTCAAATAGCCTAATTAGTGAGTCTAATGCTAATTGAAAATCATTTTACATATTTTTTCTAAAGAGGAAAGACAGATGTCAAAGCTTCTTTCAACAGAACCTAAAGATGCATTATTCACTCTTTTTTATGCTTCCAATATCTATAGTCCATTGAGTCTAACTCATTGACACAAATGGTTTTAAGTTTCACATAAGAAAGTGCTTCACAATTTAGTTAGTTCTCCCTAGAATTACCGGGTTCCAATATTTTTGCTAAATGTTAAAGAAAGTTATCTCACTACAATATTTCATGAGGGAGCAAAACACTTGTACAAGCATTTGCATTTATAACTTTCACATAAGAAAGTGCTTTACAGTTTAGTTAGTTCTCCCTAGAATTACCTGGTTCCAATGTTTTTGCTAAATGTTAACGAAAGTTATCTCACTACAATATTTCATGAGGGAGCAAAACACTCGTACAAGCATTTGCATTTATAACTACTTCATAAGAACTAGACAAGCTCAAATAATACAATCACTAACTAATTCCATGCAAGCTAATTTGCCCCAATGTGTCAAACAAAGTTCTATATGTAACCAAAATTAATTCTAAAAACACCATATAAAACAGAAAGCACGAGAGCATGAAACAATAAAAAGCAGCCAAAGTCACACCACTCAGAGACTACCTTGGGAAGATAAGAGGACAACCGACTGTGCACCTCAGATCCTGACACAAGGGCATAATTTAAGAATGCAGATAGCACAGAAGCCTTCAGCTTCTTCCTCAAAGCAATGGTTAGGCGAACAACACGCACAATCCGACGAACCTCCCGGGCATATGCACCAGTCTCAATCAAAGATGCAATTTCCTTCAAATCTGAAAAACCCCCCAATGCCCATATCTCAAAATTCCTAAATTTATACAAAACCTCCAATGTCCATATCTCAAAATTCCAAAATTTATATATATTATATATGCATGTATGTATGTTCCTTACGCTGCAAAGTAGAAGGACCAACTGAAGTAACAGAATTAGAGGGAGCTGGCTGCTCTTTCATCTCCACATCTTGAGTCATCTTGCATAAACTCTACAAACCCACAAAAAATATCCCAAAATAGACGAATGTAAACCACGAATTTATGATAAAGAATGCAAATTTCAGATCTACTCACCTCAAGTTAACAGAGAAAAATAATCGAACTCTTCGTGTTGATAGGACCGATCGGAGATAGAGAAGATACGGTTTCACTATCAGTTTCTTTCACTGCAAGTCAAAAATTGGACAAATGAGACGAACACTCATCGCCTATATATAGATATGTACATGTGTATGAAATTGGAGAGAGAGAGAGAGAGAGAGAGAGAGAGAGAGAGAATCGAACCTGAGATTCTTTGATTGTGATTAGAGAAACCCTAGAATTACAGGGTTTTCGCCCTTTTCCAACAATGGCTTACTTAAATAGAATTGGAAAAATTACATTAGACTCCCTAAGGTTTTAATAAAATTCATAAACCCCCATAAATTTGATTTTAAATTTTCTTAAAATTTTCAATCACACAACACTTTCTGTAGTCACATATAAGACCAAAAAAAATATATTATTATCATTTTTTTTATATTAAAATATATATTTTACTATTATTTATTTTTATGTCTGTACACAATATATATATGTATATATCAATTTTGGTTACTATAAAATAGAAGTTCATAATTATAACAAAATTATGAAATTCAAAACTTGAAGAGAAGTTAGTATAATTTAACCAATATAATTTTACTTGTGCAAGAAAAGAGTATTTTATATAATGAGTATTCACGTGATTTTTTTTCTTTTCACGTGTTGATGATATGCATGTGATAAAAAGTGTAGTTAGAAAGTTGATATGATTGACCGCTTAGAGCAACTCTAAGCACGCTTTTTATTTTGCACTAGATAAAGTACAAAAAAAAAATATTCTTTACTTTACCTAATTAGTTTAGCTATTATGTGTTCTAATCATATTCTTTATTTTAACTAGTCATTTAAACTAACTTAGCCAATTTTCAAAACAAAAATTCTATATATATTATTGTCTTTTTCATAGAATGCCACATACGCACCAAACGCTAATATGGTTGCCAATGTGACATTTGCGATAATATTTTTTAAAAAAATATTTTTTAATATTAGTTTTAAAAATATTATAAAAAATAATTTTAAGTAATATTTAATTTTTTTTTATAAAATTTATAGTATGTGAATTTATACCAACATATGAATTTTGTGGAACTATTTTGAAGGGGAGGGGAGGGTAAGAATAAGAGAAATCCATAAAGATTTTTTTTAAAAAAAATAACAATACAACGGAAGTTATTCAATAATTGTAATTTATCAAATTAAGAATCAAAAGAACACAAATTAACTAATCAAAAACCTTACAAAGGTCAATGAATAAAATAAGAAAAAAAAATCATAAATAGCAAAGTTAGGAATAAACTTCAAAATAGATAAACTATTTCTAATTCAAGTTGTTACAAATCTCCATGTAGATGCCACAAATGGTCAACTAGGTCTGCTTGGAGTTTAAAATGACTTTGTCTATCTCTGATGCGATGATGATTTTGAATGAATTCATAAAGTTCGGGTGTACGCTCGTGTGACACTGCTGGAGGGAGACTTTCATCGATTGCATCATAATTACAGTCTATATTTTGTTCATTTGGCTCATCCTCAACAATCATGTTATGCAATATTACACATGCCTTCATAATAATTTTAAGGGTTTCAACTTTCCAAAAACGTGCAGGTCCTCGCATAATTGCGAAACGTGCTAGGAGCACTCCAAATGCTCGTTCGACATTTTTCCTTGCTGACTCTTGAGCTTTAGCAAAATTTATTTACTTATTGCCTCATGGAGATGGAATTGTTTTAACGAATGTTGACCATTGAGGATATATACCATCAGCGAGATAATACCTATTATATAGTCATTTCCATTGATTGAGTAATCAACTTGGGAAGCACGCCCTTCAACAAGAAGAGAAATTATAGAAGAACGTTCTAGTACATTGATGCCGTTATGATTTTTGATTGAGATATGCCTTTGATTTTTGTTCATTCCCTTGCACTAGATCTAAGCTAATGTTAAGCCATGCCGATATGAGCATACTGTCTTCTTCTGTAGTGAAGTTGCCACCTCGTTATGATTTCTTGATGGTTTCTATTTGAGGAGAGATTGGGGAAGACTGATCCCCTTGGTCAAGAGGTTTATCCATAAATTCATAGTCAGTCTCATCATTCATCAAGTTGGTGAAATATTCACCATTTTGTTGCTGATTCATCTATAGACAAGGTAAAGAAAATTATGGCAACATATATTGAGTTGCAGAAATGACTAAGATTTCCAGTTGGAAGCAAATTAATTAATAAATAGAGATCATGTAAATTAAAACACAAGTTGTTTTGTTGAAAATGATTCAATGATAATTTTAGATAAATAAATAGAGATCATGTAAAAATTGAGTGTAAAAGGATTCAATGATAGTTGCAACCAACTCTCCAATGATATATAACAAGAGCTAACATTTTGCTTCCAATGAAGAATTTTGCTACAATTAAAGCTAGAATCTCAAGCCTGCAACCAACTCTCCAATGATATATAACAGTAGCTCTAATTCTGCTAACATTCTATCAAGCCTATATATTATAAAACTAATATACACTCCATGCTTATTCCCACATTGTTTGGGATCTTCAATGTAGATTAGTTGAATGTTATCATCACAAGAAAACTAAACCTTAGCTTAATTTTTGATTGATGAAATTCCAAAGGCTAATGTATCTGATCAGTATTTTCTTGAGGACACCTTACAATGACTGTTCTTCTCATACTTGATTTTGTGAATGTGTTTTGTTTTTAATCGACCATGCAATGAATTTGTCAAGCTCTATTTGATTTTTGGGTTTTTTTTCAGCGTATGTTAGCAGAGCTAAAAGGTTTTGCTAAAGAGAGAAAACAGTTTTATGATTCTCTACACACATAGAAATATTAATTTATTAGCAAAGCCTGCAACAACAAATGCAAACTTCCAAAGAGAACTAAATCTAATCTTGGTAATAACAAAAATTGGTCCAACAGAATTTGGCATGGGGTGTTATCACAAACAAAATTCACTTGGCTGACAGCCTCATCATCATCATCATTCACCCCTTTATGTTTGTATAATAATAAAAATGATGCACAAATATAATTGTTAGTGCATTTTAATGTTTGACGATCTATAAGGTGTATAATTGTTAATACCACATGAGTGCTATGAGAGTATTCTATAACTACCTCTAAAAGTGGGGGAAAAAGAAAAAAAAAAAAGAAAAAGAAAAACAGTCTCTGAACTTTTCTTAATTTATATAATAATAAATTGTGTAGGAGAACCCAACATTACATGGGAAATGATAACAACATGGTATATGCATAGAAATAATAATAAATTGTGCTTGAGACAGCTTTAGAGTCACATTGCCATTAAAGGGACTAAGAAGTTCACCAATGGATAAATTATCAAAGAAAAGAAAAGAAAAAAAGAGAGCATAAAATCAGTTTAGAGATAGTGCTTCTGTCTCTCATTTACAGATTGCAAGTCATACATTATTTTTCTTGTCTAACGATAAGGATAAAATTCATTATGTGCTTTCAATTCATAGAGTATTTGAGTTAGTTTTGGAGTTTCAAGTGAACATGAATAAAAGTAATTTGGTATGAATAATAAGCATCTGTGTTTCTGCTGCTGCTGCTGCTAATAATGATATTGTTATCTGGGCACAGGATAAAATTCATTATGTGCTTTCAATCCATAGAGTATTTGAGTTAGTTTTGGAGTTTCAAGTGAACATGAATAAAAGTAATTTGGTATGAATAATAAGCATCTGTGTTTCTGCTGCTGCTGCTGCTAATAATGATATTGTTATTTGGGCACAGGATCTAGATCTGCAGCGAACATAAGATGAACATACATGTGGCGTTCATGAAGCTGTTTGCTATTTTGATGTTAATAACCTTTTCCCCTCAGTGACACTCCAATTTGGCTCACTGATTTTGCTCAGTTTTGGGGTTAGGGGGTACTTTTGTAGTGTTATGCGGGATGCATGAGCCATGAATGTAATCTCTTGGGACAAACTAAGATGGGTGTGGGAATGTATGTATAAGCACTCTCTTTATTTTTTTTTTCTTCTTTTGCATGTATTATTGTGTTTTGAGGAGGGTGTCCCTCTTGAAACCTATATTATTAAAAACATTCCTAGTAAGCCTTAGGAGTTGAAAGTTTCAATCCATTTCTCTTAGATATTTTTATTTTATTCCAGATTTTTTGAATTTATTTCCATTGATTGGAACACAGGCTTGATTTGTCATAAGAATACACATGTACGAGTTTGATTGTTTCTACCTTGCACACCTGAAAATTATTTACGTTTTTTTTTGAACTGTGAGGCATTTTAACATGATCAGAAATGTTCTATCTAAAAAAATATAAAAAAGATGATCCAAAATGTTTAAAAAAAGGAAAGAGGGAAGAGTATTGTATCTATTTTGTCTATGTTAGTGTGGTACCAACAAATACACAGAAAACATACAAACACCAAAGCTAACAAAACCAGCAGCAGTAGGGTGTAACAACAGATACAAAGACAGCAGGGGAACCTTACGCTAATAAGACCCATTCACCAGTGTAACCATTCACCACTAATGTACCAGATCATCCTAGATCACCTAAAATCCACTCAAAACACCAAAACAACAGCCACTACAAACCAGAACACATCACATACAGACCAAAAACAGCCCTCAGATTATAGCAGACCCAAAAACAACCCTCAGATTAAAGCAGACCATACACACCAGATGAAACAGCCCAGGAACCACACCAACAGCCAACCCTCAACTGCATGGAACAAGACTCTTACTAGAATTCTATCATTAAAAATTAGTACAGGCTTCAAGCCAACAGGTGGGATTCTAAAGTGATTAACTAGAAAAATTCATGTGCTCCTTGGCAATGCATTTCTCAATTGTTGGATTTATTCTATGAGTCAATTTGTTTCATTCAGGAAATGGGCGAAATAGTTGTTTTAGGAGGTTCATTTGGACCAGGGATGATTTTTTTAAATCATTTGTTACCTCAACTTTATTGTTCGTCTCGTGTTCAGAATGTTTTCATTGTTACTATTGATCTTATTATGAGCCAAAGACCAAACAGAAATTTTGAGTTTAAGAGGCACATATGCATCCAAAATTGTTATGAGGCTTAAAAAGTCGTACATTAGGATCATCATTGATTCTATCAAAGAAATATTTACAAGAAAAAGACCCAAAGAATGGATACTCTTCACTCTCTTATTAACACAATAGTCCTCTAGGAAACACCATCAAGTAAAAGTAACAAAGAAGTCAACTCATTAACCTTCTGATCATTAGGATTTCTAAAAAGATGAAAATTCTAAAAAATAAGAACACATCAAAAACTAACATTGATCATTGAAAGTAAAATTTACCAATGAGGACAGCCTTTTCAACTAGACAATCAGGACAGCCTCTTCAACTAGACAATTGTTACAGAAATTTTATTCAAGGAAATCGCTGACCAATGATTTGCAGGTTACATGGCCAACATTAGTTTATGAAATTCAGGACATAAACATTGAAAGTATATGACATAAACAAAAAACTAAAAACTAAAAACTAATAATATTATGTCTGACCTATTTCATAAACTAAAAACATTCAAATCGCTGACTAATGATTTGCAAGTCCTGATTCATAAACTAATTTTATCTCTATGTCCTGACTGCTGATCATTGAAAGTAAAATTCATAAACTAAACATCATCTATATTCAAGGGAATAGGGTAACACCACCTCAAAATTTCATAGAAATTATTCTCAAAACCCAAATAAAACACATAAACATAACCTGCAAATCAAAGAACTGATAAAAGCGAAACAAACCCAATTTGATCTGAAAAATCTAGAAATCCCCTAGATGTTGATTTGTGATTTATGTATCAATTTTAAGCAGTATATAACAATCACAATCAAACAATCAAGACAAGCCGACACAACGATTTTACGTGAAAAAATCACAATTGGACACCTCCAATTGTGATAAAAAAACCACGGACAAAAGCCACAAAACAATCCACTAAAAAGACATAAAGGAATTACACAGGTATACTCTCAATTACCTAGCGAATCCACGCCCGAATTGAACCAACCTCTATGTGTCTCTTCCAACCCCGTCTTCACCTCGGAATTGTCTTGACGATGAGCCACTCTAGAATCCACCAAAGCTTCAGGCTCGTATTCTTCAGAATCCACCGAAGAACAACTCTCTCTTTTGTATAGAATTAAACAAACAATCCTTTGATGTAAACTTCTAAAACCATGAGTTGAATACTCAATCAAAACATTTTAGAAAACTAGCAAAATATCTCTAAAAATAAACCTTAATATCCAAAAAGAAGATCTGGAGAAGTAATCCTAGATTTGGAGCAACTTGTGAATTTATAGAATCTGAAAACGCGAGGTCAGCTCGAGCGTGGGAATTGACGCTCGAGCGGGGACTCTATATGACGTGTTCCGCACTAGGGTGTACGCTTGAGCGGAGAAATGGACACTCGAGCGTGAAAACACGGATCACAGTATTTTTGGAGACACGCATACTTCTGGAACTTACCAACCTCCGCTCGAGCGGGAAAGCGGGGGAATGGACGCTCAAGCGGGGAGGCAACTTTGTATGCATTTTTGCATTTTGCTTCGGGGGCGCTGCCCCTTGACCCCACGAGCTGACCGGGCAGCTCGACCCCCATCATAATCAGCGAAGTAGTAATCTTGAAAGCATTAACATCACAAACTTCTCTGCAAGGCACAATTCGGGTTGGATTCGCATCTAAAAACTCATAGCCTCACTGAAATAAAAAGTGCGAAAACAAATACAACTGAAAAGGAGTTTTGTCAACTGGGATTGCCAAGAATAAAAACCTAACGTGATCTTTCCCAAAAACCCATCAAATTGGCATCTTAAGATAATTGAATTTAGCAAAAAAATAATATTTCAACCAATTAAAATCAGCAATGTTTTCACATACATGAATCTAAACAACTGTAGCAACAGCATACAAGACTACCAATCTCAGATACATACATGTGAAAAACAAAGAAAAGAACATGCATAGAGTGAACAAAGATAGGGGTTTCAATTTTGGGTTTCGCAGATATGGGAGGGGAAGAGTTGAAGATAGATAGAGAGAGAGAAAGGGTATATGAGTTGCATATAAGGGGAAGACAGAGAGATAGAATGATTCATACCTTAGGAAAAGGTCAGATGGAGGGAGTTGCAGACAACGCTGAAGGAGAAGATCGATTTTGTGCTGAAGAAGCAGATAGATTTCGCGAGAGAGACGTGTTTGGAGAGCCTTCAATCACTCTCCAATTGAAGCCAGCGGAGAAGGCACGAGGGAAAATAAGAAGCCATTTAGCCAGCCCATTGAGTGAGAATATTAGGTAATATTAGCTAAAATAGCTAACATGATCAATATACCTCTTCCCTTGGAGTTGCTCTTAGTAGGTGTTTGAGGTAAATTAAAAAAGTGTACTTTTTTTATCTACATATACTTATTTGGGTCACATCAATCAATATCTATCAAGATCTCCTCTCCACTTTCTAACCACTTTCTCTACTTTTCTACACATTTCTTTTTATAAAAAGTAAAAAAATGTACTTATTTAGAACATTTCAAGCCAACCCCAAATCTAGTATAAACTGACTTTTCGAGTCTTATTTTTACCAAATGAATATCAATGAATAAAAGAGGTTAATTCAGTTACATGGTATACCGCACATAAAATATTAGGTAAATTACACTTTAAACCCCTGTGGTTTACTCAAAAAACACAGAACCTCCCCATGGCTTCATTTGTAACGCTTAAACCTCCTAAACTTAATATCAAACTGTAATTTCAGACGGACGTAACAAAAATAATAAAAAGTCATAAATGCCCCTAGATATTTTACGCTCAGTCATTTCATTTGTATTACTTCGTATCTCTCTCTCTCTCTCTCTCTCTCTCTCACTCTCACTGTGAGCACCATCATCATTACCACCTTTCAACACCAAATCCACCTCCTTCACCCATTTTCACAACCAAGTTCCATAACCACTACCATCAAGCTCCACGACCACCATCATTGTGAGAACCGTCATGCCCGCTGGACCGTCATGACCACCATTGCCCAACTTCGTCAAAACCAAGAACCATCCTTCACAAAGTGCCATAGATGAAGCAGCAGAAGAGGGAGGATGATGAAAAAGAAAGAAATAGATTTGGAGATGTTTCTTTAGAATGTGTAAAGTAGGTTTTCAAACAAATTTTAAATTTATAAACTCTGTAAGAAATTAAGAATTAAAAAATGATAAATTATACCATGAACTCTCATAATTTATTTCAAATTTTACTTTTCGTTTTACACTTTCAAATTTAACTGTCAAAATTCAATACTTGTAGACAAGTTAATGTCAATAATTTATCAATAATTGCAAATAAATTCTGTGACTGTTATATAAACCGATTAAATATCATTCCAGTGCTTCTTTGAAAACTCAACCAAACATGGAGAAACAAAGAAATTCATAATGCAATGATAAAATTTAAACTTAGACGTCACATCACATAAAATACTGTTTTAGTCACAAAAACAATTCTTACGAGACTAAGACATATTAATACTGAAAATATTAATATCAGAGAACTCAAAAGAGGACAAGTACTTGCATCAAACTCTAAAAATGATGTTCAAAGCCAACTATCTAGCTGAAGCCCACTGAGGTGGTTGGCTTCGGCCTAGCAGTTGGCTTGAACAATATTGCCCTAAACACTCAGTTTGCCACAATCAAATTTGGCCTTCTTCAACAACAAACTAGCCAAGAATGGAGCCAACATTTTATCTCTCAAGAAGCTCATCACAACCCCATCACTCTGTTGTATCAAACCAACCATATAACCTGTAGTAATGAGATCAAAGCCTCTCCACCTCCTCTCTTTGGCAAACTTCTTCAATCCCATCTCAATCCTCTTATACTCTTCCTTTTCAGTATTCTCATTTGGTTCAACATTAGGTTTTTCCAATAAGGCTTTGGCTAGACACCTTGCCAAAGTAACACCATCTTCTAATGCTGCGCACCCGCCTTGGCCAAGGTCCGGTGTCATTGGATGGAATGCATCGCCGAGGACACAGACATTGCCCTTGCTTATATTTCCCCATAGTAGCTCCCATGGATGTCTAAGTCTTAATGAAGAGCACATAATATTATTCAGTTCAGTCATCTCTACAGTGGTCTTTACTTGGTCAGGTACTTTGCCAAGCTTGCTCAATACAAATTCCTTCATCTTAGCAGGGTTCTCCTCTACCTCTTTATCTATATCATTCAATGAAGTCCACAACAAGTTCAATGACAAACAATAATGAGTATACCACATTTTATGGAAACATGCCAATAAAACGTTAAGGAAATTCTAACCTTACATAGTTTTCATATGCAATATTTAACTAGACAATGTAACAATTACATTCTAAAAATTGTAAGCTACAAAAGCATTGCTTCATACCAATAGAACCATGTCACAACCCTACGTTATTGGACTAAATTCATTAGTCGCATTCACTTTTGAGTATCACTAACCATGCTTCAGGAGCACTGAATAATCTCTTGTGTAATAGCATTTTTATTCGTAATGTTAAGACACAAATCTGTCATATCATTTTGTAATCTAAATCTATCACATATTTTTTTGGTATTATAGCCTAATATAAGATTATTAACTAGCTTGTACAAAGGAAAACAATTCAGTTTGGTGCATTATCCTAATAGCCTCAGGGACTGCAAATTCATGCAAAGTCTTCATGTGAGTCTCACAGAAGACTCCACATGAATGTTCAGCGTTAACCTGAGACACAAGGTTCACATGAATTTTTGGCTCCTAATTAGGGCCCACATAAATTTATAGTTCCTTAGACGAATTGTTAGGATAATATCCCAAGAGCATGCAACATATTTTCTGCTTTCATGTTCAAAGAAACCTAGTATGGGATGAAGGAATTCTCACCTTTGGATGAGGGAGTGAAGGTTAAAAACCAATACACAACGTCATCATCACTAGGGAGGAAACCAGATCTCACACCATTTCCAGAGAATTGATAGAATTTGGGCTCAAACCCATGATTGCCTTTGTAGATTGCTTGGGCCCTAATGGCAGATCGGCCCACAAAAGCTGGCTTCTTGAAGCCCAACCATTGTGCCACCACCGAATTCACTCCATCACACCCAATCAGCACCTTGGTTTTGATGACAGACCCATCAGCAATATGGACCAGCTTGAAGTAGCCTGAATCCTCTACTGAAATTACTTTGGCGGAGTACCTGATGGTGCCATGTGGAAGCTCCTTTTCAAGGGTTTCTAGTAACATCTTCCTTTTCATGCATCGAACTTCATGGCCTCCACTGCACATCATGTTAAATGGTTAAACAACATCTCATGTAAAAGTAAATTTATTAGGAAGGGAGAGAATTTCAATATTTATATTTTTAACAACCTTTTTTATGTTTGGCTAGACTCTCTTTTATAAGTAGGTCAAATGCAAGCAAATATTACAAATATTAATTGATTGGGGATAACTCAATTAATCAGAACCTTTACCGCTCACTAAGAAGTCAAGGGATTAAGATTGCCAAATGGAAGACCCTGACATCTGACATACATAAATATATATGTATATATATATATGGTAAGTGATGAGATATGTATTACCTGCTTTAAAACTGTGAAATTTGTAAGTCACTATCTTATTTAAATACTTAAACTGTTACAAAATAATTTTATTACTTATATTTACAATGGATCATAGGAAATGCATCATGATCTTCACCCTTCTGAAATTCAAAACAATCACTATGGTATGCAGATATGTGTATATAATAATCTTCACCATGTAACACTTACTTTGCCTCTTCGGTCTTAAATGACGTTTCTGCCATAGCAAGTTTTGTGCTTGAGGATGCAGCCACTATTCTGTAATCAATATATAAAAACCAAAAAACACACATAATTGATAAACATTCATTAAAAGCAACATTGTGGAAAGATAGAGAAAATCATATTACAAATAATAATATCACCTAAACACAATACTCGGTTCAATTGCCAATAAACATGGTCAAAAGTAATAGCTGAACAAATATCAAATAAAAAGGAGTAATGGGTGAACCAAATCATTCACCCATTACCCTAATAAAATGTGATAAACTCAAAATTTATAACTATATTTTTGTTGCCAACAAATAACGATAGTTTTTAAAATTACAAAATTAAAATATACTGTAGTACTTTCTCCTATTTTAAAAACAGTTTTAATTGTTTATTCACCTGAGACAACTCTTCTGCCTCCAACAACCCTGACAACTCTCCCCCCCAGCCACTCACTAACAAAAACACTTGACCAAGGGCTAACTAAGAGAACAAAAACAATTAAATCTTGTTTAGTGTTTGCTGTGAGCAGAAAACTTTACCAAGGGCTAACAAAGACAACAAAAACAATGTATTTAGTTAAACTTTATTATAAGTTAAAATATGATCAGAAAGTATAACCCAAAACACTCCTCTCTCGCATAATTCATTTTTTAAAATTTATTTAAGTAATAGCTGAACAAATCCCAAATTTAAAAAGTGCCCTTCATCAATTTTAAGTCATTTCTGCCTATAAATTGTAAACAAAAAAAATTGTACAAAAACTACACCAAACGGCCCTTCATCAATTTTTTCGTCTAATTTGATTCTAGATTTGAGTAAAAAGTTTGACTTGATACTAAACTGCTCCAATCTTTTCATCAAATTTTCATAATTTCCTCTCTTATCCCAAATTTCCCATTTCATCAAATTTGATGAGAAAAAAAAATCTCTCGTGTCCTCTTAAATTTTTATCAAATTCAAATTTGACCAAGGATTTGATGACTTTTCAATTTGAAAAAAAAAAAAAATACTCTCCTTTGATTGAGCAATGCTAGGGTAGGGATAAAAAAAAATATTTGATGAAAGAATTTGAAATGATTTTTGAATACTTTTTCATCGAATTTAAATTTGATAAAAGAAAGGACCAAGGATTGGAGATGCCCAATCTCAAACTTATGGGTTCAAAGGATTTGTCTAAGCCGAGTTCTCCATCATTAAAATCAAGATCAAAAAATTCAGAAGGAGATAGTGGAAAAGGCAAAGGGTGAGTTGGATGAAGAGAGAGAAGGGAGAGTAGCAGCAGGTGGTTACTCCCCCAAATTTCCCATTTCCTATTTCATAAAATTTGATGAAAAAAAATCTATCACCAATATTTTTAAAAAATTTATCAAATTCATTAAATATTTGATCACTTCTCAATTTGATTTAAAAAAAACTAAATTTAATTGAGAAAATTAGTAAAACATCCCGTCTCCAACTTTGTGAAGAAGGAGAAGTCCAAAAATTGTTTTTATTAGTTAAGTTGTCTCGAAATTTCTCTGTGGTTATATTAGAGAAATTTTCTTGTGAAAATTAAAATTTCTCCGTGTTGGGGACCGAAATTTTTTTGAATCAGACAAAATTATTTTATAAAATCTTAAAAAATATCAGGTTCTTAAAAAATATTTCAAATTTGATCGATATAATAAAATAAAATTTTAACTTTATCAATTTAAATTCAAAAAATTTAATTTGGTTTTTTTTTTCTATTAACGGAAATAAGCAAATAATTTAAATTAAAAATATATATAAAGGTTAGAATTTAAATTAACAAAATTTAAAACTCATATTTATTTTGTTAAATGACTCCAATCTGATTTTTTTTTTTTTTTTTTTTATAATTGTTCCTAAAAAAAAATATGACTCCATTGATTTGATGAATAATTGGCTAAAAGATTAGATTGGAGATAGCTTTTGAGCACTATTTCATCAAATCTATTGGTTGAGGAGGTAGCAATCTCGAACTTACAAGTCTGGGGTGGGTTCAATGGATTTGTCTAAGCCCATTTCTCGATCATTAAATCAAAATCAAAATAAAAATTTCAAAATTCAAAGGCAAAGGTGAGAGAGTAGGACGAAGAGAGAAAAAAGACCCGAGCATCTGGTGGTGGTGTTGGCGGAGGGAGTCGCCGATGCCGAGAGCATCCAAAGCCCTCCAAGCGTTGGCCCATGTCGTAAATGCAAACCCTGTTGCTCTCAAACTCGCCGATGACTCCAATACCAAGCTCCTTATTCCCAATCTGTAAATATCACACTTTTTAAGAAATTCTAAAAATAAAAAATCATAGTAATGAAAATTGTGGGTGTTTCTCGAATTTTTTATTATTTTCATTTTTGAAAAAAAAAAAAGGGACAAATTATAGTTATGGTCCATGTAATTCTGCTCTTAGTCACAACAGAGTACTTTAAAAAGTTGGTTAAAATCTATTTTTTTGACTTTTTAAATTTTTTGTGACTTTTTTGTATAAAAAAAATTAATTTTTTTGTGACTTTTTGTATAGAAAAGTTAAAATGTCAAAAGGCTAGTTTTTTTAACTTATTTCCAAAACACCACTCAATTGTATTAGTTCTATGTCAATTAATAGCATTAATTAAATTGAGTAGAAAATAATCCATATAAAAGCAAATAAATCATTTATTTCTAATTTAAAGTGAATCTCAAAAAGACTGAAGAGATTATTTTATTTATTGATTTTGTAATTGAATTAAATTAATAGAATATGAAAATTTCAAAAATAAAATTTATATAATTAAAATTATGAAAATTAAATTAATCATAAGTAAAAATTACTACTTGTACGGATGTGACTGACCCAAAAAAACCAAAAGAAACAACTAAAGCAAGCATAGCTTTTTATTTATCACCTGTGAAGTCCCAAGGATGTTGCGAGGCCACCGATCCCAGCTCCAACAATCACAACCTCTTCAACCACTTCCATCATAAATCTCTCTCTCTCTCTCTCTCTCTCTCTCTCTCTCTCTATAATAGTTACTAATCAAGGCCTGTGTTGGAGGTATTTAAAAAAAAAAAAAAAATAGTGAGAGCACTAATTAGTGCTACCACTAATGATGTGGATCCACTGTTACAATATTTTTGTGTCTTTTTTTATTTTTTTTATTTAAAAAAGTGAGTGTCAACTCATTAGTGGTGCTTTAGAGCATCACTTTTAGTGGGATGTAGCATTGCTGTTTAAAAAAAATAAAAATTGGAAGGTACCGATCAGAATTTTTATACAGAATAATATTATTTTTTATTTTAAATTAAAACATCTATCATGAATAATTATACTTTCAAAAATATTACTAACATATTATTTTTATGAATAAAAATTCTGTTCGTAAATCATTCGGGTAAGAATACTAGAAAATGCAGAGGAGATGAAGACAAAAGAACATGTGATGATGACAACAGGCAATACGTATACAATTTTGTAGGTAAGTACTCAAATTTTTTTAATTAATTTTATTTGGAGAGAAACTAAAACAAATTACAACAAATAGTATTTGAATTGTTAATAGGGAAATGATTTGTATCCCTAAAAAGTTGCCCCCTAATCCCCTTAATTTTCAATTTTGGAAACTGTTTTCTTTTTTTCTTTCTTTTTTCCTTTTTTTTTTTTTTTTTTTTACCTGAAATGAAAATTAGGGGGATTCGGGCTCCCCCATTTTCGGGGGATGAATCACTAACAGCCAGCCTTGTGGGCCGCATAGGACAACGATATTCCATATATTTTAATATAAAATTATTTATTTATTTTTAAAAACTTTGTGGTGATGGTGCATGAATGAGAATATGCATCAATGAAAATATTCTCAGATTTGTAGTGTGATTGAGACTACAGAGAGTCTTATGTTGAATAAAGGGGGAAAAATTCACCCAAAAAAAAAAAAAGGAGAAAAATTGAAGAGATTTATATTCATCTGCCGTTATATCTCAATTTTAATTTTAAAAAAATTATTACGTGTATGATGCCACTTGTAAAAAAAATTGCTACTAAATATTGTAAGAAATGGTTTGAAAATTGGTTTGGAAAAAAAAAGATTTTTTCTAAACTTTGGTCCAATTTTTAGGTGGGGCCCATACGTCAAAGTTGGCCGATCTAAGTTGTCACGACCCAAACATGCCCCTATAGGCTTAGCGTCGTAACCGATCAATAACCTTTGGATTAACAAAAGCCTCTGAACAAAATATCATATAATTAGAGGTTGTGAAAGTAAATATTGAAATATACATAGTTCATAGAGCTGTGCAGACGTACATAAGACAGATAATTTAAAACTTCGATGCACAAGAGTGATGTTACATATAAACATTAGTCATACGTCACCAAAACCATATATACAGAAATTATCCAAAACATTAGCCGACTAAACATAAACATAAACATAAACATAAAGAAGGTACAAAAGTCCCAAAAACTTGTTTCTCAAAAACTCGATCGGATCTCAAAGGGAACCTCTTCGGAAGGCTCAAAAGGGTGGTTGACAACCCAAAACTCTTTAGGCAGCAACTTAGGCCTAGTCTCGCGCCTGCTCACCTACATAGATAATATAAATAGTGAGCGGAATGCTAGTGAATAATAGCAAAATAAAGGGTTTTACTGATTGATGTCTATATAGAAACAGAGCTTTGTACATCAGATACCAAAGTAGAAACAGATTCATATACATAATCATATTCATCCCCAAAGTTCCTACATCTCACATGGTAGTACGTGGTACATCCCTTAGTGTTAACAAATTCGATGACCCATGAAGGGACAGTCGTAAGGTATTCCGATGACCAGTAAAGAGACGGCTATAAAGGCATTCTGAGGACTCATGTGCACAGAGATATTTCCGATGACCTATAAAGAAACGACCATAAAAGCATTCCGATGACCCATAAAGGGACGGCCATAAAGGCACTCCGATGACCCGTAAAAGAACGCATATCATATGATGCTAAGGTTGCCACGAATACATTTCAAAAACTTAGATAATCATTCATTCATATAAAACATAGCATTTCAGAAAATTGATCATTTCAAATCATCAGAAAATAATTAAAGTCAAACATAAGCCTTGTTTGGTAGAGCTTATTTTCAGCTTATTTCAGCTTTTAGCTTAATTTAAGCTATTTTGATGTGTTTGGTTTAGCTTAACAATATAGCTTATAGCTTTTTGTAAGTCAAAAATCAACTTATTCTTTGAGTGGGGGATGAGAAGCTTAATTTATAAGTCAAAAATCAGTTTATATTCACAGTTATAAGCCATAAGCTGTTAGGTTATAAGTTATAATCACTTTCCCACAGCTCTACCAAACGGGGCCATAACTTTACAGAGTTATTACTCACAGATAGCTCCAAAGGCAGACAGACAAACAGTTCAAACAACTTATGGCGCGTGACCTATACAAACACATAGCAGATACGTATTGAAACACACATTCGAAAGTTACATAGCTCATTATGTTTTATTCTTAGTGTGTTTCTAAGTCTTATCATCATTATTGTGACTTAATCTTAGCCTAGGGATGCCTAGGATGCAATGAGGATGTAAAAATACCTTTGTAAGCACTTAGTCAAATATGTTGAAAACAAGGATGTCGCTTGAGCGCAACTTCCTTCGCTCGAGCAGACGTCCAAACATGTGAGTGATCGCTTGAGCGCAACTTCCCTCACTCGAACGGTCTGTAAATTTTGCAAAAGTACTGGTTGCTTGATTTTTCCACTCAACGAATCCTCGATGGTCGCTCGAGCGTGAGACTGAAGTCTTCGCTCGAGCGCAACTTTTGTCGTTCAAGCAGTCTGCAAAACATGTAAACTTCTGGGAGCATGCAATTTACGCTCGAGCCAACTTTTGGTCGCTCGAGCGGGGGTGCAAAACAAAGGTGGTCGCTCGAGCGCAAGATCCGTCGCTCGAGTGGATAGTTCGAATTCTAGAATTTCCAAATTGCACTCCAAAGTCCAAAATTCGATTTCAAAGCTACAATTCAGATCCTTTTGGGCCTAAAACTTGAGGAAACATATGTAAACTTGTAAAACATTGGGAATTCAAAATCATTTCGCAAAATCAATGCCCAAAAGCTTGCCAATTGTGCAAAACAAAACTCACTTCTTTGAAAACATAACATGCATGAAATGGGTTGGCTCCAAAGCTTCCAAAACATGATCATTTGGTATAAAAAGATGCAAAACAAGATGGATTCTCAAAATTAAAGTAAAGGTTGTACATGTATGTAAGATTCCTCATAATAAACCTCAATATATAAGAAAATGTGCGTGCATGCATGTTATGGCCCAAGTTCATCCATTCTAGCTCAATCTCTACATTATGCAACTAAATTCTCTTGAATTCTTGCATGGGTGAGTCAAATGGAAGCTTAAGGAGTAAAAATCTCACCGAAAGTTCTCAATTCCTATGAATCTTAGCAAATCTAGCTTGGTTCCTTCAATTTCTCCACAATTAGCTTGTAATTCTTTTTTCTCTTGTTGATCTCAAGGCACTTTCTCTCTTGGTCTCTCTCTTCACACGTTTTTTTAGGCTCAAGGATGAGGAAATGAATGTGTATCTCCTATCCTTGAGTCAACTATTGGACTTATATAGACTTGATTAAGGAATTAATTAATTAGACATTATTATTCTAATTATTTCGTTTCGTATCGAATTTCAATTAAACCTATCATGATGTTCTAAAAATTTCAAATAACACATAAATCAATTCAATTTTGTGATCAGATGCCAATAAGGTCTTCAATTTACAGAACAAAACAGACATATAAATAGATATTCCTACCATGAATAGATATAAACCCAAAGAGTGCAACACACATCCAATTAATTCAAAATTTCATCTTAATTACTTATTAGGCATCCTTAATCACGGTTCAGTAGTTAATCATAGATCGAGGTTGTTACATAAGTGGTAACGCATTCTATATCGCATTGTGATTCACGCAGTATATTTGGTTGCTTAAAACCATTATCGGGTGAATGAAAAATTGATGCCAAAATGGACTCCATGAACATGGTATGTTTGGTAGAATTTTCATAAATGATTGAGTTAAGGCTTGTCCTACATTGGTTTGGTAGGCAAACTTTGTGTGGATTTAAAAAGTTTAGGTTTAGAACCATGGGTAGGCCCCAAGGGGTGCTTAGGTCACTCAAGTTTTGTAGAGGAGAAGTTATGAGCAAAGTGGGCTAGACCCATTAGACCCAGAACAAACACACGCATGACGTCCGTCCGGTCGATCGAGCTGGATTGGGCTTGTCCAGCCCAATGCTTATCTTTTTGGACAAAAAACTTTTTGAATTTTATTTTTTCTAAAATTAAAATTCTTACCTTTTTTAGAATTTAAATTTCAAAATTAATTCTGAAATAAAGTCCAGATTTTTCCTGCACCAAACAGGTTTATATCTGTTTGAATTTAAACCAAACAGATTCAGTATCTGTTCAAATTTCAAACCCAACAGGTTCTTTACCTGTTCAATCTGTACCGAACAGGTATTATACCTGTTCAAACAAGTTTGCTACCTGTTCAATTCAAATCTGAAAAGTCACATTTATATCTATATATAGACAAGTCCCTCATTTGGATTTTCATAGAAACATTTCGTTCTTCTTTGCTATTATTAATCTCTACATTTTGCTGCATTTAATTTTCTGTGAGAAAGTGTATAAACACAAAGTGTGTTCGTTGAACAAATAATTTGTAGTGTTGCTACTGTTTGTTGAAGATCATTTCATCTTGGGAGATAGATGTCCAAATTCTGTAAGCATCCTAGAGAGGACGAATTTGTTTTAAGGAGACAGTGTTAAACACTAGACTTGATTACTCTAAGAAAATATTTTTTGTAAGTATCTTCTGTTCTTAATTTTATTTTATTTTCTCATTTTCTATTTCATTTTCTGTTTAGTTTTTGTAATTAAATAAATTTTGGAAACTCTTTCTTTTAATTTATTTCTTGTGTGTTCTGTTTATTGTTGAGTATATAAATATAATTTATTCTTAATACAGTGAAGATTGACCAACGAATAATTATTCCTTAATTTCTTTATATTTTTGCAATAAAATTATTTATTTATTTGAAACTTTTTACACGGTGCATGAATGAGAATATGCAACAATGAGAATATTTTCAAAGAAATGAGTATTGGCGTGTAATGTGTCAGAATATAGAGTCTAACATAGAGAAAGAAAAATTAAAAATATATATATTCATTTACAGTTGTATCTCAATTTTAGATTTCGAAAATTATTACACGTCCACATGGTGCCACTTCTAAAAAGTTTTGTTACTAAATAATTACCTTTAAATTTTTTTTTTTTTTACAATAGAATATTCTCTCTTTTTTTGGTACTTTTTTACCAACACATAATTTTTATGATAATGATATTAATTAGGGTTGAGCATAGTATTATCCGAAACGCACAACTTGCACAATTCGAACTGATCCGCATACAAATGGGCGGTTTCGCAAACACAATGTAGATGGATACTGTTTGAAATATGGCATGATTGCGGGTTGCGGGCGGGTTCTCACACCTGCAAGAACCTACCTGTACTTAGAATTTTTTTTTTTTTTTAAACCTGGACCGTTGTTATTTTATTATTGCATTTTAGATGAATGTAAAAGTTAATGAAGAAGTACTTTTAGGAAAGTTTAGAATTTTGAATGATTTTACTTTAATTGTATTGTTGGGTAGTAGATAGTGAATGAGATTGATGATCTAGTTTAAGATTTTGAAAGGATGATTCTACTTATACCACTACTTTACCTCTTTACACCCACCATATGAGTTCCCCCTCTCAAAAAAAAATGTTATCCATGTGTGAAATTACCTTTAAGGACAAAACACTAAAATTAAATATATTTTGTTATCTCTTTATGCCCCTTCGTCTTCAATCCTTACTTCTCTTTTTCCTTTCTTAATTTTCTTTTTCTCTTACACATCTTTTTTCAAAAAGTGAGAATCATAGTATTTTGATCATTAAAGAAAGCAATGGATAAAGAAATGGTGGTAAAGAACCATCAAAAAATGAAATTGTGAGTTTTTTTATTTATTTGGTAGGTTTTTGTTTCGTTTTTCTAAACTGATGTTCGACTTTTGTTCAGTGGTTCAAAATCAAACAAAATAAAATAGTCTGGCATCATCTTGCCAAACAAAAAATATAAGTCTGGTAATCAATTACCGAATAAAAGATACATTTCCGGTAACTCTAATCCGAATTTTTTTAATTTGTTCGACTTCTCATTACCATGTATTTTCAGTTTCATTTTTTTATGTTTTTTTATTTTTTTGTCTGGACCGATTATACTTATACTCATTGCAATAATATGAGTACTACAATATTAGTGGACTCTAGTCATGAATTCATTACAGACGAGATTTGTTTAAGTTTTTTTTTATGAATACTATTTTTTGCATCATGACACTAGAATAATCTCATTTGTATAAAATGTATCACTAAACAGACACTTCACAAGTGATCTGTACGGGCATGAAATATTCTTCCCGTATAATCCTGTTGATCAAGTCTGCGCTCCTCCGTACGACGTCGCTTTACTTCCTGAAAACACAAACGTGAGCTAGCTGGTGGGTGTGTGCCGGATACCTCTCCGATGCCTAAGTCAACAAAATAGACAAAAAGCTCTGTGTATTCGAGAATCAAAGTTGTGTTACCTCTCCATAGGTGATGTTATGAGCTTTTATAGGTTTCGCGTGGCACAATCCTAGTAGGACTCTTACTCCTCCGTGTAGAGTCCTCCTAGGAGTTATATTCCTAAAAGATAATACTTATCCTCCAACACCCCCTTCATTACTTAAACCAAATAAGATGGTTTTACCATGGTCGGATTCCAATATGACCGAGATAAGCAAGGCTATGCTGAGCCGCAGAGTATACCGAACTATAGCTAGTCTGGTTCTTCCTTTTACTGCTCTTACCTCGGTTCCTCCTATACAGACCATGGCGTGATTAGACCGGGTTGACAATTAGCATGGTTCTGACCGAGCTAGCTGCGGTATTCCATGACCGGGCTAACTCTGAATGTGGCAACCTGGCGATCAAGCTATCCGTAGTGCTCTCCTGGACCGAGATAACAATATGCTCTCTGGGACCGGACTAATTAAGGCCTTCTAGGACCGGACTAATTTTAAGGCCTTTTTACTCAGCCCTTCGTACTGTGGCCCATAACGGCCCATTACCCAGCTCGGCCCAATTTTCATATAAATTACCCTCTCAATTGCCTCTTAATTCCATCTGCGCAGCATGATAGGGATTACCTGCCTATAAGCCGGGTTAAAAACTTTAGCCTTACGACCGAGCTAAACTATTAAGCCTTTCTAGCCGAGCTAAATTTACACCGGGCCGTACCTGTCCGGTCAAAACGTCTCTTCAGTCACAGCAACTGAATCGCTTCTTATTCTAAGGATACGTGGCATACTCTCATTGGCTGAAGGCAGCTGTCACGCCGTCTTCGTACCTCGCGTTTTTTGAACAATTCCCGCCTTTTTCCCTTCTCTTTTCACAAAACAAACCCTAATGCTGTGAATCATTCACTTATTTTTTACCTTCTTTCTCTTGCCAGTCTCTAAAACTCCTCAACCGTGAGCTTGCTGAGTTCGTGTTCTTCACTGCCTTTGCTTCCATCTTCATTTTCCTCCTCTTGACCTAGTAAGCTACTCAAATCTGTCTTGTTTTCGTTTTCGTACTTGTTTTTTTACAATCCATGGCATATTGTTTCGTGTTTTTTGCGAAACACATTTTCCGCTTGGTCATGCGTTTTTCTGGAAAAAAAACTTAGTAATAGAACCACCTGTATTTGATCCAAAATCATAATATAACCGAACTAAAAAGTTGTTTGTAGTTGCTGTCAATCTAGCCAGACTATCCAACCGAACTTATCATTTGATATACCCGTAGTTTCAACAAGTCAAACCATCTTTTGTTTTAATTTAGACGGGCAAACAAACCGTACTAAGTCTACGCAAGTGTGCTTGAAAGTTTCAACCATGACCGAGCTACAACTTGGGGCTAAACCAGCTTTCTTAGTTCAGACCAAACTAAGAATGCTGCCCCTAGAGGCTCAACCGGGTTAACAAATCCGTTGTTCACACCGAGCTAACAGACCCCTTCCTCAAACCGAGCTAAGACACGAAGCAATTCTCATAGTCGAGCTAGGACTTCATTTAACTTGCCTGTGTTTCTTTTAGCACGGTCCAATGATCTGTGCTTAACACCTTTGTTCTTCACTTTGCAGACTTAGGTTGCCCAGGTACTCCTTTGAGCGCTAAACTGAGCTACTCGACATCATCCTTCGACCGAGCTAACACTCGAGTATAATTTATTCATAACTTAGACCATAAATGGGAAAGTATAGGTTTTTAGTTAACTCACCTGGTGCAATAGCTGAATTTTGCAAGGACTATCAAATCCCAGATGATGTCCACCTTTCTTTAGCCGAGCTAGACACCGTCCCCTGGGGAAAACAAGGTTTTGTCCCCTTTAACGTTATTTCCATTGTGGAGTGCGGTTTACGTTTCCCTGTACAGCCCTTACTCTGTGAATTCCTTAGACAAACCAACCTTTGTCCTACCCAACTTTCCACAAATTCATATCGTATAATAAATGGCATAGCCGAGCTAAACCGTCAGGCTGGCCTTAACCTCGGCTTAGTCGAGCTTTTCCATCAATACTCCATAGGCTCAAAAGAAGATGGCTGGGTTTATTATTTAAGAATACGACGCCACCGAGAAAAAATAATCAAAGATATCCCAGATAAATATTTAAACGACGATGATTTCTTCTGCGTTTCTGGGAACTTCGAAGACCAAGGAGCCCAGATTCCTGGTGACCGAATAAATTGGAATAAAGGGACCACCGATATAATTGCCTCGGCTCTATTGCATGTTTTATTTTACCTCGGTTCCACTTCCTGAACCAGACTAACTGTTTGTCTTCTTTCTGCAGATTCAGCCCATCTCAAATCACTGTATAGCTACCCCAACTTAGGCGTACTTCGTGCCGCACTATGATATCCTGAAAGAAGTTGGGCCAAGCTACTAAATTTTGAACCGATGTATAGATATCGCAGCCGACGAAAAGCCAGAGTAATAGACTTCTTGCTAGAAGCCTCTCCTGAACTGGATCCATCATTGCCTCAAATTAACTTGGTCCAAACTACCGCTGAACAAGAAATGGCAAAGAGGAATAGAGTAACGGCCCTGCTAACCGAAACATACCAAGCCGGGGTACCACAAATCGGTCAATCCACTGAGGCCGTGGTAGCTCTTCCATCTTAACAACCCTCTTCTCGTCCAAACAAGCGTGCCCGGAGTACCCTAACTGAGCAACGCCTTGTCGATGAAGACGAAACCATTCTACCACCAAGCCCTCTGCTGAGCCCGCAACCGGAGCGTTCCAACCGGGCTAGCTCCTCCAAGTGGGCTCCCAAAATCACTTTCCAGAACCGAGCTATTCATGACACTGACTCAGTGGTTGCTGAAAAAGATCACTTAATGGCATTCAATCTTGCCAAAAGTGTTTGCCTTCCAGCGGATATGGAGCACCACGACCACCTGACCGAGCAAAAGGCCCTTTGTTCGTCCACAAAATTCATGGTGCTGGTAAGTTGCCCTTTTACTTTATTTTTTCTAAAGAAATTTGTCCAACTTTCAGCTCGGTTATACTGAAAAAGTGTCTTACCATCCTTTTACAGGCCATACAGAAAAACCACATCGCTCACAAGTGAGTGTTGGAACTAAGGAAAACAACAAGGCAGGCCATGGCAGAAGCTGAAGCCAAAACGGCCGAGCTAGAAGCATCTCAACAGAAGACCGCCGAGCTAGAGGCCGAGGTCACCCGTCTGACCGAACTAGTTACCTCGGCTAATGCTGATAAACAAAGGTCCCTAACTGTGATGAAAGATAAATACCTGCGTGAGCTGACCAAGTTTGAAGGCAAGAAGAACGCTGAGATCGCCGAGCTGCAAAAGAAGGCAGATGACGCGGATGCTCAAGGTTTCAACGAGGGGGAGGCTCTTTACATTAAGAAATGTGAGGCAGCCAAAGACTTGTTCTTTAAATGCGGATGGAGGGCGGCCGTGGCCCAGCTCGGTCATGAACCAGAGACCGAGATTTTCAACCCTCCTCCGTATTTTATCTCGGGTTCGATGACGGAGTACGCTGCGCCTGTTCAGCAACAGTTTCTTCAGTTTGAGGATGATGAAGAAGAAACCGAGCCAGACAATGCTCCGGTCGTTCTAAATAATGCCCCGATCGATAATGAACCTGTTGTTCAGTCAACTGAGTTGGAGCCACCGGTTGAAGATCTGACGATCGAGATACCAGATGAGACCGGGCTACCAGATGAAACCGGACTCCGAGTTGTACTTGACGCGGAAATAGACGACCTTTTTGCTTGATTCTGTACCTTTTTTTTTTTTAACCTTTGGGCAATTGTAACCGGGCTAAAGTAACATCCTTCTGTACTTGTGAACTTTGAATGAATGCTTCTTTTTTGTTCAAACTCTTATTTCGGTTGATCTTTATGCTTGTACTTTTACTTTCTAACTGATGTCTTGCATGAGGTTCAGCATTCTCTTGCCGAGATACTTTATCCCGGTCTTAACATTGCAATTTCGGTTGATCTTTATGCTTGTACTTTTACTTTCTAACTGATGTCTTGCATGAGGTTCAACATTCTCTTGCTGAGATACTTTATCCCGGTCTTAACATTGCAACTATAAGTATACTTGCCAATCACTCTTTAGCCGAGATCCCTACCTCGGCTGAAGAATACTAAAAATTGGTTTAATCCAACCAACCACTCTTTAGCCGATGTCCTTACTTCGACTGAAGAGTACCAAGAGTTGGTTTAGTTCAGCCAACCACTCTTTAGCCGAGATCCTTACCTCGGCTGAAGAGTTCTAAGAGTTGGTTTAATCCAGCCAACCATTCTTTAGCCGATATCCTTACTTCGGCTGAAGAGTACTAAGAGTTGGTTTAATCCAGCCAACCATTCTTTAGCCGAGATCCTTATCTCGACTGAAGAATACTAAGAGTTGGTTTAATCCAGCCAACCACTCTTTAGCCGATATCCTTACTTCGGCTAAAGAGTACTAAGAGTTGGTTTAATCCAGCCAACCTCTAGATTGGTTTTTTCAGCCAACCCAGAGTAAAGTGTTTGGTTATTCCGACCAAACGGCCTGCAGCCTGGATCCTTATCCTGGGCTTAGGAGGGGTGTTGGTTTTTCCAGCCAACCTCTAGATTGGTTTTTTCAGACAACCTCTAGATTGGTTTTTCCAGACAACCTAGAGTAAAGTGTTTGGTTTATTTCGACCAAACGTCCTGCAGCTTGGATCCTTATCCTGGGCTTAGGAAGGGTGTTGGTTTTTTTAGCCAACCTCTAAGTTGGTTTTTCCAACCAGCCTAAAGTAAAGTGTTTGGTTTATTCCGACCAAACATCCTACAGCCTGGATCCTTATCCTGGGCTTAGGAGGGTGTTGGTTTTTCCAGCCAACCTTTAGATTGGTTTTCCCAGCCAACCTAAAGTAAAGTGTTTGGTTATTTCGACCAAACGTCCTGCAGCCTAGATCCTTATCCTGCGCTTAGGAAAGGTGTTGGTTTTTCCAACCAACCTCTAAGTTGGTTTTTCCGGCCAACTATGCTTTCAATGCCCCTAGCCTACTAAAACAACTTTTACAGAATAAAAACACTGATGCTGAAAAGAAAAATACTTGTTTTATTGGGGAAAAGAAAAATTACAAGTATTTTAAAGTAAAGCTAAAAATAAAATAGTTTGAGATTGGCAGTGTTCCATGGTCTGGAAATTGCTTTGCTGTCTTCGTCTTCCAAGTGGTAAGCACCTTTTCTTGCTAATTCGACCACTTTGTAAGGTCCTTCCCAATTAGGCCCTAATTTGCCATCTCCTGGGACCAAGGTGTTTCCCATTACTTTGCGTAGTATCCAATCTCCGATTTTGAATTGTCTTGGATGTACTGTCTTGTTGTGTTTCCTGGATAACTCTTGTTGGTATGAGGTAATGTGAACCAGTGCTTTTTCTCTTCTTTCTTCGGCGAGGTCGAGCTCCAATGCTATGGCTTCTCCATTCAAGTCTGGATCAAAATTTTCGCTTCTAATTGTGGGGAGGCCAACTTCCAGCGGGATTACTGCTTCCATGCCGTAGGCTAAGGAGAATGGTGTTTCTCCTGTTGATCGTCGAGGTGTGGTGCGGTAAGCCCATAAAACATGAGGAAGTTCCTCAACCTATTTGTCTTTTGCTCTTTCTAACCTTTTCTTCAGTCCATCCAAGATGACCTTGTTTGATGCTCCCGTCTGGCCGTTGGCTTGGGGATATGCCGGTGTAGAATTATAGAACTCTATTTTGTATTCTTCACAAAAGCCTCTAAAAATTTTGTCGTCGAACTGAGTGCCATTGTCTGATATTAGTGCCTTAGGTATGCCGAACCGTGTGATGATATTCTGCCAGACGAACTTCTTCACATCTTTTTCCTTGATTGATGCCAATGCTTCTGCTTCCATCCACTTTGTGAAGTAGTCCGTTGCTACGAGAAAGAACTTTCTGTTTCCGGGTGCTGTTGGAATGGGTCCTACTATGTCCAAGCCCCACATTGCGAAAGGCCATGGGCTGGTCAATGGTAGGAGCTCTCTGGCTGGCTGATGTATTTGGTGTGCGAACTTCTGACATTTCTCGCACTTCTTCACATACTTCTCCGAGTCTGCTTGCATGTATGGCCACCAGTATCTTTGTGAAATGGCTCTATAAGCTAACGATCTTCCTCCTTGGTGGCTTCCGCACACGCCTTCGTGTATCTCAAACAAGAATGCTTCCACTTTGCTGGGGTGGACACACTTTAGATAAGGTCTTGTGAATGACTTTTTGTACAATGCCATAGATGGGGAGAGCCAAAATCGCTATGACTTTGCCCTAATTTTGTTGGCTTCTTTCTTTTCTTCTGGTAAGACGCCATCTTTTAAGAATAGTATGATGGGATCCATCCATGAGGGGTCTAGTTCGGCGCAACATACCTCTTCTGCTTCGGGGTCTTCAATGCTTAGTCTTGGTAAGTAGTCAATTAGCAACGGATGAGGGATGGATGTATCTGCCATTGAAGCAAAGCCTGCTAGTTTGTCTACTCTGCTGTTTTTCTCCCTGCCAATCTGTTCTATCCTCACTACTTCAAATTTCTTGATCTCTTTTCTGACTAAGTCTTGATACTTAGCCATCCTATCATCCTTCGTAGTCGCCTGAAATTTGGTTTACCACCAGCTGTGAGTCGCTGTAAACCATTAGCTCGGTGGCCTTCATGTAGGATACTGATTTGAGACCTGCAAGAAGCGTTTCATACTCCGCTTCGTTGTTTGATGCTGGGAAGCCAAGGTTGATTGCTTGCTCCACAACTAGGCCGTCCGGTGAGATGAGGACTATGCCGAGTCCTGCGCCGTGCCGGTTGGATACTCTATCTACGAAGAGCTTCCATATCTCTCCGACAAACAACTTCCAGCAAGTGGAGGGGTCAGATAATGTCACGAGGTCAAGAATGTTGCTGGTTTTTTCTTCAAGGTCCATGGTTGCTGTCTGTCCCTCGTTATCTGATTGTACCAAGTCTTTATTTGTTGGTGAGTCTTGGCTTGGTATAGCATGGTTCGCTTCTTCCTTGTTTTCTTTACTTTGGTCTGCCTTGGGGTCTGACTAAGTATCCTGCACTAGGGGTTGCGCTATTCCGGCGTCAACTTCCATCCTTAGTTCGGTTGTGTCAGTCAGGTCGACTGGGCAGATATGATGACTTCCTGAGGTGAATTCGGCGACAAAGTCTGCCAAAGCTTGGGCCTTTATCGCGGTTCTGGGTTAGAACTTGATGTCGAATTGTCCCAATTCTACTGCCCACTTCAAGATTCGCCCAGAAAAGTTCGCCCTCTCAAACAAAGCTTTTAATGGGAAAGCTGTGAGGACGATTATGGTGTGGGCGTGAAAGTAGTACGACAGCTTCCTTGAGGCCATCATCAAGGCCAAGGCCAGTTTTTCCAGTGGCAAGTACCTTGTTTCGGCGTCCAGCAATGTCTTGCTGACATAATAGATGGGCAGATGTTGGATTCCTTCTGCACGGACCAACACTGCGCTAATTACGTGCTGAGAGACTGCTAGGTACAGGAAGAGTTCTTCTCCAGGTATTGGGGTGACAAGAAGCGGTGGAGAAGACATGTATTCTTTCAAGTTTTTCAGAGTATGGTCGCATTCTTCGTCCCACTCGAACTTGGCTTTCAATGCTAGAAAAAATGGTCGTAGTCTGTCTGACAACCAGCTAATGAATCGGTTGTGTGCAGCTGCCATGCCGGTGAGATGCTGCACTTCTTTTACTGAGTTAGGCCTCTCCAGGTCCTGAATAGCTTTGATCTGGGAGGGGACTGCCTCTATACCCCGGTTGGTCACCAGGAAGCCCAGGAATTTGTCAGATCCTACACCGAACGGGCACTTAGATGCATTAAGGCACAACTTGTGTCTCTTCAAAATCTGGAACATCTAACCTAGGTCCCTTAGATGGTCGTTCTCATCCTTACTTTTGACCACCATATCGTCGATGTAAGCTTCCATTGTTTTGCCTAACAATGGCTCAAACATCTTGGTGACCATTCTCTGGAATGTTTCCCCTGCGTTCTTTAGGCCAAAGGGCATGACCTTGTAGCAATACAGTCCTCTTGGAGTTGTAAAGGACCTCCTGGTCTGGTTCGTACATGGTGATCTGAAGGTAGCCTCTGTACGCATCCAGAAAGCTAAGTCGGTTGTGCCCTGCCGTTAGGTCTACCAATTGATCTATCCGTGGTAGGGGGAAGCTGTCCTTTGGGCATGCTTTGTTGACTGTCTTATAGTCGACGCAGACACACCATTTGCCATTCTTTTTTGGCACCACGACTGTGTTGGAGATCCATCTGGGGTAGTGCACCTCTCTGATAGCTCCTGCCTCTAGCAGATTTCCCACTTCTTCTGCCACTATCTCGGCGTGGTGGAGTGCCGATCTGCGAGTGCGCTGAATGATTGGTCTGGTGGATGGGTGGACATTGAGTTGGTGATAGATGAAGTTTGGATCAATGCCTAGCATGTCATAGGGTGTCCAGGCGAACACTTCGATGTTAGAGGTCAAGAATTCCAAGACCTCTAATCTCTCAGTGCTGGATAACGACGAACCGAGCAAAAAGAACTTATCCGGGTTCTTTTCATCTATTCTTACCTCTACCAAGTCTTCCACCACTTTTTGATCAGCTGCTTTGCCAACATTTGTGAACAGTTCATTGCTCTCAGGTTCTTCCACTGAATGAACATATCCCTTGGCAGCGCGGCTGCCATTAACCGTGACAAAGCATTGCTTGGACATAATTTGGTCTCCAAAGACCTCTTCAATTACCCCAGTTTCGTTGGGGAATCGCATTACTTGATGGTAGGACGAAGCTACCGCTCGTATGGCATGCAGCCATGTTCTTCCCAAGATTATGTTGTAAGTGGAAGGGACCTTCAACACCCAAAATTCCACTTGTTTTGTCACGCTTCCTGCCCTGACTGGCAGGATGATTTTGTCGACTGGCCATTCTGGCATTGAGTTGAATCCGATCAGGGGGGATACAGCTGGGGCCAAGTCTTTGTCCTCCAATTTTAGTTGTTTGAAGGTGTCGTAGTACATGATCTCACACGAGCTACCTTGGTCTATCAAAATTCGCTTGACGTCATAGTCCTTGATGCGGAGGGTGACGACCAGTGCATCGTTGTGAGGGCAATATATTCTTTCCAAGTCCTTGTCTGAAAAAGACATGACATTTGTGGCCTCTATTCTCCCCTTTTTGATGGTAGGTTGGGCCCTTAGTACCTCTCTTAAGTGCTCAGCCTTTTTTATCATGCCCCTGAGCTCGCATACGCGCTCAGGTTCGAATACTCCATGAATCACGTTGATCACGCCTTGAGGTAGGGGGTCGATTGGCATACCGTTCGGGTGATCGTCATTCTGGGGGGCTGGCTGCGCCCCTCCTTCAATGTATTTATCCAGGTGACCGGCTACCACCAACTCCTCTAAATGCTGTCTCAATGGTGTACAATTTTCAATGCGGTGCCTTTTTTCTTTATAGAATGTGCACCGCGATCTTTTGTCGTAGTCCTTCTGAGCTTCTCCTAGCTTGGCAGGCCATCTGACGAAAGGTTCATCGCGTATCTCGCTTGGGATCCGATAGATTGGCTTTTTGAATACCGTGGTAATGGCAGTGCGGACTCTCAACCATCTTTTATCCTGGTCTTCTCCGTTATCCCGTCTGCCTCGTCCGTTTTTGTTCGGACGTTCTACCGCGTTAACCTTTGCCGCGGTCTTTTTATCTGGTACTACGGTCGTGCTAGACTTTGCTTTAGCACGGGCGCTATCTTCTTCAACCCGAATGTGCTGGTGCACTCTCTCCATTAAGGCCTCCATCATGAGAGGCGGTGTCATAGTGATTGAGTCCCTTAGTCTGTTCCCGACTGGAAGGCCTCTTTTGTACTGTGCGATGGCGAGATTGGTGGGGCAGTCCCCAATCTGGTTGAAGGTCTCCCAGTAGCGGCTATTGTAGGATTTTAATGACTCTTTTTCGCCCATATCGATGGAGAGCAGTTGATCAATTTCCACCGAGGTTTTGGTGTTCATTCTGAACCTGGTAACGAATGCCTCCGCCAATTGCGCCCAGGACGCTATGCTGCCTTCTGGAAGTTTTTCGGACCAAGTCAAGCCTAGGTCACCAAGGCTTGATGGGAAGAGGATGCACATTAAAGCTTCGTTCCGTCGGTATACTACCATAACCTGACGAAAGTGGCTTAGGTGCATGTAAGGGTCTGTCTTCCCTTCGTACGTGGTAAATTTTGGCTGGATGAAGCTTGAGGGTAATGGTGTGTTCACAATTGCCGAAACGAACGGTGAGCAATGGAGTCTTGCTAACGCTTTATCTGTTGGTTCGTAGGCAAGGTGCGGTATTGGCATCCCAACCTCGACACTTCCATGCGTCCGAGGGGCCAACCGCTGAAGGGCTGAAACCCTATGTGGATTGCGTGTCCTAGCATCTTCCTTCTGTCGCGCCCTTTCTTTAAACACAATCCATAAGTCGGACGATCTAGGCAACTCCGTTTGCCTGGATGATGTATGGTGCGTGTGTGAGGGCCGATAGGTACTTCCCTCTGTGTAAGACCTTAATGATCTCGTTCTCTCAGACCTTGAGTGGTGAGTTCTGGAAGTCCTTGATTGAGTGTCGCTCGTCCTGAGGCTTCTACTCTCTGCTTGCGATGTCGTGGTATGCCTACTACGATCTTCTGAGTGGCGAGGAGTCGCATTGCCTTTGCGCCACTCTCCTGTCGCCACTCCTTTTCCCTTGATCTGTGCTTCATGGCCTCCATGTCCGCCGCCATCTTCCTTATCAATTCATCTTGCTCCTTCACGCGGTCCTCCAGAACTTGAGGATCAATCCTCCGCCTTTGTCTGTCAGGACTTTGTGAACGAGAGTGACAGGGGCTGTTAGTCCGCCACCTCTCCCTTGCATCCCTACTGGGATTCTGTCGCTGTGGCTCCAAGTCTACCATAGGAGGGATAGAAGGTAGGCCTTCGTGCCTCGCACCCCCCTTTGGTGTTTGTCCGTCGATGGCAGACTGCAGAAAATCTTCATTGTGCGCCATTGCTTATAAAGAGGAGAAGCTTGATCAAGAGGTTTTGTTCTAGTCTGATGTTTCCCATAGACGGCGCCAATTGTACGGGCACGAAATATTCTTCCCGTATAATCCTGTTGATCAATTCTGCGCTCCTCCGTACGATATCGCTTTACTTCCTGAAAACACAAACGTGAGCTAGCCGGCGGGTGTGTGCCGGATACCTCTCCGATGCCTAAGTCAGCAAAATAGACAAAAAACTCTGTGTATTCGAGAATCAAAGTTGTGTTACTTCTCCATAGGTGATGTTATGAGCTTTTATAGGTTTCGTGTGGCACAATCCTAGTAAGACTCTTACTCCTCCGTGTAGAGTCCTCCTAGGAGTTATATTCCTAAAAGATAATACTTATCTTCCAACACCCCCCTCACTACTTAAACCAAGTGAGATGGTTTTACCATAGTCAGATTCCAATATGACCGAGATAAGCAAGGCTATGCTGAGCCGTAGAGTAGACCGAACTATAACTAGTCTGGTTCTTCCTTTTACTGCTCTTATCTCGGTTCCTCCTATACAGACCATGGCGTGATTAGACCGGGTTGACAATTAGCATGGTTCTGACCGAGCTAGCTGCGGTATTCCATGACCAGGCTAACTCTGAATGTGGCAACCTGGGGACTGAGCTATCCGCAGTGCTCTCCTGGACCGAGATAACAATATGCTCTTTGTGACCGGACTAATTAAGGCCTTCTAGGACCGGACTAATTTTAAGGCCTTTTTACTCAGCCCTTCGTACTGTGGCCCATAATGTCCCATTACCCAGCTCGGCCCAATTTTCATATAAATTACCCTCTCATTTGTATAAAATGTATCACTAAACAGACACTTTGCAAGTGATCCAAATTAATTTTTTGTTATCATCTGATTGGACGGCAACATAATACTGGAAAAAAAAATATTATCCGATAACATGATACTAAAGTAATTCAAATTACTTAACATTATATTACCAAACATAAAAATTTTACGTGATTTTTCATTTTTATCAACCTTGTGTGATAATAATTTTTTTTTTCTTGTCTCTTACTTCTCTCTTATTTCTTTCCCAAGCAGGAAAGAGAAAGGACAAATATCAAGCAGGTGGCATTTGGGGTTAATATTTACATGGTAGTGGGAACTTTTTTTTAAATTAATTTGAAATTACAACTCTATTGTAGTTTGGCGATATAGCACTATAATAATTTTATTTGTATAACAATGTATCATTAAACAGGCACTTCACAAGTAGCTCAAATTAATTTCTTGTTATCATCTAATTAGACGGCAACATAATGCTGAAAAAAAATATATTATCCAGCAACATGGCACTAGAGTAATTCAAATTAATTAGCGTTGTATTACCAAACAGTCCCACCACAAATTAAAAATTATTGTTTGAAATAAAGTGGCTCTGTAAATATATAGTGACAAAATGTTGGAGATATCTATTTTTTCCGGCAACATAACACCGGAATAATATAAATTGTTTAGCACTGTGTTGCCAAAATTAGTGGTGTAAAGAGATAAAATAGTTAATTTAGGGTTAGTTTTGGTAATATATGGGGATGTAATGAGAATTACATTTTTTTTAGTGATGTAATGAGATGGAGGGTGTAAAAAGGTTAAATAATGGTGTAAGTAGAATCACCCTTTTGAAAGATGTGCTTGTATTAGTTTATGATTTGATTTAAAAGTTTAAGATTTTAAATGATATGTTTGTGTTAGAAATTGATTTTGTTGTGTTTTTAATTTTATAAATTTTAATTCATTAATTATTAATGTTGGAGCATTTTAGAAAATGGGAAAACAAAGCCCAAAAATAAATATTTACAAAATGGGGAAAAAAATGGCTCCAAAATAAATTTTTAAAGAAAAAAGTCAAATTCGCAAACCGCTAGTACATCCGAGAACTCTGTCCGCACGAACCGCAAGCTGCATCGCAAGCGGTTACTAGTTAAATTTTTTTCAAACCGTATACATGTAGACGGGTCTAAACCGATCCGTAAACCGTCCAAAACTAAACTGCAACCATTCCTAATATTAATAGTTTATTTCAAGAAGTGAAAATTGAAGTGCGAATTTTGTTACTTTATTTTTTTTATGATGAACTTTTTAAGACAATTATTAGCCAAAAGAAATTAAAGTACATTTAAATATTTCCTAGCAATAGATGACACCACGTTCCCTTTTTTTTTTTTTTTTTTTTTTTCATACTTATTGTTAATTAGACCCACTTTCTAAAATATTAGCACAAGCAACTACCAGTAAATCTCAAGCTCAGGCAAGGGGTGCTTAACAGGAGCTTGAGTTGTAGATGTTGCAGTATCAACTTCCATATCTTCCATATCTTAGACATCACATCACATAAAATATTATTTTATTCATAAGAACAATCCCTTTGTCTTATCTACAAGACTAAAAAATATTAATACTGAAAATATTAACATCAAAGAAGTCAAAAGAGGACAAGTACTTGCATCAAACTCCAAAAATGATGTTCAAAGCTAACTACCTAGCTGAAGGCTACCGAGGTGGTCGGTTTCGGCCAGGCAATTGGCCTGAACAACATTGCTCTAAACACTCAGTTTGCCACAATCAAATTTGGCCTTCTTCAACAACAAATTAGCCAAGAATGGAGCCAACATTTTATCTCTCAAGAAGCTCGTCACAACCCCATCACCCTGTTGTATCAAACCTACCATATAACCTGTAGCAATGAGATCCAAGCCTCTCCACCTCCTCTCTTTAGCATACTTCTTCAATCCCATCTCAATCCTCTTATACTCTTCCTTTTCAGTATTCTCATTTGGTTCAACATTAGGTTTTTCCAATAAGGCTTTGGCTAGACACCTTGCCAAAGTAACACCATCTTCTAATGCTGCGCACCCGCCTTGGCCAAGGTCCGGTGTCATTGGATGGAATGCATCGCCGAGGACACAGACATTGCCCTTGCTTATATTTCCCCATAGTAGCTCCCATGGATGTCTGAGTCTTAATGAAGAGCACATAATATTATTCAGTTCAGTCATCTCTACAGTGGTCTTTACTTTGTCAGGTACTTTGCCAAGCTTGCTCAATACAAAGTCCTTCATCTTAGCAGGGTTCTCCTCCACCTCTTTGTCTATATCATTCAATGAAATCCACAACAAGTTCAATGGCAAACAATACTGAGTATACCACATTTTAGTACACATTTTATGGAAACATGCCAATAAAACGTTAAGGAAATTCAAATGTGAAAATTACATTCTAAAAATTGTAAGTTACAAAAGCATTGCTTCATACCAACAGAACCATGTCACAACCCTACGTTATTGGACTAAATTCATTAGTCGCATTCACTTTTGAGTATCACTAACCATGCTTCAGGAGCACTGAATAATCTCTTGTGTAATAGCATTTTTATTTGTAATGTTAAGACACAAATCTGTCACATCATTTTGTAATCCAAATCTATCATATATTTTTTTGGTATTATAGTCTAATATAAGATTATTAACTAGCATGTACAGAGGAAAACTATTCAGTTTGGTGCATTATCCTAATAGTCTCAGGAATCGCAAATTCACGCAGAGTCTTCATGTGAGTCACACAGAAGACTCCACATGAATTTTCAGCGTTAACCTGAGGAGTAATACTACACATCATGAAAAGAATATCATGAAAAGTTTCATGAAACAAATTCAAGGGTGATTGTATAACATACAATAAAGCATTACAAACACTATAAACTAATCCAATGGTGGAGATTCTTCATGAAGACTTTTCATGATACTTCTTTCATGATACCTAGTATTCTTGTAACCTGAGACACAAGGTTCACATGAAGTTTTGGCTCCTAATTAGGGCCCACATAAATTTATAGTTCCTGAGACAAATTGTTAGTACAATATCCCAAGAGCATGCAACATATTTTCTGCTTTCATATTCAAAGAAACCTAGTGTGGGATGGAATTCTCACCTTTGGAGGAGGGAGAGAAGGTTAAAAACCAATACACAACATCATCATCACTAGGGATGAAACCAGATCTCACACCATCTCCAAAGAATTGATAGAATTTGGACTCAAACCCATGATTGCCTTTGTAGATTGTTTGGCCCCTAATGGCAGATCGGCCCGCAAAGGCTGGCTTCTTGAGGCCCAACCATTGTGCCACCGCCGAATTCACTCCATCACACCCAATCAGCACCTTGGTTTTGATGACAGAACCATCAGCAATATGGACCAGCTTGAAGTAGCCTGAATCCTCTACTGAAACAACTTTGGAGGAGTACCTGACGGTGCCATGTGGAAGCTCCCTTTCAAGGGTTTCTAGTAACATGTTCCTTTTCATGCATCGAACTTCATGGCCTCCACTGCACATCATGTTAAATGGTTAACCAACATTTCATGTAAAAGTAAATTTATTAGGAAGGGAGAGAATTTTAATATTATATTTTTAACAGGCCTTTTCATGTTTGACTAGACTCTCTTTTATAAGTATGTCAAATGTAGGCAAATATTATAAATATTAATTGATTGGAGATAATTCAATTAATCATAACCTTTACTACTCATTAAGAATTTAAGGGATTAAGACTTGCCAAATGCAAGACCCTGACATCTGATATACATAAATATATATATATATATATATATATATGGTAAGTGATGAGATATGTATTATCTGCTTTAAAGCTGAGCAAATTTGCAAGTCACTATCTTATTTAAAGACTCAAACTGTTACCAAATAATTTTATTACTTATATTGGCAATAGATCATAGGAAATGCACCATGATCTTCCCCCACATTCTGAAATTCAAAACAATCACTAAGATATGTAGATATGTAGATGTATATATAATTAATCTTCACCATGTAAAACTTATTTATCAAAAAAAAAATCTTCACCATGTAACACTTACTTTGCCTCTTCGGTCTTAAATGACATTTCTGCCATAGCAAGTCCTGTGTTTGAGGATGTAGCCGCCATTCTGTAGTCAATATATAAAAACAAAAAAAAAAACAAAAAAACATATAATTGATAAACATTCATTAAAAGCAACATTGTGGGAAGATGGAGAAAATCATATTACAAATAATAATATCACCTAAACTCAACACTCAGTTCAATTGCCAATAAACATGATCAAAAGTAATGGCTGAACAAATACCAAATAAAAAGGAGTAATTGGTGAACCAAATTATTCACCCATTACCCTAATAAAATGTGATAAACTCAAAATTTATTACTATATTTTTGTTGCCAACAAATAGTTTTTAAATTTGCAAAATTAAAATATACTGTAGTACTTTTTAAAAATAGTTTTAATTGTTCATTCCTCTGAGACAATTCTTCTGCCTCCAACAACCCTGACAACTCTCCCCTCCAGTCACACACTAACAAAAACACTTGACCAAGGGCTAACTAAGAGAACAAAAACAATTAAATCATGTTTGGTGTTTGCTGTAAGCAGAAAACTTTACCAATGGCTAACAAAGACAACAAAAACAATGTATTTAGTTAACCTTATTATAAGTTAAAATATGATCAGAAAGTATAAGCCAAAACACTCCTCTCCCGCATATTTCATTTTTTAAAATTTATTCAAGTAATGGCTGAACAAATCCCAAATAAAAAAAGAGCCCTTCATCAATTTTAAGTCATTTATGCGTAAAAATTGTAAACAAAAAACTGCACAAAAACTACACCATACAACTCTTCATCAATTTTTTCATCTAATTTGATTTCCGATTTGAGTAAAAGGTTTGACTTGATACTAAGTAGTCCAATCCTTTCATCAAATTTTCATAATTTCCTCTCTTATCCCAAATTTCCCATTTCATCAAATTTGATGGAATAAAATAAAATAAAATAAAATAAAATCTCTCATGTCCTTTTAAATTTTTATCAAGATCAAATTTGACCAAGGATTTGATGACTTTTCAATTTGATAAAAAAAAAAATAGTCTCCTTTGATTGAGCACTGCTAGGGTATGGATAAACAAAATATTTGATGAAAGAATTTGAAATGAATAATTTTTCATCAAATTTAAATTTGATGAAAGAAAGGATCAAGGATTGGTGATGCTCAATCTCAAACTTACTAGTCTGGGATGGGTTCAGAGGATTTGTCTGAGCCGAGTTCTCATTAAAATGAAAATCAAAAAATTCAGAAGGAGATAGTGGAGAAGGCAAAGGGTGAGTTGGATGAAGAGAGAGAGAAGGGAGAGTAGCAGGTGGTTACTCCCCCAAATTTCCCATTTCCCATTTCATAAAATTTGATGAAAAAAAATCTATCACCAATATCTTTAAAAATTTTATCAGATTCATTAAATATTTGATCACTTCTCAATTTGATAAAAAAATAAAAAAAAACTAAATTTAACTGAAAAAATTCGTGAAATATCCCCTCCAACTTTGTGGTCCAAGATTTATTTTTATTAGTTAAGGTGCGTCAAGGAAATTTCTCCGTCATCATATTAGATAAATTATTTTGTGAAAATTAAAGGGTGTATTTAATTTATGTTTGTAGAGTAATTTTTGAAATAAAAAATACGAAAACTTGTTTGGTTTGTCTTTTTTCATAAATGGTTTTGAAAAATTATTTTGAGGAGAGAGTTTTTTAAAAAGTGATTGTTTTGATGTATATGAGAGAGTGTGATTTTAAAAAGTAGGTAACTAAACAAAATTTTGAGTTTTTTTTAAAAAAATTTGTTTGGTTTGATTACTCTTTAAAATTTGTTTGTAGAGAATATTTCTCAAAAAATTTTCTGAAAAACAAACCAAACAAGACCAAAATTTCTGTGTTGGGACCAAAATTTTTTGAGTCAGACAAAATTTATCTAAGTCAAATTTCACTGTAAAAATATTGAGGGATGTTACCTACTATAAAAATATAACATATATTTTATCTTATAATCAACTACCTTAAAAAAAAAAATCAAATTTGACCATTATAATAAAATAAAATTTTAATTTTATCAATTTAAATCCAAAAATTTTAATTTTTTTTTTTTATCAATTTTACTTAACAAAAATAAACAAATAATTTACACTGAAAATATATAAAAAGACTAGAATTTAAATTAACAAAATTGAAAACTCATATTTATTTTGTTAAACGACTCAAATCTGATTTTTATTTTTTATTTTTTATTTTTTATCATTATCCCTAAATAAATATATATATATATATATATATATATGACTCCATTGATTTGATGAATATTTGGTGAAAAGATTAGGTTGGAGATAGCTTTTGAGCACTATTTCATCAAATCTATGGGTTTAGACCATCTCCAACGCTTCACTAAACGTGCCATCAAATTTAAATTTTAGTGAAAAAGTTACTATTTGGTACTGTAATGGTTGCACCAAATCGATATCAAATTGAGAATTCACCAAACAATTCATCAAAGTGAGGACAAAATACTGATTTTAGCAAATCACTGTTTGTTACCGTTGGGGGAGACCCACCGGTCAACCAGCCGATTGACCAACCGGTCGACCACTAAAAGGTTCAAACAGTTCAAAATTTATAGGTTCAAACAATTAAAAAAAAAATTGCCTTACTGGTCGACTATTAAAAAGTTCAAACAGTTCAAAAAAAAAGTTCAAATAATTCAAAAAAAAAAATTTGCCCTTACCGGTCGACCAACCGGTTATCCCGGCGCAAATTTGATGAAAGTTAACCGTTGGAGTTAGTGATATCAGATTTGGTGAAAAGAATCATTTTTTACTCAAATTTGATGAAAAAAGAAGTTCACCGTTGAAGATGCTCTTAGAAAGTAGCAATCTCGACCTTGTGGGCTCAATGGATTTGTCTAAGCCCATTTCTCGATCATTAAATCAAAATCAAAATTTCAAAATTCAAAGGCAAAGGCAAAGGCAAAGGGAGAGAGAGAGAGAGAAAGAGAGAATACCCGAGCAACTGGTTGTGGTGTTGGCGGAGGGAGTCACCGATGCCTAGAGCATCCAAAGCCCTCCAAGCGTTGGCCCATGTCGTAAATGCAAAACCCGTTGCTCTCAAACTCGCCGATGACTCCAATACCAAGCTCCTTATTCCCAATCTGCAAACATCAATAATAAAAATACACTTTTTAAGAAATTCTAAAAATAAAAAATCATAGTAATGACAATGAAGATTGGAGTGGGTGTTTCTTGAATTTTTTATTATTTTTATTTTTGAAAAAAAGAAACAAAAAAAAAAAAACAGAGACAAATTATAGTCATGATCCATGTAATTCTACTCTTATGTTAATTTACAGTTTCAATTGTATTAATATTACTATTTAATTTTTTATCTGGCCTGAATACATGTCAATTAATAACATTAATTAAATTAAGTAGAAAATAATCCATATAAAAGCAAATAAATCATTTATTTCTAATTTAAAGTGAATCCCTTAATTACTTCAAAAAGACTGAATAGATTATTTTATTTATTGATTTTGTAATTGAATTAAATTAATAGAGTATGAAAATTTTAAAAATAAAATTTATATAACTAAAATTATGAAAACTAAATTAATCATAAGTAAAAATTACTACTAGTACGGATGTGACTGACCCAAAAAAACCAAAAGAAACAACTAAGCAAGCATAGCTTTTTATTTACCTGTGAAGCCCCAAGGACGTCGCGAGGCCACCAATCCCAGCTCCAACAATCACAACCTCTTCAACCATTTCCATCATAAATCTCTCTCTCTCTCTCTCTCTCTCTCTCTCTCTAATAGTTACTAATCAAGGCCTGCGTTGGGGGTATTTAAAGAAAATGAAAATTGAAAGGTACCGATCAGAATTTTTATATAGAATAATATAATTTTTTATATTTTTTATTTTAAATTAAAAGATCTATTATGAATAATTATACTTTCAAAAATATCACTAATATGTTGATGATACTGCGAGTTCCATACGAAACGGGTCAGACTAATCCACGCTTTCTAAATCGATGGTTGAGTGACCAAGCCCACAGAGGAACCTACACAAGAGTTCAACGGGGAAAGAGGAGTCCCCCAGTGAACCCTCCGACAAGCAAGTTAGAGAGAGAGGTGGAATGTAGAGATAGATTAGAATTAGAAAGCTTAACCTTCTTGTTGTCTTCGACGTCTGCTTATATCCTCTGGTAATCATTTCGTTGTCCCTTCCGACCTGTCACCTTGGCCGAAAGTCTATGCTCTAGTTTACCTTGTTCATGGTGAAGGCGTTCTGTCCCGACGGAGAGGGGTTATCGCAATAAATGCTGACGGAGAGGGGTTATCGCAATAAATGCTGTAAGGGGCTTCATTAATGGCCATGTGCAGTGGCAATAACTTTGCAGATCTTTGTCTGCTTATGTGGCTTGCCCTTCTCTTGCCATATGTCTTGATGTCATTCGTTCTTATTGCTACGTGGGGCTTCAACAATGTTGGGCTTTAGTATTTGAGTTATGTATTGGGCCCTAAATGGTAGGCTATAATCTTTATGGGCTTACCCATGTCAGTAGCCCCCCATTCCCAAGTGCAACTTTAGTCCAACGAAGGGAATAATGAAGAAAACGAGGGTTGTGAGAGATCGGCAAGGTGAAGGCCGACCGAGAGGAGTGACCGACCATAAGGAGGGCCAACCGCGAATGGTGGCCGAGCGAAGGGACCAACCATGAGGAGGGCCGACCGCGAAGGGTGGCCGAGCGGAGGGACCAACCATGAGGAGGGGCGACCACGAAGGGTGGCTGAGCGGAGGGACCGACCATAAGGAGGACCGACCGCGAAGGGTGGTCGAGTGGAGGGACCGACCATAAGGAGGGCCGACCGCGAAGGGTGGCCGAGTGGAGGGACCGACCATGAGGAAGGCCGACCACGAAGGGGGAGTGGTGGTGCGCGGGGCTCGAGGGATAGCGGGGCACGTGGTGATTTGAAGTGGAAAAGACAGGGTAGGGGAAATGAGCAGTGAATCGTGGTCGTATACATGGCAGAATCCTCTAATGGGGAAGGTTAGGCATTGGGCAAGAAGTGAAACGATAGGTCAATTATAGGATGTCGAAAAGACACTTTTGGCGGATTGTTGAAAATTTTCAAACTAGCGAAAATTAATTGTGACCCTTGGAATATAGGCAAGCATTGGGCTGGTATTATCCGTTTTACATATCTCTTTGCAAACAACCAAAATATTCCAAGTGTAAACTCTTTTGTGTCGAGTGATACCCCTTTGCAACATTTTGTGGACTATCTCGCACCAGCATCTGAAGCTATTCGCAGACACACAAGAGGGATGACCCAAGAAGAAGCAACAACCGCGAGGGTTGATCCATTGGGGAACGATGATGCAGTGGATTTGGCGGAACAATATCACACGGAGCGTAGAGAATGGGAGCGAGCGAGTCAGGCTGTGCGGGCTCGCCCCAGGACAATAATTTCGGCCGCGAGACCTATTAGTCAGGTGGAACCAGACCATTGGCACACCAAACCGGACAGATCCGTGCTGACAGCAGAGGAGTTGGAGGGAATAAGGAAGAAGTATCAAATTTCCTCGGAGATAGGGCTAAGATTGCCCACAACCAAAGAGAGGGCATCAGACGTGCGGCCGGGCGAATTTAGCCTGTACGATGAGGTGTTGCGAGGAGGTTTGAGGCTACATCTCCCCTAAGTAATGATGGAAATGTTGAACAAGCTAGAAGCGGCGCAAGGGTAACTGATGTCGAACGCCTGGAAGATAGTAATGGCGTGCGCGAGTGCCTGGCCACAGGCGACTGGAGGGACAACGATGACAGTAGAGGAGTTCTTCTCCTGCTACAAGGCCTCCGGTCAGCAGGAGACCTGGGTGATGCTGCAAGCGGTGGCAGGGCGAGGTCTGGTGGCGGGTCTTCCATCGTTGGTGAAGGGATGGAGACCGAGATGGTTCTTTGTGACGGAGAACGGTGTGGCTAGGGTGCGCACAACGTGGAAGGTCCCCACCAAATCATTCGAACCTAAGTTGGGTGTTGAGGCCAAAGACCGAGTCAAGAAGGTGAGGGAATTGAGGGAAGAGAAAGGGGTGAGATGGGATGAGCTGGTCCTGCCTTCAACATTGTTCGCCCTGAAATTGGGACCGCAACCGTTGGGGGAGGACCCAGCAATGGAAGAGCTGGAGGCGTAGAGGAAGGCAGAGGAGGAGGAGGAGAAGAGACTGTTCGCTCGAGCGGACAAGTACAAGGAGACACAGTTGGGGCCCGCTCTAAAGCCGATAGCGAGAGAGCGAATCCGACAGCCCCCAAAGCCGCTGGAGGGGAAGGATCTGGGAGGCTTTAAGCCACGACCGCCCCCAGTGGATCCTCTGAAGGAGAGAAACAAGAAGGAGATGGAGACTTTGAAGAAGAAGAAGAGAGTGAGGGAGAGTGAGGGGGAGCCCGCCTTGAAGAGAAGGAAGGAGGTGACGGCGGAGGAGACCCCCGAAGTGGGGTTAGGGGAAGCAGAAAATGAGTGGAGAGTGGGGCGACTGGCCCTGAAGAACAAATGGAAAGTGGAGCGATCAACGCTGAGCAGAGGGCGGAGCCACAGCCTAAGGAAGGTCTTGCGCCTCAAGGAGAAGGAGAGAGGGCTGGGTTGAAGACCGCCTTCTACCACGTCCCAGCGGTGTCCGGGCGAGTGGAAAGAGAAGGGAGTGAAGCCAGGATGGCTGCAGATCGCTTCTTGGGGGTAGTGGAAGACGCAGCCGTATGCTTGGTGGCTAGCTTTACTGAGGCTGAGTTGCTAAAGGGGTTATGCTCTGCCCAGATGGAGGCGACTGCCTTAGCAGAAGCCCTGTTGAACAAGGCGAGGGCGGCGAAGGGCGAAGTGAGGAAGGAGAGGGAAAAGTTGGGACAGGTGAAGGCCCAGCTTGAAAATTTCAAGAAGGAGAGCGTAGGCTAGAGGAAGGCTGCGCAAAGTGTGTGTGCCAGGGGGTTGGAGGAGGCTCAAAAGGCGAAGAAGATGGGGGTGTTGGCGATAGTGCAGAGCAATGTTGCCGATCGTGCCCATACTGAGCTGCTCGTGGCCAAGTTGGAGCTAGAGGACGAATGCCGCAAGGTGGTGTCGCTCGAGTTCCAGCTGGCTGGCGAGCAAAAGAAGTTGGAAGAGGCCCAAAAAGCCTGCACCGTCGCCAACGAACGGTGGGATGAGGCGATGACTTGTAACAAGGATCTGCGCACCCAGTCGATCAAAGAAAATGAAGAAGCAGATCTGAAGATCGCGGGGTTGGAGAAGGATCTGGCAGACGAGCGCCCCAGGACAACAGCAGAAAAGGCGGGGTTGGAGAAGGAGTTGGAGGAAGAAAAGACCAAGGCAGCCTCTGAAAGGGCAGCATACCCTGACTTATGCGTGGCAGCAGTAGAGCAGTTCAAGGGGTCTGCTGACTTTCAGATGGGTGTCGACGCCGCGATCACCAACAACTTGTCGAGAGAGGGGTCTGGGGGGGCTGGCCCGTCGGGGGCGACCGCTGGGAGCAGAAGTGAAGAAGAAGTGATCCAGAGCTTCTAGCGGTCGGACTTCTACAAACACGAGATGGCTGAGTTCTAGGACAACGGCTGGAAGATGTTTAAACGCAAAATAAAAAAACTGTTCTCAGACTTGGACTTCAGCAATGTAAAGATTGACGAAGACGACGTGGCCCAGACCTCCTTAGATGAGGGTGTTGAAGAAGAAGACCTCGTCTCAAGTGAAGAGGAATGATTGGTGTGAACAAAATTTGTACTCAGAGTTTAGGTTTTTTTTTTTTTTTTTTGGAATTTCTGTAATAAACTTATGTATAAGTTTGTGAATGAATAAATTTATGAGTTGTGTTTGTGTTTTTATGCTATTGTTTGTATTGTTTGAGGATCTGCAAAGAATGAAAGTGGTGACTTACATAGGGCTTGTGTATAAACTTTTGTGAAGTTTAAAATGTAAGAAAACATCAACGCAGAGTGAAGTTTAAAATGTAAGAGAATGTTAAAAACGTGAAGTTGTAAATCATGACCCAGCAAGGAGCCAGTCTGACTTGGAAAACGTTGAACTGCAATGGTCCAAGAATGTGAAGTTTAGAAATCATGTTGTATGGGTGTTGATAAATGATAGGTTAGGTTGGGAAATTTAAGTTAAAAAGTATAAAGCGTGTGAAGAGGCGGAAAAATCATTTGAAGAGTGGACCTGGAATTTGACTAAGTATGGCAACTATGCCACGATCATGAAGTTACAATAATGGCCTTGGCCGATCTCTTCATTCGTGCTCAGTTTGGGTTGAGCTATGATTAACGCGGTCTGGTTGAGTCTTCAAGCAACTCAGTCTGGCTGAGCTCTTCATGCTCAGCCTAGCTGAGGCTTTAAGTAACTCAGTCTGGTTGAGGCTTTAAGTAACTCAGTCTAACTGAGCTCTTCATGCTCAGTCTGGCTGAGGCTTTAAGTAACTCAGTCTAGCTGAGCTCTTCATGCTCAGTCTGGCTGAGGCTTTAAGTGACTCAGTCTAGCTGAGCTCTTCATGCTTAGTCTGGCTGAGGCTTGTCATGCTCAGTCTAGCTAAGGCTTTAAGAGACTCAGTCTGGCTGAGGCTTGTCATGCTCAGTCTAGCTGAGGCTTTAAGAGACTTAGTCTGGCTAAGCTCTTCATGCTCAGTCTGGCTAAGGCTTGTCATGCTCAGTCTGGCTGAGGCTTTAAGTGACTCAGTCTGGCTGAGCTCTTCATGCTCAGCCTGGCTGAGGCTTGTAACTGAGTGCTGCAATCAAGACGTTATTAAGGTATCGCACAGATAATTGAGCTATAAGATTGTTGTCGTGTAAAGTGTAGCCCATTTGATCAGAAACTTACATCATGTGAGAGAAGAAGAAGAAGAAGAACATTCAAGTGTGTTGATTGCCAAAAAAGAAAATACAATAACTGATCAATACAAAATTAGGGATTTATTGAAAATAACGCTTCAAGTGTTCGGCGTTCCACGGATGGGAGGGGCTCTCGGCCTTCCACGTCCTGAAGTTGATAAGTGCCCAGACGAGGTCTGGCTTTAACAACGTAAGGTCCTTCCCACTTGGCGGCCAGTTTGCCCTCAGCCGGATTTTTGGTGGCAAGGGTTACTTCCCGCAAAACAAGGTCCCCCACGGCGAACTCCCTCGGCCGGACTTTGCGGTTGTAATGTGTTCTCATTTTCTGTTAGTATGAGGCCCGTCTGACAGCAGTGATTTCTCGGAGCTCTTTGATTAGGTCTAGGTCTGCCCGACGCAGCTCCTCAGTTAGTTCTGGATTCGGATGTAGAATTCTTGGGGTGGGCAGAGCGATTTTCACTGGGATGACCGCCTCAGCGCCGTATGTTAAGCGAAAGGGGGTCTCCCCGATGGGGGTTTGAGCGATAGTGCGGTAGGCCTAGATTACATTCGGTAATTCCTCAGCTTAGAGTCCCTTAGTAGATTTCCACTGGGATGACCGCCTCAACGCCGTATGTTAAGCGAAAGGGGGTCTCCCCAGTGGGGGTTCGAGCGGTAGTGCGGTAGGCCTAGATTACATTCGGTAATTCCTCAACCTAGAGTCCCTTAATAGCTTCCAGCTTAGTTTTGATGATCTTGAGAAGAGAACGGTTGGTAACCTCAACTTGGCCATTGGCTTGGAGATGACCTGGGGAAGAGAAACATGGTTGGATTTGAAGTTCTGCACAGAATTTCCTAAACTTGGCATTGTCGAATTGTTTGCCATTGTCGGAGACGATGACTTAAGGGATGCCAAATCTACATACGATCGACTGCCAGATGAATCTGGTTGTGTTTCGCTCGGTAATTGTGGCAAGGGGTTCTGTCTTCACCCATTTAGTGAAGTAATCAATGATGACATTGGCAAATTTGGTTTGGCCTCGGCTAGTGGGCAATGGGCAACTAGGTCGATCCCCCATTTGGCGAATGGGTATGGACTGCAAAGTGTGATCAATTCTATAGGAGGAGCATGGGGGATGTTGGCAAAACGCTGACACTTATCACATTTGAGCACGAAGTCTATCGCATCTTGATTGAGAGTAGGCCAGAAATAACCAGTGCGAAGTATTTTGTGGGCTAGGGCCCGGGCGTCCGAATAATTACCACAGATACCCTCATGGACTTCCCTCATCACGTAGGTTGCTTGAGTAGGATTGAGGCATCGCAGGTATGGGCGTGAAAAACTGCATTTGTACAAAAGGCCGTTAACAAAAATGTAGTTGGACGACCGGGCCCTAACTTTGGCGGCCTGCTGTTTGTCGGTTGGCAGTTCCCCCCTTGTCAGAAATAGAAGGATATTGGCCGCCCATGGAATAGGTTCATTTTGGATGAAGTAGACTTGCTGCTAAGTTGGGGAAATGGCAGGGTGGGCCAGGTACTCGAGGCGGACACCGTGGCTGAGGTCTGACTAGTCTGCCGAAGCTACCTGAGCCATTTCATCTGCTTTGGAGTTTTCCGTCCGAGGGATGTGCTTGATATGGAAATTATTGAAGAGGCGAGCGAGAGGGAGTGCGATATCCCTATAAGCCCGCATTGTGTCTTCCTTGGAATCGAATTCTCCCGTGATTTGTCTGACAATGAGCTGGGAATCGCTAAACACTTGGATGTGGCTGACACCAATGTCTCTGGCGAGGACAAGACCTACGATCAATGCTTTATATTCAGCCTCATTATTGCTTACGTTGAACAAGAAGCGGAGAGCACATTTGAAATAACCACCCTTAGGGGTGGTGAGGATGAGACCAGCCCCACTGCCTTCTTTGCGAGATGATCCGTCGACGTTGAGGGTGCAAGAGTGAGGGTCTTCTGGCTCGGTAGGGGGTGGTAGGGGCAGAAGAGCTGTGGTTGGAGTGGGATTAGTGAGTTCCAGGATGAAATCGGCAACAACCTGCCCTTTAAACGCCGTCCGAGGCCGGGAGGAGATGTCAAATTGGCTGAGCTCGACCGACCATTGCATAAGTCTACCAGAAAGCTCTGGTTGTTGCATTATCTTCTTCAATGGTTGGTCAGTGAGGACGACTATAGAATGGGCTTGGAAATAAGGACGGAGTCGTCTAGAGGTGGTGACCAAAGCCAAGGACATTTTTTCTAACAATGGGTAATTTTGTTCCGTGCCTCTGAGAGCCCGACTGATGTAATAGACCGGTCGTTGGACAGAGCTGTCTTCCCTGATGAGTGCTGCACTGACTGCGGTGTTTAACACGGCTAAATAGAGGAAGAGGGGTTTGCCCGTGATTGCCTAAGAAAGTAGAGGGGGTTGGCCATGCACTGTTTCAACTGCTGAAAGGCCTCTTCGGATTATGCTGTCCACTCAAAAGTTTGCTGAAGAACTTTGAAGAAAGGGAGGCACTTGTCCGTTGCGCGGGAAATGAAGCGGTTGAGGGCGGCAACTCGGCCAGTAAGCCTCTGAACCTCCTTGACCATTCTGGGTGACTGCATTTTAATTAAGGCCTTGATCTTTTCGGGGTTAGCTTCGATGCCCCGCTAACTGACCATGAAACCCAAGAACTTTCCAGATCCTACGCCGAAGACACGTTTCTCCGGATTGAGCTTCATTTGATGCTTTCGTAGGGTGATGAAAGTCTCTCGCAGATCGGCCAGATGATCAGTGGAGAGCTTGCTCTTGACTAGCATGTCGTCAACATATACTTCCATGTTTTGGCCTATCTAGTGATGAATGATGTAAGGGTGGGCAGCGGGTTATCCGACCCGCACAACCCGTCCGAACCGATCTGAACCGCACGCATATGGGTGGTTTCACAAATACATTAGGGTAGGGTGCGGTTTGGAAAATGAGAGAATTTCGGGTTATGGGCGGGTTGCGGGTTTTACCCGCACCCGACACAACCCGTCTGCATTATATAATTTTTTATTTTTTATTTTTTTAAAAAAAAACTGAGCCGTTCATCTAGATTTTTTTTGGCCCAAACAAATCTGGACCGTTTAAAGAAACCCTAACCTAATCTCTCAAAACAAATCTCTCATTTCATTTCATTTCACTCTCTTACCATCGTTGTTCTTCTCTTCCATCTCTGTCTCTGCGAGAAGCGACCACCGATCGGCGATCACACTCATCATCTCAGGCATCTATCTCTCTCATCAAAGCAACCACTGATCACTCTTATCATCTCAGGTAAGCATCTCTCAAAACCTCTTCTCACAGTTCTCTTCTCATCTCACTCTCTCACTCTTGTTCTTCCATCTCTCTCTCTCTCTCTCTCTCTCTCTCTCTCTCTCTCTCTCTCAGCGAAGCGAAGCGACCGATTCCATCTCTCTCTCTCAGCGAAGCACCGATCGACCTTCGGCAACTCTCAGGTAAGTCTCTGTCTCCGTCTCTCTCTCTCTCTCTCTCTCTCTCTCTCTCTCTCTCTCTCTCTCTCTCTCAGCGAAACATCGATTCCATCTGATCTGTGTTGATATTTTTTTTTTGATAAATAATGATCTGTCTGTGTTGATATTCAGCAAAAATCTGATCTGATCTGCTTCAGCGTTGGTATAGTTGGGTCGATTTAGATTTGATTTGTAAAAATCTGATCTATGTTGATATTTTTTTTTTTTTTTGATAAATAATGATCTGTGTTGATATTCAGCAAAGATCTGATCTGATCTGCTTCAGAGTTGGTATAGTTGGGTCGATTTAGATTTGATTTGTAAAAATCTTATCTGTGTTGATTTAGATTTGTAAAAATCTGATCTGTGTTTTGTTGATTTAGATTTGGCACACATTATATTTTATTTTTGGGTGTTGCTCTTCTATCTCATAGTCATATTGTTGTATTCATCACCATTATATTTTTCGCATACAAATGTGATGCTTCTTTGTGCAATTTGTTGAATATTATATTTTTGGGTGTTGTCCTTTTTTCATTTCATCCAGCAGCTTCAGAGTTGGTATGGTTGTTGAATATACAATTTGGAGTTTGAATTTGAGTATCCATCACATTGAGACTAGATTCTCAAATGAATATACAATTTGGAGTTTATACTATTTGTCATGTGAATTAAATAAACACTTCCAATTTGTTTGTTCTATTTGTTTATTTAATGTCTGTAAAATTGATTCTGTGATTGTATTTTTGTAATCCAATTTAAATGGAGGATAGTATTCAATCTCCCGCAATCAATCTTGTTCCTCCGGAATCCTCTAATTCTCAAATGAATCCTCTCTTAGTCGAACCCGAACCTGAACTTGAACCTAAGCCTCCTAGACCCCCAAAGAGAAAGAGTGAGAGTAGTGGAGGGGGAAGAGCACCATCCACAGTTTGGGATCATTTTGACAAAGTTGTAGGGACCGATGGGAAGCGTAGAGCCGTATATAAATATTGTAAGAAAGAGTATATGGCTGACTGTAGAACTCATGGGACTAGTAATTTGAGGAGTCATACACCCAATTGTAAAGAATATCCAAATAGGGATACAGATGGTCAACAAACACTAAATCTTAAACCGAAGCAAAATGAAGAGGGTGTTGAGGTTGTAGCAACAATTTTTAATTTTGATACTTGTAAAAGGGCTCTTGTGGAGATGGTGGTCATTGATGAGTTACCATTTAGATTTGTGGAGGGTGTTGGGTTTAGAAGATTTTGTAATGTCATGCAACCCAAATTCACACCAATTCCCTCTCGTCAAACCATATCTAGAGAAGTGCTCCATATGTTCAAGAATGAAAGGGATAAGTTAAAGAAGGCCATGAAGGGTCGTAGAATTTGCTTTACTACGGACACTTGGACATCTATTCAGAATTTGTGTTACATGTGTTTAACTGCTCATTTCATTGATGATAACTGGAAACTTCAAAAAAGAATCATAAATTTTCAACAAGTTGAGGATCACAAAGGAGAAACATTGGGTCGAAAAATTGAGTCGTGTTTGATTGAGTGGAACATTGATAGCGCATTCACCTTAACAGTTGATAATGCTAGTTCAAATAAACTTACCATTCAATATTTGAAAGCGATAACCAAAGATTGGAAGGGGACTATTTTGCAACATGAGTTTATTCATATGCGTTGTTGTGCACATATTCTTAATCTCGTTGTGAGTGATGGGTTGAAAGAAATGGATGATTCTATTGCCAACATTAGACTTGCGGTGAGATATGTGAGGTCTTCTCCTCATAGGCATGATGTTTTTAAGAAGTGTGCGGCCACACTCAAACTTGATTCAAAAGCTCTTGTATGTCTAGATGTACCAACTAGGTGGAACTCTACCTATTTGATGTTAGAGGCCGCCAAAAAGTATGAGAAGGCTTTTAACCGATTGAAGTTTGTGGATTCCAACTTTGAACCTTATTTCAATGATGTTGATGGTGGCATAAGAAGAAGTCCGAATGAGTTGGATTGGAAAAAGTGTAGAATTTTTTTGAGGTTTCTAAAATTATTTTATGTTGCAACCAAGAAATTTTCAGGGTCTCTCTTTGTTACTTCCAATGCTTTTTACAAAGAGATGTTTGTCATTGAAAGCAAAATTAACCAATTAATTTTGGAGCAGGATGATACTTTGAGCACAATGGCAAAGACTATGAAGCTAAAGTTTAGCAAGTATTGGGGGGATGGAAGCAAAATCAATTTGTTGTTGTATGTTGCGGTGGTTCTTGATCCTACCAAAAAAATGACATACTTGGAGTTTTGTTTTTCCAATTTATTTCTTGGAGATAATAGGAAGGTGGAAGAGATGGTAGACAAGGTTAAGAGTTACTTGAGTCGTTTGTATAGCCATTATGTCACACTCTATCCTTCAAATGAGAAACTTCCAAGTGTGAGTGAAGTTGTGAATATGGTGGAAGATGATGATGATGATGATCCCTATTCTTTAGTTGACTCCCAATTTAATTCTTATTTGGAGGGGCGATGCATTAGTGGATCTAAGTCGGAATTAGAACAATATTTATCCGAGGTTGAACATTTTGCAAAGAATCAAACATTTGAGATTTTGGATTATTGGAAGTTGAATGCAACCAAATATAGGGTGTTATCACAACTTGCTAGGGATGTGTTGGCCATGCCTATTTCTACCGTTGCATCGGAGTCGGCTTTTAGTACGGGAGGGCGTATTCTTGACCCATTTCGTAGTTCACTCTCGCCTTCTATGGTTGAAGCTCTTGTATGTACTCAAAATTGGCTTCGAAGCAACCTTCCAATTTCTCTTCAAAAGGCGATGGATGATGTGGAAGAATTTGAGCAATATGACTCGGGTAAATGAGAATTTATTTATCTTTATTTTAATTTGTATTATTATTCATTTTCTAATGTAAGTTTTAATAATCTTCTCTTCTTGACTTCTAATTAGGTACTTTGGAGTCAAGCTCATCTTCAACTTCAACCTATAATGTTGATGCTATAATTGATGTCTAATATCCATTTGGTCATTGGTAATTTTTTCATATCAACACATTTTCTTACTATATTGAGATGCAATATATAGACATTTGTTTATTTTTTCATTTCTTACTATCTATAATTGAAGATTAAAGTTTATATTTTTTTAATTTGTTTGTGTAGGGTTCATCAACCAAATGCATGGAATTAGAATTGGAATTTGCGAAAGTTGAATTGGATGTGATTCATGAAGATGAAGTTTGATATCTTAGAAATATTTTAATTTTATTTCATGGGTTTGTATTGAATGAAGTTTAAGTTTGGCAACAACTTTTTTTTTTTAATTGCGTTTTGGTTTTGGATGAATGTAACTTAATGAATTTTTATTCTTTTTTGGCATTTTGGATGAATGTAAGTTAATGAAGAATTACTCTTTTTTTTTTTTTTTTGGAGGTGAGGAATGATGAATGTTGAATTTTAATATAGGATTTTCTTATTTGGATTATAAATGATGAATGTAGGATAGGATGAATGCAAGTTAATATGATAGAATGTAGATTTTGAATGATTTGTTTAGGTTACGAATTGAATTTGTTGTGTTTTTTATTTTATTAGTTTTTTTATAAGTTTTAGTTCATTAATTATTAATGTTGGAGCATTTTAGAAAATATGAGAAAAAAGGTCCAAAATAAAGATTGACAAAATGGGAGGAAAAAAAGGTTTAAAAATAATTTTTTGGAAAAAAAGTTCAAACCGCAAACCGTCCACAACCGCCCGCAAAACCGCGAACCCTATCCGCACAAACCGCAAACCGCATTGCGGGCGGTTGCGGGTTGATTTTTTCCCAAACTGCATAGATGCGGGCGGGTCCAAACCGAACCGCAAACCGTCCAAACCGAACCGCGGACACCCCTAGAAAGATGGCATTGACCAACCGTTGGTAAGTGGCTCCAGTATTTTTCAACCCAAATGGCATCACACGGTAATGGTAGGTTCCCCGGTCGGTGATGGAGGAGGTGTGTTCCTGGTCAGACGGGTGCATCAGAATTTGGTTGTATCCAGAGAAGGCATCCATGAAATTGAGCATTTGATGGCCGGTCGTGGCGTCAACTAGCAGATCTATGCGAGGAAGAGGATAACTGTCTTTGGGGCAAGCTCGGTTGAGGTCGGAGTAGTCGACACAGAGTCATCATTTACCATTGTTTTTGCGAACCAGAACCACATTCGACAGCCATCTGGGGTAGTCCACATTTATGATAAACTGTCCCTCAAGGAGCTTATCTACTTCAGAAGCAATAAGGTTATTGCGCTCCGGGTGAAAGATGCGCTGCTTCTGGCGGATGGGTCAGAAATGAGGCTCAATGCTGAGACAGTGGGTGATGAAGAAGGGGTTAATACCTGGCATGTTGGAGTGGGTCCAGGCAAATACGTCGTTGTGCTCAATCAGGAGGGCGGTGAGGTTAACCTTGGCCTGGGAGAATAGTTGGCTGCCGATCTTGGCAGTTTTTACCGGGTTAGTGGGATCGATGAGGACCTCGACGAGCTCTTTCACTGGTTCCCCTCTGACCAGCTCGTCCTCGTCTTTAACGTCGAGTGCTTCAATGATCATAGTCTCCTTAAGCTTGACTTCTTTAAGTGAGGCGACATAACACTCTCTGGCCACAGTCTGCTCTCCCCTCACTATGCTGACTCCAAGATCGGTGGCGAACTTAATGGCAAGATCGAAAGTGGATGTGATAGCTTGGAAGGCATTTAGGGCGGTGCCGCCAAGGATGATATTGTAAGCAGAGGGGCAGTCGACAACAAGGAAGGTGAGTAACTTTGTGGTCTGCCGCGAGTATTCGTCGATTGTGATGAGAACATCGATGGAGCCAATGGAGGTCACCCGGTCTCCAGTAAAACCGACCAACGGGGTTTGGAGAGGAGACTGACTTTATTCCCCGATCTTGAGCTGGCAAAAGGCATTTAAGAAGATGATGTCTGAAGAACTGCCATTGTCGACGAGGACCCGTCTGACTTTGTAATTAGAGAGGAGGGCAGAAATGACGAGGGGGTTGTAATGGGGGTAACGGATGCCTATGCAGTCGGCTTTCGTAAAGGTGATGGGCTTCATCCACTGCTTGGGATGTTTGAGAGGGCGGTCTAATATAGCAACTTCTTTGTCTGAGCCCTGTCTTATTTTTCTGAGTTTTGCCCGCTGAGCCGAGCGGGATGGACCTCCACAAGCAAGCCCGCCGGCTATGAATCTGATTTCTCTGACAGGGGGGCGGGGTTACCTTGTGCTCGGGGTTGCTGTGGAGGGCGATCATGACTAGGGTTAGGTTGTGCTGGTTGTCGGGGAGGAGTGCGCCGGCGGTTGTTTCTGATGGGTTCGGTCCTTTGCCTTTGCTGAGGGCGGGTTTCCGTGAACCGACTAAGACGACGGATCAAGCCCTCGACCTTGTGACGCCCCAAAATTTGGGGACATCATAATAAGGTTTAAAACTTAAAATCAATTTTCTTAATTAAGAATCCTCATCAATGTTGCCACCAAATTTACCATCATCCATTAATTAACAACACCAAAACTAAAAGTTCTTAAATTACAACTCCAGTCAAGCTTAAAACTTTGTCTTAGTATACAAATAAATAAAAAAACTAAAGAAAAACTAGAAAACTCAGAAAAATGGTTTATGGAACTTTGGCACGCTTCAAGCTAATCAGGGCTGAATGTTGCCTTCCAATACCTCGGTGTTTCCTTCGGTTTCTTCGGTACCTGGCATGAAACGCCAGGGCAACGAGGATGCCAATCAGCGGCGACCTCAATAAGATACTACAAGCCGAAATATCCACCCCAATAATAATACCCACAATGAATAATACATAGTAACATAATAACAGGTAGCATTTAATAAGCATAATAGGAATGCCATCAGTTGAAATAATAACAATAGATAATAAATAATTAAAAAATGACAAACAGAGGCAGTATTTCATCATAAGGAAAATGCCCACTTTTTTTTTAAAATTCTTATAGATTTAGTTTATCAGATAAGTTTAAGTAACTTCCCACGGAGCACTATTTCCACTCAACCGCTAAGCAATGGGCACGGGAAATTCTGACTCCCCCTTTGTCAAATATTCAAATGTTACTTACAGTAACTACCAATGATACCCACGCACCAGGGTTACATACCCGAGTCGTGACATCACGGTCTTGCCCCAAGGGAACGGTCTATGTTGTGACACTCGCACCACCAACCTTATATCGTCTACACCGATAAGAGCCGAAATACCTTCCGGTGCCATGTTAGGGTTCGCAACTCACTTGCGCAAGATTCTAGACCGGGCTCACCTCGTCACTTTTACATTTTAATGTATCATTGGTTAAATTTCGTGTCTCTTTACTCGTCGAAATATTCACAATAATTCAAAATTTAATTACCAATAATATTGTACCAACTCATTAAAATTCAAACATAAAATATTACACATGTCACACAATAATAAACGATTGTACAAAATTTAAATAAACAATTTATTTAAACTATGGTATGAAATAATAATGTAGATACCAAAAAGAAATAAATCATAATCACACACATGCATGGATTTTTAATCTACAAGATTAGATTAGCACATTATTAAATTTTAGTCCAAAGAAACAATTGAAGAGATAATTTTTTGATTCCTCCTTAATCTGCCAAAATTTTCAGAATGTATATCTTGCAAATAAAATTATAAATAAATTACTTATACAACTCTAAAATTCATATCAATCTACAGAATACTCAATAAACATGTTATGGTCATTTTTCAAAAAGCATTTTCCAAAAATAAATTACAAATAATTCTTAAAAATTCCAGGAATGCTCATGACACAGATTTATCACATTTTCTTAATTAATTCCATACTTAAATTTATAAATAAATTTCATAATATAAAAATTTATTATGAAACTAGACTTCTCAAATTTCATTTTCTGCTTAGAAATTACCAGATTTGGTTTAATATAAATTTTTTAATGATTTTTCAAACACATAGTGAAATCTGCCTATAGCGCCAAATTTGGTTAAAAATTTGTATAAATTCGTAAAAAAATCAATAATTGTTGAAAAAAATTGTGGATGAACTAGACATCATTATAAACAACTTTGTAGAAGAAATCATCTTCAAATTTTGAGTATAAAATTTTTTCTAAAAATTCATACAAATTTCTGGCAGATTTAAAGGGCCAAATAACATCTTCAATAATCTTTTGAATGGCATAAACTACACATGCAAGTCCAAATTTGATATACCATCATAAATTTTCAGACTATTATAAATAAAATTCTATCTACAAGTTTAGACATTTTATCATATGTATATAATCTGAAAATCTCAAATATAAAAAAAAATGAGAGGGTTGAGAGGATTTTCTTACTTTTGTCTTGATTAGGTTTCCAACCACCAGCAACAAATTTATTAGGAGGTGCCCGTAATAGCATAGGATAATGACCCACAGAGAACTTATCACAAAGTTCGTTATTAATCTGTGCTTCAATGCACAGTCTACCCTTGTTCGTGTCATCACTGGCATAAATTTTTTTTGCTAGAGTGACTGGCGGATCGTGACTACTGAGTACATATGCAGCTTTCTCATACTCTGCAGCAAGCTTCTTGTAGTTGCCATACCATGGAGCGTAGAACTCGACGATAATGAAATCGTGCTTGCCAATAGTCTCGTGGAAGTTTGAGTGATCTAGATTCAAAACGAACTCTTTCGACTCGAAGTCCTCAGTTTCAGAAGTAGATGTGTACCCGATTTCAGAAGCAGATGTCCCTGCGATAAGAGAGAATGAAGACGAATGTGCATAACCATAACCTAGATGCCATTGCTGCTAAGCTTTCTCTCTCTCAAAATCCTCTTCTCTTTCTCACTGAAAACATTCTGGGTTCGAGTGGCTCTAATGATGATCTCAGTGCGTATCGGAGTGACCCTGACCTCGACTCCGGAGTATCGGAGTGACCCTCTCTCTTCAATACCTTCTGATCTCCCGCATCACCCCCACTAACCCAGCTCTCCTCACCACGATCTCTCTCATACTTGCCATCTTCGATCTTATTCTCATACGAATCAGTGACGAAGAACCTCTTAACTAAGAAGTCACCTTCGAATTCCACAATGGTCTTCTTTAATGTCCATGCCACAGGAGAGAAGTGGCTCATTCACAGAACTATATTTTCTGCTTGTGGGAGATGACCACTTTATTCTGATAATGTTAATGCAGATGCCAAACAGGATGTTCATTGAAAAAACACAACTCTCTTTTAAGGCATTGTAAAGTCTCATATGTGTGCATATGTGTCCTTATAAATATATATATATATATATATATATATATTTATTTTTTTTTCTCCTATGTTTAAACCACACACAGCACTCACTTCTCTCTTTTTGTGAAGGAAAACCTCCACTACCCTGTTGCTGACCATGCTTGTTCCCCATATATTCGTATTTCACCACACAAAAACAAAAGCATCATCATTCTATCTTCTACCACAAAAACCATCATCAGAACATGTATTCTCTTCCTTTAATTTATTTTATTTCCACCATCTCCTATTTTTAAACACTTTCTCACCGAAAGTGAACATGGCCCCTTTCAAAAAAAAAAATTCCACCACATTTTTATTTTATCTTATTTTATTTTATTTGGGTCTTTACAGACCTGATCTTTGATGTTAGCACACTCCTCGGTATTATGACCGTGGTCCTGGTGAAAACGACAATATTTGAACTAGTCTCGCCGATTGGAAGGAGACCGTGATGGTTGGGGCCATTTCAGGGGGTAGTCACGTTGGATCTAATTGAGGACTTATTCCATGGGGGAATTAAGAGGTGTGTACCGTTTGAACCGGTCGGGCGGTCGGGCAATCGGACTGGTGCCGACCAGTCGGCTCGGGGGGGTCGGTCGGTATACTGAGGTGTTTGGTTATTGTACTGGGTGTTTTTGGTTTTTGAGTCCTTTCTCTTCTCTCTGGGGGTCGAGTTTTTGGCTATGGGGTCTTGGCGAGCGGCTAGGGAATCTTCTGCGTTCATGTACTTTTGGGCTTTGGAAAGAAGGGTTGCCATGGTGGTCGGGAGGTTTTTTGAGAGGGAGAAAAGGAAATCAGATGATCGTAGGCCGGCCATGAACGCCGTGAGGATGACCTTGTCATCGTTTTTCGCCACCTGCAGGGCTTCGGTGTTGAAGCGGGTGACAAAGCTGCACAGCGACTCCCCCTTAGTCTGACGGATGTTGAGGAGCTGGGTTGCCGGACCCCGCTGGCGCTGGGCTCCAATGAAATGGCTGAGAAATGAGTCACTGAGGTACTGGAAAGTGGAGACAGAGTTTGCTGGCAATTGACTAAACCAGAGTCGAGCCGACCCTTTGAGTGTCACAGGGAAAGCCCGATACATGATTTCATCGAGGAATGCATGGAGGATCATGAGGGTTCTGTAGGTCTCCAAGTGATCAACTGGATCCGTTGTACTGTCAAAAGAGTCGATCGTGGGCATTTTGAACTTAGGAGGTAGAGGTTTGTCCCTGATAGAGACAACAAATGGGGAGTTGGTAATGGTAGATGGTTTATACTATATGTTCTGCATGACCCCTTGGAGTTGGAGCTTCATGGCTCAGAGTTCTGCGTCCCAGAGAGGAATGTTGTCACCACCGGAAGACAGTGGGGGCTAGACGCTGCTAGCCTCTCCTTCAAGGGTTGGTGTCGGGATCGATGGATGTGGGCCCTAGGGTGGCAGGTACATACCTAGGGGAGAAGGTTGTAAGCCTTCCAAGTTGGGTGGATTAGGCTGCTGGATAGAATGGCTCGGGGCTCGTTCTTGGTTAGGTGGGATATCTGAAGGTGGTGGAGGAGGCATAGGAAGGTTTCTTTGGAGTAGAGCATTAATCAGGGCTTGGTTTTGCTCGGCCAGGCGGTTAATGCTGCTGGTGAGCTCGGTGAAATACTGTGGCGGGTTATTTGGATTGGGAGGGTCGGCTTGATGATCGGCGACATTGGGGTGAGAAGCCATGGATCTAGTTGTGACCATCCACCTTCACAGGTGGTAGGAGGGGGTTATGGGGAGAGGGTCTCCGGCGACGATGAACACAACTGGCGCACGGAACAAAAACTTTCCCACAGACGGCGCCAACTGATGATACTGCGAGTTTCAAACGGAACGGGTCAGATTGATCCACGCTTCCCAAACCGGTTTTTGAGTGACCAAGCCCACAGAGGAACCTATACAAGAGTTCAACGGGGAACGGGGAGTCCCCCAGGGAACCCTCCGACGAGCAAGTTAGAGAGAGAGGTGGAATGTAGAGATAGATTAGAGTTAAAAAGCTTAACCTTCTTCTTGTCTTTGACGTCTGCTTTATATCCTCTGGTAATCATTTCGTTGTCCCTTCCAACCTGTCACCTTGGCCGAAAGTCTATGCTCTAGCTTACCTTGTTCATGGTGAAGGCGTTTTGTCCCGACGGAGAGGGATTATCGCAATAAATGCTGTAAGGGGCTTCATTAATGGCGATATGCAGTGGCAATAACTTTGCAAATCTTTGTCTGCTTATGTGGCTTGCCCTTCTCTTGCCATGTGTCTTGATGTCATTGGTTCTTATTGCTACGTGAGGCTTCAGCAATGCTGGGCTTTAGTATTTGAGTTATGTATTGGGCCCTAAATGGTAGGCTATAATATTTATGGGCTTACCCATGTCAGTAGTCCCCCATTCCCAAGTGCAGCTTTAGTCCAATGAAGGAAATAATGAAGAAAACGAGGGTTGTGAGAGATCAGCAAGGTGAAGGCCAATCGAGAGGATTGACCGACCATAAGGAGGGCCGACCGCGAAGGATGGCCGAACGAAGGGACCGGCCATGAAGAGAGCCGACCGCGAAGGGTGGCCAAGCGGAGGGACCGACCATGAGGAGGGCCGACCGCAAAGGGTGGCCGAGTGGATGGACCGACCATGATCGCGAAGGATGGCTGAGCGAAAGGACTGACCATATATCATTTTTATGAAATTTTTATAAATAAAAATTATGTTTCGAAATCATTCAGTGTGCTTGGTTTGAGTTTTCTGGATTAAGTTTTTTGAAAATTGACTTTTTTGATTTTCGTATTTTTTTGTTTTTAATGAATATTTTTTAAATTTTAAACATTTTTTTTTACTTTTTTAGATGCACCTTACTTAGATGTATCTAAAAAATAAAAAATTTGTGAAAAAATATTTTAAAAAATTAATAAATACATAAAAATATAAAAAATGTACTGAATTCTTGTATTTTTTTGTATTTTTGGTATTTAGTGAATTTTTAAAAGATTTTTTTAACAATTTTTTCACTTTTTAGATGTATTTATCTTAGATGTGTCTAAAAAGTAAAAAAATTACTTAAAATATTAAAAAAATTCAGTAAAAATAAAAAATAAAAAAATAGAATTTTTTGAAAAATAATTTTTGAAAAATAGAAAGAGGCAAGGTGATTCTTTCTCCGGATAAGAATACCATAAAATGCAGGAGATGACAACAGCCAATACGTCATCAACATGTGATGATGACAACAGCCAATACGTATACAATTTTGTAGGTAAGTAATCAAATTTTTTTAATTGATTTTATTTGGAGGGAAACTAAAACAAATCACAACAAATAGCATTTCAATTTCGATTCGTCTTGGCTTATCCTAAATAAGTCAAAAAATCAAAAAATTACTTCAAAATTTAAAAAGATATCACTATTCACAAAAAAAAAATTAAAAAATCAATTTTCTTCAAAAAAAAAAAAAAAAAGTACACACCGAATTGATGTGTGTGCAGCTGCTGTGTGCGGCAGTGGAGAAAAAAGAAATGATTGGGTGTGATTTTTATACACACCGTTGTTCGTCCTATGGGGGTCATCACAGGTCCCGTTTTGATAATCTGAACCGTTCAATGTGTAGAAATCGTCGAGTACTATATGTCTATAAAAAATCACATTGATCGGATATCGATAACTATATGATCAAATCAGTTATGTACAACAAATGGATGGTGTTATAATTAATGATTGAAAAATAAATAGATCTGATCAGATAGCTATCGATATCCGATTAACGTGATTTTTTATAGGTACATAGTGTTCGACGAGTTACACACATTGAACGGTTCAGATTATTAAAATGGGACTCGTGATGACCCCCACGGGCCAAACAAAACCGTCCAATGCTTTGTACAAAAATTAGCCAATAATTTCCAACTCCAATGGAGTCTGCCGGTTGTACAGCCGGTTGTATGGCTGGAGCTCACTCCTCTCTTATCATCTCTTACACACTTTTTTTTATACAATTTTTTAATACATATTTTTCCATAAAAAGTCAAAAAGTTAACCCAAACCTCCATATATTTTTTTTTTGTCTTTTTTAGTCCAAAAAGACAAAAAGTGCACTTTTTTAGGACACCCCAAACCAGCAGTAAATCAAATTGACCTGTTGCCTTTTGAACGGATACATGATGGTAAGTGGAGGGTTGTAAATTGATTTTTTTTAATCCATCTAATTTTGGATGGATAGTGAATTTGAAATTCCTTTTATTGCAATCGAACTGTCAAACCGCAAATATTCTCAATAATTTGTAAGATTTTATATTTTAATTTGTTTAGATATTTTGTTTGTGTTGTCAATTAAAAAAAGGTTTAAATGTTCTGTTGTGTTTTCAATTTAAAAATCTTTTTATCAAATGGCATGTGTTAATATTTGATATTTTTGTATGAAAAATATAAGGTTTAATTTTTTTTATTTTAAAAAAAAATCAAATTAAATAGTTTTTAAATATAAAAAAAAAAGTAATGAAACAATTTTGATGATGCATGATTTTCTTATATGTATTTATTATTAATATTTAACAATTTACTTGATAATCTTTTGATTATGTGAGTTAGATTATTATTTTAAAAAAAAATGTTAATAAGTTATATTATATTTAAAATTTATAAAAATTTAAACCACTAAACTAATTTAGATCTATTCTCCAATTTATAACCATCAATCTAACAAATGAATATAAATTAATTTTTTTCCATCTATTAATTTAACAGACGAATGACGGATTAAAAATTTACGGACAGTAATCAAACAGCGAGCAGGCTGGTTAATAGCAGCCAGCCTTGTGGGCCACATAGGACAACGATATTTCATATTACATTATGTTGGGTAGGTGTGTTTTAATATAAAATTATTTATTTATTTATTTGAAACTTTTTACACAGTGGTGGTGCATGAATGGAATACGCATCAATAAAAATATTGTCAGATTTGTAGTGTGATTGAAACTACAAAGAGTCTTATGTTGAATTGTTAAATAAAAGAGTCTTATGTTGAATAAAAGAGAGAAATTTTGAAGAGATTTATATTCATCTACCGTTATATCTCAATTTTAATTTTAAAAAAAATTATTACTTGTGTGATGCCACTTGTAAAAAAAATTGCTACTAAATAATTATTCCTTAATTTCTTTATATTTTTGCAATAAAATTATTTATTTATTTGAAACATTTTTACACGGTGCATGAATGAGAATATTTACAAACAAATGAGTATTGACATGTAGTGTCAGAGTATGGAGTCTCACACTGAATAAAGAAAGAAAAATTAAAAAACATTATATTCATTTACAATTATATCTCAATTTTAGATTTAGAAAATTATTATACGTCCACACACGGTGCCACTTGTAAAAAGTTGTTACTAAATAATTACCCTTAATTTTTTTATTTTATATTTTTACAATAAAATATTCTCTATTTTTTGGTACTTTTTTACCAACACATAATTTTTATGATAATGATGTTAATAGTTTACTTCAAGAAGTGAAAATTCAAGTGTGAATTTTGTTACTTTATTTTTTTTATGATGAACTTTTTAAGACAATTATTAGCCAAAAGAAATTAAGGTATATTTAAATGTTTCCTAGCAATAGATGACACCATGCTCCCTTTTCTTTTCTTTTTTTTTCATACTTATGCTAATCAGGTCTAAAAATTGGACCCACTTTTTGAATCTATTGATGTATCATTAATCAATTAATTTTCCGACACATGAATGAATTTAAAAAATTAATCCAAAAATAGACATATATACATATACTTTTTCTCTTGATATAAACATTCTACCTGCCACGTTTGACTAAATGAGTTTTTAGGGTTGTTTGGAACCAATTTCTTTAATTGGGTTTTCTTAATCTTCAATTAATTTTTTAATATATTAAATTCACATATAAACTGATTTCCTATAACTTTTGTCCTCTAAATTTGCATTTAAGTTCATCTGACTTGATTTAATAAATCAATTTTTGAAGTCTCACACGCCAATCGCATTGAAACTTGAACAAAATTATAAAAATTTTACCATCACAAAATAAGAAGAGCCAAGTTAAGAACCCTAAATATTTTACAAATATTTCTATTAATATTTCTATTAAATGTCTCACATGAATATGACACTCACACCATGTGAGTCTCATACAACTCTCATACCCATGTGAGACATTTAGATAAAATGTTAATAAAACATTTGAGGTCGCTTGCATTAAATAAAAATTACAACCATTAAAATGAAATTTCAGATGAAGTACAAGATGCAAAATAAAACTTACCCATTAGAAAATGTAAAAAGGTGGACACTTCCTTGTAAACAACACTTGATGAAAAAGCACAAAAACAAGAAACAATCACATAGGATGTCTCAAAGGCCAATACCCTAATGACATTGAAGCATAGATACAATTCACAGGAAAGTACAAGTGCTTGCATTATCTGAAAGTAATATAATTCATGCTTCCATGCTTCCATCTAAAACATATTATTAATAGCTGAGCATATAATTCATTGCTTCCATCTAACTAATCAAAAGAGAGAGTGTTGGAAACAAAATACTCATCCTAACCCACAACACAAAATAAGTTTTATGTACCAGAAAACAGGAGGAAAGAGGTTAACAAACAATTACTCCACAATTTTCACTGTAGACGTGGGGGGAAACAACAGACATACAAAAAGTAAATTTATGCAGATATGATCCTAACAAGTGGTCAGTATTTTTTAGTGATCTGATTCCTAGTGTGCTTCATGCAATTTTATGATTTCTTTCTATCTTTTTTTTTTCGCCAACAATTTCTGCATGTCATCATCAGCACTCAGCAGTCATATTTGTTGCAGCAACTTTGGGTCACACAAGGTTCGCCACCTGCACCATTCAAAACTGGATCAATGCGACAAAGCCATGTCAGCATATAGACCTACTGGAAATAGTTGGTTCACATCCACAATCCACCATCCTATCTGCTGTCGGGAAATGTGGCCTCATAATTCTGGGGTAGCTGCATGGTCATCAATGACATTTGTTTTATACATTTTCGGTGAAAAATGGGGAAACAAGAAAAAAAAAACAGAAGTGACATTTGTTTTACCATGAATGTTGCTGTGATCATCTTTCCAGCAAACCATCTTCCATGGAGAGCACGCTGCGCACTTATTGCAGATTGTGTATTTTCAAATCGCAAATATACAAACCCAGCACTATTCCTGTTTGCCAAATAAAGTGGTTAGCTCATGATATAAAACACATCTGTTTTCTAATTAAACAAGTGAATGAATCACAACCCTGCCCACGTTTCCAAAGATTGGCTGCCAAACTGAGATGCAAGGGTTCCATATAGAACTGCAAATGAACCAAGCTCGAGCTAGAATCTTGAGCTCAATAAACAAATGAGCAGAGCCCGAGTCCTGCAAAACTTAGTTCTGCTCGGCTCGTTTGCAGCCCTACTTTCAATGTCAAATTCAATTATAAATTATGAGCTAGACAAGAAACCAATTTTGAAAACCCAAGGATTCTCATCACTGGCAAAAAAATAAACCGTACAGATTCTTACTTGTCAACATATATATGTTTAAGTGCACCAAACTTTGAGCATTCATCTTGAACATCTTCTTTAATATCCAGATCGAACTCTGGCTCAGTCTGCGAAATATGATATGGTTTAAGCATGGCCAGTAACAGAAGAAAGAAAACAAATCTTGTTAAAAAAAAATTTAAAAAAAAATTAAAAAAAAATAATAATAAAAAAAAAACTTTGCAAGCTAACCTCTAATTTTGGATCAAACATGTTCTTCAACAATAAACATTCACTTGGAATACCTATGGTATCAACAGAAGGAACATTTACAGGGGGAATTGAAAGACCTCCACCTGGCAATCCCGCAAGTGCAGGAACACAAGCCTGTACAAGAGGACTAACAAGGGAAGGAACCGCAGGTGCAGCACCAAGAATTGGTGCTGTTGGCAATGCAAGACCGGGGCTACTGACGACAGGTGTGCCTAGAGAACCAGCAACACTGGAAATGAAGGATGACATAAGATCAACCAGATTATTAATTTATAAAAGCAATTACATATTTGGCAAACCCAAACCTTGGAGCAGTGCCACTACGATCCAACTTCTGCATAAGGATAGCTCGAGAGCGTGCATTTAGAGCCTGCAAGTCATTCAAAATCAAAGAGTCAAGACTGACCCGGCATGCAAGATGCGTACTAAATCCTAACTTGTCATAAGTTTATGCAATTTGGACAAACACATAAATAAGGCAAGATCAACCAAAATATATAATAGAGGATATGAAAAGAAAACAAGATTAAACCATATCAAATCGTGATTGTGATTGGAAGAAATGAATGACACTGATCCATGACTACCGGCTCTTCACAAAGAAGCCAAGTTTTCTGAAGCACCATCTCACATGTAGCAAATGGTAACTGTGATCCACGCTTATCCCATGCCACCCCTTTTTGACACAGTGGTCAGAACATATATCAATTCCTCCCCTTTGTAACTACCCTCACCAAGCCTATTACAGATGACTCAATGATGATTGGTTTAATCGTATGCAAGTAAGCTCAATTACTATAACCAAAAACACTTTATTGTGTCCATGAGATTTATTTATTCAGAACTTCCAAATTTAAATGGTATACTGAAAAAAACTTCTAACAATCAAACACAAAAGATAACTACAGATTCTAAAAGTAAACAAGAAGCAAGCACAAATTCACTCCAGCAAATGCCAATAGCCTTTCCCCCCAAACTCATACATCTCTTTTTGGATCTTATTCTAACTAAGGAATGAATGAGATGATAACTCAGATGTCTTCGCAAATCCCAACAACAAATGTGCGGAGTGTTTACTACAAGTAACTGCAATTATGGGAGTACTATATTTCCCTCAACCATGGCCACAAATTTAAGGATGTGGCGGCAAACATTGAGATTTATAAACTATCAGCACGGTTTGGTTGCTATGAGTTTGGGGAGTTCTTATAGCAACCAGACTTCACAGACAGTCATTAAAAGTCTCAACGCATGCAACCTTGATTTTTTGGCAAAGGCGGGGAGACTATAGCACTACTTGACATATCCCATAATTGCAGTTCTTCAAATTTACAGATCACAGTACCATTAAGATTTGTTGGGACATCCAAGTTATCATCCCACCATTCCCACTCATTTCCAAGTTACAGTAAGACCCATAGAAAAACACATGGCTTTGGGGAAATGAACTCTTTACAGTAAGACCCACAGAAAAACAAACGGGTTCAGGGTTAGCATTTGTTGAATTGAATTTGTGCTTGCTTGTTTGCTTTTAAAATCTATAGTCATTTAATTGTTAAAGTTTTTCAGTGCACTGTTTAAATTTGGAATTTTTGGATAACTAAGTTTTATGGACACAATAAATGGTTTTTGGACATAGAAGTTGGGTTTGCTTGCAACAATGAAAACTGGTCAACACATATGTAAGAGACTTTCATAGGCGGGTAGTTACAAGGGGTAGTTATGATCTTTAGAGTTGACTAGGAAGGAATCAACATGTTCTAACTTTGAGCGAAAGGGATTTTAAAATTTGTTTCTTGATCAAAAACAAATAAACTGTGCGCATTACAGAGTTCCCCAGACCAAAAAAAAAATACTTGAAGGACTAAAACACGAGCAAATAAAAATAAGTTTATATAAAATATCAAATTCACTCTTTTTAAAAGAAACATAATTGCATTTCAAGAAACATGACTAACCAAACCACCGCCTTCATCATCATCAAAATCACCAGCATTTGCCCCAACATCTTGCATTCCAGCTTGATCAGTAATAGCTGACACCTGAACAGAAAGAGATAAAAAAGATAAAAGTGGATATCCAAAAAGAGAATTCCACATAACGATTTTTGGTAAAATCAACTATTTTGATGGAGTACCAAAAGATACGTAAGACCAATTTAATAGATTACGCAAGCAAATTAAGTAAGCTAAGTAAAAGCACTTGATTGAATGACTCTACTACATCCTATGCATATGGTCTATACCAACAATAATTAAAAAAACAACCAATATGATTGATTGCAAGCATGCCAGTTTCAATCAGAATTAGGGCACAACACTATTATTTACAAAGTAAAAAATGTATATGTAGCGTTTGGGATGATCTAAATAAGTATACTTTTTAACTTTTACGAAAAAATATGCAAAAAAGTAGAAAGGTCATGTGACCCAAAAAAGATTAAAAGATTAAAATAAAAATGCACTTTTGTAGATTATGCCAAATAGTGACAAACCAATTAAAAGTTAAAAAGTTTAACACTACTGATTGTTCCCCTATAAGTGAGTCCAGTTATATCTGAAATTACTCGAACAAGGCACTGCTTATTACCAGTGTGCAACTTTATATCCACAGTGGGCAAATAATTTACCTTAGTCTATTAAAATTTGTCTCTAGTGCATGTTCAAGACTTCTAGATAAAAGAACAACCTGAACTTCGAATACTACCTTGCTTCCACAATAAACAATCAAATTTCAATAGCTTCTAAAATTTTGAACCCCTGATACTAGATACAGGACACCAAATGAGGCATGAGATTTCAGACCATAAATGTATGCACAAACTTAGGCACATGAAAGAGAGAGAAATTTAAGTGCGGTCACCTTGATTATTCGACCAGCAATCTCCAGCTGTCCATTTAAACTCTGTGCAGCTCGAGCATCTTCAAGACGTGCAAACTGCAACAAACCATCTAACTTAACACTCTGCAACCTAAATTGGAATCTAGCAGAGCTTACGAGGTCACTACTAACGGTTTTAAAATAAAAATAAAAAATAAAAAAAGCAAATTTTATCACTGCAAATTGTTAAATCTCTGATTTCTCAGCAGTTTTCAACTCTAATTACAGCAGTTGGCAGTTTCCTTCTAAGGTAACCATCTAATGGTGTTTGTGCTGCTCTTGATCAGCGTAATTAACTAATAAATGCAACAACCCTTGCAGGTTGTTCCAGCAAGTTAAATTTCTAGCCATACTGACCTGAACAAAACCAAAACCTTTGCAATGCCCAGTCTCTGGGTCACTCGGCAACTGCACCAGCTCCACAGTACCAAATGGTTCAAAAACCTGGATAATGAAAAATAAGAAAAATTTCCTTTTTAGGCGGAAAAAAAAAAAAAGTAATCACAAAACTAAGTGACCTAGACCATCTTACGAGGATTGTATCCATAACCCTCCTTCTTACTAACAATGTCAATGATATAACTCTATGACAAAGAGTTCGTGATGAAAGTTTAAGATACACTATAAAAAAAAAATTAAAAAAATGAAAAGATGCAAGTTTAAGAAACAAATGAAACATTAAACAATATGAATCTGAGATGGAGATACAAAAAGCAACATTGAACAATGAAATAAGGGTGTTGAGCTTAATTTTGGACTGCCATGTTCCAAACTCACCACACAAACCCCCCTCTGCACATCAAGCATAACCCCAAAATTTTTCTCTGTGGAATTTATGTACATCATTCAAAGCTCAATTCTTTGAAATAAAACTGCCAATTTGTAAGTTTTATTAGCAAAAAACTGAAAAGCCCATTTTAGGAACTGAATATTTCTACCTGACGAAGTTGATCTTCTTTTATGTTGAAATGCAGATTGCCAACATAAAGCCTTCTAGCTCCCCCCGAATAGGGGCCTATGAGCCCACCTACAGCCCCAGCTGTGACTGTAGTAGACTGAACCAGATTTTTTTCAGCTTCTGATGGTTTAACCATTACTGGCTGACCAAGTAGAGGCTGGCCAGAGAGTGCTATTGCCATAGGGACTGACATTGCATCAAAAAATTCAATATACCTGCAAAGAAGCTTCATTAGCATCTAGATGGTACTAAGAACGAAAATGGACATTGATTAGAGAAAGAAAGTGAATACAATAATAAGATTAACAAATTTTACTGCACAGTCCAAACATATTTTTTTCCTTTTTTTGGGGGTGGGTGGGGAATATGTTATTAACCACACCATCAAACCCACTAACTTGCAGAGGATACAAGAAGCAATAAACAGAATGGACCATTATGACTTTATAGAATATACCGGTATACAATTTAATGAACTCGAATCCTACAAACAAACACTCTCTAATTGCTATTGGTCAAATATCTATTAATGCGTGGAAGCACTAGGGGAAGTAAACAACTTCCACTAACAAATAAAATATGAGACATCAAAGCAAATACCATCCTTCACAAAAGAAAAAAAAAATATCCTTCAGTTTCTTTCCACAATATTCACCCTCAACAATTTAAAATCACTAAAATAATACAAATCTATTAATAGCTACGCAATGTTTAAAAAATTTCTCCATTACCAAAACCAAATTTTAACCAATACAATTTCATGAAGCCCATCCCCAAAACCAAAAAAAAAACTTGGCAGGTTTACATTGTGTGGTGGAGGAGAGTGAAAGAGAAGGGCAGGGGGTTATCATCTATCTTACAAAGCTTTGGACTTGGCCTTGCTGCAATTTTGTTAGCCCATAATTACTTGTCAATTTAGCATGTAGACTTTTTCAATGTGACTAGCGTGCCTTTTGCTCTGTCATCTTCACTTGTTAGTAACAACCTTAATTGTTAAAAGAAGTTTAGACTTCTATCTTTGGCCTCATTACGAGATGACAAACCTCCACCCATGATAGAGTCATAGCATAATAAAAAATTAGACTGAGATAATTTTTTGGCTATGACAGGAAAAATTAAACTTACCCAACTCCCTTGGAACGCCTTGAATTGCGATCCATTATAAGGCGTACATCTCGTACCTAGAATTGTAATTCAACAGTATTAGAAATACTCAACACAAATAATCAGTTCACCATCAAACGTAATGTACCATCACATATTACATTACAGCCCCACAGTGAGCAGCCCAAGAAGCACGAAACTTCTGCGGGCAGCAGCAAGTCAAGCATGCACAGAGTAAGTGGGTCTCCAATAGATGGCTTTGATTGCCTGCCAAAATCTTATAAATCGTACACTAAAGATAATAGAAAGTAAAATCAATGTGAAAGTTGATTCATTTTGGCCAGCTTCATTTACCTGTATAAAATAAAATAACAGATCTTCAAAGTTCAAACACAATAAAGACTAAGTAATACAATTTCATTTAGCACCCTTTTAACTTTTTTAAATAAAATATGGCAAGTTCCTATTTCTTGTATAAAAGTACAGTTAAAAAATTCCCAAATTTTGGATTTTATTTAGGTTTGCCCAAGACATAAAACATAATTGATACAGCAATAAAAAGTTCAGATAGCACATGATTAAATGAAGCCTGTAGGCAACCTTCTCATACCTTACAACTTCTAATCTATTATAGACTGAAATATAAAAAGTGATCATAGAATGACTTATATAAATGATAATAGTTCTGATAGCATACTTAATCTGAAATCAAAAGCCATGCAAGGACAACCAAAGAACAAGAATTAACCTTTCCGGCCCTCGAGAAGAAATCATACACATCTCTTTCATCAGCCTTCAAAGATATCTGTCAGAATTGTAGAAAAGTTATGTAAGTCAGTAAAGTGCAAGTAACAACCTAAGCAGAGCAACACAAAAGCAATTATGTAGCAATTTAAATACCTGATAAGCAAAAACCGTCCGCTGATCTCGTTCAGGATCAACCTCCGGCTCTGCTACTTCTTCCTTTTTCTCTTTATACCGTCTGCTAAAGAAAAAAATATCTAAAGTACTATCCCAACTTGACCCATAAATAACAATAAATCTGCTTCAGTTAAAGAAGGGTAAGTCAAAAGAGTGGAACAAACTAACAAACCATAACTACGGAAAATACATTTGCTCCTTGAAATAATTGAAGTACTTAAGCAGCAAAATTCTTGAGTTACTACGCAAAAGAGGAAAGAAAAAAAAAATGAAAAAGAAAAATGGGAAGAACAGAAAAGAACAATCCAAAAAGGGCAGCAAATTTTCTCCAGTATGTGTATAATGAATGGCCGAACCCATCTAACATAACCCTGCAGGGAAGTGCACCAAGTTAAAATGGTGGGACCAATGTATGCAGCTGTGAAACCATAAACATCTTCTATTAAATTTACTGAGAACCAACCTGGAAACAATTAAAAGAAATTGGAACATTGGGACCAAGTAGTGAACTATGTAATCCAACTTCAGGCAATGAATTAATAACAGATTTGTCCCCTTCTACAAACAACCTAATCTTCAATGGGAAGAACATCATGGGGTCATACAAATGGCACTGTTAAAGGAGATATTATTAGTTGAAAGCACACCAATGTGGAATCTGTTAAAATTTTGTATTCAATGAAAAGAGGCACTCTTAGCAAGCAATAAGAAGGCCAAAAATTGAACGTAGACATAAAAACCAAAAAGCCAACCATCACTTGATGTGTTTGACTTCTCACCAACCACCACCATAGTGATGTAAAATATCACAATATGAGCAGCTCCACTAAAACCAGAATATGTTTTGAGCAGCAAAAACAAAACATAAGAATCATCACTAAATGCATGGACTACATTTTGGACAAAAACCTATAACTTGAATAAAAATCTTACATCTAAAGAAACTACTGCAAGTCTGCAAAACTAAAAATTCAATTTTAAGTCCATTTAGTGATGTAATAACCAAAAGAAAAGACAAAACCTGTACCAAAGTAATTGATGATCAAAATAAATTTGTTCAACTTTTGAGCTCTAGGGTGAGAAAGCAATGAGAGCATGAGATATGGTTAAAAAAGTAGAAATCCAAGATGAGGTTTAAAAGTTAGATATCCAAACCCGTAAAAATTTCATGTGGCAGAAAAGAATACATACCTATAAACTATAGAAAGAAGGTTATACCAGGCAAACAAAGAACGATAAGGAGAGGGGGAAAATATGCCATTTTCGGGCTGGGAAAGAAGGCCCACAAGAGTTCCTTCAAACAGATTTGCACTTGACTGCAACGTAGAAAAAAGACATGGTGCAACTTGAACCTATAAATGGTGCAACTTGAACTTAGCAAAAAGACATTCATTGGAGGCAACTATTGATTTCAAGATATCTTTCTATAACATGCAAGCAGACTATATTTCATGCAATCAGACAACATATTTATGATTCTAATACAAATCCTGTAAAAGAATTATGACCAATCATGCAGCCAAGTGAACAATGTTTTCCACAAGCATTGGAAGATGAAGTGCTTCTGTTAAGCAAAGCCCATCACTCCCTCACCAGCATTTCTGCAACAGAATAAATATAATTAAGCAACTAAGTTCAAGGGGGAGGCTAATGAAAACCATAAATGATATCACCATTCACCACCCCAGTTAAGGCCTCCACTATTTTTTTTTAAAAAAAAAACCCAATCTTCCAATCTTGCAATGCAAGCTTCTAAAAGATTCCAGAGAGTCTAGAAAGGAACTTTTAAACCCATGACCTGAGTTCCTGAGCCTGGCTCAGTTGCCAGAATGACCATCCAAGGATTGCTTTAGCATATCTGCGAGTCCCCAGAATCTAACGTTCAATATTCAGAATTTTCAAGACTTAAAATAGCACAACTACCTAAATAGAACTTGAAAACTATTAGTGAGAAAATCATTTGGATAATAGCATAAAACCAGTTAAGAAAGTTAAATCTACAGCCAGAAAAGAAATGGATAAAAGAAGCTTCGCCATAGACAATGTGAATTATCTTCCTAAATTGGATATGCTTCCACATATCCAATGGATTTTTTTTGCCAATCAAACTAAACAAAGGGGATTGAGGTCAAATGGACACTAAATCTAATGGAGAAAAGTTTTGAATTCTTTTGAAATTTGTACCAGAGAAGAAAAGCAAAAACCCTGTCAAAAAACATCAAATTAGGGAAAGGGGCATGGACATTAGAAAATAAAACAAATTTAATCAAGCTTTATTGAAAGTGGCTCTGGACGTTTGCTTTGCAAAGGTAATTTTAGAAGTCTCCATTAGGAACTACTTAGCAACAATATCAACAAAATGTCAATGGATTTATCGATTTACTATTAATAGTCAAATGAACAATTATCCCATGATAAACTCCAACAAGAACGTAAAAGAACGGGCAAGAGTAGACCTAAAAACCACTTAAATTTCAAGTAACCTATATTTTAGCATCAAACATGGTAAAACTTCCTTAGGTAGTTGTAAATACAACATAACTGCGTTGCTAAAGAAACAATTAAGTGGAGTTGTGCCTTTTTTCTAAATTGAGCATTATTGATTGAAAAAAAAAAACTCATAAAAACCAAACAGATACTACAGTTCTCTTTTTTCTTTCGTTTCTCTATATTATTCACACTTTTTGGTGCTCTGAAATATGGTGAGAGCCATGAGGCATTTAACTGGAAAAACAAGAATCATCAGTTCTTTCATTAGGCAATGAGATTTGAACTGCTGACAGTGATCCCAAGTCAAAAAAATATAGATTATATGTCATACTATACACCACAAGTTCATAATGAGCAGCACATCAAATACAAAAACGAATACATGATATGGGAAGACATTAACAACATTGGGAACGTAATAACTCAAGGAGGTTACAATATTATGTAGACAGATGCCTCCATAATAGATCCACCCCCTTGAAAAAATAAAAATGTCTACCCCAACCAAACTTCTGTACCACTATACTACATGTGTCAATCAAGAAAACCAACACATTTTCCTTCATGACTCTACCCAATATACCCCTCCCAGACCCACATCAAATGGGGACCAAACTGGATGTATTATTTTATTTTTATTTTTATTTTTTTGGTTATTGGCTTATCACAAGAAAATCAGAGTCCTTCTAGATGTGATTACAGAATTACATATCAAGCATGAATAAATTCTTCTTGGGTTATTGATACAAACTGCTCCTGTTTATTCCCTTGCTAGGAACTTAGAAATCTTAATGATGCCATAGAAATCATACAATAACATCGACATCCCAGATCTTTGAGACAATCATGCAAATAGTACCTCGGAAAAAAAGCTCATGACAAACAACTGCCTTCTATCACAATCAAGATTCTGAAAAGCGGTTGTGGTCACCGCAACGGTGGCGGTGGCACGGTTGCGGTTGTGGGGTGTAAAGGCCGTAACGTAACAGTTGCGGTAATCGGAACCGTGAATTTTTTAATTTTTCGCACAATTTCAAAAAAACTTACCGATACGCATATTTTTTTTCCATGATCATATTTATTGAGTTTAAAATAAATATTAATCAATTTTTGTAAATTTTTAAGTATGATCTAATATATTTCATATTTTTAAATCACTATAAACTGAGTTTTTTACATTTTATTTTAATAATTAATGACTTTATATTATACAAAAAATCAATCACTAACTATTATATATAAGATAAACAATGACAAAAGTAAGAGAATAAATAAAAGCCTAAATATATATATATACATATTTTAACCAAGCCAAATAGATAATGACCACACTTCTTCTTCTTATTATTATTATTATTATTTTCAAACAATATATAGATAGACACACACAAACAAAATTATTAAGTGATAGCAGCTGAATAAAATAGCATAGGTCTTACAGCTTCAAACAAATCAATAACATGTTCTTCATCTTCCCTCTTATCTCTCTCTATCTCTTGCTCCTCCATCTTTTCTCTTTATCTTCCCTCTTCTCTTTATCCCTCTTCCCCTATTTTCAACTTTTTTTTGTATGTTTTTTCAAAAGAAGCAGTTCGGACCTGTTACGTAACAGTGCGTAACAAGCCGTTACGACTATTATGGCACCATTACAACCGCTACGGCCGACACACCTGTGAATCTCAATTACACTGCAAAAGCGGCCGTAACGAGTAACGGTAATCACCACAACCGTTACGTAACGGTTGCGGCCGCTTTTTAAAACCTTGATCAAAGTTTTTCACATAACAAACATAAAATTGTCAAATGAGTGCCAAATTCAACTAATTAATCACCCATATGACTCCATCCAAAATAGCATCTATAAACAGGAAATTTTCTACAGGTTACACATGTCTACACTCTGCAATAGAAGCCAATAGGGTAATTTGATGTTTACAAACTTGCAGTCAAAACATAAACATATACAATACCTGCTTTCTCGGTCACGTTCTCTATGTTCCCTCTCCCTTTCTTTTTCTCTATGCTCCCTATCCCGACTCATCTCTCTATCATGCTCATCCCGATGCCTTTCCGAATGGCTTTTACTTCGACGTGACCGTTCTCGCTCTCTATCTGTCTCTTTCTCATAGTCACGACCACGCTCTCTCCTATCCCTGTCGCGATCCCTGTCCCTGTCTCGATCTTGGTCCCTCTCTTTGTCTCTGTCTCGGTCACGGCTTCGGTCCTTCCCATTCCTCTCCCCCTTGTCCCTGTCTCTATGTTCTCGGCTACTTCTATGTCGGTCCCTATCACTCCTTTCTCCATCTCTTGGAGACGAGCGGTGCCGTGATGAGCCCCTCTCTGTGTCATGGTCACGATGTTGTTCTCCAGACTTTGAGCGCTTTCTCTGGTGATCCAAATCATCATCATTCTCATCACTTTTGTGCTTTGAACTCCGGCTCCATTCTCTCTCTTCAGATTTACGTGTTCCTTCCACACCATTCACATCTTCCTTCAGTTTCTCAGGATCCAGATTTTCCACCGTCTTCTCTAAGTAATCATATTCATCGAAATCCATTGAGCAATATTTGAATCAAACAACTCAGTCAAATAATTCTGGGGATGACCTTTTTTGCCACTGGGATCTGATAAATAAATATTAGTAATCCCATCAAAAGAGGGCATTAACAAATGAAATTTAAAGCATACGTACTTATAAACACACATTTGAAACCTGGATGCAACCTTTATTCACTTGAAATAGAGTGAAGGGGAGCTTCTCAGCGCAATAAAATCTTGTTTCAAATGGTCCCTTTATCTAATTTTCAGCAAGAATAAATTGCTAAACCCACAATAACTTTATCGAGTCCCTTACATTACATACATTTGCGTATGCCCCAAATTTTTTTTGTATAATCCTTTCTTCCCTTTTCCTACCGAAGATAAATTACTGGGGAAAAAAATTTGTATATAAACGAAGATTCAACCTTTTCAAAAAACACAAAAAAGGAACTTAAACAGTATCAACTTCAATTGCAATGTCAAATTAACCACACTAGTAATTGACAAGCAACGAAACAATATTGCTTCTAGAACACCAAAACAATATAAAAAATAAAAAATAATAACAACAATAATCATAATAATAAAAGATGCTTCCAATTCAAACCCTAATTTAAAAGCCGAAAACCTTAGAACATGAAATGCTGGAAAAACAAAGGAAAGTTAGGGCTTTCAGAGAGAGTCTCTCAAGTTTACCTCTGAGAGAGTATAACAGTGAAACGTCGATCGAATAAGAGTGTGTTAGCCGATACTCTCTTCTGAAGCTGTTGAACCCTTTTTCCTGCCCTAGGGCAAATACTGCTAGAGTTCGAAAAATTTGTGGTCCGCTCCATTTATAGTAGATCGGTTGCCGGGTAAAGTATGCCCGGGTTCGGATCTGAATTTGGATTTAAGGTTTTTTTTTTTTTTTTTCAAATGAAAATATATTTCGGCATCTCTCACGTTGAATCAGATTTTTTATCAAATTTTAATACCATTTACTCTACTACTAAAATTATAATTTTCATCTTTGTTTTTTACATTCCCTATTGGCTGAGTGGATACTCTGAAGGTCGATCGGCCGTGAATAAAAAAATTATCAAAGTTGCTCTTGAGTGGACATTTAAGACGATATACGGCCCAACAGTAACAATTTAAATTTTATAAAAAGATGAAAGGTTCTCTTTATTTGATAAAAGTTTTGATTCATCCCCCATTTTATATGAGTTTGATAAAAGGATTATATAGCGATCCCGGGTTTACCCTTGTTATACAGTGATCCGGACATGTGTCCGTGGATGTTGGTAGTTGTTTATTACTTTGTTTACACCCTTTTTACTTAGTATTTGAGTTATGGGATGTGTTGGGCAGGTTTGTTACAGGATGGTTGAGTTTAGAAACCAAAACTAGTTGCCCAGATTTTGACCTGTCCGCTCGAGCGGGAATTGCACCCATCCAGTATTTTCTGTGCAGTGTTGGACGCTCGAGCGTGGGATTGGCCGCTCGAGCGGGGTTGTGTGAGTGACGCTCGAGCGGGGAGTTAGAAGCTCGAGCGGAGACCTGGTTCTGTAAAAGTTCTGGGAGTGTGTATTCGCCGCTCGAGCGGGATTGTTGGCGCTCGAGCGGGAGTCTGTGAGTGACGCTCGAGCGGGGTGTTTTACGCTCGAGCGGGGCGACTGGGTTTAAGTTCCGTGGTTTGACTTTTCAAATCACTTTTTCACTTTCTCTTTTCTCTCCTACTTTTCCAAAAACACCATTGGTGAGCCTCTCTCTCTAGATACTACCTTCTCTCTAGGTTTTGATCTAGTAGGAGCGATTTGCTCATCTTTGGCCTTTACAAAAAGGTTGTTGATCGTCGAGGGCTACATTTTAATCTGAAAATTTCGAGTTTTGGAGCACGTTGGGTTTTGTCATCTTCTCCTTTGAGGCTCCGAATTTGAGATAGGGATATCCTATTCCTCTCTATGGATTTTGTCTTTAAATTTTGGTATTTTGAGATGTTGGGGTTGGTTTGGTAATTTTGTGAAAGTTTGGGGCTCTTGTGTCATTTTTTACAAAAGTTGGAGTTTTATTTATAATAAACCTAAAAGCATGTTTGTCGTAGAGAAGTGAAATAAATGTTGAATCATTCATGAAAATGGGACCTAAGGGTTGAAATGGTAATTATGGAAAATGACCTAATTATACCGTTTGATTAATTGGGATAATTAATTGTGAGAAATGAGGAAATGAAGTGAAAATGTAGAGATTGGGAAAGTATGGGGTTAAAGGGTGTAGTTGAATTATTTATCACTCACCGAAATGAAATGTTGATTAAATATCCATTTGTGCATTTATTTTCTGTTTAGAAATAACTGCTTTGGGCTATCGGTGGAGGATAGTCGTGATTGTTGTAGACAATGCATGATGATTAGGCAAACCGAAACTAATCACTCGAATGTGTCATTGAGATTGACGATTGAAAGAATACATTAAATTTATGTATTGTGTGATGATGTGTATAATTGTTGTTTGTATGCATTGTGTTGTGTTGGAGGATATGGGGGATGTACTCCACGGTTTAGGGGAAGATAGGGGATGGACCTCTAAACCGGATGTGTTTGGAGGAGATAGGGGATGGACTCCATAGATAGAGCTCATATGCTTATCTATTATTGTGTTGACAGAACTCATATGCTTGTCATTGAAAGTGTGATAGTGCTCATATGCATATCTGTGGAAGTGATGATATAGCTTGTATGCTTATCTGTTGTTGTGTGATATAGCTCGTATGCTTATCTAATATGATATGGGAAGTGTTTGATATGAGTTATTGTCTCATATGAGTTGTTTGGCCAGGTTCTGAGCCATGGTTGAAATTTGAGAATTGAAAGATATTGGAAAATGAGTTGCACTATGGACTTGTATGTCATGAAAATGTAAAGTGTGATAAAGGAAAGAATCAGTGTGGACCAACTATCAACTGCTAATCTTTTAGTCATTGTTCATATTTGGTTTAGTGTATTTCTACTGGGCTGTGGCTCACCCTATATGGGAACCTCATTTTCAGGTACAGGTAGCATGCCACCTCCAAGGACATAGCTTGGGAGGCTAGAGGCGGACATACTTTTGTCGTTTTACTTTTGATGTATTACATGTAAATTCAAGCCAAGGGCTTAAGGTGTAATGAGTTAGTACTCTTTTGTTGTAACCAAGTGTTAACTTGGAAAGCTGTAAGCCCGTAAGGCATTTTGCTTTTGTTGTTAACATGCAATACTTTTGTAATCAAACTCTGATGAATAGAAGAATGTGGTTATTTCATATGTTAATGAATGTCTTATTTGATGGGTTTAATGCTATTTTTTGAGGGCGTTACAGATTAAAACTGATATAGTTGTTGTTTTTCATCAAATTTAAATTTGATAAAATATTAGATGCAACGTTGTATATAGTCTATATATAAACAGATTTCTAATCTATTTTTTACTAGTAGATATAACAACAATTTTAGAAATCCACATTTTACACCCACAAATGCATCCACAATAATGTGGTAAGGGTGGTGGGTTCTATATCATTAAATGTTTAACCAATTAAAAACTGATACTTGTCAAATTACATCATTGGGTGAAACATTTATGAGTGTCTCAAACATTTTCCTATAGATAAATAATAGGAGAAATTACACTAAAAAATAAGCAAATAAATAATTCATAAGATTTGACTCTTGTAACAAAAGAAACCTTAACTAGGACATTTGGCTTAGTGGTTGTGTAACACTACACAACCATTTAGGGGATTCTATTGGCACAAAAAAAAAGTCATTAAGTACACTCAATTTCTTAATGCACCCTATTAAATTATTTAGAATCATTATTTATTCTCAATACACCTTATTATTTTTTTTCCAATACCCTTCAAGATATACCAAAATAACAAACAAACCAAAAATCATAAATTAAATCACTTAAAAAAGTACGGTGCCTCCTATGTCGATATCAATTAAATCCATTAATATTAATTATAGATATGGTAAATGGAGTTAATGAGGTGGAGTAAAGGGTGGATATGCTTATTCATGATTTGCTTCAATTAGGAATGTGACTAGATCTGCTATGCTATAAGGGTTGGGAATAAAGTTGCTCATTTGATGGTTAAGTTTGGAATTAATAAAAGTGGGTGATGTACTTGGGACGGCGTCCTCCGTCATGGTTGTTGGGCTCTCTGAGGAGTAAGGGTGGTATTGTGTACTATGTTTGACTATGTCTCCGTTTGGAAAGTGGGTTAATTTTTTAATTTTTTGACTTTTTTAGTTATTTTAGCCTGCGCTAAAAAGTTTGGTTTAGGAAGGGCTTTTTAGCTTTTTGGCTTTTTTGACTTTTTTTGTGAGAGAAGAGTGTAATGATTATGGGTTGGATGTGATGTTTTGTTTTTTGTAACTAAAATAGCCTATTTTGTCTTTTGTGGCTAAAATAGCCAAAAAAGTCCAAAACTCTTATTGCCAAACGAACCCCTATAATATCTTTGCTATTGTTCTAATCACAAGTACATATATATATATATATATATATATTATTTTTATTTTTAGTTATTCTTTGATTTTTTTTTTCAATTTGTAAATTATAAAAAATAATGATGTTTATGATAATGATGGGGCTTGGTGGGTGAATTAGAGTTTTAGAGTGAGGAATAAAATGAAGAGAAAATAATTAAAATTTGATAAAGAAAACAAATATAGTTGAATATGAAGAATATCTATAAATGGGTTGGGTGTACCATAAGAAAAGAAATAGTAATATTTTATTTTAAAATTTAATGTGTATTGTCCTTATTAATAAATTTACATTAAGGCATAATAAGAACTCAAATTTTAGCCTGCGTTTGGTTGTGTTTTGTAAATGTAATTTTAGAGTATGAGTTGTATTTTAAGTTTGTGGGTTGTAGAATTATGATTTGAGTGTAGAAAATTTGTTTGGTTATGGTTTTTAAATAGAGTGTTGAATTGTGTTTTGAAGATGTATTTTGAATTACGTTTTGAAAGTTTGATGTGACATGTGAAATGTGAAAATTTGTTTGGTAATGTGTTTTGAAAATAGTTTTCAAAACTTAATTCAACCAATAATTTATCATCAAACACACAACTCATATATCGATATCCATATTTTTTATCAACAATAATAACCAAACTATTTTTAAAATACTGAAATTAAAAATTATTTTTTTTGTCAAATTTTTTTTTTTTGTAATTTTTTTGAATAATTGTTTTTTCGAAATAATTTTTTCATTTTAAAATAAACCTATGTCAATTATTTTCTGCCAATTAATTTTTCTATTAATTCATTTGTAAAATACTTTTTTAATTTTTTTTATAACATTTTATTAAAGTCAACAACTTTTGAAAATACATATTAATACAGAAGGAATAAATACACTAAATTTAATATTTTGAAATACAAATCATAACGTAAATCTTACAAAACATTATCAATTTTTTTTCCATTTATTACATGTTATGAATTTCGTCCAGATGTGGCAACAGAAATGCAATACATTATTGTGCCCATTGAGCTCATATAATTGTGGGGATTGACATATAAAATGACTATTATGCCCCTCTTGACTTAAATGGAAAGTGGTTACATAGAAAAAAATATAAAGGGTAAGATAGTAATTTCATTTACTTACTACATATCCCCTATTGTTTCATAGCTGTGTGTTCAACACTGAGGTAAATAAAAAGGAGAGGCTACAGCAGTGTACTCAGCACACGGATGTGATATATATATAAAAAGTAATAATATTAAAAACAAATAATATTTAACAAATAAAAAGTAAATTAAAAAAAAATACAACATGAACCTTTTGAACCTCACATTTTCTATTAAATCTGAATCCCATTCCGTTTACCACACCAACTTCAGCATCTCAGAAACACCTTCTCCAGTTACATCAGAAAACAAAAATTAGAGAAATAGAGCATATCCACCATCTCATTAGGTCCTCCTTCTCCACTTCCATAATTTACAGATTAGTTTTGATGCCAGTTCATTTTCATATTAGCTTCAGATATTAGCTTCAGACATTAGCTTCAGAAGGAGTGAGGAAGGAGAAAAGGAGGACAACCGGGCGGTCATCCCACCGGTCTACCGGCCGGTCATCCCACGAGACATCCGGCCGGTCATCCCAGCCCAGTCACCATTCCACCTCCGTATCTGTACCTGTTGGCTTTGTTTCATATCTGTTCCATTTTCATCTGTTATATTTTTTGATTTTTGTTCTAATTTTGTCGCACTATCATTTATTTTTCTGATTATCAGTTTCTAAGTTATAATAAACTGTATAAAACAAACCCAATATAAATGAGAAATATCATTCCCTATGATTTTTTTTTGTATAAAAATCTGTTTCTATGACATCTGCCTAATTAAATTTTGTCACGAAAATTTTTTATATTTATTTTTTACATAAAAATAAGTTTGTATGCACAAAAATGTACTAATGGTTGATATATTTTTCATACATTTTTCTTACCTCTCATATGTTTTAATATACAATTTTCTTTCACTTTTGCAGTCATCATGCCAAGAACAATCATGCCAAGAACAAAACGAACCAGGCCCGAACTTGGTGAATCCTCAAACCCTGTACCACCACCACAGCAACAACATGATGGCTATCCAACTAATGATTTTGAAACATATCATCATGAACAAGTCTATGAACATTTCATTACTCGACCAATTGTTACGGGAAAAAACGTAAAATTATCTTCTCAATATGATTCACTCTTACTTGGCAAATTAGATACAATGGGATGGTTACCATTAAATAATTTACCAAATAAAATATATCCCCGTCTTCTACGATTATTTTATGTTCACTTGACATCGGGTGACCAACAAAATGAACCGTTCAGTCTTACATCTTATGTTAAGGGGAAAAGAATCATACTCTCTCTCCGTCATTTTGCACAAATTATTGGAGTCGAAACAGGAGATTTACAATGTTATTTTCAAAATAAGGCCACATTAGAAAAAATTGTTGATGATGTCACTCAGATTTATACTACAATTTGTGACGACCGATTTAGCGGCACTAATTTACAAGTCAGCCATTTAAAACTTCACTTTCGTATTCTCCATCGATGGATAGTTGAAAATATCACTCCCAAAAAAGGACATTATAATAGTGTTTCATGTTGTCAAATTTACTTGTTATATTGTTTTGAAATTAGACAAAAATTAGATTTATGCTTTATATTACTAAAAGAAATAATGCTTGCAAAATTGGATACTCTTAGTGGTAGGTCACTACCTTTTGGAGTTTTGTTAACCATAATTTTCAAAGCCCGTGATGTGAACCTTGAAGGTGAAGGATGGATCAGAATCACTTCACCAATTTCTGAGTATACACCGACCCGAGCTGGTGGTGCTGACACCTTGATGGGCTCTATTGATCTTGAAAATGAACCAATACCTTCCCAGGAAGAACCCAATGACAATGCCATGCCACCAAATGAACAACCCCATTACTGGACTGATTATTTAACCTTGGAACAAGAACGGTACAATCAGCGCCTACAATGGGAACAACAAATGGCTAATCAGCTCAATACATTGGATACTTGGTTCGATGAATTTGGTACTCGGTTCGATGAAATTGCCACCGCTCAGAATTCACTAATTCATCAATTTGGTGAGTTTCATGTAGACTCAGAAAGACGTGCTGAACTGACAAGGAACTGCATTGACCTGATTGACCATGGAGTCACTCAGCTGTACCATCAACATTTCCCTCCACCTCCAACACCACCTGACAAGGATGCTTAACTTGTTTAAAAATCAAGTAAAATGGTTCACAGATATGGTGGTTATATTTTTTTCCCTTTTTTTGTTTTGGTTATTTATTTGGTGAGTTTTGTTGTGATTGTTTTACTTTTGTTATTTTGTTATAAACTTTTCTATTCACGTAATGAATAACAACGAGGGTTTTTTTTTTTTTTGAATCATTTAATTATATAGTTATAATGTTATAATAATCTGTGCAAAAAGATTATGCATTGAAAATATGTAAATGTAAAAAAATTAATATATAGTACTTCATAAATGTCTACGAAATCCTTCATTTGAATAAAATGAATAAAAATTACACAATTATTAAATAATTTGTCTACATCAATTAATTTATAAAATTAAATTAATGTTCTGAAATTAAATAAAACAAGTTACAATTTAATAATATTTAATAATAAACATTCTTTTTTTTAATGAAAAGGAAAAACAAAAAAGTTAATATAAACTTCTGTACAGAAAATTAAAAAAAATACCCCAGTGTTTACACAAATTATACACCCTTATTTGAAGATGTACCCAGCGAATTTTTACACATTCTTCATATAAAATAATATTTTGCTATAAAATCAGGTGATATAAAACAATAAAATATAATTTAATTTTTTATTTTATTTTATTTATTTATTTTATTATTATTATTATTATTTTATTTTATTTTATTTTTTTTATTTGTTACACTTTTAAATGGTGAACTTATCACCACCACCACCTACCACCTACCACCACCAACCACCCACCTGCCACCACCACCCACTACCCACCACCACCCAGCACCCATCACCACCCACCGCCCATGTGCCACCCACCACCACCCACCTGCCACCACCACCACCCACCACCCATGTGTCACTCACCACCACCCACCTGCCACCACTACCCATCACCACCCACCACCCACCTGCCACTCACCACCACCCACCTGCCACCACCACCCATCACCACCCACCACCCATCTGCCACCACCACCCACCACCCATGTGAACTTATATTTTGTTATAAACTTTCAATAAAATGAATGTTTGTGCATCTATTCGCATAACGTTCATCATTGTTTCTGGATGGCCATTTAATAGGCCAAAGATGTAATCATCACCTCTGAATGGACACGTTCGCTGCGGTCGGCGACTAGTTGACGCATTGATATGGTCATGCATTAAAGCAATCATCAAAAAATCCATAAAATCATCAACAACCTCATCCTCCTCTGATGAGAACTCCATTGTATTGTTTTCTCTGTCGGATGACATATGCCTTTGTCTACATCATAATAAAAGCATAATTATAAAATATGTTATTCATGCTGTAACAGTTAGCGTTATTGGTGAAACAGTAAAATTCAAAGGAGAACAAAATTTATTTAACACATGGTCATATTATAATAACAGAACATAGTTTTAATATAACAGAAAACACTTAAAAGTTCAAAAAAAAAAAAAAAACATACGAACATAGAAAAGGAAAGAGGACATGATGAAATGAAAAAAAAAATAATAAAAACCAAATCAGAAATAATGAAATCATCAAACAGTTCAGCCAAGAAGATTTGCTAACACAAGCAAAACAGAACTTCTCAGTTCATTGCAAAGCGAGGATCATGGTTAGGCGCAAATGGGTAGGAGTGCGCATAAAAAACCTTCGCCATTCCTTCTCCTTGAACAGTGTCAGTGCCCTAACGTACTGCAACGGTGGTATGTCCCCAAGCTCAAGCAATGCATCTTGACATGCATCAAGGGAATAATTATCACTACCTGCACTTACAGCCTCAGTCTCATTTTCTCGTGCACGTGAATGTCCTGTTTTGGCTTGTACATAGGATGTGAAAGCTGCGTACACATCATCAAACCCACTTGACCGTGACTTTTTGGAACGACCATTGTCAGTCTGGCTGGTTGCAGGGCCCCTCTTGTGACCTTTGCCCTTTGCTGGATCCATATACTCATCCCCGAATAAGTCAACAGGAATGGCCTCAGCAACATTACTCCCACCAGTGTTACCCCCACCAGCATCAGCGTTCCAAAATTTATTTAACATGTCATCTTCTTATTCTGAGTCAAGGGATCCTTGTGTGGATGCACGAGACAGGGCCCCTGTGGCATAACAATTTTCAACAATTTCTGCCATTTCTTGAAAATATTCAAACCCTTTTGTCCTAAACTTCTTCACATTTCTGTTAGGCTACAACAATTACAAAACAAGAATTAAGCACTGTATATATCATGAAATGTTTAAAATAAAATTAGAAAATAGTACAGATTAATGGAAAACCTTATCCCAAAATTCATCGGATGCAACAGCAGTGCCTATAATAGGATCCCATCCCAGATCAGTTTGTGCCTGTAGTCGCCTAAATGTCTGGTAATCAGCTTTCAATCGCTGATATTTTTGGCGCACCTTGACACCTGTATACCGAAATCCATATATGTTGTGCAACTGATTTGCATAATGATTCCAATGCCTAATTGTCCACGAAGTAGTACGGCCCGTTGTTTGATTGTTTCTAACCTCATCTGTCAACATATTTATTAATTTCGTTTCAATTCTGGACGTCCACATTTTGGTGTTCTCATTGTCATCGAAATTATTTCCATTCATCTATAAACATACAAATTATATTTAAACTAGTTTGGGATGGATATACAAGCATAATAGAGTATTTTAAAGTAGTCTGCGATGGATATACAAGAATAACAGCGTCAAAATGGTTTGAAGGAGAACACAGATAAAGGAAAAGAACAGATGATTTTATTTCGAGGAAAAAACATACGTAGCAGATTAATTGAATTTAAATAGCAGAAATATAACCACAAAAAAAAAACATTCAGATAGCAGAAATATAACCACAAATAAAAAATAAAAAAAACAGTTGACATTGTGTTTAAATAGGAGGAAACAAATCAGTAAAAGAAAAATTAAGGAAAACAAATCAGTAAAAAAGCCCGGTAGGTTCAAACAGACCAGTAGGTTCAAACCATTAACGAAGAAATGGAAAACTGGAAGAGGTGGGAGGACCAGGTGGTTGACCGGCCAATCGACCGGCCGGATGACCTGGGGACGACCGGCCGGGTGTCCCAGACACTGCCGCTTCAGGTTCTAATCGATGAAAGGTTCAAGCAGTTCATAATTTAAAATAACAACCGATCTGAAATGGAAAAAACGCCTCTACAAATTCTCATAAACCATTTAGGAACTGATTTCAACTTCTTTCGAAATCATTTATACATAATAGATGAAGATTGATCTACTGACTATTCTTGAAGAACAAAAAAGTTGAAACAGTTCAGGATGAAGAATGAAATCATTTATCGACTCGTCTGAAATCATTTTCAGATAACAGAGGAAGGATAAAGGATTTATTTACTAGATTAGTAGGAGTTGAATAGTTATTGCTGGTGATGGAATGTGTATACTGATTGAATGTGCCACTGTTTGCTTGTCGGATTAGACAATAAATTTGATAAATTTGACCTGAAAAAATTAAAATTAAATTAAGATGAATTTCTCAAATAATTTCCCTATAACAAAATATGTAAATAAATTTGTGAGTAATTTCACCTCGCAGTCATCGTTGTTTGGTTGCCCGTAATAAGAATCGTCCGCAACGCACAAATCGTAACTCAGTCGATTTGTGAAATATGATACTAGTACAGAGCGGGTTGAGTGGATTCATTATTTATAAAATGAGTCTGAAACCCACCCGTGATGAATCTGAAGTACAGATGTTTGATACAGAGAAGCCACCCGTGATGCATCTGAAGGACTGATATAGATGAAGTTCACGTGAAAGTTGCAGAGACGATGAAGAAGGCAGAAACGTTAAAAGGGAGATACAAGCTGCCAAACAGATTTTCAAAATGTGATTTGAATTAACACGCGGAATCAATTTTTGAACGTCGTATTCAAACGTCATGCGTGAGCTCACGTGTTGAAAATTGATTTGAATTAACAACCAAACAGAGCCTTAAAATTTTAATTGGGCGTTCTAAGTTATTATTTGGATAATCACCCAACCATTGGTGGTGTGAGATTACGGGATTGTGGTGATGGTTTATCTGGTAGTCGGACTTGAGCTTGGTGCTCTTTGTATATTAAGGCCAAGTTTGACAAGTTGAAAAAAAGTCAAAAAGTCAAAAAATTATTCAAAAAGTTAAAAAACTATCACTATTCACTAAAAGTCAAAAATTACGGGCTGCACAACTCCTAATCCTAATTTTTTCCTACACACTTATTTATACAATTTTTTAATACATATTTTTCCATAAAAAGTCAAAAAGTTAACCCAAATATTCATATTTTTTTTCTCAATTTTTTAGTCAAAAAAGATAAAAAGTACACTTATTTAGGACACCCCAAACAACCCATTTATTGACTTTATAGTAATTGGGGGCTAATAGTCTATTTAATTATGTAAATATTTTTTATATTTGTAATTATTTTTTTATAGATTGACAAAAAAAAAAAAAAAGAAGAAACCTTCAAATTTTTATTTTATTAATTTAAATTATAATTTTTTAAATTTATTTGTAATCTAAACTATCACTATATATTGTTAAGTAAAACTAACAGAAAAATTATATTTTACACATTAAATTCAATGAAAATTATATGTTAGTCATCAATTTTAACAAAATTAATATTTTAGCTACCGGCATTTAATTAATTTTCTACCTTTTACTCGTATTACAATTGTAAAAGATTCTCCCCACCGATTTGCAAAAAGTTTCGTATTCATTAAATTTGGCTGGTTTCAACTTTCAAATAAAGCAGGGTGTTTGATTATTTGTAGGAATTTATGCACATTTTACACACTAATATACAAGCACGTCACTTGACATAGTCATTCTAGCAAGACATCCGTCCAAAATTTTCTCAAACTTACAAATTTGGCATTTCAAAATGATCACTCAACAAGAAATGTAATCAAATCCCTCTATATTTTAGTCTCATTCAAGGTTGTTACAAGAGAATGATATGAGAGCACTTCCAAATCCAGTTTTATTATATGGTTTGTATACAAATCGTCCATTTACACACATAAAAGAAAAATCCAAAACACCAAAAAAATGAATTGTACATCAATTGCATATAAATATCAAGAGTAATCAGCTTACATATATCAGTAAATTGATTTCCTACAAAAACATGTGAAATTTTTGCAGCACCTACAAACCAGGCCATGCTTCAAATAACACATTCTATAATGCTCGAATATGAGCATCTCACGACCCACAAGTAAACGAGGATCCTGAATTATGAATTGTCGCCACAGAATTATCATTGAGCCTTAGCTTGGCTATCATGGATTCTGCTGGTCATCACATTCGAGCTCTCTCCACTGAATATTCCCCATTTCCCTTGTCCACCGTTATCAATGCCTGACCTTCCACTACCACTGGAATTTGATAAGGGTGAGTTTGGATTTGCTGAAACCCCTCGAGGCCTAGGCTGTCTTGTTGAATCAAAAGAATTTCCCTTCTGGTACCTATTGACTGCCGCTGGGACACCATTTTTTTCAGATGTATCATTGACTTTTGGAGCGCTAAAAATCCCAAAGCTAGGCACCGGGGAGCCGGGAGAACGAAGGCGAAACTGTTCTTGCTTTGGAATATCATTAGCAGGAACTTTCACGTTTCCAAATAGGGAGCCATCTGTTTCCACTCGCTCAGTTTCTCTTCTTGATGGTGAGGCATTCAAACCAAATTGCTGTAGCCTGTGTTGGTTTGGAAGTTGGGGAACCGATCTCATTGAATCTCTTGGTTTTGTAGGTGGGTACGTGTTCCTTGGCTCCCTTCTGTACCTATTTTCCATCCCTGGCAGACCCTCCGACAGGGAAGATGGAACAGTTTCTGTAGAATCAATTTTCATTTGCACATCTCTAGAACTTTTTGCAATCGTTGCATCACCCCTAATAATACCAAAAGCACTGTCAAAATCATCGTTTGCATCAACAACTGACCAGGTGGGATTTTTCTTGTCAATATCATTATCTGGCTTTGTCATGTTACGGGCAATAGGTGTATCCACCTCTTCAGAAAAGCTTTCATCCTCTGTTTCTGATCCCGATTCTGTAATATCCTTAGAGTGGACGGGACTTCGATTGAGAGTAGCAACCTTTTGAACCTCAGGACTTGTGGCATCAACAACTTTGGAAGCTTTCTTTCCTGAGCCTTTCTTCGATGGGCCAAACTTGATGTGCCTGACAATAGCATATGCTTGTTTTTTTTCAACTCTGGGTCCGCTTTCTATGATAGAAACATCTTCAATCTGCATGAAATTTTTAATAGTAAAGGTGCAGAATAAAAAGGAAAGAAACAAACATTGCCTTGGACATGGAGAACTATAAGAAGAATAGAAAGGACAAGGTGATACCAGAGCAGAGAGACGAGATAACAATCCTCCCAAGTCCTGCTCTTCAGTACCCATAGCCATACACTTCAAGAATCACCGAAGGCAACATAATTAGCTTATAAAAGAAGCACAATAGTTGATGCAACCCAGACATCATTCTTTAGTTAAAAATAAATAAATAAATAAATAAAAATTAAAAAAAAAAAAAGAGATTAGAGAATTCAAAAACATTGAAAATGTGCAGCACATAGGCAGCCATTTCTGCCAAACATCATTCTTTAGTTACCTATTATAAATGGACTGCAATATATCTCTGAAATATTTCACCAAAACTCTTCACCTCCTATGTGGTATTTTATTTGTCATGGTGGGTCCCATTAATATATATATATATATATTATTTATTATAGTGAGTCCTACATTTGGACATGTGTTGTGTGGATACCTATAGAAGGTGAAATAAAATGGTGTAATACATGCGGTGTCAAATGTCATTTTCCATGAAGAAATGCACATATGTTATATCTGACAATAATTCTCATGAGAAATGTCATTCTCAATAAATTATAAACCTCAAGTCACAATATACATAGAATCTCAAAGGAAACTAATTGAAGTTTCCAATGCTGGTAATATGACATTGCCCTGGTCAAACAAGCCAAATCAACCACGATGCCATTCTGCAGTCCATGCAGCTAGCATAGGCCATCATAAGAGCACGGGCACCCTAGTACACTAGTGAATTCACCCTTGTTGGAGTCATGTTTCAGATCATCTGGGAAAATACTAATTCTTGGAGTTCAAAGCAGATACATAAGAAAATCAGGACAAGTCAATTAATTACACGAGTAAGGAAGGAATGCAAGAGGGGTAAAAGGCCCAAGAACTTCAGCTCCATTTCTCAAATTACCAGAATTTTAAATAAAGTCTGCGCAACTATTGCTGAGCATTTTTTGGATATGAAATTGACCTGTCTTTTTCTTAAAGTTGGTACAAGCTTTTCCATGTTCGAAAAAAACATCATGATGCAACTATCTACTAAAATATGCTGTACAATAATCAGCAGATTATATCTAAGAGAAGGGGGGCAAAGTACCTTCACCCGATAACCACGCTCCATCAATCTCTTAACTGTATTTGCTTTCATTTGAAGGTCTTTTTGTTCCTGGAAACAAAAACAGAAACTAAATGTAACATCATCCATACATATACACAGAAAATTTAGTTTTATCCATGACTTGCATATTCTTTAAGTCCTCAATCCATTCCATAATATTTCTGTTTCATTTTATTTTAATTATTAGTGATATAATCTTATTTTCATTGTTAGCATTGTTTAAATGCAGTCAATCAGTACCATTACCATCTAAAAATAAATAAATAAATGCACTCAATCAGTCACTATTTCAGGGCCGTATGTATTGTTTTACTCCAGAGGTCTTTGTTAATTTTGTACAACATAAAAGTATCATCTCATTGGGATCTAAATTTCTTTTGGTTTTTTTGAGTGTAACATAATTGAACCCCAAAACTGAAATGAAACACTCCATAGAACAAGTATGGTTGCGTGTAACAATACTAGTGGATTTGACGTTGGTTCTTCCCACATGAGTGAACCAATAAGTATTACAATCAGATGGCTAAAAAGGTTCCAAGAAACTAACTGCCAATTTGAAAGTATTGACCTTTGAATTTGCCTTTCCATGAACTACCTGCCTGGGGTTGTCATCGGAAAACGACTTGCACTAGTCCAGAGCTCCCAAAGGTTGGTCCTATGGGGATTCCAGGATGGGAGTATAAATTCTCAATGCTCAAACAAGCATGTATATAGGTGGGTTCCATTTGACCATCTTAGCTGATTTCATGAGAATTGGATGATCAACAGTAAAAGAACAGTATCTGGTGTATGATATGACAGCTTCAGGAAGTAAAATAGTGTAAAAATTTAAAATGTAAAACTAAGAACAGGGTATTGGATAAAGAACTTACCGTTTTACCAGAAAACCGGACTTCTTTGCAATCTCCTTTCCGTAAAGTCACTTCAGACTGCATTAAGAAAGAGAAGAAACAAATTGATCATGCAATGGTAAAATTACAACACAGCATGCCTAGAGGTTGACTTGTTGCTTTCTCATCTCACAAGAGCATAACAAGTTTATTGACCTTACGACTATTAATGAAAATGGACTTCAAGGTCTTTAAGAGCTGAGAAACGACTAGTCACATTGTAAAGAAGTCCAGATTAAAGTGCCAACGATTAATGGAATATTTCATATTTCTGCCATTTAACTTCTAAATGTTAATTAGAACAATTTAAAACCTAACACCCAATGCCACAAATATCACTGAACTGGTGGACAAATCCATCATTAATAATGAAAGAATCCACAATTGTTAGCCTCAAGAACAGAAGAAGCTAAAGCCAAAATCACTTAAAGGAAAAGTTGTTGCCTTGAGAACAAGATTTCAAATACAACCAGTAGGACTCCAAAGAGTACTAAGATGAATAAAAAGTTTAAACATCTGAGACTTCGAAAAAAATTGTTTCCAGATGCAAAGGTGCTAATTCAAGATTAATCCAAGTAACAAGTAGCAAATTTTTCTAAACTTCTTCAATATGACCATAGTTGTCAAATCAGGATTCGTATCGTGAATCGAAATGGCCTTGTACCGAATCGCGAATCGAATCGTGAATCGTAAAGATTCGGTCACTTTTTTTAAATTACTTAAAAACATATATCTACACATTTAGATGTTAAATATATCTAATGAATATGAAATAATTAGACTTAAATCAAAGAAAATATTATTTTGAATGATAATCACGTAGTCTAATAAGTAAGAAATTAACAAAGGTTCCTATGCAAGATCACCATCTTATTTTTTTTCGTTTTTAGATATTTCTTATCAACCATTCTTAATAAAGATAATAACCAAATAGACAAACTATCAATTTCCAAAATAACAATAATTAATTATGATATTGATATTTAGACAACTAGCATACATACTTTTCTAAGTAACAATGAGAAAATAATAAGAAAGAATTATTTAGAATTTTTTATTTTAAAGCCTAAAACATTTTAAAAGGTATAACTGATCTCGTACATGTAATATTCAATTTAATAAAATAGCAATAGATAATTCATAATGTAACTTTAATCTTAAACATCTTTAGAAGATATATTATGTTTTCAAGGGGAAAAAAAATGAAAAGAAATGTTAAAAATATGTTGAGTCAGACTGAATCTAATTGGATCCTATTAAAAACTCCATAATCATTAAAATAACAATAAATCATGTATATATGTTGGCTATCTTGGTATTAAAGGCCATTAGAAGTTATATTATGTCATTTTCACTAAAAAGATGGAGAGAAAAAAAAAAGTAGAAAATATGCCGGACACAATAATTTCAAAAATTGCATAGATCGTAAAAAGTGAATCGAATCATGAATCGATTGTGAATCGTGCAATTTGCTAGAGATTCACTTCTAAAATAGATTCACTCATAAATTCGTATTGATTTTGCAAAAATTGCAAAATCGAATCGTAAATCATAAGATTTTGATAACATAAAATATGACTTTACACTTTACACGAAACTAACAAATTGTGTGTGGACCATTCATTATTGTTGGGAAACCAACTCCAATATAATAACAAGTCAATTTATTCTACACAAACTCACAAACAAGAGAAACCACCCTCCGACTTTCCTCACTTCCTAGAAAAAAGAAAGGCTAAAAATGTTAATTCAAAAATAAAACTTGTTTTTTCCCCCAAGTTATTCCAAAATAAATTTTAGCATGGTCAGTTTACTAGGCTTCCTGAAACTTTTGCAGTATTAACACTAAAGCAATGACACACCCTTTCTCAAATACAAACTGGCTTCAGAAGCATGCCCACAAGTTTCATCAAATTCTTATAGGGGGGAAAAAAGAAATAAAAGGGCTTGAAACATAGTTTCCACTAAACAGTTGAGATGTTGGCAATTCATTTATGGTAAAAGGACACTTATCATTTATGCAAGAAGCAAGAAGGATCAAATCAATATAGGGGAAATAAAGAGATCAAGCATTTATGTACAGTGAAGCAAAGGTCATATTAAACATCAAAATTGCTGCCATCTGCCAAATATCTGATGCTTAGACTGAATACAGTAACATAAATCCCCTTACCTTGCTTTTAGCACGGTCTTTTTCCTTTACTTGTTGATTATACTTCTCCTTATGGTAGTCCATGAGCTTGCAAACAGGTGGTTTAGCATTTCGCTGAACCTGTGAATACAAAACAAGAGGGTTTATTGAGACCCTGTAGGATTGAAACTGTAGAATTTTAATTATGTAGAAACCTTCACGGTACAATTTTACAAATGCGAATATACTATGAAATCAAACCAATGTGGCATGTGAAAGTTGACTGATAATTAATCAGTTATATAGAATCAAAGAAAATCAGGATGATCATTCATTTGTACAAACCTTTAAAACCATACATCAAGTGAATTAGAACTTGTACAAATATATCTAGCTTTGCCATAAAGACCATCATAATGAGATGACAAAAACCAAAAGGTGATTAAGCTAGCTTGTAACTAACTATAGTACATATCTATAACATGAACATAAAAAAATAAGTAAACAAACTAACTAAGAAAGTTAATTGTGACAAATGTAACTTCTCACCATGTGTTTCTTACAAGATGATGAAAGTTTACCTCAACTAAATCAAGATTGCGAATCCTTGCACATTCTAGAGCTTCACGCCTTGACACTACATTATGCCCTGCAAGTATACAAAAACTTTAAAAAACTACGCCATAAAATGTCTGCACTTTACCCCTAATTCCACAATAAAACAATGATTGTTCTCACTGTTTTACACTCATCCTTAGAGAGAGAGAACCAGCACAAGTAATAGAAAACTTTGAAGTGAGGCCAACTTAGAGCACAATTGATGAATGTAACATAACACAATGACATTAATAGTGTTTGGAATACTCTTTTCTCTAGCTGTTGATTCAAAATTTCCATCTCTTCTTTTTTCTTTTTTGGGTTTCAAGATCTATATGGGTTGTTTTCTATTTGAAAAATGATTCTAGATATCTAAACAAAATTTCAACTTTTTGGACAGACAAACCACATATACAATTACAATGTGATAAAAATAAAAATAAAATAAAAAAATTAATTTGCCAGAATCAAATCACACATACCTTCATCGCTCACAAGCCTGACAAACTCCGCCATAATTTGCTCATTCAACCGTGGCCCGCTCGTGTCTTTCTCTTCCTGCTTCGGCTTTGCCTGAAATTCAATCATGCCATTATCACTAACTACCCAATTCCCAATACCAATAACAATCATCGAATCACAACAACTAAGCGATTACCTGAATCGGGGCAGCGAAGAACCTCACAGAGTTGGAAAACTCGATGTGGCTCTTGTGAATAACCGAATTTGGATTATCAAGAACAAAAATTCTTGTACGCGAACAAATGTGATTGGCTAAACAAGGTCTAGGGATTTCAAAATAGCATCTTTCGAACCGTATTGAGATGGTTTTCAGCTTCAATGGCTTGATTCGATTCCAAAATGCCATGTTTTTCGCAGCTCCGTTTTCAGTTGTGCGAGACCGATAGTCTGTGATTGCTGAATGAAACCCTAGCCCACGATGGACATGGCTCCGGGTGCCTCTAATTACACCCACCGTTTTTCCTTACGCTGTGTTTGGTAACTTAGAAGAGAAAAGAAAAGAAATGGTTACTTAAGTAATAAGAGAAAAGAAATGATTGTAATTTTTCTCCTTTTTGTTTGGATAAATAAGAAATAAAAGAAAAGAAATGATTGTGATTTCTCTCTTTCTTGTTTGGTTAGATTTCATTAAGAGAAAAGAAAAGAAATTATTTTATGTTATATTACCAAAATAACCTTTTTATATTTTCAATCATTTTATTTCTTTTATTTTTATAGGGATAAAATTGGTATTATAAAAATATAAACATTTGTGGATTTCTTTTCTCTCCCAATCTCTCCACTTTTGGGAAGATTGAAAATAAGGGTTATGAGAGAAATGAGTTTCTCTCAATTTCTCTCAATTTCTTCCCATTTCTCTCCACTTAAGATAACCAAACAAGGAAGAGAAATACATTTCTCTCTATTTCTTTTCTTTTCTCTCCAAATCACTCAATTCAAACACAATTTATTAATAAATCTCAAATCATACTTGCTACTATCGCATTTGAAAAAGTACACTGCGAAGGAATTATTTTTTTTAAAGTAAAAGTTTTGGAATGTCACATCATATCTGTTATGTTGTCAAATTTAAAAAAAGTATATTAAGGAGTTTTTAATTTTTTTAGAGTGTCATATCGTTAGAGTGTGAGTTAATACCTGTCACATTGGAGTATCACATCATACCTGTCACATTAATAAAATTGTATAATTGTCTACCAAAATACAACCAAAATAAAAAATATGACCATACGGAGAGAAACTCTGGACTGATAAGACTTAATAGATCAATAGAAAAAATTTAAGATTAATTGGAGTACTTGTTTATAAGATGGGATTTATTGATAAATATCCCATTTAACCCACATTTTTTTCTTAACGTACACCATTACTCAAGGCATATTTTAATAATTTAAAAATAAAAAAATTGTTCAATACATACCACAATGTTTCATTTTTACCCTTAGTCATACACCCCACCACCACCTGTAATCCAACTCCGTCGCCAGCGCCGGTGTGGCCCCTCTCTCTTCGTCGTCACCAATACTTTCACTCCCCGGTCCCTTCTTTTCTCCATCGTAGACACTGCCTCTTCCCCTATCTAGCCATCTCTTTTTCTCGTCAATTCTTCCCAACTCTCTCCTATTTTCTGCCACCCCTTCCCCAACCCTCTTTTGTCAATGCCACAACCCCTAACCCTACAAATCTCAAGTAAGAAAAAAATAGAGAAATTCAACAAAAGAGTGGAGAGATAATGGCAGCAAACCAGCATCAAACAAATTATCATTGTTCTAATACTGTCTTTTGAATTGGTGTACAATGTTCGAAAGTTGCAAAACGAACTTCAGTTGCGAATTCGGATGTTATAAACCGAACTTGGTTTGCAATCTAGGAGTGGTGAACGGTGGAAGAGGGCTATGGTTTTAGAAGAAGAAAATGGGAGAGGTGGTGGTTGTGCGCAAGGTAAAGGAGAAGATGATGGTTCTGGTTGGAGATGGAGGGGTTGCGGTGGTTCTAAGAAAATTGAAGAATGGTGGGGTGAAAAAGGGCGACGGGAATAAGAGTGATATTATTCGTGAAGTGGTTGTGGAGAAAGATCAGGAAAGTGAGAAGCTAGGAGATGGTTGACATTGTGCTGGGAGTGATAACGGCAAGGATACATTTTCGGTGAGGTAAGGGGTGGCTGTTAGGGTTTCAGGAAAAAAAGGAAGGTAATTTGGATATTTAATTGAGAGATATAATTGTAATTATATATATATATATATATATTTTTAAATGGTGTGTCTTGAGATGAAAGGTGGTGTATAAATAAAACGGTAATGTTGGGACCCCCAGCACCCCCACCTCCACGTGGGGGCTGCCAATGGCTGAAAACAAAAGAAAAAAAAAAAAAAAGGTTTTGGGCCAATCAAAAGGGACCCCAGCACCCCCACTGGGGGGTCTCATGCATTTTCCTAAATAAAAACACCCCATGGCTCCAGCTATCGCTCCCCAAGATTTGGATAAATTACACCTTTGGTCATTTTTTACTTTAGTCCTTACATTTTTTTTTTTTGAAAAAATTATTCATAAATTACTATTTTCAAGTTATTTTTTTATATTCTAATAAATTTTATAAGTGGCATAATTATTAAAATCTTTTTAATAATAATACTCATATTAACAGTGTAAATATTCCGTATGTGAACATTCACACTGTTAATGTAAATGTCAATATGAATATTCACATCGTAAAATATGAACGTTCATATTGTCCATATGAATATTCATATCGTAAAATATAAACGTTCACATTGCTAATGTGAATGTTCACACCATCAATGTGAATATTCATATAGTAAAATATGAACGTTTACATCACTAAGTTACTAATCGTTCAAAGAATATTTGTAAGAAAAAAATTATTCGTAAAATACTTTAAATATGAGAATTATAATTTGATGAATCAAATGTCTAAATAATAAAACTTATTGAAATATAAAGATATATTATGAACTAATTGAAATATAAATACTTGAAAAAAGATTTTCTTAATAAATCTCCCCTTTTTTTTTTGTTGTTGAAGTTATTACACACTAATATAAAAAATTTAAAATATATATACATGAAAAAAATTATAATTATAATTATTAATATGTATCAATTTTTTTTATTAATTTATAATTCTTTGTTTAAACCCATGTGATATTTCTTCAAAAAAATTGATCCTTTACTTTTCATGTTTCAAGACTATTTTAATTTATGTTTAAAGTTAATTTCTATCTAAAATTAGATAAAAAATAAATTATTAACAGTTGCGCAATATAAAAATCTTTTATTATTCATACAACACAAATTTAAACTCTACTAATACATTTTGTATATTATGTGACAATTAATGTTATATTTTTTGTATAATTTTAAATAAAAAATAATTTTAAAAAAAGAAGTGAAAACATGAATGATCAAAGTAAAGAAGGAAAAAAATACCATTAAAGATCAAAATGAAAAAATAATCAAGAGATTTCGGAAAGTTTGCAACAGAAAGGCATCGGAGGAAGTGCCTCAGAATTTCTCTGGGCTCAGCCCAATTTACGGGCCCGCCCAAATCTTGTATTGGCTATGGGCTTCATTTCAGGCCTCAACTTGCCTCTGGGATGAAGGACACTGGTCCAATCTGAAAACTAGGTTGCTTTCATTTATCAAAAAAGAGTTTTAAAAAAAAAATTACAAACACTTTGTAAGATCATAAAAAAAAATCATAATATAATATACTTTTTTTTTTTGGTTAGCGATGTGCAAGTTGGTTAACAAATTTATGAAAGATTTGTTCATTAACTATCCAATCAAAAGAAGAAATATTAAATACTCACAATTTAAATTCTATAATTCATTAATAATGATACTGCAACAATTTTGAATTTAGACAAATTAAAAATTCACACATAACTGATCATGTTATTTTGGATAAAATTGAGGGTTTTAATATTTTTCTTTTGAGAATTTACAATGTATTAACAAGTAAAGTAATGGAGGAATTTGTTTTTCAGCGAAACAATTTTTAACAAATTCATAAACATGAAGACCAATAATGTCCCAATAGATGTGATAAAACAAGGCTTGAAATCCATCCCTCCCAGGGACTTTAAAGGCACTAATGTGTTTCATAGCCTTCCAAATCTCACCATCAGATAAAGGCCTAATGAGGTCCAAGTTGTCCTCATGGTTGATTTTATATCTCACCAAGTTGGACCACTGAGCAAGAGAGACAGTTTGAGAATCACTAAATAGATCAACAAAGTAAGAATTGATGAGGTTTTTGAGTTGATCAACCTGGTCAACCCAAAAACCATTATCATCTTTAAGCATCTCAATCTTCCTTCTCCTCCTTTTATTCAGGGTAGTAAGGTGGAAATACTTAGTATTCCTCTCTCCTTGAGTAATTCAATTAGCTTGAGCTTTTTGGAACCACAATAGCTCTTTTTGATATAAGATTGTATTGTACTGATCAACCAAATCCAGCTCAAGGTCATGGATGTTATGAGAGTAATTGATGGCTTGAGATGCTTGTATGCCTTCAATACGCCTCTTCCTACGAAAAATGTTCCCAGACACCTCCTTGTTCCAAACACTAGCCTCTTGGCTAAGTGTTTGTAAGTTAGAACACAGAGAGTTGTGAGTTTTACTCTAGCAAACATCCACCACCTTCTTAAAATCCTTATGAGTGATCCAAGCAGCCAAAAATTTAAAGGGTTTACAAGTAGAAATGAATGGGGACTTACCTTCAGTGAACACTATCATGGGTGAGTGGTCTGAGTAGGTGCGAGGGAGGTTTCTCACAGCTCCATCTGGAAAAGGTAGTTCTCCATTCAGTGTTGCACATAACCCTGTCCAATTTTACCCTAGCGTTGGCCCAACCTTTCCTATTATTGGACCAGGTCAGTCTTGGTCCTGCACATCCTAGATCCATCAGCTTGCAGTTGTCAATTCTGTCATTGAACTTTCTACTCCTCCTCTGGTCTTGGCTTAAGGTCTGGTGGCTTATTCCATGGAAACTTCTCTTGTCATTAGAGGAGGCAAAATCATTAAAATCTCCAGTAACTAACCAGGGGTCAGTCGTGTGTTGAGCAATGGCCTCCAGTTGTTTCCAAAGTTCATCTCTCTTGACACAACTTGGGTTGGCATAGACAGCTGATAGCAGCCAATCGAGGTAATCTTGCCTTGAGATGGTCGCTGTAATTTGTTGCGAGCTAGCTTTTACCACCCTAACATTAACAACATTAGGGTTTCAGAGCATCCAAATTCCTCCACTTTGACCGGTAGGATCCACATGGCTTGAGGCTGTGAAGCCCATACAATTGAAGAACATTCCCATTTCTTTGAATTCCACTTTAGTTTCCATAAGTACCATCAGTTTTGGTCTGTGAATTTGGACTAACTCCCTCAGATTCCGTTTGAATCTATGGTTGTCTGCTCCTCTACAATTCTAAATGAGCAAATCCATTGATGGAATTTCTTGATCAGGTAGGGGGTCATGGCTGTCAATTCCCAGATAGCCCCGCATGGCTTTGTGGTTCTCTTCCAGTGTCTTGAGAGGTATCATTGAGATATAGTGCATGTCTTGTCTCGCTGCTATTTGCCTCAAAGGCACTACCCTCAGCTTTACTTCCTCGTTCCAACATACGGATGTGATGAGGTGAAACACTTCGTTTCCTGGGGACATGCTCACCATTACTCTGTTCTGCTCCAGATTATGCACCTCAGTCGAGGGGTTCTCTCCTACCTCCTCCATTTTTGTCCGGAGGGATTCTGGACTTGGGTTTTAAGGTTTCTATCCTGTTCTCTGTACTTACCAAGTCCTTACTTGGATTGGCTAGTTGAATAATGGCCTGGTGAGAAGTAACAACTGGCTGGTTGGTGGCTCTCTGCAGATTAGATATCTCACATTTCCCCATTTCTATTTTTTGATCACGTATCCTCCTGTCAGATACGTCTTTCTTCCCCAGGTTGTCTGCCTCACCTAGTTGCTCTTTAGCCATTTCAGTACTAGTACTTACTTTACTCTTTTCTATTGCTTTAGTCTGATTGCTTGTTGAGCCCACATGTCCATGGATTTTTCCTTTACCTTTCTCCTTGTTCGAATGGGCTTTAGTTCCATTTTTTCCTCCCTCCTCACTTTACACTGCAAACCGATTACTCTTTTGGGCCGCTAACTTAGCCCCCATTGGGCCTCTGTTTTTCCTTTTTTGATTCTGAACCATCATCCAAGGGCCAAAGTTCCTTGAGTTTGGGTTTGTCATTTCCTCTTCCTTGGGGCTTGGCCCGTTGGCTTCAAGAGCTTCAGTCATTTGGCGTCATTTCCTCCTGAGGTTAATAAAACTTTGATTGCTCTTATTTCAAAAACTGAAAACCCTGAGAGCATCAAGCATTTTAGACCTATAAGCCTTTGCAATGTGTCCTATAAAATTGTCTCCAAGATTATCGTGAGTAGAATTAGACCTCTTTTAAGTAATTGTGAGACCTAACCAAAGCAGTTTCATCCCTGGTCGTAATACTTGCGATAACATTATTATTTCTCAAGAGATCATTCATTTCTTGAGTCATAAGAGAGGTAAGAAATGGGGCATGATTTTTAAAATCGATTTGGAAAAAGCATATGATAATATTTCTTGGGATTTTTTAGAACAAACCTTGTCAGAATTTAACTTCGACAAAAACTTGGTTGATCTTATTATGAGCTGTGTCACTAGTGTCAGTACTGCTATTATTTGGGATGGTGAGCCTCTGGAGGAGTTTAAACCTCAGAGGGGCTTGAGACAGGGTGCTCCCCTATCTCTTTACCTGTTTGTTTTATGCATGGAGCGACTCTCTAATATGATCAGCCTCAAAGCTAATAACAAACAGTGGAAAGGTATTGAGGCTAGCAGAGGAGGTCCTAATATTACACACTTGTTCTTTGCTGATGACCTCATGCTGTTTGGCTAAGCTACCATGGCTACATGTAGTACTGTCATGAGAGTGATGGAGGAATTTTGTGATATTTCTGGGCTGAGAATTAATCTCAATAAGTCTAAACTTTATGTTTCTCCTAACCTTAACAGGAGGAAAACTAGAGATTTGAGCTCTATGTGTGGTATCTCGTTAACTAATGATTTGTGAAATATTTAGGTATTCCCCTAATTCATAATAGAGTTAGCAGAAGACACTTTAATGATATTATTGAGAGAATGCAGAAGAGATTAGCTGGTTGGAAAACTAATGTGCTATCCATGGCTGGTAGAGCAACACTGATTAAATCAGTTAGTGCTGTCATCCCTTCTTATACCATGCAAACTATGCTTATCCCAAAGGAAGTTAGCAATGTTATTGATAAGCTTAATAGGGACTTTCTCTGGGGTGACACCTTGGATAAGAGAAAAGTCCATCTTGTTAATGGGAATGTTGTATGTAAAGTGAAAAAGCAAGGGGGACTGGGAATTAAAGAGGCCAGGGTTTAAAACTTAGCCTTGCTTACAAAGTTGGGCTGGAATCTGGTTAGCAATAAGACAGGTCTGTGGTGTGAGGTACTTAGAAATAAGTACTTAAAAAACACACCCCACACCCCTTCAAGGGTAGAACAAAAGCAGGAAAGCATCTCATCTCTGGAGAGGGATAATGAGTACCAAACGCATTCTTCGGAAAGGGGTGAAATGGAAAATAGGTGATGGTACGACTGTGGGTGCATGGAAAGATTGGTGGTGTGGAGACAAACCTTTTGAGGATCTTGTCCCACACCAGAATCTGAATTTGCATAATAATGAGCTAAATGGCTTACATGTGAAAGACTTGATAAGCGAGGCTGGTAATTGGGATGAGAGTGGGATTAAAACTTTATTTCCAGCTCCCATCTCTGTCACGACCTGAATCCGCCCCTATGGGTTTAGCATCGTAACGGGCCAGTAATCCTTGGATTACCAAAGGCCTCTTGACAGATTAACATATAGTTAGGGGCTGCGGAAGCAAATATACAAAATATACGAGGTCCAATGAACGGTGATGACATACATGGGGCAAAATAGCTTAAAACTTTTATAGACCTATGAGTGAAGTCAAAAGGTATAATATTTACATATCACACTTAGGCGTACATGCCAAAAATCTTGCCCACAACTTAACACACAAACATGGTCTAATATAATTATAAAAACAGCCACAAAACTTGACTTCATCCGGAACCTCCTCAGGAGGCGCAAAGGTTGGCTGACAAAAACTGGATATAGGCCGTCAACTCTAGGCCTGGTCACGTGCTTGCTCACTTACATACATAAGATAAATAGTGAGCGGAAGCCCAGTGAATAATAACAGAGTAAAGATTTTACTGAATGACGTCCATACAGAAACAAAGTCTTGTACATAATCGGATGTCATAACAGAGTAAATTCATTGGCGTGGTTACATTTGTATTCAGAACTTAAACATTTATCATATCATAGTACGTGGCACATCTATTAGTATTAACAAATCCGATGACCTACAAGGGACTGCCATGAAGGCTTTCTGATAACTCACGTGCACAAAGACGTTTCCGATGAACCATAAACGGACCTGATAACCCATAAAGGGAAGCATGTCATATGATGCTAAGGATGTCACGAATAACTTTCAGAATTTTGGACAATCATTCATTCATTCAAAACATACCATTTCAGAAACTAATCATTACATGTCATAGTGTTAAGAAAATATGTAACATTGAACACAACTTTACAAAGTTATGACTCACAAATAACTGGTAGCTTCGAATAGACGGCGAAATGGGCAATTCACCTATCCTAAGGCGCGTGACCTATATAACATAGCAGATTCATACATTGAATACATACGCTCTGATTGTACATAACTTATTTCATTTGTTCTTAGTGTGTTTCTAGCATTTAACCTCATATGGGGTCTTAAACATGGCCGAGGAGTGTCTAGGATGGAATGAGGATGCTAGAATGTAATTGAAAATATTTTTCAAATTTTGCTGAAAACAGAGTCCACGCTCGAGCGGACATGCAAAAAGTGAGGCTTCGCTCGAGCGGACTGTAAACTTTGAAAAAGTACTGGTTGCTTGCTTTTCACGCTCGACGGATGCTCGATCTCCACCCGAGCGTGAGACTTAGACCCTCGCTCGAGTGTGACTTCTGTCGCTCGAGCGTACTGCAAAACATGCGAACTTCTGGGTACATGCATTTCACGCTCGAGCGGGAATCAGGTCGCTCGAGCGGAAGTGCTCGCACTCAGAGTGCTCCTTCGAGTGTGAAATCCCACGCTCGAGCGTGGATGCAAATTCTGAAATTTCCAAATTTGATCTTCAAGCTCAAACTCAATCTTTAAAGCATCAAACTCAATTTTTCTAGGCCAAAACTTGAGGAAATGCATGAAAACCCTTGAAACAACATGAATTAAAGATCTTTTCAAGAAATCATGGTCCAATGGCTTGCCAATTATGCAAAAATCAACTAAAAGTTTGTGAATGATCCAAGAACATGGCATGCATGAATTTCTTTGGCCTTAAGCTTTTCAAAACATGATCAAATGCTACAAAAAAACTTGAAGCTTGATGACTCCCCAGAATTAAAGTGAATTCAAGACATGCATGAGGGGATTCTTGAAAGGCATACTTAAAACATAGGAATTTATACATGCATGTATAGAATGATTTGACTTCCTTCATTCCTAGCTCAAATCCTACATTAATCAACTTAAACCTCTGGAACTCATGTCCTACACATCATGATTGTACATTCCAAGTGTTGAATTCTTACCTAGGCTTGTCAAGGTGAGATCTAGAAACTTGATTCTTGAATCTCTAAGTTCAATTCTTTCTCTTCTTAGCAATTTCCTTGGTTGAGCATAATTTTGATCTCACTTTTCCTTCCCTCTCTCTCTCTCCTACGTTTTTTGCTTGTAGGCCTAAGAGTGTGTGTTGAATGAAGGAAAGAAAAGATGAGTGGAGGATATAGGTGCCTTATATAGGCTTGATTAAGAGTTGGTTAATTAATTGACATTAATTATTCTAATTTAATCGTTCTGAATCGAATTTCAATTAAGCCTACCATAAAATTCTAAAAATTTTAATTAACACATAAATTAGGTCAATTCTTGAATCGGATGCCGATAAGGCTATCATTTCGCAACCCGAAACGAAACAAGAACAGATCTTTCTACACTGAACAGATATAAAGACAAAATAATGCAATGCATATGTAATTAACTCAGGATTTCTTCTTAATTACTTGTTAGGCACACTTAAGCATGAATTAAAGCTAATCATGGGTTGGGGTTGTTACAATCTCTGAGCTTATACTGGGTCAGTCCTCTTCTAATGTTTCTGATATGGACACTCCTCTATGAAAAGGCATTCCTGATGGTGCTTTCTCTGTTTCATCTGTATGTGTTAGGGGTGGGCATGGGTCGGTTGCGGCCACGGAACTTTCAATCTGCCATTCGTCCGCCAGATTGGCGGATTGGAGAAAATCAATTTGCATCCGTCCGCCAATTCGGCGGATGTGGATTGAGCAAATTAGCGGTTTGGCGGATGGATACGAATCAGTTTGGAGGTTTAAAATTTTATAAATTTTCAACATAATTCAACTTGTGCACTTCCTCAAAAAAAAAAAAAGTATTGCAGTCAATGACTTAAAAAAATATTACAATCACTGCATGTCTCATTCAAAATAAGAAAGTTTGAAACTTTAGAATATCACAATCACTGCATGTCTCATCCACATAATACAATCACAGTATGCCTCATCCACATAAAGTATTACAATATGTGGTTCTTAAAATATAAAAACAATTCAAACCACCAAAACCATGAACAGAGCAGTAGTAGATATTGTATATCTTTGTATTGTTACATCTATATCTGTTTTTGAAAATAAAAACCAACCAACATATACCATATTTTCTATTTATTATTTTTAGAGATAGATTTAAAAACAAAAAAATATAGATAAATAATACGTTTATTTTTTTCAATTCAAAAAAGATATTCAAGTTGAATTTTTTTTTTCAATAGAATATTTAAACTCTTTTTTAATTGAAAACACAAACAGAATATTTAAACAAACTGAAAACACAAAGTCTTATAATTACTAGGGGTGCTCGCGGTTTAGCGGTTTGGTTGCGGCCAAAGGAATCTCAAATCCGCCATCCGTCCGCCAGATTGGCGGATTAGAAAAAATCAATCTATAACCGTCCGCTCGTCATCACACATCCGTCCAAAATGCGACGAATCGGATCGATTTGGTCAGTTTTGACGGATCGGTATATTCGTTGCTCACCCCTAGTATATGTGTATCTCCAAGGCACATATGAAATAGAGGAAGACTGAAATTGGATATGGAAACTTAGACTTCCTCAGAAATTGAAGACCTTTCTATGGACTGTGTCCTATGAGAAGTTGTTTACCAACTATATGAGGGTGAAAGGGGCCTAACTAATGATTCCACGTGTCCTCACTGTAGTGGAATTGAGGACCTTAACCATCTTTTCAGGGAGTGTTATAAGGCTAAGGATGTGTGGTTTAAACTCTTTGATAAAACCTGGTTTTTCAGTCTCATGCGAAAACCTTGGGAAGATTGGCTTAAGAGTAATTCTAGAAGTACTAATAATTTTTCTGGAGACATCTCTTGGTATACTATCTTCATAGTGGCCCTTTGGAAAATTTAGAAAAATAGAAACTGTGTTGTGTTTGATAACAAAAATACTAGTACCCAAGAAAGCCTCAAATTCATTTTAGATTACTCTAGAGAGATTAACCAAGCTTTTCTTAATTTAATTATTTTGCCTAGGAAAGCTTATAGACTAATTCAGTGGGAATTACTAACTGCAAGGCAAATCAAGATGAATATTGATGGCTGTAGGCGAGTTGGAGGAGAAGGAGGATTTGGTGGACTGCTTAGAGATGAGCGAGGAGCTTGGGTGTGTGGATTCTACGGAAAAATGCAGATGGGAACCAGTCTTGAAGCTAAGCTGTGGGCCTTGTATAAAGGACTGACTGTTCTTCTTCAAAAAGTCATCAACAATGTGCTCATCGAAACGGATACGGCCCAGGTGGTGAAGCTACTAGAGGACCAAATTGCAAGCAATTGCCCATTCAAAAACTTGGTGGAGGATGCCAAAATACTCTTCAACAGTTGCGACTGCACCATTTAGAAACAAGGGAACTTGTGTGCGAATGCCTTAGCCAAGCTGGGTGTAGACCAACCAGAGGAAATGCTGGTGGTGAATGAACCACCAGCTGAATTGAGAAGCTACCTGTTGACAGACCTGATAGGAATTTCAAGGGAAAGGGCTTAGCCTTTCCTCTATTTTTTTCTTTCCTATGTAACCAAAAAAAAAAAGAGTAAAATAATGCTATACTGACACAAAAATATATATATTAAAAATCTGGACCCAGATGATGTAGTAGCATTGGATCTTATTATTTTAAAAATAAATCTCCATCGATGTAGCCTGTATTATGAAAAATCGTTGCATCATTTTGATATAAAAATTTGTATGGACTTTTTATTTAGGGTCTAGTTTGTCTCTAGTTGGAAATCAAGATTAGAATTTTCTAGTCCTCATCGTGAGTCCGCTTTTGAGCCCCGCTTCGATAATTCGACCGTTCATATTTTAGATTTTGTTGATTATATCATCTATGTAAAAAATCAAATCAACCAAATAACAGAAATCACATTTTTGAATCAACTTTATATGAATCGTTTATTTTTTAATACAAAACTGATTCGAACATGTGATTACCGTTATCCAATCAATTTTATTTTTTACACGGATGATTCACTCGACGAATTCTAAAATATGAACGATTTAGATCATTGAAGCGGAGCACAAAATTGAGCCTATGATACACACTATATGGGTTCAGTCTTGATCTCCAACCAGAGACACGTTGAACCCTTTTGTTTATAAAGCATTTTCCTAACAAGTATTCTAAGGGCACATGACCCCCTCAAAAAAAAATATTAGAGCAACACCAATATTAATTTTTATTTTTCACTAGGTAAAGTATGAAATGATATACTATTTATTTTGCCTAACTAATTATTCATCAAAGATTCCCGCATTTTTCTGAACGAGCGCGGGTAAAGAAGCTAGTCCAGGACTATAGGTTTAGGGTAGCCATTTGGAATATAGGAACCTTAACTGGTAAGGCAATGGAATTGGTAGATGTTATGATTAGGAGGAGAGTTAGCATAGCTTGTGTACAAGAAACTAAGTGGACGGCTGAGAATGTTAGGGAAATTGAGAATACCGGTTTTAAACTGTATTATATAGTGGTAAGTATAGACGCAATAATGGGGTAGGAATCATAATTGCCAAGGGTCTTGTGGAGAGTGTATTGGCGGTTATTAGAAAAGGGGATAAGATTATATTAGTTAAACTAGTTATTAGAAGGAATATAGTGAACGTTATTAGTGCATATGCCCCTCAAGTAGAATTAGATGATCAAACTAAGAGGAATTTTTGGGAGCAAATAGATGAGATCTTACAGGAGATACCCATAGGAGAGAACCTAGTTATAGGTGGAGATTTTAATGGCCATGTAGGCATAAATAAACTAGGCTGTGAAAGGGTGCATGGTGGATACGGTTTTGGTGACAGAAATGAGGCTGGAGAGAGTATCTTAGATTTTGCTTTGGCTTTTGACTTGTTGGTGGCCAATATTATGTATAAGAAGAGGGAGGAACATTTGATAACCTTTAAGAGTAGGTCAGTTAAGAGCCAAATAGATTACTTCTTAGTGAGAAAAGTGAACCACCTAAAATGCAATGATTATAAGGTGATTCCTAGAGAGAGCTTGACCTCTTAACATAGGATTTTGGTACTAGATTTATATTTTAAAGGGCAATACCAAGCTAAGAAGGATGGTGGGCGTTGTAGAATGAGATGGTTGGATCTAAAATAGGATAAACTAGCAATATTTAAGAATAGAATGGATAAGGAATGTACTTGGGACTTGGAAGATGATGCTAACACTATGTGGAACTCGATGGCCAATTGTTTGAGGAGAATCTCAAGGGAAGTGATTGGAGCGTCGGAAGGAACGAGACCCAGCTTTAAGGAAACTTGGTGGTAAAGGGAAATGGTTCAAGCGGTAGTTAAGACAAAAAAAGAGTGCTTTAAAAAGTAGCAGAAGGATAATGTTAAACAGGAAAGCAACCCAAGATGGGGGTGAATTGGGTAATTAAAAAATTTGGCCAGAAAATAGGTTTCAAAAGACTAAGTGATTAAATGTAGCAGACAATCAATAAATACACAGAAAATAAAAGGAAAAGAAAGAAGAGCTCAACACAAGGATTTATAGTGGTTCGGCTCAGCGGCCTATGTCCACTCCTTAAGAGACCTCGTTGAGAATTTCTTCACTAAGAATCAATGCACCACCAAGCTTCACCTCGCTTGAGGATTTTTATAAAGGACTTACTTTAATCTATTGAGGACTTCTCAACTAAATGCCTCACTTTATAAGTGTTTCATTCAGAAAATAAGGAACAAGAGAAAGAGGTTCAACTGTCATCTTTTATAAATATTCTCTCTCAAAAGATGGATATGAAAGTGTAAGCTCACAGGTAATTTAAGACTTACTCAGATGCAAAATGGAAGTACAATGGAGTATATTAAAAGCTCTTGATTGCTCTAGCTTTGTTGCATTGAAGAAGTGTATTTTTCCGAACAAGGAGAGCTTCTTCTTTATAGCATTAATGGCTTCTGGCTGTTGGAGAGAGGCAGAGACACATATTCTAGCCCTTGGAGCAAATCATGGAAAATATCTTCCAGTTGTGTTTGATCAGGGTATGGTGTATACAGACTGTAGACAGGTCTTGGGAGAAGAAGGATCATTAAATGTATAAGCTTTTCATTCAATACTCTCCTTTATAGGTCAATTTCTTGGAGAGGATATGGTGCTAGAAGATCTGCTCAGAGGTCTGAAAAGATGACATACTCTGCACATAATTCTGAAAAAGTGGCTAAGAAAAGGGCTGTGTTAGTCCAGATCTGATTTGGTAGGTGGGATTTTTTAAACCCAGATTTTGCAAGTGTCGACCCCTGTAGATTGGGTGTTAACCCTTCGCTTTATTTTCTTCTTTGAGTTGAGTTCCAAGTGTTCCTGGTGTCGACCCTTATCATTCTTGGTTTCGACCCTTGCAGCTGGATTGCATTCTGAAATTTAGTGTTGACCCTTGCTGCTGGATTGCACATTGAAATTTAGTGTTGACCTTTTTTGTTCTTGGTGTCGACCTTTGCTGCTTGATTGTACACTGAAATTTAGTGTCGGCCCTTACTATCTTGATGTCGACCCTTGCTTCTGGAACACTTAGACGTTTTGAGCTTTATTGTTGACCCTTGCTATTTTGGTGTCGACCCTTAGACCTGTTTCAAACATAAATAGAATTTTGCAAACAAGTGCTAATCTTTTGTTTTGAGGAGCTAAAAATCATTGAAAAAAATCACTCTAGAATCATATATCTTCTAGAACTATTAAAGCACAATTTGAATATTATTATTTTGAAAACTTTGAATAATAAAATGAATTCTAAATATTTGTCAATAATCAAAATCAATAAGAATTTAAATTTGAATAACCTTAGGGCTAATAGATAGAACTGAGGAAAATCTTAAGAGCTATAGATTGGCTAATAAGGAGGTCAAGAAAGTAGTGAAAAAGGCAAAGTTGAAAACTTGTGATGACCTATACACTAGACTAGATAGTAAGGAGGGAGAGAAGAGTGTATACAAACTTGTTAAGATACGGGAGAGGAAAGCAAGAGATTTTAATCAAGTTAAGTGCATCAAGAGTGAGGATTCTAAGGTATTGGTGAAGGATAAAGAGATTAAGGAAAGATGGAAGAACTATTTTGTGAAACTATTAAATGAGGAATATAGAGGTAGGTCAATAGGTAAAGAAATAACCAGTAATATGATAAGCCAAGACTATAGGTTCTATCGCAGGGTTACGACTTTTGAAGTAGAGATTGCACTTAAGAAGATGAAATCAAATAAGGCTTTAGGACCCGATGGTGTCCCTATTGAAGTTTGGAAGTGTTTAGATAAAAATGGGGTTGCTTGGTTGATTAGGTTGTTTAGCAAAATTTTGTAGACTAGGAACATGACAGATGAGTAGAGGGAGAGTATTTTAGTGCCAATCTATAAGAATAAATGAGATGTTCAGAATTGCAACAACTATAGAGGAATCAAGCTAATGTGTCATATAATAAAAGTGTGAGAGAGGGTGATGAAACGCTGATTGCGAGATATAACAGACGTGTTAGAGAATCAATTTGGGTTTATGCCTGGCAGTTCAACAATGAGAGTGATCTATCATTTGAGGAGAGTAATAGAAAAGAACAAAGAAAAGAAAAGAAAAGAGACATTCATGGTGTTTATCGACCTTGAGAAAGTATATGATAGAGTGCTTCGGGATATAATATGGTGGATGTTAGAGAAAAAAGGGGTTACAAAAGATTACATTGATGTAATTAGGGACATGTATGAAAGGGTGGTGACCACTATTAGATCGCTGGCTGGAGAGACAAATGAATTTTCTATCACTGTAGGGTTACACCAAGGATCTACTTTAAGTCCTTATCTTTTTGCTTTAGTTATGGATAAGTTGACGAGAAATATTCAGGATGTCGTGCCATGGTGTATGCTGTTTGTAGACAATATCGTGCTAGCGGATACGGCTAGAGAAGGAGTTAACACAAAGTTGGAGATTTTGAGAAAAACACTTGAATTTAAAGGATTCTGGATAAGCAGAACTCAGATAGAGTACATGGAGTGTAAATTTAGTAACAATAATAATGAAAGCAGAGGAGAAGAGAAGATTGAAAATCAATAACTTTCTAAGAGTGAACATTTTCATTATTTAGGGTCGATTATCACAATAGTGGGAGAGATTGATGCGGATGTGGCCTATAGGATTAAGGCGGAATGGTGTAAGTGGAGAGGTGCGTCTAGGGTACTGTGCGATAAACGAATACCCATTAGACTAAAAGGTAAATTCTAAAGAATGACTATTAGACCAGCGATGTTGTATGGGACGAAGTGTTGGGCAACTAAGAAACAATATGTAGATAAGATAAGTGTGGCTGAGATGAGAATGCTAAGATGGATGTGTGGCAAGACTAGACAAGACAAGACAGAATTAGGAATAAGTTTATTCGGGAATGGGTAGGAATATCATCGATAGAAGATAAGTTGAGAGAGAATAGATTGAGATAGTTTGGTCATATTCAACGGAGACCAACAGCGGCAATAGTGAAAAAATGCGATGCAGTGACGGTAGATGGAAGTGTTAGGGAACCAGGAAGGTCTGGATTAACGTTGGCTAGCGTTGTAAATAGAGATATGAATATACTTAATTTGACTAACAAAATGGCCTTTGATAGAGCCACATGAAGAACAAGGATTCATGTAGTCGACCCCATTTAATGAGACTTAAGGCTTGGTTTGATTTGGTAAAAAAAATATGACAACATCAGTTTTTCATCCATACAACTAATGAATTATTGATAAAATTATAATTAAGTATTATGTGAACTAAATTTTTAAAAAAATTAATGTAATTATGTTTGTGAAAATTATGTCAAATTTTACTATATATATTTTTAAAATTTGAGTAAATTACAGTTTTACCCCCTAAACTATATGCGCTTTTTCTATTTGGTCCCTTAACAATTGTTTGTGTTTCTTTAGTCCTTAAACTTTAATAATTTGTGTCTTTCAAGTCCAATTTGTGTCTGCCATTCAAATAATTAACGGAATAGTGTTACACGTGCATTCTATGTGATACTGTGGTCCCATGCATTTGCATATGTTCCTCAATTTTTTGTTTTTTAATGTTGTAGTGGTCCAATGTCCATGCAGGCATCAATGCCGATCACTTTACCATTAAAGTGAATCATGGTGGTCAATTTAGGACAGAAAATGGAAAAAGGTCTTATGTTGGGGGCCAAGTAGATTATATTGACTATAATGATAGGGACAGGATGTCATTGCTATCATTGGTTGAACGTGCCCAAATTGTAGGATATAGTGATTTGTTGGATTTCATTACAGAGTCAGTGAGAATCAGAACATGGATGAAGGATTTAGATTTATTAGTTCTGATGAGGATGTGTATGAAATGATGAAATTTATAGTGGCAGGTGTATTGGAACTTTACATTGAGGAACCTGTCCCTGTTCCACAAAGTTTTGATGAATATTTCCAAGATGTCAATGTAGAGGAATGAGGCTGGGAATACAACACAACAGAAGGGAGTATTTATGAACCCAATGTTGATAGGGATGATCATAGTTCAAATTCTACTTCAGGGGCTGAATATGAAGTATTTGTTGACAGTGATTACAGCTTGAATAAGGAGCCAATGGAAGGAGTGGACCAATATGCAAGTAAACCACCAGAAAATAGTCATGTTCAAGATTTTTTAGAACCAGAAAGTGAGGAATGAGATTCCTCAAATGGGTTTGCTAGCCTTGAAGAATCAGAAGATGGGAATGATGGGTTGCCAAGGACCAAGTACAAAGAGTTCAAATCTGTTTCTTGAAAAGAGAACCCTATTTTTGAGTTAGGAATGATTTTGAAAAGTAGGGCTCAGTTTGCTGAAGCTATCAAGCATCATGCCATTCTCAATGGTAAAGACATTAGGTTTAAAAAGAATGAGGGGTGTAGAGTTAGAGCAAATTGTAGAGAAGGATGCCCTTGGACTATTTTTGTATCTCTGAGAAGTGGATACAAGAAAACACTTCAAGTAAAGACATACAACCCTAAACACACTTGTGGTAGGGTTTTGGTAAATAGGCTAGTCAATTCAAGTTGGTTGGGAATGGTCTATTTGGATGAATTTAGAATAAATCCAACATGCTCTGTTTCTGAACTCATAAAAATGGTAAGGAAAGATTTTAACATTAAGGTTACCCCTAGTCAACTTTACAGAGCAAGAAGGAAGGCTCTGAGGAAGTGTTAGTGAACAATTTGCAAAGTTGTGGGAGGACCAACCCAGGAAGTAGTGTGTACTTGCACTTTAAACCTGATGGGGATGGAAACCCAACTAATGTATTTAAGAGATTCTATGTTTGTTGGTATGCATTGAAGAAGGGGTTTATTGAGGGTTGCAGGCCTATAATTGGTGTTGATGGTTATCATTTGAAATGTGGTATTGGTGGCCAGTTGCTCACTGCAGTTGGACTGGATGGAAATAACCAAACATATCTTGTGGCTTATGCAATGGTGGAGATTGAAAACACCAACAACTGGACCTGGTTTCTACAATATTTGATGGCTGATCTTGGAATATCCAATGATCCAAAATGGACCATAATCTCTAATTTGTTTGTGGCTTATGTGCAAAATGGACCATAATCTCTAATCTATTTGTGGCTTATGTTGTTTTTGTTTGTCTGACATGTCTATTTGGATGATTGTAGGGTTTGGAGAGAGCAATTGCTAATTTGCTTCCAGCAGCTGAACATAGGCATTGTATAAGACATTTACACAACAATTTCAAGAAAAATGGTTTTGGAGGTCAAAACTTAAAGGATGTTATGGAGGTTAGCTAGAGCAACTTATGTGGGTAGGTTCAATGTTGAAATACAAGAATTGAAGAGGGAGAACAATTTGGCATATGGCTGGTTGGCTACCAAGGATCCAGTCCATTGGACCAGGTCCCACTTTGGTACCAGTGCAAAATGTGACATCCTGTTAAACAACCTATGTGAGTCTTTTAATGCTTCCATTGTATTAGCTAGGGACAAGCCAATTTTGACTTGTTTAAAGATAATTAGAATGTATTTGATGGAAAGGTTAGTTAAGAGAAGAGAGTATGCACAAAAGTGGCAAGATAACATAGGCCCTAAGATACAGAAGGTATTGGAGAAAAATAAGACAAATGTAGCTGCATATATTCCAGCATTGGCAGGAGATAAAAAATTTGAAATAAGAGGAATGTATGGTGATCAGTTTATAGTGGACCTTAAGGAGGAGACATGTTCCTGCAGAAGATGGGAGTTAACAGGAATCCTTTGTGCACATGCAATATCTATCATTTAGACATCGATGGAACAACCTGAGGACTATGTCCATTACTGTTACAAAAAAGATACATTTCTGAAGGCTTATACACAGATGATGTGCCCAATGAATGGTGCTGAGATATGAGAGCAATTAGGGAAAGAACTAGTGCTTCCCCCAGAATACCTTAAGCAACCTAGAAGGTCAAGGAAGGCAAGAAGAAGGGAACCAGATGAGGGACCTAAAAAGAATATGAGTTGCAAAAAATGTGGACAGAAGGGCCACAACACTAGGACTTGCAAATTAGAGCTTCAACTCTCTGTAAGTAAAGCCCACAACATTTGTTTGTTTTCATTTATTTGGTGATCACTAACTATGATACATCTTGTGCTTTGCAGCAGGATAATACAACAGCAGGTGAAAGTGATGTTGGAACTTTTACAAGGCAAGAGCCAATGCCAAGGAGGCCACCATCTGCTGCTGTTGCCAAATTTTCAAGTTAAGGGTCAATGCTAAGGAGGCCACCATCTGCTGCTGCTGCAACTTTTGCAAGTCAACCTCCAATGCCTATAAGACCAACACCACCTGTTGCTGCAACCTCTATCACTCAAGCCTCAAGACTGACAAAGGCAGCAACAGCCAAATGAGGCACATCCAAGAAGAGAGGGTCAACACAGTAGTATTTAGAAATGCTGGATTATTTTTTGTGTTTGTAATGACAATGAACTTCATGTCAACTATTTAGTAATGTAGGCTTGCTTTTTGTGTTTGTAATGACAATGAAGTTAAAACTTTTATGAATGGAAATGGTGATGATGTTTATCTTTAAATTGAGGGAGGAGGGGTTGAACTGTTTTTGTATGTGTGTGTGTGTTTTGTTGGTAAACACAATCAACCATTATAGAAGATTTGGGCACACAATTTTTCATACAAAACCTTCCATTCATTACATATCCAACAACTTACATAACAAACATATTACATAGGAAACCTAGAGTATCTTCTACAACAACAATACTAAGATGATAAGCCAAGTGTTGGCTTTTTGGCTTTCGAAGGTTATTATTGTGATTGCGAGCGTGCCAGCAAGGATCAATTTAGTCCTTACAGAAATTTAATTGCCAACCAATTATCAGACGATTGTGTTTTAGTTCTCTCAGCCTCAATGAAGATGACTTTTACTGGTGGCTTGATTTAGCAGAATTTAAACAGAATACCAATCAAATAAAGAAAATCTGAAGCATTTCACTAGAATGAAAAACTTACAATGATTTGAAGTGACAATCTATGTGAAACTACTCCTATGAATGAAAATGCAGTGCAGAATTTGAAGTACTGGAATGTAAAGAACATGGTATGTAAAAGTAAAGTAGAATAAGACTAGTTTTTTAGATCTAAGTCCGGGGGCTTTTTCCAGGGCCTTCTCTGCTATTTATACTGCTCAAAGACGACAGTCGAACTGTATTTCCAACCGTCGAATTGCTCCCCCATGATCGCTGGTTATGTAGCCTTAAGATTAGTTCCACTATGCCATCATTTGCAATTAAGCTTCCCTCATAAATTTGAATTTAAATAAGAGTAACCGCTGATGCCACATCACCTTGCATCTCTTTGTTGATCCACTGCTACTCAGATCTCATAACAACCAATATCAACTGCCACGTGTATGATCAGGATCGAAGACTTGAATGGTCTCCCCATATTACCCTTACTTTGTCACGCGTCGAATTGTAACTGGCTTGTACGAAATATGCAGCCAACATTACCCCCCGCACTAATATACCCAAGACTTGGTGATATTAGTGGATCAGGGTCTTTTTCCCACGTCTTAGAACGTGCATGGGTTTTGCATCTTCCCAGAAATGCAACTGTCACTCACCATCTGTATTAAACTCTCGTTTAATCCTTTGAACACTTCCACCGTCTTAGCATTCGAACAGACTGATACATTTCATGGCCGAATTAGTTTTTTCCTCCAACGATCGAGCACACGAAGAGTCATATGTCGATGTTGTTCCTCCTCGAAAGAACGTCCATGCATTTATTAGCCACCTTTACCCACCTTTCTATATTCAGGTCATGGATGCCTTTGCAAATTATCAATCCTTGGACTTTGAACATATTGCCCTTAATCCTTCGATCCAGAAACTCACAAATATGGACATGGAAGGTTCTTCTTTTGTCTCACCCTTGGACTACGAACAAATAGCTCTCAATCCTTTAATTCAGAAAGTTGCAAATATGGACATGGGAAATTCTTCTTCACAATCCTCCGCATGGGACAAGGTTGCGACTTCGTCCTCTTCTGGTGTTTCCGACTGGACAAGTTAGTCAAAGCCTGAGTCTTGTGATTTGAGGGAACGAATTAACCATCACTTTGTCGAATTTAATGACCCTTTGGAGTTCCCTTCTTATGCACGAAGCTCGGTGGTCTATCCTTACGTGCCCATTGACCATCGACGCAGTTTGGAGGAGAATCTACTTGTGGCATGGTATAGATCCTTTATGCCTACAAAGATAGTGCACGCCACCCGACGCCTAGAAGAGGCACAAGGGTACAATTCAACATTCTTAGCCCAGAAGGCGAAGATTTGTTCTTCTGACTGGCTTGATTATATTAATGCCCTTGTTCCTTCTACCCTTGTTCCACCTCCTAAAATAGAAGCATCCACACCTTCTCCCCTGCCCAATCCTTGTTGGATAGAGAGATTGAGGCTTGCCCTCTTTGTAGATAAGATCTTTCCACCTTACAAGCCTCCACCTTCCCCCACTCCTACTGAACGGAAACAAGCTCTACTTCTGCTCGCGGCTTTCTCTCATTTGCCCTTCAATGTTCTTGAGGATGAGGTTCCTCTCAAGAACCTTTGATGGGCTTGTGATATTCTGACTCGGGGTCATGTTCTCAATCTCCTTGCCCAAGCAGAACTTTACATGTTTTTGGACCAGCTTTCGTTGCTTCTCCATTGGCATCGGACCTCTATGGCCACTACACGATCTTTAGACCAACTTTCGTCCCTTCGAATTCACGCCCAGTACGAAGCAGAGAACTTCATTGAAATGATTTTAAGAACAAAGATTCTGCGTACTGGGATGACTTAGAGATGGACGAATTGGAACAAGGATTGAGAGAAACAGCTTTCGAAATAAAGGCTGAAGAACTCTTTTACGAAGTGAGAGCTCATCAACTCATGCAGCCAATGTTAGAAGAAATAGAGGACAGAATAAAGAAAGAACATAAATTCATTGATTATAGTTGGACTAAATTTCATGATCTTGTTATTTATTCCATTCCTTATTTTTATGAACTTGAGTTTGTACCCAAATAGGGTCATTCGATGTAACTGCTTTTGCTTTAATACAAGACTTCTCTTTGTTTAATATAGTTTGATCTTGTCTCTATTTGTCTTTAAAAGCAATTTCAGAGCTTCGAACTAAACAATCTTTTCCTTCGAACCTGGATTCGATCGTTTAAAATGAACACGACTATGAACTTTTCCAATTTAGGGAATGCAGATTGATCAGTTCTAAATTGCTCTTTTCGTTTTGAACAACAGTCCATATTTTCAAAAATATGGAAGCTCCTTTTGAGGGCTGCACTGTTTTAGTTAAAAAAGTCAACTTTTCTGAATATATATATAAACCAACTATGGGTTTCGATGTTTCGAATGCCGATTTCCCTTCCCAAGGAATTTCTAATTTTGCTTCGAAGAACATCACTGTCATTGAGAAACCTAAAACAGGTCTTTAGTCCTTTTGAAGTAAACGAATACTTGAGCATTCTTGTATCCATTGAGTACGGAATGCGCTTCGAAGCCGGCTCTTAGTTTCGAAGCCATTGTTATTGGACTTTTGGCACCAAAATCTAGTGTGTTATGTTTTGAACACCAATTTCCATCCTCACGGGGTCTCAAGTTTCACTTCGGAGGTCATCGTTTTCTTTAAGAAGCCCAAAAACAGGTCTTTAATCCCCTTCTAAGTAAATGACTATTTGAGTATTCTTACATTCTTAAGCATGGAATGTGCATCGAAGCTGGCTTCTTAGTTTCGAAGCCGCTGTTATTTGACTTTTGGCGCCAAAATCTGGCTTCGAAGCCAAACATTCTACTTCAAAGCTGGTATCAACATCTGGGATATGTTTTTTCCCTCCAACAGTATCAATATTGAAGGAAATTCTTCGTATTTGTACTTTTAGTACTTAACGAATTTACGCGATATATCTTTTAGATATAAAGGCTTTTGAAATCCTTTTATTCCACATTCTGAAATCACTTGCTCGCTCAACATACAAAACCCTTCACCTCTATTCGTCTCCCACTTCTTTCTACTCCCTTTTCCAGCTTCGTCCCTTGAGAAAGCGTTTTATCAATGGCTTCCCCCTCATTGAAAGTGCCAGTTGTAGAGCATGCGAGCCCATCTGTAGCCCTGAAAAGGCTTATTGATGCAGAATGTGAAAAGTACAAAGCTGGGGAGAAAAGTGCCATTGACGGACACATCTTCATTCGTCGTCGTCATGTGCAACAAGACTATGTGCTTGGTCCCATATTAAAGGAGATTCCTATTGAGCTTCCAGCTCTATACCCTTGTCTGGAAGACCATTGTCTCCTTTACGAAGGTGGCCTTGACTGGAGGAACTGGAAGACGAATCGCCCCCACCGATGCTGGCCCACGGTGAGACCAGAGTGGCAAGAATGGTATGATCGAGTTATCCCTAGTAGGACCTTGGACCTTCAAGAACTCTGTCTCCTCGACGCCCTTCGATTATCCAGATTAACCATTTCAGAGGACCCTTTTTTAGTTCCTGCTGCTCTGTGCTTTTGGAATTCTATTTTTAATTTCTTCCAATTCAGATGTGGGATGATGGCCCCTACTGTTCTTGACATTTGCCATCTTTTAGGATTATCTTCCATTGGAACTCTCATTGGACCAGATTATCCTGACCTAGCAGTCCCTTTTTCCCTCCCCTCTCTTAACTCATCCTATAGTGACTTTGTCAAGGCTGAGAATAGAAGGGAGGGTCTTGTGATCGATAGGGAATTCTTTTCTTTCTTATTATATTGGCTTTGCAAGTTCCTTTTCTGCACTTCTTCTCAAAGAATTATGCCTGAATTTGTCTCTCTTGCCAAAGCCCTTATTTTACAGAAGATGGTGGCTTTAGCCCTATACGTTCTAGGTCACGTATACAGAGCCTGCTCTTTTTTTTTGTGAGAAACCCTTAGATGTCAATCAAGGGGAACCGATTTGGATTCTTCAGCTTTGGCTTTTTGCTTATTTTCCCGAGTTACAATCCAAATGCCTTAAATTTTTTGAACCAGATCCTCCTACTCATGGCATGAGGCTAGCCAATGCTTCTCTTTATCCTTCTACTTTTGCTTTTTACTTCTCTTTCTTCCACCAACTTTCAGCTTCTCATCTTTCCTACTGCTTTTGTCCCTTCGAACCCACTACTATCGGCCCACTTTGGTTGAAGAATTTCCTAAGTGATAGGCTCTGTGCTTCACCTGTTTACAAGGATATATGGGCCTCAATTTTAGTTCCTAGAGAATTATTCATTAGGACCATGAACCCTAGAGCTTACAAATGCATTGTCGAGCCCTATTGTCCTGCACAATTTGCTAGACAATTTGGCTTCACTTAGGGGGTCCCAATACCTCTCTGTAGTAACACCAATTTAAGTCTTACCACAAGGGATGTGAAAGTTCGAAGGTCCAGACTGAAAGAGGCAACTTCCAAATTTATACAGGACTTGATCGGTTTTGAGTATATCCCCTTCCTTCCCCAAGGTAACATTTTGAAGAGATACCAAAATTGGTGGGTGACCAATATAGAAGTGCACCTGGCCATTCCCCCTCAAGACCTAGTAACAGTATTAGATGTACCCAAGCCCAAGGAAGCTGGAGCTGCTACTTCTTCCACTGTTCTGACCACTTCAGTTCCTGTGTCTGCCTCCACTCCTAGAGTTACTCGGGCCACCTCGAAGAAAGGTATATACTCTCATCTCTTCTCTTTTACCTTCTTTATAATGCTTTCAGTTTTATCTTTAGTTCTTCCTTTTGTGAAGGTGGTGTAGGTACCTCACAAGGAGACTCTCCTCAGAAGATTCAAGCTCTAAATCTCCTCAAAAGCAAACAGTAACAAAAGAAAAGGAGACTTTTACTTGAGCCTGAGAAGGAAGTCTTTGAGGTGCAAGCAGAAGAAGAAGAAAAAGCAGAAGAAGAGTTAACCCAAGAGCAAGAGTCTCCCCTGAAAAGAAGGAAAAGAGTGGCCATCCCTTTTTCTGGCTTGGTTCAAGATCCCATGCATGAGACAATGGTCAGAGTGGAGGAACTCACTTCTGAAGAATATGAATCCCAAACTGGAGAGAAAGAAGTTGAGGAAGAGCACTCAATGCCTGAACAAAGAAAAAAGAGAAGGAAGATGACTGTCTCTCCTTCTGATTTTGTTGAAGACCCTATACATGAGGCAGCTGCTAAGGCAGTGGAACGAGAGCACTCCAAGGCCATAATTGTCTTTAAGAGAGCTGAGAAGAGACGGCAGCAGCAATTCTTAAGAGACGAAGCTGCTGCTGCTGACGCACTTCAAAGGGATACTGCAAGAAGACAACACGTTGCTGATCACTACTCTCTTTGAAGTTCTCCTACTGCTACTGTCATTTCTGAAACAAGTAACTTCTTTAAAGCCTCTATTGTTTTTCCTTGTTAATCTTGTGGGTATTGAGCTTTGACATCACTTTGTCCTTCTCTTCTTTTGCAGCAACAAATCCTGAGCTTACTCCTTCAATGAGAACTCTCTCAGTTTCAATTGAGGCTGATCAGATGCAAAATGTGAAGACCATTCAGATAATACTCCCATTTCCTAGGCCTACATTCAATGTATCCTCCTTGAGGCCAAGCATTCTTGAATCTCTTTCTTTTGGATTGAATCCATATCTCCATTTCTTATCTTTGGATCTACCTTTATTCGATTCTTTTCCGAGCCTTGCTCTTTCCCTTCCCCTTAAGGAAATTCCAACTATTACCCTATCTCAGGTGATAGCTGATTCCCCAAAAGAGGGTGCTGGTGGCTCTCCAACCCATTGTTTATTACCTTTATCTACTTCCAGCCCTTCTTCCCTTGATATATTGGTGGCTAGGACCATAGAGACTGCTGAAAATATTCCATCCATTTCTCCTATCCCTATGCAATCCTCTGTGTCTTCTACTACTACTCTTTCTACACCCCTCATGCTCATGGACGAAGTAGATGTCTTCGAAGTAAGACTAGCTAGTCTCTTTGACATAGCCTCTACCTCTCCAATAACTAATGATGAGGCTGAGCCGTTGGTACTAGCTGACTCCCTGTTAGAAATTCTTGATAGCTCCTCTTCTTCCAGTAGGAAGCCTTTTGCACCTTTGATGGATTTAAACAGCTATCTAGAATTACTGATATCTTTTTCAAGGATTCCTTTCGAGACTTTACAAAGGCCTATAATAAGAAATGACTTCCTGCAGTGCTGCAAAGCTGTTGAGCAATCCAGCATGACTGTCTCAAGTCATCTATCTCAGGTAACAGCTACTATTGATTTTTATATCAACATTTGTCATACTGCCAAGGTTGCAGAGGATAGATTAGCGAGAGATCAGAGCTTTGTTTCCGCAGTACACTCTGAAGTCTCAGTGCTGAAGGAACAACATTCCTCTGTCTCCCATTTTCGAACTCAACTACTGGAAAAGAAAGCTCAACTTGAGGAGGAGCTGTCTGCAGTGAATCAAGCCTTAATTCGGACTGACACAAAACTGCAGATCACCAACCAAGGATTGACCGATCGAAAGCAAGAAATGACCACGACCATTCAGTTGGCTCCCTTATTTAAAAATAGGAAGTCTGTTGTAAAAGAACAATTAAGGCATTGTAATTATTTTTGGGCCAATTTATGGCAGAATGTATTTAACTCTTTATGAAGAAAAACAAATTCTGACTTATCATTTGAGTACTCTTGTGTTCTTTTGCTTGACATTTATTCTACTCTTTGTGTTTCCCAGATAGTTGGAAAATAAGGCTTCAAATATCTGCCGTTGATCATTTTGGGATGTATGTATCCATTCAAATTTCTCAAATGGTATGCCCCAAAATGCAAGACTCTATGAATTTGATATGGTCTTTCCCAGTTAGGTGACCATTTACCAAACTTATGGCTTTTAATACCTATTGGGAGTATAGTTTTTCACACCAAATCACTTTCATCAAAGCCAATGTGCTTGACTTTCTTATTGTAAATTTTGGCTGCTTTCTTTTTTTGAAAGAGAATGCTATTTAATGCCAGAATTCTGACCTCATCTATTCCTTCCAATTCCAAGCACATACTCTGGTGGTATTGCTCAGAATCTAGCTGGTCTTGGCATCTTACCCTCAAAGACTTAACATTAATTTCCACAGGTAATACAACATCATGCCCATACACCAAGGCATAAGGAGTAACTCCTGTGCTTGACCTTGGAGAAGTTCTATTAGTCCACAATACATCCAACAACAAGTTATGCCAATCCCTATGATTGTCTTCCACAACCTTTTGTATTCCTTTCTTCAAAGACTTATTGGATGATTCAGCCTGGCCGTTAGCTTGTGCATAATAGGGGGTGGAATTAATAAGGCTAATTCCAAACTCAGCGACAAAAGACCTCACCATTTTTCCATCAAACACAGTCCCATTATCAATAGTTATGATTTGCGGGATGCCAAACCTATGGATCAAATCCCTGATGAACCCAATAACCTCAATTTGGTCTACAGCCTTGTATGGCTTAGCTTCGACCCACTTGGTGAAATAATCAGTAGCCACCAAAATGAAACAATGATGCTTCGAAGAGGGTGGGTGTATTTTTCCCATCATATCCATGGCCCATCCTCTGAATGGCCAAGGCTTTACTACTGCATGCAGGTCAGTTATGGGCACATGCCTTGTTGTGCCATGCTTTTGACATGCCTGGCAACCCTTTGCATATTCTATGCAGTCTTTAAGGATAGTTGGCCAATAATAGAAATGTCTTCGAAGCATCCATCTCATTTTTACACCAGGCTGATGTGCACCACAGATGCCTTCATGAACCTCAGCCATAGCTGTTAATGCTTCTTTTGGTCCTAAACTTCCAACAATAGACCATCTCCCCCCCTTTTGTAGAGATCATTGTTATATATGATGTATTGCATAGATTGCAATTTAATTCTTCTGCTGGCCTTTGAGGATGGGCCAGCCAAGTACTGTATTATTTGATGACTCCAATCTTGTTCTTGTAAATCATTATGATTGACTTCCAGGACCACATTCCTTTTATTTAAGGGTGGTATAGATTTCTGGTATGTTGTTTGGCTTATGTGTCGTTGGGTACCATCATTCCTCTTGAAATTTGAGGCTTTTTGAGCCATATCATTAGCTCTATTATTCAAGAATCTTGGAACATGAGTTACATTTGCTATTTGAAACTGAGAGAGCAAATGTAATGCGACAACATAATATGGCAGCATGCTTATACTTTGACATTTAAAAATCCCTTTCACTTGGTTAACCACCAATTGAGAATCTCCAAATATGTCAACTGCATGTACTTGTAATCCAATAAGAATTTCTAATCCCACTATCAAGGCCTCATATTCAGCTTGATTATTAAAACAAGTAGTTTCATCCACTCTGAAACCGCGTGTGGTTTCTATTCCTTGTGGTGACTTAATCACTATACCAATTCCAGTTAGGTCATTGGCTTTCGATCCATCGAACCATATTAGCCATGGCTCGACACTAGCCATACCAAGTTTCATTATTTCTTGATTCTCTGTTTGAGATGGATGGTCTGCCAAAAAATTGGCTAAAACTTGTCCTTTTACTGCCTTTTGGGAAACATATTCTAAGTGAAATTCTGACAAGGCTAATACCCATTTGCCAATTCTTCCCCTCAACATAGGTCTAGATAACATATATTTAACCAAATCTGTGGTCGCAATTACTAAGACAGTTGTAGGCAAAAGGTAATATCTTAATTTCATTGCAGCAAAATACAGCGCAAGGCAAAGCTTTTCTACAACTGAATATTTACATTCACAAGAATTTAAAAACCTACTAAGGTAATAAACAGCTTGCTCTTTGCCTTCTTCATTGTCTTGGGCTAAGAAAGCTCCCAATGAATCTTCTGCTGCAGCTATATACAACTTCAAAGGCTTAACGCTATTTGGTGGCATCAGTATTGGAGGGTTGGCCAAGTAGGCTTTGATTCCTTCGAAAGCAATTTGATGCTCCGCTGTCCACACAAATTCCTTTTCATCTTTCAGCCTTAATAAGGAAGAAAATACTTTAGTTTTCCCTGCAGTGTTAGAAATGAATCTTCGAAGAAAATTAACCTGTCCAAGGAACTTTTGTAATTCTTTCTTACTTGATGGAGGTCTGGCTTCAATGATGGCTTTGGCTTTATTCTGGTCAATTTGTATTCATTTCTTGTGTACTACATAGCCCAAGAAGTTTTCAGATGATACGCCAAAAGCACACTTAAGAGGATTAAGCTTCAATTTGAACTTTCTCATTCTTTCAAAAGCTGCTTCTAGGTGAAACAGATGTTCCTCCATGGATTGGGATTTAACTACAATGTCATCAATATAACAATCTAAATACCCTCCAATAAGGTCATGAAAGATAGTGTTCATAGCCCTCTGATATGTGGCCTCAGCATTTTTTAGGCCAAATGGCATTTTAACCCATTCGAAGGTCCCAATATTCCCAGGATATCTGAATGCTGTCTTGTGAATATCCTCCTCCGCAATGCAAATTTAGTTGTAACCAGAGTGCCCATCCATCATTGATAAAATTTGATGCCCTGCTGAACTGTCCACCAACAAATCTACTATAGGCATAGGATATTCATCTTTTGGAGTTGCTAGATTTAGGTTTCTAAAACCGATGCATACCCCCATTTTGCCATTCTTCTTAACTACAGGCACAATATTAGATAGCCATTCAACGTACCTGGCTGTCCTGATAAAGCCTGCTTTGAGTAGTCTAAGAATTTTTTCCTTAACTTTCTGGATCACTTCTGGACCCATTCTTCTTGGTTTTTGTTTGTATGGCTTGAAGTTGGGCTTCATAGGAAGCCTATGTTCCACTAATGACCTATCCAATCCTGGTAGTTTATTATAAGACCATGCGAAACAATCTTTATATCTCCTTAGTATAACCAACAACTGGTTCTTGTTAAGAGTATTCAACCGAGCACTTATATAAATGGGTTGTTGTACAGAACCTTCCCCTAAATCTATTTCTTCTAAGGGGTCTTGTATCTGAGTACTTACTGGAACTCCTTCTTTGATTCCTTCTGGCTTCGAAGTAATCTCCTTGCTGCGTTCTGTTCCCAGGTTCTTTGATTCAACCTCTTTACCCTCCTCCTCATAGACGAAGTCTGTCCACAAGGCTTCTTCTTCCTATATTTCTTGGACTTTTGTCTCTATGTCCAATGCACAGTATTTATCAAGAGTCAAAACTATGGCTTGTTGCTGCTCTTGCTTGTAGCCAATTATCATGACTTTTTTCTCTTGCTTCCGCACTTTCTGGACTATTGACTTTACATCGAATATTGAAAACTTAATTAAAGCTAAAGACTTGGCTTCTGGTGCTTCATTTTGCTGCCTATAACCAGGCATCATTGTCATCTTTAACGACCACCTCTTCATCAGCACTTTCCTGGACTAAGTGCTTCAAGTGTGTTACTTCCTCATTAGCCGTTATCTCGGTTGAGTCATCAGATTTTATCAGTATACTGAGCAGTGTCACTCCCTCAATATACAACTTGGCTGCTGTGAAGTCTGCGCAGGCTACGAAAGGTTGAGGATCTGCATCAATTTCCTCCGTCTCTCCATTGCCTAGAGCCATTATCATTTTTTGAAAGAGGAAGGCACACATTTGTTAGTGTGGATCCAATCTCTACCAAGTAAAACATTGTACTTCGCATTACTGTCGATGACGAAAAATGCCGTCATGCAGTCCCTGGTTCCCACACTCAGGTTGATGGATAGAATTCCCTGGGCCATCTGTTTGTCCCCAGCAAAACCAGCAATGGTTGTACTGGTTGGGATTAACCGGGGATTCTTTTTCCCTAATTTCTTCAAGGAAGATTTCGGTAGTAAGTTCACCGTTGCCCCATTATGCACTAAGACTCGGTTCAACTGCATCCCATCGAAGAAGGCCTTAATATGCAAAGGCTTAACATGCTGTGTCATAGAATTCGAGGGATATTCAAACGGATACGAGAGGTTAATACTTACCACTTTTTCACTCTCATACTCAGTTTCCATTGGGGTAATCATTCCGGAATTATCTTGTACCACACTCACTTGTGAGTCTTCACTAGAGATTGGAATTGGGTCAATTTCTTGCCCCTCTTGATTCTCATCTCCAGCTTGGAATTCATGCGGTAGTATGTGCACCATGTTCACTGACACCGAGCCAAATTGGATGGTCGGCTGTGTCTGCTTCTCCTTTTGGCCACCTTGTTCAGTCACTCTAGAAGCATCCTCCATGCCGCTTTCTAGTACTTTGTCCTTTGAATGGTCTATCACGACTGGTTTTTCAACTAGGAACGTTTGTTCAGCCATGAAGGCTTCAAACATTTCCTCCTCAACCATTTCTTTCTTTTGGCTTAAACCAACTTCCGTCTCTGGTTCGCTGTCACTTTCCATTAGTGCCTTCTCTAATCCCGCTAAACTGGACTTCTCCCTGGCTCTTAGTTCAGAATGAACTTTAGCCAACTGTTTTCTGTTGTAACCCATTTTGCCTTCTAGAGTTGGTTTTGGAGTAGGGTCTGACTTTGGATTCTTCTTTCCTTCTGTCTGTGCCAATAAAGAATTCTCTCCATTTTCTTTCAGGTCTCATTGGTACTGAGTGTATCTGCGCTAAATTTTTCTCCTTTGTGATCTAGAAATCACGGGGACCATATCTAGTTCCTTTGTTTTTGGGTGCTTAAGCAAGACCCAACTTTTCGGAGCTACCAAAGGAGGTCTGACCATCCTACCTTGGTTTCCAGCAACCTCTCTCTGGGTAGACATTTCCCTAGGTTTGTTCTGCATTACAAACTAGTATAGGACCCCAGGTACCCACGAACATACTGACCCTACCGTGGAACTACTTCCTTCTTCCTTCGAAGCTTTCCTCGAAGCTAGCCGCGAAGGCCACTGCTTGGTCCTGACTTCATGCTTTGGGCCTAACTTCGGCCTTCGATGAAGGTGTCCATTTTCTGTCTTGCGTGAGGCTAGTTTAGGGGACCAATCTCTGGTTTTAATCCCATAAACTGGACTTCTCTCCAATCTCCTCCCAGAATGGCTGCTCTCCATTTTGTAATAATTAGCTAGCCTGGATTCATGTAAAGGCTTCTTGCCTTTGAAATGCATCCTATCAACTGTTGATTCAATCCTCAAGGGCTACTACCTGACGCTAGATGGATATGGCCTTTTATTGTAAGCGTTGGTTGGTTTAGGACGTCTCTACACATCCTTGTAGTACTGCTTCCCATCAGTCGGGAGTCCTTTCAACCATTTGTAGCTTAGTCTGCACCTAGGACACATCCTCTGCATTACAGCTGCTTCTAAGGAATCGTCATCCAACGCTTCTTCATCAGAGTCTTCCCTCTGGTGTGAGAAACCTTGTCCAATAGCTGGTAGATCTCTAGTGTCTTTCTTGATTGCTGTCTGGTTGGCCACATGCATCTGTGCATTGACTTCTTCCAATTCTTTCAAAGACAGGTTATGAAAATCTGGCATAATGACATTGGTTGTCACCTCTCCAATTTCTAGAAATGGATTATTGTCGATCCCCATGGCTTTTTCAGCTTTGGTCGGGAATTTCAAACTCCTTTTCCGAATTTGTTCTTGGATCCTGTCTCGAAAAAAAACACAGTTTTTAGTCGAGTGAAACCAAGAATTATGCCATTTACAATATACTTTTCCTTTAAGTTCATCAAGAGATGGAATTTTAACCCCTTTTGGTAACTTAAGGAAGTTTGCCGCAAGCAAATAATAAAAAATGTCATCTGCCTTAGTTAAATCGAAAGAATATTTCCTGTGGAGATCTTTCTTTTTAAATTGCTGATCAATTGTCGTATCTTTATGAATTAATGCTTCACAGATCATAGGCTCTTTCCCCACAATCTCTGCTGCATCAATCTCATAGTTAGGATCTTTGTAGTATATCTTATATGATGCATTATTTCGATCTTGCTCCTCTTCTAGTAATGCTTCATATCTAGATACTTTGTAAGTCAGTTCCACTAAGTCCCTGAACTCTGTTGAGTCAAACTTCTTTCGAAGCCTAAATTCTAAGTCATTTTGAGCCAATCTTACGAATTCTGGCTCTGGCAAAATGACTCTACATGTATTTCGAGCCCTTTTAAATCTGGCAATAAACTGAGTAGCCTTTTCTTCAAGCCTTTGACTCAACCTTGCCAAGTCTGCCATGGAAACTTCTGGCTCCGATTGGAAAAATTTGGCATGAAATGCCTCTTCCATTTGTTGTCAAGTTTGGATTGAGCCAAGTGTAAGGTTAATGTATCATACAAATGCTCCCCCAGTTAGAGAATTTGGGAACAGCCTCAGCTTCATAAAATCATTATTAGTGAATTCACCGCATTGAGCAGCGAACCTAGCGATATGCTCTACTGTTGACTGGTTTCCATTCCCATAAAAAAGGGTGAAATCTGGTATCCTAAAACCTCTTGGGTATTTATGTACCCTAACTATCCATTCTGGATAGGGTTTTCTGTATGCAGGAGTCTGGACCCCCCGAGCCATTGGTCCATACATCTCCCTAATGATGTCAGCAATTTGGTCCCTAGGGACCATATTTTGTGCCTGCTGAATCACCGCCGGAGGAACAAACACAGGATTTGGTGGACAAACTTGTGCTTGTGGTCCTCTTGGTCCATAAGGTGGTATATTTGGGACTGGTTGTTCCTGTGGTGCAGGTTGTTGTTGGAGGTGTGGGTAACCCCTTTGAATTCGTTTTACGAAAGGACCTGCGAAAGGTGCTGGAACTGGTGTTGTGTCTCTTCCATTTGTAGGAAAACCTTCTAACCCTCCGGGTATAAATTCGAATAAGGGATTAGTGAACCCCCTTGCGCCAGGTATGGCTTCGAACATGTGATTCAGAACCATTCTTATGCCATTTCCTTGTACTGGGCCAGTTCCACCAAATTGCATGGCTTCACTGTTAAGTACTAAGACATTTTGACCTACAACGGGCCTTGGAACAGGTTCGTACCAAGACTGAGGTGATGGTCTTTCATGGTTCTGATTACTAGTTTGTCCATTAGAATGTCCATTAACTTGCATAGGCTGTTTATCTCTAGCCAATCTTTGCTGAGGGACATTCGAAATTTTCCCCATGTGTCTTGCGTTTGTTAGTTGGTGGTTATTCATTCGATCCAAAAAGGATGTTACCCACCTTTCCATTGTGTTCATTAATTGCTGTCCCATTACATCTATTAAGCCACCCCATGGATCCACTGGCTGAGTAGATGGGACAGTAGATAGTCCAATTCCTTGGTCTTGTCTAATATTACGAACAAATGGTATTTGTTCTGAAGTACTGGTCTGTTCGACCATAGGTTCCGATAAAATAGGAGTTTCCACAAGATGTGTTATCACATTATCCTCTGGATTAGGTATCTCTACCTCTCATTCCACGCCTTCTTCCAAGCGTTCATTTTCTTCTTGTCTCCTACGTCTAGCCATTTTAGATATGGTCCTACTGGGCATGCCAAAAATATATGTTGGCTTTTTGGCTTTCGAAGGTTATTATTGTGATTGTGAGCGTGCCAGCAAGGATCAATTTAGTCCTTACAGAAATTTAATTGCCAACCAATTATCAGACGACTGTGTTTTAGTTCTCTCAGCCTCAATGAAGAGGACTTTTACTAGTGGCTTGATTTAGGAGAATTTAAACAGAATACCAATCAAATAAAGAAAATCTGAAGCATTTCACTAGAATGAAAAACTTACAATGATTCGAAGCGACAATCTAATTGAAACTACTCCTATGAATGAAAATGCAGTGCAGAATTTGAAGTACTGGAATGTAAAGAACAGGGTATGTAAAAGTAAAGTAGAATAAGACTGATTTTTTAGATCTGAGTCCGGGGGCTTTTTCCAGGGCCTTCTCTGCTATTTATACTGCTCAAAGACGACAGTCGAACTGTATTTCCAACCGTCGAACTGCTCCTCCATGATTGCTGATTATGTAGCCTCAAGATTAGTTCCACTATGCCATCATTTGCAGTTAAGCTTCCCTCATAAATTTGAATTTAAATACGAGTAACCGCTGATGCCATATCACCTTGCATCTCTGTGTTGATCCACTGCTACTCATATCTCATAACAACCAATATCAACTGCCACGTGTACGATCAGGATCGAAGACTTGAATGTTCTCCCTATATTACCTTTACTCTGCCACGCGTCGAATTATAACTGGCTTGTACGAAATATGCAGCCAACACCAAGACACAACCAAACAAACCCAGAGTATATACTCATTCCTTTTCATCTTTGATATTTGGTCCTCCATCTTAGTAATCCTTCGTAGGAGTCCTGGTATAACTTGCTTTGACCAGCCACACATAGGTACATAAAACCACCGAAAAAATCCACATCATCCCCCCATTGAGCCCATATCCTTCGCAGCATAAGAATCATCTTCCCGGGTTCAAGTTTGTCCATGATGTCTTCATCACAGCAACTCTGCCACATAAGCACTGCGTTGCATCCATCTCTTTCTACTCTCCTTCCTCTTTCTCTTCTTTGTCTTCTTGATGCTCTGTTTTTTTTTTTTTTCCATACACAGCTATGTATATATATCTAGCTATATATCAGCGTACTGGCGAGAACATTCCCTCCAATTTTATGTATGTAAAATGTCTCTTTTGCCCTTCACTAACGCTATTTCATTAATTATTTGAATGGCAGACACAAATTGGACTTGAAAGATACAAATTATTAAAGTTTAGAGACTAAAGAAACACAAACAATAGTCAAGGGACTAAATAGAAAAAGCGCGTATCATTTATGGGGTATAACTGTAATTTATTTTTAAAATTTTAAGAAAGATCAATCTAATTATAGCATTTTTGCAAGTAAATAGTGGTATAAATAATCCAACTACAAGGAATGTGGACCTCACTTTCGAATGGAAGGGACAAAAATTAAATAAACAATGAATTAAAAATTAAAAATTGCTTAAAAACTTGGTCCTTGGGCAAACTTTTCAGGCTAAATAATTATAAAAAGACAGAAAAAGGTTAAAAAAATTAATAAAAAGTTTATCATTTTAAAGTCAAAAAATCAAAAAAGTTATACAAAAAAACCAAACAAATAAAAAAGTTATAGGTTAAAAAAGTCAAAAAAAAATTAAAAAATCAACTAAAAAAGGTCATTACCAAATGACTCCTTACTAAACATCATTAATAAAAATAATAATATATGATATTTGTAAGTGTTCAAATGTCACTTGTCAACTATATTGTTGGTGTTTGGAAAGTTACTATTTTAGTAGATTATTTTAATTTTTGATTATTTTAGTAGGTTAAAATTTTTGTATTTAGGAAGATGATTGGATTTTTTTTTATAGTTAAATGTGATGTTTGTGAGAGAAAAAATAAAATAATTATGAATTTGATGTGACATTTTTTTGGAAAGAAAAATTTTAGCCTCTTTTAAGCTAAAATCCACAAAAAGACAAAATAAACTAAAATAACTAATAAGACAAAATATCATATCAAACCCATAATCATTTCACTTTTTCTCTCACAAATATCACATCCAACTATAAAATAATCCAATCATCTTCCAAAACATAAAAATTTTAATCTACTCAAATAGCCAAAAACTAAAATAACCTACTAAAATAATAACTTTTCAAATACTAATATTATCTTATTGACTATTTTAACCTATTTTATTTTTTAATACAATCTTAACCAAAAAAAAAAACTAAAACAACTTCTCCCCAACCAACCGCAACCCCATCTTTGAATATACCTTCCAACTCTCCTTGAAAAATCTTATCATATCATTTGACACATACAGTCATATTCAAATCTTTGAAGTATGATCACACGTACAAAACTAATTAATGATTTTAATCATTTATCAAAAAAAATTTAATGGTCTTAATCAGTTTTCATCACCTTTGAAAAATCTTCATTTGTTTTTTCCCCCGACCATGCTGGGAATTTATACGCTCCATCCGTCTCAAAATAACGATCTCTTTTGAAAAATTTAATTTTTTTAACAGTATAATTATTACATTTGATAAAAATTAAATTTTCAAAATTATCCTTTGATAGTACATTTTTTTTGAAAAATATCAATGTCATAATTGTATTTTTTACGTTGTTAATGAATTTAAAAGAAAGGCAAAATAAAAAAATTGTATTATTTTTGTACTAGATTTTTAAAAAGGGACTAATATTTTAAGACAATAAAAAATGAAATAAGAGACTAATATTTTGGGATGGAAGGAATAGATTATTGAGTTAATTACCTAAAAGCCTTATTTGTAAATATTGTGGTAACTCAGGTTCTATATAAGATTTTTTGAATCAATAAGTCCTATTTAGTAAAACAGATAATATTATCAGTTTCTATAATTTTTAAAATTAAGAACATTATCAATTTAATGTTCCAAATAATTATTTTTCTAACTGATAAAAAAGAGAGCATGAGATTAAATGTTTTTGTTCTTCTACTTATTGGTTTAATTCAATCATTCAATAAAACCGAAAATATTATCAGTTTTTTCAGTTTTAAATTATTTTTTTTAAATTTTACACATCAATGTTCTATCATCATACTCCTTTATAGATACAAAATTTTTAGTTTTGTAAAAAATAAAAAAAAATAATTTAGTTTTTTCAATTTTAATTTTTTTTTGCATATATATATATATATTTAGTTTTTTCAATTTAAAAGTTGATGTTTTAAAATTTTAAAAATAAAAATAAATGTCAAATTATCATGTTCCTTTATAGACAATCATAAATGGAACAATTATTGTTTGAAGAATAATTCTAACTATTAAAAATTTAATAAGACTTGAAAATTAAAAAAATCTTAATTAACAAAATATAAATTTATAAATCAGAAGTGGTGTATAAATGTTTCTAGATTCACCATGGGATTTATTGTTGATGATTGTGACGTTTTTGCAACAAGTTGTTAGATTCATTGGTTGGTTGATTTTTTATTTATGTTTTTGCAACTAATTTTTTTCTATTTAACAAATGTTTTTGCAACTAGTTGATGATTCTGTTTTTGCTACTTCTAAAAAAATTAAAATAAAAAATAAAAAATACTCATTGGTTTCATGTAATTTTCTCTTTTTGGGATTGAAAATTGAATATTTTTTGCTAGACGTTGTATGATCCTAGTCCATCAAGACTTCCTAATATTGAAACATGCATCATAGCACACATCATATGGTAGGCCTAAATAGTTGTTCTAGCAATTAATTTAAAATTATTGATATAAATATTACTATATATTTATTAAGGATTATGAATTTGTAGAATTTTCCGATGCAACTGGGTAAAAGATAGCTGTCAGGAGAAGTTTCAGTAGTTGAGCGTTTGGTAAAATAAATAAATGGGAGTCCTATATTCCAAGTCAGTGGTCAATGTGACGTGATGAAAATAAATAAATCAGAACTCAAGAAGTTTGTAGCCAAAAGGAAACAGAAGAAGAAAAAGAAAATTTATATGGTGCTTCTAGATAATAGCTCGTAACATTTCGAAAAGTCACACAATTATGTTATATTTTTGTATTTAAAGATAAACCTTGCATAATTAATTTAATAAAAAATAAAATAAAAAAGTACAGAGGTGCTTTTAGATAATGATTTATAACAAATTCAAAAGTTGCACAATTATGACTTGTCGTGGAAAGTAGGTTAACTTTTTTTTAAAAAAATATGTGAAAAATAAAGAGATAATGCGATAAAAAAACTAAAAAATTAAAAAATTAACTTTTAACCTAATTCACAAATCTGGTATTTAAGAATTGACTTCACATTATAGTATAGTTACGGAGATAATTGAGACATTATTTTAATGGTATCGAAATACTTCTTAGCACATACATACTTATTCTCAGGGAGGCTTCAACTAGTCTATGTTGTTTCCTTCCAAAATTTTCATTTTCAACCCAACCCATGCGCAAGTCTTTTGGTTCTTTCTCTCTCACACGCATGGAATGTAGTGTTGGACAAATACAATTTTATAGGCATATTTTGAAGCAATTTTGAATCCAATTTTGAGTGGGTTTAAAGAGGCGACGTGCTTTTTGTCACATAGCAAGTCATATGTTGAAGGCGGTTCGTTAAAACCATTTATGAGTGAATGAGAACTTGATATCGTTTTGGATTTGTGGAATAGAAAATTGAAGAGTCAAAAGTGGGTTTCCTTATAATGGTTGTCCCACATTGAAAACATAAGAGAACTTATGTGTGTATATAAATTCTAAGTGGCAACACTTAGATTGAGCCCCAAGGAGCACCCCAAGTTTATAGAAGGGAGGAGTTATGGACAAAGTGGACCTTAGCCCAAACCACTATGTGCGTGCCGCCGTCCAGCCGAGCGCGAGTGTAGGTCGGGTTGGTTCTAATATTATTTGAATTTTTTTCAAAAAATTATCGCGGCAATTTATTTTTCCTGAATGAAATTAATTCAAATTTTGCGTCAAAATTTGAATTCAATTTTCTGTCCATACAGTGCCATTTTAGCAGGTTCAAACAGTTTTCAACTTGTTGCACCGGATAGATTCAGTTTTGTTCCAAACAGGTTCAAAACTGGGTTCAAACAGATCTTGCACTTGTTCCAGTTTGAATTCGTACTTGTTCAGGTTTGAAATCATACTTGTTCGGCCCTATAAATACAAACCATCTTTCAGCATTTTTCATTAATTCTGAAAATCATCTTCTTGCCTTCCTTTTGCTCTCTTGCATAGATATATTCTTCATATTATTTTAGGAAAAATTCTGAGAGTATAGAACACAAGTTTGGTTCGCTGTACAAATTGTTTGGAGTGCTACTACAATCTGTGTAGATCATTATATCCTGAGAGATAGACGTCTTTTATTCGTAAGTTCCGAAGCGGGAGGAATCTATTTTAAGGACAGAGTGTCTGTGAGAACCCGTATTTTTGCATATTAAATTATTTTGGTAATTATATTTAGCTACTTAAATTTTGTAATCAACATCCATAATCCATTTCCATAACAACATTTTGTAACGAAATTCTATAATTAATTTTTAATTATTTAATTAGTGTAATTTTTATCTTCATAGTATTTGTAACAACCCTCGTCACTGTTTACCGATTAACCACTGATTACTGCTAAACTGAGACTGATTATGATTGGTAACTGAATTGATTGAAGTACTGAACTGATTGACTGAAATCTGGGACTGAATTGATTAAGTATATCTGTTTAATTGTATGTCTATCTGTTGACTGTTTGATTATCTGTTCATGCCTTTGTGTTTAAATTGCGAATTGAAGGCCTTATCGGCGGCCGAATCTGAAATTGATTGATGATTTGTGATCCTTAGAATTAATGTGATTTTATGGCATATTTATCTGAAAACTGAATTGGTATGATTAAATTAGATTAAAATGAGTTAAATTGCATTGTTGACTTAATTACTATTTTGCCACCATTGAGTGGGCCACTTAGCCAACATACTTGAGCCTTGTTATACATGTAATAAAAACATTTCATCAGCCATTTCCCTTGTTATTGCCGACCAAGAGGGAGAGAAGTGAGTGTTCTTGAGAGTTGGCTTAGAGAACTTGAAGAATTGAAGGATAATTGTCTAATTAAGCTTCTAGTCTTGCGATTGAAGACTTAGGTAAGGAAATTCAACCTCTCATTGTTGTGTTTAAGTTGATTCTTACATGGTTCATGTCTAATTGAGGAGCCAAGTCATGTCTTAGTCTAATAATGTTGAATTGGAGCCCATTCCATGCATGCATGTTTGAATTGTTGAGTTGTGAGTTGATTTCATGGTAAAATGTTATATGCATGTTCATATTGTGTTTAAGTCCATGATTTCATCTTGTCCTTGAAGAATTGGCTCACTAGAGCATGAAATTGAAGCTTTGAAATGGTTTAAATTCATGCATGTTATGCTTGATTTATGTTCATGAAAATTGGTTTCAAATTGAGTTGTATTGATCTTCCTTTGGGGCTTTGATTTTACAATTGAGCTTTGAATCATGTTAAACTATAAGTTTTGATGTGTTTTCTAGCAAACTAGCCCAAGAGGATCGAAATTTATCTTTTAAAACTTGGTTTTGAGCTTGAGGTTCAAATCTGGAACTTCCAGAATTTGGACTCACGCTTGAGCGGGGTCACTGGCGCTCGAGCGTGAAATTCGTGCTCCCAGTACTTTGCACTGTTTTGATGTCCGCTCGAGCGGAATAATTGACGCTCGAGCGGGACATTGTGTCTCATGCTCGAGTGGGTGTCGAGCGTGACCCTTGTTTTTGAAAATTCTGAAAATGCTTTTAAAGTGCATCTTTGCATCCTCATCCCATCCTAGGCATTCTTAGGCCTAGTTTAGGACATTTTAATGAGGATATAGATGTAGAACACACCGAGGCAAATTAGGGATTAAGTTTTTATCTTTCCCAACTGTGTAGCTTAGTGTGTGTTCAATCTGTAACTGTGTAGGGTTGGCGACTGGGGACGCGCTCTAGCTTTACTGTAGCCCAGAACTCTGTGAGTAACAACTGTGTAAAGATATGTTCAAATGATTATTTTCTGAACAATTGAACTGTACTGCTTTCTGAACTGATACTGTTAATTGAATGAATGTATGTCCTATATTCTGAACTGTATTGTGGCATCCTTAGCAACTACTGTTTACTGTTACTGTTACAGAGATCTCTGTCGGTTCCCTTGTTGGAACCACTACTGTTTACTGATTGATGGCCATCATTTACTGTTCGGTCTTTTAAGACCTACTGTTTACTGTACTGTTATGCTAATAGATGCACCATATATGACTGAATGACTGATATACTGAATTAACGAACTGTTTTCATTACTGTGAGGACATTCATTCTTAATCTCTTTACATATTACGTTATTCATTGGGTTTTAGCTCACTGCTTATATATATATGTAGGTGTACAGGCACCAGACCGTGGTTAGAAGCGTCGGGGTAAGCTCCAGTTTTGTCAAGCCAACCACTATGCCTCACTGCGAGGTTCTGAACTCGTCAAATTATGGCTTAAGGGTGTTTTAATTTCCCCGTCTGTCTCTGTATCTGTTTGTATAACTGTATAAACTGTTACTGGACTGTTTAATAAGGATTAGGTCTCTGAACTGAATGATTGTATATATGTACATACTGTTCTGTACTGTTCATGTATATGCGTATGAAAAGTCTTTTTGGCATACAGACTGTCACAGCTCATTGGACATTGTTTATTTACTATTTTGGCTTCCGCCATGCCCCTGTACTCTGTTTTACTGTATTACTGTTAAGCAGGCCTTCGGTAATCTTGGATTACTGGTCGGTTACGGTGCTAAACCCATAGGGGCGGGTTTGGGTCGTGACAGTATTATTATTGTTGTTGTTGTCATCATCATCGTCGTTGTCGTCACTTTTATCACTACACAAATCTAATTCTTAATATATATTATTCTATATAATTGTTCTGTATAAGGTTTTACATTAATAATTTGTGTAAAAAAAATTAAACCATGTAGATTTATTAGTTCAATCTCAAGTCTTTTAGTTACATATAATAATATTATAATATTAAGTCAATTAATAGTGATTATTAAATTATAATGTTAATAGCACCATAATTAATACAAATATTAAATTCTTTTAAATAAATTTATTTATATGATTAAATTTTTGTATCTAAATACAGTTGTGGAAACTAAATAAGTTAAACAAATAATAACTAAGTTAGTTAGAGAATAATAGGGAGTAAAATATCTAGGTTTTATATATATTCATTGATTTTTATTTTTATATACAAAAAAAAAATGAAATTAGAATTGATTTTTTGGGTAGAGGAATTCAGCCCCTCCCTTCCCAAGGAAAGAGGCTGCTGGGCAAGCATGCCAATGCATGCTAAAGCATGCTTCCAACCACACCCTAACCTATACATTGTAGGTAATATTCCCAAGCCAAGAGGAATAACAATAAAAATAAAAATAAAATGAAATAAAAATAGGCCTCCAAACTCCTACATAAGGACCCCATCTTCAGCCACCTTAGAGATACATAGCTGAGCAAAGAAAAACAAGACAGAAAGAGTAGAAAGAAAAGAAAAAGAGAGGAAGAGGAGAGGGTACTTGGTGATCACCATTTCAAAACTAACCTTGAGAATAGTTTGTAAAAACTCTTGAGGTAAGAATACTCAATCTCTATCCTCCCTTAGATATATATATATTTTTAACTGAATCTATATATTAAAAATATGCAAAAGTGTGCATTATTAATACACATATAACAAGAATAGCTCAATGCATGTTTATATTTTGATAAAATCACAATCTTATGATTATATGATTTCTATTCTTCTTGCAAGTATAGATTAGATGGTTTAGCTACTAATTTTATTTTCTTATGCGCTCAAATATTCTCCATTGTTTGAAATAATCTTGCATGGGGGTAAAATGAGATAGGGTTAGTTCATTTTTACTCAAAACTTGTATTTCCTTCACTGTTTCAAATTTTACCGGAGTTAAAATGCTCTAATAAATTGAAAATAACTTGTGTCAAAAATCTGTTGGTACTGGGGGTATATATAGGTGTTCTATACACGTGTAAATTTTTATAAAATCATTGGACACCATTCTCTTACCGAAATAAATATTTGTCATAAGTGTTGTTTACAACACAGCAGAAACAGTGACTTCAAATAGGTCCCATTTTCTTTGCAAATGGTGTTTTTTTGCACGAACACTTGGAATAGTTAGATATAAGATTTATCTTTCATTTGCTGTTGATTTCACAAAAAATGGATAAGTCTAAAAGGAGAAATTGTAGTTTTACTAAAATGCGACAGAATCTGTCCAATTTTCTTAGAAAAATTATTTGACCATCTTCCATTGGTTTTCAGTCTTCAAACTCTTTGGAAAAATGTTCTAAACTCAAATATCTAGCAAACCGTTCTGACCATACCTCTTTTTGACACTGTTTGAGGCCCCTTTCTATTTTTCAAACACAAATCATCAGTGCTGGAAGTTATTGTAACTTATTGTTTTAGAAAAAACCAGTTTTCTCCAAATTTTATTTCTCCATTTTAAAATTGTTTTTAGCACTGTTATTCTCTCGAAATATTTTCCTAACTCGATGAACTAGCACTAGTTAAAATATTGTAATGAATATTGTAATGGTTGAATTTCGTTTGGTATGGGTTTCATATTTTTTTGTCTAACCATATAGTGCTGAAAGAAGAAGTGTGAATTCTTAAGAAATTTTGTGATGATTCCTAAAACATTCTATCATATTTATTTTGGTTGCCATACATGATTGTGTTGTGCTATATAAACATTATGTCACTGTGGTTTTCAAACTAAAACTCGCATATGCATCAAAATGTGAATTCGACAAAGTAAACAAACACAAAATTGAACCGATGATACATTAAAGTTTAAAAGTGATGGGATGAGCCCGGTTTAGAATCTTGCGCAAGTGAGTTGCGAACCTTAACATGGCACGAGAAGGTATTTCGACTCTTATCGGTGTAAGCAATATAAGGTTGGTGGTGCGGGTGTCACAACATAGACCATTCTCTTGGGACAGACCGTGATGTCACGACTCGGGTATGTCACCCTGGTGCGTGGGCATCATTAGTAATTACAGTAAGTAACATTTGAATATTTGACCAAGACGGAGTCAAAATTGCCCGTGGCCATTGTTTAGCGGTTGAATAGAAGTAGCGTTCCGCAAGGAGTTACTTAAACTTATCTGATAAGCTAAATCTATGTGAATTTAAAAGAAAAGTTGGCATTTTTCCTTATGATGAAATATTATTTCCGTTTGCCATTGTTCTTATTATCTATTGTTATTACTTCAACTGATAGCATTCCTGTTATGCTTATTAAATGCTGCTGGTTCTTCTATTACTACACAGTATTCATTAATTGTGAGTATTATTATCGGGGTGGGTAATTTCGGGTTGTAGTATCTTATTGAGCTCGTCGCTCATTGGCATTTCCGTTGCCTTGGCGTTGCATGCCAGGTACCGAAGAAAACGAAGGAAACACCGTGGTTTTGGAAGGCAACATTCAGTCCTGGTTAGCTTGAAGCGTGCCAAAGTTCTATGAACCATTTTTTCTAAGTTTTCTAGTTTTTTTTTTTTTCTCGTGTTTTTCTTTTTTCCTTGTATTTGTGTCTTTCTTTCATATACTAAGACTAAGTCTTGAGTTTTATTGGAGTTGTTATTTAAGAACTTTTAATTTCTGTATTATTAATTAATGGATGATGGTAAACTTAGTGGCAACATTGATGAGGAGTTCTTAATTACGAAAATTGGTTTTAAGTTCTAAACCTTATTATAATGTCCTCAAATTTTGGGACATCACAGTGTCACGCACTCGACTTGCTCTATTTTTGTACTTATTCATTTTGGTAAATAAATTCTGTAAGTAATTTATTTTTATTTGTTTGATTTGGTTTCAAATTATTTTTATTACACTGAAGATGGTTTCAACAATCTTAAGACAGAGTCGAATTATTCTGTTTATACAAAAATTTTCGTTTGTTTCTCTTTCTTCCTTTCTTCTTCTTATAGAAATTATTTTCTGTGATTATACAAAATAATATTTTGGTTGAAAAATACAAATAGTAGTAATATATTGTTTATTTTCTTTGACAAATAGTAGTAATATACTAGCAGTCATTAACAATTTAGAATATTTATTTGTGAAGTTGGTCAGAAATTAATTTTGATCTTAAGAAATAATTTCTGAGTTTTCATTAATTAAAATTCTATTTTCAGTATTTTAATTTTTGAAGTGTTACAGAAATATTTTTCTGTGTGAAATTAATTTGTTTAAATAAATATTTTTATTTTCAAATTAATTAGAAATAGAAGTTACAATTCTTATTCATTTTATTTGTACAGAATTAAATTCTGTGTTTATGGTTTAAATTTTTTGTGTAGTATAAAATTCTAATTATAATTTTGTTTTATAATTTAGAATTCATGGCTACTAAAACTAATGCTCAAACAAATACTGATATGGTGGCTGCAATTGCTCCGACCCCTCCTCCTATTGTGATTGTGCCAATCAGTCACGGTGAAAAGCTAGAGAAGTTTTTAGGAACTGATTTTAAAAGATGGCAGCAGAAAATACTGTTCTATCTTACTACTCTCAACCTGGTACGTTTTCTCCGTGACGATGCTCCTACTTTGAAAGAGAATGAAATCGATCGGCAAGTGGTTGTTGCGGTCGATGCCTAGAAACATGTTGATTTCCTTTGCTAGAACTACATCTTGAATGGACTTGGCAACACATTATACAACGTCTACAATCCTATCAAGACGGCAAAAGAACTTTGGAAGTTTTTGGAGAAAAAATACAAGCCAAAAGATGTTGGCTCAAAGAAATTCATAGTAGGAAAATTTCTGGACTTTATGATGGTTGATTCTAAGACTGTGATCAGCCAAGTTCAAAATCTCCAACTCATTCTGCATGACATTCATGCAGAAGGCATGTCTCTCAGTAAACCCTTCCAAGTTGCTGCCTTAATTGAAAATTTACCACAAGGTTGGAAGGAATTCAAGAACTACCTTAAACACAAGTGCAAATAAATGACTTTGGAAGAATTAATTGTACGTTTGAGAATTGAGAAGGACAACCGCAATTCAGAGAAGCAGGCTGATAAGCATCCAATGGAGTTTAAGGCAAATGTGGTGAAACATGCTCCAAAAATAAAGAAACAAAAGTTTTCTGGAGAAAGTTCCGCACAAGACTCTAAAGGATGAGGGAAAAACTAAAAAGTACAAGTTCAATAACAAATGTTACATTTGTGACAAAGAGGGACATTGGGCCAAAGATTGCCGTAGCAAGCACAAAGGCAAAGGAAGATCAAGAAGAAGCCTGCTCAAGCCAATATGAACGAAGTGGACAAAATTTCTAATGGTGTAAATGACATAAATCTTTCTGCAATTGTTTCCGAGGCAAACCTTGTCAAAAATCCTAAAGAATGGTGGGTGGACACTGGTGCCACTCGCCATATCTGTGTCGACAAAAAGATGTTCACATCTTACTCTATAGTGGACAACGGTGAACAATCTTTTATGGGCAACTCCTTGACTTCTAAAGTTGAAGGACAAGGAAAGATTATTCTGAAGATGACATCTGGAAAGGAACTTACTCTCAACAATGTGCTGTATGTACCGGACATTCACAAGAACCTTATTTCCGGATCTTTGTTGAGTAAAAATGGGTTTAGGCTAGTGTTTGAGAGTGATAAATTTGTACTTACAAAGAATGGGATGTATGTAGGAAAATGTTACATGTCTGATGGCCTTTTCAAACTAAATGTAATGACTATTGTTCCCTCTGTTATTAATAATAATACATCTTCTTCTTACTTGCTTGAGTCTTCAAATTTATGGCATGGTAGACTAGGACATGTTAATTATGGATCTTTGCGTAGATTAATTAATATGAAATGTTTACCTAAATTGACATTGATTTAAATCATAAATGTGAAATTTATTTTGAGGCAAAATTAACAAAAACTCATTTTTCATTCAATTGAACGAAGTACAGAATCACTTGAATTAATTCATAGTGACATTTGTGATTTTAAATCAATTCAAACTAGAGGTGGGAAAAAATATTTTATCATTTTTATAGATGACTATACTAGATATAGTTATACTTATTTAATTCGAACTAAGGATGAAACTTTGGAAACTTTTATTCAATATAACAATGAAGTTGAAAATCAACTTAGTAAGAAAATTAAGAAACTAAGAAGTGATAGAGGTGGTGAATATGAATCACCTTTTGGTAAGTTTCATAAAGAATATGGAATAATTCATCAAACCACCTCAGCAAAATAGAATTGTCGAAAGGAAAAATAGAACTTTAAAAGAAATGATGAATGCCACTGTAGTTCGACTTTTTCGCGCCTTTTTTCGGAAGTTTGAATATATAAGCCCTACAGTTCGGACTCTCGTGTTCTGAATCTAATCTCACAAGTGTAATGTGAAATTGATAAATACCAAAGAGTCTAAAGCTGACAAATTTTTTGAAAAATCGATTTTGAATCAAATTGCTAAAAATGGACTGCTTTGCTAGATACAGAGTCGCCACCTAAATATTTTATTGCGAAGAAATTTAGAAAACCCATGACTCGTGCCAAAGGCCACGTGTCCGTCATCACCAAGATTGTCTCGGCTCGGGAACTTAGGTATGAGAGGAGAAAGTCATGAATACATTTGAGCACCCCCGCTTGCCCGATTAAAGATCGGCCTCTACTAATCATGATATGATTTTTATCAACATTGTATGCTCTCGTTCCGGTTTATTAGGCTAGCATTACTATGTGATGCGCACCAAACAAGTATAGACTATCGCGCAAGAATTGAACCACTTGAGTCATGTTCATTTTGAAAATTGTTTCGAAATATGTACCAATTGAAAAAGTGATCGTATATGAACATTGCTCAAATTATTTCAATTCAAGCAATTAGCCTTCATCCACAGGGATTCAAGCAGTTATAGCACTTAAGCACTTAGCCACATGGCAAGCATGTTAAACATGGCAACATCAACGCTTATGCAATTATGCTAAAGCGAGTCAAGGCTCACCTAGTACTCCAAGCCAAAATAAACATAAGAGTTAGGAAAAATGCCTGATCTTAACTTTATGCAAGATGACTAATGCAACACATACGAAGAATGCAATTAATAGGTTCGGCTACTAATATGACATATGAATCAATTTTGATAACATGCGGTCTAAGCATGTATTCAAAGAAGTATAAGAAACAACAATGCGGTTAGAATGATGAACCGAGCCTCGGTGCATGCAATACAAATGGATGCAAACATGAAGTATGCTAAACAAAATGTGATGTCCCTAAACTAACCATCATAAGCTAAAAAATAAAAGGAGGAAAGACGTGGGGTTGGAAGACATACACATTATTACAACATTTCGCTCTCACAAAGAAGAGTCTGAATGAGCTAAGTTAATTAACTAACTTGACGTGGGTAGGCCCATAAAGGCTACAGCCCACGATGAACAATCTAGGCCCACCACTTAGGACCCAATAAATAATCCAATTAATGAAGCCCAGCACTGCTGAAGCCCCACATAGCAATAAGAACCAATGGTATCACGACACATGGCAAGAGAAGGGAAAGCCACAACAGCAGACAAAGATCTGCAAAGTTATTGTTACGCCACATCGCCATTAATGAGGCCCTTACAACATTTATTGTGATAACCTCTCTCCGTCGGGACAGCACGCCCTCACCCTGAACAAAGTAAGCGACAACATAGACTTTCGGCCAAGGCGATAGGTCAGAAGGGACAATGAAATAATTACCAGAGGATATAAGCAGACGTTGAAGACAAAAAGAATGTTAAGCTTTCTATCTCTAATCTCGTTCTATACTCCACTCCTCTTTCTAACTTGCTCGTCGGAGGGTTCGCTGGGGGACTCTTTGTTTCCCGTTGAACTCGTGTGCAGGTCTTCTGGTGGGCTTAGTCATTTAGACATAGGCGTGAGGAGTGTGGATTAGTCCGACCCGTTCATTGGAATGGATCGTATCATCAGTTGGCGTCGTCTGTGGGAACCTTTTTTACTCTGTGCGTCAGTTGTGCTCATTGTCGCCGGAGGCCCTTTCCCAATAACCCCTTCCTGTCACCTGCGAAGGTGAATGGTCACGACTAGATCCATGGCTTCCCACCCCAATGTTCCCGACCACCAAGCCGACCCTCCTAATCCAAACAACCTACCACAATACTTTACCGAGCTCACTAACAGCATTAACCGCCTTGCCGAGCAGAACCAAGCTCTAATCAATGCCTTGCTCCAAAGAGACCTTCCCATGCCCCCTCCACCACCTCCAGATATTCCACCTAACCGAGAACGAGCCCCGAGCCATACTATCCAACTGCCTTATCCACCCAACTTGGAAGGCTTGCAACCTCCTCCCCCAAATATAAATCTACCACCCCGAACCCCACATCCATCAGTCCTGGAACCAACTCCTGAAGGAGAGGCCAGTAGCGTCCAGCCCCCTCTCTCGCCAAGTTGCTGGCAATAGCAGCATCGATGGCCATCTGAAAGTCAGCAAACACCTTAAATTGCTCTACTGCTGCGACGTACAGATCGGGGTATGCTACTCTTTCAGAGGTTGCCCTAGTTTTTTCTTCCTCAAACTCCTTCTCCAACCTCGCCTTCTCCTCCATTGCCCTAGCACGCTCATCTTGCAGCTCTTTCTGCAGCCCAGCAATCTTCAGGTCTGCTTCATCATTTTCTTTGATTTGCTGGGCGCGCAGTTCTTCATTGCTGGTCATAGCCTCTTTAAACCGCTCGGTGGCGACCGTGCAGGCATTTTGAGCATCCCCCAACTTCTTCTGCTCGCCAACCAGCTGGAACTCGAGCGACACTACCTTGCGGCGTTCGTCCTCTAGCTCTAACTTAATGGTGAGCAGCTCAACATGGGCTCGAGCGACAACATTGCGCTGAACGATCGCCAACACCTCCATCTTCTTCGCCTTCTGAGCCTCCCCCAACCCCCTGGCACATGCACTCCGCTCAGCCCTCTTCTAACCCATGCTCTTCCTCTTGAAATTTTCAAGTTGGGCCTCCACCTGCCCCAACCTCTCTCTCTCCCTCCTCAATTCGCCATTTCGCTACCGCCGCCTTATTCAACAGGGCTCTTGCTAAGGTAGCCGCCTCTATCTGGGCTGAGCACAACCCCTTCATCAGCTCAGCCTCAGTATAACCAGCCACTGATCGAACGGCTGCATCTTCCACCACCCCCAAGAGGCGGTCTGCAGCCTTCTTAGCCTCTCTCCCTTCCTCTTCCACTCACCCAGACACCGCAGGGATGTGGTAGAAAGCGGTCTTCAACCCAGGCCTCTCTCCCTCTCCTTGGGGTGCCAGACCCTCTTGTGGTTGTGGCTCTTCCCTTGGCTCTACCCTTGGCTCAGTGCCGACCCCACCACTTTGCATTTGCTCCCAAAGGCCAGTCGCCCCACTCTCTACCTCTTTGGCCGCCCCTCCAATCCCATTTTAGGGGTCCCCTCTACCTCCCTTGCCAGGGAGGTCTGCTCCGTCGTCGCCTCCTTCCTCCTCTTCAAGGCAGGCTCCTCTTCACTCCTCCTCACTCTCCTCTTCTTTTTCACCACACCCTCCATCTCCTCGTAGGCTCTCTCCTTCAAAGAATCAACTGGGGGCGGTCGTGGCTCAAATCCACCTAAGTCCTTTCCCTCCAAGGGTTTGGGACGCGATCGGCTTCGGCAGTCGGTCTGCCTAAAACTCTTTGAACTTGCTGGCTTTGGTGAGGATGGTCATATCCTCAGCCTCTTGCGCTTTCCTTCTCGCCTTTAACTCCGCCGGTCCCAGGTCTCCACCAATCGGCTGAGGACCCAACCCTGCCGCAAACAAGGCTGACGGATGAACAAGCTCGTCCTATCTGGTGCCCTCCTTCTCCCTCTATTCCTTCACTTTCTTTACTCTTGCCTCTGCTACTGCTCACAGTTTTGGCTCCACAGACTTGGTGGGCACTTTCCAAATTGTGCGCACCCAAACCCCTCCGTTGGTGAACACATAGAACCATCGCGGCCTTCACCCCTTTATCGATGACGGCAACCCCGCCACCAGCCCCTTCCCTACCGCCGCCTGCAAAGTGACCCAAGTCTCTTGCTGCCCCGACACCTTGTAGCACGTAAAAAACTCGTCCATCATCATTTCAGCCCCCCCATTCGCCTTCGGCCACGTGCTCGAATAGGCTAGCAAAATTTTCCACGCATTGGGCATCAGTTGGCCTGGAGCTACCTCCAACTAGTTCAACACGTCCATCACTATCTGGGGTAGTGGCAACCTCAAACCTCCCTTTAGTGCCTCATCGTATAGGGCGAATTTCCCCGGTCGAACATCGAATGCCCTCTCATTTGATTCCGGCAATTTCAACTCTATCTCTGCGGGAATCTGGTACTTCTCCCGCATACCCTCCAGCTCCTTCGTGGTAATGATCGCCTTATCAGCCTTTATATGCTAGTGATCTGGCTTCACCTGGCAGATTGGCGTCGGCGCCGCCATCATTGTGGACGAACGAGGTCGCCCCGACGGCTCCCCCTCACTCCCCATTCGCCTCTCCGTCTTGTATTGCTCTGCCAAATCCACCGCATCGTCGTCCCCCAATAGATCAACCCTGGCGTTTGTAGCTTCTTCTTGGGCCATTTCTGTAGTGTGTCTACGAATAGTTTCGGATGCGGGCGCAAGGAAATTCAAAAAATGTCGCAAGGGTGTATCATTTGCAACGAAGGAGTCTACACTTGAAGTGTTTTTATTTTTCAAAAAAAAGTAGGTAAAACGTATAATACCAAAAGCCCAAGGCTTGCCTGTATTCCAAGGGTCATAATTAATTTTCGTCAGTTTGAAAAATTTTCAACCATCCGCCAAAACTGTCTCTTCAACACCCATAATGACCTATCGTTTCATTTCTGGCCCAACGCCTAACCTTCCCCACCACGTGATTCTGCCACATGTACGGCCATGATTCACTGCTCCCTTCCCTTACCCTGTCTTTTCCACTTCAAATCACCACGTAACCCGTCGCCTCTCGAGCCCTGCACCCCGTCACCTCCCCCATTCGCGGTCGGCCCTCCTCATGGTCGGTCCCTCCACTCGGCTACCCTTCGCGGTCGGCCCTCCTCGTGGTCGGTCACTCCATTCGGCGACCCTCCGCGGTCGGCCCTCCTCTTAGTCAGTCACTCCACTCGGCCACCCTTCGCGGTCGGCCCTCCTCATGGTCGGTCACTCCACTCGGCCACCCTTCGTGGTCAGCCCTTCTCATGGTCGGTCCCTCCACTCGGCCACCCTTCGCGGTTGGCCGTTCTCATGGTCGGTCCCTCTACTCGGCCACCCTTCGCGGCTGGCCCTCCTCATGGTCGGTCCATCCACTCGGTCACTCCTATCGGTCGGCCTCCATCCTGTCGGTCTCTAACAACCCTCATTTTCTTCATTATTCCTTTCGTTGGACTAAAGTTGCACTTGGGAATAGGGGACTACTGACATGGATAGGCCCATAAAGGCTACAACCCACTATGAGCAACCCAGGCCCACCACTTAGGGCCCAATACATAATCCAATTAATGATGCCCAGCACTGTTGAAGCCCCACATAGCAATAAGAACCAATGACATCAAGACACATGACAAGAGAAGGGCAAGCCATAGCAGCAAACAAAGATCTACAAAGTTATTGCTATGCCATATTGCCATTAATGAGGCCCCTTAGAGCATTTATTGCGATAACCCCTCTCCGTCGGGACAACACGCCCTCACCCTGAACAAGGTAAGCTACAACATAGACTTTAGGCCAAGGTGACAGGTCGGAAGGGACAACGTAATGATTACTAAAAGATATAAGCAGACGTTGAAGACAAGAAGAAGGTTAAGCTTTCTATCTCTAATCTCGCTCTATACTCAATTCCTCTTTCTAACTTGCTCGTCGGAGGGTTCGCCGGGGGACTCCCCGTTCCTCGTTGAACTCGTGTGCAGGTCTTCCGGTGGGCTTGGTCATTCGAACATAGACGTGAGGAGCGTGGATCAGTCTGACCCGTTCATTGGAATGGACCGTATCATCATAACTAATTAAAGCTAAGCTAACTAAGCTAATTATTACAAAACAAATGAGATCAACTAACTATTCTAGTTAACCAACTAATTTACAAAATGAAATTGAATAACTAATTAGTTACAACACTTTACAAAATTAATTAATTGTAACAATTTAAACTTAAACATCCTCGGGATGCAAGGAATGCTCATGCACGTGCTCGGTTTCCACTCGAAAAGTCACTATTTTGCTTCCGGAGAGCCTCTGTTGCCCAATAGAACACACACACTGTTGCCCACTTCCAGAACAGCTCTGCTTGGCCTAAAGAACACACTGCTGAATTTTGCATCAATGGCCGGCCGACCAGTGATGAAGGTTGCCGGCCACTAGTGATGGTTGGCTGGCCATCAAAGGTGGCCTGTCGGCACATGGAAAGTGGTCTGCCAGCCACTGCTGCCCAGTTCTCCTTGTTGCAACAGAGGACAAACAGAGCATATATAGGGTATTTCAAGGGTTTGTTTGCACAACCCACCCCTCCTTTTCATGAGCAAATCAAAGGAGCAGCAAGTTCGGTTCACAAACCATTAATGGATGTAATTTCATTGCATGATGGCTTATAAAACCAAATGTGCAAGTTCAATAAATGCAACAAAACAAGACTCATACCACCTCTCTTTCATGAAAGATCAAGGGAAGTGATGACCTTGGAGACTTAAATCATTTCATCACTAGCAAGTATGAAATGGCTCAAGTTCCATGTATTCATTTAACGTCTGATTGAACATAACACTTTTTATTATCTTGCACCATTTTAGCCTCAATTTTAATTACTCATTTTAGTTTACCAACCATCCTTTAATCAATTGAGTCCAAATGGTGAGTTTAAGTCCTCCAATGGAAAGAGGGCTCAAACCAAGAGTTGTTTTAGGCATGAAAGAGATGTCATGCCGTTGATAATAAACCCCCAAAGGGATTAAACCATTAAGCTTGACACATTAATCTCATGCTTTAAACAAACAAGTAGTTTGAACCACTTTCAAAGCAAAACAAAAAGCCAAGAAAGAAGGGAGGTTGCAGAGATTATTAGTGCTAAAAATGAGTGAGAAAAGCATAAATAAATACTATCAACTCAACTAAAATGGAGTTTAAGGCCTAGAACACCAAACTCATGAGGACTATTACACTACAAGCATGCAAAACAAAGCTCAAATGCAACTAATAGCCCAAAATAGTGCTAAAATAGTGTACAACAAGTCCTAAAACATGCTGAAATTAAGCTAAAAAAGTCTAGATTAACATGCTAAAACATGGTACAAACTAGGCTAGTAAGCAAGACACAAGGAGGGTAGGCTAACCCCTCCAAATTTGGACGTTAAAACATGATTTTGGCCACTGAAGTAGCTCTGAAAATCAGTGTTTAAAAGCTTCGAAAAAGATAGTAAAAGGGTGAGAAACACAAGGGCAATGGCCTCTAAAACAAGGTATAAAGAGGAGCTATCAACCCCTCAGCCTTTAATGGCCTTAAAACCCAAGTGTCAGCCCAAAAATACAAAAGTTTTATAGCCCAAAAACAGTTGGAAAACAATAAGAAAAATAGTAGAGAAAGCAAGTAAATAGGTAAAGCCTTATACCTCTTCAAGAGAAGAAGTAATTTATGCAACAAAACCAAGTAAACACACCATCTAGAGCTCAAAAATACCTCAGCTCAAAGATGAGAAGATCTGGTTAAGGGTGTATAGGTAAAGGTTAAGGATTTGTAGGCAAAAACGTAGAAATTTGTTAGAGAGAGAGAGAGAATTGTAGAGAGAGAGGAAAAATTTTGATCTCAAAATTTTCTAACCTTAAAATATGAGAGAGATGTCTCTTATATATAGAAAACATGAATTCCCTATAAGGATATCCAGCCCTACACATGGGTGTAGATGCATACATCTGTGCAAACAGTTGGCACAGCTGTCACAAAATATCTGCAAAAGAAACTAGTGGTCGGCAAGCCACACCAGTGGCCAGTAGCCCAAAAGTGATGGCCGGGCAGCCTAAAAAGGTGGCCGACAGGCCACTAGGAGCTGCAGGCTTGAAAAACACAGGGTTTGGTCTAAAAAAAGGATAATTGATGTGCAGGGTTTGAAAGGCTCAAAGCTACAGCTTCCCGCTGAGGACTTCGAACGCTCGGCGAGCATATAAACTCGTCACCAGGTGTGCATGCAATGGTCTCCAAGTCGTAAGGGTCATAAAAAATGGGGTGTCTACAGCCATGTTAATAAGTTATGGATTACTTCAGAACTTGTGAGGGGAAACAATACTTTCTGCTAATTATATTCTTAATAAAGTACCCCGAAAGAAAGTAAATCAAACACCTTATGAAATATGGCATGAGAGAGTACCATCTTACAAATACTTAAAAGTGTGGGAGTGTTTGGCTAAAGTGGTTATTCTTAGTTTCAAAAAGTCTAAGATAGGTCTTAAAATTATTGATTGCATTTTCATTGGTTATGCTATGAATAGTAGTGCATATCGATTTTTGATTTATAAATCAGAACATTCCGAAATGCATGTAAATACTATTATTAAATCTCAGAATGCATCATTCTTTGAACATATATTTCCAAATAAGATTGGACAAGGGACTAGTACTAATAAAAGATCTTATGATGCTATTACTAGTCATGATCAAGGATAAGATCAAGAATAAGAGCAAGAGATAGATCAAAATGAGGAAGAGGAACCTAGGCGTAGTAAACGTGCTAGAACCTCAAAATCTTTTGATCTAAATTTTCTAACATTTTTGTTAGAAAATGAGCCTTTAATTTTAAAGAAGTTATGTCCAGTCCTGAGGCTCCTTTATGGAAAAAAGCTGTAAATAGTGAAGTTGAATCCATCATGCAAAATCACACTTGAGAATTGGTGGATTTGCCACCAGGTTGTAAACCTCTTGGGGTATAAGTGGGTTTTCAAGAGAAAAATAAAAGCGAATGGATCAATTGACAAATACAAGGCAAGACTTGTAATCAAAGGATATAGACATAAAGAAGGTCTTGATTACTTTGACACATATTCACCAGTTACTAGAATAACATCCACTAATTGCCATTGCATCTTTGTACAATCTAGAAATTCATCAAATGCATATGAAAACCACTTTCTTAAATGGTAAGTTAAATGAAGAAATTTACATGGAGCAACCAGAAGATTTTCTGTTTCAGGAAAAGAAAAGAAAGTGTGTAAATTGGTTAAATCATTATATAGTTTAAAATAAGCGCCAAAGCAATGACATGAAAACTTTGACAAGGCAAAGGTGTCAAATAGATTTAAAATTAATGAATGTGGCAAATGTGTTTATATTAAAAACATAGACAAAGGTTATGTAGTAGTACGTCTTTATGTGGATAATATGCTCAGTGACATGATTAAAACTACCAAGAAAATGTTGAATAAATATTTTGACATGAAAGACATGAGAATTGCTGATGTAATTCTTGGTATGAAAATTACCAAAACATCAGAAGGTTATGCTTTGTCACAATCTCATTACATTGAGAAAATACTTGACAAATTTAGTAAATATGATGATTATCTTGCTAGAATACCTGTGGATGCTAATTTGTTTCTTTCTAAAAATGTACAGGAAAGTATTTCTCAATTAGAGTATGCCCAAATTATTAGAAACTTAATGTACTTGATAAACTGCACTCGCCCGGATATAACTTATGCAGTAAGTAAACTAAGTAGATATACGTAATCTAGGAGTAGAACATTGGAAAGCGATTATAAGGGTTCTAAGATTTCTCCGATTTACTTGTAACATCGGACTTAATTATACTAGATATCCAGCAGTACTTGAAGGATACTGTGATGCAAATTAGATATCGGATACTAGAGACTAAAAATCCACCAGTGGGTATGTCTTTACTCTTGGTGGGGCCGCTATATCTTGAAAATCTTCCAAACAGACTTGCATTGCTAGATCTACTATGGAATCAGAATTCATAACTTTAGATAAAGTTGGAGAAGAAACAGAATGGCTTCGCTACTTCCTTGAAGATATTCCAATGTGACCAAAAGTGGTGCCTGCTATATGCTTACATTGTGATACCTAATCAACAATAGGTAGAGCACATAGTTATATATATAATGGTAAGTCACGACACATTTGTCGTCGACATAACACCGTGAAATAACTACTCTCTAATAGAATTATTTTCATTCAATATGTAAAGTCTAAAGACAACATAATTGATCCACTAACCAAAGGGTTAGTAAGAGAGTTAGTTGAGAATTCATTAAGGGGAATGTGACTTAAGCCTATTAAATAAGAGTTACCACAACGGCAACCCAACCTAGCTGACTGGAGATCCCAAGATCTAGGTTTAAAGAGACAACCGAGTTGCGTATGACTTATAAGAATCACTGGGGAGTCAAACTTCTACCCATTTCTATGATAAAATAGTGATGTCTGCAATATTTTAGGTTAAGTAAATACTTTTAATGATTCTTATATCTAGGAATACCTAGTGGAGTATGACAGGATACTCTTCATAAGAATCACCTATATGAGTGTGAATTGGGCTGGTTCTATGAGATTTGTGAAGGGTTATAATTCTCTAGAGCACTCATGAAAGACTAAGTTGTTGAGGGCCAAAATGAATACAAATGATTGAACCGTTCTATACTGTGTGAGTTCTATTATCTTGATTTACACAAATGACTGAACTGTTCAAGACATCATGTTTACTGGTTAGCTAGTAAATTCGATAATGTCTTATAAGGGAAGGTTCAAAGCCAAAAATTACCTATCCTTTGTAGAATATTCCCAATTTCTGTACTCTCTGTAATTAGATCATGTTGTTTCATTTTCTTTCCATCAAATTCTATTTATGTGGGGGATTGTTGGAAAGATATGGTTTTATAGGCTTATTTTGGGCCAACTTTGAGCCCAATTTTGAGTGGGTTCCAAATGTCTTTTGAGGTGGGTCCAAAGAGGTGACGTGTTTTTTGCCGCATGGCAAGTCACACGGTGAAGACGGTTCGTTAAAATCATTTATGAGTAAATGAGAACTTGTCGTCGTTTTCGGGTTCGTGGAACAGGAAATTGAAGAGTCAAAAGTGGATTTTCTTGTAATGGTTGTTCTACATTGAAAACTTAAGAAAATTTATATATGTATATAAGTTCTAGGTGGCAATACTTGGGTTGGGTCCCAAAGGACACCCTAAGTTTGTAGAAGGGAAGAGCTATGGACAAAGTGGGCCTTAGCCCAAACCGCTACACGCGATCGCTGGTATCTGTCCGATCGGTCATGCCGGGTGCGGGTGTGGGTTGTAGGTTAGGTCGGTTCTAATATTAATTTTTTGGACAAAATTTATTTGATTTTTTTTGCAAAAAATTCTTGCGGGAAATTTATTTTTTCTAAACGAAATTAATTGAATTCAATTTTCTGTCCATACAATGCCTCTGTCGGTTCCATTTCAAGAGGTTCAAACAGTTTGTAACCTGTTGCACCGGACAGATTCAGTTTTGTTCTAGACAGTTTCAAAACTGGGTTCAAACAGATCTTGCACCTGTTCCAGTTTGAATTCATATCTGTTTAGGTTTGAAATCATACCTATTCGGCCCTATGAATACAAACAATCTTCCAGCATTTTTCATTAATTCCGAAAATCATCTTCTTGTTTTCATTTTGCTCTCTTGTATAGATATATTCTTCATATTATTTGAGGAAAAATTCTGAGAGTATAGAACACAAGTTTGGTTCGCCATACAGATTATTTGGAGTGCTACTACAATCTGTGTAGATCATTGTATCTTGGGAGATAGACGCCTTTTACCCGTAAGTACCGAAACAGGGCGAATCTGTCTTAAGGATAGAATATCACACACTCGACTTGATCTATTTTTGTACTTAATCATTTCGGTAAATAAATTCGGTAAGTAATTTATTTTTACTTATTTGATTTGGTTTCAAATTATTTTTATTACACAGAAGATTGTTCTAACATGTAGGACTTTTAACTAACATTAATCAAATTAATTATTAATTAATAGATTTTTGTTAACGTGTATTCTTAGAACACATTGATAAAAATACTTTAAAATATTATACATTCTTTATTACATGTATTTCCATAGAGAATATATCTTTCTAAAAAAATTAAATCACACCCATAACAAAATCCTAATTTAATGAAGTCTAAAATTCACAATGCAATTATCTTTTAGACCAATATGATAATTCTGAAAAATAATTGGTTGATTCTCGAGTACTATGTAATTATCTTTTAGACCAATTATAAACTCTCATATTTTCTTATTTTTTTAATTATTTAATATAAAATTATAAATTTTACTTCCTCCATCAATTATAATGCATGTGCCTGTCGTTACCTTGGACCAACTTCTTCATAGCTCTATATTATTCTTTAATAAAGCACTGTCAAATTTTGTACTGGTACAATAATTCACCGCCATAAATTATTATTGTGTCTCACTGTCAAAATGTTGAAACCATTAACCATTTTTTTTGGCTTTTTGTCCCAACCATGACAATAGTGTGGAAAACCTGATATGGAGATGACAGTAGTGTACTGTAGTAACTTTGGGCAAGTCCATTGTCCATAATTTAATTATGGAACATGAATGAGGTGAGGTGCCCCCACAATGGCAAAACAATATCCTTCCCAATTTATTAAGCCTTCATTAAAAAAGTAAGTTGGCTTTTTAATTTTTTAATTTTTTTGATTATTTTAGTTTGAGTTAAAAAATTTAGTTCGGAAAGAATTTTTAAATTTTTTGACTTTTTTTGTAAAAGAAGAGTGTAATGGTTATGGATTAGATGTGATGTTTTATTTTTTGTGACTAAAATAACTTATTTTATTTTTTGTGACTAAAATAGTCACTTTAGCCCTTTCCAAACAATGCAATCTCTAGTCCTCTTTTACCTCAAAAACATTAAAAACACATCGATTATAAAATTAGATAAAATTATTCATTTTGTAAATTTTATAAGTTGGGTCTAATTTTGTATTTGATTTATGTATAAATTAAAAATTGGAAGTGGTCCCGCTTTTATCAGCATTTCTTGTTTATCTTAATTATGTGATTAAAAAATGTCACTTAATTATCAAATTTACGAACTTCTTTCGTTTATGACACAATTATCCATCATCAAAAAATAGCAGTCCACTTGTGCACACGTGTGAAACATCATTCTTGTTCCATCTATATTTAGAAATTGACATTTTTTTTAATAATTTTAATTTTTACAAAAATACCTATAAAAAAAGTTTTAAAAAAATGATTTAATTACTTGTAATACATTTTTAATTAAAATTTTACTTCTTAAACAAGGCGTGTTTAATAAGATTGGAAAATGAGTGAAAGACCAATCACTCGTTATGGAAGATTTTAAAAATAAATCTTGAGTTTTTAATTCATATTTTTTATTTTTAATGCAATTTTTAAATAATTTAAAATCTTATTTTTTTTATCTTTTAATTCACTTAATTTAGATGCATTTAAAAAGTATAAAATTTATAAAAAACAATTACTGAATACAAAGAATTACAAAAATTCAATATATTTTTCTATATTTTTAGTATTTATTGATTTTTAAATAGATTTTTTCACAAACTTTTTATTTTTAAAGTACATTTAGATTAAGTGCATTTAAAAAAATAAAAATAAAAATAAAACCTAACTAAAATACCAAAAAAAAAAACTCACTAATAATGATAAATATGCGAAAAATAAAAACTCATAAATTATTTTAAAATATTCAAAATTAGCCCTTGTTTGGGATACTATATTTGGGCCAAAATAGTCACAAAATGACAAAATAGGTTAAAAAGTCAATAAGATAAAATGTCACATCAAAATCATAATCATTTTATTTTTTTTCTCATGAAAATCAAAAAAATCCATCTCAAACGAGACTAACCCTAGATTAAAATAGTCAAAAAGTCAAAAAATTAAAAAGTCAATGCACATTCCAAACGAACCATTAAATAGATTGGGTTAAATTTGGATTTGAATAATTATTTAAAGAAATTTAATTGAGAAAATTTCAAAAATGAGAGTTGATAAATCAAAGGGTGCAGCCACAAATAATTTAAAATAAAAGTAAAAGAATAATTTTGAAGGAAAAAATGAGAAATAATTAGAGGTGAAAGCGTAATTACCCAAACAAAAAAAACAAAAAAATGTTTAATTGTCAAATACCCTTTAATCCCACGTGTTCACGCGTGAAGTTCATATCCATGGAATTACCGTACAAATTTATCATTATCCAAATTACTTCTTTGACTCTCTCTCCTCCGAAAGAGTTTCTCTCTCTATACCTTCAAGTGGGTGTGGAGCCCAAACCTGGTCCTCTGCTTTGCTGGATTCAAGCTCTCATTGTTGGTCTTTAATGGAGCTTGTCTGCTGAGAGAGACCAGAGTTTCAATGATAAACATTTTTCGCTTCTTTCTTATATATATATGCTCTCTTCCATCACCCTCTCGTCATCTCTGTACTCCAAAGAAGAGAGTGAACACAAACAATCAAAACCCATTTCAATTTCTCTTCCATTTCATTGATCCACAGATCTAACTCTTTCAATTTCAGATCTTCCCATAGTTCTCAATTATAAAAGGTAAATTTTTTCCCAAGTTTCGCTGTTTTCTTTGAAAAAATGATGTATTGTTGAGACTAAGGAGTATTTTGGGATTTTTGGAAATAGGTTTTTTTAATTTTATATGCTGAGAGTTGACCTTCTGGTTTTGAAATTGCTGACCAAACAGTTGTATGAGAAAAAAGTGAATTTGACCATTTTTTCTTCAAGGTCCCCCTTTTAAGTTTTCATTATTAGCGGCTGTTGTGGTCATGGGTTTTCTGTTTTCATTATGAACAGTTGTATCGATTCGTTTCACATACAAACCTCTTATTCATTAGTTTTCTTATAATTCTCAGCTGAATTGAACAGAAAAGATTGGCCTTTTGTTTGTATTTTTCTATGATCCTCTGTTAGGTTGTGATTTTTGCAAGTTCTAATTTTGATATTTTGAGTTTTTTTTGCTCTTGATGTTAGTTTAAACTTGCTATTTCCTTATTGTTCTCAGCTGAATTGAACAAAAAGGTGCCCTTTTGATGCATTTTTCTATGATCTTTCTGTTAAATTGGGTATGTGGCGAGTTCTAGTTTTGAGTTTTTGATTTTGTTTTTTGCTCTCGATGTTAATGCAAAGTTGCTAGTTTTTAATCGTGTGCAGTAGGGGAGGGAACAAACAGGTCACAATTCAGGCTTATTTGGGTCAGAGTTATTTTTGAGTCATTATTAGATGTGGAGAATTTGTAGGGTGATTTGGGTGAAATGAGGTATGTTATCTGGGTTGATGGGCTTTTTGAGGGCCTGTTTTCGGCCTAGGTCAGATCGATACATTCACGCGGGTTTGGATACTGTTGGTCGCCAAGATGGGCTTCTGTGGTACAAAGATACAGGACAACATTTTAGTGGTGAGTTCTCAATGGCTGTAGTTCAAGCTAACAATTTACTAGAAGATCAGAGCCAAATTGAGTCAGGCTGCCTGAGCACGAATGACTTGGGGCCATTTGGAACATTTGTCGGAGTATATGATGGGCACGGTGGCCCTGAGACTTCGCGTTTTGTCAACGATCACCTCTTCCAGCATCTCAAGAGTAAGTCACTGGAATTCTATTGGAATATTGAACTTTTATTCTTTTCAATTTATTCAATATTTACACATTTCCTGTTTTACATTTGAGGAAGAGAGAGTAATATAGAGATTTACTAAATAGTTTGCTGTTTTCGATTGCATCCTATCTCTGAATTAGTTAACCCAAATAGTTGTGTTAGACTGATTGGCCGGAGGCTTTCAGTGTCCTGGATTCAAAATTTTTATCAGTTACTAGACGAAGCATTACAAGTCATGAATTTAAAGACATGTTATTGCCCTAGTACACTGATTTAGGGGATTAGATTTCTTGTGATTGTCTGTTTCTTGTGGCGGAAGGTCAAATACTCTTTCTTAATTATGTAGGGTTTACTTCTGAGCAACAATCTATGTCGGCAGAGGTAATACGGAAGGCATTCCAAGCAACAGAAGAGGGATTTCTCTCTCTTGTTACCAAACAATGGTCAATGATGCCGCAGATAGCGGCAGTCGGATCATGCTGCCTGGTTGGTGTTATTTGCAATGGGACCCTTTACACTGCCAACCTTGGTGATTCGCGTGCTGTTTTAGGGAGACTTGTCAAAGCAACAGGGGAGGTTCTGGCCGTTCAACTCTCAGCGGAACACAATGCAGCTATAGAATCAGTGAGACAGGAGTTGCATTCTTTGCACCCAGATGACTCGCAAATAGTAGTTTTAAAGCATAACGTATGGCGTGTGAAGGGCATTATACAGGTGAGTCTTCTTTGCAAGGGAAGGGTTTGACGTTGAACTTTACAATTATGGTTTGCAAATGTTTTTGCTTGCTATTTTCTCTGTTACTGTGACATGATAGTGTGCTAAGTCCATTATTGCTTGTAATACGGAGTCGGATATCTTGCCAGTGAGTTGTTACTTAAACAATTTATCCCATTCTCTGAATTATTTAGAGTTGGGCATTTTTATTTATTTATTTGATGGGAGAGTTGGAGCAAGTTTGGTTATATTATTTGTTTTCAGTATTATTATTATGCATTGTATTTATGTAGTCCTAATGGTAAGGCACCTTGGTTAGGTTTTCAAGTTTCATTTACTAGCTTTGATGAGTGATCAGAATTTAAGCTATGCTTTACTTGCTTGAGCACATCATTTTATTAGCTCTCTCGCTCTCTCTCTCTCTCTCTCTCACTACTGTTTGCCTTTTCACTGAAAAGGATCTTTGTTTTACACTTGTTGCCTCTTTCCCTTCAAGAACAGGATCATGGCCCTGCCATTTGTTGTTGAATATGATGCACCTTGAACTTGGACTATTTATGCCCTCTGATGTTATTTTATGTCACAGGTTTCGAGATCTATTGGCGATGTATATTTAAAAAAGGCTGAATTCAATAGGGAGCCATTATATGCCAAGTTTCGGTTACGTGAACCTTTTAGAAGGCCTATATTGAGCTCCGATCCATCAATTTCCACACACCAGCTGCAGCCACACGATCAGTTCATTATATTTGCATCAGACGGTCTATGGGAGCACCTCAGCAACCAGGAAGCAGTTGATATAGTTCAAAATCATCTTCGCAGTGTAAGATGCTGAACATCGGTACTTTTTCTCATAGAGAGGGATTTTAACTTACATAATTTCCTTGGCCACTTTTAAGTTTGTCGTCTCGCTTGATTATTGAATCAGATTGGTGTGATTAGGGTTTTATAGTTATCTGATCATGAATCAGTAAGGCACTTGCTTAGGGGTCTAGTAACTGAACATGGAGGGAAACATCACTTTCGAATTATTGTTGCTGTTTATTATTTCATCTCTAGAATCTGCTGTCAATGTAAAAAATTAACTACTGGTTGCTTATTCCATGAACAAGTTTGCCAATCATTTTATTCTTTTGAATGTGCCGTGATTGAAGAAAATTTAGCTACTGTCATGCAGGGAAGTGCTCGGAGGTTAGTGAAAGCTGCACTGCAAGAGGCAGCAAAGAAGAGAGAAATGAGGTATTCGGACTTGAAGAAGATAGATCGGGGGGTACGTCGCCATTTCCATGATGACATCACAGTGATTGTCGTGTTTCTCGATTCAAATCTCATGAGCAGGGCCAACTCAGTCAGGAGTCCCAACCTGTCTGTGAAAGGGGGCGGAGTTAACTTGCCTTCCAACACGCTTGCCCCTTGTGCCACGCCCACCTAGGCCAGCTCTATCCGAGGAAGATGTTTTTATATGTACTATATGTTCTCTTGTGTGAATACCAGGTAGCTTCTTCAGGGCATGAAGACGATTATGATGTCAATTCTTTAGAGTACAATGTAATCTTTATCTGAGAACGAAAGGACTTGGGTTTAGTTTCTAAAACCCAAACTAAACCCAAGAGAAGACTGGGAAGGAAAGAAAACAAGAGAAGAAGAGAGAGAGAGAGAGAGAGAGAGAGAGAGAATGTGATAATCCTTGTATTTAGTGCAGTTATTTTCACTACTACTATTGTTTCTAGTCGTTAATTTTATTTTATTTTTTCGTTTTCCTACCTTTTCTCTTGCGATTCTTGTAAATCATTGGCATGGTAATCTAGACAATTCAAAATGATCAATCTCCGTTGCATTCTAGAAGCATTTTGATTTGGAATCTTAGGCATTTTGATTTAGAATCATAGGCATAACAGAGAAAATAGAGCAAGGGTGGGTCTATGTTTCCTAGAACATAAATTGTTTCAGTATGTCACATATTTTAAAATGTGGTACAATAGGGGGGTAAATTTGTATATATTATATTTAAAAATTTTAAAAACTTTAAGTGAATTTTTTTGACTATTAGAAATCTAATAAATTGTAATATTTTCTATGAGCATTATGACTCATTTTTTGATATTTTTGTCTTATCAAAACTTAACTCACTTTAGATTTTAGTTCATTATATTTTATTTTTATTTTTTTCTCTTAAGATAACATTTAAGGAAATGTATTGAAAAAAAAATTAGAATCACTTTGGATTATTAAATTTATTCTTTTGGAATGGAAGTGTATTATGTTTTAAAATGCGTAAGATATTAACATTTTCTAATAACGTAGAAATGATAGAGAAGGGTGGGTCAAAAAGAACCTTTGAGGAGGTAGCGCTCAGCTACTGGAGTTTGAAGTTGTATTTGAAATGTACAAGTGGTGGCGATTTGGGCAGCCAACGGGGGCCTTTGGGTGGTGGTGTTAGACAGTGGAGGCTGGTGTAAGATTAAAAAAACTGAGCATGGTAGTGAAAATGAAGAGAGAGAAAAAGAATAGAGAAGAGGAGTAGTGTAACAAGTATTAAGAAAATTTATAGTCTTGTGGAATATGATATAATGGAAATATAGTTTTGTGAAAGGGCAAAAGGATAATTGCATGTTTATTGTTAACATGATTAGTCAAAGTTGAGGACAATGTAATTTCACAAACCACAAGGATGTCCTTGTAATTGTCAAAAAGTAGTGCCACACGGGCTTGTTTTAAGGAATGGACATGACTGCTGCTTTCATGCCTCCCCGCAGCTTGGAGTAATTGAAGAGAAATAAATAATCACCAACAATGTCCACAAAAAAAAAAAAGAAAGAAAGAAAAGCCTTTGAGTACACCCAATCAAAAAATTAACACAAAAAGCGGCAAGTTTTTAAATGTTTTGAGTTCTAGAACATTACATATGTACAATATCATACACATCCTAAAGAAGTAAATTTATGATCATGCAAATGAATAATTACAGGTCTAGTGATTTAGTCATGATCACAATTCTCTTACCCTATCTTAGGTAGAGGGAAACCAAACATTGAGAGAAGAGTATAAATTCACTAACTACAACAGCAGGGGAGTGTATGCCAAGAAACGGAACAATATCTACCTGCAGCCAGTTCTCAACCACTGATCCCACTACCGCACCAGTGACAAGGCCCCCTATGGAAATTACAGTTGCCTTCACTGCAACAAAAAAAAAAAAAAAGAAAGAAAGAAAAAAGAACCGTTTTTTAATATTCCATATAATTCAGTTTGCAAGCCCTTACTTCACAAGAATAAAATGATAGGTATTAAATGATATCAACATCCCTTGATCAAGAAGTTATTTTTATTCTTCCTTGAGGTTGATTAGTTTTCTGTTTTTTTCCCTTTCCTTTTCTTCCTTTTTTTTAAGAACATTTTTTTTGGGCATGGGTGTTGTTAGATCACCACTAGTTCTAAATGTTTAAACTGTTAGGAAATGGATTTGACAATGGATATCAAGCTCTCTAACACTCTCTTTTAAGTGCAATCCCATATTGCACGTGGAGATATAAACATTCAAACATGTAGAGAAACAAAACACAAACAGGCAAACATATGCAAACTGAGAAACTTGAAATCTATAACTCTCCTAACCTCAGCTCGAATACCATGTTAGATCATCACTAGTCCCACAAGCTTGAGCTATTAAGGAAGGGCTTGAACAATGCATATTAAGCTCTCTAGCATGCCTGTGTGTGGAGGGAGGGGAGTGGGGAGAAAATGAAGAGTCCAAAATATTTCTTACCCACCAGGAGCACAATGTCTTAATAAATGGGTTTTTTTTTTTTACATTCCACTAGTAATCTGTGTGTTTACCTAGATGACTTAAAACTGAATTTCCTAACGAATCAAATACTAACTTATAAATTTAAAATGTGCCATCTAATAGATAACCTTTTATGAGAGTCACTTTTTCTTTTCTTCTATATCTCAAGGGCAATGTTGGTATTATAAGAAAATAGTAATTAGTTGGTTTATTTTCTCTGTTGATCTTTCCAGTTTTGGAGAGATTGAGTGAGTGTTTGGGAAGTGGGTTTTTTTGTAAGTTTTTTTAGTTGTAGGATATTATTGGAAAAAAAAAATTGTGTGTTTGAAAAGATAGTTGGATTTTTTAGTGGTTGGATGTGATGTTTGTGAGAGAAAAACTAAAATGATTATAGGGTTTGATGTGATGTTTTGTTTGGATTTGTTTTTTTTTGATTTTGTAACCAATTTGTCTTTTAGTGAAAAAAATCAAAAAAAACCAAAAAAATATCCTTCCCAAACACCCCGTCAAAATGAGGGTTATAAGAGAAATGTGTTTCTTTCCATTTCTTCTCATTTCTCTCCTCTGTACTCATATCCAAACAAGTGATATGTACAAGAGAAATGCATTTCTTTCTTTCCTTTCCAAATCACCCAATCCAAACAGGCTATAGAACACGCAATACAAAGGAAACATAAAAAGAAGAAAAGAAAGAAACCACAAAACAGCAAAACAATTGAATACAAAAGAATCCCTTCAAATCTCAAAAAAGATTTAAAAATGTAAGAGAACTTGATAGAAAAGAATGCTACTCGCCTAACTTGACATTCTGTCTGGTCATGAAGTATAAAGATGCTCCAAAACTAGTGGCCAATATCAGCCCAGGAACATCAGCTGAAGCATACAGAGCTGTGGAAAATGTAGAGGCTCCATTGACGTAGCTTAAAGCCATCAAAGCTCCATATACACCTACTTGTATTCCCAAATCACCACTAGATGGTGTTTCAATCGAAATGAGTGGATTCTTAACTGTGGCCTGCAGCCACTGTGGCATTGATCCCATCCCGGGAGCATTTACAGGTTTAACATCAGCATAACGAATGCTACTGCTTACAACCTTTCCAGCTCGGCGCTGTGACAAGCTTTGCATAAGCAACATATCATATGCAGCCTCTACCTGAAAAAATTTAGCCATATTACTTCACAGAAGGTATGGCAATAAAATACAAGTTACAAGCAATTCTAAGCAAAGCTAGTTCTGCATAAAATATGACTTCACATTTGGGTTGGTTTGGAGTGTCCTAAAAAAGTGCACTGTTTGTCTTTTTACGAAAAGATGTGCAGAAAAGTAGAGAGGTGATGTGATGGAAAAAAGATAAAAAGATGGATTATGTAGGTTATGCCAAACCTAGCCAAAATCTCCCATTGCCACAAAATATGATCTATAGTAACTCTAGCAAAGAATTGTCAGCCTCTACATGTTCATTTTCTCAGCTCGAAACAAAGCATTAACAGGCATGAAATTTGTGATGTCCTGCGGTGGAGACAACTAGCGGATCAATGGCTCTCATTGCGAAGGCATTGGCATCGGGCAATTTGTTTTTCCAGTGTTTTCCCCTTTTCTGTTTTGGGAATGGTGCAAATGAGAGGCAATGATGAAAGAAATATCCACTATATAAAGTTAACAGGGCAACATCTCCTTTGTGCATTTGAGTTTGTCCCCTAAGAGAGGGCTGCACATAGAGTGCTTCAACATCTGAAAGCCCTCAAGAATTAGAAATTTGTTGGAAGGAGTAGGAAACAAGTCTGTTAGTATGATAAATATTACTAATCAGATTAAGAGACTTAAACTCAAGCCCTCCTATAATCAGAACACTAATGAATACCATGTAAAGTTACCAATTGTCCCAAAAAAAAATTTATTTATATTTTATTATTTTTTTTAAAATTGGCCAACCATGCGGGTAATTGCCTTGCCATCTAGCTAGCATGCTACAAATGATAACAATTACATGGATCACCTTTGCCCTTTCTCTCTTTAGGAAGATAATAAGTATTCTTCAAATCTTCAATCACATCAGCATTGAATCGAAAAAGGGACAATCTGGCAAGCAAACTCAACCAACCCAGATAAAAATACTGCAATTTAAATAATCCTTTGAATTATAACAACCAAAAGGAAAGGTCTAAAGTCTAAACTTCACCAAACCCACATAGACAAATTGGCTTTTACTTTCAAGCTTTAATTTCAAAACCCCATAATCAATCACGTCTAAGTTTTTCCATGGCTAAATTTAATAGTTCTGCAAATTCCAAATAAAGAGAAGTACAATAACATTCAAATTTCCCAAAATCCAATTGAATTACCCCAATATTCACACAATTTCACTATCAGGGAACATTCACGCAAATCATCGAACACCACCTGTGCAATTGCCTCTTGGTCGTCCTTGCAAGCGGCAAGAATCGAATTCTTTGCTCGAAGTATATCATCAAACGAGGCTCCCTCTGAGACACCGAGAACCTTCAAAGCGTTCTCTACGGACATCTCGAACCGGGCCGAGTCGTCGGCTCTAGGACCGGCGAGAAGGACCGTCGATAATGCGCGGCGGGAAGGGGCGGAGGCCACCCCAAACCACCACCGGTCGTTCTTGACAGACAGCTTCCCAATCTGAGGAGTCTCAGACCGGCGTGACCGGGCTGGACCGAGAGGGTCACGGCCGAGAATGGCGCGGCTGTGCTGGACCGGGAGAGTGGTGGCCATTTGTATGTAGTGTAGAGAGAGAGAGAATAAGAAAGTGTTGATCAATTCTTGAAGGCGATGTCTGGTAGTGACGAGTCTTTTATAAGAGCGGGTGTCAGGTAATTCTGCACCGTCCGATGGCATCACGTCCGTAAATTATAAAATGCAAACAGAGGGACAACATACTTTTAGACTTCGTTTCTAAAGTGAGTTAGTTTTTTTTTATTTTTTGCCTCATTAAAAATTTTAGTTTGGGACTATGGAGTGTTTTTGTAAGAAGGTTAAAAGTTATTTTTTTATTTTGATTTTGATTTTTTTTTTATGAGAAGAAAGTGGATTAAAAGTTAGAAAGTAACTTTTAATTCTCTTTTCAAAATAAGCCTAAAAACCGTGTTAGGGTTAGATTTTTTTATTTTTGGGAAAAAAAATAAAAATAATTATGATTTAGATATGATATTTTGTCTTATTAATTTTTTAATATATATATATATATATATTGGGATTTTTTTTAAGGTCCCTGATATTAAGGTTGTATAGCATAAAGGACATTTAATATTTTCATATTGTCTAAGGTCCCTCAATAATATTTTCATAATGTCTAAGGTCCCTCAACCTTGATCCAGAGAAATTTCAGTCCAGAGAAAATTGGTCCAGAGAAATTTCAGACAAAATCTCTGGAAAGTCTAATTATTCTCAGAATTTCTCTGGCCCAATTCTTTCCATAATTTCTCAGTATTTCTCTAATGTATTAATTGAGTCCAGAGAAATTTTGAATTTCTCTCCTCCAATTCTTCTCAGAATTTTTCTGGCCCAATCATTCCTAGAATTTGTTTGATGCATTAACTGACTGTCCTGACCATATGCAATCACATGCTCTTGTGGACATTAGGTAGTACTTTGTTCTCTTTACTATATCACTAAGAAAATTTTCAGATCTGTTGCTACTTTTAGCATGCAAAATGCCCATGATTTTGTTTGGTATTGATTAGTACTCTTTCTCTCTTACAGTTTTTTCTCATTGTCTTAAGTTTATGTCCCAATCCTTTGCACATTGTCAATTTCTCTGACTTTATGTATTATGTAAGCCAACAATACAATCTTTACTAGCAAAACCATAAATTTCTCTGGTCCAAAACCAGAGAAATTCTCTCCAAACCAGACAGATTAGAGAAATTCTCTCTATTTGCAGAGTTGTATTTTTATGAGCAAACCTTGGTTATTGTACATTGATCCAGGAAATTTCTCTTACTTCACAAATTTCTCTGGCTCTATTCACAAAGAATCTCTCCGATTTTGTGTAATATATTTGTCCAGATAAAATTGATCCAGAGAAAATTGGTTCAGAGAAAATTCCTCAATATTTTCATTCTTATGCTTTCATCATTAAAATAAATATTTTCATTATTCAATTTCTGCCGACAGTGAAAGAGTTTTTCATTAACCAGTAGACAAAAATGCCCTCTGTTATATTCCCCAAACCTACTGTGATGATTCCCATCGTACATAAAAGGTCTACACAAATATATGTATGTATATGTGTGGGTTTTTATGCTAGTGAATTGAAAGAGAGGAAAGAGGCATGGTTTTGGATGTGTATATATATAATTGGTTTGGTTGGTCTGAATTTTCTCTAGGTTGTTGGAATTTTTTTGGTCTGAACTGAATTTTCTCTGGGTTGGGTTGGTCCAGATAAATTCTCTAGTTAATTTCTCTGAATTTTTATTCCACCAAAATCAATGCAGTATAATAACAGTGTGTATAAAATAAATAATCCTTACAGTAGTCACTCATCTTGATGCTAAAAAAACTAAACTTCACAATCAATTTATATTCAGTTTTGTTTGTCTTCTTCCTTTATTGTGGTTTTATATCTTCCATATTAACCAATATAGTTATGACAACAGGATAAGAGTGATGCTTTCATGAGGATAACAAATAGCATTTATGAGAAAGAGGAGAATGCTCCATACCGAAGAGTGACAATTCTATTAATTTGAAGTTGAAGAACAGATTAATCCTCTTCTTGGGAAGGAAAAGCATAGTTGGTAGTGAAATCTGGTTCAAAATGATGGGGAGTTGTTGCAGGTTTTGAGGGAAAAGAGGATCCCAAACCCAAGGGGAGTTTGGGTGGCTTGGATGGACGCTTGTAGCGCGGCGGCGTTTCAAGAGGTGGTGAGTGCTGTTCGGCCGCCACAGACAGCGTCCCCGGGGACACCAACTGGGCATTTTGCAGTCTACGAAACTCCAACATTATTGATCAGAACTCCAACATCCAGACCTTCAATGGTTTCACGAATCCGATTAACCCCTTCGTTCAAATCTCCAGAGAAATCAACAACCACAGTCTTGATCTGGGTTTTCCCGAATTTGGCTCCGATCGACTCCGAAACCTCCTTGAGTTTCTCGGGATTTCGACCAACGAGAATCAAATTCAGACCTTTATGTTCCTAACTTGGTTATCCTCTCTGGCTATGAGAGTGCAGGTGTAATATAAGGATACGGGGGTGAGGGACCTTAGACTACAAAAGAACATATCGTGGATCTAATCCATTACTAAAAATTAGATAGGGACCTTAGACCGATTTTTCCATATATATTTGACTAATTTAATCAAAAAATCCTCGAACCCAACCTGTTAATCGAGAGCTTAAAAAATTGCATAGAAATGACATCTACATGAAAAAAATCAACAACAAAAAAAAAAAACATTGGAAAAAAATAATATATATATATATATGTAAAATTTGACGGAAGAAAAGGAAAGTTAATCTTAATCTTGTTTGTAAAATAAATATAAATACATGAGAATCTTTATAAGTTAATCTTTTTCTCTCTTATTTCCCTTCTTTTCTTGTATTTCCTCTATGAAAACCTCCACATTTGTAACCCCTTTGGCAGCAGCTTCCACCTTCACTGGCTACCACTAGTCTCTTCCCAACCACCTTAGCCCCCTTCCTAACCTCTGATATTGCCCACACCCTTGTGCAACTCCTTTGCCTTCCTTCCTTGCTACAATCATCATAAGCCCTGGCCTCATTCCTCGCTGGCAACCAGAATCTGCCTTGGGCTAAAGCCATTGAAGTCTGTGCTTTAGGTTCAAAATAGGGCTCTCAAATTTAAAAAAATATTACAATGTATTACAAATACAAATATATCTAAATTATTTTTGTTGTTTTAGGACTAATCTAAAGGATTTAAAAATATTCGGTTGAGCTCTTATTTATTTATAAGTATGATTTGGCCCAATTGAAATTAAAATATATACAAAATGATGCCAACAGAATATTTTATATATACTTATATAAAATATATAAGTATGATATGGTGACCCTTGAATGAAAAACAACACATACACATACAAAATGTTAGTGGTCCAAAATAAGGCCCCTAATTTTTTTTTTCTTTTCTTTCTTTATTAGATTCTAGTGGAATAATTAATTTAATCTCAATCACATTCATATACAACATATTCAATAAATAACAATGCAACAACACTGTAACACCCCAAAAAATGCAAATTATAATTATATGAATTATCCATGTATTAATTGCGAATTATATGATTTAAGTCGTGTATATTTGTCCAAATTGGGAAATTATTTGCTGAGAATACAACTTTGGAATTGAAATTGATGACATAAATGGGTTCAGAAATCAAAATTGAGTACAAGGATATGTTAATTGGCATTTTTAGAGTTATCTGGCAATCTGATTCGCTAATTTTAATAAGTTAAAATTAAATAATTGGATATGAAATTAGAGCCTAATTTTCATTAGGCAAATTGAAACTAACTTGATTTAAGTTATAAATATTAGAGGTTAATTTAATTTAATTTAATTTATTTGAGCTAGTTAACTACAATTTAAGCTAGAAAATTTAATTATTATTATATTAATTATTTTACTCATCTCATAAATATAGACTAAGAGAGAGAGCGCTTGGTTGCCTTAAGTTAGTCATCGTTTTACACACCAATAGATAGTCATCTTTTTACACACCAATGGACCACGTACAGAGAGAAATGAGAGGTTCGAACTCAACAAAACAAGGAAAGAAGAAAAGAATAGAGAGAAGAGGAGCATTGAAGAAAACTAATTAACTCTTCACAATTCATTAAGTTGAGGTAAGCTTTTCATTTAATTTCTTGAAATTTAACTTCACACTCATCATCTTCTAAGACAAAGGGTCAATTATGATGAATTCTTAATTAATTGGGAGCTTTAATGTTGGAATTGACAAAGTAGAACCTGCAAGCTAAGTTAGGAAAGAATCGAAGCAAATTGGACTTAAATTCAATATGCATGGCATGAATTCATGATATCTTTGTATACATATACATTTTCTTGCATAAACTTCATGAATCACTACAAGAAATTGCATTTTTCGCAACGCAACAAAATATGTTGCTAAAAGGAAAAATTCGTTGGCAAAGAGTTTTGCCGACACACAAAGCTACGTTGGCAACCCGTAGGCAAAAGTGAGTTGGCAAAAGTTTTTGCCGACGAAATTATGATTGCGTTGGTAAAAGTAATGCCTTTAGCGACGAACATAGTCGTCGCTAAAAGCCTCCATCCATCGTCGGCAATTTACCTTGCGTTGGTAAAAGTCATTCAAATAGGATGATTGTGTGGCACTTTTCGCGACACAAATTTGCATGGGCAAAAAATATACTTTTAGCAACAACATATGCGTTGGCAAAAGAAAACTTTTGGCGACACATTTACGTCGGCAAATGTTGCTATTTATCGACGATTTGTTTGTCGTTAAAGCTTTACTTTTGGCAACGACAAATTGGCATTGGCAAAAAATACACTTCTACCAACACAATATGAGTGGGGAAAAGTAACTTTTAGCGACACATTTACATCGGTAAATGTTGCCATTTGCCAACGATTTGGTTGTCGATAAAGCTTTAGTTTTGGCAACGACAAATTGACATTGGCAAAAAATACACTTTTAGCAACACAATATGAGTCGGCAAAAATAAACTTTTAGCTACACATTTACCGACTAATTATTTGTCGAGAAAGCTTCACTTTTTAACAACGACAAATTTGCAACGGCAAAAATAATTGAAACTCATTTATAATTTTTTAAAAAATTTACAGATTTACAAGAGGCATCCCTCAGGCACCACTATAACAAACTAATAACATGGATATGAAATCACACAAAATACCCCCTCCATACCCTTCTAGCCAAAACACCAGCAGTTGCCCGAACTTACACCTAATGACAACCCCCATTAATGAAAACCTGATCTATTACAGATTGGACAAAAAGTCATGCACCCTTCCAAACATCAACAACACCAGCAACACCAGCAAACATCCAACAACAACACAGCAGCACCTTATCGTAACAAACACCATCACAGCAGCAGCACCACAGCATCTCAGCAACAGCAGCAACATCACAGCAGAACCAGAAGAATAGCACATCAGCAAACTGATTCAACACAGATCATCACCAGTTCAGAAAACCATTTCAACTTGGCAACCCAAACAAAATCATATAACCAAATCAGAATTGACGCAACAGTTTACCTCATTTACTAAAACAGTCAGAAAACAAATCAAACAAAACCAGCAACAAAACAACTCAACCAAATCAAAAATCAGGACAAACAGATCGCATCAATCAAAAGCTGCATCAGAGGCAGAGCACACAGAACAGAGCCAATCAGCACCAGATTCAACGCAACACAGCATCATGCCACAAAAGTATCCACCAAACAAGCTGCATCAATTGTTCAAACAACCCTCAAAACTATACAATTCTTAGTAACTTTTAAGCCATCAGGTTAACAGAAGTTAAGTTAAGTAAAAATTCAAACTAATTCACTGGCTGTCATGTTTACACTAGGAGAGTAAGTTATATAAAAGCACTCAATTCAAGTACACCACAATGGGTTAATTGAAATCGATTTGGTTGTGTGTTTGTGAAACTATTTCAATTTCTGAATTGTACTTCATTTTTCATTCATAATAAATGATGATCTAGTTGAAGCCACCTTTTTTTTTTTTTTTTACTAAACTTATAAAAAAGGTTATAAAAAAAAAATAACTTATAGATTTGGGTAAATCTTATATGTTTTTACTAAACTTATAGATTGAAAACGACATATAGATTTGGGTAAATTTTACTAAACATTAGTTTTCTATTTATTCTATAACTGATATATAGTTATCTGTAGTCAGGAAACAACTCCCACTTCTAAGAGAAAATGGACCAGCATAATCTAGAGATGCAATTTATTGATGAGCAATACAAGTCGTATCCAGACTTCGGCAGCAAATTTTCAACATATCTGAAACAATTATCAAAGCAACAAGCAACTTATTACACTACATCTATAATAGATATACGACAATGGCATTATTACCTCAACTACAAAGAAATAAAAGACCACCAGTAGAATGCCTTTTAGTCAGCACAAACTTTAGGAGAGACAGCAGATGCTGTTCTGCAGTGTAATATATGATACCTAATTGACCATCTGATGCAGCAGACTTGACTCAGAATGACATTTTATTAATATTTTTTTTCATAAATAAGTTTGTACCATATTGACAGCATTGGTAATGTTCACCCCATATACTTTCTCCCAAGCCTGTGCAAGAACAGGTGTGTCTACTTAGCAAATGGCATGTTAATATTTACATAACCTCAAAGCAAGTAAAAAAGCCACATAATATAACTTTTATATAAAAGAAATTAGTTCATGAGAACAACCTTGATGAATGTGTCATCACCATCATTTCCATGACCATGAGAGGAGCCTGTGAAAGGACAATTGGAAATTAACAAAGTGAGTATCAGGTTTCTCCAAAACATTAATAGCTGCCACCTACAGATTATGGTTGTGAGAAACTGTAAATCATGCAGATACATACCTGCTATTAGATGTTGAAAAGCAACTGCCAGAAGTGGAAGAGGAAATGTACATGATTTGGCCATATCCAAAACAATACCCTTCAAGTTGGACAAAAACCCATCAGGCATAATTGACTCATCCAGCCCTTGATAGAGCGAAATAGAGGAAAATGATTCATGTAACTGACGCCACTTGATTGGGGACACAAGGCTTAGTTTGGTTTGGTTTAGTTTTAGCTTTGCAGTTCACAAAGAGATCTCTATTGAATAAGAGTTCAAAGATTTGAACAAGAATTTGTTTAGATTAGAATGACAAAGCTGTCCACTTAAGGTCTTTCCAATAAAGTGATTAAGCTGAATAGGATTCTAGTATTTAAGATAACTAGCTTATTTTTTTCTCACATTAGCACTTCTACACTTCAATGCCTAGCCAAATAAGTCTTTTCTATTTTCTACTTCATAAAAACATAAGTTTTCTACTTCAATAATGAGTTCTTAAAAAAATAAGTGGATAAGAGACCCATTTAAGAATGTGATTCTAAATTGAGGTCTACCTTACAGTATCAATATCTCAAAAATCATTATTGAAAGTCTCAATGTGTCCAAATTCATTGATGAAGAAATGATTACCGAGTGGTGTTCAAGTCTAAAATTTTTGTATGCATTTAGCAGATGGTCCTCAAGTAAATGTCCTAAATGCTAAATCCACCACAAGAAAGGAAGCATAATTTGAATGGAATTATAAAACTGCAGTTAGCATTTAATTCACCCAAAATCCCCATTGAACTTAACTTCAAAGTCAAGAAGTAAAGAAATTACTCATAATACACTTGAACAACACTAAGAAACTTACAACATGAGAAGACTTACCAAATTTTGAACAAAGTATTCAGGAGATGTTTGGTTTGATTATCCCTTAGCAACTGGGGAACATGATTCTTGAAAACCCTGTAAAATTGAATCCAACGGAAGGATGTCTACTAGCAAGGTAACACAGTATCTGCTTAAGAAAACGCTAGCAAATTCCAGGAATGTCATGAAAAAAAAAACTAACTACGGCATTTACATATACCAACACCAACCACCAAAGCCTTGAATACCTATTGAGTTAGTATAAAAATGCACAGATCTTTGAAAGTAAACAGATGTTCCCATGTATGTGTATACATGTAAGCACATAACAAGAAGGGCTTTCAGCTAATTTCTTTAAAGGCATGGGTTCTACAAAATCAGTTCATTGTCAGAAACAGAGAGTGCCAATCAGTGCCATGGTCTCAACTGGTGCCCATGGTGCAAATCAGATTATTAGCAGTCTCATCTATCAAGGTTGTGCCTGATCTAGAATTGGCAATTTCAGATCAGAATGCTTATAAGGAATGCTTCAGGACTGGAAATATTTAAATTTTAAACACACAACATAATCCTCAGTAAAGAATTGTGACAAATAATTTACCATGAATTTCCAGCAGCATTAGAAATAATGTCATAAATTATCCATGGATGAATACCAGCTTGGGCACCAAGAGAAATGGCCTCCACAGAAGAAACAAAATGAATGCCCTCAAGCAGCTCTATTACCATTTTAATTTTGCTGCAATTTAAAAAAGAAAAGTAGACATTAACAATAACATCATCTAATATGATATTAGAACACCTAACATAAATAAACAAAGAAAAAGGGCCATTCCCCTGTGCCAATCCCTGTTAAATTGGGTTAAACACCTAGCACAAACAAATTTACTATCAAGTGGCACAACCAAGACACAATTAAATTATCATTTGAAAAGCATTGTTCAAAGATATGAAATTACTTAAATTTGTATTGGAATATTCAAGAATCATTTAGTTGTAACTTTATAGTAAATTAGATTTGGCTTGGTTTACACAATCACTAGTGTAATATTAGGTCAGGTTTTGTTTTCTGCGCAAAGCCATTAGTTTTTTTTTTTAACCAAATTTTAATTCCACTTTTTGTTTCCAATATTTACATGTTATCAAAGCCATATCACTACTAAGAAGCAGCCTATCAGTTCTCGTATTCCTGTCAAGTAAAAAAAATCTCCTATGGTTTCCTAGTGCTGTCTTGTGAATTTTCTAGTCTCCAATGGTTCAATAGCTACTTGTTGAATATTGTTATAATTTAGCAATAAAAAGAGACAAAATGCTATATATTAGCAATGTTGCTCCAATGATGACTTTGCTCCCTCCATTTATTCTCCCATTTCAACTATCATTTCAAAATAACAAGTACATGCTACTTATCAAACTTTATTAACTTAATTTAGAGTTACATCCTGCAAAATAAAATAACATAAGACATAATCATGGAAGAGGAAGAACATAATAATCTGAGTTGCTTGATCATGCCAAAATTTTTGTGCCTGATCGTTCATTTAGAGGTATCTCAAGTCAGCTCTTGTGAAATGGATCCTGTGCTCTAACCATGATCACTTAAAATTGAAAGCATTTAGTGATGTTATTATCAAGAAGACTAAGAAACTGTAGCTTAGGGAGTGATGCAAGAGGATCAATCTCAACCAAATTCGTTAGTTGATTGTTAGTGAGAACCAAAGTATGCAACTTGGGCAAGAACTCTGCAATCACAAACTACCAACCCATTAAGATGCTATTACTTTAGAACAAACCAAAGCCCTCCACTCTCTTAAATGAGGAAGAAATTGTGTGTTATGTGTTTGGGGGTGTAATCAATTAGCATTTTATGAAAACACTTGACAAAAGTTAAGATTTCAGATTTTCAAGTTTTATCTTTGACCAAAATATTTATCAAGAGGCTGCTAATTTGCATCTCAGCCAGCCATGCCTAATGCTAAACCAACAAGAGGAGAGTGCAATCCTGTAACAACCCTCATACTGATTACTGATTAATGACTGATTGATTACCGATTACTGCTAAACGGAACTGATAATGACTGATAACTGACTGATAATTGAACTGATTAAAGTACTGAACTGACTGACCGAACTTTAAACTGAATTAAATGAATACATCTGTTTGAATTGCATTCTATCTGTTTGACTGTATGATTATCTGTTCATGCTTATATGTTTAAACTATTAATTGAAGGCCTTATCGGCGGCCGAACCGGAAATGGGTTAGTGTATTATGATCGTCATATTTAATATGATTTTAGGGTATAATTATCTGAAAACTGATTAGGTATGATTAAATTAGATTAAAATGAGTTAATTGCAAAGTTTGCCGTAATTACCTAAATGCCACTTAAGTGGCCCACTACTTGGCTCATCTCATTACACTCATACATACACATTTCATCAGCTCATTCTTGAGCACAGCACCGACTAGAGAGAGAGAAATAGAGAGTGAGAGGGAATTGAGTTGAGTTTGAGTTCATTGGTGGAATTGCTTGGTAATTGAAGTGTAGATTGCTAATTTGAGCCTCTAGCCTTGCATTGGAGACCTAAGGTAGAGTGATTACTCTCTTGTTTGTGTATTTGAGCTTGATTCTTGCATGGTTCATGTTAATTTGTAGAGCTAAGTCATGATTCGGTTCATTAATGGTGGATTGAAGCTCAATCCTTGCATGCATGTTAGTTTCGTTGAAGTTTTGAGGTTGTAGTTCATAATGCCTCACATGCATGTCCATCTTTTGGTCATACTCCATGAGTTCATCTTGGTTTTGACGGCTTGAGCTCTTTTGAAACAGCATTAAAGCTTTGAAAATGATTTAAGATCATGCATGTCATGTTTGAAGATTGTTCTTGAAAATGATTTGAAATTGGGTTTGAATTAAACACCCTTGGGCTTTGATTTCTCAAATTGCGCTTTGAAACATGATATCCTATGTGTTTTTAAATGTTTTCCAGAAAATGGGCCCAAGAGGATTGGTTTTGATGCTTTTGAGCTTGGTTTTGGACCTGGAGCTCGAATCTGGGATTTCCAGATTTCAGTCGTCCGCTCGAGCGGGGGAAGTGCCGCTCGAGCGGGAAAATCGAGCTTCCAGCATCTTGCACTGTTTTACAGTCCGCTCGAGCGGAGTATTGGGCGCTCGAGCGGAGTCATGTCTCAAGCTCGAGCGGGCGTCGAGCGGGGATTTCACCCATCCAGTACTTTTACAGTACGCTCGAGCGGGAAAGTTTGCGCTCGAGCGTGTACCTTTGTTTGCCTGTACGCTCGAGCGGGGAAACCTGAGCTCGAGCGGGACTCTGTTTTTCTGAAAATCCTGAAAATGCTTTTAAATGTGCATTTTTGCATCCTCATCCCATCCTAGGCATTCTTAGGCCTAGTTTAAGGCATTTAGATGAGGATATCGTTGTAGAACACACCAATGCAAATTAGGGATTAAGTTATGTTATTTCCCAACTGTGTAGCTTAGTGTGTTCAATCTGTTAACTGTGTAGGGTTGGCGACTGGAGAGACACGCTCTAGCATACTGTAGCCCGAACTCTGTGAGTAACGATTGTGTAAAGATATGTTCACAAATGATTATCTTCTGAACAACTGAACTGTACTGTTTTCTGAACTGATTACTGTTAACTGAATGAATGTATGTCCTATATTCTGAACTGTACTGTGGCATCCTTAGTACCTACTGTTTACTGTTACTGTTACTGCGACAGAATTCTCTGTCGGTTCCCTCGTGGAACCACTACTGTTTACTGACTGATGGCCATCATTACTGTTCGGTCTTTTAAGACCTACTGTTACTGTTATGCTAATGGATGTACCACATATGACTGTTTACTGTACTGAACAACTGAAATACTGGTTGAATTGAACTGTTTTCATTACTGTAAGGACATTCATTCTAAACCCCTTTACGCATTATGTTATTCACTGGGCTTTAGCTCACTGCTCATATATATATGTAGGTGTACAGGCACCAGATCGGAGCTAGGAGCGTCAGGGTAACTCCAGTTTTGTCAAGCCAGCCTTTGTGCCTCACTGCGAGGTTCCGAGTTGCCATGCTATGGCTTGGGGGTGTTTTGTTTGTTTTTCCCCCGCCTGTCTCCATACTGTCTGACTGTTCTGTATAGACTGACTGTTACCGTACCGTTATCAAGGGATTAGGTCCCTGTACTGTGTGATTGTAAATTTTGTATAGACCGTACTGTTTTGTACAGACGGAATGCTTTCTGTACTGTTTATGTATGAATGCATGAAAAATCTTTTTGGCATACAGACTGTCACAGCTCATTGGACATTGTTTAATTACTGTATTGGCTTCCGCCAGGCCCTGTACTCTGTTTTACTGTATTACTGTTAAGCAGGCCTTCGGTAATCTCGGATTACTGGCCGGTTACGGTACTAAACCCATAGGGCCGGGTTTGGGTCGTGACAGAGTGGTATCAGAGCGATACTTACCACGAGTTATACCGCACACACATGTCCAAATGAGCTATAGGGTGTCCTGGAAAAGTGATTAGGGCATCTCATGAGCATGATAAGTGTGTGGTTATGTTATGACTGAATATCTGCTAATGTGGTAAACTGGTAAACAAATGACTGCTTATGTTTAAAACTGTTATAACTGCTTATAGTGAAATGGACAATACAAATGAACCTGAATCCTCGTCTACCGAGGCAAGAATGGAAAGAATGGAAAGAATGATAGAACTGATAACTGCTAGACTGGAACAACAACAGAACCAACCGCCCCCACCTCCTCCTCCTCCGGTTCAGCCGGAACCTAACGTGAATGCGAATGATGGGGATATTATTGCTCTAACCCAGAAGTTCAGCAAAATGAAACCGCCATCCTTTCAGGGAGGCCTTGAACCGTTAAAAGCTGAAGCTTGGGTTCTGGAAACAGAAAAATTATTCGAAGTGTTTCCGTGCTCAGAAGCGAATAAGGTATTGTTAGCTACTTTCACCCTCCAAGAAGAAGCTAGAAGGTGGTGGATGTTGATCCGCGATGTAAATGCTGTTATGACTTGGGCTCAGTTCAAGGAGTCATTCTTTGAAAAGTATTTCCCTCAGTGTGTTAGGGATAGGAAAGTGACTGAATTTGAACAACTGAAACAGGGCGCCACGTCGGTTGCCGAATATGAAACAAAATTTACTGAACTTGCCCGTTATGCACCGCACATGGTGGATACTGAGTATAAGAAGGCCAGGAAATTTGAGGGTGGCCTTAATGTGGCAATACTTGACCGGATAAATGTTTTGAAATTACCGACTTTTGTGGGTGTTCTCGACCGGGCACTGATGGCCGAGTCGAACATTGCAGCGGTAAAGCAATCTGAAACACCAACAACTGAATGGCATGGAAAAAGGCAGGGTTTCAAATTCAAGAAAGGCAAGCACAACCCAGCCAACAAGAAACAGAATACGGGGTCGACAACTAGCCCCAGTCAAGGGAGTGGATTCATTCCACCCTGTCCTGAGTGTGGCAAGAAGCACAAGGGGGTCTGCTACAGAATATCTGGAGCCTGTTACAGGTGTGGCAAGGTGGGCCACATGGTTAAAGACTGCCCCTCTGCTCCACAAGCCAGTAGTAAAGCTGCACCAAGCGCGGCAGCATCAACTGTAGCACCAAAGCCTAACCCTAGAGCTACCGGGAAAGAGCCTGTGAGGCAGGGCCGAGTGTTCGCCCTAGTACCGGGAGACGTGCAAAATACTGAGACCGTTGTGTCAGGTATCCTCTCTATCTGTACGCAAAATGCATATGTATTGATTGATTCGGGGTCTACGCATTCTTATGTATCGCATGCTTTTTCACGGAAATTGAATAGACCCTTAGAACCTATGAACTATCTGCTAGCCGTATCATCACCCGTAGGGGGATCCATGACATGTGCTTATATGTACCCCGCATGTGAAATTATTGTTGGGGATATGCATCTGTTTATTGATTTACTGCCATTGAACATTGATCATTTTGATGTAATACTGGGGATGGATTGGTTACAAAAATATCATGCCACTATTGATTGTGTGACCAAGCAAGTTGTTTTCCGTCCACCTGGTTTGCCTGAATGTGTGTTTAATGGGAGTGGAGTAGTACCTCCTCCGTATTTGATTTCGTCAGTGAAAGCTGTTAAATTAATTAGGAAGGGGTGTAAAGGATATCTGTGTTCTGTACTGACTGTGCCTACTGATGATAGTGTTAAAACTGATGCGAATTGTATTCCTATAGTCAGAGAATTTCCAGATGTTTTTCCAGATAATCTTCCCGGAGATTTGACTGACAGGGAGATTGAATTTACCATTGATGTGATTCCCGGAACACAACCAGTTTCTAAAGCTCCTTACCGAATGGCTCCAACTGAACTGAAAGAACTGAAAGTGCAATTGCAAGAACTGTTAGACAAAAAGTTCATCAGACCTAGCACTTCGCCATGGGGTGCTCCTGTTTTGTTTGTTAAAAAGAAAGATGGCTCACTGAGACTGTGTATAGACTACCGTGAACTGAATAAGGTAACTGTAAAGAATAAATACCCATTACCGCGTATTGATGATTTATTTGATCAGTTACAGGGTGCACAAGTGTTTTCTAAAATCGATCTCCGATCGGGGTATCATCAACTGAAGGTTAAACCAGATGACATTGATAAAACTGCTTTTAGAACGAGGTATGGACATTACGAATTTTTAGTTATGCCTTTTGGAGTCACGAATGCACCAGCTGCTTTTATGGACCTCATGAACAGAATTTTCAAACCATACCTTGATGACTTCATTGTAGTATTTATTGATGACATATTGATTTACTCCAAAAGTATAGAACAGCATGAACATCATCTGAGACTTGCCCTACAAACCTTAAGAGAACAGAAACTGTATGCTAAACTGTCTAAATGTGAATTTTGGCTTGACCATGTTATGTTTTTGGGGCATGTTGTTAGCAAAGATGGAATTTCTGTTGATCCGCAGAAAATTGAAGCTGTAGTGAACTGGCCTAGACCGACCAATGTGACTGAAGTCCGAAGCTTTTTGGGACTGGCTGGATATTACAGAAGATTTGTCAAGGATTTCTCCAAAATTGCTCTACCATTGACTCAGTTAACTCAGAAGGGGACATCATTTGACTGGACTGACCAAAGAGAATCTGCTTTCCAGGAGTTGAAAACTCGATTAGTGACTGCACCGGTTCTTACCTTACCTTCAGGTACTGATGGTTATACTGTATTTAGTGATGCTTCTCATAAGGGTTTGGGATGTGTTTTAATGCAGAATGGGAGAGTTATTGCTTATGCTTCCCGACAACTGAGACCACATGAAAAGAACTACCCAACCCATGATCTGGAACTTGCTGCAGTGGTGTTTGCACTGAAAATTTGGCGTCACTATCTGTATGGGGTGACATGTGAAGTATACACCGATCACAAGAGTTTAAAGTATTTCTTCACACAGAAAGAACTGAACATGAGACAGCGGAGATGGCTGGAACTGATTAAAGATTATGATCTACAGATACTGTACCATCCGGGAAAAGCCAATACCGTTGCTGATGCTTTGAGCCGAAAATCGATTGGAAATCTAGCATATTTGCTCACCGGACAGAAAGAGTTGCTTTGTGACCTTGAAGAATCTGAAATTGACATTGTTTTGAGAGAACAAGGTGGAATCTTAGCTGCTATTTCGGCTCAACCGGCACTGATTGAAGAGGTTAAAGAGAAACAGCAACTGGATGACTTCTTGAAAAAGATCATCGAAGAAAGAGAATCCAAACCGAGACCGGGATTCAAATTCGAGAATAATGTGCTGAAATTTCAAGAAAGACTGTGTGTACCAAATGACACTGAACTGAAAAGAAGAGTTCTGCAAGAAGGCCACAATTCGAAATTGTCTATCCATCCGGGGAATACGAAAATGTACCAAGATCTGAAACGGAATTTCTGGTGGCCGGGAATGAAGAAAGAAATTGCCGATTTTGTATCCAAATGTCTTCATTGCCAACAGGTCAAAGCGGAACATCAACGACCTGCCGGATTATTGCAACCCCTACCCATACCAGAGTGGAAATGGGAGCATATTACGATGGATTTTATCGTTGGATTGCCTCGCTCCAGAAAAGGTATGGATTCAATTTGGGTTATTGTTGATAGATTAACCAAATCTGCTCACTTCTTACCTGTCAAGACAATCTATAATGCGGACAAATTGGCTGTCATCTATATTGATGAAATTGTAAGACTGCATGGAGTGCCTGTGTCTATTGTTTCTGACAGGGATTCGAAGTTTACATCGAGGTTTTGGCAAAGCCTACAGACTGCATTGGGTACTGAATTGAGACTGAGTAGTGCCTATCATCCTCAGACAGATGGCCAGTCAGAAAGGACCATCCAAACTCTGGAGGATTTACTGAGAATGTGTGTCCTTGATTTTCAGGGAGACTGGGAAAGTCATCTGCCATTAGTTGAATTCGCCTACAATAATAGCTACCATTCGAGTATTGGTATGGCGCCCTTCGAGGCATTGTATGGCAGAAAATGTAGATCTCCGATTTGCTGGGCAGAAGTTGGAGATGGGCCTTTGCTTGGGCCCGAGATTGTGTATGAAACAACCGAAAAAGTGAAACTGATACAGCAAAGACTGAAAACTGCACAGAGTAGACAGAAAAGTTATGCAGATGTCAGAAGACGAGACAGAGAGTATGAAGTGGGTGATCACGTTTTTGTGAAAGTGACACCAATGAAAGGCCAGACTCGTTTTGGAGTCAAAGGCAAGTTAGCGCCGAGATATGTCGGACCGTATGAGATTATTGAGAAAATCAATCCGGTGGCGTATCAAGTTGCGCTTCCTCCTGAAATGGAGCATATGCATAACGTCTTCCACATTTCGATGTTGAGAGACTACCTCCGGGATCCCTTCCATGTAATTGAGCCTACTCGTATAGTGTTGAGTGATGACTACACTTACGAGGAACGTCCTATACAGATTGTTAACAGACGGATCAAGAAACTGAGAAACAAAGAGATCCCGCTAGTGAAGGTTGACTGGCAGAACCATGGTGGTATGTATGCCACTTGGGAAAGGGAAGATGACATGGCCAAACGATATCCTGAACTGTTTCCACTGAATCCTGTTTTCTTCCAGAATGAAGGTAACTCGAGTTTAGAGGACTAAACTCTTTATAAGGAGGGGAGACTGTAACAACCCTCATACTGATTACTGATTAATGACTGATTGATTACCGATTACTGCTAAACGGAACTGATAATGACTGATAACTGACTGATAATTGAACTGATTAAAGTACTGAACTGACTGACCGAACTTTAAACTGAATTAAATGAATACATCTGTTTGAATTGCATTCTATCTGTTTGACTGTATGATTATCTGTTCATGCTTATATGTTTAAACTATTAATTGAAGGCCTTATCGGCGGCCGAACCGGAAATGGGTTAGTGTATTATGATCGTCATATTTAATATGATTTTAGGGTATAATTATCTGAAAACTGATTAGGTATGATTAAATTAGATTAAAATGAGTTAATTGCAAAGTTTGCCGTAATTACCTAAATGCCACTTAAGTGGCCCACTACTTGGCTCATCTCATTACACTCATACATACACATTTCATCAGCTCATTCTTGAGCACAGCACCGACTAGAGAGAGAGAAATAGAGAGTGAGAGGGAATTGAGTTGAGTTTGAGTTCATTGGTGGAATTGCTTGGTAATTGAAGTGTAGATTGCTAATTTGAGCCTCTAGCCTTGCATTGGAGACCTAAGGTAGAGTGATTACTCTCTTGTTTGTGTATTTGAGCTTGATTCTTGCATGGTTCATGTTAATTTGTAGAGCTAAGTCATGATTCGGTTCATTAATGGTGGATTGAAGCTCAATCCTTGCATGCATGTTAGTTTCGTTGAAGTTTTGAGGTTGTAGTTCATAATGCCTCACATGCATGTCCATCTTTTGGTCATACTCCATGAGTTCATCTTGGTTTTGACGGCTTGAGCTCTTTTGAAACAGCATTAAAGCTTTGAAAATGATTTAAGATCATGCATGTCATGTTTGAAGATTGTTCTTGAAAATGATTTGAAATTGGGTTTGAATTAAACACCCTTGGGCTTTGATTTCTCAAATTGCGCTTTGAAACATGATATCCTATGTGTTTTTAAATGTTTTCCAGAAAATGGGCCCAAGAGGATTGGTTTTGATGCTTTTGAGCTTGGTTTTGGACCTGGAGCTCGAATCTGGGATTTCCAGATTTCAGTCGTCCGCTCGAGCGGGGGAAGTGCCGCTCGAGCGGGAAAATCGAGCTTCCAGCATCTTGCACTGTTTTACAGTCCGCTCGAGCGGAGTATTGGGCGCTCGAGCGGAGTCATGTCTCAAGCTCGAGCGGGCGTCGAGCGGGGATTTCACCCATCCAGTACTTTTACAGTACGCTCGAGCGGGAAAGTTTGCGCTCGAGCGTGTACCTTTGTTTGCCTGTACGCTCGAGCGGGGAAACCTGAGCTCGAGCGGGACTCTGTTTTTCTGAAAATCCTGAAAATGCTTTTAAATGTGCATTTTTGCATCCTCATCCCATCCTAGGCATTCTTAGGCCTAGTTTAAGGCATTTAGATGAGGATATCGTTGTAGAACACACCAATGCAAATTAGGGATTAAGTTATGTTATTTCCCAACTGTGTAGCTTAGTGTGTTCAATCTGTTAACTGTGTAGGGTTGGCGACTGGAGAGACACGCTCTAGCATACTGTAGCCCGAACTCTGTGAGTAACGATTGTGTAAAGATATGTTCACAAATGATTATCTTCTGAACAACTGAACTGTACTGTTTTCTGAACTGATTACTGTTAACTGAATGAATGTATGTCCTATATTCTGAACTGTACTGTGGCATCCTTAGTACCTACTGTTTACTGTTACTGTTACTGCGACAGAATTCTCTGTCGGTTCCCTCGTGGAACCACTACTGTTTACTGACTGATGGCCATCATTACTGTTCGGTCTTTTAAGACCTACTGTTACTGTTATGCTAATGGATGTACCACATATGACTGTTTACTGTACTGAACAACTGAAATACTGGTTGAATTGAACTGTTTTCATTACTGTAAGGACATTCATTCTAAACCCCTTTACGCATTATGTTATTCACTGGGCTTTAGCTCACTGCTCATATATATATGTAGGTGTACAGGCACCAGATCGGAGCTAGGAGCGTCAGGGTAACTCCAGTTTTGTCAAGCCAGCCTTTGTGCCTCACTGCGAGGTTCCGAGTTGCCATGCTATGGCTTGGGGGTGTTTTGTTTGTTTTTCCCCCGCCTGTCTCCATACTGTCTGACTGTTCTGTATAGACTGACTGTTACCGTACCGTTATCAAGGGATTAGGTCCCTGTACTGTGTGATTGTAAATTTTGTATAGACCGTACTGTTTTGTACAGACGGAATGCTTTCTGTACTGTTTATGTATGAATGCATGAAAAATCTTTTTGGCATACAGACTGTCACAGCTCATTGGACATTGTTTAATTACTGTATTGGCTTCCGCCAGGCCCTGTACTCTGTTTTACTGTATTACTGTTAAGCAGGCCTTCGGTAATCTCGGATTACTGGCCGGTTACGGTACTAAACCCATAGGGCCGGGTTTGGGTCGTGACAAATCCAGACAAAAAAGGTTATACCCAGTGCACAAGGCTCACACTTACAGCAGGGCCTTGGAATGGAGCATGGTGTCCAAGTTCCTCAAGTAGTACCACAACCTCAATATAGAATCTATAGATTTAGTGTATAGGGTTGGGTCTTCTTTTTATTTATTTGCTTACAATATATATATATATATATATATTTGTTGTCCCTCCTTGTTGAAGCTGTGTCAATAATTCTTATGGCAAGAGCAGACTAAGGAAATAGTCACTTTGCTTTACTTGAGTTTTATATTCAAGTAGGCAACTGCTTTAGTTTTTTATTCTTCAACCTCTCTCATCTGCTTTAGTTTTAGATCGTAAACAATTACACATAAGACTGTGCATATCACCCTCTTGTTGTCTATGTTTATTCTTCTTCTTTTATATATACATATGTGTGTGTGTGTGTGTGTGTGTGTGTGCAATTCGTAAACCTTGTTTAGTGTAGCCATGTTCAATTATCCATTAAGGTAGGTTTTGGTTTTTGTTTACAAACATTTTTTTATGCTTTCCTCATGTTTCTATTTCCAAGCTAACTAAAATAATGTATTGAAATGAAATTCCGACCCTTATATATAATATATAAGCAAAATCCCATCAATTTTTAAGAATTAAAACACTAGTTTAGTGATTGTTCATCAGCAGCAAAGTGGCAACTGAAAAACATACACAATAAATAATAGAAATACTAAGATCAAGTTGTAGGCTCAACCCTGGATAAGTTAAGGAATGTAAAGCAAACAAAACTATCACTCCTGAGATATATAGATATAGTTGGAGACAACTGCTACTCAAACTATGGTGTGAAGAACAACAAATAGCACATAGTCACAATATACTTCGTCCAGCACGACATATAGTCATGATTTCTTAAGACAACAATAGCACATCCCTAGGTGAGCAACTGGATAGAAACACAGTACAATTATTCAGCTCATAATTAAGAACATTATTTCACATTAGGGATAACGAAGAAAAACAACAACAACCAAAAAAAAAAAAAAATCAGAAACTCAAGCAAATCATGAAACAAATACTAGTATTCTTCGCATAAACTAATGAATACATCAAACCTTTGTCTTCTCTGTCTTTCCAGAACCAGTGTTGATTTTCAAAGAAGAAATATCACTAGAACTGCAATCTTGTGCAGTCTTTTCACTAGGAAATGCTGCCCCACCATCTGCATTTAGAATTACACAATAGCAGTCATCTGTATCTATCAAGACCTGCAAAACAAAAAATTCCCAGATGATAAATGAAACAATGCAAGAAACAATACTTAATTCAAACATGTAAGTAATAGATTTCAATTTTTACCTCATTTCTCCGAATCTTCAGTGGATACACTTGAAAATAACTGGGGAGTCATGTATTTATAATGATATAAAAACTTTGTTGTGAGTAAAAATGAACTAAATAAATATGTGATGCACTCTCCTCACCAATTTTGAAAAGGCAAAAGCCTTAAAGCATGACAGATCATTCAAAATCAGAAAAGCATATATGTAAACAACATATTTGTCCGATATCTACTAATTTAAGTTTTACAATGGTATAAATCATTTTTATCCTTTTATTTAACATCATTATTTTTCAATTTGCACATCAATGACAAAATTGCAGATTTTTCAGCAGAAAGATAAAACAAAAGGATATAGCATATATCCATAGCATACCTCGGAAAGGGTTCAAATTGAAAGGAAATAAAAGATAGTATGGCTCAACCCAACTGTTTCATGCTGAGCTCAAACTGCCAAATGTTTGGTTCAACTCAGGTCAATTGCAACCCCAGCTCAATCTTGGCAAGAGCTAGACTTCTTATGCTCCAAGCATGCATGAATAGTATGACAAAAATGTAGTTCTTTGTCCACCTATGAATTTCATCAAAAATAGCTCAACCAAAAGATTTCAACTAACTTACGATTTGTAAAAGATTATTGAAAGACGAGGAGAGACGCATACCGTGCTTGTAGTTATATCACCTTTGGATACCAAGGCACCAACTATAAACTCCAGAGCTGGAAGATCACCAATGTTTGAATCTATAGCAAAATGTAAAAGGTTTTTAGCAGTTTCTACTGGAATCTTCCTTACATATATTGTGATGAATGCATTCTCCACAGCTTCATAAATGGATTTGTCCTGTGAAAATACCTGTATGCAGCCAGCAAATACGCACAATTCACTATTTACACGAAACATCTACTGAAAGGTATGAGAAAAAAACTGATAGAAATCCAATATCATTTTCAAGCTGGAAATTTGCGTTCTCCCCAACAGTGAAGAGAAGCTGGAGATTTGCATCACTGGAAACCAATTGAAATTAGATGTCATTTTCTGTTACACACAAACACAAAGAGATGGGGGGAGGGAGGGAGAGAAATCTTACCAAAAATCTGCATCAATAATCATAAATCAACATAAAGCAAGCATTGCAGATGCCATTAGTTCAGGATACTAAAAAAAAATAGCAATCAAAGTAGTTCTTAGATTATTATTATTATTATTATTATTAGTATTAGTATTATTTTGCTGTTGGGAGATAACTTCGCTTAGTAGACATCTAATTCAAGATACTTAAGAATACAATTAGCCAAGATGAAAGGCATTGTTGTTCATATTGGCTATTGGGGATGCAAATATTCAAACAAATCCTCAAGCTCCAATACTGACAAGAGAACAATCACTTTACTAATACTAACAATATTAGCCACTAACATCTCTGTCCTAACCAATCCTTACAAGGTCAGAGTAACAACTTTGCGGAGCATAATCAAACCAACAATTCCTAAAACTTCACCCTTAAAGCAGTGCCAACCATCACATAAATAACCTTATTATAGGATATAGTATTGCTTAGAGAATATCTTCTTCATCAATATGTTCTTCTAAGAAGGCAGATTTGAAATAACATTTTCTTTTTTTTTAACCCCTTTAGTTCAACAATAGCTTCTGCCAGGAGCTAAACATCATATAGGAAGGTATTAACCAAAAGTTGTATGGTTGGTTGGAAGCTTCTAAGAAGAAAAAGAAGAAAAAAACTTGCTAGATCAGCCATACAGCAGCCAAAAGGATGCCTCATCAAGCTACCTTCAGTTTAGCCATAATCACACATCTTTATTGATCCTAAACATCTCACATGATCCTGGATCTGTGCAAGAATGAATTGGTCTCTACTTAATGATCATTGTATTGACAATCAAAACTGTAATGCTTCTAGAATTGCATGTCTGTGTGTAACATGGATGGACATTTATATACTTAGGCGTATGCACATACGCAAATATGTATTGTTAACAAAATTCTAGTAGCAACTCCAGGTTGATAATTTTTTTGGCTATATGCCAAATCTGGTATGCATCATTTTCACACTCATTTCCCAGCTCAAAGCAGAGAGAGAGAGAGAGAGAGAGAGAGAGAGTTACCTGCAAGGTATTGTGCTTGAGTTATGGTAATAGTGTCTGTAGTTACTCCATTAACGAGGGGTCCCCCATATTGCAGAGCATGACGACCTGGTGTCACATAGCCCTGAATGGTTGGATACCCATGGTTGCCAGAGAGAGGATGACCCATTTGTCCATATGGGACAATATTTGTGTTAACTGTGCTTGGTACGCCATATATTTGAAGGTAATGCTGACCCATGTGAGGATTGTAGACACCCTGAAAAAATAGACAGAACACATCACGATTGTGCATATATTCCTTTCCAGAACTAACTGGAGTACCAAAATACCCATTAGCAGTTGAGATTTGAATTTACTGACCTGTGGGTAGGCATATTCGGGTCCAAAAGATGCGTACCTGCCAAAGGAAAGATTAATGCCTTGATGTCAAAGAGCACATCAATCAGTTTAGGTTGTAATGCAAGTGGACGTCAGATGATCATGTAAGTGAACACATGAAGCTCTGACATCACAAGAACAAGGCTTTTCTATCATACATAAATTACCATGACAATCATCTTGTGCTGATGCATATACCTTCGGTTTTTTGAATTAATAATAAAAACATAAAAAGCGGACGAGTTCAAAAAAATATCACGAACAAACAAACTTTAATTCACAAAAGTTAACTTGATTTTCACAAGTGTATGAATAAACTTTGCTAGTAAACATCAACTTCTACAAACCTCTGGTTGATAATCAACAATGACTTCAACAAAGAAAACGGACGCACAAGAATTTGCTCAATTAGCTATTTGTCTGGATAGGGGCAATTTAACTCTCCTATAGGCTCATTTTGCCCACGAAAGTGCAAAATCATGCGAGTTTGTAGAGATTGAGAACACCAACAGGTGGAAGTAGATTTTCACATAAGTCCTAGTTCATACTCGCCGGCCATGGTTATGTATCTCACACATGGAAGAGCCTGGTAGCCGCTTTTCTCGATAATCTTTAGGTAACGAACCTACAAAACACAGCATTTACATAAATAAAGGATATTATTTTATTATGGTTGTTACGTTACGTTCAGAACCAAACTGAGCATCCAGAAGAACCAAACAGCAGGAATACATCATCATGAAGAGTCACCAAAGCAGTTTCCCCAACCAACTTGAATAAAATAAAATAAATTTCAAAGTTAAAACCAGTGGCACTGTTCACTCCTCAGAACAAGAACAAGACCAGAACTAGGGCAAGTAGGCATCAACCCCTTCGTTTAAGGTTTAGAAGTTTCACATCCCAGCAGTAGAAAGCAGCAAGCAAGAATCAAAATAATTATAATACATAGGTTCAATCATGCTCAATCACTAACATCTGTGGAAAACCACATCTCTAAGTTCAACATGCTATTCTATTCTAAAAGGAAATACAGTGCAGGAGCAGGAATACCACTTCAACAGCACAGCTTCTGTCAATGGCTAATGACAAATTACAGTGCCAAAATGGCTGAGAGAGACAAAGAGTAGTTTGGCCTTTTTTTGTATCCACATCTGTGAATTTAAAAAGCAGGTTGGCCCTTTTAATGCAGAGTCAAAAGAAAGTAATATTGGAATAGGTAGTTACAGAGGAGCAGTCGTTCAGAGTCATTCATGACCTCTGTTGGGAGGACAAGCATTTCAGGGCATAATGAAACCCAAATAAGAGTCATACAAAATGCAGATTTATGTATCATGCAATCCTGGGAAGTGAGTGAAATAGTATTCTCAGTCCAACAACCAACCTTTTTTTATTATTATTATTATTTTTTTTATATTTGTTGATTTGATCAAGGAGAGCAGGGCAGTAATGGTAGGTGCATGGCTACATGCACGTAACAGGGAGTGATATCCTGCATCAGATTTGAGTGTTCAACTACATCAAGTATGAATCCTCCCACTTGATTGGAACACAAAGTTTGGTTTGGTTTTGGTTTATCATTCCTGATTGGAACACAAGGTTTGGTTTTATCCATTCCACCTTTGTCTAGATAGATTAAAAAAAATGAAAAAAAAGACGCAAACACAGCAGACACAGAAAGAATGAAGCATTGCAGATATACATGCAACAATATCTGAATTTTCTATTCAATAAAAAATTAAAATAAAAAAAAAATTGTATTTGAGAGGGGAAACCTGGATTCCTGAAACAACAAAATATGGTATCTCAAACTTCACACGTATAGAAGCTTTTCTCTCAGGAGCTGCGTCTTCAGATGTTATACTGGGAAGAGTATACTCCGCTCTAAGCATATATTCCTAAATTGAATTTGCAAAGAGTGTCAAAATTCCATGTCAAAATTGCAAGTGGAAAAGATACTGTAGCCCCACATAACCAATAGCCATGAACAAGAAATTACTAGCAAACAATACACTGAGAAAAAATTGAGGTAAACTCTCACCTTACCACCAGGAAAAGATTTAATTTTCCAGATCAAAGCATCATTTTCTGGTGCATATGAAGCAGATCCCAATGATGTCCAAACATTTGGGTTGGTAGCATCGGCTGGAACAGGCAACTCAATCTCAACATTTGTAGCAGTGCTGTAAAATTGATTCAATGCATGAATTAGTTAAGAAAAATCTAATGATCAGGCATTTCAAACAGCCCAAGCAATTGACCCATAAGTCCTTAGCCATACCTGCGAATGAACAACGGCAGGGATCGACGCCACTTCTCCCCCAAAACAAAGCTTTTGTTGCTGAGCAAGGTCTCGGATCTCGAAACAGAGACCACCCATAGCTTCGACAAAGGAACTAGGAGTAGGGACCTCGGACTGAACCTCAATCGAAGCCCTAGGGCTCATACCCAAAACGATCTCGGAGGCAGAAGACTGATTTTTACCCCCATTTCGCTTCACGATGTCCATCAATGTTAACAAATCCCTCTCCAACAGTAAATCTTTCACGATGTGCGAACTCCCCTTAGGCAAAGGAGAACCTTCAGTCACTAACCCATCAGCCATCGTAGCCAAATTGCGTAAATCAGATGTGAGATCAGCCATTATCAACGAAATATTGAATGAGAAAACCCTAGAAATTTAGGCAATTTCTAGAGAGAAGGCAGACCCTCTCTCTCTCTAACCCATCTTTTCCCGAACCCTCAATCTCTCCTTTCACACCCACTTTCTTGTCGATACCCTCCGGCGACAGTGTTGCTAAGATTTTGGAGAAGTTTGGAGAGGATGCCAGGGGTGAGAGACGCCATTGTTGTGGTTGAAAATTATATTTTTAAAATTTTAAAAGGTATTTATGCCCTAAAAGATAAAAATATACAAAAATAATAAGTATTTTGTTCACCCAATTTGTTTTTAGTTTTTTAGGAAATTTTTTTTTGAAACTAGTTCTTGAAAATAAAAACAAACATATTGAAATTGATAATCTAATCATATTCTTTGAAAAAATTTAAATTATCTCAAATTAGTCATCTCAACTTAAAACTGTGTTCAATGGGTTCATTTTGTGATCTAATTCAATGATCATTTTAATTTTACAATTAAGTAACTAAAATATTTAAAACTCTTTCAAAAATTATAATAAAAAACACAAATCACTAAATCAAATCATTCCACTAGCAAAACTTTTACCGACGAATAGTGTCATCGTCGCTAAATGGTTAACTCTTTACCTACGCCAACTTGTCGTCGCCAAAAGTAAGCACACTAATAGCAACGCTCATTGTGTTGCTAAAACATAAGCCTCGTAGATAAAAGTTTTGAAATTTTGGCGCCAACCAAAAAAATTGGTACTAAAATAATGTTATGCCTTTTTAGCGACGACAACAAGTTGCGTCGGTAAAGGTATACTTTTACCAACGAAATTGATCACTGTGTCGCCAAAAATATACTTTTAGCGATGAAAAATTGACGTCGTCGCCAAAAGTAGTCGCCAAAAGTGCAATTTCTTGTAGTGAATTCTCTAAATTTTAAAGAGTTTTCATCATAAAGTTTGGACCACATGGTTCATAGTTTATGATAGTTTTGGAGTCATTGATTAACCAATTGGAAGAATTAATTCTAGTTTGAGCATGCATGATTTTATTGTGTTCATACTCATTTCTTTTTGCATGGGTTTTCAATTTGCAAGGAAATTCCATGGGATGTAAAGTTTTAAAGTTCAAATATGTATATCTATGTCTATATATTTTATTTCAAAAGTTTATTTGATTTTTATTGGAAAACTTGAGTTGAATTTATAATTAATTAGAGGATTTACTCATGTAATTAAGAGCTTAGGACACTACAAAAAAAATTATTTTTTGCGATGGCAAAACGCCGTCACAAATACCCCAAACGCCGTCGCTAAAGGTTTTTGCGACGGTAAAATAGTTTTTCGCGACGGCAAGTGGGGGTCGCAACAAAGGGGGTTGTAAAAGGGCTTTAGCGACAGGAAGTGCTGTCGCCATTGTTTTTGCGACGGTAAAAAAAATTTTTTGCGACGGCAAATTTCTGTCACCAATAAGCCATGAAAATCTGGGTTTATTTGCGACGGTAAAGTCTTGCCGTGGCTAAAAGAGGTTTTTGCGACGGCGTTTTGCCGTCACTAAAAGTGTCGTCGCTAATGACTATTGGCGACGGCAACCTGAGCCGTCGCTAAAGGCCTCATTTTCAGTTTAATTCCTACCTTTTGCGACAGTATTGGTGCCGTTGCAAAAAGTTTGCTACCATTTTCTTTTTGCGACGGGGTGCTCTACCGTCTCAAAAAAAAATTAAAAAAAAAAACCCCCTGTATTAAAATTATTAAAAATATAAAAATAACCTATATTAAATGAAAAATAACTAAAAAAAATCCAAAAATTACATAATAATATAAATACATACATAAACAAAAGTTGGCACATGATGAACATTCATAATGTTGTTTCATTCATAACAATACATAAATAAAAATTCATAACAATAAAAATTATGCCACTACATAATGTTGCATAATACATACATAATGTTGTTCACAAATTTAAATAACATAAATCAAAATCAAAACCAAAAGTTTTCGTCTTGATTCTTTCGTGGGTTAAAAAAATAAAAGTTGGTCATAATCTTTATACGCCCGCATTCCACAAGAAGCAAATTGCTACTAAGGAAATATCTGAAAAAAACAAAATAAAAATAATTAATAACAATATAATGGTGTTAATATTTTAATTACAGAAAAATATAAAAAAATTAACTACTATATAATTACAAAGATAGTTTAGTAAATAATTTTGACTAGACCGAAATCCGACTCTAACTTCCAAACCGGGAACCCGATTCGAGCTCCGTCTTCTCCCACAAGTCTCTCATGCCTAGGAGGTCGTGTGTGCCAAGTTTCATGCCAAACTGACGTCGTTTGATGATTTTGGGGCTTTAACACCTCGAGTTCAAGTTTCTTAAGGAACTAGTTTGCCTAAAGTGAAATTCGGCTGTAACTCCTAAACCGGGAACCCGATTCGAGCCCCATCTTCTCCCACAAGTCTATCATGCCTAGGCGGTCATGTGTGCCAAGTTTCGTGCCAAACCAACGCTGTTTGGTGATTTTGGGGCGTTAACACCTCGAGTTCAAGTTTCTTAAGGAACTAGTTTGCCTAAAGTGAAATCCGGCTCTAACTCCCAAACCGGGAACCCGATTCAAGCCCCGTCTTCTCCCACAAGTCTCTCGTGCCTAGGCGGTCGTGTGTGCCAAGTTTCGTGCCAAATCGACGCCGTTTGGTGATTTTGGGGCATTAACACCTCGAGTTCAAGTTTCTTAAGGAACTAGTTTGCCTAAAGTGAAATCCGGCTCTAACTCCCAAACCGGGAACCCGATTCAAGCCCCGTCTTCTCCCAAAAGTCTCTCGTGCCTAAGGGGTCGTATGTGCCAAGTTTCGTGCCAAACCGACACCGTTTGATGATTTTGGGGCGTTAACACCTCGAGTTCAAGTTTCTTAAGGAACTAGTTTACCTAAAGTGAAATCCGGCTCTAACTCCCAAACCGGGAACCCGATTCGAGCCCCGTCTTCTCCCACAAGTCTCTCGTGCTTAGGCGGTCGTGTGTGCCAAGTTTCGTGCCAAACCGACGCCGTTTGATGATTTTGGGGCGTTAACACCTCGAGTTCAAGTTTCTTAAGTAACTAGTTTGCCTAAAGTGAAATCTGGCTGTAACTCTTAAACCGGGAACCCGATTCGAGCCCCGTCTTCTCCCACAAGTTCACGCCGAAGCTGATGATCATCAACACGAGGCATTTTGGGCTGAAGTACTTCAAGGTGTTTGCTGTGTAGATTGAGATTTTAGCAATACAAAAAATTTTGTTTTAAATTCAATAAAACATAATAAAATATTGAGTGAGTGACTTAATCTACTTTATGAATGGTTGAACCGCGCTTGTATTGAATAAGATGTACCGATGAGCTTGTACCCAAGAAGTATTATCAAGATAAAAGCTTGTGTTTTCACCAATAGCATGACCCAAATTATCAGCACCACTATAATTCCTCACGGGTTGACTAGATTTGGTTTCCACATCATTGAGATATTGTGCACAAAAATTCATGCATTCTTTCATAAGATATCCTTTAGCAATTGATCCTTCAGGATGAGCTCTATTACGCACGTATTTCTTCAAAGTAAGAAGATACCTCTCAATTGGATACATCCGTCGAAACTGAATCGCTCCACCCAATAAGGCTTCATCAGCTAGATGTATAGGCAAGTGCTCCATTATATCAAAAAAACTCAGAGAAAATATTTTCTCTAGATGACAAAGTGTTAGAGCGATACGATCTTGAATATATTGCAAATCCGTCGCACGATTCACTTTCGAACACAATTGTCTAAAGAAATTGCTCAATTCAATCAAGGGTTCAATTACATTCTTTGGTAACGATCTTCGAATAGCCAATGGAATAAGTTGTTGCATCAGAATATGACCATCGTGGCTCTTAAGACCCCCAATACTTCTATCATGTGAGCGCACACGACGTGATATATTGGATGAATACCCGTCGGGAACTCTTACTTCCTTCAACACTTTCAAGAACAAATCTTTTTCATCCTTGGTCATCGTGAATTGTGCTGGTGGTAAATAGGCTTTATTCGACCCTCTTAACTGCAAATGTAGGGATTTTCTAATATTCATATCTTGTAAATCAGCAGCAGGGACAGAAGTAGAATGGGACCAGTGGTACAAGCCTTTGAAATGACCTTAAATAATCTTGTTTGGAGGGGTTATGAGGGGGAAAGAGTACAAACATTTTAAGCACTTCACTTCCCCTCCAAAATTGGGAGGAAATGGTAGGAAAGTATTTCTCATAATAATTATATTAAAATATCTAGTTAAGTATATTTATCATTAATTTAAATATTATCTAACCAAACAAAAGGAAGGAGACTTCTTCCCTATTTTCTTCTCCTTCCTTTGCTTCCTCTCACTTTCTCTCCCATCAATCCAAATAGTGTGTTAATCTTTTACTAGATGCTTATAGTACCAACAGTGATATCAATTATATATCCGAAGCTGTTTAGCAGGTTAGAAGAAAGGAGGGAAAAAAAGAGTCCATAAAATGAGTAGGCAAATCGACAAAGCAGGGTGGATGAATTGCAAGCAGAAATAATGCGACTAGTAAAACAAGCTTTTATGGGGACTCTAAATAGAAAATCAACAAGGATAAAGATATTAAGCGCATAGGTCATATTCCTATAAGACTAGAAAAATACCAGTAAGAAACAAATGTTTTAACACACAAGCACTCTTGTATTTTTTTTTATTTTTAGTTTTATTTTAGACAATTGAGATGCAAAGCTCCAAAAGAAAAGTAAATTGAGTAAAAAGATAAGGAGGAAAGGGGACTTTACTGAAGAGAGTGGGAAAGGAATGAGAATAAAGCAAGAGAATCCTTTCAAAAGAGGCAAAACAAGACACAAAAAAATTGAATAGGCTAGACATGCTACTATGCTTTATGGGATCTTGGATATTCTTAAGTCCAGAGATCAGCTAATTAAAAGGAAAATTTAAATACTTCGTAAAAAATTCTAGCTATACATATTACATAAGAGACAAAATTGTTTCAAAATAACTAAGTTGCATTGCTTGCCAAACCAACCATTCAATATTGAACTGCTGAGAATGCTTCAATGGAATTTATTGATATTTAGCATACGAAAAAGCAAAAGTAAAATACGTGAAACCTCACCAGCATTAATGTCTTCAATACCAACAGAGAAGCATGGACACATGCAAATGAACTTAAAAAAGTACGATGGAAGTATATGTATCTTGTAGCTAACCTAAACCAATGGGCAGTAATCTGATGATCAAAAGCTGATGATCTGAAATCAAGGGATGTAGCTGGGGCTGGTCTTCCAACAGAATGTCTGCGTAAATGCACCAGAAATGAGTTACATTGGAACACAAAAGATTTGAAATCAAGGGATGTAGCTGAGTTACATTGATGGTCTTCCAAAAGATTTAACTTCATTACAGTCATTGATTGGCAACATTGGAACACAAGAGAGTGAATTTAAACCATTATTTGTCTTAGCATAAAGAACATTATTTGTGTGATAAAAAATCAATTGACAGGAAAGGTACAACTTCTGTCTTAGAAGGAAAAATTCAAAACCATTCTCGATACTAGGGTCACCAATTCTGGCAAAATATTTCAACCATGATTAACTTCATAATCAAACAAAAATGTTCACGCACAGTGAAACTATGGGAAATGGTCCATATACAACATCTAAACAGAGCAGTGAGTGCAAAAACTGAATTCAAATGGGAAAATGACGTTGATCCATCAATCCGATAAAAGGCACATATAGAAAACAGTTCAGTACCTAGGGGTGAGCATGGACCGGATTTGTTCGGATTGGGAGAAAACCAGGACCAATCCGTTATCTACGGTTCCTGAAAAATTAAAATCAATCCAATCCGTTTACATTGTGAAACCAATCCGAACCAATCCGTTGAAATGCGGATTGGATCGGTTTAGGACCACGGATTTAAATAATTAAATAACCAAAAAAATATAGACATTACATTTTCATTTGAGTGATAAACCTGTAAACAATATAATCTGAGTGATAAACCTGTAAACAATATTATATAAGTAAACATCCTATTTGAAAACCTGTAAACAATATTATATAAGTAAACATCCATTTCACTAGCATTTCCATTCCAATAGCAACTCCATTCCTGTAAACCTGTAAACAATACAAGTAAAAACAACATCCATTCCAAGTAAACAACATCCATTCCATTATAAATTGGAGCAAACATCCTCTATTCTAAGCAAACATCATCCATTCCAAGCAAACACACATCAACAATAGAAGTAGACATTACATCAACAATAGTAGTAGACATTACATCATCTATTCCAAGCAAACACACATCAACAACAACCAAATTCAATACTAGTAGACATTACATTTCTCTTTTCCACAAATTCTAACCAAACAAATATAAAGTAGTTTTAGACAAAAACAAATAAACAAACAAAGGCATGTTGACAGCAGCACCGCTTAAGGATGACAAACAAAAGCACCACAATAGCGCAGTGGCAGCAACAGCACAACAGCAACAGTAATAGGTGATTTTCAGCAAACCAAATCACTTTCCAACAGCTATGTTAACATTGGTTAGAGCTGCAAAAAAAATAATTTCAGTTTAAAGTAAAAAATAACACAATACATGAATGAAATTTAAATGATTAATTGAATATTAGAATTATATTACCTCTTTCTATGTCCTCCAAATCTGCAAAGTTTTCTTTCATCTGAAGTTGCAATGGCGCAGCACGCAACCAATCTTGTGTACAAATTAAACTTTCAACAAGTTTTGGAGTAAGAGAACTACGAAATTGGTCAAGGATACGACCTCCTGTGCTGAAAGTAGACTCAGAAGCAACAGTAGAGACAGGAATGGCCAAAATATCCCTAGCAACTTGAGAAAGAATTTTATATCTTGAAGAATTTGTCTTCCACCAACTTAAGATGTCAAAGTTTACAACTTCCTTTTCACAAGATTCTTCCAAATACCTATCTACTTCTAACTTTCCACCATCACCTTCTTCTTCCTCCAAAAGCTTTTGAAATTTTGTCATAAGAGACACTTGGTGCTCACTTGCACCAATGTTTACTTGATCCACAATGTCTACCTCATGAACCATTTCATTGGAAGATGAAGCAACTGTTTCAAACTGTATATACTCATTAAAAATGTTATTCAAAGTCTCTCTTACTTTTTGAGTGAGCTCACTCACCATGGCAGGTTAATAAACTTCAAAATAACAAAACCTCACATACTTTAACTTATAACGAGGATCTAACACAACAGCAATCAATAACATCATATTTATTTTTTCAATTTTTCCCCAATACTTGTCAAATTTAGTCTTCATTTTTATTGCCATGGCTTTCAAAGAAGGATCTAAACTCTTTGCCCATTCAGTTAAGGCACTTTCTATACCACAAACTTCAGTGAAGTACAAGTTGGAAGTGACATACAAAGAACCAGACAAGCGAACAGTTGTATCATAAAACTTTTGCAAAAATTGTGTAAAAACATGAGCATCTTCCCAATCTTGAGAGGTAGGAGGTCCATGATTAAGTTCTAGTTTGAAATGTGGGTCCTCATCCTCTAATCTCTCAAATACTTTTTGAAACTTTGTTGCAACATCTAGCATTAGATATGTGGAGTTCCACCTAGTTTGAACATCTAGACACAACAAGCTTTTACATGTTACCCTCTCTGTTTCAGCACATGTCCTAAAAAATTGCTCTCGTTGTGGAGAACTCCTTACATACTTCACCGCATCACGAATTCGAGTTATTGAATCCTTTATTTCACTTAACCCATCCTTGACAATTAAATTAATTATATGGGCACAACACCTCATATGCAAGTACTTACCCCTTAAAATCAAAGAGTCACTATTTTTTGAAAACTTCCTTTTCACATATGCAATAGCTACATCATTTGCACTTGCATTATCCACAGTGATTGTACTAATCTTCTCTATACCCCAATCAACTAAACATGATTCCACTGCCTTACCAATTGCCTTCCCTTTGTGACTAGAAATCACACTAAAGTTGAGAATTCTTTTTTGTAAATTCCAGTCTTTATCAATAAAGTGGGCTGTTAGGCACATGTATAAAACATTTTGTAGAGATGTCCATGAATCCGTAGTGAGACAAAGTCTATAGTTTGCATTCTTCAACACATTTTTCAATTTTTTCTTCTCACTACAATATAAATCCACAATATCCTTTGCTACTGTAAAGCGTGAAAACTTTTTGAAATTAGGTTGCATCACACTACAAAATTGACGAAATCCTTCACGCTCTACAAACCTAAATGGCAACTCATTAGTGATTACCATTTTAACAAGTGAATCCCTACATGCTTGTTGATCAAATTTCCAAACTCCAAGAGTTTTTTCACCTTCGGTTATAGATTGAAATGCCAAAGTCTTTTGTTTTTTATTTTCCTTATTTTTAGGGGACTTAGGACAATTTGCAATATGTTTTCTCAAAGTGCTAGTTCCATTTGCACTAATCCAAGCATAAGAAGCTTTACAATGGTTACATTTAACACATGCAGCAGTCTTACTCCCTTCTTTAAAAGTTTTGGTAAAATGCTCCCAAAGTTCAGAATACTGTCTAGCTTTTGGCTTAGGAGGAAGGGGGCATACCTTTGAACCTGAAGGAGTTTCAGGCTGAGGATCATGTTCTTTATCAGATTGAGATTGAGAGAGGTCAATTACATCATTTGTGTCTCCGGTACTTGACATCTATCAAACAAAAGAAATAAATAAATCAATACTTTATGTGCATTTAAGCCCCATAAATGGCTACAAAAAAATAAAAATAAAAAATTTGCAATTTCTAAAAATACAGTCATGCTTTTTTCTATTATTCTATGTATAGTGACAAAAAAGATCATTAGGATTTCTTTTGTTAGGCTTTTCAATTTTGTAAACCAATGGCTAAAAATACTTGTTAGGAAACCATTCACTGAACTGGTTGAGGTCACAATTTTCACCACTAAGTTAAGTTGAGACCAATAAACAAAAATTATAATATATGTTAGTTTTGCACTCAGGACACAAAATGGGTCCCTTTCTTTAGGTGCAAAGCAAACAAAATGGGTCTTTTACCCCCATTCTAAGAACAAAATCATTAATCATAACACAGTTCCTTAAACACAAACAGAAAAAATATGTAATCATGGATAGATGTATTCAGTTTTTAGATGCATCAGTTTTATAAATCTTCAATAGTCAATAAATGTATTCAGTTTTTAGATGCATTAGAGATAGATGGCATTTGAGGCTTTTCTGCTTGCAACATCTGGAAAAATATGTAATCATGTCTATCATTGTCTAAAACTAACAGCAGATCCTAAAAATAAGCATTTAGGTGCAACATGAAATTAAAAAGGAAACTCCAAGTATACAGCATATGTTTGAAATTTTATTGATTAGGTATTTAGGGAAACAACAAAAGAAAGACAGTGAATCTTTTTGTCACTATTGTCACTACTCTTTCAGTTAAAGTGTTCCATAAACACTGATTTGTGCATCAATGGTTACAAACAACAGAAAATAGAAATACAAAACAGAGATGAAATTAGAAAAGAAAAAAAAAATAGAAAATAGAAATACAAACAGAAAAAAAAACAATCGATCTAAAAACATAATGAAAACATAAAACATAATAAAAAAAAAAAAAAAAAAAAAAACAGAAAAAAAAAAATCTCCTACTTACATTTACCGAATCTATTGTAGATGACATGAACAATCGATCTAATCTGCGATGGATGATCTAGGAACCCATTTCAGAGTGTTAGAGAGAGAGAGAGAGAAGAGCTCACCGAAAGAGGAAGACAACAGCTATAGCTATCGATCTAATCTGAGATGGATGATTTGGGAACAAATAAACAAAAATAGTCACCGATCCGAGAGAGAGATGAGAACACCGAGAGAGAGAGAGAGAGAGCTCACCGACAGAGAGAGACGAGCAGCAGCACACCGATCTGATCTGAGATGGATGAGAGTGTGAGAGAGAACTCAGTCTGAGATGGGAAAGAGAAGAGAGAGAGACACCATCGATATACAGACCTAAGATGAGAGTGAGAGGCGTGAATGAGTGAGGTGAGGCTGTTGGATTAGGTTTACACTTTAGTTTTTATATCATATAAGAAATTATATAGTGTGGGAAGGTATATAGTATAAAAATATAGATTATTCCTAGATGGTCCGGATCGATTCCAATCCGGAACCGTGGGATTTAATCCAGAACTGATCTGTGGCCTACGGATTTTGAAAATTTCAATCCGGAACCGAACAACGGATTGAAAAAACCAATCTAAACCTATCGGATTAGACTGACCGGATCGGATTACGGATTTTACGGATTCCTTGCTCAGCCCTATCAGTACCATGCCCTGGCAGAAAGATTTTGTGCACGCATACATATATAAGGGTTTCTCTCTGGCTATTTAGCTGTCAACAAATATCAGATTAGAAAACCTTTTCATTATATACTTGGAAGTGAGATAATTTGTTGGTCATCCATAATATTTGTATAACATAAGTGCCACTTTCAACCATATGAGTAGTGGAACACAATCTGAATGAAACAGAGAAAATGGAAAGGAAAAGAAAAAGGGCAAATGCTACTGGCCCCTTTCATATAAATCTCAACCTCTCTCTCTCTCTCTCTCCTGTATGTTTATTTGTTGCCGTTATCTATAAGAAACAACAACAATTGACTGCATCTTGTGGTAATGCCAGTTTCTTAAGTTCCACTAACATGCTAATAGGTTTTTCATGTGATTTCTAACTCTTTTTTTTTTTTTTTTTTTTTGAGAAGCAACAAAAGATATATATTAATAAGGAAAAACAGTAACATAGGGAGGCCAAGATGTCCTCAAACAGAAATGAAAACAACAAAATAACAGAGCAAATAAATAGACATCCCTAAGACTAAGAATGACAAATGGTATTTTTTTTTTTTTTTGAGAAGCAACAAAAGATATATATTAAAAACCCAATACAAGGACTGAACCTTGTCTTAGCAGTAGTTGAAAATTTGTGATAATAGAAAAGCATACTTTTGTGTACAACAAGGTTAATATACAGTGAGCTTCATCTTCTATTTTGAGAATGATGATATGATATAAAACACAGGTAATAAAAAAAAATGAGTTCAACCTCTATTTTGAGAATGTGAACAGATACCTGAACGAAGTGAAGTTGAACGAAGTTGAAGTTGAAGTTGAAGTTGAAGTTGAATTTGAGTCCTCAAAGAAGAGTCAGTAGAAGCATCATTGCTGCGATTTTCGAAGCTTCCAAGAACTGCGGTTTTGAGCATGTAGAGAGAGGATCGATTGGAGGGGTCGCCGAAGCCGAAGAACTTCGCCGGAGAAGAAGCTCTGAAAGCTGGGTTAAAGATGGCTGACGACGGCTGATAGGCGAAGTCGAAGATTTAGGGATTTCGATCCAAATGATTCAAAGTTTGAGGGACTTCATAGATTTAGGGATTTCGAAGAATTAGGGATTTCTATCGAAATTACCGAGCGCCAAAATTGGGGAGAGCGGGGAAAAAGTTTTGTTATTACTTTTTTGCGGCGGTAAATTTTAAACCGTCGCAAATGGTAAATATGTATTGCTAAACCGGCGCCGTTTTGATATTTTTTTTGCGATGGATATTTTGCCGTCGCAAATGACTAACTATTTGCGACAGCAACATTCTGCCGTCTCAAAAAAATTATTTTTTTGCGACGGTGGAAAACGCTGTCGCTAATAATCCCATATTATGACACTCCCCGTACAGTTTATTGTCGACGGTAAAACTGTCGTCGGTAAAGACTTTTTTAGCGACGGGTTAATCTGCCGTCACAAAAGGTCATCTTTTGCGACGGAAAACGAGCCGTTGCAAAAGCTTCCGTCTTTTTTGCCTCCTTTTCTTGTAGTGGGACATGCATGTTAGAAAATAGAAGAATTGTTCAAGTTAATTTCTAATCTTTACTTGCATAGCATATTCTTAAGAGAACTTAGGTTCTAAACTTGTTTTTAACCAAGATTCATGGAGTTTAAGGAGGTATTAAGCATGAATTAGAGCTTGGGTTCAAGAAAATGGATGTTTCATGAAATTGAGTTTAAAAAATGAAAAATGGGTTTAATTTGATATTTAGAGCCTTATAAGAATTCAATTAAGCATCTAATTTAGGTTCATAGAATTAGATGTAGTCAAATTAAGCCTTAATTGACAATTAATTAAATTTAATTGAAATTGAGTCAGGCTTAAAATTATGGAAATAAATGAGAAGATTAATTATTTGACCCTTGATTTGCTTGAAAATAGAGTTGAAATTGAAAAATGTGCATATTTATGAGTTTCTGATTTAGTAATTTAAACATGACAGAATAATTGTAATTTAATGTGTATAAACCTAATTTAAGTTTAATTGTGAAGTTAGTGAACTTAATAAGAGTTGGTATATTATTAGATTATTTATATTTAATTAGTTTGGTTAATACATGACTAAACATGTTTTAATTAGAGGTTAAAGGAAATTAATGATCTAATTAATTCCTAATTCTAGTCATCTATATTTAAAAACTTAAGTGAACTAAATATATTTAAGATGATTGTGTATCGTACTATGCATATTTGTGATTGTAGGTCACAAGTCAAGGACTGCTTGACCAACTGTTTTGGAAGCCCACTGTGAGTAACATTTCTGTAAAGATATGTTGATATAAATTATGTTTTAATTGTTATCGATAAGCTATGGTTTCTTGAAATGCTATCTTGATTATGTGAACGAATGTCCTATTTGTGAATCTATTATGGCATCCACAGATAGTTCCAAGTCATGGGGGACGGCGTGTAAATGCGGGTCCATGACATATATGTGATACGAGATCTCGTTAGCCACTTAATTGTGGTGATATGTGTTTAATCGGTATCCGAAACTGATTACTCTAGTCGGAAGATGATATGTGATATGTTCTGTGAGATGTACCTGTGTGGGTGAAAATCTGACCACACTGCTTGCTTAGTGATCAACTAGAGAGCACAGGCAGAATAGATGGCTTCAGCAACCTGAAACAGAAAGAAAAGGCTCCGGCGGTGGTTCTTCCACCCGGGGGCACTCCGACGATCAAGTCAGTATATCTCTCAAAGATAATCAAGTGCAAAACTTAATACTCAAAGCATAAATTGCATACCTTAGACCCACTGGGGTGCCTCTCTTTTATAATATACTAAATCCAAGTCCCACTAGAAGTATGACTTCTATGAACTCCAATTTTAGTGCTTACTTTGGACTCTTTAAGAGATAAAGATAAACTCCCTAAGAGCTTTTATCCTTATCTTGGTTAAGTCCCCTCTTTGCCTTAGGACTCTTGTCCCTTATCTGCTTATCTTGGATTCCGATATCTTCGGGGATAACCTCGGCAACTCCGAGATCATCTCGGCTTAACTACCACGTCACGTGGCACCTCGGCTGACACGTCGGCGTCAGCATGCCACGTGTTGGTATTCAGAAAATATATCCCCACAACTGCCCCCTAGGTTCTATTACCTCGGCATTCTGAGGTGATGGAACCTATATCGATATTTCAACATTTCTTTTCTGAGAAATGGCTCAAAAACTGTTTAGCCGAGATAATCATATTCCAGCCGACGTGTTCTCTTCGGAGAACAAGGTTTCGAAAGTACTTTCCCATGCGCATGAGCTGTCATGCATACCTAACCGTTCCTTTTCACGTGTTTTGTTTTCATTGGAGCGTGTCTGTGACGCGCCTGAAAGCTGTCTGTCATTTGTCTGCGCCGTCTGACGCCTGCGTTACTCCAGGCGTAATAATTGCCCTAATTTTGCCGCCGTTTCAAATTTTTGACAAAACTCTTTTTTGCCTCTATTTTTCCTTCACTTTTTCATTCTGATTTCTTGCTCTTTCTCTCTCCGAAAGCTTTTTCTTCTTCGAATCTGCCATTGCTTCGATCTCTCTTCTGGAACTGTCCGTAATCTCCCATTCTTGTGAAGCTTTCTTTGTTGTTGCAACCTATTTCTGAGCTCGGCGAACATTGCCCGGCTTCATTTGTTCTGGTAAGATCCTTTCCTTTCATTCTTAATTCTCTTTATGTGCTTTTGTCATTACTGCTTTGTTGCTCGATTTCTCCCATATTTTGAACATTTGTACTATTTCAATATTTTTCTTGCCATAATTCTTGACCTTTATCCCTTTGTATTCTTCGTGTTTCTGATAGTCCATCTTTGTTCTTGAATCTGAAACTTCGCCTTTGTTTTCTCTTTTTTGTATCTGTCCCAGATCTGTGCCTTCGATCTTGATCTTTATAGTTCTTAGGTTTGGGATTTGTGCGTAGAACCTTCAAATTTAGGGAAAACTGAAACAAGCCTTATCAGCCCTTTCCTAGGTCTTTGCCGAGGTTCTTGTAACCCTTCTTAAAACGCCCATCTTCTGAAACATATTTTAAACTGACATAATGGGTATGTGGAGGCATAGGGTAAATACCCCAACAAAACTTGAATACTTTAGGCAGGAATTCTCTATCCCAGCTGATGTTCATCTTAAGCTAGCTGGGGAAAATGATACCATCATGCCCACAGATCATACAATGCCTTTTCCTATAGTAGCTTTTACCGAATGTGGACTTCGGCTTCCACTTCATCCCCTTTTTCGTGAAGTTCTTCATTTCTACAGGCTGAACCCCATGCAACTTACTATCAACTCCTATAGGGTGATTAACGGTATTATAGCTTTAGCTAGGCAGGAGAATCTTAGAATCACCCTGGCCGACCTTCAGTACTGCTATACCATGTGTCCCCTCAACCTGAAGGATAGGGGCTTCGTTTATTACCTTAAGCCGAGATCCACCCAGTTTAAAATTGTAGCCGACCTTCCAGACTCCAACAAGGGGGCTGGAGATGACTTTGTTATTGCATCGGGAAATTGGGAATTTGGCCCAGACGAAGATGTCCACCTCTACCCTCTTCCTCGAACAATTTCAGAGGGCAAGGGTAAGAGCCCTGAGCCAACACTTAGTTGTTTTTATTTAAGTTTTTAATACTTTCTGTTTCTGACGTCTGCTTTTTTTTCTGCAGATCTTCATCAGCCACCGAAAAACTTCCGCCAATCCTTCTTCCTAGGAACAGATCTGAAAAAACTCCTTGACCTTCCAGTCCACAAACGAAAAGCCCCACTGTTACTAAACTTCATCCCTACATATAAATCCACTTTGCCTGACATCCCAAAAAGGAAGAAAAATAGTCTCTCTCCACCTACTGCTACAACTGTAACCGCTTCTTCATCTCGAACAGATCAAGGATCTACCTCTGACCCAGCCGATCTTCCATCAACTTCGGCCCCCTACTTAATACCAATTCCAGAGCGTAAACGTCGACGAAGACTTGTAAAGACTGCCGAGATGGTTCGTCCAAGGCCTGTCGTTCAAGATCTTCTTGCCGACCTTCCAACTGACGCCGAAGCTGTACCAATGCAATCAATGCTCCCACCAAAGCCAAAGAGAGTAAAAAAGGCTCAGCCCAAGGCCAAGGCTACAGATGCCGAGGCTGAGGATGCTTTGCCTATTTCTAAACTAGCAGAAAGCAAAAAATCAACCTCTGCTGCCACCAAGAGGTCTGCTGAGGGCCAACCCTCAGGGTCTACACAATCTAAGAGGCCAAGGTCATCGTCTGCGACGACCTCGGTGTCAAAGAAGCCCGACGTTCCATGGGCTCCTGAACTAACTCTGGAGGATAGGCCTATCATGGCCAGTGAAAGTGCCGATGACATTAACGTTGGTGTCGCCCTCAGCACTGCTCTTCTCCTTCCAAATGATTTGGAGCGAAATGCTAAGCTTAGCGAGTATGAGAATTACGCTCTCATGCTCCAACACTCCGTTCAAGTAAGTGTTCCTGTTTGCACTTGCGATTTTTCCTTCTGTTTCCTACTGAGAATATTTTCTAACACTTCTATTTTTCCTTAGGCCATTCAACATGCCCATTCATTTTCAATGCAATCTTTTGAAAACCGGCAGAGATTGGTTGATATGAAGAGGGAAGCATCTTCCATGAAGAAGGAAATCAGATCTCTTGAATCAAGGATGAAAAAATTGGAAGATCAGGCCGAGGTGGCTACTAAGGCCCAAACTTTAGCTCTTGAGAAGGCCGAATCCGCTGAGGCCGTGAAAAAAGTTGCTGAGGCCGAGAAAAGAGATGCTGAGGCTAAGAAGGCCCAGGCGGAGAAAGAACTTCAGCAAGCTCTGGCCACCAAAGAGGCCGAAGTCAAAGAGGCCGACGAAAAGGCCTATGCCCAGGGCATGGCCGACGTCGCAGAGGACTACAAACTTCAAGTCAGGCATGCATGCAACAGGGGATTTTCCCTTGGTTGGATGTCCTTGATAAAGAAGCTTGATCTTCCTGCTGACTCGCCATTGCGCCAGGCCGACGCTATTCCTTTACCATTTCCTCCACCCCCACCTGAAGGCGAATTAGAGTCTGAGGCTGATGCCGAGGATGAAGATAAGGAAACCAATGAAAAAGCCTTGATGAGAAGACCCAAGGATGCCGTCGAAGCCAAGTCCCCTCCTCCTGCTGAGCAGGTTATGGACTTAACCTTGGATGAGGAGGGTGATGAGGTTGAGGGGGCAACCAAGGAAATTGTCACTAAGAAAATTGTCACTGGGCAGCTATCGTCCGATCTTCTCTTGATAGAAAGAAGTGTTGAGACAACAATCGCAGAGATTGATGCCGAGATACAAGCGGAAAAAGTGGCCGAGGAGGTACCACCAGAATCGTCCGAGGTCCCAGTCCCTGTAGCTGCTGATACGGAAGAGTCTTGATAATGTCTTTTGTACTTTGTTCCTTCTTTTTTCTGTACTTTGTACTTTGTACTTTCTTTTAATTTCTAGATAGTGAAAAACTCCTTCTTATGGCCGATGTAGCCTTTTCAATATGTAACTGCAACTGCTCTTCTTATAGATGTTTTTTAATCTTGTGATGTTCTGTTGATTGTTTCTGCATAGTTCTATACTTAGAAATTTTTGTATGCTTCTTCATGTTGCATCCTTTATGCAATCTTGTCGGGGTTACATACCTCGGGTATAACTACAAAACTTTTACTTCGGCAAAATACTGACCTGCAATCTTGTAAATTGCTACAAATTTCAACAAGTGTTAACATATACTGTAGACTTTTCTAAGTGTTAAATAAATTTCAACAAGTGTTTAAACAATATACTTAGCCTTTACTTCAACTTGTAAGTTTCTGTATACCTCGGCTGGTGACCATATGTCGGCTTAACATAAACTTGTAAGTTGCTAAAATTTCAACAAGTGTTAAGCATCTTCCTTAGGGTTTAAACAACCCACATATTGCTATGAGAACTTAAGCAATAACCTCGGCTTAACTTCAACTTGTAAATTGCTACAAATTTCAACAAGTGAAGATAAGGAATTAGCTTAATTCCAACTTGTAAATTGCTACAAATTTCAACAAGTGAATTAAGGAATAACCTCGGCTTAACTTCAACTTGTAAATTGCTACAAATTTCAACAAGCGAAGATAAGGAATTAGCTTAATTCCAACTTGTAAATTGCTACAAATTTCAACAAGTGAATTAAAGAATAACCTCGGCTTAACTTCAACTTGTAAATTGCTACAAATTTCAACAAGCGAAGATAACGAATCAGCTTAATTCCAACTTGTAAATTGCTACAAATTTCAACAAGTGAATTAAGGAATAATCTCGGCTTAACTTCAACTTGTAAATTGCTACAAATTTCAACAAGCGAAGATAAGGAATCAGCTTAATTCCAACTTGTAAATTGCTACAAATTTCAACAAGTGAATTAAGGAATAATCTCGACTTAACTTCAACTTGTAAATTGCTACAAATTTCAACAAGCGAAGATAAGGAATCAGCTTAATTCCAACTTGTAAATTGCTACAAATTTCAACAAGTGAATTAAGGAATAATCTCGGCTTTTTCTTTGCCCCCAATGTGAACCTGAGTTTGACTTGGGTTCTCATTAATTATGTCTTCAATAAATATCAATGCATAACTTTCTTAATCATGTGTGTTGAAAGAATTCTAAAAGGACTTTATTGATGATATCGGCCAAAATATGATGTACATCTAATGATAGAAAAATTTCAAATTACAAGTATTCCAAGGTCTGGGCAGTGCTTTGCCTTCATTGTCCTCAAGCCGATATGCTCCATTGCCTAATATTGAAGTAATTCTGTAGGGTCCTTCCCAGTTTGGGCCAAGCTTGCCTTCCCTGGGGTCCTTCTTGTTTCCGACGACTTTTCTCAGGACTAGGTCGCCGACTTGAAAATCTCTTGGATTGACCTTCTTGTTGTAGGCTCTGGCAAGCTGTTGCTGGTATACTGCAAGCTGAATGACAGCTTTCTCTCTTCGTTCTTCCAATAAATCCAGATCTCGGGCTAAGAGTACGTCATTGGGGTCATTCTCTACTCCCTGGGTTCTGATCCCTGGGATGCCGATCTCCAATGGGATGACTGCTTCTGTGCCATAAGCCATGGCAAAGGGGGATTCTCCTGTTGATCTTCTCGGCATAGTCCGATATGCCCAAAGTACATTGGGCAATTCATCTACCCATTTTCCTTTTGCTGCCTGCAGCCTTTTCTTTATTCCATCCAGAATTACTTTGTTGGATGCCTCTGCTTGCCCATTGCTTTGGGGAAAACTTGGTGTTGAGAAATAATTCTTGATCTTGAATTTTGCACAAAAGTTTTTGATGAGTTTGCTGTCAAACTGTGTTCCGTTGTCGGCAACTATTGCTCTTGGAATCCCAAATCTGGTGATAATGTTTTTCTATATAAAATTCTTGACGTCCACATCTCGGATTTTGGCAAGAGGTTCTGCCTCTATCCATTTTGTAAAGTAGTCTGTTGCTACCAGCAAGTATTTTCTCTGTCCAGTTGCCTGGGGCAGTTGTCTAACCAGATCCATGCCCCATTGGGCAAACGGCCAAGGGTTGGATACTGGGTTTAGGTCAGCAGCTGGCTGATGTATCAAAGGTACAAACCTTTGGCATTGTTCGTACTTCTTCACATAGGCTTCGGCATCCTTTTGCATGTAGGGCCACCAATACCCCTGGGTAATGGCCCTGTGGGCTAATGATCTGCCCCCAGCATGGCTTCCACAAATTCCTTCATAGATTTCGTAAAGAAAATCTTCAACCTGCAAAGGGTGTACGCACCTTAAAAGCGGTCCAGTGAAAGACCTTCTGTAGAGATGGTCTTCTGCTGTTAGGCTGAATCTGGCCGACTTCAGTCTGATTTTATGTGCTTCCTTATGGTTTTCTGGCAGCTTCCCTTCTTTTAGGAATGCAATGATTGCATCCATCCAGCTTGGTCCTAAGTCTACGCGCATTGCTTCTTGTTCGGTGCTCTGCTTATCTATGCTCGGGGCCGACATGTAATCGATCATAATTGTCCTTGTTCTTCCAGTTTGAATTGAACTGGCCAGGTTAGCCAACGCGTCGGCGTGGGTGTTGTCATCTCGGCTAACTTGGAGTAATCTGCAGTTCTGAAATAGGGCTGCCAATCGGATGACTTCCTTTGCATATGCCGACATTCTTTCATCTCTGGCTGCAAATTCTCCTGTTGACTGGTTAACAATGAGTTGTGAATCACAAAAAACAATTACCTCGTCTACCTCTGCTGCTGCTGCTAGCTTTAGCCCTACAATTAATGCTTCATATTCTGCTTCATTGTTGGAGGCTTTGAACCCCAGACGGATGGACTGTTCTACTATTTCTCCATCTGGAGATATCAGCAGTACTCCTGCCCCTACTCCCTGGCGGTTTGAACTTCCATCGACGAATAGTCTGAATGAATCGCCGATGTAGATGCTGCAGGGTCTGAGCTTCTCTTTCTCTTGCTTTTTTGTCTTTGGTTGGGATTCTTTTTGCTTGTTGGGACAATGCTCATCTTGGCTCGACGGAGCCTGATGTGTGATGGCTTCAGGGGTGAGTTCTGCGACGAAGTCGGCCAAAACTTGGCCCTTTATTGCTGTTCTCGGCCTAAACTCCAGGTCAAACTGGCCCAGTGTTACTGCCCATTTTGCTATCCTTCCTGTTAAGTCTCCTTGTTGCAATAAGGACTTCAGTGGGTGCTCTGTTAGGACCACAATCTTGTGTGCCTGAAAGTAATGGCTCAATTTCTTTGAAGCCATTACTAAGGCTAGCATTAATTTTTCCAGTGGTAGGTATCTTGTTTCTGCGTCGGCCAAAGTTTTACTTACATAATAAACAGCCTTTTGTTCTCCTTTTTCCTCTCGGATTAGCACTACACTGACTGCGTGTTCTGAGACTGCTAAGTACAAAAACAGTTCCTCCCCTGGTACTGGGTTGGAAAGAACCGGAGTTGTGGTCAAGTACTTTTTTAGGTCGGTTAAAGCGGCTTCGCATTCCTCTGTCCATGGGAAGTCCGTGGCTTTTTTCACCAGGTTAAAGAAGGGTCTGCACTTATCTGAGCTTCTGCTGATGAATCTGTTTAGGGCTGCGGCCCTTCCAGTAAGCACTTGGACTTGCTTTGCCGATGTCGGGCTCTGTAAGTCCAGGATGGCCTTGATTTGGTCTGGGCTGGCCTCAATGCCCTTTCTTGTTACCAGATATCCTAAAAATTTACCTGATCCAACTCCAAAGGCGCATTTTGAGGCATTGAGTCAGAGCCGATATCTTTTGAGTATGTGAAAGACCTCTTTTAGGTCGGCAAGATGACCCTTTGATTCCCTTGTCTTTACGACCATATCGTCGATGTAGACTTCTACTGTTTTGCCAATCAGGTGTTTAAACATCTTTGTTACTAACCTCTGATAGGTTGCTCCTGCGTTTTTCAACCCAAAAGGCATTACCTTGTAACAGTACAGGCCTTTAGGGGTGATGAACGCGGTTTTCTCCTCGTCTTGAGGGTACATGGCAATCTGGTGGTACCCTCTGTATGCATCTAAAAAACTCATCCTTTCATGTCCTGAAGTGGCGTCTACCAGTTGGTCGATTTTGGGCAGAGGAAAGCTGTCTTTGGGGCAAGCTTTGTTGAGGCTGGTAAAGTCTACACAAACCCTCCATTTGCCATTCTTCTTTTTTACTACTACTGTGTTGGACAGCCATGTTGGGTACTGAACTTCTCGGATGGCCCTGGCCTCCAGTAGTCTGTCTACCTCTTCTTCTACTACTTCGACGTGCATCAACGTCGGTCTTCTGGCTCGTTGAATCACAGGTTTTGCCGATCTGTCGACATTCAGTTTGTGGCAAGTGACCTCGGGGTCAATGCCTGGCATTTCATAAGGTGTCCAGGTGAACACCTCTATGTTTGCCCTTAAGAAATCTTCCAGTTCTTTCTCTTCTTCTCTAGCTAAGCCTGAGCCGAGAAGAAAGAAACGCTTTTCGTCGTCCTCTTGGACGAAAACTTTTTTTAGCGCCTCTTCGCTCTTTTCGGCTGGTTCCTTCCCGACGTCTTCTAGGACCTCCATGTCCTCATCTTCAACTTCTGCGTTCCTTGGCTCCCGTATACTACAGGTGGATTTCATTGCTGTCATGGAGCAATTTTTTGCTTGTAGCTGATCCCCTCTGACTTCTTCAATCCCATGCTCTGTTGGGAACCGTAGTAGTTGATGCAACGTTGAGGGAACTACCCCCATTGCATGCAACCACGGCCTTCCCAAGATGATGTTGTATGGTGAGGGCGTGTCAATTACCAGGAATTCCGTCTAGATCTTCTTAGTGCCGGCTTGTACCTCCAAGCTTGTTGCGCCCAGTGGCCATGTCGATGTTCCATTAAAGCCGACCATCGGGCCGCTGGATTGTTCTAAGTCATCAGGGTGAAGGCCCAGCTCCTTGTAACATCTGACATACATGATGTCACAGGAGCTGCCTTGATCTATTAGGATGCGTTTCACTTGGCACTCCCCAACCTGGAGGGATACTACCAAGGCATCATTATGCGGATGTTGTACCAATTCCAGATCGGCTTCAGTAAAGGCTATCATCGGCCCTTGGCATTCTTCTGGCCGATGTCCCTTCTCCCCGACTTGGTGGATATGCTGTAAATGTCTTACCCTCTGGGTCTCTCCTCTGACTTCGTTTTCGTTGACCCTTGAGTGGATCACATTAACCACCCTCGGTCCTCCTGCTTGTGGTAGCTGTGCTGGGGGAGGGGGTGCTGCTGGTGCTTGAGGCAACCTTTCCTGCTCTTCCCTTGTCCTGGCCTCATCGACCAGGTCCCTCAGAAGGCCTTGTCTTACCAGGTCTTCCAAGTGTGCTTTTAGGGCTCTGCAACCTTGAGTTGAGTGCCCTTCTTCATTGTGGTAGGCACAACGTCTACCAACGTTCCTTCCCATGAATTCCCCTGGTGCTCTTGCCGGAGCCCTGAAATAAGGTTGATTTCGAATCCGATCTAAGACTTTATGGATTGGGATCCGGAATACCGTTGTTACCGCCTGTTTATTTCTCAACTCTATTTCTTGTTTGGTCGGCCCATTGTTGCTTCGGCTTCGCTTCGGCGAGCCGTTTCCCTTTTCTTGCTTTATCTCTTTGTTTCCCGATGTATCTTCTTCGGCTCTGGCATACTTCTCGATTCTTGCCATGAGTTCTTCCATGCTTTTTGGTAATGTTTTTGCCAAAGACTTCCGTAGCGGGCAGTCATCTTTCAGGCCGTTCTTAAAAGACACGACCGCTACCTCTTGGTTTCATTCGGGTATTCGGTTGAACACCTCGTAGTACCTCTTCGCATAGGCCCTAAGGCCTTCTTCCTTGGTGATTCTTAGAGCCATCAAAGCATCAACCCTCAGGGGTTGCAGCCTGTTGGTCACGAACCTGGCCACAAACATCTCGGCCAGGCCTTCCCATGTCTTTATGCTTCCCTTTGGTAATTTATGGAACCAATCGGATGCAATTTCCCCAAAGGATGAGGGGAATACTTTGCAGAGCAACGGCTCGTTCCCGCTATATAATGCCATTGAATTCAAGTATAGTCCAACATGAAAGTTTGGATCTGACTTGCCATCATAAATTTGGAACCTCGGCATGCTGAATCTTTTTGGTGGTTCGAATTTGTCCAGTTCCACCGAGAAGGCTGTCTTCGGTTTTACTGGGGAGTTTACCTCGGCTTCAGCATTCTGTTGCCTCCTTTTGAGGTAATCCCTCAGGTCTTCTTTGCTCCTCCCTGGAGCTCGGCTGTCTTTGGATTTTAGTCTTTTTGGTACACTGCTTTCGTCCTCGTGGTGGGTCCATTTGGATCTTTCTCCATGGGTTGTGTCAAAGCAGAGTGCTTGCTTTTGAACATGCCGATGTTCTTTGGGCTCTGGATTTTTCGTGCGGTGCGTCCTTCGGGACTCCTCTTGCCTTGGTTCTTCTCGTCTGACTTCCCTGGAAGGCCGGTGAGAATGCCTTCCGCTCCTGGTATGCTGAGGGACGTCGGGGATTGTTTTTCTTCCGCCCCTCTGGGCGTTGGTTGCTGGCATCGGCGTATCTTGTAGCGGGTATGGTGGTTGCATAACATTATTTTGCATCATGAAGTTGACGACTGACTGAAGGTCTGCCAGCTTGTTCGCCAATTCTTTTACTTCCTCATCCCTCCGTAGGCACCTGTCCCTCCATACCTGGAGGTTATCTTCATTGTAGTACTTTCCTTGGTTTGTCCTTTTTGACGTGTCGCCTTCTGGGATGACGTTGTTCTCTCTGTGACCCTGGTCGCGGGCTTCTGTATTGTGGTTGTCTCCTTCAATGTCAAGGTCAATTGGTCTGCCACTCCCAGCGGGAGCGTCATCCCCAATATTTTCCTGCTGTCCGTTACTGGCCATCTATTCTTCCTTCGTTTCCCACAGACGGCGCCAAATTGTGTGGGTGAAAATCTGACCACACTGCTTGCTTAGTGATCAACTGGAGAGCACAGGTAGAATAGATGGCTTCAGCAACCTGAAACAGAAAGAAAAGGCTCCGGCGGTGGTTCTTCCACCCGGGGGCACTCCGACGATCAAGTCAGTATATCTCTCAAAGATAATCAAGTGCAAAACTTAATACTCAAAGCATAAATTGCATACCTTAGACCCACTGGGGTGCCTCTCTTTTATAATATACTAAATCCAAGTCCCACTAGAAGTATGACTTCTATGAACTCCAATTTTAGTGCTTACTTTGGACTCTTTAAGAGATAAAGATAAACTCCCTAAGGGCTTTTATCCTTATCTTGGTTAAGTCCCCTCTTTGCCTTAGGACTCTTGTCCCTTATCTGCTTATCTCGGATTCCGATATCTTCGGGGATAACCTCGGCAACTCCGATATCATCTCGGCTTAACTACCACGTCACGTGACACCTCGGCTGACACGTCGGCGTCAGCATGCCACGTGTTGGTATTCAGAAAATATATCCCTACAGTACCATTATGTTATGTTCTGATATGAGACTGTTATGATTGATTGAGATATGATTTATTTTACAAATATTGTATTTGGAATCCGTTCACTAACCTCTTTACTTTAATGTTATTCACTGGGCTTTAGTTCACTATTTATATATATTTTTATATATATATATATGTATAGGTGAGCGTCCTAGAAGTTAAGCTTAGGTGTAGTCTTGAACTGAGCCACTGTTTTGAAGCCTACCAAGTGTTTTGGGTACCTCCGAGTTGGGGTTAGGCCTGGGAGGCCGTTAGCAAGCTTTCGGTTATGTTATACACTTTTGACCCGTACATATGTTTTGTATAAAATATTATGTTATATGTTATGTGATGTAAGTGGGTAAATTAACACTTTTGTATGTGATTATTTATTCATATAGATGCACAGGTCATTGGACTATTGGTGTTTTTGTTTATTGTTTCCGCAAGCCCCGATTATTTTGATTATACAGGAAGGCCTTTGGTAATCTCGGATTACTGGCCGGTTACAACGCTAAACCAATAGGGGCGGGTTTGGGTTGCTACACGCACTCATAAACAACATATTCAATAAATAATAATTGATTCAATACATATCCAATACATTTTAATTAAATAAAGTTTTCCTAATTTTGATAACTTTTTTTTTTTGTATGAATACATTTTGATGTCTATTTTGGTATTAATCGACGGTAGTGATACGAAATTGGATGATTTTTTATTTTTTTGTGTGCATATAGGCCTTCGTTTTTGTTTCGTCTTAAGCCCTCGAAAACTCAAGACCGGCCCTGCTGGCAAAGGTGGTGGAGAGAGGGAGCAAAGGTGGTGGAGAGAGGGAAAGATGGTTCATCGCGGGTGATTGTTGAAGTTGGAGAGGAAGGAGGTGAATTTTTATCTTGTTAATTATTATAACAATGCTACCGACCCAAAAAAAATATAATCCCATAATCTCCACTCACTTGTGATTGATTCAAGAAGAAAAGAAAAAAATAAAAAACAAAACATGATTGGTCCACACCATTTTGGGGGTCATGGAGGTTTCCAACTTTGAGAGTTCCAAGCATTTTTTTAATTATTATTATTATTATTTTTGGAAACACTATGGTGCATATGTAACTTATAACTAAAAATAAAATGTCATCATTTTAATTTTTTGAGTCATAATTATAAAAAAAAAAATATCATAACTAAACGCAATACGAGATATAACTCAAAAACTCATGAGTCATAACTAAAATAATATTATAATTAAAGAAGAAAATTAGTCATAATTAAAAAAAATGACATAATTAAAAATAAATATATTATACTATTTTTAAAATGGTGTATATTAGAATTTTCCATCTCACTGACTTGTTAAGTATTCATTACATGTTTTTGTAATTAATTTAAACATTACATATGTACTGAAATTTTTTAGGAAATATTTCATTTATTTAGATTTTTTATTGTCCTTTTTTTCAATTTTCCAAAAAAAAAAAAAAAAACCCACTAATTTGTAAGTTTGTACCATACACTCCATTTATTTATATATATAAATATAACTAAAATTAATACAAAATAAATTTGTCTTAAAATTCATAGGATTAGAATGTTATGCGACTTTCTTTTTTTGTGGCCAGAATGTTATTCCTCTATTTGACAGATATCCCTTCTGGAAACCGGGAAGAGCATGAAATTGAAATGGGGAAATGAATAGCGGTTGGGAGTCAGTTATAGTCTGATAAGTACAGAGAGACGACACAAAAAATGCTTGGTTGTTGGAGGGTCATCCCTACCTTCGCAGCAACAAGAGAATACAGAAGTGGGTTTTGTTGCAGAGCAGAGGACCAACAAACCCAAATCCAAACTCAATCCCAAACCCAATCCAATGGACTAAAGACCAAGAAGAAGGTATTGGTCGTTGGCTCTGGCTGGGCTGGCCTTGGTGCTGCTCACCACCTCTGCAAACAGGTCCCCCACTTCTCTCACTCTTTCTCTGTGTCTGCAAGTGTATATACAATTATCTGTATGTATAGTCGGGTTCAACTTTGGATGGTGTGTTTTTTGACTGTATAGACAATTATCTGTATGTGTATACACCCCAGGTTCAATTTTCGATGGTCGGTTTGTCTTTATGTATATACCCCAGGTTCAACTTTGGAGGGTGTATGTATGGCTTCAAGTGTATATACAATTATCTATTGTTGAAAATAATTTCCCGGTAAATTAATTTATTAATTAAATATCAAAGCAAAATTCAATATTCAATAAATAAACTAAAACCAATTAACAGAAGATACTTACAAATATTGTGAACCAAAACCAAAATAATTAACAGAGGTGTGATTGAGGCCCGTATTTGAACACTGTGTTTTTAAGACAGAAATTCGCCCTCTCCATTGTGCTTGAGATTTACGGATGTCCGGTCTCCAAGATACAACAATCACCTACACACGGAAGTAGCACTACAAAATGTGTGTCCTGCGAACCAAATTTGTGTTAAACACTCTCTCAACAAAACCAATAAAAAAAAAAAAAACAAATGAAGATGAAGATGATTATGAACACTGCCACTAGGATCCAATCTATGTTTTTTTCTCATCCTAAAATGAGAGATTGCTTTGCCATTAAATACGCAATAACTGTAGCAAGCAATAGTCACCAATGTGACTGTTCGGTCAAGAAAGGTGACCATTGGAGACCAAGGTTTGAAAACTGAAATACGGTTTTTATTTATTTATTTGTTTATTTATTTTTCCAAATAATGGTTTCTCCAAAAATTATAAATGCCAACCCAACCCAACCCACACCCGCTTGTGTGTGTTTTGGATTGAGCCTATCTCGGTCCATAACTCCCCTCCTTACAAAACCTATATTCATGAGTCAATTTCTCATTCACTTATTAATGGTTTTAACAACTATAATACATTCTCTTGTTCACCAAATAACATGAAACAATTTGCTACGTTGACCCACCAAAATATTGGGTGGGTTCTAGATTATTAATGGTTTAAAACCATTTTTCTCCAGCATCTATTTGTATGAATACACCTCAGTTTCAATTTTGGGTGGTGTGGTTTGTAGTGCATATACAATTATCTGTATGTATATGCCTCAGTTTCGATTTTGGATGGTGGGTGTCTGTGAGTGTATATACAATTATCTGTATGTTCAATTTTGGAGGGTGGGTGTCTCTTGAGTGTATGTACAATTATCTGTATGTATATATATATAATAAACCCCAGGTTCAAGTTTGAATGGTGTGTGTTTGTTAGTGTGTATACAATTATCTGTATGTATATGCCCCCAGGTTCAACTTTGAATGGTAAAAGATGTGATTTTGGGTATCTGATTTTTCAGGGTTTTGATGTGACTGTCCTTGAAGGTGGTTATGATTTTGGGCTGAATAGATTGGTCTGTAGTCCCGATGATTATGGAATCAGAGGTAATCAAACATGTTACATGCAAAAAAGCAAATAACCCAATGGAACTTTTGTTTTCGTAATTAATTAAGAATCTGTTGCTTAGAGGAATATCAAGATTGTACGCAAACCAATATCAGGATTAATGACACTGGAAAGGTTTCTGTATGCCTAGATTTGCCAAAAATGCAGTTTTAACAGTTGTTCTTCGCAATACCGGAATAGTTACTACTTATTACAAATATACACTAAAATGATGATAGGGGGAGTTTTTTCATATTTGTTGCTTTGGTGGAGGAAGTAAAAATTTGAATTTATATGGTTGGCAGTTGACATCAACCACCATGCTTATTGCTTTAGCAATGGCAGTGGCCTTATGCTTTTCTGAATAATATATCTACCAATCATTTGCAAATCAGTTGCATAATCAAATCAATTTATGTTTCCCATCATTTGAATTCCAAACTCTAATATCTATTTCATCTTTAGGTTTCTGGTATCCCTTTCGAAATATTTTTAACCTTGTTGATGAGCTTGGTATTAAACCATTCACGAAATGGACAAGATCCGCACAGTATTCAGGAGAAGGATTGGAGGTAAATTCTATCGGTCTGCTTTCTGACACACCAATTGCATTCCAAAATAGGGGAAAGGGTTTTATCATGCCCCTGTTATGGTGCTGAATGAGTTGCGCTTTTCTGGACATTTGTTTCTGCTACTTTTAGGCCAACTATGTAGTAAAGAAATTTGAAATGCTTAAAAAAAATCCTGACACATGCTTTTATTATTCAGGTTGAATTTCCAATATTCCAAGATTTACCTCAATGGCCAACTCCATTTGGGACTCTCTTCTACACCGAAGTATGTCTTGAAACACATCGTTATATGTTTGTGTGTGTAATGTGTTGTGTAATTCAAAAAAGAAAAAGTAAGTCGCCATCTGATAGACAATTTTACACTCGGTCAAATTGTTGTAGTTCATTCGCCTCTCTTTAGTAGATCGGTTGACATCACTTCCGCTAATGGCTGCAGGTGTGCTCTCCTGTAATTTTGTTTGAATTCAGATGTGATGGTTGAGGAGCAATATATATGTTTTTTTTTTTTCATAAAACAAAAATTTAATAACTTGTATGTGTGTTATGGTTACAGTGGTGGATTTTGACAACAGTGACACATCCTGGAGAAAATATGATGCAAGTAAGGATAATTCAAGTTCAGCTGATCTCATTTGTGGAATTCCTGCTCTGGATGAATTATAGTTATTTCACCTCAACAAATATGAAAATAAATTGTTCGAATGTCTTATATAAAGATTTCATTGGTAGTTACTGCAAGGGAGCTTTTCAGACAATTTGGCTGCTCAGAGAGGCTTTATCAGGATGTTTTTAATCCGCTGCTTCAAGTGGGGTTGTTTGCACCAGCAGAACAATGTGGTGCCGCTGCCACTCTGGGAATGCTATACTATTTCGTTCTTGCTCACCAGGTTTGACTGGATTAGTTCTTTTTCTAAAACAGACTTGGAGTATTAATTCATTGCACAAATATTTAGAAATCATTTTGATATAATTCTCTTTCGTGATGGACACTGCAGTCGAGGAATGGGAAATATGAATCTCGAACCAGAGATACGGCCAATAATCTTTGTCATTTCATCACAAAAAAGAGAGATATAAAGAAAAAGAAAATCTAGATAATTATTGAATTTCCTTTTTACATGCCAAGGAAAATCCTGATTTCTTATATGCCTTCAGCTATTGTTCTTATCCAAATACAAAATCATTTTGACAAATACCAAGGATATAGAGTTTGCAAATATAGTATTGTGTTTCTTTAATGGTTTGATAGGTACCCTTACCTATATAGAGTTTTTCTATGAGAAGTTTTAAGAGTTGTGAAAATGATAATTGCATGTTTACCAACTTAACTCAACTCAAGAAAAACTTAATCTCAACTATTTGGTGTCAGTTACATAAATCCTATTTTGTCATTCCGCAGAAGTATGCTTTCCTTAAATTAAAAATAAAGAAAAAAAGAATGATAATCTCAAATTATGATTACATCATTAATCTCATTAGACCACTGCAATAAGATACCATTCATTAACTATGATAAGAACATGGATGAGACTAAGAACGTTTGCCTCAATACCACAACACAAGCCATCAATATGATTATTTGGAATGGCATTCTGGTAGGTGCTTACAATCCATACACTTACTGGTATCGTTTGCATTGAACAAGTGAAGTTTGGAGCAATCTTGACTAACCTATAGCTTTTGCATTGTCGTCTTTTCTCTTGTCAGTGGGTCTTTCCTATAGAAATTTATAGATTTCATTTTTATTGATGTTGACAGAAAGATTTTGATTTGGTATGGTGTCGTGGGACAGTTGGGGAAAAGATTTTTGGGCCATGGATGGACTCCATGAGAATCCAAGGTTGTAAATTTCTGGAGGGCAGAAAAGTGACAGATTTCTTCTTTAACATGGAAACTGGGTGCATTTCTGAAGTAATTTGTGGGAAAGAGAGTTTAAAAGCTGATGCAGTAATTTTGGCTGTTGGAATCTCCACGCTGCAGGAAATAATTCAGAACAGGTCTGTTTTATCAAAATTTTCATCTTTGTGAATCTGTTTTTCCTTATTTATCTGTGTGCTTGTTCGTGTCTTTGAGTCAGAAGGCTTGCTTGCCACTGCAAAATTTCAAATGCAGGCACGTCCATCAAGAACAACATTCTTCAAACTTTTATATATTTTCAACTGTGGGAACCAATTTGAACTTCTATGACATCCACACATTGTTTCCATTCTTTGAGTTGCAAAACTTGTTTGTTGTTGCCAAAGACTATGGCGTATGCTTAATATTCTGTCAAGAATGAACAATATGTAATCTATTCTCCCATTAGAAACCAGTTTAAACTTTCTCCACAATCAATTGGATTACATCAAACATGATAGAGCTTTAGTTCTACTTTATTCCTGCTCTCTTCTTTTAACTGCCAATGACTTCTTTGTAGTGCAGCATTATGCACAAGGGATGAGTTTCTGAAAGTTCTGAACTTGGCTAGCATTGACCTACTCACTGTTAAGCTACAGCTTGATAGTAAGGTGTGTGTAGTGACAGAATTTCTTTTTGCCTCTTTGTTAGAAGGAATTCTAGTTATTGCTCTTTGCATATAGCAAAAGCATGTGTGTTCAGTGTCTCCTGAACCAAATTGGTTGTTGAATTGTGGAGGGGCCAATTCCATGTTCACCAGTTCTCATAATAATGAGTTAATAAATAAAATGAAAATAAATTTGTTTGTTGACATTTTTTGTGGGGAAAAATTGTGAGTAAGAGAAACATGTGGTTGGACCCCATCAGACCAAGGACCGATTCCCAATATCCATGTCTAACCAGCCTGTCTTTTCTGGTTTTGAAAGGGGTGGCGTTTGAGCCTACTACTTGCTATATTGGAGAGATTTTTTCCGGAATCTTACCAAATTATGGATCATCGATGTCCATTTTTAGATCTTTCAAGTGGGTCCCTTGCCTAGCTCTGGGGTATGAGCACAAATCTAGAAGCGTAAAAAAAAATGGATCCCTTGCCATGTTACATCACACTTCTTTACCATATTGAAGTTTGGAATGCATGACTTGTTGCAATTATCTCATGTCTGTCAAAATAACACCCTTGGTATCTGCTAGTTGTTCAAAAGTCCTGAAACTTAAAATTCTTTATGCAATTTTGGAAAATAGAGCTGATTTATCAAATTAACTGCACACAAAACCAGGTTAACATTCCAAAAGCGAGCAACGCCTGCTCTGGATTTGATGATTCAAATGGTTGGACTTTCTTCGACTTAAATGCGATTTATGATGAGCATAAAGACGATCCAGTAACAGTCGTGCAAGCTGACTTGGTGAGTATGACATCTACTATTCTCTGTAGCAAACAGGATATTTAAGTAAATTAGTTGTAATATTTGTTTCTCTTATTATATTTTGTTAGTACAGTTTCACGCTACTGAGTTGTTGCCACTGAAGGATGAGGATGTGGTTGCAAAAGCAATGTCTTACCTATCAAAGTGCATCAAGGACTTTGAGAACGTGGCGGTGATCGATAAAGAAATTGGAAGATTTCCAAAATCCCTGACTCATTTTTTCCCAGGTAGCTCTCTTAATTCCTTGTTATTTCTATTTGATTTTTCCATTTTGTTTGGACAAAAATATGCTTGTGTATAGGAGTTTCAGACAATAACACCGGTCATATAAAGTGAAAATCCAAACTATTTAGGTACATTATCTCAGGAATATCTGTGCAATTAGATGAGCCAACCATGATTTACCTTCTTCTGGAAAATAAAAAATGTAGTGTATATACTATCCATGCTAGTAAATACTTCTTTATTAATGTTGCTTTCTCAGTTTATTTATTTATTTTAAAGGTTCGTACAAGTATATGATGCGTGGATCTACATCATTTCCAAATTTATTCATGGCTGGGGACTGGATAATAACACGACATGGTTCGTGGTCACAGGTACAAACCCTTGAACTCTTCTTTCAAAACTTTGCTTTTGTAAACATTTCGATTGATAGCTTTTTCACAAGCATATGCACTTCTGTTCTTTTTTATCAGGAGAAATCGTTTGTCACGGGACTTGAAGCTGCCAATAGGGTGGTGGACTATCTAGAAGAAGGAACATTTGCTAAAATTATACCAGTAGAGGAGGACGAGCCTCACATTCAAGCACTGCGTAACCTCAACAGAAACCTTAATGAGATAAGAGCCCAACTTCCATGGTCCAACTACTTCATCCAGTGAAACTTCGAAAGTGTACATTCATGAAGTTACTGTCGTAAAATGTGGATTTATTGGTAGGACCAATGTTGATAAGCAACTGTTTTTGAAAAATGGCAACCCAAAATGAGGAAAATTAAAAAAAAAAAAGAAAAAAGGTACCATATCTCATCAAATTGGACTGTAGAATCTGTATACTGCAACTTATATACATATTGTGAATTTCAAGTGACATGTATACTTGATGTAAAGCTAATGCAACAGATTTGGATTGTGTAATGTATATTGGATTTGTCAGTGCTTACTTTAGCTTTGAACAATCGGTGCTTGTCACATTAGTCAGCTCCAAGCTTATTTTCGACTTGAATAGCAGCACGACTTGTACTCAGTCAGTATGGATTTCTAATTTACAGTAGATATACCTCATTTGACTTGGGAATTGGTTGAACTAATGGCTAAAAAAGGAAGGATATGAAGGAGCCAGTGCAGGTTGCTGCTGTAGTTCCAAAAATAAATGCATGGCTGCAAGCTGAGTTGTTGTTGTTGTTGTTTTATTATTATTATTATTTTTTAAAAAGCTAAGTTAAGCATTGCCAGTTTAAATGGAGAGGATCTCAATCTGAGCTATGCACCATTTGATTTGAGAAATCGGAAATAAACGGGAACTGTCTTTTGTACTCTATACATATTGTTAAATTGTTAAAGGGATATTTTTAGATTTTGTTTATTTATTTATTTGTATTTTTTTGCTTCAAAAACATTTTGGAGGTTGAGATATATATTTCAGCCTATAGAATCGGATTGAGCTAAGTTTTTGAGTTCATTTATTTTTCAAACTAGGAGCTTTGAAGGGGTAATTCCAGTCCAATTTAGCTCACCTATTTATAAAATTGTTATTTTATTTTTAAAATATTTAGTTACACAATAAATTAGAAAAATAAAAAAGGAAAAAAAATTTATGTATTATTTTTCTCTAGGATTTAATTTTAAATATTTGTTTAAAAGTCCCACAATCATTTATAATTGAATTTAGGCCAAGTTTGGGAAGACTAAAAAAGTGCACTTTTTGTCTTTTTGGACTAAAAAATTGAGGTTGAAAATATGGATGTTTGGGTTAACTTTTTGACTTTTTATTGAAAAATGTGTAATAAAAAATTGTAAAAATTGATTTGTAGGGAAAAATTTGAATTGGGAGTTGTGCAGCCGTAATTGTTGACTTTTGGTGAATAGTATTAACTTTTTAGCTTTTTGAGTAACTTTTTGGCTTTTTGGCTTTTTTGCATCTTCCCAAACTTGCCCTTAGTTAATGATTTGATTCATATAAATATTAAATTTGTTAAATTTACTTAGTAATGACTGCCCCAAAAAATACAAATTACATAATTTAAAAATTCTTCTAAGATCATGCTTAAAATAATAATAATTGAAGCCTAATAACATATTTAACTTATAATAGTATAGTAAAAATAATATAAATGTTTCTAAAGTCTCTATGCAATTTGAAAATGGTTTTTTTGGCATTTAAAAAAAAGCAAAAATAGTACAGTGTATGAGGAAGAATCTTGAAAAAAAAAAGTATATATTTTAAATTTTTTTTTTTAACATTTTAACTTTAAAAAAAAATTTAATTGCCCAAAAAAAAGAAATACACCCCAAAGCCGGAACCCGACCCGCCCAAATCCATGGCGAACCCGGGCATGGGAGGCCCGTGTCTGGTGGACCCCAACCAACCATACAAAACGTGCCACATATCCATCGCCCAGTGAAAATTTATTTGGTGCTTTGGGATGACATGTTATATGGTGGTACTTCTAACCAATTACAATTCATATTCTCTAATCATTCAACACAAATTTATAAATTTCATCTCCACCAATTACAACAACATTAAAACACTACGTTATTATATACCAAAACCAACCGATAACTTCTCATTGCCAAGTAGTTTATCTTTTCACATGCCTCCACATACTAATCCGTAGAATTTCGGTGGCCCGTGACGCAGATAATCTCTGCCCTCTCCAACCTATCATCACATCACACGTATACTACTGATTTTATTTTTTTAATTCTTTAAAAATAAATAAATTGTTTATTTTTATTATTACCCATTAGGATCTCACTCAGTTCCGTTTTTCCTTGGCTCATCATCTCTCTCTCTCTGCCCCACTCCTCTCCAACGTTCTATCTCAGATCAAAAGCAAGGTTCGTTCCTCTTCAGATCTCCCTATCAGTTTACTGTTCTTCAATTTGATTTCATGATCAGTTTATATACCTTTTATATGTATAGATTTTGATTTATATGTTCATCGCAACTTCTGAATTGTATATCATGATTCAATTATTGCTTTGCCCTAGCTGTCTCGATCGGATGTTTGTATAAACGCATATGAATCTGTATTTATATATGTATTCAGATATGTAGCAGAAGAGACATTTATAGTCTTGATTTTAGAATACTCGTTAGTGATTTTCATGTACTGGCATGGTCAGGATGGTGACAATACGTTATTTCAAATCAACTTCTGAACGAAAACCAATGGTTTGATTTCTGAATCATTGGTTTTCGTTCAGTAGTTGATTTCCAAGCCATGTAATTTTGTTTGTAAATCAACTTAAATAAAGTTGTGTGTGGAAATGGAACCTCTTTGATTTTAGTGGCATTTTAGTTGATAATTTTGCTTGAAACTTCCTTGTGTATTTAGGTTGTGAATATGGGTGCGGTGAAAAACAATTTCGACATGGAGGAGGGAACGCCGGAGATCGGCATGGGTAAGTTCTTGAATTTATATAATAATATATAAAAAAAAAAACAATATCTGTTTCTGGTCACAATGATATAATATTATATATAAAAAGTTCAATCATCATTGGGGATGGCAAATAAAATGCGATTATAGAGTTAGTTTTGCTGATTATGGGGCAATCAAGGGCTACTTTTGTGATCCATACCCAAGAGTTCTTCTTGGGTTGTGTGGCTTGATTATTAGAGTTAGGTTTGTCAAGGTGCTCATTCCACCTTCCCAAGAGGAACCTGGACCTTGATTAATCTTAGAGTCCTAGAGAGTGTGCCTTCATGGTGTAACCAGTATGTATAGTATAGTGAGCCACCTCCTTCATGTCCAAGTAAGCAATCTTCTTGTCTGGCTTGGAGGCTCTGGTTCACCAAATTCAGATCTCTATTATTCTCTCTCTCTTTCTCTGGCTGCCTCACCTCTAGCTTCGTGGTTTGATGCCTCCTACATATCTGCCATACTTCCCAGAATGCTCCTTCAGCCATATGATGTACTTCTCACCACCCACACTTACTGTAACTTACGTTATCTTGCTAGACACTTTTTCACAAGTGTCACTACTATAGGTTGTTGTTGTTGAATTTTCTGTCATCATTCTATGTTGCCACATCAATGTAGCCCCCGAATGACTATATCAGATAGGTTAGAACAAAATGCATCTCGGCTCGGGGCTATTAATTTTCTATCAGGCTGTCAGTTCCTTGCTAAATTTGGATTAATATTTTTTCCAGCATTGGTGTTCTCCAATCTCCATTATAGTGATATGGATATTTACTATTTTGTGTGTTTTGCAGAGTATAGAACTGTCTCTGGAGTTGCTGGACCTCTGGTTATTCTTGAAAAGGTTAAGGTGGGTATTGCACTCTCTCCATCCTTATTTGGATTTTCTTATGGTCTCTGAGTCACATTTTTATATTAATATATAACGGAAATGTTGAATGCATTTTCTACTTGATCATTTCAGGGACCCAAGTATCAAGAGATTGTCAATATTCGTTTGGGAGATGGAACAACACGACGTGGTCAAGTCCTAGAAGTTGATGGGGAGAAGGCTGTTGTTCAGGTGATTACTGTTTCACTTTATCAACATCCAGTATCAAACAATTTTCTTATCTTCCAGTGAAGTCATTTCAGGGACCCAATTGTCTAGAGGGTTTCGAATGACTTGAGATGATAGTTGTTTATGCCTTTTTTATATTAATGAACAATTTTCTCATCTTCCAGTGAAGTTATTTACTGACAGGTGCCACAGTGTGCAGCAGTGTCTGTAATTGCACCTCTTTTTTTCCCCCTTCTTTTCTTACTGCCTGTTAGGTTTATTTATAGTGTTTCAAAATTAATAATAATATGCTGGTTGGTATTTCCCATTACATAAGCTTTTCAATCTCTTTGTTTTGAGTATCATATATGCTCTGAGAAAATGTTTCTTCTGACGCATCATCAAAATTCAAACAGAAAATCATTCTGAGTACGTTTTAATTGCATAGACTTGGTTGTTGGATGAGGTAATCTCAGATATTGCTTTCTATGGAGTACAAGCACTGCTACTCCTTGGTAAAGCCTTATCTTGTTTGACTGAAACCAGCTAATCTTCGAAAGAGGTGTTACATGGGGCCTGTTATGCTGCTTATAACTTCGCCTATATATTGCAAAGTATTGGGCTATATTGGTAATGAGATGATGAATCAAACTGATATTTCAAAATATTGGGTGAAAATGGGTTGGCCAATATATTGGAAAATAACGAGGGAAATGAAAAGATTGGGAAAATAGAAAATGAAAAAAAATTATCAAAAAAAAAAAATTTTTGAATAAAATATTTTAAATGTAAAAAATTATTGGATGTAAGGTTTTTTCCTGGATCAAAGCAGATCAGTTCAGCTGGGTTTGAAATTGATGCAATAACCGATGTTTAAAACCTTGGTTGAATGCCCCCTTAAGCTCAATCTTAATGTTGTAGAATTTTTTTAAGTGCTTGCATTTATTATTGTGTTGTTTGCTCATATTTGTTTTGGACCAGGTTTTTGAAGGAACGTCTGGAATTGATAACAAATACACAACCGTGCAGTTTACTGGGGAGGTATAGAATTTTTCATAGTTATACTTCTTATTCTAGGGCAGATGAGGCTAATTGAGTTGGAGATCTGAGTCTGTAAAATGAAAACGGTTGATGGTGCATTAATATATGTGAAAATGTAGATATGGATTCTCTTTTATAAATGATATATTTTGGGCAAAACAATTGATATACAACTATTGAATATGGTCCATGAAATCAACGATGTCTAAAAGGCATGAAGTGGAATCTAGTGTTGCATGTAGAAAAAATCCACTTATTTTTATGGCCTACTAGCTAGTCTTTAAGGTTCCTTGTTTTAGTCAACTGTCATTGACCGTCAGATCATTAGACACCGCATCATTGCCTGAAGTAAGACAATTGCTTCTTTGAGCTTGCTGCTATGCAAGTATTAACCCTGCTTTGACACATGCCTGTAGGCTAACTGGAGCAATCTTCTTGTGCCATGTCGCAATTGAATTACCAGGTTTGACTGAAGGTTGAACTTGCCTTATTATTTTACTCAAAATAAAAATAACATAAACCTTCGGTGAGCAACCATTTAGTTATTATACAATTTGAATTCCATTTTGTAGCATGGAGTATAGGATCAATTCATTGATGTATGGCTTTATTATGAAAATTAAAGAGACTGTTTGGATTCTTTATCTACATCTACTATTGCCTTTAAAACATTAATTCTGCTATTTTGAGAACGTCAGTCACAATGTGTTTGCAGGTCTTGAAAACTCCCGTTTCATTGGATATGCTTGGACGCATATTTAATGGTTCTGGGAAACCCATTGATAATGGGCCTCCCATCTTGCCCGAGGCTTATTTGGATATTTCTGGTAAGTGGTGTTACAGAACCCAAGCTTTTTAAATAGTACATATTTTTCGTGTAATTTATTCACATATCATGCAATCTGCTAATCTTTTACCTCAGGGAGTTCTATCAACCCTAGTGAGAGAACATATCCTGAAGAGATGATACAGACAGGGATTTCAACGATTGATGTCATGAATTCGATAGCTAGAGGACAGAAAATTCCTCTCTTTTCTGCTGCCGGTCTTCCCCATAATGAAATTGCTGCCCAGATATGTCGTCAGGCTGGGCTAGTAAAGCGGTTAGAGAAAACTGAAAGTTTTCTTGAGGTATAGTTGGCATGCCAATATATTCTGCATGTAGTAATGATTCAATAACGAAAATCCTTGATGTGAGGAGTGACAGAGAGCAGGAAAATCACAACTCTATGCATGCTCTTAGGCTGTTCCACTCTGGATTACACCAAAATTTTATTAGTCAATTGGCTTTGTTCTACTAAGTTAATATGGGATCACTTACTTTATGTTGGAGATGAAGCCAAAATTGGTGGAGATAGCTACTTTTTGATTATATTTGTTAGTATCACAAATATTTTTTCATTCCTGGTGGGAAATGTCAACTAAGGCATCGTTTGGCAACTCAATATTTTAGCCTAAAAGCCAAAAATTCACTAAAAAGACTAAAAAGCCAACAACCTATACCAAAAAGTCAAAAATTGCCTTTTCTTTCTACTTTTTGCACATCTTTTCGTAAAAAATCAAAAAGTCATTCCAAACATGCTAATTTTTTTTACCTCATATTTTAGCCAAAAAACCAAAAAGTTACTAAAATAATATGTTCCCAAACAAGGCTTAAGTTTGGTTCATATCATATTTTAGTTATTTGGATTCAGTATGGACCAAATTCCCATATATTTGTTTGTTGATTCAAAGTAAAGTTGCACCTTCTGATTGGATTAAAATGCTGTCCAAAATAACCTGAGGTGCAACTGATTTGAGTATAGTGCTTTTTAATGTTTTTGCTGACCATCACTTCAGGAATTCTTTCTCATAGTTCTTAGGTAGGTTCTTTTTTTTATTGTGTGTGTGTGTGTGTGTGTGTGTGTGTGTTCCCTTGAGTGATTTAATTCATCATAAATGATTCTTATTGCCCGAACTATAATTTTACAGGATGCAGGAGAGGACAATTTTGCCATTGTGTTTGCAGCAATGGGAGTCAACATGGAGACTGCACAGTTTTTCAAACGTGATTTTGAGGAAAATGGATCAATGGAGAGAGTGACCCTCTTTCTAAACCTGGTAATTTTTGTGAAATTAAGTTTCAAATCTTTTTGAGGTATTTGTTTCCTTGAATAATTACTTGTGCTGTCGTACTGGAAATTTTGTACTATAAAATTAGGATGAAAATGTGGGCATTTATAATATTTGTTTTTGATATTCTGTTTCTACAGGCTAATGATCCCACAATTGAACGTATTATTACTCCTCGAATTGCTCTGACTACTGCGGAATATTTGGCATATGAATGTGGAAAGCATGTCCTTGTCATACTAACAGACATGAGTTCTTATGCTGATGCCCTTCGTGAGGTAATCGTGCACTGTACCTAGCACTGTCGACAGCACTACTTGAGAGCATGTGCCAAAATAATAAATGAATTGGTAAATTATGTTTTACATAATATACTTTGGGGTGAGTTTCAATTGTACAATTGCAACAAATTGAGAAGTTTCAATTTGTGTTAAATTAGTCCAGCGGTCTGTCGCACACAGTTAGGATTTTGGATGGAACAAAGACACCAATGCCACGTGGGTTCCACATAGGATCATGAAGCTGCATATAGGATCCACACAGTGCTCCATGTGGTACCGATGTGTATATTTTCTATCCAAATCTTGTTAGGGAGTTGACGATTTGGACCAAACTGAAACTATTAGAAAAATATAAGGTTCAATTGGTTTAGTTTGTAATTGAAACTACAATGAGTAAATGAATTCACCCCAAACTATGGTGGTAGTGGTGGCCATCAGCCCACTTGGCTCGCCCAGCATGATCCTATTATTTAAGGGCTTGGGATTAGTTTTTCATAGGGCCAGGTTGGGCTGAAGTTTGAGGCCCGATTAATTGTGGGGGCAGACTTGGGATGAGCACTGCCAACAAAGTGGTGGAAATCGAACCCTCAATCTCTTTACTGATTCGAAAATGCATGCTACTAAGTTGTTATAACAATTGCATGGTTTTTTGACTACGTAAATTATTTAGGTTGGACTGTAGTTAGTTAAAAAATATATTATGGGCTGGCCAAACTGGGCTCGGGCATTAATATTTTTTTGTTGGGTGGGGCTCAGGCCAGCACCATCTCTTATGTTATAGTGTAAGCCCAGCTCAAACCCGGCCAAGCCTGGCTTATGTCACCCCTACTACAGGGGTGTGCAATATAATTTACGCAATGAATAATCTTATATGTAACTTGTTTTGTTGGTGACTCTCTGCACTATTAGAATTAGAGTAATTTGCAGACTACAAAAGGCTCCTGAAAATTGTATTTTCAAAATTTTTAATAGACAATTTAATTATGGTTTCTACTATCTCGGTCAAGTTTTTTCCTATCATTCTGTCAAGTACTTTCTGAGACTTGCTGTGAGAAAATTACTAATGGCTTCTACAGGTGTCTGCTGCCCGAGAGGAAGTTCCAGGAAGGCGTGGGTATCCTGGGTATATGTATACTGATCTGGCAACAATCTATGAGCGTGCTGGACGAATTGAGGGAAGAAAGGGCTCCATTACACAAATTCCAATTTTAACGATGCCCAATGATGGTAACGCAGTGTTGGCAAACCACATCAGCTGTCTGGCATATTACTCTCTTTAAGATTTACTAGTTACACTTAATCTGAAGTTTTTTTTATTATTGATCAGATATCACACATCCCACTCCGGATCTTACGGGTTATATTACTGAGGGGCAGATTTATATTGACAGACAGCTCCAGAATCGACAGGTAAGATCGCAAAGTTGAGTTGCATAAGATCATCAAGTTTTCTTGTTTGGTGGTTGGAATTGTAACTTCAAATTGGACTAGGTTGTACATGCCGTGCATGCAAATTTTGAGTCTCACCAATTGCATGCATACATAACTTCTCAGCTCTAGTGTTGGCTAGAGTTTAGCTTATTACTGAAATGCTCTATAAATAACATGGAAGAAATGAACATTAACATTGAGATGGTTTTTTTCCAACTTATAGAACTTACCAAAATCCATCGAGCAAGCTTGCTTCTGATTCTTATTAATGATATATTGACAGGGATTAGCTTATAAATTTTTAAACTAAAAGTTGCCTTCTTTTTGAACTGGGCAGATTTACCCACCAATCAATGTACTTCCATCCTTGTCTCGGCTAATGAAGGTAAGTATATAACTCTGTTATTTTATCATTGTTATTACTGTTAGTAGTTGTATGAGAAAATTACACTGACCATCTCTATGGAATGTTGAAAAAAAGTAAAGCACCCTTGTGGTCTCTGAAATTACACAGGCCTCCTCTGGTAGAGTTTATTAAGGGATGGAACTATCAAAAGATATAATTTTAAGCCTTTAACTCTTAATATAATAAGCACTTTAATTAAAGCACAGATTATAAAATAAACCAAATGGATGAGAAGATAACATGCAGAAAAGGTAGTGTAGTGCTGCTTGGCATGCTCGAGGCTTACACCTGAATGAGCAAATAAAAGCATTAGTATAATTGAGGGGTTGCCTTAAATTTTATTTTTGTTATCATTGCAGAGCGCCATTGGTGAGGGCATGACTCGGAGGGATCATTCTGATGTGTCCAATCAGGTTTGTTGCTGTAGTTGTATAAAATCTAGTTCACTGACTGAAGCCATTTTTTTCTTTTCTTCCATTCATATACTTATCATTTTTCACTTTCAGTTATATGCAAATTATGCCATTGGGAAAGATGTCCAGGCAATGAAAGCCGTGGTTGGAGAAGAAGCACTCTCATCCGAGGATCTGGTCTGTCACTTGGCATAATTACCATGTTGTTTTTAATTATAAGAATTGTTTATCATTCTTGTTAAAAATTTAACATTGTTAAATCTTCATGAATAAAACAGCTATATCTGGAGTTCTTAGACAAATTTGAGAGGAAATTCGTTGCTCAAGGAGCCTACGATACCCGCAACGTCTTCCAATCGCTTGACCTGGCATGGACTCTGCTCCGCATATTCCCACGTGAGCTTCTCCATCGTATCCCAGCAAAGACCCTTGATCAGTTCTATAGTCGGGATGCAAGTAATTGATGGAGTAAAGGAAATGAGCTCATATAGGCCAGTTTCTTGTTCAGTTGCTTTGGCATGAGTTGTAGGAGATTGATTTTTCACCGTAGTTTTCCTTATTGTCTTGCATCTCTCTCCTCCATCAGGTCCCAAGTAATAATGTGTGCTTATCAAGTTAAAAGACTGCAATATTCTTTCACCGATCGTGTAATCTCTATTTTTCTTATTAATTAAATTTGCGTTATCCAGATATATGAGATGGTTTGGATTTTACATGTGTGTTTCGGGAACAAATAGGCTGCTAGAATTTGATAAGCCCTTATTTTTATGATCTTTATTTTTACATCTCATTTGAGAAGTATGTATATCTTATTTTTGGGATTTTATTTACTATTTTTTATTATTATTATTATGCTTTCATGGTTTGTGGCTTGTTCTGTTTACATGTTGAAATGCATTTGATTCTTGATTGAGATGGAATGAACGTCTGGACAGTCCTATGCTCATTGGGAAACCTTACAGGTGGGGGATGTTGGCGATGGGCAAATCCTGTCAGCACTGTTAAGCCCTGTTTGGTGCATCTTATGGGTGCTGTTTATACTTTTTATGTATTTATATTTATATTTTTAAATTCATGTTTGATTGTTTAATATAGTTTTTAGGTATAGCTTATTAGATAAATTTGCTTTGAATAATCTGTAAAAAAAATTATTAATTGGCCAGTTGGGAGAGGATTGTTATGTTTTTTTGATTAATTAGCTTTTTATTTACAAAAAAATCGAACCAAATAACTGTTTTCAAACTATGTACATTTTTAATACCCAGAAAAAGTAGGTATAAGTACCTCTCGGGGGAAGAATTGTTTTTATATTTTGCATTTTAACCTGTGGAACCTTGAGTGTTTTTTTTTTTTTTTTTCTAAAAAAGAAAACAATTTAGAAAATTGACTTACTTTTCAAACTATTTGAGAAACTAACATGTTTTTTAAAATCTAATTTTGAAAATGCGATTTTAAAATTAAAATTACATTTTCAACATATAATTTCACATTGAAATAACATGTTCAAAATGCAATTTTAAAAAGTGAAGTTCATGTCATCATAAATTTTTTTTTCAACATGCGATTGGAACCTTACCAAATTGGAATATGTTTGAACATGTTTGTTTTTTGGGATTTATTTTCCATGGCAGAGGGTATCATAAATCCATGAAAGGACAGACAAAATTAGCATGTAAATAACATCAAAACTATTAAATTGCAAGTAGAACTGGTTTTTTTTTCTTTCTCAGAACGCAAATAGAACTGTTAAACGAATTAAACTAGTCAAATTTGTCCCGTTAAAAGTTCGGTTGAATTAAGTTTTTAAACCAAACTTAAACTTAAACAAGGTATAACTTGGCTTAACTCTATTTGATGCATTATAAAGAGCCAAGCTACTCAAGCTTGGGTCATGATAGATTGCTTAAAATCAGCTCAGAACATAAACAAATTATGCTTGAATACCATCTGCCCAAGACTTGTAACCTGTTGTACGCAAAAAAGCCTTTAACAATCACAAGATCCAAAATTATATTTTTTTTATTGTCACAGAAAATGATCAACTTTCAATGAATTCATCAGCATCCATAGATTTCAGTGATCCAAACAGATTATTGTGTTACAATTCACAGATAAATATCATTTCAAGGGACATCAGAAGTGAACTCTCTCATTGCCATTTAAACATGATGCAGTAAACAACAATTTTGGAACATGAAATTGCAACTTGAAAAAGAAACATTGACCCAAACTTTTCCTTCAAAATATTATACAAAGATCCTTATAGGGCCTAATTAATCTTCCAAATAAACCAGGATTTTTTATTTTTATTTTTTAATAAAGTTTGTAACTAAGAATGAAAAATAAAAATAAAAAAAATTGAAAGAAAAAACAAAATTAACTCATCCTGCTTTTGATGTTCTTGTTACATGTGGCAGTACAACTGAATCAAGGTTCCCAGGATAAGGAGTCCACAACCCTAACCCTCCCCTACTCTCTTTCAAACCACTATTCTTTCCCTTAAACTCATCCAAGGATTTCACCCATTCGATTTTGGAAGAATGCTCGCGAGTGTGAGGGTGCAACACAAAGATCGAGTTGTACTCGCAGTTTGGAAACATAAAGAATTTGAACGGGTGCCCTAACCTGTAAACGACGTAGCCAAAGCTTAACTGATCTCTCGGTGTAAAGAGGTTGACCTCGTTGAACCACAAGCAGCTAAATAAATCATTCAGCGCTGTATGTTCACGTATAATTATGGCTCCCTCTGGCACATCTGCATTTTACCACCAAAAAAACAAAACAAAACTGTCAATATAGCACAAATATGAGCAGAATACTAGAATAATAAAACGAGTTCTGAATTTACCATTATGTTGTATGGTACTTCTAACGGAAATTAAAGTGATTAGTCAAGAGCATTCATTATGTACAGTGTGCCTCATGACTTTGAGAAGATTATTCCTTCTTTTTCCTCCAAAAAAAAAATACCGCAAAGCCCATATCTCAGCAGAGATCCATGGGCATTTATTTTGAGGTGATCCACAAGTGATAACATTTCTGACCTTCACCTCCCTTGTGGCTTTGCTTAAAACCCAAAAAAAAGAAAAAAAAAAAGAAGAACAACAACAACAACAACAATTGAACTAAAATACGCTGGGATTTCTTTCTTACCACTGACGGTTTTTTTCTTTGGACTCCATGGCTTCATCCCTTCATAAAGGTATATTTTCATGTGAAGATCAATCAGAGGTCGAGCATATCGCTTCCTCCGTTTGTTTGCATCAGCCTCCTCATATATACTGTGATGGTGCTTGCGCTGAGCAATGGCAAATGTGTGCTTTCCGCGCCACAAGTATCTGCGAAATCATGACAAAATTTGTCTTAATCAAGAGGCCCCATTAGTTAAAGGTTAACTTGATTAGATCATCTCAAAAGTCACAGCATTATTGCAGTTTTGAACAATAGACTAAGATATCAAAACTTTTAAGGGCATAAGCATACTCTTCATCCAATTACATGCATATGTTTTGTTCCAATAATTCGCTTTACATATGCCAATAGAGATGCACTATGCATTAACGCACAATGTGCACACCATTACGCGCACATTGACATTTATGCAATCAATGCATCGACACTTTAGTCTTGTGTTTAACTTAAAGCTTGATTGAATATGAAACATTACAAATACAGATTTGTCCACATTAAACAAGAATAGAAGACCAGACCTTTCTAGCATAAGCAATGGATCGACTATTAGCTCCATTTTACCATCAATCCATATGCTGTACTGTGCTTGAGGAAATAATCTGTGGGTTAATATTTTGGGAACTTTTCCATTCCTCCTGGGTTCATCATAAGGTTGATGTTTCAGCAGAATAATACGCCAAATACCAACCCATTGTCCCCCATCATTGTCCTCTCTGACAGTAACATTCTTCTTGATGAAATCAATGGATATTTCATCCACCACCATAAGAAAACAGAAGAGCTGTTGAGATCGTGAGCTGACATTGGAAGGCTGATGAGGCACATCATATCCATCAAAAATGCCAGATGCAACCACAAACCTACACTTCTCCACATATTTGATGTCCTTTGGAGCCATCTCTGCAACGCCACCTTGAATGAAACCACAGTGCACCTAAAGATAGAAAACACAAGAAACAAGTAAAATCTGATACATATTCAGAAAGGAAGGCAAGAGTGACACTGTGTTCTCATAAAAATAGATTACACAGTAAACAATTAAAAGCTGATATAAGTTTAGAAGAGAAGGCAGAAGCGACGGTGTATATTTATTTACAATAATTCACTCACAAAAAGTTATGGTTGAATCATGTGCAGATCTACTTATCTCTCATTTTTTGCCATTTTGTTTAGAAGCCATCATCAAACTCAGCTAACATTATACATACACATTTAAAGAACAAAGCACATAATAAGCAATAGTACCATAATATTTTAGTTGACTGCAAATTGCCTCCAAGGTTTTTCATTTATCTAGATTGCAGGTTTTTCATTTATCAATGGGCCTTTAAACATAACACATATATCCAAAACGCAGAACATCTGTTCATTTAATGCAATATGCTCATAACATTTGGCTTAGCTTTGCATTAAGAATGACAAATAATCCTTTTGTTCCAAAAATACTTACTTGACCAAATGATATGGAGATTTGGTCAAGAAAATAAACAAAAATAAATTAAGAAGAATTGAACTGTAAATTGGGGTAAATATTCACCTTCATGATTGATTTTAGTTTAAAACTCTCCTCTCTTTGCAACCAGCTTTGATGCCCTCCAAATAGTGGAGGTGACTGAGATCCATTATTTTCTACCTCATCCTCCAAAATATATGATAAATGTTGAACAACTTTGTCAGGAGTTCTTCTCTTCGGCATAATTATTTTGTCCGGGTCATCCACGACGGGAATAGGACAACCTAATTGTATGCCAGCACAAACAATATCACTCGTCATCTTTACATTGAGATGAAAAATTCAAACAACAGACATTGCTGTGATCTTACGGTGTGTTGGTTTTGGTACAAGTCCCATTGTGTCTAACATTACAAATACCTTGCTGTCTCTGTTACAAATAGCTGCAAATGAAACAGAAAAATTATAGAACCATCATTTCAAACAAATAAAATAGAAAAATATGTGAATTTGGGGTAGAAAATTTGAATTGCATGTGAATTTTCAATTTTGCATCTAGCATGCATAGCCCAATCTCCTAATTCATACAAAAACTTTTAAGAACTAGAAAAAAATGAAGCCATGACAACAGGAACTGACAAAGAAATAACTTTCTTTGTGGCATTTCCTTAACTTTATAAGTTCAATTCCAAACACTTAAAAATCTTTCATACTGCTCCTTCCCAACAACACCAACCAAGAAGAAAAAGCGACCTTCCAAGGAGAGGCTTTGTATGGGCCATCTAACGCTAATGTGGCCAAGTATATTTTTGCCAACTGCCAGGTAATTTACCCTAAATATTAAATGTTTTGAAGAAGGATTGTGTCAGTCCCACGTTCAGGACTGTTAATTTCATAGATGCCACAAACAAACGCTTTTGACATCAAACCTTCTAATAAAAGAGCAGACAAAGTCCGCATTAAGGCAGTAATTGCATGTGCACCATATTACCATAGAATCAAAATGGGCAGCTGCTTCTTCTAGCAAATTTTCCTACTAGTGCACATAATAATGACGATCATTTATAAAAACTTTCTTCGATATGTCTGCTTAATTATTTGCCTTCATAATGAAAGCACGGAACCAACTTAAGAGATTGACCTCAGATGTTAATGTCAGTTAAAATATTATGCTAAATATTCTATCATTTACATCCTGCAAAAACTTCCTTTGAAAGGTTTCCATATCATAATATGAAGACAAGACAGTATAAATTGAAAACTTATATTCAATTAATATTACCCCTCCGTCCCAAAATATTAGCCCCATTTGGAGAATTTAACTTTTTTTTGTAGTACAATTGTTACACTTCAAAAATATTAACTTTCTAAAACTACCCCTTGGTAGTACAAGTATTACACTCCAAATAATGCTAATGAATTTAAAAGAAGGGTAAAAAAGGAAATTCATGTTATTTTAGTTATTGAATTTTTAAAAGAGACTAATATTTTGAGATAGTGAAAAATAGAATAAGAGACTAATATTTTGGGGCGGAGGGAGTAACAAGAAATAATTACAATTCTTTGAATAAGAGACGTACTGATATCTCCAAAATACCTGAAAAGAAAGCTAGGGAAGATTGGCAAGACCAAACATGAAACAATAGTACAATGAGAATGAGCAGCATCCACAAGATGCCCCCCACAAGAACCAAACGAATAAAAGCCTTCTTCCAAAGAATCTTCAATGGGTAATCTTGAGACAACTTCAGTCACAAATTGATTAAACAATGACTCCTGAATTCGATCAAAGAAGGTGCTGACATGGAATGAAGACGCAAGGACCTTAACCACGAGGGTCTTCACTAACCATAACAATGCACCAACCAAGAAACAAACCAAAACCTTATTCACAAACAGAAGGAACTTAATGTTTGTCTCTCTCTCAATCCTTTTATCAAACAGATAATGCCAAGCAATCAAAACCATACCCAACCAAATACAATTCTGAACCGGCTTCCTCACTCCATACACGAAATACAGAACCCTTTTTCAATACTATCCTTATATACTTGTATCTTGTAACATTTTCGATACTATCCTAAAAACACAAACCATCCCAATGAGTCAAATTTTATCCTGTGTTTTTTTCCCTTCACAATTATTGTATTTTTAAATTAAGTTTTGTAAAGGAGAATGCTTGATGAAAGTCATTTTGATACATTTGAGATTTTGTCTCCAAATGTGTATTTACATGGTGAAAGCACAAAAGCACTTTATGATTTTAAAGGACTTCTTAGATGAACATATACCAAACATTCATTTTCTCTAAAAAGTCAAGTCTTATGAAGTTCTTCTATAGAGTTGATAGGAAATGCCACGAGTATACAAGGATCAAACTTTTCAAGAGCGAGTGAATTAGAAAGGTAACAGGCATATTAATCACCACCTTTTCTTTTCTTTTTTTGAAGGTGGTGTGAACTAAACTTCATTATTCCTGTCCTAAGTCCTAACTACCCAAGTTTACCTTGTCGTACACTAGAAGAAGTCAGCAAAATGTGTATATTGAGGTTGTGCTAATTAAATATATAGGCTTTGTTTGGATTTCTATGTGATTAGTCTAACCAACACGTATCTAAAAAATGCTCAAACAAACAAAGTGTAAGAGCAAAACTTCAAATAAAGATGCATACATGACTTGTGCTTCAAAGATAGAAAAAAGAAAACAAGGTAAATAACAACACTAGAGAAATGAATGATTATGAGATAATATTAATTGAAATAGCACACAATTGTGCATACAGCACTACCGTCACTTGTTTCATCAAAATTGCAATTAAATTGATTGCTTTCATATACACAAGGAATATTGGAGACCATATAAAGAAGAAAAAAAAGTTCAGCATTATTAAGCAATTGACAACAAAAAAAATACGAAAAATCTTGATTTTTCCTTCCTTCTATGCATTTCATTGTTGGTGTGTGAACATATCATCTCAACACATGCCACACTTGATCTTCTTGTGTCGTGGTGGTATATGGAACTTTGGCTCTTTGGGTATAGTGCAATGCTTCATCGACCTGAAAATAACCCGAAACAAACAAGGGACATCGTTATGTTTACACCACTTATGCCAGTCAAATGATGCATTAGAAAACTTCTAGGTTTGAGGTTTATTTTACAAAATTGGAGATCCAAACAACACCTGATCAATAAAATGTGCTGGAAAAGTTGAGCCTACAGTAAGTGACACCGAAGGGAAAAAAATGTATATAAAAAAAGAAGAAAGAAAGCAATGTATACAAACTACATATTGCTTTTTAAGAATCGTTTGAAGGAGAGGGTCTATTTGAAGTCTTTAGTAGGAGAAGTTATCTAGCAGGTTCAGCTTTCCACGCCCACCAAAATAGACATGATATCTTCTTGTATAAAAAATTGAAACAAGTGGATCATATGTTTTTCTAATATTGAAAAGACACACCATGTGTCCTATAGGCCAAACCTACTAGATAATTTCTCTATTCAGTAGGTTTTTGGTTATCCATATTCAAATGGAAAGCCATGTATAGCAAAAGAAGTTTTTAAAAATTCTGGATTTTATCTGGTACCTTCTAGGGATGAAAGTCCTGTCGAAATAGGGCATGAGTTGAGCTTTTGGAATGAGCTCCTTTCTTAGTCTCCTGATTTCCTCTTCTTCTGCTAACTACAGGAGCAAAATCCAGCATGCACATATATATCAGTAAACTACCAAGACTAATATCACCAAAACACACCCATAAGATTTTTTCTGTCATGTACCTTTTGTTGTCTTTCCCTTTTCTCCCTGTACTGTTCAATAAGGCTCATCTTCTCAGCCAGCTAATATGCAATCACAAAAGCAAAATTAAACGGTAATTCAATAAAGGGAATTTCATTATTGCCATGTAATATGCGCGAGAACATGGAATCTTGTAGATTCAGTGAATGGTAAAGACTTTAGTAATGACACAATGCCTACTTTATATGTGATACGTGAGTGAAGTTATGGTCATTATGCCCAAAACAATTAATACATGAAAACCTTGAGTAAAAATATTTAAAGAAAGTTAAAAATGCACCTGTTGGTCAAACTCAGCACGCTTCACAGCCCTCACATCGCTATGCAGCACCAAATCAACCGGTCTTGTGATTTCTTTGACGGCAGGTTTTACTAAGCACTGTAATATATAAATCCAGTAAGTTGCCATTTGGACATTCCCAATAATATTTTATTTTTTTCGGAAGTCGATAGCATTTGAAATTAAATGGAATTACCTCTGGCTCATCTGTTGTCAATGGGAGACCTTGTGCGATTGGTATCCGTTGCTTTTCCTCCTCCATCGTCATTTGTTGTAATTTCTTGACGAATTCTTCCTCCTTGAATCTTCCCCTTTGCTGCAATAAAAATCAATCACCAAAATTAACATGATTTCAAGTAAATTGAGGCAAAGACAGAAGGATTTAAAAGCAAAAGTCAATTTCACAAAACCATAAACACACACCTCTGTGCAAAGATTGAAGGGCTTTACTTTTGATCTAGCATTTCCTTTTCGATTTCCATTGCTTGGTTTGGGTTTTATTTTCTCACTGGAATTCAACCATGAAGATTTACTGATTAAATTCTTGATTGGGTGATGCTTATTTGATGCAACGCCACAGCAATTGCTCTGTCCCCAATCCTTGATTCTGTTGTTTTTTGAGACAGATCGTGGAAGCTTTGGAGAAGATGTTTTGTTTGTATTCCCCTCACCAACACGAGAAAATGCAGAAATTAACTGTCGGGAAGAACTTTGATGGGACCTGAATGCCATACATTTAGCCATTCTCATTTAATGGACTACAATTAGAAAACACCCCAACAAAATTTACAATATAGCGAAGGTGAAGTACTTACAAATGGCTTATTTTGAACCAGTTATCATCACTGCAATGTAACAGAAGAAGATTACACTTGGATTCAAGATGTGGAGTCTTACAATTGACTTACAAGAAACGACTTTACAAGAAAACATGGAGGAACCATTTTTAGAACCAGTTGTAAAGAAACTCACTTGTCTTTGTATCCAGACGTGGCTTCTAGATCGAGATCTATCCACATGGGAGCTTCGATTTCATCCTGTATATGTGAAAATCAGCAGTAATGTAACACCAGACTCTCTTGGAAATTAATACAAACCCAAAAGACACATTTTAGATTCTCACAATTATTGGATTCAAAACAAGACAAAATGCAAAGTAGACATGATGAATATTTAAAACAAAAACGAAGAGAGATGAAGGGGGAAAAAATTATTAAAGGCTGGAAAAGAATGAGGAAAAGGGGGTCAATAGTATGAGACAAAAAAAACAACAGATTCAAAACAATAATTAATTCCAAGAAGATCAAAACCTAGTTTTAAACATGAACCCAAATAGACCAAGATCAAGAATCCATAACATATTGAAGTGAATATACCATTCCCAGATCAAAAAATAACCAATCAACAGGAAAAGAAAGAAATAAAAACCTATAAATTTTTTTCTTCAAAATCATAAGAAACACTAGTGAGTTCAATCATTTCCAAGATTCAAACCAACCAATAATCAATGCGGGTTGAGATTAGCGAATCAACAAGTAAACCATGAAGAAAATGAAGAACCAAAAATTACCAGAAAAGCCCACGGATCGACTGGTTCAACAACGCTCTTCCTCGGAGGAGCAACTACTGTATCTCTGTTTTCGGCGATTTCTGGGTCTTGTGTCTACATATCCAACATGTTAGACTACCAAATGCTGGACAAACTTGTAACTTGTAAGTAATAAATAATAATACTCATAACATAGAATCATATTCCAAAGTTATATATTCTGCTGGCATGGGCATTTCTCACCCTTTCGTTTTATTTTTAATGTTTACATTAATGTTGTGCTTAGAGAAGAACACAGCTGCCAGAATTATAGATTATAATAGTATCAGACAATCATTAAACCAAAAGAACATCAAGAATAACCATGATGAAATTGTAAAGGTTTTCCAAAGATCATAGCACAATTAACGAGAATCTCTAGACTAATTAAAATTTTAAAAAAAGATAAAAATAATATGCACAGAAGCATCTGGAAAGTGAATTGCCTTGCTAAATCATACTAACATAAAATCAGCCATGAATGAAAGAATTTTTTATTGTGAGAAGATTTTAAAATGATTTGAGGAGCATTTGAATGATAAATAACACAAGTTCATTTTCCCATATAATCAACATTTGCAATGCATGAAAGTAAATGGAAATGGATGTCTTACACCCATCTATTGTACATGTGCACTTCACATCTAACAAGCCCCTGCCCTACTAGGTGCACCTTTTGTCTTTCATATCTCTGTCTGTGAAAACAAAAATGCATGTCCCCATCCAACCAAATACAAGTGCCTCACAGAAAGGAGCAGCAATAAAAGCATACAACTAAAAAAAGGTTGACTAAAATTTCAAAACCAGTGAGAATATCCATCCAAGAAAACAGGTCTTTTTTTTGTTTTCTAATCTCTTTTTTTTTTTGGTAAGCAAGCAATTATGAAGCTTCAGGTGGTTTTAAATAGATTTACTAAAGGACATCACAATTTTGCCAAGAGAACCTTGTGTGCTTATAAGAGTCTACCGGAGAAGTAGCATTTAGGTAGCAAATCAGCTAGGCCAATGAAGGCACATGATGAATTAATGACGGATGGCTCAACATGTAAAAGAATAAATAAAGTTCAACACCTAATATTGTCACAAACCTGATTGACTTGATCAAGTTTGCTTATAATGTTGAGGCGTACATCAGGAAATTCATCTTTCAAAAGGGAAAGGAATATTGGCAGAAGCTGCTCAATTGTTGCATCCTGCATTAACCACCGAACCAAAGTTTAAAAGTTAGCTGCAGTCAGTGCAGCATTAACAAAACTGCATTTTTATATAAATAAGAAATCAGAATATATTGCACAAACAAAACCACCCACACTTCAGCAATCGCGTACACAATATTTTGTTCCCCACAAAAAAAAAAAAAAAAAAAAAAAAAACTAAATGATAGACCACAAAGAATTTTGGGGTAATACATGAGAAATTTAACAAACTTCATAACATTCAAAACATAAATGCCAACCTACAAATGTAGATATTTATAGCAATAAAATAAAACCGCAAACTCAAAAGATGAACAGATTAAAACACACAACTGCAAGTGTGATGGAAGATGAAATTTACTCAACCATATCTGTTTCATATAAATATAAGTCAAAGGGGATGGTGATATCAACAATTTAAATCCACTAAATGCCAATCTACAAAATGTAGTTAGATAAAGACAAACCTTCTGAGATTTTGATCAGAGGGTGCCACAAGCACATATAAAATCAAAATAAAAAGGAAAAAACCTCAGATGTTTGGACCAAGTGCTATTTGGTAATATAGAAAACATTCAATGTTGCTAAATCTATAGATAGTGTCAATGAAGAACAAAATATCATTTTGTAAGGGGTAAAAAAGTAAGGAATAATAAAATATTGAACCATCTTTGTAGAATGACAACAACATCCAAGTCAAGGCACTAATTAATCACTTCAGCAACCCCACAAGTGGTCAGACTGACCTGGAACCAAGTAGGCAAGTACAAAATAAAGCAACACAAAAACATACATATTGGTGAAAGGTTTCTAATGCTTTAGTAAAACAATGCCCTCCCCATTATTTGGGGCTGGCAGCACATTTACTACAACTAAAAGATTTAAATCGTTTCTCACAATTAGTTTCTCCGACAAAATTTAATCAATATAGCCATTAAAAAAATCCAAAGTATGCATCGTTATTTTCACCTTTGCATGCACAAATTAGAAACTAATGAATCCCTCCCTAACCGGAGTTAATGAATAAGACTTTCCACAGGAAGTTCTTACCTTTCCTAAGATAGGAGCCATTCCCATTATAACTGAAGCCAAAGCAGAGCGAACATGCTGAGAAGAATCTGACGACAATTCCTACAAAATGTTGTTGCCGAGTGATAAGACACAAGACATTAATGGCACAATGGGTAAGGAGTAGGTCCACAAACAAACAGGAAAAATTTCATATGCATGATCATTTGTGCTTGTGAAGACAGAGAGAGGGAGAGATATGCACCTTTACACAGGGAAGAATGTGCTGAATAGCAAGTTCGGGATTAAGAATCTGGCAAAACTTGGTGACTTTGCCAGCAGCTGCTATACGTACTTCAGCTTCATTATCTCGAAGTAAGCGCACATATGCAGGAACCAAATCCATCCTTAAATAGTAATATGATCACATCAATTAAACATTTCGAAAAAAAAAAAAGAGCAAGGAGAGCCACTACTGAAACACCCAGACATAAATAAGACTCAAATCTAAAGAAAACAGGCAAAACACTACATATATATACGTGTCTATGTTATCAGTGATAAAAAAGACCAATAATATAAGTATATATAGCTATTAAATTCTTTCAAGACTGCCCAAGATGGTACATGATCACATGGTGAGTAGAATAAAATGTAAGTGTAGTCAACCTGACAAAACAGAATGAGAGCTGTGTGTAGCCAACATAAGGAAATATTTACAGTAGATAAATACCTGGTAGGTTCAGGCCCCACAGCTTCACAAAGTTCATATAACTGATTTGCGACCATATAGCGGACACGCCAAGACTTATCCTATTTAAGAATAATACAGTAGACAAAATAAATATACAACTAAGAACATATCTTAAGTAACAAATGCTTCTGAAAATCAAATATTTTTTCAGCAATCTCAGTCAAAAATTTAACAACTCTCAAAAGCATCATATAATTAACCACAGAGCCTGGAACCAACTGAGAGCAAAGCACAACGGATAGAAACCCAAGTACTAGAGTTGCCTATAATGGGATTGCATGCATTTAGGACTAGACAATATATCATCATTAAATCCATACACAAAAAGTAAACATGTTTAGACACAATCACTTTAATAGGCATATGACACGTTATTTAGAGTGATTAAATATAACATGTCGAATGAGGTTATAGTCAGCTAACTTAGCTAGAGTAATAAAAGGAGTTTTCACTGTATTTAGCATTATGTTAGAAACTTTTTCGCTGAAAGTGGTGGAAAATAAATCAGCATTCAACTACTCTATAACAGAAGCATACACAACGGTCTCTCACAAATCAGTTTATTAAGTGGTGGAATTCTATAATTGTGTTCTTCAAATACATGTAAATATATGTTTCTTTGGTTCTGATTTTTCTTGTTTAAAAAAATGTTTGTGGACTTAATATGCCAAGTGTTTAGTCTGCTGAACTTATGCAGGATTGAAAACTAAGTAGCAGATTGAAGGTGAATAGATGGATTTCAAACAGAAGTAAATTATATTGAAAACAAGACATGAGAGATCAATTAACTAACAATTGATATACCTTTGGAACAATACTCTTTTGCTTTGTCACTATATGAACCTGCTGAACCGTGCCTCCAGCTCCATTGTTGGGTCTCTGACTCGTAACGTTCTCTTTACCATTTCCAAGTCTATTATTCTTGTTGACTACCACTTTGTCATCTGCTTTTGTAGCACCATTCACAGAATCTTGTGCATTGACTCTATGTAGCCTCATGGCTTTTGTAGCACCAGTGACAGAATCTTGTGAATTGACTCTATGTAGCCTCGTGGCTTTAGAAGGCACAACTTTGTTAACCTGAAAATTTTATGCATAATTCAGCTTACTAACCATGATTCTGGTGCCAAATTCAAGATTCGTTCATTGCGATTATCAATCCAGAATCCAAATAATTAACAAGGAAAATTTTTAATGATATGATATCAGCTTGTTTTTGGAACCTACTATTTTGGTCAAAAAACTAAAAAATCAACTATTCTCTCTGCTTTTTTGCACGTCTTTTTTTATAAAAAGTTAAAAAGCCAATAAAATAATCAATTCCCAAAACAACTAGAATGAATTTGAGTAGGGTATTTTGCAAATCACATTTATCATTGAGAAGTAACTAGCTCATACGAGAAATTTTCTCAACATTCATGGTATTTGCCACTAATCTGAAAGTTTAGAATTGCATATAGTAAAATTGTACCGTGTTTGCTGATAAGTAATTCAACAGTAAAGCTAGTTTGGTGTCATTAATCAAAATGTTGCAGCTTCTCACCTTTGATTTTGCAGTTTCCACGTGGGCTGACTTTGCGGCAGCAATGGTTTTACTTCCGCATCCAGATTTAAAAGTCAAATCCCCAGTCTTAGCAGTAGATTCCTTGGACATATTTGACTTTCTTGCTTTGTCGCAATTTGCTTGAGGCGCTCTCGTGGCATTTCGATTATTATCAGGTGTTACATCTTTGTTCAGTGATGCACGAAGTGACGGGCTCTTAACATCATAACCAGGGTGTGAAGAGGAGCCCATACTGGATTGTTTCTCATCCGTCTGATCTGAGTCCTTCGGTATCGCAAGAAGCTTCTCAAAGGCCTTAACCAAATGCATCACTCTTCCAGACCCAGGTTCAGGCATACTCTCTCTTGCTTCTTCCAACAATTTCTCTCTCCTTCTCTTGATATTCGAACTACCCATTTCAGATGACAAAAACCCACTCGTGCGACTAACATCATAACCAGGGTGTGAAGAGGAGCCCACACTGGATTGTTTCTCATCCGTTTGATCTGAGTCCTTCGGTATCGCAAGAAGCTTCTCAAAGGCCTTAACCAAATGCATCACTCTTCCAGACCCAGGTTCAGGCACACTCTCTCTTGCTTCTTCCAACAATTTCTCTCTCCTTCTCTTGATATTCGAACTACCCATTTCAGATGACAAAAGCCCACTCGTGCGACTAACTGTTTGACTAGATACATTCAACAACTTCCGATGTTGTTGCTCACCACTTTCAGATGTAATCGTGCTTGCTGATTTGCTCTCAACTTCCTTAATTGCTGCAGGAATCGAATTGAAGTTATTTAATCTCTTTGTAACACATTTGACATAGGAAATTAATAACAGTGAATGAAATGAAATTACAGGCAACAAATAACAGAGAAACCAATATACTATCTAATCACAGAAGAGAACCTGAAAGTCGAAAGCTATCGCAAATAAGAACGAAGAAGAACATCATCGTCTGAAGACATGTCGAAAGAAGCATCATCTTCTGAAGGAACATCCAAACACCGCAAATAAGAAGCAAGAAGATCATCTTAAGCAATAAGAAATTCTCCATAACGTATGAATACTGTACGTGTATGCGAGTATATAAATTTCACTGAATACTGTACGTGTATTTGAATGCGAGTATATATACATGCATTTAGATATATATATATATAGAGCGTCGGAGCGAGAGAGAGACATTGCAGAGAGGAATGAATAAGGAAAGAGAGAGAGAGAGAGGGGGAGGAAGATTGCAGAGGATTTGAAGATCAATGAATAAGGAATGAGTTGATTTTTTTCCCCTTTTTTTAAAAAAAATTAAAGAAGTTAAATTTTTGAGATTTTTTTGTGAAAAGCCCCTCTTATTTGACTTATTTCGTGTGAAGCCCACAAAATGTGAGTTTCTATTTGCACATCACTTATTCTCTCAATTCACACCATTATCCCAATTTTTTTTAATTACCATTATATCTTTTAATTAAATTACCTACACACCCCTCATTCCCTCTCAATTTACGACCGTCGGCTGCCACCTCCTCCCAACTCCACCAGCACCGATTGCCACCTCTCACTTCCAATAATACCATTCCTACAACCGTCAGTTGCCATCTACCCCACTTCCACCGCCTCCCCCGCTGCCCTCTACCTCTGGTACCATCTTCCCTCTGCAACAACTCTCAAGCGTCTCCTTTGGCAAACCTCTCTCATCGCGACATCTTCTTCTCTTTTTCGCTTGCTCGCTTTCTCTCTCTATTTGATTGATCATTCGTCGATCTTAGTCAATCGCAAGGATTAGGGGTGGCGGTCACTAAGGCTGCGGTAATGGCGAGATGTGGTTGTGGAGGTGTCGGAGTGGGGCGGAGTTGAGGCAAGGAAGGGTTGAAGGAGTCTGGAGGAGGGACGGTAGCAGTTGGGATGGGTTGTGGAGGGTGGATGGGGACAAGGATGGGTCGCTGGATCTGGTGGTGGCTGGGTTATGGGTAGGTAAGGTTAGGGTATTTTGGGAATAAAGGGTGTAAATTGAGAAAATAATAAGAAAATGAAGATGGTGTGGAGTTGTGAACTAGAAACGGTGTGTATTGAGGCAAACTATGGTATGTAAATAGAAGCTCCCCCACGAAATTAAACAATGATACCAAAAGTCCCTCAATTAAAAAAATATCATGAATTGACTGAAATGTCCTTCCATATAAGTCGGGAAATATGAAACAATTAACAGTAAAAATTTACTATCAATCAAAGTAAATTTTTACTATCACTATCAAAATAAAATTTTACTAACACCACAAGTCCAAAAGTCAATTTGTATTGATAAAATTTTATTGTGGTTTAGTGTAACATTGTACTATATTTTAGAGTTAATTTTTACTATTAGGTTTGCCAAAGATTGACAACTCATACAGTGTGTCACCAACATAACCTAAGACATGAATGCAAAAGTAAAATTTTACTTTGCATAAAAGTAAAATTTTACTCTAAAATAAGAATAAAATGTTACACTCTGAACCTAAGAGTAAAATGTTATACCATGAATTTAAAAGTAAAATATTACACTCTGAAATTAAAAGTAAAATTTTACTTTGTATAAAAGTAAAATTTTACTCTAAAAAACTAGTAAGATGTTAGACTCTGCAAAAAAAATAAAATTTTATTCTGTATAAAAGTAAAATTTTACTCTGAAAAAAGAGTAAAATATTAGACTCTGAATCTAAAAGTAAAATGTTGCTCTGCACAAAAGTAAAAAAAGCAGAGACAGTATTTGTGGTGGCTGAAGTGTTTGGCAATGACCACCTCTTGACAGTAAAATTTTACTGTCATTCTAACGCCAGAGTAAAATTTTACTCTAATTCTCTCAAACAAAAAAAAGAGCAATAGAACCAGAGTAAAATTTTACTCTCATTATCTGAAATAAAAAACAAAGCAATAGAACCAGAGTAAAACTTTACTCTCATTATCTGAAATAAAAAACAGAGCAATAGAGCCTCTGGTTCTATCAAATGAAATCAGATCAGAAGCAACAAAAATAAATCCAAAAAAAAAAAAAAAACAAATTAATCAACAAATCAACATATTTAATTGAGAAAAAAAACTTCTAAAACTCGATCAACAATCACAAATCTCAATGAAACTCTCGTTTGATTGAGAGTGTTGATCGTCGGCGACGAGATCGTCTATTGTTGACCAAGTGAGAGATCTTTGGCTGCGAGATCTTTAGATTTGGAGGTCGTCTTCATCGATTTCATTCCTGATTTCGTTCATGCGAGATCTTCAGCTCAGATTTCAAATATTTCAAATGTATGATACGTATATATAGAAGAGCAATATTGTGATAAAAAAAATAGAAATTATAAAATGCCCTTATTAAGGTAGGCATTTCCTACTCACGGATTTTTTGAAAGAAAATTGATTGGGTTATGCTTTACCCTAATAAAAAGGCCAAAAGGAACGTTTCACCAAAAATCTCATAACATGGAAGAAATGAACTTTAACATTGAGATGGTTTTTTTCCAAATTATAGAACTTACCAAAATCCATCGAGAAAGCTTGCCTCTGATTCTTATTAATGATATATTGACAGGGATTAGCTTATAAATTTTTAAACTAAAAGTTGCCTTCTTTTTGAACTGGGCAGATTTACCCACCAATCAATGTACTTCCATCCTTGTCTCGGCTAATGAAGGTAAGTATATAACTCTGTTATTTTATCATTGTTATTACTGTTAGTAGTTGTATGAGAAAATTACACTGACCATCTCTATGGAATGTTGAAAAAAAGTAAAGCACCCTTGTGGTCTCTGAAATTACACAGGCCTCCTCTGTTAGAGTTTATTAAGGGATGGAACTATCAAAAGATATAATTTTAAGCCTTTAACTCTTAATATAATAAGCACTTTAATTAAAGCACAGATTATAAAATAAACCAAATGGATGAGAAGATAACATGCAGAAAAGGTAGTGTAGTGCTGCTTGGCATGCTCGAGGCTTACACCTGAATGAGCAAATAAAAGCATTAGTATAATTGAGGGGTTGCCTTAAATTTTATTTTTGTTATCATTGCAGAGCGCCATTGGTGAGGGCATGACTCGGAGGGATCATTCTGATGTGTCCAATCAGGTTTGTTGCTGTAGTTGTATAAAATCTAGTTCACTGACTGAAGCCATTTTTTTCTTTTCTTCCATTCATATACTTATCATTTTTCACTTTCAGTTATATGCAAATTATGCCATTGGGAAAGATGTCCAGGCAATGAAAGCCGTGGTTGGAGAAGAAGCACTCTCATCCGAGGATCTGGTCTGTCACTTGGCATAATTACCATGTTGTTTTTAATTATAAGAATTGTTTATCATTCTTGTTAAAAATTTAACATTGTTAAATCTTCATGAATAAAACAGCTATATCTGGAGTTCTTAGACAAATTTGAGAGGAAATTCGTTGCTCAAGGAGCCTACGATACCCGCAACGTCTTCCAATCGCTTGACCTGGCATGGACTCTGCTCCGCATATTCCCACGTGAGCTTCTCCATCGTATCCCAGCAAAGACCCTTGATCAGTTCTATAGTCGGGATGCAAGTAATTGATGGAGTAAAGGAAATGAGCTCATATAGGCCAGTTTCTTGTTCAGTTGCTTTGGCATGAGTTGTAGGAGATTGATTTTTCACCGTAGTTTTCCTTATTGTCTTGCATCTCTCTCCTCCATCAGGTCCCAAGTAATAATGTGTGCTTATCAAGTTAAAAGACTGCAATATTCTTTCACCGATCGTGTAATCTCTATTTTTCTTATTAATTAAATTTGCGTTATCCAGATATATGAGATGGTTTGGATTTTACATGTGTGTTTCGGGAACAAATAGGCTGCTAGAATTTGATAAGCCCTTATTTTTATGATCTTTATTTTTACATCTCATTTGAGAAGTATGTATATCTTATTTTTGGGATTTTATTTACTATTTTTTATTATTATTATTATGCTTTCATGGTTTGTGGCTTGTTCTGTTTACATGTTGAAATGCATTTGATTCTTGATTGAGATGGAATGAACGTCTGGACAGTCCTATGCTCATTGGGAAACCTTACAGGTGGGGGATGTTGGCGATGGGCAAATCCTGTCAGCACTGTTAAGCCCTGTTTGGTGCATCTTATGGGTGCTGTTTATACTTTTTATGTATTTATATTTATATTTTTAAATTCATGTTTGATTGTTTAATATAGTTTTTAGGTATAGCTTATTAGATAAATTTGCTTTGAATAATCTGTAAAAAAAATTATTAATTGGCCAGTTGGGAGAGGATTGTTATGTTTTTTTGATTAATTAGCTTTTTATTTACAAAAAAATCGAACCAAATAACTGTTTTCAAACTATGTACATTTTTAATACCCAGAAAAAGTAGGTATAAGTACCTCTCGGGGGAAGAATTGTTTTTATATTTTGCATTTTAACCTGTGGAACCTTGAGTGTTTTTTTTTTTTTTTTCTAAAAAAGAAAACAATTTAGAAAATTGACTTACTTTTCAAACTATTTGAGAAACTAACATGTTTTTTAAAATCTAATTTTGAAAATGCGATTTTAAAATTAAAATTACATTTTCAACATATAATTTCACATTGAAATAACATGTTCAAAATGCAATTTTAAAAAGTGAAGTTCATGTCATCATAAATTTTTTTTTCAACATGCGATTGGAACCTTACCAAATTGGAATATGTTTGAACATGTTTGTTTTTTGGGATTTATTTTCCATGGCAGAGGGTATCATAAATCCATGAAAGGACAGACAAAATTAGCATGTAAATAACATCAAAACTATTAAATTGCAAGTAGAACTGGTTTTTTTTTCTTTCTCAGAACGCAAATAGAACTGTTAAACGAATTAAACTAGTCAAATTTGTCCCGTTAAAAGTTCGGTTGAATTAAGTTTTTAAACCAAACTTAAACTTAAACAAGGTATAACTTGGCTTAACTCTATTTGATGCATTATAAAGAGCCAAGCTACTCAAGCTTGGGTCATGATAGATTGCTTAAAATCAGCTCAGAACATAAACAAATTATGCTTGAATACCATCTGCCCAAGACTTGTAACCTGTTGTACGCAAAAAAGCCTTTAACAATCACAAGATCCAAAATTATATTTTTTTTATTGTCACAGAAAATGATCAACTTTCAATGAATTCATCAGCATCCATAGATTTCAGTGATCCAAACAGATTATTGTGTTACAATTCACAGATAAATATCATTTCAAGGGACATCAGAAGTGAACTCTCTCATTGCCATTTAAACATGATGCAGTAAACAACAATTTTGGAACATGAAATTGCAACTTGAAAAAGAAACATTGACCCAAACTTTTCCTTCAAAATATTATACAAAGATCCTTATAGGGCCTAATTAATCTTCCAAATAAACCAGGATTTTTTATTTTTATTTTTTAATAAAGTTTGTAACTAAGAATGAAAAATAAAAATAAAAAAAATTGAAAGAAAAAACAAAATTAACTCATCCTGCTTTTGATGTTCTTGTTACATGTGGCAGTACAACTGAATCAAGGTTCCCAGGATAAGGAGTCCACAACCCTAACCCTCCCCTACTCTCTTTCAAACCACTATTCTTTCCCTTAAACTCATCCAAGGATTTCACCCATTCGATTTTGGAAGAATGCTCGCGAGTGTGAGGGTGCAACACAAAGATCGAGTTGTACTCGCAGTTTGGAAACATAAAGAATTTGAACGGGTGCCCTAACCTGTAAACGACGTAGCCAAAGCTTAACTGATCTCTCGGTGTAAAGAGGTTGACCTCGTTGAACCACAAGCAGCTAAATAAATCATTCAGCGCTGTATGTTCACGTATAATTATGGCTCCCTCTGGCACATCTGCATTTTACCACCAAAAAAACAAAACAAAACTGTCAATATAGCACAAATATGAGCAGAATACTAGAATAATAAAACGAGTTCTGAATTTACCATTATGTTGTATGGTACTTCTAACGGAAATTAAAGTGATTAGTCAAGAGCATTCATTATGTACAGTGTGCCTCATGACTTTGAGAAGATTATTCCTTCTTTTTCCTCCAAAAAAAAAATACCGCAAAGCCCATATCTCAGCAGAGATCCATGGGCATTTATTTTGAGGTGATCCACAAGTGATAACATTTCTGACCTTCACCTCCCTTGTGGCTTTGCTTAAAACCCAAAAAAAAGAAAAAAAAAAAGAAGAACAACAACAACAACAACAATTGAACTAAAATACGCTGGGATTTCTTTCTTACCACTGACGGTTTTTTTCTTTGGACTCCATGGCTTCATCCCTTCATAAAGGTATATTTTCATGTGAAGATCAATCAGAGGTCGAGCATATCGCTTCCTCCGTTTGTTTGCATCAGCCTCCTCATATATACTGTGATGGTGCTTGCGCTGAGCAATGGCAAATGTGTGCTTTCCGCGCCACAAGTATCTGCGAAATCATGACAAAATTTGTCTTAATCAAGAGGCCCCATTAGTTAAAGGTTAACTTGATTAGATCATCTCAAAAGTCACAGCATTATTGCAGTTTTGAACAATAGACTAAGATATCAAAACTTTTAAGGGCATAAGCATACTCTTCATCCAATTACATGCATATGTTTTGTTCCAATAATTCGCTTTACATATGCCAATAGAGATGCACTATGCATTAACGCACAATGTGCACACCATTACGCGCACATTGACATTTATGCAATCAATGCATCGACACTTTAGTCTTGTGTTTAACTTAAAGCTTGATTGAATATGAAACATTACAAATACAGATTTGTCCACATTAAACAAGAATAGAAGACCAGACCTTTCTAGCATAAGCAATGGATCGACTATTAGCTCCATTTTACCATCAATCCATATGCTGTACTGTGCTTGAGGAAATAATCTGTGGGTTAATATTTTGGGAACTTTTCCATTCCTCCTGGGTTCATCATAAGGTTGATGTTTCAGCAGAATAATACGCCAAATACCAACCCATTGTCCCCCATCATTGTCCTCTCTGACAGTAACATTCTTCTTGATGAAATCAATGGATATTTCATCCACCACCATAAGAAAACAGAAGAGCTGTTGAGATCGTGAGCTGACATTGGAAGGCTGATGAGGCACATCATATCCATCAAAAATGCCAGATGCAACCACAAACCTACACTTCTCCACATATTTGATGTCCTTTGGAGCCATCTCTGCAACGCCACCTTGAATGAAACCACAGTGCACCTAAAGATAGAAAACACAAGAAACAAGTAAAATCTGATACATATTCAGAAAGGAAGGCAAGAGTGACACTGTGTTCTCATAAAAATAGATTACACAGTAAACAATTAAAAGCTGATATAAGTTTAGAAGAGAAGGCAGAAGCGACGGTGTATATTTATTTACAATAATTCACTCACAAAAAGTTATGGTTGAATCATGTGCAGATCTACTTATCTCTCATTTTTTGCCATTTTGTTTAGAAGCCATCATCAAACTCAGCTAACATTATACATACACATTTAAAGAACAAAGCACATAATAAGCAATAGTACCATAATATTTTAGTTGACTGCAAATTGCCTCCAAGGTTTTTCATTTATCTAGATTGCAGGTTTTTCATTTATCAATGGGCCTTTAAACATAACACATATATCCAAAACGCAGAACATCTGTTCATTTAATGCAATATGCTCATAACATTTGGCTTAGCTTTGCATTAAGAATGACAAATAATCCTTTTGTTCCAAAAATACTTACTTGACCAAATGATATGGAGATTTGGTCAAGAAAATAAACAAAAATAAATTAAGAAGAATTGAACTGTAAATTGGGGTAAATATTCACCTTCATGATTGATTTTAGTTTAAAACTCTCCTCTCTTTGCAACCAGCTTTGATGCCCTCCAAATAGTGGAGGTGACTGAGATCCATTATTTTCTACCTCATCCTCCAAAATATATGATAAATGTTGAACAACTTTGTCAGGAGTTCTTCTCTTCGGCATAATTATTTTGTCCGGGTCATCCACGACGGGAATAGGACAACCTAATTGTATGCCAGCACAAACAATATCACTCAGTCATCTTTACATTGAGATGAAAAATTCAAACAACAGACATTGCTGTGATCTTACGGTGTGTTGGTTTTGGTACAAGTCCCATTGTGTCTAACATTACAAATACCTTGCTGTCTCTGTTACAAATAGCTGCAAATGAAACAGAAAAATTATAGAACCATCATTTCAAACAAATAAAATAGAAAAATATGTGAATTTGGGGTAGAAAATTTGAATTGCATGTGAATTTTCAATTTTGCATCTAGCATGCATAGCCCAATCTCCTAATTCATACAAAAACTTTTAAGAACTAGAAAAAAATGAAGCCATGACAACAGGAACTGACAAAGAAATAACTTTCTTTGTGGCATTTCCTTAACTTTATAAGTTCAATTCCAAACACTTAAAAATCTTTCATACTGCTCCTTCCCAACAACACCAACCAAGAAGAAAAAGCGACCTTCCAAGGAGAGGCTTTGTATGGGCCATCTAACGCTAATGTGGCCAAGTATATTTTTGCCAACTGCCAGGTAATTTACCCTAAATATTAAATGTTTTGAAGAAGGATTGTGTCAGTCCCACGTTCAGGACTGTTAATTTCATAGATGCCACAAACAAACGCTTTTGACATCAAACCTTCTAATAAAAGAGCAGACAAAGTCCGCATTAAGGCAGTAATTGCATGTGCACCATATTACCATAGAATCAAAATGGGCAGCTGCTTCTTCTAGCAAATTTTCCTACTAGTGCACATAATAATGACGATCATTTATAAAAACTTTCTTCGATATGTCTGCTTAATTATTTGCCTTCATAATGAAAGCACGGAACCAACTTAAGAGATTGACCTCAGATGTTAATGTCAGTTAAAATATTATGCTAAATATTCTATCATTTACATCCTGCAAAAACTTCCTTTGAAAGGTTTCCATATCATAATATGAAGACAAGACAGTATAAATTGAAAACTTATATTCAATTAATATTACCCCTCCGTCCCAAAATATTAGCCCCATTTGGAGAATTTAACTTTTTTTTGTAGTACAATTGTTACACTTCAAAAATATTAACTTTCTAAAACTACCCCTTGGTAGTACAAGTATTACACTCCAAATAATGCTAATGAATTTAAAAGAAGGGTAAAAAAGGAAATTCATGTTATTTTAGTTATTGAATTTTTAAAAGAGACTAATATTTTGAGATAGTGAAAAATAGAATAAGAGACTAATATTTTGGGGCGGAGGGAGTAACAAGAAATAATTACAATTCTTTGAATAAGAGACGTACTGATATCTCCAAAATACCTGAAAAGAAAGCTAGGGAAGATTGGCAAGACCAAACATGAAACAATAGTACAATGAGAATGAGCAGCATCCACAAGATGCCCCCCACAAGAACCAAACGAATAAAAGCCTTCTTCCAAAGAATCTTCAATGGGTAATCTTGAGACAACTTCAGTCACAAATTGATTAAACAATGACTCCTGAATTCGATCAAAGAAGGTGCTGACATGGAATGAAGACGCAAGGACCTTAACCACGAGGGTCTTCACTAACCATAACAATGCACCAACCAAGAAACAAACCAAAACCTTATTCACAAACAGAAGGAACTTAATGTTTGTCTCTCTCTCAATCCTTTTATCAAACAGATAATGCCAAGCAATCAAAACCATACCCAACCAAATACAATTCTGAACCGGCTTCCTCACTCCATACACGAAATACAGAACCCTTTTTCAATACTATCCTTATATACTTGTATCTTGTAACATTTTCGATACTATCCTAAAAACACAAACCATCCCAATGAGTCAAATTTTATCCTGTGTTTTTTTCCCTTCACAATTATTGTATTTTTAAATTAAGTTTTGTAAAGGAGAATGCTTGATGAAAGTCATTTTGATACATTTGAGATTTTGTCTCCAAATGTGTATTTACATGGTGAAAGCACAAAAGCACTTTATGATTTTAAAGGACTTCTTAGATGAACATATACCAAACATTCATTTTCTCTAAAAAGTCAAGTCTTATGAAGTTCTTCTATAGAGTTGATAGGAAATGCCACGAGTATACAAGGATCAAACTTTTCAAGAGCGAGTGAATTAGAAAGGTAACAGGCATATTAATCACCACCTTTTCTTTTCTTTTTTTGAAGGTGGTGTGAACTAAACTTCATTATTCCTGTCCTAAGTCCTAACTACCCAAGTTTACCTTGTCGTACACTAGAAGAAGTCAGCAAAATGTGTATATTGAGGTTGTGCTAATTAAATATATAGGCTTTGTTTGGATTTCTATGTGATTAGTCTAACCAACACGTATCTAAAAAATGCTCAAACAAACAAAGTGTAAGAGCAAAACTTCAAATAAAGATGCATACATGACTTGTGCTTCAAAGATAGAAAAAAGAAAACAAGGTAAATAACAACACTAGAGAAATGAATGATTATGAGATAATATTAATTGAAATAGCACACAATTGTGCATACAGCACTACCGTCACTTGTTTCATCAAAATTGCAATTAAATTGATTGCTTTCATATACACAAGGAATATTGGAGACCATATAAAGAAGAAAAAAAAGTTCAGCATTATTAAGCAATTGACAACAAAAAAAATACGAAAAATCTTGATTTTTCCTTCCTTCTATGCATTTCATTGTTGGTGTGTGAACATATCATCTCAACACATGCCACACTTGATCTTCTTGTGTCGTGGTGGTATATGGAACTTTGGCTCTTTGGGTATAGTGCAATGCTTCATCGACCTGAAAATAACCCGAAACAAACAAGGGACATCGTTATGTTTACACCACTTATGCCAGTCAAATGATGCATTAGAAAACTTCTAGGTTTGAGGTTTATTTTACAAAATTGGAGATCCAAACAACACCTGATCAATAAAATGTGCTGGAAAAGTTGAGCCTACAGTAAGTGACACCGAAGGGAAAAAAATGTATATAAAAAAAGAAGAAAGAAAGCAATGTATACAAACTACATATTGCTTTTTAAGAATCGTTTGAAGGAGAGGGTCTATTTGAAGTCTTTAGTAGGAGAAGTTATCTAGCAGGTTCAGCTTTCCACGCCCACCAAAATAGACATGATATCTTCTTGTATAAAAAATTGAAACAAGTGGATCATATGTTTTTCTAATATTGAAAAGACACACCATGTGTCCTATAGGCCAAACCTACTAGATAATTTCTCTATTCAGTAGGTTTTTGGTTATCCATATTCAAATGGAAAGCCATGTATAGCAAAAGAAGTTTTTAAAAATTCTGGATTTTATCTGGTACCTTCTAGGGATGAAAGTCCTGTCGAAATAGGGCATGAGTTGAGCTTTTGGAATGAGCTCCTTTCTTAGTCTCCTGATTTCCTCTTCTTCTGCTAACTACAGGAGCAAAATCCAGCATGCACATATATATCAGTAAACTACCAAGACTAATATCACCAAAACACACCCATAAGATTTTTTCTGTCATGTACCTTTTGTTGTCTTTCCCTTTTCTCCCTGTACTGTTCAATAAGGCTCATCTTCTCAGCCAGCTAATATGCAATCACAAAAGCAAAATTAAACGGTAATTCAATAAAGGGAATTTCATTATTGCCATGTAATATGCGCGAGAACATGGAATCTTGTAGATTCAGTGAATGGTAAAGACTTTAGTAATGACACAATGCCTACTTTATATGTGATACGTGAGTGAAGTTATGGTCATTATGCCCAAAACAATTAATACATGAAAACCTTGAGTAAAAATATTTAAAGAAAGTTAAAAATGCACCTGTTGGTCAAACTCAGCACGCTTCACAGCCCTCACATCGCTATGCAGCACCAAATCAACCGGTCTTGTGATTTCTTTGACGGCAGGTTTTACTAAGCACTGTAATATATAAATCCAGTAAGTTGCCATTTGGACATTCCCAATAATATTTTATTTTTTTCGGAAGTCGATAGCATTTGAAATTAAATGGAATTACCTCTGGCTCATCTGTTGTCAATGGGAGACCTTGTGCGATTGGTATCCGTTGCTTTTCCTCCTCCATCGTCATTTGTTGTAATTTCTTGACGAATTCTTCCTCCTTGAATCTTCCCCTTTGCTGCAATAAAAATCAATCACCAAAATTAACATGATTTCAAGTAAATTGAGGCAAAGACAGAAGGATTTAAAAGCAAAAGTCAATTTCACAAAACCATAAACACACACCTCTGTGCAAAGATTGAAGGGCTTTACTTTTGATCTAGCATTTCCTTTTCGATTTCCATTGCTTGGTTTGGGTTTTATTTTCTCACTGGAATTCAACCGTGAAGATTTACTGATTAAATTCTTGATTGGGTGATGCTTATTTGATGCAACGCCACAGCAATTGCTCTGTCCCCAATCCTTGATTCTGTTGTTTTTTGAGACAGATCGTGGAAGCTTTGGAGAAGATGTTTTGTTTGTATTCCCCTCACCAACACGAGAAAATGCAGAAATTAACTGTCGGGAAGAACTTTGATGGGACCTGAATGCCATACATTTAGCCATTCTCATTTAATGGACTACAATTAGAAAACACCCCAACAAAATTTACAATATAGCGAAGGTGAAGTACTTACAAATGGCTTATTTTGAACCAGTTATCATCACTGCAATGTAACAGAAGAAGATTACACTTGGATTCAAGATGTGGAGTCTTACAATTGACTTACAAGAAACGACTTTACAAGAAAACATGGAGGAACCATTTTTAGAACCAGTTGTAAAGAAACTCACTTGTCTTTGTATCCAGACGTGGCTTCTAGATCGAGATCTATCCACATGGGAGCTTCGATTTCATCCTGTATATGTGAAAATCAGCAGTAATGTAACACCAGACTCTCTTGGAAATTAATACAAACCCAAAAGACACATTTTAGATTCTCACAATTATTGGATTCAAAACAAGACAAAATGCAAAGTAGACATGATGAATATTTAAAACAAAAACGAAGAGAGATGAAGGGGGAAAAAATTATTAAAGGCTGGAAAAGAATGAGGAAAAGGGGGTCAATAGTATGAGACAAAAAAAACAACAGATTCAAAACAATAATTAATTCCAAGAAGATCAAAACCTAGTTTTAAACATGAACCCAAATAGACCAAGATCAAGAATCCATAACATATTGAAGTGAATATACCATTCCCAGATCAAAAAATAACCAATCAACAGGAAAAGAAAGAAATAAAAACCTATAAATTTTTTTCTTCAAAATCATAAGAAACACTAGTGAGTTCAATCATTTCCAAGATTCAAACCAACCAATAATCAATGCGGGTTGAGATTAGCGAATCAACAAGTAAACCATGAAGAAAATGAAGAACCAAAAATTACCAGAAAAGCCCACGGATCGACTGGTTCAACAACGCTCTTCCTCGGAGGAGCAACTACTGTATCTCTGTTTTCGGCGATTTCTGGGTCTTGTGTCTACATATCCAACATGTTAGACTACCAAATGCTGGACAAACTTGTAACTTGTAAGTAATAAATAATAATACTCATAACATAGAATCATATTCCAAAGTTATATATTCTGCTGGCATGGGCATTTCTCACCCTTTCGTTTTATTTTTAATGTTTACATTAATGTTGTGCTTAGAGAAGAACACAGCTGCCAGAATTATAGATTATAATAGTATCAGACAATCATTAAACCAAAAGAACATCAAGAATAACCATGATGAAATTGTAAAGGTTTTCCAAAGATCATAGCACAATTAACGAGAATCTCTAGACTAATTAAAATTTTAAAAAAAGATAAAAATAATATGCACAGAAGCATCTGGAAAGTGAATTGCCTTGCTAAATCATACTAACATAAAATCAGCCATGAATGAAAGAATTTTTTATTGTGAGAAGATTTTAAAATGATTTGAGGAGCATTTGAATGATAAATAACACAAGTTCATTTTCCCATATAATCAACATTTGCAATGCATGAAAGTAAATGGAAATGGATGTCTTACACCCATCTATTGTACATGTGCACTTCACATCTAACAAGCCCCTGCCCTACTAGGTGCACCTTTTGTCTTTCATATCTCTGTCTGTGAAAACAAAAATGCATGTCCCCATCCAACCAAATACAAGTGCCTCACAGAAAGGAGCAGCAATAAAAGCATACAACTAAAAAAAGGTTGACTAAAATTTCAAAACCAGTGAGAATATCCATCCAAGAAAACAGGTCTTTTTTTTGTTTTCTAATCTCTTTTTTTTTTTGGTAAGCAAGCAATTATGAAGCTTCAGGTGGTTTTAAATAGATTTACTAAAGGACATCACAATTTTGCCAAGAGAACCTTGTGTGCTTATAAGAGTCTACCGGAGAAGTAGCATTTAGGTAGCAAATCAGCTAGGCCAATGAAGGCACATGATGAATTAATGACGGATGGCTCAACATGTAAAAGAATAAATAAAGTTCAACACCTAATATTGTCACAAACCTGATTGACTTGATCAAGTTTGCTTATAATGTTGAGGCGTACATCAGGAAATTCATCTTTCAAAAGGGAAAGGAATATTGGCAGAAGCTGCTCAATTGTTGCATCCTGCATTAACCACCGAACCAAAGTTTAAAAGTTAGCTGCAGTCAGTGCAGCATTAACAAAACTGCATTTTTATATAAATAAGAAATCAGAATATATTGCACAAACAAAACCACCCACACTTCAGCAATCGCGTACACAATATTTTGTTCCCCACAAAAAAAAAAAAAAAAAAAAAAAAAACTAAATGATAGACCACAAAGAATTTTGGGGTAATACATGAGAAATTTAACAAACTTCATAACATTCAAAACATAAATGCCAACCTACAAATGTAGATATTTATAGCAATAAAATAAAACCGCAAACTCAAAAGATGAACAGATTAAAACACACAACTGCAAGTGTGATGGAAGATGAAATTTACTCAACCATATCTGTTTCATATAAATATAAGTCAAAGGGGATGGTGATATCAACAATTTAAATCCACTAAATGCCAATCTACAAAATGTAGTTAGATAAAGACAAACCTTCTGAGATTTTGATCAGAGGGTGCCACAAGCACATATAAAATCAAAATAAAAAGGAAAAAACCTCAGATGTTTGGACCAAGTGCTATTTGGTAATATAGAAAACATTCAATGTTGCTAAATCTATAGATAGTGTCAATGAAGAACAAAATATCATTTTGTAAGGGGTAAAAAAGTAAGGAATAATAAAATATTGAACCATCTTTGTAGAATGACAACAACATCCAAGTCAAGGCACTAATTAATCACTTCAGCAACCCCACAAGTGGTCAGACTGACCTGGAACCAAGTAGGCAAGTACAAAATAAAGCAACACAAAAACATACATATTGGTGAAAGGTTTCTAATGCTTTAGTAAAACAATGCCCTCCCCATTATTTGGGGCTGGCAGCACATTTACTACAACTAAAAGATTTAAATCGTTTCTCACAATTAGTTTCTCCGACAAAATTTAATCAATATAGCCATTAAAAAAATCCAAAGTATGCATCGTTATTTTCACCTTTGCATGCACAAATTAGAAACTAATGAATCCCTCCCTAACCGGAGTTAATGAATAAGACTTTCCACAGGAAGTTCTTACCTTTCCTAAGATAGGAGCCATTCCCATTATAACTGAAGCCAAAGCAGAGCGAACATGCTGAGAAGAATCTGACGACAATTCCTACAAAATGTTGTTGCCGAGTGATAAGACACAAGACATTAATGGCACAATGGGTAAGGAGTAGGTCCACAAACAAACAGGAAAAATTTCATATGCATGATCATTTGTGCTTGTGAAGACAGAGAGAGGGAGAGATATGCACCTTTACACAGGGAAGAATGTGCTGAATAGCAAGTTCGGGATTAAGAATCTGGCAAAACTTGGTGACTTTGCCAGCAGCTGCTATACGTACTTCAGCTTCATTATCTCGAAGTAAGCGCACATATGCAGGAACCAAATCCATCCTTAAATAGTAATATGATCACATCAATTAAACATTTCGAAAAAAAAAAAGAGCAAGGAGAGCCACTACTGAAACACCCAGACATAAATAAGACTCAAATCTAAAGAAAACAGGCAAAACACTACATATATATACGTGTCTATGTTATCAGTGATAAAAAAGACCAATAATATAAGTATATATAGCTATTAAATTCTTTCAAGACTGCCCAAGATGGTACATGATCACATGGTGAGTAGAATAAAATGTAAGTGTAGTCAACCTGACAAAACAGAATGAGAGCTGTGTGTAGCCAACATAAGGAAATATTTACAGTAGATAAATACCTGGTAGGTTCAGGCCCCACAGCTTCACAAAGTTCATATAACTGATTTGCGACCATATAGCGGACACGCCAAGACTTATCCTATTTAAGAATAATACAGTAGACAAAATAAATATACAACTAAGAACATATCTTAAGTAACAAATGCTTCTGAAAATCAAATATTTTTTCAGCAATCTCAGTCAAAAATTTAACAACTCTCAAAAGCATCATATAATTAACCACAGAGCCTGGAACCAACTGAGAGCAAAGCACAACGGATAGAAACCCAAGTACTAGAGTTGCCTATAATGGGATTGCATGCATTTAGGACTAGACAATATATCATCATTAAATCCATACACAAAAAGTAAACATGTTTAGACACAATCACTTTAATAGGCATATGACACGTTATTTAGAGTGATTAAATATAACATGTCGAATGAGGTTATAGTCAGCTAACTTAGCTAGAGTAATAAAAGGAGTTTTCACTGTATTTAGCATTATGTTAGAAACTTTTTCGCTGAAAGTGGTGGAAAATAAATCAGCATTCAACTACTCTATAACAGAAGCATACACAACGGTCTCTCACAAATCAGTTTATTAAGTGGTGGAATTCTATAATTGTGTTCTTCAAATACATGTAAATATATGTTTCTTTGGTTCTGATTTTTCTTGTTTAAAAAAATGTTTGTGGACTTAATATGCCAAGTGTTTAGTCTGCTGAACTTATGCAGGATTGAAAACTAAGTAGCAGATTGAAGGTGAATAGATGGATTTCAAACAGAAGTAAATTATATTGAAAACAAGACATGAGAGATCAATTAACTAACAATTGATATACCTTTGGAACAATACTCTTTTGCTTTGTCACTATATGAACCTGCTGAACCGTGCCTCCAGCTCCATTGTTGGGTCTCTGACTCGTAACGTTCTCTTTACCATTTCCAAGTCTATTATTCTTGTTGACTACCACTTTGTCATCTGCTTTTGTAGCACCATTCACAGAATCTTGTGCATTGACTCTATGTAGCCTCATGGCTTTTGTAGCACCAGTGACAGAATCTTGTGAATTGACTCTATGTAGCCTCGTGGCTTTAGAAGGCACAACTTTGTTAACCTGAAAATTTTATGCATAATTCAGCTTACTAACCATGATTCTGGTGCCAAATTCAAGATTCGTTCATTGCGATTATCAATCCAGAATCCAAATAATTAACAAGGAAAATTTTTAATGATATGATATCAGCTTGTTTTTGGAACCTACTATTTTGGTCAAAAAACTAAAAAATCAACTATTCTCTCTGCTTTTTTGCACGTCTTTTTTTATAAAAAGTTAAAAAGCCAATAAAATAATCAATTCCCAAAACAACTAGAATGAATTTGAGTAGGGTATTTTGCAAATCACATTTATCATTGAGAAGTAACTAGCTCATACGAGAAATTTTCTCAACATTCATGGTATTTGCCACTAATCTGAAAGTTTAGAATTGCATATAGTAAAATTGTACCGTGTTTGCTGATAAGTAATTCAACAGTAAAGCTAGTTTGGTGTCATTAATCAAAATGTTGCAGCTTCTCACCTTTGATTTTGCAGTTTCCACGTGGGCTGACTTTGCGGCAGCAATGGTTTTACTTCCGCATCCAGATTTAAAAGTCAAATCCCCAGTCTTAGCAGTAGATTCCTTGGACATATTTGACTTTCTTGCTTTGTCGCAATTTGCTTGAGGCGCTCTCGTGGCATTTCGATTATTATCAGGTGTTACATCTTTGTTCAGTGATGCACGAAGTGACGGGCTCTTAACATCATAACCAGGGTGTGAAGAGGAGCCCATACTGGATTGTTTCTCATCCGTCTGATCTGAGTCCTTCGGTATCGCAAGAAGCTTCTCAAAGGCCTTAACCAAATGCATCACTCTTCCAGACCCAGGTTCAGGCATACTCTCTCTTGCTTCTTCCAACAATTTCTCTCTCCTTCTCTTGATATTCGAACTACCCATTTCAGATGACAAAAACCCACTCGTGCGACTAACATCATAACCAGGGTGTGAAGAGGAGCCCACACTGGATTGTTTCTCATCCGTTTGATCTGAGTCCTTCGGTATCGCAAGAAGCTTCTCAAAGGCCTTAACCAAATGCATCACTCTTCCAGACCCAGGTTCAGGCACACTCTCTCTTGCTTCTTCCAACAATTTCTCTCTCCTTCTCTTGATATTCGAACTACCCATTTCAGATGACAAAAGCCCACTCGTGCGACTAACTGTTTGACTAGATACATTCAACAACTTCCGATGTTGTTGCTCACCACTTTCAGATGTAATCGTGCTTGCTGATTTGCTCTCAACTTCCTTAATTGCTGCAGGAATCGAATTGAAGTTATTTAATCTCTTTGTAACACATTTGACATAGGAAATTAATAACAGTGAATGAAATGAAATTACAGGCAACAAATAACAGAGAAACCAATATACTATCTAATCACAGAAGAGAACCTGAAAGTCGAAAGCTATCGCAAATAAGAACGAAGAAGAACATCATCGTCTGAAGACATGTCGAAAGAAGCATCATCTTCTGAAGGAACATCCAAACACCGCAAATAAGAAGCAAGAAGATCATCTTAAGCAATAAGAAATTCTCCATAACGTATGAATACTGTACGTGTATGCGAGTATATAAATTTCACTGAATACTGTACGTGTATTTGAATGCGAGTATATATACATGCATTTAGATATATATATATATAGAGCGTCGGAGCGAGAGAGAGACATTGCAGAGAGGAATGAATAAGGAAAGAGAGAGAGAGAGAGGGGGAGGAAGATTGCAGAGGATTTGAAGATCAATGAATAAGGAATGAGTTGATTTTTTTCCCCTTTTTTTAAAAAAAATTAAAGAAGTTAAATTTTTGAGATTTTTTTGTGAAAAGCCCCTCTTATTTGACTTATTTCGTGTGAAGCCCACAAAATGTGAGTTTCTATTTGCACATCACTTATTCTCTCAATTCACACCATTATCCCAATTTTTTTTAATTACCATTATATCTTTTAATTAAATTACCTACACACCCCTCATTCCCTCTCAATTTACGACCGTCGGCTGCCACCTCCTCCCAACTCCACCAGCACCGATTGCCACCTCTCACTTCCAATAATACCATTCCTACAACCGTCAGTTGCCATCTACCCCACTTCCACCGCCTCCCCCGCTGCCCTCTACCTCTGGTACCATCTTCCCTCTGCAACAACTCTCAAGCGTCTCCTTTGGCAAACCTCTCTCATCGCGACATCTTCTTCTCTTTTTCGCTTGCTCGCTTTCTCTCTCTATTTGATTGATCATTCGTCGATCTTAGTCAATCGCAAGGATTAGGGGTGGCGGTCACTAAGGCTGCGGTAATGGCGAGATGTGGTTGTGGAGGTGTCGGAGTGGGGCGGAGTTGAGGCAAGGAAGGGTTGAAGGAGTCTGGAGGAGGGACGGTAGCAGTTGGGATGGGTTGTGGAGGGTGGATGGGGACAAGGATGGGTCGCTGGATCTGGTGGTGGCTGGGTTATGGGTAGGTAAGGTTAGGGTATTTTGGGAATAAAGGGTGTAAATTGAGAAAATAATAAGAAAATGAAGATGGTGTGGAGTTGTGAACTAGAAACGGTGTGTATTGAGGCAAACTATGGTATGTAAATAGAAGCTCCCCCACGAAATTAAACAATGATACCAAAAGTCCCTCAATTAAAAAAATATCATGAATTGACTGAAATGTCCTTCCATATAAGTCGGGAAATATGAAACAATTAACAGTAAAAATTTACTATCAATCAAAGTAAATTTTTACTATCACTATCAAAATAAAATTTTACTAACACCACAAGTCCAAAAGTCAATTTGTATTGATAAAATTTTATTGTGGTTTAGTGTAACATTGTACTATATTTTAGAGTTAATTTTTACTATTAGGTTTGCCAAAGATTGACAACTCATACAGTGTGTCACCAACATAACCTAAGACATGAATGCAAAAGTAAAATTTTACTTTGCATAAAAGTAAAATTTTACTCTAAAATAAGAATAAAATGTTACACTCTGAACCTAAGAGTAAAATGTTATACCATGAATTTAAAAGTAAAATATTACACTCTGAAATTAAAAGTAAAATTTTACTTTGTATAAAAGTAAAATTTTACTCTAAAAAACTAGTAAAATGTTAGACTCTGCAAAAAAAATAAAATTTTATTCTGTATAAAAGTAAAATTTTACTCTGAAAAAAGAGTAAAATATTAGACTCTGAATCTAAAAGTAAAATGTTGCTCTGCACAAAAGTAAAAAAAGCAGAGACAGTATTTGTGGTGGCTGAAGTGTTTGGCAATGACCACCTCTTGACAGTAAAATTTTACTGTCATTCTAACGCCAGAGTAAAATTTTACTCTAATTCTCTCAAACAAAAAAAAGAGCAATAGAACCAGAGTAAAATTTTACTCTCATTATCTGAAATAAAAAACAAAGCAATAGAACCAGAGTAAAACTTTACTCTCATTATCTGAAATAAAAAACAGAGCAATAGAGCCTCTGGTTCTATCAAATGAAATCAGATCAGAAGCAACAAAAATAAATCCAAAAAAAAAAAAAAAACAAATTAATCAACAAATCAACATATTTAATTGAGAAAAAAAACTTCTAAAACTCGATCAACAATCACAAATCTCAATGAAACTCTCGTTTGATTGAGAGTGTTGATCGTCGGCGACGAGATCGTCTATTGTTGACCAAGTGAGAGATCTTTGGCTGCGAGATCTTTAGATTTGGAGGTCGTCTTCATCGATTTCATTCCTGATTTCGTTCATGCGAGATCTTCAGCTCAGATTTCAAATATTTCAAATGTATGATACGTATATATAGAAGAGCAATATTGTGATAAAAAAAATAGAAATTATAAAATGCCCTTATTAAGGTAGGCATTTCCTACTCACGGATTTTTTGAAAGAAAATTGATTGGGTTATGCTTTACCCTAATAAAAAGGCCAAAAGGAACGTTTCACCAAAAATCTCATAACATGGAAGAAATGAACTTTAACATTGAGATGGTTTTTTTCCAAATTATAGAACTTACCAAAATCCATCGAGAAAGCTTGCCTCTGATTCTTATTAATGATATATTGACAGGGATTAGCTTATAAATTTTTAAACTAAAAGTTGCCTTCTTTTTGAACTGGGCAGATTTACCCACCAATCAATGTACTTCCATCCTTGTCTCGGCTAATGAAGGTAAGTATATAACTCTGTTATTTTATCATTGTTATTACTGTTAGTAGTTGTATGAGAAAATTACACTGACCATCTCTATGGAATGTTGAAAAAAAGTAAAGCACCCTTGTGGTCTCTGAAATTACACAGGCCTCCTCTGTTAGAGTTTATTAAGGGATGGAACTATCAAAAGATATAATTTTAAGCCTTTAACTCTTAATATAATAAGCACTTTAATTAAAGCACAGATTATAAAATAAACCAAATGGATGAGAAGATAACATGCAGAAAAGGTAGTGTAGTGCTGCTTGGCATGCTCGAGGCTTACACCTGAATGAGCAAATAAAAGCATTAGTATAATTGAGGGGTTGCCTTAAATTTTATTTTTGTTATCATTGCAGAGCGCCATTGGTGAGGGCATGACTCGGAGGGATCATTCTGATGTGTCCAATCAGGTTTGTTGCTGTAGTTGTATAAAATCTAGTTCACTGACTGAAGCCATTTTTTTCTTTTCTTCCATTCATATACTTATCATTTTTCACTTTCAGTTATATGCAAATTATGCCATTGGGAAAGATGTCCAGGCAATGAAAGCCGTGGTTGGAGAAGAAGCACTCTCATCCGAGGATCTGGTCTGTCACTTGGCATAATTACCATGTTGTTTTTAATTATAAGAATTGTTTATCATTCTTGTTAAAAATTTAACATTGTTAAATCTTCATGAATAAAACAGCTATATCTGGAGTTCTTAGACAAATTTGAGAGGAAATTCGTTGCTCAAGGAGCCTACGATACCCGCAACGTCTTCCAATCGCTTGACCTGGCATGGACTCTGCTCCGCATATTCCCACGTGAGCTTCTCCATCGTATCCCAGCAAAGACCCTTGATCAGTTCTATAGTCGGGATGCAAGTAATTGATGGAGTAAAGGAAATGAGCTCATATAGGCCAGTTTCTTGTTCAGTTGCTTTGGCATGAGTTGTAGGAGATTGATTTTTCACCGTAGTTTTCCTTATTGTCTTGCATCTCTCTCCTCCATCAGGTCCCAAGTAATAATGTGTGCTTATCAAGTTAAAAGACTGCAATATTCTTTCACCGATCGTGTAATCTCTATTTTTCTTATTAATTAAATTTGCGTTATCCAGATATATGAGATGGTTTGGATTTTACATGTGTGTTTCGGGAACAAATAGGCTGCTAGAATTTGATAAGCCCTTATTTTTATGATCTTTATTTTTACATCTCATTTGAGAAGTATGTATATCTTATTTTTGGGATTTTATTTACTATTTTTTATTATTATTATTATGCTTTCATGGTTTGTGGCTTGTTCTGTTTACATGTTGAAATGCATTTGATTCTTGATTGAGATGGAATGAACGTCTGGACAGTCCTATGCTCATTGGGAAACCTTACAGGTGGGGGATGTTGGCGATGGGCAAATCCTGTCAGCACTGTTAAGCCCTGTTTGGTGCATCTTATGGGTGCTGTTTATACTTTTTATGTATTTATATTTATATTTTTAAATTCATGTTTGATTGTTTAATATAGTTTTTAGGTATAGCTTATTAGATAAATTTGCTTTGAATAATCTGTAAAAAAAATTATTAATTGGCCAGTTGGGAGAGGATTGTTATGTTTTTTTGATTAATTAGCTTTTTATTTACAAAAAAATCGAACCAAATAACTGTTTTCAAACTATGTACATTTTTAATACCCAGAAAAAGTAGGTATAAGTACCTCTCGGGGGAAGAATTGTTTTTATATTTTGCATTTTAACCTGTGGAACCTTGAGTGTTTTTTTTTTTTTTTTCTAAAAAAGAAAACAATTTAGAAAATTGACTTACTTTTCAAACTATTTGAGAAACTAACATGTTTTTTAAAATCTAATTTTGAAAATGCGATTTTAAAATTAAAATTACATTTTCAACATATAATTTCACATTGAAATAACATGTTCAAAATGCAATTTTAAAAAGTGAAGTTCATGTCATCATAAATTTTTTTTTCAACATGCGATTGGAACCTTACCAAATTGGAATATGTTTGAACATGTTTGTTTTTTGGGATTTATTTTCCATGGCAGAGGGTATCATAAATCCATGAAAGGACAGACAAAATTAGCATGTAAATAACATCAAAACTATTAAATTGCAAGTAGAACTGGTTTTTTTTTCTTTCTCAGAACGCAAATAGAACTGTTAAACGAATTAAACTAGTCAAATTTGTCCCGTTAAAAGTTCGGTTGAATTAAGTTTTTAAACCAAACTTAAACTTAAACAAGGTATAACTTGGCTTAACTCTATTTGATGCATTATAAAGAGCCAAGCTACTCAAGCTTGGGTCATGATAGATTGCTTAAAATCAGCTCAGAACATAAACAAATTATGCTTGAATACCATCTGCCCAAGACTTGTAACCTGTTGTACGCAAAAAAGCCTTTAACAATCACAAGATCCAAAATTATATTTTTTTTATTGTCACAGAAAATGATCAACTTTCAATGAATTCATCAGCATCCATAGATTTCAGTGATCCAAACAGATTATTGTGTTACAATTCACAGATAAATATCATTTCAAGGGACATCAGAAGTGAACTCTCTCATTGCCATTTAAACATGATGCAGTAAACAACAATTTTGGAACATGAAATTGCAACTTGAAAAAGAAACATTGACCCAAACTTTTCCTTCAAAATATTATACAAAGATCCTTATAGGGCCTAATTAATCTTCCAAATAAACCAGGATTTTTTATTTTTATTTTTTAATAAAGTTTGTAACTAAGAATGAAAAATAAAAATAAAAAAAATTGAAAGAAAAAACAAAATTAACTCATCCTGCTTTTGATGTTCTTGTTACATGTGGCAGTACAACTGAATCAAGGTTCCCAGGATAAGGAGTCCACAACCCTAACCCTCCCCTACTCTCTTTCAAACCACTATTCTTTCCCTTAAACTCATCCAAGGATTTCACCCATTCGATTTTGGAAGAATGCTCGCGAGTGTGAGGGTGCAACACAAAGATCGAGTTGTACTCGCAGTTTGGAAACATAAAGAATTTGAACGGGTGCCCTAACCTGTAAACGACGTAGCCAAAGCTTAACTGATCTCTCGGTGTAAAGAGGTTGACCTCGTTGAACCACAAGCAGCTAAATAAATCATTCAGCGCTGTATGTTCACGTATAATTATGGCTCCCTCTGGCACATCTGCATTTTACCACCAAAAAAACAAAACAAAACTGTCAATATAGCACAAATATGAGCAGAATACTAGAATAATAAAACGAGTTCTGAATTTACCATTATGTTGTATGGTACTTCTAACGGAAATTAAAGTGATTAGTCAAGAGCATTCATTATGTACAGTGTGCCTCATGACTTTGAGAAGATTATTCCTTCTTTTTCCTCCAAAAAAAAAATACCGCAAAGCCCATATCTCAGCAGAGATCCATGGGCATTTATTTTGAGGTGATCCACAAGTGATAACATTTCTGACCTTCACCTCCCTTGTGGCTTTGCTTAAAACCCAAAAAAAAGAAAAAAAAAAGAAGAACAACAACAACAACAACAATTGAACTAAAATACGCTGGGATTTCTTTCTTACCACTGACGGTTTTTTTCTTTGGACTCCATGGCTTCATCCCTTCATAACGGTATATTTTCATGTGAAGATCAATCAGAGGTCGAGCATATCGCTTCCTCCGTTTGTTTGCATCAGCCTCCTCATATATACTGTGATGGTGCTTGCGCTGAGCAATGGCAAATGTGTGCTTTCCGCGCCACAAGTATCTGCGAAATCATGACAAAATTTGTCTTAATCAAGAGGCCCCATTAGTTAAAGGTTAACTTGATTAGATCATCTCAAAAGTCACAGCATTATTGCAGTTTTGAACAATAGACTAAGATATCAAAACTTTTAAGGGCATAAGCATACTCTTCATCCAATTACATGCATATGTTTTGTTCCAATAATTCGCTTTACATATGCCAATAGAGATGCACTATGCATTAACGCACAAAGTGCACACCATTACGCGCACATTGACATTTATGCAATCAATGCATCGACACTTTAGTCTTGTGTTTAACTTAAAGCTTGATTGAATATGAAACATTACAAATACAGATTTGTCCACATTAAACAAGAATAGAAGACCAGACCTTTCTAGCATAAGCAATGGATCGACTATTAGCTCCATTTTACCATCAATCCATATGCTGTACTGTGCTTGAGGAAATAATCTGTGGGTTAATATTTTGGGAACTTTTCCATTCCTCCTGGGTTCATCATAAGGTTGATGTTTCAGCAGAATAATACGCCAAATACCAACCCATTGTCCCCCATCATTGTCCTCTCTGACAGTAACATTCTTCTTGATGAAATCAAAGGATATTTCATCCACCACCATAAGAAAACAGAAGAGCTGTTGAGATCGTGAGCTGACATTGGAAGGCTGATGAGGCACATCATATCCATCAAAAATGCCAGATGCAACCACAAACCTACACTTCTCCACATATTTGACGTCTTTTGGAGCCATCTCTGCACCGCCACCTTGAATGAAACCACAGTGCACCTAAAGATAGAAAACACAAGAAACAAGTAAAATCTGATACATATTCAGAAAGGAAGGCAAGAGTGACACTGTGTTCTCATAAAAATAGATTACACAGTAAACAATTAAAAGCTGATATAAGTTTAGAAGAGAAGGCAGAAGCGACGGTGTATATTTATTTACAATAATTCACTCACAAAAAGTTATGGTTGAATCATGTGCAGATCTACTTATCTCTCATTTTTTGCCATTTTGTTTAGAAGCCATCATCAAACTCAGCTAACATTATACATACACATTTAAAGAACAAAGCACATAATAAGCAATAGTACCATAATATTTTAGTTGACTGCAAATTGCCTCCAAGGTTTTTCATTTATCTAGATTGCAGGTTTTTCATTTATCAATGGGCCTTTAAACATAACACATATATCCAAAACGCAGAACATCTGTTCATTTAATGCAATATGCTCATAACATTTGGCTTAGCTTTGCATTAAGAATGACAAATAATCCTTTTGTTCCAAAAATACTTACTTGACCAAATGATATGGAGATTTGGTCAAGAAAATAAACAAAAATAAATTAAGAAGAATTGAACTGTAAATTGGGGTAAATATTCACCTTCATGATTGATTTTAGTTTAAAACTCTCCTCTCTTTGCAACCAGCTTTGATGCCCTCCAAATAGTGGAGGTGACTGAGATCCATTATTTTCTACCTCATCCTCCAAAATATATGATAAATGTTGAACAACTTTGTCAGGAGTTCTTCTCTTCGGCATAATTATTTTGTCTGGGTCATCCACGACGGGAATAGGACAACCTAATTGTATGCCAGCACAAACAATATCACTCGTCATCTTTACATTGAGATGAAAAATTCAAACAACAGACATTGCTGTGATCTTACGGTGTGTTGGTTTTGGTACAAGTCCCATTGTGTCTAACATTACAAATACCTTGCTGTCTCTGTTACAAATAGCTGCAAATGAAACAGAAAAATTATAGAACCATCATTTCAAACAAATAAAATAGAAAAATATGTGAATTTGGGGTAGAAAATTTGAATTGCATGTGAATTTTCAATTTTGCATCTAGCATGCATAGCCCAATCTCCTAATTCATACAAAAACTTTTAAGAACTAGAAAAAAATGAAGCCATGACAACAGGAACTGAAAAAGAAATAACTTTCTTTGCAGCACTTCCTTAACTTTATAAGTTCAATTCCAAACACTAAAAAATCTTTCATAATGCTCCTTCCCAATAACACCAACCAAGAAGAAAAAGTGACCTTCCAAAGAGAGGCTTTGTATGGGCCATCTAACACTAATGTGGCCAAGTATATTTTTGCCAACTGCCAGGTAATTTACCCTAAATATTAAATGTTTTGAAGAAGGATTGAGTCAGTCCCACGTTCAGGACTGTTAATTTCATAGATGCCACAAACAAATGCTTCTCAAACCTTCTACTGAAAGAGCAGCCAAAGTCCGCAATAAGGCAGTAATTGCATGTGCACCATATTACCATAGAATCAAAATGGGCAGCTGCTTCTTCTAGCAAATTTTCCTACTAGTGCACATAATAATGACGATCATTTATAAAAGTTTTCTTCGATATGTCTGCTTAATTATTTGCCTTCATAATGAAAGCACGGAACCAACTTAAGAGATTGACCTCAGATGTTAATGTCAGTTAAAATATTATGCTAAATATTCTATCATTTACATCCTGCAAAAACTTCCTTTGAACGGTTTCCATATCATAATATGAAGACAAGAAAGTATAAATTGAAAACTTATATTCAATTAATATTACCCCTCCGTCCCAAAATATTAGCCCCTTTTGGGGAATTTAACTTTTTTTTGTAGTACAATTATTACATTTCAAAAATATTAACTTTCCAAAACTGCCCCTTCGTAGTACAAGTATTACACGTCAAATAATGCTAATGAATTTAAAAGAAAGGTAAAAAAGGAAATTCATTTTATTTTAGTTATTGATTTTTGAAAAAAGACTAATATTTTGAGATAGTGAAAAATAGAATAAGGGACTAATATTTTGGGGCGGAGGGAGTAACAAGAAATAATTACAATTCTTTGAAATAGAGACGTACTGATATCTCTAAAATACCTGAAAAGAAAGCTAGGGAAGATTGGCAAGACCAAACATGAAACAATAGTACAATGAGAATGAGCAGCATCCACAAGATGCCCCCCACAAGAACCAAACGAATAAAAGCCTTCTTCCAAAGAATCTTCAATGGGTAATCTTGGGACAACTTCACTGGAGAAAAGAACCCACCTTCAGCATCTGCATCCACCACCCACAAAATTTTACCCACATTTTGTGCCCTTCATAGATCCAGGAAATATCTATATATATAATATACAAACATATTGTGTGTGTATAAATGACTTGCCTTTAGTTTGCCGGTGTTGATTATGATGTTCTGATCTCCGGCTTGCCCGTAAAGAAACGGAGCGTTGGAAGTCTCTATCCATATTCAATGACTTTGGCTACTCATAATAACAAACGAAATCCTACAAAAGGAAAGAAATCAAACAATGATCATTTTTTCAATATGAAATCAAACAAGGTTCAATCTTTCTTGAAATAAAAATGTCTTTAAAAAGCAATTAAAATATAGTATTAACAAGATCAGACAATACAGTCCTTACAATCTATTGAAACATACAAATTACCAAGTAGTTCAGTGATGGCTTACATTTAGAAACTCTGCAAACTTTCTTGCAAAGTGTTTAAATGTATTATACATATATATATACACTATAAAGTGTGCAAAGGCACGGCAAGTGCAATGAAATCTCAGGAATAAGAATACTACAAACAAACCACCACCCGTGTGAAGCAATGATATTAACCCATTTGTTTCACATTTTGACAATGAATACTATGTAAAACTTTGGAGAGTAACGCTCCGTTTGTTTGGGCAGATTTTTTTTGTCTTTTCATATTTTATGGCATTTAGTACAATAGAAAACGAAAGTTAACGGAAAACATTTTTCATAGTCAACCAAAAATAAGACCAAGACCATTTAGGAGAGAAATATTTTCCACTCTTAAAGAGTTGGAAACAAAACAAAAATCTTACCAACCACATTACCACCGCCACTCTCACCTCCACCACCACACAGCCTATCACCACGGCCACCATCAACGTTGCCATCACCGCCACCGCCACCCTTCACCTTCATCCCACCACCACCAAACATATCTAGAAAAAGCTTTCTGGTGAAAATATTTTCCATTAGAAAATGTTTTTCGCGCAAACAAACTATGCGTAAGTAAAACATTTTGGTGCCCGTTGCATCAATGGCGTCTTCAAATGCAACGAATTTCCACAACAAAAAAATTCAACACAGATCCATCAAATTGTAATCGTAATCAGTTTTTAAGTTTCAATTTCTTTGAAATTGTTAAATTACAGAACCAAACACACAACGCGAATTAAGCTGCAAACAAACAAACAGAGGGAAAAAAAAAATGAAGAGATAATCTGAAAGAGAAAACATATACAGATCTCGTACCTGACAAACGGTGATTTGTGGAATTCAATTCAGCTCCGTTCTCAAACAAGAAAGCAACAGCCTATAATCGACACAGAAACACATACACGAAAAATTACACGCATATATGTATATATACATGATAATGTATCAATTAATATATATAAGAATGAGAATTTGAAGCAATCTGTTCTTGAATCTGATGATTGAGAGAGAAAGTGGAAGACAGGTAAACGAAAGCGAACAGTCCAATTCCAAGAAACCAAAATGTGGTTTTCACGGTTGAAACGACGTCGTGGACATCGCTGTGAGTGGGGAGCATCTATTTACAAACATCAAATACACCCATTGCACATCTTTCTCACTACACACGCCAAAAAATTAATTCCTAATTAGTTTAGAGTGCTACTATTAGTACCTATCAAAATTCTTTAAACCCCTCATTTCTTTAGACCCCAACCCTAAACTCTAAATTTTAATAATATTTTTTTGGACACCCCACTTATTACCAAATCTACCCATATTCATAATATTTTTCACAATGAAATGCACACCCGCCTAATTTTTCATCCCTCTCCTTCCCTGACTCACTCAATCTTCAGAGTTTGGAGCTTTGGTCTAGTATAGAATTCTTGGACCCCAACCCTCCATCACTCTCATCGCCATCTCAACCATCAACAGAGCATTCCGACGACTCTCATCTTCTCTGAACGCTCTCTGTATCGCCGAATCAGTAACCTCTCTCATTCTCTTATCATCATCTTCTTCGTTACTTTTTGTATCTTCGTCATCGCTGAGATCGATCAAAGATACTCCAATTTCTACGGGATTTGCATAACCATTTGCAAGATAAGGAAAAACAGAATCATCGTCTAAATCGCCATCAGAATTCTGAATGTAGCACAAAACAATTTGTTCACCACTGTGTAGCCGAAAAAATGTATTTTGTTCAGAACTTTTTTGTCGAACAATAATGATCATGTCAGCACTGTATGTCCGAACAAAATTCGTTCATCACTGTGTAACTTGAATCCATTCCAATTCACAACTTAAAATAACATGAATTAAATCCATTCAAAACACATAACTTAAATCCATTCAAATTCACTCTTTTCCATTCTAAGTTAGTTTGACAAAGAAAATTACATAACTGACTATCTGCATTAATGTTCGGAACCTATGTATTGAACGAAAGGATTATGTTTAGTACTGTATTACCGAACATAATTCTAACAGTCAGCAAACCAGTACTGAATAGCTCGAACGAAACAAAAACTACTGAAAACGACCGAGAATGTTAATACAAGACAGATAAACTTATCAATGGAACACCGCTCTCACTAGAATTGTTGTCATCGTCCTCCATTGCTTTACACAGTGAAATAAGTGATGAAGTATACGTTATACTTGAAGCAAAACTTTCAAGTTCAATAGCATTGATGATGGTGATGAAGATGACACATTCAGGATTTAAGATTATTTGAAAAATAATATATTTAGGGTTTATGTTAGTTGGTTATGAAAAGTAATAGGTTTAGAGTTTACAAACATGGAATACATATAGTTGGAGTTGGAAGTGGAGGTGGGGGTGGGGGTGGGGGTGGGGGTGAGTGTCCAATATTATAGAGTATTAGTTCTTATTGATAGGTGAGTGTTCCATTTAATAATGTCTTTTAATGTAATTTTACTTTAGGATATAATTGTAATAAAAAAAAATTATAAAATGGGGGGTCCAAAAAATTTTGCCAAGTGCTCATAACAGCACTCTTAGTTTACTCACTGCACATACGGTTCATTCCACATCTACCCTCATACACACACACACACCCCTGACCCCAAACCCAGCTCTCCCAACGGTGCAAATACACCCATTGAAACTGAAGCTACATCTTCAATCCTGAAGCTTACCGTGTTGAAGACATTACCCCATAGCTGAAGTTTACCTTGTTGAAGACATTACCCCATAGTAGAAGCTTCACACAACTTTCATCCCCAAAGCTGCATCCATCAAGACATCCCATTGAAGCATTCCAACACATTTTCAATCCTTATTTTGTATTTAGGTGAGTTTACTTTTCAATCCCCATTCCTATTTAATTTGCAATGTAGAGTTTTGTTTTTATCATTTTGAAAACAAACGAAGGCCCAGGAATGTAAACAAATCGTTCGAAATTGGTTTTCTGAAATTAAGGAATTTGTTCGGAAGTAGGAATCCAGTAGGTTTCTGAATTTTTTTTATTATTTCGGCAGTCAACTTTTGAATATTTTAAATTCGGACAACAATCAACTTTCGAAATCAATTTTTTGTTTCGGTTTTCAACTTCCGAACATTTTTTTTTCTCCCTTCTTTTGTATATTCTTTTTACATTTGTATAGTCATCAAACATATTAATTTTTGCAGATAATATGGATTTTGAATATCAACAATGTGTCCCACCTACTGCTTCAAATAGACGACGTCGTGAATTGGATGTTGACCATGAACGGGGACGGTGGCGTGGGCGAGAACGAGGTCGAGGTCGTGGTCGAGATCGTGATCCAGTTTCGGTAGAATATGATATCCCTAGTGCCAGTCAAAGTCGAAGTCGAAGCCAAAGATGAGTTCAAGGTGATGATATGCCTGACATTGCTATGGATGACGTCTCTTTACCCGATTCTCTTACTGTTCAGGAAGAGTATCTTACTCATGCTTTTCCAGGTGGACTGAATGATCCATCAATACTGCGGAGTTTCAATAATCATGTCGTTGCAGCTATTTGGCACAAGGAGGTAAACATTCCTGAGTATAAGTGAAATTCATTTGTATATGATTTTTTTTTTTTTTTTGTGTATGTGTGTGTTGTATGGTAGTTTCTAATGAGATATCATTTGTGTTATAGGAACGAGAGCCCCTAAAGTGTCATAATCACTCTTCGAAGATCCTTGCATGGCCATGGTGGTCAGTAGACAAAAACACCAAATTCAAAGCCATTATTGAGCAGTCTGGGCTGTCACAATTAGCTCGGTGCACTTATCGGTTCGTCAACAAGCTTCTAACCTCCAGTTTTGTTGAGAGATGGCAACCTGAGACGAACACATTTCACATGACAATTGGTGAGATGACATTGACTTTGGATGATGTTGGCAATATTCTTAGCCTTCCCATTGTAGGCAGATTAGTCAGCGTACCAAATGTGACGGATTATCATGGAGTTACACTACTAGTTTTTGGCTTGGGGATTACTGAACTTGTAGCACATGAAGAGATTTCTACTACTGGTGTTAATTCAGTCAGGCTTGAGTGGTTACGAAGTCAGTTTGTTGGTATCACAGATTCAGACCCCAATGAGGTTATACAGTGCGCTGCTAGAGCTTATTTGTTGTTTCTGTTGGGATGTACACTTTCCAGTGACAAGAGTGGCGGCAAGGTTCCTGTTGTTTACCTTAGCTTATTAATGGATTTGGGATCCATTCGTACTTATGACTGGGGTGCTGCTGCATTAGTATTTTTATACAGGCAATTGGGGTATGCTAGCCGGTCCGGGGTTAAGCAGATGGGTGGTTATATGACTCTTTTGGAGGCATGGATTTATGAGCACTTCCGAGCATTTCGACCTCACCAGAACATGGGCTAAAATGAAGGCATGCCACACGTGTAACATTGGGCATCTAGGAGAAAGGCAGGTTCCTCCATTGATCATTTGAAATCTTTTCTAGCCGGGCTTGACAGTTTGGTAGCGACTGATGTAAGTTTACTCGTCCTGAGATAATTTTAACACTTTCCATTTATCTTACCCTTTATATACTTTAATTTAAAAACACTTTACGTTTACAGGTTATTTAGGATCCATACCACAGTTACAGAGACCGGCATCCATGTAACCCGGTTACGTTCTACCGTGGATGCTTAAAGTGCTTAGACGCGGTCAAACCCTATCATCCAGATAGAGTTCTGAGGCAGTATGGCAGGGTTCAAACCATCCCAGATGCACTGCTAGCTCCCAGTCGTAGTGCTCGAGACAACATATCTGCACGATATACAGTCATGTATAGATACTTGGATAAGATTTGAGAGGCTTAGGATAACCACATGTTATCTGAGCAACGGAGGAGCATACCAGTTCGTCAACCTTAGGAATGTATACCGGGTTACATGGATTGATATAAGAATATCACGCACCTTTATGTTGAGCACACTGATGAACCGCGTGTCCATGACCATCAGGATTTCAGCCAACATGCCGATGTAATATATTATCCTCTTTTATGCATTTGTAACTTACTTTTTATTTTCTAATATGTTCCTTAAAATGTGATATTCCTTTCAAATGCAGCGTATTGCACGTGTACTACAGATTTCACATTCTATTATTGACGTTGGTTATGAGGAGGGGATTTGACATCCTCGTTGACTTTACCAGGCTATCGAGAGTATAATGCATGTCCTTGAAGGTTAACACATTGACAAAGCTGGACCTAGTTCTGCTGGACCTAGTTATACTGGAGGTCACTTTTCATCTCCGACATTGACATATAGTCGTAGGCATACAGCTGATTCGTGACATGTTATTTGTTAGTTGATGAATTTTTAGTGGTGTTTTTTGTAAGCCGATATTGTTGTAATGGTAACAGTGGTTAATATTTTCTTATTAAATGATATTGTTGTAATAATATTTTATTATTAGAATGGAATGGTAACAATGGTCGTTGATTTTGTAAATGATATTTTCTTATTACAATAGAATGGTAACATCAACATCAAAAACACATCCATTAATTTCTTCCATAATTCTAACATTGTCAAATGCATACACGTGTCATGCGACATCAACAACATCAAATGTCTCTCAAGTAGCTACATTATCATGAATAATGTCCTTGAAATGTTGAATGCGATGCACATATGCATCATTCCAGTCGACAGCGCAAGGGTGATGGTATTTTCGCCAATTAGTGGCTATAGGAGGAACTGGATGACCTGACTACAACAAAACCTGCACCAAATATCAATTGAGTTAGTGGTCATACCTCATAACTTCTTGTACATGCACAAATTGATAAGTTTCTGTTATACTTGGACGAAATGATTTCCGTTGACAAACCCAATGGCAATCTCACGTCTATCAAGTTAAGGTACTAGCACTGTTCTAAGAGGTAAGATAAGACATTGCTGTAATGACAAGTGGTATAACACAAGATTGTAGCACGATGCAACAAGATGCCCCATATCTGGCATAGTCATCCAATGTGAGTATCCGAGACTGTCTTCAAAGTATGACAATATGCTTGTCAATTCTTCAAACCTTTCGTAGGACCCATAAAGTGAAATGTATTCCTCTTTCTGTGTGTGCAGCTCACCCAACAAATCGCGCCTAACCTGAGCCCAATCATCTTCTATATGACCAATTGAAGCAGCTATAGCCCTGAAACCACAATTCCCATCTGCAGCTACATCCTTGACAAACTTAATGTATGTTTTCAACCCAGAAAGGAAAACATCAACATATGCACCAGGTTTCACTGTTCTAGTAATGTATACTTTCCCTTTCGCATTCACCTTCTCATTTCCCTTAACAGGTCACTTTTTTCTTAGTTTCCAGAGTACAAGCTAATGTAGTGATTTGAGTGTCCCTAGGTGAGAAGGAATCATGTCCAGATTGCACCAACTCAAATGCACACAGGTCACGACGGGTAAAAACATTAATCTTCTTATGATCCCGAGGACGTGTTTTGGGCTTCACCTCCGGCTCAACAAAAAAAGTGCTTCCCGGATATACAATCTCTTTCAACTTCTTCAAAAGCTCTAACCGCATGGTTCTATCACTTTCATTAAACTTGTTCACAAACAACTCTACTTGTGCATGACAACTCATCTCCGTTTCCTCTTCTTTCTTGCATATGGAGATATGAAGTTGCCTCCACTGTGAGTGTATGGTAGCAAGTGGTATAGGACGATATTGTCTGATATAGTCAGCAATCTCATAGGCACAAGGTAAACCATAAGTGTGGTGAAGGACGCATCCACAAGCTTCCACGTGAATACTAATGGAATTGGCTCTCTTACTCTCTACAAGCAAATACTCCAATGTAGAAATAGACACATTACCCCGTAGCTCCCTGAATTGAGAAGGTTTAAGTTGATGTTGCACAACAGTTAGACTTTTCTCAAATGAAGCCTTGATATCAGTGTGTTGCAACTCAAGCAGACTGTGTATTTTCTCAAATGATGCCTGAAATAAGACCTGACATGAACCCAATTGTCTTTTAAGTTTTGCATGTGCACTCTCAGCCTTGTTCAATTCAATGTAAGTCAAATTAAAATCAAGTACATGGCACTTATTAATAACATATTGAACAAAAGTAATCTTACCGGTTCGTTGTAACATTGCCACAATGCATACACGTGTCTATCCATGCCGTCACAAATTTCCACTTGTAAGGAACCAACCAAGTATCCATAACGTATTTGATTGCATCAGGATAACTACTGAATTCCTTAAGTAATGATTTAAGATGTTCATCGCATTGAATTTCAGAAGATGAATACACTAAAGAGTTCTACTCATGGTTGAACTTCTTCCATTTCTGCTGTGTCTCAAACATTTTCTTGCATTTGGTCAATACATTCTTACTAATATACCAATGACATAATAAATGTCTGTCACTCGGGAATATCTTATGTATGGCATTCATCAAGGCTAGCTCTCTGTCAGTAACAATAATTGTTAGCACAACAAAACCATCCATGACATCACGCAATGTAGCTAACACCTACATAGTTATCGACCCTCTCATACTGTAAGTATGCGAAAGCTACAAAGAAAGTCATTTTAGTTGATGTCACTCCCACAATTTCAAGAAGAAAAAGACGATATCTGTTGGTTTTATATGTTCAATCCATAATTAATATACGCGGGAAAGATCGAAATAAGTCTAAACTGGTAGGATGTGCCCAAAACAAGTCTGTCACAGTCATCGTGGACCCTTCAGACCGATGGCGCTCAATGTAATTATACTTGGCCAATTCACCCAATAAGTGTTGCATCTGTGATCTTCCAGTTCTCTGTACCACCCTGTTTCGATGGCGTACATTGTAAATGGTTTTAAGTGTGCTTACATTGAGGGTATCTCGTTGTTTCAAGGTTACTAGGATTTCTTTTGGCCGAACCATGTTTTTTAACATATCCATTAACAATGCTTTCTCATCCTTTGATAGCCTCTTCGCATATGAATGTCCCTCAAGGTGCTCTGCTGGTGGATGGTTATGCAACCCGCATACTATAGTCAATGTCCATTCATCATGTGTGGTAAACCTGTGAGCCCTCATATCAAAAGGACAACCACACTTCTTCGTACCGGTTATTCTTGATGTATTGTTGCCATCATGTTTTAACTTCTTTGTCGCTTTATATTGGCCGCTTATTTCACAAGCAAGATACATCCTGGGTGTTTTTTTCCCTCCACCATAGTCTGATGTTTTGATTACAATAACCAAACCATTTCTCTTTCCAACTTCACGTACCTAGTTGAGCAATTCATCCTTACTTTTGAATACCTACAAAGTCAAATAAATATTATCAAACATTTATATTTGTTGAGCAATTCGAAACATAATCATTATAATTTTGTAGAGTGAACCTGTTCAGTTGTGAATTGAGTAGTGTAATCCAATACAAAATCCGCGCAAACTTGACTTCCTTTAGTTGACACATATTCCTACATGTTTTGAACAACATTACAATTTTTTAATGGCATTATAAAGATTAATTTGCAATTCGAAACTGTAAATTTGGTATGCAATTTGCAAATTTGGAATATAAAATGAGAAATATTTTTTTTTTACTTCATTCGGAAGTAGTTGTCCGAATTCATTTTAAAATTTCGGAAGTTGAATGTTGTAAAAGTTAACTTATTTCGGACAACAACTTCCGAAATTAAATACTTTTTTCGGACAACAACTTTCGAAATTAAATACTTTTTTTGGACAACAACTTCCGAAAATAAATATTTATTTCGGTAGTAGATTTTCGAACAAAATAATATAATTCGACTCTGGTTATCCGAACGACGCTGGAAAAAAAGAAGAAGAGAAACTCACATTTCTTTCGCTATGTTTCTCACAAACATTTATTTGTTGCTTTTCAGAAGACAAATCCTCCATAACAATGATGAATGAGGAAGAAGCTACGAATGAGGAAGGTTGATGCTTTCCCTTCTAGCTTAATGTATGATGAATCAGTGCATTGAGAAGCTACGAACTTGGAGCTTAATGGAACAAGTTACGAACTTGGAAGAAGCTACGAATGAGTGAATGAGTGCTTTCACTTGTAGCTCAATGGAAAAAGCTGAACTTGGAGCTTCAACGTGAAGTCTGGATGGATGCGTGCATTGAGACGTTTTGAATTGGGTAGATGTTTAAAATAGTAATTACACTTAGGGATAAAATTATAATACAAAAAAAATATCATTAAGTGTGTGTATAGAGGGGGTTTGGTGTGTGTAGATAGAAGCTCCCCTGTGAGTGCCGACAATGTAGCCTGGAAATGACAATTATACCCTTACGCTCTGGATAAACTCTCAGAACTGCCCTTCTTTCTTTTTAGAAAAAAAAGTTTTGGTTGGTTTGAGAAGTATGTTAAAAATTATTTTTTTTTTTAACGTATATAAAGGTAGATAGGTAATGTGATTCAAAAGAAATTAAAAACTAAAAAAAAAATTGATTTATACGCATCTTACCCAAAGTTTAAGGAAAAATATAATGAGTCCCACAATTTTTTTTTATATATAATTATATTACCATGTTTGGTTTCACTTTTTCAATTAATTTTTAAAATTTAATTTTGAGAAGTGATCATTGTTTGGTTGTTCTATTTTCTTGAATTTTGTAAGTTAAATTCGATAATCTCTTCAGAAAGTGCGCTGTTTGGATTTTGGGTCAACACACAATAATCATTCACCAATAAATTTTTTTTTTTTTTGAATAAGTCACATCAAAATATATAGTGAAGAGGAAGAAGTTTGGTTGGATGAGACCTAGTGGTGTTTTGGGAAGTTGGTAAAAAATTAATTTTTAGTTTTTTATCAAATTTTTTAGTTTTTTGAAAAGTGATTTGGGAAGTTGGTAAAAAGTTGACTTTTTATTTTTTAATTTAATATTTATTTGTAGTGTCAAAATCAAATTAAAATGACCAAAATACCCTTACCCAACATAAGAAACTTTTTTTTTTTTCATAGGTCATAATTTGTAATTTTATACTTGCGTTTTTGGCACTTTCCTGTTAGATAATGTCTCAATGGGACCACATAATTAAATGTGGTGTTATCATTTATAAGAAGTCTACAATTTAAGTGATTCAATTTAGTTAATAGGCTTAAGGGTATATGTGTTATGGACCTAATGTGTAGATACTAGTTGTATAATTTCTATTTCTATGAGGGGCAGAAATAGAAATTAAAACATATTGGTTAAAGTTGGTTTTCATTCCTTTTGAACTTCCACAACCTTTCAGTTTTGAAAACCAATAAATAGAAATTAAAACCAATAATAGTTAAAGTTGGTTTTCATTCATTTTGAACTTCCACAACCTTTCAATTTTGAAAACCAATTACAACCTTTAAAAGGTTATGGTCTCTATTCCTTCCCAGGTGAAAAAAATAAGAACACTGCCATTTTTCCTAAATCCTCTAAAGGAGAAACATAAGGCACCAAAGGGGAAAGGATTAGAAGGCAATAACATAATCAATAACAAATAGTTCATTGATAATCACGCTTCCGTTTAACCGTTCATCAATGCATTCAGGTATGTTATTTTGTCTTGATTTCTTGATAATACACATGGTAAATGATCCAAAGTGTAAGGTTTATGTTCTGAAATTTATGTTAACAATTGGTATCAGAGCATACATATCATGTGTCTTATTAGAATTGATATGCTTTATTCATTCTATTTAGTTTCCTGGAATCAGATTCTGAATTTTCTTATGGATGTAAATTCTGTTTTTTCCTGTTTTGTTCTGTGAAAATGGCAATCTGTCTTCTGGAATTGTAAAATGATTCGGTGGGCAGTTTTTTTTTTCCTCTCAAATGGATGAACATCATGTATTTATATATATATAGATATATCTTGCGATTTGATCGGTTTAATTTTGAACATCATAAAAAAAAAAACTATTTGTTTTTGGACCCGTCAATTCTATTTATATATGTATATATATAATTGGAATTGCTGCAGATTATATAACATATACGGAGTCACAAATTTAGAAATCTTTAAATTTAATGTAATTTCATACAACGTCTACAGAAATTTAATTTTCTAACATTCTCAATATAAGTCAATTCAAACAAGATGTCACAAAAGTGATCTCTCTTGTCTAGATTGTTTTATATGGAATGTTTTGAAGTTCATGTCTGTGTATCTCATGCGGGTATTTATCGGTCCAAAGACATGATTAAGACTTGGCAGAATTACACACACATTTTGTGGTGATAAACATGTGCCAATTGTCAAGAAAACCTAATGTGAATAAAAATCCATCAAAAGATAGATTTGTTATTTGACATAACTTATTGTCAATGTTTGATCATTACAACAAGAATACCACTTACAGTTAATATCACTACCCAAAGGCTTGGTATTAATGTTGTGCTAGGTATCTTGAGATGTTGTCATTAAATTAATTTATTTAGAGATTATCTGTTTGGTAACTTAATGTGACTACTTCAATCTCTGCCAACATGAACAATGTTCTAATATTAAATGGAACAAACTTTAAGGACTGGAAAGAGAACATATTGATTGTTCTCGGCTGCATGGACATAGACTTGGCATTAAGGATGCCAAAACCGAATGCTCTCACTGCACAAAGTACTCCTGAGGAAACTGTGTACTTTGAAAAGTGGGATCGTTCTAACAGGCTAAGTCTTATGATCATGAAGCGTGGGATTCCAGAAGTTTTTCGGGGTGCAATAACAGAGGATGCTACCGTTGCCGGTGAATTTCTGAAAAGCGTTTTGCTAAAAACGATAAGGCTGAAACAAGCACGCTTTTAGCAAGCTTGATTTCAATAAAGTATAAAGGCAAGGGTAATGTTCGCGAGTACATCATGGAAATGTCTCATCTTGCTTCAAAACTTAAGGCACTAAAGCTCGACAAAATTAAAGCATATTGATATCAAGTTCCTAGTTGTAAAAGAAAGAGTGCAGAGTGGACAAATTTCCATAGAGCACATTGGGACAAACTCCATGATAGCGGATCCACTTACGAAGGGACTACCACCCAAGGTCTTTCATGAGTACACTGCTCAGATGGGTGTTGTTCTATTTGAGAACATTCTGGTTTAGTGGGAGTTTGTATTTATATTACTGCTGTATGTCAGCCTTGGGTTTTATCTATGTAATTAGATTAATTTCTGCAGAAATGAAATATTCAGTTTATTACGCTCTGTTACGTATTGTGAAGTATTGATCTCAATGAAGTTAAGTAGGATCAGTTGGAAATAGGCATGTATGAATCACATCACATGTAATTTCCATGCTACGTATCCATGATTGATCTATGTCATTTAGCTGTATTAGTATATGTGACCATTGGTGGGTCGAGTTACGATTGATGTAACGAAGACCGCTTTGATCCTATATTAATATAGTTAATGGACAAGATTGTTTGGATACCCTCAAGTTATGATAACAAATTTCTGAGCTCACTAAAGTTAAGCACATTTTTCATGATACATATGTGGTCCAGTGGGAGATTGTTAGATAATGTCTCAATGGGACCACATAATTAAATGTGGTGTTATCATTTATAAGAAGTCTACAATTTAAGTGATTCAATTTAGTTAATAGGCTTAAGGGTATATGTGTTATGGATCTAATGTGTAGATACTAGTTGTATAATTTCTATTTCTATGAGGGGCAGAAATAGAAATTAAAACATATTGGTTAAAGTTGGTTTTCATTCCTTTTGAACTTCCACAACCTTTCAGTTTTGAAAACCAATAAATAGAAATTAAAACCAATAATGGTTAAAGTTGGTTTTCATTCCTTTTGAACTTCCACAACCTTTCAGTTTTGAAAACCAATTACAACCTTTAAAAGGTTATGGTCCCTATTCCTTCCCAGGTGAAAAAAACAAGAACACTGCCATTTTTCCTAAATCCTCTCAAGGAGAAACATAAGGCACCAAAGGGGAAAGGATTAGAAGGCAATAACATAATCAATAACAAAGAGTTCATTGATAATCACGCTTCCGTTTAACCGTTCATCAATGGATTCAGGTATGTCATTTTGTCTTGATTTCTTGATAATACACATGGTAAATGATCCAAAGTGTAAGGTTTATGTTCTGAAATTTATGTTGACATTCCCAACCCACATTTGTAACGTTTTTGGCACTTGTATTTTTAAATATTTTATCCAAAAATATAACTTTTTATTTTGTTCTCAAAATGACACGCAATAAACAAAGCAATAGAGAATTGCTTGATGCAAGTATAGGCGCCTATTCAACAATTTAATCACTTTTGAGAAGACATAACATTTTTTCCAAAATTGGATTTTTTATTTTTATTTTTTGACTTTACCAAACAAAAACTCAAAATTTTTCTAAAAATTGAGCTCAAAAAGTGGCACCAAACATGGTGATTGATTTTTCTATTTGTAAGGTTTAACTAATTTGAACTAATGTAAATATTGAAATAAATAAAAATAAATATACATTTTAGTAGATAAGAGGCGCTAATGTCAGTTTTTATTCATACAACTAACAATTATTTATAAACATTTTATCCATATATATATGGAAAATGCTATAAATTTCAAATAATCTACTAAATATTTTACCAAATCTCTCACATGGGTGTGAGACCCACATAATACCAAATCTCTCACACGAACCCACATGTGTGTGGGTCTCACACCCATGGGAGATTTAGTAAAACATTTGATAGATTATTTGAGATCTCTAGCATTACTCTCTCTATATAAATATTAAGAGAATTTATAATTCTTCACATTTTTCTTCAATTAAATTTAAATTTGATAAAAAAACATTTAAAAATAATTTTAAATTTGATAAAATAAATTTGTTTATCAAATTTAAATTTGATAAAAATTAGAAACAAAAAAAAAAAAAAATTCTTTATATTTTATGAAAAAAAATTGAGTTAAGAGATATTTAAAAAAAAAAATTCAAAAAATTCAAATCAAAATTTGTATTTAAATTAACAAATATAAGTTGATAGATTTGGAATACCCTCACCATTTTTAGTTCCCCCAAATCCATCAACCAAAGGCATCTTAAGAAAAAATAAAAAATAAAAAAATAAAGAAATAGGCAGGCGATTTGGGCATCGGGTGGGGTGGGTAGTGCGGTAGAACGGTTATATCAGTTAGCTTAGCTTTGCTTTGCTCTCTGAGTCGTGCTCCTAGGGTTTTAATACGCGGACTTGAAGAAAACTGCCTTGTGATTGAAGTCTAATCCGCACTCAACTCGCCCGTTCGGCGGAACAGACTTTGAGTTTTAGAGGTATGTATGGATTCAAATTTTCATGCTTTTTACAGATTTTGATTATTTAGTCAATTCAATCCAACGCCTTCAATTTCTGATACGATTTAGGGGAAATTTTAGGATTTTCAATTTTGGGTTATGGGTTTTCAAATTCGTAGGAATACTGGTGCCTTTGTTGTTAGTACTGAAAAGAATGGCGACTCTATTGAACTACACTAGCGTAAACACAGAACATAGCCTGATGATTTTACCCAATTGCCTTATAACCCCATTGCCTCATATATGCATTAGAGAGAGGTACGCAGTGACCTACAGTTGAGTTATCAAATCAATCCCAACAAGATGAGCCCTCGGAAATAAAGGCTATTTCCCTATACATATTGTTATCCAGACTAATAAAATATATATTGTTACATACATTAAAAAATGAAGAAAGATTACTGGATTCCCCAAAATCCCACCAACCAGAGAAAATTATAAGTTAAATAGATGGAAGACCAATGGAATAAGCATAGTGCTATTTGTGCTCCCTGTAAGTTATATGTAGATGGGTCAAGTGTAAATCAATCTATAGACTTTTCTACTTCCTTTATAGTTCACAAATCTGGAAAATAAACCCAACCCAAGATCCCTAAAGAAAATGAACAAAAAAAAGTAAAGAGAAGTATCATAAGGATTTACTTGAGAAGTATTTAGATCTACAATGAAGATGAATACAATGAAGAGCCACATGATTAGAACATGCTGGCTCCTCTATTACCCTAAAAAAATGGAACACAACCCACCAACCATACCCACTCCTTCCCTAACTTCCATTAAAGTGTTCTTGTTTTGCTGATCTGGGTAATTGGGTCCCCATTTGTGTCCTTTTTTCAGTTGCTTGATTGGTACCATTCTTTGTTTGGTTTCCGAGAAAATGACTTGGATTTGAGAAAAATCAGAGGCACAAAACCAAGTTTCTTACAGTCATATTAATTGAAGATGAAGATCCCCCAGTACCCTTAATAATCGAGTTGGTACCAGTTAAGCACTGATTTAAGAACAAACAAAAAAAACCCAGAAAAACACTTGAAACTAGAATTTCTTTTAGTACTAGTAGTGGGGTTGGAACTTGAATTGTCTGGCAATGTAGAGGAGGGCTTATCCGCCATTAATGCAACTAATTTTGTCAGTTACAAAAAAAGAATCGATTAATATACTGTGAATACACATACATATATATACAACTCGTATTCTGGTCCGCCATTGGAGAGACTCTGAAGCTCAAAGTAAAAAGAGTGAGGGAGAGAATAGGGAGTGAGTGTGATAAGTGTGTTAATATATACAATTCATAGTGTGGTTAATATATACATGTACAAAGATTACAATTGTATAACCTTTGTATGTAAGATCACAGAAATTAAACACAACCATCGAATAAAGCATTGGAAACTACTTTGATAAAACAAATCCCAAGGTTATATAGTTGTCATGGCTAAATAATCAATACAAAATAAGGAACAAGATTTGCCCATGGTTGAACCGGAATCAACCATTATTGATGAGAACTTCATGAATCTGCCTTGAAAGTTTATCTTCTCTACCTTTTTAGCCGTTCTCTATGGTTGAAGCGCCCTTTTTTTCCTCTTTCTTTTGAGTTTGGAAACCATATATATAGTCTCCAGCACATTCAGGTCACTTAAAAGCATGAAGCATGCTTTTGGAGGTAGATCTGCACGTGCGGTGCCCAGCCTCTGCTCGAGCGGATTTGCAATATTTGTTCAAGTGGGTCTTCATAAACTCCCATTTCTTGAATTGCAGTGCCGTAATTAGCAGCGAGAGATATGGATGATGCAGTTGATCATTATGTTATCCTGGGGCTACCATCGGGTGAAGAAGGGGCTAAGCTTTCGGAGAAAGACATTACAAAAGCATATAGAAAAATGGCATTGGAATTACACCCTGACAAGAGGCCTGATGATCAGAATGCACATGCTAACATCCAGAAGCTCAATGCATCATATGCGATTCTCAAGGATGAGAAAGCTAGGAAGTTGTTTGATGATCTCCTCCGAGTCAAACATAAGAAGGTTCGCCACCAATCACAACAGGATCCCAAGCGTAGGAAGATGATGTCTGATCTTGAAAAAAGAGAACGGGATGCTTTTGCTCCCGATTTGGAAGCAAAAGCTCGACAAGAAGAAGAGAGAATTGTTAGGAAATTTAATGAAGAGGTTGCTAGAATTCGGGCAACCTTTGCCAATAAAGTTGCATCAGCGACCCCAACCCCAAGGAAGGAGACGGCTGTAAGAGGAATGGAGGGTACAAATGGTGGTGGGAGTGGGTTGGACAAGGAGAAGGTTCTTAAGGTATCGTGGGAGAAGATTGGTGAGGATTATAGTGCTCAAAAACTCAGGGAGTTGTTTGAGAAGTTTGGTGAAGTCGAAGATATTGTAATCAAGAATTCCAAGAAGAAAGGTTCTGCACTTATTATGATGGCATCTAAAGATGCAGCAGTAAGTTTGTTATAAGCTTGTTACATCTTTTGACTGCTGCTTGCAGTGGTACTCCGGATGTTGTTTTACTGTTTACACAAAATTGTTTTATTTTGCAGGTTGCTGCTATTGGAAGTGTGTTTGGGGATCTCTCAAATCCTTTGCTCGTCGTGCCTCTTGAACTAGCCAAAACTACTTTTCCAAGCACCCAAAGAAGTGTTGAACCTGATGATCCAAAGACAAGTAATCTTGTTGGCATTGGACACCAGGTGTTTGAAGATTCAGTGTTGAGTAAACTCCGAAAGGTTTGGATATGTTTAAAGAAGTATTTTCAATTCTTTTTCCACCTTAATGAATTTTGTTTTTTCCTTTAGTCGATTGCTTCGTGAATAGTTGGAACATGAGCTAAAAGTTTATTTCAGTTAAATATTTATTTGTTTTTTCTCCTTCTTCGAAAAATTGGGACATGAAATTATATTTTTGTACTGAATGATAATACACTAGAAAGTACATAATTACCTTAATCTTAACTGTGGATATGACACTTGAACAGAATCAACGAAAGAAATGGATCGTATATGCCAACCTCAAGTAATTGGGATCTTGTTGAGTTGAGTCAAGTTAAGCATTTTGGGTGATACATTATTCACATCTTGGGTTTCAGCCATTAATCTTAGTTGTTAGTATCTTACGATTAAGATGCACCATTACTTCTAAGAAGGTGGTGTGTGCGTGTTGGACATTGGCACTCATCCGACAATGAACACTTCCTGATATGTGTCAGATACTCATCCAATATGTCCTTTTATTTAGGGCACTTAGGGTAACATGTGTCACATAAAACTAATTATAAGTTTGAACTAAATAACTTAAGATACAATGATAAAAGAAAAACAATGTAGATCTATTGGAATTAGTGTTATGTCGTGCATTTTTTTAAAATTGTTGTGATGGCGTGTCTGTGTCCATCATTAATGTATCTTATGATACATATACAATAAACAATATGTGATACAACTGATATGCTCACACTTTGATTTTTTTAAAACTGAAGCAAAACGAACTTGCTAAATAGAATATCATTATAGTACAGCAGTACATTGAATTTAAAAGTAAACATTTACTTTTCTTTTTTTGGCCTTCAAAGTTGGGAATATTTCTTTTGGTATGTGTGCTGCAATCCATTGTACTTAAATTCTGATGCAAAATTTGTATTTTGTATTGAAGTGAACCATATTTTATATATACAGGCTACATATATGAATTTTAGCCTGAACTTTTGTCACGATATATGGCAACACATTATTGTGTTTCAAATATGCATTGTGCATCTTTATTGTTCTAGTCCAAGTTTGCATTCTATTCTAGATAATGGGCCAAGTTGGTTGGTTTCATTTTCGTTTATTTTCTCTTATTCTAATTATTATTCTTTCTTCTGAGCAAGCTGCAGAGGAGCCAAAAGGAATGAGAGAAACTTTTAACATACCATTTAAAATGCAGCACGTGACTTCGAATCTTCCTGGTTTGGAGAAGAGGTAATAATGAAAAGTATTCTATTCATGTCCATACTTCAATTTCATTATAGTTTCTCTTAAACTTGCCTTCAACCATATTTGAGATTGTGAGGCAAGCACACTTTGGGTTGCACCTGAACTGGGCACTATATTCCCTTGTGATGGGTAATAAAATCTTGGATCATTTTAATTTTTTCAGCCCTTTTATTTTCAAAGCTGTGTGGAATTATATACAGTATCTTGATAGTCTAACATAATTTATTCTTGAAATGCAGACTATTGTGTCTATTGTCTTTCTGGAGCCCATATTTTCAGCAGGACCCGTTGTAGCTTCGATTGTGGGAGAGCATGCCTTTGTAACTTGCCTTCTGATTTGGTGTATTTCTACCTGTAAAACCAATAATTAGTGTTAGATGTGAACTTTGTCATGCTTAGCAACCCTTCAAACTAATGAGGGGAAAAGGATTATCATAAACTTCAAACTTCTATTTGAATTTTTCCAGCACACTAGATTTTTTAGGTAAAACTCAGAGTTTGCTTCTTGAAATATAAGCGCTGAAGTAGAAGAAATATTTGAATCGTGTATGTAGCCATGTATAATGTGGTAATGTTTCAATTGAGATGATTTTTTACTTGGCAAAATCCAAGTTCTTGTTCCCTTCTATAACGCTCGTTTGATGATTTTCTCATATTCTGTGTTGAAGGCATGCTAATAATGAAATATTGGAATTTGTTGATTGATTAGGGTTTCATTTTAAAAAAAGGAATATAAAGTGCTTATGTGGGTAGTATCTCTGTTCATTATTTAAAGGGTAGACGAGAAGCTATTGAGTTGCAAATGTAGGACTTCTTATTTGATGGTATTTTGGAAGGGAATGGCTATATTTGTATCGAATCCACATGCATTGCAAATGGTCTTTGTCACCTAAAAGATGTGATAGCTCATTTTTCTTCTCCATTTTTAGCTTTGTCATGGTTTGCTATCATATTGGGGAGATTGGATTCATAAAGTAATTTGATTGGCACTTTTAGCTACAGATAGATGACATCTGGGCAAGGAGAGAGAAATTATCAATTGGGTATGGTCAAGGAGAGAAGGAAATTATCAATTGGGTAAGCAAAATAGTAAATTGACATTCCTTTTTAAACTGCATCAATTGCATTTGGCATTTATGTACTTGAAAGGGTAAAGTGTATTTTAAAATATTGGGTAATAATAGGGATATCAAGTTTTTTACTAAATAAATAACCAAATATTTGGGGTTTGTAATTTTATGGACTCTACATCCATGTGAGATATTTAGTTACTAGTGTATGCCCGTGCCTAAAGGCACGGTGTAAATAATATTGAGATCGAAATATATTTATAATATATATACGTATCATGTTAAAACATGTGAAGGCTGTAACATTTTTTCTTCTTAAAGAACTTTTAATAATTTTGCTTGTACCATACCCTTTACAGAATTCAATTAAAAATAACAACTCTCCCTAGTCTTAATGCAAATTAAGAAATAAACATATAAAATTTATAATGTTCACTAAAATTAAAATGGTAAACTAATGTTCTGCAATTATAATAAAATAAAATTAACCAAACAATGCACACCAGCTAATATTCTACAATTCTACAAAATTAAAATTAGATGCCAAACAATGCATGCTAGTGCTCTGCGATTCTAAAATAATTTAATTAAAACAAAACAACAAACAATGCACACCAACCAATCATCTGTAATTTAAAACCAAACAACAAACAACAAAATGCACACCGGTGCTTTCCAAATATGAACGTAAGTTCAAATAGTCATGTGGGGGTGTATTCATTCTGAAGGCCAACCTCCACTAAAGCCTTGTAAATGGTCTCATACATCATTTGCATTGTTTTGTTCTGTACAATAAATGAGAGATTATTTCAAAATCAAAAATTGATCCTTCTGAAGTATATACACTGATGGGCAGATTAATAGAATTTTTTGATTTCCCATATTAATCTAATGAAAAAAAAGGCAACAAAGTTATCCATCTCTGAAGCTGCCTTTAAAATGCAGAAGCACAATGCTATGCATTGAAGTCATAATTGGTTCCTACTTGCCAAAATAAAATCCTTTGTGTAGCAGCACCTGTTGGATTGCCTTCTGGCCACATCAGAATAACAATATAAGCAGCAAACCTCTCACGTGCTCTGATTTTCTCAGCAATTTTAAGTGCAATTTCCATGGGAATCAAATTGTTCGCACCTACAGTAAGAAAATATGCTCACAATAAGTATTCAGTAAAGGAATTTCAGGCATAAAAGCTTAGGAAAGCATTTATTTATTGTCATATCAAAGGTCACTTCACTCTCAACTAAAACACGATCTAGCAAATCAAAAGAACTACCTAATCTTATTAAACCGTCTACCATAAGTAAAGACACAGAAAAAATCCTCAACCAGTCTCCTTGTTTGCTACAACCAAGCAAGTTTCACTACCATCACATTGAAAGCTTATGCTGTTAGAGAAAGGAGTAACTGCATCAAGATGTATGGGTAACTTCATTATATGTATCCTTAACACTCCCACTCACATGTGACCATACTCTCATTCATTAACAGATAGAACACCAGTTATCCCAAAAGCTTAAATTGTCAATAGATGAGCCCAATAATGTACGTTAACACTCAATAAATAGTGTTGAAAAAAAAGAAGCATAGTAACATATCCTCCTCCCATGGCATCCCAATCAGCCTTTTTTCTTTCATTCTTAGCTAAAACAGTAAAGCCCCAATGCAAGGGCAATTGAACCCACAATTTTTAAAAAAATATGAAGTTATCACCCCAATTAATTATTGAATAGGTCCTTAGAAAATCAATATTCTGTAAGTCACTATTGAACCTCACCTCTGAAATTCATTAGACATTCCACCATAATCTACTCCATATCCACCTTGATAAATGAGAGCTTGCTCTGCAAAAATTGGCTCATAGTTTAGCATCCAAAATAATATGCTATAGTCTAGTACTTGCAGGGAAGCAATTAATGAAGTTATGTTGCCATATTAGCGTTCAGTACATCACAATGTGTTCTAAACAGAAACATGTATTGAAACTATATAAAGCTGGCCTTTTTAAATTAAGCAGTGAATCTAATTAATTCAAATCGAATAGTCCATATAAATAAAACCCAGTAGCCTAATCAACTATACACTGCCCATAATCACTTCAAGCAATTGTCTATATGCCTAAACACTTCATTCGTGACTCCATTGTTTTACTAATCCTTGGTGAATGTAGCTCAAGAAAACAAATAATTTAAAACACCTCTAATAGGTCAGATTTGTAGATTGCTGCCAATTTGTTTTCTTTAGTTTTTTCTTGATTTTGATTAAAATTTAGCAGAGTGATGCTACATTATTGAGAGATTTAACTCACATGTGAGTTGCAAAATTCCTTTCTAATCCCCCTGTTTTTTCATTTCTTTTCTTTTCTTTTGCTAGGCTAAGAAAATGCAAATTCAGGGAGGCCAAAGCTAACAGTAAATATCATATCTCTGGCAATGTTAAACATAGGGATGAGATCAAAATCCAATTTGAACCATAAAACTTCCTCAACCAGTGATTTAGTAGAAACACCAAATTCAACACTTGAATCGAACATGTTTCACTGTTTAGTGAATCCTACCAAACACAACTTTCCTTTCCTAAAATGCAGCAACAAAATTCACAAATTCTGAACCACAAAACACCACCCAAAATATTTAAAAGCAAAAAATATCAAAACTTTCTTCTGGGTATTGTAGTAACCAATTGTTAAAACAAAACCCTCTGCTGGGTTGCTGAGATTTCAATGTAACATTAATCTGTACTGTTTCTGTGATTGTTCATATCTATATATATGCCAAAAGTGACTTCAACTATCTAGTTTTGAGATAATCATTAACCATGCTCAAGTCCACCAGGTATTCTTAAATTGCATCAATTTTTTCACACCATAATATCTAATATTGCATAACATAAACAAAAATGCCAGATAAAACTTTTTTAAGTTTTGGTTGGGTAGTCTTCGGTCTATAGAAGATTCTATCATTTGTCATTTTAGAAAAAGAAATATAAACATCATGATTTTTGCATGTGAGGGAATAGTTCCTTACCTATGTCTTTATGGGAGCTCCAATTGTATGAAGACCCTATGATATATTGATTTACAATATAGATGAAATGCTGAGCAGCGCCAATAGCCTTTACATATGCATGGCTACTAATAGAATTTTTATTTTATTTTTTTAAAAATTATAGAAAAAAAAGAAGCAAAAAATCATATGCATAAGGTAACCATTCCCTTTGGAATTATACCACCGGGATTTTTATTAACCCAAGAAAGACAAATTTAGTGATGTACTAAATTTGTTGTTAAAGTGGCAGATAACATCAAATTTTATTGCTAAAAATATAATTGAAACTACAAATATCTTCTGTTTATTCTCTACTACAAAAGTTTCTCTTTCTTTCTCCGATTCAAATCTTAGGAAAGTAAATGCAACATATCAGCCTATACCCATTTTTTATATAATAGGGATATGAAAACAGAACAGATAATTTCATGAAGCAAAATACCCATGAATGGCACCTTAAATTTCACAAAAACATCAAAACAAACAAAACCCAGTAGAAATTATAACCCGATAGATATATATGAAATAAGAGGAGGTGAAATATGGGGTTTCATGAAACTAAGAAGAAAACAATTTATACACTGGACTATACATGAACCTGCTAAATGACACATAATATACTGTTAATAAATTCAATATAACTGCATCCATTAACAGCTAATGAAAGTTAAGTAAACATAAAGGATAACCTGATAATCAATAAAGAAAGAAAGAAAACAAATAAATAAAGAAAAGAATAGGTTCAGCTCTTGTACAAAATAAGGGATGATTTTCACCCAACGAAACTAAAATATATTGAGTTGAGTCACAGGGGTAAAGGGAAGAAAAAAAAATTGACTTTAACCCATCCAATCAAAATTTTAATTTATTATAATCATATTTGTTTGTCACCAGCCAGTGCCTAAAGGCACGGTGTAAATAATAATCTAGCGTATACCCATACCTAAAGGCACGGTGTAAATAATATTAAGATTAAAATGCAGTTATAAAAATATATTTAACAGACTGTATTCTACAATTCCAAACAAATCAAATATAAAAAAAATTAAATATCAAATAATGCACATCAGCCAGTGCTCTGCAATTTAAAAGAAATTAAAACTAAAATGCACACCAGTTAGTGCTATTGCTGCCAATCAAATTGGTATCTTATATATATACATATATGCATATATCTAATTGAAACAGGCCTAACTAAAGTTTTCATAATTGGTATCTTATATATATACATATATACCTGTGGGATTGCAAGGCTTGCAATGGTGAGACCAGAGATGACATCAGACCTTAGAAGATTTAGACTATAATTGGGTCCCCACTGAAAAACAGGGAAGAAAAATTGAAGACCCAAAAGCAATTTTTGACAGCATGCTTGGTTCTTGAACCTGTGAAGAGGATCATCTTGGAAGAAAATCTCAAACAGTCTGTCTCTGAGTTTCTCAAGGGAGGTTTTGTGGGGTGGCAAGCATACTGTGCAATTCCCAAAGATGATATGAATAAAATTTATTGATACAAAGAAATTTTGTTTGATAAAATTTGATATGTGCAGATTTTATTTTATAACATATCAAATGTTGATCAGAAATGATGATAAACAGAAATGAACCCAAGTCAAGGATTTCAAAGCAAACTCAATATGTTCGCAATTAGAATCTCACCTAAAAACTTTCTGCTTTCTTCGCAAGCCTTTCAAGCCAAAATCTGAAATTTCAAGCAGAAACTGGAATCATTAGATTTTATTTTTTAACATATCAAATGTTGATCAATAGATTTATACTATATAGCACAAAGAATCCCAATTGTTGTGAATTCTCTATGGTTATTTGCATTGAGATTGTTTGTTCATCCTATTGTTGCTTTAATTATTGAAAATTTAGTTAATTGTTTGTGGTTTTGACGATTTCTGATTGTGATGCGAAGTTCGGTGATTCTCTGTAAATTCATGTAAACTATGTTTGTAAATTCATGTACACTATGTTTGTAAAAATATTTTGAATATCGTTTAATTAAAACTGGCTACTATGAAGAATGAATAATGCCTCTGCTCTCATGAGTCATACCCCCAGTTTAAGGTGAGTACACTATGAAATCTATTGAAAATTTTATTACGCATGTATAGACTGACTATGCATTTTTGTGGAGGAGTATTTGAAAAAAAAATGTGACAATTGTTGCTTTTGTTTTCATTTTTATATTTATTTTTTCTAAACTCGAACAATGATCATTAGGTGAATCATTTAGTGATTTTAAAATTTGAGTAATGAGAAAGACTCAAAAACTGTGATCTAAGACTCAAATATTGATTAAAAAAATGAACAATTCAAATCTTAATATTATTTTAGTCCGTTATTATGATAATTTGAATTGTTCATTTTTTCAAATCCTATGTACAAATTAGTTATGAGAAAAATTAGATTGATAAGATAATTATAACTACATTATTTCATCATATATATTTATCTTAAAAAAATAGACGATAAGTATAATTTTAAAAATAATCCACAATTTTTTTTATATATAAAATCACATAATTATAATTACTAAATTAATATAATTTTGTTTATGAATAATTTACAAATAACAAATAAACAAATTAAATAATTTTATGGTATATCTATACCCCTACAAAGCCTCCAACTCACACAGTGGATTGGGAAGAATTCTCCCCTTACTATAAATAAGACAATAAAAGACTAATAAGGAGATTCAAACCGAAAAGCAAGTCCATTAAAATTATACTCACACCATACTAATAGATGCCGTTATTGTGTATCCAATTGTAACACCTATGAGATTACCATACTGAGCTATTCCACATAGCTTCACCTGGATGCCTCCTGAGAAAAACAGAAATGACCCAAATCCATGAATATTTGAAATTTCTACCTTTACCCATATCATAGTTTCAACAACAATAAAACTAATCATAAAATTAATCACAAAAGATACACGGGAAAAAAATATAACTACAGATATTAAACATTGGAGCTTGTCATTGAATAATTATAAACTACTACACTTAAATTTTGCCCCTCATAATTCTAAATTGTAACTGTATTTTAGTGGTCAATTCTGTATATAAATAAAACAGTACTTCTCTTTGCATAGAAACCAATTTAAAAATCAGAGGCAATCGCTATATGATTAGTTTCTGTGTTTCTAAAAATCGGACATAATTTTCATATGATCAGTATATGTGTTTCTAGACTTTTTCATTAATAAAATTATGGAATTGAAATTTGAGAGGTGGGGCTACCCCTCTATTACAGCCCATTCCATTCTATTTGCTTTTGTGTTGGAAAAATGTGAGGTGCCTTCAGATGGTGTTCCCCTGTGGGTACATGACAGACCTGTCATTGGCTAACTGATTGTCTAACTGATCCAAACACCCATGTCTTCATCCCAGATGCTTCCTCTGTGTGGTATTGCCAACGAATTTGATTTACTATCAATCTGGATTATGTAGTTTTGAAAGTAGTTTGGGACAACACTAAAAACATACCTATAAAACCCATGAAGAAAAACACCTTTACAGAGTGTTCTTTCTTTGGCCATCACATTATTCACCAAACTTTAAATTTTCCCTCAGTCACCAAGTTATATTAAATCATAATTGAAAATGGCAAAAATGAACAGCAAGAGAACCAAATGCTGATCAGCAGATTTTTTGCCCCTCAATCAATGATATTTTTTCAATCAATGGCATTTTAATGGTCCTGATTTATTATGATATTTTTAGGCAAAATGGCAAGAGAAGACAACGAAGGGGAACAGAGAGAGAAGGGGAATAGAGACATAAATCTTACATTGCACAGATGATATGAATAAACTGTGAACCAGAAATGATGATAAATAGAAATGAACCCAAGTCAAGGATTTCAAAGCAAACTCAACATGGCATTTTGTAACATTTCTGTTATGGCAGTTTGTGTGTTGTTGTTGTGTTGATGCATAATCTATAATGACTATAATGGCCATAAGTTAAGGCAGTTTGTGTGTTCCTGTTAAACTACAAAATGCCATTACAGACAGGGGCCATAAGTTGATGCAGAATCTTCATAAACAGGGGCCACATAACAGGAACACAAAAAATGTGAGCCATTATAGATCTGCAGCGTACCCCTAGTAGCCCAATACTCCAACACCTGCAAATAATTGATTGAAATCAATCCAAGATAATGTGAGCTTTGTGATAAACCAAAGGGTTTCCAAGCTAAGGCTTTACCCAAAACTTGGCATGCAAAACCAATAACTACAGCGTAAGCTACGACGATATGTTTCATGTAACCGGGTAGCAAGTGAATAGGTTTTATGAAATTTGTAAAATTTCCACTATAATCTCATGTAACCAACCAAGATCACCTTCTGAAGGATAGTATGAAGAAAGTGAAATCTGGACATTCAAATTTCATACAATTTTGTATTATATGGACATTCAAACATTTTGTATGTTTCATCTCTAACATTTTGTATTATATGGACATTCAAATTTCGTAGAACAAATTAAAATCCAAAATTAGAAAGTAAACCTTCTAGAACTTGATGACGAATCCCCATTCTGTCTCGACAACGACCACGAACATTGCAATCACAACCGCATAGCACCGAAATATGCCATCAAATATCTACAAATATCCACAAAATAATAAATTTACATACAAATCCAAAGAAATATATCTAGAGAGAGAGAGAGAGAGGGGATTACATACATCAGATCCATCTTTAAAGGAACGAATGGCAGAGAGAATGTTGACAGAGATGCAGAGAATGACAGCCGCAGAGGTTACGATGCTGAAGCATCGACAAACGACCAAGAAAGGATCGGGTCTGGATCTAACTCTGATAGTGGCGGAAGCGGAGACGGAGGCGGAGATGGAGGCGGTTGAAGCGCCGGAGTGTTGTTTCTCGCCCTGTGCGTTGTTTCTCGCCATTTTCTGGGATTTTCTCAGCCCCGAGAAAATTTCTGTGTAGCTCTCCCAAACACACACGGTAAAAGAAACCCTAAGCTTGAATCGAAGCCATAATATTTTAAATTTCTGTGTAGCTCTCCCAAACACACACACTCACACACAGCATCACATAATATGAAAGAGATAGGAGGAAGAGAGAGGCGTATGTGGGTAGGTGGAGAGAAGTCACGGGCGGGAGATCTAACATTGGAATTAATCTGAGCCATATATTTTAAATTTGGAATTAATTTCAGCCATTGGATCAAAATGTATCTCTCATATATTTTATACATTTTTAAAAAACTCCCTTCCCTTATTATATAGATTTGTTTGATAGAAAATTTGAGACTTATAATATTTTCTGAAAATATTAAGGAGTAAAGTGCAAATATGCCCTAGTCAAAAGTACGAGTTCTATTTAACAATGCCAAAATCCCTCAGTTTTGGTATGTGATGAGCAAGATTAAAAACTATGGTAACGATATTAATATTTACGTATATATATGAACTACCACAAAAATTTATAAAAAAATAAAAAATAACAATAAAACATATATAAATAAGTTTATTTTTTTTATTCAAGTTGAGTTATAAAGAGTAGAAAATAGTAAAATAATCTATCTCCTAAAAAATAAAAAGTGAGGCACATATTAGTTAGGACCATCTTATGTGTTATTAAAAGTATTATGATAAAATTAGAAATTCTAAACAATAGCTTTATTAATAAATATAATTAAATAACTTGTTGAATCCTCCTCCACCATCATCTTTTTTTCATAAGCTAATACTTATAGTTGACATTAGGTATGAGAAATTAATTTATTTTATTATTTTTATTCAAAATTATAAATTTATAAGCTAATACTTTGACGTCTATGGTTTATAGATACATGGATTAGTCTGCATAATTCAGAGATAGTTATTAATTAATATTTAATACTACCACGGTAAATAAGTTATTTGCAGTTGAGGGGAAAGTGTTATTGTATTTTAAATTTTAATACTATGTGATTTATATAAATATAAAAAATTGAGACGTGTTATTGAAATTTACCTAAAAAATTGAGCCGCCCACATATCGCGGCGACCAATAACAATACACGGTCCTTGATTGGGTCTACAGTCATTATACGGTAGACCCGTGTCTACTTCATCCAATCCCACCAAGAAAAAAAAAAAAAAAAAAAAAAAAAAATTCTCTCTCTCTCTCTCTCTCGCACATTTTGAACAGTCATTGAAACACAGCTTTCTTCCCTAAAACTTGTCTGTACTGTGTCCGAATTCTCAACCCTAGCCAAACCCTCGATCACTCTCTCTCTCTCTCTCTCTCTCTCTATACTCACTCTCCCAAAGTAGCACTGAATCCACCGGAAAACATGGCGGCGACGGCGTCGTGGCAGCCCCAGGAGGAAGGGTTTAGAGAGATCTGTGGGTTACTCGAACAACAGATATCTCCGACTTCTGATAAGTCTCAGATTTGGCAACAACTCCAGCACTACTCTCAGTATCCCGATTTCAATAACTACCTCGTTTTTATCCTCGCCCGTGCCGAGGTACGCTACCCCCCACTCTTGATTCTTCTTCGTTTTCTTGAGAAAATATCTGATTGGATTGATTTCTTGATTGGCTGTCAATTGTGTCTGAACCCTACAAGTGTTGGTTTTTTCTTGTTAGATTCGCTTAGGTTAGTGTTTATTGGATGATGGGGTTTCTGGTTATTAGAGTGTTTCTTATTGATTGAGTAATGATGTTACTGGATTGGGTTTCTTCAATTGGCAATGCTTTCTTCCAGTTTTCTTCATGTTCACTTCAGGCCTAAGAAAACTCTATACCTATATCTATCTCTCTCTCTATATATAGATAATAGTGATATTTTTACTCCACTTTTAACCTTTTCCATTGTTGTGAGAGTCTAAATGACAAAATGACAATGTGAGTGTTTGTTGGATATCGGCATTTGGAGTGTTCATGTTTCTGGTGGATATTTAATATTTGGAATATTGAATGCATCAAGCCTCTTGGAATCAGTTTTTATGTCGTTTATTTATTCTTAGCGTTCGCATTGCTTCTATAAAAGGAATCTCTTTGCATCGTTGCCTCATGCTTAGGTCTCAGGAGGCCTTGTCACCTCAGATCACTTTTCGTTTCGCCTAAAAATATTACATGGAACATAATGGTATATCTATCTATTTATCTATCTATACTTATACTATGACAAAGTGAAGGCTTCCCGATGGTGTTGAAACAATGTGACATTTTCATTTCCGAAAATGCCCTTCTAGCCTATTAAAAATACAAATTTTTTAAAGAGGAGGTGGGTACTCGAACCCAAGACCTTTGGTCTAGAAAATAACATGTTTACCAATTGAGCAACACACAACATATATACTTTTAAATAAAAATCAAATTTATATTTTACAGATTTATAGGTTAACCTTTGATGTCTTTTCCTTCAAGCTCACAAACTTAAACTCTACTTACAAGTGGCTCTGACCTAGTTAGACTATTTGGATCCAATAGCTCCCCATGAAGCTCCTTGCTCCGATCTCTATACCACTGGTTCCGTTACTAACGACCAAAGATTGATATGAAAAAGTAATGTGAGTGAGGTTTTTTGCGCACAAAATGCAATCTTTGTCATATCGCTGGATCTGGCCGCTTGAGTGCTCTGTCAAAGCACATAGCAAGTGTGTTTAAAAAACTTTGATATATATTTTGATTGTAAAAAGAAAAAAACTCTGATTTTTAATGTCATTTTATTTTATCGTTGAAAAACATTCAAAGTAAAAGGAATACAAGTAAAATCTGTCTCCTAAAGATAATGCATATGCTAATGCAAGGTTATACATTTTATTTGTAACGGACTGATTACTTTGCGTCAACCACTAACATGTCTTGAACTTGAATGGTTCTGCACCAACAAGCTGAACTCAACAACCTTTAAAATGTAATCCAAATCCGATAAATAGACTCAATATGTTTTGTGTTATGAAAATTGGCAACCTAAACTATACTCTAATATTTTCAACTATGAACATATATGCTCCTTTCTTTCTTCATCTTCAACTGCTATTGAAAAAGTCTTCTTTTTTGTTTTGTTTTTTTAAATTTTCTTTTTGGCGTAGTACCATATTCGATAGCTTGTGAACATTGCTATGCTGTTAATTGACTACATGAATGTATACTATGTATATGCGTTTTTGCTGTTCTTCATAGTTTCGAAGAAAATTGGTACAAGAATGTTCTCACCAAGTAGAAGTTTATAGGAAACTGCGTCGTTTTATATTAATTTTAGCTGTTGCCATATCCCTACATTTTCAGTTTGAAGCATGAGGTGTCATCAGCGTACCTAACGTAATATCTCCGCACTAGGTTTTGTCACATGCCTATAAAACTGTTTTGGCAGATTGATTGGCTTTTAATTTTCTATTGTCTTCTGTTTGTACTGGTCCCTTTAGTAGAAATTCAGTGTCATCCGGAATTTGCTTCATTTGGAAGTAGTTACATTGTTTTTCTTTCTTTTTGCGATGAGCCAAAAGAAAAGAACAAAGGGTAATCTACTTGTTTGCATGCCTTTTCTGTTTTTTTTTGGGGGGGTCCTGTTTTTGAAGCAAAAGTGATAATGTGTTTGGTAAATTTTTTTGATAGAAAATGGAAACAGTATTTGCTGAAAACTAAAAAGAGTTGTATTCTTGCAATATTGCATTGTCATTGAGAGTGGATTTGTGGTCGAAATAATGTTCATGATGTGGATATTGTGATGCCGCTGATTTAGGAAGAAACATAGAGTTATGCTCCAAAAAGAAGTAGCATTTTCCATTGATTGAAAGTATTTTGCTCAGGAAGTGGAGGTCCCCAGATGCCAATGGGTGCTCTTTTCCAGATCTCTTGTTAGCAAAAAAGGAAAAAAAATAGAACGTAATTTTTTGTTTTGTTTTCTTAAAAACACTCCTTTGTTATCCTCATGGAATATATTTCTTAATCTTCTTCGGCTTTTCCTACTCATTTGGTTGCCCATTTTACTTCCAAAGCAAAATGACAGTTTACAATGCTAATTAGATAGCCTCTTTATTGTCAGTTACAAGAGCGTATAGGTACACTGGAAAAGTTTTTATATTTCTTCTTGTGTATGTACTAGGAATGAGTTTTTCACACTGATGATTCCTCGAATTTTGGTCTTGATTTGTTTTATTTCATTCTTGTTGTAATGAAAACTCTTGAACTTTTAAACAGGGTAAACCAGTGGAGGTTCGCCAGGCTGCTGGACTGCTACTAAAGAATAACCTTAGATCTGCCTTTAAGTCAATGTCTCCTCCATATCAGCAGTATATAAAATTGGAATTGTTGCCTTGTTTGGGAGCATCAGATAGGCAAATAAGGTCTACAGCTGGGACCATTATAAGTGTACTTATTCAGATAGGGGGAGTTTTTGGATGGCCTGAGCTGCTTCATACCCTTGTTAAGTGCTTAGATAGTAATGAATTAAATCACATGGAAGGTGCTATGGATGCTTTGTCCAAGGTATGTCCTGCTTCTGAATAATTGTTTACATGGTCCTCACGATTTTTTTTTACCTTACTTTGTTTTTATAATGGTCAATTAGAGCGAGCAATTATTATTGCTATGGAGTTCTTGTGTAGCAAAGCGTAGAATCTCACAATGGGTTAAGAGACGGGATGTATTGGAACTCCATTACTGTGGAACATGAAGATTTTGAAAAAAATAAAAGAAAACTTTTTTTATCTTCCCTTAAACTAATATGCTAGAGTTGCTTTTTTTTTTTTTTCTTTCTTTTCCTCTTTCCCTAAAGAATTCAATCTCTCTCATTCTAAATTATCCCCTGTTAAATGGGTGTGGGGAAATTTCCAAATGATACTATATTGTTTTCAGTTGCCTTGGGTTGTATGTCCTCATATGACATTTGCTATTGAAAACTGACAATCAAACCATTCTAAAGTGATCAAGGCCTAGATTGTAAATTTTGTCAACATCATTAAAAACATGAATATCTAATTTTTAACCTCTTTTTGTTTGCATATATAGGTATGAGCCTCTGTTCAATTGATTACGTCTTCATACACTATTTTGTTGTGATCTTATGCTTACTTTGAACGTTGAGGGGTTGATTGCACAGGTTCTCTTTATTCATTTGATTGTAATTTGCAATGCCATTTGTTACTAGAATTTGTTGTTTCTTTTTGTTCTAATTCGAAAACATCATTTATTGATTTTGGTTGTTATTAAGTGCCAATATGACTCTTCTACTAAGAAGCACATACACTTCTAAAAAGGTGGCATACCCGTGTTGTGTCCGTTTCGGACACTGACACTCATCAGACACGTCCTCTCGACACGTGTCCGACACTCATCCAAATGTGTCCTAGTTTTTTAAAAAGAATTTAGACTCGGACAGTTTTTAGACACTCTTTGGACACTTAGAGGACATGCGTGTCCGTTGCTCAACCACACGTGTCCATTGACTAGACACACACAACTAATTATAAGTTTGAATAAAATAACTTAGAATAAGATGATAAAAGAAAAATAATGACAATTTATAAAAGTTAACCAAAGTGTCACAACAACATCCAAAGGTTGCCTTTGTCAACGCTACTAAGGACCGGGGTGAGCGGAATTTAGTAGAGGCTCGAAGAGGGGCTTACTAAGCGAAGGACCAAAGGCGGCTTTGCTATCCATCCTACTATACCATTGAAGGGCGGCAAGCAAAGCTGCAAGGAGATAGTGCGGCTTTCTCTGTTCTCATGGCAGAGTGAGGGGCGCTATCCATTTGCCAATAGAGCCGGCTTTTAGTGAAGATCCACTCATATGCTGCATGAGGGGCAGCAAAAGACGGCTTTGCGAGTTAGCGGTCAAGCGGAAAAGGTCTTTCATAGCTTGATGTGGCAACAAGACTTTTGTGCCTATCCATTAGTAAGCGGGTTCCCTCGAAGCTCGGTAACTCAGCCATTTATAGTTAGCCCGGTCGGTAAGCCCGACAGCTTCCTTTCCAACTCAATGATCTGCTCCTGCAAAGATGAGTGGGCGGTCTTCAGATCCTTGCGTACAGCGTGGCATGCATTAGGCAAGTTACTCTTTTCCTCCAAGGTCTTCTAAAGTTCTTTAGCTTGAGCTACTACCTCTGCCACGATGACGTTCTTCTTCTCCAAGATCACATCCGGATCGAACTTCTTCCATTTGTCTCAAACTCAACACTTGCAATGAACAAAGGAACGACTCTACTTAGAGAATGGCGATGGATCGAAAAAGGTGGCGTATTCGTGTTGTGTCCGTATCGGACACTGCCACTCATTAGACACTCTCCCGACACATGTCCGACACTTATCCAAATGTGTCTTAGTTTTTTAAAAAAAATTTAGAGTCGGACACTTTTTAGACACTCTTTGGACACTTGGGGAACATGCATGTCTATTGCTCAAACACACGTGTCTATTGACTAGACACACGAAACTAATTATAAGTTTGAATAAAATAACTTAGAATAAGATGATAAAAGAAAAATAATGGCAATTTATAAAGTTAGTGTTTTATTGTATTCATTTATTGTCTTAAAATGATATATTCATATATATGATTTATAATAAACATATAAAATTATATATTATGTGCGTGTCCCCAACGTGTCTGTGTGTCCGTGTCGTGCCACGTGTCTGTGTCCGTGCTTCTTAGCTCTTCTACAAGCTGTGAGGCTAACTTTGATGTATAGCTGTGGAAAAGTATGGCTTTGAGGCTGCTTTTAATTGGGTTTTATGGCTAAATGGGTAGTAAATACATAGTGCTTAAGGGTTTGTATGGGATAACAAAAGGCTTTGAGAATGAGAGAACAAGGTTTAGGGCATGTTTTGAGGCTGTTCCCATGATAGCGAACAATGTTTTTGTAGCTTTGGGTTGTTTTACTTGCACCAGGCTGAGAGAATTAGGAAGGGAAGCGTCATGTTATGATCCCACATCTGTTAACAATAGACTTGACTGTGTGAATATAAGCCTTTTGGCACCCTTCCCTTGCAAGCCGATTTTCAAGGGTGAGTTCTATGCAATAGGATTGTGTCATTTGGTATCAAAGCCAACCACAACATCGAGTATGGGATTATACGTAACCTATACGAGTATGGGATCGGATGGGATAACTTTGTGGTTTGAGCCTATGTTACCAGAAAACGCTAATATCCTAGCAAATTATGTATTGGTACGCATGTTCCGAAACATGGTACACTTTCATTCCAAAATAGTAAATTTAGTGATTCAAAGCGATCCCAAAAGTTTTTTTTCTTTCAATATATATCCTTAAATGTTATCTTAGGAGGAAAAAATTCAAATATAATGAACTAAAATTTAAGGTGGGTTAAGATTTGACAAGACAAAAAATCAAGAAATGGATCATAATGCTCATAGAAAATATTACATTTTATTGCATATCTAATAGTTAAAAAAAATTACTCGAATTACTTAAATTCTTAAGTATAATATATACAAGTCTACCCCAATCATACCACATTTTAGAGCATGTGGCGTACCGCGTTCCCGTTTTTGTTTCACGTACCGGAACGATCCACATTCCAGGTAACATAGGTTTGAGCAGCAGTGGGGGCAGCCTATAGGTTTGATTAACATACTTTAGTATTGTGTATGGGCATAGTACTATTGTGTTGAATACTAATAGGTGAGTGAAGCTGCCAAAAGGGTAAGGGCTATCATTGAGTCAGTGTCAACAGATTGGACCGTCGCGGATGTGGGTTGTGGACTATGGTGCTGGTATGTTATGATCCCACATTGGTTAACAATAAGTTTGGCCATGTGAATATAACTTGTTTGGGCATCCTCCCCTTGTAAGTCAGTTTTCTAGGATGAGTTCTACTCAAAGCGATTGTATCCATTTGTGAAACAAAAAAAAAAAAAAAAAATGAAAGAAAGGGAAGAAAAGAACCGCTTCTCTGGCCAATGGAGACGACGGTCTCCATTGTTGTCTCCAACTATGTTTTCGACAAGCTCTGATGGGAGAGAAGGATCCAGTGAGTGACAATAACACTGTATGTTTGATAAATGTTTGCTCTATTACCAAAATTGGTGTAGAAGACAATAGGGGAAAGAGAGAGAAGACCACAGAAACAGGCTGCTGCCTAAAACTCTCACAATATTATTAAACCAAATCTGAATTATATAAAGCAAAGCCTAATATTTAATCGCTAACAATCCTAGGAAACTAAACCTAATATTATTTGGAAATATAATCAAAATATCCTACTAATGTTTATTCATTTATATCTATCTAAAATACTAATATTAATAATCTACCAATTACATTAATTGGACAAAAGTATTCGGTCCTCACAACGGACCGTTGGGCTTCACCCTAGGCTGCCAAAGCTTATAATCGGCCTCTAGTCTAGTCAGTCAAGAGCTGCACTTTCTTGAACAGAATCCACTTTCTTAAATAGTGCTCTTCAACAGAATCCACTTTCTTGTACTGGTTATAGTATTTTCTTCTTTTTCATAAATGTTTTGTCTTTAACACATGGATGATGTGGTGTAATGCAGATTTGTGAGGATATCCCTCAAGTGCTTGATTCAGATATGCCTGGATTAACTGAGCGGCCCATCAATGTTTTCCTTCCTAGATTACTGCAGGTGACAGAAATATTTCCTTTGTCAGAGTCGCATGGTTATAACTTCAAAGTTTGCTATAAGACTTGACCTTCTTATTTCTTTTTTGTATTTTGACATGGTTTTTTTTTCAAGCAGTTTTTTCAGTCACCACATGCCTCGTTAAGAAAGCTTTCCTTGGGTTCTGTCAATCAATACATTATGTTGATGCCCGACGTGAGTGCATCTTTTTGTTTATTTATTTATGTACTTGCTTCAATTTATTTTTTAATAAAGAAAATCTCTGTTCACATGGGACCTAATTCAACTATTACCAGAGGGATTGATACTTATTATGAAGTTTTATTTCTTCTAGGTCTTATACATGTCCATGGATAAATATTTGCAAGGTTTGTTCATTCTTTCTAACGACCCTACTGCGGAGGTGCGGAAATTGGTAAGTTTATGCAATTGGTATCAACTATAATTGTTGTTGTTGTTACTACAATTTTTATTGTTAAAATTCTTCCTCGTGGGTTACACTGCAAGCCACTTGACAGGCATACCTTGCTTTCTTGTTTAACAATGCATTTGTATCCATTTGTCCAGGCAGGTGTGCTGATCACTTATTGCTCACTTGTTTACTTAAATGATGCTTTCCAGCAATAAAGTTAGTTGAGAATGACATGTATGATGGTTTATGAGCATTTACACTGTTTAATTTTAGAAATGAATAGAAGCGTTAGTGTATAGTATTTGTTCCTTGGGGTTGTGTTGGTGTAATGTGATTCTATCATTATTGGAGTCATTGGACACTGTTGAAATTTTATCCACTTTCATTTTTCCCCGGGGAGGGCTGGGGGTGGGAGGTGGTTGCAATTGGGGCTAGGCATTGGTTTTTGGTATTGAACTACTATGATATCTGGATTCTTGGGTTGTTTTTCATCTTTTCTACTAAAGAAACTGAATGGGTTTTTGTTCTGTAGTGGTCAACAATTGCAACCTAAGAAGCACGAACACTTCTTAGATTGCACCTTTTGCTTCTTAGTGATTCTGCAAATTGGAATGGTTATTGAAATCTGTTTTGTTTTATGCAAGGCTTTGTCGGGATTTCATCTATTTGTTGCTTTCCTGTTTGTTAAATAGGTCTGTGCGGCATTTGTTCAGTTAATTGAAGTTCGTCCATCCTTCATGGAGGTTTGCATTTCCTGTTGTATGGCAGTCTGAATAATGTTTCTTGCTTTGTTATAGCGTTTCTTGTACTGCTTCTTCTGGGTGTCAATAAAAAATATTGAATTAATACAATTCACTTCTTTTACATCTTACCTTCTACATTATACTATGTACTCTCGCCTCTTCCTTGTTTCTTTGTTTGTTGCTCCTGATGTGATATTTATATTATGCAGCCACATCTGAGGAATGTAATTGAATATATGTTGCAAGTCAACAAGGACCATGATGAGGAGGTTGCCCTTGAAGCCTGTGAATTTTGGTAATCCTCTTCTTTGTGAGCTCTATTTCTAAATGATTTGGGAAATGGGTAGCTGTCATTATTATTACGTGCATGACTGGTAGTTTGCTTAAGTCAACTTTTGTATTTAGAGTTGTTTCCAAAGCTGTTTTTCTAATATTGATTATGGTTCACAGGTCTGCATATTGTGAAACTCAATTACCACCTGAGAACCTAAGAGAATTCTTGCCACGTCTAATTCCAGTATAGCTCAAGCTGTCATTCTTATTTTTTTTCTGTTGCTAATCATGTTTTAACTGAGAACAATATTCAATGTTGGTGACATGTCTGCCACAATTTTCTAGGTTTTGTTGTCAAACATGGTTTATGCTGATGATGATGAGTCCCTTGTGGACGCGGAGGTTTGGTTTTCTGGGTCATCCTGTGTTTTCAAATTTTTTCTCAGTTGGCACGTGAATTCATTCTTGACCTGATATCAATATATAATTGCAGGACGATGGATCTCTACCAGATCGAGATCAGGTATAGCTTTCATTGTTGATTTTGTGGTTATTCTCCTTTAATCATCTCAAAACAGCCGTTTAGTTTATTGTATTTAAACAAATATTCTCATTGAAACCCTTCCATACAGGATCTGAAGCCTCGCTTTCATTCATCACGTTTTCATGGATCTGAGAATGCAGAAGATGATGTACGCTTTCAAGCACATTTTGTTTTCTCAGCATTTGAATGAACTATTTGAATCAATGGATGCAATTCTAATTGTTTTTTTAGAACAATGTTAGGTAATCAAGGTCATGAAATAGTATTTCTTTTACTAAATTGTTTGAGATTTTGTAATTACAGGATGATGACATAGTGAATATTTGGAATCTACGGAAATGCAGTGCAGCTGGTCTAGATGTCCTCTCAAATGTGTTCGGAGATGAGATTTTACCAACATTGATGCCTGTAGTTCAGGTAATTATCAATTTGTAATTAAACTTAAAGTTCAATTTGCTAGGTTCCCCCAGGTAATAATTATCAGTTATGGTATTGATTTCTAGCACCATCATCTCCCAGTTGTGTTTTCTTGTTCTCATCCCTATTGGCTGATGTGAAAACTACATGGTTTCATAATCTGAAAACTGCAAGTTTGGATTTACAGCCCGTAAGAGGGGTTAACTTAAGCCCATTAAATTGATTAGGTCCAATTGGAGCCCAATTAGAAAGTCCAAAATTAAAGGATCCAGACAAATTGTAGCAAAATGGGCCCAAATGAATTCTATTGAATGGACCCGCGAGAAAGGCAACCAGCTGGGCCGGAGAGGCCCGACAAGATTATATTTTTGAGAAAAGTCCAACAGGCCCATCTGAGGAGGCCCAGATCATACGGGCATCCGAGAAGGTTGATCATTGCTCTCAAAAGAGATGAAATCCTCAGAGGAGATCTATTCTCCGAGGTATTTGCTTAATCTCGAAAGGGCTCGGAACCACGAACCTAGAGACCTATTTGAGTTCGAACTCGAAAGGATTCGGATTCACGAACCTAGAGATCCGAAGCGTTTGGCTTCGAACGGATTCGAACGCAATCTAAAAGTCGCTCCGTTAATGAGTCTCAGAACACTTGTGGGCTCGGATCTTTCCGGGATTCACGCACCAGAACTATGGGCGTGACGGAGTTGGAACAAAGGACCCGATCCCGAGGACGGTGAGTGGAGATGAATTCACTCTTCGGTTAAACTAGCCTATACCCAGTCGAGGTGACACGATATAAGGGATCCCTGAGACTCAACAATATTTGCGGTAGGGTGTTCTCTTGAACTACCCCTAACCTTTCTGCGGTAGGGCATCTTCTGGGACTACCCTTGACTCTTTGGGATGATTGTGGATTATTGGTTAGGCGTGGCTAAGAAGAAGGGTTCGGCAAGAGATTGATCTTCTCTTCAGGATTTTTCTCATCCTCGGAGAGGTCACATTTTCGGACAAAGTGGTTCGAGAGAATATTCCCCGTGTGCCTTGCACATGGGCTCTATCTTATATCATGAGGTGCCTATAAATAGCACCTATCCATAGTTTTATAAGGGATGGATTTTGGAGAAACAATTTTTGAAAGAGAACTAATTTCCCTTCTCCATTATCTACCTTGAGACTGAAAGTGGAAGATTTATGGGAAAGCCTTACCATTATTCTCTCTCTAACTATTTTGCCCTCTTCTTCACCCAATTTCTTATCTTCATCATCTCTTTGCTATTGTGTTTCTAGTTGCACCATTGAAGCATCTAAGCCTCTCATCATTTCTAGAAGATTCGAAATTTCCGATGACATTCGAATTTTCCGGTGGACGTTCAAAGATTCCGCCAACTTTTCCGGCGTTCTTTGAATTTTCCGGCGATCTTCCCGGACCCTCTCATATACAGCCAACATATTTACTACTCATAATGTCTGGCGCTCTTTCAAAATTTTAGTTTGCAAACCTGCTCCTACAGTCCAACTTAAAGTCAATGGGAGTGCTGGGTCTGGTTAGTATCAACTATCAAGATACAAGATATCATAAGAGGATTTTACATGTGTGATAGATGCAGATTATTCAGATTAATTAGTTGGAAAAAATTGAGAACGATATGGTGTTTTTGGGTTGATTTGAGTTGAAGGTGTTTGTAGTAAACAATCTTGAATTTAGTATGTAGATATGAATCCGAACAGTGAATTAATATATATCTGAATGATCCCAACAGTGTCAGTATCAACTGTAATTTGTTGTTCTAATACTCAAACGCTGGTTATTTGAAGGGATGTGAAGGGAAGCTAGCTTCCTATTTTACTATGGAATGGAACATATGGACAATTTTTTTGTTTTTCCTGGATCATCATCATTTTTTTTATTTATAGATTTGTTATAAGATCACATAAAAGTACAAATAAAAAGTAAGCACTGTTGCTCTTTTTCGTTGGATAGATGTGTACTGATCAGGAATTAAACAGATATTAATGTGATTCAGTTTTGTTGATTGCTATGCCAGCTGTGTACTTGTGGTTGAAATAGTTATTTCTTTATCTTGGATGATGGTTTTGAATATTTATTGTCATTTTTCGAGTCTCTGCAGGCTAAATTATCCACTAACGATGATGAAACCTGGAAAGAAAGGGAAGCTGCAGTTTTAGCTCTTGGTGCTATAGCAGAGGGTTGCATCAGTGGTCTTTATCCACATTTATCGGAGGTAATCTTGATCTTTTAGTTAGATGTTTATTCACTTACTTTTGGAGGTGGCAATCCATGTGTTACACAGTTGGGTGCAAACACAATGTGTCTTCTGGTTTCAGTCACATAGTGTCCTTTTCTTCTTTGAATATATAAAATGGGGTTTTCTAGGTGCTTATGGTCTTCAGAGAAGCCATAGTTATTCTGGAATTATTTCTGTATATCTTGGACTGAAATACAGGTACCCTGTTTACAGTCAAGTTAGGAAAGCAAAGTGGCACGATTTCCAAAACTGTCAGCCCACTTGAGCGGCCTTTTAGTGCTTTTTGAGCACAGCCCTCTGGACAACTTGGGAGCCAAATTGTTACCACCCGCACTAAGGCACTTCGATTGGGAGCCGTAGGACTTGGGAGTTTTTCTTTTGTAACCCTCGTGGTCCGCTGAGCAGGTCTCAAATGCACTTCAAGCAGGGCCCTTGATTTTGACCAATCAATTCTGTTTTCAACAATTTAAAGATACTGACTCTACAGGACTAAGTATAGGTCATCCTAGGTCAATATTATGACATTGAAACATGTTTCCTAGGCTAATGCAGTATGCTTAGGCAGTTATACTTGAGATTATCAGAGCATGCTCTGTGTTGTCTTTGAAGATCTTTAATCTTCATTACTTGGACACTTTAACCTATACATCTAACCTAGACACCTAGCACATGTTTTGTCTTCCTAAATTCTCCATCAACTAAATCCAATAACACAGTTTATGGGCTTTGTATCCTCCTATTTGCAGTTAATCTTATTTATGTATGCATTTGTGAATATTTACTTGTTTGGTGCTTCTTAGTTTATTGATGTTATTGTAACTGAAATATCAGTTGTTCCTGTTGCTTAAGAATCTAGCCTTTTTTTGGTTGCAATTGATGTGTATTGTGGTGCTTAATGTATTGCATTTGTCCTGTTGTGTACTCTAATATATTCTATTACTGGCAACAATAATACTACGGTGACCAAATTTAGTTACCATATCATGTTTCACCAGTGCATCTGTTTAATGAGTCCTACTTTGCATGTCTTACACTGACGTATTGGTGACACATTTGATGGGATCCAAAATTCGGTACTCAAACTTGGTCACCATAGCACTATTGTATTGTCTTTCATTTAAGATTCTAATTAACATTTAAAAATCACACGCAGATTGTTGCATTTCTTATTCCACTTTTGGATGATAAGTTTCCTTTGATACGAAGTATCTCATGTTGGACAGTTTCTCGATTCAGCAAGTTCATTGTTCAGGTATGAGTACATTGTATCTCCAAGCACATTTTCATTCTTTCTGATTCATTCCAAGTGTTTATGATTGATGCATTTCAGTTAAAAGACCTGAAGTAGTATTTCTTTATGTAAAAATAGCACTTTGTCATGGTTGTTGCACTTAAAAATGATTTATAATTTGTTTTTGAAATATGTTACAGTATGAATAATTGAGAAACTCCTTGAAAGGAAGATTAATGATTCACACACAGATTAATTAATGGGGAATGCCCTGAATAAGGCCAACAAGTGACTAATAATCCTGCTATACAGAAAGAAGTTGCTATCATGCATCAGTTTTAACGAGCCTTCTTCCACTTCCAAATCAACATCATTGCTAACATCCTACCATAAAACTCCATGGCTTCCTTGACCACAAAATCCTGGAAATCCCATGCTATTAATAGCCACCCCCTGCATCAAACTTGGGCACACTATCACTGCTGGGCTGCCTCACCTAGAAAATTCCACTTCCAGAAACCTTCCTCTCTTATTAGTTTGGCTTCCATCGACCCCTTCGGATTTGCCTTCATCCCACTTTGATGATGCTTCCATGAGCCAATTACTGACCCAACGAACCTCCTTCTTTGTCAACATTAAAAATCATTTGATTTCATTGCTCCTTTCAATAAGAGAGAAATTTAGCCTTAGATTTGTTTCCTCAGCACACAAACCGAAAGATTTCCAGCCTAGTTGTACAAAATTGTACATCATCACCTTGAGACTGAAGCCATGCAAGCCTGGAAGCATCGCCTGTGATCTTGATTCAAACCTATTTGTTTTCCTTGAGTTTGTCTCCTGGTACTTAATAACTAAAGTGAGGAGGGTGCAGTTATCTACATTTTTTTACATTACTTGTAGCCAGCAGGCCCAACACTATTAGCTGCAAGTAACACAATTTGAAGTGCATATTTTGTAGTCTGGTTCCTATGTGGGTCTAACTCTAAAGTTTCTTCCTATTGTCTATGGTCTATACACTTTCAAGTATCCTTGAGTTGGATTGAATGTGTCAGAATTATTTCTGAAGTCAGTTTTTTGTTTGGGCATCTTTTCCAGGGTATTGGTCATCAAGAACGCCGTGAGCAATTTGATAAGGTTTTGATGGGGCTTCTAAGAAGAATATTGGATAATAACAAGCGTGTGCAAGAGGCTGCTTGTTCAGCTTTTGCAACTCTTGAAGAGGTTCTTACTGAAAATGGAGCTTAGAGATTGGATTTCTGCATTTTAAATTCTAATAGTGGTTTATTTTATTTGCAGGAAGCTGCTGAAGAGTTGGCGCCACGCTTGGAAGTTATTCTACAGCACTTAATGTGTGCTTTTGGAAAATATCAGGTTGCTTGTGGTACTCCTTATGTTTACTGAACTCATCTTGATTCATCATTATGTAACAATTGTTTACATACTGATTAATCACATCCTTGTATTATTATTGGTGTTGTTTTTGTTTTTTCTTTGTACATATGATCTCTTCTTATTCTCTCCCCATCTTTCTCACTAGCCTACTTTTTATACGTGATTATATCTAGAGGCGGAACCTCAGAATTGTATATGATGCTATTGGAACTCTAGCTGATGCTGTTGGAGGGGAACTAAATCAGGTACGGTCTATTATGCTTAGTACTTCTTGTATGCATGTCACATGGAGTCAATTGTGTGCTTCATTTTACCATAACCCTGCCTATCAATTTAATAGCTTCATGTGTGTGCATGTGTTTTATCCTATATCTTATATGGATGTTGCATACATGCATATGCTCTTCTTTCCAGACATGTCTATAAGTCTGGGGTTGCACAGAAACCTTATTCCATGCTGCATTTTTGTTAATAATGTAGTCTTGCTGATTCTTTGTCATGATGATTTGCAGCCGACGTATCTTGATATTATGATGCCGCCATTAATTGCGAAGTGGCAACAACTTCCAAATTCTGATAAAGACCTTTTTCCACTATTGGAGTGCTTTACATCAATTGCCCAGGTACGTGTATTGTTGTACTGAGTCTATGTTTTGGTTATTCAAGATATTTTGATATCTGGTTTAAATTAGTAGATATTTTCTCTCAGAATTAATCTGGTTGCTTTAGGAGAAATATACAGTTAAAGGTTTGGCAAGCTTTTAAATCAAGTATTAGCCAAGATATATCGATTTTGAACCTGTGCCTGAAGTGGTATCTTCATTGTACAAATCAATGAAGTGTAAAGCACTAAGTAGTTGGCAAACCAGTAGGTAATAAATGTCCTGTATATGAGATTTAATGATTTTGAGACACTGGGTTCATTGAGGGCCTGCAAGCAGCAAAATGATGAGAACAATTCTTCCATGTGGTGAGAAAGGACATGAACCTGGAAGTTTTTCTGTGTTCAATATAATAGAAATGCGTAGTTCTCCTTATTCCTTGATAGATCAATGAGCTTTGATTTGAGAATATTGTATAAAATATATATGAAAATTGGCATTTTTTTAGATGGATTATATATTGATATCATGGTTATCAAAATCATGATCTAGGTTGTACTAGATTGCCCAAATGATCCAAACCGGTATAAAATCAGTATCGTAACAGAAGTGCAAGTAGGATCCTATAGGATCACAAGTATTTATCCAAAAAAAAAATAATATATAGGATCACAAGTAGGATTGTTGGATTGGTGATTTTTCACCTTATTTTAATATTCATCATCATTATTGGTGACTTTTCAGTTTAGTTTGAGAAGCACAATTCTTCAATAGTTCCTTTGGATTCATATATTTTTAAGATGCAGTGAGTTGTTTTTTAAAGCTGTCTTAATATCTCTTAAGTATCTTGTGTTGTAGCTGCTCTAGTTATTTTTTACTGCACCATTACTTGTGCTTGTACTGTTCCTTATCTTTCAGGTCTGTGATCAGCAAAAAAAGCTTTATTTCATAGACACAATATCTAGGAATTATGCTAAAATAGTAATAAGTGGTAGAATAATGTGTTTTATACTTTCTTTCAGGCATTGGGTACCGGATTTTCGCAGTTTGCCCAGCCTGTATTCCAGAGGTGCATAAACATCATCCAGTCTCAACAATTGGCAAAGGTTTCAATAAATTTGATTGTTTTATGAATCAGTTTTAAAATTTTACATCATTGAATATTATCATAGTTGTTCTTTGTTTGAAGATTTGCTCTATTCAATGTTTTTGTCCGTGTGTAATGGCATTTGCAATTTCAGTCATTATTTTATGCTTAAATGTTCTTATGCCCTTGTGTTTTAGCCTTTTGGACAATGTTACTTGTAGAGTAAGGTGGACATGTTTCCTTGACGGGTTGTACATATTCTAGGCAGAAAGAAAACATTGTTATCTGGAATCTTGAAGGCATAGTGTCTTATCTATCAAATTATAAGTTTATGTGCATGGAACTTGCTTTCACTGTGTAGTAATGAATTATAAAGAGCTTTTTCCTTTACCATCCTTTTTTTTTTTTTCCTGATAAGTAAAATTAAATATATTAAATGAGCTTTCTTTCTCTTCCTATCAATGGTGATGGGCTACAAAATGAGGGGTAGCACACTCCTTCCCCATGAAATCTTAACTTGGATGAAGGCAGGAATCAATCCCAGATCTCTGATACCAGGCCACCAGACTTTACCAACCAAGCTGGCTGGAAATTTACCATATTGGTGTCAAGTTAACCATCAAGCAAGCACGTTTGAGGTTTTGGAATCCCCCCCCTTCTCTCTCTCTCTCTCTCACAGCCCAACCCTTCCAAAATCCCTTAAATAGTAGTGTTGACTTCAAAGTGAGTATCTGTGACATTTTATATGAAAATGGAGAGAAAACAACAGACAGCATTGTCACTAATGATGAAACGTCTATGTTTGTGCAGTGCTCATGATATGTTATTTACTCAACATGTTGAATTGATAAATGTAGGCTATGTGCAAACATCAAGCTAAATTGTGGTAGATGCTTTATAATTTTGAATTTTTTGGATAATATGTACATGCTAGACATCCTTGCAAATATGTAAAATTTTGGCATAATCAGATGCTCCCTAAAAAAATTTAGGTCACATTCTTGGCATCAATCTTCAGTCATCTACTGTCCATATCAGATAGTGCTGAAAAGTAGGAAGTTTTGGGTTGGACAAGGCCTTATATATCTGCGATATAGAAGTATATCCTTAATTTGACAAAACAAACCTTACGTAGTACTATAGTAGAGATTACGATGGGGCCTGATTTGTTGTGTCATTCTCCTATCCAAGCAATAAAATTATAGTCTTGTGTGATGTTTAATTTTAATGTACTAGCAAACTCATCATATTAAGGTTTCTTGTTTGCTTTCGTGTTTAATGTGTCATGGTCAGTTAATCTAGGGATAGATAACAGAGAAGCTCTATTTTGACACTTTTTTTTCTTGTACTGGAATATTCAAGTCATCCTCCTGATGTTACAATATTTATATTTTAATGACAAACAGGAAAGAATATTTTGAAACTGTTATGTGGATGTTGCTGTTATCACTTATATTTTGCATTTCTCTAAATAGCATTATATCCATATTTGTTGTTGAGAGACTACTTTGCTTGAGCTAGGGCTCTGTATCACGTTTGTGTTTTTTTGTTTTGTTTTGTTTTGTTTTGAGTTGCGAGGGAAATTGATGAAAAATTTATGAATAATTTGCCACAAAAATGTAGCATAATCAATCAATTTCTAACAAAATCCTGTGTATATTGTGATGCATCCATTTGTTTTTCTGGCAATTATTATTCTCTTGCACGATAAAAATGTATCATAATGTTCATTTTTTGTATTGATAGTTTTCTACAAAAATGTTCCCATAATTTCAATCAGTATTGTTAAGTCACCAATTCTCCCAGAATCCTAAGCTGTTAGGAAATGGGCCCAACAATTTATATCAAGCTATCTAACAAGTATATCTATCAAAATTCTGTGTGTATATATATTGTGATACATCCATCTGCTCTTGGGACAATTATTATTCTCTTGCATATAAAATATGGGCTCCATTCTAAGTTATTTGAGTTAACTCTAAAACTAGGCATGAAAACCTCTATTATGATACCACGTGAACACCATTTTACCCTTTGAAATAAAACAAGTTTATTAAGATATATGAATATTATTTCGTGTCCCCGTGTCCTTGGACATGACATGAGAATTAGATGAATCAGGCATTTAGATGCACACACTAGATACCCATACCTGAGTTCATGGAACATAGGCTCCTTTAATCTTCACTCGTGGCATTGTTAATAAATTCTGCAGTTTGCTTTGCTGGTTGCATTCCTTATCTTGGTTCACGAACACATTTTTTCCCTCTGAAACTTGAATTCTTATACTGTGAGCATCATTTACGTGTTGATTGACACTGTGGCTGCAGGTCGATCCTGTTTCAGCTGGGGTTCAGTATGATAAAGAATTCATTGTGTGCTCTTTGGACTTGCTCTCTGGACTTGCTGAAGGTCTTGGTAGTGGGATAGAGAGTTTGGTATTCCCCCTTCTCTAATTCTCTCTCTCTCTCTCTCTCTCTCTCTTGCAATATGTTTTTAGTTTTTGCTAAATGATGCTCCATGAAAATGAAATGATGCAAATAAATTCTGGGCGATGGTCATTTATATATTGTTGCACTGTTGTTTATTTGTTTTTTACATTCTCATTTATTGTGTCGGGAAAAGACAAACCTATTGTCCCTAGATTATAGTAAATCTGTCCATGTGTTCATAATTTTATCTTCATAGACTGTCATTATGGAGGAGTCTGTTGCGTTGCATGTGCTGTAGATGTACCCTGTGCATTAAAATTTGTTGGCCAGACATAGCCTTGTTTCAACGGACTATCGACTATTATGTCTTTTATATTAATTATCCTGTCCGTGTTCTGTCGTGAATCATTCTACAGGTTTCACAAAGTAGTTTGAGGGATTTGCTTCTTCAATGTTGCATGGATGATGCTCCTGATGTCCGACAAAGTGCCTTTGCATTGCTTGGTGACCTTGCAAGAGTGAGTCAAAAGTGTTTATATACTATACTGTATGACTTTCTCTTGGTCTAAACAATAGGAAAGCATTCTTGCCTCTATCATTAGCTCATGTAGTCCCTGTTTTTGGGGGTTGCAATTTGAGACTTGTAGGCTACTAGATATGATTGGGCCGTAGGGCCAGTTGGTGCCTCTGGAAGCTCATGCTCAATTTTTTTTTTTTTCTTTTCATGTTTATATACATATTTATGTTGCTTTTTATTGACAATGAATACTAATGGCCTTCGTTGTATTTCATTAGGTTTGTCCTATTCATTTGCACCCGCGTTTGTCCGAATTTCTTGATGTTGCCAGTAAGCAGCTGGTAAGTAGAATGGATTTCTGATTTCTGAGATCCGTTCTGATAGTCTTATTATTTCATAGATTTACTTATACAAGCTTTCTACAGAGCATCCCTAAGCTGAAGGAAACTATTTCTGTGGCAAACAACGCATGTTGGGCAATTGGAGAATTAGCGGTTAAGGTAGTTTCACCTCTCTATTTGCATCAGAATGAATCTAGATAATATTGCATTTTCATGCACCATTCTCTGTTCTTGAACTAGCAAATTCTGGCTTAAAACAATTGTGACTCACATTGAAGTGTGGGTTCTTTTTATGACTTCCAATTTTGCATGGTTCTCAATTTTTTGGCATAATTCTGATTTCTGATTTTATCTTTATGCTCCATATCATTTTGTGTATTGACTGGAAAAACATCATTAATGTTCATTCTGTTTTAAAATGAGGAAAATTATTAATCCATGACCCTAAAACAAGATGTCAAAGGTGTTTGTCTTCATAGTTTATGTGGGTATGTTGATCTTCTTGATTTTGCGCTTGAATATATAAAAAATATGTAACATGAAGAATGATCCTGTTGTTTAGCAGGTGCAACTTAATTGAAAAAAAGGCAAGGTCTAGTTGCTTTGTACATGCTACATGTCCTAAAACTGAGTGGGATGTAAATCCATGAGCCTGGACATGATCCTTTTCCACATGCCATACATCTGAAAGTTCTGCCAACTTTATAGTTCATTTTTAGAATGCCAATTAAATTTGCTTCAAGCAGCTTCTTGACATGGTGAAAGTTGTCTTATCCAGACAATAAAGCTACATATGCATTTCACTTCTGATACTCTTATTACAGTCTTTGATGCTTGGAAATGTTATGTGGTTCACTAATTGTTTGCAGGAATGACAGTATTCTTTGCCAAAAAATCTAGTGAATTGTACAAGTAAAATTTGATGATCAGAGAGCTTATTTATTTATGTGTGTATGTTTATTCTTTTTAAAATCTATCTGCTGTCTACTTACATTTGACACCCATTTTGATACCTCCCTTTTTTTTGAAAAAAAAATTATTTTTATTTTTTCCCCTTTTCCTATGTCCATATATCTTATGGAGTCAATTGTCTGGACAAATAAATTTCAAAATGTTAAATTATTCTATGTTTTGGCATTGCTGGCTAGCTTAACTGGTAAAGTCTCTTGGCAGTTGTACTAAAGACCTAGTTTGAATGATGCCTTCATCTGGGTTGGGGAGGTCTACCGAAAAAAGGAAAAAAATAGTGCAGTGACCATGTTCAATCTATGTATTTTACATGCTAACATGAGTTGTGTTGAGGTTTCATTTGATTGCTAATCATCTCATTTCTTTCATGTCTATGTTTATTGTTTGGGGCATGTGTTTCTTGTTGGTTTCCTTTTTGAATCAATAGTAAATGGGGTGCACAAATTTATCAACAATGCCCTTTCATAGACTAGAAGTATTTTGACATTTTGTAAACTAATAATTTCAGGTTCGTCAAGAAATTTCTCCAATAGTGATGACAGTCATTTCTTGCTTGATCCCGATTCTTCAACATGCTGAGGTGATTGTTTCTTTGCTGTTTTCCAGTCATGCATGTGTATGCATGCACACTTGTGGGCATGGGTGTATGTTTCGGACTGTTATCTCTAATTAATTACATTTCTTGATGCTGAGCAGGAGCTCAATAAGTCACTTATAGAAAATAGTGCTATAACGCTTGGTCGAGTTGCCTGGGTTTGTCCAGAGGTTGTATCACCACACATGGAGCATTTCATGCAATCATGGTGTATTGCTTTATCTATGTAAGCTCTTGTTTTCTTTTTCACCACTCCCCATTGAAAGACTTCTTGATTTACTATTTGCAAGTACCTGGAAAATGGTGGTATGGGCATGCTTTGTGTCATCTTAATATTACTAATTCTCATTTAGTGACAGAAGCCGGAGATAGGATTGATGTAATTAGTGTTGGGAGCATTTAGGTTTTCTATATTATATAGATTACTATTAAATCTGAATTCTCTTCTACATTAGTTATTTGTTGGTTTCAGACACTTGCCAAGTGTAAGCGTTTCTACATCACTATCAGTCTACTTGCAGCCTTATGTCATTTGCAAATTGTGGCAGGATACGTGATGATATTGAGAAGGAGGATGCCTTCCGAGGCCTATGTGCCATGGTATGCCTATACTTTCTTCATCTTCCAATTAAACTGAGATTAGAAATGTAATCCTAGTTTGGTGTGCAATTGTTTGCAGGTTAGAGCAAACCCATCAGGGGCTTTGAGTTCACTTGTTTTCATGTGCAAAGCTATTGCAAGTTGGCATGTAAGAATGGCATTCCTGAATTAATTTTTTTAAGTAGAAAATAAAAACAATGAGTTAACTTGTTTTCACTGTTTATGATTTTTTTATTTTCTTTATTTTAATACAGGAAATAAGGAGCGAAGAACTACACAATGAAGTTTGCCAGGTGTTGCATGGTTATAAACAGGTCAGTGGTGTTTTGGTTCCCTGTCATGCTACTTTGATTTCTATTTAAATATTTTTTTTGGAACTTTATGCCTAATTTTTTTTTCTTTCATGGGGGTTGTATAACTCTCAGAATAGAATCAGAAAACCAATGGTTGCATTGCATGGTGAATGATGTACTTGTTTTTATTTGCAGTTACAAAATTAGAAATTGGACATAGATAACAAATAACTGATGTAATAAATGTATAAAATAATTATCTTTACAGATGCTTAGGGATGGTGCGTGGGACCAGTGCATGTCTGCTTTGGAGACCCCGGTGAAAGACAAGTTGTCAAAGTATCAAGTATGAATATTTTCCTCATAAGAGAGTTGTCTTCCGTACTGGTGCCCTGTCTTCGCCATGCTGCCAGAGTTGTGTACCTGCTTGTGTTGTTGACACTTTGTGCGTTGTTTAATTTTGAGCGAGAAGACCAAACGGCTTGGTGATGTTTTTCCTAGCACAGGCCGAATTATTCCCTAGTTTTCATTGAAGCTTGAAGCTAATTTATTGTAATCTTCAAGGCTGCCCATGGATTGACTGTCACAACGACATTTGGTTTGGACTGAAGGTCGAAACTGATGATTGCAACTTAGATATTGTGTACAGGGGTGTGATTTTTCTAGCATTTTCCGTGAGTTTTTTCCCCTTATCCAGGTTTTGAATTTACAAAGAGTTTACTACATCTCATTCAAGATCTAGATTTATATTTTTCCCAGCTTGGTCAGAGTCTTGTATACACCTTATTGGCAAATAGATTCCAGTCTGTGATTTCCATAGATTTTGTTGAAGAGGTCAAAATGTTGATTATTATAATTTGTTTTTCTTCATATTTCACATTTGGGCATGGGGATCATTATTGCCATTTGGAGGTGGAGCGGAATTATTGTTGTTGCTGTAGGATTTGGTTGGTGGAACCTCAGGTTCCATGATTTTATAGAAATTGTGGTCAGCTAAGGTCAATAGTCAGAACAAACTGCATTGTGTCCTTTTTGTTGTATTATTTTTCCATTTTAACTCTATTCCGAGTTTATTCTTTGTTTAGTACATCTCGTTTAGTTATGAAGGTACTTGTGATGAGGCAATGCTGAGTGGAATATTTTTTGGCAGCTTTCTGCGTGTGTATTATAAGACTTCGTTTCATGATGCTGCCTGTTGGTTACTTGGTTGTGTATTTGGAACAAGTTTATTTCATAATGCTGGCTTTGGCTGTGGGTTTGGTTGTGTCGAGTGTAATGTGTTTTATGTTTTTATTTTCCAAAGAACACATCACTTATTGTGTTTGATGGTCCTCTGTGTACGCATGAGAGGATACATGATCAAAATATGACACAAACTAAACAAAAGATACAGAGTTAATGACCCATTTGGCCCCTACATAATACCCTTGTTTTAAAATGGGCCTTGAATTTAATTTTTTTCTCAATTTAGTGTCTCAACTTTTTAAATCTAATACTTATGACTGTTCCCATTTATACTTTAATTGATAACAAGACAAATATTTCAAAGAATTGCATTTGGCTGCAAAACTAGTCCTCTCAAGGCCCCATCGACCAAAAAAAAAAAAAAAAAAAAAACCCTTTTCAAGGGAATGAGTTTGATGCTGGTTAAAAAGTTGAGGGATTAAATTAAGATAAAATGAATTGCAGGGACCATTTTAAAACAGAGGGAACGGTTTAAGGGCCATATGAATCATTAACTCAAATAAATATATACTAGAAAGAGGAAGCCAAGCAATGAAAAGTATGAAACAACAAAGAATCACTGTGCTACCAAGCTAACAGCATTCATTCATAATCACAAATAAATGCAGGAAATACTAAAGCATTGCTTCTTTCTTTTCTTTTTTTTTTTTTTAAAAAAAAAAATTTCACAAAACCATTGTCATAGATAGAGAAACAACTTTAATCAGTCCATGGAACATTTCCTGCAACTGTTTACTCACTCAGAAGCTATGGTCGCTCTCTGAAAACCACCTCTAACAAAATGTTTTGTTTTTTTGGGATGCCAATGAGATTTAACCAAGAGTTATGCTCAGACTGCCAATGGGGCAAGCTACGAACTGCATCTGGAAGTATTGAGCTTGACCATATACTATCAACCAGGGATTTCATCACTGCTTGTTATGGGGTCTTACGCAGAAGCAAGGCCAACGGGCAACAGAGGGAAGAGTCAACTGAGTCGAGTGCAACTATAAGAAGTGCCACGAGGAGAGTGAGAGAAGCTGTCTTCAGCTGCACACACACACACACAGAGATCAGAAATGCATGAGAAATAGAAGCACATGCATGTTAAAAGCAGCAAAGATAATGAACTAATTTTTATTTTATTTTATTTTGGCATATTTGCTATCATGCATCTGATTGTAGCCAGCATCCTAAAACCTATTTGTTGACATGTATAAGAGAACGGACATGCCAACTACAATCAGCAAATACCCTTATTTTATTTGTTTTAACTCATCCATGTATACATGTTTTTAAGAGTCACAGTTCAGAAGGGTATTCAATTCACACGAGTCGAATAAGTAACAGAAAGTAGAGCAAGAATTCTAGACAGTAGGAACTAACCTTGTTATGGAAACTTGGCTACTCTATGTACTTCAGCTGGCTAGGCTGCTCATGGAGGAAGGTAGATAAAGATTACAAAGCCCTGAAAAAAAGATCATCAATCACTTCATACAAGCTAATCTTCTCCATCCTATATAAATGTCGACAACACTGCTCCTATTGGCTGCCGCCGACATGTAAATTTGAGGTAACTCAACATGATTGATTTATTGCAAGTACAATACCACAAAGCTTCCTTTATAGGAGTTAACCAAATGGGCTCTTCAAGGAAGTCATCGCCAAAGCTCAATTCATGATGATTTCTTCCTGTGGATGTAGTATATCTGGTGCAGAAACTTGGGGCAAGAAAATAATGAATCTTTGCTCTAGGAATCTGACAAATATTTACAAGTAAATAATCTTCAAAATCAACATATGAGTCAACATATACCAATTAAAATCAGAAAGAAAAAAACAAAAGAAATACTTAATAAGTTACTGTGTGGGTGAAAATCTGACCACACTGCCTGTTTGGTGATCAGCTGGAGAGCACAAGCAGAATAGATGGCTTAAGTAACCTGAAACAGAAAGAAAAAGCTCCGGCGGTGGTTCTTCCACCCGGGGGCACTCCGACGATCAAGTCAGTATATCTCTCAAAGATAATCAAGTACTAAATGAATACTCAGAATATAAATTGCATACCTTAGACCCACGGGGGTGCCTCTCTTTTATAATATACTTAATCCAAGTCCCACTAGAAGTATGACTTCTATGAATTCTAATTTACTGTTTACTCTGGACTCTTTAAGAGATAAAGATAAACTCCCTAAGAGTTTTATCCTTATTTCGGTTAAGTCCCCTTCTTGCCTTAGGACTCTTGCCCCTTATCTCGGATTCCGATATCTTCGGAGATGACCTCGGCTTCCCCTTAATTACCTCGGCTTAACTACCAGGGCACGTGGCACCTCGGCTGACACGTCGGCGTCACCATGCCACGTGTTGGTATTCAGAAAATATATCCCCACAACTGCCCCCTAAGTTCTATTACCTCGGCATTCTGAGGTGATGGAACCTATTCCGAAATTTTGTCACTTCTTTTCTGAGTAATGGCTCAAAAACTATTTAGCCAAGATTATCTACTTTCAGCCGACGTGTTCTCTTCGGAGAACAAGGCTTCGGTCGTACTCTCCCATGCACATGAGCTGTCATGCATATCTAACTGTTTCTTTTACGTGTTTCGTCTTTATTGGAGCGTGTCAGTGACGCGCCTGAAGCTGTCTGTTCGTTTGTCTGCGCCGTCTGACGCGTGCGTTACCCTAGGCGTAATGATTGCCCTAATTTTGCCGCCGTTTCACATTTTTGACAAAACTTTTCTTTTGCCTCTATCTTTTCTTCACTTTTTCATTCCGTCTTCTTGCTCTTTCTCTCTCTGAAAGCTCATTCTTCTTTGAATCTGTCATCGCTTCAATCTCTCTTCTGGAACTGCGCTTAATCCCTCATTCTTGCAAAGCCTTCTTTTGCTGTTGGAACCAATTTCTGGGTTCAGCGAGCATTGCCTTGGCTTCATTTGTCCTGGTAAGACCCTTTCCTTTAATTCTTCCATTCTCTTTATGTGCTTTTGTCTGTCTGTCGCCATTACTGATCTTGTTCGAGGTCTTGGATTTATTCATATCTTGAATTTGTGGCTATACCTTGGACTTCTATGCTTTTTCATCATTCTCTTTACCGCTGTTCTTGATTTGTTTCTGTATCTCTATTGTTTCTGAGAACTATACCTCTATTCTTGAATATGAAACTTCGTCTTTGTTTTCTCTTTTTTGTGTCTGCCCCAGATCTGTGCCCTCGATCTTTATCTTCATACTTCATAGATTTGGGATTTGTCTGTAGAACCCTTAATCTTTAGGGAAACCTGAAAAACGCCCATCTTCTGAAACATATTCCTCTTAGTTTAAGCCGACATAATGGGTATGTGGAGGCATAGGGTAAATACCCCAACAAAACTTGAATACTTTAGGCAAGAATTCTCTATCCCAGCCGACGTTCATCTTAAGCTGGCTGGGGATAATGATACCATCGTGCCCACAGACCACACAATGCCTTTTCCAATAGTTGCTTTTACCGAATGTGGACTTCGGCTTCCACTTGATCCCCTTTTTCGTCAAGTTCTCCATTTCTATAAGCTGAACCCCATGCAACTTACTATTAATTCCTATAGGGTAATTAACGGTATTATTGCTTTAGCTAGGCAAGAAAACCTTAGAATCACCCTAGCCGACCTTCAATATTGTTATACCATGTGCCCTCTTGATCTGAAAGATAGGGGTTTTGTCTATTACCTTAAGCCGAGATCCACTCAGTACAAAATTATAGCCGACCTTCCAGACTCCAACAAGGGGGCTGGAGATGATTTTCTCATTGCTTCTGGAAATTGGGAATTTGGCCCAGATGAAGATGTCCACCTCTACCCTCTTCCTCGAACAATTACAGAGGGCAAGAGTAAGAGCCCTGAGTCAACACTTAGTTGTTTTTATTTAAGACTTTAATACTTTTTGTTTCTGACGTCTGTTTCTTTGCAGATCTTCATCAGCCACCGAAAAATTTTCGCCAATCCTTCTTCCCAGGAACAGATCTGAAAACACTTCTTGGCCTTCCAATCCATAAACGAAAAGCCCCAGTATTACTAAACTTCATCCCTACATACAAATCCACCTTAACCGACGTCCCAAGAAAAAGGAAGAAGAGTCTTTCTCCACCCACAGCCACAACCTTAACTGCTTCTACATCCCGAACAGATCAAGAGTCCACATCTGACCCACCCGGTTTTCCATCAACTTCGGCCCCCTACTTAATACCAATTCCTGAACGTAAACGTCGACGAAGGCTTGTAAAGACTGCCGAAATGGTTCGTCAAAGGCCTGTTGTCCAAGACCTTCTCGCCGATCTCCCAACTGACGCCGAAGCCGCACTAACGCAATCAATGCTCCCACCCAAACCAAAGAGAGTTAAAAAGGCTCAGCCTAAGGCCAAGGCTACAGATGCCGAGGCTGAGGATGCTTTGCCGATTTCGAAACTAGCTGAAAGCAAAAAATCAGCCTCTACTTCAACCAAGAGGTCTGCTGAGGGCCAACCCTCAGGGTCTACACAAACAAAGAGGCCAAGGTCATCGTCTGCGACGACCTCGGCGTCAAAGAAGCCCGATGTTCCATGGGCTCCTGAACTAACCCTGGAGGACAGGCCTATCATGGCCAGTGAAAGTGCCGACGATATTAACGTTGGTGTCGCCCTTAGCACAGCTCTTCTCCTTCCAAATGATTTGGAGCGAAATGCTAAGCTTAGTGCGTACGAGAATTATGCTCTCATGCTCCAACATTGTGTTTATGTAAGTATTTCTGTTTGTATTTGCGTTTTTTCCTGCTGTTTCTTTCTGAAAAAATTTTCTGACACTTCTGTTTTCATTCAGGCTATTCAACATGCCCATTCATTTTCAATGCAATCCTTTGAAAATCGTCAAAGGTTGGTTGATATGAAAAGGGAAACATCTTCAATGAAGAGAGAGATAAGGGCCCTTGAAGCAAAAATGAAAAAACTGGAGGATCAGGTCGAGGCTGCAACGAAAATCCAAACTTTAGCTCTTGAGAAGGCCGAGGCTGCTGAAGCCGTTAAAAAAGTAGCTGAAGCCGAGAAAAGAGAGGCTGAGGCTAGGAAGGCCCAAGCGGAGAAAGAACTCCAGCAGGCTCTGGCCACCAAAGAGGCCGAAGTCAAAGAGGCCGATGAAAAGGCCTATGCTCAAGGTATGGCCGATGTTGCAGAAGACTACAAGCTTCAAGTCAGGCAGGCATGCAACAGGGGATTTTCCCTTGGTTGGATGTCCTTGATAAAGAAGCTTGATCTTCCTGTTGACTCGCCATTGCGCCAGGCCGACGCTATTCCTTTACCATTTCCTCCACCTCCTCCTGAAGGTGAATCAGAGTCTGAGGCCGATGCTGTGGATGAAGATGAAGAAAAAGATGATGGTGACGCCTTGGTGAGAAAACCCAAGGATGCTGCCGAAGCCAAGTCCCCTCCTCCTGCTGAACAGGTTATGGACTTAACTTTGGATGAGGAGGGTGATGAGGTTGAGGGGGCACCCAAGGAGACTGCCACTGGGCAGCTATCGTCCAATCTTCTATTGGTAGAAAGAAGTGTGGAGAATACAATCGCAGAGATCGATGCCGAGATACAGGCGAAAAAAGTAGCCGACGAGGTACCACCGGAGTCGTCCGAGGTCCCAGTCCCTGCAGTAGCTAATAGTGAAGAATCCTGAGAAAATTGCCCTTTGTACTTTTTCCTTCTTTTTTTTTTTTTTTTTTTTGGTACTTTGCACTTTGTACTTTTTTACTTTCTGGATAATGCAAAACTCCTTCTTTTGGCCGACTTGGTTTTTGCAATATGTTACTGTAACAGTTCTTCCTCTGGATGTTTTAATCTTGTGATATTCTGTTGACTGCTTCTGCATAGTCTTGTACTTAAAATTTTTTTGCATGCTTCCTCATGTTGCTTTCTTTGTGTAATCTTCTCGGGATTACATATCTCGGGTATAACCGTAAGACTTTTACTTCGGCAAGATACTAACCTGCAAACTTTTCATAAATTTCAACAAATATAGAACATATATTTCGGAATGCAAACTTTGCAAGCTTCTGCTCAATTCTTAACAAGTACTGAATGGTAATCTTAGTCTAACCTATTTGTAAATTGCTACAAATTTCAACAAGTAATGAACAATATACTTAGCCTTTATTTTAACTTGTAACTTTCTGTATACCTCAGCGGGTGGTCATATGTCGGCTTAACATGAACTTGTAAATTGCTACAATTTTCAACAAGTGTTTAGCATCTTCCCTAGGGTTTAAATAACCCACATATTGCTATGAGAACTTTAAGCAATAACCTCGGCCTATCTTCGACTTGTAAATTGCTACAAATTTCAACAAGTGAAGATAAAGAATCAGCTTAATTCCAACTTGTAAATTGCTACAAATTTCAACAAGTGAATTAAGGAATAACATCGGCTTAACTTCAACTTGTAAATTGCTACAAATTTCAACAAGTGAAGATAAGGAATCAGCTTAATTCCAACTTGTAAATTGCTACAAATTTCAACAAGTGAATTAAGGAATAACATCGGCTTAACTTCAACTTGTAAATTGCTACAAATTTCAACAAGTGAAGATAAGGAATCAGCTTAATTCCAACTTGTAAATTGCTACAAATTTCAACAAGTGAATTAAGGAATAACATCGACTTAACTTCAACTTGTAAATTGCTACAAATTTCAACAAGTGAAGATAAGGAATAACATCGGCTTAACTTCAACTTGTAAATTGCTACAAATTTCAACAAGTGAAGATAAGGAATCAGCTTAATTCCAACTTGTAAATTGCTACAAATTTCAACAAGTGAATTAAGGAATAACATCGGCTTAACTTCAACTTGTAAATTGCTACAAATTTCAACAAGTGAAGATAAGGAATCAGCTTAATTCCAACTTGTAAATTGCTACAAATTTCAACAAGTGAATTAAGGAATAACATCGGCTTAACTTCAACTTGTAAATTGCTACAAATTTCAACAAGTGAAGATAAGGAATCAGTGTTGCCTGAGTTTGATATGTCTTCAATAAACATCCATGCATAACTTTATCAATCATACGTGTTGAAAGGATTCTGAAAAGACTTTATTGATGATATCGGCTGAACAATGATGTTTATCTAATGGTAGAAAAATTTCAAATTACAAGTATTCCAAGGTCTGGGCAATGCTTTGCCCTTATTGTCCTCAAGCCGATATGCTCCATTGCCTAATACTGAAGTAACTCTGTAGGGTCCTTCCCAGTTTGGGCCAAGCTTGCCCTCCCTGGGATCCTTCTTGTTCCCGACAACTTTTCTTAGGACTAGGTCGCCAACTTGAAAATCTCTTGGATTAACCTTCTTGTTGTAAGCTCTGGCAAGCTGTTGCTGGTATACTGCGAGCTGAATCGCAGCTTTCTCTCTTCGTTCTTCCAATAAATCCAGGTCTCGGGCTAACAGTATGTCATTGGTGCCATTCTCTACTCCCTGGGTTCTGATCCCTGGGATGCCGATCTCCAATGGGATGACTGCTTCTGTGCCATAGGCCATGGCAAAGGGGGATTCTCCTGTTGATCTTCTCGGCGTAGTCCGATATGCCCAAAGTACGTTGGGCAATTCGTCCACCCACTTTCCTTTTGCTGCCTGGAGCCTCTTCTTTATTCCATCCAGGATTACTTTGTTGGACGCCTCTGCTTGTCCATTGCTTTGAGGAAAACTTGGTGTTGAGAAATAATTCTTGATCTTGAATTTTGCACAAAAGTTTTTGATAAGTTTGCTGTCGAATTGTGTTCCGTTGTCGGAAACTATTGCTCTTGGGATCCCAAATCTGGTGATTATGTTTCTCCAAGTAAAATTCTTGACATCCACATCTCGAATTTTGGCAAGAGGTTCTGCCTCTATCCATTTTGTGAAGTAGTCTGTTGCTACCAGCAAGTATTTTCTTTGCCCAGTTGCTTGGGGAAGTTGTCCAACCAGATCCATGCCCCATTGGGCAAACGGCCAAGGGCTGGATACTGGGTTTAGGTCGGCAGCTGGCTGATGTATCAAAGGTGCAAACCTTTGACATTGCTCACACTTCTTTACATAGGCTTCGGCATCCTTTTGCATGTAGGGCCACCAATACCCCTGGGTAATGGCCCTGTGGGCTAACGATCTGCCCCCAGTATGGCTTCCACAAATTCCTTCATGAATCTCGTAAAGAAAGTCTTCAACCTGCAAAGGGTGTATGCACCTTAAAAGTGGTCTAGTGAACGACCTCCTGTAGAGATGGCCTTCCGCTGTTAGACTGAATCTGGCCGATTTCAGCCTAATTTTATGTGCTTCTTTATGGTCTTCTGGCAGCTTCCCCTCTTTTAGGAATGCAATGATTGCATCCATCCAGCTTGGTCCAAAGCCCACGCACATTGCTTCTCGTTCGGTGCTCTGTTTATCTATGCTCGGGACCGACATGTAGTCGATCATAATTGTCCTTGTTTTTCCAGTTTGAATTGAGCTGGCCAGGTTGGCTAACGCGTCGGCGTGGGCGTTGTCATCTCGGCTAACTTGGAGTAATCTGCAGTTCTGGAATAGGGCTGCCAGTCGGATGACTTCCTTTGCATATGCCGACATTCTTTCGTCTCTGGCTGCAAATTCTCCTGTTGACTGGTTAACAATCAGTTGTGAATCACAAAAAACAATTACCTCGTCTGCCTCTGCTGCTGCTGCTAGCTTTAGCCCTGCAATTAATGCTTCATATTCTGCTTCAGTATTGGAGGCTTTGAACCCCAGACGGATGGATTGTTCTACAATTTCTCCATCTGGAGATATCAGCAGTACTCCTGCTCCTGCTCCTTGGCGGTTTGAACTTCCATCGACGAATAGTCTGAATGAATCGCCGATGTAGATGCTGCATGGTCTGAGCTTTTCTTTCTCTTGCTTTTTTGTCTTTGACTGGGATTCTTTTTGCTTGTTGGGGTGGTGCTCATCTTGGCTCGACGGAGCCCGAGGTGTGATGGCTTCAGGTGTGAGTTCTGCGACGAAGTCGGCCAAAACTTGGCCCTTTATTGCTGTTCTTGGCCTAAATTCTAGGTCAAACTGGCCCAGTGTTACTGCCCATTTTGCTATCCTTCCTGTTAAGTCTCCTTGATGTAATAAGGACTTCAGTGGGTGCTCTGTTAGGACCACAATCTTGTGTGCCTGAAAGTAATGGCTCAATTTCTTTGAAGCCATTACCAAGGCTAGCATTAATTTTTCCAGTGGTAGGTATCTTGTTTCTGCGTCAGCCAGAGTCTTACTTACATAGTAGACAGCCTTCTGCTCCCCTTTTTCCTCACGGATTAGCACTGCACTGACTGCGTGCTCAGAGACTGCTAAGTACAAAAACAATTCCTCCCCTGGAATTGGGTTAGAAAGGACCGGGGTTGTGGTCAAGTATTTTTTTAGGTCGGCTAAGGCAGCTTCACATTCTTCTGTCCATAGGAAGTCTGTGGCTTTTTTCACCAGGTTAAAGAAGGGTTTGCACTTGTCTGAGCTTCTGCTGATAAATCGGTTTAGGGCTGCGGCCCTTCCAGTGAGCACTTGAACTTGCTTTGCCGATGTCGGACTCTGTAGTTCCAGGATGGCCTTGATTTGGTCTGGGCTGGCCTCAATGCCTTTTCTTGTTACCAGATATCCTAGAAATTTACCTGACCCAACTCCGAAGGCACACTTCGAGGCGTTGAGTCGGAGCCGATATCTTTTGAGTATGTCAAAGACCTCTTTTAGGTCGGCAAGATGACCTTCTGATTTCTTGGTCTTTACGACCATGTCATCGATGTAAACTTCTACCGTTTTGCCAATTAGATGTTTAAACATCTTTGTCACTAACCTCTGATAGGTTGCTCCTGCGTTTTTCAGCCCAAAAGGCATTACCTTGTAACAGTACAGGCCTTTCGGGGTGATGAACGCGGTCTTTTCCTCATCTGGTGGGTACATAGCAATCTGGTGGTACCCTCTATATGCATCTAAAAAACTCATCCTTTCATGTCCCGAAGTGGCGTCTACCAGTTAGTCGATTTTGAGCAGAGGAAAGCTGTCTTTGGGGCAAGCTTTGTTGAGGCTGGTAAAGTCTACACAAACCCTCCACTTGCCATTCTTCTTTTTTACTATTACTGTGTTGGACAGCCATGTTGGGTACTGAACTTCTCGGATGGCTCTGGCTTCAAGGAGTCTGTCTACCTCTTCTTCTACTGCTTCGACGTGCATTAGCATCAGCCTTCTGGCTCGTTGAATCACAGGTTTTGCCGATCTGTCGACATTCAGGCTGTGGCAGGTGACCTCGGGGTCAATGCCAGGCATTTCATAAGGTGTCCAGGCGAACGCCTCTATGTTTGCCCTTAAAAAATCTTCCAGCTCTTTTTCCTCTTCTCTAGCTAGGCCTGTGCCGAGAAGAAAAAATCGTTCTTCGTCGCCCTCCTGGACGAGGATTTTCTTTAGCGCCTCTTCGCTTTTCTCGGCTGGTTCTTTCCCGACATCTTCTAGGACTTCCATGTCCTCATCTTCAACTTCTGCTTTCTTTGGCTCCTGTATACTACAGGTGGATTTTATTGCTGCCATGGAGCAAGTTTTGGCTTGTAGTTGATCCCCTCTAACTTCTTCAATCCCATGCTCTGTTGGGAACCGGAGTAGTTGATGCAACGTTGAGGGAACTGCCCCCATTGCATGCAACCACGGCCTTCCCAAGATGATGTTGTATGGTGAGGGCGTGTCAATTACCAGGAATTCCGTCCTGATCTTTTTAGTGCTGGCTTGTACTTCTAAGCTTGTTGCACCCAGTGGCCATGTCGGCGTTCCATTAAAGCCGACCATCGGGCCGTTTGATTGTTCTAGGTCATCGGGGTGCAGGCCTAGCTCTTTGTAACATCTGACATACATGATGTCACAGGAGCTGCCTTGATCTATTAGGATGCGTTTTACTTGGCACTCCCCAACCTGGAGGGATACTACCAAGGCATCATTATGCGGATGTTGGACCAGTTCTAAGTCGGCTTCGGTAAAGGCTATCATTGGCCCCTGGCATTCTTCTGGCCGATGTCTCTTTTCCCCGACTTGGTAGATATGCTGTAAATGTCTTACCCTCTAGGTTTCTCCTCTGACTTCGTTTTCGTTGACCCTTGAGTGGATCACATTGACCACCCTCGGTTCTCCTGCTTGTGGTAGTTGTGCTGGGGGAGGGGGTGCTGCTGGGGCTTGAGGCAACCTTGCCTGCTCTTCCCTTGTTCTGGCCTCATCGACCAGGTCCCTTAGAAGGCCTTGTCTTACTAGGTCCTCCAAGTGTGCTTTTAAGGCTCTACAACCTTGAGTTGGATGCCTTTCTTCATTGTGGTAGGCACAACGTCTACCAACGTTCCTTCCCATGAATTCCCCCGGTGCTCTTGCCGGAGCCCTGAAATAAGGTTGATTTCGAATTCGATCTAAGATTTTATGGATTGGGATCCGGAATACCGTTGTTACCGCCTGTTTATTTCTCAATTCTATTTCTTGTTTGATCGGTCCATTGTTGACTCGGCCTCGCTTTGGCGAGCCGTTTCCCTTTTCTTGTTTCACCTCCTTGTTTCCCGATGTATCTTCCTCGGCCATGGCGTATTTCTCAATTCTTGCCATGAGTTCTTCCATGCTTTTTGGCAATGTTTTTGCCAAAGATTTCCGTAGTGGGCAGTCATCTTTCAGGCCGTTCTTGAAAGATACGACTGCTACTTCCTGGTTGCATTCGGGTATTCGGTTGAACACCTCGTAGTACCTCTTCGCATAGGCCCTAAGGCCTTCTTCCTTGGTGATTCTTAGAGCCATCAAAGCATCAACCCTCAGGGGTTGCAGCTTGTTGGTCACGAACCTGGCCACAAACATCTCGGCCAAGCCTTCCCATGTCTTTATGCTTCCTTTTGGTAACTTATGGAACCAATCAGATGCAATTTCCCCAAAGGATGAGGGGAATACTTTGCAGAGCAACGGCTCGTTCCCGCTATATAATGCCATTGAATTTAGGTATAGCCCAACATGAAAGTTTGGATCTGACTTACCATCATAGATTTGAAACCTCGGCATACTGAATCTCTTGGGCGGTTCGAATTTGTCCAGTTCCACCGAGAAGGCTGTCTTCGGTTTTACTGGGGAGTTTACCTCGGCTTCTGCATTCTGTTGCCTCCTCTTGAGGTAGTCCCTTAAGTCTTCTTTGCTCCTCCCTGGAGCTCGGCTGTCTTTAGATTTTAGTCTTTTTGGTACACTGCTTTCGGCCTCGTGGTGGGTCCGTTTGGACCTTTCTTCATGGGTTGTGTCAAAGTGGAGTACTTGCCCCTGAACATGTCGATGTTCTTTGGGGTCTGGATTCTTCATGTGGTGTGTCCTTCGGGACTCTTCTTGCCTCGGCTTTTCCCGTCCGACTTCCCTGGAAGGCCGATGAGAATGCCTTCCGCTCCTGGTATGCTGAGGGACCTCGGGGATTGTTTTTCTTCCACCCTTCTGGGTGTTGGTTGCTGGCATCGGCGTATCTTGCAGCGGGTATGGTGGCTGCATAACATTATTCTGCATCATGAAGTTGACGACTGACTGAAGGTCTGACAATTTGTTCGCCAGCTCTTTTACTTCCTCATCCCTCCGTAGGCACCTGTCCCTCCATACCTGGAGGTTATCTTCATTGTAGTACTTTCCTTGGTTTGCTCTTTTTGACGTGTCGCCTTCTGGGATGACGTCGGTCTCTCTGTGACCCTGGTCACGGGCTTCTGCATTGTGGTTGTCTCCTTCAATGTCAAGGTCAATTGGTCTGCCACTCCCAGTGGGAGCGTCATCCCCAATATTTTCCTGCTGTCCGTTACTGGCCATCTATTCTTCCTTCGTTCCCACAGACGGCGCCAAATTGTGTGGGTGAAAATCTGACCACACTGCCTGTTTGGTGATCAGCTGGAGAGCACAAGCAGAATAGATGGCTTAAGTAACCTGAAACAGAAAGAAAAAGCTCCGGCGGTGGTTCTTCCACCCGGGGGCACTCCGACGATCAAGTCAGTATATCTCTCAAAGATAATCAAGTACTAAACTGAATACTCAGAATATAAATTGCATACCTTAGACCCACGGGGGTGCCTCTCTTTTATAATATACTTAATCCAAGTCCCACTAGAAGTATGACTTCTATGAATTCTAATTTACTGTTTACTCTGGACTCTTTAAGAGATAAAGATAAACTCCCTAAGAGTTTTATTCTTATTTCGGTTAAGTCCCCTTCTTGCCTTAGGACTCTTGCCCCTTATCTCGGATTCCGATATCTTCGGAGATGACCTCGGCTTCCCCTTAATTACCTCGGCTTAACTACCAGGGCACGTGGCACCTCGGCTGACACGTCGGCGTCACCATGCCACGTGTTGGTATTCAGAAAATATATCCCCACAGTTACCCTTTTAGAAGTAAGTTGAGTGACTTCGTAAGTTACTCTTTTTGAAACCAGTTGAATGACATTGTAATCTCTAGGTGTGCTTCTGTTATATTTCTGAATCTGGAATGGTAGTTTAGGATCGACTAAGCCTATCAATAATAACAAAACAAATACTAAGTGCCAAAAGAATAAAAAATAAAGACATAGTCACAGATAAATAGAGGTCAGGAGGACCTGCACGACCTACCGTCAACCCGGAACTGATTTGCATCTTATACGAATGTTAACTCAAACCTATTGACAACAACAAAAGAAACAAACTACTGAAAAAGAAACAAAAAAAAGGGCAGAAATGAACGGGGAAAAGAATACTGATAAGATTATTGGGACTTAAGAGTCATTTCAAGCACAATTCAATAGTAACAGACATAGTGGTAAAAGCTACGAGGAATGATGAGGTGCCATAATGTGACACGACAATAACAATAGAAGTAAACGCTTTGCTAGTGAATTCGAGTGATATATATTAAAAATTTCTGCGAAGACAAATCAAAAACTAATATACGCAAAACCCATATATGTTTGTAAATTATTGGTCAATTATCAAGAAACGACAAGAAGAAGGCTTCCCTTAGTGGAATAGTGAAGGGAATATCAAATGGCAATCAGTTCGTTACAGGAAGGAAATGTTTTGATGCCATTACATACCTTCACCACTATGATGCAAAAGTAGTTAGATACTCTTGCACATCTATTTTAATTTAGATAACTGTTGCTACCTAACTGAGACATTGATCAAGGGTGCATCAGTTGGTTCAAATGATCTAACTATTACTCACCTACAATTTGCTGATGAGACAATCTTGTTTTGTGAGGCAAAAAGGGAGAAGCTGCTAAATATCAAAAGAATATTGCGATGTTTTGAAATCTTGTCTGGGTTGAAGATAAATTATCACAAGAGCGTAGTGTGTGGTGTTGGAATTAATGAAGAACTTTCCAAAGATTTTGCTGCCATACTGAACTACTTGCATCATAGACTACCTATGAAGTATTTAGGGATGCCATTGGGGGCTAATCCCAGGAGGAGAAGGTCTTGGCAGCCTGTCATTGATAATTTCAACTCAAAACTTGCTTCCTGGAAGCGTAGGCTGCTTTCCTTTGCTGGTCGGTTGATAATGATCAAGTCGATGCTATCTTCACTACCAATTTTTTTACTTATCTTTGTTTAGAATGCCTGAAGGGGTAGCCAAAGAGATTGATAGAATAAATCAAAAAAAAAATAAAAAAATCAAAAAGCTAACTTTTAACCTATTTACTCGTGATTGGATGAGCCACAATTATAATTTATGAACCAACCCTATTTTTATTTCATTCCATCCTATCTATAGCTCCAGACTGATGTTTTTTGAGCAACTGAATACCAAGAATGATTGAATAGGGAAAACAATGAACCTCTTGCAAGAAGAAAACCACTGTAGAGAGCATAATCGAGGGAATAAGAAGGAGAAGAAGCTAACCCATAATTGAGAAAATTGGGAATCACAGAAAAATATGAACAAACCCTAAAGGTGCATCCATTGTGAAACAAACTTCAATTTTTTTTTTTTTTTTTGAATACATAGACCACAAACATGTGTGTACATAAACATATGTAACAAGGTTAATTCAATATATGTAGAAGTTAGGCGTCTCTCCAATCCAAGTCTCACAATGGTGCAAAGATACATGAAATTAAGAGTTCTTCACCAATGAAATTTCTATTTTTAATTTGAGAAAGAGTGTGTTTAACCCTAACAAGAAGGAGAAGGACAAGGAGACGAAGAAGAAGAAGCAATACCTGATGTACGAACATAAAAAATACCGTATTTGATGATAAAGAAATCCAATGAAGAAGATGATCAGCACCACTAGACGATCACTATCTGCAAGACAAAACACCCCAACCGTAGTCGGGGCCCTCCGATGCCCAAGTCAGTCCTTCAATATTATCAAAATATTTTAATAGACTAATTCCTAGAGAGAAATTACGTACCTCAACCCATAAGGGTGTTGCCTATTTATAATATCCAGTGACTTACTTCTCAAGTAATTTGAATGTTCCAGAAGTCCTATCCCAAACAATCTCCGGTTGTTCAAGAATTCTATATCGATAAGATTTCATATCCTGATAAGTTTTGCATAACATAAAACACTAATGCAATGTTTGATAAGAATTTGATAATTGTCATACACATGATAATTTATAATTACCCCACGTGGCAATGTCGGGAGCCACATAATTCCTGTAGTTATTTTTATTCACTCTCAATTGCCCCTAAGCTTTCATTCTCTTTGAACCTAGTGAAAGAGTGGAAGCTTTCTGTTGTTCTAATAAAAATAGCCGTGTAATAATGCCTAGCTAAAACCATACATGGGTGCTAGGGCTTATTCCAAAATGCATAACTTTATTAGGACTTATTCCAAAAATGTCGCCCCCAAGCTTTCATTCTCTTTGAACCCAGTGAAAGAGTGGAAGCTTTCTGTTGTTCTAATAAAAATAGCCGTGTATAATGCCTAGCTAAAACCATACATGGGTGTTAGGGCTTATTCCAAAATGCATAACTTTATTAGGACTTATTCCAAAAATGTCTAGCTTTACTAAAACTTATTCCAAGAATGCCTAATCTCGTTTGGACTTATTCCGAAAATGCCTAGCCTTGCTAGGACTTATTCCAAGAATGCCTAATCTCATTAGGACTTATTTTGAACATGCCTAGCCTTACTGAAACTTATTCTAAGAATGCCTAATCTCGTTAGGACTTATTCCGAAAATGCCCAGCCTTGCTAGGACTTATTCCAAGAATGTCTAACCTACTTATTTTGAAAATACCTTGTTAGGACTTATTCCAAAAATACCTAACCTCGTTAGGACTTTTCTGAAAATGCATAACCTTGTTAGGACTTATTCTGAAAATGCCTAACCTTGTTAGGACTTATTTCAAGAATGCTTAATCTTGTTAGGAACTACCAAAACACTAACTTGCATATTGGCAAGCAAAACCTGCTTGGCAAGGAATCTCACTGTTGGATAAACCACCAACCTACTCTGTAAAATTTTTCAAAGTTGGTCAAACCTGCCAACCCACTTTGCCGAGCAAAACCTACTCGACAAAGATTTTCCAAGTTGGTCAAACCTGCCAACCTACTTCGCTAAGCAAAACACGCTCGACAAAGATTTTTCAAGTTGGTCAAACCTGCCAACCCACTTTGCTCGACAAAGATTTTCAAAATTGGTCAAACCTGCCAATCTACTTCACCAAGCAAAACCCATTCGACAAAGATTTTTCAAGTTGGTCAAACCTGTCAACCTACTTCGTTTGACAAAGATTTTCAAAATTGGTCAAACCTGCTAATCTACTTTACCAAGCAAAACCCGCTTGATAAAGATTTTTAAAGTTGGTCAAACCTGCCAACCTACTTTGCTCGACAAAGATTTTCAAAATTGGTCAAACCTGCCAATCTACTTCACCAAGCAAAACCCACTCGATAAAAAAATTTTAAGTTGGTCAAACCTGGCAACTTATCTCTTGCCCAAACCAGCTTGGCAAAGTGATAAAATTTGTAACTAAAGGGTAGCGTAATTCATATTGCCCTCATGATCCATAAAGCGCGAACTCCATCTCAGCATATTTGACCCAAATAATGGTCTTCATCTACGTTTGGTATAAAAACTCATATTTTTTAGATAATAAAAATTTGATATAATAATTTGATCTTCCATATATTCGTGGTTGGAATAATAATACATAAATTCCGTGCTCCATAGATAATCAAAATTCAGCACAATACATAATAAAATATCTTCATCTGCAGAGTAATAAAAATCCAATATAATTAATCTTCTATATCTCCATGATCAAAATGATAATACATAAAACCCATACACCGCAGATAATAAAAATTTAATATAATTGATCTTCCATATATCCGTAATCAGAATAATAGTACATAAACTCCGTACTCCGCATATAACAACAATAACCCATCACTGCCTCCTATAAGGAATCATCTATTTTCTTCGAATAATCTTGTGCAAGATCAATTCATTGCATATTTGTTGCATAATTATGACGTAATAGTCAAACCCTCTTTTCTCCATACATATTGCAATGCATCAATATGAAAACTACAATAGAGCCTTAATATTAAGATAATAATACAAGAATTTTTTACCCCAATGTCAATCGTGTATTTGATCGACATAAATGAATATGTCAAGCATGTCATTGCGTAATTATTAGGTTGATCAACATAGTCGATGATCAATATAATATTGGAGAACCGCATAATCTTCTTCATTGAATTTTGTCGGTTCCCACAGACGCCGCTAATTGTATGGATATAAAAAATATCGTATTTGATGATAAAAAAATCCAACAAAAAAGATGATCAGCACCACCAGACGATCACTATCTACAAGACAAAACACCCCCAGTCGTAGCCGAGCCCTCTGATGCCCAAGTCAGTCTTCCAATATTATCAAAATATTTAATGGACTAATTCCTAGAGAGAAATTGCGTACCTCAACCCATAAGGGTGTTGCCTATTTATAATATCCAATGACTTACTTCTCAAATAATTTGAATGTTCCAGAAGTCCTATCCCAAACAATCTCCGGTTGTTCAAGAATTCTATATCGATAAGATTTCATATCCTGATAAGTTTTGCATAACATAAAACACTAATGCAGTGTTTGATAAGAATTTGATAATTGTCATATGGCAATGTCGGGACCCACATATTTCCTGTAGTTATTTTTATTCCCTCACCTGATGTCAATGAAGATGTCAATGAAGACGCTCTCACCATCACCCAAGGAGAAGAGGAGAGAGGAGAGAGGACAGAGTAGAGAAATGGAAGCTGCTATTGACACAGCAATATTTGTTTCTTCCAGATAACAGTGCTGCTTCAGAAAGTTGTGTACATTCTACATTAGTTCTCTCTCTGTCGTATTCTATAATATAATTTTTTAAGATAAATTACGCTTACTACCTTCTTGGATATTTAAAAAAAAAAATTACAAAAAATTACAATTTTAATCTATCATTTTTAATATAGTTACATTAATTTTTCTTTTAATATAATTAAAGTGATTAACACTAAAGTTAAGGATGGATAAACACTGAAATAAATAAAGATAAAAATAATAAATAGATGATAATATTATTTTTTCATTCTACAATTAACGAATTACTAATGAAAAATACTCTAACTATTATACGAACTAAAATCTTGAGAGAGGTGAGTTTAATTTACCATTTTTTTAAAATCCTAAAAAGCATCATATCATTTTTTGATTTGTTACAAATTTAACAATGTAAAACTCAACTCTATTGCCATCATTACGAATTAAAATCTTGAGAGAGGTGAGTGTAATTTACCATTTTTTTAAAACCCTAAAAAGTATCATGTCTTTTTTTGATTTGTTACAAATTTAAGAATGTAAAACTCAACTCTATTACCATCATTGTGGTTGAATTGTAAGTTTTAAATTCCAAATCCTTCACATTTTTCTTAAATGAAAAATGTTACTTTTACATAATTTATCTATAAAATTATATTAAAATAATATAACAGTGATATTTTTTAACTGTAAGACATATTTTAAAATAGTAAACTAGCCATAAGGTATATTTTTCAAGCCATAGCCAACCAACTTGTAGCTTAGGTGTAGAAACGTTTTCGTACCAAACAAAACCTAAACCATGTGCTACAACAACAACAACGACATAATAGTTGTGTTGTGTGTATTTGTATGTGTTTGTTAAGACTCCGAGCTTGGCTTGGCATCTCATGCCTTGCCGGTTTTAATTGGGCTATTGAGGTTTAATAATATGTATTGCTTATGTCCTGAGAAAAAGCTTAAACAATAGCAACAAGGCCTTGATATATCTCCTATAACAACAATATTAAACTAAAAATTAACACAAAATTATATGGGTTCTCCGCACGAACACGTGGCACAGTTTGTTGGAAAATGGTTTGGAAAATCTGGGTAAAAACAGATTTTTTCTTAACTTTAGTCTAATATTTAGGTGGGACCCGTGCGTCGATTTTCGCTGGTCAAAGTGGTAACACGGTCTATATCGCGTTGTAATTCACGCGGTATATTTGATTGCTCAAAACCATTACCGAGTGAATGGAAAATTGAAGCTAAAGTGTGCTCCATGGAAATTGAGTTTTGGTGGAAAATCCTTAAAGGTTTGAATAAGGCTTGTCTCACATTGATTTGGTGGGAAGTTTTGAATGGGTTTATAAGGCATGGGATTGAAACTTGGGGTGTGCGCCAAGGGGTACCCAAGTGGTTTAGAGAGGGAGGTTCTGGGCAAAGTGGGCTAGACCCATTGGACCCAAAAATCACTACACGCGCGCCGTCGCTGCCGTCCGGTCGGGCGGGCTGGGCTAGGCTGGGCCGGGCCTGGGCTTGGGCGCGGGTGCGTGGTGTGAGGTTGAGTTGGGCTTGTTCGGCCCAATACCTATCTTTTTGGGATAAAAATATTTGAATTTAATTTTATTTTTGGTAAAATAAAATCCAGAATTCAAATTAAACTGGAAATAAACTGGTCCGATTTTTCTATACACCCAAACAGGGCCCTTCCCGTTTTTATCTGTTTGAATTTTGAACCAACAGATTTAAATCTGTTTAATTCAAAACCAAACAGGTTTCATACCTGTTCAAACAAGTTTGCACTTGTTCAATTCAAAACCTGCAGCCACCAATACATCTATAAATATGACAGCCCTCATTTGATATTTTTCATTCAGAAATTTCGTACTTCACCTCTGCAAATTTATTCTTTATTTTGCTGCATTTTATTTTTTGTGAGAAAGAGTATAAACACTTAGTGTGTTCGTTAGGCAAACAATTTGTAGTGCGCTATTGTTTATAGTTGATCATTTCATCCTGGGAGATAGACGTCCGTATTCTGAAAGTACCGTGGAGAGGACGAATCTGTCTTAAGGACACAGTGTCAAACACTGGACTTGATCAGATAATTATTCAAAGAAATTAATCAAGTAAGTTGTTTAATTTATTATTCTGTTTGATTTGTTTATTTAATCAGATTTTAATTTTGTTTTTGTAACAAAATAAAATATGTTTTTATTTATTTATTTTTATTTCGAGTTTGATTTTTGTAATCAAACAAATTCTCTCATTTCTTTTATTTCTTTTATATTCTGGTTGTTGTTAAGTACACAACAGAATTTAATCTATTTAAATACAGTGAAGAATGTCTAACAATTTTAAGACAGATTCATTTTTTGGTATCTTCATTGTATTTAATTTTCTGTGATTTCATAAAGACATATTCTGGTTGGAAAAACAAATAGTGATTTATGCTATTTGACAGATAGTAGTAATATACTGTCTATTTTCTTTGACAACTAGTAGTAATATATTGGTGTCATTAACAATTGCAGAATATTAATTTGTGTTACAGAAAATTATTGTGGTATTTTATTTTTCTAGTTTTAGTAATAAGGAAAATAAAATTATTTTGTGTTATAATTTATTTTCTGGTTTTAATAACTAGAAAATTAATTTGTGTTTTAATTTTTTCTGATTTTTGTAATAAGAGATTATGGCTACTGCAACTGAAACTACATCTGGTAGTGGTACTCCTATTATTATACCAACACCGGTCCCTATCCAGAACCATGTTCATGTACCAATAAATCATGGAGAAAAACGGAAAAAATTTAACGGTACTGAGTTTAAGAGATGGTAGCAGAAGATGCTGTTCTATCTTACAACTCTAAATTTGGCCCGGTTTCTCCATGAAGAGGATCTAGCACTTAAAGAGGGTGAAAGTGATCGGCAAGTTGTTGTCGCTATAGATGCTTGGAAACATTTAGATTTCCTGTGCAGAAACTACATCCTCAATGGCCTTGACAACATGCTGTATAATGTTTACAGTCATTTGAAGTCAGCAAAAGAATTGTGGGATTCTTTGGAGAAGAAATACAAGACAGAAGATGCCGGCATGAAGAAATTTGTTGTCGGTAAATTTCTGGACTTTGTTATGGTAGACTCCCAAACGGTAATTTCTCAAGTTCAAAGTTTTCAATTAATTTTACATGATATTCATTCTAAGGGTATGTTTCTAAGCGAGTCTTTCCAAGTCGCCGCTTTAGTGGAAAAATTACCACCGGCTTGGAAAGATTTCAAAAATTATTTAAAACATAAACGCAAAGAGATGACCATGGATGAACTTATTATAAGACTGAGAATTGAGGAAGATAACCGAAAGGCTGAAAAGAGGAATGGGAAAAATCCCATTGAGTCCAAGGCTAATGTGGTTGAACAAGTTCATAAACCACATAACAAAAAAAGGAAGTTTACTGGAGATGGTCCTAAACAAGGCGATAGCACCAAGAAGTTCAAAGGAAAATGCTATAACTGTGGCAAGACTGGACATCGAGCTTCTGACTGCCACCACCCTAAGAAGGATCATGGAAGTACAAGCAAGAAGACCACCAATCAGGCCAATATAACAGAATTGGATTACATTTATGATGGAGTGAATGACATCAACCTCTCTGTTGTGGTGTCTGAGGCTAATCTGGTTGGAAATCCCAAAGAGTGGTGGGTTGACATTGGAGCAACTCGTCACATATGTGCGGACAAGAAGATTTTCACTACCTACAATGAGGCTGCAAATGGTGAACAACTTTTCATGGGAAATTCTTCTACTTCTACTGTGGCTGGACAAGAGAAGGTGATCTTGAAGATGACATCAGGGAAAGAACTTACCCTCAACAACGTATTGCATGTACCTGACATCGGGAAGAATTTAGTTTCTGGTTCTTTGTTAAGTAAAAATGGTTTTAGGCTTGTCTTTGAGTCTGATAAATTTGTATTAACAAAGAGTGGCATGTATGTTGGTAAGGGATACATGAGTGATGGTCTTTTTAAACTAAATGTAATGACAGTTGTACCAAAAGTTGCTATGAATGAGAATAACACATCTTTTGTTTATATTCTTGAGTCGAATTTATGGCATGGTAGATTAGGACATGTAAATTATGATGCTTTGCGTAGATTAATTGGTTTGGATTATATACCAAAGTTTGAAATTAATCCTAATCATAAATGTGAAGTTTGTGTAGAAGCGAAACTAACTAAGGCTCTATTTAAATCGGTTGAAAGGAAAACCGAACCTCTAGATTTAATTCATACTGATGTATGTGATCTAAAATTTATTCAAACTAGAGGAGGCAAAAAGTATTTCATAACATTTATCGATGATTGCACAAGATATTGTTATGTTTATTTACTTAGAAGTAAAGATGAAGCCTTAGAAATGTTTAAACTCTACAAAACAGAAGTTGAAAATCAACTTGGTAAAACCATTAAAATAGTTAGAAGTGATAGGGGTGGTGAATATGATGCACCATTAAATGAATTTTGTGTACAACATGGCATTATTCACCAAACTACAGCACCCTATTCTCTACAGCAAAATAGAATTGCTGAAATGAAGAATAGAACCCCAAAAGAAATGATGAATGCCATGTTACTAAGTTCAGGCTTACCACAAAATTTGTGCGGGGAAGCAATATTGTCTGCTAATTATGTTCTTAACAGAATACCCCACAAGAAAACTAACAGCACTCCTTATGAATTGTGGAAAGGTCGACCACCTTCTTACAAATACTTAAAAGTGTGGGGGTGTTTGGCGAAAGTTGAAGTTCCTGTTTCTAAAAAGACTAAGATTGGACAAAAAACAGTAGATTGTGTGTTTATTGGTTATGTTCAGAATAATAGTGCATATCGGTTTTTGACTTATAAATCAGAAATACCTGATATAAATGTGAACACTATTATCGAGTCAAGGAATGTTGTGTTTTTTGAGCATGTCTTTCCTTACAAGAAAGGACAGGAATTAAGTTCACAGAAAAGAACATATGATTGTACACAAAGTCAAGAGACTAATGACAATCAAACACAAGAGACTAGTAATGGTCTCGACCAACAGGATTTAACTGATGATGAACCAAGAAAAAGTAAGAGAGCGAGAATATCAAAATCCTTTGGTCCAGATTTTCTGACATACTTGTTAGAAAATGAACCTCAAAGCTTTAAGGCAGCCATGTCAGGTCCTGAAGCACCTTTGTGGAAAAAGGATGTTAATAATGAAATTGAATCCATTATGCAAAATCATACTTGAGAATTGGTGGATCTTCCACCAGGTTCTAAACCTCTTGGATATAAATGGATATTCAAGAGAAAAATGAAAACAGATGGTTCAATTGACAAATATAAAGCAAGACTTGTAGTTAAAGGTTACAGACAAAAGGAAGGTCTGGACTATTTTGACACATATTCCCCTGTAATAAGAATAACATCCATTCGCATGCTTATTGCTATAGCAGCGTTGTTTAATTTAGAAATACATCAAATGGATATTAAGACATCTTTCTCAAACGGTGATCTAAATGAAGAGATCCATATGGAGCAACCCAAAGGGTTTGTAGTGCCAGGGCAAGAAAAGAATGTTTGTCGGCTTGTAAAATCTCTTTATGGATTAAAACAAGCGCCTAAGCAATGGCATGAAAAATTTGATCATGCAATGCTTACTAATGGGTTTAAGATAAATGAATGTGACAAATGCGTCTATGTTAAAAACACTGACCAATGATATGTCATAGTTTGTCTTTATGTGGATGACATGCTTATCATTAGAAGCAGTCAAAATATGATCAAATCAACTAAGCAAATGCTTAACAAAAGATTTGATATGAAAGATATGGGGGTCGCAGATGTTATATTAGGAATGAAAATTACTAAAACATCTAACGGATATGCATTATCTCAATCACATTATATTGAAAAAATTCTTGATAAATTTATCAAGGATAATACGGATTTAGCTAGAACACCTGTAGATATCAGTCTTTATTTATCGAAAAATAAAGGTGATGCAGTGTCTCAGTTAAAATACTCCCAAATCATTGGAAGTCTAATGTACCTAATGAATTGTACTCATCTTGATATAGCTTATGCTATCAATAAATTGAGTAGGTACACTAGTAACTCCGGAGAAGACCATTGGAAGGTGATCATTCGGGTTCTTAGGTATTTAAGATTCACCCGTGATCATGGTATGAACTTTACTCGATATCCAGCAGTACTTGAAGGTTATTGTGATGCAAATTGGATATCGGATACTAAAGATTCAAAATCCACAAGTGGTTATGTCTTTACTCTGGGAGGCGCTGCTGTTTCTTGGAAATCCACGAAACAAACATGCATCGCACGATCCACAATGGAATCCGAGTTCATTGCTTTAGACAAAGCAGGAGAAGAAGCAAAATGGCTTCGTCACTTCTTAGAAGACATTCTAATGTGGCCAAAACCTGTGCCAGCTTATAGCGATCCCGGGTTTACCCTTGTTGTACAGTGATCCGGACATGTGTCCGTGGATGATAGTAGTTGATTATTACCCGGTGTACATCCTTTCTTACTTTGTATTTGGGTTATAGGATGTGTTGGGCAGGTTTGTTACAGGCTGGTTGAGTTTAGAAACCAAAACTAGTTGCCCAGATTTTGACCTGTCCGCTCGAGCGGGGGTTTTGGCACTCGAGCGGGAATTTCACCCATCCAGTATTTCCTGTGCAGTATTGGACGCTCGAGCGTGGGAGTGGCCGCTCGAGCGGGATTGTGTGAGTGCCGCTCGAGCGGGGAGTTGGACGCTCGAGCGGGAGACCTGTCTGCAAAAGTTCTGGGAGTGTGCATCCGGAGCTCGAGCGGGGGATTGGCCGCTCGAGCGGGAGTCTGTGAGTGCCGCTCGAGCGGGGCGACTTTTATATAAATCCGAGATCTGACTTTTGGATCACTTTTTCAAGATCTTTTCTCTCTCTTACTTTTCCAAAAAGCCATTTTCAGAGCTTCTCACTCTAAAACCGGCCCTTCTCTCTTAGATTTGATCTAGTAGGAGTTGTTTGCTCACTTTTGGTCTTTACGAAAGTTGTGTTGATCGTCGAGGGCTACATTCTAATATGAAAATTTTGGAATTTGAAGCGTTTTGGTTTTGGTCTTCATCTCCATTGGAGCTCAAACTTTGAGGTAGGGATATCCTACTCCTCTTTATGAGCTTTGTCTTTAAATTTTAGTATTTTGAGATGTTGGGGTTGGTTTGGTAATTTTGTAAAAGTTTGGGGCTTTTGCGTAAATTTACAAAAGTTGGGGTTTTAACCATATAAAGCCTAGATGCATGTTTGGCATGGAAAAAGTGAAATTAATGATAAAACATTAATGAAAATGGAACCTAAGGGTTGTAATGTTAATTATGGAAAATGTCATAATTACATTGATTGATTAATTTGTATAATTAATTGCTGGAAATGAGGAATTGAATTGAGAATGTGGAAATTGGAAAGGGAAGAGGTTAAAGGGTGTAGTTGGATTATTTATCGCTCACCTAGTTGAAATGTTGATTATATATCTATTGTTGCATTTATTTTCTGTATAGAAATAACTACTTTGGGCTATCGGTGGAGGATAGTCTTGATTGTTGTAGACAATGCATGATGATTAGGCAAACGAAAACTAATCACTGGAATGAGTCATTGAGTATGATGATTGAAAGAACACGTTAAATTTATGTGTTGTGTGATGATGTGTATAATTATTGTTTATATGCATTGTGTTGTGTTGGAGGAGATAGGGGATGTACTCCACGGTTTAGGGAAAGATAGGGGATGAACCTCTAAACCGGATGTTGTTGGGAGGAGATAGGGGATGGACTCCGTAGATAGAGCTCATATGCTTATCTAGTGATGTATTGACAGAGCTCATATGCTTGTCATTGGAAGAGTGATAGTGCTCATATGCATATCTGTGGAATTGATGATATAGCTTGTATGCTTATCTGTTGGTTTGTGATATAGCTAGTATGCTTATCTATTATGAAATGAGGAAGTGCTTGATATGAGTTATTGTCTCATATGAGTTGTTTGGCCAGGTTCTGAGCCATGGTTATAAAATGAGAATTGAAAGGAACTGAAAAATGAATTGTAACATGGACTTGCATGTCATGAAACTGTAAAGTGTGATAAGAGAAAGTATCAGTGTTGGCCATCTATCAACTGCTAATCTTTTAGTCATTGTTCATATTTGGTTTAGTGTATTTCTACTGGGCTGTGGCTCACCCTATATGGGAATATCATTTTCAGGTACAGGTAGCATGCCACCTCCAAGGACATAGCTTGGGAGGCTAGAGGCGGACACACTTTTGTTGTTTTATTTTTGATGTATTACATGTAAATTCAAGCAAAGGGCTTAATGTGTAAATGAGTTAGTACTATTTTGTTGTAACCAAGTGTTAACTTGGACAGCTGTAAGCCTTTAGGGCATTTGCTTTTGTCGTTAACATGTAATACTTTTTGTAATGAAACTCTGATAAGTGGAAGAATGTGGAACTTTTATATATCAATGCATGTCTATATTGATGGGTTTAATGTTGTTATTTTGAGGGCGTTACACAGCTATTTGCATTCGTTGTGATAGTCAATCTGCAATAGGTAGGGCACAAAATCATATGTATAACGGTAAGTCACGACATATTCGTCGTCGACATAATACCGTAAGGCAATTGTTGTCAAATGGAATAATCTCAATAGATTATATAAAATCTAAAGAGAATATTGCGGATCCATTAACAAAAGGTTTGACAAAAGAGCTAATGTATAGTTCATCGAAGGGGATGAGATTAAAGCCTATTACATAAGAGTCGTCATAATGGTAACCCTACTTATATGACTGGAGATCCCAAGAACTAAGTTCAAAGGGACAACTAAGTTATGTGTGGCTCGCTAGAAATCACCAAGGGATTAAAATTCCCAACCCATTCCTATGGTCCCAACCCATTCCTATGGTGAGAGTAATATCTGCAACATGTGTTGTCTACAGGGGTAAAAGGATAAGCTTTGCTTTTAATGATTACTTATATCTTGATTTAGGTATAAAATCAAGACAAGTATAAGGAGATACTCACAATAAGAATCACCTATATGAGTGTCGAACTGGGGTCGGTTCTATGAGAATGAAGAGGCTAAATTCTCTAGAAACACTCATGAAAACCAGGAGCGTTCAAGGCCAAAATGAACATAACAGTGAGAACCACGATGTGTTAGAAGATATTTTGTGTGAAATCTATTGTCTTGGCTTACACAAACGGCTGAACAATTCAAGGCATCACGTCCATTGGTTAGCCAGTAAGTCCGATAGGTTATCACTAGGGAAGGTTCAAGGCTGAAAGCTACCTATCCTGATGCAAGATATTTTCGACTTATACTCTTTCGATAAAGTCTGCATTTTGTTGCATTTCCGTTGTCATCAAATTCCATTCATGTGGGAGATTGTTGGAAAATGGTTTGGAAAATCTGGGTAAAAACAAATTTTTTCCTAACTTTGGTCTAATATTTAGGTGGGACCCGTGCGTCGATTTTCGCGGGTCAAAATGGTAACGCGTTCTATGTCGCGTTGTGATTTACGTGGTATATTTGGTTGCTCAAAACCATTACCGAGTGAATGGAAATTGAAGCCAAAGTGTACTCCATGGAAATAGAGTTTTGGTGGAAAATCTTTAAAGGTTTGAATAAGGCTTATCCCACACTGATTTGGTGAGAAGTTCTGATTGGGTTTATAAGGCATGGGATTGGAACTTGGGGTGTGCCCCAAGGGGTACCCAAGTGTTTTAGAGAGGGAGGTTATGGGAAAAATGGGCTAGACCCATTGGATCCAAAAATCACTATACGCGCGCCGTCGCTGCCGTCCGGTCGGGCAGGCTGGACTGGGCCTGGGCTTGGGCGTGGGTGCGTGGTGTGAGGTTGAGTTGGGCTTGTCCGGTCCAATACCTATCTTTTGGGGCTAAAAACAATTGAATTTAATTTTATTTTTGGTAAAATAAAATCCAGAATTCAAATTAAACCGGAAATAAACTGGTCCGATTTTCCTGTACACCCAAACAGGGCTCTTCCCGTTTTTATCTGTTTGAATTTTGAACCAACATATTTAAATCTGTTTAATTCAAAACCAAACAGGTTTCATACCTGTTCAAACAAGTTTGCACTTGTTCAATTCAAAACCTGCAGCCACCAATACATCTATAAATATGACAGCCCTCATTTGATGTTTTTCATTCAGAAATTTCGTACTTCACCTCTGCAAATTTATTCTTCATTTTGCTGCATTTTATTTTTTGTGAGAAAGAGTATAAACACTTAGTGTGTTCGTTAGGCAAACAATTTGTAGTGCTGCTATTGTTTGTAGTTAATCATTTCATCCTGGGAGATAGACGTCCGTATTCTGAAAGCACCGTGGAGAGGACGAATCTGTCTTAAGGACACGGTGTCAAACACTGGACTTGATCAGATAATTATTCAAAGAAATTAATCAAGTAAATTGTTTAATTTATTATTCTGTTTGATTTCTTTATTTAATCAGATTTTAATTTTGTTTTTGTAACAAAATAAAATCTGTTTTTATTTATTTAGTTTTATTTCAAGTTTGATTTTTGTAATCAAACAAATTCTCTCATTTCTTTTATTTCTTTTATATTCTGGTTGTTGTTAAGTACACAACAGAATTTAATCTATTTAAATACAGTGAAGATTGTCTAACACAATTATTATGAGGTACCGTGCATGCAGAGGCTATGGTTAAGCCGTGTTGTGTTGGGAAAGATTTTTGTAACAATTATATTCTTAACGAGATTAGATTCTTGTAACAAAATTAGATTTTTAGCAATCATATACACTAATAATGCTCCATTCTGCAGATTAATGACACACTGCACATCTATTCATTGATCTCTTCACTACGTAGTAATTAAACTTTTCAAGAGAAGTACTCAAAATTTAAAATGTATAGATTAAATGTAGTTGCGATATTTTCTGATTACATAGCATTTCTCCTCCTGCATTGTACAATGGCATTAAAATAGCATATCTCAATACCAGCTGCAAACTAATAATTCTTGTAACTTTGTTTGTTTTTTCAATTGGAAACACAAACATAATGTGGTGGTTGGAGGAACTGTTTCCCGGCAGCTGCCATTTCTATTTTCTCCCACTTCTCTTCTCTCTTCTTCTCCTCCTGGCGTGCCACAGATTCTCTTGATTGAAGTCTGAGGAGGCACTGGTTGTAAAAACTCGGTTCCATTTCTTCCAGCATCACCTTCACGTTTTCTGTCAATTGTTTGACACTCTTGCTCCAGTGCCATTTTAAGTTCCTCTCCATGCCTTCAACTATCACTGGAAACACTTCTTCTGTCACTTGTGATGCCATCTTCACAAACTGTTCATTGTTCCATACATAGAGAGCACGCTCTGCTACCTAAATTAATTCAAAGAATTTATGTTAATTTCCTATACATACACAAATTTGATGATATTGACATAGAGATTACAGACAAAAATGAAGCAACTACTTTGTGATCAATTCATTTGACAATGTCCACATGTAAAGACAACAGAGGCTTCCATGGTGACTGATTCAATGGAAATTAAATTGACTCATGCCCCAATTAGCAAAACACCCTAAATCTTCATGTCCATCTACAACCCAGTCCCATTTATTGACTGAAAATGAAATTTCACTTGTTTCAAATATAGGAAACTGCAAAAACAGAGTGATTCTCCATGTGCAGAATTGTGTAGTAGTAGTGTTTAGTGTTCTGAGAGGACAGAGGGGGTAATTGAAATTTAGGATTCATGAAAGTCAGTTTGGGTGGAGCGAAAAGGTTTTTCGTGAGATGAGAAATGAAAACTATTAACCTTGTCCACGTGAGTTTTGTGAACAAAAAAAGAAGAAGAAAATAATGAACAAGGGATATCGGTCTTTCTGACGTATTGAACTCAAAATTCATTATATATTTCATTGTAAATAAATTGCTCAGGATTGTTCAATAATTGAAAACTAGAGTAATTCTTTGATAAATGATCACCATAAGTCAGATTAAATAGAATTTGATCAATTCTTTTCTGTGTCATTTGTGTGAGGAACTGAACCAAGAATTATCTTTCTTCATGCCACCGTCTATTTTTCGCTAGTTAATTCACAGAAAAGGAAAAGTCGACAGGAAATGGACACGGGGAATGAGGCTTAGTCCAACACCAGCTACTATAGAAAGGGAAAAAAAAAAGACCCTAAAACACAAGAAGTTAGTTTTTCTACTTACACAGAAACCATTCACAGAATTGGACACAAACACCTTACATGGATGTTAGACCCACAAAAAGGTGTGAGTATTGTATCCGATGCTGTGATCAGCTTATGCGTTATTAGACTTTATCATAGTTTTGTTACCTGCGAGTTCCAACTGTTGAAGCACTTGGTAATTTGTGTGCACAAAGGCAGAGCCAACATTCTGTACTGCTCAGGCTCCATATTCTCAACCAGTTCCTCCAATTCCCCAATCAGCAGAACCTCCTTCTGACAATTAGTGACTGGCCAATACCTCAAAATCCCTCTCACAACAACCCCACCTAACCCAGGCTCCTTCTGCACAAACTGAGACACACAGTAAGCCAACTGCCTATGGTACACCTGCACTCCCTTGGGCTTATGCAGAGGAATCAACACTCGCATTAAAAACAACTTGTGTTCCTCTTTCAATGGAACAGTAAATCCATTAATAATGCTCCCCCATATCTCAAGCAGCTCTCCAATCCCACTGTGCCGATCTGTCTCGAATATGTAGTCCAAGAACACATCGTTCATCGCTTTCCTCATGAAGGATCGGTAGAAAGTGAACTTTAGATATATCCGGTGGAACACGTTCTTCAAGCTCTCCCGTTCTCTAGGATCTTCGGTTTGGAAAAGATTAAGAAGATTCATAATGAAACAACGGTCAACGGAGTCTTTGAGCGCCTTGGCGTCTGTGTTCATTATGACACGGAGGAGGATATCATATACGATTTGCAAATGAGGCCAGGCGGCAGTAAGGGTGGCGGCAAGATCCTCATCATCAGGGAGAACACAGACGACAGAGGCGGTGCAGGGCGGAGGGAGGGGTCGGAAGAGGTTGGCCGATAGCATGGAGAAGAGAGGTGGGAGAATTTGAGAGTGAAGCGGGGTTTTCGAGGTTTTGACAATGGAGAGGAGTTGGATGAGCTTGAGGCGCTTGAGATCTTGCTGCGATGGAGATTCCAAGGGATCCGTAAACGTATAAGTGAAGGTAGTGTAAGAGATGAGAGCTAGAACCTCTTCGTTCTCTAACTCGAAAGACGTCCTCTTTCCGGTAACATTGTTGCCGGAAAGGTTGCTTTTCGAATCGAGATCGAAGAGGTGTTGGAGGGTGATAGAGGTGGACCTTTTCTTTGGAGAGGGTTGTGGGGTGGTTTTTTGAGCACCCATTTTCTCTCTCACTTTCTTTCTTTCTTTTGCTCTCTCTCTCTTCAACAGATTGATTGATTGTTTGTTTTGAAGTTTTAATGTAGTTTTGATGTGTGAGGAATAATGTTTTTCTATATGTTTTTAGTGTTGTTTGGGTGGCGAAGAAGAGGCCAAAAGAGACAGCGGTGTTTCATAGGGAACAAGTGTTGTAACATCCGATAATATGGGAGCATAACATTGATATCTCCCCCAGGTGAGTATGAGTCTCTCTATGACTATGCAAATGGGTTGTCGTTAGTCTCTTGATTCTCTCACCTGGGTGAGTGCCACGTGGACTTCTCTGGTAATAGTAAAATGAAAAGCCAGCCAGCTAGCAAGCAAGGGTTGTTGCAAATTATTAGGGGACGTATTAGGAAGAGGACAACACAGTTTTGGACCTCTTCGGTGCATTGTATGTGCATGTGCCTCTACCAACTGGAAAACCAATCTGGAGCTTTGGAACAAGGGTCCACACAATGATTGAAGTTGCTAACTCAAAAGGGATTGTTTGGTAGAGTTGTAGAGCATGAAGAATAAGGTTACAAAAATATTTTTTTTATATTATTTTATACTGCCTACTTATAATGAAAATAAATATAAAGTTCACTCTCATTGTGCGTAAACAATGTAAAATAGTATAAAAAAAATAACATGTGTAATAGAATTTTAGCATAAAATGATGAATATTACTTCTCTGAGTTGACGGTAACAAAAGTTAAGTCCTTTTGGAAATGGTTTTGGATTAAGTCTCATTGTTGATGACAATTCCCTATTGACCTTTTCTGATCTCTTGTTATTAGCTAGCAAAAGAAAGAGAGATGTTCTATAATTTTTTACTTGATTTTCAATAGATATGAAAGCGTAGGTTACATATGCAGTTATTGACACCCACGGCTTTTGTGTCAATTGGTAAGGAAATTTTGGTGAAAAATTCATTTATGTATAGCATTATTGGCAGATAAAAGTATAACCGATACCAAAACCGAATACAGAAAGCAAACACATTGGGAATGTTATAGAAGTAGGCCTCACTATCAGTAAACAGAAAAAAGAATTGAATGGCTGCATTTACAGATGCTCCAAAAATGAAGCCTTATCCTGATCCTGATTTGAAGCTAATAACAAGGATTGGTACTTTGACTTATGTAAGAAAAACCTCAAATATAACCAAAAAACCAAAAAACAAAAAAAAACAAAACCATTCTTGAGGATATGTGGAGTCTGCCTTTCTGGATAAGTCCTTATCATCCATATTAATTCATCTAAATTTCAAACAAAAAAAAACCTTGAAACCAATGACAGCTCACATCACTAAACTAATGCTACTATGCACACTAGAGGTTTAAAACAAATTTCAACTTAAGAAATTGAGTAATCAGGAAAAGAACAGAAGATAAACACAAAAAAACAGACTTGCCTAATAGCTTTTATCAATCACAAGAAAACCTTGAATGCAACCAAAATGATTCACCGTCTGGCTACATCAGAGTTTGGCCTAAAAACTAGATATCGGTGGGGGAACAGTTGTATATTTTAACTCATTAGTGGCTATGTTTGTTAAAGCTTTTATTTTTCGTATTCTGTTTTTATTGTTTTTTAAAACTAGAAACAAAACTTGTTTATTTTATTTTTGTTTTTCAGAAGGTATAATTAATATTCTAAAATTTTTTGGAAATAGAAAAAGTGCTTTCACTAATTTTCAAAACAAATTTTTATGCTCTCTTCCCTCTCTCACCACCTATGGCCACCACCCACCATCAACACCACTGCTTCCACCACCACCACCCCACTGCTAGCTGCCGGCGAGCTCCAATGTACTCTGACCATCTTCCGATGACTCTTTAGTAGACTTCTGCAATCAGATAGTCATTACTTGTGACATCTGGCCACGAACTAGGGTGGCTACTTCCAGTCACTCCCACCGTCGAACACCACCTCTAGCAACTCATTAAACATGTTTAATTATTTTTGGGTTCATTCATATTCAAAACTTTTGTTTTTTATAAAAAAACAGAAAAACAATAACTTGTTTCTTGTTTTTTATGAACAAAAAAAGTAAAGCAAAATCAAAATTGAAGACAGACATATCCACAAGAAGAACAAGCAATTTCCCTAACAAATAACAAGAGGTATTTTTTATTTTATTTTATTTTTTTCGGGCAAGGAGAGCGAAAGACACAAAACTTGGCGAAATTAAGACAGAATATCTCTAGATAGTTATTTTATAAAGGATTTGATGCAATTCATGGTTCAGTACCATCCTGGAAAAAAGAATAAAGATCTGGAAGATCAGAATATTCTAAATAAAAATGACAATTGAGTAATGTTTGCTTTTTCCCATATGTAGCATCAAATTTTTTTAGCACGAGTTATTTCTAGTGGATTGATTAATTTTTTCCCATTATGAGTATAAATGACATTTGTTTTATCCTTCTACGCTATTCCAGTTAGTCAAGGTTTATGACTCATATGGAAAATCATAATTCAAACCTCAAAACTGATCAATGATTTTAAGTTTCATTATTCTTCATTCCCCTTGAGCCCACCACTCCCATAACCGGTTCTACATGATTTTAAGTTTAAAACATAGGTAGGTAATTATGTGATATATGTGAAACAGGCACACTATGTGAGATATATCTGGGATTAATTGGAGCGAAACCCAAACACTTTCGCGAGTTGAAAAGTTTTGGACAATATTGCTTAGTGATTTCTAAACTCATCCTTTATGTTATGTTTTAATCTTAAATTTGAAAAAAACAAAATAAAAAAAAAAAAAAAAAGTGAAAAGAGTAAAAGACTTCTATTTTTATTTTATTTTTTATAGTTGGGTTAGACAATTGAGAAAAGATAAATAAGTATTTATAAAATATAATTATTTATTTTAGTTTAATTATCCATAAATTTTTGTTTTGTTTTGTTTTGAAATCTTTTACCTTGATAAATCGAAGATGGAAATTGTGTGGGTGATTTTCCGACCACACTGCCCGCTTAGTAACTAGCTAGAGAGCACTGGCAGAATAGATGGCACCTGACTGACCTGCAACAGAAATATAAGAATCCCGCGGTGGTTTCGACCACCCAGGGACACTCCGACGATCAAGTCAGTATATCTCTCAAAAATAAATCAAGTACTAAACTCACAAGTTTGAGTATCAAAAGCATACCTTAGACCCATGAGGTACCTCTCTTTTATAGCCAATACAATCCTAGTCCCAAAAGGAGCCTGGCCCTAATGGTCTTAGGATTACTGTTAACCTGGCCCTAATGGTCTTAGGATTACTGTTAATCTGGGACTCCCAGTGGGATTAGCATAAACTCTCTAAGAGTGTTATCTTTACCCAAACTGAAGTCTTCTTCCAATCTAGGACTCTTGTCCATATCCAAGTTGAGTTATCTCTTCATTCTAGGACTCTTGTCCCTTATCCGCTTATCTCGGATTCCGATATCTTCGGAGGCAACCTCGGCCTAGCCGAGATGACCTCGGCACAACGACCAACACACGTGGCACCTCGGCTGGCACGTCGGCGTCACCTTGCCACGTGTTGGTACTCAGAAAATATATCCCCACAGAAATACATGATAATTGGCCCAATGGTCAATGTAATTATCTATTAGGACAGTAAGAATGTTAATGGATTTTAAAAAAAAATATGACAACATGATCCTGATGACATTACGTTAATTCAGCATAACAATCTCATTCAATCTAAAACGCGGCTAGATTTGGAAATACCTCGGTCCCACATGCTGTGTATATCTTAAAAATCCAATAGATTGATTCACATCGTCAATAAAACTAACACTTTGCTATTTCAATCCTAATTAGGACACATTAAAAATCAGTGATTGATCAAAACACAGTCACCCTATCAATTCTATCCTATTCACATATGGAAACAATCTTAACCAACCCCACCTTAAAAACTCATTGTTTCATTTTGAATTTTAATTTCTGCATTGTGATTATCAATTTTTAATTTTTTTAAACGATGGTGGATTCTTACACCAACTACATTAGTCTGAAAGATCTATTGCCGGAGGTGGCGGCAGGGCCGGACTATAGAAGGAAGGACAGCTGGAGGGAGATTGGGATAAAGGATCCTCTCTTGCAGAAGGCAGCGTGGCACTACCTACGGCCGAGGTTGTCGGAACCCGAAGACCGTCGGGGTTGCGCCGCCAAGTTCAAGGACATGTGCTGTGCTGTGATCGGGTGCTTCGGGGGTGTCTTTGATGATGAAGAGGATGTTTTCCAACAATGAGAATTGGTGATGATGATGATGAAGCTGTTAACGTTGACTGAACATTGAAGCGGAATTTTTTGAAGCTTCGATTTGACTGGTGAATGGACTTTTAGTTCGTATATAAATAAGAATTTTTTGGTTTTTTTTTTTTTGGCTTTTAGTTTGACACACTTTCTTTTTGTTAATTGGTTTATTGATTTTTAGCGATAGGTGATGAGAAAATAGAACAAAATATATTTGATTTGATTGATCTATATATATCGGTTTTTGTTATGATATTATTATTGTGTTCTTGAGTTTTTCTTATCTTCTATATTTCTGGGATTTTATTTTTAAATTTATAAAAGAGTTATAAAACAATAGATAACTTATTCGAGTACGTGAGTTAGTGTTCTTTCCTCATATTATTTATGTTCGAATCTTCTGTTGTTTGCTCAGTTCACTGACTTAGGGGTAATCTTTGAATCTCAAGTCTACTTTTTTAGGATGGACTCTCAATTATCAAATAAATAAATCAGGCATGGAATTATATTTGTCAAGGTTCATCATATAATTGATTTTTTTTTAAAAAAAAATTGTAAGTAATGTTTATTTTATTTTTTTAAATTTAATAAAAGAGAATGGATAAACTTTAATTTAAATTAGAAGCATACATTACACTTTTTTTTCTCTCTCTTTTATTTTTATTTTTATTTTTTTTCTCTATGGATTGGTACTCTTTAATATTGATATGGTACATGTGACAAAGTATATTAAATTGACTAATAAGACTGTTTTGCAAACAGATGAGCAAAGGGAATGAATGTAACTATCTTCCATAATCACACAACAGTCCAATGCTAAGAAGTTGGACCAACACAAAAAAATAGTATCAATATCACCACCAGAAAATCAAGAAGTGGTTTTATCGTTCCTTTGGGAAAATTTCACTAACGGATCATGAGATTTTTACATTGTCACAAATGTATATCTACACTCATTTGCAGTTCTATATTTGCGCGATTCAAAGAACCAATCACCAATAATCTCCACATGAGCATCGACCATTTCTGAAGTGGTGATACATCTTCGGATCTCCCACTACTATCTCTCTTCCAGTAACCTCTGAAATCTTCTTTGCAGCACCATGGCAAGCTTCGCATATTCTGATGTTTTTCCTAACAAGAACAGGATTTCCAAGTGATACAGATATCAGGCCAAAACAAATTGCTAATCTAACACTGTGACATTCAGGAGCGGTTGATCTTTTTCGTATCAAGTCTAGTGGCCTGAACTTGGTGAGACTATGAATGTATATGTCTTCACTAATCTTCCTTGAGATAATGTTTAGAACATCATATATCAAGCTGGTGTCGATATGAGACCTGTCTTGGTTGACAAACTTGAAAGTCCTACTATTGTTCTCAACCGTGCTATACCCAGTGGTTTTTTCCAATCCTTGATTCTTCATAAGATGTTTAATCCGTTCTACATCTTCCCACCTTCCAGCTTCAGCATACATATTTGCAAGCAAGACGTAGCAACCAGTATTATCATGTTCCAAGGACAAAATGTGCTCAGCTGCAAGCTCGGCTAATTCTATGTTTCTGTTGTGTCTACTGGCTGAGAGCAAAGACCCCCATATCCTTGCTGTTGGGGCCAGTGGCATTTCATCGATAAAACGCTTGGCTAGGTCAAGATTTGCAGAACGGCCAAGAATATCAACTATACAACCATAGTGCTCTATTCCTGGTTCAATCCCATAGTCGTTTTTCATTGAACTGAAGTACTCCCATCCTTGATCGATCATGCCAGCAATGCTGCAAGATAACAGCAGGGAAACAAAGGTACTCGCATTGGGTTTGATATCCTCTTCCTTCATTTCAGAAAACAATTTAATTGAATTTTCACCAAATCCATGAATACCATAAGCCATAATGACTGTGTTCCATGAAATGATATCCTTAAACAACATCCCATCAAAAATTTTCCGTGCAGTCTTGAGATCCCCACATTTTGCATACATGTAAACAATTGAATTTGAGATGAAGGTACTTGAACAAAGATTTAGCTTTATGACGTAACCATGGATTTGCTTCCCCTCTCTGAGCAAGGCTACTTCAGCATATGCAGGTAAAATACTAGTTATTGTTGTTGCATCTGGGTTAAAATGCTCTCTCCATAAGTCCTGGAACAGTTCCAAGGCCTCTCTGTTACACCCATTCTGAACATAAGCAGCAATCATGGCATTCCAAGAAACTAGATTTCTTTCACTCATGTGACTGAAAATTTTTCTTGCGAGTTTTTGATACCCACACTTTCCATACATGTCAACAAGAGCAGTCTCGAGCACCAAATGAGGGAGAAACCCTTTTCTAATGGTTAGACCGTGGATAGTTTTACCGGGAAAGAGAGCTCCAATTTGTGCACAAGATGGGAGAAAATTTATTGCAGTGATCATGTCAGGAGTCAAGTTATCATCCTCTTGCATCTTCTTCAAGCAAACAAATGACTCTAAAGGTTGCCTGTTTAGAGCAAATCCACCTGTCATAGCATTCCAAAGAACAATGTTTTTCTCAGAAATTGTTTGAAAAAATGTCTCTGCATAATCCACTCTACTACATTTTGCATACATATCAACGACTGATGTCTGAACCATCACATCTGATTCAAATCCACGTCTGATTGCTTGTCCATGAATTTCCTTCCCGTATCGCAGTGTACACTCAAGAGAACACGCTCCAAGACTGCTAATTATGCTGAACCTATCAGCTCTCAATCCAATGGCCAGCATTTCCTGGAAACACACCAACGCATTCCAACCCTCCCCGACTGAAACATACCCACTAATCATTGAATTCCAAGAAACCAAATCTCTAACCAGCAAATCTTCAAACACCCTCTCAGCAAGCTCAATACACCCGAGCTTTGCATACATAGCAATAAGGGAATTGCAAATGTAAAGGTCCAAATCAAATCCAACTTTAATCAACTTTGAGTGAACTTTCTGTCCTTCTATCAAAGAATATGACCCGGCACACGACTTAATCACAAATGGGTAGGTGAAATTGTCAGATCGTACTCTTTCGAATTGCATTCGATAATAAAAATCAATGGCCTCTTGAAAATACCCATTGCTAGTTAGTCCCCTGATTATAACATTCCAAACAAAAGGGTCACATTTAGTCATATTCTCAAACAGATGGAGTGCATCTTCCATAGACCCCAAATTCACATTCAATAAAAGACTCCGAATTTCAGAGAGATTGCGTTGTCGAGTTGAAAACTTTACAATCTTGGACTGTTTTCTATTAATGCGAGATGATTTGGTGAGTCTTTGCTTGATAGCGAGGTCGGGGTTCGTGTTCTTTTTGGCTGAGTTGACTCGTCGGATGTTTTCGGATGAGATGGGTTTGTGGGAATAGCAGAGAGCAAGAGTTGCAGACATCTTTAGATCAACAGAGTTTCATGAATTGGAGAGAGAGGCGTTGGAAATCATGGGGTGGTCTCGGTTTTTCTTTTTTGGGGGGACGCAGAGTGACCGTTATTACGGTTATGGGCGCGTGAAGGGCTAGCCGCATTAGAGTGTCTTGAGCTATACTTTTTAATTATTATTATTATTATTATTTTATTTTTTAGTAAAAAATTTTAAAAAAAATTATTTTTTAAGCTCTACAATGGAGGACTTTTAAAAAGTTGAGCCTGCTTGCACTGGTTGGATTTATTATTTCTACAAAGTAGATTATAATTGGTGGGAGATATTATATATTAATAATGACGTGATATTATTAATATTACGTTGGATTGTTTTTTTAAAGAATTACACGGTCATCTATCTCTAAATATGATCACGTGGAGTGCATCCTTAAATATAAAGAATTTACTTTATTATATGATTTGTCGATGTGATGAAAATATATACCCTCAAAGGACACAATATAATTTTCCTTTCCCAAATTACAATAAATTGGTGCTAAAAGGCAACTGAGGACATAAGATGGGAGTTCCATTCATGGTGTTGAACAAGAAGAGAGGAAAATAAGACAGACTATTCCAAATTCAAACAAATGTCAAATGATCAGCTAAAAATCACCACTAGTTACATCCCTTCAATTAATAATATGCAGGGCTTGTGCAGCAAATTACAATTAGATCATCTCATCATAATGTGGTGCCATGCCACATTAAGATGCACCATTCACACAAAACAAAGAAAAACATTACAACTATAACCAAAAAGGCCAAATGCCAATATGAGCTAAATTTAGACGTCAATAGAGATTATGTCTTCAAATTTTCTGTCTTCAATTCCTAGTGTACTTCCAATCACATGATGTGAAGAGAATTTCAAAATATGAGAATCTTGTGACTAGATTGTCTGAAAGTGCACTGAGATAAAATAATAGAGATTTTGAGAACAGAGAATCTCGCGCCATAGTTAAGTTTAAAGTTCCTCAGGGATGCTCTGAAGAGCAGGCCTCCAAGAACTCCGGCGACTCCCCTTCACTTGACCGACTCTCCATTGGTGCCTTCTCCTCATCAGATTTAACCGTTGTTCCAAACACAAGGACGGTGTAGGCGAAACCGACGTTGATGTTCCACCAGTGTTCTTGCCACCTCTTATGACTTCTAGCATTTGCTTCAAGTCTTGTTTGTTCACAACAATCTTCATCCTCACCACCCCATCTTCACCACCATCGCTGCCCGAAACAACACCATCTCCATTGCTGACTTGTGCAATGGCGTCCAAAATGTTGTTCCTCATTGCCCTTTGATTCCTAGCTCTTGAGACTCTAAATTCTCTCTTTGGTGAAGATCTTCCTTCTGCAACCTTCAAGTATTCCATCTCTCTCTCTCTCTCTCTCTCTCTCTATACTTGTCTCTATGTCTATGTTGTTGATCAAAGCGCATGTACCATTTAGGCCTTTATATAGTCATAAGAAGTAATAACCACCAATGGATCCTATTAAACTATGCAAGTTCGGTTAACCAAAAAATACGCGTTTCAGTATAAATTGAAATACCAAGAATGAAGATTGTAATGTTTGACTTTTGATAGAATATTTCCCAAATACCCATTCACATAGCTTGAAATGTTTGTTCATAGAGTTTCAAATGCATCGAATTATTCATAAATAGTTTGATTTCGGCCAATTTAAACTCATTTAAACTCAGCATAACTCATTTTCTAAATAAATGAGTTCAAGCTAAATTGCATGAGACCCAAGATCAGTTCAAACTAATTTATATTATTTCTTTGTTTATGTTTGGTGTTTGTGCAAATTTACATATTTAATTGATGAAATTGATTAATAATATGATCATTATATATATATATATATTGTTCATGATCTTCTCTTTCTTCTTTTAACCTGTATTCTTTTTTTTTTTCTTTTTCTTTTTTTCAAGCTGAGTTTGCGCTCAGTTAATTTATATAATCGAGTTAGCTCCAATTAATTTTTTAATTAAGTTCAACCTAATTTTAGTTCAAATACTCTAAAACTCAATTTAAACTTTATTTTATGTATAATTTAAGAGAGTCAATAAAGGGTTATGTTGTCACCTCACCGACTAGAGTTTGAGGCTCAATTGTCAAATGGAGTAGTCCTTTGCGTGAATTGGGACAAGTGCTAAGAAATAGTTAAACAAAATTTCAATAAAGTTATGATATTTGAAATGTAATGGCGAGGTACTATGTATGTATTGAAAATTTTAAATCCACACCGACTACTAGCCTCACATGCAAAGCCGAATAATGCGCAGGAAATGTATATGTATCTGTATTTGTACATGTCAATGTCAATGGAGAAGGATCTATTTATTAATAATGTGGGTGTTTGGGAATATTAATATTGATCTCAGAGTAGTTTGCAATTCAATGGAGGTTAGAGAGCAGATCACAACTACAACACAATGATGAGGAGATAGGTGGGATTCTACAGGTGATTGATTAGGTTGGTGGCAGAATTTTGGCCCGCATTCAGATACTAGTAATGTTCATTGTGATTATATTTAAATGAGTAAATGGATTTGTGGGTGTAATTTACATTTTAGGCCATCTTGACAATCCAAACTAGGAGTTTGCTGGGCAAATCATTTATACAAAAAATAAAATTAATTGAATATTGGTATCCACATGATCGAGGACAAGTATGATTGAAATAAAGTGTCTATTTTTCACATAATTTGTGAACCGGTCATGTGGCTATCAATGTGCAATCAAATTTTATTTTTTATATGGATGATTCTCTTGATAAGTCCTAACAATTCAAATTATTAAAGTGGGCTTAGAGTGAACACACAAAATGAAAACTACATCGTTTGATTTATTTTCATAGAGCAAAAAGAAGCCTTGTATACTATATATAAAGGCTTCTCTCTGATTTGACAGTTCAATTGAGAGGGTTGCATAGTGCATTGGTGATTCAAATAGTTTATTTTATAAGGTGAATCAACAAGCAAATTATTTATATAAAAAAATGAATTAAAAATTACTCAGATCCTATACATATATAATTGGGGGTTTTAGTCGTAATGCAAGGCATCAATGTTGGCGATGTGTCACACAGCCTGTTTCGCTGATTATTTCTCTTCTCCTAATAGTTATAACTTCCGAATCATACCTGATTACAAGAGTTCTCTTTTAACTCTTATTGAAATGCTCTTTAATCAAGAATATTCAACTACACCTTCATCCTCCTTTTCTTCCTCAACAACCAATTTTCGGGATTAAATTCCATCCAAAGATCAAAAAATAATGAGAAATACATAAGCGTGTGAAGACAACTTCATGCCAAATTCTCAATATATGTGCATAGGTTTTTCGATTCAATCTCACTTAAAAAAAACAGAGGAGCATATTTTTTTATATGGAATTATGATAAAGTCCACCGCCAAAAGCTAATTGTTGAGTTCAGGGTGTATCGCGCGCAACATATTTTTGTTATATGAAATTATGATAAAGTCCACCGCCAAAAGCTAATTGTTGAGTTGAGGGTGTATCGCAAGCACACAAGAACATGAGACTTCACTTTATACTCTTCCTCACTTGCAACATGTTCGCTCAACAACACTTGCCGCATGCAAGCTAGGAATACACTCTTAATCCATCCCTATCCCTAAGTAATCTTACTCTCACCTTAACAGCCAACTTTTAGAATTCAACATTGTATTCACATTATTAACATATCTATGAAGTTCCTAAGGTCGCATTTGGTAAACGATTTTAGTTCATAAAATATAATATAAAAAAGAGGGAGAAAAAAAAAGAAGTTATAACCACTGCACAAGACTCTGCTTGTAGCAAGGTTGGTAATAGGTAGACAACCAATAAAATGGTTCAAGCATTAGACAAAAAGGGATGAAAAAGTTATGATGTCCTATTCAAAATCTAAAATATCCTCCCTAAATTGATGGTACCTTGGTGAAAACATCTCTTTCTGTAGTAGTGGAGTGGAAGATCCAAAACAATGCTTTCACCTTGGAGTAATATAGGAACTCAGACCCTGATCAGCAGCTCGGATGGTCAGTTGCCCAGGTTCCAATCCAGGAAGTTTGAGGTTTGACTCTAGGGATGGCAACGGACCGGGCCGGAGCCGGAGATTACACTCTCTATCCCTGAATGTAAAAAACTCCCCGTCCCCACCCCCAATCCCGACAGGGAACCCATTACCCCCCACCCCCGCCCCCTAACGGGGATCGGGTTTTCCCGACCCCGAAAAATCCCCGACCCATTTTTTTTTTTTTTTTTTGAGGCAGAGGGAAGACAAAGAAAAGCAAAAAGGATGAATGCTAAATAGGATGAAATTTATTCAATTCAATCTTGAATGCAAGAACAGATATACAAAGATGGATGCGTGCGCGCGCACACACAGGCCGTACTGATCCTTCAATCATATGATCTAACACTAAACAAACAGTAATAAAAAGACACAAAATAGAGAAGAAACAGAGATAAGATATATATATATATATACTACTACAAAAATAACAGTAAATGTCTTCAAAAAAATGTTTGTAAAATGTACAAAAATTGATCTCACTCCACAGATCATTACTCAGATGAACAAAACTCAAATTCGAACTCAGATAAAATGTTTGTAAAAAAACACAAATCCTCAAATCTGAACTCAGTATCCTTAGATCTATTTAAAAAAAAAAAAAAAAACACAGATATGCCTGGAGGAAGAAGAGCACGGTGGGAACTGGGCTCGCTATTGCCGTGAGTCATATCGTTCACTTCAATACGCTAAAGTGATGGCAATGGCAATACTTACTTTGGATTTTTCATCGACATATCTGAGCCTACGATCTTGATGTTGTGGAGATAATGGGAGGACGAGTGGCTGGAGATAAACCAAATGGTGGCGGAGATGAACCAAACAGCGGTGGTGAAAAGATCGGCAAAGGCGAGTTAGGTGTTCGTGGAGTCTTCTTCATGGTGTTTGATCACTTTGAGATCGACCGTGAATCATATCGTTCACTTCAATATGTTAAAGTGATGGCAATGGCAATACTTACTTTGGATTCTTCATCGACATATCTGAGCCTACGATCTTGATGTTGTGGAGAGAATGGGAGGACGAGTGGCTCGAGATGAACCAGACGGTGGTGAAGATGAACCAAACAACGGTGGTGAAAAGATCGGCAAAGGCAAGTTTGGTGTTGGTGGAGTCTTCTTCATGGCGTTTGATCACTTTGAGATCGACGGTGATGGGAGGAGGAAGAGAATAGTGGAGGGAGGGAGATCGACGGTGATGGGAGAGTTATAGAGAGAGCGAGAGAGAGAGAGAGAGAGAGAGAGAGAGAGAGAGAGGAGAGGTGATCTAACTATGTTTTAGTGTTTTGTTTATATATATATAGGGGTATAATAGTAATTTCACATCGGGGAAACGAGGACGGGGACGGGTCGGGGCCAAGACCGAAGCTAGGGAACGTATCACTCTCCCTGGCCCGAAATTTATTGGGGATTCATTTTCAAATACCATCCCCAGCCCGTTGGAGATATTTTTTGGAAAAAAAACTGTTCTAATCGGGGTCGGGGGCCAGATTCCTATCAGGTCAGGTTTAAATTACCATCTCTATATGACTCCCCTTCCTATTGCACAGTTCATAGGCCTAGGGAATGACCTTTGAACCCCAAGTTCACATACCCGGAGTGGATCCAAATGACCCGCCGAGTTCTGGTAATATATATATATATATATACACGCATTCAGTAGCGAAAGCCAAAACAATTTGGGAACAACAGCCAGAGCCAGACCAACCCAACTTCTGGACAGCTCGTGTGCTCCTTACGAGGCATATGCACCCCCTTGTTTCCACTTTCACACCTTAGAAACTTACACCATAACACAACGGAAGTGAAAGCCCGGATCCAGTCTGATTTGTATAATACTGCAACATTTTGTTTTATCCCATTCCGGCGTGTGGAAAAAAAGAATCTTACACAAGATTGCTGTAATAAACTATCGGCAATAGCTTTTTCAATCACAAGTTGTGCATACAAAGAGCTTAGTTACAAATAATTTTTTAGGCTTTACTTTATAATTCCAAGGTTAATACGCTATACACAACTTCCATGAGACAATCAAACAGCTATAACTAAACATTTATAGATATACTATTATATTAATTTGAGACAAATTTTAGGTTTATAGAAGCAGAATACACTACTATTACAACCAATACTGCTACTGCTAGTGTTTGCTACCACCACTATTGCGAAGATTATTCCTATTGCCAGGAACACTGCCACTGCCAACATCATAAGAAACAAAGTGGTCCAGCAGCCCACAGACCGCTTGAATCCAAAACTGATATGATACGATATAATACGATAAACTTTTCGTAGAATTTGTCAGCAGATGTAAATGAAATTTCGAAATGATAATGTATACTATCAGTGGAACATGTAGATATTCCTCAATCAGACGTGGTTTTTCTGACTACACTTTTGTCCTGCAATTAGCTATTTCTTTAACTATAACAATGGTACTGTAGAACATGCCTATTCTATTCCCAAAAGCCAAAAAAATTTAAAATAGTGAAGATACAATGCTCAGGAGACTACTTTATTGTATGGGCTCAAACTTGATGAATGTGATGCACACTCACAATAAACTAATACATGGAGATCCGCAAAGGTTAAATTATTCCTGTCCCAAAAGCATACTAAATCACAGACACTAGGTCCATGTTATTTATTATCCAATCCAATGTAAGAGGAGTAGTGAACCATTTTGCAAGTTCACACAACGAAGACAAAATAGGTGAAAGTTAATAAATGAACTAAAAGAAATGTTAAAATGAAAATATTGAGATCAATGATTTCCATCACAAGAAAAGATAGAATAAGGAAATTAGAAGGGGCACTAATCAAAAAGATAAAATGACGAAAAGTTGATTGAGATGTTCCGATCATATGCAATTTAGACCAATTGACGCAGGGTAGAAATGAGTGATTTGATCCAAGTTGAAGTTACCGAAGGGCAAGACGTAAATCAAAGCGCAAGTGGGTTGACATTGTGAAAAATGACATAATTACTTTTGACTTAACTGAGAATATGACTTAATAAATATTGAATCCGCAGGAGAGGAGAAAAAGGTTTAAGTAGGGAAAAAGAGAAGGGATAGTTGTAACCCTTTCTTTTTTCTTATTTGGATTGCTAATGAAAGAAAGTAAAGAAATGGTAACAATCATTGAAGGATTTTTTCTCTCACAACCACTTTAGAGAAAGGAATTAACCTTTTTGCCCACAAATTTTATGATTTATTTATTTTCCCTTGCATTAAAAATTTTAAAAAAAAAATGACATTTATATTTGGGAGTAAAAAAGGATAATTTTCTACGCCCTTTTCTTCTTTCTCCAATTTTCCCACTTTCGGAGAGAGTAGATAATGAGAGCACGAAAGGCTCTCAATTTCTTTCCTCCCTTTCAACATTGTGCACTAAAATCTCTCCTCTCCATCATTTTCTTTATTCCCAAAATCACTCATTTGAAATGGATTGTAAAAGACATATGCGTGTAATCAACCCCAATTAGTTAGGATTAAGATTTGTTGAGTTAAATTGTTAGGATAAATGGCATTACGATTGATTGTCAGAAAGCCAAAATTAATTGAGAAAAATATAGTACAAAGTTTTCAAAAGGACAATAAAAGTGCAAAAAAAGAACACAAGTAATTGTGAACATAGAAATATTTTGTCAAGGATTTGATGAAGGATATGATTTTGGATAAGTTAGATGGTAAAAAGTACATATTTAGCTAACCCAAAGTTGTTGCCTTCTACTTGATATGATTTGTGCAAAATAGCATATAACTTGGAAGGCCCTAGTTCCCATCAAGGTAAAATTTAGTGTCAAGTTCATTGCCATCCACATCAAATACAATACAAACATCTTTGTATAAGCCAAGGTTGTTAAAATCGGGATCCTACGTTGGATCGATGGAGGTGTTTATAGGATCGGATCGTAGAATCGGATCGAGGATCGTAAGATCCTACCGAAAAAGACAAATTACATAATAATTTAATTTAAATAAATATTTCTTATAAAGTACACACAAAATGAACCTATATTTTATTAAAAAGAAGTGAAGATATTGTGAAAAATATAATACTCAATGTAAAATGTACATATAATATTATGCAATAGAAAACTCGATGGTAAAAGTTCTGTATTTTATCAAAAAAGAAGGTGAAGAAGAAAAAGAATTCTATAACAAAATATTTTACAATGTACAATAATGCATAAAAAGTGAAGAAAAAATATTTAATAAAATTGGATATGAAAATAGATTAAGAACTCAAAAGAGTAGCTTAGTCGAATGATAAGGTTTGTCGTTAGCATCCCTGGTGGAGCGGATTCGAGTCACAAAAATAATTTCTCCAGAAATTGGGATAAAGTTACAATCATCTTACCCTTCTTAGACTCTGCTAAAGCTAAGTTTGTTTTTCCGACTATTTAATTTTCTTAAATTACCGCAATATTTGAATGTTTGTTTCCTAGTTTGTTTTTCTTAGTCTATTTGATTCAATACTACTTATTTTTATTATTTATTTTGACAACATAAATTGATATTTAGACAACAAATATAAAATTTACAAGAAAATGTGTCCTACAATACAAAACAAGGCTTGTAAATTGGATCGGATAGAATCGGATTCGGATCGGGATTCCACGATCCTATAAGATCCCACTACCAGGATCGAAAGATCCTACCTATAAGGAGTTTTTTACACGATCCGGATCGATTGCACTCAAATGGATCGTAAGATCGTAGGATCGTAAGATCTGGATCGAAATTCTGATAACCATGGTATAAGCAAAGGAAAACCAAGATTTTTCATTAATAATCATTGTTATAGCCAAATCTCAGAATTTTCCTATGTAAACCTTTTAATACCGCGTCAAATCAAAGTCAATATTTTCACAACAAATTGGCGAAATCATTTCACATTAAAGTACTAGTAAGTTTCTTAAAACTGCCTACCTATTTCAAAATAGCTTCTTTTTATCATAAAGTTCCTTAGGTTTTGCCAAGATTAAAAGATTGTCAATTCCCATATTACAACTTGGTTAAACTTCCATCATCTTTTGGTCTTGATATTAACATAGATCCTATGCCTTTTACGCAAACAAGTAAAAGCAAAACTCAAAACTAAACAAATGAAATCCTATCAAGCTTATCCCTCACATTACACTCTCCTCTTTCTTGTTCTTCCTTTCTTTTTCTTTCTTTGTGTGTGTGCGCTTTTTTTTAATGTTGAATTTTATTTTAAGTGCCACCACATGACTCTTCTCTAAGAGAGATACAGCTAACTACATCACGTGCCATGTCTACTAAAAAATTTATCTTACAATTAAGGACAATTACAACAGTCTCCAGCTACTTACTAGCATCATTTACAGCTCAACCTCAGTAAAGCCACCAACTTAGTGATATCATATCATGAAATGAATAATGCTGTAAAAAAATGGCCTCTCAAAAGTTCAAACATTCTCCCACTAAACAATCAAATAGGCAACACTGAAAATATCATTGAAAATTCAAAATTACATAAAAAAAACTAAACTAGAGAAACTTCTCAGGTAAATCAGAGGACATTGTCCAACTCTCTAGTTATATGTAATCTGGCTACAATTAAAGATTGCAGCAGCATCTACTACTTCAATAAAAAAGTACCCAAACCCCAATACCAAGAGTTTAATTTCAAAAGGGAGCAGATTGAACTGGAAACACAGTCGCAAAACATTAAATTAAAACAGATAAATAACAAAACCAAAACAGAGTTGATCAAAAAAAGAGACAAAGACAGCACAAGAATAACCTTCAATTCCATGATCTCGGACTAATTCGAGGTCTTCTTCTCCGGTTTTCTACAGAGGATCATGTGCATTGGACTGAAAATCCCAGTCTCACCCCCTCTAACTAGATAATCAGCAGTCTTGAACAGCATTTCATGAACATCCACAACACCTTTCGGCGCAATCCCGAGAAAAGCAAGGACTGTAATCAAAATGTGGTTCCTCCAATACGCAAATCTCCCCATTTTCAGCCTTGTCCACCACGGTTTCGCCGGAGGCTTCGCCAAATCTTTCTCCTTCACAACCTCAAACCCTACCTTCTTCGCAATCTCCGCAATCTGATCGTAACTCCTCAATCCAGGCAAAGCATCGCCTCTCTCAATCCCCTGAATGATATCAACGTGTTCCGCATCGTCCCCACGGTACAATTCCGTGGTCACCCATTCATACGATACGTACAAAGATCCAGGCTTTAAAACTCTGTAAATCTCGGAATAAACCTCTTCGAGTTTCGGGGCGTGACAAGTTGCTTCGATCGAGTAAGCGCCATCAAAACTATCGTTCTCGAAGGGCATCTCGAGGAAATTGCCGCAAACGACCTCGCATTGCGAATCGAGCTTGGCTTTCTTGTTGTGAGTTCGAGCCCGATTGACTTGGTACTCGTTGATGGTGATTCCCACGACGTGAGCGCCGGAATGGGAGGCGATTGCGCGCATCGGGCCGCCGACGCCGCATCCCGCGTCGAGAATGCGGGATCCGGGGTTGATTTTGAGTAGATCTACTGCCATTTCCTCGTGTACGCGGGTGGCTTCGCGATCAGATTTTCCGGGGAGGGAAGGAGAGAAATGAAAAGACTGGCCCCAACCCCATTCGTAGATGTCGGTGACGAGGTTGTAGAAAGTGTCGACGAAGGCAGGGACGTTCTCGGTGACTTCGATTTCTTTGGGGCGGCGAAAGAAGGACCAGTACTGTTTGTAATTGTCTTGGACTTTGTCGGCGGAGATGGAGCCGCCGGAGAGGTGAACGGCGCTCTTGCCTTTTTGTTCGGCGGGGCCGAGGACGCAGACGAACCAGTAGAGGCCGCCGGCGATGAGAGAGGCGGTGCAGAAGAGAGCGAGAGCGTCCATGATAAGAAAGAGGGAGAGAGATTGTGTTGTGTGTCAAGTGTGAGAGTCAAATACTCAAAGGTGGGAGCGCCTTTTTATGTTATGTTGGGGGTGATATGAGAAGAGAAAATGCTATCAATTTTAAATAATTTATTATAGCATCTTTAACAGTGAATTAAACTTGACATCAAATTTAAATTTTAATAAAAAAATTATTTTTTAGAGCTTTAATAGTTTCAGTAAATTAATATCAAAATGAGAATTTATCGAAAATTTCATTAAAGTGAGAATAGGGTATAGATTTCACTATTTTACTGTGCGTGATTGTTGGAAGAGATCAACCGGTCAACCAATCGGTCGACTGGTTCCTTTTCAAATAGGTAGGTTTGAACCGGTCAAAAAGATTTAAACAAGTAAAAAAAAAAAAATTGCCTTATCGATCGACCCTCCCTTTTTATGCACGGTTGGAAAAAGAAATATCAGATTGAGAAAATTAATTTTTTTTACTTAAATTTGGTGAAAAATTTAATTCACCGTTAGAGATGAAAAAAGAGAAAATGCTATCAATTTTAAACGATTTATTAAATAAATTAAATTTTTTATATAAATATGAGATTTATATAAATTTATTTATAAATATTTGAGGTTTGATAAATATTTAATAGATTATTTAAAATCTTCAATATTATTTTACCTCACAAGTCACGTGGCGCCTTATATCGATGAGGATGAAATGTACAGTACAATGTTATATTAAGGAGTCGTTTGGTAATGATCGCTTTTTGATTTTTTTTAGTAATTTTTTTAGTTTGAGATTTTTTTGTTTATTTGATTTTTTTGGCTTTTTTTGTATTGAAATGACAAAATTATTCTCAACTTGAAAATGATATTTTTTTGACTTTTTATTTGTATATAGATTAATTTGATAATTTTACATCTTAAATTGAGTGTTTTGTTATTTTGTGATTTTGTAATTTTTTATTTTTTTTGTCCATATGTGCTTTTTTTTTTGAGTCCCAACATACAAACCAAACCAAGGCTAAGAATTAAAAAATATACCAAATATAAAAAAAAAAAAATGTGATTATATTAAGATATAATCATATGGTGTTCGAACATCCACCAATAATTTTGGGGAGTGAGATTTGTGTCATACGTAATTAGCCTAGTTAAGCCTCCTTTGGTGGGCTAGTGATTTAATTAAAAGTTAAAAGGGAGGTATTTTAATTAATTTATATGATATTTTCATATTTTAATAAGTCTTATTATTTGAATATTTAATTTATAAATTTTTAATTTTCATATTTAAAATATTTTATAGACATTTATATCTTTACAAATATTTTTTAAAATGTTACTAATTTGATGATGTGAGTATTCATATTTTACAATGTAAATATTCACATTGACGATGTAAATATTTACATTGACTATGTGAATTTCACATCACGGAACATTCACACTATAAATATGAATATTATTATGAGTATTTTGGTAAATATGTCACTCATAGAACTTATTGGAATATAAGAAAATAATGTGGATTAAATGGAATATAAGAGCATCCGCATCAAACTAGCTAAAATCATTTTTTAACTAAGCCTCTGTTTGGCAAGTGAGGTTGGAGGCTTTTTTGGCTATTTTAGCCACAAAAAACAAAATAGGCTATTTTAGCCATAACAAACAAAACATCACATCCAACCCATAATCATTACATTCTTCTCTCATAAAAAAACTCAAAAAAGCAAAAAAGCCAAAAAGCCCTTCCCAAACCAAGCTTTTAAGCCCAGGCTAAAATAGCCAAAAAAACCAAAAAGCCAAAAAGCCAACCCACTTCCCAAACCAAGCCTAAATTAGTGATACTATTTATAAAAAATAGACGTCCATCAGCCTCGGTACAGTATCTGACGTGAAAAGAGATTTATGAAAAAATATCCCAAGTCAAAAAGACATGAAAAAATTAAAGATTTTTTTATTTTTTTAATATATTTTTATGTAAAAATTTTAAATATATTAATTTTTATTTTATATTTTAATTAAAAATTAAAAAATATTAAAAAAATTATTTCCAAGACCTAAATTGGTAAAAAAAATTAATTTTCATTTTTCACAAAAATAAGTGCGTGGTTCTTTGTTGTCACTGACTCACATCCGTAAGTCAATTGTCAAAAATTAGGGGTGTTGAAGTGTGCACACACAAAAAGGTGCATATGGTATGTTTTTTATAATTTTTGACAATGGAATGTCTTTTATGATTTTTTTACAAAATTTTATAATTTAAATCCAAAATATCATAATTTTTTCACAACAAAAGTCATAACTTTTTTTTCATTAAAAAATGTCATAACAAAATCTCAAAGTGTCATAATAAAAATCACAAAATGTTATAACATTATCATTTCTAACTTTAGGGTGCACATCAAAAATTTACTGTGCTATTAAAAAAGGGAGGGTCGATCGATAAGGCAAAAAGGGAGGGTCGATCGATAAGGCATAAAAATACATTGGTCGATGCATGGGTCCCTGGTATTTCTGTCAATTAGGATTGTGTCGATGCTATTGATAAATTGATAGCACATTGAGAAATATCACAAAATGTCAAACAAATATCTGTCAATTAGGATTGTGTCGGTGCTATTGCTAGCACATTGGTCGATGCATGGGTCCCTGTTTCAAGACAAAATACATTCCGCGATCGAAAATCAACGGTATCGCAAAACGTACTCGCAGCTTGCGACTTCGATATGTTGTTCACATTTATTAATTCTGGATGGGAAGGTAGCGCTCACGACAACGCTATTTTGATTGACTCTATTACACGAGCTGATCTACGGTTCCCACACCCACCCAATGGTGACTGTCCGCAAATAACATATGGTACTTTTTTTTTTTTTTGCACATATCAATTGACAGAACTGTATATTCATTATTTACATGTAGGTAAGTACTATTTAGTTGATGCTGGTTTCACAAACATGCCTGGATTTCTTGCCCCATTTCGGTCTCAACGATATCACTTGCAAGAGTTTCGTGGCCGTCATTATTCAGGACTAAAGGAATTGTTTAACCATCGACATTCGTCGTTAGACAATGTCATAGAAAGAACATTTGGTGTTTTGAAGAAGCGCTTCCCAATATTGCGGTCCATGCCAAATTACAAGTCTACAAGACAAGGGCCTCTCGTGATTGCATGTTGTGTAGTGCACAATTGGATCCGTTTGCATGCAGCTATGGACCCATTATTTATGGAAGCTGATAATGAAATGGCCGCAGAAGCAAAAGCAGACGAGCTTGTTGGAAACCAAGCTGACTATGTTGACATGTCACAACATGGGTTAACGTATCAATTGAACGTTCGGGATGCAATTGCTACTGCTATGTGGCAAAATCATGTTGGCCACGGATAGAAAAGGGATGTCAACAAGGCAACTCAATATCGTACTCAGTAATGGTTTTAAATGCGTAATTATTTTATTAATTTCAGTCATTATGTAATGTGTAATATGCAATTTTATGTTCTTATTAACTTAAATGTCTTTGTATTGGGTGGTGGTGGGTGGCGTTGGGTGGCAGGTGGGTGGCGGGTGGTAAGTCGTGGTCGGTGGGAGGTAGGTGGTGGTGGCAGGTGGGTGGTCGATGGGTGGTGTGTGGTGAGTGATGGTGGGTGGTAGGTGGTGGTGGGTGGTGGCAGGTGGGTGGTGAGTAGTGGTGGATGGTGGCAGGTGGGCGGTGGGTGGGTGGTGGGTGGTGAGTGGTGGTGGATGGTAGGTGGTGGTGGGTGGATGGTAGGTGGTGGTGACAGGTGGGTGGTGAGTGGTGAGTGGTGGTGGGTGGTGGCAGGTGGGTGGTGGGTGGTGAGTGGTGGTGGGTGGTAGTGGGTGGTGGGTGGATGGTGGGTGGTGGTGACAAGTGGGTGATGGGTGGTGGGTGAAGTAATGTAATAAAGGTTTCATAATGACTGAAATTAATAAAATAATTACAATTTATTATTTTCAATTTTGTGAAAAAATATTTGTACATGACATATTCGTGTTTTTGAGTTTTTGTTAAATTGTAAACAATTTGGAATTTTTGTTATTAATTCGGTTTATCAAATTAATTTCTTTTTCTTTTTACACCTGATTTTTTAAAATTTTTGTTCATATTAACTTTTTTTTTTTCCTTTTCATTAAAAAAAAGAATGTTTATTATTTATTTGTAACTTGTTTTATTTCATTTTAGAATATTAATTTCATTTTATGTATTAATTGATACAGACAAAGTATTAAATAATTATTTAATTTTTATTCATTTCATTGAAATGAAGGATTTGTTAGACGTTTATTTTCTTCACATATATTAATTTTTGTACGCCCATAATTTTTCCAATGCGAAATCTTTTCGTACATATTGTCATAACATTGTAACTTGTTTTAAAATGCTTTAAAAAAAAAACACTTGTTATTCATGACATGAATACAGAAGTTGAAAACAAATTAACAAAATAAAAGAAGTACAACAAAATAAGAAAACAAATAACCAAAAAAAAAAATTTAAAATAAAAAACATGTAGCCACTACATCTGTTTCACCATTTAAACTGATTTTTGAACAAGTTAAGTATCATTATCAGGTGGTGTTGGAGGTGGAGGGTAATAGTGATGGTACAGCTGAGTGACTCGATGGTCAATCTGATCAATGCGGTTCATTGTCACTTCATCATGTCTCCCTGAGTCTATACTGTAACAACCCTCATACTGATTACTGATTAATGACTGATTGATCACCAGTTACTGTTAAACGGAACTGATAATGACTGATAACTGACCGATAATTGAACTGATTAAAAGTACTGAACTGACTGACTGAAACTGGAACTGAATTGACTGAGTATATGTTAGTTAATTTCATTCTATCTGTTTGATTGTATGATTATCTGTTCATGTTCGTATGTTTAAACTGCTAATTGAAGGCCTTATCGGCGGCCGAATCTGAAACCGATTAGTGTTCTGTGACCCTCGTAATTTACGTGATTTTATTGTACAATTATCTGAAAATTGATTAGGTATGATTAAATTAGATTAAATAAGCTAATTAAAGAGTTGGATTTAATTACAACCTTGCCACTAAGTGGGCCACTCACACACACACACACATGAGCCTTGTAAACACTCCACGTATTGATTAAACCCACACTTCTTCTCACATTTTGAGCCTCAACCGACCCTAGAGAGAGAGAGACTTGAGGAGTTGGTTTTCATCTTGAATTGCTTGGAATTGCTTGAGAAATATTTGAGCTCCCTTCTTGAAATACAAGACTTAAGGTAGCTCCATTGTCTTCTTATTCATGTTTTAAGTTGAATCTTGCATGATTTATGTCATATTGAAGGAGTGTAGAGCCAAACATGGTTTAGATGGCGAATTGTAGCTTAATTGTTGCATGCATGTACATATATTGAAGTTTTGAGGTTGTAGTTCATAATGCCTCACATGCATGTCCATCTTTTGGTCATACTCCATGAGTTCATCTTGTTTTTGAAGGTTTGAGCTCTTTTGAAACAGCATTGAAGCTTTGAAAAGGATTTCAGATCATGCATGTCATGTTTGAGGAAATGGTTTGAAATTGGGTTTGAATAAAACACCCTTGGGCTTTGATTTCTCAAATTGAACCTTGATTCATGTTATTCTATGTGTTTATAAATGTTTTCCAGAAAATGGGCCCAAGAGGATTGGTTTTGATGCTTTTGAGCTTGGTTTTGGACCTGGAGCTCGAATCTGGGATTTCCAGATTTCAGTCGTCCGCTCGAGCGGGGGAAGTGCCGCTCGAGCGGGAAAATCGAGCTTCCAGCATCTTGCACTGTTTTACAGTCCGCTCGAGCGGAAGATTGGGCGCTCGAGCGGAGTCATGTCTCAAGCTCGAGCGGGCGTCGAGCGGGGATTTCACCCATCCAGTACTTTACGGTACGCTCGAGCGGGAAAATTTACGCTCGAGCGTGTACCTTTGTTGCATGACCGCTCGAGCGGGGAAACCTGAGCTCGAGCGGGACTCTGTTTTACTGAAAATTCTGTAACTGTTTTCTGATCGCATTTTTGCATCCTCATCCCATCCTAGGCATTTTTAGGCCTAGTTTAAGACATCTTGATGAGGATATCGTTGTAGAACACACCAAGGCAAATTAGGGATTAAGTTATGCTATTTCCCAACTGTGTAGCTTAGTGTGTGTTCAACCTGTGAACTGTGTAGGGTTGGCGACTGGGGGGACACGCTCTAGCATACCGTAGCCCAGAACTCTGTGAGTAACAATTGTGTAAAGATATGTTCAACTGACTATCTTTTGAATACTGAACTGAACTGTTTACTGAACTGGTATTATTTACTGAATGAATGTATGTCCTTTATTTCTGAACTGTACTGTGGCATCCTTAGTATCTACGGTTTACTGTTACTGTTACTGTCACAGAGATCTCTGTCGGTTCCCTCGTGGAGCCACTACTGTTTACTGACTGATGGCCATCATTACTGTTCGGTCTTTCAAGACCTACTGTACTGTTATGCTAATGGATGTACCACATATGACTGTTTACTGTACTGAACGACCGAAATACTGATTGAATTGAACTGTTTTCATTACTGTAAGGACATTCATTCTAAACCCCTTTACGCTTTATGTTATTCACTGGGCTTTAGCTCACTGCTCATATATATATGTAGGTGTACAGGCACCAGACCGCAGCTAGAGGCGTCAGGGTTACTCCAGTTTTGTCAAGCCAGCCTTTGTGCCTCACTGCGAGGTTCCGAGCCTACTGTTAAGGCTTAGGGGTGTTTTAGAATTTCCCCCTTTTTGTACTGTTTCACTGTTTTGTATAGACTGACTGTTTACTGTACTGTTATACAGGGATTAGGTCCCTGTACTGTGTGACTGTTAATTTTGTACACTGTTTGTACAGACGGAATGTTTTCTGTACTGTTTATGTGTGAATGTATGAAAAGCCTTTTTGCATACAGACTGTCACAGCTCAATGGACACTATTTATTTACTGTATTGGCTTCCGCCAGGCCCTGTACTCTGTTTTACTGTATTACTGTTCTGCAGGCCTTCGGTAATCTCGGATTACTGGCCGGTTACGGTGCTAAACCCATAGGGCCGGGTTTGGGTCGTGACAGAGTGGTATCAGAGCGATACTTACCACGAGTTATACCGCACACACGTGTCCAAATGAGCTATAGGGGGTCCTAGAAAAAGTAATTAGGACATCTCATGAACTTGAAAAGTGTGTGGCTATGTTATGACTGAATATCTGTTAATGTCTTAAACTATGAAACAAATGACTGCTTATGTTTAAAACTGTTATAACTGCTTATAGTGAAATGGACAATGCGAATGAACCTGAGTCCTCATCTACTGAGGCAAGAATGGAAAGAATGGAAAGAATGATAGAACTGATAACTGCTAGACTGGAACAACAACAGAACCAACCGCCCCCACCTCCTCCTCCTCCGGTACAGCCGGAACCTAATGCGAATGCGGATGATGGGGATATTATTGCTCTCACCCATAAATTCAGTAAGATGAAACCGCCATCCTTCCAGGGAGGCCTTGAACCGTTAAAAGCTGAAGCGTGGGTGCTGGAGACAGAGAAATTATTTGAGGTGTTCCCGTGCTCTGAAGCGAATAAAGTACTGTTAGCTACCTTCACCTTACAAGAAGAAGCTAGAAGGTGGTGGATGTTAATCCGTGAAACAAACACTGTTATGACTTGGGCTCAGTTCAAGGAGTCCTTCTTTGAAAAGTACTTCCCTCAGTGTGTCAGGGATAGAAAAGTGACTGAATTTGAACAGCTGAAGCAGGGCACAATGTCCGTTGCAGAATATGAAACCAAATTTACTGAACTTGCCCGTTATGCACCGCACATGGTGGATACTGAATATAAGAAGGCCAGAAAATTCGAAGGTGGCCTTAATGTGGCAATACTTGACCGGATAAATGTTTTGAAATTACCGACTTTTGTGGGTGTTCTCGACCGGGCATTGATGGCCGAATCGAACATTGCAGCAGTGAAACAATCTGAAACACCAACAACTGAATGGCATGGAAAAAGGCAGAGTTTCAAATTTAAGAAAGGCAAGCACAACCCAGCCAACAAGAAACAGAATACGGGGTTGACAACTAGCCCCAGCCAAGGGAGTGGTTTCATACCACCCTGTTCTGAATGTGGCAAGAAGCACAAAGGGGTTTGCTACAGAATATCTGGAGCCTGTTACAGGTGTGGCAAGGTGGGCCACATGGTTAAAGACTGCCCCTCTGCTCCACAAGCCAGTGGTAAAGCTGCACCAAGCGCAGCAGTGTCAAATGCTCCACCAAAGCCTAACCCTAAAGCTACCGGGAAAGAGCCTATGAGGCAAGGCCGAGTGTTCGCACTAGTACCGGGAGATGTGCAGAATACCGAGACCGTTGTGTCAGGTATTCTCTCTATCTGTACTCAAAATGCATATGTACTGATTGATTCGGGGTCTACGCATTCTTATGTATCATATGCTTTTTCACGGAAATTGGATAGACCCTTAGAACCCATGAACTATCTGCTAGCCGTATCATCACCCGTAGGGGGATCCATGACATGTGCTTATATGTACCCCGCATGTGAAATTATTGTTGGGGATATGCATCTGTTTATTGATTTACTGCCATTGAACATTGATCATTTTGACGTAATATTGGGGATGGATTGGTTACAAAAATATCATGCCACTATTGACTGTGTGACCAAGCAAGTTGTTTTCCGTCCACCTGATTTGCCTGAATTTGTGTTTAATGGGAGTGGAGTAGTACCTCCTCCGTATTTGATTTCGTCAGTGAAAGCTGTTAAATTAATTAGAAAGGGGTGTAAAGGATATCTGTGTTCTGTACTGACTGTGTCTACTGATGATAGTGTTAAAACTGATGTGAATTGTATTCCTATAGTCAGGGAATTTCCAGATGTTTTTCCAGATAATCTTCCAGGAGATTTGACTGATAGGGAGATTGAATTTACCGTTGATGTGATTCCCAGAACACAACCAGTTTCTAAAGCTCCTTACAGAATGGCTCCAACTGAACTGAAGGAACTGAAAGTGCAATTGCAAGAACTGTTAGATAAAAAGTTCATCAGACCTAGCACTTCGCCATGGGGTGCTCCTGTTTTGTTTGTCAAGAAGAAAGATGGCTCACTGAGACTGTGCATTGACTACCGTGAACTGAATAAGGTAACTGTAAAGAACAAATACCCTTTGCCACGCATTGATGATTTATTTGATCAGTTACAGGGTGCACAAGTGTTTTCTAAGATTGATCTCAGATCGGGGTATCATCAACTGAAGGTTAAACCGGAAGACATCGATAAAACTGCTTTTAGAACGAGGTATGGACATTATGAATTTTTGGTTATGCCTTTTGGAGTCACGAATGCACCAGCTGCTTTTATGGACCTCATGAACAGAATTTTTAAACCATACCTTGATGACTTTATTGTTGTATTTATCGATGACATATTGATTTACTCCAAAAGTATAGAACAGCATGAACATCATCTGAGACTTGCCCTACAAACCTTAAGGGAACAGAAACTGTATGCTAAACTGTCTAAATGTGAATTTTGGCTTGACCATGTTATGTTTTTGGGGCATGTTGTTAGCAAAGATGGAATTTCTGTTGATCCGCAGAAAATTGAAGCTGTGGTGAACTGGCCTAGACCAACAAATGTGACTGAAGTCCGAAGCTTTTTGGGATTGGCTGGATATTACAGAAGATTTGTCAAAGATTTCTCCAAAATTGCTCTACCATTGACTCAGTTAACTCAAAAGGGGACATCATTTGACTGGACCGACCAAAGAGAATCTGCTTTCCAGGAGTTGAAAACTCGACTTGTGACTGCACCAGTTTTGACTTTACCCTCAGGTACGGATGGTTATACTGTATTTAGTGATGCTTCTCATAAGGGTTTGGGATGTGTTTTAATGCAGAATGGGAAGGTTATAGCTTATGCTTCCCGACAACTGAGACCACATGAAAAGAATTACCCGACCCATGATCTGGAACTTGCTGCAGTAGTATTTGCACTGAAAATTTGGCGTCACTACCTGTACGGGGTAACATGTGAAGTATATACCGACCACAAGAGCTTGAAGTATTTCTTCACACAGAAAGAACTGAATATGAGACAGCGGGGATGGCTAGAACTGATAAAGGATTACGACCTACAGATCTTGTACCACCCAGGAAAAGCCAATACCGTTGCCGATGCATTGAGCCGGAAATCGATTGGAAACTTAGCATGTTTGCTTACAGGACAGAAAGAGTTGCTTTGTGACCTTGAAAAATCTGAAATTGAAATTGTTTTACGGGAACAAGGTGGAACCTTAGCTGCTATTTCTGCTCAACCGGCACTGATTGAGGAAATTAAAGAGAAACAGCGACTGGATGATTTCTTGAAGAAGATCATCGAGGAAAGAGAATCTAAACCGAGACCGGGATTCAAATTTGAGAATAATGTACTGAAATTTCAAGAAAGACTGTGTGTACCGAATGATACTGAACTGAAAAGAAGAGTTCTGCAAGAAGGCCACAATTCGAAATTGTCTATCCATCCGGGGAATACGAAAATGTACCAAGATCTGAAACAGAATTTCTGGTGGCCGGGAATGAAGAAAGAAATTGCTGATTTTGTATCCAAATGTCTTCATTGCCAACAGGTCAAAGCTGAACATCAACGACCTGTCGGATTACTGCAACCCTTACCCATACCGGAATGGAAATGGGAGCACATCACGATGGATTTTATCGTTGGGTTACCTCGCTCCAGAAAAGGTATGGATTCAATTTGGGTTATTGTTGATAGACTAACCAAATCTGCTCACTTCTTACCTGTCAAGACGATTTATAATGCGGACAAATTGGCTGTTATCTATATTGATGAAATTGTTAGACTGCATGGAGTGCCTGTGTCTATTGTTTCTGACAGGGATTCGAAGTTTACATCGAGGTTTTGGCAAAGCCTACAGACTGCATTGGGTACTGAATTGAGGCTGAGTAGTGCCTATCATCCTCAGACAGATGGCCAATCTGAAAGGACCATCCAAACTCTGGAGGATCTACTGAGAATGTGTGTCCTTGATTTTCAGGGAGACTGGGAAAGCCATTTGCCCTTAGCTGAATTCGCCTACAACAACAGCTACCATTCGAGTATTGGTATGGCGCCTTTTGAGGCATTGTATGGCAGAAAATGTAGATCTCCAATTTGCTGGGCAGAAGTTGGAGATGGGCCTTTGCTTGGGCCCGAGATTGTATACGAAACAACTGAAAAAGTGAAACTGATACAGCAAAGATTGAAAACTGCACAGAGTAGACAGAAAAGTTATGCAGATGTCAGAAGACGAGACAGAGAGTATGAAGTGGGTGATCACGTGTTTGTGAAAGTGACACCAATGAAAGGCCAGACTCGTTTTGGAGTCAAAGGCAAGTTAGCGCCGAGGTATGTCGGACCGTATGAGATTATCGAGAAAATCAATCCGGTGGCGTATCAAGTTGCGCTCCCTCCTGAAATGGAGCATATGCATAACGTCTTCCACATTTCTATGTTAAGAGACTACCTTCGGGATCCCTTCCATGTAATAGAGCCTACCCACGTAGTGTTGAGTGATGACTACACTTACGAGGAACAGCCTATACAGATTGTAAACCGACGGATCAAGAAACTGAGGAACAAAGAGATCCCGTTAGTGAAAGTTGACTGGCAGAACCATGGTGGCGTGTATGCCACTTGGGAAAGGGAAGATGACATGGCTAAACGATATCCTGAACTGTTTCCACTGAATCCTGTTTTCTTCCAGAATGAAGGTAACTCGAGTTTAGAGGACTAAACTCTTTATAAGGAGGGGAGACTGTAACAACCCTCATACTGATTACTGATTAATGACTGATTGATCACCAGTTACTGTTAAACGGAACTGATAATGACTGATAACTGACCGATAATTGAACTGATTAAAAGTACTGAACTGACTGACTGAAACTGGAACTGAATTGACTGAGTATATGTTAGTTAATTTCATTCTATCTGTTTGATTGTATGATTATCTGTTCATGTTCGTATGTTTAAACTGCTAATTGAAGGCCTTATCGGCGGCCGAATCTGAAACCGATTAGTGTTCTGTGACCCTCGTAATTTACGTGATTTTATTGTACAATTATCTGAAAATTGATTAGGTATGATTAAATTAGATTAAATAAGCTAATTAAAGAGTTGGATTTAATTACAACCTTGCCACTAAGTGGGCCACTCACACACACACACACATGAGCCTTGTAAACACTCCACGTATTGATTAAACCCACACTTCTTCTCACATTTTGAGCCTCAACCGACCCTAGAGAGAGAGAGACTTGAGGAGTTGGTTTTCATCTTGAATTGCTTGGAATTGCTTGAGAAATATTTGAGCTCCCTTCTTGAAATACAAGACTTAAGGTAGCTCCATTGTCTTCTTATTCATGTTTTAAGTTGAATCTTGCATGATTTATGTCATATTGAAGGAGTGTAGAGCCAAACATGGTTTAGATGGCGAATTGTAGCTTAATTGTTGCATGCATGTACATATATTGAAGTTTTGAGGTTGTAGTTCATAATGCCTCACATGCATGTCCATCTTTTGGTCATACTCCATGAGTTCATCTTGTTTTTGAAGGTTTGAGCTCTTTTGAAACAGCATTGAAGCTTTGAAAAGGATTTCAGATCATGCATGTCATGTTTGAGGAAATGGTTTGAAATTGGGTTTGAATAAAACACCCTTGGGCTTTGATTTCTCAAATTGAACCTTGATTCATGTTATTCTATGTGTTTATAAATGTTTTCCAGAAAATGGGCCCAAGAGGATTGGTTTTGATGCTTTTGAGCTTGGTTTTGGACCTGGAGCTCGAATCTGGGATTTCCAGATTTCAGTCGTCCGCTCGAGCGGGGGAAGTGCCGCTCGAGCGGGAAAATCGAGCTTCCAGCATCTTGCACTGTTTTACAGTCCGCTCGAGCGGAAGATTGGGCGCTCGAGCGGAGTCATGTCTCAAGCTCGAGCGGGCGTCGAGCGGGGATTTCACCCATCCAGTACTTTACGGTACGCTCGAGCGGGAAAATTTACGCTCGAGCGTGTACCTTTGTTGCATGACCGCTCGAGCGGGGAAACCTGAGCTCGAGCGGGACTCTGTTTTACTGAAAATTCTGTAACTGTTTTCTGATCGCATTTTTGCATCCTCATCCCATCCTAGGCATTTTTAGGCCTAGTTTAAGACATCTTGATGAGGATATCGTTGTAGAACACACCAAGGCAAATTAGGGATTAAGTTATGCTATTTCCCAACTGTGTAGCTTAGTGTGTGTTCAACCTGTGAACTGTGTAGGGTTGGCGACTGGGGGGACACGCTCTAGCATACCGTAGCCCAGAACTCTGTGAGTAACAATTGTGTAAAGATATGTTCAACTGACTATCTTTTGAATACTGAACTGAACTGTTTACTGAACTGGTATTATTTACTGAATGAATGTATGTCCTTTATTTCTGAACTGTACTGTGGCATCCTTAGTATCTACGGTTTACTGTTACTGTTACTGTCACAGAGATCTCTGTCGGTTCCCTCGTGGAGCCACTACTGTTTACTGACTGATGGCCATCATTACTGTTCGGTCTTTCAAGACCTACTGTACTGTTATGCTAATGGATGTACCACATATGACTGTTTACTGTACTGAACGACCGAAATACTGATTGAATTGAACTGTTTTCATTACTGTAAGGACATTCATTCTAAACCCCTTTACGCTTTATGTTATTCACTGGGCTTTAGCTCACTGCTCATATATATATGTAGGTGTACAGGCACCAGACCGCAGCTAGAGGCGTCAGGGTTACTCCAGTTTTGTCAAGCCAGCCTTTGTGCCTCACTGCGAGGTTCCGAGCCTACTGTTAAGGCTTAGGGGTGTTTTAGAATTTCCCCCTTTTTGTACTGTTTCACTGTTTTGTATAGACTGACTGTTTACTGTACTGTTATACAGGGATTAGGTCCCTGTACTGTGTGACTGTTAATTTTGTACACTGTTTGTACAGACGGAATGTTTTCTGTACTGTTTATGTGTGAATGTATGAAAAGCCTTTTTGCATACAGACTGTCACAGCTCAATGGACACTATTTATTTACTGTATTGGCTTCCGCCAGGCCCTGTACTCTGTTTTACTGTATTACTGTTCTGCAGGCCTTCGGTAATCTCGGATTACTGGCCGGTTACGGTGCTAAACCCATAGGGCCGGGTTTGGGTCGTGACAGAGTGGTATCAGAGCGATACTTACCACGAGTTATACCGCACACACGTGTCCAAATGAGCTATAGGGGGTCCTAGAAAAAGTAATTAGGACATCTCATGAACTTGAAAAGTGTGTGGCTATGTTATGACTGAATATCTGTTAATGTCTTAAACTATGAAACAAATGACTGCTTATGTTTAAAACTGTTATAACTGCTTATAGTGAAATGGACAATGCGAATGAACCTGAGTCCTCATCTACTGAGGCAAGAATGGAAAGAATGGAAAGAATGATAGAACTGATAACTGCTAGACTGGAACAACAACAGAACCAACCGCCCCCACCTCCTCCTCCTCCGGTACAGCCGGAACCTAATGCGAATGCGGATGATGGGGATATTATTGCTCTCACCCATAAATTCAGTAAGATGAAACCGCCATCCTTCCAGGGAGGCCTTGAACCGTTAAAAGCTGAAGCGTGGGTGCTGGAGACAGAGAAATTATTTGAGGTGTTCCCGTGCTCTGAAGCGAATAAAGTACTGTTAGCTACCTTCACCTTACAAGAAGAAGCTAGAAGGTGGTGGATGTTAATCCATGAAACAAACACTGTTATGACTTGGGCTCAGTTCAAGGAGTCCTTCTTTGAAAAGTACTTCCCTCAGTGTGTCAGGGATAGAAAAGTGACTGAATTTGAACAGCTGAAGCAGGGCACAATGTCCGTTGCAGAATATGAAACCAAATTTACTGAACTTGCCCGTTATGCACCGCACATGGTGGATACTGAATATAAGAAGGCCAGAAAATTCGAAGGTGGCCTTAATGTGGCAATACTTGACCGGATAAATGTTTTGAAATTACCGACTTTTGTGGGTGTTCTCGACCGGGCATTGATGGCCGAATCGAACATTGCAGCAGTGAAACAATCTGAAACACCAACAACTGAATGGCATGGAAAAAGGCAGAGTTTCAAATTTAAGAAAGGCAAGCACAACCCAGCCAACAAGAAACAGAATACGGGGTTGACAACTAGCCCCAGCCAAGGGAGTGGTTTCATACCACCCTGTTCTGAATGTGGCAAGAAGCACAAAGGGGTTTGCTACAGAATATCTGGAGCCTGTTACAGGTGTGGCAAGGTGGGCCACATGGTTAAAGACTGCCCCTCTGCTCCACAAGCCAGTGGTAAAGCTGCACCAAGCGCAGCAGTGTCAAATGCTCCACCAAAGCCTAACCCTAAAGCTACCGGGAAAGAGCCTATGAGGCAAGGCCGAGTGTTCGCACTAGTACCGGGAGATGTGCAGAATACCGAGACCGTTGTGTCAGGTATTCTCTCTATCTGTACTCAAAATGCATATGTACTGATTGATTCGGGGTCTACGCATTCTTATGTATCATATGCTTTTTCACGGAAATTGGATAGACCCTTAGAACCCATGAACTATCTGCTAGCCGTATCATCACCCGTAGGGGGATCCATGACATGTGCTTATATGTACCCCGCATGTGAAATTATTGTTGGGGATATGCATCTGTTTATTGATTTACTGCCATTGAACATTGATCATTTTGACGTAATATTGGGGATGGATTGGTTACAAAAATATCATGCCACTATTGACTGTGTGACCAAGCAAGTTGTTTTCCGTCCACCTGATTTGCCTGAATTTGTGTTTAATGGGAGTGGAGTAGTACCTCCTCCGTATTTGATTTCGTCAGTGAAAGCTGTTAAATTAATTAGAAAGGGGTGTAAAGGATATCTGTGTTCTGTACTGACTGTGTCTACTGATGATAGTGTTAAAACTGATGTGAATTGTATTCCTATAGTCAGGGAATTTCCAGATGTTTTTCCAGATAATCTTCCAGGAGATTTGACTGATAGGGAGATTGAATTTACCGTTGATGTGATTCCCAGAACACAACCAGTTTCTAAAGCTCCTTACAGAATGGCTCCAACTGAACTGAAGGAACTGAAAGTGCAATTGCAAGAACTGTTAGATAAAAAGTTCATCAGACCTAGCACTTCGCCATGGGGTGCTCCTGTTTTGTTTGTCAAGAAGAAAGATGGCTCACTGAGACTGTGCATTGACTACCGTGAACTGAATAAGGTAACTGTAAAGAACAAATACCCTTTGCCACGCATTGATGATTTATTTGATCAGTTACAGGGTGCACAAGTGTTTTCTAAGATTGATCTCAGATCGGGGTATCATCAACTGAAGGTTAAACCGGAAGACATCGATAAAACTGCTTTTAGAACGAGGTATGGACATTATGAATTTTTGGTTATGCCTTTTGGAGTCACGAATGCACCAGCTGCTTTTATGGACCTCATGAACAGAATTTTTAAACCATACCTTGATGACTTTATTGTTGTATTTATCGATGACATATTGATTTACTCCAAAAGTATAGAACAGCATGAACATCATCTGAGACTTGCCCTACAAACCTTAAGGGAACAGAAACTGTATGCTAAACTGTCTAAATGTGAATTTTGGCTTGACCATGTTATGTTTTTGGGGCATGTTGTTAGCAAAGATGGAATTTCTGTTGATCCGCAGAAAATTGAAGCTGTGGTGAACTGGCCTAGACCAACAAATGTGACTGAAGTCCGAAGCTTTTTGGGATTGGCTGGATATTACAGAAGATTTGTCAAAGATTTCTCCAAAATTGCTCTACCATTGACTCAGTTAACTCAAAAGGGGACATCATTTGACTGGACCGACCAAAGAGAATCTGCTTTCCAGGAGTTGAAAACTCGACTTGTGACTGCACCAGTTTTGACTTTACCCTCAGGTACGGATGGTTATACTGTATTTAGTGATGCTTCTCATAAGGGTTTGGGATGTGTTTTAATGCAGAATGGGAAGGTTATAGCTTATGCTTCCCGACAACTGAGACCACATGAAAAGAATTACCCGACCCATGATCTGGAACTTGCTGCAGTAGTATTTGCACTGAAAATTTGGCGTCACTACCTGTACGGGGTAACATGTGAAGTATATACCGACCACAAGAGCTTGAAGTATTTCTTCACACAGAAAGAACTGAATATGAGACAGCGGGGATGGCTAGAACTGATAAAGGATTACGACCTACAGATCTTGTACCACCCAGGAAAAGCCAATACCGTTGCCGATGCATTGAGCCGGAAATCGATTGGAAACTTAGCATGTTTGCTTACAGGACAGAAAGAGTTGCTTTGTGACCTTGAAAAATCTGAAATTGAAATTGTTTTACGGGAACAAGGTGGAACCTTAGCTGCTATTTCTGCTCAACCGGCACTGATTGAGGAAATTAAAGAGAAACAGCGACTGGATGATTTCTTGAAGAAGATCATCGAGGAAAGAGAATCTAAACCGAGACCGGGATTCAAATTTGAGAATAATGTACTGAAATTTCAAGAAAGACTGTGTGTACCGAATGATACTGAACTGAAAAGAAGAGTTCTGCAAGAAGGCCACAATTCGAAATTGTCTATCCATCCGGGGAATACGAAAATGTACCAAGATCTGAAACAGAATTTCTGGTGGCCGGGAATGAAGAAAGAAATTGCTGATTTTGTATCCAAATGTCTTCATTGCCAACAGGTCAAAGCTGAACATCAACGACCTGTCGGATTACTGCAACCCTTACCCATACCGGAATGGAAATGGGAGCACATCACGATGGATTTTATCGTTGGGTTACCTCGCTCCAGAAAAGGTATGGATTCAATTTGGGTTATTGTTGATAGACTAACCAAATCTGCTCACTTCTTACCTGTCAAGACGATTTATAATGCGGACAAATTGGCTGTTATCTATATTGATGAAATTGTTAGACTGCATGGAGTGCCTGTGTCTATTGTTTCTGACAGGGATTCGAAGTTTACATCGAGGTTTTGGCAAAGCCTACAGACTGCATTGGGTACTGAATTGAGGCTGAGTAGTGCCTATCATCCTCAGACAGATGGCCAATCTGAAAGGACCATCCAAACTCTGGAGGATCTACTGAGAATGTGTGTCCTTGATTTTCAGGGAGACTGGGAAAGCCATTTGCCCTTAGCTGAATTCGCCTACAACAACAGCTACCATTCGAGTATTGGTATGGCGCCTTTTGAGGCATTGTATGGCAGAAAATGTAGATCTCCAATTTGCTGGGCAGAAGTTGGAGATGGGCCTTTGCTTGGGCCCGAGATTGTATACGAAACAACTGAAAAAGTGAAACTGATACAGCAAAGATTGAAAACTGCACAGAGTAGACAGAAAAGTTATGCAGATGTCAGAAGACGAGACAGAGAGTATGAAGTGGGTGATCACGTGTTTGTGAAAGTGACACCAATGAAAGGCCAGACTCGTTTTGGAGTCAAAGGCAAGTTAGCGCCGAGGTATGTCGGACCGTATGAGATTATCGAGAAAATCAATCCGGTGGCGTATCAAGTTGCGCTCCCTCCTGAAATGGAGCATATGCATAACGTCTTCCACATTTCTATGTTAAGAGACTACCTTCGGGATCCCTTCCATGTAATAGAGCCTACCCACGTAGTGTTGAGTGATGACTACACTTACGAGGAACAGCCTATACAGATTGTAAACCGACGGATCAAGAAACTGAGGAACAAAGAGATCCCGTTAGTGAAAGTTGACTGGCAGAACCATGGTGGCGTGTATGCCACTTGGGAAAGGGAAGATGACATGGCTAAACGATATCCTGAACTGTTTCCACTGAATCCTGTTTTCTTCCAGAATGAAGGTAACTCGAGTTTAGAGGACTAAACTCTTTATAAGGAGGGGAGACTGTAACAACCCTCATACTGATTACTGATTAATGACTGATTGATCACCAGTTACTGTTAAACGGAACTGATAATGACTGATAACTGACCGATAATTGAACTGATTAAAAGTACTGAACTGACTGACTGAAACTGGAACTGAATTGACTGAGTATATGTTAGTTAATTTCATTCTATCTGTTTGATTGTATGATTATCTGTTCATGTTCGTATGTTTAAACTGCTAATTGAAGGCCTTATCGGCGGCCGAATCTGAAACCGATTAGTGTTCTGTGACCCTCGTAATTTACGTGATTTTATTGTACAATTATCTGAAAATTGATTAGGTATGATTAAATTAGATTAAATAAGCTAATTAAAGAGTTGGATTTAATTACAACCTTGCCACTAAGTGGGCCACTCACACACACACACACATGAGCCTTGTAAACACTCCACGTATTGATTAAACCCACACTTCTTCTCACATTTTGAGCCTCAACCGACCCTAGAGAGAGAGAGACTTGAGGAGTTGGTTTTCATCTTGAATTGCTTGGAATTGCTTGAGAAATATTTGAGCTCCCTTCTTGAAATACAAGACTTAAGGTAGCTCCATTGTCTTCTTATTCATGTTTTAAGTTGAATCTTGCATGATTTATGTCATATTGAAGGAGTGTAGAGCCAAACATGGTTTAGATGGCGAATTGTAGCTTAATTGTTGCATGCATGTACATATATTGAAGTTTTGAGGTTGTAGTTCATAATGCCTCACATGCATGTCCATCTTTTGGTCATACTCCATGAGTTCATCTTGTTTTTGAAGGTTTGAGCTCTTTTGAAACAGCATTGAAGCTTTGAAAAGGATTTCAGATCATGCATGTCATGTTTGAGGAAATGGTTTGAAATTGGGTTTGAATAAAACACCCTTGGGCTTTGATTTCTCAAATTGAACCTTGATTCATGTTATTCTATGTGTTTATAAATGTTTTCCAGAAAATGGGCCCAAGAGGATTGGTTTTGATGCTTTTGAGCTTGGTTTTGGACCTGGAGCTCGAATCTGGGATTTCCAGATTTCAGTCGTCCGCTCGAGCGGGGGAAGTGCCGCTCGAGCGGGAAAATCGAGCTTCCAGCATCTTGCACTGTTTTACAGTCCGCTCGAGCGGAAGATTGGGCGCTCGAGCGGAGTCATGTCTCAAGCTCGAGCGGGCGTCGAGCGGGGATTTCACCCATCCAGTACTTTACGGTACGCTCGAGCGGGAAAATTTACGCTCGAGCGTGTACCTTTGTTGCATGACCGCTCGAGCGGGGAAACCTGAGCTCGAGCGGGACTCTGTTTTACTGAAAATTCTGTAACTGTTTTCTGATCGCATTTTTGCATCCTCATCCCATCCTAGGCATTTTTAGGCCTAGTTTAAGACATCTTGATGAGGATATCGTTGTAGAACACACCAAGGCAAATTAGGGATTAAGTTATGCTATTTCCCAACTGTGTAGCTTAGTGTGTGTTCAACCTGTGAACTGTGTAGGGTTGGCGACTGGGGGGACACGCTCTAGCATACCGTAGCCCAGAACTCTGTGAGTAACAATTGTGTAAAGATATGTTCAACTGACTATCTTTTGAATACTGAACTGAACTGTTTACTGAACTGGTATTATTTACTGAATGAATGTATGTCCTTTATTTCTGAACTGTACTGTGGCATCCTTAGTATCTACGGTTTACTGTTACTGTTACTGTCACAGAGATCTCTGTCGGTTCCCTCGTGGAGCCACTACTGTTTACTGACTGATGGCCATCATTACTGTTCGGTCTTTCAAGACCTACTGTACTGTTATGCTAATGGATGTACCACATATGACTGTTTACTGTACTGAACGACCGAAATACTGATTGAATTGAACTGTTTTCATTACTGTAAGGACATTCATTCTAAACCCCTTTACGCTTTATGTTATTCACTGGGCTTTAGCTCACTGCTCATATATATATGTAGGTGTACAGGCACCAGACCGCAGCTAGAGGCGTCAGGGTTACTCCAGTTTTGTCAAGCCAGCCTTTGTGCCTCACTGCGAGGTTCCGAGCCTACTGTTAAGGCTTAGGGGTGTTTTAGAATTTCCCCCTTTTTGTACTGTTTCACTGTTTTGTATAGACTGACTGTTTACTGTACTGTTATACAGGGATTAGGTCCCTGTACTGTGTGACTGTTAATTTTGTACACTGTTTGTACAGACGGAATGTTTTCTGTACTGTTTATGTGTGAATGTATGAAAAGCCTTTTTGCATACAGACTGTCACAGCTCAATGGACACTATTTATTTACTGTATTGGCTTCCGCCAGGCCCTGTACTCTGTTTTACTGTATTACTGTTCTGCAGGCCTTCGGTAATCTCGGATTACTGGCCGGTTACGGTGCTAAACCCATAGGGCCGGGTTTGGGTCGTGACATATACGAAACTCGCTAAATTGTTGAATTAGTGAGTTTTGAGCAGCGGCAAATTCATCGAACCGAGTACCTAATGTATTGAGCTGAATAGCCATTTGTTGTTCCCATTGTACGCGCTGATTGTACCGTTCTTGTTCTACGGCTAAATAATCAGTCCAGTAACAGGGTTGTTCATTTGGTGGCATGGCATTGTCATTGGGTTCTTCCTCATCGGGTATTGGTTCATTTTCAATATTAATAGAGCCCACCAATACGTCAGCACCACCACCTCGGGTCAGTATGTACTCAGATATTGGTGAAGTGATTCTGACATATATTTCCCCTTCAAGGTTGACATCATGCACTTTGAAAATTGTGGTTAACAAAGCTCCAAAAGGTAATGACCGGCCAGGCAGAGTATCGAGTTTTGCAAGCATCATTTCTTTGAGTAATATGAAGCATAAATCTAATTTTTGTCCAGTTTCAAAACAATATAACAAATAAACATTAAAACATGAAACAATATCATAATAGCCTTTTTTTTGAGTGACATTTTCAACTATCCATCGATGAAGAATACGAAGGTGGGGTTTTAAATGTCTAGCTAGTAAATTAGTGCTGCTGAATCTATTGTCACAAATTGTGGTATAAATCTGAGTGACATCACCAAACATTTGTTCTAAGACAGACTCATTTTGAAAATAGCATTGTAAATCTCCTGTTTCAACTCCAATAATTTGTGCGAAAGCACTGAGACTGAGTCTGATTATTTTCCCTTTTACATAGGAGATCAGACTGGACGGTTCATTTTGCTGGTCACCAGCTATCAAGTGAACATAAAATAATCGTACAATACAGGGTATACCTTATTTGGTAAATTAGTTAAAGGTAACCATCCCATTGTATCTAATTTACCAACTAAGAGTGGATTATATTGAGAAGGTAGTCTTATATTTCTCCCCGTAATAATTGGTCGATTAATAAAATGTGAATAGGCTTGTTCACGATGGTACGTTAAAAAATCATTATTTGGATTGTCATGATGTTCTTGCTGTGGTTGATGTTGTACGGGGTTTGAGGATTCATCGCGTTCGGGTCTGGTTCGTTTTGTTCTTGGCATGATGACTGCGATAGTGAAAGAAAAATGTATATTAAAACATATGAGATAAAAAAAATATATGAAAAATATATCAAACATTACGATGGTGTGAAAAAATTAGAACAGATATGAAAAAATATAAAAGATCAAAATGGAGCAGATCTGAAACAAGGGCAACAGATACGGAGTGAATGGTGGCTGGACCGGGATGACCGGCCGGATGCCCGGAGGGATGACCGGCCGGTAGACCGGCCGGATCACCGGCCGGTTGTCCTTCGTGTTCCCCTTCATCCACTCTCCCTTCTCCTTGCGATCTAAAGCTAATATCAAATATGAAGGTAAGATAACTGCCATCAAAACTTACCTGTAATTGAATTGTTACTTCACACGGATATGCTGTACTTAATTAACGTTGATCTCTGATGGAACTGGCAAAGGAGTTGCAATGAAGTGGTGGATATGCTGTATGGAATGAGATGGCGAAGTTGGTATGGTTAAAAGAATGAGATTCAGATTTTATAGAGAGTGTGAGGTTCACAAGGTTGAGATTGTTAAGCCATTTTTTTTTTTACTTTTTATTTGTTATATATTATTTGTTTTTAATATTATTAATTTTTTTATAATATCACATTTGAATATCGTCTCCTTCAGATTTTATAGAAAGGGATAGGTTTCAGATTGGTTTTTATATTTTTTTATGTACTTTTTATTTTTTATAAATTATTTGTTTTTAATATTATTAATTTTTTAATAATTTCACATCCGTATACATTGTCTGCATCGTTTCCTTTTTCTTTAACGAATGAGATTCAGATTTTATTGAAAGGGGTAGGCTCAGCAAGTTCAAATTGATTTTTCTTTTTTTTTTTACTTTTTATTTGTTATATATTATTTCTTTCTAATATTATTAAATTTGTAATAATATGACATCCGTATACATCGCATCACCTCCTTTTTCTTTAAGTCAGGTTGAACACACAGCTATGGCACAATAGGGGATAGCTAGTAGGTAAGTAAAATTACTGTATTACCCTTTTGAGTTTGTTCCATGTAAGCAATTCTCATTTCAAGCAAGAGGGGCAAAAAAGTCTTTTTGCATGCCAATTCACCCAATTATATGAGCTTCACGGGTGCTCATCATGGAGTACAATAATTGGTGGTAAATCTGATACAACTTTATTACTGAATTAATAACATGTAATAAATATCAAAAAAATTGATAATATTTTGTAAGATTTACGTTATAATTTGTATTTTACAATATTAAATTTAGTATATTTATGTTAGTTTTTATTAATATATATCTTCAAAAGTTATTGACTTTAACAAAATTTTAGAAAAATAAAAAAACGTATTTTACAAGATGTTTGTACAGGCATAAAAAATGAATTGATAGAAAAATTAACTGACACAAAATAATTGACATAGGTTTAGTTGAAAATGAAAAAATTATTTGAAAAAAAAATTATTCAAAAAAATTACTGAAAAAAATTAGTTGGCAAAAAAAATCAATTTTTAATGTTAGTATTTTAAAAAGTAGTTTGGTTTTATTGTTGATAAAAAGAACAGATATTGATATATGAGTTGTGTGTTTAATTATAAATTATTGGTGGAATTGAGTTTTGAAAATTATTTTCAAAACACATCACCAAACAAATTTTCACCTTTCACATGTCACATCAAACTTTCAAAACTTAATTCAAAATACATCTTCAATACACAATTCAACACTCTATTTAAAAACCATAACCAAACAAATTTTCTACACTCAAATCATAATTCTACAACTCACAAACTCAAAATACAACTCATACTCTCAAATCACATTTACAAAACTCTACCAAACGCTACCATAATGTTTTAATGATGAGCTCAAACTTACCCCAATACACATCATTGACAATGGCACCGTTTGGGAAATGGAGAGAGGGATTATTTTAGCTTCATAAAGAAGATAGTTTAAAAGTCTTTATTAATGTTTTAAAAATCACATCGATAAGTGAAGTGAATCACTGGTTCTAGATTGAACGAAATCGAATCGTGATATCATAATTATTTTATGGATATTTTTATAATTTAATATCACTACAAGAAATTACACTTTCCTCGGATATTCGCAAAAAGTACCATATTTGGTCGCTAAAATCTTTTTGCGACCAAAATGTGTTGGTCGCGAGTTGGTCACTAAAGTCTCGTCACAGATAGTTTTTTGCGACAAAAGTTATAATTGGTCGCTAAAAGGGACCATTGGCAACCAAATAATTGGTCTCAGAAATTCCAATCTGTATTAGCCAAAAGGTAACTTTTAGTGACCAAAGTTATAATTGGTCGCCAAAAGTCAGCGTCTTCACCCGAAGAAAAATATTTTTTTGCACCGCTTATGAGCTAAACTCCTGACCAAGGAGTCACTCTCCATGCGCCTAATCCACTCTGCCAATAACATGCTTGTTGTTCACATTTGGCAGAGAAAATATATAACCCATAAAAATTGGGTTATATATTATTTCATAAAACCTTCAATGCCTAAATAGAAAAATAGAATGTAATTACAGTTGTACCCATTTTTTTTTTAATTTATCCTACCGTAACATTCCACGACCAACTTATTTTTTGATCGCCAAAAGATGATCTTCCGCGACCAAATTTGTAGCTAGTCACCAATAGTTAAGTCATTCGCGGCCAACTTATTTTTTGGTCGCCAAAAGGTGATCTTCCTATCACGACCCAAACCCGGCCCTATGGGTTTAGCACCGTAACCGGCCAGTAATCCGAGATTACCGAAGGCCTGCTGAACAGTAATACAGTAAAACAGAGTACAGGGCCTGGCGGAAGCCAAAACAGTAAATAAACAATGCCCAATGAGCCTGTGACAGTCTGTATGCAAAAAGACTTTTCATATATATATACATAATCAGTACAGAACAGTATACTCATTCAGACTATGGACTCAACCCTTTACATAACAGTACAGTACGCATTCGGTCTATACAAAACAGTAAGACAGTACAGAAGGGGGAATTGTAAAACACCCCTAAGCCTTAACAAGATAGGCTCGGAACCTCGCAGTGAGGCACATAGGCTGGCTTGACAAAACTGGAGTAACCCTGATGCTCCTAGCCGCGGTCTGGTGCCTGAACACCTACATATATATATGAGCAGTGAGCTAAAACCCAATGAATAATATAATGCGTAAAGGGGTTAAGAATGAATGTCCTTACAGTATGAAAACAGTTCATTAAATCAGTATTTCAGTCGTTCAGTCAGTACAGTCATATGTGGTACATCCATTAGCATAACAGTATAGTAAACAGTAGGTCTTAAAAGACCGAACAGTAATGATGGCTATCAGTCAGTAAACAGTAGTGGTTCCAACAAGGGAACCGACAGAGAATTCTGTCACAGTAATAGTAAACAGTAGGTGCTAAGGATGCCACAATACAGTTCAGAATATAGGACATACATTCATTCAGTTAATAGTAATCAGTTCAGAAAACAGTACAGTTCAGTTGTTCAGAAGATAATCATTTGTGAACATATCTTTACACAATCGTTACTCACAGAGTTCTGGGCTACAGTATGCTAGAGCGTGTCTCTCCAGTCGCCAACCCTACACAGTTAACATATTGAACACACTAAGCTACACAGCTGGGAAAGATAATAACTTAATCCCTAATTTGCCTCGGTGTGTTCTACATCTACGCCCTCATGAAGATGTCTTAAACTAGGCCTAAGAATGCCTAGAATGGGATGATGATGCAAAGATGTGATCAGAAAACAGTTTCAGGAGTTTTCAGAAAAACAGAGTCCCGCTCGAGCTCGGGTTTCCCCGCTCGAGCGGTCATGCAACAAAGGTACACGCTCGAGCGTCAAATACCCCGCTCGAGCGTACTGTAAAAGTACTGGATGGGTGAAATCTCCGCTCGACGGACGCTCGACTCCCGCTCGATCGTGAGACACATGCCTCCGCTCGAGCGCCCAATCCTCCGCTCGAGCGGATTGTAAAATAGTGCAGAGAAAATACTGGATGCTCGGATTCCACGCTCGAGCGTCACTAATCTCCGCTCGAGCGGAAGTGCAAAATCTGGAAAACCCAGATTGCACCTCCAAACCAAAAACCAAGTTTTAACAACTCAAAACTCGACCTCTTGGGCTGAATTTCCAGAAAACATTTGTAAACACATAGTTAAACATGATTCAAAACTCAACATTGAGAAATCAAAGCCCAAGGGTGTTTAATTCAAACTCAATTTCAAACCATTTTCAAGAACAGGATGAACATGCAAACATTCATGAATTTTAAACAACTCAAAGCTCAATTTGATGCTCTAAGGAGCCAATTGATCCAAAAACAAGATGAAAACATGGACCATTACAAAATCATGGACATGCATGTAACAATTTGCCACGAACTCAACTCAAAATCCAACAATTCAAACATGCATGCATGGATTATGCTCTATATCAACATGTATGAACTAAAACATGACTTAGCTCTACAATTTAACATGGACCATGCAAGAATTAGCTTAAACACAAGAATGAGAAGATGAAATCCTTACCTAAGTCTTGGAATTAGAAGACTAGGAGCTCAAATATGTAATCTATACTTCAATTACTAAGCAATTCTTCAAGTTCCCAAGCAATTCAAGATGAACAATTCAATCTCTCACTCTCTCTCTCCCTCTAGGGTCGGCTAAGGCAAGGAATGAGCTGAGCAAATGTTTTGAAATGCATAAAAATGGGTCCTCAAAGTATTAAGTAAGTGACCCACTAGGATGGCAATAAGGTGAATAAGGCAACTATTGCAATTAACTCATTTTAATCTAATTTAATCATACTAAATCAAATTTCAGGTAAATACACTATAAAATCACACTAATCATGAGGGTCAAGAAACATTAATCAATTCCCGGTTCGGCCGCCGATAAGGCCTTCAATTAGCAGTTTAACCATAAAACGTGAACAGATGAATAATCAATCAAACAGATAGAATACAAATTAACATACATACTCAGTCAATTCAGTTCCAGTTTTCAGTCAGTCAGTTCAGTACTTTAATCAGTTCAATTATCAGTCATAATTAGTTCAGTTTGACAGTAATCAATGTTTATCGGTAAGCAGTGATGAGGGTTATTACAGTCTCCCCTCCTTATAAAGAGTTTAGTCCTCTAAACTCGAGTTACCTTCATTCTGGAAGAAAATAGGATTCAGTGGAAACAGTTCAGGATATCTTTTAGCCATGTCCTCTTCCCTTTCCCAAGTGGCATACACACCACCATGGTTTTGCCAGTCAACTTTTACCAGCGGGATTTCTTTGTTTCTCAGTTTCTTGATCCGTCTGTTTACAATCTCTATAGGCCGTTCCTCATAAGTGTAGTCATCACTCAACACTACACGAGTAGGCTCTATCACATGAAAAGGATCCTGGAGGTAGTCTCTCAACATGGAAATGTGGAAGACGTTATGCATATGCTCTATTTCAGGAGGAAGCACAACTTGATACGCCACCGGATTGATTTTCTCAATAATCTCATATGGTCCAACGTATCTCGGTGCTAATTTGCCTTTGACTCCAAAACGAGTCTGGCCTTTCATCGGTGTCACTTTCACAAATACGTGATCACCCACTTCATACTCTCTGTCTCGTCTTCTAACATCAGCATAACTCTTCTGTCTGCTCTGTGCAGTTTTCAGTCTCTGTTGTATCAGTTTCACTTTCTCAGTTGTTTCATATACAATCTCGGGCCCAAGCAAAGGCCCGTCTCCAACTTCTACCCAGCAAATCGGAGATCTACATTTTTTGCCATACAATGCCTCGAAAGGCGCCATACCAATACTTGAATGATAGCTGTTGTTGTAGGCGAATTCAGCCAATGACAAATGGCTTTCCCAGTTTCCCTGAAAGTCAAGGACACACATTCTTAGTAAATCCTCTAGAGTCTGGATGGTCCTTTCTGTCTGGCCATCTGTCTGAGGATGATAGGCACTACTCAGTCTCAGTTCAGTACCCAGTGCAGTCTGTAGGCTTTGCCAAAACCTTGATGTAAATTTCGAATCCCTATCAGAAACAATGGACACAGGCACTCCATGCAGTCTAACAATTTCATCAATATAGAGTATAGCCAATTTTTCCGCATTATAAATTGTCTTAACAGGTAAGAAGTGAGCAGATTTAGTCAGTCTATCAACAATAACCCAAATCGAGTTCATACCTTTACTGGAGCGAGGCAATCCAACGATAAAATCCATAGTAATATGTTCCCATTTCCACTCCGGTATCGGTAAGGGCTGCAATAAGCCTGCGGGTCGTTGATGTTCGGCTTTAACTTGTTGGCAATGAAGACATTTCGATACAAATTCAGCGATTTCTTTCTTCATTCCCGGCCACCAGAAATTCAATTTCAAGTCTTGATACATTTTCATATTCCCTGGATGGATAGAAAATTTTGAGTTGTGGCCCTCTTGCAGAACTCTTCTTTTCAGTTCAGTATCGTTCGGTACACACAGTCTTTCTTGAAATTTCAGTACATTATTCTCAAATTTGAATCCCGGTCTCGGTTTAGATTCTCTTTCTTCGATGATCTTCTTCAAGAAGTCATCCAGTTGCTGTTTCTCTTTAATTTCTTCAATCAGTGCCGATTGAGCAGAAATAGCAGCTAAGGTTCCACCTTGTTCTCGCAAAACAATTTCAATTTCAGATTTTTCAAGGTCACAAAGCAGCTCTTTCTGTCCAGTGAGTAAACAGGCTAAGTTTTCAATCGATTTCCGGCTCAATGCATCGGCAACGGTATTGGCTTTTCCCAGATGGTACAATATCTGTAGGTCATAGTCTTTAATCAGTTCTAGCCATCTCCGCTGTTTCATGTTCAGTTCTTTCTGTGTGAAGAAATATTTTAAACTCTTGTGGTTGGTATATACTTCACATGTCACCCCATACAGATAGTGACGCCAGATTTTCAGTGCAAATACTACTGCAGCAAGTTCCAGATCATGGGTCGGGTAGTTCTTTTCGTGCGGTCTCAGTTGTCGGGAAGCATAGGCAATTACTCTCCCATTCTGCATTAAAACACATCCCAAACCCTTATGAGAAGCATCACTAAACACAGTATAACCATCCATACCTGAAGGTAAGGTCAGAACAGGTGCAGTCACTAATCGAGTTTTCAACTCCTGAAAAGCAGATTCCCTTTGGTCAGTCCAGTCAAATGATATCCCCTTCTGAGTCAGTTGAGTCAACGGTAAAGCAATTTTGGAGAAATCTCTGACAAATCTTCTGTAATATCCAGCCAAACCCAAAAAGCTTCGAACTTCAGTCACGTTTGTTGGTCTAGGCCAGTTCACTACAGCTTCGATTTTCTGTGGATCAACAGAAATTCCATCTTTGCTAACAACATGCCCCAAAAACATAACATGGTCAAGCCAAAATTCACATTTAGACAGTTTAGTTTCTGTTCTCTTAAGGTTTGTAGGGCAAGTCTCAGATGATGTTCATGTTCTTTTATACTCTTGGAGTAAATCAATATGTCATCAATAAATACAACAATAAAATTGTCAAGGTATGGTTTAAAAATTCTGTTCATAAGGTCCATAAATGCAGCAGGTGCATTGGTAACTCCGAAAGGCATAACTAAAAATTCGTAATGTCCATACCTCGTTCTAAAAGCAGTTTTATCAATGTTATCTGATTTAACTTTCAACTGATGGTATCCGGATCTGAGGTCAATCTTCGAAAATACTTTAGCACCCTGTAACTGATCAAACAGGTCATTAATACGCGGTAATGGGTATTTATTCTTTATAGTTACCTTATTCAGTTCACGGTAGTCAATGCACAGTCTCAGTGAGCCGTCTTTCTTCTTTACAAACAAAACAGGCGCACCCCATGGTGAGGTATTGGGTCTGATAAAATTTTTGTCTAACAGTTCTTGCAGTTGCACTTTCAGTTCTTTCAGTTCAGTTGGAGCCATTCGGTACGAAGCTTTAGAAACTGGCTGTGTTTCGGGAATCACATCAACAGTAAACTCAATCTCCCTATCAATCGAATCCCCTGGCAAATTATCTGGAAAAACATCTGGGAATTCTCTGACTGTAGGAATACAGTTCACATCAGCATTATCATCAGTAGATACAGTCAGTACAGAACACAGATACCCTTTACATCCCTTCCTAATCAATTTTACAGCTTTCACAGATGAAATCAGATACGGGGGAGGTACTACTCCAACCCCATTAAACACAAATTCAGGTAGACCAGGTGGATGGAAAACTACTTGTTTTGTTACACAGTCTATGGTGGCGTGATATTTCGTTAACCAGTCCATCCCCAATATTACATCAAAATGATCAATGTTCAATGGCAGTAAATCAATAAACAGATGTGCATCTCCAACAATGATTTCACAAGCAGGGTACATGTATGCACAGGTCATAGATCCCCCAACGGGTGATGATACAGCTAACAGATAATTCATAGGTTCTAAGGGTCTATTCAATTTACGTGAAAAAGCATGCGACACATAAGAATGCGTAGACCCTGAATCAATCAGTACATAAGCATTCTGAGTACAAATAGAGAGAATACCTGACACAACGGTCTCGATATTTTGGACGTCTCCCGGTACTAGGGCGAACACTCGGCCCTGCCTCATAGGCTCTTTCCCGGTAGCTTTGGGATTCGGTTTTGGTGTAACAGTTGATGCCGCTACGCTTGGTGTAGCTTTACTACTAGCTTGTGGAGCAGAGGGACAGTCTTTAACCATGTGGCCCACCTTGCCACACCTGTAACAGGCTCCTGATATCTTGTAACAAACTCCCTTGTGATTTTTGCCACATTCAGAACAGGGCGGTATTGTACGGTTTCCTTGACTAGACGTAGTTGTTGACCCCTTATTCTGTTTCTTGTTCAATGGACTATGCTTGCCTTTCTTAAACTTAAAATTCTGCCTTTTTCCCCGCCATTCAGGCAATGGCGTTTCAGTTTTTAGTGCTTCAATGTTTGATTCAGCCATCAAGGCTCGGTCAAGGACATTCACGTAGTTCGGTAACTTCAGTACATTTATTCTGTCAAGAATTGCAACATTCAGGCCGCCTTCAAATTTTCTGGCCTTCTTATAATCAGTATCCATCATATGCGGTGCATATCTAGCAAGCTCGGTGAATTTCGTTTCATATTCAGCAACGGACATTGCCCCTTGTCTCAGCTGTTCAAACTCAGTTACTTTTCTGTCCCTTACACACTGAGGGAAGTACTTTTCAAAGAAGGCTCCTTTGAATTGAGCCCAAGTCAGAACGGTATTTTCATCACGGATGAGCATCCACCACCTTCTAGCTTCTTCTTGCAATGTAAAGGTGGCTAACAGTACTTTGTGTGCTTCAGAGAACGGGAAAACTTCAAGCAATTTTTCAGTCTCCAGAACCCAAGCTTCAGCTTTTAACGGTTCAAGGCCTCCCTGAAAGGATGCGGTTTCATTTTGCTGAACTTCTGGGTGAGAGCAATTATGTCCCCATCATTTACATTCACATTCTGTTCCGGTATGACCGGAGGAGGAGGTGGGGGCTGTTGATTCAGTTGTTGGTCCAGTCTTGCAGTTATCAGTTCCATCATTTGTTCCAGTCTGGCCATTCTGGCCTCAGAGGATGAGGATTCAGTTTCATTTGCAGTGTTTGCGTTATCCATTTCACTATAAGCAGTTATAACAGTTTTAAACATAAGCAGTCATTTGTTTAACAGTTTAACTAACAGTTTACCACGTTAGCATATATTCAGTCATAACATAACCACACACTTATCATACTCATGCGATGCCCTAATTACTTTTCTAGGACACCCTATAGCTCATTTGGGCACGTGTGTGCGGTATAACTCGTGGTAAGTATCGCTCTGATACCACTCTGTCACGACCCAAACCCGGCCCTATGGGTTTAGCACTGTAACCGGCCAGTAATCCGAGATTACCGAAGGCCTGCTGAACAGTAATACAGTAAAACAGAGTACAGGGCCTGGCAGAAGCCAAAACAGTAAATAAACAATGCCCAATGAGCCTGTGACAGTCTGTATGCAAAAAAACTTTTCATACATATATACATAATCAGTACAGAGCAGTATACTCATTCAGACTAGGGACTCAACCCTTTACATAACAGTACAGTAAGCATTCGGTCTATACAAAATAATAAGACAGTAAAGAAGGGGAAATTGTAAAACACCCCTAAGCCTTAACAAGATAGGCTCGGAACCTCGCAGTGAGGCACATAGGCTGGCTTGACAAAACTGCAGTAACCCTGATGCTCCTAGCCGCGGTCTGGTGCCTGAACACCTACATATATATATGAGCAGTGAGCTAAAACCCAGTAAATAACATAATGCGTAAAGGGGTTAAGAATGAATGTCCTTACAGTATGAAAACAGTTCATTAAATCAGTATTTCAGTCGTTCAGTCAGTACAGTAACAGTACAGTAAATAGTAGGTCTTAAAAGACCGAACAGTAATGATGGCCATCAGTCAGTAAACAGCAGTGGTTCCAACAAGGGAACCGACAGAGAATTCTGTCACAGTAACAGTAAACAGTAGGTGCTAAGGATGCCACAATACAGTTCAGAATATAGGACATACATTCATTCAGTTAACAGTAATCAGTTCAGAAAATAGTACAGTTCAGTTGTTCAGAAGATAATCATTTGTGAACATATCTTTACACAATCGTTACTCACAGAGTTCTGGGCTACAGTATGCTAGAGCGTGTCTCCCCAGTCGCCAACCCTACACAGTTAACAGATTGAACACACTAAGCTACACAGCTGGGAAAGATAATAACTTAATCCTTAATTTGCCTCAGTGTGTTCTACATCTACGCCCTCATGAAGATGTCTTAAACTAGGCCTAAGAATGCCTAGAATGGGATGAGGATGCAAAGATGTGATCAGAAAACAGTTTCAGGAGTTTTCAGAAAAATAGAGTCCCGCTCGAGCTCGGGTTTCCCCGCTCGAGCGGTCATGCAACAAAGGTACACGCTCGAGCGTCAAATACCCCGCTCGAGCGTACTGTAAAAGTACTGGATGGGTGAAATCTCCGCTCGACGGACGCTCGGCTCCCGCTCGATCGTGAGACACATGCCTCCACTCGAGCGCCCAATCCTCCGCTCGAGCGGACTGTAAAACAGTGCAGAGAAAATACTGGATGCTCGGATTCCACGCTCGAGCGTCACTAGTCTCCGCTCGAGCGGAAGTGCAAAATCTGGAAAACCCAGATTGCACCTCCAAGTCAAAAACCAAGTTTTAACAACTCAAAACTCGACCTCTTGGGCTGAATTTCCAGAAAACATTTGTAAACACATAGTTAAACATGATTCAAAACTCAACATTGAGAAATCAAAGCCCAAGGGTGTTTAATTCAAACTCAATTTCAAATCATTTTCAAGAACAGGATGAACATGCAAACATGCATGAATTTTAAACAACTCAAACCTCAATTTGATGCTCTAAGGAGCCAATTGATCCAAAAACAAGATGAAAACATGGACCATTACAAAATCATGGACATGTATGTAACAATTTGCCATGAACTCAACTCAAAATCCAACAATTCGAACATGCATGCATGGATTATGCTCTATATCAACATGTATGAACTAAAACATGACTTAGCTCTACAATTTAACATGGACCATGCAAGAATTAGCTCAAACACAAGAATGAGAAGATGAAATCCTTACCTAAGTCTTGGAATTAGAAGACTAGGAGCTCAAATATGTAATCTATACTTTAATTACTAAGCAATTCTTCAAGTTCCCAAGCAATTCAAGATGAACAATTCAATCTCTCACACTCTCTCTCCCTCTAGGGTCGGCTAAGGCAAGGAATGAGCTGAGCAAATGTTTTGAAATGCATAAGAATGGGTCCTCAAAGTATTAAGTAAGTGACCCACTAGGATGGCAATAAGGTGAATAAGGCAACTATTGCAATTAACTCATTTTAATCTAATTTAATCATACTAAATCAAATTTCAGGTAAATACACCATAAAATCACATTAATCATGAGGGTCAAGAAACATTAATCAATTCCCAGTTCGGCCGCCGATAAGGCCTTCAATTAGCAATTTGATCATAAAACGTGAACAGATGAATAATCAATCAAACAGATAGAATACAAATTAACATACATACTCAGTCAATTCAGTTCCAGTTTTCAGTCAGTCAGTTCAGTACTTTAATCAGTTCAATTATCAGTCATAATTAGTTCAGTTTGACGGTAATCAATGTTTATCGGTAAGCAGTGATGAGGGTTATTACACTTCTGCGACCAAATTTGTAGTTGGTCGCCAATAGTTAAGTCATTCCCGACCAACTTATTTTTTGGTCGCCAAAAGACGACCTTCTATGACCAAATTTGTATTCGGTTGCCAAAAATTAGTTATTAGCCACCAAAAAATTGTGGGTCGCAAAAACATATCCATCAGCGACCAAAAAAATTTTAGTCGCAAAAAGTGCACTATTCGCGACTAATTCAAAATAGGTGGTCGCCAAAAGTGTTTTTTCTTGTACTGTATATATTCATCAAACATATATGTTTATATATATTTTTATATTAATATTGTTTGTAAAAATATTAATTATACATGTGTTTGAGAGAAATTAATTTGAATACAATTAATATTATATATTTCTTATACATTAATAAGGAAATATGCTGGCAGAGTGGAAATTTATGCTCTTTAGAACTTGAGATGTTGGGTTCAGGTCCTTTTAATATCAACCTTTTCAATATTAGACCAAATATAGCAAATTGGTTCAGTATATCTAGATCGAATCATAGATCGGTCGAACTGGTCAGTCCGATCCGATTTTCAAAACATTGGTATCCATTGTGATAGGAGAAATTTACAATGTGCACATTTTCAAATGATGCACATTGTAAAAAAGTTATGATTTTTTATGATGAACGTTATAATTGTTTGTAATGTGTTGTAACAACTCAGATTTTTATTATTCTGTAGAATTTATACTAATATTATTTAATCTCAGTTCGGAAAATATATAATTTATTATATATTATTATGTGTAATTTTGTAAAACAATATAATTATTAAAAGTTTAGGAGTCAAAATGTAAATAATAATAATAATAATAATAATAATAATAATAATAATAATGGGTGCGGTAGTAAAATAAATAATTAATTTTTTATTGGTATATGATAAAGTGTAATTTAATTAAGAATTAATTAATTTATATAATTATATTAAAATATTAAGTCAAAAGATAATTATTTTAAATATCTATTAAGAATAAGAATAAATCTATATAATTATTGAACGAATTTGGAGGGAGAGATACGTTGGGCCACGTGTTGGCCAACTGACGCTCGCACCTCTTTATGAATAAGGAGGTGGTGATCCTGGAAAGAAAGGAAAAGAAAGAAGAAAGGAAAAGAAAAGAAGAAAGAAAGGAAGGAAAGAATGGAGGAAGTTGAAAAGGTCTTTGATAGTGGAAAGAAAGAGGAAGGCATTAAAGTTAAGGTAAGTTATATTATATCTTGAGTTATCAAAATATATTTTACTTATGTTTTGACTTACCAAAATCTATTTTATACAAGTTATGTTTTATAAAGGTTTCAGTTACATGGATTATTTTCTGAACCATATTTGCTTAAAAAGAAACTCATGGATATATGTGTTTATATTTTAAAGAGTCTTTGGTTATGACCTTATATACAATTATGTTTTGTAAGTACCACTACGGGAGTCCCACGCCTTGGGGGACTTAAATAACCATTGGCCTCTGTTTAGTTACTTTGTGGCCCTCTGATCCATTGACCTCTGTTCTATGCGGACCAAAGTGTTATGCGGAGCTAAGTGCTACACTATTGTGGGAGCCATCTCTAGAATCCGTACGAGCCACTTCTTGAATCCGTACCTCTGTTCTGACTATCACTTCTGTGACCTCTGTTCTGTTCTGTATCGTGGTTATGGTTATATATTTACATAATATATGTATTTCAGTTTCTGCTACTTAAATGATTTGGTTACTAATGATTTATTTACCAAATTGAGTTATGTAAATGTTTTGGCCTAACTATGGTTATTTCGTGTCTCTCATACTCTTGGTATAATATTTTTCACTCTGTCATGTGCTTATAGTTATTTACCAATTTTCAGGAAACATGCAATTCAGAAATAGCTTTTGGAAAGTCTTAGATGCGGGGCTGCGGAATAGACACACACAGTACTTTTATGATATTTTTCTATGTAAATATCGGACTTTTTGGTCAACATATTTTGTAATAAAAATAGAAGCTCCAATGATTATTTTGGTACCCTTATTTAAATATTACTTCCGCTCGCGTTATTTGATTTGTTTAAGAATTGGCCGTAGGTAACCTCAGTTACTGGCCATCACGATGCTTAACCCTTGGGTAGGGGGAGCGGGTCGTGACATGTGCGTTATGACATTTTGTTTTAAAGTTATAAATAGCAAATTTATAGCACCCTAAAATTAGAAATGATAATGTTATGACATTTTGATATTTTGTTATGACATTTTTCAATGAAAAAATGTTATCACTTTTGTAGTAAAAAAATTATGACATTTTGGGTTTAAGTTATGAAATTTTATGAAAAAGTTATGAAACTATATGTACTTTTTTGATGGTGCACATTGTAACATCTCCCATTGTGAGATGATAGATCACGTGGTTCACAACATTGCTAACACAGGTGAGTAAATGTTCATTTTTGCCCTTTGAATTATGCATGCCACGTCAACAAATATTTCTTTGTTAGAAAAATGATATTTTATTCTTAGGCTTCGTTTGAGAATATACTATTTTAATAATTTTTTAATTGTTTACAAAAAGATATGTAGAGAGAGTGATATAACAACTTATAATGATTTTTTAAACTTTTTTAGCTAAATTATATAGTTGACAAACGAAGCATTAGAGGCAATTTTGTCATTTTACATTTTAATAATATTTCAAACATATTTTTTAATATAATAATTAAACAAAAGAATCTCACCTATCTTTCAAATATAAAAATTAAAATAGTCTATTATAATAATTAAATAGTCAAAAAGTAAAAAATATAACCACTTTTCAAATAAGACGAATTACATATTTGAATGGATTTAACGCGATCCGACCTTAAAGAGGTACCTGGTGACATATAAATTACAAAATCTTTAAAATGCTATTTGTTTCCTTGTGTATTTGATTTGGCAAAAATATATAAAAAAAAGTTAGCTTTTTATTTTTTATTTTTTTAGAGAAATGCTTTAGACCACTAATTAGTAGTGGCTCTAATGATGTGACAGTGAGTCTCACCCACTGCCACAATGTTTTTGTGCCTTGTTTTTTTTTTTTAATTGCCACCTCACTAGCGGTGGGATTAGTAATGGCAAATTAGTAGTCTATAGCATTGCTCATTTTTTTATTCTAATTGAGAGTCAAAATTGTGAAAAATTAAGTCAATTTTAATAATATTTTATTAAAAATAAAAATAATTCTAATTTTGTGAAAAAAGTTACAAAAACTTGCTTATTTTTCTCTCTTTCAATCTTTTTTCAAAAAAAAAAAAAAATTTCTTTACAATCGTATAGTTAAGACGAATATAAAAAGTAAAGAAGTTTGAGTAAATTCTGAGAAACAATTCACTAAAATATGAAAATAAGTTGAATTAGAAAAATAAAAAAAATTTAACTTTTATATGATCAATTTTACGATCTATTTCTCAATAAAATTCTCAATAGATAGAAGTAAAATTAACAAAATCATTCTTGCTTTTAACGTCTCTATTAGGAGATTTTTTTTTTAACATAAATGAAATAGAAGATATTGTATAGAAATCAAATTGGTGTAGTTTTTACTTTTATTTTTAAATAGGATTCAATATTCAAGTTTTATTTTACCAATTTATAAAGGAAAATGTTTTCCTCCAACTCCCGATGCAGGAGCTCCTACATCCCAAGTAACGTGGCACCCTAAGATTGGTTAAGAGATTATACATATATTTAGAATGGGTAAATTACACTTTGTCACCCTAAAGTTTTATTCATTTCTCACTTTGGCCCTTTAAGTTTGATTTTTCTCATTTTGGCCCATCATATTTACAATCATTTACACTTTGGCCCTTTAAGTTTGATTTTTTTTCATTTTAGCCCTTCATATTTGTAATCCTCCCCACTTTACTCCTAAACTAACTTTCATAAAAAAAACTAACAGAATTTGTCACATCACCAACACATTAGCTCCATCTGTGATCTAAAAAATTTACTAAAGATGCAAAAAATAAAAAATAGAAAACAAAAAAAAATAGATTTTTTTTAGTGTTTAGTGAACTTTTTTTTTTCAAATTTATTCATAAACATTATTACATTATAAATGCATCTAGATTAGATGCACCTAAAAAAATAAAAACAAATTTAACTATAAAAGGAAAAAAAAAGTTTACTAAAGACAAAAAAAATAAAAATATACTGACTCAAACACTTATATTATCAATTTTGAAATGAAAAGTTTATTATCGATTTTTTTTCATTTTTAGTGAACTTTTTTTTTCTTCTTATTTTAGTTAAATTTGTTTTTATTTTTTTAGGTGCATCTAAGTTAGATGCATCTATAATGTAATAATGTTTATGAATAAATTTGAAAAAAAGTTCACTAAAAACTATAAAAAAAAAATCTATTTTTTCTTTTGTTTTCTATATTTCATTTTTTTACATCTTTAGTGAATTTTTTACATTATACATTGAGCTGATGTGCTGGTGATATGACAGATTCTGTTAGTTTTTTGAATAGAAGTTAGTCTAGGAATAAAGTAAGAAGAATTGTAAACATAAAAGGTTAAAAGTCTGAAGTATTGCAAACATGATGTGTCAAAATAGGAAAAATCAAACTTAAAGGCCAAAGTGGGAAGGATTACAAACATAAATGGTCAAAGTGAAAAAATATAAACTTAAAGGGTCAAAGTAAAAAATGGATGAAACTTTAGAAAGGCAAAATGTAATTTACCCTATTTAGAAACCTAGTTATATTAGATAACTTATGTATTTTATTTGTAATTCAATCATTATCAAAAAATACAAAATTTAATTTTGGTATTAAATTTTGTATGACTCATCACTTTTTTTTTTCACAATCAAATCGTTTCACAATTGTATTACATAATTAATATCCGTTAAAAACTTACATACATTAGGTAACATTGTATGTCGTAGAAATATAGAAAAAATTCTCCAAAAAAAAAAAAAATGAAAATGTGGTATTTTTATTTTTTATTTGTTTTTAGTAAAAAAATCAAATTTCTTCACAAATATTTTAAAGTGTATCGCCTCTAAAAAAATTAAAATTTTGATTAAAATATGAAAAATTACTAAAGACAAAATAAAAAATGTAAATAAAAAAACTCAAAATTATTTTTAAAAAATAAAACCAAGCATGCTTATTTTTTTTAACATAATTTTATAGCACACAATATTGTCTGATATATGTAAATTTTGAACCAGTACTAGTTGTGCAATACAATTGTGAAACAATTTAATCGTTCAAGAATAAACATATAAAAATTAGCTGATAAGTTATCCAAGAATTCTCAATATTGAATTTTATGTATTTACATAAAAATTTAATTAAAAAAACGGAGTAAATAAGTTTCAAATACAAGTTTTCTTGAATTGTGTAATCTCTTAGCCAATCATAGGAATTATAGGGTGCCACATTATTGGAATGTAGGAGCTCCTGCATCTTGAGTTGAAGAAAAAGTTTCTCCATTTTGTAATCTCCTAAATTTATTTATTTAATTATGGAAAAAAAACACTACGGCTATAACAGGCTTTGTAAAATGTCAATATTGGCCCATTCACTAGTGGGCTTCTCTGGGGAGAAGACCTGTGCTGTACCTACAGCATGATATGGCCCATCACACATCCTTTCTATGCCAAATTTGGAACAACCAACACATAATAATAATAATAATAATAATAATAATAATAATAATAACAATAATAATAATAAGGATAAATTATAATTTAACCCCCTATGGTTTACCCTAAAAACACGGAACCTCTTTTTACTTTCATTTGTAACACTTAAACCCCTAGACTTTATACCATATTGTAATTTTTGACGAACGTAACAGAAATGTACAAAACGACGTCGTTTTGTGCACAGCCTGATAAAAAATAAAATAAAATAAAAGAAAAAACAGAAAAGAGAGAGAGAGAGAGAGAGGGACAAACACTCTTCGATTGAATAAACACTCTTTGATTGATCGGTGTTGCAAAGATCTACAACAATGGTCTCTTCCAACTTACCGACTCCACAACAATTGTCTGGAAGGCTTTCATGTCCCAGTTTTGTGGTTCAACTGAAGGTGTGCATCTCTCTCTAGTTCTAGAGAGAGAAAAATGATGTTAACAATTGTGGTCTCTGGGTTGGTGCTCTGGCAGTCTTTTCTGTGGGTCTTGGTAGCTCTTCGGCCAGTTGGTGTTTCGGTTGGGTTGTAGAGCAGCCTTGGCAATTCTATGAGTGCTCTGTTGGTCTGGGTTGTGTCGTCGGTGGTCAGTTCGTTGTCGGCGGGTTCTCCGTGTGATATGGCAGGTTGGTCGGTAGTGCTTCTCTGGTTTTTCGTTGTTTCTCTGGTGCTTCTCTGGGTTGTTTTTTTGTGGTTCAGAGATTATAGAGAGGTCCAGTGGTGCTGTTGAGAGGTGATTCAAGTTCATGGCTATGGTATCGCCGTCCATGGTAATGGTCCATGATAACGCTGTCATAGCTGTGGGTTTTTGCTCATGAGTATCTCAGTGTTGAGTATTCCCAAGTATGCTCTTTTTCTGAGTTGTTTTCAATATCTGGGTTGGTGGATTGCTTCCAAGCAGACATGGCCTGGCCTTCACGATTTTGCCCACCAAGAAGTTCAAGGGGCTTTTTCGAGCCAATATTTGGGTCTTCTCAATGCCAATATACACATATATTTTGGTTGGGTCTGGAGGTGTTTGCAGGTGAGGAGGCATTTCACAACTTACCAAGATAGTGTTTTTTGTGATTTTAGGGCATTGTCGGGCTGGTTTTTCTAATTTTTCTTGGTGGATTTTGTTGGGTTTTTGGTTTTGGCCATTAGAGGGAAAGGGAGAGTGTTTGTCTCTCTCTCTCTTTCTCTCTCTCTTTCCTGTTTTTTCTTTTTTTATTTTATGTTTTATTAGGCGGTGCACAAAACGACGTCGTTTTGTGCATTTCTGTTACGTCCGTCAAAAATTGCAACATACTATAAAATTTAGGGGTTTAAGTGTTACAAATGAAAGTACAAGGGGGTTCCGTGTTTTTAGGATAAACCACATAGGGTTAAATTATAATTTACCCTAATAATAATAATAATCCAAAAGTCTATCAAAATTATTCAAATAAAATATTTTTACATGGTTTAAACTATTTACATTCGTAACTTTTGGACAAAAATGTAAAAGAAAAGAAAAATCCAAAAAAATTCTTATTTTTCCACACTCCCTAACCAAATACCTCACTACTTTGTTTTGAACAAGTATGTTTGTACGAAGTCACTCTAGTTTTGTAATAAATTAAGAGTAATCATATTACAAAAAAAAAAGAAAAAAAAGAAAGAAGAAGAGCTCATGAAAAATTATTTTAATTACAAAAATATCATAAAAATGTTTTATTTAAAAATTTTAAAAATCATATCACACTCACATTTGACGTAGTAGTAAATTAAAAATTATTCAATGTCTCACAATGTTTTGCTGCAATTTAAACGAGTTGATTATAATTTATTTTAATTTAAGAGTATGTGTTAAACTATTTGATACCGTTTTTATTTATAACTTTTTAATTGAAAAAACTTAAAATAAGCTAGGAGAAAAATATTTTTAATTTGTACTTTCTGATTATTAATTTTTAACCTGCAATAAAATATATACCCAACAGGGTATTGTCACAAATTCATCCAAACGATTGACCCCATACAAATCCATGGATTTGTGACATGGCCACATTACTTGGACCAAGCACGCAGTGACTAATTTACTCAGTAAGGAATATATATTTTGATTTTAATTTTGATTTTTATAATTTGAAGTAATTTTGCAACGTCAGTAAGGGTAATTATTTAGGTTAGGTTTTGCATCTCCTAAAAAAATTAAAAATTCAAAAAGTCACTATCTTATTTAAGTAATATCATCTTATTTAAGTCACATCTCTCTACCATATCACTTCAAAATCAACCCATATTTCATAAAAAGTCAAAAAATACACTTATTTAGAATATCTCAAACAACCTTTAAAGTAATCTTAGAGCATGGACACATAATATTTTGGTGGTGTTTGGTGTAGCTGTTAAAACAGATTATAGATTATAGCTTAACAGATTATAAATTATGACTTTAATCAGAAGCGGTTAATCTGTTTGGTATAGCTGTTGGATTATAGATTTAAGTTGCTGAGTAGTGTTTGTTAAATAAGCTGTGAAGTAGTTTTTTCAATTAATTTTTATTTTTTATTATTCACTATTTGTCTACATTTTTCATAAAAAATAATAATAATATTTAATAGTCCATTTGAGTCTTTTTCTATTTTTAAAAAAATAAAAAATAAAAAAATCTAAGAGTATAACCGTGAATTAACATGTCCACAGCAGAAGCTGATAATCAGAAGCAAGGGGTGAGCAGCTTCTCAGAATCAGCTTTTTTGACTTAAAATAAGTTGTTAGAATCAGAAGCTGTTTGAAATAAGTTTAACCAAACAGTCCAAAATAACTTTTTAAAAGCCAGAAGCCATAAGTTGGCTTAAAAAAGCTGCACCAAACACCCCCTTTATACTATTATGATTAGTGAAAAAATAAGTATGTAAAATATTGTGTTAGATAATTAAAAAACATGAAAGAAAAAATTAAATGATAGGCGATATATCGGAAATATTGAATATTTTCCCCATACGTGAGGCATGTATACTTTGCTTGCCTCCACACATAGAGACAGAGAGGGAAAGAGAGAGGAAGAGATGGAGAAGGTAGCAGGTTTGAGCCACCTGTTTGTGACGGTTTTCCTCTCAAACTTTGCAATGATAATTGTAATTCCGGGCATTACAGATGTGACCATGTCGGCGCTTTGCCCCGGTGAAGATGAATGCTCTCTCGCCATCTACCTCTCCGGTTTCCAACAAGCTGTATGTGTATATATATATATATATACAATACATCTATTCATTTCTCTTCTTCATTTCTTATGCAGTTTATCTATCTATACACCATGTTCAAATCTTTGCTCTTCTCTTTTTTTCCTGTTTTAAACAACTTTTGTTTTTGGGTACCTTGCAATCTTCATGAATATATGCCCTAAAAGCTTTAGTTGTTCATATAGATATTCAGCATATGCCTCTCTCTCTCTCTCTCTCTCTCTCTCTCTCTCTCTCAAGTTTCTTGGAATATGTTGAAATCAAACATCTTGAATGGTTAGTTTTAGGAAAAAGGGAGGATTATACACACTTTTTTGAATACTAGTGGGGTGTAACAGTGATTTCAACTAATTTTCAATCCACTTTTTTTTATTTTATTTTTTGGGTCATCTGTATTATCTCCCACCTTTGGATGACATTATGGATCACATCTTTAATTATTACTTTTGGGAATAAAGGTGATACCGGATTAATGGGAGAAAAAAAAGATGTTCAATCAATTTTATTATTATTTTTTATTAACCAGTAATTGTAATATCACATAAATGAACTTTTATCTTATGTTGCTTCATGGTTTTTCACAACTGTTCTCCTAATAGTCCAAATATGTTTGTAGAGTTGTTGGCCATGATAGTGAATCTTGACTTGGGTTGGAGTGTAAAATTAAGAGAAAAGTTAGGGATCATAAAATTTTTTTCATGAAAATGATCATGAAAGATTTATGATCCTCAGATTACCTTGATTAGTGTGTGATGCTTTATTCTAAGTGTAATCCAAGGGTCACAAAATTTTCATAATTATTTTCATGAAAGATTTTTCATAATACCTAACATTGCTGTAAAATTAAACTAAGTTCAGAAGGGTACACGTAGTCGACTGTGACTCCTGCCCTTGGCCGGACTTGCTCACCTAAATATCCAACCTACCGTTCATCATGGCCATTCAAATTTACCTAACATATATACTACCACCCTTCAAAAGAATCAGATAGATCCAATTGTTGGTGTCCTTTTGTGGCTGCTTGATTGGGTTGTGAATGAGTGGTGTTGAGTTGAGTATGAAGGTGTTCAAACTTTAATTTCTTTACATAACGAGTTGTTGGTGTCCTTTTGTGGCTGCTTGATTGGGTTGTGAATGAGTGGTGTTGAGTTGAGTATGAAGGTGTTCAAACTTTAATTTCTTTACATAACGAGTTGAAGTTGAATGAGTTTTTAATGAGTTGAACAATGAAATTATACATAGCACTTACAAACCACTTAAAAAAAAAAAAAAAACCTAAAAGAGATAGGATTAAATTTTTTCTTTGGACAAACCTATATAATTTGAAAATATACTTAACCAATACCGTTAGTGTATAATTATTATTTTTCTTTTTTTGTAGATGATCAGTTTGCACCAATAGCAACCTTACATGGAACATTTAATGGTCTTAAATTGACAAGAGAGATAATTAAGAGAATATTGAGATCTAGTTATATTATAATGAGTTGGTGATTAGGAATTGTGGGTTATCTTATTATTAATTGATAGATATATGGACATGCAGATAACAGGAGTGGGAACGGTGCTGATGATGCCATTGATAGGAAAGATGTCGGATGTGTATGGAAGGAAAGCTTTGCTCACCCTCCCCTTGTCTCTCTCCATCATTCCATTTGGTATATATTATATATAGGAGAAATCATCATTCAGTGGTGATTTTATAAAGTTATTACAAATTCATGGAGAAGTTTATAATTTTGATTATTAATATATAAAATTTACTATTTATTTGTAATTATTTTTTAAAACTTACAATGCCCTGAAATTTCTCCTTATATATACACCCCTTCCTTGCTTGATTTGTGTTAGGTTTTATTCTTGGCAACCTCATTTGGCAAAATTCCTTTAAGTTGTATTTGTTTTCGCACTTTTTTATTTCAGTGAGGTCTTGAGTTTATTAGATGCGAATCCAACCCGAATTGGGCTTTGCAACGAAGTATGTGATGTTAATTCTTTCAAGATTGCCACTTCGCTGATTATGATAGGGATCGAGCTGCCCGGTCAGCTCGCGGGGGTCCAGAGGGCAGCGCCCCTTGGCGGGTTCGGGGCAGCGCCACGGCGGGGTCAAGGGGCAGCGCCCCCGAAGCAAAATGCAAAAATGCATTCCAAGTTGCTTATCCGCTCGAGCGGACATTCCCCCGCTCGAGCGGAGAATGTTGAGTTCCAGAAGTTTAGTTCACCTGCAAAAATACTGGATGTTGTTTTTTTCTGCTTGAGCGAAACTTTCCGCGCTCGAGCGTAGGTCCGCTCGAGCAGCCAATTTGACGCTCGAGCGGAGATCGCGAGACAATTTTCTATAAATATGTGTTTCAGTCCAAATCTAGGATTACTTCTCTAGATCTTCTTTTTGGGTTCTAAGGTTTATATCTGGAGATATTTTGCTAATTTTATTTGATATTTTGATTGAGTATTCAACTCATGGTTTAAAGAGTATACATCAAAGGATTATTTGTTTGTTCTATACAAAAGAGAGAGTTGTTCTTCAGTGGATTTTGAAGAATTTGAGCCTGAAGCTTTGGTGGATTCTAGAGTGGCTCATCGTCAAGACAATTCCGAGGTGAAGACGGGGTTGGAAGAGGCACATATGGGTTGATTTAATTCTGGCGTGGATTCGCTAGGTCATTGAGAGTATACCTATGTAATTCCTTTATATCTTCTTAGTGGATTGTTTTGTGGCTATTGTCCATGATTTTTTATCACAATTGGAGGTGTCCAATTGTGGTTTTTTCACGTAAAATCGTTGTGTCGATTTGTCTTGATTGTTTGATTGAGATTGTTGTTTACTGCTTAAATTTGATACATAATCACAAATCAACATCTAGAGGATTTCTAGATTTTTCACTTTGCTTTTAAAAACACCAAACATGTCTTTGCAAGTTTGCAACCTTTCAAGAGCCATTCTGCTCTTTTATGTATGGTACATAGAATTCAATCATACAAAAAAAAAAAAAAAATTACTGAACTTTAATTCCCCACACAAATGGTGCCAAGCCCAATGAATTTTGTTTACTGACTTGGGCTGGGCCAACCAACAGATTAAAACCTTAGGTTCAGGTTCCACCCAATGAGCTTAGCTTAGACATGCTTGCAGTTGGGGTTGAAGGGCCGCCAACTAGCCTGTCAACGAGTCAAGCTCGAGGGCTAGCCTTGCCTTAACCCAACTGGTCAAGATTTAAGAAATTTTTTATTTTTTAAATTATGATGATGATATATATTTTGGCAGTTATATTGGCATACAGCAGGACAACGAATTTCTTCTACGCATATTATGTGTCAAAGACTCTGACTGCCATGGTTAGTGAAGGCAGCATTCTATGCCTCTCCTTGGCTTATGTGGTAATTTCAACCTTCACTCCTCCATCAATGCATTAGACAATTATTTACCATAATCACTGTATGATTTGATTTGATGAGCATTTGATGAGTGCTAGGGCCTGCCTACTCGAGAAATGCTGGAGACTTACAATGATGTAATAAAAGAGTTGGACGCCATATGATAGAGGGTGTGACAAATTAAAAATTGACACATATTAGATATTATTGTAGATCTAATTAGAAGAGCTTTTTAAAGGCTTCAAATGTGTTTTCTTTTTTAAAAGCAATAATTATTATTATTTGTTTTTTAAACAAAATTTATTCATTAATTTAATTCAAAGTTACATCAAATACAATACATAATTTAGTCGAACTTTTGAACTTGACATTGATTTAATTGACAACATATTATGGTGTCAAAATTGTCAATTTGACATTATTTTAATTGATGTGACATTTTTATTTTAAAAATATAATAAAATTTTATTATGCAAAAATTTGACACACAAATTTTTTTTTTTTCTTTGCCCCCTTCTTACCAATTATAGAATTAGCACCATTATGATATCACTGTTGGATAAGGAGAAAGGCTTTTCCCAAACTGATCCCATTTAGGCCCAAAACATGTGTTGGGTGTGTCCGCATTCTAGGCTCAGAAGAGTGTTTGCAGGCAGTTAATACCGTTATGACACGCTTTCCGCCAAAACCCCAAATACCGAATTCAGCTCACAAAATGCTTGATTTCTGATTTATCTCTGACCTCTCTTTTCTTTCTACGCAGGCAGATAACATTTCGGGCACGCGACGGGCTTCAGCATTTGGGATTGTCTCGGGTATGACCTCTGCTGCATTCGTTTGCGGCACCTTAGCTGCTCGCTTCCTCTCCACTGCTCAGACATTTCAGGTCCCCCCATATTTCTTAACAGAGTTAATTTCCCACTTTTGGGTATTGATGCGTTGTGAATGTGTGATGTTCTTGTTATTTCCCAATTCAGGTTGCTTCAATTGTATCAATGATTGCAGTCGTGTACATGAGAATTTTCCTCGAGGATACTAAGCCCAACACCGATTCTCTAAGGCAGCCAATCTTGACGAACGAAGAGGAAACTACTCAATCGGATGGTGAATCGGCTAGTAAAGTTGATGTCTTCAAGAAAATCGCTTCACTCAAGGACCTTGTGCGCTTTCTTAAGAGTAGGTGAGAGACAAATTTCACTTACCCTTGTTTTTTTCTCCCTTTTTTCTTATTTTTAAATTCGGGTTTCATAATTTTCTCTTCCTTTTTGATATGTTTTGACCTGGTTTCTGTTCACATGCTGCAGTCCAACATTTGCGCAAGCAGCACTTGCTGCATTTTTCAATAGTCTTGCAGAGGGCGGACTTCAATCTTCAGCATTGGTACATTTCTTCCTCTGAAATATGACTCTTTTATCCATTTGGATGCATAAGTCTAAGATCATCCTTCTTGTGATTAACCAACAAGCTGCTGAAGTCTAGTTTTGCTCCCTTTGTCGCAGTATTTCTTCAAGTCCCGGTTTCACTTCAACAAAGACCAGTTTGCTGATCTGTTGCTAATTAATGGCATTGCCGGCACTATATCACAGGCATGTTTCTCATGACTTAATTTCTACCGCTATGTTCAACTATACTGACATATGCTTAATTCCCATTTCTTATTATATACTATGTTCAATTCCTGTGTATTTGAGAGTCCTGCAGCTGCTTTTCATGCCCATGTTGGCTCCTGTTATAGGAGAAGAAAAGTTGCTTTCTACGGCACTCTTTATTTCATTTTTATCTGTAAGTGCTTCATATCACTCCGTAACGTTTTTTTTTCTTCTTTTTCCATGGGATTGCATTTCTCTGTAAGACTGTGTTTGGATCTAGAATTTGTGGAGGGAAAGGAAAATGGAAGGGAAAATTGACAAAAAAATTTCCTTCGTAAAATCCTTAATCTAAACACAATCTAGGAGTGTGCGCGCTGAGAGAGAAATTATCAGACATATGAATTAAGCTTGTGATGATGATTTATTTTTCTGGTATTATGCAGTTGCTGGTGGACAGCATAGCATGGTCTGTTTGGGTATGCCCTTTCAACTACACTGGCTAGCTTCTTGCAGACTTTTATTATTTTTCCCAAGTTCATAGTGATAATTGTGAATTCTATCAAAAAATTTCCTGTCACTGTCATCCCTATTAGGCTTTGGTTAAGCCATTTTATTCTTCACAATGCATCAATTTATTAGAATTCTATTGTCTTGTTTTTGCTTCAAAATTTAATTATTCTGCAGGTTCCTTATGTCGTTGCTGCATTTACTATTTTCACCGTCTTCGCAACCCCTTGTGTGAGTACTTTGCTTTAAAAATTCAAAAAGTACTTTTGCTTTGTTCTGTAAAGCACTATTAATATCATTGAGAATTTCTGACTTTGTGTAGCTACGAAGCATTGTATCGAAACAAGTTGGACCAAATGAGCAGGTAATCCAAACTAAACCACATAATCTGATCTTATTATTATTATTAGCAACTCTTCAAGCCTAAACCATTGTTGATCTTTCTTCTCAAAAATACCCTTTTTTTACTTTGTTTTAGACTTGGAATATAACTTTCCGTGTTTCTTTTCATATTTGACTGATCTCAATTCACATTAGGGGATTGCTCAAGGATCCATTTCTGGCATAACTTCCATTGCCAACGTCATCTCTCCCTTGATATTTAGTCCTCTTACAGGTATGTCGAGTGTTGATAACTACGTCGTTTCTTTTGTACTTTATGAAAAAATTATTATTCTATTTCAAACTAATTTTTATTTCCCCTTTCAGATTTATTCCTATCGAAGAGAGCTCCATTTTATTTCCCCGGTTTTAGTATTATGTGCGCTGCATTCGCATCGGTGTGAACATTTATTTTACAACAAATACAACCAAGATCTTTAGTTCAGCAGATTCTTTTTTTAGTTTATCTTATTTTTAAATTTTTTGCAGATGATAGCTTTCATACCAAGTGTACTGATAAGGGCAGCTCATCCTATTCCAAGCAACCAAGTCGGCTACAACAATTGCAGAGACTAGATGTGATGATTTTTAGATCTTCTACACAAAGTAGCTTAAAACAACAACCTTAAAGCTAAACTTCAGAGAACTTTAAATTTTCCATTCATTTATATAGAACTAATGTCAATTCTCAAATGCAAACTGTATAGCATTTACATATCACCAAGGCAACCGATTTGGTTTTTTTGGAGGCAAGCATTTTGTCAACAATCATAATGTTACATGGGCATGGGCTTCATGATTATTTTTTAAATTTTTTTTTAAGGCTGTGCAAAATTCACTTGGGAAATGAATATCAAAATATAATGACTGCAATGTTATACTATTTTTAATCGGTGTGAGACAAAAAATAAAATAAAATAAGAAATGACAGATTATTTTTTATTGTCTGATAAGGAAGGAGGAAGATAGTTATGTAGGGATTAACTAATCCCATGGAGAGGTGGAAAGCCACTCACAACCACATCTCATAATTAGGGATTTGTTTAGACTAATTCTTGAAAATAATTATTTGTCTTCTGATGTAAAATAAATATAAAATAATAATAACTACATGGAGTTTCAAAAAATAAATTGGGGTTTTTTACTTCACCAGTATTGAAGTACTATTAATCTTGATGCCTGCATATACCAACCTAGATTAGTGATTTCTCACCTACTTTCACCAGGTTAAGAACTTCAGCAATACAACTAATGTGCTTTAGCTAAGCAGTTTTGCAGTTCCAAAGTTCATTGGGGCTTTTCCTAGAAAAAAATTCATTATAGATAAAGTCTAAATCTCGGTATGATTTTCACAAAATCACACGCACATGATAAGGATTCACTTTTTTTTAAGATAGTCATGTGTATTTTGTTAATTATATATAAAGTTCTATACATACTCAAACTTAACTTAAATTATATTAACTTTATCTATTTTATACAGACTCTATTTGATAAATATTTCTTTTTCATATATTTTTCATGATAAATTCAGATAATTCACAAACTCAATACCAATTTTGCATTTCACGTTTTTCTTTTTAATTATTTCAAGGGTATTAGAAAAAAAAATTTAATGCTTAATTGCCTTTTTTTTTTTTCCTTCTTATTTTTCCGTACATTATTCTATACTCAATACTAATTGTATATCATTCTATATTATATAAACTCTATTTGACAAGTATTTCTTTTCCATATATTTTTCATGATAGATTGAGATAATCCACAAATCCAATAACAATTTTGCGTTTCACATTTTTCTTTTAAATTTCTTCAAGGGTATTCAGATTTTTTTTTTTAATGCTAAATTGCTTTTTTTCTTCTTATTTTTCCGTGTATTATTCTATACCCAATACTAATTCTATATTATTTTATATTATGGATTTGTTATTCAAATTTTATAATGATTCTATATATGAAATCATATTTATTTCCTACATTATTTTATATAATCACAACTCACAAAAAGAAAAACCTAAACATCAATGATACTCTCAAGGAACTTCTAAAGTTTAAATTTACTGCTTGAGTTACTTTTTCAATTGTTGAACAGTAAATTCTTTTTGGTTTGACATCATATTACAGATGATTAATCACTTCATACATTGATATGTATCTATTGTTTGAATATTTTCATTATTTTTTCTTTTTGGATTTTGATATTGTTATGTGTTTTTTGTTTGGTTAGTTGTTGTTGAATTTGTTTTATATAGTTGATAGTTTAATTTAATTAACAGTGCTTATTTTATAATCTTATAATTTAATATATATATATATATATATCATATAAAATACAATCGAACTATAACATATTTATATTTAATTTTTTTAATAAATTTTATATAATTTCCATTTTTACATATTTCATTTTCCAAATGAATATAAAAGAAAATTAAATAGTTAGAATTACTTTTAATTTTATGTTACTAATTCTTCTTCTAATTTAACCATTATTTTTAATATCTAAATGAGTATTTATTTTATTAGTTTATAATCTAATATATATCATATAAAATTATTATATGATAATTACACTTTTATAATGCGATAGAACTAAAATTATCAAAATACATAAATAATTTAACTAAAATTAATATATATATATATATATATATATAAGTATTCAAGTAACAATTTTATAGAATGACAACACCAAATATTATTAAAATAAATAATTAAAATCATACAAATTAAAATTAAAATTATTCTTTTATAACACACATTGTACCATTAAATATGTTTTGAAAAAAAAAAAAATTAATATGTGCATTATACGAGTCAACTACTAGTAGAATATGGACTTGGGATTCCTACTGTGCCTTAAGGCACAACAGCTGCAGCCCATTGGGGGCGTGTCCCAAATCTTTTTCGATGATCCAAACCGTTTATATTGTAATGTTCATTGAATAGATCATTCATACAAAAAATCAAGTAAATTGGACATTTGTAGCTTCATAAAAAGAGCACATTTGTTTTTCAAAAAATAAACGGTTAACATGATTTTAATAATTTTTTTAAAAAAATTAGGACTTGATCATGGAGTTATAGATGTCTGGTTAATTTGATTTTTTACATGAATAATATACTCGACAAACCTTACAATATGAACAGTTTAGATCATTAAAATACAATAAAAATACCTCCAAACCTCATAGCACGGCTACTGTGCCATAAGGCACAGCAGCAACCCTCAGTCCGTAGAGTATATATGTGAGAAAAATGGTGGGCCTTATATAATGGAGCCCATGTGTGAGTTTCCATTTATCACACATTTGTATCTCATTCCTTGAAATTTTTTTATACTCCTAATAGAATTATCATGAATGATATACAGCATTACACTTTGACTATAAAACTACAATTTTACTAAAGAAGAGAAAATTATTACACATTCATATTTTCTAGGCGAATTTTTTTAAAGATTTCTGATATTAAGATTTTATAAAATAAAAGATATACAATATTTTTATAATAGTTAGGTCAAGTTTGGCATGAGACAAAAAAGATAAAAAGTCAAAAAGTTACTATCCTATTTAAGTCATATCATCTTATTTAAGTCACATCACCTCTCTAACACATCACTTCAAACCCAACCCAAACCCAACCCATATTTCATAAAAAGTCAAAAAGTGCACTTATTTAGTCTTCCCAAACTAAGCCTTAATATCCTTTAACATTTTCACAGAAAAAATTTTACTCTGAGAAATTTGATCCTAACTCAGAGAAATTTCAATTTTCATAAAGAAATTTTTTTGTGATCATACCAAAAAATATCTCTGTGAAAATTGAAATTTCTTTGAATCGGGGCCAAAATTTCTTTGAGTCAAACAAAAATTTTCTGAGTGAAATTTTTTCTGTAAAAATATTAAGAGACCTTAGCTAATAAAGTAAATATTTTAAACCTCTACTGCAATACAAAGTTGAAGAGTGATAGTTTACTAATTTTTCCTAGTTCTACGCAGCATAAACAAGTAGATTTGATGTATATTTATTAAGGAAATATTATAGCAATAGAATTTATATATAAAAAATTTATACAAAATAATACGACCAGTTTATATTCATTTATTGAAAATTAAAAAACCTATCACGTTAATTCCTGATTACAAAAATATCATAGTCACATTATTATTTATAATTTTTTATGAAATTGCCAAGATACCCTTGCCATTCTCTCTCCTACCTTCCACTCCTCTCTTCTTGCTCCCTCTCTCTTGCAATCCCTAACCCACTGTACTGTCCGCATTCCCTCTCCTCCCTCACCCTGCCGTCACTAACCCCTTGCAACCTTCCTCGGCTGCAATCCACTGCCACCTACTCTCCTCCCTTCATCTCACATCCCCCACCTTTCCCCTCAATAGTCCTCTTTCCATTCTCCACCAAATAATGAAATATTCAGCATTATAATTACATTACTACTTATTGACCAATGAGATATTATAATTAATGAATTAATTAATAATAATCACTAATATAACTAGGGAGCTTTTTTGATAAATCTTTTTTCTAAGAATTTTATTCCATCCAACCCATATTCTTTTTGACTATTCCATTAGGTGTAAGAAGACCAAAATACCTTTTTCATCTACTTATGTTCCATTTAGTCCACATTATTTTCTTATATTTCAATAAGTCCTATGGGTGACATAATTACCAAAATATCCCTAATGTGAATGTTCATATCCTATGGGTGACATAATTACCAAAATATCCCTAATGTGAATGTTCACATCGTCAATGTGAATGTTCACACTGTCAATGTAAATGTTCAGACCGTCAATGTGGATGTTCCTATTTGAGGTAAGAAGACCAAAATATCATTTTCATCTACTTATGTTCCATTTAGTTCACATTATTTTCTTATGTTTCAATAAATCCTATGGGTGACATAATTACCAAAATACCCCTAATGTGAATGTTCACATCCTATGGGTGACATAATTACCAAAATACCCCTAATGTGAATGTTTACACCGTCAATGTGAATGTTCCTATTTGAGGTAAGAAGACCAAAATACCCTTTTCATCTACTTATGTTCTATTTAGTCCACATTATTTTCTTATGTTTCAATAAGTCCTATGGGTGACATAATTATCAAAATACCCCTAATGTGAATGTTCACATCCTATGGGTGACATAATTGTCAAAATACCCCTAATGTGAATGTTCACATCATCAATATGAATGTTCACACCGTCAATATAAATGTTTCTATTTGAGGTAAGTAGACCAAAATACCCTTTTAATCTACTTATGTTCTATTTAGTCCACATTATTTTCTTATGTTTTAATAAGTCCTATGAGTGACATAATTACCAAAATACCCCTAATGTGAATGTTCACACCGTCAATGTGAATGTTCCTATTTGAGGTAAGAAGACCAAAATACCCTTTTCATCTATTTATGTTCCATTTAATTCACATTATTTTTTTATGTTTTAATAAGTCTTATGGGTGACATAATTACCAAAATACCTCTAATATGAATGTTCACATCCTATGGGTGACATAATTATCAAAATACCCCTAATGTGAATGTTCACATTGTCAATGTAAATATTCACATAGTCAATGTGTAGGGGCTCGGCCTAGCCCGGGCAGCCAACCTATGTAAAGCCTCATGGGTGCTTTCCAAAATTCGGGTCGGGCTGGACCGGCCTACGGGCCAAAAAATTAGGCCTAGGCCCTAGCCCAGGCACAAAGGTATTCAGGCTTTGGGTGCCCCGTTGGGTTGAACCAAGGGGCTTGGGCTTAGACTCGGGCTTGGGTTGGGCTTGGGTGAGCCTCGCCATTTTTTAAAATTCTTTTTAATTTTTTCTCCCAAAATTTTATTATTTTCCACAAAAAAGACACCGGGCCTCTGGCGGGCCGGGCCTCGAGCCGAGCCTTAAATGGGCCTTATGCGGACTGAGCTTCAAAGTGATGGCCCAGGTCTTAGCCCAAGTTCTCAGGCTGGGCTCGGGCCCGGGCCCAAACGAGCTTGCCCCGGGCCGCGAGAGGGCTTCGGGTGGCCCACGGGCCGCAGGCCAATTTTACACTCCTATCAATGTGAATATTAACATGTCAATGTGAATATTCACATTGTCAATAGATCGAACCCGCCCCGGGCCACAGGTCAATTTTATACTCCTATCAATGTTAATGTTAACATGTCAATGTGAATATTCACATTGTAAATGGGTCGGGCTGGGCCCACGGGCGGGTTTCGGGCTGCTTACGGGCCACGGGTCATTTTTACACTCCTATCAACGTGAATGTTAATATGTTAATGTGAATATTTACATTGTCAACGGGCCGGGCCCACCCCGGGCAGCCCACGGGCCGTGGGCCAATTTTACACTCCTATCAATGTGAATGTTAACATGTCAATGTGAATATTCACATTGTCAACGGACCGGGCCCGCCTCGGTCTAGGGAGGAGCTTTGGACCGCCCACGGGCCACGGGCCAATTTTACATTTTCACCAATGTGAATGTTAAAATATGAATATTTACAGCCCGCCCCGCTCCAGGCAACGGGCGGGCTTCGGGCCACCCACGGGCCGCGAGCCAATTTTACACTCCTATCAATGTGAATGTTAACATGTCAATGTGAATATTCACATTGTAAACGGGCCGGGCCGGGCAGGGCCCGCGAGCCGGTTTCGGGCCGTCCACGGGCAGCGGGCCAATTTTACACTCCTATCAATGTGAATGTTAACATGTCAATGTAAATATTCACATTGTAAACGGGCCAGGCCCGCGGGCGAGTTTCGGGCCGTCCACGGGCAGTGGGGCATTTTTATATTCCTATCAATGTGAATGTTAACATGTCAATGTAAATATTCACATTGCAAACGGGTCGGGTCGGGTCGGGTCGGACCGGGCCCGCGGGCAGGTTTTGGGCCGCGGGTCAATTTTACACTCCTATCAATGTGAATGTTAATATGTTAATGTGAATATTCACATTGTCAACGGGCCGGGCCGGGCCGGGCCCGGGCAGCCCACAGGCCGCAGGCGGGTTTCGGGCCGCTCACGGGCTGCGGGCCAATTTTACACTTATATCAATGTGAATGTTAACATGTCAATGTGAATATTCACATTGTGAACGGATCGGGCCTGCCTCGGCTCGGGGGCGAGCTTCGGACCGCCCATGGGCCATGGGTCAATTTTACATTCTTACCAATGTGAATGTTAAAATATGAATATTTACAGCCCGCCCCGCCCCGGGCAACGGGCAGGTTTCGGGCCGCCCACGGGCCGCGGGTCAATTTTACATTCATATCAATGTGAATGTTAACATGTCAATGTGAATATTCACATTGTAAATGGGCCGGACCGGGCCCGCGGGAGTGTTTTGGGCCTCTTACGGGCCGCAGGTCAATTTTACACTCCTATCAACGTGAATGTTAATATGTTAATGTGAATATTCACATTGTCAACGGGCCGGTCGGGCCCGCCCCGGGCAGCCTACGGGCCACGGGCTATCAATATGAATGTTAACATGTCAATGTGAATATTCACATTGTCAACGGACTGGGTCCGCCCCGACCCGGGGGCGATCTTCGGATCGCCCTCGGGCCACGGGCCAATTTTACATTCTTACCAATGTGAATGTTAAAATATGAATATTTACATCATAAAATTGCTAACCGTTTAAAAAATATTTGTAAGGATATCAAAATTAAATATGAAGGTATAAGAGTCTAAAAAAAGAGTGTAAATCAAGAAAAAGGACTTTATGGAATAAAACTATACATACATGGGACTAAATGGGTTAATAAATTTCTTCATGCACTTTTTGGGTTAAAACACTTCTAAATGTGATTTATCAATAAAAATCCCATATAATTATATATGGAGGTATGCTAAGAAGTGGGTTAAAAGCCACTTCCCAGCTTTTAACTCATTTCATTAGAAAATTCTATTTCCACATACCTAATTAACTCAGAGACACACTTAATGAAATTTTAATTTAATGACAATTATACAAAAATATATAAAATATTTTTTTAACATTTTTTATTTGTGAATAGTAATGACTTTTTGACTTTTTGTGTAACTTTTTGACTTTTTTTTTTATTTTTTGGGACTTGCCAAACCTGGCCTTAATTGTGACAATTAATCTTTTTATACTTGATAGTTGTGATGTCATTTTTCTATTTATCTACTGTTAATGAAGCTAACACAAATTTAAAATGGAGATATCAAAGTGAAATTTTGGTACAGATGCAAGAATTAAAGTGAAATTTTGATGAAAATATAAAGGTGCTAATACCTATGGCTCATATAATAAGTTTTGTCAACTTATTAAGGTCATATGTACAACGAAAATGTGACATTAATTGCAACTTGATTTAAACCATAAAAGATTAATTATAAAAAGTGACAGAGGCAAAAGAAATTTTGGTAGAACGAGTGATAAATGAAATTTAACTCAACACTTTTGCTTACATGGAAAAATAACAATAATATTTTTCTTTTTTCTTTCTTTCCTTATAAATTTTCAATGCCATGAAAAGCATCCTTTGGTAGAATTTTAATTACTAGTATGGCCGTTAAATAAATCAAGTTAAAAACTCATCATTCGAGATTAACTTATTATGTAAATAAGTCAAACATAAACATAATTTTAAACTTGTTAAGTTCTACTACTTGACTTTTGGGAAGTAGGAAAAAAGCTAACAAAGCTATTTATTGCCTTTTTTTTTAAAGAAAATGTACAAAAAAGTAGAGGTGATATAACCCCAATAAACCAATATGATGGTTTTTTTTCTATGTTCCCAAAATAAAGTTATTTAAACTCGACTTGTGTACAACTTGTTAAAAACTCATTCAAAATCAATTCGTTATATAAAAAAATTAAATTTAAATATAATTTTAAACTCGTTAAATTATCAAATCAAAATTAAACAACCTATTACTTGGTTCATTTTCGACCCTAATTACTAGTTTTAGAAATATATTGATTATTGCTGGTACTCCGGATTTTTCCAAGTTTGCCTAGGCCAGTTGGACAGCAAAGTTTGTCAAATTGGGCTTCAATTAAACAATGGGCCTCAAAGTGGGCCAATATTTGCTAATTGAGTGTCATTACTAATTGGGCCTAAACTTGGGCCAGACAAGGGTCCATACTCGCCCAGCCAAAGTCCACGGCACATTTCCATCTTCATCTTCCTCTCTCGCTCTCTCTCTCTACTCTCTCTCCTCAGTGCTCACTGATCTGAAAATGGCTGGAAGTGGGCGACGAAGTGCGAGAAGCAGAATCAAATACAGACGCCGACAAAGATCGAACCCCTCTCCGCAATCCCAAACTCCGAAAGCACAGAAGCAGAGACCACAGTCTCATTCGCCTCTTAAATGTTGATCTCAAAGTTCTTCTAGGGTTTGCTATCATCGCGTTCTTGATTGTCCTTTTCATGATTCATCGACTTATAATTACCGTTGAACATCCTTAGAAACCCGGGGTCGTGACCCCATTCCTTGCCCAAAGATCATGGATCTTCCTCAGGTGAAACTTTCATCTACAATTTGAATGAACTCATATAATATATATATATATATATATATGTGTGTGTGTGTGTGTGTGTTACTGAGATTTGGATGAATCAATTGTTGTAGTTTCAAGGTGATCACAAGGAGAGCTTGTATCGGGGAACTTATCGCCCTAACGTTTATCTTGGAATTCGTGCGAGGTATTCCATTGCCTTTTGTCAAATTTTATCTGCACTTTTTTTAGTTTGTATATATATGTATATGTATATTATAGAATCTATAAACTGTTGCTTTTATTGTTTCTAAAAAATGTAGTTTTTTCTAGTGGGAAAGTTGATTTTTTTTAGATTTTTTAGTTGCTTTTTTAGGGGAAAATTACCATGTAGTCATATGTAGGGGATCTATTTCCCTTCTAATCCCAATTTATTTTTAATAGATCAATAGGTCCACAATTTTTTAAGTTTTATACCCAGAGGTCCCGTTTTTTATTTTCGTATTTTTAAATGACTGTATTACCCTCTGTTTTGAGATCTATATATGCGTGAAAAATCAAATTTTTGCTCCGTTTAAAAAAAGGAAATCAAATCTTCGTCTCCGCAATCTCGATTTCTCTTCGTTGTGGCGATCTCATTGTGCTGTGTGGTCGATCTCATTGTGTTGTGAGGTGGATCTGGTTGTGCGATTTGAATCTCTGTGTACAGGCGATATCTGCGTACGTTGTCTCTCTCTCTCTCTCTCTCTGTGGTGATAGATATATGTATGTGTATGTATGTATCTGTCGATACATAAATATACATATATATGTATATATATATATATATATGTTTGTGTGTGTATGTGGTTTGTATTTGTCGATATATATGTATGTATATATAGATAAGCAAATTTGCGTGATATGTGGTTTGTGTTTGGCGAATTTTGTTTGTTTGATTTTGATTTTGTTGATTTTGTTTGTCGTATAGTGTAATGTGTTTTGAAGTTGTATTTTGGAATTGTGAATTCTGGTGTTTTGATACTGATATGTTGTAAGTGTATAATTTGCAATTTGGAATTGTAAATTGTGCACTGTTGGTATTGATATGTTGTAATTGTATAATTTTGCAGTTTGGAATCTGTGAACAATTGTTTGTTGGTTTGTGATTTTGTAGTATGGAGCGGTGTTTCATGTTAATGTGCAAATACAGTAATTGTTGTGCTGCTATTAAGATTAGTGAGGGATGTAGTTATGATGAAGTTGTTGAGAAAATATGTGCGAAGTTCAAGGAGTTGAGTGTTGGTAACTTTTGTTTGTTTTTCTCTGTTCCTGGATATTCTAATTGTATTGTTGAATGTGATGATGATTTGGGGAATATGCTGTCAATGGTAGGTGGTAGTGGTTGTCATGTTGTTGATGTTATTGTGGGGGATAAGAGAGTTGTGGAGGTTGATGATGGTAATTCTTGTAGGATTGATTCTGTAACTTGTGAGAGTTCTTTTGTGAATGATTGTGATGATGTTGGTGGTTTGTTGCGTAGTTTTTATCCAGAACCAGAGAGAGTTTTGTTGTCTGCTAGTTGGAAGGGGATTATACATAATGTTGGTCAAGAATTTGAAGGTGGAGTGCCGGGGTTCCGCATTGCATTGGCTAAGTATGCAGTTGAGTGTGGTTTTGCAGTGAATTATTTGAAGAACGATGCAACAAGAGTAACCGTTGAATGTATGATGAAGTCGTCTACGGGTTGTAAATGGTTTGTGCATGGAAGGGTGTTGATGGATTCTGGTGTTTTTTTTATAATGAAGTTGGATAATGTGCATACTTGTGGGGTTGTTGCTCGTAGATCTTGTAGCAAAATGGTTGGTTCTAGACTTGTGTCTGATATTGTGCAAAATGCTATTAGTGATAATCCGTTGACTCGTCCTATTGAAGTTAAAAAAAAGTTGAAGAAGCAATATGGTATAGATGTTTCTTATCGGGTTGCATGGTTAGGAGTTGATAAGGCAAGAGGTGGGTTGTTTGGTGATTTTGCAACTTCTTTTAACCAGCTTCGATGGTACCTTGAGACGGCTATAAGAATGAATCCGGGAAGTGTGTTTGAATTAGATGTGGATAAAAGTAGTAGGTGTTTTCGGAGGTTGTTTGTGGCATTTAATGGATGTTTGTATGACTTTCAATTTTGTCATCCGTTGTTGTTTGTTGATGGTACATTTTTGAAGGGGCGTTACAAGGGGCATTTGCTTGCAGCAACATCAAAGGATGGTAATCAAGGTATGTATTTATTTGCAGTTAGTATTGGTTTAGTTTGTCAGTGTGTTATTGTATTGTGAGTCTGCTAATTTTTGCAGTTTGATGTGGTTTTGTTTGCAGGTTTGTTTCCTTTGGCTTTTGCGATTGTTGACGCTGAAAATCAAGATAATTGGATGTGGTTCTTAAGTCAGTTGTTGAAGGCTGTTGGTTCAAGCCGGAGATTGACTTTTGTGTCGGACCGTCAACATGGATTCCTAGACGCTCTTTCAGTGGTTTTCCCCAATGCACATCATGCTTATTGCTTGAATCATTTGAAGAGAAATTTGATTGACAAATTGGTGGGACTTCGTACTAACTATAAGCTGTGTTTGATGAAAATATTAGTTAAATGTGCTTATGCGCCAACGGTTGCTTCTTTCCAACATTATATGGAGAAATTGAGGCGTATTGCTGGGAATGGTAGAGTTGATAGTATGTTGGATGGTTTGCAAAATGATAAGTGGGCCAATGCATTTTTTAGAGGGAAACGATATGGTGAGATGTCATCTAATGCTGCCGAGTCTTACAATAATTGGATTGGTGGGGCCCGTGAGTTGCCTATTACTTGTATGGTCGATATGATTAGGGTTCAAATCATGACTCAATTGTCGGATAGAAGAGCTGAATCTAGAAGATGGACTACGAAATTGTGTCCAGTTATGGAAAAGAAGTTGGTGGACTCTTTGGAGCTAGCTAAGTCTTGGGATGTGATTGTTGCTAGTGATACTATGCTTGAGGTTCATTCTTCTATTTCTTTTTATGTTGATATTGGTAGACAGACTTGTTCTTGCCATGAATGGCAATTGAATGGTTTTCCTTGTTGTCATGCTGTGCATGCTTTGCGTAGTTGTGGTAGAGATGTGTATGGTTTCATTGATCCTTTTTTTCATGTAGATTGTTTTAGAGAGTCATACAAGGAATCTGTTTATCCAGTGCCTTCAAATGAGAGATTTGACTTTGATGGTGCCAATAGTTCGGTTATCAAACCTCCTATAACGAAGAAGCAACCCGGGCGGAACAAGAAGAAGAGGATACCTTCTAGGGGTGAGAATGTGAAGCAAATCAAGTGTGGAAGGTGCTTGAAATATGGGAATCACAATAAGAAGACGTGCAAGGCTGCTATTTGAGGCCACAATCTATTCTTTTGGATTTGTATTTGAATTTGAGGAATTATGATAATAAAAAATGTGATACTTGGTATTATGGAAGTAATGAATAAAGTTGGTTGAATTGTTTTTTGTTTGTTGATGTGTTCTTTACTTATTGAAGTTGTTTTGTAACAGTCTGGTTTTGTTTTTTATTTTTATGGAATGCAGAGAAGGTTGTTGAAAATTTCTTATTGAAACAGTATAATATGGAAATGCAGTTCATATTTCATAGTGAGAAAACTGTATAATTTTGTAGTTTTAAGAATTATTAGAAACGACCTAATGAAACCGCATAATTTTGCAATTTTAAAAATTATTAGAAACTGCAAAATTTTGCAGTTTGAAGAATTATTAGAAACAACCTTTACTGTATGAAAATATATGCAACCACAAACAAGTAGACAAACAATCAGAAGAAGAACCACAATAATAATAACAAGAAGAAGAGCAACAACAACATCAATCATTTTCACCATAACCATAATAACCAGAAAAAGATCATTCCCAAAAGTATATAAAGTACTTGTCACATGTTAAAAAAGAAAAAAAAATAAAAATAAAAAAGGTAAAAAGATATGTTCCCTTGAATATTTGTATTGTCAATAAGTTTGTTCATTGTTTCTATGGTTTGGTATGTTTTGTCAACATTTGGTAATGCTCGAGTTTCCAGGATCGGTTCTCATCATTGAGGAATTGATTGATGATTTGTGCTCGAAATTTGACCCACTCAGTTGGACGAAGTTTTTTCTGCACAGGTTGCCAGTTGAGATATTGGTTGATAACATTGCAGACGGCGATTGCACAATCATTCCTGCAGTGTTTGAGAAGAAGTTAATTAGTTAGGTGAAACTGCAAAATTTAGCATATTGGAAGATTAGTTTATGGATTTTGTATCTTACGAGTGTGGGGTTTGTTGTGGGCATTCCTCAATTGATGCAATTTCTGTCTCGCACTCTTGAGATGATAACATGTTTCCCTGTTTGCTGAGTAATGCTTTATTCCATCTCAGTTGATGTTGTTGCTACAAAATAGTTAGTGGGTGTTTTTGTTAGTTATAGTGATGAGTTGAGATGTTTGTAAAGGAATGGAACTAAGTATGAAATTTTATTTTAACTTATAATTTGCTTTGCAATTTCAAAGTGCTTGTTGTGGCAATCTTTTGCTGGTCTCAAAGAGTCATAGTGTCTCCATATTCCATCAGCATTGTCAAAGACCATAATTGTCCAATGGTTGTCGTGGTTGATTGGGAAATGGATATATCAGTTTTTCATTGCTTCTGGAAAATGGCTGTCCATCAGTTTTTCTCTTAGTGCTTGATCTTGGTTTTGTAGTGGAGTCTGTAAGTTATATATATGTTTGAAATATGTTATAAAACTATGTAGTAATACATGTTGAGAAAGTAGAAAATTTTGCAGTTGTAAGGTATGTTAAGTTTTGCTTACATTGATGAGTGTTGAGAAAACGTAAGATCTTCTTGCATATGGATTGCTTGCAAAGACTAGATTGTTTTTCTCAAATTTTTCAATGGTTGGTTGGAGTGCCAATTGCTTTTCTGAGAAGGCATCAATGACCTGAAACATATTATATATGAGAATGTGTTAGGTTTGTGGAATAGGTTATTGAATATGTACAGAAACTGTAAAATTGTGCAGTTGGAGACCTACATTCCCATATAAGGGTTCCCCGTTGGTCAATCTGCATATATCTGAAAAGTATACGCAGTTTTCATCTTCGCTGCCAGACCAGACACAAGCACTTGATTGTGTGTTGTTGATGAGTTAAATTTGGTCTTGGTCTTTTTTGGATAGGCTATGCCAAACCTTGTTTGTTTTGCGGCATGAAATGGCGAGTGGCTTGTTTGGGATTGATTCTTCTTGGAAATCATCATCACTTTCTAATACTTGAAGTTTTGTCTTCTTTTGATTGGCATGCTCTTTTGGGTTTGTTTCAGCAGCAACTGCTTTCTCTTGGCCAATATGTTCTTGCATCTTTTCTTTCTGCTGTTGTTTTTCTTCATGAGCACCCTCTTTTTTGTTGTCATTCTTCTTCTCTTTTTCTTCATCGGTACCCTGTGTTGGTTTGGGTACATCAGCAGCAGTTTGTGTCTTGTTTCTTGCATCTTCTTTGGGTTTGGTCATTGGTTGGTATTCAAAATCTGGGTCATGTGCTTGTTTTCTTGATTTTTGTTTGATTCTCTTGACCATGGATCTTTGTTGGGGACTGCCAATTTTTTTGGTGGACATTTCCTTCAATTGATCTTTTTTTTTTTACGCAATTCAGCCATGAATTTTTGTTCCATTTCTTGCATTTGTGCTCTCATGGCTGATATGAGCTTGTCCTTGTCGTCCTCTTTTATTTGTTGTCTTTCTTCTGCTTTGTCATTGTCTTGTTGTTCATCAGGTTCTTCTTCTGTTTCTTGTTGTTGTTGTTGTTGTTGTTGTTCTTCTTCTTCTTCTTCTTCTTCTTCTTTTTCTTCAGTTTCTTCTTCATCAGTTTCTTCTTCATCAATCACTTGATTTTTTTCATCATCACTCTTTTCTTCTTGTTCATCACTTTCTGGTTCTTCTTGTGGTTTTTGCTTTCTTTTTTTTTTTTGTTGTTCTTCTTGTTCTGATTGTGATTCTGATTCTGAATGATGTTTTTCTTCGAGAAAGTCATCCTCATCACTGTCTAGAAATCTTCTTTTTTTTGTTACTTATGTTTTCTTTTTTTGCTTATTGTCCTTTTTGTGGTCTTGTTTCTTTGCTGAAGAGTCTGTTGATGTGCTTTGATTGATATGCAATAACTGTATTTCTTGTTTAGTTGGGGTTAAAGCACTTTGGTTAACCTGCATTGGAACAATGTGGCATATGTCAGTAATACTGTAAATTTGGTCAGTTTCATAAGATGAGTTGTACTGTGAGTAATGTGGGTTAAGTGTCGAAATATGTTTTTTGAAACTGAAAAATATTACAGTTTCATAACATGAGTGATGTTAAAGAAGTGTGTGCTTTGAAACTGAAATTTTCATAGTTTCATAATATGATTTGTACTACAATGAATATGAAAGGAGTGTTGAATAGATTTGTGCTATGATAGTATAGAAGAGTTTGAATACCTTTTCAAAGTGAGCAAGGCTGATGTGTTTCCACTTGGAGTAGATTTTGCCAAGGTTCCGTTTCATAAACCTTGGGAAGCCTTCTTTGTTGGATGGTCGGAGGAGTTTACTGTGCTCACAGTACCAGTACTGTAAAAAAAAAAAAAGTTGAAATATGTTAGATAGTTAGAAATAGGTGGATGTCTGATATTTTTGTGGGAAGTAGTTGAGTAATGTGTTTACCAAGAGTAACATGACGCATCCAGTGACATGCCTTGGGTTGTTGTTTGCATTTGCCATTGAATTCATCAGTGTGTCTTTTATTGCCTTAACCCAATTGTACTTCTTGATGTTGTTGAGATTGTCAACATAGTTGAGGAAACCCCAACTGAGTGTATGGCCTGTTGTGGGCATGAAAAGTTTCAAGCACAAGCAAAGGGTGATTACCCTTGCAAGATCTTGACGATCATTGGTTGATTTTCCTTTTTTTGTTTGTTGAAACATTTTGGTCAAAGACTTGCCATCCAATATCTTGACTGATTTGCATCTTCGTTTGTAAAATGGAAGCTCAAAATCCTTTGGTCTTGCATAGGATTTGGTGGTGATGCTGTCTTCTCCACAGTCGATACCAAAAATGAGCTTGACATCACTGCTTCTGAGTTTCATTTCCTTTTTGCCAAGTAGAAATGATCTTTTTCTTTTGTTGTAGAGTGTTGTCATTTCTGCTACAATGGAATTGTAGCATCTGCACCAAGAGGCCTTCAGTTGTGTTGAGGAGAGAGCATTTATAAGGGGCCAAAAAGGGGTTTTTTGCAGCTCTGTCTGTTGGGCTTTTGTGAATTTGACCCCCTTCAACAGTTTGATTACCGTTCCGATGTTGGAACGATAATTAAATTGTTGGACTCTCTTTGCAGGGACTGCTTTTTTTTTTTCTTTTGATGCCTTGGTTTTTGTTTTGGGAGTTGATTGGCTTTCTTGGAGCTTTCTTTTTTTGGTTGGAAGAGCTTCTTGGTTTTTTGTTGGCTTTCTTTTGTTTGTTTTTGTTGTGGTTGGAGGTGTGGTTGGTGTTTGTTGGGTAAGTGGGGTCTGTGGTGTAGTTCTTGGGCTTTTTCTTGTAGGTGGTGTGGTTGTTTTGTGGGTTTTTTGGTGGGGTCTGTTGGGTTTGGTTGTTTTTGGGTGTGGTGGTTTGGTTTTTTGTGGATGGGGAGATGGTGGTGGCATTTTAGTGGATACAGGAGATGGACTTTCAAAAGGGGAGATGGTTAAATCCCTGATTGGATTTGTGGGCATATGGGTTTGTTTCTTCCAATATCTTCCAACAGCTATTTCTGAAAAAATGAAAGTGACAGCAGGGTATGAGTAATATAGTGACAAAACTGTATAATTTTGAAGTTTTATATGCAGTTTAATATGAAGTTATATGTATTTTGTTGGTAACAGTTACGAAACTGTATAATTTGACAGTTTGATTTGCACTTTATAATAAGTTAGCTATTTGTTTTGAGTAGTGGTTAAACTGTGTAATTTTGCAGTTTCATTTGCAGTTTGAATAAATTTAGATATGTTACTTGTATAGTGATGAAATGAAACACTATGATGTTGCAGTTTTTATAAGGAAACAGTATGAACAATAGGAACAGCCCATTGTATTTTGTAAAAAGCAACAATAACAACAAAAAGATTAAAAATTCAAAAATAAGAATAAGAGAAGCCAATATTGAATAACAAGAATAAGAATAAGGTGTTTGAATGTGTAAAAACAGGGATTTATGTGTAAAAACAGTGTTTAGAATGTTGAAAAACAAGGGACTATATATAATAGAGGGTTTATACATTTGGAAGTATGTAAAATGTGTATATACGAAATATGAAAGAATGATGTACAAATGTGAATGAAAAATAATGAATAGGTGAAGAGAGATGTTACTTTTTTTCCCCATTTTTGTGAATCAGAAGTCAGGAACTATGAAATCTCTTCAGAGTGGTGATGGTTCTTCATGTTGTTGAGAGTCGCCGATTGGAGAATATGAACGGCTTGGTGTTGTGTTGAAGATGAACGGTTTGGTTTTGTGGTTAGGGTAAGGTTTCAGAGGGAATGGAGTCGAACGGAGGAGAGATGGAGGATTGAGAATGCGATTTCGAGCGACGGAGATGTAACAGTGTACTGATCAGACTGAGATGATTGTGGGTGATGAAGATGAACGGTTACGTTTTCTGGTTAGGGTTAGGGTTTCAGAGGGGATGGAGTTGAACGGAAGAGAGATGGAGGACTGAGGAGTCGATTTCGAGCGGCGGAGACGTGACAGTGTAGTGATCGGACTGAGATGATGGGGACGTGGGAGATGGTTGCACGCGTGTAAATTGGATGATATATTGTGGGTATTTTCGTCTTATTGTTAATTTGAGGACTTAATGGAGTATTAAATTTGTTTTGGGTCTAAATGGGGTATGATATGTTGGGCTTGGACCTTTGGGTCAGACGCCCCTTTTTTAGCCGAAAACAAATGGGCTTTAGCCCAAAAAAAAAAAAAAAAGCTTATTTTGCCAAAGCCAAATGGGGACTAGCTAATCATCCTAACAAGTGGTGAATTTAAGAACAAAGTTTATGATGTTTGCCTCCAGATTAAGACTTATGTTTGCTACAGCAATACAAAGAAGAGGCAGAGAGAGAGGGGAAAATAAAATTCCTTTTTTATGACTGTAAAATGATTTACGAACATAATTTTCATATAAAAATTAATTCAGAATTGTGTAGCAGGGTCGCTTTCAAATCTATGAGTCAAAATAATGGATGTTTTGATTCGAAATAAAAGGAGCTGAGGATGACTGGTGTTATATTATATGTGATATTTATATATTGTGTTTGAGCATTGTTTCTTCGATCCCAATAGGTTCCACAAATTCACTGTGAAGTTTGTTAACCCTTTCAATTTTATCCATTGTGGTAAAGATGGTTGTAATTAACAGTTATTTATCAAAAAATAAATAAAATTAATAGTTGTAGTTGTCAGGACTCCACAGTCTCTGGTTGCTGGATTGATGTGGCTTGGTTTAAAGGATGGAAGATATTTCATGCGACATGTCTGCCAAGATTCAGATGAATTGAAGACATACGGTTGGACGTGTCACAATGGACGGGATTATGGATGTCAAATGCTAGTTGACCAAGATATGACCTTGATGACAAGTTTTTTGAAATCCAAAGAAGATGGCAGTGGCTATGGAGGGGACTGGGCAGTTCGAATTGATGTGCAAAGTGAGAAGTAAATATCTTTCCCACCAATCTTACATTTGTCTTATCAAATACCTCTAATAAGCATGTTTTGTTTAGTGGATATAGCCCCAAAACTGGAGATTTTCTACAAGACAACCTATAAGAAAATAGCATGCGAATCTGAGGTGGAAATTATTGGTTTGCATAAAAAGAAATGTGTGTTAGCCTTGATTTGCACACATTTTTTCCTATGTTATGGTTTTTATTTGTTTGAAATTTTACACAGTAAAGATGCTGGGAATTATTAGTTTGCATTTTTAACAGTTTAGGCATTAATTATGGGACCTTGTAAGAATACACTCATCAGTACTAATGATTGGGTTGTGTATTTGTGTTGCTAGTACATTTACCCATTGTTATAGTAGTAGTTTTATATTGTGGGTGCTTTGTAATAGTACTTCTATATTGTTGAAAGCAAACTTATACTGAATGAATACTTCTCATGGGTTAAATGTGTGTTTGGAAATTTATCAAATAAATGTATATTTTTGGGGGGAAATTTTAAAAGGTCTATATTTAGGAATTACACATCATGTCATCGGCTAACAATTGTTTTTTGTAAATTAAATAGAATTTTAGGACTAAAGACGAAAACAAAGGATCATAAAAAATGTTTAGTTCTGTTGAATTTTAATTGCAAACAATTTATTGAAACCCCCCAAAGAAATGAATGAATTAAATTTAATTAATGACAACATTGATACAAACAATGACAGGATGAAGATTAGAATGTGTTCTTATCTTAGAAGTCTTAATTTTGAGAAAAATATTTATTTGTTAATGAATTCAGCAATATATAAGGATGTGGCTATTCCTAAGTTCAAAACCTATGTGCTTGCCAAGGTTGTTAAGATCGGGATCCTACATAGGATCGTTTTGGGGGTCTGGAGGATCGGATCGTAGGATCGGATCGGGGATTGTAAGATCCTACTAAAACGATGAAAAAATGCAATAATTCTTATATGTCTAACTAATACTATCAAAATACATATAAAATGACCCAAAAAAACTTGAGAATGTAGCTCAAATGGTAGAGCTCTCATACTTATGAGCAGATCGAGGTTCAAATCCTCGAATTGTCACTTGTGCACTAACAATAATCAATTCAAATATACATTTTGCACATTTTTTTAAAGAAAGAAAACATAATAAAAAAAGGTGGCAATTCAAGTTGTCATTCAAACATTTTCCTCAAATCTTAACAAAAGAACATACTAAAAGAAAATAGCAATTCAACTTCAAGTCTTCAAGTTAACACTTGCACAACATTGATATCCTTAACAAAACAAACTAAAATAAGAGAAGAATAAATAAACAAGAGGCTAAAACAAGTCATCATCTTCATCGCCGAAATCATCATTGCCACAATTGACAACATTGTCGATCTCATTGTCTCCCTCATCTTCATCATCACCTACAGTGTCACCCAACTCCTCAATGTCATCATCACCAATAGTAGCATCATCAAAGTCATCATCAAAATCCCTTGGAGCATTCATGTTGTCATCCATATCATCATCATCACTTACTTCATGAATTTCATCGACATTTTCTCCAATATGATCACGGCCTAAGTTGAAGAAAAAAAAAAATCCAAATTAAATCCAAATTGCAACTTCTAATTAAAACTAAAAGATGTATCATGTACCTAGACTTACATGCTTGTTCCAAATCCCTTGCAAGAGCATCTGCCTCTTCATCTTCTGAATGGCATCCATGTCGAGCATTCCTATCAAGCACATGCAACCAATTTCCTTCTCTTGGAAGAGTCGGATTCTCTTTCTCTGTTATCTACTCATCGTCTGATGGAACATCATCCAAACATAATGGATTCATGATTGATTGTCTATTCTTGTGCCTTTGTCTCAGTTTCAAATTGTACATCACAAAGACCAAGTCATTCATTCTCTTTTGGTGTAAACGATTCCTCCGCTTTGAGTGTACCATCTCAAAAGCACCCCAATTGCGCTCACACCCCGATGAACTGCATGTTAGACTTAATACCCTGATTGCAAACCTCTTCAACTCGGGACATTCATCACCAAAAGAGTCCCACCAATCCCCTACATCGAAATTTTAATTAAGTAGTTCAAAATTTAAAGTTCTTCAAAACAAATAATCATAACATAAGATTGATAGATACAACTTACAAATCAACTTAGGGTAAAGATAAATAACCTGGAGATTTCTTTTTTCTAGTCAAGATTGCATTTTGTATACCAAAGAGTCCTCTTGCATTCTTGAATGCATCAATTTGCAAATCTATCTTCACCCTCTCATTAGTGTCAGGGACCATTTTTTCAAGACATTTGTACAACCCAATTTTAATCTCTGCATCAGCTTGAAAATTGGGACTATAATGAAGCTGAGGGTTCAAGAAGTATGCTGCGGCATGCAATGGGTGATGGAGTTGGGTTTCCCATCTTCTATCAATGATGGCCCATACAGGATCATAGCTGACACAATTTAATAAATATTATTAATGAATAAATAAATAGTTTATGGAAATAGTATTAAAGAGTAAATAAATAGCCAACACTAAATAAAAAGTTTACCATCTTAGGACATTATTGAAATTCTTTTGAATTTCCTCTTTCGCACGATCCATTGCTTCATAAATGAATCCCATTGCTGGATGCTCATCCGAATCCACCAACCTAAGTACCTTAATGAGAGGTACTGCAGCCTTCAAGCAGGTAGAAACACCCTTCCAAAAATATCGATTGTCCAAAACAATATTTTCAATTTTTTTCCCCTTTTCAGACTTCGCAAATCTACTATTCCTCTACTTGTTTGATGTAAATAGAGAGAACAATGCGCCTTTTTGCTCATGAAGACGTCTCAATGTCAAGTAAGAGGTAGCAAACCGAGTTACCGCAGGCCTTATAAGTTCAATGTCTTTGGTAAACTCTTTCATCCAATGAATAAGATTGGTTCTTGAATAAATGTATGCCACAATCTTTTTTCCTTTACCAATTATAACACGATGAACTTGTATTTCCTTCTCAAAATCTTCTAACATCAAATCTATGCAATGGGCGGCACAAGGAGTCCAAAACAAGCCCTTTCTTTTATCCATTAACATTTGTCCCACCAATTTATAATTAGAAGCATTGTCAGTTACAACTTGTACAACATTTTCTTCTCCAACCTTCTCAACAACCTCATCTAACATCTCAAAAACCTTTTCACCCGTTTTTGAAATGTCGGATGTATCTAGTGATGACAAGAAAATAGTTCCATTAGGGCTATTCACAAGAAAATTACATATGGATCTTCTCTTTCTATCTGACCATCCATCCGACATAATTGTACATCCGGTCTTCTTCCATTGTTCCTTATACTCATCAACCAATTGTAGTGTCTCATGCACTTCTTTTTTTAAAAATGTCACCCTAATTTCATGGTAAGATGGTGGCACAAGTCCTTTTCCATAATCCTCAATCTTCTTAACCATGAGTGGAAATATAGGGTTGTTCACACAATTAAAAGGAATTGCACTAGTGTAAAAAAACGAGCTATGGTTTGACAAACATCATCTCTCTCTTCTTTCTTAAACATTTGATTGAGAGTTTTTTGATTTTGACGTCCAGATTTCTTCATAACAAATTTATCTATGGCACCCACCCGTTTTTGTTTGTTTTGATGATGATATGCTAATAGTTCCACCTCCTCTTCAGAATCATCACCAACATCAAACATCTTTCTCTTTTTATTTTGAGACTCTAATGTTTGAGTTCTTAAAAGACTCATGAACTTTCCTCTAACATCTTCTGGGACTTAAGGACATGGCTTAACATTTTGATGAGTACAAGCTAAATGATGTTTTAATCTATATATACCTCCCGATCGAGTCACATTACAATACTTGCATTGTACCTTTTTGGTTGCAGCATCTATTTCAATTCCATGTTCCCAACCAGGATCTGTTCGGTTACCCGCAACATTTTTCCTCTTCCTCCCTTTTCCAGAACCAGAGGCAGACATTGTTAACTCAATTGACAAACCTACAATCATATATTGAATATCACTGAATCAATTGACTACAATTTACAATTTGATAGTTGTGAAATATCAGAGAGAAAAAAAGTCAAGTTACAGTCAAAAATAAATTGATTACAATAGTAATACCATGATGCCCTACAAAGGCCTCATTGAAATTATAGATAAGGATAAATTAGAATTTAGAAGTTAATTTACAAATTACAAATTACTAACATTGAATCAATCAACTGTTACCAACATGAACACTAGGTAATCTAAAGTCATGTTACAAATTACAATTACAAATTAATTGAGAACAGACCTGTATGAAATGAAGCTGCACTTTTCCTTGGTGGTACACTGGTATCTGTGCACTTTTCCTTGGTGCTATCTGCAAAATAAATTACAAGTTAAAAATTAATTTAATTAGGTTGACAGGAAAATGAAAAAATGGAAGAAGGGGAAAAATGGAAGACGAAGTGGAAAAGGGGAAAAAAAAAGGGGAATGAAAGATAGAAAAATGGAAGAAGAGGGAAAAAAAAGGCAGTAGCAGAGGAAAAAGAAGATGGAAGAGAAGAAGAAAAGGAGTCGAAGAAGACAAACAGAGGAGAAGAAGGAGTCGAACAGAGGAGAAGAGAAGGACTCGAAGCACAGAAAAGAAGAGAAGAATGAGTCGAACAGAGAAGAAGAAGAAGAAGAAGAAGAGAAGACGAAGCAGACGAAGCATACCTGGAGCTGGAATCTGGATGGAGGCTGCTCAGCAATTTTCCCCCAATATTTTGCCCTAATCTTATGTCGTAAGTGTTTAGAAGAGAGAGAAGGTGCATCAAACTTGTAATAAAAATATCAGAAAAGGCCAAAAGTAGGATCGTATAGGATCGCGATCCAAATACGATCCTACGATCCCATTAACGATCCTAACGATCCTGTTCCGATCCTGAGCAAAATACGATTCAGCTTGCGATCTAGATCGATTCTCTAAAAATGGATCGTAGGATCGTACGATCCTACGATCCGGATCGCGATTTTAACAACCTTGGTGCTTGCCACGTGCGTCACACTTTGAAGTATAGCCTAGGAAGCTCTCTTTAGATCTATGCCTCATGTCATGGTTTACAAATATGACTAAAGAAACTTGCTCGCTTCTTGGACTATGGCAATGAGGTTCTCTTTTTTCTTTTTCTTTTTCTTTTTTTTTTTCAAATTCGACTTTGTATACTCTGTAAGAATTGGTAAATTACATTTATGTTCTCTTACTTAGCATAATTTATAGTTTTCACGTTTTTGTTTCATATCATGAATTCTTGAATATCTTCTATTCTTAAATTGGAAGTTGCTAGAAGTAGGATGGTATTACTGGCTTATGTTTCGTTCATTTGTTTTGATTTTTATCAGATCCAAGCTTAGTGAGGAGATGCAAACTGTGCACCTTTTCTTCTATCTTGCGGATGAAGATGGGAACGCTTTGAGTTTGAGTAGGGAGACCCTGAACATTCGTAAGAATTCCCTCCTGGCTTTTGGATCATGAACAGATGTTGGCAGTTGGAATCTAAATTTAGAATCAATGGTATGTTGTCAGATAGATGCACGAGAACCTTCATTGTGAAAGAGGAAATAATTACTCATGCATGCCTGTGCTCCTCCATGTTTATGTATTTTGCGGCCCCAACAATATTTTTAATTCAGCTTTAATCTCAAACCAATTTCTTGTAGGATGATTTCGAAGTCCATTATTCTGGCTTCAGGACATCTCACATTCACAATTTGTCAGACCTTGTCCAGCAAAATCTTGGAGCCCAAGTAAGAATTAATGTTTTTTGTTGTCTGTTGTTTTTTCTGCATGCTAAATCATGTTGATTTCTGCTATTGGTAAAACATTCATTTGCTTCCATTTTACAGTGTTATAATCGTACTAGTGTTTCATGTTTCAGTTTTCAGCAGTGGTTCTTTCACTTATGCTCTGTGTGTGTGGGTGCGCACACTTGCTTGCTCACTCACACTCTTGTATGTGTTGTTAGGTGAGTACGTTTGGTCATTTGCAACTCTCAGACACTACCGATGATTCTTCAAACATTTTAGTATTTCAGGTAGGCAGTCAGGGAGGTAACAGGTTACATGTGTCCACAGACTATGATTGCCATTCTCAGGTTTCCATTTCTCTTCTATCCCATATGCTTTTCTGTTTTTTATGCAGATCTTGGGTAGGATTTCTTTCAGAACAGATGTAGCTTTTATATCTGGAACTGGCGTAAAAGATTCAAGACTTAAAGAACGTCTCAGCAGCCTTACAGGTATCTTCTGTCAAGTTCTGTTCATGTTTCCTTTATCTTGATTGTGAACATTGTGTTTATAAGATTACAAGTGTCTCATTCTTTATGAAACTTCCTTATAAGTAATACTGGTATAACTTATCAGAAGCACAAGAAAACAGGCTGCTTGTTGGTATTGCCAAACAAGAAAGACTGCAGAATTAGATTTGAGGTAAATAACCTCTTTTCAAATTGAAAAGAGGCAACCAAAAATATTTAGCAATATGCTAGGAAGTCATGAAATCTAGAGGACTGCATATAGGATTACATGAAAACCTTCACTTACATTTTTTAATTAACTTGGTGGACAAGTTTAGTGAGAAGGAAAAAGATCAACTTAATAGACAAAGGAGAGTAAACGGGCATGCTGATTAAGAGAGAGAGAGAGAGAGGGGAGAGACAACTTTGGGAATGATTGTTGTCTAAAAGACCTAGAATAAAAACTTCGAAGAATTGTTACAGAGATGGGATTCAGGTCAATTCATAACGTTCATTAATTTAATTTAGCAGAGGAAATGAAGAGTGAAGTTGTTAACGCTATTAAAAGAAGTGAGTGGTGTAGTGCAGTCATTCTCACGGGAGGGTGTGGAGATAAGATGGGTGCGCTATGATCAAGATTTTAAGTCAATAGGCCATGTGATGATGTCAATGTCATTGACAAGAATTCAGCATAATGGTACCATTTTCGTGACCACGTATTCTAGTCCTCCGACCAAATTTCCCAGTCCTCCGACCAAATTTCCCTGTTTATTTTAAATTTAAATATTTTTTGAACTTTTCGCTCTTTGGGGAATTGAAATATCTTCTGAATGTAGGATCATATTCCTTTTGCATAAACAAGTTGAACCCCCCCTCCCGAAATTATATTTCTTTTGCGCAATATTACAATCCTTTTTGTATGGACACGTTGACTTATTCCCCAATTTCTTGTAATTTTTTTGTTTACTTTCAATAGCATAAGCTATTTATTTCAGCTTTGTAAGTTGTGATAATTTTGCTTCATACTTTTGGGTACCTTACTGACTAGTCAACTAGAAGAGAAGGAAAAAGAATTTGATGACAAATTCAAAAAATGCTTTAATTTGGCTGATGAGGTATCCATTCATATGAAATCCTTATATTTGTGTCATTTGTTTTTTGAAATCAAATAACCGTATGCAGAATTTTTAGGATCATGGCATGTCTTTGATAGTTTTGTTGCAAGTAACATGTCACTATAAGCCTAGTCACATTGGTGACTGCAGGAAAATTATACAATTCTTAAGATACAGTTTTTATTATTATTATTGTTATTGTTATTATTATTATTTGGATGGTCTCATTGTGTTTAAACTTAAAATTATGAATATGTTGATAAAAGTTATTCAGCCAGTTCATAGGCTTAAGGAGACTTTTTCAGCTCTCAATTTGAAAAGAACAACGCTTGTCTCCCTTTTTTTTCGAGGCTTAGGGAGAGCTTGACCAATTCTTAAATTTTGTGATCAAGATTTTAAGGAAAATTATACAATTCTTATGATTTCTTTTCTTGACCAACTCTTAAATTTTGTAGAGCTTTTTGATACACATGAAGATGTATAGGGTTTTTTTTTTCCTTCTCCTCTTTTGTATACGGATGGCATTCCCTTGATGCCTTTTTTAAATGAATCTTACTTAACTTACCAAAATAAAATGTCAAGCAGTTTAAATAATCCCGGTGGCCATTTCGTTTTATGTTTAAGTTGTATTCAATTGTACAAAATCTATATTTTGCATAAAATGAACTGTTCTGATATTATGACATGTTTTCAGCTTGATTCTGAGTCCATCTCCACTGGTAAGGCTGTAGTTGCGAGTTTGTTGGGTGGAATTGGCTACTTTTATGGCCAATCAAAAATCTCAGTCCCAAGTAACTCTAATGTAAGTTTTACAGATCTGTATGTGATCGTCTTAATCATATCAAATCAATTATGTCTTCATGAATTCCATTTGAAACACACTATCTCCATCTAATATGATTAACTGTGTTTTGAGGGAGAGAGAGGAAGAGAGGTGGTTTGAGTTTACAAAAGTTATTAGGATACATGGGCTGGGTTTACAGGTTAGCTGTAAAAGGTTTATTTGATTTAGCTTGATTGTCTACATGATTTAATTAGGGGCCAAGTCATTGCTACTTAGAGTGGCCTGTAGGTTAAGTAACTTAAGGCCTAATAGACTTATGAATTTCTGCTGCAATAAAGTATTTGGAAAGCTTTTTTTGGAGAACAAAATTTTAGATATGGTGTTGTCTTTTGACCGTCTTTTTTTTTTTATTTCTAGGTCTTGTTTTATATCCCCACGGCTTATAAAGTCAAGCTTATGTTGATATAATAATAATAATAATAATCTGATTTATAACCAAGATCAGATTTTACTAGATTTCAGGTTGATCCTAGTTTTTTTAGGATCCTTCTGAACCTTTAGCTACTGGATTCTTTTCCAGCCTACATCAAATCTCTATCTGGAATGTTTGTCATGTAAATAAGAAATTTGATGTAGAGCAGTTTTAAATTTGAAATTTGCAAATAATGTTATGGAAAGGGAAACATTGAAATTTTAAATAAAAAAAAAGGCACCTTATTTTGAAAAAAATAGAAGTTGAAATTTGATCACGAACTTTTGAAAATAAATTGGGGCACATTTCAGGAAACAATAAGTAATGGAAAGACAATTGTTTAGATTGATCAATCTGGTAGGAATCCTTTAAATTCCTCAGAATTTCCTTAGTCGGGCAACTATCACCCAATGGGTGATGACGATGACTTCGAGATCTAATGGTAAGTGTTAAACAAAATTGGCTGGTTCCATTCACCTATCCTCGGGTTTGTGGCATAGTATCCCGGACACTATTCATGGGTTATGTTATGTCAATAAGGCAAGCATGAGACTATGCTACTAGTACTGTTTGATCATTCCCTTGTGGAAGAAGTGGTATATTGATAGTAATAATTGATGTGCCCTTTTGTGACCAAACTTACCTCCTTTAGCATGGAGAGAGCATTAGCAGCTTCCAAACTAGGGCAAGATACCCTTATTTCCAGATTGTATTATTGCCTCTTTGAATGATTTAGTGAATCCTAGGTTTGACTTCTAAATTAGGACAGGGTAACCCTACCCCCCAAATAGGCATGAATGCAAATTATGTGCTTATGTGATATTTTGGAAATGATTTGATTTGATTTGGTTCCAGCGATCTAACAACGAGAAAGACAGTGATTTCATTCCCAAAGTCTGGGGAGTCTGACGTGGCAGTGATTTGATTCTGTGGCAATCCGAGTTATTTGGGGGCAATGATGCAGTTACAAAGATTTGGGGGTTCAATTTAGGCAGTGATTCATATTTTGATCATGATTTGAGTAATCAGTAGTAATTTAGGGGGATGGTTTCCCAATTTTAAAGAATTTGAGTTTGAATTTGGGTTCTTACCTTAGTGATCAAAGAAGACGAGAAAAAGGAAAAGAATGATTGCCTTTTTAAAATTTAAATTCCCAAGAAAACATGTTATTAAAGAATTACTTCTAAAAAAAAAAAAGGAACTTTCCAACTTAAGTAGAGCCTCGGAGATTATGGAAGGTGCTTGATCGAATAAGAATCTTTAAGTCATTGACTTTAGGGGGAATTTCGACTTTTATGAAAAATGGTAGATAAGGAGGTGGTGACCAAATCTTCAATTTTGAATAAAATTCGAAATCACTAAGGAGACAATTGTTTGATTAGATACTTGGAATAAGATCGAGAGCTCGTTGGGAGGAAAGAATTGTGAAAGAAAACCCGAGTAGAATTTTAGAAATTACGGAAAGTTTTTGATCAGACAGAAATCCTTAGGTTTTTGACTTTAGAGGAAATTTGATTTTATGGAAAAGTGTTGATGAGGAGGTGATGACCGAGTCTTTCACTTTGAAGTGAAATTTTGAATTCCTTTGAAGACATTTGACTATAAGGTGACTGTTTGATTGATTTCTTGGAATAAGATCTAAAATTCTTTGGAAATTTTTTGAAAATAAAATTTGAATAGAGTTCCGAAATTACGGAAAGTTCTTTTCATCAGGTAAAAACCTTTGGGCCACTGACTTTGAGGGAACCTTAATTTTATGGAGAAATGTTAGAGAAGGAAGTAATGACCGAGTCTCTCATTTCAAATAAAATTTTGGATCCTGTACAAGATACATGGCTAAAGGGTGATCGTTTGGTTGATTCCTTGGAATAAAATTCGAACTCCTCAAAACTTTCGAAAAAAAAGAGGAAAGGGAAACATTGAAATTTTAAATAAAAAAAAACGGCACTTTATTTTGAAAAAGGATTTTGAAAAAAATAGAAGTTGAAATTTGATCACGCACTTTTGAAAATAAATTGGGGCACATTTTGGGAAACAATAAGTAATGGAAAGACAATTGTTTAGATTGATCACTCTGGTAGGAATCCTTTAAATTCCTCAGAATTCCCTTGGTCGGGCAACTATCACCCAATGGGTGATGACAATGACTTCGAGATCCAATGGTAAGTGTTAAACAAAATTGACTGGTTCCGTTCACTTATCCTTGGGTTTGTGGCATAGTATCCCGGACACTATTCGTGGGTTATGTTATGTCAATAAGGCAAGCATGAGACTATGCTACTAGTACTGTTTAATCATTCTCTTGTGGAAGGAGTGGTATATTGATAGTAACAACTGATGTGCCCTTTTGTGACCAAACTTACCTCCTTTTGCATGGAGAGAGCATTAGCAGCTTCCAAACTAGGGCAGGATACCTTCCTTTCCAGGATTGTATTATTGCCTCTTTGAATGATTTAGTGAATCCGAGTTCTGACTTCTAAATTAGGATAGGGCAACCCTATCTCCCAAATTGGCGTCAATGCAAATTATGTGCTTATGTGATATTTTGGAAATGATTTGATTTGATTCCAGCGATCTAACAACGAGAAAGACAGTGATTTCATTCCTAAAGTCTGGGGAGTCTGACGTGGCAGTGATTTGATTCTGTGGCAATCCGAGTTATTTGGGGGCAATGATGCAGTTACAAAGATTTGGGGATTCAATTTAGGCAGTGATTCATATTTTGATCATGATTTGAGTAATCAGTAGTAAATTAAGGGGGTGGTTTCCCAATTTTAAAGAATTTGAGTTTGAATTTAGGTTCTTACCTTAGTGATCAAAGAAGAGGAGGAAAAAGAAAAGAATGATTGCCTTTTTAAAATTTAAATCCCCAAGAAAACATGTTATTAAAGAATTACTTCTAAAAAAAAAAAGGAACTTTCCAACTTAAGTAGAGCCTCGGAGATTATGGAAGGTGTTTGATCGAATAAGAATCTTTAAGTCATTGACTTTAGGGGGAATTTCGACTTTTATGAAAAATGGTAGATAAGGAAGTGGTGACCAAATCTTCAATTTTGAATAAAATTCGAAATCTCCTAGAAAGACATTTGACTAAGGAGACAATTGTTTGATTAGATACTTGGAATAAGATCGAGAGCTCCTTGGGAGGAAGGAATTGTGCAAGAAAACCCGAGTAGAATTTTAGAAATTATGGAAATTTTTTGATCAGACAGAAATCCTGTGGTTTTTGACTTTAGAGGGAATTTGATTTTATGGAAAAGTGTTGATAAGGAGGTGATGACCGAGTATTTCACTTTGAAGTGAAATTTTGAATTTCCTTAGAAGATATTTGACTATAAGGTGACTGCTTGATTGATTTCTTGAAATAAGATCTAAAATTCTTAGGAAATTTTTTAAAAATAAAAATTGAATAGAGTTCCGAAATGATGGAAAATTCTTTTCATCAGGTAAAAACCTTTGGATCACTGACTTTGAAGGAACCTTAATTTTATGGAGAAATGTTAGGCAAGGAAGTAATGACCGAGTCTCTCATTTTGAATAAAATTTTTGTTCCTATACAAGATACTTGGCTAAGAGGTGATCGTTTGGTTGATTCCTTGGAATGAAATCCGAACTCCTCAAAACTTTCGAAAAAAAAGAGGAAAGGGAAACATTAAAATTTGAAATAAAAAAAAACGGCACTTTATTTTGAAAAAGGATTTTGCAAAAAATAGAAGTTAAAATTTGATCACGAACTTTTGAAAATAAATAGAGGCACATTTCGGGAAACAATAAGTAATGGAAAGACAATTGTTTAGATTGATCACTCTGGTAGGAATCCTTTAAATTCCTCATAATTCCCTTGGTCGGGCAACTATCACCCAATGGGTGATGGCGATGATTTCGAGATCCAATGATAAGTGTTAAACAAAATTGGCTGGTTCCATTCACCTATCCTCGAGTTTGTTGCATAGTACCCCAGACACTATTCGTGGGTTATGTTATGTCAATAAGGCAAGCATGAGACTATGCTACTAGTACTGTTTGATCATTCTCTTGTGGAAGGAGTGGTATATTGATAGTAACAACTGATGTACCCTTTTATGACCAAACTTATTTCCTTTTTCATGGAGAGAGCATTAGCAGCTTCCAAACTACGGCAGGATACCCTCATTTCCAGGATTGTATTATTGCCTTGTTGTGATTTAGTGAATCCTAGGTCTGACTTCTAAATTAGGACAGGGCAACCCTACCCCCCAAATAGGCATGAATGCAAATTATGTGCTTATGTGATATTTTGGAAATGATTTGATTTGATTCCAGCAATCTGACAACGAGAAAGACAGTAATTTCATTCCCAAAATCTGGGGAGTTTGACGTGGCAGTGATATGATTTTGTGGCAATCCGAGTTATTTGGGGGCAATGATGCAGTTACAAAGATTTGGGGGTTCATTTTAGGCAGTGATTCATATTTTGATCATGATTTGAGTAATCAGTAGTAAATTAGGGGGGTGGTTTCCCAATTTTAAAGAATTGTAGTTTGAATTTGGGTTTTTACCTTAGTGATCCAAGAAGAAGAGGAAAAAGAAAAGAATGATTGCCTTTTTAAAATTTAAATCCCCAAGAAAACATGTTATTAAAGAATTACTTCTAAAAAAAAAAGGAACTTTCCAACTTAAGTAGAGCCTCGGAGATTATGGAAGGTGTTTGATCGAATAAGAATCTTTAAGCCATTGACTTTAGGGGGAATTTCGACTTTTATGAAAAATGGTAGATAAGGAAGTGGTGATCAAATCTTCAATTTTGAATAAAATTTGAAATCCCCTAGAAAGACGTTTGACTGAGGAGACAATTGTTTGATTAGATACTTGGAATAAGATCGAGAGCTCCTTGGGAGGAAAGAATTGTGAAAGAAAACCCGAGTAGAATTTTAGAAATTATGGAAAGTTTTTGATCAGATAGAAATCCTTAGGTTTTTGACTTTAGAGGGAATTTGATTTTATGGAAAAGTGTTGATGAGGAGGTGATGACCGAGTCTTTCACTTTGAAGTGAAATTTTGAATTTCCTTAGTAGACATTTGACTATAAGGTGACTGTTTGATTGATTTCTTGGAATAAGATCTAAAATTCTTTGGAAATTTTTTGAAAATAAAATTTGAATAGAGTTCCGAAATTACGGAAAGTTCTTTTCATCAGGTAAAAACCTTTGGGCCACTGACTTTGAGAGAACCTTAATTTTATGGAGAAATGTTAGACAAAGAAGTAATGACCGAGTCTCTCATTTCGAATAAAATTTTTGGTTCCCGTACAAGATGCTTAGCTAAAGGGTGATCGTTTGGTTGATTCCTTGGAATGAAATCCGAACTCAAAACTTTTGGAAAAAAAGAGGAAAGGGAAACATTGAAATTTTAAATAAAAAAAACGGCACTTTATTTTGAAAAAATATAGAAGTTGAAATTTGATTACGCACTTTTGAAAATAAATTGGGGCACATTTTGGGAAAGAATAAATAGTGGAAAGAGAATTGTTTAGATTGACCACCCTGGTAGGAATCCTTTAAATTCCTCAGAATTCCCTTGGTCGGGCAACTATCACCCAATGGGTGATGACGATGACTTCGAGATCCAGTGGTAAGTGTTAAATAAAATTGACTGGTTCCATTCACCTATCCTCGGGTTTGTTGCATAGTATTCCGGTCCCTGTTCGTGGGTTGTGTTATGTCAATAAGGCAAGCATGAGGCTATGCTACTAGTACTGTTTGATCATTCCTTTGCGGAAGGAGTGGTATATTGATAGTAACAATTGACGTGCCCTTTTGTGACCAAACTTACCTCCTTTTGCATGGAGAGAGCATTAGCAGCTTCCAAGCTAGGGTAGGATACCTTCCTTTCCAGGATTGTATTATTGCCTCTTTGAATGATTTAGTGAATCCTAGGTCTGACTTCTAAATTAGGACAGGGCAGTCCTACCCCCCAAATAGGCATGAATGCAAATTATGTGCTTATGTGATATTTTGGAAATGATTTGATTTGATTCCAGCGATCTAACAACGAGAAAGACAGTGATTTCATTCCCAAAGTCTGGGGAGTCTGACGTGACAGTGATTTGATTCTGTGGCAATCCGAGTTATTTGGGGGCAATGATGCAGTTACAAAGATTTGGGGGTTCAATTTAGGCAGTGATTCATATTTTGATCATGATTTGAGTAATCAGTAGTAATTTAGGGGGATGGTTTCCCAATTTTAAAGAATTTGAGTTTGAATTTGGGTTCTTACCTTAGTGATCAAAGAAGACGAGAAAAAGGAAAAGAATGATTACTTTTTTAAAATTTAAATCCCCAAGAAAACATGTTATTAAAGAATAATTTCTAAAAAAAAAAGGAACTTTCCAACTTAAGTAGAGCCTCGGAGATTATGGAAGGTGTTTGATCGAATAAGAATCTTTAAGTCATTGACTTTAGGGGGAATTTCGACTTTTATGAAAAATGGTAGATAAGGAGGTGGTGACCAAATCTTCAATTTTGAATAAAATTCGAAATCACTAAGGAGACAATTGTTTGATTAGATACTTGGAATAAGATCGAGAGCTCGTTGGGAGGAAAGAATTGTGAAAGAAAACCCGAGTAGAATTTTAAAAATTATGGAAAGTTTTTGATCAGACAGAAATCTTTAGGTTTTTGACTTTAGAGGGAATTTGATTTTATGGAAAAGTGTTGATGAGGAGGTGATGACCGAGTCTTTCCCTTTGAAGTGAAATTTTGAATTTCCTTAGAAGACATTTGACTATAAGGTGACTGTTTGATTGATTTCTTGGAATAAGATCTAAAATTCTTTGGAAATTTTTTGAAAATAAAATTTGAATAGAGTTCCGAAATTACGGAAAGTTCTTTTCATCAGGTAAAAACCTTTGGGCCACTGACTTTGAGGGGACCTTAATTTTATGGAGAAATGTTAGACATGGATGTAATGACTGAGTCTCTCATTTCGAATAAAATTTTGGTTCCCGTACAAGATACTTGGCTAAAGGGTGATTGTTTGGTTGATTCCTTGGAATAAAATCCGAACTCCTTAAAACTTTCGAAAAAAAAGAGGAAAGGGAAACATTGAAATTTGAAATAAAAAAAAAACGGCACTTTATTTTGAAAAAGGATTTTGAAAAAAATAGAAGTTGAAATTTGATCACGCACTTTTGAAAATAAATAGAGGCACATTTCGGGAAACAATAAGGTGCCGTTTGGTAACACTTACGTTTTCTGTTTTTTGTTTATATTTACAAAAATTTTAAAAACTCAAATAAAAACTTGTTTGGTAAAATTTTTGATTTATAAATCAGTGGTCACAGTTTATAAATTTGGCCAAAAAATGGAAACACAAAAAATGTGTTTCCATTTTGAGTTTTCAGTTTTTTTTTTTTTTACCACCCAACACTAGCCACCACCCGCCACAATTTTCCGCCATCGTCTCCCGTCACCGCCACCCACCACCCACCCCCCACCACCACCTGCCACCACCATTCACCACCCACCTGCCACCACCACCACCACCACCCACCACCCACCTGTCATCTACTTGCTACCACTCACCAACCGCCACTACCATCCACCGCCCGCCACCACCACCCGCCACCTACTTGCCACCACCACTCACCACCCACCTGCCACCCACACGCCATTCACTTGCCACTACCCACCACTACTGCCACCACCACCCACTCGCTACCACCTACCACTCGCCACCATCACCCACCCACCACCACCACCACCACTCGCCACCACCCACTACCACCCACCACCTGCCACCACCACCCATCACCCGCCGCCACCACCACCACCACCACCACCCATCAATCGCCACCGTTACCCACCCACCCACCATCACCACCCACTACCCATCCGCCACCACCCACCACCATCCGTTACCCACCTGCCACCACCACCCACCACCCGCCACAACCACCCACTCGCTACTACCCACCACCGTCACCCACCTACCCACCCACCACCACCACCCGCTACCTACCCGCTACCACCACTCGCCATCCGCCACCCACCTGTCACCACCACCACCACCACCACCACCACCCACTCGCTACCACCCGCCACCGTCACCCACCCACCCACCACCACCACTACACCTGTCACCACCAGCTACCCACCACCCACCGTCATCACTTTCCACCACCGTCTTCCGCCGCCACTTGCCGCCACTTGCAACTACTTGCTATTTCTCACTCTTTTTATATTTTTAAAATTTTTAAACATTTTGTCAATTACCAAACGCGTTTGCAGTTTATGTTTTTCTAAAAATAAACAAAAAATAAACAAAAACCAATTTATAAAATTTTTATAAATATAAACTGAAAACGTAAACGTTACCAAACACACCCTAAGTAATGGAAAGACAATTGTTTAGATTGATCACTTTGGTAGGAATCCTTTAAATTCCTCAGAATTCCCTTGGTCGGGCAACTATCACCCAATGGGTGATGACGATGACTTCGAGATCCAATGGTAAGTGTTAAACAAAATTGACTGGTTCCATTCATTTATCCTTGGGTTTGTGGCATAGTATCCCGGACACTATTCGTGGGTTATGTTATGTCAATAAGGCAAGCATGAGACTATGCTACTAGTACTGTTTGATGATTCCCTTGTGGAAGGAGTGGTATATTGATAGTAATAATTGATGTGCCCTTTTGTGACCAAACTGACCTCCTTTTGCATGGAGAGAGCATTAGCAGGTTCCAAACTAGGGCAGGATACTTTCCTTTCCAGGATTGTATTATTGCCTCTTTGAATGATTTAGTGCATCCGAGGTCTGACTTCTAAATTAGGACAGGGCAACCCTACCTCCCAAATTGGCGTGAATGCAAATTATGTGCTTATGTGATATTTTGGAAATGATTTGATTTGATTCCAACGATCTAACAACGAGAAAGACAGTGATTTCATTTCCAAAATCTGCGGAGTCTGACGTGGCAGTGATTTGCTTTTGTGGCAATCCGAGTTATTTGGGGGCAATGATGCAGTTACAAAGATTTGGGGGTTTAATTTAGGCAGTAATTCATATTTTGATTATGATTTGAGTAATCAATAGTAAATTAGGAGGGTGGTTTTCCAATTTTAAAGAATTTGAGTTTGAATTTGGGTTATTATCTTAGTGATCAAAGAAGAAGAGGAAAAAGAAAAGAATGATTGCCTTTTAAAATTTAAATTCCCAAGAAAACATGTTATTAAAGAATAACTTCTAAAAAAAAAAGGAACTTTCCAACTTAAGTAGAGCCTCGGAGATTATGGAAGGTGTTTGATCGAATAAGAATCTTTAAGTCATTGACTTTAGGGGGAATTTCGACTTTTATGAAAAATGGTAGATAAGGAGGTGGTGACCAAATCTTCAATTTTGAATAAAATTCGAAATCACTAAGGAGACAATTGTTTGATTAGATACTTGAAATAAGATCGAGAGCTCGTTGGGAGGAAAGAATTGTGAAAGAAAACCCGAGTAGAATTTTAAAAATTATGGAAAGTTTTTGATCAGACAGAAATCCTTAGGTTTTTGACTTTAGAGGAAATTTGATTTTATGGAAAAGTGTTGATGAGGAGGTGATGACCGAGTCTTTCACTTTGAAGTGAAATTTTGAATTTCCTTAGAAGACATTTGACTATAAGGTGACTGTTTGATTGATTTCTTGGAATAAGATCTAAAATTCTTTGGAAATTTTTTGAAAATAAAATTTGAATAGAGTTCCGAAATTACGGAAAGTTCTTTTCATCAGGTAAAAACCTTTGGGCCACTGACTTTGAGGGAACCTTAATTTTATGGAGAAATGTTAGAGAAGGAAGTAATGACCGAGTCTCTCATTTCGAATAAAATTTTGGATCCTGTACAAGATACATGGCTAAAGGGTGATCGTTTGGTTGATTCCTTGGAATAAAATTAGAACTCCTCAAAACTTTCGAAAAAAAAGAGGAAAGGGAAACATTGAAATTTTAAATAAAAAAAAATGGCACTTTATTTTGAAAAAGGATTTTGAAAAAAATAGAAGTTGAAATTTGATCATGCACTTTTGAAAACAAATTGAGGCACATTTCGGGAAACAATAAGTAATGGAAAGACAATTGTTTAGATTGATCACTCTGGTAGGAATCCTTTAAATTCCTCAGAATTCCCTTGGTCGGGCAACTATCACCCAATGGATGATGACGATGACTTCGAGATCCAATGGTAAGTGTTAAACAAAATTGATTAGTTCCATTCACCTATCCTCGGGTTTGTTGCATAGTATCCCAGACACTATTCGTGGGTTATGTTGTGTCAATAAGGCAAGCATGAGACTATGCTACTAGTACTGTTTGATCATTCCCTTGCGGAAGGAGTGGTATATTGATAGTAACAACTGATGTGCCCTTTTTTAACCAAACTTACCTCCTTTTGCATGGAGAGAGCATTAACAGCTTCCAAACTAGGGCAGGATACCCTCCTTTCCAGGATTGTATTATTGCCTCGTTGAATGATTTAGTGAATCCTAGGTCTGTCTTCTAAATTAGGACAGGGCAGCGCTACCCCCCAAATAGGCATGAATGCAAATTATGTGCTTATGTGATATTTTGGAAGTGGTTTGATTTGATTCCAGCGATCTAACAACGAGAAAGACAGTGATTTCATTCCCAAAGTTTGGGGAGTTTGACGTGGTAGTGATTTGATTCTGTGGGAATCTGAGTTATTTGGGGGCAATGATGCAGTTACAAAGATTTGGGGGTTTCAATTTAGGCAGTGATTCATATTTTGATCATGATTTGAGTAATCAGTAGTAAATAAAGGGGGTGGTTTCCCAATTTTAAAGAATTTGAGTTTAAATTTGGGTTCTTACCTTAGTGATCAGAGAAGAAGAGGAAAAAGAAAAGAATGATTGCCTTTTTAAAATTTAAATCCCCAAGAAAACATGTTATTAAAGAATAACTTCTAAAAAAAAAGGAACTTTCCAACTTAAGTACAGCCTCGGAGATTATGGAAGGTGGATGATCGAAGAAGAATCTTTAAGTCATTGACTTTAGGGGAAATTTCGACTTTTATAAAAAATGGTTGATAAGGAAGTGGTGATCAAATCTTCAATTTTGAATAGAATTCGAAATCCCCTAGAAAGGCATTTGACTAAGGAGACAATTGTTTTATTAGATACTTGGAATAAAATCGAAAGCTCGTTGGGAGGAAAGAATTGTGAAAGAAAGCCCAAGTAGAATTTTAGAAATTATGAATAGTTTTTGATCAGACAGAAATCTTTAGGAACGACAATTGTTTAAATTGGGCCTTGCCCACTGCCTATGCCTTGTTTTTTTTTTTTTTGACACCTATTATTTTTATGTTTCTGTGATTGTGCCTTTGCACTGATAGGTGGTGAAATATCTAAAATTTTTCGGGACTAGGCTCCTCTCAAGACTACATCTTCTCCATACTCCCTCAGGACTCTATTTTGTAGGCTCCGTAGTGTTGTGATTTGAACCATTCATCTCGTAGTTCAAAGAGAAGAATATATTTAGAAAAATTTAGCTTGATCGGACATCGATCGATACACTAACTAATCGTGTTTCATCTTATGAAATGGATGGTACATATGAATCTTAATAAAAACCATTGATCCTATACGACAAAATATGATAAGTTAGTATGCTTATCGGTATTCAATAAAGTTAATTTTTTGCATAGATGTCCTGCTCTATTGGCCATACAAGATGAGCGGTTTGGATCACCTTCCTTGGTTACATGGAGCCCACAAAATGAAGTCTTGAGAGATAGGATGAAGTCTTGAGTGGAACTGCTCCCAAAATATTTGAGTGATTTTCATGAGACTAAAAGTCCATGTGGTTTGGGACTTGGGAGGGTAAGACTAGATGTAGACCTTGTCTTTCCACTATTTGCGCAAAGTGGTTGCTCTCTGACTCGAGAAAACATTCTTATGCTTGTCAGTATTGTACTAAATAATGATGTGGACGCATATTTAATAGAGCCCTATTATGTTCGTCAAATTGATGAAGTTGTATATACTTAAAAATGAATGTTCTTGTGGTAGGTACATGATGGTTCCAGCTTCCTTGTACCTGGGATTTTCTGCTTCAATAATATGGGTTGTGGAGGTACAAGTCCATCTTTTAGATTTGGTTCATCACTTTGTTGTGTTTGATGATGTAATAAGTACATTACTTTTTCCCTAACGACATTATATTCCATCATGGTACATATCTTACTTCTACAGCACGCAGTCATGCACATGATTTAAACTTAGAAGAAGGAAACGTGATTGGTAACTTCAATGGAGAATTTTGGGGAATGTTTGCAGGTCACCAAGTGCTGCATTTTAGTTTTTGATGAAAATTTTAATGATCTTTGGTTCTAATAAGAATATATTCAATTTGTTTTGTATGGATGTTGTTCATCTGGAATAATCTTCATTTTTTTTATTGAATTTTGCTGTTCGTTGGAAACCTCATGTCTCTTTTTCTATTGAAAGATGGAACGGTGTGTGCATGCTTGTGATTCCAAGGTGATTTCCATGTCCTATATTTTTCTATGTTGTTTGTTGTATTACCAGTACCAATTCATTACCATAGATTTAGTTATTAATACTTGCATTACACTCGAGAAACTCTGACCTTCATTGTCCGAAAAAAATGATTTAGTGTTAAATTTCTCTTTTGCATCTCTAATGCAATTTTAGCTATAAGTTAGCACTGAAAAATGAAGATGGCAGAAAGATGAGAAGAGTCCTATTTATTATAAAGTGAATGATTTTTATTTCCTTTTTTCCCCCTCTTTGGCTAAGGGAGGCTTTCCCTTTTTCTTTTGTTTCTTTAATAATTTCTTTGGTGGACGTTTTAATGATGGTTTTTTTTTAATTTTAAAAAAGGGATAAAATCAAGGGTCCCAAACCTTTTTTGATAGTCTCGAAATCAATCAACGAAGAGAGTTTCAAGAGGAATGACTTCCCTTAGTTGGTTTGAGTGGCATAGCCCATTGGAGTAGTTGTCTAATCGTGGGAAACAATTGTATAGCCATGTCAACAATTAGAGCTATCGAGTTTTCGACATGGTTGGCTCCCATTTTTGGCATTCCTTTTGTTAGAAAATTTTTTCAAGTTGACAAACTTGACCGTTCCATTCTGCGAATCCTTCGCACCTCTACCCAAGTATCTGAAGGGTATCAAGGTCTAAAAAAAAAGTTGATACAGTATCCAACACGTCAAATAGTGTCCAATGAGTGCTGGTGCCGGACATGCATCGAACACGGATGCGCACCTTCTTAGTATTGTCAAGAAGTGTATGTGTTTCTTGGGTTGTTCAATATATATATTTTTAAGATGGCAAATAAAATATTAAAATATACATAAATTACTTGTATTAAAAAAAATGAATAAGGATATTCAATGGCACACCTTTAATCCTATGTAGTGCCATCCTTGACAGCAATATTCCACTATCTTTCATTTGGTTGTGGAAAATTTGAAGCATTGTAGATTCTACCTCAGTGTTAGAATCTATGATTTTTTAATTCTTTTAAAACACTCGCATCTTTAATTTGTTATTCTTTCTTTCACATCATTGCAGGGGGGAACTACCAGTGGCAGTGGCACAACTTTACTATATATTGTGTTTGTTTGTAGTATGACCTTAGGTACCATACTCATGTGCTTCTTACAAAAGAGGGATGCTAAAGGAGAAGAGACTTTACCAGATTCTTCTGTCAGTTTCTACTCTTCCATTGTTTGGCTTACGAATGCTATTAATCATCCCCCTTATTGCATATTCAGCCTTACAACAAGCATTTGTATGGTAATTGTTGATTAACTTGTGACATTTTACTTTTTTATTGTCCTTTGACCATTCAATTTGTGCACTATATACATTGTAACATTTTCTTCAATTAAGCATGGAACGCATTACAATTTTAGGGCTGAATACACCAAGTACATTGCGGAACTTGCACTTGGTAAGTCTGGTGTAGGTGGTGCTATGGCAGTGTATGGGGCTTTTGATGCAATTGTAAGTATGGCATTGCAGAAATGAGTAGCTTTATGGAATGGTTTACATGAATTAGCTCACTTGGTGAGCCTGTTTCTGTTTTACGTACATTAATTTTGACAAGGCATGTTCTTCGTCTCTTTCTTGTTGAGTTGGAGAAATAAAAATGAATTGAGTGAACAACTTTAAATTTCATTTACCCTTTCCTTTTGTAAGCAACAAGAATAAAAAATAATATATATCCTTTTCCATATTTATTTTCTATGAGTTGTGTTGTGTGTTTGCAACAATATACAAAATTTCATTTATTGCCCTGGTGGTACTTCACATGGATAATATGGATGGATAATCATATCCTGTGTTCTGTTCCATAATCTTATTTTTCCCACGGTATGTGCATTCAAGTTATTACTCACAATCTCTGCTATGATCTCTAGCCTCATATGTTTTATAGGAAATTATTCAATAATAATGTGGCATAGGATGTAAATACTATTACACCTCAAGTTCGTTAAAAGTTAAAAACTCAGGAAAACCATCTTTGTTTTATAATTTGTCATTTGTTTGTTTCATTAAGTTTTTCAAACTCAGTTTATATCTGTAATATGAGTCAGTGTTCGCTGGCTATGGGTCGACTCACCTCTGGTCTCAAGTCAATCACTCTAATAGTTTGTGCTGGAGCTTTCATTCAGTTAATTGTACTGCTTTGGCTTCTACTGAAGTACAGGTTAGGTTTCTTGTCGATTCCAATTAAAGTTATTTAGAATCTAAAGTTTTTAATTATATATATTTGATTTGAAACTACTATGACTTTATTAGTTCTTGTTAACTGTGCCATTGTGCAGCGTAACTAGTGGAGTACTCGGCATTTTACACCCCCTTCTCATGGCAGTCACATTGGGAATTGGGGATGGAATATTCAACACATAGCTTAATGCTTTGCTTGGGATGCTCTTTAAGCATGATATGGTAGTGATTTATTTTGTTTGTTTTACTAAGCCTTTTTTAGTTTGATTTATACTCTTTTTCACGTAAGTGTTGACACGAGAAGTGCATGCCTTGAGTTGAGTGTATGAATAAGTGATGGACGTGTGTCCAAAGCGTGTCTAGATCTAAAAAATATAAAAAAATAATAAAATTAATGACACATTTGGACGTGCATCCGACACATTATCTTCTTAGAGGTGTTCGTGCTTGGGGGATCTAATTGAGAGGCAGGTGGGATGAAACTATGTATTTTTTTATTTATAAAAAAAATAAATAAATCAGTGGATGTAATTGTGAAAACGTATGTTTTATGGTTGAAGACAAGGTATATTGAGATTCTTGAGATGTAAATTCCATATATTGAAGGAAATTAGGAGAACTTTTTCCTTTAGGAAAGTTAAAGATATGGGTTCCACAAGTGTTCTCCTAATTGAACAATTAAACAAATAGGAGAAAATTGACTTTTGTGTGTTGTACTCTCCTTTATAATGTTAGTTATCTTAATGATTTTCATACTTATGTCTAATTTATTTCTCATTCAAGTATATTAAAGATATTTGGCCCTCATTTTTTCTTGGTCGTTTCTTTGTGCAAATGCACTTGCATTTAATTCTCAAATGTTACTTTTGGTGTAACGGCCTCAAAATAATAACAATAAACCCATCTAATAAGACTTATAAACTCACCACATTCTTTCATTCATTCGAGTTCAATTACATAAGTATTACATGTTAATCTCATAACAAAATGCCCTACGGGCTTACAGCTTTCCAAGTTAACACTTGGTTACAGCAAAGAGTTCTAACTCGTTTACACATTAAGCCCTTGGCTTGAAATTACATGTAATACATCAAAAGTAAAACGACGAAACTATGCCCGCCACTAGCCTCCCAGCTATGTCCTTGGAGGTGGCATGCTTCCTGCACCTGAAAATGATATTCCCATATAGGGTGAGCCACAGCCCAGTAGAAATACACTAAACCAACCATGGACAATGACTAAAACATTAGCAATTGATAGTTGGTCAACACTGATTCAATCACATAAATTACATATTTATGTCAACGACTTACAAGTCCCAATTACTTTTCATTTTCCCTTTTTCAACAGATAAGCATGCTAGCTCTATCATCATTTCCACAGATATGTATAAAAACTATATCTCACATTCAGATAAGCATAAAAGCTATATCCACATTCTCAACAGATATGTATATTAACAATATCCACAGATAAGCATACAAGCTGTATCCACACTTCACTTCACAAAGATAAGCATATGAGCTCTATCTTCACTTCTCTAGACAAGCATATGAGCTCTGTCTACGGAGTACATCCCCTATCTCCTCCAAATACCTATCCGGTTTAGAGGTCCATCCCCTATCTTCCCCTAAACCGCGGAGTACATCCCCTATCTCCTCCTCTACACATAACGTATATAAACACATTGGTTCTATATACAATCACACAATACAAACAATTAATGTATTCTAGCAACTGTCAAGTTCCATAACACATTCCATTGATTAGTTTCAGTTTGCCTAATCAACATACATTGTCTACAACAATCTCGACTATCCTCCACCGATAGCCCCAAGCAGTTATTTCTAAAACAGAAATCAAATGCGCAAATGGATATTCAATCAACATTTCATTTCCTCATTTCTCACCAATTAATTATCCCAATTAATTAAACAATGTAATTAGGCCATTTTCCATAATTACCATTTCAACCCTTAGGTCCCATTTTCATCAATGATTCAACAATCATTCCATTTTCTTCATGCCAAACATGCATCTAGGTTTATTATGAATGAAACCCCAACCTTTGTAAAATTACACAAAAGCCCCAAACTTTCTCAAAATTACCCAACCAAGCCCAACATCTCAAAATACCAAAATTTAAAGACAAAACCCATAGAGAGGAGTAGGTTATCCCTACCTCAAATTCGGAGTCCCAAAGGAGATGAAGACCAAAACCAAAATGCTCCAAACCTCAAAATTTTCAGATCAAAAGGAAGCTCTCGACGATCAACACAACTTTTGTGAAGACAAAAGGTGAGTAAACGATCCTTACTAGATCAAAACTAAGAGAGAAGGTAGAGTCTAGAGTGAGAAGCTCTGAAAATGGCTTTTTGGAAAAGTAAGAGAGAGAAGAGAAAGTGAAAAGTGATTTGAAAAGTCACAATTTCGGAACTTTAACCCAGGTCTACGCTCGAGCGTAAAACACCCCGCTCGAGCGGCCACTCACAGACGTACGCTCGAGCGGCCAACCTCCCGCTCGAGCGCAGAATGCACTCGCTCAGCACTTTTGCAGAACCAGACCTACGCTCGAGCTCCCAACCCTACGCTCGAGCTCACAACACTGCACAACAAGATACTGGATGGATGTATTCCCCGCTCGAGCGCCAACACCTCCGCTCGAGCGGACAGGCCAAAAATCTGGGCAACTAGTTTTGGTTTCTAAACTCAACCAACCTGAAACAAACCCGCTCAACACATCCTATAACTCAAATACAAAGTAAGAAAGGATGTAAACAAGATAATCAACAACTACCAACATCCACGGACACATGTCCGGATCACTATACAACAAGGGTAAACCCGGGATCGCTATAACCTCCCCCCCTTAAAGAATTTCGTCCCCGAAATTAAACACAAGTTTTCAAAAACAAGTTCTCCTCCATTTTAAACAATGTTACATTTTAACATTCAACAATTCGACCCATTACCGGTCATCCCATCCCTTTAACAAGAGACATATCACAATATGTAAACAACATATGTATTATTAACATGCACCAACATTATGCACTAACTTTCCAATGTTAACAATATATTCAACATATATAGTGTTACATTCAACTTCCATATGAGGCAAGTTCCAAACATACTTCCAATAACCAAAACATTTTCAATGTTTCACAACTTAAGACATATATAAAAGCTCTTAAGTTCAACAAAAAGTAAAATTTAAATACAAGATTACATAGCAGCAAACAAGTCCGGATATTTCTCACGGACTTCCAACTCACGTTCCCAAGTGGCTTCCTCCACTCCGTGATGTTTCCACAAGACTTTCACCAAAGGAATGGTCTTGCCACGCAGGACCTGATCCCGCCTATCCAAGACCCGAACCGGTCTCTCCTCATACGAGGCATCCTCATCTACCTCTAAATCGCTCCAATCCAACACATGTGATGGATCTGGCTCATACTTCCGAAGCATACTCACATGAAACACGTCATGTACTCCGGACAACTGCGGCGGTAAGGCTAACCGATAAGCAACCTCGCCAATCCTCTCAAGGATCTCAAAAGGACCAATAAACCGAGGGGATAATTTCCCACTCTTCCCAAACCTCATCAGGCCTCGCCTAGGTGATATCTTCAGAAAGACATGATCACCTACCTCAAACGCCAAAGGCCTCCTCCTACGATCGGCATAACTCTTTTGTCGACTCTGGGCTGTAACAAGCCTCCTACGGATAAGCTCAACTTTCTCCGTCGTCTCCCTAACCAACTCCGGACCCAACAAAGGTGCATCACCCACCTCGGCCCAACAAACTGGAGACCTACACGGTCGGCCATACAAGGCCTCAAACGGTGCCATACCGATGCTAGACTGAAAACTGTTGTTGTAGGCAAACTCTACCAATGGCAAGTGCCTCTCCCACGTCCCACTGAAGTCCAGGACACAACCCCGAAGCATATCCTCGAGGATCTGAATAGTACGCTCGGACTGCCCGTCAGTCTGAGGATGATAAGCCGTACTAAAGGTCAACTTAGTGCCCAAGGCACTCTGCAAACTCTGCCACAACCTGGCAGTAAAACGAGGATCTCTATCTGAGACAATCGTCACTGGGACCCCGTGCAATCTCACTACGTCCCGAATATACAAATCGGCAAGATGATCTACCGAATCTCTCACGCGCATAGGAATAAAGTGCGCCGACTTAGTCAACCGGTCTACAACCACCCAAATAGCATCACTACCCCGCTGAGTCCTCGGAAGACCTACAACGAAGTCCATAGTGACATGCTCCCACTTCCACTCGGCAATAGGCAAGGGTTGCAACAAACCCGCTGGCCTCTGATGCTCGGCCTTCACTTGCTGGCAAGTAAGGCACTTCGATACGAAAACAGCCACATCTCTTTTCATACCCCGCCACCAAAACTGGCGGCTCAAATCCTGATACATCTTCGTACCTCCCGGATGCACCGCAAGGCGCGAATGATGAAACTCTCGGAGTACTTCCTCTCGGCAAGACTCCGGTACAAACACACGGTCTCGGTATCTCACACTCAGGTCGGGATACACCGTCAAACCCTTCTCAACTTTCCCACTGGAGATCTTCTCTCGGAGGGATTCTACCTCAAAGTCACCTCTCTGTGCCTCTAACACTCTAACCACAAGTGTAGGCTGCGCAACAACAGAAAACAAGGCCGCAGCCTCAACAGATTCGCCCAGTAGCAAATCAAACTCGCCAAGTGCTCCCAACATCACCCATTCCCGGATGGCTATACAAGCTACATCACTAATGGTTTTCCTACTAAGGGCATCGGCCACAACATTGGCCTTTCCCGGATGATAATGCAACTCAAAATCATAATCCTCGATGAACTCCATCCATCTCCTCTGCCTCAGATTCAAGTCTCTCTGTGTAAACAGATACTTCAAACTCTTATGATCCGAGAATACCTCGAACCTCTCACCATAAAGGTAGTGCCTCCAGATTTTCAAGGCAAAGATCACAGCTGCTAACTCTAGGTCGTGTGTGGGGTAATTCTTCTCGTGTATTTTCAACTGACGTGAGCCATAAGCTACCACTTTTCCCTCCTGCATCAACACACAACCCAAACCCTCTCGTGAGGCATCACAATAAACCGCATAACCCAACCCTCTCTCCGGAATAATCAACACCGTGCGGCGGTCAATCTAACTTTCAGCTCTTGGAACGACTTTTCACAAGTCTCACTCCACACAAACTTGACTCCCTTCCGAGTCAGTCTAGTCAACGGTGACGCCAACCTGGAGAAATCTTTCACAAACCGACGGTAATACCCAGCTAATCCCAGAAAACTGCGGATCTCAAACACACTCTTAGGCTGTGCCCAATCTTGCACTGCCTCAACCTTGGATGTATCAACAGACACCCCTTCCCCGGATACCACGTGGCCTAAGAACTTGACTTCCCCCAGCCAGAACTCACACTTCCCAAACTTGGCATACAGCCTATGGGCTCTAAGTAACTCAAGCACCACTCTCAAGTGTGCCTCGTGCTCCTCCTCAGAAGGCGAATAGATAAGAATGTCGTCCACGAAGACGACCACAAATCGGTCTAAGAACTCCCGGAAAATCCGGTTCATCAAGTCCATAAAGACTGCCGGTGCATTGGTAAGCCCGAATGGCATTACCAAAAACTCATAATGGCCATACCGCGTACGGAATGCCGTCTTAGGAATATCTTCCTCCCTGACCCTCAACTGATGGTAACCCGATCTCAAATCTATCTTAGAGAAACAACGGGAACCCTTCAACTGGTCAAACAAATCATCTATACGGGGCATAGGGTACTTATTCTTAACCGTAGCCCGATTCAACTTCCGGTAGTCTATACACAATCTCAAGGCACCATCTTTCTTTTTAACAAAGAGTGCCGGTGCTCCCCACGGTGAAACACTAGGGCGAACAAAGCCCTTATCTAGCAATTCCTGGAGCTGAACTTTCAACTCAACCAACTCTGCTGGAGCAAAACGGTAAGGTGCCATAGAAATCGGCGCCGTACCAGGCACTAAATCAATAGAGAACTCTATCTCTCGGTGAGGTGGCAAACTAACAAGATCTTCGGGAAAAACATCCGAATACTCACAAACCACCCTCGGCAACAAAAGCTGGGTTTCACCACTCTCACCACTCTCAAAACTAGCAAGTAGACTACTAAGTTCACTCCGCCCTCGCGAATCATACCCCGGTGGCAAAACACTACCAACCCGGTCTCCCAAGAAATGGAACCACTCCCCGCTCAAGGTACATAACGTGACCCTCTGGCGGTAGCAATCAATAACAGCCCGGTATGACGATAACCAGTCCATACCCAAAATAACATCAAAACCCTTCATGGGCATGACAACAAACGGAAAAGGAAGCCTATAATCGGCGACCTCTATATCACATCCTCTAACACCCTGTTTCAGAATCAACTCACCGCCCAAAGGCGATACCACACAAATAGGAGATGCTAACTGTGCTAACTCCAATTCCAAAACAGATGCAAATGCAGCAGATACAAAAGAATGAGATGCACCCGTGTCTATCAACACATTAGCAACTGAGTTGCAAAACAGAAAAGTACCTCTCACTACTGATGGAGCCGGTACTAAGTCCTGCGCGGTAACAGCATACACGCGCCCCGTAGGCCCCTGGTCTACCTGCTCACCTCTCGGAGCAAAAGATTGCTGCACAGACTGGGATGACGAAACTCCCGGATTGGCCCTCGAGGCCTGCACAGACTGAGCTGGCTGAAAACCCTGCGTTTGCCTAGAACCAGACGCTCCCGAAGTGGCACTCAACTGTGGGCAAAACCTCTTCATGTGCCCAGGTTGTCCACACTGATAACAAATCAAGAGCTGCCCCCTGCCCAAACTCTGACTCGGCGGTCTAGCTGAAGGAGAAGCAGCTTTCTGACCCCCACCCTTCTGCGGGCAAACAGAAACCTTGTGACCCAGCTGGCCACACTTGTAACAAGTGAATTCTCCCTGACTGCCTCTCCCCGAGCCTACACTAGGCACTGGAAAGGTCGATCTAGAGACTGCACCCTGAGACTGCTGAGGGTTAGAACCCCTCTGCCTCCTGCCATCACTCTGACTATCCTGGCTCCTCTTGGAGCCTCTCTGACCCTCATCCTCCTCCTGCATCATAAGCTCCATATGAGCTGCAGCGTCCACTAAGTGTCTATACTCTCGAATATAAGACCCACCAATTCTCAACTTGAGGCCCCGCCTCAACTTCCGCTCAAACTCATAGCAACGGCGTTCCTCAGACGCCACCAATTCAGGTGCAAACCTAGACAGACTGGTAAAAGTAGCCTCAAACTCGGCCACTGACAAGCCCTGCTGATTAAGCCGGCTAAACTGATCCCTCAGCTTTTCCCTAGCTACTGCTGATAAAAACCTCTCCTGAAAAGCATTCACAAACGCCTCCCAAGTACCACCAACACGAGCTTTCTCGTACTTCCACCATTGACCCGCATCTCCCTTCAGTTGGAAGGATGCCAAGGTCACTTTCAGTGCTCCGTCCTCGATGCCAAGCATCTCAAACGTCTTCGTTGTCTGTTCGAGCCATTCATCTGCCTTAAGCGGCTCTTTAGGATCCCCGATAAACTCGTCCGGATTACACCGGAAGAACTCCCTCTTCAAGAAGGAAGGCCCTGCCTCAGCTGCCTGATTCCCAGCTCTAAGAATACCCAGAGCTCCCGCTATCTCTCTGGCCAAGGCACCCATAGCCTGATGACCTACTGGCTCGGCCACATTGGCCTGCCCAACTCCCTCCTGCACTGCCGGAATCTCACCCTGTAACGGTACTTCCTGCCTCGCAGGTCTACCACGCCTAGCACCTCTTCCTCGTCCTGACATCCTAATAAAGGCAACACAGAACATTAGCACATTCATAAATGTGCCGAAACTATACACTCACGTCCTAATACATGGACAACTGTAATTCACTCCACATAAGCACATAAACACATAAGCACTTACGAACTTCATTTCCGGATAATGATAGTCCCGAGACGTTACTAGAGTTCCGGTTAGAAACAGCATTGATCAAGTGCTTTTCCAACAAGACTCCCAGAAACTCAAGGATCCAATCAACATCCTAGAAATTAAATCCCATACCCACATAGTCACATAAGCATGTTATCAAATAAACACATAGCATATGGTACTACATCTACGTCTCTATCAAGCGAGACAAACCCATTGTGATCCTAATCACTTCCCACGTACCCAAAGTATTCGAACCCGGTAGGCTCTGATACCAAGTTGTAACGGCCTCAAAATAATAACAATAAACCCATCTAATAAGACTTATAAACTCACCACATTCTTTCATTCATTCGAGTTCAATTACATAAGTATTACATGTTAATCTCATAACAAAATGCCCTACGGGCTTACAGCTTTCCAAGTTAACACTTGGTTACAGCAAAGAGTTCTAACTCGTTTACACATTAAGCCCTTGGCTTGAAATTACATGTAATACATCAAAAGTAAAACGACGAAACTATGCCCGCCACTAGCCTCCCAGCTATGTCCTTGGAGGTGGCATGCTTCCTGCACCTGAAAATGATATTCCCATATAGGGTGAGCCACAGCCCAGTAGAAATACACTAAACCAACCATGGACAATGACTAAAACATTAGCAATTGATAGTTGGTCAACACTGATTCAATCACATAAATTACATATTTATGTCAACGACTTACAAGTCCCAATTACTTTTCATTTTCCCTTTTTCAACAGATAAGCATGCTAGCTCTATCATCATTTCCACAGATATGTATAAAAACTATATCTCACATTCAGATAAGCATAAAAGCTATATCCACATTCTCAACAGATATGTATATTAACAATATCCACAGATAAGCATACAAGCTGTATCCACACTTCACTTCACAAAGATAAGCATATGAGCTCTATCTTCACTTCTCTAGACAAGCATATGAGCTCTGTCTACGGAGTACATCCCCTATCTCCTCCAAATACCTATCCGGTTTAGAGGTCCATCCCCTATCTTCCCCTAAACCGCGGAGTACATCCCCTATCTCCTCCTCTACACATAACGTATATAAACACATTGGTTCTATATACAATCACACAATACAAACAATTAATGTATTCTAGCAACTGTCAAGTTCCATAACACATTCCATTGATTAGTTTCAGTTTGCCTAATCAACATACATTGTCTACAACAATCTCGACTATCCTCCACCGATAGCCCCAAGCAGTTATTTCTAAAACAGAAATCAAATGCGCAAATGGATATTCAATCAACATTTCATTTCCTCATTTCTCACCAATTAATTATCCCAATTAATTAAACAATGTAATTAGGCCATTTTCCATAATTACCATTTCAACCCTTAGGTCCCATTTTCATCAATGATTCAACAATCATTCCATTTTCTTCATGCCAAACATGCATCTAGGTTTATTATGAATGAAACCCCAACCTTTGTAAAATTACACAAAAGCCCCAAACTTTCTCAAAATTACCCAACCAAGCCCAACATCTCAAAATACCAAAATTTAAAGACAAAACCCATAGAGAGGAGTAGGTTATCCCTACCTCAAATTCGGAGTCCCAAAGGAGATGAAGACCAAAACCAAAATGCTCCAAACCTCAAAATTTTCAGATCAAAAGGAAGCTCTCGACGATCAACACAACTTTTGTGAAGACAAAAGGTGAGTAAACGATCCTTACTAGATCAAAACTAAGAGAGAAGGTAGAGTCTAGAGTGAGAAGCTCTGAAAATGGCTTTTTGGAAAAGTAAGAGAGAGAAGAGAAAGTGAAAAGTGATTTGAAAAGTCACAATTTCGGAACTTTAACCCAGGTCTACGCTCGAGCGTAAAACACCCCGCTCGAGCGGCCACTCACAGACGTACGCTCGAGCGGCCAACCTCCCGCTCGAGCGCAGAATGCACTCGCTCAGCACTTTTGCAGAACCAGACCTACGCTCGAGCTCCCAACCCTACGCTCGAGCTCACAACACTGCACAACAAGATACTGGATGGATGTATTCCCCGCTCGAGCGCCAACACCTCCGCTCGAGCGGACAGGCCAAAAATCTGGGCAACTAGTTTTGGTTTCTAAACTCAACCAACCTGAAACAAACCCGCTCAACACATCCTATAACTCAAATACAAAGTAAGAAAGGATGTAAACAAGATAATCAACAACTACCAACATCCACGGACACATGTCCGGATCACTATACAACAAGGGTAAACCCGGGATCGCTATATTTGGGGTGTACAGGAAGGAGCATTTGCACAACTCAAGGTTTGGCAGTGTGTTTCGATCGCAGTTGTGTTTTTTGTGAGCCCTTACATTTCTTTGCATGCTGTGTTAGTGGTTATGCTTGTTGCAGTCTGCATCTCTGTTGGCGGGTTTCTATTCCTCACTCTTATGGTCGAGAAAGCATTCTCTTGTGCTGATTGATTTTTTGCAACCGGATACGTAATAAATATTTATGGCCAAAACATGTATTATTCACGTCTTACACATTGATTGCCTCAGAAAGTTGTATCTTCCTGTGAAATCTATTAAATAAGAAAATATGTTCACCTGTTAATGTTTCTTCAAAAGAAAAGTATTGAAAGGCTAATTTGAATGTAATTATCATTATTGTTCTTCTATTTGAGAATAGAGTCTATGAGAAAGTTGGCAATTAGTGCAAGTAGTATTTTGTGGAATATAGACATCTTTTGTGTGCTAGGCCTGCCTAAATTGGAACCTAGATTACCTCTTTTAGATTTTTATTGATTTATGAAAAAGATTGTTTTTGCTTACATGAACAACTGCATAAATTAAAGGGTAAATTACATTTTGCCCCCTTAAAGTTTCACCCATTTTCCACTTTGGCCTTTTAAGTTTAATTTTTCTCACTTTGGCTCTTCATGTTTGTAATATTTCTCACTTTGACCTTTTAAGTTTAATTTTTTCCACTTTGACTTTTTATGTTTGCAATCAATTTTACTTTGGCTCTTTATATTTGCAATCCTTTTCACTTTATTCCTATACCAACTTCCATCTAAAAAATTAACAGAATTTGCCACATCACTAATACATCAACTCCCTGTGTGATGTAAAAAATTCACTAAAGAAGTAAAAAATAAAAAATAAAAAACAAAAAAATTTGAATTTTTTTTTAGTCTTTAGTGAATTTTATTTTTTAAATTTATTCATAAACATTATTACATTATAGACGCATTTAGATTAGATGCAGTTAAAAAAATTAAAATGAATTTAACTAAATTTATTCATAAACATTATTACATTATGTATTGAGAGTAGATGAAGTTAAAAAAATTAAAACAAATTTAACTAAAAAAAGAAAAAATTTTACTGACTCAAATCCCTGTATTGTTAGTTCTGAAATGAAAAATTTACTATCATTTTTTTTTCGTCTTTAGAGATTTTTTTTTAGAAGTTAAATTTGTTTTTATTTTTTTAGTTGTATCTAATCTTGATTCATTTATAATGTAATAATGTTTATGAATAAATTTGAAAAAAAAGTTCACGAAAGATTAAAAAAAATTCAATTTTTTTATTTTTTATTTTTTGCATCTTTAGTAAATTTTTTACATCATATATGGAGCTGATGTGATTAATTTTGTTACTTTTTTTGGGTGAAAGGTAGTTTAGGAGTAAAATAGGAAGGATTACAAATATGAAGGGCTAAAGTGGGAATGATTACAAATATGAAGGGTTAAAATGAGAAAAATCGAACTTAAAGGGCCAAAGTGGGAAGGATTGTAAACATAAAGGGTTAAAGTGAAAAAAAATCAAACTTAAATGGTCAAAATGAGAAATGGGTAAAACTTTAAGGAGGCAAATAGTCAAGAATTACAAAAATATGTTAGGTTGGTTCATATCTTGTCTTTAAGACCATTTTCAATGGATCATCAAATTTAAATTTGATGAAAAAAACTCACTTTTTGTTGTTCCAACCCTTCACCAAAATTTTCATAAAATTCAGGATTTCTCAAATCTTTCATTAAATTGAAGATAGATGTGCCTTTCATCAAATCACTGTTCATATCTGTTAGATTTTTACCACCGGATGTCTCCTCAGATGACCACCTCAAGATAAAAATTTGTGAAAAAATTACACTGGCCGGTCGATAGCTAGACATCTGCCTGGTCGTTCGCCAGGTCGATCGGTGTTTCGATGAAGTCTTAAACATTTCCGTTGGAGCACTTGATATCAAATTGAACTTTTATTCAAATTTGATGAAAAATAGATGAACCGTTGGAAATGTTCTAGCTACTTAACAAATGTGAACTAACATTATTTCATTCGTAAAATTTTTTGTTACATTATTAGTTGCGAGTATCATGTGAATAACTTTTTATATAAATATACTCTTTTCATGCAAAATTTTTCACAAAAATAATATGATAATGTCATTTTTATAAATAAATTTAAATTTATGAATTATACCTGTTTTGTTTTAAAATGAAACATCTATATATCAAACCACATTATAATAAACTTTTTATTCATAAATCATTATTTCTTATACCATATATCAAACCACATTATAATAAACACACACACACACACACACACACACACAAAATTTAAAAACTCTTTAGTGTATTTTTTTTTTACCAAATGTAACACTCTAATCAATGTAACACATAAAAACTCCTTATTGTATTTTTTCAAATGTAACACTCTAATACAACACTCCAATGTAACACTAAAAAACCACACTAACAGAAATGTAGATTTCCATGTTCAACACCAACACTTCAGCCACCAATTCCTTCAAAAAGAATCTTCTACACCTCACATTTCAATTCTCATTCCAAAGATGAATCGGAAAATTAGAAAAATAAATCATAAAAAGGCATTTACTTAATCTCAAATGATATCAAATCAAATGAATACAATTTTTCAAAACAAAAATGACTAATTGGTTCATAAGAAAACTCTTAGAATTAAATGGGTCAATATTCCCCCGTATGAGATTTGTGAGTAAATTTTTCTTTATTTTTAAAATCTCAAAAGAAATAATTTAATTTATCAATATAAAAAAAGTAATTAATTAGATCTCAAACCATGATAAAAGCCAATCACCTCCACCTCACAAAATGCCTCTTCACTAACACAAAAATTCCTCCATTGATGATGTTCACCGTAATTTTTTGGTATTATACTAATGACCTCAACTATTCTCTTTCAAAACTCAACACTGTATCAAAAGTCCATTAGGGTTCAACACGGCCTATCCATGGGGTCCACTCCACCTAACTTTTAAGATTTGAAGCCAATTATTCATGTTAAAATTAATCTAGAGGACATGGCTAATGTTGGGTAATTCTAGTGACACTATGCGGAAATCTTTCGATCGAATTTTAAGCTTGTTTGTGACATATGGTTGAATTTCACAAGAGTTAGGTGGTGAGTCCCTTCCTTTAAGTTGGGTTAAATCAGGCTGGCAACTAGTTACCATGGGACTTGAGTCCACCGATGCAGTGATGACACATTAGAGTATCCTTTTTTTTTTTTTTTTTTTTTACATTTACAATATAAAAAAAACATGGCTAATCATATAATTAAATTCTATTTGTAAGTATCCAGTACAGATACAACATGTTTGTCAAATTATCTATGCTTTATAGTCTCAAAATAAATCAAAATGAGAATTTTTATTTTTTTTTAATTATTTTTTTGCAAAGTATATATTATTTACGATTTAATTTTTTTATTATTGAGATAAAAAATTATTTATTAAATATTTAAATTTAATTTGTTTATATTTGGGAAGCAAATTGATTTTTAAGGTATAGTTTAGGGGGTAAGATGAAATTCCAAATGAACTTTGGTGTCACGTCAGCATATTCCGTCCAATTGTAGACATAATGTGATGACAGGGGTTATGTAACACCCTCAAAATAAACCCATAAATCATGCATTCATTACATCCATAAACTTAATAGAGTAAAACATAATGCCATTCATCAGAATATTCTTACAAAAGATATTACATGTTGACAACAAAAGTAAATGCCCTGTAAGCTTACAACTTTCCAAGTCAACACTTGGGTTCAACAAAAAATAGAGTTTTAACTCTTTACACAAAATAAGCCCATGGCGTGATATACATGTAATATACAAAAGAGACAACAAAAAGAGTTATCAGCCTCAAACCTCCCGAGCTACTTCCTTGGATGTGGCATATCACCTGAACCTGAAAATGATGTCTTATATAGGGTGAGCCAACGCCCAGTAGAGATATGCTAAACATAATATGAGCAATAACTAAAACATTAGCATTTGATAAATGTTTAACCAATATAAGCCAACATACAGCACAACCCAATTTCATAACAGGTATGTCCATGTTTCATTCCATTTTTCCTTTACTTAACAATTTCAATTTATATACATGGCTCAGAACCTGGCCAAACAATTCCCATGAGACTACGACTCACGTTAAAAAACCTTTCCAATATCAACAATTTAAATGAGAGTATAACTCATAATAAAACACTTCCATAATTCACAATTCACATGAGATAACAACTCATATTAAACACTTCCATATTTCACAAATGATACACAGATTTGCTGTATCAATGGAGTCCATCCCCTATCTCCTTCCAAATAATATCCGGTTTAGGAGTCCATCCCCTATCTCCTCCCAAACCGTGGAGTACATCCCCTATCTCCTTCCAAATAATATCCAGTTTAGGAATCCATCCCCTATCTCCTCCCAAACCATAGAGTACATCCCCTATCTCCTCCCACACAATACAATGTCTATAAACAATTATCATATACACGATCAATCAATACACACATTCGATGTATTATTCCAACCGTCATATTCAATGATATATTCAATCGATTAGTTTTAATTCACCTAATCATCATGTAATGTCTACAACATTCAAGACTATCCTCCACCAATAACCCAAAGCAATTATTTCTAAACAGATAATAAATGCATCAACAGATAGGTTATCAACAATTTCAAAAGTGAGCGATTTATAAATCCAACTCCACCATTCAACCTTATTTTAAGCCAATTTCATCATTTCCAACTCAATTTCATATTTCCATAACTTTCCAAATTAATTATACAAATTAATTCATAACATTAAATTAGGGCTTTTCTCCCTCTTTTCTCAACATTGACCCAAAGGCTCAAATACCAACAATAAACAACAATAACCCCATTTGAGACCCAAAATACACATGTATTGGCCCAAAGAACAAAACCCCTTTTTATACATTTTGAAACCCTAACACCCAAAAGTATCCAACTTCAACATCAAATCAAAATGACCAAAAGTTTATGTCAAAGATCATAAAAATGAGTAGTTATCCCTACCTCAAAAGATGAGACCAAATGGAGAAGATGAAGAATTTCGAAATGCTCCAAAACCCAAGATTTTCAGATGGAAATGTAGCCCAAGCCAAGCTCTACACTTTTTACAAAGACACTAAGGTAGAAGATCACTCAAACTAGATCAAACCCTAGAGAGAAGTTGAAGTTTAGAGTGAGGACCTCTCCAATGGAGGTTTTGAAAAGTTAGAGAGAGAAAAGGTACCGAAAAAGTGATCCAAAAAGTCGAAATTCGGACTAATATATAAACAGGTCCGCTCGAGCGTGGGATTCCCTGCTCGAGCGTCAGATACGGACTTATGCTCGAGCGTCAAAAGCGCTGCTCGAGCGCCGAAAGCACACTTCCAGAAGTTTTGCAGACGATGGTCCCCGCTCGAGCGTGAAAGTGGACGCTCGGGCATCCGATGACCTGCAGAACAAAATGCTGAGAGATGAATAATCACGCTCGAGCGTCAAAACGCCCGCTCGAGCGGAGAAGCAACAACAAAAGGCCCGCTCGAGCGTCAAAAGCCCCGCTCGAGCGTGAGGGCCAAAATCTGGACATCAACCTTTGGTTTTTAAACACAACCAACCTATTTCCAACCTGCCCAACACAACCCTAAACTCAAATATAAAGAGTAAAGGATAGAAATGAGAATATGACCATAACACATCCACGGAACCGAGTCCGGAATACAATTAAACAGAAAAAGGGAAAACCGGGATCGCTATAACCTCCCCCCCTTAAGGAATTTCGTCCCCGAAATTAGATACAGGTTTCAAAAATATGATTTCTCAATTCTCAATAATATTACAATTCATTACTCAACAACTTGACCCATTACCGGTCATCCCATCTGTTTTCTAGAGGCGAATTACAACATATGCTACAACATGCATTATCAATATGCATTCCTTGAATCTCAACAAATTCCAATACCATGTTCCACAATTCTATAACATATTCAATGCCAACAATATATTTGCATTTTCGAACATAATTAACATATGCAATGTTAAAGTAAACTTCCATTTTTTTCAAGGCATATTCAACAATTTCCATAAACCAAAACATATACAATGTTTTACAACTTAAGACATATTCAATGCTCTTAAAGTTCATCAATACAACAAAATTCCCAATACATGATTACATATTAATGAACAAGTCCGGATATTTCTCACGGACCTCCAACTCACGTTTCCAAGTGGCTTCCTCCACTTCGTGATGTTTCTACAAAACCTTCACCAAAGGTATCGTCTTGCCTCGCAAGACTTGTTCCCGCCTATCCAAGACCCGTACCGGTCTCTCCTCATACGAGGAATCCTCATCTACCTCTAAGTCGGTCCAATCCAATACATGCGATGGATCCGGCTCGTACTTCTGAAGCATACTAACATGAAACATGTCATGTACTCCGAACAACTGCGGCGGTAAAGCTAAACGGTATGCAACCTCCCCAATCCCCTCAAGGATCTCAAATGGACCAATAAAACGAGGGGACAACTTCCCACTCTTCCCAAACCTCATCAAATCCCGCCTAGGTGATATTTTCAGAAAGACATGATCACCCACCTCAAATGCCAAAGGCCTCCTCCTACGGTCGGCATAACTCTTTTGGCGACTCTGGGCTGTAACAAGCCTCCTACGGATAAGCTCAACTTTCTCCATCGTTTCCCGAACCAACTCCGGGCCCAACAAAGGTGCATCACCCACCTCGGCCCAACACACCGGAGACCTCCAAGGTCGGCCATACAAGGCCTCAAACGGTGCCATACCGATACTCGACTAGAAACTGTTGTTGTAGGCAAATTCCACCAAGGGCAAGTGCCTCTCCCACGACCCACTAAAGTCAAGGTCATAACCTCGAAGATATCCTCAAGGATTTGTATAGTATGCTCGGACTGTCTGTCAGTCTGAGGATGATAAGCCGTGCTAAAGGTCAACCTAGTGCCCAAGGCACTCTGCAAACTCTGCCACAACCTAGCAGTAAAATGCGGATCTCTATCTGAGACGATCGATACTGGAACCCGTGCAACCTCACTATGTCCTGAACATACAAGTCGGTAAGATGATCTACCGAATCTCTCACGCGCATAGGGATAAAGTGTGCCGACTTAGTCAACCGGTCTACAACCACCCAAATGGCATCACTACCCCGCTGAGTCCTCTGAAGACCTATAACGAAGTTTATAGTGACATGCTCCCACTTCCACTCAGCAATAGGCAAGGGTTGCAATAAACCCGCTGGCCTCTGATGTTCGGCCTTCACTTGCTGACAAGTTAGGCACTTAGACACAAAAACTGCCACATCTTTCTTCATACCCCGCCACCAAAACTGGCGACCCAGATCACGATACATCTTAGTGCCTCCTGGATGCACCGCAAGGCGTGAATGGTGAAACTCTTGGAGTACCTCCTCTCGGCAAGACTCCGGCACAAACAAACGGTCTCGGTATCTCACACTCAGGTCGGGATACACAGCCAAACCCTTCTCAGCCTTCCCACTGGAGATCTTTTCTCGGAGGGATTCTAACTCAAGGTCACCTCTTTGTGCCTCTAACACTCGATTCACAAGTGTAGGCTGCGCAACTATAGAAAACAAAGCGGCAGACTCAACAGATTCACCCAGAAGCAAATCAAACTCGCCAAGTGCACCCAACATTTCCCACTCCCGGATGGCTATACAAGCTACATCACTAATGGATTTCCTACTAAGGGCATCGGCCACAACATTGGCCTTTCCCGGGTGATAGTGCAACTCGAAATCACAATCCTCAATGAACTCTATCCATCTTCTCTGCCTCAAATTCAAGTCTCTCTGTGTAAACAGATACGTCAAACTCTTATGATCCGAGAACACCTCGAACCTCTCGCCATAAAGGTAGTGCCTTCAAATCTTCAAGGCAAAAATCACAGATGCTAACTCTAGGTCATGGGTAGGGTAATTTCTCTCGTGTATTTTCAACTGACGTGAGCCATAGGCTACCACTTTCCCTTCTTGCATCAACACACAACCCAAACCCTCTCGTGAGGCATCACAATAAATCGCATAACCCAAACCTCTCTCCGAAATAATCAAAACCGGAGAGGTGGTAAGTCTAACTTTCAGCTCTTGGAACAACTTTTCACAAGTCTCACTCTATACAAATTTGACCCCTTTTCGCGTCAATCTAGTCAACGGTGAAGCTAGCCTGGAGAAGTCCTTCACAAACCGGCGGTAATACCCAGCCAATCCCAGAAAACTACGAATCTCAAAAACACTCTTAGGCTGTGCCTAATCTTGCACTGCCTCAATCTTGGATGTATCAACAGACACCCCTTCCCCGGAAACTACATGGCCTAAGAACTTGACCTCTCTTAGCCAGAACTCACACTTCCCAAATTTGGCATACAGCCTATGGGCTCTAAGCAACTCAAGCACCACTCTCAAGTGTTCCTCGTGCTCCTCCTTCGAAGGTGAATAAATCAGATGTCGTCCACAAAAATGACCACAAAACGATCTAAGAATTCCCAGAATATCCTGTTCATTAAGCCCATAAACACTGCTGGTGCATTGGTGAGCCCAAATGGCATCACCAGAAACTCATAGTGGCCATACCGCATACGGAATGCCGTCTTCGAAATATCCTCCTTTCTGACCCTCAACTGGTGGTAAATCAATCTCAAATCTATTTTAGAGAAACAACGGGACCTTTTTCAACTGGTCAAACAGATCATCTATACGGGGCATAGCTTATTCTTAACCGTAGCCCGATTCAATTTCCGGTAATCGATACAAAGTCTCAAGGCACCATCTTTTTTTTAGCAAAGAGGGCCGGTGCTCCCCACGGCAAAGTACTAGGGCGAATAAAGCTCTTATCTAGCAATTCCTGGAGCTGAATTTTCAACTCACTCAACTCGGTTGGGGCAAAATGATAAGGTGCCATGGAAATCAACGCCGTGCCGGGCACTAAATCAATAGAAAAATCCACCTCTTTATGTGGTGGCAAACTAACAAGATCCTCGGGAAAGACGTCCTAGTACTCACAAACCACTCTCGGCAATACAGTCTGGGTCTCATCACACTCACTACTCATACAGCTAGCGAGAAGACAACTAAGCTCACTCCGCCCTTGCGGATCATACACCGGCGGCAACACACTACTAACCCGATCCCCCAAGAAATTGAAACAATCCTCGCTCAAGGTACATACAGTGACCCTCTGGCGGTAGCAATCAATAACAGCCCGGTATGATGATAGCCAGTCTATACCCAAAATCACATCAAAACCCGACATAGCCATTACTACAAAAGAAAATGGAAGCCGACGGTCGGCGACCTCTATATCACAGCCCCGACACCCTTGTTTCAAAATCAACTCACCCTCAACAGGTGACACAACACAAATAGGAGATGCTAACTACGCCAACTCCAAACCCAAAACAGATGAAAATGCAGCAGATATAAAGGAATGGGATGCACCCATATCAATAAACACATTGGCAACCGAGTTGCAAAACAAAAAGGTACCTCTCACAACAAATGGAGCCGGTACAAGATCCTACGCGGTAACAGCATACACGCACCCTGAAGGTCTCTGGCCTACCTACTCACCTCTCGGAGCAAAAGACTGCAGCATAGACTGAGACGATGAAGCCCCCTGATTGGCCCTCGAGGCCTGAACTAATTGTGCGGGCTAAAAACTCTGCGTCTGCCTCGAACCAGACGTACCTGGTGTGCCACTCAATTGCAGGCAATACCTCTTCAGGTGCCCCGCCTAACCACACTGGTAACAAGAGAGCTGCTGGCCTCTGCCCTGACTCTGGCTCTGAGGTCGAGCCGAAGATGAAGCTGCTCTCTGACCTCCTTCCCTCTGCGGGCAAGCTGGAGACTTGTGGCCCAACTGACCACATTTGTAACAAGTAACGTCTCCCTGACTGCCTCTCCCAGAGCCTGCACTTGGCATTGGAAAGGTCGATCTAGCAAATGCACCCTAGGACTGCTGATGGTTAGAACCTCTCTGCCTCCTACCATCCCCCTGACCATCCTGACTCCTCTTGGAGCCCTTCTGCCTCTCCTCCTCCTCTTGTATGATAATCTCCATATGGGCCACAGCATCCACTAGACGCCCATACTCCCAAACCATGGACCCCGCAACTCTAGTCTTGAGTCCATGTCTCAACTTCCTCTCAAATTCCAAACAACGGCGTTCCTCAGACGCCACAAGCTTAGGTGCAAAACTGGATAAACTGGTAAATGCGGCCTCAAACTTGGCCACTGGCATACTTAGCTGCTTGAGTTGACAGAACTGGTCCCTCAACTTCTCCCTAACAACTGGAGATAAAAACTTCTCCTGGAAAGCATCTACAAAGGCCTCTCATATACCACCAACACAACCCCTCATGAACTTCCACCACTGACCCACATCTCCCTTCAACTGGAAAGACGCCAAGGTCACCTTCAAAGCCCCGTCTTCGATGCCAAGCATCTCAAACGTCTTTGTCATCTGCTCGAGCCACTCATCAGCCTTCAATGGCTTTTTAGGATTCCCAACAAACTCATCCGGATTAGACCGAAAGAACTCCCACTTCAGAAAAGAAGGCCCTGCTTCAGCAACATGGGCTTGAACCTGATTCTCAGCCCTGAGAATGTCCATGGATTCCTTCAAAGCTCCTGCCATCTCGCGAGCTAAGGCGCCTATGGCCTGCTGACCTACTGGCTCAGCCACATTGGCCTGACCAACACCCTCCTACTGCGCCGGAATCTCATCCAGTATAGGCATCTCCTGCCTACCACGCCTACCACGTCTACCACCATGTCCTCGTCCTGACATCCTAATAAAGGTAACGAAGAACATTAGCACATTCATAAATGTAACGAAGCTAATTCACTCGCATCCTGATACATGGACAACTGAAATGCATTCCACGTAAGCACATAATCACATAAGCACTTACGAATTTCATTTCCGGATAATGATAGTCCCAAGGCGTTACTCGAGTTCCGGTTAGAAACAGCATTGATCAAGTGCCTTTCCAACAAGACTCACAGAAACCCAAGGATCCAATCAACATCCTAGAAATTAAATCCCATACCCAAGTAGTCACATAAACATGTTATCACATAAGCACATAACATTACATCTAAGTCTCTAACAAGCGAGACAAACCCATTATGGTACTAACCGGTTCCTACGTACCCAAAGTATTCAAACCTGATACGCTCTGATACCAAGTTGTAACGCCCTCAAAATAAACCCATAAATCATGCATTCATTACATCCATAAACTTAAGAGAGTAAAACATAATGCCATTCATCAGAGTATTCTTACAAAAGATATTACATGTTGCCAACAAAAGTAAATGCCCTATAGGCTAACAACTTTCCAAGTCAACACTTGGGTTCAACAAAAAATAGAGTTCTAACTCTTTACACAAAATAAGCCCATGGCTTGATATATATGTAATATACAAAAGAGACAACAAAAAGAGTTATCAGCCTCAAGCCTCCCAAGCTACTTCCTTAGAGGTGGCATATCACCTGAACTTAAAAATGATGTCCCATATAGAGTGAGCCAATGCCCAGTAGAGATATGCTAAACATAATATGCGCAATAACTAAAACATTAGCATTTAATAAATGTTTAACCAATATAAGCCAACATGCAGCACAACCCAATTTCATAACAGGTATGTCCATGTTTCATTCCATTTTTCCTTTACTTAACAATTTCAATTTATAAACATGGCTCAGAACCTGGCCAAACAATTCCCATGAGGCTACGGCTCACGTTAAAAAACCTTTCCAATATCAACAATTTAAATGAGAGTATAACTCATAATAAAACACTTCAATAATTCACAATTCACATGAGATAACAACTCATATTAAACACTTCCATATTTCACAAATGATACACAGATTTGCTGTATCAATGGAGTCTATCCCCTATCTCCTCCCAAACCGTGGAGTACATCCCCTATCTCCTCCCACACAATACAATGTATATAAACAATTATCATATACACGATCAATCAACACACACATTCGATGTATTATTCCAACCGTCATATTCAATGACATATTCAATTGATTAGTTTTAATTCACCTAATCATCATGCAATGTCTATAACATTCAAGACTATCCTCCACCAACAGCCCAAAGCAATTATTTCTAAACAGATAATAAATGCATCAACAGATAGGTTATCAACAATTTCAAAAGTGAGCGATTTATAAATCCAACTCCATCATTCAACCTTATTTTAAGCCAATTTTATCATTTCCAACTCAATTTCATATTTCCATAACTTTCCAAATTAATTATACAAATTAATTCATAACATTAAATTAGGGCTTTTCTCTCTCTTTTCTCAACATTGACCCAAAGGCTCAAATACCAACAATAAACAACAATAACCCCATTTGAGACCCAAAATACACATGTATTGGCCCAAAGAACAAAACCCCTCTTTATACATTTTGAAACCCTAACACCCAAAAGTACCCAACTTCAACATTAAATCAAAATGACCAAAAGTTTATGTCAAAGATCATAAAAATGAGTAGTTATCCCTACCTCAAAAGATGAGACCAAATGGAGAAGATGAAGAATTTCGAAATACTCCAAACCCAAGATTTTCGGATGGAAATGTAGCCCAAGCCAAGCTCTACACTTTTTACAAAAACACTAAGGTAGAAGATCACTCAAACTAGATCAAACCCTAGAGAGAAGTTGAAGTTTAGAGTGAGGACCTCTCCAATGGAGGTTTTGAAAAGTTAGAGAGAGAAAAGGTACCGAAAAAGTGATCCAAAAAGTCAAAATTCGGACTTATATACAAATAGGTCCGCTCGAGTGTGGGATTCCCCGCTCGAGCGTCAGACACGGACTTACGCTCGAGCGTCAAAAGCGCCGCTCGAGCACCGGATGCACACTTCCAGAAGTTTTGCAGACGATGCTCCCCGCACGAGCGTGAAAGTAGACGCTCGAGCGTCCGATGACCTGTAGAACAAAATGCTGAGAGATGAATAATCACGCTCGAGTGTCAAAACGCTCGCTCGAGCGGAGAAGTAACAACAAAAGGCCCGCTCGAGCGTCAAAAGCCCTACTCGAGCGTGAGGGCCAAAATCTGGGCATCAACCTTTGGTTTTTAAACACAACCAACCTGTTTCCAACCTGCCCAACACAACCCAAGACTCAAATATAAAGAGTAAAGGATAGAAATGAGAATATGACCATAACACATCTACGGAATCGAGTTCGGAATACAATTAAACAGGAAAAGGGAAAACTGAGATTGCTATAGGTTAAATTGATCAATTTATTGAAAGTTCATGTACTAAATTGAAATAAATCGAAGTATGGGAGTCAAATTGAAAAACATGTGATAGTTTGAGAGCAAAATGATATTTTCTCTATAATGTATCTTGTAGTTTGCCTATTGTGGATCAATCTTAATAATTTGAATTATTTATCTTATAGGGCCTGTTGAGTAGATAATTTATACAAAAAATTAAGTTAATCGAATATTGTTTGCCACATGATTGGAACAAAAAAAAAATTGAAAAAATGTATGGCATGCATCATTTCAGGAATTGGCAGTTTATTTATTATTATTTTTTTAAATGTGATTCGATCGTGTGGATATTGATATCTGATTAACGTGATTTTTGGTATAGATGATTTACTTGAAGGGTCCTACAAGATGAACGATTTGAATTATCGAAATAAACTCACAGTAGACAAATTTCTCCGTGCACGCTATGCCCTTTCAAAATAATTTTTGTTGTTTACTTTAGGGTAAATTACAAATACACCTCTTGAGGTTTGCTTAAATTACAAATTGCCCCCTGTAGTTCGGAAAATTACAAATACCTTGCTCTCAGAATTTTTTATTTAACAAAATTAATTGAAAAAGTAAAATTTCTAACTGTTAATCTATACAATAATAAAATTATCTGAATTATTAATTGAAATAAAATTTTAACATTATTAAAAACTGTTAATTAAATTAATGATTTATTAATAAAAGGACCTATTTGTTATGAAATTAGAAACCTTATGGGCCATAATGTAATTTGTAGAACTATAGGGAGTAATTTATAATTTAAGTAAATCTAGGGGGTATGTTTGTAATTTATCCTTTACTTTATTTATTAACTAGTGTTAAGCCCGTGATCTGCATGGCTAATGTATATATATTTTTGACATATTCATTTTATCTTAATAAAATACAATAAAAATCACTGTATAGTACATAATAAACACAAAAGATTAAAAATTATGTGAAACATTGATAATGTAAGGATAAATTGTAAATCAATTAAACAAATTAAATTATTTCAAAATTAAATGCAAATCAATCAAAATAATAATGCAATTAAATACACACTAATTTTTCATCCATTTAAACCAAAAGTAATAATAAAAATTGTTTGATGATGAAATATTTTTACATTTATTTCACACGTTCAAAGTTTTTTGCAATAGTTGCTGAATATAACAGGCCACTAAGCAACAGGGGAAAAAAAATTAAAAATAAGTTAAATTATGAGTAAGAAATTAACAAAACAGAAACAAATTATATTAGTAGTCCCTACATTTATCTGTTATATCATTTTGCTCTCTACACTTGTAATTTAATCAATTTTGACTCTTAATTTTAAATTTTGTGACTCTTAATCAATTACTCCTTCTACTATTTCCAAATTTATGTAGACATAAAGTTACAAAAATTCCACTTCTCTTCCATTTTATAATTTTTTTCCAATCTAAAGAAATGTACTCCATTAATTGGTCTTCCCTTAAAAAAATACTTAAACTAAGAAAAAAAATATACACATACATACTTTGATTTTCAAATAGCCACATGATCGGTAAAAATTTTAAGTAAATTCTCGTATATTGATAGTAAAAACTCTTTTCGATTCCTCTTACATTGTAGTAAAAATTCCTTAGGATTCCCTTACGTCATTATAAGAAGGATGTCAAACCCAAGATTATCATCACTTTTGTTTTATCTTTAGGAGGGAGCTTGGTGCTCTTGTTATAGCGATCCCGGATTTACCCTTGTTGTGTAGTGATCCGGACATGTGTCCGTGGATGTTGGTAGTTGACTAGTATCTTGTTTACATCCTTTTTACTTCGTATTTGAGTTATAGGATGTGTTGGACAGGTTTGTTACAGGTTGGTTGAATTTAGAAACCAAAACTAGTTGCCCAGATTTTGGCCTGTCCGCTCGAGCGGGGGTTTTGGCGCTCGAGCGGGAATTGCACCCATCCAGTATTTTCTGTGCAGGGTTGGACGCTCGAGCGTGGAGTTGGCCGCTCGAGCGGGGTTGTGTGAGTGACGCTTGAGCGGGGAATTGGAAGCTCGAGCGATGGCCTGGTTCTGTAAAAGTTCTGGGTGTGTGTATCCGCCGCTCGAGCGGGATTGTTGGCGCTCGAGCGGGGTGTTTGACGCTCGAGCGGGTCGACTGGGTTTAAGTTCCGTGTTTTGACTTTTCAAATCACTTTTTCACTTTCTCTTCTCTCTCCTACTTTTCCAAAACCACCATTGTTGAGCCTCTCACTCTAGAACTCTACCTTCTCTCTAGGTTTTGATCTAGTAGGAGTGATTTGCTCATCTTTGGCCTTTACAAAAAAGTTGTTGATCGTCGAGGGCTTCTTTTTAATCTGAAAATTTTGAGATTTGGAGCACGTTGGGTTTTGTCATCTTCTCATTTGGGGCTCCGAATTTGAGGTAGGGATAACCTACTCCTTACTATGAGCTTTGTCTTTAAATTTTAGTATTTTGAGATGTTGGGGTTGGTTTGGTAATTTTGTGAAAGTTTAGGGCTTTTGTGTAATTTTACAAAAGTTGGGGTTTTATTCATAATAAACCAAGATGCATGTTTGGCATAGAGAAATGGAATAAATGTTGAATCATTCATGAAAATGAGACCTAAGGGTTGAAATGTTAATTATGGAAATGACCTAATTACATTGTTTGATTAATTGGGATAATTAATTGTGAGAAATAAGGAAATGAAATGTTGATTGAATATCCATTGTGCATTTATTTTCTGTTTAGAGATAACTGCTTTGGGCTATCGGTGGAGGATAGTCGTGATTGTTGTAGACAATGCATGATGATTAGGCAAACGAAAACTAATCAATGGAATATATCATGGAATTTGACGATTGATAGAATACATTAACTATATGTATTGAGTGATTGTATATAGAACCAATGTGTTTGTATACGTTATGTGTAGAGGAGGAGATGGGGGATGTACCTCTAAACCGGATAGTGTTGGGAGAAGATAGGGGATGAACTCCGTAGATACAGCTCATATGCTTGTCTAGAGAAGTGAAGATAGAGCTCATATGCTTGTCTTTGTGAAATGTGGGTACAGCTTATATGCTTATCTGTGAATGTGGATATTGTTGTTATACATATCTGTTGAGAATGTGGGTCCAGCTTATATGCTTATCTGTGAATGTGGATATTGTTGTTATACATATCTGTTGAGAATGTGGGTATAGCTTATATGCTTATCTGTGAATGTGGGATATAGTTTTTATACATATCTGTTGAGGTGATGATAGAGCTAATAGGCTTATCTGTTGAAAAAGGGAAAATGAAAAGTAACTTGGACTCATAAGTCGTATGACATAAATATGTGATTTATGTGAATGCATCAGTGTTGGCCATCTATCAATTGCTAATCTTTTAGTCATTGTTCATGGGTGGTTTAGTGTATTTCTACTGGGCTGTGGCTCACCCTATATGGGAATATCATTTTCAGGTACAGGTAGCATGCCACCTCCAAGGACATAGCTTGGGAGGCTAGAGGCGGACATACTTTTGTCGCTTTATTTTTGATGTATTACATGTAAATTCAAGCCAAGGGCTTAATGTGTAAACGAATAGTACTCTTTTGTTGTAACCAAGTGTTAACTTGGAAAGCTGTAAGCCCATAGGGCATTTGCTTTTATTGTTAACATGTAATGCTTATGTAATGGAACTCTGATGAATGGAAGAATGTGGTTATTTCATATGTCAATGAATGTCTTATTTGATGGGTTTAATGTTATTATTTTGAGGGCGTTACAACTTGGTATCAGAGCGTACCGGGTTCGAATACTTTGGGTACGTGGGAAGTGATTAGTATCACAATGGGTTTGTCTCGCTTGATAGAGACTTAGATGTAGTATCATATGCTATGTGCTTAATTGATAACATGCTTATGTGTTTATTTGGGTATGAGATTTAATTTCTAGGATATTGATTGGATCCTTGGGTTTCTGGGAGTCTTGTTGGAAAAGCACTTGATCAATGCTGTTTCTAACCGGAACTCTAGTAACGCCTCGGGACTATCATTATCCGGAAATGAAATTCGTAAGTGCTTATGTGTTTATGTGCTTACGTGGAGTGAATTACAGTTGTCCATGCATTAGGACGTGAGTGTTTAGTTTTGGCACATTTGTGAATGTGCTAACGTTCTGTGTTACCTTTATTAGGATGTCAGGACGAGGAAGAGGTGCTAGGCGTGGTAGACCTGCGAGGCAGGAAGTACCGTTACTGGGTGAGATTCCGGCAGTGCAGGAGGGAGTTGGCCAGGCCAATGTGGCCGAGCCAGTGGGTCAGCAGGCCATGGGTGCCTTGGCCAGAGAGCTAGTAGGAGCTTTGGGTATTCTTAGAGCTGGGAATCAGGCAGCTGAGGCAGGGCCTTCTTTTTTGAAGAGGGAGTTTTTCCGGTCTAATCCGGATGAGTTTATTGGGGATCCGAAGGAGCCACTGAAGGCTGATGAGTGGCTAGAGCAAATGAGTAAGACGTTCGAGATGCTTGGCATCGAGGACGGAGCACTGAAAGTGACCTTGGCATCCTTCCAACTGAAGGGAGATGCGGGTCAATGGTGGAAGTATGAGAAAACTCGTGTTGGTGGTACATGGGAGGCGTTTGTGAATGCTTTTCAGGAGAGGTTTTTGTCTGCTGCAGCTAGGGAGAAGCTGAGGGATCAGTTTAGCCGGCTTAAACAGCAGGGCTTGTCAGTGGCCGAGTTTGAGGCTACTTTTACCAGTCTGTCCAGGTTTGCACCGGAACTGGTGGCGTCTGAGGAACGCCGTTGTTATGAGTTTGAGCGGAAGTTGAGGCGGGGCCTCAAGTTGAGAGTTGGTGGGTCTTATATTCGAGAGTATAGACACCTGGTAGATGCAGCTGCTCATATGGAAATTATGATGCAGGAAGAGGAGGAAGAGCATAGGGACTCCAAGAGGAGCCAGGATGGTCAGGGTGATGGCAGGAGACAGAGGGGTTATAACCCTCAGCAGTCTCAGGGAGCAGTTTCTAGATCGACCTTTCCAGTGCCGAGTGCAGGCTCGGGGAGAGGCAATCAGGGGGAGTTTGCTTGTTACAAGTGTGGCCAGCTGGGTCACAAGGTTTCAGTTTGCCCGCAGAAGGGTGGGGGTCAGAGAGCTGTTTCTTCTTCAGGTAGACCGCAGAGTTAGAGTTTGGGCAGGGGGCAGCCCTTGTCTTGTTATCAGTGTGGACAGCCTGGGCACCTGAAGAGGTTTTGCCCACAGTTGAGTGCCACTTCAGGAGCGTCTGGTTCCAGGCAGACGCAGGGTTTTCAGCCAGCTCAGTCTGTGCAGGCCTCGAGGGCTAATCCAGGAGCTTCGTCATCCCAGTCTGTGCAGCAGTCTTTTGCTCCTAGAGGTGAGTAGGTAGACCAGGGGCCTACGGGGCGCGTGTATGCTGTTACCGCGCAGGATTTAGTACCGGCTCCATCGGTAGTGAGAGGTACTTTTTTGTTTTGCAACTCGGTTGCTAATGTGTTGATAGACACGGGTGCATCTCATTCTTTTGTATCTGCTGCATTTGCATATGTTTTGGAATTAGAGTTAGCACAGTTAGCATCTCCTATTTGTGTGGTATCGCCTTTGGGTGGTGAGTTGATTTTGAAACAAGGTGTTAGAGGTTGTGATATAGAGGTCGCCGACTATAGGCTTCCTTTTCCGTTTGTTGTCATGCCCATGAAGGGTTTTGATGTTATTTTGGGTATGGACTGGCTATCGTCATACCGGGCTGTTATCGATTGCTACCGCCAGAGGGTTACGTTATGTACCTTGAGCGGGGAGTGGTTCCATTTCTTGGGAGACCGGGTTGGTAGTGTTTTGCCACCGGGGTATGATTTGCGAGAGCGGAGTGAGCTTAGTGGTTTACTTGCTAGCTTTGAGAGTGGTGAGTGTGTTGAGACCCAGATTGTGTTGCCGAGGGTGGTTTGTGAGTATTCGGATGTCTTTCCCGAAGATCTTGTTAGTTTGCCACCTCATCAAGAGATAGAGTTCTCTATTGATTTAGTGCCTGGCACGGCGCCGATTTCTATGGCACCTTACCGTTTTGCTCCAGCGAAGTTGGTTGAGTTGAAAGTTCAGCTCCAGGAATTGCTAGATAAGGGTTTTGTGCGCCCTAGTGTTTCACCGTGGGGAGCACCGGCCCTCTTTGCTAAAAAGAAAGATGGTGCCTTGAGATTGTGTATTGACTACCGGAAGTTGAATCGGGCTACGGTTAAGAATAAGTACCCTATGCCCCGTATAGATGATTTGTTTGACCAGTTGAAGGGTTCCCGTTGTTTCTCTAAGATAGACTTGAGATCGGGTTACCACCAGTTGAGGGTCAGGGAGGAGGATATTTCAAAGACGGCATTCCGTACGCGGTATGGCCATTATGAGTTTCTGGTGATGCCATTTGGGCTTACCAATGCACCGGCAGTTTTTATGGACTTGATGAACCAGATCTTCTGGGAATTCTTGGATCGGTTTGTAGTCGTTTTTGTGGACGACATCCTTATCTATTCGCCTTCTGAGGAGGAGCACGAGTCACACTTGAGAGTGGTGCTTGAGTTGCTTAGAGCCCATAGGCTGTATGCCAAGTTTGGGAAGTGTGAGTTCTGGCTGAGGGAAGTCAAATTCTTAGGCCACGTGGTATCCGGGGAAGGAGTGTCTGTTGATACATCCAAGGTAGAGGCAGTGCAAGATTGGGCACAGCCTAAGAGTGTGTTTGAGATCCGCAGTTTTCTGGGATTAGCTGGGTATTACCGTCGGTTTATGAAAGATTTCTCCAGATTAGCGTCACCGTTGACTAGACTGACTCGGAAGGGAGTCAAGTTTGTGTGGAGTGAGACTTGTGAAAAGTCGTTCCAAGAGCTGAAAATTAGATTGACCACCGCTCCGGTGTTGATTATTCCGGAGAGAGGGTTGGGTTATGCGGTTTATTGTAATGCCTCACGAGAGGGTTTGGGTTGTGTGTTGATGCAAGAGGGGAAAGTGGTAGCTTATGGCTCACGTCAGTTGAAAATACACGAGAAGAATTACCCCACACACGACCTAGAATTAGCAGCAGTGATCTTTGCCTTGAAAATCTGGAGGCACTACCTTTATGGTGAGAAGTTCGAGGTGTTCTCGGACCACAAGAGTTTGAAGTATCTGTTTACACAGAGAGATTTGAATTTGAGGCAGAGGAGGTGGATGGAGTTCATCGAGGATTATGATTTTGAGTTGCATTATCATCCGGGAAAGGCCAATGTTGTAGCCGATGCCCTTAGTAGGAAATCCATTAGTGATGTAGCTAGTATAGCCATCCAAGAATGGGAGATGTTGGGAGTACTTGGCGAGTTTGATTTGCTACTGGGCGAATCTGTTGAGGCTGCGGCCTTGTTTTCTGTTGTTGCGCAGCCTACACTTGTGACACGAGTGTTAGAGGCACAGAGAGGTGACCTTGAGGTAGAATCCCTCCGAGAGAAGATCTCCAGTGGGACAGTTGAGAAGGGTTTGACGGTGTATCCCGACCAGAGTGTGAGATACCGAGATCGTTTGTTTGTACCGGAGTCTTGCCGAGAGGAGGTACTCCGAGAGTTCCATCATTCGCGCCTTGCGGTGCATCCGGGGGGTACTAAGATGTATCAGGACTTGGGTCGCCAGTTTTGGTGGCGGGGTATGAAGAGAGATGTGGCTGTTTTCGTATCGAAGTGCCTTACTTGCCAGCAAGTGAAGGCCGAGCATCAGAGGCCAGCGGGTTTGTTGCAACCCTTGCCTATTGCCGAGTGGAAATGGGAGCATGTCACTATGGACTTCGTTGTAGGTCTTCCGAGGACTCAGCGGGGTAGTGATGCTATTTGAGTGGTTGTAGACTGGTTGACTAAGTCGGCGCACTTTATTCCTATGCGCGTGAGAGATTCGGTAGATCATCTTGCCGACTTGTATATTCGGGACATAGTGAGATTGCACGGGGTCCCAGTGACGATCGTCTCAGATAGAGATCCTCGTTTTACTGCTAGGTTGTGGCAGAGTTTGCAGAGTTCCTTGGGCACTAAGTTGACCTTTAGTACGACCTATCATCCTCAGACGGACGGGCAGTCCGAGCGTACTATCCAGATCCTCAAGGATATGCTTCGGGGTTGTGTCCTGGACTTCAGTGGGACGTGGGAGAGGCACTTGCCATTGGTAGAGTTTGCCTACAACAACAGTTTTCAGTCTAGCATCGGTATGGCACCGTTTGAGGCCTTATATGGCCGACCGTGTAGGTCTCCAGTATGTTGGGCCGAGGTGGGTGATGCACCTTTGTTGGGTCCGGAGTTGGTTAGGGAGACGACGGAGAAAGTTGAGCTTATCTGTAGGAGGCTTGTTACAGCCCAGAGTCGACAAAAGAGTTATGCCGACCGTAGAAGGAGGCCTTTAGCGTTTGAGGTAGGTGATCATGTCTTTCTGAAGATATCACCTAGGCGAGGCCTGATGAGATTTGGGAAGAGTGGGAAGTTATCCCCTCGGTTTATTGGTCCTTTTGAGATCCTTGAGAGGATTGGCGAGGTTGCTTATCGGTTAGCTTTACCGCCGCAGTTGTCCGGAGTGCATGACGTGTTTCATGTGAGTATGCTTCGGAAGTATGAGCCAGATCCATCACATGTGTTGGATTGGACTGATTTAGAGGTAGGTGAGGATGCCTCGTATGAAGAGAGACCGGTTCGGGTCTTGGATAGGCGGGATCAGGTCTTGCGTGGCAAGACCATTCCTTTGGTGAAAGTCTTGTGGAAACATCACGGAGTGGAAGAAGCCACTTGGGAACGTGAGTTGGAAGTCCGCGAAAAATATCCGGACTTGTTTGTTGATATGTAATCTTGTATTTAAATTTTGAACTAACTTAAGAGCTTTTATATATGTCTTAAGTTGTGAAACTTTGAAAATGTTTTGGTTTATTGGAAGTATGTTTTGGAACTTGCCTCATATGGAAGTTGAATGTAACATTATATATGTTGAATATAGCGTTGAAATTGGAAAGGAAATGCATAATGCTGATACATGTTGAAAGTACATATGTTGTTTACATACTGTGATATGCCCCTTGTTAAAGGGATGGGATGACCGGTAATGGGTCGAATTGTTGAATGTTAAAATGTAACATTGTTTAAAATGGAGAAAAACTTGTTTTTGAAAACTTGTGCTTAATTTCGGGGACGAAATTCTTTAAGGGGGGGAGGTTATAGCGATCCCGGATTTACCCTTGTTCTGTAGTGATCCGGACATGTGTCTGTGGATGTTGGTAGTTGACTATTATCTTGTTTACATCCTTTTTACTTCGTATTTGAGTTATAGGATGTGTTGGGCAGGTTTGTTACAGGTTGGTTGAATTTAGAAACCAAAACTAGTTGCCCAGATTTTGGCCTGTCCGCTCGAGCGGGGTTTTGGCGCTCGAGCGGGAATTGCACCCATCCAATATTTTCTGTGCAGGGTTGGACGCTCGAGCGTGGAGTTGGCCGCTCGAGCGGGGTTGTGTGAGTGACGCTCGAGCGGGGAATTGGAAGCTCGAGCGATGGCCTGGTTCTGTAAAAGTTCTGGGTGTGTGTATCCGCCGCTCGAGCGGGATTGTTGGCGCTCGAGCGGGAGTCTGTGATTGACGCTCGAGCGGGGTGTTTGACGCTCGAGCGGGTCGACTGGGTTTAAGTTCCGTGTTTTGACTTTTCAAATCACTTTTTCACTTTCTCTTCTCTCTCCTACTTTTCCAAAACCACCATTGTTGAGCCTCTCACTCTAGAACTCTACCTTCTCTCTAGGTTTTGATCTAGTAGGAGTGATTTGCTCATCTTTGGCCTTTACAAAAAAGTTGTTGATCGTCGAGGGCTTCTTTTTAATCTGAAAATTTCGAGATTTGGAGCACGTTGGGTTTTGTCATCTTCTCCTTTGGGGCTCCGAATTTGAGGTAGGGATAACCTACTCCTTACTATGAGCTTTGTCTTTAAATTTTAGTATTTTGAGATGTTGGGGTTGGTTTGGTAATTTTGTGAAAGTTTGGGGCTTTTGTGTAATTTTACAAAAGTTGGGGTTTTATTCATAATAAACCCAGATGCATGTTTGGCATAGAGAAATGGAATAAATGTTGAATCATTCATGAAAATGGGACCTAAGGGTTGAAATGTTAATTATGGAAATGACCTAATTACATTGTTTGATTAATTGGGATAATTAATTGTGAGAAATAAGGAAATGAAATGTTGATTGAATATCCATTGTGCATTTATTTTCTGTTTAGAGATAACTGCTTTGGGCTATCGGTGGAGGATAGTCGTGATTGTTGTAGACAATGCATGATGATTAGGCAAACGAAAACTAATCAATGGAATGTGTCATGGAATTTGACGATTGATAGAATACATTAACTATATGTATTGAGTGATTGTATATAGAACCAATGTGTTTGTATACGTTATGTGTAGAGGAGGAGATGGGGGATGTACTCCGCGGTTTAGGGGAAGATGGGGGATGTACCTCTAAACCGGATAGTGTTGGGAGAAGATAGGGGATGAACTCCGTAGATACAGCTCATATGCTTGTCTAGAGAAGTGAAGATAGAGCTCATATGCTTGTCTTTGTGAAATGTGGGTACAGCTTATATGCTTATCTGTGAATGTGGATATTGTTGTTATACATATCTGTTGAGAATGTGGGTACAGCTTATATGCTTATCTGTGAATGTGGATATTGTTGTTATACATATCTGTTGAGCATGTGGGTATAGCTTATATGCTTATCTGTGAATATGGGATATAGTTTTTATACATATCTGTTGAGGTGATGATAGAGCTAATAGGCTTATCTGTTGAAAAAGGGAAAATGAAAAGTAACTTGGACTCATAAGTCGTATGACATAAATATGTGATTTATGTGAATGTATCAGTGTTGGCCATCTATCAATTGCTAATCTTTTAGTCATTGTTCATGGGTGGTTTAGTGTATTTCTACTGGGCTGTGGCTCACCCTATATGGGAATATCATTTTCAGGTACAGGTAGCATGCCACCTCCAAGGACATAGCTTGGGAGGCTAGAGGCGGACATACTTTTGTCGCTTTATTTTTGATGTATTACATGTAAATTCAAGCCAAGGGCTTAATGTGTAAACGAATAGTACTCTTTTGTTGTAACCAAGTGTTAACTTGGAAAGCTGTAAGCCCATAGGGCATTTGCTTTTATTGTTAACATGTAATGCTTATGTAATGGAACTCTGATGAATGGAAGAATGTGGTTATTTCATATGTCAATGAATGTCTTATTTGATGGGTTTAATGTTATTATTTTGAGGGCGTTACACTTGTTGTACTAGAGCTAGATTTCGCCGGCTATAAAAATAATATTTTTGTATTTTGCATGTTTTTCATTTATACAAAAATAAATATAAAAAAACTTTATTAAAAAAGAAGAAGAAGATATATACAAAGAAATTGGCTAAAATAACCCAACAACAACTCATATTAAATAGAGAATACGAATATCCATGCGTCATTTAAAATATGTGGATCATATTCATAATTTAATTTGCACAATTCGCTTGTTTTGCAAGCTAAAATCTCTGAATAATTCTTTTTGTATTTCTATTTTTTTCCCCCATATACTTAAAGAATTATGTTGTGATTGTGTTTTAAAGAAGAAAAAAAAAATTGAGGACCTAATATGCTACTCTCTTCCCATTGTTATATTTCCTAAACTTTTTAAATATAATTATAGAAGTCTTTGAAGTTTGGTATGTACAATCATGTAGATTATGATTCCAATTAGAATAAGGTAATTCTAGGAATAATAATCTCAAAATTTAAGGAAGCAATACATATAAATTTTGTTAATGATTTAGTGGATTTAAAAATTACCTTAATTTATATAAATTATTTTTTGAGCTAATCACAGAATGACATGTGTATTTTAAGTGTTATAAAATTCAGAAAAATTGAAAAAATTGGGGTGAGACTCTCAACTTCAAAAAGGCTACAACACTTTTACTTAAATTATATAATAATAATATGATTTTATCATCTACCAATACTCTATTAATTAAATCGTTTACACGAATGATTTGTTCGATAAATTTACAAAATAAATTATTTACATATAGAGATAACATGAATTGCGTTGTGATGGAACTAGCATATCACCCGTGCTATGTACGGGATAAAATAATGTATAATTTATTAAAAATACGACAATTATATTTAAATTTTTTATATTTTGTCACTCGTAAACAAAATTTTATATATAAGTTTAAGCGTTTTGTTTCAAATATTCCTTTACCATAACATATAGTATAGATAAATTAATATTGTTGTATTAACAATTAATAATTAAAATTATGCTATATTATAAAAAAAAATGACATAGTTCTAATATTTCACTATTTTAGAATAAAAATACATGAATTTTAAAAATTGGTCATATTGATTTTTGAAAGGGAAATAATTAAACAAATTTGAAAAACTTAATGAGTAAGAAATAATCATCGTAAAACATAAAATTTCTAAATGCTCTACCATTTAATAATAAAATTGGTTGAATTATTTATTGAAATATAATGTTGACATCAATAATAGCTGTGACTAGATTTATTGGTAAAATGACCATTTGTTATGAAATAAAAAACTTCAAGGGACATGATATAATTTTTAAAATCACGTGAAATAATTCATATTTTAAATAAATCTTGGATGCGTATTCATAATTTATTCATTTATTTAACTACCTAAAAAAAATAACTCAACATGTTTTATCTATAGCTTTTTTTTTTTTTTTTTTTGTACATATAATTAACACATACAAGACAGAATTAGAAATGAGTATATTCGGGAATGGGTAGGAGCAGCACCGATAGAAGATAAGTTGAGAGAAAATTGATTGAGCTGGTTTGGTCATATTCAACGGGGACCAACAAAGGCAGTAGTGAAGAGATACGATGCTGTAACGGTAGATGTAAGTGTTAAGGGACGGGGTAGGCCTAGATTAACGTTGGTTAGCATTGTAAATAGAGATATGGATCTATTTAATTTGACTAACGAAATGACCTTTGATAGGGCCACGTGGAGAAGAAGGATTCATGTAGCCGACCCCATTTGATGGGACTTAAGGCTTGGTTTGGTTTGGTTTGGTTTGTTTTGGTTTATAATTAACACATAAGCCATGTCACGGTATTAGAAAGGATTTGGCTTTTTTTTAAGTTGTCATTTAATTTGAGAGAGCGTTTGGATTTAGTAGGTCTATTTTAGAAACGATTCCGATGATTTGAACTGTTCATTTTTTAAAACTCTTCAATTAAAATGTTCATATAAAAAATTAAGATAATTCAATATCAGTAGCTATATATTTAAAGCATATTTGTTTAAAAAAAAACAGACGACAAATATAATTTTAAAAATAATTATCTAGTTTTTATAATATAAATTTAATTTAAATATATAACAATTAATGTCTCACCATCTTAATTTTTTATATAAATATTTTACCTAATAATTCTTAAAATAAAAATCATTGAAATTATGTAAATTAGGCGCGGATCACTCCTCCCTCCATATTGAAATTATGGAAATCATATTTTACCTAAGCAAGCTGATTCATATTTTACCTAATAATTCTGAAAATAACAATTAATTCTCTTTCAAAACACACAGCTTTTGCCTTTCCACTCTCTCTCTCTCTCTCTCTCTCTCTCTTTCTCTCTCAAACATGGCCGCACAGAATTCCAAGTTCAAGCGTTTCTTCGGCATCCTCCGTTGCCTACTCTGCATTGGCAGCCTCCCATCCGACCCCACCACTGACATCCCAACCACCACCACCACCACTACTACCCAAGTCACCACCCAAGTCAAGACCCCAGGAGTAGTTGCAAGACTCATGGGTCTAGACTCACTCCCAGACACCAAGAAGGTTTTCGGGAGAAAGGAAGGTCAGAAGGAAAAATGTGGAGTTTCTGTGTTTCTGTGTTTACATAGCTACGTGTAGTTTTTGTGTTTTAATTTGTTTTTAGTTTGGTAGTTTCTGTTTGAGTCTACGGAATTCGGGGATGGTGCTTGTAGTGACCCTCATCCTTATCTTAGTCATGTTCATGTGCATCTGTATGTTTTGTTTTTGTTAAGCTTGCATTTGTGGTTCTGATTTGTTTTGCCTAAAGTAAGGTTTTCGTCTTGTTTTGTACCTACGTGTTTTGGCTTGAGTATTGTTTGTATGTTTTGTCCCTTGCATGGTGTGTGTAGCTGAGGTCACCTAAAGCCTAGGTCACACCTTTGGACCTTTTACACCTAGGACCATCTTGGAACCACTTTGGTTGACCTCCACCTTCACCCTGGCATATTGGCCGAGATGTCATCATCTAGGCCGAGGTGTGCATCACCGAGGCCGAGATATGTATCATCTAAGCCGAGATGTTATCCTTTAGGCATTTTAGATCTTTGATCCCTGCACCTAGTGATCTTGTTCCTGGACTGGTATGACCTAGACCGAGGCGTGGCACATCTAGGCCGATGTGTGGCACAACTAGGCCGAGTGTTAACCTTCCTAGCCGTGATCATTGAGACCTTACTTGCCGAAGCCTTGTCCTAATCCAAGGTCCTTACCTGCCGGAGTGCCCATGTCACCTTACTTGTTAGATCTCCAAGCTTGATCCTTAGAGTTTAAACCGTTTGATTTGTATTTTGAGGTTAGAATCTTGATCTACTCTTGTTGTTCTTTATGTTCATCTAATCGCATTGCATGATCTAGCACGATTCATGGGCCATGCATTGATTTAAAACTTGTTTTAGAAAGAGAAAATGATGTTCTTGTGTTCTTGAAATAAAATCCATGTTTTGATCCAAGAGTTTGTATCAAGACCCTTGTTTTTTTGTTTGTTTTTATAAGATCTTCAACTACGGGTACCTAAGTCCATGTTTTCGAACTCATCTCATGAAATCTCAGATTTTGAATAAAAAAAGTTATAATTTTAGCATTCATGTTCTTCAAAAAGAAACCCAGAATTTCCAGACTTCATTTCCCTGAATGTGGTCATCGGGACCATACCTCGGCCAAGAGGTGTGGGACCTTGGCCAAGACTTGGTTGATACCCAGCATGTTTTCCCAAGATGAAAAACAGTGAGTTAACTCCCAGCATGTTTTACCTTGTCTTGACTTGGTTTTGGAAGAAAATGCCGAGATCCTTTCCTGTCATGTAAAGCTTATTTTAAGGATGCATTTCATATCCATCTTTGAGCATCTCTCCTTGACTTCTTGAAGTGCATTCAATGGGATTTATTATGTGCTTGTAGGCCTTGGAACCCTTGCTTTAAACCCTGCACACGAGGAGCTATGTGAGTGGTATTTTTAATAAAGCTATGTTATAATGTTTTGATAAAAGCTTTGCTTCGTTTCGGTTTGGAAAAGTGTTTGTTCAAGCATGAATGATTATTCCTAGTTTTGTATCAAGTATTACCTTGTTTTGATGACATTCTTGGAAAGTCCTTAGTGCTAGGGGACTATAATGCAACTAGTACCCTTGTTTTGCCACCGATGGTTTTCCGCATGGGTTTGTCCGGAATGTCATCCCTTGTATTATATTGATGCTAGTAAGCATCCTTTGAAGATTTGAAAGACTTGCCAGATGAACGTTGTTTATCCCTTGATTTTGCATAAGATATGCTATGTATTGTTTTGAAAAGAGATCTTGAATATCAACCATGCAAACCTTTATTACTGATATCATTCACTGAGTATCCAAGCTCACCCTCTCCTTATATATATATATGTAGGTGACGAGTAAGAAGGCGGTGATGCCTAGATGTGTTTTGCAAGATGTTTGTGGATTCCTATTTTGTAGCATCTTGAAGATTATGCTTCTTGGCTTTGTAATTCATTCCTTTTGTATATGTCTGCTTGAGAAGCCTTTTGATCAAGATGTGTTATGTACTTATTTTATTGTAATCAAGTTGTAAGACCATGTTAAGATGTTTGTCATTTCATTTGATCTATGCACAGCTCTTATGGACTACTTAGATTTAAATTTATTACTTTCGCACATGTAAGCCCCATATATATACTCTGATTGTGTGTGAATCTTTGTAAGTTGGCCTTTGGTAATCTCGAATTACTGGCCATCACAGCACCATTCTACTAAGGGCGAAATGGGATCGTGACAGTGCTATCATAGCATCATGCTGTGACAACAAACAACATCGTTTGCTTGATTACTTTTTTTTCTCGACTTTGTGCAATGTGATTTCAATTTCACTTTCTTTTTAATTCATTTTCAAACAAAGATGTGAGCCTCTCTGCAAAAGTTAAATAAATAAATAAATAAAGTAATTCATATCTACTTAAAAATTGATAGATAAATTATGAATACATTCCCTGAAATTTAGTTAAAATACATATTGTCTCCTGTAATTTTAACCATTGATAGAGGGAGGACATTGGGTTAAGGAAAACTCATCTAATGATGATGCAGGTTTTTTGAGGCCTAAGTCTAGAGAGCCCAAAGACAAAGCTAAGGAGATTACTAGGAAAATGAGAGGAAGTTTACGCGGTGAGCCGATGGATTTGCCCTCCATAGTTAAGGGATATGCTGGGGATGAGAGCTCATATAAAGTGATTCTGGAAGTGAATCAGAATTGACAATATCAACTCTCAGAAAGTCCTTTCATTGCAGTAACCGACCTAGACCTTTATCATTGCTTTCGACTGAGTCATTTGTAAGTAGGGAGGCCAAGAAGAGACTCTCAGAGAAGTGGAAGATGTCCCAAAGGTATCAGAATGTTGGTGCAGTTGGTAAGGCCAGCATGTAACGCCCTCCAAAATAATAACATTAAACCCATCAAATAAGACATTCATTGACAAATGAAATAACCACATTCTTCTATTCATCAGAGTTTCATTACAAAAGTATTACATGTTAACAACAAAAGCAAGAATGCCCTACGGGCTTACAGCTTTCCAAGTTAACACTTGGTTACAACAAAATAGTGCTAACTCATCTACACATTAAGCCCTCAGCTTGAATATACATGTAATACATCAAAAAGGAACTAAAACCACAACAATCTGCTCGCCTCTAGCCTCCCAAGCTATGACCTTGGAGGTGGCATGCTACCTGTACCTGAAAATCATATTCCCATATAGGGTGAGCCACAGCCCAGTAGAAATACACTAAACCAACCATGAACAATGACTAAAAGATTAGCAATTGATAGATGGCCAACACTGATACATCCACATAAATCGCGTTTTATGTCATCCGACTTATGAGTCCAAGTTACTTTTAATTTTCCCTTTTTCAACAGATATGTATAAAAACTATATCCCACATTCACAGATAAGCATATAAGCTATATCCACATTCTCAACAGATATGTATAACAACAGTATCCCACATTCACAGATAAGCATATAAGCTGTATCCACACTTCACAAAGATAAGCATATGAGCTCTATCTTCACTTCTCTAGACAAGCATATGAGCTGTATCTACGGAGTTCATCCCCTATCTTCTCCCAATACTATCCGGTTTAGAGGTACATCTCCCATCTTCCCCTAAACCGCGGAGTACATCCCCCATCTCCTCCTCTACACGTAACGTATACAAACACATTGGTTCTATATACAATCACTCAATACATACAATTAATGTATTCTATCAACCGTCAAATTCCATGGCACATTCCATTGATTAGTTTCCATTTGCCTAATTATCATGCATTGTCTACAACAATCACGACTATCCTCCACCGATAGCCCAAAGCAGTTATTTCTAAACAGAAAATAAATGCACAAATGGATATTCAATCAACATTTCAATTCGGTGTGTGATAAACAATTCAACTACACCCTTTAACCCCATGCACTCCCAATCTCAACAATTCCATTTCATTTCCTCATTTCTCACAATTAATTATCCCAATTAATCAATCAATGTAATTAGGTCATTTTCCATAATTAACATTACAACCCTTAGGTCCCATTTTCATCAATGATTCAACATTTATTCCATTTCTCTATAGCAAACATGCATCTAGGTTTATTATAAATAAAACCCCAACTTTTGTAAAATAACACAAAAGCCCCAAACTTTCACAAAATTACCAAACCAACCCCAACATCTCAAAATACCAAAATTTAAAGACAAAATCCATAGAGAGGAGTAGGATATCCCTACCTCAAATTCGGAGCCCCAAGGGAGAAGATGACAAAACCCAACGTGCTCCAAATCCCGAAATTTTCAGATTAAAATGTAGCCCTCGACGATCAACAACTTTTTTTGTAAAGGCCAAAGATGAGCAAATCACTCCTACTAGATCAAAACCTAGAGAGAAGGTAGAGTTCTAGAGTGAGAGGCTCAAGGTGTTTTTGGAAAAGTAGGAGAGAGAGGAGAAAGTGAAAAAGTGATTTGAAAAGTCAAAACACGGAACTTAAACCCAGTCGCCCCGCTCAAGCGTCAAACACCCCGCTCGAGCGTCACTCACAAACTCCCGCTCGAGCGTCAACCATCCCGCTCGAGCGGCGGATACACACTCCCAGAACTTTTACAGAACCAGGTCTCCGCTCGAGCTTCCAACTCCCCGCTCGAGCGGCACTCACACAACCCCACTCGAGCGGCCAATTCCACGCTCGAGCGTCCAACCCTGCATAGGAAATACTGGATGGGTGCAATTCCCGCTCGAGCGGACAGGTCAAAATCTAGGCAACTAGTTTTGGTTTCTAAACTCAACCAACCTGTAACAAACCTGCCCAACACATCCTATAACTCAAATACGAAGTAAAAGGATGTAAACAAGATAATAATCAACTACCAACATCCACGGACACATGTCCGGATCACTGTACAACAAGGGTAAATCCGGGATCGCTATAACCTCCTCCACTTAAAGAATTTCGTCCCCGAAATTAAGCACAAGTTTGCAAAAATAAGTTTTCCTCCATTTTAAACAATGTTACACTTTAACATTCAACAATTCGACCCATTACCGGTCACCCCCTCCCTTTAACAAGAGGCATTTCACAATATGTAAACAACATATGTACTTTCAACATGCATCAACATTACGCATTTCCTTTCCAATTTCAACAATACATTTAACATATATAATGTTACATTCAACTTCCATATGAGGCAAGTTCCAAAACATACTTCCAATAAACCAAACATTTTCAATGTTTCACAACTTAAGACATATATAAAAGCTCTTAAGTTCAACAATAGTTCAAAATCTAAATACAAGATTACATATCAACAAATAAGTCCGGATATTTTTCGCGGACTTCCAACTCACGTTCCCAAGTGGCTTCCTCCACTCCGTGATGTTTCCACAAGACTTTCACCAAAGGAATGGTCTTGCCACGCAGGACCTGATCCCGCCTATCCAAGACCCGAACCGGTCTCTCCTCATACGAGGCATCCTCATCTACCTCTAAATCGGTCTAATCCAATACATGTGATGGATCTGGCTCATACTTCCGAAGCATACTCACATGAAACACGTCATGCACTCCGGACAACTGCGGCGGTAAGGCTAACCGATAAGCAACCTCGCCAATCCTCTCAAGGATCTCAAAAGGACCAATAAACCGAGGGGATAACTTCCCACTCTTCCCAAACCTCATCAAACCTCGCCTAGGTGATATCTTCAGAAAGACATGATCACCTACCTCAAACGCCAAAGGCCTCCTCCTACGGTCAGCATACAATTTCTGACGACTCTGGGCTGTATCAAGCCTCCTACGGATAAGCTCAACTTTCTTCGTCGTCTCCCTAACCAACTCTGGGCCCAACAAAGGTGCATCACCCACCTCGGCCCAACACACTGGAGACCTACACGGTCGGCCATACAGGGCCTCAAACGGTGCCATACCGATGCTAGACTGAAAGCTGTTGTTGTAGGCAAACTCTACTAAGGGTAAGTGCCTCTCCCACGTCCCACTGAAGTCCAGGACACAACCCCGAAGCATATCCTCGAGGATCTGAATAGTACGCTCGGACTGCCCGTCAGTCTGAGGATGGTAAGCCGTACTAAAGGTCAACTTAGTGCCCAAGGCACCCTGCAAACTCTACCACAACCTAGCAGTAAAACGAGGATCTCTATCTGAGACGATCATCACTGGGACCCCGTGCAACCTCACTATGTCCCGAATATACAAGTCGGCAAGATGATCTACCGAATCTTTCACGCGCATAGGAATGAAGTGTGCCGACTTAGTCAACCGGTCTACAACCACCCAAATAGCATCACTACCTCGCTGAGTCCTCGGAAGACCTACGACGAAGTCCATAGTGACATGCTCCCATTTCCACTCGGCAATAGGCAAGGGTTGCAACAAACCCGCTGGCCTCTGATGCTCGGCCTTCACTTGCTGGCAAGTAAGGCACTTCGATATGAAAACAGCCACATCTCTCTTCATACCCCGCCACCAAAACTGGCGACCCAAATCCTGATACATCTTAGTACCTCTCGGATGCACCGCAAGGCGCGAATGGTGAAACTCTCGGAGTACTTCCTCTCGGCAAGACTCCGGCACAAACAAACGGTCTCGGTATCTCACACTCTGGTCGGGATACACCGTCAAACCCTTCTCAACCTTCCCAGTGGAGATCTTCTCTCGGAGGGATTCTACCTCAAGGTCACCTCTCTGTGCCTCTAACACTCGTGTCACAAGTGTAGGCTGCGCAACAACAGAAAACAAGGCCGCAGCCTCAACGGATTCGCCCAGTAGCAAATCAAACTCGCCAAGTGCTCCCAACATCTCCCATTCTCGGATGGCTATACTAGCTACATCACTAACGGATTTCCTACTAAGGGTATCGGCCACAACATTTGCCTTTCCCGGATGATAGTGCAACTCAAAATCATAATCCTCGATGAACTCCATCCATCTCCTCTGCCTCAGATTCAAGTCTCTCTGTGTAAACAGATACTTCAAACTCTTGTGGTCCGAGAACACTTCGAACTTCTCACCATAAAGGTAGTGCCTCCAGATCTTCAAGGCAAAGATCACAGCCGCTAACTCTAGGTCGTGCGTAGGGTAATTCTTCTCGTGAATTTTCAATTGACGTGAGCCATAAGCTACCACTTTCCCCTCTTGCATCAATACACAACCCAAACCCTCTCGTGAGGCATCACAATAAACCGCGTAACCCAACCCTCTCTCCGGAATAATCAACACCGAAGCGGTGGTCAATCTAACTTTCAGCTCTTGGAACGACTTGTCACAAGTCTCACTCCACACAAACTTGACTCCCTTCCGAGTCAGTCTAGTCAACGGTGACGCTAACCTGGAGAAATCTTTCACAAACCGGCGGCAATACCCAGCTAATCCCAGAAAACTGCGGATCTCAAATACACTCTTAGGCTGTGCCCAATCTTGCACTGCCTCTACCTTGGATCTATCAACAGACACTCCTTCCCCGGATACCACGTGGCCTAAGAATTTGACTTCCCTCATCCAGAACTCACATTTCCCAAACTTGGCATACAGCCTATGGGCTCTAAGCAATTCAAGCACCACTCTCAAGTGTTCCTCGTGCTCCTCCTCAGAAGGCGAATAGATAAGAATGTCGTCCACGAAAACGACTACAAATCGATCCAAGAATTCCCGGAAGATCCGGTTCATCAAGTCCATAAAGACTGCCGGTGCATTGGTAAGCCCAAATGGCATCACCAGAAACTCATAGTGGCCATACCGCGTACGGAATGCCGTCTTCGGAATATCCTCCTCCCTGACCCTCAACTGTTGGTAACCCGATCTCAAGTCTATTTTAGAGAAACAACGGGAACCCTTCAACTGGTCAAACAAATCATCTATACGGGGCATAGGGTACTTATTCTTAACCGTAGCCCGATTCAACTTCCGGTAGTCTATACACAATCTCAAGGCACCATCTTTCTTTTTAGCAAAGAGGGCCGGTGCTCCCCACGGTGAAACACTAGGGCGAACAAACCCTTATCTAGCAATTCCTGGAGCTGAACTTTTAACTCAACCAACTCTGCTGGAGCAAAACGGTAAGGTGCCATAGAAATCGGCGCTGTGCCGGGCACTAGATCAATAGAGAACTCTATCTCTCGGTGAGGTGGCAAACTAACAAGATCTTCGGGAAAGACATCCGAATACTCACAAACCACCCTCGGCAATACAAGCTGGGTCTCACCACTCTCACCTCTCTCAAAGCTAGCAAGTAGACCACTAAGCTCACTTCGCCCTCGCGAATCATACCCCGGTGGTAAAACACAACCAACCCGGTCTCCCAAGAAATGGAACCACTCCCCGCTCAAGGTACATAACGTGACCCTCTGGCGGTAGCAATCGATAACAGCCCGGTATGACGATAGCCAGTCCATACCCAAAATAACATCAAAACCCTTCATGGGCATGACAACAAACGAAAAAGAAAGCCTATGGTCGGCGACCTCTATATCACAACCTCTAACACCTTGTTTCAAGATCAACTCACCACCCAAAGGCGATACCACACAAATAGGAGATGCTAATTGTGCCAACTCCAATTCTAAAACAGATGCAAATGCAGCAGATACAAAAGAATGAGATGCACCCGTGTCAATCAACACACTAGCAACCGAGTTGCAAAACAGAAAAGTACCTCTCACTACCGATGGAGCCGGTACTAAATCCTGCGCGGTAACAGCATACACGCGCCCTGTAGGCCCCTGGTCTACCTGCTCACCTCTAAGAGCATACGACTGTTGCACTGACTGGGACGACGAAACCCCCTCGAGGCCTGCACAGACTGAGCTGGCTGAAATCCCTGCGTCTGTCTAGAACCAGACGCTCCCGAAGTGGCACTCAACTGCGGGCAAAACCTCTTCAGGTGCCCAGGCTGTCCACACTGATAACAAGACAAGGGCTGCCCCCTGCCCAAACTCTGACTCTGCGGTCTAGCTGAAGAAGAAGCAGCTCTCTGACCCCCACCCTTCTGCGGGCAAACTGAAACCTTGTGACCCAACTGGCCACACTTGTAACAAGCAAACTCCCCCTGATTGCCTCTCCCCGAGCCTGCACTCGGCACTGGAAAGGTCGATCTAGAAACTGCTCCTTGAGACTGCTGAGGGTTATAACCCCTCTGCCTCCTGCCATCACCCTGGCCATCTTGGCCCCTCTTGGAGCCCCTCTGCTCTTCCTCCTCTCCGTGCATCATAATTTCCATATGAGCAGCGGCATCTACCAGGTGCCTATACTCTCGGATGTAAGACCCACCAACTCTCAACTTGAGGCCCCGCCTCAACTTCCGCTCAAACTCATAGCAACGGCGTTCCTCAGACGCCACCAGTTCAGGTGCAAACCTGGACAGACTGGTAAAAGTAGCCTCAAACTCGGCCACTGACAAGCCCTGCTGTTTAAGCTGGCTAAACTGATCCCTCAGCTTCTCCCTAGCTGCTGCAGACAAAAACCTCTCCTGAAAAGCATTCACAAACGCCTCCCATGTACCACCAACACGAGCCTTCTCGTACTTCCACCATTGACCCGCATCTCCCTTCAGCTGGAAGGATACCAAGGTCACTTTCAGTGCTCCGTCCTCGATGCCAAGCATCTCGAATGTCTTACTCATTTGCTCTAGCCACTCATCAGCCTTCAGTGGCTCCTTCGGATCCCCGATAAACTCATCCGGATTAGACCGGAAAAACTCCCTCTTCAAGAAAGAAGGCCCTGCCTCAGCTGCCTGATTCCCAGCTCTAAGAATACCTAAAGCTCCTGCTATCTCTCTGGCCAAGGCACCCATAGCCTGCTAACCCGCTGGCTCGGCCACATTGGCCTGGCCAACTCCCTCCTGTACTGCCGGAATCTCACCCGATAACGGTACTTCCTGCCTCGCAGGTCTACCACGCCTAGCACCTCTTCCTCGTCCTGACATCCTAATAAAGGTGATACAGAACGTTAGCACATTCACAAATGTGCCAAAACTAAACACTCACATCCTAATGCATGGACAACTGTAATTCACTCCACGTAAACACATAAACACATAAGCACTTACGAATTTCATCTCCGGATAATGATAGTCCCGAGGCATTACTAGAGTTCCGGTTAGAAACAGCATTGATCAAGTGCCTTTCCAACAAGACTCCTAGAAACCCAAGGATTCAATCAACCTCCTAGAAATTAAATCCCATACCCACATAGTCACATAAGCATGTTATCAATCAAGCACATAGCATATGATACTACATCTAAGTCTCTATCAAGCGAGACAAACCCATTGTGATACTAATCACTTCCCACGTACCCAAAGTATTCGAACCCGGTACGCTCTGATACCAAGTTGTAACGCCCTCCAAAATAATAACATTAAACCCATCAAATAAGACATTCATTGACAAATGAAATAACCACATTCTTCTATTCATCAGAGTTTCATTACAAAAGTATTACATGTTAACAACAAAAGCAAGAATGCCCTACGGGCTTACAGCTTTCCAAGTTAACACTTGGTTACAACAAAATAGTGCTAACTCATCTACACATTAAGCCCTCGGCTTGAATATACATGTAATACATCAAAAAGGAACTAAAACCACAACAATCTGCTCGCCTCTAGCCTCCCAAGCTATGACCTTGGAGGTGGCATGCTACCTGTACCTGAAAATGATATTCCCATATAGGGTGAGCCACAGCCCAGTAGAAATACACTAAACCAACCATGAACAATGACTAAAAGATTAGCAATTGATAGATGGCCAACACTGATATATCCACATAAATCACATTTTATGTCATCCGACTTATGAGTCCAAGTTACTTTTAATTTTCCCTTTTTCAACAGATATGTATAAAAACTATATCCCACATTCACAGATAAGCATATAAGCTATATCCACATTCTCAACAGATATGTATAACAACAGTATCCCACATTCACAGATAAGCATATAAGCTGTATCCACACTTCACAAAGATAAGCATATGAGCTCTATCTTCACTTCTCTAGACAAGCATATGAGCTGTATCTACGGAGTTCATCCCCTATCTTCTCCCAATACTATCCGGTTTAGAGGTACATCTCCCATCTTCCCCTAAACTGCGGAGTACATCCCCCATCTCCTCCTCTACACATAACGTATACAAACACATTGGTTCTATATACAATCACTCAATACATACAGTTAATGTATTTTATCAACCGTCAAATTCCATGACACATTCCATTGATTAGTTTCCGTTTGCCTAATCATCATGCATTGTCTACAACAATCACGACTATCCTCCACCGATAGCCCAAAGCAGTTATTTCTAAACAGAAAATAAATGCACAAATGGATATTCAATTAACATTTCAATTCGGTGTGTGATAAACAATTCAACTACACCCTTTAACCCCATGCACTCCCAATCTCAACAATTCCATTTCGTTTCCTCATTTCTCACAATTAATTATCCCAATTAATCAATTAATGTAATTAGGTCATTTTCCATAATTAACATTACAACCCTTAGGTCCCATTTTCATCAATGATTCAACATTTATTCCATTTCTCTATACCAAACATGCATCTAGGTTTATTATAAATAAAACCCCAACTTTTGTAAAATAACACAAAAGCCCCAAACTTTCACAAAATTACCAAACCAACCCCAACATCTCAAAATACCAAAATTTAAAGACAAAATCCATAGAGAGGAGTAGGATATCCCTACCTCAAATTTGTATTTATTCTGTTTATTTACTGTTAAAATTTCAATAACATTATCATTTCGACTTTTTAGGGTATTTGTTCAAGTACTCTGCAGTTTTAGTATAGCGACCCCGATTTTTCCTTCCTTTGTATACTGTATTCTGGACTTGGTTTCGTGGACTTGTTTTTGTATCATTACCACTTCTAGCCTTTCCTCTTTGTATTTGAATCTTGGGTTGTGATGGGCAGGTTTGAAACAGGTTGGTTGCACTTTGAAACCAAAAGGTGATGTCCAGATTTTGGCCTTCACGCTCGAGCGGAAGTTTTAATGCTCGAGCAGGATCTTCGTTGTTGCTTATCCGCTCGAGCGGGATTTTTGACGCTCGAGCTTGTTTTTCCATCTCCCAGTACTTTACTCCGCAGTCCCTCCGCTCGAGCGGAGAGTTTGGCGCTCGAGCGGGTACCATCGCCTGCAAAACTTCTGGAAGTGTGCAATCGACGCTCGAGCGGATCTTTTCACGCTCGAGCGTGAGTCTGTGTCTGACGCTCGAGCAGGGATTTTCATGCTCGAGCGGGGAGTCGACTACATAAATCCGAGACCCGACTTTCTGGATCATTTTTCATCTCCCTTTTGATTCTAAAACCCTAGAACCGTCTTCTCCCTCTCCCTACACACCTTCTCTCTTAGGTTTGATCTACTTAGAGTGTATTTCTACCCTAAGTTCTTTGTTAAAAAGATAGAGTGAGTCGAGGGCTTCCATTTAATCTGAACGTTTGGTGGTTTGGAGCATATTGGAATTTGGGTCTTCATCTCCGTCTTCTCCATTCGGGTTATTTTCTTCGAGGTAGGGATTTCCTACTCCATCCTATAAGTTTTGTTCTAAGTTTTGGTATTTTGATATGTTGGGAGTACTTTGGTAATTTTGGGAAAAACCCTAGTTGTATTAATAAATTAATTTGTAGAATTAATTTAAGGAAATTGGGCAAATTGGTTAAATGCATGAAATTGGGGAATTCATTGATTAAATGGTGTAGTTGGATAATTAAAATCACTCGCCTATTGAATTGTTGATATATTTATTTCCAGTCTAGAAATAACTGTTTTGGGCTATCGGTGGAGGATAGTCGTGTTTGTTGTAGACATTGCATGTGGATTAGGGAAAATTGAAACTAATCAATTTGTTTAAGTCATAAATTTAGACTATTGAATTAATACAGAAAATACATGTATTGATTGAGCATTGCATATGCATATTGTTTGGGAGGAGATAGGAGATGTACTCCGCGGTTTAGGGGAAGATAGGGGATGGACCTCTAAACCGGATTTTTGTTTGGGAGGAGATAGGGGATGGACTCCATTAGCATCACTATTATGTGTGCTTATTATATTGAAGTGTTTTTACGTATTATTGATACAGCACTAAAATGTGTATCAAATGAGAAGTACGAAGTGTTTTGATATGAGCCTGAGTCTCATCTGTGTTGTTGATATTGGAAGTAATGTGAATGTGATATATAGTTCACTGTTGTAAGTTTGGCCAGGTTCTGAGCCATATTGATAATAATGGGAATTGAAACATGTCATAGACATTAGAGTCATGAGACAGTATCAAGTTATAATTGATTATCTTGGTTAACCATCTATTGAATGCTATAACTTTATCCAATGCTTATATTTGGTTTAGTATTTTTCTACTGGGCTGTGGCGCACCCTTTATGGGAACATCATTTTCAGGTTCAGGTGATAAGCTACCTCCAAGGACTTAGCTTGGAAGGAATTGGAGTTGAAGACTCTGTTTAGTTTAGTTGTTATTTATTTATTTGATATTACATGTAAACATTCAAGCCTAGGGCTTTATTTGTATTTGAGTTAGAACTCATATTTTGTGTCCAAGTGTTGGCTTGGAAAGATGTTAGTCCGTAGGGAATTTAATTTGATATTACATGTAACGCTTTTATTTAGTAATACTCTGATGAATGAATTAATGAATTGTTTTCTTTAAATATTGCATGTCAATGATATATAGATAATGGGTTAATTTTGAGGGCGTTACATTTAGCACCCTACCACTCTATGCCATTGTGACATAGGTAAGGTTCAGTCGCAACTTATCATCTGAGTTGCAGTTTAAATTGGTAAAACTAACTGTGATTTCCCCTATTTTTTCCCTTTTCTCCCATTTTCCCCCTTTTTCTTTTATGGTAATGAAATGAAGATGGGAAGTTCATTCAGAAAGGCAATATTTGATAATCATGTGCAAAAGGGTCTTGTGGGTTGGGCTGAGAAAGCAAAGATGAAACTGAGGCCTAGACTAGACCACATAAGGAGATGCATTTGTTTTTGGACATTTTTTATTTATTTTTTTGTTTAGTTGACATTAACATGGATTATGTTTTTGATGAAAACAGGTCTTTTGAGCATCTTTCTTGGAACATTCAACTTTTGGATAGCATGTAATATATGGAGGCTACTTCTTTCCTTTTTGATATCCTTGATAACACATTTTTGTTCATTATCCTTTGCTATTCTATATTTTTTTTCGCTGTTATTGATTGTGTGCCTTTCTCCCTCATCCTCACCCTTGGATGAGATTGTTGAATTTGCATATAAAAAAATGGCTGAGATGACATTATGATGACATCATAACTTTGCCTATAAAAAAATAGCTAACATATGATGAGATCGTAACTTTTATGGCCTTGATAGGGAGTGCTAACAGCATTATTTGTGCAATTTGAGGAGCTGTTAGCAGTTTTTTTATGTGGTGTTTGGATTACCTGGACTAAAAAGAAGGTTTTGTGTTTGACCATGTAAAATATAGTTGTGGTCTTATTAGATAATTTCTATTGGAAGCTTCCTATAATTGTTATTGTTTATGTGGTTGCAGAGCAAGAAACATCCTATTGAGTTTGCAGAGGAACTTGTGGAGGATGCTGATCAGTATTAATGGGTTTAACCTGATAATAGCCGATTTGTTCCAAGACCATGAAGAAGATAAAGTTTCAGTTATAGAAGTTTCACTTGGTATTCATGTCTTATCAAATGCAAGCCTGGACTCACCTTGGCCTAAGGTAAGAATTCACACTGTACTTGTTGATCTATTTAATTAATTGCTGTGGCATGCACAATAGAGTTGGTGTTCTGCTAACTAGTGAGTACAGAATAGGAAGCTAAATGTTTGAAAGCTGATGTATATGAACTCTATGTAAAGTCCTACTGGGTGATGGATATATGTGTGTGTCGTTTGCTAACTATGTGGACAACTGTATTAGCTGTTGTTTGTATTTGGCTAATAAATATTAGTCTCTAGCATTGGTTATTTCCCCTAGTTGGTTCATAGTATGACATTACGTTGTTCAATTCCAAACTTTAAAAGCAACACCGAGAATATAATATTGTGATGAATTTGTAGTGTGGATATTTTGATTGCATAAGCATGTGGCCTATGAATGGATTTGAATGTCATGGCTTCATTCACTCATTTTAGGTGAGTGGTAAAGATCTCAAATTCAAATGGGTTAGTGATTACCAGTTATCTAGTTTAAGTCCATACTCACCAAAAAGAAACAAACAAGAAAGATGGTGTTCATACTTACCCAAATTAGGAAGACACTTACCCAAATTAGGAAGAGAGAGAAAAAAAAGAAAGAGAAGATGATGTTCATGATCCTAGAAAGGATGGACTATTTGTAAGAATTTATTCTTAATTAGGCTGTCATTGACTATATTTTGTTTGGTTTGTGAAAAACGGGTTGAACGTGATTCAGATAGATTGACTGGTATGAGCCCAAAATTATTATTGTGATCCATAAAGTTTGGGCCATAGTCATCTTAGTGTATATATTATTTTATATGTGAATATGTGATATGGAGGTGTAAGGCCTGTTTTAAGTTATTTGGGTTCCTTAATGGGAGGGCCCAGTAATTGTTTTATTTATTCCCAGTCCCCTCTCCTATCCTTATTAGGGTTTACATATATCTATATATATGTAGATCAAAGGTTTGTCAGCCCCATTGAAAAAGACAACAAAAAGATTAGGAGAAGGAGGGGAAGAGCTGGTGCTAAGGTTTTCCAATTGTGAATGCCATATTCTTTCAAGGAAGCAAAACTCAAGACAATAACGGAATCAAATGGTATGTATCTGAGTTTATATTTTAGTAGTTACTTATATTCATATTGTTTTGATTTCTAGTATATAGATCCTAAAATCTTACATGTGGTATCAGAGCAAGTTTATACTAGAATCAAAATCATGGCAGATTATTTTAGTAAAATTATTTTATATAATGATAAGGAATAAATTAATATTTCTTTTACTGAATGATGTTTTTGCATCTCAAAATTGTGCTTTAGTAATTTCAAGCAAACTTTTTCAATGTAACGAGTACATACTGTTTGAGTATTGATAGTTTGCTTCCAATTGTATTATATAAAATAAAATAAATAAATAAAATAATAATTTAGATCTGGTAATTTTACGAAAATTGTGAAGTATGGACATGTGTATATTGAATCTGTATTGATATATATATATATATTTCAAATCTTACCTAATCAAATATTTGCAAAACATATGAAACATATTCGTTTTTATGACTTTTACATAAACATTAAGATTGTTTAAGAGTTTTATATCATGTATATCACTTTGGTGTATTTTTTGTAAATTCATATGCGAATTTTGGTTGGCCGTGAGCTATTATTTTTGAGTAACTATTTAGTAGTGATTCGTAATATGATATTATATATGCTTTGATGGGTTACAGATTGCATTATTGTTAATAAATAAATAAAGTTTTAAAGGTAGACAAATATTTATTTTGTAGTCTCAGTTGGAGGATTTTTGAATCAATATGGGTGATACTGCCGAAGTGGTTAACTTATTGAGATTTAAAGTGATTTACCAATAAGGATTCTGGAAAGCTCTTCTAATATTATATCACTCAATTACCTACCCAAAGGGGGTTAATTGAGTGTATTAATTTTAGAGGCAGTGTGAGCCGCTAGTAAGGGAAATTTTATTGTTTTTGAAAGAATTTATCTACCCAAAGGAGATAATTTCTTGATAAATCATTCTTGCTAGTTGACTTGTTTATAGGTGTTAGAATGTGTCTTATATATTTAGCCCAAAGGTATTTATATGATGATACATTCTGAAACATCAGCCCATTGTTGTGAGATTATAATTATTGCCCATGTATAATTAATTAAGATTATTTTAAAGTTTAAAGATGTTGATTGTATTCTATATATTCAACCCAAAGGTGTTTATATAGTGATACATTCTGGCACATCTGAGAATATTGCTAAAGTTTATTCGCAGCATATTCTTGTGAGATTATACTAATTGCCTATGTATAATTGAAAGTTGGAGTTGTGAACATGCTTTCTATATATTTAGTTTAAGAGTGATATATTTTAAATATTTGAGAATATTAATTGTGATTATGAGATTATTATTGTCTATATATAATTGAATGATATTATATTGAATTGAAAGCAATGAAGGGAGATATTTTTATGAAAATCAAATTTACTCCATTAAAGTTTTGATTATGAATCGGTTAAAAGATATTGAGTTAGCTTTAAGACTAACTGATTTAGACATTGACATACTCGAGAATGTGTCTTCTTAACCATTTATATTAAGACCTCAATATAGTGTGAAAGATTGAAATTATATTCAATGTTAACTATTTAAGAAAGTAGAGTTTTAAAATATTCACTAGGTGATTCTTATAAGAAAATCTAAATTATACTCTGCAATGCTCTATATAATACCTTCGACTTTTACAAATCGTTATCTCTCTTCAGTATTTTATGTTTTCCTTTTCAGAATATTCCGCAAATCTCTTTATATATTATTAATTCAAGTAAGAAAAATTCTTTAGAATTTTTTGTGAGCTATGACGCTCTTCCCACCTTTGGAATCTCCTTATTTATTTTTTTAAACTGCTTTAAAAAAAAATGCTTGTGTTGATCAAAATTTTATTTTATGGTCAAGTTATTTAAGTTATAGTTTAGTACTGATCTTATTTTAAAGAATGTTATTTTTATATTATCCATGAGATACAGTTCAATTTTAATGTCAACAAAATAAGCACTGTTATTATTTTTAATTTTGGTAATAAATAAAATAAAAATAATAATAATTGAAATAGATTTTCATTTATCATAAGGTGTGTGGGAAAAATTATTTTATTAATTTCATAAATGAGTATTGATGTTATGCATTTGTCTAATCTCGTTTATGTTGAAAAACACACTGATATAGATTTTAAAATTATTAATTGAAGATCGATATTATAGTGAACATGATAATTTTGGTTAATATGCATAACCTCTTATTAATTTTTTTTTATAAAATTGTGGAATCAATTTAAACATATCATGCTTGTAACTTTGAAAGAAAGTTGAGTACTTGAGTGTCGTAATTGGACTCCAATAAAATGATGAGGTGTATGTTAACATGTTTAAATTATACAAGTTTTTGTGATAAAATATTTTTAATTACTATGTATACTTATGTATACTTTATAGATGGTACTAAGTTAAAAATATTTTTAAAACACTTTTGAATTACGAACTAATATAAAATTTAGTTAGAATAACTTTTGAGTTTGGGATTGTACAGAAGTAAAAAATTTTATGATATATTTTTTAAATCAAAAAGGGATCTATAGCTATTTATTGTTACTTTGTAAGTTGTCAATGGTTCTATTATCTTGCTTCTGACATAAGAATCTTTTAAGTTTTTAAAATGTGAAGTTATTAGATTGGTGAACAATTTAAATATATAAATCTTCATGTATACTTGTGCCTATTATAATAAATTGGTCCGTTCATTCTCACATAGAGAAAGTGAGAGTGCAAGTAGAATCTGAAGTGTCTATTCAGTCTATTGATAAAAGTTGAACATGTATGACATGTGCAACCTTCTAGACATTCTCATACAATTAAAAGATCCTTGCGATTATATTATTTTTCTAAATGAGCAATATCAAGAGATTGAAGAGATGATTGTTACGTATGATGAAGATATTGGCGATTTGTAATATGATAAATGAATTGGTACAAATTATTAATTAGATATGAGATCATGTTATACCTTTTTAAAAGTTTGAAATCTAATGAGTATTTTTTTAAAAAGATAAATAAATAAATACAATGCTATTGCAAGAGGTTGTGATTTGAAAAGAGTATTGTTCTTACCAATGTCATAAATATAGGTTTATAATTATTATAGTGGTATTGTGACATTTTTATCTTTTGCTTCGCCAAACAAAATAAATTTGATTTGTAAGTTAAACAAATTTATCTATGGTTTTAAACGAATTTCTGAGTAATGATGTTTAAAGGTTCACCAAATATTATTACTTGGCTTTATGGATAATACTATTAATTTATGCATACATCTCAAGGTTAGTGGGAGCAATTTATTTTTCTTGATCCTTTATAGCGATGGAATTTTACTTATTAGTAATAATTTCGAATTAATACTTGATGTGAAGATATTGTTGTTAATAAATTTTTGGTATAAAATATCTTGATAAAGTATTTTATGTGTTTGGCATTGAGATACTTGAAAAATAACTTAGAGGATTATTTGTCTCATCTCAAAGAGCATACCTAGATCACATTTTTACTGAATTTAATATGCAAAATTGAAAGCTTTACGTTGCTCTTCTTAATGATCGAGATTAATTAAGTAACATTCAGTATTCATAAAATGATTTTGAGAAAAAGTTCATGAGGAATGTCTTGTATGCTAGTGTTGTGAGAGTTTAATGAATTATGAAGTTTGAATTAAACTTGGTGCATATGCAATTAGTTTGTTAGACAATTATTATTTTAATTTAAGCCTTGACTATTGGGTTGAAAGACATAAAGTGTCATGATATTTATAGAGAATTAAAGATTATACAATTAGCTATGGAAGAATTAATCATGTTAATATTATTGGTTGTATAATGTCGACTTTGGAAGTTGCTCAAATGATATATAGTGTTTGTTACTGGTTACATTTTTTATGTTTGCATGAGATCTTGTTTCATGAAAGAGTTTCATAAAATCTCTTATAATTTTTCACTATACAAACATGTTTTAGAGTTCGACTTGAGTTATGTAATTAAAGAATTTTATTTCAGAGTTTGGAATTGTTAATTTCATCTCCAAACCTATAAAGATGTATTATGATATATGGTTTTAATTTTCTTTATGAAGAATAACAAAAACTCTGATGGTGTTAAATACATAATTTTAAAGTATTTCAGAATTACAGAGTTGTTAAAGATGATATTCTTTATGAGCACATGTTATAGAATACATACTAGTTGATCCTCTAAATATAAGGCTTAGGCCAAATTTTAGTTTGCTAAATATATTGAGCATATGGGTACTTTACAGTTTTTTATGTGCTTGGTTAAAGAAATTTTTTACCCATGAATATTATCTATGGTATATTTCAGTTAATAAAGTTTAATGTGTTTATTCACATTTGGTTTATAGTTATGTGTGTGTACGCATAAATGGTAATTGTCATATATGTATACCTCTTACATGAGCTCTTATAGTTATATTTTAATTTTGAGATATAAAGATTAACACTTTTGTAACGCCCTCAAAATAATAACAATAAACCCATCAGATAAGATATGCATTTACATTTAAACTAACCGCATTCCTTTCATTCATTAGAATTCCAAGACATAAGTATTACATGTTAACCTCATAACAAAATGCCCTACGGGCTTACAGCTTTCCAAGTTAACACTTGGTTACAACAAAGAGTTCTAACTCGTTTACACATTAAGCCCTTGGCTTGAAATTACATGTAATACATCAAAAGTAAAACGACAAAACTATGCCCGCCACTAGCCTCCCAGCTATGTCCTTGGAGGTGGCATGCTTCCTGTACCTGAAAATGATATTCCCATATAGGGTGAGCCACAGCCCAGTAGAAATACACTAAACCAACCATGGACAATGACTAAAACATTAGCAATTGATAGTTGGTCAACACTGATACAATCACATAAATTACATATTTATGTCAACGACTTACAAGTCCCAATTACTTTTCATTTTCCCTTTTTCAACAAATAAGCATGCTAGCTCTATCATCATTTCCACAGATATGTATAAAAACTATATCTCACATTCAGATAAGCATAAAAGCTACATCCACATTCTCAACAGATATGTATATCAACAATATCCACAGATAAGCATACAAGCTGTATCCACACTCTACAACAGATAAGCATACAAGCTGTATCCACACTTCACAAAGATAAGCATATGAGCTCTATCTTCACTTCTCTAGACAAGCATATGAGCTCTGTCTACGGAGTTCATCCCCTATCTCCTCCCAATACCTATCCGGTTTAGAGGTACATCCCCTATCTTCCCCTAAACCGCGGAGTACATCCCCTATCTCCTCCTCTACACATAACGTATATAAACACATTGGTTCTATATACAATCACACAATACACACAATTAATGTATTTTATCAACCGTCAAGTTCCATGACACATTCCATTGATTAGTTTCTGTTTACCTAATCATCATGCATTGTCTACAACAATCTCGACTATCCTCCACCGATAGCCCAAAGCAGTTATTTCTAAAACAGAAAATAAATGCACAAATGGATATTCAATCAACATTTCATTTCCTCATTTCTCACCAATTAATTATCCCAATTAATTAAACAATGTAATTAGGCCATTTTCCATAATTACTATTTCAACCCTTAGGTCCCATTTTCATCAATGATTCAACAATCATTCCATTTTTTTCTATGCCAAACATGCATCTAGGTTTATTATGAATAAAACCCCAACTTTTGTAAAATTACACAAAAGCCCCAAACTTTCACAAATTTACCAAACCAAGCCCAACATCTCAAAATACCAAAATTTAAAGACAAAACCCATAGAGAGGAGTAGGTTATCCCTACCTCAAATTCGGAGTCCCAAAGGAGACGACGACAAAACCCAACGTGCTCCAAAACCCGAGATTTTCAGATTAAAATGAAGCCCTCGACGATCAACAACTTTTTTGTAAAGGCCAAAGGTGAGTAAATCACTCCTACTAGATCAAAACCTAGAGAGAAGGTAGAGTCTAGAGTGAGAGGCTCAACAATGGTGATTTTGGAAAAGTAAGAGAGAGAAGAGAAAGTGAAAAAGTGATTTAAAGAGTCACAAATTCGGGACTTTAACCCAGGTCTCCGCTCGAGCGTAAAACACCCCGCTCGAGCGGCCACTCACAGACTTCCGCTCGAGCAGCCAACCTCCCGCTCGAGCGCAAAATGCACTTGCCCAGCACTTTTGCAGAACCAGGCCTCCGCTCGAGCTCCCAACCCTACGCTCGAGCTCACAACACTGCACAACAAGATACTGGATGGATGTATTCCCCGCTCGAGCGCCCAAACCCCCGCTCGAGCGTACAGGCCAAAATCTGAGCAACTAGTTTTGGTTTGTAAACTCAACCAACCTGTAACAAACCCGCCCAACACATCCTATAACTCAAATACAAAGTAGGAAAGGATGTAAACAAGATAATAAACAACTACCAACATCCACGGACACATGTCCGGATCACTATACAACAAGGGTAAATCCGGGATCGCTATAACCTCCCCCCCTTAAAGAATTTCGTCCCCGAAATTAAGCACAAGTTGCAAAACAAGTTTTCCTCCATTTTAAACAGTGTTACACTTGAACAGTCAACAATTCGACCCATTACCGGTCATCCCATCCCTTTAACAAGAGACATATCACAATATGTAAACAACATATGTACTTTCAACATGCATTAACATTATGCACTATCTTTCCAATTTCAACAATATATTCAACAGATATAATGTTACATTCAACTTCCATATGAGGCAAGTTCCAAAACGTACTTTCAATAACCAAAACATTTTCAATGTTTCACAACTTAAGACATATATCAAAGCTCTTAAGTTCAACAAGATGTAAAATTTAAATATAAGATTACATAACAACAAACAAGTCCGGATATTTCTCTCGGACTTCCAACTCACGTTCCCAAGTGGCTTCCTCCACTCCGTGATGTTTCCACAAGACTTTCACCAAAGGAATGGTCTTGCCACGCAGGACCTGATCCCGCCTATCCAAGACCCGAACCGGTCTCTCCTCATACGAGGCATCCTCATCTACCTCTAAATCAGTCCAATCCAACACATGTGATGGATCTGGCTCATACTTCCGAAGCATACTCACATGAAACACGTCATGCACTCCGGATAACTGCGGCGGTAAGGCTAACCGATAAGCAACCTCGCCTATCTTCTCAAGGATCTCAAAAGGACCAATAAACCGAGGGGATAACTTCCCACTCTTCCCAAACCTCATCAGGCCTCGCCTAGGTGATATCTTCAGAAAGACATGATCACCTACCTCAAACGCCAAAGGCCTCCTCCTACGGTCGGCATAACTCTTTTGTCGACTCTAGGCTGTAACAAGCCTCCTACGGATAAGCTCAACTTTCTCCGTCGTCTCCCTAACCAACTCCGGACCCAACAACGGTGCATCACCCACCTCGGCCCAACAAACTGGAGACCTACACGGTCGGCCATACAAGGCCTCAAACGGTGCCATACCGATGCTAGACTGAAAACTGTTGTTGTAGGCAAACTCTACCAATGGCAAGTGCCTCTCCCACGTCCCACTAAAGTCCAGGACACAACCCCGAAGCATATCCTCGAGGATCTGAATAGTACGCTCGGACTGTCCGTCAGTCTGAGGATGATAAGCCGTACTAAAGGTCAACTTAGTGCCCAAGGCACCCTGCAAACTCTGCCACAACTTAGCAGTAAAACGAGGATCTCTATCTGAGACGATCGTCACTGGGACCCCGTGCAATCTCACTACGTTCCGAATATACAAATCGGCAAGATGATCTACCGAATCTCTCACGCGCATAGGAATAAAGTGCGCCGACTTAGTCAACCGGTCTACAACCACCCAAATAGCATCACTACCCCGCTGAGTCCTCGGAAGACCTACAACGAAGTCCATAGTGACATGCTCCCACTTCCACTCGGCAATAGGCAAGGGTTGCAACAAACCCGCTGGCCTCTGATGCTCGGCCTTCACTTGCTGGCAAGTAAGGCACTTCGATACGAAAACAGCCACATCTCTTTTCATACCCCGCCACCAAAACTGGCGACCTAAATCCTGATACATCTTAGTACCTCCCGGATGCACCGCAAGGCGCGAATGGTGAAACTCTCGGAGTGCTTCCTCTCGGCAAGACTCCGGTACAAACAAACGGTCTCGGTATCTCACACTCAGGTCGGGATACACCATCAAACCCTTCTCACCCTTCCCACTGGAAATCTTCTCTCGGAGGGATTCTACCTCAAGGTCACCTCTCTGTGCCTCTAACACTCTAATCACAAGTGTAGGCTGCGCAACAACAGAAAACAAGGCCGCAGCCTCGACAGATTCGCCCAGTAGCAAATCAAACTCGCCAAGTGCTCCCAACATCTCCCATTCCCGGATGGCTATACAAGCTACATCACTAATGGATTTCCTACTAAGGGCATCGGCCACAACATTGGCCTTTCCCGGATGATAATGCAACTCAAAATCATAATCCTCGATGAACTCCATCCATCTCCTCTGCCTCAGATTCAAGTCTCTCTGTGTAAACAGATACTTCAAACTCTTGTGATCCGAGAATACCTCGAACCTCTCACCATAAAGGTAGTGCCTCCAGATTTTCAAGGCAAAGATCACTGCTGCTAACTCTAGGTCGTGTGTGGGGTAATTCTTCTCGTGTATTTTCAACTGACGTGAGCCATAAGCTACCACTTTTCCCTCTTGCATCAACACACAACCCAAACCCTCTCGTGAGGCATCACAATATACAGCATAACCCAACCCTCTCTCCGGAATAATCAACACCGGAGCGGTGGTCAATCTAATTTTCAACTCTTGGAACGACTTTTCACAAGTCTCACTCCACACAAACTTGACTCCTTTCTGAGTCAGTCTAGTCAACGGTGACGCTAACCTGGAGAAATCTTTCACAAACCGACGGTAATACCCAGCTAATCCCAGAAAACTGCGGATCTCAAACACACTCTTAGGCTGTGCCCAATCTTGCACTGCCTCAACCTTGGATGTATCCACAGACACCCCTTCCCCGGATACCACGTGGCCTAAGAATTTGACTTCCCTCAGCCAAAACTCACACTTCCCAAACTTGGCATACAGCCTATGGGCTCTAAGTAACTCAAGCACCACTCTCAAGTGTGCCTCGTGCTCCTCCTCAGAAGACGAATAGATAAGGATATCGTCCACGAAAACAACCACAAATCGGTCTAAGAACTCCCGGAAAATCCGGTTCATCAAGTCCATAAAGACTGCCGGTGCATTGGTAAGCCCGAATGGCATCACCAGAAACTCGTAATGGCCATACCGCGTACGGAATGCCGTCTTCGGAACATCTTCCTCCCTGACCCTCAACTGATGGTAACCCGATCTCAAGTCTATCTTAGAGAAACAACGGGAACCCTTCAACTGGTCAAACAAATCATCTATACGGGGCATAGGATACTTATTCTTAACCGTAGCCCGATTCAACTTCCGGTAGTCTATACACAATCTCAAGGCACCATCTTTCTTTTTAACAAAGAGGGCCGGCGCTCCCCACGGTGAAACACTAGGGCGAACAAAGCCCTTATCGAGCAACTCCTGGAGCTGAACTTTCAACTCAACCAACTCTGCTGGAGCAAAACGGTAAGGTACCATAGAAATCGGCGCCGTACCAGGCACTAAATCAATAGAGAACTCTATCTCTCGGTGAGGTGGCAAACTAACAAGATCTTCGGGAAAGACATCCGAATACTCACAAACCACCCTCGGTAACACAAACTGGGTCTCACCACGCTCACCTCTCTCAAAGCTAGCAAGTAGACTACTAAGCTCACTTCGCCCTCGCGAATCATACCCCGGTGGCAAAACACTACCAACCCGGTCTCCCAAGAAATGGAACCACTCCCCGCTCAAGGTACATAACGTGACCCTCTGGCGGTAGCAATCAATAACAGCCCGGTATGACGATAACCAGTCCATACCCAAAATAACATCAAAACCCTTCATGGGCATGACAACAAACGGAAAAGGAAGCCTATAGTCGGCGACCTCTATATCACATCCTCTAACACCCTGTTTCAGGATCAACTCACCGCCCAAAGGCGATACCACACAAATAGGAGATGCTAACTGTGCTAACTCCAATTCCAAAACAGATGCAAATGCAGCAGATACAAAAGAATGAGATGCACCCGTGTCTATCAACACATTAGCAACCGAGTTGCAAAACAGAAAAGTACCTCTCACTACTGATGGAGCCGGTACTAAATCCTGCGCGGTAACAGCATACACGCGCCCTGTAGGCCCCTGGTCTACCTGCTCACCCCTCGGAGCAAAAGACTGCTGCACAGACTGGGATGACGAAACTCCCGGATTGGCCCTCGAGGCCTGCACAGACTGGGCTGGCTGAAAACCCTGCGTCTGCCTAGAACCAGACGCTCCCGAAGTGGCACTCAACTGTGGGCAAAACCTCTTCATGTGCCCAGGTTGTCCACACTGATAACAAGTCAAGAGCTGCCCCCTGCCCAAACTCTGACTCTACGGTCTAGCTGAAGATGAAGCAGCTTTCTGACCCCCACCCTTCTGCGGGCAAACAGAAACCTTGTGACCCAGCTGGCCACACTTGTAACAGGTGAAATCCCCCTGACCACCTCTCCCGGAGCCTGCACTCGGCACTGGGAAGGTCGATCTAGCAACACCACCCTGCGACTGCTGAGGGTTATAACCATTCTGTCTCCTGCCATCACTCTGACTATCCTGGCTCCTCTTGGAGCCTCTCTGACCCTCATCCTCCTCCTGCATCATAAGCTCCATATGAGCTGCAGCGTCCACTAGGTGTCTATACTCTCGAATATAAGACCCACCAATTCTCAACTTGAGACCCCGCCTCAACTTCCGCTCAAACTCATAGCAACGGCGTTCCTCAGACGCCACCAGTTCAGGTGCAAACCTAGACAGACTGGTAAAAGTAGCCTCAAACTCGGCCACTGACAAGCCCTACTGATTAAGCCGGCTAAACTGATCCCTCAGCTTTTCCCTAGCTGCTGCTGATAAAAACCTCTCCTGAAAAGCATTCACAAACGCCTCCCAAGTACCACCAACACGAGCTTTCTCGTACTTCCACCATTGACCCGCATCTCCCTTCAGTTGGAAGGATGCCAAGGTCACTTTCAGTGCTCCGTCCTCGATGCCAAGCATCTCAAACATCTTCGTTGTCTGTTCGAGCCATTCATCTGCCTTAAGCGGCTCTTTAGGATCCCCGATAAACTCGTCCGGATTACACCGGAAGAACTCCCTCTTCAAGAAGGAAGGCCCTGCCTCAGCTGCCTGATTCCCAGCTCTAAGAATACCCAAGGCTCCTGCTATCTCTCTGGCCAAGGCACCCATAGCCTGCTGACCTACTGGCTCGGCCACAGTGGCCTGCCCAACCCCCTCCTGCACTGCCGGAATCTCACCCTGTAACGGTACTTCCTGCCTCGCAGGTCTACCACGTCTAGCACCTCTTCCTCGTCCTGACATCCTAATAAAGGCAACACAGAACGTTAACACATTCATAAGTGTGCCAAAACTAAACACTCACGTCCTAATGCATGGACAACTGTAATTCACTCCACATAAGCACATAAACACATAAGCACTTACGAATTTCATTTCCGGATAATGATAGTCCCGAGACGTTACTAGAGTTCCGGTTAGAAATAGCATTGATCAAGTGCTTTTCCAACAAGACTCCCAGAAACTCAAGGATCCACTCAACATCCTAGAAATTAAATCCCATACCCACATAGTCACATAAGCATGTTATCAAATAAACACATAGCATATGGTACTACATCTACGTCTCTATCAAGCGAGACAAACCCATTGTGATCCTAATCACTTCCCACGTACCCAAAGTATTCGAACCCGGTACGCTCTGATACCAAGTTGTAACGCCCTCAAAATAATAACAATAAACCCATCAGATAAGATATGCATTTACATTTAAACTAACCGCATTCCTTTCATTCATTAGAATTCCAAGACATAAGTATTACATGTTAACCTCATAACAAAATGCCCTACGGGCTTACAGCTTTCCAAGTTAACACTTGGTTACAACAAAGAGTTCTAACTCGTTTACACATTAAGCCCTTGGCTTGAAATTACATGTAATACATCAAAAGTAAAACGACAAAACTATGCCCGCCACTAGCCTCCCAGCTATGTCCTTGGAGGTGGCATGCTTCCTGTACCTGAAAATGATATTCCCATATAGGGTGAGCCACAGCCCAGTAGAAATACACTAAACCAACCATGGACAATGACTAAAACATTAGCAATTGATAGTTGGTCAACACTGATACAATCACATAAATTACATATTTATGTCAACGACTTACAAGTCCCAATTACTTTTCATTTTCCCTTTTTCAACAGATAAGCATGCTAGCTCTATCATCATTTCCACAGATATGTATAAAAACTATATCTCACATTCAGATAAGCATAAAAGCTACATCCACATTCTCAACAGATATGTATATCAACAATATCCACAGATAAGCATACAAGCTGTATCCACACTCTACAACAGATAAGCATACAAGCTGTATCCACACTTCACAAAGATAAGCATATGAGCTCTATCTTCACTTCTCTAGACAAGCATATGAGCTCTGTCTACGGAGTTCATCCCCTATCTCCTCCCAATACCTATCCGGTTTAGAGGTACATCCCCTATCTTCCCCTAAACCGCGGAGTACATCCCCTATCTCCTCCTCTACACATAACGTATATAAACACATTGGTTCTATATACAATCACACAATACACACAATTAATGTATTTTATCAACCGTCAAGTTCCATGACACATTCCATTGATTAGTTTCTGTTTACCTAATCATCATGCATTGTCTACAACAATCTCGACTATCCTCCACCGATAGCCCAAAGCAGTTATTTCTAAAACAGAAAATAAATGCACAAATGGATATTCAATCAACATTTCATTTCCTCATTTCTCACCAATTAATTATCCCAATTAATTAAACAATGTAATTAGGCCATTTTCCATAATTACTATTTCAACCCTTAGGTCCCATTTTCATCAATGATTCAACAATCATTCCATTTTTTTCTATGCCAAACATGCATCTAGGTTTATTATGAATAAAACCCCAACTTTTGTAAAATTACACAAAAGCCCCAAACTTTCACAAATTTACCAAACCAAGCCCAACATCTCAAAATACCAAAATTTAAAGACAAAACCCATAGAGAGGAGTAGGTTATCCCTACCTCAAATTCGGAGTCCCAAAGGAGAAGACGACAAAACCCAACGTGCTCCAAAACCCGAGATTTTCAGATTAAAATGAAGCCCTCGACGATCAACAACTTTTTTGTAAAGGCCAAAGGTGAGTAAATCACTCCTACTAGATCAAAACCTAGAGAGAAGGTAGAGTCTAGAGTGAGAGGCTCAACAATGGTGATTTTGGAAAAGTAAGAGAGAGAAGAGAAAGTGAAAAAGTGATTTAAAGAGTCACAAATTCGGGACTTTAACCCAGGTCTCCGCTCGAGCGTAAAACACCCCGCTCGAGCGGCCACTCACAGACTTCCGCTCGAGCGGCCAACCTCCCGCTCGAGCGCAAAATGCACTTGCCCAGCACTTTTGCAGAACCAGGCCTCCGCTCGAGCTCCCAACCCTACGCTCGAGCTCACAACACTGCACAACAAGATACTGGATGGATGTATTCCCCGCTCGAGCGCCCAAACCCCCGCTCGAGCGTACAGGCCAAAATCTGCGCAACTAGTTTTGGTTTGTAAACTCAACCAACCTGTAACAAACCCGCCCAACACATCCTATAACTCAAATACAAAGTAGGAAAGGATGTAAACAAGATAATAAACAACTACCAACATCCACGGACACATGTCCGGATCACTATACAACAAGGGTAAATCCGGGATCGCTATAACTTTGGTTCAGAAGTACATATGGATCCATAAAGTATGATGCTTGGTTTAAAGCATGAAAGACCTCGATTTAGAGGAATAAAGGCTTCTTTTGGAAGTGTAAAATGGAATAAAATTCCTTGCAGGGTCTTGTCAAGACCATACAGAGGACTGAATGTGGGATTAGCATGTTATATAATTTTTGGATCAATTATGCTGAAATTCCACACTACACTTTATCACATATAGGAATCCATGTTGGTGAGATATTAGTGTTTGTAATTGTGGAAGGTGTTATGTTGTTCAATAGCATAATTACCGCTACAGTTCGATATTAATATTTCTCATTGAACGGGATTCTGTACTGAGATGTTTTTATTCTGAATCATGTTTATGTGGCCACTAAAGTTGTTTAACCCGAGAGTCATTTTTCTTAAATAAAATATTTTCTTAAAGTAGTAGTCAATGTTGCCTAAGTGGGAGAATGTAAGAATTTATTCTTAATTAGGCTGTCATTGACTATATTTTGTTTGGTTTGTGAAAAACGGGTTGAACGTGATTCAGATAGATTGACTGGTATGAGCCCAAAATTATTATTGTGATCCATAAAGTTTGGGCCATGGTCATCTTAGTGTATATATTATTTTATATGTGGATATGTGATATGGAGGTGCAAGGCCTGTTTTAAGTTATTTGGGTTCCTTAATGGGAAGGCCCAGTAATTGTTTTATTTAGGCCCAGTCCCCTCTCCTATCCTTATTAGGGTTTACATATATCTATATATATGTAGATCAAAGGGTTGTCAGCCCCATTGAAAAAGACAACAAAAAGATTAGGAGAAGGAGGGGAAGAGCTGGTGCTAAGGTTTTCCAATTGTGAATGCCATATTCTTTCAAGGAAGCAAAACTCAAGACAATAACGGAATCAAATGGTATGTATCTGAGTTTATATTTTAGTAGTTACTTATATTCATATTGTTTTGATTTCTAGTATATAGATCCTAAAATCTTACACTATGGCCTTCACCAAACTTTGATGCAGAATAACGGCATCTCCTGTAGAAGCAGGTAATGAGTTCAATGAGTGTATATGGAAAATAAAGCAAATACTGCAGAATAACGGCATCTCCTATCAAGTTTCCTGCCTGCTATATTACTGCAAAAAGACACATTGATTCAAGTACAACAATTTTAGATGTTCATGGCGTGGTATACTTTTATTTATTTTACTTACTCATCTAGATATCATTATAAAGCAAATACTGCAGAGCTTGGTTTCATAGGAATATATCACATTCTATTCTTGCTCTTTCATACTCTTTGTTGTTCAGGGTTTTAAGCACCTGACTAAACCTGCACGAGAAGTCGTTATGCTGCTGCAGAAGATTGATAATGACAACTATCCTGAGGTATGATTCAGAAATTTGTTGTGCTTAGAATCGTCTCACCAAGATACACACCTGTCATCTTTACATTATTGTTCATTTGAATTTTGAATTGTATATATCCCCCTGAAAGATGGATCACTTTTGGAACTACAATTCTGCAGACGCTTGGTCGTATGTTTATTATAAATGCTGGTTCTGACTTTTATCTATTGAAAGTGTACACATCATAACAGAATCATATGTTGGATCAATTATTTTTCATTTTTTTCTCAGGTTCTTAGCATCAAATTCCAAAGTAAATTGCTTGAGAAAATTGATGATAGGTAAATAATTAGAATTTTCAGGATTTAAATAAGCTGTTTTTTCCTTGTGCAAAAGTCTAACCATTTGTAACTCTTGGTTATAATTGTGATTGTTCAGTGAGTTGCCAAAATTTCTTGGTGGTAGCTGTACATATGCAGATGAGGGAGGTTGTATGAGGCCTGGAAAGACCCAGATATATTTTTTTGTTGGTCTAAGTAATCCTTTTTTTTTTTGTTTGCCTCGGATGGTAGCGTAAAATCATGATTGATGGTGGAGGACCAAAATAAGATGATTGCAACTAGGCATGCTTGATTAGCAAATTGCATGCAGTAGATTCTAAAAATAAATTTCATCCATTATTTAATTTACAATAGATTCTAAAAATAAATTTCATCCATTATTTAATTTACTATTGACAGGAATTACCAAAAGTTGGCCATCCATGAGTAGATCCATATGTTTGGTTCATAAAATAATTTTTTTGACAAATTTACTTTAGAAGAGACCAAAGGCAAGTGACACTATTTATTTTGCTTCAGTCTTTTGACTAAGAGAAAACAAGATGAAAACAAGAGAGAACAATTTCAAAAAAAAAAAGCCATAGCAGAGTTTTTACAAACGCCACTATAGTGCCAACAGTCATATTTTAAAATTGGAAAATCTATCACGGTGTTTTTAAAACGTCGCTAAATACTTGGGTGACATCATTCTATTGTCATTTACCATATTTAGCGGCGTTTTTAAAAACATCGCCTATACTAATATAACGACGTTTTTCAAACGCCATAAAGCTATGGCGATGGCCGCGTCGTCGGCGTTTGGCATAAACGTCGCAAAAAGAATTAGTGACTAAAAGTGATTATTTCAGCAGTGAGCTTAAGAGGTTGTTTGGGAAACTGATAAAACAAAATAAAATAACAAATAATTAATTTTTTTTTAAAAAAAAATCATATAAAAAAGTTAAAGATTAATTTCTTTTTTTTTTGTAAAAATTCAAAAAATTATTCTCAAACAATTTATTTTTTTCACCTCATAATTTAACAAAATTGCTAAAAAACCATTTCCTTCACAAGCCCTAAGTATAAATGCACACACACACACACACACATATATATATATATATATATATTTTTTTTTTCTACTCCGATAAGAGCGTCTCAAACTTTTTCTTAGATTTTCCATCAAATTTAAATTTGTTAAACTACGCACACTTTTGTTGCTCCAACTATGGCATACCAAATGAAAGGAAAATAAAAAATTTCATCAAATTGAGGGAGGCTTCATCGTTCATCATTTTTTTATAGATAGCCGTTACTTTTGTAAAGGCTTCACCGTACACCAGATGACCGGCCGATTGTCATCCCGATCAACTGATTGTTTGATGAAAATTTACATAAGTCGGACGACCTCCTGGTCAACCAGTTGTTTGATAAAAATTAAAAAATTAGCATTGGAACACATAGTATCATATGAAACATTTCGTTAATTTTTTATTCAAATTTAATATTAAATTTTTTTTGAGTAAGCGTTAGAAATACTCTAGTAGCTGTCTAATTGTCTAGCACATGATCTGGGTGCCCATTATCCCCCCAATACAGCCAAATAGAAAAAAGAAAAGCAACTCAATGAGGACACAAAGAGGAACATACCTATACATACATGGTTATTGGAGACTGGAGAGAGAAGAGAAGATGGGCTGGTTCATCTCCAAATTACGACAACATTATTTTTATTTGAATGCCTTTAACCCAGATTGATTTTGTTATATAAATATATGAAAATAATTTTATCTCATATTCTTGTGAGCTTATTTGATTGTCTCAAAATTATATATTTGATTATTTAAAACAAACTTTTTGTTTAATTAATGTGTATTTGATTTTGTTGTTGAGCCAAATAAAATAAAATAAGATTGAATAAATATTTAGCTTTGGTTGTGAACATTGGAAGAAAAAAAAGAGAAAAAAAGAAGGTCATGTTGGGTTGGGGAAAATACAAACCTATTAGGAGATAGTGTCACGCCCCACTTTTTATTACTCGAAGTCATTACCAAATTTATTAACTTAATTCAATTTCAAGGATAACATGCGGAAATAACTCATACGTTCAATCCGTAGAAGTGATTAACAATACTCTCATTCGTATGCAAAGTAAATATTACATGAACATACTTAACAAATTGCCCTTGGGCTTACATCACTTAAGGTACAAGAAGAAGGGTGTAACCCTTTTTACAACAATGGCATTCCACCAACATAACTGAGGCCCCGTGGCCAGTAAATAAGTATATCCAATCTTGCAGCTCAACCTGCTTAATACCTAAAAAAGATTCAACAACGTGGGATGAACATATAGTCCAGTAGGGATCTCAACATGGCCCTCAACAATAACAACATACAGATAGCTATGATCATGAATGCTCAATCTCATACTAGAATAGTAATGTGACAGTTTATACAAAATATACATAGGTAAGAACTTTTCTTGAAAACAACCATTTCAATTAACGCCATAGGCGATTCATCTTTCCCTTTCTTTTCATTAATCCCTGTTCTCAATCTTTCATAACATTAACAATACCTTAGGAAATAAATTCACTAAGCCCATTACTCTCTTTCGTTCTCCAAACATACACAGATAACCCTTCTCAAAATTCATAATTTCTTTTAAAGAAAATATATTTCCTTCACACTTTCCAAAAGACAAAGATGACATTTTGGCTTCTTCCCGATACAATCAACTCTATATATGCACTGTTATAAATAGAGATAACAACTCACCGACATGCGTAAGATAAACCAATGAGGCAACTCGGCCCTCCAAAACCATAATCAACACAATCCATGATATTTTTCAAAACACGGAAACATCAACAACAAAACTTTGCTCTACTAGCTATGTGCATAGTAAGCCAAAGATACACTTCTCACAACAACATGCCAGTTTACCAGGCGCTAGCTGGAAGGGTGTGGTACCTTAGATTCTCAGCGCATTCAGTTCTCCAGGCGCTAGCTGGAAAGTAACGGTACCTCTGATTATCAGCGCAGGTTATAACACCAATAATCGAAATGCAACAGGGCATAACCAACATGTACAACATATATACATAAACCATCTAGATACAAACAATGTGTTAAGGTATATGAACACATAGGTGTGTGGAGTCCATCCCCTATCTTCTCACACACACTGGAGTACAACCCCTCTCTCCTCCCTAACAAGTATACATATATAATGCATCTCAATATTTCATCACATAAGATGTTCAATCAACAATGGTGTAATGCATACACGACAATTCAACACAACCATGTCATCCTCCACCGATGACCAAGGACAAACCTCTAGATGCAAATATTTAGTACATCTATTAAAAACTCAATTACTATGAGACCACAAACCCGACAACAACATTAACATGGTAGTTCAAGATACAATTCCACACATGTGTGTGTTCAACACTCATGAAACAACAATCCAATTTTCATACGTATTTCAAAATACCTTTCCCATTTCACAAAACAAGTTCCATATTCCTTTTGTTTTCACAAAATCAACTCCGTCCCTTTTGTTGTTACAAAACCAAATTCATTCCTTTGTTTTACAAAACCACTTCCATTGATAATAAAGTCATAACTCACATTAGTCCACTGCATTCATTTCAAACCATTCCAAAGCCAAAGTTAATCCCTTAGGCATTAACACCTTCACCCAACCCATATCAACACTAGAGGTTTACAATATAGATTCACTATCCTCCATTTTAATTTATCAATCAATATATGATTTAGGGCTTTTTCCTCTATCAACTACAACATGTTAATTTACACTCCAATTAGCCCAAAACAACCATCAATGACAACATAACCATTTTCCAACATCCAACCCTAGGTCCCTCCTCATGATTTCAAACAAACCCAACACGGATATGATTTTTATGCAATACAAAATTACCACATGTCTATCTATAGAGGAAGTATTGAAAAAGAATAAGGAGAATCCCTACCTCAAATGGAGAACTCAAATAGGGAAGATGACCCGAAATCAAAGTGCTCCAAATCCCAAATTTCTTGGATCACAACGAAGCCCTCGACGATCAACACACTTCTTACAAAGGCCCAAGGTGAGGAAAACACTCTAGCTAGATCAATCCTAAGAGAGTAGTTAGGTTTTAGAGTGAGGTGCTCTCCAATGGAGGTTTTGAAAAATTAAGAGAGAGAAAGGAAATCAAAAAGTGATTCAAAAAGCTGAATCTCGGTGTGTTATACAAGTCGCCCCGCTCGAGCGTGTAAACTCCCGCTCGAGCCTCACTCACAGACTCCCGCTCGAGCGCCAAAAACCCCGCTCAAGCGGCGGATACAACCATCCAGAAGTTTTGCAGAACAGGCCCCTGCTCGAGCGTCCAACTCCCCACTCGAGCGTCTCACACAAACTCCCGCTCGAGCGTCAAACCTCACGCTCAAGCGTCCAACACTACAGAGGAAATACTGGGAGGGTGATTTTCCCGCTCGAGCGCCGAAACCCCCGCTCGAGCGGAGAGGTCAAAAATTGGGCAAAGATTCTAGGTTCTAGAACACAACCGACTTACTCCCAACAAGGCCAACACAACCCAAAACTCTAAGATAAAGAGTAAGGGACAGAAAAGAGGATAAGACCACAACGAATCTACGGAACCGAGTCCGGATTACAGTTAAACAACAACAGGGAATACCGGGATCACTATAGATAGAGAGGTTAGTACCCATGGGGAATGGGGAATAGGGAAAAATTATTATAGGGGAATGGGGATGGGGAATTAATGTCCATCCCATTAACCCTCATTGCCATTCCTAGCGATAGAGAGGGAGAGGAGAGAATTAGAAAATAAGAAAAGGGAGAGGGAGAGGGAGAGGGAGAGGGAGAGAGACGCTGAAGAGAGAGAGAGAGAGGCGCTGGTTTGTTTAGGGTTTGGTTTGGAAACAAAATATATATGTATATATATATATATGATTATTGGTCATTTTACACTTTTGCGACTAAACATTTTGGTCACCAATTAGTTTTATAAATCCCTCCAAAATTTGAAATGTCTCCCTCCAAAAATTTTAGTTTTTTGGCAACTAAAATTTTTTTTAGTCGCTGAAAATAATTTTTTGTCAACCAAACTTTTGGTTGCCAAAGATAAAAATTAATTTTTTTATTTTTTATTCTGCGACTAAAATATTTTTTAATCGTTGAAAATAAATTTTTGGCGACCAAACTTTTGGTCACCAAACATAAAAAGTAATTTTTTATTTTTCATTCGGTGACTAAATAATTTTAGTAGCCAAAACTAACTATACAACGTCTAAAAAATAATTTTGTGGCGACCAAAGATAAAAAAGTAATTTTTTATTTTTTATTCGGCGACTAAATAATTTTAGTAGCTAAAACTAACTATACAGCGACAAATATTTTTTAGTCACTAAAAATAAATATTTGGCGACCATGCTTTTGGTTGCCAAAAATAAAAAGTTAATTTTTGTTTTTATTCAGAGACTAAGCAATTTTAGTAGCTAAAACTAACTATGCAACGACTAAAATATTTTTTTAGTCGCCAATTGTGGCAAATTTAGCGACTATATTTTTTTTAGTTGCCAATTGTGGTATTTTTAGCGACTAAATTTTTTTTAGTTGCCAATAATCAATATACCCTGACTAAAAAAATTTAGTAGCTAAATATTGTACTTTTACCACTAATATAATTTTTGGTCGCCAATTCCACAACTTTTGGCAACCAAAATATTTTTAGTTGGCAAAAGTGGTTGCCAAAAGTGTGTTTTTTTGTAGTGTATAGTTATAAAAAAAATTTAACCTTATTATGAGCACACAAGATTTGTGTGACTAATTGACCCCAAATTATTTAGTGTTTTATGATCAATACAAGTCTTTTAATTTTGTCAAGTTAAAAGAAGTAGCAATATGAAATATGAACTTCTGAAGAACCATTAAAATACCGAAAGGATGGACAAGCATGAGAGAGTATGGCCAAGAATTGGTTTCATAAAAATAAAAATAAAAGAAAAATTTTGATATGCAAATAAAAATTTGTACAAAATAATGTCATAGATTTGAATTTGTTCATTTCAAAAAAGAAAAAAAAGAAAGAAAAAAGGAGACCAATATTAAACTGATTTATTATTTTAAAAATGTCGTTGACATAGATGAAATGCATCAATATATGACAATGACATTTTTAAAATAATAAGTTAGGTCTTTTGGTTTAAAATCACTGATTCAAATTTGCATGACATCTTTAAAATAATAAGCTAGGTCTTATAGTTTAAAATGAATTGATATAAATCTCCAAAATCATATTCTATATAAGTGATTTTTTGTTTCTTTTTTTTTTTGGTATACTCCTTATGTTTATATATTTGTCCAATATACAAAGAATATAGGATATCAAACAAACAACATAATAAAATCAATTATGGATTCAAAATTTATTGATTCAGTTCCACCCATGAGCTAGTTGGTATTTCAACTGAAAATGAAAGGATAAAAAAATAATGCATCAAGATAAATTTTTTTAAAGACCCATTTTTATATCCGAAAATGGAATTAAGAATTGACTAGATACATAGTCTAATAACATGATTTTATATCCCAAACCAACACAATAAAACAGAATTATCATACAATTAATTTTTCCTCCCCCTTATGTACATGACATTTCTAATTTTCAATTAATAATATTATTGGGCTGATTATCACCAGATACCACATATTTTTAGCAAGTTCTAGCTGCTGAAAGGTTCTGCATTGTACTCAACATACAAAGCTTAGACCAAACTATGAAAATTTTGTTTTCAATCCAAACAAAGCCATAACAAAATCTCTTCTCAACAAAGGCCATATGATAGGCAAATTTCAATTCACTGTTACTGTGGCATATATCTGACTCCAATTCATTGAACAAAAACAATTTTGAATTCATACTACTAGGTCTCACTGTCATACACAAGAAGTAATGAATCACTAGTCCTTACAATTTTCGGAATGGCATTGCCTTGCTCAGCTCCACACACAATTTTTCCATGTGACAGCCAATGGCCTGCCGCTAGAGTTTTAATATTCGATGCATCTTTGCTCTATAGCCATTCCCTTGACATTGACAACCCTACCCTAAAAACAGATCTAGATGACAGGTTTGTTTGTCTACCAAACTAAACCTAGAACAGCCAAACTAAGCAAAACATATTAGCAAACTACAGTTTGTGGAGGGGTGGAGGGGAGAGAGAACTGAGCAATTACTTCCATAAATCCAAAATTCAAACACAGCCTAAAGAGTTTCATTGTTCTATGTCCAGGTACGTACTGTAACAAAAAAAGAGTATAAAATTAAAAAAATGGAGTAGAAAAATAATTTCGGAGTAATGGAAGTACAAGTGATTTTTATGTATTAGATTGTGCAAGTCTATCTTGTACCTTCATCACTTTGAAATTATTTTTTTCTACTCTCCACTTCTTTGAAATTTGCCCTAACAAAAATATCTTCCTGCAATGCACACTCTAAAAGAGTATTTTTTTTCATCTCAAACTGTTCGCATACACGAAGACAAAATGCAGAGATAAAAGAATTAAGAAAAGAAAGAAACAACATCATGCATGCATATTAAGAGGTCAGTATGCATGGCTGCTTTGTGACACACCTCCCCCCCTATTCATACATGAAAACAAAAACAATTCTCAATTAGATCACTGGCATGCTAACCAAAGAAAATAGCAGCAATATTACATAAACAACCAAGAATGAACAAAATAATCCCTAATTCCTACACCTTTAACCGCGCGTCGCTAATCCGCTATCTGCTGCACCTTTTTTTCTAACATTGATGTCCCCTTAAAAATCATCAGCTGAAGATTTCTCGTATACTTCAATAACTGCTCAGACATGTTTGTATCAGTTAGTACTGAAGCACTGGCTGTGAACATAAACATAGGACACAAATAGTACCAAAGTCGATGCCCAATAAACCATGAAAGTACCCATTTTGCCAACACCCTTTTTCAGAGTGGAAATATAAATTTTTTTTTCCTTCTTAAAAGAAAAAAGAAAGAATTTATAGTAACATCTTCACTTGAATAAATATGTAGTTGTTTCAATCCTATCTCATGGCATACATGCAGTGGTGAAGCCAAGAAATTAAATCAAATGGGGCACTTTTTAATTATAACATTGAAAATTTTTACAAAAATATTTCACATAAATTTTTATGATTGACTTCAAGAAATATAAATAAATAAATAAAATATATATATATATATATTATTTTTAACTAGTATATCATGGACAATATAAAAAAAATCATGGATATAAGTTTTAAAATAAATTATATAATAAAGTAATTTTTTATAAAAAGTTTAGTAAAAATTCAATATAATAGTAATACTACGTCATCATTGACATATGATATTACCAATCAATAGTAAAAAAAACATATAGAGGATGAACCCCAAATGTCAAATGTAACTAACAATTCAATAAATTCCATATCTTCATTGAGATTAATTATAATTGTATGTCAATAATGATAGACATCGCCATTGTATTGAAATTTTCATTGCTAATAATATGACTTATCATAATATCTTTATTTTCAATAAAAAATAACCATTATTATTCTCATAATTTTAAAAATGTCACTGATATTTCACTCTAAATAATATTTTATAATTTTTTTATGTTTGCAAAAAAAAATTATTCCAAAACCCAGGGGAGGCACGTGACCTCCCTAGACCCACTGTGGCTCCGCCACTGCATACATGTTATGTACCTCCTTCCGAGGCATACAAAACTGTAGAGTTACGCTTTAACTCAAAATTGAAGCAAATGTATTTTTAGGTTGACACTATAAAGAAAGAACCTCAAGCAGTGCCCGATCGGGAAAGACAAGGTCTGGTAATTAACAAAATGTGATCTATTGATCACTTTGATAACTAACCCATATCATCTAAAACCACAAAATCTATGTTCTTCCCTTACCTAATTATAAAATGGCAATGAAAAGTTCTGGCTACACATCTCTGGTCAATGCACTGACAAAAGTAACTAATATGCGTTGCCAAATACCGAGTGTCGCATAGAATGCATTCCCATTGCATTTTCCATGTAGACTGGAGATTCTATAAGTTTAAGGTAAAAACAAGGGAGAAAAAAATTTGAGCCATTAATTAAGTTGTAGAAGAGCATTACCCTTTCATCACTCATCTTTCTGAAACCTAATTTTTTCGTCCAGATTGATTCAGCTTCCTCAGCAACAGGGAGTACCAGGTTTTCAACATTCAGGGAATACAATAGGCTCTCGATACATGAAAACAATGCTTGGAAATATCCCTACAGATAAAAAAAAATCATCAACACAAACAAAAAAGGAAGGAATAACTCCGGCTGCACAGAAAGGGAAAAAATCAATAAATAAAGAAAATTAATAAACAAAAGAAAAACTTACTTTTCCTTGATTCTCTCTACTTGTAGCCACTAGAGGAAGCTCAGCAGCCTCACGTCCAAAAATCCTCAGAAGACTAGCCGATACAACTGACCTGTGCACGACATTTTGGAATCCAATGATTAAAAAATAATAAGAACATAAAACTAATAACAACCATTAACAAAAATGAAAATGAAAATGAAAATGTAAAGTAAATTAATAAAACATGCAAAAACAACTTTAATGTGAAGCAGCTTACTTTACAATTAAAATGACACAGTACATTCCACCAAATTCTTGCCCAGATATATTTCTCCTGCATTAAGTACAACAAAGGGCATTTTAAACAGGTTTGGTAGATTAACCAAAAACATAAAGATCAATAAGAAGTCAGGGAAATTTAACTAGTGAAGCAAACAATCTACTTACATAGCGCCCTTTTTCTCCTCATTTTTCTGTTCTCAAATTTCATTAAATAAAACCAAACCAATCCTTTTCTCCTAATTGAACCTTATGGTCAATCTTTGAAAAGCACATAATGTGAGTTGAACAATTCTAGGACATAAAATAGAGGTTTGTTTGTAAGCAAAATTCATATTTTCCTCCTCCAAAATGCATTCTTTTTAATAATGTATACTTGATTAATGTAGTCACAAGTATTTGTTGACAACCTACAAAATAACTTCATTTCACACCAATTCATTAATAGAGGGAAATGATGAAATTTTCCTCACAAAGCACTTAAATTTCTTCCGTATGGCATAAGTTTTGGTAGATACACCCTTCAGATGAAGAGCTACTTAAGCACAATGTACAATGATAACTTACCCACAGACCATAACATGTATAAGATCACGACCAGAAGTTGCAACAATAGGATCAAAACATTCCTGCCAAAGATGAGACATACAAATAGGTTTAACCCCCCAATAAAATTAAGTAATAAAAGAAAGTATAACATAACAAAAAGAAGTATCTTTATACAACTGTTGTCAGAAGGACTATACAGCAAAAGAAAAAAGAAGTCAAAATCAAAACCATTTTTGGACAAAGATACATTTAAGATATAGCATAGAGAATCAATATTAACCAAATGCCCCGAAGAGGTCCTGGCCTCCAGATCTGTTTCTTCTAGCACATCACATTACATTATGTTGCTAAAGAGAAGTAACCGAGAAGTAGCACTAGAATAGATAAGAACAAAATTAGACAGGCTTTTACAAATTTTAAAAATCACATTTTGCTATTCTACATGGTATCAGCAAAAACTTACTCGAAAAATTGCAGCAGCCCTAGACAGTACTGGCAAATGTTCTAGATAGCGACTTCTCCCACTTAAAATCCGCCATTGAACATCATTTGAAACTCCATCTGTAAATCCTTTCTCGACATGTTTTCTATGTATTGCATATGACACTGAAGCTGGAATCATCTCCGCACCAACTAAAACTAAATTTTGTAGTGCCACATGGATCCTATTGCAGTCATCACAACAAAACCACTTATCCCTGGGTAGTTCCTGCACCAAATGTGAGAAACTATACTAAGTCACTGAATAAATACATGTTGAAAGCATTACAAAGATTCTGAAACTTACTTTTAAATCACAGAGGCCACTGTATAACGATCCTGGTTTTTCCTCTCTTTATTTATTGTATTTTGGACTCGGTTTCGTGGATGTGTTGTTGTCTCATTCTCATTTCCATCCTTTACTCTTCGTATTTGAGTCTTGGGTTGTGTTGGGCAGGTTTGAAACAGGTTGGTTGTGCTTTGAAACCAAAAGTTGATGCCCAGAATTTGGCCTTCACGTTCGAGCGGGGATTTTGACGCTCGAGCGAGCCCTCTGTTGTTGCTTCTTCGCTCGAGCGGGCGTTTTGACGCTCGAGCATAAATTTCCATCTCCCAGTATTTTCTCCGCAGGTCTTAGTAAGCTCGAGCAGGAGTTTTGACGCTCGAGCGTGACCCTTTGTTTTTGTTCCTCCGCTCGAGCGCGGGAGTTTGACGCTCGAGCGGGGACCATCGCCTGCAAAACTTCTGTGAGTGTGCATCCGCTGCTCGAGCGGGAGTTTTGACGCTCGAGCGTGAGTCTGTGTCTGATGCTCGAGCGGGGATTCCCACGCTCGAGCGGGGCAACTTGTATATCAGTCCGAGTTTCACCTTTTTGGATCACTTTTTGATTTCCTTTCTCTCTCTTACTTTTTCAAAACCTCCATTGGAGAGCACCTCTCTCTAAAACCCAACTTCTCTCTAGGTATTGATCTAGTTAGAGTGATCTTCCACCTTTGTCCCTTTGTAAAAAGTGTTGTGCTTGGCGTGGGCTTCACTTTGATCCGAAAATTTCTTGATTTGGAGCACTTCGAGTTTTCTTCATCTTCTTCCTTTGAGTTCCAAATTTGAGGTAGGGATAACTACTCATTCTTATGGTCTTTGACATAAATTTTTAGTCATTTTGATATAATGTTGATGTTGGGTGATTTTGGGTGTTAGGGTTTCAAAATGTAGAAAGAGGGGTTTTGTATTTTGAGCCTATACATGTGTATTTGGGTCTAGAAATGAGATTATTGGTGTTGTTGATAATATTTGGACCTTTGGGTCAATATTGAGCTTAAAGGGAAAAATGCCATATTTGGGTCATTAGTGTAATTAATGACATTTGTTATGGAATTATGAAATTGAGTTGGGAATAATGACATTGGCTCATTATGGGATAGAATGGTGGAGTTAGATTTATTAATCACTCACTTTTGAAAATGTCAATTATATATTTGTTGAGGCATTTATTATCTATTTAGAAATAACTGCTTTGGGCTATCGGTGGAGGATAGTCTTGATTGTTGTAGACATTGCATGATGATTAGGTGAAATGAAACTAATCAAGTTGTGTATTTGAATACATGGGTGTCGAATCCCGTGGATGAAATTTTCGTAAAATGGCCATTTGAAAATAAAAATACATGGGTGCCGAATCCCGCGGACGCAATATCCGTAAAATGGTAATTCGAATATAATTATACATGGGTGCCGAATCCCGCGGATGCAATTTCCGTAAAATGGAAATCCAAAAATATCTATACATGGGTGCTGAGTCCCGCGGATGAAATATCCATAAAATGGCCATAAGAGAATAAAAACACATGGGTGCCGAATCCCGCGGACACAATTTCCGTAAAATGGCAGTTTGAAGTATTGTTGGCATGAGATGTAGTCTCACTTAAGTTGTTTGGCCAGGTTCTGAGCCATGTTTATAAGTTGGGTTTTGTTAAGTTAAGGATTATGGAATTGGATTGTATTGTATGTTGGTTTATATGAGTTAAACATTTATCAAGTGCTAATATTTTAGTTATTGCTCATATTATGTTTAGCATATCTTTACTGGGTGTTGGCTCACCCTATATGGGACATCATTTTCAGGTACAGGTGTTATGCCGCCTCCAAGGACGTAGCTTGGGTGGCTTGAGCCTGTAGACTCTTTTTTTGTTGTTTTTGTTGTATTACATGTATATCAAGCCAAGGGCTTATTTGTGTAGAGTTAGTACTCTCCTTTTTGTAACCAAGTGTTGACTTGGAAAGTTGTAAGCCTATAGGGCGTTTACTTTTATTGTCAACATGTAATACATTTTGTAAGAATACTCTGATGATTGTAATATGAAAACTCTTTTATTTATCGTGAATGTATGCTATGATGGGTTTATTTTTGAGGGCGTTACACACTGTCACGCAAGCAACCAACATGGTACTCCTTCTCACGCTAAACAACAATAAACAATTAGATTTAGATAATTAAAAAGAACACACATGGTAAAATATATAAGGGAAAATGCAAGCCCTACTTGGTCACAGAGCATAACTGTTCATTCATCAAAATTTTCAACACTAAAATCGTGAGCCCTGTAAAGATAACAAAGAAAATCAGTCTTACTAACAATAAAGAAGTGGACATGACTTAATGAAAGGGCATAGATGGAGAGAATTGGGATAATTAATTTTCTGGAGGGAATAAATAAGCATATGGGTTAATGAAATAATAGCGAATAATTTTGTAAGTGACCCAATTTGATGCTATGTATAGCATGAAATTTCTATATTGGTATAAATTTTTTGGACTTTTACGGTTAAACTGCAAGTTAAAAGGAAAGGAGCTCCTGGCCTTCAAAACCTAAAATGGCCTTCTAAGTAAAGCCATGTTCAACTTTTGGGAAATTATCAGTCTAACCATCGTTGCTTGCTTGCTTTTATATAAATATTTTTCCTTAACATTGATTAGGCATTGCGATATACATATTTCCTTGGATATCATTGGACATTGGTTAGATTTGATGAATGTTGATGGATGGATTCCACGTGAACAGATTTTGGATGATGAAGCTCGAAGGTGATTTGAGGCACTCGAGCAAGTGATGTAATAAGTTTGGGATTTCAAAAATTTTCATTGACAATTAACATATTTCTTTTTTTATCTTTTTTGCAGTAAGGTCCCTGAGGAATATATTATTCTGCATCCAACAAATGGAAATCCACCAACTCTATTTCTAGTTTTGCGGGGTTAGTTTGTATCTCTCAATTGAATTTTGCTATTTCTTTGTGTGAGAATTTTCTTTTTCATCATGGCATTTTAGGGATTCAACCCATTATTTTCTTGTTAAGGAAAATCTTACCCTTGTGAGTTGATGGTGACACTTGAGTTAGTACAAGTGTGTATATTCACGTAGCACTTATCCAATTTATCATTTAGATGATTGTTCATCACTGGAGCATTACATACTAAAACTTTAGCTTTGAAGTTCATGTTTGTTTTCTTCACCAACCATTTATTTGTTGGAGCTATGGTCCACATGGCTCTATTTTTCTCACTATAAGGACTGAATTTTGTTTGATCATTTACTAATTTCGTATCCAGTTTCTAAGTAGTATTGCCTTAATTAGCTGCAGAGCTATGGATCATTTATTTGCATTAAGGTACAAATTACAGCAAATGATTCAAATATGAAGTTGTAGGGTACTAGTGACAACTTGATTGTGAGGGGCAGGAAAACATGTTATATATCAGAAACTATGTTTCATCATTTGGTCACAACTTAAGAGAGTGTTTCAATTATTCACTGTATGTGTTGCAGCAATACTTTGTAACATAAATAAATAAAGAAGGGGGGAGGGATCTTATGACTTGTGAGCTTGAAAAATTTTCTCTCAAGTAAAAGGGTTATTTTCATTGTAATCATGTTGAAGATGATCCCTTTAACATACATCCACATAAAACCAATAATTAACTCTGCTGACATCTTCTCTGTACCTGGTCAGCGACATCTAACCCAATTGTAATTATGCATTATTTTGAGTATTGAAGTTTTGTAATATTTCATTCTTTCTCATTTAAGTTGAGCTATAGTCTATCTGTGTGTATTCTTGGTATGTTCATATATTTGCTACAGAATAATATGATATCATGATGTTCTTTAGCATTACCTTGGTGCTTTTTTCTAATAAAAAAATTCCTTATTCATCACAAAAAATATATATATATATATATATATCATGATGTAGACATTTTTTAATCAAAGCTCAAAACTTCACTTTTTTTAGATTTAGTTTGTGGCATGAAAAGAAACAAGTTTACAGCCACCGAGAGGGATTAGATTTCTTCTGTCTTAGACCGGGAATTTGTTCACCTTGAAGCATGGTTTCAATGGTTTAATACTACGCAATCAGGTAAATCTGGAGTTTTATTTTTATTTCTCTCTCATTGGGTGATTAATTTTTGAGAAATGTTAGGGATACTAACAGTTTTACCAACACACTTGCAAGTTTATGCAGGTCCCACGCCAAGTGATGGTAGATCCATTAAAGATTATGAGTTGTGTTAGTAATAAGATTGTTAGTTGAATATCCCTAGCATTGTTAATTTTTTCCATTTAGAGATATCACTGGAAAACTCTACCACCAATCCTAGATTGGGCATTCCAATGGATGTTGCCCGTCTCCTCTAGACTTCTTGATGATAGGATAAACTTTCCACATCATATTGATCTATCAACAATGTGTCTGATGGACCCTGCTACCCCTTTAGTCAGACATTTTAAACCATGAATAGCAGAGAAGTGAGCAAAAGGACGAATGGTAATTCATGTAGCCAAGCAAAGTAAGATCCTTGTGACTCTGTTGAGTCTGACTATATAGAGAACGCATTCACAATTTATTTTTTTCTTTCATTTTGAATATTTTTCTTTTTTTCTATTATTAATAGAATTTTGTTCTTTGTTGCTGATCAAAAAAAACAAAAACAAAAAAAGGACATTCACAATTCCTGCAAAATATGTTTCAACTTAGATCATTGTTTCTGAGAAAGATAAGATATATGCTAATATGTTTCTTACTTCTGTGAGTATTTTCTTTTCTAAGTCAGTGCTTTGATTAATAGGCAAGGATATGAGCAGCTATTTTTGGCATGGAAGAGACAACGCAACCATGCACGAATTAAATCCTAAGGTTCTACTTCGCATGATTTAATGAAATTTCCTGAATAATTAAATATAGCCCTGCTAAGGACACCAACTTTTCCCCTGCCCTGTCATTGTGAGGGGGGCAGTGATAAAGGCTGTGAAAAAATGTGGTTTTTGTAATCTTTTCCAATTAAATATGCTCGTTATTTCCTTTTACTAGTAGGATCAATATTGGGCATGATATGGAATATGAGTTCTCAAGCAGTATTTTTTGGTTCAAATATTGGGAGTTGTGTAGTCCTGTACACTAGTAGGATCTCTATTTCTTTCTCTTTTTTCTTTTTTTTGAGAAGTAAATATTATTAAAAAAAAAATTTAAAAAAAAACACCTAAAGGGGCGTAACCTCTGCACATGATGTATACAAGTCAACTAAAGCCAATCCATAAGGTTGAGCTGAATCAGATCAAAATTGGTCCTAATCAATATGTTGTAGGAATCCCTTAATCAGTGCACCTGCTCTAACCTATCAAACTTATGGGTTCACCGTATATCTACCTAAGCCATTTTTGTTCTTCTTCCAACATTCTGTTCTTTTTCACTCATCCTCTAACTTAAAAACCTTACAAAGATTGTTTCTTTTAATCCAAGTGGAAACAAGAGTATCATAATCAACTCATTGAAGAACCTTTGAAACCACTAGCTGTGTAACTAGATGAAGTACATGAATGCTCGTGATTCTGGATCTCCAATCATAGTTTATTCCATCTATTTATCCAATTGTTCCCCTTTTAGTAACATTACCAATGTTTAAAACAGATCTATTCATCAAACACACCAATGGTTGTGTTACCATATTAACATTGTCACTGGAATGTCCAGACACTGACCTCTGGGTTGGATGATTATCCACGTGCGTTGCACCCAACTGAAGATGAACGTCATTTGGATCTTAGATGTTGGATGTTTCTTGCAGCAGATTGCATGCATTCAATCTCAAAGCTTCTTCCGAAGGAACATGAACTTGGGAAGATATGACAATAGGAATAGACATCTGCATCTCGGGGTTCATGTCTTGCCATATTAAACCTCTAAATGGAAATAATGCAAGAAAGGAATATGACTCAACAGTTACGCTGCTCTCGAATTTTGAAATCCTAAATCAAGTTTGTGCAAAGTTCATTATGTTATCTAGCATTATTTCTTGTTCTTCTAGAGTTTCTATAATCTTTTGCAATTGGTGATGCCTTTTTTTTTTTTTTGGTAGTTCTATAATTAGGTAGAAAGCAAAAGAAAAGTTTATAATTATTTGGAAATCTTCTTTGCTGCAATACATTTGTATTCTATCAAAAAATTATTTCCAATTCAATATGAACTGATGTTTGAAGAAGTTAAATAAGGTGCTTAATGTTTTTGCAGATGCACTTTGATGATGCACATGGAACTTACTTGGATTTTGGAAATCACACGGAAAAGGTATGCTTACCACTATCCTATATTCAACTGAAAAAGTCTAGGATCACATAACCGGACACAACTGATCGGTTTTTGTGTATGTAGAACTCGTATTCAACTTATACACAATGACTACAATTCACGAAATTATTATATGCAACTGAACTAGAATATAAAATGCTAAGAATTGTCTACATTGCCATAGTCTAAAAAAATGATTAATCCCTCCAGGTTCGTTTGATTTGGTGAGAAGTAATGGGAAACAACCATTATGCAAGTCGAGAGCTCATCCGGGAAGTTTTAGAACAGCCAAGATTGAGGTTTGTTCCTCATATTGGCTATGTCTGCCTTTTCCCATTTGTGGCGAAGATTATTCCACCTGTTAGTTGCATGAAGGATCTCATCACGAAGCAATGTTTTCTCAATCTATTTGTGCTTCTATTCAGTGTTTCTTACCTCTACATTGTCGTAGTATGAAGCTCTGATTCAACAAAAAAAATCCCCTTTCCTTCCTTTGGGCTGTGTTTGGATCTTGGATTTAGGTGGAGATTTGTGTAGGGAAAGGAAATGAGAAGAGAAATGTGAATGGAATACAAGCTGATGTTATTTCACATTTCCATTCCTTTTCCCTCAGCAAATCACTGACCAAATCCATGATCCAAATACAGGACTCAACAATCCTAGAACAACAGCTGAGTCTCATTTCAAATCGGAGCATTTTATGGACTGATTATGGACTCCGCTCTCTTTCCAAAACAAGGTGATGAAAGTTTCTCAAGTAGTGCATCATTTATGAGCTCCTTTATCCATACATCTATTCTATTATATAAAACACACGATCAACTTGGTGTGAGCGCCTATGTCACATATTTTCTCATGCCCAAATTCGACCTATGTAACTACCAAGTTTCTTATTTCAATTTTTTTTCTCCTCCATCTACATTTAAATTTCTTTTTTCATAAGACGGTGACAACTGTCTTCTATTTCTGCACACACATTCACTCGTGTGCTCAACTTCTAGTGTATGCTGTTATTTGCATGATATCATGTTTATTCTAGAACTACTAAAGAAATTAATTTGTGAAACCCCTCTTGTATGCCAAAGCTCAATGTACATGAAATACAACATGGAGCTTGATGCACCCTATTGGAGAGGCCCACTTTGGATGAACATCAACTACATGATTCTTTCCTCGTTTCACCATTACTCTAAAGGTACACAAATACAAACATAGATTTATCTATTGTAAATTAAAAATAAAAATAAAAAAACTCTGATTTTCAATAAAATCTGAACACGTGGCATTGACATGTGCAGAAAATGGACCGTATAGAGACAAAGCCAAGATCATCTATAATGACTTGAGGAGCAATTTGATTAGGTAAGTGGTATGACATTTTTAGTTCTTAATTAATGCCTCTAATCTAGACTCTTCAGTCAATTCTGATGAGTATTGTTCATTTTTGTTATGGCAAAAACGTTGTGAAGAATTACCAGCAGATAGGGTATTTCTGGGAACAGTTTGATCAAAAGAAAGGTAAGGGGAAAGGTGCACGTGTATTTACTGGCTGGACATCGCTCGTGTTGCTGATCGTGGCAGAAGCTTATAGTGAATGTTAGGAACTTGGGACTCAATTTTGTAATTTTCTAAGAAAATTATAAAGTCATTAGAGGAAAAAGAAGACCACAAACAAATCAACCTGTTAGTTCTGTATAATCTCTCCAATTCAAGATGTGCACTATACTTATTGTCGCAAGTTAATTTGAAAGGTAAGGTTTGAAGTTATTGGTTGTGATATGTGGATGATGTTATTGAGAGTTTGTAATATCCTCCTCTCTCAGGCTAGTTTTACATTGCTCATGGATGAAACCAACTGATATGCTGACTAGAATGGACCCCGTTAAAAATTGTTGTTTAAGAATGACCCCAAAATCAAGCCAATATTTATGGCATTTATTTTTGCTTCTCAAACAATTTTCTTTTTGGATTTAACCATTTCCTGTTAGGTTCTACTGTTTCAGGGGAAAACGTTTTTAAATTTTTTCGTAAAAAATGTTTTCTTGTGTTTAGTTACAATCTTGAAACTAATACATTAGTGATGGTGTTAGTGATGATGGTGAGGTGGTCACAAGATGGTGGGGTGGTGGAAATAATGCATTTATGGCAATGGTAGGGGCAGCGGCAAGGTGGTGGGGTGGTCAAATAGGTGGTGATGGTGATCATGGGATGGTAATAGTGTGGCTTAAAATTTGTCTAAAAAACATTTTTCACCATTCAAAAAGTTAAATATTTTTTACTCAAATAAGCTTAATTTCTCATTTTGTCATTCCAAACAACTACAAATGCGAAAAGAATGATCTCCAAAAACAATTTTCACCAAAACAAGGCCCTAGTATTAACAGGAAGTTTGGAGAGCTGAACCTCACGCTTGGATTTTGAGGATCGATTATGGATGGTCTCAGATGAAAATCAGATGCAATCAAGATTAGTCCAATCTTTCTAACAGATGCATCATTTGTAATGAATTTAGCCATGTCCAGCAGGATTATACATGACCCCTCCCTCAACAATTAAAATGCAAACTAATGATCTTTAATCAATTGCAATTTGTGTAACACTTTTTTTAAAACACGTCACTAGCAAGTCAAATGCAAGGTGTCTTAACGCCAAAATCATCATTAGAAAATTACAAAAACTGTTTCCATCATTCAAGATATCAGTCTTTAACTCCCATTTTCTGTTATCTCCTTGTCCTCAGCCATTATGATCTCTATGTCCCTGATATCCCGCTTCAACACATTAACTAGCCTCGCAATGGCTTCTGTCTGCTGTTGTAAAACCTGCATCAGAAAATACTATCATTTATCAGAGCATCACACATTTAATGAACACAGATTACAACCATGCGTTTCATTCTGGACATATCCACACTTATTAACTGACATTGCAGAAGGAAGAACGAAAAACTCATAATGGCCATATCTACCTCTTCCAACCTCAAGAATAGTATTTCAAATATTGGCACTCACCTCCGGCATATCAGCAAGACTCTGATCATGTATTTTGGTTGATCCCAGAAGATAAATGGAACCACCACCACCACCACCTCCATTTGCCTGAACATGAGCCATAGTAAGCAGATTTTGGACCCTCCTAGAAAGCTCTGCTCCAGATCCTTTCAACTGTATAGGTATGTGCTAATCAGTATGATGCTTTTGCACAGGCCAACAAGAATAGGATGTATGAAACAAGAAAGACGAGAAACACCAACCTGCCTAGTTATTGCAACCAACTTCTCAGCCAATTCAGCTTCACCTTTCATTAAAGGCACTCTGCAACCTTTACCCTCCAATGCCTCTACTATTCTCATGACCTTTTGACACCCCCACATACAAACAAAGATATAAGAAAAACAAGTACACTGTGCCACATGCATTGATTTTTCACATGAATGATCAAGAACGCAAAGCAGACAAAGGTATGCGCCGCCTGGCGAATCTGGTAGAAATCAAGCATAGGTAGAGACTTGAACCCTTGCACCTTGCTAGGAGCTTTAGGGTTGAAGTCTCGCCACTGGCAAGATTGCCCCCTCCAAAAAGTTATGGTCTCCAATGTACCGGAGAGAGAGAGAGAGAGAGAGAGAGAGAGAGAGAGAGATTACGCAAATTAGACAAAATCGTTCAAGCAGACTGCCCAAATGATTCATAACCATGTTGCTTAACCACTTGGAGTATAGAAGACAACGACAATTGACCCGGCCATGCAGACACGACCTTACTACTTGTACAATGAATTTTCAAACATTCATCTCCGTTCTCAAAGTAAAATAAATAATAAAGCCAAAAGAGGTCCTACCCTTAAGAGGCGCCTTTGAAGACCTTGCTCTTTCTGTCTCATTCTTTTTGTCCAGGGAAGAGTATCAGCTTGAAAGTGCCTTTGAAGCTGCAATCACATGTATGAAATTGAATATTATAAATCCATGATATGCACCCAAAATGCAGGCAAACTGATGGTGCGCACACAGAAAAAGAGAGTATACCAGTTTCACATTGGTTTGAGTCATTCGCAATCTCTCAGCATCAGAGAGTATAACTTCATCTTGAAGCTGTATTAACCAAAACACTATAATGTAAAACAATTGAAGTACAGCAAAGCGGTAACAACAATACAATAGCCAAAGGAGCATCCACTTAATGCTGAATGCATTAAATAGATAAGCATCCCCAAAACTAAAACTACATCATGATAAAAACACATATCAGTATGAATATCACATCCTTACATCATCTATATCATTATTCAACTTTAAAGAAGAAACAGAATCCTGTAGTAAAACGACGATCAGTAGGGTCCCCTGCCCAACCAGCATCAGAAAATGCATGTAACTGTAGGAAAGAGTGAGCGGAGTAGTGAAGACCATGAAACATAGTGTCTTTGAGATATTGTAAAATGTGAACTAGAGCATCATAGTGCGGAGAGCAAGGAGCAGCCATGAACTGACTAACAATATGAATAGCATAAGCAATGTCTGGACGAGTAACCATGAGATAGACAAGACTGCCAACTAGTTGACGATATAAAGTAGCATTAAACAACAGGTGACCATCAAGAGGTGTGAGACGAGCCTGAAGATCAACAGGAGTAAAGGCAGTCTTGAAATCGGTAAGACCAGCACGAGCCAAGAGATCAGAAGTATACTTGGCTTGGGAGAGAAAGTAACCAAATGGATCATGAGAGATTTCCAAGCCGAGAAAATAGCTGAGAAGACCCAAATCCTTCATCTCAAACTGGCGACTAAGAAATTGCTTGAGACTAGAGATACCCACTGTGTCATCACCAGTGATGATCATATCATCCACATAGAGAAGAAGAAGAATGGTACCACGCTCTGTCTTACGAATAAAAAGGGTAGAATCATAGGCACTGGAGGAGAATCCAAAATCATGAATGGTGGAGCTAAACTTGGCGAACCAGGCACGAGGAGCTTGTTTATACAAAACTGATGAAAGCAATTTTGAAAGTTAAAAATACAAATAATTATATAAAAACAATTTTGATAAAGTAAAAATTGTGATAGTGTTATATGAATGATCTAAGATGCTATGCTATTTTTCACTGTCTTGTCACAAAACTACAAACAAAAACACACACACCAATCTAACCCAGTGATTGATTTTTGTCCCTTTACACTATTGTGTTCAAAGGATAATACTTTGGGCACTGCTTGGTTAGAAAGAAAAATGGTGGAAAGATAGAGAAATTTGATTGGGATGAAAATTTTGTAAGAAATTTGAATTTTTAACCATAGGCAACTCTTTGTATGGACAAATTTAAATTTTCTTGTGTTATCATGTGTTTTTTTTTAACAAGAAATTTAAAACTTAATTACAATGATAATATGAGTTGTGCAAGAAAATTAACTTTATTATAGTTTCCATCACTTTCATAACAGACTCAGAAAAGTTGCATCTTTTTCCTCTTCCCCTTAATTTCCACCACTTTCATGCTAAACAAACTCAGCCTTAAGACCGAGTCCTAAATGATTCCAACTGGTAGGGCAATTGCATTGTCTTTGAATGGGGAGATGTATCTTGTTTTTAAGTTGCTATGTTAGCCACTTACTATGTTTGTTTATGTTCTCTGAACTATGTATATTTAGCATCTCCTCATTTCTCTCTCTTTTGTTACACCAGTTCTCGCAAGGGATGCGTTCATCGAAGTTCTGTCTAAATCCTGCAGGAGACACGCCTCCCTCTTGCTGCCTGTTTGATGCTATCGTGAGCCACTGTGTTCCTGTTATTGTGAGTGACAAAATTGAACTCCCCTTCAAGGATGAAATCAACTACAAAGAGTTCTCTATTTTTTTCTCTGTCAATGAGGCATTGGTTCCCGGTTACATGGTTACAAAGCTCCGTGAATTTCCTAAAGAGAGATGGCTTGACATGTGGAGGCGGCTCAAAAATGTCTCCCATCACTTTGAATTTCAGTATCCCCCGAAAAAGGAAGATGCTGTGAATATGCTATGGAGACAGGTAAAGCACAAGGTTCCCGCGGCCAAACTTGCTGTACATAGGAGCCAGAGATTGAAAGTGCCAGACTGGTGGCACCGAAGGAGATAGTTTGGAGGCTGCTTTTGCTGACATAGGTGTATCATTTTTTCATTTTTTTGAACCGTGTATTGTAAGATTTTTTTAATGTTTTTAAAAATAGGTAGAAAAATAAATATAGGCAAGGCTTTTTGAATTACAGATATGCATGCACCAATACTTCATGCATATAAAATGCAGAGCTCGAGTTAAAATATGTATAGCAAATGATAGAGCACTTCAATACATTATTATATCTTTGAATCAAATGTGTAATGTGTTCATGTTCTTATCTCACCATATAGGCTTTAGTTTGCAACTTTCAAAGCTCCCAAGTTGCCACCTCAACTCTTAACTACCTAAGCATGCTTTGTTTCTATTTACCATAGCAATTTGAGTAGTGATGTACACTAAAGGATTGAGACACCCTTCCCATAGTGCCCCTGTGGATTAAAATCCAACATTCTCAAGGAAACGTGTGTGTGTGTGTGCGCGTGTGTGTTTTTTAATTTTTTTATCATTTTATGAAAGAGTTTTTTTTTTCATTTTTTTTTCAAGAAAAGTTACAATGCAGTTGTATTAAAAGAAAAGCAAGTATCATACAAAACAAGAAACTTTACACAAACTACAAACTGAAAGAGTTATGTTGTGGTGTTTGAAATAACCTCCACTTGCTAGAATTTCAGGAAAAAGGTAAATGAAGAGTATTTGAAGCTAAGGTTTGAGATACAACTACAAGAGTGAATTTTTTCATTTAGTTCAACATCTTAGTTCGCTTCACTGTCTTATGTAGAGACATTATTCCCTCGACAATTAAACATTGGCACATTCATTAATAAAAGAATTATATGGAAAATAAATAAAAAAATACAGTACGAGCCTCTAGTGATAAAACATTATAAGTGCACATGTAGAAGAATTGCTAGTAATTTTGTATTATCTATTTGTCTTTGACATGAATTTGGATCCGATGCCATGAAGGGTTGAGTATCCCTCTCAGGTTCCATATGACTGCCACATTTTCAGGCTGGACATTTGCGGCTGTGTCAACCTGCCCCATCATTGTAAGGAAAGATAAATCATGCATCAACGAACTATTGCGAAACATTGTAAACACAAACAAGAAATCACTTCACATAGGACCGTCAAGTTCAGTTGTATTAACTGTCAGATGGTTCTAGCATTTGCAAGGTTTGGCTTTGACACATCTGTGGTGGATACTATATCTTATATGTGGGTTGTGTGAAAAAATATAGCTAGCAATTACTTACAGCTTTGGCAGCAATCTCTGTATTGTGGAGGACATCACCTTCAGCTTCAAACAGCACCCATGCCCATTTGTCACAGTATTTATCATCATCAGCAATAGCATTATATGGAATTCCACTCTTTTGGTGTCTGGATGCTTCCACCCATGCCTTGCCACCATCGAATGATACATCAAGTCTTTCAATGCCGCGTCCACCTCCAGACACTGCATAGCCATGAACTTTGCCTGCATCATGACGATGATGAAGACAAGGTGAGTATCATATTGTGGAATTGGCAATTGGGTGATCAAAGTGAAAATTTTCAATCATAAATAATATTTGTGCCCTATGGAAACCGTGTTTGAAATATGTTACAAACCTTTCCGTGCTGCACTGTATTATCATCCTCCAGTGAACAAATTGCACTCTGCAAATTAGTCAAGGATGTTACAAAAGTTCAGCAAGGAACTAATTATTTCAAATCTACTAAGGCTTGCAGGCAACCTTCCAATGGATTTGAAATAATTAATTCAAATTCTCCCTAATCTCACACCTCAACCTTGACTCTTAACGTGCATATTTAAAGTTTTTGAGTCGAATTTTACCATGGGTAGAGGAGCACGGGGAAGTTTTATCAATTTTGAGTTAGTCTATCTTTTTTATTCAACAAAGGATTTAAAATACCCAAAGTACTTGAAATCTATCAATTTCAAATCCTTTCTCAATTCCAACCCATTTCCAAACACAGTGCATCTATTATGCTCATAATGGTTCCGTTTGTGAACGCTATCCATTTGAGGCTTTCGAGTGGACCAGTCAATATTTTCCCAGTTAACCGAAGGAGGAAACATCTTGTAGTCCCTTTGCATGAAAAAACCCTGTTTATTGTTGTTACACATTAGTGTAAGATATAATTTAATTTACAAGTGAAAGGTCATAATTATAGGAGAACTCTAATTTTTACATTTTTCAGAACCAACCTGACATTCTTCTCCGATTATGTTGATTGAATCTAACCATTTTACAGAGCGGGCACCTATAACACCAGGGACAACCACACAAAGTGGATATCCATGATCTCTATTTAGAAGCTTCGGTATGGTAAACCAGTCAAATTTTGATAAGAACAAACAACATGGAGGAAGATTAGTCGAGAACAAGAGGATTCAAGAAACTTAGAAGATATTATAGTTCATTTCTTCCATGAATTTGCTATCCAAATCCAATGCTTGAATTTCATGCTGCCAAACGCAATGCAAGCAAATGCATTAAAATTTCCTACCTCATCGTTCATCTCGTATGCAAGTAGAACATCAGCTTCAGAATTTGTTGATTGAATTAATGGAATCGATGCCTTATATGGACCTCCTTTCTCCTCCTAATAGTCCAAATTACTTGGAATTGAATTAATCCACCAAACAGTGTAATTTCTTTATAATTAAGATTAAATGAATTTAAGAAATTTTCACCTTGCACATATCAACGCTTACAAATTCTACGTGCTTTCCACCCAAAGGAGTGGTTTTCATCAATTTAGGTGTACCTAAATTGACGAAAACCAATTTAGGTGGAGCCAAACTCGCTGATGTTCTTGAACTTGTGGGAATCCTTTGAGATTCAAAGATCCTTTGAGATTCAAATGGATCGTAAGAATGTTCTGCATCATTTGTACATGTCCTTCAAGAAGACTTCACACATCCTTCATCTTTTACTCAGAGTAGGTTACAATACTCTGGATTGCTTCATGCTAAGAGTGGTTTTCGTCATTTTTCACTAGTTGTGTGTCTCTTGGCTGTGATTTGACTGACTGGAATTCATGTTTTGTCATGCGTATTTTATATGCATTGTGATTCGTTTTCATCATCAAAAGCACAAGAAAAACAGCTCTTCTTTGCCTTACTGCACTCTATCTCTCTCTCTCTCTCTCTCTCTCTCTCTCTATTAAAAAAATATTTTTGCAGGGCGAAAAGTAAACTGCTGAATAATAATAGTAATTACAGCCTGAAAACCAAACCGCTAAAATGTGCCCTAATTTACTGAAGAATCAACAAGGTATGTTCACAAATGAATCCCAACAATATTTGTATATGTTACCACTGAAATATTTACATACACCATCATAATGATGGGAAGAAAAAATTAAAACCATTGATCACAATTGACCTTTTTATACATCAAATGGGTTCAACTAAGAAAGAATAACTCAGTTCCTTCGCCAAACTTCAAACTTTATGCAAATCTCTGGAAGACGCCTCCTTAATGTAGTCTCTTTGCACAAATTAAGAACATTAAATGAATTAAAGAATCTGTTTTGGAGAAGTAACTAACTCAATCAAATCAAATCTGATCCTGATCACAACACTGACGTTATTCACCCGAATGCCAAGCAGCTGACCTGCAAACAGGTCATGTTTGTGCCATAAAATTCTCTGTGGAAGGCAATGGAATTGCCAATTCAAGAAATCATATATATATACACATCTATATTCTGTGTATGACTCGTGAAGGGTTGCGAATTTCCATAGGTTTATCTAATCAACATCCAGCTGCTTTCAAGAAGTTATCATATGGACTTGATGCTGATAGCCTGAAGGACTGAGGATAATTCTGGTACTCTGATGCACACATCAGTGGAAGAGTCACCGCAGATGGTTTGCTTGCAGTGTTACTAAAGCTCCAGTTCACGGAAGCATCAGTGCCCTGCTTTAAAATTAGTTCAGGATATCAAATCGATCTAGAGAACATGAATAATGTGGTGTAGTATTTTGAATGTCAAAGCATGAAGGAACTAGAACATCATCTAGTGCTAGTGTAAGATTATTCAAATTTGATAGCTGAAAAATGTACTTGTCTACATATGTACTTATGTATACAGTTAAGTGCTGCTATAGAAGCATACGTAAAGGCCACTTTTTATTTGCCTTTTCATTTCCATTTTAGGTATTACGGTAATGATTCAGTGAAGAGATGGCAAAACACATGAGGTGCACCGAAGACTCTCAAGAGGACTGGCGAGGTATGAAGCAATCCAGAGTATTGTGTACTACTCTGAGTAAAAGATGAAGGATGTGTGAAGTCTTCTTGAAGGACATGTAAAAATGATGCAGAACATTCAAGGATCGTAATCATTGAGATATCTACATGTAAACTACTAAATGGCCATAATATGACTGCCCAAAAAACAAATGTTTGACAGGTCAAGATTCTAGGATGCATGATATGGCATTTGAACAAAAGAAAAAGAAAAAAAAAAAAAACAGTAGTTGGATTCTACTACCCATTGCACAGAATTATGAATTGTAGAAACCATTACCATATTTGTAGGCCTTTCTATTTGAGGGGTGGGATTTTCAACCAAAATTTGCAGTGCAGACAGTTGTGCAGTATCATCTTTTCCTACTGGATAATTGCCCAATATATAATCATGTTGTAATTGTCACAGTACAACCAAAATCATCACATTCAAAAGTCAAAAATGATTTAAACTTCAAAAGCATTGCTCAAAATCTACTAGTGATTAAGAAACAGAAGCAAAATAAAAGCATGATTACATACTTGAACATAACATAACTGTACAAACATTGGTTTTCCTCCCTGCCCCGCCCCGCCCCCCCTCCCCAGCCCCCCCAACCCCCTCCCCTCCCGTCACTCCTGTCACTCCCCTCACGTCACTCCCGTCACTCCCCTCCCCTCCCCTCCCCTCACGTCACTCCCGTCACTCACGTCACTCCCCTCACGTCACTCCCCTCCCGTCACCCCTGTCACTCCCCTCCCGTCACTCCACTCCCGTCACTCCCCTCACATCACTCACGTCACGTCACTCCCGTCACTCCCCTCACGTCACTCACGTCACGTCACTCCCGTCACTTCACTCCTCTCCCATCACTCCCCTCCCTTCTCCTCTCCTCCTGTTGTTTCAAAAACAATTTGAGCCTATATATATATATATGCGGGAAGCTAAGATGGACGACCAACTCCCCTCCCCTCTATTATGAAAGCTCCCTCCCCCTCCCCTCCCCTCCCATCCCATCTGTTATCAAAGCTCCCTCCCCCTCCCCTCTGTTATCAAAGCTTTCAATTGCTGCCTCCCCTCCCCTCCCCTGTATATATATGCGGAAAGCTGAGATGGAAATAAAACTCATAAAATAAAAAAAATTCAGTCAGTTCAAAATTCCCTCCATATGGCTCAACTATGAGAAAAGTTAAGGATCATGAAAATGATCATGAAAGATTTATGATCCTTGGATTACCTTGATTAGTGTGTGGTGTTTTATTCTAAGTGTAATCTAAGGGTCACAAAGCTTTCATGATTATTTTCATGAAAGATTTTTCATGATACCTAGCATTGCTGCTTAACTATACTAGACGGCGGGAAGCTGAGATGGAAGGAAGACTCATACGTCGCGGACTTGATCGTGATTGGCGGCAGCAACGTCGCAGACTTGATCCCCTCCCCTCCCCTACATTATTTTTTTATTATTATTCTTTTCCTTTTTTATTCATTCTTTTCCTTTTAACATTATTTTTTTTTTCCTTAGTCATTTTTTTTTTTTCTTTTCCTTTTAAAAATTATTGTTTTTATTCATTCTTTTCCTTTTTTGTTTTTATGTAGAATTTTTCTTTTCCTTTTCCTTTTAGATTTGAATCTCATAATGTAAATATTAAATTTGAATCATTCGTCACTTTTTTCATAATAATTTTTTTAAATTTCTATCTTAAGCAATGTTACATGTACAAAAAAAAAAAAAAATTCTACATATATATAAAAATTTTCACATAAAAATGGAACCATACATGTAAGAAACATCCTCAATTAAAAATTTGTATGAATAGTGTGTACAAATATTTTATTTAAATATATCGATTTCACAAAAATCAATGGTTAGGTTTTTTTTTTTTTTTTTTTTAATAGACATCTACTAACAGCCATAATATTATATACAAAAATTCTCTGCACACATTTTTTAAGAACAAAAAGATCTCAATATATATCTTTTGAGTTTAAAAAAAAAAAAAAAAGACCTAGCTTTTCTATTATTGTCACTTTGCTTGTTATACACTCTATACTCTTCTATTGCTTGCAAAACAATACTCTCAAAATATCTTTGACATTACAACCTAGAAATAATACTCCAACCATTGCTTGTGAACTCCAACACTCACTCACTGCTTAAAATAGATCACAGAACATAACAGACAATTCATGCCTTACCAAAAACCATTAAAGAGCCTAATATAATACAATCTCAGTGGAAATACATCTATATATACATTTTGAAAAATCTAGAAATCCCCTAGATGTTGATTTGTGATTATGTATCAATTTTAAGCAGAATATAACAATCCCAATCAAACAATCAAGACAAAGAGACACAACGATTTTACGTGGAAAAAAACCACAATTTGACACCTCCAACTGTGATAAAAAAACCACGAGCAACAGCCACAAAACAATCCACTAAGAAGATTTAAAGGAATTACACAGGTATACTCTCAATTACCTAGCGAATCCACGCCTAATTGAACCAACCTCTATGTGCCTCTTCCAACCCGTCTTCACCTCGGAATTGTCTTTACGATGAGCCACCCCGGAATCCACCAAAGCTTCAGGCTCGAATTCTTCAGAATCCACTGAAGAACAACTCTCTCTTTTGTAGAACAAAACACAACCTTTGATGTACTCTCTTTAAACCATGAGTTGAATACTCAATAAAACATCAAAGAAAAACTGACAAAGTATCCCCAGATATAAACCCTAGAACCCAAAAAGAAGATCTGGAGTAGTAATCCTAAAATCTGACCCAACATGCGAATTTATAGAATCTGTCCCGCGATCTCCGCTCGAGCGCCCTACAGCCCGCTCGAGCGCCCTACAGCCCGCTCGAGCGGCTTCAGCAAAATATGCGCGTGATATAACAGAGGTCCGCTCGAGCGCTAGAGAACCCGCTCGAGCGCAAAATTACACATCTCAGTACTTTTACAGGCGACCAAAACTGCTAGAACCAGGAATTCTCCGCTCGAGCGTGGGTATGTCCGCTCGAGCGGACAGGCAATTTTGAATGCATTTTTGCATTTTGCTTCGGGGGCGCTGCCCCTCGACCCCGCCGTGGCGCTGCCCCGGACCCGCCAAGGGGTGCTGCCCCCTCGACCCCCGCGAGCTGACCGGGCAGCTCGATCCCCGTCATAATCAACGAAGTGGCAATCCTGAAAGCATTAGCATCACAAACTTCTCTGAAAGGCACAATTCGGGTTGGATTCGCATCTAAACACTCATAGCCTCATTGAAATAAAAAGTGCGAAAATAAATACAACTGAAAGGAGTTTTGTCAAACGGAGTTGCCAAGAATAAAACCTAACACATTTATTGATCAGTCATACATAGATACATTACAAAGAATGAACATATATATATTTTTTATTTTTTTATTTTTTTTTTAAATCTGAAAAATTCCTATCGCCTCTCCCCAGGCAACCCTCTCTTTTTTCTCTTAGGAATCAAAAAATGCAGCTATATCATCAATTGTGGTATTATAACCCTAAAAAAATTTATTCATAGTGTATTTGTACATAAAAAAGTGGAAAAGTATATTGGACATCATCTCCAAAGCTGACCTCTTTGCCACCTCCGGCAATGTTGCACTTCAAGACCATATTCTGACCAATAGACACTTTTAGTTTTCATCACACTCCATCTCGGTGTACTCATTCTGATGATGACTGCAATAAATGGGAAGATTGGAGTTGTCGAATCATGAGGAATGTAAATTTGAATCACTGCACATACATCCAGGGGCAGGATATTTGGTAACATCCCTTTCGGCTTTGCTAATCTTGAAATATGGCTGCCCTAAGGAGTATTGGTTTGTTAGTGGGGTGTGTACAATGATTTTAAGTGAAGGGTGTAATTGTGACTTTAAGTGTGCGGATTTGAAAAATTAATTGATAATTAAATTAATAGGTGTGGATTGAGAAAAAATGTGCCTTAAAGTTAATTAGGTGTGTGGAAATAGAATTTCTCCATTTCATCTCTTACAAAAAAAAAAAAAAAAAAAAAGGTCAAAAAATTAAAAAAAGTAAAAAAAATTAACATTTAACCATCTCCTGAAAACATCCCTTGAGTTGAGAATGAGATGCTCCTCCCAAGTCTTTGCCATAAACAAAGTGTCATCATGGTAGACTTGAATTGAAACCAAAGGCACAACAACACCACAAAATGGGTCCACTCAAGTATTTACATGACTTTAAATTCTCTGTATATTGCGGAAAAAAGCACTACTAGATCTGTAATTTATTAATAGATTTGATCCAATAGGCCCTTTGTTCAATCCATTTAACTAAATTAAGTTTTGCAACTACTTCCAAGTCACGTTTCCTCCTCCTCACTGTACTTCCATTACTTTCTCTTTTTCTCTTTTTTCCTTTCTTTTTTATTTTTATTTTTATTTTTTTTGCTTTATATATTTTTGTTCGTCAATGGTCGGTTAAAATCACCGCTGTGGAAAGAGACCTCGAATCTCATTTAGATTAGACCATCTCTCTCTCTTTTTTCTTTTTTTGGGTTGAATTGAAAGGGAAAGCAGATGAAAACCAAGAAGATATTTAACAAAAGTTCTCCTAATGAAGCTTCTGATTAAATATTACGTTCCTTTTAATGAGTGCTTCCTTGCCTCACACACACACATACAGAGAGAGAGAGAGAGACACACACACACACACACACAAACACACAATATATTGAGAGAAAGATAGAGGAAAGGGAGAGATGGAGAAGATGAAAAGTTTGAGACATCTGTTTGTGACAGTGTTCCTCTCACACTTTGCAGGAATACTGGTAATGCCGGCCATCACTGATGTCACCATGTCGGCACTTTGCCCCGGTCAAGATGAATGCTCTCTTGCCATTTTCCTCTCAGGTTTCCAACAGGCGGTATGTCGGCACTTTATGATGATCACGTCACATAGTATTACTATTATACTTAATATTTAATCACCGTACTATTCTACATAGTTTAGTTTATAATTTAGTCTAGATTATAATTCTCCCTGAGAAATTAGACATAAATCAAGAACAACATGATCGATCATCAATTCAAGTAATATTAGTTTGAATTTTGTGATTTTAAGAATCATGATTGATACAGCTCATAGGAGTAGGAACACTGGTGATGATGCCACTGATTGGGAATCTGTCGGATATCTATGGAAGGAAAGCTTTGCTCACACTCCCCATGACTCTTTCCATTATTCCACTAGGTAGGTCTTCTCCACCTCCTTATTGGTAATTTATTTAGTAGACATTAATGTAGGTATGATTCAATTATTAGCAAGTGTTTTGTAGTGATATTGGCATACAGAAGGACAACAGACTTCTTCTACGCATACTACGTGTTGAAGACTCTCACTGCTATGGTTTGTGAAGGCAGCATTCAGTGCCTTGCTCTTGCCTTTGTGGTATAAATATAATTCCTTCATTCATTCATGTCAACTCTCTCTCTCTCTCTCTCTCTCTCAATCTCTCCTTTTGTAGTTTCTTGACAGTTAATACCGTTATGACAAGTTTTCTGGCCTAAACTCCTTGAAAAACAACACACAGCTCAAATGGGAATGTCTGAACCCTGAAACTGAACCACACCTCTTGTTGCTTTTTATTATCAGGCAGACAACATTTCTTCTGGGCCGCCTCGGACATCAGCGTTTGGTATTTTATCGGGTGTGGGCTACGTTGCCTTCGTCTGTGGCACCTTAACCTCTCGCTTCCTCTCCACTGATCATACATTTCAGGTTTTTATTTATTTTTATTTTTTTCCGCTCTCCCAATCCCAACATGTCGTGCTCTTCATATCTAAATCTTAATGCACTTTCTTTTTCATTTTTTTTTTTTTTTTGGATTCAGATTGCTGCAGTTGTATCAATGATAGCAGCAGTGTACATGAGAATTTTCCTCCAGGATACACCACGGAACAGTGATGATTTGGAGCAGCCAATCTTGAATACTGAAGAGAACTCTGCTCAAATTGAGGGTGAATCATCTAGTGAGGTGCAGGTCTTCAAGAAGATTCCATCTTTAAAAGATATCATATGCTTGCTTAAGAGTAGGTAAGTAAGACACAATATTGGGTTTAGTTCTCATTTTTTACCTAGACTTTAATTCTTATATACTCAAGAAAATTTTTGGGATTTCAAGCCTCCATTTGTATACAAAAAAGTTTCTTTAAAATTTTTCAAATTGTTCTTTCATTAGATGACAGAGTAGAACACTTTTCATCTGATAATGCGTATATATATAGGAAAATGTTTGGGACCCCCTTTGGAGATGACCCTCACACCCCCAAAGTGATCCTGACTCTCCATGTATGTGTGGGTCCACATCATGAGTGGCTCAAATTTGTAGATTTGTAGGGGTCTTGTAGGAGTGGGGTCTCAATCATTACTCATATATATAATACATATACTGGCTCACATTTTCAATTTCGCACCTAACTTTTGGGTGGTTTGATGAGTAAAAAAAAAATGGTTTAACAATTATTTTCTTACTTTTGAAGATGCATTGACATGGTTTTATCTTCATGCTTCAGTGTGACATTTTCACAAGCAGCATTTGTTGCATTCTTCCATAGTCTTGCTGAGGGTGGACTTCAAGCTTCTGCAATGGTATATCTCAAGTTCAGAGTACAATTCCTTTATCAATGAGATGCTAAAGTACAACTATCTAAAACAAGAAGAAGATGAATAAATCTGCAACAAATCTTTAATTCAGATATTGAAACAGATAACAAAATTAGAGGACACTGAAGAGAGAATATAGTGATTGCTAGAATTGCAAGGAGCAAAAAAGAGCCTCATGTCAAGAAACTACCGGTCTTTTAAGAACCAATGACCGAATTACATAAACCAAACCAAACCAAGCCTTAAGTTCCATCAAATGGGGTCGGTTACATGACTATTTATTCTCCACTTAACTCTATCAAAGGCCATTTGGTTAATTAAATTAAGGAGATTCATATATTTATTTACTACACTAGCCCATGTCAATATAGGTCTGCCCCTTCTCTTTACACTTTCCTCTACTGTCACCATATCGCATCTTTTTACTATTGACTCTGTTGCTCTCTTTTGTATATGATGAAACCATCTTATGTTGAGTTAAAATTACGTAAAACGGGAAAAAACCCAACAGAATTTGTTATTTAAAAAAAGAAGAAGAAAAAGAGCAGTCCCTCATCAAGATCAACATAGAAAAATGATGCTTTATATGACTATATCACTTGTTAGCCAAAATCTGCTGATAAAATCCAGAGTTTCACCCCAATGCAGTATTTCTTCAAGGCTCGGTTTCAATTCAACAAAGACCAGTTTGCGGAACTAATGCTAATTGGTGGCATTGCAGGAACCATATCACAGGTACGTTTTTGATGACTTTGTACTGCTATATTTTGCTTTATTATCTTGCACATAATTTCCACTGTCTGGCAAATCTTTATTCATGAATATTTAAGAACCTTGCAGCTGCTTTTCATGCCTATGCTGTCGCCTTTTCTAGGAGAGGAGAAGTTGCTTTCCATAGGCCTCTTCGTCGGAGCTTTAAGTGTATGTACCTCCTATCACTCCATAACATAATGTTTATGTTAGAAAAACAGTCTTTTATGTGCTACTGTGTTTGTAAAAACAGAAACAGAATTTGATAGAAGCAGCATTGAAACAAAAAACTAGCAACACTATCTGAATATATAAAACCAGAAACAAAAACAATAACATAAACTGCGACAGAAACCAGAAAACACTAAAGCACATGAAGCATTTTTTTTCCAACAGTTTGTGTTGTGCAACTATGATGGTCATTATTGTTTGGTACTGTGCAGATGCTATTGAATAGCATAGCATGGTCAGTTTGGGTAAGCCTTTTCAACTACACTTGAATCCCTTGCAATGCTTTGATTTATTGCAATTCTATTCTTGTTTTGTTGCTTTAAGAAATCAGTTGTTATCGTGGACATTCATTGACCTGCAGGTTCCTTACGTGCTTGGCGTGCTCTCTATTTTTTCTGTATTCACAACCCCTTGTGTGAGTTCTCACTTTCATAATTAAATAATAATCTATAGCCTGCTCAATTTAGGCTGTTTTCCATTATTACTTGACAAATTTCTCACTTCTGCAGTTACGAGGCATTGTATCAAAGCAAGTTGGTCCTAATGAACAGGTAGTTTTTTCTATGAGGGGTTTTGGACTTAAAATTAATGGGTTATTTCCCTTAGCACTTTTGAAGTAGCCAAACATGACTCTGTTGTGCTTTATGCAGACTCTTTAAGAATTTAAAACTAAACCAATTAATCCGATTTCCATCCTAGAAAATCTTGAATCCTTTTTTTTCTTCTTAGTTTTTGGACCATAAAAAAGATGGGTATCACTTTTGTACATTGATTGTTATCTGTTCATCTCCCAAATCTTGTTTTTTTACTTACCATGATAGTCTTTTACGTATCTTTTCCCTGGTTTATTTGACCGATTAAAACTCATCTTAGGGAATGGCTCACGGATGCATTTCAAGCATAAGTTCTTTTGCCAACATAATATCACCCTTAATATTTAGTCCTCTAACAGGTACCTTGAAAATTGATTTATAATGTTCTTTGCTTCATATATAAATAAGAAAAATGTATAATTTACAACATACTAATGTGTCATTTTTCCATCCAGCTTTGTTCCTCTCCGAGGGAGCACCATTTCCTTTCCCTGGTTTCAGTATTATGTGCATTGGACTTGTAATGGTAAGAAACATTTACTTCAGAAACACGTCAATCTACGTGTATCACTGTTGTGTTTAAGTTTTTCTTTGCTCACGGAAAACTATAAACTGTCATCTATTGCTGTGCAGATGATAGCCCTTATTGTGAGTGTAATGATAAAGGCAGTTCCCCCCATTTTAAGTAACAAAATCAGTGACAGTGCCTGCACGGAGGCCCAGTAGCAAGGATAAATGGTCTGTCGAACGGAAGAACATCTCTATAACTTAACCTTTATACTAGTTTCAGAACAATCTAACCCTGAATCACATATTTTGGCATCCCACTCAAATACCTACACGAAACCAAAGAACAAGAGTCAAGGACAGTCGTTTTGCACGATTGTATATTACACAGTTCCATTCAGGACATCTTACGATTCACTTCTTCTTTCAAGTGAAGCTCGATGACAGTTCAATATTGATAGATTCAATTCAACCTAGCAGTTGAAGGTTCAATCATTAATCCAAGAAAACTAAACATCCATCTGCAACTATAATCATGCAATCGTGTATATGTTATATGAAGCACTACAAATTTAGCATTTTATTATATAAATCTCATTATCATCAGAGTATTTGTATTCTTGTTAAAATCTTGTTAGCTTGGTTTGGTTATTCACTCAATATTGAATTTGTGCATATTACAGATAAGTACTTCAAAACATAGCATGTTTCCAACAGATATAGCATTAGGTGAATCAAACTAAGCCTGTTTGGATTGTTTGATTTGGAATAGTTTGGATCATAAAATGACAAAAAATAGTACAACTCTTTCAAGAAAAACTCCTTGCATATTATGTCAGAAAAAGAACAAATCTAGACTGCAGCCTTCTGATCAAGTGTTTTTACGTGAGTGTCACTATCCCGTTCAACCAACTACATACAACATCCTGCGATCTAGAATTATGCTCAAGTGTTTTTACATAGGTGTCACTATCCATTCAACCAACTAACTGCATACAACATCCCACGGTCTAGAATCACAGGACATTTAACTGTGACGCCTTGCCAAATGACAAACAGTTGGGATCTGCATACAGGCCGATAACATCCATGTTTTATTACCTGCTTTCTTGTTAAGTTTCACCTTTGTGTGCATTATAAATAAGCACATGTATACATGAAAGCAATACCAAAACACCCATTTCTACAATCCCTCAAATATGGCTAAAGATGGGAATCAAAGAAACATTGTAATGTTCCCATTCATGGCTCAAGGCCATCTCATCCCTTTCTTGGCACTTGCAAGACAACTCGTGCAAAGGAAGGGTTACACCATCACCATTGTCAATACCCCTTTAAACATCCAAAAACTCAAATCCTTGCTCCCTCCAGAAATGGACATACGCCTTGCTGAAATTTCCTTCTGTGGCACTGACTATGATCATCCACCCGACTCAGAAAACACCGATGCATTGTTATATACTGATCTCATTGGCCTCTTTAAGGCCTCGGAAACTCTTCAATCACCCTTCAAGAGCCTCATCATGGAGATTACAGAACATGATGGTCATGCACCGGTGTGTATCATCTCTGATATGTTCTTGGGATGGACAGTTCAAGTTGCTCGTGACCTTGGAATCTTTCATCATAGCTGGGAATGGTTACAGCATGGGGATTTATTTTTCCATTTCCATGAACCCGTCTCTGTGGCAGACTGATGATGAGGAATTCTCACTGGCTGACTTCCCTGAAGCAGGAAAGATTAAGCAAGCACGAGTCTCTGTTGACCTGAAATTTGTCGATGGTGCTGATATTATCTTTTCATTTTGGTTGCAACAGTTCTCCTTTTGCTTATGCTCTGACGTGATCTTATTGAATACCATGGAGAGGATAGGCCAAAATGGAGTGAAATATTTCAGCAGAAAAATTGGTGGAAAGCCAGTATGGACAACTGGACCATTAATAAATTCCAAGTGCAAACAAAGAGGAACACTGGCTGAGAAAATTGCTTTCAATGGTTTTAGCTACTCTCAATGGCTAGGTCTCCATCCGCCAGCTTCAGTTCTCTACGGCTCGTTTGGATCACAAAACACAATCTCACTTCCACAAATGAACCAACTAGCAATGGGCTTAGAGGCAAGCGGCAAGCCATTCATCTGGGTTGCAAGGCCACCTCTAGAGTTCAGTGTGACAGAAGAGTTTAATGCTGATTGGTTACCAGATGGATTTGAAGAACGAATCAGGGCAGAGAATCAAGGGATGTTGTTACACAAATGGCTTCCACAGCAGGAGATCCTATCTCACAAATCCACAGGAGCTTTCCTCAGTCACTGTGGTTGGAACTCCATAATCGAGAGCTTGAGCCAGGGCAATTATTGGGTGGCCACTGGCCGGAGAGCAGCTGTTTAACTCCCAAATGTTGGAAGAGGAAGTAGGTGTGTGTATTGTTGTAAAACATGAGCATACTACACAGGTGATCAACACTGTGATGGACGAAACTGAAAAGGGCGAGGAGATGAGAAGAAAAGCCAGTGAAATTAGAAAGAAGATGAAAGATGCGATTACAGATGGAGGCGAAGGGTTTAAGGGATCATCTATCAAGGCCTTGGATGAGTTTGTCAGCATGGTGATCTCCACAACCAAAATCTCTGTTCCCTCCATGGAAGTCGATAGCATAGTCCACCCACTCAATGATTGAAGGAAAAACTACAGAATAACAATATCATATCTATATCTATATTATATAAAGTACACAGTTTTTTTGTAGCTATGTCACGGTTTTTTTGTATGCAAAAGTTGAGATTATAAATAATTTCTTAAATCCCAAGCCTCAAACTTAAGAAACCGCCGCCCCCCCCCCCCCCCCAAGACACACGCACGCACACACGTGCCCACACTTCTAATATATATAATAACTGTTAAGTTTTACCACCTCGGAAAACATGCAGCAAAAGTAAGCTAGATATATTTGTATTTCAGTCCAAAAAATAAAATAATTAACATCTCAACCTAGAATTATGAGACATCCCAACAAATGGTTCCAATATGGTCTAACATCTCTTTGGATATTAAAAATTCAACAGAAACGTCCAACAGCATGAAGCCACAGATAAAACACACACCAAGACAATTGACAAGAGAAAAGCCATGAAAGAACGAAAGATTTAGTAAAAAGCCACTTTTTGCCTTTTAACCTATTTTGAGTCACATCACCTCTTTACTTTTTTATACATTTTTTCCAAAAAAAAAAAATCAAAAAAACCAAAAAGTCAACTTTTAACCAACTTCTCAAAACAATCCTTAATAAATTATAAGCAGGTACCAGAACGAAAAAGATAAAAACAAAAAAAAAAAAAACCAAAATCAACTACAAAGAGTTTTTTTTTTTTTTTTTACTTTTTTGCTATATTATGTACAAGTTACTTAAGTACCTTATAAAACAAGAGGTTGATGCAACATCAATCAATGGAAACAGTGTCTTTAGCACTGGAGATATCACTGCCATCATCCTAACATTAAGGCCTCGTTTGGGAACAGGCTAATTGACTAAAATAGCCTCTTGCCAAACGAGGCCTAAATATCATGAAAAGCTCGAGCAATTCTGGTCCTGGAAAAGAGTTCTCTGTTGTGCTCTGGACTTGTCCTCTGCCTTTGAAGTGAAAACAATTGCAAAATCATTTCCTGAGGTGTGTACATCCATCCAGCCCCTTGAATTAGGTCTCAGCTGGAAACGGAAACTGCAAAATCACAAGTATCATCATTATCATCCATCGTTGAAATCATCACCATCATCATAACCTTCATCATCATTGTTTTCATCATTGGAATCATCACAATTGAGGCCATCAGAAGAATCATTACAACCACCACCATCATCATCATCATCACTAGAATCATCATCACTGGAATCATCATCATCATCATCATTGGAATCATCATCATCATCATCACCACCACCACCACTATCGCCACTAACATCATTATCATCACAATCGTCGTCATCATAGTAATAGCCATCATCATCATCATCATCATCATCATCATCAACATAACCAAATGGAAAGAAAGGCGTCATAACCTTAATCAAAAAGAAACAGCACAGAAAATTAGAACTTCCTCTGCAGCCTAAGTAGCTTGTAGCAAGGATATCATGCTCTATGTATACCCATAAACAAAACTGCAATTCTAGGCAAGATAGCACCCAGGGGAAGGTCGCCAAGGTCTACGAACATAAATTCAAAATAAACACTCCAATAACAGGGAGATAATCCTTCTCGCAAAGAACAAATAACGAAAACTGAAATCTTACTTGTGAATTGTGATTGTGTACCATCGACATTATCATGTTTAATAAATAAATAAAACACCCAATTACTACCCATTAATGAATGTTTGGGAGAGGTTAGATTGGATACATACCTAACCTATGGCATAAATGCACGAAGTGGCTGTCCTCAAACTTGAACCCATAACTTCAAAGTTAGTAGGCCAAAATCTTAGTTCTCATAATAAATAATAAGGAAGATGGTTTTTTCAGTCACCTAGATAGTACTTGAGACACACGACCATTTTTATGAGGACTAAGATTTGAGAACAACTCAACATGCAGTACAAGTACCTAAAAATTTATAAAAGGCAAAAACAAACTTCTGACAGAAGATCGTAAATTAGAACATTAAAGCAACCACCACCAAGTTGGTGGCCATGATCAAATTCAAGGGAACCAGGCACAAGACAGACGCTTAGCCCAATACCCCAAAAAGTACAGACCACATTGTAGAGACTCTCAGCACACCTGGACAAGATGGTATACATATACTGTCCTTTCCAACTTTAGATCCGCAATTTCACCCATACACGACCATGACATGATACACATCGACCTCAGGCAAGAAATTGAGACAATACCCAAAATTATTAAAATGTTTCCAATATCTGCTTTAATATAACGAAACATACCTTCACAATGTTAGTAGGCAGAGTAGCTCTATCAGGGGCTTTCGGAGTCCATATTTTTATGTCATTCTCGATCCCACTGCTAGCAAGAACAGCAGTATGAGGATGAGACTCAACGCAGTTTACAACTTGCTTATCCGCTTCCATAACACGAATAAGCTCCCCACCCTTCTTCTTCCAGATGAAAATCCGGCCACAGTCTGATCCACTCACAACATACTCACATTTGGGCCCAAAGAAGTTGACGCCCTTCACTGTCTTAAGGTTCCTATGGCCCTTGTAGACTTGGGGACCAACTTTAACATCAGCATCCGTATCTGAAGGAGATGCTGCTGACTGATGATCCGGTCGTATTACACCCGTATCACTGCCCATTGGCACTGGAGAGGCTGGAGCTGGATCAGTCCCCAATCCCATATCTCTTGTAAAAAGATAAATATGCTCGTCATTGTAAGAGACAAGAAGCTCACTCTGATCAGAAAATGCCAAGCCCGTGATTCCCACATTCTCATCAGTAATCAAATGTTGAGGGCAAAAGTAGTCTGTAGGCTGACCAAAATCAGATGACCCATTCAGCTCATATTTGCGAATATCATAAAGTCGAGTGTACGCATCAGACCCTGCAACTGCAAACAGATTAGGAGTCCTTGGATCTATTGCAATTGCATTTAGAAATGGCATGTAACTGCGGTCAGGTAGTGACTGGCAAGTAAAAAGTTGTGTAGCAGCTTCAGTTCTCAGATCAAACTGTCAGAATAAACAACAGCATTAAACCGTTTTGAGTATAAAATTTGCACAAGCAGGGAAATCAAAAAATGAAAATTCAATTAAAACAATAGGCATAAAAATGATCCATTTTTTAAGAAATTTCTAAATAGGATACTCATAAAATGAGATCCCACCTACACAGTTCATCTAACTTGTTCTTCTGCAATGAAAATTTGTTAAGTTTGTGCAGAAGTACCTAGATTTTCTAATTGAAACAAAAAAAAAAACAAAGACTAGAAAGTAAAATGAAAATTTAGTGAGATGCATCATTGGCTTACCCGCTGAACTAGTCCATCCTCGCCGCAGGTATAAAAAATATGAGGGCTTCCAAGTTCAACAGCTAACTTATGAGCTCGACCATGATGTTTCCCCAGCAATGTAGTCTCCACTTGTCCACGTTGAATCTGAGCATGTCTTACCTATAATCAAGCAATGCATTTTTTTAAATAAATGCTTATTATTTATTTAGTTCACGAAATACAGCCCCTATCATAAATTCTTAAAGCACTATAAATCAAAGTGAAGTTTCCTTGAACAGGAAGGATAATTGAGCCAATACAGTAGTTTTGTGACCAAATATGCATTCATAATGACTATGATCCACTTCAAAACATAACATCTCCAAGTGTATGCTTGTGAGGGTGAAGAACCCCCTCTGCTTTTTTGTCATTTTTAGGATATTTGAACAACCTATGCACTTGGTGATTCACATCACTACATGCTTTTACACCTTGGAAATCTTCCATGTAGATTCTATTACCAGGTAGAAGCCAACTGTGAGTTGTTTTTGGTGCTGTCCAAAAATTAGCAATTTTAGGAAAATGAATTACCTGCCCATCAGCAGCACAGGTAACAAGGCTTTGGCTCTCTGTGTAAGGCATGAACTTTGCTTGGAAAACATTGTCATTATGACCAGAATGAAATGAGAGCTTAACACGCCCAGTTTGCCAATCCCATAATATGACTCTCATGTCATCAGAGCCCGACACAAGAATGTCACCATCTGCACTGAAGCTAACTGTGTTAACACAACCTCTGTGTTTTTCCAGCTTTCTGAAGATATCAAGTCGGAGCACAAGATCCTGTAACAAAATAATAATAATAATAAAGCCTTGTAGAGCATCAAGATCCTTATACTGTTGAAAAAATATATATAATACAAACCCCACTCCCCCCCCCCAAAAAAAAAACGCAGTCCATGTTCACCAATTACTACAAACCAACCAATATTAGACCAAAGAACATTGTCTTTTTTTAAGAGATTTAAATAGGAAAGGACCAAAACATAAAAATCCTTCCAGCTCCCTAAATAGACAATTGAGCAATGATGTCTTCAGGGGTATGATTCTCCTTTGTTTCAACATAAATGTGAATTTAGCGATCCAAGCAATCTAAAATTTTTTTCCTATTCACCACCTTAGGAGGAAAAAAATAAAATTAATGAGCTATAATCTAGGGAAAGAAGAGTTTTGGCAGGAAAAAAAAAATGGTGTCATAACATAAAAATTGCTCTAGAGCGAGTGTTTTGACAACTTGTAGTGACTTTTTGGCAATTTTAACTTATTGACAAATGAGGCCTAAGTGTCTGACTTTCAAACATTGTGAGTAGAGCGGAGGCACATGAGGCCCAGGGGGTTCACGTGCCCCCCCTCAACATTTTTGAGATTATGCTTTTGCCTCTTGTAAAAAAAAATTATTTCAATTTAAACCTTTCAATTAATGTTGGGAAGTTTTTAAATCACTACTTTTTTACCTTTTTTAAAAACTATATATATATATGTTTACGTTGTCACTTTAAATGTTTAATTATGTTAAAAATTTCTTATAAATTTTATATTAGAAAAATGTTATATGTCACTAATTTTCTATCACCTCTTATATGAATACTCATAACGTGACAACCCCGACCTCCGGACTATTATATTATATAATTCTAATAAGTTTAATTACATGATTGTGTGCTTAGTTGTGTAATTACATGCTTAATTTTGTATCTATCTGTTGTTACATGAAATACCTGTTCAATTGATAACTTAGAGACAGAAATTGAGAGCCTAGACGGCTTCAGAAATAGAAATTGACTAGCGTAATAGATTAATTAGAATATTTAGAACCTTATGGCAACCTCAATTGAAAATTGATTTGGATCAAAATAATTAAAATAAACTGATTGAATTAGTTAGAATTAAGCCTAGCTAATTAACCTTAATCACACTTGATTAGGCTAAATTAATTATGTCCTATATAAGGCTCTAATTAGGCCTTGAACTCATAGATATACACTCTTGGCTGAGATTTTGAGAGAAGGAAGAAGAGACTCAACATTTTAGAGAGAGAAAAAGGAGATTTGAAGAGGATTGCTAGACCAACACTTGAATTCACACATTAGGTATGAGATTCATCCTAAATTCATGAACTCGAGTCATGTAGAAACTAAGAGCAAGGAATTATAGGACCATTTGCTTGAATTTGAGTAGGTTGAGCATGAATTACCATGAATATGATGAAATTGAGTTGAATTATGCATGTCTATGCTTAATCCTTCTTGAAATTCATACATGCATGAAGCTTAGGAGGCATGAGCTTGAAGATCATCCATAGATTCATGCATTTCATATCACTTAGTGATGTTTTAACATGAAGAAGGCTCAATTCATTACATGCATGGTTTTAACTTGCTTGTATAAGCTCAAATTTGGATAATTGGAGCATGATTTTGAATAAATGGTTTCAAATTGGAAGCATTTTCATGTTATATAACGATTTTCCAAGTTTTTGTACCAAAAACACAAGTTTTAAAGCTTTGAATATCAACCTTGAAGCTCAAACACAGTTTCAAAATTTTCATAATTCGGCTTGTCTGCTCGAGCGAGGAACGAGCATGAAAATCGAGCTCCCAAAAGTTTTATAAAATTTTGCAAATCGCTCAAGCAACCAAAGTAGCGCTTGAGCGAGGACCCTTTTTACTCAAGTCTTTTGTTCGAGTGATCGTCGAGTGGGAATTTCATGCAACCAGTACTTTTGCCAAGTTTGCAGACCGCTCGAGCGACAAAAGTTGCGCTTGAGTGACCACCTTTGTTTTTGAACCCCCACTCGAGCGAAGGAAGTTACGCTCGAGCGGAGACCCTGTTTTCAGCAAATTTTGACTAACTCTTTTAAGTGCATATTTGCATCCTCATGCCACTCCTAGTGTTCTTAGGCACCATTTGGACTCATATAATCATAGAATGAGTTAGAAATACATAAAGAGAATTGAATTAAAATGAAATGGAGTTTCAATTGTGCTTTGTTATGTGTTTTGTTAGGCGGACGTTCGAGGCTTAGTGACAACACAAACCACTGTGAGTAATAACTTTATAAAGATAAGTCCAGATTATCTTTACTTTCGAAAATGTTATTGTTATCGAAATGGATATGTGATTGATTGAATGAAATATTGAAATGATTTGATAATTGATAGCATCTCCTATTGAAAATGTTGTTTTCTTATAATGAATGAAGTTCTGTTTTGAAATGGTTTTGTAGCATCCACTGAATGTAGGCCCTTGCCTGGGGTAACAATACCATGGCTAGGCCCTTGCCTTGGGGTAACAGTACTATGGCTAGGCCCTTACCTGGAGGTAACAATATCATGGCTAGGCCCTTACCTGGGGGTAACAATACCATGGCTTTTGGATTGATTGACATATGGTCCGTTGTCACTGGAATATTGTCATATAATGGATGTACCACATAAATCGATATTGAAAGATTTTGATGATGAAATGAAATTTGGTTTGACAATATTATTGAGCTTCATTCATATAACATCTTTATTCTGTTATTACTCATTGGGCTCTAGCTCACTATTTATTTATATATATGTGGGTGGGCAAGCTGAACATTAGAGTTAGGAAAGCCTCGAGTCTACTCACAGGTCAACCTTTTGAGGAGCTTCCAAGTGAAGTAACCAAGCTCGAGTGGAGCCATGCTAGTCGAACCCCTTTTTGTGTGTTTAAGTGATTTTTATATTTGTATATATAGTTAAGGTTGTATTTTTGTAAGACATGAATTTTGTACGATTGCGATGGATGCACTTTTGGAACAAAACTTTGCTTATTATATTAGTTCCCTACATACACGCACAGCCCAATGTATAGTTTCTATGTCATTTTAACTTCCGCTAAGCCCCGTACTTTATATTAAGAGATTCATTTGTATGGAGGCTGTAGGTGATCTATGATTGATGGCCGGTCATGACGCTAAACCTATAGGGGCGGGTTTGGGTCCTGACAGAGTAGTATCAGAGCACGAGTTATATCACACTCACTTGTCCATTGAGCTATAGAGAGTCTAGAAGAGACTTCAAGATTGCATTCATATGTATTTAAATACTAGAGTGGGACAAATTGTATAATCACATGTTTTGAATTTGTATATGTAGATATACTTTATTTGTTGTGTTTGTCGTAAAACAAGTTTTATATAGAAAATGGTGACGACAAGGGGTGATGAACTAGAGGAGGCAACCTCCTCAAGAATGGACAGAATGGAACGAATGATGCAAGATATGGCTGAAGCCATAAGGCAACAAAAGCAGTGGCAACAAACAACAACAACAACCATCACCCCCACCTCCAATACCTGTGCCACCCCCAGCTCTAGGGTGTCAGCTGAATACTTGTACTATTGCTTTGACAAGAGAATTTAAAAAGATGAAGCCACCAATGTTTCATGGCAGAATTGAACCATTGAAGGCCGAGGCTTGGGTTTTAGAGATTAAGAAATTGTTTGAAGTGTTCCCATGTACCGAAGCTTAGAAGGTATAACTAGCTGCATTCACATTGGAAGATGATGCAAGGCGTTGGTGGATGTTTATTCAAAATGATAATAAGGATGTTACCTGGGCTCGTTTTCTGGAAATTTATTACGAGAAATACTTTCCACAATGTGTGCGGAACAGAAAAGTATCTGAGTTTATGGAACTCCAGCAAGGAAACAAATCAGTTGCTGAGTATGAAGCTTAATTTACAGAGTTAGCTCGCTTCGCACCCCACATGGTAGATACGGACTATAAGAAAGCTAGACAGTTTGGGGGAGGTTTGCGTGACCCAATTTTGGATAAAATCAATGTGCTTAAATTGCCGACGTACGTGGATGTACTTGATAGGGCGCTGATAGCGGAGAGAAATGTGGCCAACCGTAAACAGAACTTCGAATAGAAGGGCAGAAAACAAAATTTTAATAAAAGGACTACGTCAACAAATAAGAAGTTCAAATCTAGGAGTTCTAGCAATAGTGGTTCAAGCCAAGGTGGTGATTCAACGCCAACTTGTACCACATGTGGAAGGAAACATTGGGGTGTTTGCTACCGTGCAACAGGGGCTTGTTATCACTGTGGAAAGTTTGGGCACATCGCCAAGGATTGTACACAATCACGTCAGGGTGGCAACCGAGGTGCCACAAGCTCGATTGGGTCAGTTCTCACAACAAAACCAGCTGCAACACCATCTATCACAAGGAATGAACAAAGGCAAGAAAGAGTTTTTGCATTGATTCCGGGGGATACTCAAAATACTGAGGTCGCAGTGTCAGGTACAATCTCTATTTGTGGTAAACCTGCTTACACTTTAATTGATTCAGGGTCTATACATTCGTTTGTTTCTATAGTTTTCGCTGAAACTTTGAATAGACCTATGGAAACATTGAACTATATATTATGTGTTGCATCACCTACGGGGGGATCCATACTATGTTCAACTGTATTTGTTGCATGTGAATTATTTCTTGGGAATGCTGTTTTGTATGCTGACTTAATACCTTTAGACATGAGACATTTCGATGTTGTTTTGGATATGGATTGGCTAGCTAAATACTATGCAACTATTGATTGTGCTTTGAAACGAGTAATATTCCGACCTCCCAGACAAGGTGAATTTTATTTTGAGGGAAAAGGGGTAGTTTCTCCACCATACCTCATATCTGCCATAAAAACCCGAAAACTAATAAATAAGGGTTGTCAAGGGTATTTGTTTAGTGCGATAACTGAACCAACTATAGGCATTACTCTAGAAAATATACCAGTGGTGAGAGATTTTCCTGTTGTGTTTCCGGATGAATTACCCGGCCAACTTGATGATAGAGAGATTGAATTTACAATTGATGTAATACCGGGAACTCAACCAATTTCTAAAAGTCCTTACCGCATGTCTTACCATTAAAATGAAATAATTGAAAACTCAGTTGCAAGAATTGCTTGATAAAGGGTTTATCAGACCAAGTACATCACCATAGGGCGCACCGGTACTTTTTGTGAAGAAGAAAGACGGTACTCTTCGACTATGCATTGATTATCGAGAGCTCAACCAGGTAACAGTGAAAAATAAATATCCCCTGTCGCGTATTGACGACCTATTTGATCAGTTGCAGGGGGCACAGATATTTTTGAAAATTAACTTGAGGTCGGGATATCATCAACTGAAGGTTAAGGCCGAAGATATTGAAAAGACCACCTTCCGGACCAGGTATGGACATTATGAGTTTTGAATCATGCCTTTTGGAGTTATGAATGCGCCCACAACATTTATGGATTTAATGACCAGAATTTTCAAACCTTTTCGAGATGATTTTGTTGTTGTATTCATTGATGACATCTTGATTTATTCCAAAAGTAAGCATGAGCATGAACAATTCTGAGAATGACTCTTCAAACACTTACAGAAAAACCGTTGTATGGGAAATTCAAAAAGTGTGAATTTTGGCTTGATGAAATTGCATTTTGGGGGCATATTATTAATAAGGATAGTATATCTGTGGACCCTCATAAAATTGAAGCAATCATTAATTGGCCTACCCCGACTAATGTATCAAAAGTTCGTAGTTTTATGGGATTGGCAGGTTATTATCGAAGATTTGTTAGAGACTTTTAAAAAATTGCTATGCCATTGACTCAGTCGACTCGGAAAGAGGAACCATTTGAGTGGACAGATTGGAGAGAAACAGCCTTTCAAGAGTTGAAGACAAGACTGACTACAGCTCCAATTCTCACTATTCCCTCAAGTACCAAAGGTTTTATGATCTTTCGTGATGCATCTTATAAGGGCTTGGGTTGTGTTTTAATGCAGAATGGCAAGGTGATTGCATATGCCTCTCGACAGTTGAGACCACACGAGAAGAACTACCCTATACATGACTTGGAACTTGTTGCAGCTGTGTTTGCATAAAAGATATGGCGTCACTATTTGTATGGGACCAAATGTGAAGTGTACACAGATCATAAGAGCTTGAAATACTTCTTCACACAGAAAGAGTTGAACATGCGTCAAAGACGATGGCTTGAACTAATCAAAGATTATGACTTGCAAATTCACTATCATCTAGGTAAAGCCAATACTGTAGCAGATGCACTTAGTAGAAAGAATGTGGGGAATTTTGCCTGTTTACTCATAGATCAGAGAGAACTGCTACTGGAGTTTGAAAAACTTGAAATTGAAGTGGTTCCTTATGAACAAGATAGCTTGATAACCGCGATGTCTGCCCAACCTGCCATTATCGAGGAAATTAAACAAAAGCAAATGAATGATGAGTTCTTGAAGATTTGTGATGAACTTGACACCAAACCTAAACCAGGGTTTGTAATTGAAGATTCCATGTTAAAATTTCAAGGGAGATTGTGTGTTCCAAATGATGCAGAAGCCCACAAGTCAATGTTTGCTATGCACCCAGGAAATACTAAAATGTACTAAGATTTGAAGTTAGTATATTGGTGGCCCAACATGAAAGGAGAGATTGCCGACTTCAACTCTAAATGCTTACAAAGCCAACAAGTAAAAACGGAGCATCAAAAACCAGCAGGTTTGCTTCAGTCTTTTCCTATTCCGAAATGGAAATGGAAACATATCACCATGGATTTTGTTGTTGGTCTGCCTCGAACGCCTAGAGGTAAGGATTCTATTTGGGTTGTAGTTGATAGACTGACTAAATCTGCTCATTTTCTTGCCGTAAAGACTTCTTTTACTGCATATAGACTTGCTACTATCTACATTGACGAAATTATTCGACTGCATGGGGTTCCAGTGTCTATTGTATCGGATAGGGATCCTAAATTTGTTTCTAGATTTTGGCATAGTCTGCAGGAGGCAATGGGAACAGAATTGAGATTCAGTATAGCATTTCATCCATAAACCGATGGGCAAACTGAGAGGACCATTCAGACCTTAGAAGACATGCTTCGTATGTGTGTTTTGGATTTTCAAGGCAGCTGGGAAACTTATTTACCATTGGCTAAGTTTGCTTATAATAATAGTTTCCATACTAGCATCAGTATGGCACCATATGAGGCACTATATGGCAGAAAATGTAGATCCCCAGTTTGTTGGACAGAGGTTGGTGATAGGGCTATTTATGGGGTTGAACTTGTGCAAGAGACGATTGAGAAGATCAAAATCATTCAGCAAAGGCTCAAAATTGCACAAAGTCCACAGAAAAACTATGCGGATCAACGAAGAAGAGACTTAGAGTATGAAATAGGGGATCATGTGCTTATTAAAGTAACACCGATGAAGGGGCAGGTGAGATTTGGCAAAAAGGAAAAATTGACTCCTCGCTATATTGGACCGTTTCAGATCCTTGAACGGTTGGGTCCTGTAGCTTATCATATTGCTTTGCCACCGCGAATGGAACAAGTGCATAATGTCTTCCATATATCCATGCTTCGTGGGTATCTTAGAGACCCGTTCCACGTGATTGATCACCACCGGATTGCTCTAGACGAGAATATGATGAATGGCCCGTGCAAATCGTTGATCAGCAAGTGAAACAATTAAGAAGCAAAACTATCCCTATGGTAAAAGTCGAGTGGAAAGAACACTATGGGAAGGAGGCCACTTGGGAGAAAGAGGAAGAGATGCGACAACGATATCTGCATTTATTTTCATCTGAAGGTAACTTAAGTTTGGAAGACCAAACTTTCTAAGGGGGAGAGACTGTGACGACCCCGACCTCCGGACTATTATATTATATTATATTATTCTAATAAGTTTAATTGCATGATTGTGTGCTTAGTTGTGTAATTACGTGCTTAATTTTGTATCTATCTGTTGTTACATGAAATATTTGTTCAATTGATAACTTAGAGACAGAAATTGAGAGCCTAGACGGCTTCAGAAACTGAAATTGACTAGCGTAATAGATTAATTAGAATATTTAGAACCTTATGGCAACCTCAATTGAAAATTGATTTGGATCAAAATAATTAGAAAAAACTGATTGAATTAGTTAGAATTAAGCCTAGCTAATTAACCTTAATCACACTTGATTAGGCTAACTTAATTATGTCCTATATAAGGCTCTAATTAGGCCTTGAACTCATAGATATACACTCGTGGCTGAGATTTTGAGAGAAGGAAGAAGAGACACAACATTTTAGAGAGAGAAAAAGGAGAATTGAAGAGGATTGCTAGACCAACACTTGAATTCACACATTAGGTATGAGATTCATCCTAAATTCATGAACTTGAGTCATGTAGAAACTAAGAGCAAGGAATTATAGGATCATTTGCTTGAATTTGAGTAGGTTGAGCATGAATTACCATGAATATGATGAAATTGAGTTGAATTATGCATATCCATGCTTAATCCTTCATGTTTGAGTTAAGATTTCTTGAAATTCATACATGCATGAATCTTAGGAGGCATGAGCTTGAAGATCATCCATAGATTCATGCATTTCATATCACTTAGTGATGTTTTAACATGAAGAAGACTCAATTCATTACATGCATGGTTTTAGCTTGCTTGTATAAGCTCAAATTTGGACAATTGGAGCATGATTTTGAATAAACGGTTTCAAATTGGAAGCATTTTCATGTTATATAACGATTTTCCAAGTTTTTGTACCAAAGACACAAGTTTTGAGGCTTTGAATATCAACCTTGAAGCTCAAACACAGTTCTAGAAATTTCAGAATTCGGCTTGTCCGCTCGAGTGAGGAACGAGCATGAAAATCGAGCTCCCAAAAGTTTTATAAAATTTTGCAGATAGCTCGAGCGACCAAAGTGGAGCTCGAGCGAGGACCTTTTTTACTTAGTCTTCCGCTCTAGCGACCGTCGAGTGAGAATTTCATACAACCAGTATTTTTGCCAAGTTTGCAAACCGCTCGAGCGACAGAAGTTGCGCTCGAGCGACCACCTTTGTTTTTGAACCCCCGTTGAGCGAAGGAAGTTACGCTCGAGCGAAGACCCTGTTTTTAGCAAATTTTGACTAACTCTTTTAAGTGAATATTTGCATCCTCATGCCACTCCTAGTGTTCTTAGGCACTATTTGGACTCATAATCATAGAATCAGTTAGAAATACATAAAGAGAATTGAATTAAAATGAAATGGAGTTTTAATTGTGTTTTGTTATGTGTTTTGTTAGGCGGACGTTCGAGGCTTAGTGACAACACAAACCACTGTGAGTAATAACTTTATAAAGATAAGTCCAGATTATCTTTACTTTCGAAAATGTTATTGCTATCGAAATGGATGTGTGATTGATTGAATGAAATATTGAAATGATTTGATAATTGATAGCATGCCCTATTGAAAATGTTGTTTTCTTATAATGAATGAAGTTCTGTTTTGAAATGGTTTTGTAGCATCCACTGAATGTAGGCCCTTGCCTGGGGTAACAATACCATGGCTAGGCCCTTGCCTTGGGGTAACAGTACTATGGCTAGGCCCTTGCCTAGAGGTAACAATATCATGGCTAGGCCCTTGCTTGGGGGTAACAGTACAATGACTTTTGGATTGATTGACATATGGTCCGTTATCACTAGAATGTTGTCATATAATGGATGTACCACATAAATCGATATTGAAAGATTTTGATGATGAAATGAAATTTGGTTTGACAATATTATTGAGTTTCATTCATATAACCTCTTTATTCTGTTATTACTCATTGGGCTCTAGCTCACTATTTATTTATATATATGTGGGTGGCAAGCTGAACATCAGAATTAGGAAAGCCTCGAGTCTACCCACAGGTCAACCTTTTGAGGAGCTTCCAAGTGAAGTAACCAAGCTCGGATGGTGCCATGCTAGTCGAATCCCTTTTTGTGTGTTTAAGTGATTTTTATATTTGTATATATAGTTGGGGTTGTATTTTTGTAAGACATGAGTTTTGTATGATTGCGATGGATGTACTTTTGGAACAAACCTTTGCTTATTATATTAGTTCTCTACATATACGCACAGCTCAATGGATAGTTTCTATGTCATTTTAACTTCCGCTAAGCTCCGTACTTTATATTAAGAGATTCATTTGTATGGAGGCCGTAGGTAATCTATGATTGCTGGCTGGTCATGACACTAAACCTATAGGGACAGGTTTGGATCCTGACACATAATTAGTTCGTTTTTTTATAAATTATTATTACATAATTAATAACAACTAATAATATATTGCCATGTGATTCGATGATTCAAAACGGTGAAAAAAAAGAAATGATATATAGCAGCCCCCATATATTATTTATTCACCCTTTCTTTTATTTCTTTCTCCATCACTCTCTACATCTATTTTTGTGTGCATCTTTATAATCTAATTGGTTAACTTGAGCTTATATTCAAATATAGCTTTTGCATCACACTAATTTTTAGTTTTGCCATCAAATAAAAATTAAGTTAAATTGGATTGTGAATTTTGTTAAGATTTTGTTACAGTAGTGCCCCTTATGAGTTAAAATTTTGGCTCCTCCGCCACTGATTGTGAGAATGAATTAGCAGTATCAACAATCTCAACTATCAATAGGCTTTGCTTGCTAATTGGATATGCATTTAAAAAATTCAAGAACAAATTGAACTGCTAAAGCATCTCAATTTGAAACAAAGACGAATCATGGCATCCCCACATCATAAGCACCACTAGTATTACATTAGGTTATTGCTCATGCATGGACTTTAACACGCCATCATCAGTACATAAAAGTCAGTGCACGAAAAAGATCCATCGAGACCATCACATTGCAACAGTAATAATAAATGTTACATTGGCCGCTACAGTGATTCTAATTATGTGAAATCAACATATACAAGATTTTTAATAAAAATTAAAAATTAAACATATATATAAGTAAAATTGAGACAGCAATCGGATCAGAATGAATGAGTAGAAAGCTCAAAGTGGATAAATGGATGGAAAAGAAAGAAGGAGGACCTGGGAGGCGGCGAGGCGGAGAGCAAAGTTTCTGGAAGAGAGATGGCCGAGCTCTCGTTGGCAAACATCCACAATCGCAGAGTCAAGGCTGCTTCTCGGCTTCTTTCTCATCTTTCCAGACTATACAACCCTTTTGAGAGAGAGAGAGAGAGAGAGAGAGAGAGAGAGAGAGAGATTGTTGAGAAAGAAAGGAAGGAAAGGGAGGAGAGGAGGGTATAAAAGACAAAGCCGTCTGGTTTTGGCTATAAATCACCTCTCTCTATCTCTCTCGATCGACTCTTCAGATACTTCTTCCTTTTTGGGCCACTGGCCCCGTGTGTGCGACTGCCTTTATTTCGTCTCTCTCTTAGAAAGGAAAGTTTTTTATTTAGGTTAAATTATAAATACTGCAGTTTGTTTAAAATATAAGTTATTTATTATAATTTAAAAAATTATAAATATTTTTTTATTAAATTTTTTTATTTAACAAAATTAATTAAAAAAATAAAATTTATAATTGTTCTCTTATATAATAATAAAATTACTTAAATTATTAATTAAATTTTTAACATCATTAAAAATTATTAATTAACTTAATGATTTATTAATAAAATGGATGATTTGTTATGAAATTAGAAATCTTAAGGGGTGTAATGTAATTTTCAAAACTATAAGAGACAATTCATATTTTAATCAAATCTTAAAAGATATGTTTATAATTTACCATTTTATTTATTATTATTATTATTATTTAGCGAACTTAATTACAAATCTAGTTATTTTAGATTTATAAAAACAAAAATAAAATGATTATTCTTAATAATTGTAGCAACGTTCTAATCTCAATCATATTTGTCCTTCAACATAAATAATTGTTCGAATCTTTGTTAAGGATAATAATCTGCCTATACAAAGAGTGACACACCTTATCATGCTATCATTATTATTAGAAAGTCTAGTAATTTTTAATTTTTTATGTCGAGTGAATCAAAATTTGTGAACTTGATGATAACATAAAAACTAGACACGTTTCTTCTCTTTGGGGTTTGGTACCAAAAGAAACATACAACGAAACCAACTAATTACAATCTGATCAACCTTAAAACAAACAAATAATTTATAATCATGAACTTACACATGTCTTATGCATCTTTTTGGAGTTAGCTAAAAAACTAATTTATTAGCTAAAAATAAACTAACAAAAAGGCTAATACTAAAAAAATTAGTTTGTTTGCATATTTTTTTTCTTTTTATTTATTTATTTATTTCTGTGGGACTTAAGTTGTCTTCTAGTGGGAAACAGATATATGTCAAATGACTTAAAGCTGTTTTTAAAAAAATGAGTCTTTTTAGCCAACAAGCTAGTATTTTAACTAATGCTAGAGGAAGCCAATTACAACTGTCATGGTTGTTTCACCAACATCTTCATTTATAAACTTTCTAGGCAGCTTTTTAAAGATTGAACGCCTCTTCCTCCTCATTCAATTCATAATTAAGAAATTTAAATGGATAATTCTTGAATACAAGTATCATAAAAACATCAAGAAAAGTTAAAACAATTACCATTAACATGCAAGGCTTGATCAGATGGAAGACCAAAATATCTCCTTTACGTAGTTATGATCTATGTAGAAACACCTCCATCCAGTGCTCAATCCATTCCTTTCCATTAAAAATTTTGCTTTGTACTCTTTCCCACATCCATCCACCAAAATGATTGTGGTATCATGCATTGACAAATGCAAATTGCAAAAATTTCTAGAAAGATTTGTCAGAAGAGAAGTTAGCCCAGATTATTGTTTGGCACTCTAAAATTACGTTAAACTCTATCTAAAACACTAAACAAATTTTTTAGTCTTATCAACCACAATCCATGAGTGACATTTGAGGGAAGCGCATACTTAAAGAATTCGCGGGAAGAGAAGTTAGCCCAAATTATTGTTTGGCACTCCAAAATTACATCAAACTCTATCTAAAACACTAAACAAAATTTTTGGGCTTATCAGCCAAAATCCATGAGTGACATTTGAGAGAAGCATATACTAATAAAGTTAGGGAATTTATTTGCAAAATTTTTTAGAACGTCTTCTACACGCTTCGTGACAGAAAACTTGACTTCATCATTGTCATACACATCTTCAATCCTTATTCTCTTCTTTGTATATTTTCAAGTATATCATAGAGATAAGGCAGCATTGTTATAAGATAATCCAAATATCAAGTTTTTTAAAATGAAATGGACAATTCTTGAACACAAACATCATAAAAACATCAAGAAAAATTAAAACAATTACCTTTATAGTTCAAGGCTTGATAAGACCAAAATATCTCCTTTATGTAGTCCATGATCTATGGAGAAACGCCTCCATCCAGCACTCGGTCCATTCCTTTCCATTAAAAAAATTGGCCTTGTACTCTTTCCCACATTCGTCCACCAAAATGACTGGCAAATGCAAATTGTACAAATTTCTAAGAAGAATTTGTTGCAAGAGAAGTTAGCCCAAATTATTCTCTGGCACTCCAAAAGTACATCAAACTCTATCTGAAAAACTAAACAAAATTTTTGGGTTTATCAGCCAAAATCCATGAGTGACATTTGAGGGAAGCATATACTTAATAAAGCAAGGGAATTCATCTGCTAAATTTTCTAGAGCTGTCTTCTGCACTCTTCGTGACAGAAAACTTAACTTCATCATTATCATACATGTCTTCAATCCTTGTTCTCTTCTTTCTATAGTTTCAAGTATATCATAGAGACAAGGCAACATTGTTACAAGGTGATCCAAATATCAAGTTTTTTTTAAATGAAATGGATAATTCTTGAACACAAGCATCATAAGAACATCAAGAAAAGTTAAAACAATTATAGGCTTGATCAGATGGAAGACCAAAACATCTCCTTTTCGTGGTCCATGATCTATGGAGAAACCCCTCCATCCAACGCTCAGTTCATTCATTTCCCTTAAAAAATTTGCTTTGTATTCTTTCCCACATTCATCCACCAAAATGACTATGGCTTCGTTTGGGAAGCCAAAAGCCAGGCTTTTTTGACTTATTTAGCCACAAAAAATAAAATAGGCTTTTTAACCCAATAAAACAAAACATCACATCCAACCCATAATCATTACATTCTTTCTCTCACAAAAAAGTCAAAAAAGTCAAAAGCCCTTCTCAAACCAGGTTTTTTAGCCCCAGGCTAAAATAGTCAAAAAAACCAAAAAGCCAAAAAGTCAACCCACTTCTATGTTATCTTGCATTGGCAAATGCAAATTGCAAAAATTTGTAAGAATTTGACGCAAAGGAATTAGCCCAAATTATTGTCTGGCAGTCCAAAATTACATCAAATTCTATCTAAAACGCTAAAATAAAATAATAATAAAAAAATTGGGCTTATTAGCCAAAATCCATTAGTGATATTTGAGGGAAGCATTTGCTTAATAAAGTTAGGGAATTCATCTGTAAAATTTTCTAAAACAGTTTTTGCACGCTTCATGACAAAAAAAACTTGACTTCATCATTATCATACACGTCTTCAATCCTTGTTCTCTTCTTTCTATAGCTTCAGTTATATCATAGAGATAAGGCAACATTGTTACAAGATAATCCTTGATCAGATGGAAGACCAAAATATCTCCTTTACGTAGTCTATGATCTATGGAGAAACACCTCCATCCAGTGTTCAATCCATTGCTTTCCATTAAAAAATTTGCTTGGTATTCTTTTCCGCATTTATTTACCAAAACGATTGTTGTATCATGCATTAGTAAATGCAAATTGCAGAAATTTCTAGGAAGAATTTGCCGCAAGAGAAGTTAGTCCAAACTATTGTCTGGCACTCCAAAATTACATCAAATTCTATCTAAATCAGCCAAAATCCATGCGTAACATTTGAGGGAAGCATATACTTAATAAAACTAGGGAATTCATCTGCAACATTTTCTAGAACTTCTTTTCCACGCTTCGTGATAGAAAACTTGACTTCATCATTATCATACACGTCTTCAATCCCTGTTCTCTTCTTTCTATAGCTTCAAGTACAAGGCAGCATTGTTACAAGATAATCCAAAAATATCAAGTTTTTTTTTTAAAATGAAATGGATAATTCTTAAACACAAGCATCATAAAAATATCAAGGAAACTTAAAACAATTACCTTTAACGTGCAAGGCTTGATTAGATGGAAGACCAAAATATCTCCTTTACGTAGTCCATGATCTATGGAGAAACGCCTCCCTCCAATGCACAATCCATTCATTTCCATTAAAAAATTTGCTTTGTACTCTTTCCCACATTCATCTACCAAAATGATTGTGGTATCATGCATTGACAAATGCAAATTGCATAAATTTTTAGGTAGAATTTGCCGCAAGAGAAGTTAGCCCAAAATATTGTTTGGCAGTCCAAAATTACATCAAACTCTATCTAGAACACTAAACAAAATTTTTGGGATTATCAACCAAAATCCATGAGTGACATTTGAGGGAAGCATATACTTAATCAAACTAGGGAATTCATCTGTAACATTTTCTAGAACCTCTCATGCACACTCCGTGATAGAAAACTTGACTCATCATTATTATACACATCTTCAATCTTTGTTCTCTTCTTTCTATAGTTTCAAGCGTATCATAGAGAGAAGGCAACATTGTTACAAGAAAATCTAAATATCATTTTTTTTCCTCCGCTAAATATATGTACAAGGACAAAAGAATTGAACAACCATTGAAAAAATAAAATTACCAACCTTTAAGATTTTATGATATCATCTAAAATTACCTGCACAAGAATGCAAAACATTTTCCCATTAGTTCATTAGGTTATTGCTTGCACGTGGGCACATGTAGACACATGCATGTTGTTTGCACGTGTGCAACACACATTCATGTGCCATTCTTGTGTGCTCGAGAAATTATCATTATGTAAAATTTCTTCAACCATTTACATCTCCATTTTTTAATTATTCTAAGAATAAAATCTTAACTATGTAGCTAATCAATTTCCCTGAGGCACCCCCAATAAATAAATAAGAGAACATAGGTTAAATGAATTGTCCTTCAACAAGATCTTAATCATCTGATCCAATATTTAAACTATCTTATAAAGAATCAAGAACAAGAGCAACAAGATTAGAAAGTTAATTACTAATATTAATCAATATGTTAAGCAAGAAAACCCAAGGATGATCCTTGCCAAATTCTTTGAGAATCTGGACATATGAAGAAAGTAACGGAAAGTGTCTATGATAAACGAAGTGAGCTGGTTTTGGTATTTCAAATGAGAAATATTAAAAATAAACTATCAACTATTCTTAAGTTTTGATAAATGTGTACGAAATGTATCAAACTATGTATAGAATGAATAAAAATATGTAAAAGTATTTGAAAATATGTGAAACACTATGTATAGAATGAATAAAAATATGTAAAAGTATTTGAAAATATAAGAAACGTATGTTGTAATTATAAATATTTTGATACTATGTAATTCTTATTAGCAATTGTTGAGACTATTAGTCAGACTCTTATTTTTTTAGTTAGTAATAAACATTTCAAATACTTTTAACATCAAAGGTTGTGACCGTTTTCAACATGCAACAAATGTTGTTATGAAAGTTTGAAATAGTTTTCAATGCACAGCAGAGCAATTATTGTAAAAGTATAGAATGGTTTTTAATGTGCAACAAATCAATTGTTATAAAAATTTGGAATAATTTTCAACGAGTAAGTTTGGAATGATTTTCAACGTGTCATAAAAGTTTGGAATGATTTTTAATATGCAACAAATCAATTGTTATAAAAGTTTAAATCAATCTTTAACATGTGACAAATAAATTGTTATAAAAGTTTAAAACAATTTTTCAACGTGTGACAAATTAAGCATTTCGAAAATTTGAAATAATTTTCAACTTGTAGCAAATCAATATCAAGATATGAAAAAATCAAAATTCATTGTAACAATCTAAAAGAAGTTCAAATATAAAACAAAAATATTAATATGCAGAGAAGTACATAAAATTTGACATTTTAATCATAAATATAAGAAAAAAAACTCTTATCACTTAATTTACTCGTCTAAAAATGCTTAATCACTCTGCTAAAAATGGATCAAATGATTAAAGTGGATTGCCTTGGCATCATCTTTTAGCTACCAAAAACCGATGGCAATGGTTGGCTGCGTGAAGGTGTCACTGCAACTGCCATCTAACCACCACCACCACCACCACCACCACTACTGTCGCCGCCGCCACCACCAACCCCCACCAATTTCCACCACCCATTGCGCTCTAACCAAGCAAGGCCACCGCTTTCTCTCCTCCCTCGCCACCACCACCGACGATCCATCACACTCCAATCGCTTAATCCGTAAATTCGTACTCTCCTCTTCCAAATCCATAGCTCTCAATGCCCTCTCCCATCTCCTCTCCCCCCACACTCCTCACCCCCACCTCTCCTCTCTCGCTCTCCCCGTAAGTCTCTCTCTCTCTCTCTCTCTCTCTCTCTCTCTAAAATACTTACAGTTACTCTCTTGACATTGCTGTTGTAGTTGTATTCGAGGATCAGCGAAGCTTCATGGTTCAATTGGAACCCAAAGATAGTAGCAGACCTCGTCGCTTTGCTTGATAAACAGGGACAAGAAGACAAAGCACAGTCCTTGATTTCCGAGACCGTTTCCAAATTAGGGTTTCGAGAACGCGACCTGGCTCTTTTCTACTGCAATTTGATTGATTCTCACTCCAAACACAAATCGAAACCAGGTTTTTTCGATTCCTACGCACGTCTGAAGGAGTTGGCGTGTGCTTCATCCTCTGTTTATGTGAAACGTCGCGCATTTGAATCGATGGTCAGTGGCTTGTGCGCTATGGATCTACCTCCTGAAGCTGAGAATTTGATGAAAGAGATGAGAGGTTTAGGAGTGAAATCATCTGCATTCGAGTTCAGATCTGTGATATACGCGTCTGGAAGATTAGGCTTGTTCGATGATATGAAGAGATGTGTGGTTCAAATGGAGATTGAAGGTTTCAAATTAGATACAGTTTGTTCAAATATGGTTCTCTCATCTTTTGGAGCTCACAGTGAGCTCCCGGAGATGGTTTTGTGGCTCCAAAGAATGAAATCTTCAGGTGTTTCGTTTTCAATTCGAACATATAACTCGGTGTTGAATTCTTGCCCAACAATCATGACAATGCTTCAAGAACTCAAAACTGTTCCCATTTCAATCCAAGAGCTGATGGAGAATTTGCTCGTCGATGAAGGTTTGCTGGTTCAGGAGTTGATTGGATCATCAGTTTTTGAGAAGGCAATGGAATGGAATTCATTGGAGGGGAAGTTAGATTTGCATGGAATGCACTTGGGATCTGCCTATTTGATTATGTTACAGTGGACAGAGGAGCTGCGGTCAAGGTTCCGGGATCAGAATCAGGTGGTTCCGGCAGAGGTTACAGTGGTTTGTGGGTCAGGAAAGCATAGCACAGTTAGGGGAGAGTCGCCGGTGAAAGGTCTGGTTAAACAGATGATGGTTCGGATGAAATGTCCAATGAGAATTGACCGGAACAATGTGGGATGTTTTGTTGCCAAAGGGAGAGTGTTGAAAGACTGGTTAGGTTGATCATATCAAAAGTGATAGCTCTTGAGAAATTTCAAATGTTCTCCGTATTATTTGCTGATGAATTAAAATCAAGTTTTGGGCATGGAGTACATATCTGCAGTATCACGTAGAATTCAAATGTCAACTTATCACTATTCGCAAAAAATGGAACCAAACCTGAAATCGACATTACCACAAAAAAATAAATAAATTAAAATTAAAATAAAAAGAACCATGGGAGCTGTATATTGCAAATTGCCACCAGAGTTGACCTAAACAAACGATGTTTTACATGAATATACAAAGTAAAATATTCCACATGCAAAAAACCAGCAGGGGGGCAGGGGCAGGGTTAGGGAACAAAATTTACCATCCCAATCCCATCATGGCTCTAATTTACCTCTGTATAAGTAAACTCTCTCTATGACGTTACTTCTTGTGGTGCTGCGGACTTGCTGAAGCATAATACTCAAGTTTCAGCTCTTTCTAGTCTGCATCTCCTGTGAGCCTTCGACCATTCCTGTCCTCATTGGCCTTCACACAACTCTTGCAAAAAAGATGCCCAAGTAGTACTCTTGTAATGAAATTAAACTGCAATGGCAAGCAACAGAACAATCCATTAAATCTACATCTTTTCAAGTCATCTCCAAATTGAAGGCAAAATTTAGATTGCCACCGAGTGTGTCCTAGCATTACAAACAACTCTATGATTCCATGGATGCCAGTTATAGCATACATGAGATCACTTAAACACAAAGAAATGAATTTCTTAAGTTGTGAAAAAAGGTTCATCAAGACAGATCACTTGAACATCATAGAAATGAACTTGGCTAATTCTCCTAGAAAGAAAAATCAACTCCACATTTACAATTTGTTCAGACAATGGCAAATTATTGAGAAATCGATTTTTGCTAAGAAGTCACAGGTACAATCCGAGACACAAAATCAAGGCAAAGGCAGATTTTTCATTTAATAGCACAGATTTTAGTTCATCCCTACGGTGCATAATACTAAATCAAATGAAAGAATACTAACCTGCCACTGGCAAGTGGTGTCTTGCAAAGAGAAACAGTAATTGTGTCTCACCAATGACAGAATTCAGCTGCATACCCATGTTCAGAAAAAAGATAGAAAGTAGAAACTGTTGATAAGCTTAGTGTCACTTTCTCTGTGTGATCTTGTGGCTGTTCTACATGAGGCAGTATTAACGGACCTGATCCCTTCCACTGTCATTTCAAATTAATTGAAAGAAGAAATAGAAAGAAAAAAAAAAAAAGATCCCGGTTACGAGCTGATAGATAGACATAGAGACACCAATACAAGTCCAAAGTCACATAGGGAATTGTAATGCTCAAAAGTAAGTGATAATGGCAACTACAAGAAGCCAAAACATGCATAAGGACAATCACAAAGTCTTCCATCTGATGATGTTTATATACATCTGTTTTCTTATCAAACAGCAAGAGTTCTCCCCATTCTGTCAAGTGTATTAACTCGTACAAAATGGTGGGGATCATGCTTGCACCTCTTAAAACCAAGGAACTATTTCAACAAAATGGCATACCTAGCATTGATGCATAACAATGAAAACGTTTTAGCTTGCAGGTCCTAAAACCAAGGCATCCACCATATATACATCTTTCCAAGGTTTTTGTGTGAAACTGCTTCTGCAATCAAGCGGCGTGCCTGTCCTTCTACAGCAAGAGGCAAAGATGGTGCTGCTCCAACACCAACAACAACTCCTTGCAGCCGTGCTTCAATATTACAGATAGCTCGCTGCAATTTCAAACACAGCATACTTAAGGGGTTAACTCTTTAAAAGATTTTGCCCACAAAATGATCTTTTATACCAAACTTAAAAAGTCAAGAATCAAGTATGTTACAGTTAAACTAAGTTAGAGTGATTACACCTAGCCGCTAGAGTCACTTAATCCACAATTCCAGTCCCTTTTTTTGGTTTAATGGAAATAATCAAACTTAAACATAAGTATAATAACTGCATAACATTTTTCTTTTTTAGTACAATGGAACTAGCATACGGCCTTCTATAGAGCATAATGGTAAAAAAATTCATTTAGCAAACCTATTTGATTGGGACACAAAACTTGGTTTGGTTTGGTTTGGTTTGGGTGAAATGGAACTAGCATAATATAAACTTAAGCATGAAGTCTACATAAATATCTAAAAGTAAGATATTATTAATACAAGCCTGTGGAATGGGGTACATAACAGTACTCAGATTGAGTACAGTTCCCTTTTACTAGTTGATCCACACACTAGCGAGTTTCCCCTAAAGTTTAAATCAATTTTCCAGCCAGAGCAAACATTGTACACATTAAGTAGTCTTGGCAGTTAATGGGTTCTTATAATGCTAGAACATGGTCAATTCATAGTTGACTCACAACTAGAAACTAGTTTTACTTTGGAACAGATTTTTCAGGCCTAAAAAGCCAACGACTAATTTCAACTTGGCTGTCTGCAAAAGCGGATTTGAGTCTACTTGTAAGTTGATGAGCTAAACTTCAAAATAGAAACAATTTTGTAGTCAATCATAAAGCTAACATGCTAAAAACAGTGGGAAAAGGAGAATAATGAAGATTCTAACCTGTGCATGGGGGTTCTGAACTTCAACCCCACTGGACTTGTGAGATTTAGTCCATTCCACAAGAGGATCATGGATGAAAGTTTCAAGAACACTCATTAGAGTCTCCCTGTGGGCCCTGAGTACTGAAAGTGTGATCTCACAAACCCTCAGGAAAACACCCTCATATCCAGTAATACCCAATCCATCAATCATGTTCTGCAGATCCAATCAGAAAAGACAATTCAAGAATTTAGCCACCAGGGATAGTTAAGAATTTGAAAATCTAATAGAAAATATTGTGAATAACATTGTGAAGTGTTAAGAATGCACTCGATTGAGGGAATAACATTGCATTTAAAAACTCTATGTTTTGTGTTATCCAGAATGAGAGAACTTATTTGCAATATGCAAGTACAAAATTTAGTAGAACAAAAATCCAGTTACACATGATAAGCAATTTGCACAATTTGAGACTCTTGAATACAGCAGAAAATTTGGTCATAAACCTCAGTGAGTCAGGTCATTATACATCAATGGCGCTTTTCTTACCTGGGTTAGCCTGAAAGGCACCAGCTCAGGTTTCTCCAACTGCAAACCTTTGTCAAATAAGCAACTGAAATCAACGTGAACACAGTCACCTGTGGTAGACTCAAAAAGAATATTTTCACCATGTCGATCTCCAAGGCCCACAATGTGCCCAACCATCGACCAAACAGCAGTCGTGTGTGCATAAGCAACTCGAGCCCTGAACCAGGCAGCTGGTTCAGAGAATGTGTTCAAAAACCATTTGTGGAAAGCTGGAGGAAACATTGGCAGAATTTTGTTCTTCAGCATCTCATCTTCTGGCATTTTCCCTTGGCATTGATCATAAATTCGCTTAATTTGAGGATTTGTCTTCTGCCTGTCAAATTTCCCACTACTTATATAAATGTCTTGAAGTATGTGTCGGAGCCCACGAGTGTGTGGCACCCATTCTACCATACCACAGTCCTCTGTTAGTGGAATCACTGCAAAGGTACGAATGTAAAGCTTCCTCCTGCGACTTTCTGGGCACTTGGATAATAAACGGTTTATCATAGCATTAAATTCCATCATGCGCGCATCTTTTCTGAGGTCATCTTTGGGTTTGCAAAGGAATGGACGTTCAATACCATCACTGCCCAAAAGAAAAACCTGTAAACAGCAAAACAATAGAACCCTTGTTACAACGATGACATGCGGTACCATGTTCAGTGACCATCAGGACAGACTATCAGGCTTATATACGGGGTATGATATCATAACCATAAAGTTTACAAAAGGTCCCATGTGTTACAACTATTTGATTAGACTGATAAAAGAAGACAACCCAAGGCACAAGACTCCTGAAAAAGCAGGGTCTGGGGAGTGCAAGATGTATGCAAAGCCTGCTTTAGCAGAAGCCTCATGCATTGGTTCACCCTTTTTTTATCTACCTGAGATCAGATGATAGCATAAATGGCCAAGCTGACAATGGAGCTATTTCACTTTCTTTTAGGTGTGTCAGGAGACATTTGGTTCCTTTCCTCTCTAATTCATGATCATAAAGTTCATTCAGTAGATATACAGTAGGAAATACCCGTCCAAAATTATAGTAAAAGGCAAAGATATATAGTAAAATGCTTTTTTGGACATAAAGATGGCCATGGGCCCTCATACGCTATTATGTGGCACATTACAAATGTGAAGTAATTGAACAACAAAATGCCAAACCTGTGAATCAGATGGGAGTGCATTAACAAAATTCAGTAAAAAACATATTCAAGCAATCTGATTTGAACCACAGATCATGCAAGAAGCTTACCTTCTTGGGTCGCTGAAGAGATGAAAGGATCTCCGCTTCATCTGCGATACCTGATATTGTAGGAAGCTCTGAGGCAGAGAAGATATCAGATCTAAGCGAGTCAGTCAGATTTGTATCATATGTGGGTAGATTAACTGTGAGGGACTGTTGGATGGGCATTATGATACCGAGCGGCATCATCCTCTTCAATGCACTGAATTCAGTTAAGATATTGATCGTCCTTGCCTTTGACTGGCCCGCATGGAAGCACAACCTGATTAGATGGTCAATCAGGGTTGCAAATTGAACAAACAAATTGTTGCCACCGTTTCCCTGACTTGACCCTTTTCGTGCAGATTGTATTATCTCCGCAGCAGCCTCCCTCCTTGAAGGTACTGTGGATTTTGAAACTGCTGCCATAATCCAAAGGGCTTGCTGTGGGTATTGCCGGAGAACGGAAGTGATGATGTGTTTGACCAGCCGGACAATTTCTTCATTTTGGTGGCAAATTCTAGAAACTAATTGAGGAAGAACTGTTAACCACTGATGTGTAGGCAGATCCTTTAAACACCCTCGCATGATGCTTACTACCTGCAAAGGAAAGAATAGAACAGTATAAACATATATTTTTTAAAAGATGATGTCGGAGATAGTAATTACAATTTTGGTTGAAAAATATGAAGATAAGTACAATAAAATCACTACCTTCAGATGAACATTTTTCATATCTTTATTGGATGATGAACCACTTCTTTGATAAATGCTCCCAAAGTCAAACCAAAGGGTTAACAACCTTGGAAGGGCTTGAAAGAGATTCTTGTGGCCCCTGTGAAGACCCTTTGCATAGAATAACAATACATCAGGAATGTAAGACCACCAACGCTTTTCAGAATTTAAATTCATAGAAACAACGGTCATGGAAACAGATGGAATCATCCTTGGACCAAGGTCAAAATTCTCCTCCTGCCGTTTTCTGGCATCAACAAGCAGTTCATCACAATACTTAGCCATATAAAAGTATCCTTTCTCCCACTTGGGCTGAAGTTCCCTCACCCTAGAATAAAGACCGATAACATCTTCCTTCTGCTTCTGGCCAGTATAATGGATCCACCTTGAGTACAGGAGGAGGGTTTTGGCAATATCCAGATTCTCATTCAGATCTTGAGTATCAGAAGGTAAAGGTGGTTGGTTCAGTGGAACCAATGAAAGGCTCGTGATGGATGACATTGCAGCAGAGCCAATAACCTCCACTGGCATGTTCAGGAGATTTTGTTGCAGTTCTGCAATGGCACCATCAGATCTCCTAGTGCTCCACAGAAGCTTAGCCTTTTCCATGTGAACATTAGGTGCACCTGAAGCCTTTGCTTCTAAAATTGCTCGATTAGCTGTCTCATAATGACCAGCTGATCGACAGAGTTTTGCATATTGCAGCCAGCAGTTCCCAACTTGAGCACCAAGACCACTGGCACCAAAAACCAGTCTCCGAAAAGCCAAGAGTGGCTCCCTCGTCCAGAGAGATGGTTGTGTAAATCTGAGCCGATTTTCCCAGTTTTCCACTACTTTTGAGAATCCAGATTCACCTGGATGGAATGACTTCTCCAAGAAAGACTCACCAACAAGGAGAGTGTGGAAGTCTTCTAGTTCCCTTAGCATGTGAAGCTTTACAACAAACGGGTAAGCCCGGATATAGGAATCCATGCCTGCAGCAGCCAAAGGAGCAATCAGAGCTTGTTTTGAGAGTGCAATTCTTTCAGCAACTGAGAATTGATCTTTTTTCATCATTGCTTGGAGAATCTTTGCAACATCCATGTCAAAGGAGGCATTACTCTCCGAACTGCTACATAGTAAACCTTCTTCATCAGCCCCATTAAGGTACTCATCCATCAGCTCCCACCTGCCAAGCCTCCATGCAGCCTGAACACCTTGCATACACCATGTTTTCTTGTACTGAGAAACCCTAGAAATTAATCCATCGACATGAGTAACCATCGCCTGCAAATGGCACATGTTTAGCAAACAGTTAAGGACATCTGAATGCCTCTGAACTGAAGTGGGTTCCATCTGCAGAGCTTGTTCACAAGAAGTCAAAACTTCTGCCCAGTTTCCTGCTTTCTTGTTTATTAAGAGTTGGTCTTGTAAGCTTTTAGATTTACGTAAACATGCCAAACCAGATAAACCATCAGGCTCATCCAAGCTGCTGTATATTTCCATCAGAAATGAGACATCTTCATCCTCAAAGATGCCACTTCTCTCAGCAGCAGGGTTGAAAGATCCTGACTTTTCCCGAACGTGAGACTCAAAGTACAAGAAGGACCTAGCATAAGCCTGACACCTGAAGGAAGCCCTAGCAAGGGTTACCTTAGGAATTGCAGCCAAAAGCTCTGAAACATATTTACACTGCATAAGGAATTGGTCTGAATCCGTTGAAGAATTAGTGCTCTTCTCTTTTAACTTGGACGCTTGTTGCTTAGAATTTGATGACTGAAGAGACTGAGAAAGAGCAATTTCTTGTTCAACATCATCCACCCATTGGCCAAGATTATCAAGAAGAGTGAACACAGCCTGAATGCAAACTTCACTTTGTCTGGAACTGATTCCATGAATTGCAGCCACATTGTTCTCGGATACTGCAGCATCAAGAACAGATAGGATCTCTTCTGTTATGCCACAGCGTGCCTCCTCAGTACCATGGCAGACAGCATCAAGGACCAAATAAGGTAGCAGATATATTGCTGTTTGCATATCATGACGCACTATACCTCGGCAAGAGTTGAAAATACTTGCACGAGAACCAGTTGCATGCACAGTCAATTTTTTTATCCAGAAAAATATCCATCTTCTAAATGACATCGAAGGCCTGTAAATAGGACCGGCAGATGCAGAATCAGCCACATTTGGAAGCTGAAATCGTGAGGTTAAACAAGGGGCAATTATCTCTTTGACATAATTAGAGAAACGGTCCCACAATCTCTGACCCCTCCCATTCATTCCACAGGAATCAGCTGTGCTCTTGATACCAGATGGAGGGACACCAAAAGGAGGTTTACATTTTAGTGTCTGTGACGCAGAAGCTGTAACATTTTCATCAAGTGAAGCCTCACAACCTGCAATCTTCAGCAGCTCCTGTATAGCCAATGCAGCTGAGTCTTGGATAATGGTGTCAGGTGAAGCTCTAAAAGCCCTGGCCAGATGCTTGTGGATCAACTCAAAGATTAAATCATCATCAGAACAAGCAATTTTAAAGCGCTGGCTTGAAAAACCCTTTACTTTGGCAGGATCAACTGCACCAAGTGCTCCAAGGCAATCAGCACATACCAACTTCAGCCGCTGTCCAACCAAAGTCCTTGATTCTTCTGCACAGCCTATAAGCAAGGAAGTAATCAAAGAACTCAAGGCATCCATATCTGAACCTACTTCCCCAGTGACAAAAGAAGTGACATCCTCCCTTCTCACATTCAGCAGTTTGCTCAGCTCACAAGCCACCATATACCTAACATTCAAATTCTCATGATTTAACCCATCAACAATATCTCGCAGTTGGTCTTTCAAAGTCATCGGCCCACGTGCTTCACATATCACCTTGTTCACTTCTGCTAGAGCAGGAATACTGGGCAAAGGAGGAAACTCACAGATATGCTGCTTTAGAATACCCCTGTTCTCAAAAACAAGTTCTTCCAATATTTCCACAATTTTACTGAAATTTGAAGAAGAATGTTCTTTATCTCGCTCCAACAAAGGAATAAGAGCAGCAAAAACTTGAGATATTACATGTTTAGTACTAGAAGGCGACACTTTTGCCAACTGCTTTATAAAAAAATGCAAGACACAGAGACCCTCAGCCTGCAGTGACTCCTTATCTATAGCATACATGAGAAGAACCATAAGTTTAGGTACATAAGTGCTAAGGTGTGAACCCATCATATTAATCAGCATCTCTATACGTTTCATGGCTTGTTTCTGCAGTGACAGATCCTCTGAATGAAGCATTTTTCTATCCATACTGTTGAGAAGACCAACAAAATGATTCTTCAAAAATCCAGGAAGATCTTCAGTACCAGTCAGAATTCTTGCAACTTCACTTATCATCTGAGGCACCCTAGCTAACCTGTAAACACAAAATGTAATAGCACTGACTGACTGATGTTCCATTTTACAGATATAACAGCAGCAAGTAACATGAAATGAAGCATAAATTCTACGCTAAAGAAACCCCAATATCAGAAATCCTGTCCAACCAATTCAGGTTTGAAAAGTATTGACATAAGGACTAACAAGACATAAAAGCAACAGCTGAACTTAGTCAACATCCAAACCCTAGATAAAAGTAAATAAGAGAAAGAATTGCAGCTCGACTTATATGTAATTACACAGTAGTTAAGAGCGCATTACAAGTAAAGCAAAGCCAAAGTTAGGAGAACACTGAAAACATGCTTAATTTTAGACTGATCAACCAACAATGTCTACATCATTTCCTTAAAATCTTCAAATTGGCAAAGAATTTTGTACCTTTTGTTTGTCTCATCCAAATCACCATCTATAAAGCACACAAGTTCATCCAGAAGTGCAGGTAATGCGGCTGCAAATATTTCTTGGTTGTCAGACCCGGTCTGCACATGGTAAAACTGCAAAACAGAGAGCAACTCTCCACTGTCAGCTCGATGAAGAGCAAAAGCAAGCACTTTTGGTAGCCAAGTAACAATCAGTTGCACCATATCCGTGTTTAAGCACTTGGCTAACTCGTATAAGATAACAACAGCTTGATCATTATCTTGCTGAGTGACCACGAGCTTTGGAAGGACAACAGGAACCATTTTCTTGACAAGTTCTTCAGTTTCAATACTGAGAACGGCCTCTGCAAACTCTCCGGCCATTTTTGGACGACTTGAAAGCATCACAGACAGATAATCATATAATTCATTCCGAACACTAATAACTTTTGATAGGATTAGCTCAAATCCTCCTTTAAGATGGAAGAAGCAAGATCGACGTATTAGCTTTGATGCTGTCAACCTCACTGTCAAATGTGGATTATCAAGCTGATCAACCAATAAAATAAGCGAGAATAAGAAAAGTTGACTGTCAATATCAACTGAAATCATAATCTCTGCTGTGGATTCCAGAAGAGTCTCAAATATCTGCGGATCATCAGCTGCTGCCAAAGCATGTTTTATCTTGTCCAAGAATTTCTGTTCTTTTGTTTTGTTTGATTCCTCCTCATCTAAAAGCAAACAATTTAAGATGGGCTGCTGAATAAAGAATCCAATCTGTCTGCTGAATGCTTCTCTCAAAGCCCTTTTTCTGTGGAGGAGTAGGTATTCAACACATTTAATCCATTCAGATCTTGTTTTAAGCAGAATATCCTTGGTTCCATGTGCAATGATTCGCTGAATTATTCCTACACAAGCAACTTGAACCTCTTCCGACGACTCATCATAAAGAAGCTTGAAGAAGAGAGATTGTAGATTGACAAAATCAGCATCGAAACCAAATTCTATGCTTTGAATGTCAGGTAGATGCACAACCCTCGAATATAACTCATGATTGTGTACAACTCTTCTGTCACACATTGAACACCAGAATCCACGCAGTAGATGATCTACTGCTGAATTGTGTTTAACATTCTCCTTCGCCAGGAATAATTTGCAATCACTTTCACAAAGACTATCAACACCATTACAAGATCCATAAATGCATGCCAAATAACCAAGAGAAAGAGGAATGATTTTCTTGACTTGTTCATTCTTCTCTTCCTCCAAGAATCTGCAAATTAGAAAAAGGAAACCAATAGAAGAATTAGGTTTAATGGCCACAATTAAATCTAACCTGTACAACTACACAGTGAGCAGAGCAATAAATCTAGGAACAACTCTGGATATTGCATTTGTTACTCAGACACCTATCACATTCTACGATGCCAACATGCATTAATGATACGAACCATAGCACAATTGAAGTTGGATGGATACCCCTATCCCAAAACCCAACGCAACTCAAAACAAATAATTCCCCTAGCAAATAACACAAAAGAAAACTCCTCTCTATAGTTCTTCTTACCACACTACCCAATCTTGTATTGATTCTAGGACCTTTTGTTTCCCTATCTCTTCATGGTTTTACTTGCATCACTTTCAAGTATATGTCACTAACACTTGGCATCCTTTATCGGAAAAATAAATAAGTAAGAGAAACATTAAGTTGAACACACAATAGTTGTGCAAGGAAAGGTTATCAAATGTTCCAACCCAAAAAAAAAAAAAAAAAAAAGAAAAAAAAGAGAGAGAGAGGAGAGAGAGAGAACAAGAAAAATAAAAGACCATTCATCAATCATAGGAGCTCCATGCGTATAATGTGATGAATGCAAATGTTTGAACAAAAACTTCACATGATACACTCAAAGCTTTTTTTTTTTCCTCTTTAACTAGGTCCAATCCCAAAGCACACTAAAAAATACTAGTGCCCCACACACAGAAGAAATATATTGGTTACTTACTGCAGCCTTTTGAACAAATGTGTCAGAATAGCAAAACCAGACCACAAAACAATTACTGGCATTGAAATGACAGATTCAGTTCTAACTTCTTCCGCTTCATCTTGAAGACCCAAATCCAGAACTTCGAAATCACTTTCACTTTTCAATATGCATCCCATCTTGGACAGAACTTGGACAGAGAGACATTTTGTCTTCCATGGAGGATTAGGTTCTGCAATAACAAGAGTACGAGTCCATGGAAGCTTTAGCAGTAATAGCCAATGATCTGCACCATCACCCATATTTCTTAAAAGCCTATTCTCCTCAGGAAGGGAACCTAAAAAAAATATGGTTGACAAAAGTCATAATATGTTAAATAGCAGAATTTAGTAGATTAAACTAGCACACTTCCAGAGAACAAGCTAAATAGTAATAAAACCGGAATGAAACTATTCTCTGCAGCAAGTTCATTCCAGCTCAGGAAATATTAAATTCTTGTGCTTCTTAATCTTATAATTGCAAAAGTAAAATGACACAGGACATTAAATGTAAATTTTATGTTCACTAAGTTACAAAGTAATACCAAAAACAAGAAAATCTAAAAATAGATAAATAAAGATACAATATGAAAATATATAACTTTTCTGCATAAATAGGGCTTATAAATAGGGCTTCTACAATAACCTATTTACAAGAAGCAGCATCTTGGTGATTCCCAATAAGTACCTTCCTTCGTCCAGAAAAATTGAATTGATCATGAACAAATATTCCTAGCATGAGTTTTCAACAACAATTTCTTTGATTTATGCTACCCTCATAGCAAATGAGAAGATGGTGAATATTTTGATGAAAAGTTAAAAACAAGATGTACATGCTTACTTTCCACAAGCAAGATACTGTGAACCGCTTCCAAAAAGATGATTAAATCAAGTGGAAGTGAACTAAACTGTTTGGCCTGCAAGATATAATTCTCAGTTATATGAGTGCAAGTACAGGGTAAGTTAATGAGCAATATACAAATAATAACCGAACCTGCTCATATATCCAAGGGATCCACTCACGCATCTTCCCAAAAATGCAACTTGAAAGTTCTGTCCGTGGGTATATACAGAAAACGATGCTAAGAGTGCTAAGAGCTGTTAAGGCAACTTCCGGGCTTAATGAATTTGCTTTTCCACCTGGAGGATTTAGACATTCAACAAATGAAAGAAGTAAATTGTGCATATTACAATTAAATTCACTAGCAATCTTGTTTGCATCCTGAGAATTAGCATCTGAAGTAATAACTTCTTGATTTAGCTTCTGACGCTTTGGCTTGGATGTGTTGAAGTCCTGAACAGGTCTTTTCCCTCCAACTCTTAAGCTCTCATATCCACTGTGATTTGGGGTTGATAAATGCATATTACCATCATCAGTTGATGCTTCTTCAACAATATCAAGACTGATCGTAGATAGAACTATTCGTAAGCAATCAATCAATGCAAAACAGGCATTTGAGGAACAAAGCAAGCAGATGAGAGATTCTGGCCTCCAAATGTGAGGGGGGCAACTTTTAACAATTCGAATGTATGCATTGCATAAAGCAGCCTGAAAAATAAAAAGTAATTACCTTCCCTAAGGAATTAAGTTATCAATTTTACGTCTAGCTAGAATAATCATGACTGTCTACAAAAAAGAATAATGGGGACCAGATTAAACCTTAAGCTCTGGACTTCTTGTTCTTCGCATTGACTCTGGAAAAATAGTGACTAAATTTGCAGCAGTCAACCTGACATCATCATCACTACAACTAGAGTGCAGTACATGAAGGCAACTGCCCATGGAAGAATCATAGACAGTGTTTCTGCAAATTGAGATTAGCATTAGTAGTAGTGTTTTAATGAAAATACTTGAGCAAAATAGTCTGACGGTAATTGTTTACCAGTGAAAGGACAATAATTAGACCACCAAGAAATTTTTATTACACCATGTAGACCTGTAACAGAGTACAACAAAAGCTGCAGAAAAATTGCAGTTTAATGGGTTTTCTCAGTAGGACCCACTGACAATTCAAAGCCCTACCAATTGTTGTTTTTAAAAGGGAAGTAACGAAGGGGAGTTATCTCAAGTGTTTAGAAATACTAGTTATAACTAAACAGTAAGGGACAATGAGATAAAAAAAGAAAAAGAATCAAAAGTTTCCAGTGTAAAGTACGAAAGAATTTGTCATGGTAAAACTAATTTTCTAGTGATATTCTACTACAAACTACTGACTGACCTAAAACTAGACCATTCAAGCTTCATACAGGGATAGTTATGAGGAAACAGTAGTAATTTCCAAGCATCTGAAGATGTACCTGAACACTGGAAGCCCCTCCACATCTTCACTTAATATAGTTGATATCAGCTGAATTAATTTCTCGCTGGGAACAATTTCATAATCCACAACTGTTCCAATGATGCGTGCAAAGTCAAAACATGCCTTCACAAAATTTGATTTGTTAGATAACCATACCACAATAAGCTCACAACTCGCAAAGTCAAAGATGGAAAAGTATATATACATTTATCAAGCATTCAAGTTTGGTTGAGCTGATAAGCTAAATATATAACTAAAAAACTACACTGAAAAATGCCAACTTGTAATCAATATGCTACCCACCATATGCAGATCAGCTTCCCCATAGCATAACAAAGTACATGCAGCCGAAACAAATGACACATTGATAAGTCCTTCAACATATAGAGTTCCCTCAGTTAGGCATTTAGAAATAAGCCTAATGACCCAAGTGGCAAAAGGCTGCCACCTTTGTTTGCCAGTGAGGTTAATCAAAACACCAAGACCATCAGCAGCTTTGCTGCAAGGAGGAAGATCACTGAGAAGAGCAGGATCACTGGAAATACCATTAAACGACTCACAGAAGCACTTCAAAGACACTTTGCGTGATACTGTAATGCTTGACTCGTTGGCACAGAGAGATGCTATATAAAGAAGATCTGTACAAAGACGAGCAAGTTACTTTATAGGATGGTCCTGATCATGGCTATGAGATATATTAGTAGTGCAAAAACATAATTGAAGAATTGATCGCAATGGTCTAGACCATGAATCATTGAATTATGGAGCATTATAGCGTGTCAAGAATTATGTGCCATGGAGTAACCAAAAGAAAAGAAAAGAAAATAAAGGTCAAGCGCAAGAAAACAAAAGAAACCCTAAAATCTCTTATCTCAATATCATAGTATGTGAAACCATTACATAAAAGGCCTATTTATAGGCATCCACCGAAATTCTTATTAAAAGTTGCAAAAAGTAAAACTACAATTTTTAAAACATAATAAAACAATCAAACTTAATAAATATAAAGTAATGCAACCCCACTTGAATGGGAGCTTCGTGCATTGGGTCACACTTTTTTATCCAATTCCCTCATCCATCACTAACTAGAGAAAGGGACAGAAAACAAAAAACGTTGCTATTCTTTCCATGAACATTCTTCGTAAGTTTGAGGAAATCATCAAACAAGAGTACCACTGTGGGCAACAAAGAGAGAAAAATAATATAGAGCATCACTCAGTTCTTTAAATGATGCAATCACCTTTATTTTATATATTGTGATGTTTGCAGGGTGCATTTCATACCTTCAACCATCAGCATGGTGTCTATAAAAAACTGACGGTATGCATCTCGATCTCCTGTACGGAGCAAGGATAAAAGGGATCCAACTGTTTCAAAAATCACTCCATGCCGAGAGCTGAAACATATTATGTTAATTTTCCAACAACCAGTGATAAAAAAATAAAAAGATGCTGAAACATGTACTCAACAGAAAATGAAGAAAGAAATATGAAAAACAAGCAAGAATAGTATCAAGAAGTGGTAATGTGCATTTTTTGCACAAACATTGTTTGTTTAGTGATAAAAAATTCAAACCACATATCTTTTTTTTTATTTAAACACAGGCTAAAGATTTACAACTAATAGTCATTTTGTAAAAATTTAATGTATAAAGAGAAATGATTGTATTATTGATTGTTTGATTTGATTTCTATTACAATGATTCATGATTCCTATATATAGAAGAGGGTGAGTGTGTAGTAGGTAAGGAGTAGGCGAAGTGGAGGTGGTAGTGGTGTAGTGGGTTAGGTTTAGTGGAGTAGGTGAGGTGGTAGTGGTGTAGTGGGTTAGGTTTAGTGGAGTAGGTTTAAGTGGGTGAAGTAGGTGATAGGTTTTAACAGCCCCCCGCAAACTCAAGGGGGATAGGAACTAGCCAACTTGAGTTTGGAGAGAGTAACAAAACAAGAAAATACATAAAAATAAAAGAGGATAGGAGACACTGTATGGTCGTGTCAGACCATTGGTGAAGCCACTGGATGGTGGTGTCATAACGTTGTAGAGGACACTGTATGGTGGTGTCATAACTGTGTAGAGGACACTGGATGGCGGTGTCAGACCGATGTAGAAGACAGTTTATGGGGTCATGTCGGACCGTTGTAGCAGACAATGTTGTGACAGTTGTTGTGACAGTTTACAGAGTCTTGCTGGACCCTTGTAGAAACTAACCGTAATCAATGTCGGGACAGTTTACAGAGTCTTGTCGGACCCTTGTAGAAACTAACCGGAATCAATGTCGGGACAGTTTACAGAGTCTTGTCGGACCCTTGTAGAAACTAACCGGAATCAATGTCGGGACAGTTTACAGAGTCTTGTCGGACCTATAAAGGAGCTAACCGGAATCAATGTCGGGACAGTTTACAGAGTCTTGTCGGACCCTTGTAGAAACTAACCGGAATCAATGTCGGGACAGTTTACAGAGTCTTGTCGGACCCCTAAAAAGTCGCACCCTCAAAAGGCGTGCCAAATCTATCAAAAAGCCTGCCATCAAAAGGCGTGCCCAATCCATAAAAAGGCGTGCCATCAAAAGGCGTGCCCAATCCATAAAAAGGCGTGCCATCAAAAGTTGCGCCCTCAAAAGGCGCGCCCACTTCATCAAAAGTCGTGCCCGACAGAAAGCGTCGAGCCATCAAAAGGTGAGCCGGAGACGCGGCGAGGCACGTGAGCGACAAAGCGGCGTGTCGGCCGCGTCGTCAGTGTCAATATAAACCAATGCGGAGGCGGTGGAAACCAAACCAGACTGAAACCTCTGAACTTGTCATTCTGAAACAATCTGTAAATACTCTGTATCCAACCCTTCTCGGAAACACTCAGCAACCCAAAAAACATGGCCTCTTCCTCCCGTTCAGCTACCCAGAACATGGCCTCTTCTTCCCGTGGTCTGCTCACTCTCTTTCCCGACCTCAACGAGTCAACAGGAGAGATAACTGGTGCGGTGGCCCGTGAACCTCAACCAAACACCTCTGGTTTTGCTCCGTTGAACTTTCCGATGCGGTCGGTGGAGCAAAAAATGACAGTGCAAATGGATATTGAGGCCAATCAGTATACATTGAAGTCATGTGTGGAAACCATGACTGCGGTCACAAACTTGTCGCACCGGTTGCAGAGTAGGACAAATGAGGTGCAGCAGTTAAACGCCCAACTGGCTCTGCTCCAACGCATGTATAAGGATGCGCGAGCAGAGATAAGTGTGCTGAAAGCGGAAAACAAGGAGCTGAAGCGGAAGGCCACCGTGATGTTCCGATTTGGAGGTCCGCCATATGCTGTAGTGGAAGAGCAGGAGGGAGTGAATGTGCTCGGTGGCGTGGGAAATACGGAGGCAGCACCGGCAAGGGCCGCTCAGGACGGAGGCAAAAAGAAGAGACCGGCGGCAGAGTAGAGAAGAAAAATCCCGCCTGTGGATGTGGTTGTTTTGTGGTTTTTTTATTTTTATTTTTATTTTTTTTTTATTTTTTTATTTTTTTTGGTGTAAAATTGTGATCAGGGCGGAGTCCCGATAGAAATAAAATGAGTGTATTGTGCAAATCTGAATGGCTTGAAGGTACAAGACTGAGCAGAAAAAGTAGATGGAATGAATTTTTTTTTTTTTTATATATATATATAAAGAAAAGATAAAAAGTTGAGGTGCAAGGAAAAGTTGGGCGGTGGAAAAGGTGAGGATGGTTTTGGGTGGAGAATATGTTAGAAGGGAAAAGTGTATATAATAATAATAAGAAAAGTGAAGTGGGTGGCCCGAGGAGGGTTCAAGTCATGTCTCTAATAATAATAAGAAAATGAATTGGGTTGATACAAAATAATAATAAAATAAATGAGTGGAGAGAAAGGGACCAGAGAGACAGACAGAGTACTCGAGTTTGTGGGCTATGTATCGGAACCAAGTCGATAAGGAAACCATCGCAGGTTGGAGGAGTGGATCTTCAAGGCGGATCTCGCAGCAGTCCTCACTGAGTTAGTCCAAAACCAACCGAGTACCCTCCTGGGAAACAAGGCGGTTCAGGTTGGTGTAGGCGGGCCGCTCAATGTCAAGAGAGCGCCTGCAGATTTCGTAAATAGCTTCATTGTCAAGAAGCACAGCGACATCAGTATGCTCCAGGAGGGAATGGGTTGAGAGGACACTGTTGTAGGGCTCAACAACAGATGTGGAGACTTGAGGAGAGGGATAGACAGTGAAACCAAGCTTTGATTTCTTGCCATAATCAACTGAGAGGCGCTCCAAAAGAAGGGAACCAAGACCAGATCCAGTGCCCCCTCCAACAGCATTGAAAACTAGGAAGCCTTGGAGGCCAGTGCAGTTGTCAGCAAGTTTACGAATACGGTCCAGGCAGAGATCAACAATCTCCTTCCCAATTGTATAGTGACCACGGGCAAAGTTGTTGGCAGCATCTTCCTTGCCACTGATGAGTTGCTCAGGGTGGAATAGCTGACGGTAGGTTCCAGTCCTCACTTCATCTATGACAGTGGGTTCAAGGTCTACAAAGACAGCACGAGGGACATGCTTTCCCGCACCAGTTTCACTGAAAAAGGTGTTGAAGGCATCAGCAATGGTGAACAGGCTTGACAGGGTGGGTGCTAGACTTGTAACTAGCATTCCTAGATGATGTTGATCATCATGAGTAACAAACAACAAAGGAAAGGACCCCCATTCAGTGCATGGTGGGTGCTCTGTGTGTGTGTGTTTTGAACCATCATTGTTGCAGACGAGTGAAGGTAAGTGTAGAGAATTTTAGCGGACTAGGTTGAGGTCCGGCAGGCGGCCAAGGCGAAGTTGCCGCCCGCCGGTGAAGCAAAAAATACTACGTTCTAAACCAGCTCTGATACCATGTAGAAATTTAATGTATAAAGAGAAATGATTGTATTATTGATTGTTTGATTTGATTTCTATTACAATGATTCATGATTCCTATATATAGAAGAGGGTGAGTGTGTAGTAGGTAAGGAGTAGGTGAAGTGGAGGTGGTAGTGGTGTAGTGGGTTAGGTTTAGTGGAGTAGGTTTAAGTGGGTGAAGTAGGTGATAGGTTTTAACACATTTGATAGTTGCTATTCACATAGCATTTTGTAACCATAAATTAACATCCAGCCATACACAATTAAAATATTGTTGAGAATATGTACAGAGGCCAACACACCCAACCACAGTGCCAAAAATGTAATAAATGCTGCTCGGAAGATATCAAAACTATCTTGGGTGTAATGCATCATCTGTTCATTCTTTTTTCTTATTGAGGAGGTTGAAACCTTAATTGCACGAACTGGGTGCAGAGACGAGCGTGGGATGGCAAGGGCACATAGGAAACATATAAGGTTGGAAGCAACTTGGGGAGTGTTTATGTAGTTTATGTATAAATATACTGTAAGAATTTCTTTTCTTAGTTGGGGCATAATGTGCTGTCACTCTACAAAATATACAAAATCCATAACTTAAAAGTGGATACCTTAGGCCATCTGCAGTCCTTACTCAAATTTGAATAAAACATTGAGGCCATGTTTGTTTGGGCGGACTGGATTAGCATTCCCATAACTAATAGTCCTAAGACTACGAATCCGTTGGATTATGTATCCTTTCTTAACTAATAGTCAAGTTTAAAATAATTAGTCCCTACTTCAATTGTTTAACCAAACATCGGATTAATAATTTTGTTGGACTATTAGTCCAATCCCAAGCTCATGTCCACCCAAACAAACATGGCCTGAGTTTCTTTTATATGAAACACTCCCAATGGACAAACTTAGATTTAAGCATAAATTTGAGTAAAAGCTTCACTAATGGAAGATTGATTAATTTAAAACACACAAAATAGCGTAGAAATTTTTGAGTAAAGATTTGAGTCTCCCTTGATTTGGGTAAAAATTTGAGAAAAACTCAATTTGTTATAAATTTGGGTCAAGCAATGGAGGATGTTTTAAGTGACTTTTACCAAAATTTGAGCCAAGCATTGGAGATGCCCTTACAACACCAAACATTACACAAAAGTCAAATAACATAAAACTCCATAAAGAAACATAAAAGACAAACATTCTTTCATTAATAACCAAAGAAGCATCAAACTTGCAGACAATACACTAGAAAATTACACAATTTCATGACAGCACACTAAAGAGAATACTGGTTAACCACACTCACCGAAATGCGGGCTCGGCGAAGAATGGCAGTATGTGACCAATAAGAGGTAGGACTGCGGCAGCCCTGCCATGGAAGAAAACTCCGGGGAAATTCTTTGCTGTGTGAGTCAATAGCTTCAATACCGCGATGACCTCTCTCTCATTGGCTACACACCAAGAAAAGCAACGATGAATCCGAGAATTTATTGAACAGAGGGGTTTTAGAGAGAGAGAGAGAGAGACCTGAAGAAGAGGGGACCACATAGGCGTGAAGAAGATTGGGAAGAACAGCGCGAAATCTGATCTCGAGAGCGTCATCGTCTCCGATGTTGGGAGGTGTTGATGATGAAGCTGCTATGCGTTCGCGAAGCTCGTGAACTAGGCTTGAGAGGTTTGCCATGGCCTCTCTCTCTCTCTCTCTCTCTATCACTTCCCTCCTTTTTCGAATTTTACTTCACTCACTCACTTTTACTTGACTGCAGTTGATGAGTCACCGCCGCTTTGTTCTCCACTCGGATCCAACTCGGACAATTCTCCCTTATTTTATTTTGGACCCCTATAAATTGAGATTTCCTCCTCCTTGTACCCTAACAATGGGAACAAAATTTATTTATTTATTTATTTATTTATTTTTAAAGGTTATGCTAACTTCTGCCATGGTTTTTGCGGCGGTCCCCAAAACGACGTTGTTTGACGTCGTTTTGGAGAAAACGACATCATTTTATTTAGTGATTTTTTTTTTAATTCAAAATTTTCATTTTCTTCATTTTTCTCATTTTCTCTTTTCTGTATCATTTTATTTGCTTTGCACCATCGATCTGAGTCGGTGAACCCTAGCAGAGAGAGAGATGCATTGTAAGAGGCGACTAAGGAATTGAAAGAGAACGAACGCAAACTGAGAGAGGAACTGAGAGACGAAAGAAATGGCAGAGATGGAAAAGCAACGCAATGACGAACGAGCAACGCAAAGGATCGCAAGCAACAGTGAGTCCAGCGGCGATGCGATGGCGGGAAGGCGACATTGCGGCGACGGCGAGGCCTATTTCATCATCTTGTTGTTATATACATATATAAGTATAGATTTGTTATTGATTTTGGTTTGGTTCAGTCACTTAATCTGTTGGGGATTCATAAATGGGTTGTTATTGATTTGTCAAAAACATGTAAATAGATTGGAACCATATATGATTTTTTAACCCATATATGTTGATTTATTTAACCCATTTCACTTAATTTATATGAAAAAAATCATATATGTTTTATTAATTGATTTCACTGAAATCATAATTCAGATTTTTTTTTATTCAGATTTTAGCCCATGATTCAGATTTTTTTCATATGAAATGGGTTCACTCACTGAAATGGGTTCAGTAAGTAAAGTAGGTAAATTTGATGTTCCATATATATATAATTCAAATATTTTGGGATTTATATATAAATTATATTTGATTGTTGGGTTTGATATATTTGATTCTATATAAATTTGTTGTTCTATATATAACAGATTCATTTTTTTGGGGATTCATATATGAACTATATTTGACTCTTGGGTTGGATATATTTGATTCTTGGGTTTGATAGTTAATCACATTGATCTGTTCTAGTGGATTCATATTTGTTGTTAGATAGCTAATCACATTTACTTGTAAATATTATTTTCTGATTCATACATTTATTTGTGGATTCATATAATTTTCTTCCATTATATATATATATATATATATGATTCAGATTTGTGCAATTAACCTCCAGAGCCTGCAATTAAGTATAAATGTGGTTTATATATATGAGAAAGATGTGTAAAAAATAGCAAGAACAGAGAAATTGATTGTTAATGATACTAAATTGTTGGAAATGGAAGAAAATAATATTGTTGATGATTGTGGTTGGAAGCCGAAAGTGGGAATGTCATTTGACTCTGAATAAGCCGCATATGACTTTTACAATACGTATGGGGGAAAGATGGGCTTTAGTATTAGGAAAGCCTATGCAAACAAGAACAAACATACGAAGGAGATAACATCACAGACATTTGTATGTTACAAAGAGGAAAGTCAAGGTATTGACAAACGAGATCCACTTGTCAAAAATCCGAGACAAGAGGTACGATGTGGTTATGGTGCCCGATTTAGTATCAAGTTAGATAGAATTTCAGGAAAATATATTGCTTGTGATTTTGTTGAACATCATAATCATGATCTTGTGCCTCAAGATAGCATTTATATGTTGCCATCCCAAAGACAAATATCTACCACCCAAGCAATTGAAGTAGAATTGACTTTAGAATCTGGAATTCGTCTTAGGTCTGCTTATGAGCTATTCGGTAAGGAATTTTGTGGAAGAGCATCACTTGGTTTCACGAAATTGGAACAAATAAATTACTCAATATCGAAGAGACAAAAGATTTGGAATATGGAGAAGCGGGTAGTGTGTTGCATTACTTTCGTAAGAAAACTGTGAAAAATCTATCCTTTTTTTATGCAGTTCAATTAGATTGTGAAGAGCAAATAAGTAATATATTTTGGGCCGACACTCAAATGATCATGGACTATGCTCAGTTTGGTGATGTAGTGACATTCGACACTACTTACAAATTAAATAACGAGCATAAACATTTTGGATCATTTGTTGAATTTAATCATCATCGAGAAACAGTTATATTCAGTGCAGCGTTGATGTATGATGAGACTGTTGAATCTTTTACATGGTTGTTTCAAATTTTTCTGGAGGCAATGTCAAACAAAGCTCCGAAAACTATTTTCACAGATCAAGATGCTGCAATGGCTAAGGCCATTCCAATTGTCATACCCGATACAAACCACCGACTTTGTACATAGCATTTGATGCAAAATATTGTCAAGCATGTAAGTTCTATTTTCGATGATGTAGGGGCCAAGGCTATGTTTTCAAAATTTATGCATGACATTGATAATAAAGAAGAATTCTGAATACGGTGGGACCAAATGTTTGATAAGTATGATGCACGCGACAATCATTGGTTGGAGTAGACTTTTTGCATGAAAGAGAAATGGGGATTGCCATATATTATGAATTCTTGGGTAGTTGGAATGAGTACTACTCAACTTAGTAAATCCTTCAATGCATTTTTGATGGATTATCTGAATTGTGACCATAACTTGATGGAGTTCTTCATGCATTTTGAGAGGGTGCTTTATGAGAAGCGGTATAAGGAATTGGAAGCCGAGTATAATTTGTCCCAAAAATTGCCGAAGGTTTCAATTCCAACTTTGATGTTAGAGCAAGTGGCAGAGATTTACACGAAAACAATTTTTGAGGAATTTCAAAATGAGTACGTGCAGTCCATTGAAACATCCATTATAGGCACTATTCATGATGGTGAGAGTACCATATTCACAATAAGAACAGTAGTAGATGGAAAAAAAAGATAAGAATGTGACAATAGAGAGAGGTGGTTCTTTGAGTTGTAGTTGCAGGAAGTTTGAAGCGAAAGGCATACTATGTCGACATTGTGTGAAGATGCTTAGAGATATATTCAATGCAACGAAACTTCCTCCATAATATATACTCAAACGATGGACTAAAAAAGCAAGAGCTGAAAGTGTGAAAGATATATATGGGTATGATGTGAAGGCTGATGTGAAACTACATCAAAGTGACCGATATCGGTCATTAATGACCATGTTTAGAGCAATGGCGAGCAGAGCCGCTAAAAGTGAAGAAACTTATCAGTTGTTAGTTTCAAAAGGTAAAGAATTGAGTGTAATGGTTGAAGACAAATTAAGTGTCTACATATGTGGTCTAGTGGAGGTAACTGATTGAGAAATTCGTCAAGCAACACATGCTCGCAGAGTGATGAAGTAGATTGTCCAATCCAAGCTAAGGGACTCAAGAAAAAAGAATCAACTAGTAAGAAAAGAATGAGGATCAAAGGCGGGATGGAAAAATCTATTACAAAGAAGAAAAAAATGCAATCTATTCAGGTTTGGACATGAAAAATTGCATATGATTAAAATACACTAGATCAATAAACTAAAACAATGATTTTTTTATTAATGACCCACTTCCACTATGGTTTTTTGTTGTATGTAGGGTGCTGCTGATTATACTCCCCAATGTGAATCTCAGCCTCCTTTCGGCATGGGTAATAATTCTATTCAGGTAATATTTAATAGCAATGTGGTCTTTATATGATTAGTTTTATGAATTCCTTTCATTCAATCCGTTCACTATTGTGAAATAATGAACTATCCATATGGCATTTAATTTTTGTTATCTTTAATTGGTTTGCTTGGCAATGTAGTCGGGTACTACTGTTTATACTTCCCAAGGTGAATCACAACCTCGTTTCGTCATGGGTAGTAATTCTATTCAAGTAATATGTAATAGTAATGTGGTCTTTTTATGGTTAGTTTTATGAATTCCTTTTATTGAGTCCGTTCACTAGTATGATGTGAGTTATGAATTCCTTTAATTGGTTTGACTGGCAATGCAATCGGGTGCTGCTGTTTATACTTCCCAAGGTCAATCACAATCTCGTTTCATCATGGGTAGTAATTCTAATCAGGTAATATTTATTTGTGTGCAAGCTTTTAAGAAAATGTTAAATATTGTTTCTTTTTTTTTCAAAATTTTTGTTTACATACTTATTTAGGATCATGGTGTTGGTGTCTATATTTCTCAATCACAACCTCGTTTCGTCATGGATAGTAATTATAATCAGGTAATATTAATGTTGAATAATTTTTCTTTTGTTTTTCAAAATTTTTGTTTATATACTTTATATTGGTTGTATTTAGGATCATCGTCATGGTGTCTACATTTCTCAATCTCAATCTCGACCTCAAGTTCTTATGGGTAGTACAAGTGGTCCTCCTCTTATGTATGGTACATATGATGTGAGTTATCATTGGTTACATAGTTTACATTAAAAGGGTAGTATACATTGTAATCAAAGTTTAATAGATGGTTTGGTCTATTGCAGGGAAATTACATGCCTCAGTTAATGCATTCTGTGTATCCCACTCATAGATCTTTTCAAGAGTTGCTTCGAGGTACAAGTGTTCAACACTTTGCAGTCCAAGTCTGGCAAGCGTCACATAGTCCTGCTGACAGTCATGTAGATGGATATCTCTGAGAAGTTTATTTTATCTTCATTTGTTTTGGATAGATGTATTTTGTATTGGACAGATTTGGTTTGGTTTATTTTGTTTTTGACAGATTTATTTTTTAAGTTGCAGAGATTATGACTGATTTATTTTGTGTTGGATAGATTTGGTTTGGTTTATTTTGTTTTGGAAAGATTTGGACAGATTTCTTTTGTTTTGGACTGATTTGAACTGATTTATTTTGTGTTGGACAGATTTATTTTGTTTTGTACAGATTTTTGGACAAATTTATTTTTGGATAGATTATTTCTGGATAGATTACTTGTTTCTGGACAGATTACTTGTTTTAGACATATTATTTTTGTTTTGGACATATTATTTTTGTTTTGGATAGATTTTTGGATTGATTTATTTCTGGACAGATTATTTATGGACAGATTACTTGTTTCTGGGCAGATTATTTTTGTTTTGGATAGATTTTTGGACTGATTTATTTTTGGACAGATTATTTCTAGACAGATTACTTGTTTCTGGACAGATTATTCTATTTGTTATTTGTTTTGTACAAATGAACTACCAAATCCCATTTGTATTGCAAACAACAGGGGCATAAATTCATTTCACAGGTCTAGAAAGCAAAGGCCTATCTTGATAAGAACAAGTATGACCAACAATAACAATATAAAAGAATGAATGAAAAGATTGAATCAGAAAGCAACTTCATTGACAGAAACAAAAAAGAAGCGCATCACATTCGTCAAGCATAGGTAATCTCATTAAGCTTTACATATCAAAACTCATAATTTAAGGTTTACTAAATTCAAAACCCAAATACAACCACCAAAAAAATAAAAATAAAAATAAATAACTAAAAGGTTACATTCATTTCAGTAGTGCTATTAGCATGGTAACACCAACCAACACTATGGTTGTCAACATAATCAGTTTCATAGCTTCTTGGTTTGCCTCAACTCGTTTCAATCTATTTATAATTTCATTGATTTTGTCAAAATCATAACCATAGCCTTTCTCATCTTCATTCTTCAAATGACTAGCTTTACGGTTCCTTTGGATATTTGATGCATTCCCAGTCGAAGCCGCTCCCCACGCAAAGTACTCGCACATCCTATCTGCACACTTGAAATACAGCCTTCCTGGATTTTTCTTTGATTCTGATATGAACACTGCAGCTTTTTTTCCACAATTGCATCTTCTATTTTGCAAATACCCAACATCAATGTTTGAACCCATTGACATGATCCTAGTAAGAGCATTTTATGACACAATCAGTCCATTACAACTTAAGACAACATTCAAACAAAGATGTAAAATAAAACATTAATCAACAGAGGTAAGTTAAGTTTGAATGCCTCATGTTCTTAACATTCTTAATGCCTCATGTTCATGTTCATTCTTAATCCCTCATTCTTAATGTCTCATTCATGAACATGTTCTTAATGCCTCATTCTTAACATTCTTTATGTTCCTAATCAACAACTTAACATTCTTAATGCCTCATGTTCATTTTCATTCTTAATGCCTTAAGTTTGAATGTTCATACCACTCTTACAGCTGCTAAGTGAGCATTCATGCTCATGCTCATGTTCATTCTTAATGCCTCATTCTTAACATTCTTAATGCCTCATGTTCATGTTCATTCTTAATGCCTCATGTTCATTCTTAATGCCTTTTGTTTCCACTTCCCCTTATATTAGAACTCTATATTTTTTGGTCAGGAAATCTTAACTTTTAAAGCTATGAAATTTCAATTTCATTTGGAGACATGCTGCATTCTTAGCTCACTCATATTTTAGCTTACCCAGATTAATGTCATTATTCAAACTAAAAAAGATGAAGCACCAAATCAACATATTAAACACAAAAAAAAATTGGGAAAAAATTGAACAGATTAAACACAAATCTATTTCCACAACAAACCCTAGAATTATGGCAACAAATCAACAACAAATCCATCAAACTCAATAAATCAAAAGCATCTATTTTTTTAAACAACAAATCATACTTCTATATATATAGAAGTAAAAAAAATGAGAATGAAGGCGAAGGGATGAAGGGAAAAAAATGAAAATCAACAAATGGACCTCATCACCGTTGCCTCAGCCTTTATGTCCGTCTATTGCCGCTTCCCCTTGCCTCACCACTGCTCTCCTCTCCTCACTGTAGTCGCGTCTCTATTCGTCTCACTAGGGTTCAAACACTAGACAACAAAAAGAGGCTGACGAGCAAAATATAAGAAGTGAGAGAAAAGAAAGAAAAAAAAGAAAAAAAAAAAAAGAGGTTCAAAACGACGTCGTTTTGAACCACCGCAGGAAACTACGACAGAGGATCTGGACTCCACTCACTCACTTACTTGACTGCAATTGATGAGTCACCACCGCTTGTTCTCCACTTGGATCCAACTCGGACAATTCTCCTTATTTTATTTTGGACCCCTATAAATTGAGATTTCCTTCTCCTTATACCCTAACAGTGGGTTTATTTATTTTTAAAGGTTATGCTAACTCCTGTCTATTAGTTAAGGAAACTGTTAAGATGTGTGAGATGTACACATCATATACACATTTATTTTAAGCCATTAGATTTTTACAAATAAATCTCAACCACTGAATAATTTGATTAGAAATCTTGAGTACCTCTTCAACCGGTTACAATTTTTACAAATTTCTTCACCGATTGTTCTCTTTCCAGCTGAGCTCTTCATGTTGTTTTCCCAAAGCCCCCTCTGTTTTTGAGACACCACTCCAACACTCTTCTTCGCCCTCGAAGACCATCCCGCAAACACGACCTGCCCTCGACTTCGCCTCATGGTATGTCTCTCTCTCTCTCTCTCTCTCTGTAACTTTTTTCTCTCCCCCTTCTCCATCTCCATTCTATGAAACCCTAGACCGCAATCCCCTTCTTTGAAACTGCCCCTTTCACGTTTGTTAACTCACTAGGTTGGTTTATAAAATTAGGAAAATATTAGGATTAGGTTTTTTATGTTTGTTTGCTTTGGTAGTTGTTTTGATTCCCTTATTCGAAATCCCCTTTTGTTAACCCCTATTTCCTGTATCGATTCTTGTTTCCCATTCTTCAAAATGCCCCTTTCACGTTTGTGAACTCACTTGGAGTTGTTGGATTCTAAATTTAGGAAAATATGATATGAATAGCTTTTGTTTGTAATGTTTGTTTGATTTGGTAGTTGTTTTGACTCCATATATATAGATATATCTTGAAATTTTGGCTGAGTTTGTGAAATCTGATTTGTGGGTAATTGAATTTTGTACTCATATAACTGATACGAGACTGCAATTATTTATTTATTGAAATTTGTTTATGTTTCTAATTCTTCGTTTCTTCTTATGTTATACTTGGGTTATCATTGAATGTAATATTCCCCTTTTGGATCAGTAGTTGCATATTTTACCTATACATTTGAGGATTTTTATTGATTGATATACAATTCTTCTCATGATTGGATGTTGTTGGTGTAACAACTCAAATTTTTAATTATTCTATAGAATTAAACTAATATTATTTAATCTCAGTTCAGAAAACATATAATTTATTATATATTATTATGTGTAATTTTGTAAAATAATATAATTATTAAAAGTTTAGGGGTCAAAATATAAATAATAATAATATAGATAATATAAATAATAATAATAATGGGTGTGGTAGTAAAATAAATAATTGATTTTATGTTGGTATACGATAGAGTGTAATTTAATTAGAAATTAAATTATTTATATAATTATATCAAAATATTGGGTCAAAAGGTAATTATCTTAAATATCTATTAAGGATAAGAATGAATTTATATAATTATGAATTAAATCTGAGCGAAAGCGACTCCTGTCACGTGTTGAGCGCCTGTGGCGTCCTCCTCCCTTAAATAGGGAGGAGTTGATCAACCTGCATGAAGAAAGAAAAAGAAAGAAGAAAGGAAAGAAAAGAAGGAAGAAAGAAAGAGAGAAGGAAAGGAAAGGAAAGGAAAGAAAGAAAAGAGAGGAAAGAAAAATAGTAGAAGTTGAAAGGGTCTGTGATAGTGGAAAGAAAGAGTAAGGTATTAAAGTTAAGGTGAGTTATATTATATCTTGAGTTACCAAAATGTATTTTATGTATGTTTTGACTTACCAAAATCTATTTTATACAAGTTATGTTTTATAAATTGTTATAAACTATAAACATTTCAGTTACGTGGTTTTATTTCCGAACCCTATTTGCCTAAAAGAAAACCCATGCATATGTTTGTTTATATTTTAAAGAATATTTGACTATAACCTTATATACAATTATGTTTTGTAAGTACCACCACGGGAGTCCCATGCCTTGGGAAACGTAAATAACCATTGGCCTCTATTTGACCACTTTGTGGTCCTCTGTCTGTCATGGATCCATTGACCTCTGTTTTGTGTGGACCAAAGTGTTGTGCAGAACTAAGTGCTACACTATAGTGGGAGCCACCTCTAGAATCCGTACGAGCCACCTCTTGAATCCGTACCTCTGTTTTGTACGGACCAAAGTGTTGTGCGGAACTAAGTGCTACACTATTGTGAGAGCCACCTCTAGAATCCGTATGAGCCACCTCTTGAATCCGTACCTCTGTTCTGACTGTCACTTTTGTGACCTCTGTTCTGTTCTGTTCTGTAGCGTGGTTATGGTTATATATTTATATAATATCTGTATTTCAGTTTCTGCTACTTAAATGATTTGTTTATGTAAATGCTTTGGCCTAACTAACGATCCATGGTTATTTTGTGTCCCTTATACTCTTGGTATAATATTTCTCACTTTGCCATGTGCTTATAGTTGTTTACCAATTTTCAGGAACCAATACAATTCAGAAATAGCTTTGGAAAGTCTTAGACGCGGGGTTGCGGAATAGACACACACAATACTTTTATAATATTTTTCTATGTAAATATCGGCCTTTTTGGTCAATACATTTTGTAATAAAAATAGAAGCTCCAATGATTATTTTGGTACCCTTATTTAAATATTACTTCCGCTCGCATTTATTGATTTGTTTATGAATTGGCCGAATGTAACATCAGTTACTGGCCATCACGATGCTTAACCCTTGGGTACGGGGAGCGGGTCGTGACAAGTGGTATCAGAGCAATGGTTTTTTTCTAGGAAGAAAAAAAAAATCATCATTCGAGCATAGGACACGCACACATTTAAGAACTGGGATAACGGGTAATTAGTACCGAATTATTATATTTTGTTCGTCGATTTAATTATATTATAATTTTATATGATTATATATATATAATAATAATTTTTTTTTAGTGTGCCTAATTTGTGAAGGATAATAGATATAATTTATATTTGTTATAGTAAAAAAAGGACAAGAACAGAAGGATGTCTGGTTCAATCACCTATCAAAATTACAATATAATTAAATATATATAATTTTCAGTTCAGTATTCAAAAAAAAATTTATTTCGATGTTTTTTTAAAAAGTGGATTCAACTTATAAAGATACTAATTTTGAAACTATTTCCCATCAATGAAAAGTTCATCTCAAATTTTTTATTTCTTGCATATATTTCTGTCATTGTGTTCTCATTTATTTATTTATTTATTTTTATTTTTTTCGTAAACAAAACGAGTAAAAAGTTTTTTAAGTCGTCCATTATTTCTCATTTTGGCCCAAATCAATTTTTGACAACTAGACAGTGAGTTATTTTTGGTAAAGTTTTTGTTTTTTTTTTTCTTCTGAGGTACTATTTTTCTATCAGATTAATCATCTAATATGTATTTATCAGAGTGCGCAGCGGATTACTTACATATGACGAATTTTGAGGACGAAATTTTAAAATGAGGGAAGATTGTAACAACTCAAATTTTTAATTATTCTATAGAATTTATACTAATATTATTTAATCTCAGTTCGGAAAACATATAATTTATTATATATTATTATGTGTAATTTTGTAAAATAATATAATTATTAAAAGTTTAGGGGTCAAAATATAAATAATAATAATATAGATAATATAAATAATAATAATAATGGGTGTGGTAGTAAAATAAATAATTAATTTTATGTTGGTATACGATAGAGTGTAATTTAATTAGAAATTAAATTATTTATATAATTATATCAAAATATTAGGTCAAAAGGTAATTATCTTAAATATCTATTAAGGATAAGAATGAATCTATATAATTATGAATTAAATCTGAGCGAAAGCGACTCCTGCCACGTGTTGAGCGCCTGTGGCATCCTCCTCCCTTAAATAGGGAGGAGTTGATCAACTTGCGTGAAGAAAGAAAAAGAAAGAAGAAAGGAAAGAAAAGAAGGAAGAAAGAAAGAGAGAAGGAAAGGAAAGAAAGAAAAGAGAGGAAGGAAAAATAGTAGAAGTTGAAAGGGTCTGTGATAGTGGAAAGAAAGAGTAAGGTATTAAAGTTAAGGTGAGTTATATTATATCTTGAGTTACCAAAATGTATTTTATGTATGTTTTGACTTACCAAAATCTATTTTATACAAGTTATGTTTTATAAATTATTATAAACTATAAACATTTCAGTTACGTGGTTTTATTTCTGAACCCTATTTGCGTAAAAGGAAACCCATAGATATGTTTGTTTATATTTTAAAGAATATTTGACTATAACCTTATATACGATTATGTTTTGTAAGTACCACCACGGGAGTCCCATGCCTTAGAGGGCTTCAATAACCATTGGCCTCTGTTTGACCACTTTGTGGTCCTCTGTCCGTCATGGATCCATTGACCTCTGTTTTGTGCGGACCAAAGTGCTGTGCGGAACTAAGTGCTACACTATAGTGGGAGCCACCTCTAGAATCCGTACGAGCCACCTCTTGAATCCGTACCTCTGTTTTGTGCGGACCAAAGTGCTGTGCGGAACTAAGTGCTACACTATTGTGGGAGCCACCTCTAGAATCCGTATGAGCCACCTCTTGAATCCGTACCTCTGTTCTGACTGTCACTTTTGTGACCTCTGTTCTGTTCTGTACCCTAGTTATGGTTATATATTTATATAATATCTGTATTTCAGTTTCTGCTACTTAAATGATTTGTTTATGTAAATGTTTTGGCCTAACTAACGATCCATGGTTATTTTGTGTCCCTTATACTCTTGGTATAATATTTCTCACTCTGCCATGTGCTTATAGTTGTTTACCAATTTTCAGGAACCAATACAATTCAGAAATAGCTTTGGAAAGTCTTAGACGCGGGGTTGCGGAATAGACACACACAACACTTTTATAATATTTTTCTATGTAAATATCGGCCTTTTTGGTCAATACGTTTTGTAATAAAAATAGAAGCTCCAATGATTATTTTGGTACCCTTATTTAAATATTACTTCTGCTCGCATTTATTGATTTGTTTATGAATTGGCCGGAGGTAACATCAGTTACTGGCCATCACGATGCTTAACCCTTGGGTACGGAGAGCGGGTCGTGACAGTTGGTGCATTATCTATGTGTAAACATAAAATTTCAGAACATAAACCTTACACTTTGGATCATTTACCATGCGTATTATCAAGAGATCAAGACAAAATGACATACCTGAATCCATTGATGAACGGTTAAACGGAAGCGTCTGATTGTCAATAAAACCTTAATATTGACTTTGTTAGAGCCTTCTAATCCTTTCCCTTATGTGCCTTATGTTTCTCCTTGAGAGGATTTAGAAAACAAAACAGTATTCTTGTTTTTTCACTCTTGGGAAGGAATAGGGACCATAACCTTTTAAAGGTTGTAATTGGTTTTCATAACTGAAAGGTAATGAAAACCAATAAATTAACCATTATTGGTTTCATAACTGAAAGGTAATAAAAACCAATAAATTAACCATTATTAGTTTCATAACTGAAAGGTAATAAAAACCAATAAATTAACCATTATTAGTTTCATAACTAAAAGGTAATAAAAACTAATAAATTAACCATTATTATTATTGGTTTTAAAACTGAAAGGTAATGAAAACCAACTTTAACCAATATGTTTTAATTTCTATTTCTGCCCCTCATAGAAATAGAAATTATACAACTAGTATCTACACATTAGGTCCATAACACATATACCCTTAAGCCTATTAACTAAATTGAATCACTTAAATTGTAGGCTTCTTATAAATGATAACACCACATTTAATTATGTGGTCCCATTGAGACATTATCTAACAATCTCCCACTGGACCACATATGTATCCTGAAAAATGTGCTTAACTTTAGTGAGCTCAGAAATTTGTTATCATAACTTGAGGGTATCCAAACAACCTTGTCCATTAACTATATTAATATAGGATCAAAGCGGTCTTCGTTACATCAATCGTAACTCGACCCACTAATGGTCACGTATACTAATACAGCTAAATGACATAGATCAATCATGGATGCGTAGCATGGAAATTACATGTGATGTGATCCATACATGCCTATTTCCAACTGGTCCTACTTAACTTTATTGAGATCAATACTTCACAATACGTAACAGAGCGTAATAAACTGAATACTTCATTTCTGCAGAAATTAATCTAATTACATAGATAAAACTCAAGACTGACATAAAGCAGTAATATAAATACAAACTCCCATTAAACCAGAATGTTCTCAAATAGAACAACACCCATCTGAGCAGTGTGCTCATGAAAGACCTTGGGTGGTAGTCCCTTCGTAAGTGGATCCGCTATCATGGAGTTTGTCCCAATGTGCTCTATGGAAATCTGTCCACTCTGCACTCTTTCTTTTACAACTAGGAACTTGATATCAATATGCTTTGATTTTGTCGAGCTCCTGTTGTTATTGGAATATAAAACTGCAGACTTATTGTCACAATATATCTTAAGTGGTCTTTCAGTGCCTTCCAAAATACGCAACCCAGTGACAAAATTCCGCAGCCATATCCCTTGGTTTGATGCCTCATAACATGCTACAAATTCTGCAGCCATGGTGGATGAAGCTATGAGCGTCTGCTTTGCAGACCTCCAAGAAATTGCTCCGCCAGCTAACAGATAAATATAGCCTGATATGGATTTCCTACTGTCTTGGCATCCAGCAAAATCGGAGTCGGAATATCCAATGACCTCTAACTTATCCGATCTCCTATATGTGAGCATATATTCCTTTGTTCTCTGTAAATATCGCATAACACGCTTGACTGCTTTCCAATGATCCATGCCAGGATTACTTAAATATCTGCCTAACATGCCAACTATAAACGCAATATCCGGACGCGTACATACTTGAGCATACATTAGACTCCCTACAGCCGAGGCATAAGGAATCTTCTGCATTTCTTGAATTTCAAGACTGTTCTTCGGGCATTGGCTGAGACTAAACTTGTCTCCCTTAGCAACTGGGGTTTCACCTGATTTACAATTTTGCATGCCAAATCTAATGAGTATTTTTTCGATATAGCTCCTTTGTGATAATCCCAGAATACCCCGAGAACGATCTCGGAGTATTTCGATTCCTAATACAACGGAAGCATCACCAAGATCTTTCATTTCAAAATTCTTAGATAGAAATCTCTTGGTGTCATGCAATAAGTTTATATCGTTTGTGGCAAGCAATATGTCGTCAACATATAAAACCAAAAATATGTGTTTATCCCACTGAACTTGTGATACACACATTCATCAACAACGTTAGTTTCAAAACCATACGAAGTGAGAACTTGATGAAATTTGAAGTACCACTGACGAGAAGCTTGTTTGAGTCCATAGATGGATTTAGTCAATTTGCAAACCATATTCTTTGGGTCTCCTGACACAAAGTTTTCTGGCTGCACCATATAAATTGTTTCTTTAATGTCACCATTAAGAAAAGCTGTTTTGATATCCATCTGATGCAACTCAAGATCAAAATATGCAACAAGCGCCATAATTGTCCTAAAAGAATCTTTCAAAGAAACTGGAGAGAAAGTTTCTTTAAAGTCAATTCCTTCTTTTTGAGTAAAGCCTTTGGCTACAAGACGTGCCTTATACCTCTCCACATTACCATTTGAATCCCTTTTGGTTTTAAATATCCATTTACAACCTACGGGCTTCGCACCAACTGGTAATGAGACAAGTTCCCAAACTTTATTGTCTTGCATAGACTTATATTCTTCATTCATGGCTTCTATCCACTTATGAGAGTTGGAACTTTCCATGGCTTGACGAAAGTTGATTGGATCATCTTTCGACATTCCATTTTCTACCTCATGTTCCTGGAGATATACAATATAATCATCTGAAAATGCAAATCTCTTTTCTCTGGTGGATCGCCTTAATGGCACAGATTCTTGAGGTTGAGGTTGTAGCCTGTGATTGGTCAAAAGTAGTAGTAGGAAGTGGGATTACTCCTGCTTCCTCCTCAAAGACAATATCTCTAACTGGATTTCTCCCCCCAAACTCAACATCCTCAAAAAATGTTACAATTCCCGTCTCAAATATTGACCTATTTGTGGGATCATAAAACTTGTAACCCCGTGATCGTTCGGCATAGCCAATAAAGTAGCTGCTAATGGTTTTAGAGTCCAATTTTCGTTCATGAGGTTTATAAGGCCTCGCCTCAGCAGGACACCCCCACACATGCAAATGTTTTAGACTAGGCTTTCGCCCAACCCAAAGCTCATAAGGTGTTTTTGCAGCTGCTTTAGTTGGCACCCGATTTAAGATATAAGTTGCTGTCTTTAGAGCCTCACCCCAGAGGGACTCTGGTAAAGTAGAATGACTGATCATACTTCTTACCATATCCTTAAGAGTCCGGTTTCGTCTCTCAGATACACCATTCATGCTAGGTGATCCTGGCATGGTGTATTGTGGGACGATTCCACATTCCTCCAGGTATTTTGCAAACGGTCCTGGACGTTGTTCACCTGATCCATCATATCTACCATAGTATTCACCACCACGGTCAGACCTGACACTTTTAATCCGTTTGTTGAGTTGTAACTCAACTTCGGCCTTAAATTTTTTGAATACGTCCAAAGACTGTGATTTCTCATGGATAAGAAATAGATACCCATATCTGGAATAGTCGTCTATGAATGTGATAAAATAATGTTGACCATTCCAAGACGCCATAGGGAATGGGCCACAAATGTCCGTATGAATTAGTTCTAAGACATCTGTAGTCCTATGGGCACCATATTTCTTTATTTTGGTCTGTTTTCCCTTGATACACTCAACACAGACATCAAAATCTGAAAAATCAAGAGAGTCCAAAATTCCATTAGACACAAGGCGCTCAACTCTAGATTTAGAGATGTGACCTAGGCGTTTGTGCCATAATGAGGCTGAATTTTCCTTAGTTAATTTACGCTTTGTACCTCGTGATTCCACGTGCAAGGTTGCATTATAAGATGCAATAGTTTCAAGCAAATATAGATTATCAAACACATTAAGTAAACCAGTACCAACAACATTGGAATTAATAGACATACTAAACTTCATATTTCCAAAAGAACAATAATATCCCAATTTGTCCAATACAGAAACAGAAATTAAATTCCGTCTAAAGGACGGTACAACAAAAGTGTCTAATAAATCCAAATAATAACCAGTTTTCAGTAATAATCTAAAGTGCGCTATTGCCTGCACTTCTATCGACTTGCCATCACCCACAAAGATGTATCTTTCAGCATCAGTTGGCTTTCGGTAGTTCAGGCAACCCTGCATAGAAACACATATGTGAGTAGTAGCACCAGAATCTACCCACCAAGTGTTTCTTGGTACGGAAGCTAAATTTATTTAAGAACAGACCAAAACATGAAATGTACCTTTCTTTACACGCCAGGCGACGTATTTGGCACAATCCTTCTTTCTGTGTCCGGGCTTGCCACAAAAGAAACAACCATCCTGCACTTTCTGTTTCTTTGGTTCCGGACCCTGAGGAATAGCAACTTCCTTTCCCTTATGCGTTCTTTTGCCCATATGCTTGGAGGTGCTTGCCAGATGAGCACTTTCAGTCCTTTCTTGCTTCAATCTCTCTTCCTCTTGCACACAAAATGAAATGAGCTCATTGAGAGTCCATTTCTCCTTCTGGCAGTTATAACTGACCTTAAATTGGTTAAATTGTGCAGGAAGAGAGATGAGAACTAAATGCACGAGCAAATCATCAGATAAGTCGAGCTTTAGTGCCTTAAGTTTTGAAGCCAGATGAGACATTTCCATGATGTACTCGCGAACATTACCCTTGCCTTTATACTTTATTGAAATCAAGCTTGCTAAAAGCGTGCTTGTTTCAGCCTTATCGTTTTTAGCAAAACGCTTTTGAATTTCTGAAAGAAATTCACCGGCAACGGTAACATCCTCTGTTATTGCACCCCGAAAAACTTCTGGAATCCCACGCTTCATGATCATAAGACTTAGCCTGTTAGAACGATCCCACTTTTCAAAGTACACAGTTTCCTCAGGAGTACTTTGTGCAGTGAGAGCATTCGGTTTTGGCATTCTTAATGCCAAGTCTATGTCCATGCAGCCGAGAACAATCAATATGTTCTCTTTCCAGTCCTTAAAGTTTGTTCCATTTAACATTGGAACATTGTTCATGTTGGCAGAGATTGAAGTAGTCGACATTAAAGCTGAATAGACAAGAAAATAAAAGGAATGCTCACATTAAGTTACCAAACAGATAATCTCTAAATAAAAAAATAACAACATCTCAAGATACCTAGCACAACATTAATACCAAACCTTTGGGTAGTGATATTAACTGTAAGTGGTATTCTTGTTGTAATGATCAAACATTGACAATAAGTTATGTCAAATAACAAATCTATCTTTTGATAGATTTATTATTCACATTAGGTTTTCTTGACAATTGGCACATGTTTATCACCACAAAATGTGTGTGTAATTCTGCCAAGTTTTAATCATGTCTTTGGACCGATAAATACCCGCATGAGATACACAGACATGAACTTCAAAACATTCCATATAAAACAATCTAGACAAGAGAGATCACTTTTGTGACATCTTGTTTGAATTGACTTATATTGAGAATGTTAGAAAATTAAATTTCTGTAGACGTTGTATGAAATTACATTAAATTTAAAGATTTCTAAATTTGTGACCCCGTATATGTTATATAATCTGAAGCAATTCCAATTATATATATACATATATAAATAGAATTGACGGGTCCAAAAAAAACTGCCCACCGAATCATTTTACAATGCCAGAAAATAGATTGCCATTTTCACAGAACAAAACAGGAAAAAAAAGAATTTACATCCATAAGAAAATTCAGAATCTGATTCCAGGAAACTAAATAGAATGAATAAAGCATATCAATTCTGATAAGACACATGATATGTTGGCTCTGATACCACTTGTAAACATAAAATTTCAGAACATAAACCTTACACTTTGGATCATTTACCATGTGTATTATCAAGAGATCAAGACAAAATGACATACCTGAATCCATTGATGAACGGTTAAACGGAAGCGTCTGATTGTCAATAAAACCTTAATATTGACTTTGTTAGAGCCTTCTAATCCTTTCCCTTATGTGCCTTATGTTTCTCCTTGAGAGGATTTAGAAAACAAAATAGTATTCTTGTTTTTTCACTCTTGGGAAGGAATAGGGACCATAACCTTTTAAAGGTTGTAATTGGTTTTCATAACTGAAAGGTAATGAAAACCAATAAATTAACCATTATTGGTTTCATAACTGAAAGGTAATAAAAACCAATAAATTAACCATTATTAGTTTCATAACTGAAAGGTAATAAAAACCAATAAATTAACCATTATTAGTTTCATAACTGAAAGGTAATAAAAACCAATAAATTAACCATTATTAAAGGTAATAAAAACTAATAAATTAACCATTATTATTATTGGTTTTAAAACTGAAAGGTAATGAAAACTAACTTTAACCAATATGTTTTAATTTCTATTTCTGCCCCTCATAGAAATAGAAATTATACAACTAGTATCTACACATTAGGTTCATAACACATATACCCTTAAGCCTATTAACTAAATTGAATCACTTAAATTGTAGGCTTCTTATAAATGATAACACCACATTTAATTATGTGGTCCCATTGAGACATTATCTAACACTATGCACATATTAATTTTATATTTGTTTGGAATTCCATCAGATTGAGTAGGTTCTTATTAACATTCAACTCAATGTAATACATAATGAATGGCGAAACCAATGATTTTTTGTATAAGTTTAGGGGAAAAGAATTCATTCTTTATTATACCAATAGTGCCCAGCATAACCAATGTATAATATTAAAAAATCCAATGGCTTAATGTTGTCCAAGAGTAAGAGTAAGAGTAAGAGATAAAGGATTTATAGAATAGTGATACATGTCAAATCACATTACTGGAGAAAATAAAATTAAACAGATAACAAAATAAAATCAAACCAATTGATGGATTTCTTTAAGTGTTCAAACTGAGAAGCTTGAGGGAAAAGAGAATTTATTGAGGGCTTGAATAACTTGATCTCAATCAAAATTTCAAAATAATCTCTAAAATAAGAGCTTGAAGTTGTATTTTTGTAAGCCTTCATGCGTAGAGCGTACTTGATGTGAGATAACGTGGAAGGATCAACACGTGGTTGAAATACTTGATGATTCAAAGTATTGAGAGTTTTTGGCGATAATTAAATTTGCATTTAATTAATTTACATTTTTAGAAAAAATAATTGTCAAATTTTGGAACTGGACTAATTCTAAATATTCCCCCTAGTGATATATTTACCTGCCTCTCAAGCATACACTTTATTTTGATCGGTTGCTTATCTAGCACACACTTGAAGTCATGTCCAGGATGGCTCTTGTCCATTCTTCATTTACAAAAGTGTTCCAATTCTTTGTATACACTACTTTTATTAAGGGCTTCCTACATTTATGAAATTATATTGTTTGCAGTAATCTTTTGATACTGGAATTTAAAGTAATGATGTTTGTATAACATATGCTTTTTAATAACAAATGCATAAGAAGGCAATTTAAATGTTTTACCTGGAAAATTAGTTTTCCTTATAAGCTGTTGGATCCTTGACTAGGATCTGTTTCAGAACCTATTTTGCAAAATATTAGAATTTAACAATTTTATTAGCTGCCATTATTGTCATCATGAATGATCTTGAATTTTATTAGAGTATGATTTTTATGATGTTCAAATGAAAAAATCAGCTTTTCAAGAAGGCTTTATCAAGACCAGAAAACCCAATAACAAGAATCAAATAGTCGGCCTAGTTAAAAGCAACTCATCTTCCTCTTTGACCGAGAAAAGTACTAGGAATTAAACTAAGTTCTGATTTTTAAGTAAACAACAATTCTACATAATCAGGAAAAATACTCGGAAAAATGTCTACAATGTTAAATGGTTGGATCAAATTGATATAAGGTGTGGTCCACATCACATGAAGTTAAATTTATATCAGACATTCAAATTGTAGGCACTTTTCTACATACATATCATTTATGTTAAGCAAAAATTATAACCAAAGCCATAGTTGCTGCCATTTATAGTTACTTACTGTATGATGTATAACTTCATGTGACTATGATATATAGACTGATGTTGGCTCAAATAATCTGGAAAATACACCCACAATTTTATTTTCTTTCAAATTTGTTTGGAAAATAATGCACTGGCACAAACTTGAAAGAAAGAAATACAATTTTTGACATAAATAGCTATTAAAATACAAATTTTTCGCAGATATGGTTATACAATCTAAACTTCAACTTGTACTATTAAATAAGACAAAGAAGAAAAAAAGAAAGAAAGAAATGTGCTTTGCTTTTATGACGCTGAAAACAACATATTTCCTTAATGTTATGTTTGGATCATGGATTTAGTTAAGGATTTGGAAAGGGAAAGGGAATAAGTGGTGGAATGCAATCATATTTAATTCACATTTCACCTACATTTTTCTTTTTTCTTTTACTCTACTCAAATCCATGATCCAAACACAGCATAATGGTTCTATGAAGATAAGTTTACCGAATAACAATAATCCAAATCCAATAGTCAAATAGATGAATAGGCCGGATACCGAGTTATCAAAAAAATAATCCAATAGTCCATCTAATTAAAAGCTAAACTACTACGAAATTAATGAAGTTATGATCTGTCAAATAATCCAATAGTCTATCCAATCAAATAATCTCTTTTTTTTTTCTTTCTTTCTTTCTAGATCTTTTATTTTTTTATCTTTTAAGAGGTCAATCGGTTGGTGTTGGTACATTTGTTTAACTATTTATGTAATAGTTATTGATACTTTGAACAAAGGTAGTACAGTTTCATCTCTGTTATTGGTTATGCAGTTTGTTACTGTGAAAAGATGTGCAAAATAATATTTTTCATACATAGATTCTTTCTTTTCGCCCCATAATCATAAATCTCCTTAAGTATTGTCTTCTTTGCTAACTCTGTTTTGATGTTCTGTTGTTGTTTGTCACAGGTTCTCAATTTATACATCTTAGTGTAGAAGTGAAGCTATACCTCCTCCCTCTATAGCGATCCCGGGTTTACCCTTGTTGTACAGTGATCCAGACATGTGTCCGTGGATGTTGGTAGTTGTTTATTATCTTGTTTGCATCCTTTTTACTTTGTATATTGAGTTATGGGATGTGTTGGGCAGGTTTGTTTCAGGTTGGTTGTGTTTGGGAGCCTAGTGTTGTTGCCCAGATTTTTGGCCCTTCGCTCGAGCGAGGAGTTGGTCGCTCGAGCGAGAGTTGAGTTGTGTCTGGTGGGTCGAGCCAGGGTGGCTTCGCTCGAGCGAGTGTTGCGTCTGGTTCTGGACCTGAGAGCTGCCTTTCTTGGCTCGAGCGAGAGTTTCTGTGTCTGGTCGCTCGAGCGACCAAGGCTTCGCTCGAGCGAGCGTGTTTTATATCAGCGGACAGTAGCGATTTTGAACTTCAGTTTTTCACTTCTTTTTTTGATCAAACCCTAAATCCGAGACTCTCTCTCTCTAAACTTACACCCTCTCTAAGATTTGATCTCCTTAGAGTGTGAATCTAGCCTAGAGCCTTTGTTAAAAAGATAGAGGGCGTTGAGAGCTTTGATTTAATCTGAAAAAGTTTGGATTTGGAGCACGTTGGTCTTCGAGTCTTCATCTCCTTTTTGGCTTAAACTTCGAGGTAGGGATATCCTACTCCTCTCTATGGATTTTGTCTTTAAATTTTGGTATTTTGAGATGTTGGGCTTGGTTTGGTAATTTGGTAAAAGTTTGGGGCTTTTGTGCAATTTTACAAAAGTTGGGGTTTTATTCATAATAAACCTAGATGCATGTTTGGCATAGAGAAATGGAATGAATGTTAAATCATCGATGAAAATGGGACCTAAGGGTTGAAATGTTAATTATGGGAATTAACCTAATTACATTGTTTAATTAATTGGGATAATTAATTGAGAAGAATGAGGAAATGAAATGTTGATTGAATATCCATTTGTGCATTTATTTTCTGTTTAGAAATAACTGCTTTGGGCTATCGGTGGAGGATAGTCGTGATTGTTGTAGACAATGCATGATGATTAGGCAAACTGAAACTAATCAATGAAATGTGTCATGGAACTTGACGGTTGATAGAATACATTAACTGTATGTATTGGGTGATTGTATATAGAACCAATGAGTTTATATACGTTATGTGTAGAGGAGGAGATGGGGGATGTACTCCGCGGTTTAGGGGAAGATAGGGGATGTACCTCTAAACCGGATAGTATTGGGAGAAGATAGGGGATGAACTCCGTAGATACAGCTCATATGCTTGTCTAAAGAAGTGAAGATAGAGCTTATATGCTTATCTTTGTGATGTGGGGATATAGCTTTTATGCTTATCTGTGGATATTGTTGTTATACATATCTGTTGTAGAATGTGGATATAGCTTATTTGCTTATCTGAGAATGTGGATATTGTTGTTATACATATCTGTTGAGAATGTGGGTAGTACTTATATGTTTATCCGTTGAAAAAGGGAAAATGAAAGGAAACTTGGATTCATAAGTCGTATGACATAAATATGTGATTTATGTGATTGTATCAGTGTTGGCCATCTATCAATTGCTAATATTTTAGTCATTGTTCATAGTTGGTTTAGTGTATTTCTACTGGGCTGTGGCTCACCCTATATGGGAATATCATTTTCAGGTGCAGGAAGCATGCCACCTCCAAGGACATAGCTTGGGAGGCTTGAGGCGGACATAATGTTGTCGTGTTACTTTTGATGTATTACATGTAAATACAAGCCAAGGGCTTAAGGTGTATGAGTTAGAACTCTTTTGTTGTAACCAAGTGTTAACTTGGAAAGCTGTAAGCCCGTAGGGCATTTTGTTTTGATGTTAACATGTAATACTTATGTAATGGAACTCTAATGAATAAAAGAATGTGGTTAGTTTATATGTAAATGCATGTCTTATTTGTTGGGTTTAATGTTATTATTTTGAGGGCGTTACACCCTCCCTCCCCAGCAGTTGCATTGGCAGGTGTGCTTTTTATTTATTTGTTTATTTTAATTGATAATAGGATACTTGCGAGTGTGCTTTATTTATTTATTTTCTTTCAATTAATAACAGGGCACTGTCGGGTGTGCTTATTCACTCATTTGATTTTGATAATTAATATTTGATAGTAGGGCACTGGCGGGTGTGCTTATTTATTTGTTTGATATTAATTTATAGTAAGGCACTGGCGGGTGTGTTTTTTTGTTAATTTGTTTCATTTTAATTGATAGTAGAGTACTTGTAGGTATGTTTTTTTTATTATTTGCGTTCAATTGATATCAAAACACTAGTGGGTGTGCTTATTTGTTCATTTTCTTTTAAGAATTGATAATTTATAGCAGAGCACTGGCGGGTATGCTTTTCTCTATTTTCTTTTAACAATTGATAATTGAAAGCAGAGCACCGACAAGTTTTTTTTTTTTTTCTATTTTCTTTTAACAATTAATAATTGACAGCAAAGCACTGGCGGATGTGCTTATTTGTTCATTTTGTTTTAATAATTGATAATGGAAAGTAGAGCACTAGCGGGTGTGTTTTTTTATATTTTAATTTATAGTAGGGTACTTGCAAGTGTGTTTTTGATTTTATTTGCTTTGAATTGATAGCAAAGCACTAGCGGGTGTGTTTATTTATTTGTTTGATTTTAATTTATAGCAGGACACTGATGGGTGTGCTTTTTTATTTGTTTGTTTCATTTTAATTAATAGTAGAGTACTTGCAGGTGTGTTTTCTTATTATTTGCGTTTAATTGACAGCAAAGCACTAGCGGGTGTGCTTATTTGTTCGTTTTCTTTTAAGAATTGATAATTGAAAGCAGAGCACTAGCGAGTGTGCTTTTTTATATTTTAATTTATAGTAGGGTACTTGCTGGTGTGTTTTTAAATTTATTTGCTTTGAATTGATAGCAGGGCACTGGCAGGTATGCTTTTTTGTTGATTTGTTTGATTTTAATTTATATTATGATATTTACGAGTGCACTTTTTTATTATTTGCATTTAACTGATGCCAAATCTACACATCTGCTGTCTACGTGCACATCTGTTGTCTATGTGATTTGTTACGTAGATATGATGGATGTACCTGAAAGTAGTAGGCAGAAAGAGGTCAATAGTGAAATTGGCAATCAAGTTGCTTTGGATGGCAAGGATGATGTTGTCGATGGGAAAGAAGAAGGGTTAGCTTCCCAAACCTATGATAGTTTACGAATGCTTACTAAGGTTGATGTTTTGCAAATGAAATTCAATTCAGAGGAAGATGCTTATTCTTTCTACAATGCATACGCTAAGGTCATCGGTTTTAGCATATGAAAAAGTAGGAAACAAATTTGTGGAGACAAGAAATTTGTAGAGAGTGGGAAATGGTTTGTTCAAGGAAAGGTGTAAGGGAAAAGAAATACTTACAGCGTGTGGAATGGGTAAGAACTCCCAGGGAAGAAACTGGACTTTTTTGAAGTGCCACATTTCATGTGCGTTATGACAAGACAATTAAAAAATACGTTGTGACCCACTTTGTAGGGGAACACAACCATCCCTTGGCAGTACCACATTGCATCCCTTTTCTTTGGTCACATAGGTTTGTAACAAGTGCAGACCAAGCTCAAGCAAAGGCCATGCGCAATGTGGGTATGGGAACGAGTCAAATCATGGATTTTATGGTCCATCAATTAGGGGCTTCATTCACAGAGATTTGCACAACCAATTCCAAGCTGAGCGCAAAGTACAACTTGCAAAAGGGGATGCAGAGGGTGCCTTCGGATACTTATCAGCTAAACTAGATGTAGATCCATTATTTTTTTTCAAGTACAACATCGATAATGATAACCGGTTGGACAAGATTTTCTAGGCAGATGGTAGGTCTCGGATGGACTATGCTGTATTTGGTGATGTATTGGTATTTGATACAACTTATCGTACAAATCAGTATAAGAAGCCATTTGTGATTCTAGATGGCATGAGTAACCATTTTATGACAATCATATTTGGATGTGCTTTGTTGCCTGATGAGACAATGGAGACATACACGTGGGTGTTGGAAACGTTAATGGAGGCCATGGATGGACAAAGACCCATCTCTGTTGTAACAGATGGTGATAGGGCAATGCATCAGGCAATCAAAAGAGTTATTCCAAAGTCACACTAACATTCAATGAAGGAGCATTTAACCAAAAACTAGTTTTAAAATAGGAATCTTAACACCAGGTTTCTTTAGCTTGTCAATTTGTTTTCAATTCAAATGCATGTACTGCTTCCTCTTTGTTTTTTTCTAACTAAGTAAATTACGTAACCGTGAACACATAATGCACACAACTGGACTTGTGAGCAATATCAAGATAAATGTACCTAATTGGGTATAACACGGTGAGTTTTAAATGGTCTTACAACAAGGTGATTTCACATAGGTTCATTCTTTTTTCTCCTCTTGTTGCGGTTGGCCTCTTGGCAACCGTTGTTCTAGTTTTATTGCTCAACTTCCACAACCAATTGAGTAATAGTTTTCTATTAAAAACATTAACAGTGTTATCAATTGGACTAAACTGATACAAAATCTATAGTTAAGGGTCAAAATTGAGTCACATGAAAGTGTTTGGACCAAAAGTACACAAGGAGCAGAACATAGAGACTACAAATATAATTTACCATTTATTTTACTAAAAATATTATATAAAAAAAATCAGTACATGATTTAGCTTTGATAGTAAAAATAAAAAATGAAATAGTTTGCAGATACATATGTGGTAGTTGAAGGAAACTAAACAAAAAGTTTGAAGAAATCACATCACATTATTGAGAGAGAAATTACAAACTCATGCAAATAGTGCTTCCCTTCACTTCTCAATGAGGGAGAAATTAAAAACTATAACCTACCTATTATTCAGAAGACCAATAAAGGGATAGTAAAAGATTTTCAAGTTCAAAGTTTTCTTATTCGAATAGGTATTGTATATACAATATGAACAAAAACATGAGTATTTTCATCATATATAACTCATCAAAAGCAACTAAGTACATCATATTAGGTTTTAAACACATGAACAACACATATAAAAATCCAAAAAACTGAATGAACACATAAAAATCCAAACACACCAAAAAATTTTAAAGCAGGGCACTAAAATAAACTTACACAATTTCAACAATCAAAGAAAACATACCATACGTCTCTACAGCATGAAGGTGTTGGCTAGTAATGGTGGTGGCAGCAGCAGCAAACGTGAGGGACAGGGTGTTATTTCAAAACTCCAAGGGTTCTATTTGGGTGGGAGTTTTTGGGTTCCCAAATAAGCATTGGTTGAGTTTTTAGGAAGTTTTAATTTTATTTTTTTTTTTGGAAACAAAGTATATGATTATTGTAGTGGAGATGGATTGCCTCCAATCCACAATATGGACCAGACCGTGTTGTTTGGGCCTTTTGGGGGCCATCATGGATCCCATTTCAATACAAAATCCTTTATTTTGTCATGCGCTTTGTGTATTTTATTCACAAAAAAAAATTAGATCGATCTGATAACGAATCCAAAATTAATCCAAAATCAAATAATTTACGTGTAAAAATTAATATTATTAAAATAACATAGGTTAAATTAATTTTTGAGTGATTCTTTGATGGGAAAATGATATTTCCTCTTTTACCTGTAATAAAATAATTAAATCTTCATATTAAATTATGTTAGCCTATTTTCAAATAATAATTATAATTTATTATGATATTACTTACATAAATAATTTCTTCACAGATTAGGGCATGATTTGTATTTTTTAAAATGCTTAATTACACATTCACAGTTTCTCACTTTGTTCTCGACACTATTCAGCTTGTTTGGTTCTGGTTTTCGAAAAACAGTTTTCAGAAAATTCTACTTTTTAATTTTTTGTATTTTAATGTTTTCAATGACATTAAGCATTTTTTTTGTAAAAATTTTTAGGCACACCTAACATAAATACACTTCAAAAGTATAATATTTGTGAAAAAAAAGCTTTACAAAACACACTAAATTCCAATTTTTTTTTTTTGAAAAGTTGGTACATTTCTCATATTTTTGCATATTTATTAATTTTTAAAATATTTTTTCACAAATGTTTTACTATTTAGATACATCTAAGTAAGGTGCATCTAAAAAAGTATAAAAATTGCTTAAAATTTTTAAAATATTCACTAAAAACAAAAAACTCAATTTTCAAAATATTGAATTCAAAAAATTGAAACCAAACACACTGATTAGATTCTTTTCACTTTGGTCCAAATTGTAACAAATGTTATACTTCTGTGACGGAAATTGCCCCATGGGTCAAGTTCACCTAAATTTGTACCAAATCCTCCGCTACAGACCACCTCCACATGCAACCCTCCATTACAGAACACTTCCATTTACCGCCTACCACGACCCATCTATTTTAAAGTTCGAAAACAAAGGTCTCCAAGTGATCAAGGTAGGAAAGTTAATTTTAAAAATTCCAAAGTTTCCCTCAGAAGTTAGAAATTGGACCAAAGTAAGAAAAGACAAATAATGTAGTGATTAGGGTGGGTATAGTGAGAAACAATATATATCTACGAATGAAAATACAATTTATTATTTTTAAAAATGAGTGACGGTAAAAAGGTAGTGACCGTCTATGAGATAATAGGCAAGGGCTAATACTGGTATGTGCTAAAGTCATAAATGTGTCAAACTGATTCATAGGTGACGTCATTATTTCAATGCTATTATAGTGGTCTAAGACGATGATGACGGTTGCGTTTCAATGGACCAAAGGACATGATTAATCAAAGCTTTTATGATTTTTGGGTGGGAAGTCTAAATTCTTCATAATTTGGCTCAATGTTGTGCCAATTGCTGAGATCAACCCAAATCTTCATAATTTTTTTTGTGACAAATACAGCAATAGTACCTGGAAATGACAAGAGATGCCTCTTTTAGTTGGATATTTGGATTGGAAATCAAAGGCTTACAGATGTGTTCCCTAGATTGTTCTTGCGGTCTTAAGATAAAATGGAGTCTCTTACAATGATTATGGACATAAGGGGTGATTAAAGTGGTTGGGGTCTAGGGTTCAAGACAAGTTTACTAGCCTGAACCCAAAACAATAGGAATTAACAAGGCTTATTACTATTTTGAATGATGCAACACGTCTTAGAGAAGGTGTTGAAGATAAATTAAGATGGAAAGCAGAACCCTCAGGGGAATTCAATGTTGACTCAATTTGTAAATGGTGTGAATATTCTCAACGCCCAATCATGTTACCTCCTAAGCTGCTCTGGAACAACATTAGTCATCCAAAAGTTCAATTTCTAAGCTAGTTTGCTTGGAAAGGGAGAGTAAAAACTAAGGTATTTCTTCAAAAAATTGGGGTTCTAAATATTAATGCTAAAACTACTTGTGTCTTATGTAATGGTTAGGCTGATGATGTGAGTCACTTATTCTTGAGTTGTAAACCTGTACGATGTTTATGGTCTGCAATGTTAAAGTGGTGGGGAGTTCAATCGGCAATGCCAAACTCAATGGAGGGAGTTCTACAATGGTGGGCAGGGTATAGATGGAAGAAATTTAATAAGAAAATTTAGAGAGCCATCCTACTCACAGTACTTTGGTCCATATGGAAGCAAAGGAATGACTGTATGTTTAATACATCTCATTTTGATATGGAGGAGTTATGTCAACTTGTCAAAACAATGATTGTTTTTTGGGCAAAAAGTAATTCACAAGAGATGTACTATTCCATAATCAACTTCATTTCAAATTTAAATCAGGTAAGATTGTGTTTAGGAGGAAGGGGTGCTGTATGATTTTCTGAATACACCATCACTGTTTCTGTTTGGAATCTGGATATGCTTGTGGGATCAGCACTCTTGGCCAGGTTGCTTCAAACGCATTGTGCATACGATTGCTTGAGGTTTTTTATGTTTCTCTGCTATTGCTTTGCTTGATGCTACTGCTGTTCAAGCTTTTATGCGGGGTCATTTTGGATACAATGATCTCATTTGCAAATGGTGTGTAGATTTAGTTGTTTGATGTCAGTCCATTGAATTGAATGTTGTAGTGTTTTTTAGGTTTGTTGGTGCGTATATTTAGTTGTTTGATGTGAGGTTTGTTGGTCGTCCATGTTTGTTGGTTTCTCACCTTGTGCTATGCTAGCAAATGATTTGGCTCCCTTTTTGGTGTCAACCTAGACCACACCAATTGAGAATGGCCAACCACACCAACCATGATCAATGGCAATGCAGCAAAATGTGAGAATCTGTCTCAACCTTACATTCGCCAAAAAAAAATAAACAACACAAATCAGCCCCCATTGGAAGGATCCTCCTTTGAGCTAATAGATCTCTTCGTGCAATTCTCTCTTTTAATGCCACCCAACAAAAACACTTCACTTTTGGAGGAGCAACATTTCTCCAAAGTTTAGAGCAATTATGGTTTATCATCAATGAAATGGTGGTGGAGTTTTGGGGTGGAGGACAGAACACTGTGGAAACAGATTATTAGACGCAAATATGGTACTGAGGGAGGTGGATGGCTACCATCATTGGTGGCTTCAGGAAACATGTCACTTGTTTGGGGAGATGTTTTGTCTTTGCCAAACTCCAATTCTGCACTGAATGATTTCTTTGTATCCAATATAAGAATTCAAAATAGGGATGGCTGCAGGGTTCAATTTTGGTTGGACAAATGGTTTAGATCATTTAGTTTGGACTCATGCGTAGCCAGATCCTAAGTAAGCTTTGAATTCACCTCTGCTAGCTGTACCCTCTCTTTTTCAAATTGGCGCGGCATGTTTTGCAGCTCTTCAATGATGCCTTTCAGACCCTTCAATTTAAAGAGGGTCTATCAAGCTCAACTTTTTGATTTTCTGTGACACCAATTGTTTCATGAGCTTGTTCTTCATACATTTTTATCTTTCCTTGAAGTTCATTTAGCTTTGCGGCTAAGTCCTTCACTTCTAGATCTCTTTGACTAAATTTCTAAATGGTTTCATGTAACTTTCTTTCATTCTCTAAAACCCGTGCTTCAGCTTCTAAATTAAGTTCAGATGCTTTCGAGTGTTGATCAGTTAATTCAGTAATAGTATTCATGTGATACATCAGTTGCATAGAAGTGGCTTCCTTTTCAGTATGAGCTGAGTTCAGTAATTGTTCAAGTTCATTAACCTTGTTTTCAAGCTATGTATTTCTCTCAACCAACAGTTCATTCTCTGAGAAAAACTGTGCAGCTTTCTATTCTACCTCCAAAATCTTTCTTTTGAGTGGATGAATTTCCTAGACTTTTCAGGTTGTCTATAGATAAAGGGGATCATTAAGGATGTTTGTGCAAAATAGGGGCACTTCTGGGGACTACAACTTCAATTCCAGAAGACAACTTCTTGCTTGGGAGGAGGAAGAGGTTTCTAGGTTGCAGATTATGCTCATTACTCCTCCAAACCTGACATAGAATTGCCCTAGTTCACTCAGGTAGGGGCCAACTTCCACTACAACAAAATGCATCTTTGGCGAAATTAGCAACTAAAAAAAATTTAGTCGCCAAAAGTTATAGAATTGGCGAACTAAAAATTTTTTTAGTTGGTAAAAATACAATATTTAGCTACTAATTTTTTTTAGCAGGGGTATATTGGTTATTGGCAACTAAAAAAAAATTTAGTCGCTAAAAATTGCCAGAATTGGCGACAAAAAAGAATTTTAGTCGCTGTATATTGAGTTTGGCTACTTAAACAATTTAGTCGCTGAATAAAAAATAAAAAATTATTTTTTACCTTTGGCGACTAAAATTTTGGTCACCAAAAGTTTATTTTCAGCGACAAAAAGAATTTTAGTCACCGTATGTTGAGTTTTGGCTAAAATATTTAGTCGCCGAATAGAAAATAAAAAATTATTTTTTCACCTTTGGCGACTAAAATTTTGGTCGGTAAAAGTTTATTTTCAGCGACAAAAAGAATTTTAGTCGCTGTATATTGAGTTTTGGCGACTAACATTTTAGTTGCCGTTTGAGTTGATTTGGCTACTAAATAATTTAGTCGTTATTACTTACATTTTTGCCGACAAAATTTGAAATTAGTCGCCAAAGGTGCCAAAATTTTAGTGTTAAAATAAAAACCTATTGGCGCCCTCCCAGTATTCTCCTCAGTTTAGGAATACAAAACTCTCTCTCTTTCTCTCTCTCCCCCTCTTACACACACAATCTCAGTCACCACCAAATCTAACCTCACCTCACCACAAGCGCTTACCACCGGGAAGCATTCGACGTCGCACATTGCCACCGCCACTGTCACAAATCGCCACCGTTGCAAATCACCACCGCTACTGCCGCAATACCAGGTTATATCTCGCTCTTTCTCTCAGTCTCGTGCTCTCTCTCGTTCTCGCTCTCGCTCTCGAGCTTGCTGTATCCTCAAATGGTATAAAACTTGCCCTATCTCCTTTTACTCTTACTTCCTAAATCTGTCTCGATTTTGCTCTCGATATTCCTCTCTCGATTTCGCTCTGTTTCTCGCTCTATAAATTGCCATGGTCGTTTGAATAAGAGACCTCCAACGGTACAAACTCCCTCAATTTCTTTATCTGGTAATCTTTTCGTTCTCTTCCTTTCTCTCTCGGATCTCCTCTCTCTTTGTTTCTTCTTATTTTATGATCTGAATCTACTTCTAGGGTTTGGATTGAAACATTAAAGGTCTTTGGATGCCTAGTTATGTATTTATGAAATTTAATTCATTTCATTTTTTTTGTTGCATTTTATAGGTCATTGGATTCATGAAATGGGATGCTCACTGTTGGTGACCATGGCTTCCCTCATTTGCTTGATAATTTTGCCTATAATATTTTAGTAAGTTGTTTAGCTGTACACTGATGTATTTTCTGGACTTCAACAGTTGTTTTTGCTGAATTCATTCTTGTTTTCTATTGAAGATACTTGTCTCCATATACTAATTTTAACTTTTCTGGTTTGTTTCAGTTCAAGGAAAACCATCAAAGGCAGTTGTGGATATCCAGTATTCAATGTTGCAACAAAATTTGTCCATAGCTAATCCAAAAAAGGTTGGATGACTTCCACACTTTGATTGTGAGTTTTTAATTTCATCTGTTTAAAATTTGTAGTTATTACATAGTCTTGTTTCTGTTACTATTAGTATTATTTGTTTATTTTATTGGGGAGAATCACTGGATAAGATATTTAATGTTTTCACAAGCTAAGTTTTTGGATTTGTGCAATATGGTGTATAGATTAGTGATGCAATATATAGAGGTGTTGCCATGTACTTGAGATGATTGTTTTGAGGCACTGCTTTTACTTGAATTACTGTACCTGATTATTTATGAAGTGCACCCTGCTTATAATGGTACATATTTGGGAAATATACATTAGAATTGGCTGATACTTGGATAAAGATGCAGGGTAGATGGTTGTCCTGACTGCAACTGAAACATAAGTTGATGTTTTACTCCATTTTGCTTGCCTTTTCATTCCAAACTTTTATCAAAAATCATAATCCAAACATAACATTAATAATTGTAGTCTTATTGATCCAACAAACCTAACGCCTGCACCATACATTTATGCACTTCAACTAATTCTACACAGCTCTTGAAACCTTTTTGATATATATTTTTTTCATTTACAAGTCAATATTATTTTATTGGGTAATGTTACTCAGGTCAAAAAAATTAGACTTACTTTTCAAACTTAATGATGTGGCAGTCTATTAGAATATTTAAGACAAATCTCTCTGTCTCTCATGTCTTCTTTAATTATTAACTAATTATCTTACTTACACATCTAGAAAGTGGGTTTAGAAAATGATCTTTAATATCATTTTCTTATTTTATTTTGTTTTATTTTACAGGGATTGAAGTCAAACCTGGCTCACCATACACTTGCCAACTTGATCCGGGAGTAAAGCTTCACATATCTCAGGTTTAGTTTCCTTTCTCAAACTAACGCCTCTTTCCTGGATTCAACCATATATAGTCAACAAAACTCTGGTTTTAGATCCCAAATTTCTCAAGGTTTTATTTAATTTTAAAAAAATTTATGTATATATATGTTACAATTTTATCTCTTGTTTTGTAAAAGACACCCAATTTTGATATAAAAACAAGGCCTATAAAAAAAAAAATCAATGTTTTACTATCTAAAAAAAAAACCAATAGTTTAAAACTTAGATGTTATAGTTAATAAAATAGATAATCAATTGAGTTATCTTTTTTTTTTTTTTTTTGATCAAGAAGTGAGTTAGCTCAATTGGCCTCTTTTGTGTACGTTTTGACTCAGAGAGGTGGTGGTAAGGGAAGGATGGAGGGAGAAAAGAGTGAAAACTAATTTTGAAAACAAGTAGAACACTTTTTTTTCTTTCAAAATTTTTTGAAAATTTGAGCATCAGTTTCATTTTTTTTAAAAGCAAAAACAGTATACTAATTAAGTTTTTTGTTTATAATTTACAAACAAAATGAAAACATAAACAGAAAACTAAAACTTTACCTAACGAGAAGGTTTCTCTGTTTAATTGGGTCTATTTGGTGTAGTTTATTATAAGTTAACAGTTTATAATAAAAAAATATAAGTCAAAGTATCCCTTCACTAATTTTCAGATAATCAATTTTTTTAACTTATTTAAATTATTTAATATTTGATAAACTATAAGTAAAAGTTACACTAAACAATTTAACACTAATTTTCACAATAATAAACCAATCTATTGAAATTTGGTTTTGATTGATGTGATCAAACAGGCAACACTAGGCCTTGGTTCATCTACAAGGAGAAGCATACTTAAAGGTGCTCCAAAAGATAAGTGTGCAGTGTTCTTGTGTTCACTAATGGTAGGGAACAAGTGCTCATGCAAGTTGAATTTGGAGTTAAATAGTAATGATGAAGTAACATTCTCAGTTGCGGGCCCTCAAAGCGTTCATCTCTCTGGTTTCCTCACCAGTGATCTTGATTCAAGAATCAAAATCCAGTAAAATATAGATGTTTGAGCCCCCAATTATATACATTGTGGTGTACAGAAAAAAGAGTAGTGTATGTAATTGCATGAATTTAAATAATAGTATCAGTTGATATATTCACGAGTAACCATAACCAAAATTTAAAATCCTGATATGTAAATTGAATCTTAATGATGGATGTAAATAAGAAACGATTATAGTAAATTATATGGCTATATACATTGAAAGTATTTTAAGCATTTTAGAGAGTGAAGGTAAGGTGACAACACCAAGGATGTCACTAGAGAGGCTAAGAGAGTTTCAATGTGATGTAAGTCAAGGGTGAGAGTTGAGGGAAGTGATAAATCTGTGTGAATCTAACAACTATAGCGACGGTTGGAATGGAGGTAAGAATATATAAAGAATAGTGGTATAAAAACTGCAGCTATAGAACCTTATTAAATGTCCTCACTTGTTTGGTGCCTAAACGATATACTTGGGGAATGGGAACATGGTTTTGGTCATTTGGTATAGATTGAATTCTTGAGTTTACAATACTATTAATTTGTTGCTTGAAGCTATGTTGAAAAATGTAGCAATGTGGCAGGAGGCTAGGGTTTTTGGGCCAGTTCAGTATTATTCTTATCTCTCTCTCTCTCTCTTGTTTAGCATCTCACTTATGATACATTGGTTGCTATATCCTGTAGCATCTCTCTCTCTCAACTATTTTTTTTTATTATTATTATTATGTTCATTTGAGCAGGAAAACTCAATGGCTTTGGCATTGTGGAGTAGCTTAAAGGGCAGCATAGTATATTGAGAGACTGTATTGAACAACTAACGGCAGTTGAATCATCAAGAAAAAATCTTGTGTCTTATCTGAGAGGCTCTTCGGGAGCAGGTTGGCTATCATATCTTTGAAACTATGTGTTTTGAATTTCTTTTCCCTGTATCCATCGTTCTTTGTTTCTATATCTTTTGTGATGTAAAGTATCACGATTTTGTTATCAGGAATTCAAACTGGATCAAATCGTCAATCAATTTCAGGTAATTCTGTTGCCTCATGGTTTGGCTCTTTTGGGTGGATTATCACTTGGTTATTTTTTCTTTTTGTGTGGATTATAAATTGGTTATTTTTTCTTATTGCGTCATTGTTTGGCTCTGTTGCAGTGTACTTTATTTACAAATTTCTAGTGGAATTTCCAACAGGTTTCTATTAAGGATCACTTTTGACATACAACATTAATCAAAGAAGAATAGCTTCATCATTATTTACTATAATTTCATATGATTTTAGACCTTTTTAAACAAAATTAATAATAATAATAAATCTGAAAATATGGAGTATTGCTGACATTAAAAAAAATTAATAATAATAATAATAATTTTTAAACTTGGCCTGACATTAACCATTAAGGAACAAGTCCCATTAGTCATTGTTTTGACTGGTGGGTTAACTAGTTGAACCATCATATGCAAAAAATTGTTGTAAATTTTAAGAAACATATGAACCTTAGATAAATATAAGGTCAAAGAATCTGTGTGCACGTGCATTTGTTCATTTTTACTCAAACTTATCTATTTACTTTGACAACTTTCTTTAGCATTTTTGGGTCAGTTTTGGTTATTTTTATAATTCCTTTAAGATTCTTATTCGAACTAAAATCACTTTTTACTTTATGTTAGCCAACTTTCTGATAAGAAATCATTTAGCTGTCTGTTTATGTTTATGTGGTGCTATTCCTCTATAGCTTTCACTACCAACTAGGAGCTCCCTTAACTTGGAGAATGAAAATTTTCTTTCAAAAATTCTGAATCAGATTTCACATGCATTAACTTCTCATTTGGCACTCAATCAGCCCACTAGGAATGTTTATGGCTTTACCATAGTTATAGCCTAATACGGCCTAAACTTAGTGGAAATAGGGCTATTGGGAGAAAAAATTCAAAACAACCCCCGAACCACCGTGTGGTTCTCACGGACAGTTTCCTCATGACAAATAGGACTTGTGACAACTGACGGAATGTAATTCGGACCTGTAGGTTGGGAGTTAGAGTCGAATACGCCCTAAACTTAGTCGAAAAAGGGCTTTCCGGGGGCGAAAATTCAAAACAGCCCCCGAACTACCGTGTGGCTCTCACGGATAGCTTCCCCATGAAAAATAGGACTTGTGACAACTGAGGGAATGTAATTCGGACCCGTAAGTTGGCAATTAGAGCCGAATACGCCCTAAACTTAGTAGAAAAAGGACTTTCCAGGGGCAAACCAGTCTCAAGTCAGATTCTAGATGTAGAATTAAGTAAATTTATGCGAGTGTGATAGTCTTAGGTCAATGATGAGGTTGGTGAAGAGATGGGTAGTTAGCATCCTTAAACTAAAAAAAAAAAAACACACAAGACCTGTGGCAAAACACCTTAATTAGCGTACCTTAAACTTACCCGAAAAAGGACGATAAGGGGGCAAAAATGGGAAATAGCCCCCGAACCACCGTACGAATGTCACGGCCACCTTCGTCGTGACAAATAGGACCTGTCACAATAGACGGAATGTCATTAGCACACGTAATTTGGGAGTTACAACCGAAAACGCATTAAACTTAACTAAAAAAGGGCGATAAGGGGGCGAAAATGCGAAACAGCCCCCGAACCACAGTACCGATGTCACGGCCACATTCCCTGTGATGAATAGGACCTGTGACAACAGACAGAATGTAATTAGCATGTGTAGGTTGGGAGTTAGAGCCGAAAACGCCTTAAATTTAATTGAAAAATAGCGTTAATAGGGCAAAAATGCAAAACAGCCCCCGAACCACCATACAGATGTCACGGCCACCTTCCCTGTCACAAATAGAACATGTAACAATAGACGGAATGTAATTAGCACACGCAATTTGGGAGTTAGAGCCAAAAACGCATTAAACTTAACCGAAAAATGGCGTTAAGGGGGCGAAAATGCAAATCAGCCCCCAATCCACCGTACGGATGTGGCCGTGACATCACTATGGTTTAAATGACATCACTTAAAAGACTTTTCTTCATTTTTACGTACATATACATCTACGATAAATTGTATGTATATATATAAAATTTATTTTGACTTTTTTTGTGTGATTCTGTGTATGAAGCTTTTCATGGTCGTTGTCGCTATATGCTTAGCTAGATATAGTGATCTATCTGCCTATAATTTTCATTTCATTCACTGTTATTAATGTCCAATGTCGAATGTGTTACAAATAACTTCAATTCGAGTCCTGCAGTAATTAAGGAAGTTGAGAGCAAATCAGCAAGCACAGTTACATCTGAAAGTGGTGAGCAACAACATCAGAAGTTGTTGAATGTATCTAGTCAAACAGTTAGTCGCACGAGTGGGCTTTTGTCATCTCTAAAGGTGGTTACTCTTAGAAAAAGTTGTGTTACAAGACAAGCATTGAGGGTTGAAGTAGTTGGTGGGAGAAAATTTGAAGGGCGTAAATCTTTCTCGGGAAAATCCGGTGTGGGCTCCTCTTCACACCCTGGTTATAATGTTAAGAACACGACACTTCGTGCATCACTGAACAAAGATGTAACACCTGATAATAATCAAAATGCCATGAGAGCGCCTCAAGCAAATTGCAACAAAGTAAGAAAGTCAAATATGTCCAAGGAATCTACTGCTAAGACTCGGGATTTGACTTTTAAATCTGGATGTGGAAGTATAATCATTGCTGCCGCAAAGTCAGCCCACCTAGAAACTACAAAATCAAAGGTGAGAAGCTACAACATTTTGATTAATGACACCAAACTTGGCATATTTACTTCTGTTTGAAATCCATCTATTCACCTTCAATCTGCTACTTAGTTTTCAATCCTGAATAAGTTCAACAGACTAAACACTTGGCATATTTAGTCTAGAATCATGGTTAGTTAGCTGAATTATGCATAAAATTTTCACGTTAACAAAGTTGTGCATTCTAAAGCCACGAGGCTACATAGAGTCAATGCACAAGATTCTATGACTAGTGCTACAAAAGCAAATGACAAAGTGGGAGTCAACAAATATAATAGACTTGGAAATGGTAAAGAGAATGTTACGAGTCAGAGACCAAACACCGGTGCTGGAGGCACGGTTCAGCAGGTTCAGATAGTGACAAAGCAAAAGAGTATTGTTCCAAAGGTATATCAATTGTTAGTTAATTGATCTCTCATGTCTTGTTTTCAATATAATTTACTTCTGTTTGAATCTATCTATTCACCTTCAATCTGCTACTTAGTTTTCAATCCTGAATAAGTACAGCAGACTAAACACCCGGCATATTTAGTAGGTAATGATTTAGTATGTGCCTGGGAGTTAAGTTCAAACACACTCATCATTATGTGCCAATTGGATCTATAGAATGATGTGGATTTGCAAAAAGAAAAAGTAACACTTTTTCCATGACTTGAGTCAATGAGCAATCAATTGCAGCATTTACTGTTACCGACTTGATGCATTTAGATGCATATGCATTTTTTTACTATGTTAACCACGCAACACTATGTACCATAAATCATAACAGACCTTATAAAAGTCGTATAAAACAAGCTAGATTTCACACTTGGCTGCTAACCTTTGCTATAGAGATTAAAAATAAGAAGTGATCTATTTTGCACAAAAAACTGTAAATGTAAAGGTGATAAAAAGAAGCGACGATGAAGAAGAAAAATAATTGAAGGAAAGAGAAGAGGAACAAAATTCTACCTGTGAGCCACACAATACGATAGTTCTCAACTATCTAAGCCCGCAACTCTTACCACATCACTTCAAACCTACATTTATGAAGACAAAAAAAAAGAAAAAAAAAACAGTAGAGATCTAAGTGAAACAATGATTGAAGAATGAGTAGAAGAAAACATAACGAGAAAAAGAAAAAGAAAAAAAAAAAAGGTAATGTCTCTTTTTCTCATTTCTTTTTACTATCATTATACTATTTAGCTTCTAAATTGAAATTTCAAATTTATTCTGCTCATGTTTAAAAGAATCAAGCACATTCTTAAGTTGAAAAAAAATTCAATTGTAAGTTAAGTAATCTCAATTTTTTTTGGGTTAAAAAAGTTGAGAAAATCAAATAATCTAGAATCTAGAATTGTAATCAAACACCATTAATTGACCTCTTTTTAATCAAATAACAAAATATGCTTGCTGTCAGTTTCCAGCTTTGTTTTTGGACTGCTCTTATTTTTGTTGTCGAATTGTCAAACTGTCTAACTCACAATCACATAGACTTCAGGCAAAAATTTCAAAAGCGAAAGGGAAATAAAGAATCATTTTCTTCCATAAATGTCTGAAATTCTTAATATGAATAGAACGTAAGGAAGTAGTTTATTTCTTGTACTTGATTTCTGGCCTCTGTTCTATTTGTGGACAAACAATCATATGAAGAGACAAAAAAAGTCACCCAAACAATCCTTCCCCTCCCCCTTCTCCCCTCCCCTCACCCCTCACTACAACAAATTTGCTAGTCAATAGATATTTCAGCTTTTGTTTCACACTGTTGTACAATTTCAAGTAATCTCTTTTGATAAACCATGACAATAATTTGAATTTTGGTTGCACAATACTGCAAAAATGCCCAAGTCCTTCAATAAAAAAACTGAAACAAATTTAAAATTCAAGGTCTGTTTGTTTGCCCATAGAGTGTAGGTGGAAAGATAATGAAACATTAATTGATAAACTTATGTACTTGCAATTCTTTAGCATTCAGTAACTAAAACTACTCATCATGAGTTCATTAATAGAGATCAGTAGCATTCTTTTTGCACTCTTCCCTCATTACACTCTCCTATCTCATCAATTCTTAATAACCCTAGAAATTGTTGTCTCTACCATAGAATCGTGACTTGTTTTCAAGTTTTTGAACACTAAAGAAATACATGTAAACAAAAAACACCACTAAACATTAAATCTAAGTAGATTTTGTAGACAAAACATAAAGCAATTATGAACAACTCTAAAGTTGTTTATTCTTTCTTAGTCAATCTTTAAATTTCTGCCAAATCATATATTTTAAGAAATATAAACGCAATCCATGAAATAATTTGGAGTAGTAAGCAATCCATGAAATATCCAGTGATTACAAAAAATATAAACACAAACGTCACACACATAAATCAATTTATATAAATTTTTTGGTAAGAGTGTAAAGGCACACAGATACAAAATGTGAGAAACAATTATGCACATGTACAAACCGTGAAACGGACTATATGAAATGTGACTAAAATAAAACAAAACAAAGCCGCAACTGTTATACCACAATGGGGAAATCACTGACTTGAACTAATTTACCGACTACAAAAAAGTAAAAGACAGAATGGCGATTGTTCAAAGCCTCCACATCTATAAACATTGTATTAAGTTTATCTTAACCTAGAACAAAACAATGTAGACAAAATTATATTGCAAAATTTAATTGATTAGGCTTTTCGGGGCATAACTATATCATGCCAATTTTATGATTCACAAGACCAAAAAGAAAAGGAGGGAGGGGGAGGGAAGGTAATTCTTTAACAAATATGAGCTTCAAAGTTGCACCTCAGTCTATTGTTTGCTTCTGTAAGTTGAGCTCGCATCATCCTCAATTGGTTGGATAATTCCTATCCATAACAATTTCAATAAAATATGTCAAAAAAGAAGTTCACTGGGATTCTACCAATGCATAAGAACTCAAATTCAAAACATTACGGTGACAACAGTGACAAAGGGTTAACCTCAATTCATTGAGTCCCGTGAAAGGAGGAAGAAAAAAAAAAAAACCTTAGTTCTTTCACGAGGGTTAATCCTTTAAGATTTAAAAGATTCATCAAAATAAACACAAACCTTGAACCCAAAAAGTCTTATATATTTACATCATGGTCCAACTTCTTAAAGGTTTTCTTTAGTGCCTATATTCTCAAATAGAACACCAAAAGGCTTGAATGAATATGATATGTTTATCGTTTCATATTTAATGAAAGCAGAGAAAGAAAGAATGAATTGGTGTACTAGAGAACGGGCAGTATTAATCTTACTTCAAGGCTCTCCAACTTCCTGGTCATTCAAATAAAAATTATTCAGTGACATTGTGACAAATGCAATTCAAATTTAACCAAAAAAAAAAAAAGAAAAGAAAAGAAAAACAACTCTTCATCCCCATAGATTTAAAGCATATCTGTACTGACCTTTTTGTCCTTTCTTGTGGTGTTAGTTGAGCGAATTTTGTAATAACCTCTTCAATGTTGCTGAACAAAAAAACACATGATTTCAAAAAATGATAAATGGTGCACATATTTTATGTTTTATATTTAATACACATTACTACTATTATTATGCAAATTTAAAATTGACAAAAAAAAGAAAATAAAATGTTACAGACATCCCCAGAAGCTCAGGAGTTTTTCAAAACCAAGCCTGATATGATAACATCAAGTAAACAGGACGTACACTCAAATTAGCTTAATTCAGCAATTCAGCAACCAATGAATTAGGAAATCTTTCAAGAATTCACAATCCCATGGCTCCCAAATCAAGATAGTAGAAAAATCATTCTCCTCGTCAAGAATTTGGCTGCATCATTAGTACACATAAGTAGCTAATTAATGTTTCAGTATATATGGGTCATAAATATATTGCATTCAAAAGAATACAAGTTTGCCAGTTTTCAAATACCATTCTTTACATTCTATATGAACTCATTCTGGCTCTAACATCTTCCATAACTACTTTAATAATAATATCCACATGTTTCCTCTTTTTTTCATGAAAAATTAGTCATTTCTTTCTCTCTATCTGTGGTAGAAGGCTATCCAGGTCTACAAACATTTATTCCCCAATTCAATTAGCCCAAAAAATTAAGAAATTTAGTTAACGCTTTAGAGCTCAACCTTTATTGTTAAAACCTCACTTTTGTATAATATAAACTAGCAAAAATGTCAATACTCCTTATTTGCAATCTTCCCAAAAATTGTGCAAGTTAAATTAGATGGAAAAAAACTTAAATCAAAGGACACCAGGGTAACTAAGATGATTTAGTTTTATGGATATAGATAAGATGGTAGCATCAAACGATCCCTAGGGAAAAGTTGTTACTAATGGTCCATAGATGTAGAAGTAATTGTGGGGAATTTCATTAAAAGTAACAGTAGTCAGAAAACTGTGAATTTGTGGGTGAATGTAAATCACATAACTTTAAATTGTTTGAGGTTTATGTGTCATGCATATTCACAACTACAAGTACTTGAAGAAATTGTTCATACACGAATGAAGAAATTGAAATTAATATCTGAATGGCTAGCAGATGGGAACGATTATGACCAAATGATGTTAAAAAACTATTCCATTTTGAACTCAAAATTATATAGATAATGAAAATTACAAAAGGAATAGAGAGGAGGAGCGAAAAGGGGGCCTTGTAATTACTGGGGTGGAAATGTTAGGCATATCATTATCTAATATCAGCCATGTGCATCCAATTCAATTCAAGTTAAATTCGATAACATGTTCCAAAAGCCTTTCTTGCCTTTAACCAAAACCCAAGTTTTTTTTTTCTATGTTCGTGTTTTCTATGATTATTATTTATTACTTTCCTAAAGTTTTTAAGTTCCATGCAAATGACTTTTTTTTTTTTCTTTTCGTATTCATATTGCAAAAGCTTGGAGCATTCTTTGTCTGACATAATTAGTATGAAATCCCGTAGGTCTCAAAAACTGGAGAAAAAGGCAAGTTGGGTTCCATGTGAGCAGAACTCATAGGCATGTTCTTTCCAACAAAACAATCACCTTACCAAATAAAATTATAATAATTTTAACAACAATTAAAATAAACAAGGTTTTTTTTACGAAGGTAGGTCCGCAGATAATGTGGCCTGTAGTATATGCTTCTCAAATTCATTGTACTATGCTGAAAATTACTATGCTGCTGCATATGGAGAGGTTATAGTATCTTCGACTATGCTCAAATATTATTGTGCGGCTGCACATGGTGGTCGACTAAGAAATGCAAAACAAACGTGTAAAGATGTTCGTTTTCCCCTAATTTGATCACAAATCTATATGGAACACACCAAAAGATTTTATCAACAAAACAATTTGCAGAGTCTTAAAAACTAGTGTTGAACTCATGCAATGCATTGGATAATTAATTTTAAGCAGGCATTTCTTGCTAAATATATATTATAATACATTTAAACCACTACATGACAAATTTATTTTGTAATTCCAACAAACACACTATTCAGTCAATTAAACAAACACATAAAGTGCACAGTTAAGACTAGTACCAGTAACCCAAGAAACCCACATTGAGGACGACTATATCATACTTACATTTGAGCAGAAATGGAGAGAAAAATTAGGCCAAAGATGAACTGTCCAACTTCTAATTTTGTTTCTGACACGTTAATGTGCCTCGCCGCCTGGTCTTTCTCATCGCAATCAGCCCGTTCGAGATCGCCGTTCTGACGAGTTCGACGATAGTCCTTTGTAGACAAAGGTTTTGAAACAGTTGAGGGGAGTGTAGGGTCTGGATTTGAACATATGGCTTGTGGAGGGATTGGAGAAGATCGAAGGTAGGGTTAGGGTTTTAGATCCGACGACGAGAGTGGAGAAGATGAAGTAGACGACCAGTGAAGAGAATAGGAGAAGAGAGAGAGGGCGGTGAGGGAGGAGGTGTGGCGGTGGCAGTGGTGGTCGCCGGTGGCGGCACCAGAAGTGACGGCGTAGGAGACGGAAGAGATAAAAGAGAGAGGAGAGTGAGAGGGAGTGTTAGGTTAGGGATTGAGGATTTGAGATCGTCAGAAACCGGGGGGGGCGGGAAAAAGAAAGAATTTTTTTTTTTGTTAATTTTTTTTTTAATTTTAATTTTTTTTTTAGGTTACTAAGGTTGAAAATTTATTTGTTTTATTTTTATTTTACTGAAAAAAAATTATTTTTTTTATTTGGCAGAAGTAAAGGTAATATTTTAATGAAAAATATTTTCTGTTAAAATAAAGTTAATTTTTTTGTGGTCAATGGAAAAAAAAAATTGCAACCCATGAAGGTGGTAGAGGAGATGTGGTGGATAAGAGGTAATGACGGAGATTAGTGGTGAAGTTGTGGTAGCGGTAGATGAGATGGAGTAGCGGTGGTGGAGGAGAGGTAATAGTAGTAGTAGTGGCAGTAGTGGTGGCGGTGGTAATGGAGTGGTGGTGATGGTGGTAGTAATGGTAGTCGTAGAGGTCAAGTGGTAACAGTGGTAGTAATGGTGGTAGTGGAATGACATTTGCAGTGGTGGTGAAGGTGGTAGAGGAGATGTGTGGTGAGAGAGAGAGATGAGTGAGAGACAGATAAAGAAAAGAGACAGAGATAGAGAGAGAGACAGAGTGATAAGCGAGAGAGAGAGAGACAAAGTGGTCGCTAAAAGTGTATTTTTTTGTAGTGGATCGATAAGTCCAAAGGGAGCTCGGTAAGTAGAAAAGAGAGGAGGGAGAAAGTGAGCAAGGCGAACACAGAAACATATATTTGCAATTGATCAAAGAAACATAAATATGAAGTACCAACACAAAATACTCTTCGAATTATCAAATCTGGAAATTAACATATGCCTAGAACGAAATATGGTGGCTAAGAGAGAGAGAGGAAGATATTAGGGCATGATGGCAGGAAGCAAGAAATGATGAAAAGGTACAACAAAAGCAATGGAAAGCGGGCTTACCGGTAGGATTGGCTGGTGGTAGCGATGGGTCGTGCGAATGTAGGCATTGTGGCGACGGAGGGGGTTTCGCTGTATTCAGAGAGACGGTGCCAACGGTGGCATGGTGCCGTAGTGATTATAGGGCGGTGAAGGTGTGTGAGGTAGAGATTGCTAAGAGAGGGAGTCGATTTGTGAGAAATTAGGGCAAAGAATAAGATTTAGAGAAAGAAACAGAAATCAACTTACCTGGTCACAATGAAATACTCTAAGTTCGTGAATCGGCAGTGTCGACTTTGGATTTTGGGCGGTACAACGGTGGAATGGGAGCAACAAATCGTCCATGAGGGAGGAAGAATGAGAAGTAGTCGTGTGAGAGAGAGAACGAGAAAGAGACATGAGAAACGTAGGAGGGATTGGGGGCAAAACTAGGAGGGTCCTAAATTTTGAGAGGAAATTTCAAATTAACATAAAATTTTGGTAATTACACACATTATACGATTAATTAGACAACAAATTAATTAAGAAAATTAAATTATCGTTAGCTAATTTAAATGATAGTGACAATCACTTGTTTTCCAACGAATCCAATGATGACATCTCTCTTTAACTCATAAGTTTTCCATTTACTCGCTAGTTCATCTTTGCCTTTAATTTTGTAATTTTTATTTCTTTAGTAGAAATTTCACTTTTTTAATAATTTCACCTAAGTATTAAGGTTAAATTTCACTAATTAAAGATAATGAAATTTCACTACTTGAAATGATGGTATGTTTTATGATAACGATGACAAGGATAATAAAGGTGGTGGTAATAACAATGGTGGCTTCATAATGGTGGTGGTGGTGGTGCTGACAATGACAGTGACGGTGATGATGGTTGCAACAATATTAGTGATGATTGTAGCAATTGTGAGGTTATAATGATGTATGTTGATGCTTGTGTATAAATATTTACAAATTCAATTAGCATTAAATAATTATGTAATTTTATGTGAGAATTTTGTCATAATTTAAACGACTTTTATCCTACAAACTCAAACTCAATTATAATTGGATTCAAATGGATTAGACAAACGGTACCGCCTCTTACACCAACACCGCAAAATTATGATAATAAATTTTAAATAATATATACTTTGCAAAAAAATATAAAAATTATCATTAAGAATTATCTTCACACTATGAAGCATGGGTATAAAAATTATCATTTAGAATTATCTTGACACTATGAATTATCTTCAAACTAGTTACACACCATAAGAAATTACACATTTGAAAACTAAATTTTTAATCGTTAAAAATCATTTTTAGTCGACGAATGTAATTCCCAATTAAATTATTTAGTTACCCAATTGGTCGTTGACTAATTGTCGGGAAAAGTATTGGCGACTAAAATTATTTTAGTAGCCAAAGAATACCATTCGTCGACTAATAATTTAGTCGCCATAATTTTTTTTATAAATTTATTTTGAACTTTTATCAACTAAATTTTTAGTCGTAGATAAATTTTATCACTACTATGTTTTATTTAGTGATTAAAATATATAGTCGCCAATTCTTTTTTCCATTATCAGCGACAAATTAATTTTGTAGCCAAACATCTAATTGACTCCTTTAGCTAGCAACCAAAATTTTTTTGTAGGCAAAAGATTGTAGCTTTTTTGATGACTAAATGTTTATGTCACGATCCCAAACCGCCCCTAGTAGTTTGGTGCTGTGATGGCCAGTAATCCGAGATTTACCGAAGGCCAACTTTCAAAATTCACACACACAATCAGAGTATAAATATATAGGGCTCACAAGTGCGCAAGCAATAATCTAAAATACAAGTGATCCATAAGAGCGGTGCATAAGTCAAGTGGAATGGCATACATCTTTACATAGCTTTACAATTTGAATACAAATAGAAATGAAGTACAAAATACATTTTACATCTTGATCAAAAGGCTTCTCCAGCCGACATGTGTAAATTACAAGCATTATAAGCCGAGAAGCATAATTTTCAAGGCTGCCGACATGAATACAAGTTAGGCCGACAAAAACAAAACCCAAAACAAGCTTGCGAGTCACACCTAGGCGCCACCGCCTTCCTGCTCATCACCTACATATATATAGAGAGGGTGAGCTTGGATACTAAGTGAATGGTACAAGAAATAAATGGTTTGCATGTATGACATCCGAGATCTTTAACAAAACAATATATAATCATAGCTTATGACAAATGTGGGATAAATCGAATTCATCTAACAAATCTGTCGAACCTCATCAATCAAAGTCTTTCAAGTTTCATGGGTGACATTCACAAGGATTGTGCTACAAGTGCTTATAGTCCCCTAGCACGTACGGACTTTTAAGAATTGTGCTACAAATGCTTATAGTCCCCTAGCACGTACGAACTTTCAAGAATTGTGCTACAAATGCTTATAGTCCACTAGCACGTACGGACTTTCAAGAATTGCCATCAAAACAAAGCTTACTTGATACAACCATTCCAAAACAGAGTTTATACTTGGTACATAAAATAGGGATATCATTCATGCTTAACAAATACTTTTATCAAACCAGGCAAGCTTTATCAAAACGTTATAACATAACTTTATTAAAAATACCACTCACCTAGTTCTTCAACGTCGGGGTCAAGCGAGAGTCCAAGTCCTACAAACACATGGCAAGGTCTATTGAATGCACTTTCAAACAAGCTTTACATGGATGCAAATGTTCTCGGCATTCCTTCAAAACTAAGTCGAACCAAGACCAAACACTGTTTCTCCTCTCGGGAAAAACATGCTGGGTACCAACCAGGCTATTGCCGAGGTCCCACACCTTCTTGCCGAGGTGTGGTCCCGGTGGCCACGCTCAAGGAAATGAAGTCGGGAAAATCTGGGTTTCCCTCAGCTGAAAAACATGAAGAACATGAAACACATGAATGCTCAATCTTAACTTGTCACTACGAAATCTAGGACTTCATGCTATGAATTTAAAAAAACATGGACCTGGGTACCCATACCTGAAGGTCCTATGAAAACAAACACAAAAGCATGAATCTTAATGCAAACCTTCGGATCAAACAAGGTTTTTATTCAAGAACACATGAATACTACTTTCTCTTTCTAAAACCAAACTTTCAATCAATGCATGGCTTGCAAATCAGGTTCGATCATGCAATGCAGCTAGATGATCAACAAGAACTACAAGAGTAGGTCAAGAATCTAACCTTAATACACGAATCTAACGGTTAGATCTCTAAGAATCAAGCTCCAAGATCCACTCCTTCACTCTAAAACTCCTTCTAGAGCTTCTCTCTCTCAAGGCAAAGATATGATACACAATGATAGGTTCTACTCACTGCTGGCTGATTTAACATTCAGCTCGGACACGTGGCAACGGTTGGTTAGTTCTCCCCGAAAAGGTGGCTGACAGACCAGACAAGGTATGGCGGAAGGGTGTTTAACAAGTAAAGCGGCATGGCACTCTGACAAGGTACTGACATCGGGTGAAAACATCGGCTCTGGTAGGTGAGGCATCTATGGTCTCGGCTAGGACGGACAACACTTGGCCTAGCTGTGCCACACCTCGGTCTAGGTCGCACCAATCCGGAACAAGATCACTTGAGTTCAAGGATAACATCTCAACCTAGATGGTACACCTCTCGGCCTTGATGATACACCTCGGCCTAGAAGGTGACATCTCGGCCAATATGCCAGGACGAAGGTAGAGGTCAACCAAAGTGGTTTCAAGGTGGTTCTGGCTTTAAGGTGACCTTGGCTAGACTCACCAGAAGAGAACAAGGCTCAACAAGTAAATTTCACATAAGCACAAACCAAGACAAAATCTCATTCTAGTTAAGACAAGTCAACAAAATTCACTACTGCAACTTAGCAAAACAAGATTATACAAATGCTCATGCCCGAGGCTAAGGTGAGTAATGAGGGTCACTACAGTTTAGCCATAAAAAATATCGATAGCTTTTTTGACGACTAAATTTTTAGTAGGCAAAAACTTCAAATTTTTTGGGTTACCAAATATTTAGTCACCAAATAAAATTTATTTTTCATCTTTTTTTTTTTTTACTACAAATTATTTAGACACCAAAATATTTTCTTTCTTTTGGCTACCAAATATTTAATCGTGAAAAAGCCTTTATTTCCTTTTGGCTATGAATTGGTTAGTCGCCAACAACTTCACTTCTTTTTATCTACTAAATGTTTAATCGTAAAAAACTTTCTTTAGTTTTTATTTTTATTTTTATACATATATATATATATATATATATATATATATTTATTTCGCCACAATCTGTATTTATTCTGTGCAACCTGTACCTTGTATATAAAGAAAATAATAACAATCAAAGAAAATTTAACTTCTAACGTCAAATTCGAAATATAATAGAAATTCCATACGAATCAAGCATAATCCAACCTAAAATAATAATTCTATACAAAACAGAGGATTATACAAAAATCATGTCTGCCGTACACAAAAAAAGAAATATCCACAATACCATGTCAAATGGTAATCTATACCATGCCAAAAGTAATATGTTATATGCCAAAAGCAATTTGTACCATGCCAATAGTTATCTGTATGAACAATAGTAATCCAAAAAAAAAACAAAACAAAGGACAACATAATAACGGATTATAAAAAAAAGGATTAATTACCAAAAAGTTCTATCTACATGTTTGGTGGTAGCTTAGGTCCTGTCAAAAAGTTTTTGAACCATTAAGTTCCATTTATAGGTAAAAAGACATTTTGCCCTTTAATCCCAAAACTGAGAATGTTCTCAATTTTAAAACTGAGAATGTTCTCAATTTATAATTATCAAAACTAAGAAATTTCTCAATTTTTTCTAGTATGAACTAAGAATATTATCAAAACGAAGAAATTTATAATTATCAATTTTGAGAAATTTCTCAATTTTTTTCATGATTAAAATTGAGAATATTATAAACTGAGAATGTTCTCAACTTCAAATTAGAATTCAGAAGAACAATGTAGTCGAGTACATAGGGTTACAATTTCAGATCTGGTGAACTTTTTGACTTGGAAGGTTGCAATTTGGGGTTCGATTCAAAGCCCTGGTGTGATCTGCGTACTTCTTGACCTGTTCTTGGTTCAATTTTTGAACTTTAATGATCCTGCAATTTTTGTTTCTGGCTTAATAATGTGATTATGTGGCTTAACACTCATGTTTTCTTTTGGGTCACTTGATGGCTAATATATAGTCTTGGTGTCAAATGTTTCTTGTACACTTCAATCTGGTAATAATAAGAACATCTGATCAACACTTGCTTTTTCCTGTCTCTGCGTTGATTCTATGATACAGATAGCATATTTCCTTCAACGATGCTCGTTTGAGTTCATTGTTAAATAATGGGTTTTCAAATCTTTATCTTCTTTCTTGTTGTTCATTTTCCAATTTGTAATTTTCAATTATTACCCATCTGAAGTTGCGTAGAACTTCAAATTGCAACCGTAAAGAGAGAGAGAATGAAGACAGCAATGATGTTTGGCAGCTATGAGGAGGTCTTGGAAGGATAAATTGGGCTATTAAAAATTAATGGGACTTGAAGGAGCAAATAATTTTATTTAGGACTTAATGGATTATAAGTTCACAAAATGGGACTTGTATGTAAATGCCTCTAAAAAAAACAATGTCCTCTGCACAAAAATAAAGAATATCCACTTTTCCACGCCAAAAACCATCTGTAAAAATAAAATTCACATCTACATCAAAATACAATACATCCGCATCTACATCCACATCTATTAATTCATTCCCTGTACAAATTATTAATATTTTCTAAAATACAATACATCCACATCTACATCAAAATTCACATTCAAAAAATCATATACTGAGGCACTGACCGGACAACTCGGATCATTGTCACCCGCAATGAACAATACAGGCACCTCTATATTAGCAACGACAGATGGGTCAATTCTTGTGCCATAGAATGAAACCCCAATGCCAAAACAGGCACCCCCGTCCTGGGCGAGCGCATTTATTACTCGGCCACCTCCAAAGCAGAATCCGATGATACCAAGCTTCTTTGAGATTCCTACAGCTACAAACTCATCCATCATCCATTTTTTAGAGGTTGAAATGTCTTTTGCAATCCTTTCCGGGGTTTGTTGTGCCAACCATTCTTCAAATAAAGTCTTTGGTCTGTCCTTTGGCCATGGATCCCCACGAAACAAGTCCGATACTAGTACACTAACAATATTTATTTCAAGAAAAACACCGGTAAAAATTATATAAAGGATCATTTTAAGAATCGTTAACAATGTTGACAAAGATATGGAAAGACAAGACAACATGGATATCCATGCATAGACCAGCAGCATTAGATACAGAATGCTCAAGTTTGTTTGGGTGCCAAAGGCATAAAACCGTAAATGAAGCCTTTTTAAAAATTTATTTGAAATATATTTTTCTTTTATGTTGAAATGAAAAACAAGTTTGTTTAGGTGCCACAGGCATAAAAAACTATAATGAAGCATTTTTAAAATTTTATTTGAAATATATTTTTCTTTTATGTTGAAATGCAAAATTACTAATTACATTCAAGTTTAAAACTTTCAATTCCCAAAACAAATTGAACAGTAGTATAATATTTATAAAAAAAAAAATTCGAGATTAAGATAGCTCTCCCTACTTTTTTAGTTGTTAGTGTGATCACAAATGAAAAATCTTATTTGCCTAGCACTGAGGCCACTTCTGACTAGATGCATGTATGCCCTATTTCCAGTGTATCAAACATCATCTAATACAAGTGTCTTTGGTAGTTGTAGTGTAGTACAAATGTATTTTCACACATGATGTCTAAAAATCAGGAAACATACTTGTAACCGTTGCAGGCAACACAATATGCAAAATCTCTAGTGGATGAATCCTCAAATCCTAAGATATCGGACAAGAGCAAGATGCCGGTTACATTGTTGTTCTTCACTACAGTGAAATGATAAGCAAGGATACTGTCATGTCCCTCCCCTATCGAAATCTCAACTCCATTGACTAGCTCACAAGCCTCGTCATTTATACCATCTTCAACTTCCACTGGGCTGCAAGATACTTTACAAGCCGTAGATTTTATAAAACATAACGAGGGCAAGCGAGGATTTGAAATTGCAGATTCTCTGGACAATAACTGAAGCCTTTATACTCAAAATTTCCAATTATGAATAACAACTTTTTAGCACTATAACATATAAAAGGCAGAAAGAAGACATTTGTTTTAAGTGAAATACTCTTATGTGCTCTACTTCAAGCATAAAATGCAAATCCAAAATATACATATTTGACCAGACCAATTATGAATAAGATATATAAATATTCCATTTTACAGCCAAAAAAAGACAATGACAAGTAAACAACATATGATTGGCACTCCTATCGTTTTCTTCTGTAAATTGTAGAACTAGTTTCCTCTACTTGTTTACAAGTGATCTAGGTATGGCTATAAGAAGAAAAAGTTCACTTGGGTTCGAATGATAACAAATTAAATTGATAAATATACCAAATTATCATAACACACAATTTACATGTTGAAGCATCATTTATTTTGCAAGCAACGTGCCACTGGGATGGGATGGGAAGTGTTGCAGTTACCATTTAAGAAAACCATTTTCGGGTCAACCTTGGTCATGGAAACTCTCTCTTTATACATCAATTTTTCTCACCATACCATATCATGCCAACCAAAATATACCCAAATTAAAACCATCAAAGGTCGTATACCAGAAACTGTATGAGACCATTCACCCCATATATGAGTATGATGAATAAGACAAGGCAAAGGATTTCAATGGTTAACTGAATGTAAACCATGGTTGCCTATTTTTACCTAATTAAGTGAAGGTTAAGGTCACAAATCATAATTTTTGTAAGTTTCAAAATCAAGAATAGACCATTTTACATTTCTAAAGATCAACAAAATAAAGCATCCATCCAACCAAAAACTCAAATATGGGAGCTCTTACTATTAAGATGGTGGTCTAACGAGAGAATTTGTTCCCCACAAATCCTTTTGCTTCGAATCCTTGATGTCCATTTTGCAAATGACGCTAATAACGATGCCACATGTAACGTAAGCTTCAAATTTCCAAATGTGTTGACATTGAAACTTCTATGGATCTTTTAGAACACCCAAATGTCATTCTATTTTCCTTGTACACGAATGTGCTTAAATTATCAAAATTACCACTTACAACTTTATTCACATACAGAAGCTACATTTCACACACACCAACCATGAACAAATTAGGTAGAGGGGGCGGGGGGGAGGTGCTATGGCAGAAGGGTCAATAAACATGACAACAATACCAGATACATCTACCTTGCTTACTAATGATTCTAATCTGGTTCATTCCTCAACCCACAACCACTTCCCATCCCCAACCCTTGCCCAAATCTTGACTCATACATAAATTTGAGTAAACAGCCACTGTTAGGTTTTATTTCTTGGCAATCCCGTTTGACAAAACTCCTTTGAGTTGTAATTTTATTCGCACTTTTTATTTCAGTGAGGCTATGAGTGTTTAGATGCGAATCCAACCCGAATTGTGCTTTTCAGAGAAGTTTGTGTTGATAAAGCTTTCAAGATTGCCACTTCGCTGATTATGACGGGGATCGAGCTGCCCGGTCAGCTCGCGGGGGTCCAGGGGGCAGCGCCCCTTGGCGGGTCCGGGGCAGCGCCCCCGAAGCAAAATGCAAAAATGCATTCAAAATTGCCTGTCCGCTCGAGCGGACATACCCGCGCTCGAGCGGAGAATCCCTTGTTCCAGCAGTTTTGGTCGCCTGCAAAAATACTGAGATGTGTGATTTTGCGCTCGAGCGGGCTTTCTGGCGCTCGAGCGGACCTCTGTGATATTTCGCGCATATTTTGCTGAAGCCCGCTCGAGCGGGCTGTTGGGCGCTCGAGCGGAGATCGCGGGACAGATTCTATAAATTCGCGTGTTGGGTCAGATTTTAGGATAACTTCTCCAGATCTTCTTTTTGGTTTCTAGGGTTTATATCTGGGGATACTTTGTGAGTTTTCTTTGATGTTTTATTGAGTATTCAACTCATGTTCTAAAGAGAGTACATCAAAGGTTGTGTTTTGTTCTACAAAAGAGAGTGTTGTTCTTCAGTTGTGTATTCTGAAGAATTCGAGCCTGAAGCTGTGGTGGAATCCAGAGTGGCTCATCAGAAAGACAATTCCGTGGTGAAGATGGGGTTGGAAGAGGCACATAGAGGTTGGTTCAATTAGGCGTGGATTCGCTAGGTAATTGAGAGTATACCTGTGTAATTCCTTTAAATCTTCTTAGTGGATTGTTCTTGTGGCTGTTGCCCGTGGTTTTTTGATCACAGTTGGAGGTGTCCAATTGTGGTTTTTTCCACGTTAAAATTGTTGTGTCTCTTTGTCTTGATTGTTTGATTGTTTGATTGGGATTGTTATATTCTGCTATAAATTGATACATAATCACAAATCAACATCTAGGGGATTTCTAGATTTTTCAATTGGTATCAGAGCAGGTCGTTCTATTTTTTTTTTAAAAAAAATATTTTCTTTTAGAACGAGATCTTGTTTGATTTGTGATAATGGATACAATTCGTGAAGGAAATTCTATGGTTCGACCACCCCTACTTGACGGATCCAATTATCCTTTTTGGAAAGCTCGGATGAGATCTTTTTTAAAATCTATTGATGAAAAAGTTTGGCAATCCGTCATGAATGGGTGGACTGAACCAACAATTACTGTTGATGGAGTTACAATCCCCAAACCAATTGATCAGTGGGACACAACTGATTACCAAAATAGTAGCTGGAATAGTAAAGCTATCAATTCTCTCTTTTGCGCTGTCACACCTGAAGAATTTAGTCGTATTTGTAATTGTGAAGTCGCAAAAGAGGCTTGGGATATCTTACAAACTATTTATGAGAGCACTCCTTCTGTTAAACGCTCAAAACTTCAAAGGCTCACATCTAGTTTCGAAAACCTTTCAATGAAAGATAGTGAGACCTTTGATGAATTTTATGCGAAGTTGAGTGACATTGTAAATTCCAGCTTCAATTTAGGTGAAAAAATTCCATAATCCAAAGTTGTGGGAAAAATTTTGAGATCCTTGCCCGATCGGTTCCAACCAAAAGTTACGGCTATTGAGGAGGCTCAAGATGTTGACAACCTCAAGCTGGATCAGTTGGTTGGAAATCTCCAAACTTATGAAGCACACAGGAATTTCAAACAGAAACAAAAAGATATTGCTTTTAGTAGTACTCATAAAGTTAGAGAGGATTCTGATGAGGATTGTGATATAGATTCCAAGATTATGGCTGCTTTTGTTAAACAATTTAAAAAATCTTTTTTGAAAAAGAATCCTAATCTTTTGGAATCTACTCATTCTCATAAATCTAAAGGCAAAGATAAACTCAAAATTAATTCTATAGCCAAGAAGGAGAAAGGAAAGATACAAGGAAACACTGAAAGACTCCAATGCTATGAATGCCAAGGATTTGGCCATTTTGCTCAAGAATGCCCCACTCGGTTGAAGAAGAAGAAAGCCCTTGCCATCACTTGGGATGATGAATCTGAATCTGATGAAGATGAAAGTGACAATGAAGGTCAAGGCGAAGAGGGTCATAAACAATTTCTTGCTTTCATGGCGGCTTCTGAAGCTGAAGGACAAACAGATTCTCCAAAGAGGTCAGTTGAGAATATCACTGATGATGAAGCCTCGGAGAGCGATCATGAAGAGCTTGAGCAAGCTTATGAAAAGTTGTATAAGGAGTCTCTTAAGTTATTCAAACTGAATGACAAACTCACAAAGAAACTCAAAGCATGTGAATGTGAGAATGTCAAACTTAAGGAGGAGATTTCCGAGGCCAGGATTAATGCCATTAAGGTAGCTGATGATCGACAAGTTCTTTGTGCAAAACTGTTGACTTGTGAGACAGAGAGGAATGAGTTGCTGCAAACCCATGCCATGTATGAAGACAAGATTGAATCTCTGGAGATGTCACAAGTTGCTTTGGAAGAACTAATGATCAAAAAGGAGGAAGAGCTCAAGTGTGCAATGGTTACCATTGGTCTTTGGAACAAAGGATCAAAGACTTTGGAGGATATCATTGGGTCTCAACAAATGAGTTGTGACAAGAGTGGCATTGGCTTTGGTGGTAAGAAAGAGCAAAAACAGAGTGCTTCAACATCTTATGATACAAGAACTCAAGGTAAGGGAGGACAAAAGATTCAACAAGAGGAAAGACTTCTCAAACTCCCTAGAGTTGGTAAGGTAAAAGAAAAGAAGGTACACCCTGTTTTTATTTGTCATCATTGTGGTATGCATGGTCATATTCGCCCTTATTGTTATAAGTTGCATGGGAAAGTGTCTCAAAAGGGTAGAAATTCGAATACTTTTTGGGTTAGGAGACAGCCTTACATGTCTAAGCGAAATACCAAGATTCATGAAGGTGTTCACAACACCACGACATTTACCAAGACCGCTAGACCTAATTTTGTTAAGATCAAAAAGATTTGGGTGAGAAAACTTGACTTGTGTTAATTTGTTTATTTGATTTAGCTTTTTGTGTATTGTTTTTTAATAAAAAAAAAATGTGTGCTTGTTCATTTTTTTTTTAAAAAAAAAAAAAAAAAAATCCCAAACAGATTTTCTTAGTATGGTTTTGCAAGCTTGAAATTTTTGAGTGGTCCTTGGTGCATATTGGATTTGATGAGAAAACCTATTACATGTTAATATGTGTGTGCTTTCTGTGGTCATTTTTCATTTTGGAGTGTGTGTTCTTTGATTAGTATGTCTCATTCTGTACACATTCTTGGATTAGCAAATTTTGGAGTCTTCCGCCTTAGTGATTATTTTTTATATGGACTTCTGACATTGTATCTTTTGCTTTTCTAGAGGAATTGACCTATACTAGCATATCTTGGGTGATGTTGAGTCTCTTAACCACCTACCATCCTTTTGCATCTCCATGGCTTTCCCCTTAATTCTTTGCAGTCTAGCCATGAGGAAAAGGCTACCTCAGAGTCACCAACCAGGTCATCCTTATTATATCCATGCTTCTCTGGTTCGGTTTCCATACTCTTGAGCGTGTCAGCCACCAATGATTGTGCAAAAGAAAAAGAAAAAGAAAAAGAAAAAGAAAAAGAAAAAGAAAAAGAAAAAGGAAAAGAAAAAGGAAAAATATGCACAAGCAAGGAAAGAAAAAAATGTGCAAAAGAAAGAAAGAAAAAAAAAGAAAAAGATTAATTGATTGAGGGGGAGCCTCCGCCTTTACTCACCAAATACCCCTTGATTCCTAGTGGTTTGACTTTCCTTTGTTGTGCTTAGATTCTCTTGTCGGAGGTCCAGCTTTCATATCACTACTAGGATTGAATCTAGTGTTTGTCGAACTCCAAGAGTCACACACACACTTTTATCATGGGATCTATGCTTTTCACATAATGCATCACTTTCTTTCATGAGGAATTTTCTACAGACTGTGCACATTGTGTTTACTAGTAATGGTGCTTCTTGGATAATCTTATGTGTTTTAAGGTACTAATCTAAAATTCCTTACTTGCTCCACCATATTATTTTTTATCGTTTTCTTCTTGTTCACTGTTTTCAGTGTTTGTGGTTGCTTTCAGTGAGGGGGAGTTTGGTTCATCTTGTTTTGGCTTGGTAAGGAAGTTTGGTTTCTCTTTGTAAGAGTTGTTTAGCATGAACACTTTGATATGTTTGGAAAGGGAGATTGGCTATATGTTTTGCATGTTGCTATGCACTATTTGCCCTTCTTGTATGTTTCTGATATTTCCATCGTCATATCATTGTTTGTGTGGTTTATGATCTTGCTTTGGTTGTTTGAGAGTTGTTGTTCATGAGTCTTAGTTTTCATCTATTCATGTTTTCCATCTCATGTTTCAAGATAATCGTGTCATATGTCTATTGCTTTTTCATATACTATTGTGGGACTAATTGTTGTTTTGGAGATTGTGGCACTAATAACTGTTTTACAGATCATGACCTTGAGAAAGAAGTTGGTTTTTGTTGGCTGTAATGGGTTGGGGTGTTTAGGATTTTATTTGTTAGGTGTGTTTTGTCACGGCATTGCCAAAGGGGGAGATTGTTAGGTTTTATTTCTTGGCAATCCCGTTTGACAAAACTCCTTTGAGTTGTAATTTTATTCGCACTTTTTATTTCAGTGAGGCTATGAGTGTTTAGATGCGAATCCAACCCGAATTGTGCTTTTCAGAGAAGTTTGTGTTGATAAAGCTTTCAAGATTGCCACTTCGCTGATTATGACGGGGATCGAGCTGCCCGGTCAGCTCGCGGGGGTCCAGGGGGCAGCGCCCCTTGGCGGGTCCGGGGCAGCGCCCCCGAAGCAAAATGCAAAAATGCATTCAAAATTGCCTGTCCGCTCGAGCGGACATACCCGCGCTCGAGCGGAGAATCCCTGGTTCCAGCAGTTTTGGTCGCCTGCAAAAATACTGAGATGTGTGATTTTGCGCTCGAGCGGGCTTTCTGGCGCTCGAGCGGACCTCTGTGATATTTCACGCATATTTTGCTGAAGCCCGCTTGAGCGGGCTGCTGGGCGCTCGAGCGGAGATCGCGGGACAGATTCTATAAATTCGCGTGTTGGGTCAGATTTTAGGATAACTTCTCCAGATCTTCTTTTTGGTTTCTAGGGTTTATATCTGGGGATACTTTGTGAGTTTTCTTTGATGTTTTATTGAGTATTCAACTCATGTTCTAAAGAGAGTACATCAAAGGTTGTGTTTTGTTCTACAAAAGAGAGTGTTGTTCTTCAGTTGTGTATTCTGAAGAATTCGAGCCTGAAGCTGTGGTGGAATCCAGAGTGGCTCATCAGAAAGACAATTCCGTGGTGAAGATGGGGTTGGAAGAGGCACATAGAGGTTGGTTCAATTAGGCGTGGATTCGCTAGGTAATTGAGAGTATACCTGTGTAATTCCTTTAAATCTTCTTAGTGGATTGTTCTTGTGGCTGTTGCTCGTGGTTTTTTGATCACAGTTGGAGGTGTCCAATTGTGGTTTTTTCCACGTTAAAATTGTTGTGTCTCTTTGTCTTGATTGTTTGATTGTTTGATTGGGATTGTTATATTCTGCTTTAAATTGATACATAATCGCAAATCAACATCTAGGGGATTTCTAGATTTTTCAGCCACTAAAACCCCCTCCACTCCTTTACTCAAACCTATACCAACTTGAGTTTCACTCAAATTTTGACTCAAATCAAGGGAGACTCATTTCCATTACTCAAATTTATATCCAATCAAAACTTGACACATAGGTGCATTTACCCAAATTTTCCAAATTCTCCTTTACTCTGACTCCTGGCATCCACTCAAAACTTAACACTAGGTAATTTTACTAAAATTTGATTTTATCAATTGGAGTGTTTCATATCAAATGAAGCCTTTTACTAAAACTTCTACTCAATTTATTTACGTTTATTTTTATCTTTATTGATTTTTTTTTGCTGATTATAGAGTGATTCTTTAAAAGAAAAAAAAAGTGTAATATCATTAATTAATTCAAGATTCACAACTGAATCAACCCAAACTATAAGAACTAGATCAGTACTATAATAAGCACGAATCTCAACAACCCATTAATATTTCTTCAAAAATTTGAACAATCAATAAAAAAAACAATTTTAATAATAATAAAAAAAAGTAATGGAAACAAACTTACAGAAAAGGGAAGCTGAGGAGAAGCAAAAGTTGAAAACAAGTGAGGGTGGTGATGGTTGAGCTGCCTTCTAAGTAAGATTGGAGCCGAAAACAAGGGTGATGATGCCAACCCCATAGCCATATCCCTCTACTCTTTTACTCTAAAAATGGTTGCAAAATTCAACTGCAGAATGGAAAAAACAAACAAGTGGAAGATGATGAATCATCATCATCATCCATTACAAATATGTAACGGATATTTATTGTGGTTCTTTTTCAAGGATTTAAATCAATCAAATTTGGGCCTCAAAATCATATTCCCCCAAATCACCCCCATTGTGTGGTTGGGGGCCCTAGTTGGTCATGGGTTAACCCGACCCGCCTACTGTTTGTCTTATTTTTATTTATTTAGAAACTCTCAATTTTAGTTTAAAAAAGTCAAAAAAATCACTAAAAAAAATCAACTACTCTCTTTATTTATTTATTTTTTGTATGTTTTTCTATAAAAAGTAAAAAAAAAAACACCAAAAAAGTAAATTTCGAAAACAAATCTTAATTTTTTCTAGTGTATAAATGTTATGGACCACAAAAAGATACCACTAAAAAAATTTACTTTATTTGTTATTTTGAAATAATATATTTGGACCACTAAAGAATAAAAAAATTATACAAATGCCTAGTTGTTCGAAATAAAAATGACATGTGAATTTTGTCATAAAATAGTATTTGTAAATATTTCATTTTGACTAGTATAATACTTGTCCCATCACCGGATCATTGCCCTACGATAATCATATAATAGTCATAATTTTGAAGAATTTCTTGAAAGGAAACTAAAACGTCGTGTTTAGTGGAAACATAATAATGCTCAGATATGGTGATGGCTCCAATTTTCATCACAAGACCCATTTGCAACCATGAATATAGGAAGCCATTAATTCCATAGAGTGCCTAAACTAACTTAAGAATATACATCATTCTATCCATCAAAGAGAAATTATATTGACCCAACTACATGGAATTACAGAGACAACTAATAATCTCTGCTTTCTAAAGAACTCAATTGAAGGAAAACAATCAGTTAACAATGTATCTTCCCAATTGCTTAGGTTTTCTTCATCAATTACACAAGTCAAGAAACGATGGATCTTGATACCTGCTTCTGTGGGAAAAAAAGTAGCATTTAAAACAAAAATTTCCCAAATACAAAGGTTCTTGGCCAACATTCACCAAGTGACAGTAGGTTTCCATCTCTTCTCAATAAACAACAAGGCTACTTGCTCTCAATTTCAGATGTGGAAACTCGCTACTGAGGAAGAAAATTGAATATTGTGACTTGTGAGTAACATAGTAAGAGGAAAATGGATTTCCTTGCAATTAAACAAGTATTTTCTCTTCTAAAGATGAACCATGAAAGTACTGTCAAGCATTAAATATGATTGTAGAAGATCAGACATCAGTCAATTGAAAAAATGATCTTCTCACCAATCTATACAGGAGAAAATAAATAGAAAGAAGTAACAACAAAAATGGCAACGAAACCTATGGCCTGTCTAGCTATGGATTTGCTATCCTCACAATATGCATAAAATTCAGCTAAAAAAGGGTGACCCAATGCACAAGTTTCCCACTATAGCGAGGTCTAGGGTGGGCAAGAAAAACACATCCTTACCCTCATTTCTAGAGAGGAGGTTTCCGTAACTTGAACTTGCGCCCCCAAGGACACTAATGACAAAGCTTATAGTTAAGCATCTGATAGTTAAGCATGGGTAAATACAAAATAAGGTCATTGAAAGATATAACAAAGTAATTTCCTCCTACACTAACGGTAGTGATAATGGACAGTCATATAAGTCAAATATGAGAACCATATGGGTAACTTTTTCCCATAGAACTGGAAATACTTTACATAGCATTATTATGCTTGGACTTTGAGTAGTCTGACATATTACCATGATTCAGAGGCATTATTGACATAATATACAGAAGAATGAGATAAAATATGAGATGAAAAGTTCACAGACATGCAGATGAGATCAAAAATATCATCCTACTGAATTCCCATAAATGAAAGAGGCAAAGAAAATACCAAAGTTAAAGCAATTATGCCATCTAAAGGCACCACGAAAGTTGTCCAAATAAGCCTAATGTCGCCTGTCCACAAGAGGATAATAAAATCATGAGTAGAAATACTGATATAGCGTATAATAGAGGATTGATATATCTCACAAGAATCAAAGCAACTAGTCATGAACATAATATAACTCACCCAAAACTGGACCACCGATACCCCTCATAGACATAGTTACATATAAGAACATATATGTTGAAAACCCAGAGTATAAATGGAAAATACTTTCTGTGTCCAAATAACTGCAGAAACAAAAATCTGATAAAATATGACAACAGTTAGAAGCATTACTTGATGGTGCTGATATTGATGCTACCAAATTCAATCCAAAGAATACATTATAATTTTAAATTTTAAAATGAAATAAAAGGAGTACTATATAATTTTAACATCTCCACAAATTCAATAATTGTGCAACCTGTCACTGTACCTTAATGTGCAATAGAAAATTCTGAATTTAGCAAAGCTTGAAAATAAAATTTAACATATCCAAAAAAGCAATTATACCAATTATTATTTGTTTATGAGTAATGCTACAATGACAATTTATTTTTACCATCATATCTTACCATATGATGTGTCAGTCTAACTATCAACATTGCATTGGAGATATACGCAAGTCGTGGGTCCCATTAAACCAGTATTGTGTTGACAAGATGGTAAGAATAATATGGTATAGAAATGTGGGAAGTGTAGCAATATTGTTTGTTATAATATTTACACTAACAGTTTATCATTCTGTTTGTATCTCTTTTGAAAGACCGCATAAGAATTTTCTATATTTCACTACCATTTCCATACATTCAAAACTTTTTCAACGTTAATAGTTCCATAAATCTTACCATGCCAGTTTGCGGCCTGATTTTACTACTTACTCATTTTTGGTCTATGTAAATCAGAGATAGTCTCCGTAAATCATATGGTGTGCTAACGATTGGTAACAATAAGCCCATGTGGCATTCAACATGAAGTTTTGAACTACAATTTGAAGTCCTTCTAGGAAAACCAAGCTTTAAGTAGTATCTTAACATTACAATGAGTTCATATCATTTAGATTTAGAATTGTCTTCCTATTTGAATTTTTTTGTATAAAATTCATGAAAATAGGAGCTGGGACGCAATTTTAGAAGTTAGGTGCCTTATACATTTGATAGCTCCTCCCTTCTGTAGCAATAAGGCATATAGGTTTAGGGTTAGGAAATAAGTCTATATAAAGGCTTAAACAAAAAAATGTTAAAAGGGATGATGACATTGGAGTTCATTAAACTGTCAAAGATTCTTTTATCTCCATCATCTCCCTTTTCTATCTCACATCAAGATGCATGGAAGTCACTTTTGCACCCTTCTTGGAACTCTTTTTGGCCTTACTCAATTTCCTCTTTCTCCCTCTTAATTCTGTCTCCTTCTCTTTCAGTTCTCTTAAAGTTTACAACCCCAGACGAGGTTTAATTCATGTAGCTAAATAAAAGTTTCAATTGACAAATCATTTCTTGTCAATTCCAACTTCCAAGTAAACCAACTTTACAAAATGTAATAAATTCTGTACACATTACAAGCAAATTCAAACATCAATTATTAGTAATGACATGTGAATATCTTGTACATAGTCTAAAAATGATCAATTAAAGAGATCCTTAATTTTTACCCAAAAAGAAAAGAAAAAAAAATGTTTCAACCACCAACACTGGCAGAGGAGAGAAGAGGAGAAACTAATTTGAATTCGCAGAAGGAGCTGACTTTTGAGAAACTAATCATATCACGGTTTAGTCAAAACAAATACCCAAAAATATACAGAGATAATCAAGAGAAGGAACAAAAAAAACTGCAGAATTGAACAATTCCAATAGATTAAATGATGAAATCAAAAGTTCATGTACTCATAAATACCAAAGAAATCAATCAATTTGAAAGGTAAGAATCGACTTATATATATATATCTCAACAGGAAAAAAGAAAAAATTCGGAAAAACATACCTGAAGCAGTCTCCGTGGTTTACCTTGAAGTTGTGAAACCCTAGAGAAAGAGAGATGAATAATTTAGACAGTAACAGAGGGAAGAGAAACCTGAGAGAGAAACACGAATAGAGACAGAGAGAGACGTAGGGGGAGAGAGAGAGACAGGATTGTAGGGATGAGTTTTTGTTATGGATAACAGAGAACTATAAAATATATGTGGGCCGTGACCGAAGTGGGAAGTCGCTGCTACTGCTGCTACAAGCAGTCCGTGAGGGTAACGCGAAAGCGAGAGAGAGAGAGATTGTTAGGGTCTGTGTGAGCGAGTATGAGAGGAAAGAAGAAGAGAGGAGAGGAGGGTTACCTGGAACTCTTCCCACACAGGAGGTGTTGGGGATGTGAGAGAGAGAGACGATTGGGAGCGAGAGAGAGTAATAGTGACGACTGGGAGAAGATTGATGGTTTTTTTTTTTCCTTTTTTTTTTTCTTTTTTGATCTAAGAACAAAAAGGATAGGGAAGAGGGTGTAGGGAAGAGTGGGAAAAGAGGGAAGGCAAAAATAAAACATTTTGCGACGGAGGAATAAAAGGAGTCGCAAAAAAATTAAAACAATTGCAAACAGAAAAAGAAAAAAAACGCGTAACAAATTGTTGTATATAATACTATTTTTTGCAACGGTCTTAGATTTTCCGTCGCAAAAAAATTAAATTGACGACGGCTTTGTTTGTCGTGGCAAAAACATGATTTTTGCGACGATTTTCACACCATCGCAAAAGGTTCCATGTCCAATACTCCCTTTTCTAGTAGTGTATGTCCCAACCGGTCGTACTTGTCACGAGCAAGTTGCCGGTGACATCCCTAGAGTGGTTTACGCACTGTTTCGTATTTTTGCCCCCTCTTAACGCCTTTTTTCAACTACGTTTAAAGCGTTTTGAACTTTAATCCCCAACCTATGTGTAACGCCCTCAAAATAATAACATTAAACCCAACAAATAAGACATGCATTGATATTTAAAAGTTCCACATTCTTTCATTTCTCAGAGTTTCATTACAAAAAAAAAAAAATATTACATGTTAACAATAAAAGCAAATGCCCTACAGGCTTACAGCTTTCCAAGTTAACACTTGGTTACAACAAAAGAGTACTAACTCATACACATTAAGCCCTTGGCTTGCATTTACATGTAATACATCAAAAGTAAAACGACAACATGATGTCCGCCTCAAGCCTCCTAAGCTATGTCCTTGGAGGTGGCATGCTTCCTGCACCTGAAAATGATATTCCCATATAGGGTGAGCCACAGCCCAGTAGAAATACACTAAACCAACCATGAACAATGACTAAAATATTAGCAATTGATAGATGGCCAACAGTGATACATTCACATAAATTACATATTTATGTCATACGACTAATGAGTCCAAGTTACTTTTCATTTTCCCCTTTTCAACGGATAGGCATATAAGCACTAGCCACATTTTCAACAGATATGTATAACAACAATATCCACATTCACAGATAAGCAAATAAGCTATATCCACATTCTACAACAGATATGTATATCAACAATATCCACAGATAAGCATATAAGCTATATCCACACTTCTCTAGACAAGCATATGAGCTGTATCTACGGAGTTCATCCCCTATCTCCTCCCAACACTATCCGGTTTAGAGGTACATCCCCTATCTTCCCCTAAACCGCGGAGTACATCCCCCATCTCCTCCTCTACACATAACGTATACAAACACAATGGTTCTATATACAATCACTCAATACATACAGTTAATGTATTATATCAAACGTCAAATTCCATGACACATTCCATTGATTAGTTTCCGTTTGCCTAATCATCATGCATTGTCTACAACAATCACGACTATCCTCCACCGATAGCCCAAAGCAGATATTTCTAAACAGAAAATAAATGCACAAATGGATAATTATCAACATTTCAATTCGGTGAGTGATGAATAATTCAACTACACCTTTTAACCCCATACATTTCCAATTTCAACATTTCCACTTCATAACTTCTTTCTCACGATTAATTAACCCAATTAATCAAACAATGTAATTAGGTTATTTACCATAATTAACATTTCAACCCTTAAGGTCCCGTTTTCATCAATGATTCAACATTTATTCCATTTCTCTATACCAAACATGCATTTAGGTTTATTACAAATAAAACCCCAACTTTTGTAAAATTACACAAAAGTCCCAAACTTTCACAAAATTACCAAACCAACCCCAACATCTCAAAATACTAAAATTTAAAGACAAAATCCATAGAGAGGAGTAGGATATCCCTACCTCAAATTCGGAGTCCCAAAGGAGAAGACGACAAAACCCAACGTGCTTCAAAACCCGAGATTTTCAGATTAAAAAGTAGCCATCGACGATCAACAACTTTTTTGTAAAGGCCAAAGGTGAGCAAATCACTCCTACTAGATCAAAACCTAGAGAGAAGGTAGAGTTCTAGAGTGAGAGGCTCAACAATGGTGATTTTGGAAAAGTAAGAGAGAGAAGAGAAAGTAAAAAGTGATTTGAAAAGTCACAATTTCGGGACTTAAACCCAGTCGCCCGCTCGAGCGTAAAACACCCCGCTCGAGCGTCACTCACAGACTCCCGCTCGAGCGTCCAAACTTCCGCTCGAGCGCCGGATGCACTCTCCCAGCATTTATACAGAACCAGTCCTCCGCTCGAGCTTCCAACTCTACGCTCGAGCGGCACTCAGACAACCCCGCTCGAGCGGCCAGTCCCACGCTCGAGCGTACAACACTGCACAAGAAATACTGGATGGGTGTATTCCCCGCTCGAGCGCCAACACCTCCGCTCGAGCGTACAGGCCAAAATCTGGGCAACTAGTTTTGGTTTCTAAACTCAACCAACCTGTAACAAAACCCGCCCAACACATCCTATAACTCAATTAAGTAGTAAAAAGGATGTAAACAAGATAATAAACAACTACCAACATCCACAGACACATGTCCGGATCACTGTACAACAAGGGTAAACCCGGGATCGCTATAACCTCCCCCCCTTAAAGAATTTCGTCCCCGAAATTAAGCACAAGTTTTCAAAAACAGGTTTTCCTCCATTTTAAACAATGTTACACTTTAACATTCAACAATTCGACCCATTACCGGTCAGCCCCTCCATTTAACAAGAGGCATTTCACAATATGTAAACAACATATGTACTTCCAACATGCATTAACATTACGCATTATCTTTCCAATTTCAACAATACATTCAACACATACAATGTTACATTCAACTTCCATATGAGGCAAGTTCCAAAACATACTTCCAATAAACCAAAACATTTTCAATGTTTCACAACTTAAGACATATATAAAAGCTCTTAAGTTCAACAATAGTTCAAAATCTAAATACAAGATTACATATCAACAAACAAGTCCGGATATTTCTCGCGGACTTCCAACTCACGTTCCCAAGTGGCCTCCTCCACTCCGTGATGTTTCCACAAGACTTTCACCAAAGGAATGGTCTTGCTACGCAGGACCTGATCCCGCCTATCCAAGACCCGAACCGGTCTCTCCTCATACGAGGCATCGTCATCTACCTCTAAATCGGTCCAATCCAACACATGTGATCGATCTGGCTCATACTTCCGAAGCATACTCACATGAAACACGTCATGTACTCCGGACAACTGCGGCGGTAAGGCTAACCGATAAGCACCCTCACCAATCCTCTCAAGGATCTCAAAAGGACCAATAAACCGAGGGGATAACTTCCCACTCTTCCCAAATCTCATCAGGCCTCGTCTAGGTGATATCTTCAGAAAGGCATGATCACCTACCTCAAACGCCAAAGGCCTCCTCCTACGGTCAGCATAAGATTTCTGCCGACTCTGGGCTGTAACAAGCCTCCTACGGATAAGCTCAACTTTCTCCGTCGTCTCCCTAACCAACTCCGGACCCAACAAAGGTGCATCACCCACCTCGGCCCAACAAACTGGAGACCTACACGGTCGGCCATACAAGGCCTCAAACGGTGCCATACCGATGCTAGACTGAAAACTGTTGTTGTAGACAAACTCTACCAAGGGTAAGTGCCTCTCCCACGTCCCACTGAAGTCCAGGACACAACCCCGAAGCATATCCTTGAGGATCTGAATAGTACGCTCGGACTGCCCGTCAGTCTGAGGATGATAAGCCGTACTAAAGGTCAACTTAGTGCCCAAGGCACTCTGCAAACTCTGCCACAACCTAGCAGTAAAACGAGGATCTCTATCTGAGATGATCGTCACTGGGACCCCGTGCAATCTCACTACATCCCCAATGTACAAATCGGCAAGATGATCCACCGAATCTCTCACGGGCATAGGAATAAAGTGCGCCGACTTAGTCAACCGGTCTACAACCACCCAAATAGCATCACTACCCCGCTGAGTCCTCGGAAGACCTACAACGAAGTCCATAGTGACATGCTCCCACTTCCACTCGGCAATAGGCAAGGGTTGCAACAAACCCGCTGGCCTCTGATGCTCGGCCTTCACTTGCTGGCAAGTAAGGCACTTTGATACGAAAACAGCCACATCTCTCTTCATACCCCGCCACCAAAACTGGCGACCCAAATCCTGATACATCTTAGTACCCCCCGGATGCACCGCAAGGCGCGAATGATGAAACTCTCAGAGTACTTCCTCACGGCAAGACTCCGGTACAAACAAACGGTCTCGGTATCTCACACTCAGGTCGGGATACACCGTCAAACCCTTCTCAACTTTCCCACTGGAAATCTTCTCTCGGAGGGATTCTATCTCAAGGTCACCTCTCTGTGCCTCTAATACTCTAATCACAAGTGTAGGCTGCGCAACAACAGAAAACAAGGCCGCAGCCTCAACAGATTCGCCCAGTAGCAAATCAAACTCACCAAGTGCACCCAACATCTCCCATTCCCGGATGGCTATACTAGCTACATCACTAATGGTTTTCCTACTAAGGGCATCGGCCACAACATTGGCCTTTCCCGGATGATAGTGCAACTCAAAATCATAATCCTCGATGAACTCCATCCACCTCCTCTGCCTCAAATTCAAGTCTTTCTGTGTAAACAGATACTTCAAACTCTTGTGGTCCGAGAACACCTCGAACTTCTCACCATAAAGGTAGTGCCTCCAGATTTTCAAGGCAAAAATCACTGCCGCTAACTCTAGATCGTGTGTGGGGTAATTCTTCTCGTGTATTTTCAACTGACGTGAGCCATAAGCTACCACTTTCCCTTCTTGCATCAACACACAACCCAAACCCTCTCGTGAGGCATCACAATAAACCGCATAGCCCAACCCTCTCTCCGGAATAATCAACACCGGAGCGGTGGTCAATCTAACTTTCAGCTCTTGGAACGACTTTTTACAAGTCTCACTCCACACAAACTTGACTCCCTTCCGAGTCAGTCTAGTCAACGGTGACGCTAGCCTGGAGAAATCTTTCACAAACCGACGGTAATACCCAGCTAATCCCAGAAAACTACGGATCTCAAACACACTCTTAGGCTGTGCCCAATCTTGCACTGCCTCAACTTTGGATGTATCAACAAACACCCCTTCCCCGGATACCACGTGGCCTAAGAATTTGACTTCCCTCAGCCAGAACTCACACTTCCCAAACTTGGCATACAGCCTATGGGCTCTAAGTAACTTAAGCACCACTCTCAAGTGTGCCTCGTGCTCCTCCTCAGAAGGCGAATAGATAAGGATGTCGTCCACGAAGACGACCACAAATCGGTCTAAGAACTCCCGGAAAATCCGGTTCATCAAGTCCATAAAGATTGCCGGTGCATTGGTAAGCCCAAATGGCATCACCAGAAACTCATAATGGCCATACCGCGTACGGAATGCCGTCTTAGGAATATCCTCTTCCCTAACCCTCAACTGGTGGTAACCCGATCTCAAGTCTATCTTAGAGAAACAACGGGAACCCTTCAACTGGTCAAACAAATCATCTATACGGGGCATAGGGTACTTATTCTTAACCGTAGCCCGATTCAACTTCCGGTAGTCAATACACAATCTCAAGGCACCATCTTTCTTTTTAACAAAGAGGGCCGGTGCTCCCCACGGCGAAACACTAGGGCGAACAAAACCCTTATCTAACAATTCCTGGAGCTGAACTTTCAACTCCACCAACTCTGCTGGAGCAAAACGATAGGGTGCCATAGAAATCGGCGCCGTGCCGGGCACTAAATCAATAGAGAACTCTATCTCTCGGTGAGGTGGCAAACTAACAAGATCTTCGGGAAAGACATCCGAATACTCACAAACCACCCTCGGCAACACAATCTGAGTCTCAACACACTCACTACTCTCAAAGCTAGCAAGTAAACCACTAAGCTCACTTCGCCCTCGCGAATCATACCCTGGTGGCACAACACTACCAACCCGGTCTCCCAAGAAATGGAACCACTCCCCGCTCAAGGTACATAACGTGACCCTCTGGCGGTAGCAATCAATAACAGCCCGGTATGATGATAATCAGTCCATACCCAAAATAACATCAAAACCCTTCATAGGCATGACAACAAACGGAAAAGGAAGCCTATAGTCGGCGACCTCTATATCACATCCTCTAACACCCTGTTTCAGAATCAACTCACCCCCCAAAGGCGATACCACACAAATAGGAGATGCTAACTGTGCTAACTCTAATTCCAAAACAGATGCAAATGAAACAGATACAAAAGAATGAGATGCACCCGTATCTATCAACACATTAGCAACCGAGTTACAAAACAGAAAAGTACCTCTCACTACTGATGGAGCTGGTACTAAATCCTGCGCGGTAACAGCATACACGCGCCCCGTAGGCCCCTGGTCTACCTGCTCACCTCTCGGAGCAAAAGACTGCTGCACTGACTGGGATAACGAAGCTCCCGGATTGGCCCTCGAGGCCTGCACAGACTGAGCTGGCTGAAAACCCTGCGTCTGCCTAGAACCAGACGCTCCCGAAGTGGCACTCAACTGTGGGCAAAACCTCTTCAGGTGCCCAGGCTGTCCACACTGATAACAAGTCAAGGGCTGCCCCCTGCCTAAACTCTGACTCTGCGGTCTAGCTGAAGAAGAAGCAGCTCTCTGACCCCCACCCTTCAGCGGGCAAACAGAAACCTTGTGACCCAGCTGGCCACACTTGTAACAGGCGAAATCCCCCTGACCACCTCTCCCGGAGCCTGCACTTGGCACTGGGAAGGTCGATCTAGTAACACCACCCTGCGACTGCTGAGGGTTAGAACCCCTCTGCCTCCTGCCATCACCCTGACCATCTTGGCTCCTCTTGGAGCCTCTCTGCCCCTCATCCTCCTCCTGCATCATAATTTCCATATGAGTTGCAGCGTCCACTAGGTGTCTATACTCTCGGATGTAAGACCCACCAACTCTCAGCTTGAGGCCCCGCCTCAACTTCCGCTCAAACTCATAACAACGGCGTTCCTCGGACGCCACCAGTTCAGGTGCAAACCTGGACAAACTAGTAAAAGTAGCCTCAAACTCGGCCACTGACAAGCCCTGCTGATTAAGCCGGCTAAACTGATCCCTCAGCTTCTCCCTAGCTGCTGCAGACAAAAACCTCTCCTGAAAAGCATTTATAAACGCCTCCCAAGTACCACCAACACGAGCCTTCTCGTACTTCCACCATTGACCCCCCTTCAGTTGGAAGGATGCCAAGGTCACTTTCAGTGCTCCGTCCTCGATGCCAAGCATCTCGAACGTCTTACTCATTTGCTCTAGCCACTCATCGGCCTTCAGTGGCTCCTTCGGATCCCCGACAAACTCATCCGGATTTGACTGGAAAAACTCCCTCTTCAAGAAAGAAGGCCCTGCCTCAGCTGCCTGATTCCCAGCTCTAAGAATACCCAAAGCTCCTGCTATCTCTCTGGCCAAGGCACCCATAGCCTGCTGACCCACTGGCTCGGCCACATTGGCCTGGCCAACCCCCTCCTGCACTGCCGGAATCTCACCCTGTAACGGTACTCCCTGCCTCGCAGGTCTACCACGCCTAGCACCTCTTCCTCGTCCTGACATCCTAATAAAGGTAACACAGAACATTAGCACATTCATAAATGTGCCGAAACTAAACACTCACGTCCTAATGCATGGACAACTGTAATTCATTCCACGTAAGCACATAAACACATAAGCACTTACGAATTTCATTTCCGGATAATGATAGTCCCGAGGCGTTACTAGAGTTCCGGTTAGAAATAGCATTGATCAAGTGCTTTTCCAAAAAGACTCCCAGAAACCCAAGGATCCAATCAACATCCTAGAAATTAAATCCCATACCCACATAGTCACATAAGCATGTTATCAGTTAAGCATACAGCATATGATACTACATCTAAGTCTCTATCAAGCGAGACAAACCCATTGTGATTCTAATCACTTCCCACGTACCCAAAGTATTCGAACCCGGTACGCTCTGATACCAAGTTGTAACGCCCTCAAAATAATAACATTAAACCCAACAAATAAGACATGCATTGATATTCAAAAGTTCCACATTCTTTCATTTCTCAGAGTTTCATTACAAAAAAAAAAAAAATATTACATGTTAACAATAAAAGCAAATGCCCTACAGGCTTACAGCTTTCCAAGTTAACACTTGGTTACAACAAAAGAGTACTAACTCATACACATTAAGCCCTTGGCTTGCATTTACATGTAATACATCAAAAGTAAAACGACAACATGATGTCCGCCTCAAGCCTCCCAAGCTATGTCCTTGGAGGTGGCATGCTTCCTGCACCTGAAAATGATATTCCCATATAGGGTGAGCCACAGCCCAGTAGAAATACACTAAACCAACCATGAACAATGACTAAAATATTAGCAATTGATAGATGGCCAACACTGATACATTCACATAAATTACATATTTATGTCATACGACTAATGAGTCCAAGTTACTTTTCATTTTCCCATTTTCAACGGATAGGCATATAAGCACTAGCCACATTTTCAACAGATATGTATAACAACAATATCCACATTCACAGATAAGCAAATAAGCTATATCCACATTCTACAACAGATATGTATATCAACAATATCCACAGATAAGCATATAAGCTATATCCACACTTCTCTAGACAAGCATATGAGCTGTATCTACGGAGTTCATCCCCTATCTCCTCCCAACACTATCCGGTTTAGAGGTACATCCCCTATCTTCCCCTAAACCGCGGAGTACATCCCCCATCTCCTCCTCTACACATAACGTATACAAACACAATGGTTCTATATACAATCACTCAATACATACAGTTAATGTATTATATCAAACGTCAAATTCCATGACACATTCCATTGATTAGTTTCCGTTTGCCTAATCATCATGCATTGTCTACAACAATCACGACTATCCTCCACCGATAGCCCAAAGCAGATATTTCTAAACAGAAAATAAATGCACAAATGGATAATTATCAACATTTCAATTCGGTGAGTGATGAATAATTCAACTACACCTTTTAACCCCATACATTTCCAATTTCAACATTTCCACTTCATAACTTCTTTCTCACGATTAATTAACCCAATTAATCAAACAATGTAATTAGGTTATTTACCATAATTAACATTTCAACCCTTAAGGTCCCGTTTTCATCAATGATTCAACATTTATTCCATTTCTCTATGCCAAACATGCATTTAGGTTTATTACAAATAAAACCCCAACTTTTGTAAAATTACACAAAAGTCCCAAACTTTCACAAAATTACCAAACCAACCCCAACATCTCAAAATACTAAAATTTAAAGACAAAATCCATAGAGAGGAGTAGGATATCCCTACCTCAAATTCGGAGTCCCAAAGGAGAAGACGACAAAACCCAACGTGCTTCAAAACCCGAGATTTTCAGATTAAAAAGTAGCCCTCGACGATCAACAACTTTTTTGTAAAGGCCAAAGGTGAGCAAATCACTCCTACTAGATCAAAACCTAGAGAGAAGGTAGAGTTCTAGAGTGAGAGGCTCAACAATGGTGATTTTGGAAAAGTAAGAGAGAGAAGAGAAAGTAAAAAGTGATTTGAAAAGTCACAATTTCGGGACTTAAACCCAGTCGCCCGCTCGAGCGTAAAACACCCTGCTCGAGCGTCACTCACAGACTCCCGCTCGAGCGTCCAAACTTCCGCTCGAGCGCCGGATGCACTCTCCCAGCATTTATACAGAACCAGGCCTCCGCTCGAGCTTCCAACTCTACGCTCGAGCGGCACTCAGACAACCCCGCTCGAGCGGCCAGTCCCACGCTCGAGCGTACAACACTGCACAAGAAATACTGGATGGGTGTATTCCCCGCTCAAGCGCCAACACCTCCGCTCGAGCGTACAGGCCAAAATCTGGGCAACTAGTTTTGGTTTCTAAACTCAACCAACCTGTAACAAAACCCGCCCAACACATCCTATAACTCAATTAAGTAGTAAAAAGGATGTAAACAAGATAATAAACAACTACCAACATCCACGGACACATGTCCGGATCACTGTACAACAAGGGTAAACCCGGGATCGCTATACTATGTGTCCTAATTACATGTTGTCTATCCCCACAGGTCGTATTTATCACAAGCAAGCTTCCTGTGACATCCCCAGAGTGGTTCGCACGCTGTTTCGCCTTTTTGCCCATCGGACGCCCTTTTTCGACAAAGTTTACGGCGTTTTGTACTCTAACTTCCAACCTACGTATCCTAATTACATGTATTTTGTTCCCACAGGTTGTATTTGTCACGATCAATCTTCTCATGACATCCCCAGAGTGGTTTAGGGGCTGTTTCACATTTTCACCCCAGAACGCCCTTTTTGACAAAGTTTAAGGAGTATTTTACTAACTTCCAACCCTACATGTCCTAATTACATGTCGTCTGTCTCCACAGGCGTATTTTATTGTATAAGCCAACCTTAACGAAGTAAAAATATGAAATTGTATTACAAAAAATGGATGATTATTATTGAAATTATATTTGTCGTCCATTATTTTTAAAACAAATATGATTCGAACATATAGCTACCGATGTCCAATCATCTTGATTTTTGCATGAATATTCTACTTAACAAGTCTAAAGTATTGTCTGTAAATAATGAAAAGAAATTTAAATAAGCATAAAATATCACCATTGTTAACAAAAATAGACAAAATGAACATATTCAAAAGAGAAAACAAAAAAAGAATATACTTCTAGAGAACCTTATAAATTCCAGCAACATTGTTAACAAAAATAGACAAAATAGAACATATTCAAAAGAGAAAACAAAAAAAGAATATACTTCTAGAGAACCTTATAAATTCAAGCAATTATAGGGGGAACAACATGTACTGCGTTAGGTGAAGCATTTTATAGAATACAAAGTATACATATTACATATAGACATGCACATAACCCCAAAAAAAAATTGATTATACCCATATAAACAAAATATGCTGAATCAAATTCTCAAATAGTGGATTTAGAGAGGAAATGAAAGAGAAAAGGAGCCAAACCACAAACCATTATATTTTCTTTGAGAGAAGTGTGTACAAAGTGTCTACGTGTAGAGGTCGTAAGACAAAGCTCTGAGTTGCGAACGCAGTGAACACTACAATTAAGAACGAGAACAAAAATAGAAAACCCACTATGAAATTTGGGACCTTACGTAGCATAATTGAGAAGAAAAAAAAAATTGAAACTCATTATCAAGTAACCATGAAGATTATAAATTAATCGAGAAAATGTAGGCACTCTATAAAGAAACCATTAAGACTCAACAAAGAAAACATATTGTAACTCAATAAAGAAACCATTGACACTCTAAAGAGACAACTCATTTAGGTGCATTAAAACTAGCCACCGAATTCAATGACCCTCAAAACCCTATAATATTTTTCACAAACCCCAATTAGTATATCAAAACCACAAAAATAAAATAAAAAATATAAATAATTAATTTAGCAATTGATTGTTGGTTCATAAAAAGCCAGAGAATTTAGTAAAAGGACTTGATCATAAACAATGAAAAATAATCAAGAATTAAATGCACACCTAGTAATATCTATCATGTACAAATTAATATGTGCCTTCTCAACAAACTTGGAGAAAGTGAGTATAATATGTGAGAGAGAAAAGGTTCCATGTACGAGATCAATAACCCATTCCAACTATTTCTAGCCTTAAAAAAAAATATTGGATCAAATTCATCAAGATGAAGAATAATTAAAAAGTAATACGAATGACAGTTGAAAGAAAAAAGAAGTTATTTAAAAAAAAAAATTATGCAAGGTTCCATGAGAATCAACAAAATTGCATTTTTGTAACATCTGTGACAAGAAACTTCATGTCTTTTACCGAAGAAAAAAACTACTTGAGCAAAGGGCATAATTCATACAAATATAGATCACACTAAAACTATTAAGCATAACAAACATTTTGTTCCTGGAGATGATTTCATTTTTATTGAGTTCTTGATATATTTATTTGCCGACCCCATTTGATGAGATTTAAGGCTTGGTTTGGTTTGGTTTGGTCTGGATATATTTATTTCATTTTCTAGACTTGTTCAGTAAATCAATTTTCTATTCAAGAATGAGCTACTAACTAGCCTCCATGGGTAGACTGCATATAAAAAAGAAGTTATTTGCAAAAAAGTATGAAAAATTATGAGAATCAACAAAGTTGCATATAGAAACTTGGCTCAACAAGACCTGAATCCCATATATTAAACTCATATATACCTGCCACATTGCAAGACAAATTGTCAATTTAATTCTTTAACATATCCAATCAACTAAGAGTTACAATCCACAATGATAGTTATACCTGCCACACTACAAGAGAAATTGTCAATTTAATTCTTCAGCATGTCCAATCAACTAAGAGTTACAATCCACAATGAGAATTACTTTAGTGAGGATCAAAACCCAAGCAAGGGCCCCTGATATTTGATAATATTTCCAAGTTGATATGAACAGTATAGAAAAATCTAGCTGAAATCCAAAAATTATAGAAGCCAAAAGCTCACTAATTCAACAAGGACAATAAATTGGTAGACCGTGGAATTAAGATACACGGGCAACAGATTAAAAGATCTCAATTCAAGTAATGTTGAACAACACAATAATCTTACTTTTTCTACACATGGAATGTATCATTCACTTTCCACACATTCCATTTGTTAAATTCAACAATGGTCATGAACTAAACTAAATTTTAACCAAATCACCATAACATGCAAAACCTATAAATATTAAAATCATATATTTTTCAAAAAATACATTAAACCCATTATCACCAAATAGAGAAGATTATAGCCAATTAAACCTATTAAGGAAGAATTGACAATGTCCTTCCAAACACAAACAATTACCCATCCCTTTCCTACATTTATTTTTCTTTATTCATTTCGTCATTCTTTTTCCTTTTTTCTTCTTGTGTTCATCAATATCAATTCCCCCTTTCTTCCCTTTGTGCTTGTACAAATAGAGTTGGGTTAACAAACCAACTATGCAATGTAAGTGTGCATGTGTGTGTTTTCAATTATTAAAGCACACCACATATTCTATAATTAACTTGGAAAATGAAACTATGACTACAAGGAGCAGGAATAGAATTGATTTAGAAGTGTGAAAGAGATGGAGAAATTGATCGATCATGAAAAAAACATAAAGTCAGTGCATGCCAAAAATCGATTAAGAGAGATTTTTAGGGCTTCTCAGAAATCGATTTGAGAGAGAGAGGGGGGTTATTGTTACAGATGGAGGGATTTTGAGTTTTGGAAGTGGTAGGGGCGTGGGAGTTAGGATGAAGCTTTGGTAGAGGGAAATCATTGAAGTGAAAAGGACAAATAGAGAGAGAGAGAGGGAGAGAGAGAGAGAGAGGTCCATATATACCTGATATCTATCTGGTTGAAGAGAACACCTTCACTTCAACGATGGAAGCCAATAGAGGCTTGTAGTCCGTTGTGGCTGGAACTCAACAAAGGCTACTAGTTATTGTAGGAAATTAAGGATTACACAGAGATGGTGAGAGCAGCAGAGGAGGAGGAGTGAGAGACGAAGAAGAGAGAAAGAATCATAATCGTTGTGGGTGTGGGGGAGTGAGAGGAAAATAGGAGGAGAGAGAGTTAACCGGTTGCTCAGGTTTCCCAATTTTTTACCATTAAACAATCCAATGGCCCTAATCAATTGTTTGTAATCCAATGGCAGATAATTGGGTTGCATATGATGTGCAACCTTTAATGGGCTGCACAGCCAAACAGCTCCTTAAAAGAATATATATGTCATTCTTTTTCTATCTTGTATTATCTTTTCATTTTTCACCAAAAAACTTCTTCAACCTATTAGAGATTATTTCTATAGTATTTAATTTTTTTTTCTATATATACATACAATTTATATATCATATTTATACATATCTATATATATATATATATATATATTCCTATATATGATAAAAAAAAATTATTTTTCTTTTAACCTCACAAATAATAAAATGTTGGTTTCGTCCTTGGGCACAAGTACAACATAATGATCCCCATTATCTTCAATTTGACTTCATCCTTCAATTTGAGAAAAATGTGCAGTGTAAAAGGAATCTTTTAGTTGTTCCTGATGCTGAACTGTCCAAAACCTTTGATTAAACTATGATTGCCAGCAAACTTTCCTACTTCCTTGGGAGAAATTATTCAATATTCTTAGAGTATTATGTGTATGTATTTCTTAGTCAATAAACCCTAGCTTGGACTAAGTTTCCAACGTAAAAAAGAAAAACACTAAAAAAAATCTAATAATAAGCAAAAAATGATACCCCAGCTGCATAGGTCGCATTACCTTAATAAACAGACTAAAGTTTGAGTCTCTCTACCTTACCTAACAAAAACATGACAAAGGAAAAAAAATACGATCAAAACATTTTATAAAAGAAGCAAAAAAAAAGAAAAAAGAAAAAAATGAAGCAAGAAGAGAATAGAGACATAGGACAGTATATCATGCAACACTAAACTCAGGCTGCTATCCAGCTCAATTTCCCCAAGGTTTAGTTTGGAAAGCAAAAAGCATGCAGGTCGGGCCTCCACCAAGGAAACACAACCACTATAGCACTTGTTTATCTATCCTAATAGATGTACTTATCAAAAAATTAAATAAAATTGAATTTCATTAAGGCAGTGTCATGTTACTAAGTGAACAACCTCAACCTTATCATAGGGCACGATCAATGCTAGAAACTATCAAGTTGTGCTAGATACAATTTAATTTATGAATTCAATTTTACCTTTCATTTTGGAATGGCTTCCTGTACGGGGAAGAAATAATTCTCCTCGTATAATCCTGTTGACCAAGTCCACGCTCCTCCGTACGACGTCGCTTTGTCACCTGAAAACACAAACGTGAGCTAGCCGGCGGGTGTGTGCCGGAAACCTCTCCGATGCCTAAGTCAGAAAACTTGACAAATAGACAAAGCTCTAAGTTCTCAGAAAGATTATGTTCAATTACCTCCTCCAAGGTGATGTTTGTAGGCTTTTATAAGTTTCCCGTGGCACAATCCTAGTAGGACTTGTACTCCTCCATGCAGAGTCCTCCTAGGATTCATTCTCCTAAGGATAATGCTTATCCTTTTACACCCTCCCCCACTGCTTAAACCAAGTGGGATGGTTTTCTTCATAGCCGAACTACCACACGGCCGAAATAACACGGGCTATGCTGAGCCATAAAGAAGGCCGAACTATCCTTAGCTCGGTCTTCTCCTTTAACTCATTACTTCGGCTGCCCCTGTTCAACCTTGGTGTGCTTAGATCAAACTTCCAAGTAACAAGTTTAGACCGACTTAACCAGATTGTGTCACGACCGGACTAATTCTGAAACCGGTCTTCCCAGAATATACTGCGACCGGACTAACTCTAAGACCGACTCTACTCCGAGTTGTCTCTGGACCGGAATAGCCTTACTCTTCCTTGGGCCGAAGCAACTATCTCTTCTTGAGCCGGAATAAACTCACCTCCTTGGGCCGAAGTAACTTTGTCTCCCCAAGGCCGGAGTAACCTTGCCCTCTAGGCCAGAGTATTCAGTACGGCCTTTTTACGTAATCCTTCGCGTTTTGGGCCTTAATGCCCAACTCTCAGCTCGGCCCAATTTTTCCCAAAAATTACCCTCTCAATTGCCCCTTAATTCCATCTGTGCAACATGATTGGGATTACCAGCCTTTTGGCCGAGCTGGAGTTTGTTACGCTTTTTCAGCCGAGCTAAAAAACCCTTTTAGCCTTTCCAGCCGAACTAAGTTTACCTCGGGTAACACTATGTCCGGTCAAAAACGTCTCTTCAATCATAGTGTCTGTAACGCTTCCCATTCCAGTGACACGTGGCAGGCTCTGATGGGCTAAGGACGGCTGTCACGCCGTCTTCGTGCTTTGAGATCTCGAGACGGTTCCCGCCCAAATTTTGGGCTCTCTAACAAAAGTGAACCCTAAGGCTAGGGTATCTTCACTTTTACCACCTTCATACTCTCCCTCTGCTTTTTTGGCTGCTCGAGTTCTTGAGCTTTAAGCTTACTGTGTTCTTGCTTCCGTTGCTGCCACTGCTTCGTCTTCAACTTCTTCTTCTCCAAACTGGTAAGTTCTGAGAAAACTTGTTGTTGTTGTTTTCTTCATTTCTGTTTTTTCTATCTGGGTGAAGCATGCTCGTGTATTCCTTGTTTTTGCTTCTGTACTTTTCATGAAAAAATGAATAGAACTTGTATGTGTATGAACTGTTATGTAGAAAAACAAGCCTTAGATCCAAAATCACATTGCGACCGAACTATGATTCTGTTTGCCCCTAATACGTAGACTTCTGTAGTCAATAGCCGAACTAGAATTTGTAGGAATGTCAGTAGTTTCCTCTGAACCACTCTAGCCAAGATAAGATTACCGAACAAGCTTGCATATACCGAACTAGGTACTTCGGTCCCCAACCGAGCTAAGACCTTGGGGCCAAGCCGGCTTTCTTAGTTCTGAAACCGAACTCAGAAAGCCGCCCCTAGGGCTCAGCCGGAGTAACTTTCCTCACATCGCAACCGATTTAGGCCTTGGGACTAAACCAGCTTTCTTAGATTTTTGGACCGAACTCAGAAAGCTGCCCCTAGACGTTAAACCGGTCTAAACTGCTCGAAACCGAGCTAAGAAACCTTCTGATGAGCCGAGGTAGAACCAGCCCGCTAAACCGAAGTAGGATTTGTATATCTTGCTTATAATTTGTAGCGCGGACCAACGATCTGTGCTTTAACCCCTTTGTTTTCTACTTTGCAGACTTAGGTTGCCCAGGCACTCCTGCGTGTGCTCAACCGAGCTACTGAGCCTAGTTTTTGTACCGAAATAATTTATTCATAAATTATACGACAATGGGTAAGTATAGATATTTAGTAGAAACCCCCGGTGGCCTGGCCGAATTTAGGCAAGATTACCAGATTCCTGATGATGTCCATCTGGCGCTGGCCAAAAAAGATGCTACCCCCTGGAACAATGAAGGCTTTGTGCCTTTTACCCTTCAATCCATAATAGAGACCGGACTACGGTTTCCTGTCCAACCGCTAATCTGCGAATTTCTTAGACAGACTAGGCTATGTCCCACCCAACTATCCACCAATACGTACCGTATTATCATGGGGATAGCCGCATTAAACCACCAAACCGGACTGAATCTTGGTCTAGCCGAGATCTTTCATCAATACTCTATCGGCTCAAAGAATGCTGGGTGGGTCTACTACCTTAGAATTCGCCGCCGCCGAGAGAAGATAATCAAGCACACTCCGGACAAAGATCTTAACGATGACGATTTCTTTTGGGTCTCTGGGAACTTTGAGGATTTTCAAGCTCAAATTCCTGGCCGACCTATAAATTGGAAAACGGGAGAGCCTGGTAATTTTACTTCGGTCTTCTGCTTTGTAAGTTATCTCGGTTGTTTAGTCTGTTAGCCGAACTAACACTTCTCTTTTTTGCAGATTTTGCCCATCTCCATTCCCTGTATAGCTATCCTAACCTTGGAGTCTTGCGAGCCGCTTTTCGGGTTAAAGAAAGGGATTGGGCCAAGCTTCTAAATTTCGAACCGACCTACCGTTACAGCGGTCGACGAAAAGCAAAGGTGACTGACTTCCTTCTTGAAGAGGCACCGGAACCGGACCCAACTCTGCCCGAGATAAGACTTGTCCCTTTATCCGCAGAAGAAGAGATGGCGAAAAGGAGTAGAGTCAGGGCCCTTCTCACCGAAACAGCTAGGCCCGAAGTGGCGCCTTCCAGCCAACCACAGCCTGCTGTTGTCGCCCTTCCTTCCCAACAGCCATCCTCTTCCCGCCGAACCAAACGTGCCCGAACTTCCGAACCCGAACGGGTTTTGATTGATGAAGAAACTCCTATTCAGCCGAGCTTACCACCGAGCCCCCAACCGGAGTCATCCGACCGAACCATCGGCTGCTGGGCACCGAAATTAACCTTCAACGACCGAGACATTCTAGACACAGACTCGGTCGTTGCTGAGAAAGACCACCTGTTGGCCATCAACCTGGCCAAGAGCGTGTGTCTGCCCAAAGACATGGAACATCACCAAAAACAGTTAACCACCGAGCTGAAGTCCATCCGGTCTGCTACTAAGTCCATGATTCTGGTTAGTGACTTCGGTTGCTTTTCTGTTTATGTTTCTTTTTCTTTTTAACTCTTTCTTCGGTTAAAGGGAAGTTGTTTGCTTTGTCAGGCCATTCAAAAGAACCAAATCACCCACAGGAGAGTACTGGAGCTGAGGAAAGTGACAAGGCAAGCGGCGGCCGAGGCAGAGGCGAAATCGGCCGAACTAGAGTCGGCCAGAAAGGAAATGGCCGAACTCCGAGGTGAGGTCGGTCGTTTGACCGGAATGGTTAGTTTGGCCGAGGCCGAAAAACAAAAGACTGCCATTGTGCTGAAGGACAAGTACTTGCGTGAGCTGGTAAAGCTTGAAAGAAAGAAAGACGCCGAAATGAAGGAGAAGGCGAAGGAGGCTGAGAAACAAGGTTTCAAGAGGGCTGAGGATGCTTACGCCCAACAATGTGACGCTGCAAAGGAGCTGTTCTTCAAATGCGGCTGGAGGGCGGCAGTGGAGAAGCTCGGTCAAGATCAACAGACCGAGGTCTTCAACCCTCCAGATTATTTTATACCGAAGTCCCTGGCGGAGTACGCGGCCGCTCTGCAACAACAGTTTTTGGAAGGCTCTGACTCTGATGATGCCTCTGATGAAGATACTCCGGCCGAAAATGTGGACCAGCCAGTTCGGTCGGTGCCCACTGCTGAAGACCTAACTGTTGATCCTCCCAGTATAGCCGTAGCCGAAGTGGCTCACCCTAGTGTGAATGAGCTCCCTCCGGAGACCGGTCTTCAAGTTGATGCCGATGCGGTTTTCGACGCTGAAATTGATGAACTTTTCTCTTGACTTTTTTACTTTTTCTCCTTTGTAACCGAACTAAGCCCCCTTGTAATTGACTTCTCTTTGAATGAAAATTTTGCTTCTTTTATTCCGGTTATTGTGTGTATGCTTGCATTTTGTAATGTCTTCTATTACTCCAAGTGTTATTTCGGTTTTTGGTTGGTTAAACCATACTTACCAGCCAACCACTCTTTAGCCGATATAATTACTTCGGCTGAGGAGTACTAAGTGTTGGTTTAATCCAGCCAACCACTCTTCAGCCTTACACTTACTTCGGCTGAGGAGTATTAAGTGTTGGTTTAATCCAGCCAACCACTCTTCAGCCTTACACTTACTTCGGCTGAAGAGAAACAGGAGTTGGTTTATTCCAGCCAACCACTCTTCAGCCTTACACTTACTTCGGCTGAAGAGTAACAAGTGTTGGTTTATTCCAGCCAACCACTCTTCAGCCATACACTTACTTCGGCTGAAGAGTAACAAGAGTTGGTTTATTCCAGCCAACCGCTCTTCAGCCTCACACTTACTTCGGCTGAAGAGTAACAAGAGTTGGTTTATTCCAGCCAACCACTCTTCAGCCTCACACTTACTTCGGCTGAAGAGTACAAAGTGTTGGTTTATTCCAGCCAACCGCTCTTCAGCCTCACACTTACTTCGGCTGAAGAGTAACAAGAGTTGGTTTATTCCAGTCAACCGCTCTTCAGCCTTACACTTACTTCGGCTGAGGAGTATTAAGTGTTGGTTTAATCCAGCCAACCACTCTTCAGCCTTACACTTACTTCGGCTGAAGAGAAACAGGAGTTGGTTTATTCCAGCCAACCACTCTTCAGCCTTACACTTACTTCGGCTGAAGAGTAACAAGTGTTGGTTTATTCCAGCCAACCACTCTTCAGCCATACACTTACTTCGGCTGAAGAGTAACAAGAGTTGGTTTATTCCAGCCAACCGCTCTTCAGCCTCACACTTACTTCGGCTGAAGAGTACAAAGTGTTGGTTTATTCCAGCCAACCGCTCTTCAGCCTCACACTTACTTTGGCTGAAGAGTAACAAGTGTTGGTTTATTCCAGCCAACTATTGAAGTTAGTTTTTCCAGCTAACTTCTAGTATTTGGTTATTCCGACCAAATGTCCTGCAGCCTGGATCCTTATCCTGGGCTTAGGAAGGGTGTTGGTTTAATCCAGCCAACCTCTAAGTTAGTTTTTCCAGCTAACTTAGAATAACATGTTTGCAATATACTTAAGTCTTGAATGCTAATTTTTACAAAGAGTAATTTGTGCCAAAAAGAATCTTATTTTATTGAAGGAAGAGAAAATTACATAATGTTCGAAAGAGAAAAGCTAAAAGTAAAATATCTTGAGATTGGCCGTATTCCATGGCCTAGGGATTGCCTTGCCATCCTTGTCTTCTAGGTGGTATGCCCCTTTGCCGGCTAACCCAACCACTTTATAAGGACCTTCCCAATTTGGGCCTAACTTGCCGTCTCCTGGGACCAAGGTGTTTCCCATTACTTTGCGCAATACCCAATCGCCAATTTTGAATTGTCTTGGATGAACCTTTTTGCTGTATTTTTTGATTAACTCTCGTTGGTACGCGGCGATGTGGACCAATGCTCTTTCTCTTCTTTCTTCTGCAAGGTTGAGTTCTAAGGCTATGGCTTCTCCATTTAAGTCTGGATCAAAATTTTCGCTTCGAATTGTGGGAAGGCCAACTTCTAGTGGGATCACTGCTTCCATGCCATAGGCTAAGGAAAATGGTGTTTCTCCAGTTGATCGCCGAGGTGTGGTGCGGTAAGCCCATAAAACATGAGGAAGTTCATCCGCCCACTTGCCTTTTGCTTTCTCTAGCCTTTTCTTTAGTCCATCCAAGACGACTTTATTTGATGCTTCAGCCTGCCCATTTGCTTGAGGATACGCCGGTGTGGAATTGTAGAACTCTATCTTGTATTCTTCACAAAAGCTTCTGAAGATTCTGCCGTCGAACTGAGTTCCATTGTCTGAGATCAGTGCTTTTGGTATGCCAAACCGAGTGATAATATTTTGCCAAACGAACTTCTTCACATCTTTTTCTTTGGTTGACGCCAATGCTTCTGCTTCTACCCACTTTGTGAAGTAGTCTGTTGCTGCGAGAAAGAATTTTCTGCCTCCGGGTGCTGTTGGAAGTGGTCCTACTATGTCTAAGCCCCACATTGCGAAAGGCCATGGGCTAGTTAAAGGTAGGAGTTCTCTTGCTGGTTGATGTATTTGGTGTGCGAATTTCTGGCATTTTTCACACTTCTTCACGTATTTCTCTGAGTCTGCTTGCATATAGGGCCACCAATATCCTTGTGAAATAGCCCTGTAGGCGAGCGACCTTCCCCCTTGATGACTTCCACATACCCCCTCGTGTATTTCAAACAGGAATGCTTCTACTTTGCTGGGATGAACGCACTTGAGGTAAGGCCCAGAGAACGACTTTTTATATAATGCCAAAGATGGAGATAGCCAAAACCGCTGCGACTTCGCCCTTATTTTGTTGGCTTCTTTTTTCTCTTCAGGTAGGATGCCGTCTTTCAAGAACAGGATGATGGGATCCATCCAAGAAGGGCCTAATTCTGTGCAACATACTTCTTCTGCTTCGGGGTCTTCTATGCTTGGTCTTGGTAAGAAGTCGATGAGTAATGGATGAGGGATTGATGTATCTGCCATTGAGGCAAGGCCTGCTAGCTCGTCCGCTCGGCTGTTTTCCTCCCTGCCAATTTGTTCTATCCTTACCACATCAAACTTCTTGATCTCCGTTCTGACTAGCTCTTGGTACTTGGCCATTCTGTCATCCTTTGCTTCGTATTCGCCAGAAATTTGGTTTACCACTAGCAGTGAGTCACTGTATACCATTAGTTCGGTTGCTTTCATGAAGTGTGCCGACTTGAGTCCTGCGAGAAGCGCCTCATACTCTGCTTCGTTGTTGGATGCTGGGAAGCCAAGGTTGATTGCTTGCTCTATAACCAGGCCGTCTGGAGAGATGAGGACTATGCCAAGCCCTGCACCATGTCGGTTGGATGCTCCATCCACAAAGAGCTTCCACATCTCTCCAACGAATAGTTTCCAGCAGGTGGAAGGGTCAGACGATGCCGTGGGGTCAAGGATGGTGATTTCTTCAAAGTCCATATTGGCTGTCTGCCCTTCGTCCTCGGTTTGAACTGCTGGTGAGCCTTTGTTTGGCTCCTCCTTGTCGTCCTTAATGTAGTCTGCCTTTGTGCTTGATGGACTACCTTTCACTAGGGGTTGCGTTATTCCGGCGTCAACTTCGGTCCCTAGTTCGGTTGGACTACCTTCCACTAGGGGTTGCGCTATTCCGGCGTCAACTTCCGTCCCTAGTTCGGTTGTGTCAGTTAGGTCGACTGGGCAGATATGATGACTTCCAGGAGTAAATTCCGCGACGAAGTCCGCCAAAGATTGGGCTTTTATTGCTGTCTTGGGTTGGAATTTGATGTCGAATTGTCCCAACTCCACCGCCCACTTCAAAATTCGCCCACTAAAATTCGCCCTTTCAAACAGAGCTTTTAGTGGAAAGGCCGTGAGGACGACTATGGTGTGGGCATGAAAGTAGTGCGCCAATTTTCTGGATGCCATCATTAATGCTAATGCTAGTTTCTCCAATGGTAAGTACCTTGTTTCGGCTCCCAACAATGTCTTGCTGACATAAAAGATGGGCAAGTGTTGTATTCCTTCTGCACGAACCAACACTGCGCTGACTGCGTGTTGAGAGACTGCTAGGTACAAAAAGAGTTCTTCACCAGGTACTGGAGTAACAAGTAGTGGTGGGGAAGACATGTATTCCTTCAAGCTTTCCAGAGCTCGGTCGCATTCTTCATCCCACTCAAACTTGGCCTTTAATGCTTGGAAGAAAGGTCGTAGTCTGTCCGACGATCTGCTTATGAACCGGTTGAGTGCAGCCGCCATACCAGTAAGATGCTGCACTTCTTTGACTGAGTTTGGTCTCTCCAACTCCTGGATCGCTTTGATCTGAGAGGGGTCGGCTTCTATACCTCGGTTGGTCACCAGGAAGCCCAAGAATTTGCCAGATCCAACTCCGAATGCGCATTTGGACGCATTGAGGCGTAGCTTGTGTTTCTTCAGGATCTGGAACATCTCGCCTAAGTCTTTCAGATGGTCATTCTCATCCTTGCTTTTGACCACCATGTCGTCGATGTACGCCTCCATTGTTCTGCCTAACAATGGTTCAAACATCTTGGTGACCATTCTTTGGAATGTCGCCCCTGCGTTCTTTAGGCCAAAGGGCATGACCTTGTAGCAATATAACCCCCTTGGTGTTGTGAAGGAAGTGACCTCTTGGTCTGGTTCGTGCATGGCGATCTGGTGGTAGCCTCTGTATGCATCCAAAAAGCTAAGTCGGTTATGTCCTGCTGTTAAGTCCACCAGTTGATCTATCCTTGGTAGAGGGAAGCTATCTTTTGGGCACGCTTTGTTGACTGTTTTGTAGTCGACGCAGACACGCCATTTACCATTCTTTTTTGGCACTACGACGGTGTTGGAGATCCATTTTGGGTAGTGCACTTCCCTTATCGCTCCTGCCTCCAACAGGTTGCCTACCTCTTCTGCCACTATTTCGGCGTGGTGGAGCGCCGATCTGCGTGTACGTTGAATGACTGGTCTGGCGGATGGGTGGACATTGAGTTGGTGACTGATGAAGTTTGGATCAATGCCTGGCATGTCGTACGGTGTCCAGGCAAACACTTCGATATTAGAGGTCAAGAATTCCATGACCTCTAATCTCTCAGCGCTGGACAATGATGAGCCAAGCAAGAAGAACTTATCCGGGTTCTTCTCATCTATTTTTACCTCCACCAAGTCTTCCACCGCTTTCTGATCAGCCTCTTTGCCGACGTCCGCGAATAGTTCATTACTCTCTGGTTCTTCCACCGAATGAACGTATCCTTTGGCAGCTCGGCTTCCATTTGCTGTGGCGAAGCACTGTTTTGACATGATCTGATCGCCATAGACTTCTTCAATTATACCGGCGTCATTGGGGAACCGCATTACCTGATGGTATGATGACGCTACTGAACGCATGGCATGCAGCCATGTTCTGCCCAGGATGATGTTGTAGGTGGAGGGGACCTTCAATACCCAGAACTCCACCTGTTTTGATACACTTCCTGCTCTGACTGGAAGGATTATTTTGCCGACAGGCCACTCAGGCATGGAGTTGAATCCAATCAGGGGAGAAACTGCAGGTGCCAAGTCTTTGTCTTGCAGCTTTAGTTGTTTGAATGTGTCGTAATACATGATCTCACATGAACTACCCTGGTCAATCAGAATCCGCTTGACGTCAAAATCCTTGACTCGGAGAGTGACAACCAGGGCATCATTATGGGGGCAGTAAATTCGTTCTAAGTCCTTATCTGAAAAGGTCATGACGTTTGTTGCCTCTGTCCTCCCCTTCTTGATGGCAGGTTGGGCACTCAATATTTCCCTAAAGTGCTCTGCCTTCTTGATCGAACCTCTAAGCTCGCATACGCGCTCAGGTTCAAAAACTCCATGAATTACATTGATAATGCCTTGAGGTGGTGCATCGTTTGGCATTCCATTGGGATGGTCATTATGATCTTGGGGGGCCGGCTGTACTCCTCCTTCAATGTATTCATCCAAGCGGCCTGCTGCCACCAATTCTTCCAAGTGCTGTCTTAGTGGCGTGCAATTCTCAGTTCGGTGCCCCTTTTCTTTGTGGAAGGTGCACCGTGATCTGTCGTCGTAATTCTTCTGACCTTCCCCTAGCTTGGCTGGCCACTTGACAAAAGGCTTGTCTTTGATTTCGCTCAGAATCCGATATATTGGTTTTTTGAACACCGTTGTTATGGCAGTGCGGATTCTCAACCATCTTTTGTCTGGGTCTTCTCCGTTATCTTGTCTGCCACGCCCGTTTTTGTTACTTCGGTCAACCGTGTTGACCTTGGCAGGGGTTTTCTTTTCTGGTGCTGCGGTCGTGCTTGATCTTGTTTTAGCACGCGCGCCATCCTCTTCTACCCTGATGTGCTGATGCACTCTTTCCATCAGGGCCTCCATGGTGAGGGGTGGTGTCATGGTGATCGAATCTCTTAGTCGATTTCCTACTGGTAGGCCTCTTTTATATTGCGCAATGGCCAGATTGGTGGGGCAGTCTCCAATCTGGTTGAATGTCTCCCAGTAGCGACTGTTGTAAGATCTGAGGGTTTCTTTCTCACCCATGTCGATGGAGAGTAACTGGTCTATCTCCACCGGTGTTTTAGTATTTGTCCGAAACCTTGTTACGAACGCTTCTGCCAATTGGGCCCAGGAGGCTATGCTGCCCTCTGGGAGCTTTTCGAACCAAGTTAAGCCTAAGTCGCCCAGACTTGATAGGAAGAGTATGCACATTAGGGCCTCGTTTCGCCTGTACACAGCCATGACTTGGCGAAAGTGGCTCAGGTGAGAATACGGATCCGTCTTCCCTTCATATGTATTGAACTTCGGCTGAAGGAAGCCTGATGGTAGGGGAGCGTTTTCGATTGCTGGGACAAACGGCGAAGTCTGTAGTCTTGCCAATGCCTTGTCCGTTGGTTCGTAGGCCGGTCGCGGTATTGGCATTCCAACCTCGACGCTTCCGTGCGTCCGAGGAGCCAACCGTTGTAAGGCCGAAACTCGGTGTGGATTCCTTGCCCTGGCATCCTCCTTGCATCGTGCTTTTTCTTCTAGCACGGTTCGTAAGTCGGATGACCTGGGTAGCTCGGTTTGTCTGGATCTGGTTTGGTGTGAATGTGAAGGCCAATACGTGCTTCCTTCAGTGTATGATCTTTCGGATCTCGTCCTCTCAGACCTGGAGTGACGAGTTCTTGAAGATAAGGAGTGAGTGTCGCCTGTCCTGAGGCTTCTGCTCTCTCCTTGGGAGGGTGTAGTATTCCTACTACGACTTTCCGAGTGGCGAGGGGGCGTCTTGTGCTTGCGCCCCTCTCCTGTCGCCACATCTTTAGTCTTCATCTGGCGTTTTAAAGTCTCCATGTCCGCCGCCATCCTTCGAATTAGTTCATCTTGTTCCTTTACGCGATCTTCCAGGGCTTGAGGATCAATCCTCCTCCTTTGCCTGTCGGGACTTTGAGAGTGACGAGGGCTGCCATTCCGCCTTCCCCTGCCACTCCTCCTGGAATTATGTTGTTGGGGCTCCAAGTCCGCCATGGGAGGGACGGCAGGTAATCCTTCACGCCTTGCGCCCCCTTCTGGAGTTAGTCCGTCGACGGCGGACTGCGGCAAGTCTTCAATGTGTGCCATTGAATGAGAAAAGGAGAAGCTTAGTCAAGAGGTTTTTGTTCTTGTCTGTTCTTCCCACAGACGGCGCCAATTGTACGGGGAAGAAATAATTCTCCTCGTATAATCCTGTTGACCAAGTCCACGCTCCTCCGTACGACGTCGCTTTGTCACCTGAAAACACAAACGTGAGCTAGCCGGCGGGTGTGTGCCGGAAACCTCTCCGATGCCTAAGTCAGAAAACTTGACAAATAGACAAAGCTCTAAGTTCTCAGAAAGATTATGTTCAATTACCTCCTCCAAGGTGATGTTTGTAGGCTTTTATAAGTTTCCCGTGGCACAATCCTAGTAGGACTTGTACTCCTCCATGCAGAGTCCTCCTAGGATTCATTCTCCTAAGGATAATGCTTATCCTTTTACACCCTCCCCCACTGCTTAAACCAAGTGGGATGGTTTTCTTCATAGCCGAACTACCACACGGCCGAAATAACACGGGCTATGCTGAGCCATAAAGAAGGCCGAACTATCCTTAGCTCGGTCTTCTCCTTTAACTCATTACTTCGGCTGCCCCTGTTCAACCTTGGTGTGCTTAGATCAAACTTCCAAGTAACAAGTTTAGACCGACTTAACCAGATTGTGTCACGACCGGACTAATTCTGAAACCGGTCTTCCCAGAATATACTGCGACCGGACTAACTCTAAGACCGACTCTACTCCGAGTTGTCTCTGGACCGGAATAGCCTTACTCTTCCTTGGGCCGAAGCAACTATCTCTTCTTGAGCCGGAATAAACTCACCTCCTTGGGCCGAAGTAACTTTGTCTCCCCAAGGCCGGAGTAACCTTGCCCTCTAGGCCAGAGTATTCAGTACGGCCTTTTTACGTAATCCTTCGCGTTTTGGGCCTTAATGCCCAACTCTCAGCCCGGCCCAATTTTTCCCAAAAATAAAAGTAGAGGTGGAGATTATAAAATGCTAGTGGATGAAGTCAAAGCAACCCAACATAGTGTGAAAACCCACATGCACTTGCTTAGGGCTTTATTTTTTCAATCAAAAAGTCTGATTCAAACTTGAAAACTAAAGCCATAGTTGTGTAAGTATCAATGCACCTTCCCTATTAACATCCACCCAACCCTAGCTTCATCAAATTAACCTCATAAACCCTAGCTTCATCAATTAACAGCTTTCAAAACTCAAAATTATACAAAATTAAAAAACCAAAATCAAAACCCTAGAAACTTTTGTGTTCTATACCAAACACTTGAAAAAACGTACACACAAAATCAACTTACAAAACCTAAAGAAACAGAACAAGAACACTCCAGATTTATAGATTAATATAAAATAACCAAAATATAAATTAAAATTACACTCTTAACAGCAATCAAAATGATAAAAATCGAACAAATTTGAATGAACCAACGAGAACTCACCTCATGCACAAATAATCAGTGTGATCTTGAAAGCATCTTCAATGACATTGAAAATGTACAACAACAGAGATTGGGAACATAGCTCTGTTCGTTATGAGAGAGAGAGAGAGAGAGATTTGCAATTCGCACCTCCAGAAGATTGTCGATTGTTGATTGAGAACAACTTGAAGGAACTTGATTCAGAACAACCTGAATTGCCTATTTACCATTGCTCCACGAGCATTGAATAATTTCTCATATTTACCAACTGAATGAAAATCAAAATCAAGTTACACAGACAATTTAATCAATTAAAAATGTATGAAGTTAACTACAATGGATACAGAAATAATCCCAACCCCAAACCTAATTTTTTCAATCCCTAATTTTTCAATTGAAACCCATGAGGCCATGAAACAAATATTACATTCAAACTGTAAATAGGCAAGAGACGAGATAAAATATAGAAAACAAAATTAAGAAAAGAACAAGTAAGACAGTAAGTAACCAACTAGGCAAAGAATCCATTATTAGATATAATGTATCAAATTCTACCAACAAATTTCACCCAATATATCTTCTAATCAAGTTGTGCGAGAAACAGTTTGATTCATGGAATTGCCTATTTATCGAGAAATAGAGCTTTAGGGATTTCAAGCCATACCTCTTCAATGAGAACTCTTTTGAACCAATAAGCTACTAGAGAAGACAGAGATCTTCAAGAAGCCTTCGAAAGCAAGAGACGAGAGTGACAGATGATAACGAGCAAGAGAACGGACAGAGAAATCAGAGAGAAAGAGGGAGAAACCATAGATTCGGAGCAAGGGGAGAAATTTTTAGGGATTTCAGAGCCCTACCTCTTCAATCCTTGCATAGCCTGCGACTTCGATCTCCATTCATGGAAGACGACCAGAGAAGAGAGAAGGGAGTCCTGTTTAGCCAAACGACAGAGAAAGAGAAGTGACTGATGAAAGTGGAGAGAATGGCTGGGTTTGAACCGGTTTAGCAGGTAAATGGTATAAACTGTATAAAATATTGAAGGGCTTAGATTAATTTAATCAAATCTAATGGCTGAGAATTAGCTTGTATATGGTGTGCAAGTTTCAAGCCTTGCACACTACAATAGCTCCCTTCTTTTATATATATATATATATATATTTTTTTTTTTTAAACTTATAAAATAAAGTATTCAAATCATTCTAATGAGACCACAAAACAGTCTTAATAGTTACGAACATCGTTTGATAACAAACTAATTTAATAATTTTTTAATTATTTGGTAATATGACTTAAAAAAAAAACTAGTATGTTTGAGATAACTTTTTAACTTTTTACAAAAAAAAATGTGCAAAAAGTAAAGAGAAAAGAGAATCTTTGACTTTTTGATATGAGTTGTTGACTTTTAGTTTTTTTAGTGACTTTTTAGCTTTTTGGCTAAAAAAGCCACTTGCCAAACGAGACCTATGGCCTGGTTTGGGAAGTTGGCTATTTTAATAGGCTATTTTAATTTTTGACTATTTTAATAGGTTAAAATTTTTGTGTTTGGGAAGATAGTTGGATTTTTGTCTAGTTAAATGTGATGTTTGTGAAAGAAAAAATGAAATAATTATGCGTTTGATACCGAAAAGATCATATTGAAGACACAGTTCTCAATTATTAAAACAATCATTCACTACTCATAAATATACAAAAATGCTTGGGACCCCATGACTCTCAAAATGATGTAAACCAATCATGTGTTTTTGTTTGTTATATATTTTTTTCTTTACTGAACCAATCACAAATAAGTGGGGATTGTAAAATTGTGTTTTTTTGAGATCTGTAACATTGTTGATTATAATATTCAAAGACAAATGTTAAAGAATGTTCTTGTTTAATATTATGATGGTGAAACTTTGTTAAACATAATTAATGAGATATATACATCATTAGTAAAATATCACTCTTAAAATGTTAGTTCAAATATGAATTAAAACAAAAACAAAAAGAAAGTTTCATAGCAAAATTCTCTTTTATCCTATGCATGGTCATGCCAAAGTCTCACCACACAACCTTCCACTTGCTATCATGGACTCAAAAATTGAACAAGAATCAGCAAATACAAAAATCAAAAGACCTCAATGCCAACTTCATAATAGGAATACACAATCTCATGTCACAAGATTTGTACAAAGATTACCAATGCCTTAGTAAATTTGGCCCAGCCCTTCCAGAGAGAAGGCGAAACTCCTGGAGGCTGTACAGCTGGTTCATGCATGTACATGGTGTACTAAATAGAAATTGAACATGGTAAACACAAAAAGAAAAATACAAGCCAAATAAAGATAGGATAAGAGAAAAAAGAAAAAACAAAAAACACTACACAAGAATAAGGCAAGGTAATGGAAATTCTCTCTCCCACCCGCATAATGTGATTGCTCACTTATTAGAGGCTGTCCAGTTAGAAGAAACTTGTTCAAGATCATCAAAAATTTGTTCAAGATCATCAAATTCTATCATGCTCAACTTCATAATGGTCATGATGATTGGGACAGCAAGTGGAGCTTATAGGGGGCATGTTGCGGATGTTGATGTCAAGGGGAAGCAAGCGGTATTCCATATCAAGTTCTTTGAAAATTTTAATCATCTCTTCTATCACGAAGGCTCTCCTTAACCACTTCTCACCCATGTCTTGGTGGTTCATACGATGCCTCAGCCACACTGATAGTTTCAGATCGTTTAATCCCACCAGGTCCATCGGTACCACCAACGGCGAAGGATACCAGTGGTCCTTCTTGCTTTCAACATAACTGCATAAGCAGCCACGAGGATTAATCAATCAAATTCATATTTATCAGAATTATTACATTCTCAATCTCAATGCATTGTCACTGCAATTTCATTAACGTTCTAACAGTTGCCAAGACTATGGCGCTGTCAATCGAAGAAATCTTCATGAAACTCAAAATATCAGTAATTGTTCTTCATTTCTAAAGTTTTTGGTCTTTATTTTATTTTGGCTCAGTAATTCATCCAAGTGACCTGACTATGACCTTAAGCTTTAGAAACCAAGGGGGTAAATTTTTTACTTTTTAAGTCCATCTAAACTAAGGTCTTGTTTAGGAACAGACTATTTTAGTAATTTTTTAATTTTTTGGCTAAAATACGAAACCAAAAAAAAAAAAAAAAGTATGTTTGAAATGACTTTTTGATTTTTTACGAAAAGATGTGCAAAAAGTAGAGAGAAAATGAAATCTTTGACTTTTTAATATAGGTTATAGGTTTTTTGGTTTTTTAGTAATTTTTTGACTTTTAGGTTAGAAGTGTTGTATACCAAACAAGGCCTAAGTCTAGTCGGAGCGAAAAAGTAAAATAGTTGGACTTAAAATTGAAAAAAGTTTACAAAAGATCAAAACCAGCCTAAAAATACACCATTTATAAGCTGCAACCAAAACCGAACTTACTCTTACTATTCATATTCTGTGATCAAAACCGCACTTGCACTAGCAAAAAGAATAATACTAAAAGGAAGAAGAAAAAGAAGAAAAAGAGAGGATGCTGAAAGAGGGGGGAGATTGCCTTTCTATACCTTATTATTCTTTGCCTAATGATAGCAATCTTCTCTACTGGAGTCGCAATATGGACACAGAAATCAATTGCATCGCCCATGTCTGGACTACGATAGTAGTTACTGATGGGCTTTGTAGAAAGAATACTATTCGGATATATAATCTTCTGGTTGTCTAATCTCAGGAAAACGGTAGTCAAGATATTCATCTCTTCAACTACCATCTGAAAGTCAAAGCACAATACATATCAAAAGTCGAAATTGAATAAAGGGAAATGTAAAAGAAGGCACATAAGCACAATTTCAAATAAAATATGATTATCATACCTGAACTCCATCAATCTCACACTGATCACCTACATCATATGGGTGCATCACAAATAAAAAGACAATGGCTTCAAATACAGTCTTGCACGAGTTTCCAAATATGAATGCCACAACGACAATCTGAGAGCTTATGAGGAATAGAAATCTGCTGGTTGCAATTCCTAGTATGAAGAGAGAAACAACCGCTATAACGATGACAACTAGTACATTCACCATATGATGAAGTTTGTTGACAGCAGTTTTTGTATCATTAAGTGTCAAGGCAAGCGCTCTTCGTTCTCTAAAAGCATTAACCTAAAAGAATCAGGCATAACACATTATCATATTTGCATGATAGTTTTAAAGGCAAACAATATGTAAGCTGATGACAATACTCCTTGTTAAAATAAATAAATGAAACACTTTTACACAATTAATTAATCACAACAGTTAAACTAAATAAAGAAGAAAATAATTTTACACAAATAAATGCACCATCTATTGCCAAGTTCTTACCACCCAGTTCTTCAGAGAAGACTGGCTTATTTTTTCACTTTCAGGTGAGCCTCCCAAAAGACTCATGGTCTTCAAAGCCTCATCTTCTAACATGAAACGCAGCACATCTTCTAGGTAGATGAACCTGCCAGAAAAAAATATTCAAGATCCTCCATGATGTGGAACTAAATCTTCACTCAACAAAAGGACTTTGTCATACTAAAATTCACATCATTGGATAAGTTTTGCCAACATTAACAATTAATATTCTTCCAAAATTGCTATCAGAATTTAAACTTCTTCGTAACTCTAATTATGTGGCCATTCTTATCATCCTTTATTGTCATTGGTTCATTCTTCAAAGTGGTCATTACTCTGAGAAAGCTCACCCCTGCCTTTAGTCAAGAAAACCCTTTTTCACATCTTTCAACAAATCAATTGTTAATACTATAACCTTCGGTGTTCTTTTGACAACGAACAGCTCCATTACAAATGAACTAGAATCAATTGTGAGATTGTGAGCAGTCACTATTGTACTTCAATGTCCAAACCATGACTTGTGAAAACAATCCTTTACTGAAGCATTTTTAAGGTCCATAAAAACTCAAGAAAACTAATGTGAAACCTAGACCACGTGAGGTACTTCATATATGCAAATTTCAAAAATCAAAAGTAACCATATTAAACCAGTACTCTAGCATATAGACCTTGATGGAGAAGAATTGAGAAAAAAAATTCATGTTGCCGATCCCATTTGACTGGAACACAAGGCCCAGTTTGGTTTGGTATACTAAATCAGTCTCTAGTTATTCAGCCAACATAGTTGTGACCTAGAAAGCACGGGTACGAATACGAGGTACGGATATGATACGATACGGATACGGCGATACAACAAAATCTAAAAAAGTAGGATACGGGTACGACTAGGATACGTTTGTAAAAAATAAAAAATAAATAATTATTAGCAGTGAGTTACACATAAACTCAAGAATGTTGAGAAACCACAGTAACTTTATGATGCAAAATACTAATCTTTAAGAATTATTTATTAATTTAAGGCAGTAGCTAGTTTAGTTTTTAAATTTTCAATAAGTCTTGCAAATATTTCATTTCAATATCAAGTCTAATATGTTGATATTATAATATCAAAACAATCCACAACTTGACCCTATGCTTTTTCCTTTTGTACTAGTCAAAAATATTCTATGCAAGTTTATTTGCTTATTTATTTATTGATATTTAATTTTACTATTGTTATATTATCTTATTAATCCTTACTTCTATGTAGTTATAGGGGACATGCATGATACAATGAAGATATGTCAATTTAATGAATTCTATTACTTTAGCTTACTATGTTATTTTTATAAAAAGAAAAACTAAGCAAAGTATTGTAAAAATATTCTATTTATCCTCGCAATTATATTATATTATGATGTTATGCAAGAAATTATACAATTCTAATTTCGTAAAATGAGTAATATGTGACTTAGAGCATTTGATACTTCAAAAGTATCCGATAATATGTGACTTGGAGCATCCGATACTTCAAAACTAAGTATCCGATACTTCAAAATTAATGAAAAATTAATTAAGAAATATCCGATACTTTTAATACGTATTTGATACGTATCCGTAAGTATCCAAGGAGTATCGGTATCCGATACGGATACGATACGGATACGTCTTCCTACTTAAGTATCCGTGCTTCATAGGTTGTGACCTTTGTGTTCATGTTTCAATTCTAATTGCCAGCTCTCTCTCTCTCTCTCTGTTTGTTTGTGTGTGTGCGTGCCTACTTACAACCACCTCCATTTGTCGAGTCACATATCCTTAAGCACATATGACACTTCCATATACATAATTCTTTTGTGCTGTCTAGATTCAACTTTTTTTGGGTGGATAGTCTACATTCCACTTAATCTTTAATAAAGTCTAATCTCACAACTGAATTGACACATGAATATGTTGACAATACAAACATGCAGCTAACTTGAAGATATGGTTCCTGATACAGTGAAAGGGTCTATAATGGATTCATGTAGACAACCATATAGTCAGGACAAAGTCTTGTAGAAGTTCGGTTTGTTGAGATTGCATTCATACACTCACAAATTTTGCTACATCTAATGTGAATTAACTATTCTTGCGTTAATAATCTACTCATGGGGTAGCACAGATGCAAAAATGGAATGCAACAAGTAGAAAAAATAAGCACATACCTGGAACCCCTCTTAACCACATTTTGGAAGATCTTCCTCGCTGCAACTTTTGCCTCTGATTCGCTTCTAATCTGCGTGATAGGCTCATCACCATTAGTTGATTCTAGTATCTGCTTATCCAGCATAGACAACTCCCCATGACGAACCATTCTAATCAATCTCTTCATATTCCAAGCAGAGATATTCTTAGGCTTCAGCTTATGCAAATGATCAATTAGTATCCCCTCGCCTTGCTTTTCGGAAGATTCCCTAGAAAACTTTTGGCTTGAAGTTCTCTGCGGTTTTTCATGCTTCCAAACCTCAGCCGTTGTCCTCTCCTCATCTTCCTCAATGTTCTTTATTTCAATCGAAGGCAGACCAGACAGCGTTTCAATCACATATTGATTGAACACTGACTCCTGAATTCGATCAAAGAACGTGCTCACGTGGAAGGAAGACGCAAGGATCTTAACCACAAGGGTCTTCACAAGCCATAACACTGCGGCAACCAAGAAAGAAACCAGAACCTTATTCACAAACAGAAGAAACTTGATGTTTGTCTGTCTCTCAACCGTTTTATGAAACAGGTAATGCCAACCAATCAAAACCAAACCCAACCAGATACAATTCTGAACCGCCTCCCTCACTCCATACACGAAATACAGAACCCTTTTTCGCAGAAGAAAATTGCGGTCGATGAAGAAAACTAGAATTCTAACCCCCCAACCAGAGACCAACCTACCACATATCAAAACCAGAACCAAAACCTCCCATTTCCACCATAGGAGTCCTCTGAGTTTGCGACCTTTCAACTTTGGAACCGAAAGGCTGCAAATCAGAGCTCCAACAATCAAAACAAGACTAACCCATTGGACTATAGTGAATGCATTGACATTGGTTCTCTTGTACTCGTCTGGAATGTCTTCATCGAACAATGGGTCATCCTCTTCTTCCTCTGTTCCTTTCGCTAACATCCCGGTGGCCCTCCCTAGCAACCCAGACCGCAATTTTCCCAACTTCACAGCTTTTCGAGTTCTTGGTTCCGGATCCGGGTCTATCAATCTGGACTTCGTCTTTGTCCTCAGCATGCTGTGTCTCCTCTGGTATGACGCACACCTCACCACCTCTCCTCCGCCGTTAGCGACGGCCGGAGAAAAACTCGGCCGCCGCAGAGAATTTCGAAACTCTTTTGAACCCATTTCTTCTTCTTCTCCTACTTCACCGTGCTTGGATGTTTCTTCGTAATCGATATCATCCACATTCGAGGACTGTGATAGAAAAGAAAACTTTGAAACTCGATTATTGTGGTGGTTGTTGGGATTGAAATCGTAGCTTGTTTCCCGCCAAATCTTGTTCCCATCACCTGCGGGACGCACTCCGGCGTCCACGTCCTCGCCGCCGTCAATGTTCACGGTGAAATCCCTGCTGTCGACCATGATGACTTCTCTGTGGTGGTTTGTGATCTTCATCGTTGTCGTCGAAGTGATATATATAATATAGTGTTGACGCGCATGTAATGGAGGATTAACTTTCTTTTGAGTGCTTGTATTGTATGAGTCAATCATGAGACTCAGTGGAGTGGAGAGTGGGACCAAATAGTTCACACAAATTATAGGGTGGGACCAAATAGTTTACACAAATTATATTTATTTGGTGTTAACTATATATCAACACTAAACAAATTATTTTTTTTTTACTTTCTTCTAGAAACTAAATTATTTTATTGGGAAATGCCACAAAGCAAAACACCGAGCTCCTAAAATATTAGTGCTCTAATTATCAAATTGTATATTTGTTGACTCTAATGCATATAATTATATGTATATTGACGATAAGAGATATCGATAATCTAATCAGTATAATATCTTTGAGTTAATGCTTTTTGAGTGGACTTACATTTATTAAAACATTATGGTGTTACTATTGCAATATTCAAAGACAAATGTCAAAGTGTGAGCGTCTTTTGACATTGTTTAATATTGTGAATAAAATAAAATAAGGTTTAAATATTTTAAAAATTATTAAAAATATTTTTTTTTTTTATAAAGGTTAAAAAGTATATTTATTTTAGTAAAAAGTGTATTTACCTGTTAGAAAAAGAGTACTCCCCTACCATTGTTTAATATTGAAATGAAGACAAAACTCTATCTTTAAAATATGTGAAAATATTAAAACATATATTAATTTCAAATGAAAAATATCTCGATTATGGTGGATGTTGCCATTTTTGTAATATATAATAATTTCTCTCTTTATGGTGATATCATATGTAGCTAAACTGTTGGGAAAAATTATGTGCATAAAAATAGTTCAGAATACCACTCTTTTTGTGTTTTGTCTGAGATTGTTTCTGTAAATTAATTTTGTGTTTGTTGCACAACTCCGTTTTTGTTTTCTTTTTTAAGCTAGCAATTGACTTTAAACATTTAAGTTTGACTCTTGTTAATCAATACATGTGAATTATGAATGATTATAGATATCTGCAGTTTATTGATTCCAATATGAAAGGTAAAAAAATAACATTCCTCTACATGTATGATGAAACTAATTTATGATTAAACATCGGTTAAATTTAGTACCCAATTACATACAGAGGTGACAAATTCACTCCAAAATTGTGAACCCTCACTTTAGTGTTGTCCCCGTCCAAGGACCAAAAGAAATCCACCATGATTTCACTGTGTCTATCCTCTCCTTCATCGCCTTGTGATCGTAGGGCTTGTGTTCTATAAACGTCTATTCAAAAGAACAATCATAAGCAAATGCCAAAAAAGTCAAAGGTCCACAGCAAACAAACTAGGTTCATATTACTTCATTTCCATCCATCAGAAGATTGGCAGCCTTCAAGTCTTTGTGAATTATACTGTTTTGGTGTATGTAGTGCATACCCCTCGATTTATCAATTGCTACTCTTAGTAAAGATGGTAGTTTAAATGTACCCTTTTGTTTGTGGAGATAGTCATACACACTTCTACCAGACATAAATTCTGCACTCAAAAAAAAAAAAAAAATGGAAAAAGTAACTGATAGTGTGTTAACAATAAGATAAGACTCCAAAAGCAGATAAGGAAAAAATTGAAAATTTAGAATATACCTGTAACAATGCACAAGCTTGGAGGTTTCATGCATGCGCCTGTGACTTGTTCAACATTCTTGTGTTGAGCTATAGGAGAAGTTAGACGATTGTTTGCCAAGACTGCTTCTGCATAGCAACTCAAAATCCCTAGTCATACACACTTCCATCCCCGATAAACTGGATTTCACATTATAGATAATAACATATCCATCTAATTTTATCTTAGCGTCCAGCTGCAATGAGTCAACATGGATAAATCACCCAAATAAAGATTGGATGTGCAGTGGGTTTCAAAAACGTATCAGACACAGCTCCAACCACAGAAAGCCCAAGTCACAAATGCTCATTGTGCCTCAACAGCACCTGAACTGCATTGCTCCACGTTCCCCATTGAACAGCGTTCCCCCTACACTCTGATGATCTCATGTGTTCTGTCACTAAATTAGCAACAATTTGAATGAAATATTAAATATGTAAGAACTTGATTGCAACTTCCCATTAGTGCATAAATACCTTCAATCACGAGGAGGAATCTACCCAACTATACCCTGGTTGCTTTCTAATTTTATTTCTCTCCATCACCATCCTCACTTCAGTTGCATCATCCCATCGCCCAACGTCAGCATACATATTATACAGCAACACATAGGGGGCTGAGCTTTCTGGTTCGAGCCTCGTCAATGCTTCAGCTGCAACTCGGGCTAACTCCACATTGTTATGCACCCTACAAGCACCCAATAATGCACCCCACACAGCTTTATCTGGCTCAAATGGCATATTATTAATCAGAGCCATGGCCTCTTCAACCTGCCCATGACGACCCACGATATCCACAAGGGAGGCAAAATGTTCCACTCGTGGTTCAATACCAAATTCACTCACCATGGACCTGAAATGCATCTGGCCTTCTTCCACTAGTCCAGCATGAGCACATGCATTCAAAACTGAAATGAATGTAATATAAGTTGGCCGAACTTTAAGCTTCTTCATCACTCCAAAAAATTCTAGAGCCTCTGCAGAAAATCCATGGGATGCATATCCCCCAATCATTGCATTCCAAGAGATTACATCTTTCTGCAATTTCATCTCATCAAAAATGGCCCTTGCCTCGATAATGGCTCCACATCTTGCGTACATAGTAATCAGGGAGTTATTTAACGGAACATCTGGGACAACCATCTTTATGACCTGCTGATGGATTTGCATACCCAGTTGCAGAGTCACTGACTCAGCACAAACACTGAGAAGAGAAGAGAAGGTGTGTCGATCAGGTTTCTCTCCCTCAGCTTGCATCTGAATGAAAAGTTCAATTGCTCCTTCACAGTCCCCATTTTTCTCATATCCGGATATCATGGAATTCCATGAAACTAGGTTTTTCTGTGGCATCCTTCTGAAAAAATCATAAGCAAGTTCCAAATTACCCGTATGGGCAAAACCTGAGATCATTGAATTCCATGACAGTATATCAGGATCTGACATTTTACAAAAGAGGTTTGAAGCTTCGTCCATATCTGACATGTTAACATAACCACTGATCATGGTGTTCCATGAGAAAGTATCTCGGTCCACCATTTGGTCAAATAGCTCTTGAGCAGAAACAATATCCCCCGCTTTCACATAGCACATAATCATAGAATTCCATGACACCACATTTCTTTCAAACCTCCGATCATCTCCTCTTCTGCGATCAGAAGAAAAAGGGATTTGATCAAAAAGGCGTCTAGCATCATCAACCCTTCCTCTTTGACCATACCCAGCAATCAAAGTGTTATAAGCATGAACTAAATCTTCTCTATCATCATCCCTTTTCCCACTTCCAAGGAGAACCATGGCAGCCTTGTCTAATTCCCCATTATGAATTAGACCCGATACAAGCGCACTAAGAGAAGCCGCATCACGCTCAGGCATTCTCTCATATAACTCAATCGCAATTTTCACATCACCATTGTGTAAAAAACCAGAAATCACTGCATTCCAAGACACCACATTCTTTTTAGGCATGCTATTGAAAAGATAAAATGCTTCATCCATCCTCCCATTTCTTGCATACCCAGTAATCATTGTATTCCAAGAAACAAAATCTCTCTCCGGCATTCGGTCAAACAAGTACCTCCCCTCCTCTATATATCTGCTCCCGCGGCATGACACATATCCCGATATCATCAAATTCCACGACACAACATCTCTCTCAGGCATTTCGTCGAACAGTTTCCGGGCCTTGGTCATCTCTCTACGTTGTACATAACCCGTAATAATCGAATTCCAAGTTACAGTATTTCGCTCAGTCATTTCGTCAAACAGTTGTTTAGCATCATCGACTCGTCCACTTCGGATTAAATGGGTGATTTTCTTGTTTAGTATACGGAGATCCGGGGCATGAGAGTCTTGGGTTGTTGATGTAAAACGTAGAGGTGACCAAGATGGGTTGTTTTGCATGCAAGTTGTGATTGAAAGGTGAGAGAGCTGCCGTTGAGATTGAGGTCTCCTCCTGGAGAAGAAGAAAAAGGTGGACTTGAGGATGAACATTTTGCTTCAACAGAAGAAAACCAAGACCCATGCCCTTCTTCTTTCGTCAAACAATGTCTTTGCTAGGTTTTGTATCAAATGTGTTTGTTAAAGATACTCTGAGAAAGCTGTGCAATGCATTCTGATCCGAATCTTTCATCATCGATCGAGAACTATGAAGACTACGCTACAGCAACAAATCTTCGTGAGGAGTCTCCAATCAAATATTGCAATTGGGGAAGGTTATTGATAGTTTGCAATCCGTTGGTTTCTCACCTATCATTTTATTTTATTATATATGTTTTATTTATTTACTTTCTCATGTGTATTAATGTAATACAAATAGAGTATATATATAAAATTTATCATATTCAAAAAGGTAAATAATATTAAGGATTAAAAAATACACTTAAATTTCATACATTCAGCTTAATTATCATTTAGAAATAGATTATTTTAATAATTTTTTAATTTTTTATGAAAAGATGTGTAAAAAAATAGAAAGAGTGATATAATAACTTATAGTGACTTTTTGACTAAAATAGTTACTCTCCAAACAATGTGACAAAAAATATACACAATTTTATCTTATTTTCTTACATACTTCTCAAGTATATTAATGTAATAAAAACATACATATAAAATACAAAATATGAGTTCCCTATATAGGTATTAATATGAAGTTGAACTACACAAACTTTGAGAAGAACATTTGATAAATAATATGTTTATATATAGCATTGCTCTTTCTGGAGCATTCCGTCGCCATATCACTAGAACATTACTACAAAATCAGCCTTTACAAACATCTTGAGCTTCTATAACACATGAGTTGGTAATTATCTAGAAATTTAATAATAATATGTAATATTAATTGTCTACGTGATATTCATAATATAAACAATGTAATAGTCACAAATAGTATTGATATTGAAACAAAATTTCATCACAACTGTTATGCTACAATAGCAACAATATTGCAAAGTTACATTACTCATCAATACTACTGCCCCCTCAGAAATTTATGCTATGATGGGAAAATCTAAAAACATGGAATGCTATATATATTATCTTGGAATGAAAATGAAAATAGAAAGAACCATTGGAATGTTGAACTAGTAAACAAATACTGTACAACACAGATGAATAACTAGGTGGGAAATGGCCCTCAATTAGCTCATGTTATGAACATTGTGTATCTCTCCTCACTTCATTGATGTCCCCATCTAAGGGCCGAAAAAAATCCACCAGATGATTTCTCTTTGCGTCGATCCTCTCCATCATCTCCAACCTATTCCACATACTTCGGTGTCAAATAGATGACAGAAAGTTTAATGCAGATAGGAAATTTTCAATCGTATTTCATGGAGTACATTAAGAAATGTTAACGATTGATAATTGATTACCGAGAATAGAAAACAGGTTTACTCATTCTTAATAAAATATACGAAACAATGGGGACAAATCAGAAAGCCAACTGTCCCAACTTGAGGAGTTTAGAAATGCTCACAATTGAAAATTGATTCACAAGAAAGAAAACGAGTTTAATCATATTTTCAATCAAAACCAGATGTTACCTCCTTTGCTATTTGCTGCAGGATATCTATTATTTCAGAGAAGTCGGGTCTTAAATTTGGGTCGTGCTGCCAGCATCTCTCAAGCAGCTCAGCTAGTTTTGGATGAGTGTTTTTTGGGATGGTAGGCCGTAGACCCTGAAACCAGAGTCAATGGAAGTTTTAGGTCTCAATATGACAGATAATTTATGTGTCCTCTGTGCCTTAGACCAATATTTGGGGTCGTAGTCCTGAAAATCAACAGTGTAGTGTAATAGATATTTACCTTTTGAACTACTCCAACGGCAGCTTGTAATGGGGTTAAATAGTCATATGGAAGCTGCCAAGCCAAATATGAAAGAATATAACTATACAAACAGCTTGAAATACAAAAATCCAATGGTTGTCGCACAAAACAATATACCTTTCCGGTTAGCAACTCCCACAATACAATCCCGAAGCTAAAAATATCAGCCTTGTGATCATAGGGCCTGTGTTCTATAACCTTCAATGCAAAAGAACAATCATAAGCAAATACCCAAAAAAATCAATCCCGCAATAAAAATGCATAACTACCAGACAGATGAAGTAATTACTTTCATTACCCATTCACATTAAAGAAAAGAGTAATGATAAACATACAAAATAATCTACCAAAACTCACATGGGTGTGGGACCCACACCCATGCGAGAGTTTGGTAGCATTTTTTATAGAATATTTGGAGTCCCTAACATTTTTGTAAAGAAAAAGTAGCAAGCAAATGATGGATTTTATTTGGCTACTAAATTATGTTTATGTCTTCACTACTGCTTCATAACTCTTTTCTTAGATTTTTCCAAACTCAAGCGCCAATGTGGCCACCCTATAACAACCCAACAAAGCCTACAGATCCAGCCACTTTATATTGGACATAAATCATTGCCCATATTAAATCACCAAACAATTCAGCGTGTTCGTGCGTGTGTGTGTGTGTGTGTGTGTGTGTGTGTGAGTGTGAGTGAGAGAGAGAGAGAGAGAGCTGAAACAGATTCGTGTTGGAAGTATGTTCTTTCTTTTCCTCCCTTCGCTATTATTTACCCTATAGGGACATCACAGCCAGCTAACAACCAGATTTTACTAAAATATATACTTGGAGTGACCTGATTAAAAATCAGACCTTGAAGCCTAGGCAAAGTAAATGCTAAGTAAATGGCATCCGTGTCCCAATCATAGCTATAATCAAAATCATACAAATGAAACAATTATAACATCTAGAGTCACATACATAATTTAATTTCTGCTATCTTGATCAGAGAGGGAAGATATCAGTAACAAAACATATAACCAATTTTGAACAGAAAAGGTTCCAAAACTTTTCCCACCTCAGGAGCCATCCATCGATATGTCCCGGTTTCTGCCGTCATAACTCCAGTTTGAGCTTTCACTCTAGCAACTCCAAAATCAGCCACCTTAACAACCTGTGACACAAAGCATTATATACAAATTTTCTAAACACTGCTCAAACTTATTATCTTTATCAATTTCGACATGAATGCCTCAATGTTCAGAGCAATAGAACTTAGAAGACTCCAAGAAAATGCACAAGGCTAAAAAATTCAAAAGGGAAAATCATCTAGGCATTCAATGTTCAGGAAATGAAATTATTCTGCATCTATACCCACTATACATTTCAGAATATCCAAGTGAGACACTATTCACATCTTTTGGGAGTGAAAAAAATGGAAACATTTTACACATTGTAATATAAATGAGTTTTAAGGGATGGAGAATCAGTTCCCCGAGAAAAGAAGAACACAGCATAGCAAACTAAGTTCACAGTTTTAAGAATACAAACAAAGAAAACATCTTACTTCATTTTCATCCATCAGAAGATTGGCAGCTTTCAAGTCTCTGTGAATTATATTATTTTGGTGTAGGTAGTTCATACCCTTTGATATATCAATTGCTACTCTTAGTAAAGATGGTAGTTTAAAAGTACCCCTTTGTTTGTGGAGATAGTCATACACACTTCCACCAGACATAAATTCTGCACAAGAAAAACAAAAACAAAAAACAAAAATAACAAAAAAAGAAGAAGAAGAAGAAGAAGAAGAAGAAGTAACTAATAGTGAGTTAACAATAAGAAAATACTCCAAAAGAGGAAAAGGAAAAAAAAAATGAAAATTTAGGATATACCAGTTACAATGCACAAGCTTGGAGGTTTGGTGCATGCGCCTATGAATTGTACAACATTCTTGTGTCGAACTTTCCTGAAAGTGAAAAGAGGAATATTTACAAGAACTAAACTAGAGAGTGAAGCACATAACATCACCAACATTAAGTTGAAAAGGATGATAACTCGATCAATATAATTCAAACTTAGTAATATCAAAATCAGTAACTTTATAATGTTGTCATGGTGCAGAGACTGACGAAGGCAGGATAATGATCAACAGCTAAGACAGAAACCAATTTTTGGCACATATAATACCCAAAAATAAATACATTTTTGGCACATCTGACAAGAAAAACAAGTCCGACAAACAAAATATGGACTACTGCTTCAGCACATGACATCACAAATTTATTATGACTGACACCATAGTTGACAATAAACTACCATAAGCTTCATAGAAATATATAATGAGTTTATAACAAGAAGAAGAGTCAACAAAAGTCTTCACAATATAAATAAAAACTGACACATTTTATCATAGCCTGGGAAAAGAATGAAAGCAAAAGAATGCTGAACAGTGCAGCTAGAAGCTGCAGAAAAATGATTTGTCAAATTCATCCTAACTCAGATATTTTATTAAAGAAATGACAATGAAACAAGCACATCATGAACACTGGATAAATACAAGAGGATTTGGTCAAAGCCCCCCTCATAATGAACCTTTAATACATTAAGGACAAACACAAAAAAAATTTCTTGAAAAGTCCAACACACACTACTATTACCAAAATATCAAACTTTAAAATAATATAACTTTTGATATAGATGTTGGTTTTGAATAAAATTAGTATTTTTAGAATCCTCTCATTAAGATCTATCAAAAAAAAATCGATATTGACTATGAAATTCTTAAAAAAAAAAAAAAAATTACCATTGAAATTAATGTAAACAGTAACAGTAACATTACTCTGTCTCACAGTAACATATTACTCTGTTTAACAGTAACATGTTATTTTGACAATATTGTCTAAGAAAATATATATATATATATATATATATATTTTACTTTATCCTTACTCAATTATGTGTTTTCTCCTTAGGGAGTTTATAAAGCAAAATAAATTGGGCTGTCTTTTTCACCAAATAAGGGTCCAATGCATGGGTTTTAACTAAATTTCCCTAAATACAATACTAGAACCCTACACTCATTCAAAAGGTAAGAATTTGGCAAACCTCATAATAAATACTTCTTGGGCAAACTCCTTCTGCAAGTCTGAATCTACACGCCCGGGCTTGAGGACTTTGACAGCTACTTCCTGACCACAGTATGTACCTTTGTATCTGTGTTATTAAAAAAATTCAGCTAATTGAACACACAAATCACAATCAAATCAACTATCTAAGAAATGACAAACTTACAAATCACCATATGACCCTGATGCAATTTTTATCTCAAAGTTCAGAAGTTGAGGATCAATTTCCCAGACATCAGTCCCATCATTAGGTATTGTCAAATGATCAGGTTCACGTTTGATCCCTGTCTGCTCCTGCTCAGCTGTAGGAGAAGACAGATGACAGTTTGGCCAACACTGCTTCTGCATAGCAACTCAAAATGCCTAGTTAAGAATCAATTTATTACTGACTATCAAAGACTAGCATAGAGCAGGAAAGCACATTCAAAGCATATTTAGAGTATATTGAGGAAGAATTTCTACCATGATTATAGCTATTTACAGATTCCATTTGTAAAGTTAGCTATGTAATTTCACAACTCAAGCAGCCAAAGAATCCAGCAATCAAGTGACACAGAAGAAATAGTTTTACTTCTAAACTATAGTTCGCCACCAATTTGCAATCAATATGGCCCAAGTCCCACCCAATTACTAAAAAAGAAAAAGAAAAGTGCGCACAAGCTCGTCTTAACTCTCAATGTTATACTAATAGTAATGTGTAACTGCTTTAACTAAGTCCAAAATACAATTTCTGCTTCCAATGTAAAGATGGAGTCAATATAAACAGATCATTCAAACTACAACTCTAGAAAGGAATCACCATCACAAATAGTGAAATAATTAAAAACAACCCACCAAGCCTAAGGATCGATTCAAGATATACCGACCAAACCAATACCAAATATTCTCATAACAATTGCCTGAGCTGAAATTATTTTATTTTTTTTAAAAAGAAGAATAATTTTTTTTTTTTTTTACTGATGCTCTATCACATAATACAAGTTTCCCGTATCTCAAGCACAAATTACAGACACAATATATATATATTTTTTTGATAAATAAATTACAGACACAATATTGTAAAAGAAATATCAGGGAAGTACCTCGATCTTCAAGAATTCCTTTTTTAATGCAGTTTGGAGCTGCTTGGTTTCCTAAAAATAGACAAATAAATCAGTCAAAACATTTCTGGCGAATAGAAACACAAGAAAGGGTAAACAAAATATCAAACTTGAGCATTATAATTTTAAATTTTTATTTCTCAGGGTTCTTCAGATTTGCCAAGTTTAAAAAATGACTCTAAACTACACTCTCAAGTCCTAACACTATATTTTCAAAGTCAAAAAAATTACTATCACCAATTGTACAGAAAAGGACAACATAAAATACAAAAAATTGAATGAACAATTCGGCATTCTAACATGGGTGAAAATGCAGAAATCAACATCTGAGTTCAAAGATCTTGATGACACATAAGCTGAAAAAAAAAGAAACAGAACTCCAAAATATAGTAAACACAAAGTAGCTTGATCTGTTTGCCATAAGAATATAAGCATTCTACTACATAACTGGATAAAAAAATATGAAAAGAAAATACCTCATAGGGCCAACCATCAACAACAAAGACATCCAAGGAGTACCCGTCTACAGTAGAAAAAACATGTGCTTCCTGGATGTTCAGCCCAACCTCGCCTAGTAAGGCAGTCAGCTGCAGAATTCTACTACTCAGTGATCGTGTGGTGGAGGCACTATATGATATTATCAAAAGGAGTTTACTTTTTTGTTCTTTAAATATTGTACTAAAATAAGCAAACATGCAAACTACCTGACTGAGGAGCTTTGGCTTGTCATCCGTTGAAAATGTAATTTCATGCATGGGCCTGCATGATTGTCAAAATCACATTAAAGTATAAACTACATAATGCAAAATAATGAAATCAGTGTAGCAATTGTTCCATAAAAATCCATGTGAAATGCTTTGAACTCTTACAGAGCCACCAAAGATGTCCAGAAAATATCAAAAATTGGGGCCAAAATGAAGCATTTAGTGAATTTCAGCAATATTTACCGGGAGGACTGTACATGGGAAACAACACTATCCCCATCTTGAACTTGAGATTTGTTTGCTTCAAGTGCAAGGGATTCAAGATTAGGAGATGAACCAAAGGCAGGTGGCAGCTTAGGAATGAACCTTTGGGCACCTTCGTCCCTGGGAGAGCTAAAATGATCAGAGATGGGAGAAACCTGCATGTGACAGTGATAGACAAAATGCATTCCATCAAGCAACAAAATTTAGACCAACTATTCTAATAAAAACTCCTATAAAAAAAACTGTGGAAAATCATGGAAAGCAAGGGTCATGTTTCATTCTTGATACAATGCAATGCTCTAGAACATGGAAATTAAAAAAATATGGAGCAGTTGGACAAACGCTGAATATATACACACAAATTGGAGGGAATAACCTGAAAATCATAAAAGAGAATTCTTGATATATACATCACTCAGATTGAAACAGTGACCAAACAAAATTACACCAGAATCCAAGCAAATCAATCCTAGATCTGTGTTTGAGGTTTTAAGGGATAATTTAAAACGCCATACAGCTCAGACTAATGTAATTGAATCTAGTATATGGTTTATGATATTGTAATGATTTTAATATCCTAAAGCGATAAACCTAGCATTATTCTCCTTATTTCTATGATTCCATCCCTAGGTTTGAATGAGTCCTGACATCTATTTGTTTACAAAACCTAGCATTTCTCCTTGATTCCACCTCCAAATCCACTACTTTTTCCTTACAAAACAGCCCCAAAATACAAAAATACTAGGCTATCTTGTGTCATTAGAAGAATTGACTAGACTGTTGTTTCAAGTGTTTGAATTTGATTAGACTATTGCTAATATACCATTAACTCATTACTAGCAATTTTCAACTGCTTGTCGACAAACAATTCACAACTGATATTGGTTTCCAATATACAATCCATTAAGATAATGTTGCACCAGCATTATAGACGCCTAACACCCCAAGTGAAGCTAGACAGACATTGTACAACAAATTACTCCTAATGACTGGTCGAGAAGGACACAAGAGACGTCAAGGTATGCCATAGGTAATTGTAAACGTATCTCAAGATGATGATTGGCAAGAACCAAAGAACAAGGGATGATAGAACAAGGATAGGGGAACTCTAACATAAAATTTGTTGAATAAAATACTGCAGAAATATTGCAGTAATTGTACATAATTTTTATATCATAATTGTCAATAGCTGCTAAGCACTGTAAAACACTTACAGATTCAGAATGATGGAATATTAATCCCAAAAAAAAAAAAAAAAATCAGAATGATGGAATGCAAAAGAATACAAGCAATTTTATTCAGTTTCAGTTATCTCTACAGTAATGAACCCGATGCCATTACAATGCCAAGCAAATTAACTTACCTGCACCATCCGAATTTCAATTGCAGGTCTATTAGCAGGATCATGAGCTAGTTGTAGTAAACGCTTATGCATGAGAACATCTTCTGCCCTCTCCACATTCACATCAAGTGCATACCTACAATGGAGGAGATCAAAAACTTCAACAAAAACAATCAAATGTTTTCACAAATAACATTAAATTCAAGTAATAAAGGTTGGCATTTTCCCATAATAATATAAGAAAAATATATAAAATAAAATAAATAGAAATAACAAAACAATTTTTTATTTATTTATTTATTAAAGAATGAAATACAGCATAAACTACACAAGTAAAAATATATAAATAAATTAGATTACATCATAGAACATATTGCAAGATGGATTCCCATGAACATACAAAATGATATGCAAGAAATAATTCAAATTTAAAAGTTTGAAGAATAAAAGATAAGAGATGCAAACCGAAACTTGTGTGATATTATAGTTTCCTTAAAACAGATCACTGCCTCCCGATGGGCGCTAGAGGTATGCAGACGTCTGTCTCTCAGGATACGACGGTCGAAACCAGCTATTGCAGAAGCACCTTCTGAATAGCCTCGGCAAACTTGACAATGGCAACACCCTCTCTCTAATAAGAACCAAAGAAGAGGCTAGCACAAAGAAGATAGAAAATTTTCTTTGGTATAAAAATCTTCTTCAACTTTATCTAAAGAAAATCACTAATTTTTCGTCTCAAAAATATTTCTATCTCATCTATCTAAATTGGAGGGGAAATGTCATTTTTATACTTGTAGGGAAGGGGTCTTAGCCATGAAGGCTACTATAAAACTTAGCATCAATGACCATCAACTCTAGCTATAAGGACTAAAGTTACAAAGGTGTAAAACTCCCATGTGCATAATGTGATCATCAACTCCATCTTCAAAAGATAAGAGTTATAAAGGTTGAAAACCTCCCTTACATTATATATATATAATATATAATATGCTATTTAAATAATTCAATTAGATAGGTCGCAAAATGGACACTGGTGTTGGATCACAACTCAATCCAAACCTAATCTAAAACATATGCACAAGACAAGCCCAGCATAACACAATCTAGCACATGCCCAAGACTAAGTCTAATACATGCACATACAAAAGCCTAGGCCAGTCCAAACCAAGACCAAGACCAAGACCAAGACTAACTAAGACTAAGTCCAAGTCCAGGGTCAAGCCCAACTTCTATTGATGCCCAATTTATGAGACAATTCTCATTCACAATTTAATAATTTTGACTCATTATTTTTGTATTGCAACTTTCTCACTTAAGAGAATACAAAACCATTCAAACCCACCTCAATCAGCGTTTGGGTCTCACTTAATTTTGAATTAAAGTTGCCGTTTTCCAACAATTACTCGTTACAATTAACATAAAATTCATTGTGGTAAGTCATCCCTACATTGCAATCTGCTAGGATCATAAAGACTCCACAGTCAACGCTAAGCTCAGATGAGATTGATGTACTAAACAACATTTAAATGAACTCTCGACAAGCAAAAACTGAGCAGACAAAGACAATTAAAGAGAGAAAAAGCTTTTAACACCAGAAAATCCAAAAACTAATCAACGCAGAACATATTCAAGATCTCGATAACGAAAATAAGACAAAACTAAGCAAATAAACACATATAAAGCATATATACATGCAAGTATGCAACTAAGTTGAACTAAGACACTCAAAATCAAACAATTATTCAAATATATCACAAATAAACACATAAAAATAGATGATTATACACAAAATGTAACAGAGAGATTGAGTGAGGGGAAAAGTAAAGGTACCGAGTGGGAAGGCGATTGAAGTGAGCCCAGAGTTCATCGTCGAAACCAGGTTCTATAGCCTCGGGGTTATTTGATTCTTTGAGCCTACGGAGGACCTCATTGTATACCTCAAGGTTCCTTCTCTGCTGCCTAGAGTTCGCTTGTAACGAATCCACCACCCGGCTACCACAGCTCTCGTTATCTTCCATCACCATTGATGGATAGCAAGAAAACGAAGGAAAATTCACAAGAAAATGCTATTTCCGAGATCCGAAACAAATAGAACCAGTAGAAAAACAGAAAAATTAACAAGTTCACATGGAGAAAACAGATTTGAGAAAGCTTTTTGAACTCTAAAACATTAATTTGTCACAATTATATGTATACGCATATACATACTTGTATACATACAAAATATAGAATTAAAAAAAAAAAAAAAACAGCTGCACTGGTACTGGTGTTCCGTTAGGAAGTTTTCATTCACCTCCCTTCCTCCCTCACTCTCTTTCTCTCTCCTCATCAGCGCTCGCTCTCTCAACCTCTTTCTCTCCTCATTATCTTAAAAGTAATGCTATTAATGTCAAATTTCTTATTAAGGCCAAGTTTGGCATGATCAAAAAAAGACAAAAAGTAAAAAAGTTACTATCTTATTTAAGTCACATCATCTTATTTAAGTCACATCACCTCTCTAACACATCACTTCAAACCCAACCCAAACCCAACCCATATTTCATAAAAAGTCAAAAAGTACACTTATTTAGTCTTCCCAAACTAGGCCTAAATTAATGACTAAATATCTCAGTGTGTGAGATATTTGATAATTTATATAGTAGAAAATTTAAGAATTATAATATTTTATTTATCTTAAATTTTGCTAGGATTCAATAATAAAATAAAAGAAGGAATTTACTAATATATGATGATATAAGTGTATTTGTAAACTGAAGTGGGCTATAAATAAAAAGTTATGAGAGGTAAGTATCACTTATATCTTGTGTTCATCTTCCCCACCAACGTGTAATTCTCACAAAATAAAAAGTTTTATGAAGATTTCTATTTTTTATTAGTTTGTGATATTTAATTATAGGAAAATGGCGTATAAATTTATTTTTTATATTAATTTCTATAGTGGATCATTAGAGAAGATATCAGAGAATATTATCTTAAAAATTTTAATTAATTATCATATTATTAAATTTAATTTTTTATCATAAATAACATTATTCTTTATTATATGTGTAATCAAATAATTGAGAATTTTCATTATATTTTTTTTCCCATAAAATCTAACATTACTCATCTTAAATTTTGGCGGTAGCCCTTACCATGAATTTTGTTATTATCTTTCCTAATATGGGGTCTCTTGTTTCCGAGAAGGTTCATTGGTGTAGTGCGCACCCTCTCGCCGGTGTGGATTGGTTTGGGCTTATCTGCTCTGCATGGGTTTATTAGTAATTTACTTGCTTAATCCAATTGTTAAAATAATGGACCATGTGCTATAGATATTAACTATATAATAAATTTTAGGTATAGAATAACATTACCTTTTATAAAAAGAAAAGTTTTTAATATACCTATTTGTATGTATTCATGAGACAGAATTTCTTCTTATATATGTACATAATAATAATAAGGCCTCGTTTGGGAACAGGTTAATTTAGTAACTTTTTGGTTATTTAGTTAAAAAAGTAGGTAAAAAAAACTTGTATGTTTGGGATGATTTTTTGGCTAATTACGAAAAGATGTGCAAAAAGTAGAGAGAAAAGAGAATCTTTGACTTTTTGGTATGAGTTGTTGACTTTTTGGCTAATTTAGTAACTTTTTGACTAATTGGCTAAAAAAATAAGTCCCCAAATGGGGCCTAAATGTGGACCTACCAATTGTGTAAGAGGTAATGGTACATTGAGTTATCTTAAGGATTTTAAATATTCTATCAAATATTTTATTAAACTTCTCACGTGAGTGTAGGATTCACATACATGTAGATTTGTATGAGTGATTTGGTAAAATATTTAATAGAATATTTGGAATACATAACATTTCTTTGATACATTAGTTAGCTTTCGTTTGAGATTAATTAATTTAGTTTCATCTTTAATTTTTTGGCTGATTTAGTCTAATTAAAATTTTTGTTTGAGATAGATTTTTAACTTTTTTGATTTGGATGTGATAGTTGTGAAAAAAATAATTATAATTTAAATGTGATATTTTATTTTATTAGTAAATTAACATATTTTGTCTTTTAGTAAATTAATTTAACTCCAACCAACTATCCAAACGAGGCCTATGTAAATTTATTATATTAGAGCATGCTTTACAGACTCTTTAAAACAAGTATGTTAGCTGTTATAGTTAATCTCATTATTTTTTATTCTCTTCAACAAACTAACTATTGCAATAGCTATTTTAACAATACCGTTCCAGGTTAACTATATTTAGAGAGTTTTAGAAGGCTTTTCAATCTAAATTGTGTGGATAAATATGTAGAAGTATTAGAGTACATAGATGAAAAGTTAGGTAAAATAAGGAGTATACAATTTTTATCATTTATTTGATGAAAAATAAAAAATAGCATTTGAGTTGCTCTAGTAATTGGGTTTGTTGATGAGTATTCTAAAAATACTAGTTAATAAAATTTAAGATAAATATACATTTTTATGACACATGCATATAGGAAAAACACTGTCATCCAAATGAGAAGAGTTTAAGTTAATTGAATTATTGACTAATGGGGTACCCTTTGGTTAAAAAACATTTATTAATAATACCAAAAATAAATGAACTTGTGAAAGATATAATACATGAGAATTTTTAAAAAAATTTATGATATTAAGATTTTATAAGATAAATAATATATAATATTTTTATAATATTTAAGATCCTTCAACATTTCTATATAAAAAATTCGACTCAGAGAAATTTCGCCCCGATTCAAAGAAATTTTTACAGAAAAATTTCTCTGATTTCACACAGAAATTTTGAAATTTCTCTAATTCGGGGCCGAAATTTCTCTGAGTCGGATGAAATTTTTCTAAGTCGGGCAAAATTTCTTTAAGTCAAATTTTCTCTATAAAGATGTTGAGGGACCTTAGCTAATAAAAAAATATATATCTTGGACCTCTTCTACTACACAAAATTAGAGAGGGATGTTTCGTAAATTTTTCCTATAATAAATGCTTATAGAAAATAATTTTGAGTCACTTTTTAAAAAATAAAAAGGCAAAGAATGGTGAGAAAACTCATACAATGGATAGGGATGAGCAGCGCATATTCCGATCCGTCCAAATCGATCGAACCGAACCAATCCTCCGTGTTTTGGACGAATGCGTGATGACAAGTGGAAGGTTGTGGATTGATTTGTTCCAATCCGCCTAATTTTAGACGGATGGCAAATTTGAGGTTCCTTTGACCGCAGCCAAACTGCCAAATCGGGAGCACCCCTAGTAATTTGTAAGACTTTGCGTTTTTAATTTGGAAATCCTTTTATCAAATGATAAGAGTTGATATTTAGTATTTTTGTGTAGAAAATATAGAGCTTAATTTTATCATTTTAAAAAAAAATCAAATTAAATAGTTTTTTAATAGAAAAAAGTAATGAAATAGTTTTGATAATACATGATTGTCTTATATGTATTTATTATTAGTATTTGATAATTTACTTGATAATCTTTTGATTATGTTGAGTTGAATTATTATCCCAAAAAAAATTATTGACAAATTGTTGTATTATATTTAAAATTTGTAAAAGTTTAAACTGCCAAATCAATTCGCATTCATCCGTTAATCCACTCAATCCGCATCTGTCAATTCAACGGACAGATGCGGATTAATTTTTTTCAATCCCCCCATCCAACGAACGAATGGCGAATTAGAAATTTTCAGACCGTAACTGAACTACGAACACCCTTAACAATAAAAGTTTCATTAAAATGAAATACACCTTAATAATATAGTAAATCTCACATCAATATCAATATTAATATTAATACTTTATACGAATTTTGTTAATTTATATAGTTTTGCTTAGAGAGAGAGCGAGAGAGAGAGAGAGAGAGAGAGCAAAGGTGAGTACGAGCGTCACAGCCTTTTGATGTGGTCACACGCACTTTGTGTATGCGAATATGTAAGTATACAGCAGAACTCATGAAAAACTTGCTAGAGAGAGACACAGACAGATTGTTTGGTTACATGATGCTGGCTTGAAAGGTGGAGAATGAACAGGACCATTAAGAGCATGACATTTCAATTTTATTGGAAATATCTTTATGATGATTATTACTCTTTTATTGGAAAAGGGCAATGATTTGTGGCCATAAATTTTGTGATTTAAATAGTTTGACATTTTCGAACTATTTGAGCCACAGAATTTATGGCCACCAAACATTTTCCATTGAAAAAATAACATTTCTCATATCATTTGTCACTTTCTATATTGATTTCTGCTATAGAAAAAATTATATAAAAATTATTTTTTCATTATTTGATTGTAATCTTAAAACTAATATGTTAATGATTGTAATATTGGAGAGGTGGTGGTAGAGTGGTGGCTCGAGAATTGTGGTGGAGCTAGCAGGATGGTGGTGATGAGTGTGGTGATAGTGACAATAGTAGCGGCGATGGTGCTTGTATGATGATCTTGAAAAGTTTGTAGTTCAAAAAATATTTTTCATGTTCTAAAAGTTAAAAAATTTTATTTGTTGAAATAAATTTATTTCCGTTTGACTACCAAAAATAAAATATGAATCTTTGTCAAAAAAAAATAAAATAAAGTTTTAATAGATTTTATCAATTATATTTATTATTAATATACATCGCATCGCATAACAAATAAAATATAACAAAAATATATTATGATCGTTATTATTACAGTAGTGGCCAGGCAAAAAGAAAAAGAATATGAATTGATATGACTTTGTTTACTGTTGTCTTAAAAAATTAATAAACGCGTCATATGTTTTATATATAATTTAATTTTAATAAATTCTGAGTAATGATTGAGACTCCACCCTTATAAGATCCTCACAAGACTTTCATAAATTTAAATGGCAGTGGCTTTGGTCCAGTCCAAGATCGGACTAGATCGTTCTGTTAGGCCCGTGGAGGCCCACCACGGATCCCTTTTTGATAATCTGAACCGTTCAATATATAGAACTCGTGGAGTACTATATGCCTGAAAAAAACACGTTGATCGAATATCGATAGCTATGTGAACAAAACAGTTTTTTATCAACTGTTAATCGTTTCACCGTCCTTTTTTTATACAAAACTGATTGGATCACATAGCTATTGATATCCGATCAATGTGATTTTTTACAAGCATGTAGTACTCAACGAATTCTACATATTGAACGGTTCGGATTATTAAAACAGGCCAAAAAAAGGCCCCATGGGCCGAACTGGACAGGTCCAATCTTAATCTCAACTTGAGACAAGCTGGACCCAATCTAAATCACTCATGATGTGGACTCTAAACATATATGGAGGCTCAGGATAAGTTTGAGAGTGTGGAGTCATTCCTAAAGGGAGTCCCAAATATTTTTCTTAGACAAAATATAAATGAGTTATAATTTAAGAGAGTTAATGGTAATTTACCCTATTATTATTATGATTATAGGAAGATAAAAGATGAAAGGAACTCGAATTGATGTAACTTTACCCACTGTTGGGCAACAAAGGTGGTCTCACTATTGCTGAGCCATCCAGTTCTTGAGAACATGAGCTTATCCAGAGTTTCATGTGTTAAACATGAAATGTGTGAATTTTATTAGTGATAATATTATACTTATTAGTGATAATAAACTATTTAATGTTTAGTATATAAATATTATTAAGTATAATTGACAACACTACGATGGATGATTATATATGTTTATCAAAATATATTCTTCAATGTTGTTGGTCTATGATTTTAACCAAATAATTAAATATGTAGATTACAATGGATTGCATCCAAATCGGAATAAACGTTGTTTAAAATAAAGATGACCTAAATAAATCAATTCAATTAGTTGGTGATCACATGCAAGACCTTTGTTGTTAAAGGTTCAAACTAGTGTCCAGGTTCCTGTAAAAAAAGTTAGGCTCAACCAAAATAAATATGCTACATACATATCGAAAAGTAAATTAATATGCATATTGTAGATATTCTATTTTGATCGACCCTAAAATTTGGACGTTTTCTTTTGATTACTTGATGATTAAAGTAAGAAGGTGTTTCTCATAAAATTCTCAGTAACAAAATAAAATTTGAGCTTTATTTCCAAACCCTATACATGTTTTGGCTAAGTGTTTTAATTAGGAACAAGTCTTCCCATCTCAAAAACAGTCACAAATTATCTTTCTAAGAGAATATTCTTTCTATCTTTCTAAGAGAATATTCTTTCTACAAATTATCTTTTTAGGAGAATATTTTTCTAGGAGAATATTCCATGAGAGAGACGAATGTTCTGTTAAGTCAGAGAATATTTTGTCCATATGCAGAATATTCTGTCAATGCTGACTATGATGCTAACGTGGCATGACTGGATTGGTCCGTACTGATGATGAGGCGCTGACATGTCTTTACCCAAAAAAAGCATTATTATCTTTTTAGGAGAATATTTTTCTAGGAGAATATTCCATGAGAGAGGAATGTTCTGTTAAGTCAGAGAATATTTCGTCCATATGCAGAATATTCTGTCAATGCTGACTATGATGCTAACGTGGCATGACTGGATTGGTCCGTGCTGATGATGAGGCGCTGACATGTCTTTACCCAAAAAAAGAAATAAGAATGCTGGTGAAGGGGTTTGAACCCCCAACGTAAGATTTCACATCGTAAACCTTAACTACTCTACCAAAGTATTACCTTGTGTTATTTTTCCGCCAAATAATATAGAACGCGATCCCAAGCGATTTTTATATGAATGGCTTTGCACTTGTGATATAGTCCATTTGTGGCAATAATTTTGTAATAAAATGAATTTTCTATAAAGTTGTCAAATCTAGACTCTCATTTCACATTGTACTCGTGAGACTAGATAAAAAAAATCGAGGGTCCGAACTGTTTAACGCGCATGGATACCTCCCGAGCATGTTACACATATTTAATAGCTCTTAATTGTATTTTCAATTAATTAGCACTTGATGTCACAAGTGACCCGTAACGTAATTATTTAGGGATTGTTTGGGGCTTATTTATTTAGTGCAATTTTTAATTTTTATATAAAGATATATAGAGAAATAGAGAAGTGATATGATACAAATAAGTATACTTATCAAAAAAGTACACTCTTAGATCATCCTTAAACAACTCCTAATCTATGAAGTAATAAACTTCTATCTTGTAGGGGTTGTTGGTAGATTTGCACTCTGTCCTATTAGACTTTCTTATATAGTTTAATTATTTAATTTATTATAATTATCTTGATTTTTGTAAATATTCTCTTACTGATTAAAAAAAAAAAAAAACCTCTAACAACAAAGAATCAAATCTATTGTAAGCAATGAAAGTTTGAAGTTCCTAGACCTTGCTTGCATGTATTTCATCTTTATAATAACCACTATTGCTCCTCTTGATTTCTTCATCGACTTGCCACTAAGGAAACTTTCACATCTAAACTCAGTTCTAATTCAAGATTAAGATCCGACACTACTAAATGCATTTTTTATATATTAGGCGACCACTTTAGATTCAGAATGTTTTATTTTACAATGTAGAGGCGGGAATTAAGGTACCACGGCTACTGATTGCGACAATGAATAGATCGTAAACGTAATTGGTAATGTTTGTTTAGTGGTGATTGTTTTATTTTTTTTATGTTACTGTTGGTGATCTAAGATTCCACCTAAGACCTTCCAAAAATTATACCAAGTAGAAAAATACAAATACAATGCGATTCAACCTCAATGCCTACGTCCATAAAAAAGAAACCGATTATCACTATAATAATAGAGAGATTATAAAGAGAATAACAATGAAGGAGGAACTCACACCATCCTCACTTCTCACACTCTACTCGTCTCCGTCTCCTACACAGAGGGAGACTCACTCTCTGTCTCACATCTCTCACTTTCTTTGATTTTCCTCTCTCATCTAACTCTCCCCCTTAGTTTCTCTCTTTATACACTGAAGAGAGAAGTGTGAAAGCCACCATTCTTGACTTCCATCAACCTCCATTCCTAACTTTTGGTGCCTCACCTTTCGATGGAGAATAATCACCCCTCATATGGGGTGATAAATATCCAACAAATCACCCCTCACGTGGGGTGATAGATATCCAACAAATCACCCCCTCAACCCATGTGAAGTAATCCACAGCGCACACTGCTGCTAATCTTGTTATGCCCAAAATCCAGCATAGTTTGCATCTCCTCATGAGACACTTGTATCCCTGAAGTTAGAGATAATACACTAGAGATACAAGAGGATGAGGGAATCCTACATCCTCAATTCAACTCACACCACTCTCTGATTTGGACAGAGCCTCTGCTCCTATCTCCCACAAATCTTTTCCACAATTCTTGTCTCGAATGTCTTCACTTTCCATGTTTTAACTTGCGTAACCAAGATATCCGACACCCTCTAATTGGATGCCTTGCACCCCCTACCCGGGATGTCCTGCACTCCCTTGAGTACTTAATGACACTGCAACTCCTCTCTAGAATGCCATTAACTTGCCATGTATCATAATATACGGTTGGAGCAACATAAAACACTCTTTGTTTTCCAAACAACACGCTTTGCCTGGTTAACTTCCTCTGTCTTCTTTGCTCGGAGCTTTTCCTTTGAACTATTAGCCTTTGCCCTCTGCACTTCTGAACAACCTCATAGCTTTTCCATATACACTCGTTGTTTGTGCCTTTGCAATCCCTGTTTTGCTCTTCAATAGATTGATGGTTGACAGTAGCTCCATCTGTCAAAGCATCGTCAGCTATGCAATTTCTTGCATAGTGCTCGCACCCATGGTTTCTAGTCTCCCTGTGTCGAGCTCACCTGAGAGATCCGCATCAACTTTATCCTATGCTGCCATGGAACTAAAGCAACCTCCTTTCATGAAGGTTTTTCTCCTCCTTTTTGTATAGAAATTTCCTCATTTCCTCGCGATTTTCTCCTCCGTATATGAAGATTTTTTTCCTTTACCTTATATGGAGACTCGTATATTCTCTACATCTTCCTTTCAAAATTTATTTATTTCGATATATTAATCTAGTGTGTCAATCATATCATGATTAACTTGTTTCCACCTCCATGGCATTATAAATATGAAACTCAAAACCAGAGAGACAAGAAACATGGGATAGGTAAACTGAGGAGGGATGAGGATGGATGAGGTGGGGGTGTAATTAAGAGTAGGGGTGAGTAACGGATATACCAATCCGGCCAAACTGACCGAACCAAACCGATCTGCCGCATTTTAGACGGATGCGCGATAACGAGTGGACAGTTGCAGATTGATTTTTTCCAATCCGCCTAGTTTTGAACGGATGGTGGATTTGAGATTCCTTTGACCGCAACCGAACTGTCAAACCACGAGCACTCCTAATAATTTGTAAGACTTTGTGTTTTTAATTTGTTTAGATATTTTGTTTGTATTTTCAATTGAAAAATAATTTAAATATTTTGCTAAATATATTCTGTTGAAAAAGAGTTTTCAACTTGAATATATTTTTTGAATTGAAAAAATAAATGTATTATTTATCTATATTGTTTAGTTTTTAAATCTAACTCTAAAAATAATAAATAAAAAAGATGGAATATGCTGGTTAGTTTTTGTTGTCAAAAACAGATATAGATGTAACAATATAGAGGCATACAATCTCTATTACTGTTATGTTCATGGTTTTAGTGGTTTGAATTATTTTTTATATTTTAAGAATCACAGATTGTAATACTTTATGTAGATGAGGCATGCTGTGATTGTAATATGTGAATGAGACATGCAGTGATTGTAATATTCTAAAATTTCAAACTTTCTTTCTTTGGATGAGGCATGCAGTGATTGTAATACTTTTTTAAGTCATTGACTGTAATACTTTTTTTTTTTTTAGACAAGTTTAATTATATTGAAAATTTATAAAATTTTAAACTGTCAAACCGATTCGCATCCATCCGCCAATCCAGCGGATGTATCCGCTCAATCCACATCCGTCGGATTGGTGAACGGATGCAGATTAATTGTATCTAATCCACCAATCTGACGAACGAATGATAAATTAAAAATTCTATAACCAGAATCGACCTATGCCCACCCTTAATTAAGAGGGTGAGCGGGAGTGGAGGGATACAGGTTTGCGCCTCCTACGTGGGAAGCAAAAGTGGCCTTTCCATATTACCAAAAGTCAGGTTCAGTTAAAATGTTTTTTTTGTTTGTTTTTTTTTTATTATTTTTTTTAAGATTTAATATTGGGTGAAATGGACGATTGAAGAATTACATTTGAACAAGAAAAGGTTTTGCCAGCGAAGAAAAGTGACAAATGGAATTGGTCGGACTTTGTTACTCAATTCAACTTCAAAGTCTCCCCCACCCATTACTCTCTCTCGTGTCTTGTTCTTGGGATTTATATATTAATATATATAGAATCTTATCCAAAATCCAGAGTTGATTTATTTATTTTTTATATTTTGACTCGTTGTTATAGGTTAATAATGCAATAGACAGGAGAATAAGGGAGAGTAAGAAGGGAAGATGATGTTACCTGACCTACTCAACAAAAAGGCAGGGTCCAAAACAGGACTATTAATCTAATTATTATTCCTCATCCTGCTTGTTTCCTTTTTTTTGGTATGATGGTTTGGTGTCTCTTCCAAAAATATGCCTTACTATGTTTGTGATATTTCACATTCTTAGGCCTATAACATATTTCACATTCATAGGCTTATAGGCTATAGGTATCTTTTACTATGCATTACTATGTTTTAGAACAATACTTACATTAAATTGACACGATTAAATGATCAACGAATAAAGTGCCACAAAACATAAATTTTAAAAACTATTTTTTAGTTAATATCTATTTGTTTTCATCTATTTTCCTAATTCAATTATTCAACCAAAAAGCAAAAATTTACTTTTCTCTAAGGTTCTGTTTGAAAATTGACTATTTAAATTGATTTTTTATTTTTTAATAAAAAAATATACAAAATATAAAAAAAGTAATATAATAATTTATAATAACTTTTTAACTATAAATTAACTTTCTAAACAGAGTCTTAATTTTATTTTGTTCATAAATTCAAAACTTAAATAGAGACAAAATTTGTGTAAATGTGTTTGATAGGACTACTAGAGAGGTAGGTAGGTACCCACCACCAACAGATAAGATGGCACATTTTTAGTGTTAGGGTTGATTATTAAAGCAAAGCTCTCAATCCAATTGGTTACTAACTTGAAAGATGTTCCCCAGTTTCGCTTTTCAACCAGTTTCGTTTTTCAAGGACGAGATAAGCTTCATTTATAAAAACAAAATCCGGGTGCATAGCTTTAAATCTGGGTGCATAGCTCTATGATTTGTCCAACATTTTTGCAGGAGATTCAATGTGTACTATCATTACATTACATTACACGTAAAGGCAGACAACATCGCTTTCGGCAACCAACTAAACCCACTAACCATAGCTGTGTTTGGATCAACCATTTACAAATAAAAACAAAGAAAAATAAAAATCAAATCCCTCCATTTCTTTTTCCCCTTTCATAACCTCCTCTTAAATTTTTGATTCAAACATAATGGCAATCTGAACATCAAAATCTCAGATATAAATCTTCATCCTTCCTGAGTCACTATAAAATTCAAAATTTGGGGGAGGAACAGCTTAATATTACCTGATATCCAACTATACAAAAGAGAACTGACATTTGAATTCATGGATTCTATTCTATGTAAAATATTTTACTAACTAATATCCAATACATATAACTTTGTGGAAAATGAGTTTGTACACTTTTGGCATGTTTGATTGGAAGGATTAAAGCATGGGATTAGGATTATTAATCCGTGGGCCCAATCATCTTATGTTTGTTTTGACATTTTGGTTTAGGACTATTAATCCAATGGATAATTAATCCAACAAATTTGTAGGATTATTAGTAATGGGGTAGGGGTGTGATAGTTAATACCACACTAATTTGATAGGATTATTAATACCTCACTATTAGTATTGTGAATCAAACATGGCCTTTGAGAGCATGTGAACAAAACACAGAATCTGATCAGTCTAAAACTACAGCTCCCACCTTCAAAAATTGTATTAACTTCACCTAAAATTGTACTCTATTGTTTTAAACCAACCAAAATTTGTGTATTGTTCGTGCACAATGAACCAGACTTCACAAAGTGGGCATTTGATACACAACCCATACTGCAAAACATTACAGTCAGCAAGCAATGTTCATACTTGCTTCAACCTAAAGCACAAATACACAAGACACTATTAATATACATACACAAAAGTAACATACAACGATATTGCATACAGTCAGCAAGGTATGTTCACACTTGCTGAAACCTAAGCACAAATACACAAGAGACTATTAATTTACACACACAAAAGTAACATAAAGCTACATAAATAGTAAAAGCTTGCAGATCAAGATCAACCCACCAACTCAAACATCATTTTCAGCATCCTCCATCTCCTCATCATCATCATCATCACCACTCTCAATTTCACCTTCAAGAAGCCACTGCTCAAGTTCATCCATTTCTTCGTACACATGCATGTACAGTTCATCCGAGGTATCCCATTGGTCCGTACCCAACTCCTCACCACGACAAGCCACATGCAAGAACGGTCTACTTCTAGCTAAAGCGTCTACCATATCTCTGTTCACACTTCCTGTGACACCCAACCATCTCAACCTTGGAAAATAAGGCTTCTTCAACCATCGGAATGAAAGTTCTGTAATCCCACCACAGTTATAAAGATCCAACAATCGCAAGATACTCCCCCGACACCAATCCTCTTCAACCTGCATTGAAGCTAATGCCATAACCGAAGTATCGCCTATACGCGGACACTGACGCATTCGGAGCTCGGTAATTGGAACCCGACTTTTCGCAAGTAAAAGGACACCAGCATCAGAGAAATTGGGAAGATTTGATAGGTCCAGTTCTTGCAGCACGAGTGTACAAGAGCCATCAAACAAAAAAGAGATACACTTGTCTGTAAGTCTCTTGCAACCTCTGACTGACAACGAAATTAGTGAACTTATCACTCCTCTCTTTAAGTATGACAATCCCACATCACTTATATCAGAACCGTCTAATAGTAGAGTTTTTAATTTTGGAAGCGTGCTGATGGCTTTGAGGGATTCATCTCCGAGGTTCCTACAGTCCCTCAAATCAAGAACGCTAAGATCCATGTTGGATGTTAAACGCATGATCGCGTGGTTTGTCAAGAGATTACAACGTCTTAAACTAACATGCGTCAGAGAAAGTGAAGTTGCAGAGATGTCGTGAAATACCAGATCAGTTAGTTGGGTCCCATGAGAAACCCTAAACTTGTATAGCATTGAGCAAGAATGCAAGATTGTCTTGAAACCAGTATCTGTAACCCGACAGAAACCACCAAGACATATACTTTCCATGCTTGCGCATCTGTCGGCCATCAAAAGGAGTCCAAGATCATTAACTCGGTTAAAGTAGGTAGTGACAAACTCCTGCTTTCGGACCAAGGAAAGATGTTTCAGTTTCCCATGTTGATTAATTTGTTGAAGGCCGAAGTTGGTGAGATCGAATGCAACAGTAGGTTCAATTATCGGTGCATCTCGAAGGTCCAAATGGGTTAAGGAGTTGAGATTTTTAGATATTGTGCTGACCATAGTGTCGGTAATGTAATCTACTGAAAGGCACAATTTGCAAATACTAGGCAAGATGGATGCCCTAACATGATTTGGGGATTGATAGTGTCCAACAGTTGGGCTAAGCAGTTCGGTCACCATTACAGAAGAAATATACCCAATCTCAAGAGAAGTGAGTTTTGTAGAAGCCAAAGCCCAAACCCGAGCAAAATTAGGACGAAGAAATATTGAAACATCAAACATCAGGATCAGTGTCTGCAAAAAATAAAATAAAGGAAAAGAAAAGAGAAGAAAACAAGAAGAATAAGAACTGGCTAGTCTCAGAAAACTTCTGTGAGAAAATTTTTGCAGAAGGACCAATGTCAAAACTATTTTCCAAACATTTACGAGGCATCCACAATTAAGATTAAACCGAAGGCACATCCCAAACAAATTATAAGTGCACTTTAACATGTGAGACCATCATAGACAAGCTAATATGCACAAAAATGGAGAACGGTTGTAAAACTTTGGCATATGCCATCATTATACATGTGGATGCAGTGATTGAATGCAAGGGAGGCATCCCCAAGGAAAGTGTATGTAATAATCCCAACCTCTCTCTTCTTGTGGGTTTATTCAATGAAATTAAACCAATGGTGGGAAACAAAGCATCAAAATAGGACCAACGTGTTGTTATAATGTCCGAAATTATGAAATTTATTTTTAAATTAGGACACATTCAAGAAATGTCGGATACGTTTGAAAAAAATGGCCTAAAAACACTAATGTTCCAAAGATGAAGAGAAAATAGATTGACTCCTACTTGCAAATCCTCCAAAAATGTTGACAATGGTCTCAAAAACACTACACTAATGTTCCAAGGATGAAGAGAAACACCTGGTTTGAGGCAAACCCCCGTCGGCAACCACCAATCCGATAAAAGCCCTGAGGTTTGCTGAAGAGAGATGATCTTGGAAGAAAACAAGGTCATCGTTCAAGTGTTGTCAAAGACCTTCAATCTTGTCAAGGTTGAAGAGTTGTTGATGATTCGTTTTGCTGATAGAAAGAGGCCGGAGAGAGCATAGAGAGTATTGTTGAGGAGCATGGAGTTGCGATAGATTTGTTATGAACTTTATGCAGTTTCTAGGGTGGAATAGGGATTCGATGGTCTCGAAGTCAACAATAGAAGTCTCGAATTGTGGTGGTTCAACTTCTCTCAAAAAATACATATCTTCTTGGAATACCAATAGAGAGGATTGATGATAGAAGATAAGTTCTTATCTTAAAGATGGAGAGTGGGGGATGGGTACAGATTGTGAATGCTTTATAGATTGCGAATGCTTTTATGGATTTCAAAGGTTGAGTGACAGATCAAAGGGGGAGGCGAGGAAAAGCAATCGGGAGGCTGCAAATGTTCAGCAGTGGTCAGTGAAGAGATTGGAGGCCCAGACTGGACTTTGGGGTAAGGGGTGTGATGTGGAGGTACCTTGGCCTGAGTGTGAGGATGTAAGCCTCCTACTTCGGTCAACGGTCATTGTTTGGTGGGTCATTTCAATTGCTCCAGTTGGAAAGCTCCAGAGCTTTTAAACATCAGAATTTGGGTGGCGAAAAGGTGGATGGTATTGGTTGGGTTCAAGTATTGGAGCTTTAAGGGGTTTCGTAAAAAGCTTCTAAAGAGAGAAAACAGTAAGAAAACTACTTTATATCTCCATTTCCAAAATTTGGTATAAAAAAAACCGCCAATAATTTTTCATAAAAAAATCTAATCATGAAACTCTACACACAACCTTTTCTTTTTTAATAAATAATGAAATTTTAGACATGCTTCCTTCAACATCTTCAATTAAGCATTATTCATATAGGGACTTCACTTGCACATACATACATATAATGTCTAAATACTTCTGAGATGGTTCTAAGCCAAGTGCTTCCTTTTCCCTGTTGAGGCTAAGCTACAATAATTAGTTAAGTGTTGAGTTGACTCATCACTCCTGCATCACAATGTTGTTCCAGTATAGATGTATAAAAGATTCAAGAAACAAGAAATTGATAATAGATTTTTGTTGCCAAATGAGGAAGAACTGAGAGAGAGATTGGACTAGCTCTCTAGTGTGATTAGCATAAATAGACGACAAAAGCAACTTGGAAATTAAGATTGTGTTGAGAAGAAACCTCCAAACTCTTATTTATCAAAAAAAAAAACCCAAGCTCAATATTCGTTACTTAGTGGAGGTTAGAAACTATGCAAACATACTCCCGTGCCTGTGACTAATCATAGGTAAATAGTAAGTGACTTCATTGAGCTGATATGTGACCTAATCTCCATACACATGCGTATCAGATCAGTACATAATCTTATCATTTTCTTTCCTTTTAGGTCACAAATACTGATATGGAATCTTCAAATTGTAATTGTTCCACCCCTATAATAGCCATTTTCAAAATGGCTATAATTAACAATTTAAGAACCGGTGCTATTACACCATAAGCTCAGCATGAATAAAGGGCACCCACACCTCGCTTTACTGAACTAGTGAAACATCATTCTTTACTAAACGTCATTTCAAGCATATTAAACGTCATCCTAACAGGCAAAAACTAAACAATAAAGCTAATAAATTGCGTATGAAAATGAACTGCAAAGTAAGGACATAAAGCATCTTTAATAAGGTCTATGCTGTGTTGAACATATAACCCAGAAGTAAATCTTATAGTCATCTAAATGTCATTCCAACACATTTTTGTTTCAAAAACATTCAAGCTAAATGGAGGAGACTGATTTAAGTAATTTGTCTTAGCACTCCAATCAACCCACAAATCGCTTAATTGTTACAAAAAAACGGTACTTATCGATAAAAGATTATTCTTGTTAAATCTATTACTAAACTCAAACTGACTCCTACGCAGTTCTATTCAATGTCCAATATACCATTTATTGTAATGAAAACCTTACTTCTAATTCAGGGCAACCACTTAGCAACTCCTCTAGATCAGACACTTCTATCGATCGCCCTCTTTTCTCTGCCACGGAACTCAAGTACAGAGACCTGAAGAAAAAGTAAATACACAAATCTAATAACAGTATCACTTGGAACAGCACAAACATAGCTAATCGCGCACTATTAAAGTTCAAAATTTATTGTTTAGAAGATCAAAATAGTTTATTCTATACACTCAAAACATGGCTTTCCAAGAAACAATCACGAAAAGAGATTCAGGCAATTATCAAAAACATATATGCTTGGAGAGAGAGAGAGAGAGAGAGAGAGAGAGAGAGAGAGAACTAATCGAGTACTATTAAAAGTTCAAAATTCATTGTTTAGAAGATCCAAAAGTTTCTTTAACACACTAAAACATGGATTTCCAAGAAACAAACACGCAAAAAAGATTCAGGCAATTATAAAAAAACATATAGGTTTGAGAGGAGAGAGAGAGAGAACAGACCTTAGGTCCTTGCATCGTGTGCCGACCTCAGAGAGAAGCTTGCCGCTAAAATCGGAGCAATTGTGAAGCGAAAGGTCGTGCAGAGAAGGACGAAGGAGAGAATCAATGGCGGTATCGTCGAGGCGAGTACAATCAACCTTGAGGCTCTGAAGGTAAGGGTTTGGAGGCAACAAAGGCCTCAACAAATCGATTGACGCTGCAATCTCCTGAGAATAAAGAAAAAGAAAAAGAAAAAAAAAAAAAAAGATGATCAGATCCAGATCCAACTCAAAGCAATACATATGTATAGGTGTGAATCACGAAGAAGCTTACGAGGAGGTGGAAATTGGGGAGAAATGAAAAGATGTGAGAAGCGCAAGCCTTGAAGGTCTTGCAAGTAGAAGCGACTGAGCAGATCGAAGGAACGTCGAGCTTCGTCGTGATGGTTGCCAAGAGCGCCATGGGAAGAATCTCCATGCTCTGTAATTCTGGATTCGAGTTCGCCATTCTCTCTCTCTCTCTCTCTCTCTCTCTACACAAGGAGTTTCTGTTAGAGAGAGAAGATAGGGTTACCGGGCATGGGCTACGGCGCACAGCGGCTCATGTTAGACAGTTTCTGACCGCATCGCCATGTGCAGGTGCAGGGCCGTCTGGAACCGTTGGGGAGATGATTTGGGGAAGAAAGGCCCTGTTTGGCAAGTGGGTTTTTGGTTTTTTTTTTTTGGTTGAAATTTATAAAAGAATAAAATAGTTTAAAATAATTAATGAGATAAAATATTATATTAAATTTATATTAATTTTTTTTTTCTTATAAACATCATATTCAATTATAAAAAAATCAAACTTCCTTTTTAAACACAAAAATTTTAATATTTTAAAATAATTAAAAATTAAAATAACCTATTAAGCCTCCGTTTGGCAAGAAAAAGCCCAGGCTTTTTTGGCTAAAATAGCCACAAAAAACAAAATACGCTATTTTAGCCACAAAAAACAAAACATCAAATCCAACCTATAATCATTACAATCCTCTCTCACAAAAAAAGTCAAAAAAGTCAAAAAGCCCTTCCCAAACCAGGCTAAAATAGCCCAGGCTAAAATAACCAAAAAGCCAAAAAGCCAAAAAACCAACCCACTTCCCAAACGGAGGCTAAAATAGCTTCACAAAACCAAAGAAAAAAAACATAACTATCTCATTACCTAATAACTTGTTGGGGGTAACGACGCGAGTCCGAATCCTCTGCCATGGTTTCTTGTGGTAGTTTTTGCTGCGGTTCAAAATGACGTCGTTTTGACTTGCTTTTTTTATTTAACTTTTGCCCTTTTTCTTGTCTCCCTTAGTTGAGAACCCTAACGCACCCAAGAACAAGAGTAGAGAGACGTTTGAGGAGGACAATGGCGGTGAGGCGAAGTGAGATTGGCGGCAATTCTTATCCCACACTCACATATTTCACTCCAACTCCAACTCCAACTCCTACTCCTACTCCAAGATCCCTAAATCTCCAATACTCCGTAGACGATCAAAGGAAAGAACAAAGTACCAGGAAACCAGCAAACCAATCAAGTTACCGTCGCCGCCTCCACCATTTTCGATTGGATTCATCACTGGTAAGTTTGTTTTTTGTTTTGATTCATTCCAACATTCATTCTCAGGCTTGATATTTGTTTTTGATTCATTCACTTCACTCCATCCCTCACATTTTTGTTTGATTTTCTTTTCTTTTCTTTTCTTTTCTTTTTTAAATGGGATTTCATTTACAATGGAGGTTGATTACAGTTTTAGTTATGATTTTCTAAAAAAAATGGGTTTTGTTATAATTTTCCTTTTAAAAAAAGTAGGTTTTGTTTTGATTCACTTAAAATAAAATAAAAAAATAAAGAAGATTTTGTAATCATCAATCAATTGTGAGCAAGGGATACAGGTATGTATAAGATTCAACTCTAAATGACCCTCAAAGTTTTGTTGCTTTTATCTTATTCTGTTGTTAATTCTCTTCTAATTTCCCAACTTCTCTTTTTGTTGCAAACTAACTGTTTGATAAATGTTTTGAGAGATTACAATAACTATCATACCATTTATTACTATCAGTGAGGGGGGGGGGAAACTTAAATGTCTCCATATGGGAAGTGGGAAATATGATTTTCAAATAATTTGAGAACCATGATTTGTTGATAATTTGATGTAGGTAATGAAAAAAATGAATTGGCTGAACAAAACATTGGTTCAAAATTACTTATGTGGATTGTGATCAATGGGAAATTACTTACAAACTACATGAGAGTTCCTAGGGGACTCTCTAACAACTCTACCTGTCCCAATTGTACAGAGTGTGAAGATATGGATCACTTGTTTAGAGGATGTATTAAAGATAGAGATATATAGGCAGCTATTTTTGGAAGAGAGTGGTACTCCTGTTCTTTAGATGAGCCTTTGAGGGATTGGATCAAGAATAACTCCAAGAAAAAATCATCTTTGAATCATCGACGGGCTTGGTTTGTTGTGTTTATTACATCACTTTGGACCATTTGGAAAAACCGTAACAAAATGATTTTTGAGAACAAAACCACAAACATAGTGTTAAAATCATTTTTGATTACTTTGATGAAATCCTTCAAGTTTTCAGAATGAGTATCACTTCTCCTAAAAAATATCACTACTTTGATGAAATCCAATATAACTATGTGGTCTTGTCCCATTGCAGGAATAATCAAGCTTAATACGAATGGGAGTATCAAAGGGAACTCTACCCATGGCAGCTTTGGAGGGTTGTTTCGTGATGGAAAGGGAGCTTGGGTCAATGGTTGTGACACCCTCAAAATAAACCCATAACTCATACATTCATGATACAAGAAAGAGATATCATATTCCAAACATTAGAGTATTAAGTACAAAAGTATTACATATTGATAACAAAAGTAAATACCCTACGAGCTTACAACTTTCCAAGTCAACACTTGGGTTCAACAAAAGAAGAGTTCTAACTCTTTATATACAAAATAAGCCATTGGCTTGATTTACATGTAATACAAAAAAAATAACAACAAAAAGATCCGTCAGCATCTAAGCCTCCCAAGCTACGTCCTTAGAGGTGGCATACCATCTGTACCTGAAAATGATGTCCCATAAAGGGTGAGCCAAAGCCCAGTAGAGATATACTAAACCAAGTATGAGAAATAACTAAAACATTAGCATTCGATAATGGTTAACACTCGTAAATCAACTTACAACACTATCTAGTTTCATGACAAATACATTCGTGTTTCATTCCACTTTTCCTTTACTTATCCAGTTCAAATTCATAAACATGGCTCACTATCTAGCCAAACAATTAAATGAGACTACAACTCATATTAAAACACTTCCATTATCCACAATTCGAATGAGACTACAACTCATATTAAAACACTTCTAATACTTCGATTATCTACGTTATGCAAACGTAATCAAGATTTCAGGACTTTCACCCTGGACACTCCAGCCAACTTAATTATCATGGAGTCCATCCTCTATCTCCTCCCAAACAGGTTTGAGAGTACATCCCCTATCTCCTCTCAAACCTTGGAGTACATCATCTATCTCCTCTCAAACAACATACATATGCAATGTATTTAAACACTTATCATTTGCAATGATCAAGCAAAGCACATATTCAATGTGTTAGTTCATCCGTCATATTCAATGACATACTCAATTGATTAGTTTTAATTCACCTAATCGTCATGCAGTATCTACAACAATCAAGACTATCATCCATCGATAGCCCAAAGCAATTATTTCTAAACAGATAATAAATTGCTAAACAGATAAATTAGCTACAATTTCGAAGGTGAGTGATTAATCAACCCAACTCCACCATTCAATCTCATAATCGTCCAATTTCATGGTTTTCAACTTAATTTCATATTTCCATAGTTCTCGGATTAATTATACAAATTAATCATTTACATTAAATTAGGGCTTTTTCCCATCTTTTCTCAAATATTACTCTCAAGGCCAAATTTCGTCAATCAAACATCATAACTTCATTTTAGGGACCACTCATACACTTGGAACCCCAAAAGTAGAAAATCCCTCTTTCAATTTTAAAACGTTAACTTCACCCAAAAACCCCAAAACAACACCATCTATACAAAATACATAACATCTATGTCAAAACTCTTAGAAAGGAGTAGGTTATCCGTACCTCAAATTTTGGAGCTCAAAGGAGAAGAAGGACAAAACTCAAGATGCTCCGATCACCAACTTTTTCGGATTAAAACGAAGGCCACGCCAAGCTCCACACTTTATACAAAGGGACTAGGGTGGAAGATCACTAGAGCTAGATGATTTCGTAGAGAGAAGATGTATTCTAGAGAGAGGAGCTCTCAAATGAGGGTTTTGAAAAGCTAGGGAGAGAGTGGGTCGAAAAAGTGGTTCAAAAAGCTTCATCTCGGACTGATATACATCACAGTCCACTCGAGCGTGGAACGTCTCGCTCGAGCGTGAAAAGCGACGCTCGAGCGTCGAATGCACACTTCCAGAAGTTCTGCAGACAAAGGTCCCCGCTCGAGCGTGAAAGTGGACGCTCGAGCGTCCGATGACTTGCAGGGAAAAATACTGAAAACTGAAAAATCCCGCTCGAGCGTCAAACTCCCCGCTCGAGCGTCAAAAGCCCCGCTCAAGCGTGAAGGCCAAAATCTGGGCATAAACTATTTGTTTCTAAACACAACCAACCTGTTTCAAACCTGCCCAACACAACCCAAAACTCAAATACAAAGAGTAAAGGATGGAAACGAGAATAAGACAACAACACACATCCACGGAACCAAGTCCGGAATACAATAAACAATGAGAGGAAAACCGGGATCGCTATAATGGTTACTATGGAAGATTGGAGAATTACACAAGCTTGGAAGCGGAACTTTGGGCTGTGTATATGGGACTCACCATAATTCTTCAAAGAGACATACACAAAGTTGTATAAACAAATGCGGAGCAGATCGTCCAACTCATAGAAGATGGTCCCAATAAGAAATGCCCTTTCAAAGGACTGGTAGAAGATGCTAGAATCATCTTCAGGACCTACGAATGCAATCATTTCAAGGGATTTAAAAGACTTGCTCTCTTTCTTTCTTTTTTCTTTTTCTTTTTTTGTGGGTTACATTTTGTTTCATTTGGTACTTTATGATGTAATTTAGTGAAATGGTTGCAGTGGCACTTTTCATACTTGAGAATACAAATAAAGATGGTTGCAATTGTGTTGGTATATGATTAATAATATATTTGGTACTGTCTAATAATACGTTTTGTTTCATTTGCTCTATGATATGTTTTGTTTCATTTGATTTTTTTTTCTTTTTCGTTTCCTCTATATTTCCAGCCTTTGCTCACTACAATCCAAGCAATAAACTTGATTTGTAAATAAAACAATGCAGATTTTTTTAAGAGAATAAAAATTACTAAAGGAAAATAAAATAAAAAGATCACCCAAATAAAAATTTCATTGAAGGAAAGGACCAATTGGCCAGAAGGTAACATAACAATTAACATATACAACAGGAAACTAGACCAAAAACAACATCACCTAAACATTAATTCTAACAAACCAAAAACTAGTTAGCTCAGTTGAATTTCCCTCCATCAATACTTAGTAGCCAATCTAATAGTTTAAAGCATCAAGCATCATCTTTTTCTTGCAATTGGTCACAAGTTGATAGCATCTACCCAAACCACCACCTAAATTGTTGACTTGTCTCCAAACCTTCTGTTATATCACTAGTGTTTAGATTAATAACCTGACAAATAACAAATAAAAATGAAGTTAACAAGGATCAATTTAAGAATAATAGTCTATTTATTGAAAACCAATTAAGTCAAAAAGAAAATTTTAGTTTGCAACAAAAATTCTTTAAGATAATTGTATATTAATGTGGGGATATATTTTTTGAGTACCAACAAGTGGCAAGGTGACGCCGACGTGTCAGCCGAGGTGCCACGTATCCTGGTCGTGATGCCGAGATGATCTCGGCAAGGCCGAGGTTATCTCCGAAGATATCAGAATCCGAGATAAGAGGATAAAAGATAAGGGACAAGAGTCCTAGAATAAAGAAGAGATTTAGCCAAGATAAGGATAAAGCTCCTAGAGAGTTTATCTTTATCTCTTGAGGAGTCCAAAGTAAGTACTGAATTGGAGTCCATAGAAGTGAGGCTTCTAGTGGGACTAGGATTAAGTAAACTATAAAAGAGAGGCAGCCCCGTGGGTCTAAGGTACGCAATTTATGCTTTGAGTAGTAAGTTTAGCACTTGATTATCTTGGAGAGATATACTGACTTGATCGTCGGAGTGCACCTGGGTGGAAGAGCCACTGCCGGAGCCTTTACTTTCTGTTACAGGTTAACTAAAGCCATCTATTCTGCCGGTGCTCTCTAGCTGATTAGTAAACGGGCAGTGTGGTCAGAAAATCACTCACACAATTTGGCGTCGTCTGTGGGAAGAAGGAAGAATAGATGGCCAGTAACACACAGAATGAAAAGATAGGGGACGACACTCCTGCTGGGAGTGGCAGACATATAGACCTTGATGTCGAAGGAGACAACCGCAATGCAAAAACTCGTGACCAGGGCCACGGAGAGAAAGACGTTGGCCAGGAGGGCGACACTTCGAAGAAGACAGACCAAAACATGTACTATAACGAAGATAACCTCCAGGTATGGAGGGATAGGTGCCTACGGAAGGATGAAGAAGTAAAAGAATTGGCAAACAAGTTGGCAGACTTGCAGTCGGTCGTTAACTTCATGATGCAAAACAATGTCATGCAGCCACCGTACCCGTTGCACGACACGCCGATTCCAGCAACTAACACCCAGAAAAGAGGAAGGAAAACAATCCCCGAAGCTCCTCAGCACACCAGGAGCGGAAGACACTCTCACCGACCTTCTAGGGAAGTCGGACCAGAGGAGCCGAGACGAGAGGAGTCCTGAAGGACATATCACACGAAGGATCCAGAACCTAAAGAACATCGGTATGTTCAAGGGCAGGCGCTCTGCTTTGACACAACCCATGGAGAAAGATCAAAACGGGCCCACCATGAGGCCGAAAGTAGTGTGCCGAAAAGATTGAAGTCCAAAGATAGCCGAGCTCCAGGGAGGAGTAAAGAAGACTTGAGAGATTATCTCAAGAGAAAGCAACAGAATGCTGAAGCGGAGGTAACTTTCCCGGTTAAGCCGAGGACACCATTCTTGATGGAACTGGACAAATTTGAAGCACCAAAGAGATTCAGTATGCCGAGGTTCCAAATATATGACTGTAAGTCAGATCCCAACTTTCACGTTGGATTATACCTGAATTCAATGGCATTATATAGTGGGAACGAGTCGTTGCTCTGCAAAGTATTCCTCTCATCCTTTGGGGAGATTGCATCGGATTGGTTCCATAAACTGCCGAAGGGAAGCATAAAGACTTGGGAAGGCCTGGCCGAGATGTTTGTGGCCAGGTTTGTGACGAACAAACTACAGCCCTTGAAGGTCGACGCTCTGATGGCTTTAAGGATCACCAAGGATGAAGGCCTTAGGGCCTACGCAAAAAGGTACTATGAGGTGTTTAATCGAATACCCGAATGTAACCAAGAGGTGACGGTCGTGTGTTTCAAGAACGGCCTGAAAGATGACTGCCCACTACGGAAGTCTTTGGCAAAGACATTACCAAAAAGCATGGAAGAACTCATGGCGAGAATCGAAAAGTACGCCAGAGCCGAGGAGGATACGTCGAGAAACAAAGAGACAAAGCAGGAGAAAGGAAACGGCTCGCCGAAGCGAGGCCGAGGTAACAATGGATTAACTAAACAAAAAACAGAATTGAGGGCTAAACAGGCAGTGACGACTGTGTTCCGAATCCCGGTCCACAAAGTCCTGGATCAAATACAAAACCAACCCTATTTCAGAGGACCGACAAGAACACCAGGGAAATTTATGAGAAAAAGCGTCGGTAGGTGTTGTGCTTACCACAATGAAGAAGGGCACCCAACTCAGGGTTGCAGAGCCCTAAAAGCACACCTAGAAGACTTGGTGAGGCAAGGCCATCTGAGGGACCTTGTCGATGAGGCCAGGACAAGGGAAGAACAGGCAAGATTGCGTCAAGCACCAGCAGCTCCGCCTCCCCCAACACAGCAACCACAGGCAGGAGGACCACGGGTAGTGAATGTAATTCACTCAAAAGTGAACGAAAACGACATACGAGGGGAGACCCAGAAGGTAAAACACCTACAGCACGTAAATCAGGTCGGACATAAAAGACCTCGGCCTAAAGAATGCCAGGGACCGACGATAGCCTTTACTGAAGCTGACCTAGAGATGGTCCAGCATCCACATAATAATGCCTTGGTGGTATCCCTCTAGGTTGGAGAGTGCCAAGTGAAACGCATCCTGATTGATCAAGGCAGCTCTTGCGACATCATGTATGTTAGATGTTATAAGGAGCTGGGCCTTCATCCTGATGACTTGGAGCAATCCAATGGCCCGATGGTCGGCTTCAATGGAACGCCGACGTGGCCACTAGACGCAACAAGCTTGGAAGTACAAGCCGGCACTAAGAAAGTCAGGACATAATTCATGGTGATTGACACGCCTTCGCCATACAACATCATCTTGGGAAGGCCATGGTTGCATGCAATGGGGGCAGTTCCCTCAACATTGCATCAACTACTGCGATTCCCAACAGAGCATGGGATAGAGGAAGTTAGAGGCGATCAGTTACAAGCGAAGAGTTGCTCCATGGCAGCAATGAAATCTATCTGCAGCATGCGAGAGCCAGAGAAGGCAGAAATTGAAGATGATAACTTGGAAGTCCTAGAAGACGTCGGCAAAGAACCAGCCAAGAAGAGCGAAGAGGCGCTAAAGAAAATCCTTGTCCGGGATGGGGATGAAAAACGCTTCTTTCTTCTCAGCTCAAGCTTAGCCGAAGAAGAGGAAAAAGAGTTGGAGACTTTTTTAAGAGCAAATATTGAGGTGTTCGCTTGAACACCTTATGAAATGCCTGGCATTAACCCCGAGGTCACTTGCCACAAACTGAATGTTGACAGGTCGGCCAAACCTGTAATTCAGCGAGCCAGAAGACCGACGTTGATACACGTCGAAGCAGTAGAAAAAGAAGTAGACAAACTTCTGGAGGCCAAGGCCATTAAGGAAGTACACTACCCAACATGGCTATCCAATACAGTGGTAGTAAAGAAGAAGAACGGTAAATGGAGGGTCTGTGTAGACTTTACCAGCCTCAACACTGCCTGTCCCAAAGACAGCTTTCCCTTGCCCAAAATTGACCAGCTAGTAGATACCACTTCAGGGCATGGAAGAATGAGTTTTCTAGACGCCTACAGAGGGTACCACCAGATCGCCATGTACCCCTCAGACGAAGAAAAAATCGCATTCATCACCCTAAAAGGCCTGTACTGTTACAGGGTAATGCCTTTCAGGTTGAAAAACGCAAGAGCAACTTACCAAAGGCTGGTAACCAAAATGTTCAAACACCTGATTAGCCAAACGGTAGAAATCTACATCGATGACATGGTCGTGAAGACCAAGGAACCTAAGGGTCATCTTGCCGACTTAAAAAAGGTCTTTGATATACTCAAAACATACCAGCTCCGACTCAACGCATCGAAGTGCACGTTTGGAGTTAGATCAGGTAAGTTTCTGGGGTACCTGGTAACAAGAAAGGGCATTGAGGCCAGCCCAGATCAAATCAAGGCCATCCTTGAGTTGAAGAGCCTGACATCGGCAAAACAGGTACAAATGCTAACTGGAAGGGCCGCAGCCCTAAACAGGTTCATCAGCAGAAGCTCAGACAAATGTAAACCCTTCTTCAACCTGGTGAAGAAGGCCACGGACTTCCTATGGACTGAGGAATGTGAGGCCGTTTTGTCAATCTAAAGAAATATCTGACCACGGCTCTAGTCATCTCAACACCTGAACCTGGGGAAGAACTGTTTTTGTATTTAGCAGTTTCAGAACACGCAGTAAGTGCAGTACTAATCCGAGAGGAAAAAGGGGAGCAAAAGGCTGTTTATTATGTAAGCAAAACCTTGGCCGATGCAGAAACAAGGTACCTACCACTAGAGAAATTAATGCTGGCCTTAATAAATGCTTCAAAGAAGCTGAACCATTACTTTCAAGCGCACAAGATTATAGAACTAACAGAGCACCCACTGAAGTCCTTGTTACAACAAGGAGACTTAACAGGAAGAATAGCAAGATGGGCAATGGCCTTGGGCCAGTATGACCTGGAGTTTAGGCCGAGAACAGCAATTAAGGGACAAGTTTTGGTCGACTTTGTGGCCGAATTCACGCCAGAATCCATCGAACATCGGGCTCCGTTGAGCCCAGATGAACGATGTCCAAGCAAACAAGGAGAAGCCAAGTCAAAGGCAAAAGAACAAGGAAAGGAAAAACTCAGACCCTGCAGCATTTACATCGGCAACTCCTTTCGCCTGTTTGTCGATGTGAGCTCAAACCGGCAAGGAGCGGGGGCAGGAGTAATGTTAATATCTCCTGATGAGGAGATATTGGAACAATCTATTCGATTAGGGTTCAAGGCCTCAAACAATGAGGCAGAATACGAAGCATTGATTGCAGGACTAAAGCTGGCAGTGGCAGCGGAAGCAGATGAGGTAATAATTTTTTGTGATTCATAACTTATAGTAAATCAGACAACAGGAGAGTTTGCAACCCGAGATGAGAGGATGTCGGCATACACAAAGGAAGTCATCAGACTGGCAGCCTTGTTTCGCAATTGCTGACTTCTACAAGTTAGCCGAGATGATAACAACCACGCCGACGCATTGGCCAACTTGGCAAGTTCAATACAAACTGAAAAAACAAGAACAATAATGGTTGACTATTTGTCAAACCCGAGCATAGAACCACCGATTACAGAACAAGAAGCAATATGTGTAGACTTGGGACCAAGCTGGATGGATGCGACTGTTGCATTCCTAAAAGAGGGAAAGCTGCCAGAAGACCATAAGGAAGCACACAAGGTTAGATTGAAGTCGGCAAGATTCAATCTGACAGCGGACGGACATCTCTACAGAAAGTCCTTCACTGGACCCCTTTTAAGGTACGTACACCCTTTGCAGGTTAAAGATTTTCTATATAAAATTCATGAAGGGGTTTGTGGAAGCCACGCTGGGGGCAGATCACTAGCTCACAGAGCCATTACCCAGGAGTATTGGTGGCCCTACATGCAAAAAGATGCTAAAGCTTACGTGAAGAAGTGTGAACAATGCCAAAGGTTCGCACCTTTGATACACCAGCCAGCTGCTGACCTGAACCCTGTATCCAGTCCATGGCCATTTGCCCAATGGGGCATGAATCTCATTGGGCAGTTGCCCTAAGCAAATGGGCAAAGGAAGTACTTGCTGGTAGCAACAGATTACTTCATGAAGTGGATAGAAGCAGAACCTCTTGCCAAAATCCGAGATGTGGACGTCAAGAACTTCATATGGAGAAACATCATCACCAGATTTGGCATTCCAAGAGCAATAGTTGCTAACAACGGAACGCAATTTGACAGGAAACTCATCAAGAACTTCTGTGCGAAATTCAAAATAAAGAATTACTTTTCAACACCAAGTTTTTCCCAAAGCAATGGGCAAGCAGAAGCATCCAACAAAGTAATTTTGGATGGGATAAAGAAGAGACTGCAGGCAGCAAAAGGAAAGTGGGTAGACGAGTTGCCCAATGAACTCTGGGCATATCGGACTACGCCGAGAAGATCAACAGGGAAAACCCCATTTGCCATGGCCTACGGCTACAAAAGCAGTCATCCCACTGGAGATCGGCATCCCAGGGATCAGAACCTAGGGAGTAGAGAATGGGACTAATGACATACTTCTAGCCCGAGATCTGAATCTCTTAGAAGAAAGAAGGGAGAAAGCTGCAATTCAGCTCGCAGCGTACCAGCAGCAGCTTGCTAGAGCTTATAATAAGAAGGTCAATCTAAGGGATTTTCAGGTCGGCGACCTAGTCCTTAGAAAAGTTGTTGGCAACAAGAAGGACCCCAGAGAGGGCAAGCTTGGCCCAAACTGGGAAGGACCCTACAAAATCACTTCAGTATTGGGCAATGGAGCATACCGGCTTGAAGACAATGAAGGCAAAACATTGCCAAGACCTTGGAACACTTGTAATTTGAAATTTTTCTATCATTAGATGTTCGTTGTTATTTTTTTGCCGACATCATCAATAAAATCTTAGCAAAATTTTTCAAGACTTGTGAATTGATAAAAGATACATCATGTTGTTTCTAATAATGAGAACTCAAGTGGAACTTAGGTTCACATTGGGGGCAGAGAGAAGACACAAATGCTTAACGCTTGTTGAAATTTGTAGCAATTTACAAGTTGAAGTTAAGCCGAGATTATTGTTTATCTTCACTTGTTGAAATTTGTAGCAATTTACAAGTTGAAGTTAAACTGAAATAATGCTTAACGCTTGTTGAAATTTGTAGCAATTTACAAGTTAAAGTTAAGCCGAGATTATTGTTTATCTTCACTTGTTGAAATTTGTAGCAATTTACAAGTTGAAGTTAAACTAAAGTAATGCTTAACGCTTGTTGAAATTTATAACAATTTACAAGTTGAAGTTAAGCCGAGATTATTGTTTATCTTCACTTGTTGAAATTTGTAGCAATTTACAAGTTGAAGTTAAGCCGAGATAATTGTTTATCTTCACTTGTTGAAATTTGTAGCAATTTACAAGTTGAAATTAAACCGAAGTAATGCTTAATGCTTGTTGAAATTTGTAGCAATTTACAAGTTGAAGTTAAGCCGAGATAATTGTTTATCTTCACTTGTTGAAATTTGTAGCAATTCACAAGTTGAAGTTAAACCGAAGTAATGCTTAACACTTGTTGAAATTTGTAGCAATTTACAAGTTGAAGTTAAACCGAAGTAATGCTTAACACTTGTTGAAATTTATAGCAATTTACAAGTTGAAATTAAGCCAATATATATTGTTTAACACTTGTGAAAATTTGTAGCAATTTACAAATAGATCATTGTTTAGCACTTGTTATTACTTGAGAAAAGTTTATAAAGTTGAGATTAAACCAGTATATGTTTATCCTTGTTGAAATCTATAAGCAACTTGCAGGACAGGTATTTGCCGAGGTAAATCGTCAGGTGACATAACCGAGGTGTGTCACCCCGAGAAAATTGCACAAAGAAGGAAGAGTACATAAGACATGCAAAATGTTTTAAGTATAGAATGATGCACAAAGTAATAAAGAGAAGACAAGAAAAGAAAAATTATATTCATTCACCAAGAAAAGGGCACATCGGCCATACAAAAAGCATACGTTGTTCCAAAAGATAAAGAAGCAGCAAAATACAAGTAAGCAAAAGAAAAACATGAAGCTAAGACTCCTCTCCATCAGTTGGTTGAATTTGAAGATCAGATGCTGGTTGAGAAGACATCCCAGCAGCCTTATCCGCCGCTATCTCGGCATCAATTTCTTGCAGAGTTTCTTCAACACTCTTGTCCGCAGAGGAGATGTCGGCTAGTGCATTCTCGGGAACAGCTTCTATGGGAACCTCACCACCTTCCTCATCCTGAGTCAAGTCTAGGACTTGCTCATTCTGGGAAGGAGACTTGGCCCCATCAGCATCCTTGGATTTTCTCACCAAGGCCTGATCCTCATCCTCATCATTTTCCTCGGATTCGGATTCGCTGACATCTTGATTTGAAGGTTGAAATGGAGGGAATGGCAAAGGAATGACATCAGGTTTTCTTAATGGCGAGTCCTCTGGGACGTTAAGTTTCTTCAGAAGGGACATCCAACCAAAGGTAAAACCCTTGTTGCATGCCTCATTCACTTGCTGTTCGTAAGCATCTGTGACGTCGGCCATGCCTTGGGCATATGCCTTTTCATCAGCATCTTTTATTTCAGCCTCTTTGGTGGCCAAGGCTTCTTGAAGCTCTTTCTCGACTTGGGCCATCTTCTCCTCAGCCTCCTTTCTTTGGGACTCAGCCACTTTCCTGATAGCCTCAGCAGTCTCAGCCTTCTCTTCGGCATTATTTTGAGCTTTAATTGCAGCCTCGGTTTGATCCTCCAACTTCTTCATTTTTGATTGAAGGCCCTTATTGATCTTTTGGAGAGAAGAGAACTCCTTCTTCATGTCGGGCAGCTTTTGCCGATTTTCAAAGGACTGAACAGAAAAGGAGTGGGCATGCTGGATTGCCTGAAAGAACACAAGGCAAAAATTAGCGCAAAATTTTCTAAATACAAAACAGAAAGAAGAAAATTACCAAGAAGAAGACACTTACTTGAACGGAGCGTTGAAGCATCAACGCATAATTCTCGTACTCGCTCAACTCGGCGTTGCGGTCAAGATCGCCGGGAAGAAGTAGAGCTGTGCTGAGGGCTACGCCGACATTGATGTCGTCGGCACTGTCAGTAGCCAAGACTGGCTTGTCCTCCAGAGTAATTTTTGGGGACCAGGGGGCATCGCTCTTATTGGATCCCGAAGTCGTAGCGGAAGAAGACCTCGGCTTTTTGGATTTTGGGGACTCTGATGGCTGGGTTTCCGAGCGCCTCTTCCCAGCAGAGGGTTGAGGTTTGTCACTCTCAGCCAACCTTGATATAGGCAAAGCATCCTCAGACTCAGTCTGAGTAACTTTAGCCTTTGGTTGGGCCTTCTTAATTCTTTTTGGCTTAGGTGGAGGAAGGGTTTGTGTTGGCTGCTTATCAATAGATGATAGAATACTGGCCAAAAGATCTTTTGCAACTGGCTTAGGGCGACCCATCTCAGCAGTAAGGACAAGTCGTCCCCGACGTTTTCGCTCTGATATTGGGACCAGGTATGGAGCCGAAGTGGATGGCTGATCAACTGGATCAGATGTTGATCCTTGATCTGTTCGTGATGTAGATGCAGTCAACGGGGTTGTAGTAGAGGGTGGAGAAAGGCTTTTCTTCTTCCTTTTGGGAACGTTGGGCAAAGTTGACTTGCATGATGGAATAAAATTGAGAAGCACAGGCGCTTTCCTTTTGTGGATTGGCAAGTCCAGAAGTTTCTTCAAATCCTTGCTGGGAACAAAGGATTGGCGAAAATTTTTCGGTGGCTGACGAACAGCTGCAAGAAGAACCAACGTCAAAAATAGACAAAGTATTTAAGACTTCGAAAGAAAATAGGCAAAGCTGAATACTAGGCTCTTACCCTTACCCTCTAAAACTGATCGGGGAAGAGGGTAGAGATGGATGTCCTCATTTGGAGCAAACTCCCAATTTCTCGAGATAATAAGATAGTCGTCTCCAGCCCCCTTGTTGGAGTCTGGGAGGTCGGCTACGATTTTGAATTTTGTAGACCTCGGCTTAAGGTAATAAATGTAGCCTTTTTCTTTCAAATTAAGGGCGCACATGGTATAGCAGTACTGGATATCGGCTAGGGTGATCCTTGCATTTTCCTGTTTAGCTATGGCTATGACACCAAAGATCACTCGATAGGAATTGATTGCCAGCTGCATGGGGTTCAACTTATAATAGTGAAGAATCTCGCGAAAAAGGATGTTGAGTGGGAGCCGGAGTCCGCACTCAGTAAAAGCTACAATAGGAAAGGGCATGGAGTTTTCTGTAGGCATGATGGAGTCATTATCCCTAGCCAGCCTCAGATGGACATCGGCAGGGATGGAGAACTCTTGCCTAAAGTACTCAAGTTTGGTCGGGGTATCTACCCTATGTCTTCACATACCCATGATATCGGCCTGAATAAGAAGGGTTGGAATTCAGAAAGAAGATATTTCTTGTTGATGGGACCTCGGCAAAAACCTAGGTTTGGGCTGGTACAGAAATTTGTAAGGAATGTTTCAGTTTTGCCCTAAATCGTGGGTTCTACAAACAAATTCCAAACCTAAAACTATGGAGATGAAGATCAAAGACACAGATCTGGAAAAGACACAAAAAACAAAAAGCAAGAATAGAATTTCAGAATCAAGAACAGAGATGGTTTATCAAGAAGCATAAAGGATACAAGAAATACAGGGCCAAGATTAGTGACAAAGATACAGGGAAGTAGTGAAACAATGCGCGTGTTCAAGATATGAGCAAAGGCAAAATCATGGAAAGGACACATTCAGGTGTATGAATTACAAATTAAAAGTTTCAACAGATGCAGTAAAGGCAACAAGTAATGAAGAATATCAACAGAATTGAAAACGAAAGGAACAGTAGCTTACTAGAAAAGCATGAAGCCGGTATGAAGATTGTCGAAATTCGATAATGGTTGCAGGAGTAACAGAATAGCGAAAAATTCACCAGAAAGACGAAATGAAGACAACTGCAGAGCTTGAAGCTTGAGCAACGGCAGATTCAAAAGAAAGAGTATAGAGAGAGAAAAAGCAAAAGAAGTCATATGCAAAAGTGGAAAAATGAAGAAAGGGGGAAAGGTTTTGTCAAAAATAAAAACGGCGGCAGAAAATAATCAACATGCCTAGAAGAACGTATACGTCAGACGGCGCACGAGAGGAAGAGACGACTTATGGGCGCGTCACAGGTACGAACCAGTAAGAAAGAAACGGGTGGTTAAAAACGATTGAATTATGGTGTATGACAGCTCATACGCGTGGGAGGGTTCTTGAAATTCTTGTTCTTCAATAAAAGGATATCGGCCAAAATTATGATCTTGGCTGAGATACTGAAAACCGATGTACTGGAAAAACAGAATGATATAGGTTCCATCACCTCAGAATACCGAGGTAATAGAACTTAGGGGGCAGTTGTGGGGATATATTTTTTGAGTACCAACACGTGGCAAGGTGACGCCGACGTGTCAGCCGAGGTGCCACATGTCCTGGTCGTGACGCCGAGGTGATCTCGGCAAGGCCGAGGTTATCTCCAAAGATATCGGAATCCGAGATAAGAGGATAAAAGAAAAGGGACAAGAATCCTAGAATAAAGAGGAGATTTAGCCAAGATAAGGATAAAGCTCTTAGAGAGTTTATCTTTATCTCTTGAGGAGTCCAAAGTAAGTACTGAATTGGAGTCCATAAAAGTGAAGTTTCTAGTGGGACTAGGATTAAGTAAACTATAAAAGAGAGGCACCTCCGTGGGTCTAAGGTACGCAATTTATGCTTTGAGCAGTAAGTTTAGCACTTGATTATTTTTGAGAGATATACTGACTTGATCGTCGGAGTGCCTTAGGGTGGAAGAGCCACCGCCGGAGCCTTTTTTTTCTGTTACAGGTTAACTGAAGCCATCTATTCTGCCGATGCTCTCTAGCTGATTACTAAACGGGCAGTGTGGTCAAGAAATCACTCACATAATTAAGATTATCTCTTAAGACATTTATCAAACAGTTGGTTTGCAACAAAAAGAGATGTTGGAAAATTAAAATAGAATTAACAGTAGAATTAGATAAAAACAACAAAACTTTGAGGATCATTTAGAGTTGAATCTCATACACACCTACATCCCTTGTTCATAATTGATTGATGATCACAAAATCTTTTTTTTAAGTGAATCAAAACAGAACCTACATTTTTTAAAAGGAAAAACATGACAAAACCCAATTTTTTTAGAAAATCATAACTAAAATTGTAATCAACCTCTATTGTAAACGAAATCTCATTTTTTTGAAAAAAGGAAATCAAACAAAAATGTGAGTGGTGGGGGTGAAATGAATGAATCAAAACAAATATCAAGCCTGCAAATGAATGTTGGAATGAATCAAAACGAAAAACAAACTTACCAGCGAAGAATCCAATCGAAAATGATGGAGGCGGCGACGACAGCTTGATTGGTTTACTGGTTTCTTGGTGCTTTGTTCTTTCCTTCGATCGTCTATGAAGGATTGGAGATTTAGGGATCTTGGAATTGGAATGGAGTAAGAGTAGGAGTTGGAGTGAGAAATGTAAGTGTGGGATAAGAATCGCCGCCGATCTCACTTCGTCTCGCCGCCATCGTCCTCCTCAAAAGTCTCTCTGTTCTTACTCTTGAGTGGGTTAGGTATCTCAACTGAGAGAGAGAGAAGGGGGGGGGGAAAAAAAAAGGCCAAAACGACGTCATTTTGGACTACAACAAGAACCACTGCAGGAAACCATGGCAGAGGATCCGGACTTGTAATGATGCATATTCTTATTCAACTATTATAAATATATACCTCTCTGTTCCAAAATAATGATTCTTTTTAAAAGTGTAGTACATGCACTAATTAATGTACTAATTAGTGTTGACATTATTATTGATCCCACTCATTAATCACATTACAAATACCAAAAATCTCTTAAACTATGCTACATCATCAATTGGTACACTAATTACTACACTAATTGGTATATATAACATTATTCTTTTGAAAAATTTAATTTTTTTAATAATATAATAATTATATTTTAAAAATATTAATTTTTTTAGATTACCCTTTGATAATATATTTTTTAAGAATATTAATTTTCATAATTATACTTTTTATGTTATTAATGAATTTTAAAAAAAATGTAAAATAATAAATTCCTATTATTTTTTCCTTGATTTTTGAAAAATGACTAATATTTTGAGACAATTAAAAATGAAATAAGAGACTAATATTTTAGAATGGAATAAGTACTAATTTTATTTTAGTTGATTTTTTTATATAAAAAATGTAAATTTAAAATTCTTAATTATAAAATATATTTAAATAAAATTAAGAGTGATTAGCTATTTTATAGTTAGAAATAGAAATTTTAAATGTGCAATTAGCTTCTCTTTTTTAAATGTGCAATAAGTTAATTCAAAATATTCTGTTAATTTTGTTCTTTAAGTCTTTTTTTTTTTAATTTTTAATAAAAATTTAGATTAAATTGTCACTATGTGAAAGGGTTTTAAATTTCGCACTTAAAATGTCATAATGCTTTTATTGTAAATACATTTTTGATAAAATTTATATTTTTTGAAATTAATAAAATCTTATTTTTGAAATTGAACGAGATAAATATAAAATATGAACTAAAAATTTTCTTGATTAGATTATAAAAATATAAATTTTATGAAAAACATATACGTAACAAAAATTTTAAAAGTTCAAAATTTAAATAAATAAATAAATAAAATCATCTCACATTATTTATTTTATTTATGCGCATGTCATTTTTTAACTAATCTTTTGTTTGAGATGTTTTAAATAAGGAGTTTTCTTAAGTGTGCAAGTGCACACCATGTGCCACTTACACAAAAAGTGTAAGTGTAAGGTATAAGTATAAGGCTAAGTTTGGGAAGACTAAATAAGTGTACTTTTTGACTTTTTATGAAATATGGGTTGGATTTGGGTTGGGTTTGAAGTGATGTGTTAGAGAGGTGATGTGACTTAAATAAGATAGTGACTTTTTGACTTTTTAGATTTTTTAGAAGATGCCAAACTTGGCCTAAGTATAAGGTGTAAGTGTAAAGTGTAAGTGTAAGGTGTAAGGTGTAAGTGGGTTGCACATGGTGTGCAACCTCAAAAAAGGTGTAAGTGTAAGGTTTAATTTTTTACAAAAGGTGTAAGTGTAAGGTGTAAGTGTAAGGTATAAGGTGTAAGTTGCACACCATAACCAAACCCTTTAAATAAATACACTTTTTGACTTTTTATGAAATATAGATTGAGTATAGGTTGTGTTTAAAGTGATCTGGTAAAGAAGTAGTGTGACTTAAATAAAATGATGTAACTTAAATAGAATAATGACTTTTTAATTTTTTTAAAAGATGACAAACGAGGTATTGTCAGACTTATAAATAATCCCTCATTAATTAATTTAATTGGGTACGCTAAAACAATATAATGTACTCGACCATTTGATGTTTTTTGTAATTGACAATAAAATCTTTCTATTCACATTTAACTCATTTAGCTAAAATCAAATTTCCTAAAAAAAGTTCAAATTAACCAAACTTATTTATGGCAAGAGATCATTTCACCATTAGCTTTTTCTAGTCTTATTTTTAATTTTTAATTATTATTAAAAAAAAAAAAAAAAAACCATAGCTAAGCCTTAATTCCAGCAATCCAAAAAAGAGTAGCAGAAAAAAAACACTAGAATTAAAAGTCAAAATTTACAAATTAAACTTGATCACCAACACTAAAACCTCTATCAGCTGCATAATCTACAAAACTATAGAGTGGAACCACCTTCTCACCATACTTCTCAAACCCATCAAGCTCTCTCTTGGCCTTAGCCCTTAGTTCCGCAGCCACTTCCATTGCCTTTTCCACACCATACACTCCCACATAGCTCTTCCCCTTCTTCTTCTCCTCCTCATCTCTCTCCTCACTCTTCATCTTCTCTTCCAACACATCATCAACCACCTGATACAATACCCCAACAGCTCTTCCATACCTTCTCAGCCGTTGGATCTCATCATCCCCAGCTCCCGCCAAAAGACCGCCACACACGGCAGAGCACTCACCCATTTCGCCGTACTTCTTCTCTTGGACGAATTCGACCGAGTTGGGCCCGCCCTCGAGGTCGAGGAACTGGCCGGCGGCCATGCCAGTGGATCCCACGGCACGCGCGATCTCTGCGATGACGCGGAGGAGACGGGGCTCAGGGACGAGGTCTGTGGGAGTGTTGGAGACGATGTGGTGGAAGCCGAGAGGGAACAAGGCGTCACCGGCAAGGATTGCCATGTCTACGCCAAAGATCGTGTGGTTTGAGGGTTGTCCACGGCGTGATGGGTCATCGTCCATGCACGGCAAGTCATCGTGTATCAATGAAGCTGCATGAACCTATTTGATCATACAAACCACAAATGAAATACTATTTGCAGCAACAAACATTTTATCAAAATGATAGTAAGGGTTAATTATACTTTTCACCTTGTACTTTTATCCAAAATTCATTTTACTTTCTATAGTTTCAAATTAAACAATTTAATCCTTACAGTTTAAGCCCGTTTTCAATTTGATCCTGTCATCTAAATTTTCTCATTTTTTCTACATGTCACCTTAGAAAATTGACAAGTGTCCTAAAATTGTTTTAAATTTAGATTAAAGAACTAAATTAAAACTGAACTTAAATAGGACTACATTATTCAATTTGAAACCACAGGCACTTAAATAAAATTTTGCATCAAATTATAAAAATGAAAAGTGTAATTAATCCTAAAAGGACTAAATTATTCAATTTGAAACCACAGACACTTAAATAAAATTTGCATCAAATTATAAAGATGAAAAGTATAATTAATCCTAATAATAATAATAATAATAATAATAAAATTGCAATAACAAAAACAATCGGACACATTATGAATTGAAATTTTAATTGCATCCATTTCAGTCTTCAGTATTTCATATTTGTGTCAGTATCAATTTGATTGAAATCAAATTAACAAGTGATTTTTTTATTTTATTTTTTGATAGGAGGAAATTAACAAGTGATTGAAAGGATTATTTTGTTAAACACTATCTAATTTTTTAATAAATATTATCAATTTTGAGTTAAATTGACATAACATGAAGAATTAAAAAGTAAAATTAATATAATTGAAAAAACAATGACCACATTAATACAATAAATAATTTACAAGTAAATTAGCCCAAAACAATTAGTTGTTACTTTGTCTCAGCCACTTTCTAAGCCATTTTATTTTGTGGCCCACTCGACATGGATAAATGTTGGGTCATTCGGAATAACGAAACATCTTCAACTCTCAACAAAGGGGTGTTTGAAATGTTTAAAATAAAGATAATGAATTATGTAGGGTCATTCGGAATAACGAAACATATTCAACTCTTAACAAAAATTGGGGTTTCCTTTGGTTTTAAAATTGAATTATGTTGGGTATTCTAAATAATTTATCAAATTTCCTACCAAATGTCACGAGAGGCATGTGGATTTACGTGGATCTCACACTCATATGGCGTAAGACTAGCAACACATGTGGATTTATGTGGATTCTACCACGAAATGTTTGATAAAAAATTTAATAATTTATTTAGGGTATTCTCCTTTAAAATTAGGTGAAGTACAGATTCAAATACCTTTAATCAAAACCATATTCATGGAAGATTCTTGCAACAGCTACAGCAAGAATATTTTTATGAGAGAGGTAAATAAATCACAAAATTAGATCTTCTACAATTCATTGGCAACAATTGAAAAATAAAAAATAATTTCCTAGGGTGAAATCAAAGTGAAAGGAGGGGTTTTAGATGAGATAAGAAGTGTGACCATTTCGAGAGCGCAGGCGGTGGGGAAGGCGGCGAGGCGGTTGCCGCCGAAGAGCTCGCAGGAGGCGACGCACATGACCGGAGGAGCACGTTTCGCACCATGAGCGAGAACAGAGTAACGCATGGCTTCGTAGATCTGCTGTGGGTACTTCACAGGCACGGCCTCATCTAGCTTCTGGTTGATTTCTTCTATCAGAGTCATCCAATAGGTTCGAAGATCGAATTTCGTCGACACTGACGATGATGGTGTGGATGATGAAGAAGAAGAAACAGAGCATCGAATTTTGGGATGCGAAATTGATCTGTTTCTTACAAGGTGGAATCGGGGAGACGATGATAGAACCATCGACAAAGCCATTTCAGAGATCTGTGTTTTTTTTTTTTTTGGTTGAAAAATTGGGAGAGCGTGTTAGTGGGACTTGGGGAGTGGAATGAGTATGATGATTGTGACGATGGATGAGAGAGACGAGAGGTGTTCAAGACTGCAGCCTCGTTTGCCGACCAAACTTTTTAGCTAAAAAGTTAAAAAGTTATTAAATTAGTCAAAAAAATTAATAATTTATATTAAAAAGTCAAAGATTTTCTTTTTTTTTTACTTTTTGCACATCTTTTCGTAAAAAGTCAAAAAGTCATCCCAAACATATTAGTTTTTTTTAGCTCATATTTTAGCCAAAAAGTTACTAAATTAGCCTGTTCCCAGGCTTAAGGTCAAGTTGGCAAATTGTCACAAAAAAAAAAAAAAAAAAATTTAAAAAGTTACCTAAAAAGTTATCATTATTTATCAAAAGTCAAAAATTACGACTGCATAATTTTTAATTTTAATTTTTCTCTACACACTAATCTATATAATTTTTAATACATATTTTTTCATAAAAAGTCAAAAAGTTAACCCAAATATCCATATTTTTTTCCTTAATTTTTTAGTCTAAAAAGACAAAAAGTACACCTATTTAAGACATTCCAAACAACCCCTAAGCCTCTGTTTAGGAAGTGGATTGACTTTTTGACTTTTTGATTTTTTTGATTATTTTAACCTGAACTGAAAAGTTTGATTTAGGAAGGATTTTTTGACTTTTTGACTTTTTTTGTGAAAGAATAATGTAATAATTATGGGTTGGATGTGATATTTTATTTGTTGTGACTAAAATAATTTATTTTGTCTTTTGTGACTATTTTAGTCACAAACCAACTTGCAAAACAACACCTAAGCTTTGTTTGGAATGTGATATTAAGTAATAATTTTTTTTTTTTTGACTTTTTAATTTGGGGTTAAAAAGTTTGTTTGATTTAATTTTTTTTTTATAAGAGAAAAAAAATAAAATAATTATATTTTAAATGTAATAATTTATCTTATTAATTTTTTAATTTATTTTATCTTTTTGTGATTAAAAAAGTCACCAACTTTATTTTAGTCCATTGCCAAATGACACCGAAGGCTTTGTTTGGGAATTACATATTTTAATCAAAAAATTATTATAAATTGTTATATCATTATCTATTTTTTATATAATTTTTTTATAAAAAATTAAAAAATTATTTAATAATTTGTTCCTAAATCAGACCTATCAAGAGATGATAGTGGGTGGAGTGGAGAACAAAAATTACAAAAATATGGGATGTAAACCAATTTGTAGTAGGGTGTAGGTGTAAAGCTGTGAGGTGCAAGTGTGCAAGTTTCACTTACACCCCCTCCATGTTTGTTTGTTTTTTTTTGGTAATTCTATTTACATATCAATAATATTTTTAATACACATTATTACTTAATATATATATAAAATAATTTTTAGAGTTTAAAAACATCTTAATTAACACCTTAACTTTGATTACTAACTATATTAACGCATCACTAACTATTTGAATACACATGCAAAAAACTCTTCACCTTTACTATTACAAAATCCCCTCACAATTTTCAAAGCAAAAACCATCTTTGTCGGTCTTAATTTTCATCATCGGTGGTGGTTTCATTCAGCCTCCATCTTCACTGGTGTTAACCTTCATAGTTGGTGTTGAACTATCGTCGTGTCTCGTCTCGTCGTTTCAGATCGTGGAGTGTTTCATTCGACCTCCATGTTCGTCGGTGTTCATCTTGAAACATGTAACAAATTTATTTTTTGTAGTCAACAACACAATCAGTTTCAACATTGCTATATTGGGGGAGTATAGAATTTTGTAAAAAAAAATTAACAACAAATTAGTCATATTCATGAACACAGAGTTTAACAAACTGAATATGTTTAAAATTTTATATTTGAACAAAGAATAAAATTTTAATTTATTTTAACCGAACTAATTTAAAATGTTTAATTTTTTTATATATATAAACATTTAATATTTGGTAAATCTTAATAATTTGAACAAAATTATTTTGTTTAAATATTAATAATCGAATATTATGTAAAAACAACTCCAGTTTATCCGAATACAATGAATAAACTCATTTTCTTAACATATAAACGAGATAAATAAAAAAAATAAAAGCAAAGTCATAAACTAACATTTTCAATGTTCAAATTAACATTTTCAACGTTTATATCAGAACCAACCATCTCAATGTCATCCATGGTGTGTAAATTTTCAAAACTATTTTATTTCAATATTCTTAAACCCTAAATCTTTAAAGATAATAATGTTTTGAGTTCGAAAAATATGTATAATGGAGAAGAGAATGAAATAAGTTAATTGATAATGAATAATATCATGAATGTATGTTAATGGTGAATATGATGAAAAAATACAATGTTTATATGCTAAAATCATATACCATATATGGATGATAGTGTGTGAAGAATATTTTGTGTTTTTAAATATAAAATTTTTGAATAGATAAAATACATCCCATGTTATCCTTAATAATCATTTTATTTGAAGATATTATTAGAATATAAATTTAATTGGTTAATAGTGTGTATTAAAAAGATTAATAGGGTATAAATAGAATTTCCCATTTTATTTTTCTCTGTTCAACTGTGATGTAATTTTTCCATAAAAAAATTTGTGCTTTTGGGTGCACATATAGATTCGTGCTAGGATGAATTTCCACCCGTTTGATTTTATCCAAAGAGGTTTTTTTTTTATTTCAGCTATATTTGGTTCATGAATTTGATTTGGTTACATTTCACATATTTTTTTTCTTTTTCTTTTTCTTTTTAAATCTTTCCTAAAATTTATTAACCCAACATAGTCTTAATGATTCAAATTATTTATTTATTTTTAAAAGTAAATTTCATGTAAATCATATATGTAAAAAAAACTATTAATTGAATTCAATTTTTACATGATTGATTACAATTGTTTTACAAAAAATTGAAAATAAATTAGCTTGTTTGGCTTTAGGATTCACTTTTTAAAAAATTAAATTTTTTTTTTTTTTTTTTTTTTTGTTTTCACTGAATTTTTTAATATTTTAAACAATTTTTTAAATTTGTAAATACACCTAACATAAATACATTTAAAAAGTATAATATTTGTAAAAATAATAATAAAAAAATTACTAACTATCAAATACAAAAAATATATATGAGAATCTAGTATATTTTTATATTCTTGTGTATTTATTGATTTTTTAAATATTTTTTATAAATATTTTATTTTTAGATAAGTGCATCTAAAAAAATATAAAAAACTACTTAAAATTTTAAAAATACTCACTAAAAACAAAAATAAAAAATTAATTTCTAAAAAATTGAATTTAAAGATTAAAATTAAATACAGTAAATATAATTTTAAAAATAAATTATCATTATTTTTTAAATAAATATGATCTAAACATGACTACTAAAGTCCAATCAATCTATTTTTTAAAATTTCTGACTATTTTGAGAGGCTAGAAGTTGAATGGATTGGATTAGCTTAGTGTCACCACCCTAAACCTAGTCCAAATAGGTTATTTCAAGATAAAGGTCATTAACAAATTAAGTTATTCCAGCTCGAATTATTTTAACTCATTAAAAATTTTATTTAAATTTCACTTATTTTGTTAATAAGTAAAATAGGAGTATACTTTTAAATTTGTTAAATTTTTAAACCAAGTTCGAAAAACTTACTACTTGACTCAAATAAACTTATATATTCAATAAAAATACATATTACTCAAACTCGACTAGTGTTTGGACTTGTTAAAATTCGTTCAAGCTTAGCTCATTATCTAAATAACTAAAGCTTAAATACAATTTTAAAGTCGTTAAATTTTTAAGTTAAATTTTAACAACTTATTACTCAACTTAACTTGACTCATTTATGAGTGGCTCAACAATCTCCCAACCCCTGTCCCCTCTTTTTATTTGCAAAACGATAAGAACAAAAAGAGTTTTTCAAGGGCAAGGCTCGAGACAAAAGAACAGTATGATACAGTTCTTTTCAGTATAAGCATAGGACATGAAATGATACAATAATTTTATGTAGTATGAATACAATTTTTTTTAGTATAAGCATAGAATATAATATAATTTTGTGCATTGACTGTTGAGAGCGAATTATATGTGCCAAATGTGAAACACGAGGCCCAACGCAAATCACATTGCTCAAATCGTACAATCAATGATCCAAAATTTCAAAGCCGATTCTCACTTACTCTGCAAATTCAACGAGAGTGTCCCAAATGTTATGGTTAGAACTTTACAAGGCTTCGTACTCTTGGGGTTCATTATTATGAAAATAGGCATCCAGGCCCTACCCGGAACAATGAGGGGTTACGTCTGGACTCTTGGGATTTTATTTGACTATTATAATCATGACAATTTTTTCAACAATACTTACAAATTAGACTTGGTATTTGTTTAGCATGTGTTAAAATAGCACATATTATTTTAGCACATTCTATTTGGAGAGTAATTATTCATATCATATCATCTCTTTACCACATCACTTCAAACACAACTCATATCCGTAAAAAATAAAAAAATATGCTAACCTAACACTTCCTAAACAATCCCTCAATTACCTAAAATTATCAAAAATCTAGTTGTCACCAAAAACACCTACCCAGAATTACCAAGAACCTGTGTTGTTATCTCCAGACTCTCAGACATTTCCGCTTTCCCAGACCTCTTCCAACTTCTTTTATGGATAAAATTGTGTTCCATTATGTTGTGATTAATTGGGAGATTTAAAGAGAAAGTTAAAAAGAACAAGAAAAAAAAAAGTGTAAAACTATATAAAATATCAACATTTTTTTTTTCACATTTCATTTACTTTTTTTATTTCTCTTTTTAAATCCTTCCTCATATTCCTCAACCAAACACAATGGGTATGTTTGGTTTGTGTTTGAGAGATGTGTTTTAGAGATAAAAAATACGAAAAGTTGTTTGGTTTAGTTTTTTTCAAAAGATGTTTTGGAAAATTATTTTGAGAGGGAGTTTTGGAAAAAGTGATTGATTTGATGTGTGTAAGAGAGAGATTTGTTTGAAAAACTTGTTTGGTTTACAAGTTTTGAGAAATTTTTTTGAAAAAATTTGTTTGGTTTGATTACTTTTAAAAACTTATTTGTAGAGAAAATTTCCCAAATTTTTTTCAGAAATACAAACCAAACGAACCCAATATCTCCTCAAATCCTTCAACCAAAATACAATATTTAAATTAAACACAATATTAAAATTAGAATTGGACAGGGCTCAAGTTGGGCCTATTTTTCTTAATTTTAGTCTCGTGCATGGGCCTAAGAAAGTTTAAAATTTTAGTCTTCTGCATGGGCCTAAGAATGTTTAAAAATTTTTGAAACTAGGTAATTGTAGGGCTTTTAACCCTGGGTTTGAGGGAGGCCCTTCCAGAAATTCTCAAAGACCTGGGCGAAACCCAGGCCAATGAGGGGGTTTGGAAATAGTTTTCAACCAGCAATTGACGCGCCTCGGTTATTACCTCACTAGCTGCGTCATTGCCCCAAGCGCAAAGATACCTAACTGACTCTCTGCTTCCTCTTCTTATACTAAGATTTGTGTCAAAGTCCACTGTCTCATAAACCGATGTGGGACTTTCTTATTTGTTATCAAACCAAATATTCATGAAATTCTTGTGATTTTGATTTAAAAATAATCTCCTTTGGGTGACTAATCCACCAGTAATATCCACAGTGCATACAATCCCCTACTAACCCAAAATGGGCAAATTCCATATTTCCTGTACTTTTAACATTTATTTTCAACCCGAGCTTATTCCCAAGTAAAAATAAAATGAGAACAAACCACATAAACCATTACTGTTTAGTTAAATCACTGAAATAAGTAGTAAGTAGCAAGACTGTAAAAATTCCCATCTAATTTCACATTCAGCTATCCATAACCCCATTCCAAGGAATTCGAACTCGAAGGAAGGATTGCATGTAACCACATATAACCAAAACCATCAAGGGAAGCCTTGAAAATTACAAGCAAAGCCCAAAAATGAAACAGCTGTTACTTCAGTTTTGACTGTAAGGGACCGACCCATACAGGGTAAGCCGCTCTTAGAATTAAGGAAAAAACCCTCACAAAATTTTAGACTCAGAACTATAGGGTACCAACCCTTTATCGGGAAGGAACCCTCCAAAAATAGGCGTATGCCGCTATTTGCGGCGAGCACACGGTATTCTTTAGTAAAAGGCGAAAGAATAGTTCGCTTTGTGCTCACCGCGCGGCTGCGTGCCTTTACTCTACCCCCTCTCCTCGTGTTTCAACTAAGTTCGTGACTCTCTGTTTCATCAGTTACTCGGTGTGGGACTCAAAAGCAACTTCTTCTATTTCGCTTCTTGCTATCTCTGCTTCTTCTTCCAGCACCCCCTTTTCATCTTCGATACTCAAAAATTCTGCCTGTGCTAACTCAGAATAGATTGATTTTTGGTTTCATTTGGGTTGGGACGAACAGTTTCAAGAATTATTTAAGAAAAAAACACAGAGGAATGTATATATAATGGAATTGAGTTTCAGAAAGATCCTCACAGAAGGGGAACAAATGACCAATAGTAGGTTTAGAACCAAAATGTCATTAATAAAAACAAATCATAAAGACACAACACAATACAGATACAGACTTCACTCTCATGCATCGAAACGTTGAGAGACGAAAGCACAAGTAACGTTAAGGATAAGCCTCAATAATGGATTGAACGGCTTTGATGCGCTTTACGGTGTATCGGGTGAATCCAGCCTCAGTCAGAAGGTTTACCCATTCCTTCAAAGTCCTCTCTTTTCCCTTGTTAGTATGAGCCATCATCACCATGTCCAACATCAACCTCACATACTCAAGCTTGTCTCCCTCCTCTTCTTCCATCACGGCTTCCGCAATGATCACCTTCCCTTTGTCTTTTGGAATTGCTTCTCTACATTTTCTCAGTATATGGATGCACTCCTCGTCTCCCCAATCATGCAGAACCCACTGCAATTTGAAAGATTAAACAATGAATATTGATCTTAGTAAGGCTTCTCCCAGGATAAAACAAATTAGATACTAACAGAAAATAAAACAAAAAATTATTTTACTTCTTTTTTGGTGAGAACCGGGTTTTATGTTTATATAACGACGCTCAAAACGCGATCAGGATGTCACACGAAGACAAGTCCTATTTTTATAAAGCTTGAACATGCTCACCATGAGGAATGCAGCATCAGCTTTGGGAATACTGTCAAACATGTCACCCCCAACATGCTCAACACCAACAACAGAGTCTAAATTATCAGATACCACATGAGGGAGATCGAAATTTATGCCCCTAATCCAAGGACAAGCCTTAACCAACATACACAGAGTCGTCCCATCCCCACCACCTACGTCCACCAAAGACTCCAGCCCATGAAACAACTCAGGGCAGCCATCAATTATCGCTGGCACTGCCACCCTTGCATCACAAGCCATCGCATCGTTGATACGCTTGCTATGGGCAGGACTTGTAGCGGCATAGCTCCACACATCCTCTCCATGAGCTGCCTCAAATGCTGAACTCCCATTGGCTAGAACACGGGCACTTAGACCGTGCCACGGTGCTAGCATCACTGGACTGCTCTCTAGCAGCACAAAAGCAGCCATGCTTTGCTCTCCATTTTTTGTCAAAAGGCGGGAAAGCGGTGTTTGAACGTAACACGTGGAAGCTTGGTTTGTGGATTTCTGTTCTTTGAATATTTGGCGATGCACTAAGAACCGCATGATGCGGTGGAGGGCTGGCAGAGAGCATCCAGTGCTGGAGGAGAGCTCGGAGAGTGTCATGGGGGTTTTATGGCTTTCTAGGACGTCTGCTATGCCAAGCTCAATGGCACATTTTACCACAGCCATGTCAACATACCCAAATACGTACTTCCATATATCCACCTTGGCTTGTGCTTCTTCTTCCATTTTTGATTCTCCATCCATCTCTCTCTCTCTCTCTCTCTCTCTCTCTCTCTCTCTCTTTGTGCACAAACACACTCTGGAGGTGTAGTCAATCTTATATTAGCTATTTTTGAACCTGTATTGTAGTCTTCAAGATCAACGTTTAATTATAATAAGAAAAGTGGACCTTTCTATTGGCACTTAAATATCCTGTTTTGAGTGTTCCAAATATCAAGAAAAGCTCGGATAGCCTTGGGTGTGTGTGTGAGTATTTAATTGCCACGGGAATCCTTTGTAGTCAGCAATTGCCTACAAAGTGTCTTCTCGTGGGCGCCAGTTCAAAAAAAAAATATCAAGGAAAGCACTTCAATTGGGCAGATTTTATTTGATACATGTGGATACTGACAGCTTGCCCGCGACACCAAACAAGCATATATCACGTTAATTAGAAGCTTATCCAAAGTAGAGGGGTGTTTCATTCATATTTAACTTTTAGTTCTTTTTTTTTTTCTCCACATTTTTTTTATATGAAATCATGTATAAATACTCAAAAGTATTTATAAATACGCTCAATTACACCATATATAAATACACTCAACCACACCATATGTAAATACTCTTGATGAATCTCATTGGAATTGGATTTATAAAATTTTAGTAACAATCCTTCGAAACAATGGCATCGTAGTCTACGATATTGTAATTTAAAATTAAAAGATCCTAATATAATAATTATGATAAAACCAGTGATCTATACCCGCCAAGATATAGATGAATTCGAAATTCAAACTAATGAACTTTTTGAGAAAAATCTCATTGAAGTAACCACTAGTCCTCATTCATGTCCTGCATAATCATGTAGAAATTAAAAGTGAAAAAAGCCAAAATGGTAGTTAATTATAAAAGACTTAATGAACATATAAAATTTGATGGGCCACGAAAAGATATTTTGATAAACTTAACCCAAGGATTAAAAGTCTTTAGTAAATTTGATTGTAAGTCGAGATATTGGCAATTACAATTAACAAAAAAGTCAAGACCATTAACTGCCTTCAGTACTTGTCCCGACCCAAATTCGGTACCCAGAGGTTAGGTATCGCGATAGGACAAAAACATAGGTCAATACCAAAATGTATCAGATTAAAACATAACAGAATAAAATAAAGGAGTACCCAAATATTTATATAATCAAAACTATACATTGGAGCTTTTATTTATTTCCATTGCCAAAGCTAAAATTATGGTTATAAAGTGCCTATGTCTACCCAAGCTCTGGTTTAACTACACCAACATACGGACAAGGAAACAAGTCCCTTCTTAAGATTCATCATCTAAAAGTGGTTAATAACGATAAATGCATGGCAGAGTGAGCAGTATTATACTTAGAGTATGAAGGTATAAAAATCGTCATGGATAATTATTTGGGCTAAATAGAGATTTGTTCGATAATAGAAATACATAAATCCATTTAAATAATAAAAGCATAACACATAAATTATATAAGCAAATAATCATAACCACGGTACAGAACAAAATAGATGTATGGACTCAAGAGATAGCTCGTACGAATTTTAGAGATGGCTCCCACAATAGTGTAGCACTTAGCTTTATACAACACTTTACTCCACACCATAAATCAGAGGGTTAGTGGACTATGACAAACAGAGAGTCACATAAAGTGACAATTCAGATGGCCAATGGATATTAAAGTCCCCCAAAGACATGGGACCCTGTGGTGGTATTTACAAAATAATTATTCAAAAATACATTTAATAAACAGTTTTATCCATGGGTTTCCCTTTGTAGCAAATGGGGTTCATTTAACAAATTACATATTTAAAAACTAATATAATTCGCAAAATAGATTTTACATAAAATAGTTTATGATAACTCAAAATATAATAAAACTCACCTCAAAATCGATACTTTACATTTATAGGTGAGAAAACCATTACTATTCAACATTATGTAGTATTATGCAGCACTATGCAGCCATGTGGTCCAAATGGCTTGCCATGCCATCCACGAGGTTTCTTGATTCAATCAACAAGCATGGGTCCTATATTCTACTATGGCCCAAAAAATGTTATATTTTTATTTTTTTTTCAAAGATTAAGTAAATATATTTTGGGGTGTCACAGTACTCCAAGAGGACATTACCACTGGAATGTAACGTCATTTGGATTAAATACTACATCACAAATCTTTCAAAGATTGATGGATTCTATTTTTAATGAACTTAAAAATGTTTGTGTAGTATATATAGATAACATTCTTATTTTTTCCAAATCATTGGAAGAACACAAGAATCATCTTAGGCAATTATGTAATAAATTCCAAAAATGTGGAATTATTCTCTTTCTTGAAAAGATAAAGGTAGAAAAAGAAGAAATAGAGTTTTTTAAATTAATCCTTACATCAACATGATTAAAATTATAAGAACATATTATTTTAAAAGTATAAGAATTTCCAGATGAATTAACTGAAGTAAAATAACTTCAAAGTTTTTTAGGAATTCTTAATTATGGGAGAAATTACGTCAAAAATCTAGCAAAATTAGAACTTCCCTTATTAGCAAAATTAAAGAAAGATGTACAATTTTACTGATTAAAAGAGGATACTAATTTAATTAAACAAATTAAAAAAATGTACTACGGTCATGCCTATAGTTTATTTACCTAAAAAATGAGATAAACTTATTTTTGAAACGGACGTCTCAGATTTATGTTGGGGATGCATATTAAAAGTAGTACCTTCTCAAATCTGGATCAAGTCTGAAGAAACAAATAGTTATGGAATTAAAAATAGGAAAAAACCTATTTCCAAAAAAACTCAGAAACATGAATTAATTTGTGGATAAAATTATGACAAATTTAAATCCGTTGTAACAAGATAAATTATTTTTTAAATAGAACTTTTAGCAATTAAACTTGCTTTAAAAATATTCCATATATATCTTGCTCCTAAATGCTTTATTGTTAGAATAGACAACCAAGCAGTTAAATATTTTTTAGTTAACAAGAAAAACTTTGAAGAAGGCCATCGACTTCGATGGTATAATGAAATTGCTACATGTACTTTTGAAGTTGAACATTTGAAAGGAACTAAATTTATTTATTTATTTATTTTTATTGCAGATTTTTTAAGCAAAAATTACTAAACCAGTGTTTTCTCTTCTCAACCATGAACAAGGGTAAACAGCCCGCTGAGTCTGACAAAAAATAGGTGACAATTGCTAAAAAAGCAATCCCCAAAATAGAAAAAGTTTATGTTGTTTTTTTAGGTAAACAACCTGGAATTTACACAAATTAAAAAGATTGCAATGCGCAAGTTGTAGGATTCCCTAGAGCTTACTATCAAGCATATGACCGTATGACAAAAGCTAAAATGGCTTTCTATAGTGCTCCATCAATTCCTATTTTTCAGCAGCAACAAACTAATTTAGTCCCTTTTGAATTTCAAAAATCTACACCAGATGAATCTGAAATTAAAGACTTTTTTAGTCCTGGTATTCCCAGAAAAATTTATAATGACTTAAATGGTGTGTAGAAACCCCACATTTCCGAAAACCAAAAAGGTTTTAGATTACATATGTCTAGTTTATGATTTCAATTAGTGGAACAAACCACTCGAATAAATAAGTGACAAAAACTTCGTTTCCAATTCATTAGACAAATGAATTGGGATCAAGATTTTAAATTTGAAAAAATAAATACTTTTCTTAAAATTTCTGAATTCATAAATCATGAATATTTAGATCCCTCTTTCAAAACAATTAGAAGAATTTGTCTTTTTGAAAAAGTAAGAACAATTATTCCCTATGAAATTTTTAGACTTCTTAAAGATAAAGTAGAAGACCATTGTGAAAGAATTAAACAATTTTTTTTCCAAATCAATTAATAAGATTAATTTACAAGATGCTATTGGGCCTGTTTGGGAAGTGTGCTAAAATTCACAAAAAGACAAAATAGGCTAAAACAGATAATGAAACAAAATGTCACATCAAATCCATAATCATTTTATTGTTTCTCTCACAAACATCACATCCAACTAAAAAAAAATCCAATTATCTTCCCAAACACAAAAATTTAGCCTACTAAAATAGTCAAAAACTAAAATAGCCTACTAAAATAGCAACTTCCCAAACACCCACATTATAAAAAGGAAAATTATTCAATATTCTTGGAGTACCACGTGTTTGTATTTCCTAACCAATCATCATTCAATATGCCCTCTCGTGTATCCCCAGTCACCCAACACAATACTCCACCTACCTACATTCTCTACCAATCATAATACTATAGAATATCACGCATCCATACTCCGAGATTAATGAATAATTACCCTTATAAAAACCACATTATTCTTAGATACCCAAGAATGGTTTTATGAGGATAATGATTAGAAGGTCTTTGAAGAAATTAACTAGAGAATAGCTAATCAAGTTATTCTTCAAAGTTCACATCCAATATAATGGAAAGATTTTCCAGAGATGATCAAAGCAATATTCTCAAAAATAATAAAAAATTACAAATTGAGCAAATATTTCACTTTTTGAATTGCCAACACCATTGAATGGCATGAAAGGGAAAAATTATATTAGGCATACCAAATTTGGTACTTGAAAAAGACTAAAGAATTAGAATTAGCTCATGATGGACCATTAATAAATTCAAAGGGACAGGTTGTTAATCATCATGAACTAATTAATGTCTAATGTCCTAAACATTATTGGGTAAAAAGCTTGATATTGTTGTTCCAAGTGGCACAAAGCATAAAAAGTCATAGTAGATTGCCTTTCATCATAACTGATAGAAGAAGACTATTTGTTATTATAGAACCAATTTCATATACAAGCACTGCTAAACAACAAAGTGAAGCAGAAGAGTTTCTCAACAATTTGGCAAAAAGAGATTTGCTAGATCTTTCTTTAGATTTGGCAATACAAGCAGATGAAGTGGAAGCTTTCAGAACACATAAATGGAGTCAACCACAAGATTCTCCATTATTTGAAGATAGTGTCTTCATGCACAATCTAGACAATATGATAGATGCATAGTGGGGCCATGAAGACAGATTGCAGATATACCGGATCGACTGCATCCTTATCTAGCACATGTGGTAACATCTGCAGCAACAATAAAATTATAAGATTAGCCAAATTTTATCCAAAATAATTTCCCTTTTTTTCAAAAACGAGGGAGGGGGACTGCATATGTATTTACTAGTCTTTGTATTTATTATATTGAAGACTTTTTTGTTTGTGAAAAGACTTAGGCTCTGTTTGGTTCCATTCTGAAATCATGATTTCACCCTCATATTCTAACCCTCAGTTTGATTATAATTTTCAAAATATGATTCCAAAACACATTTGAAAACATGTTTGGTAACCAGAGAATTTTTGAATTTTTTAGTCTACCTGGCCGTCCGCCCAAACATCCTTTCGAACGTCCGGCTGATTGACCGAAACAATGGTTTTTTTTTTTTTTTGGCAATTGCCACTTGTTATTTGAAAAAACAAAAAATTATATTTGTTTTTGATATTTTTTAAATATAGAAATTATTTTTTTAGACCAAAATGACAAATTATTTGGCTATTTATTTAAAATTAACCAAAAAAATTAAATAAAAATTATTTTGTAAATGTAATTTTTTAAAAATAAAAAACATTTTTAAACAAAACAATTAATTTTTAAAAAAATCAAATATACAATTAAAAGTAATTTTAAAGCACTAACTGGACATTTTTTTAACAAAAAATAATATATATTTTTTAATATTTTAAATATAAAAAATATTTTCAGAATTTTTTGAATTTTTTAAATAAAAAAATTGATTGTTTTCAATAATTATTTTTTTTGAATTGAATTTTAAAAAGAGTTTGGTTATCAGTTTTGAATAGAATTTTTAATAGAGTTTTGAATTGCGTGTTTGGTTATGAGTTATAAGTTTTTGAATTAAGTTTTGAAAACATTTTTCAAAACTCATAACCAAACGACTTTTCTTATTTCAAAACTCATTTCAAAAATTCAAAACTTAATTCAAAATTCAATTCAAAACTCTTTTTAAAACTCGTAACTAAAATTTTTTTATCTTTTCAAATCACGATTCAACAACTCACAAACTCGAAATACAATTTCATTCTTAAATCATGATTCTAAAACTAAACCAAACGATATCTTAATGCAGAAAAATGGTGTAAGCTTACGAGTAGGTTTTTAGACTTTTGTTTCTAAGCCTTTAAACTTTTATTTTTTGTTTGTATATGCTTTTATAATCTATAAATTGACATTGTGCCTGTTTTGTAAAAAAAAATTCCAGCTTAAATCAGCTTTTGGCTTAAATTAAGCTATGTTTGTGTGTTTGGTACAACTTATAAGGCACAGATTATAGCTTAATTTAAGTCATTTTCGGCTTAAATCTGAAAGTTGCTCCAAGGGTGCTTATAAATTTAGCTTAAGCGCACAACTGATCCTGGAGAGGCAAAATGACTTAAATGCCCTCCAAAACTTAAGAAATTACGAAAATGACAGTATATAAACACAGTACTGAGTTCAGACCTAACACTTCTCCTCTCAAACGGCGCTCTCCTCTTCTCCCCTCCTCTCATTGCCGAATGATGAAGAACTGCTCCACACATCTAAGATCGCCGGCGATCGTCCCTATTTTCCGTTGATCTCCACCAAAAAGTAAGATTTGAAACCCTAAACCCTATGTTTTGTTATATATATATATATATATATATATTAAATACACACATTGATTTAGGGTTTTTTTTTTATTTTTGGTTGCTCTGTGTTCAAATCCGATTAGGATTTGTGTTTGTTTTTGGTTTCTGATTGCTCTCTCTCTCTCATCGATTTTGGTTTCTGGTTCATGTAGGATACCCCTCTTTCTGGTTCATAAAGGCAATACATCGATTTTGGTTTTTGGTTTTTGGTTTCTGGTTCATGTAGTCTCACATATATTTCATATTTATCTAAAAAATTTTCTTTTTTATAATTTGGATTTTGCCCATATATAATAAACGTTTTGCTATGTTTGCTATTCTAGGTTCTTTGATCTTCTCGTGCATATATTTGGGTTTTGATCATCTGGGTCTCTTGCTTTTTGATCAAATTTTAGACCCTATTTAGTGTTTGCACTAATTTTTATATTTAGGTTCTTTAAGATTTCTGTAATTATGGTTTACCTTAGACATGTTTATTGGATTTGATCTCATCTATATGCTCATGTGGTTACCCAATCCTGCTTATTAATTATTATCCACAGTTCATGTAGTTTTCTATGTTTGTGCAATCCCCTTATTATCTACCACTAAATCACATCAACATCCTTAATCTAGTTAAACTTGCATTCTACCAATAGGAAATCAAATCTGCCCTCAAAAAATAATATTATGCAAAGGGAAAATTATAATTGAAAAAACAGTCAACAAGTGGCCACACCTGTGACGCCCTCAAAATAAACCCATAATAACCATAACATTAACATGCATTTATAAAAGAAAACGAATCATTTGAGTTATTCATCAGAGTATTCTTATTGAAAGACATCACATGTAACATCCTGCAACATCAAAATAAATGCCCTAAGGGCTTACATCTTTCCAAGCTAACACTTGGACACAAAAAGGATGAGTACTAACTCATTTACAAGTTAAGCCCTAGGCTTGAATGTTTACATGAAATCTCAAAAATAACAAAATAAAACATATAACTAAAGACAAGTCTTCAAAATCCCAAACATCAAATCCTTCCAGGCTAAGTCCGTGGAGGTAGCTTATCACCTGAACCTGAAAATGATGTTCCCATAAAGGGTGAGCCACAGCCCAGTAGAGAAATACTAAACCAAATATAAGCATTGAATAAAGCTATAGCATTCAATAGATGGTTAACCAAGATAATCAATTTTATCATTAAACAGTCTCATGACACTAATGTCTAAGACACATTTCACTTTCCATTATTATCAACATGGCTCAGAACCTGGCCAAACTTACAACAGTGAATTATATATCATATTCACATTACTTCCAATATCAACAAAACAAATGAGACTCATGCTCATATCAAAACACTTCATACTTCCCATTTGATACACATTTTAGTGCTGTATCAATAATCATGTAAAAACACTTCAATATAATAAGCACACATAAAAATGGTGCTAATGGAGTCCATCCCCTATCTCCTCCCAAACAAATTTCGGTTTAGAGGTCCATCCCCTATCTTCCCCTAAACCGTGGAGTACATCCCCTATCTCCTCCCAAACAATATGCATATGCAATGCTCAATCAATACATGTAATTTCTGTATTAATTCAATAGTCTAAATTTATGACTTAACAAATTGATTAGTTTCAATTTTCCCCTAATCCGCATGCAATGTCTACAACAAGCACGACTATCCTCCACCGATAGCCCAAACAGTTATCTCTATACTCAAAAAAATAAATATACTAACAATTTAATAGGCGAGTGATTTATTTTATCCAACTACACCATTTAATCAATAAATTCCCCAATTTCATGGATTTAACCAAATTTCCCAATTTCATTAAATTAATTACTCAAATCAATTTAGCAATTCAACTAGGGTTTTTTTCCCAAAATTTTCAAAGTGTCCCCAACCTATCAAGACACCAAACTTAGAACAAAGCATATAAAATGGAGTAGGAAAATCCCTACCTCGAAGAAAATAACCCGTATGGAGAAGATGGAGATGAAGACCAAAGACCAACGTGCTCCAAATCCTAAGTTTCTCAGATTAAAACGAAGCCCTCAACTCACTCTAACTTTTTAATAAAGGATCTAAGGTAGAAACTCACTCTAAGTAGATCAATCGAAAGAGAGAAGGTGTGTAGAGGGAGAGAGAGAGATAAAAACACTCCAGGGGCGGTTTTTAAAAGTTATGAAGGAAAAGTAGGTCAAAAAGTGATCCAAAAAGTGAAATCACGGACTGATATAATCGACTCTACGCTCGAGCGTAGAAAGCCCCGCTCGAGCGTAAGACACAGAATCATGCTCGAGCGTGAAGAAAGCCGCTCGAGCGTCGATTGCACCCTTCCAGAAGTTTTGCAGGCGCTGACACCCGCTCGAGCGTCAAACTCCCCGCTCGAGCGGAGGAGCAAAAACAAGGGATCACGCTCGAGCGTAAAAACTACCGCTCGAGCGGAAGAACTGCAGAGCAAAATACTGGGAGATGGAAAATCACGCTCGAGCGTCAAAATTCCCGCTCGAGCGTAGAAGCAACAACGAAGGGACCGCTCGAGCGTTAAAACTTCCGCTCGAGCGTAAAGGCCAAAATCTGGGCATCACCTATTGGCATCTAAAATCAACCAACCTGTAACAGACCCGCCCAACACAACCTATACTTCAAATACGAAGAGATTAAAGGACAACAACAACCAATAAGTAATGACAGGATCCACGGAACCTAAGTCCGGATACAATAATTTAAAGAGAAAAGACCGGGGTCGCTATAACCTCCCCTCCTTAAAAGAATTTCGTCCCCGAAATTAAGCACAAGGTTTCGAAAACAAGTTTTTCTCAAATTCCAACAATATGATAACTCACTAATAAACAACTTGACCCAACACCGGCCATTCCATCTCTTAACAAAGAGGCATGCCACAATATGAAAAACAACCATATATTTCAACCTGCATTAACACTATGCAATTTTCTTTCAATTTCAACAATTTTCAATATATTCAATATATACAATGTTCCCTTAAACTTCCATTTCGAGGCAAGTTCCAAAATATTTCCATTAACCAAAACATTCTAAATGTTTTACAGCTTAAGACATATATAAAAAGCTTTAAAGTTCGACAATATTACAAAATCTAACTACAAGATTACAAATCAATAAACATGTCCGGATATTTCTCGCGGACTTCCAACTCACGCTCCCAAGTGGCTTCCTCCACTCCATGATGTTTCCACAAAACTTTTACCAAAGGGATGGTCTTGCCTCGCAAAACTTGATCCCGCCTATCCAAGACCCGAACCGGTCTCTCTTCATACGAAACATCTTCATCAACCACTAAATCGGTCCAATCCAGCACATGTGATGGATCCGGCTCATACTTCCGAAGCATACTCACATGAAACACGTCATGTACTCCGGACAACTGCGGTGGCAAAGCTAAACGATAAGCAGCCTCGCCAATCCTCTCAAGGATCTCAAACGGACCAATGAATCGAGGGGACAACTTCCCACTCTTCCCAAACCTCATCGAACCCCGTCTAGGTGATATCTTCAGAAAGACATGATCACCCACCTCAAACACCAAAGGTCTCCTCCTACGGTCGGCATACGATTTTTGACGACTCTGTGCTGTAACAAGCCTCTTACGGATAAGCTCAACTTTCTCCGTCGTTTCCCTCACCAACTCCGGACCCAACAGAGGTGCATCACCCACCTCGGCCCAACAAACAGGAGACCTACACGGTCGGCCGTATAAGGCCTCAAACGGTGCCATACCGATACTAGACTGGAAGCTGTTGTTGTAGGCAAACTCCACTAATGGCAAGTGCCTCTCCCATGACCCGCTAAAGTCAAGAACACAACCCCGAAGCATATCTTCAAGGATCTGAATAGTACGCTCGGACTGCCCATCAGTCTGAGGATGATAAGCTGTGCTAAAGGTCAACTTAGTACCTAAGGCGCTCTGCAAGCTCTGCCATAATCTGGCAGTAAAACGAGGGTCCCTATCGGAGACGATCGTCACTGGAACCCCGTGTAACCTCACTATGTCCCGAATATACAAGTCGGCAAGATGATCTACTGAATCTCTAACGCGCATAGGAATGAAGTGCGCCGACTTAGTCAACCGGTCTACAACCACCCAAATAGCATCACTGCCCCGCTGAGTCCTCGGAAGACCTACAACGAAGTCCATAGTGACATGCTCCCACTTCCACTCGGCAATAGGCAAGGGTTGCAACAAACCCGCTGGCCTCTGATGTTCGGCCTTCACTTGCTGACAAGTAAGGCACTTAGACACGAAAGCTGCCACATCTCTCTTCATACCCCGCCACCAAAACTGGCGACCCAAATCCCGATACATCTTAGTACCTCCCGGATGCACCGCAAGGCGTGAATGATGAAACTCTCGGAGTACCTCCTCTCGATGAGACTCCGGCACAAACAGACGGTCTCGGTATCTTACACTCAGGTCGGGATACACCGTCAAACCTTTCTCAACCTTCCCACCAGAAATCTTCTCACGGAGGGATTCTACCTCAAGGTCACCTCTCTGAGCCTCTAACACTTGAGTCACAAGCGTAGGCTGAACAACAACAGAAAACAAGGCCGCAGCCTCAATGGATTCGCCCAGAAATAAATCAAACTCCCCAAGTGCACCCAACATCTCCCATTCTCGAATGGCTACACTAGCTATGTCACCAACAGGTTTCCTGCTAAGGGCATCGGCCACCACATTGGCCTTTCCCGGATGATAATGCAACTCAAAGTCATAATCCTCTATGAACTCCATCCACCTCCTCTGCCTCAAGTTCAAGTCTCTCTGTGTGAACAGATATTTCAAACTCTTATGATCCGAGAATACCTCGAACCTCTCACCGTAAAGATAATGTCTCCAAATCTTCAAGGCAAATATCACAGCTGCTAACTCTAGATCATGTGTAGGGTAATTCTGCTCGTGAATTTTCAACTGACGTGAGCCATAGGCAACTACTTTTCCCTCTTGCATTAACACACAACCCAGACCCTCTCGTGAGGCGTCACAATAGACTGTATAACCCAACCATCTCTCTGGAATAATCAATACTGGAGCGGTAGTCAGTCTAACTTTCAACTCCTGAAACGACTTTTCACAAGTCTCATTCCAAACAAATTTGACTCCCTTCCGAGTCAATCTAGTCAAAGGCGAAGCTAATCTGGAGAAATCTCTTACAAACCGGCGATAATACCCAGCTAATTCCAGAAAACTGCGGATCTCAAACACACCCTTAGGCTGTACCCAATCTTGCACTGCCTCTGTCTTGGATGTATCAACAGACACCCCTTCCCTAGAAACTACATGGCCTAAGAACTTCACCTCCTCTAGCCAGAACTCACACTTCCCAAACTTAGCATATAGCTGATGGGCTCTAAGTAAATCAAGCACCACCCTTAAGTGTTCCTCGTGCTCTTCCTCTGAAGGTGAATAGATAAGGATGTCGTCCACGAATACGACTACAAAACGATCTAGAAATTCCCGGAATATCCGGTTCATCAAATCCATAAATACTGCCGGTGCATTGGTGAGCCCAAATGGCATCACCAAAAACTCATAGTGGCCATACCGCGTACGGAATGCCGTCTTTGGAATATCCTCCTCACTGACTCTCAACTGATGATAACCTGATCTCAAGTCTATCTTCGAGAAACAACGGGAACCTTTCAACTGATCGAACAGATAATCTATACGGGGCATAGGGTACTTATTCTTAACCGTAGCCCGATTCAATTTCCGGTAATCTATACAAAGTCTCAAAGCACCACATTTCTTTTTAACAAAGAGGGCCGGTGCTCCCCAAGGCGAAACACTAGGACGTATAAAGCCTTTATCTAGCAACTCCTGGAGTTGGATCTTCAACTCAACTAACTCGGCTGGGGCAAAACGATAAGGTGCCATAGAAATCGGCGCCGTGCCGGGCACCAGGTCAATAGAGAACTCAATCTCTCGATGCGGTGGCAAACCAACAAGATCCTCGGGAAAAACGTCCGAGTACTCACAAACCACCCTTGGCAACACAATCTGAGTCTCAACATCCTCACTAATCGAAAGGTTAGCAAGTAGACCACTAAGCTCACTCCGTCCTCGCGGAACATACCCCGATGGCAAAACACTACCAACACGGTCCCCCAGAAAATGAAAACACTCACCATTCACGGTACAACAAGTGACTCTCTGGCGGTAGCAATCAATAACTGCCTGGTATGACGATAACCAGTCCATACCCAAAATAACATCGAAACCTCTCATAGGCATAACTACAAAAGAAAATGGGATTCTATGGTAATCAACCTCTATATCACAACCCCTAACACCGTGTTTCAAAATCAATTCACCCCCAAGAGGCGACACTACACAAATAGGAGATGCTAACTGTGCTAACTCCAACTCCAAAACAGATGCAAATGCAGCAGACACAAAGGAATGAGATGCACCCGTATCAATCAAAACATTAGCAACCGAGTTGCAAAACAAGAAAGTACCTCTCACAACAGATGGAGCCGGTACAAGATCCTGCGCGGTAACAGCATACACGCGCCCAGATGACCTCTGATCAACCTGCTCATCCCTAGGAGCATAAGATTGCTGCACCGACTGAGACGATGAAGCCCCCTGATTGGCCCTCGAGGCCTGACCCGACTGAGCTGGCTGCTGACCCTGAATCGGCCTCAAACCAGATGCACCAGGTGTGCCACCCAACTGTGGGCAATACCTCTTCATATGCCCTGGCTGACCACACTGATAACACGAGAGTGGCTGACCTCTACCCTGACTCTGGCTCTGAGATCGAGCCGCAGATGATGCTGCTCTCTGCACTCCTCCCCTCTGAGGACAAACTGGAGACTTGTGGCCCAGCTGGCCACACTTGAAGCAGGTAATGTCTCCTTGACTGCCTTTCCCCGAACTAGCACTCGGCACAGGAAAAGTCGATCTAGAAAAGCTACTCTGAGACTGTTGGGGATTAAAACCCTTCTGTCTCCTACCATCACTCTGACCATCCTGACTCCTCTTGGAGCCCTTCTGTCCTTCCTCCTCCTCCTGCATCATGATTTCCATGTGGGCTGCAGCATCAACCAAACGCCCATAATCCCGAATCATAGTTCCCCCAACTCTCAGCTTGAGGCCACGCCTCAACTTCCTCTCAAACTCAATACAACGGCGTTCCTCAGACGCCACCAATTCAGGTGCAAACCTAGACAAACTAGTAAATGCAGCCTCAAACTCGGCCACTGAAGAACTCGACTGCTTAAGCTGGCAGAACTGGTCTCTCAGCTTCTCCCTAACTGCTGGAGATAAGAACTTCTCCTGGAAAGCATTCACAAAAGCCTCCCATGTACCTCCTATACGTCCCTTAGTGAACTTCCACCACTGACCCGCATCCCCCTTCAACTGGAATGATGCCAAGGTCACCTTCAACCCCTCGTCTTCGATGCCAAGCATCTCAAACGTCTTCGTTGTCTGTTCGAGCCATTCATCTGCCTTAAGCGGCTCTTTAGGATCACCCACAAATTCATCCGGATTAGACCGGAAGAACTCCCTCTTCAGAAAGGAAGGTCCAGCATCCGCAACAACAACCTGGGCTTGATTCTCAGCCCTAAGAATGCCTACTGACTCCCTGAATGCTCCTGCTATCTCTCGAGCTAAAGCGCCCATAGCCTGCTGGCCTACTGGCTCGGCCACATTAGCCTGGCCAATTCCCTCTTGAACTGCCGGAATCTCTTCTGGCACAGGCACCTCCTGCCTACCCGGCCTACCACGCCTACCGCGTCCTCGTCCTCGTCCTGACATCCTAATAAAGGAAACAAAGACATTAGCACATTAATAAATGTGCCGAAGCTAAACACTCGCGTCCTAATGCATTGGACAAAAATAATTCATTCCACGTAAGCACATAATCACATAAGCACCTACGAATTTCATTCCTGGATAATAATAGTCCCGAAGCGTTACTATAGTTCCAGTTGGAAGCAGCAGTGATCAAGTGCCTTTCCAACAAGACTACTAGAAACTCAAGGGTCCAATCAACATCCTAGAAACTACATTCCATACCCACATAATCACATAAACATGCCATCATATAAGCACATAACAGTACATCTAAGTCTCTATCAAGCGAGACGAACCCATTGTGATACTAATCACTTCCCACGTACCCAAAGTATTCGAACCCAGTACGCTCTGATACCAAGTTGTGACGCCCTCAAAATAAACCCATAATAACCATAACATTAACATGCATTTATAAAAGAAAACGAATCATTTGAGTTATTCATAAGAGTATTCTTATTGAAAGACATCACATGTAACATCCTGCAACATCAAAATAAATGCCCTAAGGGCTTACATCTTTCCAAGCTAACACTTGGACACAAAAAGGGTGAGTACTAACTCATTTACAAGTTAAGCCCTAGGCTTGAATGTTTACATGAAATCTCAAAAATAACAAAATAAAACATATAACTAAAGACAAGTCTTCAAAATCCCAAACATCAAATCCTTCCAGGCTAAGTCCGTGGAGGTAGCTTATCACCTGAACCTGAAAATGATGTTCCCATAAAGGGTGAGCCACAGCCCAGTAGAGAAATACTAAACCAAATATAAGCATTGAATAAAGCTATAGCATTCAATAGATGGTTAACCAAGATAATCAATTTTATCATTAAACAGTCTCATGACACTAATGTCTAAGACACATTTCACTTTCCATTATTATCAACATGGCTCAGAACCTGGCCAAACTTACAACAGTGAATTATATATCATATTCACATTACTTCCAATATCAACAAAACAAATGAGACTCATGCTCATATCAAAACACTTCATACTTCCCATTTGATACACATTTTAGTGCTGTATCAATAATCATGTAAAAAACACTTCAATATAATAAGCACACATAAAAATGGTGCTAATGGAGTCCATCCCCTATCTCCTCCCAAACAAATTTCGGTTTAGAGGTCCATCCCCTATCTTCCCCTAAACCGTGGAGTACATCCCCTATCTCCTCCCAAACAATATGCATATGCAATGCTCAATCAATACATGTAATTTCTGTATTAATTCAATAGTCTAAATTTATGACTTAACAAATTGATTAGTTTCAATTTTCCCCTAATCCGCATGCAATGTCTACAACAAGCACGACTATCCTCCACCGATAGCCCAAACAGTTATCTCTATACTCAAAAAAATAAATATACTAACAATTTAATAGGCGAGTGATTTATTTTATCCAACTACACCATTTAATCAATAAATTCCCCAATTTCATGGATTTAACCAAATTTCCCAATTTCATTAAATTAATTACTCAAATCAATTTAGCAATTCAACTAGGGTTTTTTTCCCAAAATTTTCAAAGTGTCCCCAACCTATCAAGACACCAAACTTAGAACAAAGCATATAAAATGGAGTAGGAAAATCCCTACCTCGAAGAAAATAACCCGTATGGAGAAGATGGAGATGAAGACCAAAGACCAACGTGCTCCAAATCCTAAGTTTCTCAGATTAAAACGAAGCCCTCAACTCACTCTAACTTTTTAATAAAGGATCTAAGGTAGAAACTCACTCTAAGTAGATCAATCGAAAGAGAGAAGGTGTGTAGAGGGAAAGAGAGAGATAAAAACACTCCAGGGGCGGTTTTTAAAAGTTATGAAGGAAAAGTAGGTCAAAAAGTGATCCAAAAAGTGAAAACACGGACTGATATAATCGACTCTACGCTCGAGCGTAGAAATCCCCGCTCGAGCGTAAGACACAGAATCATGCTCGAGCGTGAAGAAAGCCGCTCGAGCGTCGATTGCACCCTTCCAGAAGTTTTGCAGGCGCTGACACCCGCTCGAGCGTCAAACTCCCCGCTCGAGCGGAGGAGCAAAAACAAGGGATCACGCTCGAGCGTAAAAACTACCGCTCGAGCGGAAGAACTGCAGAGCAAAATACTGGGAGATGGAAAATCACGCTCGAGCGTCAAAATTCCCGCTCGAGCGTAGAAGCAACAACGAAGGGACCGCTCGAGCGTTAAAACTTCCGCTCGAGCGTAAAGGCCAAAATCTGGGCATCACCTATTGGCATCTAAAATCAACCAACCTGTAACAGACCCGCCCAACACAACCTATACTTCAAATACGAAGAGATTAAAGGACAACAACAACCAATAAGTAATGACAGGATCCACGGAACCTAAGTCCGGATACAATAATTTAAGGAGAAAAGACCGGGGTCGCTATATTTTTAAATCAAAGAGGCTTGATGATTTAAACCAAAAAAGCATTTTGACGGTGGAGGTATTGCTGATGAAGAGTGATAAAAAAAATTTATTAAAAAATCTACGTCAATAAATTTTTATTTTAACTTCACAAATGGTTGATATATATATATATATATATATTAAATATACTTAAACAATTTGATAGGTATAGACTGTTAGTTTTTAAAAGTACAATCATATAATACAATCTTATGAAATCAAATAGAAATCTCGACATAATCGATCAAAATTCTAATATTTAGAGCTTGTTTGGCATGAGCGTTTTTGATGAAAATAGTCAAAATGTCAAAACATCAAATCAAAACACTTTTTTACTTTTTATACATCTTTTCTTAAAACATAAAAAGAATCAATTAAAAGAATCAATTCCGAAATTGCCCCTAATGTCTTTTTTCACCTCTCCATTTATTTATATTAATCGTAACTAATAGATTAAAATTTTACAATACATATGGCACGTTTGTTTGTTTGGTGAGTGCTACATATGAACTTAATATTCAATTCATTAACTTTTTTCTATTATAATTTGAACTCACAAAATGATTACAGAGGTGCGAACCAAAATGATAAGCAAATAAGTCTCAAAAATTGAGGCTCCGTTGGGAAAGTCTCTCAAAATATGGTTCCACCCGTTGATTTGAGTGTGTTGTTTGTTTGGATCTTTCAAATCATAATTCTACACCCATTTCTCAAAACTCAATTTAAAACAGAATTGTTACTTTTCAAAACTCATAACCAAACACATAATTCAAAACTTTTTTCAAAACTTAATTCAAATCAATATTTTAATTTTTTAAATATTTTAAAAATATTTTAATTTTGTTAAGATTTTAAATATTTTAATATTTAAATATGTTATGCATTTTTAAAATTTTTTGAATATTTTTAAATATTTTAATTTCAAAATATTACGATTCTCAGTTTTTAAATTTTAAAATATTTTATTAAAATAAATTCAAACTCTATTTTATAGAAATATTTTTAAGTATTTTAATTTTTTTGTTATGTATTTGGTTACGATTTAGGTGTAGAGTTGTGAAAGTCGTATGGAGTTTCGAGTTATGCGTTTGGTTATGCGTTTTAAAAATAATTTCATAATTGACTTTTGTTTTATGTGTTTGGTTACGATTTGAGTGTAGAGTTGTTTTTAAATTTAAAATATTAATATTTGAAATTATTTAAATTTTTGAATATTTAAATTATTTAAATTTTTACGATTTAAATTTTTTGAATATTTATTTTAATTTTTTACTTTTTAAATTTTTTAGATTATTTAAATTATTTAAATATTTATGATTTTAATTTTTTGAGTATTTATTTTGAAAAAAATTTATTTCCTCTGTAGTATTTTCAATTAAAAAATTGATTAATGTTATTTTCTATTAACAATAATTTTTTTTAATAGAATTCTAAAAAGAGTTTGGCTATTAGTGTTGATCAGAATTTTCAATAGTGTGAAAGTAGTATGTTTTGTTTTGAGTTATAATAATTTGAATTAAGTTTTGAAAACTCTTTCCAAAACTCATAACCAAAATTTTTTTTCTTACTTCGCATGTCAGATCAAACTTTCAAAACTCAATTCCACACTCTATTCAAAAACTATAACCGAACAAATTTTCTACACTCAAATCATAATTCCATAACTCACAAACTCAAAATACAACTCATACTTTCAAATCATATTTACAAAACTCTACCAAACGTAACCTAAAATTATGTATTATTCAATACTCAAGATCAAAGAATAATTAAAACAAAAAACAAAAAATAAAAATTTAAAAATTTAAAAATTTTGCCAAACGGGCCTTACGAAGTTGAAATCGAGACGTAATATAATTTGTTTTTATCAATTTAAATAGAATGGTTCACGACATTAGAGCTATTATAAAACTACACAATTCAAAGGATTTGTAAATTCATACCAACTCAACTCGAGTCAATGCCCGAACCCACAAACAAATTAAGAATATTATTTAACAGATACCCAAAAAAATAATAAATAAATAAATAAATAAATTTAATTTGATTCAACTGGTTACAAATATATTATTAACATCACAGTTATAAGAAGTATGCCATACAATGGTATTATTAAAATTTCAAAAATATCCCATGGCTTTTACTCAACCACCTTACTATAGAGGCTAATAAATTGTGTGCGTGACATTAGTAAGGCCAATCATCTAGCCACACAAGATCTTATGTCCCTATTTTTCCCTCCACATATTTGAAATTATTTATTTGTCAGACAATGGGTCAAGCCCGTGTGGTGATTTTTGGATCCAATGGGTCAAGCCCATTTTGCCCATAACCTCCCTCTCTACAAAACTTGGGCACCCCTTGGGGTGTGCCCCGAGGTCCAATCCCGTGCCTTATAAACCCACTCAAAACATCCCACCAAATCAATGTGGGACAAGCCATTTTCCAACCTTAAGGAATTTCCACCAAAACTCCATTTCCGTGGAGCTCACTTTGGCTTCAATTTCCCATTCACCCGATAATGGTTTTGAGCAACCAAACATACCACGTGAATCACAACGCGGCATAGAATGCGTTACCGCTTAGACCCGCCAAAATAGACGTACGGGTCCCACCTAAATAATAGACTAAAGTTAGCAAAAAATTCTGTTTTTACCCAGAATTTTTCAACCATTTCCAACAAATTGTTATAAAGTAGGGATTAGTTTTAGGTGTGAAAGTATTTTATGAAAGAAATTGAATGTTTGATTATGATGCTTGCATTTAGACAAGACCATGTGCATTGTGGTTACATGAAATATTATTGGCCATTCAGATTTGCCAGCTCTAAGGTTGTGTTTTTCTAGCCCGATCTGATCATGGTCGATTCTCATTATTGAATCTATTGATAACCAGACTAGTAAATCTATTTGTCCAAAAAAAAAAAGGTCAAAAAATTTATTGAGAATTTGATTATGCGGGCTTTCTTTTTTAATAAAAAGGCGCTTCTATGATGAAGGAGGCATTGTGGACTATCTTGTACATTATTTGTAGTGTTCATGGCGAACACATAGCCCAACTACCACCTTGAGGCATGGACAACACATTGCCCAGCCAACACCTAGAAGTATTGTCCGCTTTGGCCTAAAGCATGATAGCTGGAGAGCCGCACAGATTTATTCCTTTGGTTTCCCAAGGACGCCTCCACAATGGAAGTGTCCAATGCTATCTTATAAGTCTATTCTAAATATTATATACAATCGATGTGGGATGGCAACACATATTTGAAACAAGATAATTGATAATATTATCCGCAATCGATGTGGGATGGCAACCCATATATTTGAAACAAATGATATAATAACAAATATATAGCTTGGACATGAACATTGAATACATCATATTAATATTTTTCAAAACTGGTGTCGTTCAATGGTCAATTTTATTGTATTATTTTAGAAAATTTGAAGTTATTTTCAAATTTTCAAAACTTTAATTTATATTTCTTTATTTATCTTGATGAAACTTTGTCCCACGTAAAAAAAGAAAGGATAAAAATAATGTATTAATAAATGAAGTTTTCAAAGTAATTTTTAAATCAAAGAGGCTTGATGATTTAAACCAAAAAAGCATTTTGACGGTGGAGGTATTGCTGATGAAGAGTGATAAAAAAAATTTAGCAAAAAATCTACGTCAATAAATTTTTATTTTAACTTCACAAATGGTTGATATATATATATATATATATATATATTAAATATACTTAAACAATTTGATAGGTATAGACTGTTAGTTTTTAAAAGTACAATCATATAATACAATCTTATGAAATCAAATAGAAATCTCGACATAATCGATCAAAATTCTAATATTTAGAGCTTGTTTGGCATGAGCGTTTTTGATGAAAATAGTCAAAATGTCAAAACATCAAATCAGAACACTTTTTTACTTTTTATACATCTTTTCTTAAAACATAAAAAGAATCAATTAAAAGAATCAATTCCGAAATAGCCCCTAATGTCTTTTTTCACCTCTCCATTTATTTATATTAATCGTAACTAATAGATTAAAATTTTACAATACATATGGCACGTTTGTTTGTTTGGTGAGTGCTACATATGAACTTAATATTCAATTCATTAACTTTTTTCTATTATAATTTGAACTCACAAAATGATTACAGAGGTGCGAACCAAAATGATAAGCAAATAAGTCTCAAAAACTGAGGCTCCGTTGGGAAAGTCTCTCAAAATATGGTTCCACCCGTTGATTTGAGTGTGTTGTTTGTTTGGATCTTTCAAATCATAATTCTACACCCATTTCTCAAAACTCAATTTAAAACAGAATTGTTACTTTTCAAAACTCATAACCAAACACATAATTCAAAACTTTTTTCAAAACTTAATTCAAATCAATATTTTAATTTTTTAAATATTTTAAAAATATTTTAATTTTGTTAAGATTTTAAATATTTAAATATGTTATGCATTTTTTAAATTTTTTGAATATTTTTAAATATTTTAATTTCAAAATATTACAATTCTCAATTTTTAAATTTTAAAATATTTTATTAAAATAAATTCAAACTCTATTTTATAGAAATATTTTTAAGTATTTTAATTTTTTTGTTATGTATTTGGTTACGATTTAGGTGTAGAGTTGTGAAAGTCGTATGGAGTTTCGAGTTATGCGTTTGGTTATGCGTTTTAAAAATAATTTCATAATTGACTTTTGTTTTATGTGTTTGGTTACGATTTGAGTGTAGAGTTGTTTTTAAATTTAAAATATTAATATTTGAAATTATTTAAAATTTTTGAATATTTAAATTATTTAAATTTTTACGAATTAAATTTTTTGAATATTTATTTTAATTTTTTACTTTATAAATTTTTTAGATTATTTAAATTATTTAAATATTTATGATTTTAATTTTTTGAGTATTTATTTTGAAAAAAAATTATTTCCTCTGTAGTATTTTCAATTAAAAAATTAATTAATGTTATTTTCTATTAACAATAATTTTTTTTAATAGAATTCTAAAAAGAGTTTGGCTATTAGTGTTGATCAGAATTTTCAATAGTGTGAAAGTAGTATGTTTTGTTTTGAGTTATAATAATTTGAATTAAGTTTTGAAAACTCTTTCCAAAACTCATAACCAAAATTTTTTTCTTACTTCGCGCATGTCAGATCAAACTTTCAAAACTCAATTCCACACTCTATTCAAAAACTATAACCGAACAAATTTTCTACACTCAAATCATAATTCCATAACTCACAAACTCAAAATACAACTCATACTTTCAAATCATATTTACAAAACTTTACCAAACGTAACCTAAAATTATGTATTATTCAATACTCAAGATCTAAGAATAATTAAAACAAAAAACAAAAAATAAAAATTTAAAAATTTTGCCAAACGGGCCTTACGAAGTTGAAATCGAGACGTAATATAAATTGTTTTTATCAATTTAAATAGAATGGTTCACGACACTAGAACTATTATAAAACTACACAATTCAAAAGATTTGTAAATTCATACCAACTCAACTCGAGTCAATGCCCGAACCCACAAACAAATTAAGAATATTATTTAACAGATACCCAAAAAAATAATAAATAAATAAATTTAATTTGATTCAACTCGTTACAAATATATTATTAACATCACAGTTATAAGAAGTATGCCATACAATGGTATTATTAAAATTTCAAAAATATCCCATGGCTTTTACTCAACCACCTTACTATAGAGGCTAATAAATTGTGTGCGTGACATTAGTAAGGCCAATCATCTAGCCACAGAAGATCTTATGTCCCTATTTTTCCCTCCACATATTTCAAATTATTTATTTGTCATACGATAAGTTTGACCGTATAAAAAGAAATGATTTGAGACAATGGGTCAAGCCCGTGTGGTGATTTTTGGATCCAATGGGTCAAGCCCATTTTGCCCATAACCTCACTCTCTACAAAACTTGCGCACCCCTTGGGGTGTGCCCCGAGGTCCAATCCCGTGCCTTATAAACCCACTCAAAACATCCCACCAAATCAATGTGGGACAAGCCATTTTCCAACCTTAAGGAATTTCCACCAAAACTCCATTTCCGTGGAGCTCACTTTGGCTTCAATTTCCCATTCACCCGATAATGGTTTTGAGCAACCAAATATACCACGTGAATCACAACGCGACATAGAACGCGTTACCGCTTAGACCCGCCAAAATAGACGTACGGGTCCCACCTAAATAATAGACTAAAGTTAGCAAAAAATTCTGTTTTTACCCAGAATTTTTCAACCATTTCCAACAAATTGTTATAAAGTAGGGATTAGTTTTAGGTGTGAAAGTATTTTATGAAAGAAATTGAATGTTTGATTATGATGCTTGCATTTAGACAAGACCATGTGCATTGTGGTTACATGAAATATTATTGGCCATTCAGATTTGCCAGCTCTAAGGTTGTGTTTTTCTAGCCCGATCTAATCATGGTCGATTCTCATTATTGAATCTATTGATAACCGAACTAGTAAATCTATTTGTCCAAAAAAAAAAGGGTCAAAAAATTTATTGAGAATTTGATTATGCGGGCTTTCTTTTTTAATAAAAAGGCGCTTCTATGATGAAGGAGGCATTGTGGACTATCTTGTACATTATTTGTAGTGTTCATGGCGAACACATAGCCCAACTACCACCTTGAGGCATGGACAACACATTGCCCAGCCAACACCTAGAAGTATTGTCCGCTTTGGCCTAAAGCATGATAGCTGGAGAGCCGCACGGATTTATTCCTTTGGTTTCCCAAGGACGCCTCCACAATGGAAGTGTCCAATGCTATCTTATAAGTCTATTCTAAATATTATATACAATCGATGTGGGATGGCAACACATATTTGAAACAAGATAATTGATAATATTATCCGCAATCGATGTGGGATGGCAACCCATATATTTGAAACAAATGATATAATAACAAATATATAGCTTGGACATGAACATTGAATACATCATATTAATATTTTTCAAAACTGGTGTCGTTCAATGGTCAATTTTATTGTATTATTTTAGAAAATTTGAAGTTATTTTCAAATTTTCAAAACTTTAATTTATATTTCTTTATTTATCTTGATGAAACTTTGTCCCACGTAAAAAAAGAAAGGATAAAAATAATGTATTAATAAATGAAGTTTTCAAAGTAATTTTTAAATCAAAGAGGCTTGATGATTTAAACCAAAAAAGCATTTTGACGGTGGAGGTATTGCTGATGAAGAGTGATAAAAAAAATTTATTAAAAAATTTACGTCAATAAATTTTTATTTTAACTTCACAAATGGTTGATATATATATATATATATATATATACATTAAATATACTTAAACAATTTGATAGGTATAGACTGTTAGTTTTTAAAAGTACAATCATATAATACAATCTTATGAAATCAAATAGAAATCTCGACATAATCGATCAAAATTCTAATATTTAGAGCTTGTTTGGCATGAGCGTTTTTGATGAAAATAGTCAAAATGTCAAAACATCAAATCAGAACACTTTTTTACTTTTTATACATCTTTTCTTAAAACATAAAAAGAATCAATTAAAAGAATCAATTCCGAAATAGCCCCTAATGTCTTTTTTCACCTCTCCATTTATTTATATTAATCGTAACTAATAGATTAAAATTTTACAATACATATGGCACGTTTGTTTGTTTGGTGAGTGCTACATATGAACTTAATATTCAATTCATTAACTTTTTTCTATTATAATTTGAACTCACAAAATGATTACAGAGGTGCGAACCAAAATGATAAGCAAATAAGTCTCAAAAATTGAGGCTCCGTTGGGAAAGTCTCTCAAAATATGGTTCCACCCGTTGATTTGAGTGTGTTGTTTGTTTGGATCTTTCAAATCATAATTCTACACCCATTTCTCAAAACTCAATTTAAAACAAAATTGTTACTTTTCAAAACTCATAACCAAACACATAATTCAAAACTTTTTTCAAAACTTAATTCAAATCAATATTTTAATTTTTTAAATATTTTAAAAATATTTTAATTTTGTTAAGATTTTAAATATTTTAATATTTAAATATGTTATGCATTTTTAAAATTTTTTGAATATTTTTAAATATTTTAATTTCAAAATATTACGATTCTCAGTTTTTAAATTTTAAAATATTTTATTAAAATAAATTCAAACTCTATTTTATAGAAATATTTTTAAGTATTTTAATTTTTTTGTTATGTATTTGGTTACGATTTAGGTGTAGAGTTGTGAAAGTCGTATGGAGTTTCGAGTTATGCGTTTGGTTATGCGTTTTAAAAATAATTTCATAATTGACTTTTGTTTTATGTGTTTGGTTACGATTTGAGTGTAGAGTTGTTTTTAAATTTAAAATATTAATATTTGAAATTATTTAAAATTTTTGAATATTTAAATTATTTAAATTTTTACGATTTAAATTTTTTGAATATTTATTTTAATTTTTTACTTTATAAATTTTTTAGATTATTTAAATTATTTAAATATTTATGATTTTAATTTTTTGAGTATTTATTTTGAAAAAAATTTATTTCCTCTGTAGTATTTTCAATTAAAAAATTGATTAATGTTATTTTCTATTAACAATAATTTTTTTTAATAGAATTCTAAAAAGAGTTTGGCTATTAGTGTTTATCAGAATTTTCAATAGTGTGAAAGTAGTATGTTTTGTTTTGAGTTATAATAATTTGAATTAAGTTTTGAAAACTCTTTCCAAAACTCATAACCAAAAATTTTTTCTTACTTCGCATGTCAGATCAAACTTTCAAAACTCAATTCCACACTCTATTCAAAAACTATAACCGAACAAATTTTCTACACTCAAATCTTAATTCCATAACTCACAAACTCAAAATACAACTCATACTTTCAAATCATATTTACAAAACTCCACCAAATGTAACCTAAAATTATGTAGTATTCAATACTCAAGATCTAAGAATAATTAAAACAAAAAACAAAAAATAAAAATTTAAAAATTTTGCCAAACGGGCCTTACGAAGTTGAAATCGAGACGTAATATAATTTGTTTTTATCAATTTAAATAGAATGGTTCACGACACTAGAGCTATTATAAAACTACACAATTCAAAGGATTTGTAAATTCATACCAACTCAACTCGAGTCAATGCCCGAACCCACAAACAAATTAAGAATATTATTTAACAGATACCCAAAAAAATAATAAATAAATAAATAAATAAATTTAATTTGATTCAACTCGTTACAAATATATTATTAACATCACAGTTATAAGAAGTATGCCATACAATGGTATTATTAAAATTTCAAAAATATCCCATGGCTTTTATTCAACCACCTTACTATAGAGGCTAATAAATTGTGTGCGTGACATTAGTAAGGCCAATCATCTAGCCACACAAGATCTTAGGTCCCTATTTTTCCCTCCACATATTTCAAATTATTTATTTGTCATACGATAAGTTTGACCGTATAAAAAGAAATGATTTGAGACAATGGGTCAAGCCCGTGTGGTGATTTTTGGATCCAATGGGTCAAGCCCATTTTGCCCATAACCTCCCTCTCTACAAAACTTGGGCACCCCTTGGGGTGTGCCCCGAGGTCCAATCCCGTGCCTTATAAACCCACTCAAAACATCCCACCAAATCAATGTGGGACAAGCCATTTTCCAACCTTAAGGAATTTCCACCAAAACTCCATTTCCGTGGAGCTCACTTTGGCTTCAATTTCCCATTCACCCGATAATGGTTTTGAGCAACCAAATATACCACGTGAATCACAACGCGGCATAGAACGCGTTACCGCTTAGACCCGCCAAAATAGACGTACGGGTCCCACCTAAATAATAGACTAAAGTTAGCAAAAAATTCTGTTTTTACCCAGAATTTTTCAACCATTTCCAACAAATTGTTATAAAGTAGGGATTAGTTTTAGGTGTGAAAGTATTTTATGAAAGAAATTGAATGTTTGATTATGATGCTTGCATTTAGACAAGACCATGTGCATTGTGGTTACATGAAATATTATTGGCCATTCAGATTTGCCAGCTCTGAGGTTGTGTTTTTCTAGCCCGATCTGATCATGGTCGATTCTCATTATTGAATCTATTGATAACCGGACTAGTAAATCTATTTGTCCAAAAAAAAAAAGGGTCAAAAAATTTATTGAGAATTTGATTATGCGGGCTTTCTTTTTTAATAAAAAGGCGCTTCTATGATGAAGGAGGCATTGTGGACTATCTTGTACATTATTTGTAGTGTGCATGGCGAACACATAGCCCAACTACCACCTTGAGGCATGGACAACACATTGCCCAGCCAACACCTAGAAGTATTGTCCGCTTTGGCCTAAAGCATGATAGCTGGAGAGCCGCACGGATTTATTCCTTTGGTTTCCCAAGGACGCCTCCACAATGGAAGTGTCCAATGCTATCTTATAAGTCTATTCTAAATATTATATACAATTGATGTGGGATGGCAACACATATTTGAAACAAGATAATTGAGAATATTATCCGCAATCGATGTGGGATGGCAACCCATATATTTGAAACAAATGATATAATAACAAATATATAGCTTGGACATGAACATTGAATACATCATATTAATATTTTCCAAAACTGGTGTCGTTCAATGGTCAATTTTATTGAATTATTTTAGAAAATTTGAAGTTATTTTCAAATTTTCAAAACTTTAATTTATGTTTCTTTATTTATCTTGATGAAACTTTGTCCCACGTAAAAAAAGAAAGGATAAAAATAATGTATTCATAAATGAAGTTTTCAAAGTAATTTTTAAATCAAAGAGGCTTGATGATTTAAACCAAAAAAGCATTTTGACGGTGGAGGTATTGCTGATGAAGAGTGATAAAAAAAATTTATTAAAAAATCTACGTCAATAAATTTTTATTTTAACTTCACAAATGGTTGATATATATATATATATATATTAAATATACTTAAACAATTTGATAGGTATAGACTGTTAGTTTTTAAAAGTACAATCATATAATACAATCTTATGAAATCAAATAGAAATCTCGACATAATCGATCAAAATTCTAATATTTAGAGCTTGTTTGGCATGAGCGTTTTTGATGAAAATAGTCAAAATGTCAAAACATCAAATCAGAACACTTTTTTACTTTTTATACATCTTTTCTTAAAACATAAAAAGAATCAATTAAAAGAATCAATTCCGAAATTGCCCCTAATGTCTTTTTTCACGTCTCCATTTATTTATATTAATCGTAACAAATAGATTAAAATTTTACAATACATATGGCACGTTTGTTTGTTTGGTGAGTGCTACATATGAACTTAATATTCAATTCATTAACTTTTTTCTATTATAATTTGAACTCACAAAATGATTACAGAGGTGCGAACCAAAATGATAAGCAAATAAATCTCAAAAATTGAGGCTCCGTTGGGAAAGTCTCTCAAAATATGGTTCCACCCGTTGATTTGAGTGTGTTGTTTGTTTGGATCTTTCAAATCATAATTCTACACCCATTTCTCAAAACTCAATTTAAAACAGAATTGTTACTTTTCAAAACTCATAACCAAACACATAATTCAAAACTTTTTTCAAAACTTAATTCAAATCAATATTTTAATTTTTTAAATATTTTAAAAATATTTTAATTTTGTTAAGATTTTAAATATTTTAATATTTAAATATATTATGCATTTTTTAAATTTTTTGAATATTTTTAAATATTTTAATTTCAAAATATTACGATTCTCAGTTTTTAAATTTTAAAATATTTTATTAAAATAAATTCAAACTCTATTTTATAGAAATATTTTTAAGTATTTTAATTTTTTTTGTTATGTATTTGGTTACGATTTAGGTGTAGAGTTGTGAAAGTCGTATGGAGTTTCGAGTTATGCGTTTGGTTATGCGTTTTAAAAATAATTTCATAATTGACTTTTGTTTTATGTGTTTGGTTACGATTTGAGTGTAGAGTTGTTTTTAAATTTAAAATATTAATATTTGAAATTATTTAAAATTTTTGAATATTTAAATTACTTAAATTTTTATGATTTAAATTTTTTGAATATTTATTTTAATTTTTTAGATTATTTAAATTATTTAAATATTTATGATTTTAATTTTTTGAGTATTTATTTTGAAAAAAATTTATTTCCTCTGTAGTATTTTCAATTAAAAAATTGATTAATGTTATTTTCTATTAACAATAATTTTTTTTAATAGAATTCTAAAAAGAGTTTGGCTATTAGTGTTGATCAGAATTTTCAATAGTGTGAAAGTAGTATGTTTTGTTTTGAGTTATAATAATTTGAATTAAGTTTTGAAAACTCTTTCCAAAACTCATAACCAAAAATTTTTTCTTACTTCGCATGTCAGATCAAACTTTCAAAACTCAATTCCACACTCTATTCAAAAACTATAACCGAACAAATTTTCTACACTCAAATCATAATTCCATAACTCACAAACTCAAAATACAACTCATACTTTCAAATCATATTTACAAAACTCTACCAAACGTAACCTAAAATTATGTAGTATTCAATACTCAAGATCTAAGAATAATTAAAACAAAAAACAAAAAATAAAAATTTAAAAATTTTGCCAAACGGGCCTTACGAAGTTGAAATCGAGACGTAATATAATTTGTTTTTATCAATTTAAATAGAATGGTTCACGACACTAGAGCTATTATAAAACTACACAATTCAAAGGATTTGTAAATTCATACCAACTCAACTCGAGTCAATGCCCGAACCCACAAACAAATTAAGAATATTATTTAACAGATACGCAAAAAAATAATAAATAAATAAATAAATAAATTTAATTTGATTCAACTCGTTACAAATATATTATTAACATCACAGTTATAAGAAGTATGCCATACAATGGTATTATTAAAATTTCAAAAATATCGCATGGCTTTTACTCAACCACCTTACTATAGAGGCTAATAAATTTTGTGCGTGACATTAGTAAGGCCAATCATCTAGCCACACAAGATCTTATGTCCCTATTTTTCCCTCCACATATTTCAAATTATTTATTTGTCATACGATAAGTTTGACCGTATAAAAAGAAATGATTTGAGACAATGGGTCAAGCCCGTGTGGTGATTTTTGGATCCAATGGGCCAAGCCCATTTTGCCCATAACCTCCCTCTCTACAAAACTTGGGCACCCCTTGGGGTGTGCCCCGAGGTCCAATCCCGTGCCTTGTAAACCCACTCAAAACATCCCACCAAATCAATGTGGGACAAGCCATTTTCCAACCTTAAGGAATTTCCACCAAAACTCCATTTCCGTGGAGCTCACTTTGGCTTCAATTTCCCATTCACCCGATAATGGTTTTGAGCAACCAAATATACCACGTGAATCACAAAGCGGCATAGAACGCGTTACCGCTTAGACCCGCCAAAATAGACGTACGGGTCCCACCTAAATAATAGACTAAAGTTAGCAAAAAATTCTGTTTTTACCCAGAATTTTTCAACCATTTCCAACAAATTGTTATAAAGTAGAGATTAGTTTTAGGTGTGAAAGTATTTTATGAAAGAAATTGAATGTTTGATTATGATGCTTGCATTTAGACAAGACCATGTGCATTGTGGTTACATGAAATATTATTGGCCATTCAGATTTGCCAGCTCTAAGGTTGTGTTTTTCTAGCCCGATCTGATCATGGTCGATTCTGATTATTGAATCTATTGATAACCGAACTAGTAAATCTATTTGTCCAAAAAAAAAAAAGGGTCAAAAAATTTATTGAGTATTTGATTATGCGGGCTTTCTTTTTTAATAAAAAGGCACTTCTATGATGAAGGAGGCATTGTGGACTATCTTGTACATTATTTGTAGTGTTCATGGCGAACACATAGCCCAACTACCACCTTGAGGCATGGACAACACATTGCCCAGCCAACACCTAGAAGTATTGTCCGCTTTGGCCTAAAGCATGATAGCTGGAGAGCCGCACGGATTTATTCCTTTGGTTTCCCAAGGACGCCTCCACAATGGAAGTGTCCAATGCTATCTTATAAGTCTATTCTAAATATTATATACAATCGATGTGGGATGGCAACACATATTTGAAACAAGATAATTGAGAATATTATCTGTAATCGATGTGGGATGGCAACCCATATATTTGAAACAAATGATATAATAACAAATATATAGCTTGGACATGAACATTGAATACATCATATTAATATTTTTCAAAACTGGTGTCGTTCAATGGTCAATTTTATTGAATTATTTTAGAAAATTTGAAGTTATTTTCAAATTTTCAAAACTTTAATTTATATTTCTTTATTTATCTTGATGCTTTGTCCCACGTAAAAAAAGAAAGGATAAAAATAATGTATTAATAAATGAAGTTTTCAAAGTAATTTTTAAATCAAAGAGGCTTGATGATTTAAACCAAAAAAGCATTTTGACGGTGGAGGTATTGCTGATGAAGAGTGATAAAAAAAATTTATTAAAAAATCTACGTCAATAAATTTTTATTTTAACTTCACAAATGGTTGATATATATATATATATATATATATATATATATTAAATATACTTAAACAATTTGATAGGTATAGACTGTTAGTTTTTAAAAGTACAATCATATAATACAATCTTATGAAATCAAATAGAAATCTCGACATAATCGATCAAAATTCTAATATTTAGAGCTTGTTTGGCATGAGCGTTTTTGATGAAAACAGTCAAAATGTCAAAACATCAAATCAGAACACTTTTTTACTTTTTATACATCTTTTCTTAAAACATAAAAAGAATCAATTAAAAGAATCAATTCCGAAATAGCCCCTAATGTCTTTTTTCACCTCTCCATTTATTTATATTAATCGTAACTAATAGATTAAAATTTTACAGTACATATGGCACGTTTGTTTGTTTGGTGAGTGCTACATATGAACTTAATATTCAATTCATTAACTTTTTTCTATTATAATTTGAACTCACAAAATGATTACAGAGGTGCGAACCAAAATGATAAGCAAATAAGTCTCAAAAATTGAGGCTCCGTTGGGAAAGTCTCTCAAAATATGGTTCCACCCGTTGATTTGAGTGTGTTGTTTGTTTGGATCTTTCAAATCATAATTCTACACCCATTTCTCAAAACTCAATTTAAAACTGAATTGTTACTTTTCAAAACTCATAACCAAACACATAATTCAAAACTTTTTTCAAAGCTTAATTCAAATCAATAATTTAATTTTTTAAATATTTTAAAAATATTTTAATTTTGTTAAGATTTTAAATATTTTAATATTTAAATATGTTATGCATTTTTAAAATTTTTTGAATATTTTTAAATATTTTAATTTCAAAATATTACGATTCTCAGTTTTTAAATTTTAAAATATTTTATTAAAATAAATTCAAACTCTATTTTATAGAAATATTTTTAAGTATTTTAATTTTTTTGTTATGTATTTGGTTACGATTTAGGTGTAGAGTTGTGAAAGTCGTATGGAGTTTCGAGTTATGCGTTTGGTTATGCGTTTTAAAAATAATTTCATAATTGACTTTTGTTTTATGTGTTTGGTTACGATTTGAGTGTAGAGTTGTTTTTAAATTTAAAATATTAATATTTGAAATTATTTAAAATTTTTGAATATTTAAATTATTTAAATTTTTACGATTTAAATTTTTTGAATATTTATTTTAATTTTTTACTTTTTAAATTTTTTAGATTATTTAAATTATTTAAATATTTATGATTTTAATTTTTTGGGTATTTATTTTGAAAAAAATTTATTTCCTCTGTAGTATTTTCAATTAAAAAATTGATTAATGTTATTTTCTATTAACAATAATTTTTTTTAATAGAATTCTAAAAAGAGTTTGGCTATTAGTGTTGATCAGAATTTTCAATAGTGTGAAAGTAGTGTGTTTTGTTTTGAGTTATAATAATTTCAATTAAGTTTTGAAAACTCTTTCCAAAACTCATAACCAAATTTTTTTCCAAAACTCATAACCAAAAATTTTTTCTTACTTCGCATGTCAGATCAAACTTTCAAAACTCAATTCCACACTCTATTCAAAAACTATAACCGAACAAATTTTCTACACTCAAATCATAATTCCATAACTCACAAACTCAAAATACAACTCATACTTTCAAATCATATTTACAAAACTCTACCAAACGTAACCTAAAATTATGTAGTATTCAATACTCAAGATCTAAGAATAATTAAAACAAAAAACAAAAAATAAAAATTTAAAAATTTTGCCAAACGGGCCTTACGAAGTTGAAATCGAGACGTAATATAATTTGTTTTTATCAATTTAAATAGAATGGTTCACGACACTAGAGCTATTATAAAACTACACAATTCAAAGGATTTGTAAATTCATACCAACTCAACTCGAGTCAATGCCCGAACCCACAAACAAATTAAGAATATTATTTAACAGATACCCAAAAAAATAATAAATAAATAAATTTAATTTGATTCAACTGGTTACAAATATATTATTAACATCACAGTTATAAGAAGTATGCCATACAATGGTATTATTAAAATTTCAAAAATATCCCATGGCTTTTACTCAACCACCTTACTATAGAGGCTAATAAATTGTGTGCGTGACATTAGTAAGGCCAATCATCTAGCCACACAAGATCTTATGTCCCTATTTTTCCCTCCACATATTTGAAATTATTTATTTGTCATACGATAAGTTTGACCGTATAAAAAGAAATGATTTGAGACAATGGGTCAAGCCCGTGTGGTGATTTTTGGATCCAATGGGTCAAGCCCATTTTGCCCATAACCTCCCTCTCTACAAAACTTGGGCACCCCTTGGGGTGTGCCCCGAGGTCCAATCCCGTGCCTTATAAACCCACTCAAAACATCCCACCAAATCAATGTGGGACAAGCCATTTTCCAACCTTAAGGAATTTCCACCAAAACTCCATTTACGTGGAGCTCACTTTGGCTTCAATTTCCCATTCACCCGATAATGGTTTTGAGCAACCAAACATACCACGTGAATCACAACGCGGCATAGAATGCGTTACCGCTTAGACCCGCCAAAATAGACGTACGAGTCCCACCTAAATAATAGACTAAAGTTAGCAAAAAATTCTGTTTTTAACCAGAATTTTTCAACCATTTCCAACAAATTGTTATAAAGTAGGGATTAGTTTTAGGTGTGAAAGTATTTTATGAAAGAAATTGAATGTTTGATTATGATGCTTGCATTTAGACAAGACCATGTGCATTGTGGTTACATGAAATATTATTGGCCATTCAGATTTGCCAGCTCTAAGGTTGTGTTTTTCTAGCCCGATCTGATCATGGTCGATTCTCATTATTGAATCTATTGATAACCGAACTAGTAAATCTATTTGTCCAAAAAAAAAAGGGTCAAAAAATTTATTGAGAATTTGATTATGCGGGCTTTCTTTTTTAATAAAAAGGCGCTTCTATGATGAAGGAGGCATTGTGGACTATCTTGTACATTATTTGTAGTGTTCATGGCGAACACATAGCCCAACTACCACCTTGAGGCATGGACAACACATTGCCCAGCCAACACCTAGAAGTATTGTCCGCTTTGGCCTAAAGCATGATAGCTGGAGAGCCGCACGGATTTATTCCTTTGGTTTCCCAAGGACGCCTCCACAATGGAAGTGTCCAATGCTATCTTATAAGTCTATTCTAAATATTATATACAATCGATGTGGGATGGCAACACATATTTGAAACAAGATAATTGATAATATTATCCGCAATCGATGTGGGATGGCAACCCATATATTTGAAATAAATGATATAATAACAAATATATAGCTTGGACATGAACATTGAATACATCATATTAATATTTTTCAAAACTGGTGTCGTTCAATGGTCAATTTTATTGTATTATTTTAGAAAATTTGAAGTTATTTTCAAATTTTCAAAACTTTAATTTATATTTCTTTATTTATCTTGATGAAACTTTGTCCCACGTAAAAAAAGAAAGGATAAAAATAATGTATTAATAAATGAAGTTTTCAAAGTAATTTTTAAATCAAAGAGGCTTGATGATTTAAACCAAAAAAGCATTTTGACGGTGGAGGTATTGCTGATGAAGAGTGATAAAAAAAATTTATTAAAAAATCTACGTCAATAAATTTTTATTTTAACTTCACAAATGGTTGATATATATATATATATATATATATATTAAATATACTTAAACAATTTGATAGGTATAGACTGTTAGTTTTTAAAAGTACAATCATATAATACAATCTTATGAAATCAAATAGAAATCTCGACATAATCGATCAAAATTCTAATATTTAGAGCTTGTTTGGCATGAGCGTTTTTGATGAAAATAGTCAAAATGTCAAAACATCAAATCAGAACACTTTTTTACTTTTTATACATCTTTTCTTAAAACATAAAAAGAATCAATTAAAAGAATCAATTCCGAAATAGCCCCTAATGTCTTTTTTCACCTCTCCATTTATTTATATTAATCGTAACTAATAGATTGAAATTTTACAATACATATGGCACGTTTGTTTGTTTGGTGAGTGCTACATATGAACTTAATATTCAATTCATTAACTTTTTTCTATTATAATTTGAACTCACAAAATGATTACAGAGGTGCGAACCAAAATGATAAGCAAATAAGTCTCAAAAATCGAGGCTCCGTTGGGAAAGTCTCTCAAAATATGGTTCCACCCGTTGATTTGAGTGTGTTGTTTGTTTGGATCTTTCAAATCATAATTCTACACCCATTTCTCAAAACTCAATTTAAAACAAAATTGTTACTTTTCAAAACTCATAACCAAACACATAATTCAAAACTTTTTTCAAAACTTAATTCAAATCAATATTTTAATTTTTTAAATATTTTAAAAATATTTTAATTTTGTTAAGATTTTAAATATTTAAATATGTTATGCATTTTTTAAATTTTTTGAATATTTTTAAATATTTTAATTTCAAAATATTACGATTCTCAATTTTTAAATTTTAAAATATTTTATTAAAATAAATTCAAACTCTATTTTATAGAAATATTTTTAAGTATTTTAATTTTTTTGTTATGTATTTGGTTACGATTTAGGTGTAGAGTTGTGAAAGTCGTATGGAGTTTCGAGTTATGCGTTTGGTTATGCGTTTTAAAAATAATTTCATAATTGACTTTTGTTTTATGTGTTTGGTTACGATTTGAGTGTAGAGTTGTTTTTAAATTTAAAATATTAATATTTGAAATTATTTAAAATTTTTGAATATTTAAATTACTTAAATTTTTACGATTTAAATTTTTTGAATATTTATTTTAATTTTTTAGATTATTTAAATTATTTAAATATTTATCATTTTAATTTTTTGAGTATTTATTTTGAAAAAAATTTATTTCCTCTGTAGTATTTTCAATTAAAAAATTGATTAATGTTATTTCCTATTAACAATAATTTTTTTTAATAGAATTCTAAAAAGAGTTTGGCTATTAGTGTTGATCAGAATTTTCAATAGTGTGAAAGTAGTATGTTTTGTTTTGAGTTATAATAATTTGAATTAAGTTTTGAAAACTCTTTCCAAAACTCATAACCAAAAATTTTTTCTTACTTCGCATGTCAGATCAAACTTTCAAAACTCAATTCCACACTCTATTCAAAAACTATAACCGAACAAATTTTCTACACTCAAATCATAATTCCATAACTCACAAACTCAAAATACAACTCATACTTTCAAATCATATTTACAAAACTCTACCAAACGTAACCTAAAATTATGTAGTATTCAATACTCAAGATCTAAGAATAATTAAAACAAAAAACAAAAAATAAAAATTTAAAAATTTTGCCAAACGGGCCTTAGGAAGTTGAAATCGAGACGTAATATAATTTGTTTTTATCAATTTAAATAGAATGGTTCACGACACTAGAGCTATTATAAAACTACACAATTCAAAGGATTTGTAAATTCATACCAACTCAACTCGAGTCAATGCCCGAACCCACAAACAAATTAAGAATATTATTTAACAGATACCCAAAAAAATAATAAATAAATAAATAAATAAATTTAATTTGATTCAACTCGTTACAAATATATTATTAACATCACAGTTATAAGAAGTATGCCATACAATGGTATTATTAAAATTTCAAAAATATCCCATGGCTTTTACTCAACCACCTTACTATAGAGGCTAATAAATTGTGTGCGTGACATTAGTAAGGCCAATCATCTAGCCACACAAGATCTTATGTCCCTATTTTTCCGTCCACATATTTCAAATTATTTATTTGTCATACGATAAGTTTGACCGTATAAAAAGAAATGATTTGAGACAATGGGTCAAGCCCGTGTGGTGGTTTTTGGATCCAATGGGTCAAGCCCATTTTGCCCATAACCTCCCTCTCTACAAAACTTGGGCACCCCTTGGGGTGTGCCCCGAGGTCCAATCCCGTGCCTTATAAACCCACTCAAAACATCCCACCAAATCAATGTGGGACAAGCCATTTTCCAACCTTAAGGAATTTCCACCAAAACTCCATTTCCGTGGAGCTCACTTTGGCTTCAATTTCCCATTCACCCGATAATGGTTTTGAGCAACCAAATATACCACGTGAATCACAACGCGGCATAGAACGCGTTACCGCTTAGACCCGCCAAAATAGACGTACGGGTCCCACCTAAATAATAGACTAAAGTTAGCAAAAAATTCTGTTTTTACCCAGAATTTTTCAACCATTTCCAACAAATTGTTATAAAGTAGGGATTAGTTTTAGGTGTGAAAGTATTTTATGAAAGAAATTGAATGTTTGATTATGATGCTTGCATTTAGACAAGACCATGTGCATTGTGGTTACATGAAATATTATTGGCCATTCAGATTTGCCAGCTCTGAAATTGTGTTTTTCTAGCCCGATCTGATCATGGTCGATTCTGATTATTGAATCTATTGATAACCGGACTAGTAAATCTATTTGTCCAAAAAAAAAAAGGGTCAAAAAATTTATTGAGAATTTGATTATGCGGGCTTTCTTTTTTAATAAAAAGGCGCTTCTATGATGAAGGAGGCATTGTGGACTATCTTGTACATTATTTGTAGTGTTCATGGCGAACACATAGCCCAACTACCACCTTGAGGCATGGACAACACATTGCCCAGCCAACACCTAGAAGTATTGTCCGCTTTGGCCTAAAGCATGATAGCTGGAGAGCCGCACGGATTTATTCCTTTGGTTTCCCAAGGACGCCTCCACAATGGAAGTGTCCAATGCTATCTTATAAGTCTATTCTAAATATTATATACAATCGATGTGGGATGGCAACACATATTTGAAACAAGATAATTGAGAATATTATCCGCAATCGATGTGGGATGGCAACCCATATATTTGAAACAAATGATATAATAACAAATATATAGCTTGGACATGAACATTGAATACATCATATTAATATTTTCCAAAACTGGTGTCGTTCAATGGTCAATTTTATTGAATTATTTTAGAAAATTTGAAGTTATTTTCAAATTTTCAAAACTTTAATTTATATTTCTTTATTTATCTTGATGAAACTTTGTCCCACGTAAAAAAAGAAAGGATAAAAATAATGTATTAATAAATGAAGTTTTCAAAGTAATTTTTAAATCAAAGAGGCTTGATGATTTAAACCAAAAAAGCATTTTGACGGTGGAGGTATTGCTGATGAAGAGTGATAAAAAAAATTTATTAAAAAATCTACGTCAATAAATTTTTATTTTAACTTCACAAATGGTTGATATATATATATATATATATTAAATATACTTAAACAATTTGATAGGTATAGACTGTTAGTTTTTAAAAGTACAATCATATAATACAATCTTATGAAATCAAATAGAAATCTCGACATAATCGATCAAAATTCTAATATTTAGAGCTTGTTTGGCATGAGCGTTTTTGATGAAAGTAGTCAAAATGTCAAAACATCAAATCAGAACACTTTTTTACTTTTTATACATCTTTTCTTAAAACATAAAAAGAATCAATTAAAAGAATCAATTCCGAAATAGCCCCTAATGTCTTTTTTCACCTCTCCATTTATTTATATTAATCGTAACTAATAGATTAAAATTTTACAATACATATGGCACGTTTGTTTGTTTGGTGAGTGCTACATATGAACTTAATATTCAATTCATTAACTTTTTTCTATTATAATTTGAACTCACAAAATGATTACAGAGGTGCAAACCAAAATGATAAGCAAATAAGTCTCAAAAATTGAGGCTCCGTTGGGAAAGTCTCTCAAAATATGGTTCCACCCGTTGATTTGAGTGTGTTGTTTGTTTGGATCTTTCAAATCATAATTCTACACCCATTTCTCAAAACTCAATTTAAAACTGAATTGTTACTTTTCAAAACTCATAACCAAACACATAATTCAAAACGTTTTTCAAAACTTAATTCAAATCAATATTTTAATTTTTTAAATATTTTAAAAATATTTTAATTTTGTTAAGATTTTAAATATTTTAATATTTAAATATGTTATGCATTTTTTAAATTTTTTGAATATTTTTAAATATTTTAATTTCAAAATATTACGATTCTCAGTTTTTAAATTTTAAAATATTTTATTAAAATAAATTCAAACTCTATTTTATAGAAATATTTTTAAGTATTTTAATTTTTTTGTTATGTATTTGGTTACGATTTAGGTGTAGAGTTGTGAAAGTCGTATGGAGTTTCGAGTTATGCGTTTGGTTATGCGTTTTAAAAATAATTTCATAATTGACTTTTGTTTTATGTGTTTGGTTACGATTTGAGTGTAGAGTTGTTTTTAAATTTAAAATATTAATATTTGAAATTATTTAAAATTTTTGAATATTTAAATTATTTAAATTTTTACGATTTAAATTTTTTGAATATTTATTTTAATTTTTTAGATTATTTAAATTATTTAAATATTTATCATTTTAATTTTTTGAGTATTTATTTTGAAAAAAATTTATTTCCTCTGTAGTATTTTCAATTAAAAAATTGATTAATGTTATTTTCTATTAACAATAATTTTTTTTAATAGAATTCTAAAAAGAGTTTGGCTATTAGTGTTGATCAGAATTTTCAATAGTGTGAAAGTAGTATGTTTTGTTTTGAGTTATAATAATTTGAATTAAGTTTTGAAAACTCTTTCCAAAACTCAACCAAAATTTTTTTCTTACTTCGCATGTCAGATCAAACTTTCAAAACTCAATTCCACACTCTATTCAAAAACTATAACCGAACAAATTTTCTACACTCAAATCATAATTCCATAACTCACAAACTCAAAATACAACTCATACTTTCAAATCATATTTACAAAACTCTACCAAACGTAACCTAAAATTATGTAGTATTCAATACTCAAGATCTAAGAATAATTAAAACAAAAAACAAAAAATAAAAATTTAAAAATTTTGCCAAACGGGCCTTACGAAGTTGAAATCGAGACGTAATATAATTTGTTTTTATCAATTTAAATAGAATGGTTCACGACACTAGAGCTATTATAAAACTACACAATTCAAAGGATTTGTAAATTCATACCAACTCAACTCGAGTCAATGCCCGAACCCACAAACAAATTAAGAATATTATTTAACAGATACCCAAAAAAATAATAAATAAATAAATAAATTAATTAATTTGATTCAACTCGTTACAAATATATTATTAACATCACAGTTATAAGAAGTATGCCATACAATGGTATTATTAAAATTTCAAAAATATCCCATGGCTTTTACTCAACCACCTTACTATAGAGGCTAATAAATTGTGTGCGTGACATTAGTAAGGCCAATCATCTAGCCACACAAGATCTTATGTCCCTATTTTTCCCTCCACATATTTGAAATTATTTATTTGTCATACGATAAGTTTGACCGTATAAAAAGAAATGATTTGAGACAATGGGTCAAGCCCGTGTGGTGATTTTTGGATCCAATGGGTCAAGCCCATTTTGCCCATAACCTCCCTCTCTACAAAACTTGGGCACCCTTTGGGGTGTGCCCCGAGGTCCAATCCCGTGCCTTGTAAACCCACTCAAAACATCCCAACAAATCAATGTGGGACAAGCCATTTTCCAACCTTAAGGAATTTCCACCAAAACTCCATTTCCGTGGAGCTCACTTTGGCTTCAATTTCCCATTCACCCGATAATGGTTTTGAGCAACCAAATATACCACGTGAATCACAATGCGGCATAGAACGCGTTACCGCTTAGACCCGCCAAAATAGACGTACGGGTCCCACCTAAATAATAGACTAAAGTTAGCAAAAAATTCTGTTTTTACCCAGAATTTTTCAACCATTTCCAACAAATTGTTATAAAGTAGGGATTAGTTTTAGGTGTGAAAGTATTTTATGAAAGAAATTGAATGTTTGATTATGATGCTTGCATTTAGACAAGACCATGTGCATTGTGGTTACATGAAATATTATTGGCCATTCAGATTTGCCAGCTCTAAGGTTGTGTTTTTCTAGCCCGATCTGATCATGGTCGATTCTCATTATTGAATCTATTGATAACCGGACTAGTAAATCTATTTGTCCAAAAAAAAAGGGTCGAAAAATTTATTGAGTATTTGATTATGCGGGCTTTCTTTTTTAATAAAAAGGCGCTTCTATGATGAAGGAGGCATTGTGGACTATCTTGTACATTATTTGTAGTGTTCATGGCGAACACATAGCCCAACTACCACCTTGAGGCATGGACAACACATTGCCCAGCCAACACCTAGAAGTATTGTCCGCTTTGGCCTAAAGCATGATAGCTGGAGAGCCGCACGGATTTATTCCTTTGGTTTCCCAAGGACGCCTCCACAATGGAAGTGTCCAATGCTATCTTATAAGTCTATTCTAAATATTATATACAATCGATGTGGGATGGCAACACATATTTGAAACAAGATAATTGAGAATATTATCCGCAATCGATGTGGGATGGCAACCCATATATTTGAAACAAATGATATAATAACAAATATATAGCTTGGACATGAACATTGAATACATCATATTAATATTTTCCAAAACTGGTGTCGTTCAATGGTCAATTTTATTGAATTATTTTAGAAAATTTGAAGTTATTTTCAAATTTTCAAAACTTTAATTTATATTTCTTTATTTATCTTGATGAAACTTTGTCCCACGTAAAAAAAGAAAGGATAAAAATAATGTATTAATAAATGAAGTTTTCAAAGTAATTTTTAAATCAAAGAGGCTTGATGATTTAAACCAAAAAAGCATTTTGACGGTGGAGGTATTGCTGATGAAGAGTGATAAAAAAAATTTATTAAAAAATCTACGTCAATAAATTTTTATTTTAACTTCACAAATGGTTGATATATATATATATATATATATATTAAATATCCTTAAACAATTTCATAGGTATAGACTGTTAGTTTTTAAAAGTACAATCATATAATACAATCTTATGAAATCAAATAGAAATCTCGACATAATCGATCAAAATTCTAATATTTAGAGCTTGTTTGGCATGAGCGTTTTTGATGAAAACAGTCAAAATGTCAAAACATCAAATCAGAACACTTTTTTACTTTTTATACATCTTTTCTTAAAACATAAAAAGAATCAATTAAAAGAATCAATTCCGAAATAGCCCCTAATGTCTTTTTTCACCTCTCCATTTATTTATATTAATCGTAACTAATAGATTAAAATTTTACAATACATATGGCACGTTTGTTTGTTTGGTGAGTGCTACATATGAACTTAATATTCAATTCATTAACTTTTTTCTATTATAATTTGAACTCACAAAATGATTACAGAGGTGCGAACCAAAATGATAAGCAAATAAGTCTCAAAAATTGAGGCTCCGTTGGGAAAGTCTCTCAAAATATGGTTCCACCCGTTGATTTGAGTGTGTTGTTTGTTTGGATCTTTCAAATCATAATTCTACACCCATTTCTCAAAACTCAATTTAAAACTGAATTGTTACTTTTCAAAACTCATAACCAAACACATAATTCAAAACTTTTTTCAAAACTTAATTCAAATCAATATTTTAATTTTTTAAATATTTTAAAAATATTTTAATTTTGTTAAGATTTTAAATATTTTAATATTTAAATATGTTATGCATTTTTTAAATTTTTTGAATATTTTTAAATATTTTAATTCCAAAATATTACGATTCTCAGTTTTTAAATTTTAAAATATTTTATTAAAATAAATTCAAACTCTATTTTATAGAAATATTTTTAAGTATTTTAATTTTTTTGTTATGTATTTGGTTACGATTTAGGTGTAGAGTTGTGAAAGTCGTATGGAGTTTCGAGTTATGCGTTTGGTTATGCGTTTTAAAAATAATTTCATAATTGACTTTTGTTTTATGTGTTTGGTTACGATTTGAGTGTAGAGTTGTTTTTAAATTTAAAATATTAATATTTGAAATTATTTAAAATTTTTGAATATTTAAATTATTTAAATTTTTACGATTTAAATTTTTTGAATATTTATTTTAATTTTTTACTTTATAAATTTTTTAGATTATTTAAATTATTTAAATATTTATGATTTTAATTTTTTGAGTATTTATTTTGAAAAAAAATTATTTCCTCTGTAGTATTTTCAATTAAAAAATTGATTAATGTTATTTTCTATTAACAATAATTTTTTTTAATAGAATTCTAAAAAGAGTTTGGCTATTAGTGTTGATCAGAATTTTCAATAGTGTGAAAGTAGTATGCTTTGTTTTGAGTTATAATAATTTGAATTAAGTTTTGAAAACTCTTTCCAAAACTCATAACCAAAATTTTTTTCTTACTTCGCATGTCAGATCAAACTTTCAAAACTCAATTCCACACTCTATTCAAAAACTATAACCGAACAAATTTTCTACACTCAAATCATAATTCCATAACTCACAAACTCAAAATACAACTCATACTTTCAAATCATATTTACAAAACTCTACCAAACGTAACCTAGAATTATGTATTATTCAATACTCAAGATCTAAGAATAATTAAAACAAAAAACAAAAAATAAAAATTTAAAAATTTTGCCAAACGGGCCTTACGAAGTTGAAATCGAGACGTAATATAATTTGTTTTTATCAATTTAAATAGAATGGTTCACGACACTAGAGCTATTATAAAACTACACAATTCAAAGGATTTGTAAATTCATACCAACTCAACTCGAGTCAATGCCCGAACCCACAAACAAATTAAGAATATTATTTAACAGATACCCAAAAAAATAATAAATAAATAAATAAATTAATTAATTTGATTCAACTCGTTACAAATATATTATTAACATCACAGTTATAAGAAGTATGCCATACAATGGTATTATTAAAATTTCAAAAATATCCCATGGCTTTTACTCAACCACCTTACTATAGAGGCTAATAAATTGTGTGCGTGACATTAGTAAGGCCAATCATCTAGCCACACAAGATCTTATGTCCCTATTTTTCCCTCCACATATTTCAAATTATTTATTTGTCATACGATAAGTTTGACCGTATAAAAAGGAATGATTTGAGACAATGGGTCAAGCCCGTGTGGTGATTTTTGGATCCAATGGGTCAAGCCCATTTTGCCCATAACCTCCCTCTCTACAAAACTTGGGCACCCCTTGGGGTGTGCCCCGAGGTCCAATCCCGTGCCTTATAAACCCACTCAAAACATCCCACCAAATCAATGTGGGACAAGCCATTTTCCAACCTTAAGGAATTTCCACCAAAACTCCATTTCCGTGGAGCTCACTTTGGCTTCAATTTCCCATTCACCCGATAATGGTTTTGAGCAACCAAATATACCACGTGAATCACAACGCGGCATAGAACGCGTTACCGCTTAGACCCGCCAAAATAGACGTACGGGTCCCACCTAAATAATAGACTAATGTTAGCAAAAAATTCTGTTTTTACCCAGAATTTTTCAACCATTTCCAACAAATTGTTATAAAGTAGGGATTAGTTTTAGGTGTGAAAGTATTTTATGAAAGAAATTGAATGTTTGATTATGATGCTTGCATTTAGACAAGACCATGTGCATTGTGGTTACATGAAATATTATTGGCCATTCAGATTTGCCAGCTCTAAGGTTGTGTTTTTCTAGCCCGATCTGATCATGGTCGATTCTCATTATTGAATCTATTGATAACCGGACTAGTAAATCTATTTGTCCAAAAAAAAAAGGGTCAAAAAATTTATTGAGAATTTGATTATGCGGGCTTTCTTTTTTAATAAAAAGGCGCTTCTATGATGAAGGAGGCATTGTGGACTATCTTGTACATTATTTTTAGTGTTCATGGCGAACACATAGCCCAACTACCACCTTGAGGCATGGACAACACATTGCCCAGCCAACACCCAGAAGTATTGTCCGCTTTGGCCTAAAGCATGATAGCTGGAGAGCCGCACGGATTTATTCCTTTGGTTTCCCAAGGACGCCTCCACAATGGAAGTGTCCAATGCTATCTTATAAGTCTATTCTAAATATTATATACAATCGATGTGGGATGGCAACACATATTTGAAACAAGATAATTGAGAATATTATCCGCAATCGATGTGGGATGGCAACCCATATATTTGAAACAAATGATATAATAACAAATATATAGCTTGGACATGAACATTGAATACATCATATTAATATTTTTCAAAACTGGTGTCGTTCAATGGTCAATTTTATTGAATTATTTTAGAAAATTTGAAGTTATTTTCAAATTTTCAAAACTTTAATTTATATTTCTTTATTTATCTTGATGAAACTTTGTCCCACGTAAAAAAAGAAAGGATAAAAATAATGTATTAATAAATGAAGTTTTCAAAGTAATTTTTAAATCAAAGAGGCTTGATGATTTAAACCAAAAAAGCATTTTGACGGTGGAGGTATTGCTCATGAAGAGTGATAAAAAAAATTTATTAAAAAATCTATAGCGATCTCGGGTTTACCCTTGTTGTACAGTGATCCGGACATGTGTCCGTGGATGTTGGTTGTTGTTTATTATCGTGTTTGCATCCTTTGTACCTTGTATATCGAGTTATAGGATGTGTTGGGCGGATTTGTTTCAGGTTGGTTGAGTTTAGAAACCAAAACTAGTTGCCCAGATTTTTGGCCTGTAAGGTCGAGCGGAGGTGTTGGCGCTCGAGCGTAGATTACACCCATTCAGTAATTGTTGTGCAGTGTTGTACGCTCGAGCGTAGGGTTGGGAGCTCGAGCGGAGGCCTGGTTCTGCAAATGTGCTGAGCGAGTGCATTCTGCGCTCGAGCGGGAGGTTGGCCGCTCGAGCGGAAGTCTGTGAGTGGCCGCTCGAGCGGGGTGTTTTACGCACGAGCGAAGACCTGGGTTAAAGCCCCGAAATTGTGACTTTTCAAATCACTTTTTCACTTTCTCTTCTCTCTCTTACTTTTCCAAAATCACCATTGTTGAGCCTCTCACTCTAGACTCTACCTTCTCTCTAGGTTTTGATCTAGTAGGAGTGATTTACTCACCTTTGGCCTTTACAAAAAAGTTGTTGATCGTCGAGGGCTACATTTTAATCTGAAAATCACGGGTTTTGGAGCACGTTGGGTTTTGTCGTCTTCTCCTTTGGGACTCCGAATTTGAGGTAGGGATAACCTACTCCTCTCTATGGGTTTTGTCTTTAAATTTTGGTATTTTGAGATGTTGGGCTTGGTTTGGTAATTTTGTGAAAGTTTGGGGCTTTTGTGTAATTTTACAAAAGTTGGGGTTTTATTCATAATAAACCTAGATGCATGTTTGGCATAGGAAATGGAATGATTGTTGAATCATTGATGAAAATGGGACCTAAGGGTTGAAATAGTAATTATGGAAAATGGCCTAATTACATTGTTTAATTAATTGGGATAATTAATTGATGAGAAATGAGGAAATAAAATGTTGATTGAATATCCATTTGTGCATTTATTTTCTGTTTTAGAAATAACTGCTTTGGGCTATCGGTGGAGGATAGTCGAGATTGTTGTAGACAATGCATGATGATTAGGTAAACGGAAACTAATCAATGGAATGTGTCATGGAACTTGACGGTTGATAGAATACATTAATTGTGTGTATTGTGTGATTGTATATAGAACCAATGTGTTTATATACGTTATGTGTAGAGGAGGAGATAGGGGATGTACTCCGCGGTTTAGGGGAAGATAGGGGATGTACCTCTAAAGCGGATAGGTATTGGGAGGAGATAGGGGATGAACTCCGTAGACAGAGCTCATATGCTTGTCTAGAGAAGTGAAGATAGAGCTCATATGCTTATCTTTGTGAAGTGAGGATACAGCTTGTATGCTTATCTGTGGATATTGTTGATATACATATCTGTTGTGAAGTGTGGATACAGCTTGTATGCTTATCTGTGGATATTGTTGATATACATATCTGTTGTAGAGCGTGGATACAGCTTGTATGCTTATCTGTGGATATTGTTGATATACATATCTGTTGAGAATGTGGATATAGCTTTTATGCTTATCTGAATGTGAGATATAGTTTTTATACATATCTGTGGAAATGATGATAGAGCTAGCAAGCTTATCTATTGAAAAAGGGAAAATGAAAAGTAATTGGGACTTGTAAGTCGTTGACATAAATATGTAATTTATGTGATTGTATCAGTGTAGTCCAACTATCAATTGCTAATGTTTTAGTCATTTTCCATGGTTGGTTTAGTGTATTTCTACTGGGCTGTGGCTCACCCTATATGGGAATATCATTTTCAGGTGCAGGAAGCATGCCACCTCCAAGGACATAGCTTGGGAGGCTAGAGGCGGACATAGTGTAGTCGTTCTACTTTTGATGTATTACATGTAACTTCAAGCCAAGGGCTTAATGTGTAAACGAGTTAGTACTCTTTTGTTGAAACCAAGTGTTAACTTGGAAAGCTGTAAGCCCGTAGGGCATTTTGTTTTGATGTTAACATGTAATACTTATGTAATGGAATTCGAATGAATAAAGGAATGCGGTTAGTTTAAATGTAAATGCATGTCCTATTTGATGGGCTTAATGTTATTATTTTGAGGGCGTTACAAAATCTACGTCAATAAATTTTTATTTTAACTTCACAAATGGTTGATATATATATATATATATATATTAAATATACTTAAACAATTTGATAGGTATAGACTGTTAGTTTTTAAAAGTACAATCATATAATACAATCTTATGAAATCAAATAGAAATCTCGACATAATCGATCAAAATTCTAATATTTAGAGCTTGTTTGGCATGAGCGTTTTTTATGAAAGTAGTCAAAATGTCAAAACATCAAATCAGAACACTTTTTTACTTTTTATACATCTTTTCTTAAAACATAAAAAGAATCAATTAAAAGAATCAATTCCGAAATAGCCCCTAATGTCTTTTTTCACCTTTCCATTTATTTATATTAATCGTAACTAATAGATTAAAATTTTACAGTACATATGGCACGTTTGTTTGTTTGGTGAGTGCTACATATGAACTTAATATTCAATTCATTAACTTTTTTCTATTATAATTTGAACTCACAAAATGATTACAGAGGTGCGAACCAAAATGATAAGCAAATAAGTCTCAAAAATTGAGGCTCCGTTGGGAAAGTCTCTCAAAATATGGCTCCACCCGTTGATTTGAGTGTGTTGTTTGTTTGGATCTTTCAAATCATAATTCTACACCCATTTCTCAAAACTCAATTTAAAACAGAATTGTTACTTTTCAAAACTCATAACCAAACACATAATTCAAAACTTTTTTCAAAACTTAATTCAAATCAATATTTTAATTTTTTAAATATTTTAAAAATATTTTAATTTTGTTAAGATTTTAAATATTTTAATATTTAAATATGTTATGCATTTTTTAAATTTTTTGAATATTTTTAAATATTTTAATTTCAAAATATTACGATTCTCAGTTTTTAAATTTTAAAATATTTTATTAAAATAAATTCAAACTCTATTTTATAGAAATATTTTTAAGTATTTTAATTTTTTTGTTATGTATTTGGTTACGATTTAGGTGTAGAGTTGTGAAAGTCGTATGGAGTTTCGAGTTATGCGTTTGGTTATGCGTTTTAAAAATAATTTCATAATTGACTTTTGTTTTATGTGTTTGGTTACGATTTGAGTGTAGAGTTGTTTTTAAATTTAAAATATTAATATTTGAAATTATTTAAAATTTTTGAATATTTAAATTATTTAAATTTTTACGATTTAAATTTTTTGAATATTTATTTTAATTTTTTACTTTTTAAATTTTTTAGATTATTTAAATTATTTAAATATTTATGATTTTAATTTTTTGAGTATTTATTTTGAAAAAAATTTATTTCCTCTGTAGTATTTTCAATTAAAAAATTGATTAATGTTATTTTCTATTAACAATAATTTTTTTTAATAGAATTCTAAAAAGAGTTTGGCTATTAGTGTTGATCAGAATTTTCAATAGTGTGAAAGTAGTATGTTTTGTTTTGAGTTATAATAATTTGAATTAAGTTTTGAAAACTCTTTCCAAAACTCATAACCAAAAAATTTTTCTTACTTCGCATGTCAGATCAAACTTTCAAAACTCAATTCCACACCCTATTCAAAAACTATAACCGAACAGATTTTCTACACTCAAATCATAATTCCATAACTCACAAACTCAAAATACAACTCATACTTTCAAATCATATTTACAAAACTCTACCAAACGTAACCTAAAATTATGTATTATTCAATACTCAAGATCTAAGAATAATTAAAACAAAAAACAAAAAATAAAAATTTAAAAATTTTGCCAAACGGGCCTTACGAAGTTGAAATCGAGACGTAATATAATTTGTTTTTATCAATTTAAATAGAATGGTTCACGACACTAGAGCTATTATAAAACTACACAATTCAAAGGATTTGTAAATTCATACCAACTCAACCCGAGTCAATGCCCGAACCCACAAACAAATTAAGAATATTATTTAACAGATACCCAAAAAAATAATAAATAAATAAATTTAATTTGATTCAACTCGTTACAAATATATTATTAACATCACAGTTATAAGAAGTATGCCATACAATGGTATTATTAAAATTTCAAAAATATCCCATGGCTTTTACTCAACCACCTTACTATAGAGGCTAATAAATTGTGTGCGTGACATTAGTAAGGCCAATCATCTAGCCACACAAGATCTTATGTCCCTATTTTTCCCTCCACATATTTCAAATTATTTATTTGTCATACGATAAGTTTGACCGTATAAAAAGAAATGATTTGAGACAATGGGTCAAGCCCGTGTGGTGATTTTTGGATCCAATGGGTCAAGCCCATTTTGCCCATAACCTCCCTTTCTACAAAACTTGGGCACCCCTTGGGGTGTGCCCCGAGGTCCAATCCCGTGCCTTATAAACCCACTCAAAACATCCCACCAAATCAATGTGGGACAAGCCATTTTCCAACCTTAAGGAATTTCCACCAAAACTCCATTTCCGTGGAGCTCACTTTGGCTTCAATTTCCCATTCACCAGATAATGGTTTTGAGCAACCAAATATACCACGTGAATCACAACGCGGCATAGAACGCGTTACCGCTTAGACCCGCCAAAATAGACGTACGGGTCCCACCTAAATAATAGACTAAAGTTAGCAAAAAAATCTGTTTTTACCCAGAATTTTTCAACCATTTCCAACAAATTGTTATAAAGTAGGGATTAGTTTTAGGTGTGAAAGTCTTTTATGAAAGAAATTGAATGTTTGATTATGATGCTTGCATTTAGACAAGACCATGCGCATTGTGGTTACATGAAATATTATTGGCCATTCAGATTTGCCAGCTCTAAGGTTGTGTTTTTCTAGCCCGATCTGATCGTGGTCGATTCTCATTATTGAATCTATTGATAACCGGACTAGTAAATCTATTTGTCCAAAAAAAAAAGGGTCAAAAAATTTATTGAGAATTTGATTATGCGGGCTTTCTTTTTTAATAAAAAGGCGCTTCTATGATGAAGGAGGCATTGTGGACTATCTTGTACATTATTTGTAGTGTTCATGGCGAACACATAGCCCAACTACCACCTTGAGGCATGGACAACACATTGCCCAGCCAACACCTAGAAGTATTGTCCGCTTTGGCCTAAAGCATGATAGCTGGAGAGCCGCACGGATTTATTCCTTTGGTTTCCCAAGGACGCCTCCACAATGGAAGTGTCCAATGCTATCTTATAAGTCTATTCTAAATATTATATACAATCGATGTGGGATGGCAACACATATTTGAAACAAGATAATTGAGAATATTATCCGCAATCGATGTGGGATGGCAACCCATATATTTGAAACAAATGATATAATAACAAATATATAGCTTGGACATGAACATTGAATACATCATATTAATATTTTTCAAAACTGGTGTCGTTCAATGGTCAATTTTATTGAATTATTTTAGAAAATTTGAAGTTATTTTCAAATTTTCAAAACTTTAATTTATATTTCTTTATTTATCTTGATGAAACTTTGTCCCACGTAAAAAAAGAAAGGATAAAAATAATGTATTAATAAATGAAGTTTTCAAAGTAATTTTTAAATCAAAGAGGCTTGATGATTTAAACCAAAAAAGCATTTTGACGGTGGAGGTATTGCTCATGAAGAGTGATAAAAAAAAATTATTAAAAAATCTACGTCAATAAATTTTTCTTTTAACTTCACAAATGGTTGATATATATATATATATATATATATATTAAATATACTTAAAGAATTTGATAGGTATAGACTGTTAGTTTTTAAAAGTACAATCATATAATACAATCTTATGAAATCAAATAGAAATCTCGACATAATCGATCAAAATTCTAATATTTAGAGCTTGTTTGGCATGAGCGTTTTTGATGAAAGTAGTCAAAATGTCAAAACATCAAATCAGAACACTTTTTTACTTTTTATACATCTTTTCTTAAAACATAAAAAGAATCAATTAAAAGAATCAATTCCGAAATAGCCCCTAATGTCTTTTTTCACCTCTCCATTTATTTATATTAATCGTAACTAATAGATTAAAATTTTACAATACATATGGCACGTTTGTTTGTTTGGTGAGTGCTACATATGAACTTAATATTCAATTCATTAACTTTTTTCTATTATAATTTGAACTCACAAAATGATTACAGAGGTGCGAACCAAAATGATAAGCAAATAAGTCTCAAAAATTGAGGCTCCGTTGGGAAAGTCTCTCAAAATATGGTTCCACCCGTTGATTTGAGTGTGTTGTTTGTTTGGATCTTTCAAATCATAATTCTACACCCATTTCTCAAAACTCAATTTAAAACAGAATTGTTACTTTTCAAAACTCATAACCAAACACATAATTCAAAACTTTTTTCAAAACTTAATTCAAATCAATATTTTAATTTTTTAAATATTTTAAAAATATTTTAATTTTGTTAAGATTTTAAATATTTAAATATTTAAATATGTTATGCATTTTTTAAATTTTTTGAATATTTTTAAATATTTTAATTTCAAAATATTACGATTCTCAGTTTTTAAATTTTAAAATATTTTATTAAAATAAATTCAAACTCTATTTTATAGAAATATTTTTAAGTATTTTAATTTTTTTATTATGTATTTGGTTACGATTTAGGTGTAGAGTTGTGAAAGTCGTATGGAGTTTCGAGTTATGCGTTTGGTTATGCGTTTTAAAAATAATTTCATAATTGACTTTTGTTTTATGTGTTTGGTTACGATTTGAGTGTAGAGTTGTTTTTAAATTTAAAATATTAATATTTGAAATTATTTAAAATTCTTGAATATTTAAATTATTTAAATTTTCACGATTTAAATTTTTTGAATATTTATTTTAATTTTTTACTTTTTAAATTTTTTAGATTATTTAAATTATTTAAATATTTATGATTTTAATTTTTTGAGTATTTATTTTGAAAAAAATTTATTTCCTCTGTAGTATTTTCAATTAAAAAATTGATTAATGTTATTTTCTATTAACAATAATTTTTTTTAATAGAATTCTAAAAAGAGTTTGGCTATTAGTGTTGATCAGAATTTTCAATAGTGTGAAAGTAGTATGTTTTGTTTTGAGTTATAATAATTTGAATTAAGTTTTGAAAACTCTTTCCAAAACTCATAACCAAAAATTTTTTCTTACTTCGCATGTCAGATCAAACTTTCAAAACTCAATTCCACACTCTATTCAAAAACTATAACCGAACAAATTTTCTACACTCAAATCATAATTCCATAACTCACAAACTCAAAATACAACTCATACTTTCAAATCATATTTACAAAACTCTACCAAACGTAACCTAAAATTATGTATTATTCAATACTCAAGATCTAAGAATAATTAAAACAAAAAACAAAAAATAAAAATTTAAAAATTTTGCCAAACGGGCCTTACGAAGTTGAAATCGAGACGTAATATAATTTGTTTTTATCAATTTAAATAGAATGGTTCACGACACTAGAGCTATTATAAAACTACACAATTCAAAGGATTTGTAAATTCATACCAACTCAACTCGAGTCAATGCCCGAACCCACAAACAAATTAAGAATATTATTTAACAGATACCCAAAAAAATAATAAATAAATAAATTTAATTTGATTCAACTCGTTACAAATATATTATTAACATCACAGTTATAAGAAGTATGCCATACAATGGTATTATTAAAATTTCAAAAATATCCCATGGCTTTTACTCAACCACCTTACTATAGAGGCTAATAAATTGTGTGCGTGACATTAGTAAGGCCAATCATCTAGCCACACAAGATCTTATGTCCCTATTTTTCCCTCCACATATTTCAAATTATTCATTTGTCATACGATAAGTTTGACCGTATAAAAAGAAATGATTTGAGACAATGGGTCAAGCCCGTGTGGTGATTTTTAGATCCAATGGGTCAAGCCCATTTTGCCCATAACCTCCCTCTCTACAAAACTTGGGCACCCCTTGGGGTGTGCCCCGAGGTCCAATCCCGTGCCTTATAAACCCACTCAAAACATCCCACCAAATCAATGTGGGACAAGCCATTTTCCAACCTTAAGGAATTTCCACCAAAACTCCATTTCCGTGGAGCTCACTTTGGCTTCAATTTCCCATTCACCCGATAATGGTTTTGAGCAACCAAATATACCACGTGAATCACAACGCGGCATAGAACGCGTTACCGCTTAGACCCGCCAAAATAGACGTACGGGTCCCACCTAAATAATAGACTAAAGTTAGCAAAAAATTCTGTTTTTACCCAGAATTTTTCAACCATTTCCAACAAATTGTTATAAAGTAGGGATTAGTTTTAGGTGTGAAAGTATTTTATGAAAGAAATTGAATGTTTGATTATGATGCTTGCATTTAGACAAGACCATGCGCATTGTGGTTACATGAAATATTATTGGCCATTCAGATTTGCCAGCTCTAAGGTTGTGTTTTTCTAGCCCGATCTGATCGTGGTCGATTCTCATTATTGAATCTATTGATAACCGGACTAGTAAATCTATTTGTCCAAAAAAAAAAGGGTCAGAAAATTTATTGAGAATTTGATTATGCGGGCTTTCTTTTTTAATAAAAAGGCGCTTCTATGATGAAGTAGGCATTGTGGACTATCTTGTACATTATTTGTAGTGTTCATGGCGAACACATAGCCCAACTACCACCTTGAGGCATGGACAACACATTGCCCAGCCAACACCTAGAAGTATTGTCCGCTTTGGCCTAAAGCATGATAGCTGGAGAGCCGCACGGATTTATTCCTTTGGTTTCCCAAGGACGCCTCCACAATGGAAGTGTCCAATGCTATCTTATAAGTCTATTCTAAATATTATATACAATCGATGTGGGATGGCAACACATATTTGAAACAAGATAATTGAGAATATTATCCGCAATCGATGTGGGATGGCAACCCATATGTTTGAAACAAATGATATAATAACAAATATATAGCTTGGACATGAACATTGAATACATCATATTAATATTTTCCAAAACTGGTGTCGTTCAATGGTCAATTTTATTGAATTATTTTAGAAAATTTGAAGTTATTTTCAAATTTTCAAAACTTTAATTTATATTTCTTTATTTATCTTGATGAAACTTTGTCCCACGTAAAAAAAGAAAGGATAAAAATAATGTATTAATAAATGACGTTTTCAAAGTAATTTTTAAATCAAAGAGGCTTGATGATTTAAACCAAAAAAGCATTTTGACGGTGGAGGTATTGCTGATGAAGAGTGATAAAAAAAATTTATTAAAAAATCTACGTCAATAAATTTTTATTTTAACTTCACAAATGGTTGATATATATATATATATATATATTAAATATCCTTAAACAATTTCATAGGTATAGACTGTTAGTTTTTAAAAGTACAATCATATAATACAATCTTATGAAATCAAATAGAAATCTCGACATAATCGATCAAAATTCTAATATTTAGAGCTTGTTTGGCATGAGCGTTTTTGATGAAAGTAGTCAAAATGTCAAAACATCAAATCAGAACACTTTTTTACTTTTTATACATCTTTTCTTAAAACATAAAAAGAATCAATTAAAAGAATCAATTCCGAAATAGCCCCTAATGTCTTTTTTCACCTCTCCATTTATTTATATTAATCGTAACTAATAGATTAAAATTTTACAATACATATGGCACGTTTGTTTGTTTGGTGAGTGCTACATATGAACTTAATATTCAATTCATTAACTTTTTTCTATTATAATTTGAACTCACAAAATGATTACAGAGGTGCGAACCAAAATGATAAGCAAATAAGTCTCAAAAATTGAGGCTCCGTTGGGAAAGTCTCTCAAAATATGGTTCCACCCGTTGATTTGAGTGTGTTGTTTGTTTGGATCTTTCAAATCATAATTCTACACCCATTTCTCAAAACTCAATTTAAAACAGAATTGTTACTTTTCAAAACTCATAACCAAACACATAATTCAAAACTTTTTTCAAAACTTAATTCAAATCAATATTTTAATTTTTTAAATATTTTAAAAATATTTTAATTTTGTTAAGATTTTAAATATTTTAATATTTAAATATGTTATGCATTTTTTAAATTTTTTGAATATTTTTAAATATTTTAATTTCAAAATATTACGATTCTCAGTTTTTAAATTTTAAAATATTTTATTAAAATAAATTCAAACTCTATTTTATAGAAATAATTTTAAGTATTTTAATTTTTTTGTTATGTATTTGGTTACGATTTAGGTGTAGAGTTGTGAAAGTCGTATGGAGTTTCGAGTTATGCGTTTGGTTATGCGTTTTAAAAATAATTTCATAATTGACTTTTGTTTTATGTGTTTGGTTACGATTTGATTGTAGAGTTGTTTTTAAATTTAAAATATTAATATTTAAAATTATTTAAAATTTTTGAATATTTAAATTATTTAAATTTTTACGATTTAAATTTTTTGAATATTTATTTTAATTTTTTACTTTTTAAATTTTTTAGATTATTTAAATTATTTAAATATTTATGATATTAATTTTTTGAGTATTTATTTTGAAAAAAAATTATTTCCTCTGTAGTATTTTCAATTAAAAAATTGATTAATGTTATTTTCTATTAACAATAATTTTTTTTAATAGAATTCTAAAAAGAGTTTGGCTATTAGTGTTGATCAGAATTTTCAATAGTGTGAAAGTAGTATGTTTTGTTTTGAGTTATAATAATTTCAATTAAGTTTTGAAAACTCTTTCCAAAACTCATAACCAAAAATTTTTTCTTACTTCGCATGTCAGATCAAACTTTCAAAACTCAATTCCACACTCTATTCAAAAACTATAACCGAACAAATTTTCTACACTCAAATCATAATTCCATAACTCACAAACTCAAAATACAACTCATACTTTCAAATCATATTTACAAAACTCTACCAAACGTAACCTAAAATTATGTATTATTCAATACTCAAGATCTAAGAATAATTAAAACAAAAAACAAAAAATAAAAATTTAAAAATTTTGCCAAACGGGCCTTACGAAGTTGAAATCGAGACGTAATATAATTTGTTTTTATCAATTTAAATAGAATGGTTCACGACACTAGAGCTATTATAAAACTACACAATTCAAAGGATTTGTAAATTCATACCAACTCAACTCGAGTCAATGCCCGAACCCACAAACAAATTAAGAATATTATTTAACAGATACCCAAAAAAATAATAAATAAATAAATTTAATTTGATTCAACTCGTTACAAATATATTATTAACATCACAGTTATAAGAAGTATGCCATACAATGGTATTATTAAAATTTCAAAAATATCCCATGGCTTTTACTCAACCACCTTACTATAGAGGCTAATAAATTGTGTGCGTGACATTAGTAAGGCCAATCATCTAGCCACACAAGATCTTATGTCCCTATTTTTCCCTCCACATATTTCAAATTATTTATTTGTCATACGATAAGTTTGACCGTATAAAAAGAAATGATTTGAGACAATGGGTCAAGCCCGTGTGGTGATTTTTGGATCCAATGGGTCAAGCCCATTTTGCCCATAACCTCCCTCTCTACAAAACTTGGGCACCCCTTGGGGTGTGCCCCGTGGTCCAATCCCGTGCCTTATAAACCCACTCAAAACATCCCACCAAATCAATGTGGGACAAGCCATTTTCCAACCTTAAGGAATTTCCACCAAAACTCCATTTCCGTGGAGCTCACTTTGGCTTCAATTTCCCATTCACCCGATAATGGTTTTGAGCAACCAAATATACCACGTGAATCACAACGCGGCATAGAACGCGTTACCGCTTAGACCCGCCAAAATAGACGTACGGGTCCCACCTAAATAATAGACTAAAGTTAGCAAAAAATTCTGTTTTTACCCAGAATTTTTCAACCATTTCCAACAAATTGTTATAAAGTAGGGATTAGTTTTAGGTGTGAAAGTATTTTATGAAAGAAATTGAATGTTTGATTATGATGCTTGCATTTAGACAAGACCATGCGCATTGTGGTTACATGAAATATTATTGGCCATTCAGATTTGCCAGCTCTAAGGTTGTGTTTTTCTAGCCCGATCTGATCGTGGTCGATTCTCATTATTGAATCTATTGATAACCGGACTAGTAAATCTATTTGTCCAAAAAAAAAAGGGTCAAAAAATTTATTGAGAATTTGATTATGCGGGCTTTCTTTTTTAATAAAAAGGCGCTTCTATGATGAAGGAGGCATTGTGGACTATCTTGTACATTATTTGTAGTGTTCATGGCGAACACATAGCCCAACTACCACCTTGAGGCATGGACAACACATTGCCCAGCCAACACCTAGAAGTATTGTCCGCTTTGGCCTAAAGCATGATAGCTGGAGAGCCGCACGGATTTATTCCTTTGGTTTCCCAAGGACGCCTCCACAATGGAAGTGTCCAATGCTATCTTATAAGTCTATTCTAAATATTATATACAATCGATGTGGGATGGCAACACATATTTGAAACAAGATAATTGAGAATATTATCCGCAATCGATGTGGGATGGCAACCCATATATTTGAAACAAATGATATAATAACAAATATATAGCTTGGACATGAACATTGAATACATCATATTAATATTTTTCAAAACTGGTGTCGTTCAATGGTCAATTTTATTGAATTATTTTAGAAAATTTGAAGTTATTTTCAAATTTTCAAAACTTTAATTTATATTTCTTTATTTATCTTGATGAAACTTTGTCCCACGTAAAAAAAGAAAGGATAAAAATAATGTATTAATAAATGAAGTTTTCAAAGTAATTTTCAAATCAAAGAGGCTTGATGATTTAAACCAAAAAAGCATTTTGACGGTGGAGGTATTGCTCATGAAGAGTGATAAAAAAAATTTATTAAAAAATCTACGTCAATAAATTTTTATTTTAACTTCACAAATGGTTGATATATATATATATATATATATTAAATATACTTAAAGAATTTGATAGGTATAGACTGTTAGTTTTTAAAAGTACAATCATATAATACAATCTTATGAAATCAAATAGAAATCTCGACATAATCGATCAAAATTCTAATATTTAGAGCTTGTTTGGCATGAGCGTTTTTGATGAAAGTTGTCAAAATGTCAAAACATCAAATCAGAACACTTTTTTACTTTTTATACATCTTTTCTTAAAACATAAAAAGAATCAATTAAAAGAATCAATTCCGAAATAGCCCCTAATGTCTTTTTTCACCTCTCCATTTATTTATGTTAATCGTAACTAATAGATTAAAATTTTACAATACATATGGCACGTTTGTTTGTTTGGTGAGTGCTACATATGAACTTAATATTCAATTCATTAACTTTTTTCTATTATAATTTGAACTCACAAAATGATTACAGAGGTGCGAACCAAAATGATAAGCAAATAAGTCTCAAAAATTGAGGCTCCGTTGGGAAAGTCTCTCAAAATATGGTTCCACCCGTTGATTTGAGTGTGTTGTTTGTTTGGATCTTTCAAATCATAATTCTACACCCATTTCTCAAAACTCAATTTAAAACAGAATTGTTACTTTTCAAAACTCATAACCAAACACATAATTCAAAACTTTTTTCAAAACTTAATTCAAATCAATATTTTAATTTTAAAAATATTTTAATTTTGTTAAGATTTTAAATATTTTAATATTTAAATATGTTATGCATTTTTTAAATTTTTTGATTATTTTTAAATATTTTAATTTCAAAATATTACGATTCTCAGTTTTAAAATTTTAAAATATTTTATTAAAATAAATTCAAACTCTATTTTATAGAAATATTTTTAAGTATTTTAATTTTTTTATTATGTATTTGGTTACGATTTAGGTGTAGAGTTGTGAAAGTCATATGGAGTTTCGAGTTATGCGTTTGGTTATGCGTTTTAAAAATAATTTCATAATTGACTTTTGTTTTATGTGTTTGGTTACGATTTGAGTGTAGAGTTGTTTTTAAATTTAAAATATTAACATTTGAAATTATTTAAAATTCTTGAATATTTAAATTATCTAAATTTTCACGATTTAAATTTTTTGAATATTTATTTTAATTTTTTACTTTTTAAATTTTTTAGATTATTTAAATTATTTAAATATTTATGATTTTAATTTTTTGAGTATTTATTTTGAAAAAAAATTTATTTCCTCTGTAGTATTTTCAATTAAAAAATTGATTAATGTTATTTTCTATTAACAATAATTTTTTTTAATAGAATTCTAAAAAGAGTTTGGCTATTAGTGTTGATCAGAATTTTCAATAGTGTGAAAGTAGTATGTTTTGTTTTGAGTTATAATAATTTGAATTAAGTTTTGAAAACTCTTTCCAAAACTCATAACCAAAAATTTTTTCTTACTTCGCATGTCAGATCAAACTTTCAAAACTCAATTCCACACTCTATTCAAAAACTATAACCGAACAAATTTTCTACACTCAAATCATAATTCCATAACTCACAAACTCAAAATACAACTCATACTTTCAAATCATATTTACAAAACTCTACCAAACGTAACCTAAAATTATGTATTATTCAATACTCAAGATCTAAGAATAATTAAAACAAAAAACAAAAAATAAAAATTTAAAAATTTTGCCAAACGGGCCTTACGAAGTTGAAATCGAGACGTAATATAATTTGTTTTTATCAATTTAAATAGAATGGTTCACGACACTAGAGCTATTATAAAACTACACAATTCAAAGGATTTGTAAATTCATACCAACTCAACTCGAGTCAATGCCCGAACCCACAAACAAATTAAGAATATTATTTAACAGATACCCAAAAAAATAATAAATAAATAAATTTAATTTGATTCAACTCGTTACAAATATATTATTAACATCACAGTTATAAGAAGTATGCCATACAATGGTATTATTAAAATTTCAAAAATATCCCATGGCTTTTACTCAACCACCTTACTATAGAGGCTAATAAATTGTGTGCGTGACATTAGTAAGGCCAATCATCTAGCCACACAAGACCTTATGTCCCTATTTTTCCCCCCACATATTTCAAATTATTTATTTGTCATACGATAAGTTTGACCGTATAAAAAGAAATGATTTGAGACAATGGGTCAAGCCCGTGTGGTGATTTTTGGATCCAATGGGTCAAGCCCATTTTGCCCATAACCTCCCTCTCTACAAAACTTGGGCACCCCTTGGGGTGTGCCCCGTGGTCCAATCCCGTGCCTTATAAACCCACTCAAAACATCCCACCAAATCAATGTGGGACAAGCCATTTTCCAACCTTAAGGAATTTCCACCAAAACTCCATTTCCGTGGAGCTCACTTTGGCTTCAATTTCCCATTCACCCGATAATGGTTTTGAGCAACCAAATATACCACGTGAATCACAACGCGGCATAGAACGCGTTACCGCTTAGACCCGCCAAAATAGACGTACGGGTCCCACCTAAATAATAGACTAAAGTTAGCAAAAAATTCTGTTTTTACCCAGAATTTTTCAACCATTTCCAACAAATTGTTATAAAGTAGGGATTAGTTTTAGGTGTGAAAGTATTTTATGAAAGAAATTGAATGTTTGATTATGATGCTTGCATTTAGACAAGACCATGCGCATTGTGGTTACATGAAATATTATTGGCCATTCAGATTTGCCAGCTCTAAGGTTGTGTTTTTCTAGCCCGATCTGATCGTGGTCGATTCTCATTATTGAATCTATTGATAACCGAACTAGTAAATCTATTTGTCCAAAAAAAAAAGGGTCAGAAAATTTATTGAGAATTTGATTATGCGGGCTTTCTTTTTTAATAAAAAGGCGCTTCTATGATGAAGGAGGCATTGTGGACTATCTTTTACATTATTTGTAGTGTTCATGGCGAACACATAGCCCAACTACCACCTTGAGGCATGGACAACACATTGCCCAGCCAACACCTAGAAGTATTGTCCGCTTTGGCCTAAAGCATGATAGCTGGAGAGCCGCACGGATTTATTCCTTTGGTTTCCCAAGGACGCCTCCACAATGGAAGTGTCCAATGCTATCTTATAAGTCTATTCTAAATATTATATACAATCGATGTGGGATGGCAACACATATTTGAAACAAGATAATTGAGAATATTATCCGCAATCGATGTGGGATGGCAACCCATATGTTTGAAACAAATGATATAATAACAAATATATAGCTTGGACATGAACATTGAATACATCATATTAATATTTTTCAAAACTGGTGTCGTTCAATGGTCAATTTTATTGAATTATTTTAGAAAATTTGAAGTTATTTTCAAATTTTCAAAACTTTAATTTATATTTCTTTATTTATCTTGATGAAACTTTGTCCCACGTAAAAAAAGAAAGGATAAAAATAATGTATTAATAAATGAAGTTTTCAAAGTAATTTTTAAATCAAAGAGGCTTGATGATTTAAACCAAAAAAGCATTTTGACGGTGGAGGTATTGCTCATGAAGAGTGATAAAAAAAATTTATTAAAAAATCTACGTCAATAAATTTTTATTTTAACTTCACAAATGGTTGATATATATATATATATATATATATTAAATATACTTAAAGAATTTGATAGGTATAGACTGTTAGTTTTTAAAAGTACAATCATATAATACAATCTTATGAAATCAAATAGAAATCTCGACATAATCGATCAAAATTCTAATATTTAGAGCTTGTTTGGCATGAGCGTTTTTGATGAAAGTTGTCAAAATGTCAAAACATCAAATCAGAACACTTTTTTACTTTTTATACATCTTTTCTTAAAACATAAAAAGAATCAATTAAAAGAATCAATTCCGAAATAGCCCCTAATGTCTTTTTTCACCTCTCCATTTATTTATGTTAATCGTAACTAATAGATTAAAATTTTACAATACATATGGCACGTTTGTTTGTTTGGTGAGTGCTACATATGAACTTAATATTCAATTCATTAACTTTTTTCTATTATAATTTGAACTCACAAAATGATTACAGAGGTGCGAACCAAAATGATAAGCAAATAAGTCTCAAAAATTGAGGCTCCGTTGGGAAAGTCTCTCAAAATATGGTTCCACCCGTTGATTTGAGTGTGTTGTTTGTTTGGATCTTTCAAATCATAATTCTACACCCATTTCTCAAAACTCAATTTAAAACAGAATTGTTACTTTTCAAAACTCATAACCAAACACATAATTCAAAACTTTTTTCAAAACTTAATTCAAATCAATATTTTAATTTTAAAAATATTTTAATTTTGTTAAGATTTTAAATATTTTAATATTTAAATATGTTATGCATTTTTTAAATTTTTTGAATATTTTTAAATATTTTAATTTCAAAATATTACGATTCTCAATTTTTAAATTTTAAAATGTTTTATTAAAATAAATTCAAACTCTATTTTATAGAAATATTTTTAAGTATTTTAATTTTTTTGTTATGTATTTGGTTACGATTTAGGTGTAGAGTTGTGAAAGTCGTATGGAGTTTCGAGTTATGCGTTTGGTTATGCGTTTTAAAAATAATTTCATAATTGACTTTTGTTTTACGTGTTTGGTTACGATTTGAGTGTAGAGTTGTTTTTAAATTTAAAATATTAATATTTGAAATTATTTAAAATTCTTGAATATTTAAATTATTTAAATTTTCACGATTTAAATTTTTTGAATATTTATTTTAATTTTTTACTTTTTAAATTTTTTAGATTATTTAAATTATTTAAATATTTATGATTTTAATTTTTTGAGTATTTATTTTGAAAAAAATTTATTTCCTCTGTAGTATTTTCAATTAAAAAATTGATTAATGTTATTTTCTATTAACAATAATTTTTTTTAATAGAATTCTAAAAAGAGTTTGGCTATTAGTGTTGATCAGAATTTTCAATAGTGTGAAAGTAGTATGTTTTGTTTTGAGTTATAATAATTTGAATTAAGTTTTGAAAACTCTTTCCAAAACTCATAACCAAAATTTTTTTCTTACTTCGCATGTCAGATCAAACTTTCAAAACTCAATTCCACACTCTATTCAAAAACTATAACCGAACAAATTTTCTACACTCAAATCATAATTCCATAACTCACAAACTCAAAGTACAACTCATACTTTCAAATCATATTTACAAAACTCTACCAAACGTAACCTAAAATTATGTATTATTCAATACTCAAGATCTAAGAATAATTAAAACAAAAAACAAAAAATAAAAATTTAAAAATTTTGCCAAACGGGCCTTACGAAGTTGAAATCGAGACGTAATATAATTTGTTTTTATCAATTTAAATAGAATGGTTCACGACACTAGAGCTATTATAAAACTACACAATTCAAAGGATTTGTAAATTCATACCAACTCAACTCGAGTCAATGCCCGAACCCACAAACAAATTAAGAATATTATTTAACAGATACCCAAAAAAATAATAAATAAATAAATTTAATTTGATTCAGCTCGTTACAAATATATTATTAACATCACAGTTATAAGAAGCATGCCATACAATGGTATTATTAAAATTTCAAAAATATCCCATGGCTTTTACTCAACCACCTTACTATAGAGGCTAATAAATTGTGTGCGTGACATTAGTAAGGCCAATCATCTAGCCACACAAGATCTTATGTCCCTATTTTTCCTTCCACATATTTCAAATTATTTATTTGTCATACGATAAGTTTGACCGTATAAAAAGAAATGATTTGAGACAATGGGTCAAGCCCGTGTGGTGATTTTTGGATCCAATGGGTCAAGCCCATTTTGCCCATAACCTCCCTCTCTACAAAACTTGGGCACCCCTTGGGGTGTGCCCCGAGGTCCAATCCCGTGCCTTATAAACCCACTCAAAACATCCCACCAAATCAATGTGGGACAAGCCATTTTCCAACCTTAAGGAATTTCCACCAAAACTCCATTTCCGTGGAGCTCACTTTGGCTTCAATTTCCCATTCACCCGATAATGGTTTTGAGCAACCAAATATACCACGTGAATCACAACGCGGCATAGAACGCGTTACCGCTTAGACCCGCCAAAATAGACGTACGGGTCCCACCTAAATAATAGACTAAAGTTAGCAAAAAATTCTGTTTTTACCCAGAATTTTTCAACCATTTCCAACAAATTGTTATAAAGTAGGGATTAGTTTTAGGTGTGAAAGTATTTTATGAAAGAAATTGAATGTTTGATTATGATGCTTGCATTTAGACAAGACCATGTGCATTGTGGTTACATGAAATATTATTGGCCATTCAGATTTGCCAGCTCTAAGGTTGTGTTTTTCTAGCCCGATCTGATCATGGTCGATTCTCATTGTTGAATCTATTGATAACCGGACTAGTAAATCTATTTGTCCAAAAAAAAAAAGGGTCAAAAAATTTATTGAGAATTTGATTATGCGGGCTTTCTTTTTTAATAAAAAGGCGCTTCTATGATGAAGGAGGCATTGTGGACTATCTTGTACATTATTTGTAGTGTTCATGGCGAACACATAGCCCAACTACCACCTTGAGGCATGGACAACACATTGCCCAGCCAACACCTAGAAGTATTGTCCGCTTTGGCCTAAAGCATGATAGCTGGAGAGCCGCACGGATTTATTCCTTTGGTTTCCCAAGGACGCCTCCACAATGGAAGTGTCCAATGCTATCTTATAAGTCTATTCTAAATATTATATACAATCGATGTGGGATGGCAACACATATTTGAAACAAGATAATTGAGAATATTATCCGCAATCGATGTGGGATGGCAACCCATATATTTGAAACAAATGATATAATAACAAATATATAGCTTGGACATGAACATTGAATACATCATATTAATATTTTTCAAAACTGGTGTCGTTCAATGGTCAATTTTATTGAATTATTTTAGAAAATTTGAAGTTATTTTCAAATTTTCAAAACTTTAATTTATATTTCTTTATTTATCTTGATGAAACTTTGTCCCACGTAAAAAAAGAAAGGATAAAAATAATGTATTAATAAATGAAGTTTTCAAAGTAATTTTTAAATCAAAGAGGCTTGATGATTTAAACCAAAAAAGCATTTTGACGGTGGAGGTATTGCTGATGAAGAGTGATAAAAAAAATTTATTAAAAAATCTACGTCAATAAATTTTTATTTTAACTTCACAAATGGTTGATATATATATTATATATACTTAAACAATTTGATAGGTATAGGCTGTTAGTTTTTAAAAGTACAATCATATAATACAATCTTATGAAATCAAATAGAAATCTCGACATAATCGATCAAAATTCTAATATTTAGAGCTTGTTTGGCATGAGCGTTTTTGATGAAAATAGTCAAAATGTCAAAACATCAAATCAGAACACTTTTTTACTTTTTATACATCTTTTCTTAAAACATAAAAAGAATCAATTAAAAGAATCAATTCCGAAATAGCCCCTAATGTCTTTTTTCACCTCTCCATTTATTTATATTAATCGTAACTAATAGATTAAAATTTTACAATACATATGGCACGTTTGTTTGTTTGGTGAGTGCTACATATGAACTTAATATTCAATTCATTAACTTTTTTCTATTATAATTTGAACTCACAAAATGATTACAGAGGTGCGAACCAAAATGATAAGCAAATAAGTCTCAAAAATTGAGGCTCCGTTGGGAAAGTCTCTCAAAATATGGTTCCACCCGTTGATTTGAGTGTGTTGTTTGTTTGGATCTTTCAAATCATAATTCTACACCCATTTCTCAAAACTCAATTTAAAACAGAATTGTAACTTTTCAAAACTCATAACCAAACACATAATTCAAAACTTTTTTCAAAACTTAATTCAAATCAATATTTTAATTTTTTAAATATTTTAAAAATATTTTAATTTTGTTAAGATTTTAAATATTTTAATATTTAAATATGTTATGCATTTTTTAAATTTTTTGAATATTTTTAAATATTTTAATTTCAAAATATTACGATTCTCAGTTTTTAAATTTTAAAATATTTTATTAAAATAAATTCAAACTCTATTTTATAGAAATATTTTTAAGTATTTTAATTTTTTTATTATGTATTTGGTTACGATTTAGGTGTAGAGTTGTGAAAGTCGTATGGAGTTTCGAGTTATGCGTTTGGTTATGCGTTTTAAAAATAATTTCATAATTGACTTTTGTTTTATGTGTTTGTTTACGATTTGAGTGTAGAGTTGTTTTTAAATTTAAAATATTAATATTTGAAATTATTTAAAATTTTTGAATATTTAAATTATTTAAATTTTTACGATTTAAATTTTTTGAATATTTATTTTAATTTTTTACTTTTTAAATTTTTTAGATTATTTAAATTATTTAAATATTTATGATTTTAATTTTTCGAGTATTTATTTTGAAAAAAAATTATTTCCTTTGTAGTATTTTCTATTAAGAAATTGATTAATGTTATTTTCTATTAACAATAATTTTTTTTAATAGAATTCTAAAAAGAGTTTGGCAATTAGTGTTGATCAGAATTTTCAATAGTGTGAAAGTAATATGTTTTGTTTTGAGTTATAATAATTTGAATTAAGTTTTGAAAACTCTTTCCAAAACTCATAACCAAAAAATTTTTCTTACTTCGCATGTCAGATCAAACTTTCAGAACTCAATTCCACACTCTATTCAAAAACTATAACCGAACAAATTTTCTACACTCAAATCATAATTCCATAACTCACAAACTCAAAATACAACTCATACTTTCAAATCATATTTACAAAACTCTACCAAACGTAACCTAAAATTATGTATTATTCAATACTCAAGATCTAAGAATAATTAAAACAAAAAACAAAAAATAAAAATTTAAAAATTTTGCCAAACGGGCCTTACGAAGTTGAAATCGAGACGTAATATAATTTGTTTTTATCAATTTAAATAGAATGGTTCACGACACTAGAGCTATTATAAAACTACACAATTCAAAGGATTTGTAAATTCATACCAACTCAACTCGAGTCAATGCCCGAACCCACAAACAAATTAAGAATATTATTTAACAGATACCCAAAAAAATAATAAATAAATAAATTTAATTTGATTCAACTCGTTACAAATATATTATTAACATCACAGTTATAAGAAGTATGCCATACAATGGTATTATTAAAATTTCAAAAATATCCCAGGGCTTTTACTCAACCACCTTACTATAGAGGCTAATAAATTGTGTGCGTGACATTAGTAAGGCCAATCATCTAGCCACACAAGATCTTATGTCCCTATTTTTCCCCCCACATATTTCAAATTATTTATTTGTCATACGATAAGTTTGACCGTATAAAAAGAAATGATTTGAGACAATGGGTCAAGCCCGTGTGGTGATTTTTGGATCCAATGGGTCAAGCCCATTTTGCCCATAACCTCCCTCTCTACAAAACTTGGGCACCCCTTGGGGTGTGCCCCGTGGTCCAATCCCGTGCCTTATAAACCCACTCAAAACATCCCACCAAATCAATGTGGGACAAACCATTTTCCAACCTTAAGGAATTTCCACCAAAACTCCATTTCCGTGGAGCTCACTTTGGCTTCAATTTCCCATTCACCCGATAATGGTTTTGAGCAACCAAATATACCACGTGAATCACAACGCGGCATAGAACGCGTTACCGCTTAGACCCGCCAAAATAGACGTACGGGTCCCACCTAAATAATAGACTAAAGTTAGCAAAAAATTCTGTTTTTACCCAGAATTTTTCAACCATTTCCAACAAATTGTTATAAAGTAGGGATTAGTTTTAGGTGTGAAAGTATTTTATGAAAGAAATTGAATGTTTGATTATGATGCTTGCATTTAGACAAGACCATGCGCATTGTGGTTACATGAAATATTATTGGCCATTCAGATTTGCCAGCTCTAAGGTTGTGTTTTTCTAGCCCGATCTGATCGTGGTCGATTCTCATTATTGAATCTATTGATAACCGGACTAGTAAATCTATTTGTCCAAAAAAAAAAGGGTCAAAAAATTTATTGAGAATTTTATTATGCGGGCTTTCTTTTTTAATAAAAAGGCGCTTCTATGATGAAGGAGGCATTGTGGACTATCTTGTACATTATTTGTAGTGTTCATGGCGAACACATAGCCCAACTACCACCTTGAGGCATGGACAACACATTGCCCAGCCAACACCTAGAAGTATTGTCCGCTTTGGCCTAAAGCATGATAGCTGGAGAGCCGCACGGATTTATTCCTTTGGTTTCCCAAGGACGCCTCCACAATGGAAGTGTCCAATGCTATCTTATAAGTCTATTCTAAATATTATATACAATCGATGTGGGATGGCAACACATATTTGAAACAAGATAATTGAGAATATTATCCGCAATCGATGTGGGATGGCAACCCATATGTTTGAAACAAATGATATAATAACAAATATATAGCTTGGACATGAACATTGAATACATCATATTAATATTTTTCAAAACTGGTGTCGTTCAATGGTCAATTTTATTGAATTATTTTAGAAAATTTGAAGTTATTTTCAAATTTTCAAAACTTTAATTTATATTTCTTTATTTATCTTGATGAAACTTTGTCCCACGTAAAAAAAGAAAGGATAAAAATAATGTATTAATAAATGAAGTTTTCAAAGTAATTTTTAAATCAAAGAGGCTTGATGATTTAAACCAAAAAAGCATTTTGACGGTGGAGGTATTGCTGATGAAGAGTGATAAAAAAAATTTATTAAAAAATCTACGTCAATAAATTTTTATTTTAACTTCACAAATGGTTGATATATATATTATATATACTTAAACAATTTGATAGGTATAGGCTGTTAGTTTTTAAAAGTACAATCATATAATACAATCTTATGAAATCAAATAGAAATCTCGACATAATCGATCAAAATTCTAATATTTAGAGCTTGTTTGGCATGAGCGTTTTTGATGAAAATAGTCAAAATGTCAAAACATCAAATCAGAACACTTTTTTACTTTTTATACATCTTTTCTTAAAACATAAAAAGAATCAATTAAAAGAATCAATTCCGAAATAGCCCCTAATGTCTTTTTTCACCTCTCCATTTATTTATATTAATCGTAACTAATAGATTAAAATTTTACAATACATATGGCACGTTTGTTTGTTTGGTGAGTGCTACATATGAACTTAATATTCAATTCATTAACTTTTTTCTATTATAATTTGAACTCACAAAATGATTACAGAGGTGCGAACCAAAATGATAAGCAAATAAGTCTCAAAAATTGAGGCTCCGTTGGGAAAGTCTCTCAAAATATGGTTCCACCCGTTGATTTGAGTGTGTTGTTTGTTTGGATCTTTCAAATCATAATTCTACACCCATTTCTCAAAACTCAATTTAAAACAGAATTGTAACTTTTCAAAACTCATAACCAAACACATAATTCAAAACTTTTTTCAAAACTTAATTCAAATCAATATTTTAATTTTTTAAATATTTTAAAAATATTTTAATTTTGTTAAGATTTTAAATATTTTAATATTTAAATATGTTATGCATTTTTTAAATTTTTTGAATATTTTTAAATATTTTAATTTCAAAATATTACGATTCTCAGTTTTTAAATTTTAAAATATTTTATTAAAATAAATTCAAACTCTATTTTATAGAAATATTTTTAAGTATTTTAATTTTTTTGTTATGTATTTGGTTACGATTTAGGTGTACAGTTGTGAAAGTCGTATGGAGTTTCGAGTTATGCGTTTGGTTATGCGTTTTAAAAATAATTTCATAATTGACTTTTGTTTTATGTGTTTGGTTACGATTTGAGTGTAGAGTTGTTTTTAAATTTAAAATATTAATATTTGAAATTATTTAAAATTTTTTAATATTTAAATTATTTAAATTTTTACGATTTAAATTTTTTGAATATTTATTTTAATTTTTTACTTTTAAAATTTTTTAGATTATTTAAATTATTTAAATATTTATGATTTTAATTTTTTGAGTATTTATTTTGAAAAAAATTTATTTCCTCTGTAGTATTTTCAATTAAAAAATTGATTAATGTTATTTTCTATTAACAATAACTTTTTTTAATAGAATTCTAAAAAGAGTTTGGCTATTAGTGTTGATCAGAATTTTCAATAGTGTGAAAGTAGTATGTTTTGTTTTGAGTTATAATAATTTGAATTAAGTTTTGAAAACTCTTTCCAAAACTCATAACCAAAAATTTTTTCTTACTTCGCATGTCAGATCAAACTTTCAAAACTCAATTCCACACTCTATTCAAAAACTATAACCGAACAAATTTTCTACACTCAAATCATAATTCCATAACTCACAAACTCAAAATACAACTCATACTTTCAAATCATATTTACAAAACTCTACCAAACGTAACCTAAAATTATGTATTATTCAATACTCAAGATCTAAGAATAATTAAAACAAAAAACAAAAAATAAAAATTTAAAAATTTTGCCAAACGGGCCTTACGAAGTTGAAATCGAGACGTAATATAATTTGTTTTTATCAATTTAAATAGAATGGTTCACGACACTAGAGCTATTATAAAACTACACAATTCAAAGGATTTGTAAATTCATACCAACTCAACTCGAGTCAATGCCCGAACCCACAAACAAATTAAGAATATTATTTAACAGATACCCAAAAAAATAATAAATAAATAAATTTAATTTGATTCAACTCGTTACAAATATATTATTAACATCACAGTTATAAGAAGTATGCCATACAATGGTATTATTAAAATTTCAAAAATATCCCATGGCTTTTACTCAACCACCTTACTATAGAGGCTAATAAATTGTGTGCGTGACATTAGTAAGGCCAATCATCTAGCCACACAAGATCTTATGTCCCTATTTTTCCCTCCACATATTTCAAATTATTCATTTGTCATACGATAAGTTTGACCGTATAAAAAGAAATGATTTGAGACAATGGGTCAAGCCCGTGTGGTGATTTTTGGATCCAATGGGTCAAGCCCATTTTGCCCATAACCTCCCTCTCTACAAAACTTGGGCACCCCTTGGGGTGTGCCCCGTGGTCCAATCCCGTGCCTTATAAACCCACTCAAAACATCCCACCAAATCAATGTGGGACAAGCCATTTTCCAACCTTAAGGAATTTCCACCAAAACTCCATTTCCGTGGAGCTCACTTTGGCTTCAATTTCCCATTCACCCGATAATGGTTTTGAGCAACCAAATATACCACGTGAATCACAACGCGGCATAGAACGCGTTACCGCTTAGACCCGCCAAAATAGACGTACGGGTCCCACCTAAATAATAGACTAAAGTTAGCAAAAAATTCTGTTTTTACCCAGAATTTTTCAACCATTTCCAACAAATTGTTATAAAGTAGGGATTAGTTTTAGGTGTGAAAGTATTTTATGAAAGAAATTGAATGTTTGATTATGATGCTTGCATTTAGACAAGACCATGCGCATTGTGGTTACATGAAATATTATTGGCCATTCAGATTTGCCAGCTCTAAGGTTGTGTTTTTCTAGCCCGATCTGATCGTGGTCGATTCTCATTATTGAATCTATTGATAACCGGACTAGTAAATCTATTTGTCCAAAAAAAAAGGTCAGAAAATTTATTGAGAATTTGATTATGCGGGCTTTCTTTTTTAACAAAAAGGCGCTTCTATGATGAAGGAGGCATTGTGGACTATCTTGTACATTATTTGTAGTGTTCATGGCGAACACATAGCCCAACTACCACCTTGAGGCATGGACAACACATTGCCCAGCCAACACCTAGAAGTATTGTCCGCTTTGGCCTAAAGCATGATAGCTGGAGAGCCGCACGGATTTATTCCTTTGGTTTCCCAAGGACGCCTCCACAATGGAAGTGTCCAATGCTATCTTATAAGTCTATTCTAAATATTATATACAATCGATGTGGGATGGCAACACATATTTGAAACAAGATAATTGAGAATATTATCCGCAATCGATGTGGGATGGCAACCCATATATTTGAAACAAATGATATAATAACAAATATATAGCTTGGACATGAACATTGAATACATCATATTAATATTTTTCAAAACTGGTGTCGTTCAATGGTCAATTTTATTGAATTATTTTAGAAAATTTGAAGTTATTTTCAAATTTTCAAAACTTTAATTTATATTTCTTTATTTATCTTGATGAAACTTTGTCCCACGTAAAAAAAGAAAAGATAAAAATAATGTATTAATAAATGAAGTTTTCAAAGTAATTTTTAAATCAAAGAGGCTTGATGATTTAAACCAAAAAAGCATTTTGACGGTGGAGGTATTGCTCATGAAGAGTGATAAAAAAAATTTATTAAAAAATCTACGTCAATAAATTTTTATTTTAACTTCACAAATGGTTGATATATATATATATATATATATTAAATATACTTAAAGAATTTGATAGGTATAGACTGTTAGTTTTTAAAAGTACAATCATATAATACAATCTTATGAAATCAAATAGAAATCTCGACATAATCGATCAAAATTCTAATATTTAGAGCTTGTTTGGCATGAGCGTTTTTTATGAAAGTAGTCAAAATGTCAAAACATCAAATCAGAACACTTTTTTACTTTTTATACATCTTTTCTTAAAACATAAAAAGAATCAATTAAAAGAATCAATTCCGAAATAGCCCCTAATGTCTTTTTTCACCTCTCCATTTATTTATGTTAATCGTAACTAATAGATTAAAATTTTACAATACATATGGCACGTTTGTTTGTTTGGTGAGTGCTACATATGAACTTAATATTCAATTCATTAACTTTTTTCTATTATAATTTGAACTCACAAAATGATTACAGAGGTGCGAACCAAAATGATAAGCAAATAAGTCTCAAAAATTGAGGCTCCGTTGGGAAAGTCTCTCAAAATATGGTTCCACCCGTTGATTTGAGTGTGTTGTTTGTTTGGATCTTTCAAATCATAATTCTACACCCATTTCTCAAAACTCAATTTAAAACAGAATTGTTACTTTTCAAAACTCATAACCAAACACATAATTCAAAACTTTTTTCAAAACTTAATTCAAATCAATATTTTAACTTTAAAAATATTTTAATTTTGTTAAGATTTTAAATATTTTAATATTTAAATATGTTATGCATTTTTTAAATTTTTTGAATATTTTTAAATATTTTAATTTCAAAATATTACGATTCTCGGTTTTTAAATTTTAAAATATTTTATTAAAATAAATTCAAACTCTATTTTATAGAAATATTTTTAAGTATTTTAATTTTTTTATTATGTATTTGGTTACGATTTAGGTGTAGAGTTGTGAAAGTCGTATGGAGTTTCGAGTTATGCGTTTGGTTATGCGTTTTAAAAATAATTTCATAATTGACTTTTGTTTTATGTGTTTGGTTACGATTTGAGTGTAGAGTTGTTTTTAAATTTAAAATATTAATATTTGAAATTATTTAAAATTCTTGAATATTTAAATTATCTAAATTTTCACGATTTAAATTTTTTGAATATTTATTTTAATTTTTTACTTTTTAAATTTTTTAGATTATTTAAATTATTTAAATATTTATGATTTTAATTTTTTGAGTATTTATTTCGAAAAAATTTATTTCCTCTGTAGTATTTTCAATTAAAAAATTGATTAATGTTATTTTCTATTAACAATAATTTTTTTTAATAGAATTCTAAAAAGAGTTTGGCTATTAGTGTTGATCAGAATTTTCAATAGTGTGAAAGTAGTATGTTTTGTTTTGAGTTATAATAATTTGAATTAAGTTTTGAAAACTCTTTCCAAAACTCATAACCAAAAATTTTTTCTTACTTCGCATGTCAGATCAAACTTTCAAAACTCAATTCCACACTCTATTCAAAAACTATAACCGAACAAATTTTCTACACTCAAATCATAATTCCATAACTCACAAACTCAAAATACAACTCATACTTTCAAATCATATTTACAAAACTCTACCAAACGTAACCTAAAATTATGTATTATTCAATACTCAAGATCTAAGAATAATTAAAACAAAAAACAAAAAATAAAAATTTTAAAATTTTGCCAAACGGGCCTTACGAATTGAAATCGAGACGTAATATAATTTGTTTTTATCAATTTAAATAGAATGGTTCACGACACTAGAGCTATTATAAAACTACACGATTCAAAGGATTTGTAAATTCATACCAACTCAACTCGAGTCAATGCCCGAACCCACAAACAAATTAAGAATATTATTTAACAGATACCCAAAAAAATAATAAATAAATAAATTTAATTTGATTCAACTCGTTACAAATATATTATTAACATCACAGTTATAAGAAGTATGCCATACAATGGTATTATTAAAATTTCAAAAATATCCCATGGCTTTTACTCAACCACCTTACTATAGAGGCTAATAAATTGTGTGCGTGACATTAGTAAGGCCAATCATCTAGCCACACAAGATCTTATGTCCCTATTTTTCCCTCCACATATTTCAAATTATTCATTTGTCATACGATAAGTTTGACCGTATAAAAAGAAATGATTTGAGACAATGGGTCAAGCCCGTGTGGTGATTTTTGGATCCAATGGGTCAAGCCCATTTTGCCCATAACCTCCCTCTCTACAAAACTTGGGCACCCCTTGGGGTGTGCCCCGAGGTCCAATCCCGTGCCTTATAAACCCACTCAAAACATCCCACCAAATCAATGTGGGACAAGCCATTTTCCAACCTTAAGGAATTTCCACCAAAACTCCATTTCCGTGGAGCTCACTTTGGCTTCAATTTCCCATTCACCCGATAATGGTTTTGAGCAACCAAATATACCACGTGAATCACAACGCGGCATAGAACGCGTTACCGCTTAGACCCGCCAAAATAGACGTACGGGTCCCACCTAAATAATAGACTAAAGTTAGCAAAAAATTCTGTTTTTACCCAGAATTTTTCAACCATTTCCAACAAATTGTTATAAAGTAGGGATTAGTTTTAGGTGTGAAAGTATTTTATGAAAGAAATTGAATGTTTGATTATGATGCTTGCATTTAGACAAGACCATGCGCATTGTGGTTACATGAAATATTATTGGCCATTCAGATTTGCCAGCTCTAAGGTTGTGTTTTTCTAGCCCGATCTGATCGTGGTCGATTCTCATTATTGAATCTATTGATAACCGGACTAGTAAATCTATTTGTCCAAAAAAAAAAGGGTCAGAAAATTTATTGAGAATTTTATTATGCGGGCTTTCTTTTTTAATAAAAAGGCGCTTCTATGATGAAGGAGGCATTGTGGACTATCTTGTACATTATTTGTAGTGTTCATGGCGAACACATAGCCCAACTACCACCTTGAGGCATGGACAACACATTGCCCAGCCAACACCTAGAAGTATTGTCCGCTTTGGCCTAAAGCATGATAGCTGGAGAGCCGCACGGATTTATTCCTTTGGTTTCCCAAGGACGCCTCCACAATGGAAGTGTCCAATGCTATCTTATAAGTCTATTCTAAATATTATATACAATCGATGTGGGATGGCAACACATATTTGAAACAAGATAATTGAGAATATTATCCGCAATCGATGTGGGATGGCAACCCATATGTTTGAAACAAATGATATAATAACAAATATATAGCTTGGACATGAACATTGAATACATCATATTAATATTTTTCAAAACTGGTGTCGTTCAATGGTCAATTTTATTGAATTATTTTAGAAAATTTGAAGTTATTTTCAAATTTTCAAAACTTTAATTTATATTTCTTTATTTTTCTTGATGAAACTTTGTCCCACGTAAAAAAAGAAAGGATAAAAATAATGTATTAATAAATGAAGTTTTCAAAGTAATTTTTAAATCAAAGAGGCTTGATGATTTAAACCAAAAAAGCATTTTGACGGTGGAGGTATTGCTCATGAAGAGTGAAAAAAAAAATTTATTAAAAAATCTACGTCAATAAATTTTTATTTTAACTTCACAAATGGTTGATATATATATATATATATATATTAAATATACTTAAACAATTTGATAGGTATAGACTGTTAGTTTTTAAAAGTACAATCATATAATACAATCTTATGAAATCAAATAGAAATCTCGACATAATCGATCAAAATTCTAATATTTAGAGCTTGTTTGGCATGAGCGTTTTTGATGAAAGTAGTCAAAATGTCAAAACATCAAATCAGAACACTTTTTTACTTTTTATACATCTTTTCTTAAAACATAAAAAGAATCAATTAAAAGAATCAATTCCGAAATAGCCCCTAATGTCTTTTTTCACCTCTCCATTTATTTATATTAATCGTCACTAATAGATTAAAATTTTACAATACATATGGCACGTTTGTTTGTTTGGTAAGTGCTACATATGAACTTAATATTCAATTCATTAACTTTTTTCTATTATAATTTGAACTCACAAAATGATTACAGAGGTGCGAACCAAAATGATAAGCAAAAAAGTCTCAAAAATTGAGGCTCCGTTGGGAAAGTCTCTCAAAATATGGTTCCACCCGTTGATTTGAGTGTGTTGTTTGTTTGGATCTTTCAAATCATAATTCTACACCCATTTCTCAAAACTCAATTTAAAACAGAATTGTTACTTTTCAAAACTCATAACCAAACACATAATTCAAAACTTTTTTCAAAACTTAATTCAAATCAATATTTTAATTTTTTAAATATTTTAATTTTGTTAAGATTTTAAATATTTTAATATTTAAATATGTTATGCATTTTTTAAATTTTTTGAATATTTTTAAATATTTTAATTTCAAAATATTACGATTCTCAGTTTTAAAATTTTAAAATATTTTATTAAAATAAATTCAAACTCTATTTTATAGAAATATTTTTAAGTATTTTAATTTTTTTATTATGTATTTGGTTACGATTTAGGTGTAGAGTTGTGAAAGTCGTATGGAGTTTCGAGTTATGCGTTTGGTTATGCGTTTTAAAAATAATTTCATAATTGACTTTTGTTTTATGTGTTTGGTTACGATTTGAGTGTAGAGTTGTTTTTAAATTTAAAATATTAATATTTGAAATTATTTAAAATTCTTGAATATTTAAATTATTTAAATTTTCACGATTTAAATTTTTTGAATATTTATTTAAATTTTATAGATTATTTAAATTATTTAAATATTTATGATTTTAATTTTTTGAGTATTTATTTTGAAAAAAATTTATTTCCTCTGTAGTATTTTCAATTAAAAAATTGATTAATGTTATTTTCTATTAACAATAATTTTTTTTAATAGAATTCTAAAAAGAGTTTGGCTATTAGTGTTGATCAGAATTTTCAATAGTGTGAAAGTAGTATGTTTTGTTTTGAGTTATAATAATTTGAATTAAGTTTTGAAAACTCTTTCCAAAACTCATAACCAAAAATTTTTTCTTACTTCGCATGTCAGATCAAACTTTCAAAACTCAATTCCACACTCTATTCAAAAACTATAACCGAACAAATTTTCTACACTCAAATCATAATTCCATAACTCACAAACTCAAAATACAACTCATACTTTCAAATCATATTTACAAAACTCTACCAAACGTAACCTAAAATTATGTATTATTCAATACTCAAGATCTAAGAATAATTAAAACAAAAAACAAAAAATAAAAATTTAAAAATTTTGCCAAACGGGCCTTACGAAGTTGAAATCGAGACGTAATATAATTTGTTTTTATCAATTTAAATAGAATGGTTCATGACACTAGAGCTATTATAAAACTACATAATTCAAAGGATTTGTAAATTCATACCAACTCAACTCGAGTCAATGCCCGAACCCACAAACAAATTAAGAATATTATTTAACAGATAACCAAAAAAATAATAAATAAATAAATTTAATTTGATTCATAACTTACAAATATATTATTAACATCACAGTTATAAGAAGTATGCCATACAATGGTATTATTAAAATTTTAAAAATATCCCATGGCTTTTACTCAACCACCTTACTATAGAGGCTAATAAATTGTGTGCGTGACATTAGTAAGGCCAATCATCTAGCCACACAAGATCTTATGTCCCTATTTTTCCCTCCACATATTTCAAATTATTTATTTGTCATACGATAAGTTTGACCGTTTAAAAAGAAATGATTTGAGACAATGGGTCAAGCCCGTGTGGTGATTTTTGGATCCAATGGGTCAAGCCCATTTTGCCCATAACCTCCCTCTCTACAAAACTTGGGCACCCCTTGGGGTGTGCCCCGAGGTCCAATCCCGTGCCTTATAAACCCACTCAAAACATCCCACCAAATCAATGTGGGACAAGCCATTTTCCAACCTTAAGGAATTTCCACCAAAACTCCATTTCCGTGGAGCTCACTTTGGCTTCAATTTCCCATTCACCCGATAATGGTTTTGAGCAACCAAATATACCACGTGAATCACAACGCGGCATAGAACGCGTTACCGCTTAGACCCGCCAAAATAGACGTACAGGTCCCACCTAAATAATAGACTAAAGTTAGCAAAAAATTCTGTTTTTACCCAGAATTTTTCAACCATTTCCAACAAATTGTTATAAAGTAGGGATTAGTTTTAGGTGTGAAAGTATTTTATGAAAGAAATTGAATGTTTGATTATGATGCTTGCATTTAGACAAGACCATGTGCATTGTGGTTACATGAAATATTATTGGCCATTCAGATTTGCCAGCTCTAAGGTTGTGTTTTTCTAGCCCGATCTGATCATGGTCGATTCTCATTATTGAATCTATTGATAACCGGACTAGTAAATCTATTTGTCCAAAAAAAAAAGGGTCAAAAAATTTATTGAGAATTTGATTATGCGGGCTTTCTTTTTTAATAAAAAGGCGCTTCTATGATGAAGGAGGCATTGTGGACTATCTTGTACATTATTTGTAGTGTTCATGGCGAACACATAGCCCAACTACCACCTTGAGGCATGGACAACACATTGCCCAGCCAACACCTAGAAGTATTGTCCGCTTTGGCCTAAAGCATGATAGCTGGAGAGCCGCACGGATTTATTCCTTTGGTTTCCCAAGGACGCCTCCACAATGGAAGTGTCCAATGCTATCTTATAAGTCTATTCTAAATATTATATACAATCGATGTGGGATGGCAACCCATATATTTGAAACAAATGATATAATAACAAATATATAGCTTGGACATGAACATTGAATACATCATATTAATATTTTTCAAAACTGGTGTCGTTCAATGGTCAATTTTATTGAATTATTTTAGAAAATTTGAAGTTATTTTCAAATTTTGAAAACTTTAATTTATATTTCTTTATTTATCTTGATGAAACTTTGTCCCACGTAAAAAAAGAAAGGATAAAAATAATGTATTAATAAATGAAGTTTTCAAAGTAATTTTTAAATCAAAGAGGTTTGATGATTTAAACCAAAAAAGCATTTTGACGGTGGAGGTATTGCTGATGAAGAGTGATAAAAAAAAATTATTAAAAAATCTACGTCAATAAATTTTTATTTTAACTTCACAAATGGTTGATATATATATATATATATATTAAATATACTTAAACAATTTGATAGGTATAGACTGTTAGTTTTTAAAAGTACAATCATATAATACAATCTTATGAAATCAAATAGAAATCTCGACATAATCGATCAAAATTCTAATATTTAGAGCTTGTTTGGCATGAGCGTTTTTGATGAAAATAGTCAAAATGTCAAAACATCAAATCAGAACACTTTTTTACTTTTTATACATCTTTTCTTAAAACATAAAAAGAATCAATTAAAAGAATCAATTCCGAAATAGCCCCTAATGTCTTTTTTCACCTCTCCATTTATTTATATTAATCGTAACTAATAGATTAAAATTTTACAATACATATGGCACGTTTGTTTGTTTGGTGAGTGCTACATATGAACTTAATATTCAATTCATTAACTTTTTTCTATTATAATTTGAACTCACAAAATGATTACAGAGGTGCGAACCAAAATGATAAGCAAATAAGTCTCAAAAATTGAGGCTCCGTTGGGAAAGTCTCTCAAAATATGGTTCCACCCGTTGATTTGAGTGTGTTGTTTGTTTGGATCTTTCAAATCATAATTCTACACCCATTTCTCAAAACTCAATTTAAAACAGAATTGTTACTTTTCAAAACTCATAACCAAACACATAATTCAAAACTTTTTTCAAAACTTAATTCAAATCAATATTTTAATTTTAAAAATATTTTAATTTTGTTAAGATTTTAAATATTTTAATATTTAAACATGTTATGCATTTTTAAAATTTTTTAAATATTTTAATTCCAAAATATTACGATTCTCAGTTTTTAAATTTTAAAATATTTTATTAAAATAAATTCAAACTCTATTTTATAGAAATATTTTTAAGTATTTTAATTTTTTTGTTATGTATTTGGTTACGATTTAGGTGTAGAGTTGTGAAAGTCGTATGGAGTTTCGAGTTATGCGTTTGGTTATACGTTTTAAAAATAATTTCATAATTGACTTTTGTTTTATGTGTTTGGTTACGATTTGAGTGTAGAGTTGTTTTTAAATTTAAAATATTAATATTTGAAATTATTTAAAATTTTTGAATATTTAAAATATTTAAATTTTTACGATTTAAATTTTTTGAATATTTATTTTAATTTTTTACTTTTTAAATTTTCTAGATTATTTAAATTATTTAAATATTTATGATTTTAATTTTTTGAGTATTTATTTTGAAAAAAATTTATTTCCTCTGTAGTATTTTCAATTAAAAAATTGATTAATGTTATTTTCTATTAACAATAATTTTTTTTAATAGAATTCTAAAAAACGTTTGGCTATTAGTGTTGATCAGAATTTTCAATAGTGTGAAAGTAGTATGTTTTGTTTTGAGTTATAATAATTTGAATTAAGTTTTGAAAACTCTTTCCAAAACTCATAACCAAAAATTTTTTCTTACTTCGCATGTCAGATCAAACTTTCAAAACTCAATTCCACACTCTATTCAAAAACTATAACCGAACAAATTTTCTACACTCAAATCATAATTCCATAACTCACAAACTCAAAATACAACTCATACTTTCAAATCATATTTACAAAACTCTACCAAACGTAACCTCAAATTATGTATTATTCAATACTCAAGATCTAAGAATAATTAAAACAAAAAACAAAAAATAAAAATTTAAAAATTTTGCCAAACGGGCCTTACGAAGTTGAAATCGAGACGCAATATAATTTGTTTTTATCAATTTAAATAGAATGGTTCACGACACTAGAGCTATTATAAAACTACACAATTCAAAGGATTTGTAAATTCATACCAACTCAACTCGAGTCAATGCCCGAACCCACAAACAAATTAAGAATATTATTTAACAGATACCCAAAAAAATAATAAATAAATAAATTTAATTTGATTCAACTCGTTACAAATATATTATTAACATCACAGTTATAAGAAGTATGCCATACAATGGTATTATTAAAATTTCAAAAATATCTCATGGCTTTTACTCAACCACCTTACTATAGAGGCTAATAAATTGTGTGCGTGACATTAGTAAGGCCAATCATCTAGCCACACAAGATCTTATGTCCCTATTTTTCCCTCCACATATTTCAAATTATTTATTTGTCATACGATAAGTTTGACCGTATAAAAAGAAATGATTTGAGACAATGGGTCAAGCCCGTGTGGTGATTTTTGGATCCAATGGGTCAAGCCCATTTTGCCCATAACCTCCCTCTCTACAAAACTTGGGCACCCCTTGGGGTGTGCCCCGAGGTCCAATCCCGTGCCTTATAAACCCACTCAAAACATCCCACCAAATCAATGTGGGATAAGCCATTTTCCAACCTTAAGGAATTTCCACCAAAACTCCATTTCCGTGGAGCTCACTTTGGCTTCAATTTCCCATTCACCCGATAATGGTTTTGAGCAACCAAATATACCACGTGAATCACAACGCGGCATAGAACGCGTTACCGCTTAGACCCGCCAAAATAGACGTACAGGTCCCACCTAAATAATAGACTAAAGTTAGCAAAAAATTCTGTTTTTACCCAGAATTTTTCAACCATTTCCAACAAATTGTTATAAAGTAGGGATTAGTTTTAGGTGTGAAAGTATTTTATGAAAGAAATTGAATGTTTGATTATGATGCTTGCATTTAGACAAGACCATGCACATTGTGGTTACATGAAATATTATTGGCCATTCAGATTTGCCAGCTCTAAGGTTGTGTTTTTCTAGCCCGATCTGATCATGGTCGATTCTCATTATTGAATCTATTGATAACCGGACTAGTAAATCTATTTGTCCAAAAAAAAAAAGGGTCAGAAAATTTATTGAGAATTTGATTATGCGGGCTTTCTTTTTTAATAAAAAGGCGCTTCTATGATGAAGGAGGCATTATGGACTATCTTGTACATTATTTGTAGTGTTCATGGCGAACACATAGCCCAACTACCACCTTGAGGCATGGACAACACATTGCCCAGCCAACACCTAGAAGTATTGTCCGCTTTGGCCTAAAGCATGATAGCTGGAGAGCCGCACGGATTTATTCCTTTGGTTTCCCAAGGACGCCTCCACAATGGAAGTGTCCAATGCTATCTTATAAGTCTATTCTAAATATTATATACAATCGATGTGGGATGGCAACACATATTTGATACAAGATAATTGAGAATATTATCCGCAATCGATGTGGGATGGCAACCCATATATTTGAAACAAATGATATAATAACAAATATATAGCTTGGACATGAACATTGAATACATCATATTAATATTTTTCAAAACTGGTGTCGTTCAATGGTCAATTTTATTGAATTATTTTAGAAAATTTGAAGTTATTTTCAAATTTTCAAAACTTTAATTTATATTTCTTTATTTATCTTGATGAAACTTTGTCCCACGTAAAAAAAGAAAGGATAAAAATAATGTATTAATAAATGAAGTTTTCAAAGTAATTTTTAAATCAAAGAGGCTTGATGATTTAAACCAAAAAAGCATTTTGACGGTGGAGGTATTGTTGATGAAGAGTGATAAAAAAAATCTATTAAAAAATCTACGTCAATAAATTTTTATTTTAACTTCACAAATGGTTGATATATATATATATATATATATATATATATATATTAAATATACTTAAACAATTTGATAGGTATAGACTGTTAGTTTTTAAAAGTACAATCATATAATACAATCTTATGAAATCAAATAGAAATCTCGACATAATCGATCAAAATTCTAATATTTAGAGCTTGTTTGGCATGAGCGTTTTTGATGAAAATAGTCAAAATGTCAAAACATCAAATCAGAACACTTTTTTACTTTTTATACATCTTTTCTTAAAACATAAAAAGAATCAATTAAAAGAATCAATTCCGAAATAGCCCCTAATGTCTTTTTTCACCTCTCCATTTATTTATATTAATCGTAACTAATAGATTAAAATTTTACAATACATATGGCACGTTTGTTTGTTTGGTGAGTGCTACATATGAACTTAATATTCAATTCATTAACTTTTTTCTATTATAATTTGAACTCACAAAATGATTACAGAGGTGCGAACCAAAATGATAAGCAAATAAGTCTCAAAAATTGAGGCTCCGTTGGCAAAGTCTCTCAAAATATGGTTCCACCCGTTGATTTGAGTGTGTTGTTTGTTTGGATCTTTCAAATCATAATTCTACACCCATTTCTCAAAACTCAATTTAAAACAGAATTGTTACTTTTCAAAACTCATAACCAAACACATAATTCAAAACTTTTTTCAAAACTTAATTCAAATCAATATTTTAATTTTAAAAATATTTTAAAAATATTTTAATTTTGTTAAGATTTTAAATATTTTAATATTTAAACATGTTATGCATTTTTTAAATTTTTTGAATATTTTTAAATATTTTAATCTCAAAATATTACGATTCTCAGTTTTTAAATTTTAAAATATTTTATTAAAATAAATTCAAACTCTATTTTATAGAAATATTTTTAAGTATTTTAATTTTTTTGTTATGTATTTGGTTACGATTTAGGTGTAGAGTTGTGAAAGTCGTATGGAGTTTCGAGTTATGCGTTTGGTTATGCGTTTTAAAAATAATTTCATAATTGACTTTTGTTTTATGTGTTTGGTTACGATTTGAGTGTAGAGTTGTTTTTAAATTTAAAATATTAATATTTGAAATTATTTAAAATTTTTGAATATTTAAATTATTTAAATTTTTACGATTTAAATTTTTTGAATATTTATTTTCATTTTTTAGATTATTTAAATTATTTAAATATTTATGATTTTAATTTTTTGAGTATTTATTTTGAAAAAAATTTATTTCCTCTGTAGTATTTTCAATTAAAAAATTGATTAATGTTATTTTCTATTAACAATAATTTTTTTTAATAGAATTCTAAAAAGAGTTTGGCTATTAGTGTTGATCAGAATTTTCAATAGTGTGAAAGTAGTATGTTTTGTTTTGAGTTATAATAATTTGAATTAAGTTTTGAAAACTCTTTCCAAAACTCATAACCAAAAAATTTTTCTTACTTCGCATGTCAGATCAAACTTTCAAAACTCAATTCCACACTCTATTCAAAAACTATAACCGAACAAATTTTCTACACTCAAATCATAATTCCATAACTCACAAACTCAAAATACAACTCATACTTTCAAATCATATTTACAAAACTCTACCAAACGTAACCTAAAATTATGTATTATTCAATACTCAAGATCTAGGAATAATTAAAACAAAAAACAAAAAATAAAAATTTAAAAATTTTGCCAAACGGGCCTTACGAAGTTGAAATGGAGACGTAATATAATTTTTTTTTCTCAATTTAAATAGAATGGTTCACGGCACTAGAGCTATTATAAAACTACACAATTCAAAGGATTTGTAAATTCATACCAACTCAACTCGAGTCAATGCCCGAACCCACAAACAAATTAAGAATATTATTTATCAGATACCCAAAAAAATAATAAATAAATAAATAAATAAATAAATTTGATTCAACTCGTTACAAATATATTATTAACATCACAGTTATAAGAAGTATGCCATACAACGGTATTATTAAAATTTCAAAAATATCCCATGGCTTTTACTCAACCACCTTACTATAGAGGCTAATAAATTGTGTGCGTGACATTAGTAAGGCCAATCATCTAGCCACACAAGATCTTATGTCGCTATTTTTCCCTCCACATATTTCAAATTATTTATTTGTCATACGATAAGTTTGACCGTATAAAAAGAAATGATTTGAGACAATGGGTCAAGCCCGTGTGGTGATTTTTGGATCCAATGGGTCAAGCCCATTTTGCCCATAACCTCCCTCTCTACAAAACTTGGGCACCCCTTGGGGTGTGCCCCGAGGTCCAATCCCGTGCCTTATAAACCCACTCAAAACATCCCACCAAATCAATGTGGGACAAGCCATTTTCCAACCTTAAGGAATTTCCACCAAAACTCCATTTCCGTGGAGCTCACTTTGGCTTCAATTTCCCATTCACCCGATAATGGTTTTGAGCAACCAAATATACCACGTGAATCACAACGCGGCATAGAACGCGTTACCGCTTAGACCCGCCAAAATAGACGTACGGGTCCCACCTAAATAATAGACTAAAGTTAGCAAAAAATTTTGTTTTTACCCAGAATTTTTCTACCATTTCCAACAAATTGTTATAAAGTAGGGATTAGTTTTAGGTGTGAAAGTATTTTATGAATGAAATTGAATGTTTGATTATGATGCTTGCATTTAGACAAGACCATGTGCATTGTGGTTACATGAAATATTATTGGCCATTCAGATTTGCCAACTCTAAGGTTGTGTTTTACTAGCCCGATCTGATCATGGTCGATTCTCATTATTGAATCTATTGATAACCGGACTAGTAAATCTATTTGTCCAAAAAAAAAGGGTCAGAAAATTTATTGAGAATTTGATTATGCGGGCTTTCTTTTTTAATAAAAAGGCGCTTCTATGATGAAGGAGGCATTGTGGACTATCTTGTACATTATTTGTAGTGTTCATGGCGAACACATAGCCCAACTACCACCTTGAGGCATGGACAACACATTGCCCAGCCAACACCTAGAAGTATTGTCTGCTTTGGCCTAAAGCATGATAGCTGGAGAGCCGCACGGATTTATTCCTTTGGTTTCCCAAGGACGCCTCCACAATGGAAGTGTCCAATGCTATCTTATAAGTCTATTCTAAATATTATATACAATCGATGTGGGATGGCAACACATATTTGAAACAAGATAATTGAGAATATTATCCGCAATCGATGTGGGATGGCAACCCATATATTTGAAACAAATGATATAATAACAAATATATAGCTTGGACATGAACATTAAATACATCGTATTAATATTTTTCAAAACTGGTGTCGTTCAATGGTCAATTTTATTGAATTATTTTAGAAAATTTGAAGTTATTTTCAAATTTTCAAAACTTTAATTTATATTTCTTTATTTATCTTGATGAAACTTTGTCCCACGTAAAAAAAGAAAGGATAAAAATAATGTATTAATAAATGAAGTTTTCAAAGTAATTTTTAAATCAAAGAGGCTTGATGATTTAAACCAAAAAAGTATTTTGACGGTGGAGGTATTGCTGATGAAGAGTGATAAAAAAAATTTATTAAAAAATCTACGTCAATAAATTTTTATTTTAACTTTACAAATGGTTGATATATATATATATATATATATTAAATATACTTAAACAATTTGATAGGTATAGACTGTTAGTTTTTAAAAGTACAATCATATAATACAATCTTATGAAATCAAATAGAAATCTCGACATAATCGATCAAAATTCTAATATTTAGAGCTTGTTTGGCATGAGCGTTTTTTATGAAAGTAGTCAAAATGTCAAAACATCTAATCAGAACACTTTTTTACTTTTTATACATCTTTTCTTAAAACATAAAAAGAATCAATTAAAAGAATCAATTCCGAAATAGCCCCTAATGTCTTTTTTCACCTCTCCATTTATTTATATTAATCGTAACTAATAGATTAAAATTTTACAATACATATGGCACGTTTGTTTGTTTGGTGAGTGCTACATATGAACTTAATATTCAATTCATTAACTTTTTTCTATTATAATTTGAACTCACAAAATGATTACAGAGGTGCGAACCAAAATTATAAGCAAATAAGTCTCAAAAACTGAGGCTCCGTTGGGAAAGTCTCTCAAAATATGGTTCCACCCGTTGATTTGAGTGTGTTGTTTGTTTGGATCTTTCAAATCATAATTCTACACCCATTTCTCAAAACTCAATTTAAAACAGAATTGTTACTTTTCAAAACTCATAACCAAACACATAATTCAAAACTTTTTTCAAAACTTAATTCAAATCAATATTTTAATTTTAAAAATATTTTAAAAATATTTTAATTTTGTTAAGATTTTAAATATTTTAATATTTAAATATGTTATGCATTTTTTAAATTTTTTGAATATTTTTAAATATTTTAATTTCAAAATATTACGATTCTCAGTTTTTAAATTTTAAAATATTTTATTAAAATAAATTCAAACTCTATTTTATAGAAATATTTTTAAGTATTTTAATTTTTTTGTTATGTATTTGGTTACGATTTAGGTGTAGAGTTGTGAAAGTCGTATGGAGTTTCGAGTTATGCGTTTGGTTATGCGTTTTAAAAATAATTTCATAATTGACTTTTGTTTTATGTGTTTGGTTACGATTTGAGTGTAGAGTTGTTTTTAAATTTAAAATATTAATATTTTAAATTATTTAAAATTTTTTAATATTTAAATTATTTAAATTTTTTGAATATTTATTTTAATTTTTTACTTTTTAAATTTTTTAGATTATTTAAATTATTTAAATATTTATGATTTTAATTTTTTGAGTATTTATTTTGAAAAAAAATTATTTCCTCTGTAGTATTTTCTATTAAAAAATTGATTAATGTTATTTTCTATTAACAATAATTTTTTTTAATAGAATTCTAAAAAGAGTTTGGCTATTAGTGTTGATCAGAATTTTCAATAGTGTGAAAGTAGTATGTTTTGTTTTGAGTTATAATAATTTGAATTAAGTTTTGAAAACTCTTTCCAAAACTCATAACCAAAAATTTTTTCTTACTTCGCATGTCAGATCAAACTTTCAAAACTCAATTCCACACTCTATTCAAAAACTATAACCGAACAAATTTTCTACACTCAAATCATAATTCCATAACTCACAAACTCAAAATACAACTCATACTTTCAAATCATATTTACAAAACTCTACCAAACGTAACCTAAAATTATGTAGTATTCAATACTCAAGATCTAAGAATAATTAAAACAAAAAATAAAAAATAAAAATTTAAAAATTTTGCCAAACGGGCCTTACGAAGTTGAAATCGAGACGTAATATAATTTGTTTTTATCAATTTAAATAGAATGGTTCACGACACTAGAACTATTATAAAACTACACAATTCAAAGGATTTGTAAATTCATACCAACTCAACTCGAGTCAATGCCCGAACCCACAAACAAATTAAGAATATTATTTAACAGATACCCAAAAAAATAATTAATAAATAAATAAATAAATAAATTTAATTTGATTCAACTCGTTACAAATATATTATTAACATCACAGTTATAAGAAGTATGCCATACAATGGTATTATTAAAATTTCAAAAATATCCCATGGCTTTTACTCAACCGCCTTACTATAGAGGCTAATAAATTGTGTGCGTGACATTAGTAAGGCCAATCGTCTAGCCACACAAGATCTTATGTCCCTATTTTTCCCTCCACATATTTCAAATTATTTATTTGTCATACGATAAGTTTGACCGTATAAAAAGAAATGATTTGAGACAATGGGTCAAGCCCGTGTGGTGATTTTTGGATCCAATGGGTCAAGCCCATTTTGCCCATAACCTCCCTCTCTACAAAACTTGGGCACCCCTTGGGGTGTGCCCCGAGGTCCAATCCCGTGCCTTATAAACCCACTCAAAACATCCCACCAAATCAATGTGGGACAAGCCATTTTCCAACCTTAAGGAATTTCCCCCAAAACTCCATTTCCGTGGAGCTCACTTTGGCTTCAATTTCCCATTCACCCGATAATGGTTTTGAGCAACCAAATATACCACGTGAATCACAACGCGGCATAGAACGCGTTACCGCTTAGACCCGCCAAAATAGACGTACGGGTCCCACCTAAATAATAGACTAAAGTTAGCAAGAAATTCTGTTTTTACCCAGAATTTTTCAACCATTTCCAACAAATTGTTATAAAGTAGGGATTAGTTTTAGGTGTGAAAGTATTTTATGAAAGAAATTGAATGTTTGATTATGATGCTTGCATTTAGACAAGACCATGTGCATTGTGGTTACATGAAATATTATTGGCCATTCAGATTTGCCAGCTCTAAGGTTGTGTTTTTCTAGCCCGATCTGATCATGGTCGATTCTCATTATTGAATCTATTGATAACCGGACTAGTAAATCTATTTGTCCAAAAAAAAAAGGGTCAAAAAATTTATTGAGAATTTGATTATGCGGGCTTTCTTTTTTAATAAAAAGGCGCTTCTATGATAAAGGAGGCATTGTGGACTATCTTGTACATTATTTGTAGTGTTCATGGCGAACACATAGCCCAACTACCACCTTGAGGCATGGACAACACATTGCCCAGCCAACACCTAGAAGTATTGTCCGCTTTGGCCTAAAGCATGATAGCTGGAGAGCCGCACGGATTTATTCCTTTGGTTTCCCAAGGACGCCTCCACAATGGAAGTGTCCAATGCTATCTTATAAGTCTATTCTAAATATTATATACAATCGATGTGGGATGGCAACACATATTTGAAACAAGATAATTGAGAATATTATCCGCAATCGATGTGGGATGGCAACCCATATATTTGAAACAAATGATATAATAACAAATATATAGCTTGGACATGAACATTGAATACATCATATTAATATTTTTCAAAACTGGTGTCGTTCAATGGTCAATTTTATTGAATTATTTTAGAAAATTTGAAGTTATTTTCAAATTTTCAAAACTTTAATTTATATTTCTTTATTTATCTTGATGAAACTTTGTCCCACGTAAAAAAAGAAAGGATAAAAATAATGTATTAATAAATGAAGTTTTCAAAGTAATTTTTGAATCAAAGAGGCTTGATGATTTAAACCAAAAAAGCATTTTGACGGTGGAGGTATTGCTGATGAAGAGTGATAAAAAAAATTTATTAAAAAATCTACGTCAATAAATTTTTATTTTAACTTCACAAATGGTTGATATATATATATATATATATATTAAATATACTTAAACAATTTGATAGGTATAGACTGTTAGTTTTTAAAAGTACAATCATATAATACAATCTTATGAAATCAAATAGAAATCTCGACATAATCGATCAAAATTCTAATATTTAGAGCTTGATTGGGATGAGCGTTTTTGTACAAAATAGTTAGAGGTATTACTATGAACAAAAGTGACGACAGACATTAAAAAAAATTATTTGTAATTTTGTTACTAGTTTTTAACAAGTTAAAAGTTGGTACTAAAAAAAAATTAAAAACACTTTTTCTCCTACTTTTAAATTATTTTTATTTCATAAATTATAAAAAAAGTAATATAAAATACTTAGACATAAATTTAAAAAATAAATAAATAAATAAGTAATTCCGTAAACTACACTATATGTAGTTTGGTACTGGTGGTTGAATGTGCCTCGTCTCGAAAAGTGGGCTTGTGAAAAACTTTTTTAAATAAATAAATAAAGAACTGGGTAGACTGCTTTAGCTCTCAAATCAAAAATATCTAACCACGTACCTGTTTGTTGGAGGAGTTACAAGATATTTGCATAACAACAATGATTGGAAGCTTAAGCCTCCGTTTGGGAAGTGGGTTGATTGTTTGACTTTTTAATTTTTTGTCTATTTTAATTTGAGGTTAAAAAATTTAGTTTGGGAAGGATTTTTTGATTTTTTAGCTTTTTTAACTTTTTTTGTGAGAGAGGAGTGCAATGATTATGGGTTGGATTTGATATTTTGTTTTTTGTGACTAAAATAACCTATTTTATTTTTTGCAACTATTTTAGCCCCTAACTCACCAAAACTAACTTCCCAAACTATGCCTAAGTCAGGTTTGGGATTAAATTTTTTTAATAGGTTTTTAATTTTTTGATTAAAATATAATATAAAAAATTAGTATATTTAAAATAATTTTTTTAATTTTTTACTAAAAGATATGCAAAAAACATAGAGATTTTTTTTTTTTTTGATTTTTTGATATAGATTATAAGACTTTTAATTTTTTAGTGACTTTTTGACTTTTAAGATTAGTCAATGAGAGTGAATCTCACTATAATATGATAGTTTGACCTTATTTTATTATTATTTATTCCCTACCACATTATTAAAATTCTAAAATTGGAAAATGTATGATTAATCTTGCATAATCACTCCACTCTTATTTTGTTTATGCCCAAATTATCCCTTGATTGTCAACAATTAACATCTTTGCTTAGGTCTCGAAAAGTGCGTTTTGTTCTCCTCGACTAATGCTAATATGGTGCCGTTTTGGAACTTTCATAAAAAGTCACTTTTTTTTATCATTTTCTAAAAACTTAAATGGCCAAAAACGTAATAAAATTAGGGATTGTTTGGGATGTCCTAAATAAGTGTGCTTTTTGACTTTTTATGAAATATGGATTGTGTATGAGTTGGGTTTGAAATGATGTGATAGAGAGGTGATGTGACTTAAATAAGATGATGTGACTTAAATAGAATAGTGACTTTTTGATTTTTTGAATTTTTTTGAGGATGCCAAACTTGACCTTAGTTTGGGAAGGGCAAAAAATGCAAGTGTAAAATTGCAAATTAGGGCTTATGATAAAAAAATATAAAAATAAATTTCTTATGTTGAGTAAAAATATTTTGGTCATTTTAATTTGATTTAACACCATAAATAAATATTAAACTAAAAAACAAAAAGCCAGCCTTTTACCAACTTTTCAAATCTAATATAAGTGTTTCTGAAGCACTAATTTAATAATATATATTATAATTTTAATAATTTTTTAATTATTAATTAAATTAATGAAACATTCTTCTCTAATTTTAAATAATATGAGAGATCTAATATATATTTTTTTTATTAATTAAGATCTCTCAATAATATTATTACAAAAATTTCAACTCATCACAAAAAAAATTCTCTATAAAATTTTTCTTTGAATAATTGAAATTTTTTTGTGAAAAAAAATATATTATTTGTGAAGAACTGATAATTTTTCTATGAAAATGTTAAGGAACTCTAATTGTTACGAAAATATTACATATCTTTTATCTTATAAAATTCTAATATAAAAAATCTTATATTATAATTTTATTTATTAATTGATTACTTCTTAATAAGTACATATGAGCACTTGTTACCATGACCTTATTCTAGTAAGAGTTCGTTTGGAATGGGAGTTAACTTTTTGACTATTTTAACTTAGAAATAAAAAGTTTCGTTTGAGATAGAACTTGTTTGGAAAGTTAGGTTTGGAGCTTTTTGGGCTAAAATAGCCACACACAACCAAAAAAAAAAAGAAGGTTTTTTATCCCAATAAGACAAAACATCACATCTAATTCATAATCATTACATTCTTTCTCTTACAAAAGTCAAAAAAGTCAAAAAAATTTATCTCAAACGAGACTTTTTAGCCTCAGGCTGAAATAGTCAAAAAGTCAACCCACTTCCCAAACAAATCCTAGACTTTTTTGACTTTTATGAAATAAAAATTGAACAATTATGAATTAGATATGATATTTTATTCTATTTAGCTAAAATAATTAATTTTGTCCTATATAACTACTTTAGGCCAAACTTACTTTCCAAACAAAGCCTAAGAGAAGTACCGATACATATCTTATCTTCCTCTAGAAACTCTTATAGGGCCTCTTTGTTTTGGAGTGTAGATGGTGGGATGGGATTAGGATGGATGTGGGACTCATTTTTGGTTTGCGGTGTCTTAGAAAAGTGTATTTTTTTGTCTTTTTACGAAAAGATATACAGAAAAGTAGAGAGATGATGTGATGAAAAAAAGATAAAAAGATAAAAAGATGGATTCTATAGGTTATGCTAAACCTAGCCTTAGTGTTGTGTTTGTTTGTAAATTTAGGGAAGGGATTGAGATGGAGGAGAGGATTAGGATGGAGGTTGGAAAGGGGATTGGAATGGAGGAGGTGGAGGTGGTATTAGAAAAATAGTGAAGGGACTAGAATTTTTTTTTTTTTTTTTTACATATAAGGCATTTTTTTTTAACATTATTGTTTAATTTTTTTATATATTTTTATTTATTTTATTATTTTATATATAAATAATTGAACAATTATTATACTAACAACTATTATCAAAATAAATATAATTTTACTTAATTTTTTCAATATTAATTCTATAGTGAATCCCTCCATAACTGGGCATAGAGCACTCAAGGAAATGAACACGCACTCGCTCACTCCTTCCTTCTTGGACGGTGACTTATTAATTAGTATTACTTGAAAACTTATTCGGTAGGTTTAGTTTCAAGTTTTTGTATTTAATTTTTTAAAATATTTTGTTTTTTGTTTTTTTAGTAAATATTTTTAAAATTTTAAATAAATTTTTTTAGATGCATCTTAAATAATAAAATATCTGTGAAAAATATTTTACAAAATTAATAAATATACAAAAATATAAAAAATGTATTAAATTTTAATTTTAATTTTTTGTATATTTAGTATTTAGTGAATTTTTTAAAGGTTTTTTTTCATAAATATTATATTTTTTAAAGTGTGTTTAGGTGTGTCTAAATTTTTTTTTAAAAAAATTACTTAAAATATTAAAAAAATTCAGTAAAAAAAAAAAGGAAAATGAAAAAGTAAAATTTTTTGAAAAATAAATTCTGAAAACTAAAATCAAAAGTATGATTACTACTAGTCCATGTTTATTTCGACGGATTAAATAAGGAGGTTGAAATAACTAAAATAATGTGTATCCGATTTTTATTTTGTCATGAGATTAATGTCTCAAAATAACCATTTTAGCAAATCTCACGTTTGATTAGAAAGTTACGAAAAATTCTGCTTGGTAAAGTTTTTGAAGTTTAATCCTGCCCCTTAGTTTGAGTGTGTAGTTTGGTTATAATTTTAGAAAATTAATTCTACACTCATTTTTCAATATTATATGTTACATCACTCAATTTAAACTATTTTTAAAACTCATAACAAAACAAATTTTCCACACTCAAATCATAATTCCAAAACTCACAAACTCAAAATACAACTCTATTCTTAAATCATAATTCTAAATCTCTACTAAACGCAATAATTTCTCAAAAGATTATTTTATCTTTTTGAACTGTTTACAATCACAATGCTATAATTTGCTAATACAATATATATATATATATATATATATATTATATCACGAGATTAATATATATATGTTTTAAAAAAATCAAAATGTTTATAAAAAATACGCTATATATTCTTTTCCTTTTAAATATTTACCCGATTTTTTTTTATATATCACAAAATTAATATATACATGTTTAAAAAAAAATTAATATGTTTAATAAAAATGTTTCAAAAAATTAAAGAAATAAATGTTATATAATTGAGGGTCAATTTCATCATTTAATTAGCTAATCAGCTAATCGGGAGATTGGCAAATATGCCAATTTCTATCCTACAACCCCCAATGTGATAGAGTTATCCCAAGAAACTATTAATCCAAGTTTTTTTTAAAATTTTTTTTTTTATCTAAATGTTGAAATAATTATTCCATTGGACATAAAGTCCAATCTAATGGTTCTATCTCACCAAACAAACAACCTCCTATTGTAATAAACAACAAAAACTCCGTTGTACCTTAGAACTAGAACAAAAAACACAAAAAAAAAGGGAAAAGTGGCTTAGAAACAAAATACATTATACATAAAACACATTCAAAACTATGTAACAATAACATTCTTGTAACTATAAGTTATAATAATAAGAATAATGTTTGAGGAGTTATGCTAGAGATACTAAAAATTTTATCAAAATTTTTATCAAACGTCTCATATGGGTATGAGACCTACACAATGTGAGTCTCATGTAGGTCTCACACCCATGTGAGATATTCGGTAGAACTTTTGATAAAATTTTTGAGGTTTCTATCATTTTTTATGTTGGAGAGCTCTAGTTTGAAAGTTTTAATGCAGCTCTAAGAATATCTCCAGCGATAAACCAAAATTTTCACCAAATTTGAAACAAAGAAGCCAATTTTCTCAATCTGATATGGCTTGCTTCAACCGTGCATTCAAAAGGGAAGGGTCGACTGGTGGGTCGACCGGTAAGGCTAATTTTTTTTTTTCTTTTAACCTGTTTGAACATTTTTGACCAGTTTAAACCTACCTATTTAAAAGGGAACCGGTCGATCGGTGGGTCAACCGATCGGACATCCGGTTGGTTGACCAGTTGGCCCACCCCAACGGTCAAACACAGTGAAATACTGAAATCTGATACGTGTTCTCAATTTGATGAAATTTTTGTTCCATTCTCATTTTGATATCAATTTAGTGAAACCATTGGAGTGAAAAAAAGTAACTGTTTCATCAAATTTCAAATCTGATACAAGGTTTGATAAACCATTAGAAATGACCTAATGTAATTTTAATGATGTGAAAAGTACTCATATAAAGGTGGAACTCAGACTCCTCTTCCTATCTCCCTACTCTCTCTCTCACATTACTAAAATTTTATTTAAAATTCTAGTATTAAAGTTATGTATGTTACTGTTCTTGGCACCCAACCCAAGTGACGGAGCTCAAAACCATTACAAATTGTGTACTTTTTTACGCACTATTTAAAAGATCAACTACATGTGCATGTGCTTTTACTGTCTTTCTTTTATGTTTTTTTGTTTTTCTATTCAATTTACCTTTTTGTCTACAATGGATGTGTCCTTTCATGTGCTACATTTATATGAAATAAAAGCTTACCTATTTCATGCAATTAAATGATTTTTTTGGGGATTAATGAGCCTAATAATAATTATAATTGCAATAAAGGTAACAGAAATGTTAGTTATCACTTAAAGGTATTTCATCATTTTATTTGACTTCACATGTATTTTAATGCAATAAAAATTATATGTATATGTAAGATCAATAATATATATATATATATATATACATATATATTTGATTTATCATGTCAAATAAAAAATAAAAAGATAAAAAAATCTAATAAAATATTTTAGTGATATATAACTATAAAAAAATTGAAGTTTTGATGAAGGCGTGCTATCATCAAGACTTTCAGTTATTTTTATTGCCTTAATAGTAGTTTGCTATATTTTATTGTAATGACATTTTTTTGTTCCCTTGTGAACTCAATATTAAAAATAAAATAAAATTGAGGTAATGTAGAAATGTACCAAATTAGGTACTAATTAATCAACTTTCATTAATAAAATAACTTTTTCAAAATTTAAAGTGAAGAAAATGACAAAATTACAATTTTTATATTTATAAGGACAAAAATGACAATTACACAACAAAAAATTATTTTACAACTTATTTATCAAATACTACTCCGCTGCTTAAATCTATAATCACACAGCTATACCAAACAGGTTACAAGCTTATACTCACAGTTGTAGGTTATAATCTATAACCACTTTCCCACAACTCTACCAAACGGAGCCATTGAAGCAAAAAAAATAGAGCATTGTAAATCCCCAAAAACTCTCTCATGGCTTACATTACTTCCGCAATTAGTTAGTTAGAAAATATATCTACTAAATATTTTTGGTATCAAAGCCCAAGTTAGTAACGAACTTGAAGAAACGCTTGATCAAGTTCTATGTAAGTATACGTTTGATGAAAGATTTGTGAAGGGAAAAATACTGAGATTTATAAATACTCTTCATCAAGAGTGTTTATGTATGGGATTTGTGGTTGATTGTCTTTAGTTCAACTCTCATGTGCTTGGTTTGCCTCCTGTACCCGCAAACTCCACACCAGCCAACGTTTTCTTGCACTCATTAATGCAATAATTCTGGTCATCAAACTTGGCAAAACCAACAATTCATGCCGCACAGCCATTAATGTCATTTATGAAGATATGAATACAACATGCTTGGAAAACTTGGGCTAAGCTTGATGAGGGGACAAGCGATAAATAAGGGAAACATTTGTCACTCCAAGAAAAAGACCATTACAAACACACAATGAGAAGATGCTTCCAACATTTTCACTCCAAGAACTATCTCCGACAAACTTACCTCAGATTGCCACCAATGTTACAAACATTTGTCATGAAAATGTCTACACTAGAGTTTGTTAGAATTCAAAGATACGAATAATCCTTGACAAGTCAACTTTGCTCTAATGGAGAAATGAAGTGCCAGGTGTAAAATCTTTGGAGAACCATTGTGGGAACTTAGAAAGCAACAAAAAAGCATCTCTTTCCTCATTCCTGAACCTTACTAAAACATATGTTAAACAAAGCTATTTCAAAAATTTACACGCATAATATACAAATGTACTTGATCAAGCAACTTTATGTTTCTTCTGGAAGGACAACCTGAGTTTCTCTACATCATGTAAGAGTGAGGAATTTCCTTCGCAAGTTTCTATTAATAACTCGAATCTTTTCTCAACTTCGCCCATACTTACGGATGAACCTTCCCTTTGTCCAGGCTTCTGGTATTGAATAAAATCCAACATCATGCCCTGTTATTACATTCCACCAGAAGTGGGCAAGTATAAATACCAACAAAATGGGGCTTTCTACAAACAAAGGAGAAAATGAGAAGATGGTTATGTCCATGATGCCACACATTAACTATCTTGCATATGACTGGTTCCTCAATCATCAGAAGTTGTGTTTCCCCCTTTGATCTGATCATACAATAATATATATATATATATATACTAGTAGCTGACACACTCAATGCATGTCAATTAAAACAAGTAAAATAAAACACAATTTTTACAATATATGGTATGTCATGCGAGTGGTAAGAGCCTTGTTTATTAAACCTAAGGTCTAAGGTTCAAGTCCTACTAGTGTCAACTATCTAAATTTTTTTATTTCAAATAAGAAAATGAGGACACGTGGCATAAGGAGAAGCCAACAAAGTTTCGATACCAAGTGAATTGTTCACTTTTAATAATAGTATAGATATGTGTGTGTGTGAGAGAGAGAATATAATCTCACACTTATCAGTGGTGAAGAGTAGCTTTGACAACTCCATGGTTAAAGCCACAAATTACACTGGCAAGACCCATGAACAGGAGCCTACAAGTGAGTGTGACTTCAAATCAAATAGATGCATATGATTTCACAATTTTACAATTGTACACAAACACAGTTACTTAGCAGCATGTCACACTTACCAAATGCACACAAATACAAGCAACATGTTTTCAAAGTCAGCAGGTTATCATGCATGAAGAAAAAATCTCTCATGTGATCAGATGCATATATAGTTTAATAGTTGTTAAAAAAAAATTCATACCTCATGTTGCTGTTTACGAGAGTAATCTCGCAGGAGAGACTTGGCAAGCTTATTTCGGAGTGTTAACTTATCATCATTGCAATAGCCAAACATAAAACATGTAAGATGGTGAAGAACCAGAGTAAAAGCCACTGTTCCTCGAGTTGCAGCTCTGTCAAGGGCACCAGATACCCATGACTTCACATAAGCCTCCAAAATCTTTTCATTATCCTGTACAAAGACTGAAAATTAAACTCCGTACTTTGATACTGTGAAGTTTGTTGTCCTTGGGACATCTAACTAATAAAGTACCACATATTAGCACATGCAGAGTCGGTGCCTTTTTTTAAAACAAAAAATGTACTAGCAAGAATTAGTTTCCAGTGTTACCTCAACAGGTTCAAGGTACCCTTCAGCTTTGGCAAAACAGTTTTCCAAAGGAGGCAAAAGTTCAAGAACACGAGCATTAGATAGTGCACTCCAGGCTGCAAGGCGTACAGAAGATTCAACACAACGGTGTAGATAAATTGCAACTTGTCGACCATAAATCTCATCACCATAAGATATAGCAGCAAACTGCTCCACAAGAGTTTCCATAAACATAGAATAGCTCTCGTGTATCTCCGATTGAAACCTCAGGAATTCCACACTGTAATTTTCTCCAGTTTCTGCCAAGAATTCTTTGCTTTTACTTGACCATGATTCATCAAGAAGCTTCCCATAGAGCTCTTGCAAAGTTTCATACACATCCCTACTCTTCTCCTCTTCAAGCACGCCCATACCAACAAGTAAGATTACAGACAAACAATGCAATTTCCAAGTTATTGGTACACTCCAAATTGGTGACTGGATCTCAGTGGAAACAAATGAAGACATTGCTTCAATACCTAAAAGAAAGAAAAGTCCACCTTTAGCAACTTCAATAATATCAATGAGGTCCTCCACTGGATTTATTATGTTAGAAGTGCTAGGAAGATTAGCTTGTTTGCTGCCATTGATAGTTGAGACTGGACTGAGAAACCAATGCATGGGAAGAGGCAGTCTCTGATGAGCCCATTCTACTGACAAAGAAGTGCAGAGATCTTGACTGGTCATACTTGATGTATCCAAGTCCTCATGAATAGTATCCAGATTACCACCCTTCTTAGACATTTTCTCCCCAACACCACGACTTCCATCCACTGCTTTCTGCTTCTTCTTCTTTACTGTCAACCACCTGTTTCTGAAATGAGAAGCCAAAATCTTACTGAAAAGCTGGTAGTCCTCTTCTTTGTACTTCCACACAAATGGTTTTAATCCCTTATTAAGGCTAATAAAATGGTGAATACAGAAATCAAAATACTTTAGAACAGGGACTTGGAGCAAGGTATCCAATGCCTTATCCATTATAAATCCAAAGCTTGGTCCCACAATTAAACATACACCAAATGCAGAATTTATCCTTTGAGTAGTAAAGGTCATCTCTTCACCTGTATGCAGATCTGTAGCAGATACATTTTGGAAGATTTCAAGCAAGGGAATAAGCAATCCTACATCTGTTTGTGCCAACAAAACATTTTTAGACCAAAACCCTCCACCAACAGAACCCCAACCCAGTCCAACCCCTGGAGCTGGGCCGCCTCTGCCAAATATCTCAATTGACTGCATCAATTGCCACTCAGAAGAAATTAACTTCATGAAAATAGTTATTACACTTCTGAATTCAAGAATTGACGACTTAACTATCCCACCAGAAAGAATCAAACCTTCTCTTGACATAATGAGGTCTTGAGATGATGGAGTTAGAATCTCAGACTTAGCCAGTTGGATCAACTTATCAACAGAAACAACAACCTTAACTAAACCATGAAGGCAACAAACAGAAGCCACTGAAGTTTCATGTTCACCTTGATGTCTCAAATGACACAAATACTCAACGAAAGAGCTACCTTGCACGGGATCAAATCCATATTCTGTACCATTTGTCATTGAAAAGCTCAGAAAACCATTCTTAATAATTTCAAGTCCAATCTTAGGGACAAACTCTGGTAGCCATGGCAAATGGCCGCCAGGCAGGCTGATTGCATCCTCTGGGATCACTCTATCTAGCACACCAGAAAGCATGTGCAGGGCAGCTGAAATCGCCCATAACAAGGAACTCATTGTTGAATACTGGATAAGAGAATTTCCCTTATTTCCGTTCTTCCACTCAAATATTTTAGAAATGTATAGATTACTCCTCAATGCTGTCCACTTTATAGCTAAATCGACCATTGGACCAACATGGACCCAGCACCAAGTCTCCATGTCTTCAGCAGCAACTTCAGATGTTTGATTATGTGAATAAAAATTTGGAAGTTTTCCACTTAGAACCCCCAAAACAAGGAATGTTTCCTTAGTGATGGCAACAAATTCACTGAGAACATTGTTTTTGACGAGTTCTTCAAATGTTGGTACACTCAACCACATGCAGAGAGCAGGAAAGAAATCTGAAAAGTAAGATAAACAATATCCATACTGAATGCAGACCTTCCAAAAGCGCAACTGTTCAACTATCAATGCTGATGAGAGTTTACAATTCTCCCTTCCCAATTTTAGCCACTGGTCAAGCGGGAATGCATATTGATACAAATGCCATGTTGCATTCCGGAAAATTCCATTTTTCATAAAATCAATACAATGCTTCTTATCGGATCGTGCCAACACCTTTTTGTTTACCCAAAAAATGAAAAACAAAGAACACTAGTGTAAGAATATGCCTTCTGTTAAATGCCAAAGTAATTGACCTGAATATTTATATATATATATATATATATATATTAAAACATAAAGACAGATTGTTCAAAGTAAAAGCAAGAAATTGCTTACCTTCAAAAGGGTAATCGATTTTATCTTAGAAGGATTGACTTCCATTGGCTCTTTTGTTGTAAATCTGTCCACAACTGTTTGAACAAGTCTTTCACTGTTCATGATTGCATTTGCACAAGTAGGGGAATGCCTCGCTATTGCTATAAGCATGGAAATAATACATTCTTCCAAAGCTGCAGAAGGGTCTGTCTGGACCATAAAAATCAATATATCATGTAAAACTAGAGAACCAGCAACCACACAAATCTGTTAACTATTGCCACAATCATATAAGCAATCAGAGAACAGGTTAAAAGAAACATGTTTAACCCGGAAAGTCTACACAGTAACCATGTCTTCCCACATATTCAAATACTGTACTTTTAATGTTTCTTATAACAGATGTATATATTAAGACATGTAAGACACTGTAATTGAAAATGGCATGGTTAGTGCTACTTGGCACAAAACTTCCATTTATGGTTATCCAATTCCAATTTATAGATTCAAAAAGAGCTCCCCTCACCAACTAAAGAGATGCATTAGAAGAAACAATCATGTGTTTTCATGCCACTAAAACTATTTTAAAGTTCCTAAACTTTGTTTCTTTACTTTCTACAATTATTCCATGAACACACAAAGTTGAATGAAGAGGGATACATCCCGATTTCGTGCAGCCCATTATCGACAACTAATGAAAATATATACATATGTATAAATTCAAATTACTAAATGCAGAATTCATGAAATATTCCTGTGCAGTTCTTTCAAATTAATAAAGAAAACAAAAAAAATCCATCAACATCATGCTTACCTCCAAAAGATAACAAATCCTTGGAAGGATACCCATCCTTACCAAACCTGCTACAAAATCTTGTCCAGCTACAACCATATCATCCTGAATAGTATGTTCACCTTCTTCATTATTGTCATTCACAATATGCTCACCAAAAGGCAAAATATTAGAAGGCTTAGCATTGTACTTCCAAAAGCCACCCTGAAGGAACCCAACATCAATATCTGGTCTACTTCTGAATACAGGAGCGGTAAATGTGTCCTTTGAATAAGCTGCTATTTTCTGAAAGCAGAATACATCAAACTTGAATTTGTAATAATGTCGATAAAGTTAGGGGAATAAAAATCCTGACGAAAGCAAATTACCTCTGAGATGTCAAAATAGTTCTCATTGATATCGCAGCTCAATATGCACTGAATAACTTTCGCACAAGCTAAAACTACTGAATTGTGGTTATCATCAAGAGACATTCTACAAGATAAGTAAGTGTACAGTTAAAATGCAACAAGAATTTCTCTACTTAGAATTTGAAGTACATAGATGGTGACAAGAAATTGGAAAACAAATTGTAAACAAGCCTACAAAATTATTAACCGAGTTATTGAAGCTCATGCACCTATCTACGATGGAAGACACTACTCTGAACCAGAAAGAAGATAAATCACAAATGCAAGTTGGTTCTGCTGTTAGAATTTCCCATCTTTACCTTCACCTACTCCACTACACACTCCACTTCACCTACCTCCACTTCACCACACACTCCACTTCACCTAACCCACTATCACCTCCACTCAAGGTTCTGAAAAGCGGTTGCGGTTGCCGTAACGGTGGCGGTGACGCGGTTGCGGTTGCGAGGTGTAAAGGCCGTAGTGTAACGGTTGCGGTAACCGGAACCGTGAATTTTTTTATTTTTCGCACAATTTGAAAAAACTTACAGATACACATTTTTTTTCCATGATCATATTTATTGGGTTAAAAATAAATATTTATCAATTTTTATAAATTTTTAAGTATGATCCAATATATTTCATATTTTTAAATCACTATAAATTGAGTTTTTTACATTTTATTTTAATAATTAATGACTTTATATTATACAAAAAATCAATCACTAACTATTATATATAAGATAAACAATGACAAAAGTAAGAGAATAAATAAGAGCCTAAATATATATATATATATATACATATTTTAACCAAGCCAAATAGATAATGACTACACTTATTAGCATTATTATTTTCAAACAATATATAGATAGATACACACAAACAAAATGGTTTAGTGATAGCAGCTGAATAGAATAGCATAGGTTTTACAGTTTCAACAAATCAATAACATGTTCTTCATCTTCTCTCTTCTCTCTCTCTATCTCTTGCTCCTCCATTTTCTCTCTTTATTTTCCCTCTTCTCTCTATCCCTCTTCCTCCATTTTCAGCTTTTTTTTTTGTGTTTTTTCGAAAGAAACTGTTTGGAACCGTTACGTAACAGTGTGTATCAGGCCGTTACGGCACCGTTACGACCGCTACGGCAGCCCTTACGGCCGACACACCTGTGAATCTCAATCACACTGTAAAAGCGGCCGTAACGGGTAGCGGTAACCGCCAAAACCGTTACGTAACGGCGTTACGTAACGGTTGCGGTCGCTTTTTAAAACCTTGCCTCCACTACACCTACTACCACATTTTCTTCTATATATAGATTGTATAGGAATTGTAATTAATCAATCAGATATCAATCAATAATACATCATTTTTAACATGGTATCAGAGCAAGGTTAAGACCTTAGTATTTCTCGCTTCACCGGCGGGCGGCAACCTCGCCTTGGCCGCCCGCCGGACCTCAACCTAGTCCGCTAGAATTTTCTACATACCTTCACTTTCCTGCATCTTCCAACTCATCAACAAAATCCCCACCGTCTCTTCTCGCGACGAACACGCCGATCTAAGGACTGGTTATTGTTGAATTATAATTTAGATAAGAAGAAGAGAGGAAATCTAATGGCATCGACGTTCAGCGGCGATGAAACTGCTCCGTTTTTCGGCTTCCTCGGCGCCGCTGCTGCCCTCGTTTTCTCCTGTATGGGTGCTGCCTATGGAACTGCAAAGAGCGGTGTGAGCGTGGCATCAATGGGTGTAATGAGACCAGAGCTTGTGATGAAGTCGATTGTGCCCGTTGTTATGGCTGGTGTGTTGGGTATTTATGGTCTGATTATTGCTGTGCTCATTAGTACAGGTATTAACCCGAAGGCCAAGTCGTATTACCTCTTTGATGGATATGCACACCATCTTTCTTGGTCAATACCTGTTCACAGGAAGTGAAACTACTTCTGTTTGGCTGGAGGTAAATGAATTGAAAGGGGAAGACGTGGTTTGTTTGATAAAGAATATTGCAGGTGCTGCACTTATGTCTTTCCCTGTTTTGAATTCATGTCCACATGCTGCCAGCTGATCACCCAATTATGTTGTTTTTCTCTCTCCACACTTGCCCCACATGTCCCAATAAATAGACTTTCTCACTTTCCCCCACTTTACCTTTATTTATTTTATTTTATCTTCTCTTTTTCTTTATCTGCAGCTGTTCCCAGCACATGCTTTCCCTCTTACTCTATCTTATTATTATTATTCTTATTATTATTATTATTCTTACACAATCACACCATTAATCTATTATTATTCTATAGTTTTTGAAGCCCACGGTTTTCCATTCTTCTTATTATTCTTATTTTATTATTATTATTATTTTTTTTTTTTTGTTTTTAAATAATAAAAATAATAATAATAATAATAAAAAAAAAAAAAAAAAAAACGAAAACAGGCAGAAGACGAACTTGCACAATACACTCATTTTATTCATCTCGGGATCAACCCCGATCACCATTTTACAACATCAAAAAAAAAAAAAAAAAAAAAAAAAAAAAAAAAAAACACAACCACATCCACAGTGGGATTTTTGTCTTCTCTACTCTGCCGCCGATCTCTTCTTCTTGCCTCCGTCCTGAGCGGCCCTTGACGGTGCTGCCTCCGTGTTTTCCACACCGCCGAGCACGTTCACTCCCCCATACTCCTCCACTGCAGCATATGGCGGACCTCCGAATCGAAACATCACGGTGGCTTTCCGCTTCAGTTCCTTGTTTTCCGCCTTTAACACACTTATCTCTGCTCGCGCATCCTTATACATGCGTTGGAGCAGAGCCAGCTGGGAGTTTAACTGTTGCACCTCATTTGTCCTGCTCTGCAGTCGGTGCGACAAGTTTGTGACCGCCGTCATGGACTCCACACATGCCTTCAAAGTATACTGATTAGCCTCCACATCCGTTTGCACTGCCATTTTTTGCTCCACCGACTGCATCGGAAAGTTCAACGGAGCAAACCCAGTGGTGTTTGGTTGAGGTTCACTGGCCACCGCACCAGTTATTTCTCTTGTGGGCTCGTTCAGTTCTGGAAAGAGCGTGAGCAGGTTCTGGGTAGCTGGACGGGAAGAAGAGGCCATGTTTTTGGGTTGCTAAGTGTTTCAGAGAAGGGTTGGTTACCGGGTGTTTCAAGATTTGCAGAGACAAGCTCTCCGAGAGTTCAGAGGTTTCAGACTGGTATGCACAGCCTTCGCCTCAACCTTGTTTTAAATAGCCAGGGCCAGCCACGCGCATCGCGCGCCTCTTGCCACCAGCCGACAAACGGGCACGCAAGCCAAGGCGCCCACGTGCCTCGCCATCATGTCCGGCACACCTTTTGATGAATTGGGCACGCCTTTTGATGGCACGCCTTTTTTATGGATTGGGCACGCCTTTTGATGGCACGCCTTTTGAAAAATTGGGCGCACCTTTTGAGGATGCGATTTTTTAAAGGGTCCGACAAGACTCTGTAAACTGTCCCGACATTGATTCCGGTTAGCTCCTTTATGGGTCCGACAAGACTCTGTAAACTGTCCCGACATAGATTCCGGTTAGTTTCTACAAGGGTCCGACAAGACTCTGTAAACTGTCCCGACATAGATTCCGGTTAGTTTCTACAAGGGTCCGACAAGACTCTGTAAACTGTCCCGACATTGATTCCGGTTAGTTTCTACAAGGGTCCAGCAAGACTCCGTAAACTGTCACAACAACTGTCACAACATTGTCTGCTACAACGGTCCGACATGACCCCATAAACTGTCTTCTACAACGGTCCGACATGACCCCATAAACTGTCTTCTATATCGTTATGACACCCCCATACAGTGTCATCTACAACGTTATGACACCACCATACAGTGTCTTCTACCACGTTATGACACCACCTTTCAGTGTCTTCACCAACGGTCTGACACGACCATACAGTGTCTCCTATCCTTTTTTATTTTTATGTATTTTCTTGTTTTGTTACTCTCTCCAAACTCAAGTTGGTTAGTTTCTCTCCTCCTTGAGTTTGCGGGGGGCTGTTAGAATTTCCCATCTTTACCTTCACCTACTCCACTACACACTCCACTTCACCTACCTCCACTTCACCACACACTCCACTTCACCTAACCCACTATCACCTCCACTACACCTACTACCACATTTTCTTCTATATATAGATTGTATAGGAATTGTAATTAATCAATCAGATATCAATCAATAATACATCATTTTTAACAGTCTAAATATCGACATTTTTTAAGCAATATGTATCATGTAAAATACTACTGTAACATATACCATCATCTCACGTGTATGCCAGCGGAACTATGAGAAGCCAAAATAGGTCAAAGATTTTGGATCCTCAAGTTTTTATGAATTTTCTTCTTTGTTACTGGGGTCGACCCCCAAAGCCATAGCGTCTCAAAACAAGCAGCATAGTAGAAGACTTTATAAATGTAGCTACTCCCTCCGTTGCATTTTGTTTGTCCATGTTTCCATTTTGATTCGTCCCAAAATGTTTGTCCACTTTCTATTTCGGGATACTAAATATTGTTAGACTTCCAAAACTACCCCCTATAAATCATTATAAACACATTTTAAAATTCAAGTAGAAGGGCAATGGTGGGAAAAATATTTCTAAATTTGAATTAAAATGTAATGATTGCATATCTTCTTAATAAGTTAGATTTCCTATAATGGACAAACAAATTGGGACAGAGGGAGTAATTGTTAGTTTTTTTTTTTAATCCTCTTGGTGTGTGATAAGAAATCACAGATCCTTTTGCTGGTTTTGATTGCTTTTTATGATTTATTTATAATTTCTATCTGTAATCAATCAGCAGTTACAGTGCATTATATGAGTTACTTTTGACCAAGGGTAATTCTATAACCAAACAGTATTCAAAAACAGCTGTACTTGAATATCATTTCCGCAAGTATTATGAATAGAGACATCAAGATAAAGACATTAGAACTCACTACCAGGTAATAAATGGTGAATAGTTGTTCAATTCAAGCTAGTTAGCATATAACCTAAATCTGAAACCAATAAATAAGCATATAATAACTATTAGATAACAAGTTTATGGATAGAATGGCACATACTAGAAGCAGAACAGTCAATTATGATAAAGGGTCATTAAAATGAATCACAGAAGCATTGAGAATTTACCTCAGAGATAAAGCAAGTTCAGGTTCTGGGCCAAGTGCATAAGCCCATACGGCAGCCCAGTCAATAAAATTGTTGGCGCCAGCGTTTTTCACATTTAACCCAACTTGGTTTTGACAAATGTTGTGTAATGCTTTATCAAGCACGGACGCAAGTAAATGCAATGCAAGAGAACGTTGGCCAGGAACCTGAAATTGGTGTTTGAACAAACAAGTTGGGGAAACATATATAGCTGTTTAAATATAGTCACTTTTGAAAAACCTACTGACAAAAAAGCAATCTAGCACCAAGATAAATGTCCACTAACCACACTTCTAGTGAGAGCTACTGCTTCTTTGACGGTGTAACCTGCAGCAGCAGGATCTCCCTCAGTTCGAAGGAAATCACGTTCAGAAACATTGTTGGAGCTATACCCACTTTGAGTAGATAAATTCCCTACAATATGATAAGTAGGGGGCAAGAATCTGTAAGAAGATGCATTGGCTACAATATGATACACACGGGGGAACAAAGGTCCTTTTATTGGAAAATAAATTACTGCGTGACAATATAGTAGTTTAAGAGTTAAGACTCAGGCTTTTTGACTGCTTGAAGATGCAAAGAGTTTGACATAAAATGCATAATTTCGTAAATGACAAACAACAGACTACCACAGAGAGAGAGAGAGAGAGAGGTTTCGCAAGTAATAATCAAAACCATGACAGTAAGGACGATTATCACAACAATAATCAGAATATAGTGACTTACCAGTCTTTGGTACCTCAGCAAAATTATTTTCAACAACATTACCATCCAATGAAAACCTCAATTCCCTGACAGCCTCAACTGTCTCACTCCAAGCATCCCACAAACTGCCAGAACTGGAACTCGAATTCTGCATAGCATTATAACTCAGCCCGCTCCTTGTATCTATTGAAGCCGCTGTTGTCACATCACGGGAGATATCCCTCTCAGAGAGTGGAGAACATTTTGCATCTTTGATCAACTTTTTCTCATCCTGCAGATTACCCACCTCACCTTTGGCAGCCATGTCTAAGCTGGAGACTCTTTCTTTCTTCAATTTGTGTTGTCCACGCTTTCTTAATGCCTCTATTACTGCAGGATTCATCTTCTCCAGGATCTCAGCCTGCGCTTCTGCAATCTCATCAGCTGACATTCTCTGTAACTGGGCACAATTCTCGGCATCAATTTGACTCTCAAGACTTGTGGACTCTTCCATGTTGATGGAAGTATGACTGGAAGTTTTATGCGATGTTGACACCTTTTGCTTCTCAGTATCCACTCGCCTTTGCCTTTTGGACACTTCTAACGATCCAGGGTCCATAACCTTGCCCCTTGTTTCTGCAATCACATTTTGTGAAACTTCTTCTAACAATTCGGGATCCATTGCCTTCATAGTCACATCTTCTGAATTTGCATCCTTATCTGGTGACATTTTCTGTGGCAGTCCACCATTCATGGCACCAACGCGGCTGCTTACTTGGTCGGAATTTTCAGTTAACTCATTAGTCTTCTTCTGCTTTTTCGATTCCAAAACTAAATACCTATTATTGTTGTTTTTCTGAGCCACGTAAGGATTGTCATTGGCCATTAGCTCTCTCCACCGACTCAAATCCAAACTTTTCTTCTCTTTCCTTTGAACTGGATTAGCAGAAACTACTATTGGATCAAACTCGGTCAAATCTTCATCTTCTGCATCATTCTCCTCGTCCTCGTCGTCCTCGTCCTCGTCGTCGTCACCACCACCACCACCACCACCACCACTGTTTCCACTACCCATTGGAGCCCAATGCTGCAAAACCAAACTCTTTTATAACTTTATGAAGCTACCAAAAACCATCAAAACAAAAAAAACAAACACAAAAAAGATGCTCCTAATGCTTCTTTAAAAATCAAAATTGCAAAAAAATAAAAATAAAAATTTAAACTTTTTTTGTTTTTTTTATAACTTCAGTGCTCTGGTTTGCCGCAACCTCTTTTGACTTTTGGAACTTCATATTTACCCCACAACAATGTAGAATTGTTTATAATTTACTTCCTTCTTCTGTTTTTTCTGATAGATAATCTATAGCCAAAAAAATCTAATTCGCATTTAATATCGATATAAGATGCACCTTTTAATTGCTGATATAAAAAATTAAAAAAAAAAATTAAAAATGTGGCTATGTTGGGGGATTTTCTAGAAGAGAAACAAAACAAATGAGCCCTTTGCAGTTTTTTCAACTACTTTATAGCCTATATTTGGGAGTTTTTTAGCCTATGTTGAGAAAAAAACCCTTTCTTTCAGTTTCTTTCTTTTTCCTTGGCTTTCTCAGCAACCATACAGAGGAGGGAGGGGCTTACAGGGCCATGAGAGCGATGACGAGCCACGGGAAAAGGAAGAACGGTTGGACGAGGGGCCGAAGTCGGCGGAATAGGCCGGTTTTGGGGCTTTTCTGAGATTCCCTTCTCGACTATGCTGCCAACTAGGTGTGAAGCATCGTCTTCTGACATTTGAAGAGAGCTCGCTCCAAAAATCTTTTGCCGCGAGGGTTTCGCAGGGGTTTTTCCTCCGCCGCCGCCGCCGCGAATCGCTTTCTCCATCAAGACTGTTTACTTCGTAGACGGCTGTAGAAGCTATTGCCGCAAGGACCGGGAAGTCACGATGATGTGAACTACACCTCTGCTGAATTTTATTACTGTGGAATATATAAGTAATCCCATTATTTCAACAAAATTACATTAACCAACATTTTTACAGTGTTTTGTTTATTTATATTTACTTTTCGGGTTGACAGGATCAATTTGGAAACTCAAAAACTTAAAAATTTTAGTTTATTTTGAATTATATTACCTCTTTTTTTATACATATTTTTTTAAAAAAAAATTAATTTTTAATCACTTTCTCAAAATAACCCTACATTTGTTTGGGAAGAAAAAAAATAGGGGTATTTTTTTTAAGGTCCCTGATATTATGATTTTATAGTATAAAGGACATCAACTATTTTCATGATGTCTAAGGTCCCTCAACATCAATCCAGAGAAATTTCAGTCCCAGAGAAAATTCGATCCAGAGAAAATTCAACCAGAGAAAATTCAATCCAGAGAAATTCTCTGGTCCAAACCAGAGAAAATTCAATTCAGAAAAATTCAATTCTGTCTAAAATTTACCTCTCATTCTAGCTAAAATGAGGTGTACAATTCTAGAAACTAAAGAACGAGAAAATGAAAAACATGAGTTGCAGAGATAAATCTCTCAACAGCAACGGTATACGGACACAGCTCGTTGCCTTGAAGGTGGCATGCACATAATCACCATGATGAGTATGAGAACAATCAGCATAAGAGTTGACTTGATATCTGGAGCTTCGTCTTCACCTTCTGCCATGATCAACACTTCTTGCTCAAGCTTTCTTCTTCTTTAGTTTGTTTCTCTGTAAACTATCAGTTTGATGCTTTTGCTTGTTCTTGTACTCTGCCCAAAATAAAATGTAAAGTTGTGGTTAACAACCAAGTTGACTTGTTAATTATTTTGTGCCTGAGTTGGGAGTGTACATTGAATTTGCATTTAGTTTCTTTGAATTTGCATTTAGTTTCTTTGAATATTTGACCTAAAATTCAGTTCAAATGAAAAAAAATAATCGAAATAGACGTTTTGTGAGCTAAATTACCAGAGAAATTCTCAATCCAGAGAAAATTTTCAACCCAGAGAAAATTCAGTTCCATTGCCAAATACTCTTGGAAGCTTGAACCCAGAGAAATTTGAATTTTCTCTGGGTTGAATCCAGAGAAAATTCTCAACCCAGAGAAAATTCAGTTCCATTGCCAAATACTCTTGGAAGCTTGAACCCAGAGAAATTTGAATTTTCTCTGGGTTGAATCCAGAGAAAATTCTCAACCCAGAGAAAATTCAGTTCTATTGCCAAATACTCTTGGAAGCTTGAACCCAGAGAAATTTGAATTTTCTCTGGGTTGAATCCAGAGAAATTTGAGAAATTCTACTACTAAGAAGGTGGAGAATTTTTAAAAACAGAAAAAGAAAAAAAACCTATTTTAACCTCCTTCACTTGTGCATGTGTTTGGTCTCCGAGAAACCGTGGAAAAATTATTGAAAATTTTTAGATTCAGTATTGTATTTTGGTTGTAAGTGGCTGTACTGATGTTTCAAATTTTCAGATTCAAAGCATCAATCGGAGCTCCGTTTGACGAGATCTGGTAACCCTTTCACATTGATTCCCTTTCCAATCTTCTTCTTGCCCAACAAAACCACCCACCTGAAATCGAGACAGAAACTTGATTTCTAGAGAAAGAGAGAGAGAAAAGGAGGGACAGAAGGGAGTAGAGAGAGAGAGAGAGAGAGATGTGGGTGTTCCATCTGATCTCGCTACCTCTAACATTGGACATGGTGGTATTGACGCTGTGGTACTTCGCTGGACCATATGTGCCTCGCTACGTCCTCTTCACCGTCGGCTACACCTGGTTCTGCTCTATCTCTGTATGTATGTATATATGTACATGTCTGTGTGTGTGCGTGAGAGTAGACAAAAGGAAGGGGCAGAATTTCTCTGTGATAAATGAGAGGGACCTTAGACATCAAAAAATAATTTTGTGGATCTCTTCCATTATGAAAAGTGGGAGAGGGACCCTAGACCAATTTTCCCAAAAAAATAACTTAATTTAAGCTAAAATTCACAAAAAGACAAAATAGGCTAAAATAGTTAATAAGACAAAATATCACATCAAACCTATAATCATTTCATTTTTTGTCTCACAAACATCACATCCAACCATAAAAAAATCCAATCATCTTCCCAAACACAAAAATTTTTAACCTACTAAAATAATCAAAAACTAAAATAGCAACTTCCCAAACGAAGCCATTATTAACTTTTGGGTTGAGACACTACATTACTCATACTTTACCAAGGCTATGCCCTCCTTTGGAAGGTTGGTTATTTCAATTAATTTTTAAATTTATTTGATTATTTTAGTTAATAAAAAATATTTAATGTGTTTGGTTTGAGTTTTTTGAATTAACTTTTTTAAAAATTGAGTTTTTTTATTTTCGTATTTTTTTGTTTTTAGTGAATACTTTTAAAATTTTAAACATTTTTTTACTTTTTTAGATGCACCTTACTTAAATGTATTTAAAAAGTAAAAAAATTATGAAAAAATATTTTTAAAAATTAATAAATACATAAAAATATTAAAAAAAAATGTACTAAATTTTTTTTATATATATTTTTGGTATTTAGTGAATTTTTAAAAAGGTTTTTTTCAATTTTTTTTACTTTTAGGTATATATATGTTAGGTATGTCTAAAAGTTAAAAAAATTGCTCAAAATATTTTAAAAAATTCAGTAAAAACAAAAAAATAAGAAAAATAAGAAAGTATAATTTTTTGAAAAATGTTTTTGAAAAATGATAACCAAGCATGCTGATTTGTGTTTATGGATGATCTGTGATTTTTTTTTTTTAATTTAATAAATTATTGTGAGAGAAAAATTGATTGATTAATTGATGAATAAGACATGAGATTTTGTATTATTAATTATTTTAGTCAATGTAGTTCATAACACCACCTATGTTAACAAAAGTGGGTAAACAAGTACTAATAAATAAATAAAAAATTGATAAATATGTGATTATCATGAGATGTGGAGAAAAACGAAGGGTTTGTTTGGGAGGTTGATTGGTTTTTTTGCTTTTTGGTTTTTTTAATCTGGGGTTAAAAAATCTCGTTTATGATTGATTTTTTAACTTTTTTGACTTTTGTGAGAGAAATAATGTAATGATTATGGAATTTGATGTGATGTTTTGTCTTATTGACCTAAAAAACCTATTATGTTTTTTTATAATTATTTTAACCAAAAAAACCTCAAACCTAATTTCTCTGTTTGAGAAATTAGAATAATCTGACAATGTTGTTCAAGTGTCGTAAGTCTCTGTTTGGAATGGTTAGTTGCAAGATTATCCGATACCTAAGTAATCGTAATAAGTGCACCAAGAGTATAACTAGAATCATTGATGTTGTTTGTACCTCTTAGGCTTGAATGACTTGCTTATGTGGGCCTAATTTATGGTCATTGGGTACTCAAGAGATCACATTCACTAATTCTTTACTGTTCCATTTTGAATGAAATCATGTTCTGTGATCACAATTTTCAAAGAGTGAATAAGTCCACGATAAGTGGCCTAGATGTTGGCCTAGTTTCCCAATGTTTAAATTGTCTATCCAAATAGCTAGTTAGCTTCAAAATTCAAGTTGACACATGGTATTGCTCGATTTTTTAAAGTATTTAAGCTCGACCAATCTGTCTTGCTCCATCCCCTAGATCGTCTGTCCAACTTCTTAGCCTTAAAGCAAACTCACTTAGCGAGATAACTTTTAGGCGACGGGTTGTGGCATAGATTTTTGATTTTACCTCTCACACATAGCAATGTTATTCTTGTAGTGTAATAATAATATAAACAAATATAACTAATACACAATTATTTTTATCCATTTATATATTTTCATTGGCAATTCCATAAACGTAAAATATTAAAATTATCCATCTTCCTATTTTCCTTGTCTAACTATTGTGTGTCCCTCTATATTCTCACATTTTAGAACAAAAGGAGACCTTAAAACTATTGCATACCACCACCACCACCACCACCATCTAGCACCATCACACATGGGCACCATATTCTCTTTCCACCCTCACCAACATCTTCAAGCTTGGCTACAACAACTCACAACTAGGGGTGTACGCGGTGCAGTTTGGGCGAGTTGATAGTAAATTTACAAATCGAATGGCGGGTTGGCGGATTAGTAGATTGACAAATTGTGGTTTATTCTAATTAATTATCATATATTTGCATATTACATAACACCAATTTGTATAATATTTGTTAGATATATAACATAAAGTAATTTTACATAATATGTTTCATATATATAACCACTAATTTGTAATAAATTTCATATCTTAAATCTCTCTCACACTCATTTTTACATTGATATTTTATTGAAAGTTAAAAAATATATATGTATTAATTATAGCGGAGCGGAACGGTTCGGTTGACGGATTATAAATTTTAAAGTTTAAACCGAGGTTAACGGTTAGAGCGGTACGGATAGATGCGAATCAGAACGGTTTTAGTGGATTTGGAGGTATTTTGCACAGCTCTACCCACAACCCTCATTATGGCTTTGCTCTCTGCAACTTTTAAAATTGTTAACCATGATTGTTAACCCCTAACCACCCCATTGTCACAACCTTCTTTCATAGTTACCAACCATCTCCCATTATCACAATCCCCAACTTTTACAGTCGTCAATGACTACTATATGTGTGGGTGAAAATCTGACCACACTGCCCGTTTAGTGATCAGCTGGAGAGCACAGGAAGAATAGATGGCTTTAGCAACCTGTAACAGAAAGAAAAAGCTCCGGCGGTGGTTCTTCCACCCGGGGGCACTCCGACGATCAAGTCAGTATATCTCAAAGATAATCAAGTGCTAAACTGAATACTCAAAACATAAATTACATACCTTAGATCCACGGGGGTGCCTCTCTTTTATAATATACTCAATCCAAGTCCCACTAGAAGTATGACTTCTATGAACTCCAATTTACTGCTTACTCTGGACTCTATAAGAGATAAAGATAAAACTCCCTAAGAGCTTTATCCTTATCTTGGTTAAGTCCCCTCTTTACCTTAGGACTCTTGTCCCTTATCTGCTTATCTCGGATTCCGATATATTCGGGGATAACCTCGGCAACTCCGAGATAAGCAGATAAGGGACAAGAGTCCTAAGGTAAAGAGGGGACTTAACCAAGATAAGGATAAAGCTCTTAGGGAGTTTTATCTTTATCTCTTATAGAGTCCAGAGTAAGCAGTAAATTGGAGTTCATAGAAGTCATACTTCTAGTGGGACTTGGATTGAGTATATTATAAAAGAGAGGCACCCCCGTGGGTCTAAGGTATGTAATTTATGTTTTGAGTATTCAGTTTAGCACTTGATTATCTTTGAGAGATATACTGACTTGATCGTCGGAGTGCCCCCGGGTGGAAGAACCACCGCCGGAGCTTTTTCTTTCTGTTACAGGTTGCTAAAGCCATCTATTCTGCCTGTGCTCTCCAGCTGATCACTAAACGGGCAATGTGGTCAGATTTTCACCCACACAATTTGGCGCCGTCTGTGGGAACGAAGGAAGAATAGATGGCCAGTAACGGACAGCAGGAAAATATTGGGGATGACGCCCCCACTGGGAGTGGCAGACCAATTGACCTTGACATTGAAGGAGACAACCACGATGCAGAAGCCCGTGACCAGGGTCACAGAGAGAACGATGTCATCCCAGAAGGCGACACGTCAAAAAGAACAAACCGAGGAAAGTACTACAATGAAGATAACCTCCAGGTATGGAGAGACAGGTGCCTACGGAGGGATGAAGAAGTGAAAGAACTAGCAAACAAGTTGGCGGACCTTCAGTCAGTCGTCAACTTCATGATGCAGAATAATGTTATGCAGCCACCATACCCGCTGCAAGATACGCCGATGCCAGCGACCAACACTCAGAAGGGTGGAAGAAAAACAATCCCCGAGGTCCCTCAGCATACCAGGAGCGGAAGGCATTCTCACCGGCCTTCCAGAGAAGTCGGACGGGAAAAGCCGAGGCAAGAAGAGTCCCGAAGGACACACCACATGAAGAATCCATACCCCAAAGAACATCGACATGTTCAGGGGCAAGTACTCCATTTTGACACAACCCGTGAAGAAAGACCCAAACGGACCCACCACGAGGCCGAAAGCAGTGTACCAAAAAGACTAAAATCCAAAGACAGCCGAGCTCTAGGGAGGAGCAAAGAAGACCTAAGGGACTACCTCAAAAGGAGGCAGCAGAATGCAGAAGCCGAGGTAAACTCCCCAGTAAAACCGAAGATAGCCTTCTCGGTGGAACTGGACAAATTCGAACCGCCTAAGAGATTCAGTATGCCGAGGTTTCAAATCTATAATGGTAAGTCAGATCCAAACTTTCATGTTGGGCTATACCTAAATTCAATGGCATTATATAGCGGGAACAAGCCGTTGCTCTGCAAAGTATTCCCCTCATCCTTTGGGGAAATTGCATCTGATTAGTTCCATAAGTTACCAAAAGAAAGCATAAAGACATGGGAAGGCTTGGCCGAGATGTTTGTGGCCAGGTTCGTGACCAACAAGCTGCAACCCCTGAGGGTTGATGCTTTGATGGCTCTACGAATCACCAAGGAAGAAGGCCTTAGGGCCTATGCGAAGAGGTACTACGAGGTGTTCAACCGAATACCCGAATGCAACCAGGAAGTAGCAGTCGTGTCTTTTAAGAACGGCCTGAAAGATGACTGCCCACTACGGAAGTCTTTGGCAAAAACATTTCCAAAAAGCATGGAAGAACTCATGGCAAGAATTGAGAAATACGCCAGGGCCGAAGAAGATACATCGGGAAACAAAGAGGTGAAACAAGAAAAGGGAAACGGCTCGCCAAAGCGAGGCCGAGTCAACAATGGGCCGACCAAACAAGAAATAGAATTAAGAAATAAACAGGCGGTAACCACGGTATTCCGGATCCCAATCCATAAAATCTTAGATCGGATTCGAAATCAACCTTATTTCAGGGCCCCGGCAAGAGCACCGGGGGAATTCATGGGAAGGAACGTTGGTAGACGTTGTGCCTACCACAATGAAGAAGGGCATCCAACTCAAGGTTGCAGAGCCTTAAAAGCACACTTGGAGGACCTGGTAAGACAAGGCCTTCTGAGGGACTTGGTCGATGAGGCCAGAACAAGGGAAGAGCAGGCAAGGTTGCCTCAAGCACCAGCAGCACCCCCTCCCCCAGCACAGCTACCACAAGCAGGAGAACCGAGGGTGGTTAATGTGATCCACTCAAGGGTCAACGAAAACGAAGTCAGAGGAGAAACCCAGAGGGTAAGACATTTACAACATATCTACCAAGTCGGGGAAAAGAGACATCGGCCAGAAGAATGCCAAGGGCCAATAATAGCCTTTACTGAAGCCGACTTAGAACTGGTCCAACATCCGCATAATGATGCCTTGGTAGTATCCCTCCAGGTTGGGGAGTGCCAAGTAAAACGCATCCTAATAGATCAAGGCAGCTCCTGTGACATCATGTATGTCAGATGTTACAAAGAGCTAGGCCTTCACCCCGATGACCTAGAACAATCAAGCGGCCCGATGGTCGGCTTTAATGGAACACCGACATAGCCACTGGGTGCAACAAACTTAGAAGTACAAGCCGACACTAAGAAGATCAGGACGGAATTCCTGGTAATTGACACACCCTCACCATATAACATCATCTTGGGAAGGCCGTGGTTGCATGCAATGGGGGCAGTTCCCTCGACGTTGCATCAACTACTCCGGTTCCCAACAGAGCATGGGATTGAAGAAGTTAGAGGGGATCAACTACAAGCCAAAACTTGCTCCATGGCAGCAATAAAATCCACCTGTAGTATACGGGAGCCAAAGAAAGCAGAAGTTGAAGACGAGGACATGGAAGTCCTAGAAGACGTCAGGAAAGAACCAGCCGAGAAAAGCGAAGAGGCGCTAAAGAAAATTCTCGTCCAGGAGGGCGACGAAGAACGATTTTTTCTTCTCGGCTCAGGCTTAGCTAGAGAAGAGGAAAAAGAACTGGAAGATTTTTTAAGGGCAAACATAGAGGCGTTCGCCTGGACACCTTATGAAATGCCTGGCATTGACCCCGAGGTCACCTGCCACAGTCTGAATGTCGATAGATCGGCAAAGCCTGTGATTCAACGAGCCAGAAGGTCGACGTTGATGCACGTCGAAGCAGTAGAGGAAGAGGTAGACAGACTCCTTGAAGCCAGGGCCATCCGAGAAGTTCAGTACCCAACATGGTTGTCCAACACAGTAGTAGTAAAAAAGAAGAATGGCAAGTGGAGGGTTTGTGTAGACTTTACCAGCCTCAACAAAGCTTGCCCCAAAGACAGCTTTCCTCTGCCCAAAATCGACCAACTGGTAGACGCCACTTCGGGACATGAAAGGATGAGTTTTTTAGATGCATACAGAGGGTACCACCAGATTGCTATGTACCCTCCAGATGAGGAGAAGGCCGCGTTCATCACCCCGAAAGGCCTGTACTGTTACAAGGTAATGCCTTTTGGGCTGAAAAACGCAGAAGCAACCTATCAGAGGTTAGTGACAAAGATGTTTAAACACCTGATTGGCAAAACGGTAGAAGTTTACATCGATGACATGGTCGTAAAGACCAAGGAATCAAAAGGTCATCTTGCCGACCTAAAAGAGGTCTTTGACATACTCAAAAGATATCGGCTCCGACTCAACGCCTCGAAGTGTGCCTTTGGAGTTGGGTCAGGTAAATTTCTAGGATATCTGGTAACAAGAAAGGGCATTGAGGCCAGCCCAGACCAAATCAAGGCCATCCTGGAACTACAGAATCCGACATCGGCAAAACAAGTTCAAGTGCTTACTGGAAGGGCCGCAGCCCTAAACAGATTCATCAGCAGAAGCTCAGACAAGTGCAGACCCTTCTTTAACCTGGTGAAAAAAGCCACAGACTTCCTATTAGGGGTGTTCGCGGATCGGTTTTGTGCGGTTTGCGGTTCGGTTTTGACCCGCCCGCATCTATGCGGTTTGGGAAAAAGTCAACTCGCAACCGCCCGCAGTGCGGTTTGCGGTTTGTGCGGATAGGGTTTGCAAATGTACGGGCAGTTGCGGGCGGTTTGCGGTTTACACTTTTTTCTTTAAAAATTAATTTTCGAGTTTTTTTTTTCCAGCGAATTTAGGCATCAGATTCTTTTTATATATTTGTGATAACAATTTTTTGATGAGTTTACAAATAAAAATTGAATATCAATGCATTAAATTAAAGTACCCAAAACAAAGAGACCCTACACTAGCATTTTTGCTATGAAAAAAATGTATACCAATGCATTAAAGGTTGTACTCAATTAGAATTGTCAGTTCAGTAATCAATAATCAAACTATAAGTTCTATCGACCATTAGAAGAAAAATTTTATTAGGAAAAAGTGGATGAATCACCAATGAAAATCATATAAGAAACCAAGTTTAGGACTTGATAATTCTACGGCATTAAAAAAGTTGAGAAATACTTAAAAATAAGGATCCTAGTGTCATAGAGAATATAATGGTGCTCCTGTAAAAGTTACAAAGTTAGTATATAAAAAAATAATAATAATAATAATTAAAGTGCGGGCGGTTTTTGCGGTTTGCGGGTTTAAACCGCGACCCGCCCGCAACCCGCAAATTTGTCATATTTCAAACCGCATCCGCCCGCATTATGTTTGCGAAACCGCCCACTTATATGCGGGTTGGGCGGATTGGGCGGTTTGAGCGGTTCGGATAAACCGTTGCCCACCCCTACTTCCTATGGACAGAAGAATGTGAAGCTGCCTTAGCCGACCTAAAAAAGTACTTGACCACAACCCCGGTCCTTTCTAACCCAGTTCCAGGGGAGGAATTGTTTTTGTACTTAGCAGTCTCTGAACACGCAGTCAGTGCAATGCTAATCCGAGAGGAAAAAGGGGAGCAGAAGGCTGTCTATTATGTAAGTAAGACTTTGGCTGACGCAGAAACAAGATACCGACCACTGGAAAAATTAATGCTAGCCTTGGTAATGGCTTCAAAGAAATTGAGCCATTACTTTCAGGCACACAAGATTGTGGTCCTAACAGAGCACCCACTAAAGTCCTTGTTACATCAAGGAGACTTAACAGGAAGGATAGCAAAATGGGCAGTAACACTGGGCCAGTTTGACCTAGAATTTAGGCCGAGAACAGCAATAAAAGGCCAAGTTTTGGCCGACTTCGTCGCAGAACTCACACCTGAAGCCATCACACCTCGGGCTCCGTCGAGCCGAGATGAGCATCGCCCCAACAAACAAAAAGAATCCCAGTCAAAGACAAAAAAGCAAGAGAAAGAAAAGCTCAGACCATGCAGCATCTACATCGGCGATTCATTCAGACTATTCGTCGATGGAAGTTCAAACCGCCAGGGAGCAGGAGCAGGAGTACTGCTGATATCTCCAGATGGAGAAATTGTAGAACAGTCCATCCGTCTGGGGTTCAAAGCCTCCAACAATGAAGCAGAATATGAAGCATTAATTGCAGGGCTAAAGCTAGCAGCAGCAGCAGAGGCAGACGAGGTAATTGTTTTTTGTGATTCACAACTCATTGTTAACCAGTCAACAGGAGAATTTACAGCCAGAGACGAAAGAATGTCGGCATATGCAAAGGAAGTTGTCCGACTGGCAGCCCTATTTCAGAACTGCAGATTACTCCAAGTTAGCCGAGATGACAACACCCACGCCGACGCGTTGGCTAACCTGGCCAGTTCAATTCAAACTGGAAAAACAAGGACAATTATGATCGATTACATGTCGGCCCCGAGCATAGACAAACAAAGCACCAAACAAGAAACAATGTGCGTAGACTTGGGACCAAGCTGGATGGATGCAATCATTGCATTCCTAAAAGAGGGGAAGCTGCCAGAAGACCATAAAGAAGCACATAAAATTAGACTGAAATCGGCCAGATTCAGTCTAACAGCAGAAGGCCATCTCTACAGGAGGTCCTTCACTGGACCACTTTTAAGGTGCGTACACCCTTTGCAGGTTGAAGATTTTCTTTACGAGATTCATAAAGGAATTTGTGGAAGCCATGCTGGGGGCAAATCGTTAGCCCACAGGGCCATTACCCAGGGGTATTGGTGGCCCTACATGCAAAAGGATGCCGAAGCCTATGTAAAGAAGTGTGAACAATGTCAAAGATTTGCACCTTTGATACATCAGCCAGCTGCCGACCTAAACCCAGTATCCAGCCCTTGGCCGTTTGCCCAATGGGGCATGGATCTGGTTGGACAACTTCCCCAGGCAACTGGGCAGAGAAAATACTTGCTGGTAGCAACAGACTACTTTACAAAATGGATAGAGGCAGAACCTCTTGCCAAAATCCGAGATGTGGACGTCAAGAATTTTATATGGAGAAACATTATCACAAGATTTGGGATTCCAAGAGCAATAGTTGCCGACAACGGAACACAGTTCGACAGCAAACTTATCAAAAACTTTTGTGCAAAATTCAAGATCAAGAATTATTTCTCAACACCAAGTTTTCCTCAAAGCAATGGGCAAGCAGAGGCATCCAACAAAGTAATCCTGGATGGAATAAAGAAGAGGCTGCAGGCAGCAAAAGGAAAGTGGGTGGACGAGTTGCCCAACGTACTTTGGGCATATCGGACTACGCCGAGAAGATCAACAGGAGAATCCCCCTTTGCCATGGCCTATGGCACAGAAGCAGTCATCCCATTGGAGATCGGCATCCCATGGATCAGAACCCAGGGAGTAGAGAATGGCACCAATGACATACTCTTAGCCCGAAACCTGGATTTGTTGGAAGAACGAAGAGAGAAAGCTGCAATTCAGCTTGCAGTGTACCAGTAACAGCTTGCCAGAGCTTACAACAAGAAGGTTAATCCAAGAGATTTTCAAGTCGGTGACCTAGTACTAAGGAAAGTCGTCGGGAACAAGAAGGATCCCAGGGAGGGCAAGCTTGGCCCAAACTGGGAAGGACCCTACAGAATTACTTCAGTATTAGGCAATGGAGCTTATCGGCTTGAGGACAATGAGGGCAAAGCATTGCCCAGACCTTGGAATACTTGTAATTTGAAATTTTTCTATCATTAGATATACATCATTGTTTGGCCGATATCATCAATAAAGTCTTTTCAGAATCCTTTCAACATGTATGAGTGATAAAGTTATGCATTAATGAGTATTAAAGACATAATTAATGTGAACCCAAGTCAAGCTCAGGCAAAATTAAGCTGAGATTATTCCTTAATTCACTTGTTGAAATTTGTAGCAATTTACAAGTTGGAATTAAGCTGATTCCTTATCTTCACTTGTTGAAATTTGTAGCAATTTACAAGTTGAAGTTAAGCCGAGATTATTCCTTAATTCACTTGTTGAAATTTGTAGCAATTTACAAGTTGGAATTAAGCTGATTCCTTATCTTCACTTATTGAAATTTGTAGCAATTTACAAGTTGAAGTTAAGCCGAGATTATTCCTTAATTCACTTGTTGAAATTTGTAGCAATTTACAAGTTGGAATTAAGCTGATTCCTTATCTTCACTTGTTGAAATTTGTAGCAATTTACAAGTTGAAGTTAAGCCGAGATTATTCCTTAATTCACTTGTTGAAATTTGTAGCAATTTACAAGTTGGAATTAAGCTGATTCCTTATCTTCACTTGTTGAAATTTGTAGCAATTTACAAGTTGAAGTTAAGCCGAGATTATTCCTTAATTCACTTGTTGAAATTTGTAGCAATTTACAAGTTGGAATTAAGCTGATTCCTTATCTTCACTTGTTGAAATTTGTAGCAATTTACAAGTCGAAGATACACCGAGGTTATTGCTTAAGTTCTCATAGCAATGTGTGGGTTGCTTAAACCCTAGGGAAGATGCTTAACACTTGTTGAAATTTGTAGCAATTCACAAGTCTATGTTAAGCCGACATATGATCACCCGCTGAGGTATACAGAAATTTACAGGTTGACATAAAGGCTAAGTATATTGTTTACTACTTGTTGAAAATTTGTAACAATTTACAAGTAAGATAGATCAAGATCACTGTTTGATACTTATTTGAGAAGAAACTTGCAAAATTTACATTCAGAAATATATGTTTTATACTTGTTGAAATTCATGAAAAGTTTGCAGGTCGGTATCTTGCCGAAGTTTAAATTTTATAGTTATACCCGAGGTATGTCACCCCGAGAAGATTACACAAAGGAAGCAACATGAAGAAGCATGCAAAGAACTTCTAAATACAAGACTATGCAGAAACCAGTCAACAGAACATCACAAGATTAAAACATCCATAGAAAAGAACAGTTGCAATTACATATTGAAAAAACCACGTCGGCCATAAGAAGAAGTTTTGCATTGTCCAGAAATTAAGAAAAGTACAAAAGTGCAAAGTACAGAAAAAGAAGGAAAAAATACAAAAGGCAATTTTCTCAAGCTTCTTCAATGTTAGCCACTGCAGGGACTGGGACCTCGGACGATTCTGGTGGAACCTCGTCGGCCACTTTATCCGCTTGTATCTCGGCATCAATCTCTGCTAATGATTCCTCAACACTTCTTTCTATCAAGAGAAGATTGGACGATAGCTGCCCAGTAGCAGTTTCCCTAGTTGCCTCCTTGACCTCATCACCCTCCTCATCCAAGGTTAAGTCCATAACCTGCTCAGTAGGAGGAGGGAACTTGGCTATGACGGCATCCTTGGGTTTTCTCACCAAGGCTTCTTCATTGGTTTCCTTATCTTCATCCTCGGCGTCAGCATCAGATTCTGATTTACCTTCAGCTGGAGGTGGAGGTGGAGGAAATGGCAAAGGGATGGCATCAGCATTCCGAAGGGGCGAGTCAACAGGGAGATCAAGCTTCTTTATCAGGGACATCCAACCTAGGGAAAAACCCCTGTTGCATGCCTGCCTGACTTGAAGCTTATAATCTTCTGCGACGTCGGCCATACCTTGGGCGTAGGCCTTTTCATCGGCCTCTTTGACTTCGGCCTCTTTCGTGGCTAGAGCTTGCTGGAGTTCCTTCTCCGCTTGGGCCTTCTGAGCCTCGGCCTCTCTTTTCTCGGCCTCAGCAACTTTTCTAACGGCCTCAGCAGCTTCGGCCTTCTCAAGAGCTAAAGTTTGAACTTTAGTTGCAGCCTCGGCTTGATCCTCCAGTTTTTTCATTTTTGCTTCAAGGGACTTTATCTCTCTCTTCATGGAAGATGCTTCCCTTTTCATATCAACCAACCTTTGACGATTTTCAAAAGATTGCATTGAAAATGAATGGGCATGCTGAATGGCCTGCAGAAAAAACAGAAATGTGAGATAGTACTCTCGGTAAAGAACGGAAGAAAAAATCACAAGTACAAACAGAAATACTTACTTGAACGGAGTGTTGGAGCATGAGAGCGTAATTCTCATACTCACTAAGCTTAGCATTTCGTTCCAAGTCATTCGGAAGGAGAAGAGCAGTGCTGAGGGCGACACCAACGTTAATGTCGTCAGCACTTTCACTAGCCATAATGGGCCTATCCTCCAGGGATAGATCAGGGGCCCAGGGGACGTCAGGCTTCTTTGAAGCCGAGGTCGTCGCAGACGATGACCTTGGCCTCTTTGATTGAGTAGACCCTGAGGGTTGACCCTCAGCTGACCTCTTGGTGGAAACAGAGGTTGATTTTTTGTTTTCTGCCAGCTTTGAAATAGGCGCAGCATCCTCAGCTTCGGCATCTGTAGCCTTGGCTTTAGGCTGAGCTTTTTTAACTCTCTTTGGTTTGGGTGGGAGCATTGATTGCGTTGGTGCGGCTTCGGCGTCAATTGGAAGATCGGCGAGAAGGTCTTGAACGACAGGCCTTGGACGAACCATCTTGGCAGTCTTTACAAGCCTTCGTCGACGTTTACGTTCAGGAATTGGTATTAAGTAGGGGGCCGAAGTTGATGGAAGATCGGCTGGGTCAGATGTGGACTCTTGATCTGTTCGGGATGTAGAAGCAGTTAAGGTTGTGGCTGTGGGTGGAGAAAGACTCTTCTTCCTTTTTCTTGGGACGTCAGGTAAAGTGGATTTGTATGTAGGGATGAAGTTTAGTAACAGTGGGGCTTTTCGTTTATGGATTGGAAGGTTAAGGAGTGTTTTTAGATCTGTTCCTGGGAAGAAAGATTGACGAAAATTTTTCGGTGGCTGACGAAGATCTGCAGGACAAAGAAACAAACGTCAGAAACAAAAAAAATATTAAAGACTTAAATAAAAACAACTAAGTGTTGACTCAAGGCTCTTACTCTTGCCCTCTGTAATTGTTCGAGGAAGAGGGTAGAGGTGGACATCTTCATCTGGGCCAAATTCCCAATTTCCAGAAGCAATGAGAAAATCATCTCCAGCCCCCTTGTTGGAGTCTGGGAGGTCGGCTACGATTTTGTACTGAGTAGATCTCAGTTTAAGGTAATAAACGAAACCCCTATCCTTCAGGTCAAGAGGGCACATGGTATAGCAGTATTGAAGGTCGGCTAGAGTAATTCTAAGGTTCTCTTGCCTAGCTAAAGCAATAATACCGTTAATTACCCTATAGGAATTGATAATAAGTTGCATGGGGTTCAGCCTATAGAAGTAAAGAACTTCGCGAAACAGGGGATCAAGTGGAAGCCGAAGTCCACATTCGGTGAAAGCTACTATAGGGAAGGGCATCGTATGGTCTGTGGGCATGATGGTATCACTGTCCCCAGCTAGTTTAAGATGAACATCAGCTGGGATAGAGAATTCCTACCTAAAGTATTCAAGTTTTGTTGGGGTATTTACCCTATGCCTCCACATACCCATTATGTCAATTTAAAATATGTTTCAGAAGATGGGCGTTTTTAGGAAGGGTTACAAGAACCTCGATAAAAATCTAAGAAATGGCTGGTAAGGCTTATTTCAGTTTTCCCTAAATTTGAAGGTTCTACGCACAAATCCCAAACCTAAGAACTCTAAAGACCAAGATTGAAGGCATAGATCTGGGGCAGATACAAAAAAGAGAAAACAAAGACGAAGTTTCAGATTCCAGAACAGAGGTATAGCTCTCAGAAACAATAAAGATACAAAAAAAAAAAAAAATCAAGAACAGTGGCAAAGAGAATGGTGAAAAAGTATAGAAGTTCAAGGAATAGCCACAAATTCAAGATACAAATAAACCCAAGGCTTCGAACAAGATCAGTAATGGCAACAGGCAGACAAAAGCGCAGAAAGAGAAATTAACATTGAAGGGAATGAATCTTACCGGAACAAGTGAAGCCGAGGCAGTGTTCGCCGAGCTCAGAAATTGGTTGCAATAGCAAAGAAGGCTTCGCAAGAATGAGGGATTAAGGGTAGTTCCAGAAGAGAGATTGAAGCGATGGTAGATTCGAAGAAGAAAGAGCTTTCAGAGAGAGAAAGAGCAAAAAGACAGAATGAAAAAGTAAGGGAAAAATAGAGGCAAATGAGAAGTTTTGTCAAAAACGTGAAACGGCGGCAAAAATAGGGCAATTATTGCGCCTAGAGCAACGCACGCGTCAGACGGCGCAGAGGAACGAACAGACAGCCTTCAGGCGCGTCACTGACACGCTCCAATGAAGACAAAACACGTGAAAGGAACGGTTAGATATGCATGACAGCTCATGCACGTGGGAGAGTACGATCGAAGCCTTGTTCTCCGAAGAGAACACATCGGCTGAAAGTGGATAATCTTGGCTAATCAGTTTTTGAACCATTACTCAGAAAAGAAGTGACAAAATATCGGAATAGGTTCCATCACCTCAAAATGTCGAGGTAATAGAACCTAGGGGGCAGTTGTGGGGATGTATTTTCTGAATACCAACACGTGGCATGGTGACGCCGACGTGTCAGCCGAGGTGCCACGTGCCCTGGTAGTTAAGCCGAAGTAATCTTGGAGAAGCCGAGGTTATCTCCGAGGATATCGGAACCCGAGATAAGGGACAAGAGTCCTAAGACGGAGAGGGGACTTGACCTTGGATAAGGATAGAACTCTTAGGGAGTTTATCTTTATCTCTTTAAGAATCCAAAGTAAACATTGAGATGAAGTTCATAGAAGTCATACTTCTATTGGGACTTGGATTGAGTATATTATAAAAGAGAGGCACCCCCGTGGGTCTAAGGTATGTAATTTATGTTTTGAGTATTCAGTTTAGCACTTGATTATCTTTGAGAGATATACTGACTTGATCGTCGGAGTGCCCCCGGGTGGAAGAACCACCGCCGGAGCTTTTTCTTTCTGTTACAGGTTGCTAAAGCCATCTATTCTGCCTGTGCTCTCCAGCTGATCACTAAACGGGCAGTGTGATCAGATTTTCACCCACACACTATAGTAGCCCCAATTATCTTTTAAGATTTTTAATTTTCTTATTTCTTTATTATTGACCATCACAAATTCCTTTACAATCAATAACCACTACAACCCATTGAATCATGCATGATCTCATTCCTTCTTATTAAAAGTTTGTCGATTAAATTTCACATCTGGTACATTTTCGTATTACAAATTGATTAACAAGAGGAGTGAAAAGCATAATTCCATTCATTTTTTTTTTTTTTTTTTTTTTCCAAATTATGAGACCATCTCCTATAGTATTTTAATGTAGGTACACTTCCGTTTAGTGTTGAAAGATTTTTTGTGTTCCGAGACCATCTTAGCTTAATAGAGATTTTTCTTTCTTCCAACAAAATTTAGTTAATATGGGCCAGTTTTGCTTTTCCTCCTAATGAAATTTTCTGTTTCTTTTTTTGTTTGTTTGTAAGTTTTCCTTTTGTTGGAGTAGATATGATGATGAATGTCTTTTATGAATATATGCTTATTATATATTTTTTAATCGATGAAAGTGTTCCAACTGAAATAATTAGAATTTACCCAAATCCATATACCACCTAGTAGGAAATCAGCTCAATTAATAGAACGCATTTGAATTACTTGGGAGTATAAACAGAATACAAGGCTCAAAGATGGAGAAAGGGGCTTGTGAAAGAAGCAGAGAGACTGAGAAGTGAGAAGTGGAAGATGTTGCTTTTCTGTCCCACATCGAGTAATGATGAAACAGAGAGGCCACGAACTCAGTTGAAAATGAAGGAGAGGCGACATTAAAAAATCACGCAGCCGCGCGGTGAGCACAAAGCGAACTATTCTTTCGCCTTTTACTAAAGAATACCGTGTGCTCGTCGCAAATAGCGGCATACGCCCATTTTTGGAGGGTTCCTTCCCTATGAAGGGTTGGTCCCCTAAAATTCCAAGTTAAAAATTTTTGATCTTTAATTTTTACCTGAATGGGTTGATGATGTCCTGCCATTGCTATTTAATATGAGGAATTTACACACGAAATGTTTGGGAGGGTACCAAGCTGATTATGTTCAGTAGAGCTGAGTTGTAATTGTTTATGCTCATTTTTTTATGTTCAGTAGAGCTGAGTTGTAATTGTTTATGCTCATTTTTTCTGCAGGGGATTGCAACTTAGATGCTGTTAATGCCCAAGCTATGAGAAATTTCATGGGAACTACAGACAATTTCTTTCAAAATAGAAAACTACTGAACTGGATGGAGATTTTTTCAGTTTTAATTCTCGATGGGAGCGTGTCGGAAGAAAAAGAAAAAGAAAAAAAAGCATAAGCATGCCAATGGCTGAAATCAATTCACAGAGTGAAGTCCAAAGGTTTATATGATTTAGTAAGCACTTATATTTTGTATTTGCTCAATAATAATGCAAATAAATATGTAATCCTAGTAAGATGTGAATGAATTCAAGTCAAGTTTGTACCAAAGGAGATTATTATTATATTAAAGAATAATGCTATATGTACTAATTAATGTACACATAATGTGATATCATTTGTAGGTTTTGGGTATTTGTAACTCGTATAATAAATATGATCAATAATAATATCATAACACTAATTGGTATACTAGTGTGTATATTAATTGATACATGTAACACTACTGTATATTAATCCACGAGTTTAATGGATGGGTATTATTTGGTGACCAAACGAAGTGAGTCCCGCATCGGTTTGTCATATGGAGGACTGAGTTAGGAATGTTTGTATAAAAACAGCAAGAAGAGAGTAGAGGAAGGCATCTTTGCGCTTGGGGCAATGACGCAGCTAGTGAGGTAATAACCGAGGCGCGTCAATTGCTGGTTGAAAACTATTTCCAAACCCCCTCATTGGCCTGGGTTCAGCCCGGGCCTCTGAGAATTTCTGGAAGGGCCTCCCTCTAACCAAGGGTTAAAGCTCTACAATGCACCAGTTTTAAATGTTTCACTTTAAGACAAGTATTCAGTCATATAGGCCCATGGGCTGTCTTAATTAAATTTGGTTCCCTTGCATTTTGGATTTTGAAAACTTGGACCATGCATGGGTTGTCCTGACGGAAAAGTCTGGGGGCCAATTTATATCCATGGGTGGACCTCTATTCTATTCATACATGTTTATGCCATAGCTTCATCTACACAAAAGGGCTCTGAATTTCATTGATAACAAAGCAGCCATTCAATTGAAGTATAAATTGAGTTTAAGAGGCATACATATCTTCCCAATTGTGTACCATGACAGAATCATTCATAAACTTTAATCATGTTGTGCAACAGACAGACTGACTTCTGCAGTTGTCATTGCACAGCTACATCTAAACATCCTTGTTAGCAGAACACTTCCAAGTTTAACACCGTGCCTCATTTTGCACCAAGGTCACTTGAATTCACTCAATTGTGGACTTGAACTGAACTTCATTTCATTCTAAAAATTTGTAAACATGTTGATGAGGCATATCAAGCCATGAAAGGCTCCTTCTCAAGGCCGAAAGATTTGATCTCAGAAGAGAGAAGAGGGGAGCGGCCATCCATCCTTATCATTTCACAGCTCCATTAACATGGTGGTTGGAGGTCGAAAGAACATGGATTCGTAACAGAACACCTAGCTTTGCACCGTACACAGCAGCCACACCACATTTGCACCAAGTTTTGGCAGAGCATCATTTCTTTCCACGTGAGATGCAAGACTTTTATGAGTTCCCTCTCCGCGCTGGACATTGTTTTGATTTTTGCCAATTGTATAGTTGACATTTGAATTTTGTTACAACCAACTTGATTCTGAATCAGAGAGTTTTTACAGTGCTTGGGTGAAACCAGAAAGAAGACAGATTGAAGAGGGGTTTAGAGAGAGGGGGGGGGGGGGTGTTGTTGAGCTAGTTTAGTCCCACATTGGGAATATGGGGAGAGAGTGGGATGAGGGCGGTGAATATAAGGATGCAAAGGAGCAAGAAGAAACATACTTACCTGGACGGGGTCAATGGGTGATCAAAAAGGCCCATGGCCTAGGTTGACGACCTCCATTGCACAATTGGGAGGGGCGTCCGCCTAAGGTCTACCCAAGTTGGTAGAGCCTACGTCATAATTTGTGCCAGTGGGGGCCTGCGTTCGCGCGGCCCCTATTCAATTCAAAGTATAAAACTCATCAAATATTGGTCTTTAAATTCAGCGTCTGGGCTTCCAAAAAATATACTATATTTCTTGATTGTAAGTTGGGGCATGTGAAAATAATTTTTTATTGCTACTATGTATATATGTTCATTAAAATTTGGGACCTTTATGAAGGTTTGGGATGGAATAGGCCGTGTGTATGACTTAAAAACCATATAGTAGTAGCACATGAAATTTATGTACACATGGTTGTCAAGTGTTGGTCTTGTGTCATTTGATCTTGTGCACTTCTCTACTAAGCTGCAAGTCAATTACTAACTGACATGTGCCAGAGGTGGTGCTGACCATATAACGTTACTCTCCTTTTATTTTCTGTCTATCATTTGCTGGGTAACAATAATTGGCAACAGATTTATAGTCAACGATTTTGAGTTAAAGCGATAATCAGTAGTCAAAGTCAAGATAATACAATAATAATATAATCCTAGAGTCAGGTAAACCCCATTGGTCAGAACTTTAAACCATGCTATATCTACCAAAACAAATATACAAAGATTGTAACTGCCAACTATCTTCAGCCCTACCACCATAAGTGACATTAATCAGGTAAAGCAACATCCTAAGATTTCACTTAATCGCCCCCAGGAGCATCCCCTGAAATTCTTCTGGAACTATGTTTCCCAGAATATGACCAAGATTTCTCCAACTCAGCAGGCATTGGTTTTTCCAACTTCTGGCAAAGTGGTCCTTTAATACTGCTCTTACTTGAGAGTTGTGGTGCTCTACCGGGGCTTTGGACTGGCGGAGGGGAAGAACAGAATGTTGGAGTAGCAAATGCAGAGGTATAAGGGCTATGCTGAATTGAGAAGGGACTAGGCGACATCCGTTTTTGAACGGGAAGACCACCCAAACCTCCCCTGCTGAAAAAGGACTTCGATTCGGCTACAGCGCATTGCTTAGTTGCATCATCTACATAAAGGACATCATCAATCCTTGCCATTATATTGAAGGCCAAGCTCTCCATTACCCTTGAGTAGCTTTCAAGAATCGACTGTCCTACGTCCTGCAACAAAAAAAGAATAAAAATAAGGCTGATTAATACATCGTTATACAGATACATCATTTACAAGTTCTTTTTTTTAGGTGCGTTGGAGGGGAAGGGAAGACTCAAACCTTCGACCTCATAAGATGCATATGTTCTGACACTGGGCTAAGCCAAATGGTTCATTTCCAAGTGTTTATGATAGGATAAATGATACCATATTTGGCTTAAGAATACAGTAGATGGCACTAAATGATCAGTTAAACAGAGAAATCCAAATTGCTATTTGAAATAAACAAGATTCAGCCCATTCAGCAATTCATCAGGTATTGCCAGCAAATTGTTCAATGACTCTGCTTCAAGTAAACTATTATTGCATCATGGAAGATGGAAATGCTTGCTGTTTGTGCAATGAGTAGAGTAGATTGTGCTGGTAAAAGGCTCATCATATGGCTGCTTCCCTAGGCCTCTCACTGAACTAGACCTCTGTTAAATTTAATCAAATCTTCAACAATTATAAAAATCAAATAGCTATGTGATAACTATGTTCCAAGTGTTCAAACTTTTCCTTGTTCTTTAACCTATACTTAGACTAATTGGACATTTAACTGTTTTTGCTCACTAAATGCTAAAGAGGGGAGTAAAGTACCTTGTTGTATTGAATTTTGCTCATGTCCAACGCAGTTTGTGGAAGGCCAGGGAAACGCAGTCTCAGGCCACGTAAAAGTGTCTCTGCTCGCTGTGCCAGGAACTGACTTTTGTCACCATCAGAGACAAGGCCCTTAACCTTGCCTCCCCAATTTGAACGCTTAGCTTTAGGGTGTTTTGTATGTTTTCTTTGGTCTTTCTGCTTCCACACATGTACAGCTGCCTCAATCCTGTTCACCACTTCTAGTGTATGATGCTCTGATGACAGGTCTAGGCATTCAAGAAGATAATCTGGTGAGAATTTCTCAGAAGTTATGTAGCGGTAGATGATATCACCTAGACAAGCCTTTCCACTCTGCAATGACAATTGAATAAGACAACCAAAAAGTTAAATGCATTCCTATCTATTAATTATTAACTATAACTATGATGCATAACATAGACTTGATGGTAAGACCTGTATTCAATTCAATCTATACTATTATCACACGGCAGCACCCCCACTTTATGAAGACTGTTTTGAAGCCCTATCACATTTTTTATTTTGAAAGCAGTCCTTAAAAAATTGATTGATTCATTTGTGCAATGTGTTTATCACATAAGGATTAACAGGTAATTTGATAGATACAATTTCGTACAAACCCACAAGTTTCTCTCTTTTTTATTTCTACGCTGTCAGACTCACTGTGTGTTTAACTCCTATTCTCTCACCTCCCATCCGCCCTTTCATTCATGAGAACCCTAAAACCATTTTAGTTACGTTTTCTAATTTTGCAAATTATAGGTCTCATCATCTGCATCAGAGTAATGGTCAATTCATACTCATGCATTTTAGATACCCTGCAATTTTTATATGTAGCATGAATCCTTCTCTTTAAGTATCCAATATATACTCATCCAATATGATGGTCAATTGATGATCATTAAAGTATTGTTCAGCACAGACATTGTAATACAATAAAGTTTATCAATATTCATATGGAGACACAATAGGGAATGAGCCAACATGTACATATGTATGTAGCTAATATATATTTCGGAATTAAACAAACACAAAATTGCAACCGGTACCTTAGGCAAGGTCTCCAAATAGGCACTTGGAATCTCCATTTCAGCAAGAACGCTGCTATTGATCGCCATTGCTGCCTTGAGTATCTGGTTTGTGCAATCCCTGCATTGCTGCAACCTCTTCCTTGCATCCTCTGATAAACCCTTTGGAGGAACTTTCGGGCATGGGAGCCACCACTTCTCTTCCTGCCTAATTGAAGGCCTCCCACCAGATGTGCCCGATACATACACATCACAATCATCTACACCAGGCACAATTATGCCCCGGTCAACGTACCAAAACTCTGTCTCTTGAAACCCATCAAGGATGCCAATTAACATGCCATCGAGTTTCTTTAGAGCGGGCAGATTCATGTACAAATCAGACCTTGGTCGCGTGGCCATGACTTCGTATGTTCCTCCACCAGGAAATTGCTGTATAGAAGGTACAAGCTCCACAATTGAATCGCTCACACATAACAGCCATTCCATCTCTCTGCACCACATTACCTTCTTTTGTGATGCCAATGGCTCCAACCTCCAGATCTCCCCAAACACAGTGGCTAAAATTGCAAACAAAAGCAGATTTGAGTGACTAAGCAACATTAATACACACAAGCATCACACACAAAGAGTAATTGCTGTCTGACCAGAGAGGTTTGTGATCGCATTTGAGATTGCAAGGGCAGTACAGACTCCTTTACCCCCTCCGGACATGTCTTCCCCAAGTAGAAGCTTAGAAAATCTTTCCTTCATCATGTCAACTTCTATAAATTCATGAAATTAACTAGAAAGTTAGCAAATACATAGAAAAGGTTTTACTCACAGATTTATGGTAGAATATATAACACAACACAGTATTACCAGAAAACGCTAAATTATGTATTGGTACGTATGCTACACTTCTATTTCAAAACTGTAAACAATAAATTTATTCCAAAACGGTAAACGATAAATTTAATGATTTGAAGCTATCCTCAAAGATTTTTCCAATATATTTTCTTAAATGTTAACTTAGGAGGAAAATAAGTTCAAGTTTGGCTATCCTAAATAAGTATACACTTTTTATATTTTTATCTTTTTTTTCATCACATCATCTCTTTATTTTTCTGTACATCTTTTCGTAAAAAGACAAAAATCCCAGACAAATTTTGATTTGACAAAAACATCAAAAATGAAAAAAAAAAAAAAAAAATAGTTAAAATAAAATTGCTCTAAATAAAAGTCTACCTATCGTAGCACACAATTCGTACCACGTTCCTGTTAATTTACGATGCAGGTAGCATAGATCTAACAGATTAATTGTAAAATTGAGGCTAGTAAGATCTAAAACTCACTAATGTACCACGAATTAGCTTCAATTTAGCATCAAAATCACAAATTAAACAGTAAAACAGATTTAAAAAAGAAATGCACTGACCAGACAAATCAGTATCACGTTTCTCCGGCTTATCGCCCCAAACCACATCTTTGCCGCCGATCACCGGAAACATAAACGGCGGTGCCGCCGGCGGAAAACAGGAATTTCCCGTCACCGGACGGAAATTGAACGGAGACGATGACATCGAACTCGAAGCTCCATCGGCATCGTAGAGGCGGTACCAGAAACTACTCGAACTCTCGGACTCACTCACATCGGCACTCAAGCTGTAACTTCCACAGAGCTCACTCTGCCGATCCGAGCCATCTTCAGACGAAACACTCCCCATAGACAATCGATCAAAAGACTCTGACTTGTTCTGTGAAAGCTTAGATGCACATCTCGTCGTCAATGAATGTCTCGCGTGGTCTGTGAATTGCAGAGAAATGGTGATGGTGGTGGTGGAGAAAAAGTAAAAAGAAGATAAAGCAAAATGCAGGTTTACTCACAACGTACTCTTCTTTCCCTGATGATGATGAAGCTGCAAAAGAAGTCCTCACTCACTCTCTACAATTTTTTTTTTCTCTCTCTGTGTAATGAACAGAAGCTGCAAAAGTAAAAGGGTACGGCGTTTGCAGAGTTGTCCAATCTTTTCCGTAACGGCAGAGCTTGGCGTTAGCGATGGTCACCCGACATTATACTTTTCTTAATCCAATGATTTGCTGCCACGTAATATTATAAAATTATTAGTTGATCATAATTTATAATGTCCCTGTTCAATCACTCAATATAAGTTGAAGAATTTCATTCTCTTCACTCATCAAAATACCATTAAAACATCATATAATTATTTTTTTATTTTGATTATTAAAATTTTGAACAAAATATAAGAGCTCGTTCGAAAAGTGGGTTGATTTTTTAACTTTTTTGATTATTTTAGCCTGTAACTAAAAAGTCTGATTTTGAATTTTTTAACTTTTTTGTGAGAGAAATAATATAATGATTATGGGTTAAATGTGATATTTTATCTTATTAGGCTAAAAAACTTATTTTGTGTTTTTTTTTGGACTATTTTAGCAAAAAAAGCCTCCAAACTAACTTCCCAAACGGAGGCTAAATACATTTGCTTTAAAATACGGATTATCTTTCATTATTTTATAAATTATAAATATTTTATTATCAAATTTTTTTTATTTAATAACATTAATAAAAAATTAATTTTATAATTATTATTCTATATAATAATAAAATTACTTAAATTATTAATTAAAATATATTTTTAATATCATTAAATTTGTTAATTATCTTGATAATTTATTATACGATTAGAAACTTGAAAAGCCGAAATAGAATTTTTAAAATCACTAGAGTGAATCTATATTTTAAGGAAATATCAAGGGATATATTTATAATTTACTCTAAAAAATTTTGTTTCTCACTTTAACTCTTCATATTTTAAATTTTATTTCAAAAATTAACTTATATCCAAAATTAAATAGAAAATAATATTGACATTTATGCGACATAAAAATATTTTATCATTTATAATTCTTTCTTCTAACAAAAACTCATAATTTAATATAATAATTTATTTTTGTATGTCATATAATAGTTAACGTAATATTTTTTTATTTAATTTTAAATATAACTTAATTTAAGAAGGGAAAATTATGGAAAACTCCCATTTGGGAGAGTTTTAGTCTAACAAGTCTTCTTTTTATATTAATACACATCAAAGTCCTGATTTTTTGGTAATGTGATCCGAAGGGTCCCACTATGTGGTTATAGGATGGATTTTGTGACTAATATACCCTTTCTTTTTCTTTTTTCTTTTTTTGTGGCTGGAAACGTTTTTTGGAAGGGTGTTTGAATTCTCTTGATTACGTTGATCTCGGTGTGCACTACATGGGAAGATCATGTATGACTAGATTTTTGGGATGACGAGGCTCATGAGTATTTGAATGCTGCGTGGGAAGGGGGGTTAAGGCGTGCGCGTTGTGTAATGGTGTAGTTAGCCATCTGCTTCAATGTTGAAGGCCATGGTGTTGTGGTCTTAGATTGCGGCAACGGTAATGTTGTTGGTTATTTATTCGTTATGTTAATGGGTTTAGTTTGGGGGAGTAAATGTTGACATGTTGTTCGCGATGTCGGCGGTTTGTAAACACATGTATAACGTTGCGATGGTCACACCCCACAAAAAAATCGATGTCTTTGATACATGTTTGCGGAAAGCATAAACAAAATGCATCGCTGATTTGGAAACTTCAATCTGACATATCTACGCCCAAAATAGCAGCGCTATAATGTAGACACCCCATTTTTGACCGACCTTAAGACTCAGACGTCGCCGATTGAGCACTCGGTGATGGTGCATATTGTGCTCATTCAAAAGTTTCAGAGTCTCGGCTGCGAGTCTTGCCTCCGGACTTCCGGGCTCTTTCGTGTCTTCCCTCGGTTTGCGAACCAAGCTCCGTTTTCTCTGTTTTCTCTTTCCGAAGGGAGGGAGAGGTCTCGTAGATCATCTCTCAGTGGCCGTAGGCTACGTTTCGTGGTCGTAGGTCATTTTTCCCGTTTGGAGCCCGGTTTCCCGTTTTTTGGAGCCGACGGCCGTGTGCCTCGGTTCGGGACCACTTAACCACCTCCGTTTGCCCCGGTTTTTGGCATGCATCTTATTTACTCCCTTTTGAAGGACACTGTGGTCCGAAAAACCAACTTCGTGGTCGAACACCACTTCCAGTGCCTAACAGTCAGCTTTCGGGGCCTCGGGCTGCGCGTTTCGGCCCCCGAACCTCCATTTTGCATCGGTTTGAGTACATTTTTGGCAAGGACCTCTGTTTCATTGTTAGGAAGGTCGTAGAAGGGTGGGAGGCCAGTAATTGTTCTGACAACCAGTTTTATTCCTCCATCGCCCTCCGTCGCCCGTTTTTCTCACTTGAAAGCCAATGTTGACCACCCTAAGGCCACTTTTTCCAGCCCTAAACCACATATTTGTGTTGTACACACCTGGGAGGCCACCAATATCACATGGCCGGCCAGTAATTGTGTTTGACCCTTTTGAACCCCTCCAAAAAGTGGGCTTTTATCTCTCTTGGTTTATTTTCTCCAGTTTTTGACCACATGGTTGTGTTGTGCACACATGGGAGGCCACCAATCTGGGGTGGCCGGCCACTAATACTGCTTGACCCTTTTGACCCTTGGCCGACCCGCCATGGGGAAGGCCGACCGGCCACCTAAACCCTAGGAAACCGGCCGGCCATGATCCTCTCTCCAGGTACATTACAAATCTGTATTTTGTTTCCTCCCAAATTGTGTATCCGGGGGGCTGCACTTTGGGGGGGAAATTTGAATTCCATTCCCCCCCTCTTTTACCTATATAACCAGCACCCCCAGCTGTGTTTTAGGGGGTTACAAAATTTGCTTTAAGGCTCTTGCATTGCATCTCTCTCTCTCTCTACACTCCAACCCTCAAAACCCCTCAAATCCCACACCCCTTTCTACACCACCACATAGCACCACACCACCACCATCCTTTCCAACACTTGGAGCTGGTTTTCCAGAGCTTGGGAGCACCTTTTCTCAAGCCAAGAGCTGCTGAAGTTTGGTCTACAAGGGTGAGTCTTCATTCTCCCTCTTTTGTGCTTTATTTTGTTCTATATCTAAGCCATACTTACTTGCATATTTGGGCTCCGACCCTAGCTGAAAATAGCATTATTTTGAGCTCCTTTTCATGTTTGTTTAAGGGCCTCTCCCTGTTTGAGGCTTCCTTTTTACACTTGCTTCTTTACCTCTCTTGTATGCCTCTTTCTTGCATAGTATTTTAGGCCTATTTGTAAACTGTTTTGAGCTTGGTTACAAACTGTAAAGTGGCTTATTTTGAGCCCTTCTTCAACATTGTTGAAGGGCTCTTCACTGTTTGAGGCTTCCTTTTGTCACTTTCCTCTTTATCCCTCTTTTGGCCTTATTTTTGCATGTTTTGTTAGCCCTTTGTGATTGTATTTTTGGGCTCTGGTCCGAGCTGTAAATAGCCTTATTTTGACCCCCTCTTCATGTTTTATCAATGGACTTTTTATTTTTGAAGCTCCCTTTTTGCTCTTTGTGTTTAAACCTCTTTTTAGGCCTTATTTTGCATAGTATTTTAAGCTTGCATATGCACTGTTTTGGGTTTTGTCACTAACTGTAAAATACCATATTTTGGGCCCCTCTTCAACTTTGTTGAAGGGTCCTCCTCTGTTTGAGGCCAGAAACCATCACTTGCTTCTTTGTCTCCCTTTTGGCCCATTTCTTGCACAATAGTTTAGCCATACTTGTGTTTGTTTTCGTGGCTTGTTGTAAACTTTAAAGTGCTTTATTTTGATCCCCTCTTAAACTTTGTTGAAGGGCTCTTGGCCATTTAGGGCCAGAAGATGCTACTTGCTTCATTATCTCTCTTTTGGGGTCATTTTTGCATGTTAACTTAGCCCTATTTGTGTTCACTTTTTGGCCTTGCTTAAAACTGTAAATATGCTTGTTTTGGGACTGTCTTGATTCTGTCTTCACACTTCATGTTCGAATAATGCATGCTTTGTATAGCTATAGGCCATTGCGTGTGCCTAGTTTTGCGTTTCGGGTCTCATTTCATGCATCCGGTACCATATTGCCATGTTTCGGGGCTGTTTTGTATCATATTTCGGTATTGAAATTTGCATGCTTGTATGTCATATTCCATGCCCTGCCATGTTTTGTTAGAGTGGCATTTGTGCCTTAGGTTCAGTCCTCGGTTTGTGTGCACGTGTGTACGCATCTCGAGTGTCTCATTTTCATCGAATGGCTACCGATGTGAGTGTGGCTGAGGTCCACTCATGTTGGTGTAAGTCCATTGTGCATTGAGTATGCCATTTCATTTTATAGCATTGCGTATGCTAGGTTGTATGTTAGAGCATTGCGTATGCCTTGTTACATCGTGCATTGTGTATGCCATCTCATAGCATTGTGCATGCTAGGTTGTATATTAGTTGCATTCATGCATATCATGCATATTGCATTATGCTTGGGATAGGAGTTAGCCCGAGCACGGGAAACGAGGGACGTTTCGTACTTCGAGTGACGGAACGTGTCTCAATTCCCAGTCACCGACATTCCGGATTATCCATGATGGAGTCTTGGTCTTGTTGTGTTTATATGTGCATTCATTTCATATTGAGTCATGCAAATCGACTCCTCGGCCATCATGCATCGATATGCGTGATTGGTGGCACAAAGATCAAGGACTACACTCCCTGAAAAGTAGTCATGCATACATATACGAAAATACTTTGCCATGCCCCTTTGTTGCTCTCTGTTGCAGCAAATCAGAAATCAACAGCCTTCCGGAACTTGGCACGTATTCCAAGAACAATTGTAAACAGAGGCAAACCGGGGCATCGCGAGGGATTCTCCACACAAGGCAACCTGAGCATGTATCATTCATCATCCGGAGCAGATTTGAGGCAGTCCCTGGCTTGCATGCCAATTTATTGCTTTCCTAATTTAATTTGTTAATTAATTAGGGTTTTGTACATATTTGGACTGTAATATTCATTCGGGACTGTATATTATTTATTCGGACCCTCTGCGCGAGGGCAACATTGTAATAAGTGTGCGTGTGTGTGATGTATGTCTTCCAACCCCACGTCTTTCTCCCTTTTATTTACCCGCTTATGATGGTTAGATTAGGGCATGTTTCAATTAGCATACAGTATGATAGCATGTTTGCATTCATTCATTTGTTTTGCATGCACCGGGCTCGGCACATCATACTAACTGCATTGTATTTTCAATTCCAAGTTGAATACATGTTAGCTGTAGCATTTCATATGCCATGTTTAGAATAGCCGAGCCTGCTATAGTTGCATTTTTGCATGTGTTGCATTAGGCATTTCCGTATAATTAGGATCATGCATGGATTTCTAATTAGCTTTTGTTTTGGCTTGGAGTACTCGGTAAGTTTTATGCTTTGGCATCCTTGCATGCGTGTGAGTGACTGCCATGAATAGCATGCTTACCATGAGGCTATATGCTTATGTGATATAACTGCCTGAATGCCTGTGGGTGAAGGTTGGGTTATTTGAATTGGAACAATTCATCAAATGTGTGTTTTAAGCCCACTAGATAGTGGCAAAATCATGTTTTTCTAAGCCCACCCGAGGGTGGCAAATCCACGTCTTAGCCTACTTGCGGGTAGCGCCATCAAACCACTTTAAAAAATAAACATGAAATGTTTTGTTCCAATTCAGACGATCTAGTCTATACTTGTATGCTGTGCGCATCACATAGTAAATCTAGGCTAATAACCGGAATAAGAACGCATAATGTTTTCAAAAATAGATATCATGGTTAGTAGAGGCCGATCTTTGATCCGGCGAGCGGGGGTGCTCACGAAGTGACCTTTCCCAATCGTACCCAAGTTCCCGAGCCGAGGCAACTTTGGTGATGACGAACACGTGGCCTTAGGCAAACGAGTCAGGGTTTCCTAAATTTCTCCAAAATAAAACATTTAGGTGGCGACTCTGTATCTGGCAAAGCAGTCCATGTTTGGCACTTCTTTCAAAATCTGTTTTCTCAAAACGATTTGTCAGATTTGGACTCTTTGGTTCAGATTTAGAACTGTGACAATTTGAGAGTCCGAACTGTAGTGAACCCCAAATGAACGGAACGGGACTCATCCCTCCCGGGGCGTTCGGGGACGTCTACACATAACAGCGCAACAATTTCATTGGAAAACCCTAGACTAGTCTCACCACATCATGTTAGCCACCGAATTCCTAGGTTGTGGGGGATCACACTTCAAATTTGAGGTGCTGACACTTCACAAAATGGTTAGAATGTGAAGCTTCAGAGGTTGGTTTTGAAAACTGATATGGTCCATCAAAATATGGGTTTGCAAATAATGTGGTCCATCAAAATGTGGGTTTGCAAAATGATGTGTGCCGACAAGATGTGGGTCATCAAAATGTGGATCACCCAACATACACTATTAAACCCATAAACCTCTATAGTACACTTTTTTCAAATGTTACGTACACATACATTATTCAAACATAATATCACAAAACAAATACAATACATAAATGGGCAAAATCGTCAACCACCAAATAATAGGACCTTTGGGTGTACAGAATTAAATATGAGACTGATTAGATTATAATTCCACGTTTTAGGATTTATGGGTCAATTCCCCATTTAAGAATAAGTTACGAAAAATTTAAAATATGAAATGTTAAAGTGAAAAAAAAAAATCAAAACTTTAAAAAATTGACAAATATAAAAAGTGAAAAATGACCAGTGTAGGTTGTTTGGAGTTTGTAAATTTAATATATTTTTTAACTTTTTATTAAAAAAAATAAATAAATAATATAGTCTAAATAAATAGAAGGAGGATTTGGACAAAACCCCCTTATAATAAAATTTTAATGCATTAAGAATAAATACAAAAAAATTTTCTTGAAAAATCTAACAAATACCACTATTATCAAAATATTAAATTTTAAAATAATATAACTTTTTATGTAAATGTCGTTTTTAATAAAATTAATATTTTTAGAATTCGCTTATCAAGATCTATCAAATAAGATTCATGTTGACTATGAAATTCTTTTTTTTATTTTAAATATTACTGTTGAAATTGATGTAAACAGCAACGGTAACATATTACTTTGTCTCACGGTAACATGCTACTCTATTTAAGAGTAACATGTAACTCTGTCTGACAATAATATGTTACTCTAATAATATTGTCCAAGAAAGAAAAATATATATATATATATATATATTTTACTTTATCCTTATTTAATTATGTGTTTTCTCCTTAGGGAGTTTATGAAAAAAAATAAATTGAACTGTCCTTTTCAACAAATAAAGATCCAATGAAGGAGTTTTGACTAAATTTTTCTAACTATAATTATCACATAAGCTTGTTTGAGGTGTACTATATAAGTACACTTTTTATATTTTTTATCTTTTTTAGATGACACCACTTCTCTACTTTCCTACATATTATCTATCTATCTATATATTATATATTATATAAGGAAAATGAGGTTTTAACCACAAGGCTTGTGGGAGCTCTAATATCCCAATCTCAAATTTCTAATTTTTTTTATTTAAATTTTTTTTTAGCATTTATTGACTTCCCTCAACCCACAAGCCTTTTTGACTTCTCCCATATCTACTTCAAATAGTTTCTCAGTTTCTAGGACCCACGCTTCGGCCTTTAAGGGCTCAAGACCCCCCTGGAAAGTTGGTGGTTCCATTTTGATGAACTTCTGTGTCAAAGCAATCACATCATCATTGGCATTTGGTTCTGGCTGCACTAGTTGTGGAGGAGGAGGTGGGGGCTGTTGGTTTTGTTGTTGTCTTAAAGCCTCGGTCAATAATTCAACCATTCTTTCCAACCTTGCCATTCTTGCTTCGGATGATTCAGGTTCATCTGTATTCCTTGCATTTTCCATTTCACTATAAAAAACATGCTAATAATAAACATAGGAAAGATGGTTTCATATTCATGCATGTCGATTCATATACACATATCATGTTCGTACATACCTATGTATGCTCATGAAATGCCCTATTACTTTTCTAGGACACTCTATAGCTCATTTGGACACGTGTGTGCGGTATAACTCGTGCTCTGATACCACTCTGTCACAACCCAAACCCGCCCCTATGGGTTTAGCATCGTAACCGGCCAGTAACCCGTAATTACCGAAGGCCTGATTAACAATAATGACTATCAAACGATATAAAAGAGGCTGGCGGAAGCCAATCAATAGTAATCTACATCGTCCAATGAGCTGTGAAGACTTGAATGGAAAAACTTTCATGCACATGGCCATATTCATATGTCACTTAAAAGAAAAGTGCAAATACATAATAAGGACATAATCCCATCATTGAAAAAAAAACTGTACAATCGATAGTCTTAGACGTTCTTTACATTAGCAGAGACAAAAATGGTGAATCTGAATCACCTCAAAACAGCCTTAACTCGTGCAGGTTTGGGACCTCGATGTGAGGCACAATAGATAGCTTGACAAAACAAGAGGTTGGGTCAGCGCCTCTAGCTTTGGTCTGGTGCTTGGCCACCTACATATATATATAAACTGTGAGCTATAGCCCAGTGAATAACAAATGTGTAAAGAGGTTAAGAATGATGTCCTCCAATTTTTAAAACAGTCAATTAGCATTAGAGCATTTTCAATCAATATCATTTGTCAATCAATCATTCAATTCAATCAATTCGATCTATCATGTTCACTTAGGTCATACGTACATCCAATAGCAACAATACACTAGGTCTTAAAGGCCGAACAATCGATTGATGGCCATTATGCAATAACAATAGTTCAAAGATTTGGAACTGATAGAGATCTCTATAACAATAGCGATAACAATATCAATAACAATAGCAATATGCTATGGATGCCACGAATACAATTCAGAAAATAGGATCATCATTCAATCGATAAAAAGTATCATTTTAGAAAATAATATAATTCATCAATCAGAAAATAAATACGATTGAATATATCTTTACAACAGTGTTACTCACAGATAACAGGGCTGTAAGCGGGTTATTCAGCTCCCTTGAGGCGCATACTCTACACAGTTACAGAACGAACGTATACTAAATTACACACCCGGAATTGATAACTTGATCTTTCTACCTGTGTTGGTGTGGTTCTAATTCATTATCCTCATTATGATGTTTTAAACATGGCCTAGGAATGCCTAAGGTGAAATGAGGATGCAAAAATGTGCTTAAAAATATTTTTCAAAACTTGCTGAAAACAGGGGTCTCGCTCGAGCGTGGCTTCCTTCGCTCGAGCGGACATGCAGAATGTGCTTGGTTGCTCGAGCGTAGACTCCTTCGCTCAAGTGATCTGCAAAAATGTGAAGAGTACTAGTTGCTGAAAATCTTCGCTCGATGCTTGCCCGATGCTCGCTCGAGCGTGAGACATAGTTTTTCGCTCGACGCGCAAGTCTTGTCGCTCGAGCATGCTTCTGCACACGCAAAAACCTGAGAGCTTGCAATTCACGCTCGAGCCCGCATTCCGTTGCTCGAGCGAAAGACTGAAAACAAAGGTGGTCACTCAAGCGTGGAATCCCTCGCTCGAGCGAGGAAGCCAAATTTTGGGTTTTCCAGATTTGCTCCCAAAGCTCAAACCATGGATTTAATATGCCAAAACTCATCATTTTGGGGCAATTCTTTGGAAAATACTTAGAAACTCATAACACAACATGTTTTGAAGATCATTTCATAAAATCAAAACCCAAAAGTATGCCAATTGTATACAAAATCAACTTGAAATGGAAGAACATGGTGTAATTATGTCATGCATGTACTTATTTGAATTCATGACTTCCAACACATGATCATATGAGCTATTCTTTCCAAAAACATGATGGATTTTTAAATTACAACTATAATATGAACATGCATGTGTGAATTTTATGAAAACAATTTCAAAATTCAATACTATGGACATGCATGCATGAATTGATTTTCAATTCTATTCTTTAGGCCATTTCTTGACTTTAGCCTCCAATTTCTCCATGAACCATGCATGAAAAAACTTAAATTCATGATTAAAAGGGTGAATTCCTACCTTAAGTCTTGAATTTCCAAGTATGGTTGTCAAATCTTCCAAGTCTTCTTCAATTACTTCTAAATTCAAGCAATTCTCTTGTTGAACTCACTTTTCTCCCAACTCTCTCTCTCTCTCACGTTTGTACAAGGAGATGGAGGCTAATGTGGTGTCAAACATCTATGAAATAGAACTAAAATAATGGTCTTGAGGGAGCCTACTCAATGGCAATCATGAAAATAACTTGGGTTGAATTAATTAATGTTATGTATTCTAATTTAATTGTTCTAAATTAAATTTCAATTAGACCTACCATAAAATTCCATAAATCCTAATTAGCATATAAATCAGGTTAATTTCTGAATCGGTCGCCGTTAAGGCTTTCAATTCGCAAATCGAAATCAAAACATGAACAGATCGTTCCATAACAAACAGATAGAAATGTAATTAAAACAACACACTCACATAATCGATTTGGGATTTCATCTTAATCATTTACTTAGCATGCTTAATCGTAAATTAACACTAATTATAGGTCAGGGTTGTCACAATATCCATATATCTATATACTATTATAATTGCAAAATATTGTCATTTCATTAAAGTTTGAAGTTGCAATTTTGTCTTGTGTTTTTTTTTTTTTTTTTTTTAAATTTTTTGTTAATATGTGTTACAATATGATTAGTCTATAAATTAATTTTATATATTCTTAAAATAAAATTTCAAATTTGAATTCTTACTTAAATTATGTTACTATAATTGGAATGAGATCAATTTCAAATTGTTAAAAAGTTACTTTTGCTAAAATACATTAGAAAGAAACATTAATTTTTTTTTATATTAAAAGTGATAGTTTGTTAAAAAATTTTTATTTAAAAAAAAAGGTTATAGGTGATAATTTGTTTTTCATCTAGAATTATTTTCAGATTAAATAAAAATACCATATTAAACTTTCTTCTTACCTTTTTTTTGTTCAAATACTTTTATTTTATAAGAAATTTATTTTTATTCTATTTAATATTTTATTGTAATTTTTAAAAAATCATATTTAAATTATTTATGTCATTATAAAAGGTAAATTTTTTTAATATCAACTTAGTGGTAGTTTGGGAAATGTCAAATAAGTATACTTTTTTACTCTTTACAAAAATATGTACAGAAAAGTAAAGATGCGATGTGACTCAAAAAAGATAATTAAGTATGTTTTTTTGCTTTTTATGAAAAGATATGTAGAAAAGTAGAGATATGATGTGATCCAAAAAAGATAAAAAAAAGTGAGTTAATATGACATTTCCCAAACAACCCTTTATTCGATAATCTATTTCTAAATGGTGTATTTTAAAATATTTTCAAAAAAATTTCTATTGGAAATCTTAAGTAAATTTCTTTTTCTTTTGTTCATTAATATTAAAATTTTAATTAATTTTATTTATTATTTAAAAAAAATAAATTAGAAAATAATTTGTATATTTATATATATAATTTTGTTTTGGTTGCTCAAGTTATTTGGTATTTTTGTCCAAATCTACTCAAATTTAATTTGAATTTTTAAATTTCTGCATAGGTCATCACTTAATTAAAAATTATATTATTCAATCTTTAAAAGTTTTTAAGCTTGACTCAAGTTGTTTGGGTTGAGCTTACCTAAGTTTGCAAGTCTCACAAGGAATTGAAAGTTACATAATTAAACTTGTGACAAATTAAAAAATAATAAATAAATTATGATAAAATTATGGGATTTAAATTACAAATTTCAATCTTCTTTGTTTTTTTGCATACAAAAATTTAACTATTTATATTATTTTGTATAAAAATAGATTATTAATTTTTTTACATGCCCTGTATAGTACGGGTTACCACTAGTCTATACTATATATTAAGCAAAATGGGGTTTTTAACTCCAAGTCTTGTGGGAGCTCCAATCTCCCAATCTAAATTTCCTAATTTTTTGATTTAAAAAAAAAAAAAAACTTAGCATTCATTAACTTCTCCTAACCCCGAAATCTTACCCTCATAATAATACTTTAATGCATTAAGAACAAACATAAAAAAAAAAATTCTTTGAAATCCAACACATATGAATTTCTTGAAAAATCATAACACATATGATTATTATTTCTCATAATAACACTTTAATGCATTAAGAACAAGCATAAAAAAAATTTCTTGAAAAGTCCAACACACATAATTATTATCAAAATATTAAACTTTAATATAATATAATATAATAAAAAAATACATTTAATTTCTTGAAAAGTCTAACACATATGATTATTATCAAAATATTAAACTTTAATATAATATAAAAAAAAGAAAAAAAGAAGCCACTTAAAAAAAAAAAAGACATTTAAAAATCGCAATTCACATATATAGATAATTGTAAAAATAAACCGTGCATAGCACGGTGATATGTTGGTCTATACTATATATTAAGCAAAATGATGCCTTGTGGGAGCTCCAATCTCTCAATCTAAATTTTCTAATTTTTTGATTTTAAAAAAAAAACCTTAGCATTTATTAATTTCTCTCAACTCCCAAGTCTTACCCTCATAATAACACTTTAATGCATTAAGAACAAGTCTAAATTTTTTTTTTTGAAATCCAACACATATGAATTCCTTAAAAAGTCCTAACATATATGATTATTATCCATCATAATAACACTTTAATGCATTAAGAATAAGCATAAAAATAATTTCTTGAAAAGTCCAACACATATGATTATTATCAAAATATTAAACTTTAATATAATATAATAAAAAAAGAAGACATTTAATTCATTGAAAAGTCCAACACATATAATTATTATCAAAATATTAAACTTTAATATAATATAAAAAGGAAAAAAAGAAGACATTTTTTTTATAAAAAAAAGACATTTAAAAATCGCAATTCACATATATCGATAACTAGCCTATCAATTATAAATATTTATATTTGTGTTAGATTTTTTTTATATATAAATTATGTTTTTTAAGATTTTTTATAAAAATAATTTAACAATCTTATCACTAACTATAATGTATGAGAAAAGTTGAAAATAGTATTGCAGTAGCTATACACGGGTTGTATCTATAATTATTTGTATGAGGGGATTTTAAATGTTGATCAGGAGATTTTGATCAAATCAATAAATGTAGGCATGTGGAAAGACATGTGGATTGAAAAAAGTTAATAAATACTGATCAGAAAATTTTGACCAAATCAATAAATGCTGAGTTTTTTTTTTTAATAAAAAATTTTGAAAATTTAAATTGAGAGATTGGAGCTCCCACAGGCCTTAGGGGTTAAAAACCCTCTTTTGCTTAATATATAGTATAGAAGTATAGATTGTAAATATATTAAGGAAAATAGGGTTTCTAAACCCCAAGCTTTGTGGGAGCTGCAATTTCTCAATCTTAATTTTCTAAATTTTTTATTTAAAAAAAAAATCACAGCATTTATTGATATGGTCAAAATCCCTTGATCAGCATTTCTTAACTTTTTTCAATCTACATGCTGCATTTATTGATTTGGTCAAAATCTCTGATTAGCATTTAAAATCTCTTTATACAAATAATTATAGATACAGCCCGTGCATAGTTACTACATTAGCATTTTTAATTTATCCTATACACTATGGTTAGTGATAAGATTGTTAAATTATTTTTATAAAAAATCTTAAAAAACTTAATTTATATATGAAAAAAATTAAAACAAACATAAATATTTATAATTATTCTGTGCATAGCACGAGTCATAGGCTAGTGATATATTAAGCAAAAGAGGGTTTTTACTCTTAAGTCTTGTGGGAGCTCCAATCTCCCAATCTAAATTTTCTGATTTTTTTATTTAAAAAAAAATCTTAGTATTTATTAACTTCTCCCAACTCCTAAGTCTTACCCTCATAATAATGCATTAAGAACAAGTATAAAAAAAATTCTTTGAAATCCAACACATATGAATTTCTTTAAAAGTCCGAGCACATATGATTATTATTCCTCATAATAACACTTTAATGTATTAAGAACAAGTACAAACAAAATTTCTTGAAAAGTCCAACACATATGATTATTATCAAAATATTAAACGTTAATACAATATAATATAATAATAATAAAAAATTCATTTAATTCCTTTAAAAGTTTAACACATATGATTATTATCAAAATATTAAATTTTAATATAATATAAAAAAGGAAAAAAAGAAGACATTTAAAAAAAAAGACATTTAAAAATCACAATTCACATATATAGATAATTGTAAACACAATCCGTGCATAGCACGGGTGATATGTTAGTACTATATATTAAGCAAAACGGGATTTTTAATCTCCAAAGCCTGTGGGAACTTCAATATGCTAATCCTAATTTCCTTATTTATTATTTTAAAAAAAAAAATAACCTCAGCATTTATTAACTTCTCTCAACTTACAAAACTTTTGACTTCTCTCATAATTACTGCAGTACCCTTTCCATAACCAATAACTAACCTATCACCCGTGCTATGCACGGGATAATTATAAATATTTATATTTATTTTAGATTTTTTTAAGTATATAAATTATTTTTTTAAAGATTTTTTTATAATAATAATTTAACAATCTTATCATTAACTATAGTGTATTGGAGAAGTTAAAAAAGGTACTGCAATAACTATGCACGAGTTGTATCTATAATTAGGGGATTTTAAATGTTGATTAGAGAATTTTGACCAAATCAATAAATTCAGGCATGTGGAAAGACATGTGGATTAAAAAAATGTAATAAATGCTGATCAGGGGATATATACGTGAATTGTGATTTTTAAATGTCTTTTTTTTTATAAATGTCTTCTTTTTCTTTTTTCTTTTTTATATTATATTAAAGTTTAATATTTTGATAATAATCATATGTGTTGGACTTTTCAATGAATTAAATGTATTTTTTTATATATTATATTAAAGTTTAATATTTTGATAATAATCATATGTGCTATACCTTTCAAGGAATTTTTTTAATGCTTCTTCTTAATGCATTAAAGTGTTATTATGAGGGATAATAATCATATGTGTTGAGACTTTTTAAGGAATTCATATGTGTTGGACTTTTGAAGGAATTTTTTTTATACTTATTCTTAATGCATTAAAGTGTTATTATAAGGGTAATGCTTGGGAGTTGTGAGAAATTAATAAATGTTAAGGTTTTTTTTTAAATAAAAAAATCAAGAAATTTAGATTGGGATATTGGAACTCCCACGAAACTTGTGGGTTAGAGATAAATATAAATAAACAGATAGATATAGATATAGATATAGATATAGATATAGATATTTGTTTTAATTCTTTTTTAATATACATTTTATTTGTTTTTGGAAAAGGTACTGTAGTAATTATGAGAGAAGTTAAAAAGTTTTATGGGTTGAGAGAAGTTAATAAATGTTGAGGTTAATTTTTTTTAAAAAAAATAAAAAATTAGAAAATTAGGATTGGCATATTGGAGCTTTCACAAGCCTTGGGGATTAGAAACCCCCTTTTGCTTATTTGTTTTGGAAAAGGTACTGTAGTAATTATGAGAGAAGTTAAAAAGTCTTATGGGTTGAGAGAAGTTAATAAATGTTGAGGTTAATTTTTTTTTTAAAAAAACAAAAAATTAGAAAATTAGGATTGGCATATTGGAGCTTCCACAAGCCTTGGGGATTAGAAACCCCCTTTTGCTTAATATATAGTATAGATTTGTATATTAAAACAAATTTAAAATAAATATAAATATCTATATCTATCTGTTTATTTATATCTATCTCTAACCCACAAGTTTTGTGGGAGTTTCAATATCTAAACCTTAATTTCTTAATTTTTTTGATTTTTTTATTGAAAAAAAAACTTAGCACTTATTAAATTATTTCAAATCTTTTTAACTTCTCCAATACACATCTTCTTTTTAAGTTTTCACATACCTATTGCAAACAGTGAGTCTCATTTTTGTTTTCTCCTTCTTGACTTCTCACTTCTACACTTTCAATTTCAGTGACTACGTATGTAAATAGTAAGTCTTCTTTTTGGTTTCTCCTTCTTGACTTTTCCTTTTGTTTACTATTTTAATATTGTAATTAGATAGCGCATAAAAATATTTGTGATTTGTCTAGCGAATAAAAAATTATAATTTGATTTTTTAATATGATTGAAGTTAGATAAATATAAACTCTCACAAAGAGAAAAATGTGATTATAATTAGTTAAATGATTTTTTTTTTAATGTGATTGTAGTTAGTTTAATACTTTTTTTTTAATTTATTTATTTTATTATGTGAAAAATGTGATGTGATTGTAATTTGTTCAATGGCTCTTTTTTTTAATATGATTGTTGTAGTTAATTCAATGGTTTTTTTTAATGTTATTTAATTTTTTTTATTTACAATTTTAATTTATTTTTTGATTTTTTAATATGATTGAAATTAGATAAATATAAACCCTCACAAAGAGAAAAAATGTGATTATAATTAGTTGAATGATTCTTTTTTTTTTAATGTGATTGTAGTTAGTTTAATAGTTATTTTTTTCATTTATTTAATTTATTATGGGAAAAATGTGATGTGATTGTAGTTTGTTCAATGGCTCTTTTTTTTTAATATATGATTGTTGTAGTTAGTTCAATGGTTTTTTTAATGTTATTTAATCTTTTTATTTACTATTTTAATTTTATTTTTAATATGATTGAAGTTAGATAAACATAAACACTCACAAAGAAAAAAAATGTGATTGCAGTTAGTTCAATGGTTCTTTTTTTTTAATGTGATTGTAGTTAGTCAATGGTTCTTTTTTTCATTTATTTATTTTTTTTATTATGGGAAAAATGTGATGTGATTATAGTTTGGTCAATGGTTCTTTTTTTTAATGTGATTTAATCTTTTATTTACTGTTTTAATGGTTTTTTTTTACAATTATTTATGAAAAAAATATGATTGTAGTTAGATAGCATAAAAATGTTTGTGATTTGATTTTTAAAGTACCAATTATTGATAATAATTAGATTGTATTTTGAAAAAAAAAATTTGTAATTGATTTTTTTAACTCACTGTGTTTTTTTTATTGATAATTATTGTATTTTTTTAACTATCAATTCACTTAATTTATGATTTGATTTTTAACTTACTGTATTTTTTGAAAAAAAATGGATTGTACTAATTAGGATCACATAATGTACCAATTATTGATGATGATTAGATTGTATTTTGACCCAAAAAAATTGTAATTGATCTTTTTAACTCACTATGTTTTTTGAAAAATAAATTATTGTGTTTTTTAATTATCAATTGACTTAATTTGTGATTGATTTTTTTAATTATTGATGATGATTAGATAGCATTAAAAAAATTGTGATTTGTACGATTGAAGTTACTCCTTTTCTAATTTTTTATTTTTTTTAAAAAAAAAAATTAACCTCAGCATTTATTAACTTCTCTCAACCCACAAGACTTTTTGACTTCTCTCATAATTACTGCAGTACATTTTCCAAAACAAATAATTTGTATATTAAAAAAAATTAAAACAAATATAAATATCTATATCTATATCTATATCTATCTATCTATACTATATATTAAGCAAAATGAAATTTTTAATCCCAAGGCCTGTGGGAGCTTCAACATCCCAATCTGAATTTTCTAATTTTTTTATTAAAAAAAAAACTCAGCATTTATTTATTTGGTCAAAATTTTTTGATCAGCATTTATTAATTTTTTTTAATTCACATGTCTTTCTACATGCCTGCATTTATTGATACAATCCCTTGATCAACATTTAAAATCCCCTCATATAAATAATTATAGATACAATCCGTGTATAGTTACTGTAGTACCTTTTTCAACTTCTTCCATACACTATGATTAGTGATAATGTCGTTAACTTATTTTATAAAAAATCTTAAAAAATATAATTTATATATTAAAAAAAATCTAAAACAAATATAAATATCTATAATTATCCCGTGCATAGCACGAGTGATATGCTAGTCTATACTATATATTAAACAAAAGGTAACCCAAGTATTGTGGGAGCTCCAATCTCCCAACCTAAATTTTCTGATTTTTTAATTTTTTTTTTAAATCTTAGTATTTATTAATTTCTCTCAACTTCTAAGTTTTACCCTCATAATAACACTTTAATGCATTAAGAACAACTATAATTTTTTTTTTGAAATCCACCACATATGAATTCCTTGAAAAGTCCCAACATATATGATTATAATTCCTCATAATAACACTTTAATGCATTAAAAACAAGTATAAAAATTTTTTCTTGAAAAGTCCAACACATATGATTATTATCAAAATATTAAACTTTAATATAATATAATAAAAAAGAAAAGACTTTTAATTCCTTAAAAAGTCCAACACATATGATTATTATCAAAATATTAAGCTTTAATATAATATAAAAAAGGAAAGAAATAAGACATTTAAAATAAATAAAAAAATATTTAAAAATCACAATTCACATATATAGATAATTGTAAATACAATCCGTGCATAGCACGGGTGATATGCTAGTATATTATATAAGGAAAAAATGGTTTTTAACTCACAAGCCTTGTTAGAGCTCTAATATCCCCAATCCTAATTTTCTAATTTTTTGATTAAAAAAAAAAATCACAGCATTTATTAATTTCTTCCGACCCCACGCCTTTTGGGAGATTTGGTCAAAACCCACTCATAATTAAACTTTAATGCATTAAAGACCAGCATAAACAAAATTCCTTAAAAATTTCAATACATATTATTATGATCAAAACTAGTCTATCACCCGTGCTATGCATGAAATAATTATAGATATTTATATATTTTTTTATTTTTTTAATATATAAATTATGTTTTTTAAGATTTTTCATAAAAATAATTTAACAATCTTATGACTAACCATAGTGTACAGGAGAAGTTAAAAAGGCTACCGTAGTAACTATGCACGGGCTGTATCTATAATTATTTGTATGAGGGGATTTTAAATGCTAATCAGGGATTTTAACCAAATTAATAAATGCAGTCATGTGGATTAGAAAAAGTTAATAAATGCTGATCAGGAGATTTTGACCAAATCAATAAATGCTGAGTTTTTTTTTTAAATCAAAAATTTAGAAAATTAAGATTGAGAGATTGGAGCTCCCACAAGGTTTAGAGTTTAGAAATCTCATTTTCCTTAATATATTTACAATCTATCTATACTATATATTAAGTAAAAAGAGATTTTTAACCCCAAGCCTTGTGGGAGCTCCAATCTCCCAATATAAATTTTCTGATTTTTTGATTTAAATTTTTTTTTTTTTTAACATTTATTAATTTCTCCCCACTTCCAAGTCTTACCCTCATAATAACACTTTAATGCATTAAGAACAAGCATAAAAAAAATTCTTTGAAATCCAACACAAACAAATTCCTTGAAAAGTCTCAACATATGATTATTATCCCTCATAATAATACTTTAATGCATTAAGAACAGGCATAAAAAAAATTTCTTAAAAAGTCCAACACATATGATTATTATCAAACTATTAAACTTTAATATAATATAATAAAAAAAAAGACATTTAGTTCTTTGAAAAGTCCAACACATATGATTATTATCAAAATATTAAACTTTAATATAATAAAAAAAAGGAAAAAAAGAAAACATTAAAAAAAACATTTAAAAATCACAATTCACATATATAGATAATTGTAAACACAATCCATGCATAGCACGGGTGATATGCTAGTATCTATACTATATATTAAGCAAAAGGGAGTTTTTAACCCCCAAAGCTTGTGGGAGCTCCAATATGCCAATCCTAATTTTCTAATTTTTTTTAAAAAAAATCTCAGCATTTATTAATTTCTCTCAACCCACAAGATTTTTTGACTTCTCTCATAATTATTACAGTACCTTTTCCAAAACAAATAATTTGTATATTAATTTTTTTTTAAAACAAATATAAATAACTCTATCTATATCTATCTATTTATTTATATTTATCTCTAACCCACAAGTTTTGTGGGAGTTTCAATATCTAAACCTTAATTTCTTAATTTTTTTGATTTTTTTGAAAAAAAAAAAAACTTAGCATTTATTAAATTCTTCCAAGTCTTTTTAATTTTTTCAATACACACACTCTTTTTAACCTTTCACATACCTATTGCAAATAGTGAGTCTCCTTTTTGTTTTTTCCTTCCTGACTTCTCACTTCTACACTTTCAACTTCAGTAACCACGTATGCAAACAGTAAGTCTTCTTTTGTTTTTTCTTTCTTGACTTTTCATTTTCTTTATTGTTTTAATATTGTAGTTAGATAGCGCATAAAAATATTTGTGATTTGTCTAGTGAATAAAAAATTATAATTTGATTTTTTAATATGATTGAAGTTAGATAAATATAAATCTTCACAAAAAGAAAAATGTGATTATAATTAGTTGAATGATTTTTTTTTTTAATGTGATTGTAGTTAGTTTAATAGTTCTTTTTTTTTCATTTATTTATTTTATTATGGGAAAAATGTAATGTTATTGTAGTTTGTTCAATGGTTCTTTTTTTTTAATATGATTGTTGTAGTTAGTTCAATGGTTTTTTTTAAATGTTATTTAATCTTTTTTATTTATTATTTTAATTTTATTTTTAATATGATTGAAGTTAAATAAACATAAACACTCACAAAGAAAAAAAATGTGATTGTAATGTGATGTGATGTGATTGTAGTTTGTTTCAATGGCTATTTTTTTTTAATATGATTGCTGTAGTTAGTTCAATGATTTTCTTTTTTAATGTTATTTAATCTTTTTATTTACTATTTTAATTTTATTTTTAATATGATTGAAGTTAGATAAACATAAACACTCACAAAGAAAAAAAATGTGATTGTAGTTAATTCAATGGTTTTTTTTTTTAAATGTGATTGCAGTTAGTCAATGGTTCGTTTATTTATTTATTTATTTATTTTATTATGAGAAAAATGTGATGCGATTGTAATTTGTTCAATGGTTCTTTTTTTTTAATGTGATTTAATCTTTTATTTACTGTTTTAATGATTTTTCTTTATAATTGTTTATGAAAAAAATATGATTGTAGTTAGATAGCATAAAAATATTTGTGATTTGATTTGATTTGATTTTTTTCTGATTTGGTTTTTAAAGTACCAATTATTGATAATGATTAGATTGTATTTTGAAAAAAAAAATTTGTAATTAATTTTTTTAACTCACTGTGTTTTTTGAAAAAAAATTGTAAGTGATTGTAGTTTGTTCAATGGCTCTAAATAATCTTAATTTGAATTTCTAAATTTTTTATTAAAAAAAAAACTCAGCATTTATTGATTTGGTCAAAATCCTCTAATCAACATTTATTAACTTTTTTCAATCCATATGTCTTTCCACATGTCTGTATTTATTGATTTGGTCAAAATCCCTTGATCAGCATTTAAAATCCTTTCATATAAAAAATTATAGATACAATCTGTGTATAGTTACTACAGCACCCTTTTCAACTTTTCTCATATACTATGATTAGTGATAAGATTGTTAAATTATTTTTATAAAAAATCTTAAAAAAACATAATTTATATATTAAAAAAATCTAAAACAAATATAAATATTTATAATTATCCCGTGCATAGCACGGGTGATAGGGTAGTACTATATATTAAGAAAAAGGGGTTTTTAACCTCTAGCCTTGTGGGAGCTCCAATCTCCCAATCTAAATTTCTTGATTTTTTGATTTTAAAAAAAAAACTTAGTATTTATTAACTTCTCCCAACTCCCAAGTCTTACTTTCATAATAATACTTTAATGCATTAAAAACAAGCATAAAAAAAATTCTTTAAAATCCAACACATAAATTCCTTGAAAAGTATCAACACATATGATTATTATCAAAATATTAATGCATTAAAAACAAGCATAAAAAAAATTTCTTGAAAAATCCAACACATATGATTATTATCAAAATATTAAATTTTAATATAATATAATAAAAAAAGAAGACATTTAATTTCTTAAAAAGTTCAACACATATGATTATTATCAAAATATTAAACTTTAATATAATATAAAAAAGGTCAAAAAAAAGACATTTAAAAAAAAAAATTTGAAAATCGCAATTCACATATATAGTTAATTGTAAATATATTAAGGAAAAGAGGGTTTCTACACCCCAAGCCTTGTGGGAGTTTCAATCTCTCAATCTTAATTTTCTAAATTTTTGATTTAAAAAAACAAACCTCAGCATTTATTGATTTGGTCAAAATCCCTTGATCATCATTTATTAACTTTTTTCAATTCACATGCCTACATTTATTGATTTGGTTAAAATCCTTGATTAGCATTTAAAATCCTCTCATACAAATAATTATAGATACATACTGCAGTAGCCTTTTTAATTTCTTCTGTACACTACGGTTAGTGATAAGATTGTTAAATTATTTTTATAAAAAATCTTAAAAAACATAATTTATATATTAAAAAAAAATTAAACAAATAAAAATATCTATAATTATCCCGTGCATAGCACAGGTGATAGGCTATCTATATCTATACTATATATTAAGCAAAATGGGGTTTTTAACCCCAAGGCCTGTGGGAGCTTTAATATCCCAATCTAAATTTTCTAAATTTTTTATTTTTTATTTAAAAAAAAACTCAGCATTTATTAATTTGGTCAAAATCCCCTGATCAGCATTTATTAACTTTTTTCAATTCACATGTCTTTCCACATGCCTGCATTTATTAATTTGGTCAAAATTTCCCGATCAGTATTTAAAATCCCCTTATACAAATAATTATAGATACAATCCGTGTATAGTTACTGCACTACCCTTTTCAACTTCTTCCATACACTATGGCTAGTGATAAGATTGTTAAATTATTTTTATAAAAAATCTTGAAAAACATAATTTATATATTAAAAAATATCTAAAATAAATATAAATATCTATAATTATCCCGTGCATAGCACGGGTGATAGGCTAGTTATCTATATATGTGAATTGCTATTTTTAAATGTCTTTTTTCCCCTCATTTTTTATATTATATTAAAGTTTAATATTTTGATAATAATCACATATGTTGGACTTTACAAGGAATTAAATGTCTTTTTTTATTATTATATTATATTAAAGTTTAATATTTTGATAATAATCATATGTGCTGGACTTTTCAAGAATTTTTTTTTATACTTGTTCTTAATGCATTAAAGTGTTATTACGAGGGTAAGACTTGGAGGTTGAGAGAAGTTAATAAATGTTAAGTGTTTTTTTTAAATCAAAAAATTTAGATTGGGAGATTGGAACTTGCACAAGACTTAGGGTTAGAAATCCCATTTTTCTTAATATATAGTATATAGATATTAAACTTTAGGGTTTGGTTATGGTGTGCAACTTACACCTTACACCTTATACTGTACACTTACACCTTACACTTACACCTTTTGTAAAAAATTAAACCTTACACTTACACCTTTTTTGAGATTGCACACCATGTGCAACCCACTTACACCTTACACCTTACACTTACACCTTACATTTACACCTTATACTTATACTTACACCTTACACTTACACTTTTTGTGTAAGTGGCACATGGTGTGCACTTGCACACTTAAGAAAACTCCTAAACTTTAATATAATGTAACTTTTTATGTAGATGTCAGTTTGTAATAAAATTAGTATTTTTAGAATTATTTTATCAAGGTTTATCAATTAAGAGCTATGTTGACTATGAAATTCTTTATTAAAAAAAAAAATTATTACTGTTGAATTAATATAAACAATAACAGTAATATGTTACTCTATTTGACAGTAACATATTATTCTGTCTCACAGTAACATGTTACTGTGTCTGAATAGTAACATGTTACTCTAGCAATATTGTCCAAGAAAAAAAAAGAATATTTTACTTTATCCTTATTCAATTATGTGTTTTTCTCCTCAAGGGTTTATGAAGCAAAATAAATTGGCTGTCATTTTCACTAAACAATAGTCCAATGAAGGGGTTTGGCTAAATTTCTTAAGCATTTTTGACTTCTCCCATACCTATTACCATACCATTTTCAACTTCTCTCATATACTATGTTTAGTTATAAAATTGTTAAATTATTTTTATAAAAAAACTAAAAAAAAAATTATATATTAAAAAAAATCTAAAACAAATATAAATTTTTATTAAAAATAACAAGTTGCAATTGCGAAAAAAATTTATACAGTGCATATCATTAATAATGCTCAAGAAATGCGCCAAATGTTTGTGTAAAAGTTTGACAGGTGTTCACTTTCAAATTATCAAGTGAATATAGATGAAATCAAAGAACTAAATTTTAATAGGTAACAAATATTAAAAGTCTGATCATTAAAGCTTAATAACTATTAATTAATAGAATTCAGCAATTGAAAGATCTCAAACCACATATCTTTGTCTTCTCAAATGTTTTTTTTTGGTTTGTTTATGCATTCATTTTAATATTGATAGAAAATTGGACGTGTGGAAGAGTGAGCGACGTTAAAATTATATATTGAGATATGTAATTGTTGTGATGAAAAATAAAGGTTGTCTTCTTTTTCTAAGGCGGTTTATCTGGTTATACCTTTAATTAAAACGTCAGGTGTGCTTTTACGTCATCATTGGACGTTGGTTTTATTTTTTTTAGATATTTTGTCTCATAATTGTTTGTGTTTTGTATTATGAAATTTATTACAACTGTGTTTGCTAAAGCTATTAGATGGACCTAATGTAAGAAATGTAGACTATTTTGATGTCATTCTCAGGATTAAAAATATAAAAAATATACACAAAAAGTACATGAATAGACAAAATTTTACAAAATTTATTTGTGAGATTCACTTCTTGAAAATCCTATAATTTATTTATTTTTTGTATTATATTTTATGTTTGGTTTTTGTCCTTTTTTTTAATATAATTTTCTTTATTTTCTGTAAAAGTTTATTTTTAAAAATTAATAAATAAATGAATAAATCATTTTGTATTTCAAATTTTTGTTTTTATTTTTTTATTTTTTCTTAAAGTGGTTTTAGTTTTGGACAATTACTTACTTTTTTTTTCTTTTTTTTATATATTGTAATTTTGTGCATTTTAAGTGTATGATATTTTCATTAATACACTCGAAGATGCACTATGAAAGAAGTATCATGCAGAAATCAAGTAAAAAGAAGAAAAATAAATAAAACAATACGATGAATGTGGAATAAAAATCAAAGATCAAAACTCCCAAAGCAAGCAAGTAGAATAGAATGTTTGGCAATAGACATTTGAAAATTTGTTACAAAATTTTATAACTTTTCTTTTTGTTAAGAAAATTCTATTTAGTACTAGCTAAAATGCTTTTAAAATATATTTTTTTAATTTGAAATTAAAACTATAAAAATTTATATAAGCATAATTACTAATCACATATTACTTAATGTATAATATTATATTGACTACCTTTTTCATGTTTATTTTTTTAAATATTTATATAGAATTACAAAAATGTTGTTAGGAATAAATTTTTCCTTAAATTTTGCCCATAAGTTATTTTTAAATTTTAAATAAAAGTAAATGTAAAATAATTAATTGAAGATATGCTATATTTGTTATATTTTCTTTTTCTGTGTATAAAAAAAAATTAAAAATCATAATTTATATATCTATAAATAATTATAAACACAAGAGTGAAACACTATTTCTTAAAATTGAAATTACTCTTTTCAATTCGATTGGAGGGCCGTTTATGTGGATGGAATCTGGAGGGAATTGCGTGTGAAAGAGACGAACCGGCGATTTTCTTTCAGGGAAATGTACGAAGCGGGGCGTCCCATGGTAGTTAAAGTGGACTCTCTTCCCAGTCGTCGTCCGATTGGAGAATCTATCGGGAAGGTGCGGCCTTTTGGCAATGATATCTCGACATCTGTGAAACTTTTGACTATATTAACAACACTTTGACCCGGGTCGGCCTTTGAATTCGTTACGTGTCTAATCCACAAATCACACATATAAATGTTTAGTATTTATTTCTACAAAAATGTTTCAGGTCCTATTTTCCCTTCACTCCTTTTGACCCTTCTCACTCATTGATTATATATATATATATTTTTTTTTGCTCCTTCAATCACCACCCATCACGTGTCAGTAAAATTATAGGAATGATAATTAGAAGGGATCTCTATCATAGCTCTTATTTATAATTAACATGGCAGCTATCACAATAACATTTTTGCCAACCGTAACGTATTCAAATATTTAAAACATGATTACCGTGTCACATTAATTTTTAGATAATGTTGAGGATATTAAATTTTTTATTAAATAAATAATTATTATGAACTTGACATCTATATGAGATATTTAATTATTTATGTAGTAAAACATTTTTCTTATTTTTTTTTAACTTATTACATAATTTTTTTAATATAACACCAAAGTATTATATTATTATTATTTGGATGGAAAACAAGAATACTAAAAATATGTTTTTGAATACATTTAATCTTTTTTTTTTTTTAATTTTTTTTATAAATAAGCTTGTTTAAAAAAAAATCACTTTTTAAAAGAGTAAAAAAAATAAAAAAAAAAATTTAGCGTATTTGTTCCAAATGTGACAATATAACGGATATGATGTGACAATTTTAAAAAAACAAAATCTTCTTAGTGTACTTTTTGCAAGCGTGATAACGTAGTGAATATGGTGTGACATTTTTTAAAAAAATTAAAAAATTCTTTAGAGTATTTTTTCTAAACGTGACATGTGACATTCCAACGTGACGAATATGTTGTGACATTCTAAAAAAATAAAAAAATGTTTTGTGTACTTTTTTTCAAATGTGATATTCTAACGTGACGAATATGATGTGACACTAAAAAACTTTTTAATATATTTTTTTTAAATGTGACACTCTAATGTAACGGATAAATGAGTCATTACACATCTAAAAGAACTAAATAAATTATAAGAACAAAATTAGGATTATATAGATTATAAGTTCAACATACGATACTTATTGATCAATCTTAAAAAAAAAAATTTATTAAAAAAAAATATTATTTTAAAAATATTTATCTTCAAAACAAATATAATAATCATGTGCTAGGCCAATGGGCAGTCAATTGATAGACGATTTACCTTTGAATACAAAGGAATATCGACCAAATCATTTTGCTTGTGAACTAACGTGGAAACATTTTATTATCAGATTGGCCCACGGTTTACTTGTTGTCTTCTGCCTTGTAGCTTTACGATTGAATAAATTGTGAGCGCTCTAATTTGGAAGTTTAGTGATATTATAATATCTATATGTGAGGTGATATGTATACTTATATTTTTTATTTATTTTTTTCTCTTATTATATTATTAATTTTTTTTTTAAATTTTAAAATTAAAGTTCTATCATTATCGCTTTACCAATATATAGTTATTTCAAGTAAACATGCAATACAAGAATTTAAACAAATAAGTGAAACAATTAAATCTAGACTATCCAATCAGCTCATACATCTAGAAAAAGAAAGAATAAAAGTCATGGTAAATAGAAACTTTCATTGCTACACACCATTGAATTCATCTTCAAACCATACATCATGTACTTCTATTAAAATCTACATATTGTATTTGAGGTTTTTTCAAAACATAATATTCAAATTAATCCAATACTATACTATATAGGTAGTGAAATTATCAAAATTCAAATTTTTTTAAAGTAATTCGTTGGGTCCAGTCGAAACTCAACAGTTATAACCCAGCTTTTTGTAATAAGTTAGCGGTTTGGTTTCTTCATTAATTTGGTCCGAAATAATAAATAATGAATAAATAAAAATATTTTTCCAGTTAAAAACATCTCTTTTCCTAATTTTCAATAATTTAAAAAAAAAAATTATTTTAACTATTTTTTTTTTCCTCTTAAACAGTATTTCGACATGAAATGCGAAGCTGGGCCCAATAGTTTTTTGATTGATACGGGCCCGACAAAAGATGCATTTGAATTTATTTAGTTTTGGGTCAGAATTCATGGACCCAATGTTTGGTAAAATTGACGTGGGCTTAATTGAGTCATATGAAACAAATTAAGAAGCCCATATCGCTCTATAGGCCCATTCACTGGTAAATGGGTACGAAAAATGAAATTCGTAGGGTTTCATGAACTCAGCTCGTGCTATATATATATATATATATTCTCAATGCTTTGGCTCCCGACTGCGTGAAGACCTAGGGTTTTGGATCCTGCTTGCTTCATCTTCAACGAAGAGAGCAGCCCTCAAAACCGAAATGGTGCTCTCTCTCTCTCTCTCTCTCTCTCTCTGTATATACATATATATTTCAGATCTATAGCTGTCGATCTAATGCTCAGTAGGTTTATATTTACTTGGATTGAATTTGTCGATTTTAAATTAATTAGTTGTGCTTCATCTAAAATTTTGATTTGTTTTCTTGACTAATGTGAAGATGATTTGAAAGTAGTGTTTCTGGTTATATAGATGTTCATAAATTTTTGACATATTCATATCGGTTGTTTTGTACAAGACTCATTTATGTTGCGATTCTTCTATGAGAATTTTGATAGTATTAATGCCCGTTAAAGTTGTAAGACATATGAAGTAGAGACATATGATAGTATTAATGGCTGTTGAACAAGTGAAGCTGATTATAGTTTTTATTTTGTCGTGAATGTTTCTATATATAGAACATTTCACTTCATCCCAACTTTAGAAGATGAAAATCCAACATGTGCTATGTTTTTGGTGGTTAGTTGAATCTGGCTTGTAGTCGCATGTGAAATGTGTTACTGAATACATCTAACATAGTTTTGTGACAAATATGGCTCTATGAAAGTGGCACAGATAGATTCTTCTAAGTTGGATGCCTCAATTTTTTAAACAATTGTAATGAACATTTCTAAACCAAGTGAAGTAACATTACAACAGAAATACAATCCTGTTTCATCCCAACTCCCAAGTATTGGAGAGAAGAAAATTCAATTTTAACAATTTACTTGTGTACTAAAATCTAGGATTTGGGGCTTGGATGAATCTAGGATGTATGCCTTGTAATGCATAAAAAAGGTGGGAACAATAATGAAGTTGTTCATTTCAAGTTGGGGGCCCATTCGGGAGCCCGTTTAGTGTGTAGTTTATTGTCAATATGGGTCTTATTGTATGCCTAAAACCTACTTTATGTTGAGTTTAATTTTAGGATGCTTGAGTGAGTTTTAGTTATATGATTTATTAAGTTTGAAGAGTTCAGGGTGTATTGGTAATTTCAGAAAACACCTGAATATTTTTCATAATTTAGATCGCTAATTAGAATTGTTCCAGTTTAGTAGAATAAGAAGATTTTTTATTGTGCAAGTTAAATGAGAGAGAGGAGATTTTTCTAGGGTTACTATTATGCAACTGTCACATTTTATATTGCCCACTTTGAAGTTTTGTTATGGCTATTATTGTTTATTTGTTAACTCTCTACTCCTTCCTCTTCTTGTTTGCATAAAGTTTTGAATTTTTCCGAAACATCATAACTTGCTTGTTGTTGCTAGGCTCTAATTTTTTTTTGTTCCACTTGTCAATGTGAAGAATTGTAGTCAAACTAAGATCACTAAGTTTTTAAATCTTTAGGATGGCTTTAACATAAAAAATCAAATTCTTCCTGCTTTTAGTGGCAGGTGGTTTGTTTATCATTGTATATCAAGATTTTAAATGAATATTTGGGAAGTTAGAAATTACAGTTATTTGCTGATTATGCTTTGTTGTCGATGTCTGTTGGTGCTAACTTTCTCCCTATCTCTCTTTATACACAGCCCAAGCAAATCCATGAGATCAAGGACTTCCTTCTCACTGCCAGAAGGAAGGATGCACGTTCTGTGAAAATCAAGAGGAGCAAAGAAGTTGTGAAGTTCAAGGTTCGTTGCTCCAAGTACCTCTACACACTCTGTGTGTTTGACTCAGAGAAGGCTGACAAGTTGAAGCAATCCCTTCCTCCAGGTTACTTTTTAACTATCTTTAAATTGAGTAATTTTAATTCTCTCAGTAATAATGTATTGTGATATATTATCTTATTGATGATCATATTTTTTGTTCATGACGTTTTCCACATTCAATGAGACATTTGTACTTTTCCTTGACAAGTAAAGAATTCCAGGAAAGTGGTCCTACCTAGGGCTGGAAAAAATGTGCTAGATGGGTGAGTGGTTGATAACTCCGAAGGTATCTGGAATCAAGTTGCAAGGCCAAAAATTTCACAATGTTGAATACTAAAAAAATTTGCACAACGTTATATACAATTTGGATGTCATTTTTAAAGTTTCAGATAGTGTCAAAAATTATTTAAATAATGTCAAACTTGTCTAAGTTGCTGCTGATAATCACTAGTGCTTATCACGAACAATTAAAATGCAAACCAAAGAGTTGATCATGACTATGAAATTGCTTAAACTATGCATATCAAAAAGATAATATCCTTGCTTCAGACTCCCAAGTAACAAAGACCTTTTTGGACCCTCCATGTTTCTCTATTTCTCTTATGATTTCTTGTTACTGTGACGTATCCTTCTGCCTATCATATATCTTTTCTCCTTTTGCTATGTCTGCAATTTTATCGATTTTTCAACCTAAATGATCTTTGTTTATTTGGCCATAATTTTGCAGGTTTGAGCGTGCAAGACCTGTGAATCAAGTTGAGATGGAGTTGGAAGCGTAATTTGAAGCCCTTGTTTATTTAGAGTAGTGCTTTTGCAACATATCAGATTTTATTGAAAAAGCACTTGTTTGTGATGGTTTTGGATTTACATACTACTTAAAACGTTTAGGCATTATTGTCTTTTTTGACTAGCTCTGGATATGTTTATCTGGTTCTTTAATGTTAGCGCTCTTTTTATTTGATTGCTCGACTGCTTTATTTTCTTCGTGACCTGATTGGTGAGGAGGTGATGGAAGGGGTGGGACCTAATCTCCCTTCATTTTTGGTTTGTCCTACTTAGGTGGGATGATTGGTTGCGAGTGTTGTGTGTTCAACTTTGATTTTATGGTTTGCTTAGCTTCTTTTGTTGCGAGTGTTGTGTGTTCAACTTCAATTTTATGGTTTGCTTAGCTTCTTCTAGATCTCATATGCCTCATTTAATTTGGCTATGTTATATAAGGCCCTTCCTAGTCTAGTTGGCATGGTCGCTACTAGCTAGTTTCTCCTTGTGAAATGTCTTTCATTTGCTGTGAGATTTGACATAATAATTCTACAGATCCGGAAACCACTGCGGCTTTAGTTTGGTCTTTGCTCTGTAAACCAAAAAATACAAAATTGACAATTATAGTCAGGAGGCCTAGCTCTTTATTTTAGAGGGTCCATTCGAAAGTGGTTGTGGTAGTGGTTGTGGTTGCGGCATCTTACTTTTTAATTGCCTTATTCAATAAACCGACATACTTCATTCTTGCAATATTCAATTCGAGAAATATATTATACTAGAAATCTCGACCTTTGAATCTAACTTGTGCACGCAACGAGTAGAGGTGTAGAAGGGCCGATGAATAGTATCTATTAGGTCATGTTTGATTCCACAAGATTAATAGTGAAGTATTAATAATCCAATCAAATTAGTGTGGTATTCACAATCCCACCCCTACCCCATTACTAATAATCTTACAAATTTGTTGGATTAATTATCCATTGGATTGATAATCTTAAAACAAAATGTCAAAACAAACATAGGATAATTGCGCCCGCGGATTAATAATCTCAATCCCATGCTCTAATCCTTCCAATCAAACATGCCAATAAAGGATTAGGCAATGAGATTGGACTATTAATCCTATTGGACTAAGAGTTTATTGTTTGTTTCAAAAGTTTTGTTCCCGACTAATAGTCCTCCGGATTATTAGTCTCATATTTGTGGGACTATCCTCTCCTATAGGGGGTGGGATAGAAATTATGGAATAACTCATCCTATGAGATTAGTCAATGAAATTATATTTTTGCTCTTTAATATTTAATTATGTATTATATTTAGTAAAATTCAAAAAAATTTAAATGTCTCAATTTAAAAATAAAATAATTTTATTTTATTTTTATTTTTGTTTTATTTATTTAATTTTTTAAAATATTTTTTTATAAATATTTTATTGATGTTTTATTTTAAAATTTTGTTTATATTTTATTTGATTTCATTATTTAAATTTTAATAGATGTTTTATTTTATTTCATTATTTAATTATTATTTAAAATAAATTTATTTAAAATTTTAATTAAAAAATAACATATATTTTTATTTATATTTAATTTATTTAATTTTTTAAAAATAAATTTATTTAATTGTGCAAAAAATAAAATAATATATATATATATATATATATTTTAAATCTAGCTAAAAATAATTAAAATATTAAAGGTATGTTTAATATTGCTATTACTTAGTAAATAATTAAAAAGGATAAAATAGTCATTTGAGCATTTATAATTTTTCATAATATCTCAAACAAACATTGGATTCACTAAAAATGGTCCAATCCAGACATCTAATCCCATGACTAAACAAACATAGGATACAAATCCAATCCAATTAAATAGTTCGGAAATAATATATCCCAAAATTAATAGCCCGATAGATTATAATTCTTTCTTATCCAGTCCGTCAAACAAACGCACCCTTAAATTATTAAACAGCCTACGTAGAATACACTTCTTGTGAAATGGTATGGCCTTGGATTGCTAAGATCTTGTATTAATGGTTTTCGGGGTTTCTGAGACAGCCAGTTGCTTTGATCTACTACACCTGATCCTTACAAAAAAACATAGTACAATTCCAGGGAGTAGAAAATCAAATGTCTATCAATGGCAGCCGAGGGCCTTCCTCCGTTGGTTTCGGTTAAATTCTTAGGCCAAATTTGAAAAAACTAAATAAGTGTACTTTTTGACTTTTTATGAAATATGAGTTGGATTTGGGTTGGGTTTGAAGTGATGTGTTAGAGAGGTGATGTGACTTAAATAAGATGATGTGACTTAAATAAGATAGTAACTTTTGACTTTTTAAATTTTTTGGAGTATGCCAAACTTGGCCTTAGTTTAATTGAGGTTCTTGATCAAACTATTGATTAAATTACAGAGATGGATTTCCCGCAAAACTCTATCAATAATAACTGTAAATTACATCACATAAAATTGTATCAGCAATGTCATGTGTGTGAGTGATTTTCCGACCACACTGCCAACTCAGTATTCAGCTGAAGAGTACTGGCAGAATAGATGACATCTGGCTAACCTGCAACAGAAAGAGAAGATTCCGGTAGTGGTTCGTCCACCCGGGGGCACTCCGACGATCAAGTCAGTATATCTCTCAAGGATAATCAATAATGCTACACTCACTGTTCTGAGTAATAATTTGCGTACCTTAGACCCATTGGGGTGCCTCTCTTTTATAGTTAACTCAATCCTTGTCTCAACAGAAGTCTAGCTTCAATGGACCTTAGCTTAGTAATTATCCAGGACTCTTTTACAGATAGAGATAAACTCCCTAAGAGCCTTATCCTTATCCAGGCTGAGTCCCCTCATCATTCTAGGACTCTTGTGCTCTATCCGCTTATCTCGAATTCCGACATTTTCGGAGATAACCTCGGCCTTGCCGAGACCATGACACGTGGCACCTCGGCTGACACATCGGCGTCACCTTGGTCACGTGTTGGTACTCAGAAAATATATCCCCACAACTGTCTCCTAGATTCTATTACCTCGACATTCTGAGGTGATAGAACCTATATCGGTACTTCCTGCCAGTACATCGGCGTAAGCCGAGATCATCATCATAGGCCGATATGTCTTCTTAAAGATCATGAATCCCAAGGGCTTCTTCACGCGTATGAGCTGTTATACATAACAACTTAACCGTTTAAGCCACGTGCCTTCCCCTTACTGGATCGTACTTGTTACGTGCTTGTAAGTCGTCTTACGCCTGCGTGCGCCGTCTGACAAATCCGTTTTTCTAGGCTTATCAATTCTGTGTTGCCGCCGTTTTAGGTTTTTAACAAAACTTTTCCCCCTTTCGTCTTTTCACTTTACATCGTCTCTATTCAAACTCTTTCTCTCTCTTGCCTTCTCTAATCCTCCATTGTTCCAAGCTCTGAAGCTCTGCTGCCACCGCTGTTTCACCTTTTCCGGCGAAGCTTTTTTTCCGCTACTGCCGTTTGTCTGACTTTGGCGATCTCAACATCGGCTTTTTCCCTCTGGTAAGTCATCGTTCCTTCTGGTTTTAGTTCTTGTTACGCTCCAAGAAATTTTACTTTTTTTAGTCGCCATTGTTGTTTTACTTAAACATTTGATTCATGAATCATGCATCTGAATGTGTTTATTTCATGATTTTGCCCTTTGCCTAATACTCGCACTGCTACAATTTTTCTGCAATTTTGCAACTGTTCTTGACCTTATACCATTTCACACACTTTGTCACAGTGTTCTTGGTACTTCACCCTTGTTCTTGATTCTGAAACATGTTCTTGTTTTCTGTTTTCTGTGTCTTTTCCAGATTTTTGCCTCCAATCTTGCTCCCATTGAGTTAGGTTTTGGGATTTGCCTATAGAACCCACAAGTTTTTAGGAAAAACTAAAACGAACTCCTTTTAGATCCATACAAACCCTTACCATAGTACATTTTTAGGTTTTTAGCCGAGGTCCTTTAAACCCTAAAAAATACTTCTTCCTGAAATCTGATACTTCCATTTAAGCCGACGCCATGGGTATGTGGAAGCATAGGGTAAACACCCCGACAAAATTAGAATACTTTAGGCGAGAGTTTTCCATCCCTGCCGACGTCCATCTGAGGTTGGCTGGGGAGGATGACTCCATCATGCCTACAACCGATTCCATGCCATTCCCTGTGGTAGCCTTCATTGAGTGTGGACTTCGACTCCCACTTAACATCCTTTTTCGTGAAATACTTCACTACTATAAACTGAACCCAATGCAGCTTGCCATAAACTCCTACCGAGTCATTAATGGGATCATAGCCTTAGCTAAACAGGAAAATGTTAGGGTTACCTTAGCCGATATCGAGTATTGCTACACCATGTGTGGCCTCAAAAAAGACACGGGTTACGTTTACTACCTTAAGCCGAGGTCTACAGCGTATAAAATCGTAGCCGACCTCCCAGACTCCAACAAGGGAGCTGGAGACGATTACTTTATTACCTCGGGGAACTGAGAGTTTGCTCTAGACGAGGACCTTTGTCTCTATCCTCTTCCTCGAACAATCTTTGTAGAGGGCAATGGTAAGAGCCCTGTGTTCATACCAACTTGTTTTTAAAGTCTTCAACACTTTATTTGCTCTGATGTTTGTTTTTTCTTGCAGCTCTTCCTCAGCTACCAAAGGGCTTTCGTCAGTCCTTCTTTCCCAGCAAAGACTTGAGGAAACTCATGGATCTGCCAGTCCTCAAACGGAGAGCTCCTCTGGTACTTAATTTCATCCCCACTTACAAATCAGTACTCCCTGACGTTCCAAAAAGGAAGAAAAAGAGTCTTTCTCCCCCTTCTACCATAACTCCTCAAACAGCCTCCTCATCTCGGCTAGATCAAGGATCAACCTCTGATCCAGCTGAGCAGCCCTCAACCTCGGCTCCATATCTGATCCCGATATCCTAAAGCCAACGCCGGCGACAAACCGTTTTCCCTGCCGAGATGGGCCGTCAAAAAGCAGTCGCTAAGGATTTTTTGGTAATTATCCCTGATTCAGTTGACGCCCAATCTGCGCCAACCCAACCTCCACCAAAGAAAAAAAGAATAAAAAAGGCTCAGCCAAAGGCAAAGGTGACTCAGGTTGACACTGAGGACACTTTGCCAATTTCGAAATTGGCTTCAAGTAAGAAGACCACCTCCATCCCCGTGAAGAGGTCTGCTGAAACACAACCATCCGAATCCACCAGATTAAAGAAGCCGAGGCCGTCTGCTGTAACCACCTTGGGGTCTTCAAAGCATGATGTCCCCTAGGCCCCCCAAATCACTCTGGAAGACAAGCTAGTTATGGCCAGTGATAGCGCCGATGACATCAATGTCGGCGTTGCCCTTAGCACCACTCTGCTTCTTCCCGGTGATCTCGATCGAAACGCCAAGCTCAGTGAATATGAGAATTATGCTTTGATGTTTCAGCGCTCTATTCAAGTAAGTGCCTTTATTTGGTCATTGTTCTTTCTTTCTTGCACTTAGAAAATTTTCTAATACTTTTTGTCTTGTTCACTTTCAAGCTATTTAGCATGCTTATTCCTTCTCAATTCAATCTTTTGAGAACTGGGAGAAGCTAGCCGAGAAGAAGAGGGAGGTCTCCACTCTTCAAAAGACTAATAAGAACTTGCAGTCAAAGATGAAGACCCTGGAAGATCAGGCTGAGGATGCTATCAAAGCTCAACATGACACCGAAGAGAAAGTAGGTGCTGCTGAAGCGATAAACAAAGTCCTTCAAGCCCAGCTGAAAGAGGCAGAGGATAGGATGGCCGAGGCCCAAAGGGAGCTTCAAGATGCCCTGGCCACCAAAGAGGCCGAGGTCAAGGCCGCCGATGAGAAGGGCTACAACGAAGGGGTGGCCGATGTCACGGCGGATTATGAAAAGCAAGTGAAGCAGGCATGCAACAAGGGTTTCACCCTTGGTTGGATGTCTCTTCTAAAAAAGCTTGAAGTCCCCGAGGAATCGCCCTTTAGAAACGCCGACGACATTTCTCTTCCATTCCCTCCAACTCCAACTCAATCCGATGACGACTCTGAATCTGAGGAGGAGGTTTTGGTGAGGAAGTCAAAAGATGTTGCTGGGGACAAGTCTCCTCCTCAAAATGAGCAAGTCCTGGACTTGACTCAAGATGAGGAGGATGAGGAAGTCCCCAAGGATGCCACTCCAGAGAAGGCTTCATCGGACGTGCCTCCTACCGACAAGAGCATAAATGAAACCCTTCAAGAAATTGATGTTGAACTTGCGGCCGAGAAGGTTGCCGAGATGTCTTCTCAGCAGTCCTCCGAGGTCCAAACCCAGCTTGCTGCTGAAGACTCTTGATTTCATGTTTTTCTCTTTCTTTTGTGCTTTGTACTTTTCTTTTTGGAACAATTGTAGGCTTTGACCGATATGTCAACTTTTTAATATAACTCTCTTTTCTGAATGCTTGTATGTGTGCCTTCTCTGTATTACTCTTGTATGATTCCATACTTAGAATATATCTTTAGTGTACACTTAAATCTTTGTGCAATCTTCTCGGGATAACACACCTCAGTCATACAGACTTGGTTTAACTTTAACTTGTAAACTTTTCTCAAGTTTCAACAAGTATCATCATCTCGGTTTGACTTCAACTTGTAAACTTTTCTTAAGTTTCAACAAGTGTTAAACATCATATCGGTTTAACTTCAACTTATAAACTTTTCTCAAGTTTCAACAAGTGTTAAACATCATATTGGTTTAACTTCAACTTGTAAACTTTTCTCAAGTTTCAACAAGTGTTAAACAACATATCGGTTTAACTTCAACTTGTAAATTTTTCTCAAGTTTCAATAAGTGTTAAACATCATATCGGTTTAATTTCAACTTGTAAACTTTTCTCAAGTTTCAACAAGTGTTAAACATCATATCGGTTTAATTTCAACTTGTAAACTTTTCTCAGGTTTCAACAAGTGTTAAACATCATATCGATTTAACTTCACTCGTAAACTTTTCTCAAGTTTCAACAAGTGTTAAACATCATATTGGTTTAACTTCAACTTGTAAACTTTTCTTAAGTTTCAGCAAGTGTTAAATATCATATCGGTTTAACTTCAATTTGTAAACTTTTCTCAAGTTTCAACAAGTGTTAAACATCATATCGGTTCAACTTCAACTTGTAAACTTTTCTCAAGTTTCAACAAGTGTTAAATATCATATCAGTTTAACTTCACTCGTAAACTTTTCTCTAGTGTTAAACATCATATCGGTTTAACTTCAACTTGTAAACTTTTCTTAAGTTTCAACAAGTGTTAAACATCATATCGTCTCTTTGCCCCCTAATGTGAGCCTAAGTTCCACTTGGGTTCTCATTACGCATGTATCCAAGAAATATCGACAAGTATCTAAAAAATGTAGAAGAATTCTGCTGAAATTTTATTCATTATATCGGCAAGAAACACGGAAAATCTAATGATAAAAGAATTTCAGATTACAAGTGTTCCAAGGCCTTGGCAACTCTTTGCTCTCATTATCTTCAAGCCGATATGCCCCATTGCCTAGTACTGAGATGATTCTGTAGGGTCCTTCCCAATTTGGGCCAAGCTTCTTCTCTCTGGGATCCTTCTTGTTGCCGACGACTTTTCTCAAGACTAGGTCGCCAAGTTGGAACTCCCTTGGGTTAACTTTTTTATTGTAAGCTCTGGCAAGCTGCTGCTGATATGCTGCCAGTTGAATTGCAGCTCTTTCTGTTCTTTCTTCTAGTAGGTCCAGATCTCGGGCTAAGAGTATATCATTAGTCCCGTTCTTTACTCCCTGGGTTCTGGTCCCAGGGATGCCGACCTCCAGCGGAATGACAGCTTCTGTGCCATAGGCCATGGCAAAGGGGGATTCCCCCGTTGATCTTCTCGGCGTAGTTCGATATGCCCAGAGCACACTTGGTAGTTCATTCACTCACTTTCCCTTTGCTGTCTGCAATCTTTTCTTTATCCCATCCAAGATAACTTTGTTGGATGCTTCTGCTTGTCCATTACTTTGGAAAAAGCTTGAGGTTGAAAAATAGTTCTTGATCTTGAACTTTGTGCAGAAGCTCTTGATTAGCTTACTGTCAAATTGTGTTCCATTGTCTGCGACTATTGCTCTTGGGATCCCAAATCTGGTGATGATGTTCTTCCATATGAAGCTTTTTACATCAACATCTCGGATTTTGGCAAGGGGTTCAGCTTCTATCCACTTGGTGAAGTAGTCTGTTGCCACCAGCAGGTATTTTCTTTGTCCAGTTGCTTGGGGCAGTTTCCCAACGAGATCCATGCCCCATTGGGCAAACGGCCAAGGACTAGATACTGGGTTCAGGTCTGCCGCTGGTTGGTGTATCAGAGGTGCAAACCTTTGGCACCTTTCACACTTCTTAACGTAGGCTTTTGCGTCTTTCTGCATGCAGGGCCACTAATACCCCTGGGTAATGGCCCTATGGGCTAATGATCTGCCCCCAGCGTGGCTTCCACAAATTCCTTCATGAAGTTCATATAAAAAATCTTCAACTTGTAAGGGATGTACACACCTCAAAAGGGGTCCAGTGAAGGATCTTCTGTAGAGATGCCCTTCCGCTGTCAGACCGAATCTTGCCGACTTCAGTTTGATCATGTGTGCCTCCTTGTGGTCCTCTGGCAGCTTTCTTTCTTTCAGGAATGTAACAATTGCGTCCATCCAGCTTGGTCCCATGTCCACACATATTGCTTCACGCTTTGTGGTCAGTGGTTCGATGCTCGGGCCCGACAAGTAGTCAATCATTATTGTCCTTGCTTTTCCAGGTTGTATCGCACTAGCTAGATTGGCCAACGCATCGGCGTGACTGTTATCATCTCGGCTTACCTGAAGTAGTTGGCAGTTCTGAAACAAGGCTGACAACCTAATGACCTCCTTGGCGTAGGCCGACATTCTTTCATCTTGCACTGCAAACTCGCTTGTTACCTGGTTAACTATAAGCTGTGAGTCACAAAACACTATTACCTCATCTGCCTGTACTGCTGCTGCCAGTTTCAGTCCTGCAATGAGTGCTTCATACTCTGCTTCATTGTTTGAGGCCTTGAATCCCAAACGAATTGATTGTTCTATTAGCTGCCCATCTGGAGATATCAATACTACCCCTGCCCTCGCTTCCTGTCGGTTTGAACTCCCATCAACGAACAGTCGAAAGGAGTCGCCGATGTAAATGCTGCAGGGTCTGAATTTTTCCTCTTTCCTTTGTTCTTTCGCCTTTGGCTGGGCTTCTCCTTGCTTGTTTGGACATCGTTCATCTTGGCTCAACGGAGCCCGATGTACGATAGACTCTGGCGTGAACTCGGCCATGAAGTCGGCCAAAACCTGGCCTTTGATTGCTGTTCTTGGTCTGTACTCCAGATCATACTAGCCCAGAGCGACTGCCCATCTGGCTATTCTTCCTGTTAGGTCTCCTTGTTGTAGCAAGGCCTTCAAGGGGTGTTCTGTTAGCACCACAATTTTATGGGCCTGGAAGTAATGGTTTAGCTTCTTTGAAGCCATTACTAAAGCCAGTGCCAATTTCTCTACGGGTAGATACCTTGTTTCTGCATCGGCTAGGGTTTTACTTACATAGTAAACAACCTTTTGCTCCCCTTTTTCTTCTTGGATTACCACTGCGCTTATTGCGTGTTCTGAAACTGCTAAGTACAAGAACAGCTCCTCTCCAGGTTCTGGATTTGAGAGGACCGGAGCCGTGGTCAGATACTTCTTTAGGTCGGATTTGAGAGGATCGGAGCCGTGGTCAGATACTTCTTTAGGTTGGCCAAAGCGGCTTCGCACTCCTCGGTCCATAGGGAGTCTATGACTTTCTTCACTAAGTTGAAGAAAGGTTTGCACTTGTCTAAGATTCTGCTGATGAACCTATTCAGGGTTGCGGCCCTTCCAGTTAGCATTTGTGCCTGTTTTGCCGACGTCGGGCTCTTCAAATCCAAGATGGCCTTGATCTGATCTGGCTAGCCTTAATGCCCCTTCTAGTCACCAGGTATCCCAAGAACTTACCAGATCCGACTCCAAATGCACATTTTGCTGCATTGAGTCGGAGCTGATATGTTTTAAGGATGTCAAAGACTGCTTTCAGGTTGGCCAGATGACCTTCAGGTTCCTTGGTCTTCACGACCATGTCATCAATGTAAACTTCTATCGTTCTGCCAATCAAGTGTTTGAACATTTTGGTTACCAATCTTTAGTAAGTGGCTCCTGCGTTTTTCAACCCGAAGGGCATTACTTTGTAGCAGTACAGTCCTTTGGGAGTAATAAACGCAGTCTTCTCTTCATCTGGGGGGTACATGGCTATCTGATGGTACCCCTTGTACGCATCCAGGAAGCTCATCCTTCCATGTCCCGAAGTGGCGTCTACCAGCTGGTCAATCTTGGGTAGAGGAAAGCTATCTTTGGGACAGGCTTTGTTCAGGCTGGTAAAGTCTACACAGACCCTCCATTTACCGTTCTTCTTCTTCACCACTACTGTGTTCGATAGCCATGTCGGGTAATTTACCTCTCGAATGGCCCTGGCCTCGAGAAGTCTGTCTACTTCCTCTTCCACTGCTTCGACGTGTATCAACGTCGGTCTTCTTGTTCGTTGGATTACAAGTTTGGCTGACCTGTCAACGTTCAGCTTATGGCAAGTGACCTCGGGGTCAATGCCAGGCATTTCGTAGGGCGTCCAAGCGAACACCTCAATATTTGCCCTAAAAAAAGCTTCCAACTCTTTTTCCTCTTCTTCGGCTAAGGCCGAGTCGAGAAGAAAGAAGCGTTCTTCATCCTCCTCTTGGACGAGGATTTTCTTCAGTGCTTCTTCACTCTTCTTGGCTGGCTCCTTGCCGACATCCTCTAGGACCTCCACGTCCTCATCTTCGATCTCTGCTTTCTCTGGTTCTCGAATACTGCAGGTGGATTTCATTGCTACCATGGAGCAATTCTTTGCCTACAGTTGGTCTCCTCTGACCTCTTCAATCCCATGCTCTGTTGGGAACCGCAATAGTTGATGCAGTGTTGAGGGACAACCCCCATTGCATGCAACCATGGCCTTCCCATGATGATGTTGTAAGGGGAGGGTGTGTCGATTACGGTGAACTTTGTTGTTACCTTCCTAATGCCTGCCTGCACCTCCAAGCTGGTTGTTCCTAGTGGTCATGTCGGCGTTCTATTGAACCCGACCATTGGGCTATTGGATTGTTCCATATCATCTGGGTGAAGGCTGAGCTCCTTATAACATCGAACGTACATGATGTCGCAAGAGCTGCCTTGGTCAATCAGGATGCGTTTTACTTGGCACTCCCCAACCTGGAGGGATACTACCAAGGCATCATTATGCGGATGCTATACCATCTCAAGGTCGGCTTCTGAAAAGGACATTACTGGTCCTTGGCACTCCTCTGCCCGATGTCTCTTCTCCCCGACTTGGTAGACATGTTGCAGGTGATTCACCTTCTGGGTCTCCTCCCTAATTTCGTTCTCATTGACTTTCGAGTGAATCACATTAACTACCCAAGGTCCTCCTGTCTGAGGTTGTTGTGCTGGAGGAGGCGGAGCTGCTGGGGGAGGCGGAGCTGCTGGCGCCTGAGGCAATCTTGCCTGTTCTTCCCTTGTCCTGGCCTTATCAACAAGGTCTCTCAGATGGTCTTGCCTTACCAGGTCTTCCAAGTGTGTTTTCAGGGCTCTGCAGCCCTGAGTCATATACCTGTTTTCATTGTGGTAAGCATAGTGCCTGCCAAGGTTTCTTCCCATGAATTCTCATGGTGCCCTTGCTGGTGTTCTGAAATAGGGTTGGTTCCGAATTTGATCCAGGACTTTGTGAATTAGGATTCGGAACACAGTTGTCACTGTGTGTGTAGCCCTTAGTTCTGTCTCCTGCTTGCTGGATCCGTTGTTACCTCGGCCTCGCTTCGGCGAGCCGTTTCCTTTCTCCTGCTTTGTTTCCCTGGTCCCCAACATGTCTTCCTCGGCTCTGGCATACTTCTCAATTCTCGCCATGAGCTCTTCCATGCTTTTTGGCAATGTCTTTGCCAAAGACTTTCGTAGTGAACAGTTGTCTTTTAGGCCGTTCTTGAAAGACACGACCGCCACTTCTGGATTGCACTCTGGTATTCGGTTGAATACCTCATAGTATCTTTTTGCGTAGGCCCTAAGGCTTTCATCCTTACTGATCTTCAATGCCATCAATGCGTCCACCCACAATGGCTGCAGCTTGTTTGTTACGAACCTGGCCACAAACATCTCGGCCAGGCCTTCCCAAGTCTTCACGCTTCCCTTGGTAATTTGTGGAACTAATCTGATGCAATCTCTCCAAAGGATGAGGGGAACACTTTGCAGAGCAACGGCTTGTTCCCACTATACAACGCCATTGAGTTCAAGTATAATCCAACGTGGAAGTTGGGGTCTGACTTACCATCGTATATTTGGAACCTCGGCATATTGAATCTCTTCGGCGCCTCAAGCCTGTCCAACTCCACCTAGAATGGTGTTCTCGGCTTATCTAGGGAGGTTACCTTGGCGTCGGCATTTTGTTGCTTTCTTTTGAGGTAATCTCTTAAGTCCTCTTTTGTCCGCCCAGGAGCTCGGCTATCTCCTGCTTTCAGTCTTTTTGGTGCATTACTTTCAGCTTCGTGGTGAGTCCCATTCGACCCTTTTTCATGAGTTGTGTCGAAGCACAGCGCCTGCCCCTGAACATTCCGATGTCCTTTGGGGTCTGCCTCCTTTGTGCGATGCGTCCTCTATGATTCTTTTCTTCTTGACTCTCTTCGTCCGACCTCCCTAGAAGGTCGGTGAGAGTATCTTTCGCTCCCGTTGTGCTGAGGGGCTACGGGGATTTTTTCTGCCCTTTCTTCTGGGCATTGGCCGCTGGGATCGGCGTGTCCTGCAGCAGGAATGGTGGTTGCATGACGTTATTTTGCATCATGAAATTGACGACCGACTGGAGGTCTGTCAATTTGTTTGCCATCTCTTTTACCTCATCGTCCCTCTGTAGGCACCTAGCCTTCCATACCTGGAGGTCGTCCTCGTTGTAGTACCCATTTCGATCTGGTTTCTTTGGTACGTCGCCAGTCTGGCTGACGTCTTTCACTCCGTGATTCTGGTCACGAGTTTCTGCGTTGCACTCGTCCCCTTCGATATCAAGGTCAATAGGTCTCCCACCCCCAGCAGGAGTGTCGTCCCCAATCTTTTCTTTCTATCCGTTACTGGCCATCTATTTTTTTTTCTTTCCCACAGACGGTGCCAAATTGTGTGAGTGATTTTTCGACCACACTGCCAACTCAATATTCAGCTGGAGAGTTCTGGCAGAATAGATGACACCTGGCTAACCTGCAACAAAAAGAGAAGATTCCGGCGGTGGTTCGTCCACCTGGGGGCACTCCGACGATCAAGTTAGTATATCTCTCAAAGATAATCAATAGTGCTAAACTCACTGTTCTGAGTAATAATTTGCGTACCTTAGACCCATGGGGGTGCCTCTCTTTTATAGTTAACTCAATCCTTGTCCCAACAGAAGCCTAGCTTCATTGGACTTTAGTTTAGTACTTATCCAGGACTCTTTAACAGATAGAGATAAACTCCCTAAGAGCCTTATCCTTATCCAGGCTGAGTCCCCTCATCATTCTAGGACTCTTGTGTTCTATCCGCTTATCTTGGATTCCGACATCTTCGGAGATAACTTCGGCCTTGTCGAGATAATCTCAGCGTCATGACCAGGACACGTGGCACCTCGGCTGACACATCAGCGTCACCTTGGCCACGTATTGGTACTCAGAAAATATATCCCCACATCATGTATGCACAATGAGGTTCACCTCTTGCGAAATCAATGAAACCAACAAATGAGAATCTCTGATGGACATGATCATGTTAACTTGTATATATTTTTAATATTTCATTTTTGTTGGTTTTTTTGGCTTTCGAGGGTTAATAGTGTAAATTTACGTACCAGCAAGGATCAATTATTCCTTACAGAATTTATAATTGCCAACCAATTATCAAGCGATTGTGTTGAAGTTCTTTCAGCTTCAATGAAGAGGACTTTTACTGGTGGCTTGTTTAGAAGAAAATTATGAATAGTAACAAGTAAATATAATTCAAAAATCGAATTTCATTAAACAAATGAAAACTTACAATGAAGTTACAATGACCCAGCCTCGACGAGGTTCACAGCAATAAACTACTGAAAAACTACTCATTGGAAATGAAGTTGTGCAGTACAGGAATTGAAGTGCTGGAAATGTAAAACTGGAAAGAAAATGAAGTAAATAAACTAGTTTCTGGATCTGAGTCTGGAAACTTCATTCTGGGGCCTTCCTTGCTATTTATACTTCTTAGTGGTAACCGTTGGAGTGGGCTTCCAACCGTCGAAGCATCCTCCCATGATTGCTGAACATGCTCTCTCACAATCAGTCCTACTATGCCACTTTTGCAGTTAGGCTTCCCTCATGATTTTGAATTTAAATTTATGAGTAACCGTTAGGCCATATCATCTTGTGTCTCTCAACTGTTCCAGTGCTACGCAGATCTATTATTATCAATACGAACTGTCACATGTCCAACTTTGATTGGAGACTTGCATTAATTCCCCCAATTGCCCTTTAGGTGCCACGTGTCACTCTGCAATTGACTTTAACAAATTATATAGTCAACATTACCCCCCCGCACTAATATACCCAATACTTGGTGATATTAGTGGACTAGTGCATTCTACCCACGTTCTAGGACGTGCATGGACTCTGTATATTCTGGAAATGTAACCGCTTTTCGAACAATGAAGCAGTGAACTTCATTAAATCCTTGCTTTGTACTTCCATTCTCTGAGTAGACGAAAAGACTGGTACATTCCCAATAACCAATCACAACTTCTCTTATATTGATCGAGTATATGAGGAGTCTTTGGAAGATGATTATAGGCCTCGAAAGAACCTTAATGCATTTATTGGCTATACCTATTCGCCTCCATTTATACAAATCATGGAAGTTTTTGCAAATTACCAATCTTTAGACCAAGAATTTGCCAACTACAAACCTTTGGACCAAGCATTTGCAGAAATGGATCTTGGAAGCTTCTCTTCTGCCCCACCACTCTCCGCATGGGACAAAAATGTTTCTTCTTCCTCCAAGTCCACTAGTTGGGAAAGTTGGTCAAAACCTGCTGAACCCCAATTAAGGGAGCGGATTCATCATCGATTTGTTGAATTCGATTATCCCCTTTCTGTTCCTTCTTCTGCTCGGAGCTCAGTGGTTTATCCTTATGTACCCATTGATCACCAACGCAGTCTGGAAGACAACTTTCTTGTGGCGTGGTACACATCTTCCATACCAGCGATGATAGTGTGAGAAACTCCTTATCCAGACGAAGCACAGGGATATAATCTGTCATTCTTGGCTAAGAAGGCAAAACTTTACTCTTCTGATTGGCTCGAATGTGTGAATGACCCCCAATTCCCCTCTTCCTTCGGGATGAATCCCTCTGTACCTCCTCTCCCTTGGAATCCTCATTGGATGGAGGAATTGAAACTTACTCTTTTCGAGAATCAATTTTTTCCTTCTTACCAACCTCCAGCTCTTCCAACTGCATTTGAGCAATACAAAGCTTAGCTTCTGCTTGCTGCTTTCTCTCACTTGCCTTTCAATGTTCTTGGAAATGAGATTCCTCTCAAGAACTTCCAATGGGCCGGTGATGTTATTACTCGGGGTCATGTTCTCAACCCCATTGCCCAGACAGAGCTTCAAGTTTTTTCAGATCAACTTCCACTTCTTCTTCATTGGTACAAAATTTCTTTGGCTACCAGTGACTCTTTGGATGAAATCACAGTCAATCGAATTCAGACTCAGTACGAAGCAGAGAACCTTATTGAAGAATATGATGACTTCAAGAATAAGGATTCAGCATACTGGGATGATTTAAATATGGACGAAATGGAGCAAGGCTTGAAAGAGACAGAGTTCGAGGTGAAAGTTGAACAGCTCTTTTACCAAATAAGAGCATACTAGCTGCAACAACCTAGCTTTGATAGGATATAAAATAGAATAAAGAAAAAACATAAGTTCATTGAACACTGCAGGGTTAAATTTAATGACCTTGTTACTTTTTCTATTCCCTATTATTATGAAATCGAATTCGTAGCCAAGTAGGCCTTTCTAATATAATTACTTACATATCAATAAAACTAGGGGTTTTCTTCCCCTATTTGGCATGATCTGATTTTATGTTCCAATTGCATGCTTGTGACCACTTTATTCACAAAATTCAAATAAAATTACAGCTTTGAATTAACCAATTTTTGCTTCGAAGCCTGGTTTGAACATCTCCAAAGTATGGAATGCTTGAAACCTGGTTTGAATATCTCCAAAGTATGGAATACAAATGACAATTTTGCCTTAGGTCTTCTTATTCCAATCGCATGGTCAACATAATCTAACAACTTTGAATTAACCAGCCTTTGCGTCAAAGTTACTTTTAAAAGTAACAATGCTTCTTCCCAAAAAAGGGTTTATTTTGACAAAAAATCCAAAAAGGAATTTTTCATATTTAGGTAAGTCTTTTTGGATTTTGATCCTTTACTTGACTTGGTACTGGCTTTGCTATTTTGAAGTCTAAAACATCAAATAAGAATCAAATTCCAGCTGCAGAATACTTCAAAGTTCACCTCGAAGGATTTTATCTTTTATAGAAAACCTAAGAGTAAGCCCTTAATCCCTTCGAAGCAGATCAAACCCAAACATTCTTGAATTCTTAGGCATAAAATGTGCTTCGAAGTCAACTATTAGTTCTCGAATCCGTAACTGGATGTCTAACATCTGGCTTTGGGGCCAAATCCTGGCTTCGAAGCCAAATATCTATTTTCGAAGCTAATCTGAGTGTTTGAGATACGTTTCCCTCCCAAACAATCACCCTTGAGAGAAACTTTCCATGTTGTACTTTCAAGACTCCTTTGAATTTTAAGACAAAGGCTTAAACTTATATGGGTTCCAAAATCAGTCAAACAATTATGTCGGGTCTTTTTACTCATTTAGGTTGATTAGGCATTTTTTGGATAGAAAGGTTTAAAAACCCTTTATCTTCGCGCTTTTAACTTATTTGCTCGCCCAAAAAACAAACCTTTCATTTTTATTACTATCTCCTCCTCTTTACTCATTTTCTCAGTTTCTTCCTCTGAAAACTTCTACGAATGGCTTATTCCTCCTTGAAAGTACCAGTTGTGGAGTGTGTGAGTCCATTCGTAGCTTTGAAGAGGGTTATCGCTGAAGAATGTGAGAAGCACAAAGTTGGCCAACAAAGTGCTATCGATGGGCGCATTTTTATTCCTCGTCGACACGAACAACGGGGAATATGTGCTTGGGTCCATTTTTAAGGAGGCCCCTGCTCAGCTTCCTGTTTTATACCCGTGTTTGGAGGATGACTGCCTCCTCTATGAATGTGGTCTTGATTAGGGAAGCTGGAGGGTAAACTAACCCCATTGCTGCTGGCCCACAATAAGGCTAGAATGGGAAGAATGGTACGATCGAGTTATTTCCACAAGGACATTGGATCTCTAGGAACTTTGCCTCTTTGACGCCCTTTAACTATCCAAGTTCACAATTTCGGAGGATCCACTTTTAATACCTGCTGCTCTTTGTTTTTGGAACTTTGCTTTTAATTTTTTTCAATTTAGATGTGATATGATGGCCCTTACTGTCCTTGCATCTGCCATCTTTTAGGGTTATCCCCTATTAGCACTCCTTTTGGTCCAGACTATCTTGACCTTAACGTCTCTTTTTTTATTCCCCCTCTGAACTCATCCTATAGTGACTTTGTCAAATCTGAGAACAAAAGGGAAGGTCCTGTAACTAATAGGGAACTCTTTTCTTTTTTATTGTATTGGCTTTGTAAATTTCTCTTCTGTACCTCTTTTTAGAGGATTATGCTTAAGTTTGCTTCTCTCGCCAAAGCTTTCGTTTTGTATAAAAAGGTAGCTTTAGTTCCATATGTTTTAGGTCATGTTTACAGAACTTGCTCTCAATCTTGTGAAAAACCCATGTATGCCAATCAAGGAGGTCCATTTTGGGTACTCTAAATCTGGCTTTTTGCATACTTCACTGACTTGCACTCTAAATGTCTAAGATTTCTATCACCAGACGCTACCTCTTATGGCATGAAGTTTGCTAGGGTCTCTCTTTACCTTTCCAATTTTGCCTTCTACTTTTCTTTTTTCCATTAACTTCCAGGTTCTCCTTCTAGCCTTTTTTTTTGTCCCTTCGAAGCCAACATTGGACCAGCCTGGCTGAGGGCCTTTTTGGATGACAAGTCCTGCTCTAGGCCTCAACACAAAGATATGTGGGCTTCCATCCTAGTTCTGAGGGAGCTTTTCATGGGCACTATGAATCCTAGAGCTTATAAATGTATTTCTGAGCTCTACTGTCCTGTCCAATTTGCTAGGCAATTTGGATTCACTCAGGGGATCCCTATCCTTCTCTACAGCCAATCCAACTCAAATCTTGTAAGCAGAGAACTAAAGATTCCAAGGTCCAGACTGGAAGAAGCAACCTCCAAATTGATCCAAGACTTAATTGATTTTGCATACTTACCATTCATTTCCCAAGGCAATACATTGAAAAGATACCAGAATTAGTGGACGGCCAATATGGAGATGCACTTGGCCATTCCTCCTCAAGATTTGTTAGTGGGATTAGATGTGCCTCAGGCCAAGTCTAAGGGGACTGTGATCATCACTTCCTTTACTGCCCCTACTATCCCAGCTCTTACTCCTGCTGCCGCAAGGACTATTCCCACTGCCCTATCTTTTCCTCCTAGAGTTACTAGAGTTGCTTCGAAGAAAGGTGTGCACTGCTGCTTCTCTCTCTCTTTTTTTTTTTCTTTTCTCTTTATGATGCCTTGCTTAGTTATTTATAGCCTCTCTTTTGTGCAGGAACCTCACATGAGGACTTTCCTCAGAGAGTTCAAGATTTGAATATCCTCAAAGACAAGCAGCAACAATAGAGGAAGAGAAAACTTCTGCTTGATCCTGAAGAGGAGACACCTGAGGCTCCCATAGAAGAGGGAGAAACAGAGAAAGAGAAAGAAACACCATTGAAGAGAAGGAAGAAAATAACAGTTTCTTCTTCTGACCTTGTTGGTGATCCTATTTACAATGTAAAGCCCCAAATCTACACTAATGGTTGTAGTCAGAGGAAAGTCACTGATGAGTCCTATAACCAATAACCAAGTAAGATTCCAGATCGTCAGAGGAGTCAAATTAGCCTTCCTTTTAAGTCCAGCTTCCTTAGGTAGCGCACTACCCTTTTGACAGATCTTAAGAGGCATTGACACAAGGTCTCATAAGCGACGTCAAGGGTTATATTGGTGTTAGAATATAAGTACATAATAATAGAATAATTACGAATATCCTTAATTACAAAAGCTCGTTCCATTAACATTACATCCCAAAAGAAAATTTAATTTTTTATATGAACTTTACAAAACATTAAAAGGAAATTTCTAACTTTTCTAAGATAGCCAAATGTCTTTGAAGGTTTCTGGCTCATCGTCTCCTGCTGTAAGCTCTCTTCGGCACCTGGTATGATACCCTGTGAGCCTTAAATGCCCAGTAAACGCACATACACCCCATCTATTTTTCCCAGTCCAATACACAACAACATTTACAAAAAGGCAGAGGAAAGGATCATGGCATTTAAGTTCATAGCACTGATTATATGGTTAATTGTTAGTAGTCTAGAAATCTCCCGAAGAGATTTCGTCCTCCCAACTCCAAGAATTAGACGCAGACTATTTGGTATGCCCCATCTTTTGCTGCTTTGTTGCAGACCTTACCTCGGATGCCTACCAACGGTTATATACCGCGTAACGCCAACCAAGGGCCTCAAAACAGATGGTAATGATGGGCCTAGCACAAATCCCTTCTTACACTGAACTACCTAGGGTCCGAATACAACCGCTTCATTCAAGGGTTCCGAAACAACCAGTTGCGCAAGAATTGCTCATTTTAATTCACTACTAATATCAACTTAACATTCTCATCATTTATGATGTATAACTAGTGTGGTCGTCAACCCTCTTTACCAACCCATTTAGTTTTTCCCTTTTCACATTAAGTTCATTACAGATTAGTGGTTAGTACAAGTAAGAGCAAAATAAGGCCATTCAAGGTGAAACTCAAGCATGCAAGTATAACATATATTACAACAAATATGTCATGATAGCACAAAAACACTAACTATAACAAGAACCACACTGTAAGATTTCCAGCACTGCACCGGTTCGAAAATAAATATAGAAAAAATATTTTCTAAGGGTTTTAGAAATGTGGCTTATTGAGAATTTGTAGAGAATCAAGTCTAGTTTTAGAATCATTTTACGGAAGTAGGGTGGCCCTTTTTGATTTTTAGATATTTAAGAGATCTGTCCAAATTTGACAACTGTTACAAAATTTGATGTTTCTCTTAAAATAATCATTCAATTTCATTGAAATAAATTTTCTTTGAAAGATAAACTTCAGAGGAAGATTTTGATATAAAAATGAACGGAAGATCATTTTTCTATAATTTTCTAGAATTTATTAAAGTTCCCTGTTTTAAACAGGTTCTTGCACCAAGTATTTAGAAAAATAAAAGGAGTCATAAAAATACATCCATGGTCTTAGCCAAATTTTTCACATACTCTATATATGTCAATTAATACCCATTTAAAATATATTTTGAGTTAGTGAAGGTTTTCTATGGAAATAAAATAAAAAACCTTGAAAAAAGCTTGTTGGAAATTGCAAGGAAGAAGAGGAACATTTCATTTTCAAACCATACATCATTTAACAATGTAGTAACTCTTAGTATCATGTGAAATATATTTTTAGCATGTATTATGAAGGGGAAAAACATGATGATTCATTGAAAGAAGAGGTGTATGAGATTTACCTTGGTTTGCTAGATCTTTTTCCTACTTGTTGCTCTCTTTTCTTCTCTTTTTCTCTCAAACTCACTTGCTCTCCCTTTCCTCCTCTCTCAGCTGTGTGTTGTGTGTGTATGGAGTGAAATAAAATAGCTAGCAAGGCTTGTATTTATAGGCCGAGGAGGAGAGAGAAGGGTTGGTTTGGTTTGGTTGGTTTTCAATAGAAACTATTGAAGTTTGGTTGGCTTGTAATTGGATCCAATTAAGATTTGTGTTAATTGATCTTGATTAAGAGAAAGTAATCCTATTTACTAGTTAATTGGGAGACAAAAAAGATATAGCAATAAATGCCTCCCATTCCTCCATGTTGGTCAAAGATTTGTTTCATATTTGTACAAGATTTGCTATGTATAAAAAATACAATTCTAGGTCCTTTTCACCACCCACAATCGGCTTCCCTATTTACCCATGTGAAAATTTGATTTTTTTTTTGGTTAATAAAATATAGAGGATATTTTGTATAAATTAATAAAATATTGGTTGTAGCTTTATTGAATAAAATATTAAGGTTTTAGGCCAAAATACAATAATTAAGGAAGAAAAGGGTACAATATGAAATTTTGAAATAAAACATATGTTTAAGTCATATAATTAATAGAATAATGATAGGAAAAATAATTCGGGCCACGTGGTGCCGATTCGCAACAAAAGGCGAGATACCGAGCTAAAACTGCGATTACTAAAAACTAGGGTTTTTCTCTTGTAATTTTTCATTATATGGTTTCTAAATTATTAATTCAGGGTTTTAAAATGTTTCTTAAGTTTAGAGTTGATTAGGGTTTGCTGATTATCTCGTACAGTCGTTCCTGATTTCTAGGGTTTAATATGCAAGAAATGGAGAAACAAGGTTTCTTATTGAAATTCTTTAACAATAAGCGTTTGGGGACATTACAAAAAGTTAGGGCCTCACACATAAGGCAGCTGCTAAGGCCGTGGAACATTCCGAAGAAATTATAGTATTTCAGAGGTCTGAAAAGAGAAGGTAGCAACAAATACTAAAGAATGAAGCTGCTGCTGCTGACGCGTTACAAAGAGAGGCTGGAAGGAAAAAATAGACTGCTGAGCTCTATGCCCTTTGCGGCTCTCCAATCATTACCATTACAACCTCTGAGGCTGGTAATTTCTCCCTTAACTCCTTTTGATTCCTTCTCAAGTCTTAACAAAAAGAATTAACATTTTCTTTCTATTTTCTATTTATGCAACAACAGTCATTCCTCCTCCGACATTGGCCTCTTTGGTCACAAAAGGAACAAGAAAGGCTTATATTGAAGTTCCAATGATTATAGAGCCTATTCAGATGGTACTTCTACTTCCCAGCTCTATATCCTTCATGCTTTCCTTTTTAAAGCAAAGTATTCCACCTTTCTTATGTCCAGGCTTAACACCATACCTGCCCCATCTATCTTTCCTCACCTCTTATTTGACTTCTCTTATAATCATGGCTACTCCTGTATCACTTGAGAGAATTCCAGTGGTCACTTCATCTTTAGTGATAACTGGTACTCGCAAGGAAGATACTGGTGGCTCACCAATTTCCTTTCAACCATCCAACTCTAGTCTCTCTTCTTTAGACTTGCTAGTAGCCAGGACTATTGACTGTGTAAAGGGAACTTCTACCCCTTCACCTATTCTTATGCTTCTATCTCTTTTTTCAACCAGCAATCTCTGTACTGATAATATCAGAGGAGGAGATAGACATCTTCGACGCTCAGCTAGCCAGCTTGTTTGGCATCTCTTCACCAACTCGGGTACCAAGCAGTGAGACTGAGCCATTGACCCTTGCCGATTCCTTACTAGAGATTTTTTAGAGCTCCTCTACTGCTGTTAAAGCTTCTTTACCTCGAGTGGACTTGGGCACTTGCTTGGATTTACTGTAAACATTTTTGAGGATTCTATTTGAAACTTTGCAGAGACTTATCATCAAGAATGGTTTCCTTAAATGCTGCCAGGCGTTCGAGCAATCAGATCTGGCCTTTTCAAGCTACCTATCTCAGGCAACAGCCACCATAGACTTTTACATTAATATCTGCCAAATGGCTAAGGCTGCAGAAGAAAAACTGCTGAATAATAAGGAGTTTTTATCCCACATCCATGCTGAAGTGCTTTAATTGAAGGGACAATACTCCTATACATCCCAGTTTTGATCCTAGCTGTTGGAAAATAAAGCTCAACTGGAAGAGGAGCTAGCAACAGTCAACCTAACCTTGGATCAAAATGCCAAGAAGCTACAAATTACTAACCAGGGGCTGACTGACAAAAAACAAGATATGGTTATAGCCATTCAGTTGTTCCCATCCCTTAGAAGTAAAGAATTAATTGTAAGGGAACAATTGAAACACTGTATTGATTTCTGGGCCAATTTGTGGCTACATGTACTTAATTTTTTTATAAAATGAAAAACCTTTTATTATCTATGTGGGTGTATCATGCTCTATCATTCTATTATTTAGCACTTTCTACACTCATTGTGTCTCCCACATAGTTGGATAATAAGGCTTTAAGTAGTTGCCATTAATTTTTTTGGGATGCACATATCCATTCAGATTTCTCAGATGGTATGCTCCCCTAGGCAAGACTCTATGAATTTAGTATGTCCTTCTTGGCCATTTGAAAAAATTATGGCTTTTAATTCCTATTGGAAGTATTGTCTTCCATACCAAATTACCTTTATTAAAGCTAATGTGTCTGACTTTCTTATTATAGTTTTTGGCTGCCTTCTTCTTTTGGAAAAGAATGCTATTTAATGCCAAATTCTAGCTTCATCCACATTTTCTAATTCCAAGAACATGCTTTGATGGTACTGCTCAGAAATTTACTGGTCTTGACATTTTACCCTTAAGGATTTAATATTAATTTCCACAAGCAGCATCGCATCATATCCATATACTAAGACATAAGGAGTGATTCCTGTTCTTGACTTTGGAGAAATTCTATAGGCCCACAACACATCGAATAATAAGTTATGCCAATTCCTAAGATTGTATTCCATAACTCTTTGTATTCTTTTTTTCAAGGATTTATTAGATGATTCAGCCTGACCATTTACTTGTGCATAATAAGGGGTGGAATTAAGAAGGCTAATTCCAAACTCTACTGAGAAAGATTTTATTATTTTTCATCAAATACAGTCCTATTATCTACAGTTATGGTCTGTGGGATGCCAAACCTATGGATCAATTCCTTGATAAATCCAATAACTTCAGTCTGATCCACAACCTTATAAGGCTTAGCTTTGACCCATTTAGTGAAGTAATCTATGGCCACTAGAATGAAATAATGTTACTTCGAAGAAAGTGGATATATTTTCCCTGTCATGTCCATTACTCATCCTCTAAATGGCCATGGCTTTACTACTGTATACAAATCAGTTATCGGAACATGCCTTATCATGTCATGCTTCTGGCATGCTTGACATTCTTTTGCATATTCTATGCAATCCTTTAGGATGATTGGCCAATAGTAGGAATGCCTTCGAAGCAACCATCTTATCTTCACATCAGGTTGATGGGCACCACAAATACTTTCATACACCTCAACCATATCAGTAAATGCTTCCTGTGGCCCTAAGCATTCCAACAGCAACCCATCTGCTCCCTTTTTGTAATGAGCATTGTTTTACACTATATATTGCATAGACTGTAGTTTAATTTTCTTGCTGGTCTTCAAAGATGGGTCAATTAAATATTGAATGATCAGATGTCTCCAATCATGCTCTTCTAAGTTATTCTGGTTAACTTCTACTATGATACCCATTTTAGCCAAAGGTGGTATTAACTTCTGGTATGTTGCTTGACTTATGTCCACTTGGGTATTCCCATTTCTTTTGAAATTCGAAGCCTTTTGGGCCACATCATTGGCCTTATGGTTCATGACTCTTGGGATATAAGTCACATTGGCTATCTAAAATTGAGAAAGCAAATGCAGTGCAACAACATAATATGGTAACATGTTTGCACTTTGACAGTTGAACATTCCTTTTACTTGGTTGTAACTGTATGAGCTTGTAATCCAATAAGTATCTCAAGTCCCATTATTAAAGTTTCATATTCAGCTTGATTATTAGAACAAGTAGTTTCATCCACTCTGAAACCATGTGTGTCTCAAGTCCCATTATTAAAGTTTCATATTCAGCTTGATTATTAGAACAAGTAGTTTCATCCACTCTGAAACCATGTGTGGTTTCTACCCCTTGTGGTGATTTAATTATAACACCAATTCTAACCAAACCACTGGCTTTTGATCTATCGAACCACATTTGCCATGGCTCAACATTGACCATACTAAGGTCCATTATCTCCTCGCTTTCTGTTTGACATGGATGATCTACCAAGAAGTTAGCCAAAACTTGTCCTTTTACTGCATTTTTGGGGGACATGTTCTAGATAAAATTCTGATAAAGCTAATATTCATTTGCCAATTCTTCCTCTCAACATAGGTCTATATAACATGTACTTAACCAAGTCCGTGGTTGCAATTACCAAGATAATAGTAGGCAAAAGATAATATCTTAATTTCATTGCTGCAAAGTACAATGCAAGGCACAACTTTTCTACAACTGAGTATTTACATTCACAAGAATTTAAAAACCTACTAAGGTAATAAACTGCTTGCTCCTTGCCTTCTTCATTGTCTTGGGCTAGGAAAACTCCCAATGAATCTTCTGCTGTAGCAATGCATAACTTTAAGGGCTTGTCACTCCTTGGCGGCATCAACACTAGAGGCTCGGTTAAGTAGGCTTTAATTCCTTCAAAAGCAGTTTGATGCTCTGCTGTCCATACAAACTCTTTTTCATTTTTCAACTTTAAATAAGAAGAAAATACTTTAGTTTTTCCTGCAATGTTAGAAATAAATCTTCGAAGAAAATTAACCTGACCAAGGAACTTTTGTACTTCTTTCTTACTTGATGAAGGTTTGGCCTCAATGATGGCTTTAGCTTTATTCTGATCAATCTATATTCCCTTCTTGTGCACTACATATCCCAAGAAATTTCCAGTTGATACACCAAAAACACATTTGAGAGGATTAAGCTTTAACTTGAACTTTCTCATTCTTTCGAAAGCTGCTACCAAGTGAACCAAGAGTTCCTCCATAGATTAGGACTTTACAACAACATCATCAACGTAACACTCTAGGTATCCTCCAATAAGATCATGAAAGATAGTATTAATTGCCCTCTGATATGTTGCCCCAACATTCTTTAAACCAAATGACATTTTTACCCATTCGAAGGTGCTAATATTCCTAGGACACCTGAATACTGTCTCGTGGACATATTCCTCTGCAATGTAGATTTGGTTATAACCAGAATGCCCATCCATCATAGACAAAATCCTATGCCTTGTTGAATTGTCCACCAATAGATCCACTATAGGCATGGGGTATTCATCTTTTGGAGTTGCCAAATTCAGATTTCTAAAATCGATGCATACCCTTATCTTGCCATTCTTTTTAACCACATGCACAATGTTAGACAACCATTCAACATACCTGGCTATTCTAATAAAGCCTGCTTTAAGGAGCCTGAGAATTTCCTTCTTCACTTTCTAAACCACTTCAGGGCCTATCCGTCTTGGTTTCTGCTTGTGTGGTTTGAAGTTAGACTTCATAGGGAGCCTATGTTCCACTAATGACCTATCCAATCCTGGCAGTTCATTATAAGACCATGCAAAACAATCCTTATATTGCTTTAGGACTACTAACAACTGGTTCCTGTCAATAGGACTTAACCAAGCACTAATATAAGTGGGTTGCTGTGTAGAACCTTTCCCTAAATTGACTTCTTTCAAGGGGTCTTGTACTTGAACACTTACTAATGCTTCTCCTTTGACTTCTTTTGCGTTCGAAGCAACTTCTTCGTTTTGTTCTACTTCCACATTCTCTAGTTTAACATCTTTACCTTCTTCCTCATAGACAAAATCTGTCCATAAGGCTTTTTCTTCCTATATTTCCTGGACTTTTGTCTCGATGTCCAATGCACAGTACTTATCAAGGGCCAAAAGCCTGGCCTTTTGTTGCTCCTGATTACAGCCAACCACCATGGCTTCCCTCTCTTGTTCTTGAACCTTTTGGACTATTGACTTTATGTCCAATGCTGAAAACTTGACTAAGGCCAAGGGTCTGGCTTCTTGGCTCTCATTTTCTTGCCTACAACCAGGTATCATTGTCATCCTTGGTGATGAACTGTTCATCAGCACTCTCCTGCACTAAGTGCTTCAGGTGTGCTACTTCCTCATTAGCCGTGACTTCGGTTGTTCCATCAGGTTTCCTCAATATACTAAGTGGTGTCACTTCTTCAGTATATAACTTGGCCTCTGTAAATTCAGCACAAGAGATAAATGGTTGAGGGTCTGCGTTGATCTTCTCTGTCTCTCCATTGCATAGGGCTATCATTATTTTCTGATGTAGAGAGGAAGGCACACATTTGTTGGTATGGATCTAATCGCCGTCAAGCAAAGCATTATACTTGGCATTACTGTATATAATAAGGAATGTTATCATGCAATCTCTGGTTCCCACACTTAAGTTGATTGGCAGAATACCCTGAGCCATCTGCATATCGCCAGCAAAACCATTAATGGTTATGCTGGTTGGGATTAATCTGGGTATTTTTTTTTTTAATTTCTTCAAAAAGAACTTTGGAAGCAGGTTCACTACCGCCCCATTGTCCACTAACACCCCGTTCATTTGTATCCCATCGATATAAGCCTTGATGTATAATGGCTTAACGTGCTGAGTCATAGATGTTGTAGGGTACTCGAAGGGATACGAGAGGTTAATATTCATCTTCTCACTTTCTTCTTCAGTTTTCATTGGTGTGGCCACATCAAACTCATCTTGAATCATGCTAACCCGTGAATCTTCACTAGAAACCGGAATAGGGTCATCCTCCTGACTTTCTTGGTTTCCTTCTTCAACCTGGAACTCCTGTGATAGTATAAATACCATGTTTACTGACATTGGAAGAAATGAGCCAAACTGAACTGCTGGTTGTACTTGTTTCCCTTCTAAACTAGCTTGTTCTGTTATTTCGGAAGCATATTCCATGCTGTACTCTGGTACCTCCGTGCTAGTAGGTTCCTTTAAAACAGCTTGTTGATGATCTGCCTCCGTTGGTTTGTCAACCAAAAAGGTTTGCTTAGCTATGAAAGCCTCAAATACTCCATCTTCAGCCAATGTTCTCTCTTGGGCTATTTCAATCCCTTCATCCGTGTCATCGTCGCTTTCCATTAAAGCTTTCTCGAGGCCCGCTAAACTGAATTTTTCTTTGGCCCTTAGTTCAGTGTGAACTTTAACCAACTGCTCCATGCTGGCACTCCTCTTGATCTTGGGAACAGGCTTTGAACCTATCTCTCCATCTGTCTGATCCTTTGCTTATGCTATGGAAATGCTCTCTCCATTTTCTTTCAGATCCTTCTGATACTGGGTGTATCTTCGTTGGATCTTCCTTCTTTGAGACCTAGAAATTATAGGAACCACATCTGGCTCCCTTGTTTTTGGATTCTTTAATAACACCCAATTGTTTGGAGCCACCAAGGGAGGTTTGATCATTCTTTCCCGGTCTCCAAAAACTTTATTTGAGTTGACATTTCTTAGGTTTATTCTATATGACAAACCAATCTGGAACTCCTGGGACCCATGAGCCCACTGGTTTGGTTGTTGGATCTGCTACTCCACTCTTTGAAACAGTCTTCGGGGGCCAATTATCAATCTTGGTCCCATGCCTTGTACTGAATCCATGCCTCCTTTCAAGCTGGCTGTCTACTCTGTAATAATTAGGTGACCTAGTTTCATACAGAGGCCTATTTTCCTTTGACTGTATCCTGGTGTTTGGTGGGAATATCAAGGACGAATGCTGTCTAGGGCCAGTTGGGTATGGCCTCTTGTTATGGGTGCTGGTTATTCGGTCCCTCTACAGCTCTTTGTAATGCTGCTTCCCATTAACTAGGAGCCTATTTAACCACTTGTAACATATCCTGCACCTGGGGCACATCTTCGAGAGAGAGTCATCATCCAACATCTCTTCACTAGAGCTTTCTTTTAGGTCTGCAAAGCTTTGTCCATCAGCTGGTGAGCTTCTTGTGTTCTTCCTGAGAGCATCTTGGCTAGTCACATACATCTGCACAGTGGCTTCCTCCAATTCTTTCAGGGATAGGTTTTTGAAATTTGGCATGCCAACATTGGCTGCAGTCTCTCCAATTTCTGGAAATGGGTTGGTGTCAATTCCTATAGCTTTCTCAGACTTAGCTGGAAACTTTAGCCTTCCCTTTCGAATCTATTCTTGGATCTTGTCTTTTAAAACAATACAGTTTTTAGTTGAATGAGACCAAGAATTGTGCTATTTACAGTATAGTTTTTCTTTAAGTTCTTCCAAGGTAGGAATCTTGACCCCCTTTGGAAACTTTAGGAAATTTGTTGTAAGCAAATGATCAAAAATGTCATCTGCTTTTGTTAAGTCAAAAGAATACTTCATATGGAGGTCTTTCTTTTTAAACTGCTGGTCTATTGTACTGTCTTTCTGAATTAATGCCTCACAAGTCATAGGTTCTTTTCCTACTATCTCTGTTGCATCAATTTCATAATTAAGGTCCCTATAGTAGGTCTTGTATGATGCATTACTTTAATCTTGTTCTTCCACAAGTAAAGTTATAACTCTACTATGTCTCAAAACTCAGTTGAATCAAATTTCTTTTAAAGCCTAAATTCCAAGCCATTCTAAGCCAATCTCACAAATTCAGGCTCTGGTAGCATGACCCTGCATTTTTTTCGTGCCCTTTTAAATCTGACAATAAACTGAGCAGCCTTCTCATCAGGCCTTTGGTTCAATCTTGCCAAGTCTACCATAGAAACTTCAGGTTCTGTTTGGAAAAAATGGGCATGAAAAACTTCCTCAATTTGCTGTCATGTTTGGATAGAGCCAGGTGTAAGGTTTATGTACCATACGAAGGCTGCTCCAGTTAAAGAACTTGGAAAAAGTCTCAGTTTGATGTAATCATTATTAGCAAACTCACCACATTGGCTTATAAAAATAACAATGTGTCCTACTGTTGACTGATTTCTATTACCATAAAATAAGGCAAAGTTTGGTATTCTAAACCCCCTAGGATACTCGTGTACTCTATCCACCCACTTTGGGTAAGGTTTTCTATATATTGGTGTCTGGACCCCCCGAGCCATAGGTCTACACATTTCTCTAACTATATCAGCAATTTGGTCCCTTGGAACCATAATTTGTACTGGTTGAACCACTACTAGAGGGACAAACACAGGGTTTGGAAGACCACCACGTGCTTGTGGGCCTCTTGGTCCATATATGGTATATTCGGGGCTAGTTGTCCCTATTGTACTGGTTGCTGTTGAAGGTATGGTTGGCCTCTTGGGGCCTGCCCTACGAAAGGTCCTGCGAAAGGTACCACAGGAGGAGAAGTAGGTGTTACTTCTCTTCCAATTGCAGGAAATCCTTCCAACCCCCCGGGTGCAAACTCAAACACAAGGTTGGTGAAACCCCTTGTGTCAGACATGTTTTCAAACATAGGATTTGGAAATGCCCTCATGCCATTACCCTGGGCTGGCTTAGATCCACCAAATTGTATAATTTTGCTGGTAGAGAATGGTACATTTTGAGCGGCCATTAGTCTTGAAGGAGTTTCATACCATGACTGAGGCACATATGCTGGCCTCTAGCGGTTATAACTACTAGTCTGATCATTGACTTGTCCATTATTTTGCATAGGCTGTTTATCTCGAACCAATCATTGCTGAGGACTATTTATATTTTCTTCAGTTTGTCTTACAACAGTTGGTTGATGAGAATTCATTCGATCCAAAAAGAATGTTGCCTATCTTTCTATTGTATACATTAGTTATTGTCCCATAGCATCTACTAAACCTCTCCACGGATTCAGTGGTTGGGTAGAATGAACATTTGAAGGTCCAGTCTCATAGCCCTGTCCAGTGAGTTGGACATGTGTTGTATATTTTGAAGTGTTGGTCTGTTCGACCATTTGCGGAAGATCTGATGGGCTAGGTGCATCCATCACATTGTCTTATGGGTTAGGTATTTCTACCTCTCCTTCCACACCCTCTTCCAGGCGTTCATTTTCTCCTCTTGCTCTACGTCTAGCCATTTTTAATAGTCTCACTGGGCGTGTTAAAAATATATGTTGGTTTTTTTGGCTTTCGAGGGTTAATAAGGTAAATATAAGCGTGTCAGTAAGGATCAATTAGTCCTTATAGAATTTATAATTGCCAATCAATTATCAAGTGATTGTGCTGAAGTTCTTTTAGTCTCAATGAAGAGGACTTTTACTGGTGGCTTGTTTAGGAGAAAATTATGAATAATAACAAGTAAACATAATTCAAAAATCGAATTTCATTAAGTAAATAAAAACTTACAATGACCCCGCCTCAACGAGGTTCACAGCAACAAACTACTGAAAAACTACTCCTAGGAAATGAAATGCAGTACAGGAATTGAAGTGCTGGAAATGTAAAGAACTAGAAATGTAAAACTGGAAAGAAAATGAAGTAAATAAGCTGGTTTCTGGATTTGAGTTTGGAGGCTTCATTTTGGGGCCTTCCTTGCTATTTATACTTCCCAGTGGTAACCGTCGGAGTGGGCTTCCAACCGTCGAAACGTCCTCCCATAATTGCTGAACATGCTTTCTCACAGTCAGTCCCACTACGCCATTCTTGCAGTTAGGCTTCCCTCCTAATTTTGAATTTAAATTTATGAGCAACTGCAAGGCCACATCATCTTGTGTCTCTCAACTGCTCCAGTGCTACGTAGATCCATTATTATCAATACGAACTGCCACGTGTCCAACTTTAATCGGAGACTTGCATTAATTCCCCACATTGCCCTTTAGGTGCCACATATCACTCTACAATTGGTTTTTACAAATTATACAGCCATCAATTTTGTAATTTAATTCTATGTACATTAACTTACTCTTTTACTGATTAGTTGGTGGATGAAACAATTGCTCCATACTTGCATCAATCAAAAGGGACCTAATAAATGAGTTGGATGATTGTTATCTTCCAGTGCCTTGTTTCCAGTGCACTAAAAATATTTTTACATGAAATGAGAAGCTGGGACCACAATACATGACTCTGTCTTTGTTTTAGTCCTGCATTTGTGGACGTACATACATACACGTACAAATGGAAATATTGATTTGATTTGTACTGAAAGTTGTAGTAAAGAAAACACTGGACTTTGATCTTTAGCGCCAGGGAACCATAAGATGGTGAATTTGAATGTATTGAGATAGTGTGGATCTTGTATATATAGTGTTGGAACAATCTTCTGTGTAAATAAAATAAATTAAAATAAATCAAACAAAATAAATAAATAACACACCAAATTTATTTATCGAACCGAAATAAAAATAAAAGACCAAGTCGAGTGTGTGACACTCTATCCTTAAGACAGATTTGCCCCGCTACGGTACTTAGGGTTAAGTGGCGTCTATCTCCCAGGGTACAATGATCTTCACAAATTGTAGTAGTACTCCAAACAATTTGTTCGGTGAACCAAACCTGTGTTCTAACTCTCTGAAATTTATTCTAAAACTAATATAAAGAATAATGCAAAAGTGCAGAATTTAAGACAACAAAAGATAGAATATCAAACTGAATTTTTGATTACTTGGACTGCAGGAAATGGATCTATATATAGGCACAAAAGGTGACTAAAAATCTGTCTGAACAGGTGTAAACACTGTCGAACAGATGCAACCTGTTTAGTATCCAAACAGTTTCGGACCGTTGCACAATGAACACTATATTTAAACAATTGAAAAAGTATCCGTTGGACATAGTTTAAAACTGTTGGAATATTTCCTTTTATTAAACTATTTGAATAGTTTAATCTAAGAAGCCCATAGTGGAACAGTTTTTTTTTTCAAACTGTTTGAATATTATTATTAAACTATTTGAATAGTTTAATTAATAAAGGAAAATGTACAATTTTTAGGAAACCAAAATTTAAATTTAAATTTAAATTTAAATTACAAACTTTAGGAAACCACTTAGGAAACCAAAATTTTGAATTTAGATTTAAATTTAAATTAAATTCCCACAATAATTTTTTATTGAAAAAATTCAAAAGAATTTTGTCTAAAAAATTAATGTTAGACCCTAAAACGACGTTAACTTCCCATTCACGCATAAATGGTTTTGACGTCCCGTCTTTACCGTGTGATTTGCCACGCGGCAAGAAACACGTCACCTCTTCGGACCTACCCCAAAAGACGTTTGGGGCCCACTCAAATTTGGCCTCAAAGTTGGCCCAAAAAAAACCATATAAAACACAATTTTTCCAACAATCCCCCACATGAATAGAATTTGACGGAGAGAAAATACAACAACATGATCGAAATACAGAGAGTATAGAAATTGAAAATATTCTGCAAAGGATAGGTTGCTTTTGGCTTTGAACCTTCCCTTGTGAGACACTATTGGATTTACTAGCTAACCAGTGAACATGATGTCTTGAACTGTTCAGTCGTTTGTGTAAATCAAGATAATAGAACGCACACAGTATATCCCCAGACACAGTTTGGTTCTCACTATTGTGTTCATTTTGGCCCTGAACAACCTGGTCTTTCATGAGTGCTCTAGAGAATTATAGCCCTTCACAAATCTCTTAGAACCGGCCCAGTTCACACTCATATAGGTGATTCTTATGAAAAGTATCCTGCCATACTCCACTAGGTATACCTAGATATAAGAATCATTAAAAGTATTACTTAACCTAAAACGCTGCAGACATCACTAGTTCATCATAAAAATTGGTAGGAGTTGATGTCACGACCCAAACTCGTCCCTATGGGTTTAGCACCGTAACCGGCCAGTAATCCGTGATTACCGAAGGCCTGCTTAATAGTAAAACAGTAATACAGAGTACATGGACTGGCGAAAGCCAAAACAGTAATTAAAAGATGTCCAATGAGCTGTGACAGTCTGTATGCAAAAAGACTTTTCATACATATACACATTCAAACCATAACAGTATACACATACAGCATATACAGGTATTCAGGTTAGGGACCAAATCTCTAACATAACAGTACAGTAACAGTCTATACAGTCTATACAAAACAGAGACAGAAAATGGGGAATCTAAAACACCCCGAAGCAACCTAAGCTTAGCAGCACTTGGAACCTCGCAGTGAGGCACGTTGGTTAGCTTGACAAAAAAGGGAGTTTAAACCCCATGCCCCTAGCTCCGATTCGGTGCCTGGACACCTACATATATATATAAACAGTGAGCTAAAGCCCAGTGAATAACATATGCGTAAAGAGGTTAAGAATGAATGTCCTTTCAGTATTTAAAACAGTCATTTGAACAGTATATCAGTTATTCGATCATAGCAATCATAAGTGGTACATCCAATAGCAAATAGTACAGTAGGTCTTATCAGATCGAACAGTCAATTGATGGCCATCATATCAGTAAACAGTAGTGGTTCCAAAAATGGGAACTGACAGAGATCTCTGTAACAGTAGTAGTAACAGTTCAGTAACAGTATATTGCTATGGATGCCACGAATACAGTTCACAAATAGGACAAACATTCATTCAGTAAACAGTGTCATTTCATTAAGTAGTACAATCATTTGTTCAAAAAATAATCTCAATTGAACATATCTTTACAACATTGTTACTCACAGAGTTCTGGGCTACAGATAAGCTAGTGTGCGTCCTCGGATGCCAACCCTGCACAGTTACAGGATGAACACACACTAAGCTACACAGTTCAGAAAATAATAACTTAATCCCTAATTTGCTTCGGTGTGGTTCTACATCAATATCCTCATTAAGATGCCTTAAACCAGGCCTAAGAATGCCTAGGATGGAATGAGGATGCAAAGATGCACTAAAAGCACTTTTCAAAATTTTGCTGAAACAGGGGTCCCGCTCGAGCGTGGGTTTCTCCGCTCGAGCGTGGATTACTCCGCTCGAGCGGACTGCAAAAGTACTGGATGTACGAAATTCACGCTTAATGGGCCCTCGATACCTGCTCGAGCGTGAGACACAAGTCCTCGCTCGAGCGGACTGTAAACGCATGCAAAATACTGGATACACGCATTTCCCGCTCGAGTGTCACTTTCCCCGCTCGAGCGGACTGCATGAACACAGGTTGTACGCTCGAGCATGGAGTTCCGCGCTCGAGCGTGAGTCCAAATTCTGGAAATTCCAGATTGAGCCTCAAGCTCAAAACTCAACTTTAATGCACCAAAAACGATCCTTTTGGGCTAATTTTCCGGAAAACACTTGTAAACCCATAATATGGCATGTTTCAAAGATCAATTTGAGAAATCAAAGCCCAAAGGTAGTTCAATTGAACACAAATTTCAAAAAAGTTTTCATGAACATGAAGAACAATGCAAATTCAACACATGCATGGGTTCCTAGGAACTCCAATGCTGCAAAACAAGATCAAGTGCAATGTTTAACTCCAAAACATGGTGAGTTCATGGATCAAGACCAAAAATATGAACATGCATGAAGAAATCCTCATGAAACAACTTCAAAACTCAACAATATGAACATGCATGCATGATATAAGCTTCAATTCAACAATTTAAGACCAATCTATGACCTTAGGCTCCTATCTACCATAAGCCATGCAAGAACTAACTTGAATTCACAAACAAGAAGGTAAATGTCCTACCTTAGGTCTCCAATTTCAAATGTAGAAGCTCAATTATGCAAATTTCCTTCAACTCTCTTAATCTCCAAGCCAAAACAAGATGAAATCAAGCTATCCCCTATCGGTTTGGTATAAGGGAATGGCTGAGGAAGGGGTATGAATTAAGTCTCAAATGTTTTATGAGATGGCCCACTAACATGGCATTTTGGTAAACAAGTCCAACTAATGCAATACAACATTATTTAATCTAATTTAATCATACCAAATCAAATTTCAATTAAATATACCATAAAATCACATAAATTCCAATTAGCATAAAACATTAATCAATTTCGGATTCGGCCGCCGATAAGGCCTTCAATTTGCAGTTTAAAATAAAAAACATGAACAGATCATTTAACGGTCAATAGATAGAAATGTATTTAAACTAATACACTCAATCAATCAATTCAGAATTTCAGTCAATCAGTCATTTAACATGCTTAATCATAGATTAGCACTAATCAGTGGTGAGGGTTGTCACAGTTGAACTCCCTAGTGATCCTTTTGAGTTATTCACAACTCGATTGTCCCTTTGAACCTAGATCTTGGGATCTCCAGTCAACTAGGTTGGGTTGCCGTTGTGGTAACTCTTATTTAATAGGCTTAAGTCTCATTCCCCTCGATGAATTCTCAACTAGATCTCTTGCTAACCCTTTGGTTAGTGGATCCGCTATGTTGTCTTTAGACTTAACATATTCAATGGAAATAATTCCATTTATTTCCATTAGAGAGTAGTTGTCGCACGGTGTTATGTCGACGACGAATGTGTCGTGACTTACCGTTATACATATGACTCTGTGCTCTACCTATTGCTGATTGACTATCGCAATGTATGCATATAGCAGGCACCGGTTTTGGCCAAATTAGAATATTTTCAAGGAAGTGGCGAAACCATTCTGCTTCTTCCTCAGCTCTGTCTAAAGCTATGAATTCTGATTCTATAGTAAACCTAGCAATGCAAGTCTGTTTGGAAGATTTCCAAGATACAACCGCCCCACCAAGAGTAAATACATACCTACTAGTGGACTTCGAGTCTCTAGTATCCGATATTCAATTTGCATCACAATATCCTTCAAGTACTGCTGGATATCTAGTATAATTAAGCCCAATGTTACGAGTAAATCGGAGATATCTTAAAATCCTTATAATTGCTTTCCAGTGTTCTACTCCCGGGTTACTCGTATATCTACTTAATTTACTTACTGCATAAGCTATATCTGGGCGAGTACAGTTCATCAAGTACATTAAGCTTCCAATAATTTGGGCATACTCTAATTGAGAAATACTTTCCTGTACATTCTTAGATAGAAACAAATTAACATCTACAGGTGTTCTAACAAGATGATCATCATCTTTGCTGAATTTGTCAAGTATTTTCTCAATGTAATGAGATTGTGACAAGGCATATCCTTCTGATGTTTTGGTAATTTTCATACCAAGAATTACATCAGCAATGCCCATGTCCTTCATGTCAAAATGTTTATTCAACATTTTCTTGGTAGTTTTAATCATATCATTATTACTACCTATGATGAGCATATCATCTACATAAAGACATACAATGACATAACCTTTGTCTGTATTTTTAATATAAACACAATTGTCACACTCATTAATTTTAAATCCATTTGACACTATTGCCTTGTCAAATTTCTCATGCCATTGCTTTGGCACTTGTTTTAAACCATATAATGATTTAACCAATTTACACATTTTCTTTTCTTTTCTTTTCCTAGAACAGAAAAACCTTCTGGTTTCATGTAAATTTCTTCATTTAACTCACCATTTAAGAAAGCGGTTTTCACATCCATTTGATGAATTTCTAGATTGTATAGAGATGCAATGGCAATTAGCATGCTAATGGATGTTATTCTAGTAACCGGTGAGTATGTGTCAAAGTAATCAAGACCTTCTTTTTGTCTAAATTCTTTGACCACAAGTCTTGCCTTGTATTTGTTAATTGATCCATCCACTTTCAATTTTCTTTTGAAAATCTACTTGTATCCAAGAGGTTTACAACCTGGTGGCAAATCCACCAATTCCCAAGTGTGATTTTGTAAAATGGATTCAACTTCACTATTGATAGCTTCTTTCCATAAAGGAGCTTCAGGACTGGACATAGCCTCTTTAAAAGTTAAAGGCTCATTTTCTAACAAAAAAGTTAGGAAATCTGGACCAAACGATTTTGAGGTTCTAGCACGTTTACTACGCCTAGGTTCCTCTTCCTCATTTTGATCTAACTCACGTTCTTGATCATGTTCTTGATCCTAACTAGTAATAGCATTATGAGATATTTTATTGTTACTAGTCTCTTGTCCAGTCTTATTTGGAAATACATGTTCAAAGAAAGATGCATTCCGAGATTCAATAATAGTATTTACATGCATTTCGGAATGTTTTGATTTATGAATCAAAAAGTGATATGCACTACTATTCTTGGCATAACCAATGAAAATGCAATCAATGGTCTTAGGACCTATCTTAGTCGTTTTAGGACTAGGAATAGCCACTTTAGCCAAACATCCCCGCACTTTTAAGTATTTGTAGGATGGTACTCTTCCATGCCACAATTCATAAGGTGTTTGATTCACTTTCTTTCGGGGTACTTTATTAAGTATATAATTAGCAGAAAGTATTGTTTCCCCCCACAAGTTCTGAGGTAATCCAGAACTTATTAACATGACATTCGTCATTTCTTTTAAAGTCCTATTTTTCCTTTCAACAATTCCATTTTGCTGAGGTGAGTAAGGAGCAGTAGTTTGATGAATTATTCCATGTTCTTTACAAAACTCACCAAAAGGTGATTCATATTCACCACCTCTATCACTTCTAATTTTCTTGATTTTCTTAGCAAGTTGATTTTCAACTTCATTCTTATATTGAATGAAAGTTTCCCAAGCTTCATCAATGGTTCGAATTAAATAAACATAACTATATCTAGTATAGTCATCTGTAAAAGTGATAAAATATTTTTTCCCACCTCTAGTTTGAATTGATTTAAAATCACAAATGTCACTATGAATTAATTCAAGTGGTTCCGTACTTCTTTCAATTGAATGAAAATGAGTTTTAGATAATTTTGCTTCAACACAAATTTCACATTTATGATTTGAATCAATGTCAAATTTAGTTAAACATTCCTTATTAATTAATCTACGCAAAGATCCATAATTAACATGTCCTAGTCTACCATGCCATAAATTTGAAGACTCAAGCAAGTAAGAAGAAGATGTAGTATTATTAATAACTGAGGGTACAACGGTCATTACATTTAACTTGAAAAGGCCATCAGACATATAACATTTTCCTACATACATTCCATTCTTAGTAAGTACAAATTTATCACTCTCAAATACTAGCCTAAACCCATTCTTACTCAACAAAGATCTGGAAACAAGATTCTTGCGAATGTCCGGTACATGCAGCACATTGTTGAGAGTGAGTTCCTTTCCAGATGTTATCTTGAGTACAATCTTTCCTTGTCCTTCAACTTTGGAAGTTGAGGAGTTGCCCATAAAAAGTTGTTCACCATTGTCCACTGTAAAATAAGATGTGAACATCGTTTTGTCGGCACAAATATGGCGAGTAGCACCAGTGTCCACCCACCATTCTTTAGGATTTCCGACAAGATTTGCCTCGAAAACGACTGCAGAAAGATTGATATCATCTATACCATTGGAAATATTGTCCACTTCGGTCATATGGGCTTGAGCAGGCTTCTTGCTTGTTTTCCTTTTGCTTTTTCCTTTGCTACGGCAATCTTTCGCCCGATGTCCCTCTTTGCCACAGATGTAACATTTGCCATTAAATTTGTACTTTTTATTTTCCCCCCTTTAGAGCCTTGTGATGAACTTTCTCCAGAAGACTTTCGTTTCTTGGTTTTTGAAGCATGTTCCACCACATTTGCCTTAGACTCCATAGGATGCTTACCAACCCGCTTTTCAGAATTGCGGTTGTCCTCCTCAATCCTCAAACACACAATTAATTCTTCTATAGAAATTTCTTTGCGCTTGTGTTTGAGGTAGTTCTTGAATTCCTTCCAGCCTTTTGATAATTTTTCAATTAAGGCTGCAACTTGGAAGGATTCACCGAGAGACATGCCTTCTGCATGAATGTCATGTAGAATGAGTTGAAAATCTGAAACTTGGCTGAGCACAGTTTTTGAATCAACCATTACAAAATCCAGGAATCTGCCAACCACAAATTTCTTTGAGCCGGCATCTTCCGTTTTGAATTTTTTCTCCAAAGACTCCCAAAGTTCCTTTGTTGTCTTGATAAGACTGTAGACGTTGTATAATGTGTTGTCAAGTCCGTTCAAGATGTAGTTCTGGCAAAGGAAATCAGCATGTTTCCAGGCATCAACCGCAGCAACCACTTGCCGGTCAGTTTCATCCTCTTTCAAAATAGGAGCATCCTCACGGAGGAAACAAGCCAGGTTCAGAGTTGTAAAATAGAACAACATTTTCCGTTGCCATCTTTTAAAGTTAGTTCTTGAGAATTTCTCTAGCTTTTCACCGTGATTTACCGGTACTGTTACAACAGGAGAGGGGGTTGGCGTCATTGCAGCCACCACAGTAGTACTTGTTTGGGCATTAGTTTCAGTAGCCATCAATTCTAATTTATAAAACGAAATTATAATTAGAATTTACACTACACAGAAAATTAAACTAAATTCACAGAATTAAATTTTGTGAAAAATAAAAGAAACAAGAATGTAACTTTTATTTTCCAATTAATTTAGAAATAAAGTAAAATTTTATTTAAACAAATTAATTCCACACAGGAAATTAAATTATGTAAAATGAAAGAAATAAGAATATAACTTTTATTTTTCAATTAATTTGGAAATAAAATAAAATTTTATTTAACCAAATTAATTCCGCACAGAAAATTAAATTTCTGTAACACTCCAATAATTAAAATACTGAAACAAAATTTTAATTAATGAAAACTCAGAAAAATAATTTCTAATAACCAAAATTAATTCTGACAAAATTCTACAAAAATATATTCTGAATTGTTAATTACACCAGTATCGTACTACTAGTTGTCAAAGAAAATAGACCGTATATTACTACTATATGTTAAATAGCATATAATCACTATTTGTTTTTCCAACCAGAATATTATTTTGTAAATCCATAGAAAATAATTTTCTTAAAAGAAGAAAGAGAAATGGAAACAAACGAAAAATTCTGTAAACAGAATAATTCGAATCTGTTTTAAGATTGTTGGAACAATCTTCTGTGTAAATAAAATAAATTGAAATAAATCAAACAAAATAAATAAATAACGTACCGAATTTATTTATCGAACCGAATTAAAATAAAAGACCAAGTCGAGTGTGTGACACTTTGTCCTTAAGGTAGATTCGCCCTGCTACGGTACTTACGGTTGAGTGGCGTCTATCTCCCAGGATACAATGATCTTCACAAATTGTAGTAGTACTCCAAACAATTTGTTCGACGAACCAAACCTGTGTTCTAACTCTCTGAAATTTATTCTAAAACTAATATGAAGAATAATGCAAAAGTGCAAAATTTAGGACAGCAAAAGATAGAATATCAGACTGAATTTTTGATTACTTGGACTGTAGAAAATGGATCTATACATAGGCACAAAAGGTGACTAAAAATCTGTCCGAACAGGTGTAAACACTGCCGAACAGATGCAACCTATTTAGTATCCAAACAGTTTCGGACTGTTGCACAATGAATACTATATTTAAACAATTGAAAAAGTATCCGTTGGGCATAGTTTAAAACTGTTGGAATATTTCCTTTTATTAAACTATTTGAATAGTTTAATCAAAGAAGCCAATAGTGGAACAATTTTTTTTTTTTTCAAACTGTTTAAATATTATTATTAAACTATTTGAATAGTTTAATTAATAAAGGAAAAGGTACAATTTTCAGGAAACTAAAATTTGAATTTAAATTTAAATTTAAATTTAAATTACAAACTTTAAGAAACCACTTAGGAAACTAAAATTTTGAATTTAGATTTAAATTTAAATTAAATTCCCACAATAATTTTTTATTGAAAAAATTCAAAAGAATTTTGTCTAAAAAATTAATGTTAGACTCTAAAACGACGTTAACTTCCCATTCACTCATAAATGGTTTTGACGTCCCGTCTTTACCGTGTGACTTTCCACGCGGCAAGAAACACGTCATCTCTGCGGACCCACCCTAAAAGACGTTTGGGGCCCACTCAAATTTGGCCTCAAAGTTGGCCCAAAAAAAACCATATAAAACACCATTTTTCCAACATATAGTTGGGTAGATCTTTCGGTAACATTTTTTTTTTATCATAGTTGAAGTGTAGATGTAGCCTTGATTTGAGGGTGAACTACGTAAATCTTGAATTCTTGTGTGTACGAGTGATTTACAATTCTCGTGGATCTATTTTTCTCTATCTCGTGTCTCGCTGTCACCAATCTTGATTAGGTGTTATGGATTCTTAATAGAATGAAGGAAGATATGCAGGATGGTGGTTTATGAAGTTTTGATTGAGAAGAAGCATAGTGAATTCTCTGCACATTCCATATATTTCAGTGCAGAAATAACAGTTCACAGCTTCGCAATGTCGGCATCTGGGAATCGAGTTGGATTTTTGTTACAAGGACGAACAAACAACTGTAAATGCTCAACCTATCAACTTGTTGAAGCAGTTAATGGAAAGGGACCACAACAAATCAATAAAAAGCTCTGCAAGATACCCAAAAACAACAAAAATGTTACATTGAATTTGACTCCCATTTCTGTTATGATGGCCACAAGCCGGAGTATCAATGGTGGAATGTTATCACTCCTCAGGAGCAGGACAGTGAAGAAGGGGGAAATTATAGTCGGTTTGAACTCCGACAACTTTAGCAGAGAATTACTGCTAAGGTTGCTCACTTTGGTGGTCATGCCGGGGGACAATGTACTTGCTGTTCATGTGATGGAACCGAATGATACCTTCGACCCAAACACTTTCCATATCCATGAAGATCTCTGCAAGTCCAAGCAGGTTATGAAATTTTCACCTGTCCTTTCTAACAGATATTGGTAAGCTTTAGTAGAATTTGAGTTTAGCTTTCTTGATTGCTTGTTCATGCAGGTGGACTTCCAAGTTAAGGTTTGTGGAGGAGACTCTTACATCACTGGACTAACTCATCAAGTACGAATCAACGCCACGAAAATTCTAGCTATTGGGTGCAGCTCACCATGGTACTGAAAGCTGATTCTTTGTTCTCTTCTCCAAAAACAGTCAGTCGTTGAATTATGCATTGAGATTCTAACATGATCCAATGAATTTTAGTGCATAATCCAACAACTTCTCTCTCTCTCTCTCATATGGGTGTTTGTTATGCAGGCCCGAAAATGCGACTGTTTCCAATTTCTTGAAAGCATTGCCTCCCAGTTGCTCCCTTCTGGTAATGGACAATTCAGGGAGAATCTTAATGCAGAGACAGGGGACTTCCCCGGAAGGCTCTGCAAGAAAAGCCCTCAAATCTTCTCTCTCCTCTGCCTTAAATCACAGTAACTCCCAACATTCAACAACCCCTGGTCAGATCCAAAAATCATTGACAATGCCATCTTCCTCAAAACCATCACCACTAAAACAGGTTGAAATTTCAAGAAGGCGCAGTCTTAAAAAGGCATTGCAGCTTCCAGACTTGATGACACACAAATTGTTCCAGAGACTGGCCATCCTGGAAATAAAGGGCTCGGGGAGGCGATTCACATCGAAGGAACTTTGTTATGCAACAAACAATTTCAGCCCTGAAATGGTGATCGGAGAGGGCGAGAATAGCAAGGTGTACCTTGGCAGGCTTGACGATGGTCAGCCTGCAGCGGTGAAAGTCCTAAAGAACAAGGATTCATCGACAGAGGACCTTTTTTGTGAAGTTGAAACTTCGAGTTGTTTGAAACATGAGAACATTGTTCAGCTTATTGGGTATTGTTACAGCAATGGTATGCATGCAATCGTGTATAATTTGCTGAAGGAAAACGTGAATCAGAGACTGAAACAGCTTAGATGGAGTGAGAGGGTGAAGATAGCAATTGGTGTAGCAAAGGCACTGGAGTACCTCCACTCTCGATCCCCTCCGATCATTCACAGAGATGTGAAATCATCAAACATTTTGCTCTCTGAGAATTGCCAACCACAAGTTTAGTTTCAGTTTTCCATTCTGTTTGTTTCTAAATTGTGTTTGAATAATTTTTTTTTGTGTGTGTTGACATAAACTAGTTTCTAGTTTTATGAAGTTAATTTTGGACCAACTCATGACATTGGATTTGTGTCCGTAGTTGTCTGATTTTGGAGCAGCAATAGTACAACAACAAACACAGCAAGTTTCAAGGTATACGAAGCCGTGCGTTGTTGGGACGTTCGGATACTTGGCACCAGAGTACATGATGTAAGGCAGAGTTGATGAAAAAAAAGATGTTTATTCTTATGGGGTTGTGCTTCTTGAGCTCATCACTGGTAAAGAGGCTATTCGGACCAACCAAACATCTACTCACGAAAGCTTAGTACTCTGGGTATTGCAAGAACAGGACATTGACTTAATTTATGGGTTAATTTCACTTTTATCACTCAAATTATTGGGCTATTTTTTTAATTTAATTTACTAAAGTTATTAATTTCAGGCAAGGTCATTACTCGGCTGTGGACTCTGTGAACGCTTAATTGATCCATACCTGAAAGAAGACTACGACAAGGATGAGATGAAAAGGATGATGATCGCAGCTCTCCTCTGCCTCTTGCATTCTTCTTCTAGAAGACCAACCATGAAAACAGTATACCATTTTCATTCTTTCAAGCTAATTATGCACACCCACAATGAAACTTCAAAGTAAAAGGTTCATAGTGTTGTTTGTATTTGGCAGATCCTGCATCTGTTTGAGGAGCCAGAGCACTGGCTAAAGATGCAGAGAAAGAGAGAGGAGCTCTTTAATGGAATTGAGATTAGTTCCAAAGCCGAAACAGGCATGCGTAGATACGATGATTCGGATTCTAATTGATCTTGTCTCAAGTTTAGGTCTTGAGTTCGGAGCTGAAGTTTCAGTCTGAGCAGTGAATGTTTGTCATTTTGGCATCATTGTGAACTAATGGTTTATATATTGTCTACCTATTATCTAATGTTACATCTAAGCTAAAATCCAACTAAATATTTTATCCGTTAACGGGTAAACAAAATTTAAACGTTTGATTTTGTTGGCTTTTTTGGTTATAAAAATTGCTGAGGCGACACAATTCAGGAGTTCAGAGGTCTGGGTGTCTAAGCCACTTGAATGGCCTGCCAAGAAGTTTGGTGTGTTTCTAGCTAAAACTAGTACTAGTTTTATTGCATACATAGGATTATCTTCATTAGAGGAAAAACCCTTGTATAAAGCTTCTGAAATTATATGTAACCATTTTATTGCTCTTTGTATTTAATTTGGCCTGCTAGCAAAAAAATGCATGAGACATATATATGTTGAATCACCAAGGATCCTCTAGAGTATTTTTTTCCTAAAGTTTCCTAAAGTGGTGTATTGTGTGGTTGAGATTTAATGCTGAAAAATTGATGTGACTTGTCATTAAATCTCAACCACACAATGTACTACTCTAGGAAACTTTAAGAAAAAAAAACTCTAGAGGATCCTTGCTCATGTTGAATAACATGTCTCGTTTTATGATTTTTTTAATAAAATCACGTTTGTAGTTTGGATTCTTTATTGAGACTCCACCATTTAGTATATTGAACCATTGTCTATGAAATATTTTGAAGACTAAGAACTGAAAGGTATGGATTAATATAGAGTATGATACATACACCCCTTTTTGGATCCTAGATGCATAAGTAAGATGGGAGAATCAAAGATGTACTATGGTCAATGGCTGAAGAGTCAAGTTTACAGATTGTTTAAAACGAAATTTTAAATGTATTTAAATTGGATTTGTTTACCTTCTGAGTCCATTTACATGAACTTTAATCAAATTGATTACGAGCCGAGTTCAAATAGTATGATTTCTTGCAATGCATATAATTTGAATTGAATAATAAGTTGTTCAAGTTTGATTTAATTTGAAGAGTAAATTTGAGTTTTAAATTTTTTCTACTTGTTAAACAAGTTGATCACAAACAAATTTTTAATGAATCGAACTTGAATCAAATTCGAAGGAAAGAGATGTTGGTGTATATTAAAAAAATGTGAGGCAGCAGTATGTAATTGTCAAAAGTTGATAGGGGAAGTCTCTAAGGTTATGTTTAGATGGAGAATTTGACGGGGGAAATAAAAGGAAAAATGAAACGCAACTTCATTTTTTGTTTGGCTATAATAAAAATATACGAGAAAATAAAATAAGAGAGAAAAATACAATTTCACTTTTTATCTTTTGAATTCATTTAAACTTTTTTTTTTTTTTTTTTTTCATTTTTCAACTCAACTAAGGCCTTATTTGGCAACTATATATTTTAGTCAAAAAATTACTACAAGTTATCGCATCACTCTCTTTATTTTTCTGAATATCTTTTTGTAAAAAGTCAAAAAATTACTAAAATAATCTGTTAGTTTGAAATTCGAATCTTATCAATTTATTATTATTTTTTTCTTTTTTCTTTTTTCTTTCTCTTTCTCCTTAGTTCATTAAATCTTCCAACCAAACAAAAACCAAGGGTTCCAAGGCACTATTTAACATCCATTATTTTACTATATATATATATATATATATATATATATATATTTAAGTCAAATCGTATCTCTATTTTTTATGCATTTTTTTATATATAAAATGTGAAAAAATATTTAGACCATATTTATTATAATTTTAAAAAGTCAAAAAATAAAAAAATTACTGACATGTATAAGCCCATAAAGGCCACAAATCACCTATGGACAATCCAAGCCCATCACTTGGAGCCCAGTGCATAACCCAGTTGGTGAGGTCCAGGACAGCTGGAGTCCAACATGGCATGAAGAGCCAATGACATTCAGACACACGGCAAGAGAAGGACGAGCCACATCAGCAGACAAAGATCTGTAAAGTTATTGCCACTGCACATCACCATTAATGCAGCCCATCACAGCATTTATTACGACAACACCTCTCCGCCGGAACAGGACCCCCTTACGCTGAGCAAGGTAAGCTACAGCATAGGCTTTCGGCGAGGAGAGCAGGTCGGAAGGGACAGCGAAATGATTGCTAAAGGATATAAACGAACGTTGAAGACAAGAAAAAAGTTAAGCTTTCTATCTCTAATCTCTCCCTCTATACTCTACTTCTCTTCCTAACTTGCTTGTCGGAGGGTTCACTGGAGGATTACCCTGTTCCCCGTTGAACTTGTTTGCAGGTTGTCCGGTGGGCACGATCATTTGGGCTTGGGCTTGAGGAGCTTGGACCAGTTCGCTCCATTCACTGGGATAAACTGTATCAACAGTTGGCGCCGTCTGTGGGAAACGCTTTGCTCCTCGCGCCAGTTGTGTTCACTGTCGCCGGAGACCCCGTTTCAACAACCTTTTTCTCTTACCCGTCAAAGTGTATGGTCACGACTAGATCCATGGCTTTTCACAATAATGCTACCGACCATCAGGGCGACCTCCCCAATCCAAACAACCCACCATAGTATTTTATCGAGCTTACCAACAGTATTAACCGCATGGCCGAGCAAAACCAAGCCTTGATAAATGCTTTACTCCAAAGAAACCTTCTGATGCCTCCTCCACCACCTCCAGATATTCCGCCCAACCAAGAAAAAGCCCCGGGCCATGCTGCTCCACAACTCCATCCACCCAACTCGGAAGGTTTGCAACCTCCCCACCCACATATAAATCCACCACCACCACTCCCACACCCGTCGGTCGTAGCACCAGCCCTTGAAGGGGAGGCCAGCAGCGTCCAGCCTCCATTGACTGACCATGGTGACCACGTTCCCCTTTGGGACGCTGAGCTCCGAGCAATAAAGCTCCAACTCCAAGGGGTCATGCAGAACATCCAGCATAAACCCTTTACCATGGCAAATTCACCATTTGTTGCCTCCATCCGGGACAAACCTTTGCCCGCCAAGTTCAAAATGCCCACCATTGACTCCTTTGACGGTACGACGGACCCAGTCGACTATCTGGAGACCTACCGTACCCTCATGATCCTTCATGCCTTCCCTGACGAGATCATGTATCGGGCTTTTCTCGTGACACTGAAGGGGTCAGCTCGACTGTGGTTCAGTCAGTTACCAGCGGACTCTGTCTCCACTTTCCAGCATCTCAGCGACTTCTTCTTCAGCCATTTCATTGGAGCCCAGCGCCAACGTCGGCCTGTAACCCAACTCCTCAACATCCATCAGACCGAGGGCGAATCGCTACGCAGCTTCGTTACCCGCTTCAACACCGAAGCCCTACAAGTAGCGGAGAATGACGATAAGGTCATCCTCACGGCTTTCATGGCCGGGCTACGATCGTCCGATTTCCTCTTCTCCCTCTCCAAAAACCCCCCAACCTCCATGGCAGCCCTACTATCCAAAGCCTAGAAATACATGAATGCCGAAGATTCACTAGCCGCTCGGCAGGATCCAATATCCAAAAACCCGACTCCCAGAGAAAAGAGAAAAGACTCGGAACCCAGAAACACCCAGTCTAACAGCCAAACACCCCAATATACCGACTGACCTCCTCGCACTGACTGGTCAGCACCGGCTCGACCGCCCGGTCGGTTCGAGCGGTATACGCCCCTTAATTCTCCCATGGAACAAGTCCTCTACCAGATCCAACGGGATTACCTCCTCAAATGGCCCCTACCCTCACGGACCCCTTCAAACCGGAAAGACCAGTCCAAATATTGTCTTTTCCACCAGGACCATGGCCACAACACTGATGACTGCATCAACCTCAAAGATTAGGTCGAGACCCTCATTCGCCAAGGGCGTCTCAGCCGGTTCACGGACACCCGCTCACAACAGAGGCAAAAAACCGAGCCCCTCAGAAACAACCGCCGGCGTACCCCATCCCGGCAGCCAGCCCAACCTAACCAAGGCCATGACCGCCCCCCACAACAGCCTCGACCCCCAGGTAATCCCCCTCCGCCAGTTGGTGAAATCCGAGTCATTTCTGGTGGCCTTGCTTGTGGCGGACCGTCCTGCTCTGCTCAGAGGGCAGAGCTCAGGAAGATAAGGCAAGGCTCGGACAGAGCAGTGGACATGGTATCGCTCCAAACAGCCCAAGCAGTGGACAGAGCCCATCACCATCACGGACGCCAACCGTACTGGCATCCGTTATCCTCATGATGACCCTTTTATCATTTTTGCCCTTTTCTCCAACTATAAAGTCAGACGGGTTCTCATCGACAACGGCAGTTCTTCAGACATCATATTCCTCAGCTACTTCCGCCAGCTCAAATTGGAGAGGAAAGTCTGTCTCCCCTCCAAACCCCTTTGGTCAGTTTCACTGGTGACCGAGTGACCTCCATCGGCTCCATCGATCTCCCTATCACCATCGACGAATACCCACGGAAGACTACTAAGTTGCTCACTTTCCTTGTGGTTGACTGTCCCTCTGCCTACAACATCATCCTTGGTCGCACCGCCCTCAACGCTTTTCAAGCTATCACTTCAACCTACTACCTCACCATAAAATTTCCCACTGACCAGGGCGTCGGGACAATACGGGGAGAGCAGACCATAGCCAGGGAATGTTATGTCGCCTCACTCAAGGAAGTCAAGCTGAAGGAGGCCATGATCATTGAAGGACTTGACGCCCGAGATGAGGACGAGCTGGTCAGAGGCGAACCAATGGAGGAGCTCGTTGAGATTTCCATCGATCCCACCAACCCAATGAAAACTGCTAAGATCGGCAGCCAACTATCCCCCCAAGCTAAGGCCGACCTTACTGCCCATCTGACCGAGCACAATAATGTATTCGCCTGGACTCATTCTGATATGCCAGGCATTGACCCTTCTTTCATAACTCATCGCCTCAGTATTGAACCTTATTTCCGACCTTACCGCCAGAAGCAGCGCATCTTTCATCTGGAGCGCAATACTCTTATAGCCGCAGAGGTCGACAAGCTCCTTGAGGCCCAATTCATCAAAAATGTCGACTATCCTAAATGGTTGTTAAACGTGGTCCTTGTCCGCAAGAACAATGGCAAACGGCGACTTTGTGTCGATTACTCTGACCTGAACCGAGCTTGCCCCAAAGACAACTATCCTCTGCCCCGCATAGATCTACTGGTCGACGCCACGGCCGGTCATCAAATGCTCAGCTTCATGGATGCTTTCTCTGGTTACAACCAAATTCTGATACACCCGTCCGATCGGGAACATACATCCTTCATCGCTGACCGAAGTACCTACCATTATCGAGTAATGCCATTCGGAGTGAAGAACGCTGGGGCCACCTACCAACGGTTGGTCAATGCCGTCTTTCATCACCAAATAGGTCGGAATATGGAAGTATATGTCGACGACATGCTAGTCAAGAGCAAAATCTTCACTGATCATCTGACCGACCTGCGGGAGACCTTTGTCACCCTACGCAAGTACCAAATGAAGCTCAACCCAGAGAAGTGCGCCTTCGGTGTAGGATCTGGGAAGTTTCTGGGTTTTATGGTCAGTTAGCGGGGCATTGAAGCTAACCCTGAAAAGATCAAGGCCTTGGTCGAGATGCAGTCACCCAGAACAGTTAAAGAGGTCCGAAGACTCACTGGCCGAGTTGCAGCCCTCAATCGTTTCATTTCCCGCGCCACAGATAAGTGCCTACCATTCTTCAAAGTTCTTCGACGAACTTTTGAATGGACATCTGAATCTGAAAAGCCTTTCAACAGTTGAAACAGTGCATGGCCAACCCTCTCCTCCTTTCACAGGCAATCATGGGCGAGCCCCTCTTCCTCTACTTAACCGTGTCAAACACCGTTGTCAGTGCAGCACTTATCAGGGAAGACGGCTCTGTTCAACGACCGGTCTACTACATCAGTCGGGCCCTCCGGGGAGCGGAACAGAACTACTCACTGTTAGAAAAATTGTCCTTGGCCTTGGTCACCGTCTCTAGACGACTCCGTCCTTACTTCCAAGCCCATTCCATAGTGGTCCTCACCGACCAACCCTTGAAGAAGGTCATGCAGCAACCAGAACTTTCCGACAGACTCATGCAGCGGTCAGTGGAACTCAGCCAGTTTGACATCTCTTATTGACCTCGAACAGCAATTAACGGGCAGGCTATAACCGACTTCATCCTAGAATTCACTAATCCTACCCCAACCACTACCTCTCTACCCCCACCAGCTCCCAACGAGCCAGAAGACCCTCACTCTTGGACTCTCAACGTCGACGGATCATCCCGCAGGCAAGGTAGTGGGGCGGGCCTTATCCTCACCGCCCCTGAGGGTGGTTATTTCAAATGTGCACTCTATTTCTTGTTTGAGGCCAGTAACAATGAGGCCGAATATGAGGCACTGATAGCAAGCCTTCGCCTAACTAGGGACATTGGTGTCAGCCACATTCGAGCGCTCAGTGACTCCCAGCTCATCATCGGACAGATCACAGGAGAATTCGATGCCAAGGAGGACACAATGCGGGCTTACAGGGATCTTGCACTTCCCCTTGTTTGCCTCTTCAATACCTTCCACATCAAGCACATTCCTCGGGCAGAGAACTCTAAGGCAGATGAGATGGCCCAGTTGGCTTTCGCAGACCAGTCCGACCTTAGCAATGGTGTCCGCCTCGAATACCTATCCCACCCCTCAATTTCCCCCGACCAGCATGAAATACAGTTCCTCCAAAATGAGCCCATCCTTTGGGCGTCAGACATCTTTCTATTTCTGACAACGGGGGAACTTCTAGACGACCAACAGCAAGCTGCCAAAGTCAGGGCCCGGTCGTCCAATTACATCCTCGTCAGCGACATTTTGTACAAACGTGGTTTCTCACGCCCTTATCTGCGGTGCCTCAATCCGACTTAAGCAACTTATGTGATGCAAGAAATTCATGAGGTTATCTGCGGCAATCACTCGGGCGGCAGGTCCCTAGCCCACAAGATACTTCGCACTGGATATTTCTGGCCTTCTCTCAACTAAGATGCGGCTGACTTCGTGCTCAAATGTGATAAGTGTCAGCGTTTTGCTAGTATCCCCCGTGCCCCTCCTACTAAATTGATCACACTTTGCAGCCCCTACCCGTTCGCCAAGTGGGGGATTAACCTAGTTGGCCCCTTACCCACCGGCCGAGGCCAGACCAAATTTGCCATTGTCGCCATTGATTATTTTACTAAGTGGAGAGAGGCAGAACCCCTTGCCACCATTACCGAGCGGAACACAACCAAGTTCATCTGGCAGTTGATCGCTTGCAGATTTGGCATTCCCTAGGCCATTGTTTCCGACAACGGCAAACAATTCGACAACGCCAAGTACAGGAAGTTCTGTGCGGACCTCCAAATTCAACCATGTTTTTCTTCCCCCGGACATTCCCAAGCCAATGGCCAAGTTGAGGTCACCAACCGTTATCTTCTGAAGATTATCAAAACCAAGCTAAAAGCTGCCAAGGGGCTTTGGGCCGAGGAACAACCAAATGTACTTTGGGCTTACCAAACTACAGCACGGACTTCCACTGGAGAAACTCCTTTTCGCTTAACATACGACGCTGAGGCGGTTATTCCAGTAGAAGTCGGTCTGCCTACCCCTAGAGTTTTACATCCGGATCCAACACTAACGGAAGAGCTCCGTCGGGCAGACCTAGACCTAATTGAAAAACTCAGAGAAACTACTGCTGTCAGACTGGCCTCATACCAACAGAAAATGAGAACACACTACAACCGCAAAGTCCGACCAAGGGAGTTCGCTGTAGGGGACCTTGTCTTGAGAGAAGCAACCCTTGCCACCAAAAATCCGACCGAGGGTAAACTGGCACCCAAATGAGAGGGACCTTACGTTGTGAAGGCCCGACCACGTTCGGGCACTTATCGACTTCAGGACATGGAAGGTCGAGATCTCCCCCACCCCTGGAACACTGAACATTTGAAGCGCTACTTTCAATAAGTCCCTACTATTGTATTGCTCAGTTGTTGTATTTTCTTTTTGTTTTGTTACATAATGTAAACTTGTATCGACTGAATTACACTGATCATGACAACAATTCTATACCTTGGCTATCTATGTGTTGTCTCAATAACATTCTCATTTGCAGCACTTATTACAAGTCTCAGCCAGACCGACTGTCAACAGCCTCAGCCAGACTGAGCACTAAAAAAGCCTTAGCCAGACTGGGCACCAAAAGCCTCAGCCAGACTGAGCACCAAAAGCCTCAGCCAGACTGAGCACCAAAAAGCCTCAGCCAGACTGAGCACTAAAAGCCTCAGCCAGACTGAGCACGAAAAAGCCTCAGCCAGACTGAGCACTAAAAGCCTCAGCCAGACTGAGCACTAAAAGCCTCAGCCAGACTGAGCACGAAAAAGCCTCAGCCAGACTGAGCACGAAAATGCCCTGGCCAGACTGAGCATCCAAAGCTTCAGCAAGACTGAGCACAAGAGCCTCAACCAGACTGAGCATCAAAAACCTCGGCCCGACCGAGCACCAAGAACCTTGCCCAGACCGAGCAATAAAAGCCTCAGCCAGACTGAGCATAAGAGCCTCAGCCAGACTGAGCATCAAAAACCTCGGCCCGACCGAGCACTAAGAACCTCGCCCAGACCGAGCACTAAGAACCTCGCCCAGACCGAGCACTAAGAGCCTCTGCTAGACCGAGCAAGAGGCACTCGGCCTGCCTAACAAGTCTTAGCCAGACCGAGCGCCACAGCCCCAAGATCAGACACAGGTTATTTTCTCCTCAATCAAACCCTCACAAGTTAGCTCTCTCCTCCTCACAAACCACGCCTCCCTTCATGAACCACTAACTTACTTGAGCAATGTGGCAAACACACACTTGTAATTTTACTACATTTTACAAGTTTAACTTTACTCTGCATTGAATTTTTATCACAAGTTTAACTTTACTCTGCATTGAGTTTTTATTACAAGTCTGATTTCGCTCTGCCTTAAGGAGTCTACCCAGTCCTTATTACAATTTCAATCCCACTCTGTCTTGAGGAATTCCTAAATGCAGCTTTTGTTACAAGTTTACTACAAGTTTTTATTACATGTTTTCATCCATTTCAGACGCACAAGCAAAACAGTCAAAGGCAAAACACAACTGAAATTTTATTTATTCACAACCTTGTACAAAAGTTCATTACAGCAATTCAAAAAAAAAAAAAAATGTCGGTGCACAGGCTCTTTCTCCTTCTTCCCCAGTCATTCCTCCTCACTGGAGAGGAGGTCTTCTTCTTCAATGCCCTTATCCAGGGGGGTTTGGGCCACATCGTCTTCGCCAATCGTCACACTACTAAGATCTAAGTCTGGGAGCAGTTCTTCAGCTCTGCGTTTGAACGTCTTCCAGCCACTGTCCCAGTACTCAGCCATTTCGTGCTTATAAAAGTCTGACTGCTGGAAGCTCTCAATAACTTCTGCTTCAGTTCTGCCTCCAGCAGTCATCCTCGATGGGCCCGCCCCCCCAGATTCTTGCCTAGTCAGGCTGCTCGCGACTGCGGCATCAACCGCCATCTGAAATTCGGCAGACCCTTTGAATTGCTCCACTGCTGCGACGCATAGATCGGGATAAGCCGCCCTTTCAGAGGCTTCCTTCGCCCTCTCTTCGTCCAGCTCTTTCTGCAGGGTCACCCTTTCCGACGTAGCTTTTGCCTTTTCCGCCTTCAATTCCTTCATCAGGCTCTCCTTCTCCGCCGTCGGCTACGCTCTCTCTATTTCCAACTCCTTCTGAAGCCTCCCATTCTCCTCTACTGCCTTGGCGCGCTCGCCCTCCAGTTCCTTCTGGAGATCGCCCACTTTGCCACCAGCCTCATCTTTTTGCCTGACCAGCTCTTCATTACAGCTCATGGCCTCTTCATGTCGCTTGACCGCGACGGCGCAGGCTCTTTGGGCCTCCTCCAACTTCTTCTGCTCGCCAGCAAGTTGGAACTCGAGTGACACAACCTGGCGGCGTGTGCTCTCCAGCTCCACCTCAACTGCTTGCAGATCAGCATGGGCAGCTTTCCAATTCGCCCTCTCCCTCTCCAACTTCGCAAGCTGGGCCTTGGCCTCATCTGCCTTGAGTTTGGCAGCCCCCGCTTTCCTCAACAGAGCACCTGCTAAGGTGGTTACCTCCATTTGGACGGAGCATAACCCCCTCAGCAGTTCAGCCTCATTGAATCTAGATGCCGAGCGCAGGGCTGCCTCTTCTACGATCCCCACCAGGCGGTCTGCCCCTGCCCTAGTTGGGCCTTCTTCTCCCTCCAGCCGCCCAACCACCGCGCGAGCGTAATAGATCGCTGTGGTCAGACTAACTCCCCCTTCTTGGGGTGTAGGGCCTCTCTGGGGCTACTCTTTTCTTCTTGAGCCAGGGCCGCTTGCTCCATCTTCTCCTTGCCCTTTAGGGACGGCCCTCGCGACCCCCGCGGCGATCGCCACCACCACTGGCACCACCTCCATGCCCTCTGAAGCAACATCCACTGCTTCTGTGCCACCTATCCTTCCTAGGGTCCCCTCCACTTCTCCCCCCTCAGCCCCCTTGGCAACACTGGTTTCCTTCACACTTGTCTCCATCCTCCTCTTCTGGGCAGGCACTTCCTCACTCCGCCTCACCCTCTTCTTCTTCTTCCCCACGCCCAACGCCTCCATCTTCTTTAAAGACCTCTCCTTCAAAGGGTCTGTTGAGGGCGACCGTGACACAAAATCGCCTAAGTTTTTCTCTCCCACAGGTTTGGGGCGAGGTCCAATCCTCTCCCTCGTAACTAGTTTTGGTGGTCGGTCGGCCTAGGACTGTTTGAATTTTTGGGCTTTAGTAAGGATGGCTTGATCCTCCGCCTCTTGAGCCCTTCTCCTCGCCTCCAACTCAGCTCGGTCGAGTTCCCCACTACTTGGCTTTGGACGCAACCCTACCTCAAACAATGCAGACGGCTGAACGAGCTTGTCCCATTTGGCCCCTTCTTTCTCCCTCCACTCCTTCACCCTCTTCACCTTCCCCTCCGCGGCTGCTCCCAATTTCAGCTCCACAGACCTGATGGGTACTTTCTAAATGGTGCGCACTCCAAGCCCCCCATTGGCAGACACATAGAACCATTGTGGTCGCCACCCCTTGATCGACGACGGCAGCCCCGCCACCAACCCTTTCCCTACTATTGCCTGCAGAGTGACCCACATCTCCTGCTGCCCCGAGGCCTTATAACATGCAAAGAATTCGTCTACTGTCATGGCCTCCCCTCCATTCGCCTTTGGCCACGCACTTGCATAGGTCAGCAGGATCTTTCATGCATTGGGCATTAGTTGCCCCGGTGCTACCTCTAGACGGTTGAGCACATCCACTACCACTTACGACAGTGGCAACCTCAGTCCACCCTTCAGAGCTTCCTCATAAAGGGAAAACTCTCCTGGCCTGGCGTCAGACGGCCTTTCCGTTGATGTCGGCAGCAATAACTCCACTTCCCCAGGGATCTGGTATTTTTCCCGGATAGCCTCCAACTCCGCCACAGTAATCGTGGATTTGTCAGCCTTTGTGTGCCAATGATTTGGTTCCGTCTGGCTGAGTGGCTTTGGAGCTGCTATCATGGTGGAACCATGGGATCGTACCACCGACTTTCCTACCCTCTCTGTCCTATACTGCGCCGCTAGCTCCACTGCATCATCATCTCCAAGTGGGTCCACCCTAACAATCGCATTTCCTTCTTGGGCCATTTCTGTGGTATGTTTGCGAATCGCTTCAACGGCAGGTACAAGGAAATCGAAAAAATGTTGCAGAGGTGTATTGTGAGCAACAAAGGAATTCACACTTGGAATATTTTGATTTTTCGTAAACAAGTAGGTGAATCGCATAATGCCAAAAGCCCACGGTTTGCCCGTATTCCAAGGATCCCAATTAATTTTCGCCAGTTCGAAAGCTTTTCAAAATCATCCGCCAAAACTGTCTCTTCAACACCCATAATGACTTACCGTTTCATTTCTGATCCAACACCTAATTTATAGTCCCCCCTACGGGATGTTGCCACGTGTACGACCACAATCCACTGTCTCCTCCCTTTACCCTGTCTTTTCAGCTTCAACTCACCACGTGACACGCCGCGCCTCGAGCCCCACGCCCCTCCACCTCATCCTTCGCGGTCGGCCGTCCTTGCTGTCGACCATACCACTCGGCCAACACCGCGGTCGGCCGTCCTTGGTGTCGACCATCCTACTTGGCCAACCTTGCGGTCGGTTCTCTCCATGATCGGCCCTTCCACTCGGTCGCCCTGCGCAGTTGGACCACCTCCCGGTCGGTTCACCCCCCTCGATCACCCCTTCCGGTCGACCTCCATCTTGCCAATCCCTAACACACTCATCTACGTCATTAATATTCCCTTCGTTAGACTAAAGCTGCACTCGGGAATGGGGGACTACTGACATGTATAAGTCCATAAAGGCCACGAATCACCTATGGACAATCCAAGCCCATCACTTGGAGCCTAGTGCATAACCCAGCTGGTGAGGTCCAGGACAGATGGAGTCCAACATGGCATAAAGAGCCAATGACATTCAGACACACGGCAAGAGAAGGACGAGCCATATCAGCAGACAAAGATCTGCAAAGTTATTGCCACTGCACATCACCATTAATGCTGCCCATCACAGCATTTATTACGACAACACCTCTCCGCCGGAACGGGACCCCCTTACGCTGAGCAAGGTAAGTTACAACATAGACTTTCGGCGAGGAGAGCAGGTCGGAAAGGACAGCAAAATAATTGCCAAAGGATATAAACGAACGTTGAAGACAAGAAAAAGGTTAAGCTTTCTATCTCTAATCTCTCCCTCTACATTCTACTTCTCTTCTTAACTTGCTCGTCGGAGGGTTCATTGGGAGACTATCCCGTTTCCCGTTGAACTTGTTTGCAGGTTATCCGGTGGGCACGATCATTTAGGCTTGGGCTTGAGGAGCTTGGACTAGTTCGCTCCATTCACTGGGATAAACTGTATCAATAATTACTATTTTATTTAAATCACATCATCTTTCTACTACATTTCAAATTCAATTCATACACAATTTATATTTTATAAAAAATTAAAAAATATACTTATCTAGATCACCTTAAACCACTTCTTACATTGTTTCAAATACCTGTAATTATGGAAAATATTTTTGTGGGTGAGGCAAAACCAACCCATGGAAAAGTGACAACACACAAGGATGAATCATAGATGGATGATGTTCCTTATCCCAAACAACCTTTCTTTTGGATTACACACATACGGACACAACCATGACCAACCATCAAACCCAATCCCTCCAAATCCAATTGCACCCACTACACACCATCAATCCCTCACTGTACCCACTTCTCAAATGGACGCTCTCTTCGTTAACCCTTCTCTCTCCCGCCTCAAAATCTCCCCCAGTCTCCGCCCCGCCGCCGCCCCTCTTTCTCCCTCCTCCCTCCGCCTCCTCCACCACTCCCAGCACCACCCCCACCCCCACCCCCACCCCTTCACCCTCCGAGTCTCTGCTCAACAACCACCACAATTCCAAGAACCAGATCTCACATACGAAAGGTTCGACGAAGATGAATCCTACGGCGAAGTCAACAAGATCATCGGAAGCAGAGCACTTGAAGGCGGCAAGGGCATGGAGTACCTAATCGAGTGGAAAGACGATCATGCCCCTACCTGGGTCCCATCAAACTACATCGCCTCTGATGTAGTCGCGGAGTACGAAACCCCCTGGTGGAACGCCGCCAAGAAAGCCGACGACTCGGCTCTCAAACACCTCATCAGCTCCGACGACGGAAGAGACATCGATGCCGTTGATCAGGACGGCCGAACGGCTCTCCTCTTCGTCGCCGGCTTAGGGTCAGAGCCGTGCGTCCGGGTATTAGCCGAAGCCGGCGCAAATGTTAACCACCGGGATAACGGCGGCGGGTTGACGGCGCTTCACATGGCGGCTGGGTACGTCAGACCCGGTGTAGCGAAGCTGTTGGTGGAACTGGGTGCGGATCCCGAGGCGGAGGATGAGAGAGGACGTACGCCGTTGGATTTGGCGCGAGAAGTACTGAAAGCGACTCCGAAGGGGAACCCAATGCAATTTGCGAGAAGATTGGGGCTTGAGAATGTAATTAAGGATTTAGAGGAGGCAATATTCGAGTACGCGGAGGTGCAGGAGATAATGGAGAAGAGAGGGAAAGGTAATCAAGTTGAATACTTGGTGAAGTGGAAGGACGGTGCAGATAACGAGTGGGTCAAAGCGGGGTTGATCGGAGAGGATTTGGTGAGGAACTTTGAGGAAGGGCTGGAATATGCTGTGGCGGAGTGTTTGGTGGGAAGGAGGGAAGGGGATGGAGGGAGGAGAGAGTATCTGGTGAAATGGACGGATAAAGAGGAGGCCACGTGGGAGCCTGAGGAGAATGTTGATCCTGATTTGATCAGGGACTTTGAGGAAGGCCCCACCGCCCATAAGGACGTGGAGGCCCAATTAAGTGGTGGGTCGTGAATGAATGTTATTTTACAAGTAGCATTTTTTGGTTGTGGGTTTCATCTAATGGGCCTATTGTTTTGTTGTCATTTTTAAAATGGATAACTTTTTTTTGGTGATGCAAAGATTTCATTAAAATAGTTTGGAGGGTTAAGATCGAATAGGGACATCTATTGTTATTGAGATTATAATGTATCTTGATTACAATAAAGCATAAGATACATCCCTTGTTGAGTTAAACATTAATATAAATTATTATCGTTACACTAATCTCGCGGACATTTCAGTTGATATTTTCGTCCGAATCAACCTGAATTGATCTGTACATACCCCCAACATTTATTAAAGTAACATATTTTTAGTGATCTGATGTTACACATTTCATTAGATGTTCAATTCACCTTTTTAAAGTAAAAATTTAACCAAATTATTATACTTATTTGTTTTTCTAATTAGTTAACTAATCATTTAATGCCCCTATTTCTCATTTCCCTTGATTACTTTACTTTGCTTTACTTCTTCAACCCCATTGACATGTTTGACAATGAATCATGGAAGGGGGTGACTTGAACACTCACGTTCGGCATCAATGAGGGTGTTTTTTTGTTGTTAAGAAAAATAGACTGTCTTTGTCATATGAAATGTAAATACAGTTTTAAGTAAAAATAGGATGACAATTCAAATTCACTATGAAAAATTTTATATATATATATATATATATATATATTTTTATTTTCTTAAAATTGTAGATTATATATCGAGAGTTACATTCTCATGTTCTAATTAAATACTTTCCATTTTTATTTTTAATTTTTTTGTTAAAGGAAAAGATTATTTTCTTTATTAAACATATGCGATCACGATCTTTCTTGTTAGTTTTCAACAAGTGTGAGCTATCTTTTAGAGCTTCTACTACTATTAACTATTTAAGTATTAAAAATATATATATATATATATATATATACTAAAACACCTCTTCGGATTTGTTTGAGAAGATGGGTTGGGGCTAAAATAGTTATATAAGACAAAATAGGTTATTTTAGTTCAATAGGACAAAATATTACATCCAACTCATAATCATTACATTCTTTCTCTCACAAAAAAAATTAAAAAAACTAAAAAACCATTTCCAAACAAAGCTTTTTAACCCCAAACTAAAGTAGTTTAAAAATAAAAAAATCAAAAAGCCAATCCACATCTCAAACCTTGGTTTGTTTGCTAAAATACCAACACAAAACATTAAATCTCGTTATTACATTTTTTTATATATAAATTTACTAGCATATCACCCGTACTATGCACGAAATTCAATTTAAAAAAAAAAAACTATTTATAGTTATGTCAAACATATTTTTAAATTGTTAGTATAAAATATATGTAATTTTAAAAGAAAATGTTGACATTGCATAATTAAAGTAATAAAAATAAGAATGTATTACATTTGTTCGAAATACACTGAATAAATAAAATAAAGTACAACTAAAATCTAAATTATTGTGGGCCTTCCATTAGTATTCTTGCATTGTTAACATGATAATTAGTGTTATAATTAATGAACAACACATATATTATGTATTTATAAAATGTTATACTTACATATTATATTTTTACCTTCTGAAAAGTATACACATTCTTCAGATCAATCTATATTTAAAACAAAGGTCACACACGGTGTACAATCTAGTTGACGTGGCATTGTTGGTATAGGTATGATAAATGCATATGCACGGTCTTGGCATGATGCAATATAGTCTTTAATTATTCTAACGTCATTATCCTATAAAATTTTGGAATTATAACTTTGTGTTTGAAAATGTAATAATAAGTTATTTATAATAAATTTTATAATTTCCTACCTTTGATCTCATATTCTTCAAATATGATGGTTGACATTGCAAAATAAACTCTGCCCGTTTATCTTGAACAGCGAGATTTATTGAACCTGTACTGCCTTTGACCACAATGTTAACATTGTATCTAATCAAGAAAAAGAAAAGAAAACCTGTTAAAGAAAATATTGTACCAAATAAAAAATTAAAACACTTGTTAGGTTTTAATTATTATTATACATAGCAATTATTTACCGAAAGAAAATTACCTCGCTATAATATCAATATCATCATGCAGGCAGTGACGATAAACAATGTGACCCTAATGATATTCAACTTTTTGATAATAACTTTTGCATAAATCAATCCAAAGGTTGTCAACATCAATTTGTTCGATGTACCCAAATATTTGAAAATATGAAACCTACAAAATATTTGAAAAAACATAAATTAATCTCTCTATAAACAAATTTATATACATATCGTTTAACTTTCATTAATTGGGATGATAACAATTCTTAACTTTGGCATGAGTGCAAAATCATGTATTTGAATTTTTTTGGCATTTGATATTACAATGACTGTGAAATTGAGAATCCATTTTTTTAATTCCAAGATACAAACTTTTGTAATATAGGATTCATAGTAAGCCTAGATAAACATGTCAATATATGTAACACCATGTCCCACATCGGAAGTTTGCATGGGTGATCTTAGACATATAAAGCACCACTACCTTGCTACTAAATAACTTGGACTTAAGTTTTTGGGTATTGTTGGTCAACCCACAAGTTATTTGGGCCAGCAAGTAATGGGGAGTTACAAATGGTATCAGAACTGACCCATGCACACAACCATGTGGGCCACTTATTCTGGGCTGGCTACGAGCTTGTCGTAGTATTCTGATTGATTATAGACTCTCGTGAGGACGCGAGGATTTATAAGTGGGGGAGTTTGTAATACCCTGTCCCACATCGAAAGTTTGCATGGGTGATCTTGGGCATATAAAGTACCACTACCTTACTACTAAAGTTATTTGGGCCAACAAGTAGTGGAGTGTTACAATATATATATATATATATATATATAATTGTGAGAATTATATTGTCATATATAATTAGTTAATATTATACAATCATAACATACGACACTCGAAAATGATTCGTATAACGGAATAAATGATTAATATATAACTTGCTGTATTTTCATGTAGCGAGACATGAACCTAGAAGTTGAGAAAAGATAATTTATTAATATCAATATTTGTATATGCATGTAGATATTATAAAAGTGAATGAAAATGTAGCGAGACATGAACCTAGAAGTTGAGAAAAGATAATTTATTAATATCAATATTTATATATGCATGTAGATATTATAAAAGTGAAGTAATCTTACCATGATAATCTTTAACTGTTAATCTAGTGGCAAACAAAATATTATCATTCTCTAGAGTATGATATAGTTGCATGCCATCAGTTGTTGCAAACACATCCCATAGAGTTAATCTTACTAATGTGAAACTGTTTTTACAATTAAAAAAAAAGTTGAGATTAGGAAAAATAATATAATTCATAGAGTATTTTAAATTTGGTAAAGACACAGAAATATGTTATAGTATCATACCTTGTATCAAGTAGTAGAATTTCTCTCTTGTAATTATCACGATTTGCAATACATTGACATTCAGTTACACTAACAACCAAGCCAATCACATCTGCATATTTTAGCATTGGCATGCTTATTGTTTTGATAGTTTAAATTTTTGTATTGGTAATAAACTATGTAAATATATGATCTAGATAAGTATCATTTGGTAAAAGTAACGTACCTATTAATTGAACATCTTGATGAAGAAATTGGCCAATGTCTGATAATTTCTTAATGAAATACCATTGAAGTGGTATATTATTATCATGATCAAGTATGTGCACTATTGTTGTATCATTAGCAAAAGACATCTTATAATAATATGGCACCAACTTGAATTTCTTATCAGTCAATGTAACATGAACTCCTCTAAAACAATATATTTTTCCTTTAATTAATGTTCTTTGAAGTAATCATATTCCTTAGAGCACACAGTTCCTTCCATGGCATCACCCTTTGAAAAAATGTAATAAGTACACATTTTTAACATAATATAAAACAAAATGTTTAACAATTATCTCATGATAAGAGTTGTGAATACCTGTCCATCAACAAAAATCATTTTGAATGTCATATTTCCCCCAAGAGATTAGTCACAAATAACAACCTGGCTAACTAAGCTTTAACGCTCCAATTACTGGCATATGGATGTAAATCAGCAAAGTAGGGATATCTGATAATTCTATCACCCATTAACAATGTAGATGCATATGAGCAAAATATGAATTTATAATTTTTATACAACCTGTCTATAGATCTCAAGAAATTTGAAAATAAAAATATTAAGAATTTTTAATAAAAAAAATAAAAAAATGTTAAGTTTACATTATGATAAAACAGAAAAAATAAGTAATGAATTATTATACAAAAAATATTGTACAAACATATTTTGTAAGGGTAAGTTTTTAAATTATTTTTATTAAATGAAAATGAAAAAAAAAAAAAGAAGAAGATTAGATCATCCAATTTTTTGTATACTAAATGTAATATTTTGGATAAGATTTAGAATTTAGATTAGTAAGTATTGTATAATTAAAGAATAAAAAAACATAGTCATTGAAATTTTGAAAAGACTTTTATATCAATCTTCAAATGCCATCAAGGACATCACGATATACAACATTTTTTTGTGTAATTTGACGATTGGTTAACCTTATTAACAATCAATATCTTCAAGTCTAATGGTGTGGTAACACGCGATAAAGCAACATATAACTGACCATGGGAGAATATTGGATTAGGAAGGTATACTCCAACTTTTTTTAAAGTATGAGCTTGACTTTTGTTTATGATCATTGCAAATGCTAATTTTATGGGAAATTGTCTTCTTTTAATCGGGACAGGTGAATGTGTGATAGATGGTGATAAAATGATACGTGGAATGAAGGTTCCTTCCCTAATATTCGAACCCGTAATCACTCGTGCCTCAATCACTTTATCTCATATTTTCTCAACAATAAGACGGGTGCCATTACATAGACCTTGAGATTGATTGAGATTTCTCAGTAGCATTATAGGCGCTCCCTTTTTGAATTCAAGGCAATGACTTGGAATTCTTGAAAAATTTAATGAGTGCAATAACTCTGGTGGATGCATGCCTTCGTCAATGTTCTCACCCTCAGCTAGACATATCGTATCTGCACTTAGGTATTTTCGAGATTCTCCAAGCGGCATTGATTGCATTATGACATTTAATTCATCAACATCAGCATTTTTTGGTGCTAAGATGCCACGTTCTTTCAAGTAAGAACTATCACTGTATCTAGTACTTAATTCTAGGTAGATTGTATAGATCAAATCATGTAAAGCATGTGATCCATTTCTAATCAAGAACTGCTCTGGAATTTCAATCCAATTAGTCTTCCCGCCTTCAGTGAAAGAAATTCCAGGTATTTTTCCATCACCAATCATCATTATCCAGTTAGCAAAATCCTTTAGTTGTTGACGCATTTGAATAAAAGTATCATGGGCCGTAATACGCATATTGGTCCTCAAATGTAACACACGATAATGATTCCAAATAGTCAATTCCTTCAATGACACTGCAATTGTGGCTTCCCACCTACCTTTTGATATTACAGGTAAAATTTGTCTGAAGTCAGAACCAAGTATGAATAGTTTTCCACCAAATACACAATCACTTGAACAAAATTCTGTACTCTTTAGTATATCTCTGAAAATACGATCAACTACCTCAAATCCATAACGATGGTGCATTGGAGCTTTATCTCATATGATCAATGATGCCTCTTGAATTAATTTTGCCAATTCAGTCTGTTGATTAATACTACAACTTGAGAATTCATCCAAAATAATTGGAATTTTAAAGCGTGAATGCGCAGTTCTACCTCCTGGTAATAGCAAAGCCGCAATGGCAAATGATGTAACTGAAAGGACAATTTTTTTTTTCTGACCTAAACTTTGCTATCAATGTTTCCACAAATATGTTTTTTCTGTTCCCCCACTTCCGTAAAGGAAAAATAAACTCCTTTGTTTACAATTGTATGCATTCATTATAGTGTCATAAACTTCCAACTAATCACTATTTATGTCACACCCCAAACTTGCCCCTCAAAGTTTGGGCATGACCTATTCTGAACCGGACACTTAACTTGATATATAAAATATATGGGGCTTGAACGGAAGCATTAATCAATATAAATTAGAATAAATAAAAGAACTACATCCATTGAGCGACCACTTTCATACCAGGATCACAACAGAACATAAGGCAGATAAACATACAGTGACGTGCCTCAAAGAACTCAGTTATGTACATATATACATAGACCCAGCCCTCAAGCTTAGGCGTATAACGAAACATTGAGAGGTAAAGGAATTAAGTACACTAAAAGCTTAGTAAAACTTCATAAAATGAGCTGCCTTTATAATAGTGCCTGGACCCTCTGAGGTTGACAAAAGAGGAATGGATGCCATGGGTTAAGACTGACCTCCAAGTAGAGTGCCTACAGAAACAAACATAACACAAGGTGAGTCAAGCTCAGTGAATAGTAGTACGTAAACAATTTAATGATTAACTTGAATTATAATGTACATACATAAGTGTAGAGAACACATAGTTAACTTAATCTTGTAATTATTTCCAGAATGGTCTTAGGCTTAAACTTTAAACAGAATGGCTTCAAGCCCTTGGATAGAATGGCATAAGGCCCTTAAGCAGGATGGCATAAAGCCCTTAAGTAGAATGGCATAAAGCCCTTTTTATGCATGTATGGACTCAAGAGGTGACTCGCACGGATTCTAGAGGTGACTCGCATTGCAGCATTTAGTTTCGTACAACACTTGTTCCATCCCGGAAATACAGATTGGCCTCTGGCCTAACAGATCATACAGAATGACCATGGGCCCAGATTGGCTTTAAGCCTAGTTCATGTATGTATGGGCTCAAGAGGTGGCTCACACGGATTCTAGAGGTGACTCGCATTGCAGCACTTAGTTCCGTACAGCACTTTGTTCCATACTCGAAACAGGTCTTGAAGACCGAACAATTCATATCATGTCAGAGCATAACATAAACAGAATGGATAAACAGAAACAAAGTCATATATGTTCTTAATTATGCTTCAATCATAAACAGAAATCAGAATTCATGTTTGACTATACATGGTACATTCAATAGCGCTAATAAATCAATATAGAGCATACCTTTTAGTTTCATAAATGGACCTCCAGTACCGGGGACTTATACATACTCGAATCACGGTATTATTACCCCCGGGCAAGGGCCTTGTGCTAAGGATGTCCTGAATACTTTGATATATAAGGACAGTCATTTACTGGTTCAAAACATAACATATCAGAAAATAGAGTATTTCTTGTTATATCGTCATCATCGTCATCACAGTACGCTTAACAGAGACAGAGCAATACACTTTCTAACGTGGTTTACATAATGATGATAAACCTTTACATTCATGTCGTAGATGCTAAACGACTTCAGGTCTCTTAGTAGCAAAATAGTATGCTCTCATATTCATACCGTAAAGTGAATCATATAACAATATCATTGATATTCAATTCTTGACATCTAAGGCAACCCATGGTTCTATCTGATTTTCATTTCGTTAATCCATTCTAAGCAAATGTCTATGTCATAAAACATGCGTCGAACCAAATAAGGCTATAGGAGTCCCTGATAGGACGTTCAAATATCATATCCCCATTAAACGGAGTTTATAGTCATAATTTCTTCCTGTTTACTAATTGAATAGTATTAATACTTCTTGTGCGGAGTCTTAGGTAATTTACAGGTTATAGCACATTAATAATAACCATGAACCATAACTAGAATGCAGAGTAGTTCCTGAGTCATACCGAGGTACACATAATCTTTCAATGTTCTCACCGATCTTCAAACAACGTAAATGTTAACGTAATTGCTTATGTAAAAACAGAGCGTTAAGAATAAGAATTGTTATCGGTAAGTAAACGTACGATTACAGTACTGCTACGCATAGTGTTGTGGCGGAGCGCCACTTCCCCCTGAAGCGTGTCCTACACACATACAAAGTTCACAAATTAACTTCCCTTTTTCCTTGTCAAATTATTTCATGACTCATTACATTTCGAATGAATTTACAGCCATTCTAAGATCATCAGAAAAATATTTTAAAAGTATCAGAGGGTCGAGCACGCGAAACGGAGCCGAACATTTTTTCTAGCTTGGGCCGCAAGTGCGGCTGTGAGCTCCCGCACCTGCGGCAAGGATCCCCGCACGTGCAGCGATTCTGGTAGATTGCAGTTCGAAATTCAGCAAAACCCAATTTTTTGATATACTTTTCCAAGGCTCAAAGTAGGTTCTCTAATTGATAAAACATGATTTAAAAAGCATGTACAAAGGTGTCTCAAACATCCAACAATCTTAATATGAATTGATTCCTCAATTCCTTGCAATTTACAAATATAAATTAAACACTTTCAATCCCTACCATATAGTTCCCAAACAAATATAGAATCCTCAAAATCCCTCAATGAGTTCAAATATGTAAAGATAAGGAATAGAATGAACCCAAATCAATTCAATGATAACATATCTTTGTAATTTAACCAATACACACCTTAACTCACATGATTATCAAAGAAAATCTCACTCAACTTCAAGAGAGGACTTAATTCAAGCCAAAAAAATGCATACCTTAAGCTTTAACCCTACCATCCTTCTCTATTTCCCAATCTTTCTTCTTGAAGAACTTAGCCTCTTCCTCTCAAAACTCTCTTCTCCTCTCATTCCTCTCTCAGGAAATATTTAGAGTAATGGCCCCCTCTCAAGTCAAAGGGTTAAAGGATAACCATATATATTATAAAGTTGAATAAGACAAAACTTAATCAATTCAATCATCCTAAATCAAACTTTCACAAAAATGCCTATTATGACTTAAAAATTATGCTGATCTCAAATATAAGATTAATTTCGGATTATTGATCTCCTAAGGCTTTCAATTCCTGATCCAAACATTTTAATTGTGACAGATATGTTTTCTTATTAAACAGATATGGATCTATAATTATAAGGTTCACTTAATTAAACTTAATTTCTCGTGAACTTTCACAATAAGCATTTAAATGCACAGAATAAAGGGACTGAAAATATATCAGAAAACATGTACGAGGGTCGGGTTATTACAATTTAAACCGTAATGTAATTCATTGAACAATTCTTTTTTCGAAACACTATTGTACTCCATCTCTTCTCTGATGAGCCTATTTTTCACAAATTGAGCACCTTGCGAAGATGGCAATGGCATTGGCATTGGAGAGAAATCTTGAAGAGATCTTCCATTTCTATTTAATATATGCGCAATTTTGAGAAGTCCTAAATTTTTTAAGTCTTCATTGTCAAGATGTAGATCATTATCTCTCATATCTCTTTTGATTCTATATTATATATTATCGGCGAAACTTTTCTAATGACGTTCTCATAATTCGACTGGATTGGTTATATCAGAAAACATGAGTATTGTGCAATACATATGTCGAAGTTTTGTTGCTAATGCCTAATTTGATACTTCTGTCAATGCCTCGTGCCATTCATTATCATCATCGAGTAGACCAAGTGCGATACATGCAGATTTAAATGTTGTATGCACGACCCCATTTACAGTTCTGATATGCTCAAAACTTTCTATACCACGAACCTTATTCAATAACATTCTTAAATAATATCTCTCACCCAATGTTGGATGTGCATATGGTAATCTACCAATATATTTATGTTTTTTTTCGGATATCCCATTTTTTTTTATCTCTTTTCCATACTCATTTTGTTGGAAATTCAACATAAGTCAACTCCTTTGCAGATTGATAGGTTCTGTTTGCTTCAAACCATTTGGTCAACATTGTGTCATGAACACGTTGTTGGTCAATAACTTTGTGTGGATGATTATTGTCATTAAATATAACAAATTGTTGACCTGGAAGATGATATTGTAAACGCTCAACAGAAGGAGTTTGTTTATGAATTTCAAACTTAAATATCCTCCAACACACTTCAATCGCAGACACATATCGAGCATCCAAATACTGTTCGATCTCATTAACTTGTTTGTAATGTCGTTGCCCATTATTGTTTGGATGAATAACATTATCCTTAATCACAGTTGTCGCACGATCAGGCCCTTTGTTACAAATATTTCATCAACTTCGGGTGCGCACATCATTCAATATTAATGTGGAAATCATATCGTACTAAAAGATCACGATTATATGGAATGACCCATCTGTTATCAACTATAAATCCATTTATGTTTATTGTGTTGCCCTCATTACATTTGCATCTGTATGATACAAATCCATTATCATCAATTGTTGTTTCATTACAAAATTTCTTTGGATAATGTTTTGTACACTTTCCATCTACCATGCATGGAGTATTGGGATTAGCAACACCCTAAGGTCCATGTATCATGTATCTGACAACAGTCTCACATGCTAATGGGTCTGTATTTTTGTCAGGCAATTCAGCATATATAAGCTCATCAATTTGTTCAGGTGTGATTGGTTTATTCTCCGATGCCAATGTGATTGTAATGTAAGAATGAGGCAATCCCCGTTTTTGAAACTCAATGACGTAAATAACTGTTCATAAAAATAATTATTGATACATTAGACATTTAAGAGTATTTGTTATTTCGTAGATGCATAGGTGTTAGAATAATAATACCTTAAAGTACTTCTCCAAATATTTTATATTCCTTCAAGTCAGTTAGTAGTTGTTTAAACTTAATCCGAAAAACTCTAGCAACGATATCAGGTCTATCTTCTGCACATTGATTCGGTAGTCATGGAAGATCAACTTTTATTTCTGGTCATATCGGATAGCATGTGAACGTGATAAACAAATTAGGAGCTCCAATAGTTTTGCAAATTGTCATAGCATCTTGATAACGTTGGATCATATTACGTGGCCCCCCAGAGAATGATGAAGGCAACACAAATCTTCTCCCTACTACTGACGCATCTACATCTCCAGCAACTACTGCATCTTCTATTCCTTGATATAGATCTGTGCATAACTCAGCTTGATGGGTCTTGATGTAATTCAATCTAGTTTTCTCAACAGCAGCATAACAGTCAATGAAAAATTGTTGAAATAAGCGCCCTCCTCTTAAAAATGTTTTACCTTCAAATTCTCTATGTTGCAGTCTAAATGCATAAAATTCTCTAATTGACACATTGTTTCGAGATCTACTTGAGAATGTATTAAAAAAGATGCCACATCTCTATCCATCTGTACCATATGGAAACAGTAATAAGTACTGTAATGGTACATATGATGGATGTATTTCATTGATTCTTCTTAATATACCATCATTTTTCTAAACAATGATGTCACGATGTGTTTCAGTTCCAGTATCATCACCAATGATTATCATCATAACTTCGTTTGCAGTTGGCCTGATATATTATCGTTCATCTCTGGAGTTTAAAATACGCACATGTAGATTCAATACATTACGATCCCACAACAAATCTCTAGTACTTCGAAATATTTTCACATAAGGATTAACTGCATTTAACATTTCTTGTAAACCTTCCAATATTAACAAATTAATGCCTGAAATATTTGTACTGGTTTGGCCCATCACATCAAGACGATTTTGCAATTCATGCTCTCTATCATATATATACAGTTGGGCAAACTTAGGTTTCTAACCAGAAGTTAGTAAAAGTGACCCTATTCTATGATAATTTTCCCCACTAATCCGAAATGCATATGGACCTCTTCTATCTGAAACTGAATGAACTACTTTTCCACCCATTGATGTGAAAGACAACATTGAATTATACATTCTAATATTTTCCATAAAACTTGCATTCCTCAAATGTGCGTCTAAGAAGTCAGGAGCGTGTGGTAATAAAGGTAAAGGGACCTCCCCAACTTGACAACATAATCTGAATTTGGAATTGGTAGAACTATCCTTTGTTCTCTCATCTAACCACATGATGGCCTGACATCGAGGACATGTGGATGTTTTGTTACTGAATTTCCATCTACTTATTACGCGTCGTTTTCTGTAACGTGCAATGATTGTAACATCTGACAAATATAACATATGTAACATAATTACATGTGCCATATACTAAATAATTAGTATTACATGTAGGAGAAATTTACAATGTGCACCCTTTAAAATGATGCACATTGTAAAAAAGTTATGATTTTTATGATGAACGTTATGATTGTTTGTGATGTGTGTTATGGCATTTTGTAGTAAAGTCATAAATAGTGAATTTATGATGTGCACCCTAAAGTTAGGAATAATATTGTTATGATATTTTGTGATTTTTATTATGACACTTTGAGATTTTGTTATGACATTTTTTAGTGAAATTTTTTTACGATTTTTGCAGTGAGAAAATTATGACATTTTGGGTTTAAGTTATAAAATTTTGTGAAAAGTTATGAAAAGCATACCTAACATAAATATATATACATACTTTTGAGACAATGTATATTTAAATTGCAAGAGTTGGCATTATTTTTTTAAACAAAATTATTACAAAATAATTCTTACCTTTTTGTGGAACAATGTTATTATTTGTTGTCATTGCGGGTTGTGACACATCTCCATGCAATTGAGCGCCCTTGATTATGGGATTTATGACTATTTCATCATAAAAAATCATTGAAAAATAATTAAATATCCCAAAATAAACTTATGTGAAATAATACAATAAGAATAGTAATGAAATAAGTATAAATTATGAGTCATGAATAACATAATAGTTTATTCTTACCTTGTTGTGGAAGAATATTAATATTTGTTGTCATTGTGACTTCTGAGACATCTCCATGCAACTGAATGCCTTCAGATATAAGGGGCATGACTATTTCGTCATCTAAAATTTAATTGAGAAATGATTAACTTAAAAATTAATATTTAATTGAAAGGTTCGTGAATATCAATTATTGGCAATTATAATTTAAAAAATTATAATTAAAAATATTAATATCTATATATATATATTAGGGTTTACCTTCTGGTAGGACAATATTATTATTCACCATCCTTGTAACTTTCAAAACATCTTCATGTATGTAAACTCCCTCAGATATCAGGAACACAACAATTCCTTTATTTGAATTTGCATGAATAAAATATTTAGTATCAAATAATTTATTATTTGAAGTTATGATAATATTGTCAAATAAATCATAATTCTAAAATTAATACAAATAATAATTATTACTTTCTTCTTCTGTGACAATATTATTGTTCGCTATTACAGTTTCATGTAATAAATCCCTATGCAACTGAATGCCCTCTAAATTTTGAGACATGACTATCCTGTCATCTAATTAGATGAAAAAATAAATAATACAAGTATCAAGAATTATAATTTTAAAAATCGTAATTACAAAATCTATATATATGTTAGTGTTTACTTTGCTGAAGGACAATATTATTATTCACCACCCTTGTGGCTTCTGAAACATCCTCATATATCTGAACACCCTCAGATATTGGGAACATAACAGTTCCTTTATTTGGATTTACATGAATAAAATAATTAGTATGAATACTTTTTTGAAGTTATAAGAATATTGTCAAATAAATTATAATTGTAAAATTAATATAAATAATATTTCTTACATTCTTCCTCAATTATGGGAGGCATGACTATTGCATCATATAATTTTCACGAAAAATATAAATAATATAACTATTAGCATTCATCATGAAAGTAGCAGATATTAGTATTTGCAAGTTATAATATAAAAGAATCATAATTAGAAAATATTATTACTTGGGGTTCTTACCATTTAGAATATTAGTATTGTTTGTCAATGTGGTGACTCATGAAACATTTTGGTAGAAGTGAACACCCTCTGATGTGGAAGGCATGACAACTCCTGCATTTTAAATTGCAGCAACATATATATATATATATATATATATTTAGTATAAAAACTAATGTTTCAATTAATATATATGAACATGATAAAACTTCAGAGCTTATTGTGACATTTCGAACATTCGTTCTATAATGTAATTGTTTGCCACGTAGAACATATACTCTTAATTGACATTCTTCTTTTGAAGTTGTTTCAATTTATCCTTAAATATGGGATCATCATGATCAGTCTAGCTTGAAATGAGTAATTTTCTTTTTCGAGATAGTCGATTAATTTTAGCAGTAACTATATCACGTTCCATCTTGTAAAAACACAGAGATTATCACAACGCAAACAATTTTTTTTTCTCATCACGTGATCAAAATAGAGTGTAAAAAAAACACAATTAGTTAAAAAAATTCACTGTGTGATCAATTGGAAGTTAAAAAAATCACTGCAATGAAGTCAATTCGTAATTAAAAAGTACAATAATTTTTTTTTTTATTTTCAAAAAACACAGTGAGTTAAAAAAACACAATTACAAAAATTTTCTTTAAAGATAAAATATAATCTAATCATCAATAGTAATGAATACAATCCATTTCTGTTTAAAAAAACACAGATATTGTCACAAATTAAATCAATTGATAATTAAAAAATACAATAATTTATTTTTCAAAAAATATAGTAAGTTAAAAAGATCAATTACAAATATTTTTTTTTTCAAAATACAATCTAATCATCATATATAATAGGGAATTTTTGTGAACCTAATCAATACAATCCATTTTTTTTTTCAAAACACACAGTGAGTTAAATATCAAATCACAAATTAAGTCAATTGATAGTTACAAAACACAATTAATTTTTTTTTCTTCAAAAAACACAGTGAGAAAAAAATCAATTACAATTTTTTTCTTTAAAATACCATCTAATCATTATCAATAATAGGTATTTTATGTGAACCTAATGAATACAATATATATATATATATAATATATATATATATATTTCCAAAAATCACAATGAGTTAAAAATCAAATCACAAATTAAGTCAATTGATAGTTAAAAAACACAACATTTAAAAAAAAAAAAAAAACACAATGAGTTAAAAAAATCAATTACAAATATTTTGCTTCAAAATATAATCTAATCATCATCAATAATGGATGCTTTATGTGAACCATTGAACTAACTACAATTGGTAGTTAAAAATACAATGAATTAAAATAAAATACAATCTAATCATCATTACCAGTAATGAATACAATCCATTTATGTTCCAAAAAACACAGATATTGTCACAAATTAAGTCAATTGATAATTAAAAAACACAATAATTTATTTTTCAAAACATACAGTAAGTTAAAAAGATCAATTACGAATATATATATTTTTTAAATACAATCTAATCATCATCAATAATTCATCATCAATAATGGGGACTTTTCGTGAATCTAATGAATACAATCCATTTTTTTCAAAAAAATACAGTGAGTTAAAAATCAAATCACAAATTAAATCAATTGATAGTTAAAAAACACAATTAATATATATTTTTTTTCAAAATACAATCTAATCATCATCAATAATGGGTACTTTATGTGAACCTAACGAATACAATCCTTTTTTTTTTTCTTTTCAAAAAACATAGTGAGTTAAAAATCAAATCACAAATTAAGTCAATTGATAGTTAAAAAACACAACAATTTTTTTAAAAAACAACACAATGAGTTAAAAAAATCAATTACAAATATTTTGCTTCTAAATACAATCTAATCATCATCAATAATGGATACTTTATGTAAACCATTAACTAACTACAATCGTTTGTTAAAAATACAATGAATTAAAACCCAATCACAAATTAAGTCAATTGGTAGTTAAAAATACAATCACATTTTTGCTCATAATAATAATTAAAAAAAAATACAGTAAGTTAAGTCAATTGATAATTAAAAAACACAATAATTTATTTTTCAAAAAAACACTGAGTTAAAAAGATCAATTACAAATATTTTTTTTTTCAAAATACAATCTAATCATCATCAATAATGGGTACTTTATGTGAACCTAATGAATATAATCTTTTTTTTTTCCATCCAAAAAACACAATGAGTTAAAAATAAGATCACAAATTAAGTCAATTCATAGTTAAAAAACACAAATATTTTTATGCTATCTAACTACATTACATATAATTTTTTTTCTTCAAAATACAATCTAAACATCATCAATAATTCATCATCAATAATGGGTACTTTATATAGCGATCCCGATATTCCCTGTTGTTATTGAACCGTAATCCGGACTCGGTTCCGTAGATTTGTTGTTGTTGTCTCATTCTCTTTTCTGTCCCTTACTCTTTATCTTAGAGTTTTGGGTTGTGTTAGACTTGTTGGGTTATGTTGGTTGTGTTTTAAAACCTAGAATCTTTGCCCAGTTTTTGACCTTTCCGCTCGAGCGGGGGTTTCGGCGCTCGAGCGGGAAAATCACCTTCCCAGTATTTCCTCTGTAGTGTTTGACGCTTGAGCGTGAGGTTTGGCGCTCGAGCGGGAGTTTGTGTGAGACGCTTGAGCAGGGGCCTGTTCTGCAAAACTTCTGGATGGTTGTATCCGCCGCTCGAGCGGGGTTTTTGGCGCTCGAGCGGGAGTCTGTGAGTGAGGCTCGAGCGGGGGTTTCCACGCTCGAGCGGGGTGACCTGTATAACACACCGAGATTCAGCTTTTTGAATCACTTTTTGATTTCCTTTCTCTCTCTTACTTTTCCGAAAAAGCCATTGGAGAGCACCTCACTCTAAAACCTAACTTCTCTCTTAGGATTGATCTAGCTAGAGTGTTTTCCTCACCTTGGGTCTTTGTAAGAAATGTGTTGATCGTCGAGGGCTTCGTTGTGATCCAAGAAATTTGGGATTTGGAGCACTTTGATTTCGGGTCATCTTCTCCATTTGAGTTCTCCATTTGAGGTAGGGATTCTCCTTGTTCTTTTTCAATACTCCATCTATAGATAGACATGTGTTAATTTTTATATTGCATGAAAATTGTACCATGTTGGATTTGTTTGAAAATCATGAAATAAACCTAGGGTTGGTTGTGTGGAGAATGGTTTTGGCTTCATTGATTGTTGTCTTGGCTAATTAAAATATAAATTAGCATGTTGTAGTTAAATGAAGAAAAGCCCTAAATTATATTTTGGTTGGGTAAATTAAAATAGGGGTTTGTTGACCATTGTGTGTAAATCTCTTTTGTCAATGAGTGTGGTAAGGGTGTTAATGCCTAAGGGATTATCTATGGCTTTGGAGTTGATTTTATGGAAACAAGATTAGTGGAGTTGGTTTTGTGATAACAAAAAGGAAATGGAATCATTTTTGTGAAAATGAGGGAAGTGTTTTCGAAATAAGTTTGAGAATTGGATTGTTGTGTCTTGAGTGTTGAACACACATGTAGAAGTTGTTTCTTTAACTACCATGTTAATATTGTTGTTGGGTTTGTGATTCATGATATTTGAGTCTTTTAATAGATGTACTAACTATATGCATCTAGAGGTTTTGTCCTTGGTCATCGGTGGAGGATGACACGGTTGTGTAGAATTACCGGGTATACATTTTACCATTGATTAATTGAACATCGTATGTGATGAAGTTCTAGATACATTATGTATATGTATATTTGCTCGGAAGGAGATAGTCATGTGTTCATATACTTTAACACATTGCTGGTGTCTTGATAGTTTATATATATGCATTATACATGTTGGTTATGCCTTGATGTGCTGTGATTGTTGGTGTTATACCCTGCGCTAATAATCGAAGGTACCGTTACCTTCCAGCTAGCGCCTGGAGAACTGTCTGCGCTAATAATCGAAGGTACCATACCCCTCCAGCTAGCGCCTGGTAAACTGGCTTGCTGCGCTAATAATCAAAGGTACCATACCCCTCCAGCTAGCGCCTGGTAAACTGGCTTGTTGTTGTAAAAGGTGTATTGTTGCTTACTACGCACATAGCTAGTAGAGCGAAGTTGGTTGTAGTTGTTTCGTTGTAACTGAAAATGTCATGGATTTTGATTGGTTACAGTTCGGAGGACCGAGTTACTCCATTGGTTGATTGTATACATGTTGGTGGGTTGTAAATTTATATTTTTACAAAGATATGCATGTATAGTTATGATAGTAATGGAAACGAACCAAAAGGTCTTTTGTCTTTTGGAAAGTGTGGAGGAGAACGTATGTTTTAAAGATAAACATGTTTGAAAAGGTACATTTGAGTATGTATAGGAAATGGAAGAGAGTATCGGGCTTAGTGTGATTACTTCCTAAGTATTTGTTAATGTTATGACAGATTGGGAACGGGGGTTAATGAAAGGAAAAAGGAAAGACAAACCACTTGTAGCGTTGAATGAAACGGTTGTTTTCGAGAAAAGTTCATACATATATATTTTGTATAAACTGTCACATTACTATTCTAGTATGAGAATGAGTGTTCATGATCATAGCTATCTGTAAGTTGTTATTGTTGAGGATCATGTTGAGTTCCCTACTGGACTATATGTTCATCCCACGTTGTTGAATCTTTTTCAGGTATTAAGTAGGTTGAGCTGCAAGTTTGGGATCTACTTGTTTACTGGCCACGGGGCCTCAGTTATGTTGACGAAATGCCATTGTTGTAAAAGGGTTACACCCTTTTTCTTGTACCTTAAGTGATGTAAGCCCAAGGGCAATTTATTAAGTATGTTCATGTAATATTTACTTTGCATACGAATGAGAGTATCGTTAATCACTTCTACGGATTGAATATATGAGTTTATTTCCACATGTTATCCTTGTAATTGAATTAAGCTAATGAATTTGGTAATGACTTCGAGTAATAAAAAGTGGGCGTGACACTTTATGTGAACTTAATAAATACAATCCCTTTTTTTTTCCCAAAAAAACACAGTGAGTTAAAAATAAAATCACAAATTAAGTCAATTCATTGTTAAAAAGAACAATTATTTTTATGCTATCTAATTACAATCATATTTTTTTCATAATAAAAAAAAAATAATTGTAAAGAAGAACCATTAACACAGTAAATAAAAAGATTAAATCATATTAAAAAAAAGAACCATTGAACAAATTACAATCACATCACATTTTTCCCATAATAAAAAAATAAATGAAGAAAAGAATCATTAAACTAACTACAATACAATCACATTAAAAAAAAAGAACCATTGAACAAACTACAATCACATCACATTTTTCCCATAATAAAATAAATAAATGAAAAAAAAAATGAACCATTGAACTAACTACAATACAATCACATTAACTACAATCACATCATATTTTTTTTATAATAAAAAAAAATAAATGAAAAAAAAAATCATTGAACTAACTACAATCACATTAAAAAAAAAACTATTGAAATAACTACAACCATAATCACATTATAATAATACAAAAAGAACCATTGAACAATCACATTAAAAAACAAAGAACCATTTAAAAATCACATTAAAAAAAAAAACCGTTGAACAAATTACAATCACATCACATTTTTTTCATAATAAAAAAAATTCAATGAAAAAAAAGAACCAATGAATTAACTACAATACAATCACATTAAAAAAAAAGAACCATTGAAGTGACTAAATCCACATTTTTCTCTTTAAACAAAAGGAGATAACTTCAATTAAAAAAAAAACCATTAAAATAGTAGGAAAGGGTGCTCTCTGTTTGCTCAATGATTCCTTTAAGCAAGGCTAAAGAAGTTCACTGTTTGCTCATGGTAGGGTGCTCACTGTTTGCTCAATGTTATTGCTCATTGACTAAGAAAGACTGGAGAAGTGATGCCGCAAAAGTGAAGTGAAGAAGTTGAAAGGGTCCAAAGGTATGGTAGAAGTGAGAAAGACTGTAATAGGTATGTGAAAAGTTGAAAATAGTGTATATATGGGAGAAGTCAAAAAGACTTGAGAGAATTCAATAAGTGTTGAGTTGTTGTTGTTGTTTTTTTTTTTTTTTAAATCAAAAAATTAAGAAATTGAGGTTGAGATATTGGACCTCTCATAAGGCTTGTGGGTTAAAAATTTCTTTTTTCTTATATAATATACTAGTGGTAACCCGTACTATGCATGAGACTTTATAAATTAAAAAAATAATCATTATAAATATGTTAAAGTAATTTAATATTTTATCTTGTGGTATACATGATATTTATAAATTAATTTTTATATTTATAACTTTTTAAATTATTAGTTTAAAAAATTTAAAAATATATATATATAAATCTATTTAGTGCAACTTTGACAATTTGTAATATAAAAAAAAAGAAAAAGTCAAACCTAATTAAATGAGGTTACATTAGTTATGATATACCTCTTCTTGTTATGAAAATATACAAATTTAAAATTTATAATTAAGATAAGAATAATCATTCGTAGCTCGAATCTCTCTCTCCTGACTGCCCAAAACGATGTCGTTTTGGGCAGTTTCTTTTTTTTTTTTCCTCCTTATGTCTGAAACAGAGGACAGCAGAGAGAAGAGAGAAGAAGAAGAAGATGGAGAGAGAGAGAAAGAGAAGAGAGGGGAAAAGGGAATGGAGAGCCTCCGTTTTTTTTTTTCCAGCCCGGATCTGGAAACGATGAAGATGATGATGGTGATGATGATGAAGATGTGAAAATAGTGGATTTGGATCTGAAAATGTGTTGATGATGATGATGGTGATATTGATGAAGATGTTGTTGTTGATGATGAAGATGTTCTGGATCTGAAGAATGGTTGTTTTTTTTTTTTTTCCCTTATGGATCTGAAGATGAATGGTTGTTGATGATGATGTTGATGAAGATCTGAAGATGAATGGCTTATTGGGTGGTTGATGATGATGATTCTCTCTCTCTCTCTCTCTCTCTCTCTCTGCTACTCTCCTCTTCTTCTTTGTTCTTCTTTTTGGATTTTTCTTCTGCCAATTATTGAAAAAAAAAAAAAAATTTCAAAACGACGAAACGACATCATTTTGAATTCGGGCTAAATTCGAGCTCGGCAGTTTCGAGCTACATAGCATAACTGTTAAGATAAATATAAAATTTTATTATTAAATGTGAAATGAAGTGATATTTAACAATAATTGATATGATATTTCTGTTATTAATCTAATAATTTAAGTTACATTTCTTTTGGTTTTAATTTCATAACTAAAAATACAATATGAATATAATATGCACATGGATTTCTAGTCTTTAAGAATAAGAAGGTTTTAGAATATTTTTAACCTTTCATCATTTTCTTTTAATTTTTTTTTATCTAATTTGATTTTAAACTTGAATAAAAAAAATTTGATTTGATATGAATTATTTTATCTTTTTTATTAAATTTTTATCAATTTTTAAAAGGACTTTTATTCTTATCCCCCCGCCCTTCTTTTTTTTTTTCTTCTTCTTTTCATCAATTTTGATGAAGAAAAAAAATATTTCAATGCTTCATCTTTTTAAATTTTTATCAAATTATAATTCAATAAAAAAATATTAAATGTTGAAAATTCTATTAATTGGAATTATAGTGAAATAACATCTTGAAATAGTGAAAATTTGAGTATGTGGTTGGTTGAAATGTATAATTTGATTAATTCTCTTCTCATATTTGTATAAAAATTGACACTTATGACCACACCATTATGGCTGCGTTTGTTTAGTGGATTAGGTTGGATGAGATTGTTAGTGAGATGATAGTTAATAAAGAGATTGTTAATATATGAATTGTTAGTGAGGGGATTAAGTAAAAGTATGTTTGATTTGATGATAGTATGGGAGATGGTTAGTGGTGAGATTGTTAAATTATTTTTATATAAAATATATTAATAAATTATTTTTATATTAAAAAAATTAAAACAAATATTAAAATAAACAGGTGCACTTGGTAAAAAAAATAAAATTTTTATATAAAATAGATTCAATCCCCTCACTCTTTTCGTAATCTCACCTAAAACCCAGCCAAGCTAATCCCCTTACTGAAGGAGATTACTAAACCCCTTAGGGTATCCACAATGGGATAGCTAAAAAAGTGTATTAAGGTGTGTTATATGACAAAAAGTAATAAAAGTGGGGCCCAAAAATGCTTGTTAAGATGTGTTAAGAGTTTGTTAATTTTAGAGAGTGAGTGATGGTGCAATGGATGTGTTAAGGGATGTGTTAAGGTGTGTGTTAAATATATATATATATATATATATAGATGTGTATATAATAAATAAAATAAATAAATAATTTAGTTTAATAAAAAATTTCAAACCCGAAATTAAATTTCAAGTCCAAAAAAAAAATCCCAAAAAGTTAAAAAACAAAAAATAAAATAATTTTTTTTTGCCATTGGCCGGTCAACTGCCGGTTAACCTGTAAGATAAAAAAACACTTCCCTTGCCAGCTACAACGCTCTCTGCAAATAACAAACAAGATAACAACTAAACCTAACACACCACTAACACACACGTTAACACGTCCATTGTGAGATCCAAACATTACTATAGCTAGCTAAACTTTGGCCACTGACACTAACACCATCACTAACACATCCATTGTGGATGCTCTTAGACTATTAATCTGCCCTCCCATTTCACTACCAAACATGCTGTGGGTGGGACCCACAACCATGGTAATCCAATCCGGCCACTCAAGTCACAAAACAAACATGGCCTATAAGTCAGATTATGGAAAGTTTTTTGAGGTGTCAAATATTTTTCATTCGTAAATATCCTATCTATTAAAAAAAAGAAAAAAATAAAAGAAAAAGGAAAAAAATATGCAGATTTTGGATTTGTGTTTATCAATTTTGTTTTGTGGATATAAACAACTGATGTTTCAATTTAAAAAATTAAAAAATATATAAAAAAATAGATTGGATTTTTTGGGGATAAAAGAAGCCATCTAATTGCTCTATATACTATTTTAAGATAGACTATTTTAATCATATAAAAAAATAAAAATTATATTTGGAGATTATCCCTATATATTATGTTATTATATACAAATATAACGGTAATAAATTAACTGATATATATGAAAAGTTATACTAAGCTTTCATTTTCAATTAATTGAATTATGATTAACAAACTAACAAATAGCAGTAATGGTATAATAGGATATAAAGAGGATAAAAATAAAAAATACAATGATATTTAAAAGTTTTAAATTTACCTAGTTATACAAAAATCTAATGTTATAATACAATCTTAAAATCTCAATAAATTTTCACATTTTCTATAAAATAAAATGACAATAAAAAATAAAAAAATCGATATCCATTTTTTTGCTTCAATTTTACGGTTTTTATTGAAAAAAATAAAAATCCATTCAAAATCCTTGACACATAATGGGTATAGATACTTTGATTGCAACCATCATCACCAATAATTTTTTTCCACCATGTAAACCTGCAAACAAACGCAAAAATCTCACTAAAACCGAAATCGAAACCGAAATCAAAACCAAACCAACAACAGAAAAAGAGAATCACACAGAGAAAAAAATAAATTTTAAAAACAAATAAATTTATGGAGTGGTAGGATATTACCCCCAATAACTTAGATCTCACTTCGCCTAAGCTGTTAGCTCCTTCGGCATTGCCTGCGAAGTTTAAGAGTTGGGATGACTAATTAGATTATTCTTTAAATAAGACTTAAAAATTGATTAATTTGTTCCATTAAGTGATTTAAAATTTTGATAGATATTCATCAAACAAATAGATAATTATATTATTAAATCATAATTCAAATGTAAATATTATCATATTTTTTTGAGATCTATATCTAAATTCTTATCTTCTTTATTTTTTTGTAGTTTCTATTTTTTTTAAAAAAAATTATTTAAGATGGAGTTGTGGGTTTATATTTTTTTAAATTTAATTTATGTATGGTTTCTATTTGTTTTTAATTTTTATTATTTAGGTAAGTTATGATGTGATGTAGATATCTGATAGACATGTGAGTTTTATTGATTTAAAGTATGATAGTGTGAGATATATTATATTTGTTTAGATAAACTTTAAAGATTTTTAAAATTTAAAATTAGATATTTAGAGGCAAAATAAAGATTTTAAATGAATAAATAAAAATTATATTTATTAATTTTATCTGCTTGTATATCTGATTTTTAATTTTTTTTTTGTTGTGTTATAATATAATATATGAGATATAGATAGATATCTACAATTTTCATGAAAAATATTATTTGATTTTTTGTGAGAGAAAAAAGGAAGACAAATTTTAATCTTTTTTTTTTTTTTTTGGAAATCGATGAGAGAAATTAGAATGGAGAGATTATAAAATATTTTTGTTATCTTTACATTTGAAATCATAAATTACTAGCCTATTACCCGTGCTATGCACGAGATAATTATAGATATTTATATTTGTTTTAGATTTTTTTAATATATAAATTATGTTTTTTAAGATTTTTTATAAAAATAATTTAACAATTCTTATCACTAACCATAGTGTATGGAAAAAGTTGAAAAGGGTACTGCAGTAACTATATACGGATTGTATCTATAATTATTATATAAGGGGATTTTAAATGCTGATCAGGGAATTTTGACCAAATCAATAAATGCAGGCATGTGGAAAGACATATGGATTGAAAAAAGTTAATAAACGCTGATCAGGGAGATTTTGGCCAAATCAATAAATGCTGAGTTTTTTTTTTAATAAAAAATTTAAAAAATTCAGATTGGGATATTGAAGTTCTCACAGGTCTTGGGGTTAAAAACCCCCTTTTGCTTAATATATAGTATAGAAAGGATAATTATTATTTCCAAAATAATTGAATAGGTATGAGAGAAGTTGAAAAGGAAAAATAATTATTATTTCTAAAATAATTAAATAGGTTTGAGAGAAGTTGAAATGATGTGTATGAGAAGTCAAAAAGGCGTGGGAGAAGTCAATAAATACTGAATTTTTATTTATTTTTAAATTAAAAAATTAAAAAAATTAAAATTGAAACATTGGAGTTCCTACAAGATTTATAAGTTAAAAATTTTATTTTTTTATATAATATATAGATAGAAAGATTGATTGATATATAGATATAGATTTCTTTTTTTTTTTTTTTTTGGAAAGATACACAGATATATAGGGGTGTGCATAATACCGCCGAAACCGCCAAAACTGCACCGAGCCGCACCGCCAAAGCAAATTCGTTATTATTTGCAAATCGAACCGTCGATTTTTGGTAAGAAAAATGGCAAATTCTAGTGACACTTTTATCAATCCGCCGATTTCTATTTTTCTTCCAAACCGCACCGACCCGCACCGCTATTAAATCATGTTTTATAAGATTCTAAAAATTCTTTTTTACTTAAGTTTGCTTGTTGTTCTATACCTTAGAATATAGTATTACATTACTGGTCAAGGGGAATTCAAGATGTCAGTAATCCAAAATAAAGTTGGATTCCAATTCACTTTTCAATCTTTTTTTTTTTTTTTTTTTCTGGCCATGTTGCAAACTTGCATCAGCTCACTTTTCAATTTAAATACTTTTCAACAGTAAACATTTTCAATTATTGTAAACCCTGAATGATATTAATTTTATGTATTGTATTTGATCATTGTAGCTTCTACAGATGCTTGTAATGAACTGATGGCATAATCATTGATATTATCATGTTGTTGCTACACTTGCTGCATCAGAAGAAAGTTTCGCAAGATGCTTAACATCACGGTATCTCTCGTCTTTTTTTTACTCTTTGATTTAAATTTTGTAATTTGAATTATATTTTTTATAAACCGCCAATCAGTCCGAATTGCCAAGACAAATCCGCCATTATTTATCAACTAAATCGTTGATTTTTAATAAAAAAAATAACAAATTCTAACGATATTTTTATTAATTAACCATTCACCATATAATTTTTATTTTTCTGTCAAACCGTAACTACCCGCAGCACGCACACCCTACAGATACAGATGAATCAATGAAGTTAACACCACCACCTCACAACAAATCATCACAATGGACAAATCACAATAGCCAAAATCCACAATAACTTGTCTTTACAATCACAGCATGTGCACACAGAAAAGGGGAAAAAGCGTGAAGACTACGCACATGTTTCCATTCCTAAATCTTAAACCAAGACAATTTAACCTCGTAAAACCCCAAATGCACAAAACAAACCCCTTTTCGTATAACGCGTCTCGTCGTTCAAAAACCATTATCGCACACATACACATACACAGCCCAGCCAACTCTCTGTCTCTGTCATTTCCTTTTCAAGGCCTCTGTTTCCCCATCCCCATCCCCTTGCCCTAATCTCTCTCTCTCTCTCTCTATATGTATATATATATTTATATATATACATATATGTATACAAACAACTATAGGTATTGGTGGTGGTGATGGCGGTGACAATGCATGTGAAATCGGACTCGGAGGTGACGAGCATAGACGCGTCGTCGCCTCCGCGATCCCCACGGCGGCCGATGTACTACGTGCAGTCGCCGTCGCAGCACGATGTGGAGAAGATGTCTTACGGTTCGAGCCCCTTCGCTTCTCCGCACCACTACCACTGCTCTCCGATCCACCACTCTCGCGAGTCCTCCACCTCTCGCTTTTCCGCCTCCCTCAAGAACCCCGCCGCCTGGAAGCGGTTGCAGCGGCGGCACCACGACGGCGACGAGGACGATGGTGGTGGTAGTGATGATGATGATGATGAGGGGGATGGTGAGGGGGACGGTGGTCAGGTTATGAGGTTCTACGTGGTTTGCTTTGTGTTGTCGTTCGTGGCGCTGTTTACGATCTTCTCTTTGATTTTGTTGGCTGCTAGCTCTCCTTACAAGCCTAAAATCTTTGTCAAGGTCAGTTTTTTTTGGTTCTAGACTGTTTTCTTTCCTACGAATCAACTCATTAGTGACTCGGTAGTCTTTTGAATGGACTCACCAGTCAATCACCAGTCACATTTTATTATTTATTTTTGGGGGTTAATTTCACTTTTATTTAGTATTTAAATTTTAACCAAAAGTGGTTGGACTAACGGGGGTAACGATTACGGTCGGAGGGGTTCGGATCTCTAAATCAATAAATGAATATTTCAGTGGCCAGGACTGCAAGGTGTAAGCGTGTTTCGGAAGGCGGAGTGGTAGGGATTTAAGAGTTGCTTGGAATAAATTAAAAGAAAAAATTGAAAAGTTATTAAAAAAAACAGCTTATAAATTATAACTTAACAGATTATAGATTATGACTTTAATCAGAAGTTAATCTATTTCGGTGTAACTGTTGGATTATAGATTTAAGTTGCTGAGCAGTCTTTGTTAAATAAACTATGAAATAACTTTTTTAATTAATTTTTATTTTTTGTTTGTCTACATTTCTCATAAAAAATAATACTAATAATAATCTATAGTCCATTTGAGTCTTTTTCTATTTTTAAAAAAATAAAAAATAAAAAAATTTAAGAGTATAATCATAAATTAACATGTCCACAGCAGAAGCTGATAATCAAAAGTAAGGGGTGAGCAAGAATCAGCTTTTTTGAGTTAAAATAAACTGTTAGAATCAGAAGTGTTAGAATAAGAAGTTGTTTGAAATAAATTTAACCAAACAGTCTAAAATAATTTTTTTAAAACTAAAAATTATAAGTTGACTTTAAAAAGTTGAAACAAACATCTTAATTCAAGACAAGATAGCTTGTGGGAAGTGACTAGGGCCAAATAATTAAATTCAACTATTCAAAAATTTAAAAAGTCAAAAGAGTGAAATTATTATTTTAATTTTATTATAATATTTTATTATATATTTTTTCATAAAAAATTAAAAAATTATTTCAAACATACAATTTTTTTTTTTTTTTAATCATCCTGTAAGCACTATATTATCCATATACACAATGAGAAGTGTTGTCTAACCATGAAAGGACTGTTTAACAAACAAAATATGATCAATAGTAACTTTTCAAACCTGTTTTTCCAGCACCTGCAGGCCCATTAGTGTGGCCTTCCGGCCACTAGTGTGTATCTATATCACCCAAATAAAATCTCACTGCATACTCGGCATACAGTTGTGTATCTATATGCTTTAACCTCGTTATCATCCCAAATGCCTTAGGAAACTCCACAGTTAAATGTGCTTGGACAATAGTGGTATTAGGATGGATGATTCTTAAGAAGTATTCGTGTTGTATCCTTTTTATCTCTTTTTTTTCTTCTAGTATATCCTAAACAACCACTTAGTCTAAAGCGTATAAGTTGGCCCAGCATACCTTATATATTAAAAAAAAAATAAAAAATAAAAAATAAAAATTATTGTTACAAACTTTTCTATTATAAATTATCTTAAATTATGCAACCAAGCTTTTACTGTACAAATCAATTAATTTGATGGATGTATAATTATATGTTAAATTATTCAAAATTTAAAATGAATTTTTTGGATAATCAAATTAGGCTAGTTTATTGTTGATTTATGCAATCGTGAACAAATTGAAATCGGACATTTAAGAACTGAATGGATGAAATTAATAATTTATTAATAAAATAAAAATGGACACAGATAGGGATGAAATGAATTTTTTTTTTTTTTTAAATTTTTTTTTGAGTTGTGATGGTGTGTGTTGTAGAGCATGGTGTTCCAGAACTTCGACATTCAGGCGGGAATGGATCAGACAGGAGTACCGACTGATATGCTGACTCTGAATTCAACGGTCAGGATTTTTTACAGGAACCCGGCGACTTTCTTCGGAGTTCATGTGACGTCTACTCCACTTGAGCTTCACTATTACCAGCTCAAGCTTGCTACTGGATATGTAAGTCCATTTTCCACAATACATACACATACATATATATATACACGCATATATGCACATCACTAATGTCTTTTGTTCAAATTTCTAGTGCAAATTCACTTTCAACGATGAATCATTTATGAGTAAGGTACATGGTCTCGCTTTGCTCAGTTGGAGCTGAGTTGGTACTTATCAGGTTGGCCTGTCTCAAAACACTCAAAAATCATGAAACTTCAAAATTTTAAAAAATCTCTAGATTTGATGCAACAGTTTTGAATGTTTTTGGAAGAGAGAGAGAGAGAAGAATTTAGGGTTATTTCACTTTTATTCATCTATAAACTATTGGTTTCATTTCATCTATTTAGTTCCTAATTTTTTAGTTGTCTGAATCAGTACATTCAAGCCTAATTTGATAGGTGAAATGGTCATTTCAAATTTTGGCCCTGTTTGGTACAGCTTAATTTCAGCTTATTTCAGCTTTCAGCTTAATTTAAGCTATTTTGATGTGTTTGGTTTAGCTTATAGTTTATAGCTTATAGCTTTGTGGAAGTCAGAAAACAGCTTATTCTTTGAGTGGGGCAGGAGATGCTTTAAGAATAAGCTGGAAATCAGCTTAAGCTGAAAGTTATAAGCTATAAGCTGTTTAGGCATAAGCTATAAGTACTTTCCCACAGCTCTACCAAACAGGGCCTTTGAATGACTTAAATTATATGATTAAACACTTATTTTTTTAATTCACTATTTTGAAATGAGGCAAGGAGGAGAATATAGGAGTGGTTAGTTGTAAGATGTAAGTGTTCAATCCAGTGTATATAAGAAGATGGGTTTTTGGGTTGTACTTTATGATTTTGGTTTTTGAAATTGTAAAATCACCTTTTTGACTTATTTTGGGAAGTAGGTTAAAATTTAATTTTTTAACTTTTGTTGAATTTTTTTTTAAAAAGGTACAAAAAAAAAAATAGAGAAATAATGCGACTCAAAAAAGTCAATGTCAACTTTTAACCCATATGCCAAAAGGGGCCTTTGTTCATTTGGTTAGGTTTGGACCATTATCGCTGAGGACGGATTTATCATTTCTAAAATCAGGAAATTTAAATATTAAATAGATAAAATTAATAATTTGAAGAAGAAATAGTAAAACGACAAGAGTTTATAAGATGAAAATGAACTTAATTGAAGAATTGTAGACTGAGTATCTCATGGCACCATTCAGTCCCGTGAAATTATAAAAATCTAAAGATATATTGCAAACTATTTTGGATGTTTTGGAAGAGATAGAAGAAATTAAGGCTAAGTTTAGCATCTTTTAAAAAATTTAAAAAGTCAAAAAGTTACTATCCTATTTAAGTCACATCATCTTATTTAAGTCACATCACTTCTCTAACACATCACTTCAAACCCAATTCAAATCCAATCTATATTTCATAAAAAGTCAAAAAATATATTTATTTACGCTGTGTTTGGTTGGGGGATTTGGGAAGGGAAATGGAAATGAAAGGAAAAGGAGAAAGAATTAATAGAATTCCAAATCCCAACTATGTTTGGTTGTGTTGGTTATAAAATAGAATTAATGTCCTAAAAGGTATCTTATTTCTTTATTTATTTCTCACCCCATTTCTTTTCCCATATATTTTTTTATTATAACCAAACGTAAATAGGATTACATTTCTCATTCCTTTTCCAAATCCCACCTCAAAAACTCCAACCAAACACAGCATTAGTCTTTTCAAACTTAGCCTAAGACCTGCGTATCTCGTGCCTATTGATTTTTTATAGAGCATTATTATATGTTGCCTAGAAACGTGTGATTTGGAAGGCTGCAAAGACTGCAGCATACTGATTGGTTCTTCGTTTAGACGGTCAAATGAGGGCCACTTGGTTGGCATTTATGTGGGGACAGGTGTGGGCCGTGGCATCATGTGCCACAGTTGGGTTAGGTACAATTCTTTCTAATCTTCCTTACATTTATTATAAAATTTGACTAACCCAACTTTTAAAATGGGTTTGGCTAACAGGCTTGAATGATGCCAACATTGATGATCCACCAATAACTTTAAATGCATTCTACCTGATTGGATGGTTTAAAATTTGTTAGATTGTTACAAAAGTACTTATTTTTTTATAGATGGACTATCAAAATCATTCAAGAAATAATTCCAAATGTACTATCAAAATCATTCAACAAATAATTCGAAAGTATGATCAAACACTATCAAAAATTAATAGTAAAATAGTTTTGTAGTAGTAAATGATCAAACATAATTCAAGGGTATGATTAAACACTAATAGTAAATAAACTATCAAAAATAAAAAATAAAATATCAATAAAGAATTAAAGCATTGAATTCTAAAAAGATGTGAACAATGTAATTATTCAAATTGAATAAGAAGGGAAAGAATACAAATCATGACACGGTGAGAGGTTATGTATTTGCCTCCTTTTGTCAAGATATTGGTAGATAAATTTTAGGGTCCTGTTATAGTGTGCAACCTTTTAAGGTTGCTCAGTTGGAGCTGAGTTGGTACTTATCAGGTTGGCCTGTCTCAAAACACTCAAAAATCATGAAACTTCAAAATTTTAAAAAATCTCTAGATTTTATGCAACAGTTTTGAATGTTTTTGGAAGAGAGAGAGAGAGAGAGAGAAGAATTTAGGGTTATTTCACTTTTATTCATCTATAAACTATTGGTTTCATTTCATCTATTTAGTTCCTAATTTTTTAGTTGTCTGAATCAGTACATTAAAGCCTAATTTGATAGGTGAAATGGTCATGTCAAATTTTGAATGACTTAAATTATATGATTAAACACTTATTTTTTTAATTCACTATTTTGAAATGAGGCAAGGAGGAGAATATAGGAGTGTTTAGTTGTAAGATGTAAGTGTTCAATCCAGTGTATATAAGAAGATGGGTTTTTGGGTTGTACTTTATGATTTTGGTTTTTGAAATTGTAAAATCACCTTTTTGACTTATTTTGGGAAGTAGGTTAAAAATTAATTTTTTAACTTTTGTTGAAATTTTTTTTTAAAAAGGTACAAAAAAAAAAAATAGAGAAATGATGCGACTCAAAAAAGTCAATGTCAACTTTTAACCCATATGCCAAAAGGGGCCTTTGTTCATTTGGTTAGGTTTCGACCATTATCACTTAGGACGGATTTATCATTTCTAAAATCAGGAAATTTAAATATTAAATAGATAAAATTAATAATTTGAAGAAGAAATAGTAAAACGACAAGAGTTTATAAGATGAAAATGAACTTAATTGAAGAATTGTAGACTGAGTATCTCATGGCACCATTCAGTCCCGTGAAATTATAAAAATCTAAAGATATATTGCAAACTATTTTGAATGTTTTGGAAGAGATAGAAGAAATTAAGGCTAAGTTTAGCATCTTTTAAAAAATTTAGGGCTAGTTTGGCATGTACTAAATAAGTCAAAAAGTCAAAAAGTCACTATCTTATTTAAGTCACATCATCTTATTTAAATCACATCACCTCTCTAACACATCACATCAAACCCAATCCAAACCCAACCCAAACCCACCAATAAGTCAAAAAGTGCACTTTTTTAAGACATCCCAAACCAACCCTTAAAAAGTCAAAAAGTCACTATCCTATTTAAATCACATCATCTTATTTAAGTCACATCACCTCTCTAATACATCACTTCAAACCCAATCCAAATTCAATTCATATTTCATAAAAAGTCAAAAAGTACACTTATTTAGGCCTAGTTTGGAAAGACTAAATAAGTGCACTTTTTGACTTTTTTTGTATTATGTGTAAAAAAAGTAGAGAGGAGATGTTGATTGATGTGACCCAAAAAAGATAAAAAGATAAAATAAGTGCACTTTTTCCTTTGTAGCCAAACTTGACCTTAGTGTTCTCAAATTTAGGCTAAGACCTGCGTATCTCGTGCCTATTGATTTTTTATAGAGTTATTATGTGTTGCCTAGAAACGTGTGATTTGGAAGGCTGCAAAGACTGCAGCATACTGATTGGTTCTTCGTTTAGCGGGTCAAATGAGGCCCACTTGGTTGGCATTTATGTGGGGACAGGTGTGGGCCGTGGCATCTTGTGCCACAGTTGGGTTAGGTACAATTCTTTCTAATCTTCCTTACATTTATTATAAAATTTGACTAACCCAACTTTTAAAATGGGTTTGGCTAACAGGCTTGAATGATGCCAACATTGATGATCCACCAATAACTTTAAATGCATTCTACGTGATTGGATGGTTTAAAATTTGTTAGATTGTTACAAAAGTACTTGTTTTTTTTATAGATGTACTATCAAAATCATTCGAAAAATAATTCCAAATGTACTATCAAAATCATTTAACAAATAATTCAAAAGTATGATCAAACACTGTTAAAAACTAATAGTAAAGTAGTTTTTAGTAGTAAATGATCAAACATAATTCAAGGGTATGATCAAACACTAATAGTAAATAAACTATCAAAAATAAAAAATAAAATATCAATAAAGAATTAAAGCATTGAATTCTAAAAATATGTGAACAATGTAATTATTCAAATTGAATAAAAAGGGAAAGAATACAAATCACGACACGGTGAGAGGTTATGTATTTGCCTCCTTTTGTCAAGATATTGGTAGATAAATTTTAAGGCTCCAAAATACAATACATAAATCTCATTCACGTTGCACAATCGGTAACAGAAAATGAGGGTGTCATATGAATTGATTGTCTAAAAACACTCAGTGGAATAGCAATAGCATTATAGAATGATGTTGATGAGAAAGACTAGTTGTATATTACTATATTATGAACTATGTAATGAATTTGTAGGGTAGCTGTGTCTTTAAAGAACTTCAGGACCACTTGTACAAAAGAAATAATTTTGTAATAGATGCTTTTAGTTAAAAGACATGTCTTTTGGTTTGAAACAAATAGCCACTCTACCTAACTCATATATTCTTGAATGGCACAACAATTGTTGTGATGGAATCGTTTTTTTTTTTTCCTTTTCTTCTTTCCATTTAATGCCCAACATTAGTCTTCTAATTAATGTTGTTTTGTTTCATTATCATTTTGAATTAGATGAAAAAGTTCTATCAATCAAGGAAGAGTCAGCGGATGGTAATGACTCTGGTTTTGGGACATCAAGTGCCGTTGTATGGTGGTATTCCACTTCTTAGTGGGGCTATTAGTCACCTCGAGAGTGTATCAGTGCCTCTCAATCTGACGTTTGTGATGAGGTCAAGAGCCTACATCTTGGGAAGGCTGGTTAAGCCCAAGTTTTACAGGAGTATCATATGTGGAGTCGTTTTACAAGGCAACCGACTTGGCAAGCATCTCAATTTGACAAACTCTTGCATCTATAATGATTGATAATACACTTTTGATAGTGTGGATGTAGTTTAGGCATTTGTAATGGGCAGCTTATTATTTTTAGAATGAGTGCCTTTTGAATCGGTTGTAATTGCCTCGTGGTATTCGTAAGGTTTATGACAGATTATTGGCTTGCATGAAATGTACTTGAGATTTTTAGGTAGTTCTGAAAAAAAATAGTGTAATTTTGATTGTAGCTTGATTTATGAAGAATGTAATATTGACATGCCCCGTACTAATGAAGTTTTTGTGTAAAATGAGGTTACTTGTGTGAAGCAAATGTTCCTTTTCATTCTTTTCTTTATTGTTTTACAGATAAATATAATCACTTCTGTTAGGTTTTTATTTTTGGCAATTCCGTTTGACAAAACTTCTTTAAGTTGTATTTATTTTCGCACTTTTTATTTTAGTGTTTAGATGCGAATCCAACCCGAATTGTGCATTACAAAGAAGTTTGTGATGTTAGTACTTTCAAGATTACCACTTCGCTGATTATGACGGGGATCAAGCTGCCCGGTTAGCTCGCGGGGGTCCAGGGGGCAGCGCCCCTTTGCGGTCCAGGGCAGCGCCTAGGCGTGGTCGAGGGGCAGCGCCCCCGAAGCAAAATGCAAAATGGCATTTAAAGTTGCCTGTCCGCCCTTGCTCGCTCGAGCGAAGGCTGCATCTATGTAAAAGCCTGAAAGAGATGAATGTACGCTCGAGCGAAGGGTGCGTGGCTCGAGCGAAGCCACTTATGAAAAACACGCGTTTTTGGTTCCTCGCTCGAGCGAGAGAGTCTTCGCTTGAGCGAGTATCGCGATTCAGATTTCTATAAGTACGTGTTTCTGTCAGATTTTAGGATTACTTCTCCAGATCTTCTTCTTGGGTTCTAGGGTTTATATCTGAGGATATTTTGCTAGTTTCCTTTAATGTTTTGATTGAGTATTCAACTCATGGTTTAAAGAGTATACATCAAAGGATTATTTGTTTGTTCTACACAAAAGAGAGAGTTGTTCTTCGGTGGATTCTGAAGAATTCGAGCCTGAAGCTTTGGTGGATTCCGGAGTGGCTCATCGTCAAGACAATTCTGAGGTGAAGACGGGGTTGGAAGAGGCACATAGAGGTTGGTTCCATTCGGGCATGGATTCGCTAGGTAATTGAGAGTATACCTGTGTAATTCCTTTATATTTTCTTAGTGGATTGTTTTGTAACTGTTGTCCGTGTTTTTTTTTTTATCACAATTGGAGGTGTCCAATTGTAGTTTTTTCACGTAAAATCTTTGTGTCGATTTGTCTAGATTGTTTGATTGAGATTGTTATAAACTGCTTAAAATTGATACATAATTACAAATCAACGTTTAGGAGATTTCTAGATTTTTCAACTTCATTTGGGAGAACTGTAGAATCTCTTAGTAACAAAGTATGCATTATTTTTGTGCTGCAAATATGATGGATGTCATACATCATTTAAATTTACAGAATGCCACGAATAAAGTGTTTGAATGCGGATTTAATTTTGATGGGCTGGGCATTTTTATTCTTTCTTTCCTTTTCTTAGTTGGCAAGACAAAAAGGGGATTTGGGCCCTTAACATTGAGGTTGAGAAGCACTATGCCATAAAGCTAGAAACTATTTAGGATGGATGGGTATTGTGTCCATCCTTTTCATTTAGAAAATGTGCTTCATAGCATATTGTGAGGGAATTCTAAGGTTTGATTTATCCTGGTAGTCTTGATAACAAGTTTAGACAAGGTTAACTTAGTTCATTAAAATTAACTTTTTTTTGTAAGATGAATAGATTATATTTCCTTAGAAAAGTAATAACAGAAAACACTGTATTTACCGTTATGATCACGGTTTAGGCTTCCCTCAACCCCGAACATAACTTGTTCCTTTCCATGGTGGGATAAGGTCAGTGCAACATAGAAGGATTTTAGGATAAGAAAAGCCTAAACACCTAGAGAAACTTTTGTATTAATACAAGCTGCAACATAAATAAGAAAGTAAACATACAGATACCATCAGATTGAATTCATACAAGCACACAAAGGACTTTCAGAGGAAGTAAACACACCCTACAAAGCAAACCTACAACAGCTTGCTTGGTTCCCATTTTCTAAAAACAGTTTTTAGAAAACTCTATTTTTTTAGTTTTCGTGTTTTTTTATTTTTACTGAATTTTTTAAATATTTTATGTAATTTTTTTACTTTTTAGACACACCTAACATAAATACACTTAAAAAGTAAAAAAATTGTAAAAAAAATCTTTTAAAAATTCACTAAATACCAAAAATACAAAAAAAATACAAGAATTCAGTACATTTTTTGTATTTTTATGTATTTCTTAATTTTTTAAAATATTTTTTCACAATTTTTTTACTTTTTAAATACATCTAAGTAAGGTGCATCTAAAAAAGTAAAAAAAAAATATTTAAAATTTTAAAAATATTCACTAAAAACAAAAAAATACGAAAATCAAAAAATTCAATTTTCAAAAAACTTTATACAGAAAACTCAAACCAAACACACTGATTACTTTTCTACGAAGTTCATGAACAGCTCACTTCAATTCTCCTTCTCCTTCACATTGTCGTCATCATTCTTATGGTATCCAGGCAGTTTCTCCTTGATTTTCTCCAGTATCCCTTTCTTGTCCTTTGTTTCGTTTCCGGGGGAGTTCCCATCTGCAGCACACTCGGGTGGAGGTGCTGCAGGACTGCCCTCTTCAGCTTTCTTGTGCTGACCGGGAAGCTTTTCTTTGATCTTCTCTAGAAAGCCTTTCTTCTCCTCTTGCTGTGTTGCTTCTGCATTCCCTACTTCATTGCAGTTCTCTAATGAACCAGATGTGTTTTTGTGCTCGTTGACTTGTTCTTCCTTTTCACTTGACATCTTTTTCTTAAGCTTCTCTTTTAGTCCCTTCTTTCTTTTCTTCTCTCCTCCTTCCTTGTCATCACTGGACTGAATTTTTTTCCAAGCAACAGGTTGATTGTGAAAAGACAAAGAAGATTAGTCAGCAAAACTTATAAGACAACTTAGCCAAAAAATTCAAACATGCACAAGATGCCACGTCTGGCGGAATCAGGCAATGTTATATCTCCTTTGGTACTCGGCTTATAAGCTAACTTATTGGCTTAAAAGAATAAGCTAGTGCTTAAAAAAACTAATTCGTTTGACATATTTTTAGCTTTTTTTTGACTTTTCTAATGAATTTTTTGAGTGACTTTGTTTTTTTTGGAGAACAAGAATAGCCAAATGGCATTGGGCACGTTTGGTGTAAATTTTTAGATTAAAAACAGAATCTAAAATCTTTCCCTCCTAGTTTCTAGATAATCAAAAAATTTATTTATTTTAAAGTTTATTTAAATTATTTTTACCTCATAGTTATAAATAGTAGTTGCAAGACATAGATTTTCAAAATTAAAAAGTTATAAACATCTCCAATAAACCGCACCAAACAGGGCCTATGAGTGGTGATTTTGGTTGGATGACTAGATTTATTGTAAGTTACCGAGCTGGAGTTGCTATGAGACCAGTGGAGCTCTTCCATGAGTGTGTGTTTCTCCTTCATTTTGTCAGTTTCAGACACTTGAACTGTCTCGAGTACTATCATGGCCACATCCTCTCCAGGTTTCTCTTCTTTCTTTCCGAAGCAATCGAACATTCCACTGTCCATTGTTTCGACTGGAAGCTTTGTGACAGCCTCGCTCCCATGGTCTTTTGGGTGTGGTTCTGCCATCCTGTTAATCTCAACAAACAACAAAACAAAGCCAAAAAAAGGTGGATAATGACCTCACAATAGAAATAATTGCCTTGTAGTTATGCTTGGAAGTTGGGGTGATCTTCTAAGTTGGAAAGAGTTAAGCTTATATAGGTGAAACTAATAGGAACATAAAGGACTAATTAAATTTGATTACAGAGTATGGTGTAAAAACAGAGATATACTTCAATTGTATTGCGTGCAAACCTGTACGGATGACGTTGGAGAGGGTTTTCTAGGACAACCCATGTCGGCTATTGGAAGGAGAAAACTAGGAAAGGTCGGTGTGGACGGTTTGCACTAATCAAGAGCTGTGGGTTGTATAATGACTTGTGGGAATGTGTTTGGGATTTTAGCATGAGATAGGTCATTGTTATGTTTGATGCCAGTTTTCATCACTCATCAATTACGGTTCATCTCATGTGATGCAATATTGTAATTGATGTAGTGGTAGACAATTCAATGTTGCCAGTACTGCAATTCTGTGCATTTTTCTGTGAATATATATATATATATATATTGTTGTGTTGGTAGTATTTTTCTCGACATTATAGGACAAACAGTGGACTGAGGGAACCTCCTTGGTGGAGCACTTTGGAAGATTAAAAAGATGGAAACAAGTTGAAGGGAACAAAAGGGAAAGGATATCTAGGAGGAATGAAGCATGTATGCAGTGAAATTTGCAAGATGATGTTGGGTAGCTCAACTTCTTGATTGTGGTGGCAATGGATTCCTTAGGAACTGACAAGTACCGAGGTGTCTGTCCTTCGTACCAATCTTGGTATAGATTAGGATAGTAGAAATACTCAAATGCCAAAACATTTTAAACTGCTATTTAATTGTTCATCTAAAACTTCAAGCAAAAGAAGTATGTAGCCTCTAAGCATCATAAGAAAACATTTTAAGACTGCACTTGGATCTTAGATTAGTACAAGGATTTTAATACTAGGATGATCATGTACTTTTATTAGCCTTTAAACCAGATCTGGAAGATCAAATCTTTTTTTTTAAGTACAAAAGATTTGATAAATGATTTGATCTAAAAATAAAACTTAGATTGTTAAAATGATTTGAAAATGATCAAGTCATATCTTTTTTCTCAAATCATTATCAAAGTTTATCAAATCAAAAAATATCTAATTTAACAATCTTTTTAGATCAAATCATTTTCATCCTTGTTTTAAGTACAAATCTTTTTTCTTTTTTCTTTTTTAATTTTTTTTATAAACTTTTTTACGCTTTTCAATTCATGGTGTGGGGATATATTTCTTGGGTACCAACACGTGGCATGGCGACGCCGACGTGTTTGGCCGAGGTGCCACGTGTCGTGGAAATTACGCCGAGGTGATCTTGGAGTTGCCGAGGTTATCTCCGAAGATATCGGAATCCGAGATAAGCGGATAAGGGACAAGAGTCCTAGGACAAAGAGGGGACATAGCAGAGATAAGGATAAAGCTCTTAGGGAGTTTATCTTTATCTCTTGAGAAATCCTAAGAAAGCACTGAATTGAAGTCTATAGAAGTCATGCTTCTAGTAGGACTTGGATTGAGTTAACCATAAAAGAGAGGCACCCCTATGGGTCTAAGGTACGTAGTTTTATACTCAAGCTTGTGAGTTTAGTACTTGATTATCTTTGAGAGATATACTGACTTGATCGTCGGAGTGCCCCCGGGTGGGAGAGCCACCGCCGGAGCCCTTTCTTTCTGTTACAGGTTACTGGAGCCATCTATTCTGCCGGTGCTCTCCAGCTGATTACTAGGCGGGCAGTGTGGTAAGAAAATTACCCACACAATTTGGCGCCGTCTGTGGGAATCTTAGAAGAATAGATGGCCAGTGACGGACAAGGGGAAAAAATTGGAGGCGAAACTCCTGTTGGGAGTGGTAGACCAATCGACCTTGATGTCGAAGGAGACAACCACAGTACAGAAAATCATAACCAGGGCCACGGAGAAAAAGACGTCGGCCAGGAGGGCGACGCTTCAAAAAGGACAAACCAAAGCAAGTACTACAACGAAGATAACCTTCAGGTTTGGAGGGATAGGTGCTTACGAAGGGATGAGGAAGTAAAAGACTTGGCAAACAAGCTGGCAGACCTACAGTCAGTGGTCAACTTCATGATGCAAAACAATGTTATGCAGCCACCATACCCGCTGCAAGATACACCGATGCCAGCGATTAATACCCAGAAGGGAGGAAGAAAAGTAATCCCCGAAGCCCCTCAGCACACCAGGAGTGCAAGCCACTCTCACCGACGTTCCAGGGAAGTCGGACGAGAGAAACCAAGGCAAGAAGAGTCTCGAAGGACACATCGCATGATGGGTCCAGGGCCCAAAGAACATCGGCATGTTCAAGGGCAAGCGCTTTGCTTTGACACAACACATGGAGAGAGATCAAAACGACCCCACCACGAGGCCGAAAGCAGCGTGCCGAAGAAATTGAAATTAAAAGATAGCCGAGCTCCAGGAAGGAGTAAAGAGGACTTAAGAGATTACCTCTAGAGGAGGCAACAGAACGTTGAAGCTGAGGTAACTTCCCCAATTAAGCCGAGGACACCATTCTCGGTGGAACTAGACAAATTTGAAGCACCAAAGAGATTCAGTATGCCGAGGTTCCAAATTTATGATGGTAAGTCAGACCCCAACTTCCATGTTAGACTATACCTGAACTCAATGGCGTTATACAGTGGAAACGAACCGTTGCTCTGCAAAGTATTTCCCTCATCCTTTGGGGAAATAGCATCCGATTGGTTCCATAAGTTGCCAAAGGGAAGCGTAAAGACATGGGAAGGCCTGGCCGAGATATTTGTAGCCAGGTTTGTAACAAACAAACTACAGCCCTTGAGGGTCGACGCCCTGATGGCTTTAAGAATCACCGAAGAAGAAGGCCTTAGGGCCTACGCGAAGAGATACTACGAGGTGTTCAATCGAATACCCGAATGCAATCAAGAAGTGGCGGTCGTATCTTTCAAGACGGCCTGAAAGATGACTGCCCACTATTGAAGTCTTTGGCAAAAACACTGCCAAAAAGCATGGAAGAGCTCATGGCAAGAATTGAGAAATACGCCAGAGCCGAGGAAGACACATCGGGAAACAAAGAGATAAAGCAGGAGAAAGCAAACGGCTCGCCGAAGCGAGGCCGAGGTAACAACGGACCACCCAAACAAGAAACGGAATTGAAGGGCAAACAGGCAGTAACGACGGTATTCCGAATCCCCATCCATAAAGTCCTGGATCAAATACGAAACCAACCCTATTTCAGACCTCCAGCAAGAACACCAGGGAAATTCATGGGAAGAAACATGGGTAGGTGTTGTGCTTACCACAATGAAGAAGGGCACCCAACCCAGGGTTGCAGAGCCCTAAAAGCACACTTAGAAGACTTGGTGAGGCAAGGCCATCTGAGGGACCTTGTTGATGAGGCCAGGACCAGAGAAGAACAGGCAAGATTGCCTCAAGCACCAGCAGCTCCACCACCTCCAGCACAGCAACCACAGGCAGGAGGACCAAGGGTGGTTAATGTGATCCACTCAAGGGTCAACGAGAACGAAGTTAGAGGAGAGACCCAGAGGGTAAGGCATTTACAGCATGTCTACCAAATCGGGGAAAAAAGACCTCGGCCTGAAGAAAGCCAAGGACCAATAATAACCTTCACTGAAGCCGACCTAGAGATGGTCCAGCATCCGCATAATGATGCCTTGGTAGTATCTCTCCAGGTTGGGGAATGCCAAGTAAAACGCATCCTAATAGATCAAGGTAGCTCTTGTGACATAATGTATGTCAGATGTTACAAAGAGCTAGGCCTTCATCCTGACGACCTGGAACAATCCAGCAACCCTATGGTCGGCTTCAATGGAACGCCGACATGGCCACTGGGCGCAGCAAGCGTGGAAGTACAAGCTGGTACTAAGAAGATTAAAACAGAATTTATGGTAATTGACACGCCCTCACCATATAACATCATCTTGGGAAGACCATGGTTGCACGCAATTGGGGCAGTTCCCTCAACATTGCATCAACTACTACGGTTCCCCACAGAGCATGGAATTGAAGAAATCAGAGGAGATCAACTGCAAGCAAAAAGTTGCTCCATGGCAGCAACAAAGTCCACTTGCAACATTCGAAAGCCAAAAGAGGCAGAGATTGAAGACGAGGACATGGAGGTCTTAGATGATGTCGGCAAGGAGCCAACCGAAAAGAGTAAAGAAACACTAAAGAAAATCATAGTCCAGGAGGACAACGAAGAACGTTTCTTTCTTCTTGGTTCAGGTTTAGCCGAAGAAGAGGAAAAAGAACTGGAAGATTTTTTGAGAGGCAACATTGAGGTGTTCGCCTGGACACCTTATGAAATGCCTGGCATTGACCCCGAGGTCACTTGCCACAGACTGAATGTCGACAGGTCGGCAAAACCTGTGATTCAACGAGCCAGAAGACCGACGTTGATGCACGTCGAAGCAGTAGAAGAAGAAGTAGACAAACTTCTGAAGGCCAGGGCCATCCGAGAAGTTCACTATCCGACATGGCTATCCAACACAGTAGTAGTGAAAAAGAAGAACGGTAAATGGAGGGTCTGTGTAGACTTTACCAGCCTCAACAAAGCCTGCCCCAAAGACAGCTTTCCTCTGCCCAAGATTGACCAGCTAGTAGATGCAACTTCAGGGCACGAAAGGATGAGTTTTTTGGATGCATACAGGGGGTACCACTAGATTGCCATGTACCCACCAGACGAGGAGAAAACTGCGTTCATCACCCCTAAAGGCTTGTACTGTTACAAGGTAATGCTTTTTGGGTTGAAGAACGCAGGAGCAACTTACCAAAGGTTAGTAACAAAAATGTTCAAGCACCTGATTGGCAAAACGGTAGAAGTCTACATTGATGACATGGCCGTGAAGACCAAAGAATCTAAGGGTCATCTTGCTGACCTAAAAGAGGTCTTTGATATACTCAAAACATACCGGCTCCGATTCAACGCATCAAAGTGCGCGTTTGGAGTTGGATCAGGCAAGTTTTTAGGGTATCTGGTAACGAGAAAGGGCATTGAGGTGAGCCCAGACCAAATCAAGGCCATCCTAGAGCTGCAGAGCCCAACGTCGGTGAAACAGGTTCAGATGCTTACTAGAAAGGCCGTAGCCCTAAACAGATTCATCAGCAGAAGCTCAGATAAATGCAGACCCTTCTTCAACTTGGTGAAAAAAGCCACAGACTTTCTGTGGACAGAAGAATGCGAAGCCGCTCTAACTGACCTAAAGAAGTACTTGACCACAACTCCGGTTCTTTCCAATCCAGAACCAAGGGAAGAACTGTTTTTGTACTTGGCAGTGTCAGAACACGCAGTAAGTGCAGTACTAATCCGAGAAGAAAAAGGGGAGCAAAAGGCGGTTTACTATGTAAGCAAAACCTTGGCCAGCGCAGAAACAAGGTATCTACCACTGGAGAAATTAATGCTGGCCTTAGTAATGGCTTCAAAGAAGTTGAACCATTATTTTCAGGCGCACAAGATTGTGGTCCTAACAGAGCACCCACTGAAGTCCTTGTTGCAACAAGGAGACTTAACAGGAAGGATAGCAAGATGGGCAGTGGCCCTGGGCCAATATGACCTGGAGTTCAGGCCGAGAACAGCAATAAAGGGCCAAGTTTTGGCCGACTTCGTGGCAGAATTCACACCCGAAACCATCAAACATCGGGCTCCGTTGAGCCGAGATAAGCAGTATCCCAGCAAGCAAGGAGAAGCCCAGCCAAAGACAAAAGAGCAAAGGAAGGAAAAACTCAGACCCTGCAGCATCTACATCGGCGATTCATTCAGACTGTTCGTCGATGGAAGTTCAAACCGTCAAGGAGCGGGGGCAGAAGTACTGCTGATATCTCCAGATGGAGAAATAATATAACAGTCCATCCATTTGGGGTTCAAGGCCTCAAACAACGAAGCGGAGTACGAAGCATTAATTGCAGGGCTAAAACTGGCAGCAGCAGCAGAAGCAGATGAGGTAATTGTTTTTTGTGATTCACAACTTATTGTTAACCAATCAACAAGAGAATTTGCAGCCAAGGACGGAAGGTTGTCGATATATGCAAAAGAGGTCATCAGATTGGAAGCCCTATTTCAGAACTGCCGACTGCTGCAAGTCAGCCGAGATGACAACACCCACGCCGACGCGTTGGCTTACCTGGCAAGTTCAATACAGACTAGAAAAACAAGAACAATTATGATCGACTGCATGTCGGGCCCGAGCATAGAACTAGGGAGCACAAAGCAGCAAACAATGGGTGTGGACATGGGGCCAAGCTGGATGGATACAATTATTGCATTCCTGAAATAAGGAAAGTTGCCAGAAGATCGTAAGGAGGCACACAAAGTCAGATTGAAATCTGCAAGATTCTGTCTAACAGAAGATGGACATCTCTACAGAAGGCCCTTCACTGGACCACTTTTAAGGTGCGTACACCCTTTGCAGGTTGAGGATTTCCTCTATGAAATACATGATGGAATTTGTGGAAGCCATGCTGGGGGCAGATCACTAGCCCACAGGGCCATTACCCAGGGGTATTGGTGGCCCTACATGCAAAAGGATGCTAAAGCCTACGTGAAGAAGTGTGAACAATGCCAAAGGTTTGCACCTTTAATACATCAGCCAGCCGCTGACCTGAACCCAGTATCCAGTCCTTGGCCGTTTGCCCAATGGGGCATGGATCTTGTCGGGCAACTTCCCCAGGCAACTGGGCAAAGAAAATACTTGCTGATAGTAACAGACTACTTTACAAAGTGGATAGAGGCAGAACCTCTTGCCAAAATCTGAGATGTGGACGTCAAGAACTTTATATGGAGAAACATCATCACCAGATTTGGGATTTCAAGAGCAATAGTTGCCGACAACAGAACACAGTTTGACAGCAAACTCATCAAGAACTTTTGTGCAAAATTTAAGATCAAGAATTATTTCTCAACACCAAGTTTCCCCCAAAGTAATGGGCAAGCAGAGGCATCCAACAAAGTAATTCTGGATGGAATAAAGAAAAGGCTGCAGGCAGCAAAAGGAAAGTGGGTAGACGAGTTGCCCAACGTGCTTTGGGCATATCGGACTACACCGAGAAGATCAACAGGAGAATCCCCCTTCGCCATGGCTTATGGCACAGAAGCAGTCATCCCATTGGAGATCGGCATACCAGGGATCAGAACCCAAGGAGTAGCGAATGGCACCAATGACGTACTCCTAGCCCGAGATCTGGATCTTTTGGAAGAACGAAGAGAGAAAGCTGCAATTCAGCTTGCAGTATACCAACAACAGCTTGCCAGAGCTTACAAAAAGAAGGTTAATCCAAGAGGTTTTCAAGTCGGCGACCTAGTCCTGAGAAAAGCCGTCGGGAACAAGAAGGATCCCAGAGAGGGCAAGCTTGGCCCAAACTGGGAAGGACCCTACAGAATTACTTCAGTATTAGGCAATGGAGCTTATCGGCTTGAGGACAATGAGGGCAAAGCATTGCCTAGACCTTGGAATACTTGCAATTTGAAATTTTTCTATCATTAGATGTGCATCATTTTTTGGCTGATATCATCAATAATGTCTTTCAGAATTCTTTCAACACATATGATTGACAAAACTACATATTGGTGTTTCTGGAAACATAAATAATGAGAACCCAAGTAGAACTCTGGTTCACATTGGGGGCAGAGAGAAGACAGAGACACTTAATTCACTTGTTGAAATTTGTAACAATTTACAAGTTGGAATTAGGCTGATTCCTTATCTTCACTTGTTGAAATTTGTAGCAATTTACAAGTCGAAGTTAAGCCGAGATAATTCCTTAATTCACTTGTTGAAATTTGTAGCAATTTACAAGTTGAAATTAAGCTGATTCCTTATCTTCACTTGTTGAAATTTGTATCAATTTACAAGTTGGAGTTAAGCTGATTCCTTATTTTCACTTGTTAAAATTTGTAGCAATTTACAAGTCGAAGTTAAGCCGAGATAATTCCTTATTTCACTTGTTGAAATTTGTAGCAATTTACAAGTTGGAATTAAGCTGATTCCTTATCTTCACTTGTTGAAATTTGTATCAATTTACAAGTTGGAGTTAAGCTGATTTCTTATCTTCACTTGTTGAAATTTGTAGCAATTTGCAAGTCGAAGTTAAGCCGAGATAATTCCTTATTTCACTTGTTGAAATTTGTAGCAATTTACAAGTTGGAATTAAGCTGATTCCTTATCTTCACTTGTTGAAATTTGTAGCAATTTACAAGTCGAAGTTAAGCCGAGATAATTCCTTAATTCACTTGTTGAAATTTGTAGCAATTTACAAGTTGGAATTAAGCTGATTCCTTATCTTCACTTGTTGAAATTTGTAGCAATTTACAAGTTGGAGTTAAGTTGATTCCTTATCTTCACTTGTTGAAATTTGTAGCAATTTACAAGTCAAAATTAAGCCGAGATAATTCCTTAATTCACTTGTTGAAATTTGTAGCAATTTACAAGTTGGAATTAAGCTAATTCCTTATCTTCAGTTGTTGAAATTTGTAGTAATTTACAAGTTGGAGTTAAGCTGATTCCTTATCTTCACTTGTTGAAATTTGTAGCAATTTACAAGTAGAAGTTAAGCCGAGATTACTGTTTCTCTTCACTTGTTGAAATTTGTAACAATTTACAAATCGAAGTAAAGACGAGGTTATGGTTTGCACACTTATACCAATCTACAGGATGATCCAACCAAAGAAGATGCTTAACACTTGTTGAAATTTGTAGTAATTTACAAAATAATGTTAAGCCGACATGTGATCATTTGTTGAAATTTGCAGCAATTTACAGGTTGAGATCTGTATCTTGCCGAAGTGAAGTTGGACGTTATTTCACCCGAGGTGCGTAACCCCGAGAAGATTATACAAAAAAAGCAAAATGGAAAGGCATGCAAAAAATTCTAAGTATAGAACTATGCAGAAGCAATCAAGAGAAAATTACAAAGATTGAAATATCTATAGAAAAAACAGTTGCAGTTACATATTGAAGAAGGCACTATGGCCTACCAGAAGTAAATCGTTTTTACAGGAAAAAGCACTTCGGCCATACAAAGAAACTTATATTGTCCACAAAAGAAAACAAGTACAAAAGACAGGGAAGATTATGATTTTTCGGCTTCAGAAAGGATTTGGGTCTGGACCTCGTCCGATTCTTGAAGAATTACCTCGGCAGATTCCTGAGGAAATACTTCGGCAGCCTTTTCTGCAGCCAGCTCGGCATCGATCTCAGCAAGTGTTTTAGAAAGACTCCTTTCAGCCAGAAGGAGGTCGGAAGATAACATCCCAATATCAACTTCCTTGGGTACCTCCTCAATCTCCTCATCTTGGGTTAAGTCCAGGATGGGCTCAATTTGAGAAGGAGACTTGACCCCAGCATCACCCTTGGGTTTCTTCATCAAGGCCTCAGCATCATGATCATCTTCATCCTCAGGCTCAGACCCAGATTCTTCTTTGGCTTAACTTGGAGGAAATGGGAGAGGAATAGCGTCGGCATTACGGAAAGGCGAGTCAGCAGGGAGATCAAGTCTTTTTAGCAGAGACATCCAACCAAGGGAAAATCCCCTGTTGCCTGCTTGCCTGACTTGAAGCTTGTACTCCTCAGCGACGTCGGCCATGCCCTGCGTATAAGCCTTTTCATCAGCTTCTTTGATTTCAGCCTTTTTCGTGGCCAAGGCCTCCTGAAGTTCCTTCTCGGCTTGGGTCGCCTTGTCCTCGGCTTCATTTTTCTGCGCTTCGGCAACTTTCTTTATAGCTTCAGCAGCCTCGGCCTTTTCTTCGGCCAAAGTTTGGGCTTTAGTGGCAGCCTCGGCCTGGTCTTCCAATTTCTTCATTTTTGCTTGAAGACCCTTGTTGATCTTCTAGAGTGCAGAATACTCCTTCTGCAAGTCAGTTAACTTCTCCCTGTTCTCAAAAGATTGCATGGAGAAGAAGTGGGCATGCTGAACAGCCTGAAAGAACACAAAAGCGAGAAGTTATTACAGAAGTTTTACAAACAACAAGGAAAAGACAGGTTACCAAGTGAAGACACTTACTTGAACACAGCGTTGAAGCATGAAAGCGTAATTTTCATACTCACTCATTGCAGCATTCTTTTCCAGATCACCTGGGAGAAGAAGAGCTGTACTAAGGGCAACGCCGACATTAATGTCGTCGGCGCTATCAGTAGCCATGACCGGCTTGTCCTCCAGGATAATCTCGGGCGTCCAGGGGACGTTTGGCACTTTGGATTTTGAAGTCGTTGCAGAGGAGGACCTCGGCCTCTTTGACTTTGAAGATTCTGATGGCTGGGTCTCTGCGTACCTCTTCCCAGCAGAGGGTTGGGATTTGCTGCTTTCAGCCAGCTTGGAGATAGGCAGGGCATCCTCGGCCTCAACCTCAGTTGCCTTGGCCTTGGGCTGAGCCTTTTTGATTCTTTTTGGCTTCGGTGGGGGCATGGATTGAGTTGGTACAGCATCAGCATCAGTCGGAAGGTCGGCTAAGAGATTTTGGGCAATTGGCTTTGCGCGACCCATTTCGGCAGTTTTAACAAGGCGTCGCCGACGTTTTCTTTCTGGTATTGGGATCAAGTATGGGGTTGAAGTAGATGGCAGATCGACTGGGTCAGAAGTGGATCCTTCGTCTGCTCGTGATATGCAAGCAATGGAAGGAGTTGTGGCAAAAGGTGGAGAAAGACTCTTTTTCTTCCTTTTTGGGACGTCGGGTAGTGTGGATTTGTATGTCGGGATAAAATTTAGTAGCAGGGGAGCCTTGCACTTGTGGATTGGAAGATCAAGGAGCTTCTTTAAATCTTTTCCTGGGAAGAACGATTGGCGAAAATTTTTTGGTGGTTGATGAAGATCTGCAGGACAAGCAAGCAGTCATTAAAAACAGATAAAGTTTTGAAGACTTGGAAAAGAAATAACTAAGTATTGATGTTGGACTCTTACCCTTGCCCTCTTTAACTGTTCGAGAAAGAGGGTAGAGGTGAACATCTTCGTCTGGACCAAATTTCCAATTTCCCGAAGCAATGACAAAGTCATCTCCGGCTCCCTTGTTGGAGTCCGAGAGGTCGGCAACAATTTTGAATTCAGTAGACCTCGGCTTGAGGTAGTAGACGTAACCTCTTTCCTTCAGGTTAAGGGGGCACATGGTATAACAGTATTGTACATCGGCAAGGGTAATCCTAACATTTTCCTGCCTAGTTAGGGCTATGATACCATTAATCACTCGATAGGAGTTGATGGTAAGTTTCATGGGGTTCAACTTATAGAAGTGAAGAATCTCACGAAAAAGGGAATTGAGTGGAAGCCGGAGTCCGCACTCAGTAAAAACTGCTATAGGAAAGGGCATTGAATTATCCGTGGGCATGATAGAATCATTATCTTCAGCCAGTCTCAGGTGGACATCGGCAGGAATGGAGAATTCTTGCCTAAAGAATTCAAGTTTAGTTGGGGTGTTCACCAGGTGTCTCCACATACCCATTACGTCGGCCTAAACAAAGAAGGTTGTTTCAGAAGATAGGTATTTCAGAAGGGTTACTAGAACCTCGGTTTCAAAACCTGGGTAAGGACTGGTAAGGTTTGTTTTAGTTTTCCCTAAAGATTGAAGGTTCTACAGGCAAATCCCAAACCTAAAAATATAAAGACGAAGATCGAGGGCACAGATCTGGTAAAGACACAAAAAACAGAGAACAAAAGCGAAGTTTCAGAAACAAGAACAGGGATGGGCTATCAGGAACACGAAGAATACAAAGGGTTAAGGGCCAAGAACAGTAGTGAAACAGTGCAAGTGTTCATGGCATGTGAAAAAATCATGAAATAAGACGCATTCAGGTGAATGATTCACAAATAACGCTTAAACAGAACAGTAATAGCAAGAAACTTCAAAAACAATCAAGAATTAGAAAAGAGGGAAAGGGGGCCAGTTGCTTACCGAATAAAATGAAGCCGGAGCGATATTCGCCGAGACCAGACGACAGTTGTAACAGTAGCGAAAGCTTCGCGGGAATGGAAGAGTAAGGATGGTCACAGAATTTGGGACTTGGAGCAATGGCAGATTCGAAGAATGCTAGAGCTTTTAGAGAGAGAGAAAGCAAGAAATCAGAATGCAAAAAGTGAAGAAAGGAAAAGGGAAAGAAAAGTTTTATCAAAAACTTGAAACGGCAAAAGCAGGGCATTTATTACTCCTGGAGCAACTCACGCGTCAGACGGCGCAGATGAGTGAAAGATAGTTTTCAGGCGCGTCACAGACACGGGCCAATGAAGACAAAGCACGTGAAAGGAACGGTTAGATGTGCATGACAGCTCATGCGCGTGGTAGAGTTCATTTGGATTCTTGTTCTCCGAAGAGAACACATCGGCTTGAAAATGAATTATCTCGGCCAAACAGTTTTTGAACCACTATACAGAAAGAAATATCGATATAGGTTCCATCACCTCAGAATGCTGAGGTAATAGAACCTAGGGGGCAGTTGTGGGGATATATTTCTTGGGTACCAACACGTGGCATGGCGACGCCAACGTGTTTGGCCGAGGTGACACGTGTCGTGGAAATTACGCCGAGGTGATCTTGGAGTTGCCGAGGTTATCTCCGAAGATATCGGAATTCGAGACAAGCGGATAAGGGACAAGAGTCCTAGGACAAAGAGGGGACTTAGCAGAGATAAGGATAAAGCTCTTAGGGAGTTTATCTTTATCTCTTGAGAAATCCTAAGAAAGCACTGAATTGAAGTCTATAGAAGTCATGCTTCTAGTAGGATTTGGATTGAGTTAACCATAAAAGAGAGGCACCCCCATGGGTCTAAGGTATGCAGTTTTATACTCAAGCTTGTGAGTTTAGCATTTGATTATCTTTGAGAGATATACTGACTTGATCGTCGGAGTGCCTCCGGGTGGAAGAGCCATCGCCGGAGCCCTTTCTTTCTGTTACAGGTTACTGGAGCCATCTATTCTGCCGGTGCTCTCCAACTGATTACTAGGCGGGCAGTGTGGTAAGAGAATTACCCACACACATGGTGATTGAAATTTATCTTTACCTGATCCTATCATAGTTTTGTCAATGAAATTGAGCCATCTTCAATCTTAGTTTTGTAATGTTTTTTATGACCATCCATCAATTGGTTTCTAATCGCTAGTGGCTATGGAGCGAGGTGGCGGTGTGTGATGGTGCATGGTGGCAGCCGCTAGGGGAGAGAGAGGGGGGAGATGGTGAGAGAGGCATTTTTTTGTGGGCCCCACATTAACTGATAGGTTAGAGTCCCATTAAACAATATAAAAATATAGTAAAAATACATAGGCCTGTTTGGTGAAGTTTTTTTAAGTTAAAAACTGATAATTAAAATGCAAAAGTTAAAGTTAAAAACACCCATTTCTCAGTTTTCAAATAATCAGTTTTTTTTTTTAATTTATTTAAGTTATTTTTGCATAATAAACTATAAGTAGAAATTATACTAAGCAGTTTATCACAGATTCTCAAATTAAAATAAGTCATTCTGGTATTGTTGTTTATAGATTACTCTGCTTCAAGTGAATCAAGTATATACAAAGTATTTTTTACACTGTGTTTAATTGGAGAATTTGGAAAGAAATATAGGAAAGGAAAGAGAAAATTTAGGTGGAATATGAATAAAATATACTTACGTTTCACCTAATTTCACACCCCTTTTTTCCCCTTTTTTTTCCAAATCCCTTCCTAAATCTCTCAACCAAACACATCATTAAGCAATCTAATCTTTTGTTGTATGAAATTTAATGTTCTAGAAAAAGAAAATTACAACATTTCGACCAGGATGGCATGATAATGAAATTCTTGAAAATGTAAGTCATCATGATGAACGTTTCACTACTACAAAAATAGTTAAAAATCACACTTTGACAAAAAAAAAGATCTCACTTTTATTGGAAGTGTGATAAAAAAATTAGATTGATATTTTAATCACACTTAATTTGATTGAGTGTGATAATATTTATTTTTTATGTCACTTTTCAATTAAGTGTGATTATATATATATATTTTTAATCACACCTTCTAATTAAAGAGTGATTATATATACACTACTACTTTTTAATCACACTTTTTAAATAGGTGTGATTATATAGATATTTTTTAACCACACATTCTAAGTAAAGTGTGATTATTTATATATTTTTTAATCACACCTTCTAATTAAAGTGTGATTATATATACACTACTACTTTTTAATCACACTTTTTAAATAGGTGTGATTATATAGATATTTTTTAACCACACATTCTAATTAAAGTGTGATTATTTATATATTTTTTAATCACACATTCTAATTAAAGTGTGATTATATATACACTACTACTTTTTAATCACACTTTTTAAATAGGTGTGATTATATAGATATTTTTTAACCACACATTCTAATTAAAGTGTGATTATTTATATATTTTTTAATCACACCTTCTAATTAAAGTGTGATTATATATACACTACTACTTTTTAATCACACTTTTTAAATCGGTGTGATTATATAGATATTTTTTAACCACACATTCTAATTAAATTTATATATTTTTTAATCACACCTTCTAATTAAAGTGTGATTATATATACACTATTACTTTTTAATCACACTTATTTAAAAAGTGTGATTATATAGATATTTTTTAACCACACATTCTAATTAAAGTGTGATTATTTATATATTTTTTAATCACACCTTCTAATTAAAGTGTGATTATATATACACTATTACTTTTTAATCACACTTTTTAAATAAGTGTGATTATATATATATTTTTTAATCACACATTTTAATTAAAGTGTGATTATATATATATTACTACTTTTTAATCACACTCCCTAAATAGGTGTGATTGTATAAAATATTTCAATTTGATTTTTATATAAAATATACAATTCTCAAATCCGCGCCTCTATTCTACCCATGAATGATAGAGATGACTCACTACTAGAAAATGAGGCTTTAGACACGGAACTTGTTCACCCATTTTTTCATCTTTCTATCTCTCTGTCTCTGTCTCTCTTCTCTCTCTCTCTCACTCATCACTCATCACTCTTCTCTATCTGTCTGTCTGTCTGTCTGTCTGTCTGTCTGTCTCTCTCTCTTTCTCTCTGTCTATCTCTCTCATCTCTCTCTTCTCTTTATCTCTCTCGCTCATCTCTCTCTGTCTCTCTCTCGTTTATCTCTTTTCGCTCTTTTTTCTCTCCTTCTCTCTTTGTCTATATCTTTTCACCCATTTTTTCATCTTCCTCTCTCTCTTCTCATTATCTCTCTCACTCATCACTCTTTTCTTTCTGTCTATCTGTCTGTCTCTCTCTCTTTCTCTCTGTGTCTCTCACTCATCTATCTCTTCTCTCATCTCTTTTCTCTCTCTGTCTCTTTCGCTCATCTCTCTTCTCTGTATCTCTCTCATCTTTCTCTGTCTCTCTCGCTCATCTCTCTTCTCTCTCTCGTTCATCTCTCTTCTCTCTATGTCTCTCTCGCTTATCTCTCTTCTCTTTATCTCTCTCTCTCGTTCATCTCTCTTCTCTCTCTATCTTTTTTTTGTCTCTCACTCTCTATCTTTTTGTCCCTCTCTCTCTTCTCTTTCTCTCCCACTATGTTTGCGTTGCTCACTCTCTCCCTTCTGTCTTCTCTATTTACTGAGCTCCTTCTCGATTTATCTATCTACTACAAGAAAATGCACTTTTAGCGACTACTTTGTCTCTCTCTCGCTCATCACTCTGTCTTTGTCTCTCTCTCTCTCTCTCTCTCTCTCTCTCTTTCTCTCATCTATCTGTCTCTCACTCATTTTTCTCTCTCTCACCACCTATCTCCTTTACCACCTTCACCACTTCTGCAAACGTCATTCCACTACCACCATTACTACCACTGTCGCTACTTCACCTCTACGACTACCATTGCTACTACCATTGCCACCACTACCACTATTACTACCATTACCTCTCATTCACCCTTGTCACTTCATCTACTCTACCACTACCACAACTTCACCACTAATCTCCTTCGCCACCACCGCCACTACCACCATCTCTTATCCACCACCTTCACCACTACTACCACTACTACCATTACCTCTCATTCACCCTTGCCACTTCATCTACTCTACCACTACCACAACTTCACCATTAATCTCCTTCGTCGTTACCACCACCACCACCATCATCTCTTATCCACCACCTTCACCACTACTGCCACTCTCTATCCTCTACAAAAAAAAAAAAAAAAAATCATTAATTACAAAAAAATATATATTTTAACAAAAAATATTTTTTTTTGACGACGGCAACTCCCGTCGCAAAAAAAAAAAAAAGAAAATTAAACGACATTATTTTGTTATTTAAATTTCATTTCTGACAAAAAAAAAAATTTTTTTATTCCCGCCTGTTTTTGTTTTCCATTCCCGCTCTATTCTCTCTCTCTATCTCTTCTATCCGTCTCTCACTCATCTCTCTCTCTCTCACCACCCATCTCCTCTACCACCTTCACCACTACTGCAAACGTCATTCCACCACCACCACCACTACTTCCACTGTCGCCACTTCACCTCTACGACTACCATTACTACTACCATCGCCACCACTCCACTACCACCATTACCACTACTGCCACTACTACTACCATTACCTCTCCTTCACCCCTGCCACTCCATCTACACTACCACTACCACTACCACAACTTCACCACTAATATTTTTTGCCATCACCACCACCACCACCACCATCATCTCTTATCCACCACATCCACCACTAATCGCTCCCTTTCCTCTACCTCAAAAAAATAGTTCATGATTTTTACTAAAAAAAAAAAAATAGGCCGTAGAAAAATATTTTTCATTGACCACAGAAAATAAACTTTTATTTTAGTGGAAAATATTTTTCATTAAAATATTACCCCTACTTCTATCAAATAAAAAATAATAATAATATTTTTTTTAATTAAAATAAAAATGAAACAAATAAATTTTCAATCTTAGTAATTAAAAAAAATGAAATTTGTTTCATTAACTATAAAAAAAATTTATTTTAACGAAAAATAAATTTTTTTAACGACAGCAACCCGCGTCACCAAAAAAAAGAAAAGAATTAAACGATATTATTTTATTGTTTAAATTTTATTTGTGAACCCCCCCCCAAAAAAAAGATTTTAATTTTTTTTTTATCCACCCCCGTCTCCCTCTTTTTTTTTATTTCATTCCCGCTTTTTTTTTTTGCCATCTCCCCCACCCCCCGGGCGCAAAACCAAAATCCCTAATCTCAACATCAGTCTCTCTTACTCTCTCGTTTCTGCACCGATCACCCTCTCACTCTCTCGTTGTTCATCTCATCCCACCGATCATCATCGCACAGCCGATCTACTCACAAGTAAACTCTCTCTCTCAATCTCTGTCTCTCTCTCTCCCGATCGTTGATTTTTTTTGTTATATATATATATATATCTGATCTGACCTAATCGGCTCCCTCACTCTCTCATCTCATCAGTCTCACACTCACTCTCTGGTTTTGCATCTCTGCACCGATCGACTCACACACGGGTAAATATGAATCTGTCTGTTAATCTGTGTTTGTTTTGGCACACCGATCGACTCTCACACTCACTCTCTGTGTTTGTTTTGGCCTCTATTTGGAATGTAAATATGAATCTGTTATTAATCTGTAAATATGAATCTGTTTTGGCTTCTATTTGGAATGAAAATATGAATCTGTTTTGATCTTAGTTGTGTCTTAGTTGAATCTCTTTGTTTTATTAATTGTGTTGTGTCTGTTATTAAATCTGAAATCAGAAAAATAGGTGGAATAATTTTGGTCTCTAATTGTGGAATTCATATTGTGTCTGTCATTGAATCTGTTTTGGCATCTAATTGTGTCCGAAGAAAGGGCACACCGTTCTGCTGAGGCTGTTGCATTAAAAGATTACGATCACCGTTCTGCTGAGGCTGTTTGTACATAGATTGTATAGATTTTATTTGTTTATTGTATTTATTCTCTTTCATTTGTTCGAAGAATGAGTTGTGTAGATTGTTCCGCAAAAAACCGTTTAGCTGTCAAGAGCTCTTTGATCGACCCAGATGGTGGGTCGTTGGTTGATCTCGTGGTGTCGGAGAGCCAAATGGATTTGAAGACTCTAGAGGCTGAATCAATGCCAAAGCTGAAAATAACAAAGGTTGATCTCGAATGGGTTCACGTGCTCAGCGAGGGTTGGGCGAGTCCGCTCATGAGAGAGGATGAGTATTTGCGGAGCTTGCATTTCAATTGTTTGAGAATGAAAGATGGGTCTATTGTGAACATGTCGTTGCCGATTGTTTTAGCCATTGATGACCAGGCTAAAGAAAGAATTGGGGCTTCGATTCATGTTGCATTGGTTGGGCCTGATGGTGATCTGGTTGGTGTTCTTCGGAGGTTAGTCTTTCGATGCAATTAAATTGTTTCAGTGATTTTTTTAATACTCAGTTCGCTTTACGAAATGAAAATAGTTTTGTTGTAGATTGTCTGGTTACAAAATTCTTGATGGTTTATATTTTTCAATTATAAAATCCAAGTAACATCTAACATACTCTCAAAATTGTTGATTAGTTGAGAAGAAAATTTTATAGTACATCATATGCCAAATTATGATTTTGTGGTCTTTTGGTTACTTTCTATGTTATGGCTTGGTCATGGCTGGTGTTTATGACCTATTGTGATTAGAAAAATGATATAGAAGCTTATTTTTTAGACTTACTTTTTAGATGCAATGATGTGTGGAAGAGATGATTGGTGATGATTAGACACTACTATCAGGATTATTATTTTGTTGGTTATGACCTATGGTGATCTTGGTTATAATCGAAAATGACTTTGGATATATTTTTGTGGTGTTTGGTTGTGACACTTTTTTTGAAGTTATGATTGAAAATGATTTAGTTATGACATTTATGTAATTAATATAAAAAATGTACATATGGTAAGGCTCTGTATTCTAGAATGACCCCATTGTAAGTACACTAATATTGTAGATGGTTCAAATGTCAATGATTGTTGGTTCAGATATTGTGTAATTGTGCACATAATGTAATTTTAGAGAGGTTCAGTTGTACTGTGATGATGTGCGTGGGCTGGTTTATATGTGTTTTTGGTTAGGGTTTGTTTAGGTTAGAATGTGTGGTGGTTTGGAGGGTTGGTCCCTTGTGGGTAATTGTAATTTAGTCAAATTGCCAATTGTAAACCAGTATAAAGCTCAAGGGTTGGTGGTGGCTGCATGTTGTGGCTTTAAATCTCAGATGTGGGTTTGTGGATTTTGTTTCAGTGTTGCAGCAGAGTAAAGATTCTTGATTCCTCTGTGCTAGCTGGAGAGGATGAATTTTAGCTATGTGGTGAACTCATAATTTTAGCTATGTGGTTAAACACAAGACAGGTCTTCATTTAGTAATTTATAGTTCGAAAAAAAAAAAGTCTGATTGTTGCAGTTAACTAAGCAAGTGCTTTATTTATGTGATTGTAGTTGGCAGAAAATAAGTGATCCTGGAAGTATTGCAGAGGTGCTTGAGCAAGTTTATGCAGATCACTCAAAAGAGGTTGATAAAGTGTTTTCCCGTATCCTTGAGACAGCACAACACCCAGCAGCTGCTGCATCCTTTGTCTCAATTATGTTTGCTCCACGGGGACAACTATCCTTCTAGGAGGCTTTATCTAGGTACGTATTGTTAAAGTTTAAACTCCTGCAGGTAATTCATGTAAAATTTCCCTTTTCTTGCTCCAAATTATGGACTACCAGTTCATTTCTGTTCACAGGTGTCAAGTGAATGATGTACCAATCTGTCTCATGTATGGAAAAGAAGACCCATGGGTGAAGCCTGTGTGGGGTCTTCAGGTGAAAAGACGGCTGCCAGAAGCTCCATATTATGAGATCAGTCCTGCTGGTCACTGCCCTCACGATGAAGTTCCTGAGGTACCCAGCTCATCACTGTCTACATTAGAAATCCATTTGATTGCCCATCTGCAGTTAGTGTTTGTTTTGACATGCCCCTGTAGTGAAAGTTTATTATAAGATGTTCATAGTTACAGTTGAAATCTTGGATGAAGAAATTTGGTTTTGCTGTTGATTTTGTTAGGACTTTTTCTGTTAGTATATGAGGGGGTTTGAGCCGTGCAATCCGAGTGCTGAATCTACCCAAGAGGAAGACTTAGTTAAAAGTCCACATAATTTTAACAAAAATGAAAAGTTTTAGATGAGTAAAATATTTTTGATGTAAAGCCCCAAATTTCTATAGTGAGAACTGTGTCCTGACGGCTTTAATTGAACCTGGTGATAATCTTGAGGTTTGATTTTAAGAAAATGAATGATGTACCAAGAAATTAACATGGTAGACCATGAAGTTTACCTTTATAGTAAAATATATGAAACCATTATAAGAAATTGCAAGTCCAAGTTGCTTTTCATTTGTGAGCAAAGTAGATAGTGAAAACTGAGCAATCAGGTACTACTTCAATCCCTTATTAAGAAAGTTATACCATGAATTTTAGCTATGTGGTGAACTCATAAGAGAGGAGATAGTACTTTCTTATGTAGTGAACTCATAATTTTTTTTTGCTATTTCTTTGATGCTGCGTATTTTTTTAGCTAATGTGACAGATTTTGAATTGCATTGGTTCTAACTTTGGGGTTGAGCATGTCTAATTTAAGGCCAAGTTTGGGAAGACTAAATAAGTGCACTTTTTGTCTTTTTAGACTAAAAAGTTGAGGTTGAAAATATGAATGTTTGGGTTAACTTTTTGACTTTTTATGAAAAAATGTGTAATAAAAAATTGTAAAAATTAGTTTGTAGGGGAAAATTAGAATTGGGAATTGTGCAGCCGTAATTGTTGACTTTTGGTGAATAGTAATGACTTTTTAACTTTTTGAGTAACTTTTTGGCTTTTTGACTTTTTTTAAACTACCCAAACTTGGCCTAAATCTTGATTCTTCATGTGTAGATTTTGTGGTGTGAACATTATTTTTTTGGCAGAGATGTGGAGTCCTTCATATTGGTTTGGTTTGTAAACTGTGTTCACGTACTAATTTTTGGTTTGGCATTGTTTTGCTTCCGCTACTATGAAACATTATTTGGCTATTTTCGCCTTATCTTCTACACTTAAATTAGGGCTTTCTTTTTCTTTGAGAGATTTCTTTTTCTTCTTTTTCTTTTTTCCTAGAGAGATTTCTTTTCTTCTTTTTCTTTTTTCCTTCAATTTGTGTAGTGGATTACAAATATTTACTTTTAGATTTATGGATTATGCTGATTAAGTTATACAACTATTTCTCTTTTGATCTACAAAACATGCTGATGTACACATTGCTGGATGGATGTTGTTGTGGTCTTTGATTTATTGTTCCAGTCCCTTGATCCAATTTCATGGTGTGTTCATCTAAGCAAACCAAATGGATAGTTTTATTTGATTTTTTTTTTTAATTTTTTTATCAGTTGTTCATATCATTTTAGTGCACAACGTTAACTCATTAATATTCTTTAATATGAATTGGTGTTCCTAATTTTGGGGGTTCCTTAAATTTATTTGGATTACTAATAAATTGGTGTTTCATGTATTCATTTAGGAATTTTTTTCCTTTCTGTGAATTCATTACCTACTCTTTGATGTGCTGAATTTAAGTATAGGTGGACCTGATTACTTGGATCTCCCATTTGTGGAGAAGGTAAGATTCCCTTTGGCCTTCTAATTGCAGTTTATATTTTAAAAATCACATAACATAATTGATTTATTTAATTTCCAAATTTTTATTTTATTTTATTTTATTTTAAATTTAATATTGTTTTTATGCTCACCGAATGCTTGCCTGTTTGCCACACTGTTTGTATACTCTATGCTTGAAGTAGTCTAGAGTTGCTTGTTGTCTATGACCTTAGAATAACGCAGTTATCTGGATGAACTTGTTTAGATCTTTAATATGCCTCAGGCATCTGATGCTTCAGGCTATTGCATGCATCCACTTGGTTCCATTTGAACTTTTGGATGATTCTTAAATTTGACGAGTTGTACTCATGCTTCTCAACATCTGGATAATCCTAGGGCATGTAGATTAGGATTTAAAAAGTATGTGGACCATTAAATACCAAGTACTCCTTGTGAAAGTCATCCAAACTATAGAAAAATTTAGTTTGCAGGGTGGATCGGCTTTTCACTGGATATCTACTTGTGTATGTAAAAGCTTTTTTTTAAAACATTTATGTTGTTGGAACAAGGAAGTTCCATTTACATATGTAATATTCCGTGTTCTGCAATTTTCACTAGGTCTGGGAACTGACAGCAAATAATATTATCATGGTTTCCGCAATTGGAAATGATGGACCACTTTATGGTACTCTAAACAATCCAGCAGATCAAAGTGATGTTATTGGTGTCGGTGGCATTGATTACAGTGATCACATAGCCTCATTCTCCTCGCGGGGCATGAGTACTTGGGAGATTCCTCATGGGTAGCGTATCTGTATTTTTTCATTAAGTTCTAGTCCTTGTTTTTTTATTTGTCTGGTTTAATTTCATCCAGATTTTAGTTCTTTTTGGTTGTTAAAGGTGAAAACATCGGACCAAATGCTGACATGCCAAAGCACTAGCATTTCCAAGTTCCAACAAAGGAATATGAAAATATTAATTGTTTACTAGGACATATGTAATTTAGTTTCTAATATATTATTGTAATATGTCAAAATTTAAACTAAGGCCTTGTTTGGCATCCCTTAAAAAAGCTAAAAAGTTACTATCCTATTTAAGTCACATTATCTTATTTAAGTCACATAACCTTTCTATCACATCACTTCAAACCCAACCTATATTTTATAAAAAGTAAAAAAGTACACTTATTTAGAACATCCCAAATAACCCCTAAACTACCCCATGTCCAGCACACCTTTTAGTTTTTTAACTTCTTTTGTTTCTCAGACAAATTACATGATGTGTTTCGGAATTAAATGAATTTATTAACATACACCCTAGACAATGTACTATTGCTCCTCATTTGGGGAGAATATGGCTTTGTCATCTTCCTTGTGGTTGCATAGACATTTATTACTGTTTCCACATCTTAAGGCTTAGCATGTGGACTCTAAAGCTCTTTTTTGCTTGGGTTGTCAAATATATATTGTGATTCCATGCTGTGAATGAAGAACCATAGGGCGGTGTCACAGATGTTGTCAGTGAATTGTTTCCTACCTTGATAGCATGATTTAATGATGTTAATTAATTCGGGGGAATTACACATCAGTGGGGAACACACAAAAAAATATTTACAAAAAAGTGGAAAAGTTCATGATTTTAATTATTAATATTTATAATGTCTATCACTTTTTTGTAAATATTTTGTCTCCCCCACTGATATGCAATCCCCCCATTAATTTAGGAAGATTTTCGCATAGGCTTCAGTCCTTGCTTTGTCATAAAAAATCATGCTTCATGTCACCATTTGTTTGGATCATGTTACCTATGGTGTCTGATTTGTCATCTGTCCATAGTTAATTCTATTTCCCGTCTTCCTTTTTTCCCACTTTCCTCTCTCTCCCTCTCTCCCCCAAGAAAATTATAAGAACAATGATAATGATTATAACTTGTATATAGTTAAGCTGATAAAATTGCCTTCTGTAACCATGAAAGTCTGCCTCTGCAGCTATGGGCGTGTGAAGCCAGATGTTGTTGCGTATGGTCGGGAAATTATGGGATCTAAGATCAGTACAGGTTGTAAAAGTTTATCTGGTACTAGTGTGGCAAGTCCGGTTGTTGCTGGTGTGGTATGCCTTCTTGTTAGTGTCATTCCTGAAGGAAATCGAAAAGACATTTTAAATCCAGCAAGCATGAAGCAAGCACTGGTTGAGGGGGCTGCGAAGCTTTCTGGTCCCAATATGTATGAGCAGGGTGCTGGCAGAGTTGATCTGTGAGTTCTCCAAGTAACCAGACTCTTAGGCTTTGTTTGGCACATCTTATAAGCTGGCTTTATAACCCCTTTAGGCCGTTTGGGATTAAAGATTTCCCACGAAAAAGTGAACTTTAGCCACTTAAAAAAGCCTTAAGAAAAGCCAAAAAAGTTCTATGCTCCAAACGAACTAACTTTTTTTAGCATTAGCTTTTTTGTTGGCTTATTTTTAGTCAATAAGCTAGCTTTTTAGCTAACTCCTGTTTGGGGTTGGCTTTTTGGCTTTTATTTTTATTTTATTATTATTTTTTTTAGAATCTAAAAATACCGTGCCTCCAGGCACGAGCATACGCTAGTCCATTAATAAACAGAGGCATATTCTTATGTTCACTTCATTTAAATTATTTGATATACTAATTACGCATCATATATCTAATCTTATCTACCAACCTAAAATTCGAATGAAAATATGTGCATATGACTCTTTCTGTTTGAACCTGTTTGTTTTTTATTTTGAAAATATGTTCATATATATATATATATATTGTAGATCTATAAATAACACAATAAGTGGTTCATATTTTTGTTCTATTGGCCTGCACATTGTCATGGATGCAGTTTTTCTATAGGTTGATTCGTCATCTTCTTCTTCTTCATTTTTTTGCAGATTTCTGCTACTTTGAAGACATCGATTGGTTAATTCACTCTCTATCAAGGTATTTCTCTATCCTTAAAGTAGTATTGAGTTTTTAATACAGATTGTAGCCAAAAATTAGTTTTAATGTTGAATTAATAAAATTAATTTAACTGATTCTGTTTGACTTTTGTTTACTTCATCCTTTTGATGTGAATTTTAATTATAGGTATTTCTCGATTTGTTTGATGTGAATTTTAATTGACTTTTGTTTACTTCATCCTTTTGATGTGAATTTTAATTATAGGTATTTCTCGATCCGTTTGATGTGAATTTTAATCTAACTCAGGTTTGTTAAGGGAACCAGACCATATATGTTCCCTGTTTTGTGTTGGCTAGAACATCTTGGGGGAGAGGTGAAGATCCTTGACAAGGATCTGATATTGGTTAAACTTCACTCATTTCCTCACCTGCAGAATTTTCTTCTTCAAGCTATGTCTCTTAACTATTATCTCCATTTTTTTGTTTGCCCTAGGTATGCATTAGATGATATTGGTTATGGATCTCATGTGCATCTCAGTTTGTGTCAGAGTTGAACCCATATGAATAGGTAGTTTGGTACTAACAGAGAAGTATGCATTTTTACCTGTTAAAATATCTTGTCTACATAGAATTATTTTTTAAGCATGTAGTTATATTTGGAAATTTGATGGGTGTACTATTGATCTTGAGGAAAACCTTTCACGGTGATGTTTCCATCGATGGGTGTACCAATTTGTAATTATTCAGGCTATGTGGTTTATGCTTTTAAGACCAATAAGCTTTATTGATCCTTATTTGTTTTATAGTTTTTAGTGAGTTATATGTTGATATCATATGATTTTGATTGTCCATATAATACTCCATTTTATCATTTATGTGATCCTTTTTGCATTGTTGCATATTGTCTTCTTTTGTGGTGCTGTTTTACTGATATTTGTGTGGAGAATCAAAATAATTATGTCATTTTTGGTGGCTGTGGGGAAAGGATTGGGGGCAGTTTAACAACTGGATAAATTACATTATTTTTGGTGTGATCTAAATGTAAGTTTATAAATTAATTAGTAAGTTTATTCATATGCTTCTGGCGGTTTTTAAATTAATTTGTTTTTTTATTTTTCAGGTCAGAAATTTCTTGGAGAGATGCAAAATATGGTCAAAGAATTCAAGAACTTACTTTTTTCAAGTTTTTTATTTTTTATTTTTAAATGTATGTAATCACAGTTAATTTTTTTTTATTAATTTCTTTGTATATACTTTTAAACATTTAACTTTCATTTATGAAATATATGATATTATTTCATTCAATATATGGTTGTGATTCGAAATATAGTATATAGTGTGTATTACATTATTCAAATGCGCGTGCAAAAATAATATTGATTATTCTTTAAATATGTCAATTTTTTTTTATCACAGGTTTTATTAGTTATTAATCACACTTAAAAGGTGTGATTTAAATGTTTTTAATCACACTTAAAAGGTGTGATCTAAAGTCTTTAATCACACTTAAAAGGTGTGAACTAAAGTTTTTAATCACACTTAAAAGGTGTGATCTAAATGTTTTTAACCACACTTAAAAGATGTGATCTAAATGTTTTTAATCACACTTAAAATGTGTGATCTAAAGTCTTTAATCACACTTAAAAGGTGTGATCTAAAGTTTTTAATCACACTTAAAAGGTGTGATCTAAATGTTTTTAACCACACTTAAAAGGTGTGATCTAAATATTTTTAATCACACTTAAAAGGTGTGATCTAAATATTATTAATCACACTTAAAAGATGTGATGAAAGTATTTTTTGATGACACTTAAAAAGTGTGATTAAAAATGACCATTTTTAATCACACTCTTAAAGACCACACTTTAATAAAACTTAAAAGGCGTGATTAAAAAACATACATCACACTAAAAAAGTGTGATCTTTATCTATATTTGTAGTAGTGTTTTGCTTTAAAATCATTATATCAAAGACTTATCACATTATTATTCATTGATTTTGTATACAATTTTATTCTTGATTTATCTTGTTTCAAAACAATTGTTGTCATTGTCAAATATGCACATCTTTTAGTGAGGCCTAAAGAAATTGGCATCTATTCCTTTGGTCACTATATTCGACACTGCTGCTGTTATCAGCAAAACACTTAACACAATTCCTAAGCAACCTAGGCACAAATTAGACCACCACATTGCACTATTTGGCCTCGGCTTCTTGATCGTGATCCACATGAAACAGGGATAAGCATAAGTCAGAGGCAATGTGATTCCTCCAATAAGTGCTGCCAGGCTCGGTAAGAAAGGGAAAGCCATTGCTATGAAGTATGTCAATCCTCCAAAGAAGACTCGGATCCCGAACCGGAGCAACCTGGGGCATCGCCTCTCCTGCTTGATTGTGTACTGGAATTCCAAGTTGTCGAAAACCGGCATGGCGTAGATTTGGAATGAACACAAGCAATTTATCAGTACCAGTAGGTAAATTAAGCCGACCACAAACTTCGATGTGCTTTGCCCGTGGAACTTCGAGAATGTGATCAACATTCCTCCATCAGCAGGTATCTGACATTGTTAAATTACACTGTTATCATTTAACACAATTTCACACATTTGCTTTGCAAAAACACCCAACCCAAAACACACAAGTTTTGTTTGAATTTTAGATTTGTGGAAAGATTGGTGGAGAAAACGAGTCAGTGTGAACACCCTTTTGATTATATATATATATATTTTTTCAAGTATCTTTTTTCCTCCACTAATTTCTTCACAAATTTAATATTTAAACACAGCAAAAACAAGTACGAGGATTAAAAAAAACAAGCGTTTCTTACCGAATTACCATAAGCCCAATATCCACCAATTGCAAGGGGAAATAAACACATTGAGATTAGTATATATGACATTGTCACCCCTCTCCACATTGGCTCGCGCGATGGATGTTTTGAACTTGAAGGCATTGTCCCCTACATCAATAAACATTTTATTACTTGTTTAGCACCGTGACATGAAAACAGTAACATTTTTGCATGCAGTAATGTTAGGGATACAAAACTCAGTCACAGAAAAAGCACATATTTCATAGGTTGCACGAAATTTGGACTCGAATGAATCATTTACCTGTATTTCAAGCACAAGATTGTGACCTCTGAAAGCAAGAGCTATGATCCCAAGTGCAGTCAAGACACTGCGAGTTCTAGCTGTCTCTGATGATGCCGCCTTAGACGGGTCATGAGATGCACCATCGGGCCTGTCCAAGGAGATGGACAAAGCCCATAGCAAAGTACAGTATCCGACAGCTGTGATTGCTCCGATCAGTGAGACCCCAGCAATGGAATTCAAGTTAGGAAAGAACTGGGCTACAAAAATGGCTAGGAATGTGAAAACTAAGAACCATTCTGCGCCGCTTGGTGTCCTTGCAATGCATGTCAGGCCATCCCCACATATGGTATTGTAGAACAGCTCCATAGTCTTGGCCCCTGTGATTATTAACATGACACAGGTGCCCCCTGATAGATACATAACTGGAAATATGGCTAGCAATTTCCCTAATTTTGCACCTGAAATCATTGAGAATATATGAATAAAATGCTTGGACAAAGATAAAGTTTATGCATTGATATGTAACAGCTTGTCAAGATGAATAAAACAACAAATCACAACCACACGCTGTCTAAATTTTCTAAGTTCATAGCATTTCTAATATTAAAACAACACTGTACAATAAAAGACACGTGCTTAATAGTTTAATATAGGTTGCATTGTGCTATTTTATACTATACCTTAATCGATTGATGTTTTTAATAAATAAAAAAATACATCTATAGTATTATAACTGGGGTTAATTTATTACAATTTACAATTGTCATGTAAATATAAATTAAGTCAATGAGAATTAATTTGTTTTAGATCGGGTCAATGAGAATTAATTTGAACAAACAAATTAGGACAAAATTGAAATTTATGTACAAGTTCATTATTTATTTTCTAACTTTAACTTAAAAGAATAAATAAAATCATTATTTAGAAAGTGGTAGTTGTTGGCAGGTAGATGACTTTTTTTTTTTTTTTTGAAAAAAAAGTACAGAAACACTACACATAAATATTACACATGGCCAGAATAGTTTGTAATAAATTTGTATAAAATGCATTTTTGCTTTGTAAAAAAAAAAAGCAAAAAATAAAAAAATAACCAACTAACTAACGTGAGATGCTTAGTCCGACAATCTGACCAATTCCGAGTGATGCATTTTATTTTAATAAAATGGTTATTCGGCAATAAAAGCTAACAAAACATATCAAACAATCAAGAAAAGGAAAAATTATGTGGCGGTTTTGCAGCAAGACTACATGGTACCCAACTTAATATTATTGATCGTGAGACCCAGTAAATTTTTTTTTTTTTTTTTTTTTTTTTGAGAAATTGCAAATATATGAGAAGAGTAACAAAATAATTGCATTATTAATAAGATATTTTTTTGTACAATGCTAACATACAAAAAGAGTTGTATCAAAGCGCATGAATAAATATGCACCATCTACATAGAGAGTTGCACTATTATAAAAGAGAAAAGTTAGCATGAATAAATATGCACCATCTACACAGAGAGTTGCACTATTATAAAAGAGAAAAGTTAGGGATTATGAAAGTTTTTTCATGAAAATGATCATGAAAAATTTATAATCCTTGAATTACCTTGATTAGTGTATGGTATTTTATTTTAAGTGTAATTTAAAGATTACAAAACTTTCATGATTATTTTCATAAAAATTTTCATGATACTTAACATTACTGATTATAAAAATGTTATCTTTTTTACCACTGCTATATTGAAATCCATTTTTTTCTATTTCTTGTCATGAAATAACTTAACAAATGTGAAGTGACGTAGATTATTGCTCTTAAACCATCAAATAATATCTCAGAGAAAAGACACATAACATAAATCGGTTTTAACGAGTTTTAAAATTTATTTTGATTCGTTAAATTTTTAAGTTGATCTCAAATGAATTTTTATTGAGTCAAGTTTGAATAATTTGATATTTTATATAATTTTAAATTTATTGAACTATCACTGACTGTTTAAATTTAATTTAAAAACCTTCACAAATTTTAAAATATATCTAAACTATTAACTTATTTTTTTATTAAATCCAGTTGGAATGAATTTTTAACAACCCAAGTCAAACTTGGAATAATGTTTCCCACTAATGGAAAATGTTAGAGGTCCCAAATTTTCTATCAAATAAATGACCAAATGTCTCACATGAGTGTGGAGCCCACAAAATTGCGGACCCCACACCCATGTGAGACATTTGGTCATTTGTTTGGTAGAAAATTTGGTATCCCTAGCATTACTCCCCACTAATTAGGTGGCAGTGGGTCCCGTCATTAATGATGTGATATTTTGGTGAGTTGTATTTTTTTTTTTTTTACTTTTTTAATACATTAATGATATTAGTGATAATATTTTTAATGGGATGAATCATTGTTGGCCAAACTTGATTGTTTGATCTGTTTGTCACTCATAAACATAAGTAGACTTGTCAAACAGTCGGACTGAGAAACTTGACTCTTTGATTTGTTTGTAACTCGCAAACATAAGTAGACTTGTCAAACAGTCGGACTGAGAGAATCGTTTTCATTTGTTTGTTGCAACGCTGCTACAAACCCTTACTGAGAATCGACCCCAGTGATGTGGCGGGTTTTCATTGATTAATTTTTTTTTTCTTTTTTTTTCTTCCAATCCTAGGCACTGGGCTGGTAGAGGTGGGGTTTACTGGGGTCCGGCGCATTATCAACATATGTGGTGTTTTAAGAAGTTTGTAAAAAGTTTACTTTTTAATTTTTTTTATTTTTTTTTAGGTAAAAATTAAAGGAGAAGTGATATAATCTCAAAAAAAAAAAAAAATTAAAAGTTAATTTCTTTTATTTTTTATTTTTTCTCTTTCCAAAAACCCTATGTATAAATGTCATGCTATTATGGTAGGGATACTGGGTCTAACCAAAGGCTGCAATGGCTAGGTGGAGGTATCTGCTGTAGCGAGTTCCAGGGACAGACTCATGAAGATGGACAAGGACCCATATGGTGTACAGCTGCCAACCAAATGCCATTGACAAGCACACTATACCCCATAACCTGCATCCATTAAAATGGCGATCCCATTAAGGCCAAGTTTGAGATGACTAAATAAGTATATTTTTTGATTTTTCTTGTATTATGTGTAGAAAAAGTAGAGAGGATATGCTGATTGATGTGACCTAAAAAAGATAAAAAGATGAAATAAGTGCACTTTTTTAGTTTAGCCAAACTTGACCTAAATCTTCGTTTCGTATTTGATTTTTGACTTAAAAAAATATAAAAAATTAAAATTAATTATATAAATTAATAAAATAAAATATTACATCTAAATCATAATTATTATGGGTTCGTTTGGTTTGTATTTCTGAAAAATTTTTGGGAAATTTTCTCTACAAATAAGTTTTTAAAAGTAATCAAACCAAACAAATTTTTCCAAAAAAATTTCTCAAAACTTGTAAACCAAACAAGTTTTCCAAACAAATCTCTCTCTCACACACATCAAATCAATCACTTTTTCCAAAACTCTCTCTCAAAATAATTTTCCAAAACATCTTTTGAAAAAAACCAAACCAAACAATTTTTCGTACTTTTTATCTCTAAAACACATCTCTCAAACACAAACCAAACATACCCTATGTTTTTTTCTTATAAAAATTAAAAAATTAAAAAAGTTAAATCAAATTAGACTAAAAAATTCCAATACAAAAAAGTCAACTAAAAAGTAAATTAAATCAATATAGATATATATATATATATATATATTGTAATTTTATAACTTTTTGAGAAAAATAATTGAATTTGAAATTCTTAGCAATTATTTGTCAGAGTCGTTAATAATATGGACGTTTTTAAATATAAAAAATAAAATAATTAAGCAATTTGAATTAAATAATTAAGCAGTTTTTAAACTATTTTGAATTAAGCAATTTGGCCTCAATTAATTAAAATATGAGATAAAAAAAATAATATATTTAAAATGACTTTTTAATTTTTTAAGAAAAAATATAGAAAAAATAAAGAAAAAAAAATTTAATTTTTTGATTTAAGTTATAAATTTTTTAATTTTTTTAATAATATTTTTACTTTTATATTAAAACAAACACATATCAAATGAGACCTTCGTATAATAGAGCAGATATATGTGTAACACTATCAATCTCGCAACCATATGCTATTGAACTCTGTTAAATTCATTTAAGATAATAAAAAGAAAAAACAAAATTAAGTGATGCAGCCTCTGCTCCGTCACTTCAAAGTGAAGTCTATCTCCGTATCAGACCATTCTACCTAGCCTTCTTGCAAAGCAACACCAAGTTTGGTTTAGTTTTCGTAATTGTTTTTTCTTAAAAAATAAAACTAATTTAATAAAAAAATATTATCAAAATTTAAAAATTCATTTTCAGCACAAAAAAAAAAAAAATCAATTAGTGTTCTTCATTTTATTTTTTTTGTCAATCTAGTTTTTTATTTTTTTTAATAAAAATAAAATTCAAGAATATAAATCAAGATGTGAAATCTGTGTATGAATATGATAGATCATATGTATATGGGGGAACATACCATCCGAGAGAAGTAAATGCAAGTGGAAGCAGAAGGGCTTGAACTCCAATTCCAGAACAGAGTACATGAAATGCAGAGGTAAATGCATTTCCATCTCTTGACTCTGTGATGGGTAACCAGGCTTCAAGTGGGTTGTTGTGCTCTGTTTCATGGCTTATTGAACCTCCCAAATTGGCTAACATGGTGGTGGCCTCTATGTCTCTGTCGTCGGGACTTGCCATGACAGTTGCAGTAGCAGTAGCAGTAGCAGGAATTAGTTGTATCATTTGCCTTTTTTCTTTTGTGGGTTTTGCAATTTGGTGGTGATTTGCAGCTTCTATTACACATACTTCACCCACTTCTCCCATAGCTGCCCCTCCACCTACTTTCTTCTTCTTCTTCTTCTCTCTCTCTCTCTCTCTCACGCAAGCACACAGACGCACACTCTTGCGTAAGAGTTGTTATGATTGTATATATATAGTAATGAGTTTCCAGTCACGGAATCAGTTATTAAATTGAATCATATAAAATAAAAATAAAAATGCTTCACAGCTCTAAATTGTGAGCTTTAAAAGTGCTCCAACTTGGGGGTTCACCGTGTGATTTAATGTTTTGCTTTCTGTTTTGTTTTTTTTTTTTAGGTTGTCACGTCACTAATGATCTTATTAGAGTTTTATTATTAAAACTCTTAATTATTACCGATAAAAAAATAAATAAATTATAAAAGAAAAACTAGTCTAAACCTCCGTTTGGGAAGTGGGTTGGCTTTTTGGCTATTTTAACTTGGGCTATTTTAGCCTGGTTTGGGAAAGGTTTTTTGACTTTTTAGCTTTTTTGACTTTTTTTGTGAGAGGATTGTAATGATTATGGGTTGAATTTGATGTTTTTTTTTTTGTGACTAAAATAACCTATTTTGTTTTTTGTGGCTATTTTAGCCAAAAAAGCCTGACTTTTTTTTTCGCAAACAGAGCCTAAGATTTCTCTCTAATTTTTAGTAATGGGAGAAATTCATAATAATTTTTTTTTGTAGTCTAAAGTCCCTTACCCACACTCATATATAACACAAACTCTCTCATTCTCTTTCCTCTTTCTTCTCGCACCAAACAACCCCTCTCTCTCTCAATCCAAAGTTTGATATAGAAACATAGCAATCCACAACTTCCTCATGATCTCTCACACTACAAAGCATCTGGCTTTCATCATTTTCCTTAATCGCATAATCATCTTGGCATCGATTTATCACAAAATCCGATCCACTTCGATCCGAATTATCACATTCTTCAATCTAATCACTATCATCATTATCATTCAAATCTGCAGCGGCGTTGGACCTGTGAGAGTGGTGGCGAAGAAGGTAGCAGGGATCGATTTTTGGTTTAAAAATATTGAAGATGAACAGCTCGAGTTTACTCACGAGAGACACATCGCTCTTCTTATTCTCCTTCAATCTCAACAAACTTAGGGTTTTAAGAGTTACGAATTTCGCCAAAGAGCTTAGGAAGAGCAGTAGTTGAGATAGCGGCGGGGCTGATCTTGAGCCTATGGACGCCGAACCTGAGGAAGTTGCTTCTGCCGCTGAATCCAATGATGCTTCAAAGAGATAGAAATGGTGATGATCAGTTTCAGAACTCCATGATCGGAAATAATATCTCAGATCTTGGTTTCTACCACCGCTCAAATCTTGATCTCATATCTCATATGTTTCTAAAAATGAGGAGGGGGAGACAGAGAGAGAGAGATAGAGAGAGAGAAACAGATAGATAGATAGATAGATAGATCGATAGATAGATAGAGGGATTTCTGGTGCTCTATTCTGGTGGCTTGATCTCTGGTTTAGTGCAGGTACTACTAATTCTAAAGATGCAAATTAGGAAAAATTTCTCTAGTTTGGTTAAATAATTTTCTCTAGTTTAAAATTGTGAACAAACACAGAGAAATTTGTGTTAAAATTTCTCTGGTTTGTTTAAAAGATTTGATCTTTGGAAGCTGAAGTTCTCTGATTTGTGAAAGGTTTAACGATTTTTGATTTTAGTCCAGAGATCCACAACATTATTTTGTGAACAAATGTTTTTTTTAATTTATTGAGGCTTTTTGATGTCAAATTAAGGTTTTTAGTTGCCAATTTTACTGTCATATGTACACATATACATATATGTATACATTTGTTATCTTCGTGTGATTCATGGAAAGTTGTAATTATGATGTTTGTTGATGTTTGTCTGTTTGGAGAAAATGATTTGTTTGCTAGACTGGTGAGAAAACGTAAGAAAATCGAGGCAAATTAAGCACTGAAATTGAAGAATCACATCCTAATTGCTCAACATATAGTCCAGAGAAAATGTCTTACAGTCCAGAGAAAATTGATCAAAATGAAAATGATGGTTGTTCAATTTTCTCTAGATATAGAACTTGTTAGTATTTTGTTCTGGTCAATTTTTTCTGGGTAATTTTCTATGCCCTGTTTAATTTTCACTATGTGATTGTTCAATTTTCTCTAGATGTGGAACTTGTTAGTATTTTGTTCTGATCAAATTTCTCTGGGTAATTCTCTCTATCCTGTTTAATTTTCTCTGAATTTTTTTGGTTTGAACTCAAAGAAATTTCAATTTTCTTTAGGTAATTTTCTTTACCCTGTTTAATATTCTTTGTGTTGTTCAATTTTCTTTGGTTTCAACTCAGAGAAATTATTTGGGAAGTCCAGAATTTCTCTGGATAGTATTTCTCTAGAAAAGATTTCTCTGGATTGAAATTTCCCTGAATCAATATTGAGGGATCTTAGGCATTATAAAAATAGTGAATGCCTTTTATGCTATAAAATCTTAATATTAGGGACTCTAAAAAAAAAACCCCAATCATAAATACATTATGGACATTTGATTAAAATATAAATTATTTCTTCTAGTTCTGAAAATTACATCATACCTTTTAAATTTTGTATTTTTTATAATAAATAATTTCTTTTTATTAATAAATTATCTTAACAATTTTTAATAATGTCAGAAATTTATTTTTATTAATAATTCAAATAATTTAATTATTTTATAGGAGAGCAGTTAGAAATTTTATTTTTCAATTAATGTTGTTAAATAAAAAATTCTGATAGAAAAGGTATTTGTAATTTTCAAATTATATGAGCAATTTATATTTTAAGAAAATCTTAAAAGGAAGGGGTGTATTTATAATTTATCCAAAATAGTAATAATTAAACCACAATGCACTCAATTATAAAAATACATTTTATTATTTGTGTAATTTTTATAGTTAACAGATTAGAATGTGTGAATTTATAGGTAAGAAAATTAAACTAATAAATTTATATTATTATATAAACAGAAATATCATTGAGTGTTTGAGTTTCAAAAGTGTCAATACAATTTTATCAATTTTTTGAATTTAAAAAATATTAAAATACACATGTTATTAAATTATTAGTTATTTAATTAATATAGTAATATATTTAACATTTAATCTTACTTTCTTTAAAACATTGGTGATTTGATCAATATGGTAGTATATTTTTGACATTTCGTTTAAAACATTTCATATATACGGCAGCTAAGTAAAACATTTATATTTCAAAATGTCAAAAAAAGAAAAAAAAGAAAAAAGGTGCCATTATTGAGTCACTAATGAATAAGATAATATTTAAAAAAATCTCTTTAACTCATGCTCTTTTCAAAAATTTAATTTAATTTTAAAATCTATATCTATCTATCTATTTAAATTTAGCCCGTAAAAATATCTTGACCAAGATATCTTCTAAAAAAAATTTAGCATAGCACATGATAATTATCATCTAAAAACCAATATATCTTTAATTAAAACAAAAAAGAAAAAAGAAAGATGCATGAATTATTATAACTAAAATGCTAATATTAAAGTCAAACCACACTTGAATTGAAATTTTTTTAAATAAAAAGCCCAAAATGCAATTTTAGTTATATGAATTTGAAATCATTTAAAAAAATATTAGTCTAAAATGAAATTTTAATAATATTACAGTAATCGATGTGGCCTATTACATAACACTAACTCTATATATATATATATATATATATAGAGCCCTTAAGAGGGTTTAGTTAATACAACAATGATAGAGAGCTCTAATTAGGAAGCTCTAATTAGAGCTCTAATGATGTAGCATCCAAAAAAAATAAATAAAAAATAAATAAATAAAGACACACACATCACATCATAAGTGGGATCCACTTGTTTAAAACTCTCTTAGAGCTCAAGAATTAGAACTCTAAAACATTTTTCATAATTAATATCATGTAAAATATCACATCATAATTAATGTATCCAAATATATTCATGAGTTATTGAACTTTTCTGAATATTTTAAAAATAATTAAATAAATATTTGAATTTTAAGGTTATCTGTTACAGGAATCTTGTGTGAATATTATATATAGAACCCTCTGAACAAATTTTCTTAATTTTTATTTATTTATTATTATTGAACAACTAAAATCATATGAATAGTTCACAAGTAATCTGATCAGGCATATATAATTGTCCAATCAATTTAAATTTTTATATAAATAATTTACTTTAAGGCCATGTTTGTTTGGGCGGACTGGATTAGTATTCCCATGACTAATAATCCTAGGATTACGAATCTGTTGGATTATGTATCCTATCTTAACTAATAGTCAAGTTTAAAATAATTAGTCCGTACTTCAATTGTTTAACCAAACATCGGATTAATAATTTTATTGGACTATTAGTCCAATCCCAAGCTCATGTCCACCCAAACAAACATGGCCTAAGTGTCTTATTATGAGGGTGTTTACTATAGTTTAAATGAGTTGTTTTATTTTATTTTAATTTGAGAGTTTGTATTAGATTATTTAGTACAATTTGTACTTACAATTTATTGAGTATAAATAATTTAAATAAATTAAAAAAATTAATTATCTAAATGTTAAAAAAGAGGTGACTTTAATTTTTATTTTCTAAATAACAACTTTTAATTTATAAAAATTTACGCTAAACATGGCCAATATAAGAGTGGCCCTCCAATTGGCAACCGTAGACAATCCTAATCCAAAAAAATAGATAAATATAAATGATGAGATACAAAATTACGTATATACGAGGTTGGTTGTATACAAAATTACGTATATACGAGGTTGGTTGTATGTATGTGGAAACATATAGAGGGTGTGACGTGGGTGTTTTGAAGGTTTGAAAAGGAAAATTATAGAATATTTTCGGAGTATCGTGTATTCATATTTTTTAATTAATTATTATTTAATATGTTTTTTTATGTTTTTTAATTACTTAACATAATATTTTATTTATTTATATTTTTAATTAATCATAATATTATAGAATTTTATGCGTCAATATTTTAAGATTATTGAATAATTATTTTTTAAAAAAGAGAAGAAAAAAAGTAAAAAAAAAAAAAATGTGGATGGATGTGGTATGATATGGTATCTTATGGCGGATGCTTTGTTTTGTGTCATTCACGGCACTCAAATGGGATGACTATGCGTAACACTATGACTCAAGCACTATGACGTTGTCCCCATGATGCTACGCTATCCTATGCTATGGTAGGTGAACCGGTCGTGGGTGTGGAAGTGGAATCCCATGTGTTCCGTGTTTCCTCCACCATCCATGGACTTTCCTTGGGTTCCTAAAAACTTTGCAACCTTTTTAGAATGATGGTCTTATATGTATTAATTAATAAATTAATATTAGTTATGATGTTATTATTAATTTTATTTATTATATAAATTATAAATATTAAAAAAAAATTAAATTATATTATATCATCAATTAATATATTAATTAATTCGTATAACATTATTTAGAGGTTGGCTTCCATGTGATGAATATGAATAGAGGTTGGCTTCCCTCTATGCTGGAGGATATTATTAGATTTGTGAGGGTCCATTACGGATTCCGTTTTAATAATTTAAATCGTTGAATGTGTAGAACTCGTTGAGTACTATATACTTGTAAAAAATCACGTCAATCGAATATCGATAGGTATGTGATCAAATCAGTTTTGTATTAAAAAAATCGATGATGAAAAAATGAACGGTTGATGGAAATCTGATTCAATGAAATAGCTATCACTATCCAATTAACGTGATTTTTTACAGGTATATAGTATTCGACGAGTTTCTACACATTACATAGTTCAAATTATCAAAACGAGACCTATAATAAACCTCTACTAGTCTAACAATACCCTATCATCCGTGATCGGATTATAGAGAATCCTAGCCCATATATATACCTCCATTGGGACAATAATGTCCCTTCCTTCAAAGATGTTTGGAATCAAATATTTTAGTCAAGAGAAAATTAATAAAATATCTTTGGTCAACTTTAGGTAGTATGACAACTTTAATGTATATATCCTTATTAATTAAAATCTCTTAATAATATTATTAGAATAATTTTAACTCGTTATAAAGAAATTAAATTTTAAGATTTTAGGGTTTAGACTTTTAAAGTCTGCAAAGAGAAATTTTTCTATGAAAATATTGAGAGCCTTCAATTATTATGAAAATGTTATATGCCTTTTATCTTATAAAATTTTAATATCGGAAACTTTAAACTAAATTTTTTTTAGTTAAAACATCATTATAAATTGTTAAATTATTATTTATTATTTTTTGTATATTCTTTTCATAAAATATTAAAAAATTAATATCCAAACAAGTCTTAAATTGAGAAAACTCTATTCATATAGAACACACACAATCTTTTTCCCATAAAATAAGAAACAAATATGAGATAAAAATGAGTCCCGCTCATAGTAGATTTCACATGTGAATTCTTTTTTTATCTTAAATCTGTGTCATATTGTAAAAATTATTTGTACATTTAATTTATTTTATAAAAAAATTATATAATAATTATCATAAGAATAATATGATAATATCATCTTTTTTTAAATAAAATTTATTTTGATTATTTTATTTTAAAATGAAAAGTTGAACAGTCGCATCATTTTTTATTTTCCATATATCTTTACTTTTAGTTTGCTTTTAGAGTGCCTGAAATTGTTTTCAGCATATTGGAAGTGCTCCAATATCATTTGTTGGTGCACCCAAGTGCAATGTGACACCAGTTATTATTTTCATATACACATATATAACGTAATAATATCAATGCATTCTCCTTATTTACCACACACACAAAATAATAATATCAATAATAATATTTTGTACAAATATAATCTGAGAAGACAAAATTATATTCATATTTGATTGTATCTCTATGTCTTCTCTTTCAGCTTTCTTGTAATTATTTAATAGAACTCAAAACATACACATTACAACACTAAGTCCAGGAAATCAAATAATTAATCAAAAAATTGGAGAAAACATAAAAATAAAAATAAAAAACTCTTTGAATAGACTAAGCAACATAAATTGGAATAAAATAAATTAGTCAACTTAGCTTAGACTCCACCAAATTTGAGAAGTAAATTTTTTATACTTAGAAAGGAGGAGAAGAAGCAGATGCACAATGACGGAGAGGCAAAAAAATTTATTTTTATTTTTTATATTCCTATTTAATTGAATCTGTCATTAAGCCTCTTGTAGTTACATGTCCATGATACTCAAACCACATACATACTACAACAACCCTCTGAATTTAGAAAATCAAATAACTAATCAAAATATCTAAAAACATAATATAACTCTTGAATAATCTAACTAAACAAATATAAATTAGAACCCAAGTTTGATTTATAAATTTTAACATCAATTTCAATGCTAAATTTTTCATTGTCTCCCACCTAAAAAAAAAGAATAAAAAAAAAAAAAGCAAAGAAAAGAAAAGAAAAGAAGTCGTCTTGTCAAAGTGTTTCTAGAGTGTGGAGACCACACATATTGGTTTTCTTTAAATTATTTTCTTTAATAAAGGCTGTCTGCTTCGGAGTGGAAAGAAGCTTCTTGCTGATTTTCATTTTCTCGTGTGTGTGTGAATTCTGATTCCCTTGCCAACAAAGGGTTGGTTTAGTGGTAAGTGTCCAATTAAAAATGATTTTTATAAGCGTTCAATATCTCGTAACTTTTTGGATGGCCACTACAAGAATTAACACATTTGTCGATCAAAAAATTGGTCGGCAAAAGTCTAATTTTTGGTCGGCAAAACATATTCCCGACCAATTTTTTTGGTCGCCAAAGTTGATCGGCAATTGAAGGTCGTGGAAAGTAATTAGCGACTAAAAAGATTTTCAGTCGGCAAAACATTCTATTTGGCGACTAAATTGTTGGTCGCTAAACATATAATTATTGCGACTAACCTATTTAGTCGCGAAAAGACTTTGGTCGGCAAAAATTACATTCAATGACCATATATGTTAGTCGCTAATTTGGTCGGCAAAAATTATTTTCAGCGACCAACAAAATTGGTCGGCAAAAATTACATTCCACGACCAAAACTTCTTCGTCGCTAAATATATTTTTTCTACGACCAAAAAATTTGGTCGCCATTTGTTACTTTTCGCAACCAAAACTTTTGGTCAGCAAAAGTGAGATTCCACGACCAAGAACTGTTTTGGTCGGCAATAGATGTATTTTTTGCGACCAAAACTCTTGGTCGACAATTGTCATTTTTTGCGAAAAAAAATTATTTATTTGTCGCGACTAATAAATTGGTCGCCAAAAGCAAGAAAACAATACACCTGTAATTCGTAATAATTCATTCAATCCATAATAAACCTATAATTTTAAAGCGTCATTCAAATCAACTGAATCATTAACATTCGACAAAATACATAATTCATTAACATTCAACACAATACAACTATTCTAAGTTTTCATTCACAAGTCACATCCATCTAGTATAACACTTTGAAACATAACTATTTGTTATCCATGCGCAGCTATCAACAAATAAAACTACTAATATTTGTTATCCATACACATCCATCCAAAAATATTTAATCCTCCCAAAAATGCTTATACTGCCAAGTAGTCTTGTACAATTTAGCTTCGTGCACGAGATCATCTATCATCCATCTATACCAAAGAAAATGAGAAATAATGTTAGGTTTGTTTTTAATGACAATATTTGAAATGGGTAATTATTTATCAATTTCAGAGAATCGTAAGTTCAAATCAAAATTTCTAACTCATTTGCAGGTAATTAAATTATCAATTTCAGAGTATAAGCTGCTAATTACAAATTTAAAATGGGTATTAACAGATTGGACAATGAGACTCATGTTTACACAGAGAAAAGTGCAAGGTTCATATATGGTCATGGCAAACACAATCAAGCTTGACAAGCACAGATAGACATAGAAGACTACTACAGTGTTGAAAACAATCTTTCTCTTATTTATGGTTTTCTCTGTTTTTTCATTTCTTTTCTTTTCTTTTTCTTTGTTTATGGTTTATTTGTTTCTTCTTATGTAGTTACTTCAAAGGAATGATCCTGAAAAGTTTGTGAACCCCGGAATCGACCCTCCTAAGGGTGTTCTATGTTATGGTCCACCTGGTACCGGTAAGACACTTTTAGCTAGAGCTGTGGCTAATAGAACTGATGCGTGTTTCATCCGTGTTATTGGAAGTGAACTTGTTAAGAAATATGTTGGGGAGGGTGCCCGTCTGGTTCGTGAACTATTTCAGATGGCACGTTCCAAAAAAGCTTGTATCATGTTTTTTGATGAACTAGATGCCATAGGAGGTGCACGTTTTGATGATGGTGTGGGTGGAGACAATGAGGTTCAGCGCACTATGCTTGAAATTGTGAATCAACTTGATGGATTTGATGCTCGAGGGAACATCAAAGTTCTGATGGCAACAAATCAACCAGACACTCTAAACCCTTCTGTTACTAGTGGATCCGTGGTTGGTGCTATTTGATTATATAGTCCATCAAATGTATCATCATGACAGTTTCAGATTTGCAATATCTTTTTTGTGCGAAAAAAAAAAAAAAAATTTGTCTAACTTTTTATGTGCCACCACCAAGGTCGAACACAAGGATGTTCTTCTCACCACCTTTACTGTCGAATCCATAGGCAATAGCTGCAGTAGATGGTTCATTTAAAATTCTAGCAACATTCAACCCAGCAATAATACCAGCATCCTTGGTAGCTTGCCTTTAGGGATCATTAAAGTTGGCTACAAGTTGCAAAAAAAAGTAAAAGGGAGTACCACAGCATCCTTGGAAGAGTGGAGAATAATAGTAGTAATTTTGAAGAGTTCTACTCACCAACAACTGTGACAACAACATCCTTAATTGAGTTCCTTCCCAAGGAATGCCTCACAGTCTCCTTTATCTTAATTAGAATCATAGCACTGACCTTCTCAGGCTAAATACCTTGGGCTTTGCATCCTTAAGCTTAACTTCGATACAAGGCTTTCCATCTTTATTCACAATTTTGTGAGGAACAAGCTTCATATCCCTTTGGACTGTTTTTTTGCAATTTTAAAATTGTATTTGATTTATTTAATTTATTTTATTTGATATTTGCATTTTTTTAGGAATAAGTTTATAACGTTATATTAGTTTCCTAGTTTTTTGGATTATCCTACAATATCTCCTAAATATCTAAATTATGGTTATTTAAAGACACATTAATGTGTACTAATTGGGCCTCTTTTTTTTGTTTTTTTAATTGTGTATATAATAAGACTTCAAGTCATCATCTAAAGAAGTCAAAAATCCAGCAGCATTGAAATGGTAGAGAGTCCATCTAGCAAAACATTATATCATTAAATCGAGCAATAGTAATTGTTATCAAAAAGGGCATCTAGACAGATAGGTTGATCAAATAGAGCAATAGTTATCAGCTTCAAACTAACGACTAAAAATGACCATTTTCAAATGTAATTGCTAATACTAATAATGCCATTGCCAATTCACTGCCCATTACACTAAAGACAATAGGGTACTTATAATTAGTATGATAACGAGCAACCTGTATGTCATAATATTAAAGGAAAATGTATGACAAGATAATTTACTGTTATTGAACAGACACAGAATCATCATGTATTTTTGCTAACGAGGCTAATATACATATTCTCAACTTCAAAGAGCTTCCAATTGATGGTGCACTTGAAGATGGATCCTATGTGATTAACAAGACAGGAAAGAGAGTACTTTCTACATCAATATTGTTCACCAGTGTTGTCTTACCACCGTGGTACAGCGTTTTAGGACATTAATATTCCATTTCATTCCAAGGCCAGAGGAAATTAAAAATAAATAAATAAATAAAAATTTTAACATGTAATAGTACCTAAAGTGGCAACAATTTTAATGCTACATCTGTTTAATGATTACCTGGTCGAAACCCATTTATTGACTAATCAGAAAACATTCAAAGGTTGGAGTTGGTAGGCTGTCATTAACTGGATTTCCATGTGAGGTTGGTGAAAGGAATCATCAACCTATTATTGGGTCTTGGCATCAACAACATTTGCTCTACCTTCCTTTGTAAATAATTTAGTATTATAATGCTATGTTTATATATATATATATATATATATATATGACAAGAGGTGTCACAGAGAGAGAGAGAGTGTTGATAGTTTGGAATTTGGAGTGTTGATAGTTTCGAAAAGAAAAGTAGAGCCTTGTCCTTAATATATTCCTCTACTTATGTCCTACTGAGAAAATAATAGAAAAGCAAAGAAAAGAAGTTAAAAAACTAACAAGTTGTAGCAATAATGGTGGCCAAGAAGCCAACAATGGTGGCCAAGAAGCAACAATGATTTCCCAATTCAGAAAATTGCTCAAGAAATCCATTCACTTGACTCTAATCAGCATTGGGAGTGTATGTATGGGGCTGCTTTACTGTTTGATGATGTTCTTGATCTCCAAAGCAAACTAGTTAAAGATTATGTTTGGCATTGAATATAGTTGTTGTATATTTTTAACAAACATGGATCTGGCATTATTTAAGTCTAAACTGAATATCTTCCCTGGTTTATCATCTTCCTTCACCAGATTTAATTTATGTTCACATATTATTGTAGCTTCTTACATATGTGGTCTATTATGATGTTCGGACATAATGAGCAGGTTCACACATTCAAGAAAGCATGTGTAGTTGCTTATCCAAGAACAGAGACTCAAAATGACATCACCCTCTTTTGGCGTAACTCTAATCCTCAATACAAAGATATCCTTTGATCAACAAACCCCCATATATCCCAGAACTGGATGACCTAATGTTATACTAAGTTGATGGGAAATATTTTGATACCATATGTGTATGCAGAGATAAAGTCGTCCTAATATATATTTTTCATTTCAAAACAGAAGGTATGTACTACTACTGATTCCAGTCTCAAAACAGAAGGCATGTGGTTTTTCATCATCCGCTTCAATCTATGTGGAACTTTAAGTACAATTTAAATTTAGTACTTCTGTCTAAATAGAATACTAAAATTAATAATTTTGAAATATTTCTTAATTTTTTAAAATGTACATGTAAACAAAATTAATAAAAAATTAGACAAAAAAAACTAAATTAAAACTAAACTTAAAATGTAAAGACCAAATTGTTCAAATTAAAACCATAGGAACTAAAGTAAAATTATGATCAAATTATAGGAATGGAAAGTGTAATTAATCCTAGATAAAGTGTCACAAGTTTCTAACTTTGTAGACCCTGTTTTGTTGTCCTTTGAGTATATAATCAACTGCAATCCAAGAACCATCATTAATTAAAACTTCCAATCTTATAAATAAACCTACAGAAGCAGCCCAACAATACATAGTTTAGACACAACAATAACACCAAACACAAGTTTTTTAAAACACTTCAAATATATATATATTCAATCTAAAAGAAACAAATCAAAAACCGCTACTGAATCAAGCTCTCTAACAAAAAATATATATATATATATTCAATCTGCAATAGATAGATATAAATAGATAAAAACATATCTACATGACATATATATATATATATATATATACCACTAACAAGAACTAAAAAACAGAGACAAATCTAAAAGATTGATCATATTGAAGATCTACGTGCACATCAAACTTCAACAACAAATCAGATCAGTCAACTCTGGTGTGTTAATCAAGTAGTCCAGTTTGGTTCTGGTTTCCTATAGGCAATAAAATATGCAACCAACCAAACACCAAAACAAGTAGCAAACACTTTCATCAAAATATTTTACATCAAAGCAATTGGAGCAAACAAGGAAACTTCAAAAATTACCAGTACAGGTAGTTGAAATGCCATGGCTTCAATGGTAATCCTCCCAAAACACTCTTCCCGGGCCTACGTGGAGGAGAAAGAGAGGGAAAGAGAAAAGGAATTACTATTATCGAAAATAAATTTCAGCACCCCAGGTAATTTCTAATACACAGAATCTAGAATATAAATAGTAAAACATTTAAAAAATAAAAAATAAGAAGTTGACAAGAATGAAATTAATATGTACAACAGACTAATAAGTAACACAACAATTGAATAGAAAGTGAATAATGCCTAAGACTAAGATCAAATTCGAGACATCTAAAATGAGCCAGAAGTAACTATGAACTATCAAACAACATTATATGCATCATATGATTGCCTTGAACAGAAGAGCTTCCTAACCAGGAACTTTTGTGAACTACTTTGTAGACATCAATAAGAATCATTTATATGACCAATAAATAGCATCCCTCATGACACCAACCACTAGGATGCTGATAGTTTGCAAAAATACTTGGTTGCAGGAATCTTCTGAGTGTGACTTTCTACTCCAAAAACACGATTCCATGGTTCAAAGTAAGAAACTTTGTTAGAACCATGTTCCCATAGAAATAGAATTGATGTTCCAATTGAGATTAGACCACTCAAACATATGAATCCTAAGAAAATAAAAGAAAAACTATCAAGATAGAATCAAAAACCACAATTCATAGCTTTCATACACCAAATCAGATCAGTTTTATTAAAGCTAAACCAATACAAACAACACACAGATTGAAATAGAGAGAGAAAAAGAGATTGAAATCAATCGAACCTTTAGACGAAATCGAACTGCTTGAAGCTCGGTGAGATGGCGTAGAGATCAAGGAGGGAGAGAGAGAGAGAGAGATACGAGGCAGGAGAAACGTCGTAGGATTAGGGTTTGATAAGAAGAGAGATCAATCATGGAATAGGAGGGTTAGTGTATGTACCTGAAGGATAAGGTCGTCGTAGATATAAGTGATCTTGTTGTAGGATTTGGAAGCCATTGCGTCGCTGTGGATCGCTCACGATGGTGTGATCTCGGCCTAGGACTCGCTGTGGATCGCTCACGATTGCGTCGCTGTGAACCTTTAGAGAGATTTGGGGATAAGGTAACAGAGGCGCCGAAATGAGATAGTTTAGAGGGAAATTTGAACATTGGCGAATTTGGGAGGAATATAAAATATTAGGTGCTGTTTGGTTGATTTTTTTTTGGAAAATATTTTTTTGAATTTTTGGTTTTAATTTTTTGAAATTTGAGATTTTTATTTTTACTTTTAGTGAATATTTTTAAAATTTTAATCATTTTTTTAGATTTGTTTAGATTTACCTTACTTAGATGTATCAAAAAATTAAAATATTTGTCAAAAAATATTTTAAAAAATTAATAAATACACAAGAATACAAAAAATGTAATGATTTCTCAAAAAAAATTATTTTTAGTATGTAGTGAATTTTTTAAATATTTTTTCACAAATATTATACTTTTAAAGTGTATTTATGTTTAGTATATCGAAATTTTTTAAAAAACATTAGAATATAACATTTAATGGAAATAAAAAAATACGAAAAATAAAAAAATTTAATTTTTTGAAAAGTGAATGCTGAAAATCCAAACCAAACAAGCTAGTCATATCCTTCGTAAAATTATATAAAATTGACAAGTAATGTAGTTTTGATCAATTCAAGCAACACACATATTGAAATAGATAAAAGAGAGATTATAAGTTTAGGTGAAGCTTTCAATGGCTGAAAGCAAATTCATGAGAGAGATTACGAGGAAATGTGAGAGAGAGAAAGAGAAGAAGACGAAGAAGAAGAAGAAAAAGAAAAAGAAATGTGAAATTGGAATCTGAACAAACGAGAGAGAGGAATGAGAGCAGGTGGAGACATACTAGGGTAATGGTCCAATAATGGATCGACGGTGGTGCTCGATGGCAGTGATGCTCCTTACCCGACGACGATGGAAACAAAGCGACAGAGATTCAATATCAGGAGAAGGGCAATCGGCGTGAGAGAGAGAGAGAGAGAGTGATGGAATGGGAGAGACAGAGGCGTGAGAGAATCGAAAGAGAGCAGATGTGAGAGAGAGAGAGAGAGAGAGAGACGTGTTTAAGCCCTAACTCATTTTAGTGTGTTTGAAATCCCTCTAGAGTTCCTCACCAAATTAATTTAAAAATCCCTCCAAAAGGATAATAAATAAAAAGTAAAATTATAATAATAAATAATAGAGAGAGAAAGAGAGAGAGAAGAGTGATAAGTGAGAGAGAGACGGAGAGAGAAAGAGATAGAGATAGAAAGAGAAAGAGATAGAGACAGAGACAGAGAGAAACAAAAGATTAGTAACAGATAGACAAAGAGAGAGAGAGAGAAAGAGAGCGAAAAGAGATGATCGAGTGAAAAACATAGAAAAAGAGAAAGATAGAGAGAGAAGAAAGATGAGCGAGAGAGACAGAGAAAGAGATAGAGAGAAGAGAGATGAGTAAGAGAGATAGAGAAAGAAAAAAGATGAGAGAGATAGAGAGAAGAGAGATGAGCGAGAGAGAGAGAAAGACAAAGAGAGAAAGAGATAGAGAGTGAGAGACAGAAAAAGAGACAAAGAGAGATGAGAGATTAACGAGCGAGACAGAGAGAGAGATAGAGATAAGAGATATGAGCGAGAGAGACAGAGAGATGAACGAGAGAGACAAAGAGAGAGATAGAAAGAAAAGAGATGAACGAGAGAGAGAAGAGAGATGAGAGAGAGATACGAGAGAGCAAGAGAAGAGAGATGAGCAAGACAGAGGGAGAGAAGAGAGATGAAAGAAAGAGACAGAGAGAGAAAAGAAATGTGAGAAGAGATAGATAAGTGAGAGACACAGAGAGAGAGAGAAAGAGTGATGAGTGAAAGTAATTTTTTAGTTTTCTTTCAGCGACGAAAATATTTTTGTTGCCAAAACTATATATACCGCGACCAAACAAATTTTTAGTCGCTGAAATTAAGGTTTTGCCGACCAAACTTTTGGTCGCGAAAGATAAAAAATAATTTTTTATTTTTCTTTCAGCGACGAAAATATTTTAGTGGGCAAAACTATATATACCGCGACCAAAATAATTTTAGTTGCTGAAATTAAGGTTTTGCCGACCAAACTTTTGGTCGCGAAAGATAAAAAATAATTTTTTATTTTTCTTTCAGCGACGAAAATATTTTAGTTGGCAAAACTATATATACCGCGACCAAAATAATTTTTAGTCGCTGAAATTAAGGTTTTGCCGACCAAACTTTTGGTCGCGAAAGATAAAAAATAATTTTTTAGTTTTCTTTCAGCGACGAAAATATTTTTGTTGCCAAAACTATATATACCGCGACCAAACAAATTTTTAGTCGCTGAAATTAAGGTTTTGCCGACCAAACTTTTGGTCACGAAAGATAAAAAATAATTTTTTATTTTTCTTTCAGCGATGAAAATATTTTAGTGGGCAAAACTATATATACCGCGACCAAACAAATTTTTAGTCGCTGAAATTAAGGTTTTTACGACCAAACTTTTGGTCGCGAAAGATAAAAAATAATTTTTTATTTTTCTTTCAGCGATGAAAATATTTTAGTTGGCAAAACTATATATACCGCGACCAAAATAATTTTTAGTCGCTGAAATTAAGGTTTTGCCGACCAAACTTTTGATCGCGAAAGATAAAAAATAATTTTTTATTTTTCTTTCAGCGACGAAAATATTTTAGTGGGCAAAACTATATATACCGCGACCAAAATAATTTTTAGTCGCTGAAATTAAGGTTTTGCCGACCAAACCTTTGGTTGCGAAAGATAAAAAATAATTTTTTATTTTTCTTTCAGCGACGAAAACATTTTTGTTACCAAAACTATATATACCGCGACCAAACAAATTTTTAGTCGCTAAAATTAAAGTTTTGCCGACCAAACTTTTGGTCGCGAAAGATAAAAAATAATTTTTTATTTTTATTTCAGCGACTAAATTATTTTTGTTGCCAAAACTATATATACAGCGACAAAAATATTTTTTTAGTCACCAATTGTGGCAAATTTAGCGACTAAATTTTTTTTTAGTGGCCAATTATGAGATTTTTAGCGACTAAATTTTTTTTTAGTCGCCAAAAATTAATATACCCCGACTAAAAAAATTTAGTAGGTAAATATTGTACTTTTACCGACTAACATAATTTTTGGTCGCCAATTCCATAACTTTTGGCAACTAAAATATTTTTAGTCGGCAAAAGTGATCGCCAATTGTGTATTTTCTTGCAGTGGGCGTCTTTATATTTTTTCACTTAAGAGAGGTCTTAATCCGAGACTGGAGGCTGGCGTAACCTAACTACTCTATTTTTTTGTTTTCTTAAAGAAAAAAGAAGAGAATTTTGATTTCCTTTTTATTTTTAATTTTTTCATCCTTTCACAAGTAGAGAAATTCCTTGTCCATTACTTTTGCTGCAGAGAAAATTTTTGACCTTCTCTTTATACCTGCATTTGGTTTACTCGAATAAAAATGTAGTAAAATAAAATAATTACTTTCTTATAATGATAAATGATGATTTTATTTTAATATAATTTTTTTTTTAAATTTTTTTTGGGGTTCAGCAAAACATAAGAATAAATATTTTAATGAAATAATTATTTTATTTCAGTCGACACCTTTCTTGATACACATCAAGCTTAAATATTGAATATTTTATTTTTTTACCACAAAAGAATCTACCTTCAAAATTTTAATCACCATCCTCCACGACTATGTGCTCCATTCAAATATCTTTTAAGTATGTATTTAAGAAAATTTCAACGCTCTCCGAAATCTAAAGAATACCAATCTAATCAAACCACATAGAAGTGTCTACTGGATTATCCCCAAACAGTCCATACAATTCACAAGATTATTATTATTATTATATTTTTGATTATTTAGACAACGAATAATTTTGTTAACTATTACAATTGGGCTTTTAAACAAGAAGTTTTTTCCTCTCTTTTTTTATTTTTTATTTTTTATTATTTTTTATTTTTTTATGAGTCCTAAACAAAGAGATTTATTATGAGTCTTTGGAGGCAAAATGTATTTTTAATATTTATGATTGAGAGCCTTTAACAGCCACTATAACATTTTTTTTTTAGTTTAGTAATATTTGAAAGTGTTACAAAACTATTCTTCTAATAACAGTTTTTAGCTAGTCTTGTGACATTTTAAACAAGTGTCATTTATACCCGTACCACAATAGATACTAGTGGCACCTCTGCAAGTGTCACTACACCATCGTGGCTAAAAACTTTCAATGATATTTTGATGTCATGGTATATACTATTTGTGACACTATCAAGTGCCATTAAAAAAAGACTTAGTGGCACTTTAGTGACATTTATAAGTGCCATTACACCATCAGGGTTAAAAGCTTTTAGTAACATTTTAATGTCATGGTAGACACTATTTGTGACGCTATCAAGTGCCATTAAAGAAGACTTACATTCTAAAAAATGCCACTATATAGATTTTTAATGGCGCTTGTTATGTCATAATTGATATTTTTAAGAATTTCATAAATGCCACTAAATCCAATTCATTTGTGTCATTAAATGGATATAAGTGCCATTGAGACTTATTCTAGTGACACTTTGCAAAGCTACTACCACTACTACAAAATGCTACTTATATATTCTTTTCATTGGCACTTTTAAAAGCCACAACTAAACATGCGTAAATACCTGTAAAAATTTAATCGATTTTATAAACAATTGAATATTAATTGTCATATCCTATATTAATTAACACCGATTCATCCTGTAATATTTTCATAATAATAAACAAATATTATCACTATAGGATCATCACATCAACCAAAAAAAAAAAAAAAATCAAACCACAATCAATTTTTTTATCTAAAAATATAAATTTATTTATATTGCAATAAAAATCATAATCAAAATTATAAAATATTCCACCACACTAACAAAGTTAAAGCAAAAAAAAAAATAAAAAATAAAAAAAATTAAAGAAAATTATTCCAACTATAAGTTCTAAAAAGCCATAGTGATATCTATCTTCCGTAGAGACAAATTATCAAAACAAATTCAGTTCCTAAATTCTCAAACTCACTTGTATAAATATTCTCGGCTAGCATCCACAACTTGCGAAATTTGCATCCAAAATATAAACATATTAAAACTATATTTAGTTAATATAAATTTGTTAATGAAATTAATATTTACAAAAGAAATATACCACAAATGGAGCTGGCCAAGCAACATGAGCTCCAATAACTTGTCCAATTGTTTTGACAAGTCCATATGATCGAATCAAGCTCTCATTAGGTTTGTCTAGGACTTAAACATGTACCTCCCAATAGTCAGAACCTAGTTCTTCCCTTTTTACTTTTTTAGATGGGTCTGTGCTTTTAAGTACTCCGATTACAACTGTTTCTGTTGGCCTAATGATATTTTTTAGAACAACTATATCTCCCACTTATAAATCAAAATTTAACTACTTAAGTAATTATATATTTACAATTAATAAATAATATTTAAAAATAAACTAGTACAAAGTGCCAGAGTGAAAATGATCACAATTGAAAGTGATATGCATTTCTCTAGTAGATAATCAAGCCACATGATTTAATCACTTAATTGGTTTACCACACTACAACAAATTATATAAAAGTAACAACCGTAAATCTTTAGACCATATCAAACAATAGCTTAAAAAATCAATAACAACCAAAGGCACCAATCAACAATAATCAGAACCATGCCCATTATCAATATCAAAATCTTCTAAACTCAACAATGTAAATCAAATATAATTGTGAAAAATGACAATTAACTAATTATTTTCAAGCAAGATTTTGAGAGAATCAGAAAGAGTGCATGCGATAATAAATAATGAAGAGATGTCTTGTTGAAGTTTCACAAGAAAATAAAAATAAAAAAAAGTACAAGTTTCGTCGTGTCATGATTTTTACTTGTAGATGGCCCTAATATACAGATGGTCCCAATAATCAATACAATTCAGTTTCGCAAAATATGGTAGTTCACCATTATAAACATGAGATCATAACAAATAGTTTACAGTATGCCAAGTTTACACAGATTTCAAAAATAATTTAATTCCATTGATACTATAATAATTTATCAAAATAGTTTAGTCCTAAAATAACAATTTAATTTTTCAACAGTTCAAGATAGGAGAACATTTATAAAAATATGTAGCATGCAACTACTCACTTGAACGCGGTATAATGTAATCCTTGAATAAAGTCTAAAAGTCCAACTAGCGCCTTGAACAAAGTATTGAAACTATACGTCACTACTAATTCAAGCATACTAAAAAGAATAACAAATTAAGTAACCCCAAACTAAAGTGCACTAAAATAACTCAACTCCACTCATCGTTACTCTTAAATAATACCTAAGTTCATGTTTTTCTAGGTCTAAAATTACCCAAGACATGGGTTCAGATCGAAACTGTAAGGCCAATCAACGCAAGGCCAAAAATGTAAGAAACTAAACTCGTAACTGAATTTAAAGACATTAATTTGAAAATTTTCAGATTTATACCCAAAGAGAACGATACTTCCGAAGTTACTGTTTTTGTACTAGTTTTCTAGACAGATTTGAATACATTAGTTTATATGGATTTTGACTCCCAAAAATTAAAAGAAAATTGTGGTATACAATAGGGCTGAGTAAGGAATTCGTAAAATTTGTAATCTAATCCGATCCAGTCCAATTCAGTAGGTTTGGATTAGATTTTTGAATCTGTGGTTCGGTTCTAGATTGAAAAATTAAAAATCCGTAGTCTACAGACCATATACAAATAGCCTATATTTATATTATACAATAGTATCTTCTCTTATTTCATATAAAACCTAAACCTAAACCAGCATAGTGTCACGACCCAAACCCGCCCCTATGGGCTTAGCGTCGTAATCGGCTAATAATCCTCGGATTACCAAAGGCCTCTAAACAGAATAAAATATGATATAAGGGGCTACGGAAGCAAATATATAAAATACATAGTCCACTGAGCTATGTAGACATACATGAGATAGAAGTTTTAAAAAGCTTTATACACTTAGGCGTGATATCATAAATACAATAATTCATGTCACACTCATACAGATGTAACAAAATGGGACTTAACCCAATATACACATAAGCAGAAAGCTTGTTCATAGACCAACAGCAAACAAGTCTCAAACATGTGCGTCACAAAAGGGAAGGGCCTAGCCATTGTATTATTTCCCCGGGCGAGGGCCTCTACTAAGGATACCACAATTACATGTCAAAGAAAGTTGGACAATTATTCATTCATACAAAGCATAGCATTCAGAATACTGAGAACATTTCATAAAACAGATCTTATTTCATCATACAGAAAATAAATAAGATTGAATATAGCTTTACTAAGTTATTACTCACAAATAACTTTGATAGCAGCCAATGGATCAATAGCTCACGACGTGTGACCTATACAAACATAATAGATATACAGATTGAAACACACACTTGGATTGTCTTTAACTTATTTCATTTTATTCTTAGTGTGTTTCTAAGTTTTATCCTCATTCTTGTGTCTTAATTATGGCCTAGGAATGCCTAGGATGCAATGAGGATGCCAAAATGCACTTGAAAACACTTAGTCACAAATGCTGAAAATAAGGGACTCGCTCAAGCGGGTGCTCCAAAATGTGAGTGGTTGCTCGAGCGCAGATTCCATCGCTTGAGCGATTTGTAAACTTTGCAAAAGTATTGATTGTGTGATTTCTTCGCTCGATGACCGCTCGAGCATGTGACTGAGGTTTTCGCTTGATCGCAACTCTTGTCGCTCAAGCAGTCTGCAAAACATGTGAACTTCTGGGAGCATGCATTTTACGCTCGAGCCAACTTTTTGTCACTCAAGTGGAAGTGCAAAATACAGAGTGGTCGCTCAAGCGCAGGTTTCGTTGCTTGAGCGGAGAGCCAGAATTCTGGAATTTACAGATTGCTCTTCCCAGCTCAAAACTCAAATTCAATGTTGAAATTCATGTTCTCTTGGGCCAAAAATTCAAGGAAACTTGTATAATCTTGGAAAACATTAGGAATTCAAAGTCATTTTACAAAATCAAGGTCCAAAAGCATGCCAAATAAGCAACATTAAACTTGAAATTCATGATATACATTTGTATGTAATTTTCTCAAATTTAAACCTTTCAAAGCATGCTCGAGCAAAGGAAATTGATGGAAAACATCATGAGGTCTCATGATTAAGTCAAAAACATGACATGCATGGAAGAATTACTTGGAATCAACTTCAAATCATGAGAAGTATGCATGTATGAAATGTATGAGTCAAATTCTTTCATTTCTAGCTCAATTCTCAAGTTAAACACTTAATCTCTTGAATTCATCCAATACACTCTAATTCCTTGTTGATTTCACATGTGATTGAGCTTAAGGTGTGAATTGAATCCTTACCTAAGGTTGATGTGAAGTGTAAAACTAGCTCAAGTTCCAAAATGTCTTCAATGCTCTAACAATTTCTAGCAATTCTTTAATTTTTCTGGCTTTTAATCTCAATCTTCTACTCTCTCTCTCTCTCTCTCTCTCTCTCTCTCTCTCTCTCTCTCTCTCTCTAATGGGTTCAAATTAGCTTAAAGAATATGAGATGAAGGTGTAAAATGAACTAATGGGGTCAAATTAGCTTTATATAGGCTCAATTAAGAAGGCTTAATTAAGTTAATCAAATTGCCATTAATTGTTCTAATTTAATTTGTTTCAAATTGCATACCAATTAAATCTACCATAAAGTTCTAAAAATTCCAATTAATGTATAAAACGAGTCAATTTCATGATCGGGTGCCGATAAGGCTTTCAATTCACAAATAGAAATACAAACAAATATTCCTACACAAACAGATAGAAATGCAAATAATGCAACACACACATGCTATTAATTCAGAATTTCATCGTAATGACGTATTAGACGTCCTTAATTATGGTTTATCAGTTACTCATGGGTCGAGATTGTTACACATAGTATCTTCTTTATTGCTTTTGTTTGTTGGTTTTTAGTTTTAATTTGTAATGGTCTAAATACTTATGGTGGAACCATTTTCTAATAGAGCAGTATATCGCTATTGTGGAAAGGCATGTTACTATTGTGGAACTAATATGATGCTATGTTTATATTTTCATGAAATTAAAATGTTATATTTTTTTTATTATTTAATTATGTGAATCCGTGGTCCTAAATCAATCCAATCCGCGTTTAAATGGATTGGTTCGGATTGGTTCCACAATTTAAACGGATTGAATTGGTTTCAATTTTTTCAAGAACCGTAGATAACGGATTGATTCTGGTTTTACCCCAATCCGAACCAATTTGGACCATGCTCACCCCTAGTATACAATTCAATATGTAATTAATCTATTGTAAAAAATTTAGTTCAAAATTCATCCGTTTGATATAATTCCTTGATTTTTAAAATTTGTGATTCTGTACAAAATTTTTAAACTAAGAATTACTACCATCACCTAAGCACCAATTTAACTAATTAAATTTCTAAAATAAATACTATGGTATGTATTTTTATGCATGAATATTTGAATCTTAAACATTATATTTAGATGTTTAATAACAATACCAAACAAGAGCACTAGTGCACTGCCAACACAACACACAAAAGCTAATGCCACATTCCCCCACTCCCCCCACAATGAGACTCATGCCCTACGCAACACATGCTCATCCCTCTCTACTTCCCAAGACTCACGTTTGACATCCTAGACTTACTTTCACACCAGACCAAAAAAAATAAACAATTGAATGAATAACCAATGTGGATTCTTGAACTCAACTATTGGAAGATAAAAGAAGAAAAACAAGTAATTGACTTACCCATAATAGTGATTATGTAGAACCCAATGCCATAGACCTCTTCCTCTCCTTGCTGATTGCTACCAATTTTTATCGCCTCTCTCTCTCAGTCACACGGCTGCTACTGGTAGGGAGCTATATGGGATTTTAGGGTTATTAAATCAATTATATAATAGATCTCTCTTAATTTATTATTATTATTATTATTATTATTATTATTATTATCAATAATCTTTAAAATTGTGGACTTCCATAATAAATTTATTTATAGTTTAAAATTAATTAAAAGACTCTCCAACAATATTTAATTTGTACTTTAGGATTCACAATAAAATATTTTAGCTTAGTGGCATTTCTTAAAATGTCATAAAATATTTATTTGCGACACTTTTCACTTAATGCCATAAAAGTAACTTACACCTACTTAGTTTAGAGACATTTTTTAAAAAATGCCATTACTACTACAGTTTAGTGGCATTATTTGATAAATGTCACTAAAATAATTTATTGTGTTATTCTTTTATAAAATGCCATAAAATTGATGGTATTAGATCACCTTTTTTTGTAGTAATGTGGCACTTCTTTATTGAAATGTCACTAGAGCCTTTTATGTTTGTGGCTCTGTGACATTTTTCTAAAATATGCCACCAAATATTCTTTTTGTGACATTTTTTGAAAACATGTCACTAATATAGTGCCACTAAAGTGTGTTTTCACTACAAAAAATTAAGATTTTAGCGACAAAAATTTAGGGACAAAATTATTTTTAAGGGACCAAATAATTTTGTTGCGAAAAGTGTGATTATTATATTTTTAGCAACAAAAATTAGACATTAGTGATGAATTATTATCTTTTTGGGATCAAATTTTTTGCCTTAAAAAATAAAATATTTTGAGACCAAATTATTTTGTCCCTAAAAGTCTATTTATTAGTTACATTTTCAAAATTTTGTTACTAAAAGCCTTATTTTTTATTTTTCGGAACGATCTTTTAGCGACTATCCTCGTGATGATGGAAATTGATCCCTAAATATTTTTTGCAACAAAATTTTTACTTTTAGAGATCAAAATATTTGATCTCTAAAATTCTTATATCTTGTAGTGTTTTGTTGTAGTGAATGAGATTTTTATTTATTTATTTATTTATTTTTATTGGGTGGGCTTTGGACAAGAAATATATCTTTCGTATTTATGATTGATGACCTTTACAATAAGATTTTTTTTTTTTATCTTGTAGGATCTCTAGATAAAAAGATTTTTTTTATAAACTTTTAAATAAAGAATATATTTTTTAGGTTTAAACAAAGCAAATTAAAACCTAGGAACCTTCCAAAATTGCAGGGTTAAAGCGACCACATTAATTGCTTTAAGTTTAAGCCAACCTCCTAGCTTATTCGTTTACTTGTGATTATGAGGGAATACAACAAAAAACGTATACATAATTTGTGTACAAAATAACATGACTGCATGAAATAGTCATTTTAAAACAAAATACCCCTAATACTGAGTATCATTTTGATAGAAAAACATGCATGAAAATTCTAATAAGATTAATATTCCAAAACAAATGTCTATAATCTTTCTTTCATTGTAGTATAAATATAAATGTACCATTGACAAAGCAAACCATAGAAATCGTGAGGGCTATACATACCAACCAAAAATTGTCGTGTTGTGGTGGGTTGAAGTGAGTGGCCACTTTGTTTTCCTTTCTCTTTCAGTGAGTAGTGGATTCTATTTTCAAGTTATTTCTTTGAAAGTTGGTTTAGATTTTCTCTTTCCTTTTTCATTCGTATCTTATCACTTCAGTGAATAATAATTCTATGATGCTCAAATTTGTATATTATATTTTATTTATCATTTCATATAGTTTTTTAATTATCAATGTAGTGACGATGCATCCCATATTTTACTTTGTGAAAAAATATCTCTTACTATCACTACAACAAAAACATACTTTAGTGGCACTACACTAGTGGCATATTTTTAGAAAATGTCATAAAAAATGATATTTAGTGGCACGTTTTTGAAAAATGCCACAAAACGATAAACATAAAAGGCTCTAGTGACATTTCAATGAATAAGTGTCACAAAACTACAACAAAAACATACTTTAGTGGCACTACACTAGTGGCATGGTTTTAGAAAATGTCACAAAAATAATATTTGGTGACACATTTAGATAAATAAATTAAACTCAATATACACAACAGGAAAAAACATATTCGGCGACTAAATTTCCTGACCAAAAAAAGTTTGGTCGCTGAAAGTATAGCTTTCAGCTACCAAAACAGCGTTAGTAGTCAAAAGTAAAGCTTTTTGGCGACTAAATAATTTTAATAGCCAAAAGTCTACAATTGGCGACCAAAACTAAGTTTGGTCGTTGATTATATGGGTTTTAGTGACAAAAAAAATTTTAGTAGCCCAAAGTAAAGCTTTTTGGCAACTAAAAAAATTTAGTAGCCAAAAGTCTACAATTGGCGACTAAACATAAGTTTGGTCACTGATTATATGGGTTTTACCGACTAAAAAAATTTTAGTAGCCAAAAGTAAAGCTTCTTGGTGACGAAAAAAATTTTAGTAGCCAAAAGTCTATAATTGGTGACTAAAAAATAAGTTTAGTCGCCAAAAGTGGTTATTTTTAGCGCGGGAGAACTAAAATCCTAAGGCGGGAATTAAATTTTTTGGCGACCAAAATTTTGGTAGCTGAAAGTGCATCTTCGGTGACCAAATCCGATTTTGGTCGGCAAAAGTTAAGTTTTTTAGCAACTAAAAAACAATTAGTAGCCAAAAGTATAGAATTGGCGACCAAAAAATATTTTTAGTCGCCAAAAGTGGTCTTTTTTATTTTACTAGTAAATAGTGTATTTTACATAATTTATGTTCAATAAAATAATTATGTTTATACATATACTTTTATATTAATATAGATGTATGTACTATATAAATAATATATGTTGCATATATAATCATATGGTGCTATAGAGGTGTAATGGGAAGAGTGTGGTGTATAAGGTTTATGGTGCGGGAGGTTGGCGGTTCGAGTCTCTGCAAGAGCGGATCAAATTGTTCTACAACGAATTATCGTCACGAATGGCACTTGATAGCGTCACGAATAGTGCCTACCATGACATTAAAGTGTCACTGAAAGGTTTTAGTCTTGATGGTGTAATGACACTTATAAGTGTCACTAACTCTTTTTTTAATGGCGCTTGATAGTGTCACAAATAATATCTACCATGACATTAAAAAGTCATTGAAAGTTTTTAGCCACGATGGTGCAGTGACACTTGTAAGTATCTACCGTGGCACTCGTATCTACAGTGGCACCGATAGAAGTGGCACTTGTTCAAAATGCCACAAGACCAAAAAATGTCATTAGAAGAATAGTTTTGTGGCACTTTCAAATGTCACTAAACTAAAAAAATGTTGTAGTGTATCATGATATGTAAATATCTCTTGCTGTCATGATATGTGTTTTAGTATTATTGATCCACTTTGCTAGACATTATAATTATGGTTTTTTTTCCAACTGAAATTGTGAAAAGTAAAGATCAAGTTCCATCCTAACGTTCCACCTAAGACATGGGCTTTTACTATTATTATTAGTGCTAGACATGGACTTGACATTTTCATTTTCCAGCAAAACAACAGTTAGGAATCACATATAGTCCGATTCAAGTTTTTTTATTTTTTATTTTTAAATTGCCATGTGTTGAACTTTATTTTTCCACTGAGAGTATTACTATGTATATTTAATTTTTTACAAAAAAGAAAAAAGAAAAAAAGAAATAGTGTTGAGATCACATGCATCAATTAGACTATATGCAATCCAAAAACAAAAAAAACAAAAAGAAAGAGGTTGCACCTTATGTTAATATGATAAAAGTTTTGGTAACGGTCTTACATGATATGCACGAGATTGACCAAGTCAATCCCTTTATTCATATATGAAAAAAACCAAGTTTGATATTTTTCACATTAATATGTGTGAACAAAATATAAATTCATATAAAATAGTGGAGTTTATATTTTTAAGTAGGTTAATACACTTTTTAAATAAATGATTAGTTATTTTATATTACTCAGATTCAGTATTTTTATTCATTTTCATAAAAACCTATACAATTATATTACAAAATATAGAAACAAAATACAAAATGGAACATAGATATACGAATAAACAAAACTTTATAAAAACTTGTAGGTAGAAAGGGATCATAAAATTACTCAACCCGATTTTATTTGTCCTAACTTGATTTTAATAAAAAAAGTTTGGGGTGAGCTTCGATAAGTTAGGATAAAATACAAAGGTATGTACATAAAATTTGTCAAGATTAAGATAAAATATGAAATTGTATCATTAAGATAGATGAGTTTAAAATCAAGAATTTGTTTGCAAAACTCAAAAAAAAAATCCAACGCGTTGTCATTTTAATCCACTCAATTTTATTATTTATTTTTTTTATTCATTTATAAACAATGTGTGTCCAATTAGATGATATGTTTTCGGAGAATTATTCAAAGCTATATGAATGCATCTTTGTAGTGGATGAATATGACCATGTTGATCACACTTCCATTTGGGGCCAATGTGAACATAGATAGTTAGAGAAATTCCAGTTCAAAGGGATTGGTAATAGCCAAAAACCGGAGTCAGATATTAATCTAAGTTGTTAATGATACATTGGATGCTGCAATGAGCATTACACATTTTTTATTGAATAAACTGAAATCCAAGATATATGTGGCTTTGGTCCAGTCCAAGATCAGACTGGACTGTACTGTTGGGCCCGTGAGGGCTCACCACGGGTCCTGTTTTGATAATTTGAACAGTCAATGTGTAGAACTCGTCTAATACTATGTTTGTAAAAAATCACGTTAATCGAATATCGATAGCTATGTAAACAAAACAGTTTTTATCAAGCGATAATTTTTTCACCGTCTATTTTTTTTTTTATACAAAACTGATTTGATCACATAGCTATTGATATCCGATCAACGTAATTTTTTACAGACATATAGTACTCGACGAGTTCTACACATTGAACGGTTCGAATTATCAAAACGGGCCCAAAAAATGGACTCCATGGGCTGGACTGGACGGGTCCGGTCTTGATCTCAACTTGAGACAAGCTGGACCCATTACATAGATATAATAGTCAATCACGTGCCAGAAAATAGGACTTATTTACCCTACAAGAAATAACAGTTTTGCCGATCAAAATATTAGTCGCCAAAGATCGGATTTTTAGTTGCTGATACCATTTAGCGACTAAATTTTTTTGTCAGCAAGTTAGTCGCCTAAACCCTGTTGGCGAATGTTTTAGCGACTAAGCGCGTGTTTGGTCGCTGAAAGTGCAACATGTGGCCACTATTTTTTTTAGTCGGCAATGTTACCTTTTAGCTACTAAATTTTATTTGGTCGGCAAAAATAAATGTTTTGGCTACTAAATTATTGGTCGCGAATAGTCAATTTTATTTTTGGCTATTATACATTTACCGACCAATACTCAAGGAAGGTGACCAAACCTTTTAGTTGCCAAAAGGTCATTCGTGAAAAAAAAAAAAAATTACACTTACTAGCTTCTCATTTGCTCTTGTCGAGATTCAAACCAGTTTAGTTGCTGAAAGTGCAACATGTAGCTACTATTTTTTTTAGTCAGCAATGTTACCTTTGAGCTACTAAATCTTATTTGGTCGGCAAAAATAAATGTTTTGGCTACTAAATTATTGGTCGCCAATAGTCAATTTTATTTTTGGCTATTATACATTTACCGACCAATACTCAAGGAAGGCGACCAAACCTTTTATTTGCCAAAAGGTCATTCGTGAAAAAAAAAAAAATTACACTCACTAGCTTCTCATTTGCTCTTGTCGAGATTTAAACCATCAACCTCCCACACCATAAACCTTATACAACTCACTCTTTCCACTACGCCTCTATAATACTATATAATTATATATGCAACATATAGTATTTATATAGTACATAGACCCGTATTAATATAAAAGTATATATATATATATATATAATTATTTTTTATTGAACATAATATATGTAAAAATAAATTATTTACTAGAAAAAAAAACCACTTTTGGCGGCTAAACTTCTTTTTAGTCGCCAATTCTATAATTTTGGCTACTGATTTTTTTAGTTGCTAAAAAAATTAATTCCTGCTCTAAAATTACCACTTTTGGCAACTAAACTTCTTTTTAGTTGCCAAAAAGTCTCACTTTTGGCTACTAAAATTTTAATTGTCGATAAAAGCATCACATTTGGCTACTAAACATCTTTTTAGTAGCCAAAAGCCTCACTTTTGGTTACTAAAATTTTTTTAGTCGGTAAAAGCATCACATTTGGCTACTAAACATCTTTTTAGTCTCCCAATGCTTCACTTTTGGCTACTAAGTTATTTTTAGTAGCCAAAAGCCTTACTTTTGGCTACTAAAATATTTTTAGTCGGTAAAAGCCTTATATCGGTGACCAAACAAATTGTTAGTCGCCAAAACCTATACTTTTGGCTACTAAATTTTTTTAGTTGCCAAAAATTTTACTTTTGGCTACTAAATTATTTTTAGTCGCCAAAACCAATACTTTCAGCGACCAAAGGTGCTTTTTAGAAGCCAAAAAAATTAATTCCTGCTCTAAAATTACCACTTTTGGCGACTAAACTTCTTTTTAGTCGCCAAAAAGTCTCACTTTTGGCTACTAAAATTTTAATTGTCGATAAAAGCATCACATTTGGCTACTAAACATCTTTTTAGTAGCCAAAAGCCTCACTTTTGGTTACTAAAATTTTTTTAGTCGGTAAAAGCATCACATTTGGCTACTAAACATCTTTTTAGTCTCCCAATGCTTCACTTTTGGCTACTAAGTTATTTTTAGTAGCCAAAAGTACTAAAATATTTTTAGTCGGTAAAAGCCTTATATCGGCGACCAAACAAATTGTTAGTCGCCAAAACATATACTTTTGGCTACTAAATTTTTTTAGTTGCCAAAAATTTTACTTTTGGCTACTAAATTATTTTTAGTCGCCAAAACCAATACTTTCAGCGACCAAAGGTGCTTTTTTAGTCGCCAAATATGCTTTTTCTTGTAGTGTTAGTAGTAGTATGTGAAAATCCGCATTTAATTATTCTAAAAAAATAAAAATAAAATAATAATAATAATAATAAAAATAAAAATAAATTAATTAATTAAATTAATTTTATTTAGAGTTTATCTAAAATATATTAGTGAATAGTTTAGTTTTAAATTAACCCAATTCAATCACTAACAAAGATATTATAAAAAAATAATAATTTTGTGAGTGTTCAATATTTGTTGTTTATAAATTATTTTAATAAGGATCCAACATGATAATTATTCTTACTAAATAACTTAGTTAAAAATTTTAGTGTATCAAATTTAAGAAACCCACACAAATACACAAATATACAACAAAAACAAAACAAAAAAAAAAAAAGGCGGATTTCAAGTGGCAGCATTGCCACTTGGTTGCATGCATGGTGGTGTAAAATATAGCCTGTGGAAATTGAAGATTTGATTACATAGAATGAAGAGAGAGAGAGAGAGAGAGAGAGAGAGAGAGAGAGAGAGAGAGAGAGAGAGAGAGAGAGGGGGGTGCTTAGCAATGCATTGTATATATATACATGCATGCTTGCATTTGGTGAAGGAGCGAAGAAAATGATATCTGCGGAAAAAAAAATAAAAAAATAAAAACTACCAAGTTGAGTAGGAGGATAAGACGAGGAGGAGATTAAGGATATATATTTTCTACCATTTCATCGTTCCATTTCAATCCTACTGTTAAGTAAGAAAACCCTCTCAACCCTCTCATTTTTTTTAATTGTTGAAATTTTCAGATTATATTCATATGATAAAATGTCTAAACTTGTAGATGAAATTTTATTTATAGTTGTATGTAAATTTATGATGGTATATCAAATATTTGAAGATATTGGTAGTCTTAAAATCATGATAATATTGTGAAATTTGGACTTGCATGTGTAGTTTATGCCATTAAAAAGATTATTGAAGATTATATTTGGCCCTTTAAATCTGTCAAAAAATTTATACGAATTTTTAGATAATTTTATACTCAAAATTTGGAGATGATTTATTCTAAAAAGTTGTTTAGAATGATATCTACTTCATCCATAAATTTGTGCAACAATTATTGAGTTTTGTACGAATTTATACAGATTTTTAACCAAATCTGGAGCTATAGGCAAATTTTATTTATGTGTTTAAAAAATCATTAAAAATTTTATATTAAACCAAATCTGGTAATTTCTAGACAAAAAATAAAATTTGAGAAGTCTAGTTTCATAATAAATTTTTATATTATGGAATTGATGTATAAATTTAAGTATAGGATTAATTTATGAAAATGTTATAAATTTGTGTCATAAACTTTCTTGGAATTTTTCAAAATTATTTACAATTTATTTTTGGAAAATGCCTTCTGAAAAATGACCATAACATGTTTATTGAGTATTTTGTAGATTTATATGAATTTTAGAGTTGTATAAGTAATTTATTTATAATTTTATTTGTGAGATATACATTCTAAAAATTTTGGCAGATTAAGGAGAAATAAAAAATTATCTCTTCAATTGTTTATTTGGACTAAAAATTTAATATTGTGCTAGTCTAATCTTCTAGATTAAAATTCCATGCATGTGTATAATTATGATTTATTTCTTTTTTTGGTATCTAAATTATTATTTCATACCATGGTTTAAATAAATTGTTTATTTAAATTTTGTACAATTATTTATTATTGTGTGACATGTGTAATATTTTATGTTGGGAATTTTAATGAGTTAGTATAACATTATTTGTAATTAAAAATTAGAGTTATTTGTGATTAATATCAAAACTAACTGAAATGATTAACGGCATATACAAAGTTAACAATTGACGGTTTATACTAGTTGTTCAGAGTGAGTCCTAGTTTTAAAGAGTGTACGAAATTAAGGGTTGACGGTTAATACCAATTGTTCAGGGTGAGCCCTAATTTTGAGAATTCTCACGTAAATTGTGTCGCAAAATCCTAAGATGGCACGGGACTTATTTGAACTCTTTTCAGTATTTGGTTTTGAAATACGGGTGGATGTGCAGCTGGCACACATGGAGGTTACGTACTCCTGACAGACCGTTTCCTTGGGGCAGACCACGAATGCCACTACTTAGGTATATAACTCCGGACGTGGGCATCCTTGGTAGTTACGATTTGTAACACTTGAATATTTGACCAAGGGAGGGTTTCAAATTAACCATTGCCATACTTAGTAGTTGGTAAGTTAAATCTCTTCGGTGAGATTTCGAGTGTTACCTAATTTACTAAAATTATTTTAATGGTTGTAATTTATGTTTACAATTATATTGTTATCTCATGTTTATAATCTCATTATTTTTCTCTTAAAAAGAATGGTAGGTTGGTTATGTTTTCTTGCTGTGTTGCAAAACTCATGGCATATATTTTTGTTGCCCTGGCATTTTATGCCAGGTTTTTCCGAGGAAATAATTGAAGCTGAAATGGGGTTGACGCTAACGTAGAGCCTTGGCTAACTTGAAACCCTGATTAGAGCTGAATAAATTTTATTGTTTTATATAATAGCTATTAAGGACTTTATAATTCCATTGGATATTGTATATGGATAATTTTAAGTTTTTATTTATTGTTGTTTGAATCTTTGGTTATGAACAAGAGTGGGAATATCCAATTAAGATGTCAACTTTTTAATTTATTAAATTATTTTATTTATTTAATTTTCCTTAATGTTCCAAAAATTTGGGCGTCACATAGTAGCTAAGGTGTATTTAACTCAAATTTTGGGTGGTTGTCACCACTGCAAGAAATTCAGCTTTTAGTGGCGTTTAAAAAACGCCGCTAAAAGTGTTAAAAACGCCGCCAATTCTTTTTGTGACACTTAGCACCAAACGCCGAGGACGCGGCCGTCGCTATAGCTTTATGGCGTTTTAAAAATGTCATTGTAACAAGCCCGCGGGGGACCTCGCTACAGCTCAGACTCGACTTTGTGTAGTCACGGTTCTAAATCTGAACCAAAGAGTCCAAATCCGGCAAATCGTTTTAAGAAAACAGATTTTTGAAAGAAGTGCCAAACATGGACTGCTTTGCCAGATACAGAGTCGCCACCTAAATATTTTATTTTGGGAAATTTAGGAAACCCTGACTCGGTGCCAAAAGGCCACGTGTCCGTCATCACCAAAGTTGCCTCGGCTCGGGAACTTGGGTACGATTGGGGAAGGTCACTTCGTGAGCACCCCCACTCGCCCGGTCATAGACCGGCCTCTACTAACCATGATATCAATTTTTGGAAAACATTGTGAGTTCTTATTCCGGTTTATTAGCCTAGGTTACTATGTGATGCGCACAGCATACAAGTATAGACTGGATCGCTTGAATTGGAACAAAACATTTCTTGTTTGTTTTTTAAAGAGGTTTTGCTACCCGCAGGTAGGCTCGAAACATTTGATGATTCACTCCAATTCAGATAACCCAACCTTCACCCACAGGCATTCAGGCAGTTATATCAGATAAGCACATAGCCTCATGGTAAGCATGCTATTCATGGCAGTCACTCACACGCATGCAAGGATGCTAAAGCATAAAGCTTACCGAGTACTCCAAGCCAAAAGAGGAACTCATTAGAAATTATGCATGATCCTAACTATACAGAAATGCTTAATGCAACACATGCAAAATGCAATTTATAGCAGGCTCGGCTATTCTAAGATGGCATATGAAATGTTACAACTATCATGTATTCAACTTTGAAATTGAAAGTACAATGCAGTTAGTATGATGCGCCGAGCCCGGTGTATGCAAAACAGATGAATGATGCAAACATGCTGTCATACTGTATGCTAATTTAAACATGCCCTAATCTAACCATCAAAAAGCGGATAAATAAAAGGGAGAAAGACGTGGGGTTGGAAGACATACAACATACACACGCACACTTATTACAGTTGTGGCCCTCGCGCAGAGGGTCCGAATAAATAATACAGTCCCGAATATTACAGTCCCGAATAAAAGAATATTATAGTCCGAAATATTACAAAATTCTAATTAATTAAAGAATTAACTAAGAAAACAAGTAAAACTGGCATGCAAGCCAGGGACTGCCTTGCTTCTGGTGGATGATGCATGTCCGGACTGTCTTGCGCGGAAATCCACCGGAATGCCCCAATTAGCCTCTGTTTACACCTGTTATTTTTTTGAAAAGCGTGCCAAGTCCCGGAAAGTTGTTGATTCCTGATTTTGTTGCAACAGAGAGCAAGAAAGGGGCATAGCAATTGTCATGCCCCCAAACCGCCCCTAGTAGTTTGGTGCCGTGATGGCCAGTAACCCGAGGTTACCGAAGGCCGTCTTACAAAAATCACACACAATCAGAGTATAAAATATGGGGCTTACAAGTGCGGAAGCAATATATATATATACATATACAAAATCTAAATAGTCCATGAGAGCCGTGCATAAGTCCAATGGAATGTCATACATCAAACATCTTTACAAGTCTTACAATTTAGGTACAGCAAGAATGAGATACAAAACACATCCTGACTAAGAGGCTTCTCAAGCCGACATATGCCAAAACAAACAAAGAACATAAGCCGAGAAGCATAATCTTCAAGACGATGCACAACGCAAATCCAAAACATGTCGGCTATACGCCCAAAACACATCGGCAATCACGTCTAGGCCTCAATGCCTTCTTGTTCATCACCTACATATATATAGAGAGGGTGAGCTTGGATACTCAGTGAATGATATTAGAAATAAAGGTTTGCATGATTGATATCCAAGATTTCTTTCCAACCAATACAAAGTATACTTTACAATCAAGAAAAGTCAAGTTCAGTGCCGGCCTTTCAAGTTCTTTGGATGTTATTACATCTACTTAATACAAGAGGGCGATGACATTCCCAAGACAAGAGTGCAGTTGTATTATAGTCCCCTGCAACTAAGGACTTTCAAGACAAGCTGTGCTGCGAAAGTTTATAGTCCTCTAGCACTAAGGACTGTCAAGACAAGCTGTGCTGCGAAAGTTTAGAGTCCTCTAGCACTAAGGACTGTCAAGACAAGAGTGCAGTTGCATTATAGTCCCCTGCAACTAAGGACTTTCAAGACAAGTTGTGCTGCGAAAGTTTATAGTCCTCTAGCACTAAGGACTGTCAAGACAAGCTGTGCTGCGAAAGTTTAGAGTCCTCTAGCACTAAGGACTGTCAAGACAAGCTGTGCTGCGAAAGTTTAGAGTCCTCTAGCACTAAGGACTGTCAAGACAAGAGTGCAGTTGCATTATAGTCCCCTGCAACTAAGGACTTTCAAGACGAGTCATCAAAACAAGATAGCATTTGATATACAAAATAGGGATAGTCATTCATGCTAGATCAAGTACTTTTCAAAACAAGGCAAAACAAGATTTATCAAAACAAGTGTAACATAGCTTTATTAGAAATACCACTCACTTAGTTTCTTCACACGTCGGGGTCGAGTCAAGCCCAAGTCCTACAAACACAGGGCAAGCCTATTGAATGCACCTTCAACAAGTTTCGTATGTACTCAAATGTTTTCGGAAAACATGCTGGGCACCAACTAGGTCTAGGCCGAGGTTCCACACCTCCTTGCCGAGGTGTGTTCCCGAGGGCCACATGCAAGGAAAAGAGATCGGGAAACTCTGGGTTCCCCTCTGCTGATGAACATGAAGAACATGGGTGTGAAAACATGAAAAATACGAATGTTTGATCATAATCTGTCATCACAAATCTGAGGTTTTCGTGCTATGAGTTTGAAAACATGGACCTGGGTACCCATACTTGGAAATCATGCAAGAACAAACACAAAACGTGAATTTAGGCATAAAGCTTTCGGATCAAAACAAGACTTTCTTGAAGAACACATGAATGTCATTTTCTCTTTCTAAAATCGAGCTTCAAAACGATGCATGGCTTACAAATCATTTTCAATCATGCAATGCAATAACATAAACATAAAGAACATTACGAGTAGATCAAGAATCTAACCTTAGAATGCGGATCTAACGGTTGGATCTCTAGAAATCAAGCTTGAAGATCTACTTCCTCACTCTAAAACTCTTTCTTCCTCCTAGAGCTTCTCTCTCTACAAGACAAGGTTATGACACCAAATGATAGTTTTCTATACCCGGTTCTGGGGTTAACCCTCTGCTGAGACACGTGGCGGCGATTGGTTGGGTTCATCCTGAAAAGGTGGCTGACAGGCCAGACAAGGCATGGTGGAAGGGTGTTCAACAAGCAAAGCGGCATGGGCTCTCTGACAGGCTATGACATCGGCTAACAACAAGGCATATCTAACAAGTCTGCACGGAATGACACTTCGGCAAGGGGTGACATCGGCTAACAAGGACTTCGGCAACTAAGGTGACAATGACCTCGGCTAGGAAGGACAACACTTGACTAAGCTGTGCCACATCTTGGCCTAGATGCGCCACACCTCGGCCTAGGTTATACCGCTCCAGGACAAGATCACTGGGGTGCAAGGTAACATCTCGGCTAATGTGGTCAAGGCAAGGACTGAGGTCAACAAGGGGTTTCAAGAAACTAATACTAGACTAAGGATGACCTCGGCATTGGAATAACATCGGCTAGTATAACTCAAGCAAGGCGTAACCTATGTTTCGCATTAAGGGAGAAACAAGACAAGCACACTACACTAGACAAATCACAAGGCTTCAAATCAAGACATGGATCGCATTAGCTCAAGCGAAACAAATCACAACATACACATGCAAGCTAAACAAGTCATAATCTTACCGATGCTCATGAACATGATGAGGACATAAAGTGTGGGTTCCTACAGCAATGTATTTGTACAAATATATGCATGTCTCGATCCTCGTGCCACCAATCACGCATACCGAGGCATGATGGCAGAGGAGTCGAAATGCACAACTCAATATAGGATGAATGCACATGAAACTACAGCTAAAACCTAACTCCATCATGGATAATCCGGAGTGTCGGCGACTGGGGAATTGAGACACATTTCGTCACTCGGAGTACGAAATGTACCTCGTTTCCCGTGCCCGGGCTAACTCTTATTCCGGACACGATGCAATATGCATGATATGCATGAAATGCAACTAAGATACAATCCTAACATACTCAAAGCTATGAAAATGAGATGCCTCGAAATGCGTGCACACGGGCACGCAAACCGAGAAAATGGCAGAATGCTATGAAAATGAAATGCCTCGGAGTGCGTGAACACGGGCACGCAAACCGAGAAAAAGATATGTGTCTCGAAATGCGTGCACGCGGGCACGCAAACCGAGGCAATGATATGTGTCTTGAAATGCGTGCACACGGGTACGCAAACCGAGGCGATGATATGTGTCTCGAAATGCGTGCACGCGGGCACGCAAACCGAGGCGATGATATGTGTCTCGAAATGCGTGCACGCGGGCACGCAAATCGAGGCGATGCTAAAATGTGATGAAATGACATGGAAAATGCAACATGGACTTACACTAACATGAGAGGGCCTCAGCCACACTCACATAAGATGCCGATGGCAGAAAATGAAGTGCCTCGAAATGCGTGCACACGGGCACGCAAACCGAGGCGATGCTAAAATGTGATGAAATGACATGGAAAATGCAACATGGACTTACACTAACATGAGAGGGCCTCAGCCACACTCACATAAGATGCCGATGGCAGAAAATGAAGTGCCTCGAAATGCGTGCACACGGGCACGCGAACCGAGGCGATGCTAAAATGTGATGAAATGTGGCAAAAATGATATGCAAGCATACTAATGGAATTTCAGCACTAAAATATGGGGGAAAACAGTCCCGAAATGAAACGAAATGACATGAAATGCAAGGAAACGTCCCGAAATGCAACATTAGGCACCCGAAATGGCCTATAGCTATGCCAAACATGCACAATATGGACATGTAATGCAAAGACAGAAGCTAGACAGTCCCAAAAGATGCACTTTCAGAGTTATAAACATGGCCAAACAGCAAATATAGGTAGGGGAAAAATAGTATGCAAGAATACGGTATTTTCAAGAGGTAATGAAGCAAGTGATATAAACAAAATCCAAACTGGAAAATTTCCTTCTACAACACTGAAGATGGACCAAAACTATGAACATTTACAGTATATGGCAGCCTCAAAATCAGTATAAAAATATGCTAAAAATATGATGCAAAACAAGGCTCAAAAGGTGCCATAACATGAAGTATGCAAAATAATCACCAAACAGCCAAAGACCCTTGATAAACTATGTAGAATGGACCAAAATAAGAACTTTTCCAGAACTGTAAAATGGCCAAAAACCTAAGCATGGTAGGCTAACAAAACATGCAAGAAAACGAACCGAAAGTGAGATATAACATGAAGTGGCTTATGGAGGTCCCAAAACATGAAAGACCCTAAACAAAACATGAATAATGGACCAAAACAAGGACCTTTTCAGAACTGTAAAATGGCCAAAAACCTAAGCATGGTAGGCTGCCATTGCATGTAAGGAAGGGGAAGAAAAGAAGGGTATAACTACAAGTGACACATGGAGTCACCAAACAATGTTGAGCCCTTCTCCAATGTTGAAGAGGGGCTCAAAATAAGCCTTATATCAGTTTACAACATGCTCGAAAATAAATTGGTCATGGGCCAAAAATAGCATGCAAAAACATGACATACAAGATGATCAATGAAGCAAGTATATTATGGAGGGCTCAAACAAGGTTGAGCCCTTAATGAGAAGTGAAGATGAACTCAAAATATGGCCCTTTTCAGTTAGGTCCGGAGCTTGAAACCAAAAAGAAGTGGGGTTTAGAAATAGATCAAGAAAAAGGTTCAAAAGGTTAAAAGTGTAACTTACCCTTGAAGATTCAAGCTTTTGTTGCTTCTTGGATGGATTTGCAGCTTCTTTAGCCTTCAAGAATCCCTCCTTGTTGCTGGAAATGAGATGGTGGTGGTAGAGCTTGGTGGTGTAGAAGGAATGATGGTTAGTGACTTAGGGTTTTTTGAAGAATTGAGAAGGAAGAAGATAGTGTTGGCTATGGAGCTTTGAAGAGTAAATTTTCTAACCCTTACAAAGAAGGCCACCAGCTGGTTATAAGGGTTCAAAATGGGGTGTAAAGGTGGGGGAGAAGGAGGGCAAAACTCCCCCACAAAATATCCCCCGGATACAGAAAATATCTGGGGGACAATGCCCCACAGCTGTAAAGTGCACAGTGCAAAGAACACGGCCGGCCCATTACTTTTACTGGAGGTGGCCGGCCGGCCACACCCCCTAGCCGGCCGGCTAGGGGTCAAAAGGGTCAAGGTGATTTTCTGGCCGGCCAGCTATTGGAGAGGTACCCCTATATGTGTACAACACAACCATGTAGTTGAAATTCCAAGAAAGTGGGCCCAAGGGGTTCAACAATGGCTCGGAAAGAGGGGGTCAAAAGGGTCAAGTTGACTTACTGGCCGGCCATGAACTTTTAGGGGCCTCTCAGGTGTGTACATCACAGATATGTGGTTCAAAGTTCAAGAAAAAGGGTCCAAGGGGTTCAACATTAGCCCGGAAGAAAGGGGTCAAAAGGGTCAGGTGACCTTAATGGCCGACCATGAACTTTTAGGGGCCTCCCAAGTGTGTAGATCACAGATATGTGGTTGAAAGTTGGCAACACTAGCTCCAAGGTATTCAACATTAGCCCGGAAGTGCGAAAAACGGGCGCCGGGAGGCTCCGGAAGAGAAATAACTGGTTGCTGCAACAATTGCTGGCCTCCCACCCTTCAGTGACCTTCCCTGTGATAAAACAGAGGTACCTGCCAAAAATGAACGAAAACCGTTGCAAAACGAATGTTCCGGGGCCAAAACACGCAGTTCGGGGTCCCGAAAATGGGCTGTTAAGCACCGAAAATGGTATTCGACCTCGAAGTGGGTTTCTCAGCCCCAGTGTCCCTCAAAAGGGATGAAATAAGATGTATGCCAAAAATCAGAGCAATAGGAGATGGTTAAGCGGTCCCGAACCGAGGCACACGACCCGACGGCTCCGAAAATCGGGAACCGGACTCCGAAATGGGCAAAATGGCCTACGGCCACCAAATGTAGCCTACGGACATTGAGAGATGGTCTACGGGACCTCTCCCTTCCCTCAGGAAAAGAAATAGAGAAAACCGAGTCTGGCTCGCAAACCGAGATAAGGCACAGAAAAGGGTTCGGAAGTCCGGAGGCAGGGCTCACGGCCGCGACTCTGAAACTTCTGAACGAGCATATTATGCAACATCACCTAACGCTCAACTGGTGACGTCTGAGTCTTAAGGTCGGTCAAAAATGGGGTGTCTACAGTTGCCCCTCTTTGACAGAACTCGGAAGTCACAAGTGACGGGAGTGAATGTCAAAGCCCAGAGACGACCCATTTTTGACAAGGCCGAAGACTTAAACAAACATACTGGATAAACAGAGATGCGCCCGCAGGCATGCCCGCAGGCAGGGGGCTAAATGCAAATGATATGCAAGAAGCCTAAGGTAACCCAATGATCATGCAAATGCAGCAAGCTGTAATGAAGCAAGTATTCGCAAATAGATGCAACAGTTTTAAGCAAGAATGCAAAGCAACAACTACATTTCATGCAGTTAAGAATGCGGAGGATTATTCAATCCCCGCCACGTCTCACACGGAGAAGATACAATACCTGCGCGATTCGTCTGGTCGCACCAGCTTCAATTGAACCGTACATACAATATCGTGCCTGCAAAAGAGAGAAATTGCAACAAGCACAATATGCTAACAACATGGATTCAATGTGATTTTGAAAATTCGACACACGCAGTGCCGGTGAGTGAATGCATCGCAATGCGAAAGTAGAACATGCGTGACGACGCATTTTTAAACACAGAAGTATGATTAACATCAAGAAACGTGCATGTTAATGCAGGTATGTTCATGAAAATGCAAGATAATGTAACACGAGCAGGAATCAGGGCGCTCGTTTGTCATGAAACAACGAGTACGGAAAAGCGTGTTTCGGCGAAGGTAACTCAATTGCGGCCTCCGATCCACTTCTTTGAAATGTTACCACTCATTCAAAAAGGATACACTTTGATTTCGATGAATGAAGATAAGACATATGTCAGAACTTGAAACCGAAGTCTCGACGGAGCAATTTCGCGACCGGAAGTGTACTTTTCTTGAACTTTTTCAGGTCCCGGGAACTCCGATCTTCCTCAAAATTTGCAGAGAGCTAGGTGAGCATGTGAGGATGATGGCCGGCCGTTTATCTTCCCAAGGGGAGGTGGCCAACCGGTTTCCACAAAAGTAGATGGCTGGCCGGCCATTTCTGCAAAAAGCAGATGGCTGGCCAGCTAGAAATAGGGGCCGGCCGGCCATGCCCTTTTTCCGGGGGCATTTTGGTCTTTTCCCCTCCTTCTTGCATGCCTCTTCAACCAAGGTTTGAGGCTTATAAAAGGCAGCCGAACCTCACTTCATTTCTTGCCTCTTTCAACACTTTTCTCTCCAGATCTAAGTTTCACGCGCATTTTCCAACGCCCCGCGCAAATTGTTTTCGTAAAAACAACAGTTTTAAGCATTTTGGAGCGATTAAATTCCGACTTCGAAGCTTCTTTTTGCATTTTCACCACTTGAGGTAAATTTGTCTCAATATTTGGAATATTTTCTCGGGGGTTGACTTTTGTTGACTTTTCATTTCCCGATAGTTGACTTTTTGTTGACTTTTTCTAATTTTGGCCCATTTTGCTCATTTTTGCTCCCCTTTTGCAGATTCTTGAAAATGGCGGGTACTTCTTCCCATGGCGGAGGTTTTCCAGGTGCCGGAGATGATTTCGATCCCATGACTCTACCTCCGAGGACCCGACCTTTCATTCCCGGGAGGTACCGTCCGCCAGCTCACGTCCTCCCGCGTGCCGTCTTCCGTCATTTTACCAGCTTTGACGAGCGAGCACCCGTGGATTTGCTTCTCAGGGAGCCGGAGCAGCATCTCTCTCACGAGGCCCAAGAGGTATTTACTTCATCTTCTGTATTTTACATTTCGTACCTTTGCCATGCTTTGAACACGCAGTTTAGCTTATGACATAGTACTTTGCTTACATTTTGAACATGTAGTTTCAACACTTGAATTTCTGAACACTCGGCTCATTAATTAATTGCGAACACACAGCCCACATTAGAACACATGGCTCAAACACTGATTTGTCGAACACACAGCCCGAATTCGAAAGTGAACACACAGCCCACACTTTAAATGGAAGTTGAACACGCAGCCCAAACTTCAAATTTTCTGAACACGCAGCCCAGATAGATGGTGAACACGCAGCCCACAATTTAACTGAAAGTTGAACACGCAGCCCAAAATTCAAATTTTCTGAACACGCAGCCCAGGTAGATAGTGAACACGCAGCCCACAAATTAACTGAAAGTTGAACACGCAGCCCAAAATTCAAATTTTCTGAACACGTAACCCAGGTAGATAGTGAACACGCAGCCCATAAATTAACTGAAAGTTGAACACGCAGCCCAAATTTCAAATTTTCTGAACACGCAGCCCAGGTAGATAGTGAACACGCAGCCCACAATTTTAACTGAAAGTTGAACACGCAGCCCAAATTCAAGTTTTCTGAACACGCAGCCCAGGTAGATAGTGAACACGCAGCCCACAAATTAACTGAAAGTTGAACACGCAGCCCAAATTTCAAATTTTCTGAACACGCAGCCCAGGTAGATAGTGAACACGCAGCCCACAAATTAACTGAAAGTTGAACACGCAGCCCAAAATTCAAATTTTCTGAACACGCAGCCCAGGTAGATAGTGAACACGCAGCCCACAAATTAACTGAAAGTTGAACACGCAGCCCAAATTTCAAATTTTCTGAACACGCAGCCCAGGTAGATAGTGAACACGCAGCCCACAAATTAACTGAAAGTTGAACACGCAGCCCAAAATTCAAATTTTTTGAACACGCAGCCCAGGTAGATAGTGAACACGCAGCCCACAAATTAACTGAAAGTTGAACACGCAGCCCAAATTTCAAATTTTCTGAACACGCAGCCCAGGTAGATTTTGCAAGTAGCTTATTTCACTTCATCGGCACACAGCCCAAACTTCATTCCATTGGCACACAGCCCTTTTTCATTTCATTGGCACACAGCCCATTTCATTTCATTATTGACACATGTATTCATTCTGAATGCAGGGTAGTTCTCGCAGTGTACGGGGGTATGGTTCCACTGCCGCGAGGGATTGGTACGCTGAGCTCCCTGAGGGCGTCAGAGACTTGGTAGATTTGGCGGGGTTCGGCCCCTTCTGTGTCGGGTTGTCACGTTGTCCTGCCAGGAGGACGCTGATGGCAGCCTTGGTAGAGAGATGGTGGGACACCACCAATTCTTTCCATTTCTCTGCTACCGGGGACATGACCATGACCCCTTTTGATTTCGCTGTATTGACCGGCCTTGACGTCAGAGGTTGGTCCATCCCCTACGACGAGGACATGGGCGAGTGGGAGGCCGCCTGGATGTATTTATTGGGGGCTCACCCACCTGTTGACAGGGTTTCTGGGAGAGTCCGATACACTTGGTTCTCTTCCCATTTTCGGCGGGCGGAGATGGTGCCCGAGACTCCCGAGGAGACAGAGCAGTATGCTCGTGGCTTCCTGATGTTCCTCTTCGAGACTACCCTGTTCGCCGACAGAGGGAACACCATTGGGCTATACCTGCTGAGTGCTCTGGTTGACCTATCACAGGTCAGTAGATATGATTGGGGTGGCGCTGGCCTGGCTACTCTTTACTTTTACATGAGCGCGACCTCCCGCGGGCGGGGCGACTTACTTGGCGGCTACTGGAGAGCCTGGGAGGTACTTTTCTGTCCCCCTGATTTACATTTCTGCTTCTCATTACTTGTACATTGCACCCACAGCGCACTTTTACAGTCTGTATTTTGCTCTCAGCATTTCGTACTTACATTCTGCACTGCTTTTCTCAGCTATGGGTTTATGTATACTTCCCATCATTAGCCCCAGAGCTGGAGGTGGTAGGGATTCCTGTGACCCCATATTCATTGATATTCGAGGGCCCGCATCGGCCGAGGCCTCGAGAGACCTTCCTTCGCCTGCGACAGTATTTCGACACGGTGCGACATTCAGAGGTACCTCAGAACTTTCAGTTCTTTTCATTTTCATCTTTGATTTGCTCTGTATATTCTCGATTTCTGATTGGTTTATGCATTCATCATTCGCAGATTACATGGCAGCCCTGGGCGTCTCTGGGTGATGATCTCCGACTTCAGTATACCGGAGCATCAGGCATCTCCCAGTATAGAATCCTGCTTGAAGGGCCGGTTGGCAGGGCATGGTTCCTGGGGGAGCGCTTTCTGCGCCAGGTATGGGGGTATCTTTCTCAGGATATTCCCGCAGCACCCCCAGCTAGTATGCGGACCGCTGACAGACTCTCTTACTCAGAGGTAGTCGGCGCCATGCTGGGTACTGAAGCCTTACTATATACTGAGGAGGGGGACTACGCCACCTACCGTCACATATATTTGATGCCCCCATTGACGGAAGCTCGTATCCCGATGATGAGGCCTGCCGGTATGTCATCCTCGGGTCAGGCTCAGGCTTGAGCTACAGACATCCCTTCTTCTAGCAGGGCTGGCGTATCTAGAGGTGGGAGTAGACCGTTTCCTCCGACTCCGTCGATTCATCCTCATGTCGGATGGCCAGATATGCCTACTGAGTTGATGGCATGGCAGTATGGGGCTAGCTCTCCGACTCTGATTCCACTAGAGCCTCCGATGCCCAGCGATCGATACGCCATTGATCCGGACTCACCGCCGGTATGCTCCACTTTTCATTCATCATTCAGATGTTTAGACACTCTTCTGTTCACTGATGATTACGAGCTCATTTTTGCAGCCATCGCGAGGATACATGGAGGAGGTGGTTGGACTGGTGGCTACACTCGAGGGCATGGTCCTACGCAGGGAGGCACAGTTGTCTGTTGCGGGCATTCAGGTACCCTTCAGTTTTCTGGCATTTATCATACTTCTGATGACATGCTGATTTCTACTGCATCGATAGACTATTTGTGTAGAGCACATCTGACACACACCCCTCTTGTACACTGTATTTACATGTACTCACTTCATGTAGCCTTTGCTTGTATCTGCATCTGATGTATATATTTGAACTGATGCATTTGAATTGAATTCTTTGTTTTCAGATGCCTTCCTGGTCCGGTCAGCCGCAGGCCAGGCCACCTGGGCCTCCTTGGGGAGCTGGGCCATCTGAGCCTTTTCAGGGGGCGGGGTCATCTCGGCCTTCCCGAGGAGCCGGGCCATCTAGGCCTTTTCGAGGAGCTCGAGAAGGGCCTGTCCGCAGACGCAGGGCTCACGTTGTGGAGGTGAAGCCTGATGAGGAGGAGGAGGAGGCTACCGACCGTCAGTTCGAGACATCTGTTGAGGAGGGAGGCTCCGGTTTTGGCTCGGGGAACAGAGGCGAGGCTGAGGAGGATCCTGAGGATAACGGCTCCGACTCAGATGATGGTGTGGAGGTCGTCCCGCAAAAGAGGACGAGGCGTGCTTCTCGTTCCCGCTCCCGAGGACTTTGATGTTGTTATTTCCTGCTTTATTTTTCTTTTTGCTAGTAGTTTGTAGCACTTTGCACATTGTTAGGCAGTTTTATTTTTTTGTAAAACTTGTACCTTTGTATGTTGTAAAGCATGATGAAATGAAATAGCTTTTGAAAAGGTGTTTGTATTTTTAGCATCGTATCGCATCAATTTATTTTGTACAAAAATAAAATTGAATGGAAATGCGCATTGTGTAATCACCCAGTCAGGTAGTGAACCGACACAACAAACTAAGCAACTCAACTTACTAAGATATAACAGAATCTTTAGCAAGTTTACAACTCGATAAGCAAAATGCAATAACGTAAATAAACAAGACTTTAACAAAAATTGCTTAAACAGAGAGCAATGACTCAAACACAAAACACGTCCGCTCGACAAACAACTCGATAAGCAAAACGACAACTCGATAAGCAAAACTCAACAACAACAAAGTGTACTTCTGACGATCTGGGCATCGGAACGCATCCGAAACGGAGGGAGATGAAGGCCTTTGATTCTCCCGTTGCTTGGAAATGCTTGGAATTCTCCCTCGAAGGGTAAAACAGGGTTAAGGAGATACACTGCAGCATTGCCAGCCATCCTTGGGAGCTGGCCGGCCATTTTTGGTGGAGAGAGACAGCTGGCCGGCCATTTCTGAAAAAGTAAATGGCTGGCCAGCCAGAAAAAGTAGCTGGCCGGCTATTCAGTCCTGCAGCCACCAGATTTTTGACACGTGTCTCCGTGAATAGTGTTTTTCCTTCTATAAAAGCCTCAACTTCGGGAACATTCATTTCATCTTAGTTTTAGGCAAAGATGGAGGCATTTCTCGCGGAAAATATCAGATCTTGGATCTCTTCTCTAGATGGCTCAGAAAAGCTGAATTTCCGGGGTTTCGGCTTGAATGCACTATTCACGCTGAGCCGTACTCCGTTACATCTCCCTTTTCTACGTGCCGCGGCAAGGTTCTGGAATCCGGTGACGCATGTTTTTAGCTTTGGTGGTCAAGAGATATGTCCCACTTTCGAAGATTTTCAAGTTTTGATGGAGTCTGAGTGTTCTGAAGTGATCTTGCCCCAGTTCCGTTTTGGTCACGTCCAGGCTTTAGGGCGGATGTGTGGGCTCACAGCGCATGACGCTCGATCTCTGATCTGCAGTGGAGAGCTGGACATCCTCGGCTTGATCCACCGTTTTTCCGACGCTGGTGACCGCAGCAACCATTATTGGCAGGGTTTCCGGCAACACGCCCTCTGTTTATGTTTGTTGTCTCACTTTCTGCTTTCCTCGGGCTTCGGCGGGGCTAGCATTCGCCTGATTGAAGTCGCCCAAGGTTTGAGAGAAGGAAAGAGCTGTATTGCCATGACCTTGGCCGAGACATTGATGGGTTTAGATTCTGTCTATCGCTGGGAGGCGACTAGGTTTGCCGGGAGTCCACTGCTACTGCAGGTAATGTTTCCCACCCGACCTCACATATATATATTTGCTCACATCACTCGGCCCTCAGGCTCGGTTTTTCTGACAAAACCCTTGTCTTACTTTTCTCTCATCGTACATCTCTCTATTCTTTATTCTCTCATTTTCCATCCCTCCCCTAGGTATGGTTAATGGATAAGTTGCAGGTTGTGGACTCTTGCCCCGCTTATTCAGCTCGAGGCTACTTCTTTCGGCAGCGCCTAGTCAATGCTCTTGACGAAAGGTGGTGGTTCGATTGGATGTGCAATTTGTCCGCAGACGGCATTGCTTGGCGTTGTCCTTGGCTCAACCTCCCGGCAATGAGCTATAGTATGTCTCGGCTGATTGGGATCCAACTGATTGGTCTAACCCATTGTGTATTCTATTTTCCGTTCCAGTTTCTGCGTCAGTTTGGCCATGATCAGACCTGTCCACCGGAGGGGATTGAGTACCCAGCTGCTTTCCCGATCCGGGGTACACAGCTTGCCCGATATGCCACGGCATGGAGGACTAGAGAGCTCCTGGCCCTTGCTTCCACTTTCAGTTGCACTTTATCTGATGAATGCGTGGATTGGCTTAATGAAGAGGCACAGGCCGGGCCTAGCTTGGCATCAGATGCTCCATACAGCTCTGGAAGGGGACACAGAGATACTTAATTCAACTATGCCTCAAATTTATTGCTTATTTAGCATTTTCAAGTTTTCTTTATGAATGTACTAAAATAAGCAACCTCGATTGTAATGCAAGAGCAGGAGAACTCTATTTTGAAATCAACGAAATTGAAAGTTATAGTACTGAAAATTTTCCACTTTTGGTCCAAAAATGGTCTTAGTCGTAAAAAGATTGATTTGAACAAAGTCAACTTTTATTAAAACTTTTCAAAACTATTTTCGATGTGGATCAGAATTGGACACGTCGGAGATCTGTCACTGAGATGCACAACCCCAGATCCCTGCAACTGGAAAGTTGCCCCTAGTCTGAAGAACAATGCGGCACTTCATAGCAACGGAAAGCTGCCCCTAGTCTGAGTAACCTTGTACCGCCGCGGCAACGGAAAGTTGCCCCTAGTCTGAACAGCACTGTACCGGAGATTGCGGTAAACGCTGATGGATAAAGATGACTGAGATGATCAAAATGGACAGAGTTGATCGGGGAAAAGTTTATGGCTGAACTTCAAGGTGAAGTTGCCTACGTATCCCAAAGATGGGAATCAAGCCTTACGTAGTTCAGGCTAAGGTTCACTCGAGTATTTTCACTCTCCTTTTGCGCTCTAACTTTTGCCAAGGCCGCCCTTTGCGGGTTTTCAACCTTGCGAGCTCAGTTTTTATATTTTCTAATTTTTTGTGCTCTGAATTTTGCCTAGGTCGCCCTTTCGGGTTTTCGGCCTAGCGAGCCTCTCAAGGATAGTATTTCTTCAACTTGTCCATATTGATCGGTTGTGAGAACTCCAAGCCATCTAGATCCATCAGAACCACAGCCCCACCTGACCAGATAGCTTTGATGATGTAAGGACCAGTCCAATTGGGTTTGAACTTGCCCCTTGGGTCGTGGATGGGAGCTCGGTTGTCTTTGAGCACCAAATCTCCTTCTTTCAGATTCCTGGACTTAACTTTCTTGTTGAAAGCCCGGGCAATTCTGCGTTGATAGCCTTGGATGTGGTACAGTGCTTTCAGTCTTCTTTCATCAAAGAGCATGAGTTCTTCGAATCTACTTTGCTGCCAATCTGCTTCGGCTATTTGGCATTCAGCCAATACTCGTAACGATGGAACCTCAATCTCAATGGGTAGAACAGCCTCCATTCCATAGACCAATGAATATGGAGTTGCTCCAGTAGAAGTTCTGATTGAAGTCCTATAGCCCCACAGAGCAAACGGCAGCTTGTCTGGCCAATCTCGATAGGTTTCCACCATCTTCTGTAGTATATGCTTGATATTCTTGTTGGCGGCCTCAACCGCTCCGTTGGTCTGCGGCCTGTATGTAGATGACTTATGAAAAGTCACATTGTATTTCTCCAACAGGTCTATCACTTCTTTCTTGAAGTGGGAACCATTATCTGAAATTATCTCGTTTGGCACCCCGTAGCGACAGATGATGTTGTTCTTGATGAACTTTGCGACATGCGACGCCTTCAACACCGCATATGATTGGGCCTCGACCCACTTTGTGAAATAATCTATCGCTACTAGGATAAACTCATGCCCGTTGGACCCCTTCGGGGTAACAGCTCCGATCACATCAATTCCCCAAACTGAAAAGGGCCACGGCGAAGTCATGTTGTACAGTTTTGACGGCGGGATGTTCATGCGGTTTGCATGAATTTGACACTTGTGGCATCGCCGAACAAAGCTAATACAATCCTCCTCCATGGTTGACCAGTAGTAGCCCTGTCTGAGGATCTTTCTGGCCAGCATTACTCCATTCATGTGTGCACCGCACTCACCCCCATGGATAGCTTCCATCAGGCGTTTTGACTCTTCAGCTTCTACACAGAGCTTATGCATTCCCAGATGACCCCTTTTGTACAGCTTTCCCCTGCAGATGCTAAACTGAGCAGCCATTCTCCTGACAGCCCTCTTATCTTTGGCATTTGCCCCTAGTGGATATGTCTCCTTTTCCAAGAAGTTCCAGATGTCGTAGTACCAGGGGTTGCCGTCTTGAACCTCATCTATGGTGGAAATTGACTCGTATGCTGGCACGAGCTTCTGATCAGTAATGACTGGACGCATCCGGACTCCGGACGGGATGTCTATCATAGAAGATAGAGTTGCTAATGAATCTGCAAACCTGTTGTTCTCTCTTACGAGGTGGGTGAATTTTAGCTTTTCAAACCGAGGAATTAGCGAATCCAAGGTTTGGTGGTATATTATCATCCTTTCCTCCTTGACTTTCCAATCTCCTTTTGCTTGAGACACAACGAGGTTCGAGTCCCCAATGACGTCCACTCGTCTTGCCCCTAGTTCCAGGGCTGCCTCTAGGCCAGCAATACATGCTTCATACTCTGCTTCATTGTTGGAAACCTTGAACCGGAGCTTGAATGCTAAAGGGATACGGGAATCGTCAGGCGCTATCAGCAACACCCCTATCCCATACCCATACTGGTTTGATGCTCCATCAAAGTACATCGTCCAAGTTTCATCTTCGACGTGCAGAATGGCTTCATCTGGGAATAGATACTCAACCGCTTCATCCCCATCAACCGGGTGGTCGGCAAGGAACTCCGCTACCGCTCTGCCTTTTACTGACTTGCGCGTTACATACTTCAAATCAAATTCGGAGAGCAACAGCAGCCATCGAGCTAGCCTACCCGTAAGTGCTGGTTTCTCGAAGAGATATTTGATGGGATCCAAACGCGAAACCAACATTACTGAGTGGGCTAACAGGTAGTGCCGCAGCTTCCTGGTTGCCCATACCAAAGCCAAACAAGCCTTCTCCAGCGGTGTATAGCGGGTTTCGTAATCCAGCATCTTTTTGCTCAGATAGTATATGGCCCTTTCCGCTTTGTCTTCTGATTCTTGCCTGAGCATGCAGCCCATGGTAGTCTCAGTTACCGAAAGATACAGTATCAACGGTCTCCCCGGCTCTGGCGGTGACAACACGGGTGGGTTCTGTAGGTACTCTTTGATCTGCTCAAAAGCTACTTGACATCGGTCGTCCCATTGGAATTTCTTTCCTTTCTTCAAGAGACCAAAAAGTGGTTCACAAGTCAAGGTTAATTTAGAAATAAACCGTCTTATGAATTGCACTTTACCCAGAAAGCCTCGCACCTCCTTTTCAGTCCTTGGTGGTGGCATTTCTAAGATGGCCTTGATTTTGGAAGGGTCGACCTCGATGCCCCTTTGTGTGATCAGAAACCCTAGCATCTTCCCTGCTGTAACACCAAACGTGCATTTCTGGGGATTCAGTCGCAGTCGAAACTCTTTGATCCTTTGAAAGAATTTTTGTAAGGCGGTGTAGTGGCCCTCTCTATCTTTGGACTTGACAATCATGTCGTCCACATACACCTCGACCTCTTTATGGATCATATCATGCAATATTGTAGTTGATGCCCGTTGATACGTAGCTCCAGCATTTTTCAACCCGAATGGCATCACTCTATAACAATATGTCCCCCACGGGGTAGTGAACGCAGTCTTCTCCCGGTCTTCGGGTGCCATCACTATCTGGTTATAGCCTGAGAAACCATCCATAAACGAAAGCAAGGCATGTCCTGCCGTGAAGTCTACCAATTCATCGATGTGCGGCAAAGGGAAGTCGTCTTTCGGACTGGCCCTGTTCAAATCTCTGAAGTCTACACAGACCCGAATTCTGCCGTCCTTCTTCGGCACTGGAACTATGTTGGCCAACCAAGTTGGATATTCAGATACCAGCAGGAACCCTGCGTCAATTTGCTTGGTGACCTCTTCCTTAATTTTGAGGGCCCAGTCCGGGCGAATCCTTCTGAGTTTCTGTTTGACAGGGCGGGCCTCTGGATCAAGAGGGATCCGGTGCTGTACAATCTCAGGATCGATTCCAGGCATGTCTTCATAGGACCACGCGAAAACATCTTTGAAATCTTTTAATAAAGCGACTAAGCGCTCGCGCTCCTCTGAAGACAACGTGGACCTGATCTGGACCAGCCGCGGGTCCTTCTCAGTACCAACATTCACAGTAGTGATTTCATCCATTAAAGGTTTAACAAATCTTTCCTGCTCTTGATCAATTAATCGTTGCAAAACTGGGGGAATTTCTTCCTCGCTATTTTCATCAAAATTTTGAAAATCCTGATTTAAGCAATAAACCAAAGGCACAGAAAAATACTCGGAAACCACATCCACATCATTCTCATTAAATACTTCCAAGCCGTCAGATTCCTCTGTTACAACAGACTCAAAAGAAAATGAAAAAGACGACCTAGACAGGACTGTGGCATCCGGGTTATCACCCCCAGGAATACCGGACTCAGACTCAGTCGAGCTGGAATCTGATTCTGACGCAGAAGATTCGGTAGAATCAGATTCCGGCTCACTACCTGACCTGGAACTGCTAGATAAAAAGCCTTCTTCATACTGCCAGATGAGAGAAGGTGCGATAGATGCATCCAAGATCGGCGTTGGAAAGCCCGCAGCTATTTCATCTCCAATCACAGAAACCAAAGAGTTATCCCCCAAGCACTCTTGGCCGATCGGAGGATCTGATAGTAGACTCGCCAGTGCTACCCCCATTTCAAGCTCTGTGCTCTCAGAATCCACTGCTTCACACTGCTCAGTCTCAGTTGGTGGGTCTGTCTGCGCTTCGGCAACGTCATCCCCAGATAATTGTATGTCGAAGAAGATTTCAAAACCAGGCACGCGCTTCCCCTCCGCGTTTTGCCATGGCTCCGGGAAGCCGCAGAATGGAAAGTCTTCCCCCTCCCGGACGAAGCGTCCGTTTAGGGTACCCCAGATGGGCCTGTGCATTAAATCAAATGGCTTCCTGGCCTTCTTTGCCCTGGACCTTCCGGCCATTTCTTTCCCTTTCCTTACCCAATCCTCCTTGGTGGGCAGATAACCCAGTCCAAAGGCGTGGGGGTTGTGCGGCACTTCGGCCAATACTGAGACGCCTTTCCGGCCGCTTCTCCCTAATCCCATCCCAGGGGTATGCTTTAGCTTGTTCATGAGGTATATGGATTGTGCACTAACATACATGCCCTCATTCGCAGCCATGACATTCTGCACCACTTGAGCCTCGGCCAAAGTGAACCTCGATAAAAATACATCCTCCGTGCCGTGTTCAATCTCCAAGACAGGTGTAGACACCTCCGGCGGCGGATGGATTGATGAATTCCCAAAAACGATCACTACCCCTTTCCCGTGAGGGTACTTTAGCATTTGATGTAGAGTGGAAGAGACTGCTTTGACCTGGTGCAACCACGGTCGCCCCAAAAGTATGTTAAAGGTTGCGGGAACGTCCAAGATATGAAATTCAATGCTGTGTTGTCCTGGACCAACCTTGGTTTGAATTTTAACAGTCCCCATCACCTCTCTGCTGGTATTATCGTATGCTCTGATCACTTGGGTGGTTGGGACGAAATCCACGGGCTTCAACCCGATTGCATATGCCGTTCTGGTCGGGCAGACATTAATCGCAGACCCGGTATCAACAAGTACCACCGGTATCCACTTATCTCTACATTCCACAGAAATATAGAGAGGTTTGTTATGGTTTGTGCCCTCAGGCGGTAGCTCCTTGTCCGAAAAGGTTAATGCCGGGGAACCTCCTCTCGGAAAAACCAGCCCAACCAGCTGTTCAGGCGTGGTGTCTATGGAGAGTTTGGACTTGTCCATAGCAGATAGGACAGCTTCTCTGTGTACTCGCGATGCCATTAGCAGTCCCCAGATGGAGATGTCTGCTTGTATCTTCTTTAATTGTTTCAGCACAGCTTCATCCTCAATCTGCTTCTCCTTCTGTCTTTCTGCTTCTCTATCTTTCCCGGATGCTTCGGGTTGGTCCAGATGTAGGGGCTTGAAGTACCGCCCACTTCTTGTCATATGGTCAACCTCATCGAGGTACCAAGTATCATCCGGCTGGTTATTCCCCCAGTCTTCATCCGTGTGGGCAAGACACAAGTCGTCATCTTCCCACCACATCCCGCTAGCGGCCAACAGACACCTGTCTGGCTCCGGTCCACTCGCACTCTCAGTGCTCTCTATCCATATGCTCGCAGCATTGTTTGTCTTCGTGCACACAGCACTTTCAGTCCCCTCAGGGCCTTTTGCTTTTCTAATTCTCTCAGCCTTCTCAAACTTTTCTTGTTCTAGCTGCGTCAGTACAACTGTTTGTTCAACAGTTCCTACATCCGTAATGCCCATATCATGAGCGGAATTCTTTACACCGGCGCTCTCCGGCGGTACAACTTGATTTTCGGTCGTTCCGGCCACAACTGATATTTTACCCCTGCCGGGCTCTGTTCTGATTGGGCTTCCCCCACTGCATCCGGTTGATCTTCGAGCCATCCCGTGGCCTCCTCTGATTCCTCATAATCATACCAATTAATTGACGCCTCCCCCAGTTCCTGGTCATCAAGAAGTTGCAGGTTGGGAAAGTCCTCCCCTGCAGTTGTCAGCTCATCTGTCCATAGCCCAGATCTATCCCCCCGGATCATGCATAGCTCTCCTGTCTCTGGCAATTCTACACTTAGCCCAATTCGGATCGTTGATAGGATGTGCTTGCTTGGATCATAGGCTCCCCCGACAAAATTCTGTCCAGTTTCAGATTCAACAATCTCATTTCCTCCCAAAATCTGCCCTGCCCCGTCTTCGCCGGTCACCACCATCGGTTCTGGTTGGGTTTTGGAGATGTCTACCATGCACAAGAGGTCAGTGCAATCGGGGAGGAGCACCTCCGGCTTGGGTAGGTGGGTGGGAGTGATATAGATGCTAGGATCATAAGATGCGACCCCAGTCTGGATAAAATTAATTCTTTTGGGAGGAGGAGCTTGGTTATGTGATGGGAGAGGGTTGGTTGTGACATTGGGTTGATCAGGAGGTGCGATCACTTGTTTGTCAATAAGATCTTGGATCTCATGACGCAATCTATAACAGCGGTCGGTGTCATGACCGTGTTGTTGGTGGTATGCACAGTATTTTGATGGGTCGTAAGAGGGGGGGAGTGGATTCGGTAATGGCTTTGGTTCTAGGGGTTTCAAATGATTCTTTCTGATTAGTATTCCCAGAACTTTGGTCAGAGGCATATATAGTGGGGTAAAGGTTCTTTGGCCTCGTGGTTGGAATCGGTTGTTGGCTTGTGTGTTGCTTCCGGACGCGCCGGAGAATGGTGTGGCAGTCATGGGCCTTGGAGGGGGAGGGGGAGTGGTGGTGACCATACCAACTTCCGAGGCTCTCGTATTTGCAGCGCCGCTCGGGCCTGCATTGTTATTGCGATTGAAGGTCCTCTTCGGTTGTTCTCTGTCCTGGTCAAACAGACCTTGCCTCATAGCATCTTCTATTTGCACCCCCATATCATGTAAATCTGCGAAAGTAGGAAAGGGGACTACAATCATTCTCTGCATTAATTTCGGGTGGAGATTGCGCACAATCATCCGAATTTGATCTTTGTCAGTAGGCCTTAAAGTCATCGTTGACGCCTTTGCCCTCCATCGGATCACAAAGTCCGAGAAAGATTCCTTGGGCTCTTGTCTCGTCGTCTCAAGATCACGGGTCGTGATCTCGATCTGAGTGTTATATGAATATTGTGTGACAAAGGCCTCAGCCATCTCATCCCAATTCTTCTTCACTTCATCTGGTAATCTTGCGTACCAATGGGAGGCCACACCTGACAGGGTTCGGCCGAATAGTGAGAGCTTCTGTGGTCGTGTAAGGCCCATTGGCCGCAAGACATCTGCAAACAATCGGATATGGACCATGGGGTCGCCAGTCCCGTCAAAACGGTCGATTTGTGGCATTTTGAACCTATCGGGGAGTGTTACGGCCTCCTCGGTATATCCATCCCCGATATCCGGCATAGCCTTGGCCCCTTGGGATTTCTTAAAGAGTTTCTCCAATTTGCTCAATTTCAGAGCCGTATGATCAACCTCGACCTCGGATGGAGAGTCCGGGTGATTGGATGTATGGACCTTGGACAGTTGTGGTGGAAGTGGGGGCGGAGCCGGCCCCGTTGGAAGACTCGTGTCCTCTTGTAAAATTTGGACAGTTGGTACAGTATTCTGGGTATTCGGAGGAATATTCTGAACAACAGGTGCCTGCTCAGGTATTGGGGCTCCTGCCGGAGGAGGGATTGTTTGTGAAGGAGACGCCGTATTCTGTTGTTGCAGTCTGGCGATCAGCTCAGCCTGCTGGGCCATGACTGTGGCCTGCTGTTTGGAGAATTCCGCTTGACGGGCGGCATCATCGTGCATTTGCTTCATACTCTCCTGCATCTGGCGCATCAAAGCCTCCATCCCTGATGTATTCGGTTGATCCATCTGTCTAACCGGTATGTCTATTTCTACAGCAGTAATTGAGACCTCAGTCCTGTAGTCCTCTGATAAAGTAACCCACTGTTCTGACAATCTCTGTTCTGACGTACTGCGCCTTTTCGGCTTCCTTCTGGTAACAGGGGGTAGAGAACGGAACACTGGCTGTCCGTCGATTAGATCCTCAGATCGGTGGAGTCGACGACCTCGTGTCCAAGGTGCTTGGGGAATGCCTGTTGGGTTGGAAGCAATCGTGCTAAAACTGACCTAGCAAAAGATAAATAAAGCGAAAAGGAAATAAATAAACCGATAAACGGATAGCATAACAGCTTAAAATAAAATGCAAGACACACAGTCGGGCATAATCAACACACAGTCAATAAGCTAAAATACACATTGGCCTCGAACACTTATTATTATCCCTGTATCATTGTTCTCTGAAACAGAATCTGATATCCGCAGATAATTTAATCCTCAAATACTGGCTGATGCCCGCAGGCTTGATACCCGTAATACAAAACTGATACCCGCAGGCCTGATGTTGACAATACTGAACTGATGCCCGCAGGCCTGATACTGTCAATACTGAACCGTAGCCTGTAGGCTTGATACTCAAACTCATATACTGATCTGATGCCCGCAGGCCTGATACTGACAATTCTGAACTGAAGCCCGCAGGCTTGATGCCCAAACTCATATACTGATACATGCATTCCTGTAGAGACGCACTCTAAAGCACATAACAGATAAGTGAGAGCCAAAACACCCCTATGTTGGGGTAGGGTTTCCCTGTCCTATTGTGTCAAGAACTAGGGTTTCATTACGCACACAGCGGTTTCAAACAACCTATAAACGGGTAAGCAACCTGTCCTAATTTGGAATGGTCACTATGGATCCGAATATGCACTAGGTCGAATGGTCAAAGAGGGTGCCCCGGTAAAAAACCGGGGTTTGTGTTCCCATACTGGCAGAGCCCACAACCGGTCAGCCTTATGGTCATGCCTTGACAAGACAAGCCTCCGGCAAACCGTTCAGGAATAGCAGATGGCAAACACGGTGTCCTAGGCGCACCAATGCAAATGCAATGCAAAGAAACACACAAGTGTAGTCAAAAAACAGATATCATGAGTTCGAGTCAAGCTCTCTAATTCCCCAGCGGAGTCGCCAGAAACTGTAACAAGCCCGCGGGGGACCTCGCTACAGCTCGGACTCGACTTTGTGTAGTCACGGTTCTAAATCTGAACCAAAGAGTCCAAATCCGACAAATCGTTTTAAGAAAACAGATTTTTGAAAGAAGTGCCAAACATGGACTGCTTTGCCAGATACAGAGTCGCCACCTAAATATTTTATTTTGGGAAATTTAGGAAACCCTGACTCGGTGCCAAAAGGCCACGTGTCCGTCATCACCAAAGTTGCCTCGGCTCGGGAACTTGGGTACGATTGGGGAAGGTCACTTCGTGAGCACCCCCACTCGCCCGGTCATAGACCGGCCTCTACTAACCATGATATCAATTTTTGGAAAACATTGTGAGTTCTTATTCCGGTTTATTAGCCTAGGTTACTATGTGATGCGCACAGCATACAAGTATAGACTGGATCGCTTGAATTGGAACAAAACATTTCTTGTTTGTTTTTGAAAGAGGTTTTGCTACCCGCAGGTAGGCTCGAAACATTTGATGATTCACTCCAATTCAGATAACCCAACCTTCACCCACAGGCATTCAGGCAGTTATATCAGATAAGCACATAGCCTCATGGTAAGCATGCTATTCATGGCAGTCACTCACACGCATGCAAGGATGCTAAAGCATAAAGCTTACCGAGTACTCCAAGCCAAAAGAGGAACTCATTAGAAATTATGCATGATCCTAACTATACAGAAATGCTTAATGCAACACATGCAAAATGCAATTTATAGCAGGCTCGGCTATTCTAAGATGGCATATGAAATGTTACAACTATCATGTATTCAACTTTGAAATTGAAAGTACAATGCAGTTAGTATGATGCGCCGAGCCCGGTGTATGCAAAACAGATGAATGATGCAAACATGCTGTCATACTGTATGCTAATTTAAACATGCCCTAATCTAACCATCAAAAAGCGGATAAATAAAAGGGAGAAAGACGTGGGGTTGGAAGACATACAACATACACACGCACACTTATTACAGTTGTGGCCCTCGCGCAGAGGGTCCGAATAAATAATACAGTCCCGAATATTACAGTCCCGAATAAAAGAATATTATAGTCCGAAATATTACAAAATTCTAATTAATTAAAGAATTAACTAAGAAAACAAGTAAAACTGGCATGCAAGCCAGGGACTGCCTTGCTTCTGGTGGATGATGCATGTCCGGACTGTCTTGCGCGGAAATCCACCGGAATGCCCCAATTAGCCTCTGTTTACACCTGTTATTTTTTTGAAAAGCGTGCCAAGTCCCGGAAAGTTGCTGATTCCTGATTTTGCTGCAACAGAGAGCAAGAAAGGGGCATAGCAATGTATTTGCACAAATATATGCATGTCTCGATCCTCGTGCCACCAATCACGCATACCGAGGCATGATGGCAGAGGAGTCGAAATGCACAACTCAATATAGGATGAATGCACATGAAACTACAGCTAAAACCTAACTCCATCATGGATAATCCGGAGTGTCGGCGACTGGGGAATTGAGACACATTTCGTCACTCGGAGTACGAAATGTATCTCGTTTCCCGTGCCCGGGCTAACTCTTATTCCCGACACGATGCAATATGCATGATATGCATGAAATGCAACTAAGATACAATCCTAACATACTCAAAGCTATGAAAATGAGATGCCTCGAAATGCGTGCACACGGGCACGCAAACCGAGAAAATGGCAGAATGCTATGAAAATGAAATGCCTCGGAGTGCGTGAACACGGGCACGCAAACCGAGAAAAAGATATGTGTCTCGAAATGCGTGCACACGGGCACGCAAACCGAGGCAATGATATGTGTCTTGAAATACGTGCACGCGGGTACGCAAACCGAGGCGATGATATGTGTCTCGAAATGCGTGCACGCGGGCACGCAAACCGAGGCGATGATATGTGTCTTGAAATGCGTGCACGCGGGCACGCAAACCGAGGCGATGCTAAAATGTGATGAAATGACATGGAAAATGCAACATGGACTTACACTAACATGAGAGGGCCTCAGCCACACTCACATAAGATGCCGATGGCAGAAAATGAAGTGCCTCGAAATGCGTGCACACGGGCACGCAAACTGAGGCGATGCTAAAATGTGATGAAATGACATGGAAAATGCAACATGGACTTACACTAACATGAGAGGGCCTCAGCCACACTCACATAAGATGCCGATGGCAGAAAATGAAGTGCCTCGAAATGCGTGCACACGGGCACGCAAACCGAGACGATGCTAAAATGTGATGAAATGTGGCAAAAATGATATGCAAGCATACTAATGGAATTTCAGCACTAAAATATGGGGGAAAACAGTCCCGAAATGAAACGAAATGACATGAAATGCAAGGAAACGTCCCGAAATGCAACATTAGGCACCCGAAATGGCCTATAGCTATGCCAAACATGCACAATATGGACATGTAATGCAAAGACACAAGCTAGACAGTCCCAAAAGATGCACTTTCACAGTTATAAACATGGCCAAACAGCAAATATAGGTAGGGGAAAAATAGTATGCAAGAATACGGTATTTTCTAGAGGTAATGAAGCAAGTGATATAAACAAAACCCAAACTGGAAAATTTCATTCTACAACACTGAAGATGGACCAAAAATATGAACATTTACAGTATATGGCAGCCTCAAAATCAGTATACAAATATGCTAAAAATATGATGCAAAACAAGGCTCAAAAGGTGCCATAACATGAAGTATGCAAAATAATCACCAAACAGCCAAAGACCCTTGATAAACTATGTATAATGGACCAAAATAAGAACTTTTCCAGAACTGTAAAATGGCCAAAAACCTAAGCATGGTAGGCTAACAAAACATGCAAGAAAACGAACCGAAAGTGAGATATAACATGAAGTGGCTTATGGAGGTCCCAAAACATGAAAGACCCTAAACAAAACATGAAGAATGGACCAAAACAAGGACATTTTCAGAACTGTAAAATGGCCAAAAACCTAAGCATGGTAGGCTGCCATTGCATGTAAGGAAGGGGAAGAAAAGAAGGGTATAACTACAAGTGACACATGGAGTCACCAAAAAATGTTGAGCCCTTCTCCAATGTTGAAGAGGGGCTCAAAATAAGCCTTATATCAGTTTACAACATGCTCGAAAATAAATTGCTCATGGGCCAAAAATAGCATGCAAAAACATGACATACAAGATGATCAATGAAGCAAGTATATTATGGAGGGCTCAAACAAGGTTGAGCCCTTAATGAGAAGTGAAGATGAACTCAAAATATGGCCCTTTTCAGTTAGGGCCGGAGCTTGAAACCAAAAAGAAGTGGGGTTTAGAAATAGATCAAGAAAAAGGTTCAAAAGGTTAAAAGTGTAACTTACCCTTGAAGATTCAAGCTTTTGTTGCTTCTTGGATGGATTTGCAGCTTCTTTAGCCTTCAAGAATCCCTCCTTGTTGCTGGAAATGAGATGGTGGTGGTAGAGCTTGGTGGTGTAGAAGGAATGATGGTTAGTGACTTAGGGTTTTTTGAAGAATTGAGAAGGAAGAAGATAGTGTTGGCTATGGAGCTTTGAAGAGTAAATTTTCTAACCCTTACAAAGAAGGCCACCAGCTGGTTATAAGGGTTCAAAATGGGGTGTAAAGGTGGGGGAGAAGGAGGGCAAAACTCCCCCACAAAATATCCCCCGGATACAGAAAATATCTGGGGGACAATGCCCCACAGCTGTAAAGTGCACAGTGCAAAGAACACGGCCGGCCCATTACTTTTACTGGAGGTGGCCGGCCGGCCACACCCCCTAGCCGGCCGGCTAGGGGTCAAAAGGGTCAAGGTGATTTTCTGGCCGGCCAGCTATTGGAGAGGTACCCCTATATGTGTACAACACAACCATGTAGTTGAAATTCCAAGAAAGTGGGCCCAAGGGGTTCAACAATGGCTCGGAAAGAGGGGGTCAAAAGGGTCAAGTTGACTTACTGGCCGGCCATGAACTTTTAGGGGCCTCTCAGGTGTGTACATCACAGATATGTGGTTCAAAGTTCAAGAAAAAGGGTCCAAGGGGTTCAACATTAGCCCGGAAGAAAGGGGTCAAAAGGGTCAGGTGACCTTAATGGCCGGCCATGAACTTTTAGGGGCCTCCCAAGTGTGTAGATCACAGATATGTGGTTGAAAGTTGGCAACACTAGCTCCAAGGTATTCAACATTAGCCCGGAAGTGCGAAAAACGGGCGCCGGGAGGCTCCGGAAGAGAAATAACTGGTTGCTGCAACAATTGCTGGCCTCCCACCCTTCAGTGACCTTCCCTGTGATAAAACAGAGGTACCTGCCAAAAATGAACGAAAACCGTTGCAAAACGAATGTTCCGGGGCCAAAACACGCAGTTCGGGGTCCCGAAAATGGGCTGTTAAGCACCGAAAATGGTATTCGACCTCGAAGTGGGTTTCTCAGCCCCCAGTGTCCCTCAAAAGGGATGAAATAAGATGTATGCCAAAAATCAGAGCAATAGGAGATGGTTAAGCGGTCCCGAACCGAGGCACACGACCCGACGGCTCCGAAAACCGGGAACCGGACTCCGAAATGGGCAAAATGGCCTACGGCCACCAAATGTAGCCTACGGACATTGAGAGATGGTCTACGGGACCTCTCCCTTCCCTCAGGAAAAGAAATAGAGAAAACCGAGTCTGGCTCGCAAACCGAGACAAGGCACAGAAAAGGGTTCGGAAGTCCGGAGGCAGGGCTCACGGCCGCGACTCTGAAACTTCTGAACGAGCATATTATGCAACATCACCTAACGCTCAACTGGTGACGTCTGAGTCTTAAGGTCGGTCAAAAATGGGGTGTCTACAGTCATGATATTAGTATAGGCGGCGTTTTTAAAAACGCCGCCAAATGTCCTCCTAAACACAACCTGACGTCACTGACGATATTTAGCGACGTTTTTAAAAAAACGCCATTATATCTTTTTAAAACAAATGACTGTTAGTATTTATGGTTTAAGAGGCATTTGTAGAAACGCCGTCATATCCTTTTTTTTTTTTTTTTTTTGGGAAATTGTACTAAGTTTATCCAAATTATTTGAGAGCAAAATAGTTTGAAACACATAAAATGAATAAACGTAAAAGGTATGTCCACAATATAATATCCAAATGTGTTAAAGAGAGGGAGGTCTGGAAATGATGGGGAAAAGAAATATATTCCACTAAAATTGATTAGGTAAAGAGAGTCTAATATGCTTGAAAAAAATGTGAAAAATACAAAATGGAAATAGATGGATGCAAGAATATCTACTAAACAAGCAGTGGTAATAGGACGAGTCACTCAATCTTTCATGAACAAGGTGAACCCCAAAGTCAACAGCATCGGCGAGCGATCAATTGTGTAACCATTCCAATTCAAATTCCTTTTATTTGGCGTGTGTTATAAGACTTGCAGTTGGGGCATTTCTGAGCTACTATGTGAAACTGCACTTCTGATTTGGTTCCACAGTCATTACAGAGGATCCGGACCTGTAACACCAAATTCACACTAGTAAATCTCCTCCTGCAAAATATCCAATGAATTTTGAGAGAGAGAGAGAGAGAGAGAGAGAGACTGCAAAATATCCAATGAATTTTGAGAGAGAGTGAGAGAGAGAGAGATTGACCATCTTGTTTTGGTAAGGTTTGGGCATGGGTGTAGCCGCAATCTCCATGTCAAATTTCTCTCATACCTTCGACATATCACAGACTGACTTGGAGCAGATAGGACATGCATACCCATTCAATAACCAAGTAAATTAATACATACAAAAAAATATATATATTTCTCAAAACCATTTACCCGAGAATTACAAAAAAATATATTTCTCAAAACCATTTACCCGAGATTGGGTTTCAAGGTGCTGCGAGGGTGGAGGACGGTGGCATGAGGGTGGGGGAGGGGGCTGGGTCACGGTGGTGGAGGCTAGGAAAGGCGCTGTGAATCTGTGATGTGTTGAGGGTTAGGGTTTGGAGGTGGTGGCCACTAATGGCTAGGGTTAGGTTTTAAGGTTAAAGAAGTGAGGGTATTCTTGACGTGATAAGTTGTGTACTGAGCAAAAAGTCAAGTTTCAAAATCAATTAGTGTGTACATTGAGAGATGATGTGCACAGAGTGTTTTCCGTGTGGAAATAGAAGCTAATAAAATTTTAGGGTTCATACTAACTCATAATTGTGCACAAATCCTCTAATGCTGAGAAAGATTATAGTCCAATGTACCAGCAACAAAACAGATAATTACAAAATTGACAACTTACCAATGCCAACAATCTGTTATTATCTCTGCAACCATTGGATCAATCTCCTTTGCAATGTCAAGGTGTCTATTTTGAAATCCAACAGCTCCAACAACCTGCATTGAGTTCATCCCAGTCCATGGCACACGTAAAGTTGCCAACTCCCACAATATCACGCCAAAGCTGTACACATCGGACCTGCAAACCAGTCCGCAATTATTTTATCAGCAAGACTTGAATGAAACATTAAAAAATGAATTAAACTCTCTAGCATGGCTTTCAAGTCTAACACAAAAAATAAACCTACTTCTCATTGGATGGTTCATTTTTCAAAACCTCAGGGGCCATCCATTCCGCCTGCAGTTCAATGGCACAGCTTCAGTATAATTGATATAATATAACATTCTATCCTGACATCAATTACCATTCCAGCAGTAGATTTTGAAGACAGGAAAGTATTGTGCTTCATTCGTGATAAGCCAAAATCACAAACCTGTAGAGACAACAATAAATTAGAGAAGTTTCAGAAAAACATCCTTAAGCATGAAAAAGTCTAGATCTTAGTAAAAGAGACGAAGTCCATGGTGAGTCACGGCATTGTTAACTACGCATTTTCTAGATTACATTAAATACAGCAACAATTGGATAATCAAGGAAGGAATGGGAGATTTCAAATGCCAAGTTCTAATTTCAGCAAACCTTAACAACCCAGTTTTTATCAACAAGAAGGTTTGGAGTCTTTAGTGCTTGTCCAAAGCAACCTATAAGAAATGAGACTTGCAGAAAAACACAAGTGAAATGAAGGTAGACCATATCAAGCATAATGGAAAAACAAATGACTTGTAAATTACATTATCAAACTAATGTATTGTTTGTGGCTTGCCAGTTTTCTACTGCTTGACTATTTCAGAACATGAATAGTAGAACTTCAAACATAAGAAAGAGGCGAGGGAGGAATATTGGAGCCTGTTTAACTTAGACAAACTCTGGCAACTTTAAGGTTTAGGGTGCTGATGTCAATTAGGATTGCAATTCAAAGAGCAAAACTGTGCAAAGAGCATGTTGGAAGCCCCAGCAGATGGAGACGTGGAGAAGAGGGACATAAAATTTGACCTGATACAAAAATAATATAGTATACCAGTACCACTTAAGTGATAAAAATTAGTTAAAAGAAAAACACGTAGCAAACATTTACTCAATTTTAGATGTCTCAAAACTAGAAGTCCCAAATAAATTTTCAAAATATGACTTTCTTGGATTGAACAATGACAAAAGTTAACATTCTAATAAAAGCATGAAACTTATGAAATTGTAGGGGTGAGAATTTTTAACATGACACGAATCAGACACCAAGTTGGAAGGTTAGGGTTGACAAATTATCAACACAAACTTGAAAGCAACTTGACACATACTACGCCTCTGCCCTAAGAGAGCAGCCAGATTGTTGAGGTTGCTTTCAGATGCCTATCCACTTTTGCTTCTCTTCATCTGTAGGGTAATTCATCAACAAAGATTAAATCTTATTTCCTTCTCAAATGTGATGAACTTGGTCTTTTGTGATCTTCAAGGCAATCAATTGCAGGTAGATCCTCATATAACATTTAGTTCCAAAAAAAATTATAAAGGGGTTAGGTGCAAATTTTAAAACAAATAAGATAAAAACAACACCAAACAATAACCACCAATAATAAAAAAAACAGTCCTTGGTCCTGTGTGAACATCAAAGTAAAAACCATCCAGTAGCAAACCTCATTCAAATCACGGGCCATGTCTTTCAATTTATCCAAACCTTCTGATATCACTTCCAATCCTTGGTCCTGTGTGAACATCAAAGTAAAAAACAGTTAGATGCTGCATTGTCGACCTGTAGGGTGTGAAAATACACCATTAATAATTTAAGAATACTTGGTTACATAACAAAAAAGGTCAGTTACAAACAAAAAAAGGTCAGTTACAAACTTGAGACCCTAATGTGCAGCCCATTTGGTGCTTCAACTCTTGGAAATTTCATTAGCTTATCTCCCCCCTTCATATTGAACCACTCTAGCTGGCATTCCGAGACAAGTGTCGTCACTGTCCTCCCGTCTCATTGTAATCTTAATCTGATACCATCTACAATGCACATAAAATTAAAAAATAAGAAAGAAATGATCAAATAGAAAGAGAAATGGATATAATAGAAGAAGAAGAAGTAATAGAAGCATACATACCCTTGTTGGAAGAGGTTGAGATTATGAAAGCGATGAATTAAGAAATATATATAGCCTTACCATTTTGATTGGTTCTGTGCAACTATATGTGTAGCCATCTTGCTCCATGGAAGATCCCACCATCCATCCATATTGCCATCATAATGGAATAATATAATTGTAAAATTCTTTGAAAGAAACTGAATTCACAAAAATTAGGCAAATAACGTCCACATAATGACATGTCCAATGTCTACGAACTATTATAGCTTTGAATAACAAGCATTAATAGACAACTATACCTTTTGAACAATAACATCAACATTACTCTTTTGTTTAATACCAACTGGAATTGCTAGTAAGTTATGAGAGCTTGAAACATCAACCTGATAATCTAGAGCAAAGACGAGTGTAGTCTTTCCACATCCTTGTGGAGCACTAAAACCAATCTGCATTACAAAAACTTTATGACATAGTCCATTGGTTGTAAATACACATCAAGACTATAGAATGAGAATTTAGCAGATAGAGAAAATGTCATGAACGTGGAGCTGTCTTGCATCCATTGGTTGTAAATACACATCAAGACTATAAAAAGTGTCATGAACGTAGAGCTGTCTTGCATCCATGAACCTCTGTGGCCTGCAAAAATAATTTGGAAGTGTTGTTCATTGACTAAAAACTACACCCAAATTAATCCCCATTTGATGGGGTTCTGGGAGAGGTAGATTGGGTACAAACCTAACTTTTAGCATAATTTGCACGAAGTGTTGTTCATTGACTAACGCTTCAAAATAAGACATGGAACACACCAGATATAAAAAGCAAGGAAAAAAATAAAATAAAAAAAATGTGATCTCATTAGCATTTGGAGACACTCCATTGACAATTGCTTTCTCTGTGGCATTCCATTTAAAAGAATTCAACCCCTAAAATGTGTCCATGAAAGAACAGGACTTGTCCATATTTCCAAGTACAGAATTATCATCATTTCCTTGAAATGAAAAAGTTCAAAAAAACTTACAACATAATTTGTGAAACGGCTGCCCTTATAATGGCCACAGCCAAGATGATATAGCCTAGAATGTTATATAAAATTTCATTGTGGTTAACAAATGTCCATGGGACCAAAAAAAAAAAACTAATGAATAGCTTGGTCATTCTCATGTTGTAAATCAATATCAGATTTGGTTGCGAAGAGGACAGAATATGTCCTGCTCCTTTCTTTTTCTTTTAGTTTTTTTTTTCATTGTTCTCTTGAATTTTTTTCAGATATAAGAAACAACAGCTTTGAAAAACCTTGGAAGTACAAAAGCAATTGACAAGTGACAAATAGTAATTTTATGCTTGTGATAATGCTGCAAAGTACAGAAATACTTTGTAAAATCTGTGTCTGGAAAAAAAAAAAAGTTTTCAATCTGTATTTTTTTGATTTTGAGTGAATTTTTTTAATATTTTAATCATTTTTTAAAAAACTTTTTGGATCTATTTAATCTAGATACACTTAAAAGTACAAAATTTGTAGGGAAAAAAATCTTTAAAAAATTCACTAACTACAAAAAAATATAAAAATTAAGTACATTTTCTTTTCTTTTCTTCTTTTTTTTTGTACTTATTGAATTCTTTGTAGATTTCTTCACGAATATTTTACATTTTAAGTGCATTTAGATTAGGTGCTTCCAAAAAATTAAAACAATAGTGTTACTAATCTACTAGTCCATAATTATCTTAGTTTTACGAATTCAGTGTAACCTCCAAAAATTTATATTGGTTATCAAACATGGCCTAAACTAATACTCAATAACTTCATAATTAAGCGCATTTAATAACATAAAACAAAGCACTTAAAAAATATGAAAATATTTAATCGAAAAAGGAATTTTTATTCATGGAGTTCAATTATCATAAAATGTTGAATATATTCAGAAGAACCGAGACAGTGAGTACCTTTCTTTGTTTGGTTCTTTTGGCTGCTGCTTTCCAAGGAAACTAGGCTATCTGTAACTGCATTTAGTAACTTTGCCACATCAATGCCCTGTTTGGTATTCGAAAAAGAGAGAGTAAATGAACAAGAAGAAGAGGGAGTTTCTTGTGGTGTATCTTCCTGTAGTGTCTGGTTATCTAGGTTGCTATCCAAATGGCTCTTCTTTGGGATTTCATGATAGGAACTTTGGTGGCCTAGTTGGGGTTTGCTTCCACTATCTAAAAAATCATAATAAGAAGCATGTTGAACAAGTATGTTCTTGATGTCAATTGCCCACATGTGCCTTTCTTTCATCACCACTAATTGTTTTGGGAACAAAAACGTCATCCTCAAAAGTCCTACAATTAATCAAACACAAGTGAAAATTTAACTGCTAACAATATATATCATATGTCAAACATACACAATTAAACAGTTGAGATTATTGAATCCTTACTCTCTTCTACTTTCTTTTTTATATTATTAAATGTGAGTAAAAATTTAATTAAAAACTTGATCTTATATGGAACATTCTTAATTCTTACTCTCTTTTTTTTTTTAATCAAATTATTCTTCAAATTGCAGTATGGTCGATCTAATATTTTACCATATTTGAGCAAAAAAATGGTTTTGAAGTAGAAACGAGAAGACAGCATATCTGATTCGGCGATTGAGACTCTGGAATGTTCGGATCGGAGATAATGAGAAGACAGCATACACAAACATACACAAACATATACAGAAGTTGATGAAAAGAGGTTATTACTGAAAACGGAAGGATTCGAAGGAGCTTACCAACATATCTGATTCGAAACCCCCACATTTGGATCAGGTGTTCTTTGAAACCTTTAGATCTGGCTTTAATTAGTTCGAAATCCTTCAAATCTCGTCTCTTGTTCTTTTCTTCAACGAGCACCACCACCGCCATCCTCTTCCACCACTGTAGCTGTCGATCTGAAGCGATAATGAGAAGACAGCAGCGGCGGTGAGTGTGGATGAGATCGGCAGAGGAGAGAGAGAGAGAGAGAGAGAGAGAGAGAGATGAGTCTGGTGACAGAGAAGAGTGAAAATGAGCGAGAGAGAACAAAAAATGAAATCGAAATCAAAATCACTGAGCTTGAGTAAATGAAATCGATTCTGAAGCTTGATGTAGATAGGTTTACCTCTCAGTGATTTCTATGTAAATGGAATAGGTAAACGAATTAAATCACCGAGATGATTCCAATCGATTCCTATTCTAAAATCACTCTGAGATTTAAGGGATCACCGAGCTGAAGCGAGAGAGTGAGCGAGAGATTTGAGGCATCTTCTTTCTGAGACTGAAGAGTAAAGAATGAGAGTCTCAAGCGGGAGGGAGAGGGTGTGAGAGATTATAACATATTCGGAGGCGTTTTCTATCAGCTAAACAGCGCCGTTTTGAGTAGCACAAAAGGCGACGTTTTTAAAACGCCGTTGAATATTAAAAAAGACGACGTTTAAGAAAACGCCATTATATAAACGCCTTTTAAACCAACATTTCTTGTAGTGCACGTTCAGAAAATAAGGTAAACATATACATATATATGGACTGAAATTTCAAAATCAAGTCTTATCTATCTCTTGTTTTATTTATTTAATTATAGGCTTCATTGTCACCATTTCATGCCCACTTACTATTTTTCAATGGTGTGAACTCAAATTTTTTATTTAAAAATTATTTAAAATTTTAATGTATGGCGTAAATTTAAAATTAGGTATGGGATGAGTCATATTTAAGGTGAATTTGAACTACATATTCATTTATTTCTATGGAAAATGTTTGAGGGCCACAATTTTTGTGGCTACAATGGCTCAAAACTGTCAAAACGACGTCGTTTTGGGTGCAAAACATGCCAAAACGACGCCGTTTTGGCAGTTTTGAGCCATTATGGCCACAAAAATTGTGGCCCTCTAGCATTATTGTATTTCTATTAATCCAAATATATAATTTTCATTATCACAGTGTAAAATTGTTATTAATTGATAATATCACCGCTATTTCAAATATTTAGGATTATTTTGAAAAGTTGATTACAAATTGATTTTTTGATTTTTTTATAAAAAAATATGTAAAAAAATAAAGAAGTAATTTGACCTAAAATAAGTTAAAAGCTAAAATGTGACTTTTAACCATTTATCAAAAAAAAAACATGCCACTGTTAAGTTTCTCGTGGAGAGGCTATTGAACACCAACAGACATTCAACTTTGAACTCAATTACTTTTGTCAACTTCATGCACAATGGTAGGCCGACCCAATATAATATTGAGAACTTTGCCATTTCACTGGGCTGGATTCATGGGCCTTCAGCAATGGCCCAAAAATTTTAATTTTATTTGGGCAAAACTTCAAAGTTTGATCCTGTAACAAATCAAATCTCAAATTTTCAAATCTCTCAAATCAATCCCATGGTCATTTGCTTGTGTTGAATTTGAAGACTATTTGTTGATTTGTAGCAGGAGGTGGAACACACACTGGTGGTGTTGGGGCGGTGGTGGAGTGGGAATGGGCCAATTCTTAAATTTTCCATTTTATTTTATTTTTTGTGGACAATAAAATTGTAGGTAAGAGATAAGAGAGAGCATTGAATTGAAAAGTAGTATAATATCAATCCCTTCTCTTATGATCAATAAATATTACAATTACATAGAACAAATAACATACACTCAATAAACAATTTGAACCTAAAAATTCAGACCGTCATTTAGATTTGTACCATGCACTAATTTAATTAGTGAGGCTTAAAGAAGCTGACTTTAATGCCAGTGTCAATCACAACATATACTCCAGCAGCGATCACTATTCCACTGAGACTTATTCCAAGAATTCCTAATCCCCAGCTTACAAACCACATGGGGCTATAAACCTTCCGCTTCTTAATCTTAATCCACATAAAACACGGATAAGCGAAAGTCACCGTGATCCCTTCGATAAGGAGTGATTAGTTTGGGAACGTGATTAGTTTGTTTTGCTGAAGAAGTTTGTTCTGATCTTACCTCTGGAAAATAGGCCTAAGGATTGAATTTGTGTCGAGCGAAGAAGATTGTGTATTGGGGTTGTGGAATTTGGCCATTTACGTAGCTTCCATTGAACCATTGTTTGCTTATTTTCTGTAAAGAAGCTCGAAAGATACCTTGATGACTTCAATTTTGCTTTGAATTCGATATTTTTTTTTAGTGGAATTCTTGTGATTTTGGATTTGTTTCAATCTCGTTCTACATCGAGTCGATTAATTGATTCCCAAGAGCAGAGGATAGAGCTTCTCATCGCTATTCTAATTCTGTTATCATTGGGTAGGCTTCTAATGCTTGGTACCTCATTTTTATTTGAATTTTAGTACTTAATTTCTTGACTTAGTTAAGAACTCTTGCATGACCCACTACAATTTTATGATATTAGTGAAGTTGCTGATTAATTTGTTGCCTACTTTATGCTTTTGGACTGCTGATTAATTTGTTGCCTACTTTTTTTTTTTTTTTTTTCTGCTTAGAGGTTTGTCTCAATGTTGATTGCTTTGATGTATTCTATGAAATTGAATTGAATTAATTCAATATAGGAAAGATTTATAAATGACCAATCTTCCCTCATAGATTCACCAGATGGGTCGAAGCCCAAACCCCATTTTCTGAAACAAATTGTGGAAAGATCTTCTCATCCACCAAAGATATGAAATTTCTTGCAATTGAATGTATTTTATTAGCCTTTTGTTTTGTGGGTATCTTGTGTTTTTGTGTTACTGCTATGAAATTGAGGGCTCTTGTTGTGTGTTGCTGATAGCCCATCTATTACTGTTGCATGTGCCGGCTTATAGTAAAAGGTAAGTTTTTAGCCTAACATATAATGGCAATATTCTAGTACTGTACCAAATAATATTCTGCAAATTCATAGCACAACAATTTATGATTTACTTAAATGTTTCATTTGGTACTAGTCGAACTTAGAAGTTAGAAGGGTTGTGATCATGGGTATGGTATGATATTTCTATTTTGTCTAAATCTACTTTATCTCCTATTCAAATTGTGCTCAGACTATTACTTGCTACCCCTATTAATTCATAACAATTCAATTTCAATTAGTGCCCCACAGTATCATAGGTCTTATTTCTTATTATAAGGTGTCACTCTACATGGATTGATTTTAGGAAATCTTGACTTTTGTAACTATATATGCATGTGCTTTGTCTATTGTCATTGTTAATAGAATGATCTTAGGACTGAAGTTCTTGAAATATGTGCAGACTGCAGAGGAGGCTATGGCATCGATTGAATCAATATTTTTGTTGGATGTCAATTCAAAATTGGATTTGTGAGTTTGTTATTGAATTTTCCCACAATTGCTTTTACTTAGTCTTAATTCTTGCATTAATCAAATTGGCTAAGGAAACTATTACTCTTTTTTTTTTGGATTAAAATTGTAGCTTTTGATTGACAACCTCATCATGACATTGTTCAAATTGTTTGTTAGGCTCTAATTTATTTAGCCATGAATGATAGTATGTTTCTTTTTTTATTGTTATTTTTATTTCAGTTAATAGATTTAGTTTTCTTTTTCTTTCTATTTTCCCAATTATCCATTTCAGTTGCTGCCTTAAAAGGGATAATAAATTAGATTTGTGTAGTCAAAAAAGGGCGTTCCGGGGGTGAAAATTCAAAACAGCCACCGAACCACCGTGTAGCTCTCATGGACAGCTTCCCTTTCACAAATAGGACTTGTGACAATTGACGAAATGTAATTAGGACGCGTAGGCTTGGGGTTAGAGCCGAAAACGCCTTAAACTTAGTCGGAAAAAAACATTCCGGGAGCAAAAATTCAAAACAGCCCTTGAACCACCATATGGCTCTCACGGAAAGCTTCCCCATGACAAATAGGACTTATGACAACTGACAGAATGTAATCTAGATCCGTAGGTTGGGAGTTAGAGCCGAATACACCTTAAACTTACTCAAAAAATGGTGTTTCGGGGCCGAAAATTCAAAACAACCCCCGAACCACCGTGTGGCTCTCACGAACAGCTTCCCCATGACAATTACAACCTGCTACAACTGACGGAATGTAATTCGGACCCGTAGATTGGGAGTTAGAGCCGAATACACTTTAAATTTACTCGAAAAAGGGTGTTTCGGGGGCAAAAATTCAAAACAAGCCCCGAACCACTACGTGGCTCTCACGAATAGCTTCCTCGTGGCAATTACGACCTATTACAACTGACAGAATGTAATTCGGACTCGTAGGTTGGGAGTTAGAGCTGAATACGCCTTAAACTTAGTCGAAAAAGGGCGTTCCAGGGGCGAAAATTCAAAATAGCCCCCGAACCATTGTGTGGCTCTCACGGGCAGCTTCTTCATGACAAATAGGACTTGTGACAACTGACGGAATATAATTCAGACCCGTAGGTTGGGAGTTAGAGCCGAATATACCCTAAACTTAGTCGAAAAAGAACTTTCCGGAGGTGAAAATTCATAATAGCCCCCGAACCACCATGTGGTTCTCACAGACAGTTTCCTCATGACAAATAGGACTTGTAATAACTGACGGAATGTAATCCGGACCCGTAAATTGGGAGTTCCAGCTGAATACGCCATCAACTTACTCGAAAAATGGCATTTTAGGGGCAGAAATTCAAAACAGCCCCTGAACCACCGTGTGGCTCTCACGGACAGCTTCCTCATGAAAAATAGGACTTGTGACAACTGACGGAATGTAATCCGGACCTGTAGGTTGGGAGTTAAAGTCGAATACGCCTTAAATTTACTTGAAAAAAAGCGTTTTGTGGGTGAAAATTCAAAACAGCCACCAAATCACCATGTGGCTCTCACGGACACCTTCCCCATAAAAAATAAGACTTGTGACAACTGATGGAATATAAGTCAACATAGCCTATACATAGCCTCAAAGATCCATCATTCTTTTTGACAAACAGGACTGGAGCACCTCAAGGCGAAGTGCTCAGACGGATAAATTTCTTGTTCAGCAGTTCCTGAAGTTGAGTTTTCAACTCTTTCAATTCCGAGGTAGACATTCTATAGGGAGTCTTGGAAATAGGTTGTGTTCCCGGAAACACCTCAATAGTGAATTCAATTTCTCTATCAACTAAGTCCCTAGGTAAGTCATTTGGAAACACATCGGGAAATTCACAAGCAACAGGGATAATTTCTACATTAGTACCGTCAGATGATGCAGTCAGTATACAACACAAGTAACCCCTACATCCCTTCTTAAGCAGTTTTACAGCTTTCATAGCCGAAATCTGATATGGGGGAGGAACTACCCATTCCTAGTAAAAGTAAATTCAGGCATACCCGGTGGTCTAAACACAACAGATTTACTTGCACAGTGAATTGTAGCACAGTATTTAGTCAACCAGTCCATTCCCAAAATGCAATTAAAATGATCAATGTTCAAGGGCAATAAGTCAACATATAACATCATATCGCCAATCCTAATATCACATGCTGGATAAACATGAGCACACATCATAGAACCCCCAAACAGCGTAGATACAGATAACATATATGTCATAAGTTCTAATGGTCTATTCAATTTTCGAGAGAAAGCATGCGATACAAAGGAATGTGTAGAACCAGAATCCATCAGTACACATGCATTTTAGGAACATACAGAGAGTGTACCTGACACCACAGTATAGGTGTTTTGTACGTCACCGGGCACTAAGGCAAACACTCGACCTTGTCTCGAAGGTTCCTTCCCATTATTGGCCTTTGCATTTGTTTTGGCTGTAGAAGCGAATCTAGTTGAACTTGCCGTAGGACGGCTAGTATTCTCTGACCTGAGTGGGCAATCCTTCACTACATGACCTGCCTGGCCACATCGGAAACAAGCACTGGATACTTGGTAACACACACCCTTATGCCTTCTACCACAATTAGAACAGACCGCGATAGACCCACTACTTTGGCTCGAGCTGCTTATAGATCCCGTGTTCTGTTTCTTATTGACATAAGACCGGCCTCTTCTAAAACCGAACCCAGACCTTTTTCCTCTCCAATCAGTTATTGTAGCTGCTGGGGCTTACTTTGTTTCATAGCGGCTATGGTGGCTTCCGCCATTAAGGATCTGTCTAAAACTTTCACATAAGTAAGCAATTTCAATATGCTTACCCGATCAAACACCTCTAAATCCAGTCCACCTTCAAATTTTCGCGCTTTCTTGTAATCAGTATCCACCATATGTGGAGCAAACCATGCCAGTTCGGTGAATTTGGCTTCATACTCTGCTACAGTCATTCTTTCCCGTTTAAGTTCTTGAAACTCAGACACCTTCTGATCCCTGAAACATTAGGGAAAATATTTATCATAGAAGACGACATTAAACTGTGCCCACGTCATATTCCCATTGCCACTTCGAATCAGTAACCACCACCTTCGGGCTTCATCCTTCAGAGTATAGGTGGCTAGGAGGACTTTCTGGATTTCAGAACAAAGGAACACCTCATATAGCTTTTCCATTTCTAGTAACCATGTCTCCGCTTTCAACGGTTCAATTCCATCATAGAACGTCGGCGATTTTATTTTCATGAATTTCTGTGTCAAGTTGATGATGTCATTATTATCTGTTTCGGCCTGTGCCAGCGGAGGTGGATGAGGCAAAGGTTGTTGTCTTTGCTGTTGTGACAAAGTTTCAGTCAATGTTGCAAGCATTTGTTCCATTCGGCCCATGCGAGCCTCTGAAGATTCATTTACATCACTTCCCTTTGCATTCTCCATGTTACTATAGAGACATCAAACGATAATAAACATAGGCATAATCTTATTCGTTTCTTTCAATTCATTTGCTCAAATTTACATTCATTTTTCACATTCATTTGGATTACCACATACTCACACATTCAGATGGAATGCCCCTAACTCTTACTAAGACATCCTAAGCTCATATGGATTTGTGTGTGCGGTAGAACACGTGCTTTGATACCACTCTGTCACGACCCAAACCCGCCCCTGTAGGTTTAACATTGTAATCGGCCAGTAATCCGTGGATTACCAAAGGCCTCTTAACAGATCAACACATAATAAGGAGCTGCGGAAGCAATTATACAAAATAGACAAGGTTTAATGAGCTGTGGAAACATACATGGGACAGAATATTTCAAAACTTATATATATACATAAATGTCTCGGTCGAAGGACATCAATATTACAAAACATTTACAAAAGTGTAATTCCTAGGACCCGACTTTACCAAACAGACAGAGACTAGCATAAGTACAAAAACAGCCATGTAACTAGACTTCGATCGAAACCTCCTCGGGAGGCACAACGGTTGGCTGACAAAAATAGAAATGAAGGCCGTCAACTCTGGCCTTGATCACGCGCCGGCTCACCTACATACATAATATAAACTGTGAGCGAAAGCTCAGTGAACAATAACAGAGTAAAGGGGTTTCAATGAATGAGTCCGTACAAATTCAGAAATCATAATTTAGTTTCATATCAAATTCATAATTTGTCTAGATCATATACAAAAATCATGAGGTATGCTTAAGTATACATGATACATCCATTAGCATTAACAGAACAAATACAGAACAGATACAGACACGTGAGGGTTACGAGTAACCAGTTCCATAAAGGAACCTCCGGATCGGGGTAACAGAGAATAAACACACTGAGCCCCATGATGGAGCCTCCGGTATGGGTAACAGAGTGCAGACAGATTAAGTTCCATGATGGAACCTCCGATACCGGGTAACAGCCAACAGATATCACAAGATACTAAGGATGTTACGAATACATATCAGAAATTGGACAATCATTCATTGTACAGAACATATCATTTCAGAAAACAGATCTTAATTCATCACATAGAAAATAAATAAAGTGGAACATAGCTTTACTATGTTATTACTCACAGTTGGCCTTGAGACAGATAAATGGAGCAGATTGGTCAAACGGTATGTGGCACGTGACCTATATAGCACATAACAGACACACACTTGAAACACACGTTCTAATTGCACATAACTTATTTCGTTGGCTCTTAGTATGTTTCTAACCTTTAATCCTCATTATCGAATCTTAAACATGGCCTAGGAATGCCTAGAATAGAAGGAGGATGCAAGAATGCATTGGAAATCATTTCTTAAAACTTGCTGAAAATAAGGTCCATGCTCGAGCATGGATTTCCCCGCTCAAGCGGACATGCAGACAAGGAAGCTTCGCTTGAGCGTGACTTTCCCCGCTCGAGCGGACTGCTAACTTTTGAAAAAGTACTAGATACATGATTTTCACGCTCGACGGACGCTCGACCTCCGCTTGAACGTGAGACTCAGACCCTCGCTCGAGCGTAGATTCCCCTGCTCCAGCGGTCTGCAAAACACAAGAACTTCTGGGTATCTCGAGCGTAAAACTCGACACTCGAGCGGAGGTGCATGTACTCAGAGTGCAAGCTCGAGCGTAAAGTTCCCCGCTCGAGCGTGGATCAAATTTCTGAAAATTTCAGATTTGATCACCAAGCTAAAATTCGACCTTTGAAGCATCAAACTCAATTTTCTGGGCCTATAAATTGAGGAAATACATGAAAACTCATAATACAACATGTTTAAAGAATCATTTCAAGAAATCATGACCCAAGAGCAAACCAATTATGCACAAACTCAACTTAAATTTTGTAGGTGGCCCAAAACATGACATGCATGAAATGATTTAAGCTTCAAGCCTCCAAATCATGATCAAATGTTACCAAATAACATGAAAATCATTGTTTTCCCAAAGTTAAAGTGAAATCAGAACATGAATGAGGGAATCCTTTGAAAATTAAACTCAAAACATGGAAATTTATGCATGCATGCATGGATTGACTTAGTTCCCTCCAATCCTAGCTCAAACCTTACATGAATTCAATTAATTTGCTTGAAATCTCACAAAATCTAGTTCAATTACACAACCAAGAGCTTGTTGTCTTACCTAGTGACGTGAATTCTCAAGGGTTGAAGTTAAAGTCCTCTAGTTCTTCATAATTCACCAACCATTCTAGTAATTCCCCCTTGTTGAATTCAAATCTTGAATTTAAGGCTCCAGTTCTTCAATTCTCTCCATCTCTCACATTTTTGGGTCTTAGAGAACTCAAAGGTGCATGTAAGATAAAGAAAGGAGTGAGTGGAGTGTCAAAGTGGCTTGTAGGGTAGCAATTAATCCAAAAGTAAGCTAAATAATCCAAAGTAAGCACATAGCATTAATTAAATCTAACTTAATCGTTCCGAACCGAATTTTAATTAAACCTACCATAAAATTCTATAAATCCTAACTGGCACATAAATCAAGTCAATTTCTGATTCGAACGCCGATAAGGCTTTCAATTCGCAAACTGAAACTAAAACATGAACAGATCTTTCTACGCCTAACAGATATAGACACAAACAATGCATCACACACATGCAGTTTAATACAGAATTCACCTCAATTACTAATTAGGCATAATTAATCATGGATTAACGTTAATCAGAGGTTGGGGTTGTTACAGTAGTAAATGTAATTTTTATATAAGAAGGGCTTTGATTTTTGTATGATTTTATATTTTGTATGGAATTATTATTTTATTTTGGACAATAGTTGGTTTATATAGACTTTGACATTTAAAGTTATTTATTTTTTGTATATGGATGCAGATTGTGGAATGATTGATAGTATATGTATCATTTTGTTTATATACGTATTACAGGTTGCATGGAATATAAACAGGTTATGGAGAAATTATAATTTGGCGATAAAACATAATATCAAGTTTTTGGCGACTAAACAATTGGTAGCTAAAAGAAATTGGAAAAATGGTTTGGGCGACTAAAAGTTTTGTAGCAAAAGAAAAGCAAAGATTTAGCGGCTAAAAGTTTTGTAGTCAAAAGAAAATCAAACATTTGGCGACTAAAATATTTCGTAGCTAAAAACAAAAGCTAAAGAATAAAAACACTTTTGCCGACTAAAAGTTTAGTAGCAAAAAATGTGGGACTTTAGGTAACCAAATATTTAGTAGCCAAAACAAGAACTCTTTGCTGACTAAAATTTTAGTAGCCAAAAATATGATATTTTAAGCGACAAAATATTTAGTAGCCAAATAAGAACTCTTTGCTGACAAAAATTTTAGTAGCTATAGATGTGAGACTTTAGACGACAAAAAGTTTGGTCACCAAAAATTTACTAATTTAATCTTATGTCCAATCTTTTGGCGACTAAAAATTTAGTCGGAAATTGAATACATTTGGCGACTAAAATAATTTTAGTCACTAATTACCTTTACCGACAATTCTTCGATGACTACTTTTATGACCAAATAATTTAGTCGCTGAAACCCTTCGACGACTAAAAATTAATTTTTAACGACTAAACATTTAATCGTCAAAAAGTAAAAATTCCTATAGTGAAACCTATGAACCATCCAAAATTGCAGGCTTAAAAGGGACTACATTAATTGCTTTAAGCCAACCTCCTAGCTTATTGGTTTACTTGTGATTATGAGGGAATACAGCAAAAAACGTATACATAATTTGTATACAAAATAACATGAATACTCATTTTAAAACAAAATACCCCTGATACTGAGTATCATTTTGATAGAAAAACATGCATGAAAATTCTAATAAGTAATATTCCAAAACAAATGTCTATATTCTTTCTTTCATTGTAGTATAAATATAAATTTACCATTGACAAAGCAAATCATAGAAATCGTGAGGGTATATATATCAACCAAAAATTGTGGTGTTGTGGTGGGTTGAAGTGAGTGGCCACTTTGTTTTCCTTTCTCTTTCTGTGAGTAGTGGTTCTATTTTCAAGTTATTTCTTTGAAAGTCAGTTTAGATTTTCTCTTTCCTTTTTCATTCATATGTTATCACTTCAGTCAATAATAGTTCTATGATGCTCAAATTTGTATATTATATTTTATTTATCATTTTATATATTATAATTATATTGACTTAATGATATCGATATATCATTCATATATTTTTTTTATTATCAATGTAGTGTCGATGCATCCAATATTTTATTTTGTAAAAAAAGTCTCTTGCTATCATGATATGTATTTTAGTATTATTGATCGACTTTGCTAGATATTATAAATATGGTTTTTTTCCCACTGAAGTTGTGAAAAGTAAAGATCAAGTTCCACCCTAACGTTCCACCTAAGGCATGGGCTTTTATTATTATTATTATTTATAGTGCTGGACATGGACTGGACATTTTGCGAATTTGTGTTTTATTCATGGCTATTAGTTTGAGAGAGTGAGAGAAGATAGAGAGAGAGAAATAATGAAAATGAATGAATTGTTTCTATTCTGTTGTGTATCTGTACAAAGAAATAGATGTCCTCTTTATAGAGAGGAGAGGCACTCATAAGATGCAAATTGGCACCGAAAGTATAAAGCAAAGGGGGAACATCTAATTATGAAAGTTACATATCATTATTAAAGCTAAAGTGACATATCATTATTAAAGCTAACAACATATAATAATAGACTATCATAATAATATACTAACATCCCCCGCAAACTCAAGGAGGGAAAGCATCAACCAAGTTGAGTTTGGAAACAAGATCATTGAAGCGGCCAGGAGGATGAGCCTTAGTAAAGATATCAGCGGGTTGATCGACTGAAGCAATAGGGAGAAGATGAACAGTACCACAGGTAACATGCTGGCGAATGAAATGACAATCTATCTCAATATGTTTGGTGCGATCATGAAAAACATCATTGTGAGCAATCTGAATGGCACTCTGATTGTCACAATAAAGAGGGGTAGGACTAGAAGAAGAAACACCCATATCAGCAAGGAGCCAGCGAAGCCAGAGAAGTTCCTGAGTAGTATCAGCAAGAGCTCGGTATTCAGCTTCGGTGCTAGAGCGGGCAGTGAGGGATTGTTTTTTGCTATGCCAAGCAAGAAGAGAGTCCCCTAAGAAGAAGCAAAAACCCGTGGTAGAGCGTCGATCCGTAGGATTCCCAGCCCAATCAGCATCGGAAAAGGCACGCAGTTCAAGAGAGGAGGAAGCAGAGAAGTGAAGGCCATGGAACAGAGTGCCTTTGAGGTAGCGAAGGATGCAGAGTAAAGCAGTGTAGTGGGGAGTGCGGGGAGCCGACATGTACTGACTGACAATGTGAACAGCATAGGCAATGTCAGGACGAGTTACGATGAGATAGACAAGACTGCCGACGAGCTGGCGATAAAGAGTAGCATCAGAGAGAAGAGTCCCATCGAGAGGAGTGAGACGAATCTGAGGATCAACTGGAGTAGATGTAGTTTTGCAATCAGTAAGACCAGCACGAGCCAGAAGATCGGATGCATATTTGACCTGGGACAAATAGGAACCAGTAGAATCATGAGAGACTTCAAGGCCCAAGAAATAGTTAAGAGTACCAAGGTCCTTCATCTCAAACTGTCGGTGGAGAAACTGTTTGAGGTGGAGAATACCAGCTTCATCATTACCAGTGATAATCATATCATCCACATATAGAAAAAGAAGAGTGGTACCATGAGAAGTAGTCCGTATAAAAAGAGCAGAATCATAGGAGCTAGAGGTGAACCCGAAGTCATGAATGGTAGAACTGAACGTAGCAAACCAAGCACGAGGCGCTTGTTTGAGGCCATAGAGAGCACGCTGTAGTTTGCAAACCTGATGAGGTTGAAAAGTGGACCCAGGTGGAGGATGCATGTAGACCTCCTCAAGAAGATGACCATTGAGGAAAGCATTTTTGACATCCATCTGAAAGAGCCCCCAGTGGCGAGCAGCAGCAACAGCAAGTAAGCTGCGAACAGAGGTAAGCCGAGCAACAGGAGAGAATGTCTTCTCATAATCAATACCATATTCTTGGTTGAAACCCTTGGCAACAAGACGAGCTTTGTAGCGTTCAATAGAGCCATCAGAATGTGTTTTGATTTTGTAAACCCATTTGCAACTAATCGCAGTCTTACCAGGAGGAAGATCAACAAGATCCCAAGTATGAGCTTTGTCCAAGGCCTGGAGTTCAGCAGTCATAGCTTGCTGCCAAAGAGGATTAGTACAAGCCTCACGATAGGAGGTAGGTTCATAAGTAGAGAAGGCAGCAGATCCAACAATATAATCACGAAGATGAATAGGAGGTTGAGTTACCCGGCGTGGTCGACCCGTAGGAGGGTCGGTGGGAGGAAGAACAGGTGGAGAAGGAGGTGTGGCAATAAGAGGTAGACTTTCAGGGAGAGCAGGCTGGATAGGATCCGGAGTGAGCAAGGGCGGCTCGATGGAGGAGGAACCTGTATCAAAATCAACGGAGAAAAGATCTATGGAAGGATTAGTAAACAAGACAGTAGTGGAAAGTGCGGGTAAGTGAAAAGAGGATAGCGAGGAAAACATTTGGTGTTCCCAGAAAACGACATGGCGGGAGATACGAAGACGTTTAGTGAGAGGATCCCAGCAGCGAAAGCCTTTATGTTCAATTCCATACCCAAGAAAGCAACAAAGACGAGAACAAGGTTCAAGCTTGGTGTGTTCATGGGATTGAAGTAGAACAAAGCAGGCATAGCCAAAAACCCAGAGATTGGCGTAAGGAGGGGGAGTGCCATGCAGACGTTCAAAGGGAGTTTGATTATGGATGACAGGGATAGGAGCACAGTTGATAGTGTAAACAGCAGTGAGGGCAGCTTCTCCCCAAAAGTTTTCAGGGCAGGAAGAAGAGAGAAGGAGAGCGCGAGTAGTGTCAAGAATATGCCTATGTTTCCGTTCAGCGCGGCCATTTTGCTGGGACGTGCCAGCACATGAACGATGAGGCAGTGTACCATGATGCTGAAGAAAGGAAAGGAAATCGGAATCCCGATATTCCATAACATTGTTAGAGCGAAAAATTTTGATGGCTTTGGAGAATTGGGTGTGGACCATTTGGGCAAATCTATAATAAATGTGTTTAAGTTCAGACCTATTTTTCATGAGAAAAAGCCAAGTAAACCGAGAAAAATCATCAATAAAAACAACAAAATAGCGGTATCCCCCCATAGTAGTTACAGAGTCAAGCTGAAAGCGACCAAACTGAAGACTGATAGAGGTAACAGAGGTATTACGAAACCAGGTAATGATTTGGTAATTCTTATTGTCCCATTCCTCAAGTCGGTCTTCATATGTAGCAGTATGAGCAGTAGTTTCAGTAGTGTCACTTTCTTTCACTGGTTTAGTCATATCTCCGATGACAATTCGCCAGAGCTTCTTGCCTTTGAGGAAGGAGGACATGGCTTGGGCCCACAAAACATAGTTGGAACCATTTAAAATAACAGAAATGGGATGGGAGGCATCATGACGATCCATAATACTAGTTGAGTAGGGTTGAAGTAATAGGAATAGACCTGTAGGAGCAAAATTAGGTAAAACAGAGCGTACCAGTGAGTCCGGAAAGTCGAAAATAGCAAGGAAATGTATGCTGGACAGTGATGATGTCAGCAATGATGTCAGCGGCGCACGTTAGCAGAGTGCAGAGAGGAGTACGTTAGCAGGAAGGCGGCGGCGCACGGTAGCGGACAGGTGCAGGCGCGGCGCACGGTAGCTGTTTTGGCGCACGCGGGTGCACACTAGCGAAGCGGCGCACGAGAGGCGTACAGTAGCAGGCGCGGCGTACGGGAGCCGCGGACGTGTGGGCGCGTGTGGGCGCGTGGCGAAAGTGAACAACAACAAATGGCACGTGTGAGAGTGGTGGCGGAAGTGTTGACGCGCCGAGGACAAAAGCGGCGCGTGTGGGCGCGTGGAAGGTTTTATGAGAACAGGCTTGGTGCCGTTGGAATCGTGAGAAAATTCCGAGCGGTTTGATGTAGTGCCACTGTGTACCTAAACAAAAATTGCCAGAAATGTAATACTGGGCTCTGATACCATATTAGTTTGAGATAGTGAGAGAAGATAGAGAGAGAGAAATAATGAAAATGAATGAATTGTTTCTATTCTGTTGTGTATCTGTACAAAGAAATAGATGTCCTCTTTATAGAGAGGAGAGGCACTCATAAGATGCCAATTGGCACCGAAAGTATAAAGTAAAGGGGGAACATCTAATTATGAAAGTTACATATCATTATTAAAGCTAAAGTGACATATCATTATTAAAGCTAACAACATATAATAATAGACTATCATAATAATATACTAACAATGGCAATTCATTTTCCAGCAAAACAACAATTAGGAATCACATGCAATGTAGTCCGATTCAAGTTTTTTTTTTTTTTTTTTTTTTTTTAAGACTTGAAATTTCCATGTGTTGAACTTTATTTTTGCACTGAGAGTATTACTATGTATGTTTAATTTAAAAAAAAAAAAATAGTGATGAGAATAACATGCATCGATTAGACTATATGCAATCCAAAAACAAAAATACAAAAAGAAAGAGGTTGCACCTTATGTTAATATGATAAAGTTTTGGTAACGGTCTTACATGATACGCGCGAGATTGACCAGGTCAATCTTTTTATCTATGCTATATATTAAGTAGAAGAAGGTTTTTAATTCTCAAGATTTGTGAAAGTTTCAATATGTCAATTTTAATTTTTTAATTTTTTTTAAAATAAATTAATCTCAGCATTTATTAACTTGGCTCAACCCACAATACTTTTTGACTTCTCTCATAATTACTGCAGTACCTTTTCCAAAACAAATAATTTGCATATTAAAAAAAATTTAAAACAAATATAAATATCTATATCTATATCTATATCTATCTATTTATTTATATGTATCTCTAACCCACAAGTTTTGTGGGAGTTCCAATATCTAAACCTTAATTTCTTAATTTTTTTGATTTTTTTTGAAAAAAAAAAACTTAGCACTTATTAAATTCTTCCAAGTTTTTTTAACTTCTCCAATACACACACTCTTTTTAACTTTTCACATACTTATTGCAAACAGTGAGTCTCCTTTTTGTTTTCTCCTTCTTGACTTCTCACTTCTACACTTTCAACTTCAGTGACCATGTATGCAAACAGTAAGTCTTCTTTTTGCTTTCTCCTTTTTGACTTTTCCTTTTGTTTACTGTTTTAATATTGTAGTTAGATAATGCATAAAAATATTTGTGATTGAAGTTAGTTAAAAAATCAAATTATAATTTTTTTATTATAATTAGTTGAATAATTTTTTTTTTTAAATGTGATTATGGTTAGTCTAATAGTTCTTTTTTTTCTATTTATTTATTTTATTATGTGGAAAATGTGATGTGATTGTAGTTTAGTTTAATAATTCTTTTTTTTCATTTATTTATTTTATTATGTGAAAAATGTAATGTGATTGTAATTTGTTCAATAGCTCTTTTTTTTTTAATATGATTGTTGTAATTAGTTAAATTGTTTTTTTAATGTTATTTAATCTTTTTATTTACTATTTTATTTTTATTTTTGATTTTTTAATATGATTGGAGTTAGATAAATATAAACCCTCACAAAGAGAAAAATGTAATTATAATTATTATAATTTTTTTATTATAATTAGTTGAATGATTTTTTTTTTTTTAATGTGATTGTAGTTAGTTTAATAGTTCTTTTTTTTCATTTATTTATTTTATTATGTAAAAAATGTGATGTGATTGTAGTTTGTTCAATGACTCTTTTTTTTAATATGATTGTTGTAGTTAGTTCAATGATTTTTTTTTAATGTTATTTAATCTTTTTATTTACTATTTTAATTTTATTTTTAATATGATTGAAGTTAGATAAACATAAACACTCACAAAGAAAAAAATGTGATTGTAGTTAGTTCAATGATTCTTTTTTTTTTTAATGTGATTGTAGTTAGTCAATGGTTTTTTTTTTTCATTTATTCATTTTTGGGTAAATTACTTGACACCCTCTGAGGTTTATATTTATTACAGTTCCCCCCCTCACCTTTTGAAAAATACATTCCCTTCCCCCAGGTTTAAAGTTTCATTACAGATTGCCCACTCCTCACCGTAATGATCATCGTACATAAAATTAGATTAACAAGGGGTCAGTGTAATTTCCCAAATGTGATGGAGGAAACTATAATAAACATAAATCTCAGGAGGTGTTAGTGTAATTTACCCTTTATTTTTTTAATTATGGAAAAAAATATGATGTGATTGTAGTTTGTTCAATGGTTCTTCTTTTTTTTTTAATGTGATTTAATTTTTTATTTATTGTTTTAATGGTTTTTCTTTTACAATTATTTATGAAAAAAATATGATTGTAGTTAGATAGTATAAAAATATTTGTGATTTGATTTGATTTTATTTCTGATTTGATTTTTAAAGTACCAATTATTAATAATGATTAGATTGTATTTTGAAAAAAAAAATTGTAATTGATTTTTTTAACTCACTGTGTTTTTTTAAAAATGTCATTAATTGTTTCAGTGACAATTTGAAAATTTTATCTATACTATATATTAAGCAAAAGGGGGTTTTTAACCCCCAAGGCCTGTGGGAGTTTCAATATCACAATCTGAATTTTCTAAATTTTTTATTTAAAAAAAAAAAACTCAGCAGTTATTGATTTAGTTAAAATCCCCATATCAGCATTTATTAACTTTTTTCAATCCACATGTCTTTCCACATGCCTACATTTATTGATTTGGTCAAAATTTTCTAATCAGTATTTAAAATTCCCTCATACAAATAATTATAGATACAATCCATATATAGTTATTGCAGTACCCTTTTCAATTTCTCCCATACATTATTATGGTTAGTGATAAGATTGTTAAATTATTTTTATAAAAAATCTTAAAAAACATAATTTATATATTAAAAAAATCTAAAAAAAAATATAAATATCTATAATTATCCCGTGCATAGCACGGATGATAGGCTAGTATATATTAAGAAAAATGGGGTTTCTAACCCCCCAAGTCTTGTGGGAGCTCCAATATCCTAATCTAAATTTCCTGATTTTTTATTTAAAAAAAAAATCTTACCATTTATTAACTTCTCCCAACCCCCAAGTATAAAAAAAATTCTTTAAAAAGTCCAACACGTATGAATTCCTTGAAAAGTTCCAACACATACGATTATTATCCCTCATGATAACACTTTAATACATTAAGAACAATCATAAAAAAAATTCTTTGAAAAGTCCAACACATATGAATTTCTTAAAAGTCTAACACATATGATTATTATCAAAATATTACACTTTAATATAATATAAAAAAAAGAAGACATTTAAAAAAAAAAAAAAAGACATTTAAAAATCACAATTCACATATATAAAAATAATTGTGAAGTATATATGAATTCCTTGAAAAATCCAACACATGATTATTATCCTGCATAATAACATTTTAATACATTAAGAACAAGCATGAAAAAAATTCTTTGAAAAGTCCATCACATATGATTAGTATCAAAATATTAAATTTTAATAGAGTATAAAAAAAAAAAAAAAAAAAAAGATAAAGTGGTGAAACACAACCCGTGTGCATAGCACGGGTGATATGCTAGTTCATATATGAAAAAAAACCAAGTTTGATATTTTTCACTTAATATGTGTGAACAAAATAATTCATATAAAATAGTGGAGTTTATATTTTTAAGTAGGATAATACACTTTTTAAATAAATGATTAGTTATTTTATATTACTCTAGATTCTGTATTTTTATTCATTTTAATAAAAACCTATACAATTATATTACAAAAAATAGAAACAATATACAAAATGGAACATAGATCTACGAATAAACAAAATTTTATAAAAACTTGTAGGTAGAAAGGGATTTTAATATTACTCGACCTGATTTTATTTGTCCTAACCCGATTTTAATAAAAAAAAAGGTTCGGGGTGAACTTTGATAAGTTAGGATAAAATACAAAGTATGCACGTAAAATTTATCAAGATTAAGATAAAATATGAAATTGTATCATTAAGATAGATGAGTTTAAAATCAAGAACTCGTGTGTGAAACTCAAAAAAAAAAATCCAACCCATTGTCATTTTAATCCACTCAATTTTATTTTTTATTTTTTTATTCATTTGTAAACAATGTGTGTCCAATTAGATGATATGTTTTCGGAGAATTATTCAAAGCTATATGAATGCATCTTTGTAGTGGATGAACATGACCATACTGATCACACTTCCATTTGGGGCCAATGTGAACAAAGAGAAATTCCAGTTGAAAGAGATTAATCTAATTGTTAATGAGACACTGGATGCTGCAATGAGCATTACACATTTTTGATTGAATGAACTGAAATCCAAGATATTATATGTATAAAATAGTCAATCACGTGCCAGAAAATAGGACTTATTTAGTAGTAGTAGCTAAGGTGTATTTAACTCAAATTTTGGGTGGTTGTCACATTCAGAAAATAGGGTAAACATATATATGGACTGAAATTTCAACACATCTCAAAATCAAGTCTTTTCTATCGCTTGTTTTAATTAATTAGTTATAGGCTTCATTGTCACCATTTCATGCCCCCTTACTATTTTTCAATGGTGTGAACTCAAATTTTTTATTTAAAAATTATTCAAAATTTCAATGTATGGCGTATATTTAAACTTAGGTATGGAGTGAGTCACATTTAAGATGAATTTAAACCACATATTCATTTACTTCTATTAATCCAAATATGCAATTTTCATTACCACAATGTAAAATTTTTATTAATTGATAATATCACTGGTATTTCAAATATTTAGGATTATTTTCATAAGTTAGTTAAAAGTTGACTTTTTCATTTTTTTTGAAAAAATATTTAAAAAAATAAAGAGATAATCTAACCTAAAATAAGTTAAAAGTTAAAATTATGACTTTTAACCATCTATCAAAAAAAAAAAAAAAAAACATGCCACTAATTAGTTTCTCGTGGAGAGGTTATTGGACTCCAACAGACATTCAACTTTGAACTCAATTTTGTGACTTTTGTCAACTTCATGCACAATGGTAGGCCGACCCAATATGATGTTGAGAACTTTGCCATATCACTGGGCTGGATTCATGGGCCTTCAGCAATGGCCCAAAAATTTTAATTTTATTTGTGCAAAACTTCAAAGTTTGATCGTGTAACAAATCAAAACTCAAATTTTCAAATCTCTCAAATCAATCCCATGGTCATTTGTTTGTGTTGAATTGGAAGACTATTTGTTGATTTGTAGCAGGAGGTGGAGCACACAGTGGTGGTGTTGGGGCGGTGGTGGAGTGGGAATGGGCCAATTCTTAAATTTCCCATTTTATTTTATTTTTTGTGGACAATAAAATTGTAGGTGAGAGACAAGAGAAGAGCATTGAATTGAAAAGTAGTATAATATCAATCCCTTCTTTTATGATCAATAAATATTACAATTACATAGAACAAATAAAATACACTCAAGAAAAAATTTGAACCTAAAAATTCAGACCATCATTTAGTTTTGTGCCATGAACTAATTTAATTACTGAGGCTTAAAGAAGCTGACTTTAATACCAGTGTCAATCACAACATATACTCCAGCAGCGATCACTACCCCACTGAGACTTATTCCAACAATTCCTAATCCCCAGTTTACAAACCACATGGGGCTATAAACCTTGGGCTTCTTAATCTTAATCCACATAAAACACGGATAAGCGAAAGTCACCGGCAACGCGATCCCTCCGATAAGGCCGGCCACGCTTCCCAAGAAAGGGATTGCCACGGCGAAAAAGAAGCAGCCAAAGCCAAACATGGCTCGGAGGATTGCACGGAGCCACCACGTGCACGGTTTCTTCAATCGGGTGGTGAACTTGGACTCCATATCATCGAACATTGGCATGCCATAGATTTGGAAGGAGCTCACGGCATTGATTATGACAAAGATGCTTGTTAGTCCTAGGATGAACCGCGATGTATCTTTACCGTGAAATTGGAACAGAGCTGTTAGCATGCCTCCATCGGGTATCTGTATTCATATATACTATACATAATAAATTTTATATCTCATTCTCATAATACAATACAAGAATTCATTTATTTATTTATTCATTTTTTGAGATAGAAAATTAGATAAAGCACATTCATTTTGAAAAAGTAGGAGGAGGAAATTAAATTATACCTGGCGACCATAGGCCCAATAGCCACCAATTGCAATAGGGAATAAGCACATTGCAACCACAGCATATGCAAACTTCACACCCTTCCACATTGGCACACGTGATGGGTGCTTCTCACTTGAAGGCATGGTTGCCTGCACTCAACCAAATGTATCCAAAAATTAAAAATGTGTATTAAAAAATCAATGTATAATCTGAATTCATTTTGGGTTGCACATTAATTTTTTTCTTTTTCTTTTTCTTTTTCTTTTTCTTACACAACATTTTTTGGTCATGGCACGTAGCATTATTGACATGTTTATATGGTCTTGTTGAGGTGGGTGGTTGGTTGGGTAATTAAAGCTGGGGACTAAAACCATGGTGCATGGTCAAAATAATCCATCCAGCTTTTGCAACACTTGACTAGTACTAGAGTATATAATAATAAATAATAAATGAATAGCTCCGAACCAAAAGGAAAATGAGTGAGAGCACTAATTAGTACTATCACTAATGATGTGGCAGTGGGCCCCACCAGGAATGATTTGATGTTTTAGCCTTGGTGTTGTATTTTTTTTCTTTTTCTATTGAGTGTCATGTCATTAATGGTCTTTTTAGAGCTCAAAAATTAGTGGTCTCTATCATTGTTGAAACCAAAATTCAACATCTTCGGCCCATAAGTGTCATAAAACGTCAGACTCACACACTTAATAATCTCTGAGTATGATGCATTATATATTACATAAATATATTAGTTCGGTCAAAACTCAACTTTCAAACTGGTGAATTTTTTACATACGGTAAGTTGTATTATTAAATTTTTTAATTTTTTTAACAATCACAAAAATATATATATATATATATATCTAACTTTTTCCCGTGAAATTGTTAGTAATGGTCGTGAAGTACAAGGCCATTGGCACATAAAATTCAAGTATTTTTGTCTGCGAAGACTTTGGAGTTACTTGCATGTTGATGACAGGTCCTTATTAACAATGGAAGAAAAGTCATCATATGCCTCCAAAAAAGAGTATCCAAGTGTGGTTTGTTTAATTCAGTCGGGTCTCTGAATTTAATCGAATTTATATTAATAATTTAAATTATTTATATTTTAATAAAAAATCAAATTAATTTGATAAAATAAAACAAAATCGAGAAAAGAGTTTAGGAACTTGATCAAACATAATTAAATTTCTCTTAGATAGGAGAAGAATCGATTCTTTATAACGTAAATTTAAATTTAATGTAATATAAATTATATCTAGAATAAATTTGATTAACAAATTTAAATTAATTTTGATTTCGATTTTGAATCTCGAATTTGGCATTTTAAATTTTAATATTGCAACATTACTAAGAAGAAGCACAAGCATGGTATGCACAGTAAGTACCTGAATCTCAAGTATGAGATTGTGGCCTCTGAAAGCAAAAGCAATGATCCCAATAGCATTGAGAAGATCAAAAGCGTTAACCATCTGAGAATGGGATCTCACAGGCTCGTACGACACGTTCGGAAGCCGACCCTTCGCCACCGACACCACCCATATGATTGTGCAATATCCGACGGCTGTGATTGCTCCGATCAGCGACACCCCAGCTATGGAGTTGAGGTTCGGCAGCTGAGACAGCAACACTGCGGCGCACGTGAAGACTAGGTACCACTCCACGATCGTTAATGGCTTGAGCGAGCAGTTGGCCCCACATGCCAGCTGAAACAACGACCTCATCGTTGAACCTCCTATGATGATCAGAGCCACACACGTGCCCCCTGATAGGTACGCGATTGGAAACAGTGCCAGCAGCTTAGCTAGCTTGTCACCTGAAATATTGGATCATAGAGGAGTTGTTCAATTGTTTTGAGGTAGACTCAGCTTATTAATTTATAAGTTGAACACATGGTTCTCTATTTTTTATTTTTTTTTAATTGATTAAATATACAATACAGATCTAGAAAAATAATAATAATAATAATAATAAATGTTTTTGGTACAAAAGAGGACTAAACTCAAAGAGGGAGATGTGATCAGATAATTCACATAGCATTACTAGAGATGAAATAGTTCAATTAGTTAGAGATATGTAAAATTTTAATTTAATTTTATTTATTAATTGATAATACCATGATATTACAGTTGCACTCATGTAGTTATTTTGGTAGTTTTATTTATTTATTTAAGAAAAAATTAATTGTTAATAAAATTGATACTTAAAAAATATTTTTTTTTGTTATTGGAAAAAGTGGGTGGGAAATTTTTTTTTAGGACAAAAATAGTGAAAAAGTAATTGTTTAAGCCATTGCCCCAAAGAGAATCAAGAACTTACCGAAAGTTGCACTGCTTATCTGCATGTATCTACTATAGCGAATTCCAGTTTCAGTTGATTCGTGGAGTTGCACCAACAAGTAGAGGGTGTAAAGTTGCCATACAAACCCTAATGTCAAAAGTATGATTCCCCATGTCCTGCAACCAAACAAACAACATTTATATACACAAGTTATTAAAAAGATTGGAGTAACCAAACCTAAACCCAAGTGGGTTCAGAGACTGAGGCTTCGCAATTAAGAATTTTAGTTAAAAAGTCACTACATCACTGTCTCTATATTTACGTATTTCTTTTTTATAAAAATTTAAGAAATTAATAAAATAGTCAATCTACAAAGTTTAACTTACCATCCAAGAATGGTGAAAGCAACAGGAAGCACCAGGGCTTGAATTCCAATCCCAGAACACAAAGTATGAAAAGCAGCATAGTATGCGTTTCCATTTCTCGACTCAGTGATGGGAAGCCAAGCATCTTGTGGGTCGAGCTTGGTCATCTTGAGAGCTTTCCTGAGTGGGCTTCCCAACGGAGTAATGAACCGTGGGGTCCTGATCCTGGGGGTCTTGTTTGGGGTCTTGTTCGCGGTGGTTTCGGGATGGTCGGCGGTGGAGAGCAGCGGCGATCGAGACAGAGAAGGAGAGTGGAACTGAGAGGGTGGACATGATATGGGTGGTGTTGAGGCCATAGATGGCGGCCGAGGAGTTATGGGGGCGGACCTTACCTCATCCACCTCACCCATTTTTTAGTTTTGTAGTTTGCAAGGTCTATCTCTAGTACTCTGGCAACTTCTATTTTCCCTCTCCTGCCTTTGGCCACACAAACAAGGCTTGGAAGTATAGGCCTATATATAGGAGTTGCATGTACTGTGGTGTATGGTGCTTTCATGTGCTCAAAAGAGATGTTGGATTAGTTTGACCGACTCAATTGTTCATACTCATTGGGGGCGAAGTTATTGGTTGGTTCAGGCCACGTCATGTGTTGCTCTATATGTACTGTAATTGGTGAAAAATCCGAGAATATGAAAGAGACACGAGGGTATGAAAGAGACACGAGGGTTTGTGATTGATTTGAGATATGGTCATGTGGCGTCTTAAGATCAATCAATAATTTTTTTTCATTGAGGAGTTATATTTTAGTTGTTGTTTTTTTGATAAATTACAAATATATTTTTTGAAATTTGTTTAAAATATAAATTGCTCTCTATAATTTTGAAAATTACGTCTCACCCTTTCAAAATTTTAATTGTATAACAAATTATCTTTTTTATTAATAAATTATTAAGTCAATTAACAGTTTTTAATGATATAATAAATATATTTCAATTAATAATTCAAGTAATTTTATTATTGTATAAGAAAATAGTTAAGAATTTTATTTTTTCGGCTAATTTTGTTCAATAAAAAATTATGAAATATTTGTAATTTTCCAAACCAAATGGAGTAATTTGCATTTTAAGCAAATCTCAAAAGGTGTATTCATAATTTATTTTTTATTTTTTAATTTTTGCCGAACAGTTCAATTATGCCAAAAAATGAGGTTGATCAGGCATCCATAGTCGCTTTCAGATCATATTTGTCCAAAAAATAAACTATCTGTTAATTATTTTTTAAACGAATATGATATGATCAAATAGCTAATAATATCATTCAATCTGATTGCTGGCATAGATAGTTTGCTTGACGGATTTTACAAAATGAGCAGTTTGATTCTCCAGGTGGACTAGATTGATGATCTAGTTGGCCAAGCACAGTAAAGATATGTATACAAAATTTATGCACAAAATTATATCTAGAAGATTATTGTGTGGTTTAAATTTAAATTTTATGTAGTAAAACTCACATCTTAAATTAATTTTTGGGCAAACTTCATTTTAGTCCTTGTGGTTTGGGCCATGTATAATTTACCCCTTAACGTTTGAAAATGACTGCATAACCCCCATCTGGTTTGTAGACTAAAGTGTAACGTTAGATCCATTAATGATTTAGGGTTGGTTTGGGGTGTCCTAAAAAAGTGCACTTTTTGTCTTTTTACGAAAAGATGTGCAGAAAAGTAGAGAGGTGATGTGATGGAAAAAAGATAAAAAGATAAAAAGATGGATTATATAGGTTATGCCAAACGAGGCCTTAATAAAAAAGATTAAAATAACCCTGTACATAAGTACCTTAAGTGTGTGAATTATGAATATTTTCGTCATTTGTTTAAAAGACAAAATGCACTTCAACTCCTTGTGCTTTATTCCAAATGTGATTTACTCCTTTAAAATTTGAAAATTAGCATATAACTCATTTATGTCTGTCACGTATTTCACACTTATTGTTAAGTTGGACAGAATATTTAATAATACATTTTAATCAACAAATCACGTGGGAATTATACCTTCATTTCTAAATGTCATAGGGGTAAACCCTACATACCCCAAATATAGGTAGTAAAATGAAATTTATCCTTAATTTAAATTATACATTAAGGCACTATTTGGTATCTCTTATATTAGCACACTTATTTATCATTTTATCTTATTTCTATATTTTTTTATACATCTTTTTATAAAAATTAAAATATATATTTATTTAGATCATTTTAAATTTCTTTTAAATATTATAAATATATATATTTTTTATGTATAAATTGTGTCAAACGTAACATTGCTAAAAAAGGGGCACAGGGAATAAAAGGGAAGGTTGTTAGCGTAGGGGTCGTATGCTGACCAAGATTTCGCAGACAATTTGGAACCACCGGCAATGAATATAGAAAAGTATATTAAAGAAATGGGCCTAAAATAAAGGCAAGTGGGCTTGTTGACGAACCAGGTTGGCCATTGGCTGCTACAATCTTTTTCCTGTATGTTGAATATGTATATTATTATTATTATTATTATTTTTTTTTATATCTTAAATTTGAAAGCACCCTTTTGAAGACTTAAGGGGGTTGATCATCTTTATTTCAACCCTAAATTATAGAGTATAGTTCAACCTTATCTTTTTGTATTGGCTTGACTTAGACTTGTGTTTTTCCATTTTTTTTCTTCTTTGTTTTTAATTTGGGAGGAATTATATCGTTAATTTTTATAATTTGTTTTTTTTATGTCAATTTAGATTATATATATAATTTTAATTAACTTAATTTTAACGATAAATTTATTATTCTATTTCAATTTGATTCAATAGATCTTGTTCGAGTTTTCAATAAAAATCACGTATGTGAACATGTATCATAATTTTAAAGCAAAATTATAACTTTTCCCATATCTGTATCCAACTCAATGAATTAACTTTAGTTAGGATTTACAGAAAATTATAGTACTTGCCTTGATAAAAGTGGTTCAACATGGAAAATGAATGGCAATGTGAATAGTGGGGATGGGAGTAATTTCTTTGCATAGTCTGAAGATTCATAGTTTAATATATAACACCACACTGTAGTGTCCAATGAGTCAAAGAAGTTGGAGACAAAATGAAATTTAAGCATTAAAATACACACACAACAATTAGGATCGCTAGTGCATGCTTTTGATTTTTATGTTGATGTAGAGCTTTATTATTCTTTTTGACTTTGTGAAAGCTCTCGTTTGGCAAGTATTCCTTTTAATTAAAAAGTCAAAAAGTTATTAAAAAAATCAAAAAGTCAACAGTCCATACCAAAAAGTTAAATATTCTATTTTCTTTCTATTTTTTGCATATCTTTTCGTAAAAAGTCAAAAAATCATCCCAAACATACTAGTTTTTTTTATATCACATTTTAACTAAAAAATCAAAAAATTACTAAAAAAATCTATCCTCAAACGAAGCTTAAGCGCAGAGAAAAATAGCTCAATTCAAATATGGCCAGCTCAAGCACCTATACGCAAGCAGATGGAAGGAATTAATGGTAATTAAATAAATATTTTTTTTTTTAAAAAAAAAAAGAAGAGAAGAAAAGTAAACAAATAAATAAAGAGAAGAAAAAAGATCCTCCATAATTGACTAATCATCTCACTGAAAAAATCAACCATTTTATCTACTATAGTAACATTGTTTGAATTTTTGGTGTTATGCAATTCACAGAGCCATAGTTGGCTCGTTTGTTTATAATTTATAAAAATTTTATATAAAAACTTATTTGGTAGCAGTTTTGTTTTTTAAAATTATAAATAATTTATAAAATTTATTACTTTATTGTAACTGTTGGCTTATTTTTCCTACGAAGGAAAATATCATAAATGCGAGCGTGCCAGCAAGGATTGAAAAATCCTTACAGATTAAATTCAAGCCAATTACCAAGCGATTGTGTTGACGGTTCTTTTGCCTCAACGAAGAGGACTTCAAATTTACCAAGTGTAGCGAAAAGAAAAAGTAAAAGAAGAAAAAGGGACGGAGAAAGATGATTGAGTGAACAATCGAAGTAATAATTACTTACCTCTACTCCTATGCTTTGAAAAGAAAGTGCATAAAATGCTTCGAAATGAAAATGCTGAAAATAAATGCTTCGAAATATAAATCTATGTTAAACTACTCTTAAGATAAGGAAAATGACAAGAAATATTGAAGTCAAGTGTCTTTGATTATGAATTCTGGCCATTTACAATGTAGCCATTAATGGCTATTTATAGAAGAAAAAATACAGCAATAACTACTTAGTAACTACCCATTTCTTCCATCTTCATTCTTGTCTTGCCATGTGTCCTTCCACTCATCCACTTTGTCCTCCCACTCATCCACTTTGTCCTTCATATTCTCCATTATCTCTATAACTTCTTTTAACTTCCAAATGAATAAGAGGATGCCACGTGTCCTGCAATTATATAAATAATAAATAATAATAAAAATTACAGATTTATGGTGTTAACATTACCCCCCGCGGCCCTTAAAAATGATGTTTATTTGAAATTTTGAAGGGCCGAACCAAGCACATGACTAACCTAAGCAGCAAAGTGCTTCGAATGATGTAACAACACCAATAAAGCGCTTCGAATGAGTATGAAATTATGACTAGATGACTCGAATTATTACTAGTAACAAGCTTCGAAAGTGATATAAAGGACCAAAATCATTCTTCGAAGGTCGATGGAACCGACAAAAGACGAATTACATCCTCAAAAATACTCGACAAAGCTTCGAAGGTTCACAACCACCAATATTATTTCTTCGAAGCTGTTGTTGATGCAAGATAGAGTGCTTCGAAGCTTACAAAATTATGGCAAAACGGCTTTCGAAGCAACTTATGGCAAAACGGCTTTCGAAGCTGTTTTTGGCCAAATTGTGGTTATTCAAAACTTATATGTTCTGGTTCACACATAATTAATGAAAATATTAATTTTGTGCTTCGAACCAATTATTAATTCTTCGAAGACACCAAAACTGTTGTTCTTCGAGCCAACTTATGATGCCAAAAACAGACATTATTCGACAACTAATTAATTGTCATTTTACATATATTTGAAGAGATGTACACATTTCGAAAGTTTTCAAAGTTTTATACAGTTTCGAAGGTGAAGTAATCAACCTTCGAAACAACTCTTGATGTTTCGAATGTATCTTCAAAACTTTATACAGTTTCGAATGTGAAGTAATCAACCTTCGAAACAACTCTTGATGCTTCGAATGTATCTTCGATGCTTTGATTGTGTACATGCAAACAATTGGCCATCAATTTGAAAAGATAAGCCATTCTCAACCATTTATTTAAATGCACAGGCTTTTTCTAGCCAAGTTCATGCATTTTAAATGGTCATCCCTTGTTCTTAGTGCTTCGAACTCATAAGAACAATTTGTTAATTTTATTAGCCACATCATCATAATTATATTTTGATGTGAACCACAAATCCAAAAAGGATTTTGAACACCAAAAGTCATGGTATAGTGTGACCATGAAAATTTATACTTTTTGACATTTTGAAAAATGTCAAAAATTTTGAATTCATGAACAGTGGCTTGTTCATTATTCTTGACCATGTTTGTTTTAAAAACATGACTTTTGCCGAATAGGTTTTCATAATTATTTGGCAAAGTGGGTTGTTTTTCCATGTTAGCCATTAATGGCTTATGAAAATCACCCATAGATATATTATTTTCATGACTTGACTCTCTAAAATTTGGTTTTTGAACCCCTCGAGTCATACATGGAACATCATTCTTAGCCAAATTTGGCTCAAGAACATGCTCTTTCGTTGTGTTAATTTCATAATTTGGCTCTTTTAAAACGAACTCTTGAACCCCCGAGCCATTGATGAAATCAATTCTTTGCTTTTGCTATTTTTAACCATGGAAAAATTCTGAAAAAATTCAACAATTCCGACCATTAAAGCCTCAGTTAAAGACTTGGTAGTGAGAGTTGATAACTCATCATTCTATTGGCGAATTTCCATATCAAGTTGATGAATTTTTCCAATTAAATGGTGTCTTTTTTCTTCTACCAAATAATATTGTAATGGATGAAAGTTTATTTCATCAAGAAAATGGATCTCTTCTTGAAGATCCAAAATTTTTCTTTCACGCCAATATATTTCAAATTGACAAGTTTGAATGGCGAAATCCAAATCGTTTGTCATTTCTTACACTTGGCAGTCCCACTGGGCGTGCCAAAAAATGTTGGCTTATTTTTCCTACGAAGGAAAATATCATAAATGCAAGCGTGCCAGCAAGGATTGAAAAATCCTTACAGATTAAATTCAAGCCAATTACCAAGCGATTGTGTTGACGGTTCTTTTGCCTCAACGAAGAGGACTTCAAATTTTCCAAGTGTAGCGAAAAGAAAAAGTAAAAGAAGAAAAAGGGACGGAGAAAGATGATTGAGTGAACAATCGAAGTAATAATTACTTACCTCTACTCCTATGCTTCGAAAAGAAAGTGCATAAAATGCTTCGAAATGAAAATGCTGAAAATAAATGTTTCGAAATATAAATCTATGTTAAACTACTCCTAAGATAAGGAAAATGACAAGAAATATTGAAATCAAGTGTCTTTGATTATGAATTCTGGCCATTTACAATGTAGCCATTAATGGCTATTTATAGAAGAAAAAATACAGCAATAACTACTTAGTAACTACCCATTTCTTCCATCTTCATTCTTGTCTTGCCATGTGTCCTTCCACTCATCCACTTTGTCCTCCCACTCATCCACTTTGTCCTTCATATTCTCCATTATCTCTATAACTTCTTTTAACTTCCAAATGAATAAGAGGATGCCACGTGTCCTGCAATTATATAAATAATAAATAATAATAAAAATTGCAGATTTATGGTGTTAACAGTAACTAAAAGAAAATTTTACTTGTTTAGATTATAAAATTTCATTTAGTTTTCCCTCTCACACCCCCTTCAACTAGTACCCATCACCACCGACAGCTAGGGCTGAGCAAGAAATTTGTATAATTTATAATTTGATCCGGTCCAGTCTAATCCGGTAAGTTTAGATTGATTTTTTGAATGTGGTTTGGTTCCAGATTAGAAATTTAAAAATCCATAGGCCACAGATCAGTTCTGAATTGAATCTCACGGTTTAGGATTGGAACCGATCCAGACCGTATATAAATAATCTATATTTATACTATAAACCTTCCCACATAATATCATTTCTTATTCCATATAAAAGCTAAACCAGTTTTCTTATTACTTTTATTTGATGTTATGTTTAGTTTTAATACAGAGGAGAACTTTACTTTGTGTAATGTGTATCCAGTTTTATTGCTTTTGTTTGATACTTTTGTTTGATGCTATATTTATGTTTTTATGAAATTAAAATATTCTATATTTTTTTTTGTTATTTAATTATGTGAATTCGTAGTCCTAAAGCGATTCAATCCGTGTTTAAACGGATTGGTTCCACGATTTAAACAGATTTGATTGGTTTTAATTTTTCAGGAACCGTAGATAACTGTGTTTAAATGGATTGGTTCTACGATTTAAACGGATTGAATTGGTCCTGATTTTACCCCAATCCGGACCATACTCACCCCTACCCCTACCGATGGCTACCACATTTGACCACACCCCACCTCCAACTACCATCATCCGTGATCTTTAGCCACCGTCATCAACAATCTCTTTCGGCAACCGCAACCTCCCACGACTGACAATCACCTTCTACCGATAACAACCTTTGATCACCACCCTCTGCAGCCACCCCCTCTCACTTATTTTCATACAAATTTTTAAACACAAGTGGGTATTATACATGTTTTTTGTTTTAGTTTTTTTTTTTTCAAAAAATTAAAAGAAAAAACATATTTAATTTTTTTGTTATAATAAGCTGTAAATGTTACAAAACGATACATGTGGTCAAGTTTTAATCTGTGCCTATGATTGCTATACCGAATACTGATTTCTATTTTACATTCTAACTACAAGAAAAATCTTACCAAATTGGTAGAATGAAATCATAGACTAGCTGCCGTGACATGAGTCTATGTCATAATTTTTTTGGTATAAAGTCTATGTCATTTAGTTATATGATGCAATCAACACGTTTTGATTTCGTAGCTTTCAATTATTTACAATAAAACAATGAATTTTTCGTATGAAGGAATTCACAAAAAAAAAAAAAAAAAAAAAAAAAAGAGTTAACGTGTGCTGGCGGCTATCTGTGGACTAATTATCCTCTTGTTGACCAGCAATTACATATATCCATGATATTTAGATTGCTTAATGTAATTAGTTGGTGTGATGTTATGTACTGAAAGAGAGGTGTTGACCATAAACTCTTCAATATGAGAAGTTACATATATGCAAAACACAAAACCTCTCAAGACAAAAATATTTTCTATATGAAAATAGATTAAATTCAATCAGATTTACTGGATAAATTTCTTATTTAGAGTCCACTATTGATGAGTTGCCACATCAACTAAAATCTACAGAAATATAGGAATGGGGTAGTGACACATCAGCTAAATGACCCACAATAAGTTATTTTAAAGAGTTTGCTTGTAATAAAATGGCCAAAGAGTTGCTTGAAACGACTTGATTTGATTAACATAGTCAACAGGTTTTAAACTGTTTGATTTCACTAACATGACTAACAAGTTATTTTAAACAGTTTGATTTGAATAAAATGATCAAAAGGTTATTTTAAAACCACGTGCTTTGATTAAAATGGCCAACAGATTATTTGAAACAATTCAGTTTGGTTAAAATGATCAAAAAGTCATTTTAAAGTACTTGATTTTAATTAAAATGATCAATGGGTTATGTTAATTCACTTGATTCGAGTAAAATGATTGAATGTTGTTTCAAACTGTATGCTTTGAATAAAATAGTCAAACAACTATTTTAAATTACTTGGTTTGATTAAAATGGTGAAGGGGTTATGTTAAACTCTTTAGTTTGAGAAAAATGATCCACATCTTATTTTAAATGTTTGCTCTTGGAAAAATTGTCAAAGAGTTATTTTAATTTTAACAATTTTTGTCCCAAAGTAAAAGCAAAAAAAAAGTCAAAATCTTCATACTACAATAATATCGTGGACCATTTACAAAATCTCTATGATGAATATGGATCTAGAAGCCACAGACTAGTAATTGCTGACAAAGATTTTCTTGATGAAGAGAGCATGACATTGAGCATCTGCTATTTGCTATAGACATGAGCAGAGCTTTCTGTATCTCTTTTGTTGCGTGGCGTTGGAGTAAAGAGATCACATAGTCCGTGAAAATCGCCTCACATGGCAATGTAATAGGTCCATCACTTGGTAGTCCAAACTCTTCTTCAGACAATTTCAGTAGTTCTCTGAAAATGTCACTGTTAAGATACACTATTGGGAAAACAAAGCGCCTTTGATCGGCTGTGTACACAACAAAATGGCCCTTATTGACATCCCCATTGGCTCTTGGTAGTGAAATTCTTTTCCTTCTCATCGCGGCCACTTTCTTCCACTTTCTTGCCATGCTGAGGAGTTTCTTGGGATTGATCATATTGTGTTGATTTATGAATCAGAGAAATAAGAAGAGATTGAGAGCTTGAAACAATGAAATAGTGTGTTGTGTTGTGCTGAGTTGAAGATAATGGAAGTGGGTTAGCTATATATATTTACAATAGCAAAGACACTACTTTTGAAGGTAGCTTTCAGTGTTGGGATCAATGGATTCAAGAGCATGTGCAGAGTTGGGTGAAGAGGATGGTTGGATAGTGTGTCCTGTGGCCATGTTCAATTCTGTTTCGAAATCACAAGCCCTGGTGGGTCTGAAAGCTGGTGATTTTCTTGATTGCAAGTCCTGAGAACCACACAAATAAAGCTAAGAAATTGATTGAATTGCTGGAGTGTATATCTCTTTCTAACCACTTTCATGAATATTTATGAAGACATAGCTTGGCCATTAGATGAGAGTGAAAAATTTGGCAGGCATTGAGCATTTGCAATGCAATGGATAATGTCGAACACAACATGTGGGCATGAGCCTACCAAACAGGAGAGAAATATGTGACTGGAAGTAGATGAGGCTGTGGCCCTTAAGAGATATAAAGACCGTCAAACTTTTTTTTTTTTACCAAATACAAGTTATTTTGAGACAAAATTCTCAAAAAAACCAAGCAATTTTAAACTTATTTTTCGAACCCAAGTTGTTTCATGAAGTTGTGTTTTCAAAATTTTACAACAAATTAGTTTGAGTTTACGAATTTTTTTTAAAAAAGCCTAGGTTTGGTAAAAAAAAAAATCATAGGAAAATCAAGTGATGCAGATTACTTTAAATGGTTAAGGAAAATCACTGAGATTGCCTTCTGATGTATAAGATTAGTTCTGGAAGAAGAATTTTAACATTTTTCAGAGAACTGTTTTGGAAAATAATTTCATTTAGTTGACATGGATAAATTGCTGTTTGATTATTTATGGAGTTGAACCCAAAAATATACGAACAAAAATGGAGAAAGATTTTAAAATTACTGAATTAGAAATGTCCTCTGTCCTGAGAAATTCCATTAGATGCTGTCCAAAATCAAGCTTCTCATATGTTAAGTACACCATTTTCAATGGAACAAGAACCAACATGAACATAAACTCTTGTGAAATTTCATTAATTGTATCAAGCTAACTACATTGTTTATCATTGACAAAACTGAAGTACAATTGACATCATTAGCTGCAGACTGCTAATTTTTTATTGCATTGTTCTTGTTGGAGACACGAGGATGATAAGCACCGCCCAGTAGCAATGGACATGAGCAATATTTTTTCTAGATCCTTAGCAGCATGCCTTCTTATCAAAGAGACTGCATACTGCATAAAGACTGCATCACATGGCAGTGTGATAGGCCCATGACTCGGCAGTCCATACTCTTCCTCTGCCATTTTTAGGAGCTCCTTGAAAATTCCCGTGTCGAGGTAGGCCAAGGGAATCACAAAGCGTCTCTGGTCAGCAGTGTACACAGCAAAGTGACCCTTTTGAACTGTTGATGTGTTGCAATTGTCTGCATCATCAACACCCCTTGTGGTTCTCGGAAAGATGATTCTTTTCTGACTGATAGCAGCCACCTTTTGCCACTTCCTCGCCATTTTGATGAGCTTCTTTGAACTGATCATGCTTGTGTTTTTCTTGTGAAATGCTAGAAAGGGTATATTTTGTTGATTTGGTTCTTAGAAGAGTGAAATGTTGTGTATCTGTGCTTGATTGGAAGTGAAGGAAGTGGGATAGGTTTATATTCAAAGCAAAGCCATGTGATAGTTGGATGAGGAGCAATTTGGGAGGTGGGCATGTTTGGTTGTGTTTGGCAATCAACACATCAAAGTGGAACATATCTACGCCAAATTTCACTCTGTCAAGTGGTTAAACAACATATTGGGTCCAAAACTGGTGGTGTCTTGTGAACACAGGTGACTCTATGAACCACATAGAACAAAGATACACTTAGAACCACAGAAATCTGAATTTTCTAATATAATTGTTTTCACTAGAATATAGTGGAGAGATTGAAAAGTTGGTGGTAGAATTTCTGTACTTAAAATGTAGGCAAAAGACAAAACAAGCTTGACTCATCATGTCCAAGAACTATGGGCAAGAACCGTGTTATACGGACTTGTAAAATCCTACACCTTCACATGATGATGGTGCAATATTCAATGTCCACATTAACATCTCATTGCACCGAAAAAATTGATGTTGCTATGAATGGTTGTGGTGAGAGAGTAGCTTAGGCTGTATAGAGGATGCAAAATCAGACAGCTGGTAATCTGGTCTTTTGTGAGGATAGATGAGTGGTGTCCCGTGGTTGTCTCTACTGGTGGATGGTATGCCCTCTTTGGCATATATTTAATTTATTTACAGTGAAAATAAATAAATAAATAAAAAGATTCAGTGAGAAAATCATACATGACTACATTGAGATTGTTGAAGTATTGTAAACTTGTAGGCCATTATATAGATCATCTCTGGTATTGGTCCAAAGTCAAGGGTGTTGTAATGCATAATTTGGATAAAGATATGTGTGGAAGTGGATATAGAATATTCCTTCAATCCAAACAAGTTGTTGGAAAATCACTCCTGTTGTGACCTGAAATAAGAATAAACCTCCGGATGGTGGTGCCGGAATAAACACTCCGACAGTCTAATTAATTTCAATAGAAGGGCTCTTTTCTAATTTCTTGGGATTTAAGGTTTCTTCGCACATGCCTTCTTTTTGGACTTCCTCTCCTTTTTATATTGTTTATTCTTCTTGATCTTTTCTCCAGCTTAGCCTTTCATCATTACTCTGTCAGACTCATCTCCCTATAATATTTTTATTGAAAGATTTTATAAGAGATGAGCCATCCGGGTTCGTCTAACCTGATAGACTCGGCTCAACCTTGCAGCTCAGATATCATCAATACGGCACTCTCCATACTTACTGTGTGTACTCGGCAATGGTCCAGCATTTGATGGGCTTGGGCTTTGTTTGGCCCACAATTACTCAACTCCCACAAGATCTAACCTTTAACATCATACGCACAAAGTGGCTTCTCTTAGACACAACCAACCCCCTTAGGAATATTACACCCTGAGAATTTACCATTGCATCAAGAAGTCACCCTTTATTACAAAAAAAATTAAAAATTAAAAAAAAAGAAAGAAAAAAAAAAAAGTGGCATGATGTTGCTGCAATAATTCTTCTAGATTCAACAAGATATGTGATGTGTAGGATACTAAGCTAGCAGAAGAAGAATTTATCAATTTTCAGAGACCTGTATTTGAATAAAATGTCATTTAGTTGATAATGGGGAAGTTATAGAAGGATTATTCATGGAGTTGAACCAAATATGCTGAACAAAATGGAGTTAGTTTTTTAGATTACAGAACTAGACACAGATATCTACTGTTCCTGTAAATTCTGTTAGATGCTATCATCAAACACATTCATCACATACACAAATAAGTAACCATTTTCTCAGTAGAACAAGAATCAAACATGAAGAAAGTCCTTGGCAGATTTCATTAATTTGTTGTATCAAGCTAATTACATTGTTTCTCATTTACTCAACTAAAACATAATTCACATCAGAAGCTGGAGACTAGTAATTGTTGACGGTTTAGTCCCTCTTGGAGATACGAGGATGACAAGCAACGACCACTAGTTATGGACGTGAGCAGCTCTCTCTCCAGTTCCTTAGCTGTACGCCTTCTTACCAAAGAGACTGCATAGTCCATGAAGACTGCATCACATGGTAATGTGATAGGCCCATCTCTAGGAAGCCCATACTCTTCCTCTGCCATTTTTAAGAGCTCTCTGAAGATGTCATTGTTGAGATTGTTAATATATTATTATATGTTAGTATTGTTAGTATATCAGTAAGTATGTTTAGTATATCATTATGTTTAGATTTAATAATTATACGTAGCTTTAATAATTATATGTCCCCCCTTGCTTTATACTTTCGGTGCCAAATGGCATCTTATGATTGCCTCTCCTCTCTATAAAGAGAGTGTACATTTCTTTGTAAACATACACAACATAATAGAAACAATTCAGTGTCTCTCTCTTTCTCTATCAATTTTTACATGGTATCAGAGCGAGGTTAAGAACCTGGTCATTCTGCTTCACCGGCGGGCGGCAGCCTCGCTTTGACCGCCCGCCGAACCTCTACACATACCTTCACTCCGCTGCCACAAATTCCATAACTGAACTGAACTCTTGTCTCTCCGAGGGAATAATCAACACCTTCACACCAGTGAGGCCGTGGATATGGATCGCAGGTCCGTCTATGTTGTAGCTTTATCTGCATTGTCGTCGCCGGCGTTGGAGGTCATTCTCCGGCCACACCTCCTGTGGTGTCCGCTCCGCCAGTTTCAGCTCCACCACCATCCACTCTCTCTCTCGGCAACTCTCTCTTCCGGAAAACACACAGACAGCGTCACTCACCTTGACTGCTTCATGTTCTTCTTAGGCCGAACCTTCCACCAACAAAAAGATGCTCACACACACACCCATCACCTCTCTCTCTCGGCAACTCTCTCTTCCGGAAAACACACAGACAACGTCACTCACCTTGACTGCTTCATGTTCTTCTTAGGCCGAACCTTCCACCAACAAAAAGCTTCTCCTCCTCCGGCTGTTCCATCACCACCACAACCTGCTGCTCCACCTGTTCAGGTTCCAGCCCCAGCTCCGCGCAAGAAGCCAAAATCTCCGTCGCCGTCGCCGTTGGCAGTGAGTCCTCCGGCACCGCCGACGGCAGCACCAGCGCCGACCAACGGGGGGGCTACATCGCCTTCACCGTCTGCTCCCGAAACAAGTGGGGTGGAGAAGTCGTGGTCCATGGAGAAGATGGTCAGGAGCTTGATCTTTGGATGGTCTCTCCTTTGTTTGCTATTCTGAGATGACAACTTTTTCTCATCAGCTACCCACATGATCCCACTAACCAACACTTTAAACTCTCTCTCCACTCAAGCACACCCACTATTTTGCCAACTTTCTTTCTTTTCTATATATATATATTATATCTCTTTTTCTTTATTGATATATTACCCACACATTCCACGACAACATTTTCCACTCACCATACAACCTTTGCATCTCCCCTTTTCTTTTCTTTTTTATTTTTTTTTATTACTTTAACCGTGGCCAACACACCCACGTGACCCACTCTTTCCCTTTATTTTTCCTCTTTTTTTTTTTTCATTATTATGTCTTTAACAAAAAAAAAAAAAAAAAAAAAAAACCCAACGACGCAGATGAACTGCCAACCAACCTCAACCTCATTTTATTCATGTCGGGGCTCACCCCGATCACCATACAAAAAATAAATAAATAAATAAAAATAAAAATAAAAACCACACCAAAACAAACATCCATTCTTATAATATATTTCCACTACCCCTAATTTTATTTTATTTTATTTTTTATTTTTTCTATCTTCATTTTTCCATCAATATTTCATTATTATACAACTCGTTAGTGAGCATCACCCTTTTTCCCTTATCTTATTATTATTATTTTTTTTTATATTCCACCCCCCCCAAAAAAAAAAAAACAAACAAACAAACAAACAAACAAAAAAAATTGATCCCCTTTATCAATCTCTTTATTTCAACCTCAAATAGGTTTTCTCTCTTCACACCTATTTGAGTTTGAGGGGGGGTTCTACATATATCATGGTGAGCATGATTACATACTATGTGAACCACCCAAGCTGATGAGCATGGTTATATACCATGGGAACCACCCAAGCCACCCCATGGCGCACTCCCTAAGTCGCCCCCTTGGTGCACCACCAAAATCTTTTACATCGGTCCGGCATGACCCCGTAAACTGTCCCGACATTGATTCCGGTTAGCTTCTACAACGGTCCGACATGACCCCATAAACTGTCCCGACATTGATTCCGGTCAGCTTTTACATCGGTCCGGCATGACCCCGTAAACTGTCCCGACATTGATTCAGACATTCTCTGCTACAACGGTCCGACACGACCATACAGTGTCTTCTCCAACGGTGTGACACGACCATACTGTGTCTTCAACAACGATTTGACACAACCATACAGTGTCTCCTATCCTATTTTATTTTATTTATCAGTTTACTTTCCTGTTTTGTTACTCTCTCCAAACTCAAGTTGGTTAGTACTTATCCTCCTTGAGTTTGACGGGGGCTGTTAATATATTATTATATGTTAGTATTGTTAGTATATCAGTAAGTATGTTTAGTATATCATTATGTTTAGATTTAATAATTATATGTAGCTTTAATAATTATATGTCCCCCCTTGCTTTATACTTTCGGTGCCAATTGGCATCTTATGATTGCCTCTCCTCTCTGTAAAGAGAGTGTACATTTCTTTGTAAACATACACAACATAATAGAAACAATTCAGTGTCTCTCTCTTTCTCTATCAATTTATTTTACAGAGATAAACCAAGGGAATCACAAAGCATTTCCCGTCAGCTGTGTACACAGCAAAGTGACCCTTATCAACTGTTGATGTGTTGCAACTCTCTGCATCATCAACACCTCTGGTTATTCTTGAGAAGGTGATTCTTTTTCGACTGATAGAAGCCAGTTTTCGCCACTTCCTCGCCATTTTGATGAGCTTCTTAGAACTGATCATGTTTGTTATTTTCTTGTGAAATACTAGAAAGGGTTGATTTTGTTACTAAAGAGAAAAAAGGGGATTTAGTTCTTAGAATACTGAAAGATTGTATCTGTGCTTGATTGGAAGAGAAGGAAGTGGGCTGGTTATATATTCAAAAGCCAGTGATACTGCCTTAAATGTACCTAACTTTGTATTAAAATTTAAGGGAAGCAAAACCATGTGATAGTTGGATGAGAAAGGAAATTTGGGTGGCGGGTATGTTTGGATGTGCTTGGCAATAAACGTATCAAAGTGGAACATACCCCAAATTTCACTGTCAAGTGGTTTGACAACATATTGGGTCCCAAACTGGAGGTGTCTTCTGGTGTCTTGTGAACACAAGTGACTCTACGAACCACATAGACCAATGATACTCCTAAAGCCACAAAAATCTGAATTTTCTGATTTAACTGTTTCACTAAAACATAGAAGAGATTGAAAATTTGGTGGTAAAATTTACTACTCTGTACTTGAAATGTAGGTCCAAGTACTGCCAGACAAGAAGCGTGCTGCATATCTATGCGTGGTTGTAGAGAGAGTAGCTTAACATCGGACAGCTGGTAATCTGCTCTTTTGTGAGGATAGATGAGTGGTGTCCCCCATGGTTGTCTATAGTACTGGTGAATGGTATGCTCTCATTTATTTACAGGAAAAAAATTTTGAGGTGAGAGAAAATCATACATGACTACTTTGAGATTGTTGAAGTGTTGTAAAAGTTTCAAGGCCATTTTATGGGTCATTACCCAGTACTAGTCCAAAATTGAGGGTGTTGTGATGGGTAGATAGGATGATCACATAGGACTGCATTGAATTTGTTAGTGTATTTGTAAAATTTTATAGGCCGTTACATAGATCATTCCAGGTGTTGCTCCCAAATCAAGGGTATTGTAATGCATAAAATGGATACTGATCTCACCTTTGACATCACATGCACACATTGGATTCTCTCACACTCGAACCGACACCCTTAGGCATATCACAGCATGAAAATTTAATATTACACCAAGCAATCACCTCTTTTTACAATTTTTTTTTTTTTAGTTTAAAAAAAGTCACATGGGATGTGGCTGCAACAATTCTTCTAGATTCAACAAGAGATGTGATGTGTAGGATTAGCTTGCAGGAAGAAAAATGTATTGATTTTCAGAGACCTGAATTTGAATAAAATGTCATTTAGTTGATAACGGGGAAGTTATAGAAGGATAATTCATGGAGTCGAACCAAATATACTGACCAAAATGGAGGCAGTTTTTTTAGATTACTGAACTAGCCAGGGATATCTACTGTCCCAGTAAATTCTGTGTGATGCTATCATCAAACACATTTATCACATACACTAATAAGCAAAATTTTCAGTAGAACAAGAGACAAATATGAAGAAATTTCAATGGAGATTTCATTAATTTGTTGTATAAAGCTAAAGACATTGTTTCTCATTCACCCAACAAAAACCTAATTCCATCAGAAGCTGGAGACTAGTAATTGTTGATCGGTTAGTCGCTCTTGGAGATAGGAGGATGATAAGCAACAACCACTAGTTATGGTTGTGAGCAGCTCTCTCTCCAGATCCTTAGCTGCATGCCTTCTTATCAAAGAGACTGCATAGTCCATGAAGACTGCGTCACATGGTAATGTGATAGGCCCATCCCTTGGAAGTCCATACTCTTAGCCATTTTCAAGAGTACTCTGAAGATGTCATTGTTGAGATAAACCAAGGGAATCACAAAGCATTTCTGGTCAGCTGTGTACACAGCAAAGTGACCCTTATCAACTGTAGATGTGTTGCAACTCTCTGCATTATCAACACCTCCGGTTGTTCTTGAGAAGGTGATTCTTTTTCGACTGATAGAAGCCAGTTTTCACCACTTCCTCGCCATTTTGATGAGCTTCTTAGAATTGATCATGTTCGTGTTAATGGTAGACTAGAAAGGCAATATATGATTCTTGAAAGACTGAAATGCTGTATCTGTGTGCTTGGTGGAAAGCAAAGGAAATGGGCGGGTTATATATGTTCAAGATTTAGTGACACTGCTTTAAATAAATGGGAAGCGAAGCCATGTGATAGTTGGGTGAGAAGGCTGGTTTGGGTGGTGTGGTTTGAATGTTTGGTTATGTTTGGCAATCAACACATCAAGGTGGAACAGAGCACGGAATCATTTTATTTCACTCTGTCAAGTGGTTTAACAACATATTGGGTCCAAAACGAGTGGTGTCTCGTAATCAACAAATGGTTCTGTGAACTACAACGCTGCTAAGATCCGTGAATTTACTAAGAATTATTTCATTATATGTGAATTTGCTGGTATATGTAAAAATGGTTAATAACTAAATGTGGCTTACGTGTGTTGGGATTGTTGGGCTGCAAAACCATGTGCTTCTTTTTCTTTTTCTTTTTTTTAAAAAAAAAAAAAAAAACTAATGTGCTTTGTTGCTTGTCAATTAGAATGTCTGTCTGGGAGGTTTGCGCGTTTGTTTCTACTTGGAAATCAGCACTAGGAGAAGTGTGGCTGAGAATCACATATCCTCTTCTGCTAAGTGAATTAGAGTCAAATTTGGACCAGTCAAATAAGCTCCTAGCTATTAAACCACAAATTTCATCTAAAATTTCAAAATTATGATGTACTTACATATTGGCACCACTATGATTTTAGGACAGCTTATGTGTACTAGAGATAGTGATCCCTAAGAGAACTTCAGAGGGAACTTTAGAGGGTTAGGCATGTTTTTTTTCACCCCCCTCTTCTGTTCAGCTTTCTATCACTTTCTTGATATTTCAAGTAAATTATCTGATAATTCAATTCTTACATTCTTCTTACTGGGTAAGATGGGAAACAAGGGATCAGTCTGTAATCAAAGGTACTTGTACACACAAATGATTTTTTAATTATTTTTTCTAAATTGAGTTTGTGCATTAGTCAGTATGTGTACGACTAATCGTACCAGATGCCACTGGGCTTCAAGTGCTTGTCTGATCCATATAAAAAGTCTCTACTGTCTCAATGATCCATTGTCCTTCAAATGTTTCTGGTCAATTAAAAACTAGTACTGATTAAATTTTGTTGCTTGATTTTTCACATACTACTTGATTTGGAATTTCCACGATTACTTATGAACAACCAACTGATGGAATTTTGAGACAGAGATTATATTAGTTCATAATAAAAATTATTTTGGTTGTCAAAGTGATTAACTTGGTTTTTTCTGACCATAATCTACAAATTTGTATGTCACTATCATCCACAGGACAATATTTATCATTCCAAAGCCAGAAACTCAACTTCACTACAATAAAAAATTGGAAATGAAGGTAAACCCTCGGAATTTTTCATAATATGTATCAAGTTAGAACTGCACTGATCATTTACACCACTAAACTTCAATTAAATCAATACACGAGTAATTGCTGGTTTGTCTTTCCATGGTGGAAAAATGACAATGATGATGAGCAGAGACTGGTAGCAACTGACATAAGTAAAGCCTTCTCTAGATCTTTAACTACACCACGCTGAATCAATGAGACTATGTACTCCATGAAAATCGAATCACATGGCAATGTAATTGGTCCATCCATCGGGAGCCCAAACTCTGCTTCGGACAACTTGAAGAGCTCTCTCGTGATCTCCTTGTTAAGATACGCTAGGGGAATCATGAAACGCTTTTGATCAGCGCTGTAGACAACAAAATGTCCCTTATCTGCCACGAATGAAGTACTACAGTTACTTGCAGTGTCCACATTTCTGTGAAATGAAATTCTCTTTGTCCTCATGGCAGCAAACTTCTGCCACTTCCTTGCCATCTTGACGAGTTTCTTAGCACTGATCATGTTGTCGTGTTTAGAAATAAGAGGGAATAAAGATTTCAAGAGACTGAAATGCTAAAGATGCAATGATTTGAACGCAAATGGAAATGGTTTATATAAAAGAATGCCTGAGACAGTAGTGAAATTGTAGCTTTAAAATTGTTAGAATTTGTGGGTTGCAAGACCATGTTCTGGTTGGGTCGCAAGGGACAGCTGAGGGTGGACATGTTTGGCTACTTGGTTTTGTTCTGAAATCAAAACAAACATATGTGGTTTATCTCTTCAAATATGATTAGTGGTGTTTATAAGTTTGTACATGGTTATATCATCAAATATGCTAAGTGGTTTGGAAACATCACGGCCCAATCAGTTTTGCTTTCAGTTCATGTAATTCAGAAAACCATACGTGGGTACAGTGGTACACGGAAACAATGACAAGTGCTTAAGGCACAGGAATGGTGATCATTGATAACACGTTTGGTCAGACAAGCAGGCAAGGTTTCCGAATCTCTGTTGAGGGGTCCAATTGAGTCGCTTCCAATAAAAATGCGACAAAAGAGGCATATTTTCAATTTTTGCTTTCCAAAACTTGTCAGCAATGATAGTTTACTGTAATAGCTTCGGGGTTTTTAATGTGATTGACATAAGAGGATATATGTGAGTTGCATATGATTTGTACTAGTTATTTGCTGCAGCTATATTTGATGAATGAATTCTTAAGTGGTTCAGGAATATATCAAAAATCTTTTACCAGCGAGATTGTAACATAGGAAATACAATGTAAATAATCTGATGAGGTTCCAAAAATGATCGTTATATTGAAATCTCAAAGGGTGATTTAAATGGCTGGCTCAATTTAGAGCCTTCATGACATGTTTCAGGACCTTTATGACAAAACCAGAAAATAAAATATCCCAATGACTTGAATTCAGATGATTTCAAGAACAAATGTTACAACAAGTTCTTAATAACAAAAATTGTTCTTTGTTGATCTGCGGTTCGAACTTCAGAGAGTTTTTTTTAAGTCATGAAACAGTGCTACATGATATCCTGTGCCCAACCATGATAGTTACCGAAGTTGTTTCACTCAATCCATAATATACAATTGGAAAGAACCAAACATGGATAAATTTTTTGGATTTTCAAAGTATGTATCACCCTCTATTAAGTTGTGATTGTTACATACAAAATTTGCACAATAACATTACAAATTAACCACAAAACAAACATCTACTTGTTTGCTCGTTTCTTGTTGAGTACAAAAGGTAAGGTGCCTCTACAGCCAACAACCGAAAAGACCAAGGCTTGCTCTAAATCTTGAGCTAAACCTCCCCGGACAAGTGAGAGTATGTAATCTATAAAAACTGCATCACATGGCAACATAATAGGCCCATCTCTGGGCTGTCCAAATTCTTCTTCAGACATCTTGAAGAGCTCTCTGAAGACGGTGTTGTGGAGATACGCCAAAGGAATCACAAACCGCATTTGATCAGTGCTGTATACAACAAAATGTCCTTTATTACACCTGTCGGTGTCCATAGTAGTCCCTTTGGTTCTTGATGAAGAAATTGTTTTCCTTCCAATGGACACCGCTATCTTCTGCCATGTCCTTGCCATTTTCGTGAGCTTCTTGGGGCTTATGATCACACTGTTTTTTCTTTTTTTTTTTTTTTTTTTTTTTTTTTTTTTTTTTTTTTGGGGGGGGGGGGGGGGGGGGGGTTGTGGGTGGGTGGTTTAGGAGGAGATTTGGGTCTTAAAACACTGAAAAGGTGTTGATGTGTTGAGTGGTATGAACTATTTATAAAGAAGGCTTTGAGAAACAATGGTTGCCGTTGTTTTTATTTTTTTACTTTTATGTTGGGGCTCATGCCTCGTCAAACTATGTGATTAGTTGTACTAAAAATGTATACGGTTGCAGAATAAATCACACACACAAAAGCAACATGAATCGATCACATATAAAAAAAAGCACAACATGAATCGATCACATATAAAAAAAAGCACCACACAAATTTAGGTGGTCCAACAAGATTATTTTATTAAACAAAAATAAGAGAGGAATACAATGCAATTGTTTGGATAGACAACAATAATATACGTGTTAGGGTTTATATTAACAAATTATTAGTAATACCCTTAATAAAATTCATCTTCGGAGTACAGTCTCCGTCCAACTCCTGCCAACTCGCCGCAGAGTTGGATCCAGTACTAATTAGGCTCCACAAACCTAACAATTGGCATGTTCATTAAGTCTTGTGCAATTAACTCAAAAAGAGGAAGGATAAGAAAAGGTAAATTGTTAGATGAAAAGGATAGAGGGGAGAAACTAACATGTACCAATTATCTTTAGAGGGCAGCCACAGAAGCAAGCCCCTACCCATTGGGAGCCGAACAAGAGGGGCTAAATGGACCTAACAATGCGAGGAAAAGCACACAGGCGATTCACAACATGAGGAATTTACATTCTTTTTCAAGATACTTAAGCCACAGACTAACTTAAGATATATCAGTAAAGAGTCTCACCCCGAGCATTGTCCTAGAGACTCGAGTCCATGTCCTACCAAATTATATGGAAATCTTCATAAAGTGGTTTATTACTAATTTATGGCCCAAAGGACAATGCTGAGTTTGCTATGTAGGGTACTTCAGAAACACCATTTGATGAAGCTTTTATTGTGTGTTGGGATTCATCGACAACAAACCATGTGAATTTAATTATATCTGTTGGCTTTTTGGCTTTCGAAGATTATTATGTAATTGCGAGTGTGCTAGCAAGGATCAATCAGTCCTTATAGAAAAATAATTGCTAACAAATTATCAGATGATTGTGTTTTAGTTCTTTCAGCCTCAATGAAGAGAACTTTTACTGGTGGCTTGATTTAGGAGAATTAAGCAAAATAACAGTTAAATGAGGAACAATTAAAGCATTTCATTGAAATGAAAAACTTACAATGATCCAAACTCAACCTCGTTGAGGTTTACAACAATAATCTACTTGAAACTACTCCTATCGAACGAAGTTCAGTGCAGGAATTTTAAAGTGCAGAAATGTAAAGAACTGGAATGTAAAGAACAAGAAATGTAAAACTGGAAAAGAAATAAAGTAGAATTAGACTGGTTTTTTGGATTTGAGTCTGAGATTTTTTTCTAGGGCCTTCTCTGCTATTTATACTTCTCAAGGATGACCATCGAACTGCATTTCGAACCGTCGAACTGCTCATCCATGATCGTTGATCATGTTGCCTTATAATTAGCTCCACTACGCCATCACTTGCAGTTAGGCTTTCCTCCTAAATTTGAATTTAAATGTGAGTAATCGTTGAAGCCACATCACCTTGCATCTCTTTGTTGATCCACTGCTACCCAGATCTTGTAATAACCAATAATAACTGCCACGTGTACAATCAGGATCGAAGACTTAAATAATCTTCCAGTATTACCCTTATTCTGCCACGCATCGAACTGTAATTGGCTTGTACAAAATATGTGGCCAATATTACTCCCCGCACTAATATATCCAATACTTGGTGATATTAGTGGATCAAGGTCTTTTATCTACGTCTTAAAACGTTCATGGGCTTTGCATTCTCCCCGGAATGCAACTGTCATTCATCATCTGCATTAAACTCTCCTTCAATCTTTTGAACACCCCCCCACCTTAGTATTCGAACAGACTGATACATTTTTTATGGCCGAATCAATTTTCTCCTCCATTGATCAAGCACACAAAGAGTCATATGATGATGCTGTTCCTCCTCGAAAGAACCTCCATGCATTAATTAGCCACCTTTACCCACCTTTCTACATTCAGGTCATGGATGCCTTTGCAAATTATCAACCCTTGGACTTCGAACACATTGCCCTTGATCCTTTGATTCAGAAACTTACAAATATGGACATGGGAAGTTCTTCTTCTGACTCACCCTTGGACTACGAATAAACTGCTCTCAATCCTTTGATTCAGAAAGTCACAAATATGGACATGAGAAGTTCTTCTTCACAACTCTCTGTATGGGATAAGGCTGCAGCTTCTTCCTCTTCTAGGGCTTCTAACTGGACAAGCTGGTCAAAACCTGAGGCCTGTGATTTAAGGGAGCGAATCAACCATCATTTTGTTGAGTTCACTGACCCTTTAGAGTTCCCTTCCTATGCGCGAAGCTCAGTGGTCTATCCCTATGGGCCCATTGACCATCGACGCAGTTTGGAGGAGAATCTGCTTGTAGCATGGTACACATCCTCCATGCCTACAAAGATAGTGCACGCTGCCCGACGCCCAGAAGAGACACTTAGGTATAATCCATCGTTCTTAGCCCAGAAGGCGAAGCTTTGCTCTTCTTACTGGCTCGATTATATTAATGTCTTTGTTCCTTCTGCCCTTGCTCCATCTCCTGAAATAGAAGCATCCACACCTTCTCCTCCGCCAAATCCTTGCTGGACAGAAAGACTGAGGCTTGCCCTCTCTGCAAATAAGGTCTTTCCACCTTACAAGCCTCCACCTTCCCCTACTCCAGCTGAACGGAAGCAAGCACAACTTCTGCTCGCGGCCTTCTCTCACTTGCCCTTCAATGTTCTTGAGGATGAAGTCCCTCTCAAGAACCTTCGATGGGCATGTGACATTCTGACTCGAGGTCACATTCTAAACCCCCTCGCCCAAGCAGAGCTTCACATGTTTTTGGACCAACTTCTATTGCCTCTTCACTGGCATCGAACTTCTGCAGCCACCACTCAATCTTTGGACCAACTCTCATCTCTTCGAGTTCATGCCCTATACGATGCAGAGAACTTCATTGAAGAATTTGATGACTTCAAGAATAAAGATTCTGCGTTTTGGGATGACTTGAATATAGACGAGTTGGAACAAGGATTAAGGGAAGCAGCATTCGAAATAAAGGCTGAAGAGCCCTTCTATGAAGTGAGAGCACATCAACTCATGCATCCAACCCTAGAAGAAATAGATGATAGAATAAAAAAAAGAACATAAATTCATTGATCACAGTTGGACAAAATTTCATGATCTTGTTATTTATTCTATTCCCTACTTTTATGAGCTTGAATTTGTACCCAAAGAGGGCCATTCAATGTAATTGCTTTTGCTTTAATACAACTAAGACTTTTTCTTTGTTTGGCATTGTCTGATCTTGTCTCTGTCTGTCTTTAAAAGAAAATCTAGGGCTTCGAACTGAATAATCTTATCCTTCGAATTTGGACTCAATCGTTTTAAATGAAAACACTACAAAATACCAATATGAACTTTTCCAATTTATGGAATAAAGTTGATAGTTTTTGCTAATTTTCATTTAGAATCAGTGCTTCGAATTTAACAATTCTTACCCTTAAAGCTTGTTTTAATCATAACCAACATATGGTCATGGTTAGTATGATCAATCAGTTTTAAATTGACCATTTTTGCTTCGAACAAACAGTCCATACTTTCAAAAATATGGAAGTTCCTTTTGAAGACTGCACTGTTTTAGTTCGAAAAACAATCTCTTTCTGTATATATATAAACCAACTATTGGTTTTGATGTTTCGAATACCAATTCCCATCCTTAAGGGGTCTCAAGTTTTGCTTCAAAGGACATTACTTTTGTTAAGAAACCTAAAACAGGTCTTTAATCCCTTTTAAGTAAACAAATACTTGATTATTCTTACATCTTTAGGTATGGAATATGCTTCGAAGCCGGCTTTTCTGTTTCAAAGCCGTTGTTATTTGACTTTTGGCGCCCAAAATCTGGTTTTGAAGCAAAATATTTTACTTCGAAGCTGGCATCAACATCTGGGCTGTGTTTTCCCTCCAAAAGTATCAATATTGAAGGAAACTCTTCGCATTCGTACTTTTAGTACTCAACGAATTACGCGATATATCTTTCAGACACAAAGGGTATGTTTGGTTTGAATTTGGGAGATGAGTTTTAGAGATAAAAAGTACGAAAAGTTGTTTGGTTTGGTTTTTTTCAAAAGATGTTTTGGAAAATTGTTTTGAGAGAAAGTTTTGAAAAAAGTGATTGATTTGATGTGTATGAGAGAGAGATTTGTTTGGAAAACTTGTAAACCAAACAAGTTTTGAGAAATTTTTTTAGAAAAATTTGTTTGGTTTGATTACTTTTGAAAACTTATTTGTAGAGAATTTTTCCCAAAAATTTTTGGGAAACACAAACCAAACAAGGCCAAAGGCTTTTAAAACCCTTTTATTTCGTGCTCTGAAATCACTCGCTCGCTCAAAACACAAACCCTTCCCCTCTATTAACCCTCTCTTCCTCACTACTTGCCACCAATGGATTCTTCTTCATTGAAAGTGCCAGTCGTAGAGCGTGCAAGTCCATCTGTAGCCCTGAAAAGGATCATTGATGCAGAATGTGAAGAGTACAAGGCTGGGGAGAAAAGCACCATCGACGGACGCATCTTTATCCATCGTCGTCATGTGCAACAAGACTATGTGGTTGGGCCCATATTCAAGGAGATTCTTACTGAGCTTCCAGTTCTATATCCACATCTGGAAGACCATTGTCTCCTCTACGAAGGTGGCCTTGATTGGAGGAACTGGAGGACGAACCGTCCCCACCGATGCTGGCCCACGGTGAGACCGGAGTGGCAGGAATGGTATGATCAGGTTGTCCCTGCTAGGACTCTGGACCTTCAGGAGCTCTGCCTTCTCGATGCCCTCCGACTATCCAGGTTAACTATCTCAAAGGACCCTTTCTTAATTCCTGCTGCCCTATGCTTTTGGAATTCTGCCTTTAATTTCTTTCAATTCAGATGTGGGATGATGGCCCCTACTGTTCTTGACATTTGTCATCTCTTAGGATTATCCCCCATTGGTACCCCCATTGGACCAGATTATCCTGATCTAACAGTCCATTTTTCCCTCCCCTCTCTTAATTCATCCTATAGTGATTTCGTCAAGGCCGAGAATAGAAGAGAGGGCCTTGTGACTGATAGGGAATTCTTTTCTTTCATATTATATTTGCTTTGCAAATTCCTTTTCTGCACCCCCTCTCAGAGAATCATGCCTGAATTTGCCCCTCTTGCCAAAGCCCTTGTTTTACAGAAGAAGGTGGCCTTAGCTCCATACGTTCTAAGTCACGTATATAGAGTCTGTTCTCTTTTCTGTGAGAAACCTTTAGATGTCAATCAAGGGGGGCCATTTTGGATTCTTCAACTTTGGTTTTTTGCTTATTTCACTGAGTTACAATCCAAATGCCTTAAATTTTTTGAGCCAAACCCTCCTACTCATGGCATGAGGCTAGCCAATGCTTCACTTTATCCTTCTACCTTTGCTTTTTACTTCTTTTTCTTCCACCAACTTCCAGCTTCCCTTCCTTCTTACAGCTTTCGACCCTTCGAACCTACCATTGGCCCATCTTGGTTGAAGAATTTCCTAAGTGATAGGTTCTGTGCTTTACCTGCTCACAAAGATATATGGGCTTCTATTCTGATCCCTAGAGAGTTATTTATTAGGACCATGAACCCCAGAGCCTACAAATGCATTGCTGAGCCCTATTGTCCTGCTCAATTTGCTAGACAATTTGGCTTCTCACAAAGGGTCCCAATACCTCTCTGCAGTAACACCAATCTAAGTCTCACCAATAGAGATTTGAAAGTTCGAAGGTCCAGACTAAAAGAGGCAACTTCTAAGTTTATACAGGAATTGATCGATTTTTCCTTCCTCAAGGTAACCAGTTGAAGAGGTACCAAAACTGGTGGGTGACCAATATGGAGGTACACTTGGCCATTTCTCCTCAAGACCTACTAATGGTGTTGGATGTGCCCAAACCCAAAGGAGCTGGAGTTGTTACTTCTTCCACTGTTCTTATCACTTCAGTTCCTGTGTCTGTCACCACACAGTCTGTTCCTGCTGCCTCAACTCCTCCTAGAGTTACTCGGGCTGCCTCGAAGAAAGGTATATATCCTTGTTTCTTCTCCTTTTGCCTTTTTTATAATGCTTTTAACCTTATCTTTAATTCTTCTTTTGTGAAGGTGGTGCAGGTGCCTCACAAGGGGACTCTCCTCAGAAGACTCAAAAGCAAACAACAACAAAAGAAAATGAGACTTTTACTTGATCCTGAAAAGGAAGCACCTGAGGTTCACGCAAAAAAAGAAGAAGAATAAGAAGAGGCAGATCAAGAGCAGGAGTCACCCTTAAAAAGAAGGAAAAGAGTGACTGTCTCTTCTTCTGATTTGGTTCAAGATCCCACTCATGAGACAACTGCCAGAGTAGTAGAAGAGGAACTCACTTCTGAGGAATCCGAATCCCAAATTGAAGAGAGAGAAATTGAGAAGGAGCAGACAATACCAATACAGAGAAAAAAGAGACGAAAGATGATTGTCTCTCCTTTTGAGTTGGTCGAAGACCCTATTCATAAAGCAGCCGTCAAGGCAGTAGAGCAGGAACATTCTAAAGCCATGATTGTCTTTGAGAGAGCTGAGAAGAGACGGCAACAGCAATTTTTAAAAGATGAAACTGCTGCTGCTGATGCAATTCAAAGGGAAACTGCAAGAAGGCAACATATTGCTGAGCACTATTCCCTTCGTAGCTCTCCCATTGTTGCTATCACTCCTGGAACAAGTAACTTCTTTCATGCCTCTACTGTTTTTCCTTGCCAAATTTTGATATTTGAGACTTGACATTACTTTGTACTTCTTCTTTTACAGCAACAACTACTGAGCCTATTCTTCCAATAAAGACTCTCTCAATTTCAGTTGAAGTTGATCAATTTCAGAATGTGAAGTCCATTCAGATAATTCTCCCACTTCCCAGGCCTACATTTTCTGTACCCTTTTTTAGGCCAAGTATTCCTAAATCTCTTTCTTTTGACTTAACTCCATATCTTCCTTACTTGTCTTTTGATCTAACTCAATTTAGTTCTCTTTCGAGCCTTGTTCTTCCTCCTCCTACTGAGGAAATTCCAACTGCTGCTCCATCTCTGATGGCAGTTGATCCCTCTACAGAGGGTGCTGGTAGCTCTCAAACTCATGGTTTATTACCTTTACCTAGTTCCAGCCCTTCTTCCCTTGATCTATTGGTGGCTAGGACCATAGAGACTGCTGAAGATACTCCACTCATTCTCCTATCCCTATACAGTCCTTTGTGCCTTTCACTACAGCTCTTCCTGCACCCCTCATGTCCACGGATGAGGTAGATATCTTCGAAGCAAGACTAGCCAATCTCTTCGACATATCTTCTACCTCTCCAATAGTTAATGAAGAGACTGAGCCATTAGTTCTGGCCGACTCCTTGCTAGAAATTTTCAAGAGCTCTTCCTCCACTAGCAAGCCTTCTTCACCTCTGATGGACTTAAACAGTTGTCTGGAGCTGTTAACATCTTTTTCAAGGATTCCTTTCGAGGCCCTAGAGAGACCTATAATACGAAATGGCTTCCTTCAATGCTGCAAGATCGTTGAACAATCTAGCATAACTGTTTTAAGTCATTTATCTCAGGCAGCAGCCACTATTGACTTTTACATCAACATTTGTCATGCTGCCAAGGCTGCAGAGGAGAATATAGTGAGAGATCAGAGCTTTGTTTCTAAAGTACATACTGAAGTATCAGGGCTAAAGGAACAACATTCCTCTGTCTCCCATTTTCAAACTCAACTATTGGAGAGGAAAGCTCAACTTGAGGAGGAGCTATCTGCAGTGAACCAGGTCTTAATCCGAACTGACACCAAACTGCAGATCACCAACCAAGGACTAGCCGATCGAAAACAAGAAATGACCACAGCCATCCAGTTGTTTTCATCATTTAAGAGTAGGACATCTGTTGTAAAAGAACAGCTAAAGCATTGTAATGATTTCTGGGCCAATTTATGGCAGAATGTATTCAACTCTTTGTGAAGAACAAATTCTTATTTATCATTTGAGTATTCTTGTGTTCTTGTACTTAGTGTTTATTTTATTCCTTGTGTTTCCCAAATGGTTGGAAAATAAGGCTTCAGATATCTGCCATTAATCTTTTTGGGGTGTACATATCCATTCAAATTTCTCAAATGGTATGCTTCAAAAGGCAGGACTCTATGAACTTGATATGGTCCTTCCCAATTAGGTGATCATTTGCCAAACTTATGGATTTTAATCCTTATTGGAAGTATTGTCTTCCATACCAAATCACCTTCATCAAAGCCAATGTGTTTGACTTTCTCATCATAATTTTTGGTTGCTTTCTTCTTTTGAAAAAGAATGTTATTTAATGCCAGAATTCTAGCTTCATCTATGCTTTCTAATTCCAAGCACATACTCTGATGGTATTGCTCAGGATCTAATTGGTCTTGGCATTTTACCCTCAAGGACTTAACATTAATTTCCACAGGTAACACTGCATCATGCCCATATACTAAGGCATAAGGAGTGACTCTTGTACTTGACCTTGGGAAAATTCTATAAGCCCACAAAACATCCAACAATAAGTTATGCCAATCCCTAGATTGTCTTCCATAACCTTTTGTATTCCTTTTTTCAAGGACTTATTGGATGATTCAGCTTGGCCATTGGCTTGGGCATAATATGGGGTGGAATTAACAAAACTAATTTCAAACTCTGCCACAAAAGACTTTACCATCTTCCCATCAAATGCAGTCTCATTATCAACAGTTATAGTCAGTGGGATACCAAATCTATGGATCAAATCTTTAATGAATCCAATGACCTCAGTCTGGTCTACAGCCTTGTATGGCTTAGCTTCGACCCACTTAGTGAAGTAATCAGTGGCCACTAAAATGAAACAATGATGCTTCAAAGAAGGTGGGTGTATTTTTTCCATCATATCCATGGCCCATCCTCTAAATGGCCAAAGCTTCACTACTGCATGCAGGTCAGTTATGGGCACATGCCTTATTGTGCCATGCTTTTGGCATGCCTGGCAACCTTTTGAATATTCTATGCAGTCTTTAAGGATATTTGGCCAATAGTAAGAATGTCTTCGAAGTAACCATCTCATTTTCACACCAAGCTAATGAGCACCACAGATGCCTTCATGAACCTCAGCCATAGCTGTTAATGCTTCTTTTGGGCCTAAACATTCCAGTAATAAACCATCTCCTCCTCTTTTGTAAAGAGCATTACCATACATCATGTATTGCATAGATTACAATTTAATTCTTCTGCTGGCCTTCGAAGATGGGCCAGCTAAGTACTGCATTATTGGATGCCTCCAATCTTGTTCTTGTAAGTCATTATGATTGACTTTCAGGACCACATTTCTTTTATTCAAGGGTGGTATTAATTTCTGATATGTTGTTTGGCTTATGTCCCTTTGAGCATTATCCATTCTCTTGAAATTCGAAGCTTTCTGAGCCACATCATTAGCTCTATTATTCAAGAATCTTGGGACATGAGTTACATTTGCTATTTGAAACTGAGAAAGCAGATGTAATGCAACAACATAGTATGGCAACATGCTTATACTTTGACATTTGAAAATCCCTTTTACTTGGTTAACCACCAATTGAGAATCTCCAAATATGTCAACTGCATGAACTTGTAATTCAATAAGAATTTCCAATCCCACTATTAAGGCTTCATATTCAGCTTGATTATTAGAACAAGTAGCTTCATCCACTCTAAAACCATGTGTGGTTTCTACTCCTCGTGGTGACTTAATCACTATACCAATTCCAGTTAGGCCATTGGCTTTTGATCCATCGAACCACATTTGCCATGACTCAACACTAGCCATACCAAGTTCCATTATCTCTTGGCTTTCTGTTTAAGATGGATGGTCTGTCAAAACATTAGCTTAAACTTGTGCTTTTACTGCCTTTTGGGGAACATATTCTAAACGAAATTCTGATAAGGCTAGTATCCATTTGCCAATTCTTCCCCTCAATATAGGTCTAGATAACATATACTTAACCAAATCTGTGGTTGTCACGACCCAAACCCGGCCCTATGGGTTTAGCACCGTAACCGGCCAGTAATCCGAGATTACCGAAGGCCTGCTTAACAGCAATACAGTAAAACAGAGTACAGGGCCTGGCGGAAGCCAAAACAGTAAATAGACAATGTCCAATGAGCTGTGACAGTCTGTATGCAAAAAGACTTTTCATACATATATACGATCAGAGTCAAAACAGTATGTACAACATATATAGTCGATCAGAACAGGGACCTAATCCCCATCAAACAGTACAGTACAGTGCTATCAGTCTATACAGTTATTACAAAACAGATACAGAGACAGACGGGGGAAATTAAAACACCCCTAAGCCAAAATGTGAAGAATTCAAGCTTTCTCTACCTCTCACTCTCTTAAGTCGGCAAGAACAAGAGAAATGGCTGATGAAATGTTTTGTTTACATGTATGCAAGCCTCTAAGTGTGTAAGGTAGTGGGCCACTAGTGTGGTGTTTTGGTAATTAAGCCAAACCATGCAATTTATCAATATTTAATCTAATTAAATCACACCAAATCACATTTTAACTGAATATGCCATAAAATCACATTAATTCTAAGGAACGCAAATCATCAATCAATTTCAGATTCGGCCGCCGATAAGGCCTTCAATTCGCAATTTAAACACAAAGGCATGAAAAGATAATCAAACAGTCAACAGATAGACATACAATTAAACAGGTATACTCAGTCAATTCAGTTTCAATTTCAGTCAGTCAGTTCAGTAGTTTATTCAGTTCACTTATCAGTCATAATCAGTTTCAGTTTAACGGTAATCAGTGGTTGTTCGGTAAACAGTGACGAGGGTTGTTACAGTCTCCCTACCTTATAAAGAGTTTAGTCCTCTGAACTCGAGTTACCTTCGTTTTGGAAGAAAACAGGATTCAGTGGAAACAATTCAGGATATCTTTTAGCCATGTCATCTTCCCTTTCCCAAGTGGCATACACGCCACCATGGTTTTGCCAGTCGACTTTCACTAGCGGGATCTCTTTGTTTCTCAACTTCTTGATCCGTCTGTTCACAATCTGTATGGGCCGTTCCTCGTAAGTGTAGTCATCACTCAGCGCTACACGAGTAGGCTCTATCACATGGAAAGGATCCCGGAGGTAGTCCCTCAACATAGAAATGTGGAAGACGTTATGCATATGCTCCATTTCAGGAGGAAGCGCAACTTGATACGCCACCGGATTGATTTTCTCAATAATCTCGTACGGTCCGACATATCTTGGCGCTAACTTGCCTTTGACTCCGAAACGAGTCTGGCCTTTCATTGGTGTCACTTTCACAAAAACGTGATCACCCACTTCATACTCTCTGTCTCGTCTTCTAACATCAGCATAACTCTTCTGTCTGCTCTGCGCAGTTTTCAGTCTCCGTTGTATCAGTTTCACTTTCTTGGTTATTTCATAAACAATCTCGGGCCCAAGCAAAGGCCCGTCTCCAACTTCTGCCCAGCAAATCGGCGATCTACATTTTCTGCCATACAATGCCTCGAAAGGCGTCATACCAATGCTTGAATGGAAGCTGTTGTTGTAGGCGAATTCAGCCAATGGCAAATGACTTTCCCAGTTTCCCTGGAAATCAAGGACACACATTCTCAGTAAATCCTCCAGAGTCTGGATGGTCCTTTCTGACTGGCCATCTGTCTGAGGATGGTAGGCACTAATCAGTCTTAATTCAGTACCCAATGCAGTCTATAAGCTTTGCCAAAATCTCGATGTAAACTTCGAATCCCTGTCAGAAACAATGGACACAGGCACTCCATGCAGTCTAACAATTTCATCAATATAGAGTATAGCCAATTTGTCCGCATTATAAATTGTCTTAACAGGTAAGAAGTGAGCAGATTTAGTCAGTCTATCAACAATAACCCAAATTAAGTCCATACCTTTACTGGAGCGAGGCAATCCCACAATAAAATCCATGGTGATATGTTCCCATTTCCACTCCGGTATAGGTAAGGGCTGTAATAAGCCTGCGGGTCGTTGATGTTCGGATTTAACTTGTTGGCAATTAAGACATTTTGATACAAAATCGGCAATTTCTTTCTTCATTCCCGGCCACCAGAAATTCAATTTCAAATCTTGGTACATTTTCGTGTTCCCTGGATGGATAGAAAATTTTGAATTGTGGCCCTCTTGCAGAACTCTTCTTTTCAGTTCAGTATCATTCGGTACACACAGTCTTTCTTGAAATTTCAGTACCTTATTTTCAAATTTGAAACCCGATCTAGGTTTAGTTTCCCTTTCTTCGATGATCTTCTTCAAAAAGTCATCCTGTTGTTGTTTCTCTTTAATTTCTTCGATCAGTGCCGGTTGAGCAGAAATAGCAGCTATTGTTCCACCTTGTTCTCGCAAAACAATTTTAATTCCATATTTTTCAAGGTCGCAAAGCAATTCTTTCTGCCCGGTGAGCAAACAGGCTAAGTTTCCAATCGATTTCCGGCTCAGTGCATCGGCAACGGTGTTGGCTTTTCCCAGATGGTACAAGATCTGTAGGTCATAGTCTTTAATCAGTTCTAGCCATCTCCGCTGTCTCATGTTTAGTTCTTTCTGTGTGAAGAAATACTTTAAACTCTTGTGGTCGGTATATACTTTACATGTCGCCCCATACAGATAGTGACGCCAGATTTTCAGTGCAAATACTACTGCAGCAAGTTCCAGATCATGGGTCGGGTAGTTCTTTTCATGCGGTCTCAATTGTCGGGAAGCATAAGCAATAACTCTCCCATTCTGCATTAAAACACATCCCAAACCCTTATGAGAAGCATCACTAAATACAGTATAACCATCTATACCTGAAGGTAAGGTAAGAACCGGTGCAGTCACAAGTCGAGTTTTCAACTCTTGGAATGTTGATTCTCTTTGGTCAGTCCAGTCAAATGATATCCCCTTCTGAGTCAACTGAGTCAATGGTAAAACAATTTTGGAGAAATCTTTGACAAATCTTCTGTAATACCCGGCTAATCCCAAAAAGTTTCAGACTTCTGTCACATTTGTTGGTCTAGTCCAGTTCACTACAGCTTCAATTTTCTGTGGATCAACAGAAATTCCGTCTTTGCTAACAACATGCCCCAAAAACATAACATGATCCAGCCAAAATTCGCATTTAGACAATTTAGTATAAAGTTTCTGTTCTCTTAGGGTTTGTAGGGCAAGTTTCAGATGATATTCATGTTCTTCTACACTTTTGGAGTAAATCAGTATGTCATCAATAATACAACAATAAAGTCATCTAGGTACGGTTTAAAGATTCTGTTCATGAGGTCCATAAATGCAGCTGGTGCATTGGTAACTCCGAAAGGCATAACTAAAAATTCGTAATGTCCATACCTCGTTCGAAAAGCAGTTTTGTCAATGTCTTCAGGTCTAACTTTCAACTGATGGTATCCGGATCTGAGATCAATCTTAGAAAACACTTGTGCACCCTGTAACTGATCAAACAAGTCATCAATACGTGGTAATGGGTATTTATTTTTCACGGTTACCTTATTCAATTCACGGTTACCTTATTCAATTCACGGTAGTCAATACACAGTCTCAGTGAGCCGTCTTTCTTCTTTACGAACAAAACAGGTGCGCCCCACGGTGAAGTACTAGGTCTGATGAACTTTTTGTCTAACAGTTCTTGCAGTTGCACTTTCAGTTCTTTCAGTTCAGTTGGAGCCATTCGGTAAGGAGCTTTAGAAACTGGCTGTGTTCCCGGAACCACGTCAACAGTAAATTCAATCTCCCTGTCAATCAAATCCCCTGGCAAATTGTCTGGAAAAACATCTGGGAATTCTAGGGGTGCAACTCGGGCGGGCTCAACCCGAGCAATCCGAGCCCAACCCGAGTTTTTTTAGGGCTTGGGCAACTATATCTTGTAATCTAGACGGGCTTGGGCAGATTTTTGATGCCCGAATTACAATTCGGGCCGGGCTTGGGCAGAACCAATGGCCAACCCGAGCAACCCGAACCCGAATTGAATTTAATATATTATATATATATAATTTAATAAATTATATAAATTATATAAATTAAGTAAAAGAGTTAGTCTTAATTTTTATTTTTTATTTTTTTTGGTTAGTCTTCTACCATTAGATTAGCATCTTTTATGTTTACCCTTAGATCTACCTACAGGTTTCTGGACTCGGGCAATTCGAGCTAACCCGAGTTCAAAATACAAAGCTTGGGCCGGGCTTGAGCAGCAATGCTCGGGTTCATGGTCAGGTTTGGGCGAGCTTGGATACTGCCAAATACAATTCGAGTCGGGCTTGGGCAGACCCCCAACCCAACCGAACCCGCCCGAGTTGCACCCCTAGGGAATTCTCTGACTATAGGAATACTGTTCACACTAGCACTATCATCAGTAGATACAGTCGATACAGAACACAGATATCCTTTATATCCCTTTCTAATCAATTTAATAGCTTTCACAAATGAAATCAAGTACGGAGGAGGTACTACTCCAACCCCATTAAACACAAATTCAGGCAGACCAGATGGACGGAAAACTACTTGTTTCGTTACACAGTCTATTGTGGCATGATATTTCGTTAACCAGTCCATCCCCAATATAACATCAAAATGGTCAATGTTCAGTGGCAGATAGTTCATAGGTTCTAAGGGTCTATTCAATTTTCGCGAAAAAGCATGCGACACATATGAATGCGTAGACCCCGAATCAATCAGTACATAAGCATTTTGAGTACAAATAGAGAGAATACCTGACACAACGGTCTCGGTATTCTGCACATCTCCCGGTACTAGGGCGATCACTCAGTCCTACCTCATGGGCTCTTTCCCGGTAGCTTTAGGGTTGGGTTTCGGTGGAGCAGTTGATGCTGCGCCGCTGGCTGCAGCTTTGCTATTGCCCTGAGAAGTAGAGGCGCAATCTTTAACCAGGTGGCCCACCTTGCCACACCTGTAACAGGCTCCAGATATTTTGTAACAGACCCCTTTGTGCTTCTTGCCACACTCAGAACAGGGTGGTATGAAACCACTCCCCTGACTGGGGCTAGTTGTTGACCCCGTATTCTGTTTCTTGTTCGATGGGTTATGCTTTCCTTTCTTGAATTTGAAACCCTGCCTTTTACCACGCCATTCAGACGCTGGTGTTTCAGTTTTCAGTGCCTCGATGTTTGATTCAGCCATCAAAGCTCGATCAAGAACATTTACATAGTTCGGTAGCTTCAAAACATTAATTCTGTCCAGTATTGCAACATTAAGGCCGCCTTCAAACTTTCTAGCCTTCTTGTAATCAGTGTCAACCATGTGCGGTGCATAACGGGCAAGTTCAGTAAATTTTGTCTCATATTCTGCCACCGACATGGTGCCTTGTTTCAGTTGTTCAAACTCAGTCACCTTTCTGTCCCTAACACACTGAGGGAAATACTTCTCGAAGGAGGCTCATTTGAATTGAGCCCAAGTCATTATAGTGTTGTCATCACGAATAAGCATCCACCACCTTCTAGCCTCTTCTTGCAAGGTAAAGGTGGCCAACAGTACTTTATGTGCTTCAAAGCACGGAAAAACCTCAAACAATTTTTCTGTCTCAAGAACCCAAGCTTCAGCCTTCAATGGTTCAAGGCCTCCCTGAAAGGACAGCGGTTTCATTTTGCTGAACTTCTGGGTGAAGGCGATTATGTCATCATTAACAGGTGGCTCTGACTGTTCTGGAGGAGGTGGGGGCTGTGGGTTCTGTTATTGTCCTAACCTTTCAGTTATGAGTTCCATCATTCTCTCCAGTCTTGCCATTCTTGCCTCAGAGGATGAGGATTCAGATTCATTTGCAGTTCTTGTATTATCCATTTCACTATAAGCAGTTATGACAGTTATCAACATAGGCAGTCATTTATTTAAACAGATTAACATATTAGTATATATTCAATCATGTCATAGGCACACACTTATCATGCTCATGAAATGCCCTAATCACTTTTCTAGGACATCCTATAGCTCATTTGGACACGTGTGTGCGGTATAACTCGTGGTAAGTATCGCTCTGATACCACTCTGTCACGACCCAAACCCGGCCCTATGGGTTTAGCACCGTAACCGGCCAGTAATCTGAGATTACCGAAGGCCTGCTTAACAGCAATACAGTAAAACAGAGTACAGGGCCTGGCAGAAGCCAAAACAGTAAATAGACAATGTCCAATGAGCTGTGACAGTCTGTATGCAAAAAGACTTTTCATACATATATACGATCAGAGTCAAAACAGTATGTACAACATATACAGTCGATCAGAACAGGGACCTAATCCCCATCAAACAGTACAGTACAGTGCTATCAGTCTATACAGTTATTACAAAACAGAAACAGAGACAGACGGGGGAAATTAAAACACCCCTAAGCCAAAATGTGAAGAACTCAAGCTTTCTCTACCTCTCACTCTCTCAAGTCGGCAAGAACAAGAGAAATGGCTGATGAAATGTTTTGTTTACATGTATGCAAGCCTCTAAGTGTGTAAGGTAGTGGGCCACTAGTGTGGTGTTTTGGTAATTAAGCCAAACCATGCAATTTATCAATATTTAATCTAATTAAATCACACCAAATCACATTTTAACTGAATATGCCATAAAATCACATTAATTCTAAGGAACGCAAATCATCAATCAATTTCAGATTCGGTCGCCGATAAGGCCTTCAATTCGCAATTTAAACACAAAGGCATGAACAGATAATCAAACAGTCAACAGATATACATACAATTAAACAGGTATACTCAGTCAATTCAGTTTCAATTTCAGTCAGTCAGTTCAGTAGTTTATTCAGTTCACTTATCAGTCATAATCATTTTCAGTTTAACGGTAATCAGTGGTTGTTCGGTAAACAGTGACGAGGGTTATTGCAATGGTTGCAATTACCAAGACAGTTGTAGGCAAAAGATAGTATCTTAATTTCATTTCAGCAAAATACAATGCAAGGCACAGCTTTTCTACAGCTGAATATTTACATTCACAAGAATTTAAAAACCTACTAAGGTAATAAACAGCTTGCTCCTTGCATTCTTCATTGTCTTGGGCTAAGAAAGCTCCCAATGAATCTTCTGCTACAGTTATGTACAACTTCAAGGGCTTATCACCCTTTGGTGGCATCAGCACTGGATGGTTGGCCAAGTAGGCTTTGATTCCTTCGAAAGCAATTTGATGCTTTGCTGTCCACACAAATTCCTCTTCATCTTTTAGCCTTAACAAAGAAGAAAATGCTTTAGTTTTCCCTGCAGTGTTAGAAATGAATCTTCGAAGAAAGTTAACCTGTCCAAGGAATCTTTGTAATTCTTTCTTACTTTTACTTGATGGAGGTCTAGCTTTAATGATGGCTTTGGCTTTGTTCTGGTCAATCCGCATTCCTTTCTTGTGTACTACATAGCCCAAGAAGTTTTCAGATGATACGCCAAAAGCACACTTAAGAGGATCGAGTTTCAACTTAAACTTCCTCATTCTTTCAAAAGCTGCTTCTAAGTGAAACAGATGTTCCTCCATGGATTGGGATTTCACTACAATGTCATCAATATAACACTCTAAATACCCTCCAATGAGGTCATGAAAGATAGTGTTCATAGCCCTCTGATATGTAGCCCTAGCATTCTTCAGACCAAATGGCATTTTAACCCATTCGAAGGTGCCAATATTCCCAGGACATCTGAATGTCGTCTTGTGGACATCCTCCTCTGCAATGCAGATTTGGTTATAACCAGAGTGCCCATCCATCATTGATAAAATTTGATGTCCTGCTGAACTGTCTACCAACAAATCTACTATAGGCATAGGATATTCATCTTTTGGAGTTGCTAGATTCAAGTTTCTGAAATCAATGCATACCATCATTTTATCATTCTTCTTAACTACAGGCACAATATTGGATAACCATTCAACATACCTGGCTGTCCTAATAAAACCTGTCTTGAGTAGTCTAAGAATTTCCTCCTTAACTTTCTAAATCACTTCTGGACTCATTCTTCTTGGTTTTTGCTTGTATGGCTTAAAATTAGGCCTCATAGGGAGCCTATGTTCTACTAATGACCTATCCAATCCTGGTAGTTCATTATAAGACCAATCAAAACAATCTTTATATTTCGTCAAGACAACCAACAACTGGTCCCTGTCCAGAACATTCAACCAAGCACTTATATAGGTGGGCTGTTGTATAGAACCTTCCCCTAAATTTACTTCTTCTAAGGAGTCTTGTGTCTGAGAACTTACTGAGGCTTCTTCTTTGATTCCTTCTGCCTTCGAAGCAATCTTCTTGCTTTGTTCTGCTCTCAGGTTCTTTAATTTAACATCTTTACCCTCCTCCTCATAGACAAAGTCTGTCCGCAAGGCTTCTTCTTCCTGTATCTCCTAGACTTTTGTTTCAATGTCTAATGCACAGTATTTATCAAGGGCCAAAACTCTAACCTGTTGCTGCTCCTGCTTGCACCCAATTATCATGGCTTCTTTCTCTTGCTCCTACACTTTCTGGATTATTGATTTTACATCCAATATTGAGAACTTGATTAGAGCCAAAGACTTGGCTTCTTGTGCTTCATCTCTTTGCCTACAACCAGGCATCATTGTCATCCTTAATGACAATCTCTTCATCAGCACTCTCCTGGACTAAGTGCTTCAGGTGTGTCACTTCCTCATCAGCCGTCACTTCGGCTGAGCCATCAGGTTTCCTTAGTATACTGAGTGGTGTCATCCCTCAATATACAATTTGGCCTCTGCGAAGTTTGCACAGGCTATGAAGGGTTGAGGATCTGCATCAATTTCTTCTATCTCCCCATTGCCCAAAGCCATCATTATTTTCTGATGCAAAGAGGAAGGCACACATTTGTTAGTGTGGATCCAATCTCTACCAAGTAAAACATTGTACTTAGCATTGATGTCGATAACGAAGAATGCCATCATGCAGTCCCTGGTTCTCACACTCAGGTTGATGGACAGAATTCCCTGAGCCATCTGTTTGTCTCCAGCGAAGCCAGCAATGGTTGTGCTAGTAGGGATCAACCTGGGGTTCTTTTTCCCTAGTTTCTTCAAGGAAGATTTCGGTAATAAGTTCACTGCTGCTCCATTGTCCACCAAAACTCGATTCAATTGTATCCTGTCGAAAAAGGCCTTGATATACAAAGGCTTGACATGTTGTGTCATAAAGTTCGAGGGATACTCAAAAGGATAAGAGAGGTTAATGCTCACCTCTTCTTCACTCTCGTATTCAGTTTCCATTGGGGTAGCCATCCTGGATTCATCTTACACCATACTCACTTGTGAATCTTCACTAGAGACTGGAATTGGGTCAATTTCCTGCCCCTCTTGGTTCTTATCTCCAGCTTGGAATTCATGCGGTAGTATGTGTACCATATTCACAGACATTGAGCCAAATTGGATGGCTGGTTGTGCTTATTTCTCCTCTTGGCCACCTTGTTCAGTTACCTCAGAAGCATCTTTCATGCTGCATTCTGGCACTTCATTACTAACAGACTCCTTCGAATGGTCTTTTTCGACTGGCTTTGTAACCAAAAATGTTTGTTAAGCCATGAAGGCTTTGAACATTTCTTCCTCAACCATTCATTTCTTTTGGCCTAGGCCAACTTCTTCTTCTGTCTCGCTATCACTCTGCATCAAAGCCTTCTCCAATTCTGCTAAACTGGACTTCTCTCTGGCTTTTAGTTCAGAGTGAACTTTGGCCAACTGTTCTCTGTTGCAGCCCATTTTGCCTTGTAGAGTTGGTTTTGGAGTATGGTCTGACTTTGGATTCTTCCTTCCTTCTGTCTAGACCAATGAAGAGCTCTTTCCACTTTCTTTCAGGTCTTTCTGGTACTGAGTGTACCTACGCTGAATCTTTTTCCTTTGTGATCTTGAAATTACTGGGACCATATCTGGTTCCTTTGTTTTTGGGTGTTTAAGCAATACCCAATTGTTTGAGGCCACCAAAGGAGGTTTGACCATCCTGCCTTGGTTTCCAAAAATATCTCTTCGGGTAGATACCTCCCTAGGTTTGTTCTACATAACAAACTAATCTGGAACTCCAGGTACCCACGAACTTACTGACCCAGATGTTGAACTGTTCTTTTCTTCCTTCGAATCCATCTTCGAAGCTGGCTGTGAAGGCCACTGCTTGGTCCTGACTTCATGTTTTGGGCCTAACTTAGGCCTTCGATGAAGGTGGCCACTTTTTGTCCTGCATCAGGCTGGTCTGGGGGGCCAATCTTAGGCCTTGATCCTATGAACTGAACCCTTCTCCAGTTTTCTTTCAGAATGACTGCTCTCCATTCTGTAATAATTAGGTGGCCTGGACTCATACAAAGGTCTCTTGCCTTTAGAATGCATTCTATCGGCGGTTGGCTCAACCATTAATGGTTGCTGCCTACCACTAGTTGGGTATGGCCTTTTGTTGTAAGCATTGGTTGGTTTAGTACGTCTCTGCACATCCCTGTAATATTGCTTCTCATCAATTGGAAGCCCTTTCAACCACTTATAACTCAGTCTGCACCTGGGACACATCCTTTGCATTATAGCTGCCTCTAAGGAATCGTTATCTAGTGCTTCTTCATCAGAGTCTTCCCTCTGGTGTGAGAAACCTTGTCCAATAGCTGGTAAATTTTCAGTGTCTTTCTTGATAGTTGTCTGGTTGGCAACATGCATCTGCACATTGACTTCTTCCAATTCTTTCAATGACAAGCTCTAGAAGTCTGGCATAATGACATTGGCTGCCACCTCTCCAATTTCTGGAAATGTATTACTGTCGATCCCTATGGCCTTTTCTGCTTTGGCTGGGAATTTCAAACTTCCTTTCTGAATTTGTTCTTGGATCCTATCTCGAAAAACAATACAGTTTTTAGTCGAGTGAGACCAAGAGTTATGTCATTTACAATATACTTTTCCTTTAAGTTCATTTGGAGATGGAATTTTGACTCTTTTTGATAACTTAAGGTAGTTGGCCACAAGCAAATGATCAAAAATGTCATCTGCCTTAGTTAAATCGAAAGAGTATTTCCTATGAAGGTCTTTCTTTTTAAACTGTTGGTCAATTGTTTTATCCTTATGAACTAATGCTTCACAGATCACAGGTTATTTTCCCACAATCTCTGCTGCATCGATCTCATAATTAGGATCTCTATAATATGTCTTGTACGATGCATTATTTCGATCTTATTCCTCCTCTAGTAATGCTTCGTACCTAGACACCTTATAAGTCAGTTCCACTAAGTCCCTGAACTCAGTTGAGTCAAACTTCTTCCGAAGCCTAAACTCTAAGCCATTTTGAGCCAATCTCACGAATTCTGGCTCTGGTAAGATGACTCTATATTTATTTTGAGCCCTTTTAAATCTGGCAATAAACTAAGTAGCCTTCTCCTCAGGCCTTTGACTTAATCTTGCCAAATCTGCCATGGAAACCTCTGGCTCCGATTGGAAGAATCGGGCATGAAATGCCTCTTCCATTTGTTGCCAAGTTTGGATAGAGCCAGGTGTAATGTTAATGTACCATACAAATGCTCCCCCAGTTAGAGAATTTAGGAATAACCTTAACTTCATATAGTCATTATTAGTAAATTCACCGCATTGAGCAGCAAACCTAGCAATATGCTTTACTGTTGATTGGTTTCCATTCCCATAAAAAAGGGCAAAATCTGGTATCCTGAAACCTCTTGGGTATTCATGTACCCTATCTACCCATTCTGGGTATGGTTTCCTGTATACAGGAGTCTGGACCCCCCGAGCCATCGGTCCACACATCTCTCTAACAATATCAGCAATTTGGTCCCTAGGGACCATATTTTGTGCCTGCTGAACCACTACTAGAGGGAAAAACACAAGATTTGGTGGACAAACTTATGCCTGCGGTCCTCTTGGTCCATAAGGTGGTAAATTTGGGACTGGTTGTCTCTGTGGTGCAGGTCGCTGTTGGGGTGGTGGGTAACCCCTTTGAGCCTGTCCTGCGAAAGGTGCTGGAACAGGCGTTGTGTCTCTTCCATTTGTAGGAAAACCTTCCAACCCCCCGGGTATAAATTCGAATAAGGGATTTGTGAACCCCCTCGTGCCAGGTATGGCTTCGAACATGGGATTTAGAACCATTCTTACGCCATTTTCTTGTACTGGGCCAGATCCACCAATTTGCATGGCTTCACTGTTAAGTACTGAGGCATTTTGACATGCTATAGGCCTCGAAATAGGTTTGTATCAAGACTGAGGTGATGGTCTTTCATAGTTCTGATCACTAGTTTGACCATTAGAATATCAATTAACTTGCATAGGCTGTTTATCTTTAGTCAATCTTTGTTGAGGGGCATTTAAAACTTCCTCCATGTGTCTTGCGTTTGTTTGTTGGTGGTTGTTCATTCGATCCAAAAAGGATGTTGCCCACCTTTCCATTGTGTTCATTAATTGTTGTCCCATAGCATGTACTACGCCACCCCATGGCTGAGTAGATGGAACAGTAAATGGTCCAATTCCTTGGTCTCGTCCAATATTATGAATATGTGGTACTAGTTCTGAAGTGCTGGTCTGTTCGACCATAGGTTCTGATAAAATGGGAGTTTCCACAGGATGTGTTATCACATTATCCTCTGGATTAGGTATCTCTATCTCTCCTTCCACGCCTTCTTCCAAGCGTTCATTTTCTCCTTGTCTTCTACGTTTAGCCATTTCAATTAGTCCCACTGGGCGTGCGAAAAATATATGTTGGCTTTTTGGCTTTCGAAGGTTATTATTGTAATTGCGAGCGTGCCAGCAAGGATCAATCAGTCATTACAGAAAAATAATTGCCAACCAATTATCAGACAATTGTGTTTTAGTTCTTTCAGCCTCAATGAAGAGAACTTTTACTGGTGGCTTGATTTAGGAGAATTAAGCAAAATAACAGTTAAATGAAGAACAATTGAAGCATTTCATTGAAATGAAAAACTTACAATGATCCAAACTCAGCCTCGTGGAGGTTTACAACAACAATCTACTTGAAATTACTCCTATCGAACGAAGTGCAGTGCAGGAATTTTAAAGTGCAGAAATGTAAAGAACAGGAATGTAAAGAACTGGAATGTAAGGAACAAGAAATGTAAAACTGGAAAAGAAATAAAGTAGAATAAGACTGGTTTTTTGGATCTGAGTCTGGGATTTTTTTCTGGGGCCTTCTCTGCTATTTATACTTCTCAAGGATGACCATCGAATTGCATTTCGAACCGTCGAACTGCTCCTCCATGATCGTTGATCATGTTGCCTTATAATTAGCTCCACTACGCCATCACTTGCAGTTAGGCTTCCCTCCTAAATTTGAATTTAAATGTGAGTAACCGTTGAAGCCACATCACCTTGCATCTCTTTGTTGATCCACTACTACCCAGATCTTGTAATAACCAATAATAACTGCCACGTGTACGATCAGGATCGAAGACTTGAATAATCTTCTGGTATTACCCTTATTCTGCCACGCGTTGAACTGTAATTGACTTGTACAAAATATGTAGCCAATAATATCTTTTGGTCATGTTTGATTCACAAGATTAATAGTGAGATATTAATAATCCTATCAAATTAGTGTAGTATTTACTATCCAATAGGATTAATAGGATAAATTATTCATTGGATTAATAATTCTATCTCTACCCCCTTATTAATAATCCTACAAATTTGTTAGATTAATTATCCATTAGATTAATAATCCTAAACCAAAATGTTAAAACAAACATAAGATAATTAGGCTCACAAATTAATAATCTCAATTACATATTTTAATCCATCCAATCAGACATACCTTTGAGTACATACGCGTCTTGGGCAGGTTTGTTAAGGTTTGACGACAATCATTGCATCAAAGGGTATGCAAAACAGGGCATTAGGTCTTAGATCACAAAATAAATAAAGAAAGTAATCAAGAGAGATTCAGCTCTGTTGCTGGTACTGTTTCATGGGTACTAATACTAACTACTGAAAATCCACAATTGGGTGCAGGGGCAGAGGCAGCATAGGGCCGCCGCCGCTGCCGCGGGGGGTTCACGTGCCCCTCAGTTTTGAAAATTTTTTTTTTTTGGTGATTGCCATGTATAAAATGTTTTTTTTTTTTTCTTAACATGTTCTTTGGTTATGAATTTATTATATTATTCGCAATAAGTAGTTATTTGATATTTTAAGAATACTATATGCAGGGGCCGAGATAAAGAGGAGGCAGGGGGTCACGTGCCCCCTGGGTTTTGGTCTTCTTTTTTTTTGTTTTATTTTTTACCAAATATAAAGAAAATATTTTTAAAAAAATTATAAAAATATTATTTGGAGTGAAATGTCAATGACATTTTTAAAATTATGAGAACAACAATGACTATTTTGATTGAAAATTAAAAAATTACGATAGATTATATTATTATCTATGAAAAATTTATAATATTTTTAATGTAATGGTCATATCTATTATTATTAAGCATAATTAATCTTATTACGAAGATATATAATTTATTGGATTGTTAGTTACATTTGACATGTAAGGTTCACCCTTCATGTATTTCTTTATTATTGATTGATGATATCACATATCAATGGTAACGTGGTATTACCATTATATTGATTTTTTACTCACATTTTGTATAAAAAAATTACTTTATTATTATATAATTTATTTTAAGACTTATATTCATAACTTTTTTTGTATTGTCCATGACACATTAGTTACAAATAACATCATTTTTTTGATATTTCTCAAAGTCAATCGTAAAAATTTATGTAAAATATTTTTGAAAAAACTTTCAATATTATAATTAATAAATGCCCCATCTGATTTAATTTTTTGGCTCCGCCACTGACTATGTGGTATTATTTATATAGTAGTTTAAATCAATAGTGTAGAGAAAAATATTTTAGATTTGATATAATGAACTCATTATTTTTAAATAGTTGACATACCACTTAGTGTGATTTGTGATTTTTTATGCTTTGAGCATCATGTAAGTAACGCTCTATAGTACTCTAAGACTGTTTAATAATTTTCATTCAAAACATATTATTTATAAGAAATGTCATCTTTTTAATATTTTTCTATCAAATAAAAATTAAATAGATTTTATAATAATTTGTGTTATAAATGAGATTTTTTTTTTAATATTCTAAAAAAAAACTATTTAGAGAATTGACCCACTTTTCAAACTCTTTGGGAAACTAACTTGTTTTTTAAATTACATTTTGAAAATACGATTTTGAAATTGAAATTGTATTTTCAACATGCAATTTCACCTTGAAATCGAATATTGAAAATGCGATTTTGATTATTTCAATTAAAATCGTATGTTGAACATGCAATTTCACCATATCATCATAAATTGTATTTTCAACCTGCGATTTCAAGGTAAAATTGCACGTTGAAAATGCAATTTCAATTTCAAAATCGCATTTTTAAAATGCGATTTCAAAAAGTAAGTTAGTTTCCTAAATAATTTGAAAAGTAGGTCAATTCTCTAAATAGTTTTTTTTATAGAAAATTTTTTTTAAATAAAAAAAAAACTCCTATAAATGATGTGTTTTATTTTTTAAAATTAGGAATTTTGATCCATAATTTTGTGTGTTAAAATTACAAATTTACGTCATCATCCCACACCGAACTATTCTACACTATTATAGAATTTTGATTTGTTCTTATTAATAATGAATATGTAATTTTTATGTTTAAATTTATCTCATAAAATTATAATTATTTTAATATTGCTCAAGATTTTTTTAAAATAAAAAATTATAATTAATAAATACCTCTCTAACTTAATTTGCTGGCTCCGCCGGTGATTATTAAGGCCAAGTTTGGGAAGACTAAATAAGTGTACTTTTTGATTTTTTATGAAATATGGATTAGATTTGGGTTGGGTTTGAAGTGATGTGCTAGAGAAGTGATCTGACTTAAATAAGATGATATGACTTAAATAGGATAGTGACTTTTTAAATTTTTAAATTTTTTTAAAAATGTCAAACTTGACCCTAGTAAATAGCTTTGAAATGCTAGGCATGTTGATTTTCAGTTCACAAGAGTCTTTTTCAAGTATAGCTTAGGACCTGCAGGTACTCTCTCACCTAAGACTGCATTGAAATTGTTGGCCTAATTAGACACCATCTTTGTACGGTTATCTGAATTGAAATCAGGTCCAAAAGAAGCAAATTTTCATCAAGAACAAAACTTAAAAAAATTCTAATAAATTACATACTAAATTACTAATTACTCACAAGATCGTGTTTGGTTCATACCAATGTGGATGTGAGACTTCCACCACTTTAATGTAGATAAGATTTTTCCAAATACATATTATTTGTCCCAAAAAATTTTATTTTGAGTTCTTCAAAATAAATCAACTTATTTGGTTTGGTTTTTCAGGATTTACTTTTCAAAAAACTAATTTTTTTAATTTTTAATTTTTTTTTTATTTTCATTGAATTTTTCAATATTTTCAGCAATAATTTTTTAATTTTTAAATATACCTAACATAAATACGCTTAAAATGTATAATATTTGTATAAAAAATATTTAAAAAATTCACTAAATATAAAAAAATACGAAAATTCAGTACATTTTCGTATTCTTGTATATTTATTAATTTTTAAAATATTTTTTTGACAAATATTTTACTTTTTAGATACATCTATGTAAGATATATCTAAAAAAAGTTTTAAAATTTGCTTAAAATCTTAAAAATATTCACTAAAAACAAAAAAACACAAAAAAATAAAATTTTAATTTCTAGAAAATTAAATTTAAAAAATTGAAATCAAACACAATAAATAAATCTATAGACTGAGAAACTGATCATGGAATCAGTTACATATGACTAAGATTTTTTTTAAAAAAATAGACCATTCTAATAACTCTATAAAATCTTATTAATTTATGTGTATTATCACATAAAATCTTAGGGTGAAGCACCAATAAATCCCAAAATATGATCTTATAAATTATTTAGTCCTTTCTTTTTTTTATATGAATCTAAATGTCCCATTCAAAGGGAAATTAGGTGTTTTGGGAAGTTGGTAAAAAGCTTACTTTTTGACTTTTTTAGCTTATTTTGTTTTTTTTGGGTAAGTTATGTGAAAGGTAATGTGACCCAAAATTAATAAAAAGCTGGAAGCTGGCTTTTTACCAGCTTCCCAAAAGAGCACAAAATGGTAGTCACTTACATATTTAAGTTTAATTTTTGAGGAATAAAAATGGGTTTCTTCAAATATGAAATTTCACATTTGGACAATCCGCACTATAGAGGGTAATTTTATTTCCACACACCCACTTATCTCAGTGTACATCATTTATCAGTACACACATTTAGTAATTTGATTCTGAGTTATTATTCTCATTCAACACATCAAATGTTCCAATCATACCCTTAACTCATATGCTTGTACACACACCACCTCAACCCTTTTTCCACAAATTTGTTCAAAATTATATACCAACGATTTAGACCCTATTTCGATTTAAGGCAACTCAAAGTTTTTAATCGGTGATGTGACTGTGAAATGGAGGATCAGTGGGTGGAACTTCAATGAATATGTGTTTGGACTAGACCTTGTTTTTCTAGGGAGTAATCAAGATGATGATATTGTGAAACAAGTCTGATTTAGTGGCAAAACCATCATTCAAGAAAAAGGAAGGAAAGTCAGAGAAATTGGATTTACAGACCCAAATAGGTGAAGGTGAGATTGGTAGTAATGGTGGATCAATGGATAGGAAGGTGATGACAGGGAGTTTGTTGTTTCTAAAGAAGAGTTTGGATGATCAAAGGCAAAAGGTGATGAAATATGATTGATATGATTAGTGGAGGAGAGAATGTGGAAATCGACAAAGAATGCAAAAGGTAATGAAATATGATTGATATGATTAGTGGAGGAGAGAATGTGGAAATCGACAGAGAATTACAATTGATACAAGTGATTGAGAATCTAAAAATGGAATTGGAGGTTCTCAAAAAGATGACCTTTGAATTGGAGATGGAATTGGGGATTTCTTAGTTCATAGCAAAACAATAATCCCTCTGATTTTAAGATGGTTCCATGGATTTCAATGGCTTCTCTCTTTATCTAAATTAGGAATTTTTTTTTTACTCAAAAAATGTGCATTGAGATTTTTTTTTTTTAAATGTGTACAGAGAAAATTTAAATTCAATATTAAGGGTGTGTTTTGATATCCATTATATTCATTTTATTTTAAGTTATAATTGTCATTAAAATAATATTTCATTAAGTGTGTGCACTAAGATAAGTAGGTGTGTGGAAATAATTTTCCCACTATAGAGGTTATGGATTTTCCCTCTTTTTGGAATAAATCTCACGTTGCAAATAAGAACGCAACACTCCAATGTAACACACTAAAAAACTCCTTAGTGTATTTTTTTCTAAATGTAACAACGTAACACTCCAAACTTTTTGTAAATATAACACTCCAATGTAACACACTCCAATGTAACACGCAAAAAATAATTCCTTAGTGTATTTTTCTCAAACGTAACACTCCAATCAATATAATCTCAAATGTAATACTCCAATTTAACACACATAAAAACATTAAAAAGCTACTTAATATACTTTTTTCAAATGTAACACGCACAGTTGGAAATTATACATTTACCCAAAGCTTACTAAGGAATTTTTGTACTATTTTTGTAATAGTTTGAACAATTCCACACCCTTTTGAAATGGTTTGAAGAATCCTACATTTTTTTTTTGAGTGTTACATCGAAATATTACGTTTCAAAAAAATACACTAAATAATTTTTTTGTGTATTACATTGGAGTGTTACACTAAAGAGTTTTTTTTTAGTGTTGCGTTGAAGTATTACATATTGAAATTATATATTTACTCAAAGTTTACTAAGAACTTTTTATACTCCTTTTGAAATCCTTTTGGAATGCTTGAAAATTTTCATATTTTAAGTCATTCTAAATAAAAAAGATTCTCATATAAAAATTCATTTTAAATTTGATTATCATAGGTTGTGTATCTCACCTTTCTAGCACACAAAAAAAGAGAGAGAGAGGAAAAAAATAATAGAAATAAGGGTATAACCGTAAATTTACTTTTCAAATAATATATTAAATCTACATTTTCAAAGTCAATGGGACTAATTGGTCTATAAGAAAACTCTTGGGACTAATCGGATTATCATTCCTCAATATGAGATTTATAAGTAAATTTTTCAAAATCTTATTCATTTATGTGTATTATTATGTGATAGATTTTTTGTGTTCTACTTTAAATGTAGGGAAATTCTATTATACACGCTCCTTGAAAATGATGTATCATATGCAACCCCTAGTTATGTCATTTTTTTATTTAATTATGACTAATTTTCTCCTTTAAACATGACAATATTTTAGTTATGATTCATCTGATCTTTGGTTATTCCTCATGTGATGTTTGGTCATGACTTTTTTTTTAAAAAAAAAATTATTAGTTATGACTCAAAACGTATAAAATTATGCCTTTTTTTTTCTTTAGTTATAAGATTCATATGGTATGGTAGTGTGGTTCAAAATGCTTTGAAATAAGGGAACAAAATATATATATATATATATACCAAAACACGGAAGCAGCAAGCAGAATAAAGAAAATGGAATATGAAATCAAATACGAAACAAAATTGATAAACAGAATTGGAATGCACTAATTAAACCAAAACCATTTAATATTAAACTTTGTAATTAAAATACAGAAAATAACTTACAATTACAATTGTAGCAACTGCAAGGATCTTAATTGGGTTACAGACGGAAAGAAGTAATTTTCACTCAGAGCTCTCTGGCTTTCTTAGAATGAAGATTTTCTAAAATTGAAGAGTGCTGAATGAATATAACTGATTACAATATATAGAAAAGAAAAGCAAATTAGCATGTGATTGATGAAGGCAGCTGGCAACGCATGAGGCAAAGCAGATGCTGTCGGTTGCTTTCGGTGGAGTGATTGCACAAATGAGCAGCTTTATCAACAGTTGATTGATTGAATAGTGAAAGTGAACAGTAAAAGTGAACAGTAACTTTTACTATTCATGCCTTTCGGTGGAACATGTGATTAATGGAATCAATATAAATACAAATTGGCAGCTTTTCTCAAAAGAGTATTTATTGAAGCTAATTTGTATCTATGTAGAATCCAATGTTGATCAAGCAAATGGATCCTAAGCACCTTGAAACTCTGGACCTGAGTACTGATTGGTTGATTCTTCAGAAGAGTGTGGATTTTCTGAACCTTCTTCTGAATTATCTGAACTGGTTGAGTGGGAATCAGGCTGATCCATAAATTTGCTGACCAACTGGATCAATTCTTCCTTGGATAACTTGGACTTTCTTTTGGATTTGACTTTGGGCTGAGCAGGAGGTGAAACGGGCTTTGCCTGAGATTTTGACTTGGGCCTTGAATGAGCTTTGGATTAGGCTGTAGACTTAGCCTTGGACTTGGAATGATCAGTATTGGGCTGAATCTTTGACTTGGATGATTTGGGCTTGGAGCCACTAGATGAGGGGCTTCCAAGGTTGATTGGAGGAAGACTGGGCTGACTTTCTTGACTGATTGCAGCAGTTGGGATCTGCTGGGCTTTAGTTGGAGCACATTGATCAATTGGGAATTCTTCATGGACAATTTCAAGAATTCTGGACACATTGAACTTAGCCCACCATTTGACTGAGTGTTGACGGATGATTTTGTTACCATCAATCCCATAATGCCATTTGAATATCCAAGGAATTTTATATTTGGATATAAAAATTAGCAACAATGGAAATTGTCTTTGATGAGCAGTGAATGGGTAAACAGAGGCAAAATAATTAATTAGCTCACTAAGATCACTAGGGAGGATATCTGAAATGGCGCCATAATGAGTCCACCATCTCAGAAACCAGGTAGGTAATTCGGACTTGAATTTTTGATCACATGAAATGAACCAAGAATGACTGAAAGTTTCATTTTGGTACAAGAAGATCTTGAACCAAGCATCAATGTAATCATGGTAATTGTATTGAATGGAGTGACCGGGTAAATCACGAAGTTGATAAGGAAGACCCCATTCAGCTAAGGAAACAATGTTGTGAATATAAATTGAATGATACAGGATCTTGTAAGAATAAGTTCGATCCTGAATTGGTTTAATCAGAATTGATTGGTGGCGGATCAAAATATCTTTGTAATAGGAAAGTGTTTTTTCTGGATGCGAGAGGATGAAATGGCATCCAGAGCCAAAATAGGATCGAGCAATTTCATTAATGGTTTGACTCTTAGGGTGACTGGGTTCTTTGTAAAACAGATTAGTAATGTGTGATTTGGTGTAATCCGATTAAGATGACTTGACTGGGTTAGCAGGGAATGGAGTAACTGAAACTGATTGGCCAGAAGCAAAGGGATCAGTAGCCAAAGCAGATGAGTAATTAGGTCGATAAATATTACCAAGAACTTAGTAACGGTTAACCATTTCAAGAGAATGGGACTGGGTAACTGGTTCCAAAGGAGGAGGGACTAGAAGTTGATTAGGTTTACTAGAATATGGGACCAAAGCCTTCGAAGGAGGCCTTGGGCGAGACATCTGTGGAATTAAAACAAGATTAGAAACCAGAAAGAAAATCTAAATAATTCTGGTAGTAATTCAAATGACTAATGTAGTCAGAAAGTAAATTGCGACGAGCTTGAATCTGGTGGTAAATGATATACTGGGCTCTTTTTGTAGTTTTGCGGCTAATTGAAGGTGTTGGATTCGGAAGTTAACTTGGTGTATTAGGGTTTGGTAATGGGTAATTTGGGCTTTCAGGTAGGAAATATGTGGAGTTGCACTCATCCTTTACTCCCCTGTAAAAATTTCCGGGTAAGAAAATCAGGAAGGGAATTTTGACAACCAGGTATAAAAGTAATATCGAAATCAAAAATACTTAAAATAGATTGCCAACGGGCAAAAATTTGCTTACTAGCAAGATTTTGAACATCTTTTTCCAAAACATATTTAGCAGATTTGCAATCAACACGAAGTAAAAATTTTGATTTAAAATATCATCTTGAAATTTTTGAATACATAGAACAGTAGATAAAATTTCTTTTTTAATAGTACAATAATTTAGTTGTGCTTTATTCCAAACAGTAGAATGATAAAGAACAATTTGTTCAGTGGATTGAGGAGTGACTTTCTGGAGAAGAATGCCACCATAACCAATATCAGACGCATCAGTTTGAATAATCTTGAATGAATTTTCAGTAGGAATACCAAGACAAGGAAGAGACTTAACATATTGTTTAACTTGTTGAACAATAGCAGTATGAACAAAAGACCAGGAGGAGGATTATCTTTTAACCTATCAAACAAGGGTTGACAAGTTTTCCTAAGATCTTTGTAGAACTCAGCAATGTAATTGAGTGATCCTAAAAACCTTTGTAATTGGGTTTTATCAAGAATTTCATCAGGAAACTTGGATGCAAACTCTATGGAGCGACTAATAGGGAGAATGGTATTATGATGAATATCATATCCTAAAAATCTAACTTTAGTTTGGAACAATTTAATTTTAGGAGCAGATATAACTAGACCATGACTTTTAATGGTATAAAAGAATGCAGTTAAATGTTTCCAATGTTCACTAATGGATTTTGAAAAAATTAATATGTCATCAATGTAAACAATTGAAAAATGAGTAAATGGGTTGAATATGTCATTCATGATATTTTAAAATTCACTAGGAGCATTTTTTAAGCCAAAAGGCATGACCTTCCATTCATATTGACCAAAAGGAGTGTTAAAAGCAGTTTTATATCTATCTTTAGGATGGATTTGAATTTGCCAAAAACCACTCTTTAAATCAAATTTACTGAAAATAACAGCTTGACTAAGTCTTTTAATCAAATCTTTTTTATTTGGAATAGGATACCGAATCCATTCTAAAACAGCATTTAACGGTTTATAATTAATAACTAGGCGAAGGACATCTCATTCTAATTCAGCATTTTTATTAACATAAAAGGCAGGACAAGACCATGGTGATTTACTAGGACTAATGATCCTATTTCTTAATAATTTATTGATTTCTTTTTTATACATTTCAAGTAATTCATGATTCATTTGAATAGGTCAAGATTTAGTAGGAATTTGTTTTTCATTAAAATTCTTAATATATGGCAAAGTAACTACATGCTTTTTTCAATGCCAAAATGCAGTACGTAAAGTTGAACAAATAGTTGATTCTAGTTTTAATTTAAAATCATTAATTTGAGAAATAATAACTGGATCAGTTAATTGTTAATCTATTCTTTTATAGTTAATTTCTTCTTTAAGAAAATGTAAGTGTCGAGTTAATCGGTTAATTGTATGAGAAATAGAACAATCTTTTAATTGATTTAATTCTAGCATTTCAGGAGGAGATAAAAATTTAAATGTAACAGGTTGACCTAAAACATGAGTTGTTATTCCTGTACTAGATGTAGTAAATGGATATAATAGATATATAAATGGTGTACCTAAAATAATTTTATCAGTCATATTTTTAACTAAAACAAATGATGTTTTAAAACATACATTATCTTGACAAACATGAACTTTGGGTAATTTATATTTAATATGCATTTTACTACCATTAGCAGAGGTTAATTTCTCATGACATTTTTCATAATATTTAGTAAGGAGCAAACCTTCTTGTATACAATTTAAATCAGCACCAGTATCTATTAAAGCAATTAATTGTAATTCAAAATCATTGACAACTATTTTAATTTTAGAATACCATTTTTTAATATAAATTTTATTAATTAGATTTAAACGTTTTTCTTCAAGATTATGGGATTGTGATTGAAATGGTCGATTATCAAATAACAGATTGTCAGGATTAGTAGGATCAGAATCATGTTCAGACTCATTTGGAGATTCATTATGATTTTCTTGGAAATTATCCAGACTTTTGTTAAGTTTTAAAGTAATAATTTTGTCTTCTAATTTTTTATCTTTATTTTGTAATTCTTTAATTGTTTGTTTAATCTGATTGATTTCTTGTTGTAAATCCTTGTGTTTATTTTTAAATCTTTCTAGAGTTTTGGACAAACTAATTATGGGTTTATCATACTTGGGTTTATTTTCAGAATGTATTAACAAGGATTTTAATTTATCAATATATTTTTGTTTTAATTATGGGTTATCCAATTTACTAATTAATTCAATAAGAGCAGATTTTTGTTGATTGTTTTTAGTAAGAACAGTAATTTGTTTAACTGGTTTACAACAAACATCATTACATCCTATGTTAATATTATCAGATTCTTCACTAGGCAAATGGTAATCAGATGAAGTATCAGGATGATCAGAAGAAGAATTACTAACAGATTGATTTAACTGAAAGATTTCATATAATTTATTTTTTGAGTTATCATCAATTTGCAATTGATTAACTTTATCCCTTAATTTTTGTTTTTCTTTACATTTATTTGAGTAATGGCCTTTTTGACCACAATTGTAACAGGTAACATCTTTATTAGATTTAGATTTCGGATGTGATTTTTTGTAATATTTCTTTTTTGGTTTAGTATAGAATTTATCATTGGATTTGGAAGGTGAGTAATTCTTTTTGTATTTATTAGAATATATGTATGATGATTTATGTTTATGTTTAGAATATTTATGTGATTTCCTTCGAGAGGGTGCAACAGGAGGTAAACCATATTATTCACAGAAATTTCCTAATTCAATTTAGCCTTGTGTTTATCTTTAGCAGCTTTTTGTGTAAGTTTAAGGTCAATACACATTTTTGTGTAAGTTGAATGGTACTTATTATATCACCATATGTTAAATTATCATATTCAATAATACCAGTAGGTTGACTAAGAACATCTCTAATTTTGTGAGCAAATAAACTAGGTAATCCATTAATAAATTTTTCTTTCCAAAATGATTTAGTACAGTCTTCTCTTAACATAACTCTAGAGGTAAAAACATCCTTATACCATCTAAAATAACTTAAGGTTGGGCAAGTAAGATTACTAAGTTGATCATATATGCGAGAATATATATTTGAAGGGGTACTAATAAAATGTCGAACTATTGTATATATTAATTGATTGATTCCATCAGGGTGGCAACAACCAATAGTTTCATCAAAAATTGGTAAACCATTTTTATCAGTTTGATTAGCATAAACGATGGAGTCGCGTTGATCTTCAGTAAGATATTTTTCCCACCAAGATTTGAGCATACCAGTAAAACCAGAAGTAATTAAGGAAACAATTTCAAGTTGAGAGTATTGAGGGTAATTACTGAGATAGCTATTTGCAACCATAGATAAATGATTTAATTTTTGAAGGAGTTGATTTTCACTGAGACCATCAATATTCCATTCATATAATCGTTTAGCAGAGACAGAGAATTGATTATTAAGATTAGTTTCTTCAAATTAGAGATCAGGTGGAGTAGGTCGAGAATACCAGTTTTTTGTATTTTGAGGATTAACTTTGGGATAATGAATTTTATTAAGATTAGAGGATTGAAATTGTTGGGCGATTTGATTTATTTCATTATCAGTAGTGCCTGTTTCAGATTGATTAGAAATAGTATCTATATTAGGGTGTTGATTTAAAACAGTAAGACCTTTATCTTTAGATGTAGAAGTATGATCGTTGGGAGTTAATTTGGTGAATAATTGCTCAATGGATTTTACAGTAGATTGATCAGTAGTTACTAAGCTAGTTCTTTTAGAATGATGACTAGGAAGATTAAGCAAAGGTTGATCTAAGGATTTAGTGGATTTTACTGATTGTTCATCTAAATTGGTTTCTAGTTTATCTAATTGTTTGCCAATTGTTTTTAAACATTGATTAGTATAATTATTTTGTTTAATAACTTTTTTAATTTCAGGGTCAGAGCCAGGTAATTTAAAAGGAGAGGCTGGAACTTCAGCACCTTGATGATCAATAATTATGTTTTCTAATGGAGAATGATTAGAACTAACAGAAGTATTAGGAAAAGTTTTCCATTTATGTTTTGTGATTGTGTTAATCTTTTTGTAATATTTTTCCATATATTCAAAGAAAGCTAATTCAAAACCATATTCAATCATAAAATCATACCATTTTCTAGTTATTCTGGATTGTTGAGTAGAGTCATATTTATCACGATAAGCATGTCTTTTAGTCCTATTTTCTTTGGATCTAAAATCAATAAGTAATTTATCTAAATCAGGAGTAAAATCTTTTTTGATTGTCATTAATTGAGGATTTACTGGAGGTATAAATTCTTCGAAATCAGTTTGAGTTGGTGAATTATTAGAGGCAATATCTTCTTCAGGTAAATGGGTGTGAGTTGAGTAAACAGGTTTACTAATTTGAGAGGTTGTAGAGTTATCAATTCCTTTTAATTTATTATAAGAGGTTTGGCTAGTTTGACCAAGATGTAGTTGACTATTTTTCCTAAACAAAGGAGTGGTAAATATTTCATCTTCAATTTCAACATCAGTAGGGACACTAGATGTACTATGTCTAAAAGATTGGCTTTGATTAAATTTAATAGGAACTGAGCCATCAGTATATTGTTGAATATCTTGAATATCTTGAATTGAAGATTGTTGTTGATTATGTTTGTAATTTTCATTTTCAGTAATCCATTGATCAGAAAGAGTAATATTATGCCATTCAATCATTTGAGGAACATTAATATGAGATTCATTGTTACTACTTTGGATCAGCAGAGTTTTATCTTTTGGAGATTTGTGTAAAGCTTGAATATTTAAATTAGTTTTCATGCATTTATAATGAACACGATAAATTAAAGCAATATTGTGAACTTTCTCTCACATATTAGTGAATGAACCATTTAATTGAATATTCAAAGTTAATGCTTTTAAAATATGTGGATCTCGCAGACTAAGAGTGAAATCAGGAAAACAATTAAAATGTACTGGACCTTTATGTAGACTAGTTTCCATCATTCCCATCAAACTATCATTGTAATTAATAAAACGAGCATCTCATAAACATAATAAAACAGAAGTATTTTTTCCCTGTTGAGTTAATGGTTTAATACCAACTTGAATTAATCCTAAATGAATAAAATTGTTACCATGTTTTAGATGTCTTTTAATTAGATTAGAATCAAATAATTGGCAAGTTTCCCTCGGTTTTTCTAAAGCATAAATTTGTTCAATTGTTTTAACATGCAGGTTGACATGAAAAGTATTCTGTAAAAAAGTAATTTTATAAATTTCTTTAATTGGTAATCATGGTATATTCCAATTTAAATCAAAAAAAAAAATATATATATATATATATATATATATTGTCCCCTTTTACGTTTGGCTACTTTTTTATTAATTTTATTTTTTTTCACTTTGACCCTTTGTGTTTTTTTATTTTTTATTTTTTTCAGCTTCACTCCTAAAGCTAATTTACGTTGAAAATTAGACCAAAAAAATGTCGCAATAACTATCACATAATATAAAAAATATATTATTATATTAGAGCTTGAATTTATGTTAGAAGTGTGAATTATATATAATAAAATATTAGGAGGATTTAGTCAAAACCCCCTCATAATAAAATTTTAATGCATTAAGGATAAGTACAAAAAAAATTTCTTGAAAAGTCCAACAAATATTACTACTATCAAAATATTAAATTTTAAAGTAATATAACTTTTGATGTAAATGTCAGTTTTTAATAAAATTAATACTTTTAGAGTTTTCTCATCAAGATCAATCAAATAAGATTCATGTTGACTATGAATTTTTTTTTTTAAATTATTACTGTTGAAATTGATGTAAACAGTAACAGTAACATGTTAATCTGTTTGACAATTACTCCACATGTTACTCTGTTGGATAATTATTCTATTTGACAGTAACATGTTACTCTGGCAATATTTTCCAATAAACAAAAAAAATAAAAAAAAATGTTTTACTTTGTCCTTACTCAACTATGCGCTTTCTCCTTAGGGGATTTATGAAGAAAAATAAATTGGATTGTCATTTTTAACAAATAATGGTCTAATGGATGGGGTTTTGACTCAGTTTTCCAAAATAATTATTATGTCACACGACTATCAATATATCATTTTCTATTTAATTTTGTACAAACATTAGCTTTAGGAGTTAATTGAGAAAAACTTAAAATATGAAAGGTCAAAATAGAAAAAAGAAAAAAAGAAGAAAAAAAAGAAAAGAAAAGTACAATGGAATTGAGGGGATTGATAGTGTGGTGATATTAGATTGGAGGTGTAAGATAAAATGTGTTTGTTTGTGCACTAGTGTGATGGTATTAGTTAGCTATAATTAAATCTGCAAATTACATAAAAAAAACCTTTTTACATAGAAGTTATTTTTGTTGATTTTGTAGAATGCGGGGCAAAATAGTCTTTTTGCTCTCAATCCATGGGAGTGGAATTCTAATCCCACCCCTCCTATGAGAATGCTAATTCCACCCTGGGAGGGGGTTGATAGTCTCATGGCCCCGTTTGTTTTAAGAGGTAGAATGGAGAGGATTAATAGTGAGGGAATTGTTAATGAGTGGATTGATAGTGAGGAGATTAGTAAAATTGTGTTTGTTTGATGATAGTTGTTAGTGCGTGGATTGTTAAATTATTTTTATATAAAATAATAAAACAAATAAAATTATAATTTTTACTTAACAAAAAATACAAAAACATTAAATTTTAGTGTTTTAAAAAAATGCCCAACAAGTGAAAAAAAAAAATTACAGTTAATTGATTGACCAGCTGAACGTCCAGTAATACTCAATCCGAACGGACTATTTTGCTAATACCATTTCCCAGTCCTAATTACCAATACCCCTCGCCAAGGCCAAGGCCAAGGCCTATCGTAATCCGAAGTGACTACAAATTTGGAGCTCCAAAACCAAACAAACATAAGTCATCTTCACTGTTCGTCTATCACAGTCCGGAGTGAACTGTGATAGCGGAAAACAAATGGGCCCACAGGATTAGCATTCCATGTCACTTCTTTACAAATAAACATACTATAGGTGGACTCCATAGATTACTAATCCAATCTCTTCTCCCAAACTTTCAATCAAACATGACTTAAGAGTCAAAGTGATTAAGGCCTCGTTTAGCATGTGAGTATTTTAGTTTAAAATAAAAAATTTATTAAAAAAAATTAAAAAACCTATAACCTATATTAAAAAGTTAAAAAATTATTTTTTTTCTACTTGTTGCATATTTTTTTGTAAAAAATTAAAAAATTATTCTAAATATACTAATATTTTTACCTCGTATTTTAATTAAAAATTTATTAAAATAATCTGTTTCTAAACACACACACACCCCCCCCAAAAAAAATTAAGTTTGGTTTGTGTTTCTCAAAAAATTTTGGGAAAAATTCTCTACAAATAAGTTTTCAAAAGTAACAAACCAAATAAATTTTCTCAAAATTTTTTTCCAAAACTTGTTTGGTTTACAAGTTTTCCAAACAAATCTCTCTCTCATACACATCAAATCAATCATTTTTTCCAAAACTCTCTCTCAAAATAATTTTTCAAAATATCTTTTGAAAAAAAATCAAACCAAACAAATTTTCGTACTTTTTATCTCAAAACATGTTTCTCAAATACAAACCAAACAAGCCCGTATTTCAATCTTTCTGGGGCTTCTCTTTTTCTTTTTCTTTTTCTTTTTTTTTTTTCTTTTTTTTTTTTTTTTTGTCTAATCAAGGACTGGAAATTCATTTGGGTACAGTGCAGCCAAGCAATCGCTTGAGTTGGGTACTCTGGACATGGACCTGGGTCAATCAGCCACTTCATTTGTGGCCTGGACTTGGAAGTCCAGTGGCCTCACAACTGACCTTACAATTTTCAACTGCAAATTATGTGGATATCACATAAAAACTTATCCCTCTCTCTCCCTCACTCTCCTCTCCCGCCCTCCCTCACTCTCTTTCTCTCTCTAAAAAATAACGCCAATTCGAAATATAGAGAGAACCACAAGAGAGGGAGAGAGAGAGAGAGATAAACGGCCATGAAAAGCTTGAAGATGGAACTCTCTCTGCACTGCATACATGGAGCGAAACCTCTGCTCCCATTTCTTACTTCAAGACCCATTTCAAGATATCAGCCAAGATGCCAACTTGCCCTCTCCATTGGTAATTAATTTGCCTTGAATACATTTATTAAATCTTAAAATTTGTTTGAGTTCCTTGGGTTTAACTTTGCTTCTAGTGATGTTATGTTAGTTTAGCAAATTGGGTCTTTAATTTGTCTTAGGAAATTAAAAAATTGCCGTTACAGGATGTGTACGTGAAAGGTTATAATCAAATTTTTTTAAGAGACTAGAATTAAGTTGTGTTTCTTTTAGGGCTAAAACATTCTTGAAGTGGTTTCGCCTTGTTACCCATATTGCAAATCTCTCTCTTTTCATCTGTGTTCTTATCTTAATTTTGATTAATAGATAAGTTAGATTTTGTTCTTTTATTGTATAGTTTAGTTTTTGTGTGTCTTTTTCTTATTTTTGGAAGCACCCATGGACTTAATAGTTGAAATGAGTTTTGCAGGGATAGTAATTTGTATACAAAGCTAGGGTGAGTTTAAAAGATTTAAGAGCATATGGTGGGGATTATTGATTTGTACTTCATAATATTGGAGTTCTTATAAGTGGTGTAGTGTTTTTATGTGAATTCAAGAGTCCTCTTGCTCAATTGTGGTATACATATATATTGGTTGAAGATGACTTTTATTTCACTTGAAGCTACATGAATGTATGACTTGATTGAACAAATTCTAGTCTTTAAGCTTTAGTCTATTGCTTAAATTTGGAACAATTAGTTTGACTTCTTGTGCTTATTTTTTGATCTTTGGTTTTCTATTTGAAGGTCTCAATTCGTCCTTGTGATTTTAGGGTTTTCTTGATTATCAAATTCAAATCAAGAAAAAGCAAATTTATTAACTTAGGGGAGGAGGTATAATTATTTTTCTCGACTCTGGTAAATCCTTCAACTTCTTAAGGTTTAATCATGGTTTTGGATAGAAAAATGATAGAAACAAACTAACCTGACTCTTTTTTAAGTGTTTGATTGTATTGCCATGTATAAATTTCCAGACTCTTCAGGGCACAAAAATTACAGGTTTGGGGATTTGTGAGTGCAGTGTAGTGTATTCTTTTGGTTTTTCTCTGTGAACTTTGCTTTATCTAGATTTACCACGACAAGGGTAGTCTTTTTTTTTTTTTGGGGGGGGGGGGGGGGGGGGGGGGGGGTGTTTCCATATTCAGTGCATTAAGTTCCCTTCTTGAGGCTGACACATTAGAACCTGAATACAGGTTGCAGGGATCATTTTCCCTCTAAACATTCCAAAATTAAGGGAGCACGGAAAGTAAACTTCACCACAAGAATTACGTCAGGTAGAGAACTCTTGTTTGTTCACATTTTTTGTCATAGGAGCTTACAAATTCTTCAGCATCTGTCTTCCGAATGATATAAAAACCTTTTCTGGATATCTTCTTTCAGCATCAATACAACCTATGACTGAGGAATTGGTTGAGGATAAATCCAAGGATGTCCCCACAAGTGGGGATTCCATTCGCTGGCGATTTCTTGATTTTTATGCTTCATGAGGTCGCAAGGTCCTTCCAAGTGCTTCTCTTGTACCAGATGATCCAACAGTTCTACTGACAATTGCCGGAATGCTTCAGTTCAAGCCCATATTCTTGGGAAAGGTATTTACATGTAGTTCAGAATTTTCTTACAAAGCCTGACTTGGGATCACTCTATTGAAAATAAAGACTAAACTTAGCATTCAGTTGATTATATTGGACATAGCATATAGAAATATATTACATTGAGATCATCGTGCACTGTGAATTATTTATTTTAGTATGCTACATTGAGATCATTGTGCACAGTGAATTATTTATTATATTAAAACTTGTAGGTATTTATGCCTCATTAGACAGACCATGCTCTATTGTTGTTGGAATATCTCAATATTTAAGTTGTCATCCATACAATTGTAATGATTAAGGATAAAATTGCATCACATGAGGTAATGGATTTTTCTATACTACCATATATTGAAGTACTTCTCCATTCTCCCACCACATAATATTAGGGTCTTGTAAGTTGTATCTGAATATATACTATTTTAAGCAAATGTATGATATGGAGTTATAAACACTTACCTTGGATAAAAAAAATATTTTCAAAAGGCACTGATGCACATCTCGTAATTGGGCTGGTTAACATATTGGCATGATGTCTGATGATTACCAAATGTATGATTTTCATTAATGTGTGTCGTAGTTTCCTTCTTCTTTTTTGCCCCCTTTGTTCGCCTTTTGATGGGTATGTGTCTCTTGGTTTTGGTCTACAAGGTCTGCTAATGGAATGCAATGATGCTGTCTTATTCATTTTGTTATTAATGAACATGTGTATATTACATATGTTCTTTCGAATACAATTTTGAGCCACTTTAATATCATCATCATATTTTGTTCAGGTACCCTGTGCCACAACTTCCCAAAGATGCATACGCACAAATGATGTTGAGAATGTAGGTCGAACATCTAGACATCATACATTCTTTGAGATGCTTGGAAACTTCAGTTTTGGAGATTACTTCAAGAAGGAAGCAATTAAATGGGCATGGGAGCTTACTACCTTGGAGTATGTACGAGTAATTTTATTGTGACACTGAAGTCTAGACTGATAATTCTCTTGTCTTCACACTCCTTTTGTTGATTGAATATGTCTATTTTTAATTTGTTTTTTTTCCTTTCATTGACTTGCCATAAATCTCAATATCCTTATTTCAAGTTGGCACCTCTTATGAAGTTTTATGTTTCTCAATAGGTACCAGGCCTATAAAATTTCCGATAAAAACTGGTTTTTAAGTCATACAAGCAGTATTTTTTGAATAATATTTCCACAATTTTATGTATACAATAAATGCCTGGAATTATTTATGACCTTAAAATATTATGAGCATCAATTCACTATATAAGATGTAACCATTCTAGTGGCTGCAAGTAGTTGTAGTTTCAAAGGCACGTCCTTGGACAGTGTTTGTTGTGGGATGACACTGTTGTTAGCGATGGGAAAAAAGCAGCAGTCACAACTGTAAATATTTTGGGATCCATACTAGTAGTGAAGAGTGTGAAGTCCATGCGCACATCAGCCAAACAGACCCTAAAGTCAAGCATAAATGCCTTTTTTGGGGGGCGTAGGTTCCAATATGTTAGTACCAGATGTTGGTCAATACAGAGGATCTTACTAAAAGGATGGGTTTTTCATAATTTTTTTTGAATAAATTTTTTCCTCGTCATAGCTATGAATTTGTGATTGTTTCTCTGAGCAAGAAGAATGAAAGTATTTTTTTAATTGCTCAGGTTTGCATTGCCAGCAGAAAGAGTATGGTAACTGTTTACGAAGATGATGATGAAGCATTTGAAATGGGGCATGACGAGGTAAGCAGACAAGAACTTTAATCATATTGTTGTACTTATAGTCTAATATATCTTTTGTAATTTTCTCCGCTTGTGTATCTGATCATTAAAATTGTTTTCCATGTAAAGAGATGTCTAGCTATCCAAATTCATGCCAAAGAGGCTTGTCATGAACGTTTCCAAAATTTTCATACCCTTGTTAAAATCACTCTTCATGGTCATTCAAGTTACATATATGCACTTGCCTGCTAAGCCCAAGGTGTCCATTTGAGACTTTTTTGTTCTTCACTTCTTGGGGACTGTATTCTTCCACGTGAGAGTTCTTTTACTGATAGCTTCCAGATATAAATGATAAGTGAAATTAACTTCATAAATCTGGTTCTTGCTTCAGGTTGGTGTTCCTGTGGAGCGTATAAAGAGGATGGGTGAAGAAGACAACTTTTGGACTAGTGGAGTGACTGGTCCCTGCGGTCCATGCTCCGAGCTTTATTACGATTTCCGTCCTGAGAGAGGACACTCAGATGTTGTACGTATTTTGTTAAAACCATTTCCTTTCTTTTTTATATTGCTTTGGGTGAAGCTGGACTATTTTGTATTTGAATTATTTATTAGCATTATCACTATGATTTTGATTATTGAGTTGATGTTTTTCATTTGCGGGACCTAGGAGATGATACTAGGTTCGTAGAGTTCTACAACCTGGTTTTCATGCAATACAACAGAACAGATGATGGTTCACTTGAACCATTAAAACAAAAGAATATTGATACTGGTTTAGGTTTGGAGCTTATGGCTCGCATCCTTCAGAAGGTACTTCTAGCTCTGCCACATCTGAGTTATGAACGGTTTAAGTACTTCTCATATCAAAGCAAATGGGATGCCTCCATCTGATTCGAATCTTGGTAATGGAGTTTGTACTGCCCACAGCAAACTTCCCCCGCAATAATCTCATTTTGGTTTCAGAAGAATCATTTCTTGAAGATTCTTTTGGTTATTTTTTAGTTCAACTTCACACTTCCTTTTATATTCTACCATGTGTGCAGGTTCCCAACAATTATGAGACTGACTTGATCTTTCCCATTATAAAGAAAGCCTCAGAATTGGCAAATGTCTCGTATGCTCTTGCTGATGATTCTATGAAAACAAACCTTAAAGTATGCTATCACCAAGAGTTTGTGATATCTCCAATAGTTTTCTCTAACATATATTAATTATTCTTATATTTGCATTGATACTATAAAACTTTCCATTGTTTTAGATAATTGGTGATCACCTGCATGCAATCGTTTATCTCCTGTCAGACGGCGTTGTCCCATCAAATATTGGGAGAGGTTATGTAGTTCGGCAACTCGTCAGAAGGGCTGTTTGTACTGGCAGGTTAGTTGGTATAAAGGGGGATATTGAAGAAGCATTTTTGCCTACGATCGCAGAAAAAGTAATTGACTTGAGCACCCACATAGATTCAGACATAAAAACAAGAGCATTCCTCATTTTGGAGGAGTTGAAGAGGGAAGAACTACAGTTTGTACAAACATTGGAGAGAGGGGAAAAGCTGCTCGATCAAATGTTAGCAGACGCATTGTCAAGTGCTCAGGAAAATAGCACTGCACCTTGCTTGTCAGGCAAGGATGCATTTCTCTTGTATGACACGTACGGTTTTCCCGTGGAGATAACTAGGGAAGTGGCTGATGAACGCGGTGTCAATATAGATATGAACAGTTTTGATATTGAAATGGAGAACCAAAGACGTCAGTCTCAGGCTACACATAATGCTGTCAAACTTGAAGTTGAAGATGGCGGAGATCAGGCTGAAAATATTCGTGACACAGAATTTCTAGGTTATGACGCACTTTCCACCAGAGCAGTAGTTGAGGCTCTCTTGGTGAATGGGAAACCGGTACTACAGGTTTCCAAAGGCAGCGAAGTAGAAGTTTTTCTCAATAGGACACCATTTTATGCTGAATCAGGTGGTCAAATTGGAGACAATGGTTTTCTATTTATTCCCGAAGCTGGAAACCAACAGACTGCTGTTATAGAGATAAAAGACGTCAAAAAATCCATGGGTAATATATTTGTTCATAAGGGTACACTATAAGGAGGGAAGTATAGAGGTTGGCGGTGAAGTGGAAGCTGCGGTAGATGCAAATACGTGGCTTCAAAATAATCTCAGAACAGGGGATTGCATCTGGAATCAGACGTATAGAAGCCGTTGCTGGTGAAGCTTTTATCGAATACATCAATGCTAGAGATAACTACATGAAACAGCTCTGCTCTGCTCCACTCTCAAAGTATGTTTTCTTCTGTAATCTTTTTGCTAAATAGAGAACACCTGATTGTTTCCAATGTTTTCATTATTAAAATTCATTCTGCAAAGGTGAAAGCTGAAGATGTACCAGCCAGGGTAGAAACACTATTGGAGGAATTGCGAATGGCAAGAAATGAAATTTCAGCTATTCGTGCTAAAGCAGCAGTTCACAGAGCCTCAATCATCGCAAACAATGTATTGCTTGTGGGGAATTCTAAAAATATCAGGTTTTAAATTAACTTCTGTAGTTCCATCTATGTTAAAGAGTAGAAATGTTGGATCAACTATACATCTATGATAAAGAGCACACAAAATCATTCAAACTTGTAAAGAATAGCTTGTTACAGTCTTGGAAAAAACACACCCTAAAGTTAGCTCAGCATGAGGTGCCCTCAGATTTATATACTGCACATTACTTTTGTACCCAGTCGTTGTGGAATTTCGCTTCACACCTTCCCTCACACTAGTGTGCTCGCTTGGCAGCACCCACCATGTACAAGCCAGGGATATGCACCCTACCCATCCCTAGTTCTCTGGTTCTGATACCATATGTTATATCTCCATTAGTCCCCAAAGCTTAAGCTATTAGAAAATGAGCCCAACAATGTACATTAAGCTATTCAACATAGCTAACTCGCACCACCATCATTCGGACAACTCAACCTAAACCCAAGCGCAGAAAAGAACAAAAACGAAAACAAAAACAAAAACAAAAAAATTGACATTAACAAGTCTTGATATTATTTCCCCTTTGGAGATCTAAAAGAGCATTCTATGAATAATACAGTTGCTTTCTGGAAAATTACTTTACAGGGTGCTGGTTGAGTGCATGGATGATACAGATGCTGATTCACTGGAGTGCAGCTGACTACCTAGTGTAGTGGATACATTAGAAGATCTAGCAGCTGTGATTTTGGGCTCATGTCCTGGTGAAGGTAAGGTAAGTTTAATCACTGCATTCTCACCGGGGGTGGTTGGCATGGGAGTTCAAGCAGGGAAATTTATCGGGCCTATAGCGAAGTTATGCGGTGGAGGAGGGGGTGGCAGACCTAATTTTGGTCAGGCAGGTGGTAGAAAACCCGAGAATTTGTCAAGTGCCCTCGAAAAAGCTCGATCCGAGCTTGTTTCTATTTTATCAGAAAAAGCTAGCTGAAATTCATTATGCTGTCCCAAAAGCTATGAGGATCATTATTCTGTGAAGCTTTTATAGATTCCAGTTATGCAACTGCTTAGGCAATTATCACATCCCAACATAGCAATAGCATAGAACCCTTTTCTCTTTTTATTTTATTTTATTTTTTTCTGTTTCTTTTGGTTGGGGTAAGAGGGTAAGTAGAAAATTTGTAAAGTTCATCATATAGCATTTGTATTATTTGGTCAAACAATGTATTTTTGCTATGTTCATGGCTTTGTGTGAGCCAATTGTACATAATAATCAAAAGTTTTCGGCTTTAGTACTTCAAAAATGACTGTTCGCCTGACTAGAAGAGGAAAAATATTTGCTAGTTTGGAAACAGTATATTAATTCTTCTGCTTGTGATTAGTTTCAACTGTCAACGATTATTAGATTAATTTTTTGTTGGGAATATGACAGTAAAAAGCATGTCAAAGATGATAGTATATGACAAGAACATGGTTGAAGATAACGAAATTGTGCTTCTCTTTCTCAATATAGAGATAATCGCCCTCGTCAACCACATATACATAGCATTAGGATAAGAGGTCACAGTATCCCAACACACCACACATTGTGTTGACCTTTGTTTCCATTTTTACCTTTACTTTTAGCTAGTGTGTGCGGCTTATGTATACCTTTGTGGGCACTTGCGTGTGCTTTTGAGCAGATGGTGTTTTCACAAATTTTTAAATGTTCCATGCCTTCTGAACTTCCCAGTTTTATATCTGCTCTTCACTCCATGCATATCATGGCCATTTGAAGCTGGAAAAGCAATTATATATGAAGTTGTTTATATAATTCCTCTCTCTCTCTGTGAATCATCCAGATCTGTTGGGATAAGTATCAGATTTCTGATACCTAACCTGATCCATGTATGACGGGGAATGAACCGTTATTAATATTAACATATATAGTTAAATTGTTTACTGCCATTTTATCAAATATTAATACTCTCTCAACATATTGTGTTTCGCGTGTATTTCTACTTGTAGTTTGTACTCAGTTATGGTCAAATTTGAATAGCTAATGTTTTCCAGCACATTAAGATAAGGGTAATTAATAATTTTGCTAGAACCAAAGAAAGACAAAAAGAATCACATGCTTTATTCCACAGTCCACCTTAATTGTTCTTGCTTGATAAGATCAATTTTTTAACTTTGTTCCTTTCTCTCCCCTCATTAACAAGATAAGCAATCATTTCATATCCCCCCCCCCCCCCTACTAAAATCTCCACTTACATTGAGTCCAATAAAACATGATTAAAAATACCATCTCCTAGTTGGTAATTGCATTTAAAAGAAAAAAACGATGACAGAATTTGCAAATCACGAGGATCATGCATACTTTCAAGGTTATAATGTTCATTTTGACCCAAAAGTACCGGTTACCATTAAATGTAATGGTGATCAAGTAATTTTTACCAGTGTTTAGTTAAAAGTGTGTCACCAATACTCTTTGAATTACAGATATGGTACTCACAAATCAAAAAATACTAATAATTGAATGACTAGAGCCGATCTTAATTACCTCAATTGATTGGGTGGGAGACAAGATCGGTTCCATTCATCCTTTTGTGTGTGGTGTTATTGGTTGGAATTATGAAGTGCACATACGGTGTTATTGGTTAGGAGTGTCACTGTCGCTGCTGCCGCACTGGCTTTGGCAACCAGCAGCGCAGTAGTCTGGGGTGGTTCCGTACCACCCATGTTGGCTACAGCATAGGCCTCCTGGGCACAGTGCACCCCCAGCTTGATTTCCACATTGCTCTGCTGAGATTCCTAGTGTTAGTACTACTGGGATGGTGAGCAAAGAGAGAAATGTCAAGGCCCAACTAGACCTCATTTTGATTCACTTTTGTGTTTTGAAGTGACTTTGTTGATGTTTGAGGAAGTGGCAGCCTGGCAGGGCATGTATGGTTTATATATAGGAGGTGATGAGGCAATTGGAGAAAGCATTTTTTATGTTGCTAGAATCCTACGTGGTGGAGTCGAACTGCTTTTTTTTACTGAACAATTTTGGATAAATTGTAAATACACCATTTAAGAATTATTTAAAATATGAATTGTTCATTGTGATTTTAGAAATCACATTTGGTCCCTTCAAATTTCTAATCCAATAACAACTAACCTCTTTTACTATTAATAAAATATCAAGTTAATTAATAATTTTTAATGATGTTAAAAATATATTTTAATTAACAATTCAGGTAATTTTATTATTGTATAAGAGAATAGTTAAAAAAAAATATTTTGTAATAAATTTTTTTAAATAACAAATTCTGACAAAAAAAAATATTTATAATTTTTTAAATTACATAGAACAATCCAAATTTCAGGGCTATCTGCATTTTACCGAATAATGTTTGTGTGGGACCTAACCAATACTGATGGTGGATTTGGAGAAATATTTCTTTTCTTATCCAACCAAATCTCTGTTCAACAAAGTAAACAGAAGACCACTAGGACGACTCTTATAGCTTCCTTCCCGTTCATCAATGCTGCTGTAATTTATTTATTAGATAAAAAAAATTTAAATGAATTAATTTTGGGGAGATTTATCAATAAATCCCAAAATTTGAACTTATGAACCAATTGGTCCCATTTTTATTCTATTAAACCGTTTAGTCCCATTCAATTGTGAGGGACGTAATTACCCTTATCTAACCGTTGCTGATGCAGCTGTCGGGCGGAAATTGGGTGAGGCACGTGTGTCGCTCACGTGCGTGATTAGTGAATGGATGTGTGGTGTGTTGCACGTGATATATTGGTAGGGTGTCACAGAATGACAAAACGTTGTAAGGGGTTTTTTATTGGGCTGGGTTGGTGTGTTTGGGGGGTTAACACACACACTGATACACAAACACAACACACACACACGATATACACACACACTGATACACGGGACACACGCACACAGCTTCTCTTCGATCTGAGTTAAGACACACACAGGGGCTGGTATGGGCTCTCCCTTTCTCCTATCACACACAGATACACACATACATTGTCGCCCTTTCTCTCTGTCTCCCGTGCAGAAGAGAGTGGAACAATAGCACAGAGCCTTTATCGGGGAGATTGAAAAACACAGAGACTGATACACGAACAGCAAACACACACACACACAAGAGAGACTACTTACTCCTCTCTCTCTCTAGCCTGAAACCAACCCATCTCTCTCTTTCTTACTCTCGAATCGAATCAGAAGAGCCCTCGCTCTCGCTCTGTGTGTGTGTGTGTGTAAAGAAGAGAGTGGAACAATAGAACAGAGCCTTGATCGGGGAGACTGAAAAACACACAGACTGATACACGGATAGCAGATACACACACACAAGAGAGACTGATTACTCCTCTCTCTCTCTAGCCTGAAACCAACCCATCTCTCTCTCTCTAGCTTGAAACCAACCCAAAGGAACTGACCCCGCAAAAGAGTACCATATTAAACCAAGGGCACTCTCGTCCACACAGTGAAACAAAAATGGAAAAAAAGATCAAAAAGGACCAAATCAACCCACCAACAGGACTCTTTGGTATAATAGAATAAAAGTGGGACTATTTGGTATAACAGTTTGTGAAGTAGGATTTATTGGTAAATAATCCTTAATTTTTTTAGAAACAGAGAGAATAGTACTTTTAACTTGAAACATAAATATTTTTAAATTCTCTATTTATAGATTATTAGATTAAGATGACCTCTAATTTCAATCTTAATTAAGATGATAAGTTTCACAAATACATTATTTGTTTTCTTGTTAATAAAACAATCGAAATTATAATTCAAATCAACTGTATGTAGTCACGTAGATGATTAGATATCAGGTTTCTTTCAAATTGATCCTTACATAGTTTTTGATGATGCTGCTGGACCCTCATGGATAAGGTCGGGTAGATCCATGCCTCCTACACCGTTGTCCAATGGCTGGGTCCATGGAGAAACATGCACAAGAGTTCAACGGAAACGAGAGTCCCCAAGCGAACCCTCCGACGAACAAGTTAGAAATGAGAGAATGATGGGATGTCCAGAGAGGATGGTGATAATGAACTTAACCTTTTTTTTTGTCTTAGAAACCTGTTTATATCCTTTGCTCATCATTTCCTTGTCCACTCCGACCTGTCATGTTAGCCGAAAGCCTATATCTTAGCTTGCCTTGTGTCATGGTGAGGCTGCTCTGCCCCGACGTGAGGAGGTTATCGCATTAAATGCTGCAAAGAAACTAGGGATGAGCAGCGGATATATCGATCCGCCAAAACCGATCGAACCGAACCGATCCGCCACATTTTGGATGGATGCGTGATGACGAGCGGACGATTGCGGATTGATTTTCTCCAATCCGCCAATTTGGCGGACGGATGACGGATTTGAGTTTCCTTTGGCCGCAACCGAATCGCCATAATTTATAAGACTTTATATTTTCAATTTGTAAATATTTTGTTTGTGTTTTCAATTGAAAAAAAATTTAAATATTCTGTTAAAAAAAAGTTTTCAACTTAAATATATTTTTTGAATTGAAAAAAATAAACGTATTGTTTATCTATATTTTTTGGTTTTTAAATTTAACTCTAAAAACAATAAATAGAAAATATGATATATGCTGGTTGGTTTTTGTTTTCAAAAACATACATAGATGTAACAATACAGAGACATACAATCTCTACTACTGCCTTGTTCATGATTTTTGTGGTTTGAATTGTTATTATATTTTAAGAATCACAGATTGTAATACTTTATGTGGATGAATCATGTTGTGATTGTAATATGTGGATGAGCCATGCAGTGATTGTGATATTCTAAAGTTTCAAACTTTCTTTTTTTGGATAAGACATGCAGTGATTGTAATAGTTTTTTAAGTCATTGACCGTAATACTTTCTTTCTTTCTTTTTTTCTTTTTTTTTTTAGGAAGTGCACAAGTTGAATTATGTTGAAAATTTATAAAATCTTAAACCGCCAAACCGATTCGCACCCACCCACCAAATCGCCAAACTGCTCAATCCATATCCGCCGGATTGGCGGACGGATGCGGATTGATTTTCTCTAATCCACCAATTTAGCGGACGGATGGCGGATTGGAGGTTTCGTGGCCGCAACCGACCCGCACTCACCCCTAAAAGAAACCCATTAATGACTGGTGCGTGGTGCAATAACTCTACAGGATCTTTATCTGCTTATGTGGCTGATTCTTCTCTTAACAAGTGTTTAGATGTTATTGGTCCTTGGTGCAACATTGGGCTTTTTAGTGTTTAAATTATATATTGGGCTTTAAGCGGTGGGCCAAAAGTCCCTATAGACCCACCTCTATCAGTTTTTATTACCGTCACTCTTGTACTTTATCAACAAAGTGTGAATTAACCACCTTTCAAGTATTCATTTGTAGAAAAAATTGTTGCATATCAATAGCGGACATACTTTCTATTACCATCACTCTAATCTTGTATTCTCTTCCAAACATAAACATAAATAAAAATAAAAATATATTATTAGATATTCTTAGATTATGATATAATGGTGTTTACGTAGTACTAAATATATTATCTTTTCTCATAAATATCTAATAAATGTAAGTAATATCATATAGTTTTCTAAGATTATTGAATAATTATCCAATAAATATAATGGACCTCACATTATCTAAGTTAATCATCACCACTTTGCCAACACCCTTCAAAATATAATTTGACTTTACTTATGTGTTATTCCTGATAAATGAATAATAACAAAACATATCAGGTTATCATTTGTTTTTCAATTACTTGACAAAAATAAGTAAACATTGTACCTTTAAAAAAATTTCGTCTCAATAACAAAAAATGTTTGAGACTCGTAGACTCACTTCCCTAATTTGACTTCTAATGATGTGATATAATACATATTAACTTTTGATTTGTGATACACTTATTATATAAGATCCAACTCTCTTACCACATCATTGTAAATGTATTATGGATCTAAAATTATAAATCTCTAATATTTTTAAACTATTTAATATGCCCTAAAAGCACATATCAACAAAATTTATTTTTTATTACATCATTAATTAAAAACACTTTATGAAATGAAAAATATCACATAATATTATAAAAGTACTAAATAATTCGCTTTAAAAAGTTATGTTGGAAATGGTAGAAAAATTCTAAGTAAAACCAGAATTTTTTCTCAAGTTTGGTCTATTTTTTAGGTGGGCCCCGAGCGTCGATTTACTCGGGTCAAAGTGGTAACGCGTTCTATGCCGCGTTGTGATTCACGTGATATATTTGGTTGCTCAAAACCATTACCGAGTGAATGGAAAATTGAAGCCAAAGTGTGCTCCATGGAAATAGAGTTTTGGTGAAAATTCTTTAAGGTTGTAAAATGGCTTGTCCCACATTGTGGGAAGTTTTGAAAGGGTTTATAAGGCATGGGTTTGATACTTGGGGTGTGCCCCAAGGGGTACCCAAGTGTTTTAGAGGGAGAGGTTATGGGCAAAATGGGCTAGACCCATTGAACCCAAAAATCAACACGCGCGCGCCGCCGCCGTCCGTCTGGTCAGGCGGGCTGGGCTTGTTCGGCCCAATACTAATCTTTTTGGGCCAAAAATATTTGAATTTAATTTTATTTTTGGTAAAATAAAATCCAGAATTCAAATTAAACTGATTTGGATATTCTGTACATCCAAACAGAAATAAACTAGTTTGGAATTAGTGCACACCCAAACAGGGCCCTTCCCGATTTTTTGCTATCTGTTTGAATTATTAACAGATTCAAATCTGTTTAAATTCAAAACCAACAGGTTTCATACCTGTTCAATTTAAAACCAAGAGCCACCTTTACATCTATAAATAGGACCACCCTCATTTGATGTTATTGATTTTTTTCAAAAATTTCGTATTTCACCTCTGCTTATTCTATTCTTCATTTTGTTGCATTTTATTTCTGAAAGAAATGGTGTAAACACTTAGTGTGTTCATAAGGCAAACAATTTGTAGTGCTGCTATTGTTTGTGGTAGATCATTTCATCTTGGGAGATAGACATCCAAATTCTGAAAGCACCGTGGAGAGGACGAATCTGTCTTAAGGACACAGTGTCAAACACTGGACTTGATCGGAAAATAATTCGAACAAATTAAATCGAGTAAGTTATTTAATTTATTTTCTGTGTTGTTTTTATTTATTAAAATCAGATTTAAATTTTGTTTTTTTTAACAAAATAAAATCTGTTTTTATTTATTTATTTTTATTTCGAGTTTGGTTTTTGTAATCAAACAAATTCTCTCATTTTCTTTATTTCTTTATATTCTTGTTGTTGTTTTGTACACAACAGAATTTAATCTTTTTAAATACAGTGAAGATTGTCCTACAATCTTAAGACATATTCTTTTTTTTTGGTATCTTCATTGTATTTAATTTTCTGTGTTTTCAAAGTAATATTCTGGTTGGAAAAACAAATAGTGATTTATGTTATTTGACAGATAATAGTAATATACTGTCTCTTTTCTTTGACAACTAGTAGTAATATACTGGTGTCATTAACAATTGCAGAATATTATTTGGTATTACAGAAAATTATTGTGATATTTTATTTTTATAGTTTTAGTAACAAGGAAAATAAAATTATTTTGTTGTTATAATTTATTTTCTGGTTTTAGTAACTAGAAAATTAATTTGTGTTTTAATTTTTTCTGATTTTTGTAATCAGAGATTATGGCTACTACAACTGAAACTGCATCTGGCAGTGGTATTCCTATTGTTACACCTACATCGGTCCCTATCCAGAACCATGTTCATGTACCAATCAATCATGGAGAAAAATCGGAAAAATTTAACGGTACCGAGTTTAAGAGATGGTAGCAGAAGATGCTGTTCCATCTTACGACTCTTAATTTGGCCCGGTTTCTCCATGAAGAGGCTCCAGCACTTAAAGAGGGTGAAAGTGATCGGCAAGTTATTGCCGCTGTAGATACTTGGAAACATTCAGATTTCTTGTGCAGAAACTACATCCTAAATGGCCTTGACAATATGCTGTATAATGTATACAGTCTTCTGAAAACAGCAAAAGAATTGTGGGATTCTTTGGAGAAGAAATACAAGACAGAAGATGCCGGCACGAAGAAATTTGTCGTTGGTAAATTTCTGGATTTTGTTATGGTTGACTCCCAAACAGTAATATCTCAAGTTCAAAGTTTTCAAATAATTTTACATGATATTCATTTAGAAGGTATGTCTCTTAGCAAGTCATTCCAAGTCGCTGCTTTAGTGAAAAAGTTACCACCGGCTTGGAAAGATTTCAAAAATTATTTAAAACATAAACGCAAAGAGATGGCTATGGATGAATTGATTGTAAGATTAAGAATTGAGGAAGATAACCGAAAGGCTGAAAAGAGGAAAGAGAAAAATCCCATTGAGTCCAAGGCTAATGTGGTTGAACAAGTTCATAAACCACATAACAAAAAGAGAAAGTTTACTGGAGATGGTCCTAAACAAGGCGATAGTAGTAAGAAGTTCAAAGAAAAATGCTATAACTGTGGCAAAACTGGACATCGGGCTTCTGACTGCCGCTGCCCTAAGAAGGATCATGGAAGTACAAGTAAGAAGACCACCAATCAGGCCAATGTAACAGAATTGGATTACATCTCTGACGGAGTGAATGACATCAACCTTTCTGCTGTGGTGTCTGAGGCTAACTTGGTTGGAAATCCCAAAGAGTGGTGGGTTGACACTGGAGCAACTCGTCACATATGTGCGGACAAGAAGATGTTCACTACCTACAATGAGGCTGCAAATGGTGAACAACTTTTCATGAAAAATTCTTCTACTTCTACTGTGGCTGGACAAGGGAAAGTGATCTTGAAGATGACATCAGGGAAAGAACTAACCCTCAACAACGTACTGCATGCACCTGACATCCGGAAGAATTTAGTTTTTGGGTCTTTGTTAAGTAAAAATGGTTTTAGACTTGTATTTGAGTCTGATAAATTTGTATTAACAAAGAGTGGTATGTATGTTGGTAAGGGATACATGAGTGATGGTCTCTTTAAGTTGAATGTAATGACAGTTGTACCAAAAATTGCTATGAATAAGAATAACACATCTTTTGTTTATATTCTTGAGTCAAATTTATGGCATGGTAGATTAGGACATGTGAATTTTGATGCTTTGCGTAGATTAACTGCTTTAGATCATATACCAAAGTTTGAAATTAACCCTAATCATAAATGTGAAATTTGTGTAGAAGCGAAACTAACTAAGGCTCCATTTAAATCGGTTGAAAGAAAAACCGAACCTCTAGAATTAATTCATACTGATGTATGTGATTTAAAATTTATTCAAACTAGAGGAGGCAAAAAATATTTCATAATATTTATCGATGATTGCACAAGATATTGTTATGTTTATTTACTTAGAAGTAAAGATGAAGCCTTAGAAATGTTTAAACTCTACAAAACAGAAGTTGAAAATCAACTTGGTAAAATCATTAAAATGGTTAGAAGTGATAGGGGTGGTGAATATGATGCACCATTAAATGAATTTTGTGCACAACATGGCATTATTCACCAAACTACAGCCCCTTATTCTCCATAGCAAAATGGAATTGCTGAAAGGAAGAATAGAACTCTAAAAGAAATGATGAATGCCATGTTACTAAGTTTAGGCTTACCACAGAACATGTGGGGGGAAGCAATATTGTCTGCTAATTATGTTCTTAATAGAATACCCCACAAGAAAACCAAAAGCATTCCTTATGAATTGTGGAAAGGTCGACCACCTTCCTACAAATACTTAAAAGTGTGGGGGTGTTTGGCAAAAGTTGAAATACCTGTTCCTAAAAAGACTAAGATTGGACCAAAAACAGTAGATTGTGTGTTTATTGGTTATGCTCAGAATAGTAGTGCATATCGGTTTCTGACTTATAAATCAGAAATACCTGATATAAATGTGAACACTATTATAGAGTCAAGGAATGCTGTGTTTTTTGAACATGTCTTTCTTTATAAGAAATGACAAGAATTGAATTCACAGAAAAGAACTTATGATTGTACACAAAGTCAAGAGACTAATGACAATCAAACACAAGAGACTAGTAATGGTCTAGACCAACGGGATTTAACTGATGATGAACCAAGACGAAGTAAGAGAGCGAGAACATCAAAATCCTTTGGTCCAGATTTTCTGACATACTTGTTAAAAAATGAACCTCAGGCAGCAATGACAAGTCCTGAAGCACCTTTGTGGAAAGAGGCTGTTAATAATGAAATTGAATCCATTATGCAAAATCATACTTGGGAATTGGTGGATCTTCCACCAGGTTCTAAACCTCTTGGATATAAATGGATATTCAAGAGAAAAATGAAAGCAGATGGTTCAATTGACAAGTATAAAGCAAGACTTGTAGTTAAAGGTTACAGACAAAAGGAAGGTTTGGATTATTTTGACACATATTCCCCTGTGACAAGAATAACATCCATTCGCATGCTTATTGCTATAGCAACGTTGTTTAATTTAGAAATACATCAAATGGATGTTAAGACAGCTTTCTTAAACGGTGATCTAAATGAAGAGATCTATATGGAAGAACCCAAAGGGTTTGTTGTATCAGGGCAAGAAAAGAAAGTTTGTCGACTTGTAAAATCCCTTTATGGATTAAAACAAGCACCTAAGCAATGGCATGAAAAATTTGATCATGCAATGCTTACTAATGGGTTTAAGATAAACGAATGTGACAAATGCGTCTATGTTAAAAATACTGACTAAGGATATGTCATAGTTTGTCTTTATGTGGATGACATGCTTATCATTGGAAGCAGTCAAAACATGATCAAATCAACTAAGAAAATGCTTAACAAAAGATTTGATATGAAAGATATGGGGGTCGCAGATGTTATATTAGGAATGAAAATTACTAAAATATCTGACGGATATGCATTATCTCAATCTCATTATATTGAGAAAATTCTTGATAAATCTATCAAAGATGATTTGAATTTAGCTAGAACACCTGTAGACATCAGTCTTTATTTATCGAAAAATAAAGGTGATGCAGTGTCTCAGTTAAAATACTCCCAAATCATTGGAAGCCTAATGTACCTAATGAATTGTACTCGTCCTGATATAGCTTATGCTATTAGTAAATTGAGTAGGTACACTAGTAACCCTGGAGAAGACCATTGGAAAGCGATCATTCGGGTTCTCAGATATCTAAGATTTACTCGTGATCATGGTTTGAACTTTACTCGATATCCAGCAGTACTTGAAGGTTATTGTGATGCAAATTGGATATCGGATACTAAAGATTTAAAATCCACAAGTGGATATGTCTTTACTCTAGGAGGCGCTGCTGTTTCTTAGAAATCCACGAAACAAACTTGCATCGCACGATCCACAATGGAATCCGAGTTCATTGCTTTAGACAAAGCAGGTGAAGAAGCAGAATGGCTTCGTCACTTCTTAGAAGACATTCCAATGTGGCCGAAACCTGTGCCAGCTATTTGCATTCATTGTGATAGTCAATCTGCAATAGGCATGGCACAGAATTACATGTATAACGGTAAGTCACGACATATTCGTCGTCGACGTAATACCGTAAGGCAATTGTTGTCAAACGGAATAATCTCAATAGATTATATAAAATCTAAAGAGAATATTGCGGATCCGTTAACAAAAGGTTTGACAAAAGAGCTAGTGTATAGTTCATCAAAGGGGATGGGATTAAAGCCTATTACATAAGAGTCGTCATAATGGTAACCCTACTTATATGACTGGAGATCCCAAGAACTAAGTTCAAAGGGACAACTAAGTTATGTATGGCTCACCAGAAATCACCAAGGGATTAAAAATTCCCTACCCATTCTTCTGGTGAGAGTGATATCTGCAACATATGTTGTCTGTAAGGGTATAAGGATAAGCTTTGCTTTTAATGATTACTTATATCTTGATTAAGGCATAAAATCAAGATGAGTATAAGGAGATACTCACAATAAGAATCACCTATATGAGTGTTGAACTGGGGCCGGTTCTATGAGAATGAAGAGGCTAAATTCTCTAGAAACACTTATGAAAATCAGGCGCGTTCAAGGCCAAAATGAACACAACAGTGAGAACCACGATGTGTTAGAAGATATTTTGTGTGAAATCTATTGTCTTGGCTTACACAAACGGCTGAACAATTCAAGGCATCGCGTCCATTGGTTAGCCAGTAAGTCCGATAGGTTATCACTAGGGAAGGTTCAAGGCCGAAAACTACCTATCCTGATGCAAGATATTTTAGACTTATACTCTTTCGTAAAAGTCTGCATATTGTTGCATTTCCGTTGTCATCAAATTCCATTCATGTGGGGGATTGTTGGAAATGGTAGAAAAATTCTGGGTAAAACCAGAATTTTTTCTCAAGTTTGGTCTATTTTTTAGGTGGGCCCCGAGCGTCGATTTACTCGGGTCAAAGTGGTAACGCGTTCTATGCCGCGGTGTGATTCACGTGGTATATTTGGTTGCTCAAAACCATTACCGAGTGAATGGGAAATTGAAGCCAAAGTGTGCTCCATGGAAATGGAGTTTTGGTGAAAATTCCTTAAGGTTGTAAAATGGCTTGTCCCACATTGTTTTGGTGGGAAGTTTTGAAAGGATTTATAAGGCATGGGTTTGGTACTTGAGGTGTGCCCCAAGGGGTACCCAAGTGTTTTAGAGGGAGAGGTTATGGGCAAAATGGGCTAGACCCATTGGACCCAAAAATCAACACGCGTGCGCCGCCGCCGCCGCCGCTGTCCGTCCGGTCGGGCGGGCTGGGCTTGGGCGCGGGTGCGTGGTGTGTGATTGGGTTGGGCTTGTTCGGCCCAATACTAATCTTTTTGGGCAAAAAACATTTGAATTTAATTTTATTTTTGGTAAAATAAAATTCAAAATTCAAATTAAACTGATTTGGATTTTCTGTACATCCAAACAGGGCCCTTCCCGTTTTCAAACAGAAATAAACTAGTTTGGAATTAGTGCACACCCAAACAGGGCCCTTCCCGATTTTTTGCTATCTGTTTGAATTATTAACAGATTCAAATCTGTTTGAATTCAAAACCAACAGGTTTCATACCTGTTCAATTTAAAATCAAGAGCCACCTTTACATCTATAAATAAGACCACCCTCATTTGATGTTATTGATTTTTTTTCAGAAATTTCGTATTTCACCTCTGCTTATTCTATTCTTCATTTTGTTGCATTTTATTTCTGAAAGAAAGAGTGTAAACAGTTAGTGTGCTCATAAGGCAAACAATTTGTAGTGCTGCTATTGTTTGTGGTAGATCATTTCATCCTGGGAGATAGACGTCCAAATTCTGAAAGCACCGTGGAGAGGACGAATCTGTCTTAAGGACACAGTGTCAAACACTGGACTTGATCAGAAAATAATTCGAACAAATTAAATCAAGTAAGTTATTTAATTTATTTTCAGTATTGTTTTTATTTATTAAAATCAGATTTAAATTTTGTTTTTGTAACAAAATAAAATCTGTTTTTATTTATTTATTTTTATTTCGAGTTTGATTTTTATAATCAAACAAATTCTCTCATTTTCTTTATTTCTTTATATTCTTGTTGTTGTTTTGTATACAACAGAATTTAATCTTTTTAAATACAGTGAAGATTGCCCTACAAGTTAGAGTTGCGCGCCAAATTTTCAAAGGAGGCGGCTTGCATTTTTTTGTCGAAACAGGTAAGGTCTTGTCGCATCTTAGCTATGTTTGCTTGGCATGGATTTGTTTTTTTATTTTTTTTTGGTTGCTATTTAACTAATAAAAAGACAAAATACATTAAAAAAATTAATAAGACAAAATATTATATCTAAATTATAATTATTTTATTTTTTCTCTCATAAAAATAAAAAATGTCAAAAAAGCTCATCTCAAACAAAAGTTTTATTTTCCTCACATCACAGTTAAGGTTAAGATTTTGTTGTGTTTTTTATTTGTTTTTAAAATTTGATTTTTGATTTAAAAAAAAAATTAATTTAATGAAAAAAATAATAAATAAAAAATACTCATTGTTTTCCATATAATTTTATCTTCTTTTTATGGAAAATAATTTTTTTAAAACCTTTTTAATATTTTATTTTTGTAACACTAATTTCTAAGTTTAACATTTTATTATATATATAAAAAAATTATTACTAGTTGATGTGACACATTATAAAGTCCACTTCCAAAAAAAACAACACTACTTCATAATTTTATCCATTTGAATTTTAAAAAATAAAAATTAGATTTAAGATGATTTTTAAAAAAATGTTCCTCAAAATTGGATTTGTTTAGAAATGAAAATAACAATTATGATCTTGACATCTCCGCCATTTATATGTATCTTGTATTAAAAAAATTAAACATATTATAACTTTAATTCTCGAAATTTATTTTTAATAAAATTAGGCCAAGTTTGGGAACTTGACAAAAAGTTAAAAAGTCAAAAAATTATTTAAAAAGTTAAAAAGTTAATATTAAAAAATTAAAAAATTAACTAAAATATGGCATACATACACATACACCCCCTCAACTATCACTTTACTCCATTATTAATAAATTTCAATACTATCATCAATTTAAATGAAATAAATTAAAAAAATAAAACAAAATATGAAAAATTAAAAATATAATTCCGATTGCAAAAAAAAATCTGAGAGAATCTCAATTGAGACAGAGAAAGAGATGCTCTTTCTTTTCGACTTCAAATCATTGAGTTCTAAAAATTATGAAATATGTTCGATGATTTCTACGCAAACAAAGGGAGGAAAATCAACAAATAAATAACATATTTATCAACCCACATTCCAACAGCACTCGTACTCAGATTAGTTACCCAAAAGTTACACCTTATTAGCTTAGCTAACAATTTTTTCAACACACATTCCAACGGCCCTCTCTACTTTAACTATTTCCTTCAAAATATTAATAAATACAAGCACAGGGAAAGAGAGACAGAGGGGCAGAGACCCAGAGATTCGTCTGCGATGGTGATTAGGTCGGCGTCGATCGTCCTCGTTGCGTTCTCGTCCGCCGTCGATCGTGACTCGTTTAGCGTCGATTCTCCTCCTCCGGCTCGATCGTCCTCCTCTGGCGTTGATTTTCCTCCTCCGGCTTGGCCCTCCTCCTCCGGCATTGATCGTGAGTTGTCCAGCGTCGATCGTCGTTCGTAAGCAAAGCTTGGAGTGCTCGAAAGAAACTAATAAAAAATTGAGAGGCTACTGAACAGCGCCTCGTCTTCCCTGGCGAGGCACTGTAGCTGAAAATCAAAGTAGCTAGCCACCGGCGAGGCTGCTGGAGATGAATTTTCTGCTTTTAGCTAGCTATAGTAACAAAAATAGAGGAATAGAGAGGCTTCTGGAAGATTGGAAAAACCATATCAAAATTCCTAATTCCTTAATCAATCATTCCTTAATTAACTAATTCCTTAATTGATCAAATTTCTTTCAAAATTCCCGCAATCTCTCTCTCTCCCTCTCTAAATGCATTTCAAAATTCCCGCAATCTCTCTCTCTCCCTCTCTAAATGCATATATATATATATATATATATTCGCATACACACAGCTATTCAGTACGCTGTTGTAGTTGTTGCAATGGAGAATTTCTTTTTGCTGATTTTCTTGTTGCTGATTTTCTTGTCGCTGCTTATGATATTTCTTCAGAGGATGATTCGACTTTCAGGTTCTCCTTTTATCTTAGGTCCATATCTATGTTTTTGTTTGTTTTTCAATTCAGTGTAAGTTTTTACAAAAAAGTACAGTGAATAATTAAAGTCTTAAAACTCTTTTAGGAATTTGTAATAATTTTCTAAAACTACCATTGAATGGTAATTTCTCTTAAAAAGTATATGAATGAAAGATGAATATAAACATACATGTTCATCGAGTTTTAAATTTTTGAATAAGTTTGATTTGTCACATGATAATTTTTAGTTTCATCGACAGTTGTGTTTAAGTAATGCATGTGACCACGTTGCTGATTCATTCCTCGATATGGTGGATGCGAGATGTTCAATTTTTTTTTTTTTTAATCGGTAAAAAAAAAATTATTGATAAATTTAGACAGTAAAAAGTTTACATCGCCAAATACATCAATAAAAAAAGAAGCTTGGTGACCAACAATGTTTGAGTTGGTGTGTGTATTTTTGAAGGTTTTTGCAAGAAGTTCCATTAGAGATGCTGGTCTAAATTTTGTGCTCCTCTGTTTCTGTTTGTAATGTTATCGAAAATAAAAAATTAATGAATCTGTTTAAATTGTATTACATTTCTGTGCACGCATATGTTTATGAATTGCATATATACCTGTCCAATATCTTTGTTCTTGGATTTGTTTTTTATTTTTTTATTTTTGGTATGATTTTCTTGGATTTTATGCGTACATGTAACATGCATTTGAAGTAGTTGGTGGGAGAAAATTAGAAGGGCGTAAATCTTCCTCGGGAAAATCCGGTGTGGGCTCCTCTTCACACCCTGGTTATAATGTTAAGAACACGACACTTCGTGCATCACTGAACAAAGATGTAACACCTGATAATAATCAAAATGCCATGAGAGCGCCTCAAGCAAATTGTGACAAAGTAAGAAAGTCAAATATGTCCAAGGAATCTACTGCTAAGACTCGGGATTTGACTTTTAAATCTGGATGTGGAAGTAAAATCATTGCTGCCGCAAAGTCAGCCCACCTGGAAACTGCAAAATCAAAGGTGAGAAGCTGCAACATTTTGATTAATGACACCAAACTAGGCATATTTACTTCTGTTTGAAATCCATCTATTCACCTTCAATCTGCTACTTAGTTTTCAATCCTGAATAAGTTCAGCAGACTAAACACTTGGCATATTTAGTCCAGAATCATGGTTAGTCAGCTGAATTATGCATAAAATTTTCAGGCTAACAAAGTTGTGCATTCTAAAGCCACGAGGCTACATAGAGTCAATGCACAAGATTCTGTGACTGGTGCTACAAAAGCAAATGACAAAGTGGGAGTCAACAAGTATAATAGACTCGGAAATGGTAAAGAGAATGTTACGAGTCAGAGACCCAACACCGGAGCTGGAGGCACGGTTCAGCAGGTTCAGATAGTGACAAAGCAAAAGAGTATTGTTCCAAAGGTATATCAATTGTTAGTTAATTGATCTCTCATGTGTTGTTTTCAATATAATTTACTTTTGTTTGAAATCCATGTATTCACCTTCAATCTGCTACTTAGTTTTCAATCCTGAATAAGTTCAGCAGACTAAACACTTGGCATATTTAGTCCAGAATCATGGTTAGTCAGCTGAATTATGCATAAAAATTTCAGGTTAACAAAGTTGTGCATTCTAAAGCCACGAGGCTACATGGAGTCAATGCACAAGATTCTGTGACTGGTGGTACAAAAGCAAATGACAAAGTGGGAGTCAACAAGTATAATGGACTCGGAAATGGTAAAGAGAATGTTACGAGTCAGAGATCCAACACCGGAGCTGGAGGCACGGTTCAGCAGGTTCAGATACTGACAGAGCAAAACAGTACTGTTCCAAAGGTATATCAATTGTTAGTTAATTGATCTCTCATGTCCTGTTTTCAATATAATTTACTTCTGTTTGAAATCCATCTATTCACCTTCAATCTGCTACTTAGTTTTCAATCCTGAATAAATTCAGCAGACTAAACACTTGGCATATTTAGTCCAGAATCATGGTTAGTCAGCTGAATTATGCATAAAATTTTCAGGTTAACAAAGTTGTGCATTCTAAAGCCACGAGGCTACATGGAGTCAATGCACAAGATTCTGTGACTGGTGGTACAAAAGCAAATGACAAAGTGGGAGTCAACAAGTATAATAGACTCGGAAATGGTAAAGAGAATGTTGCGAGTCAGAGACCCAACACCGAAGCTGGAGGCACGGTTCAGCAGGTTCAGATAGTGACAAAGCAAAAGAGTATTGTTCCAAAGGTATATCAATTGTTAGTTAATTGATCTCTCATGTGTTGTTTTCAATATAATTTACTTTTGATTGAAATCCATGTATTCACCTTCAATTTGCTACTTAGCTTTCAATCCTGAATAAGTTCAGCAGACTAAACACTTGGCATATTTAGTCCAGAATCATGGTTAGTCAGCTGAATTATGCATAAAAATTTCAGGTTAACAAAGTTGTGCATTCTAAAGCCACGAGGCTACATGGAGTCAATGCACAAGATTCTGTGACTGGTGGTACAAAAGCAAATGACAAAGTGGGAGTCAACAAGTATAATGGACTCGGAAATGGTAAAGAGAATGTTACGAGTCAGAGATCCAACACCGGAGCTGGAGGCACGGTTCAGCAGGTTCAGATACTGACAGAGCAAAAGAGTACTGTTCCAAAGGTATATCAATTGTTAGTTAATTGATCTCTCATGTCCTGTTTTCAATATAATTTACTTCTGTTTGAAATCCATCTATTCACCTTCAATCTGCTACTTAGTTTTCAATCTTGAATAAGTTCAGCAGACTAAACACTTGGCATATTAAGTCCACAAACATTTTTTTAAACAAAAAAAATCAGAACCAAAGAAACATATATTTACATGTATTTGAAGAACACAATTATAGAATTCCACCACTTAATAAACTAATTTGCGAGAGACCATTGAGGATCTACTGTGATAATTCTGGCAGCTGTGTTCTTCTCTAAGCACAACATTAATGTAAACATTAAAAAATAAAATGAAAGGGTGAGAAATGCCCATGCCAGCTGAATATATTACTTCGGAATATGATTCTATGTAATGAGTATTATTATTTATTACTTACAAGTTATAAGTTTGTCCACCATTTGGTAGTCTAACATGTTGGATATGTAGACACAAGACCCAGAAATCGCCGAAAACATAGATACAGTAGTTGCTCCTCCGAGGAAGAACGTTGTTGAACCAGTCGATCAGTGGGCTTTTCTGGTAATTTCTGGTTCTTCATTTTCTTCGTGGTTTACTTGTTGATTCGCTAATCTCAACCCGCATTGATTATTGGTTGGTTTGAATCTTGGAAATGATTGAACTCACTAGTGTTTCTTATAATTTTGAAGAAAAAAATTTATAGGTTTTTTTTTTTCCCTGTTGATTGGTTATTTTTTGATCTAGGAATGGTATATTCACTTCAATATGTTATGGATTCTTGATCTTGGTCTGTTTGGGTTCATGTTTAAAGCTAGGTTTTGATCTTCTTGAAATTAATTATTTCTTTGAATCTTTTGTTTTTTTTTTTGTCTCATACTATTGACCCCCTTTTTCCTCTTTCTTTTCCAGCCTAAGCTTCTTACGATACCGAAGGGCTCAGATCAGACAGATGAGAAACAATCAGAAGATGTTGGTGATGATGATGATGATGATGATAAGAAGGGGATGAAATGGGCATTGCCAGGACTGCAACAACCTAAGGTGTCCGAAACACTGATTTCTTCTTCGTTCTTTCCATCAGATTTTTTCGTGATATCAGAGAGTTTAGGTTTGGATTTGCATGTTTCGTCTTCATTAGATGGCAGCCATGGAAGGTTGGTTATAATAATTTGATTAATTTTTATTCTCTTATTCCTTCTTTCAATCGTTTCAATTTGGATCCTAATTGGGTTTGCTTTGAATTATTTTCTAGCTTCACTATTTCAAACAGGACTTCTGGTGGTGGTCACAAAAGCCGACGAAATGTAAGCATTTTTTTTTCTATTTCTAAAATGAAAAATGGACCTGTGTTTTTTTTTATTATTTTTAATATTCATTTTTTTCAATGTAGAGCTCTGAATCATCTGGGACCTTTGGTGGAAGTCGTTGGAAGAAGAAGCAACTCAAAGCAACCTACCAAAAACCCTTCAAGCTTCGAACAGAGGTGTGCGTTTATGGTTTTGTGAAATTGACTTTTGCTTTTAAATCCTTCTGTCTTTGCCTCAATTTACTTGAAATCATGTTAATTTTGGTGATTGATTTTTATTGCAGCAAAGGGGGAGATACAAGGAGGAAGAATTTGTCAAGAAATTACAACAAATGATGATGGAGGAGGAAAAGCAACGGATACCAATTACACAAGGTCTCCCATTGACAACAGATGAGCCAGAGGTAATTCCATTTAATTTGAGGAGAAAAAAGATGGAAGTTTCGCTGTGTTGTACAAATGTTTCTATCTCTAATTTCATATGTAATATTTTGTTGAAATGTGTAGCATGAATATATGCTTTTTGATGGTATTACAGTGCTTAGTAAAACCTGCCGTCAAAGAAATCACAAGACCGGTTGATTTGGTGCTGCATAGCGATGTGAGGGCTGTGAAGCGTGCTGAGTTTGACCAGCAGGTGTATTTTTAACTTTCTTTAAATATTTTTACTCAGGGTTTTCATGTATTAATCAATTGTTTTGGGCATAATGACCATAACTTCACTCACCTATCACATACAGAGTAGGCATTATGTCATTACTATAGTCTTTACCCTTCACTCACGTTCTCGCGCATATTACATAGCAATAATGAAATCCCCTTTATTGAATTACCTTTTAATTTTGCTTCTGTGATTGCATATTAGCTGGCTAAGAAGATGAGCCTTGTTGAACAGTACAGGGAGAAAAGGGAAAGACAACAAAAGGTACATGACAGAAAAAACCTTATGGGTGTGTTTTGGTGATATTATTGGTAGTTTACTGATATATGTGTGCATGTTGGATTTTGCTCCTGTAGTTAGCAGAAGAAGAGGAAATCAGGAGACTAAGAAAGGAGCTCATTCCAAGAGCTCAACTCATGCCCTATTTCGACAGGCCTTTCATCCCTAGAAGGTATCGGATAAAATCTAGAATTTTTAAAAACTTCTTTTGCTATACATGGCTTTCCATTTGAATATGGATAACCAAAAAATCTACTAAATAGAGAAATTATCTAGTAGGTTTGGCCTATAGAACACATGGTGTGTCTTTTCAATATTAGAAAAACATATGATCCACTTGTTTCTATTTTCTATACAAGAAGATATCATGTCTATTTTGGTGGGCGCGGAAAGCTGAACCTGCCAAATAACTTCTCCTACTAAAGACTTCAAATAGACCCTCTTCTTCAAATGATTCTTAAAAAGCAATATGTAGTTTGTATACATTGCTTTCTTTCTTCTTTTTTTATATACATTTTTTTCCCCTCAGTGTGACTGTAGCTGCAACTTTTCCAGCATATTTTATTGATCAGGTGTTGTTTGGATCTCCAATTTTGTAAAATATACCTCAAATCTAGAAGTTTTCTAATGCATCATTTGACTGGCACAAGTGGTGTAAACATAACGATGTCCTTTGTTTGTTTCGGGTTATTTTCAGGTCGATGAAGCATTGCACCATACCTAGAGAGCCAAAGTTCCATATACCACCACAACACAAGAAGATCAAGCGTGGCATGTGTTGAGATGCTATGTTCACACACCAACAATGAAATGCAGAGAAGGAAGAAAAAATCAAGATTTTTCGTAATTCTTTTGTTGTCAGTTGCTTAATAATGCTGAACTTTTTTTTCTTCTTTATATGGTCCTCCAATATTCCTATGAAAGCAATCAATTTAATTGCAATTTTGATGAAACAAGTGATGGTAGTGTTGTATGCACAATTGTGTGCTATTTCAATGAATATTAGCTCATAATCATTCATTTCTCTAGTGTTGTTATTTACCTTGTTTTCTTTTTTCTATCTTTGAAGCACAAGTCATGTATGCATCTTTATTTGAAGTTTTGCTCTTACCCTTTGTTTGTTTGAGCATTTTTTAGATACGTGTTGGTTAGACTAATCACATAGAAATCCAAACAAAGCCTATATATTTAATTAGCACAACCTCAATATACACATTTTGCTGACTTCTTCTAGTGTACGACATGGTAAACTTGGGTAGTTAGGACTTATAATGAAGTTTAGTTCACACCACCTTCAAAAAAAGTAAAGGTGGTGATTAATATGCCTGTGACCTTTCTAATTCACTCTCTCTTGAAAAGTTTGATCCTTGTATACTCGTGGCATTTTCTATCAACTCTATAGAAGAACTTCATAAGACTTTTTAGAGAAAATGAATGTTTGGTATATGTTCATCTAAGAAGTCCTTTAAAATCATAAAGTGCTTTTGTGCTTTCACCATGTAAATACACATTTGGTGACAAAATCTCAAATGTATTGAAATGACTTTCATCAAGCATTCTCCTTTACAAAACTTAATTTAAAAATACAATAATTGTGAAGGGAAAAAAACACAGGATAAAATAACGACATCCATACTAATAGATGCCGTTATTGTGTATCCAATTGTAACACCTATGAGATTACCATACTGAGCTATTCCACATAGCTTCACCTGGATGCCTCTTGAGAAAAACAGAAATGACCCAAATCCATGAATATTTGAAATTTCTACCTTTACCCATATCATAGTTTCAACAACAATAAAACTAATAACCAATCTAAAAATCAGAGGCAATCTTTATATGATTAGATTCTGTGTTTCTAAAAATCGGACATAATTTTCATATGATAAGTTTATGTGTTTCTAGACTTTTTCATTAATAAAATGATGGAATTGAAATTTGAGAGGTGGGGCTACCCCTCTATTACAGCCCATCCCATTCTATTTACTTTTGTGTTGGAAAAATGTGAGGTGCCTTCAGATGGTGTTCCCATGTGGGTTCATGACAGACCTGTCACTGGCTAACTGATTGTCTAACTGATCCAAACACCCATGTCTTCATCCCAGGTGCTTCCTCTGTGTGGTATAGCCAACGAATTTGATTTACTGTCAATCTGTATTCTGTAATTCTGAAAGTAGTTTGGGACAACACTAAAAACATACCTATAAAACCCATGAAGAAAAACACCTTTACGGAGTGTTCTTTCTTTGGCCATCACATCATTCACCAAACTTAAAATTTTCCCTCAGTCACCAAGTTATATTCAATTTTAAGAAATAATGTATAGAGAAAGAGAGAGAATAAATTGTATGTATTATTATTGATTGATATATTGATTTCTATTACAATGATTCATGATTCCTATATATAGAAGAGGGTGAGTGTGTAGTAGGTAAGGAGTAGGTGAAGTGGAGATGGTAGTGGTGTAGTGGGTTAGGTTTAGTGGAGTAGGTGAGGTGGTAGTGGTGTAGTGGGTTAGGTTTAGTGGAGTAGGTGGGGTGGTAGTGGTGTAGTGGGTTAGGTTTAGTGGAGTAGGTTTAAGTGGGTGAAGTAGGTGGAGAGTAGGTGGATTTTAACAGCCCCCCGCAAACTCAAGGGGGATAGGAACTAACCAACTTGAGTTTGGAGAGAGTAACAAAACAAGAAAATACATAAAAATAAAAGAGGATAGGAGACACTGTATGGTCGTGTCAGACCATTGGTGGAGACACTGTATGTCGGACCGTTGTAGAAGACAGTTTATGGGGTCATGTCGGACCGTTGTAGAAGACAGTTTATGGAGTCTTGTCGGACCCTTGTAGAAACTAACCGGAATCTATGTCGGGACAGTTTACAGAGTCTTGTCGGACCCATAAAGGAGCTAACCGGAATCAATGTCGGGACAGTTTACAGAGTCTTGTCGGACCCTTGTAGAAACTAACCGGAATCTATGTCGGGACAGTTTACAGAGTCTTGTCGGACCCTTGGAAAAGCTAACCGGAATCAAATGTCGGGACAGTTTACAGAGTCTTGTCGGACCCCTAAAAAGTCGCACCCTCAAAAGGTGTGCCCAATCTTTAAAAAAGGCGTGCCATCAAAAAGCGTGCCCAATCCATAAAAAGACGTGCCATCAAAAGGCGAGCCCAAGTCATAAAAAGATGTGCCGGACATGATGGCGAGGCACGTGAGTGCCTTGACTGGCCCGCCCGTTTGTCGTCTGGCGTCAAGTGGCGCGCGATACGCGTGGCTGCCTCGCTATTTAACCAAGGTTGATGCTGAGGCTGAGGCAGACAAAAAAACTTCTGAAAATCCTCTGAAAACAACTCTTCCTTTGCTGAGAAAGAAACTCTGTAATACTCTGTAACCAACCCGTCTCTGAAACACTCAGCAACATGGCCTCTTCTTCCCGTCCAGCTACCCAGAACATGGCCTCCTCTTCCCGTGGTCTGCTCACGCTCTTTCCAGAACTGAACGAGTCCACAAGAGAAATAACTGGTGCGGTGGCCAGTGAACCTCAACCAAACACCTCTGGTTTTGCTCCGTTGAACTTTCCGATGCGGTCGGTGGAGCAAAAAATGGCAGTGCAAACGGATATTGAGGCCAATCAGTATACATTGAAGTCATGTGTGGAAACCATGACTGCGGTCACAAACTTGTCGCACCGGCTGCAGAGTAGGACAAATGAGGTGCAGCAGTTAAACGCCCAACTGGCTCTGCTCCAGCTCATGTATAAGGATGCGCGAGCAGAGATAAGTGTGCTAAAGGCGGAAAACAAGGAGCTGAAGCGGAAGGCCAGTTTTATGTTCCGATTTGGAGGGCCGCCATATGCTGCAGTGGAGGAGCAGGGAGTAGTGATCATGCCCAGTGGAGTGGGAAACACGGAGGCAACACCGGCAAGGGCCGCCCAAGACGGTGGCAAGAAGAAAAGACCGGCGGAATAGGCGAGAAGAAAAATCCCACTGTTCCGATTTGTGTTGGTTGTGTTTTGTTTTGTTTTGTGTTTTTTTATTTTTATTTTTTTTATTTTTATTTTTTTTTTATGATGTAAAATGCTGATCGGGGTTGATCCCCGGCATGAAGAAATGACAAGTTTGTAAAATGTTGTTTTTTTTTTTTTTTTTTTGGGAGTGTTTTGTTGAAAAAATAAAAATAAAATGAAAGAAAACAAGGGAGAAAGAAAATAGATAAAAAATATTTATAGATGGATTATATGAAAAACATCAGTGCGATTGTTTCAAAATAAAGTGGGGTATTTAAAAAAGAGGAAAAGTGACTTGGAAAAAATAAATAAAAATAAGTGATTTTTGAATTCAAATGGAGGAGAGAGAGGGACAAACCCATGTGATAAAGTGGAGAGAGAGTCGGTGAGTGGGGTGCAAAAGGTGAAGGAGAAATGATGGATTGAAAATGGTTTGGGTCAAAAGTGGACACTGTTAGTGGGGAACATGAGTGCATTGATTATTTGATATAATAATAATAATAAAAAAAATAAAAAGTTAGAACAGTTGGAGAGAATGAGTGGAGTATGGTAAGGGTTTCATCCAAAGCCAAAATTCCTGCAGCGAATCACTTCGCAAATCCTAGCATGAGCTTTTTCTCTTTCCAGGCTTATTCATGAATTTCCTGGTGATTTCAAGAGCCTCTGGTGGCATTGTGGCAGAGAACACCCCAACCTGGATTTTGGGTGGCAGCAACTGAGAACACCCCAACCTGGATTTTGGGTGGCAGCAACTGGAAAATATCATAGATCTGATTTTTAAAAATCTCGTGACAGCATTTCATCAGCTTCATCCAAGACAAACATTTTGATGTAAACAGGGCGAAGTGATTGTCTCCGCAACATGTCAAACACACGACCAGGAGTACCAACAACAACATGAACCCCACTGGAGAGAATGCGCTGATCTTCGCGCACACTAGTCCCTCCAACACAAGCATGAACCTTCACACTTTGCTGGGCAAGTTCAAGAGTGGGTGGAAGAACCAAAGCTTGGCACTCAACCAAGCTATAATCTAGCTGCTGCAGAATTCCAGAGCAGAATGTTGCAGTGTTTCCAGTTCCAGACTGTCTCGTCATATGAGGTGAAGAATTCTTCTCCATCAGCCTCACACATGACTACAGTTGCACAAATCTTTGTTGATTTTATCAGCGGAATAGGTTGAGGTCCGGCGGGCAGCTAAGGTGAGGTTGCCGCCCGCCGGGGAAGCGAAAATACTAGGTTTTAAACCAGCTCTGATACCATTTAAGAAATAATGTATAGAGAAAGAGAGAGAATAAATTGTATGTATTATTATTGATTGATATATTGATTTCTATTACAATGATTCATGATTCCTATATATAGAAGAGGGTGAGTGTGTAGTAGGTAAGGAGTAGGTGAAGTGGAGATGGTAGTGGTGTAGTGGGTTAGGTTTAGTGGAGTAGGTGAGGTGGTAGTGGTGTAGTGGGTTAGGTTTAGTGGAGTAGGTGGGGTGGTAGTGGTGTAGTGGGTTAGGTTTAGTGGAGTAGGTTTAAGTGGGTGAAGTAGGTGGAGAGTAGGTGGATTTTAACATCAATCATAATTGAAAATGGCAAAAATGAACAGTAAGAGAACCAAATGTTGATCAGCAAATTTGTATAAACAGAAATGAACCAGAAAATGGCAAGAGAAGAAAACGAAGGGGAACAGAAAGAGAATGGGAATAGAGACAGAAATCTTACCTTGCACAGATAAAAGCCTCAGGTTTGGTATAGCTTTGAAGTAGCTCTGTTTCACCAAATAATAAACCATGAACCAGAAACAGAAATGATGATAAACCAGAAACCATGAAGCAACAATTTAAATTTGAAGCATAGAGAGAAAGAGAGAGAGGGAGAGAGGTACCAAAGAGCTCCAATCGGGGTTCGAAGCAGAGAGAGAGTGGGTGGGTGGTGGTGGAGGGTTGCGAATTGAAGCCACTGAGAGAGAAGGGGGGAGATAAAGAAGAGGAACAAAGATGGAGATAGAGATAAGGAGAGAATGGAAGGAGACGTGCAACAGAGAGATAAAGATGGAATGGGGAGAGACGTGGGTAGGTGGGAGAGGGAGAGAGCACCAAGTGTTTGGGCGGGAATTAAAGCATATCTCAACCATCTATATTTATCACAATTAATCTGAGCCCTTAAAATGAAATGTATCTCTGATACATTTTACATATTTTCAAAAATCGTTCTGCTTTATTATATAGATATATACTATTTTAAGCAAATGTATGATATGGAGTTATAAACACTTACCTTGGATAAAAAAATTATTTTCAAAAGGCACTGATGCACATCTCGTAATTGGGCTGGTTAACATATTGGCATGATGTCTGATGATTACCAAATGTATGATTCATTAATCTAGTAATTGACTGGTTTTTCATTAATGTGTGTCGTAGTTTCCATCTTCTTTTTTGCCCCCGTTGTTCGCCTTTTGATGGGTATGTGTCTCTTGGTTTTGGTCTACAAGGTCTGCTAATGGAATGCAATGATGTGGTCTTATTCATTTTGTTATTAATGAACATGTGTATATTGCATATGTTCTTTCGAATGCAATTTTGAGCCACTTTAACATCATCATCATCATATTTTGCTGAGGTACCCTGTGCCACAACTTCCCAAAGATGCATACGCGCAAATGATGTTGAGATTGTAGGTCGAACATCTAGACATCATACATTCTTTGAGATGCTTGGAAACTTCAATTTTGGAGATTACTTCAAGAAGGAAGCAATTAAATGGGCATGGGAGCTTACTACCTTGGAGTATGTATGAGTAATTTTATTGTGACACTAAAGTCTAGACTGATAATTCTCTTGTCTTCACACTCCTTTTGTTGATTGAATATGTCTATTTTTAATTTGTTTTTTTCCCTTCATTGGCATGCCATAAATCTCAACATCCTTATTTCAAGTTGGCACCTCTTATGAAGTTTTATGTTTCTCAATAGGTACCAGGCCTATAAAATTTCTGATAAAAACTGGTTTTTAAGTCATACAAGCAGTATTTTTTGAATAATATTTCCACAATTTTATGTGTACAATCAATGCCTGGAATTATTTATGACCTTAAAATATTATGAGTATCAATTCACTATATAAGATGTAACCATTCTAGTGGCTGCAAGTAGTTGTAGTTTCAAAGGCACATCCTTGGACAGTGTTTGTTGTGGGATGACACTGTTGTTAGCAATGGGAAAAAAGCAGCAGTCAAAACTGTAAATATTTTGGGATCCATACTAGTAGTGAAGAGTGTGAAGTACATGTGCACATCAGCCAAACAGACCCTAAAGTCAAGCATAAATGCCTTTTTTGGGGGGCGTAGGTTCCAATATGTTAGTACCAGATGTTGGTCAATACAGAGGATCTTACTAAAAGGATGGGTTTTTCATAATTTTTTTTGAATAAATTTTTTCCTCGTCGTAGCTATGAATTTGTGATTGTTTCCCTGAGCAAGAAGAATGAAAGTTATTTTTTAATTGCGCAGGTTTGGATTGCCAGCTGAAAGAGTATGGGTAAGTGTTTATGAAGATGATGATGAAGCATTTGAAATGTGGCATGACGAGGTAAGCAGACAAGAACTTTAATCATATTGTTGTACTTATAGTCTAATATATCTTTTGTAATTTTCTCTGCTTGCGTATCTGATCATTAAAATTGTTTTCCATGTAAAGAGATGTCTAGCTATCCAAATTCATGCCAAAGAGGCTTGTCATGAATGTTTCCAAAATTTTCATACCCTTGTTAAAATCACTCTTCATGGTCATTCAAGTTACAAATATGCACTTGCCTGCTAAGCCCAAGGTGTCCATTTGAGACTTTTTTGTTCTTCACTTCTTGGGGACTGTATACTTCCACGTGAGAGTTCTTTAACTGATAGCTTCCAGATATAAATGATATGTGAAATTAACTTCATAAATCTGGTTCTTGCCTCGTGGAGATTGAAGGACTGATCAATAGCTGGATTGAGGACTCTACACTTCTGCAAACTAAAGTGATGCCTCTAACTGATGCTAAAAATGCTGGGGTTATTGCAATGTTCGGAGAAAAATATGGAGAACAGGTTCAAGTTTCTATAAAATCTTTTCTTTTGTACTTCTGAGTTCTGACAGAAAATGGTGTTAAAATATACGCTCATTTCACAACACATAAATGCTGTAACTTATGGAACATACTTTTACATAGGATTTGATTTTTCCTTCAAATACTGTGATTATTTTAGGTACGTGTTGTAGAGGTTCCAGGTGTATCCATGGAACTATGTGGTGGCACTCATGTCAGCAGTACTTCTGAAATACATGGCTTCAAAATAATCTCAGAACAGGGGATTGCGTCTGGAATCATACGTATAGAAGCCGTTGCTGGTGAAGCTTTTATCGAATACATCAATGCTAGAGATAACTACATGAAACAGCTCTGCTCTACTCTCAAAGTATGTTTTCTTCTGTAATCTTTTTGCTAAATAGAGAACACCTGATTGTTTCCAATGTTCTCATTATTAAAATTCATTCTGCAAAGGTGAAAGCTGAAGATGTACCAGCCAGGGTAGAAACACTATTGGAGGAATTGCGAATGGCAAGAAATGAAATTTCAGCTATTCGTGCTAAAGCAGCAGTTCACAGAGCCTCAATCATCGCAAACAATGTATTGCTTGTGGGAAATTCTAAAAATATCAGGTATTAAATTAACTTCTGTAGTTCCATCTATGTTAGAGAGTAGAAATTTTGGATCAACTATGCATCTATGATAAAGAGCACACGAAATCATTCAAACTTGTAAAGAATAGCTTGTTACAGAGTCTTGGAAAAAACACACCCTAAAGTTAGCTCAGCATGAGGTGCCTTCAGATTTATATACTGCACATTACTTTTGTACCCAGTCAATGTGGAATTTCGCTTCACACCTCTTCCCTCACACCAGTGTGCTCGCTTGGCAGCACCCACCATGTACAAGCCAGGGATATGCACCCTACCCATCCCTAGTTCTCTGGCTCTGATACCATATGTTATATCACCATTAGTCCCCAAAGCTTAGGCTATTAGAAAATGAGCCCAACAATGTGTATTAAGCTATTCAACATAGCTAACTCGCACCGCCATCATTCAGACAACTCAACCTAAACCCAAGCACAGAAAAGAACAAAAACAAAAACAAAAAAAATTGACATTAACAAGTCTTGATATTATTTCCCCTTTGGAGTTCTAAAAGAGCATTCTATGAATAATACAGTTGCTTTCTGGAAAATTACTTTACAGGGTGCTGGTTGAGTGCATGGATGATACAGATGCTGATTCACTGAAGAGTGCAGCCGACTACCTAGTGGATACATTAGAAGATCCAGCAGCTGTGATTTTGGGCTCATGTTCTGGTGAAGGCAAGGTAAGTTTAATCGCTGCATTCTCACCGGGGGTGGTTGGCATGGGAGTTCAAGCAGGGAAATTTATCGGGCCTATAGCGAAGTTATGCGGTGGAGGAGGGGGTGGCAGGCCTAATTTTGCTCAGGCAGGTGGTAGAAAACCTGAGAATTTGTCAAATGCCCTCGAAAAAGCTCGATCCGAGCTTGTTTCTATTTTATCAGCAAAAGCTAGCTGAAATTCATTAGGCTGTCCCAAAAGCTAGGAGAATCATTATTCTGTGAAGCTTTTATAGATTCCAGTTATGCAACTGCTTAGGCAATTATCACATCCCAACATAGCAATAGCATCGAACCCTTTTCTCTTTTTATTTTTATTTTTATTTTTTTATTTCTGTTTCTTTTGGTTGGGGGAAGAGGGCAAGTAGAAAATTTGTAAAGTTCATCATATAGCATTGGTTTTATTTGGTCAAACAATGTAATTTTGCTATGTTCATGGCTTTATGTGAGCCAATTGTACATAATAATCAAAAGTTTTGGGCTTTAGTACTTCAAAAATGACTGTTAGCCTGACTGGAAGAGGAAAAATATTTGCTAGTTTGGAAACAGTATTAATTCTTCTGCTTGTGATTAGTTTCAACTGTCAACGATTATTAGATTAATTTTTTGTTAGAAATATGACAGTAAAAAGCATGTCGAAGATGATAGTACATGACAAGAACATGGTTGAAGATAACGAGATTGTGCTTCTCTTTCTCAATATAGAGATAATCGCCCTCGCCAACCACATATACGTAGCATTAGGGTAAGAGGTCACAGTATCCCAACACACCACAGTGTGTTGACCTTTGTTTCCATTTTTACCTCTACTTTTAGCTAGTGTGTGCGGCTTATGCATACCTTTGTGGACACTTTCGTGTGCTTTGGAGCAGATGGTGTTTTCACAAATTTTTAAATGTTCCATGCCCTCTGAACTTCCCAGTTTTATATCTGCTCTTCACTCCATGCATATCAGGGCCATTTGAAGCTGGAAAAGCAATTATTTATGAAGTTGTTTATATAATTCCTATCTCTCTCTCTGAATCATCCAGATCTGTTGGGATAAGTATCAGATTTCTGACACACCTAACCTGATCCATGTATGACGGGGAATGAACCGTTATTAATATTAACATGTATAGTTCAATTGTTTACTGCCATTTTGTTTTTAAATTAATGTTTTAAGTTCGAATCCCTGACATGGAGGTATGGCTGATTAAACAAAAAAAAAAAAAAACTATATGGTCTATAGGTTAAGCACAAATATCTCTCAACATATTGTGTTCAGCGTGTATTTCTGCTTGTAGTTTATACTCAGTTATGGTCAAATTTGAATAGCTAATGTTTTCCAGCACATTAAGATAAGGATAATTAATAATTTTGCTAGAACTAAAGAAAGACAAAAAGAATCACATGCTTTATTCCACAGCCCACCTTAATTGTTCTTGCTTGATAAGATCAATTTTTTAGCTTTGTTCCTTTCTCTCCCCTCATTGACAAGATAAGCAATCATTTCACATCTCATGCTTTGCTTTGACATCTCATGTTTTGTTTTCGTATTGTTCTTAACTTCACAAGGTGCATTATTGATCATGTTTTGTTTTCATATTGTTCTTAACTTCACAAGGTGCATTATTGAACCAAAACTATTATCATCCATTCCCCCCCCCCCCCCCAAAAAAAAAAAAAAAAAACCTCTCTTCTAAAATCTCCACTTAACTATTGTCACATTGAGTCCAATAAAACATGATAAAAATACCATCTCCTAGTTGGTAATTGCATTTAAAAGAAAAAAACGATGATAGAGAATTTGCAAATCATGAGGATCATGCATACTTTCAAGGTTATAATGTTCATTTTGACCCAAAAGCACCGGTTACCGAATAAAGGTTAGATGTAATGGTGATCAAACGATTTTTACCAGTATTTAGTTAAAAGTGTGTCACCAATACTCTTTGAATTACAAATGTGGTTCTCACAAATCAAAAAATACTAATAATTGAATGACTAGAGCCGATCTTAACTACCTCAATTGATTGGATAGGAGACAGGATCGGTTCCATCCATCATTTTGTGTGTGGTGTTATTGGTTGAGATTATAGAGTGCACATGTCATGGTGTTATTGGTTAGGAGTGTCACTGCCGCCGCTGCCGCACTGGCTTTGGCAACCAGCAGCGCAGTAGTCAGGGGTGGTTCCGCACCACCCATGTTGGCTGCAGCATAGGCCTCCTGGGCACGGTGCACCCCCAGCTTGACTTCCACATTGCTCTGCTGAGATTCCTAGTGTTAGTACTACTAGGATGGTGAGCAAAGAGAGAAGTGTCAAGGCCTCAACTAGACCTCATTTTGATTTTCACTTTTGTGTTTTGAAGTGATTTTGTTGATGTTTGAGGAAGTGGCAGGGGATGTATGGTTTATATATAGGAGGTGATGAGGCAGTTGGAGAAAGCATTTTTTATGTTGCTGGAATCCTACGTGGTGGAATTGAACTGCTTTTTTTACTAAACAATTTTGGATAAATTACAAATACACCATTTAAGATTTGTTTAAAATATGAATTGTTCATTGTGATTTTAGAAAATACATTTCGTCTCTTCAAATTTCTAATCCAATAACAAATAACCTCTTTTACTATTAATAAAATATCAAGTTAATTAATAATTTTTAATAATGTTAGAAATATATTTTAATTAACAATTCAGGTAATTTTATTATTGTATAAGAGAATAGTTTAAAAAGTTATTTTTTAATTGGTTTTTTTAAATAACAAATTCTGACAAAAAAATATTTATAATTTTTAAAATTACATTGAACAATCCAAATTTCAGGGGTATTTGCATTTTACCGAATAATGTTTGTGTGGGACCTAATCAATGCTGATGGTGGATTTGGAGAAATATTTCTTTTCTTATGCAACCAAATCTTTGTTCAACAAAGTAAACAGAAGACCACTAGGACGACTCTTATAGCTTCCTTCCTGTTCATCAATGCTGCTGTAATTTATTTATTAGATAAAAATAATTTAAATGAATTAATTTTTTTAGAAACAAAGAGAATAGTATTTTTAACTTGAAACAGAAATATTTTTAAATTCTCTATTTATAGATTATTAGATTAAGATGACCTCTAATTTCAATCTTAATTAAGATGATAAGCTTCACAAATACATTATTTGTTTTCTTGTTAATACAACAATCGAAATTATAATTCAAATCAACTATATGTAGTCACGTAGATGACTAGATATCAGGTTTCTTTCAAATTGATCCTTACATAGTTTTTAATGATGCTGTTGGACCCTGATGGATAAGGTCGGGTAGATCCACGCCTCCCACACCGTTGTCCAATGGCTGGGCCTGCGGAAAAACCTGCACAAGAGTTCAACGGGGAACGGGAGTCCCCCAGCAAACCCTCCGACGAACAAGTTAGAAATGAGAGAATGATGGAATGCCCAGAGAGAATGGTGATACGGAACTTAACCTTCATTTTGTCTTAGAAGCCTGCTTATATCCTTTGCTCATCATTTCCTTATCTACTCCGACCTGTCATGTTAGCCGAAAGCCTATGTCTTAGCTTGCCTTGTTCATGGTGAGGCTACTCTGCCCCGACGTGAGGGGGTTATCGCATTAAATGCTGCAAGGAAACCCATTAATGACTGGTGCGTGGTGCAATAACTCTGTAGGATCTTTGTCTGTTTATGTAGTTGGTTCTTCTCTTAACAAGTGTTCAGATGTTATTGGTCCTTGGTGCAACGCTGGACTTTTTAGTGTTTAAATTATGTATTGGGCTATAAGTGGTGGGCCAAAAGTCCCTATAGGCCCACCTTTGTCAGTTTTTATTACCGTCACTCTTGTACTTTATCAACAAAGCGTGAATTAACCACCTTTCAAGTATTCCTTTGTAGAAAAAATTGTTGCATATCAATAGCGTGCATACTTTTAATTACCATCACTCTAATCTTGTATTCTCTTCTGTACGGGGAGGAAATAATTCTCCTCGTAAAATCCTGTTGACCAAGTCCACGCTCCTCCGTACGACGTCGCTTTACCACCTGAAAACACAAACGTGAGCTAGCTGGCGGGTGTGTGCCGAAAACCTCTCCGATGCCTAAGTCAGTAAGCTTGACAAATAGACAAAGTTTTATGTTCTCAGAAAGAATTGTGTTCAATTACCTCCTCCAAGGTGATGTTTGTGAGCTTTTATAAGTTTCCTGTGGCACAATCCTAGTAGGACTTGTATTTCTCCATGCAGAGTCCTCCTAGGATTCATACTCCTAAGGATAATGCTTATCCTTTTACACCCTCCCCCACTGCTTAAACCAAGTGGGATGGTTTTCACCATGGCCGAACTACTATATGACCGAAATAAGCTTGGCTATGCAGAGCCACAGAGAAGGCCGAACTGTCCTTAGCTCGGTCTTCTCCTCCAACTCCTTATCTCGGCTTTCCCCTGTTCAACCATGGTGTGTTTAGATCAAACTTCCAAGTAGCAAGTTCTGACCGACCTAACCAAATTATGACACGACCGGACTAACTGTAAGGCCGGACTTACTTCAAATTGCCACCGGACCGGAGTTGCTTTACACATTCTTGAACCGGAGTAACCACACCTCTCCTGGGCCGGAATAACTACACTTCTCTTGGACCGGAGTATCTATGCCTCTACTGGGCCGAAATATCACTACGGCTTCTTACCGATTCCTTCACACTTTGGGCCGCAGGGCCCAATTCACAGCTCGGCCCAATTCTTTCCCAAAAATTACCCTCTCATCTTCCAAACATAAACATAAATAAAAATAAAAGCATATTATTAGATATTCTTAGATTATGATATAATAGTGTTTACTTAGTACTAAATATGTTATCTTTTCTTGTAACTATCTAATAATGTGAATAATATCATATAATTTTCTAAGATTATTGAATAATTATCCAATAAATATAATGGACCTCACATTATCTAAGTTAATCATCACCACTTTGCCAACACCCTTCAAAATATAATTTGACTTTACTTATGTGCTATTCCTCACAAATGAATAATAACAAAACATATCAAGTTATCATTTGTTTTTCAATTACTTGACAAAAATGAGTCAACATTGTACCTTTAAAAAAATTTCGTCTCAGGCTTGGTTTGGGAAGTAGGTTGGCTTTTTGGCTTTTTGGTTTTTTTGACTATTTTAGCATGGGCTAAAAAGCTTGGTTTGGGAAGGGCTTTTTGGCTTTTTGAATTTTTTGACTTTTTTGTGAGAGAAGAATGTAATGATTATAGGTTGGATGTGATGTTTTGTTTGTTATGGCTAAAATAGCCTATTTTGTTTTTTGTGGCTAAAATAGCCAAAAAAGCCTGAAAACCAACTTGCCAAACAGAGGCTCAATAACAAAAAATGTTTGAGACTCGTAGACTCACTCCCCTAATTTGACTTCTAATAATGTGATATAATACATATTAAGTTTTTATTTGTGATACACTTATTATATAAGATCCAACTCTCTTACCACATAATTGTAGATGTATTATGGATCTAAAATTATAAATCTCTAATATTTTTAAACTATTTAATATGCCCTAAAAGCACATCTCAACAAAATTTATTTTTTATTACATCATGAATTAAAAACACTTTATAAAATAAAAAATATCACATAATATTATAAAAGTACTAAATAATTTGCTTTAAAAAGTCAGAGTTGCGCGCCAAATTTTCAAAGAAGGCAGCTTGCATTTTTTTGTCGAAGCAGGTAAGAGCATCTCCAATGGGAGCTGCTATTTCACTTGCCAAAGTTAAAAAATGACAAGAATGGCAAAAACAGGTCTCCAATGGTCTGCTATTTCACTTGCCAAAGATGGCAGATGCCATATGTGTTGTCAAATATGGCAAGTGAAATAGCAGCTCCCAAGCTTGCCAAATCAGCAAAAATGAACAGCAATTTGGCACCAAATTCAGTTGAATACAACAGAATTTAAACAGAAGGGAGCCCATTTTTCAAAATCAAATTCAATTTTGAGATGAAAATAAATTTCAGAATGAAATTGAGACAAACCCAAATTCAGTTTCTCAAATTTTATTTTTTTTAATTTTTTTTAATTCATTTATCACCAAATCTCAGTCAGATATGAAGAAAATCAGATATGAACATCAAGATATGAATGAAATTGACACATATATGAAGAAATTGAGACAAATATGAATGAAATTGAGACAAATATGATATGAAAATCAGATGAACAAAAATTGATCACAAAGAATAATTAAGAAAATTTGAAGAAAAAAAAATACCATGGAGGGGTTTCGATCACCGATCATGATCACCGATCCACATCAACAACCACGATCACCGATCCACATTAACAACCAAAAGGGGGGTTTTGATCCACATCACACAGTGAGAGACTGAGAAGGAGACCGAGTGTGAGAGAGTGAGAGAGTCACAGAGGGGTTTCGATCATGGAGGAGAAGGGGGTGTTATTTCAGAAGAGGGAGACAGAGTGGGAGAGTGAGCGAATGAGAGGGAGACAGACTGAGAGAGTGAGAGATGTTTCGATCATGGAGGAAAGAAGGGAGAGACCGATCCACATCAACAACCATGGAAGAGAATGAGGATTGGTTTCAGAAGAGGGAGACAGAGTGAGAGAGTGAGAGAGTGAGAGGGAGACAGACTGAGAGAGTGAGGAGTGAGAGTGAGAGGGAGAGGGAGAGGGAGGGGATGAGGATGGATCATTCTAGATGTATGGAGGCAGACGGTGATGCCTCAGTGTAATAAAGAGCCGTTGGGCTCTGTTTGGTTTAGTTAACCAAAAAAAAAAAAATTAATTACTAGTTGGGAATAATAGTAATATATATATATATATATATATATATATTTTTATAAATAATAGTAATATAAAAAAATTAATTACTAGACGGTGAGGTTTCATTTTTTTTTAAATTTTTTATATTTGTCTAGTTGGGAATAATATAAATATATATATATATATATATATTTTTAATAAACAGGTAAAAAAATGTCACAAAAGACAAAATAAACAAAAATAAAATCACAAGAAAACCTATATCCAAACAACACCTACAAATTTGGAAGAAAAGTTGATTAAGATTTGCTAAAATAGCAAATGACCATTGGAGCACCATTGTTATAATTTGGCAAAATAACACTATTCATTGCCAAATTATAGCAATGGCAATAGCATATGGTTGGAGATGCTCTAAGGTCTTGCCTCATCTTAGCTATATTTGGCATGGATTTGTTTTTTTGTTTTTTTTTTTTGGTTGCTATTTTATTAATAAAAAGGTAAAATAGATTAAAAAAATTAATAAGATAAAATATTATATTTAAATTATAATTATTTTATTTTTTCTCTCATAAAAAAAAATGCCAAAAAAGCTCATCCCAAACAAAAGCTTTTTATTTTCCTCACATCACAGTTAATGTTAAGATTTTGTTGTATTTTTTATATGTTTTTAAAATTTGATTTTTGATTTTTGATTTTTTTAAAAAAAAATTAATTTAATGAAAAAATAATAAATAAAAAATACTCATTGTTTTCCATATAATTTTATCTTCTTTTTATTGAAAATAATTTTTTTAAAACCTTTTTAATATTTTATTTTTGTCACACTAATTTTTAAGTTTAACATTTTATTATATATATAAAAAAATTATTATTATTTGATGTGACACATAATAAAGTCCACTTCCAAAAAAAACAACACTATTTCATAATTTTATCCATCTGAATTTAAAAAAATAAAAATTAGGTTTAAGATGATTTTTAAAAAAATGTTCCCTAAAATTGGATTTGTTTAGAAATGAAAATAACAATTCATGATGATGACATCTTCGCGATTTATATGTATCTTGTATTAAAAAAAATTAAACATATTATAACTTTAATTCTCTAAATTTATTTTTAATAAAATTAATGTTCTTAAATTTCTTTTTTCGAGATCTTTACAACAATATCTATATTGCATATATGGTTTTGAAGGGAAAAAAATTAACAAATATATATATAAATGAAGTACTAATAAATTTTAAAATATAATTTTGTGAATTGTCTACTCTTTTTTTTTTTTTTTTTCCTTATGAATCTAAAACTTATATTAAAGTAAAAATTACACAAAAGGATAGTCACTTATATATTTGGATTTAATTTTTTAGTGATAAAAATGAGTTTCTCCAAATATGAAATTATACATTTAGGCAATCTACATTGTAAATGTTTTGAATTTTCCATCATTTTGGAACAAATCCAACATTACAAATAATAATGTAACATTCCAATATAACATACTAAAAAATTACTTAGTGTACTTTTTCTAAACGTAATAAAGTAATACTAAAAAAAAAAAAAATTCTTAATATACTTTTCCAACATAACATTTTAATCAATGTAATTACAAATACAACGCTCCAATGTAACACAAAAAATACTAAAAAATTTCTTAGTGTACTTTTTTCAAATATAACACTAACAGTTTGAAATTATACATTTGTCTAAATCTTACTAAAGAATTTTTGAACTCATTTTGGAATGGTTTGAAGAATCTCACATCTCACATCCCACATCCCACATCTTTTTTTTAGCCTCTGTTTGGGAAGTGAGTTGGCTTTTTAATTTTTTGACTTTTTTGACTTTTTTAGCCTGGGCTAAAAAGCTTGGTTTGGGAAGGGCTTTTTGGCTTTTTTGACTTTTTTGACTTTTTTTGTGAGAGAAGAATGTAATGATTATGGGTTGGATGTGATGTTTTGTTTGTTGTGGCTAAAATAGCCTATTTTATCTTTTGTGGCTAAAATAACCAAAAAAGCCCCATTTAGCTCTTGCCAAACGAACCCTATTGGATTGCTATGTTTGAAAAAAAATACACTAACGTGTTTTTATATGTTATATTGGAGTGTTACGCTAAGAAATTTTTGAGAATATTATATTGGAGTGTTACGTGTAGAAAAAGTATATCAAGGAGTTTTTTTTTAGTGTTACATTGAAATGTTACGTTTTAGTGTTAAAGTTTAAAATTATATATTTGCCAAAAACTTACTATGTTTGAAGAATCTCACACACTTTTGAAATGTTTGAAGAATCTCGCATTTTAAGAAATTCATCCCAAATTTGATTCCTATTGATTGTGTATCTTACCTTTCTAATACCAAAGAAAAAAAAATAAAAAATAAAGAAATAAAAAACATAATAAAAATAAGGATATAACAGTAAATTTAATTTCTAAATAATATATTAAATCTACCTTCCCAAAATCAATGGGACTAATTGGTCTATAAAAAAATTTTTGGAACTAAACAGACCACCATTCCTCAAGATATAATTTATAGGTAAATTTTCCTATGTAAATCCCTAACTATGTTTATCAAAGATGTATTTTCCAAGCTAAAAGTAATTAATAAAACAAAATAATCCATCACATATCACCCTCTACATTTTTAAATATCTTTTTATAAAAAATTAAAAAATCAACTAAAATATGACATACATACACATACGCTCCCTCAACAATCACTTTATTCCATTATTGATAAATTTCAATAATATCATCAATTTAAATGAAAAAAATTGAGAAAATGAAACAAAATATGAAGGAGTAGGTTCCTAAAAATAGTTTTTGCCATAGAAAAGAATTTTAGAATAAAAGGAGAGCAACCCGAGTAGAAATATTAAGGAAATATTGTCCATATAAGAATTTCAAAAAATCAAAAATTTGTATGCCCTTAGACGTAGACCTTAGAAATATTAGATTTCAAAAAATCAAAACCGTATATGCCCTTAGACGAAGGGCATACAAAAATCAAAAATTTTAATTTTATTCCTAAGGTCTTCGTCTAAGGGCATATACGTTTTTGATTTTTTGAAATCTAATATTTCTAAGATCTACGTCTAAGGGCATACAAATTTTTGATTTTTTGAAATTCTTATATGGACAATATTTCCTTAATATTTCTACTCGGGTTGCTCTCCTTTTATTATAAAATTCTTTTCTATGGCAAAAACTATTTTTAGGCAATGTTTGTTTTCATTACATGTACTCCCACCTTGAGACTAAGCCTCGTTCAACATAGTATATTTTTATTTTCCATTTTTTACTTTTCCCTTTCTGCCTACAATTCGCCCTCCAACGCCTAACCACGGCTTACACGGGCTCTTCAACTAAGGTCACTCAGTAACAAAATAGAAAACTGAAGATACTACGAAGGTTCAAAGCATGTAATATTAATGAGCAAACAAGCATTCCATAAACTTAGTTTTCCTAAAAAGAAAATAAATTTTTAGAATAGAAGAGTTACCCTTTCGAAATATTTAAGGAAAAAGAGAAACTACTCACACTTCATATTAATAAGAAATATACTTACAAAGATTATATTACAGACTCTGAAACTCTGAAAAAATTAATACACTTAGAGGTTTTTGAGAGGGGTTGGAAAATTTACAACGCAGAGTGAAGTGGTGTTTTTTCATTCTGCTTTCTTCGTTGGCATGCAAGCCAATTTATATAACTCAAAAGAAAGATAAAAACAAAAATCCTAATCTATGTCCTATGACTAGCCTTTCTTAATTCAAAACCTACAAGCCTAGATTCTAGGCTTTTTGCAAACTTTGACGGCAAATTGTATGCATATAAAGACAAAACATATATGTATACAATTATATGCTTGACTTAAATCACTATTTTAGATATAGATAAATTTTATCAATAAAAGATTAGGATAATGATATCGGGTACTACTTTGGGCCCCATCGCATATCATTCAATCCTTTTTTTTTGACAAAATTTTGACACTATAATTTATTACAAGACATGTATAAAGATTTTCACAGCTTTTCTTTAATAAAGCAGGATAAAAGATATCCACTTTATTAAAGTAGTGAGTGAAGGAAAATCCTTATCACTGACAGACTCATAAAATATCTACAAAAATCTTTTTTGTCTTTTCTTGGCGTGCATTTTTCTGATATCTGAGGAGAATCTTTATCTTCTGTGGATTTTGTCTTCTTTTGACAAAGAGCCAATTATTGATGCTGACCCATGGAGTGATACTTCTAGGTGGGTTCTTGAATGTTTTGCAAAATTGAAAAAGTCACGTAGAAATACTTTTTAAAAGATTATATGAGTCTTGTAGAGTGGGAACCTGTTTTTTTTTTTTTTTTATCCATACATTCTGTCTGAGAGATCATCCAGGTCTGCTGCTGAGAGTTGGTCGTAAAAGTCATCCCCATCTCCCATGGGTGGTTCATCGTACCATTCTTGATCATTTTCTCCCATTACCGGTGATTCATGAGAGACGCCATGCTGATAGTTAGGGTACTGACTTTCGTCGACAAATGTTTCTTTGCTGAATGGATATCCTGGGATGGCTAAATTACAATGTATCTTCTGATATCTATCTTCACAAACTAGATGTCCATAATTTCCGTTATATGCTAATAGTGAGTTGCTGGCAAATTTTCTCCATTTATTGAGCTGGTCTTTGAGTGGAAATCTTCTGCATGGCCAGGGTCTCCGATTGAGAAGTCCTGGGTATCCTGGGAATGTAGAGGTTCCTCTGAGGTACATTTTGTGTTTAGCTGGATTGCACCACATTCCCTTCCACTCTGGTAGTTTGCTATCTATCAAAGCTTCCACATACGGATGATGTTCTTCCATTACGCATAGTACTGCATGAGCAAGCTTATGTCCAAAGTTATCTGTCTGATCTGGATCTGTGAAAATTAGTCTAGAGACAAAGCCGTAATCTAACAATTTTGGGGCTGTTAGATAACGAATTTCGCCCCTAATTTCTATCTCCAATGGCTCGAATGTAGCTAAATTTATTTGGCAAAGGCAAATGCTGAAGTCTAGGTTACACTGACATCTACCAAAATGTTCGGACCTTTTTCTGCATTTTTCTTCTTCTACGCAGGGCTGCTCTTTTTCTTCATAGGTATAGGTCCATTGATAAGCTAGGCCAGGGCAGTCAACTCTTGCTATGGAGAGGTCTTGAAGAAATTGCTGAATAATGACTAACTCATTATTTCTGCTATCTTCGGCTAAGGTGTAAATATAGGGTTTTAGGTCTTCCATTACTTGGCTTTTCTCACAAAAAGATCGAATGATAGAATGCCTGAAGAAATACATTCTAGCACTCAATTGGTCAAATTCCTCACTGGTGAGTTGTTTGATTTTTGGGTTAGGTAAGGAGGTAGGTGTTCTTTCTGGAGCTAATTTTTTAAGCTGGTTGGTGAGGGTTCGAACGGTTGCTCTCAATTGTTTTTCTTCGTCTCGGAGCTGGTCTAGCTCTTCACTGACCCTTTTGCCTTTATCCATAATTTTCTTGAAATTTCTGGAAAGGCCTTCACAATGTCTGCACATCTGGAGAGGATTTTGAGAATCTATCTGAGGGTTAGAACTACTACTGCCTGTACTACTGCTTCCAAATATCTGGCTAGTTGGAACTCCACTGGTAGCAAGAATGGTTGGCATCCTGCTCAATGTGTCCAAGTAATCTTTAGCTATCTGACTAATAAAGTAACTGGTTCCTATTTGTCTTCGGGCATAGGTACTGGCTGACTCAAAATCATAAAATCCTTTAAACTGGGGTATAGGAAAAAATTTAACTAAGGGTTCTACTTCTACCCAGTCATGGTAAATTCCAGGCTTGGTTCCTTTAGCTACTACATAGAAGGAAAAGCTTTTTGACAAAGGTTTATTTTGGATTTTTGAAAAATATATACTGAGAGAATTTAGGGCTGAAAGGCGTTTAGCTGGGTGGTTCTGACTGTTCCAAAGGTTATCTAAAAGACACTGTTGAACTGGGTCTAACTCAATCCCTGTTAAAGGTCTGAACTTGGTTCTGCCTTCATGAATGGGAAGAGAAAATCCCCCAAAGTTCATGGTCTTGCTGTTCTCCATTATCTGCAAAAAAATTAAACCGGTTATCTTCTTTTTCTAAATAAATTTTTCTACTTAGCCAATCTGTTAACCTATTATCACTTCCTTTAATATGCTCAAATTCTACTTTATATCCTTGTCCTACTATACAATCTAAAAATTTTGCCCATCTTCTAGTACTTAATTTACGTTCGTTTAGTTTGTTATGAAATCTAACTATGGCTTCACAATCTGTTCTAATCGTAAAAGGTTTGTGCAAAAATAATCTAAATTTATTTATTGCGTATACTACTCCTAATATTTCAAAATCTAGACTGGTCATGGTTATATCTTTTTCTTTAGATTTTCCAGAATTGTATCTACAAATGCGTTCTTTATTTTTACTGTCATATTTACTAGGTTTAGCTAATAATATTGTTCCCCATCCTAATTGACTTGCGTCTGTTTCTACAACTATATATTTTGATTCTAAGGGAAGTTGTAGGTCTGGTAGATTTTTACAAATGTCTTTTATTTTTCTAACTAGACCTATATCCTGCTGATTGAAATATTTCTGTCCTGTGGGTGTAGTCTTACTATAAAGGGGTCCTATTATTTTACTAAGGTTAGGAATATACATTCGTGCATAATTTAAAATTCCTAAAAAAGATTGAAGTTGTTTTGTATCTTCTAATTTATCTGGATAGTCTAAAATTTTCTTGACTATATGAGGTTGTAACCTAATTTTCCCATCTCCTAGCTCCATTCCTAAAAATTCTATGTAAGGTTTATATAATACCATCTTTTTCTTACTAATTATTATTCCATTATTTATGAATTCTTCTAATGTTATATACAGGTGATCTATGTGACTATTTTTATCTGGACTGAACACTAATATATCATCTATATATACCAGTATAAAACTATATTTACTAAATATACTATCCATTTTACGCTGAAATATGGAAGGTGCATTTTTTAATCCAAAAGGCATAACTAGCCACTCATAATGTCCTTGAAGGCAACAGAAGGCTGTCCACGGTATGCTTTCCTTTTCCATTTTTATCTGCCAAAATCCTGACTTACAATCAAATTTGCTAAATATCTTTGCTGTCTGTGTTCTATTTATGAGTTGGTCTTTATCTGGTATATTATATTTATCATCTTCTGTATTATCATTTAATCTCTTATAATTTATAACCATTCTAGCTTTTCCTCTTTTTATTTCTGCATGATTTCTAACCATAAATGCTGCGCTCCTATGCGGGCTATTGTTGGGTCTAATTACTCTTAAATCTAGTAACTCCTTAATCTGTGTTCTAAATTCTTCTATGTCTGCTGGTGTATGATCTATTTGTGCTGAGGTAATCCTATAATCTTTATTTTTTATATCTAAACTGGCTAAAATTTTATTTCTTTCCCAATATTTCGTGGGCTGTTCTCCTAAAATCTCTGTTGTTTCAGCTAATCTTATTATCTCATCTAAATCATTTTTTGTTCTTTTGTATACTGGTTTTTTCTTTAATTTTCCTATTTTTGCAAAAATTAATTCTAAGTTAGCTGTTTCATGAAAATCTTCTAGGTTCCAATAGTCTCCTTTATTTTCAAAATCAAAATTTTCTAAATCTTCATAATTTTCTATGTCTAAAGTTTCTAAAGAAGTATTTGCTATCTCATCAGGTATATATTTTTGAGCTAACTCAGGAAAAATATTTCTACTAGGAAATAAAAAACTTGCGGGAACTGAATCTACTCCTAGAAGGAAAAGAGTGACTGTCTCTTCTTCTGATTTGGTTCAAAATCCCACTCATAAGACAACTGCCAGAGTAGTAGAAGAGGAACTCACTTCTAAGGAATCTGAATCCCAAATTGAAGAGAGAGAAATTGAGAAGGAGCAGACAATACCAATACAAAGAAAAAAGAGACGAAAGATGACTGTCTCTCCTTTTGAGTTGGTCGAAGACCCTATTCATGAAGCAGCCGTCAAGGCAGTAGAGCATGAACATTCTAAAGCCATGATTGTCTTTGAGAGAGCTGAGAAGAGACGGCAACAGCAATTTTTAAGAGATGAAACTGCTGCTGCTGATGCAATTCAAAGGGAAACTGCAAGAAGGCAACATATTCCTGAGCACTATTCCCTTCGTAGCTCTCCCATTGTTGCTATCACTCCTGGAACAAGTAACTTCTTTTATGCCTCTACTGTTTTTCCTTGCCAAATTTTGATATTTGAGACTTGACATTACTTTGTACTTCTTCTTTTACAGCAACAACTACTGAGCCTATTCTTCCAATAAGGACTCCCTCAATTTCAGTTGAAGTTGATCAATTACAGAATGTGAAGTCCATTCAGATAATTCTCCAACTTCCCAGGCCTACATTTTCTGTACCCTTTTTGAGGCCAAGTATTCCTAAATCTCTTTCTTTTGACTTAACTCCATATCTTCCTTACTTGTCTTTTGATCTAACTCAATTTAGTTCTCTTTCGAGCCTTGTTCTTCCTCCTCCTCCTCCTAAGGAAATTATAACTGCTGCTCCATCTCTAATGGCAGCTGATTCCTCTACAGAGGGTACTGGTAGCTCTCCAACTCATGGTTTATTACCTTTACCTAGTTCCAGCCTTTCTTCCCTTGATCTATTGGTGGCTAGGACCATAGAGACTGCTGAAGATACTCCACCCATTCTCCTATCCCTATGCAGTCCTTTGTGCCTTCCACTACAGCTCTTTCTGCACCCCTCATGTCCACGGATGAGGTAGATATCTTTGAAGCAAGACTAGCCAATCTCTTCGACATATCTTCTACCTCTCCAATAGTTAATGAAGAGACTGAGCCATTAGTTTTGGCCGACTCCTTGCTAGAAATTTTCGAGAGCTCTTCCTCCAGCAGCAAGCCTTCTTCACCTCTGATGGACTTAAACAGTTGTCTGGAGCTGTTAACATCTTTTTCAAGGATTCCTTTCGAGCCCCTAGAGAGACCTATAATACGAAATGGCTTCCTTCAATGCTGCAAGATCGTTGAACAATCTAGCATAACTGTTTCAAGTCATTTATCTCAGGCAGCAGCCACTATTGACTTTTACATCAATATTTGTCATGCTGCCAAGGCTGCAGTGGAGAATATAGTGAGAGACTAGAGCTTTGTTTCTAAAGTACATACTGAAGTATCAGGGCTAAAGGAACAACATTCCTCTATCTCCCATTTTCAAACTCAACTATTGGAGAGGAAAGCTCAACTTGAGGAGGAGCTATCTGCAGTGAACCAGGTCTTAATCCGAACTAACACCAAACTGCAGATCACCAACCAAGGACTGGCCGATCAAAAACAAGAAATGACCACATCCATCCAGTTGTTTTCATCATTTAAGAGTAAGACATCTGTTGTAAAAGAACAGCTAAAGCATTGTAATGATTTCTGGGCCAATTTATGGCAGAATGTATTCAACTCTTTGTGAAAAACAAATTCTTATTTATCATTTGAGTATTCTTGTGTTCTTGTACTTAGTGTTTATTTTATTCCTTGTGTTTCCCAAATGGTTGAAAAATAAGGTTTCAGATATCTGCCATTAATCTTTTTGGAGTGTACATATCCATTCAAATTTCTCAAATGGTATGCTCCAAAAGGCAGGACTCTATGAACTTGATATGGTCCTTCCCAATTAGGTGATCATTTGCCAAACTTATGGCTTTTAATCCTTATTGGAAGTATTGTCTTCCATGCCAAATCACCTTCATCAAAGCCAATGTGTTTGACTTTCTTATCATAATTTTTGGTTGCTTTCTTCTTTTGAAAAAGAATGTTATTTAATGCCAGAATTCTAGCTTCATCTATGCTTTCTAATTCCAAGCACATACTCTGATGGTATTGCTCAGGATCTAATTGGTCTTGGCATTTTACCCTCAAGGACTTAACATTAATTTCCACAGGTAACACTGCATCATGCCCATATACTAAGGCATAAGGAGTGACTCTTGTACTTGACCTTGGGGAAATTCTATAAGCCCACAAAACATCCAACAATAAGTTATGCCAATCCCTAGTATTGTCTTCCACAACCTTTTGTATTCCTTTTTTCAAGGACTTATTGGATGATTCAGCTTGACCATTGGCTTGTGCATAATATGGGGTGGAATTAACAAAGTTAATTCCAAACTCTGCCACAAAAGACTTTACCATCTTCCCATCAAATACAGTCCCATTATCAACAGTTATAGTCTGTGGGATACTAAATCTATGGATCAAATCTTTAATGAATCCAATGACCTCAGTCTGGTCTACAGCCTTGTATGGCTTAGCTTCGACCCACTTAGTGAAGTAATCAGTGGCCACTAAAATGAAACAATGATGCTTCAAAAAAGGTGGGTGTATTTTTCCCATCATATCCATGGCCCATCCTCTAAATGGCCAAGGCTTCACTACTGCAGGCCATACTTTTGACATGCCTGGCAACCTTTTGAATATTCTATGCAGTCTTTAAGGATATTTGGCCAATAGTAGGAATGTCTTCGAAGTAACCATCTCATTTTCACACCAAGCTAATGAGCACCACAAATGCCTTCATGAACCTCAGCCATAGCTGTTAATGTTTCTTTTGGGCCTAAACATTCCAACAATAAACCATCTCCCCCTCTTTTGTAAAGAGCATTACCATACATCATGTATTGCATAGATTGCAATTTAATTCTTCTGCTGGCTTTCGAAGATGGGCCAGCTAAGTAATGCATTATTGGATGCCTCCAATCTTGTTCTTGTAAGTCATTATGATTGACTTTCAGGACCACATTCCTTTCATTTAAGGGTGGTATTAATTTCTGATATGTTGTTTGGCTTATGTCCCTTTGAGCATTATCCCTTCTCTTGAAATTCGAAGCTTTCTGAGCCACATCATTAGCTCTATTATTCAAGAATCTTGGGACATGAGTTACATTTGCTATTTGAAACTGAGAAAGCAGATGTAATGCAACAACATAGTATGGCAACATGCTTATACTTTGACATTTGAAAATCCCTTTCACTTAGTTAACCACTAATTGAGAATCTCCAAATATGTCAATTGCATGAACTTGTAATTCAATAAGAATTTCCAATCCCACTATTAAGGCTTCATATTCAGCTTGATTATTAGAACAAGTAGCTTCATCCACTCTAAAACCATGTGTGGTTTCTACTCCTTGTGGTGACTTAATCACTATACCAATTCCAGTTAGGCCATTGGCTTTTGATCCATCGAACCACATTTGCCATGACTCAACACTAGCCATACCAAGTTCCATTATCTCTTGGCTTTCTGTTTAAGATGGATGATCTGTCAAAAAATTAGCTAAAACTTGTCCTTTTACTGCCTTTTGGGGAACATATTCTAAATGAAATTCTGATAAGGCTAGTATCCATTTGCTAATTCTTCCCCTCAATATAGGTCTAGATAACATATACTTAACCAAATCTGTGATTGCAATTACCAAGACAGTTGTAGGCAAAAGATAGTATCTTAATTTCATTGCAGCAAAATACAATGCAAGGCACAACTTTTCTACAGCTGAATATTTACATTCACAAGAATTTAAAAACCTACTATGGTAATAAACAGCTTGCTCCTTGCATTCTTCATTGTCTTGGGCTAAGAAAGCTCCCAATGAATCTTCTGCTACAGCTATGTACAACTTCAAGGGCTTATCACCCTTTGGTGGCATCAGCACTGGAGGGTTGGCCAAGTAGGCTTTGATTCCTTCGAAAGCAATTTGATGCTTTGCTGTCCACACAAATTCCTCTTCATCTTTTAGCCTTAACAAAGAAGAAAATGCTTTAGTTTTCCCTGCAGTGTTAGAAATGAATCTTCGAAGAAAGTTAACCTGTCCAAGGAATCTTTGTAATTCTTTCTTACTTGATGGAGGTCTAGCTTTAATGATGGCTTTGGCTTTGTTCTGGTCAATCCGCATTCCTTTCTTGTGTACTACATAGCCCAAGAAGTTTCCAGATGATACGCCAAAAGCACACTTAAGAGGATCGAGTTTCAACTTAAACTTCCTCATTCTTTCAAAAACTGCTTCTAAGTGAAACAGATGTTCCTCCATGGATTGAGATTTCACTACAATGTCATCAATATAACACTCTAAATACCCTCCAATGAGGTCATGAAAGATAGTGTTCATAGCCCTCTGATATGTAGCCCTAGCATTCTTCAGACCAAATGGCATTTTAACCCATTCGAATGTGCCAATATTCCCAGGACATCTGAATGTCGTCTTGTGGACATCCTCCTCTGCAATGCAGATTTGGTTATAACCAGAGTGCCCATCCATCATTGATAAAATTTGATGTCCTGCTGAACTGTCTACCAACAAATCTAATATAGGCATAGGATATTCATCTTTTGGAGTTGCTAGATTCAAGTTTCTGAAATCAATGCATACCCTCATTTTATCATTCTTCTTAACTACAGGCACAATATTGGATAACCATTCAACATACCTGGCTGTCCTAATAAAACTTGTCTTGAGTAGTCTAAGAATTTCCTCCTTAACTTTCTGAATCACTTCTGGACTCATTCTTCTTGGTTTTTGCTTGTATGGCTTAAAATTAGGCCTCATAGGGAGCCTATGTTCTACTAATGACCTATCCAATCCTGGTAGTTCATTATAAGACCATGCAAAACAATCTTTATATTTCGTCAAGACAACCAACAACTGGTCCCTGTCCAGAACATTCAACCAAGCACTTATATATGTGGGCTGTTGTATAGAACCTTCCCCTAAATTTACTTCTTCTAAGGAGTCTTGTGTCTGAGAACTTACTGAGGCTTCTTCTTTGATTCCTTCTGCCTTCGAAGCAATCTTCTTGCTTTGTTCTGGTCCCAGGTTCTTTAATTTAACATCTTTACCCTCCTCCTCATAGACAAAGTCTGTCCGCAAGGCTTCTTCTTCCTGTATCTCCTAGACTTTTGTTTCAATGTCTAATGCACAGTATTTATCAAGGGCCAAAACTCTGACCTGTTGCAGCTCCTGCTTGCAGCCAATTATCATGGCTTCTTTCTCTTGCTCCTGCACTTTCTAGATTATTGATTTTACATCCAATGTTGAGAACTTGATTAGAGCCAAAGACTTAGCTTCTTGTGCTTCATCTTTTTGCCTATAACCAGGCATCATTGTCATCCTTAATGACAATCTCTTCATCAGCACTCTCCTGGACTAAGTGCTTCAGGTGTGTCACTTCCTCATCAGCCGTCACTTCGGCTGAGCCATCAGGTTTCCTCAGTATACTGAGTGGTGTCACTCCCTCAATATACAATTTGGCCTCTGCGAAGTTTGCACAGGCTATGAAGGGTTGAGGATCTGCATCAATTTCCTCTGTCTCCCCATTGCCCAAAGCCATCATTATTTTCTGATGCAAAGAGGAAGGCACACATTTGTTAGTATGGATCCAATCTCTACCAAGTAAAGCATTGTACTTAGCATTGCTGTCGATAACGAAGAATGCCATCATGCAGTCCCTGGTTCTCACACTAAGGTTGATGGGCAGAATTCCCTGAGCCATCTGTTTGTCTCCAGCGAAGCCAGCAATGGTTGTGCTAGTAGGGATCAACCTGGGGTTCCTTTTCCCTAGTTTCTTCAAGGAAGATTTCGGTAATAAGTTCACTGCTGCTCCATTGTCCACCAAAACTCGATTCAATTGTATCCTGTCGAAGAAGGCCTTGATATACAAAGGCTTGACATGTTGTGTCATAGAGTTCGAGGGATACTCAAAAGGATAAGAGAGGTTAATGCTCACCTCTTCTTCACTCTCGTATTCAATTTCCATTGGGGTAGCCATCTTGGATTCATCTTGCACCATACTCACTTGTGAATCTTCACTAGAGACTGGAATTGGGTCAATTTCTTGCCCCTCTTGGTTCTCATCTCCAGTTTGGAATTCATGCGGTAGTATGTGTACCATATTCACTGACATTGAGCCAAATTGGATGGCTGGTTGTGCCGGTCTCTCCTCTTGGCCACCTTGTTCAGTTACTTCAGATGCATCTTTCATGCTGCATTCTGGCACTTCATTACTAACAGACTCTTTCGAATGGTCTTTTCCGACTGGCTTTGCAACCAAAAATGTTTGTTCAACCATGAAGGCTTTGAACATTTCTTCCTCAACCATTCATTTCTTTTGGCCTAGGCCAACTTCTTCTTCTGTCTCGCTATCACTCTGCATCAAAGCCTTCTCCAATCCTGCTAAACTGGACTTCTCTCTGGCTTTTAGTTCAGAGTGAACTTTGGCCAACTGTTCTCTGTTGCAGCCCATTTTGCCTTGTAGAGTTGGTTTTGGAGTATGGTCTGACTTTGGATTCTTCCTTCCTTCTGTCTGGACCAATGAAGAGCTCTTTCCACTTTCTTTCAGGTCTTTCTGGTACTGAGTGTACCTACGCTGAATCTTTCTCCTTTGTGATCTTGAAATTACTAGAACCATATCTGGTTCTTTTGTTTTTGGGTGTTTAAGCAATACCCAATTGTTTGGGGCCACCAAAGGAGGTTTGACCATCCTGCCTTGGTTTCCAACAATATCTCTTCGGGTAGATACCTCCCTAGGTTTGTTCTGCATAACAAACCAATCTGGAACTCCAGGTACCCACGAACTTACTGACCCAGATGTTGAACTGTTCTTTTCTTCCTTCGAAGCCATCTTCGAAACTGGCTGTGAAGGCCGCTACTTGGTCCTGACTTCATGTTTTGGGCCTAACTCAGGCCTTCGATGAAGGTGGCCACTTTTTGTCCTGCATGAGGCTGGTCTGGGGGGCCAATCTTAGGCCTTGATCCCATGAACTGAACCCTTCTCCAATTTTCTTTCAGAATGACTGCTCTCCATTCTGTAATAATTAGGTGGCCTGGACTCATACAAAGGTCTCTTGCCTTTAGAATGCATTCTATCGGCGGTTGGCTCAACCATTAATGGTTGCTACCTACCGCTAGTTGGGTATGGCCTTTTGTTGTAAGCATTGGTTGGTTTAGTACGTCTCTGCACATCCCTGTAATATTGCTTCTCATCAACTGGAAGCCCTTTCAACCACTTATAACTCAATTTGCATCTGGGACACATCCTTTGCATTATAGCCGCCTCTAAGGAATCGTCATCCAGTGCTTCTTCATCAGAGTTTTCCCTCTGGTGTGAGAAACCTTGTCCAATAGCTGGTAAATTTCCAGTGTCTTTCTTGATAGTTGTCTGGTTGGCAACATGCATCTGCATATTGACTTCTTCCAATTCTTTCAATGACAAGCTCTAGATGTCTGGCATAATGACATTGGCTGCCACCTCTCCAATTTCTGAAAATGTATTACTGTCGATCCCCATGGCTTTTTCTGCTTTGGCTGGGAATTTCAAACTTCCTTTCTGAATTTGTTCTTGGATCCTATCTCGAAAAACAATACAGTTTTTAGTCGAGTGAGACCAAGAGTTATGTCATTTACAATATACTTTTCCTTTAAGTTCATTTGGAGATGGAATTTTGACTCCTTTTGATAACTTAAGGTAGTTGGCCACAAGCAAATGATCAAAAATGTCATCTGCCTTAGTTAAATCGAAAGAGTATTTCCTATGAAGGTCTTTCTTTTTAAACTGTTGGTCAATTGTTTTATCCTTATGAACTAATGCTTCACAGATCACAGGTTATTTTTCCACAATCTCTGCTGCATCGATCTCATAATTAGGATCTCTATAATATGTCATGTACGATGCATTATTTCGATCTTATTCCTCCTCTAGTAATGCTTCGTACCTAGACACCTTATAAGTCAGTTCCACTAAGTCCCTGAACTCAGTTGAGTCAAACTTCTTCCGAAGCCTAAACTCTAAGCCATTTTGAGCCAATCTTACGAATTCTGGCTCTGGTAAGATGACTCTATATTTATTTCGAGCCCTTTTAAATCTGACAATAAACTGAGTAGCCTTCTCCTCAGGCCTTTGACTTAATCTTGCCAAATCTGCCATGGAAACCTCTGGCTCTGATTGGAAGAATTGGGCATGAAATGCCTTTTCCATTTGTTGTCAAGTTTGGATAGAGCCAGGTGTAATGTTAATGTACCATACAAGTGCTCCCCCAGTTAGAGAATTTAGGAATAACCTTAACTTCATATAGTCATTATTAGTAAATTCACCGCATTGAGCAGCAAACCTAGCAATATGCTCTACTGTTGATTGGTTTCCATTCCCATAAAAAAGGGCAAAATCTGGTATCCTGAAATCTCTTGGGTATTCATGTACCCTATCTACCCATTCTGGGTATGGTTTCTTGTACACAGGAGTCTGGACCCCCCGAGCCATCGGTCCACACATCTCTCTAACAATATCAGCAATTTGGTCCATAGGGACCATATTTTGTGCCTGCTGAACCACTACTGGAGGGATAAACACAAGATTTGGTGAACAAACTTATGCCTGCGGTCCTCTTGGTCCATAAGGTGGTAAATTTGGGACTGGTTGTCTCTGTGGTGTAGGTTACTGTTGGGGTGCTGGGTAACCCCTTTGAGCTTGTCCTGCGAAAGGACCTGCGAAAGGTGCTGGAACAGACGTTGTGTCTCTTCCATTTGTAGGAAAACCTTCTAACCCCCCGGGTATAAATTCGAATAAGGGATTTGTGAACCCCCTCGTGCCAGGTATGGCTTCGAACATGGGATTTAGAACCATTCTTATGCCATTTTCTTGTACTGGGTCAGATCCACCAATTTGCATGGCTTCACTGTTAAGTACTGAGGCATTTTGACCTGCTATAGGCCTCGAAATAGGTTTGTCCAAGACTGAGGTGAGGGTCTTTCATAGTTCTGATTACTAGTTTGACCATTAGAATGTCCATTAACTTACATAGGCTGTTTATCTTTAGTCAATCTTTGTTGAGGGACATTTAAAACTTCCTCCATGTGTCTTGCGTTTGTTTGTTGGTGGTTGTTCATTCGATCCAAAAAGGATGTTGCCCACATTTCCATTGTGTTCATTAATTGCTGTCCCATAGCATGTACTAGGCCACTCCATGGCTGAGTAGATGGAACAGTGGATGGTCCAATTCCTTGGTCTCGTCCAATATTATGAACATGTGGTACTTGTTCTGAAGTGCTGGTCTGTTCGACCATAGGTTCTGATAAAATGGGAGTTTCCACAGGATGTGTTATCATATTATCCTCTAGATTAGGTATCTCTATCTCTCCTTCCACGCCTTCTTCCAAGCGTTCATTTTCTCCTTGTCTTCTACGTCTAGCCATTTCAATTAGTCCCACTGGGCGTGCCAAAAATATATGTTGGCTTTTTGGCTTTCGAAGGTTATTATTGTAATTGCGAGCGTGCCAGCAAGGATCAATCAGTCATTACAGAAAAATAATTGCCAACCAATTATCAGACGATTGTGTTTTAGTTCTTTCAGCCTCAATGAAGAGAACTTTTACTGGTGGCTTGATTTAGGAGAATTAAGCAAAATAACAGTTAAATGAAGAACAATTGAAGCATTTCATTGAAATGAAAAACTTACAATGATCCAAACTCAACCTCGTAGAGGTTTACAACAACAATCTACTTGAAACTACTCCTATCGAACAAAGTGCAGTGCAGGAATTTTAAAGTGCAGAAATGTAAAGAACAGGAATGTAAAGAACTGGAATGTAAAGAACAAGAAATGTAAAACTGGAAAAGAAATAAAGTAGAATAAGACTGGTTTTTTGGATCTGAGTCTGGGGTTTTTTTCTGGGGCCTTCTCTGCTATTTATACTTCTCAAGGATGACCATCGAATTGCATTTCGAACCATCGAACTGCTCCTCCATGATCGTTGATCATGTTGCCTTATAATTAGCTCCACTACGCCATCACTTGCAGTTAGGCTTCCCTCCTAAATTTGAATTTAAATGTGAGTAACCGTTGAAGCCACATCACCTTGCATCTCTTTGTTGATCCACTGCTACCCAGATCTTGTAATAACCAATAATAACTACCACGTGTACGATCAGGATCGAAGACTTGAATAATCTTCCGGTATTACCCTTATTCTGCCACGCGTTGAACTGTAATTGGCTTGTACAAAATATGTAGCCAACAATATCTTTTGGTCATGTTTGATTCACAAGATTAATAGTGAGATATTAATAATCCTATCAAATTAGTGTAGTATTTACTATCCAATAGAATTAATAGGATAAATTATTCATTGGATTAATAATCCTATCTCTACCCCATTATTAATAATCCTACAAATTTGTTAGATTAATTATCCATTAGATTAATAATCCTAAACCAAAATGTTAAAACAAACATAAGATAATTAGGCTCACGAATTAATAATCTCAATTACATATTTTAATCCATCCAATCAAACATACCTTTGAGTACATACGCGTCTTGGGCAGGTTTGTTGAGGTTTGACGACAATCATTGCATCAAAGGGTATGCAAAACAGGGCATTAGGTCTTAGATCACAAAATAAATAAATAAAGTAATCAAGAAAGATTCAGCTCTGTTGCTGGTACTGTTTCATGGGTACTAATACTAACTACTGAAAATCCATAATTGGGTGCAGGGGCAGAGGCAGCATAGGGCCGCCACCGCTGCCGCGGGGGGTTCACGTGCCCCTCAGTTTTGAATTTTTTTTTTTTTTTGGTGATTGCCATGTATAAAATGTATTTTTTTTTTCTTAACATGTTCTTTGGTTAAGAATTTATTATATTATTCGCAATAAGTAGTTATTTGATATTTTAAGAATACTATATGCAGGGGCCGAGATAAAGAGGAGGCAGGGGGTCACGTGCCCCCTGGGTTTTGGTCTTCTTTTTTTTGTTCTATTTTTTACCAAATATAAAGAAAATATTTTTTTAAAAATTATAAAAATATTATTTGGAGTGAAATGTCAATGACATTTTTAAAATTATGAGAACAATAATGGCTATTTTGATTGAAAATTAAAAAATTACGATAGATTATATTATTATCTATGAAAAATTTATAATATTTTTAATGTAATGGTGATATCTATTATTATTAAGCATAATTAATCTTATTACGAAGATATATAATTTATTGGATTGTTAGTTACATTTGACATGTAAGGTTCACTCTTCATGTATTTCTTTATTATTGATTGATGATATCACATATCAATGTGTGGGGATATATTTTCTGAGTACCAACACGTGGCATGGTGACGCCGACGTGTCAGCCGAGATGCCACGTGTCGTGGTAGTTATGCCGAGGTTATCGGTAGTTATGCCGAGGTTATCTTGGCGAGGCCGAGGTTATCTCCGAAGATATCGGAATCCGAGATAAACGGATAAGGGACAAGAGTCCTAAAATGAAGAGGAGTTTTAGCCAAGATAAGGATAAAACTCTTAGGGAGTTTATCTTTATCTCTTGAAGAGTCCAAAGTCAGTATTGAATTGGAGTCCATAGAGGTCATGCTTCTAGTGGGACTTGGATTGAGTAAACTATAAAAGAGAGGCACCCCCGTGGGTCTAAGGTATGAGTTTTATGCTTTGAGCAGTGATTTTGGCAATTGATCATCTTTGAGAGATATACTGACTTGATCGTCAAAGTGCCCCCGGGTGGAAGAGCCACCACCGGAGACTAAGTCGGGCAGTGTGGTCAGATTTTTACCCACACAATTTGGCGCCGTCTGTGGTAAGAAGGAAGAATAGATGGCCAGTAACGGACAGAAGGAAAAGATTGGGGACGACGCTCCCGCTGGGAGTAGCAGACTAATTGACCTTGACATTGAAGGAGACAACCACAACGCAGAAACCCGTGACCAGGGTCACAGAGAGAAAGACGTCGTCCAGGAGGGCGACACTTCGAAGAAGACAGACCAAGGAAAGTACTACAACGAAGATAACCTCCAGGTATGGAGGGACAGGTGCCTACGGAGGGATGAGGAAGTAAAAGAATTGGCAAACAAGTTGGCAGACCTACAGTCGGTCGTCAACTTTATGATGCAGAATAATGTTATGCAGCCACCATACCCGCTGCAAGATACACCGATGCCAACAATTAATACCCAGAAGGGAGGAAGGAAAACAATCCCCGAAGTCCCTCAGCACACCAGGAGCGGAAGGCACTCTCATCGACCTTCCAGGGAAGTCGGACGAGAAGAGCCAAGGCAAGAAGAGTCCCGAAGGACGCATCACACAAAGGATTCAGAGCCTAAAGAACATCGGCATATTCAAGGGCAAGCACTCTGCTTTGACACAACCCACGGAGAAAAATCGAAACGGGCCCACCAAGAGGCCGAAAGTAGTGTGCCAAAAAGATTGAAGTCCAAAGATAGCCGAGCTCTAGGGAGGAGTAAAGAAGACTTGAGGAATTACCTCAAGAGGAAGCAACAGAATGTTGAAGCCGAGGTAAATTCCCCAGTTAAGCCGAGAACACCATTCTCGATGGAACTGGACAAATTCGAAGCACCAAAGAGATTCAGTATGCCGAGGTTCCAAATTTATGATGGTAAGTCAGATCCCAACTTTCACGTTGGACTATACCTAAATTCAATGGCATTATATAGTAGGAACGAGCCGTTGCTCTGCAAAGTATTCCCCGCATCCTTTGGGGAGATTGCATCCGATTGGTTCCATAAGCTACCGAAGGGAAACGTAAAGACGTGGGAAGGCCTGGCCGAGATGTTTGTGGCCAGGTTTGTGACAAACAAGCTGCAGCCCCTGTGGGTCGATGCCTTGATGGCTTTAAGAATCACCAAGGATGAAGGCCTTAGGGTCTACGCGAAGAGATACTACGAGGTGTTCAATCGAATACCCGAATGCAACCAAGAAGTGGCGGTCGTGTCTTTCAAGAACGGCCTGAAAGATGACTGCCCACTACGGAAGTCTTTGGCAAAAACATTGCCAAAAAGCATGGAAGAACTCATGGCGAGAATTGAGAAGTACGCCAGAGCCGAAGAAGATACATCGGGAAACAAAGAGATAAAGCAGGAGAAGGGAAACGGCTCGCCGAAGCGAGGCCGAGGTAACAACGGGCCGACTAAACAAGAGACGAAATTGAGGGGTAAATAGGCGATGACGACGGTGTTCCGAATCCCTATCCATAAAGTCCTGGATCAAATTCAAAACCAACCTTATTTCAGGGCACCAGCAAGAGCACCAGGAGAATTTATGGGAAGAAACGTTGGTAGGCGTTGTGTTTACCACAATGAAGAAGGGCACCCAACTCAGGGTTGCAGAGCCTTAAAAGCACACTTAGAAGACTTGGTAAGGCAAGGCCTTTTGAGGGACCTGGTCGATGAAGCCAGGACGAGGGAAGAACAGGCAAGATTGCCTCAAGCACCAGCAGCTCCACCACCCCCAGCACAGCAACCACAGGCAGGAGGACCACGGGTGGTTAATGTGATCCACTTAAGGGTCAACGAGAACAAAGTCAGAGGGGAGACCCAGAGGGTAAGGCATTTACAGCATGTCTACCAAGTTGGGGAAAAAAGACATCGGCCAGAAGAGTGCCAAGGACCGGTGATAGCCTTTACTGAAGCCGATCTGGAGTTGGTCCAACATCCGCATAATGATGCCTTGGTAGTATCCCTCCAGGTTGGGGAGTACCAAGTGAAACGCATCCTGATAGATCAAGGCAGCTCTTGTGACATCATGTATGTTAGATGTCACAAGGAGTTGGGCCTTCACCCAGACGACATAGAGCAATCGAATGGCTCGATGGTCGGCTTCAACGGAACGCCGACGTGGCCACTTGGCGCAACAAGCTTGGAAGTTCAAGCCGGCACGAAGAAAATCAAGACGGAATTCATTGTGATTGATACACCCTCGCCATACAACATTATCCTGGGAAGGCCATGGTTGCATGCAATGGGGGCAGTTCCCTCAACATTGCATCAACTACTACGGTTCCCAACAGAACATGGGATTGAAGAAGTCAGAGGAGATCAACTACAGGCAAAGAATTGCTCCATGGCAGCAATGAAGTCCACCTGCAGCGTACGAGAACCAGAGAAAGCAGAAATTGAAGATGAGGATGTAGAAGTCCTAGAAGACGTCGGCAAAGAACCAGCCGAGAAGAGCGAAGAGGCGCTGAAGAAAATCCTCGTCCAGGATGGGGATGAAAAACGGTTCTTCCTTCTCGGCTCAGGCTTAGCCGAAGAAGAGGAGAAAGAGTTGGAAACTTTTCTAAGAACCAACATTGAGGTGTTCGTCTAGACACCTTATGAAATGCCTGGCATTGACCCCGAGGTCACTTGCCACAAACTGAATGTCGACAGGTCGGCAAAGCCTGTGATTCAACGAGCCAGAAGACCAACGTTGATGCACGTTGAAGCAGTAAAAGAAGAGGTAGACAGACTTCTGGAGGCCAGGGCCATCCGAGAAGTTCACTACCCGACATAGCTGTCCAACACAGTAGTGGTGAAGAAGAAGAACGGCAAATGGAGGGTCTGTGTAGACTTTACCAGTCTCAACAAAGCCTGCCCCAAAGACAGCTTTCCTCTGCCCAAGATTGACTAGCTAGTAGATGCTACTTTAGGGCATGAAAGGATGAGTTTTCTGGATGCATACAGGGGGTACCACCAAATTGTAATGTACCCTCCAGACGAGGAGAAGACCGCGTTCATCACCCCTAAAGGCCTGTACTGTTACAAGGTAATGCCTTTTGGGTTGAAAAATGCAAGAGCAACTTACTAAAGGTTAGTAACAAAGATGTTCAAGCACCTGATTGGCAAAACGGTAGAAGTCTACATCGATGACATGGTCGTGAAGACCAAGGAATCTAAGGGTCATCTTGCTGACCTAAAAGAGGTCTTTGATATACTCAAAACATACCGGCTCCGACTTAACGCATCAAAGTGCGCATTTGAAGTTGGATCAGGTAAGTTTTTAGGGTATCTGGTAACAAGAAAGGGCATTGAGGCCAGCCCAGACCAAATCAAGGCCATCCTAGAGCTGAAGAGCCCGACGTCGGCAAAACAGGTTCAGATGCTTACTGGAAGGGCCGCAGCCCTAAACAGATTCATCTGCAGAAGCTCAGATAAGTGCAGACCCTTCTTCAACCTGGTGAAAAAAGCCACAGACTTCCTGTGGACAGAAGAATGCGAAGCCGCTTTGACCGACTTGAAAAAGTACTTGACCACAACTCCGGTTCTTTCCAATCCAGAACCAGGGGAAGAACTGTTTTTGTACTTGGTAGTTTCAGAACACCCAGTCAGTGCAGTACTAATCCGAGAGGAAAAATGGGAGCAAAAGGCTGTTTATTATGTAAGTAAAACCTTGGCCGATGCAGAAACAAGGTATCTACCACTGGAGAAATTAATGCTAGCCTTAGTAATGGCCTCAAAGAAGTTGAACCATTACTTTCAGGCGCACAAGATTGTGGTCCTAACAGAGCACCAACTGAAGTCCTTGTTGCAACAAGGAGACTTAACAGGAAGGATAGCAAGATGGGCAGTAGCCCTGGGCCAGTATGACCTGGAGTTCAGGCCGAGAACAACAATAAAGGGCCAAGTTTTGGCCGACTTCGTGGCAGAATTCACCCCTGAAACCGTCAAACATCGGGCTCCGTTGAGCCAGGATGAGCATTGTCCCAGCAAGCAAGAAGAATCCCAGCCAAAGGCAAAAGAACAAAGGAAGGAAAAACTTAGACCCTGCAGCATCTACATCGGCGATTCATTCAGACTGTTTGTCGATGGAAGTTCGAACCGACAAAGAGCGGGGGCAGGAGTACTACTGATATCTCTAGATGGAGAAATAATAGAACAGTCCATCCGTTTGGGGTTCAAGGCCTCAAACAATGAAGTGGAATATGAAGCACTAATTGCAGGGCTAAAACTGGCAGCAGCAGCAGAAGCAGATGAGGTAATAGTTTTTTGTGATTCACAGCTTATTGTTAACCAGTCAACAGGAGAATTTGCAGCCAGGGACGAAAGAATGTCGACATATGCAAAAGAGGTCATCACATTGGCCGCCCTATTTCAGAACTGCCGACTACTCTAAGTTAGCCGAGATGACAACACCTACGCCGACGCGTTGGCTAACCTGGCAAGTTCAATGCAGACTGGAAAAACAAGGACAATTATGATCGACTACATGTCGGGCCCGAGCATAGAACCACAGAGCACCGAGCAAGAAGCAATGTGCGTGGACTTGGGACCAAGTTGGATGGATGCAATCATTGCATTCCTAAAAGAGGGAAAGCTGCCAGAAGACCATAAGGAAGCACATAAAATCAGATTGAAGTCGGCCAGATTCAGCCTAACAGCAGAGGGCCATCTCTACAGAAGGTCCTTCACTGGGCCCCTTTTAAGGTGCGTACACCCTTTGCAGGTTGAAGATTTTCTGTACGAAATTCATGAAGGGATTTGTGGAAGCCACGCTAGGGGCAGATCATTAGCCCACAGGGCCATTACCCAGGGGTACTGGTGGCCCTACATGCAAAAGGATGCTGAAGCCTACGTAAAGAAGTGTGAACAATGCCAAAGGTTTGCACCTTTGATACATCAGCCAGCTGCTGACCTGAACCCAGTATCCAGCCCTTGGCCGTTTGCCCAGTGGGGCATGGATCTTGTTGGGCAACTTCCCCAGGCAACTGGGCAGAGAAAATACTTGCTGGTAGCAACAGATTACTTTACGAAGTGGATAGAGGCAGAACCTCTTGCCAAGATCCGAGATGTGGACGTCAAGAACTTTATATGGAGAAACATCATCACTAGATTTGGGATTCCAAGAGCAATAGTTGCCGACAACGGAACACAGTTTGACAGCAAACTCATCAAGAAATTTTGTGCGAAATTCAAGATCAAGAATTACTTTTCAACACCAAGTTTTCCCCAAAGTAATGGGCAAGCAGAAGCATCCAACAAAGTAATTTTTGACGGAATAAAGAAGAGGCTACAGGCAGCAAAAGGAAAGTGGGTAGGCGAGTTGCCCAACGTACTTTGGGCATATCGGACTACGCCGAGAAGATCAACGGGGGAATCTCCCTTTGCCATGGCTTATGGCACAGAAGCAGTCATCCCATTGGAGATCGGCATCCCAGGGATCAGAACCCAGGGAGTAGAGAATGGCACCAATAACATACTCTTAGCCCGAGATCTGGATCTTTTGGAAGAACGAAGAGAGAAGGCTGCAATTCAGCTCGCAGTATACCAGCAACAGCTTGCCAGAGCTTACAACAAGAAGGTCAACCCAAGAGATTTTCAAGTCGGCGACCTAGTCCTGAGAAAAGTCGTCGGCAACAAGAAGGATCCCAAAGAGGGCAAGCTTGGCCCAAACTGGGAAGGACCCTACAGAATTACTTCGGTATTAGGGAATGGAGCTTATCAGCTTGAAGATAACGAGGGCAAAGCACTGCCAAGACCTTGGAACACTTGTAATTTGAAATTCTTTTATCACTAGATGTGCATTATTTTTGGCCGATGTCATCAATAAAATCTTTTCCCTTTTTTTCAAAACACATATGATTGATCAAGTTACATATGGGTGTTTTTGGAGACATGAATAAATGAGAACCCAAGTAGAACTCAGGTTCACATTGGGGGCAGTGAGAAGACAGAGACACTTAATTCACTTGTTGAAATTTGTAGCAATTTACAAGTTGGAGTTAAGCTGATTCCTTATCTTCACTTGTTGAAATTTGTAGCAATTTACAAGTCGAAGTTAAGCCGAGATTATTCCTTAATTCACTTGTTGAAATTTGTAGCAATTTACAAGTAGGTTAGACCGAGATCACTGTCTAAACACTTGATCGAAACTTGAGAAAAAGTTTGCAAAGTTAACATTAAGTAGTATATGTTTCATACTTGTTACAATTTATGAAAAGTTTGCAGGTCAGTATCTTGCCGAAGTAAAAGTTTTGTAGTTATTACACCCGGGGTATGTAACCCCGAGAAGATTGCACAAGGAAGGAAGAAGTATGTTAATCATGCAAAATATTCTAAGTATAGAAACCATGCAGAAGCAATCAAAGAGGTGACAAAGATTCAAGCATTCAGAAAAGGAAAGCTGAGTTAACATTTACAAAACTGGGAGGCACGTCGGCCATACAAAAACTTACATTGTTCAGAAAAATATAAAGGAAAAACAAAATACAAGTAAGCAAACAAAGAACATAAAACTAAGGGTCTTCTCCTCCAGATTGTTGAATTTGGAGATCAGATACCACCTCGGCCTCCTTTTCTGCTGCTATTTCGGCGTCAATTTCCTGAAGAGTTTGTTCAACAGTCTTAACCTCGGAAGGGATGTCGGCTGGTACAGTGTCAGGAACAGCTTCTCGGACAACCTCATCACCTTCTTCATCTTGAGTCAAGTCAAGGAGTTACTCATTCTGAGGAGGGGACTTAGCCCCATCAGCATCCTTTGACTTTCTGACCAAAGCCTCATCTTCCTCCCCATCGGCATCTTCAAACTCAGATTCAGATTCTCCTTTAGGTTGACTTAATGAAGGAGGAGGGGGGAATGGCAGAGGGATATCATCTGCCTTACACAATGGCGAGTCATCTAGGATGTTGAGCTTTTTGGCAAGGGCCATCCAACCAAGGGAGAAGTCCCTGTTGCATGCCTGCCTGACTTGAAGTTTGTATTCCTCAGTGACGTCGGCCATGCCCTGGGCGTAAGCCTTCTCATCAGCTTCTTTGATTTTGGCTTCTTTGGTGACCAGAGCCTTCTGAAGCTCCTTCTCAGCCTGGGCCTTTTTAACCTCGGCCTCTCTCTTCTCGGCCTCAGCAACTTTCTTTATGGCCTCGGCGGATTCGACTTTTTCCTCGACTAGACTTTGGGCTCCGGTGGCGGCTTCAGCTTGGTCCTCCAGTTTTTTCATTTTTGATTGAAGGGTTTTGCTCTCCTTTTTAAGGGCAGCAACCTCCCTCTTCATGTTGGCCAACCTCTCCCTTGTTTCAAAAGCTTGCATGGAGAGGGAGTGGGCATGTTGAATGGCCTGAAAGAACACAAGGCACAAATTGTTACAAAATTTTACAAATTAAGAGAGAAAACAAATTTCAACACAAAGGCACTTACTTGGACAAAGTGTTGCAGCATAAAGGCATAGTTCTCATACTCACTCATCTTGGCATTCCGCTCAAGATCGCCTGGGAGGAGTAGAGCAGTACTAAGGGCCACGCCGACGTTTATGTCATCGGCACTGTCGCTGGCTAGGACTGGCTTATCTTCTAGAGTAATCTCTGGTCTCCAAGGGACTTTTGGTATTCTGGAACCCGAGGTCGTCGCAGACGATGACCTCGGCTTCTTTGATTGGGTGGAATCTGATGGCTGGGCCTCAGCAGACCTTTTTGCAGAAGTAGAAGCAGTTTTTTTACTCTCAGCCAATTGTGAGATGGGCAGAGCATCCTCAGCCTCAACCTCAGTAGCTTTGGCCTTAGGCTGAGCCTTTTTTATTCTTTTTTGCTTTGGTGGGGGCATGGATTGGGTCGGTACAGCATCAACATCAGCTGGGAGGTCGGCTAGGAGATCTTGGGCAACGGGCTTCGAGCGACCCATTTCGGCAGTTTTGACGAGCCTTCGCCGATGTTTCCGTTCAGAAACAGGGATCAAGTATGGGGCCGAAGTGGATGGTTGATTGGTTGGGTTAGATATGGACTCTTGATTTGTTCGGGATGTAGAAGCGGTTATAGTTGTGGCAATAGGTGAAGAGAGGCTCTTCTTCTTCTTCTTCGGGACGTCGGGCAGAGTAGACTTGTACGTCGAGATAAAATTTAATACCAGGGGGGCTCTGCGTTTTTGGATTGGAAGATCTAGGAGCTTCTTTAAATCCTTGCCCGGAAAGTAGGATTGGCGGAAGTTTTTTGGTGGCTGATGAAGATCTGCAGGGCAAACAAACAGACATTAGAAACAGAAAGTATTGAAGACTTGAAAATAAATAACTAAGTATTGACGCTGGGCTCTTACCCTTGCCCTCTTTTACTATTCGAGGAAGAGGGTAAATATGGACATCTTTATCTGGGCCGAACTCCTAATTTCTCGAAGCAATAACATAGTCATCCCCAGCCCCCTTGTTGGAGTCTGGGAGGTCGGCTACGATTTTGAATTCAGTAGACCTCGGCTTGAGATAATAGACGTAACCTTTTTCCTTCAGGTTGAGGGGGCACATGGTATAACAATATTGGATGTCGGCAAGGGTGATCCTGACATTCTCCTGCCTAGCTAGGGTTATGATACCATTAATCACTCGATAGGAGTTGATGGTAAGTTGTATGGGGTTCAACCTATAGTAGTGGAGAACTTTGCAAAAAATGGGATTAAGTGGAAGCCGGAGTCCACATTCAGTAAAGGCTACAATAGGAAAAGGCATCGTATTGTCTGTAGGCATAATAGAGTCATCATCCCTAGCCAGTCTCAGGTGGACATCGGCAGGGATGGAGAACTCCTGCCTAAAGTATTCGAGTTTTGTTGGGGTATTTACCCTATGTCTCCACATGCCCATAACGTCGGCCTAAAATCAGAGGGCTAGGTCTTAGAAAGAAGGTATTCTTAAAAGGTTATTAGAACCTCGGCAAAAACCTAGGTAAGTATTGGTACAGCTTGTTTCAGTTTTCCCTAAATTAAAAGTTCTACAAACAAATCCCAAGCCTAAGAACTATGAAGATGAAGATCAAAGGCACATATCTGGAAAGGAAAAACAGAAAACAAGAAACAAAGAATGACGTTTCAGAATCAAAGAACAGAGGTATGGTTCTCAAAAACGAAAGAAATACAGAAGTAAAAGGTCAAGAACAGTGGCAAGAAAAGTGTTGAAATAGTGCAAGTGTTAAAGATATGAGCAAAATCATGGAATAGACACATCCAGATGAATAGTTCAGCAAATCAAAGGTTTGAACAAAGCAGTAATGGCAGCAAGTAAACAAAAGCACATAAAAAAAAATTGGGAATAAGAGGAATAGAGGCTTACCAGAACAAATGAAACCGGAGTGAAAGTCGCCGAGGTAAGGCAACGATTGTAGACACAACGGAACGGCGAAAGCTTCGCTGGAATGGAGGAATGAAGACGGTTGCAGAGCTTGGAGCTAGAGCAATGGCGGATTTGAGAAAGTTTAGAGAGAGAGAGAGCCAGAAAATCTAGTGCATAAAGTAAAGAAATGAAGATGGAAAGAAAGGTTTTATCAAAAACTTGAAACGGCGGCAAAACAGGGCATTTATTGCGCTTGGAGGAACGTGTACGTCAGACGGCGCAGACGGATGAAAGACGGTCTACAGGCGCGTCACAGACACGGGCCAATAAAGATAAAGCACGTGAGGGGAACGGTTGAGAAGTGATGCATGACAGCTTATGCGCGTGAGGGAGTTCGTTTGAATTCTTGTTCTCCGAAGAGAACACGTCGGCTTGAAATGAATTATCTCGGCTAAACAGTTTTTGAGCCAATATGCAGAAAGAAATATCAATATAGGATCCATCATCTCAGAATACCGAGGTAATAGAACCTAGGGGGCAGTTGTGGGGATATATTTTCTGAGTACCAACACGTGGCATGGTGACGCCGACGTGTCAGCCGAGATGCCACGTGTCGTGGTAGTTATGCCGAGGTTATCGGTAGTTATGCTGAGGTTATCTTGGCGAGGCCGAGGTTATCTCCGAAGATATCAGAATCCGAGATAAACGGATAAGGGACAAGAGTCCAAAAATGAAGAAGAGTTTTAGCCAAGATAAGGATAAAACTCTTAGGGAGTTTATCTTTATCTCTTGAAGAGTCCAAAGTCAGTATTGAATTGGAGTCCATAGAAGTCATGCTTCTAGTGGGACTTGGATTGAGTAAACTATAAAAGAGAGGCACCCCCGTGGGTCTAAGGTATGAGTTTTATGCTTTGAGCAGTGATTTTGGCAATTGATCATCTTTGAGAGATATACTGACTTGATCGTCGGAGTGCCCCCGGGTGAAAGAGCCACTGCCGGAGCCTTCTCTTTCTGTTACAAGTTGGCTGAAGTCATCTATTCTGCCAGTGTTCTCCAACTGAAGACTAAGTCGGGCAGTGTGGTCAGATTTTTACCCACACAATTTGGCGCCGTCTGTGGAAAAGAAAGAAGAATAGATGGCCAATGACGGACAGAAAGATCAGATTGAAGACAACGCTCCTGCTGGGAGTGGGAGACCTATCAACCTCGACGCTGAAGGGGACGACTGCAACACAGAAACTCGTGACCAGAGTCACGGAGTGAAAGACGCCAACCAGGAAGATGACGCACCAAAGACAACAGATCGAAGCGGATACTACAACGAAGATGACCTCCAAGTATGGAAGGATAGATACCTGCGGAGGAACGAAGACCCTTCCAGAAGGGATGGAAAGAAAGGGGGCATGAGCGCTCCCAATGAGATAACATTCAAGTATAGAAGAACTCATCCTAAGTGAGCAGATCCCGGATTCCAGATCCTGGATCCCGGATCCGAGAAGACATGATCTCAGCCTAGACAAGTAGGCCTGAGAAGGCGAGAGCTCAGCCTAAGTGAGCAGATCCCGAATTCCAGATCCCGGATCCTAGAAGACATGATCTCGGCCTAGATGAGTAAGTCCGAGAAGAGAAAAGCTCAACCTGAGTGAGCAGATCCAAGATTCTAGCAGACAAGATCTCGGGACTTAAACCCGAGAAGAGAAGAGCTCAGTGAGCAAATCTTAGATCCCAGAAGATAAAAAAGAAACACACAAGATCGGACTGAAGTTAGCCAAGGTGAAGACCTGTTGTAAAGTCCACAAAGGAGTATGTGGAAGCTATGCAGGGGGTAGATCCCTTGCCTACAGAACCATATCAAAGGGATTCTGGTGACCCTACGGACAAAAGGATGCAGAGGCTTATAAAAAACATGAGAAAAGAAGCGGCTCGCCAAAGCGAGGCCGAGGTAACAATGGATCAAGTAAGCAAGAGGCAGAGAGAAGAAGAATATGTTTAACACTTGTTGAAATTTGTAACAATTTACAAGTCGAAATTAAGCCGATTCCTTATCTTCACTTGTTGAAATTTGTAGCAATTTACAAGTCGAAGTTAAGCCGATTCCTTATCTTCACTTGTTGAAATTTGTAGCAATTTACAAGTTGGAGTTAAGATGGTTCCTTATCTTCACTTGTTGAAATTTGTAGCAATTTACAAGTTGAAGTTAAGCCGATTCCTTATCTTCACTTGTTGAAATTTGTAGCAATTTACAAGTTGGAGTTAAGCTGATTCCTTATCTTCACTTGTAGCAATTTACAAGTTGAAATTAAGCTGATTCCTTATCTTCACTTAGAGTTAAGCTGATTCCTTATCTTCACTTGTTGAAATTTGTAGCAATTTACAAGTTGGAGTTAAGCTGATTCCTTATCTTCACTTGTTGAAATTTGTAGCAGTTTACAAGTTGAAGTTAAGCCGAGATTACTGTTTCTCTTCGCTTGTTGAAATTTGTAGCAATTTACAAGCCGAAGTAAAGCCAAGGTTATTGGTTAAACACTTGTAGAAATTTACAAGTTGGTTAACCCGAAGAAGATGCTTAACACTTGTTGAAATTTGTAGCAATTTACAAGATGACATTAAGCCGACATATGATCATCTGTTGAAATTTGCAACAATTTACAGGTTGAAGTAAAAGCTAAGTATATTGTTTAAACACTTGTTGAAATTTGTAGCAATTTACAAGTAGATCATTATTTAACACTTGTTATAACTTGAGGAAAGTTTATAGGTTGAAATTAAAACAGTATGTGTTTTATATCTGTTGGAATTTATGCAAAGTTTATAGGACAAGTTATTGCCGAGGTAAATCATCAGTTTGTATACCCGAGGTATGTCACCCCGAGAAGGTTGCACAAAGAAGGAAGAGCATACTAAAGACACGCAAAATATTCTAAGTATAGAATCATGCAAAGGCAGTCAAGAAAAGACAAATGCACAAGCATTCAGAGAAGGAAAGTTGCATTAGACATTCAAGAACAAGGAGGCACATCGGCCATATGCAGAGCTTACAAGGTACAAGAGTACAAGCGACAAAAAAGGAAAAACTTCAAAAACTGAGGTGATGCTTAACCGGAGTTAAGCCGACATGATGTTTAACCGAAGTTAAATTGAGATGATGTTTAACCGAAGTTAAACTGAGATGATGCTTAACCGAAGTTAAGTCGAGATTATGTTTAACCAAAAGTTAAACGGAGATGATGCTTAAACCGAAGTTAAGCCGAGATGATGTTTAACCGAAGTTAAAACGAAATGACGTTAACACTTGTTGAAATTCTGAGAGAATTTACAAGTTAAAGAGTGCACAAAGTTAAATGTCGGCAAAAGATTCGCCGGAGTCAAACGTCGTTTTGATTAGAACAGAACCACTAAGTGCATGCCAGAAGTGGTGACCAGAATTGTGAAAGGAATAAATGCTTCAAGAAACAGCGATAATAATTTGCAAAGGCCAAGAGAAAGAAGGTCTAAAGGGGGTGAATTAAATACTAGAAGTTTTAATACATCAGTGAAAGAAGAACACATCAGGTCTGTGACTATGGCACGAAGCCAACTTCCCTAATGTGATCCTAAGTACAGCTTATGTTCACATTAAGGGGCAGAGAGAAGGTGTAGGGGGAAGGAATGATAATTAAGGAGCAAGGAATGTTAACACTTGTTGATTTTTTACCATTATATTGATTTTTTACTCACATTTTGTATAAAAAAATTACTTTATTATTATATAATTTATTTTAAGACTTATATTCATAACTTTTTTTGTATTGTCCATGATACATTAGTTACAAATAATATCATTTTTTTGATATTTCTCAAAGTCAATCGTAAAAATTTATGTTAAATATTTTTGAAAAAGCTTTCAATATTATAATTAATAAATGCCCCATCTGATTTAATTTTTTGGCTCTACCACTGACTATGTGGTATTATTTATATAGTAGTTTAAATCAATAGTGTAGAGAAAAATATTTTAGATTTGATATAATGAACTCATTATTTTCAAATAGTTGACATACCACTTAGTGTGATTTGTGATTTTTTATGCTTTGAGCATCATGTAAGTAACGCTCTATGGTACTCTAAGACTGTTTAATAATTTTCATTCAAAACATATTATTTATAAGAAATGTCATCTCTTTAATATTTTTCTATCAAATAAAAATTAAATATATTTTATAATAATTTGTGTTATAAATGAGATTTTTTTTAATATTCTAAAAAAAAAGTATTTAGAGAATTGACCCACTTTTAAAACTCTTTGGGAAACTAACTTGTTTTTTAAATCACATTTTGAAAATACGATTTTGAAATTGAAATTGTATTTTCAATATGCAATTTCACCTTGAAATCGCATATTGAAAATGCGATTTCAATTATTTCAATTAAAATCGTATGTTGAACATGCAATTTCACCATGTCATCATAAATTGTATTTTCAACCTGCGATTTCAAGGTAAAATTGCACATTGAAAATGTAATTTCAATTTCAAAATCGCATTTTTAAAATGCGATTTCAAAAAGTAAGTTAGTTTCCTAAATAATTTGAAAAGTGGGTCAATTCTCTAAATAGTTTTTTTTTATAGAATTTTTTTTTTAAATAAAAAAAAACTCCTATAAATGATGTGTTTTTATTTTTTAAAATTAGGAATTTTGATCCATAATTTTTTGTGTTAAAATTACAAATTTACGTCATCATCCCACACCGAACTATTCTACACTATTATAGAATTTTGATTTGTTCTTATTAATAATGAATATGTAATTTTTATGTTTAAATTTATCTCATAAAATTATAATTATTTTAATATTGCTCAAGATTTTTTTAAAATAAAAAATTATAATTAATAAATACCTCTCTAACTTAATTTGTTGGCTCCGCCGGTGATTATTAGGCCAAGTTTGGGAAGACTAAATAAGTGTACTTTTTGAATTTTTATGAAATATGGGTTGGATTTGGGTTAGGTTTGAAGTGATGTGTTAGAGAGGTGATGCGACTTAAATAAGATGATATGACTTAAATAGAATAGTGACTTTTTAACTTTTAAAATTTTTTTAAGAATGCCAAACTTGACCCTAGTAAATAGCTTTGAAATGCTAGGCATGTTGATTTTCAGTTCAGAAGAGTCTTTTTCAAATACAGCTTAGGACCTGTAGGTACTCTCTCACCTAAGACTGCATTGAAATTGTTGGCCTAATTAGACACCATCTTGTACGGCTATCTGAATTGAAATCAGGTCCAAAAGAAGCAAATTTTCATCAAGAACAAAACTTAAAAAAATTCTAATAAATTACATACTAAATTACTAATTACTCACAAGATCGTGTTTGGTCCATACCAATGTGGATGTGAGACTTCCACCACACTAATGTAGATAAGATTTTTCCAAATACATATTATTTGTCCCAAAAAATTTTATTTTGAGTTCTTCAAAATAAATCAACTTATTTGGTTTGGTTTTTCAGAATTTACTTTTCAAAAAACTAATTTTTTAAATTTTTAATTTTTTTTTTATTTTCATTGAATTTTTCAATATTTTCAGCAATAATTTTTTAATTTTTAAATGCACCTAATATAAATACACTTAAAATGTATAATATTTGTAAAAAAAATATTTAAAAAATTCACTAAATATAAAAAAATACGAAAATTCAGTACATTTTCGTATTCTTGTATATTTATTAATTTTTAAAATATTTTTTTGACAAATATTTTACTTTTTAGATACATTTATGTAAGATATATCTAAAACAAGTTTTAAATTTTGCTTAAAATCTGAAAAATATTCACTAAAAACAGAAAAACACAAAAAAATAAAATTTTAATTTCTAGAAAATTAAATTTAGAAAATTGAAATCAAACACAATAAATAAATCTATAGACTGAGAAACTGATCATGGAATCAGTTACATATGACTAAGATTTTTTTTAAAAAAATAGACCATTCTAATAACTCTATAAAATCTTATTAATTTATGTGTATTATCACATAAAATCTTAGGGTGAAGCACCAATAAATCCCAAAATATAATCTTGTAAATTATTTAGTCTTTTCTTTTTTTCTTATGAATCTAAAGGTCCCATTCAAAGGAAAATTAGGTGTTTTGGAAAGTTGGTAAAAAGCTGACTTTTGACTTTTTTAGCTTATTTTGTTTTTTTTTGGTAAGTTATGTGAGAGGTAATGTGACCCAAAATTAATAAAAAGCTGGGAGCTGGCTTTTTACCAGCTTCCCAAAAGAGCACAAAATGGTAGTCACTTACATATTTAAGTTTAATTTTTGAGGAATAAAAATGGGTTTCTTCAAATATGAAATTTCACATTTGGACAATCCGCACTATAGAGGGTAATTCTATTTCCACACACTCACTTATCTCAGTGTACATCATTTATCAGTACACACATTTAGTAATTTGATTATGAGTTATTATTCTCATTCAACACATCAAATGTTCCAATCATACCCTTAACTCATATGCTTGTACACACACCACCTCAACCCTTTTTCCACAAATTTGTTCAAAATTATATACCAACGATTTAGACCCTATTTCGATTTAAGGCAACTCAAAGTTTTTAATCGGTGATGTGACTGTGAAATGGAGGATCAGTGGGTGGAACTTCAATGAATATGTGTTTGGACTAGACCTTGTTTTTCTAGGGAGTAATCAATGTAACAACCCTCATACTGTTTACTGATTAATGACTGATTGATTACCGATAATCACCGATTACTGTTAAACGGAACTGATAATGACTGATAACTGACTGAGAATTGAACTGATTAAAGTACTGAACTGACTGACCGAAATTGAAATTGAATTGAGTGAATACATCTGTTTGAATTGCATTTTATCTGTTGACTGTTTGTTTGATCTGTTCGTGTTTTACGTTTAAACTATTAATTGAAGGCCTTATCGGCGGCCGAACCGGAAATGGGTTAGTGTATTATGATCCTCATAATTAATGTGATTTTATGGTATAATTATCTGAAAACTGATTAGATATGCTTAAATTAGATTAAATAAGCTAATTAAAGAGTTGGACTTAATTACCGTTTTGCCACTTAAGTGGCCCACTACTTGGGTCATCTTTGATTCTCTTTACACTCTTGCATACACATTTTGAGCACATCACCGACCTTGAGGGAGAGAGGGAGAGAATAGAATTGTTCTTGGGGGTTTGGCTTAGTCAACTTGAAGAATTGCTTGAAATTGAAGTGTATCTGTCTATTTGAGCTCCCTCACTTCTAATTCTACACCTAAGGTAGATCATTCATCATCTTAATGGTGTCCTTGAGTTGTTCTTGCATGATTCATGCTTCATTGTAGAACTAAGTCTTGTTTTGGTTCATTGTTGTTGAATTGAAGCTTGATTGTTGCATGCATGTACATATATTGGAGTTTTGAGGTTGTAGTTCATAATACCTCACATGCATGTCCATCTTTTGGTCATACTCTATGAGTTCATCTTGTTTTTGAAGGCTTGAGCTCTTTTAAGACAGCATTAAAGTTTTGAAAATGATTTAAAGATCATGCATGTCATGTTTGAGGATTGTTCTTGGAAAATGGTTTGAAATTGGGTTTGAATAAAACACCCTTGGGCTTTGATTTCTCAAAATTGAGCTTTGAACCATGTTATTCTATGTGTTTATAAACATTTTTCAGAAAATGAGCCCAAGAGGTCAAGTTTTGATGCATTTGAGTGTGAGTTTGAGCTTGGAGGTGCAATCTGGGTTTTCCAGATTTCGCACTTCCGCTCGAGCGGGGTAAGTTCCGCTCGAGCGTGGAATCCGAGCATCCAGCATCTCTCTGCACTGTTCTGCAGTACGCTCGAGTGGATGATTGGGCGCTCGAGCGGAGTCATATCTCACGCTCGAGCGGGCGTCGAGCGGAGATTTCACCCATCCAGTACTTTAATGGTACGCTCGAGCGGGAAAGTTTACGCTCGAGCGTGTACCTTTGTTGCATTGCCGCTCGAACGGGGAAACCTGAGCTCGAGCGGAACTCTGTTTTTCTGAAAATGCTTTTAAATGTACATCTTTGCATCCTCATCCCATTCTAGGCATTCTTAGGCCTAGTTTAAGGCATCTGTTTGAGGATATAGATGTAGAACACACCGAGGCATTAGGGGTTAAGTTATTATCTTTCCCAGCTGTGTAGCTTAGTGTGTTCAATCTGTTAATTGTGTAGGGTTGGCGACTGGAGAGGCACGCTCTAGCATACTGTAGCCCGAACTCTGTGAGTAACGAATGTGTAAAGATATGTTCACAAATGATTATTTTCTGAACAACTAAACTGTACTGTTTTCTGAACTGATTACTGTTAACTGAATGAATGTATGTCCTATATTCTGAACTGTATTGTGGCATTCTTGGCACCTACTGCTTACTGTTACTGTGACAGAATTCTCTGTCGGTTCCCTCATTGGAACCACTACTGTTTACTGACTGACGACCATCATTACTGTTCGGTCTTTTAAGACCTACTGTTACTGTTATGCTAATGGATGTACCACATATGACTGTTTACTGTACTGAGCAACTGACTGACTGATGGCCATCATTACTGTTCGGTCTTTTAAGACCTACTGTTACTGTTACGCTAATGGATGTACCACATATGACTGTTTACTGTACTGAGCAACTGAAATACTGATTGAAATGAACTGTTTTCATTACTGTAAGGGCATTCATTCTAAACCCCTTTACGCTTTATGTTATTCACTGGGCTTTAGCTCACTGCTCATATATATATGTAGGTGTACAGGCACCGGATTGAAGCTAGAGGCGTCAGGGTTACTCCAGTTTTGTCAAGCCAGCCTTTGTGCCTCACTGCGAGGTTCCGAGCCTAACGTGTTAGGGCTTAGGGGTGTTTTACAATTCCCCCTTTTGTACTGTTTCACTGTTTTGTATAGACTGAATGTTTACCGTATTGTCATCTAGGGTTGAGTCCCTAGTCTGAATGATTGTAAATATTGTGCATACCGTTCTGTACTGTTTACGTATAAATGTATGAAAAATCTTTTCATATAGACTGTCGCAGCTCATTGGGCATTGTTTATTTACTGTTTTGGCTTCCGCCAGGCCCTGTACTCTGTTTTACTGTATTACTGTCCTGCAGGCCTTCGGTAATCTCTGATTACTGGCCGGTTACGGTGCTAAACCCATAGGGCCGGGTTTGGGTTGTGACAATCAAGATGATGATATTGTGAAACAAGTCTAATTTAGTGGCAAAACCATCATTCAAGAAAAAGGAAGGAAAGTCAGAGAAATTGGATTTACAGACCCAAATAGGTGAAGGTGAGATTGGTAGCGATGGTGGATCAATGGATAGGGAGGTGATGATAGGGAGTTTGTTGTTTCTAAAGAAGAGTTTGGATGATCAGAGGCAAAAGGTGATGAAATATGATTGATATGATTAGTGGAGGAGAGAATGTGGAAATCGACAGAGAATGCAAAAGGTGATGAAATATGATTGATATGATTAGTGGAGGAGAGAATGTGGAAATCGACAGAGAATTACAATTGATACAAGTGATTGAGAATCTAAAAATGGAATTGGAGGTTCTGAAAAAGATGACCTTTGAATTGGAGATGGAATTGGGGATTTCTTAGTTCATAGCAAAACAATAATCCCTCTGATTTTAAGATGGTTCCATGGATTTCAATGGCTTCTCTCTTTATCTAAATTAGGAATTTTTTTTTTTACTCAAAAAATGTGCATTGAGATTTTTTTTTTTAAATGTGTACAGAGAAAATTTAAATTCAATATTAAGGGTGTGTTTTGATATCCATTATATTCATTTTATTTTAAGTTATAATTGTCATTAAAATAATATTTCATTAAGTGTGTGCACTAAGATAAGTAGGTGTGTGAAAATAATTTTCCTACTATAGAGGTTATGGATTTTCCCTCTTTTTGGAATAAACCTCACGTTGCAAATAAGAACGCAACACTCCAATGTAACGCACTAAAAAGCTCCTTAGTGTATTTTTTTCCAAATGTAACAACGTAACACTCCAATGTAACACACTCCAATGTAACACGCAAAAAATAATTCCTTAGTGTATTTTTCTCAAACGTAACACTCCAATCAATATAATCTCAAATGTAATACTCCAATATAACACACATAAAAACATTAAAAAGCTACTTAATGTACTTTTTTCAAATGTAACACGCACAATTGGAAATTATACATTTACCCAAAGCTTACTAAGGAATTTTTGTTCTATTTTTGTAATAGTTTGAACAATTCCACACCCTTTTGAAATAGTTTGAAGAATCCTACATTTTTTTTTTGAGTGTTACATCGAAATATTACGTTTCGAAAAAGTACACTAAATAATTTTTTTGCGTATTACACTAAAGAGTTTTTTTTTAGTGTTGCGTTGGAGTGTTACATTGAAGTATTACATATTGAAATTATATATTTACTCAAAGTTTACTAAGAACTTTTTATACTCCTTTTGAAATCCTTTTGGAATGCTTGAAAATTTTCATATTTTAAGTCATTCCAAATAAAAAAGATTCTCATATAAAAATTCATTCTAAATTTGATTATCATAGGTTGTGTATCTTACCTTTCTAGCACACAAAAAGAGAGAGAGAGAGGAAAAAAAAAATAGAAATAAGGGTATAACCGTAAATTTACTTTTCAAATAATATATTAAATCTACATTTTCAAAGTCAATGGGACTAATTGGTCTATAAGAAAACTCTTGGGACTAATCGGATTATCATTCCTCAATATGAGATTTATAAGTAAATTTTCAAAAATCTTATTCATTTATGTGTATTATTATGTGATAGATTTTTTGTGTTCTACTTTAAATGTAGGGAAATTCTATTATACACGCTCCTTGAAAATGATGTATCATATGCAACCCCTAGTTATGTCATTTTTTTATTTAATTATGACTAATTTTCTCCTTTAAACATGACAATATTTTAGTTATGATTCATCTGATCTTTGGTTATTCCTCATGTGATGTTTGGTCATGACTTTTTTTAAATTTTTTTTTTTTAGTTATGACTCAAAACGTATAAAATTATGCCTTTTTTTTTTCTTTAGTTATAAGATTCATATGATATGGTAGTGTGGTTCAAAATGCTTTGAAATAAGGGAACAAAATATATATATATATATATATACCAAAACACGGAAGCAGCAAGCAGAATGAAGAAAATGGATTACGAAATCAAATACGAAACAAAATTGATAAACAGAATTAGAATGCACTAATTAAACCAAAACCATTTAATATTAAACTTTGTAATTAAAATACAGAAAATAACTTACAATTACAATTGTATCAACTGCAAGGATCTTAATTGGGTTACAGACGGAAAGAAGTAATTTTCACTCAGAGCTCTCTGGCTTTCTTAGAATGAAGATTTTCTAAAATTGAAGAGTGCTGAATGAATATAACTGATTACAATATATAGAAAAGAAAAGCAAATTAGCATGTGATTGATGAAGGCAGCTGGCAGCGCATGAGGCAAAGCAGATGCTGTCGGTTGCTTTCGGTGGAGTGATTGCACAAATGAGCAGCTTTATCAACAGTTGATTGATTGAATAGTGAAAGTGAACAGTAAAAGTGAACAGTAACTTTTACTATTCATGCCTTTCGGTGGAACATGCGATTAATGGAATCAATATAAATACAAATTGGCAACTTTTCGCAAAAGAGTATTGATTGAAGCTAATTTGTATCTATGTAGAATCCAATGTTGATCAAGCAAATGGATCCTGAGCACCTTGAAACTCTGGACCTGAGTACTGATTGGTTGATTCTTCAGAAGAGTGTGGATTTTCTGAACCTTCTTCTGAATTATCTGAACTGGTTGAGTGGGAATCAGGTTGATCCATAAATTTGCTGACCAACTGGATCAATTCTTCCTTGGATAACTTGGACTTTCTTTTGGATTTGACTTTGGGCTGAGCAGGAGGTGAAACGGGCTTTGCTTGAGATTTTGACTTGGGCCTTGAATGAGCTTTGGATTGGGCTGTAGACTTAGCCTTGGACTTGGAATGATCAATATTGGGCTGAATCTTTGACTTGGATGATTTGGGCTTGAAGCCACTAGATGAGGGGCTTCCAAGGTTGATTGGAGGAAGACTGTGCTGACTTCCTTGACTGATTGCAGCAGTTGGGATCTGCTGGGCTTTGCCAACACCCTTCAAAATATAATTTGACTTTACTTATGTGTTATTCCTGATAAATGAATAATAACAAAACATATCAAGTTATTATTTGTTTTTCAATTACTTGACAAAAATAAGTCAACATTATACCTTTAAAAAAATTTCGTCTCAATAACAAAAAAATGTTTGAGACTCGTAGACTCACTTCCCTAATTTGACTTCTAATGATGTGATATAATACATATTAACTTTTGATTTGTGATACACTCATTATATAAGATCCAACTCTCTTACCATTGATTGTGTATCTTACCTTTCTAATACCAAAGGAAAAAAAATAAAAAATAAAGAAATAAAAAACATAATAAAAATAAGGGTATAATCGTAAATTTAATTTCTAAATAATATATTTAATCGACCTTCCCAAAATTCATGGGACTAATTGGTCTACAAAAAAATTATTGGGACTAAATAGATCACCATTCCTCAAGATGTGATTTATAGATAAATTTTCCTATATAAATTCCGAACTATGTTTATCAAAGATGTATTTTCCAAGCTAAAAGTAACTAATAAAACAAAATACTCCATCACACATCACCCTCTATATTTTTAATATTTTATTTTTGTAACACTAATTTCTAAGTTTAACATTTTATTATATATATAAAAAAATTATTACTAGTTGATGTGACACATTATAAAGTCCACTTCCAAAAAAAACAACACTACTTCATAATTTTATCCATTTGAATTTTAAAAAATAAAAATTAGATTTAAGATGATTTTTAAAAAAATGTTCCTCAAAATTGGATTTGTTTAGAAATGAAAATAACAATTATGATCTTGACATCTCCGCCATTTATATGTATCTTGTATTAAAAAAATTAAACATATTATAACTTTAATTCTCGAAATTTATTTTTAATAAAATTAGGCCAAGTTTGAGAACTTGACAAAAAGTTAAAAAGTCAAAAAATTATTTAAAAAGTTAAAAAGTTAATATTAAAAAATTAAAAAATTAACTAAAATATGGCATACATACACATACACCCCCTCAACTATCACTTTACTCCATTATTAATAAATTTCAATACTATCATCAATTTAAATGAAAAAAATTAAAAAAATAAAACAAAATATGAAAAATTAAAAATATAATTCCGATTGCAAAAAAAAATCTGAGAGAATCTCAATTGAGACAGAGAAAGAGATGCTCTTTCTTTTCGACTTCAAATCATTGAGTTCTAAAAATTATGAAATATGTTCGATGATTTCTACGCAAACAAAGGGAGGAAAATCAACAAATAAATAACATATTTATCAACCCACATTCCAACAGCACTCGTACTCAGATTAGTTACCCAAAAGTTACACCTTATTAGCTTAGCTAACAATTTTTTCAACACACATTCCAACGGCCCTCTCTACTTTAACTATTTCCTTCAAAATATTAATAAATACAAGCACAGGGAAAGAGAGACAGAGGGGCAGAGACCCAGAGATTCGTCTGCGATGGTGATTAGGTCGGCGTCGATCGTCCTCGTTGCGTTCTCGTCCGCCGTCGATCGTGACTCGTTTAGCGTCGATTCTCCTCCTCCGGCTCGATCGTCCTCCTCTGGCGTTGATTTTCCTCCTCCGGCTTGGCCCTCCTCCTCCGGCATTGATCGTGAGTTGTCCAGCGTCGATCGTCGTTCGTAAGCAAAGCTTGGAGTGCTCGAAAGAAACTAATAAAAAATTGAGAGGCTACTGAACAGCGCCTCGTCTTCCCTGGCGAGGCACTGTAGCTGAAAATCAAAGTAGCTAGCCACCGGCGAGGCTGCTGGAGATGAATTTTCTGCTTTTAGCTAGCTATAGTAACAAAAATAGAGGAATAGAGAGGCTTCTGGAAGATTGGAAAAACCATATCAAAATTCCTAATTCCTTAATCAATCATTCCTTAATTAACTAATTCCTTAATTGATCAAATTTCTTTCAAAATTCCCGCAATCTCTCTCTCTCCCTCTCTAAATGCATTTCAAAATTCCCGCAATCTCTCTCTCTCCCTCTCTAAATGCATATATATATATATATATATATATATTCGCATACACACAGCTATTCAGTACGCTGTTGTAGTTGTTGCAATGGAGAATTTCTTTTTGCTGATTTTCTTGTTGCTGATTTTCTTGTCGCTGCTTATGATATTTCTTCAGAGGATGATTCGACTTTCAGGTTCTCCTTTTATCTTAGGTCCATATCTATGTTTTTGTTTGTTTTTCAATTCAGTGTAAGTTTTTACAAAAAAGTACAGTGAATAATTAAAGTCTTAAAACTCTTTTAGGAATTTGTAATAATTTTCTAAAACTACCATTGAATGGTAATTTCTCTTAAAAAGTATATGAATGAAAGATGAATATAAACATACATGTTCATCGAGTTTTAAATTTTTGAATAAGTTTGATTTGTCACATGATAATTTTTAGTTTCATCGACAGTTGTGTTTAAGTAATGCATGTGACCACGTTGCTGATTCATTCCTCGATATGGTGGATGCGAGATGTTCAATTTTTTTTTTTTTTAATCGGTAAAAAAAAAATTATTGATAAATTTAGACAGTAAAAAGTTTACATCGCCAAATACATCAATAAAAAAAGAAGCTTGGTGACCAACAATGTTTGAGTTGGTGTGTGTATTTTTGAAGGTTTTTGCAAGAAGTTCCATTAGAGATGCTGGTCTAAATTTTGTGCTCCTCTGTTTCTGTTTGTAATGTTATCGAAAATAAAAAATTAATGAATCTGTTTAAATTGTATTACATTTCTGTGCACGCATATGTTTATGAATTGCATATATACCTGTCCAATATCTTTGTTCTTGGATTTGTTTTTTATTTTTTTATTTTTGGTATGATTTTCTTGGATTTTATGCGTACATGTAACATGCATTTGAAGTAGTTGGTGGGAGAAAATTAGAAGGGCGTAAATCTTCCTCGGGAAAATCCGGTGTGGGCTCCTCTTCACACCCTGGTTATAATGTTAAGAACACGACACTTCGTGCATCACTGAACAAAGATGTAACACCTGATAATAATCAAAATGCCATGAGAGCGCCTCAAGCAAATTGTGACAAAGTAAGAAAGTCAAATATGTCCAAGGAATCTACTGCTAAGACTCGGGATTTGACTTTTAAATCTGGATGTGGAAGTAAAATCATTGCTGCCGCAAAGTCAGCCCACCTGGAAACTGCAAAATCAAAGGTGAGAAGCTGCAACATTTTGATTAATGACACCAAACTAGGCATATTTACTTCTGTTTGAAATCCATCTATTCACCTTCAATCTGCTACTTAGTTTTCAATCCTGAATAAGTTCAGCAGACTAAACACTTGGCATATTTAGTCCAGAATCATGGTTAGTCAGCTGAATTATGCATAAAATTTTCAGGCTAACAAAGTTGTGCATTCTAAAGCCACGAGGCTACATAGAGTCAATGCACAAGATTCTGTGACTGGTGCTACAAAAGCAAATGACAAAGTGGGAGTCAACAAGTATAATAGACTCGGAAATGGTAAAGAGAATGTTACGAGTCAGAGACCCAACACCGGAGCTGGAGGCACGGTTCAGCAGGTTCAGATAGTGACAAAGCAAAAGAGTATTGTTCCAAAGGTATATCAATTGTTAGTTAATTGATCTCTCATGTGTTGTTTTCAATATAATTTACTTTTGTTTGAAATCCATGTATTCACCTTCAATCTGCTACTTAGTTTTCAATCCTGAATAAGTTCAGCAGACTAAACACTTGGCATATTTAGTCCAGAATCATGGTTAGTCAGCTGAATTATGCATAAAAATTTCAGGTTAACAAAGTTGTGCATTCTAAAGCCACGAGGCTACATGGAGTCAATGCACAAGATTCTGTGACTGGTGGTACAAAAGCAAATGACAAAGTGGGAGTCAACAAGTATAATGGACTCGGAAATGGTAAAGAGAATGTTACGAGTCAGAGATCCAACACCGGAGCTGGAGGCACGGTTCAGCAGGTTCAGATACTGACAGAGCAAAACAGTACTGTTCCAAAGGTATATCAATTGTTAGTTAATTGATCTCTCATGTCCTGTTTTCAATATAATTTACTTCTGTTTGAAATCCATCTATTCACCTTCAATCTGCTACTTAGTTTTCAATCCTGAATAAATTCAGCAGACTAAACACTTGGCATATTTAGTCCAGAATCATGGTTAGTCAGCTGAATTATGCATAAAATTTTCAGGTTAACAAAGTTGTGCATTCTAAAGCCACGAGGCTACATGGAGTCAATGCACAAGATTCTGTGACTGGTGGTACAAAAGCAAATGACAAAGTGGGAGTCAACAAGTATAATAGACTCGGAAATGGTAAAGAGAATGTTGCGAGTCAGAGACCCAACACCGAAGCTGGAGGCACGGTTCAGCAGGTTCAGATAGTGACAAAGCAAAAGAGTATTGTTCCAAAGGTATATCAATTGTTAGTTAATTGATCTCTCATGTGTTGTTTTCAATATAATTTACTTTTGATTGAAATCCATGTATTCACCTTCAATTTGCTACTTAGCTTTCAATCCTGAATAAGTTCAGCAGACTAAACACTTGGCATATTTAGTCCAGAATCATGGTTAGTCAGCTGAATTATGCATAAAAATTTCAGGTTAACAAAGTTGTGCATTCTAAAGCCACGAGGCTACATGGAGTCAATGCACAAGATTCTGTGACTGGTGGTACAAAAGCAAATGACAAAGTGGGAGTCAACAAGTATAATGGACTCGGAAATGGTAAAGAGAATGTTACGAGTCAGAGATCCAACACCGGAGCTGGAGGCACGGTTCAGCAGGTTCAGATACTGACAGAGCAAAAGAGTACTGTTCCAAAGGTATATCAATTGTTAGTTAATTGATCTCTCATGTCCTGTTTTCAATATAATTTACTTCTGTTTGAAATCCATCTATTCACCTTCAATCTGCTACTTAGTTTTCAATCTTGAATAAGTTCAGCAGACTAAACACTTGGCATATTAAGTCCACAAACATTTTTTTAAACAAAAAAAATCAGAACCAAAGAAACATATATTTACATGTATTTGAAGAACACAATTATAGAATTCCACCACTTAATAAACTAATTTGCGAGAGACCATTGAGGATCTACTGTGATAATTCTGGCAGCTGTGTTCTTCTCTAAGCACAACATTAATGTAAACATTAAAAAATAAAATGAAAGGGTGAGAAATGCCCATGCCAGCTGAATATATTACTTCGGAATATGATTCTATGTAATGAGTATTATTATTTATTACTTACAAGTTATAAGTTTGTCCACCATTTGGTAGTCTAACATGTTGGATATGTAGACACAAGACCCAGAAATCGCCGAAAACATAGATACAGTAGTTGCTCCTCCGAGGAAGAACGTTGTTGAACCAGTCGATCAGTGGGCTTTTCTGGTAATTTCTGGTTCTTCATTTTCTTCGTGGTTTACTTGTTGATTCGCTAATCTCAACCCGCATTGATTATTGGTTGGTTTGAATCTTGGAAATGATTGAACTCACTAGTGTTTCTTATAATTTTGAAGAAAAAAATTTATAGGTTTTTTTTTTTTCCCTGTTGATTGGTTATTTTTTGATCTGGGAATGGTATATTCACTTCAATATGTTATGGATTCTTGATCTTGGTCTGTTTGGGTTCATGTTTAAAGCTAGGTTTTGATCTTCTTGAAATTAATTATTTCTTTGAATCTTTTGTTTTTTTTTTTGTCTCATACTATTGACCCCCTTTTTCCTCTTTCTTTTCCAGCCTAAGCTTCTTACGATACCGAAGGGCTCAGATCAGACAGATGAGAAACAATCAGAAGATGTTGGTGATGATGATGATGATGATGATAAGAAGGGGATGAAATGGGCATTGCCAGGACTGCAACAACCTAAGGTGTCCGAAACACTGATTTCTTCTTCGTTCTTTCCATCAGATTTTTTCGTGATATCAGAGAGTTTAGGTTTGGATTTGCATGTTTCGTCTTCATTAGATGGCAGCCATGGAAGGTTGGTTATAATAATTTGATTAATTTTTATTCTCTTATTCCTTCTTTCAATCGTTTCAATTTGGATCCTAATTGGGTTTGCTTTGAATTATTTTCTAGCTTCACTATTTCAAACAGGACTTCTGGTGGTGGTCACAAAAGCCGACGAAATGTAAGCATTTTTTTTTCTATTTCTAAAATGAAAAATGGACCTGTGTTTTTTTTTATTATTTTTAATATTCATTTTTTTCAATGTAGAGCTCTGAATCATCTGGGACCTTTGGTGGAAGTCGTTGGAAGAAGAAGCAACTCAAAGCAACCTACCAAAAACCCTTCAAGCTTCGAACAGAGGTGTGCGTTTATGGTTTTGTGAAATTGACTTTTGCTTTTAAATCCTTCTGTCTTTGCCTCAATTTACTTGAAATCATGTTAATTTTGGTGATTGATTTTTATTGCAGCAAAGGGGGAGATACAAGGAGGAAGAATTTGTCAAGAAATTACAACAAATGATGATGGAGGAGGAAAAGCAACGGATACCAATTACACAAGGTCTCCCATTGACAACAGATGAGCCAGAGGTAATTCCATTTAATTTGAGGAGAAAAAAGATGGAAGTTTCGCTGTGTTGTACAAATGTTTCTATCTCTAATTTCATATGTAATATTTTGTTGAAATGTGTAGCATGAATATATGCTTTTTGATGGTATTACAGTGCTTAGTAAAACCTGCCGTCAAAGAAATCACAAGACCGGTTGATTTGGTGCTGCATAGCGATGTGAGGGCTGTGAAGCGTGCTGAGTTTGACCAACAGGTGTATTTTTAACTTTCTTTAAATATTTTTACTCAGGGTTTTCATGTATTAATCAATTGTTTTGGGCATAATGACCATAACTTCACTCACCTATCACATACAGAGTAGGCATTATGTCATTACTATAGTCTTTACCATTCACTCACGTTCTCGCGCATATTACATAGCAATAATGAAATCCCCTTTATTGAATTACCTTTTAATTTTGCTTCTGTGATTGCATATTAGCTGGCTAAGAAGATGAGCCTTGTTGAACAGTACAGGGAGAAAAGGGAAAGACAACAAAAGGTACATGACAGAAAAGACCTTATGGGTGTGTTTTGGTGATATTATTGGTAGTTTACTGATATATGTGTGCATGTTGGATTTTGCTCCTGTAGTTAGCAGAAGAAGAGGAAATCAGGAGACTAAGAAAGGAGCTCATTCCAAGAGCTCAACTCATGCCCTATTTCGACAGGCCTTTCATCCCTAGAAGGTATCGGATAAAATCTAGAATTTTTAAAAACTTCTTTTGCTATACATGGCTTTCCATTTGAATATGGATAACCAAAAAATCTACTAAATAGAGAAATTATCTAGTAGGTTTGGCCTATAGGACACATGGTGTGTCTTTTCAATATTAGAAAAACATATGATCCACTTGTTTCTATTTTCTATACAAGAAGATATCATGTCTATTTTGGTGGGCGCGGAAAGCTGAACCTGCCAAATAACTTCTCCTACTAAAGACTTCAAATAGACCCTCTTCTTCAAATGATTCTTAAAAAGCAATATGTAGTTTGTATACATTGCTTTTTTTTATATACATTTTTTTCCCCTCAGTGTCACTGTAGCTGCAACTTTTCCAGCATATTTTATTGATCAGGTGTTGTTTGGATCTCCAATTTTGTAAAATATACCTCAAATCTAGAAGTTTTCTAATACATCATTTGACTGGCACAAGTGGTGTAAACATAACGATGTCCTTTGTTTGTTTCGGGTTATTTTCAGGTCGATGAAGCATTGCACCATACCTAGAGAGCCAAAGTTCCATATACCACCACAACACAAGAAGATCAAGCGTGGCATGTGTTGAGATGCTATGTTCACACACCAACAATGAAATGCAGAGAAGGAAGAAAAAATCAAGATTTTTCGTAATTCTTTTGTTGTCAGTTGCTTAATAATGCTGAACTTTTTTTTCTTCTTTATATGGTCCTCCAATATTCCTATGAAAGCAATCAATTTAATTGCAATTTTGATGAAACAAGTGATGGTAGTGTTGTATGCACAATTGTGTGCTATTTCAATGAATATTAGCTCATAATCATTCATTTCTCTAGTGTTGTTATTTACCTTGTTTTCTTTTTTCTATCTTTGAAGCACAAGTCATGTATGCATCTTTATTTGAAGTTTTGCTCTTACCCTTTGTTTGTTTGAGCATTTTTTAGATACGTGTTGGTTAGACTAATCACATAGAAATCCAAACAAAGCCTATATATTTAATTAGCACAACCTCAATATACACATTTTGCTGACTTCTTCTAGTGTACGACATGGTAAACTTGGGTAGTTAGGACTTATAATGAAGTTTAGTTCACACCACCTTCAAAAAAAGTAAAGGTGGTGATTAATATGCCTGTGACCTTTCTAATTCACTCTCTCTTGAAAAGTTTGATCCTTGTATACTCGTGGCATTTTCTATCAACTCTATAGAAGAACTTCATAAGACTTTTTAGAGAAAATGAATGTTTGGTATATGTTCATCTAAGAAGTCCTTTAAAATCATAAAGTGCTTTTGTGCTTTCACCATGTAAATACACATTTGGTGACAAAATCTCAAATGTATTGAAATGACTTTCATCAAGCATTCTCCTTTACAAAACTTAATTTAAAAATACAATAATTGTGAAGGGAAAAAAACACAGGATAAAATAACGACATCCATACTAATAGATGCCGTTATTGTGTATCCAATTGTAACACCTATGAGATTACCATACTGAGCTATTCCACATAGCTTCACCTGGATGCCTCTTGAGAAAAACAGAAATGACCCAAATCCATGAATATTTGAAATTTCTACCTTTACCCATATCATAGTTTCAACAACAATAAAACTAATAACCAATCTAAAAATCAGAGGCAATCTTTATATGATTAGATTCTGTGTTTCTAAAAATCGGACATAATTTTCATATGATAAGTTTATGTGTTTCTAGACTTTTTCATTAATAAAATGATGGAATTGAAATTTGAGAGGTGGGGCTACCCCTCTATTACAGCCCATCCCATTCTATTTACTTTTGTGTTGGAAAAATGTGAGGTGCCTTCAGATGGTGTTCCCATGTGGGTTCATGACAGACCTGTCACTGGCTAACTGATTGTCTAACTGATCCAAACACCCATGTCTTCATCCCAGATGCTTCCTCTGTGTGGTATAGCCAACGAATTTGATTTACTGTCAATCTGTATTCTGTAATTCTGAAAGTAGTTTGGGACAACACTAAAAACATACCTATAAAACCCATGAAGAAAAACACCTTTACGGAGTGTTCTTTCTTTGGCCATCACATCATTCACCAAACTTAAAATTTTCCCTCAGTCACCAAGTTATATTCAATCATAATTGAAAATGGCAAAAATGAACAGTAAGAGAACCAAATGTTGATCAGCAAATTTGTATAAACAGAAATGAACCAGAAAATGGCAAGAGAAGAAAACGAAGGGGAACAGAAAGAGAATGGGAATAGAGACAGAAATCTTACCTTGCACAGATAAAAGCCTCAGGTTTGGTATAGCTTTGAAGTAGCTCTGTTTCACCAAATAATAAACCATGAACCAGAAACAGAAATGATGATAAACCAGAAACCATGAAGCAACAATTTAAATTTGAAGCATAGAGAGAAAGAGAGAGAGGGAGAGAGGTACCAAAGAGCTCCAATCGGGGTTCGAAGCAGAGAGAGAAAGTGGGTGGGTGGTGGTGGAGGGTTGCGAATTGAAGCCACTGAGAGAGAAGGGGGGAGATAAAGAAGAGGAACAAAGATGGAGATAGAGATAAGGAGAGAATGGAAGGAGACGTGCAACAGAGAGATAAAGATGGAATGGGGAGAGACGTGGGTAGGTGGGAGAGGGAGAGAGCACCAAGTGTTTGGGCGGGAATTAAAGCATATCTCAACCATCTATATTTATCACAATTAATCTGAGCCCTTAAAATGAAATGTATCTCTGATACATTTTACATATTTTCAAAAATCGTTCTGCTTTATTATATAGATATATACTATTTTAAGCAAATGTATGATATGGAGTTATAAACACTTACCTTGGATAAAAAAATTATTTTCAAAAGGCACTGATGCACATCTCGTAATTGGGCTGGTTAACATATTGGCATGATGTCTGATGATTACCAAATGTATGATTCATTAATCTAGTAATTGACTGGTTTTTCATTAATGTGTGTCGTAGTTTCCATCTTCTTTTTTGCCCCCGTTGTTCGCCTTTTGATGGGTATGTGTCTCTTGGTTTTGGTCTACAAGGTCTGCTAATGGAATGCAATGATGTGGTCTTATTCATTTTGTTATTAATGAACATTTGTATATTGCATATGTTCTTTCGAATGCAATTTTGAGCCACTTTAACATCATCATCATCATATTTTGCTGAGGTACCCTGTGCCACAACTTCCCAAAGATGCATACGCGCAAATGATGTTGAGATTGTAGGTCGAACATCTAGACATCATACATTCTTTGAGATGCTTGGAAACTTCAATTTTGGAGATTACTTCAAGAAGGAAGCAATTAAATGGGCATGGGAGCTTACTACCTTGGAGTATGTATGAGTAATTTTATTGTGACACTAAAGTCTAGACTGATAATTCTCTTGTCTTCACACTCCTTTTGTTGATTGAATATGTCTATTTTTAATTTGTTTTTTTCCCTTCATTGGCATGCCATAAATCTCAACATCCTTATTTCAAGTTGGCACCTCTTATGAAGTTTTATGTTTCTCAATAGGTACCAGGCCTATAAAATTTCTGATAAAAACTGGTTTTTAAGTCATACAAGCAGTATTTTTTGAATAATATTTCCACAATTTTATGTGTACAATCAATGCCTGGAATTATTTATGACCTTAAAATATTATGAGTATCAATTCACTATATAAGATGTAACCATTCTAGTGGCTGCAAGTAGTTGTAGTTTCAAAGGCACATCCTTGGACAGTGTTTGTTGTGGGATGACACTGTTGTTAGCAATGGGAAAAAAGCAGCAGTCAAAACTGTAAATATTTTGGGATCCATACTAGTAGTGAAGAGTGCGAAGTACATGTGCACATCAGCCAAACAGACCCTAAAGTCAAGCATAAATGCCTTTTTTGGGGGGCGTAGGTTCCAATATGTTAGTACCAGATGTTGGTCAATACAGAGGATCTTACTAAAAGGATGGGTTTTTCATAATTTTTTTTGAATAAATTTTTTCCTCGTCGTAGCTATGAATTTGTGATTGTTTCCCTGAGCAAGAAGAATGAAAGTTATTTTTTAATTGCGCAGGTTTGGATTGCCAGCTGAAAGAGTATGGGTAAGTGTTTATGAAGATGATGATGAAGCATTTGAAATGTGGCATGACGAGGTAAGCAGACAAGAACTTTAATCATATTGTTGTACTTATAGTCTAATATATCTTTTGTAATTTTCTCTGCTTGCGTATCTGATCATTAAAATTGTTTTCCATGTAAAGAGATGTCTAGCTATCCAAATTCATGCCAAAGAGGCTTGTCATGAATGTTTCCAAAATTTTCATACCCTTGTTAAAATCACTCTTCATGGTCATTCAAGTTACAAATATGCACTTGCCTGCTAAGCCCAAGGTGTCCATTTGAGACTTTTTTGTTCTTCACTTCTTGGGGACTGTATACTTCCACGTGAGAGTTCTTTAACTGATAGCTTCCAGATATAAATGATATGTGAAATTAACTTCATAAATCTGGTTCTTGCCTCGTGGAGATTGAAGGACTGATCAATAGCTGGATTGAGGACTCTACACTTCTGCAAACTAAAGTGATGCCTCTAACTGATGCTAAAAATGCTGGGGTTATTGCAATGTTCGGAGAAAAATATGGAGAACAGGTTCAAGTTTCTATAAAATCTTTTCTTTTGTACTTCTGAGTTCTGACAGAAAATGGTGTTAAAATATACGCTCATTTCACAACACATAAATGCTGTAACTTATGGAACATACTTTTACATAGGATTTGATTTTTCCTTCAAATACTGTGATTATTTTAGGTACGTGTTGTAGAGGTTCCAGGTGTATCCATGGAACTATGTGGTGGCACTCATGTCAGCAGTACTTCTGAAATACATGGCTTCAAAATAATCTCAGAACAGGGGATTGCGTCTGGAATCATACGTATAGAAGCCGTTGCTGGTGAAGCTTTTATCGAATACATCAATGCTAGAGATAACTACATGAAACAGCTCTGCTCTACTCTCAAAGTATGTTTTCTTCTGTAATCTTTTTGCTAAATAGAGAACACCTGATTGTTTCCAATGTTCTCATTATTAAAATTCATTCTGCAAAGGTGAAAGCTGAAGATGTACCAGCCAGGGTAGAAACACTATTGGAGGAATTGCGAATGGCAAGAAATGAAATTTCAGCTATTCGTGCTAAAGCAGCAGTTCACAGAGCCTCAATCATCGCAAACAATGTATTGCTTGTGGGAAATTCTAAAAATATCAGGTATTAAATTAACTTCTGTAGTTCCATCTATGTTAGAGAGTAGAAATTTTGGATCAACTATGCATCTATGATAAAGAGCACACGAAATCATTCAAACTTGTAAAGAATAGCTTGTTACAGAGTCTTGGAAAAAACACACCCTAAAGTTAGCTCAGCATGAGGTGCCTTCAGATTTATATACTGCACATTACTTTTGTACCCAGTCAATGTGGAATTTCGCTTCACACCTCTTCCCTCACACCAGTGTGCTCGCTTGGCAGCACCCACCATGTACAAGCCAGGGATATGCACCCTACCCATCCCTAGTTCTCTGGCTCTGATACCATATGTTATATCACCATTAGTCCCCAAAGCTTAGGCTATTAGAAAATGAGCCCAACAATGTGTATTAAGCTATTCAACATAGCTAACTCGCACCGCCATCATTCAGACAACTCAACCTAAACCCAAGCACAGAAAAGAACAAAAACAAAAACAAAAAAAATTGACATTAACAAGTCTTGATATTATTTCCCCTTTGGAGTTCTAAAAGAGCATTCTATGAATAATACAGTTGCTTTCTGGAAAATTACTTTACAGGGTGCTGGTTGAGTGCATGGATGATACAGATGCTGATTCACTGAAGAGTGCAGCCGACTACCTAGTGGATACATTAGAAGATCCAGCAGCTGTGATTTTGGGCTCATGTTCTGGTGAAGGCAAGGTAAGTTTAATCGCTGCATTCTCACCGGGGGTGGTTGGCATGGGAGTTCAAGCAGGGAAATTTATCGGGCCTATAGCGAAGTTATGCGGTGGAGGAGGGGGTGGCAGGCCTAATTTTGCTCAGGCAGGTGGTAGAAAACCTGAGAATTTGTCAAATGCCCTCGAAAAAGCTCGATCCGAGCTTGTTTCTATTTTATCAGCAAAAGCTAGCTGAAATTCATTAGGCTGTCCCAAAAGCTAGGAGAATCATTATTCTGTGAAGCTTTTATAGATTCCAGTTATGCAACTGCTTAGGCAATTATCACATCCCAACATAGCAATAGCATCGAACCCTTTTCTCTTTTTATTTTTATTTTTATTTTTTTATTTCTGTTTCTTTTGGTTGGGGGAAGAGGGCAAGTAGAAAATTTGTAAAGTTCATCATATAGCATTGGTATTATTTGGTCAAACAATGTAATTTTGCTATGTTCATGGCTTAATGTGAGCCAATTGTACATAATAATCAAAAGTTTTGGGCTTTAGTACTTCAAAAATGACTGTTAGCCTGACTGGAAGAGGAAAAATATTTGCTAGTTTGGAAATAGTATTAATTCTTCTGCTTGTGATTAGTTTCAACTGTCAACGATTATTAGATTAATTTTTTGTTAGAAATATGACAGTAAAAAGCATGTCGAAGATGATAGTACATGACAAGAACATGGTTGAAGATAACGAGATTGTGCTTCTCTTTCTCAATATAGAGATAATCGCCCTCGCCAACCACATATACGTAGCATTAGGGTAAGAGGTCACAGTATCCCAACACACCACAGTGTGTTGACCTTTGTTTCCATTTTTACCTCTACTTTTAGCTAGTGTGTGCGGCTTATGCATACCTTTGTGGACACTTTCGTGTGCTTTGGAGCAGATGGTGTTTTCACAAATTTTTAAATGTTCCATGCCCTCTGAACTTCCCAGTTTTATATCTGCTCTTCACTCCATGCATATCAGGGCCATTTGAAGCTGGAAAAGCAATTATTTATGAAGTTGTTTATATAATTCCTATCTCTCTCTCTGAATCATCCAGATCTGTTGGGATAAGTATCAGATTTCTGACACACCTAACCTGATCCATGTATGACGGGGAATGAACCGTTATTAATATTAACATGTATAGTTCAATTGTTTACTGCCATTTTGTTTTTAAATTAATGTTTTAAGTTCGAATCCCTGACATGGAGGTATGGCTGATTAAACAAAAAAAAAATATATATATATGGTCTAAAGGTTAAGCACAAATATCTCTCAACATATTGTGTTCAGCGTGTATTTCTGCTTGTAGTTTATACTCAGTTATGGTCAAATTTGAATAGCTAATGTTTTCCAGCACATTAAGATAAGGATAATTAATAATTTTGCTAGAACTAAAGAAAGACAAAAAGAATCACATGCTTTATTCCACAGCCCACCTTAATTGTTCTTGCTTGATAAGATCAATTTTTTAGCTTTGTTCCTTTCTCTCCCCTCATTGACAAGATAAGCAATCATTTCACATCTCATGCTTTGCTTTGACATCTCATGTTTTGTTTTCGTATTGTTCTTAACTTCACAAGGTGCATTATTGATCATGTTTTGTTTTCATATTGTTCTTAACTTCACAAGGTGCATTATTGAACCAAAACTATTATCATCCATTCCCCCCCCCCCCCCCCCAAAAAAAAAAAAAAACCTCTCTTCTAAAATCTCCACTTAACTATTGTCACATTGAGTCCAATAAAACATGATAAAAATACCATCTCCTAGTTGGTAATTGCATTTAAAAGAAAAAAACGATGATAGAGAATTTGCAAATCATGAGGATCATGCATACTTTCAAGGTTATAATGTTCATTTTGACCCAAAAGCACCGGTTACCGAATAAAGGTTAGATGTAATGGTGATCAAACGATTTTTACCAGTATTTAGTTAAAAGTGTGTCACCAATACTCTTTGAATTACAAATGTGGTTCTCACAAATCAAAAAATACTAATAATTGAATGACTAGAGCCGATCTTAACTACCTCAATTGATTGGATAGGAGACAGGATCGGTTCCATCCATCATTTTGTGTGTGGTGTTATTGGTTGAGATTATAGAGTGCACATGTCATGGTGTTATTGGTTAGGAGTGTCACTGCCGCCGCTGCCGCACTGGCTTTGGCAACCAGCAGCGCAGTAGTCAGGGGTGGTTCCGCACCACCCATGTTGGCTGCAGCATAGGCCTCCTGGGCACGGTGCACCCCCAGCTTGACTTCCACATTGCTCTGCTGAGATTCCTAGTGTTAGTACTACTAGGATGGTGAGCAAAGAGAGAAGTGTCAAGGCCTCAACTAGACCTCATTTTGATTTTCACTTTTGTGTTTTGAAGTGATTTTGTTGATGTTTGAGGAAGTGGCAGGGGATGTATGGTTTATATATAGGAGGTGATGAGGCAGTTGGAGAAAGCATTTTTTATGTTGCTGGAATCCTACGTGGTGGAATTGAACTGCTTTTTTTACTAAACAATTTTGGATAAATTACAAATACACCATTTAAGATTTGTTTAAAATATGAATTGTTCATTGTGATTTTAGAAAATACATTTCGTCTCTTCAAATTTCTAATCCAATAACAAATAACCTCTTTTACTATTAATAAAATATCAAGTTAATTAATAATTTTTAATAATGTTAGAAATATATTTTAATTAACAATTCAGGTAATTTTATTATTGTATAAGAGAATAGTTTAAAAAGTTATTTTTTAATTAATTTTTTTAAATAACAAATTCTGACAAAAAAATATTTATAATTTTTAAAATTACATAGAACAATCCAAATTTCAGGGGTATTTGCATTTTACCGAATAATGTTTGTGTGGGACCTAATCAATGCTGATGGTGGATTTGGAGAAATATTTCTTTTCTTATGCAACCAAATCTTTGTTCAACAAAGTAAACAGAAGACCACTAGGACGACTCTTATAGCTTCCTTCCTGTTCATCAATGCTGCTGTAATTTATTTATTAGATAAAAATAATTTAAATGAATTAATTTTTTTAGAAACAAAGAGAATAGTATTTTTAACTTGAAACAGAAATATTTTTAAATTCTCTATTTATAGATTATTAGATTAAGATGACCTCTAATTTCAATCTTAATTAAGATGATAAGCTTCACAAATACATTATTTGTTTTCTTGTTAATACAACAATCGAAATTATAATTCAAATCAACTATATGTAGTCACGTAGATGACTAGATATCAGGTTTCTTTCAAATTGATCCTTACATAGTTTTTAATGATGCTGTTGGACCCTGATGGATAAGGTCGGGTAGATCCACGCCTCCCACACCGTTGTCCAATGGCTGGGCCTGCGGAAAAACCTGCACAAGAGTTCAACGGGGAACGGGAGTCCCCCAGCAAACCCTCCGACGAACAAGTTAGAAATGAGAGAATGATGGAATGCCCAGAGAGAATGGTGATACGGAACTTAACCTTCATTTTGTCTTAGAAGCCTGCTTATATCCTTTGCTCATCATTTCCTTATCTACTCCGACCTGTCATGTTAGCCGAAAGCCTATGTCTTAGCTTGCCTTGTTCATGGTGAGGCTACTCTGCCCCGACGTGAGGGGGTTATCGCATTAAATGCTGCAAGGAAACCCATTAATGACTGGTGCGTGGTGCAATAACTCTGTAGGATCTTTGTCTGTTTATGTAGTTGGTTCTTCTCTTAACAAGTGTTCAGATGTTATTGGTCCTTGGTGCAACGCTGGACTTTTTAGTGTTTAAATTATGTATTGGGCTATAAGTGGTGGGCCAAAAGTCCCTATAGGCCCACCTTTGTCAGTTTTTATTACCGTCACTCTTGTACTTTATCAACAAAGCGTGAATTAACCACCTTTCAAGTATTCCTTTGTAGAAAAAATTGTTGCATATCAATAGCGTGCATACTTTTAATTACCATCACTCTAATCTTGTATTCTCTTCTGTACGGGGAGGAAATAATTCTCCTCGTAAAATCCTGTTGACCAAGTCCACGCTCCTCCGTACGACGTCGCTTTACCACCTGAAAACACAAACGTGAGCTAGCTGGCGGGTGTGTGCCGAAAACCTCTCCGATGCCTAAGTCAGTAAGCTTGACAAATAGACAAAGTTTTATGTTCTCAGAAAGAATTGTGTTCAATTACCTCCTCCAAGGTGATGTTTGTGAGCTTTTATAAGTTTCCTGTGGCACAATCCTAGTAGGACTTGTATTTCTCCATGCAGAGTCCTCCTAGGATTCATACTCCTAAGGATAATGCTTATCCTTTTACACCCTCCCCCACTGCTTAAACCAAGTGGGATGGTTTTCACCATGGCCGAACTACTATATGACCGAAATAAGCTTGGCTATGCAGAGCCACAGAGAAGGCCGAACTGTCCTTAGCTCGGTCTTCTCCTCCAACTCCTTATCTCGGCTTTCCCCTGTTCAACCATGGTGTGTTTAGATCAAACTTCCAAGTAGCAAGTTCTGACCGACCTAACCAAATTATGACACGACCGGACTAACTGTAAGGCCGGACTTACTTCAAATTGCCACCGGACCGGAGTTGCTTTACACATTCTTGAACCGGAGTAACCACACCTCTCCTGGGCCGGAATAACTACACTTCTCTTGGACCGGAGTATCTATGCCTCTACTGGGCCGAAATATCACTACGGCTTCTTACCGATTCCTTCACACTTTGGGCCGCAGGGCCCAATTCACAGCTCGGCCCAATTCTTTCCCAAAAATTACCCTCTCATCTTCCAAACATAAACATAAATAAAAATAAAAGCATATTATTAGATATTCTTAGATTATGATATAATAGTGTTTACTTAGTACTAAATATGTTATCTTTTCTTGTAACTATCTAATAATGTGAATAATATCATATAATTTTCTAAGATTATTGAATAATTATCCAATAAATATAATGGACCTCACATTATCTAAGTTAATCATCACCACTTTGCCAACACCCTTCAAAATATAATTTGACTTTACTTATGTGCTATTCCTCACAAATGAATAATAACAAAACATATCAAGTTATCATTTGTTTTTCAATTACTTGACAAAAATGAGTCAACATTAGGTTGGCTTTTTGGCTTTTTGGTTTTTTTGACTATTTTAGCATGGGCTAAAAAGCTTGGTTTGGGAAGGGCTTTTTGGCTTTTTGAATTTTTTGACTTTTTTGTGAGAGAAGAATGTAATGATTATAGGTTGGATGTGATGTTTTGTTTGTTATGGCTAAAATAGCCTATTTTGTTTTTTGTGGCTAAAATAGCCAAAAAAGCCTGAAAACCAACTTGCCAAACAGAGGCTCAATAACAAAAAATGTTTGAGACTCGTAGACTCACTCCCCTAATTTGACTTCTAATAATGTGATATAATACATATTAAGTTTTTATTTGTGATACACTTATTATATAAGATCCAACTCTCTTACCACATAATTGTAGATGTATTATGGATCTAAAATTATAAATCTCTAATATTTTTAAACTATTTAATATGCCCTAAAAGCACATCTCAACAAAATTTATTTTTTATTACATCATGAATTAAAAACACTTTATAAAATAAAAAATATCACATAATATTATAAAAGTACTAAATAATTTGCTTTAAAAAGTCAGAGTTGCGCGCCAAATTTTCAAAGAAGGCAGCTTGCATTTTTTTGTCGAAGCAGGTAAGGTCTTGCCTCATCTTAGCTATATTTGGCATGGATTTGTTTTTTTGTTTTTTTTTTTTGGTTGCTATTTTATTAATAAAAAGGTAAAATAGATTAAAAAAATTAATAAGATAAAATATTATATTTAAATTATAATTATTTTATTTTTTCTCTCATAAAAAAAAATGCCAAAAAAGCTCATCCCAAACAAAAGCTTTTTATTTTCCTCACATCACAGTTAATGTTAAGATTTTGTTGTATTTTTTATATGTTTTTAAAATTTGATTTTTGATTTTTGATTTTTTTAAAAAAAAATTAATTTAATGAAAAAATAATAAATAAAAAATACTCATTGTTTTCCATATAATTTTATCTTCTTTTTATTGAAAATAATTTTTTTAAAACCTTTTTAATATTTTATTTTTGTCACACTAATTTTTAAGTTTAACATTTTATTATATATATAAAAAAATTATTATTATTTGATGTGACACATAATAAAGTCCACTTCCAAAAAAAACAACACTATTTCATAATTTTATCCATCTGAATTTAAAAAAATAAAAATTAGGTTTAAGATGATTTTTAAAAAAATGTTCCCTAAAATTGGATTTGTTTAGAAATGAAAATAACAATTCATGATGATGACATCTTCGCGATTTATATGTATCTTGTATTAAAAAAATTAAACATATTATAACTTTAATTCTCTAAATTTATTTTTAATAAAATTAATGTTCTTAAATTTCTTTTTTCGAGATCTTTACAACAATATCTATATTGCATATATGGTTTTGAAGGGAAAAAAATTAACAAATATATATATAAATGAAGTACTAATAAATTTTAAAATATAATTTTGTGAATTGTCTACTTTTTTTTTTTTTTTTCCTTATGAATCTAAAACTTATATTAAAGTAAAAATTACACAAAAGGATAGTCACTTATATATTTGGATTTAATTTTTTAGTGATAAAAATGAGTTTCTCCAAATATGAAATTATACATTTAGGCAATCTACATTGTAAATGTTTTGAATTTTCCATCATTTTGGAACAAATCCAACATTACAAATAATAATGTAACATTCCAATATAACATACTAAAAAATTACTTAGTGTACTTTTTCTAAACGTAATAAAGTAATACTAAAAAAAAAAAAAATTCTTAATATACTTTTCCAACATAACATTTTAATCAATGTAATTACAAATACAACGCTCCAATGTAACACAAAAAATACTAAAAAATTTCTTAGTGTACTTTTTTCAAATATAACACTAACAGTTTGAAATTATACATTTGTCTAAATCTTACTAAAGAATTTTTGAACTCATTTTGGAATGGTTTGAAGAATCTCACATCTCACATCCCACATCTTTTTTTTAGCCTCTGTTTGGGAAGTGAGTTGGCTTTTTAATTTTTTGACTTTTTTGACTTTTTTAGCCTGGGCTAAAAAGCTTGGTTTGGGAAGGGCTTTTTGACTTTTTGGCTTTTTTGACTTTTTTGACTTTTTTTGTGAGAGAAGAATGTAATGATTATGGGTTGGATGTGATGTTTTGTTTGTTGTGGCTAAAATAGCCTATTTTATCTTTTGTGGCTAAAATAGCCAAAAAAGCCCCATTTAGCTCTTGCCAAACGAACCCTATTGGATTGCTATGTTTGAAAAAAAATACACTAACGTTTTTTTATATGTTATATTGGAGTGTTACGCTAAGAAATTTTTGAGAATATTATATTGGAGTGTTACGTGTAGAAAAAGTATATCAAGGAGTTTTTTTTTAGTGTTACATTGAAATGTTACGTTTTAGTGTTAAAGTTTAAAATTATATATTTGCCAAAAACTTACTATGTTTGAAGAATCTCACACACTTTTGAAATGTTTGAAGAATCTCGCATTTTAAGAAATTCATCCCAAATTTGATTCCTATTGATTGTGTATCTTACCTTTCTAATACCAAAGAAAAAAAAATAAAAAATAAAGAAATAAAAAACATAATAAAAATAAGGATATAACAGTAAATTTAATTTCTAAATAATATATTAAATCTACCTTCCCAAAATCAATGGGACTAATTGGTCTATAAAAAAATTTTTGGAACTAAACAGACCACCATTCCTCAAGATATAATTTATAGGTAAATTTTCCTATGTAAATCCCTAACTATGTTTATCAAAGATGTATTTTCCAAGCTAAAAGTAATTAATAAAACAAAATAATCCATCACATATCACCCTCTACATTTTTAAATATCTTTTTATAAAAAATTAAAAAATCAACTAAAATATGACATACATACACATACGCTCCCTCAACAATCACTTTATTCCATTATTGATAAATTTCAATAATATCATCAATTTAAATGAAAAAAATTGAGAAAATGAAACAAAATATGAAGGAGTAGGTTCCTAAAAATAGTTTTTGCCATAGAAAAGAATTTTAGAATAAAAGGAGAGCAACCCGAGTAGAAATATTAAGGAAATATTGTCCATATAAGAATTTCAAAAAATCAAAAATTTGTATGCCCTTAGACGTAGACCTTAGAAATATTAGATTTCAAAAAATCAAAACCGTATATGCCCTTAGACGAAGGGCATACAAAAATCAAAAATTTTAATTTTATTCCTTAGGTCTTCGTCTAAGGGCATATACGTTTTTGATTTTTTGAAATCTAATATTTCTAAGATCTACGTCTAAGGGCATACAAATTTTTGATTTTTTGAAATTCTTATATGGACAATATTTCCTTAATATTTCTACTCGGGTTGCTCTCCTTTTATTATAAAATTCTTTTCTATGGCAAAAACTATTTTTAGGCAATGTTTGTTTTCATTACATGTACTCCCACCTTGAGACTAAGCCTCGTTCAACATAGTATATTTTTATTTTCCATTTTTTACTTTTCCCTTTCTGCCTACAATTCGCCCTCCAACGCCTAACCACGGCTTACACGGGCTCTTCAACTAAGGTCACTCAGTAACAAAATAGAAAACTGAAGATACTACGAAGGTTCAAAGCATGTAATATTAATGAGCAAACAAGCATTCCATAAACTTAGTTTTCCTAAAAAGAAAATAAATTTTTAGAATAGAAGAGTTACCCTTTCGAAATATTTAAGGAAAAAGAGAAACTACTCACACTTCATATTAATAAGAAATATACTTACAAAGATTATATTACAGACTCTGAAACTCTGAAAAAATTAATACACTTAGAGGTTTTTGAGAGGGGTTGGAAAATTTACAACGCAGAGTGAAGTGGTGTTTTTTCATTCTGCTTTCTTCGTTGGCATGCAAGCCAATTTATATAACTCAAAAGAAAGATAAAAACAAAAATCCTAATCTATGTCCTATGACTAGCCTTTCTTAATTCAAAACCTACAAGCCTAGACTCTAGGCTTTTTGCAAACTTTGACGGCAAATTGTATGCATATAAAGACAAAACATATATGTATACAATTATATGCTTGACTTAAATCACTATTTTAGATATAGATAAATTTTATCAATAAAAGATTAGGATAATGATATCGGGTACTACTTTGGGCCCCATCGCATATCATTCAATCCTTTTTTTTTGACAAAATTTTGACACTATAATTTATTACAAGACATGTATAAAGATTTTCACAGCTTTTCTTTAATAAAGCAGGATAAAAGATATCCACTTTATTAAAGTAGTGAGTGAAGGAAAATCCTTATCACTGACAGACTCATAAAATATCTACAAAAATCTTTTTTGTCTTTTCTTGGCGTGCATTTTTCTGATATCTGAGGAGAATCTTTATCTTCTGTGGATTTTGTCTTCTTTTGACAAAGAGCCAATTATTGATGCTGACCCATGGAGTGATACTTCTAGGTGGGTTCTTGAATGTTTTGCAAAATTGAAAGAGTCACGTAGAAATACTTTTTAAAAGATTATATGAGTCTTGTAGAGTGGGAACCTGTTTTTTTTTTTTTTATCCATACATTCTGTCTGAGAGATCATCCAGGTCTGCTGCTGAGAGTTGGTCGTAAAAGTCATCCCCATCTCCCATGGGTGGTTCATCGTACCATTCTTGATCATTTTCTCCCATTACTGGTGATTCATGAGAGACGCCATGCTGATAGTTAGGGTACTGACTTTCGTCGACAAATGTTTCTTTGCTGAATGGATATCCTGGGATGGCTAAATTACAATGTATCTTCTGATATCTATCTTCACAAACTACATGTCCATAATTTCCGTTATATGCTAATAGTGAGTTGCTGGCAAATTTTCTCCATTTATTGAGCTGGTCTTTGAGTGGAAATCTTCTGCATGGCCAGGGTCTCCGATTGAGAAGTCCTGGGTATCCTGGGAATGTAGAGGTTCCTCTGAGGTACATTTTGTGTTTAGCTGGATTGCACCACATTCCCTTCCACTCTGGTAGTTTGCTATCTATCAAAGCTTCCACATACGGATGATGTTCTTCCATTACGCATAGTACTGCATGAGCAAGCTTATGTCCAAAGTTATCTGTCTGATCTGGATCTGTGAAAATTAGTCTAGAGACAAAGCCGTAATCTAACAATTTTGGGGCTGTTAGATAACGAATTTCGCCCCTAATTTCTATCTCCAATGGCTCGAATGTAGCTAAATTTATTTGGCAAAGGCAAATGCTGAAGTCTAGGTTACACTGACATCTACCAAAATGTTCGGACCTTTTTCTGCATTTTTCTTCTTCTACGCAGGGCTGCTCTTTTTCTTCATAGGTATAGGTCCATTGATAAGCTAGGCCAGGGCAGTCAACTCTTGCTATGGAGAGGTCTTGAAGAAATTGCTGAATAATGACTAACTCATTATTTCTGCTATCTTCGGCTAAGGTGTAAATATAGGGTTTTAGGTCTTCCATTACTTGGCTTTTCTCACAAAAAGATCGAATGATAGAATGCCTGAAGAAATACATTCTAGCACTCAATTGGTCAAATTCCTCACTGGTGAGTTGTTTGATTTTTGGGTTAGGTAAGGAGGTAGGTGTTCTTTCTGGAGCTAATTTTTTAAGCTGGTTGGTGAGGGTTCGAACGGTTGCTCTCAATTGTTTTTCTTCGTCTCGGAGCTGGTCTAGCTCTTCACTGACCCTTTTGCCTTTATCCATAATTTTCTTGAAATTTCTGGAAAGGCCTTCACAATGTCTGCACATCTGGAGAGGATTTTGAGAATCTATCTGAGGGTTAGAACTACTACTGCCTGTACTACTGCTTCCAAATATCTGGCTAGTTGGAACTCCACTGGTAGCAAGAATGGTTGGCATCCTGCTCAATGTGTCCAAGTAATCTTTAGCTATCTGACTAATAAAGTAACTGGTTCCTATTTGTCTTCGGGCATAGGTACTGGCTGACTCAAAATCATAAAATCCTTTAAACTGGGGTATAGGAAAAAATTTAACTAAGGGTTCTATTTCTACCCAGTCATGGTAAATTCCAGGCTTGGTTCCTTTAGCTACTACATAGAAGGAAAAGCTTTTTGACAAAGGTTTATTTTGGATTTTTGAAAAATATATACTGAGAGAATTTAGGGCTGAAAGGCGTTTAGCTGGGTGGTTCTGACTGTTCCAAAGGTTATCTAAAAGACACTGTTGAACTGGGTCTAACTCAATCCCTGTTAAAGGTCTGAACTTGGTTCTGCCTTCATGAATGGGAAGAGAAAATCCCCCAAAGTTCATGGTCTTGCTGTTCTCCATTATCTGCAAAAAAATTAAACCGGTTATCTTCTTTTTCTAAATAAATTTTTCTACTTAGCCAATCTGTTAACCTATTATCACTTCCTTTAATATGTTCAAATTCTACTTTATATCCTTGTCCTACTATACAATCTAAAAATTTTGCCCATCTTCTAGTACTTAATTTACGTTCGTTTAGTTTGTTATGAAATCTAACTATGGCTTCACAATCTGTTCTAATCGTAAAAGGTTTGTGCAAAAATAATCTAAATTTATTTATTGCGTATACTACTCCTAATATTTCAAAATCTAGACTGGTCATGGTTATATCTTTTTCTTTAGATTTTCCAGAACTGTATCTACAAATGCGTTCTTTATTTTTACTGTCATATTTACTAGGTTTAGCTAATAATATTGTTCCCCATCCTAATTGACTTGCGTCTGTTTCTACAACTATATATTTTGATTCTAAGGGAAGTTGTAGGTCTGGTAGATTTTTACAAATGTCTTTTATTTTTCTAACTAGAGCTATATCCTGCTGATTGAAATATTTCTGTCCTGTGGGTGTAGTCTTACTATAAAGGGGTCCTATTATTTTACTAAGGTTAGGAATATACATTCGTGCATAATTTAAAATTCCTAAAAAAGATTGAAGTTGTTTTGTATCTTCTAATTTATCTGGATAGTCTAAAATTTTCTTGACTATATGAGGTTGTAACCTAATTTTCCCATCTCCTAGCTCCATTCCTAAAAATTCTATGTAAGGTTTATATAATACCATCTTTTTCTTACTAATTATTATTCCATTATTTATGAATTCTTCTAATGTTATATACAGGTGATCTATGTGACTATTTTTATCTGGACTGAACACTAATATATCATCTATATATACCAGTATAAAACTATATTTACTAAATATACTATCCATTTTACGCTGAAATATGGAAGGTGCATTTTTTAATCCAAAAGGCATAACTAGCCACTCATAATGTCCTTGAAGGCAACAGAAGGCTGTCCACGGTATGCTTTCCTTTTCCATTTTTATCTGCCAAAATCCTGACTTACAATCAAATTTGCTAAATATCTTTGCTGTCTGTGTTCTATTTATGAGTTGGTCTTTATCTGGTATATTATATTTATCATCTTCTGTATTATCATTTAATCTCTTATAATTTATAACCATTCTAGCTTTTCCTCTTTTTATTTCTGCATGATTTCTAACCATAAATGCTGCGCTCCTATGCGGGCTATTGCTGGGTCTAATTACTCTTAAATCTAGTAACTCCTTAATCTGTGTTCTAAATTCTTCTATGTCTGCTGGTGTATGATCTATTTGTGCTGAGGTAATCCTATAATCTTTATTTTTTATATCTAAACTGGCTAAAATTTTATTTCTTTCCCAATATTTCGTGGGCTGTTCTCCTAAAATCTCTGTTGTTTCAGCTAATCTTATTATCTCATCTAAATCATTTTTTGTTCTTTTGTATACTGGTTTTTTCTTTAATTTTCCTATTTTTGCAAAAATTAATTCTAAGTTAGCTGTTTCATGAAAATCTTCTAGGTTCCAATAGTCTCCTTTATTTTCAAAATCAAAATTTTCTAAATCTTCATAATTTTCTATGTCTAAAGTTTCTAAAGAAGTATTTGCTATCTCATCAGGTATATATTTTTGAGCTAACTCAGGAAAAATATTTCTACTAGGAAATAAAAAACTTGCGGGAACTGAATCTACTCCTAGAAGGAAAAGAGTGACTGTCTCTTCTTCTGATTTGGTTCAAAATCCCACTCATAAGACAATTGCCAGAGTAGTAGAAGAGGAACTCACTTCTAAGGAATCCGAATCCCAAATTGAAGAGAGAGAAATTGAGAAGGAGCAGACAATACCAATACAAAGAAAAAAGAGACGAAAGATGACTGTCTCTCCTTTTGAGTTGGTCGAAGACCCTATTCATGAAGCAGCCGTCAAGGCAGTAGAGCATGAACATTCTAAAGCCATGATTGTCTTTGAGAGAGCTGAGAAGAGACGGCAACAGCAATTTTTAAGAGATGAAACTGCTGCTGCTGATGCAATTCAAAGGGAAACTGCAAGAAGGCAACATATTCCTGAGCACTATTCCCTTCGTAGCTCTCCCATTGTTGCTATCACTCCTGGAACAAGTAACTTCTTTTATGCCTCTACTGTTTTTCCTTGCCAAATTTTGATATTTGAGACTTGACATTACTTTGTACTTCTTCTTTTACAGCAACAACTACTGAGCCTATTCTTCCAATAAGGACTCCCTCAATTTCAGTTGAAGTTGATCAATTACAGAATGTGAAGTCCATTCAGATAATTCTCCAACTTCCCAGGCCTACATTTTCTGTACCCTTTTTGAGGCCAAGTATTCCTAAATCTCTTTCTTTTGACTTAACTCCATATCTTCCTTACTTGTCTTTTGATCTAACTCAATTTAGTTCTCTTTCGAGCCTTGTTCTTCCTCCTCCTCCTCCTAAGGAAATTATAACTGCTGCTCCATCTCTGATGGCAGCTGATTCCTCTACAGAGGGTACTGGTAGCTCTCCAACTCATGGTTTATTACCTTTACCTAGTTCCAGCCTTTCTTCCCTTGATCTATTGGTGGCTAGGACCATAGAGACTGCTGAAGATACTCCACCCATTCTCCTATCCCTATGCAGTCCTTTGTGCCTTCCACTACAGCTCTTTCTGCACCCCTCATGTCCACGGATGAGGTAGATATCTTTGAAGCAAGACTAGCCAATCTCTTCGACATATCTTCTACCTCTCCAATAGTTAATGAAGAGACTGAGCCATTAGTTTTGGCCGACTCCTTGCTAGAAATTTTCGAGAGCTCTTCCTCCAGCAGCAAGCCTTCTTCACCTCTGATGGACTTAAACAGTTGTCTGGAGCTGTTAACATCTTTTTCAAGGATTCCTTTCGAGCCCCTAGAGAGACCTATAATACGAAATGGCTTCCTTCAATGCTGCAAGATCGTTGAACAATCTAGCATAACTGTTTCAAGTCATTTATCTCAGGCAGCAGCCACTATTGACTTTTACATCAATATTTGTCATGCTGCCAAGGCTGCAGTGGAGAATATAGTGAGAGACTAGAGCTTTGTTTCTAAAGTACATACTGAAGTATCAGGGCTAAAGGAACAACATTCCTCTGTCTCCCATTTTCAAACTCAACTATTGGAGAGGAAAGCTCAACTTGAGGAGGAGCTATCTGCAGTGAACCAGGTCTTAATCCGAACTAACACCAAACTGCAGATCACCAACCAAGGACTGGCCGATCAAAAACAAGAAATGACCACATCCATCCAGTTGTTTTCATCATTTAAGAGTAAGACATCTGTTGTAAAAGAACAGCTAAAGCATTGTAATGATTTCTGGGCCAATTTATGGCAGAATGTATTCAACTCTTTGTGAAAAACAAATTCTTATTTATCATTTGAGTATTCTTGTGTTCTTGTACTTAGTGTTTATTTTATTCCTTGTGTTTCCCAAATGGTTGAAAAATAAGGTTTCAGATATCTGCCATTAATCTTTTTGGAGTGTACATATCCATTCAAATTTCTCAAATGGTATGCTCCAAAAGGCAGGACTCTATGAACTTGATATGGTCCTTCCCAATTAGGTGATCATTTGCCAAACTTATGGCTTTTAATCCTTATTGGAAGTATTGTCTTCCATGCCAAATCACCTTCATCAAAGCCAATGTGTTTGACTTTCTTATCATAATTTTTGGTTGCTTTCTTCTTTTGAAAAAGAATGTTATTTAATGCCAGAATTCTAGCTTCATCTATGCTTTCTAATTCCAAGCACATACTCTGATGGTATTGCTCAGGATCTAATTGGTCTTGGCATTTTACCCTCAAGGACTTAACATTAATTTCCACAGGTAACACTGCATCATGCCCATATACTAAGGCATAAGGAGTGACTCTTGTACTTGACCTTGGGGAAATTCTATAAGCCCACAAAACATCCAACAATAAGTTATGCCAATCCCTAGTATTGTCTTCCACAACCTTTTGTATTCCTTTTTTCAAGGACTTATTGGATGATTCAGCTTGACCATTGGCTTGTGCATAATATGGGGTGGAATTAACAAAGTTAATTCCAAACTCTGCCACAAAAGACTTTACCATCTTCCCATCAAATACAGTCCCATTATCAACAGTTATAGTCTGTGGGATACTAAATCTATGGATCAAATCTTTAATGAATCCAATGACCTCAGTCTGGTCTACAGCCTTGTATGGCTTAGCTTCGACCCACTTAGTGAAGTAATCAGTGGCCACTAAAATGAAACAATGATGCTTCAAAAAAGGTGGGTGTATTTTTCCCATCATATCCATGGCCCATCCTCTAAATGGCCAAGGCTTCACTACTGCAGGCCATACTTTTGACATGCCTGGCAACCTTTTGAATATTCTATGCAGTCTTTAAGGATATTTGGCCAATAGTAGGAATGTCTTCGAAGTAACCATCTCATTTTCACACCAAGCTAATGAGCACCACAGATGCCTTCATGAACCTCAACCATAGCTGTTAATGTTTCTTTTGGGCCTAAACATTCCAACAATAAACCATCTCCCCCTCTTTTGTAAAGAGCATTACCATACATCATGTATTGCATAGATTGCAATTTAATTCTTCTGCTGGCTTTCGAAGATGGGCCAGCTAAGTAATGCATTATTGGATGCCTCCAATCTTGTTCTTGTAAGTCATTATGATTGACTTTCAGGACCACATTCCTTTTATTTAAGGGTGGTATTAATTTCTGATATGTTGTTTGGCTTATGTCCCTTTGAGCATTATCCCTTCTCTTGAAATTCGAAGCTTTCTGAGCCACATCATTAGCTCTATTATTCAAGAATCTTGGGACATGAGTTACATTTGCTATTTGAAACTGAGAAAGCAGATGTAATGCAACAACATAGTATGGCAACATGCTTATACTTTGACATTTGAAAATCCCTTTCACTTAGTTAACCACTAATTGAGAATCTCCAAATATGTCAATTGCATGAACTTGTAATTCAATAAGAATTTCCAATCCCACTATTAAGGCTTCATATTCAGCTTGATTATTAGAACAAGTAGCTTCATCCACTCTAAAACCATGTGTGGTTTCTACTCCTTGTGGTGACTTAATCACTATACCAATTCCAGTTAGGCCATTGGCTTTTGATCCATCGAACCACATTTGCCATGACTCAACACTAGCCATACCAAGTTCCATTATCTCTTGGCTTTCTGTTTAAGATGGATGATCTGTCAAAAAATTAGCTAAAACTTGTCCTTTTACTGCCTTTTGGGGAACATATTCTAAATGAAATTCTGATAAGGCTAGTATCCATTTGCTAATTCTTCCCCTCAATATAGGTCTAGATAACATATACTTAACCAAATCTGTGATTGCAATTACCAAGACAGTTGTAGGCAAAAGATAGTATCTTAATTTCATTGCAGCAAAATACAATGCAAGGCACAACTTTTCTACAGCTGAATATTTACATTCACAAGAATTTAAAAACCTACTAAGGTAATAAACAGCTTGCTCCTTGCATTCTTCATTGTCTTGGGCTAAGAAAGCTCCCAATGAATCTTCTGCTACAGCTATGTACAACTTCAAGGGCTTATCACCCTTTGGTGGCATCAGCACTGGAGGGTTGGCCAAGTAGGCTTTGATTCCTTCGAAAGCAATTTGATGCTTTGCTGTCCACACAAATTCCTCTTCATCTTTTAGCCTTAACAAAGAAGAAAATGCTTTAGTTTTCCCTGCAGTGTTAGAAATGAATCTTCGAAGAAAGTTAACCTGTCCAAGGAATCTTTGTAATTCTTTCTTACTTGATGGAGGTCTAGCTTTAATGATGGCTTTGGCTTTGTTCTGGTCAATCCGCATTCCTTTCTTGTGTACTACATAGCCCAAGAAGTTTCCAGATGATACGCCAAAAGCACACTTAAGAGGATCGAGTTTCAACTTAAACTTCCTCATTCTTTCAAAAACTGCTTCTAAGTGAAACAGATGTTCCTCCATGGATTGAGATTTCACTACAATGTCATCAATATAACACTCTAAATACCCTCCAATGAGGTCATGAAAGATAGTGTTCATAGCCCTCTGATATGTAGCCCTAGCATTCTTCAGACCAAATGGCATTTTAACCCATTCGAATGTGCCAATATTCCCAGGACATCTGAATGTCGTCTTGTGGACATCCTCCTCTGCAATGCAGATTTGGTTATAACCAGAGTGCCCATCCATCATTGATAAAATTTGATGTCCTGCTGAACTGTCTACCAACAAATCTAATATAGGCATAGGATATTCATCTTTTGGAGTTGCTAGATTCAAGTTTCTGAAATCAATGCATACCCTCATTTTATCATTCTTCTTAACTACAGGCACAATATTGGATAACCATTCAACATACCTGGCTGTCCTAATAAAACTTGTCTTGAGTAGTCTAAGAATTTCCTCCTTAACTTTCTGAATCACTTCTGGACTCATTCTTCTTGGTTTTTGCTTGTATGGCTTAAAATTAGGCCTCATAGGGAGCCTATGTTCTACTAATGACCTATCCAATCCTGGTAGTTCATTATAAGACCATGCAAAACAATCTTTATATTTCGTCAAGACAACCAACAACTGGTCCCTGTCCAGAACATTCAACCAAGCACTTATATATGTGGGCTGTTGTATAGAACCTTCCCCTAAATTTACTTCTTCTAAGGAGTCTTGTGTCTGAGAACTTACTGAGGCTTCTTCTTTGATTCCTTCTGCCTTCGAAGCAATCTTCTTGCTTTGTTCTGGTCCCAGGTTCTTTAATTTAACATCTTTACCCTCCTCCTCATAGACAAAGTCTGTCCGCAAGGCTTCTTCTTCCTGTATCTCCTAGACTTTTGTTTCAATGTCTAATGCACAGTATTTATCAAGGGCCAAAACTCTGACCTGTTGCAGCTCCTGCTTGCAGCCAATTATCATGGCTTCTTTCTCTTGCTCCTGCACTTTCTAGATTATTGATTTTACATCCAATGTTGAGAACTTGATTAGAGCCAAAGACTTGGCTTCTTGTGCTTCATCTTTTTGCCTATAACCAGGCATCATTGTCATCCTTAATGACAATCTCTTCATCAGCACTCTCCTGGACTAAGTGCTTCAGGTGTGTCACTTCCTCATCAGCCGTCACTTCAGCTGAGCCATCAGGTTTCCTCAGTATACTGAGTGGTGTCACTCCCTCAATATACAATTTGGCCTCTGCGAAGTTTGCACAGGCTATGAAGGGTTGAGGATCTGCATCAATTTCCTCTGTCTCCCCATTGCCCAAAGCCATCATTATTTTCTGATGCAAAGAGGAAGGCACACATTTGTTAGTGTGGATCCAATCTCTACCAAGTAAAGCATTGTACTTAGCATTGCTGTCGATAACGAAGAATGCCATCATGCAGTCCCTGGTTCTCACACTAAGGTTGATGGGCAGAATTCCCTGAGCCATCTGTTTGTCTCCAGCGAAGCCAGCAATGGTTGTGCTAGTAGGGATCAACCTGGGGTTCCTTTTCCCTAGTTTCTTCAAGGAAGATTTCGGTAATAAGTTCACTGCTGCTCCATTGTCCACCAAAACTCGATTCAATTGTATCCTGTCGAAGAAGGCCTTGATATACAAAGGCTTGACATGTTGTGTCATAGAGTTCGAGGGATACTCAAAAGGATAAGAGAGGTTAATGCTCACCTCTTCTTCACTCTCGTATTCAATTTCCATTGGGGTAGCCATCTTGGATTCATCTTGCACCATACTCACTTGTGAATCTTCACTAGAGACTGGAATTGGGTCAATTTCTTGGCCCTCTTGGTTCTCATCTCCAGTTTGGAATTCATGCGGTAGTATGTGTACCATATTCACTGACATTGAGCCAAATTGGATGGCTGGTTGTGCCGGTCTCTCCTCTTGGCCACCTTGTTCAGTTACTTCAGATGCATCTTTCATGCTGCATTCTGGCACTTCATTACTAACAGACTCTTTCGAATGGTCTTTTCCGACTGGCTTTGCAACCAAAAATGTTTGTTCAACTATGAAGGCTTTGAACATTTCTTCCTCAACCATTCATTTCTTTTGGCCTAGGCCAACTTCTTCTTCTGTCTCGCTATCACTCTGCATCAAAGCCTTCTCCAATCCTGCTAAACTGGACTTCTCTCTGGCTTTTAGTTCAGAGTGAACTTTGGCCAACTGTTCTCTGTTGCAGCCCATTTTGCCTTGTAGAGTTGGTTTTGGAGTATGGTCTGACTTTGGATTCTTCCTTCCTTCTGTCTGGACCAATGAAGAGCTCTTTCCACTTTCTTTCAGGTCTTTCTGGTACTGAGTGTACCTACGCTGAATCTTTCTCCTTTGTGATCTTGAAATTACTAGAACCATATCTGGTTCTTTTGTTTTTGGGTGTTTAAGCAATACCCAATTGTTTGGGGCCACCAAAGGAGGTTTGACCATCCTGCCTTGGTTTCCAACAATATCTCTTCGGGTAGATACCTCCCTAGGTTTGTTCTGCATAACAAACCAATCTGGAACTCCAGGTACCCACGAACTTACTGACCCAGATGTTGAACTGTTCTTTTCTTCCTTCGAAGCCATCTTCGAAACTGGCTGTGAAGGCCGCTACTTGGTCCTGACTTCATGTTTTGGGCCTAACTCAGGCCTTCGATGAAGGTGGCCACTTTTTGTCCTGCATGAGGCTGGTCTGGGGGGCCAATCTTAGGCCTTGATCCCATGAACTGAACCCTTCTCCAATTTTCTTTCAGAATGACTGCTCTCCATTCTGTAATAATTAGGTGGCCTGGACTCATACAAAGGTCTCTTGCCTTTAGAATGCATTCTATCGGCGGTTGGCTCAACCATTAATGGTTGCTACCTACCGCTAGTTGGGTATGGCCTTTTGTTGTAAGCATTGGTTGGTTTAGTACGTCTCTGCACATCCCTGTAATATTGCTTCTCATCAACTGGAAGCCCTTTCAACCACTTATAACTCAATTTGCATCTGGGACACATCCTTTGCATTATAGCCGCCTCTAAGGAATCGTCATCCAGTGCTTCTTCATCTGAGTTTTCCCTCTGGTGTGAGAAACCTTGTCCAATAGTTGGTAAATTTCCAGTGTCTTTCTTGATAGTTGTCTGGTTGGCAACATGCATCTGCATATTGACTTTTTCCAATTCTTTCAATGACAAGCTCTAGATGTCTGGCATAATGACATTGGCTGCCACCTCTCCAATTTCTGAAAATGTATTACTGTCGATCCCCATGGCTTTTTCTGCTTTGGCTGGGAATTTCAAACTTCCTTTCTGAATTTGTTCTTGGATCCTATCTCGAAAAACAATACAGTTTTTAGTCGAGTGAGACCAAGAGTTATGTCATTTACAATATACTTTTCCTTTAAGTTCATTTGGAGATGGAATTTTGACTCCTTTTGATAACTTAAGGTAGTTGGCCACAAGCAAATGATCAAAAATGTCATCTGCCTTAGTTAAATCGAAAGAGTATTTCCTATGAAGGTCTTTCTTTTTAAACTGTTGGTCAATTGTTTTATCCTTATGAACTAATGCTTCACAGATCACAGGTTATTTTTCCACAATCTCTGCTGCATCGATCTCATAATTAGGATCTCTATAATATGTCATGTACGATGCATTATTTCGATCTTATTCCTCCTCTAGTAATGCTTCGTACCTAGACACCTTATAAGTCAGTTCCACTAAGTCCCTGAACTCAGTTGAGTCAAACTTCTTCCGAAGCCTAAACTCTAAGCCATTTTGAGCCAATCTTACGAATTCTGGCTCTGGTAAGATGACTCTATATTTATTTCGAGCCCTTTTAAATCTGACAATAAACTGAGTAGCCTTCTCCTCAGGCCTTTGACTTAATCTTGCCAAATCTGCCATGGAAACCTCTGGCTCTGATTGGAAGAATTGGGCATGAAATGCCTTTTCCATTTGTTGTCAAGTTTGGATAGAGCCAGGTGTAATGTTAATGTACCATACAAGTGCTCCCCCAGTTAGAGAATTTAGGAATAACCTTAACTTCATATAGTCATTATTAGTAAATTCACCGCATTGAGCAGCAAACCTAGCAATATGCTCTACTGTTGATTGGTTTCCATTCCCATAAAAAAGGGCAAAATCTGGTATCCTGAAATCTCTTGGGTATTCATGTACCCTATCTACCCATTCTGGGTATGGTTTCTTGTACACAGGAGTCTGGACCCCCCGAGCCATCGGTCCACACATCTCTCTAACAATATCAGCAATTTGGTCCATAGGGACCATATTTTGTGCCTGCTGAACCACTACTGGAGGGATAAACACAAGATTTGGTGAACAAACTTATGCCTGCGGTCCTCTTGGTCCATAAGGTGGTAAATTTGGGACTGGTTGTCTCTGTGGTGTAGGTTACTGTTGGGGTGCTGGGTAACCCCTTTGAGCTTGTCCTGCGAAAGGACCTGCGAAAGGTGCTGGAACAGACGTTGTGTCTCTTCCATTTGTAGGAAAACCTTCTAACCCCCCGGGTATAAATTCGAATAAGGGATTTGTGAACCCCCTCGTGCCAGGTATGGCTTCGAACATGGGATTTAGAACCATTCTTATGCCATTTTCTTGTACTGGGTCAGATCCACCAATTTGCATGGCTTCACTGTTAAGTACTGAGGCATTTTGACCTGCTATAGGCCTCGAAATAGGTTTGTACCAAGACTGAGGTGAGGGTCTTTCATAGTTCTGATTACTAGTTTGACCATTAGAATGTCCATTAACTTACATAGGCTGTTTATCTTTAGTCAATCTTTGTTGAGGGACATTTAAAACTTCCTCCATGTGTCTTGCGTTTGTTTGTTGGTGGTTGTTCATTCGATCCAAAAAGGATGTTGCCCACCTTTCCATTGTGTTCATTAATTGCTGTCCCATAGCATGTACTAGGCCACTCCATGGCTGAGTAGATGGAACAGTGGATGGTCCAATTCCTTGGTCTCGTCCAATATTATGAACATGTGGTACTTGTTCTGAAGTGCTGGTCTGTTCGACCATAGGTTCTGATAAAATGGGAGTTTCCACAGGATGTGTTATCACATTATCCTCTAGATTAGGTATCTCTATCTCTCCTTCCACGCCTTCTTCCAAGCGTTCATTTTCTCCTTGTCTTCTACGTCTAGCCATTTCAATTAGTCCCACTGGGCGTGCCAAAAATATATGTTGGCTTTTTGGCTTTCGAAGGTTATTATTGTAATTGCGAGCGTGCCAGCAAGGATCAATCAGTCATTACAGAAAAATAATTGCCAACCAATTATCAGACGATTGTGTTTTAGTTCTTTCAGCCTCAATGAAGAGAACTTTTACTGGTGGCTTGATTTAGGAGAATTAAGCAAAATAACAGTTAAATGAAGAACAATTGAAGCATTTCATTGAAATGAAAAACTTACAATGATCCAAACTCAACCTCGTAGAGGTTTACAACAACAATCTACTTGAAACTACTCCTATCGAACAAAGTGCAGTGCAGGAATTTTAAAGTGCAGAAATGTAAAGAACAGGAATGTAAAGAACTGGAATGTAAAGAACAAGAAATGTAAAACTGGAAAAGAAATAAAGTAGAATAAGACTGGTTTTTTGGATCTGAGTCTGGGGTTTTTTTCTGGGGCCTTCTCTGCTATTTATACTTCTCAAGGATGACCATCGAATTGCATTTCGAACCATCGAACTGCTCATCCATGATCGTTGATCATGTTGCCTTATAATTAGCTCCACTACGCCATCACTTGCAGTTAGGCTTCCCTCCTAAATTTGAATTTAAATGTGAGTAACCGTTGAAGCCACATCACCTTGCATCTCTTTGTTGATCCACTGCTACCCAGATCTTGTAATAACCAATAATAACTACCACGTGTACGATCAGGATCGAAGACTTGAATAATCTTCCGGTATTACCCTTATTCTGCCACGCGTTGAACTGTAATTGGCTTGTACAAAATATGTAGCCAACAATATCTTTTGGTCATGTTTGATTCACAAGATTAATAGTGAGATATTAATAATCCTATCAAATTAGTGTAGTATTTACTATCCAATAGAATTAATAGGATAAATTATTCATTGGATTAATAATCCTATCTCTACCCCATTATTAATAATCCTACAAATTTGTTAGATTAATTATCCATTAGATTAATAATCCTAAACCAAAATGTTAAAACAAACATAAGATAATTAGGCTCACGAATTAATAATCTCAATTACATATTTTAATCCATCCAATCAAACATACCTTTGAGTACATACGCGTCTTGGGCAGGTTTGTTGAGGTTTGACGACAATCATTGCATCAAAGGGTATGCAAAACAGGGCATTAGGTCTTAGATCACAAAATAAATAAATAAAGTAATCAAGAAAGATTCAGCTCTGTTGCTGGTACTGTTTCATGGGTACTAATACTAAATACTGAAAATCCATAATTGGGTGCAGGGGCAGAGGCAGCATAGGGCCGCCACCGCTGCCGCGGGGGGTTCACGTGCCCCTCAGTTTTGAATTTTTTTTTTTTTTTTGGTGATTGCCATGTATAAAATGTATTTTTTTTTTCTTAACATGTTCTTTGGTTAAGAATTTATTATATTATTCGCAATAAGTAGTTATTTGATATTTTAAGAATACTATATGCAGGGGCCGAGATAAAGAGGAGGCAGGGGGTCACGTGCCCCCTGGGTTTTGGTCTTCTTTTTTTTGTTCTATTTTTTACCAAATATAAAGAAAATATTTTTTTAAAAATTATAAAAATATTATTTGGAGTGAAATGTCAATGACATTTTTAAAATTATGAGAACAATAATGGCTATTTTGATTGAAAATTAAAAAATTACGATAGATTATATTATTATCTATGAAAAATTTATAATATTTTTAATGTAATGGTGATATCTATTATTATTAAGCATAATTAATCTTATTACGAAGATATATAATTTATTGGATTGTTAGTTACATTTGACATGTAAGGTTCACTCTTCATGTATTTCTTTATTATTGATTGATGATATCACATATCAATGTGTGGGGATATATTTTCTGAGTACCAACACGTGGCATGGTGACGCCGACGTGTCAGCCGAGATGCCACGTGTCGTGGTAGTTATGCCGAGGTTATCGGTAGTTATGCCGAGGTTATCTTGGCGAGGCCGAGGTTATCTCCGAAGATATTGGAATCCGAGATAAACGGATAAGGGACAAGAGTCCTAAAATGAAGAGGAGTTTTAGCCAAGATAAGGATAAAACTCTTAGGGAGTTTATCTTTATCTCTTGAAGAGTCCAAAGTCAGTATTGAATTGGAGTCCATAGAGGTCATGCTTCTAGTGGGACTTGGATTGAGTAAACTATAAAAGAGAGGCACCCCCGTGGGTCTAAGGTATGAGTTTTATGCTTTGAGCAGTGATTTTGGCAATTGATCATCTTTGAGAGATATACTGACTTGATCGTCAAAGTGCCCCCGGGTGGAAGAGCCACCACCGGAGCCTTCTCTTTCTATTACAGGTTGGCTGAAGTCATCTATTCTGCCAATGTTCTCCAGCTGAAGACTAAGTCGGGCAGTGTGGTCAGATTTTTACCCACACAATTTGGCGCCGTCTGTGGGAAGAAGGAAGAATAGATGGCCAGTAACGGACAGAAGGAAAAGATTGGGGACGACGCTCCCGCTGGGAGTAGCAGACTAATTGACCTTGACATTGAAGGAGACAACCACAACGCAGAAACCCGTGACCAGGGTCACAGAGAGAAAGACGTCGTCCAGGAGGGCGACACTTCGAAGAAGACAGACCAAGGAAAGTACTACAACGAAGATAACCTCCAGGTATGGAGGGACAGGTGCCTACGGAGGGATGAGGAAGTAAAAGAATTGGCAAACAAGTTGGCAGACCTACAGTCGGTCGTCAACTTTATGATGCAGAATAATGTTATGCAGCCACCATACCCCCTGCAAGATACACCGATGCCAACAATTAATACCCAGAAGGGAGGAAGGAAAACAATCCCCGAAGTCCCTCAGCACACCAGGAGCGGAAGGCACTCTCATCGACCTTCCAGGGAAGTCGGACGAGAAGAGCCAAGGCAAGAAGAGTCCCGAAGGACGCATCACACAAAGGATTCAGAGCCTAAAGAACATCGGCATATTCAAGGGCAAGCACTCTTCTTTGACACAACCCACGGAGAAAAATCGAAACGGGCCCACCAAGAGGCCGAAAGTAGTGTGCCAAAAAGATTGAAGTCCAAAGATAGCCGAGCTCTAGGGAGGAGTAAAGAAGACTTGAGGAATTACCTCAAGAGGAAGCAACAGAATGTTGAAGCCGAGGTAAATTCCCCAGTTAAGCCGAGAACACCATTCTCGGTGGAACTGGACAAATTCGAAGCACCAAAGAGATTCAGTATGCCGAGGTTCCAAATTTATGATGGTAAGTCAGATCCCAACTTTCACGTTGGACTATACCTAAATTCAATGGCATTATATAGTAGGAACGAGCCGTTGCTCTGCAAAGTATTCCCCGCATCCTTTGGGGAGATTGCATCCGATTGGTTCCATAAGCTACCGAAGGGAAACGTAAAGACGTGGGAAGGCCTGGCCGAGATGTTTGTGGCCAGGTTTGTGACAAACAAGCTGCAGCCCCTGAGGGTCGATGCCTTGATGGCTTTAAGAATCACCAAGGATGAAGGCCTTAGGGTCTACGCGAAGAGATACTACGAGGTGTTCAATCGAATACCCGAATGCAACCAAGAAGTGGCGGTCGTGTCTTTCAAGAACGGCCTGAAAGATGACTGCCCACTACGGAAGTCTTTGGCAAAAACATTGCCAAAAAGCATGGAAGAACTCATGGCGAGAATTGAGAAGTACGCCAGAGCCGAAGAAGATACATCGGGAAACAAAGAGATAAAGCAGGAGAAGGGAAACGGCTCGCCGAAGCGAGGCCGAGGTAACAACGGGCCGACTAAACAAGAGACGAAATTGAGGGGTAAACAGGCGATGACGACGGTGTTCCGAATCCCTATCCATAAAGTCCTGGATCAAATTCAAAACCAACCTTATTTCAGGGCACCAGCAAGAGCACCAGGAGAATTTATGGGAAGAAACGTTGGTAGGCGTTGTGCTTACCACAATGAAGAAGGGCACCCAACTCAGGGTTGCAGAGCCTTAAAAGCACACTTAGAAGACTTGGTAAGGCAAGGCCTTCTGAGGGACCTGGTCGATGAAGCCAGGACGAGGGAAGAACAGGCAAGATTGCCTCAAGCACCAGCAGCTCCACCACCCCCAGCACAGCAACCACAGGCAGGAGGACCACGGGTGGTTAATGTGATCCACTTAAGGGTCAACGAGAACAAAGTCAGAGGGGAGACCCAGAGGGTAAGGCATTTACAGCATGTCTACCAAGTTGGGGAAAAAAGACATCGGCCAGAAGAGTGCCAAGGACCGGTGATAGCCTTTACTGAAGCCGATCTGGAGTTGGTCCAACATCCGCATAATGATGCCTTGGTAGTATCCCTCCAGGTTGGGGAGTACCAAGTGAAACGCATCCTGATAGATCAAGGCAGCTCTTGTGACATCATGTATGTTAGATGTTACAAGGAGTTGGGCCTTCACCCAGACGACATAGAGCAATCGAATGGCTCGATGGTCGGCTTCAACGGAACGCCGACGTGGCCACTTGGCGCAACAAGCTTGGAAGTTCAAGCCGGCACGAAGAAAATCAAGACGGAATTCATTGTGATTGATACACCCTCGCCATACAACATTATCCTGGGAAGGCCATGGTTGCATGCAATGGGGGCAGTTCCCTCAACATTGCATCAACTACTACGGTTCCCAACAGAACATGGGATTGAAGAAGTCAGAGGAGATCAACTACAGGCAAAGAATTGCTCCATGGCAGTAATGAAGTCCACCTGCAGCGTACGAGAACCAGAGAAAGCAGAAATTGAAGATGAGGATGTAGAAGTCCTAGAAGACGTCGGCAAAGAACCAGCCGAGAAGAGCGAAGAGGCGCTGAAGAAAATCCTCGTCCAGGATGGGGATGAAAAACGGTTCTTCCTTCTCGGCTCAGGCTTAGCCGAAGAAGAGGAGAAAGAGTTGGAAACTTTTCTAAGAACCAACATTGAGGTGTTCGTCTAGACACCTTACGAAATGCCTGGCATTGACCCCGAGGTCACTTGCCACAAACTGAATGTCGACAGGTCGGCAAAGCCTGTGATTCAACGAGCCAGAAGACCAACGTTGATGCACGTTGAAGCAGTAAAAGAAGAGGTAGACAGACTTCTGGAGGCCAGGGCCATCCGAGAAGTTCACTACCCGACATAGCTGTCCAACACAGTAGTGGTGAAGAAGAAGAACGGCAAATGGAGGGTCTGTGTAGACTTTACCAGTCTCAACAAAGCCTGCCCCAAAGACAGCTTTCCTCTGCCCAAGATTGACTAGCTAGTAGATGCTACTTTAGGGCATGAAAGGATGAGTTTTCTGGATGCATACAGGGGGTACCACCAGATTGTAATGTACCCTCCAGACGAGGAGAAGACCGCGTTCATCACCCCTAAAGGCCTGTACTGTTACAAGGTAATGCCTTTTGGGTTGAAAAATGCAAGAGCAACTTACTAAAGGTTAGTAACAAAGATGTTCAAGCACCTGATTGGCAAAACGGTAGAAGTCTACATCGATGACATGGTCGTGAAGACCAAGGAATCTAAGGGTCATCTTGCTGACCTAAAAGAGGTCTTTGATATACTCAAAACATACCGGCTCCGACTTAACGCATCAAAGTGCGCATTTGAAGTTGGATCAGGTAAGTTTTTAGGGTATCTGGTAACAAGAAAGGGCATTGAGGCCAGCCCAGACCAAATCAAGGCCATCCTAGAGCTGAAGAGCCCGACGTCGGCAAAACAGGTTCAGATGCTTACTGGAAGGGCCGCAGCCCTAAACAGATTCATCAGCAGAAGCTCAGATAAGTGCAGACCCTTCTTCAACCTGGTGAAAAAAGCCACAGACTTCCTGTGGACAGAAGAATGCGAAGCCGCTTTGACCAACTTGAAAAAGTACTTGACCACAACTCCGGTTCTTTCCAATCCAGAACCAGGGGAAGAACTGTTTTTGTACTTGGTAGTTTCAGAACACCCAGTCAGTGCAGTACTAATCCGAGAGGAAAAATGGGAGCAAAAGGCTGTTTATTATGTAAGTAAAACCTTGGCCGATGCAGAAACAAGGTATCTACCACTGGAGAAATTAATGCTAGCCTTAGTAATGGCCTCAAAGAAGTTGAACCATTACTTTCAGGCGCACAAGATTGTGGTCCTAACAGAGCACCAACTGAAGTCCTTGTTGCAACAAGGAGACTTAACAGGAAGGATAGCAAGATGGGCAGTAGCCCTGGGCCAGTATGACCTGGAGTTCAGGCCGAGAACAACAATAAAGGGCCAAGTTTTGGCCGACTTCGTGGCAGAATTCACCCCTGAAACTGTCAAACATCGGGCTCCGTTGAGCCAGGATGAGCATTGTCCCAGCAAGCAAGAAGAATCCCAGCCAAAGGCAAAAGAACAAAGGAAGGAAAAACTTAGACCCTGCAGCATCTACATCGGCGATTCATTCAGACTGTTTGTCGATGGAAGTTCGAACCGACAAAGAGCGGGGGCAGGAGTACTACTGATATCTCTAGATGGAGAAATAATAGAACAGTCCATCCGTTTGGGGTTCAAGGCCTCAAACAATGAAGTGGAATATGAAGCACTAATTGCAGGGCTAAAACTGGCAGCAGCAGCAGAAGCAGATGAGGTAATAGTTTTTTGTGATTCACAGCTTATTGTTAACCAGTCAACAGGAGAATTTGCAGCCAGGGACGAAAGAATGTCGACATATGCAAAAGAGGTCATCACATTGGCCGCCCTATTTCAGAACTGCCGACTACTCTAAGTTAGCCGAGATGACAACACCTACGCCGACGCGTTGGCTAACCTGGCAAGTTCAATGCAGACTGGAAAAACAAGGACAATTATGATCGACTACATGTCGGGCCCGAGCATAGAACCACAGAGCACCGAGCAAGAAGCAATGTGCGTGGACTTGGGACCAAGTTGGATGGATGCAATCATTGCATTCCTAAAAGAGGGAAAGCTGCCAGAAGACCATAAGGAAGCACATAAAATCAGATTGAAGTCGGCCAGATTCAGCCTAACAGCAGAGGGCCATCTCTACAGAAGGTCCTTCACTGGGCCCCTTTTAAGGTGCGTACACCCTTTGCAGGTTGAAGATTTTCTGTACGAAATTCATGAAGGGATTTGTGGAAGCCACGCTAGGGGCAGATCATTAGCCCACAGGGCCATTACCCAGGGGTACTGGTGGCCCTACATGCAAAAGGATGCTGAAGCCTACGTAAAGAAGTGTGAACAATGCCAAAGGTTTGCACCTTTGATACATCAGCCAGCTGCTGACCTAAACCCAGTATCCAGCCCTTGGCCGTTTGCCCAGTGGGGCATGGATCTTGTTGGGCAACTTCCCCAGGCAACTGGGCAGAGAAAATACTTGCTGGTAGCAACAGATTACTTTACGAAGTGGATAGAGGCAGAACCTCTTGCCAAGATCCGAGATGTGGACATCAAGAACTTTATATGGAGAAACATCATCACTAGATTTGGGATTCCAAGAGCAATAGTTGCCGACAACGGAACACAGTTTGACAGCAAACTCATCAAGAAATTTTGTGCGAAATTCAAGATCAAGAATTACTTTTCAACACCAAGTTTTCCCCAAAGTAATGGGCAAGCAGAAGCATCCAACAAAGTAATTTTGGACGGAATAAAGAAGAGGCTACAGGTAGCAAAAGGAAAGTGGGTAGGCGAGTTGCCCAACGTACTTTGGGCATATCGGACTACGCCGAGAAGATCAACGGGGGAATCTCCCTTTGCCATGGCTTATGGCACAGAAGCAGTCATCCCATTGGAGATCGGCATCCCAGGGATCAGAACCCAGGGAGTAGAGAATGGCACCAATAACATACTCTTAGCCCGAGATCTGGATCTTTTGGAAGAACGAAGAGAGAAGGCTGCAATTCAGCTCGCAGTATACCAGCAACAGCTTGCCAGAGCTTACAACAAGAAGGTCAACCCAAGAGATTTTCAAGTCGGCGACCTAGTCCTGAGAAAAGTCGTCGGCAACAAGAAGGATCCCAAAGAGGGCAAGCTTGGCCCAAACTGGGAAGGACCCTACAGAATTACTTCGGTATTAGGGAATGGAGCTTATCAGCTTGAAGATAACGAGGGCAAAGCACTGCCAAGACCTTGGAACACTTGTAATTTGAAATTCTTTTATCACTAGATGTGCATTATTTTTGGCCGATGTCATCAATAAAATCTTTTCCCTTTTTTTCAAAACACATATGATTGATCAAGTTACATATGGGTGTTTTTGGAGACATGAATAAATGAGAACCCAAGTAGAACTCAGGTTCACATTGGGGGCAGTGAGAAGACAGAGACACTTAATTCACTTGTTGAAATTTGTAGCAATTTACAAGTTGGAGTTAAGCTGATTCCTTATCTTCACTTGTTGAAATTTGTAGCAATTTACAAGTCGAAGTTAAGCCGAGATTATTCCTTAATTCACTTGTTGAAATTTGTAGCAATTTACAAGTAGGTTAGACCGAGATCACTGTCTAAACACTTGATCGAAACTTGAGAAAAAGTTTGCAAAGTTAACATTAAGTAGTATATGTTTCATACTTGTTACAATTTATGAAAAGTTTGCAGGTCAGTATCTTGCCGAAGTAAAAGTTTTGTAGTTATTACACCCGGGGTATGTAACCCCGAGAAGATTGCACAAGGAAGGAAGAAGTATGTTAATCATGCAAAATATTCTAAGTATAGAAACCATGCAGAAGCAATCAAAGAGGTGACAAAGATTCAAGCATTCAGAAAAGGAAAGCTGAGTTAACATTTACAAAACTGGGAGGCACGTCGGCCATACAAAAACTTACATTGTTCAGAAAAATATAAAGGAAAAACAAAATACAAGTAAGCAAACAAAGAACATAAAACTAAGGGTCTTCTCCTCCAGATTGTTGAATTTGGAGATCAGATACCACCTCGGCCTCCTTTTCTGCTGCTATTTCGGCGTCAATTTCCTGAAGAGTTTGTTCAACAGTCTTAACCTCGGAAGGGATGTCGGCTGGTACAGTGTCAGGAACAGCTTCTCGGACAACCTCATCACCTTCTTCATCTTGAGTCAAGTCAAGGAGTTGCTCATTCTGAGGAGGGGACTTAGCCCCATCAGCATCCTTTGACTTTCTGACCAAAGCCTCATCTTCCTCCCCATCGGCATCTTCAAACTCAGATTCAGATTCTCCTTTAGGTTGACTTAATGAAGGAGGAGGGGGAAATGGCAGAGGGATATCATCTGCCTTACACAATGGCGAGTCATCTAGGATGTTGAGCTTTTTGGCAAGGGCCATCCAACCAAGGGAGAAGTCCCTGTTGCATGCCTGCCTGACTTGAAGTTTGTATTCCTCAGTGACGTCGGCCATGCCCTGGGCGTAAGCCTTCTCATCAGCTTCTTTGATTTTGGCTTCTTTGGTGACCAGAGCCTTCTGAAGCTCCTTCTCAGCCTGGGCCTTTTTAACCTCAGCCTCTCTCTTCTCGGCCTCAGCAACTTTCTTTATGGCCTCGGCGGATTCGACTTTTTCCTCGGCTAGACTTTGGGCTCCGGTGGCGGCTTCAGCTTGGTCCTCCAGTTTTTTCATTTTTGATTGAAGGGTTTTGCTCTCCTTTTTAAGGGCAGCAACCTCCCTCTTCATGTTGGCCAACCTCTCCCTTGTTTCAAAAGCTTGCATGGAGAGGGAGTGGGCATGTTGAATGGCCTGAAAGAACACAAGGCACAAATTGTTACAAAATTTTACAAATTAAGAGAGAAAACAAATTTCAACACAAAGGCACTTACTTGGACAAAGTGTTGCAGCATAAAGGCATAGTTCTCATACTCACTCATCTTGGCATTCCGCTCAAGATCGCCTGGGAGGAGTAGAGCAGTACTAAGGGCCACGCCGACGTTTATGTCATCGGCACTGTCGCTGGCTAGGACTGGCTTATCTTCTAGAGTAATCTCTGGTCTCCAAGGGACTTTTGGTATTCTGGAACCCGAGGTCTTCGCAGACGATGACCTCGGCTTCTTTGATTGGGTGGAATCTGATGGCTGGGCCTCAGCAGACCTTTTTGCAGAAGTAGAAGCAGTTTTTTTACTCTCAGCCAATTGTGAGATGGGCAGAGCATCCTCAGCCTCAACCTCAGTAGCTTTGGCCTTAGGCTGAGCCTTTTTTATTCTTTTTTGCTTTGGTGGGGGCATGGATTGGGTCGGTACAGCATCAACATCAGCTGGGAGGTCGGCTAGGGGATCTTGGGCAACGGGCTTCGAGTGACCCATTTCGGCAGTTTTGACGAGCCTTCGCCGATGTTTCCGTTCAGAAACAGGGATCAAGTATGGGGCCGAAGTGGATGGTTGATTGGTTGGGTTAGATGTGGACTCTTGATTTGTTCGGGATGTAGAAGCGGTTATAGTTGTGGCAATAGGTGAAGAGAGGCTCTTCTTCTTCTTCTTCGGGACGTCGGGCAGAGTAGACTTGTACGTCGGGATAAAATTTAATACCAGGGGGGCTCTGCGTTTTTGGATTGGAAGATCTAGGAGCTTCTTTAAATCCTTGCCCGGAAAGTAGGATTGGCGGAAGTTTTTTGGTGGCTGATGAAGATCTGCAGGGCAAACAAACAGACATTAGAAACAGAAAGTATTGAAGACTTGAAAATAAATAACTAAGTATTGACGCTGGGCTCTTACCCTTGCCCTCTTTTACTATTTGAAGAAGAGGGTAAATATGGACATCTTTATCTGGGCCGAACTCCTAATTTCTCGAAGCAATAACATAGTCATCCCCAGCCCCCTTGTTGGAGTCTGGGAGGTCGGCTACGATTTTGAATTCAGTAGACCTCGGCTTGAGATAATAGACGTAACCTTTTTCCTTCAGGTTGAGGGGGCACATGGTATAACAATATTGGATGTCGGCAAGGGTGATCCTGACATTCTCCTGCCTAGCTAGGGTTATGATACCATTAATCACTCGATAGGAGTTGATGGTAAGTTGCATGGGGTTCAACCTATAGTAGTGGAGAACTTTGCAAAAAATGGGATTAAGTGGAAGCCGGAGTCCACATTCAGTAAAGGCTACAATAGGAAAAGGCATCGTATTGTCTGTAGGCATAATAGAGTCATCATCCCTAGCCAGTCTCAGGTGGACATCGGCAGGGATGGAGAACTCCTGCCTAAAGTATTCGAGTTTTGTTGGGGTATTTACCCTATGTCTCCACATGCCCATAACGTCGGCCTAAAATCAGAGGGCTAGGTCTTAGAAAGAAGGTATTCTTAAAAGGTTATTAGAACCTCGGCAAAAACCTAGGTAAGTATTGGTACAGCTTGTTTCAGTTTTCCCTAAATTAAAAGTTCTACAAACAAATCCCAAGCCTAAGAACTATGAAGATGAAGATCAAAGGCACATATCTGGAAAGGAAAAACAGAAAACAAGAAACAAAGAATGACGTTTCAGAATCAAAGAACAGAGGTATGGTTCTCAAAAACGAAAGAAATACAGAAGTAAAAGGTCAAGAACAGTGGCAAGAAAAGTGTTGAAATAGTGCAAGTGTTAAAGATATGAGCAAAATCATGGAATAGACACATCCAGATGAATAGTTCAGCAAATCAAAGGTTTGAACAAAGCAGTAATGGCAGCAAGTAAACAAAAGCACATAAAAAAAAATTGGGAATAAGAGGAATAGAGGCTTACCAGAACAAATGAAACCGGAGTGAAAGTCGCCGAGGTAAGGCAACGATTGTAGACACAACGGAACGGCGAAAGCTTCGCTGGAATGGAGGAATGAAGACGGTTGCAGAGCTTGGAGCTAGAGCAATGGCGGATTTGAGAAAGTTTAGAGAGAGAGAGAGCCAGAAAATCTAGTGCATAAAGTAAAGAAATGAAGATGGAAAGAAAGGTTTTATCAAAAACTTGAAACGGCTGCAAAACAGGGCATTTATTGCGCTTGGAGGAACGTATACGTCAGACGGCGCAGACGGATGAAAGACGGTCTACAGGCGCGTCACAGACACGGGCCAATAAAGATAAAGCACGTGAGGGGAACGGTTGAGAAGTGATGCATGACAGCTTATGCGCGTGAGGGAGTTTGTTTGAATTCTTGTTCTCCGAAGAGAACACGTCGGCTTGAAATGAATTATCTCGGCTAAACAGTTTTTGAGCCAATATGCAGAAAGAAATATCGATATAGGATCCATCATCTCAGAATACCGAGGTAATAGAACCTAGGGGGCAGTTGTGGGGATATATTTTCTGAGTACCAACACGTGGCATGGTGACGCCGACGTGTCAGCCGAGATGCCACGTGTCGTGGTAGTTATGCCGAGGTTATCGGTAGTTATGCTGAGGTTATCTTGGCGAGGCCGAGGTTATCTCCGAAGATATCAGAATCCGAGATAAACGGATAAGGGACAAGAGTCCAAAAATGAATAAGAGTTTTAGCCAAGATAAGGATAAAACTCTTAGGGAGTTTATCTTTATCTCTTGAAGAGTCCAAAGTCAGTATTGAATTGGAGTCCATAGAAGTCATGCTTCTAGTGGGACTTGGATTGAGTAAACTATAAAAGAGAGGCACCCCCGTGGGTCTAAGGTATGAGTTTTATGCTTTGAGCAGTGATTTTGGCAATTGATCATCTTTGAGAGATATACTGACTTGATCGTCGGAGTGCCCCCGGGTGAAAGAGCCACTGCCGGAGCCTTCTCTTTCTGTTACAAGTTGGCTGAAGTCATCTATTCTGCCAGTGTTCTCCAGCTGAAGACTAAGTCGGGCAGTGTGGTCAGATTTTTACCCACACAATTTGGCGCCGTCTGTGGAAAAGAAAGAAGAATAGATGGCCAATGACGGACAGAAAGATCAGATTGAAGACAACGCTCCTGCTGGGAGTGGGAGACCTATCAACCTCGACGCTGAAGGGGACGACTGCAACACAGAAACTCGTGACCAGAGTCACGGAGTGAAAGACGCCGACCAGGAAGATGACGCACCAAAGACAACAGATCGAAGCGGATACTACAACGAAGATGACCTCCAAGTATGGAAGGATAGATACCTGCGGAGGAACGAAGACCCTTCCAGAAGGGATGGAAAGAAAGGGGGCATGAGCGCTCCCAATGAGATAACATTCAAGTATAGAAGAACTCATCCTAAGTGAGCAGATCCCGGATTCCAGATCCTGGATCCCGGATCCGAGAAGACATGATCTCAGCCTAGACAAGTAGGCCTGAGAAGGCGAGAGCTCAGCCTAAGTGAGCAGATCCCGGATTCCAGATCCCGGATCCTAGAAGACATGATCTCGGCCTAGATGAGTAAGTCCGAGAAGAGAAAAGCTCAACCTGAGTGAGCAGATCCAAGATTCTAGCAGACAAGATCTCGGGACTTAAACCCGAGAAGAGAAGAGCTCAGTGAGCAAATCTTAGATCCCAGAAGATAAAAAAGAAACACACAAGATCGGACTGAAGTTAGCCAAGGTGAAGACCTGTTGTAAAGTCCACAAAGGAGTATGTGGAAGCTATGCAGGGGGTAGATCCCTTGCCTACAGAACCATATCAAAGGGATTCTGGTGACCCTACGGACAAAAGGATGCAGAGGCTTATAAAAAACATGAGAAAAGAAGCGGCTCGCCAAAGCGAGGCCGAGGTAACAATGGATCAAGTAAGCAAGAGGCAGAGAGAAGAAGAATATGTTTAACACTTGTTGAAATTTGTAACAATTTACAAGTCGAAATTAAGCCGATTCCTTATCTTCACTTGTTGAAATTTGTAGCAATTTACAAGTCGAAGTTAAGCCGATTCCTTATCTTCACTTGTTGAAATTTGTAGCAATTTACAAGTTGGAGTTAAGATGGTTCCTTATCTTCACTTGTTGAAATTTGTAGCAATTTACAAGTTGAAGTTAAGCCGATTCCTTATCTTCACTTGTTGAAATTTGTAGCAATTTACAAGTTGGAGTTAAGCTGATTCCTTATCTTCACTTGTAGCAATTTACAAGTTGAAATTAAGCTGATTCCTTATCTTCACTTAGAGTTAAGCTGATTCCTTATCTTCACTTGTTGAAATTTGTAGCAATTTACAAGTTGGAGTTAAGCTGATTCCTTATCTTCACTTGTTGAAATTTGTAGCAGTTTACAAGTTGAAGTTAAGCCGAGATTACTGTTTCTCTTCGCTTGTTGAAATTTGTAGCAATTTACAAGCCGAAGTAAAGCCAAGGTTATTGGTTAAACACTTGTAGAAATTTACAAGTTGGTTAACCCGAAGAAGATGCTTAACACTTGTTGAAATTTGTAGCAATTTACAAGATGACATTAAGCCGACATATGATCATCTGTTGAAATTTGCAACAATTTACAGGTTGAAGTAAAAGCTAAGTATATTGTTTAAACACTTGTTGAAATTTGTAGCAATTTACAAGTAGATCCTTATTTAACACTTGTTATAACTTGAGGAAAGTTTATAGGTTGAAATTAAAACAGTATGTGTTTTATATCTGTTGGAATTTATGCAAAGTTTATAGGACAAGTTATTGCCGAGGTAAATCATCAGTTTGTATACCCGAGGTATGTCACCCCGAGAAGGTTGCACAAAGAAGGAAGAGCATACTAAAGACACGCAAAATATTCTAAGTATAGAATCATGCAAAGGCAGTCAAGAAAAGACAAATGCACAAGCATTCAGAGAAGGAAAGTTGCATTAGACATTCAAGAACAAGGAGGCACATCGGCCATATGCAGAGCTTACAAGGTACAAGAGTACAAGCGACAAAAAAGGAAAAACTTCAAAAACTGAGGTGATGCTTAACCGGAGTTAAGCCGACATGATGTTTAACCGAAGTTAAATTGAGATGATGTTTAACCGAAGTTAAACTGAGATGATGCTTAACCGAAGTTAAGTCGAGATTATGTTTAACCAAAAGTTAAACGGAGATGATGCTTAAACCGAAGTTAAGCCGAGATGATGTTTAACCGAAGTTAAAACGAAATGATGTTAACACTTGTTGAAATTCTGAGAGAATTTACAAGTTAAAGAGTGCACAAAGTTAAATGTCGGCAAAAGATTCGCCGGAGTCAAACGTCGTTTTGATTAGAACAGAACCACTAAGTGCATGCCAGAAGTGGTGACCAGAATTGTGAAAGGAATAAATGCTTCAAGAAACAGCGATAATAATTTGCAAAGGCCAAGAGAAAGAAGGTCTAAAGGGGGTGAATTAAATACTAGAAGTTTTAATACATCAGTGAAAGAAGAACACATCAGGTCTGTGACTATGGCACGAAGCCAACTTCCCTAATGTGATCCTAAGTACAGCTTATGTTCACATTAAGGGGCAGAGAGAAGGTGTAGGGGGAAGGAATGATAATTAAGGAGCAAGGAATGTTAACACTTGTTGATTTTTTACCATTATATTGATTTTTTACTCACATTTTGTATAAAAAAATTACTTTATTATTATATAATTTATTTTAAGACTTATATTCATAACTTTTTTTGTATTGTCCATGATACATTAGTTACAAATAATATCATTTTTTTGATATTTCTCAAAGTCAATCGTAAAAATTTATGTTAAATATTTTTGAAAAAGCTTTCAATATTATAATTAATAAATGCCCCATCTGATTTAATTTTTTGGCTCTACCACTGACTATGTGGTATTATTTATATAGTAGTTTAAATCAATAGTGTAGAGAAAAATATTTTAGATTTGATATAATGAACTCATTATTTTCAAATAGTTGACATACCACTTAGTGTGATTTGTGATTTTTTATGCTTTGAGCATCATGTAAGTAACGCTCTATGGTACTCTAAGACTGTTTAATAATTTTCATTCAAAACATATTATTTATAAGAAATGTCATCTCTTTAATATTTTTCTATCAAATAAAAATTAAATATATTTTATAATAATTTGTGTTATAAATGAGATTTTTTTTTAATATTCTAAAAAAAAACTATTTAGAGAATTGACCCACTTTTAAAACTCTTTGGGAAACTAACTTGTTTTTTAAATCACATTTTGAAAATACGATTTTGAAATTGAAATTGTATTTTCAATATGCAATTTCACCTTGAAATCGCATATTGAAAATGCGATTTCAATTATTTCAATTAAAATCGTATGTTGAACATGCAATTTCACCATGTCATCATAAATTGTATTTTCAACCTGCGATTTCAAGGTAAAATTGCACATTGAAAATGTAATTTCAATTTCAAAATCGCATTTTTAAAATGCGATTTCAAAAAGTAAGTTAGTTTCCTAAATAATTTGAAAAGTGGGTCAATTCTCTAAATAGTTTTTTTTTATAGAATTTTTTTTTAAAATAAAAAAAAACTCCTATAAATGATGTGTTTTTATTTTTTAAAATTAGGAATTTTGATCCATAATTTTTTGTGTTAAAATTACAAATTTACGTCATCATCCCACACCGAACTATTCTACACTATTATAGAATTTTGATTTGTTCTTATTAATAATGAATATGTAATTTTTATGTTTAAATTTATCTCATAAAATTATAATTATTTTAATATTGCTCAAGATTTTTTTAAAATAAAAAATTATAATTAATAAATACCTCTCTAACTTAATTTGTTGGCTCCGCCGGTGATTATTAGGCCAAGTTTGGGAAGACTAAATAAGTGTACTTTTTGAATTTTTATGAAATATGGGTTGGATTTGGGTTAGGTTTGAAGTGATGTGTTAGAGAGGTGATGCGACTTAAATAAGATGATATGACTTAAATAGAATAGTGACTTTTTAACTTTTAAAATTTTTTTAAGAATGCCAAACTTGACCCTAGTAAATAGCTTTGAAATGCTAGGCATGTTGATTTTCAGTTCAGAAGAGTCTTTTTCAAATACAGCTTAGGACCTGTAGGTACTCTCTCACCTAAGACTGCATTGAAATTGTTGGCCTAATTAGACACCATCTTGTACGGCTATCTGAATTGAAATCAGGTCCAAAAGAAGCAAATTTTCATCAAGAACAAAACTTAAAAAAATTCTAATAAATTACATACTAAATTACTAATTACTCACAAGATCGTGTTTGGTCCATACCAATGTGGATGTGAGACTTCCACCACACTAATGTAGATAAGATTTTTCCAAATACATATTATTTGTCCCAAAAAATTTTATTTTGAGTTCTTCAAAATAAATCAACTTATTTGGTTTGGTTTTTCAGAATTTACTTTTCAAAAAACTAATTTTTTAAATTTTTAATTTTTTTTTTATTTTCATTGAATTTTTCAATATTTTCAGCAATAATTTTTTAATTTTTAAATGCACCTAATATAAATACACTTAAAATGTATAATATTTGTAAAAAAAATATTTAAAAAATTCACTAAATATAAAAAAATACGAAAATTCAGTACATTTTCGTATTCTTGTATATTTATTAATTTTTAAAATATTTTTTTGACAAATATTTTACTTTTTAGATACATTTATGTAAGATATATCTAAAACAAGTTTTAAATTTTGCTTAAAATCTGAAAAATATTCACTAAAAACAGAAAAACACAAAAAAATAAAATTTTAATTTCTAGAAAATTAAATTTAGAAAATTGAAATCAAACGCAATAAATAAATCTATAGACTGAGAAACTGATCATGGAATCAGTTACATATGACTAAGATTTTTTTTAAAAAAATAGACCATTCTAATAACTCTATAAAATCTTATTAATTTATGTGTATTATCACATAAAATCTTAGGGTGAAGCACCAATAAATCCCAAAATATAATCTTGTAAATTATTTAGTCTTTTCTTTTTTTCTTATGAATCTAAAGGTCCCATTCAAAGGAAAATTAGGTGTTTTGGAAAGTTGGTAAAAAGCTGACTTTTGACTTTTTTAGCTTATTTTGTTTTTTTTTGGTAAGTTATGTGAGAGGTAATGTGACCCAAAATTAATAAAAAGCTGGGAGCTGGCTTTTTACCAGCTTCCCAAAAGAGCACAAAATGGTAGTCACTTACATATTTAAGTTTAATTTTTGAGGAATAAAAATGGGTTTCTTCAAATATGAAATTTCACATTTGGACAATCCGCACTATAGAGGGTAATTCTATTTCCATACACCCACTTATCTCAGTGTACATCATTTATCAGTACACACATTTAGTAATTTGATTATGAGTTATTATTCTCATTCAACACATCAAATGTTCCAATCATACCCTTAACTCATATGCTTGTACACACACCACCTCAACCCTTTTTCCACAAATTTGTTCAAAATTATATACCAACGATTTAGACCCTATTTCGATTTAAGGCAACTCAAAGTTTTTAATCGGTGATGTGACTGTGAAATGGAGGATCAGTGGGTGGAACTTCAATGAATATGTGTTTGGACTAGACCTTGTTTTTCTAGGGAGTAATCAATGTAACAACCCTCATACTGTTTACTGATTAATGACTGATTGATTACCGATAATCACCGATTACTGTTAAACGGAACTGATAATGACTGATAACTGACTGAGAATTGAACTGATTAAAGTACTGAACTGACTGACCGAAATTGAAATTGAATTGAGTGAATACATCTGTTTGAATTGCATTTTATCTGTTGACTGTTTGTTTGATCTGTTCGTGTTTTACGTTTAAACTATTAATTGAAGGCCTTATCGGCGGCCGAACCGGAAATGGGTTAGTGTATTATGATCCTCATAATTAATGTGATTTTATGGTATAATTATCTGAAAACTGATTAGGTATGCTTAAATTAGATTAAATAAGCTAATTAAAGAGTTGGACTTAATTACCGTTTTGCCACTTAAGTGGCCCACTACTTGGGTCATCTTTGATTCTCTTTACACTCTTGCATACACATTTTGAGCACATCACCGACCTTGAGGGAGAGAGGGAGAGAATAGAATTGTTCTTGGGGGTTTGGCTTAGTCAACTTGAAGAATTGCTTGAAATTGAAGTGTATCTGTCTATTTGAGCTCCATCACTTCTAATTCTACACCTAAGGTAGATCATTCATCATCTTAATGGTGTCCTTGAGTTGTTCTTGCATGATTCATGCTTCATTGTAGAACTAAGTCTTGTTTTGGTTCATTGTTGTTGAATTGAAGCTTGATTGTTGCATGCATGTACATATATTGGAGTTTTGAGGTTGTAGTTCATAATACCTCACATGCATGTCCATCTTTTGGTCATACTCTATGAGTTCATCTTGTTTTTGAAGGCTTGAGCTCTTTTAAGACAGCATTAAAGTTTTGAAAATGATTTAAAGATCATGCATGTCATGTTTGAGGATTGTTCTTGGAAAATGGTTTGAAATTGGGTTTGAATAAAACACCCTTGGGCTTTGATTTCTCAAAATTGAGCTTTGAACCATGTTATTCTATGTGTTTATAAACATTTTTCAGAAAATGAGCCCAAGAGGTCGAGTTTTGATGCATTTGAGTGTGAGTTTGAGCTTGGAGGTGCAATCTGGGTTTTCCAGATTTCGCACTTCCGCTCGAGCGGGGTAAGTTCCGCTCGAGCGTGGAATCCGAGCATCCAGCATCTCTCTGCACTGTTCTGCAGTACGCTCGAGTGGATGATTGGGCGCTCGAGCGGAGTCATATCTCACGTTCGAGCGGGCGTCGAGCGGAGATTTCACCCATCCAGTACTTTAATGGTACGCTCGAGCGGGAAAGTTTACGCTCGAGCGTGTACCTTTGTTGCATTGCCGCTCGAGCGGGGAAACCTGAGCTCGAGCGGAACTCTGTTTTTCTGAAAATGCTTTTAAATGTACATCTTTGCATCCTCATCCCATTCTAGGCATTCTTAGGCCTAGTTTAAGGCATCTTGTTGAGGATATAGATGTAGAACACACCGAGGCATTAGGGGTTAAGTTATTATCTTTCCCAGCTGTGTAGCTTAGTGTGTTCAATCTGTTAATTGTGTAGGGTTGGCGACTGGAGAGGCACGCTCTAGCATACTGTAGCCCGAACTCTGTGAGTAACGAATGTGTAAAGATATGTTCACAAATGATTATTTTCTGAACAACTAAACTGTACTGTTTTCTGAACTGATTACTGTTAACTGAATGAATGTATGTCCTATATTCTGAACTGTATTGTGGCATTCTTGGCACCTACTGCTTACTGTTACTGTGACAGAATTCTCTGTCGGTTCCCTCATTGGAACCACTACTGTTTACTGACTGACGACCATCATTACTGTTCGGTCTTTTAAGACCTACTGTTACTGTTATGCTAATGGATGTACCACATATGACTGTTTACTGTACTGAGCAACTGACTGACTGATGGCCATCATTACTGTTCGGTCTTTTAAGACCTACTGTTACTGTTACGCTAATGGATGTACCACATATGACTGTTTACTGTACTGAGCAACTGAAATACTGATTGAAATGAACTGTTTTCATTACTGTAAGGGCATTCATTCTAAACCCCTTTACGCTTTATGTTATTCACTGGGCTTTAGCTCACTGCTCATATATATATGTAGGTGTACAGGCACCGGATTGAAGCTAGAGGCGTCAGGGTTACTCCAGTTTTGTCAAGCCAGCCTTTGTGCCTCACTGCGAGGTTCCGAGCCTAACGTGTTAGGGATTAGGGGTGTTTTACAATTCCCCCTTTTGTACTGTTTCACTGTTTTGTATAGACTGAATGTTTACCGTATTGTCATCTAGGGTTGAGTCCCTAGTCTGAATGATTGTAAATATTGTGCATACCGTTCTGTACTGTTTACGTATAAATGTATGAAAAATCTTTTCATATAGACTGTCGCAGCTCATTGGGCATTGTTTATTTACTGTTTTGGCTTCCGCCAGGCCCTGTACTCTGTTTTACTGTATTACTGTCCTGCAGGCCTTCGGTAATCTCTGATTACTGGCCGGTTACGGTGCTAAACCCATAGGGCCGGGTTTGGGTTGTGACAATCAAGATGATGATATTGTGAAACAAGTCTAATTTAGTGGCAAAACCATCATTCAAGAAAAAGGAAGGAAAGTCAGAGAAATTGGATTTACAGACCCAAATAGGTGAAGGTGAGATTGGTAGCGATGGTGGATCAATGGATAGGGAGGTGATGATAGGGAGTTTGTTGTTTCTAAAGAAGAGTTTGGATGATCAGAGGCAAAAGGTGATGAAATATGATTGATATGATTAGTGGAGGAGAGAATGTGGAAATCGACAGAGAATGCAAAAGGTGATGAAATATGATTGATATGATTAGTGGAGGAGAGAATGTGGAAATCGACAGAGAATTACAATTGATACAAGTGATTGAGAATCTAAAAATGGAATTGGAGGTTCTGAAAAAGATGACCTTTGAATTGGAGATGGAATTGGGGATTTCTTAGTTCATAGCAAAACAATAATCCCTCTGATTTTAAGATGGTTCCATGGATTTCAATGGCTTCTCTCTTTATCTAAATTAGGAATTTTTTTTTTTTACTCAAAAAATGTGCATTGAGATTTTTTTTTTTTAAATGTGTACAGAGAAAATTTAAATTCAATATTAAGGGTGTGTTTTGATATCCATTATATTCATTTTATTTTAAGTTATAATTGTCATTAAAATAATATTTCATTAAGTGTGTGCACTAAGATAAGTAGGTGTGTGAAAATAATTTTCCTACTATAGAGGTTATGGATTTTCCCTCTTTTTGGAATAAACCTCACGTTGCAAATAAGAACGCAACACTCCAATGTAACGCACTAAAAAGCTCCTTAGTGTATTTTTTTCCAAATGTAACAACGTAACACTCCAATGTAACACACTCCAATGTAACACGCAAAAAATAATTCCTTAGTGTATTTTTCTCAAACGTAACACTCCAATCAATATAATCTCAAATGTAATACTCCAATATAACACACATAAAAACATTAAAAAGCTACTTAATGTACTTTTTTCAAATGTAACACGCACAATTGGAAATTATACATTTACCCAAAGCTTACTAAGGAATTTTTGTTCTATTTTTGTAATAGTTTGAACAATTCCACACCCTTTTGAAATAGTTTGAAGAATCCTACATTTTTTTTTTGAGTGTTACATCGAAATATTACGTTTCGAAAAAGTACACTAAATAATTTTTTTGCGTATTACACTAAAGAGTTTTTTTTTAGTGTTGCGTTGGAGTGTTACATTGAAGTATTACATATTGAAATTATATATTTACTCAAAGTTTACTAAGAACTTTTTATACTCCTTTTGAAATCCTTTTGGAATGCTTGAAAATTTTCATATTTTAAGTCATTCCAAATAAAAAAGATTCTCATATAAAAATTCATTCTAAATTTGATTATCATAGGTTGTGTATCTTACCTTTCTAGCACACAAAAAAAGAGAGAGAGAGGAAAAAAAAAATAGAAATAAGGGTATAACCGTAAATTTACTTTTCAAATAATATATTAAATCTACATTTTCAAAGTCAATGGGACTAATTGGTCTATAAGAAAACTCTTGGGACTAATCGGATTATCATTCCTCAATATGAGATTTATAAGTAAATTTTCAAAAATCTTATTCATTTATGTGTATTATTATGTGATAGATTTTTTGTGTTCTACTTTAAATGTAGGGAAATTCTATTATACACGCTCCTTGAAAATGATGTATCATATGCAACCCCTAGTTATGTCATTTTTTTATTTAATTATGACTAATTTTCTCCTTTAAACATGACAATATTTTAGTTATGATTCATCTGATCTTTGGTTATTCCTCATGTGATGTTTGGTCATGACTTTTTTAAATTTTTTTTTTTTTTAGTTATGACTCAAAACGTATAAAATTATGCCTTTTTTTTTTCTTTAGTTATAAGATTCATATGATATGGTAGTGTGGTTCAAAATGCTTTGAAATAAGGGAACAAAATATATATATATATATATATATATACCAAAACACGGAAGCAGCAAGCAGAATGAAGAAAATGGATTACGAAATCAAATACGAAACAAAATTGATAAACAGAATTAGAATGCACTAATTAAACCAAAACCATTTAATATTAAACTTTGTAATTAAAATACAGAAAATAACTTACAATTACAATTGTATCAACTGCAAGGATCTTAATTGGGTTACAGACGGAAAGAAGTAATTTTCACTCAGAGCTCTCTGGCTTTCTTAGAATGAAGATTTTCTAAAATTGAAGAGTGCTGAATGAATATAACTGATTACAATATATAGAAAAGAAAAGCAAATTAGCATGTGATTGATGAAGGCAGCTGGCAGCGCATGAGGCAAAGCAGATGCTGTCGGTTGCTTTCGGTGGAGTGATTGCACAAATGAGCAGCTTTATCAACAGTTGATTGATTGAATAGTGAAAGTGAACAGTAAAAGTGAACAGTAACTTTTACTATTCATGCCTTTCGGTGGAACATGCGATTAATGGAATCAATATAAATACAAATTGGCAACTTTTCGCAAAAGAGTATTGATTGAAGCTAATTTGTATCTATGTAGAATCCAATGTTGATCAAGCAAATGGATCCTGAGCACCTTGAAACTCTGGACCTGAGTACTGATTGGTTGATTCTTCAGAAGAGTGTGGATTTTCTGAACCTTCTTCTGAATTATCTGAACTGGTTGAGTGGGAATCAGGTTGATCCATAAATTTGCTGACCAACTGGATCAATTCTTCCTTGGATAACTTGGACTTTCTTTTGGATTTGACTTTGGGCTGAGCAGGAGGTGAAACGGGCTTTGCTTGAGATTTTGACTTGGGCCTTGAATGAGCTTTGGATTGGGCTGTAGACTTAGCCTTGGACTTGGAATGATCAATATTGGGCTGAATCTTTGACTTGGATGATTTGGGCTTGAAGCCACTAGATGAGGGACTTCCAAGGTTGATTGGAGGAAGACTGTGCTGACTTCCTTGACTGATTGCAGCAGTTGGGATCTGCTGGGCTTTGCCAACACCCTTCAAAATATAATTTGACTTTACTTATGTGTTATTCCTGATAAATGAATAATAACAAAACATATCAAGTTATTATTTGTTTTTCAATTTCTTGACAAAAATAAGTCAACATTATACCTTTAAAAAAATTTCGTCTCAATAACAAAAAAATGTTTGAGACTCGTAGACTCACTTCCCTAATTTGACTTCTAATGATGTGATATAATACATATTAACTTTTGATTTGTGATACACTCATTATATAAGATCCAACTCTCTTACCATTGATTGTGTATCTTACCTTTCTAATACCAAAGGAAAAAAAATAAAAAATAAAGAAATAAAAAACATAATAAAAATAAGGGTATAATCGTAAATTTAATTTCTAAATAATATATTTAATCGACCTTCCCAAAATTCATGGGACTAATTGGTCTACAAAAAAATTATTGGGACTAAATAGATCACCATTCCTCAAGATGTGATTTATAGATAAATTTTCCTATATAAATTCCGAACTATGTTTATCAAAGATGTATTTTCCAAGCTAAAAGTAACTAATAAAACAAAATACTCCATCACACATCACCCTCTATATTTTTAATATTTTATTTTTGTAACACTAATTTCTAAGTTTAACATTTTATTATATATATAAAAAAATTATTACTAGTTGATGTGACACATTATAAAGTCCACTTCCAAAAAAAACAACACTACTTCATAATTTTATCCATTTGAATTTTAAAAAATAAAAATTAGATTTAAGATGATTTTTAAAAAAATGTTCCTCAAAATTGGATTTGTTTAGAAATGAAAATAACAATTATGATCTTGACATCTCCGCCATTTATATGTATCTTGTATTAAAAAAATTAAACATATTATAACTTTAATTCTCGAAATTTATTTTTAATAAAATTAGGCCAAGTTTGGAAACTTGACAAAAAGTTAAAAAGTCAAAAAATTATTTAAAAAGTTAAAAAGTTAATATTAAAAAATTAAAAAATTAACTAAAATATGGCATACATACACATACACCCCCTCAACTATCACTTTACTCCATTATTAATAAATTTCAATACTATCATCAATTTAAATGAAATAAATTAAAAAAATAAAACAAAATATGAAAAATTAAAAATATAATTCCGATTGCAAAAAAAAATCTGAGAGAATCTCAATTGAGACAGAGAAAGAGATGCTCTTTCTTTTCGACTTCAAATCATTGAGTTCTAAAAATTATGAAATATGTTCGATGATTTCTACGCAAACAAAGGGAGGAAAATCAACAAATAAATAACATATTTATCAACCCACATTCCAACAGCACTCGTACTCAGATTAGTTACCCAAAAGTTACACCTTATTAGCTTAGCTAACAATTTTTTCAACACACATTCCAACGGCCCTCTCTACTTTAACTATTTCCTTCAAAATATTAATAAATACAAGCACAGGGAAAGAGAGACAGAGGGGCAGAGACCCAGAGATTCGTCTGCGATGGTGATTAGGTCGGCGTCGATCGTCCTCGTTGCGTTCTCGTCCGCCGTCGATCGTGACTCGTTTAGCGTCGATTCTCCTCCTCCGGCTCGATCGTCCTCCTCTGGCGTTGATTTTCCTCCTCCGGCTTGGCCCTCCTCCTCCGGCATTGATCGTGAGTTGTCCAGCGTCGATCGTCGTTCGTAAGCAAAGCTTGGAGTGCTCGAAAGAAACTAATAAAAAATTGAGAGGCTACTGAACAGCGCCTCGTCTTCCCTGGCGAGGCACTGTAGCTGAAAATCAAAGTAGCTAGCCACCGGCGAGGCTGCTGGAGATGAATTTTCTGCTTTTAGCTAGCTATAGTAACAAAAATAGAGGAATAGAGAGGCTTCTGGAAGATTGGAAAAACCATATCAAAATTCCTAATTCCTTAATCAATCATTCCTTAATTAACTAATTCCTTAATTGATCAAATTTCTTTCAAAATTCCCGCAATCTCTCTCTCTCCCTCTCTAAATGCATTTCAAAATTCCCGCAATCTCTCTCTCTCCCTCTCTAAATGCATATATATATATATATATATATATATTCGCATACACACAGCTATTCAGTACGCTGTTGTAGTTGTTGCAATGGAGAATTTCTTTTTGCTGATTTTCTTGTTGCTGATTTTCTTGTCGCTGCTTATGATATTTCTTCAGAGGATGATTCGACTTTCAGGTTCTCCTTTTATCTTAGGTCCATATCCATGTTTTTGTTTGTTTTTCAATTCAGTGTAAGTTTTTACAAAAAAGTACAGTGAATAATTAAAGTCTTAAAACTCTTTTAGGAATTTGTAATAATTTTCTAAAACTACCATTGAATGGTAATTTCTCTTAAAAAGTATATGAATGAAAGATGAATATAAACATACATGTTCATCGAGTTTTAAATTTTTGAATAAGTTTGATTTGTCACATGATAATTTTTAGTTTCATCGACAGTTGTGTTTAAGTAATGCATGTGACCACGTTGCTGATTCATTCCTCGATATGGTGGATGCGAGATGTTCAATTTTTTTTTTTTTTAATCGGTAAAAAAAAAATTATTGATAAATTTAGACAGTAAAAAGTTTACATCGCCAAATACATCAATAAAAAAAGAAGCTTGGTGACCAACAATGTTTGAGTTGGTGTGTGTATTTTTGAAGGTTTTTGCAAGAAGTTCCATTAGAGATGCTGGTCTAAATTTTGTGCTCCTCTGTTTCTGTTTGTAATGTTATCGAAAATAAAAAATTAATGAATCTGTTTAAATTGTATTACATTTCTGTGCACGCATATGTTTATGAATTGCATATATACCTGTCCAATATCTTTGTTCTTGGATTTGTTTTTTATTTTTTTATTTTTGGTATGATTTTCTTGGATTTTATGCGTACATGTAACATGCATTTGAAGTAGTTGGTGGGAGAAAATTAGAAGGGCGTAAATCTTCCTCGGGAAAATCCGGTGTGGGCTCCTCTTCACACCCTGGTTATAATGTTAAGAACACGACACTTCGTGCATCACTGAACAAAGATGTAACACCTGATAATAATCAAAATGCCATGAGAGCGCCTCAAGCAAATTGTGACAAAGTAAGAAAGTCAAATATGTCCAAGGAATCTACTGCTAAGACTCGGGATTTGACTTTTAAATCTGGATGTGGAAGTAAAATCATTGCTGCCGCAAAGTCAGCCCACCTGGAAACTGCAAAATCAAAGGTGAGAAGCTGCAACATTTTGATTAATGACACCAAACTAGGCATATTTACTTCTGTTTGAAATCCATCTATTCACCTTCAATCTGCTACTTAGTTTTCAATCCTGAATAAGTTCAGCAGACTAAACACTTGGCATATTTAGTCCAGAATCATGGTTAGTCAGCTGAATTATGCATAAAATTTTCAGGCTAACAAAGTTGTGCATTCTAAAGCCACGAGGCTACATAGAGTCAATGCACAAGATTCTGTGACTGGTGCTACAAAAGCAAATGACAAAGTGGGAGTCAACAAGTATAATAGACTCGGAAATGGTAAAGAGAATGTTACGAGTCAGAGACCCAACACCGGAGCTGGAGGCACGGTTCAGCAGGTTCAGATAGTGACAAAGCAAAAGAGTATTGTTCCAAAGGTATATCAATTGTTAGTTAATTGATCTCTCATGTGTTGTTTTCAATATAATTTACTTTTGTTTGAAATCCATGTATTCACCTTCAATCTGCTACTTAGTTTTCAATCCTGAATAAGTTCAGCAGACTAAACACTTGGCATATTTAGTCCAGAATCATGGTTAGTCAGCTGAATTATGCATAAAAATTTCAGGTTAACAAAGTTGTGCATTCTAAAGCCACGAGGCTACATGGAGTCAATGCACAAGATTCTGTGACTGGTGGTACAAAAGCAAATGACAAAGTGGGAGTCAACAAGTATAATGGACTCGGAAATGGTAAAGAGAATGTTACGAGTCAGAGATCCAACACCGGAGCTGGAGGCACGGTTCAGCAGGTTCAGATACTGACAGAGCAAAACAGTACTGTTCCAAAGGTATATCAATTGTTAGTTAATTGATCTCTCATGTCCTGTTTTCAATATAATTTACTTCTGTTTGAAATCCATCTATTCACCTTCAATCTGCTACTTAGTTTTCAATCCTGAATAAATTCAGCAGACTAAACACTTGGCATATTTAGTCCAGAATCATGGTTAGTCAGCTGAATTATGCATAAAATTTTCAGGTTAACAAAGTTGTGCATTCTAAAGCCACGAGGCTACATGGAGTCAATGCACAAGATTCTGTGACTGGTGGTACAAAAGCAAATGACAAAGTGGGAGTCAACAAGTATGATAGACTCGGAAATGGTAAAGAGAATGTTGCGAGTCAGAGACCCAACACCGAAGCTGGAGGCACGGTTCAGCAGGTTCAGATAGTGACAAAGCAAAAGAGTATTGTTCCAAAGGTATATCAATTGTTAGTTAATTGATCTCTCATGTGTTGTTTTCAATATAATTTACTTTTGATTGAAATCCATGTATTCACCTTCAATTTGCTACTTAGCTTTCAATCCTGAATAAGTTCAGCAGACTAAACACTTGGCATATTTAGTCCAGAATCATGGTTAGTCAGCTGAATTATGCATAAAAATTTCAGGTTAACAAAGTTGTGCATTCTAAAGCCACGAGGCTACATGGAGTCAATGCACAAGATTCTGTGACTGGTGGTACAAAAGCAAATGACAAAGTGGGAGTCAACAAGTATAATGGACTCGGAAATGGTAAAGAGAATGTTACGAGTCAGAGATCCAACACCGGAGCTGGAGGCACGGTTCAGCAGGTTCAGATACTGACAGAGCAAAAGAGTACTGTTCCAAAGGTATATCAATTGTTAGTTAATTGATCTCTCATGTCCTGTTTTCAATATAATTTACTTCTGTTTGAAATCCATCTATTCACCTTCAATCTGCTACTTAGTTTTCAATCTTGAATAAGTTCAGCAGACTAAACACTTGGCATATTAAGTCCACAAACATTTTTTTAAACAAAAAAAATCAGAACCAAAGAAACATATATTTACATGTATTTGAAGAACACAATTATAGAATTCCACCACTTAATAAACTAATTTGCGAGAGACCATTGAGGATCTACTGTGATAATTCTGGCAGCTGTGTTCTTCTCTAAGCACAACATTAATGTAAACATTAAAAAATAAAATGAAAGGGTGAGAAATGCCCATGCCAGCTGAATATATTACTTCGGAATATGATTCTATGTAATGAGTATTATTATTTATTACTTACAAGTTATAAGTTTGTCCACCATTTGGTAGTCTAACATGTTGGATATGTAGACACAAGACCCAGAAATCGCCGAAAACATAGATACAGTAGTTGCTCCTCCGAGGAAGAACGTTGTTGAACCAGTCGATCAGTGGGCTTTTCTGGTAATTTCTGGTTCTTCATTTTCTTCGTGGTTTACTTGTTGATTCGCTAATCTCAACCCGCATTGATTATTGGTTGGTTTGAATCTTGGAAATGATTGAACTCACTAGTGTTTCTTATAATTTTGAAGAAAAAAATTTATAGGTTTTTTTTTTTTCCCTGTTGATTGCTTATTTTTTGATCTGGGAATGGTATATTCACTTCAATATGTTATGGATTCTTGATCTTGGTCTGTTTGGGTTCATGTTTAAAGCTAGGTTTTGATCTTCTTGAAATTAATTATTTCTTTGAATCTTTTGTTTTTTTTTTTGTCTCATACTATTGACCCCCTTTTTCCTCTTTCTTTTCCAGCCTAAGCTTCTTACGATACCGAAGGGCTCAGATCAGACAGATGAGAAACAATCAGAAGATGTTGGTGATGATGATGATGATAAGAAGGGGATGAAATGGGCATTGCCAGGACTGCAACAACCTAAGGTGTCCGAAACACTGATTTCTTCTTCGTTCTTTCCATCAGATTTTTTCGTGATATCAGAGAGTTTAGGTTTGGATTTGCATGTTTCGTCTTCATTAGATGGCAGCCATGGAAGGTTGGTTATAATAATTTGATTAATTTTTATTCTCTTATTTCTTCTTTCAATCGTTTCAATTTGGATCCTAATTGGGTTTGCTTTGAATTATTTTCTAGCTTCACTATTTCAAACAGGACTTCTGGTGGTGGTCACAAAAGCCGACGAAATGTAAGCATTTTTTTTTCTATTTCTAAAATGAAAAATGGACCTGTGTTTTTTTTTTTATTTTTAATATTCATTTTTTTCAATGTAGAGCTCTGAATCATCTGGGACCTTTGGTGGAAGTCGTTGGAAGAAGAAGCAACTCAAAGCAACCTACCAAAAACCCTTCAAGCTTCGAACAGAGGTGTGTGTTTATGGTTTTGTGAAATTGACTTTTGCTTTTAAATCCTTCTGTCTTTGCCTCAATTTACTTGAAATCATGTTAATTTTGGTGATTGATTTTTATTGCAGCAAAGGGGGAGATACAAGGAGGAAGAATTTGTCAAGAAATTACAACAAATGATGATGGAGGAGGAAAAGCAACGGATACCAATTACACAAGGTCTCCCATTGACAACAGATGAGCCAGAGGTAATTCCATTTAATTTGAGGAGAAAAAAGATGGAAGTTTCGCTGTGTTGTACAAATGTTTCTATCTCTAATTTCATATGTAATATTTTGTTGAAATGTGTAGCATGAATATATGCTTTTTGATGGTATTACAGTGCTTAGTAAAACCTGCCGTCAAAGAAATCACAAGACCGGTTGATTTGGTGCTGCATAGCGATGTGAGGGCTGTGAAGCGTGCTGAGTTTGACCAACAGGTGTATTTTTAACTTTCTTTAAATATTTTTACTCAGGGTTTTCATGTATTAATCAATTGTTTTGGGCATAATGACCATAACTTCACTCACCTATCACATACAGAGTAGGCATTATGTCATTACTATAGTCTTTACCATTCACTCACGTTCTCGCGCATATTACATAGCAATAATGAAATCCCCTTTATTGAATTACCTTTTAATTTTGCTTCTGTGATTGCATATTAGCTGGCTAAGAAGATGAGCCTTGTTGAACAGTACAGGGAGAAAAGGGAAAGACAACAAAAGGTACATGACAGAAAAAACCTTATGGGTGTGTTTTGGTGATATTATTGGTAGTTTACTGATATATGTGTGCATGTTGGATTTTGCTCCTGTAGTTAGCAGAAGAAGAGGAAATCAGGAGACTAAGAAAGGAGCTCATTCCAAGAGCTCAACTCATGCCCTATTTCGACAGGCCTTTCATCCCTAGAAGGTATCGGATAAAATCTAGAATTTTTAAAAACTTCTTTTGCTATACATGGTTTTCCATTTGAATATGGATAACCAAAAAATCTACTAAATAGAGAAATTATCTAGTAGGTTTGGCCTATAGGACACATGGTGTGTCTTTTCAATATTAGAAAAACATATGATCCACTTGTTTCTATTTTCTATACAAGAAGATATCATGTCTATTTTGGTGGGCGCGGAAAGCTGAACCTGCCAAATTACTTCTCCTACTAAAGACTTCAAATAGACCCTCTTCTTCAAATGATTCTTAAAAAGCAATATGTAGTTTGTATACATTGCTTTCTTTCTTCTTTTTTTATATACATTTTTTTCCCCTCAGTGTCACTGTAGCTGCAACTTTTCCAGCATATTTTATTGATCAGGTGTTGTTTGGATCTCCAATTTTGTAAAATATACCTCAAATCTAGAAGTTTTCTAATGCATCATTTGACTGGCACAAGTGGTGTAAACATAACTGTTAGAATTTACCATAAACCTACCACCACTACCACCTCACCTACTCCACTAAACCTAACCCACTACACCACTACCACCTCCACTTCACCTACTCTCCAACCACTACCACCTCCACTTCACCTACTCTCCACCTACTCCCAAACACACTCCTATATAATAGGAATCCTTGTAATTGTAATAGATACAACACAATACATCAATCAATAATACATTTCTCTAAAATAAAAGAGCTGGTTTAAAACCTAGTATTTTCGCTTCTCCGGCGGGCGGCAACCTCACCTTAGCCGCCCGCCGGACCTCAACCTATTCCGCTGATAAAATCAACAAAGATTTGTGCAACTGTAGTCATGTGTGAGGCTGATGGAGAAGAATTCTTCACCTCATATGACGAGACAGTCTGGAACTGGAAACATTGCAACATTCTGCTCTGGAATTCTGCAGCAGCTAGATTATAGCTTGGTTGAGTGCCAAGCTTTGGTTCTTCCACCCACTCTTGAACTTGCCCAGCAAAGTGTGAAGGTTCATGCTTGTGTTGGAGGGACTAGTGTGCGCGAAGATCAGCGCATTCTCTCCAGTGGGGTTCATGTTGTTGTTGGTACTCCTGGTCGTGTGTTTGACATGTTGCGGAGACAATCACTTCGCCCTGTTTACATCAAAATGTTTGTCTTGGATGAAGCTGATGAAATGCTGTCACGAGATTTTTAAAAATCAGATCTATGATATTTTCCAGTTGCTGCCACCCAAAATCCAGGTTGGGGTGTTCTCAGTTGCTGTCACCCAAAATCCAGGTTGGGGTGTTCTCTGCCACAATGCCACCAGAGGCTCTTGAAATCACCAGGAAATTCATGAATAAGCCTGGAAAGAGAAAAAGCTCATGCTAGGATTTGCGAAGTGATTCGCTGCAGGAATTTTGGCTTTGGATGAAACCCTTACCATACTCCACTCATTCTCTCCAACTGTTCTAACTTTTTATTTTTATTATTATTATTATTATATCAAATAATCAATGCACTCATGTTCCCCACTAACAGTGTCCACTTTTGACCCAAACCATTTTCAATCCATCATTTCTCCTTCACCTTTTGCACCCCACTCACCGACTCTCTCTCCACTTTATCACATGGGTTTGTCCCTCTCTCTCCTCCATTTGATTTCAAAAATCACTTATTTTTATTTATTTTTTCCAAGTCACTTTTCCTCTTTTTTAAATACCCCACTTTATTTTGAAACAATCGCACTGATGTTTTTCATATAATCCATCTATAAATATTTTTTATCTATTTTCTTTCTCCCTTGTTTTCTTTCATTTTATTTTTATTTTTTCAACAAAACACTCCCAAAACAAAAAAAAAAAAAACAAAAACAAAAAAAAAAAAAAACAACATTTTACAAACTTGTTATTTCTTCATGCCGGGGATCAACCCCGATCAGCATTTTACACCATAAAAAAAAAAAAATAAAAAAATAAAAAAAATAAAAATAAAAAAACACAAAACAAAACAAAACACAACCAACACAAATCGGAACAGTGGGATTTTTCTTCTCGCCTATTCCGCCGGTCTTTTCTTCTTGCCTCCGTCCTGGGCGGTCCTTGACGGTGTTGCCTCCGTGCTTCCTCGACCACCAAGCAAGTTGCCTCCTCCCTGCTCCTCCACTGCAGCATATGGTGGACCTCCAAATCGGAACATCACGGTGGCCTTCCGCTTCAGCTCCTTGTTTTCTGCCCTTAGCACGCTTATCTCTGCTCGCGCATCCTTATACATGCGTTGGAGCAGAGCCAGCTGGGAGTTTAACTGCTGCACCTCATTTGCCCTACTCTGCAGCCGGTTCGACAAGTTTGTAACCGCAGTCATGGTTTCCACACATGACTTTAATGTATACTGATTGGCTTCCACATCCGACTGCACTGCCATTCTTTGCTCCACAGACCGCATCGGAAAGTTCAGCGGAGTAAACTCCGGGGCACTCGGTTGATGTTCCAGTGCCACCGCTCCAGTTCTCTCTCTTGTTGACTCGTTGAGGTCGGGAAAGAGGGTGAGCAGACTCCGGGAAGACGAGGCCATTTTCTGGACAACAGAGTGTTACAGAATATCTCTCGTTACAGAGTATTACAGACTATCTCTCTCAGCACAAGGAACTCTCTTTCTCAGCAACACGAAGGATTTTTCAGAGGTTTCTCTCAGTTTTTTCTCAGCCTCAGCCTCTGCCTTCGTCTTGGTTATATAGCCAAGGCAGCCACGCGTATCGCGCGCCACTTGCCACCAGACGACAAACGGGCACGCCAACCAAGGCACTCACGTGCCTCGCCATCATGTCCGGCACATCTTTTTATGACTTAGGCTCGCCTTTTGATGGCACGTCTTTTTATGGATTGGGCACGCCTTTTGATGGCACGCCTTTTGAAAGATTGGGCACACCTTTTAAGGGTGCGACTTTTTAGGGGTCCGACAAGACTCTGTAAACTGTCCCGACATTGATTCCGGTTAGCTCCTTTATGGGTCCGACAAGACTCTGTAAACTGTCCCGACATTGATTCCGGTTAGTTTCTACAAGGGTCCAGCAAGACTCCGTAAACTGTCACAACAACTGTCACAACATTGTCTGCTACAACGGTCTGACATGACCCCACAAACTGTCTTCTACATCGGTCTGACACCGCCATCCAGTGTCCTCTACACCGTTATGACACCCCCATACAGTGTCCTCTACAACGTTATGACACCCCCATACAGTGTCCTCTACAACGTTATGACACCACCATCCAGTGTCTTCACCAATGGTCTGACACGACCATACAGTGTCACCTATCCTTTTTTTATTTTTATGTATTTTCTTGTTTTGTTCCTCTCTTCAAACTCAAGTTGGTTAGTTTCTATCCTCCTTGAGTTTGCGGGGGGCAATAACGATGTCCTTTGTTTGTTTCGGGTTATTTTCAGGTCGATGAAGCATTGCACCATACCTAGAGAGCCAAAGTTCCATATACCACCACAACACAAGAAGATCAAGCGTGGCATGTGTTGAGATGCTATGTTCACACACCAACAATGAAATGCAGAGAAGGAAGAAAAAATCAAGATTTTTCGTAATTCTTTTGTTGTCAGTTGCTTAATAATGCTGAACTTTTTTTTCTTCTTTATATGGTCCTCCAATATTCCTATGAAAGCAATCAATTTAATTGCAATTTTGATGAAACAAGTGATGGTAGTGTTGTATGCACAATTGTGTGCTATTTCAATGAATATTAGCTCATAACCATTCATTTCTCTAGTGTTGTTATTTGCCTTGTTTTCTTTTTTCTATCTTTGAAGCACAAGTCATGTATGCATCTTTATTTGAAGTTTTGCTCTTACCCTTTGTTTGTTTGAGCATTTTTTAGATACGTGTTGGTTAGACTAATCACATAGAAATCCAAACAAAGCCTATATATTTAATTAGCACAACCTCAATATACACATTTTGCTGACTTCTTCTAGTGTACGACATGGTAAACTTGGGTAGTTAGGACTTATAATGAAGTTTAGTTCACACCACCTTCAAAAAAAGTAAAGGTGGTGATTAATATGCTTGTGACCTTTCTAATTCACTCTCTCTTGAAAAGTTTGATCCTTGTATACTCGTGGCATTTCCTATCAACTCTATAGAAGAACTTCATAAGACTTTTTAGAGAAAATGAATGTTTGGTATATGTTCATCTAAGAAGTCCTTTAAAATCATAAAGTGCTTTTGTGCTTTCACCATGTAAATACACATTTGGTGACAAAATCTCAAATGTATTGAAATGACTTTCATCAAGCATTCTCCTTTACAAAACTTAATTTAAAAATACAATAATTGTGAAGGGAAAAAAACACAGGATAAAATAACGACATCCATACTAATAGATGCCGTTATTGTGTATCCAATTGTAACACCTATGAGATTACCATACTGAGCTATTCCACATAGCTTCACCTGGATGCCTCTTGAGAAAAACAGAAATGACCCAAATCCATGAATATTTGAAATTTCTACCTTTACCCATATCATAGTTTCAACAACAATAAAACTAATAACCAATCTAAAAATCAGAGGCAATCTTTATATGATTAGATTCTGTGTTTCTAAAAATCGGACATAATTTTCATATGATAAGTTTATGTGTTTCTAGACTTTTTCATTAATAAAATGATGGAATTGAAATTTGAGAGGTGGGGCTACCCCTCTATTACAGCCCATCCCATTTTATTTGCTTTTGTGTTGGAAAAATGTGAGGTGCCTTCAGATGGTGTTCCCATGTGGGTTCATGACAGACCTGTCACTGGCTAACTGATTGTCTAACTGATCCAAACACCCATGTCTTCATCCCAGATGCTTCCTCTGTGTGGTATTGCCAACGAATTTGATTTACTGTCAATCTGTATTCTATAATTCTGAAAGTAGTTTGGGACAACACTAAAAACATACCTATAAAACCCATGAAGAAAAACACCTTTACGGAGTGTTCTTTCTTTGGCCATCACATCATTCACCAAACTTAAAATTTTCCCTCAGTCACCAAGTTATATTCAATCATAATTGAAAATGGGAAAAATGAACAGTAAGAGAACCAAATGTTGATCAGCAAATTTGTATAAACAGAAATGAACCAGAAAATGGCAAGAGAAGAAAACGAAGGGGAACAGAAAGAGAATGGGAATAGAGACAGAAATCTTACCTTGCACAGATAAAAGCCTCAGGTTTGGTATAGCTTTGAAGTAGCTCTGTTTCACCAAATAATAAACCATGAACCAGAAACAGAAATGATGATAAACCAGAAACCATGAAGCAACAATTTAAATTTGAAGCATAGAGAGAAAGAGAGAGAGGGAGAGAAGTACCAAAGAGCTCCAATCGAGGTTCGAAGCAGAGAGAGAAAGTGGGTGGGTGGTGGTGGAGGGTTGCGAATTGAAGCCACTGAGAGAGAAGGGGGGAGATAAAGAAGAGGAACAAAGATGGAGATAGAGATAAGGAGAGAATGGAAGGAGACGTGCAACAGAGAGATAAAGATGGAATGGGGAGAGACGTGGTAGGTGGGAGAGGGAGAGAGCACCAAGTGTTTGGGCGGGAATTAAAGCATATCTCAACCATCTATATTTATCACAATTAATCTGAGCCCTTAAAATGAAATGTATCTCTGATACATTTTACATATTTTCAAAAATCGTTCTGCTTTATTATATAGATATATACTATTTTAAGCAAATGTATGATATGGAGTTATAAACACTTACCTTGGATAAAAAAATTATTTTCAAAAGGCACTGATGCACATCTCGTAATTGGGCTGGTTAACATATTGGCATGATGTCTGATGATTACCAAATGTATGATTCATTAATCTAGTAATTGACTGGTTTTTCATTAATGTGTGTCGTAGTTTCCATCTTCTTTTTTGCCCCCGTTGTTCGCCTTTTGATGGGTATGTGTCTCTTGGTTTTGGTCTACAAGGTCTGCTAATGGAATGCAATGATGTGGTCTTATTCATTTTGTTATTAATGAACATGTGTATATTACAGATGTTCTTTCGAATGCAATTTTGAGCCACTTTAACATCATCATCATCATATTTTGCTGAGGTACCCTGTGCCACAACTTCCCAAAGATGCATACGCGCAAATGATGTTGAGATTGTAGGTCGAACATCTAGACATCATACATTCTTTGAGATGCTTGGAAACTTCAATTTTGGAGATTACTTCAAGAAGGAAGCAATTAAATGGGCATGGGAGCTTACTACCTTGGAGTATGTATGAGTAATTTTATTGTGACACTAAAGTCTAGACTGATAATTCTCTTGTCTTCACACTCCTTTTGTTGATTGAATATGTCTATTTTTAATTTGTTTTTTTCCCTTCATTGGCATGCCATAAATCTCAACATCCTTATTTCAAGTTGGCACCTCTTATGAAGTTTTATGTTTCTCAATAGGTACCAGGCCTATAAAATTTCTGATAAAAACTGGTTTTTAAGTCATACAAGCAGTATTTTTTGAATAATATTTCCACAATTTTATGTGTACAATCAATGCCTGGAATTATTTATGACCTTAAAATATTATGAGTATCAATTCACTATATAAGATGTAACCATTCTAGTGGCTGCAAGTAGTTGTAGTTTCAAAGGCACATCCTTGGACAGTGTTTGTTGTGGGATGACACTGTTGTTAGCAATGGGAAAAAAGCAGCAGTCAAAACTGTAAATATTTTGGGATCCATACTAGTAGTGAAGAGTGCGAAGTACATGTGCACATCAGCCAAACAGACCCTAAAGTCAAGCATAAATGCCTTTTTTGGGGGGCGTAGGTTCCAATATGTTAGTACCAGATGTTGGTCAATACAGAGGATCTTACTAAAAGGATGGGTTTTCATAATTTTTTTTGAATAAATTTTTTCCTCGTCGTAGCTATGAATTTGTGATTGTTTCCCTGAGCAAGAAGAATGAAAGTTATTTTTTAATTGCGCAGGTTTGGATTGCCAGCTGAAAGAGTATGGGTAAGTGTTTATGAAGATGATGATGAAGCATTTGAAATGTGGCATGACGAGGTAAGCAGACAAGAACTTTAATCATATTGTTGTACTTATAGTCTAATATATCTTTTGTAATTTTCTCTGCTTGCGTATCTGATCATTAAAATTGTTTTCCATGTAAAGAGATGTCTAGCTATCCAAATTCATGCCAAAGAGGCTTGTCATGAATGTTTCCAAAATTTTCATACCCTTGTTAAAATCACTCTTCATGGTCATTCAAGTTACAAATATGCACTTGCCTGCTAAGCCCAAGGTGTCCATTTGAGACTTTTTTGTTCTTCACTTCTTGGGGACTGTATACTTCCACGTGAGAGTTCTTTAACTGATAGCTTCCAGATATAAATGATATGTGAAATTAACTTCATAAATCTGGTTCTTGCCTCGTGGAGATTGAAGGACTGATCAATAGCTGGATTGAGGACTCTACACTTCTGCAAACTAAAGTGATGCCTCTAACTGATGCTAAAAATGCTGGGGTTATTGCAATGTTCGGAGAAAAATATGGAGAACAGGTTCAAGTTTCTATAAAATCTTTTCTTTTGTACTTCTGAGTTCTGACAGAAAATGGTGTTAAAATATACGCTCATTTCACAACAGATAAATGCTGTAACTTATGGAACATACTTTTACATAGGATTTGATTTTTCCTTCAAATACTGTGATTATTTTAGGTACGTGTTGTAGAGGTTCCAGGTGTATCCATGGAACTATGTGGTGGCACTCATGTCAGCAGTACTTCTGAAATACATGGCTTCAAAATAATCTCAGAACAGGGGATTGCGTCTGGAATCATACGTATAGAAGCCGTTGCTGGTGAAGCTTTTATCGAATACATCAATGCTAGAGATAACTACATGAAACAGCTCTGCTCTACTCTCAAAGTATGTTTTCTTCTGTAATCTTTTTGCTAAATAGAGAACACCTTATTGTTTCCAATGTTCTCATTATTAAAATTCATTCTGCAAAGGTGAAAGCTGAAGATGTACCAGCCAGGGTAGAAACACTATTGGAGGAATTGCGAATGGCAAGAAATGAAATTTCAGCTATTCGTGCTAAAGCAGCAGTTCACAGAGCCTCAATCATCGCAAACAATGTATTGCTTGTGGGAAATTCTAAAAATATCAGGTATTAAATTAACTTCTGTAGTTCCATCTATGTTAGAGAGTAGAAATTTTGGATCAACTATGCATCTATGATAAAGAGCACACGAAATCATTCAAACTTGTAAAGAATAGCTTGTTACAGAGTCTTGGAAAAAACACACCCTAAAGTTAGCTCAGCATGAGGTGCCTTCAGATTTATATACTGCACATTACTTTTGTACCCAGTCAACGTGGAATTTCGCTTCACACCTCTTCCCTCACACCAGTGTGCTCGCTTGGCAGCACCCACCATGTACAAGCCAGGGATATGCACCCTACCCATCCCTAGTTCTCTGGCTCTGATACCATATGTTATATCACCATTAGTCCCCAAAGCTTAGGCTATTAGAAAATGAGCCCAACAATGTGTATTAAGCTATTCAACATAGCTAACTCGCACCGCCATCATTCAGACAACTCAACCTAAACCCAAGCACAGAAAAGAACAAAAACAAAAACAAAAAAAATTGACATTAACAAGTCTTGATATTATTTCCCCTTTGGAGTTCTAAAAGAGCATTCTATGAATAATACAGTTGCTTTCTGGAAAATTACTTTACAGGGTGCTGGTTGAGTGCATGGATGATACAGATGCTGATTCACTGAAGAGTGCAGCCGACTACCTAGTGGATACATTAGAAGATCCAGCAGCTGTGATTTTGGGCTCATGTTCTGGTGAAGGCAAGGTAAGTTTAATCGCTGCATTCTCACTGGGGGTGGTTGGCATGGGAGTTCAAGCAGGGAAATTTATCGGGCCTATAGCGAAGTTATGCGGTGGAGGAGGGGGTGGCAGGCCTAATTTTGCTCAGGCAGGTGGTAGAAAACCTGAGAATTTGTCGAATGCCTTCGAAAAAGCTCGATCCGAGCTTGTTTCTATTTTATCAGCAAAAGCTAGCTGAAATTCATTAGGCTGTCCCAAAAGCTAGGAGAATCATTATTCTGTGAAGCTTTTATAGATTCCAGTTATGCAACTGCTTAGGCAATTATCACATCCCAACATAGCAATAGCATCGAACCCTTTTCTCTTTTTATTTTTATTTTTATTTTTTTATTTCTGTTTCTTTTGGTTGGGGGAAGAGGGCAAGTAGAAAATTTGTAAAGTTCATCATATAGCATTGGTATTATTTGGTCAAACAATGTAATTTTGCTATGTTCATGGCTTAATGTGAGCCAATTGTACATAATAATCAAAAGTTTTGGGCTTTAGTACTTCAAAAATGACTGTTAGCCTGACTGGAAGAGGAAAAATATTTGCTAGTTTGGAAATAGTATTAATTCTTCTGCTTGTGATTAGTTTCAACTGTCAACGATTATTAGATTAATTTTTTGTTAGAAATATGACAGTAAAAAGCATGTCGAAGATGATAGTACATGACAAGAACATGGTTGAAGATAACGAGATTGTGCTTCTCTTTCTCAATATAGAGATAATCGCCCTCGCCAACCACATATACGTAGCATTAGGGTAAGAGGTCACAGTATCCCAACACACCACAGTGTGTTGACCTTTGTTTCCATTTTTACCTCTACTTTTAGCTAGTGTGTGCGGCTTATGCATACCTTTGTGGACACTTTCGTGTGCTTTGGAGCAGATGGTGTTTTCACAAATTTTTAAATGTTCCATGCCCTCTGAACTTCCCAGTTTTATATCTGCTCTTCACTCCATGCATATCAGGGCCATTTGAAGCTGGAAAAGCAATTATTTATGAAGTTGTTTATATAATTCCTATCTCTCTCTCTGAATCATCCAGATCTGTTGGGATAAGTATCAGATTTCTGACACACCTAACCTGATCCATGTATGACGGGGAATGAACCGTTATTAATATTAACATGTATAGTTCAATTGTTTACTGCCATTTTGTTTTTAAATTAATGTTTTAAGTTCGAATCCCTGACATGGAGGTATGGCTGATTAAACAAAAAAAAAATATATATATATGGTCTAAAGGTTAAGCACAAATATCTCTCAACATATTGTGTTCAGCGTGTATTTCTGCTTGTAGTTTATACTCAGTTATGGTCAAATTTGAATAGCTAATGTTTTCCAGCACATTAAGATAAGGATAATTAATAATTTTGCTAGAACTAAAGAAAGACAAAAAGAATCACATGCTTTATTCCACAGCCCACCTTAATTGTTCTTGCTTGATAAGATCAATTTTTTAGCTTTGTTCCTTTCTCTCCCCTCATTGACAAGATAAGCAATCATTTCACATCTCATGCTTTGCTTTGACATCTCATGTTTTGTTTTCGTATTGTTCTTAACTTCACAAGGTGCATTATTGATCATGTTTTGTTTTCATATTGTTCTTAACTTCACAAGGTGCATCCCCCACCCCCCCCCCCCCCCCTTTCACAAGGTGCATTATTGATCATGTTTTGTTTTCATATTGTTCTTAACTTCACAAGGTGCATCCCCCCCCCCCCCCCCCCCCCCAAACCTCTCTTCTAAAATCTCCACTTAACTATTGTCACATTGAGTCCAATAAAACATGATAAAAATACCATCTCCTAGTTGGTAATTGCATTTAAAAGAAAAAAACGATGATAGAGAATTTGCAAATCATGAGGCTCATGCATACTTCAAGGTTATAATGTTCATTTTGACCCAAAAGCACCGGTTACCGAATAAAGGTTAGATGTAATGGTGATCAAACGATTTTTATCAGTGTTCAGTTAAAAGTGTGTCACCAATACTCTTTGAATTACAAATGTGGTTCTCATAAATAAAAAAATACTAATAATTGAATGACTAGAGCCGATCTTAACTACCTCAATTGATTGGATAGGAGACAAGATCGGTTCCATCCATCATTTTGTGTGTGGTGTTATTGGTTGGGATTATAGAGTGCACATGTCACGGTGTTATTGGTTAGGAGTGTTACTGCCGCACTGGCTTTGGCAACCAGCAGCGCAGTAGTCAGGGGTGGTTCCGCACCCCCCATGTTGCCTGCAGCATAGACCTCCTGGGCACGATGCACCCCCAGCTTGACTTCCACATTGCTCTGCTGAGATTCCTAGTGTTAGTATTACTAGGATGGTGAGCAAAGAGAGAAGTGTCAAGGCCCCAACTAGACCTCATTTTGATTTTCACTTGTGTTTTGAAGTGATTTTGTTGATGTTTGAGGAAGTGGCAGGGGATGTATGGTTTATATATAGGAGGTGATGAGGCAACTGGAGAAAGCATTTTTTATGTTGCTGGAATCCTACGTGGTGGAATTGAACAGCTTTTTTTACTGAATAATTTTGGATAAATTGTAAATACACCATTTAAGATTTGTTTAAAATATGAATTGTTCATTGTGATTTTAGAAATTACATTTCATGCCTTCAAATTTCTAATCCAATAACAAATAACCTCTTTTACTATTAATAAAATATCAAGTTAATTAATAATTTTTAATGATGTTAGAAATATATTTTAATTAACAATTCAGGTAATTTTATTATTATATAAGAGAATAGTTTAAAAAGTTATTTTTTAATTAATTTTTTTAAATAACAAATTCTGACAAAAAAATATTTATAATTTTTAAAATTACATAGAACAATCCAAATTTCAGGGGTATTTGCATTTTACCGAATAATGTTTGTGTGGGACCTAATCAATGCTGATGGTGGATTTGGAGAAATATTTCTTTTCTTATCCAACCAAATCTTTGTTCAACAAAGTAAACAGAAGACCACTAGGACGACTCTTATAGCTTCCTTCCTGTTCATCAATGCTGCTGTAATTTATTTATAAGATAAAAATAATTTAAATGAATTAATTTTTTTAGAAACAAAGAGAATAGTATTTTTAACTTGAAACAGAAATATTTTTAAATTCTCTATTTATAGATTATTAGACTAAGATGACCTCTAATTTCAATCTTAATTAAGATGATAAGCTTCACAAATACATTATTTGTTTTCTTGTTAATAAAACAATCGAAATTATAATTCAAATCAACTGTATGTAGTCACGTAGATGACTAGATATCGGGTTTCTTTCAAATTGATCCTTACATAGTTTTTGATGATGCTGCTGGACCCTGATGGATAAGGTCGGGTAGATCCATGCCTCCCACACCGTTGTCCAATGGCTGGGCCTGTGGAAAAACCTGCACAAGAGTTCAACGGGGAACGGGAGTCCCCCAGCGAACCCTCTGACGAACAAGTTAGAAAGGAGAGAATGATGGAATGTCCAGAGAGAATGGTGATAAGGAACTTAACCTTCATTTTGTCTTAGAAACCTGCTTATATCCTTTGCTCATCATTTCCTTGTCTACTCCGACCTGTCATGTTAGCCGAAAGCCTATGTCTTAGCTTGCCTTGTTCATGGTGAAGCTACTCTGTCCCGACGTGAGGGGTTATCGCATTAAATGCTGCAAGGAAACCCATTAATGACTGGTGCGTGGTCCAATAACTCTGCAAGATTTTTGTCTGTTTATGTAGTTTGTTCTTCTCTTAACAAGTGTTCAGATGTTATTGGTCCTTGGTGCAACGCTGGACTTTTTAGTGTTTAAATTATGTATTGGGCTATAAGTGGTGGGCCAAAAGTCCCTATAGGCCCACCTATGTCAGTTTTTATTACCGTCACTCTTGTACTTTATCAACAAAGCGTGAATTAACCACCTTTCAAGTATTCCTTCGTAGAAAAAATTGTTGCATATCAATAGCGTACATACTTTCTATTACCATCGCTCTAATCTTGTATTCTCTTCCAAACATAAACATAAATAAAAATAAAAATATATTATTAGATATTCTTAGATTATGATATAATAGTGTTTACGTAGTACTAAATATGTTATCTTTTCTCGTAACTATCTAATAATGTGAGTAATATCATATAGTTTTCTAAGATTATTGAATAATTATTCAATAAATATAATGGACCTCACATTATCTAAGTTAATCATCACCACTTTGCCAACACCCTCCAAAATATAATTTGACTTTACTTATGTGTTATTCCTCACAAATGAATAATAACAAAACATATCAAGTTATCATTTGTTTTTCAATTACTTGACAAAAATGAGTCAACGTTGTACCTTTAAAAAAATTTCGTCTCAATAACAAAAAATGTTTGAGACTCGTAGACTCACTCCCCTAATTTGACTTCTAATAATGTGATATAATAAGTATTAAGTTTTGATTTGTGATACACTCATTATATAAGATCCAACTCTCTTACCACATAATTGTAGATGTATTATGGATCTAAAATTATAAATCTCTAATATTTTTAAAATATTTAATATGCCCTAAAAGCACATATCAACAAAATTTATTTTTTATTACATCATTAATTAAAAACACTTTATAAAATAAAAAATATCACATAATATTATAAAAGTACTAAATAATTCGCTTTAAAAAGTCAGAGTTGCGCGCCAAATTTTCAAAGAAGGCAGCTTGCATTTTTTTGTCGAAGCAGGTAAGGTCTTGCCATCTTAGCTATATTTGGCATGGATTTGTTTTTTTGTTTTTTTTTTGGTTGCTATTTTACTAATAAAAAGATAAAATAAATTAAAAAAATTAATAAGACAAAATATTACATCTAAAATATAATTATTTTATTTTTTCTTTCATAAAAATAAAAAATGCCAAAAAAGCTCATCCCAAACAAAAGCTTTATTTTCCTCACATCATAGTTAATGTTAAGATTTTGTTGTATTTTTTATTTGTTTTTAAAATTTGATTTTTGATTTTTGATTTTTTTAAAAAAAAATTAATTTAATGAAAAAATAATAAATAAAAAATACTCATTGTTTTCCATATAATTTTATCTTCTTTTTATTGAAAATAATTTTTTTTAAACCTTTTTAATATTTTATTTTTGTCACACTAATTTCTAAGTTTAACATTTTATTATATATATAAAAAAATTATTATTATTTGATGTGACACATAATGAAGTCCACTTCCAAAAAAAACAACACTATTTCATAATTTTATCCATCTGAATTTTAAAAAATAAAAATTAGGTTTAAGATGATTTTTAAAAAAATGTTCCTTAAAATTGGATTTGTTTAGAAATGAAAATAACAATTCATGATGATGACATCTTCGCCATTTATATGTATCTTGTATTAAAAAAAGTAAACATATTATAACTTTAATTCTCTAAATTTATTTTTAATAAAATTAATGTTTTTAAATTTCTTTTTTTGAGATCTTTACAACAATATCTATATTGCATATATGGTTTTGAAGGGAAAAAAATTAACAAATATATATATATAAATGAAGTACTAATAAATTTTAAAATATAATTTTGTGAACTGTATAGTCCTTTTTTTTTTTTTTCCCCTTATGAATCTAAAACTTATATTAAAGTGAAAATTACACAAAAAGATAGTCACTTATATATTTGGGTTTAATTTTTGAGTGATAAAAATGAGTTTCTCCAAATATGAAATTATACATTTAGGCAATCTACATTGTAAATGTTTTGAATTTTTCAGCATTTTGGAACAAATCCAACATTACAAATAATAGTGTAACATTCTAATATAACATACTAAAAAATTACTTAGTGTACTTTTTCCAAATGTAATAAAGTAATACTAAAAAAAAAAAAATTTCTTAATATACTTTTCCAACATAACATTCTTATCAATGTAATTACAAATACAACGCTCCAATGTAACACAAAAAATACTAAAAAATTTCTTAGTGTACTTTTTTCAAATGTAACACTAACAGTTTGAAATTATACATTTGTCTAAAGCTTACTAAAGAATTTTTGAACTCATTTTGGAATGGTTTGAAGAATCTCACATCCCACATCCTTTTTTTAGCATCCGTTTGGGAAGTGGGTTGACTTTTTGGCTTTTTGATTTTTTTGACTTTTTTGACTTTTTTAGCTTGGGCTAAAAAGCTTGGTTTGGGAAGGACTTTTTGACTTTTTGGCTTTTTTGACTTTTTTTGTGAGAGAAGAATGTAATGATTATGAGTTGGATGTGATGTTTTGTTTGTTGTGGCTAATAGGGGTGAGCAGCGGATATACCGATCCGCCAAAACCGACCGAACAGAACCGATCCGCCGCATTTTGGACGGATGCATGATGATGAGCGGACGGTTGAGGATTGATTTTCTCCAATCCGCCAATTTGGCGGACGGATGGCGGATTTGAGATTTTTTGGCCGCAACCGAACCGCCAAACCGCCAAATCGCGAGCACCTATAGTAATTTATAAGACTTTGTATTTTCAATTTGTTTAAATATTATGTTTGTGTTTTCAATTGAAAAAGAGTTTAAATATTCTGTTGAAAAAAAGTTTTCAACTTGAATATATTTTTGAATTGAAAAAAATAAACATATTATTCATCTATATTTTTTAGTTTTTAAATCTAACTCTAAAAATAATAAATAAAAAATATGATATATGCTGGTTGGTTTTTGTTTTCAAAAACATATGTAGATGTAACAATATAGAGACATTCAATCTCTACTACTGCTCTGTTTATGGTTTTGGTGGTTTGAATTGTTATTATATTTTAAGAATCACAGATTGTAATACTTTATAGGGATGAATCATGCTGTAATTGTAATATGTGGATGAAGCATACAGTGATCGTGATATTCTAAAGTTTCAAACTTTCTTTCTTTGGATAAGGCATACAGTGATTGTAATAGTTTTTTAAGTCATTGACTGTAATACTTTTTTTTTTCTTTTTTTTTTTAAGGAAGTGCACAAGTTGAATTATGTTGAAAATTTATAAAATTTTAAACCGCCAAACCGATTCGCATCCATCCGCCAAACCGCCAATCCGCTCAATCCACATCCGCCGGATTGGCGGACGGATGCGGATTGATTTTCTTCAATCCGCCAATCTGGCGGACGGATGGCGGATTGGAGGTTTCGTGGCCGCAACCGACCCGCGCCCACCCCTAGTGGCTAAAATAGCCAAAAAAGCCCCATTTAGCTCTTGCCAAACAAACCCTATTGGATTGCTACGTTTGAAAAAAAATATACTAACGTTTTTTTATATGTTACATTGGAGTGTTACGCTAAGAAATTTTTGAGAATATTATATTGGAGTGTTACGTGTGAAAAAAGTATATTAAGGAGTTTTTTTTTAGTGTTACATTGAAATGTTACGTTTTAGTGTTAAAGTTTAAAATTATATATATGCCAAAAACTTATTATGTTTGAAGAATCTCACACCCTTTTGAAATCTTTGAAGAATCTCGCATTTTAAAAAATTCATCCCAAATTTAATTCCTATTGATTGTGTATCTTACCTTTCTAATACCAAAGAAAAAAAAATAAAAAATAAAGAAATAAAAAACATAATAAAAATAAGGATATAACCGTAAATTTAATTTCTAAATAATATATTAAATCTACCTTTCCAAAATCAATGGGACTAATTGGTCTATAAAAAAATTCTTGGAACTAAACAGATCACCATTCCTCAAGATGTGATTTATAAGTAAATTTTCCTATGTAAATCCCTAACTATGTTTATCAAAGATGTATTTTCTAAGTTAAAAGTAATTAATAAAACAAAATAATCCATCACATATCACCCTTTACATTTTTAAATATCTTTTTATAAAAAATTAAAAAATCAATTAAAATATGGCATACATACACATACACATACATACGCTCCCTCAACTATCACTTTACTCCATTATTGATAAATTTCAATAATATCATCAATTTAAATGAAAAAAATTGAGAAAATGAAACAAAATATGAAAAATTAAAAATATAATTTCGATTGTAAAAAAAAATCTGGGAGAATCTCAATTGAGACAGAAAAAGAGATGCTCTTTCTTTTCAACTTCAAATCATTGAAATCTAAAAATTATGAAATATGTTGGATAATTTCTACGCAAAAAGAGAGGAAAATCAACAAATAATTAAGATATTTATCAACACACGTTCCAACAACACTCGTACTCAGATTAGCTACCCAGAGTTCCACCTTAGCTAACAATTCACATTCCAACAGCCCTCTCTGCTTTAACTATTCCCTTTAAAATATTAATAAATACAAGCACAGGGGGAAAGAGAGACAGGGGCAGGGACACAGAGCTTCGTCTGCGATGGTGAGTAGGTCGACGTGGATCGCCCTCGTTGCATTCTTGTCCGCCGTCGATCGTGACTCGTTTAGCGTCGATTCTCCTCCTCCGGCGTTGATTCTCCTCCTCCGGCTCGATCGTCCTCCTCTGGTGTTGATTTTCCTCCTCGTGCTCGATCGTCCTCCTCTGGCGTTGATTCTCCTCCTCCAGTTCGATCGTCCTCCTCTGGCGTTGATTCTCCTCCTCCAGTTCGATCGTCCTCCTCTGGTGTTGATTTTCCTCCTCCGGCTTGGCCCTCCTCCTCCGGCATTGATAGTGAGTTGTCCGGCGTCGATCGTCGATCGTAAGCAAAGCTTGGAGTGCTCGAAAGAAACTAATAAAAAATTGAGAGGCTACTGAACAGTGCCTCGTCTTCCCTGGCGAGGCACTGTAGCTGAAAATCAAAGTAGCTAGCCAAGCTAGCCACCAGCGAGGCTGCTGGAGATGAATTTTCTGCCTTTAGCTAGCTATAGTAATAAAAATAGAGGAATAGAGAGGCTTCTGGAAGATTGGAAAAACCGATATCAACATTCCTAATTCCTTAGTCAATCATTCCTTAATTAACTAATTCCTTAATCAATCATTCCTTAATTGATCAACTTTCATTCAAATTCCTCTCTGCAATCGCTCTCTCTCTCTCTCCCTCTCTAAATGAATATATATATTCGCATACACACTGTTGGAACAATCTTCTGTGTAAATAAAATAACTAGAAATAAACTCAAACAAAATAAATAAATAACATACCGGATTTATTTTGTCGAACCAAATAAAATTACAAGACCAAGTCGAGTGTGTGACACTCTGTCCTTAAGACAGATTCGCCCCGCTATGGTACTTACGGATGAGTGGCGTCTATCTCCCAGGATACAATGATCTTCACAAATTGTAATAGTACTCCAAACAATTTGTTCGGCGAACCAAACCTGTGTTCTAACTCTCTGAATATTATACTAAAACTAATATGAAGAATAAAAACAAATGCAGTATTTTTTGGACAGCAAAAAGACCACAAACACACTGAATTTCCCCCGGGCCTAAACCATTGCTGGAATGTAATATTTATAGGCAAATATTACTGTCCGAAAAGGTTCCAATATTGAAAGAACATAAGAGATTTCAAATGAACAGGTGCCAACTTATTCAAACAGTTTTAGCCGTTGCACATGGAATAGAACTTCCTTCCAACAGTTTGAAAAACAAAAAGCCGTTAGAGGACAAAGTTCTACACTACACTGATTGGAATAAATTTTATTAAACTATTTGCATAGTTTAATCAAACCAACAACCTTCACTGTTTGAAATAAATATATTAAACTATTAGATTTAGATTAAACAAATAAATCTAATAGTATAATAGATTTTAATAAAACCTGTTTGGAATATAAATATTAATCTTATTTGACAAACTTTAGGAAACCATTTAAGGAATCCAAAAATTTGAATTTAGATTTAAATTAAATTCCCACAAAAATTTTTATTGAAAAAATTCAAATGAATTTTGTCTAAAAATTAATGTTAAACCTGAAAACGATGTCAATTTCCCATTCACTCATAAATGGTTTTGACGTTCCGTGTTCATCGTGTGACTTGCCATGCGGCAAGGAACACTTCACCTCTTCGGACACGCCCCAAAATATTTTAGGGGCCTACTAAATTTTGGGCTCAAAGTCGGCCTAAAATATGCCTTATATAAACCAATTTTCCAACAATCCCCCACATGAATGGAATTTGACGGAGAGAAAATGCAACAACATGATCTAATACAGAGAGTACAGAAATTGAAAATATTCTGCAAAGGATAGGTAGCTTTTGGCTTTGAACCTTCCCTTGTGAGACACTATCGGATTTACTAGCTAACCAGTGAACATGATGTCTTGAACTGTTCAGCCGTTTGTGTAAACCAAGACAATAGAACTCACACAGTATATCAACAGACACAGTTTAGTTCTCACTATTGTGTTCATTTTGGCCCTGAACAACCTGGTCTTTCATGAGTGCTCTAAAGACTTGTAGCCCTTCACAAATCTTATAGAACCGGCCCAGTTCACACTCACATAGGTGATTCTTATGAAAAGTATCCTGCCATACTCAACTAGGTTTACCTAGATATAAGAATCATTAAAAGTATTACTTAACCTAAATCGCTGCAGACATCACTTATTTCATCATAGAAATGGGTAGGAGTTGGACTCCACAGTGATCCTTCTGAGTCAATCACAACTCGGTTGTCCCTTTGAACCTAGATCTTGGGATCTCCAGTCAACTAGGTTGGGTTGCCGTTGTGGTAACTCTTATTTAATAGGCTTAAGTCCCATTCCCCTCGATGAATTTTCAACTAACTCTCTTGCTAACCCTTTGGTTAGTGGATCCGCTATGTTATCTTTAGACTTAACATATTCTATGGAAATAATTCCATTAGAGAGTAGTTGTCGTACGGTGTTATGTCGACGACGAATGTGTCGTGACTTACCGTTATACATATGACTCTGTGCTCTACCAATTGCTGATTGACTATCACAATGTATGCATATAGCAGGCACCGGTTTTGGCCAATTTGGAATATCTTCAAGGAAGTGGCGAAGCCATTCTGCCTCTTCCCCTGCTTTGTCTAAAGCTATGAATTCAGATTCCATAGTAGACCTAGCAATACAAGTCTGTTTGGAAGATTTCCAAGATACAGCCGCCCCACCAAGAGTAAAGACATACCCACTGGTGGACTTCGAGTCTCTAGTATCCGATATCCAATTTGCATCACAGTATCCTTCAAGTACTGCTGGATATCTAGTATAGTTAAGCCCAATATTACGAGTAAATCGGAGATATCTTAGAACCCGTATCATTGCTTTCCAGTGTTTTACTCCCGGATTACTCGTATATCTACTTAATTTACTTACTGCATAAGCTATATCTGGGCGAGTGCAGTTCATCAAGTACATTAAGCTTCCAATTATTTGGGCATACTCTAATTGAGAAATACTTTCCTGTACATTCTTAGAAAGATACAAATTAACATCTACAGGAGTTCTAGCAAGATGATCATCATCTTTGCTGAATTTGTCGAGTATTTTCTCAATGTAATGAGATTGTGACAAAGCATATCCTTCTGATGTTTTGGTAATTTTCATACCAAGTATTACATCAGCAATGCCCATGTCCTTCATGTCAAAATGTTTATTCAACATTTTCTTGGTAGTTTTAATCATGCCATTATTACTACCAATGATGAGCATATCATCTACATAAAGACATACAATGACATAACCTTTATCTGTGTTTTTAATATAAACACACTTGTCACACTCATTAATTTTAAATCCATTTGACATCATTGCCTTGTCAAATTTCTCATGCCATTGCTTTGGGGCTTGTTTTAAACCATATAATGATTTAACCAATTTACACACTTTCTTTTCTTTCCCTGGAACAGAAAACCCTTCTGGTTGTTCCATGTAAATTTCTTCATTTAACTCACCATTTAAGAAAGCGGTTTTAACATCCATTTGATGAATTTCTAGATTGTACAGAGATGCAATGGCAATTAGCATTCTAATGGATGTGATTCTAGTAACCGGTGAGTATGTGTCAAAGTAATCTAGACCTTCTTTCTGTCTAAAACCTTTGACTACAAGTCTTGCCTTGTATTTATCTATTGATCCATCCGCTTTCAATTTTCTTTTGAAAATCCACTTGTACCCAAGAGGTTTACAACCTGGTGGCAAGTCCACTAATTCCCAAGTGTGATTTTGCAAGATGGATTCAACTTCACTGTTGATAGCTTCTTTCCATAAAGGAGCTTCAAGACTGGACATAGCCTCTTTAAAAGTTAAAGGCTCATTTTCTAACAAATATGTTAGAAAATCTGGACCAAAAGATTTTGAGGTTCTAGCACGTTTACTACGCCTAGGTTCTTCTTCCTCATTTTGATCTAACTCTTGTTCTTGATCATGTTCTTGATCATTACTAGTAATAGCATCAAAAGATCTTTTCTTATTACTAGTCTCTTGTCCAATCTTATTCGGAAATACATGTTCAAAGAACGATGCATTCCGAGATTCAATAATAGTATTTACATGCATTTCGGAATGTTTTGATTTATGAATCAAAAACCGATATGCACTACTATTCTTGGCATAACCAATGAAAATGCAATCAATGGTCTTAGGACCTATCTTAGTCTTTTTAGGACTAGGAATAGCCACTTTAGCCAAACACCCCCACACTTTTAAGTATTTGTAGGATGGTACTCTTCCATGCCATAATTCATAAGGTGTTTGATTTATTTTCTTTCGGGGTACTTTATTTAAAATATAATTAGCAGAAAGTATTGCTTCCCCCCACAAGTTCTGAGGTAATCCAGAACTAATTAACATGGCATTCATCATTTCTTTTAAAGTCCTATTTTTCCTTTCAGCAATTCCATTTTGCTGAGGTGAGTAAGGAGCAGTGGTTTGATGAACTATTCCATGTTCTTTACAAAACTCACCAAAAGGTGATTCATATTCACCACCTCTATCACTTCTAAGTTTCTTGATTTTCTTACCAAGTTGATTTTCTACTTCATTCTTATATTGAATGAAAGTTTCCAAAGCTTCATCCTTGGTTCGAATTAAATAAATATAACTATATCTAGTATAGTCATCTATAAAAGTGATTACATACTTTTTTCCACCTCTGGTTTGAATTGATTTAAAATCACAAATGTCACTATGAATTAATTCAAGTGGTTCCGTACTTCTTTCAATTGAATGAAAAGGAGTTTTAGATAATTTTGCCTCAACGCAAATTTCACATTTATGATTTGAATCAATGTTAAATTTAGGTAAACATTCCATATTAATTAATCTACGCAAAAATCCATAATTAACATGTCCTAGTCTACCATGCCATAAATTTGAAGACTCAAGCAAGTAAGAAGAAGATGTAGTATTATTAATAACTGAGGGTACAACGGTCATTACATTTAACTTGAAAAGGCCATCAGACAAGTAACCTTTTCCTACATACATCCCATTCTTAGTAAGTACAAATTTATCACTCTCAAATACTAGCCTAAACCCATTCTTACTCAACAAAGATCCGGAAACAAGATTCTTGCGAATGTCCGGTACATGCAGCACATTGTTGAGAGTGAGTTCCTTTCCAGATGTCATCTTGAGTACAATCTTTCCTAGTCCTTCAACTTTGGAAGTTGAGGAGTTGCCCATAAAAAGTTGTTCACCATTATCCACTGTAGAATAAGATGTGAACATCTTTTTGTCGGCACAGATATGGCGAGTAGCACCAGTGTCCACCCACCATTCTTTAGGATTTCCGACAAGATTTGCCTCGGAAACAACTACAGAAAGATTTATGACATCTACACCATTGGAAATTATATCCATTTTGGTTATATCGGCTTTAGTAACCTTCTTACTTGTTCTTCCTTTGCCTTTGCAAAAATTAGTTCTTAAGAACTTCTCTGCCTTTTCACTATTATTCACTGGCACAGTCCCAACAAAAGGAGAAATTGGCGTAATGGCAATTACCATACCAGTACTGGTTTGAACATAAGTTTGACCAGTTTTAGTAGCCATAAATTCTAAATTATAAAAACAAAATTATAATTAGAATTTATACTACACAGAAAATTAAACCAAATTCACAGAATTAAATTCTGTAAAAATAAAAGAAACAAGAATGTAACTTTTATTTTTCAATTAATTTGAAAATAAAATAAAATTTTATTTAAACAAATTAATTCCACACAGAAAATTAAATTCTGTAAAATAAAAGAAATAAAAACTATAACTTTTATTTTTCAATTAATTTGGAAATAAAATAAAATTTTATTTAACCAAATTAATTCCACACAAGGAAATTAAATTCTATAAAAATAAAAGAAATAATAACTATAACTTTTATTTTTCAATTAATTTGGAAATAAAATAAAATTTTATTTAACCAAATTAATTCCACACAAGAAAATTAATTTCAGTAACACTTCAATAATTAAAATACTGAAACAGAATTTTAATTAATGAAAACTCAGAAAATAATTTCTAAAACCCAAAATTAATTTCTGAAAAAATTCCACAAAAATATATTCTGAATTGTTAATGACACCAGTATCGTACTACTAGTTGTTGTCAAAGAAAAGAGACAGTATATTACTACTATCTGTCAAATAGCATATAATCACTATTTGTTTTTCCAACCAGAATATTATTTTGTAAATTCACAGAAAATAACTTTCTTCCGAAATTATTTACGAAGAATGGAAAAAGGAAAACAAATGAAAAGAATGTAACTTTTATTTTTCAATTAATTTGAAAATAAAATAAAATTTTATTTAAACAAATTAATTCCACACAGAAAATTAAATTCTGTAAAATAAAAGAAATAAAAACTATAACTTTTATTTTTCAATTAATTTGGAAATAAAATAAAATTTTATTTAACCAAATTAATTCCACACAAGGAAATTAAATTCTATAAAAATAAAAGAAATAATAACTATAACTTTTATTTTTCAATTAATTTGGAAATAAAATAAAATTTTATTTAACCAAATTAATTCCACACAAGAAAATTAATTTCAGTAACACTTCAATAATTAAAATACTGAAACAGAATTTTAATTAATGAAAACTCAGAAAATAATTTCTAAAACCCAAAATTAATTTCTGAAAAAATTCCACAAAAATATATTCTGAATTGTTAATGACACCAGTATCGTACTACTAGTTGTTGTCAAAGAAAAGAGACAGTATATTACTACTATCTGTCAAATAGCATATAATCACTATTTGTTTTTCCAACCAGAATATTATTTTGTAAATTCACAGAAAATAACTTTCTTCCGAAATTATTTACGAAGAATGGAAAAAGGAAAACAAACGAAAAATTCTGTAAACAGAATAATTCGAATCTGTCTTAAGATTGTTGGAACAATCTTCTGTGTAAATAAAATAACTAGAAATAAACTCAAACAAAATAAATAAATAACATACCGGATTTATTTTGTCGAACCAAATAAAATTACAAGACCAAGTCAAGTGTGTGACACTCTGTCCTTAAGACAGATTCGCCCCGCTATGGTACTTACGGATGAGTGGCGTCTATCTCCCAGGATACAATGATCTTCACAAATTGTAATAGTACTCCAAACAATTTGTTCGGCGAACCAAACCTGTGTTCTAACTCTCTGAATATTATACTAAAACTAATATGAAGAATAAAAACAAATGCAGTATTTTTTGGACAGCAAAAAGACCACAAACACACTGAATTTCCCCCGGGCCTAAACCATTGCTGGAATGTAATATTTATAGGCAAATATTACTGTCCGAAAAGGTTCCAATATTGAAAGAACATAAGAGATTTCAAATGAACAGGTGCCAACTTATTCAAACAGTTTTAGCCGTTGCACATGGAATAGAACTTCCTTCCAACAGTTTGAAAAACAAAAAGCCGTTAGAGGACAAAGTTCTACACTACACTGATTGGAATAAATTTTATTAAACTATTTGCATAGTTTAATCAAACCAACAACCTTCACTGTTTGAAATAAATATATTAAACTATTAGATTTAGATTAAACAAATAAATCTAATAGTATAATAGATTTTAATAAAACCTGTTTGGAATATAAATATTAATCTTATTTGACAAACTTTAGGAAACCATTTAAGGAATCCAAAAATTTGAATTTAGATTTAAATTAAATTCCCACAAAAATTTTTATTGAAAAAATTCAAATGAATTTTGTCTAAAAATTAATGTTAAACCTGAAAACGATGTCAATTTCCCATTCACTCATAAATGGTTTTGACGTTCCGTGTTCATCGTGTGACTTGCCATGCGGCAAGGAACACTTCACCTCTTCGGACACGCCCCAAAATATTTTAGGGGCCTACTAAATTTTGGGCTCAAAGTCGGCCTAAAATATGCCTTATATAAACCAATTTTCCAACACACACAGCTATTCAGTACGCTGTTGTAGTTATTGCATTGGAGAATTTCTTATTGCTGATTTTCTTGTCGCTTCTTATGATATTTCTTCAGAGGATGAATCGACTTTCAGGTTCTCCTTCACCTTACGTCCTGTGTTTGTTTATCAATTCAGTGTAAGTTTTTACAAAAAAGTACAGTGAATAATTAAAGTCTTGAAACTCTTTTAGGAATTTGTAATAATTTTCTAAAACTACCATTGAATGGTAATTTCTCTTAAAAAGTATATGAATGAAAGATGAATATAAACATACATGTTCATCGAGTTTTAAATTTTTGAATAAGTTTGATTTGTCACATGATTAATTTTAGGTTCATCAACAGTTGTGTTTAAGTAACGCCTGTGACCACGTTGCTGATTCATTCCTTGATATGGTGGATGGGAGACGTTCAATTTTTATTTTATTTTTTTAATTGGTAAAAAAAAAAATTATTGATAAATTTAGACAGTAAAAAGTTTACATCGCCAAATAAATCAATAAAAAAAGAAGCTTGGTGACCAACAATGTTTGAGTTGGTGTGTATTTTTGAAGGTTTTTCCAAGAAGTTCCATTAGAGATGCTGGTCTAAATTTTGTGCTCTGTTTCTGTTTGTAATGTTATCGAAAATAAAAAATTAATGAATCTATTTAAATTGTATTACATTTCTGTGCACGCATATGTTTATGAATTGCATATATACCTGTCCAATATCTTTGTTCTTGGATTTTTTTTTTATTTTTTTATTTTTGGTATGATTTTCTTGGATTTTATGCGTGCATGTAACATGCGTTTATGTTTCGAGTTGTCTTTCTTATGGGAGGGAAGTTGACCATCTCTTTTGAATTTTTTGAAGTGAATTCAATGAGGGCATTTGATGTAGTGATTGTTTAGCACCTCTTGTAAAATCTCTGGTTTAATTTCAATAGAAATGAGTTTGATACTCTTTGTGTGTGTTAGTTTATTTCTCCCCCATATTGTTTTATTTTTATTTTTATATTCTATCTATTGAAAATTGGAACAATATTTTATTTTTTTTAGTATAACTGCATCAAATATATTTTTTTTTATATATATATTTTTTTGCATCGTCAATATTTTTTACATATATATATATATATACATCTATTTGCTCTATCAAAGAGGAATAGACTTTCCAATACCTCCAAACCAATAGTATGGAGAAGAAGAACATTCAATTATCTCCTTGGATTTGCTCAGTAATTTTATACTATCGCCACCACCTCGGTTTAAATGACATCACTTAAAAAACTTTTCTTCATTTTTACGTACATATACATCAACGATAAATTGTATGTATATATATAAAATTTATTTTGACTTTTTTTGTGTGATGATGTGTATGAAACTTTTCATAGTCATTGTTGCGACATGCTTTAGCTAGATATAGTGATCTATCTGCCTGGAATTTTCATTTCATTCACTGTTATTAATTTCCTATGTCAAATGTGTTACAAACAGATTAAATAACTTCAATTTGATGATGGTATTATTATCCCATGAAAAAAAAAAAACAGAATAATTGATGATATTCTAAACATAAAATTAAACAGGGACTTTGAATATTTTGTTGATTACTTTTTTATTTTTCTTTTTGTCCATTTTTTTTTTAAAAATTTACTCGGTTGCTGATCTTTCGAAGTAATTTAAGGCATCATTTCTGGCAAGATTTCTAATTCTAATTTTCATGTCTTATTGTTGAAGGCATCATTTTTGGCATCATTTCTAATTCTAATTTTCATGTCTTATTGTTTATCATAGTGTTAAGACTAATAATCAATCCATTAGAATAGGCTTGTGTTTCTAATTCTTCGGTTACTTTCGGGGATGGGAGCAAAATTTTAAAAACCTTAATATTTTACAGTAGTTCCCTTATGGTAGGTCTGAATTTCTGTTATCGTTTTATTTGTGAGATATTTCATAGTTTTGCATCATCTTTGACTCTACCAATTCCTGATAACTAACACGTCAATATCTAAAGGACTCTAATTTACTTAGGCTGCATGAAAAATCACCAACAAATCTCAGTTTCTGCATCAACATTAGGAATAATTCTGCAGTTACTTGAACTGATACATTCTTCCATTTTCAATTTTAGCCTGAAACACTTTATTCTTGAATTCATTTTTACATCAGTGTCGGAGAAAATAGATGAGCAAGAAGGTTTCAAGCTGTTTGGGACCACAGATTCGCGTGAACCTGAAAATGCAGCAGAAATACTCAAGGAAAGGGAGCAAAAGCTCTTATTTTATGAATCCACTGAGTTGGGAAGAGCAAGCAACTTGCGCAAAAGTTTAGATTGGGATAGTGGCTTTCTCACCAGAGCAGGTATGGTTTTACAACAAATCTGAAATATTTGGAGCCTTGTGCCAATGTTAACTCCTCTGTTTCTGTTTGTAATGTTATCGAAAATAAAAAATTAATGAATCTATTTAAATTGTATTACATTTCTGTGCACGCATATGTTTATGAATTGCATATATACCTGTCCAATATCTTTGTTCTTGGATTTTTTTTTATTTTTTTATTTTTGGTATGATTTTCTTGGATTTTATGCGTGCATGTAACATGCGTTTATGTTTCGAGTTGTCTTTCTTATGGGAGGGAAGTTGACCATCTCTTTTGAATTTTTTGAAGTGAATTCAATGAGGGCATTTGATGTAGTGATTGTTTAGCACCTCTTGTAAAATCTCTAGTTTAATTTCAATAGAAATGAGTTTAATACTCTGTGTGTGTTAGTTAATTTCTCCCCCATATTGTTTTATTTTTATTTTTATTTTTATATTCTATCTATTGAAAATTGGAACAATATTTTATTTTTTTTAGTATAACTGCATCAAATATTTATATATATATATATATATATTTTTTACATTGTCAATATTTTTTACATCGTCTCTGTGTGTATTATATATATATATATATATATATCTATTTGCTCTATCAAAGAGGAATAGACTTTCCAATTCCTCCAAACCAATAGTATGGAGAAGAACATTCAATTATCTCCTTGGATTTGCTCAGTAATTTTATACTATCACCACCACCTCGGTTTAAATGACATCACTTAAAAGACTTTTCTTCATTTTTACGGACATATACATCAACGATAAGTTGTATGTATACATATAAAATTTATTTTGACTTTTTTTGTGTGATGTCGTGTATGAAGCTTTTCATAGTCATTGTCGCTATATGCTTAGCTAGATATAGTGATCTATCTGCCTATAATTTTCATTTCATTCACTGTTATTAATTTCCTATGTCAAATGTGTTACAAACAGATTAAATAACTTCAATTTGATGATGGTATTATTATCCCATGAAAAAAAAAAACAGAAAAATTGATGATATTCTAAACATAGAATTAAACAGGGACTTTGAATATTTTGTTGATTACTTTTTTATTTTTCTTTTTGTCCATTTTTTTAAAAAAATTTACTCAGTTGCTGATCTTTTGAAGTAATTTAAGGCATCATTTCTGGCAACATTTCTAATTCTAATTTTCATGTCTTATTGTTGAAGGCATCATTTTTGGCATCATTTCTAATTCTAATTTTCATGTCTTATTGTTTATCATAGTGTTAAGACTAATAATCAATCCATTAGACTAGGCTTGTGTTTCTAATTCTTCGGTTACTTTCGGGGATGGGAGCAAAATTTTAAAAACCTTAATGTTTTACAGTAGTTCTCTTATGGTAGGTCTGAATTTCTGATATCGTTTTATTTGTGAGATATTTCATAGTTCTGCATCATCTTTTGACTCTCCAATTCCTGATAACTAACACGTCAATATCTAAAGGACTCTAATTTACTTAGGCTGCAGGAAAAACCACCAACAGATCTCAGTTTCTGCATCAACATTAGGAATAATTCTGCAGTTACTTCAACTGATACATTCTTCCATTTTCAATTTTAGCCTGAAACATTTTATTCTTGAATTCATTTTTACAGCAGTGTCGGAGAAAATAGAAGAGCAAGAAGGTTTCAAGCTGTTTGGGACCACAGATTCGCGTGAACCTGAAAATGCAGCAGCAATACTCGAGGAAAGGGAGCAAAAGCTCTTATTTTATGAATCCACTGAGTTGGGAAGAGCAAGCAACTTGCACAAAAGTTTAGATTGGGATAGTGGCTTTCTCACCAGTGCAGGTATGGTTTTACAACAAATCTGAAATATTTGGAGCCTTGTGCCAATGCTAACTCCTCTGTTTTTGTTTGTAATGTTATCGAAAATAAAAAATTAATGAATCTATTTAAATTGTATTACATTTCTATGCACGCATATGTTTATGAATTGCATATATACCTGTCCAATATCTTTGTTCTTGGATTTTTTTTATTTTTTTATTTTTGGTATGATTTTCTTGGATTTTATGCGTGCATGTAACATACGTTTATGTTTCGAGTTGTCTTTCTTATGGGAGGGAAGTTGACCATCTCTTTTGAATTTTTTGAAGTGAATTCAATGAAGGCATTTGATGTAGTGATTGTTTAGCACTCTTGTAAAATCTCAGGTTTAATTTCAATAGAAATGAGTTTGATACTCTTTGTGTGTGTTAGTTTATTTCTACCCCATATTGTTTTATTTTTATTTTTTCTAGAAATCCAAAGTCTGACTCGACTTCGCCAAATTAGAGTGTTTCCTAATTATAGATAAATAAAGAAAAATAGTCTATCCTAAAAGATTTATGACAATTACTTTTTAATTTATATATATTTTTATTTATGGTCGTATCCTTTAACATAATCCATATCCTACTTTTTCAAAATTTGTATCGATGTATCCATATTGTGTCATACCTCTATCTTGTATCCCTCTGTCCATGCTTTATAAATTGTAACTAGTCACCTAATCTCGGCCAATACAATACTTTGTACATATGTCTTAAAGTGAGATAACATAAGTATATTTGAAGAAATACTCTGTAATAATCTGATTGTAGGTTATATGGTACGTGAATGATATTTCTCTGCTCCATGTAGGCATGTTTATATTCTAATTCTAATTTTCATGTCTTATTGTTTATCATTGTGTTAAGATTAATAATCAATCCATTAGAATAGACCTGCGTTTCTAATTCTTCAGTTATTTTCGGGGATGGGAGCAAAATTTTAAGAACCTTAGTATTTTACAGTAGTTCCCTTATGGTAGGTCTGAATTTCTGATATCGTTTTATTTGTGAGATATTTCATAGTTCTGCATCATCTTTGACTCTCCCAATTCCTAATAACTAACACATCAATATCTAAAGGACTCTAATTTGCTTAGGCTGCATGAAAAACCACCCATAGATCTCAGTTTCTGCATCAACATTAGGAGCAATTCTGCGGTTACTTGAACAGATACATTCTTCCATTATCAATTTTAGCCTGAAACATTTTATTCTTGAATTCATTTTTACAGCAGTGTCGGAGAGAATAGATGAGCAAGAAGGTTTCAAGCTGCTTGGGACCACAGATTCTCGTGAACCTGAAAATGCAGTAGAAATACTCGAGGAAAGGGAGCAAAAGCTCTTATTTTATGAATCCACTCAGTTGGGAAGAGCAAGCAACTTGCGCAAAAGTTTAGATTGGGATAGTGGATTTTTCACCAGTGCAGGTATGGTTTTACAACAAATCTGAAATATTTGGTGCCTTGTTTCAATGTTAACTCATTTCATATGGTTAGAGCAAGTTAAAATTCGAAGTCATTAATGCTTCATGCGTGATCAGGACTCCTAGATCCAGAAGAGTTGTTTGCCATAAATAAAGGATTTGAGAAGGCTGAAGCTCACCTATTACCCGAAGTTCAAGAAGATCTGTGTAGGTGGAGATATGCGGACTCAGAATCTACATTAGACAGCGATGACTTCTCTTTGGACAGCAACCAAAGCACTGAGGTTGATTTGTTTGAAGGAATAAGAGCATCCATTAAGAAATCCAATATAATGTCCGATGTTTGCAAGTCAGGAGTTGGAGAAGCCCACAAACGGGATACCCACTGTAAGTATATTGCAAATTCATAACAAATCTTACTGTGAATGGAACAGGAAATTTTTTCCTGTTCATTTTGTATGTGAATTGCAATGTGATTGCATTTAAGGTATCCAAAAGAGATTTAATGGGTAATCAGGCCTTCCGCTATTGTTGCAGCAGGAAATATTGAAACCTCACTTGTCCCAAATTCTTTTCTTACTCTTAGGCTTAGTAAGCATAATATCTTAGGTTGGTACCTAGCCTTAGTGTCTTGTAAAAAATGTTATATGGTCTCCCTTTTTATGCATCTGTTTATCACAAATCTATGCTCAATATCTATGGTTGCTTCTTTTCAGCCTTGAAGAAACTTGATGAAATCTGTCGAATTGTTATATGGTCTCCCTTTGTATATTTAGAATTGTTATTGTCTTTCAATGATTTATGCACACTCTGTGCTTGCTATGACTCCTAGTAATTTGAAAAACAGTCTTCACAAAGTTACTTTTTAAATTTATATATGTTTATATATTGTCGTATCCTTGACATAATCCATATCTTACGTTTCCAGAATTTGTATCGATGTATCCATATTGTGTCATACCTCTGTCTTGTATCCCATTCCATGCTTTACAGATTGCAACTAGTCATTTAATCTCTGCCAATACAACACTTTGAATTTTTTTTGCGTGCCGTGACTTTTGGTAGTTTGAAATTAAGACTATTTGGTAGAGTAGAAAGTCAACACATACTTGATGTGGTTGAATATATCGTAGGGAAGCATTGCAACTCTTGATGGTAGTGGAGTTATATGCGGAACGTGAGACTGGAAGTAGAGAGCTTACATACTTTATGGTGGTTATGTAACTGTGTATATAAAATAACTACGTGACTCTCAAATGATTTGATTAATTATCGCCATCTGAATAAATTAATCAAATTTTATTGAACTTTTTCTAGAAATCCGAAGTTTGACTCGGCTTCGCCAAATTAGAGTGTTTCCTATCGATGTATCCATATTGTGTCATATCTCTATCTTGTATCCCACTATCCATGCTTTATAAATTGTCACTAGTCACCTAATCTCCGCCAATACAATACTTTGTACTTATGTCTTAAAGTGAGATAACATAAGTACATTGGAAGAAATACTCTGTAATAATCTGATTGTAGGTTATATAGTACGTGAACGATATTTCTCTGCTCCATGAAGGCATGTTTATATTCTAATTCTAATTTTCATATCTTATTGTTTATCATAATGTTAAGATTAATAATCAATTCATTAGAATAGACCTGTGTTTCTTATTCTTCAGTTACTTTTGGGGATGGTAGCAAAATTTTAAGAACCTTAATATTTTACAGTAGTTCCCTTATGGTAGGTCTGAATTTCTAATATCGTTTTATTTGTGAGATATTTCATAGTTCTGCATCATCTTTGACTCTCCCAATTCCTGATAACTAACACGTCAATATCTAAAGGACTCTAATTTACTTAGGCTACATGAAAAACCACCCACAGATCTCGGTTTCTGCATCAACATTAGGAGCAATTCTGCGGTTACTTGAACAGATACATTCTTCCATTATCAATTTTAGCCTGAAACATTTTATTCTTGAATTCATTTTTACAACAGTGTCGGAGAGAATAGATGAGCAAGAAGGTTTCAAGCTGTTTGGGACCACAGATTCTCGTGAACCTGAAAATGCAGTAGAAATACTCGAGGAAAGGGAACAAAAGCTCTTATTTTATGAATCCACTGAGTTGGGAAGAGCAAGCAACTTGCGCAAAAGTTTAGATTGGGATAGTGGCTTTTTCACTAGTGCAGGTATGGTTTTACAACAAATCTTAAGTATTTGGTGCCTTGTTTCAATGTTAACTCATTTCATATGGTTAGAGCAAGTTAAAATTCGAAGTCCTTAGTGCTTCATGCGTGATCAGGAGTTCTAGATTCAGAAGAGTTGTTTGTCATAAATAAAGGATTTGAGAAGGCTGAAGCTCACCTATTACCCGAAGTTCAAGAAGATCTGTGTAGGTGGAGATATGCGGGCTTAGAATCTACATTAGATAGCGATTACTTCTCTTTAGACAGCAACCAAAGCACTGAGGTTGATTTGTTTGAAGGAATAAGAGCATCCATTGAGAAATCCAATATAATGTCCAATATTTGCAAGTCAGGAGTTGGAGAAGCCCACAAACGGGATACCCACTGTAAGTATATTGCAAATTCAGAACAAATCTTATTGTGAATGGAACAAGAAATTTTTTCCTGTTCATTTTGTATGTGAATTGCAATGTGATTGCATTTAAGGTATCCCAAAGAGATTTAATGGGTAATCAGGCTTCCGCTATTGTTGCAGCAGGAAATATTGAAACCTCACTTGTCCCAAATTCTTTTCTTACTCTTAGGCTTAGTAAGCATAATATCTTAGGTTGGTACCTAGCTTTAGTGTCTTGTAAAAAATGTTATATGGTCTCCCTTTTTATGCATCTGTTTATCACAAATCTATGCTCAGTATCTATGGTTGCTTCTTTTCAGCCTTGAAGAAACTTGATGAAATCTGTCGAATTGTTATATGGTCTCCCTTTGTATATTTAGAATTGTTATTGTCTTTCAATGATTTATGCACACTCTGTGCTTGCTATGACTCTTAGTAGTTTGAAAAACAGTCTTCACAAAATTACTTTTTAAATTTATATATGTTTATATATTGTCGTATCCTTAACATAATCCATATCTTACTTTTCCAGAATTTGTATCGATGTATCCATATTGTGTCATGCCTCTGTCTTGTATCCCATTCCATGCTTTACAGATTGCAACTAGTCACTTAATCTTTGCCAATACACCACTTTGAAATTTTTTTGTGTGCCGTGACTTCTAGTAGTTTGAAATTAAGACTATTTGGTAGAGTAGAAAGTCAACACGTACTTGATGTGGTTGAATGCATCGTAGGGAAGCATTGCAACTCTTGATGGTAGTGGAGTTATATGCGGAACGTGGGACTGGAAGTAGAGAGCTTACATACTTCATGGTGGTTATGTAACTGTGTATATAAAATAACTACGTGTCTCTCAAATGATTTGATTAATTATCGCCATCTGAGTAAATTAATCAAATTTTATTGAACTTTTTCTAGAAATCCAAAGTCTGACTCGGCTTCGCCAAATTAGTGTTTCCTAATTATAGATAAACAAAGAAAAATAGTCTATCCTAAAAGATTTATGACAATTACTTTTTAATTTATATATATTTTTATTTATGGTCATATCCTTTAACATAATCCATATCCTACTTTTTCAGAATTTGTATCGATGTATCCATATTGTGTTATACCTCTATCTTGTATCCCTCTATCCATGCTTTATAAATTGTAACTAGTCACCTAATTTCCGCCAATACAATACTTTGTACTTATGTCTTAAAGTGAGATAACATAAGTATATTTGAAGAAATACTCTGTAATAATCTGATTGTAGGTTATATAGTACGTGAATGATATTTCTCTGCTCCATGTAGGCATGTTTATATTCTAATTCTAATTTTCATGTCTTATTGTTTATCATTGTGTTAAGATTAATAATCAATTCATTAGAATAGACCTGTGTTTCTAATTCTTCAGTTACTTTCGGGGATGGGAGCAAAATTTTAAGAACCTTAATATTTTACAGTAGTTCCCTTATGGTAGGTCTGAATTTCTGATATCGTTTTATTTGTGAGATATTTCATAGTTTTGCATCATCTTTGACTCTCCCAATTCTTGATAACTAACACATCAATATCTAAAGGACTCTAATTTGCTTAGGCTGCATGAAAAACCACCCACAGATCTTAGTTTCTGCATCAACATTAGGAGCAATTCTGCGGTTACTTGAACAGATACATTCTTCCATTATCAATTTTAGCCTGAAACATTTTATTCTTGAATTCATTTTTACAGCAGTGCCGGAGAAAATAGATGAGCAAGAAGGTTTCAAGCTGTTTGGGACCATAGATTCGCGTGAACCTGAAAATGCAGCAGAAATACTCGAGGAAAGGGAGCAAAAGCTCTTATTTTATGAATCCACTCAGTTGGGAAGAGCAAGCAACTTGCGCAAAAGTTTAGATTGGGATAGTGGCTTTTTCACCAGTGCTGGTATGGTTTTACAACAAATCTGAAATATTTGGTGCCTTGTGCCAATGTTAACTCATTTCATATGGTTAGAGCAAGTTAAAATTCGAAGTCATTAATACTTCATGCGTGATCAGGACTTCTAGATCCAGAAGAGTTGTTTGTCATAAATAAATGATTTGAGAGGGCTGAAGCTCACCTATTACCGAAGTTCAAGAAGATCTGTGTAGGTGGAGATATGCGGACTTAGAATCTACATTAGATAGCAATGACTTCTCTTTGGACAGCAACCAAAGCACTGAGGTTGATTTGTTTGAAGGAATAAGAGCATCCATTGAGAAATCCAATATAATGTAAAAAGTCTCTACTGTGTCTATGATCCGTTGTCCTTCAAATGTTTCTCGTCAATTAAAAACTATTACTGATTAAATTTTGTTTCATGATTTTTCACATACTACTTGATTTGGAATTTCCACGATTACTTATGAACAACCAACTGATGGAATTTTGAGACACAGATTATATTAGTTCATAATAAAAATTATTTTGGTTGTCAAAGCGATTAACTGGGTTTTTTCTGACCATAATCTACAAATTTGTATGTCACTATTATCCACAGGACAATATTTATCATTCCAAAGCCAGAAGCTCAATTTCACTACAATAAAAAATTGGAAATGAAGGTAAACCCTCGGAATTTTTCATAATATGTATCAAGTTAGAACTGCACTGATCATTTACGCCACTAAACTTCAATTAAATCAATACACAAGTAATTGCTGCTTTGTCTTTCCATGGTGGAAAGATGACAATGATGATGAGCGGAGACTGGTAGCAACTGACATAAGTAAAGCCTTCTCTAGATCTTTAACTGCACCACGCTGAATCAATGAGACTATGTACTCCATGAAAATCGAATAACATGGCAATGTAATTGGTCCATCCCTTGGGAGCCCAAACTCTGCTTTGGACAACTTGAAGAGCTCTCTCGTGATCTCCTTGTTAAGATACGCTAGGGGAATCATGAAACGCTTTTGATCAGCGCTGTAGACAACAAAATGTCCCTTATCTGCCACGAATGAAGTACTACAGTTACTTGCAGTGTCCACATTTCTGTGAAATGAAATTCTCTTTGTCCTCGTGGCAGCAAACTTCTGCCACTTCCTTGCCATCTTGACGAGTTTCTTAGCACTGATCATGTTGTTGTGTTTAGAAATAAGAGGGAATAAAGATTTCAAGAGACTGAAATGCTAAAGATGCGAATGCAAATGGAAATGGTTTATATAAAAGAATGCCTGAGACAGTAGTGAAATTGTAGCTTTAAAATTGTTAGGATTGGTGGGTTGCAAGACCATGTGCTGGTTGGGTCGCAAGGGACCGCTGAGGGTGGACATGTTTGGCTACTTGGTTTTGTTCTGAAATCAAAACAAACATATGTGGTTTATCTCTTCAAATATGATTAGTGGTGTTTATAAGTTTGTACATGGTTATATCATCAAATATGCTAAGTGGTTTCAAAACATCACGGCCCAATCAGTTTTGCTTTCAGTTCATGTAATTCACAAAACCATACGTGGGTACAGTGGTACACAGAAACAATGACAAGTGCTTAAGGCACAGGAATGGTGATCATTGATAACACGTTTGGTCAGACAAGCGGGCAAGGTTTCCGAATCTCTGCTGAGGGGTCCAATTGAGTCGCTTCCAATAAAAATGCGACAAAAGAGGCATATTTTCAATTTTTGCTTTCCAAAACTTGTCAGCAATGATAGTTTACTGTAATAGCTTTGGGGTTTTTAATGTGATTGACATAAGAGGATATATGGAAGTTGCATATGATTTGTACTAGTTATTTGCTGCAGCTATATTTGATGAATGAATTCTTAAGTGGTTCAGGAATATATCAAAAATCTTTTACCAGCGAGATTGTAACATAGGAAATACAATGTAAATAATCTGATGAGGTTCCAGAAATGATCGTTATATTGAAATCTCAAAGGGTGATTTAAATGACAGGCTCAATTTAGAGTCTTCATGACATGTTTCAGGACCTTTATGACAAAACCAGAAAATAAAATATCCCAATGACTTGAATTCAGATGATTTCAAGAACAAATGTTACAACAAGTTCTTAATAACAAAAATTGTTCTTTGTAAGTTCGAGAGTTTTTTTTAAGTCATGAAACAGTGCTACATGATATCCTGTGCCCAACCATGATAGTTACCGAAGTTGTTTCACTCAATCCATAATATACAATTGGAAAGAACCAAACATGGATAAATTTTTGGATTTTCAAAGTATGTATGACCCTATATTAAGTTGTGATTGTTACATACAAAATTTGCACAATAACATTACAAATTAACCACAAAACAAACATCTACTTGTTTGCTCGTTTCTTGTTGAGTACAAAAGGTAAGGTGCCTCTACTGCCAACAACCGAAAAGACCAAGGCTTGCTCTAAATCTTGCTCTAAATCTTGAGCTAAACCTCTCCGGACAAGTGAGAGTATGTAATCTATAAAAACTGCATCACATGGCAACATAATAGGCCCATCTCTTGGTAGTCCAAATTCTTCTTCAGACATCTTGAAGAGCTCTCTGAAGACAGTGTTGTGGAGATACGCCAAAGGAATCACAAACCGCATTTGATCGGTTCTGTATACAACAAAATGTCCTTTATTACACCTGTCGGTGTCCATAGTAGTCCCTTTGGTTCTTGATAAAGAAATTGTTTTCCTTCCAATGGCCAGCGCTATCTTCTGCCATCTCCTTGCCATTTTCGTGAGCTTCTTGGGGCTTATGATCACACTGTTTTTCCTTCTTTTCTTTTTTTTCTTTTTTTTTTTTTTTTTTTTGGGGGGGGGGGGGTGGGGAGACAAGAGTTTAGAAGGAACAACATGAAAGGAGATTTGGGTCTTAAAACACTGAAAAGGTGTTGATGTGTTGAGTGGTATGAACTATTTATATACAAAGCTTTGAGAAACAATGGTTGCTGTTGTTTTTATTTTTTTACTTTTATGTTGGGACTCATACTATGTGATTAGTTGTACTAAAAATGTGTACGGTTGCGGAATAAACCACACACAAAAGCAACATGAATCGATCACATATAAGAAAAGCACCACACAAATTTAGGTGGTCCAACAAGATTATTTTATTAAACGAAAATAAGAGATGAATACAATGCGATTGTTTGGATAGACAACAATAATATATATGTTAGGGTTTTTATTAACAAATTATTAGTAATACCCTTAATAAAATTCATCTTCGAAGTATAGTCTTCGTCCAACTCCTGCCAACTCGCTGCAGAGTTGGATCCAGTATTAATTAGGCTTCACAAACCTAACAATTGGCATGTCCATTAAGTCTTGTGCAATTAACCCGAAAAGAGGAAGGATAAGAAAAGGTAAATTGTAAGATGAAAAGGATAGAGGGGAGAAACCAACATATACCAATTATCTTTAGAGGGCAGCCACAGGAGCAAGCCCCTACCCATTGGGAGCCGAACAAGAGGGGCTAAATGGACCTAACAATGCGAGGAAAAGCATATAGGTGATTCACAACATGAGGAATTTACATTCTTTTTCAAGATAGACTTAAGCCATAGACTAACGTAAGATATATCAATAAAGAGTCTCACCCCAAGCATTGCCCTAGAGACTCAAGTCCATGTCCTACCAAATTATATGGAAATTTTCATAAAGTGGTTTATTACTAATTTATGGCCCAAAGGACAACGTTGAGTTTGCTATGCAGGGTACTTCAGAAACACCATTTGATGAAGCTTTTATTGTGTGTTGGGATTCATGGGCAGCAAACCATGTGAATTTAATTATATCTTTGAGTACATACGCATCTTGGGCAGGTTTGTTGAGGTTGGACGACAATCATTGCATCAAAGGGTATGCAAAACAGGGCATTAGGTTTTAGATCACAAAATAAATAAACGAAGTAATCAAGAAAGATTCAGCTCTGTTGCTGGTGCTGTTTCATGGCTACTAACCACTGAAAATCCATTATTGGGTGCAGGGCGGAGGCTGCATAGGGCGAGGGAGGTCACGTGCCCCCTTCAATTTTGATTTTTTTTTTTTATTATTGTTATGTATAAAATGTGTTCTCTTTTTTTCTTAACATGTTTTTTGGCTAAGAATTTATTATATTGTTCACAATAAGTAGTTATTTGATACTTTAGGAACATTATGTGCAGGAGCGGAAATAAAGAGGAGCCAATGGGTCACATGCCCCCTGGGTTTTGGTCTTTTTTTTTTTTGTTTTATTTTTTACCAAATATAAAGAAAATATTTTTTTTTAAATTATAAAAACATTATTTAGAGTGAAATGTCAATGACATTTTTAAAATTATGAGAACTATAATGATTGTTTTGATTGAAAATTAAAAGATTACGATAAGTTATATTATTATCTATGAAAAATTTATAATTTTTTTAATGTAATGGTGATATCTATTATTATTAAGCATAATTAATCTTATTATAAAGATATATAATTTATTAGATTGTTAGTTACATTTAACTTGTGAGGTTCACTCTCCATGTGTTTCTTTATTATTGGTTGCTGATATCACATATTAATGGTAATGTAGTATTACAATTATATTGATTTTTTACTCAAATTTTATATAAAAAATTACTTTATTATTATATAATTTATTTTAAGGCTTATATTCATAACTTTTTTTGTATTGTCCATGATACATTAGTTACAAATAACATCATTTTTTTGATCTTTCTCAAAGTCAATCGTAAAAATTTATGTGAAATATTTTTGAAAAAAAATTCAATATTATAATTAATAAGTGTCCCCTCTGATTTAATTTTTTAGCTCCGCCACTGACTATGTGGTATTATTTCTATAGTAGTTTAAATCAATAGTGTAGCGAAAAATATTTTAAATTGGATATAATGAACTCATTATTTTCAAGTAGTTGACATACCACTTAGTGTGATTTGTGATTTTCTATGCTTTGAGCATCATGTAGATAACGCTATATGGTACTCTGAGACTGTTTAATAATTTTCATTCAAAACACATCATTTATAAGCAATGTCATATCTTTAATATTTTTCTATCAAATAAAAATTAAATAGATTTTATAATAATTTGTGCTATAAATGAGAGTTTTTTTTTTAATATTCTAAAAAAAAACTATTTAGAGAATTGTCCTATTTTTCAAACTATTTGGAAAACTAACCTGTTTTTGAAATCGCATTTTGAAAATGCGATTTTGAAATTGAAATTAAATTTTCAATATGGAATTTCACATAGAACATGCGATTTCATCATGTCATCATAAATTGCATTTTCAACCTGTGATTTCAAGATGAAATTGTATATTGAAAAAGTAATTTCAATTTCAAAATCGTATTTTTAAAATGCGATTTCAAAAAGTAGGTTTCCTAAATAATTTGAAAAGTGTGTCCTATAAATGATATGTTTTTATTTTTTAAAATTAGGAATTTTGATTCATAATTTTTTGTGCTAAAATTATAAATTTACATCATCATCCCACACCGAGCTATTCCACACAATTATAGAATTTTGATTTGTTCTTAGTAATAATGAATATATAATTTTTTATGTTTAAATTTATCTCATAAAATTATAATTATCTTAATATTACTCATAATTTTTTTAAAATAAAAAATTATAATTAATAAATATCCTTCAAACCTAATTTCCTGGCTCCGTCGGTGATAATGAGTGAATAGCTCTTTTTTTTTTTTTTTTTTTTTAATTTTTTTGTTGAAAAAGAGTGAATAGCTTTGAATGCTAGGCATGTTGATTTTCAGTTCACAAGAGTCTTTTTCAAGTACAGCTTAGGACCTGCAAGTACTCTCTCACCTAAGACTTCATCGAAATTGTTGGCCTAATTAGACACCATCTTGCACGGCTATCTGAATTGAAATCAGGTCCAAAAGAAGCAAATTTAAAATGACCTCAAATGGCAACTTCATCAAGAACAAAACTTAAAAAAATTCTAATAAATTGCATAGTAAATTACTAATTACTCACAAGATCGTGTTTGGTCCATACCAATGTGGATGTGAGACTTCCACCACATTAATGTAGATAAGATTTTTCCAAATACATATTATTTATCCCAAAACATTTTATTTCGAGTTCTTCAAAATAAATCAACTTATTTGGTTTTTTCAGGATTTACCTTCCAGAAATTTAAATTTTTTTATTTTTCATATTTTTTTTATTGACTTTTTTAATATTTTAAGTAATATTTTTTTAATTTTTAGATACACCTAATATAAATACACTTAAAATATATAATATTTGTAAAAAAAATATTTTATAAATTCATTAAATATAAAAAAATACGAAAATTCAGTACATTTTTGTATTTTTGTATATTTATTAATTTTTAAAATATTTTTTTTACAAATGTATCTAAAAAAGTTTTAAAATTGTTTAAAATTTTAAAAATATTCACTAAAAATAGAAAAACACAAAAAATAAAAATTTAATTTCTAGAAAATTGAAACCAAACGCAATAAATAAATCTATAGACCGAGAAACTGGTCACGGAATCAGTTACATATGACTAAGATTTTTTTTATAAAAAATAGACCATTCTAATAACTCGATAAAATCTTATTAATTTATGTGTATTATCACATAAAATCTTAGGGTGAAGCACCAATAAATCCCAAAATATGATCTTGTGAATTATTTAGTCCTTTATTTTTTCTTATGAATCTAAAAGTCCCATTCAAAGGGAAATTATACAAAATGGTAGTCATTTACACATTTAGGTTTAATTTTTGAGGAATAAAAATGGGTTTATTTAAATATGAAATTTCAAATTTGGACAATCTGCACTATAGAGGGTAATTCTATTTCCACACATTCACTTATCTCAGTGTACATCATTTATCAGTGCACACATTTAGTAATTTGATTATGAGTTATTGTTCTCATTCAACACATTAAATGTTCCAATCATACCTTTAACTCATATACTTGTACACACACCACCTCAACCCTTTTTCCATACATTTGTTCAAAATTATATACCAACGATTTAGAACTTATTTCAATTTAAGGCAACTTAGAGTTTTTAATCGGTGGTGTGACTGTGAAATGGAGAATTAGTGGGTGGAACTTCAATGAATATGTGTTTGAACTAGACCTTGTTTTTCTAGGGAGTAATCAAGATGATAATATTGTGAAACAAGTCTGATTTAGCGGCAAAACTATCATTCAAGAAAAAGGGAGGAAAGTTAGAGAAATTGGATTTACAGACCCAAATAGGTAAAGGTGAGATTGGTAGTGGTGGTAAATCAATGGATAGGGAGGTGATGATAGGGAGTTTGATGTTTCTGAAGAAGAGTTTGGATGATCAAAGGCAAAAGGTGATGAAATACGATTGATATGATCAGTGGAGGAGAGAATGTGGAAATCAACAGAGAATTACAATTGATGCAAGTGATTGAGAATCTAAAGATGGAATTGGAGGTTGTGAAAAAGATGAACTTTGAATTGGAAATGGAATTGGGAATTTCTTAGTTCATGGTAACAAAATAATCCCTCTGATTTTAAGATGGTTCCATGGATTTCAATGGCTTCTCTCTCTATCTAAATTAGGATTTTTTTTTACTCAAAAAATGTGCATTGAGATTTTTTATTTTTAAATATTGTAGACACCCCATTTTTGACCGTTCTCAAGACTTGGACGTCACCGTTTGAACACTTGGTGATCACCCATGTTTGTGTTCGTCTTGAGTTCCCGGAGGTCTCGGCTACGCGCCTTGCCTTAGGACCTCTCGACTCGACTGTTTTGTGTTTGGTTTTGCACCAAACACTTGTGTTTTGCTTTCAAAGGGCAGGGAATGGCTTGTTGGCCATCCCCACACCTCACCGGCCATGGCTTGAGGCCACCAGCCTTGTTTCCTTGCCACCGACTATTGGTGATGGCCGGTCGGCACTTTGTGTGGTCGGTCGACCATTTATTTGGCCGATGGTCTCCTTTTCTGGCCAGTACCACCTTTATGCCTCTTTCAGGCATAGTGCATGCCAGCTGTGCTAGCTGGAGTGCACGGACTTGTCATCCATACAGCTGTATGGAGGAACTTGCACCTTTTGCACCCTTTTGGTCTAGCTTCTTGAGGAAGCTTGGACCTTTGTCTTAGCTTCCTCAAGAAGCTTGAACCCTGTCTCAGCTTCCTCAGGAAGCCTTGGCCCCTTTGCCTTAGCTTCTTTGAGAAGCCTTGATCCCTTTAGATTAGCTTCTCTAAGAAGCTTAGCACCATTGCCTTGTCTATATAAGGAGACCCTCCCTCTCCTTTGAGGAGGTTGAGCAAAACCAGACCTAATTACATATATCTCTGATATATATCACCTTCTCTCTCTATATCTCCCTCTCTCTCTTGATTTGTGTGTGTTTGAGGGCCTAAAAGTGTAATTTGTTCTTAGTTTTGCACTAGAACACATAGTATTACACCATACTTCGACTTTGGAGGTGTTGAGGGTTTGTTCTTCAAGTTTTGAGCTGGTTTTGATCAGAAGAAAGCAGCTGGAGTGCTGTTCTTGAAGGGGTCTACAAGGGTAAGAACTTCACCTTTAGATACCCCATTTTTGCATAGTCTTTTTGCCTACCTTGAATCTATTTTTGAGCTTAGTGTATAACACATAAAAGTCTTGTTTTTACTTACTTAAAATAGTTGTTTAAGGTTGCTTTGAGCTTTGGGGTTGTTTGACCCCCCTTAGGCCTTGTTTGGCCCCCATTTTGTGCTATTTTGGTGAGCTCCGGGACCACCTTATTTAGGCCTTCTCACCACTGAAATCTTGAGGGATTTCAGTGGTGGGGATGGTGCTTTAAGGTCCTAAGAGGGAGAGGGCCACCCCCTCTCCTTGTTGCCTTCAATATGTGTCATTATAGCCTCATGTGTGAGCATCATTTTTAAGTGCATGTTGGCCATGTCTTAAGTGTTATTTGGTAGTATTTTGCCATATATTACCTCTATTTTTACTTGGTTTAGACACACCATGCTTGCCTTACATACATGTCTTGTAATGCCATGATTTGCCTTAACAGGTGTCTAGCATTTAGCCTATTATGCTTACTTGTTTTGGCCAACCTTTGTGAAGCTTTTGTGCTTATTTTAGCATGCTCAAGTTCTGTTTTTGGTTGTTTTGGTCGACCATGACATGCTTAGTATAGCCACCTTGCATTTTGGCTTGTTAGCCTTGAGTGTGTGAGTGTGGAGCATGCTTTACTTGCTTTGTTTCAGTGGTTTGGAACCATTTGCCATGCCATTTCAGTCCTCATGGTATGCTTGTATGCTTGCATTTGATGCCCCTTTAATGTGTTAAGAGGTTGGTGTTTCATGCCCCATGTTTGTGCTATTGTGTATGCCTCTAGGATTAGGTCATTTAGATGCCATCTAAGTGGTTTTTGGGGCTTACTTTTGCATGATTTAGGACTGTTTTGATTCATTTTGGTCATTTGCTTCATATGTCATATGGCCATGGTTTAAGTCCTTGGGTTTGGTTGCATGTCTTGCTTGCATTGACAATTTGATTTGGCATCATCGTCCACATGTTTTCCAAGTTTATCATGCATACCATATGCCCATGTTGTTCCTCTTTTAAGTGTGCTTAAAAGTTGTCTTTATGTGCCTAAGTGTTAGTCCATTTGCATGCATGTGTGCATGTGCATTTGTCCTTCATTTCCATAGCATGTTGGCCACTGTTTTGGGCCTAGTATAGAGCTGCCCAAATTAGTCTAAGTCCACTCTTTACATGTTGTTACATGTCTTACACTTTGCATGCTTTGATTGCATCATGTCTGGCATGTCCATTAACCTTGTATGTTGTTGCATACTTGGCCCATCACATGCTTGTTTGTGTGCTTGAACATCTGTATTGCATCTTGTATGATCGTTGGTTAGCATTGATGCTTTATGCCTTGTGTGCTTGTTTGCATTGTCATGTTGCATACTAGCTTACATGCCTAGGTTGCATTGCATTGACATGCATGCTTTGCCTCTTGAGTTGAGTATGATAGAGGTTGGGCCATTTGTTTATTTGGTTTGCATTACATTTGAAATCAAAATGCACAACTTGATTTCTTGGGCCATCACGCATTGGAATGCGTGATTGGTGGTCCGAGAATCGAGTACCATCCCATTTTGAGTCATGAACATGATAAGGAGTGTGGTTGGTGCACACATTGCTTGAAATGCATTGCCATGCCATGTTTTGCCCTCTGCTACTGTCAAAACAGGCCTCTACAGGAAGCTTTGGCCGGCCGGCCATCTATACTGCCGACCGACCAAATATGGATGGCCGAGAGCTCAACAAATGGTCGATGACCATCCTGCTATGGCCGGTGATGATTTCTGTTAGCCGGTGGTGATCCACAGTGTCCATGGAGCATACCTTGGGAGTTGTGCAATTTCCAGAGGAGTAGAGCAGGAAAAACAGAGGCAAACTTGTGCATGGCAACGGATTTCCGAGCAAACCCGAGTACGCGCGCTTTGGACCCTCTTCCTAAGGCCTTTTACTACTTTTCTTAGCTTAATTGGTTTGTTAATTAGTTAAGTGGTCTATAATAATTAATTAGCTTGTAGGTTAATTAATTTGTATATTCTTTTTGTTCCTCCGAGCGAGGACGAATTTGTAATAAGTGTGGGTGCATGTGTGCATGTCTTCCAATCCCCACTTCTTTCTCCTTTTTACTTACTTGCTTTGATGGTTAGTATTAGGGCATATTTAAATTAGCATACCTTATGCTATGCATGCGTGCATTCATTTATCAGTATCGCATGCACCGACCTCGGCGCATCATGCTAACTGCATAGTATTTCAAATCTAACTTGAATACATGTTACTTGTTGCATTCCACATGCCATCCTAGGATTAGCCGAGCCTATTCTAGTTACATTTTGTATGCGATGCATTAGCTACTTAACATGGACTTGGATCATGCATTTGATTGTTAACATGTTCTTTGTTTTGGCTCGGAGTACGTTGTAAGTATTTATGCTTTAGCATCTCGCATGAGTGTGAATGTTAACATAACAACATGCTTACCATGAGGCTAATTGCTTATATGATATATCTGCCTGAATGCCTGTGGGTGAAGGTTGGATTGCTCAAGTTGGAATAACTCGTTGAAATCCGTATTTTAGCCTACTTGCGAGTAGCAAATGCCAAACTATTTTCCGAACAAATGGATATGCAATGCTTCGTTCCAAATTAGGCGATCTAGTCTATACTTTTGTGTTGTGCGCATCACATAGTAAAGATTAGGCTAATAACCGGAATAAGAATGCATAATGTTTTCAAAACTAGATATCATGTTTAGTAGAGGCCGATCTTTGATCGGGCGAGAGAGGGTGCTCATAGCTAACCTTCCCCAATCGTACCCAAGTTCCCGAGCCGAGGCAACTTTGGTGATGACGGACACGTGGCCTTAGGCAAACGAGTCAGGATTTCCTAAATTCCCCCAAAATAAAATATTTAGGTGGCAACTTTGTATCTGGCAAAGCAGTCCATGTTTGGCACTTCTTTACAAAAATCTGTTTTCCAAAACGATTTGCCGGATTTGGACTCTTTGGTTCAGATTAAGAACCGAGACAATTTGAGAGTCCTGAACTGTAGTGAGCCCATAAAGAACAGAACGGGGGGATTTCCCTCCCGAGACGTTCGGGGACGTCTACAAATATGTGTACAAAGAAAATTTAAATTCAATATTAAGGGTGTGTTTTGATATCCATTATAGTCATTTTATTTTAAGTTATAATTATCATTAAAATAATATTTCATTAAGTGTGTGCATTAAAATAAGTAGGTGTGTGGAAATAATTTTCCCACTGTAGAGGTTCTGGATTTTCCCTCTTTCTGGAATAAATCCCATGTTGCAAATAAGATGGATTTTTCCTCTTTCTGGAATAAATCTCATGTTGCGAATAAGAACGTAAAACTCCAATGTAACACACTAAAAAACTCTTTAGTGTATTTTTTCCAAACGTAACAACTTAACACTCCAAGCTTTTTCTAAATATAACACTCCAATGTAACACACTTGAATGTAACACGCAAAAGATAATTCCTTAGTATATTTTTTTCCAAACGTAACACTCCAATCAATGTAATCTCAAATGTAATACTCCAATATAACACACATAAAAACATTAAAAAGCTACTTAATGTACTTTTTTCAAACATAACACTCACAGTTTGAAATTATACATTTACCCAAAGCTTACTAAGGAATTTTTGTACTATTTTTGTAATAGTTTGAACAATTCCACACCCTTTTGAAATGGTTTGAAGAATCCTACATTTTTTTTTTGGAGTGTTACATTGAAATATTACGTTTCGAAAAAATGCACTAAAGAATTTTTTGTGTGTATTACATGTTGGGATTTGGGATCCCGCCCATGACCTTATAGAAATCATAGCAAGCAGAAAAACACACCCACACAGAAATGAGACACCATATTTAACGTGGTTCGGCGTTAAAGCCTACGTCCACGGGAGAGCAACCAGTTATCACTATAACAATGGAGAGATTACAGAAAGATTATAATAGAGGAAGAGCTCACACTCTCCTCACTCAGCCACTCTCCCGTCTCCCTTGCTCACACCGAAAGAGACAGTCTCTCCGCCTCACATCTCTCACTTTTTGTTGTTCTTGGTTCTCACGGTTTGCTCACATTTTCAACTCTCCTCTCAACCTCCATTTATACACATTGGAGGAGAGGTGTGATTGGTCACCACCTACCCCTATGATGGTCAACAATGGTGGCTTCTCCTCAATTCAACAATGGTGGCTTGCCAACCCATTTCTTGCTAACCCATTGTCAACCATGGTGGCTACCATTCTTGACTTGGTTGGTTGGCTTTCCATGGGTGAATTTAACAAATCACCCCCTTCATCCATGTAAGGTGATCCACAGCACATACTGATGCTAATCTTGTTACGCCCAAATTTCAGCATAGTCTGCATCTCCTCGCTGAGACGTCGCATCCCCTGAAAGCTAAAGATAATACCCAGAGATACAAGAGGAGGAGGGAATCCTACATCCTCAACTCAACTCACACCACTCTCTGATTTGGAGAGAGCCTCTGCTCCTATCTCCCACAGATCTCTTTCACGTTTCCTGTCTCGGATGTCTACACCTGCTATGCTTGAACTTGCGCAACCGAGATATCCGACACCCCCTGATTGGATGTCCTGCACTCCCTGCTGGGATGCCCTTGACTGTCATGCCTTATCTTGCAGGACAAGTCATTGGAGCAATAGAAAACTAGTTGTTCATTAACGTCCTCGGTTTTTTTTGCTCGGAGTTTTTCCTCTGAACTATTAGCCTTTGCCCTATGCACTTCTAAACAACCTTCTAGCGTTTCCACATATGCTTGTTGTCTATGTCTTTTCAATCCTTGATTTGTTGTCCAGTAGATTGATGGTTGACAATAGCTCCATCTGTCAAAGCATCATCAGCTATGCACTTCCTTGCATAGTGCTCGTACCCATGGCTTCTGTCTCCCTGCATCGAGCTTGCTTGAGAGATCCGCATCAACTTTATCCCCCGCTGCCATGGAACTAGAGAAACCACCATAGAGAAAAAAAACTTTCCACTCTTTGGCACGCACTCTTGCATTTTACCCGTCTTAATTTCTCTGTCTGGAAGTTCCTGTGAACTTTCAACAACCCGTTACTGCACACTCTTCTCACGCCTCTGTACGACACTCTGGCGTATCCTTGCACTGCTGCACGTCTGCATTTGTGCTTCTGCGCTTAGTATGCTCCTCTGCAACTATTGTTCTACACGTCCACATACCATTAGTATCTACTCATATACAGTAGCTCCAACAGCCACAATATTTCCCTGAGCATGTACTCGTTGCCAAATCATCTATCTGATGAAGTGGACTTTTGATTGAACTAGATCTTCCGATCACATTAACAACTAGGAAAGTTCCCAGGAAAGACTGGTGGGGTCACAACCGGTCCCACTTAAGAACCAGTCTCCTTAGACAGTGTCTTTTTGACAGAACTTTCCTAAACATTGTTGATTTTGAGATAATCATGTGCAGTTCATCTAATCTCCCTTGAATTTGCTATTTGATCAAGCCTGATCTCCTTTGGTCTCCAATGATCTATTTCGATCTGTATCTGGTTGTCCAATCTGGTCAGAATCTATCCATTCTAACCTCTTCAGTGAATCCGCAGCGTTCCACAATATCCAGCAACCTTCCTTTGGCTATTGAAGATGGCAAACTCCCATGTTTTGACAATCTTTCAAAAACCGTTCAGAATTTCACTATTCTGACCTCGCGGTTGCGTCCAGAGTAGTCCATTTAGCTAGGACCAACCTTTGCTGCACTTCTGGGGAACTCACTGAAAAATTTCCCCAAAAGTTGGGCCACACCACAATTTACAAAAAATTCTGGGCCAAATTACAATTTTCAGAAGTTCAAGGAATATTCCGTATACCAACAGAATATTCCGTCTGCTGTACCTAATGTCGTCTGCCACTTTAATCTGCCTTCCTTTTACAGAAACTTCGATTCCAAAATCTGACCGTACGGATGTGTCCAGAATACTCCAAATAGTTGGAAAGAACTATTGGATCGCTAGAAACGGACTCCGAATGGCTTAGATCAAGCCAAAACATTTTGTACGCCTCAGATCTGCGGCTACACCTTAGCCGCGAAGCACTAGATCCTTTCACCTGTGGCACACCTTAGCCGCGCACCACTGGATTTCTCCTTTACATGCTGACGTGGCAGATGACGTGGCGCTGACTGGGCCTGTGACATGGTAGCCACGTGGCAGCCTTGCTGACGAGGCGCCACGTGTCGATGACGCGGCCTGCTGACGTGGCGTGCACGCGCTCCCCCTTAGTCGCCTTCTTCCTTGCGCCGCGCGTGAGGCGCTTTTGCACGACTGTGCCGACGCACCGCTACCTTCTCGGCGCGTGGAGGCGCGTGCTGTGACTGGGCCTCACACGCCTTCTTCAGGTGGCGCGTGAGAGCGCGTCCGGGCTCTTCTGGGGCTCTGTTTTGCATATTTGGACTCCTCTCGTCGAGCCCTTGCTCCTGGTATACTCAAAATTGGATTTCGAGTAATTCGATTTTTGGGCAGTTTCGAACAACACACTGTTTTTGTTCCGAAACACCATCAACGAGGCTCTGATACCACTTATTGGGATTTGGGATCCCGCCCAAGACCTTATAGAAATCATAGCAAGCAGAAAAATACACCCACACAGAAGGAGACACCATATTTAATGTGGTTCGGCGTTAAAGCCTACGTCCACGGGAGAGCAACTGGTTATCACTATAACAATGGAGAGATTACAGAAAGATTATAATAGAGGAGGAGCTCACATTCTCCTCACTCAGCCACTCTCCCGTCTCCCTCGCTCACACCGAGAGAGACGGTCTCTCCGCCTCATATCTCTCACTCTTCGTTGTTCTTGGTTCTCATGGTTTGCTCACATTTTCAACTCTCCTCTCAACCTCCATTTATACACATTGGAGGAGAGGTGTGATTGGTCACCACCTACCCCTATGATGGTCAACAATGGTGGCTTCTCTTCAATTCAACAATGGTGGCTTGCCAACCCATTGTCAACCATGGTGGCTACCATTCTTGACTTGGTTGGTTGGCTTCCCATGGGTGAATTCAATATTACATTGGAGTGTTATATTAAAGAGTTTTTTTTTAGTGCTACATTGAAGTGTTACATATTGAAATTATACATTTGCTCAAAGTTTACTAAGAACTTTTTATACTCCTTTTGAAATCTTTTTGGAATGTTTGAAAATTTTCATATTTTAAGTCATTCCAAATAAAAAAGATTCTCATATAAAAATTCATTCTAAATTTGATTATCATAGGTTATGTATCTTACCTTTCTAGCACCCAAAAAAAAAAAAAAAAAAAAAAACATACATAATAGAAATAAGGGTATAACCGTAAATTTACTTTTCAAATAATATATTAAATCTACATTTTCAAAGTCAATGGGACTAATTGGTCTATAAGAAAACTCTTGGGACTAATCGGATTATCATTCCTCAATATGATATTTATAAGTAAATTTTCCAAAATCTTATTCATTTATGTGTATTATTATGTGATAGATTTTTTGTGTTCTACTTTAAATGTAGGAAAATTCTAATATACACGCTTCTTGAAAATGGTGTATCATATGCAACCCCTAATTATGTCATTTTTTTATTTAGTTATGACTAATTTTCTCCTTTAATCATGACAATATTTTAGTTATGATTCATCTGATCTTTGGTTATTCCTCATGTGATGTTTGGTTATGACTTTTTAAAAAAAAAAAATTTATTAGTTATAACTCAAAATGTATAAAATTATACCATTTTTTTTCTTTAGTTATAACGTTCATATGATATGGTAGTGTTGTTCAAAATGCTTTGAAATAAGGCACTACAGGAATTTACACATTCGGTGACTAAAAATGCTGACTAAAACCAATTCAGTCGCCAAAGACACACACTCTAGCTACCAAAATAAATTTATTCGCCAAAGATAGGCACTTTAGCTACTAAAAGAAATTTGGTCAGGAAAGGTTCTATTTTCAGCTACTAAGAATAATTTAGTCGATATTGATGTTACTTTTGGCGACTAATTTAAGTTTAGTCATTGAAAATAGGATTTTGGGCTACAACAAAAAAAATCTTGGTCCCTACATGTACAATCTTTAGCTACTAAAAATAATTTAGTAGCTAAAGATGTTACTTTTGGCGACTAATTTAAGTTTAGTCGTTGCAAATAGGATTTTAGGCTACAAAAAAAATTTTGGTCCCTAAATGTACAATCTTCAGCTACTAAGAATAATTTAGTCGCTATTTATTTAACTTCTACTGACTAAACTATTTGGTCAGCAATTGTAATTAAGTTTTGGAGGAAGGATTCCCAATTCAATAATGCTAGGTATCATGAAAAGTCTTCAAGAAGATTCTCCATCTTTGGATTAGTTTATAGTGTTTATAGTGTTTTGTTGTATGTTATACAATCACCCTTTTGGATGGATTCCTAAAACAATTAGCAACTAAATTATTCAATTTGTCGGGAAAAACTAGTTTTATTTTGTTTTGGCGACTAATAGACACTGGTCGGGAAAAAACTAAACCTAAGAAATTAAAAGTCCAAGGTCGATCTGTCTCACTCTCATTTATGCCTCTGTGTCACTGTCTCTCTTATTCTCGCCTCATCCCTCTGTGACTTTCTCTCTCTCACTCTCGCCTCTGCCCTCATTTCTGTCGATTTGTCTTCGTCTGTTACACGAGCACCACCACAAGGGTTACACGAGCACCACAGTTGCTTCCAGGTATATCTCCTCTATTTCGCCCTTTCTCTATCTCTCTCTATTTGTCTCTGTGCCTTCCTCTCTCTGTTTTCCTCCATTCGGAACTGTGAGGCACCAGATGTTGAAGAAGTGGAACAAGAATTGTTCCTTCCATCTCCATCAACCTCTTCATTACAAAGATCTTGTGTATTATCCATCTAATTCACTGCAAAACCACACTACACCCAATAATCAAACCACTAGTTTTTGAAGCATTGTCGTTTGGTGATGATGAACAGACCTTGCTGAATTGATTGGAGTTTAATAATCGACCCAGTCCCAACCTTCTTTTCCATACTCCATCTATGAGGATGTTGGTCATGACCCATTAACAAACATAGCATCTATTCCCATTGAGTTCCGTTCATTGACTCACCCACAAAAACTACTTCTTTCCCTCTAATCAATACCAGAATTTTTGTTGCATTGAACCTAAGAAAAATAACAACCTTCTCTCTCTCTTCTTTCTTCTTCTCTCTCTAATTTCAATGGCATCAGATTGAACACCTCTATTCAGGTACCCCTCTCTCTCTCCTCCCAATCTAGTTTGGTAGAACTATTGTGTATACCTCTTTGTGTTTTTATTTAATGTTTCAACTGTTGAACCCAAATGAGTTTAACTGAAATGCTTGGGTAAATCACTAAGTGGGGTTAATTGGCTCAAATTTTAAGCATCTCATATTAGCCAAATGAACCATTGCTACACTTTTTCACATGTTGAGTTCAACTTCAGGCAATTGAGTATAACACCTTAGCACCTTAAAAAAGAAAAGAAAAAAAAAAAAAGACACAAAAATTAGCATAATAGGACAGATGGTTTGGTCATGTACAATGAAAACCTATAGATGTAACCATAAGGAAGATGGATGTGATCACCACATATGAAACTGAATGCAATAATAAAAAAAAAAGATATGAATTTGTTTAATCTAACTGAGAATATAGCTTTTGACAAAGAAAAATGACGAAAAAATATTCAAATACCCCACTTGATTGAGAAATAAGGCTTAATTTGGTTGAGTTTGGTTTGGTTTGGTTTGGTTTGATTTAGGAGAAAAGCAAAACCTATCATGATCTAAGATTGGTGACTGACAGTGATACATAATTTTGACTATCAAGAGCACAATGAGTTTGTTCTATGTAATGTGTGCATTCATTCAAAAACTTAATGAAGTTAATGCCTCTCATCAGTTTCATTAGCAAACAAATTAGTTGGTTTATTTAGGCATCATTTGTCACAGGGTTTTGGAAGAAAAATTTTCTTCTTCTGAAAGCAAGATCTGGCTTATTTTTGTTATAGGAGTTGAGAATCACACACACTGCACATGTCCTACTCAGTGTTTCAAGCAATTTATGTATTTCTTAATTTATTAATATCCATATCTCATGCAGTATAGAAGAAAGGTATGGCAACCAAAAGGAGCGTTACACGTTTCAGCATCAAGTGCCAAGAAAATCCTGATAATGGGAGGGACCCAGTTTATTGGTGTGTTTTTGTCAAGACTTCTTGTAAAAGAAGGCCACCAGGTATGAACCCTTCTATTTACATTTTAACATTTAGATGTACTGATTTTCTTTTCCCAATTGTTTTAACTTTCTTAACAATCTTTTCCACCTTATGGTGTGCAATTAAAATTGGGTTGACAAATTACTAAGATTTATATTTGATGACGTCTTTGACTTTTTAATAAACAAGTTTTATATCATAGTGCAGGTGACTCTGTTCACAAGAGGAAAAGCAACCATTACCCAACAATTGCCTGGTGAATCAGAGAAGGATTATGTTGATTTTTCTTCCAAGGTTATTAATTATGGCATATACACTGGAAAATTCTATTGGCCTTTTTGATTAGTTTCATATTTTTCTTTGTTGATGAATGAAATATTGTATTCTAAGTGTAGATCTTGCACTTGAAAGGAGATGGGAAGGACTTTGAATTCGTGAAAGCCAGTCTCTCAGCTGAAGGCTTTGATGTTGTTTATGATATTAATGGTATGCATTGCAATAACTTTTGCTCCTTATGCAATCCACACAATGTGTCTTATCTATGTGCTTATTTTAGACTTGTTAATTATGTTCTAGTTTTTGTTATAAAATTTGGAGTGTTTAGATTGTTTTAATTGTTCTAGTTAATTGCTTTGATAGCCTTCTTAATATCATATATGGAGTTTGTGTTACATTAATTGGGTATTGTCATTCCTGTCTTGTTCATCATCTATGGCCACCCTTTTACCATTTAATCTTAGAAAAGTAAATTGCTAAAGTTAAAATTTGTGTGTGATAATTCTTTGAGGATATGGCTTGCGACACATTCTTGAAAATTGTTCAGAAGTGCAAGCGTAAATTTGTTATTGTACAGGTAACATTATTTTAATCTTGTTGGTCAAATGTCAATTTTCCATATTGGATATAACTTTGAATGTGTCATGCTTTTCTTTTATTGTTTCCAGCTTGGAGAAAGCAAACCATTTGTATCTAAGCTTCTAACTGTAGAAGTTGTATAGGAAATGAAAATATCTTTGATAATAGATCTTGAGTATAGAGTTTCCTATTTATACAATATTAGAGTTTTTTATGTAGCTATACTATATCTAACTATGTAACTGAAAGTAGTTGTAACAGTCTTGATACAACTGAGCTTAACATCTAATGAATTACAATGCTTGAGCCTCGTCTATTTGTTCTGCTTGTGTAGCTGATATTATCTCATCAGGCCCCCGTAAGCAAAGAGGGGAGGCACAAACCATGAGCTTGTGTTGAAGGAAAGTAAAGCGAGCATAAGAAAGAGTCTTAGTGAAGATATTAGCAAGTTGGTCAGAAGAGCCAACATGTTTGACAACAAGTTTCTTGGATACACTTTGTTTTACTACAACAGAATGCACAATTTTTTAATTTTATTTTATTAAATTTTATTTATTGTGTTAGGTCCTTTAGTCTTGTCAATCTCATGAACAAACATGTTTTTATCGAGTTGTAATTTTTCTAAGTTTTTTTGTCTTGCTTGCTCGAGCGAAGGAGTTCTCGCTCGAGCGAAAGCTGCTTCTGTAAAAAACCTGAGGATGATTGGACGCTTGAGCGCAGGTAGCGTCGCTCGAGTGAGGCCACTTAAGAAAAACATGCGTTTTTGGTTCCTCGCTCGAGTGAGAGAGTCTTCGCTCGAGTGAGCTTCGTTGCCCAGTTTTCTATAAGTACTTGTTTTAGTCCAAAACGAGGATTACGTTTTAGAGATCTACTTTAAGGTTTTTGGGGTTTTCTTTTGGAGTTTTTTGTGAGTTTTCCTTGATGATTTGATTGACTATTAAACTCATGTTTTGAGAAGCACACATCAAGGAGATTGATTGTTCATATTCAAAAGTGTTCTTCTTCGGTGGAATCCAGCGATTCAAGCGTGGAGTATCAAAGGAGTTTGATACTATACGTGGTCATTGATTCGACGATAGAAGTTGTGGATTCAACTTCAATCTAATCAATTCCGAGACGAAGGTTGCAGTGAGAGATATATAGAAGATTTGAAGACAAATTGGAAGTATTTGGGTAATTTGTTTGTTATCTTTGTAATCTTTCTTTCTTCAGTAGTGGATTGATTAGTGGCGTTTCGCCCGTGGTTTTTTTTATCATAATTGAAGGTGTTTCAATTGTGGTTTTTCCACGTAAAAATCGTTTGTGTTGATTTATTATTTTTCGAAAACAATAATCTAAATCACTCTCGTAAGTGCTTGATGATTTAGATTGTGAGTTTTATTTGATTGGGAATTGGAATAATTAAATCTTGATCTAATCACGAATCATTTAGGTTTTTCAATTGGTATCAGAGCAGGTCACTCTTTGTTTTTATCCAAAGCTATAGGAGTGTGATTTTGTGTGATTGGTGATATGGATTCAATTCATGAAGGTAACTCGACCCATAGACCTCCGTTACTTGATGGTACAAACTATTCTTATTGGAAAGCTCGTATGAGAGCGTTTTTAAAATCTATCGATGAGAAAGTTTGGCACTATGTGATCTATGGGTGGAGTGAACCTATTGTCACCATTAATGGTGTTGATATTCCCAAACCCCTTGATAAATGGGACGCATTAGATTATCAAAACTCAAGTTGGAACAGTAAAGCTCTCAATTTCCTTTTTTGCTCTGTCACACCTGAAGAGTTTTGTCGTATTTGTGTCACGACCCGAACCCGCCCTTATGGGTTTAGCGACGTAACCGGCCAGTAATCTTTGGATTACCAAAGGCCTCTTAGCATAATAACATATAGTTAGGGGCTACGGAAGTAAATACATAAAATATACATAGTCCATCGAGTTGTGCAGACATACATGAGACTGATAATTTTAAACTTTTATAATCATACGAGTGACGTCATAGGTACAGCATTTACACGTCACTAACAAGTACATACAAAAGGGGAACTTGTTCTTAAAACAAAAGGATTAGTCTTGAACATTTACATTAACATAGCTACAAAACATGACATGATCTGGAACCTCCTCGGGAGGCGCGAAGGGTGGCTGACAACACAAAAGTACCCTAGGCATCAACTTAAGCCTGATCACGAACCTATTCACCGACATACATAATAAATAACTAGTGAGCGGAGGCCCAGTGAATAATGAATGATGTCTCAATATCATAGTTGAAATAAAACAATTTACATTCGTATTCTTGTTCTGAGCATGTAGACAAAAGTCAGAGTTCATACTTAATCTTTTGTATACGTTTATCTGTACTAGTAGATCTTACACAGAGTGACTTAAATTTTACTTGTCAGTTCCATAGAAGAACCTCCGGCCGGGTAATGATAACTTGTCAGTCCCATATAAGGACCTCCGGACTGGGAACTTGTATACTTGTCAGTTCTACTTAGGAACCTCCAGCCGGGTACAGATAGCTTGTCAGTTCCATAGAAACCTCCGGTCCGGGAACTTATAACATACTTGAATCATAACATCATGTCACTTATAACGTACTTGAATCATGGCATACATCACTTGCAACATACTTGAATCATAGCATAGCATCATAAATGCTTGTTAGTATCGGACAATCATTTATAGTATAAAACATAGCATTTCTTTCAACAGGTCTTACTTCGTATACAGAAAATACATAAAGTTGAATATAGCTTTACTAAGTTATTACTCACAGATAATAGGCGTCGTAAGTAGGCAATTCAACTTTCCTGTGGCACTTGACCTACACAGTTACAAAACGAACATATCCCGAATTACACACCCGAAAATAATAACTTGGTCCTTTCTTGTTCTGGTGTGTACCTATATCATTATCCTCATTATGGGGTCTTAATCATGGCCTAGGAATGCCTAGGATGGAATGAGGATGCAAAAATACACTTGAAAACATTACTCAAATTTTGCTGAAAATAGGGTCCACGCTCGAGCGTGGCTTTCGTCGCTCGAGCGGACATGCAAGATGTGAAGGTTCGCTCGAGCGTGACTTCCCTCGCTCGAGCGGACTGTAAACTTTGGAAAAAGTACTGGTTGCATGTTTTTTACGCTCAACGGACGCTCGATCCTCGCTCGAGCGTGAGACTCAGACCTATGCTCGAGCGTGAATTCCCTCGCTCGAGCGGACTGCAAAACATATGAACTTCTGGGTATATGCATTTCACGCTCGAGCGTGACTCATGTCGCTCGAGCGGAAGTGCACGTACTCAGAGTGCTCGCTCGAGCGTGAAGTTCCCCGCTCGAGCGTGGATCAAATTTCTGGAATTTCCAGATTTGATCTCCAAGCTTCAAGTTCAAACCAAACACCTCAAACTCAACATTTTGGGGCCAAAACTTTAGGAAATTCATAAAAACTCATAAAACAACATGTTTAAAGAATCATTTCAAGAAATCATGGCCCAATGGCTTGCCAATTGTGCAAAATTCAACTTGAAACTCAAGAATAATTCATGAACATGACATGCGTGCAATTCTTTAGACCAAAGCTTCTCAAAACATAATCAAGTGTTACCAAACAACATGAAACTCATTGTTTTCCCAAAATTGAGGTGAATTGGAGACATGCATGAGGAGATTCCTTGAAAACACTTTCAAAGCTCCATAAAATGCGCATGCACATATGAATTTATTCTTAATTCCATTCTTTATTTCAATTCTTATGTTAATTCATCTATCACCATTGATCTCATGCATTGATCAACTAAATTACAAAACTAAAGACTAAAATTCTTACCTAAGGCTCTCAATTCACAAGTATTGAAGTTGTAGCTTTCAAATCTTCCCCAAGGTCAACAATTCCAAGCAATCCCCTCTCATCTTGCTTTTGATCTCAATTTTCTTCCCTCTTTCACGTTTTTCTACTAGAATGGGCTCAACATGTATTCAAATGGATGAAAAGATGAGTGGGGCTCATAAAGAAATGGTGTTTTATTAGTTTAAGTCATAGGCAATTAAGTGGGATTAAATTAATCATATTTAATTGTTCCGAAATGAATTTTTAATTGAACCTACCATAAAATTCTTAAAATTCTAATTAACACATAAATCAAATCTATTTCTGTATCGGATGCCGATAAGGCCTTTAATTCACAAACCGAAACTAAAAACATGAACAGATCTTCCTACGCTGAACAGATAAAACATAAAATAATGCAATGCACATGAAATCAACTTAGGATTTCTTCTTAATTACTTGTTAGGCACACTTAAGCATGAATGAACGTTAATTAAGGGTCGGGGTTGTTACAATTTGTACGTGTGAGGTAGCAAAAAAGGCTTGGGACATTCTTGAAACGATTCACGAGGGTACTACTTTTGTTAAAAGGTCAAAACTTCATTGTCTCACCTCTGCCTTTGAAACCCTTTTTATGCGTGATGATGAGACGTTTGATGATTTCTATGCTAAACTTAGTGACATCGTGAATTCCTATTTCACACTCAGTGAAAAAATCCCTGAAGCTAAGGTTGTTAGAAAAATTTTGAGGTCTTTATCCGAGGGGTTCTAATCAAAAGTGACAGCTATTGAGGAGGCTCAGAATGTTGATACCCTCAAGCTTGATCAATTGGTTGGAAACTTGTAGACTTATGAAGCCCACCAGATTTCTAAGAAAAAACAAAAAGATAGTGTGGCTTTCACTAGTGCTCATGAGACTGCAAAAACTCCTGAGACTGAGTTTGATCTAGAGTCCGAGATGACGGCTATGTTTACTAAACAATTTAAAAACTATTTAAAGAAAAAGAAGCCTAATTTCAGAGACCCTATTTCAAAAGACAAAAGTAATGATAAACCCAAAAATTTTCCACCAAAACTTGCTCCAAAAACTGAAAAGAAGATGGTAAAGGGGCAAGGGGTCAAGTGTTATGAATGTCAAGGGTTTGGACATATTACTCTTGAATGTCCATCGAAAAAGAATCGGAAGAAAGTCTATATAGTGACTTGGGATGATGAAAGCAGGTCGGAGCAAGAACCCGAAGAAACTGAATCTAATGAAAATGGAGATAGTGCTTTCATGGCATTCTGGTCCACTTTCACTCAACCTCTTTTGAAGCCAGTGGAATTTCCTCGTGGTCAGAATCTGCACCGTACTCCCACCTTTGATAAGAGTAATTACTTATATTGGAAGATCAGAATGAGGGCATTTCTGAGAGCTTTCGACGCGGAAGGCTGGCAAGTCATTGAAGAGTATGTTGAAAGTGCTAACAATCCGAACAATTAGAGAGTTCTGATTACTATTCATGAAGCAATTTTTGATGAAGAACAACAATGAATTGCTCACTACACAAAGGCCAAAGATGCATGGGACATTTTAAGCCAATTTCATGAAAGAGGAGAATCATCTTCACCACCATCTATCACTTTCCCTGTCTTAGTTGCTCGACTGGATGAGGTTAAAGCGAAAAAGGAGCAAAAAGAAGATGATGAAACACCAGAAGACAATGATGAGATTGATGGTGATGATCTACAACAAGCTTACGAAAAGCTTTACGACAAATCTCTGAATTTGTCCAAGATCAATGACAAACTCACCCTCAAGCTCAAAGCATGTGAAAGCGAGAATGTCAAGCTAAAAAGAGAACTTGTAACAGCAAAGTAGAAACTGAATCCAGTGAAAATGGGGATAGTGTTTTCATGGTATTCTGGTCCACTTTCACTCAACCTCTTCCGAAGACAGTGGAATTTGCTCGTGGTTAGAATCTACACCGTGCTCCCACTTTTGATGGGAGTAATTACTTGTATTGGAAGATCAGAATAGGGGCGTTTCTGAGAGCTTTCAACCCGGAAGGCTGGCAAGCCATTGAAGAGTATGTTGAAAGTGCTAACAATCCAAGCAATTAGAGAGTTCTGATTACTATTCGTGAATCAATTTTTGATGAAGAACAACAACGGATTGCTCACTACACAAAGGGAAAAGATGCATGACACATTCTGAGCCAATTTCATGAAAAATGAGAGTCATCTTCACCACCATCGATCACCTTCTCTACCTTAGTTGCTCGACTGGATGAGGTTAAAGAGGAAGATGAGCAAAAAGAAGATGATGAACCATCAGAAGACGATGATGAGATTGATGGTGATGATCTACAATAAGCTTACGAAAAGGTTTACGATGAATCTCTGAATTTGTCCAAGATCAATGAAAAACTCACCCTCAAGCTCAAAGCATGTGAAAACGAGAATGTCAAGCTAAAAGGAGAACTTATAACAGCAAAGCAGAATGTCATCAAGATCTCTAATGACAGGCAAGACCTATGTAGGAAACTTCTATCTTGTGAAACTGAAAGGAATGAACTCCTAAAAGTATATTCCACATATGAAGAGAAGAGTGAAAGCCTTGAGATGTCATAAGCTACATTGGAAGAGATGGTTTGTCATAAAGATAAAGAACTTAGAATTGCTAAAGCCACAATTGCCATGTGGAACAAAGGTTTCAAATCATTAGAAGACATCCTCGGGTCTCAACAAATGGGTTGTGACAAAAGTGGGCTAGGCTATGGTATTGCGACAGCTCACAAGGGACATGCCTCTACATCTCATGACCTAAAGACTCAAGCAAAGGGAAAACTGAAGGTGCACCAGGGTGATCCCTCTCTTCATCTCCCTAACGGGGGTAAGATCAACAAAAGAGAGGTAAAACCTGTTTTTATTTGTTATCATTGTGGTAGGTATGGCTACATTCGTCCTTATTGTTTTGAATTATTTGGTAAGGTGTCTCAAAAGGATAGAAATTCTAATACTTTTTGGATTAGGAGACAACCTTACATGTCTAGGCAGAACACCAAGATTCATGAGGGTGTTCTCAACGCTAAGACATTTACCAAGACCGTCAGTCCTGATTTTGTTAAGACCAAAAAGATATGGATGAGAAAAGATGACTTGACTTTTTTAGTTGTTCACATTACTCTAAAAGCATATGACTCACACATGTGGTATCTTGATAGTGGGTGCTCTCGTCACATGTCAGGTGACAAATCCTACTTCACCTCCCTTTAAAAATATGAAGGTGAAATTGTTACCTTTGGAGATGATGGCATTTCTAGAGTCATTGGTAAGGGCTCTATAAGTGTGGCTGGTCTTCCCAAGCTTGAAAATGCTTTACTTGTTGATGGCCTTAAAGCAAATCTTTTGAGTATCAGTCAAATGTGTGATTCCCACCATGAAGTGTTATTTTCAAAAAATAAATGTGAAATTTTGGATAAAAAGGGAAATACTGTCATGTATGGGGTTCGCACATCTGATAACTGCTACGGATTGTTACTACTAATAATCTCACTTACCACTCAGCCATCATAAGTAACATTAATATGTGGCATCAAAGGTTAGGTCCCATGAATTTCAAAGACCTAACTAAGATAGCCAACAAAGAGCTTGTAAGAGGCGTACCTAAGCTGGGTAAGAATTTGAACCATGTGTGTGGACCATGTCAACTTGGAAAGCAAACCCGTGCCCCTCATAAAAAGGTGAACATCTTTACAACCAAACGTCCTCTTGAATTGGTTCACATGGATTTAATGGGACCCACTCACACTGAAAGCATTGGAGGTAAAAGATATATTTTTTTAACTGTTGATGATTTTACTTATTTTTCATAGGTAAATTTTTTAAGAAAAAAATCTGATACGTTTGATACTTTCCAGGTTTTAGTCCTTAAAATCCAAAATAAACAAGGTGTTTCCATTGAGCGTATCATAAGAATCCGAACTGATCATGGTCGTGAGTTTGAAAATAGTTCGTTTTCGAATTTTTGTGATATGCATGGAATTAAGCATGAATTTTCTGCACCTATTACTCCATAACAAAATGGAGTTGTTGAGAGGAAGAACAAGGTTGTTTAAGAGATGGCTAGGGTTATGCTTCTTAGCAAGAAAGTTCCTCCAAAGTTTTGGGCTGAAGCCCTAAATACTGTTGTTTATGTCATAAATCGTGTGTATTTAAGGCCCGGCACTTTACAAACTCCATATGAATTGTGGAACGGATTGAAACCTAATGTAAAATACTTCAAAACTTTTGGGAGCAAGTGTTACATTTTCAAAGATAGGGAGCCTTTGGGCAAGTTTGATTCCCGAAGTGATGAAGGTATTTTTCTAGGGTATTCAACCGCTGGTAGGGCTTTTCGAGTCTATAACCTGCAAACTTCATTTTTAATGGAATTGATCAATGTGGTTATAAATGACACAGGTTCTCTTACTTCAGCGAAAAATGAGGAAGAAAATGGTGAGTCTCCAATCTTGGATACAGAACCACAAAGTCAAAGTGAAATTGAGGTCCAAGCACAAGAAGTTGAGACAGCACCAACTTCTTAGGTAAGTCAGAGTCCAAAGAGTGCACAGAGAGACGCCACTTCTGATGCTTCTGTCACCACAAGTCCTAAGTTCAAACCATCAGCAAGAGTGAAACTGAATCATCCAACTCAACAGGTGATTGGGAGTGTCTCAGATCGAATGAAAACCCGAAGACAAATTCGGGATGAGGTATCTCATATGTGTTATGTTTCGTTAATTGAACCTAAGAATATAAAAGAGGCCTTACTAGATGATAGTTGGGTCAATACTATGCATGAAGAATTAGGTCAATTCAAACATAACAATGTTTGGACTCTAGTTCCCAAACCTAGAGACATGAATGTGATAAGTACCAAGTGGATCTTTAAGAATAAATCTGAGGAGAATGGTACTGTGGTTAGAAATAAAGCTAGGTTGGTTGCTCAAGGCTACACAAAAGTAGAGGGTGTCGACTATGATGAGACGTTTGCCCTAGTTGCACGTCTCAAATATATTCGTATTTTACTTGGTGTTGCATGTTTTCTTGGTTTCAAATTGTATCAAATGGATGTGAAAAGTGCCTTTTTGAATGGGTACTTGAAAGAAGAGGCTTATGTTGATCAATCAAAAGGGTTTGAGGACCCTAAATGTCTAAACCATGTCTAAAAGTTAGACAAGGCTTTGTATGGGTTGAAACAAGTCCTTCGGGCTTGGTATGATAGACTTATTACCTTTCTTCTTGATAATGACTTTCAAAGGGGTAGCGTGGATAAGGCTTTATTTGTGAAACATACTGAGTCTCATGTTCTTGTTGCTCAGATTTATGTTGATGATATTGTGTTTGGATCCATTGCTGATCATCTTGTAAAATATTTTTCAGATTGCATGACACATGAGTTTGAGATGAGCATGATGGGAGAGTTGTCTTGTTTCTTGGGTCTTCAAATTAAACAGTCTCCTTCAGGTATGTTTGTTTCTCAGACTAAGTATGCCAAAAATCTTGTGTCAAAGTTTGGTCTTGAGTCTGCCAAATATGCACGCACACCCATGAGCACCAGTCTTCACATTTCTAAATATTCCTCTGGTACTGATGTTGATCCTACCCTTTATAGGAGTATGATAGGGAGTCTTCTTTACCTCATAGCCAGTCGTCCTGACATTGCATTTAGTGTAGGTGTCTATGCTCGTTACAACGCCAGTCCTAAAGAGTCTCATCTTCTTGCGGTCAAACGTATCATTAATTCTAATGCCGACTGGGCAGGGTGTACTGATGATAGGAAGAGTACATCCGAGGGTTGTTTTTACCTTGGAAATAATTTGGTTGCTTGGCATAGCAAAAAGCAAAATGCCGTCTCTCTTTCGACTACTGAGGCTGAGTATATTACCGTAGGAAGTTATTGTGCACAAATGCTGTAGATGAAGCAAATGCTTCATGATTATGGGATAGATCAGAACACTCTCACTATTTTCTGTGATAACACAAGTGCCATAAACATTTCAAAAAATCCTGTCCAACACTCTCACACCAAACACATTGATATTCGTCATCATTTTATTCGAGAGTTAGTGGAAGAGGGCCTTATTGTTCTTGAACATATACCCACTAAGCATCAAAAAATTGATATTTTTACAAAACCCCTTGATCTTTCTTCAATTTGAGTTCCTTAGAAAGACCTTGGGTGTAGTGCTCAGTCACTAGGGTGTTACCTGTTCCTTGAGTAGGTGTGAGTGTTTTGCTTTTTGTGTGCTTGGATGCTATAATCTCATTGTCATTGATTCCTGTCATCTTTGCATCTAAATTTATATGAACACTGCTCATGCTGCTTACAAGATCTCATTCTTCTTTGTTCATAGCTCATTCTGAATGCCCATACTCATTGACTTCATGGTCTCATTTCGTACACATCCTTGAGATAAACTATTGCAGGGGTTTCCGCACAAGTGATCAAAGTTCTCTATGGACCACTAACAGTGTTTCTTGTACTTTTTTAGAGGAATTGACCTATACTTGTATATCATGGGTGATGTTGAGTCTCTTAACCATCCACCATCGTTTTTTACTTCCGCGATTTCTCCCTCAGTTCATTGAAGTCCGGGCATTAGGAAAAGGCTACCTTAGAGGCACCAACCAGGCCATCCTTTTTTATTTCATACTTCTCTGGTTTGGTCTCTATACTCTTGAGCGTGCATCCCACCAGTGAGTGCCCACAAGAAAGAAAAGTTGAAAAAAAAAGACTCATTAATTGAGGGGGAGCCTCCGCGTTTACTCAACAAAAACCCTGTGATTCTTAGTGGTTTAACTTTTCTCTGTGATGTTTAGTTACTCTTGCTAGAGGTCCAGCCATTCGATCACTATGAGGATTAAATCTAGCACTGTGGCCTCTCAAGGTTTGTACACACACGCGCATTCATTTTGTGAGCTCTCATGTTAGTTTTTGAGTTGTGTAATCTCATGTAGCTTATGATCATTGATTAAATTTTATCTAATTTGCTCATGATTATATCCTTCATATTGTTATAATTGCAAGTTTGCAGGCATCATGGTTTGTAGATTATTTCATCTTAGTATCACCTTTTTGCTATTGTGCTCACCTACTTGTGTTTCACGTTCCACTTCATAGTGTGGGTATTGTGTTTTTGCTCAAAAAGCATTTTTTAGTTTTTTCTTCTTTGCTCAAGCGAGGGAGTGTACGCTCGAGCGTGCTTCTGCAGATGGCTTAGATTCTGAGAGCGTGCTTTGTAGGCTCGAGTGACAAGATCTTGGCTCGAGTGACAAGATCTTGGCTCGAGCGACCCCGTGCGCATAAGTGTCTTCGCTCGAACGAGAAAGTGTTCGCTCGAGCGACTTGTCATGGTTTAAATTCTAATGCTACGACCCTTCATTTCATTTTTTCCCTCTTACTTCGAGTTCTCTCTCTCACCTAGGGTTTTTTACGCTCCCATTGCCTTTCATCATCTGGTGGGCTTCACTCGATTTTTGGGGGCATCACTCCTTCATTCATCTTACATTGTCATTACTTGGTAAGTTTTCTTTTCTTTTCTCTATTTTTTTTCATGCTCGGTTTGTCTTTGTGTCTGCTCTGTTTCGACTATGGTGTCTAGAGTTCTTCATTATTGGTTTTGGTCTTTTCATTATGGTTTATTGTCTTTCGATTGCATGTTGGTTTGGTGATTTGGCACATTGTTACTAAGGTTCATTATGATGGTTTTTGTTCTTAGGGCTTGATTTTTTTTTCCTACCTTAGTTTTTGTCCTTTGTTTCTAATTCTACTTTATGGTGGCCTTAGTACGTTGTATGACTGTTGGTTTTTCATGCTCTACTGTCTCCATATCTATCACATTACTGCAATTGGTTTATGTTGGAACTTTACCCTAGCTTTGCTTTTATTATATTTTATCTCATGCTATGGTTTTGTGCCTGTTATTATGGTTTAATTCTGTTGGACTAATTGTTGTTTGCCGTACTCTTGTGTTTTCCTTTGGGGGTTCTTATCGGCTTTGGTTGTTTTCTGGTTCTGCCTTGATGGGTTGTGGTCTTGTGGGTGTCTTCTCTTTTTAATTGGTCAGTCATTGGTAAGCCTTCAAAACGTCGTAAATCCACTGTGTCCCGCTCAAATTACAACACTGAAAAATTTGAATCCAAGGAAAAATCCAAACTGTTTAGGGAGTTCTATGCCTCTAGGAAAGTTCACCTTGAACGGAATGTCCTTCCTAGTGCGTTTGAGTTGCTCCACATCCGTTCGTTGTTTGATTCTTTAGGGGGTGATCAAGTTTTGCTTTTCTCAGGGCCTCAAAATCTCAGTTTGGTTCGTGAATTTTATTGTAATATGCATTCTCTCCGCAAGGAAATTGCACCCTCTTTTAGCACCTGAGTTAGGAAGAAATCTTTGGTCATCACTGACGATGTTTTTCTGTTGTTTCTTGGTCTTTTGGAAGTTCAGAATTTTCATTTTCCTTTCCTTACTCGCAGTGGTGTTGATTTTGATCGTGTTGCCACTGAACTTTGTGGTACTCCCCGGTCTTGGATTGCTAGGGCGCTCATTCAGCAGAATGAGCTTCTTCCTCGTTTTTGACTTCTTAACATAATTATTTGTGCCAACATTCATTTGACTACTCATTCATCTCACATTACCCAAGATCAGAGGTATGTGTTATATTGTATTGACCATCGCCTTCTCATTGATCTGCCGATGATGATTTTCTTCAAAATGATTGTGGTTTTTGAGGGGCGCAAATCTTTGGGTCTTTCGTATAGGTGTTTTCTCACTCGTTTTCTTACTTTCCTTGGTTTTCCTACTTTTGATGATGATGAGTTTGCTTTTCCTATTAAACCCATCACCAAGTTGACGGTCTCTCAGAGTCAAGCACATGTCCGGGGGAGTGTGTCGGGAGTTGGGATGCATGGGGTGTCTGATACAAATGATGATCCACTTGCCAAGGAGGCGGAGTTTGATGCAGCCACTGGTGCACCTGAGATGTATCCTCGTTTGTTTCGTGGCCAGCTACAGCAGTTTGAGCAATCGGTCTCGCATCGTCTTGATCAGTTGGATGCTCAACTGGATACACTTGATGGCCGTCTTGATTAGTAGGGCACGATACTTGTTCAGATCCTTTCCTTGCTCTAGATGCAGCAGCCACCTCCACCAGATTCATAGTTTTTTGTCAGTTTATGGACAATGTTTTTTTGGATAGTTTTTTATTTTCTTTTATTATGGTCTGTATATATTGTTTCTTTTGTTTCTCTCGGACCAAAAGAGGGAGTATTGGTTAATTTTTGAGGAGTATATATAGGATATATGTTGTTAAGTTTGCATACTCATTGTGGATTTTGCAGGCAGCCTAGACATACTACTGGACTAGTTTTTGCTTACATTATGATCTAGCTTCTGATGTGTTATGTCTTAATATGTTTTTTTTTTCTCAGAACCAGTATTCTCTATATTCTCTCATTCTTTTTCTTGGTGATGATTTTCTATTTTTGCAGATATTTGGTTCAGGTTGTTTTGTTAAGCTAGAATGGTTGTTTTCTTTAGCTCTTGTGTTGTCTAGGAAATTGTTAGAATGTTTTGTCCGGGAATTGAAAAAGGGGGAGATTGTTAGGTCCCCTAGTCTTGTCAATCCCGTGAAAAAACATGTTTTTATCGAGTTGTAATTTTTCTAAGTTTTTTTGTCTTGCTCGCTCAAGCGAAGAAGTTCTCGCTCGAGCGAAAGCTGCTTCTGTAAAAAACCTAAGAATGGTGATTGTACGCTCGAGCGCAGGTAGCATGGCTCGAGCGAGGCCACTTAAGAAAAACACGTGTTTTTGGTTCCTCGCTCGAGCAAGAGAGTCTTCGTTCGAGAGAGCTTCGCTGCCCCAGTTTTCTATAAGTACTTGTTTTAATCCAAAACTAGGATTACGTTTTAGAGATCTACTTTAAGGTTTTTGGGGTTTTCTTTGGATTTTTTTGTGAGTTTTCCTTGATGATTTGATTGAGTATTAAACTCATGTTTCGAGAAGCACACATCAAGGACGTTGATTGTTCATATTCAAGAGTGTTCTTCTTCAGTGGAATCCGGAGATTCGAGCGTGGAGTATCAAAGGAGTTTGATACTGTACGTGGTCGTTGATTCGACGATAGAAGTTCAACTTCAATCTAATCAATTCCGAGACGAAGGTTACAGTGAGAGATATACAGAAGATTTGAAGACAAATTGGAAGCATTTGGGTAATTTGTTTGTTATCTTTGTAATCTTTCTTTCTTCAGTAGTGGATTGATTAGTGGTGTTTCCCCCATGGTTTTTTTTATCACAATTGAAGGTGCTTCAATTGTGATTTTTCCACGTAAAAATCGTTTGTGTTGATTTATTGTTTTTCAAAAACAACAATCTAAATCACTCTCATAAGTGCTTGATGATTTAGATTGTGAGTTTTATTTGATTGGGAATTGGAATAATTAAATCTTGATCTAATCACGAATCGCTTAGGTTTTTCATATTGTTTTAGCATGGAGATATTTGAACATAATAATGGTATTTTTTTTTTTTGTCATTGAACATAATAATGGTGTCATTACAAAGAATTGTAAACATGCTTCAGATTGACAAGAAGAAATGTAAGTGTCCTTGTTATGTACTTTTTTCTTTATTTCCCTCTGCGTTGGCTATGGCGGGGAGTTAGTTAATATTACATATTGTAAAAGATTTATTGTAATTTGCTATTAATGGGTTCTGTTCTTTGTATCATTTAGATCAAATGGTTGTTTTTGTTAATAACTTAAACTCATCAACTGTGACTCATGGTTTATCATTGGTAATATATTCAATGAAACACATTAGATGCTTTTTGCTACTAAATCTTTTAGCTTTCTTTTTTGGGTCACCTTCTTCAAGATTATTTCTTTTTGTACCTTTCTTAAAAAGTATTTTGTTCTATGTTTCCCTAGTTTTTTAGATAGCAGATTGTGGATCTGTATACAAGATTCTTAATCTTGATAGGCTCTCTTATACATATCACTGTCACTTCATGCTCATGCTAAAGCATGATTCATGGAAGTCATTTTGTTTTTGCTTGCCAACAAATACAAGTGTTGCCAGTTCACTTGGAACATATTTCTTATCTCACATTTCACTTATCTTTTTGGACATGGTTAATGTATACAGGTATTATTTCGGATTACAATTTAGTCAATACTAATGATTAATTTTATTTTTTCAAATGGTTTTTGAAGTAGAAATGTGGATATGACTTTTTTTGACAAGTATGAAAGGGCATTGTTTTTATACCTCTGTCCTTATATATAATGGTTCGTGCAAATTACTTTTTTGGTGTGGTAAATATCTAAAATTTAGCTTCGTACAAATTAGTATTGGACGTGGTACAAATTAGTTTTAGGGTCAGTACAGATTAAATTCTTGGTGTGATACAAATTTCCTTTTGGATATTAAATTTGATTAACCCTCTATTATGTATGGAATTACATTATTGAGGTTTGATTGTACTTGGTTCGTATGGAATTTGTATTACATTTAGAATTGGGCGTTCAATATTAATTTTTGGTATGGTTGAAAGTGAAATGTGTGCACGTTGTCAAATAGTTGATAATAGATTGAGTATTGATGGATTATAATGTTTATACAGGGCACAGGTTGCACTAATAATGGATACAAGTGGTTCAGAAATTAAAAAAAAAATTAATATAGTATTTGGTGACTAAATATGTCGGTAGCTAAAAATGCAAGCAAATGTTTTGGTGGTAAAAACTATTGCCGACTAAATATAAATTTAATATAGTATTTGGTGACTAAATATGTTGGTAGCTAAAAATGTAAGCAAACTATTGCTGACTAAATATTTTAGTCACGAAAAACCTAGAATCCTTTGGCGACTAAAATGTTTGGTGGTAAAAACTAATGAAATGAAAATTAAGAGACTTTTGGCGACTAAAGTTCTTAGTCGGTAAAAGTAATGACCAAAAAATTTGGTCGCTAAATGTATGTATTATATTACCTGACTAAAATGTTTTGTCACAAATTGTATTATGGTAGGTTTTTGAGAACTTTTGGCGACTAATATTGTAGTCGCCAAAAGATAACCTTTGCTGACAACTAAAGTTTAGTAGCCAAACGTTCACTTTCGGCGACTAATGTTTTAGTCGGCCAAAATATAACCTTTGCCGACTAACCAAAGTTTAGTAGCCAAACGTTTACTTTTGGCGACCAAAAATAATTTAGTCGTCAATACTATTGCTGACAGGGTTTAAGTGACGACCTTGGCGACAAAAAAATTTAGTCGCTAATGCGTTTCAGCGACCAAAAATTGAGCTTTTGGCGACTAATTTTTTAGTCGCCAAAAGTGGCATTTCTTGTAGTGAGGGAATAAAATATATATATATATATATATTTTTTTTGTCCCTTTTTATGTTTGGCTACTTTTTTGACTAATTTTATTTTTTTTCACTTTGACCCTTTGTGTTTTAAGTTTTTTTTTTTTTTTTTTTTTTTTTTTTTTTTTTTTCAGCTTCACTCCTAAAGCTAATTTATGTTGAAAATTAGACAAAAAAAGGTCACAATAACTATTACATAATATAAAAAATATATTATTATATTGGAGCTTGAATTTATGTTATAAGTGTGAATTATATATAATAAAATATTAGGGAGATTTGGTCAAAACCCCCTCATAATAAAATTTTAATGCATTAAGGATAAGTACAAAAAAATTTCCTCGAAAAGTCTGACAAATATTACTATTATCAAAATATTAAAATTTAAAATAATATAACTTTTGATGTAGATGTCAGTTTTTAATAAAATTAATACTTTTAGAGTTCTCTCATCAAGATCTATCTAATAAGATCTAGGGCTAAGCAAGTAATTCATGAAATCTGTAATCCGATCCAGTCTAGTCTAATCCGATAGGTTTGGATCGATTTTTTAAATCTGCGGTTTGGTTCCGGATTGAAGAATTAAAAATTCATAATCTACGGATTGGTTTCGGATTGAACCCCACGGTTCCAGATTGGAACCGATCCGGACCGTATATAAATAGTCTATATTTTTATTATACATCTTCCCCCATAGTATCCTCTCTTAATTCTATATAAAATCTAAACTCAAATCTAAAACCGTATAATATCTTCTTTTATTACTTTTGTTTGTTGGTTTTTAGTTTTAATTTGTAATGGTTTAAATACTTATAGTGAAACTAGTTTTCTTATGGTTGTTTAAATTTTAGAACAGTATGTCGCTATTATAGAAAAATATGTTGCTATTGTGGAACTAATATAGTGCTATGTTTATATTTTTATAAAATGAAAGTGTTATATATATATATATATATATTTTTGTTATTTAATTATGTGAATCTGTAGTCCTAAACCGATCCAATCCGTATTTAAATGGATTGGTTCAGATTGGTTCCATGATTTAAACGGATTGGATTGGTTCCAATTTTTTAGGAACCGTAGATAACGGATTGGTCCTAATTTTATCTCAATCCGGTCCAATCCGGACCATGCTCACCCCTAATAAGATCCATGTTGACTATGAAATTTTTTTTAAAAAAAAATTTATTACCGTTGAAATTGATGTAAACAATAAAAGTAACATGTTAATCTGTTTGATAATTGCTCCACATGTTACTCTATTGGACAATTACTCTATTTGACAGTAACATGTTACTCTGGCAATATTTTCCAAGAAAAAAAAATAAAAAAAATATTTTACTTTGTCCTTACTCAATTATATATTTTCTTCTTAGGGGGTTTATGAAGAAAAATAAATTGGATTGTCGTTTTTAACAAATTAGGGTCCAGTGGATGGGGCTTTGACTCAATTTTCCAAAATAATTATTATGTCACGCGACTATCAATATATCATTTTATATTTAATTTTTTACAAACATTAGCTTTAGGAGTTAATTGAGAAACACTTAAAACATGAAAGGTCAAAATAGAGAGAGAGAGAGAGAAAAAAAAAAAACCTTTAAGGCCTCGTTTGTTTGGCGGATTAGGTTAGATGTGATTAAGAGTCCAGTGGAATTGAGTACGGAGATTATTAGTGTGGTGATATTAGGTTGGAGGTGTAAGATAAAATGTGTTTGTTTGTGCACTAGTGTGATGGTATTAGTTAGTTAGAATTAAATGTGCAAATTACGTAAAAACCCTTTTCACATAGAAGTTATTTTTGTTGATTTTGTAGAATGAGGGGCAAAATAGCCTTTTTGCTCCAATCCATGGGAGTGGAATTCTAATCCCACCCTTTCTATGGGAATGCTAATTCCACCGTGGGAAGGGATTGATAGTCCCATGGCCCCGTTTGTTTTCAGAGGTAGAATGGAGGGATTGATAGTGAGGGGATTTTTAATGAAAGGATTGATAATGAGGAGATTAGTAAAATTATGTTTATTTGATGGTAATTGTTAGTGTGGAGATTGTTAAATTATTTTTATATAAAATAATAAAACAAATAAAATTTTGATTTTTACTTAACCAAAAATACAAAAACATTAAACATTAGTGTTTTAAAAAAATGCCCAACAAGTGAAAAAAAAAAATTATAGTTGATCGATTGACCAGCTGAACGTCCGGTAACACCCAATTCAAATGGGCTATTTTGCTAATACCCTCTCTCAGCCCAAATTGCTAATACCCCTCGCCAAGGCCAAGGCCTATCGTAATCCGAAGAGACTACGAATTTGGAACTCCAAAACCAAAATAAACATAAGTCATCTTCACTGTTCATCTATCACAGTCCGGAGTGGACTGTGATAGCAGAAAACAAATGGGGCCCATAGGATTAGCATTCCATGTCACTTCTTCACAAATAAACATACTATAGGTGGACCGCATAGATTACTAATCCAATCTTGTAACGCCCTCAAAATAATACATAAATCATTCATTTATAAGGTCCAAAATCATAAAAGAAACATTATATTTTCATTCATTAGAGTCCTTTTTACAAAAGATATTACATGTTAACAAACTAAATAAATGCCCTATGGGCTTACACTTTCCAAGTAGACACTTGGTTACAACAAAAGAGGGTCAAAAGCCCTTTACAATTTAAAGCCCTCGGCTTGAAAATAAAAGCATATAAACATAAAGTGAAACAATAAAACGGAGTCTTCAACTCCTAAACCTCCCAAGCTAAGATCTTGAAGGCGGCATATCACTGGCATCTGAAAAATGATGTCCCAAATAGGATGAACCAAAGCCCAATGGAGATATGCTAAACAGTATATGAAAGTTAACTAAAACATAGCATTTGATAAATGTTTAACACATACAACATAAGTACATCCTTTCCATAACCAATCAATATTTACACCATGATTAGTCCACTTTCCATTATTTATCCAAACCGTGTAAAATGAGACTACAACCCATATAATAGCACTTCATTAACAAACATCATTTAACATTTCCAATATCACGCCATTTTACGGAACTACGTCCGAGGGAACCAGCACTCATAAATAAATAAGCTTTTAGGACTTTCACCCAGGACACTCCGGCCAACTTAGTTATCAATGGAGTCCATCCCCTATCTCCTCTCAAACAAGTGGAGTACATCCCCTATCTCCTCTCACACAATATACATATACAATGTATTTAAACGTATTGTCATATACAATGACCTAACAATTCACATATTCAATGCGTTAATTCCATCGTCACATTCAATGATATAATCCGATTGATTAGTTTCAATTTCCCTAATCTTCATGCAATGTCTACAATAATCAAGACTATCCTCCATCGATAACTCAAAACAATTATTTCTAAACAGATATATAAATCTATCAAACAGATAAATTATTATAGTTTCCATCGGTGAGTGATTTATCAATCCAACTACACCGTTCAATCACAATTTCCTCCAATTTCAAGATTTTCAACCCAATTTCATATTTCCATAATTTACCAAATTAATTATTTAAATCCAATTAGGGCATTTCCCCCTATTCTCAAATATTGCCCCCAAGGCCAAATTTCTCCCACTACACCCAAACAATGCCATTTTCAAGACCTTATGGACACATGGAGCCTCAAAACATAAAACCCCTCATCAATAATTTCAATCTCAAAACCTTAACTTCAACAAATTTCCCAAACATCGCCATTTATACAAAGTGACTAAAATTAATGTTAACATTCATAATAAATAGTAGATTATCCTTACCTCAAATGGAGAAGCTTAAAAGAGAAGGAGGAGGAAACTCAAGATGCTCCAAAGTTCAACTTTTTCGAATCAAAACGTAGCCCATGCGAAGCTCAAGCTTTAATACAAAGGGACTTAGGTAGAAAACCTCTAGAACAAGGTGTATTTGTAGAGAGAGAGAGAACTTAGAGAGAGAGGCAGCCAAAACTAGGGTTTGGATGAAGAAGATAATGAAAAAGTGATGAATATCACGTTGTTGCCAACTGATATACTCAAGGCTCGCTCGAGCGAGCAGACACAAAAGAATCTCTCTCGAGTGCAAAAAGCGTCGCTCGAGCGAACAATGCGAAGCTTCAGGTCTGCAACCCAGAAGTACGCTCGAGCGCAAAAGTGCTCGCTCAAGCGAAGGAACTCAAAACATAAGGCTTGCTCGCTCGAGCACAAGAAGCATTGCTCGAATGAAGAATACCAACCTTTAGGTCTAACAAGGATGCAGACGCACGCTCGAGCGAAAGTTGCGTCTGAAAAGAAACCTGAGGACTTCCAATCCTCGCTTGAGCGCAAGAACCTTCGCTCGAGCGAAGAAGCAAATACCCAGGCCTCGCTCGAGCGCAAAAAGCCTCGCTCGAGCGAAGAAGTCAAAACCTGGACAGCAACCATTTGCAACAACTCGCAACCAACCTGTTCCAAACTCACCCAACACATCCCAAAACTCAAATACAAAGAATAAAGGATGAAAATGAAGTATAAACAACAACATACAACCATGGGACCCGAATTCGGAATACAATAAATGAAGGGAAAAAACCGAGATCACTATAAATCTCTTCTCCCAAACTTTCAATCAAACATGACTTAAGAGTCAAAGTGATTAAGGTCTCGTTTGGCATGTGAATATTTTAGTTTAAAAGTCAAAATTTTATTAAAAAAACTAAAAAACTTATAACCTATACTAAAAAGTCAAAAATTTATTTTTCTCTCCACTTGTTATACATTTTTTTTGTAAAAAATCAAAAAATATTCTAAACATTCTAATTTTTTTACCTCATATTTTAACTAAAAATTTATCAAAATAATTTGTTTCCAAACGATACCCAAATAAAATGGGGGGAATAGTGTAATTTAAAACACCCCCTTCTATTTCCAAACGATACCCAAATAAAATGGGGGAATAGTGTAATTTAAACAATCCCCAAAAAAAAAAATTAAGAACAGAAAATCTCGTATTCCAATCTTTCTGGGGCTTTTTTTTTTTTGTGTGCGTCTAATCACGGACTAGAAATTCATTTGGGTGCAATGCAGCCAAGCAATCGCTTGAGTTGGGTACTCTGGATATGGACCTGGGTCAATCAGCCCCTTCATTTGTGGCCTGGACTTGGAAGTCCACTGGCCTCTCAGTTTTTATTTAGGAAGTGGGTTCACTTTTTTATTTTTTAATTATTCAAAAAATTTAATTTGAGAAGATTTTTTTGACTCCTTTTATAAAAGAAATATATATATATAATAATTATAAATTAAATATAATATTTTATTTATTATAATTAAAACAACTTATTTTATATTTTATGATTATTTTAGTCACAAAATCACTTGTAATACACCTCACAACTGACCTTACAATTTTCAACTGCAAATTATGTGGATATCACATCGAAGCTTATCCCTCTATCTCCCTGTCTCTCTCCCGCCCTCCCTCAATCACTCTCTTTCTCTCTCTAAAAAATAACACCAATTCGAAATATAGAGAGAACCACAGAGAGAGAGAGAGAGAGAGATAAGCGGCCATGAAAGGCTTGAAGATGGAACTCTCTCTGCGCTGCATACATGGAGCGAAACCTCTGCTCCCATTTCTTACTTCAAGACCTTTTTCAAGATTTCAGCCAAGATGCCAACTTGCCCTCTCCATTGGTAATTTCTTTGCCTTGAATACATTTATTAAATCTTAAAATTTGTTTGAGTTCCTTGGGTTTAATTTACCTTTGCTTCTAGTGATGTTATGTTAGTTTAGCAAATTGGGTCTTTAATTTGTCTTTTAGGAAATTAAAAAATTGCTGTTACAGGAAGTGTATGTGAAAGGTTATGATCAAACTTTTTTAAGATGGTAGAATTAAGTTGTGTTTCTTTTAGGGCTAAAACATTCTTGAAGTGATTTTTCCTTATTACCCATATTGCAAATCTCTCTCTTTTCATCCGTGTTCTTATCTTAATTTTGATTAATAGATAAGTTAGATTTTGTTCTTTTATTGTATAGTTTAGTTTTTGTAGGCCTTTTTCTTATTTTTGGAAGCACTCATGGACTTAATAGTTGAAATGAGTTTTGCAGGGATAGTAATTTGTATACAAAGCTAGGGTGAGTTTTAAAAGATTTAAGAGCATGTGGTGGGGATTATTGATTTGTACTTCGTAATATTGGAGTTCTTATAAGTGGTGTAGTGTTTTTATGTGAATTCAAGAGTCCTCTTGCTCAATTGTGGTATACATATATATTGGTTGAAGATGACTTTTATTTCACTTGAAGCTACATGAATGTATGACTTGATTGAACAAATTCTAGTCTTTAAGCTTTAGTCTATTGCTTAAATTTGGAATAATTAGTTTAACTTCTTGTGCTTATTTTTTGAACTTTGGTTTTCTATTTGAAGGTCTCAATTCGTCCTTGTAATTTTAGAGTTTTCTTGATTATCAGATTCAAATCAAGAAAAACCAAATTTATTAACTTAGGGCAGGAGATATAATTATTTTTCTCGACTCTGGTAAATCCTTCAATTTCTTAAGTTCAATCGTGGTTTTGGATAGAAAAATAATCGAAACAAACTAACTGGACTCTTTTTCAAGTGTTTGATTGTATTGCCATGTATAAATTTCCAGACTCTTCAGGGCACAAAAATTACAGGTTTGGGGATTTGTGAGTGCAGTGTAGTGTATTCTTTTGGTTTTTCTCTGTGAACTTTGCTTTATCTAGATTTACCACGACATGAGTAGTCTTCTTTTTTTTTTGGGGGGGTGGGTTGCATTAAGTTCCCTTCTTGAGGCTGACACATTAGAACCTGCATACAGGTTGCAGGGATCATTTTCCCTCTAAACATTCCAAAATGAAGGGAGCGCGGAAAGTAAACTTCACCACAAGAATTACGTCAGGTAGAGAACTCTTGTTTGTTCACATTTTTTGTCATAGGAGCTTACAAATTCTTCAGCATCTGTCTTCCGAATGATATAAAAACCTTTTCTGGATATCTTCTTTCAGCCTCAATACAACCTATGACTGAGGAATTGGTTGAGGATAAATCCAAGGATGTCCCCACAAGTGGGGATTCCATTCGCCGGCGATTTCTTGATTTTTATGCTTCACGAGGTCACAAGGTCCTTCCAAGTGCTTCTCTTGTACCAGATGATCCAACAGTTCTGCTGACAATTGCTGGAATGCTTCAGTTCAAGCCCATATTCTTGGGAAAGGTATTTACATGTAGTTCAGAATTTTCTTACAAAGCCTGACTTGGGATCACTCTATTGAAAATAAAGACTAAACTTAGCATTCAGTTGATTATATTGGACATAGCATATAGAAATATATTACATTGAGATCATTGTGCACTGTGAATTATTTATTTTAGTATGCTACATTGAGATCATTGTGCACAGTGAATTATTTATTATATTAAAACTTGTAGGTATTTATGCCTCATTAGACACACCATGCTCTACTGTTGTTGGAATATCTCAATATTTAAGTTGTCATCCATACAATTGTAATGATTAAGGATAAAATTGCATCACATGAGGTAATGGATTTTTCTATACTACCATATTGAAATACTTCTCCATTCTCTCATCACATAATATTAGGGTCTTGTAAGTTGTATCTGAATATATACTATTTTTTTTTTTTTTGGATAAATAACCAAACTTTATAGATAAAGCATCAAGAAGATACAAAGAATACAAAAACGGCTTCAAAAGCCCAACGAAACTAACAAATCAAATTCTCCACAAAATCTGTAAAAGCCAACACATCTGAATCTACTAAACCTGTGACCCAACTATACAAAACAGTAAGAAGCCGCCTCTCTAACCAAGTGATGGAATGAGCCACCCTGTGAAACACCCACCTGTTACGCTCCAGTCAAATCAACCACAGTAAACAATGCAAGGCAAGAATCCAAGCCTTTCGACGCCTTTTCCCCACCCTCCCCCCTACCCAACTCTACAAAACTGCGAACAAAGAACCTGATTGAACCCAAACCATCCCAAAAATTATCACCACAAGCATCCAAAGACGAGAAGAGACCGAACAATGAATAAGCAAATGATCAACTGATTCCACTGCCTGACCGCACAAGCAACACCAATTCACCAAAATATGCCCACGACGAATCAAATTATCAATGGTCAAAATACGATCCAAACTCTCCGTCCACACAAAGAAGGCAACCTTGGGTGGCATGCCGGGCACCCAAACACTTTTCCATGGATAAACCAAGGTGCCATCAAAAACACACTTATCTTGAACAAGCGCCCCATGGAACGAGGACACTGTAAAAATACCTTTGGCCCTAGGACAATCTCAAACCAAGGCATCATTATCCGCCTGTCCAAGATGTAAACCATATAAAAAGCCAAGAAGGTCCACTAATTGATCTAGCTCCCAATCTTGGACATCACGACGCAACTGCATGTTCTACACCCTCAACTGCCCCTCCCTAACCCTCACAGCACCCACCAACACCTCAGAATTAGCAACAATAGCGAAGATCAAAGGAAATCGAAGCTCTAAAGACAAGTCTCCACACCACCTATCTCGCCAAAATTGAACTCTATCCCCCACACCAATTTTCAACCTCACTCGTTGCCAAAACACCTCCCGACCCAGCCAAATCCCTTTCCATAACCTATAACCATGAGAATGACCCACCCGTCCCGAGCACCACTCCCCCTCTACCCACACCAAACTTAGCAACCACCACTCGCCTCCAAAGCGGCTCCCTCTCCTCCACAAAACGCCACAGCCACTTCCCTAACAAGGCCAAATTAAACAAAACCAACCTCCGAACCCCCAATCCCCCTTGCTCCTTAGACATACAAATCCGATCCCAAGACACCAAGTGATAATGACCACCCTCACCCCCATCACCCCACAAAAAGTCCCTCTGCAGTTTCTCAATCTGCCTCACTATAGAGACCGGGATGACATGAACAGACATAAAATAAGTCGGAATACTTGACATAACACTTTTAATCAATGTAAGCCGTCCTCCCTTCGACAAATACTGTCGTTGCCACCTTGCCAACCGTCGTCGCACCCGATCCACCACCATTCCCAAATCCCTGTAGCTTTGAAGGACGCCCCCAAAGGCAACCCCAAATATATGACAGGTAAAGAGACCACTTTGCACCCCAAAATGGCTGCCAGAACCGAAGACCTCACCACCTCTCCCACTGGAATCAATTCTGATTTTGCTAAATTCACCCGAAGGCCGGACACTGCCTCAAAACACAACAACACACATCTCAAATGCCCAATCTGGGCCTCCTCCGCATCACAAAAAATAAGCGTGTCATCTGCATAAAACAAATGACACACAAGGTTCTGAAAAGCGGTTGCGGTCGCCGTAACAGTGGTGGTGGCGCGGTTGCGGTTGCGGGGTGTAAAGGTCATAGCTTAACGGTTGCGGTAACCGGAACCGTGAATTTTTTTATTTTTTGCACAATTTGAAAAAAACGTACCGATACACACATTTTTTTTCCATGATCAATATTTGCTTCAATTTTTATAAATTTTTAAGTTTGATCCAATATATTTCATATTTTTAAATTACTATAAACTTAATTTTTTACATTTTATTTTAATAATTAATGATTTTATATTATACAAAAAAATCAATCACTAACTATTATATATAAGATAAACAATGACAAAAGTAAGAGAATAAATAAAAGCATAAATATATATATATATATATATATATTAATCAAGCCAAATAGATAATGACCACACTTATTATTATTATTATTATTATTATTTTCAAACAATATATAGATAGACACACACAAACAAAATGGTTGAGTGCTAACAGCTGAATAGAATAGCATAGGTCTTACAACTTCAACAAATCAATAACATGTTCTTCATCTTCCCTCTTCTCTCTCTCTATCTCTTGTTCCTCCATCTTCCCTCTTCTCTCTATTTCTCTTCCCCTATTTTCAATTTTTTTTTTTTTTTTTGTGTTTTTTCGAAAGAAGCAATTCGGAACCGTTACGTAACGGTGCGTAACAGGCCGTTGCGGCACCGTTACGACCGCTATAGCAACCGCTACGGCCGATACACCTGTGAATGTCAATCACACTGCAAAAGCGGCCGTAACGGGTGACGGTAACTACCACAACCGTTACGTAACGGTTGCGGTCGCTTTTTAAAACCTTGCTGACACACCATCGCATTCCTCGGAGCCACTCCTACCTCAAAACCATTCAACAAACCTGCTTGCACCACCTTAGCCAACAAATGCCTCAAAGCCTCTATAACCAGAATAAACAACAAAGGAGATAGAGGATCACCCTGCCGCATCCTGCGATGAGTCAGGAAAAACCCTGTCGGGGAACCATTAACCAAAACCGACATTCGCACAGCAGAAATGCAAAACAGAATCCAACGCCGCCACTTCTCCCCAAATCGCATCCTCTCCAGAAAACTCCCAATTCACATTATTGTAGGCCTTCTCAATATCTAATTTACAAATAATCCCCTCCTTCCCTTGACACAACCGCGAGTCCACACATTCATTCGCCACAAGCACCGCATCCAAGATTTGCCTACCCCACCACAAAAGCATTCTGGGATTCCAATACCACCCCTACCAACACACTGTGCAAACGATTCACCAAAACTTTAGCCAACACCTTATACACACTCCCTAGAAGTCTAATAGGCCGGAAATCTCTAATATCCTCCGCCCCCCCTTCTTCAGAATCAAGGCAATAAATGTAGCATTAGGGCTTTTCTCAAATTCACCTGACTAATGAAACTGCTCAAACATAGCCAACACCTCCAATTTTACCACCCCCAAACACTGTTGAAAAAATGAAATAGTAAACCCATCCGGACCAGGCTCCTTATCCCCAGGCATACTTTGCAATGCCTTAAACACCTCCTCTTCTGTAAATGGCCTTTGTAGTAAAATTCAATCTTCTTCAGAAATAACATCAAAACTTACCCCATCCAAACCCAGTCGCCACCCCTCCCCTACGAACCAAAACAAATGCTCATAAAAACCCACAATACTTGCCTTGACCTCTTCCGAGGACGAAAATTCCACCCCATTTACTCAAATACGACCAATCTGATTAACCTGCCGGTGAGCATTTGCCATACGATGGAAAAACTTTGTGTTACGATCACCATCCTTCAACCACAGACATCTAGACTTCTGGCGGAAACTAATCTCCTCCATGTGAGCAATGTGACCAAATTCCTACCGAACTTCCTCTCGGCGAGCCATATCAACCTCAGACAACACCGCGCCACCTTGTTTCTCCTCCAATGCCTGCAAAGCTACTAAGGTTCTTGCCTTCTGCCCCTCCAATTGCCCAAAAACCTCTCTATTCCATCTCTTCAAGTCTAACTTGAGGAGTTTCAATTCTGCGCTAACTGTGAACTAGGCAACCCTGCCACGTTGTAAGACACCCACCAGCCTTTAACGATCTCCACAAAGCCCTCAGATTGTAACCACATGTTCTCAAACCGAAAAGGCGTTAGCCCACTCCTGATACCCCCACTATCCAGCAAGATTGGCCAATGATCTGAAGTTGGACGTTGTAATCGCCGTTGAGTTGCCCAAAAGAAATGCTCCTCCAAATCCCCTGTGACCAGAAATCTATCAATTCGAGACATTGCTCCACCCTCGGACCAAATGAAACCACCACCCTGAAGCGGGAAATCAACTAATTCCATCTCATCAATGAATAAAGAAAAACGCCGCATTGGACCCCTCCCTGAGGAAGCCCCTAGTTTCTCCTCCAGACACCGAACCACATTGAAATCTCCACCCACACACCACGGAACCCCCCACCAATAAGCAATACTCTGTAGCTCCTCCCAAAAACTTGGCCTCTCTACTCCACAAATTGGGCCATAAACCCCTTGAAGGCCCATCTGAAATCATCCTCTACACACCGAAAGAGGCAAGACAATGAAAAACCTCTCAATTCTACATCCTCCTTTACCACCACTCATTGATCCCAACACAGAAGAACACCCCCAGCCACCCCTAGTGTAGGAAGGAAGTCCCAGTCCACAAATCAGCCACCCTAAAGATCCCGAACTATTGCCTCCTCAATACAGTCCATCTTTGTTTCCTAAAGGCATACCACATCTGCCTTTGCACTTCTAAGGACGAATTTCTCCAAAACCCTCTTCCCCTTGTCATTTAGTCCTCGCACATTCCAAGACAAAAATTTTAATCTCATGATAATAATGGCTGATCACGTCCTTTTCTGGTACCCCGCACTCCACCTCCCTTAGTCCGATCATAATTAATAGTACATTCCAACCTACGTAATTCCCTGGCACTCTTGACATTATGGCTAGCAGACTCCATCCCTTGCTGAAGAGGAACATCACCTCTCCATGATTCCTCTATTGCCGAAAATAGTCTCAATGCTTCCTCTTCATGGCCCTCAAAGGAGACCTCCAATAATTGGCTTACCTCATTAATTCGAGACAAAACCCAAGCAGAAACCTCCTCTGGCAGTGGTATATCATCATCTGACCCAACAGTATCTCTCTCAAGATCAACCTCCTCGTTTGCACCATTCTCCACAGCCACCTCATCGGAACCTGCCTCAGGCCTGACCACCATGCTCAACCCATCTGTCATATCAGTCCATCGACTTGCTTCACCTTCAAATTGCTACGGTCGTGATTCCGATAGGCCGGCTGTACTAGGCGGCTGCTCCGTCACCTCATCAATATGCTGCTCCACCCCTTCTAAATCTGAAGAAGCATCAACGACGACACCTGACGACGGCAGTGGACCAGTCGGCAACTTCTCGGCATTGCCCATCAAGTCGCACAACACCGGCGAAGACCGATCATTTGGTCTAGGGCCAAACCCAGCTTTTAGCGTGGAGAATATTCGACTGATAACTGGGTTTGCTTGGGCTTCCACTGATTAAACCCCCCCATCCCTCCTTGGGCTCAAAATGACAGCTTGAGATGGCCCACTTCGATGAACCCCTTGTTGTTTGGCCCACTTCTATTTGGGCACTACCACATTTCTCTTAGCTTGGACCTTAGCAAAGCCCAAATGACCCCCCTGTTTTCCCCGATTAAAATCCTAACCCAGGCCCATATGGGGTTGGCCCAAAAAAATTACCCCGTCTACCCATCCCCATTTGCTGCCCCAAATCTTTGCAGATAATCGTTGACCCCCAATTTCCGCCATTTCCTTCGATCTGATTGCAGCAAATCTCGCCCATCCTTATCCGTTCCACCTCCTCCACCGCCCACCATCTCCGGCACTGCTAGTTCCACCGAAGGTCCCTCCTCCACCCATACAGGTAAAGAAAACTGCCACAAACCCCATCAGACAACCACATGCGTCGGTGTGCTATGAGAACTTCTGATTCGTAGCCAAACATAGCCCAAATCCACTGATGACTCATCTGTTTCCACATAACCACCACACTAATCACCAATGGCACGGTAAACATCTTCCCCGCGAAGGTGGATGGGCACTCCCATCACCTGAATCCAAACACTCTTCGCTGTCAAGGTTGTAGCTTTCGAGGTATAGAGTGCTAAAGGTGACCACCATTCCAACACTAGATCCCTTCCATTAACAATCCACTGCCGTCGCAGCAACACCTCTGCCTCACGGCGATTTGGCAAAACAAAGAGGAACGCCTGGCCTCCTAACGGACGCACCTCCACCTTCCCCGTTGTTTTCCACCATTGATTTACCCAACCAGACATAGCGGCAAAACTCATCCCCTTGCCACCCATCTCCCCCACTCTACCAACAAGCGACCTGTCCAACAAACGGAACCATTCCACCTCTATTGCACTCCGTACTTCCTTAACCCCGTCAGTCACTCCCCCCATGGCTGATTGCGATGGACCAGGTTTGGACCCTTCCTTACCCTACATTGAACCACCATTATGCATCCCAAAACATTCAAGGACCAGGGCCACTCCTTCCCACCCATCCCCAAAATCCGACATAGGAATGAAGATTTGCTCTCGCCTCTTCCCTGCCGTCACCACTATTTGAAAGGACGAACCACCACTTTCCTCGCCACGAACCCATACTGCCACAATCCTACTACCCCTAGTGAGACGACCCAAAAACTGCAAGTTACCTGGGTCCTGCGAGGCCAACCGCATTCGCGCCACCATCCAACGCACATCATGACCATACACCACCACAGCCTGACGAAGCCCAAGCCCCCTCTCCACAATTGACACATCGCAGTGTCCAGGCGCTTCCAACGAAACCTCCTCAAACTCAAAAGATCGACCGCCAAGGAACAAAATCTGCTGTCGAGGACCGCGTTTGTTCAATGCCGGAAACATCAAGAAATGGCAAATCTAGTAATTAGCATGTGTGTTTTTCCATTATCAAGTTTTCAAAAACCAGCCACCTTGTTAAAATCCACCTACTCTCCACCTACTTCACCCACTTAAACCTACTCCACTAAACCTAACCCACTACACCACTACCACCTCCACTTCACCTACTCCTTACCTACTACACACTCACCCTCTTCTATATATAGGAATCATGAATCGTTGTAATTGATATCAATATACATCAATCAATAATACATCAATCAATACATATAATTTATTTTCTCTGTAATTTTCTCTCTATCAATTTATTTTTTACATGGTATCAGAGCAAGGTTAAAAATCTTAGTGTTCTTCGCCTTCCGGCGGGCGGCAACCTTGCCTTGACCGCTCGCCGGAGCTCAACCAATTCAAACCTCCCTCTCCCTCTCGGCACATCACTTTCTCTCTCTACAAATTTCTCCGTCCGTTTATCTCTCTACCCCTTTGTCTCTCTAAGTTTTAGGGTTTTGAGTGTGAGAGAGATGGGGCAACAGTCTTTGATCTACAGCTTCGTGGCTAGAGGAACAGTGGTTCTCGCCGAATTCACTGGAAATTTCACGAGCATCGCTTCTCAGTGCCTCCAGAAACTCCCTTCCTCCGACAACAAGTTCACCTACAACTGCGATGGCCACACCTTCAACTATCTCGTCGAAGACGGCTTCACTTATTGTGTCGTCGCTGTGGAATCTGCTGGCAGACAGATTCCAATGGCATTTCTTGAACGAGTTAAGGAGGATTTCACCAAGAGATATGGTGGTGGAAAAGCTGCAACTGCTGCTGCTAATAGCCTGAATAGGGAGTTTGGACCCAAACTTAAGGAGCAGATACAGTACTGTGTGGATCATCCAGAGGAGATCAGCAAGCTTTCCAAAGTAAAGGCTCAGGTTTCAGAAGTCAAAGGAGTGATGATGGAAAATATTGAGAAGGTTTTGGATCGTGGAGAGAAGATTGAGCTTCTAGTGGATAAAACAGAGAACCTTCGCTCTCAGGCACAAGACTTCAGGACCCAGGGTACCCAAATGAGGAGGAAAATGTGGTTACAGAATATGAAGATAAAGCTTATAGTTCTTGGTATCCTCATTGCCTTAATTTTGATCATAGTTTAATTGTGCGTGGGCCAACCTTCTCCATTCATTTATTTTATTATTATTTTGTACAAATCCATACCCACTCTAATTCATACTTCCTCACTTTTTAAAACGCATGCTGATTCACGCTACCCCTACTTTACCCCACTTTACCTTTATTTATTTTATTTTATCTAAAAAAAAAAAAAAATACCAAACCCATTGCAGGTTTTCACCAAAACCGTGGGCCAAGAAACTCACGTGAACCAATTTTTTTTTTCCCTCACTCTCTCGTTTTGATTTCACATATCTTCTTATCATTTCTTTCTTTTTTTCTTTTTCTTTCACTTTATTTTTTTCATCTTTTTTTTCCCCTTATTATTTTTTTTTTGCACAAAAAAAAAAGGGAAGAAGACGAACTGCACACCAAACTCATTTTATTCATGTCGGTGCTCACCCCGATCACCATTTTACACCCAAAAAAAAAAAAAAAAAAAAAAAAAAAACACAAAACAAAACAAAACCAACACAAATCGGAACAGTGGCATTTTTCTTCTCTACTCTGCCGCCGGTCTCTTCTTCTTGCCTCCGTCTTGAGCGGCCCTTGATGGTGTTGCCTCCGTGTTTCCCACTCCGCTGGGCACGATCACTACTCCCTGCTCCTCCACTGCAGCATATGGCGGCCCTCCAAATCGGAACATCACGGTGGCTTTCCGCTTCAGCTCCTTATTTTCCGCCTTTAGCACACTTAACTCTGCTCGCACATCCTTATACATGCGTTGGAGCAGAGCCAGTTGGGCGTTTAACTGTTGCACCTCATTTGTCCCTACTCTGCAGCCGGTTCAACAAATTTGTAACCGCAGTCATGGTTTCCACACATGACTTCAATGTATACTGATTGGCCTCCACATCCGACTGCACTGCCATTCTTTGCTCCACAGACCGCATAGGAAAGTTCAACGGAGCAAACTCCGGGGTGCTTGGTTGAGGTTCCAGTGCCACCGCACCAGTTATCTCTCTTGTTGACTCGTTGAGGTTGGGAAAGAGAGTGAGCAGACCGCGGGAAGACGAAGCCATTTTTCTGGGCAACAGAGTGTTACAGAGTATCTTTCTCAGCAAAACGAAGAATTTTTCAGAGGTTTCTCTCAGTTTTTCTGTCTCAGCTTCTGCCTCAGCCTCAGCCTCAGCCTCCGTCTTGGTTAAATAGCCGAGGCAGCCACGCGTATCGCGCGCCACTTGACGCCAGACGACAAACGGGCGCGCCAGCCAAGGCACTCACGTGCCTCGCCATCATATCTGGCACGCCTTTTTATGGATTGGGCACGCCTTTTTATGGATTGGACACGCCTTTTGATAGATTGGGCACGCCTTTTGAGGGTGCGACTTTTTAGGGGTCCGACAAGACTCTGTAAACTGTCCCGACATTGATTCCGGTTAGCTCCTTCATGGGTCCGACAAGACTCAGTAAACTGTCCCGACATTGATTCCGGTTAGCTCCTTCATGGGTCCGACAAGACTCTGTAAACTGTCCCGACATTGATTCCGGTTAGCTCCTTCATGGGTCCGACAAGACTCTGTAAACTGTCCCGACATTGATTCCGGTTAGTTTCTACAAGGGTCCGACAAGACTCTGTAAACTATCCCGACATTGATTCCGGTTAGTTTCTACAAGGGTCCAGCAAGACTCCGTAAACTGTCACAACAACTGTCACAACATTGTCTGTTACAACGGTCCGACATGACCCCATAAACTGTCTTCTACATCGGTCTGACACCGCCATCCAGTGTCCTCTACACCGTTATGACATCACCATACAGTGTCCTCTACAACGTTATGACACCACCATCCAGTGTCTTCACCAATGGTCTGACACGACCATACAGTGTCTCCTATCCTCTTTTATTTTTATGTATTTTCTTGTTTTGTTACTCTCTCCAAACTCAAGTTGGTTAGTTCCTATCCCCCTTGAGTTTGCGGGGGCCTGTTAAAATCCACCTACTCTCCACCTACTTCACCCACTTAAACCTACTCCACTAAACCTAACCCACTACACCACTACCACCTCCACTTCACCTACTCCTTACCTACTACACACTCACCCTCTTCTATATATAGGAATCATGAATCGTTGTAATTGATATCAATATACATCAATCAATAATACATCAATCAATACATATAATTTATTTTCTCTGTAATTCTCTCTCTATCAATTTATTTTTTACACACCTATATACTATTTTAAGCAAATGTAGATATGGAGTTATAAACACTTAGGCCTCGTTTGGGAACCCTCATTTTTAGCCAAAAAGTCAAAAAGTTACTAAATTAGCCAAAAAGCCAACAATCTATATCAAAAAGTCAAAGATTCTCTTTTCTCTCTACTTTTTGCACATCTTTTCGTAAAAAGCCAAAAAGTCATCCCAAACATACTAGTTTTTTTTAGTTCATATTTTAGCCAAATGGCCAAAAAGTTACTAAATTAGCCTGTTCCCAAACGAGGCCTTACCTTGGATAAAAAATTTATTTTCAAAAGGCACTGGTGCACATCTCGTAATTGGGCTGGTTAACATATTGGCATGATGTCTGATGATTACCAAATGTATGATTCATTAATCTAGTAATTGACTGGTTTTTCATTAATGTGTGTCGTAGTTTCCTTCTTTTTTGCCCCCTTTGTTCGCCTTTTGATGGGTATGTGTCTCTTGGTTTTGGTCTACAAGCTCTGCTAATGGAATGCAATGATGCTGTCTTATTCATTTTGTTATTAATTGTAGAAATTTAATGTATAAAGAGAAATGATTGTATTATTAATTGATGTATGTTTATTGATATATATTACAATGATTCATGATTCCTATATATAGAAGAGGGTGAGTGTGTAGTAGGTAAGGAGTAGGTGAAGTGGAGGTGGTAGTGGTGTAGTGGGTTAAGTTTAGTGGAGTAGGTTTAAGTGGGTGAAGTAGGTGATAGGTTTTAACAGCCCCCCGCAAACTCAAGGGGGATAGGAACTAGCCAACTTGAGTTTGGAGAGAGTAACAAAACAAGAAAATAGACGAATACATAAAAGAAAAGAGGATAGGAGACACTGTATGGTCGTGTCAGACCGATGGTGAAGACACTGTATGGTGGTGTCATAACGTTGTAGAGGACACTGGATGGTTGTGTCAGACCGATGTAGAAGACAGTTTATGGGGTCATGTCGGACCGTTGTAGCAGACAATGTTGTGATAGTTATTGTGACAGTTTACGGAGTCTTGCTGGACCCTTGTAGAAACTAACCGAAATCAATGTCGGGACAGTTTACAGAGTCTTGTCGGACCCATGAAGGAGCTAACCGGAATCAATGTCGAGACAGTTTACAGAGTCTTGTCGGACCCATGAAGGAGCTAACCGGAATCAATGTCGGGACAGTTTACAGAGTCTTGTCGGACCCTTAAAAAGTCGCACCCTCAAAAGGTGTGCCCAATCTTTCAAAAGGCGTGCCATCAAAAGGCGTGCCCAATCCATAAAAAGGCGTGCCATCAAAAAGCGCGCCCAATCCATAAAAATGTGTGCCGGACATTATGGCGAGGCGCGTGACTACCTTGGCTGGCGCGCCCGTTTTGTCGTCTGGCGTCAAGTGGCGCGCGAGGCGCGTATCTGCCCTGGCTATTTAAACCAAGGTTGAGGCGGAGGCTGTGCAAACCAGTCTGAAACCGCTGAATATTGGCATTCTGAAACACTCTGTAAACACTCTGTAACCAACCCGTCTCTAAAACACTCAGCAACCCATAACATGGCCTCTTCTTCCCGTCCAGCTACCCAGAACATGGCCTCTTCTTCCCGTGGTCTGCTTACTCTCTTTCCCGACCTCAACGAGTCCACAAGAGAGATAACCGGTGCGGTTGCCCTTGAACCTCAACCAAACGCCCCTGAGTTTGCTCCGTTGACCTTTCCTATGCGGTCTGTGGAGCAAAGAATGGCAGCGCAATCAGATATTGAGGCGAATCAGTATACATTGAAGTCATGTGTGGAAACCATGACTGCGGTCACAAACTTGTCGCACCGGCTGCAGAGTAGGACAAATGAGGTGCAGCAGTTAAACGCCCAACTGGCTCTGCTCCAGCGCATGTATAAGGATGCGCGAGCAGAGATAAGTGTGCTAAAGACGGAAAATAAGGAGCTGAAGCGGAAGGCCACCGTTATGTTCCGATTTGGAGGTCCGCCATATGCTGCAGTGGAGGAGAGCAGGGTGGAGTGATCGTGCCCAGTGGAGTGGGAAACACGGAGGCAACACCGTCAAGGGCCACCCAGGACGGAGGCAAGAAGAAAAGACCAGCGGAATAGGCGAAGAAGTGAGGTCGGTGGGTGGCCGTCTGCAGAAAAGAAAACAAACCTTTTGGTGTTGTGTTTTTTTTTTTTTTTTTTTTTTTTTTTTTTTTTTTGTGTGTGTGTAAAATTGTGATCGGGGTTAATCCCTGAGATGAATAAATTATGGTTTGGTGTGCAAAGCTATATGGTATGAATGGAATTTGAAAAAGATAAAAAATAATGTGAAAGAAAAATAAAGAAAGAAATAATAAAAATATATTTGAAATCAAAATGAAAGATGAGGAAATAAGGAAAGTGGTTTGGAGAAAATAAATAAAAATAATGGATTTTGAAATCAAACGGAGGAGAGAGAGGGGACAAGCCCATGTGAGGGAAAGAGGGGTTTAAAGAAAGTGAGGGAGTGGGTTGATTAAAAAAAAGGATTGTGGGTTTGAAAGTGGAAAGATGAGAGAGAGAGAGAGAGTGAATTTGTTTGCTTTAACAAGATGACAAACTTGGGCACAAGTCTTCCACTGTGAGAATAAACCCATAAGTTCTCTTAAACATCTCCCGAAGACCACCATATTGTTTAACAGAAATGCCACATAGAACTAACACGTAGAATGCCCACATGGATGCCCACAAGAAGAAACACACAACTGGTTTCCAAGAGAAACAAATTAGTTGCACTGGTTGATTTTTCAGTTCCTTCTGTTGACCTGTCAGTTCACAGGAATTCCTTTGCAGTAACAATTTCCTTAGGGGAGCATCTGGACCATAACCTAATAAAAGAATCACCGGTACAATCAGAAGAGCAGGATAAAGAGACAAATGTGTTGCTATGACCCATCCAAAAGCTGCCAATGGAATTTGTCGTGTACAAGCTCCATAAAGTGACAGTATGATGACCAAATTTTCAATTGGAGAAGTAGACAAACCCACACAGCTGACTATGGTAAAAGGATTCCATAAGTACACCAGAGCAGCCATATCCCCAGATGAAAGAATCTCTTAATTTTCCAACAATCCAACAAGGCCTAGTGATTTCAATCTTTGAGAATATGCTTTTTGAAGATTCAGGCCAGTTGAACGAATAAGCATTGCAGTGACAAAATCTGCATAGGGAGACATCGAGGACTGTTTCAACCAGTAACCTTCAGCCAGGCGGCGGAGGGAGGTGAGAGGAGTGGAGACTTTGGGACGAGAGGACATGTCTTGTGTTCTTACATCTGAACACATACACGGCACCGAGACAGTTAGAACAGGTCGGCGGCAGCACATGTAGCTCGCATGAGCAGTGAATGAGAAGGATGATGGACGGACCAACGACGTATTGGGTAGGCGTCGTGGTCAGCAGTCACGGCTGACAGACGCAGCAATATTGCAGGTGCTGGACACGAAGCATGCAAACCATGCGAGTTGGGATGGTCGGCGACGGTGCCCGGAGTTGCAGCAAGGCAATCTGTATCTGCAGTAGGCCGAAATGAAACACTGGTTGCGAGAAGAGTTGGCGTCAATTCGAGCTCGCAGTGGTTTGAGTTGCTGCAGTGGTTGGAGGTTTTGGTAGGTTTTAATTGGTTGAGGTCTGGCGGGCGGTTAAGGCAAAGTTGTCGCCCGCCAGAAGGCGAAGAGCACCAAGAGCTTAACCTTGCTCTGATACCATGTAGAAATTTAATGTATAAAGAGAAATGATTGTATTATTAATTGATGTATGTTTATTGATATATATTACAATGATTCATGATTCCTATATATAGAAGAGGGTGAGTGTGTAGTAGGTAAGGAGTAGGTGAAGTGGAGGTGGTAGTGGTGTAGTGGGTTAGGTTTAGTGGAGTAGGTGAGGTGGTAGTGGTGTAGTGGGTTAGGTTTAGTGGAGTAGGTTTAAGTGGGTGAAGTAGGTGATAGGTTTTAACATTAATGAACATGTGTATATTACATACGTTCTTTCGAATACAATTTTGAGCCACTTTAACATCATCATCATATTTTGTTCAGGTACATAGACAGGTACCCTGTGCCACAACTTCCCAAAGATGCATACGCACAAATGATGTTGAGAATGTAGGTCGAACATCTAGACATCATACATTCTTTGAGATGCTTGGAAACTTTAGTTTTGGAGATTACTTCAAGAAGGAAGCAATTAAATGGGCATGGGAGCTTACTACCTTGGAGTATGTATGAGTAATTTTATTGTGACACTAAAGTCTAGACTGATAATTCTCTTGTCTTCACACTCCTTTTGTTGATTGAATATGTCTATTTTTAATTTGTTTTTTTTCCCTTATTGACTTGCCATAAATCTCAACATCCTTATTTCAAGTTGGCACCTCTTATGAAGTTTTATGTTTCTCAATAGGTGCCAGGCCTATAAAATTTCTGATAAAAACTGGTTTTTAAGTCATACAAGCAGTATTTTTTGAATAATATTTCCACAATTTTATGTCTACAATCAACGCCTGGAATTATTTATGAGCTTAAAATGTTATGAGCATCAATTCACTATATAAGATGTAACCATTCTAGTGGCTGCAAGTAGTTGTAGTTTCAAAGGCACATCCTTGGACAGTGTTTGTTGTGGGATGACACTGTTGTTAGCAATGGGAAAAAAGCAGCAGTCAAAACTGTAAATATTTTGGGATCCATACTAGTAGTGAAGAGTGTAAAGTCCATGTGCACATCTGCCAAACAGACCCTAAAATCAAGCATAAATGCCTTTTTTGGGGGGCGTAGGTTCCAATATGTTAGTACCAGATGTTGGTCAATACAGTACTAAAAGGATGGGTTTTTCAAATTTTTTTTTGAATAAATTTTTCCTCGTCGTAGCTATGAATTTGTGATTGTTTCTCTTAGCAAGAAGAATGAAAGTATTTGTTTAATTGCTCAGGTTTGGATTGCCAGCTGAAAGAGTATGGGTAAGTGTTTATGAAGATGATGATGAAGCATTTGAAATGTGGCATGACGAGGTAAGCAGACAAGAACTTTAATCATATTGTTGTACTTATAATCTAATATATCTTTTGTAATTTTCTCCGCTTGCGTATCTGATCATTAAAATTGTTTTCCATGTAAAGAGATGTCTAGCTATCCAAATTCATGCCAAAGAGGCTTTTCATGAACGTTTCCAAAATTTTCATACCCTCGTTAAAATCACTCTTCATGGTCATTCAAGTTACAAATATGCACCTGCCTGGTATGTCCGAGGTGTCCATTTGAGACTTTTTTGTTCTTCACTTCTTGGGGACTGTATACTTCCACGTGAGAGTTCTTTTACTGATAGCTTCCAGATATAAATGATATGTGAAATTAACTTCATAAATCTGGTTCTTGCTTCAGGTTGGTGTTCCTGCGGAGCGTATAAAGAGGATGGGTGAAGAAGACAACTTTTGGACTAGTGGAGTGACTGGTCCCTGCGGTCCATGCTCCGAGCTTTATTACGATTTCCATCCTGAGAGAGGACACTCAGATGTTGTACATATTTTGTTAAAACCATTTCCTTTCTTTTTTATATTGGTTTGGGTGAAGCTGGACTATTTTGTATTTGAATTATTTATTAGCATTATCACTATGATTTTGATTATTGAGTTGATGTTTTTCATTTGCAGGACTTAGGAGATGATACTAGGTTCGTAGAGTTCTACAACCTGGTTTTCATGCAATACAATAGAACGGATGATGGTTCACTTGAACCATTAAAACAAAAGAATATTGATACTGGTTTAGGTTTGGAGCGTATGGCTCGCATCCTTCAGAAGGTACTTCTAGCTCTGCCACATCTGAGTTATGAACGGTTTAAGTACTTCTCATATCAAAGCAAATGGGATGCCTCCATCTGATACGAATCTTGGTAATGGAGTTTGTACTGCCCACAGCAAACTTCCCCTGCAATAATCTCATTTTGGTTTCAGAAGAATCATTTCTTGAAGATTCTTTTGGTTATTTTTTAGTTCAACTTCACACTTCGTTTTATATTCTACCATGTCTGCAGGTTCCCAACAATTATGAGACTGACTTGATCTTTCCCATTATAGAGAAAGCCTCAAAATTGGCAAATGTCTCATATGCTCTTGCGGATGATTCTACGAAAACAAACCTTAAAGTATGCTATCACCAAGAGTTTGTGATATCTTCAATAGTTTTCTCTAGCATATATTAATTATTCTTATATTTGCACTGGTACTATAAAACTTTCCATTGTTTTAGATAATTGGTGATCACCTGCGTGCAATCGTTTATCTCCTGTCAGACGGCGTTGTCCCATCAAATATTGGGAGAGGTTATGTAGTTCGGCGACTCATCAGAAGGGCTGTTCGTACTGGCAGGTTAGTTGGTATAAAGGGGGATATTGAAGAAGCATTTTTGCCTACGATTGCAGAAAAAGTAATTGACATGAGCACCCACATAAATTCAGACGTAAAAACAAGAGCATCCCGCATTTTGAAGGAGTTGAAGAGGGAAGAACTACGTTTTGTACAAACATTGGAGAGAGGGGAAAAGCTGCTTGATCAAATGTTAGCAGACGCATTGTCAAGTGCTCAGGAAAATAGCACTGCACCTTGCTTGTCAGGCAAGGATGCATTTCTCTTGTATGACACGTACGGTTTTCCCGTGGAGATAACTAGGGAAGTGGCTGATGAATGCGGTGTCAGTATAGATATGAACAGTTTTGATATTGAAATGGAGAACCAAAGACGTCAGTCTCAGGCTGCACATAATGCTGTCAAACTTGAAGTTGAAGATGGCGGAGATCTAGCTGAAAATATTCGTGACACAGAATTTCTAGGTTATGACACACTTTCCACCAGAGCAGTAGTTGAGGCTCTCTTCGTGAATGGGAAACCGGTACTACAGGTTTCCGAAGGCAGCGAAGTGGAAGTTTTTCTCAATAGGACACCATTTTATGCTGAATCAGGTGGTCAAATTGGAGACAATGGTTTTCTATTTATTCCCGAAGCTGGAAACCAACAGACTGCTGTTATAGAGATAAAAGACGTCAAAAAATCGGTGGGTAATATATTTGTTCATAAGGGTACTATCAAGGAGGGAAGTATAGAGGTTGGCGGTGAAGTGGAAGCTGCGGTAGATGCAAAGCTGAGGCAACGAGCTAAGGTACTGGCTTAAATAATACAGTTTACCACATTTACAGTATAATTAACTTGTCAGCACTCGTCTGCATATTTAATGATGCAAACTTCTACAGTAGTGTTTGTTAGTTTATTTTTCTATCTCAAAACTTTACTTTTTGTGAACCTTGTTTGCTCTTTGGCAGGTTCATCACACTGCTACTCATTTGCTACAAGCTGCACTTAAAAAAGTAATAGGCCAGGAAACATCACAAGCTGGTTCATTGGTGGCTTTTGATCGTCTTAGATTTGATTTCAACTTCCACCGGCCACTTTTGGACAATGAGCTCATGGAGATTGAAGGACTGATCAATAGCTGGATTGAGGACTCAACACTTCTGCAAACTAAAGTGATGCCTCTAACTGATGCTAAAAAAGCTGGGGCTATTGCAATGTTTGGAGAAAAATATGGAGAACAGGTTCAAGTTTCTATAAAATCTTTTCTTTTGTACTTCTGAGTTCTGACAGAAAATGGTGTTAAAATATATGCTCATTTCACAACACATAAATGCTGTAACTTATGGAACATACTTTTACATAGGATTTGATTTTTCCTTCAAATACTGTGATTATTTTAGGTACGTGTTGTAGAGGTTCCAGGTGTATCCATGGAACTATGTGGTGGCACTCATGTCAGCAGTACTTCTGAAATACGTGGCTTCAAAATAATCTCAGAACAGGGCATTGCGTCTGGAATCAGACGTATAGAAGCCGTTGCTGGTGAAGCTTTTATCGAATACATCAATGCTAGAGATAACTACATGAAACAGCTCTGCTCCACTCTCAAAGTATGTTTTCTTCTGTATTCTTTTTGCTAAATAGAGAACACCTGATTGTTTCCAATGTTTTCATTATTAAAATTCATTCTGCAAAGGTGAAAGCTGAAGATGTACCAGCCAGGGTAGAAACACTATTGGAGGAATTGCGAATGGCAAGAAATGAAATTTCTGCTATTCGTGCTAAAGCAGCAGTTCACAGAGCCTCAATCATCGCAAACAATGTATTGCTTGTGGGAAATTCTAAAAATATCAGGTATTAAATTAACTTCTGTAGTTCCATCATTGTTAAAGAGTAGAAACTTTGGATCAACTATACATCTATGATAAAGAGCACACGAAATCATTCAAACTTGTAAAGAATAGCTTGTTACACAGTCTTGGAAAAAACACACCCTAAAGTTAGCTCAGCACGAGGTGCCCTCAGATTTATATACTGCACATTACTTTTGTACCCAGTCGATGTGGAATTTCGCTTCACACCTTCCCTCACACCAGTGTGCTCGCTTGGCAGCACCCACCATGTACAAGCCAAGGATATGCACCCTACCCATCCCTAGTTCTCTGGCTCTGATACCATATGTTATATCACCATTAGTCCCCAAAGCTTAAGCTATTAGAAAATGAGCCCAACAATCTATATTAAGCTCTTCAACATAGCTAACTCGCACCGCCATCATTCAGACAACTCAACCTAAACCCAAGCGCAGAAAAGAACAAAAACAAAAACAAAAAAAATTGACATTAACAAGTCTTGATATTATTTCCCCTTTGGAGATCTAAAAGAGCATTCTATGAATAATACAGTTGCTTTCTGGAAAATTACTTTACAGGGTGCTGGTTGAGTGCATGGATGATACAGATGCTGATTCACTGAAGAGTGCAGCTGACTACCTAGTGGATACATTAGAAGATCCGGCAGCTGTGATTTTGGGCTCATGTCCTGGTGAAGGCAAGGTAAGTTTAATCGCTGCATTCTCACCGGGGGTGGTTGGCATGGGAGTTCGAGCAGGGAAATTTATTGGGCCTATAGCGAAGCTATGCGGTGGAGGAGGGGGTGGCAGGCCTAATTTTGCTCAGGCAGGTGGTAGAAAACCTGAGAATTTGTCAAGTGCCCTCGAAAAAGCTCGATCCGAGCTTGTTTCTATTTTATCAGAAAAAGCTAGCTGAAATTCATTAGGCTGTCCCAAAAGCTATGAGAATCTGTGAAGCTTTTATAGATTCCAGTTATGCAACTGCTTAGGCAATTATTACATCCCAACATAGCAATAGCATAGAACCCTTTTCTCTTTCTATTTTTTTTTTTATTTTTTTATTTCTGTTTCTTTTGGTTGGGGGAAGAGGGTAAGTAGAAAATTTGCAAAGTTCATCACATAGCATTGGTATTATTTGGTCAAACAATGTAATTTTGCTATGTTCATTTCTTTGTGTGAGCCAATTGTACATAATAATCAAAAGTTTTCGGCTTTAGTACTTCAAAAATGACTGTTAGCCTGATTGGAAGAGGAAAAATATTTGCTAGTTTGGAAACAGTATATTAATTCTTCTGCTTAGATTAATTTTTTGTATGAAATATGACAGTAAAAAGCGTGTCCAAGATGATAGTATATGACAAGAACATGGTTGAAGATAACGAGATTGTACTTCTCTTTCTCAATATAGAGATAATCGCCCTTGTCAACCACATATACATAGCATTAGGGTAAGAGGTCACAGTATCCCAACACACCACACAGTGTGTTGACCTTTGTTTCCATTTTTACCTCTACTTTTGGCTAGTGTATGTGGCTTATGCATACCTTTGTGGGCACTTTCGTGTGCTTTGGAGCAGATGGTGTTTTCACAAATTTTTAAATGTTCCATGCCCTCTGAACTTCCCAGTTTTATATCTGCTCTTCACTCCATGCATATCATGGCCATTTGAAGCTGGAAAAGCAATTATTTATGAAGTTGTTTATATAATTCCAATCTCTCTCTGTGAATCATCCAGATCTGTTGGGATAAGTATCAGATTTCTGATACCTAACCTGATCCATGTATGACGAGGAATGAACCGTTATTAATAGTAACATATATAGTTCAATTGTTTACTGCCATTTTGTTTTTAAATTAATGCTTTAAGTTTGAATCCCTGACATGGAGGTATGGCTGATTAGACAACCAAAAAAAACTCTATGGTCTGAAGGTTAAGCACAAATATTAATACTCTCTCAACATTTTGTGTTTCGCGTGTATTTCTACTTGTAGTTTGTACTCAGTTATGGTCAAATTTGAATAGCTAATGTTTTCCAGCACATTAAGATAAGGATAATTAATAATTTTGCTAGAACTAAAGAAAGACAAAAAGAATCACATGCTTTATTCCACAGCCCACCTTAATTGTTCTTGCTTGATAAGATCAATTTTTTAACTTTGTTCCCTTCTCTCCCCTCATTAACAAGATAAGCAATCATTTCACATCTCATGCTTTGCTTTGACATCTCATTTTTTGTTTTCATATTGTTCTTAACTTCACAAGGTGCATTATTGAACCAAAACTATTGTCATCCCCCCCCCCCCCCTCCTAAAATCTCCACTTAACAATTCACATTGAGTCCAATAAAACATGATAAAAATACCATCTCCTAGTTGGTAATTGCATTTAAAAGAAAAAAATGATGATAGAGAATTTGCAAATCATGAGGATCATGCATATTTTCAAGGTTATAATGTTCATTTTGACTCAAAAGTACCAGTTACCGAATAAAGGTTAGATGTAATGGTGATCAAGCGATTTTTACCAGTGTTTAGTTAAAAGTGTGTCATCAATACTCTTTGAATTACAAACGTGGTACTCACAAATCAAAAAATACTAACAATTGAACGACTAAAGCCGATCTTAACTATCTCAATTGATTGGGTGGGAGGCAAGATCGGTTCCATCCATCCTTTTGTGTGTGGTGTTATTGGTTGGGATTATTAAGTGCGCATGCGACAGTATTACTCCAAGAATATTGAATATTTTCTTGTATCCAATGTCTAAGGAAAATTATGAAGTAATCACGAAATAATCATGTAATATTATTTACATGACATTTTTGATAAATGTAGAACCCCAAAACACATGAAATGGGCCACCTTGTCTTTTCTAGTTACCTAACAAATGTAAGTGAATATTGTTCCATTCCTAAATTCTTTTTTGTTAGGTCATTGATTAAAAACACCACATAAAAAATGTCTCAAAATTACTGAACATCTAATCCTTAGACATAGAGAACAAGAGAAGAAACTTGTTAAAAATTGAACAAACCCAAACCCAAACCCATAGAAACATAAATGCCAATGCACAGCTGTTAGTGCATTGGCAAATAGTCGGTGAGGGACAGACAGCCCACCCCCATTATATCTCTTTTTTTTTATATTTTCTTTTTAGTCCCTCCGCGTATGCGCAAACGCCTGTCTCTTTCCTTTGCCCATCTATCATGCATAAAACCAAATGTAAACACACTCAAGCTGTTTTCAAATGCTTACCCTGCTGGACGCCACCTCTTACTTCTCTTTCTCTCTATATATATATCTCTTCCCTCTTATCTTTCTTGTACTCTCTCAATCTCATCATCCCATTCTCCACGAAATGGCTTTGTTTCTTTGCCTCTTCTTCTTTCTCATCTCTTCATCAAGTGCTTGTGATCGTTGCGTGCACCAAACCAAGGTTGCCTACTTCTCCAAAGCATCCGCTTTATCATGTAAGATTTTGACACAAGTCTCTTCTACTTTGGTTCATGTTTGATTGTTAGGTGATAAAGACCCGTATTTTTTGCGATTGAAAAAACACAAAATTGGCATAGACCCAGATGATATTTTTCCGAAATATTAAGTGGGTAATCTTTACTTTTTCAATTTGACGCAGCTGGGGCTTGTGGGTATGGTTCCTTGGCCGTAGGCTTCACTGGCGGCTACCTTGCTGCTGCTGTTCCTAGTCTTTACAACAATGGAGCTGGTTGTGGAGCATGCTTTCAGGTTTGTTCATTTGTGTTGATAGACCTTTTTAGTTTTCTTGTATTTGATTTTACTTTTTTCTTATCTGATTGGGTGTGTATGGTTTTGCTGCAGATGAGATGCAAGAACACAACTCTCTGTGCTGAACAGGGGACTAAAGTGATAGTTACTGATCTTAACCAGAATAACCATACAGATTTTGTTCTAAGTAGCAGAGCTTTTAGGGCCATGGCTAACAAGGGTATGGAGCAAGACATTTTGAAACTTGGGCTTGTCAATGTCGAATACAAGAGGTTAGCAGATACTCTGAAACTATCTAATAATTTTCCATTAAACAAAGAACAAGCACATTGATTTATAATATTAATGTCCACCATATACTGTATATTAAAATGGTCCCCAGAAAACAAATAAAATAAAGATAGAAGAATAGGCAGCTGTATTTCCAGAGCAATTATGGCCGATGCCAAGGCAGAGTACAATCACTCACTGCATTAAACTGCTGTAAATTGTCCTGGCAATAGGGACCGCCCTTAAAATCTAATTTCAATATCCTTCTCCCCTAGCCTAGTCAGTTGTTCATAAATCCTCTAGCAAGCAAGTAATGATTCAGTTTTCAATAATCCCTTTGGCATGTAACAGAATACCGTGCGAGTACAAAAACCAGAATTTGGCAGTCCGCGTGGAAGAAACGAGCAAAAAGCCAAATTATCTAGCAGTAAAGTTCTTGTACCAGGGTGGTCAGACAGAAATTGTAGCAGTAGATGTGGCTCAGGTGAATTAAAAAGCTAGATGGTTGATAATTTTTTTGTGAAATTATTGAATTGCTCGCTCTAACATTAATGTCTTTGCACTATACATATAGGTTGGTTCATCAGATTGGAGTTTCATGAGTCGAAACTATGGCGCTGTGTGGGATACAGATAGAGTACCGGCCGGGGCATTGCAGTTCCGAATGGTTGTGACATCAGGGTATGATGGGAAGTGGATTTGGGCACAAAATGTGCTTCCAGTGGATTGGAAGGTTGGGGTTGTCTATGATTCTGGAGTTCAGATCAATGACATTGCGAAGGAGGGATGTTCACCATGTGACGATGGAAGCTGGAATTCAAGATAGCCGCCTTGTTTTACTTTTGTGAATACCAAATTGGATTTCATTTTGATATCATAAATACGTAAATGTACTCTTTTGAGTTGTTAGGATTTGAAAATGTAACCGGAAAAGTTAGGAGGAACAAATTAAATGGTGTTGATGATAGTACGAGACAGTCTATTTCCTCACTTCAATAGCATTTACCATATTTAATGCTCTCTCTCTCTCTCTCGTTTCCGTGTGGGTAATGTTGGCGGGTAATGTTGTCACGGAAAATATATGATTTCTCATAAATAAATTAATTAATGTTGTATCAGCCGCCACACACTGTTGTAAAAAAATAAAACAATCCCAAATATATATGTTTAGAATTCTTGGGTTTTTTACTCGTTGTACCAAATTGATTATAAAACTTCATTGAATTTCTAAAAGTTAGATATAATATATTAAAATATATTATAACTAATATCAAATTAAACCAAATATTTTAATAAATTAATTGGGTCTCATACTCCAATAAGGAGATATAACTAACAATTCTCTCCCTACCGACTTAGGTGGAGACATCATCCATACCCTCCAAAATTTGACAATTTAAATGTTTGTCCCTTGATAAAGTCTAAGGGGTTGTTTGGGGTGTCATAAATAATTGTACTTTTTGTCTTTTTGAACTAAAAAGTTAAGAACAAAAATATTAATGTTTGGGTTAACTTTTTATCTTTTTACAAAAAAATGTGTAATAAAAAATTATATAAATAAAGTGTATAGTGGAAGAAAGTTAACAAAGCTATACGGCTGCCCTGCTGCCCCAGCATGTCTTACACAGAAAATAATTACCTTTTTCGGGGCAAAGTGTTTGGACAGTGATGGTCGATCCGTGGGGGCCACCATGGGTCCCATTTTAATAATCTGAACCGTTCAATATGTACAACTCGTCGAGTATTATATGCCTGTAAAAAATCACGTTGATCGGATATCGATAGCTATATGATCGGATCGGATATCTTTCAACAGTTAACTATCACACCATCCATTTTATTTATACAAAACTGATTTGATCATATAGTTAACGATATTCGATCAACGTAATTTTTTACAGACATATATTATTCGACGAGTTCTACATATTAAACGGTTCGGATTATCAAAACGGAACCCTTAGTGGGCCCCCAAGGGCCCAACATTACTGAGAGGGTGATTTATGATCAGGAGTTGGGCCGAAGTAACGGCCGAGCAAATTGAGAGCCCAACGGTGCATGGGGCCGAGATGATTGGCCATCCGCCAAAAAGTGGGCTGCCAGAACTTGAGCCGAGAAGAACTTGGGCCAAGTGTGAGTCACCCCGGCCCAAGACGGAGCTCGGCTAGATAGCGCCTGGTTGGACCGAGCTGCCTGATTAGGGGATGGCTGAAGCCAGACAAGCTGAGTGACCGGTGCCCGGAAAGGCGTGGTCAACCGAGGAGACTATTTGACCGGCAGAAAGGCCGACCAAAGGAGGTACCCGGGCTAGGCACTGCCGGGATGCCGAATAGCCCGGTCCTCCATGTGTTTATCCGGTTAGGCGCTTGGGTATGAAGCATGGCATGGCCGTGGTAGAGTAGCTCGGCTACCGAGCTCCAGCTGTGAAGTCAGGCAGTTGAGATTAGGTGATGATCGGCAAGGTTTACGCTGACAGATGGGATAGCAGAGCCTCGTGTCAAGAGATGACTGGGAGTGGATATGGGGCTCAGAAGGTATATAAGCATGTCTGCGCCCCCCATACGCGACACACGAACATCTCTGTAAGGAATTCTTACACTAAAACACTCTCTCCCTTCTCTCTATCCATCCTAAGGTGTGTGCTAACTTGATCGTCGGAGGGTTTTTCCGGCCACACACCGCCGGGTAGCTCACCGTTACTTGCTCGCAGGTGATCGGACATCGACGGAGCTCGGAAGAAAGGAGTACGGGATTGCCGGAATATTTGCTCCCCGTACAATTGGCGCCGTCTGTGGGAAGCTTGACAGACAAAACCTTGTCTTCCAGGTTCATCTGATCGCCGTCCATGGCGAACAACGACGAGTTTCCGTTGTCCGCCATCGACGGAGCCACCCCGGAGTATACCCGAAGGAGAGATGGACCTCCTGCTGTCCATCCAATGGCTGACTTGGGAACGCCCACTGGCGGACAGTCAGGAGACGCGCGGGACAAGCGCGGACGAAGTCATGGACATTCACGGAGTCCAGACGGTCACCGACGGAGGAGAGACTCGCACGCCAGGCGACTGGAAAGCAAATTGAGGGATCAAGATGCTGTCATCCGACGAATGGCGGCGAAGATGGAAGATCTCAAGCGGCATGTCAAAGGGAAGGGTGTAGTTAGAGTGGGAGACCACAGTGAGCGCACCCCATCCCGCCGTTCAGGCGGTCAGAGTCAGCGACGTACTCAGTCAATATCTATTACCCGAAGTTACCAGGTTGGTGATTCCGACGTGGGTGCAGGGAAGTCTAGCGCGCAAGACAGCACCTACAAACCCTCACGTCCGGAGACGACGTCGAGGTACTCTTACTCCGCTCAGTCAGAGGATTTACGGGCGGTCTTAAAGGAGCGGGCCCGCCGGCGTGAAGCCCAGAGAATACCAGCTTTCCAGCGACTATCTTACGGGGTTCACGCCAGCGAGGAGGTCGGAATGCCTCCGCCCCGCCAAGCAGTGCCACTCCTTGAAGATATGGACTTGGCCAGGCTGAGTGCCACTCCTTTTTCCCTGGAAATTGAAACAACACCACTTCTGGCAGGCTTCCACCAGCCTAAGTTCACACTTTATGACAGAAAAACCGATCCATACATGCATGTGAGCCACTTCCGACAGGTTATGGCCGGACATAGACGCAATGACGGACTTATGTGCCTAATCTTCCCGTCAAGTTTGGGCGAGCTGGGCTTAAAGTGGTTCGAGCGGTTGCCTGAAGGGAGCATACAAAGGTGGCATCAGTTGGCCGAGGCGTTTGTTACACGCTTCAAAACCAACACAAAAACACCAAAGGAAGTCGATCACTTGCTAAGTGTCAAGATGGAACCGTGCGACACACTGAAGGTATACAACTCAAGGTACTGGGAAACCTTCAACGAGATCTTGGACTGCCCGGTCAACCTTGCAATTACACAATACAAGCGTGGTCTCCCGGTCGGACATAGACTGCGGGACTCGCTTACCATGCACCAGCCGACCTCCATGGGCCAGCTCATGCAGCACATTAATGAGCACATCCGAGTAGAGGATGACGCGTCAGCCTCTACCGTGAAGGCCACTCCGGTAGCAGCAGACAAGAAGACAGCAGGCAAAGTGCATGCAGTTGGGCAAGAGTCCAATCGCTCAGGTGACCGAGCAGAGGAATCGGACCGTGGTTCGAATCGTAAGAACCGGGGTAGAGGACGTCGTAATGACCGGGATGACTACCCCCAAGATGAAGTAGCGGACGCGAACAGAAGGATGAAGGCAAGGACTGGCATAACCACGATCTTCAAGATTCCAATCTATCGCATACTTAGTGAAATCTGAGACGAGGAGTATGTCCGGTTTCCTGCTAAGTTGGGTGATGGACAAAAGGGCTATAATCCGCGGTATCATTGCACGTTCCACCGGGAGAGAGGCCACCGGACTGAGGATTGTTTGCCTTTGAGGCAACACTTAGAAGAGCTGGTTGCGGCCGGGCATCTAGACCTTTACATTGATGACGGCGTGAAGCCGAATCAGGCTCCGGTCGATCCCAGGGGACAGGATGACCGAGACGCACCACCACAGGGAGTTATTAATGTCATCCACGGCATTGTGGAATCGGAGCGTGTTTGCGAACTCCGGGGCATGATCAAGAAGGCAGAACATATGAGGGAAGTTTTGTCGGTACAACCTGCCATAAAAAGGGGGAAGACTGAAGAAAAGGATGTGATCAGTTTCACCTCAAGGGATTTAGAGCGTATCCAGACGCCGCACAACGATGCTCTTGTAGTAACACTACGCGTCAACGAATTTGATGTTAGACAGATCTTGATCGATCAGGGAAGCTCGGTCGAGATCATGTATTTTGATGTGTTCAAGCAGCTCAAACTCCGTGAGACAGACTTGGCTCCGGCTACTTCGCCACTGGTTGGATTTAACTTGCAACCGGAGTGGCCTTTGGGAAAGATAATCCTGCCGGTCAAAGCGGGATCCGTGGTCAAGCAAGTTGAGTTTTGGGTGCTGCAAGTGCCTTCGACGTACAACCTTATCCTTGGAAGGGGATGGCTACACGCCATGCAAGCCGTGGCATCAACTTTTCACCAAGTAATGAGATTCCCCTCGGCTATGGAGGCAATCGAGGAGATTTGGGGCGATCAGGTCATGTCCAAGCAGTGCTTCGTGGCGGTCAACGGAAGCTGGGCTGCCAAAGGATTCGTTCAAATGATTGAGGGACCGGAGGACCAGGGTGTCTTGGATGATGTGGGCACCAAGGCCGAAGATAAGGCTGTTGAGGAATTGGTTGAGGTGCGGATTGATACCAAGCAGCCGGACAAATTCTTCTTGCTCGGTTCAAGTCTCACGGCCATAGAGAGGACCGAGATGATTGAGTTTTTGATGGCGAATATCGAAGTCTTTGCATGGTCGCCTTACGACATGCCTGGCCTCGACCCAAGTTTTATCTGCCATCACCTCAATGTCTTCCCTGGAGCCAAGCCAGTCATCCAGCGAACAAGGAGATCGGCGTTGCATCACACCGAGGTAGTTGCTGAGGAGGTAAAGAACCTGCTTGAGGCACGAGCAATTCAGGAAGTGCATTATCCTCGGTGGATTTCCAACACAGTAGTGGTGCCTAAGAAGAATGGGAAGTGGCGAGTTTGTGTCGACTACAAGACAATCAACCGAGCTTGTCCCAAGGACAGCTTCCCTTTGCCGCGCATTGACCAGCTAGTGGACTTAACGGCTGGACACAATAGGCTCAGTTTCTTGGATGCGTACCGCAGCTATCACCAGATCGCCATGCATGGGCCTGACCGAGAGATCACCTCTTTCACGACTCCAAGGGGACTCTTCTGCTACCGAGTCATGCCATTTGGTTTGAAAAACGCCGGGGCGACCTTTCAGAGGATGGTGACCAAAATGTTTGTTCCTTTGCTTGGTCGGACAATGGAAGCTTATATCGATGATATGGTGGTAAAAAGCCGACATGAGGCAAACCACTTGTCCGACTTAGCCGAGATGTTTGTCATTCTAAAGAAGCACAAGCTGCGCTTGAACGCCTCAAAGTGTGCCTTTGGCGTGGGATCCGGAAAATTTTTGGGATTCCTAGTCACGAACCGAGACATCGAAGCAGACTCTACTCAGATCAGAGCCGTGCAAGCGTTGAAGCAGCCCAGCTCGGCTAAGGACGTGCAGCATCTGGCCGGTATGGCCGCCGCGCTTAATCGATTTATAAGTCGGTCATCAGATCGCTGCCGCCCTTTCTTTCAAGCATTGAAGTCAAAGTTCTCATGGGACGACGAATGTGACCAAGCTTTGGCCGAGCTCAAGGAATATCTGTCTTCTCCGCCACTGTTGGTTACACCAGAGCCGGGTGAGGAACTCTACCTTTACCTTACCGTCTCCCAGCACGCAGTCAGTGCGGTGCTGGCCCGGGCTGAAGGAATCAAGCACCTCCCAATTTTTTATGTCAACAAAACTTTGTTACCGGCAGAGTCGAGATACTTGCCGTTGGAGAAGCTTGCTTTAGCCTTGATGATGGCTTCAAGAAAATTGGCGCACTATTTCCACGCCCATACCATTGTCGTACTGACTGAGTTTCCCCTCAAGGCCTTGTTTGAACGGGCAGACTTTTCAGGCCGAATTCTTAAGTGGGCGGTCGAGTTGGGACAGTTTGATGTCAAGTTCCAGCCGCGCACTGCTATAAAAGCCCAGACCTTGGCAGATTTTGTCGCCGAGTTCTCACCTGGCATTCATCCGGTATGCCCGGTCGACATTACCGAGGCAGATGATGAGATGCACGCAATGCCAACCGAGGTACAACCAGTTGAAGGAGGTAGCGCCGCGGAGTTAGCGCGCACCATCGAAGTTCCCTCAGTTTGCACGGTCATACCACCCGGTGATGCGATGACGGAGTTGTGTATCACCAACCCATCCACTCTGTCCGGTCCCGCATCACCAAGGGGGGAAGAAATTGAACCACACCGTACAGAACCTGATGATTCGCCTACGGACTTGGGCATTCCGAACCAACTTGCTGAGTCCGGTGCCGAATCATCAAGGGGAGAAGGAATGGTTCCACTCAGCTCAGAACCTGCGGCCAGCTTCACACCGCAACCTGATGATTCGCCCACGGACTTGAGCATTACAAAACAACTTGCTGAGTCCGGTGTCGAATCACCAAGGGGCACTGAATTTGAACCGGTCAACACCGAACTTGACGCCGCACAGCCGAGCAATTGTGATCCCATTGCCCTTCGCAATTCTCAGGACCCATCCGACTGTTGGAAGCTTTTTGTGGGGGACATGTGGAAGCTTTTTGTTGATGGAGCGTCCAACCGCCATGGTGCCGGCCTAGGTATCGTTCTTATCTCCCCGGATGGCCTAACCATTGAACATTCTATCACGCTTGGCTTCCCGGCATCTAACAACGAGGCTGAGTACGAGGCACTTCTCGCCGGGCTCAAGAGCGCAATTCAAATGAAGGCTGCCGAGCTCCTGGTGTACAGTGATTCCCAGCTTGTGGTTAACCAAGTTTCTGGGATTTATGAAGCAAAGGACGAAAGGATGGCGAAGTACCAGGCTTTGGTCAGGGCACATATCAAGCAGTTTGAGGCAATTAGAGTCCAACAGATTGGCCGGGAAGAAAACAGCCGAGCTGATGAACTGGCCGGTCTCACGTCTATGGTGGATAATACTTTTCCAAACCCTCTTTTGATTGACTTTCTTCCGCGGCCCAGCATTGAACACGCCGGGCAGACAGATGTACTCTGCGCCGCGCTCGGTCCCTCTTGGATGGACCCCTTGATCTCGTTCCTCAGAGACCGGACTCTTCCAACTGACAAGAAAGAAGCACACAAAATCCGGGTGAAGTCAGAGCAGTTTTGGCTCTCTTCATCTGGCGCGTTATATAAGAAGTCCTTCAATGGTCCTTATTTAAAGTGCGTGCACCCGAATAGTGTGGAGGCCCTCTTGTACGAAATTCATGAGGGCATTTGTGGCAGCCACATAGGAGGCAGGTCCTTGGCCTACCGTGCTATTTCGCAGGGTTACTGGTGGCCGTGCATGCAGGCCGACGCACAAAAATATGTCCGCAAGTGCGAAAAATGCCAGAAATTCGCCCATCAGATCCACCAGCCTGCCAGGGAACTTCTTCCCCTCACCAGTCCTTGGCCCTTCGCCATGTGGGGGCTAGATATAGTGGGACCACTGCCAACAGCACCGGGCAACCGGAAATTCTTCATCGCGGCCACAGATTACTTCACAAAGTGGGTTGAAGCTGAGCCCTTGGCAACCATTAAAGAGAAAGACGTGAAGCGGTTTGTCTGGCAGAACGTGGTCACGCGGTTTGGCGTCCCCAAGATTTTGATCTCTGACAATGGCACCCAGTTTGACGGTCGCCTATTCAGAGGATTTTGTGAAGATTTGAAGATAGAATTCTACAACTCCACCTCGGCTTACCCGCAGTCCAATGGTCAAGCCGAAGCATCGAACAAGACTATACTGGATGGGTTGAAGAAACGGCTGGAAAAGGCCAAGGGCAAATGAGCTGAGGAATTACCTAGCGTCCTTTGGGCATACAGAACAACCCCGCGACGTTCCACCGGGGAAACTCCATTTGCTTTGGCTTAGGCATGGAGGCGGTCATACCCTTGGAAGTTGAAATGCCCACCCTCAGAAGCGAGAGTTTTGAGCCCGAGCTGAACACCGAGGCTATTGCCTTGGAGCTGGACCTAGTGGACGAGCGTCGGGAGAAGGCCCTCATCCATGTGGCCGCCTACCAACAGGAGCTCTCAAAGAAGTATAACAAGACGGTGCACCCCAGACCGTTCAAAGTTTGTGATTGGGTTTTGAGGAAGATTATGGGCAACACCCTGGTGCCAGAAGAAGGCAAACTAGGGGCAAATTGGGAAGGACCCTACAAGATCACCGGTCTGGCGGGCAAGGGGGCTTACCACTTGGAGGATTTAGAGGGAAGAGCAATACCCCGGCCATGGAATGCGGCCAACTTGAAACTGTATTATTTTTAAGCTTCTGCTTTCTTTTCTTGTGCAAAGAAATTTTTTGGCTTGCACCACAGCATGTAATTCTTTTTGTCAATTTATAGAAGTAATTTTGCTGTAGCACTTGGACTGTTGTTTTAATGTTACGAACCGAGATGATGTACTCCGGTTGGAAGAGTTGGTGTCTTGTCCAACTTCACATTCCCAACCGAGATGATGTACTCCGATTGGAAGAGTTGGTGTCTTGTCCAACTTCGCATTCCCAACCGAGATGATGTACTCCGGTTGGAAGAGTTGGTGTCTTGTCCAACTTAGGATTCCCAACCGAGATGATGTACTCCGGTTGGAAGAGTTGGTGTCTTGTCCAACTTCGCATTCCCAACCGAGACGATGTACTCCGGTTGGAAGAGTTGGTGTCTTGTCCAACTTAGGATTCCCAACCGAGATGATGTACTCCGGTTGGAAGAGTTGGGGTCTTGTCCAACTTAGGATTCCCAACTGAGATGATGTACTCTGGTTGGAAGTGTTGATTCGTTCAACTTTGTTACAACCGAGATGGGTATTTCGGTTCATGAATTTGTTTTGTTATGCTGAAGTGCTTCGATCGTGTTATGGATTCCGGTCGACAAAGTGTTGTTCAAACGGTGAGTTATACCGAGATATTTTGCTGAAGATGGAATTGATTACTACCGTGCAAACACTTAGAAAAATTTGAGTTTCTCATTGAAAAGAAAATCATTACAAAAGGTGGGGACAGAGCCCGGTTACATCAAAAGAGTTGGAAGCAAAAATACAAAAACAAGGAAAAAGAGAACTAAACTAGGGGGGAGAGATTGGTGAACTCGTCCTCGCCAGCATCAAGGTTGATGGTAGGACTGACGTCTTGGGCACCGGGCTCAGCATTGCCGGGCTGCTCTTGCACCTCGGCCTCCTCTGCCTCAGAATCTGTGTCATCCTCTCCATCTTCAAGTCCTTCCTCGGCCTCCGCTTGCAGAGCGCTGAATACGTCGTTTGCGTAAGGCACAAGGTAGACCGGTAGCGAAGCTGGAGGAGGGTTGGCAAATACGTCGGTGTCGGAGCCTTGGCCGAGGTGTTCGCAGGCAGACTTCCAGCCTGCTTTGAAGTAGATGTCTTGCGTTGCAAAGACTTGCTTCTTGTAGCTCTCCTCAGCCTCGTTAAAGCCGGCGGTGTTTGCAGCCCGGCAAGCTTTCTTCTTCGATTTCTTCAGGGTAGCCACCTCGGTCTCGAGCTCATTTTGTTTTTTCTCGGCCGCATCCAGCTGGCCGAGCAGTCTGTTATTGTCGGAGTTGGCCATCTCAAGAGAAGACTTAGCCCGGCCGAGCTCGGCTTGAAGGCTTTCAACCTGGCTGGCTGTGTCGTTGGCTTTCTACCTAAGTCTGTGGATACGCTCCAAGACCAGGTGTTGTTTTTGAATGGCCTGCAAAAACAAAAGCAACGTTGATTAGATAGAAGACCGAGCAAAAAAGGAACCGAGCAAACACTTGTGAAATTTTCAAAGGAACATCGACTTACCCTGGCCATAGACTTCACCGACGATTTGACCAACCGAGTGTCGGGGACGTGGTCGCTGCTGACCACGTCGCTCGGTAGTAGCAGGGCTTTGGACAGATCGAAGGCGAGCAGATGCTCTTTATCCGCCTTGATCGAAGCCGTCGCCGGGATATCTTGACCCCGGTGCTTCAAATGTGGGCGCCAGGCCGGCACTGGGGCGGGGGCGTCTGTTGGGTGCTCGGTGGTAAGCTCGGTGACTAGCTCGGCGGACGGGTCTGCCCGAGCTCTTTTTCCGGCACGACGTGTAGAGGGTTCTCGGCTGGATTGCCCGGCGGATTGAGTGGCAAGGGCGACCACGGCGCCACTGGATTGACCGGCGGCTGGCGACCGAGTTACTACGCTCGGCACCTCGGCGGATGTGGCGGTGAGCAGGTTCTTGATTCTGCTGCGCTTGGCCATTTCTTGTTCCTCGGTCAGGCGAATGAGGGGAACGTCAGGAAGGGAAGGATCTGGAGGCGGCGAAGGAGAGCGGAGGAAGTCAGTTACTCTACTCCGGCGCGGAGCAGAATACCTGTATGTCGGTGTGTAGCCAAGTAATTCGTTGCAATCTCGGCGAGGATACCTAAGCACGGTCCGAATTGCTTCGACGTTTGGGAATTGATAGTTGGCTTGCAAGGCTTGGATTGCTGCAAAAGAAACAGGAAAACCGGTTAGTTACAAAGTAAAGAGTTAAGCAAATCGAGCAAGTTTGAGTGGATTACATGAAGAACCGAAGTCCTTGTTTATGAACCACCCCGGCACCTCGGCTGTTTCGTAATTTCCCGACACCCAGAAAAAATCGTCGTCATGCAGATCTTTATCCGGGGTGCCGGTTACAATTTTTTCCTTGCCCGGTCTAATCTTCAAGTAATATGCTAGGCCGTCGCCGGTGTGGCCCATTGTGTATTGCCTTAATATCTCGGCTAGACCTAAGTGGGTGCCTAGCCGATTGTTCAATTCGTGAACGCCGTTGATTATTCTATAGGTATTGGTTGACACTTGTGTGGGTGCCAGCCCGGTGCGGCGAAGGAACTCGGTTATAAGAGGGTTGAGCGGGAAACGGAGTCCCCCTTTGACAATTGAGAGCACGGTGAAGGGGCATTGGTCAAGTCTGCCCCAAGGTGTGGTCTCCTCTTCAGCCAGTTCAAGACGAACATCGGCCGGGATGCCGTAATCTTCTCTGAAAGCAGCTAGCGCGGCCGGAGTATCCACTAGGAAGCGGAATTTCCCCATTTGTGGCCGGCTTAGTTTATCCCGGCTGAGGGGTTTGGCACTGGTTATTGGATGCTGCTCGGTCCTGAGAGCCTCAGGAATGACAGTGGTCCCCTTGGACTCTGCAGGAAAAGGATGGCAAGTGTTAAGTGTGAGCGCGGTTGCGCAAAAGGAGCTGGATTTTAGCTCGGTCATTTAGAGTGCCAAACCACCTCGGTTGTCTAATTCTATCTAAGGAGCCCAGTCGCCCAAGCAGACCAGATGTTAGCCCGGTTGAACGACCAAGTCCTTTTGTTATCTCGGTTTTTGCTGGGGTCGAGACAAACTTGTTATTTGCTCGGTTGGACTGGTTTTTTGGATCAAAAGGGGACCAGGAGCCCGGTTCACCCCAGTTTTTCAGTGTTCTTTATGAAGATGAAGAACACCAAGAACAATGGGAGGTTAGGTGCGGATTCTACGACCTATGCCCTAATAGCTATGTTTTTGTGCCCTAATGTGTGTATTATGAAAGAAAACAGCAACTTAAGAAGGAATGAAGATCTTACCTGTGAAGGGCTCGAGCTGTCCTTCCAAGCACGAAGAATGGAAGTCGAGATAGAAGAGATGGCTTGAGCTTTGGATCGTCAGGTAGTAGAAAGGCAGTAGGAAGAAATGGCGTTAGGAGGGTCGTGTATATGTAAGAACGAAAGGCCGCCAAAATTCAAAACTCTGGCACGGACGGCGGGTTGGCTGCCCGATGACCAATGGCAGCCCACCACGTGTCCCTATTTATGGCAATATCAGTACTGAAGCGACGGGTTAAAAATTCGAAGAGCCAACCGAGCTACTTCCGAAGAAGAGGGCGTCATCCGTGGCGGATAACCGGGCAAGTTTGCGGCCAGTTTGTTAACCAGTCCGGTTGCCTTCTGGCCTCTTGGAGACCGGAGAAGTGTTATCTCGATCGAAGAGAATAATCCCAGTCACGCTTTTGCGGACGGAATTAATGGGCAATTGAGAGGGTGATTTATGATCAGGAGTTGGGCCGAAGTAACGGCCGAGCAGATTGAGAGCCCAACGGTGCATGGGGCCGAGATGATTGGCCATTGTAACAGCGCCCGCGTGGGCCTCGTGCTACAGTTCGGACTCGACTTGTGTCACGGTTCTTAATCTGAACCAAAGAGTCCAAATCTGGCAAATCGTTTTGAGAAATAGATTTTTGAAAAAGTAGTGCCAAACATGGACTGCTTTGCCAGATACAGAGTCGCCACCTAAATATTTTTTAAAATGGGGAAATTTAGGAAACCCTGACTCGGTGCCGAAGGCCACATGTCCGTCATCACCGGAGTTGTCTCGGCTCGGGAGCTTGGGTACGATCGGGAAAGGTCAGCTATGAGCACCCCCTTTCGCCCGGTCCGAAGACCGGCCTCTACTAACCGTGATATCCAATTTTGAAAACGTTATGTGTTCTTATTCCAATTATTAGCCTAGAATTACTATGTTATGCGCACAGCAAACAAGTATAGACTAGATTGCCTAATTTGGAAATAAACATTGCATATCCGTTTGGTTTGAAAATGCTTTGGAATTTGCTACTCGCAAGTAGGCTAAAATACGGATTTCAACGAGTTTTTCCAACTCAAACAATCCGGCCTTCACCCACAGGCATTCAAAACAGTTCAACACATAAGCATCTAGCCACATGTTAAGCATGCTATCATGGTAACATTCACACTCATGCGATATGCTAAAGCAGAAATACTTACATAGTACTCCGTGCCAAAACAAAGAACTTGTTAGCAAACATGCATGATCCAAGTCCATGTGAAGTGCCTAATGCATCGCATACAAAATGTTACTAGAATAGGCTCGGCTATCCTAAACATGATATGTGAGAAATGCACAACTATCACATATTCAATTCGGAATTGAAATATTGATGCAATTAGCGTGATGTACCGAGCCTAATGCATGTAATACAAATGCATGGATGCACACATGCATAGCATAAGGTATGCTAATTTAAACGTGTCCTAATGCTAACCATTAAAGCGGGTAAGTAAAAGGGAAGAAAGAAGTGAGGTTGGAAGACATACACACCACCCACACACACTTATTACAGATTTGCCCTCGCTCGGAGGGACCAAAATAATATTACAAATTAATTAACTACGCAAGCTAATTAAATATTGCAAATTAATTAATTAACAAATTAACTAATTTAGGAAAACAGTAAAACGTCTCGAGAAGCGCGCCGCCATGCGCAAGCTGCCTCTGTTTTCCTCCCTTTCCTCCTCTGGAGGTTGTCAAAACCTCAGGACTACATCCTTGGACAGAGGGGATCATCACCGGCTAGATGAAATTTCCACCGGCATTGTTGTATGGCCATCGGCACAAAGTTGAAGCTGTCGGCAGAGAAAATGGTGCCGGTCGGCACATTACACTGCCGGTCGGCAGAGTATTCCTGCAGAACCTGCAATTCACAGCAACAGAGGGCAAAACAAGGCATGGCAGCATATTTCAAGGCATGTATGCATCAACCATGTCTCTTATCATTGTAATGACTCAAAGGGACATGTGCCTCGGTTCTCGGACCACCAATCACGCATTTCCATGCATGATGGCCCAAGGAACCAAGCATGCAACTTTGGTTTCAAATGCAATGCAAACCAATCAAACAAAACTCCTAATCCCTATCACCCAAATCAAGGGACAAGGAATGCATGTTGATGCAATGCAACCTAAGCATATTGACTATCATGCAACATGAACAATGCAATGTAATCATGCAAAGCTTACAAGCAAACATGCAAATGGATGGCAAGATGGACTTATACATGAATTAGGCAACTCTAAAAAGGCCTAAAACAGTAGCCAAAAGTGCTAAAGAGTGAGAGCTAAATGGCATGCACACACACATGCACATAAGGACCAACACTTAAGCACAAATCAAACAACATTCAAGCACACTTGAAAGGAGGAAACATGGACAATTAGCATGCGACATGAGCCCTAAAATCATGTTATAAAATGATGCCAAATCAAGTTATAAATCAAGTCAAGCATGCACGAAATGGCCTAAGTGTTCAAAGCAAATCAATGAGGCAATGAACTACACTTAACATGACCAAACATGGCATGCAAAGAAGGACCAAAATCAGAGGTTTAGCATGTTAAAACAAAGCTAAAGGACTACTTAGATGGCATCTAAATGGCCCAAATACAAAGGCATACACCATAGCCAAAACATGGAGCATTGCAACACATGCTTTCAAAGCATTAAAGAGACATGCAAGGCAATCCAACAAGCATGGAAATGGGACTGAAATAGCATATAGGATGATTCCAAATCATCAAAACAATGCAAAGATGGCATGCTACACATGCACATACTCAAGGCCAACAAGCCCAAATACAAAGGAGCTATATAATGCATGCAAAGATCAACCCAAACGATTATGGACAGAGCTAAAACATGGCAAAATAAGCACATAATCTTCACAAATGCAAGCCTAAAACATGCTCCAACAAAGGCTAACAACCTAGAACATGTTAAGGCACAAATATGGCATTACATGGCAACTATGCTAAACATGCATGAAGTTCCAAAACCAACTTGAAATCATGTTATATCATGGATATATAAGCATGAAAAACAAACCAAATATGCTCAACACACACTCAAGCATAGGCTTCCTTAAGAGGCCAAAATAGGTCCTTTTCAAGGACAACAAGGAGAGGGGGTGGCCCTCTCCTTCTTGGGACTTCAAAGCATCATCTTCACCACTGAAATCCCTCAAGATTTCAGTGGTGAAGAGACCTCAACACCAAAATCCCGGAGCTAGCACAAAATGGCTCAAAATGAGGCCTTTTGAGGCCTAAGGGTGGTCAACAACCCTCAAACAATGAAACACTCTTAATAAACAATAAAGAGGGCTTAAAAACAGAACTTTTTTATGTTATACAATAATCACAAAAACAGCTCTAAGACTAGTAGAAAATCAATGCAAAAATGGGGGAAAAAGGGACTAGTTTCTCACCCTTGTAGTCCTCTTCAACAATGGTGCTCCAATGGCCTCCTTGAGCTTGAATCCAACACCAAAGCTTCAAAACACACTCTTTAGAACCTCAGCTTCAAGAGGAAGGTGAAACACTAGGTGTTTGTGTGCAATAGTGAGACACAAAACACCTAGTATGCAAAATGAGAGGGAAAGAGAGATAGGTTGTGTATCTAATCCTAACCCTAGGAAAAAACCAGAGCTCTCCTCTGTCTTCTCTCCTCAAAAATGTCTAAAGCCTCCTTCTTTGCCTTAGAGAGAGCTTCTCCCTATATGCCTCTTGTAAAGCTTACAAGACAAGCTTTGCAAGAGGGAGATCCCTCCATACACGTGTATGGAGGGGAGCAAAAGCAATACAGCTGTCTAAAAATATCTGCAAAAGCAGATGAACAGCAATCGGCCGGCAAAAAATGCCATCTTGGCCAAAAATAGTGCCGACCGGCACAAAAGAGTGCTGACCGGCAACAAAGAGTGCCGGCCGGCAAACTATATTGCCGGTGGCAGCAAAAACCAGCCAGTGGCATCTAGCCAATGCCGGTGGTGGGTGGGGATGGTCTACAAGCCTCACCCTGCCTTTCCAAGGCAAAACACAAGTGTTTGGTGCAAAACCAGACACTAAACGGTCGAGTTCGGAGATCCTGAGGCAAGGCACGCGAGCCGAGGCTTCCGGGAACTCCAAACGAACACAAACATGGATAATCACCGAGTGTTCAAACGGTGACGTCCAAGTCTTGAGGACGGTCAAAAATGGGGTGTCTACAGCCATCCGCCAAGAAGTGGGCTGCCAGAACTTGAGCCGAGAAGAACTTGGGCCAAGTGTGAGTCACCCCGACCCAAGACGGAGCTCGGCTAGATAGCGCCTGGTTGGACCGAGCTGCCTGATTATGGGATGGCTGAAGCCAGACAAGCTGAGTGACCGGCGCCCGGAAAGGCGTGGTCAACCGAGGAGACTATTTGACCGGCAGAAAGGCCGACCAAAGGAGGTACCCGGGCTAGGCACTACCGGGATGCCGCCTAGCCCGGTCCTCCATGTGTTTATCCGGTTAGGCGCTTGGGTATGAAGCATGGCATGGCCGTGGTAGAGCAGCTCGGCTACCGAGCTCCAGCTGTGAAGTCAGGCAGTTGAGATTAGGTGATGATCGGCAAGGTTTACGCTGACAGATGGGATAGCAGAGCCTCGTGTCAAGAGATGACTGGGAGTGGATATGGGGCTCAGAAGGTATATAAGCATGTCTGCGCCCCCCATACGCGACACACGAACATCTCTGTAAGGAATTCTTACACTAAAACACTCTCTCCCTTCTCTCTATCCATCATAAGGTGTGTGCTAACTTGATCGTCGGAGGGTTTTTTCGGCCACACACCGCCGGGTAGCTCACCGTTACTTGCTCGCAGGTGATCGGACATCGACGGAGCTCGGAAGAAAGGAGTACGGGATTGCCAGAATATTTGCTCCCCGTACAATTACCATCAAACTTTGTGGCTTTACATATGTAATTTTTTTTTTGTTCCAAAAGTGTATAATGGCCTGGTCTCTATCAGAAGTACAGCTGTCACGTTGCTCAGTCGATTTGTATTATAAAAATATATAAAATATTTTTTTAATATTTTTTATTTGTAAATAGTAATAGTCTTTTTTTGTTTTTTGTGTAACTTTTTGACTTTTTAGATTCTTTTTGACTTGCCAAACCAGCCCTTAGTCAACATATTCAAAATATTATCTTCTGTGTGAACCTTTTCGAGTTGTAACAATTTTGAATCTAACACATCACGAATCCAATAGTATCTTACATCAATGTGTTTAGATCTCGAATGAAAAATGAAATTTTTACTCAAATGAATAGCACTTTGATTATCACAATAAAGCACATATCTTTCTTGATTCAAACTCAATTCTTGCAAAAATTTCTTCAACTATAACTCTTCTTTGCAAGCTTCCATAATGGCGATAAATTCAGGTTCGGTAGTTGAGAGAGCAATACGTTTTTATAATTTAGATTGCCATGCCACAACTCCACCTACAAATGTCATCAAATACCCCGAAGTAGATTTCCTAGAATAAATATCACCGGCCATGTCAGAATCTATGAACCCATCAAGCATCGGCTTACCCCCAAAACACAAACACACCTTTGAAATCCCTTGAAGATATCTTAAAATCCACTTCACCGCTGCCCAATGTTCTTTACTCGGATTAAAGAGAAACCGACTCACCACACCAACAACGTGAACAATTTCTGGCCTTATACAAACTATGGCGTACATCAAAGAACCAACTGCTAAAGCATGAAGAATTTTCTGCATCTGTTTCTTGTATTTCTCACTTGTAGGACATTGATTCGAATTAAGCTTGAAGTGAGCCGCAAGTGGACAACCAACCGACTTTGCTTTATCTATGTTGAACCTTCCAAACACTTTTTCAATGTAGCTTTCTTGAGACAACCAAATTAGCCCCTTTTTGTGATCACAAACAATTTTCATATCAAGTATTTGCTTTGTCGATCCCAAATCTTTCTTAGCAAAAGACTTGCTCAACTCCAATTTTAACCTGTTAATCATAGTATAATCTTGACCCACAATTAACATGTCATCAACATAAAGCAAAAGAATAATAAACTTGTCATCCGGAAATTTTTCACAAACACACAATGATCCGAAGTGGTTTTAGAAAAATCATTATTCATCATGAAATAGTCAAATTTTTTGCACCATTACCGCAGGACTTGCTTGAGGCCATACAAACTTTTTTTCAATTTGTAAACAAATTTCTCTTTCTCTTTCTCCACAAAACCATCCAGTTGCTCCATGTAAATTTCTTCTTCAAGATCACCATAAAGAAATGTAATCTTCACATCAAGTTGTTTAACTTCAAGGTTCATACTTAAAGCCATGCCAAGTACAATTTGAAAAGAAGACATCTTCATAACCGGCGAGAAAATCTCATCAAAGTCAATACATTTCTTTTGCCTAAAGCCTTTCACAGCAAGACGTGCTTTGTACCTCAAATTCTTGTCATCATTCTTCAATTTGAAAACCCACTTATTTTTCAAAATTTTCCTCCCCTTAGGCAACTTCACTAAATCATAAGTTTGATTTTCAAGCAAGGAATTCATTTCCTCTTCCATGGCCTTTTTCCAATCACTTTTCTTTGCATGCTTAATTGTTTCTTCGTAGCTCTCAAGCTCCCCTTGATCGGAAATCAACACAAATTTATTGAGAGGATACTTTCTCGAAGGTTGCCGATCCTTTGTAGATTTCCTCAACCCAAGTTGTGCTGGCGGTTCTTGAGTTAGATGCTCTTTCTCAATTTCTGGCTCAAGTTCATTAGGATTAATATCATCATTTACATCTTTAATAGGTGGCTACACATCTTCTCCATTTTCATCATCCACCGAAGATGAAGGAGATGGATCCATGTCAATGAGATGACTACTTTTTTGCTCTGGTTGATCACCTTTGCTAAAGTCTTCAATTGTTTGATCTTCAAGAAACACAGCATCACGGTTTCGAATGACTTTCTTGTCGACCGGATCCCACAATCTATAACCAAATTCATCATGCCCATAGCCAAGAAAAATACATTGTCTTGACTTGCTATCAAGCTTGGACCTCTCATCTTTTGGAATGTGAACAAAAGCTCGACAACCAAACACTCTCAATTGCTCATAAGACACATCTTTACAAGTCCAAACTCTTTTTGGAATATCACCATGCAAAGGATAAGAAGGAGATAAATTGATCATGTCAACCGTTGTCCTCATTACCTCACCCCAAAAGGATTTTGGCAATTTTGTATGTGAAAGCAAACACCTTGTTCTTTTCACAATGGTGCAATTTATCCTCTCGGCAACGCCATTTTGTTGAGGAGTCTTTTTAACTGTCTTTTGATACTGAATACCTTAGCTGCGACAATACTCATCAAATGGCCCAATGTATTCACCACCATTGTCTGTTCGGATGCACTTTAATTTCTGTCTTGTTTCTCTTTTAACCATGTCTTGAAAATGCTTAAATACATCTAGAACTTGATCTTTAGTTTTTAGTATAAAAGCCCAAACTTTCCTTGAATAATCATCAATGAAAGTAACAAAATAAAGTGCACCACTATGTGTTCTAATTTTTAAAGGACCGCACACATCCGAATGAATCAACTCCAAAATATTTTCTTTTCTAGAAGCAACATTTTTATGAAAAGAAACTCTATGTTGTTTACCCGCCAAACAATGAACACAAGTTTTAAGATGTGTACCTTTCAAACCGGGTAGAAACTCTTTCTTGAACAAAACTTATAGACTTTTTTCATTCTTGTGCCCAAGCCACTTATGCCATAATTCGGTAGAAGTATCATCTTCAAGTCCATTGACAACACCTTTACAAATTTTTCCTTGTATCGAATAAAGTGTATAAGTCTTCTTGCACTTAGCTGCCACCAAAGAACCCTTTGTGAGCTTCCATATTCCATCACCAAATTTTTTGTTGAAGCTTTCATCATCTAGCTTCCTGGTAGAGATCAAATTGAGGCAAATGTTGAGAACATGCCTCACATCTTTAAGCAACAACTTGCAGCCCAAATTTGTTTCCAAGCAAACATCACCCATGCCAATAATCTTGGACAAACCTTCATTATCCATTCGAACACACCCATAATCTCCTTTGGTATAAGTAATGAAGAAATCAACTCGAGAAGTCACATGAAAAGAAACACCGGAATCAATCACCCAATTGCTCTCTTGGCCCACAAAATTGATACAATCATCTTCACAAACGACCATGAGATCACCATTGGTAGTAACCGCTGTTGTATCTTCTTGCTTCTTATCCACACTTTTGTCATACATTTTCTCTTTGTTCTTGAGCTTTCAGTATTCCCGCTTCATGTGCCCTTTCTCATGGTAGTAATAGCACTCAATGTTTTTCTTTGAAAAAGAACCATTTCTTGATTTGTCACGACTTTAATCACAACTATGAGGAGCCTTACTCATCTCCCTTGTTTTGCTTCGGTCTCTCACAACAAATGCCTCCAAATGAGAAGAGCCTGCTGATTTTCTTCTAGTTTCTTCATTCAACAAGCTACTAGTGACTTGGCTCATTATGACAACTCCATCGGGCGCCGAATTACTAACCATCAAAACCAAAGTCTCCCAACTTTTGGGCAAAGAACTAAGTAGCATCAAAGCCTGCAACTCATCATCAAAAAAAATTTTCATAGAAGCAAGTTGGTTAACAATACTCTTTATTTCATTCAAATGTTCCGGAATAGGGCTGCCCTCTTTATATCTTAAATTAACCAACTTACGAAATAGAAAAGTTTTATTTGTGGTTGATTTTCTATCATAAAAGCCTTCTAATTTTTTCCATAAATCATATGTTGAAGTTTCAGTAGCAACATGATGAAACACATTGTCATCAATCCATTGACAGATAGCACCGATAACTTTTCGATTAAGCCTATTTCATTCATCATCTTACATACCCTGGGGTTTGCCACTGTTACCCTCAATAGGCCCATACAAATCTTTACAAAATAATAGGTCCTCAATTTTAGTTTTACAAGTTACCCAATTGCTGCCATTGAAGCTAAACATGCGACCCATATTCCCCTCTATTGATTTACACAAATAAATAAACCCAAATAAACCATAAACTCTGATATATACCAGCTGTTAAGGAAAATATATGATTTTCCACAAGTAAGCCGATCAATGTTGTATCAGCCGCCGCACATTGATGTAGAAAAACAAAACAATCCCAAATATATATATTTGGAATTCTTGGATTTTTTTATCAAAACCCCAGTTATACCAAACTAATTATAAAAAATTCATTGAGCTTCCAAAAGTTAGATATAATATAGTAAAATATATTTTAACCAACACCAAACTAAACCAAATATTTTAATAAACCAATTGGGTCTCATACTCCAATAAGGAGGTTTACCCAACAAAGGGCAATGTCTCGATAGTCCGAGGAGTCGTATCAGTTAGCTAGCACCTTACATTAGGATATGGAAGTATGATTTCATTTGCCAAAGGTATGGCACAATGGTGGTAAGAGCACGATGCATAATGTTGGAAAATAATTCATGATTGATCTAGCCAATCTAACAGCACATTTAATGATGCATTGCTAAAATAGTTAGCTAAAGTTAAATTTCAACAATGTTGCTTTAATAGTACAAATGTTATTTCTTTATGAAAAATTAAATCAAAATATCATTTGTGGCCCATTATGAGAGAGAAAGGAGAAGACGTCTTGCAAAAATTTAGCTATTGCTAAATCTTATATTAACAATGCTAACATTTGGCAAGGCGGTTAGCTAGCCATTAAAGATTAATCTTGAGTTTCATGCTAAATTTTAAAATAGTAAGGGTTACAAATAAGGTTGTCCACTTACTGTCACCACCTGAACCCGCTCCTAGAGGTTTAGATCATGGCTTACCAGTAATCTTAGATTACCTATGGCTTTGAGATAGAACTTCAAAATATTTAATTGGATCGAGGCCTAAAGCGAAAGCAGATAAATAAGAGAATAATAATATTGTCTGTTAGTAATGGGCGCCCATGTGGCATGACCATTTGAATTTGAATTTGAATCTTATCCAAATAGGTTATTTAGGATAACCACTCAGGATACAGATATTATCTCCATTACTGATATGGATAGATAATAATAACATATTATATATCTGGTATATGGGTTATGGGTGATTAAGAGAGAAACAACGTATGATCTGAGTTTTACCCATATACTGACTCTCTCCCAAAAACAACGATCAAGTCATTTGCACTGTGATTTGTGTGGGTGATATTCAATCTGTAATATCACTTCACTGCTGGGTTGGTTTATCAGACTCTGGAAGCACGTGATTTATCCACGAGGTTCTATCATCTAAAGGTATGATCTAAACATTTTATCCGCTGCATGTTTTATACTTTGATTTACATTGGTATCAGAGCCATATATATGGGTATTTTCGTGCTTATTTTTATGCATTAAAATATGTGTATATTTTTATATAAATATATATACATGATATATGCATGAATATTAATAGAGGAGGAAGATGAAGTGCACGATTTTTTTGCATTTTAACTCCATTAGATTGAGAGAGTGATATACCTCAATTTTATGTTGTTTAAATGTTATTTTTAATGCCATAAATGTTTTTATTGTGAAAAATGGAGTCCGACAGTAAAAAAATCGGACCAGAAAACACCCGGGAAGACGGCGCGTGTGATTCACGCGCTGTATGACGCCGCCCAGCAGCGCCACGCGCCACCACACGCTTTCACGCGCTGAGAAGCGCTAGGCGCGCTTCCCACGCGCCCCCACGCGCGAGCTGTCCCCTCCCTTCCACGCGCGCGCGTTAGCCGTGCCGCTTCGAGCCGCGCCATGTGCGCAGCCACGCGCGCGCCATGCGCCGCGCCACGTTGAGCCGAGTTGCGCTGAGCGGCGGCGAGCTGAGCCGAGCCGTTTTTTCCGCGCTGGCTTGGCTCTAAGGCTCTGTTTGTTTTTTTTTTAATTCTGAATTACGTTTATTGGCCATAATTTATTCGTTATAGCTTTTTTTTAAGCATAGTTGGTACCGTTAGACTCAGAATTAAATTTTATATCTTCTGTAAAATTGTGAAAAGTTTATGAAAATAAAAAATATTTTTCTTGAAATAATAATGCATTATTTTTGCTTTAAAATGCATCTGATGTTGCATGATTAAGTTTCTGGGGCTGAATTTTTTATTGTAGACTATTGATGTAGTTTACTATTTACTGATATAATTATAGCATTTTATCAGATTCTGGAATATTTATTTCTGATTTCATGTGTGTTTATTAGTTATTTAAAATTCCAGAAAATACCAGAAAATTCCAGAAAATTTCAGTATGATATACTTTCTGTTATGGCATAATTTGAATATTAAATACAGCATATATTTTTTTTTTTTTGGTTTGTAATATGTTGTAATTAGAGGAGCATGATTATTTATTTATTTATTTATTAGAATTCCATTATTAAATGAATATAGCATGAGTTATTTGTAAATTTACATTAAGATGCTATTGTATGGAATTTATCATGCTTTGTATATGCCATAGTCAGTGGGAGGTTATTCGGTTGAGAGAAATCTTTATAGATTAACTCCCGAAAACTAATATTTTGCGCATAAATTAAATTAAATTTTGGATAATTGTCACCTGTGGTGCAAGAGATGATTACGAGCATAGCGGATTTTCGATCTTGCGACTTGTGTAATATTGTCACTATTTAATTTAGATTTTTGTGGCAAAATTATATTATGCTAATCAAATTAATCCCAATGCGAATTTCTCTCTAAATTGACTTAGCTTATGGAAGTTAATTGGTTGACCTAGACTTAGTAAAGATGTTCAAATGTGAACAATGTAATCCCATTCTTTAGATGAGCAAAAGTCTTGGAGACTTTAGGTCAAGTCTTAATTGAGCCAAAGTAAGGAAACATGACTCAAAGTAGCCGTGGTTTTGTTGCCTTGTTTGGCATAATAAAAACTAATGTGTGCGCTATGGTTAGCAGCACGCTACATAGTTTTGGTTGGCGAGTTTTGGAGTTATGAAATTAGTAAGCCCTCAATAGATCTATATATGATCTTGACTATTGAGCTGCACGGATTGACTTTGTATTTTGACTTGTAAATAATGTTACATCATTGGATGAAGTAACATTCAAGAGTCACGTCATCCAAGAAATGCGAGCTTAAATAAATTAGTCATTAAGTGTAAGACGAGTAGCCAGTATGAGCAGTGTTTTGCTCTCTACCCAATTATTGGGAGTGGATGGAGCAAAATTTCATGCACTATAAGAGTGTGCGTTGAAATATCACGTGAAGTTAAAAGATTAGCGCTTAGAAGCTGCAAAATCTATTAACACTAAGTGAAAAGATTAGCGCTTAGTGGCAGCAAAATCTATTAGCATTGCCGACTTGTCTTAGTCTGGACACTTACTGTTTCCACACTTGAGTGTGAGACATGAGGAGGGGCTTCTTTGTATGATTCCTTAGCTAGGCTAACGTTTTTGAATAACGTTTACCACTAAGCGTAAACGTTGCAGCATAGTAATGAAAAGGTCAAGACTAACAAGGTTGTTATAACTCTAAGAATTTGACGTATCGCTTGTAAGAGCATTGTGTTGAATTAGACTCTTTGGCCTAATTCGCGCTTAAGTTACTTCAGGGGCTGTCATAGTTGATAGCTTATTCTCTCCTTCTTGTGGATAGTAGAATTAATTGCAAGTAACTATGAAGCGAGAAACAGAGATGGCAAAAGGAGTGTCGTCATCTTTCAACTAGATGCAGTAAAGTGTATGGAGAATAAAATTGACTTGAAGGTGCAGGGGATTAGCACTTACTAGTTAAATTTGCGACTTAGGCGCACTTGATATCTCCATGACATCCTTTTTATGATCTAGTGAATATGACTTAGTCGTGAGTCATTACCTAGTTGGGCCTAAACCTTTAAAACTTGTCTTCGAGAACTCACACATTAAGATGATTAGAATTAGTTTATGACATTGGTCATGAACCAGTGGCTTATTATACTTAATCACATTAATGAACTAATGACACGATGGCTTGAGTAGGCCTTCTCGGGCCCACTCGCTTATGACATCCTGCTCTCATATGAATGTGTAACTTTGTTCGCAATAGGTGCGCACAAGTAAGTAGGAAAGCCGTAGAAGGTCATTTGTATTGGCGCATTTAGTCCACTATGATATTTGTGACTAGATATGTGTGAGGGTATGATAGCTAAGCCTCAATCTCGACACATTTATAGATTACGATACGCATCTGAGTCAAGACTATTTGATCTCCCATAAGTCAAAAGTTTTGAGATGATTTTTGACATTGCACATATGAGGTCGAGATCAATTAGATAAGAGCTTTTGTGCTTTTAGTTTTTGACCAAGGTGGCGAGTATCTATTTGAGTTATTTTTATTTTATTTTTTTTAGAAAAACTCTGTGAAGAGAAATAGATGCTTAGAAAATTGATTATTCCTAGTACTCAACAACACACTGGTGTAGTAGAGATAAGGAATTAAATATTGTTAATGTTAGGTGGATAATGGCGCAAAAGTGTTTCCCAAATTAGGAATTGCACTAGTTTGTTGCCTATATCCCTAACTAAGTGCCCTCTATATCAGATTTTACACTCCATTTAAGTAATGAGTTAGCGGAAAGCCATCTATGGGCGATCTGTAACCGTTAAGCAGCTTATCTTTATTTTACTTCTCACAAGATTGCGAAGTTAAGACCTAGGATTCTATAGCGCATTATTGTATGCTATCTTGTAAACACAAAGGGTTATGTGGCGCATTATTGTATGCTGTCATGTAAACCCCTCCGGGTCATGTGCATATAGGTAAGCAGCTTTGTGGTAGTGTAACTAAGTCACATAAAGTTTTCTTAGTAAAGGTGACGTGAATAGAGTTTTGGAACTCTATAAGATAGAGAATTCTAAGCATAGCGCTTTTATGTAGCCTAGTTGAGAATGGAAAGAAATCTCCAATATCCTAGGGACAGTGGGAGCGATGTGCCTACTAATTACTCCATTAGAGAAGAATACTCTACATTCTTAATTGCGTTGTAGCAAATGTGAAAATTTTTCACGTCATCACTGGGTGATTAAGAAGGAAACATTCATGATTGCTCTGCAAGATGATAAAGAGCCTAGGATAATGCCAAAGGCTCTAGTCCCCTGTTTTTAGAAAGTGGATTAATGTTGCGCGGTTTAAGACAAAGTCTTTGAGGATTAACCATTTCTATAATTTGATTGACTTTCCATTATGACGCAAAACTATTCTAAAGTTATGCGTAATTTGGATAGTCATTGTTGAGGCATAAGGCTCGCTAGATACCGAAAAGTCGCACCATTGAGGAAAGTGTAGACCATGAGAAGACTTCCTTATGGGGAGTGAGATTATTTTGACTTCCTCCTTGACTTCCTCCTGGGGAGTGAGGTTATTTTGACTTAGGCTATGATTGACATAAGTTCGGAACATTGATTTGCGGACATTGTGACCTAACTTCTCGTTGGAGAATTGGATAAGTAGATCCGTAGGGATTTACCTTCTGTTTTTTTTTTGGTGAAAAGTTAGAAGCGCAAAAAGGTTGCTAGTTCTAATAAATCTTTTACAACCTAAAACAGTTATCCAAATAGTGGTTCTTAGATTTCGCCAAGCCATGATAGGCCAACGATGATCGATGAAGACCACTGAGGCATGATCAATGGTCCAAAAGAAGTTTTTCCTTACTTAGTCATTATGAGCCAGGAATTTATAAGGTTGTCGCCACCTAGGGTGGGCAGTCCTCTATTTTAGATATGATGGACATGGGTGATGTAATTTATATGCTCGGATGTACGATCCGTAGGGATTGTTTTAGAAAAATTCTCGGTTTGTCTTCGATGACTTACATAAGGAATATCCTAGAACGATTTTAGATGCAAAATTACAAACCCATTGACTTATCTATCGGTAAAAGCCAGAGCCTTAGCTATTGAGTGAATCCTCGGATTATCTTTGAAAAAAAGCAGATGACCTATATTCCTTGATCTTTTCTTTGTTGTGGGAGCCTAAAGTACGCTATGTGGGCGTATTCGGCATGATAAGTGTTATCTTTGGTAAATGGTCAACTGAGTTGTTTAGACATTGACCTTGCTCATTAGACTGTGGATAAAATGCTTTACTAGTAGTATATTAATTTGCTCTTTGTAAGATTCAATGCGCTAGTTGGGCGCATCTGTGCTAGTTGGGCGCATTAAGAATGAACGCAAATTGGTCACCAAAATATCTTTAGAGAGGTTATTACGCAGGAGGTAGTGATCTTAAATCATTTCATGTGAGGCGCACATGGTGGATTCCGTTGTATATACTTATCGCAAGAGGTGCTGATAAGGCTTATGTTTGGAATCTAGAATAGTGATCTTGAATCACTTCATGTGAGGTGCATATGGTGGATTCCGTTATATATACTTATCGCAAAAGGTGCTGATAAGGCTTATGTTTGGAATCTATAATTGCGCAAGCTGTGGTCATTTTTTTTAAATCGATCACTTATTTTGAGATGATGGGATGTTGACACTATTATGGTTTGTGTCATAATGATTAGCAAATGATGATGTCAGCAGGCAAGACTGGCTCACTCACACGAGCAATCGCCCTTAGCGCTTGGGAGCGAGCAATGATGAGACTGGTGGTTTATTTTTATTTGGAGCCAAGAGAGGCTTAAATTATCCACTATGTATGTCGCCTTGGTTATAACCAAGATGAGGTCATGTTAAGAACCAAACATGGATGTTAGTACCCACTTTCCATGTTGTGCCTGTTATGATTAGCCAGATGCGAGATCTCATTTGGCGCCTAGAAGGCGAGCAAATAGAGAATTTGGGTTAGGCGCTAGAAAGCGACTAGACTAATATATGTACGGTGTATCGAGTATGACGTCACTCTTTATGGAAGAGTTACTCCACCGTAGCATGTATTCATACTATATGTGCTTGGCGACCGAGTAATGAGGTGAGAGACTGGATCCCTGCTTCCTCACCGTGTGAGTCTTACGTGTCATTATTGATATGACTTTCATTTATGTACCCTTTTGTGACTTTTGACTATGTCATAAGGTAAGGGGTTGATATTCTGCTACTTTGGTATGTTGCCTGCGGTCATGCATGATTCGGCCTTAAGGGACATCACTGGGAAAGCGGTCAATCCTAAACTAAATGGCATGAGTGCAAAGGGAAGATCATCTAGTATTACACCACTGTTGTATATTCACTGCCGGCAACTCACATCGCTCTGTATGAGAGGCGAATTGAGTGTGAATATATTGCAAGAATTGAGAGGGTCAAACATGCTCTTTTTGAGGGGTTAGAGATGTTTTTTGGATCGGTGTAATTAGATGGGTCTGGGGTATATGAGACACTATTTCTGTTCTTTTTTGGGATGATGTCTCTATGCTGGCTCATTTTGAGTTTCTAGTATAGAGCTCCCACATGCAGGTGTTCTCAGCAGTCGCACGGTGCAGTGGCTAGTATGAGATTGTTTATTTTTTGGGAGATTGAGATAGAGATGTGGCAGTGTCATGCCAACTCATGTGCGAGTGGGAGATGTTAGTAATGGGCGCCCATGTGGCATGACCATTTGAATTTGAATTTGAATTTGAATCTTATCCAAATAGGTTATTTAGGATAACCACTCAGGATACAGATATTATCTCCATTACTGATATGGATAGATAATAATAACATATTATATATCTGGTATATGGGTTATAGGTGATTAAGAGAGAAACAACGTATGATCTGAGTTTTACCCATATACTGACTCTCTCCAAAAAACAACGATCAAGTCATTTGCACTGTGATTTGTGTGGGTGATATTCAATCTGTAATATCACTTCACTGCTGGGTTGGTTTATCAGACTCTGGAAGCACGTGATTTATCCACGAGGTTCTATCATCTAAAGGTATGATCTAAACATTTTATCCGCTGCATGTTTTATACTTTGATTTACATTGTCCATTAAGCTGTGTATAAATGGCATGGATAGAAAACCTAAACATATTATAACCCACTTACAATACATACACATAAAGTACAAACTTATAGTTATACAAAACTTAAGCTTAAGTACATATCATGGTCAAACTTGACCTAAACAAAAAGAAAAGAAAAGCAAAAACTAAAGCCTTAACACGGGGGCTTTTCCGTGGTCAATTTCACAAAATAGCTTACTCTAAGGCAGACTCTAGGGCTAATTCTCCTAATGCTCACCTACATATATAGGGAAATGGGGTGAGTTAGAGCCCAATGAGTAACATCAAAGTAAAGGATTTAATGAATGAGTGCCAGAATTTATATAAAAATACATATACGGATTCAAAGCTATATACGGAACCATAACCAGAAACATATCATATAGAAAATCATTGAACCTTTTTAAAGGTAACAGATGTTGGGAAACATCCCGATAACATTAAACAGAACATACATAACAGAATCAAACTTAACAGAACGACTTTTGGTCCAAATCATTACAGCTATATCAGAATGGTAAAGTGACTCTTAGGTCCAAAACATTACAGACATGACAAACATAATAGATAAGATAGTCATAACAAATATAGCAGACATACGGAACAACCTTGGGTCCAACAATTGTACTTGTCATAACAATTTCATTAACAGATATCACATTGATCAAACAAATAACAACTTCATTAACAGATATCACATTGATCTGACAGATGGAAAACTCATTCATTATTAAGAAACCATAATTTCAAAAATCTTATCAAATCATTTAGACAATAGACTATTCCGAAAATATATCTTTACTAAGATATTACTCATAGCGATTCGATTAGGTAACACTCCTCTGAAGCCAACCTACACATTACACATAAACACACACACATTGAAACACAACGCTTAATCGAATAAATTCTCTTCTAATAAATTTGCTTAAGTCGGTTTCTAGTTTAGTAATTCTTAATGAGGCTTAAATCATGCTTACATATGCTCAGAAGTATAAGAGAATGAAAACACAGACTCAAGAGTGCTTTTCAAAACATTTTGAATATAGGGTGACCACTCAAGCGGTGAATACATGCTCTCAGTACTTTGGTCTGCAAAATCAGATTCTAAATGATCCAAATGTAGGCTTGAGCGAAAACTTGGTCACTCGAACGGGTCTGCAAAAATACTAAGAGTTCACAAAGTGTGCGCGAGCGGTAACTTGACCGCTTTAGTACGAATTCTGGGTTTCAACACTTGAAGAAAAATAGTCCAAATGCAAATTTAAACTTAAAGGTCTTGCATGACTTGCTCAAAAATATAAAAAAAAACACTTTAGTAAACACGTGTATATGATCATTTATAAATCATTTACTCAAAACTTCATCGATTTCTCAAAATTGAAATCAAAAACTCCATGCATGCAAGATTTTCAAACTCTTTTCTTCTTGTTTGACAAATCATGAACTTGAACTCATGAATTCATGAAATTAAACCTTCAAAACTTTATAAATTAATGATGCATGTGCAATTTAGCTCTCAAATTCAAGAAAGATGATAGAAATCATGTTCTTTTAGTTCAATTATCATCATTTTCAAGCTAATTCCTTTCAAATTACTCATATATGACCTCAATTTCTTCATGAATACAATAGCTGGATGGATTGTCTATATGAATTAAGCTTCAATTTCATACCTTGTACTCGAATTCTACAATTAATGTTGATTTCCCCTTAGCGTTCCTTGTTCTTCTTCAGTTACTTGAGCTCTCTCTCTCCCTCTCTAGACTTTGAGCTCTCCACTCTCCTACTCTTATGCTTTCCTCCAGCAAAATAACATATATGTGAACTCACCTCATCTATGAATAGAAATAGATTAGCTTACTACACTAATGAAGTATTAGACTATTTAATCAAATCTTAAGGTTAATTATACAAATCATAATTTTATTAAACTGAATTAAATTTTAATTAAACTCCCCAAAAAACTCTATATATTAATTAAACTTGTTAATTTTGATTTTCAAATCATCTAGGCTCACAATTTCTATTTTAGAATGGATTTCCGAACAGATATTTCACAAATCAAACATATACATACAAATCAAACACATGACACATAATTCAAATTCAGATTCTACATAATTAAATAAATACAATTATGATATGCATGGTGTGGTCATCACACTCACAATGACACATAAACAAAGATGGAATTGTCTCATACATCCATCCTGCACATGAAGTTCCACAATTTATGTATGAGTCCCCTTGTTATGTTTAGTTGGAAGATTTGAAAAGGGATTTGAAAAGAGAAAGAGAAAGAGAAAGAGAAAAAGAAAATATGTGTAAAATTAGTTGAAATGTAAATATTTTATTCACATTTCACTTACTTTTTTCATTTCTCTTTCTAAATTCATTCTCAAATCCCCTAACCAAACACAGCATAATTGTGCAATTTTCACATCCATAGAGCGAATGAATTCTCCAAACTCATGAGATCAGAGTCATAACTCGTCCTCCATCCCTCATCTCTAGTCTAGATTAGGGATTTTTTTACTATCCAAAAAAAAAGTAGAACTTTTTCAAAAAAAACATGTTGACGCATATGGGCCCCAAGTTTTTGTTGTAACAAATAAATGCGAGTATACACGAATTATTCAAATTTTTTTATTTTTTTATTTTCCTTTGGGTAATTGAAAAGCATTCGAAAGAAGATGTTGCCTATATATTCGTGTTACTGAACCCCAGATATGGGCCCTCATTGAGAATACATTCTATGATGGACCTGTTTTTGCTCCGGATGGGCCTATCTTTTTTCGATGTTACCTAATAGGCCTCTTTTTTTTCGATGGCACGATGGGCCTCCCTGTCTTCTTTCGTCGGGCTCCTATTATTTCTCTTTTTTTAAATTGTGACAGTGAAATTTGCAATGAGCCCAGATCAACATTAATGTTTATATGTATATTATTTTGTTTAAATTTAAAAAATATATACTTAAAGAGAAAATGCAGCAATGAATTTTCGAACTTTGAATAAAATAAATAAAAACTAAATTTTGTGCAATTTATTTATAACGTTATTTATTTATTATTTATTTATTTTATAAAATTTATTTTTTATAGGATATTTACTAATAAATTCCATCTCACAAACAAGTAGTTCAATTAATCCGAATTTTTTTCTATTGATCTATTAAGTCTTATTAATGTAGAGTTTTGTTCCGTGTAGTCCTATTTTCGATTTTGGTAGTATTTTGGTGGACAAGCTATACCCCTTTTATTAATATGACACTCCAATATGACCGATATTAATCTGACACTCCAACATGACAGTTATGATATGACACTCTAAAAAAATAAATAATTTCTTAGTGCATTTTTTTAAAATGTGACAACGTGGTAGGTATAATGTGAGAGTCTAAAAAAATTAAAAACTATTTAGTGTATTTTTTGCAAATATAACATGTGACACTCTAACGTGGCGTGTATGATGTGACACTTCAAAAAATTAAAAACTCCTTAGTGTATTTTTCCTAAATGTGACGACGTAACGTGTATGATATAACAACTAAAAACTCTTTAGTATATTTTTTCTAAATGTGACAACGTGGCGGATATAGTGTAACATTCCAAAAAAACTACATGTGATACTCTAAAAAAACTAAAACTCCTTATTGTACTTTTTTTCAAATGTGATATCGTGGCGGGTATAATATGACACTCCAAAAAAAATTAAAAACTCTTAGTATACTTTTTCCAAATGTGACGATTCAACGTGATGAGTATGATATGACACCAAAAAATTTCTTTATATACTTTTTTAAAATGTAATACTTTATTATAGTTGGTAAATGAGTCATCACATATCTAAAATGATTAAATTAATCATAAAAAAAATATAGGATTATATAAATTATAAATACAGAATATGACACTTATTGATCAATTTTTCTATAATATATACGAATTTTTAATATAATTTTAATTTTAAAATCGAATTTTAGTTAAAATTTTAAACTAGATGTCAGGCTGTCAGTGCGAGATTTCTTCTATTTTTTCAGTGTCACCCAGTGGATGCTCGAGAAATTATTTTTTTACTTCAATGACAATGTTACGTGTTATTCCATCTTAGGATTGTTTGGATATCGTGGGGTGGTTTGAGATATTTTAAATAAGTATATTTTTTGATATTTTATAAAAAAAATGTGTAGAAAAATATAGAAGAGATATTAATTGATGTGACTTAAAAAAGATAAAAAAAAAAAAAGATTGACTAAAATAAGTTATGTCAAACAAGGTTTAAATAAATGTATTTTTAACTTTTTATAAAATATGAGTTTTGTATGAGTTAGATTTGAAGTGATATAGGCTCTGTTTGGTAGAGCTTATTTCCAGCTTATTTCAGCTTTTAGCTTAATTTAAGTTATTTTGATGTGTTTGGTTTAGCTTAACAATACAACTTATAACTTTTTGTAAGTCAAAAATCAACTTATTCTTTAAATGCGGAAGGAGAAGCTTAATGCATAAGTCAAAAATCAGCTTATGTTCACAGCTCTAAACTGTTAGGTTATAAGTTACAATCACTTTCCCACAGCTCTACCAAACGGAATCATAGTAGAGAATTGATGTGACTTAAATAAGATAGTGACTTTTTAACTTTTAAACTTTTTTTTAGAAGATGACAAATAAAACCTTAATATTGATTAGTTAAAATAGTAAGATTAAATACTTTTTGTTAAACTTTTAATGAACAACTTGACAAATATCCATAATATGGAACAATGAGTTTTTTTTTTTTTTTTACATATTCTAAAAAAAAAATTAATTTAGAAAATTGACTCACTTTTTAAATTATTTAAAAAACTAATCTGCTTTTTGAAATTATATTTATAACTTGAAATCATATGTGCAATTTTATGATGACATAGACTACTATCGTGACAAATTGAAATTGTGTATTGTAAATGCAATTTTATTGAAATTGCATGTTTAAAATGTAATTTCATTTAAAATTGTATTTTTAACATGCGATTTCAATTGTTTGTTACCTGTGGCTTGTTACAGCAATTTCAAAGTATGGTGTTTGCAATTATTAGTTACTCGTGACTTACTACATTGATTTCAAAGTACGATGTTATGATTTTTCATTACAATTGTGTTAAAATTATATCGTTTATTATATTACGTTAAGGGAATACTTATTTTTTCTCAAATCGCTTCAATATATAGGGGGAAAAAATAAAAATAAAAAAAGACATAAGTGATGAATTGACATGAACAAAAATTTATATGTATTAAAATAATATGAATAGTTTGGCTATGTATATTAAAAACATGTTAAAATGAAATGACTTTTAATCTGTCAAGTAATTGTTGAACATCAATTTCAAATGTCATTTCCAAAATAGGTTTTTTAATTGTGCAACTTAAAATCGCATTTTTAAAATGCGAGGTTATATTGAAAATACAATTTCAACTTGTCACATCAGTGCATCATACACATCAGTGCATTGTAATCCATGTCACCTTGAAATCGCATTTTGAACATGCGATTTTAAATTGAAATTGTATATTCAAAATGCGATTTTAAAAGTGAATTAATTTTTCAAATAATTTTAAAAGTAAATCAATTCCTTAAATTATTATTCTTTTTTAAAAAATATTCAAATAAAAAAACTCGTGGAACAATACTTCAAAACTACCCAATAATCACACGTAGATGCCCACCCTAATAAGTGGATCTTTGTGTATGACTAATGGAAAGAGAAGAATTGGCGTGGGTAAAAGTTATAAGTAGGTGTCAATCAATTGGCTAATATACCCTTCAATACTAGTTAGGTAGCAAGACCGGTAAGTGCCCCATAATTGACCCAGTCAAGCAATTGGCTTGATCCCCTAGTCAAATTACTTAATTTGATTGTTCATAGTAAGGTGTACACATGTGATTTGTAACTTGCATAATTAAAAAACATTTTCTTCAGATTATAAACAAAATGGTAGAGCTATAGAACCTTTTTGGACTAGGATAATACATAGACCAACTTCTAATTGGTTTATAACTTCATTCTCTTCATCATAATCAACCACTTCAGCATTCATTCTTTCACTTCATGTGAGAATATAACAAGCACCCAAATCTTTTATTTATTTAGTTTTGGTACATAGCAATAGGGCCATAACTTAACTTGGGTGCGTACTGTCACATTGATAGTTTGTTTAAATTTAATTTGAAAAGTGGATAGATTTTTCCAATGCTCAACTTTGGTACATATTGATTTGCCCAAACTTCAGCTAGAGTATGAGTTAATCTCAAAGTGTTTGGATTAGGCTCGAGTTCAATTTTCTATAGATTAGTGTAGGGACACATTTTTGGGTTATCCACGTGACTCAAGTGGCTAGTTGATGTGCTATGTGGATAATCCATGTTATTGAAATGTGATGCAATTATATCGGAATTAGAGATGTTCAGATGAGGGATTAGAGTTCTAGATGACGGCAAACTTTCTGTTTGGACTCTTGAGAGAGTTAATTTTTTTCTAAATTAAGGAATCTTTGATAAGTGATATGCTAGAAATGATAAGAATAAATAAGACTTCTAGGGATAGGCACCACGTGATCTTAAAGATATGTTTTTGATTGAGAGTTATTTGTCTAGCCGATATCTTTGAAAGATAGATTAATCGTCAGAATGCCCCCGAGTAGATACGCAATGGGTTTTGTTGTCCGCTTGTGTGCAGATGTTAGGTTTCTTTATCCTACCATCTGTTCTTCAACTTTATTCCTTAAATCTCGAAGACAAGAACTAATTGATTGTGAAGTCAAATTTCAACACTTATAGCTAATAGTTTATTTGATAGTATATTTCTTATATTTATAATTACCCTCCTATTCAATTTAAAAAAAAGAAAAAAAAAAAAAAAAAAACTTAACAAAAACATCCAAATAGTTTATAAGGAGAAAGGTAAAAGACTTGATCGGAATTGAAATCCATAATAAACATGAGATATAGGAATCCAAGCAAATAATAACTTGCGTAAAAGGTTATTCCCTTTTGGACCTTCCTGCATTTAATAGGATTGTTAAGGAACCTTCTTGTGCGAAACTTATTCTTAAAAAAAAGAAAAATAAAACAAAAGTAGGTTCTTCTAGCAAATTAAAAAGAAAAAATTAAAATAAAATAAAATCGAGTATATGAAGAATATAGGGCAAGTCAAAAAAGCGAGTAGTAGGCTTGCTTGATGCATGTTTTAGGTTGTTTGTAGATTTTTTTTTTCTTAAATATCTTTTTTAGTATTTGATGCAATTTCTATTTATAAATTATGAGACAAATGTAACCTAAATAAGTTGATTATTTAAAAATTAAAGGAACAGTATTTTCAACTTTTACAATCTTTCTATCAATTTTTAACTTGAGAAATCGTACCAAAGAAGTCAGAAATTATACAAAATTTTTGACAATTTTTTTTTTAAAAAAATTATATTTAACACCATAAACTACATCAAACAATCTTATATTCTCTTTAGTTTTTTTACTTCCTCTACTTCTGGAAGAAAGCATGAGGTTCAATTAATATACTACTGCTAAACAAAGTTGGTTCGAGAATACGAATTGTTAGGCCTAAACATAAAGTCCTATACCACAAATCAATGAATTGAAAAAAACCACCCTAGTGTCACTATTAAATATTTGATAGTGGTCCTTTAACTATGAAGTTTGAACTAAAAGTTGATCCTACCTTGAGGGAGGTGTATTGTTTGGGTGGATACGGGTACACTGTTTATTGATGCTGTCATTATATAACTATATTAAGGGATAAATTATAGTTTACATGTTCTGAAGTTTAGAAAAAATATTTATGAGTTTACAATTTTGACATAACTAAATTAAATGTTTTTTTATCTATAAATTAAATGTTTTGACACATAACATTTTGCACCATTTTATTAATAATTTATTAGTTATATAAATAAATGTTAATATTATCATCATCACTTTTATATTTAAATATATATCTTACTTTATTTAATTTTATATGTTTATACTATTTACATTAGTTTTGATCATTTTAACTCTACTCAAAAAATATATCAATATAATTATGTAATCTTGTTATATTTTTTTTAAATTTTAAAAGAAATTAGTGTAATTTATTCTAAATTAAAAGGACAAAATTCTCATTATTGTCATAAACGCCATTAATCACCTAACTGCAATTTCCCCATTAAAAAAGTACTATCGATTTGGATTAGCTAAATAAGTTAAAATTTTTGACATATTTGGTTAAATAAATTGAAAAGTAAAAAATAAATAAAAATAAAAATACTCAATTAATCATAAAAAAAAATATTTTTTTAAACAGTTTTTCGAAGCTATCAAATTTTTTTAAAATTACTAACAGACAAAACAAAAAAAAAATGAGAAAGCACAAAAAAAACTAGAAGGTTAGAGAGGCCAGTTGGAAGCAGGAGCGCATGATTGAATAAGGAAAGTGTGCAGGAGTGGAAGTCCATCTAACCATCCACCGGCCAACAATCGTAGAGAAGGAAAATGACCGGTAGCTCGAAAAAAGTGATTTGATTTTGGCTGGAATCGTAAAATGATATCGTTTTGTGATTTTTTTTTTTTTTCTTCTTTTTCTTTCTTTCTTTTCTTCTTCCTCGTTGAACACAAGAAAAGAACAGAGGGGAAGAGGAGGAGAGAGGGAAAAGAGAGAGGAGAGGAGAGAAGGGTCCCTCCTGTGCCTCCGCCGCCACCGATCGTCGCAGCATGTCCGATCATTGCAGCAACTCCGATCGTCGCAGCAGCGCAGCCCCGCGCAACCCCGCCTCCTCCAGCCCGATTTTGATGGCCCCCTCCTATCCAGTTTTCCTTCTTCCTTCTCCTTCCTCCTCCTTCCTCTTCTCCGAATTCAAGCTAAATTCGAGCCTCCGAATTCGAACTACGAATCGGAGTCGCATTGAGAATTTTAATTTTAAATCTTTAAATAGAGTTTTAATGATGTAATTAGAAAATAAAAAATAAAAAAAAAAACAAAAACAAAAATATAGGCGTATATACTTTCATTTCTTATCACATCACTAAAATTCTCTTTAAAATTTTAAAATTAAAATTCTCAATCCTTATTTATCCAAAAATGTTTGAGACCATTAATTAGTGGTAGCACTAATAATGTAACAGTGGATCCTATTCACTGTCACATTGTTATTGTGTTTTTTTTTTTTTTTTTTTTTTTTTTACATATCATTAGTGGTGGCTTAATGGTACCAAATTAGGGCCTTTTCCCAAACCAAGCCAAAATAGCAACTTATTTTTCAAACTAGGCCTAGTTTGGACGGAATTTCCAAAATAAGCTTAAACGTGGTTGTAAACCACGCTTTCACCCTTTACGTAGCCCTCGCACAGAAAATTTATAAAATCCTAAAAGCATGGTTATAGACCACGTTTTTAATTAAGAAAATGTGGTTACAAACCACGTTTTTAATTATTTATTTTTCTTCATAAAACGTTGTTACAAACCACGCTTTTAAGTAAAAAAAAAAATTTGTGCAAAAAACGTGGTTATGAATCACACTTTTACTGTTGACCAAAGAAATTTAAACAAAATGTGAAAACGTGTTTTCAAAACAAAAAAATAAAACCCAACACTCACTCTTCTTTCTCACTCTCTCTCTCTCTCTCTCTCTCTCTCTCTCTCTCTCTCTCTGACACACTCACACACTCACATCTATATATAATTTTTAATATATATATAAATTTTATTTTATAAAATTCAGACCAATATTAAATATATATAATTATAATTTATAATAGCAAATAATAATCAACTATGTAATTTTTATAATTTTTGTAAATATAAATCATTTTTATATAATTTTTATCTTTCGAGTGGTTAGAAATAATTTTTTACAAATTAAATTGAAACAACCATACGTATGTATATAACCTGCCCAAAAGTTAAAATGATAATTATTTTTTATTTTTTATTTTTTAACCAAATTAATTTTTAATTTTAAAAAAAAATTCTAAAATCAAACCATACATAGCCTAAAAATCTTTTGATAAGTCATTTCTTACGTTGGTAACTTATTTAATTATTTGTTCATTTTACGACATTTTAACCATCTGAGGCATGTTTGGTAATCATTTCGTTTTCAATTTTCAATTTATATTTACAAAAATTTTAAAAACTATCATAAAAACTTATTTGATAATTTTTTTGATTTATAAATGGTTGTCTCAATTTGTAAATTTGAGAAAAAAACGTAAATTCAAAAAATGAGTTTACGTTGGTTTTTAAACAAAAATTTAAAAATTTTATTAATAATTTTTTTTTTCAATTAATTTTATTTGAAAAAAAAATTTAATTAAAAAAAAAGTTATTTTTCCAATAAAATTATTTTTTCAATAAAAGTTTTTTTTTTCAAAATTATATATAAATTATATAGTTGATTATTATTTATTTAATATTAGTCTTAATTTTATAAAATAAAATTTATATATATTAAAAATTATATACGGATGTGAGTGTGTGAGTGTGTCTGAGTGAGTGAGAGAGAGAGAGAGGAAGAATAGTTGGATTATAGTTTTTGTTGAAAACGAGTTTTGAAAACACGTTTTCACATTTTGCTTAAATATTTTTAGTTAATAGTAAAAGCGTGATTTATAATCATGTTTTTTGTACACATATAAAAAATTTACTTAAAAACGTGGTTTCAAATCATGTTTTCTCAACAAAAAAAAAATGATTAAAATCGTGGTTTGTAATCACGTATTATGAAGAAAAAAAATTTAAAAACGTGGTTACAAATTTTACAAATTTAAAATTTAAAAGCGTGGTTTGTAACCACGTATTAGAATTTTACAAATTTTTCGCGCGAGGGGTACGTAAAGGGTGAAAGCGTGGTTCACAACCACATTTTAACTTAGTTTAAAAATTTCGTCCAAATTAAGTCTAGTTTAAGAAATAAATTGCTATTTTAGTTTGAAAAAAAGCCCCCAAATTAGTGATACCAATCACTACCGTTATTTATCTATCAAGATGATCATCATCATAGATATATCAACAGTGATAGAGACTACTAATTTTGGAGCTCTAAAAAGATCACTAATGACATGACACTCAATAAAAAAAGAAAAAAAATACAACACCAAGGTCAAAACATCAAATTATTCATGGTGGGGCCCACTGCCACATCATTAGTGGTAGCACTAATTAGTGGTCTCACTCATTTTCCTATATATATATATATATATCAACAATGATACATCCTACTAATTTGGGAGCACTAATGGACCACTAATGAGGTGGAAATTCAAAAAAAAAACTTAAGGTCAAAACATTACATCAGTCAGTGGAACCCACTCTTTAGAGCTCCTTTAGTGCTCATAATTTAGAGTTCCCAAACATTTTATATATATATATATATATATATATCAATAATGCTTGAGACCATTAAAAGTGGTGCTTTAGAGCACCACTAGTGATGTGGCAATGGGTCTGTCCACTGCTTGTGTCTTGTTTTTTTTTTTTTTTTTGGTTAAAGTGCTTGTCAATTCATTAGTGGTGTTTTAGAGCATCACTTTTAATAGAATGTATTATTATCTATATATATATATATATATATGTATACATAAATGATGAGAAGATCAGAGATCAATTGTGATGCTGATAACCGTCCATCATACTCGTAATAATGCCCCCAGGTAAATCCTCCATGTCCCAATCATATTTACTACTCCTCTATTTAAATACTTCTGTAATAATTTGTAGTAAAAAATTAAAAAGAAAAAAAAGAAATTCGGCAAATTATTCCTCGTAGCCATTCAAAAATTAATCAAGTGTGCCCCTCCCACCAAAACTCAAAATATTTTAGTATTGCATGTATTGATTAGTATATTAATTAATATATTAACACTAGTTATATATCATTATTGACCCTACTTATTATATAAATTATAAATATTAAAAAGATTTAAAATTATGTCACATCATTAATTAATATATTAATTAATTCATATAGCATTATTCATTTTCTAATCCCACAATATACATTTTGTGCATTTTTGCGTTTCTATTTCTGTGCATTCCCATTTATGAGTGATTTTTGTGGCATCTGCTCTTTAAAATCTAACCCTGAGGTCATATTTTTTAGTTAGCATTCCTATTTATGAGTGATCTTTGTGACCTCTGCTCCTTAAAATCTAACCCTAATGTCATTCCTTTTTAGTTAGGTTTTTTTATTTATGTACACTTTTTATTGTTGAGAATTAATTAGAAATTTTGTAATTGTATTGATGGTGAGTTTGAGATCAAAACGAAAAAAAAGAGAGACCATTTTCATTTTTTATCTTTATTTTTTTTTATTTTCAAATTTGTGTCAATTTTTTTAAAGTTTGTCATATGTAGAAGGATCTAAAAAAAAATTAAAAAAATCCACTAAAGATAATAAAAAAATAAATTTTGTCGGAAGATCCTACAAAATAAATGAATTAAACCATTAAAACGAAACTCATGGTAGACTCCACAGGCTCAAACAAATATCCGAAATTCTTCCCATCTTATGAAAAAAAATTAAATTCTTAACTTTTGTTCAAGTTTTAACTGAACTTATTTTGGGAAGTAGATTAAAAACCAATTTTTTAGTTTATTTATTTATTTATTTTGAAAAAATATACAAAAAAATAAAAAGATAATGTGACTTTAAAAAAAACAAAAACAAAAAAAAAACTGTCATGAGATTGGCTTTTGCATTCACATTTGGTTTATAATAAGTTAATTTATTTGATTTTTTAAAATTTAATACAGTATTTGTCATACATTAAAAGGTAAATAAGTCAAAAAATAAATAAACTTATTTTAATGGAATAAATATTATAAAAATATTTTGGAGCTTTAATTTGTGAGTTCTAATAACTCTAATGTGTGTGAGACCCATTTGATGCGATGTTTTAATCATTTTTTTGTTTTAATTTTTCACTGACTAGAGCTCAATTAGAGTTCTAATTTTAGAGAGATGTATTATTGTTGTAAATATTATTTTTTACTACCAAATCCAAAAAGTTAACAAAGTGCTATTATGGTTGTACCTAAAAACAAAAAAAAAAAAAAAAAACAAAGTGGTATTATCCACAGAGAGGTGTGATTGGTGTTTTGTAAGAAAATTATTAGTACATATTATGATATTATTTATGTAATATTCACAATAACAAATAAGTGGATTATCTTTTTTCATAACTGTTTCATAATGTGAAATTAGCATATCTCACCTATAGGTTTTTTATTATATAATTAAGTTGGAGCACCACCACTTAAAATTTTCACAAAAAAAAATACGAGAAAATTAATGTGTCATCTAAATTTAACTCTTGTGAGGTTTATATGTAAAAAAATTTAAATCCCGTGATAAATTTTTTAGTAAATTTCTTTAAATGAGTTATGTGTAAGGTGCTATTTTAAAATCTCTCAAGTTTATATCTTAACATATGAAAATTTGAGAACTCTTTGAAGTGTACTACAAGTTCCGTTTTAATGATTTGAATCGTTTATTTTATAGGACTTCAATATATATCATTTATGAAAAAAAATTAAATCGATCTAACAATCATATAATATTTTCATTTTATTGTGTTTGCTTCTAAAAAAATAGATAGCATATTTTCAAAATAAATTTATTGTCTATTTTTTCAGAGATACATTATGAAATTAAAAAAAAAATTACGATTATTAAATTAAATTTATTTTTTTATATAAATAATATATACTAAGTACTTTACAAAATATATAACTTAAATTATTGAAAATGAGACTCAGAATGAGTCTTATGTCTCATTTGGAAACAAACTATTTTAGTCTTCGTTTGACATTGACTTTTTTAGTTGGTTTTTTTGTGTTGAGACTTTTTTAGCCTTGTTTAGTTTGACTTTTTTGATTTTTATGAGAGAAAAAGTGTGATGATTATTTTGTAGATGTGATATTTTGTCTTATCAACTTATTTAGCCTTTTTTTGTTATTTTTTATTTTTTTAGCCCAAAAATGATATCCAAGCGAAGCTTAATAAATTTTTGATTTTTTATAAAGAGATATGCAAAAAATAATTCTTTTTGATTTTTTATAAAAAGATATGTAAAAAATAAAAATAAATAATGTGGGGCCATTTGGGAACATGCCAAAAAAACTAAGGTTGCGTTTGGTTGTGTTTTGTAAATGTGATTTGAGAGTATGAATTGTATTTTGAATTTGTGTGTTGTAGAATTATGATTTGAGTGTAGAAAATTTGTTTGGTAAAGAGTTTTGAAAATAGTTTTGAAAAAGAGGTTTGATTTGAGTGGGGAATTGTTGATGTGATATTTGATATGTGATACAAAAATTTACAACACATAACTAAATATACAACTCAAAATTATTTTAAAGCACATTAAAAATTAAAAAAAATTCAGAATTCTTTTTTCCAATTATATAAATCAATTGCAAAAAAAAAAAAAAAAAAAAAAAAAAATCCTGTACAGCAGAGGACATCCGGGTGGATGTCCCCAAGGACGTCCGGGTGGTAGTCCCTAAGGACGTCTGGGTGGTCTTCCCCTGGCCAAAATTTTCACAAAAAACGCGGCTGTAATACAGAGCTCTCTACAGAGGTTTGGAAAGTTGATTCCAAACACACAACCAAACATCATACTGAAATATACCTGTGAAATTACATTTTGAATTCACAACCAAACAGACTCTAAAAATCCGTTTTTAACCAATTTTGGACTATATTACCTCTCACATAAAAAAATCAAAAAAATTAAAAAAATCAACTTTTAATTATTTTCGTAAAATATCCCTGAAATAATCTACAGTAATTTTTTAATTTTTTAATTATTTATTTATTGACTAAAATTCGAAGTTTTCTCATGTTATGACGTTAATTTGAGATAAAGCCCAACTTGTGTATCTATCATTGTTGGTCCATACAAACGAACTGTATACTGGGTAGTGTGGGAGCATAACTTGGAACAGTGGATGGCTCTTTATTCAAAAACTTCAAAATGATTGCAAAGTGGCAGAGGGGACAGATAGAGGAAGACGAGAGGAAAAGTTATTACTTGGTCTAGAGAGTCCACATCAATTATAATTTATTATATTTTTTATTATTTAATAAAAATTTAAAAAAATTATTTTCTCAATCAATCACGATATCATTAAAACACTAGCTACAGTGTCTCAAACCAACCAATAACTTCTCATAGGAGAGGGGAGAGGGGGTTACTTGTGAGATAGCATTGATTAAAGAGTGTGGATAAAAGCTAGTTCCCATGGTAATCAGTCTTTTCTAGTTATTGAGATGCTGAAAGGTGGCTGCAACAAAGATTTGCACTCTCATCATTATCCTAGTCTTTATCTTATAATTCCCTACTTACAAAATTCGAGTCAAATCATCCAGTATCCGATTTATTATTTTTACGTGTGAAATAATTTCAAATCCTAATCAAGGTTGTTTAGGATGATTTAATATTTTTTTAAATTTTTTATAAAAATATATATATAAAATAAAGAAATAATATAATTAAAAAAGATAAATAATAAATAAATATATTCCTTCTATTCCAAAATATTAGTTCATTTCCTTATTTTATTTTTTATTGTTTCAAAATATTAGTCTCTTTTCAAAAATTAAGGACAAAAATAATATAAATTTTTTATTTTGTCTTTATTTTAAATTCATTAACAACATGATAAGTACAATTATGATCATTGATATTCTCTAAAAAAAAATATATACTATTAAAGGATATTTTAAAAAATTAATTTTTTTTAAAGTGCAATAATTATATTATCAAAAAAGTTAGATTCTTAAAAATAAACTATTCTTTTGGAACAAAAATACTATTTGTGCAACTCCAACACCGAGTATTGTCAACATAGATTCTGTTTGGTGTATCTGTTAAAATATATTATAAATTATAGTTTAACAGATTATAAATTATGACTTTAATCAGAAGTTATTGATCTGTTTAGTGTAACTGTTGGATTATAAATTTAAGTTATGAGTAGTGTTTGTTAAATAAGCCGTGAAATAACTTTTTGAATTAATTTTTATTTTTTATTATTCACTACTAGTCTACATTTCTCATACATAATAATAATAATAATAATAATAATAATCCATAGCCCATTTTGGTCTTTTTCTATTTTTTTAAAAATAAAAAATAAAAAAATCTAAGAGTATAATCTTAAATTAACATGTCTACAGCAGAAGTTAATAATCAAAAGCAAGGGATGAGCAGCTTCTCAGAATCAACTTTTTTGAGTTAAAATAAGTTGCTAGAATTAGAAACAGTTTGAAATAAGTTTAACCAAACAATCCAAAATAACTTTTCCAAAGTTAGAATTTATAAATTAGCCAAAATAATCCACACCAAACACCCCCATATTGCTGTTATGGGAATTTCTGCAAAAAATATTTTTAAATTAATAAAATGCGTCTAGTGGTTTTTTGTTTTTCAATTTTTGTCTGTCTCAATGACATCTAGGTTAAAAATTAATTTTTAAATTTTTTGATATTTTAAGCCACATCACTTTTTAATTTTTTATTTATTTAAAAAAATAAAATTAATTAAAAAATTAATTTTTAACCTACTTTTCAAAACACCCAACAAAACTATGACCACATCTGAAAATATGTCTAATTTGTTAGTATAAGGAGCCCGTTACTTTAAAAATAAAAATAAATTAAATTAAATTAAAAAAAACAAAAAAAAAACGAAGTATAGTTAGGTCTCCTTTGCCAACTTTTATTTTTAGCCAAAAAATTTAAAAATTATTATAAATTATCACATTAGTCTTTTTATTTATTTTTATATCTTTTTATAAAAGCTTAAAAAATTATTAAAATAAACTGTTACCGTAGGAGGCCTTAGTTGAGTTTAAATAAATTTTTGGCCAATTGAATACAAGTCAACTAGTGCATTTAAAATTTTATTCAAATTTGGACCTTGTTTGGAAGATGAAAAAAAAATTAACTTATTGATTTATCAGCTTATTTGAGTCACATTATTTCTCTAATTTTATATACATATTTTTCATAATAAACCAATAAATCAAAAAAAAAATCACTTCTCCAAATAGGCTTTAATTTATTTATATATCTAATCAAATTTTAAATAATTTTTTAATAAATCAAATTTGATTTATTTACATTTTTTTTGTATAGTAACAATTAGCCTTGCAAATGAACAGAGTCATTCATAAACAAATTCGAGCTGGACTCAATAAGGATTCGTTCGAGCTTGATTTGTTAAATTTTTAATACGTTCGAATTCAAACTCGAACTTGTTAAAATTTTAATAAATAAGCCTAAACATACTAAAACTTGATTCGTTAATTCGGCTTATTAGTTGACTCGTTTATCATTGATTTAAATAATATAATGCATCTATTATCTACACATTAAATAATGTTAAAAAAAACTGTAAAAAATAGCATAAATATGTTATTTATATATTTAAATAATATAAATGTAAATAATAGCTAACTATAGATAATACATTTATATAATAATAGTAGTAGATATTATCGTTTTAGTAAGATATTGAGTTTTTTTTAAGTATATTTATATGTATTGTATTTATAATTGTATAATCAAAGGGGTATTTTGGGAAGTTGGTACAAAATTAATTTTTTGACTTTTTGACTTTTTTTGATAAAAAGTTGGGTTCATTTGGGTAAAAAAGCTAACTTTTTTTTTTTGCTAAAAAAACTAAAAAGTCAAAAAACTGTCTTTTTTTGGTGTGTTCCCAAAAGACTCCAAAGTTTCAATTGTAAATTTGGATGTCCTAAATAAGTGCACTTTTTGTCTTTTTGGACTAAAAAGTTCAGGAAAAAAATAGGGAACTTTTTTGATAAATCCATTTTCTAAGAACTTTATTCCATCCAACCCATATTCTTTTTGACTATTCCATTAGGTCCAATTTGAGATAAGAAGACCAAAATACCCTTTTCATCTACTTATGTTCCATTTAGTTCACATTATTTTCTTATGTTTCAATAAGTCCTATGGGTGACAAAATTACCAAAATACCCTTAATGTGAATGTTCACACCGTCAATGTAAATGTTCATATCGTCAATGTGTAAGGGCCCGGCCCATGTCGATCCTCGTGGGTGCCCGGAAAAATTCGAGTCGGGCCGGGCCGGCCCACAGGCCAAAAAAATAGGCCCAGCCCGGCCCGGCCCGTTGATAATATGAATATTCACATTGACAAGTTAACATTTACATTGATAGGAGTGTAAAATTGGCCTGTGGCCCGTGGGCGGCCCGAAACCAGCCCGCTGCCTGGGACGGGCCCGGGTAGGCCCGTTCACAATGTGAATATTCACATTGACATATTAACATTAACATTAACATTGACAATAGTGCAAAATTGGCCCATGACCCGTGGGCAGCCCGAAGCCCGTTGACAATGTGAATATTCACATTGACATGTTAACATTCACATTGATAGGAGTGTAAAATTAGCCCGCGCCCTGTGGCCGGCTCGAATGCCGCCCGCGACTCGTGAGCTGCCCTGGGCGGGCCCGGCCCGACCCGTTGATAATGTAAATATTCACATTGACATGTTAACATTCATATTGAAAAGAGTATAAAATTAGCCCGCGCCTCGTGGCTGCCCGAAACTAGCCAACGGCCCGTGGGCGGCCCGGGACGGGCCCAGCCCGATCTGTTAACAATGTGAATATTCACATTGACATGTTAATATTCACATTGATAAGAGTGTAAAATTGACTCGCGTCCCATGGGAGGCCCGAAGCCCGTGGGCGACCCGAGACGAGCCCGGCCCGGCCCGTTGACAATGTGAATATTCACATTGACATATTAACATTCACATTGATAGAAGTGTAAAATTGGCCCGTGACCCGTGGGCGGCCCGAAGCCCGCCCGCTGCCCAGGGCAGGCCCAGTCCGGCTCATTGACAATGTGAATATTCACATTGACATATTAACATTAACATTGATAAGAGTGTAAAATTGGCCCGTGACCCGTGGACAGCCTGAAGTCCGGCCCCGGGCGGGGGCGGGCCCGACCCATTGACAACATGAATATTCACATTGACATGGTAACATTCACATTGATAAGAGTGTAACATTAGCCCGTGCCCCGTGGTTGTCCGAAACACGCCCACGGCCTGTGGGCGGTCCGAGGCGGGCCCGGCTCGGCCTGTTGACAATGTCAATATTCACGTTGACAATGTCAATATTCACATTGACATGTTAACATTCACATTGATAAGAGTGTAAAATTGACTCGCGTCCCATGGGTGGCCTGAAGCCCGTGGGCGGCCCGGGTTTGGGTCCAGGCCTACCCCCCGGGTCGCGGGCGAGCTTCGGGCAACGGACAAATTTTACACTCCTATCAATGTTAATGTTAACATATCAATGTGAATATTCACATTGTCACGGGTCGGGCCAAACCCACCTCTGGCTGCGGTCGGGTTTCGGGCCGCCCACGGGCTGCGGGCCAATTTTACACTCCTATCAATGTAAATGTTAACATGTCAATGTGAATATTCACATTGCCAACGGGCCGGGTCCACCCCGGCCCAAGGTCGGGCTTCGAGTTGCCCACGGGTCACGGGCCAATTGTACACACTTATCAATGTGAATGTCAACATGTCAATGTGAATATTCACATTGTCAACAGGGCGGGCCGGGCCCGCCCCGGGCCACCCACGGGCCGTGGGCGGGTTTCGGGAAGCCACGGGGCGCGGGCTAATTTTACACTCCTATCAATGTGCATGTTAACATGTCAATGTGAATATTCACATTGTCAACGGGCCAGGCCGGGCCGCAGGCGGACTTTTGGTCGTCCATGAGCCGCGGGCTAATTTTACACTCTTATCAATGTGAATGTTAACATGTCAATGTGAATATTCACATTGTCAACGGGCTAGGCCGGGCTGGACCCGCTCCGGGCCGCGGGCGGACTTTTGGCCGTTCATGGGCCACGGGCCAATTTTATACTCTTATCAATGTGAATGTTAACATGTCAATGTGAATATTCACATTGTCAACGAGCCGGACCGGGCCCGTCCCGGGTCGCCCATGGGCCGCTGGCGGGTTTCGCGCCACCACGGGACGGGGCCCAATTTTACACTCCTATTAATGTGAATGTTAACATGTCAATGTGAATATTCACATTGTCAACGGGTCGGGCCCGCCCTGGGCTGTTGTCCAGTTTTATACGCTTATCAATATGAATGTTAACATGTTAATGTGAACATTCACATTGTCAACAGGTCGGGCTGGGCCCGCCCACGGGCCGTGGGCGGGTTTCGGGTAGCCACGAGGCGCGGGCTAATTTTACACTTCTATCAATGTGAATGTTAACATGTCAATGTGAATATTCACATTGTCAACGGGCCGGGCCGGGCTCGCCCTTGGCCGCGGGCGGGCTTTTGGCCGCCTATGGGCCGTGGCCCAATTTTATACTCTTATCAATGTGAATGTTAACATGTCAATGTGAATATTCACATTGTCAACGGACCGGGCCGGGCTGTGCCCGCCCCGGACGGCCAATTTTACACTCCTATTAATGTGAATGTGAATATTCACATTCCTATTAATGTGAATGTTAACATGTCAATGTGAATATTCACATTGTCAACGGGTCGGTTCTGCCCTGGCTCACGAGCGGGTTTCGGGCCGCCCACGGGTAATTTTACATTCTTACCAATGTGAATTTTAAAATATGAATGTTTACATCATTAAATTGCTAATCGTTCAAAAAATATTTATAAGGGTATCAAAATTAAGTATCAAAATTAAATATAATGGCATAAGTGTCCAAGAAAATAGTATAAATCAAGAAAATGGACTTTATGGAATAAAACTATATATACATGGGACTAAATGGGTTAAAAAATTCATTCATGGACTTCTTGGGTTAAAACACTTCTAAATTGGACTTTTCAATAAAAATCTCCAAAAAGTATGAATGTTTGGGTTAACTTTTTGACTTTTTATGAAAAAATGTGTATTAAAAAAGTGTATAAGGAAGTGTGTAGGAGAAGATTAAAGATATGGGTTGTACAGTTGTACAATCTGCACAGCCGAATTGATGGTAGGAAATTATTGGCTACTTTTCGGATATTGCATTGGACGATTTTGTTCAAGCCGTGGCGGCCATCACGTGTCCCTTTTTGATAATTTGAACCGTCAGTGTGTAGAACTCGTCGAGTACTATATGCCTGTAAAAAATTACATTGATCGGATATCGATAGCTATCTGATCAAATTTGTTTTTTTTCAATCGTTAATTATAACGCCATTCATTTTTTTTATACAAAATTAATTTGATCATGTTGTTATCGATATCAGATTATCAAAATGGGACCTGTGATAGGCCCTATGGGCCGAACAACAGTGTGGAAAAATTGCATCCAAATTGTGTAATTTTTCTTAACAAACGCTGCACAGCACTGAACATATATGATTGCTGAGTTGTACTTTTGTGTGGAAAATTAATTTTTTAATATTTTTTTTAGTGAATAGTGATAACTTTTTAACTTTTTGAGCAACTTTTTAGTTTTTTGGATTTTTGGGAAGATGCCGAACTTGACCTCGTCTCATACGCAATTATGAATTTAATTTTTTTGACTCATTAAGGCTCTTGAACATGCTCGAGCTCGAGTCAAGCCTAAGCCAACTCGACTCGAACTCGGTTCATTAAATTTTTATTGAGTTCAAGTTTGAACTCAAACTCATTAAAATCTTAATAAATAAACACAAACATACTAAAGTTCAGTTCAATTCGTCTCGTCTCATTTACAACGATATTAACAATATAATTTTTTAAGGAAAATGATATACAAATATAATTTTTAGACCTATTTTCTAAATTCAATTATGTATAAGTGATATCATTGGTTAATAATTAGTGAAAATATAAGAGAGTCTCACATTTAATATCTAATTGATTGTTACGTCACTAAACTCAAAAATTGAATCTAATTTTTAATCTTAAATATTAATGTTCATTTTTCAATCATCAACCAGCTTCGGAAAAAACATGGGCAGCATTTGGTTAAAAATTAGAATCGTGACTTGGATTAAACAAATTCAAAATTATTTTTAAAATTCATAATCAAATTAAAATTTTAAAACTCAATTTCATAACCCTTTTCAAAATCTATTTAAAAAAAAATATCAATTTTTTTTTTGTTCTTTAAAATTATTTTTTTATTTTTTTCAAAAAATATATATATATATATATTTTTTAAGTACAGACTAAATAATTTATTATGATTTAGATATATATGGCTGATCTAAAATTTTTGAATGAATTACACTAATAGTTCATGTAGTTTGGTGCTAGCTTTAATATATGACTTTTCAATTATGATACATTCGATATTGAATTTTGAATATTATTCTAAACAAAGACAATCAAAGATGTTTACTTTGTAAAAGGTCTATTTTAAGGGGCAAAGTCGTCGTATAATTTATTTTGTATTGGTTAGCTTATATGTTATTTGAAATGTAATGGTTTTTTTATTTAATAATGTTGAAATTTTCTTAGTTATAAAGTCTGTTTTGGTATTCGATATTGAATTTTGAGTATTATTCTAAACAAAGACAATCAAAGATGTTTACTTTGTAAAAGGTCTATTTTAAGGGGCAAAGTCGTCGTATAATTTATTTTGTATTGGTTAGCTTATATGTTATTTGAAATGTAATGATTTTTTTATTTAATAATGTTGAAATTTTCTTAGTTATAAAGTCTGTTTGGTTTAGTTTTCATAATCTATTAAAAAAAAAAATTTTCTAAGAAATTAAAAATTAAATTAGTAAAAAAAATCAAAAACTTCATTTTTATATTATTTTATCTTTTTGAATGGTAAAAAATAATATTTATTTTTTTTTTGATATTTTTTGATATTTTTTTAAATTTTTTTTTAGTGACAATTTTGATATCATTATTAAACCAATTCATTAAATTAAAAAATTCAAAACTATAAATATTTTATATATTAAAACATGTCAATTACACATTACGTGATAACCATTCAAAAATATCTGTTAATAACAAATACAACCATTTATTACATGATAATCATCTAAAAATATCAAGAAAAATAACGACTCATTACATGATCATCATCCAAACACAAACAAAAATTTAATTTGATAAAAAAAAATTAATAAAATATAAATGTAAAAGATTTATCATTTTTATATAATTTTATTTGTAGTGAGTATAAATAATTTTTAAAAATTCAAAAATAATTTTTTAACATTTATTTTTGTCAAACTATTTATATTTTATCAAATTGACGACTTTGTCTTTGAAATTAATCAACAATGTCTTTATTTGAAATGAGATTCAAAATTTAGGATCACATGTATCACAATTGAAACGTCAGGAATAAAGTGACACAAGTCTTAAACTACAGGGCCATTAGTGTGATTCGGCCAAAATTTTTTAAACTTAAAAAAATATATATGTTTAAAACAATATATTTAAAATATTTAAAAATAAAATAAATGATTTAAATTAAATATTGTATAAAAATCTTTAAAATATTTATAAAAAAACAACGGACAAATGTAGTAAATACAACTCACATTAAAAAACATTTATTCTAAAAAAATAAAAATAAAATTTTAAAATATTTTTTAAAAAATGAACACAAAACAATTTCAAAATACAACTTAAATTTTTTTTAAAACTCATAATCAAATAACTTTTTTCTTTTTAAAACTCATTTCAACTCAAAATTCAAATTATGCATCAAAAATTAAATTAAAACATAGTCATATTTTTTCTTAGTTTTATTCCAAAAGGAAAAGTTAACCCCACTCACGTCGTTATGGTAACAGTTGGCTTGGTTAGGCTTATCTTGGGAGGTGATTTTTTTTAGCTTATTTATTTATTTTTTTGAAGACTTATTTATGGTAGATTAAATCCTGTGTAATTTCTTATTGAGTCTCAAATCCTATTTAGATAAGAATGTATTCCACAAGATCCTACATAAATGTAACGTGACGTGACACTTACATAAACATAACGTGACGTGACACCTATCAATCAATATCAATATTATATATTATACATATAAGCAAATGTAATGTATTCTTAAAATTCTTCAAAACCTCAATACTAATATCTCAAAGTTCTCTCTCCTACGTGGCAGTTTCTGAAGTCTCCCTATCTCATTTCTCTAATTTCTAATTTTTTAATATAATAAAAATTCAAATAAAAATTAAAAAAAATTGAAATAATGAAATTTAGATATAAATAAGAATATGATTTGTTAATCTATATCTACCAAAAGCATTATCTAAATCTTTATTTGGATTTACTCCTATTTTTTCTCTCCCTCTATGACATATATTAAAATTTAAAAAAATTGAAATAATGAAATTTAAATAAAAATATGATTTGTTATTATCTATACTTATCCCTTTTGTTTGATTTTTTTTCTCCTTTATCTTTAACTTCCCACGGTTTAATTTCTTAAGATGAAGAAGCACAAAACGCACAAGAACACCTTGAATGTCCATATTTTCAAATCATTTAGGATTTTATTCATATGTGCCTTTATGTTTTGAATAAATTATACTTAGATTTGGTTAGATTATCTTTATTTTAGTTGTTGATTGCAAAGAAATTATATTATTAGGATGTAATTCCATATTGTTTGAAAATCATTTAAGAATTTGTTATGAATTCATACAGATGAATAGGAAGACCATGTTGGCTCAGAATAAGAAGAGTATTAATAATAGGATGACGAAGGCTACATGAGAGGATGCAGTACAAAAATCTTGCAAAATAAATTTTTGTCACTATATTTATTCGAGGTAATAATTTGATGTTATGTGTGTGTGTGTGTGTGTTTTTTTTTGTTTTTTTTTTGGGTTATAATATTTCTTCAATCCCATCTCTCAATTTAGTCTTTCTTTGAAAATTTTGTTTTTCTAATAATGAAGTTTAGAATTAATTTCTTAACAAATTTGTTTTCTTGATACTTGTTTTATTGAAGGATCTATTCGAGTAACACTTTCATATGACATATGAAATTAATGAATAGAACACACGGATGGTAGGGAGGTACTAGATATTTGTCGATCTTTCTTTATTATTAGTAGTTGATTTGTAAGATCATATTATCAATTTAGAGCTCATATGATTTAATTTAATGTCCATGACTTTAGTTGCATTCGACCATTGTTTCGTTTAGTAGTCTATATTATAAATAAAATAGATTAAAATTATAATTTTTATAATCCTACTAAGTTCTTATTTTGATTTTTTTTTTCTTAAATATTGTAGGAACTGTGCAAGTATTATTCAAGCAATAAAGAAAATGATTATGGAGAATGAGTTATACTCATATGATATGCATGTGTCATTGATAGAGGAGATCAAAGACAGAGGGCTGCTAAAAATTGATGATTTATTCATTTGTTTGAGAAATTTTTTCTATGAGCAGGGTAACAAACTCATATTAAAAAATTTAAAAAACTACTTAAAAATTATAATTAAAGGTTGAGTCATAATTTGGTCTCACGATAATAAGGTTAAATACATACTATTGATTTGAAAGTCTAAGTAAATTTATGATCACTTTTTTGAGTTTATTTCTTTCAATGCTTCACCCCCACCCCCCGCATGACGCTATAGTTTGATACAAATTATTTATGCTATCAAGTAATTGTGATAATATTACCCCCAGCAATCTTCATAATTAACAAATTTTTATGCATATCAAATTTTATTGTGAAATTTTGTGAGTTAATTGTTGTTAACATCTACCATGATGGCCTAACATCATGGCTTGCCGTAATTAAGACATAATTCAAGATTAAAATGATTTATTTATCACACAAAATGTATATTGTCTTTTTTTCGTGCTTCGCACGGGTTACCGTTAGTATAAACGTAACGTAATGTGACACCTATATAAACGTAACGTGACGTGTCACGTTACGTTTCGCAAACTTAATGAGTTTTTATTTTTTTAAATTGAATGTGAAAATATTGCTGATTTATGTTGGTGCCATGTTACGTTTATGTAGGTGTCACGTTACGTTACGTTTATGTAAATATGATCTATGGTAATATTCAATTTCCTATCATAAGTGTCACGTTACGTTTATGTAGGTGTCACGTTATGTTTATGTAGATATGATCCACGGTAAGGAAATTGCATGTTACCATAGATCGTAGGTGTCACATTACGTTTATATAGGTGTTACGTTACGTTTGTGTAGGTGTCACGTTACGTTATGTTTATATAGATATGATCTATGGTAACATTCAATTTCCTATATATAGTTTTCCTATTATTTATGATATTAACAACTAATATTGATGATAAATGTATCAACAAACTTTCTACAGGACTTATGGGAACATAAGTTTTTTAGTATGACCATATGTAGCATAAGTCTCCCTAACAGGACTTATAAATAATTTTCTCTTTTTAGAAAAAAAAAAATCTATAAAAAAAAAATTTGTGAGTTTGGTATGGGCCTTGTTTAGCTTAAAAATTAAAAAATTACTAAAAAAATAGAAAAGCCTATAACATATATTAAAAAGTCAAAGATTTTTTTCTTTACTTTTTGCATATCTTTTCGTAAAAATCAAAAAGTCATTCCAAACATATTATTTTTTTATCTTATATTTTAGTTAAAAAATCAAAAAATTAATAAAATAGTCTGTTCATAAATGAGGCCTAAAATAAACCACTAAATTGGCTTTTTTCTTAATTGCCAAAATAAGCCTATCTCTTTATTTTTCTATATGTTTTTCGTAATAAAAAAATCAATTTTAAATCATACCCAAAATAATTCTAAAATCATAATTAATATATATATATATATATATTTAAAATTATATAAAATATGTATTAAAATTTTAATACTTCAAAAATACTTTGATCTTTATGGAAAAGGTTTCAATAAATTATTGTTAGCTTCTATAAATTTGATTAATTTTAAATTATTTTTACTACATAATTTAAATATATTTTATATTAATATTTTAATTTAAAATTAAGTTATAATTATTTATTTATACCTGTGCATAACACATGTAATGTGCTAGTAAATATATATATAGGTCACGTTTGTTTGGCGAATTAGGTTAGATGTGATTGTTAGTGAGAAGATGGATAGTGAAGAGATTATTAATGTAGGGATTGCTAATGAGGAGATTAAGTAAAAATGTATTTGTTTTGATGGTAATATAAGAGATGGTTAGTGATGGAATTATTAAATTATTTTTATATAAATTAAATAAATAAATTAAATAAATAAATTATTTTATATTAAAAAAACTAAAACAAACAGGTGCACTTGGTAAAATTTTTTTTTTTTATTATATAAAATAGACTCAACCTCTCACTATTTTTTTTTTTTATCCCACCCTAGATCTAGCCAAGCTGATTCGACTACTAAGGGGGATTACTAAATCCCTTGGACTATCAATCCGCTCTCCCTTTTCACTATCAAACATGTTGTGCGTGGGATCCACAATCATAGTAGTCCAATCTGGCCACTTAAGCCGAGAAACAAACATGGCCATAAGGTAATGATATGGTACATATATCCTTATATATTTATTTGATTACCACATGTATAAATAATTTATAAAAAATAATATATAAGCTCACTTTCTATACCTATTTTCTAAGCCCAATGATGTGTAAATAATATGATCGGTTGATGCTTGAGAAAATATGAGAGATAATGTTATCTTAAATATATTATTTGATTGCCATATTATTGAACTTGAAAATTGAGAAATTTAGCCAAAATCCCTCAATTGGAAAATTGTTTGGTGAAGATATTATTAATGTAGGGATTTTTAGTAAGAGGATTAAGTAAAAATATATTTGTTTTGATAATAGTATAAGAGATGGTTAGTAATGGAATTATTAAATTATTTCTATATAAATTAAATAAATAAATTATTTTTATATTAAAAAAACTAAAACAAATATTAAAACAAACAGATGCACTTGATAAAAATAAAATAAAATAATTATATAAAATAGACTTAATCCCCTTAGGGCGTGTTTGATTGGGGGGATTGGAGCGGGGGACTATCCACTATTTGGATTACAATTCAAATAGTGTTCCTTATCCGCCGTTTGATTTTTTTTTAGTCTACCGGACATGGAGTCTGGCCGGACTCCATGTCCCCCATATGGGGGACTATTGTGTCCTAGGGGGGGTGGGATAGAATGTGGGGGACTATTCACTGTTGGGATTAGATGCGAAAATGACCATTTTGACCCTCTACTATTTAATTACGTATTATATTTAATAAAATTCAATAAAATTTAAATGTCTCAATTTAAAAATAAAATTATTTTATTTAACTTTTTATTGATGTTTTATTTATTTAAATTTTTTAAATAATTTTTTATAGATATTTTATTGATGTTTTATTTTAAAATTTTATTTATAATTTATTTAATTTCATTATTTAAATTTTAATATGTGTTTTATTTAAAATTTATTTAAAATTTTAATTAAAAAAATAATATAAATTTTTTATACAGGTTATACAGTATTTTATTAAATCAAATTTAGTGGTTATTTATTTATTTAATTGTGTAAAAAAATAAATTTATTTAATTGTGTAAATAAACAAACACAGTAAAGTTTTGCATGTAAAAAAAATAATGATTTGTTATACAGTAATGATTTAAAACAAATTTTATTGATATTTTATTTATTTATTTATTTAATTTAAAAAAAACGAATTTATTTAATTAAAAATAATTAAAATATTAAAGATATGTTTAATATTACTATTACTTAGTAAACAATTGAAAAAGGGTAAAATAGTCTTTTGTTCATTTATCCTATCCAGTCCGTCCAACCAAACGTTGGATTCACTAAAAATAGTCCTATCCAGACATCTAATCCCATGAAAAAACAAACACAGGATACATATCCAATCTGACCAAATAGTCCGAGGGATTCACAGTCCCAGGACTCAAGTCCGATGGATTCTAATCCCCCATTTTCCAGTCCGTCCAATCAAACACACCCTTACTATTTTTCTTATTTCACCCAAGATCCAGCCAAGCTGATCCGCTTACTAAGGGGGATTATTAAGTCCCTTGGACTGTCAATCCACTCTCCCATTTCATTATCAAACATGCTGTAGGGGGAATCCACAGCCATGGTAGTCCAATCTGGCCACTCAAGCCATGAAACAACTTCGCCATAAGATAATGATATGGTATACACCCTCATATATTTATTTGATTACCACATATATAAATAATTTATAAAAAACAATATATAAACTCACTTTCTATACCTATTTTCGAGATCCAATGACGTGCAAACAATATGATTAGTTGATCTTTGATAAAATATGAGAGATAATGTTATCTTAAATGTATTAATTGATTGTCATATTATTGAACTTGAAAATTAAGAAATTTAGCCAAAACCCCTCAATTGAAAAATTGTTTGGTGAAAATGGCAGCTCAATTTATTTTGCTTTATAAACCTCATAATGAGAAAACACATAATGGATTGAGGACATAGTAAAATATATATATATTTTTGACAATATTTATAGAGTAACATGTTACTATGAATCAGAGTAACATGTAACTGTTATTGTTTACATCAAATTCGATAGCATTAATTTTTTTTATTTTTTATTTTTAAGAATTTTATAATCAACATGGTTCTTATTTGATAGATCTTGATAAGAGAATTTTAAAAATATTAATTTTATTAAAAATCGACATCTACATCAAAAATTATATTATTTTAAAGTTTAATATTTTAATAATAATGATATGTGTTAGACTTTTTTAATTTTTTTTAAACTTATTTTTAATACATTAAAATTTTATTATGATGAATCTCCCTTGAAAATTGTGTTTAATTGTTCTGACTTAATAGCAATACCCATAATTTATTTATCAAATTGAGGCACTACATGTGTATATTTGAATAATATTAAATAATTTATTTCTAAATACTCACGTGATTTAACTTTAAATAAATATATATATAATTTATTGCTTTGCATACATTTAAGTTCTTGTATTTTTTATTTGATTTTAATAATTCATACTAATTTGTTTATTCAAAAAGATAATTAACTGATTTTTTTTTTAATTTACGATAATTACTTCAAATCTTATATAAACCAAACTGTAATCTATTAGGTGCTAATCTAATAATTTATCAATGACTCTTGAAAAAAAAAAAGGGGGTCAAATTAACGGTCAACTGATTAAATGAGGTAATCTGTAAATTAAAAGTAAATAGTGTAATTTCAACAAAAAAAAAATAGAAGAGGTCAGTATAATTGTTAAAAATGTAATTTACCCATTTTATTTTAAACTATTAATACTATAATATAATATTTGATTTATTAAAATAAAATAAAATAAAATGATGAATTGTTAATTCCTCTAGCATGACTATTTTCTTACCACTATAAATTATGAAATATGGGCCAAAAATAATTTTAAGAAATTGCTCGCATTTTCTTTTGAGAAAATATGAGAGATAGTGTTATCTTAAATTTATTAATTGATTGCCATATTATTGAACTCGAAAATTGAGAAATTTAGCCAAAATCCCTCCATTGGAAAATTGTTTGGTGAAAATGAAAACTCAATTTATTTTGCTTTATAAACCCCGTAATAAGAAAACACATAATTGAATAAAGATAAAGTAAAATATTTTTTTTTGGACAATATTGTCAGAGTAATATGTTACTGTTACTGTTTACATCAAATTCGATGATAGTAAATTTTTTTAAAGAAATTCATAGTTAACATGGATTTTATTTGATAAATCTTGATGATTTTTTTTTAAAATACTAATTTTATTAAAAATCGACATCTACATCAAAAATTATATTATTTCAAAATTTAATATTTTGATAATAATGATATATGTTAGACTTTTCGAATTTTTTTTTTGTACTTATCTTTAATACATTAAAATTTTATTATGAAGGGATTTTGACAAAATCTCCCAAGAACAGTGTGTTTAATTTTCTTACTTAATTGCAATACCCATAATTTATTTATCAAATTGGGACACTACATGTATTTATTTGAATAATATTAAATAATTCATTTCAAAATACTTACGTGATTTAACTATAAATAAATATATATAATTTATTTCTTTGCATACATTTAAGTTGTTGTATTTTTCATTTGATTTTAATAATTCAATCTAATTTGTTTATTTAAAAATAATTAAGTTATTTATTTTATTCTTAATTTACGATAATTAATTCAAATCTTATAAACCAAACTGCAATCTCTTAGCTAATCTAATAATTTATCGATGCCTTTTGAAAGGGAAAAAAAAAAAAATCAAATTAACCGTCAACTAATAAAATGAGACAATCTGTAAATCAAAAAGTAAATAGTGTATTTTCAAAAAAAATGAGAAGAGGTCAGAATTATTGTTAAAAATGTAATTTACCCATGTAATTTACCCATTTTATTTTAAATTATTAATATTATAATATAATATTAGATTTATTAAAATAAAATAATGAATCGTTAATTCCTCTAGCATGACTACTTTCTTACCATTATAAATTATGAAATATGGGCAAAATTAGGAGTGATTTGGAATGCTTTAAATAAATATAATTTTTTAATTTTTTATAAAAAAAATTATTAAAAAGTAAAAAAATAATTAAAAATAAAGATGAAATATTAATAAATGTTAATTGATGTAACTTAAATAAATGTATATCATGTATAAAAAGGTATATTTTTTTAGTTTTTCCAAGAAATTGCCCCCAGTTTCTTTTTACTACAATATTTTTGATTATTTTGTTGTTTTGGTGGGCACCAAGAAAATTTGACAAAAGCAGATGTTCTGCACGTGTATATACCGCCGCGCTATGATTGCTTCGCATTAAAATTGATAGGAAGAAAAATAAATAGATTAGACTTTTGGAGACAGGGAGGCTGATAGAAGGGAGAGAGAGGCTTCCATCTCGAGAAAATGCGCACTCATTGGACACATCATACATCATTATGGAGAGGGGAAATAGTATACATTTCTAATTAAATTATTTTTTTTTAATTTTAATTTACGATATATGTAATTATGATTTTTTTAATTACGAGACAAAATATATAAAATTATATTATATTTATAAAATGTTTATAATGGAGATCTTTTAAGGGATGTTGTTTATATCCATTTTTAGAGAAATGCTAGAGAGTTCTAAATTTAGAGCTCTAATTTGAACTTTAGTGATGTGTCAAAGTAAAAAAAAAAAAAAAAAAAACAAGACACAAACATCACATCAGGATGGATCTCACCTTCCCATTAGAGTTATTAGAGCTCTTATATTAAAGCTCTAAAGCATTTTTGCCATTTTTATTGAATTCTTGTTAACATATAGATCAACTAGGTAATGACATGTGGTAGAGATAAAGTGGGGATCTTGGATCAATTAAAGGACAAGTGTCACCGATGAGAGTTGATCCTATGTTTGGGATAGCTCGATAGTTATTTGTAACAACCCTCGTCACTGTTTACCGATTAATCATTAATTACTGCTAAACTGAAACTGATTATGATTGGTAACTGAATTAATTGAAGTACTGAACTGACTGACTGAAATCCGGAACTGAATTGATTAAGTATATCTGTTTAATTGTATGTCTATCTGTTGACTGTTTGATTGTCTATTCATGCCTTTGTGTTTAATTGCGAATTGAAGGCCTTATCGGCGGCCGAATCTGAAATCGATTGATGATTTGTGATCCTTAGAATTAATGTGATTTTATGGCATATTCAGTTAAAATGTGATTTGGTATGATTAAGGCCTCGTTTGGCAAGAGGCTATTTTAGCCAATTAGCCAAAAAGTTACTAAATTAGCCAAAAAGTCAACAATCCATACCAAAAAGTCAAAGATTCTCTTTTATCTCTACTTTTTGCACATCTTTTCATAATTAGCCAAAAAGTCATCCCAAACATACAAATTTTTTTTACCTACCTTTTTAGCCAAAAAGTTACTAAATTAGCCTGTTCCCAAACGAGGCCTAAATTGGATTAAAATGAGTTAAATTACAAGAGTTGGACTTAATTGCCATTTTGTCACCTAGTGGACTTTCACGAGCCTCTTAGTTGATCTCTAATACTAACATTACAACACTTCATCAGCCCATTCTTTCTTAGACTTGCCGACCAAGAGGGAGAGAGGGAGAGAAGTGAGTGTTCTTGAGAGTTGGCTTAGAGAACTTGAAGAATTGAAGGACAATTGTCTAATTAAGCTTCTAGTCTTGTGATTGAAGACTTAGGTAAGGAAATTCAACCTTTCATTGTTGTGTTTAAGTTGATTCTTGCATGGTTCATGTCGAATTGAGGAGCCAAGTCATGATTTAGTTCTAACATGTTGGATTATAGCTCATTCCATGCATGCATGTTTGTATTGAAGAGTTTTGAGGTTGTAAGTTCATCATTTCCCACATGCATGTTCATCTTTTGATCAAGAACCATGATTCCATCTTGTCTTTGAAGAATTGGCTCATTAGAGCATGAAATTGAAGCTTTGAAATGGTTTAAATTCATGCATGTTATGTTTGAATTATGTTTATGAAAGTTGGTTTGAAATTGAGTTGTTTAAAACACACTTGGGCTTGATTTTACAATTGAGCTTTGGAATCATGTTAAACTATGAGTTTTGGGATGTTTTCTGGAAAATTGGCTCAAGAGGATCGAAATTTATGTTTTAAAACTTGGATTTGAGCTTGAGGTTCAAACCTGGGAATTCCAGATTTTGAACTCACGCTTGAGCTGGGTGACTGGCGCTCGAGCGTGAAATTCGTGCTCCCAGTACTTTGCACTGTTTTGAAGTTCGCTCGAGCGGAATAATTGACGCTCGAGCGGGACATTGAGTCTCATGCTCGAGCGGGTGTCGAACGCCCAATCGAGCGTGATTTTCACCTATCCAGCACTTTTGACTGTTTTGCAGAACGCTCGATCGGGTAAGCCTACGCTCGAGCGGAAACCTTTGTCTGCATATCCGCTCGAGCGGAGTAACCTACGCTCGAGCGTGAACCTTGTTTTCTGAATGCATCTTTGCATCCTCATCCCCATCCTAGGCATTCTTAGGCCTAGTTTAAGACATTTTAATGAGGATATAGATGTAAAACACACCGAGGCAAAATTAGGGATTAAGTTATTATCTTTCCCAACTGTGTAGCTTAGTGTGTGTTCAATCTGTAACTGTGTAGGGTTGGCGACTGGGGACGCGCTCTAACTTTACTGTAGCCCAGAGCTCTGTGAGTAACAACTGTGTAAAGATATGTTCAAAATGATTATCTTCTGAACAATTGAACTGTACTGCTTTCTGAACTGATACTGTTAATTGAATGAATGCATGTCCTATATTCTAAACTATATTGTGGCATCCTTAGCAACTACTGTTTACTGTTACTGTTACAGAGATCTCTGTCGGTTCCCTTGTTAGAACCACTACTGTTACTGATTGATGGCCATCATTACTGTTCGGTCTTTTAAGACCTACTGTTTACTGTACTGTTATGCTAATGGATGTACCCCATATGACTAAATGACTGATATACTGAATTAACGAACTGTTTTCATTACTGTAAGGACATTCATTCTTAACCTCTTTACGCATTACGTTATTCACTGGGCTTTACCTCACTGCTCATATATATATGTAGGTGTACAGGCACCAGACCGTGGCTAGAAGCGTCGGGGTTAAGCTCCAGGTTTGCCAAGCCAACCACTGTGCCTCACTACGAGGTTCCGAGCCTGTTAAGTTATGGCTTAGGGGTGTTTTAATTTCCCCGTCTGTCTCTGTATCTGTTTGTATAACTGTATAGACTGTTACTGGACTGTTTAATAGGGATTAAGTCCCTAAACTGAATGATTGTATATATATGTACATACCGTTTTGTACTGTTCATGTATATGTGTATGAAAAGTCTTTTTGGCATACAGACTGTCACAACTCATTGGACATTGTTTATTTACTGTTTTGGTTTCCGCCATGCCTTTGTACTCTGTTTTACTGTATTACTGTTAAGCAGGCCTTCGGTAATCTTGGATTACTGGCCGGTTACAGTGCTAAACCCATAGGGGCGGATTTGGGTCGTGACATTATTAGACTAAGCAATAATGTTTGAGAGCTCTAATTTGAGAGCTCTAATGTAACTCTAATGATGTGGAGTGTACCTATATGAATGTGGAGTCCACACTTTTTCTCTATCTCTCTCTACTCTCTCTCTCTTCCACCTCATTAGTGCTCCATTTAGAACTCTCAAATTAGAGGTATGTATCATTACTTTTAAACTAAGTTATAGATTTAGAAAGCAAGGAATCATGTGTAAAGTGGGAGTTTCTCTTTGTCGATGGAAGACCAAAAGTGGTGATGGATATGTGGCATCATGTAAGGATGGTTATTCAACATGTAAGAGTGAATATGTGACAGCGTTTGAATATTTGAAAGTAAAAGGGCAATTACAACAGATATCCAGTAACAATTACAGATTTGAAGAATCGTGTAATCAGGAGTTAGAGAAAGAAAGAAGGCTATAAAGGCTGAAAAGTGAAGAAAGAAATGATACCATCATCTCAACAACACATAGCTCTTAAATCAGGAGTAGTTGATTGTAACTTAGGGGTAATTTCTTCTATAATTTATGGTTTGTAACTTGGTGAATTTCAGTGGTTTCATTTTGGAATTACTACTTATTTACTTTGTAATTATTAGTTATTCCAAAAAAATCCTCATTCTTTTGAGAAATTTGAACCAATTCCACAATTTACTTAGGCCAAGTTTGGGAAGACTAAATAAGTGTACTTTTTGACTTTTTATGAAATATGGGTTGGATTTGGGTTGGGTTTGAAGTGATGTGTAAGAGAGGTGATGCGACTTAAATAAGATGATGTGACTTAAATAGGATAGTGACTTTTTGACTTTTTGGATTTTTTGGAGGATGCCAAACTTGGCCTTAATTGTTCTTACTAAATTATCTTTTTAAAATTACTACTTAGTTATTGTTGATCAAGATTTAGCATAATTTTTACGAACAGATGTATAGCTTAATTTTCTAGAGAGATAGAGATAGAGATAAAGATAGAAAATCATTTGGGTTGGTTGGATTTGGTTTAGGTTTTTGATTTTTAGCTCGACTTTATTTCAAGATATATTATTTTAATAATTTTTTATTTTTAATTAAAATATAAGATAAAAAAATAAATATCTTTAAAATATTTTTTTTATTTATAAAAGATATTTAAAAATTTAATTTTTTTATTCTAATTTTTTAATATAAATTGTTAGTTTTTAAACTTTTAACTTTTCAATTGAAATATTAATTATCAAACGAGACGTTATACTAAAATTTGGACTTACTTAAACTTTCGATAACCCATGATACACACGGAACCTTTGACGACTCATCATCACTTTATGCCACGTGTAATCACAGGGTTAGACAACACCTCCTCACCCCGGTCCCTTATTCCAAGATGGAGAAAAAGCCTGCCTTCTCTTTTCCATTTTCCTTTTGTCTTTATTATTACTTTCATATCATTCATTTAAAAAAAGAAAAAAATAAGAAATGAAATAACATTTTATTTTATTTTATTATAATATTGAGGAGTCTATATAGTTTCTGTTCCATTCAGCTCTGTATAGAGGTTGGGTAAGAAAATATTGCTTGACCCCCAAGCTCTTTGTTACAAGAAACTGTTCTGTTAGTGATTGTAAGTTTTTATAGTATTTCTCTCACAGCACATAGGACAAGGGAAATGGAGGAGAAAGTGGTAAATTCCAGGTTCAAGAGGGTTTGTGTGTTCTGTGGGAGCAGTACTGGCAAGAGGGATTGCTATAGAGATGCTGCTATTGAATTGGGCCAAGAATTGGTACACACTCCTCCTATGTTCCTTTTGCTTTACCATTTTTTGTGTTTCTTGTTGACCCCAAAACTGACATTTGTGTTATCTGTTTGTTGAAATGTTTACAAGAGTTTTGTGTGTTTTGTTTTGAAGGTGTCAAGGAGATTGGATCTTGTGTATGGAGGAGGGAGTGTTGGCTTGATGGGTTTGGTTTCTCAAGCTGTGCATGATGGTGGAGGACATGTTCTTGGGTATAAACAAACAACTTCACTACCTATACATCAATCATAGTTTTTACAAGATTTAATGTTGCAGAACTCATTTTTAGTATCTCATATATTTTGGGTTTATTCATGTTTCTTCTTTCCTCAGGATTATACCTAGAACTCTGATGAGCAAAGAGGTATGCACGCAGTAATCTCATTTGAAAGTCATTTTGTTCTTTTTCTTGGCTTGGTGGTGTCTAAAAATGTTTATGTTTGTTGTTTTGTGTATCCTTTGGTGCCACAGTTGACAGGTGAGACAGTTGGGGAGGTAAAGCCCGTAGCAGACATGCATCAGAGGAAGGCCGAGATGGCCCGCCATTCCGATTGCTTTATTGCCTTACCAGGTCCCATCCCTCATCCCTCCCTCTCTCTCACTCTCCCCCCTCTTTCTCTCTCTCTATATATATGTATATATATTCATATAAATATACACACACTCAAACAAATATGGCACATTCAAAGAATTAGAGATATGCCTAATGTTGATTTTCTTTTTCATTTCCCAAATCTCTAACCTCTATCTTTTTGTCTCTACGAACAGGTGGGTATGGAACTTTGGAGGAGTTATTGGAGGTCATCACTTGGGCTCAACTGGGTATCCATGACAAGCCTGTAAGCACATTCCAAAACATACTGAAGAACATACTATCCATGAATTAAGCATTTATAAGTCTTAAAAATATTGGTGCAGGTGGGTTTGTTGAATGTTGATGGTTACTACAACTTCTTCTTGACCTTCATTGACAAAGCTGTTGATGATGGGTTCATCAAGCCATACCAGCGTCACATCTTCGTGTCTGCCCCAAACGCCAAAGAACTCGTCCAAAAACTTGAGGTGGGTCCACGGTTGGTTGTTCATTAATCACTTTTTTCTTTGGTCACTTCATCAGTTCTGATAGTAGTAATATCAAAGTTTCGCATAAATGGTAGGGACAAACTGGTGAGAAAAAGAAAGAATCTTCACAGATTACCATCTTGGTGTCTTCAAAGTTTTATGTTTTTTCATCTTGTAGTGGGCAAATGGTAATGATATAAAGTGATTTTGTTTTGTTTTGTGTTTTGATTAGGAGTACGAGCCTGTGCATGATGAAATCATTTCTAATCTGAAGTGGGAGGTCGAGCAGCAACCACAGGTGGAGTTCAGCACTCTGCAGACTGAGGTTGCTCTGTAAAAGATGTATATATATATAGATATATATGTATGTATAGATGACTGAGGAGGGAGATGGAAGAGGATGTGGGCACAATCCCTTTTATCTGATTTTGGGTATTATGTGCTGGGTACTGACTTAACCAGAATGTCATCATGGGTATGAACAACTTGGTGTTAAATAAAGAGAAGGCAAAAACAAATTTGCTGGTGTTTTGTAGTAGTGTTTTGTAATATCTCATGATCTGACTCTGAACAGAATAGATGTTTTATCGAAATTTTGGAAGGAAACATCGTTTAGTTATTTATCTCCTACACCATGCTTTTGTTACTGTTTTTATTTATTTATTTATTATTTTTTGGGTCAGAGTTTTTGTTACTGTTATATTGTATTGAATTTATTTTTTTAATTTTTGGTTTGACAGTGTTTGTGTTTTAAGGCACTGTTGTTATGAAGTAGGAATGGGGTTGTAGGGAGTGGGTCCCATGAAGAGGAAGATGAAATGTGAGACCACACAGAGATAATGGGTTCTCACAGATGTGTGGTGTGGAGAGTATGTCGTTGGTTTTTATGTCTAAAATCATCTCCGATGGTTCATCAAACTTGACATTAAGGTCAAGTTTGGGAACACTCTAAAAAGTGAAAAAGCTAAAAAGTTATTCAAATAGTTAAAAAGTTATCATTATTCACCAAAAGTCAACAATTACGGTTGCACAACTCTCAATTCTAATTTTCTCCTACAAATCAATTTTTACAATTTTTTATTACACATTTTTTCATAAAAAGTAAAAAAGTTAACCCAAACATTCATATTTTCAACCTCAACTTTTTAGTCTAAAAAGACAAAAAGTGCACTTATTTAGTCTTTCCAAACTTGGCCTAAATTTGAATTTTAGTGAAAAAGTTATTATTTGTTACTTCAACGGTTGTACTAAATTGGTATCAAATTGAGAATTTATCAAAAAATTCATCAAAGTGAGAACATGCAGCAGTTTTTATCATTTTACTATGTGTGACCGTTGGGGAGATCAACTGATCGATCAGCTGCATGACTAACTGGTCTACCGATTCCTTTACAAAAATTTTGGTTTAAATAGGTCAAAAGGTTCAAAGAGATAAAAAAATAAAAAATATGTCTTACCGGTATCCTTGTTTTGATACCCACTATTGAAGTAGTCTGTATCAGAATAAAAAAATAGTTCTTTTTTAACTGAAATTTAATAAAAAATTTGATAAACCACTGGAGATGCTCTAATAAGAGGGAGAGAGTGCTACACTGTACAGCTCATGTGGCAGTGACAGGTTATTTGAACTGTAGCAATGAAGCTGTTTTAATTGTTTTGGTGCCATTCCTGAGTGGGTACTACTACTACTGTGGCAGAGACAGAAAGAAGGGAGCGGGAGAGAGAGGGATAATGGCCTGAAATAAAAGAAAATGACGAGCCATTACTTAAAACGGACCACCAAAAGCCAGCTTTTTTAGTGTGGCACTACTCCCTCATATCACACGCATACCATTTGGTCTCCACTTGTTTTTGGTTATTTTATTTATATTTTGTAAGATATTGAAACTAGAAAAAAAACAATGCTTGAGGAAGACTCACATCAACACTTTCTTATTTTGATTTTTTAAAAAATGTCGACTGAGATGTAGTGATTTTTTTTTTAGAAAAAATTTATAATCAATGACAGAGGTGGACTTGCATTGTATCATATTCTCCTTATAAATTTAAAAATTGAAAAGAAAAATGCGCATAACTTGAAATGAGTAGAAAGTGTTTTTTGACCTACTGATTTCATGGTTACTTGCATATTAAAAAAGAAAGTGGCTAGGGGATATGCATATTCGTTAACTAGTTAGGGTTTGGTTGTTTAAATTTGTTGTCAATGTTCAGAGATAGTTCTAATGGAAATAAAGAGATTTCAACTGTGATAGCATCACACTGCCAAATGACAATTACGTCCTAGACCCTAGCTTTATTAGGGCGGGGATGGACGTAGAAAATTTGAGAGATGGCAAGGGTAGCGTCAGGCGAGAGCAATAAAGTTTTGGAATAATTTGTTATATTTAAGTGATGATTACTGATTCACTGATGATAAAAAAATAATGAGAAATGTCTCATCACTCATTTCATTATCCTAATTACACTTTTAATAAGATAATATTAACTAATCAATTTTCTTTAAACTCTTCTCTCATTCTTTAAAGTTGTTTGTCACTATAGCGATTCCGGCTTTTACCTGTTATCTATCTTATTTCGGACTCGGTTTGGTATGATTTAAAATGATTATTTATGTTTTGTTTCCATTGTTTTCTCTTTATTTTGGTTATCGGGTTGTTATTGTGCGTTTGGAACAAATTAGTTGTTTGTTTTTTCAAATCTTTGTTGTCTAGATTTTGGCTATTCGCTTGAGCGGGCATTTTTGCACTCAAGCAGGCTTCACAAATTTTACTTTTTCGCTCGAGCGGCCATTTTTGCCCTCAAGCAGGCTTCACAAATTTTGCTCATTCGCTCGAGCGGCCATTCTTGCGCTCAAGCGGGATTCGTTAACTTTCAGTATTTCTTTTGCAGGATTGAAAATACTGAAAATGTGCATTAGACGCTCGAGCGTCTAGTCTCACGCTTGAGCAGGGCCCTTCGTCTGCAAAACTTCTGGAAATGCGTATCTTACGCTCGAGTGCCACTTTTCACGCTCGAGCGGAACTTTGTGTCTGATGCTCGAGTGGGACTTTCCACTCTCGAGCGGACTGCGCGTATAATAGTCCGAAAAGATGACATTTTGAATCACTTTTTATTCTCTCTCTCCAAAATTTTTCAAAAAGCTTGTTCTTGAGCCTCTCTCTTAAAAATTCACATTCTCTCTTAAATTTCATCTAAATCTATTGATCTTTTAACCCTAGTACCTTTAAGAAAAAGATAGAGCATCTCAAGATTTACATTTTTATCCGAATATAAGTGGGTTTCAGCATTCTTGGAGTTTCTCTCTAGCTTGGCTCATCTTCATCCTTTGAGATAGGAATTCTTTCTGCACCTTCATATGATATTTAGCTTAGTTATTGTCTCTTGTGTAACAATGGTGTGATTTGAGGACGTTTTAAACAAACCTAGGGTTTGGGCATAAAAATGGAAAGAGGGGTTTTGGGTAAAGATGAAATAAATGTTTGTGGGGTTCGAAAATGATGTTGTGTTATATCTAATTTGATGATTTTGACACTAGGCTAATATTTGGGAAAAAGAAAAAAATTGTCCTAATTGGATCAAACTATTATTTTGTACAAATAATGTAAATTGTTATTAGAAATGTGAAATTGGATGACACTTCATATAAATGGTGAAATTGAATATGCATTATTTCACACCGTTTGAAAGTTTTGAATAAACTATCTATTTAAGATTGAATATCTGTTTAGAGATAACTGTATTGGGCTATCGGTAGAGAATAACTTTGACTGTTGTAGAAATGACATGTGGATTGAGCGAATTGAAACTAATCTTTGATGTTTGTCATCGAATATGGCCATGTTTATATACATTGTATATGTATGATTATCCGAGAGTGGAAAGGAGACGTACGATATTGTTTGATTTTGTGTTTATATACATTGCATATGTATGAATGATTATTTGGAAGAAGAAAGGGGATGGATTCCATTATAATTAAGTTGGCTGGAGTGTCCTGGGTGAAAGTCCTGAAATTATACATAGGTGCTTAGCCCACAGACGAAATATCTGTAAAATGACAATTGTAGTGCTTGTATAGCCTACGTTTACATGGGTCCCGTTTGAAGGCTTCCCATGGACGAAATATCCGTGAAATGGAAGTTTGAAGTGTTTATGCATATGTGTTGTGTGAATTGAAAGTAATTGAGTTGTAGTCTCAGTTCGGTTGTTGTGAAATAATGAAATTGACTCCTGAATTGATGAAGATAAGCAATCGAAATGTGAATTGAAAGTAAGTGGATTAAGACTTGAAATTGATATCTTTTGAGTAAATAAAGTTGTGAAAAGTTTTACTGTATGCATTGTTAGGCACTTGTACTTATATTTTTTTAAAGTTTCATATACTATGTTAGATGATTTCTACCGGGTTGTGGCTCACCCTATTTGGATATAACATTTTCAAATAATAATGACATGCCTCCACCAAGGCAATAGCATTGGAGGGACCTTTGGGAAGCAAGGGCTTCATGTTTTGTTTATTTTGTATACCCTAGGGCTAGATTTGTATTTGAGTGAAGCTCATTTTGTTATAACCAAGTCAAGACTTGGAAATGTGTAAGCTAATAGGGCATCTACTTCATTCAAACTCTTTTGTATCATTGACTTCATGTAATGAAAGGACTATTTATTTTGATTTATGTTATCATTTATATATATGCTTGTGGATGTATTTATGCTATTATTTTGGAGGCGTAACAGTCACCTATGTGTAATTGGGGGTGATGAAATGGAAGATGTGGCAAAACTCAAAAATAATATAACATGTGATAGAAGAAATACTGATAAGTAATAACATTTAATTTTTTTATTGTTTTATTATTTATTATTTTTTTTTGTAAAAGGAAGATGAAAAAAAAAAAGAAAAAAAAAGGTAGAAGAAGAAGAAAAAGAAGATATATATATATATATATATATATATATATGAATATTTTGGTGTTTAACACTTATTATATTTAATAAATTAAATTATGCCCATTGCTATTTAAGCTCAAAGTTAAATTTACATGTCAAACTTAATGATATGACAATAAATTAGAATATTTAAGATAATTTTTTCTCTCATATATTCTCTGTTCATTAGCCAATCATTTGTCTTGCACATCATTGAATTAAAAAAAATTGAGTTTGTATAACATTTTTCTTAATTATTTATGATACATTTACATATAAAAATTATTTATTTAATATAATTGAGTCCGAAACAAAAAAAAGGATGGGAGAAGCAAATATTATTCTCATTGTTTTCTTATCGAGATTAGGGCTGCAAATGAGTTAAGTCGAGTCGAGTTTTGTTGAGTTCGAGTTCGGCTTGTTTGCTTATTGAGCTCGTTTATTGAGCTCAAGTTCGGCTTGATAATTAACTGGACTCGAGCTCAGTTCGGTTCGTTAATATTAATGAAAATTGAGTTCGGTGCGATTCGGCTCGATAAGATTTTTTTTAATATTATTTATATTATTTAATATACAAATAATATATTTATACTATTTTTCATATATATTTATATATTATTTAATATATAAATAATATATTTATTATAAAATTTAATCTAAGATAAACGAGTTGAGTTTATTCGAATTTGAACTCAACTCGTTTACTAAATAAGCTTAATATTTGAGTTCAAATTCTACTTGTTTACTACACGAACTGAACCAAATGGAACTTGTTCGTGAGCCATTCGATTTGCAGCCTTAATCGAGACAAATAAAACTCGCACGAACCAAAGGTGCGGGGTGTATTTTGCTATCCCAACCTTGAGGGTCTATTTTTATTTTTATCTTTTTCCCCACCGATAAAACATTCTGAATCATCACTTATAGGCCATTAAAAAGTATAAAACAAACCAACTTATTGCTAATATCAAAACATAAAAATAAAAATAAATTTAATACTGAAAAGGTTAAAATTATTTTGTCAAATAACTTTTTAGTGAGATTGAGTTTATTAAATGAGCTAAGAATTTTTTAACAAAATGAATATTTTTTTTTGTCAATAAGGTGGCGACCGAACCGTTTGGTTTCAATTATTTGGGTGATTTAATCAAAAAATAAAATAAAATGAATAAGCTCGAAGAATCTAATCTAATATAAATGAGACATTAATTAATAAAATCTAAATCTAAAGTAACCACAATTATTTAAATGTTAAATGCACAAGAAATTCTAGATATTCTTGTGAAGTTTCAAGACACTAACCATTCATGGTCTAGGTAAGGTTGGGCTAGATCAGCATCAAGTCCAACAAGGTAGGTCGACCGTTTGGATTGATCTCAAAGCCCAAAATCTTTTGTAACATTTAGGCCCGTTTGGTGTTTTTAATTTATTTATGTTTAAACTTTTCAAGAATTCTGAAAATTTAAAGTAAGAAAAAAAGTGTTTTCTATGAAAGTGAAAATTTAAAGTAAGAAGTTTGGTGATTGTTTTTGTTTTCAATGAAATAAAAAAGTGTTTTCTTTTGTTCTTAAAACAAAATTTCAAACTCTCGTACTCACCCACCCACCGACCCACCAACCGACCCATATGTTGAGAATATAAAAAAATTAGGACAAATTCTGGTGGTATTTTAGTCTTTACACTTTTAATATGTTTAATTTTAATTCTTAATTTTAAATTTTTTTTATCAATTTAGTCCAATTGACAATATAATTAGTGTTTCATAAGAAAAATTGTCACTAAACTATTTTTCATAAAAAATTGTTAAGAATTGTAATCAATTAGACTAAATTAAAACAATATCATAAATTCAAGATTAAAATCAAGCTAAATGAAATTACAAGCACTAAAATAACACAATAACTAAAGTATAGTGACTATCGTTATAATTTACCCAAAATATTAAATTACACATTCTTCTAATATTTTAAGTTTTTGATAAGACTATTGTTAACAATCGACCATACATTACATAAGAAAAATGAAAAAGAAAGTGCTAATCATGCACATACGCGTATAAAAAATGATTATAAGTCTCACCACCATCCAAATTAGCATTTATTTAGCTAGTTTATGATTATAAGTCTAATCATGCACATACGCGTATAAAATGTGCTCAGATTGTAAATAATAATCAGTGTGCTTGGTTTCAAATTTTTGAATTCAATTTTTTGAAATTGAATTTTTTATTTTTCGTCATTTTAATAAATAATTTTTAAATTTTAAGAATTTTTTTTTTACTTTCTTATATGCATTTTACTTAGATATATCTAAAAAATAAAAATAAAAAATACACAAAATCAATAAATACACAAGAATATAAAAAATGTACTTAATTCTCATATTTTTTTAATATTTTTTATATTTAGTGAATTTTCTAAAAAAAATTTACAAATATTATACTTTTAAGTGTATTTATGTTCGTGTATCTAAAAATTTTAAAAGTTGCTTAGAATATTAAAAAAATTAGTAAAAATAAAAAATACTGAAAATAAAAAATTTCAATTTTCTGAAGCATAAATCCTAAAAATCTAAACCAAACAAACTAAATATTGTCTCTCTTTAATTCCTTAAATGTTTAGATGATGTAATTGTTAATAATTAAACACTAGACACATATCACTAAAATTTTGATAAATGAAAATAGTACAATAATCAGAAATAATATAATAAATCTAAAATTACATAGGCAGTCTCTATATTTTAGTTTTTGTATTATTTTAGTCTCTATATACTTTCAATTTATTCAATTTTGACCTTTAATTTAGATTTTGTATTGATTTAGTCCAATTGATAATATAATTAGTGTTTTTAAAGCAAAATCATCACTAAATTGGTTGAGGTGAACTTACAGGATTGAGTAAGTTTATAACTTTACTCTAAAAAATATAACACATTACATTTTTTTGCATATTTTTCATAAAAAAAATGTTAAGAATTATAATCAATTAGACTAAATTAAAATAAAATCATAAATTTAAAATCAAAATCGAGCTAAATGAAATGACAAACACTAAAATAACACAATGATCAAAGTACAGTGATTATCGTTATAATTTGTCCAAAAAATTAAATTACGCATTCTTCTAATATTTTAAGCTTTTGATTAAGTTTTCATTTGGGAAGAGATAAAATAACTTGACTTTTTAACTTTTTGACTATTTTAGTCTCGTTTGGTTTCTATTTTTGGTTTTTTTTTTTTTATTTTTGTGAAATAAAAAGTATAATGATTATGATTTAGATGTGACATTTTATCTTATAAACTTATGTAATTAATTTTATCTTTTATGTTTTTTTTAACCAAAATTCATTGCCAAACATAGGTTAAGACTATTGTTAACAATCGATCATACATTACGGTTTCGTTTGGGAAGCCATGGTTTGGGTTTTTTTAGCTATTTTAGCCACAAAAAACAAAATAAGCTATTTTAGCCATAACAAACAAAATATCACATCCAAACCATAATCATTACATTCTTCTCTCACAAAAAAACTCAAAAAAGCCAAAAAGTCAAAAGCCCTTCCCAAACTAAGTTTTTAAACCTAGACTAAAATAGCCAAAAAAACCAAAAAACCAAAAAGCCAATCCACTTCTACATAAGAAAAATGAAAAATAAAGTGCTAATCATGCACATACGCGTATAAAATGATCTCACCACCATCCAAATTAGCATTTGTTTGGCTAGTTTATGATTATAAGTCTAATCATGCACATACGCGTATAAAATGTGCTTAGATTGTAAATAATAATCAGTGTGCTTGATTTTAAATTTTTGAATTCAATTTTTTGAAATTAAGTTTTTTATTTTTCGTATTTTTAGTACATATTTTTAAAATTTTAAGAATTTTTTTTTACTTTTTTAGATGCATTTTACTTAGATTTATCTAAAAAATAAAATATTTACAAACAATCAATAAATACACAAGAATACAAAAAATATACTTAATTCTCATTTTTTTTTATTTATGTTTTTGATATTTAGTGAATTTTCTAAAAAAAAAAATTCACAAATATTATACTTTTAAGTGTATTTATGTTACGTGTATTTAAAAATTAAAAAAATTACTTAAAATATTAAAAAAATTCAGCAAAAATAAAAAAATACAGAAAATAAAAAATTTCAATTTTTTGAAGAATAAATCCTAGAAGTCTAAACCAAACAAACCGAATATTATATCTCTTTAATTACTTAAATGTTTAGATGATGTAATTGTTAATAATTAAACACTAGACACATAGCACTAAAATTTTCTGATAGATGAAAATAGTACAATAATCACAAATAATATAATAAATCTAAAATTACACAGGTAGTCTCTATATTTTACTTTTTAGATTATGTTAGTCTCTATACTTTCAATTTACTTTGACCCTTAATTTAGATTTTGTATCGATTTAGTCCAATTAATAATATAATTAGTGTTTTTAAAGCAAAATTATCACTAAATTGGTTGAAGTGAACTCACAAGGTTGAGTAAATTTATAACTTTACTCTTAAAAATATAACACATAACACTATTTTGCGTATTTTTCATAAAAAATTGTTAAGAATTGTAATTAATTGGATTAAATTAAAATAAAATCATAAATTCAGAATCAAAATCGAACTAAATGAAATGACAAATACTAAAATAACACAATAATCAAAGTACAGTGATTACCGTTATAATTTGCCCAAAAAATTAAATTATACATTCTTCTAATATTTTAAGCTTTTGATTAAGGGACTTGGGGTCACTGCTGTGCCTTTGGCCACAGCAGTGACTGTTGTGCCTCATTTTAAAATGCATTATGAGCTTATTTTTATGATTTGAACCGTTCATTTTGTATGATTTGTTGAGTACTTTAAATCTATCAAAAATCATATTAATCGGATATCAATAATTATATGATCGAATTGCATATTTTTATATTATTTTTCAAAAGAAAAACTTCTTGTTTATTTTTTTGGTTATCAATCATATAGTTATTGGTATCCGATTAATATGATTTTTGATAGGCATGAAGTACTCAACAAACCTTACAACATGAACGATTCAGATTATAAAAATAAATTCATAATGTACCACAAAATAAGGCACAACAATTATTGTTGTGCTTTTGGCACAGCAGTGACCTCAATTCCTTGATTAAGACTATTGTTAACAATCGACCATAAATTACATAAGAAAAATGAAAAAGAAAGTGCTTGATTGATTCTCACCACCATCGAAATTAGCATTTATTTAGCTAGTTTATGATTACAAGTCCAATCATGCACATACGCGTATAAAATGTGCTTAAATAATAATATTATATCTCTTGAAGGCTTGGTTTGGGAAGTAGGTTGGCTTTTTGGCTTTTTGGTTTTTTTGGTTATTTTAGCCTGGGCTAAAAAGCTTGGTTTGAGAAGGACTTTTTGGCTTTTTGGCTTTTTGACTTTTTTTGTGAGAGAAGAATGTAATGATTATAGGTTGGATGTGATGTTTTGTTTGTTATGGCTAAAATAGCCTATTTTGTTTTTTGTGGCTAAAATAGCCAAAAAATTCTGAAAATCATCTTGCCAAACAGAGGCTTAAATGTTTAGATGATGTAATTGTTAATAATTAAACGCTAGACACATATCACTAAAACTCACATGTAAACTTCTCACAAAATAACAAGAAATTTCATTATACTGGGATTATGTTTGGGAACTAAAGTATCTTAATTAAAAAAATTAAAAAGTTATTATAAATTGTCACATCACTCTCTTTATTTGTATACATATCTTTTCATAAAAACTCATTAAAATTGTATATTTCCAAACGAGACCTTAAAGTAGTCAGAACTCTCACTTTCAAATTTTTTGATTGAAGAAAATAATACAATATTCACACATAATATAATAAATAAATATTTAAAAAATAGTGGTTATCATAACAGTAATCAGTGTGTTTGGTTTGAGTTTTCTGGATTAAATTTTTTAAAAACTGACTTTTTTGGTTTTCGTATTTTTTTGTTTTTAGTGAATATTTTTTTTTACTTTTTTAGATACACCTTACTTAGATGTATCTAAAAAGTAAAAAAATTGTGAAAAAATATTTTAAAAAATTAATAAATACATAAAAATATAAAAAATGTATTGAATTCTTGTATTTTTTTTTATATTTTTGGTATTTAGTGAATTTTTAAAAGATTTTTTTTACAATTTTTTTACTTTTTAGGTGTATTTATGTTAGGTGTATCTAAAAAATAAAAAATTACTTAAAATATTAAAAAAATTCAATAAAAATAAAAAAATATGAAAAATAAAAAAGTAAAATTTTTTAAAAAATATTTTTTGAAAAGTAAAAACAAGCAAGGTAAATAATCTCCGAAATATGGCCAAAAAAAGTAGATGACAAAAGAAAAAAACCATGATCAAGTTTCAATGCCATCCGACCACAAAGTTGTCTTTTAAGATATAGATAGATAGATGCTAGTAGAAACAAAGTGAAAAGGAAAGTGTTGTGCCCCTTCCCAACACAATGAAGATTCTAGGAAACTTCAAAGGATGCTGCTTGTGAGCAACTCTTTTTTTTGTCTGTGTCATGTGTCATGTTTCTTATATTAAATCAAACAAAAAAAGATATAATATACAAAAATAAATAAATTATAAAAGAAATTAATAAGTGGGTATTGCTAGAAGTAGTAATAAAGTACAAATGTAGGGGTTAAGATGGTCATTTAAGTCAAGGAAATGAATGACTTGCTGTTGGGGTCTTTGGGGGAGAAGACTCCAAGTCAATAGTCTCCATAAAAGCCATGAAATCTCTGTTACACAACGCGGATTTGCCTTTTCAATCATCAATTCTACACAACTCTTTTATATTTTGAAAATTTGTGTGTTTAATGATAATGATCCACTTATATTTGCTATTATATTTATTTTGAAAATTAAATTTACACGCTTAAGCCAATAGAAAAGTTGAAGGCTTCAAAACAGTCTTTTTTTTGTGACACACATAATTTTTTTGGTAGGAAAATGAGCCTGTGTTTGGTTGTGTTTTGTAAATGTAATTTGAGAATATGAGTTATATTTTGAGTTTATGAATTGTAAAATTATGATTTGAGTGTAGAAAATTTGTTTGGTTATGATTTTTAAATAGAGTGTTGAATTGTGTTTTAAAAATGTATTTTGAATTAAGTTTTAAAAGTTTGATGTGACATATGAAAAGTGAAAATTTGTTTGGTGATGTGTTTTGAAAATACTTTTCAAAACTTAATTCAACCAATAACATATCATCAAACACACAACTCATATATCGATATCCATATTTTTTATCAATAATAATAACCAAACTATTTTTAAAATACTGAAATTAAAAATTGATTTTTTTTGTCAATTAATTTTTAATTTTGTAATTTTTTTGAATAATTATTTTATCGAAATAATTTTTTCATTTTAAAATAAACCTATGTCAATTATTTTCTGCCAATTAATTTTTCTATCAATTCATTTGTAAAATACGTTTTTAATTTTTTTCTAACATTTTGTTAAAGTCAACAACTTTTAAAAATACATATTAATAAAGAAGGAATAAATACACTAAATTTAATATTTTAAAATACAAATCATAATGTAAATCTTACAAAACATTATCAATTTTTTTTTTTCCATTTATTACATGTTATGAATTTCGTCCATATGTGGCAACAGAAATACAATGCATTACTGTACCCGTTGAGCTCATATAATTGTGGGTTTGACATACAACATGACTATTATGCCCCTCTTGACTTAAATGGAAAGTGATTACATAGAACAAAATATAAAGGGTAAGATAGTAATTTCACTTACTTATTACCTACCCCCTATTGTTTCATAGCTGTGTGTTCAACACTGAGGTCAAGAAAAAGGAGAGGCTGCAGCTGTGTACTCAGTACACGGATATGATATATATATATATATATATATAAAGTAATAATATTAAAATCAAATAATATTTAACAAATAAAAAGTAAATAAAAAAAAATCCAAACTGAACCTTTTGAACCTCACACTTTCTATTAAATCTGAATCTCATTCCGTTTACCACACCAACTTCATCATCTCAGAAACACCTTCTCCAGTTACATCAGAAAACAAAAATTAGAGAAATAGAAGCATATCCACCATCTCATTAGGTTCTCCTTCTCCACTTCCATAATTTACATGTTAGTTTTGATGCCAGTTCATTTTCATATTTGCTTCAGATATTAGCTTTAGACATTAGCTTTAGAGGGAGTGAGGGAAGGAAGAGGAGGACAACTGGCCGGTCATCCCACCGGTCTATCGGCCGGTCATCCCGGCCTAGTCACCATTCCACCTCCGTATCTATTCGCTTTGTTTCATATCTGTTCCATTTTCTGATTATCAGTTTCTAAGTTATAATAAACTAAATGAAACAAATCCAATATAAATGAGAAATGTCATTCCCTATGGTTTTTTTTATTTATAAAAATCTGTTTCTATGGCATTTGCCCAATTAAATTTTGTCACCAAATTTTTTTATATTTATTTTTTACATAAAAATAAGTTTGTATGCACAAAAATGTACTAATGGTTGATATATTTTTTATACATATTTTTTACCTCTCATATGTTTTAATATACAATTTTCTTTCATTTTTGCAGTCATCATCCCAAGAACAATCATGCCAAAAACAAAACGAACCAGGCCCAAATTTGGTGAATCCTCAAACCCTGTACCACCACCACAGCAACAACATGATGGCTATCCAACTAATGATTTTGCAACATATCATTATGAACAAGCCTATGAACATTTCATTACTCCACCAATTATTATAGGGAGAAACGTAAAACTACCTTCTAAATATGATTCACTCTTACTTGGCAAATTAGATACAATGGGATGGTTACCATTAAATAATTTTCCAAATAAGATATATCCCCGTCTTCTATGATTTTATGTTCACTTGATACTAGGTGACCAACAAAATGAACTGTTCAGTCTTACCTTTTATGTTAAGGGGAAAAGAATCACACTCTCTCTCCGTCGTTTTGCACAAATTATTGGAGTCGAAACAAGAGATTTACAATGTTATTTTACAATGTTATTTTCAAAATGAGGCCGCATTAGAAAAAATTGTTGATGATGTCACTCAAATTTATACCACAATTTGTGACAACCGATTTAGCGGCACTAATTTACAAGTCAGCCATTTAAAACCTCACCTTCGTATTCTCCATCGATGGATAGTTGAAAATATCACTCCCAAAAAGGACATTATAATAGTGTTTCATGTTTTCAAGTTTACTTGTTATATTGTTATGAAATTGGACAAAAATTAGATTTATGCTTTATATTATTAAAAGAAATGATACTTGCAAAATTAGATACTCTGAGTGGCCGGTCACTACCTTTTGGAGCTTTGTTAACCATAATTTTCAAAGCCCATGATGTGAACCTTGAAGGTGAAGGATGGATCAGAATCACTTCACCAATTTTTGAGTATACACTAACCCGAGCTGGTGGTGCTGACACATTGATGGGCTCTATTAATCTTGAAAATCAACCAATACCTGATGAGGAAGAACCCAATGACAATGCCATGCCACCAAATGAACAACCCCATTACTGGACTGATTATTTAGCCTTGGAACAAGAATGGTACAATCAGCGCCTACAATGGGAACAACAAATGGCTAATCAGCTCAATACATTTGGTACTCGGTTCGATGAATTTGGTACTCGGTTCGATGAAATTGCTAGCACTCAGAACTCACTAATTCATTAATTTGGTGAGTTTCGTGTAGACTCAGAGAAACGCGCTGAACTGACAAGGAACCGCATTGATCTGATTGACCATCGAGTCACTCAGCTGTACCATCAGTATTTCTGTATCAACCCTCACCACTGTTTACCGATAAACTACCGATTACTGCTAAACTGAGACTGATTATGAAAAGTAATTGAATTGATTGAAATGCTGAACTGACTGGCTGAAATCTGAAACTGATTGATTGACTGTATCTGTTTAAATGCATTATCTATCTGTTTGACTGTTTGATTATCTGTTCACGTTTTATGTTTAAATTGTGAATTGAAGGCCTTGTCGGTGGCCGAATCTGAAATTGATCGATGTTTTACGATCATTAGAATTTATGTGATTTTATGGTGTAATTATCTGAAAACTGATTAGGTATGATTAAATTAGATTAATTAAGGTTGAATAACATTGTTAGGCTTATTTACAATAGTGCCATTGTTAGTGGGCCATGTAGGCTAAACATATTTGAGCCTTTATACACTCAAACAAACATTTCATCAGCTCATTTCCTCACCACCATCGAACTAGAGAGAGAGAAAGTGATAGAGTTGAATTGTTCTTGTTGATTTGCTTAGAAACTTGAAGAAATTGTAGGAGATTTGCCTAATTGAACTTCTACACTTGTAATTGAAGACCTAGGTAAGGAATTCAACCTCTTAATTGTGTCTTTAAGTTGATTCTTGCATGATTCATGTCATATTGAAGAGCTAAGTCATGAATTGGTTCTAGCATGTTGAATTGTAGCTCTAATCTTGCATGCATGTGTACATTGAAGAGTTTTGAGTTTGATTTCATGGAAATCTTGCATGCATGCTCATATTTATGTTTAAGTCCATGAATTCAACTTGGTTTTTTTTGGAAGAATTGGCTCATTAGAGCAAGTATTTGAAGCTTGGAAATTGATTAAACTCATGCATGTCATGTTTGAGTTATGTTCTTGAGTTTTGGTTTGAAAATCATGTTGAATTGATCTTCCCTTGGGCTTTGATTTTACAATTGAGCTTTGAAACATGTTAACCTATGAGTTTTGAGGAGTTTTCTGGAAAATTAGCCCAAGAGGATTGGTTTTGATGCATTAAAACTTGGTTTTGAGCTTGAGGTTCAAATCTGGAAATTCCAGATTTTGAACTCACACTCGAGCGGGGTGACTGGCGCTCGAGCGTGAAATTCGTGCTCCTAGTATTTTGAACTGTTTTGATGTCCGCTCGAGTGGGACCTTGTGTCTTACGCTCGAGCGGATGTCGAGCGCCCAATCGAGCGTGATTTTCACCTATCCAGCACTTTTGACTGTTTTGCAGTACGCTCGAGCGTCTAAGTCTGCGCTCGAGCGGAAACCTTTGTCTGCATGTCCGCTCGAGCGTAGTAATCGACGCTCGAGCTGGAACCCTGTTTTCTGAAAATTCTAAAAATGCTTTCAAAGTGCATCTTTGCATCCTCATTTCATCCTGGGCATTCTTAGGCCTAGTTTAAGGCATCTTAATGAGGATATAGATGTAGAACCACACCGAGTCAAGATAGGGATTAAATTATTATCTTTCCCAACTGTGTAGCTTAGTGTGTGCTCAATCTGTAAACTGTGTAGGGTTGGCAACTGGGGACGCGCTCTAGCCTAACTGTAGCCTAGAACTCTGTGAGTAACAATTGTGTAAAAATATGTTCAAAAATGATTATCTTCTGAACAATTGAACTGTACTGTTTCTGAATTGATACTGTTAATAGAATGAATGTATGTCCTCTATTCTGAACTGTATTGTGGCATCCTTAGCAACTACTGTTACTGACTGTTACTGTTACAGAGATCTCTGTCGGTTCCCTTGTTGGAACCACTACTGTTTACTGATTGATGGCCATCATTGACTGTTCGGTCTTTCAAGACCTACTGTTTACTGTACTGTTATGCTAATGGATGTACCACATATGACTGTACTGACTGAACGACTGAAATACTGATTTAATGAACTATTTTCATTACTGTAAGGACATTCATTCTAAACCTCTTTACGCATTATGTTATTCACTGGGCTTTAGCTCACTGCTCATATATATATGTAGGTGTACAGGTACCAGACCGCGGCTAGAAGCGTCGGGGTAAGCTCCAGTTTTGTTAAGCCAACCACTGTGCCTCACTGCGAGGTTCCGAGCCTGTCAAGCTATGGCTTAGGGGTGTTTTAATTTCCCCCGTCTGTCTCTGTAACTGTTTTGTTAACTGTATAGACTGTATAGACTGTCACAGCTCATTGAACAGTATTTATTTACTGTATTGGCTTCTGCCAGGCCCCTGTACTCTATTCTACTGTATTACTGTTAAGCAGGCCTTCGGTAATCTCGGATTACTGGCCGGTTACGGTGCTAAACTGTCACGACCCCAAACCGCCCCTAGTAGTTTGGTGCCGTGATGGCCAGTAATCCGAGATTACCGAAGGCCAACTGGCAAAATTCTCACACACACCGAGTATAAATATATGGGGCTCGTAAGTGCGGAAGCAAAAATTTGGAATACAAGTGGTCCATAAGAGCTGTGCATAAGTCAAATGAGATAGCAACCATTTACATATAGGTTATAACTTAATTACAAACAAGCAAAGTGCAGGTTACATTTTTCGTATTAGCAAAAGCGCTCCACAAGCCGACATAAACAAAATGTACGAATTACAGGTCTAAGAACACAGTCTGCCAGGTTGCCGACATCTTCCTTGCCGACATAACAATCATGCAAAAATATACATCTTGATCAAAAGGCTTCTCAGCCGACGTGTTCGAAATACAAATATTACAAGTCGAGAAGCTTAATTTTCAAGACTGCCGGCATAATATGCAGGTTAAGCCGACATAATCAAAACCCAAAACAAGCTCCAGAAATCACACCTAGGCGTCACCGCCTTCTTGTTCATTACCTACATATATATAGAGAGGGTGAGCTTGGATACTCAGTGAATGGTATAAATAATAAAGGGGTTTGCATGAATAATAGTCGAAATTCTTTCAAAACAATACAAGACAAAGCTCTATATATAACCAGGAATGGACCTCGCCCATTTAACAAATCTTCAAGTTTCAAGGGATACTTACTAGCATCACATATTACAAATAATAACATTTCGGCGAACATATCCACGCAGTAACCGTCCGTGGCAAAACAAGACAAAGCAAGATAGGCATCTCAAACAAGGGTGCTACGAAAGTTTAGAGTCCTCTAGCACAAGGGACTTTCAGGACAAGTTGTGCTGCGAAAGTTTAGAGTCCTCCAGTACGAGGGACCTATGTTACAAAGGCCCGTAGCCCTTTAACACTAGAGTACAAATCAAGGGTGCTGCGAAAGTTTAGAGTCCTCCAGCACAAGGGACTTTCAAAACAAGATGTGCTGCGAAAGTTTAGAGTCCTCCAGCACAAGGGACTTTCCAAGAGGGTCATCAAGACAAGGTCATACTTGGTATACAAAACAAGGACAATTATTCATGCTTAACAAACACTTTCGAAACAAAGCAAAGCAAAGCATTTATCAAAACATATAACATAGCTTTATTAAAATTACCACTCACTTTGTTCTTCCAACGTCGGGGTCAGGGCAAGTCCAAGTCCTGACAAACACATGGCAAAGTCTATTGAATGCTCTACTCAAAACAAATCTAGCACACATGCAAATGACCTCGGCATTCTTCAAAACTAAGTCAAATCGAAGCAAAACACAGTTTCTTATTCTGGAATACACGCTGGGCAATTACCAGGTTTAGGCCGAGGTCCCACACCTCCTTGCCGAGGTGTAGCCTCGATGGCCGCATTCAAAAGTGAAGTCAGGAAAAATCTGGGTTTCTCCTCTTGATAAACATGAAGAACACGAGCATGAAGAACTTGAAGAACATGAACATGAGGAAGATGAATGCAAAGATCAAAACTTGCTATACAAAAACTGAGATGTCATGCTATAATTACAAAAATGTGGACCTGGGTACCCACACTCAGGGATCTTATCAAAACAAACACAAATGCATGAGCTTCGATGCAAACTTTCAGATTAAACGGGGCTTTTCTTCAAAAACACATGAAAACCGTTTTCTCTTTCTAAAACCAACTTTAAATCGATGAATGGTGTGTAGAACAGGTTTGATCGTGCAATGCGGCTAAATGATGAATAAGAACAACAAGAATAGGTTAAGATTCTAACCTCAAAACTCGAATCTAACGGCTCAAGCTCTAACGATCAAGCTTGGAAGTTGCCTTCTCTAGCTCAAACTTCTCCTCCTTCTAACTAGAGCTTCTCTCTCCAAAAGGCAAGATTGATACAAAATGATATGCCTCACACGACAATCACTGACTTAAACCCTTTGCCGGGACACGTGGCATCGACTGATTCGTTTAACTCAAAAAGGTGACTGACTTGACAAGACAAGACCAAGACAAAGTGTACTCAACAAGCTAGGCGGCACGAACACTCCGGCAAGTAACGACATCGGCTAACAACAAGACTCCGAAAATCAAAGGGCAAGGACATCGGCTTGAAAGGACAACACTTGACTAAATTGTGCCACACCTCGGCCTAGATGTGCCACACCTCGGTCTAGGTCATACCATTCCAGGAACAAAATCACTCACGCAAGGATCAAGGATGTAGAACGCCTAGATATTAACATCTCGGCCCAGATGATGCACTTCTCGGCCTAGGCGACGCGCACCTTGGCCTAGATGGTGACATCTCGGCCAATATGCCAAGGTGAAGATGGACATCAACCAACGGGGTTCCAGGATAGTTCTAAGTGACAAAGGTTTCGGAGGTGTCTAGGCTTAAGATGACCTCGGCAACATACCAGACAAGAACCAAGCGTGCAAGCAATTATTCAAGCAAAACAAGACAAAATTTGCAAATGCACATATTAACACAAGATCATCCACAAATGTATGCAAGTATGACTAAGTCAAAATGAGGGTTGTTACATAAACCCATAGGGGCGGGTTTGGGTCGTGACAGAGTGGTATCAGAGCGATACTTACCACGAGTTATACCGCACACACATGTCCAAATGAGCTATAGGATGTCCTAGAAAAGCGATTAGGGCATTGCATGAACTTGTTAAAGTATGTGTGACTATGACATGACTGGATATATGCTAATGTGATAAACTGTTTAAGTATGCAACTGCTTATGTTTATAATTGCTATAACTGCTTATAGTGAAATAGATAATACAAGAACTGCAAATGAATCCTCATCCTCATCCTCTGAGGCAAGAGTGGCAAGACTGGAGAGAATGATGGAACTCATAACTGAGAGATTAGGGCAACAACAGAACCCACAGCCCCTACCTCCTCCAGTACAGCCAGAGCCACCTGTTAATGATGATATAATTGCATTGACACATAAGTTCAGCAAGATGAAACCGCCATCTTTTCAGGAAGGCTTGGAACCGTTAAAAGCTGAAGCATGGGTCCTTGAGACAGAAAAGTTATCTGAAGTGTTTTCGTACTCTGAAGCACATAAAGTACTGTTAGTTACCTTTACCTTGCAAGAAGAGGCCAGAAGGTGGTGGATGCTTATCCGCGATGACAATACTGTAATGACTTGGGCTTAATTCAAAGGAGCCTTCTTTGAAAAGTACTTCCCTCAGTGTGTCAGGGACAGAAAAGTAACTGAATTTGAACAGCTGAGACAGGGCACAATGTCCGTTGCTGAATATGAAACAAAGTTCACCGAGCTTGCTAGATATGCGCCACACATGGTGGACACTGATTATAAGAAGGCCAGAAAGTTTGAAGGCGGCCTTAATGTTGCAATACTGGACAGAATTAATGTTTTGAAGCTACCGAATTATGTAAATGTTCTTGACCGAGCTTTGATGGCTGAATCGAACATCAAGACACTGAAAACTGAAACACCAGCATCTGAATGGCGTGGTAAAAGGCAGGGTTTTAAATTCAAGAAAGGCAAGCATAACCCATTGAACAAGAAACAGAATACAGGGACAACAACTAGCCCCAGCCAAGGGAGTGGTTCCATACCACCCTGTTCTGAGTGTGGCAGGAAGCACAAAGGGGTCTGTTACAAAATATCTAGAGCCTGTTACAGGTGTGGCAAGGTGGGCAACATGGTTAAAGATTGCCCCTCTGCTCCACAAGCCAATAGTAAAGCTACACCAAGCATGGCAGCATCAACTGTTGCACCAAAATCGAACCCCAAAGCTACCGAGAAAGAGCCCATGAGGCAGGGCCGAGTGTTCGCCCTAGTACCGGGAGATGTGCAGAATACCGAGACCGTTGTGTTAGGTATTCTCTCTATTTGTACTCAAATGCTTATATACTGATTGATTCGGGGTCTACGCATTCATATGTGTCGCATGCTTTTTCGCGAAAACTGAATAGACCATTAGAACCCATGAATTATCTGTTAGCTGTATCATCACCCGTTGGGGGATCCATGACTTGTTCATATATGTACCCTGCTTGTGAAATTATTGTTGGAGATGCACATCTGTATATTGATTTACTGCCACTGAACATTGACCATTTTGATGTAATATTGGGGATGGACTGGTTACAAAAATATCATGCTACTATTGACTGTGTAACTAAACAAGTGATTTTCCATCCACCTGGTTTACCCGAATTTGTGTTTAATGGGGTTGGAGTAGTACCTCTCCCGTACCTGATTTCATCTATGAAAGCTTGTAAATTGATTAAGAAGGGATGTAAAGGGTATCTGTGTTCTGTATTGACTGTATCTACTGATGATAATGCTAATGTGAACAGTATTCCCATAGTCAGAGAATTCCCAGATGTTTTTCCAGATAATCTGCCAGGGGATTTGATTGACAGGGAGATTGAATTCACTGTTGATGTGATTTCGGGTACCCAGCCAGTATCTAAAGCTCCTTACGGAATGGCTTTGACTGAATTGAAAGAATTGAAAGTGCAACTGCGGGAACTGTCAGATAAGAAGTTCATTAGGCCCAGTACTTCACCGTGGGGCGCACTTGTTTTCTTTGTGAAAAAGAAAGACGGCTCACTGAGACTGTGTATTAACTACCATGAACTGAACAAGGTAACTGTGAAAAATAAATACCCATTGTCACGTATTGATGACTTATTTGATCAGTTACAGGGTGCTCAAGTGTTCTCTAAGATCGACCTCAGACGAGGATACCATCAGTTGAAAGTTAAACCAGAAGACATTGACAAAACTGCTTTTCGAACGAGGTATGGACATTACGAATTTTTAGTTATGCCTTTCGGAGTTACTGATGCACCTGCTGTATTTATGGACCTCATGAACAGAATCTTTAAACCGTACCTTGATGACTTTATTGTTGTATTCATTGATGACATACTGATTTACTCCAAAAGTATAGAAGAACATGAACATCATCTGAGACTTGCCCTACAGACCTTAAGAGAACAGAAACTTTATGCTAAATTGTCTAAATGTGAATTTTGGCTTGATCATGGTATGTTTTTGGAGCATGTTGTTAGCAAAGATGGAATTTCAGTTGATCCACAGAAAGTTGAAGCGGTAGTAAACTGGCCTAGACCAACAAATGTGACAGAAGTCCGAAGTTTTTTGGGTTTGGATGGATATTACAGAAGATTTGTCAAAGATTTCTCCAAAATTGCCTTATCGTTGACTCAGTTAACTTAGAAGGGGATATCATTTGACTGGACTGACCAAAGGGAATCAACATTCCAAGAGTTCAAAACTCGACTTGTAATTGCACTGATTCTTACCTTACCTTCAGGTACGGATGGCTTCACTGTATTTAGTGTTGCTTCTCATAAGGGTTTGGGATGTGTTTTAATGCAGAATGGGAGAGTTATTGCTTATGCTTCCCGACAATTGAGACCGCACGAAAAGAATTACCCAACCCATGACTTGGAACTTGCCGCAGTGGTATTTGCATTGAAAATCTGGCGTCACTGTCTGTATGGGGCGACATGTGAGGTGTATACAGATCACAAGAGTCTGAAATATTTCTTCACACAGAAAGAACTGAACATGAGACAGCGGAGATAGCTAGAACTAGTTAAAGACTATGACCTACAGATTTTGTACCATCCGGGAAAAGCCAACACTGTTACCGATGCACTGAGCTGGAAATCGATTAGAAATTTAGCCTGTTTGCTCACCGGGCAGAAAGAATTGCTTTGTGACCTTGAAAAATCTGAAATTGAAATTTTTTTGCGAGAACAAGGTAGAACAATAGCTGCTATTTCTGCTCAACCGGCACTGATTGAAGAAATTAAAGAGAAACAATAATCGGATGACTTCTTGAAGAAGATCATCGAAGAAAGGGAAACTAAACCAAGACCGGGTTTCAAATTTGAAAATAATGTACTAAAATTTCAAGAAAGACTGTGTGTACCGAATGATACTGAACTGAAAAGAAGAGTTCTGCATGAAGGCCACAATTCAAAACTGTCTATCCATCCAGGGAACACGAAAATGTACCAAGATTTGAAATTGAATTTCTGGTGGTCGGGAATGAAGAAAGAAATTGTTGATTTTGTATTGAAATGCCTTTATTGCCAACAAGTTAAAGCCGAACATCAACGACTCGCAGGCTTATTGCAGCCCTTACCCATATCGGAGTAGAAATGAGAACATATCACCATGGATTTTATTGTGGGATTGCCTCGCTCCAGTAAAGGTATGGACTCAATTTGGGTTGTTGTTGATAGACTGACTAAATTTGCTCACTTCTTACCTGTTAAAACAATTTATAATGCGGAAAAATTGGCTATACTCTATATTGATGAAATTGTTAGACTACATGGAGTGCCTGTGTCCATTGTTTCTGACAGGGATTCGAAGTTTACATCGAGATTTTGGCAAAGCTTACAGACTGCATTGGGTACTGAATTGAGACTGAGTAGTGCTTATCATCCTCAGACAGATGGCCAGTCAGAAAGGACCATCCAGACTCTGGAGGATTTACTGAGAATGTGTGTCCTTGATTTTCAGGAAAACTGGAAAAGCCATTTGCCCTTAGCCGAATTCGCCTACAACAACAGTTATCATTCAAGTATTGGTATGGCGCCTTTCGAGGCATTGTATGGCAGAAAATGTAGGTCTCCGATTTACTGGGCAGAAGTTGGAGAGGGGCCTTTGCTTGGGCCCGAGATTGTATATGAAACGATTGAGAAAGTGAAACTGATACAACAGAGATTGAAAACTGCACAGAGCAGGCAGAAAAGTTATGCTGATGTCAGAAGACGAGACAGAGAATATGAAGTAGGTGATCATGTGTTTGTGAAAGTGACACAGATAAAAGGCCAGACTTGTTTTGGAGTCAAGGGCAAACTGGCACCGAGGTATGTCGGACCGTACGAGATTATTGAGAAAATCAATCCGGTGGCGTATCAAGTTGTGCTTCCTCCTGAAATGGAGCATATGCACAACGTCTTCTACATTACTATATTGAGGGATTACCTCCGAGATCCTTTCCATGTGATAGAGCCTACTCGTGTAGTGCTGAGTGATGACTACACTTACGAGGAATGGCCTATTCAGATTGTAAACAGACAGATCAAGAAGTTGATAAACAAAGAGATCCCGTTAGTGAAAGTCGACTGGCAAAACCATGGTGGCGTGTATGCCACTTGGGAAAGGGAAGATGACATGGCTAAAAGATATCCTGAACTGTTTTCACTGAATCCTATTTTCTTCCAAAACGAAGGTAACTCGAGTTTAGAGGACTAAACTCTTTTTAAGGAGGGGAGACTGTAACAACCCTCACCACTGTTTACCGATAAACTACTGATTACTGCTAAACTGAGACTGATTATGAAAAGTAATTGAACCGATTAGAATACTGAACTGACTGACTGAAATCTGAAACTGATTGATTGACTGTATCTGTTTAAATGCATTATCTATTTGTTTGACTGTATGCTTTATGTTTAAATTGTGAATTGAAGGCCTTGTTGGCGGCCGAATCTGAAATTGATCGATGTTTTACGATCATTAGAATTTATGTGATTTTATGATATAATTATCTGAAAACTGATTAGGTATGATTAAATTAGATTAATTAAGGTTGAATAGCATTGTTAGGTTTATTTACAATAGTGCCATTGTTAGTGGGCCATGTAGGCTAAACATATTTGAGCCTTTATATACTCAAACAAACATTTCATCAGCTCATTTCCTCACCACCACCGAACTAGAGAGAGAGAAAATGAGAGAGTTGAATTGTCCTTGTTGACTTGCTTAGAGACTTGAAGAAATTGTAGGAGATTTGCCTAATTGAACTTCTACACTTGTAATTGAAGACCTAGGTAAGGAATTCAACCTCTTAATTGTGTCTTTAAGTTGATTCTTGCATGATTCATGTCATATTGAAGTGCTAAGTCATGAATTGGTTCTAGCATGTTGAATTGTAGCTCTAATCTTGCATGCACGTGTACATTGAAGAGTTTTGAGTTTGATTTCATGGAAATCTTGCATGCATGCTCATATTTATGTCTAAGTCCATGAATTCAACTTGGTTTTTTTTGAAAGAATTGGCTCATTAGAGCAAGTATTTGAAGCTTAGAAATTGATTAAACTCATGCATGTCATGTTTGAGTTATGTTCTTGAGTTTTGGTTTGAAAATCATGTTGAATTGATCTTCCCTTGGGCTTTGATTTTACAATTGAGCTTTGAATCATATTAAACTATGAGTTTTGAGGAGTTTTCTGGAAAATTAGCCCAAGAGGATTGGTTTTGATACATTAAAACTTGGTTTTGAGCTTGAGGTTCAAATCTGAAAATTTCAGATTTTGAACTCACGCACGAGTGGGGTGACTGGCGCTCGAGCGTGAAATTCGTGCTCCCAGTATTTTGCACTGTTTTGATGCCCGCTGGAGCCGGGTAATTGACGCTCGAGCGGGACCTTGTGTCTTATGCTCGAGCGGATGTCGAGCGCCCAATCGAGCGTGATTTTCACCTATCCAGGACTTTTGACTGTTTTACAGTACGCTCGAGCGTCTAAGTCTGCGCTCGAGCGAAAACCTTTGTCTGCATGTCTGCTCGAGCGGAGTAATCGACGCTCGAGCTGGAACCATGTTTTCTGAAAATTCAGAAAATACTTTCAAAGTGCATCTTTGCATCCTCATTTCATCCTAGGCATTCTTAGGCCTAGTTTAAGGCATCTTAATGAGGATATAGATGTGGAACCACACCGAGTCAAGATAGGGATTAAATTATTATCTTTCCCAACTGTATAGCTTAGTGTGTATTCAATCTGTAAATTGTGTAGGGTTGGCGACTGGGGACGTGCTCTAGCCTAACTATAGCCTAGAACTCTGTGAGTAACAACTGTGTAAAGATATGTTCAAAAATGATTATCTTCTGAACAATTGAACTGTACTGTTTCTGAATTGATACTGTTAATAGAATGAATGTATGTCCTCTATTCTGAATTGTATTATGGTATCCTTAGCAACTACTGTTACTGACTGTTACTGTTACAGAGATCTCTGTCGGTTCCTTTGTTGGAACCACTACTGTTTACTGATTGATGGCAATCATTGACTGTTCGGTCTTTCAAGACCTACTGTTTACTGTACTGTTATGCTAATGGATGTACCACATATGACTGTTCTGACTGAACGACTGAAATACTGATTTAATGAACTGTTTTCATTACTGTAAGGACATTCATTATAAACCTCTTTACGCATTATGTTATTCACTGGGCTTTAGCTCACTGCTCATATATATATGTAGGTGTACAGGTACCAGACCGCGGCTAGAAGCGTCGGGGTAAGCTCCAGTTTTGTTAAGCCAACCACTGTGCCTCACTGCGAGGTTCCGAGCCTGTCAAGCTATAGCTTAGGGGTGTTTTAATTTCCCCCGTCTGTCTCTGTAACTATTTTGTTAACTGTATAGACTGTATAGACTGTCACAGCTCATTGGACATTGTTTATTTACTGTATTGGCTTCCGCCAAGCCCCTGTACTCTGTTCTACTGTATTACTGTTAAGCAGGCCTTCGGTAATCTCGGATTACTGGCCGGTTACGGTGCTAAACCCATAGGGGCGGGTTTGGGTCGTGACAATTTCCCTCCACCTCTAACACCACCTAACAAGGATGCTTAACTTGTTTAAAAATCAAGTAAAATGGTTCATAGATATGGTGGTTATATTTTTTTCTCTTTTTTTGTTTTGGTTTTTTATTTGGTGAGTTTTGTTGTGGTTGTTTTAGTTTTGTTATTTTGTTATAAACTTTTCTATTCACGTAATGAATAATAACGACGGATTTTTTTTGGAATCATTTAATTACATAGTTATAATGTTGTAACAATCTGTGCAAAAAGATTATGCATTGAAAAAATTATTTGTACAAAAATTAATAAATAGTAATTCATAAATGTCTACGAAATTCTTCATTTGAATAAAATGAATAAAAATTACACAATTATTAAATAATTTTTCTGCATCAATTATAATATAAAATTAAATTAATGTTCTGAATTAAATAAAACAAGTTACAATTTAATAATATTTAATAATAATAATAATATTATTCTTATTCTTATTCTTATTATTATTATTTTTTATTTGTTACACTTTTAAATGGTGAACTTATCACCACCACCACCACCTACCACCACCAACCACCCACCAGCCAGCACCACCCACCACCCATCACCACCCACCACCACCCACCTACCATCACCACATTTAATTTAATGACAACATATTTATTTATGAAAGTTACTAAGAAACACATTACATATTAATAACAACATATTAAATTGTCTTTGCTAGACTATACATAAAATTGCATATTACACATTGCATGAACAACATATTTAATTCCACACTGATATGCGAAAACCATTATCTTCATTGCCCATGCGATGATGTTTGTGTTTTATTTCGTTTCATTGCCATTTAGCCCAATCGTTGTCCTCAGTATTAGTTATCCTACAAGAAGATAAAAGAAGTCAGTAAATCACAGAAATAGACAAGGAAGGGCGGAGTTATGTAGTAACGGTGTCATAATGACTGAATTAATTTACCAAATAATTACGCATTCACAACCAGTAGTCAGTACGATATTCACTTGCCTTGTTCACATCTTTTTTCTATGCATGGTGAACATGATTTTGCCACATAGCAGTAGCAATTGCATCCCTAACGTTCGATTGGGACGTTAACCCATGTTGTGACATGTCAACGTAGTCAGCTTGGTCTCCAACAAGCCCGTCTGCTTCTGCTTCTGCAGCCATTTCATTATCAGCTTCCATAAAGAATGGATCCATAGCTGCATGCAAACGGATCCAATTGTGCACTATACAACATGCAATCACGATAGGCCCTTGTCGTGTAGACTTGTAATTTGGCATGGACCGCAATATTGGGAAATGCTTCTTCAAAACACCAAATGTTCTTTCTATGACATTGCGTAATGACGAATGTCGATGGTTAAACAATTCCTTAGGTCCTATATAACGATGGCTATGAAACTCTTGCAAGTGATACCGTTGAGACCGAAATGGGGCAAGAAATCCAAACATATACGTAAAACCAGCATCAACTAAATAGTACTTGCCTACATGTAAATAATGAATGCACAGTTCTGTCAATTGATATGTACAAAAACAGACAAGGAAAAAAGTGTACCGTATGTTATTCAGGGACAGTCACCATTGGGTGGGTGTGAGAACTGTAGATCAGCTCGTGTAAAAGTCAAGCAGAATAGCGTTGTCGTGAGCGCTACCTTCCTATCTAGAATTAATAAATGTGAACAATATATCGAAGTCGCAAGCTGCGAGTACATTTTACGATGTCGTTGCTTTCCGACCGCGGAATGTATTTTGTCTTGAAGCAGGGACCCATGCATCCACCAATGTGTCATCGATAGCACTAAAACAATCCTAATTGACAGATATTTGTTTGATATTAAAAGCGAAACAAACTTCGATATTACTTTCATAATAAAAAAAATAATATTTATTAACACTTATTGATACGAACAAACTTACAGGACAGTCATACTGTTTGTACCTTGAACCAGGGAAAAAACCTCCTATCATTCAAAATTTTTCCCGGTATGTCCTCTAGGTTACGTGGTTTGATAACCGATGATGAAAGCTTACACAATGCCCACATAACAATTTTTATGTGCCGACAAATTGTTTCCGTGGAGTGTTGAAATCTATCTGCCATTATTCGATGGCGATCATTTTGTGCAAAAGTGTATAAAAAAATTCCAAGCGATTCCTCTACACTGATATGCATATGTTCAGTATCGATAAAGCCATTATGGAGTAAAGTGTCTTTCAATAAAATGAATGTTTGTGCATCCATTCGTAAAACGTTCATCATTGTTTCTGGATGGCCATTTAGTAGGCCGAAGATGTAATCATCACCTCTGAATGGACACATTCGCTGCGGTCGCCGACTACTTGATGCGTTGATATGGTCATGCATTAAAGCAATCATCAAAAAGTCCATAAAATCATCAACAACCTCATCATCCTCTGATGAGAGCTCCATTGTATTGTTTCCTCTGTCGGATGACATATGCCTTTGTCTACATCACAGTAAAAGCATAATTATAAAATATGTTACTCATGCTGTAATAGTTAGCGTTATTGGTGAAACAGTAAAATTCAGAGGAGAACAAAATTTATTTAACACATGGTCATATTATAATAACAGAACATAGTTTTAATATAACAGAAAACACTTAAAATTTCAAAAAAAAAAAAAAACATACGAACATAGAAAAGGAAAGAGGATATGATGGAATGAAAAAAAATTAAGAAAAACCAAATCAGGAATAATGACATCATCAAACAGTTCAGCGAAGAAGATTTGTTAACACAAGCAAAACAGAACTTCTCAATTCACTGCAAAGCGAGGATCATGGCTAGGCACAAATGGGTAGGAGTGCGCATAAAAAACCTCTGCCATTCCTTATCCTTGAACAGTGTCAGTGCCCTAACGTACTGCGACGGTGGTATGTCCCCAAGCTCAAGTAATGCATCTTGACATGCATCAAGGGAATAATCATCACCACCTGCACTTACAGCCTCAGTCTCATTTTCTCGTGCACGTGAATGTCCTGTTTTGGCTTGTATATAGGATGTGAAAGCTGCGCAAACATCATCAAACCCACTTGACCGTGACTTTTTGGAACGACCACTGTCAGTCTGGCTGGTTGCAGGGCCCCTCTTGTGACCTTTGCTCTTCGCTGGATCCATATACTCATCCCCAAATAAGTCAACAGGAATGGCCTCAGCAGCATTACTCCCACCAGTATCAACATTCCAAAATTTATTTAACATGCCATCTTCTTCTTCTGAGTCAAGGGATCCTTGTGTGGATGCACGAGACAGGGCCCCTGTGGCACAACAATTTTCAACAATTTCTGTCATTTCTTGAAAATATTCAAACCCTTTTGTCCTAAACTTCTTCACATTTTTTCTAGCCTACAACAATTACAAAACAAGAATTCAGCACTGTATATATCATGAAATGTTTAAAATAAAATTAGAAAATAGTACAGATTGATGGAAAATCTTATTCCAAAATTCATCGGGTGCAACAACAGTGCCTATAATAAGATCCCATCCCAGACCAGTCTGTGCCTGCAGTCGCTTAAATGTCTGGTAATCAGCTTTCAATCGCTGATATTTTTGGCGCACCTTGACACATGTATACCGAAATCCATATATGTTGTGCAACTGATTTGCATAATGATTCCAATGCCTAATTGTCCACGAAGTAGTATGGCCCGTTGTTTGATTGTTTCTAACCTCATCTCTCAACATATTTATTAATTTCGTTTCAATTCTGGGCATTCACATTTTGGTGTTCTCATTGTCATCGGAATTATTTCCATCCATCTATAAACATACAAATTATATTTAAACTAGTTTGGGATGGATATACAAGCATAACAGAGTATTTTAAAGTAGTCTGCGATGGATATACGAGAATAACAGCGTCAAAATGGTTTGAAGGAGAACACAGATAAAGGAAAAAGAACAGATGATTTTATTTTGAGGAAAAAAATACGTAACAGATTAATTGAATTTAAATAGCAGAAATATAACCACAAAAAAAAAAAAACATTCAGATAGCAGAAATATAACCACAAATAAAAAAAAAATCAATTTATATTGTGTTTATATAGGAGGAAACAAATTAGTAACATATAACCACAAATAAAAAAAAAAAATCAGTTAACATTGTGCTTAAATAGGAGGAAACAAATCAGTAAAAGAAAAATTAAGGAAAAAAAATTAGTAAAAAAGCCCGGTAGGTTCAAACAGACCGGTAGATTTTAACGAAGAAATAAAAAACCGGAAGACAAAACTGGAAGATGTGGGAGGACCGGCCGGTCGACCGGCCGGATGATTCGGGGGACGACCGGCCGGGTGTCCCAGGCATTGCCGCTTCAAACAGTTCAAACCATTAACTGATTGATGAAAGGTTCAAACAGTTCAAACCATTAACGAAGAAATGGAAAACCAGAAGACAAGGTGGGAGGACCGGGTGGTTGACCGGCCGGATGACCCGGGGGACGACAGGCCGAATGTCCTAGGCACTGCCGCTTCAGGTTCAAAGGTTCAAACAATTCATAATTTAAAAGAACAACCGATCTGAAATGGAAAATACGCCTCTACAAATTCTCAAAAACCATTTAGGAACTAATTTCAACTTCTCTGAAATCATTTATACATAACAGATGAAGATTGATTTACTGACTATTCTTGAAGAACAAAAAAGTTGAAACAGTTCAGGATGAAGAATAAAATCATTTATCGACTCGTCTGAAATCATTTTTAGATAACAGATAAAATCATTTTCAGATAACAGATGAAGGATGGAGGATTTATTTACCAGATCAATGGGAGTTGAATAGTTATCGTCGGTGACGGAATGTGTATACTGATTGAATGTGCCACTGTTTGCTCGTCGGATTCGACAATAAATTTGATAAATATGACCTGAGAAAAATTAAAAATAAATTAAGATGAATTTCTCAAATAATTTCCCTATAACAAAATATGTAAATAAATTTGTGAGTAATTTCACCTCGCAGTTATCGTTGTTTAGTTACCCGTAATAAGAATCGTTCGCAACGCACAAATCGTAACTCAGTCGATTTGTGAAATATGATACTAGTACAGAGCGGGTTGGGTGGATTCATTATTTATAAAATGAGTCTGAAACCCACTCGTGATGAATTTGAAGTACGGATGTTTGATACAGAGAAGCCATCCGTGATGAATCTGAAGGACTGATGTAGATGAGCTTCACGTGAAAGTTGCAGAGACGATGAAGAAGGCAGAAACGTTGAAAGGGAGATACAAGCTGCCAAACAGATTTTCAAAATGTAATTTGAATTAACACGCGGAATCAATTTTTGAACGTCGTATCCAAACGTCATGTTCGAGCTCACGTGTTGAAAATTGATTTGAATTAACAACCAAACAGAGCCTGAGTTTTTTTTTTTGAAAAAATGAGATTTTATAATAGTTTTATTTTTCTTTTTATTTTCTTTTATAAATGTTACTCATAATAACGAATTTTATTTATTTATTTATTTATAAAAGTTGTGGTTGCCAAATATTTTTTTGGTGTTTTGGTCCAAAAAAGCTAATAAGTTCATTTTTTAAGTGGGATGCCAAAGGGATGTTTGGTTACACTTTTCTGTCATGGTCATGTTTGTTTCGCGGCTTGAGTGGTCGGATTGGACTACTATAGCTGTGGGTCCCATCCACAGCATCTTTGGTAGTGAAATGAGAGGGTGGATTGATACTCTAAGGGGCTTAGTAATCCCCCTCAATAGGGGATTAGCTTGGCTGAGTTTTGGATGAGATTAGGAAAATAGTGACGTGATTGAATTTATTTTATATAAAATTTTATTTTTTTAATTTTATTTTGTTTACCAAGTGCACCCGTTTGTTTAATTTTTTTAATATAAAAATAATTTATTTATTTATTTTATATTAAAATGATTTAATAATTTCATTACTAACCATCTTCCATATTATCATAAAAACAAATACACTTTTACTTAATCTCCTCGCTAACAATCCCCACATTAACAATCTTTTAATTAACAATTCTCTCACTAGTAACTTCATCCAACCTAATCCGCCACACAAACGTGGCCTTCAAGTTTTTAATTTATTTGCGTTTTAGCTTACAACTTTCAAAATAAGCCAATTTTGGCAAGTTGGCTAAAAAATATTTTTTTAACTTTTTTGAATCACAACATTTTTTTATTTTTTTATATATTTTTTCAAAAAAAATAAAAAATAAAAAATAAAAAATAAAAAAAAATCAAAAATTTGACTTTTAACTTACTTCTCAAAACAAACCAAAATAATCTTAAAAAATGTAATATTTTTAAGCTAGTTTTTTATTTTATTTTTTTAAGCCGAAATTAACTTTTTAAGAGTGGAATATAGCGAAAATGACTTGATGCAGATTTAGATAATTCATAATAATCTCGTTGTTATTTGTTATTCTCTTGAAAATTGTTGACAGATATCGCAAGTTGGAGACAAGAACAAAAAACACAAAAAGGGAAAAAATGAAGGAATAGTAAAAGCTTAAGGCTGTGTTTGGTAGAGGTTTGTAATTATGATTTGAGAGTATGAGTTGTATTTTGATTTTGTGAGATTTAGAATTATGATTTAAGCGTGAAAAATTTGTTTGGTGAAAGAGTTTTGAATTGAGTGGGGAATTTTTGATGTGACATTTGATATTTGATATAAAAATTTACAACTCAAAGCTAAACATACAACTCAAAATTATTTTAAAGCACATAACAAATTTTAAAAAATTCAGAAAATATTTTTTTTGAATATATAAAAATTAACATATCAATTGCAAAAAAAAAGAATCACTGTTCTGGTCAACCGGCCGGACGACCGGTTGGGCCAAATTTCAATTTTTTTTTTTGAAAATCGCGCTCTGTTTGACAGTGTTTTCTGCAGAGTTGTGAAAAATTAATTCTACAACTCTATCCAAACACCATATGCCAACTCAATCATAGAAAACGATTTTCAGAATCGTTCCAAACAAAACCTAAATTTTTTTAAAAAACTTTTCTTTGCAATAAGTTATTCCATGAGACTGGAATTTAACGTCAACAGCGTGCCGACCAATAAGAGCAATATAAGAAGAAAAAAGGTCACAATGCATGGAGTAATTTTAAGAATTTTACCAATAACTATCACATTCCTTAAAATTTTATTGTTTGAGCACACTATGTCAACATGATAATGTGATATACCTGACCTATTGAATAATGAAAAAATCACTATTCAGTGAAGGTTGTGAAAAAAATATCATAAGCATGGAGTGCAACTTTGATGTGGTGTACTTGACCTATTGAATAATGAAAAAAAATATCACTATTCAGTTTTTTACTTACACTCCACCATAGAATAAGTTATGCCTTATATAATTTTTGTAATTTTGTTTTAGTACTCCACTTGTAATTCTTCCCTTGTTTACCCACAAACATGATAGTATGACCTTGAATTCATAGTCTACAAACATTAGGGCGATTCAATATACAAGACTTCTACACAATTTTAAAAAAGTAACAAATATATATACATGAACTTGTATCGGACTAAGGACTAAGACCAAGTCATAATACAAAAATTAGATTGTTTTGTGAATTTGTTATGTTTCAGTTAAGTTGCAAATTAATTTGGAAAATTATATTATGACCAATTCAAAATCTGTTAGATGTCACTATATGTTAATCAAACTTATTGCTTGACCACTGAATGGTTATGAAAGTTGAAACTTTTGTTGTATAGTCTCAATCATTCAAAGCTTTTTATGATAGAAATTTACTTTGAAAACTCCTTCACAAAAAGAATTTCCTGGTAAAAGTCCAAGAAATGAAAGAAAATAAAAACCAAAGACGTGTGGATATGTGGCTGTCTAAATCATGAATACAAACAATAATGGGTGGGTCCAGTGCTTAACCGTGTGGACCCACTACTTGAGTGGCCCTCCTCCCCTTAGTTTTCCTCAATCGGTATCAAATGACTTTGCTTTGGTGTAACTTTTTGAAAAATGAAAGTTATATTAAAAATTAAAAATTAAAAAGTTAAAAGTTAAAAATAATCATATCTTTTTATTTTTTAATACAACGCTGTCACATTATTGAATTTTTTTAGCCTAAATAAATTTCTTTTAAAAAAAAGAGTCTTCTGCATCAAATCTCTTTCTTAAAGAGACCCATTCAGGCGAATTCGGATTAAACAAATTTGATAGATAAATCATTAATCTTTTCAGTAATACAAAAAATTTAAATAAAGTTTGTATTAAATATTTTAAAATAATTTTTTTATATGTATAAAAATAAAAATTATAAACAATTCTATAAATTGTATTAAACAGGACCATACACGCTATTTAGTGAGTTTATACCTAGCCATTTAAGGGTTTTTTTTTGTTTATAATTTTGGATTGCTTAAATTTATATATATACATATATATATATATATATAAAATTTAACTTATATAAGCTAAACAAAGCTAATTGTTAAAAATTTGAGAAAAGAGTATGCTTAACTTTTACTTTATGTTTATCATCTTAGAATATCAGTATCGGCCTCTCTACAATGGCTTTGAAGCTATTGTAAAGAACAAAAGCTGTGAATATGTGATCCATTAGCCTCGTTATAGCTTTCATTCATTTTTCTAACGCTACAGTACTTTCTTGATGAAGCGAGCAACTGTTTAGAGGGTATTCAATTTTTTATGGGTTACCGAATGTTCGCCTGGAAGTCTGGGTGGTCAATGGCAAATTAATTTTTTTTTTAGAACATTTCCTCTAGTTTTATCTTTACAAAGAAACATCAGAATTGTTTGGCTGACAGCTTATCAATTTAATAAAAAAAGAAAGAATAGCAAATATTTTAATAGGATTGAGTTAGAATAGAGAGTTTGATATAGTGGGGTGACTAGTTAAAATAGAAAATGACATTTTTAGTTATAATTTAACTAAAAATTTAAAGAGATTGATGCTGATGCTCTTACAATATGCAACAAATCATACCAAATCTTGCGACTAAAAGTCTTTCTTTACAATATATATAAATGTACGATAATATGTAAAATATATATTAAAATTTTATTTTTTGTAATATTATTTGATTCTTACTGAACTGTCAATAAAAGTCAGCTAGCAAGACCCATCAAATTTTTAATGAAGACATCACCAACCCACATCTCCTATAAAATCCATGAGTGTGCTCTTCTCTCATTGTGGGTGTACATGTGAATGTTATTACTCTGTTTTACCTACAATTTACAAACTCAGAAAGCAGAGGACAGAAGCAAAGTGTTCACTTTGAAAACATTTACATAACAACTCTTCAACTGATCAAGTGTGCGATGGATCAGCAGGAATCAACATCTGAGCTTGAATTGCCAGGATTCCGATTTCACCCAACAGAGGAAGAGCTTCTCAGCTTCTACCTTAAAAACATCATTTTTGGCAAGAAATTGGGAATTGATATCATTGGTTTCCTCAACATCTACCATCATGATCCTTGGGACTTACCTGGTATGCATTGCTCTTTCTTCTTAAAGTTTTGTTTTACCATTGCAAAAAAGTCTTGCTAGCCAGTGCTTTAGGACACAAGTAAAAGATAAAATATATATATAAAACACAATACACTTTTTATTAATTTTAATATATTTTTATTGAAATAAATATAATTTTTTTAATATTTTTATTTATTTTCAATACATCTTTTACATACTTTTCAATATTAAAGAATATCTAAAGTATCCCACATACCACACTAAATTTAAATTTATATCACAAATTAAAATTCCAATCACTTTAGTAAATATTTTTCTATATATATAATATTTTTAAAACTAAATATCGATGATGATATTTCAGGACTGGCAAAGATTGGGGAGAGAGAGTGGTACTTTTTTGTGCCAAGGGATAGAAAGCATGGCACTGGAGGGAGGCCTAACCGGACCACTGAAACCGGGTTTTGGAAGGCAACGGGTTCGGACCGCAAGATATTAACCTCGTCTGACCCGAAAAAGATCATAGGACTGAAAAAGACACTAGTGTTCTACAAAGGAAGAGCACCCCGTGGATGCAAAACCGATTGGGTCATGAATGAGTATCGTTTGCCTGATAAATGCCCCTTACCACAGGTACTAACTATTTTATTATATGAATTGGATTTAGATAAACTATGTTCTACTGCATTTTTTTTACTATTTATATATGATGAGAGCAGGGCCTACACTATATGACGAGGGAGGCCCTATTTTTATTGTAAGTAGACGGTCAAAATAGGAAGAATGTAACCCAACTCATTTTATATAGTATGAAAATTTGTAAAGAGAAAGTGATTCCAAAGTAGAGCTACTTTATTAGTTTTTTGTTTATCTATTTTTTGAACACTTAAAAATTGTTTAATCACTATCTCCTTGAAGAAAAAATAAGAAAGAAAATGGGCATATTTTGTTGAGTTCACACTTGGTCATTTGAGGTGGGCACACCCTGATTTTGTGTAAACTAGCTTTTGGGAATCAACAATAAAACATATTTTAAAAAGTATTCACAATTTAAATTTGTCTTTATAAAATTTAAATTTAATATACATAGGCCACGCGACAAATTATTTAAGAATTATGTTTTCCTTCACAATTCTAATTTAATTAGTTTGTGATGCAGGACATAGTACTGTGTAAGATATACAGGAAGGCAACCTCCTTGAAGGTGTTGGAACAGAGGGCAGCAATGGAGGAAGAAATGAAGACAACAACCCATGCATTTCTTCAACCTTCTTCTCCTCCTCCAATGGATCCAACAATCTCATTTTTCAGTCAATACGAAGACTACTTGGCACCACCAATGGCCTCCCAACACGTGGCCTTCAAGCAAGAAGATGAAGATGATCTACTAATACTAGAAGACAAAAATTTTGAAGAAACAGAGGAAAGCAGAGGAATCATTGCTACTTCTCTTCTGTTGCCGGAGCTCCAAGTGCCTAGGTTGGGCATGGACTGGACACAAGACCCGTTTTGGACCCAGCTAAGAAGCCCATGGCTTGACAATTTGACTCCCTATGCCACTACTGTACAAAACTTCTAAGGCCTGTTTTCTAGGTTATATATATGCTTAAAATTGAGCAAGAATTGGAGATTGTAGATAGCTGCCCGGATTTACCTGATACACGTGATTAGTAGTAATTATGTGTATTTGAAGTTTATTCTGTAGGGGTGAGTTCAAAGTGGTTTTATCGTAGAGAGATTTCTTATTAAGTGATGAATCAAAAATATTATAGGCATGATAACTTGTTTAGAAGACTTAAAGCGTTTAACTGATCCAAATTAATAAATAATTTTACATCTGTTTTATTAGAATTTTTTTTTTCTTCTTATTTTGAAGAAAGAGTTTATAATTTCTCACCATAATTTGTTTGATCATTTGCCTGGAACATAAGTTAATGGACAAATTTGGGCTGCATGCCAAGAGGTGGATTTGGAGGTGGAGGTGGCGGTAGTGAAATTGTGCAAATTTATTAAAGGGCAATTTCATTATAATTCAAACTACAAAAATTAAATTGACACAACACAAGAGGTATAGTAGAAGGAGTACTATCTTGCTTATTAGCTCTTCCAATACGATTAACTTACAGAGTTAAAGTCAAATTTATTATTACTGAGCATAAGTATATAACAACAGCTTATGCATTTGGAGCAGGGCATAGTACAACTTGGCAATTGTGAATTTACATAGTGTCAAACAAGAGTCTAGAACCAAAAGGTACTTGGTTGCCACAATCAAGGTTGTCACCAGGGCTAACCCCAATTATTTGACAATACCTCTGGTAAAACCCAATTCGATCTTGGACCCTTGCATCCGAGCCATGACCACATTCAAGTCCGCCATTTATGATGTTTGTGATGACACCATACCCTGGAAACCGACCTGCTGATTGGTCAACCGCTGATGGTGTCCAACTTCCGTCAATAACGTCGTGGCATGACGGCTTTGGCGACTGTGGAGTCATCCAGAACCATATGGCTGTCTTGAATGAGATGACTGGGTCAGTTGCTACTAGATCTGGGTTGTTTAAGAGGTCCACCCCTATGGCACTTCCAGCAGGTCCATAGTTGTAATTGCTGATGAAATACCATTGCATAATAATCAGTTTTCATTTTTACATAAAATCATGTAATATTTTTTTGCTTCAAATTTTAATAATGATTAAATCTGAACTAGTGCTTACTAGGAAATTTGGATTGGGCCTCGGCCATAGTATTTCTGGCCTGGTGCACAAGGCCATTGAGCATCTTGAACGCAGTAGTCAGGAGGGTTGCCTTGTTCGCGCAAGAAGCAGTATCCCCAGGCATATGGACCATCAGGTGCAGTTGCCCACCCACCTACACATATAATTATGCACTTCAAATGTTTTATCACCCATTTTTAGAGTAATTTTTTCCCTATTAACAAAACCTATCATCACCACTTGAATTGTCATTGACACTAGGTCTATTTAAATCCTGTAATTAGAGATGGTAGATGGTAGGATTGAAGTTTGTGAATCCCATCACAAATCTCACCTTGGGGATTTGATTTATGATTATAAGATCAATTTATTTATTTTTTTCTCAATGAAAAGTCTATATAAAAAATCACACCTGATAAATGATATAATCAAAATGAGACCTATGAATTGTCTCACAGACCACAACATCTTTGAGGAGAGTAATTATCTAGTTGATAACAAATCAGAGTCTTTTATAAATCCCATGTTCATTAATCTAGCTAATAACAAACCACAACATGATCTTTTATAGATACCATGTTAACGATGTGTCTAATTAATAACAAATAACTATGTCCTTACATAGAAAAAACACTAAAAAAAAAATTAAAAAATTTAAAAATAATAAAACACTATTTGTTAGATACACAACAACATGATGCGATAATTTTTGTCCAAAGATAAAGATAATCACTCTCTCAAAATGTGATGTGTCATTAATATTAGGGTTCGTTTGTTTTCAGAAGTAAATTAGGTGGGATTGTTAGTGAGGAGATCGTTAATGAGGGGACTGTTAGTGAGAAAACTAAAAAAAATTGCGTTTGTTTGATAACCAGAGATAGGACTGGGATTAATCATGTAAAATTACACAAATACCCTTCTTGTATTAGTATCAAATTTAAGCTTATACCAACTAATTAATGCATTACCCAATTAAACTACTCAAGAACTAACATTAAAATGAATAACGTTTGAGAGCCACAATTTGTGTGGCTCAAATGGCTCAAAACTGCCAAAACGACGTCGTTTTGGCATGCTTTGTGTTCAAAACGACGTCGTTTTGGCAGTTTTGAGTCATTTGAGCCACAAAAATTGTGGCCCTCTACCATTGCCCAATTAAAATTACATAATTGAAAATACTAGTAAAGAATTCAACTATTAATTTTTTATTTTTGTCATTATTATTATTAAAGAAACCAACCAATGATTTCTTCGAAACCAGCCCATGGTTTTGAGAAAGTGATCATCCCATTAACAAAATTGAATAAGATGTTGCCTTTCACTTCATCCATCTAAGGCCAACCCAGCAGCCTTCACTTCATCTATCTAAGGCTGATTGAGATAATCAACCTCAATGAGAACGATGATGTTGCTTCATTTGAGTATGACTTTGTTTTTTTCTTGCAAATTTCTGGGTTTGTGGGTTTGTGGATGAGAACGACGATGTTGCCTCATTTGAGCTAATTTTCTGTAAATTTCATGGTTTGTTAATATTTTTTGAAGATGGAAGGAAGAAATAATGATAGCTTCATTCGGGTATGATTTTTTTTTCTTGTAAATTTCTGAGTTTGTGGGATTGTGGATGTTTGTGGATGAGAACGACGATGTTGCCTTATTTGAGCCAATTTTCTGGATTTGTTGATATTTTCTGAAGATTGAAGGAAGAATGTGGCTGAACATTCTTGTGGGCAAAATCATCATTCACACTCTAAAACCAACGGCTTGATTTCTAATACCAAGTCCTCTGAGCCTATGCTAATCCCCTCGTTAGAGGAGATTCAAAATCCGAACGGACTATCACTCCGGTAGCTATTTTGCAAACAAACAATGAATCCGACCTCACTGCTAATTCTAATTCCAAACCTCAACTCGGAAAACAAAACGGTGCTTAGAGTTTATACAAAAATATTATAAAAATTATTAGAACAATATTCACTTCCCCACTACACAATTTATTTATTCGATTTTGTCTTTCTCTAAATATTATCAGGACGACTTATTCGGTGAAGTTACTACACTCTGTTTTGGGGTCAACAAATTGGCAAAAAGGTCCCTTTCAAAAATTAAAAAAAATAATAATAAAAAAGGTCAACAGTGGTTTGGAGGGGGAGAGATTAAACTAACCGGTGGTTTCATGGGAAGTTTGGGCCAAGAAAGCAGCAATCTCCCTTTGCTGTGTGGCAGTGTCGCCGGTGGTGGCAAAGCCGGGGAAAGAGTTGGCAGCGGCGATGAAAGCGTCATAGGTGTAGAAGCCAGTGGCAGGACAAGCAGCGTCATTCCTATGCAAAAGCATTTCATCAAACATTGAACTAGTAATCAAACTGCTGATGCCACCTCCTCCACCTCCGCTGCCACTGCACTGGCTTTGGCAGCCTTGGTTTGGGTCGCAGTAGGCAGGAGTGGTTCCACAATACCCAAATTGGCTGCAGCATAGGCCTCCTGCGCACAGTGCACCCCCAACTTGACTTCCACATTGCTGTGCTGAGATTTTTAGTACTAGTATGGCTAGCAAAGAGACAAGTATCAACGCCAAACTAGGCCTCATTTTGATATTCACTTCTGTGCCTTGTATTTGTAGTGATTTTGTTGAACAAAGTAATATTGGATTTTATATAGGGAGTGATGGGCGTCATAGAGGGATGGATTTAAGTGTTTTTTTATTGTATGATATTTGTATGGGACCTAATTAATGGTGACGTGCGTTGGATATTCGTTTCTTATCCAAATCTCTCTTTATTATAAAGTAAACCAAAGACCGGGGGCGGCTTTTAACTTTATCTTCATTAATGCTATCTACTTTGATATGGAAATGTTAAGTTGCGTTTGGTTGTGATTTTAAAATGTGATTCAACGTGGTAGTTTGAGTATGGTGTTTGAATGGAGTTATGGAATTAATTTTTTACAGCTTTACAGAACGCTTTGTCTGTTTTGTCAAAACTGAGTGCGTGTTTCAATTTTTTTTTTTTTCAAAACGGGACGTCCAGCCGGTTGACCGGAATAGTAATTTTTTTTTTTACAATTTTTGTTTTTGCAATTGATATATAATCGAAAAAAATATTTTCTGAAATTTTTAAAATTTTTTATGTGCTTTAAAATAATTTTGAGTTGTATGAATTGTAAATTTTTGTATCAAATTTCAAATGTCACATTAACAATTCCCCACTCAAATCATAACATTTTTCAAAACTACTTGCAAAACTCTTTACCAAACAAATTTTCTACATTCAAATCATAATTTCACAACACACAAACTCAAAATACAACTCATACTCTCAAATCACATTTACAAAACTCTACCAAACACTACCTTAGTTTTTAGTTTAAGAAAAAAAAAAAATTGTTATTATAAATGGTCACATTATTATATATATATATATATATATATTGGTAAAGTCAAAAAATTAATTAAAATAGTCAATTTTCAAATTATTCTAAATATGATAAATGCTTAAAAGGGGACACTTCATTAGAAAATTATAAAAATTTTATGATAAAAGTTATAAATAACAAAGTTATGTATCTACTTTTAAAATTATGAATGAAAAACTTAGGTTGCGTTTGGTAGAGTTTTGTAAATATGATTTGAGAGCATGAATTGTATTTTGAGTTTGTGAGTTGTGGAATTATGATTTGAGTATAAAAAATTTGTTTGGTTATGATTTTTGGATAGAGTGTTGTATTGAGTTTTGAATTGTATGTGAAAATCAGTTTTGAAAGTTTGATGTGACATGTGAAATAAGAAAATTTGTTTGGTGGTGAGTTTTCAAAATAGTTTTCAAAATTTAATTCAACCTATAATTGATAATCAAACACACAACTCATAACTCGATATCCGTATTTTTGATCAATAGTCATAACCAAACTATTTTTAAAATATTCAAATAAAAAAATAATTTTTTTTTCAATTAATTGTTTTTAAGTAATTTTTTTGAATAATTTTTTTTTTTCAAATAACTTCTATGTCAATTATTTTTTCTGTCAATTCATTTTTTAGACCGGTATAAACATTAAAAATATTTATAAAATTAAAATATTAAAAATATTCCGAAAATTAAAATATTAAGAATATTAAAAATATTCTGAAAATCAAAATATTTGCAATGAAAATATCAAAATATTAAAATTAAAATATTAAAATATTTTTATGAAAATTAAAATATTAAAAATATTCCTATAAAATAAAATAAAATATTTAATATAAAAATTAAGTTGTTTTTGAGTTTTGAAAATAATTTTGAATTATGTGTTTGGTTGTGAGTTTTGAAAAGTAATGATTATAGTTTGAAATGAGTTTTGAGAAATGAGTGTAGAATTATGATTTGAAAGCTGCAACCAAATACCATACTCAAATTAGTGGTGGAACTATATTTTGAAATCTAAACCAAACAGAGCCTTATATTTTTTTTTGTGAATTGAGTAAAAAATAATATATTTTTTTTATGATAAAAAGTATACTTTTTTATAGGATGTATACCTTATATGTACCTTTTTTTTTTTTGGGTACACAGGTGTGTGTGTCAATTTCTGACTACACTGCCAAACAGGTACTCAGCTGGAGAGTACTGGCAAAATATATTAAGCCTGAACAACTTGTCAAAGAAAGATAAGATTCCGGCGGTGATTCGTCCACCCAGGAGCACTTCGACGATCAAGTCAGTTATCTCTCAAATATAGCAAAAGTGCTTAACTCACTATTCAGCATACAAAAAGTGTACCTTAGACCCACGAGTGTGCTTCTCTTTTATATCCAATACTGACCTAATTCCAATAGAAGCCTAACTTCAATGGACACTGGTTCAATGTAAATCCTGGACTCTTAGTTAGATTGGGATAAACTCTTTAAGAGTCTTATCTTCTAAACTGAAGTCATCTCTCATTCTCGGACTCTTGTCCCTTATCCGTCTATCCCGGATTCCGGTACCTTTGCAGATAACCTCGGAATCTCGGCGTCATGTCCAAGGCACGTGGCACCTCGACTGGCACTCCGGTACCACCTCAGCCACGTGTTGTCATTTAAAAATTATGTCCCCACAACTGCCCCTTAGGCTCTATTACCTCGGCATCCTGAGGTGATGGAACCTATATCGTTTCTTCCACTTAGGACGTCGGCTAAGCTCGCTTTGTCATTCATTACCGAGGTCATCATTCGTCGGCTCAATACAACCAAGACTTAGTTTGTTTTCATCAATGCTTCAGAACCAATAACCAAGTTGGTTTAAGTTTCTCAGTTGAGATCGTCCCCCTGGTCGAGGTCCTACTCCATTAAATCAAGAACTCCAAGAGTTTCAACGCGCATATGAGTTGTCATGTATAGTAATTGAGCCGTACTTGACACGCGCCATTAAGTCGCATCGCATTTGTGTGCGCCGTCTGACAAACACGTCGTCCTAGGCACATTAATTGCAATTCTGCCGCCATTTCGTTTGTTTGATAAAAAATCATCCCTCTCTCCGTCTTTTCACCATCATTTTTGTTCAAACTCTCTATTTCTCTCTAGCTTTCTCAAATTCTCCATTGTTTCAAGCTCTCAAGCTCTGTAACTACTTCGTTCACCTCCTCCGGCGAAGTTTTTGCTGTTCTTCTCCGCCTACGATGGCCGTCTGACCCCGACGTACTTTACACCGGCTTCATTTTTTTTCGGTGAGTCACTATTTCCCCCTTTACCAGTCTGTGTTTTTATTTAAAAAACCTCATTGCATTACTTGTTGCCATTGCCATCCTGTTTACGTTCTTGATTATAAATCTGTGCATATGAATTCAATCATGTATTTGAGCATGTTTATCTTATGACTTTGCTTTTTCCCAATCCATTCTTGAGTATACACACACTGCTCACACACTTGTTCATTTTGCCACTATTTTTGACCTTGCACCCTTGTATACACTCTGTTACAGTGTTCTTGATAGTTCACCACTTTTCTTGATTCTGAATTACATTCTTGTTTCTGTTTTCCGTGTGTTTTCCATAATCTTGCCTTCAATTTTTGTTTCCATAGACTTAGGTTTTGGGATTTGTTGTGGAACTCGCAAACTTTATGAAAAATTGAAACAAATTCCCTTTAGATCCTAAAAAACCCTTGCCCCAGCACATGTTTAGGTTTTGCCGAGGTCCTTTAAGCCCTAGACAAAAAACACTTCCTTTTGAAATCCAACACCTCGTCCCTCTAGCCGACGTCATGGATATGTGGAGGTGGAGGTGGAGGGTAGACACCCCAATTAAGCTAGAATACTTCAGGCAAGAGTTTTCCATCCTTGCCAACATTCATCTTAGGTTGGCTAGGGAGGAAGACTCCATTATGCCCAAAGATGACTCTATGCCCTTCCCATTAGTAGCCTTCGCTGAGTATGGGCTTAGGTTACCTCTTGACACGCTGTTCCGAGAAGTCCTACACTACTACAAACTGAACCCAATGCAACTCGCTATTAACTCCTACCGAGTTATCAATGGTATAATTGCCTTAGCCAAAAAAGAGAATGCTAGGGTTACCCTTGCCGACATCCAATATTGTTACACAATGTGCGGCCTGAAGTCAGAAAAGGGCTATATCTATTACCTTAAGCCGAGATCCACGGAATATAAACTTGTTGCCGACCTCCCAGACTCCAACAAGGGTGCTGGAGACGATTACTTCATTGTCTCAGGAAACTGGGAGTTCCAACTAGATGATGACTTTCACCTCTATCCCCTAAGCTGAACAGTTTTCAGAGAGGGAGATGGTAAGAGCCCAGCGTCACCTTTACTTGCTTTCAAGTCTTTCTTACTTTGATTTTCTTTTATATGTTCTAACCTCTATTTGTTTTGTCTTTGTAGCTCTTCCTTAGCCCCCGAAGGACTTCCGCAAAAACTTCTATCCCAGTAAAGATTTCAAGAAGCTGCTGGACTTGCCTGTTAATTAGCTCAAGGCTCCTCTGCTTCTGAATTTCATCCCATCCTGCAAATCAACGTTGCCTGAAGTCCCGAAGAAGAGCAAGTCTCCTCCTTCTGCCACAACTCCTCCAATAACTTCATCACCTCGGCCAAATCAGGGATCAATCTCTGATCCAGCAGAGCAGCCATCAACCTCGGCTCCACAACTAATCCCTCATTCTCAACGCAAACGTCGACGTCGAACCGTAGCCGCAGCCGAGATGGGTCGTAAGCAGGCTGTAGCAGAAGACCTTCTCGTCGACATCCCCAACACTGTCACCGTACAACCATCACCATCCCAGTCTCAGCCAAAGCTGAAACCAAAAAGGCTGAAGAAAGCCCAATCCAAGGCAACGGTGATTCAGATCGACACAGAGGACACCTTACCGATCTCAAAATTGGCCAAAGGCGAGAAGAGCTCCTCTGCTGCCGAGAAAAGGCCCGCCGAGGCCGCTCTCTCCGAATTAACCAGGTCAAAGAGACCGAGGTCTGAGTCGGCAACAACCTCGGGCTCTCTGAAGTCTGATGCCCCATGGGCTCTCCTAATTACAATTGAGGACAAGTCGGTCAGAGCTGGTGACAGCGTTGACGATATTGAAGTCGGCGTTGCCTTCTCTACCGCCTTGCTCCTTCTCTAAGATCTCGATCGCAACGCCGAGAAGAGTGAGTATGAAAATTTTGCTTTGATGTTGCAGCAGTCCGTACAGGTAAGCCCCCATCACTTGGTACTCTCTATTCTCTGTTTCTTCATACTTTAGAGAGTGTTTATTAACTTTTTTTTTCCCATTTCTTCTAGGCGATCCAACATGGCCAATCCTTCGTGATGCAAGCCTTCACCATCAAGAAAGAGTTGGTCCAAAAGACCAAGGAGGCTGCTAATTCGCTTAAGTCCCTCAACAGAGCTGAGGGCAAGATGAAGGCTTTGATGGATCAGGCTAATGCAGCCAAGAAAGCTTAAGATGAGGCCGAGGAGAAGGCAGGCGTTGCCGAGGCTATAGCTAAGGTCTTTGAAGTCGAGAAGAAAGAGGCCGAAACAAAGATTATCCAGGCCCAAAAAGAACTCCAAGATGCCTTGGCCACAAAAGAGACCGAGATCAAAACGGCGGACGAGAAGGCGTACGCCGAGGGGGCAGCCGACGTCAAAGAAGATTACAAGAAGCAAGTAAAATAGGCATGCAACAAGGGTTTCACCCTTGGTTGGACGACTGCTTTAAAAAAGTTAGTTGTCCCTGAGGACTCGCCTCTCCGAGAAAACAACCGCATCGCCCTGCCATTCCCCCCGACTCCAAGCCAATTCGAGAACGAGGTTGAGTCCGAGGAGGAAGTTGAGGCTGAGAAGACAGAAGAAACTGCTGGGGCCAAGTCCCCAACTCTGAATGAGCAAGTCTTGGACTTGACTCAGGATGAGGAAAATGAAGTCTCGAAAGATGCCTCCTCCCAAAAGACAAACTCCGAGGTGCCAATCGCTGAGAAGAGCCTTGATCAAACTCTACAGGAGGCTGAGAAGGCTATCGAGAAGTCTTCCCAACTGTCTTCTAGGGCCGAGACACAGTCCGCCACCGACACGAAGTAGTCTGTTTTGATGTTTTTCTTTGTACCTTGTACTTTTTTCTTTTTGAACAATGTTTAGTTTTTATTTGGCCGATGTGCCTTTTTCTACTCTAAACAAGTAATCCCCAATATCAAGCCGAAGTGACTCTTTGTATTTGAATTTCCTTATCCGAATGCAAGTATAACTTTTTTTTTGCATTTCTTCTGAGTGCTTGGATGTATGCCTTTTCTTTACTGTCTTGTATGATTCCATACTTAGAATAATTTGTATGTCTTCGAAGTACACCCTAACTGTGCAATCTCCTTGGGGTAAAGTACCTCGGATATACTTACTGACTGTTTATCTCGGCCTTATCTTAACACTTGAAAAACATTGTAAAAAATATTTTCACAAGTGCTATATAAAACTTGCCACTCTACTTTAACTTTGCAAGACTTTTATCTTCAAATATCTTCCAAGTCATAGCAATATGGCAATCTCGGCAAATGCGCAGATACTTCTTTGGCTTAACTTCAACTTGTAAATTGTTCTTAAAATTTCAGCAAGTGTTGAACCAATGACCTCGGCTTAACTTCAACTTGTAAAATTTTCTTAAAATTTCAACAAGTGTTAAACCAATTTTCTTTTTTGATTTTCCAACTCCTAAGCATTATTCTCCAACTCTTTGTCTCATAATGTGAACTTAAGTTCCACTTGGGTTCTCATTAAGTATGTGGCATTAACCTCGTCGCCAATGTGAGATTTAAACAAAGACTGGCCGATGTTACCAACCTTGGTCTCTCTGTTTAATCTATATACCTAGTTGCAATCTGTGTTTGACTCTGCCGATATGGAAAGTCCAGGTTAATTCAATTTAGTTCAACTCTATTATATGCAAGTACAAAAACTCCGCCATATAACATGTCTAAGTTATTCGTCATGTTTCAATCAGAAACATCGCCAATTTAGTTCAACTCTATTATATGCAAGTATAATTCAACTTTGCTATATAACAAGTTTAAGTTATTCGTCATGTTTCAATCAGAAATATCGCCAACTTAGTTCAACTCTATTATATGCAAGTATAATTCAACTCTGCCATATAATAAGTCTAAGTTATTTGTCATGTTTCAATCAGAAACATCACCAACTTAGTTCAACTCTATTATATGCAAGTATAATTCAACTCTGCCATATAATAAGTCTAAGTTATTCGTCATGTTTCAATCAGAAACATCGCCAAGTGACTGGTCAGTCATACTACACAAGTTTAAAAATCAGGCTAAGACTTTATTATTACTTCGGCTAATAACAAAAAACTTAAAAAACGAAAAATCTAATGATAGAAAAACTTCAGATTGCAAGTATTTCAGGGTCTTGGCAACTGTAGACACCCCATTTTTGACCGTCCTCAAGACTTGAACATCACCGTTTGAACACTCGGTGATCATCCACGTTTGTGTTCGTCTTGAGTTCCCGAAGGTCTCGGCTACGCGCCTTGCCTTAGGACCTCTCGACTCGACTGTGTTGTGTTTGGTTTTGCACCAAACACTTGTGTTTTTGTTTGGAGGGTAGAAAATGGCTTGTTGGCCATCCCCACTCCTCACCGGCCATGGCTTGAGGCCACCGGCCGTGTCTTCTTTCCACCGGCCATTAGTGATGGCCGGTCGGTACTTTGTGTGGTCGACCGACCATTTAGTTGGCCGATGGCCTCCTTTTCTGGCCGGTACCACATTGTTGCCTCTTGCAGGCATGGTGCATGCTAGCTATGCCAGCTGGGATGCACAGACCCCCCCTCACACACATGTATGGCTGTTTTGGCCCCTTTGCCCCTTTTTTTTTTGATCCAAACTTCTTCTAGAAGATTGCATCCTTTGCTCAAGCTTCTTGAGGAAGCTTGGCCCTTTGTCTTAGCTTCTTCAAGAAGCTTGGACCTTTGGGATAGCTTCTTTTAGAAGCTTGGTCCCTTTGACCCTTTCATTTAGCTTCTCTAAGAAGCTTCAAGCCTTTGCCTTGTCTATATAAGGAGACCTCTCTTCTCTATTTGAGAGGTTGAGCAAAACCAGACCTCATATGATATATATTTGATATATATCACTCTCTCTCTCTATATCTCACTCTCTCTCTTCATTTGTATGTGTTTGAGGGCCTAAAAGTGTAGTTTGTTCTTAGTTTTGCACTAGAACACCTACTATTACACCATACTTTGACTTTGGAGGTCTTGAGGGTTTGTTCTTGGAGCTTTGGGTTGGTTTTGATCAGAAGAAGAAGGCTGAGCTTGCTGTTCTTGAAGTGTTCTTCAAGGGTAACACTATTTACTTTATATTCCCCAATCTTGCACTAGTCTTTAACCTATCTTGCATACTGATTTAAGCTTTGTGTATAACTGAAAAAAGTCTTGTATTTGCATGCTTAAGATCTTTCATTAAGGTCATTTCGGTGTTGGGGGTCGACCTCCCCCTCTTAGGCCTTGTTTGGCCCTTTTTGTGCTTTCTTTGATAAGCTTGGGGGACTTTTGTGTATTGGCCTTCTCACCACTGAAATCCAGTTGATTTTTAGTGGTGAAGAAGGGGTTTTGAAGTCTTGCATAGGGGAGGGACACCCCTCTCCCTTGGTCTCTCTTTTGTTTGCATTTTTGGCCCATAAGGGTAGCATGTATGGTTAGTTGTTCTTGGCGTCATTTCAGAGGTTTTTGGGTGTTATTGGGTCATATTATGCCTATGTTTTTGGTCGGATTAGTGAACCTTTCCATGCTTAATATACTTACTTTGTATTCCTCTCTTTTGCCTAGAAGTGTATCATGTATTTAGTTTACCATGCTCTCATGTTTTGGCCTAACTTTGTGAAGTTCTTAGCCATGTCTTACCATGCTTGAGGTCTGTTGGGAACTATTTTGGTCATATTTGCCGTGTTTAGGGTAGCACCTTTGTATTTTGGCTTGTGAGCCTTGAGGGTGTGAGTCATGAGCATGCTTTAGTCGGGTTATTTCAGCGATTTGGAATCACTTCTCATGCTATTTCAGTCCCTAATCCATGCTTGTATGCTTGCATTCATCATCCCTTTCATGCCTTGAAGGATTGTTCTTTTATGCCTAGAAATGAGTCATTATGTATGATACCATGTTTAGGCATTTGAGGCTACCATATCAGTGGGTTTTGGGGTGTATTTTGATGCATAGAAACTCTTTTTTTTTTTTGGTTGCTTAGTTCACGCCATGAGTGCTTGGGGTAGGTGTTAAGCAATGTTCTCTTTTGTGGCCTTGAATCCCTTCCATTTTTGCATCCATTCCCTAGCATGTTTTGGCATCATTCTTGGCATGCTTTTCAGAGTTTAACACGAGTGTTTAATGTCCATGTATATCACCTTTGAGTGTTCTTGAGAGTAGCCCTCCATGCTTGGGTGATGGGCCTTGGTGTGTGCACACTTGCATGCATAATTTGTCCCCCTTTTGCATCATCTTTTGGCCACTGTTTTGGGGTGTGGCTGAGGCCTCCCATTTTGGTTTAAGTCCCTCCTTGTGTATAGTTGCATGTTTAACATATTGCCTCTAATTACGTGCTTACATTATACCATGCTTGCATCATATGTTAGATTGCATCGCATTGTAGCATTGCATACTTGGCACTTTACATTCTTGCATGATAGGTTACCTTGAATTTGGCATGCCTTGTAACTTAGCCTCATGTTGCATATTTGAGCCACGTTGCATTTTTTAGCCATGTTTGTATACATGCATTGCATGGTTTGGTTTAGGGTGTCAAACCAAGCATGAGGGGTGAGGTGTGTTCATACTCAAAGTGACGAGACAGGCCTCAACCCTCGGTCGCCAATGCCCTTGACCCCAACATGATAGGGCATAAGGCATTCATCTCTTTTATGCATGCATTTACATTAAGTTGTAAACTTAGTGCCTTAAGCCATCATGCATCAAAATGCGTGATTGGTGGCTCGAGTATCGAGGGTCACACTCCTATGAGTCCATAGCATGATTGGGAGAGTGGCCATGCATACATTGCTTTGAATTTCCTTGCCATGCACTGTCTGCCCTCTGCTGCTGTCAAAAACAGGTTTCTGTAGGAAGAAATGGCCGGCTGGCCACATACAGTGCCGACCGACCATCAATGTCCAGCTGGTGGTGTAACTTTTGGCCGGTAAGTCCATCCCCATGGCCGGTGAACTTGAATTGTGGCTGGTGACACCCCAGAGCACTCAAAGGGTGATTCAAAATGGGTCTGGGGACTTTCAGAATTTTCAGAGGAGCAAGGCAGTGTAAACAGAGGCAACAGTGGCATGGCACGGGTTTCCGGGCGGGGCAAGTTGAGCATGCATTATCCTAGCATTCCAAGGCGGGGTTGCGGCCATCCTCTTTCTGCATTTAAATTGTTAATTAAATAGAAGATATGTAATATTTAATTAGTTTGAAGAGTTAATTATTTATTTGTTTTGTAATATTTATTCGGACCCTCCGAGCGAGGGCAATTGTGTAATAAGTGTATGTGAGTGTGTGTATGTTTTCCAACCCCCACTTCTTTCTTCCCTTTTATTTTCTAGCTTTCGATGGTTAGTATTAGGACATATTTAAATTAGCATACCTTATGTTATGCATGCGTGCATTCATACATTTGTTTTTCATGCACCGGGCTCGGCGCATCACGCTAACTGCATTGTATTTCAATTCCAAATTGAATACGTGTTATCTGTTGCATTTCACATGCTATGTTTAGGATAGCCGAGCCTGTCTAGATTGTATCTTTGCGTGTGTTGCATTAGCCATTTTAAGCATGAACTAGGATCATGCATATGATTACTAACTAGTTTTTGTTTTGGCTTAGAGTACTCGGTAAGCATTTATGTTTTAGCATCCTTGCATGAGTGTGAGTGTTGCCATGATAGCATGCTTACCATGAGGCTATATGCTTACGTGTTATAATTGCCTGAATACCTGTGGGTGAAGGTTGGGTTACTTAAATTGGAACAATGCATTGAATGCAATTTTTAAGCCCACTTGAGGGTGGCAAAATTCATGTCTTAAGCCTACTTGCGGGTAGCACCATCAAACTATTTTCAAATAAACAAACATGACATGTTTCGTTCCAATTTAGGCGACTTAGTCTATACTTGTTTGCTGTGCGCATCATGTAGTAAATCTAGGCTAATAACCGGAATAAGAACGCATAATGTTTTCAAAACTAGATATCATGGTTAGTAAAGGTTGATCTTCAGATCGGGCGAGAGGGGGTGCTCATAGCTGACCTTCCCCAATCGTACCCAATTTCCCGAGCCGAGGCAACTTTGGTGATGACGGACACGTGGCCTTAGGCAAACGAGTCAGGGTTTCCTAAATTCTCCAAAAATAAAATATTTAGGTGGCGACTCTGTATCTGGCAAAGCAGTCCATGTTTGGCACTTCTTTACAAAAATCTGTTTTCCAAAATGATTTGCCGGATTTGGACTCTTTGGTGATTTATCAATCTCATATTGTACATAGTGAGATCAGATTAAGAATCGACACAAATCGAGTCTGAACTGTAGAATGGGGCCCAAGGGCGCGTCTATAGTTTCTGGCGACTTTGCTGGGGAGTTTAGAGAACTTGACTCGAACGCTTGATATCCTGTTTTGACTATACTTATGTGCTTCTTTGCATTGCATGTGCATTGGTGCGCCTAGGACATCGTGTTTGCCATCTGCTATTCTTGAACGGTTTGCCGGAGGCTTGCTTTGTCAAAGCATGCCATAAGGCTGACCGGTTATGGGCTCTGCCTGTATGGGAGCACAAACCCCGATTTTACCAGGGCACCCTTTTCGACCATTCGACCTAGTGCATATTCGGAATCCATAGTGACCATTCCAAGCTAGGACAGGTTGCTTACTCGATTATAGGTTGTTTGAAATGGCTGCGTGCGTAGTGAAACCCTAGCTCCTGACAAAATAGGACAGGGAAACCCTACCTCAACATAGGGGTGTTTTGGTTCTCACTTGTTTGTTATGTGCTTTAGAGTTGGCTTCTATAGGAGAATACATGTATCAGCTCACAAGTTTGGGTATCAGGCCTGCGGGCACCAGTTCAGTATTTTGGGAATCAGTTATCTGCGGGTATCAGATTCAGTTTTCGGGAACAGTGATTTGGAACAATAAATCAGTATTGAGGAACAGTGTATTCAGCTTATTAACCGTGTGTTGTGATACCCGACTGTGTGTTGTGTGTATTTATTTTATGCTGTTATGCTGCCCGTTCGTCTGGTTATTTATTTCCTTATTGCTTTGTTTATCTTTTTGCTAGGTAGTTTAGCACGATTGCTTCCGACCCAATAGATATTTCCCAAGCACTCTGGACTAGAGGTCGCCGACTTAATCGATCTGAGGATCTGGTTAACGGACAACCAGTGTTTTATTCTCTACCCCCGGTTATCAGACGAAAGTCGAGAAGACGCAGTGTGTCCGAGCAGAGATTGCCAGAGTAGTGGTCAACCCTACCAGCGGATAATCAGGCCGAGGCCTCAATTTTCACCACAGAAAGGGAATATATACCGGTAATTCAATCAGAACAGAGCAGTATGGAAAACTTAGAGGAGATGGTGCGCCAGCTCCAAGAGGGCATGAAAATTATGTAGCAAGACGCTATTCGATAGGCGGAGTTCGCCAAGCAACAGGCCATGGTTATGACTGAACAAGCAGAGTTAATCATAAGGCTACAGCAGCAAGCCGGGGCGTCTGCTTCACATCAAGCTCCTCCTCCACCAAGGGTTCCGATACCCAAGGAGACACCAAATGTCCAGAATATCCAAGAGGATACAGACATTCCAACGGGGCCGGCTTCGCCCCCAATTGTACCGCAACTATCCAAGGCACCCACGCCTATCAATGCACCGGATTCTCTCTTCGAGTCCGAAGTGGACCCCATGGCATTAAAGTTGAGCAAGCTGGAAAAGATGTTTAAGAAATCCCAGGGAGTCAAGACTATCCCTGATATTGAGGACGGGTATACCGACGCAGCCGTGACGTTGCCGGACCGATTCAAGATGCCACACATTGACCGATTTGATGGGTTCGGGGACCCCATGGTGCATATGAGGTTGTTTTCAGATATCTTAAGGCCGATGGGCCTCACCAGACTACAGAAGCTATCTTTGTTCGGCCAGACCCTGTCGGGTGTGGCGGCCATCTGGTACGTAAAATTAGAAGATGATGTCAAGAGAAACTGGGATGAGATGGCTGAGGCGTTCATTGCACAGTACTCTTATAATACGCAAATCGAGATTACGACCCGTGATCTTGAGACAACAAGGCAGGAGCCTAAGGAGAGCTTTTCGGAGTTTATAACCAGATGGAGGGCCAAGGCCTCCACGATGACCCTAAGGCCCACCAATAAAGATCAAATTCGGATGACTGTGCGCAATGTCCAGCCTAAGTTGATGCAGAAAATGATCGTGCTCCCCTTCCCTACCTTTTCAGATCTGCATGAGATGGGAGTACAGATTGAAGATGCCTTGAAGCAGGGCTTGATTGACAATGATAGAGAGCAATCCAGGAGAACTTTTAACCGCAACACTAATGTAGGCCCGAGCGGCGCTATAACTATAAGAGTCTCAGAAGTGAGCATGGTCACCACCATTCCCCCTCCAAGAACCATGGCAGCTACGCCGTTCTCCGGTGTGTCCGGAAGTAACACACAAACAGCCAAATACCCGCCCAAAAATCAAAGAACCTTCGCTCCACTATATATGCCCTTGTCCAAAGCTCTGGGAGTTTTAATAAAAAAAGGGCACTTGAAGCCCCTAGAGCAGAGGTCATTGCCAGAAAAACTTCCCCCTACCCACAACCTAACCAAATTTTGCTCATTTCACCAGTAGCACGGTCATGACACCGACCAATGCTACCGTTTACGTCACGAGATTCAAGATCTCATTGATAATGCGGTGATTGTACCTCCCGAAAAACCCAATGTCACAACAAACCCTCTCCTACCGCACCACCAAGCTCCACCTCCCAAAAGAATCAATTTTATTCAGACTGGGGTCGTGTCTTACGCTCCTAGCATATATATCACCCCATCCCACCTACCCAAGCCGGAGGTGCTCCTTCTTAACTGCACTGATTTGTGCATGTTAGACATCTCCAGAACCCAACCCGAACCAATGGTGGTGACTGTCGAAGACAGAACAGGGGAGTTTGCCGAGGAGAATGGGATTGTTGAGTTAGAATTTGAGGAATCTGGGAGTTTTGCTGAAGAGATATACAACCCGAGTGACTACATTTTGTCGGTAGGCCAAGATAGATCAAGTGTAGAATTGCCAGAAAGGGCAGAGCTTTATGCGATACAGGGGGATAGATTTGATCAGAGATCAGAGGGCTTAGCGGCTGTGGAAAGGGACTTCGTTGACTTCCAATTTTTCAACGAACAAGGCCCAGCGGACATGGCCGCCAACTGGTCAAATTTCGAGGAATCAGTAGAAGTTATCGAGTGGCTTGATGACCTACCAGACGTTGTTAAAGAATTTCAGTTGGAACAGGGCTCGTTAGGGGTAAGGACATCAGTTATGGCCGGAAGGGTCGAGAATCGGAGTACATCGCCGGAGAGCGCCGGTGTTAAGAATTTCGCTCAGGATCTGGGCATTTTGAATACAGGAATTGATGAACAGCCCGCTGTACTGACACAGTTGGAACAGGAAAGGTTTGGGGATTCTAAGAGAATCAGGAAAGCTAAGGCCCACATGGGGACTGAAACTGCTATGTGCACAGGGATAGAGAATGCTATGAGCATATGGATGGGGGGTACTGCGAATACGAGAACAGTCATACTGGAGTCGGACAGGTGTCTGTCGGCTGCCGATGGAATGTGGTGGGAGGACGATGATTTATGTCCTGCCCACACGGACGGGGATTTGGGGGATAACTAGTCAGACGATACCTGGTATATTGGTGAAGTCGACCATATGACCAGGAGTGGGCGGTATTTCAAGCCCCCACATCTAGATCAGCCAGAGGCGTCTGGAAAAGACAGGGAGGCAGAAAAGTAGAAAGAGAAACAACTTGAAGATGAGGCTGTACTGAGGCAGTTAAAAAAGATACAGGCAGACATCTCCATTTGGGGACTGCTTATGGCATCACGAGTGCATTGACAAGCTTTCTTATCGGCAATGGACAAGGCCAAGCTCTCTATAGACACCATGCTTGAACAGCTGGTGGGCTTAGTTTTTTCGGGAGGAACTACCCCGATGTTAACCTTCTCCGACAAGGAGCTGCCACCTGAGGGTGCGAGCCATAACAAGCCACTCTACATCGCTGTGGAGTGCAGAAACAAATGGATACCCGTGGTACTTGTCGACACAGGATCTGCCATCAATGTGTGTCCGGTAAGAACCGCATACGCGATCGGTTTAAAGATCGCGGACTTTGTGCCGACAGCCCAGGTGATTCGGGCGTATGACAACACGAGCAGAGAAGTGATGGGTACAGTGAAAATTCAGACTCAGGTTGGGCCGGGACAGCATGAGACAGACTTTCACGTCCTTGAGGTTCTTGCCACTTTCAATCTACTTTTGGGGTGACCGTGGTTGCATCAAGTGAAGGCAGTTTCGTCCACTTTGCATCAGATGGTGAAATACCCCCATGGGAAGGGAGTAGCCATTGTTTTTGGAAATTCGTCAATCCATCTACCACCAGAAGTATCTACGCCAGTTTTGGAAATTGAGAACGGTATGGAGGATGTGTTCATGTCGGGTTTTGCCTTAGCCGAGGCTCGGGTAGTTCAGAACATCATGGCTGTTAATGAGGGGTTGTATGTCAGTGCTCAGTTAGTATACTGTAGACACCCCGTTTTTGACCGTCCTCAAGACTTGGACGTCACCGTTTGAACACTCGGTGATTATCCATGTTTGTGTTCGTTTGGAGTTCCCGGGGGTCTCGGCTACGCGCCCTGCCTCAAGATTTCCGAACTTGACCGTTTTGTGTCTGGTTTTGCACCAAACACTTGTGTTTTGCCTTGGAGGGGTAGGGAATGCCTTGTGAGGCATCCCCACACACCACCGGCAGTGGCTAGAAGTCACCGGCTGGTTTTCACTGCCATCGGCACTTTTTGTTGCCGATCGGCACTATTTGTTGCCGGTCGGCACTCCCTTTTGCCAAAATGGCATCTTTGGCCGGCTGACTACTGTGCATTTGCTTTTGCGGATATTTTATCACAGCTGTCTTGCTTTTGGCTCCCCTTCATACACGTGTATGGAGGGATCTCTCTCTTTAGAAGCTTGTCTTGTAAGCTTTACAAGACAAAAGGCTCTATAAGAGAGAGCCTTCTCTCTTGGCTTGAGGGTTGGACACTTGAGAGACTTGAGATATCTTTAGACAGCCATTTTTAGGGTTTTGAGTTCTAGGGTTAGAAACCATACACTTTCTATCTCTATATCTCCCTCTTGTGTGTGTCTAGGTGCATTTCTGTCTTACTATTGCACACAAACACATAGTGTTTCACCTTCACTTAGCTACTGAGGTTCTAAGAGGTTGGTTTTGAAGTTTTGGAGCTGTTTTCAACCTAAAAGGGGCTGTTGGAGCACCATTGTTGAAGGGGTCTTCAAAGGTAACAATTTTACCTCTTTATTCCCCAATCTTGCATTGTATTTCTACCTATCTTAAAATCGTTTTTGAGCTTGGTGTATAATACAAAAAAGTTTTGTTTTTTAGCCCTCTTAATTGTTTGTTTAGAGTGTTTTGTGGTTTGGAGGTGTTTGACCCCTCTTAGGCCTTGAAAGGCCCCATTTTGTGCTATTTTGAGTGAGTTTCGAGACTTTGGTGTTTGGGCTTCTTCACCACTGAAATCTTGAGGGATTTCATTGGCGGAGATGGTACCTTGAAGTCTCCAAAAGGGAAGGGCCACCCCCTCTCCTTGTTGTCCTTGAAAGGGACCCTTTTTGGCCTCTTGAGAGAGCATCATGTTAGAATGTATATTGATCATATCTTGGCTGCTTTCCATGCTTATTATGCCATGATATAATCTTGTTGTGTGTTGGTTTTGGTACACCATGCATGCTTAGCATACCTACCATGTAATGCCATGTTATTGCCTTAATATGCCTTAGGTTGCTAGCCTTTGTTCTAGCATGTTTTGGGCTTAGCCTTGTGAAGGTTTTGTGCTCATTTTGCCATGTCTAAGGTCTGTCCTAGGTTGTTTGGGTCGGACTTGGCATGCTTAGTATAGCTCCTTTGCATTCCGGCTTGTTGGCCTTAAGTGTATAAATGTATAGCATGACATTTTTGCATTGATTTAGTGGTTTGGAACTATCCACCATGTTATTTCAGTCCTCTTATCATGCTCATATGCTTGCATTTCGTGACCCTTTTGATGTTTCAAGAATTGATGTTTCATGCTTCATGTTTATGCCATTGTGTATGCCTCTAAGATTAGGTCATTTGGATGCCATCTAAGTGGTTCTTGAGGCTTACTTTTGCATGATTTGGGGCTGTTTTGATTCAATTTGGTCATTTGCTTCATGAGTCATATGGTCATGTTTTAGGTCCTTAGGTTTGGATGCATGCATAGCTTGCATTGGTAGGTTAATTTGGCATCATTTCCTACACGTTTTCAAGGCTTATAATGCATGTCATATGTCCATGATCATTCCCTTCTAAGTGTGCTTAGAAATAGTCTTTTGATGCTTAAGCATTTAGGCCTTCAACATGTGCATGTGTGTATGTGTTTAGTTCTTTATTTTGGTCACTTTGGCCATTGTTTTAGGCCTATTTAGAGTTGCCTAAATCATGTATAAGTCCACCTTTCCATCAATTTGCATTGCCTCATGTTTGCTTGTATGCTTGCATAAGTGTCTTGCCATGCCATGTTGCATCCTTAGTTTGTATGCCTAGGTTGCATTGCATCTTGCATGCATGCCTTGTTCCTTGACTTGGTGATAGGAATTGGGCCTTGGTTTGTTTGTTTGGTTTGCATTTCATTTGACATGAAAGTTGCACACTTGATTCTTTGGGCCATCATACATGGAAATGCGTGATTGGTGGTCCGAGAATCGAGACACATGTCCTTTTGAGTTACAAATATGATAGGGGGCATGATTGGTGCATACATTGTTTGAATTGTATTGCCATGCAAGTTCTGTCCTCTGCTGCTGTGAGTTGCAGGTTCTGCAGGCATTCTTTGCCGACCGGCAGTGTACATTGCCGACCGACAGTAATTCACCAGCTGATGGATTCATTTTGTGCCGGTGACCACATACCACTGCCGGTGGTAATTCTACTCAGCCGGTGGTGAGTCCCAGTATCCAGAGAAACATCCTTGAGACTTTGGTAGTTTTCAGAGGGGCAGAGCAGGGAAAACAGAGGTAGACTATGCATAGCGGTGCACTTCCGAGCAAGACCCGAGCACGCGCTACATCTGGCTCTCTTCCCGAGGCAGTTTACTGCTTTTCCTAGCTTAATTAGTTTGTTAGCTGATTAGGAAATTTGTAATATTTAATTAGCTTGCGTAGTTAATTAATTTGTATTATTTATTCGGTCCCTCCGAGCGAGGGCAAATCTATAATAAGTGTGGGTGAGTGTGTGTATGTCTTCCAATCCCCACTTCTTTCTTCCCTTTTATTTACCTGCTTTGATGGTTAGTATTAGGGCACGTTTAAATTAGCATACCTCATGCAATGCATGCGTGCATTCATACATTTGTCCTGCATGCACCAGGCTCGGTACATCATGCTAACTACATTTGTACTTCAAATTCCGAATTGAATACATGTTATTTGTGCATCTTCACATGTCATTCATAGACTAGCCGAGCCTACTCTAGTGACATTTTGTATGCGATGCATTAGGCACTTAACATGGACTTGGATCATGCATTGATTGCTAACATGTTCCTGTTTTTGGCACGGAGTACGATGTAAGTATTTATGCTTTAGCATCTCGCATACGTGTGAATGTTGCCATGACAGTATGTTTGCCATGTGGCTAAGTGCTTATATGAGATAAACTGTTTGAATGCCTGCGGGTGAAGGTTGGATTGTTTGAGTTGGAAAAACTCGTTGAAATCCGTGTTTTAGCCTACTTGCGAGTATCAAATTCCAAAGCGCTTTTCAAAACAAACGGATATGCAATGCTTGTTTCCAAATTAGGCAATCTAGTCTATACTTGTTTGCTGTGCGCATAACATAATAACATAATAATTCTAGGCCAATAAATGGAATAAGAACACATAAAGTTTTCAAAAATAGATATCACGGTTAGTAGAGGCCGATCTTCGGATCGGGCGAGAGGGGGTGCTCATAGCTGACCTTCCCCAATCGTACCCTAGCTCCCGAGCCGAGACAACTCCGGTGATGACGGACATGTGGCCTTCGGCACCGAGTCAGGGTTTCCTAAATTTCCCATAAAAAATATTTAGGTGGCGACTCCGTATCTGGCAAAGCAGTCCATGTTTGGCACTTCTTTTCAAAAATCTGTTTCTCAAAACGATTTGCCGGATTTGGACTCTTTGGTTCAGATTAAGAACCGTGACAATTTGAGAGTCCGAGCTGTAGTGACCCCACAAATGAACAGAATGGGAGCTCACCCTCCCGGGGCGTTCGGGGACGTCTACATATACCTCATGAATAAACTCCAACACATCCCGGGGATGGGATTGGGAAAGAGTGGCCGGAAGGGCGTCGCAGCATTGGCCGAAGTGCCACACAACCCACATACCTTTGGCTTGGGTTATCTGGCCACCAAAGACGATTGGATAAGGAAAGGTAAGGAGATGGCTGGGAGAGCTAGAGCAAAGAAGGCCGGGAAGCCATATGAGTTAATGCACCGACCTATCTAGGGTTCCCTAAATGGACGCTTTGTCTGGGAGGGGGAGGACTTTCCATTTTGCGGCTTCCCGGAACCATGGTTGAACGCGGAGAGGAAACGCGTGCCAGGGTTTGAGATCTTCTTCGACTTACAGTTATCTGGGGATGACATTGCCGAAGAGCAGATGGACCCGTTAGCGGAGGCTGAGCAGAGCAAGAAATTGGAGTCTGGGGATGTTGAAATTGAAATGGGGGTAGCACTGGCTTGTCTACTTTCAGATCCTCCGATCGAACATAAGTGCTTGAGGGATAACTTCTCGGTGTCCATGATCAGGAATGAAACGGCTGCGGACCTACCAGCAAACATTTTGGATGCATCTATCGCACCTTCTCTCATTTGGCAGTACGAGAAGAGATTTTTGTCAAGCAGTACCGGGTCAGGTAGTGAGCCGGAATCTGATTCCACCGAGTCTTGTGAGTCGGAATCAGGTTCTAGCTCGACTGAGTCTGAGTCCGGTATTCTTGGGGGTGATAACCCGGATGCCACAGTCCTGTCTAGGTTATCTTTTTCTTTCTCTTTTGAGTCTATTGTAACAGAAGAATTGGACGATTTGGATGTGCTATATGAGAATGATGTGGCTGTGATTTTCGAGTACTTTTCTGTGCCCTTGATTTATTGCATTAACTCAGACTTTCAAAACTTTAATGAAAACGACGAGGAAGAAATTCCTTCGGTTTTGCAACGTTTAATTGAGCAAGAGCAGGAGGGATTTGTTAAACCCTTAGTCGATGAAATCACTACTGTGAATGTGGGTACTGAGGAGGACCCGCGGCTGGTCCAGATCGGGTCCACGTTGTCTTCGGAGGAATGCGAGCGCTTAGTCGCTTTATTAAAAGATTTCAAAGATGTTTTCACGTGGTCCTATGAAGACATGCCTGGAATCGATCCTGAGATTGTACAACACCGGCTCCTTCTTGACCCCGAGGCCCGACCCATCAAGCAAAAACTCAGAAGAATCCGCCCTGATTGGGCCATCAAGATTAAGGAAGAGGTCACCAAGCAAATCGATGCAGGGTTCCTGCTGGTATCCGGATACCTGACTTGGTTGGCCAACATTGTTCCGGTACCGAAGAAGGATGGTAGGATCAGGGTATGCGTGGATTTCAGGGATTTGAATAGAGCTAGTCCGAAGGACAACTTTCCCTTGCCTTATATCGATGAGTTGGTGGATTTCACAGCAGGGCATACGTTGCTTTCATTCATGGATGGCTTCTCAGGCTACAATCAGATAGTGATGGTACCTGAAGATCGGGAAAAGACTGCTTTTACCACCCCGTGGGGGACTTACTGCTACAGAGTGATGCCATTTGGGTTGAAGAATGCTGGAGCTACATATCAACGGGCCGCGACCACAATATTGCACGACATGATCCACAAAGAGGTTGAGGTGTACGTGGATGACATGATTGTCAAATCCAAAGAAAGAGAGGGCCACTACACCGCCTTGCAAAATTTCTTTCAAAGGATCAGAGAATTTCGGTTGCGGTTGAATCCTTAGAAGTGTACATTTGGTGTTACAGCGGGAAAGATGCTGGGGTTTCTGATTGCACAGAGAGGTATCGAAGTCGACCCTTCCAAAATCAAGGCCATCTTAGAAATGCTACCACCAAGGATTGAAAAGGAGGTGCGAGGCTTTCTGGGTAAAGTGCAATTCATAAGGCGGTTCATTTCAAAATTAATCTTGACTTGTGAACCACTTTTTGGTCTCCTGAAGAAAGGAACGAAGTTCCAGTGGGACGGCCGATGCCAAGCTGCTTTTGAACGGATCAAAGAATACTTACAGAACCCACCCGTGTTGTCACCGCCAGAACTGGGGAGACCGTTGATATTGTACCTTTCAGTAACTGAGACTACAATGGGCTGTATGCTCGTGCAAGAATCAGAGGACAAAGTGGAGAGAGCCATCTACTATCTGAGAAAGAAGATGCTAGAGTATGAGACTCGCTACACACCGTTGGAGAAGGCTTGTTTAGCCTTGGTATGGGCTACCAGGAAGCTGTGGCACTACCTGTTAGCTCACTCCGTAATGTTGGTTTCACGACTGGATCCCATCAAATATCTTTTCGAGAAATCGTCACTTGCGGCACTTACGGGTAGGCTAGCTTGTTGGTTGCTGTTGCTTTCCGAATTCGATCTGAAATATGTGACGCGCAAGTCAGTCAAGGGAAGAGCAATAGCGGAATTTTTAGTTGATCATTCGGTGGAAGGGGGTGAAGCAGTTGAGTAATTATTCCCAGATGAGACCATTTTACATATCGAAAACGAAACTTGGACGATGTACTTTGACGGAGCGTCAAACCAGTACGGGTATGGGATAGGGGTGTTGCTGATAGCACCCGACAATTCCCGTATCCCTCTAGCCTTCAAACTCTGGTTCAAAGTCTCGAACAACGAAGCAGAATATGAGGCATGTATTGCCGGTTTAGAAGTAGCCCTGGAACTAGGGGCAAAACGGTTGGACGTCATCGGGGACTCGAACCTTGTTGTGTCTCAAGCAAAAGGAGACTGAAAAGTCAAAGAAGAAAAAATGATAATGTATCACCAGACCATGGACTTGTTAATTCCTCGGTTTGAGAAGCTAAACTTTGCTCATCTAGTAAGAGAGAACAATAGGTTCGCAGATTCACTAGCAACTCTATCTTCCATGATAGACATCCCTTTCGGAGTCTGGATGTGTCCGATCATCATTGACCAAAAGTTTGCACTGGCATACGAATCAATTGCTGCCATAGATGAGGTTCAGGATGGGAACCCCTGGTATTACGACATTTGGAATTTCTTGGAGAAAAAAGCATATCCGCCAGGGGTAAATGCCAAGGATAAAAGGGCAATCAGAAGAATGGCCGTTCAATTCATCATCTGCGGGAGTAAATTGTATAAGAGAGGTCATCTGGGAATGCATAAGCTGTGTGTGGGAGCCAAAGAATCGAAGCGCCTAATGGAGGCCATCCATAGAGGAGAATGTGGGGCGCATATGAACAGGGTAATGTTAGCTCGGAAGATCCTCAGACAGGGTTACTATTGGTCTACCATGGAAGAGGATTGTATCGGCTTTGTTCGGCGATGCCACAAATGTTAGATCGCAAACTGCATGAACATCCCACCGTCGAAGCTGTACAACATGACTTCGCCATGGCCATTTTCAGTTTTGGGAATCGATGTGATCGGGGCTGTTACTCCGAAAGGGTCGAACGGGCATGAGTTCATCCTGGTCGCGATAGTTTATTTTACAAAGTGGGTCGAGGCACAATCTTATACGGTGTTGAAGGTTTCGCACGTTGTAAAGTTTATTGGGAACAACATCATTTGTCGTTACGGGATTCCGAACGAGATTATTTCAGATAATGGTTCCCACTTCAAGAAGGAAGTGATTGACTTGTTCGAAAAATATAACGTGGCTTTTCATAAGTCATCCACATACCGGCCGCAAACCAATGGAGCAGTTGAGGCCGCCAACAAGAACATCAAACACATACTGCAGAAGATTGTGGAAACCTACCGGGATTGGCCAGATAAGCTGCCGTTTGCTCTGTGGGGCTACCGAACTTCAATTAGAACTTTTACTGGGGCGACTCCGTATTCGTTGGTTTACGGGATGGAGGTTGTTCTACCTATTGAAACTAAGGTTCCGTCATTGAGAGTGCTGGCTGAGTGTCAGATAGCCGAGGCGGATTGGCAGCAGAGCAGGTTCAAGGAACTCATGCTCTTTGACGAAAGAAGACTGAAAGCACTGTACCATGTTCAAGGTTATCAGCGCAGAATTACTAGGGCTTTCAACAAGAAAGTTAAGTCCAGGAATCTAAAGGAAGGAGATTTGGTGCTCAAGGATAACCGAGCTCCCATCCACAACCCTAGGGGCAAGTTCAGACCCAATTGGACTGGTCCTTACATCATCAAGTCTATCTGGTTGGGTGGAGCTGTCGTTCTGATGAACCTAGATGGCCTAGAGTTCTCACAACCGATCAACATGGACAAGTTGAAGAAATATTACCCCTGAGAGGCTCGTTAGGCTGAAAACCCGAAAGGGCGACCTAGGCAAGAGTTAGAGCATAAAAAATTTGAAATTATAAAAATTGAGCTCGCAAGGTTGAAAACCCACAAAGGGCAGCCTTGGCAAAAGTTAGAGCGCAAAAGGAGAGTGAAAATACTCGAGTGAACCCAGGCCTGAACTACGTAAGGCTTGATTCCCACCTTTCGGATATGTAGGCAACTTCATCCTGAAGTTCAGCCATAACCTTTTCCCCGATCAACTTTGTCCATTTGATCATCTCGGCCATCTTTGGCTATTTAGCATTCAAGAATTCGGTTATGATCTCCGGTGTAGTGTTTTTCAGACTAGGGGCAGCTTTCCATTGCTGTGCATGCGCCGCGGTGCTATTCAGACTAGGGGTAACTTTCCAGTTGCTAGGATCCGGGGTTTTACATCTCAGCGACAGATTTCAAGCGTGTCCAATTCTAATCCATGTCGAAAATGGCTTTGAAAAGTTTTGATAAAAGTTGACTTTGTTCAAAATTAATCTTTTTACAACTTAGACCGTTTTTGGACCAAAGCGGAAAATTTTCAGTACCCACAACCTTCAATTTCATTGATTTCAATACAGAGTTTTCCTGCTCTTGCATACAAATTGAAGTTGCTTTTCTATTACATTCATAAGGAAAACTTGAAAGTTCTAATAAAGTAATAAATCCAGGGCATAGATAATCAGGTGTTCCTATGTCCCCTCCCAGAGCTGGTCGAAGCCTCTGACGCCAAGCTGGGCCCAATCTGTGCCTCTTCGTTGAGCCAATCTATGCACTCATCAGACAAAGTGCAACTGAAAGTGGGAGCGGGGGCCAAGAGTTCTCTAGTCCTCCACACTGTGGCATACCGAGCAAGCTGCGCATCTCGGACTGGAAATGCAGCTAGGTACTCTATTTCCTCTGGCGGACAAGTCTGATCATGGCCAAACTGGTGCTGGAACCGGAATGGGAAGTAGAACACACAGTGAGTTAAGCCAATCAATTGAATCCCAGTCTACCGGGACATGCTGTAACTCATTGCCGGTAGATTGAGCCAGGGTCACCGCCAAGCAATACGGTCTGCGGACAAGCGGTACATCCAATCGAACCACCATCCCTCATCAAGGGCATTGACTAGGCGTTGCCGGAAGAAGTAACCACGAGCTGAGTATGCCGGGCAAGAGTCCACGACCTGCAACTTGTCCATCAATCACACCTGGGAAGGGATTGAAAAATGAGAGAGTAAAGAATAGAGAGATGTACGATGAGAGAAAAATGAGAAAAGGGTTTTGTGAGAAAAACAGAGCCTGAGGGCCGAGTGATGTGAGCAATACATATGTGAGATTGGGTTGGAAACATTACCTGCAGCAGTAGTGGGCTCCCCGCAAATCTGGTCGTCTCTCGGCGATAAAAGGCGTCCAAGCCCATCAACGTCTCAGCCAATATCATGGCAATGTAGCTCTTGCCCTCTGTTAAGCCTTGGGCAACCTCGATCAGCTGGACACTAGATCCTCCGGAGCCTGAGACCAGCAAAAAGTAAGATAGCATGCACAAACAAAGCGCATGTCGCCGAAAGCCTTGCCAATGATGGTCGTTGCGGTCGCTGGCATCAGAAAACTGGCAAATCAAACTCAGAATATCCAGCATTCCGTCACAAATCAAAGATCGAGTGTCATGCATGGTCAACCCGCACATTCGCCCTAAGGCTTGGGCATGGCCGAACCGGAATTGAGGCGAGATTTCTTCATTACGCTCAGATTCCATCAGAGCTTGGAAATCTTTGAAGGTAGGACATACCTCTTACCCACCAAAGCTAAAGACATGTGTTACCGGATTCCAAAACCTTGCTGCGGCATGGAGAAACAGAAAGTGAAGCGGGGTACGACTCAGAGTGAATAATGCATTAATATCGAAGTCCCGAAAATTCAGCTTTTTCGAGCCGTCCAAGTTGGCAATCCAAGCCGTAAGGTTCTGGGCAAGAAATTCTTCCATTTGGAGCAAATCAATGTTGAATTGAGAAAAACTATGAAGTTGAGGCTTTTTGTAGAGGATAAGGTGTGAATGGAAGACAGCTGTCAGCATTCTGGTGGTCCTTCCCATACATGGTCGGCCGGCCACAAATAGTGCCGACCGACCACCAGTTTTGGCCGATTGATCAAGGCTGTTGGCCGATGGCCATTTCTCAAGGCCGGTGGCTTTCCCCTGTGGCCAGTGGTCTTCTTTCTTGTTTCATGAGCTGTCTATGTGCTGAAAATGCTTAAAATTTGGGGACTGATACCACTTCCAATGCCCTCCGATGATGATTTCTGCGGAGTCACACCCATTTGCTTATCGAGTTGTTGTACATTTGCTTATCGAATTGTACTTCATTTTGTTAAGTCTTTGTTTTGCTTATCGAGTTGTACTCGCACTTGGATAGCTTATCGAGTTTCTTTGTTTTGCTTATCGAGTTGTACTCACACTCGGTTAACTTATCGAGTTTCTTTGTTTTGCTTATCGAGTTATAAGTCGGTTCACTACCTAATTATTACGATGCAAGTGTTTAATTTTCAAACAAAATTTAATTTCATTCACATTGTTATGTGATGCCACGCGATGCGATGCATAGGGCAACAAATGTAACACCTTTTTGAACAAAATAGCTATTTCATTTCCATCATACATAGTTTTGAAGAAAGTAAAACCTACACTAAGGCAGTACAATGTGCTTAAAACTAACAGTAAAAAAAAAAAGAAAGTAAAGCAAAAGGAGAGCAGGGCAGCAGAGTGTCAGGATTGATACCAGCAACCTCCCCTTGTGGTCGATGCACCTGCTGCGCCCTTGTTTGGGTCAATTATACGGTTTGGCACCTTCATTACTCGAGATAGTGCAAGAAAGTGCGCTTTGGAATGTTAACTGGTTTTCGTGCTGACCTCGAGCCATGTCTTCTGTGTGCGATGTTCAGTGCGTGCAAGGAGCATCCTTTTCCATATCCTTTTGTGCCTCGCGGAGTCCACAAATTGCTTTAAACATGTTGTATTACATTGCTTTGATATGACTATGATTAGCACGCTCGTTACGCGTCCTGTTGTCAACAAATACCTCGTCTTGATTTGGTTGCATCTCAACAAATGCGAGTAGCATGCCTTCACTATACTTATGTTGTACATGTGTTCAAGTTTCTTTCTATACACATTGCATGCGTTATCGCGTTATGCTTTACTTACATGTGTTCAAGTCCCTTTCTATACACATTGCATGCGTTGTCGCGTTATGCTTTACTTACATGTGTTCAAGTTTCTTTCTTTACACATTGCATGCGTTGTTGCGTTATGCTTTACTTACATGTGTTCAAGTTCCTTTCTATACACATTGCATGCGTTGTCGCGTTATGCTTTACTTACATGTGTTCGAATCCCTTTCTATACACATTGCATGCGTTGTTGCGTTATGCTTTACTTACATGTGTTCGAATCCCTTTCTATACACATTGCATGCGTTGTTGCGTTATGCTTTACTTACATGTGTTCAAGTTCCTTTCTATACACATTGCATGCGTTGTCGCGTTATGCTTTACTTACATGTGTTCGAATCCCTTTCTGTACACATTGCATGTGTTGTCGCGTTATGCTTTACTTACATGTGTTCAAGTTCCTTTCTATACACATTGCATGCGTTGTCGCGTTATGCTTTACTTACATATGTTCGAATCCCTTTCTATACACATTGCATGCATTGTCGCGTTATGCTTTACTTACATGTGTTCAAGTTCCTTTCTATACACATTGTATGCGTTATTGCGTTATGCTTTACTTACATGTGTTCGAATCCCTTTCTATACACATTGCATGCATTGTCGCGTTATGCTTTACTTACATGTGTTCAAGTTCCTTTCTATACACATTGCATGAGTTGTCGTGTTATGCTTTACTTATATGTGTTCGAATCCATTTCTATACACATTGCATGCGTTGTCGCGTACGCTTTACTTACATGTGTGTATATCTTCACACATTGTGCACGTTGTCACGTGTTCTTTACTCACAAGTGTTTAGGCCTTCATAGCATTATTATGCTTGCCTTTAGTCGCATTGTTATGCTTCTCACTCGATTTGCATTGTCATGCACTTTCAATTGCATTGTCATGCATGCTGCTAACGATATTGTACCTGTTAAGTTTCTCTCTTTTACAGACACGATATTGTACGTACGGTTCATTTGAGGCTGGTGCAACCAGACGAACTGGACAGGTATTGTATTCTTCGCGTGAAACGTAGTGAGAATTACATAATTCTCTTACATCCTTTCTGCATTGTAGTGTAGTTGGATTCATGTTAGACTGCTTAAAACTGTTACATTTATTGTATGTATATGCTTCGTTACAGCTTTCTTTGCATGATTATAAGTTATGCTCGGCTTCTTGCATTATTAGTTGCATTTTGCCCCTACCTTCGGGCGCATATCTTTGTTTGAAGCTTGTATGCATTGTCCAAGTCTTCGGCCTTGTCAAAGATGGGCCGTCTCTGGGCTTTGACACTCACTCCCGCCATTGTTATGACTTTCGAGTTCTGTCAAAGAGGGGCAACTGTAAACACCCCATTTTTGACCATCCTCAAGACTTGGGCGTCACCGTTTGAACACTCGGTGATCATCCACGTTTGTGTTCGTCTTGAGTTCCCGGAGGTCTCGGCTACGCGCCTTGCCTTAGGACCTCTCGACTCGACCGTGTTGTGTTTGGTTTAACACTTGTGTTTTTGTTTGGAGGGCAGAGAATGGCTTGTTGGCCATCCCCACTCCTCACCGGCCATGGCTTGAGGCCACCGGCTGTGTCTTCTTTCCACCGGCCATTGGTGATGCCGGTCGGCACTTTGTTTGGTCGACTGACCATTTAGTTGGCCGATGGCCTCCTTTTCTGGCCAGTACCACATTGTTGCCTCTTGCAGGCATGGTGCATGCCAGCTATGCCATCTGGGATGCACAGACCCTCCCCATCACACACGTGTGTGGCTGTTTTGGCCCCTTTGTCCCCTTTTTTTTTGATCCAAACTTCTTCTAGAAGATTTCATCCTTTGCTCAAGCTTCTTGAGAAAGCTTGGCCCTTTGTCTTAGCTTCCTCAAGAAGCTTGGACCTTTGGGATAGCTTCTCTTAGAAGCTTGGTCCCTTTGACCCTTTCATTTAGTTTCTCTAAGAAGCTTCAAGCCTTTGCCTTGTCTATATGAGGAGACCTCTCTTCTCCATTTGAGAGGTTGAGCAAAACCAGACCTCATATGATATATATTTGATATATATCACTCTCTCTCTCTATATCTCCCTCTCTCTCTTCATTTGTATGTGTTTGAGGGCCTAAAAGTGTAGTTTGTTCTTAGGTTTGCACTAGAACACCTACTATTACACCATACTTTGACTTTTGAGGTCTTGAGGGTTTGTTCTTGGAGCTTTGGGTCGGTTTTGATCAGAAGAAGAGGGCTGAGCTTGCTGTTCTTGAAGTGTTCTTCAAGGGTAACACTATTTACTTTATATTCCCCAATCTTGCACTAGTCTTTAACCTATCTTGCATACTGATTTAAACTTTGTGTATAACTGAAAAAAGTCTTGTATTTGCATGCTTAAGATCTTTCATTAAGGTTATTTCGGTGTTGGGGGTCGACCTCCCTCTCTTAGGCCTTGTTGGGCCCTTTTTGTGCTCTCTTTGATAAGCTTTGGGGACTTTTGTGTATTGGCCTTCTCACCACTGAAATCCAGTGGATTTTCAGTGGTGAACAAGGGGTTTTGAATTCTTACATAGGGGAGGGACACCCCTCTCCCTTGGTCTCTCTTTTGTTCGCATTTTTGGCCCATAAGGGTAGCATGTATGATTAGTTGTTCTTGGCGTCATTTCAGAGGTTTTTTGGGTGTTCTTGGGTCATATTATGCCTCTGTTTTTGGTCGGATTAGTGACCCCTTCCATGCTTAATATACTTGCTTTGTATTCCTCTCTTTTGCCTAGAAGTGCATCATGTATTTAGTCTACCATGCTCTCATGTTTTGGCCTAACTTTGTGAAGTTCTTAGCCATGTCTTACCATGCTTGAGGTCTGTTAGGAACTGTTTTGGTCATATTTTCCGTGTTTAGGGTAGCCCCTTTGTATTTTGGCTTGTGAGCCTTGAGGGTGTAAGTCATGAGCATGCTTTAGTCGGGTTATTTCAGCGATTTGGAATCACTTCTCATGCTATTTTAGTTCTAATCCATGCTTGTATGCTTGCATTCATCATCCCTTTCATGCCTTGAAGGATTGTTCTTTTATGCCTAGAAATGAGTCATTGTGTATGATACCGTGTTTAGGCATTTGAGGCTACCATATCAGTGGGTTTTGGGGTGTATTTTGATGCATAGTTCACGCCATGAGTTCTTGGGTTAGGTGTTGAGCAATACTCTCTTTTGTGGCCTTGAATCCCTTCCATTTTTGCATCCATTCCCTAGCATGTTTTGGCATCATTCTTGGCATGCTTTTCAGAGTTTAACACGAGTGTTTAATGTCCATGTATATCACCTTTGAGTGTTCTTGAGAGTAGCCCTCCATGCTTGGGTGATGGGCCTTGGTGTGTGCACACTTGCATGCATAATTTGTCCCCCTTTTGCATCATCTTTTGGCCACTGTTTTGGGGTGTGGCTGAGGCCTCCCATTTCGGTTTAAGTCCCTCCTTGTGTATAGTTGCATGTTTGACATATTGCCTCTAATTACGTGCTTACATTATACCATGCTTGCATCATATGTTAGATTGCATCGCATTGTAGCATTGCATTCTTGGCACTTTACATTCTTGCATGATAGGTTACCTTGCATTTGGCATGCTTTGTAACTTAGCCTCATGTTGCATTTTTGATCCATGTTTGTATACATGCATTGCATGGTTTGGTTTGGGGTGTCGAATCAAGCATGAGGGGTGAGGTGTGTTCGTACTCAAAGTGACGAGACACGCCTCAACCCTCGGTCGCCAATGCCCTTGACCCCAACATGATAGGGCATAAGGCATTCATCTCTTTTATACATGCATTTACATTAAGTTGCAAACTTGGTGCCTTAGGCCATCATGCATCGAAATGCGTGATTGGTGGCCCGAGTACCGAGGGTCACACTCCCATGAGTCCATAGCATGATTGGGAGAGTGGCCATGCATACATTGCTTTGAATTTCCTTGCCATGCACTGTCTGCCCTGTGCTGCTGTCAAAAACAGGTTTCTGCAGGAAGAAATGGCCGGCCGGCCACATACAGTGCCGACCGACCATCAATGCCCAGCCGGTGGTGTAACTTTTGACCGATAAGTGGGTCTGAGGACTTTCAGAATTTTCAGAGGAGCAAAGCAGTGTAAACAGAGGCAATAGTGGCATGGCACAGTTTTTCCGGCGGGGCGAGTCGAGCATGCATCATCCTAGCATTCCGAGGCGGGGCTGCGGCCATCCTCTTTTTGCATTTAAATTGTTAATTAAATAGAAGATATGTAATATTTAATTAGTTAGAAGAGTTAATTATTTATTTGTTTTGTAATATTTATTCGGACCCTCCGAGCGAGGGCAATTGTGTAATAAGTGTGTGTGAGTGTGTGTATGTTTTCCAACCCCCACTTCTTTCCTCCCTTTTATTTACTAGCTTTCGATGGTTAGTATTAGGACATATTTAAATTAGCATACCTTATGTTATGCATGCGTGCATTCATACATTTGTCTTGCATGCACCGGGCTCGGCGCATCACGCTAACTGCATTGTATTTCAATTCCAAATTGAATACGTGTTATCTGTTTCATTTCACATGCTATGTTTAGGATAGCCGAGCCTGTCTAGATTATATCTTTGCATGTGTTGCATTATCCATTTTAAGCATGAACTAGGATCATGCATATGATTACTAACTAGTTTTTGTTTTGGCTTGGAGTACTCGGTAAGCATTTATGTTTTAGCATCCTTGCATGAGTGTGAGTGTTGCCATGATAGCATGCTTACCATGAGGCTATATGCTTACGTGTTATAACTGCCTGAATGCCTGTGGGTGAAGGTTGGGTTACTTAAATTGGAACAATGCATTGAATGCAAGTTTTAAGCCCACTTGAGGGTGGAAAAATTCATGTCTTAAGCCTACTTGCGGGTAGCACCATCAAACCATTTTCAAATAAACAAACATGACATGTTTCATTCCAATTTAGGCGACTTAGTCTATACTTGTTTGCCGTGCGCATCACGTAGTAAATCTAGGCTAATAACCGGAATAAGAACGCATAATGTTTTCAAAACTAGATATCATGGTTAGTAAAGGCCGATCTTCGGATCGGGCGAGAGGGGGTGCTCATAGCTGACCTTCCCCAATCGTACCCAAGTTCCCGAGTCGAGGGAACTTTGGTGATAACGGACACGTGGCCTTAGGCAAACGAGTCAGGGTTTCCTAAATTCTCCCAAAATAAAATATTTAGGTGGCGACTCTGTATCTGGCAAAGCAGTTCATGTTTGACACTTCTTTACAAAAATCTGTTTTCCAAAACGATTTGCCAGATTTGGACTCTTTGGTGATTTATCAATCTCACATTGTACATCGTGAGATCAGATTAAGAACCGACACAAATCGAGTCCGAACTGTAGCATGGGGCCCTAGGGCGCATCTACAGCAACTCTTTGCCTTCACTGTCTTCAAGCCGATATGCACCATTGCCCAGGACCGAGATGATTCTATAAGGTCCCTCCCAATTTGGGCCAAGCTTGCCCTCTCTGGGATTCTTCTTATTGCAGACAACCTTTCTTAGGACAAGGTCCCCAACTTGGAACTCTCGTGGGTTAACCTTCTTATTATAAGCCCTAGCAAGTTGCTGCTGGTATGCCTCCAGCTGAATTGCTGTGTTTTCCCTTCTTTTTTCTAGCAAATCCAGATCTCGGGCTAAGAATGCATCATTGGTCCCATTCTTCACTCCCTGGGTTTTGATCCCTAGGATGCCGACCTCTAATGGGATTACTGCCTCTATGCCAAAAGCCATGGCAAATAGGGATTCCCTAGTTGGTCTTCTCGGCGTAGTCTGATATGCCCAGAGTACACTAGGTAACTCAGCCACCCATTTTCCCTTAGCTGCTTCCAACCTCTTCTTGATCCTATCCAAGATGACCTTATTGGATGCTTCTGCTTGACCATTGCTTTGAGAGAAGCTTGGAGTAGAGTAATAATTCTTGATTTTTTACTTTGCACAGAAGCTCTTGATTAGCTTACTGTCAAACTGTGTACCATTGTCTGCTATTATTGCCCTTGGGATCCCAAACCTGGTGATGATGTTCTTACATATGAAGCTCTTCACATCAACATCTCGAATCTTTGTGAGGGGTTCAGCTTCCATCCACTTGGTGAAGTAATCTGTTGCCACTAGCAGGTACTTCATTTGTCCAGTTGCTTGAGGCAGTTGTCCAACAAGATCCATGCCCCATTGGGCAAATGGCCAAGGGCTGGACACTGGGTTCAAGTCCACTGCTGGTTAATGTATTAAAAGTGCAAACGTCTGGCACTTTTCACACTTCTTGACATAAGCTTTAGCATCTTTCTGTATGTAGGGCCACCAGTACCCCTGAGTAATGGCCCTATGAGCAAGTGACCTGCCCCCGACGTGGCTTCCACATACTCCTTCGTGTATCTCATACAAGAAGTCTTCAACTTGTGAAGGATGTACACACCTCAAAAGGGTCTAGTAAAAGATATTCTGTAGAGTTGTCCTTCTGCTGTCAGGTTGAATCTTGCCAACTTTAGTCTGATCTTATGCGCTTCTTTATGATCATTTGGCAGTTTTTCCTCTTTAAGGAATACTATTATTGCATCCATCCAGCTTGGTCCCATCTCCACACACTTCATGTTCTGTGTTCAGTGGTTCTATGCTTGGACTTGACAGGTAGTCTACCATTATCGTCCTTGCCTCTCTAGGTTTCATTGCACTAGCCAGGTTGGCCAGAGCATCAGCATGGCTGTTATAATCTCGGTTAACCTGCTGTGGTCGGCAATTCTGGAATAAGGCTACTAGTCTGCCCACCTCCTTTACATAGTCCTTTCATCTCGGGCTGCGTATTCGCTTATTGCCTGGTTGACGATAAGCTGGGAGTCATAGAAGACTATTACCTCGTCAGTTTCCATTGTTACTGCCAGCTTTAATCATGCGATCAGTGCTTCTTATTCTACTTCATTGTTTGAGGCTTTAAACCCCAAACGAATGGATTGTTCCAGTATCTGCCCATCTGGCGATACTAGCACTACTCCTGCCCCCGCTTCTTGTCGGTTTGAACTCCCATCAACAAATAGTCGGAAGGAGTCGCCGATGTAAATACTGCATGGCCTGAGTTTTTCTTTCCTTTGTTTGGTTATCCCCAACTAGGTTTCTCCTTGTTCACCTGGACCTCGGCTCAACGGAGCCCGATGTGTGATGGCGCCTGGTGTGAACTCGGCCATGAGGTCAGCCAAAACTTGGCCTTTGATTGCTGTTCTGGGTTTGAATCCTAGGTCATATTGGCCCAACACCACTACCTATCTGGCTATCCTGCCTGTCAAATCTCCTTGCTGCAATAGGGACTTCAGAGGATGCTTAGTTAACACCACAATTTTGTGGGCTTGAAAGTAATGATTCAGTTTCTTGGAAGTCATTACTAAAGCCAGTGTTAACTTCTCCAAGGGTAGGTATCTGGTCTCAGCATCAGCTAGGGTTTTGCTCACGTAGCAAACTGCCCTTTGCTCTCCCTTTTCTTCTCTGATTACTACTGCACTCACTGCATGCTCTGAAACTGCCAAGTATAAGAGCATCTCTTCTCCAGCTACTAGATTTGAGAGAACTAGAGCTGTGGTCAAGTACTTCTTCAAGTCGACCAAGGCGACTTTGCACTCTTCTGTCCATAAGAAGTCTGTGGCTTTCTTCACTAAGCTGAAGAAAGATGTACATTTGTCAGAGCTTCTGCTTATGAATCTATTCAGGGTTGCAGCCCTTCCAGTCAACATCTGCACGTGTTTTGCTGACGTTGGGCTCTCCAACTCTAGAATGACCTTGATTTGATCCGGGCTAGCCTTAATGCCCCTTCTGGTAACCAAGTATCCTAAAAAATTACCAGACCCAACTCCAAATAAGCACTTCGATGCATTGAGTCGGAGCCAATATGTTCTAAGGATGTCAAAAACTGCTTTTAAGTCTTCTAGATAATCCTCAGTTTTCTTGGTCTTCACGACCATGTCATCTATGTATACCTCCACTGTTCAGCCTATTAGATGCCTGAACATCTTGGTCACCAATCTCTGGTAAGTTGCTCTTGCATTTTTCAACCCAAATGGCATCACTTTGTAGAAATACAGCCCTTTTAGGGTGATAAATGCATTCTTCTCCTCATCTGGGGGGTACATAGCTATCTGATAGAACCTTTATAAGCATTCAGGAAGCTCATCCTTCCATGTCCTGAGGTGGCATCCACTAATTGGTCAATTTTGGGGAGTGGGAAACTGTTTTTGGGACAAGCCTTGTTCAGGCTGGTGAAGTCCACACAGACCCTCTAATTTCCATTCTTTTTCTTTACGACGACCGTGTTTGATAGCCATGTTGGGTAGTTCACCTCTCGAATGGCCTTGGCTTCCAAAAGTTTATCCACTTCTTCTTCTACTGCCTTGACATGCATCAACGTCGGCATTCTTGCTCGCTGGATAACAGGTTTAGCCGACCTGTCTACATTTAGTCTGTGGCAAGTGACCTCGGGGTCAATGCCAGGCATCTCGTACGACGTCCAGGCAAACACTTCGATGTTTGCTCTCAAGAATGCCTCTAACTCTTTTTTCTCTTCCTCGGCCAAGCCCGAGCCGAGAAGGAAGAAGCGCTCTTTATCCCCTTGCTGGACAAGGATTTTCTTCAGGGCTTCCTCACTCTTCTCGGCTGGCTCTTTGCCGACGTCATCCAGGACTTCTATGTCCTCATTCTCGATCTTTGCTGATTCTGCTTCTCGTATGTTGCAGGTGGATTTCATTGCTGCCATGGAGTAATTCTGCGGCTGCACCTGATTCCCTTTGACCTCCTTAATTCCATGCTCTGTTGGGAATCACAACAATTGGTGCAATGTTGAGGGAACAACCCCCATTGCATGCAGCCATGGCCTTTCCAGGATAGCATTATAAGCTGAGGGAGTGTTAATTATTGTGAACTTAGTTTTTATCTTCTTGGTGCCAGCCTGTACCTCCAAACTTACTGCCCCCAGGGACCACGTCGATGTTCCATTGAACGCGACCATTGGACCATTAGATTATTCTAGATCATCTTGGTGAAGGCCAAGCTCCTTGTAACACCTGACATATAAGATGTCACAAGAGCTGCCCTGGTCAATTAAGATGCGCTTCACTTGGCATTCTCCAATATGGAGGGATATTACCAAGGCATCGTTGTGTGGATGCTGTAGAGATCGTCTTCAGTAAAAGACACCACTGGTCCTTGGCACTCGTCTGCCCTAGGTCTTTTCTGCCAAACGTGGTACACATGCTGCAAGTGTTTTACCTTTTGAGTCTCCCCACGAATTTCGTTCTCATTGACCTTCGAGTGAATCACATTGATCATCCGAGGTCCGCCTGCCTGCGGTTGTGGTGTTGGAGGAGGCGGTGCTGCCGGTGCCTAAGGTAGTCTCGCTTGCTCTTCCCTTGTCCTAGCCTCGTCTACAAGGTCCCTTAAATGACCTTGTCTTACCAGGTCTTCCAGATGTGCCTTTAGGGCTCTGCACCCCTGAGTTAGATGCCCATCTTCATTGTGGTAAGCAGAGTGCTTGCCAAGGCTTCTTCTCATAAATTCGCCTGGAACCCTTACCGGTGCTCTGTAATAGGGCTGATTTTAGATTTTCTCCAAGACTTTGTAAACCGGAATTCGGAATACGGTTGTGACTGCCTGCGCAGCCCTTAATCCTATTTCTGGCTTATTGTATCCGCCATTACCTCGACCTCGCTTCGGCAAGCCGTTTCCCTTCTCTTGTTTCGACGCCTTTGTCCCTGGCGTGTCTTCCTCGGCCCTCGCATACTTCTCAATTCTGGCCATCAGTTCTTCCATACTTTTTGGTAGTGTCTTTGCTAATGATTTTCGAGGCAAACAATCGTCTTTCAGGCCGTTCTTAAAAGACATGACCGCCACCTCTTGGTTGCATCTTGGTATCCGGTTGAATACCTCATAGTACCTCTTGGCATAGGCCCTGAGGCTTTCATCCTCGCTGATTCTCAGAGCCATCAGGGAGTCCACCCTTAATGGCTGTAACTTGTTCGTCACAAATCTGGCTACAAACGTTTCGGTCAGGCCTTCCCAGGTTTTCACAGTTTCTATCGGCAACTTGTGAAACCAGTCTGATGCAATTTCCCCGAAGGACGAGGGGAACACCTTGCAAAGCAATGGCTCGTTGCCGGTATATAGTGCCATCGAGTTCAGGTACAAGTCGACGTGAAAGTTGGGGTCTGACTTGCCGTCGTATATCTGGAACCTCAGCATATTGAACCTTTTCGGGGCCTCAAATTTTTCTAACTCCACCGAGAACAGCATTCTCGGCTTGACCAGGGAGGTTACCTCGGCATCCTGTCGCTTCCTTTGGAGGTAATCCCTCAGATCCTCCTTGGTCCGTCCAGGAGCTCGGCTATCACCAGATTTCAGCCTCTTTGGTGCGCTACTTCCAGTGTCATTATGAGTCCTTTTGGACCTCCCTCTGTTGGTCGTGTCGAAACAGAGTTCCTTCCCTTGAACATCCCGATGTTCTTTGGTACAGGTTTCTTTGGTTCGGCATGTCTTTTGGGATTCTCTTCTCGTTGATTCTCCATGCCCGTCCTCCCGTGAAGGCCGGTGAGAATGTCCCTTGGTCCTGTCGTGCTGTGGGACTGCAGGAATTGTTTTCTGCCCCCTTTTTCAGGCATCTTTCTTGGCCGCTGGAATCGACGTATCTTGTAATGGGAATGGTGGCTACATGATGTTCTACATCATGAAATTAACGACCGTTTGTAGGGCTGCCAATTTGTCAGCCATTTCTTCATCTCTCCGTCCCTTTGTAGGCATCTATCTTTCCATACCTGGAGGTCATTCTCGTTATAATACCCGCCTCGGTCTGCCTTCTTTGGTATGTCGCCCTCCTGGCCGACGTCTTTCTTTCCGGGATTCTGATTCCGAGTTTCTTCATTGCAATTATCCTTCTCTACGTTGGGATCAAAGTGCTTACCACTCCTAGTAGAGATGTCGTCCCCAACCTTTTCTTTCTGTCCGTCGTTAGCTATCTATTCTCCTTTCTCTCCTTTCGTTGGCCAAATTGTATGTGTCAATTTCCGACCACACTGCCAAAGCTGGAGAGCACCGACATGATAGATTAAGCCCGAACAACCTGTCACAGAAAGATAAGATTCTGGCGGTGGTTCGTCCACCCGGGGGCACTCCAATGATCAAGTCAGTTATCTCTCAAAGATAGCAAAAGTGCTTAACTCACTATTCAGAATATAGAAAGCGTACCTTAGACCCACGAGGGTGCCTCTCTTTTATAGGCAATACTGACCTAATCCCAATAGAAGCCTAGCTTCAATGAACTCTGGCTCAATGCTAATCCTGGACTTCCAGTTAGATTGGGATAAACTCTCTAAGAGTCTTATGTTTACCCAAACTGAAGTCCTCTCTCATTCTAGGACTCTTGTCCCTTATTTGCTTATCCCGAATTCCGGTACCTTTGCAGATAACCTCAGCCTAGCTGTGATTATCTCGGCGCCATGTCCAAGACACGTGGCACCTCGGCTGGCACTCCGGTACTACCTCGGCCACGTGTTGTCATTCAAAAATTATGTCCCCACAACAGGATAGGATAATCTTTCTATTCAATATATAATTTGTTTTAATTTATATAATTTTTTAAATTTGTGTTAGAATTTTGCATAACTTTTGGTTAAAACGATTTTAATGAATTGTTATGATAGTGGTTGGGTTATAGCCAAAAAATAAGATTTTGATAAAATGTTCTGAATGTGGGATATCTAATAAATAGAAAAAAGTACAAAAATGATTCGTAGCTCGAAATTCTTCCGGCTCAAATGGTCCGACTGCCCAAAATGATGTCGTTTTGGGCAGCGTTTTTTTTTTTCTTTCTTTTTCTTTCTTTCGAACATAGACAGAGGAAAGGGAAGAAGAGAGAGAGAGAGAGAGAAGAGAGAAGACAAGAGAAGAGAAGAGAAGAGGAAGAGAGAAGAGGCGACAGAGAAGAAGAAGAAAAGATGACTGACGGTGATGGTGGCGGCGCCGGTGGGTATTGCTGATCTCCTCTTTAGAATTTGTTTTCTCTTTTTCTTTTTTTTTTTCTAAGTAGATCTGGATCTAGAAAAAAAAAAAATTGTTGTTGTTGATGATGATGTTGATGAAGATGAAGATGTTCCTTTTTTAGACTTTGTTTTCTCTCTCTCTTTTTTTCTTCTTCTAAGTAGATCTGGATCTGAAAAAAAAATAAAATAAAATTTGTTGATGATGATAATGTGTTGATGATGATGTTGATGAAGATGCTATTGATGATGTTGATGAAGATGTTGTTGTTGATGAAGATGTTGTTGTCTCCAGCTCCCTCTTCTCTTCTTCTTCTTCTTCTTCTTCTTCACTTTCATCTTCTTCATCTTCAGAAAAAACGAGAAAGAAAAAGAAAAAAAAAAAAAACAAAACAGACTCGGGCCATTCGAGCCTCATAATTTTCGAGCTAGAAAACGGGGTTTATAAAAGTAATGGTTTAAACATGTCAAAATGACATTTGTATTAGCAAATAATTTTTTTAAAAGCTAACATTTTTGCATTATAGCTAGCACGTCAGATTATTCAAAAGAATTATTTTTTGAAAAGAATTTTTGTGCGTGTGTGTGTGTGACAAAAATGCATCATTTAAAACTTTACAAAATAAGAATTTTTTTTTAAATAAAATAAAATATAAAAAAATTGTGAGAATGTATCATTTTACATCTAATATATATTTATTTAATTAGATATAACCCTGCATCTCTTAATAGTCTTGCCACAAATAAAATTCTTTTTCATCATATATCGACCTTTATGTTCAAAAATAAAAATAAAATAGACGTAATGTGCAAAATTAAAGACCAATTTTATTATAATCAAATTGACATAAGGATAATATTTGAAGTATATTTAGAAAACCAAAGACTAAGGATAATGAGAGAAGCTAATTTTGTGACTGCAGAAGGCTATATTTATTGAGCAACAAACTGTCTATTTATATAGCATAATGAAAACTGAATTGCAGAAAAATTTGCTCTATGTTGAGCATAACAAATCCCTAAAAAATAGCATGAAAAAATGTCATAATCCTAACAAATAAAACTAATTCAGCAATCCTAAAGAATAACAACAAATAAAACTAATTTACCTTCATGGGTCATGCCAGTTAACGCTCCTCCTTGACTCTGGAGCTGCATACACTAAGCTTCTGCCTCAAGAATTCATATCTAATCTTTGGAAGTGCCTTTGTTAGGATGTCAGCACTTTGATTTTCTGTTTTGCAGTAGCTCAGCTGCAATTCTCCTTCCCTTTGTACCTCTCTGAGAAGATAAAACTTTATCTTGAAGTGTTTTGTTTTGCTGTGAAACACTGGATTATTAGTAATTGAAATTGCAGCTTGGTTGTCCGCAAATATTTGTGTGCCTTCTTGTTGTTCCATATGCAAATCTGTCATGAGTTTCCTGATCCAAAGAGCTTGATTAATAACAACAGTAGGACATACATATTCTGCTTTTGCTGTGGATTGAGCTATGATTGCTTGCTTCTTATAACACCATGAAAAAATTCTAGAACCAAAGCTGAAACAGTAGCCTGAGGCGCTTCTCATGTCATCAACACATCCAGCCCAATCACTTGATAGCAAACTCACTGCATGCATGATATCTGGCTTGGTTGCAGTTAAATACATTAGGTAGCCTATTAGGCTCCCGTATAGCCTTTCATCCACCTTTTCAGCTCCATCTTCTTTGCAAAACTTCTCATTTTGATTCATTGGAGTTGTAGTTGGCTTGCACTCTTCCATGCTGAATTTCTTGAGGATTTCATTTGCATATTTATGCTAGCATAGAAAATTTTCATTTTGCTTTTGATGTACCTGCATACCAAGGAAGAATGTCATCCTTCCAAGGTCTGTCATTTCAAAGACATCTTTCATTTCTTCTTTAAACTTGTCAATCAACTCCTTACTACTTCCTGTAACAAGTAGATCATCAACATACAGAGATACTACAAGTATTTCATCATCATCCTTCTTGATATATAAAGTAGATTCACTCAAACTTTTTTCAAAGCCTAAGTTCACTAAGTGTGCATCAATTCTGCCATACCCGGACCTTGGTTCTTGTTTTAAACCATATAAGGCTTTTTTTAGTGGACATACCTTCTCCTCTTGTCCTTGAAAAGCAAACTCTTCAAGTTGCTCCACAAAAATTTCTTCCTTCAAGTATCCATTCAAAAAAGCTGACTTGACATCCATCTGGTGTATAACCCAGCCTTTTTGTGCAGCAAGAGCCAGTAACATCCTTATGGTATCTAACCTGGCAACTGGGGCAAAAGTTTCAGAAAAATCTACCCCAAACATCTGGGCATATCCCTTGATAACAAGTCTTGCCTTGTACTTATTTATAGAACCATCAGGATTGAGCTTGGTCCTGTAAACCCACTTGACTCCTATAGCTTTCTTGTGTTTAGGTCTATCTACCAACTCCCACGTCTAGTTCTTTTCAATCATCTTTAGCTCCTCCTTAATTGTAGCTATCCACTTCTGATCAGTTGCAGCTTCTTCATACCCTGCAGGCTCCATTACAACAACATTACATCTCTGATAAATGTTAGAGAGTGATCTAGTTCCTCTAACAGGTTCATCATCCACATCATCATTCTCCTCCTGAATCTCAAGATTCTTGTCATTCTCCCAACTCCACTTATCTAACTTAAGAAATTGGACATCCTTGCTAACAATTACTTTGTTGCTTTGTGGTAAGTAGATCCTACAGGCCTTTCAAATTTTGCTTTCTTGTCCAACTTGTCTCTCTTAACTTGAGGGATATAAGAGAAACATAGGCAACCAAATGTCTTCAGATTAAGCAACTTAGGTTTGTAGCCATAACATGCTTCAAATGGAGTCTTTTTCTGGAAAGCTTTTGTTGGTAATCTGTTTAGCAGAAAAACTACTGTATTTACAACCTCGGCCCAAAATTTCTTTGGCAACCCTTGGTCATGAAGCAAGCACCTTGTCATCTCCATAATTTTTCGATTTTCCCTCTCCACAACACCATTCTGTTGAGGAGTGTAAGGTGTTGTCAATTGATGTTCAATGCCTGCATCTTTACAAAACTTGTCAAATTTTTCAGAGGTATATTCAGTTCCATTATCAGACTTGATCACCTGCATTTTGCATCCGCTTTGAGTTTCAACCCAAGCTTTAAACTTCCCGAAGATATAAGTAACCCTAGATTTAAGCTTCATAAAATAAATCCAGCACATTCTTGAGTAATCATCAATAAAAGCAATTTAATACTTACTGCCATTCAATGATAGTGTTTTCATTGGTCCTCCCACATCTGTGTGTATTAATTGCAGCCTCTGTGTAGCCTTCCAAGCCTGGTTTTGTGGAAAAGGAAGCCTGGTTTGCTTCCCATACTGACAGGCAGCACGTTTAGGAGGCTCCTCCTCTAATTCAGGCAAGCCTTCACCAGATTGTTCTTCTTCATGAAAAGTAGAGCGGCATAATGGAAATGCCCCAATCTATTGTGCCAAAGCATGGTATTGCTATCTTCTTTATGTACAGTAGCCTGCTCATCTTTCATCAAATCCAAGGCAAAGCTTTTTCCTTTCATTTGAACTTTGAACACCTTTATGCCTTTTGAATCTTTAATCGCACAATTTTTTTCTTCAAATAGCACCTTATAGCCTTTTTCCAACAACTGAGTAATGCTCAAAAGGTTTTGATTAATTTTAGGAACATATAAAACATCAGAAATTAATTTCAAACTTGTGTGACCTTCAATTGCTACTGTTCCTTTTCATTTTACTACAATGTATGCTCCATTTCCAATTATGACTTTAGAAATAATAGTCTTGTCAAGCTCTCTGAACAGCTCTCGATCATCAGTCATGTGGTTTGTACAACCACTATCTATAAGCCAGCTTTCTGTGGAGCTGTTGGTGGCAAAGCATCATACCACAAACAATTGCTCCTCTTAAGGTTGATCCTCTGCAGCCTTGGCTTCTCCTTGTTGCTGTTGAGTCTTGCATATTCTTTCCATGTGCCCTAATTGACCACACTTGTGACATCTTGCATTTGGCCTCCACCAACACTTATTCTGTGGATAATTGGTTTTTTTTGCAGTAGGGGCAAGGTGGAAAGACTTGAGTGTTGCTGCTTTGGCTATTTTTGTTGTTGCTTGCATAACCTCCAGGCTTCTTGTTTTTATTCTACCTTTTTTTTTTTGTTTTTGCCAACATTGTTGTTCTGTGATTTGGCTTGAAAAGCACCCTCCACAGATCCTTCTTGCCTCATAAGCCTCCTTTGTTCTCGTGCCTTTTTCCTTCTTCAAATTTTTGATTTGTGCAAGAGTTGGATTGTCTGGCAGAGGTGGAACTTCATATTCTTGTTCAGCAGCTTCCCATAGATCATTAGTATCAAGATAGGCTTCCATTCTAACAGCCCAAGCTTGATAATTTGTTCCGTCAAACACTAGAGGTGCAATTGCAACGAATGAATTTTCTGAATTCATTCTGAATAGGTTTTTGGAGTGATAGGTGATAAGTATATAGAAATTGTGTTTGAGCTCTCTCACAGGTCCCGTTATTAAGCTCTTATACCAATTTGAAGGATATTTAGAAAACCAAAGACTAAGTATAATGACAGAAGCTAATTTTGTGACTGTAGAAGGCTATATTTATTGAGCAACAAACTGTCTATTTATACAACATAATGAAAACTGAATTGCAGAAAAATTTGCTCTATGTTGAGCATAACAAATGCCTAAAAAATAGCATGAAGAAATGGTCATAATCCTAACAAATAAAACTAATTTAGCAATTGTAAAGAATAGCAACATATAAAATTTATTCAGCTTCATGGGTCGTGCCAGCCAACAATATAAGAAGCTTGACATTTTTTGCTTATTAGCTTTTCCATATAGTATATCTCAAGAAGAATTACAGGCAATTCGACTTGGAGATGTAATTGGAGAAGAAAATTTTTTTACCGACGAAGAATTAGCAAAATTCGAAAAAATTGTTGTTCCAGAAATTTATAAACTTTCAAAATTCAACTTCTTTTCAGCGAGAGTGTTTGAACAATACAGTGGTAACACTTAAGCTAAATGGTCAAAAGAATGAAATATTGATATTCCTTTTTTTGATAAGAAAAAGGTTGCAAGATGGAAAAAGAAATATCATGAAATTCAATATATTCATATTGGATTAATTCAAGTAACCATAACAGCCTTATTTCGCCAAGGGATAGATACTCCTATTTTGGCAATAATTTTTGATAAAAGATTTGCTGACCCAATGAAAGCAATCATTGGAGGAATTCAGTCTAATTTGGCTAATGGAGTAGTTTGGTTTAATGTTAGATAAAATTTCTTTATTTCCATAATTGATCCTAATCTTGAAGACACAGTTAGAATAAAAATTAAAACACAAGGGTTAGGAATGAAATCAAATTCTCATGATTTGGCTATTCGTTAGCAAACAATTCACGAATTAACTAAATTTCCTAAAACAAAAACAAGATCAAACGATAATAAAATCGATGAAATCTTTGAGCCAAGACCATTTGACACAGTAATACAACCTCGTCTAACGAATTGAAGCGATTTAGAAGTCCATCGACAATGGTTAATCCATGACCTAGTGGGACAAGAAGAATCTTCTAAAACAAAAAATCATACACAAACACAAATCCAGGCATTAGGAAAAAATTCATATATTGAAAATACAGTTCCTAAATATGATAAATGCTTAAAAGGGACACTTCATTAGAAAATTTTAAAATTTTTATGATAAATAACAAAATTATGTATCTACTCTTAAAATTATGAATGAAAAAATAATATTTTTTTTTGTGAATTGAGTAAAAAATAATATTTTTTTTATGATAAAAATTATACTTTTGTATAGGATGCATACCGTATATGTACCTTTTTTTGGGGGTACGGGACAGGATAATCTTTTTGTTCAATATAAAACAAACTTACTTTGCTTTTAATTTATTTAATTTTTTAATTTTTTAAATTTGTGTTAGAATATTTTGTATAACTTTTGGTTAAAACGATTTTAATGAATTGTTATGATAATGGTTGGGTTATAGCCAAAAAAAAATAAGATTTTGATAAAATGTTCTGAATGTAGGATATCTAATAAATAGAAATAAGTAATGGTTTAAACATGTCAAAATGACATTTGTATTAGTAAATAATTTTGTTAAAAGCTAACATTTTTGCATTATAGCTAGCATGTCAGATTATTCAAAAGATTTATTTTTTGAAAAGAAATATTTTTTTTTTTTTTTGGTGACAAAAATGCATCTTTTAAAACTTCACAAAATAAGAATTTTTTTAAATAAAATAAAATATGAAAAAATTGTGAGAATGTATCATTTTACACTCTAATATATATTTATTTAATTACATATAACCCTGCATCTCTTCTCCTTGAAGAGGTTAATGTTAAGTCTTGCCGCAAATAAAATTCTTCTTCATTATATGTCGACTTTTATGTTCAAAAATAAAAATAAAATAGACATAATGTGCAAAATTAAAGACCACTTTTATTATAATTCAAATTACAACAATCAAACTGACATAGGGATAATATAAGAACTACTCTCGACATTTCTTGCTGATTAGCTTTTCCATTACAATCACCACATACACACACACACACAAAAATAAATAAATAAATAAAACTTAAACATTTGAGGCTGGGAATAGAACGACATAGCAGTATGAAATTACACATTGCCAAAAGCAAAAGATCTTTGGTTGGCACAATCAAGGTTGTTACCAGGGCTAACACCAATGCGATTCTGGACACTTGGAACCGACCCCATGCCCACATTCAATTCCACCATTTATGATGTTTGTGATGACCCCAAACCCTGGAACCCTGCCTGCTGAGCGGTCCGCAGCTGTCGGTGTCCATCTCTCGGAGATAACGTCATGGCATGAAGGCTTTGGTGATTGTAGAGTCATCCAAAATCATAATGTCGTCTTGAATGAGACAACCGGATCAGATGGCAAGGGTTGTTCAAGAGATTAACCCCAATAGCTTTTCCAGCCAGTCCATAATTGTAGTTACTGATTAAATATTATTACATAATTAGATTTTATTTTCATACAAAAGATGTTATTGAGCATCCAATTTTATATTTTCACCTCTTTTAACTAAGCTGGACCAAAAAAAAAAAAAAAAAATTAATATCAACCAAAATTAACGTAAAAAATAATGATTATAATTACTTACTAGGAAATTTGGATTGGGCCTTAGCCATAGTATTTCTTGCCCGCTGCACAAGGCCACTGAGTGTTTGCAACGCAGTAGTCGGGAGGGCTGCCTTGTTCGCTTAAGAAGCAGTATCCTCAAGTGTTAGAAATTGGGCGCCCATGTGGTATGACCCTTAGAACCTTTTGAATCTGAACTTTTTGAACCTTATCCATGTAAGTTTGAATTTGAATTCAAAACTTATTTGAATAACCATTTAGGATATCTATATCTATCATATCAATAGATATGGACAGATGGATAGATAGATATTTGTTATATATTAGATTATATGGTTAATCTAAAGATATACGTATATCAGATATACGTTATGTGGTTTTTACCCGTAACCTTTTTTCCCAGACTCTCTCTCTGACTCTCTCCCAGAAAACAACGATCAAGCCATTTTGCACTGTGACTTGTGTGGGTGATACTCATTTTGTAGTATCACTCCACTGCTGGGTTCGTTGACTGATCAGATTTTGGAAGCACGTGATTTACCCACGAGGTTGTGTCATTAAGGTATGATCTCAATTATTTTTATCCGCTATGTTAATTTATAATGCTTTATGATTTACATTGGTATTAGAGCATATATGGGTTTTTTCGTGCTTATTTTTTATGCATTAAAATATGTGTATTTTTTTATATAAATATATACACATTATATGCATGAAAATTAATGGAGGAGGAAGATGAAGTGCACGATTTTTTGCACTTCAACTCTCATTGATTGAGAATGTGATACATTTCATTTTTATGTTCATTAAATGTTATTTTTAATGCCATAAATGTTTTTATTGTGAAAAATGGAGTTCGGCAATACAAAAATCGAACCAGAAAACACCCTGAAAGGCGGAGCGTGGGCCTCACGCGCCACCTGATGCCGTGGGAGGCTTTTATGCGCCTCCACGCGCTGTCACGCGCTCTCACGCGCCTCTGCGCGCTCTCACGCACTCTTACGGGCCTCCACGCGCGCGCCCTCTGCGCCACACATGCGCGCCACGTGCTGAGCCGTGTGCCGAGCCGTGAGCCGAGCTGCGCGCTGAGTCGCGCCGTTTTTCCTCCGCCGGCTTGGCTGCTGATGTAAGGGTCTGCTTGTTTTGTTTTTAAATTCAGAATTACGTTAAATGGTCATAATTAATTCGTTATAACTTTGTTTTAAGCGTGGTTAGTACCGTTAGACTCAGAATTATATTTTCTATCTTTTGTAAAATTTTAAAAATTTTATGAAAATAAAAGGTATTTTTCCTGTGATTATAATTCATTATTTATGCTTTAAAATGCTTCTGGTATTGCATAAATTATTTTCTGGGGTTGAATTTTTTATTGTAGACTTCTGAAATATTTTTCTATTTACTGGAATAATTTTTTCAGTTTATCAGATTCTGGAATTTTTTATTTCTAATTTAATGTGTGTTTATTAGTTATTTAGAATTCCAGAAAATTTCAGAAAAATTCTAGAAAATTTCAGAAGTGATACAGTTTCTGTTATGGCATAATTTGAATATTAAATACAGCATATTATTTTTTTTAGGGTTTGTAATATGTTGTGATTAGAATAGCAAGATTAATTATTTTTTATTTTAATTCTATTATTAAATGTAACACAGCATATATTGATTGTGAATCTACATTATGATGCTATTGTATGGAATTAGAATTTTTTATCATGCTTTTAGACATGCCATAGTCATTGGCAGGTTATTCGGTTGAGAGAAATCTTTGTACATTAACTCCCGAAAACCAATATTTTGCGCATAAATTAAATTAAATTTTGGATAATTATCACCTGTGGCGCAAGAGATGACTACGAGCATAGTGGATTTTCGATCTTGCGACTTGTGTAATATTGTCACTATTTAATTTAGATTTTTGTGGCAAAATTATATTGTGCTAATCAAATTAATTTTAATGCAAATTTCTCTCTAAATTGACTTAGCTTATGGAAGTTAATTGGTTGACCTAGACTTAGTAAAGATATTCAAATGTGAACAATGTAATCACATTCTTTAGATGAGCAAAAGTCTTGGAAACTTTAGGTCAAGTCTTAATTGAGCCAAAGTAAGGAAACAGGACTCAAAGTCGCCGTGGTTTTGTTGCCTTGTTTGGCATAATAAAAACTAATGTGTGCGTTATGGTTAGCGGCACGCTACGTAGTTTTGGTTGGCGAGTTTTGGAGTTATGAAATTAGTAAGTCCTCAATAGATCTGTATATGATCTTAACTATTGAGCTGCGTGGATTGACTTTGTAATTTGACTTGTAAATAATGTTATATCATTGGATGAAGTAACATTCAAGAGTCACTTCATCCAAGAAATGCGAGCTTAAATAAATTAGTCATTAAGTGTAAGACGAGTAGCCAGTATGAGCAGTGTTTTGCTCTCTACCCAATTATTGGGAGTGGATGGAGCAAAATTTCATGTACTATAATAGTGTGCGTTGAAATATCACGTGAAGTGAAAAGATTAGCACTTAGTGGCTGCAAAATCTATTAACACTAAGTGAAAAGATTAGCGCTTAAAAGCTGCAAAATCTATTAACATTATGTGGAAAGATTAGCACTTAGAAGTTGCAAAATCTATTAACACTAAGTGAAAAGATTAGCGCTTAGTGGCTGCAAAATCTATTAGCATTGCCAACTTGTCTAAGTTTGGACACTTACTGTTTCCACACTTGAGTGTGAGACATGAGGAGGGGCTTCTTTGTATGATTCTTTAGCTAGGCTAACGTTTTTGAATGACGTTTACCACTAAGCGCAAACGTTGCAGCATAATAATGAAAAGGTCAAGGCTGACACGGTTATTATGACTCTAAGAATTTGACGCATGGCTCGTGAGAGTATTGTGTTGAATTAGACTTTTTGGCCTAATTCGCGCTTAAGTTACTTCAGGAGCTGTCATAGTTGATAGCTTATTCTCTCCTTCTTGTGGATAGTAGAATTAATTGCAAGTAACCATGAAGCGAGAAATAAATATGGCAAGAGGAGTATCGTCATCTTTTAACTAGATGCAGTAAAGTATATGGAGAATAAAATTGACTTGAAGGTGCATGGGATTAGCACTTACTAGTTAAATTTGCGACTTAGGCGTACTTGATATCTCCATGACATTCTTTTATGATCTAGTGAATATGAATTAGTCGTGAGTCATTACCTAGTTGGACCTAAACCTTTAAAACTTGTCTTCGAGAACTCACACATTAAGATGATTGGAATTAGTTTATGACATTGGTCATGAACCAGTGGCTTATTATACTTAATCACATTAATGAGATGATGACACGATGGTTTGAGTAGGCCTTCTCGGGCCCACTCGCTTATGACATCCTGCTCTCTTGTGAATGTGTAACTTTGTTCGCAATGGGTGCGCACAAGTAAGTAGAAAAGCCATAGAAGGTCATTTGTTTTGGCACATTTAGTCCACTATGATATTTGTGACTAGATATGTGTAAGGTTATGATAGCTAAGCCTCAATCTCGACACATTTATAGATTACGATACGCATCTGAGTCAAGACTATTTGATCTCCCATAAGTCAAAAGTTTTGAGATGATTTTTGACATAGCACATATGAGGTTGAGATCAATGAGATAATAGCTTTTGTGCCTTTAGTTTTGACCAAGGTGGCGAGTATCTATTTGAGTTATTTTAGAAAACTCTGTGAAGAGAGATAGATGCTTAGAAAATTGATTATTCCTAGTACTCAACAACACAATGGTGTAGTAGAGATAAGGAATTAAATGTTGTTAATGTTAGGTGGATAATGGCGCAAAATGTTTTCCAATTGGGAATTGCACTAGTTTGTTGCCTATATCCCTAACTAAGTGTCCTCCATATCAGATTTTACACTCCATTTGAGTAATAGGTTAGCGGAGAGCCATCTATGGGTGATCTGTAACCGTTAAGCAGCTTATCTTTATTTTACTTCTCATAAGATTGCAAAGTTAAGACCTAGGGTTCTATAACGCATTATTGTATGCTGTCTTGTAAACACAAAGGGTCGTGTGGCGCATTATTGTATACGGTCATGTAAACCATCCGGGTCATGTGCATATAGGTAAGCAGCTTTGTGGTAGTGTAACTAAGCCACATAAAGTTTTATTAGTAAAGGTGACGTGAATAGAGTTTTTGGAACTCTATAAGATAGAGAATTCTAAGCATAGCGCTCTATGTAGCCTAGTTGAGAATGGAAAGAAATTTCTAATATCCTGGGGATAGTGGGAGCGATGCGCCTACTAATGGATTACTCCATTAGAGAAGAATACTCCACATTCTTAGTTGCGTGGTAGCGAATGTGAAAATTTTCCACGTCATCACTGGGTGATTGAGAGGGAAACATTCATGATTGCTCCGCAAGATGATAAAGAGCCTAGGATAATGCCTAAGGCTCTAGTCCCCTATTTTTTAGAAAGTGGATCAATGTTGCGCAGTTTAAAACAAAGGCTTTGAGGATTAACCATTTTTTATAATTTGGTTGACTTTCCATTATGACGCAAAACTGTTATAAAGTTATGCGTAATTTGGATAGTCATTGTTGAGGCATAAGGCTCGCTAGATACCGAAAAGTCGCACCATTGAGGAAAGTGTAGACCATGAGAAGACTTCCTCCTAGGGAGTGAGGTTATTTTGACTTAGGCTATGATTGACATAAGTTCGGAACATTGATTTGTTTACATTGTGACCCAACTTTCTCGTTAGAGAATTGGATAAGTAGATCCGTAGGGATTTACCTTCTGCTTTTATAGTGAAAAGTTAGGAGCGCAAAAAGGTTGTTAGTTCCAATAAATCTTTTACAGCCTAAAACAGTTATCCAAATAGTGGTTCTTAGATTTCGTCAAGCTATGATAGGCCAATGATGATCGATGAAGACCACTGAGGCATGATCAATGGTCCAAAAGAAGTTTTTCCTTACTTAGTCATTATGAGCCAGGAATTTATAAGGTTGTTGCCACCTAGGGTGGGCAATCCTCTATTTTAGATATGATGGACATGGGTGATGTGATTTATATGCTCGGATGTACGATCCTTAGGGATTGCTTTGGGAGAATTCATGTTTTGCCTTCGATGACTTACATAAGGAATATCCTAGACCGATTCTAGATGCAAAATTACAAACCCATTGACTTACCTATTGGTAAAACCCAGAGCCTTAGCTATTGAGTGAATCCTTGGATTGTCTTTGGAAGAAACAGATGACCTATATTCCTTGATCTTTTCTTTATTGTGGGAGCCTAAAGTACGCTATGTGGGCGTATTCGGCATGATAAGTGTTATCTTTCGCAAATGGTCAACTGAGTTGTTTAGACATTGACCTTGCTCATTAGACTGTGGATAAAATGCTTTACTAGTAGTATATTAATTTGCTCATTGTAAGATTCAATGCGCTAGTTAGGTGCATATGCGCTAGTTGGGTGCATCAAGAATGAACGCAAATTGGTCACCAAAATATCTTTAGAGAGGTTATTGCGCAAGAGGTAGTGATCTTAAATCACTTCATGTGAGGCGCACATGGTAGATTCCATTGTATATACTTATCGCAAGAGGTGCTGATAAGGTCTATGTTTGGAATCTAGAATTGTGATCTTGAATCACTTCATGTGAGGCGCACATAGTGGATTCCGTTGTATATACTTATCGCAAGAGGTGCTGATAAGGCTTATATTTGGAATCTAGAATTGCGTAAGCTGTGGTCAAATTTTTTTTTAATCGATCACTTATTTTGAGATGATGGGATGTTGACACTATTATGGTTTGTGTCATAATGATTAGCAGATGATGATGTCAGCCGGCAAGATTGGCTCACTCACACGAGCAATCGCCCTTGGCCCTTGGGAGCGAGCAAGGATGAGACTAGTGGTTTATTTTTATTTGGAGCCAAGAGAGGCTTAAATAATCCACTATATATGTCGCCTTGGTTACAACCAAGATGAGGTCGTGTTAAGGATCAAACATGGATATTAGTACCCACTTTCCATGTTGTGCCTGTTACGATTAGCCAGATGCGAGATCTCATTTGGCGTCTAGAAGGCGAGCAAATAGAGAATTCGGGTTAGGCGCGAGAAAGCGACTAGACTTATATCTGTACAGTGTATCGAGGATGACGTCACTCTTTTGGAAGAGTTACTCCACCATAACATGTATTTATACTATATGTGCTTGGCGACTGAGTAATGAGATGAGAGAATGGATCCCTGTTTCCTCACCGTGTGAGTCTTACGTGTCATTATTGATATGACTTTCATTTATGTACCATATTGTGACTTTTAACTATGTCATAAGGTAAGGGGTTGATGTTCTGCTACTTTGGTATGTTGCCTGCGGTCATGTATGATTCGGCCTTAAGAGACATCACTGGGAAAGCGGTCAATCCTAAACTAAATGGCATGAGGGAAAAGAGAAGATCATCTAGAATTACACCACTGTTATATATTCACTGCCGGCAACTCACATCGCTCTGTATGAGAAGCGGATTGAGTGTGAATATATTGCAAGAATTGAGAGGGTCGAACATGCTCTTTTGAGGGATTAGAGATGTTTTTTGGACCGGTGTAATTAGATGGGTCTGGGGTATATGAGACACTATTTCTGTTCTTTTTGGGTTGATGTCTCTATGCTGGCTCATTTTGAGTTTCTAGTATAGAGCTCCCACATGTAGGTGTTCTCAGCAGTCGCACGGTGCAGTGGCTAGTATGAGATTGTTTATTTTTTTGGGGAGATTGAGATAGAGATGTGGCAGTGTCATGCCAACTCATGTCCGAGTGGGAGATGTTAGAAATTGGGCGCCCATGTGGCATGACCCTCAGAACCTTTTGAACTTGAACCTTTTGAACCTTATCCATATAAGTTTGAATTTGAATTCAAAACTTATTTGGATAACCATTCAGGATATCTATATCTATCATATCAATAGATATGGATAGATGGATAGATAGATATTGGTTATATATCAGATTATATGGTTAATCTAAAGATATACGTATATCAGATATACCTTATGTGATTTTTACCCATAACCTTTTTTCCCAGACTCTCTCTCTGACTCTCTCCCAGAAAACAACGATCAAGCCATTTTGCACTGTGACTTGTGTGGGTGATACTCATTTTGTAGTATCACTCCACTGCTGGGTTCGTTGACTGATCAGATTTTGGAAGCACGTGATTTACCCACGAGGTTGTGTCATTAAGGTATGATCCGAATTATTTTTATCCGCTACGTTAATTTATAATGCTTTATGATTTACATCAAGAGTATGATCCATCTGGTGCAGTAGGCCACCCACCTATCCATGTATAAAATAACATGATCACATATATAATTATTCTATTTAAACTCACAAGACTATAGTTTTTACTGAACGGGTCACACATTCTTAAATACTTCAAATGTTTTATCAGGGTCAAACAAAATTATTAGAGTGAGACTCGTGACAGCCTTAGAGGCCGCAACAACATCATGGAGGAGAGTAATTATCTAGTCTTTCTTAACAAAAGGTGAACAATACTATATAGATGAGAGGCAGGAGGGGACGAAACTAACCAGTGGTTTCATGGGAAGTTTGGGCCAAGAAAGTAACAATCGCCTTTAGCCGTGTGGTAGTGTCACCGATGGTGCCAAAGCTGCCAAAGGACTTGGTGGCGGCAATGAAAGCCTCATAAGTGTAGAGGTTCTTGGCAGGACAAACAGCGTCGTTGCGATGCAGAAGCATTTGATTGAACATTGATTTACTAATCACATTGCTGATGATGTCCCCACCACTTGGTCCTGGGGTAAGAGTGTCACCAAAGTCGCTGCCGCACTAGCTTTGGCAACCAGCAGCACAGTAGTCAGGGGTGGTTCCGCACCACCCATGTTGGCTGCAGCATGGGCCTCTTGGGCACAGTGCACCCCCAGCTTGACTTCCATATTGCTCTGCTGAGATTCTTGGTGTTAGTACTACTAGGATGGTGAGCAAAGAGAGAAGTGTCAAGGCCCAACTAAACCTCATTTTGATTTTCACTTTTGTGTTTTGAAGTGATTTTGTTGATGTTTGAGGAAGTGGCATCGGATGTATGGTTTATATATAGGTAGGGGTGTAATTTTGGCCTGGCCTATCTAGGCTCAGGCTGGGCGGGGCTCATGTCGGGCCTTGCGGACTCTTGCCAAAAAATTGGGCTGGGCCACGGGCTAGAAAACTAGGCCCAGGCCCAAACCCAGGCCCAGGGGTATTCGGGTTTTGGGCGGGCCAGTGGGCCGGGCCCATGGGTGGGCCTAAATAATTTTTATTTTTTATTTTTTATCTTTTTCACAAAAAATCTATTATTTTCCATTAAAAATAACACTGGGTCTCGAGCCGAGCTTTTGGGCTGGCCTTGAGCGAGCCGATAGGCCGGGCCAAGTGGGTCGGGCTTCAAAACGATGGCCCAGGCCCTAGCCCAAGGCCTCGGGCTGGGCTTGGGCTTGAGCCTAAATGGGCCGGGCCCACCTCGGGCCGCCTACGGGCTGTGGGCCAAAATTACACCCCTATATATAGAAGGCCATGAGGCAATTGGAGAAAGCATTTTTTATGTTGCTGGAATCCTACGCGGTGGAATTGAACTACTTTTTTTTTTTATTGAACAATTTTGGATAAATTGCAAATACATTATTTAAGATTTGTTTAAAATATGAATTGTCTATTGTGATTTTAAAAATTACATTTCGTCCCTTCAAGTTTCTAATCCAATAACAAATAACCTCTTTTATTATTAATAAAATATCAAGTTAATTAATAATTTTTAATAATGTTAGAAATATATTTTAATTAATAATTCAGGTAATTTTATTATTGTATAAAAGAATAGTTAAAAAATTTATTTTTTAATTAATTTTATTAAATAACAAATTCTAACAAAAAAAAAAAAATACTTATAATTTTTAAAATTACATAGAACAATCCAAATTTCAGGGGTATTTGTATTTTACCGAATAATGTTTGTGTTAGACAATCAATACTGATGGTGGATTTGGAGAAATATTTCTTTTCCTATTCGACCAAATCTCTGTTCAACAAAAGTAAACAGAAGACCACTAGGACGGCTCTTATAGCTTCCATCCTGTTCATCAATGCTGTTGTAATTTATTTATTAGATAAAAATAATTTAAATGAATTAATTTTTTTAGAAACAGAGAGAATAGTATTTTTAACTTGAAACAGAAATATTTTTAAATTCTCTATTTATAGATTATTAGATTAAGATGACCTCTAATTTCAATCTTAATTAAGATGATAAGCTTAACAAATACATTATTTGTTTTCTTGTTATATAACAATCAAAATTAGAATTCAAATCAATTATATGTAGTCACGTAGATGACTCGATACCGGGTTTCTTTCAAATTGATCCTTACATGGTTTTTATTACCGTTACTCTTGTATTTCATAAACAAAGTGTGAATTAACCGCCTTTCAAGTATTCCTTTGTAGAAAAAATTGTTGCATATCAATAGCGTATGTACTTTCTATTACCATCACTCTAATCTTGTATTCTCTTCTAAACATAAACACAAATAAAAATAAAAATATATTATTAGATATTCTTAGATTATGATATAATGGTGTTTACGTAATACTAAATATGTTATCTCTTCTCATAACTATCTAATAAATGTGACTAATATCATATAGTTTTCTAAGACTATTGAACAATTATCCAATAAATATAATGGACCTCACACTATCTAACTTAATCATCACCACTTTGCCAACACCCTTCAAAGTATAATTTGACATTACTTATGTGTTATTCCTAACAAATGAATAATAACAAAACATATTTGGTTATCATTTGTTTTTCAATTACTTGACAAAAATGAGTCAACATTGTACCTTTAAAAATTTTTGAGTCTCAATAACGAAAAATGTTTGAGAGTCGTAAACTTACTTCCCCAATTTGATTTGTGGGGATGTATTTTCTGAATACCAACATGTGGCATGGTGACCCCGATATGTCAGCCAAGGTGCCACGTGTCATGGTAGTTATGCCGAGGTTATCTTTGGCGAGGCCGAGGTGATTTCCGAAGATATCAGAATCCGAGATAAGCGGATAAGGGACAAGAGTCCTAGAGTAAAGAGAAGACTTAGCCAAGATAAGGATAAAACTCTTAGGGAGTTTATCCCTTAAAGAGTCCAAAGTCAGTATTGAATTGGAGTCCATAGAAGTCAGGCTTCTAGTGGGACTTGGATTGAGTAAACTATAAAAGAGAGGCACCCCCGTGGGTCTAAGTACGCAGTTTTATACTCAAGCTTGTGAGTTTAGCACTTGATTATCTTTGAGAGATATACTGACTTGATCGTCGGAGTGCCCCCGGGTGGAAGAGCCACCGCCGGAGCCTTTTCTTTCTGTTACAGGTTTGTTGAAGCCATCTATTCTGCCGGTGCTCTCCAGCTGATTACTAGGCGGGCAGTGTGGTCAGAAAATTACCTACACAATTTGGCGCCGTCTGTGGGAAACTTAGAAGAATAGATGGCCAGTAACGGACAAAGGGAAAACATTGGGGGTGACACTCCTGCTGGGAGTGGCAGACCAATTGACCTTGACGTTGAAGGAGACAACCACAGTATAGAAAATCATGACCAGGGCCATGGAGAGAAAGATGCCGGCCAGGAGGGCGGTACTTCGAAGCGAACAGACTAAAGCAAGTACTATCACGAAGACAACCTTCACGTATGGAGGGAAAGGTGCCTACGAAGAGATGAGGAAATAAAAGAATTGGCGAACAAGTTGGCAGACCTTCAGTCGATTGTCAACTTCATGATGCAAAATAATGTCATGCAGCCACCATACCCGCTGCAGGATACGCCGATGCCCGCAACTAACACCCAGAAGGGAGGAAGAAGAACAATCCCCGAAGTCCCTCAGCACACCAGGAGTGGAAGGCATTCTCACCGACCTTCCAGGGAAGTCGGACGGGAGGAGCCGAGGCAAGAAGAGTCCCGAAAGACACATCACATGAAGGATCCAGGGCCCAAAGAACATCAGCATGTTCAAGGGCAAGCACTCTGCTTTGACACAACCCATGGAGAAAGATCGAAACGGGCCCACCAAGAGGCTGAAAGTAGTGTGCCAAAAAGATTGAAGTCCAGAGATAGCCGAGCTTCAGGTAGGAATAAAGAAGACTTGAGGGATTACCTCAAAAGGAGGCAGCAGAATGTTGAAGCCAAGGTTACTTCCCCAGTTAAGCTGAGAACACCATTCTTGGTGGAACTGGACAAATTTGAAGCACTAAAGAGATTCAGTATGCCAAGGTTCCAAATTTATGATGGTAAGTCAGATCCTAACTTTCATGTCGGACTATACCTGAATTCAATGGCATTATATAGTGGGAACGAGCTGTTGCTCTGCAAAGTATTCCCCTCATCCTTTGAGGAGATCGCATCCTATTGATTCCATAAACTACCGAAGGGAAGCGTGAAGAACTGGGAAGGCCTGGTCGAGATGTTTGTGGCCAGGTTTGTAACAAATAAACTACAACCCTTGAGGGTCGACGCACTGATGGCTCTAAAGATTGCCAAGGACGAAGGCCTTAGGGCCTATGCAAAAAGGTACTACGAGGTGTTCAATCGAATACTTGATTGCAACCAAGAGGTGGCGGTCGTGTCCTTCAAGAACGGCCTGAAAGATGACTGCCCACTATGGAAATCTTTGGCAAAAACATTGCCAAAAACATTGCCAAAAAGCATGGAAGAACTCATGGCGAGAATAGAGAAGTACGCCAGAGCCGAGGAAGATACGTCGGGAAATAAAGAAACAAAGCAGGAGAAAGGAAACGGCTCGCCGAAGCGAAGCCGAGGCAACAATGGACCATCTAAACAAGAAACGGAATTGAGGGGTAAACAGGCAGTAACAACTATATTCCGAGTCCCAATCCACAAAGTCTTGGATCAAATACGAAACCAACCCTATTTCAGAGCTCCAGCAAGAGCACCAGGGGAATTCAAGGGAAGAAACGTTGGTAGGCGTTGTGCTTACCACAATGAAGAAGGGCACCCAACTCAGGGTTGCAGAGCCCTAAAAGCACACTTAGAAGACTTGGTAAGGCAAGGCCATTTGAGGGACCTTGTTGATGAGGCCAGGACAAGAGAAGAACATGCAAGATTGCCTCAAGCACCTGTAGCTCCACCTCCCCCAGCACAACAACCACAGGCAGGAGGACCACGGGTGGTTAATGTAATCCACTCAAAGGTGAACGAAAGCGACATTCGGGGAGAAACCCAAAGAGTAAAACACCTGCAGTACATGAACCAGGTCGGACACAAAAGAAGTCGGCATGAGGAGTACCGAGGACCGATGATAGCCTTCACTGAAGCCGACCTAGAGATGGTCCAGCATCCGTATAATGATGCCTTGGTAGTATCCCTCCAGGTTGGGGAGTGTCAAGTAAAACGCATCCTAATAGAGCGGGTACCATCGCCTGCAAAACTTCTGGAAGTGTGCAATCGACGCTCGAGCGGCTCTTTTTACGATCGAGCGTGAGTCTGTGTCTGACGCTTAAGCGGGGATTTCCACGCTCGAGCGGAGAGTCGACTACATCAGTCCGAGATTTCACTTTTTGGATCACTTTTTGACCTACTTCTTTTCTCTTAACTTTTAAAAACCGCCACTTGAGAGTTTCTCTCTCTACTCTTACCTTCTCTCTAAGATTTGATCTATTTCCGGTAGTCTTCTACCCTAGTCCCTTTGGAAGAAAGGTAGAGCTTCGCGAGAGCTTTCTTTTAATCTGAAAAAGAGAGGATTTAGAGCACTTTGGACTTTCGTCATCTTCTCCATTCGAGTTCTTCATTTCAAGGTAGGGATTTCCTACTCCATATTATAGGTTTTGTTCTAAGTTTTGGTATTTTGATATGTTGGGGGTTGTTTGGTAATTTTGGAAAAACCCTAGTTGTTGTAATAAATTAATTTATATAATTAATTTAGGGAAAATTGGGGAATTTAGTTGAGTTCGTGGAATTAATGAATTTATTGATTAAATGGTGTAGTTGGTTAGTTTAATCACTCACCTATGAAAATGTTGGAATTATGTTGGTTGATACATTTATTTCCTGTTTAGAAATAACTGTTTTGGGCTATCGGTGGAGGATAGTTGTGATTGGTGTAGAAATTGCATGTGGATTAGGAAAAACTGAAACTAATCACATTGGTTAAGTCATTGATTTAGACTGTTGAATTAATACAGAAAATACATGTATTGATTGTGTGTTGTATATGTCGAGTGCTTAATACATTGTTTATGCATATTGTTTGGGAGGAGATAGGGGATGTACTTCACGGTTTGGGAGGAGATAGGGGATGGACTCCTAAACCGGATATTGTTTGGGAGGAGATAGGGGATGGACTCCATTAGCACCGCTAATATGTGTGCTTATTGATCTATGGAAGTATTTTTATATGTGGTTGATACAACACTAAAATGTGTATCAAACGGGAAGTATGGAAGTGTTTTGGTATGAGTCTTAGTCTCATTTGTTTTGTTGATGTAATATGTAGTTCACTGTTATAGTTTGGCCAGGGTCTGAGCCATATTGGTATAGATGGAAAGTGAAACTGTCATGAAACTATATGTTAACGAAATGGATGTTTGGGTTAACCATCTATTGAATGCGATTACTTTATTCAATGCTTATATTTGGTTTAGTATATTTCTACTGGGCTGTGGCTCACCCTATACGGGAACATCATTTTCAGGTTCAGGTGATAAGCTACCTCCAAGGACTTAGCCTGGAAGGAATTGGAGTTGAAGACTCTGTTTAGTTTAGTTGTTATTTATTTTATTTGATATTACATGTAAACACTCAAGCCAAGGGCTTAATTTGCAGTTGAGTTAGTACTCACATTTTGTGTTCAAGTATTGGCTTGGAAAGATGTAAGCCCGTAGGGCATTTACTTTTGATGTTACATGTAATGCTTTTCAATAAGAATACTCTGATGAATGGTATAATGGTTGGTTTTCTTTTATTAATGCATGTCAATGTTATATATATTATGGGTTTATTTTGAGGGCGTTACAAGGTAGCTCTTGTGACATCATGTACGTCAGATGTTACAAGGAGCTGGGCCTTCATCCTGACGACCTGGAATAATCTAGCAACCCTATGGTCGGCTTCAATGGAATGTCGACATGGCCACTAGGCGCAGCAAGCGTGGAAGTACAAGCTGGTACTAAAAAGATCAAGACAGAATTTACGGTGATTGACACACCCTCGCCATATAACATCATCTTGGGAAGGCCATGGTTGCATGCAATGGGGGCAGTTCCCTCAACGTTGCATCAACTATTGCGGTTCCCAACAGAACATGGGATTGAAGAAGTCAGAGGGGATCAACTGCAGGCAAAAAATTACTCCTTGATAGCAATGAAGTCTACCTGCTGCATGCGAGAGCCAAAGAAGGCAGAAATTGAAGATGAGGACGTGGAAGTCCTAGAAGACGTCGGTAAAGAACCAGCCGAGAAGAGCGAAGAGGCACTAAAGAAAATCCTTGTCCAGGATGGGGATGAAGAACGGTTCTTTCTTCTTGGCTCAGGCTTAGCCGAAGAAGAGGAGAAAGAGTTGGAAACTTTTGTAAGAACCAACATTGAGGTTTTCGCCTGGACACCTTACGAAATGCCTGGCATTGACCCCGAGGTCACTTGCCACAGACTGAATATCGACAGATCGGCAAAACCTGTGATTCAACGAGCCAGAAGACCGACGTTGATGCACGTTGAAGCAGTAGAGGAAGAAGTAGATAGACTTCTGGAGGCCAGGGCCATCCGAGAAGTTCACTACCCAACATGGCTGTCTAACACAGTAGTGGTGAAGAAGAAGAACGACAAATGGAGGGTTTGTGTAGACTTTACCAGCCTCAACAAAGCCTGCCCCAAAGACAGCTTTCCTCTGCCCAAGATTGATCAGCTCGTAGATGCTACTTCAGGGCATGAAAGGATGAGTTTTCTGGATGCATACAGGGGGTACCACCAGATTGCCATGTACCCTCCAGACGAGGAGAAGACCGCGTTCATCACCCCTAAAGGCCTGTACTGTTACAAGGTAATGCCTTTTGGGTTGAAAAACACAGGAGCAACTTACCAAAGGTTAGTAACAAAGATGTTCAAGCACCTGATTGGCAAAACGGTAGAAGTCTACATCGATGACATGGTCGTGAAGACCAAGGAATCTAAGGGTCATCTTGCCGACCTAAAAGAGGTCTTTGATATACTCAAAACATACCGGCTCCGACTCAACGCATCAAAGTGCACGTTTGGAGTTGGATCAGGTAAGTTTTTAGGGTATTTGGTAACAAGAAAGGGCATTGAGGCCAGCCCAGACCAAATCAAGGCCATCCTAGAGCTGAAGAGCCCGACGTTGGCAAAACAGGTTCAGATACTTACTGGAAGGGCCGCAGCCCTAAACAGATTCATCAGCAGAAGCTCAGATAAGTACAAACCCTTCTTCAACTTGGTGAAAAAAGCCACAGACTTTCTATGGACAGAAGAATGCGAAGCCGCTTTGACCGACCTGAAGAAGTACTTGACTACAACTCCGGTTCTTTCCAATCCAGAACCAAGGGAAGAACTGTTTTTGTACTTGGTAGTTTCAGAACATGCAGTCAGTGCAGTACTAATCCGAGAAGAAAAAGGGGAGCAAAAGGCTGTTTACTATGTAAGCAAAACCTTGGTCAGCGCAGAAACAAGGTATCTACCACTGGAGAAATTAATGCTAGCCTTAGTAACAGCTTCAAAGAAGTTGAACCATTACTTTCAGGCACACAAGATTGTGGTCCTAACAGAGCATCCACTGAAGTCCTTGTTGCAACAAGGAGACTTAACAGGAAGAACAGCAAGATGGGCAGTAGCCCTGGGTCAGTATGACTTGGAGTTCAGGCCGAGAACAGCAATTAAAGGCCAAGTTTTGGCTGACTTCGTGGCAGAATTCATGCCCGAAACCTTCGAACGTTGGGCTCCGTTGAGCCAGGATGAGCATTGCCCCAGCAAGCAAGGAGAATCCCAGCCAAAGGCAAAAGAGCAAAGGAAGGAAAAACTTAGACCCTGCAGCATCTACATCGGTAACTCCTTCAAACTATTTGTCGATGGAAGCTCAAACCGACAAGGAGCAGGGGCAGGAGTACTGCTGATATCTCCAGATGGAGAAATAATAGAACAGTCCATTCGTTTAGGGTTCAAGGCCTCAAACAATGAAGCGGAATACGAAGCATTAATTGCAGGGCTAAAACTGCCAGTAGTAGCAGAAGCAGATGAGGTAATTTTTTTTTGTGATTCACAACTTATTGTTAACCAGTCAATAGGAGAATTTGCAGCCAGGGACGAAAGGATGTCGGCATATGCAAAAGAGGTCATCAGATTGGCAGCCCTATTTCAGAACTGCCGACTACTCCAAGTTAGCCGAGATGACAACACCCATGCCGACGCGTTGACTAACCTGGCAAGTTCAATGCAGACTGGAAAAACAAGGACAATTATGATCGACTATATGTCGGGCCCGAGCATAGAACCACAGAGCACAGTGCAAGAAGCAATGTGTGTGGACTTGGGACCAAGCTAGATGGATGCAATCGTTGTATTCCTAAAAGAGGGAAAGCTGCCAGAAGACCATAAGGAAGCACATAAAATCAGCTTGAAGTCGGCCAGATTCAGTCTGACAGCAGAGGGCCATCTCTACAGAAGGTCCTTCACTGGACCCCTTTTAAGGTGCGTACACCCTTTGCAGGTTGAAGATTCTCTATATGAGATTCATGAAGGGATTTGTGGAAGTCACGCTGGGGGCAGATCATTAGCCCACAGGGCCATTACCCAGGGGTATTGGTGGCCCTACATGCAGAAGGATGCTGAAGCATACGTAAAGAAGTGTGAACAATGCCAAAGGTTTGCACCTTTGATACATCAGCCAGCTGCTGACCTGAACCCAGTAGCCAGCCCTTGGCCGTTTGCCCAATGGGGCATGGATCTTGTTGGGCAACTTCTCCAGGCAACTGGGCAGAGAAAATACTTGCTGGTAGCAACAGATTACTTTACGAAGTGGATAGAGGCAGAACCTCTTGCCAAAATCCGAGATGAGGACGTTAAGAACTTTATATGGAGAAACATCATCACCAGATTTGGCATTCCAAGAGCAATAGTTGCCGACAACAGAACACAGTTTGACAACAAACTCATTAAGAACTTTTGTGCGAAATTCAAGATCAAGAATTACTTTTCAACACCAAGTTTTCCCTAAAGTAATGGGCAAGCAGAAGCATCCAACAAAGTAATCTTAGATGGGATAAAGAAGAGGCTACAGGCAGCAAAAGGAAAGTGGGTAGACGAATTGCCCAACGTGCTTTGGGCATATCGAACTACGCCGAGAAGATCAACAGGGGAATCCCCCTTTGCCATGGCTTATGGCACAGAAGCAGTTATCCCATTGGAGATCGGCATCCCAGGGATCAAGACCCAGGGAGTAGAGAATGGCACCAATGACATACTCTTAGCCCGAGATCTGGATCTTTTGGAAGAACGAAGAGAGAAAGCTGCAATTCAGCTTGCAGTATACCAGCAACAACTTGCCAGAGCTTACAACAAGGAGGTCAATCCAAGAGATTTTCAAGTCGGCGACCTAGTCCTGAGAAAAGTCATCGGCAACAAGAAGGATCCTAGAGAGGGCAAGCTTGGCCCAAACTGGGAAGGACCCTACAAAATTACTTCGGTATTAGGCAATGAAGCTTATCGGCTAGAAGATAACGAGGGCAAAGCACTGCCAAGACCTTGGAACACTTGTAATTTGAAATTCTTCTATCATTAGATGTGCACTATTTTTGGCCGATGTCATCAATAAAATCTTTTTCCTTTTCTTTAAAACACATATGATTGATAAAGTTAGATATTGGTATTTTTAGAGACACGAATAATGAGAACCCAAGTAGAACTCAGGTTCATATTGGGGGCAGAGAGAAGACAGAGACACTTAATTCACTTGTTGAAATTTGTAGCAATTTACAAGTTGGAATTAAGCTGATTCCTTATCTTCACTTGTTGAAATTTGTAGCAATTTACAAGTCGAAGTTAAGCCGAGATTATTCCTTAATTCACTTGTTGAAATTTGTAGCAATTTACAAGTTGGAATTAAGCTGATTCCTTATCTTCATTTGTTGAAATTTGTAGCAATTTACAAGTCGAAGTTAAGCCGAGATTATTCCTTAATTCACTTGTTGAAATTTGTAGCAATTTACAAGTTGGAATTAAGCTGATTCCTTATCTTCACTTGTTGAAATTTGTAGCAATTTACAAGTCGAAGTTAAGCCGAGATTATTCCTTAATTCACTTGTTGAAATTTGTAGTAATTTACAAGTTGGAATTAAGCTGATTCCTTATCTTCACTTGTTGAAATTTGTAGCAATTTACAAGGTTGAATTAAGCTGATTCCTTATCTTCACTTGTTGAAATTTGCAGCAATTTACAAGTCGAAATAAAGCCGAGGTCATAGTTTGCACACTTATTGCAATCTACAGGTTGGCCCAATCAAAGAAGATGCTTAACACTTGTTGAAATTTGTAGCAATTTACAAAGATAATGTTAAGCCGACATGTGATCATCTGTTGAAATTTGCAGCAATTTGCTGGTTGAGGTAACAAGTTAAGTATATTGTTTAAACACTTGTTGAAATTTGTAGCAATTTACAAGTAGATCATTGCTTAAACACTTGTTATAACTTGAGAAAAGTTTACAGTATATGATAACACTTGTTGAAATTGGTAGCAATTCACAAGTAGGTTAGACTAAGATCACTTTCTAAACATTTGACTGAAACATTGAGAAACGTTCGCAAAGTTGACATTGAATAGTATATGTCTTACACTTGTTGAAATTTATGAAAAGTTTGCAGGTCAGCTTCTTGCCGAAGTAAAGCTTGTAGTTATTATACCCGAGATATGTAACCCCGAGAAGATTGCACAAGGGTGGCAAAATATGAAAGGCATACAAAATATTCTAAGTATAGAACTATGCAGAAGCAAATCAAGAGAAATTAAAAAGCATCCATAGAAAAACAGTTGCAGTTGTGTACAAAAGAAGGAACTACAGAAGTAAATTGTTTCAAAATAACAAAGATAGGCACATCGGCCACAAAAGAAAGCTTACATTTTTCAGAACACAGAAAAATAAAAATGTTCAAACAAAGAAAGACATTGGAGTCAAGCTCCTTCAGCATCAATAGCTGGATGGGCTGGAACCTCGAAGGATTCTGGCGGAACCACCTCGGCAATCTTTTCCTCCGCCAACTCAGCATCAATTTCGGCAAGTGTTTGATCAAGACTTCTGTCGACTGGAGGAACATCAGATGATGCTTGCTTAGGAGTGGTCTCCTTGATAACCTCCTCATCCTCCTCCTGAGTCAAGTCTAGGACTTGATCATCCTGAGGAGGGGACTTGGTCTCACTAGTATCCTTGAGTTTCCTTACCAAAGCTTCATTATCATCCTTATCCTCATCCTCAGATTCAGACTCAGATTCATCTTCAGCTTGGCTTGGAGGTGGAGATAGAGGAAATGGAAGGGGACTAGCGTCGGCTTGGCGCAATGGTGAATTCTCAGGAAGATTAAGTTGTTTTGCAAGGGCCATCCAACCAAGGGAGAAGCCCCTGTTGCACGCCTGCTTGACTTGTAGTTGGTATTCCTCTGTAACATCGGCCATTCCTTGAGCATAGGCCTTTTCGTCAGCCGCCTTGATTTCGGCGTCTTTAGTAGATAAAGCATCTTGAAGTTCCTTTTTCGCTTGGGCCTTTTTGTCCTCGGCCTCTTTCTTCTCCGCCTCGGCGACCTTCTTAATTGCCTCGGCAGATTCAGCTTTTTCCTCGGCTAGACTTTGGGCTTTGGTGGCGGCCTCAGCTTGGTCCTCCAGTTTTTTCATCTTTGATTCGAGAGATTTGTTCTCCTTTTTTCAGGGCAGAAACCTCCCTCCTCATGTCGGCCAATCTTTGCCGATTTTTAAAAGCTTGCATGGAGAGAGAGTAGGCATGTTGGATGGCCTGAAAGAACACAAGGCATAAATTGTTACAAGATTTTACAAAGTAAGAGAGAAAACAAATTTCAGCACAAAGGCACTTACTTGGACAGAGCGTTGCAGCATAAAGGCGTAGTTCTCATACTCACTCATCTTGGCATTCCGCTCAAGATCGCCTGGGAGGAGTAGAGCAGTACTAAGTGCCACGCCGACGTTTATATCATCGGCGCTGTCGCTGGCAAGGACAGGCTTATCCTCTAGAGTGATCTCAGGTGTCCAGGGGACTTTTGGTATTCTAGAGCCTGAGGTCATCGTAGACGATGACCTCGGCTTCTTTGATTAGGTGGACTCTGATGGCTGGGCCTCAGCAGACCTTTTTGCAGAAGCAGAAGCACTCTTTTTACTCTCAGCCAATTGTGAGATGGGCAGAGCATCCTCAGCCTCAACCTCAGTGGCTTTGGCCTTGGGCTGAGCCTTTTTAATTCTTTTTGGTTTGGTGGGGGCATGGATTGAGTCGGAGCAGCATCAACGTCGGCAGGTAGGTCGGCTAAGAGATCTACAATAACAGGCTTTGGGCGACCCATCTCAGCAGTTTTGACAAGTCGTCGTCGACGTTTTCTTTCCGGTATTGGGATTAAGTACGGGGCCGAGGTAGATGGTTGATTGGTTGGGTCAGATGTTGACTCTTGATTTGTTCGTGATAAGGAGGCAGTTTGGGTTGTGGCAGTAGGAGGAGAAAGGCTTTTCTTCTTTCTTTTTAGGACGTCGGGCAGTGTAGACTTGTACGTCGGAATGAAATTCAGTACCAGTGGAGCCTTGCGCTTTTGGATTGGCAGGTCTAGGAGCCTCTTTAAGTCTCTGTTGGGGACGTAGGATTGGCGAAAGTCTTTTGGTGGCCTGCGAACGTCTGCAAGAAGAAACAGACATTAGAAATAGATAAAATATTGAAGACTTAAACAGAAACAACTAAAGTATTGACGTTGGACTCTTACCCTTGCCCTCTTTAACTGATCGGGGAAGAGGGTAGAGATGGGCGTCCTTGTCTGCACCAAACTCCCAATTTCCTGAAGCAATAACATAATCATCTCCAGCCCCCTTGTTGGAGTCTGGGAGGTCGGCCACAATTTTGTATTCTGTCGACCTTGGCTTAAGATAATAAACGAAGCCTTTTTCCTTCAGGTTAAGGGGGCATATGGTATAACAGTACTGAATGTCGGCAAGGGTGATCCTAGCGTTCTCCTGCCTAGCTAAAGCTATGATGCCATTGATCACTCGATAAGAGTTTATGGCAAGTTGCATAGGGTTCAACTTGTAAAAGTGAAGAATTTCGCGAAAGAGAATGTTAAGTGGGAGCCAGAGTCCGCACTTAGTAAAAGCTACTATGGGAAAGGGCATTGAATCATCTGTGGGCATGATAGAGTCGTTATCTACAGCCAGCCTCAGATGGACATCGGCAGGAATAGAGAACTCTTGCCTAAAGTACTCAAGTTTGGTCGGGCTGTCTACCCTATGTCTCCACATTCCCATAACGTCGGCCTAAAATCAGAAGGCTAGGTTTCAGAAAGAAGATGCTCTTAAGGGGTTATCAGGATCTCGGCGAAACCCTAGGTATATACTGGTAAGGTTTGTTTCAGTTTTTTCCTAAGAATTGACAGGTTCTATAGACAAATCCCAAACCTAAATCTATGAAGGCAAAGATTGAAAGCAAAAAATCGAAGGCAGCGATCTGGCAAAGATACAAAAAAAAAAAAAAAAAAAAAAAACAGAAAACAAAGGCGAAATTTCAGAAACAAGAACATGGATGGGTTATCAAGAACATGAAGAATACGAGAAATAAAGGACCAAGATCAGTGGCAAAAATACAGTGGAGTAGTGCAACGGTGCATGTGTTCAAAATATAGGCAGGGGCCAAATCAAGGAGTAAACACATTCAAGTGTATGATTCACAAAATAGATATTTGAACAAGGCAGTAATAACAGGAGATTCCAGAAATGATCGAAAATTGAAATCAGAAGGAACAGTTGCTTACCGAAAAGAATGAAGCCGATGTGAGAACTGCCGAAGTCAGTCGGTAGTTATAGATGCGGCAGAATGACGAAAGTTCCACCAGGAAGACAGATACAGAGCTTGGAGCTTCAGCAATGGCGGACTCGAGAGAAAAAGTTTTAGAGAGAGAAAAAAGCAAAAGAACTTAGATGTAAAAGTGAACAGACGAAAGCAAAAGATAGTATCATTGTTGAAAATGTAAAACAGCGGCAAAATAAGGCAATTATTACGACTGGAAAACCGCATGCGTCAGACAGCGCAGATAGATTAAGACGGCTAATAAGCGCGTCGCAAACACGGAGCAATAAGGAAAAGACGCGTAAGAAAAACGGTTGAGAAGTGATGCATGACAGCTCATGCGCGTGGAAAAGTTCATTCGAGTTCTTGATTCTTGAAAACAAGACATATTGGCTTGACAATCTCGGCCGAAGAGTTCTTACGTCGAGGTAATAGAAGAAAATACAGATATAGGTTCCATCACCTCAGAATGCCGAGGTAATAGAACCTAGGGGGCAGTTGTGGGGATGTATTTTCTGAATACCAACACGTGGCATGGTGACGCCGACGTGTCAGCCAAGGTGCCACGTGTCGTGGTAGTTATGCCGAGGTTATCTTTGGCGAGGCCGAGGTGATTTCCGAAGATATCGGAATCCGAGATAAGCGGATAAGGGACAAGAGTCCTAGAGTAAAGAGAAGACTTAGCCAAGATAAGGATAAAACTCTTAGGGAGTTTATCCCTTAAAGAGTCCAAAGTCAGTATTGAATTGGAGTCTATAGAAGTCAGACTTCTAGTGGGACTTGGATTGAGTAAACTATAAAAGAGAGGCACCCCCGTGGGTCTAAGGTACGCAGTTTTATACTCAAGCTTGTGAGTTTAGCACTTGATTATCTTTGAAAGATATACTGACTTGATCGTCGGAGTGCCCCCGGGTGGAAGAGCCACCGCCGGAGCCTTTTCTTTCTGTTACAGGTTTGTTGAAACCATCTATTCTGCCGGTGCTCTCCAGCTGATTACTAGGCGGGCAGTGTGGTCAGAAAATTACCCATACATGATTTATAATGATGTGATATAATAAATATTAACTTTTGATTTGTGATACACTTATTATATAAGGTCTAACTCTCTTGTCATATCATTATAAATGTATTATGGATATAAAATTATCTAATATTTTTAAACTATTTAATATGTCCTAAAAATACACATCAATAAAATTTATTTTTTTATACATCATTAATTAAAAACATGTTATAAAATAAAAAATATCACATAATATTATAAAAGTACTAAATAATTCGCTTTAAAAAGTCAGAGTTGCGTGCCAAATTTTCAAAGGAGGCGGCTGGCATTCTTTTTTTTTTTTTTTGTTGAAGCAGGTAAGGTATTGCCGCATTGATAACAGATAAAAAAATAAAATAGGTAAAATATCACATTTAAATTTTAATTAATTTTAACTTGAATAACTTATTCTGATAGCCCTTTAATGCCCACATATACGTGAGATCAGACACTTTGAAATACGACTTTTGTTACAAAATAACAAAAATGCAATCCTGAAGATAACTTGTCATGCATAATTGTATTTGCAAATAAAACATACCAAATAATTTTTGCCATTATTGAGCATATTATTCCAAAAACTAGAACCCAATATATAAATATATTTAGCCTCAAACAACATATTATTCGACCATTTTCACTGTATTTAAATAGATTAAATTCTGTTGTATATTAAACAACAATCAGAATATAAAGAAATAAAGGAAATAAAAGAATTTGTTTGATTACAAAAATCAAACTCGAAATAATAAATAAATATAAATTTTATTTTGTTACAAAAAAGAAAATTAAAATATAATTTTAAATAAATAAAATAACTCCGAAAATAAATTAAATAACTTACTTGATTAATTCTTGAATATTATTCTGATCAAGTCCAGTGTTTGACACTGTGTCCTTAAGACAGATTCGTCCTCTCCACGGTGCTTTCAGAATGTGGACATCTATATCCCAGGACGAAATGATCAACTACAAGCAATAGTAGCACTACAAATTGTTTGCCTAACGAACACACTTTTGTTTGTTTGTGTTTTCAAAATATAATTCTACACTGTGTTTTTACTATGGTGTTTGAAACATGTTTTGGAAACACGTTTCCAAAACTCTGCAGAATTCACTGCAGCAGCCGCGTTTTTCAGAATTTTTTTTTTCAAAATTTGGCCTAACGGGACGTTCGGCCGGTCGTCCGGCTGGTTGACCGGAATAGTGAATTTTTTTTTTGCAATTGATATGTTAATTTTTATATAATCAAAAAAAAATATTTTCTAAAATTTTTAAAATTTTTTATGTGCTTTAAAATAATTTTGAGTTGTATGTTTAGTTATGAGTTGTAAATTTTTGTATCAACTATCAAATGTCACATCAACAATTCCCCACTCAAATAAAAACTCTTCTCAAAACTATTTTCAAAACTCTCTACCAAACAAATTTTCTACACTCAAATCATAATTCTAAACTCCACAACCTCAAAATACAACTCATACTCTCAAATCATAATTACAAAACACAACCATACGCAGGCTAAGTGTTTACACTCTTTCTTTTAGAAATTAAATGCAGCAAAATGTAGAGATTTATAGCAGAAGATGGAGTATGGAAATTTGAGTAGAAATCCAAATGGGAGGCTAGTCTATTTATAGGCAAAATTGTGGCTGTTAGTTTTGAATTAAACAGGTGCAAAACCTGTTCAATTTAAACAGATAGGCACTGTTTGGACAGGTTGAAACCTGTTTGATTTTGAATTTAAACAGATTTAAATCTGTTGGGTTCAAAAAACGGAGGACCTGTTTGGGTGTACATAAAAAATATCGGACCAGTTTATTTCCGGTTTAATTTGAATTATGGATTTTATTTTACCAAAAAATAAAATTAAATTTAAATATTTTTGGCCCAAAAAGATTAGTATTGGGCCGAACAAGCCCAACCCAACCACACACCACGCACCTGCGTCCAAGCCCAGCCCAGCCAGCCCGCCCGACCGGACGGACGGCGGCGGCGGCGCACGTGTGTGTGTGGTGATTTTTGGATCCAATGGGTCTAGCCCATTTTGCCTATAACCTTCCTCTCTAAAACACTTGGGTAACCCTTGGGGCACACCCCAAGTTTCAATCCCATGCCTTATAAACCCACTCAAAACTTCCCTCCAAATCAATGTGGGACAAGCCTTATTCAAACCTTTAAGGATTTTTCACCAAAACTCTATTTCCATGGAGCATACTTTGGCTTCAATTTCTCATTCACTTAGTAATGGTTTTGAGCAACCAAATATACCACCTGAATCACAACGCGGCATAGAATGCGTTACCACTTTGACCTGCGAATATCGATGCACGGGTCCCACTTAAATAATAAACCAAACTTAGGAAAAAATTCTGATTTTACCCAGAATTTTATAACCATTTCCAACAATCCCCCACATGAATGGAATTTGATGACAACAGAAATGTAACAATATGCAGACTTTATCGAAAGAGTATAAGTCGAAAATATCTTGCATCAGGATAGGTAGCTTTCGGCCTTGAACCTTCCCTAGTAATAACCTATCGGACTTATTGGCTAACGAATGGACGCGATGCCTTGAATTGTTCAGCCGTTTGTGTAAGCCTAGACAATAGATTTCACACAAAATATCTTCTAACACATCGTGGTTCTCATTGTTGTGTTCATTTTGGCCTTGAACGCTCCTGGTTTTCATGAATGTTTCTAGAGAATTTAGCCTCTTCATTCTCATAGAACCGGCCCCAGTTCGACACTCATATAGAACCGGCCCCAGTTCGACGATTTTCCGGATTTGGACTCTTTGGTTCAGATTAAGAACCGTGACACAAATCGAGTCTGAACTGTAGCGAGGGCCCCTCGCAGGCGCGTGCTACAGTTTCTGGCGACTCTGCTGGGGAAAGGAGAGAGCTTGACTCGAACTCGTGATATCCTGTTTTGATTTCATTTATGTGTCTCTTTGCATTGCATGTGCATTGGTGCGCCTAGGACACCGTGTTTGCCATCTGCCATTCCTGAACGGTTTGCCGGAGGCTTGTCTTGTCAAGGCATGACCATAAGGCTGACCGGTTATGGGCTCTGACAGTATGGGAACACATACCCCGGTTTTACCGGGGCACCCTTTTCGACCATTCGACCTAGTGCATATCGAATTCCATAGTGACCATTCCAAGTTAGGATAGGCTGCTTACCCGATTATAGGTTGTTTGAAACTGCTGTGTGCATAGTGGAACCCTAGCTCCTGACAAAATAGGACAGGGAAACCCTACCCCAACATAGGGGTGTTTTGGCTCTTACTTATCTGCTATGTGCTTTAGAGTGTTTTCTCTACAGGAACGTACACATCAGTTTGCAAGATTGAGTATTAGACCTGAGGGCATCAGTATCAGGTTATGAGAATCAGTTATCTGCGGGTATCAGGTTCAGTTTTGGGAACAGTGATTCTAGGGAACAATGATCAGTATCGAGGAACAGTGTGTTCGGCTTACCAACTGTGTATTGTGAATACCCAACTGCGCGTTGTATGTGTTTATTTTACGTCATTATGCTGTCCGATTGTTTGTTTATTTACTGCTTTATTTATCTTTTTGCTAGGTAGTTTAGCACCATTGCTTCCAACCTGGTAGATATTCCCCAAGCACTCTGGATTAGAGGTCGTCGGCTCCATCGATCTGAGGATCTGGTAGACGGACAACCAGTGTACCACTCTCTACCCCCGGTTACTAGACGAAGGACAGCTAGGCAGAGGGCATCAGTTCGACAGTCAGTACAGAGGGCTTTATCTACCCCACCTGTGTATAGTAGGGATCAGGGTTCTGTTTCACCCACAGAGAGGGAACATATACCGATAATCCAGTAAGAACAAAACAGTATGGCTAGTTTAGAGGAGATGGTGCGCCAACTCCAAGAGAGCATGAAAATGATGCAGCAGGATGCTGTCCGGCAGACAGAGTTCGCCAAGCAGCAGGCCACGGTTATGAATGAACAAGCAGAGTTAATCGTGAGATTACAACAGCAAAACGGAGCATCTGCTTCGCAACAAGTTCCTCCCCTGCCAGGAATTCCTACCTTCGGGGAGACAGTTAATGTTCAGAATGACACAGATATTCCCATTGGACCACCTCCACCCCCGATCCTACCCCAAATCCAACCCCAATTATCCAAAACACCCATCAACCCACCAGACTCTCCTTTCGAGTTCAAGACAGATCCCACAGCATTAAAGCTGAGCAAGCTCGAAAAGCTGTTCAAAAGATCCCAGGGAGTCAAGACTATCCCTGACATCGAAGATGGGTATACTGACGCAGCCGTGACGCTGCCTGACAGATTCAAGATGCCACACATTGATCGATTTGATGGGTCCGGAGACCCCATGGTGCACCTAAGATTGTTTTCAGACATCCTAAGGCCAATGGGCCTCACTAGACTGCAGAAGTTGTCTCTATTTGGCCGGACCTTGTCGGGTGTAGCGGCCATATGGTATGCCAAATTAGAGGATGACGTCAAGAGAAGTTGGGATGAGATGGCTGAGGCCTTCATCTTGCAGTACTCATACAATACACAAATCGAGATTACAACCCGGGATCTTGAGACAACGAGGCAAGAACCCAAAGAGAGCTTCTCAGAATTCGTAACCAGATGGCGGGCTAAGGCTTCGATGATGACCTTAAGGCCTACAGACAAAGACCAGATTCGGATGATTGTGTGCAATCTTCAGCCGAAGTTGATGCAAAAGATGATTATACTCCCCTTTCCTACCTTTTCTGATCTACATGAAATGGGGGTGCAGATTGAGGATGCCTTAAAGCAAGGATTGATTGATAATGACCGGGAGCAACCCCGCAGAACTTTCAATTGTAACACTAATGCAGGCCCGAGTGGCGCTACAACTACCAGGACCCCCGAAGTGAGTATGGTCACCACCAACCCTCCCTCAAGAACTATGGCAGCCGCACCATTCTCCGGTGCGTCCGGAAGCAACCCACAAACAGTCAAATACCCACCCAAAAACACCAGAACCTTCGCTCCACTTTATATGCCCCTGTCCAAAGCTTTGGGGGTCTTAATCAGAAAGGGGCATCTGAAGCCCCTAGAGCCGTGGCCCTTACCAGAAAGACTCCCCGCTGCCCACAACCCAGCCAAATATTGTGCATTTCACCAATAGCACGGTCATGACACCGATCTGTGCTTTCGATTGTGTCATGAGATTCAAGATCTCATCGATAACGGGGTGATTTTGCCTCCTGAGAAACCCAACATTACTACAAACCCTCTCCCCACACATAACCAAACTCCACCACCCAAAAGAGTCAACTTCATCCAAATTGGGGTCGTGCCTTACGATCCTAGAATCTATATCACTCCTTCCCACCTGCCTAAGCCGGAAGTGTTCCTTCCTGACTGCACCAATTTGTGCATGATGGACACCTCCATAACCCAACCTAAGCCAGCGGTGGTGACTATCGAGAACAGGAGAGAGAAGACTTCAAAGGAGAAGGGGGTTGTTGAGCCAGAGTCTGCGGAATCTGGGAGTGGTGTTGGGAATGCTTATAGTCCGAGTGACTACATTTTGTCAATAGGCCAGGACAGGCTAGATATGGAACTACTAACAGAGGGGGAGCTGTGTGTGATCCAAGGGGACAGTCTGGGACAGGGAACGGATGATGTAACGGCTGTGGAAGAGGACCTTGCCGAGCTCCGATTCTACAGTAACCAAGATCCAGGAGACTCAGCCGTCAACTGGTTCGATTATGAGGAATCAACAGAGGCTACGGGATGGTTGGACGATCAACCAAATATGGTAGAAGAGTCTCAGCCACAACAAGGCCCGGCAGGGGCAAAAATATCAGTGATAGCCGGAAGGGTTGAAGAACAGAGTGCATCGCCGGAGAGCGCCGGTGTCAAGAATTTCGCTCGGGATTGGAGCATTTCTAGTATGGGGATTATTGAACAGTCGGCTGCATTGACACAGTCGGAACAGGGAAGATTCGAAGATTCTGAGAGAATCAGGAAGGCAAAAGCCCATGTGGGGACTGAGACTGCTGTGAGCACAGAAATGGAGAATGCCACGAGCATAGGGATAGAAGGTACTATGAGTATGAGAACAGTCATGCCAGAACCGGATAGGTGCCTGTCGGCTGTAGATGGAATGTGGTGGGAGGACGATGATCTATGTCTTGCCCACACAGATGAAGATTGGGGGAGTAACCAACCAGATGATACCTGGTATATCGGCGAAGTCGATCACATGACTAGGAGTGGACGGTATTTCAAGCCTCCACACCTAGATCAACCAAAGGCTTCTGGAAAAGATAGGGAGGCAGAGAAGTAAAAAGAAAAGCAACTCGAGGATGAGGCCGTATTGAGACAATTGAAAAAGATACAAGCAGATATCTCCATCTGGGGGCTGCTTATGGCTTCTCGAGTACATAGACAGGCTGTCCTTTCAGCCATGGACAAAGCTAAGCTTTCTATAGACACCATGCCCGAACAGTTGGTAGGCCTAGTTTTTTTGGGAGGGGCTACCCCGATGTTGACCTTTTCTGACAAAGAACTGCCACCTGAGGGCGCGAACCATAACAAGCCACTCTACATCTCCGTGGAGTGCAGAGATAAATGGATACCCGTGGTGCTTGTCGACACAGGGTCCGCCATCAACGTCTGTCTGGCAAGGACAGCCTACGTGATCGGTCTGAAAATCGTGGACTTTGTGCCAACGGCCCAGGTGATTCGGGCGTATGATAACACGAGCCGGGAAGTAATGGGAACAGTTAAGATTCAAACAAAGGTTGGGCCGGGACAGCATGAGATAGATTTCCATGTCTTGGAGGTTCCTGCAACTTTCAACCTGCTTTTGGGGCGGTCGTGGCTGCATCAGGTAAAGGCGGTCTCCTCCACCCTACATCAAGTGGTGAAATACCCCTATGGGAAGGGAGTAGCCATTGTTTTCGAAAATTCATCAATTCATCCGCCGCCGGAGGTATCTACGCCTATTATAGAAATCGAGCACGGTATGGAAGATGTGTTCATATCAGGTTTTACCTTGGCTGAGGCTCGGGTTGTACAGGACATCATGGCAGCTAATGAAGGGGTATATGTCAGTGCTCAAGCAGTCTATCTCATGAACAAGCTCCAACACATCCCCAGGATGGGATTGGGAAAGAGCGGCCGGAAGGGCCTCGCAGCATCGGCCGAAGTGCCACACAACCCTCATACCTTTGGATTGGGTTATCTACTCACCAAAGAGGACTGGATAAGGAAAGGAAAGGAAATGGCCGGAAGAGCCAGAGCGAAACAGATGGGGAAGCCTTTTGACTTAATGCACTGGTCCATTCAAGGTACCCTAAACGGACGCTTCGTTCGGGAGGGGGAGGACTTTCCGTTCTGTGGCTTCCCAGAGCCGTGGCTGAACGCGGAGAGGAAGCGCATACCAGGGTTTGAGATTTTCTTTGACCTGTAGCTACCTGAGAGTGACGTCGCCGAAGGGCAGGCAGATCTATCGGCTGAGGCTGAACAGAGTAAGGAAGTGCAGTCTGAGGACGCTGAAAACGAAATGGGGGTAGCGCTGGCATGTCTACTTTCAGATCCTCCGATCGAACAGAAGTGCTTGGGGGATAACTCCTCGGTATGCATGATCGGGAATGAAACAGCTGCGGGCCTACCATCAACTATTTTGGATGTATCCATCGCACCCTCTCTCACTTGGCAGTACGAGGAAGGATTTTTGTCTAGCAGCACCGAGTCAGGTAGTGAGCCGGAATCTGATTCCACCAAGTCTTGTGAGTCGAAATCAGGTTCCAGCTCGACTGAGTCTGAGTCCGGTATTCCTGGGGGAGATAACCCGGATGCCACAGTCCTGTCTAGGTCATCATTTTCTTTCTCTTTTGAGTCTGTTGTAACAGAAGAATTGGGCAGCTTGGAAGTATCTAATGAGAATGATGTGGATGTAGTTTCTGAGTATTTTTCTGTGCCTTTGATTTATTGCTTAAATCAGGATTTTCAAAATTTTGATGAAAACGACGAGGAAGAAATCCCTCCGGTTTTGCAACGATTAATTGATCAAGAGCAGGAAAGATTTGTTAAACCCTTAATGGATGAAATCACTACCGTGAATATTGGTACTGAGAAGGACCCGCAGCTAGTCCAGATCGGGTCCACGTTGTCTTCGGAGGAACGTGAGCGCTTAGTCGCTTTATTAAAAGATTTCAAAGACGTTTTCGTGTGGTCCTACGAAGATATGCCTGGAATCAATCCTGAGATTGTACAGCACCGGATCCCTCTCGACCTCGAGGCCCGACCGATCAAACAGAAGCTCAGAAGGATTCGTCTGGACTGGGCCATCAAAATTAAGGAAGAGGTCACCAAGCAAATCGATGCAGGCTTCCTGTTGGTATCCGAATACCCGACTTGGTTGGCCAACATTGTTCCAGTGCCGAAGAAGGATGACAAGATCCGAGTATGCGTGGATTTCAGGGATTTGAATAAAGCTAGTCCGAAGGACGACTTTCCCTTGCTACATATTGATGAGTTGGTGGATTTTACAGCGGGCTATGCTTTGCTCTCGTTTATGGATGGTTTCTCAGGCTATAATCATATAGTGATGGCACCCGAAGACCGGGAGAAGACTGCTTTCACCACCCCGTGGGGGACATATTGTTACAGAGTGATGCCGTTTGGGTTGAAGAATGCTGGAGCCATATATCAACGGGCTGCGACCACAATATTGCATGACATGATCCACAAAGAGGTGGAGGTGTACGTGGACGATATGATTGTCAAGTCCAAAGAAAGAGAAGGCCACTACACCGCCCTGCAAAAGTTCTTCCAAAGGATCAGAGAATTCCGGCTGCGGCTAAATCCTCAGAAGTGTACGTTTGGTGTTACAGCGGGAAAAATGATGGGATTTCTGATTACACAAAGGGGCATCGAGGTCGACCCTTCAAAAATCAAGGCCATCTTAGAAATGCCACCACCAAGGACTGAAAAGGAGGTGCGAGGCTTTCTGGGTAAAGTGCAATTCATAAGACGGTTTATCTCAAAACTAACCTTGACTTGTGAACCACTTTTTGGTCTCCTGAAGAAAGGAAAGAAATTCCAATGGGACGGCCAATGTCAAGCAGCTTTTGAATAGATCAAAGAATATTTACAGAACCCGCCCGTGTTGTCACTACCAGAGCCGGGGAAATCATTGATATTGTACCTTTCAGTAACTGAGACTACCATGGGCTGCATGCTCGCACAAGAGTCAGAGGACAAAGTGGAAAGGGCTATCTACTATCTGAGCAAGAAGATGCTGGATTACGAGACCCGCTACACTCCGCTGGAGAAGGCTTATTTGGCCTTGGTATGGGCTACCAGGAAGCTACGACACTACCTGTTAGCTCACTCTGTAATGTTGGTTTCACGCTTGGATCCCATCAAATATCTTTTCGAGAAATCGGCACTTACGGGAAGGCGAGCTCGTTAGCTGCTGTTGCTTTCTGAATTTGATCTGAAGTATGTGACACGCAAGTCAGTAAAAGGAAGAGCGATAGTGGAGTTCCTTGCCGACCACCCGGTTGAGGGGGATGAAGCGATTGAGTACCTATTCCCAGATGAAGCCATTCTGCACATCGAAGATGAAACTTGGACGATATACTTTGACGGAGCGTCAAACCAGTACGGGTATGGGATAGGAATGTTGCTAATAGCGCCTGACGATTCCCGTATCCCTTTAGCATTCAAGCTCTGGTTCAAAGTCTCGAACAACGAAGCAGAATATGAGGCATGTATTGCTGGCCTAGAAGCAGCCCTAGAACTAGGGGCAAGACGGTTGGACGTCATTGGGGACTCGAACCTTGTTGTGTCTCAAGCAAAAGGAGACTGGAAAGTCAAAGAGGAAAAGATGATAATTTACCACCAGACCTTGGATTTGTTAATTCCTCGGTTTGAGAAGCTAAATTTCACCCACCTAGTAAGAGAGAACAACAGGTTTGCAGATTCACTAGCAACTCTATCTTCTATGATAGACATCCCGTCCGGAGTCCGGATGCGTCCAGTCATTATTGACCAGAAGTTTGCGCCAGCATATGAGTCAATTTCCGCCATAGATGTGGCTCAGGACGACAACCCCTGGTATTACGATATTTGGAACTTCTTGGAGAAGGAGGCATATCCACCAGGGGCAAATGCCAAGGATAAAAGGGCAATCAGAAGAATGGCCGTTTAGTTCATCATCTGTGGGAGTAAGCTGTATAAGAGAGGTCATCTGGGAATGCACAAGCTGTGCGTCGAAGCCGAAGAATCGAAGCGCCTAATGGAGGCCATCCATGGAGGAGAGTGCGGTGCACACATGAGCGGAGTAATGCTAGCACAGAAGATCCTTCGACAGGGATACTACTGGTCCACCATGGAGGAGGATTGTATCAGCTTCATTCGGTGATGCCACAAATGTCAAATCCATGCGAATCGCGTGAATATCCCGCCGTCGAAACTGTACAACATGACTTCACCATGGCTATTTTCAGTTTGGGGAATTGATGTGATCGGGGCTGTCACTCCGAAGGGATCGAATGGGCATGAGTTCATCCTAGTCGCGATAGATTACTTTGCAAAGTGGGTCGAGGCCCAATCATATGCCGTGTTGAAGGCGTCGCACGTTGCAAAGTTTATCAGAAACAACATCATCTGCCGCTATGGAGTCCCAAACGAGATTATTTCGGATAATGGTTCCCACTTTAAGAAGGAAGTAATTGACTTGTTGGAGAAATATAACGTGCCTTTTCATAAGTCATCCACATACTGGCCGCAAACCAACGGAGCAGTTGAGGCCGCCAACAAGAACATCAAGTATATACTGCAGAAGATGGTGGAAACCTACCGGGATTGGCCAGATAAGCTGCCATTTGCTCTGTGGGGCTACAGGACTTCAATTAGAACTTCTACCTGAGCGACTCCGTATTCATTAGTTTATGGGATGGAGGCCGTTCTACCTATCGAAGTTGAGGTTCCGTCATTACGAGTATTGGCTGAGTGTCAAATAGCCGAAGCAGATTGGCAGCAGAGCAGGTTTGAGGAACTCACGCTCTTTGATGAGAGAAGACTGAAGGCACTGTACCATGTTCAAGGTTATCAGCACAGAATTTCCCGGGCTTTCGATAAGAAAGTTAAGTCCAGGAATCTAAAGGAAGGAGATTTGGTGCTCAAGGACAACCAAGCTCCCATCCACGACCCAAGGGGCAAGTTCAGACCTAATTGGACTGGTCCCTACATCATCAAAGCTATCAGGTCAGGTGGAGCTGTAGTTTTGATGGACCTAGATGGTCGGGAATTTTCCCAACCGATCAACATGGACAAGTTGAAGAAATATTACTCTTGAAAGGCTTGCTAGGCTGAAAACCCGAAAGGGCGACCTAGGCAAAAGTTAGAGCATAGAAAATTGGAAAATATAAAAACTGAGCTCGCAAGGTTGAAAACCCGCAAAGGGCGACTTTGGCAAAAGTTAGAGCGTAAAAGGAGAGTGAAAATACTCGAGTGAACCTAAGCCTGAACTACGTAAGGCTTGATTCCCATCTTTGGGATACGTAGGCAACTTCATCCTGGAGTTCAGCCATAACCCTTTTCCCCGATCAACTTTGTCCATTTGATCATCTCGGCCATCTTTGTCTATTCAGCATTCAAGGTTTCAGTTACGATCTCCGGTGCAGTGCTCTTCAGACTAGGGGCAACTTTCCAGTTGCAGAGATCCGGGGTTGTGCATCTCAGTGACAGATCTCAGGCGTGTCCAGTTCTGATCCACATCGAAAATGTTTTTGAAAAGTTTTAATAAAAGCTGACTTTGTTCAAATTCATCTTTCTACAACTAAGACCATTTTTGGACCAAAGCGAAAAAAATTTCAGTGCCACAACCTTCAATTTCATTGATTTCAAAACAGAGTTCTCCTGCTTTTGCATACAATCGAAGTTGCTTTTTATTACATTCATGAAGAAAACTTGAAAGTACTAATAAAGCAATAAATCCGGGGCATAGTCAAGTCAGGTGTTCCTGCGCCCCCTCCCAGAGCTGGTCGAAGCCTCTGACGCCAAGACGGGCCCGACCTGTGCCTCCTCATTAAGCCAATCCAAGCACTCATCAGACAAAGTGCAACTGAAAGTAGGAGCGGGGGCCAGGAGTTCTCTCGTCCTCCACGCGGTGGCCTGCCAAGCAAGCTGTGCGCCTCGGGCTGGGAATGCAACAGGATACTCTATCCCCTCTGGCGGGCAGGTCTGATCATGGCCAAATTGGCGTCGAATCCGAAATGGGAAGTAGAATACACAGTGAGTAAGACTAATCAATTGAATCCCAGTCTGCCGGGGCATATTGTAACTCATTGCCGGAAGGCACAGCCAAGGGCACCGCCAAGCAATACGGTCTGCGGACAAGCGATACATCCAAGCGAACCACCATCTCTCATCTAGGGCATTGACTAGACGGTGCCGGAAGAAGTAACCGCGAGCTGAATATGCTGGACAAGAGTCCACAATCTGTAGTTTGTCCATCAACCATACCTGGGAAGGGACGGAAAATGAGAGAATAAAGAATAGAGAGATGTACGAGGAGAGAAAAGTGAGAATAGGGTTTTGTGAGAAAAGACCGAGCTTGAGGGCCGAGTGATGTGAGCAATGCAAATGTGAGATTGGGTGGGAAACATTACCTGTAGTAATAGTGGACTCCCTGCTAACCTGGTCGTCTCATGACGATAAAAGGCGTCTAAGCCCATCAACGTCTCAGCCAGAGTCATGGCAATACAGCTCTTGCCCTCCTTCAAGCCTTGGGCAACCTCGGTCAGCCGGACACTAGACCCTCCGGAGCCTGAGACAAATAGAAAATGAGATAGCAGGCACAAACAGAGGGCGTGTCGCCGGAAGCCTTGCCAACGATGGTTGTTGCGATCACCGGCGTTTGAAAACCGATTGATCAAACTCAGAATATCCAGCATCCCGTCACAAATTAGAGACCGAGCGTCACGCATACTGAGTCCACACATTCGTCCTAAGGATTGGGCATGGCCAAAATTAAGTTGGGGTAGGAGCTCCTCGTCGCGCTCGGACTCCATTAAGGCTTGGAAATCTTCGAAGGTAGGACATATCTCTTGCCCAGCTAAACTAAAGACATGCGTCACCGGATTCCAAAACCTCACCGCGGCATGGAGAAACGGGAGGTGCAATGGGGTACGACCCAGAGTGAATAGTGCATTTATGCCAAAACCCCGAAAATTCAACTTTTCCGAGCCATCCAAGCTAGCAATCCAAGCTGTGAGATTTTGAGCAAGAAACTCTTCCATTAGAGCAAATCAGTGTGGAATTGAGAAAAACTACGAAGCTGGGGTCTTTTGTAGGAGATAAGGTTGGGTGGAAGACAGGTGTCAACATTCTGGTGATTCCCTCATTCATAGCCGGCCGACCAAATATTCTGCCGACCGGCCATTATCTTTTGCCGACCGAACAAATTTCTGGCCGATGGCCTCTACACCTGGCCGATGGGCTTCCTCTTGGTCCCCTGAGCTGTTTATGCTAGGGATTGGGGAACTCTACCACCTCCGATCCCTCCCCCGGTGATCGATTCTTGCGGAGTCACACCTGTCTGCTTAGCAAGTTATTGTACATTTGCTTATCGAGTTGTATTTCACTCTCTTTGAGTTTTTGACTTGTTTATTGAGTTGTACTCACACTTGTTTGGTTATATCATGCCTTTGTTTTGCTTATCGAGTTGTAAGTCGGTTCACTACCTGATTATTACGATGCAAATACTCAGTGTTCAAAATAGGTCCAACTTCGTTCACATTGTGGTGTGATACCTTGCGATGCGATGCATAGAAAGTTTACAAATGCAACATCTTTTGAACAAAATGGTTGTTTCATTCCCGTCACGTGTTTTGCAAAATATGTAATTTTGAGGAAGAATAAAACCTGCCCGAGGCAGTGTAATGTGCTTAAACTACCAGTAAAAAGGAAAGTAAAGCATAGAGTGGCAGGGTAGCAAGGTGTCGGATTTGATACCAGTAAAACTCCCCTTGCGGTCAACGCACCTTTCGCACCGTTGTTCGGGTTAACTACATGGTTTGGCGCCTTCATCACTCGAGACAATGCGGGAAAGCACACTTTTGAAACGTGAACCTTCGAGTTGACCTCAGGCCACAACTTCTGCGAGCAATGCTCGATACGTACGAAGAACGTCCCGTCTCGTATCCTTTTTATGTCTTGTGAATTCCACAAATCGTTTCAATTATGCTGTGTTACAGTACTTTACATTCCAGCATCGTGAATAACATGTTTTTACTTACATGTGTACATTCAACTCTTCTCATACACACTACTTGCGTAGACCGCATGTTTTGCCTGCGTAGACCGTATGTTTGTTCGAATTCACTACTTGCGTAGACTGCATGTTTTGCCTGCGTAGACCGCATGTTTGTTCAATTTCATTACTTGCGTAGACCGCATGTTTTGCTTGCGTAGACCGCATGTTTGTTCAAATTCATTACTTGCGTAGACCGCATATTTTGCTTGCGTAGACCGCATGTTTGTTCAATTTCATTACTTGCGTAGACCACATGTTTTGCTTGCGTAGACCGCATGTTTGTTCAATTTCATTACTTGCGTAGACGGCATGTTTGTTCAAATTCATTACTTGCGTAGACCGCATGTTTGTTCAAATTCATTACTTGCGTAGACTGCATGTTTTGCCTGCGTAGACCGCATGTTTGTTCAAATTCATTACTTGCGTAGACCGCATGTTTTGCCTACGTAGACCACATGTTTGTTCAAATTCATTATTTGCGTAGACCGCATGTTTTGCTTGCGTAGACCGCATATTTGTAATCAATTCCATTACTTGCGTAGACCGCATGCTCATGATCAATTTCATTGCCTGTGTAGACCGCGTGCTCCACTTACATGTCTGTGCCTTCACAGCATTGTTATATTTCCCACTTGCTTTGCGTTGTCACGCATTTCGAGTACACTATTATGCATGTTGCTAACGATATTGTACCTGTTAAGTTTGTTTTCTTTGCAGACACGATATTGTATGTACGGTTCATTTGAGGTTGGTGCAACCAGACGAGCCGCACAGGTATTGTATCCTCCGAGTGAGACGTATCGAGAATTGCATAATTATCTTACATCCTTTCTGTATTATAGTGTAGTTTGATGTATGCTAGCTTAAAACTGTTGCATGTGTGCTCCATTACAGCTTTTCTTTGCATGATCATAAATTATGCTCGGCTTCGTGCATTGTCTTGCATTTTGCCCCTGTCTTCGGGTGCATATCTGTAGACACCCCATTTTTGACCGACCTTAAGACTCAAACATCACCGATTGAGCGCTCGGTGACGTTGCATATCGTGCTCGTTCAGAAGTTTCAGAGTCGCGGCCGTGAGCCCTGCCTCCGGACTTCCGAACCCTCTTCTGTGCCTTGCCTCGGTTTGCGAACCAGACTCGGTTTTCTCTGTTTCTTTTCCCGAGGGGAGGGAGAGGTCCCGTAGACCATCTCTCAGTGGCCGTGGGCTACATTTGGTGGCCGCAGGCCATTTTGTCCATTTCGGAGTCCGGTTCCCGGTTTTCGGAGCCGTCAGGCCGTGTGCCTCGGTTCGGGACCGCCTAACCATCTCCGTTTGTTCTGATTTTTGGCATACTTCCTTTATACTCCCTTTTGAGGGACACTGGGGTCTGAGAAACCCACTTCATGGCCGAATGCCACTTTCGGTGCTTAACAGCCCATTTTCGGGACCCCGAACTGCGCGTTTTGGCCCCCGAACATTCGTTTTGCAACGGTTTTCGTTCATTTTTGGCAGGTACCTCTATTTTATCACTGGGAAGGCCGTAGAAGTGTGGGAGGCCAGTAATTGTTGCAGCAACCAGTTATATATCCTCTGACGCCCTCCGATGCCCGTTTTTCACACTTCCGGGCTAATGTTGAACACCTTGGGGCCACTTTCTTGAACTTTGAACCACATACTTGTGATGTACACACATGGGAGGACCCTAAAAGTTGGTGGCCGGCCACTATTGTTGCTTGACCCTTTTGAACCCCTCCTTCCAAGCCAATATTGAACAACCTGGGCCCTTTTTCTTGAACTTTGAACCACATATTTGTGATGTACACACATGGGAGGACCCTAAAAGTTGGTGGCCGGCCACTAATTCCACTTGAACCTTTTGAACCCCTCCTCAAAATGGTTTGTTCTCTCTCCTGTTTTAGAGTTTCCAAATTCGAACCACAGGGTTGTGAAGAGGAGACCTGGGAGGCCACCAATATGTGGTGGCCGGCCACTAAAGCCACTTGGCCTTTTTGACCCTTGGCTAGCCGGCTAGGGGAGGTGGCCGGCCGGCCACATGCAAGCCCAAAAATGGGCCGGCCATGTTCCTCTCTCTGCACACTTTACAGCTGTATAGCTGTTTCCCCTAGAAAATATCCCAATTCGGGGGATATTTTGTGGGGGGAAAGCTTGCCTCCTTTTTCCACCACCTTTACACCCTCTTTTTGTTCCTTATAGCCAGCTACCAATAGTTGTATGAGGGGTGGGAACAAAATTGCTTTGAAGCTTTACATACAACTCTCCCTCTATCTCTCTCATTTTCTCAAAAATATCCAAGTTCTACACCTCATTTTCTTCATCATCATCAAGCTCTACCACCACCCCTCTATTCCAGCAGCAAGGGGAGGAATTCCAGCAGCTTAAAGTCATCAAAGTTGGTTCAAGAAGCAACAAAAGCATTGGTCTTCAAGGGTGAGTAGCATTTCCCCCTTTTTGATCCATTTCTTGTACCTTTTGTAAGCCATACATGCTTATTGATTTGAGCTCCAACCAAAACTGAAAAGGTCATTTTTTTGAGCTCATTTTCTTGTTTCATTAAGGGCTCAACCCGTTTTGAGCCCTCCATATTGCACTTGCTTCAATATCCTCCTTGAATGTCATTTTCTTGCATGCTTTGGAAGCCTATCATGCTTCTGTTTTTGGTCTTTTTACAGGCCTAGAAATAGTCTTATTTTGACCTTCTTAACATGTTTCATTAAGGGTCTTTGGCTGTTTGATGAATATTTTGCATACTTTGTGTTATAGCCACTTTTGGGCCTCATTTTGCATTGCATTTCTAGCATGTTTGTATACTGTTTTGGAGTTTTTACAGTTCTGTAAATAGTCATATTTTTGGTCCCTCTTCAATGTTGTAGAAGGGAATTTTTCAGTTTGGGCTTTGAATATACCACTTGCCTCTTTGGCCACTTTTTGGCCCTTTTTCTTGCATGGGAGTGCAGCCATACCTGTGTTTGTTTTTGGGGTTTTTACAGTTCTGGAAAACATCATATTTTGGGCCCCTCTTCAACTTTTTTGAAGGGCCCTAACCTGTTTGAGGACAGCAGCTGTGAGTTGCTTCTTAATCCCATGTTTAGGGCCATTTCTTGCATGCTAGTTTTGCACTGTTTTTGCTTGCTATTTGGCCATATTTTGAACTGGAAAAATGCTTATCTTGGGATTTCCTTGCTTCTGTATTTTCATTGCATGTCCATATTGTGCATGTTTGGTATAGCTGTAGGCCATTTCGGGTGCCAAAATTCATATTTCGGGACTATTCCACGCATCGGGTGTGTTTTCGCCTCATTTCGGGGCTGTTTTCCCCCACTTTTCATTGCTGAAAATTCATTAGCATGTTTGCATATCATTTTAGCCATATCGCATTGCGTATGCCATTGCCTCGGTTTGCGTGCCCGTGTGCACGCATTTTGAGGCATTTCATTTTCATCCATCGGCCTCTTATGTGAGTGTGGCTGAGGCTCTCTCATGTTAGTATAAGTCCATGTTGCATTCTATATGCCATTTCCATGCCATTGCATTGCGTATGCCATCGCCTCGGTTTGCGTGCCCGTGTGCACGCATTTCGGGGCACTTCATTTTCATCCATCGGCCTCTTATGTGAGTGTGGCTGAGGCTCTCTCATGTTAGTATAAGTCCATGTTGCATTCTATATGCCATTTCCATGCCATTGCATTGCGTATGACATTGCCTCGGTTTGCGTGCCCGTGTGCACGCATTTCGAGGCACATCATTTTCATCCATCGGCCTCTTATGTGAGTGTGGCTGAGGCTCTCTCATGTTAGAGTAAGTCCATATCATATTTCCATGTCATTCGCATTTTGTCATTTTCTCGATTTGCGTGCCCGTGTGCGCGCATTTCGAGGCATCTCATTTTTACAGCATAGTGCATACTAGGTTGTATCTTAGATCACATTCATGCATTTCCTCGATTTACGTGCCCATGCGCACGCCCTTCGAGGCATCTCATTTTCATAGCATTGTGTATGCTAGGATTGTATCTTAGATCGCATTCTGTCATTTTCTCGATTTGCGTGCCCGTGTGCGCGCATTTCGAGGCATCTCATTTTTACAGCATAGTGCATACTAGGTTGTATCTTAGATCGCATTCACGTATTTCCTCAGTTTGCGTGCCCGCGTGCACGCATTTCGAGGCATTTCATTTCATAACATTGTGTATGTTAGAATTGTATCTTAGTTGCATTTCATGCATGTCATGCACATTGCATCGTATTCGGGATAGGAGTTAGCCTGGGCACGGGAAACGAGGTACGTTTCGTACTCCGAGTGACGAAATGTATCTCAATTCCCTAGTCACCGACACTCCGGATTATCCATGATGGAGTTAGGTTTTAGCTGTGTTTTTATGTGCATTCATCCTATATTGAATTGTGCATTTCGACTCCTCGGCCATCATGCCTCGGTATGCGTAATTGGTGGCACGAGGATCGAGGCATGCATATATCTGTGAAAATACATTGCTATGCCCCTTTCTTGCTCTCTGTTGCAGCAAAATGAAGAATCAGCAAACTTCCGGAGTTTGGCACGCTTTTCAAGAATAACTTCTAAACATAGGCTAATTGGGGCATCCCGGTAGATTTCCACGCAAGGCAACCCGGACATGCATCATCCATCAGAAGCAAGGCAGTCCCTGGCTTGCACGCCAGTTTTACAGCTTTCTTAGTTAATTTGATTAATTAATTAGGAATTTGTATATTATTCGGACTGTATTATTTGGACTGTATTATTCTTTTATTCGGAACTGTATATTTTTTTGGACCCTTTGCGCGAGGGCACAACTGTAATAAGTGTGCGTGAGTGTGATGTATGTCTTCCAACCCCATGTCTTTTTTCCCTTTTATTTACCCGCTTATGATGGTTAGATTAGGACATATTTTAATTAGCATACAGTATGACAGCATGTTTGCATCATTCATCTGTTTTGCATGCACCGGGCTCGGCGCATCATACTAACTGCATTGTACTTTCAATTCCAAATTGAATACATGTTAGTTATCACATTCTATATGCCATGTTTAGAATAGCCGAGCCTGCTATAGTTGCATTTTTGCATGTGTTGCGTGAGGTATTTCTGTATACTTAGGATCATGCATGATTTCTAATGTAGTTTTTATTTTGGCTTGGAGTACTCGGTAAGTTCTATGCTTTAGCATCCTTGCATGCATGTGGGTGCTGCCACGAATAACATGCTTACCATGAGACTATTTGCTTATGTGATATAATTGCCTGAATGCCTGTGGGTGAAGGTTGGGTTATTTGGATTGGGACAATTCATCAAATGTTTGTTTTAAGCCCACTAGATAATGGCAAAATCATCTTTTCTAAGCCCACCCGAGGGTGGCAAAATCCGCATTTTAAAGCCTACCTGCGGGTAGCAAACCATTTTCAAAAAGTGAACATAAAATGTTTTGTTCCAATTCAGGCGATCCAGTCTATACTTATATGCTGTGCACATCACATAGTAACCTAGGCTAATAACCGAAATAAGAACTCACAATGTTTTCAAAAATAGATATCATGGTTAGTAGAGGCCGATCTTCGATCGGGCGAGCGGGGGTGCCCACGAAGTGACCTTTCCCAATCGTACCCAAGTTCCCGAGCCGAGGCAACTTTGGTGATGACGGACACGTGGACTTAGGCAACGAGTCAGGGTTTCCTAAATTTCCCAAAATAAAATATTTAGGTGGCGACTCTGTATCTGGCAAAGCAGTCCATGTTTGGCACTTCTTTCAAAAATCTGTTTTTCTCAAAACGATTTGCCGGATTTGGACTCTTTGGTTCAGACTTAGAACTGTGACAAATTTGAGAGTCCTGAGCTGTAGTGACCCCAAATGAACAGAACGGGAGCTCGTTCCTCCCGGGGCGTTCGGGGACGTCAACAATATCTTGATTGTCTTGCATGTTTGTCTGAGTCTTCGGCCTTGTCAAAAATGGGTCATCTCTGGGCTTTGACATTCACTCCCGTCATTGTTATGACTTTCGAGTTCTGTCAAAGAGGGGTAACTGTAGACACCCCATTTTTTACCGTCCTCAAGACTTGGACGTCACCGTTTGAACACCCGGTGATCATCCATGTTTGTGTTCGTTTGGAGTTCCCGGAGGTCTCGACTACGCGCTTTGCCTCAGGATCTCCGAACTCGACTGTTTAGTGTCTGGTTTTGCATCAAACACTTGTGTTTTGCCTTGGAGGGGCAGGGAATGCCTTGTGAGGCATCCCCACACATCACCGGCCATGGCCAGAGGCCACCGGCTGGTGTTTTGTTGCCATTGGCAATGTATATTGCCGGTCGGCATTCTTGTTGCCGGTCGGCAGTCCATTTTGTCAAAATGGCAATTTTGAATGGCCGATCACTGTTCATCTACTTTTAGTAGATATTTTGTGTCAGCTGTGATAGCTGGCACCCACTCTGTTCCCCTCCATACACGTGTATGGAGGGATTTCCCTCTAAGCAAGCTTGTTTAGTAAGCTTTGCAAGGGGGACTTCTATAAGAGGAGAGCTCTCCTCCTTCTTCTAGGTTGGCAATTTTGAAAGAAAAACCAGAGCTTATACATATACATACACACTCTCTCTCTATATTTCCCTCTCTCTCCTCCCTTGTGTGTGTTTTGTGGCCTAAAAGTGCATTTTTACCTTAGTTTTGCACTAACACACACACTACCACACCTTACTTCGACTTTGAGGGACTTTGAGGGGTGTTTGTTGAAGTTTTGAACTGGTTTTGGTCAATAGAGGGTGGCTGGACCAACTGTTCTTCAAAGGTAATCACTTTACTTTAGTTTCCCCAATCTTGCATTGACTTTTGACCTATCTTACTTTTTGTTTTAGGCTTTGTGTATAACTGAAAAAGGCTTTGTATTTTCATGCTTAAGATATCTCATTGAAGTCGTTTTGGCATTGGGGGTCGAACTCCCCCTCTTAGGCCTCTTTTGGCCTCTTTTGGTGCCTTTTCTTTAAGCCTTGTTGACCTTTGGTGTACTGCTCTTTTCACCACTGAAATCCAGTGGATTTTCAGTGGTGAAGAAGATGGTTTGAGGTCTTGCATAGGGGAGGGACACCCCTCTCCCCTTTTGTCTCTCTTTTATCCTTGTTTTGGCTTAAAGGGCAACATGCATGCTTGACTGATTTTGGCCCTATTTCAGAGGTTTTTAGGTGTCTCTTGATCATAATATGTCTCTATTTTTGGTCGGGTTTGTGGTCTTTTGCATGCTTAACATACTTGCTTTGTATTCCCTTGTTTGTGCCTAGAAATGCGTCATGACTTTTGATCAATATGTTCTCATATTTTGACCTTACTTTGTGAAGTTCTTGGCCATATTTTGTCATGCATGAGGTCTGTTGGCCACTGATTTGGACTCGTTTAGCATGCTTGATATAGTTGCTTTGCATTTTGGATCATGAACCTTGAGTATATGGATCATTAACATGCCTAGCTTAGCCCATTATCATTATTTGGCATTAGTTGAGATCATATTTCAGTCCATATAATGTGGCCTTACATTGTCCTTTGTGTCTCTTTCAATGCCTCGAAGTGTTGTGTTTTCATGCCTTGAAATGCGCATTGTGTATGCCTATGTGTTTGGGTCACTTTGGGGCTGCCATACCAGTGGATTTTGGAGCTCATTTTGCATGCTAAAATTCTGTTTTGGTTGTATAGTTCATGCCATACTTGTTTGGGTTAGTAGCAGTGGAGTGCCCTTTGTTATGCCTTAGCCTCGGGCCCCTTTCGACTTGCATGTTTGTAGTGCATTTCGTCCATTGTTTGAGGCACTTTTAGCCACTGTTTTTGGAGGTGTTTGAGGCCTCCCATTTTAGTCTAAGTCCCTTGGTTGTATGCTTGACTTGTTGCCCCTAATTGCATGCTTGCATTGTACCATGTTAGCATTATATGATGAGTTGCATTGTGGCATTGCATGTTGGGAACATTGTACGCTAGCCATGATATGTTGCATTACATTTGGCATGCCTTGTATTTTAGTCTCATGTTGCATTTTTGAGCCATGTTTGCATAACATGCATTGCATTGCTTGGTTTGGGGTGTCAAACCGGGCATGGGGATTGAGGAGTGTTTGTACTTCAAGTGACAAAACACGCCTCAACCCTCGGTCGCCAATCCCCTTGACTTCAACATGATAGGGTGTTGGTATTCACGTGTTTTGTTTGCATACATTTTACATTGAATTGCAACCTCGGCTCCTTAGGCCATCACGCATCAAAATGCATGATTGATGGCCTGAGGGTCAAGGGCCATACCCCCTTGAGTCCGTTACATGACTGGGAAGCCGGTCAGTGCCGACCGGCAATCCTTCCTGGGCCGATGGCTTCATCAGCAGCCGATGGATATTTTCAATGACCGGTGGACATTTCCTCCAGCCGATGGTGTTCCACAGTGTTCAGGGGACCTGTCCTAGAACTTTGGCAATTTTCAGAGAAGCAGGGCAGTGCAAACAGAGGCGGCAGTGGTATGGTACGGACTTTCCGAGCAAGACGGGTTCGAGCATGCATCATTCGCGCATCCCGAGGCGGGGGCTGTGACCACCTTTCTTTTTTGCATTCATTCTGTTAATTAATTAGAGATTCTGTAATAATTAATGTATTATTTATTCGGACTGTAATATTTTATTTGGACCCTCCGAGTGAGGGCAGTTGTGTAATAAGTGTGCGTGAGTGTGTGTATGTCTTCCAACCCCACGTCTTTCTTCCTTTTTATTTACCCACTTATGATGGCAGACTAGGGCATGTTTAAATTAGCATACCTTATGCTATGCATGCGTGCATTCATACATTTGTCTTGCATGCACCGGGCTTGGCGCATCATTCTAACTGCATTTGTATTTCAATTCCAAATTGAATACGTGTTAGTTGTAGCATTTCACATGTCATTGTAGATTAGCCGAGCCTATCTTAGTTGCATTTTGCATGTGTTGCATTAGCCATCTTAACATGAACTAGGATCATGCATGTGATTACTAACTGGTTTCTGTTTTGGCTTGGATTACTAGGTAAGCATTTATGCTTTAGCATACCACATGTGTGTGAGTGTTGCCATGATAGCATGATTACCATGTGGCTAGATGCTTATGTGATAAACTGTTTGGATGCCTGTGGGTGAAGGTTGGATTGTCTGAGTTGGAAAAACTCGTTGAAATCCATATTTTAGCCTACTTGCGAGTAGCAAATTCCAAAGTGTTTTTCAAGACAAACGGATATGCAATGTTTATTTCCAAATTAGGCAATCTAGTTTATACTTGTGTGCTGTGCACATAACATAGTAATTCTAGGCTAATAAATGGAATAAGAACACATAATGCTTTCAAAATAAGATATCACGGTTAGTAGAGGCCGATCTTCGGATCGGGCGAGAGGGGGTGCTCATAGCTGACCTTCCCCAATCGTACCCAAGCTCCCAAACCGAGGCAACTCTGGTGATGACGGACATGTGGCCTTCGGCACCGAGTCAGGGTTTCCTAAATTCCCCCATTTAAAAATATTTAGGTGGTGACTTTGTATCTGGCAAAGCAGTCCATGTTTGGCACTTCTTTTCTAAAAATCTGTTTCTCAAAACGATTTGCCGGATTTGGACTCTTTGGTTCAGATTAAGAACCGTGACACAAATCGAGTCCGAACTATAGCGAGGGCCCCTCGCGGGCGCGTGCTACACTGAGACACTGTATCACCTTTATTTTTTGATAAATAAAGACTGATGTCTTCAAGTGTTCTAGCTAAATTTGTATCATCCTTGATAAATTTATCAAGAATTTTCTCAATATAATGAGATTAAGATAATGCATATCCGTCAGATATTTTAGTAATTTTCTATCACTCGCCAAACCCGCCCCTAAAAGTTTGGGCATGACCTTTTTAGAGATGGACATGTAACCTGGTAATATAACATACGGGGCCTTATCGGAAGCACAAAAATAAATAGATAAGTAATAATGAACAATTAAACTCCATTGAGCTACTCCTACATGCCAGGATCTCATTCATCACATGCCTTATACTAGATAAATAAAGTTCCAAACTATATCCCATAGTATGTACATACACATTTACAGTTCCAGCCCTAAAGTCGGGCGTATACAAAAACAAACATGAAAGGTATATACAACAACCTTAGATGGACACTCATAAACAAACCAACATCTTGACAACTTAAGAAATTAAATGACTTAAACAGTGCCTGAACATATGAAGGTTGACAAAAGGAAGCGGCGTCTTGGCTAGGACTGACCGCCTGATTAGTGACCTACAGAAACAGACATAACAGAGGGTGAGCCAGGCTCAGTAAATAGTAATACATAAATAAACCAATGCTTAACTTGAAACATAATTCATATCAATGAATAAAAAGGTGCAGAGTTCACATAGTTAGTCTGAATCTGTGCAAAGTACATAACGGCCTTAGGCCCAATCCTGCAACATAAACATAATGGCTATAAAGTCCTTGAAACATGGTGGCACGGGGCCCTTGAAACGTGTGGCACGAGGCCCTTGTAACTTATGGCATAAAGCCCTTGTAACATATGGCACTAAGGCCCTTGAAAATGGCATAAAGCCCTTGAAAATGGCAGGAAGCCCTTGAAAGTGGCATAAAGCCCTTGAAAATGGCAGGAAGCCCTTGTAAACATATTGGCATTAAAGCCCTTGTAAATGGCATGAAGCCCTTGAAAATACACTTGAAACTTGTACCATACTTAAACTTAGAACATACGTAAACTTGTAACATACCAATACTTGTAACATGCTTAAAACTGTAACATACTTAAACTTGTAACTTAATTACTTAAATTTATAACATACGTGAACTTGTAACATGCTTATACTTGTAATATACTTGAACTTGAACTTGTAACGTACATACAATTGTAACTTAATTATTTAAACCACGGTATTATTACCCCCGGGTAAGGGCCATGTGCTAAGGATATCATGAATTCATTAATTCAAACATAACAGATCATAACTAGAGCATTTCTTGATTATTTAGACTTGTTGGCCTTTAGCTCTTACATATATTGGCATTAAACTTGCTGGCATTTAGCCCAAACATTATCATAGCAAACTTATTTCAGAGTCTTACAGAATTCCAGAATCATAGGAGGGTTGTTTCATTCTTTCTCTTACTCATGTACTTTCCTTGAATCATTTACACAAACACATAACATTTATCTTCCTTGAATCATTTATATACATATAACATTTATCTTCCTTGAATCATTTACATACATAAGTAACGGAATTAACAGAATACTAATGGCAAGCATTAGCGGTGGTAAAGCGTACTACTACTCACAGTGTTCAGGTGCGTAGTCCGTCCTTGTAGCTAATCCTACACAAGTCACGTAATTCAAACATAATTCATCATAGTACAACATCATTTAGTTCATTAACACCATTTGCAACTTCACATAATTCACAATAAATCCTTGAATCCTATTTCAACCTTCTAAAACTAAGTTCATATCATCTATATCCTTAATAGATTATTTCCCTAATTTTTCCTTTACATGATAGCATGAATTCCACCATTTATAACAAATTCATTCGCAATTCTAAACACAATTTTCAAACATTCCCAAATTCTAATTCAACTTCAACACACATAATTCAATACTTCAATTTCATTACTCTACTTTCAACTTGAGCCAATTCATTGGTTATCATCATTAATCAACCTAGGGTTTCCAAGAAAATTGGGGGTTTTCCTCTTTTCTTAGTGAAATTGCCAAATCAATAATTACTATATGCCAATATGCTAAAAACATTCAACATCCTTTGAGAAGTAGAGTGGGAGCCCCAATTGTGCATAAACATTAAACCATAAGTGTTCCTAACCCATAATCAACTCAAGATTCTAAAATGTCAACAAAATCCCAAAGTACCAACAAAATCACTTTGAATCATAAACATTCAAGGCTAAGAGAACCCCCTACCTCGAAATTAGAAGCAAAGAAGCTAGGTTGAACGCATCCTCTCGAAATCCCAAAATCTAATTGGTTGGAAAAGTTGATCTTCACTTCTTCTTCACCCTTGATGCACGACCCATGATGGATTGTTGGTAAAAATGGATGAAATCAAAGGTTTGAGGGTTAGGGTTTCGGGCTTAGGCAAGAAGGAAGGGAGAGGGAAGAAGAAAAATATAAGAAATGATCCAAAATCCCGTTTTTAAAGCTGCTGTCCCGAAAATCACGCTCGAGCGTCCCTATTCCCGCTCGAGCGGACCTGCTCTCAGCACAGATTCCAAAACTTCAAACAGATGTAACTCTCCCATCCGAACTCTGTTTTAGGTCGTTCTTGTATCCAAATTCAAGCCCCGGAAATAAGCTTTCCAATGGTTCTAACCTCACATCCAAATTCAAAGTGTGGAAAAAGAAAAGGACAAAAGAGTGACGGCTGGTCGCAGACAAATCATTCTAATTCAAGCTTTTGGTCCAATCTTACTTTACCATCATATTACCACCTCAACCAATACTCCAAAATAAAATAGAAAGTTCCAAAACACTAATAAAAATGTCCAAAAACAAACCCCTGTGCCTCAGAAATACAACTCAACTTGGAGACCCGCTCGAGCGCCTAACCTTGCGCTCGAGCGCGAAGACCAACAAAGACGTTCGCTCGAGCGTCAACTCCCCCGCTCGAGCGGAAAATCACAACTCTCAGAATCTCAGGCCGTCTGCACAATTTGCTGGAAACCCCAAAAGTACGCTCGAGCGCCTACTGCTCCGCTCGAGCGGAGGGAAAAAGTTCCAGATTCTATGGTAAGGGTCACAAATCCCAGTTTCAAAGGCATAACTCAACGGATCGTTCTTCAATTCCGATAGCAAACACATTAACCCCTAATTAAATAAGTATTACTTCTTATACGCACTTTGGGGTCATTACATTTTCATTCCTAATATAACATCTGCGACCCCCATATTCTTCATATCAAATCTTTTGTTAAGCATTTGCTTAGTTGATTTGATCATGTTTTGACTGCTTCCAATGATAAGCATGTCATCCACATAAAGACAAACTATGACATATCCTTGGTCAGTGTTTTTAACATAGACGCATTTGTCACATTCGCTTATCTTAAACCCATTAGTAAGCATTGCATGATCAAATTTTTCATGCCATTGCTTAGGTGCTTGTTTTAATCCATAAAGAGACTTTACAAGCCGACAAACTTTCTAACGCTGCTATAGAAATAAGCATGCGAATGGATGTTATTTTTGTCACAAAGGAATATGTGTCAAAATAGTTCAGACCTTCCTTTTGTCTGTAACCTTTTACTACAAGTCTTGCTTTATACTTGTCAATTGAACCATCTGCTTTCATTTTTCTCTTGAATATCCATTTATATCCAAGAGGTTTAGAACCTGGTGGAAGATCCACCAATTCCCAAGTATGATTTTGCATAATGGATTCAATTTCATTATTAACAGCCTCTTTCCACAAAAGTGCTTTAGGACCTGTCATTACTGCCTTAAAGTTTTGAGGTTCATTTTCTAACAGGTATGTCAGAAAATCTGGACCAAAGGATTTTGATGTTCTCGCTTTCTTACTTCTTCTTGGTTCATCATCAGTTAAATCCTGTTGGTCGAGACCATTAATAGTCTCTTGTGTTTGATTGTCATTAGTCTCTTGACTTTGTGTACAATCATAAGTTCTTTTTTGTGAACTTAATTCCTGTCTTTTCTTGTAAGGAAAGACATGTTCAAAAAACACAGCATTCATTGACTCTGTAATAGTGTTCACATTTATATCAGGTATTTCTGATTTATAAGTCAGAAACTAATATGCACTACTATTCTGAGCATAACCAATAAACACACAATCTACTGTTTTTGGTCCAATCTTAGTCTTTTTAGGAACAGGAACTTCAACTTTTGCCATACACTCCCACACTTTTAAGTATTTGTAGGAAGGCGGTTAACCTTTCCACAATTCATAAGGAGTGTTGTTAGTTTTCTTGTGGGGTATTCTGTTAAGAACATAATTAGCAGATAATATTGCTTCCTCCCACAAGTTCTGTGGTAAGCTTGAACTTAGTAACATGGCATTCATCATTTCTTTTAGGGTTCTATTCTTTCTTTCAGCAATTCCATTTTGCTGAGGAGAATAGAGTGCTGTAGTTTGGTGAATAATGCCATGTTGTACACAAAATTCATTTAATGGTGCATCATATTTACCACTCCTATCACTTCTAACCATTTTAATGGTTTTACCAAGTTGATTTTCAACTTCTGTTTTGTAGAGTTTAAATATTTCTAAGGCTTCATCTTTACTTCTAAGTAAATAAACATAACAATATCTTGTGCAATCATCGATAAATGTTATGAAATACTTTTTGCCTCCTCTAGTTTGAACAAATTTTAGATCACATACATCAGTATGAATTAAATCTAGAAATTTGGTTTTCCTTTCAACCGATTTAAATGGAGCCTTAGTTAGTTTTGCTTCTACACAAACTTCACATTTATGATTAGGATTAATTTCAAACTTTGGTATATAATCCAAACCAATTAATCTACGTAAAGCATCATAATTTACATGTCCTAATCTACCATGCCATAAATTTAACTCAAGAATATAAACAAAAAATGTGTTATTCTCATTTATAGCAACTTTTGGTACAACTGTCATTACATTTAGTTTGAAGAGACCATCACTCATGTATCCCTTACCAACATACATGCCACTCTTGTTAATACAAATTTATCAGACTCAAAGACAAGCCTAAAACCATTTTTACTTAATAAAGAACCAGAAACTAAATTCTTCCGGATGTCAGGTACATGCAGTACGTTGTTGAGGGTCAGTTCTTTCCCTGATGTCATCTTCAAAATCACTTTCCTTTGTCCAGCCACAGTAGAAGTAGAAGAATTTCTCATGAAAAGTTGTTCACCATTTGCAACCTCATTGTAGGTAGTGAATATCTTCTTGTCCGCACAAATATGACGAGTTGCCCTAGTGTCAACCCACCATTCCTTGGGATTTCCAATCAAATTAGCCTCAGACACCACAGCAGAGAGATTGATGTCATTCACTCTGTCAGAGATGTCATCTAGTTCAGTTACATTGGCCTGATTGATAGTTTTCTTGCTTGTACTTCCATGATCCTTCTTAGGGCGGCAGCAGTCAGAAGCTCGATGTCCAGTCTTGCCACAGTTATAGCATTTTCCTTTGAACTTCTTGGTGTTATCGCCTTGTTTAGGACCATCTCCAGTAAACTTCTTTTTTTTGTTATGTGGTTTATGAACTTGTTCAACCACATTAGCCTTGGACTCAATGGGATTTTTCCCATTCCTTTTTTCAGCCTTTCGGTTATCTTCCTCAATTCTTATTCATATAATAAGTTCATCCATGGTCATCTCTTTACGTTTATATTTTAAATAATTTTTGAAATCTTTCCAAGCCGGTGGTAACTTTTCCACTAAAGCAGCGACTTGGAAAGACTCGCTTAGAGACATACCCTCAGAATGAATATCATGTAAAATTAATTGAAAACTTTGAACTTGAGAAATTACCGTTTGGGAGTCTATCATAACGAAGTCTAGAAATTTACCGACAACAAATTTCTTCGTGTCGGCATCCTCTGTCTTGTTTTTTCTCTCCAAAGAATCTCACAATTCTTTTGCTGACTTCAAAGGACTGTAAACATTATACAGCATGTTGTCAAGGCTATTGAGGATGTAGTTTCTGCATAGGAAATCTGAATGTTTCCAAGCATCTACAGCGGCAACAACTTGCCGATCACTTTCACCCTCTTTAAGTGTTAGAGCCTCTTCATGGAGAAATCGGACAAAATTAAGAGTTGTAAGATAGAACAGCATCTTCTGCTGGCATCTCTTAAACTCAGTACCGTTAAATTTTTTCCATTTTTCTCCATGATTTATTGGTACATGAATATGGTTCTGGATAGGGACCGGTGCTGGTGTAACAATCGGAGTACCACTACCAGTTGCAGTTTCAGTTGCAGTAGCCATAATTTCTGATTACAAAAATCAGAAAAAAGTAAAACACAAATTGATTTTCTAGTTACTAAAACCAGAAAATAAATTATAACACAAAATAATTTTATTTTCCTTGTTACTAAAACTAGAAAAATAAAATATCACAATAATTTTCTGTAACACAAATTTAATATTCTGCAATTGTTAATGACACCAGTATATTACTACTAGTTGTCAAAGAAAAGAGACAGTATATTACTACTATCTGTCAAATAGCATAAAACACTATTTGTTTTTCCAACCAGAATATGTCTTTATGAAATCACAGAAAAATAAATACAATGAAGATACAAAAAATAGTTTTATCTTAAGATTGTTGGACAATTTTTACTGTATTTAAATAGATTAAATTTTGTTGTGTACTAAACAACAACAAGAATATAAAGAAATAAAGGGAAGGAGAGAATTTGTTTGATTACAAAAATCAAACTCGAAATAATAAATAAATAAATAAAAACAGATTTTATTTTGTTACAAAAAATAAAATTAAAATCTGATTTTAAATAAATTAAATAACTCCGAAAATAAATTAAATAACTTACTTGATTAATTCTTGAATATTATTATGATCAAGTCCAGTGTTTGACACTGTGTCCTTAAGATAGATTCATCCTCTCCACGGTGCTTTCAGAATGTGGACGTCTATCTCCCAGGATGAAATGATCAACTACAAACAATAATAGCTGTAACGACCCCATCACGTATAATGATTAGTACTTGATTAATTAAGGAGATTTGGAATTTAATTGCCGAATATTATAATTTAATTTGGGATTTATGAGAATTATGGGATCTAATTCATATATGATTCTATTAAAGAGTTATTTCGAAATTAGGAATTAAGGGTCCAAATGGCTTAAGGAAGTAAAATTGAGAAGTTGAATCAATTTAATTTTAATTACGGACCCATTTGGGAGTTTAATTAAGGCCTAGTTTGGCATCTTTAAAAAAATCTAAAAAGTCAAAAAATCACTATCCCATTTAAGTCACATTATCTTATTTAAGTCACATCGCTTCTCTAACACATCACTTCAAACCCAACTCATACCCAATTCATATTTCATAAAAAGTCAAAAAGTACACTTATTTAGATCATCTTAAACTATCTCTGAATGTTCGATTCAGTTTAGTAAAATTGAGATTTGATTAATTAGGTCATAATTGGAGTTGATTAAGTCATGAGGATTGAGAATTGTGGTTATTATAAATTAAATTTAATTATGATGTGTCCAATTTGAATATGTAATTTATTGACGAAATTTTGAGTCTGATCATAAATTGAAGGATTAAATGATCCAAGAAATCAAAATTGAGGATGGAAATGAGTTTAATTTAATATTTGGAGCCATTTGGGAGTTTGATTAAAAATCTGATTCGAATTGTTAAATTTAAATATATTTAATTAGGCTCTAATGGAGATCAATTAGACTAATTAAATTATGTGGGATTTGAGATTAGATATAATTAACTAATTTTGTGTTAATTAAAATTTGTTAAGATTAAGTGATGCTTAATTGAATTATTCCTAGACATAAATTGAATTATGGATTAAATTAGTATTGGGGTGTAAATGGGTGTAGGTGTATTGAGAAATCTGTGTATGTGTGTGTATGTGATGTGTTGGAAATCAAAGGAGAGTGCACGTGTGCCATGTAGAGGTCAAGAAGTGACGTGTGTGTGTGTGTGTGTGTGTGAGTGTGAGAATGTATAACCTGCTGAAGCTCAAAAACAAAAGGGTGTAAAGAGAATATGAGTTCAAGAGAGAGGGAGAAAGAGTCGAGAGAGAGGGAGAGAAGGCGACTGTTTTTTTTTTTAGTGTGTGCTGGAACTAGAGTTAAAGGAAGAAATTAGGAGCAATGAGGAAGGTAAGAGTAACAAAGAGAGGCTCAAGAATACATCTTGGAAGAACAATAGGTAACAATTTCTACCTTAATTCTTGTAAATAATTCTCCTACATGTAAATTAGAAGGAATTAGTAAAAGGGTGGTGAAATTGAATTAGATTCAAAATTATAGAAGTTAATTTGAAATGGGTTACATGCATGTGGATGGTTATGGAAAATAAATTAGAAATTAATTAGTTTGAGTTTGATTTTTATTATTCTTCATAAATTTGAGGTTCATCCTCACATGCATGTTAGAATTTCAAAGTTTTAGATTTAATTCATGTGTAAAAAGACTTATGAGATTAAATTTGGGTTTGCATGTAAAATCAAGTTAGGACCAAGAGTATGAATTATGATTTCTTAAATTTGTTAAACTTGGGTTCAATTTCATATAAATAGATGAAGTTAGCAAGATGATGAATAAATGGAGTTATGTTCAATTTATGGAAATTAAATTAGAAATCAATTATTTTGACTTTAATTTTGTAATCTTGTATGAGATTAAGTTCCATTTGTTACATGCATGAATAAATTTTACAAGTTTAATACTCTAATGATGCATACATCATGGATTTTGAAGGATTTGAATTAATTCAATCTCATATTTTGAAGAGAAAAAGAAAATGTTTTATGAACATCAAGTTTATGGAAAATTAGAATTAATCCTAATGCTAGTTAAAGCTTTGATTTTATAATTAGATTTTTAATCCATGCATGTAATGTAATTTAAGATTTTGTTTAAATTAAACATATCTTGATTATGAATTAAGTTGAGGTTACAAATTAAGTTGAGCTTAAGATTATGGAAATTAGTTGGAAAATTTATAAGAAGTTTCATGACTTCAATTTCATGATTTCAAGGAACATGGAAAGAACTTGACGCCAATTTTATGTAATTAAAGAGAAAATGAGAAATTAAAGCTATGATCAAATGTATGAAAACTAACTTAGAAATTAATTACTTTGGGTTGAGTTTATTTGTCCTAACATGAAATTGAGTTCCAATTGTACGTACATTATGAATTTTTCAAGAGTTTTGAGAGTTTAATTCGTGTTTTAAAAAAATTGTGGGCTTGAAATTGGGTTTGATATGGAGAAGATGAGTTAAAACTAAATTTGGACAATTGAAGCATGATTTTGAATGAAGGATTTCTAATTGAAAGTGTTTATTTAATTATACAATGGTTTTATGTTTTTGTGTACCAAAAGTACATGTTTTGAGGCTTTGAATACCAAATTTGAACTTCAATTACAATTTTGGAATTTCAGAATTTGCATTGTCTGCTCGAGCGAGGGAAGTCTTGCTCGAGCGTGAAAATCGAGCTCCCAGTAGTTTTTCAAATTTTGCAGTCCACTCGAGCGACCAAAGTGGCGCTTGAACGGAGACCCATTTTCAGCATATTTTGAAAAATTGCATTTAGTTCACATTTTTATTTTCATCTCTTTCCAAGGCATTCTAGACATGATTTATGACTCAATAAAGATTAATAAGCTACCAATCAATATGGATTAGTTAGTTGAAGAATGAATCATTGATCTAGTTGTAATTGTTTAGGAAGCCAAGTAAAAGATCAATCTATTTGGAAAAGAATGGCTTAGTAATGAAAGAATATGTGAAATAAGAACCTAGTTTATTTGAATGAGAAAAAATAAGCATAGTAGAACTTCAGACTGATTAGACGGAAAAAGACTAGGAAAGTCAAGTTTGATCAAGGGAGTAATATTGTATTTCAATGTGTATATGTTATGTGCTTGTGTAGGTCACGCGCCATTGTCTGCCTGATTTATCTGATATGTCCAGTCTGTCTGATTTGCTTCTGCGGCTCTCTGTGAGTAATAACTTAGTAAAGTTATGTTCAACTTTATTTATTTTCTGTATGATAAATTCATATATGTTTGCTAAAATGATATGTTCTGTATAATGAATGATCGTCCAATTTCTGATATGTATTCGTGACATCCTTAGCATCATGTGATATCTGTGGTTGTTACCCGATATCGGAGGTTCTTTTATGAAACTTAATCTGTCTGCACTCTGTTACCCGTACCGGAGGCTCCTTCACTAGGGCTCAGCGTATCTGTTCTCTGTTACCCGGATCCGGAGGTTCTTTTATGGAACTGGTTATTCGTAACCCTCACGTGTTTGTATCTGTTCTGTATCTGCTCTGTTAATGCTAATGGATGTATCACGTAAATGTAAGCATGACTCATGATTTCTGTATATGATTTGGACAAATTATGAATTTGACACGAAACTGAACTATGATTTCTGAATCTGTACGGGCTCATTCATTGAAACCCCTTTACTCTGTTATTGTTCACTGGGCTTTAGCTCACTGTATTATTTATGTATGTAGGTGATCAGGCGCGTGATCAGGCTTAGAGGCATCTTCCTAGAATCTGTTTTGTCAACCAATCTATGTGCCTCCCGTGGAGGTTCCGAATATGTCAAGTGATTATCGCTATGTGATTTAAAGTTTAAATTTTGTTTTCATGTTTGGTTGAACAAGTCTTGTATATTTTGTAAATAAGGTTAAGTCCCTTTTTGTCTAATCTGTATATATATGACGACTTAAAGATAATGTGTATAGGTGTATATAAAAAGTTTAAAATTTTTCTGTCTCATATAAGTCTGCACAGCTCAATGGACGTTGTATATTGTTTTTTGCTTCCGCTAGCCCCTAATATTATGTTAATCTGCCTCAGGGGCCTTCGGTAATCTCAGGATTACTGGCCGGTTATGATGCTAAACCTATAGGAGCGGGTTTGGGTCGTGACAGTAGCACTACAAATTGTTTGCCTAACGAACACACTAAGTGTTTATACTCTTTCTTTTAGAAATTAAATGCAGCAAAATGCAGAGATTTATAGCAGAAGATGGAGTACGAAAATTTGAGTAGAAATCCAAATGGGGGGCTAGTCTATTTATAGGCAAAATTGTGGCTGTTAGTTTTGAATTAAACAGGTGCAAAACCTGTTCAATTTAAACAGATAGGCACTGTTTGGACAGGTTGAAACCTGCTCGATTTTGAATTTAAACAAATTTAAATCTGTTGGGTTCAAAAAACGGAAGGAACCTATTTGGGTGTACATAAAAAAAACCGGACTAGTTTATTTCCGATTTAATTTGAATTATGGATTTTATTTTACCAAAGAAATAAAATAAAATTCAAATGTTTTTTGTCCAAAAAGATTATTATTGGGCCAAACAAGCACAACCCGCCCGGGCGGACGGACGGCGGCAGCGCGCGTGGTGATTATTAGGTCCAATGGGTCTAGCCCATTTTGCCCATAACCTCCCTCTCTAAAACACTTGGGTACCCCTTGGGGCACACTCCAAGTTTCAATCCCATGCCTTATAAACCCACTCAAAACTTCCCACCAAATCAATGTGGGACAAGCCTTATTCAAACCTTTAAGGATTTTCCACCAAAACTCCATTTCCATGGAGCATACTTTGACTTCAATTTCCCATTCACTTGGTAATGATTTTGAGCAACCAAATTTACCACATGAATCACAACGCGGCATAGAACGCGTTACCACTTTGACCTGCAAATATCGACGCACGGGTCCCACCTAAATAATAGACCAAACTTAAGAAAAAATTCTAATTTTACCCAAAATTTTATAACCATTTCCACCACATATATGCTAAACTCGCCTAGCCTCAAAATCAAGCTCTGTAGGCCAATCTTGCTCATGGACAACTATATACTTGTAATGTTATACAAAAATAAATATTGACAGTAATATTATAAAGAGATTTCACTCAAAATAACATGATTTAGGTGCTTTCACTTCAGCACCCAAGAACAATATGAACATGCATTGATAGCAATTCTCGTTCAAAATAACACAATTTAAGCTTCGTTTGGTTATGTATTTTTGGATAAAAAAAAGCGCAAAAAGATAAAATTAGTTATATAAGTCAATAAGATAAAATGTCATTTTTAAACCATAATTATTACATTTTTTCTCTCACAAAAGTAAAAAAAAAAAAACCAAAAAAGTCAAACCAAACAAGACTAAAAAAATAAGGTTAAAAAAGTCTTAACACAAAAAAACTAGCTAAAAAAGCCAAATCCAAACGAAGGCTTAGTTCCTTGTACTTCATAAATATGCATTGATAGCAATTTCCGTTTAAAATAACATATTTTAGGTCTTTTCATTTGAAAATAAAATATGAATGAGTAATGATATATAAATAAAAATAACCTATAAAATTTTTAGACATAATGATGTGTTTCCATGTAAGCCATTTACTTTGAAATAAAACACTTACAAAAATGACATTTATTTATTAAAATAATATTGTTATATCATTCTTGTGATGTTTTTTTATATAATTTATATATATGAATAATACTTTTCCAATATGAGCTGTATTGACAGCAACACAAGAGAGGCTCAATTGGCTAGCCACCCAAACATTTGGAACTCAATTTGATAACATGACTACGATATGTAGCAAACTGTTTTAAATTTCAATTAAGCACTATGCTGTAATGACTTTGACACATCTTCTCATTTGTTTCCCTTTAATAATTAGCATCACATATGCCAAATTTTAGACTTGATGGAAAAAGGTGCAATTGATCCTATATTATTATGCAAATTACAAATCAGTGCAAGTGTTATTTTACCCACCCAAAAAAAAAAGAAGTGCAATTGTTATTTGCTAGATTGTACAAATAAGATTTGCACAACTACTTGCATCAAAAAGATTCCTTTAAAATGTAATTATTTTGCCTAATTCATGATTTTGCATCAAGGACTATTGAATAATTTTTTTGTGGCTATTTTACTAATAAAAAGATAAAATAGATTAAAAAATTAATAAGACAAAAATATTACATCTAAACCATAATTATTTTATTTTTTCTCTCATAAAAATAAAAAAAGTAAAAAAAACTCATCCCAAACAAAAGCTTTATTTTCCCCACATCCCAGTTAAGGTTAAGATTTTGTTGTATTTTTTATTTGTTTTAAAATTTGATTTTTGATTTTTGATTTTAAAAAAAAAAATCTAATGAAAAAAATAATAAATAAAAAATACTCATTGTTTTTCATATAATTTTATCTTTTTTTTTATTGAAAATAATTTTTTAATTAAAAAATCTTTTTAATATTTTATTTTTGTCACACTAATTTCTAAGTTTAACATTTTATTATATATATAAAAAAATTATTATTATTTGATGTGACACATTATAAAGTCCATGTAGACACCCCATTTTTGACCGACCTTAAGACTCAGATGTCATCGATTGAGTGCTCGGTGATGGTCCATGTTGTGCTCGTTTAGAGGTTTCGGAGTTTTGGCTGAGAGCTTTGCCTCCGGGCCTCTGAACTCTTTTGTGCTTCGGCTCGGTTTGCGGATCAAGTCTTGTTTTCTCTTCCCGGAGGGAGGGAGTGGTCTTGTAGACCATTTCTCTGTGGTCATAGACTACTTTTCGTGGTCGTAGGCCACTTTTTCCGTTTGGAGACTAGTTTCCGGTTTTTGGAGCCTTTGGCCGCGCACCTTGTCTCGGGACTGCTTAACATTCTCCGTTTGGCGTGGTTTCTGAACCACACCTTGTTGCCTCTGCCTAGAGGAACACTGTGGTCCGGGAGACCACTTTTGTGGTTGCATACTACTTTTGATGCTCGTCAGCAAGTTTTCGGGGCTTTTGGCTGCGTGTTTCGCCTTCTGATTTCTCGTCTTGCATCTGCTTTGGTTTGTTTTTGGTACAAACCTTGTTTTCCTAGTTTGGAAGGTGGTACAAGGGTGAGAGACCAGTATTTCTCCTTGGAGACAACTTTTCCTTTTTCCAGCTAGTTTTCTTGTCAGATAACTGGCTTTCTTGGTCTTTGGACCATCTTTTCTGGTCGGCCACCACACCACCACCTTGCATTTAGTGTGTTGACCTCTCCCACATATGGCCGACCAGTTTTTGCTTTGGTTGACCACCTAAAGTGGTCGGCCGACCACTTAAACTAGCAGGTCGACCACTTCAAGTGGTCGGCTGCTTTTTGGCACATTTTTGGAGATATTTTCCTCCAGCTGGCACAGCTGGAGGACATTAGACTCATCCTCCAAACACGTGTATGGAGGGATTGCTTTGGTGCTTAGCTTCTCTTAGAAGCTTTGCCTTTCCTCTTCTATAAGAGAGATGCCCTCTTCCCTCCTCTAGGTTCAAAAAAATCTGAGGGGAGAGGATATATATAGTGTTGTATCTATATTGTCTTGTTTGCTTCATTTTTGTCCTTAAAGTGTAGATTTGTCTTACTTTAACACACAAACACACACTCAAACACCATCCTTTTGCTACTGAGGTGCTTAGGGACTGATTTTGGTGTTCTTGGGTTGCCTTGAGCTTGAAAAACCTGCTGGAGTTGCAGTTATAAAGAAGGTCTTCAAGGGTGAGCTTTTGACCTTTAAATCCCCCTTTCTTGCTTAAGCTTTTAGCCTATCTTGCATGATGTTTTAAGCTTAACTTATAACTGATAAAATTTCTATTTTTGCATGCTTTTGATCTTTGTTTAAGATCACTTTTGTGTTTGGGGTTGTTTACCCCCTCTTAGGCCTTGTTTGGCCTTGTTTTTTTTGCCTCTTTTGTGAGTTTCGGGACCACCTTGCTTTGGCATTCTCACCACTGAAATCTAGAGGGATTTCAGTGGTGGGGATGGTGTTTTAAGGTCCTAAGAAGGAGAGGGCCATCCCCTCTCCTTGTGTCTTCTTTACATGCCTTAATATGCCTCATGTTTGAGCACCTTTGTTAAGTGTATGTGAACCATGTCTTAGCTTGTATTTGTGGCTATTTTGCTGAGGCATAACACTGTTTTTACTTGCTTTGGTCACTCCATGCATGGTCAATACACTTGTAGTGTAAATCACACAAACTAGTTTTATGTGCTTCATGAAATAGCATGTCATTCTAGCTTGTTTTCTTTCCATTTTAGCATGTTTTTGGGCTTGTTTTATCATGTCATACCTCTGTTTAGGTTTGGTTTGGTTAAGCCTTTGCATGCTCCATGCACTTGTAATGCATTTCCATAAAATAGCCTAACATGCATCATGTTGTGACATGTCATTCTAGCATGCTTTCGCTTAACTTCATGAAGCTTTTGTCCATGTTTTAACATGCTTTAGCTCTAATTTTGGTTGTCTTGATCATGCATGACTTGCTTTGTATAACTATAATTCAATCTAACTTGTTAGCTTTGTGCACCAAGTCCACTAGCATGCTTTACTTGGCTTATTTGAATGATTTGGCATCACTTGTTATGTGATTTCAGTCCATGTTTCATGGCCATGCACTTGCATTTATCACTCATTCAATGCGTTGGAGGGATTGCCCCTTTATGTCTTAACATGAACCATTGCGTATGCCTTCATGCCTTTGTTTGCGAGCCACCATTTTAGTGTTTATTTGGGATTATTTTGCCATGATATAACTCTGATTTTTATTGGTTAAGTCATTCCATGCTTGGTCATAATAGGTGTAGTGTAACCCACCTTATTTGCCTTGTATGAATCATGCCTCCTGCCCTTTTTGCTAGCATATTTTGGCCTACTTCCTTGCATGTTTTAGACCCATTCTAACATGAACTAAGACTGTTTTGGGTTGCCTTGATCACATGCTTCATGTTTTGCATACTTGTAGTACAAGTGCCCTTGCTTGCCTCAAGCTTTGAGCATCATTGCATGCTTCATTTGTGTTGTGTACATGATTTAGCATCATCTAACATTAGATTTCAAAGCTTATAGCATGCTTATGTTCCCACTTCATTCATGCTTTGAATGTCTTTAAGTGTTGTGCATTATGGCCTTGTTATGGCCTTAGCTTGCATGCTTGCATGCATAGGCCTTTGGGCCCTCATCTTAGCATGTTTAGGTCCTTGTTTTGACCTACTTGAGCTTTGTCCATGCTTAGTTTACATCATTGCATTATGCATGCTAACTGATATTTGCATTTTATGTGCATGTCCCTAACATTGCTGATTTGTCCTTGTAGCATTGCATTGTGCATGCACGTATTAGCATTGTTCGCATGCCATTGGCTTTGTTAAGTTAATCATGTTACATTGCATTGAGTATGCCATGTAGTTTATTCGCATTGTGTATGCCATGCTTGCTTGCATTGTGTTTGGAATAGGTGCTAGTCCAAACACGGGGAACGAGGGACGTTTCATACTTAAAGTGATGAAACGTACCTTAATTCCCGGTGGCCGACGCTCTTGATCATCCATGATAGAGTTTTAGGCTTTATGTGTTTACTTGTGCATTCATTTTCATATTGAATTGTGCAACTTCGCCTCTCGACCATCATGCATGAAAATGCACGATTGGTGGCTCGAGGGTTGAGAACCTACACTCTCTTGAGTTCATAACATGATAGGGAGGGTGGTTGTGCACACATATCTTGCAAATACATTGCCATGTCCTTTCTTGCTCTCTGTTGCAGCAAATTGCAGTTCAGTAGCAACAACTGGCCGGCCAGCCAGAAAAACTAGCTGGCCAACCATTTTTCTGGTTTTTCAACAACCAAAAGTGGTCGGTAGGTGTCTGGAGAGATCAAAAGTGGTCGGCCACCCTCCCACAAGACTCCCAAGGTGAAGTTTCAGCTTTCTGGAGCTTGGTGCAAGCTTCTGAAAACAAATGAAAACAGAGGCAAATCGGGCATCGCATTGGATTTCCGAACGAGGCGACCGGGCATGCATCCAGTCTTCTCCCTCTGAGAACCTCCTAATTTACTGCTTTCCTTAGCTGCCATGCTTAGATAGCTAGTTTATGCTTTGGTTTGTACTTTAAATAGTTAATGCGTTTAGTTATTTCAATTCGTTTTGTAATAATTAGTTTAATTAGCTTAGATTAGCTAGTTAGCTTCTTATTTGGTCCCTCCCTCGAGAGGGCGCATCATTGTAATAAGTCTGCGTGTGTGTGATGCATGTCTTCCAATCCCCATTTCTTTCTCCCTTTTACTTAACCGCTTACGATGGTTAGTTTTAGGGCACATTTCATTTAGCATACCTTATGCTTGCATGTTTGCATCCATTCATCTGTACTGCATGCACTGGGTTCGGCGCATCATGCTAACTGCATTATATTTCAATTCCAATTTGAATACATGTACCAAGTTGCATTTCACATGACATTCTAGAATAGCCGAGCCTATTTTAGTTGCATTATCGTAATTGTTGTATTAGCCATCTTAACATGAACTAGGATCATGCATGATTTCTACATAATTCTTTGTTTTGGCTCGGAGTACACTGTGAGTGTTTATGCTTTAGCATACTACACGTGTGTTAATGTTGCCATGAAAGCATGCTTACCATGAGGCTAATTGCTTATGTGATTAACTGCCTGAATGCCTGTGGGTGAAGATTGGATTACTTGAATTGGAACAATTCATTGAAATCCGCATTTTAGCCTACTTACGAGTAGCAAACTTCAAACTATTTTCCAAACAAACGGATATGCAATGCTTCGTTCCAAATTAGGCGATCTAGTCTATACTTGTTTGCTGTGTGCATCACGTAGTAAGATTAGCTAATTAATCAGAATAACAGCGCATGTGTTTTCAAAAACAAGATATCATGCTTAGTACAGGCCGATCTTTGATCGGGCGAGCGGGGGTGCTCATTAAATGACCTTCTCCAATCGTACCCAAGTTCCCGAGCCGAGGCAACTTTGGTGATGACGGACACGTGGCCTTAGGCACGAGTCAGGGTTTCCTAAATTCTCCCAAAATAAAATATTTAGGTGGCGACTCTGTATCTGGTAAAGTAGTCCATGTTTGACACTTCTTTATAAAAAACCAGTTTTCCAAAACGATTTGCCGGATTTGGACTCTTTGGTAATTTATTGGTCTCACATCGCACATTGTGAGATTGGATTCAGAACCGTGACATTTGAGTCCGAACTGTGGTAAGCCCAAATGAACGAAACGGGATTCTCCCGGGGCGTTCGGGGCATCCACAGTCCACTTCCAAAAAAACAACACTATTTCATAATTTTATCCATCTGAATTTTAAAAAATAAAAATTAGGTTTAAGATGATTTTTAAAAAAATGTTCCTTAAAATTGGATTTGTTTTAAAGAAATGAAAATAACAATTCATGATGATGACATCTTCGTCATTTATATGTATCTTATATTAAAAAAATTAAACATATTATAACTTTAATTCTTTAAATTTATTTTTAATAAAATTAATGTTCTTAAATTTCTTTTTTGGCATCTTTATATATATATATAAATATATAAATGAAGTACTAATAAATTTCAAAATATAATCTTGTGAACTTTTTAGTCCTCTTTTTTTTTTTTTTTTTTTTTTTTTTTTTTTTTTTTTTTTTTCTTATGAACCCAAAGATCCCATTAAAGTGAAAATTACACAAAAGGATAGTCACTTATACATTTGGGTTTTATTTTTGAGTAATAAAAATGAGTTTCTCCAAATATGAAATTATACATTTGGGCAATCCATACTATAGATGTTTTGAATTTTCCTGCCTTCTGGAACCAATCCTATATTACATATAATAACGTAACTTTCCAATGTAACATCCTAAAAAACTACTTAGTGCACTTTTCCCAAACGTAATAAAATAACACTAAAAAAAAAACTTCTTAGTATACTTTTCCAATGTAACACTCCAATCAATATAATCCCAAATATAACGCTCCAATTTAACACAAAAAATACTAAAAAATTCCTTAGTGTATTTTTTTCAAACGTAACACTAACCGTTTGAAATTATACATTTGTCTAAAGCTTACTAAAGAATTTTTGTACTCCTTTTGGAATGGTTTGAAGAATCCCATATCCTACATCCCACATCTTTTTTTTAGAGTGTTACATTGGAGTGTTACGTTTGAAAAAAATACACTAACAATTTTTTTTATATGTTACATTAGGGTGTTACACTGAGAAATTTTTGAGAATATTATATTGGAGTGTTACATGTGAAAAAAGTATATTAAGGAGTTTTTTTGGAGTGATACATTGGAATGTTACGTTTTAGTGTTACATTTGAAAATTATACATTTGCCCAAAACTTAATATGTTTGAAGAATCTCACATTCTTTTGAAATGTTTGAAGAATCTCGCATTTCAAGAAATTCATCCCAAATTTAATTCCCATAGATTGTGTATCTTACCTTTATAGTACCAAAGGAAAAAAAATAAAAAATAAAGAAATAAAGAAATAAAAAACATAATAAAAATAAGGAAAAATTACTCATAAATCCCATATTGGGAAATGTTGTTCTATCTAGTCCTGAGTGTTTTTTTGTAAACCATTTAGTCCTTTTTATATTTAGTCAGTCCTGAGTGTTTTATGATGTTGGTGATGTTGGTGATGTTTGATGATGTTGTTGATGTTTGATGTTTGATGATGTTTTATAATGTTGGTGATGATGTTTGAGGATGTTGTTAATGTTTGATGTTTGATGATGTTTTATAATGTTGGTGATGATGTTTGATGATGCAGTTGATGATGTTTGATGATGTAATTGAAGTTTGATGTTGTTGATGATGTGAATCTGATTTTAGTTTTCCATAATGACAAACAATGAAATTGATCGTACCTGAGCAACAACAGCAGCAATTGACATTCCGAGAGGGAGAGCCAAGGCCTCGACATCGCATTCCTTTTGCCGAGCAGAAGCGATCAAGACTCTAGGGTTTCGTTGCTTAGTCGTAACGCATACCCCTCTCTGTATAGAATGTGAGGTAGAACAAACCGACAAGGTTGAAGACGATGTTGCTTCAGAGCCATCCATGAAGAGCTTCTTCTTATTCTTCTGGTTCTTCTTGGTTTTGATGGTGATGGATTTGCTGCCGTTGACGATGGGTTTTGATGATGATAAGCGGCGACACAAGGTGATTCAAACATCAGATTCAAACATCAGATTCAAACATCAGAAATTGATGATGTAGTTTATTCAAACATCAGATTGATGATGTAGTTTATTCAAGCATCAGATTCAAACATCTGATAAACGACGTTGCTGATGTAGTTTATTGATGATGTTTGATGATAAGCGGCGGCACAAGGTGATTCAAACATCAGATTCATTTAAAAAAAAATTATGAGTGTTTCAAACATCAGATTCAAACATCAGAGATTGATGATGTAGTTTATTGATGATGTAGTTTATTCAAACATCAGATTGATGATGTACTTTATTCAAACATCAGATTCAAACATCTGATAAGCGACGTTGCTGATGTAGTTTATTGATGATGTTTGATGATAAGCGGCGGCACAAGGTGATTCAAACATCAAATTCATTTAAAAAAAAATTATGGGTGTTTCAAACATTAGATTCATTTAAAAAAAAATTCACCTGTAGTTTCTTTATTTATTTTGTCTACTGATTTTCTAGATGATGTTTTTATAGTGGAAGAGATAAATGTGCTTACTGCAATGTAATATTCATTTTCTGCATCCAGAGCATTGTTGGCTTCGTCAAGGATTAGAATAGCAGAGTCTCTAACAATGGCCCTAGCAATAGCGATCTACTGCTTTTGACCCCCACTAACCAAACCATCGTCAACGATGGTCTCATAACCATTGGGAAGAGATGAGATAAATTCATGAGCATTGGCTTTTTTCGTAGCCCATTCTACATCTTGCTGTTTGATGTCTCTGGAGCAACCATAACTAATGTTCGATTTCACTTCCATGTGAAAAAGATGGGGTTCCTGTTCAAATAGAACATTTATAGAACAATATTGTACGATGATGTTGATGATGTTGCTGATGTTTGATGATGTAATTGAAGTTTGATGTTGTTGATGATGTGAATCTGATTTTAGTTTGATGTTGATGATGTTTTATGATGTTGGTGATATTTTATGATGTTGATGATGTTGTTGGTGTAGTTAATGTTGTTGATGTTTGGAAATGAGGGAAATTTAAAAAAGGCCTATAGTGAGCTTTTAACATTCAAATTGGACTTATTAGTCTACAAAATAAAAGGCAGGACCAAATGGTTTAACAAATTAAAATTTGGGATTTATTGGTGTTTTGCCCTAAAAATAAGGGTATAACCGTAAATTTAATTTCTAAATAATATATTAAATTTCCAAAATCAATGGGACAAATTGGTTTATAAGAAAATTCTTGGGACTAAACGAATCACCATTCCTGAAGATATGATTTATAAGTAAATTTTCCTATATAAATCCCTAACTATAATTATCAAAGATGTATTTTCCAAGCTAAAGTAACTAACTAATAAAACAAAATATTCCATCACACATCACCCTCTACATTTTTACATATTTTTTTATAAAAAATTAAAAAATCAACTAAAATATGGCATACATACACATACACCACCTCAACTATCACTTTACTCCATCATTGATAAATTTCAATGCTATCATCAATTGAAATAAAAAAAATTGAGAAAATGAAACAAAATATGAAAAATTAATTAAAAATTAAAAATATAATTCCGATTGCAAAAAAATCTGAGAGAATCTCAATTGAGACAGAGAAAGAGATGCCAACAATGCTAGGTAGCTCAAAATTTTGTGGCTCAAATGGCTCAAATCACTCAAAACGAATTTTTAATTAGAAATTTTGTTCTCATGATTTCTTGGCAAACAAAGGAAATATAATTTCGATTGCAAAAAAATCTCAAATTATTTAGTTTTCTTTCAACTTCAAATCATTGAGATCTAAAAGTTACAAAATATGTTGGATGATTTCTTTCCAAACAAAGAAAGGAAAATCAACAAATAAATAACATATTTATCAAAAGAAAACTAAAAAATTCAAAAAATTAATCAAAGAAAAAAATATTAAACGAAGAATTGCATCTTAAAAATAAAAATTACGAGAACAATGCAATATTAGGAGAATTAGCAAGTGTAACCATAAGCTTGATTGCAACTGTTTATAAGTCATAAAATTAAGAAAAAAGATAAATTGGGATAAAAACACTATATAAATATCAATACTATCAATTTAAATGAGAAAATTTGAAAAAAGAAAACAAAATATGAAAAAAGCTAATTAAAAACTAAGCTTGATTCTGATTGCAAAAATATCTTAAAGAAAAATTTAATCTCAATGGAGGCTGAGAGAAAGAGAGTATAGGGGTCCCTTTTTCTCAAATTTTTAAATAAAAAAGTTATGAAATTTGTTCTCATGATTTCTTGGCAAACAAAGGAAAAGACAAAGAAAAATTAGAAATAAATAATATATTTACCAAAAAGAAAACTAAATAATTTGAGAAAATTATTCAATGAATAAAGAAAAATATTAAAAAAGAATTGTAACATAAGAATAAAAACTATGAAAATCAAGCAATATTAAAAGAATTAACCAAATTATAAAACCATCATTGATAGAATTCAATACTATTATCAATTTAAACAAAAAAATTTTGAGAAAACAAAACAAAATATGAAAAAACTAATTAAAAAATAAGTCTACAATTCTGATTGCAAAAAAACAGATGTTCTTTCTTTTCAACCTCAAGCATTGAGATACCTGTAAGAATTTTTCCTAAATATGGCTTAATGTGGCTTAAGCATGATTATACTAGATTCATCTTATTAACAAAGATACATGTACATCAATTAGATGGTGACTAATTATTGATGAATGCACCTATATAGACAATGTATAGAAGACTAATGTTAATGCATTGAATGTGATGGATTCATTATGAATGAATCTTAGAGATGCATTATATATCTATTATGAATATGTAAGATACATTAATTTATCTAATGAATTCATTAATATAGAAGATGCATTATGTATCATGAATGTATAAAATACATTAATCTATTTAATGAAGTTCATTGAATGAATGGATTCTTTGATGGGAAGAATACTAGTATAAATAGTGTAAGGTCCCAAACCACACAAAAACTCAAGTTGTCACAACAAGAAGGCTCCCATTGCCTAGAGAGAGAGAAGTGGTTTCAAGATCTTATACAAGTCAAGAACTTAAAGATCAAAGTCTTCCATTAAAGGTTTCTCTTTCTTGCAAGAGGATTTCATACTATCATGAATCAAGGTATGTATTTACTTAAGTTGTATAGTAGAAATTCATATAGTTTTTATGTATAGAATTGAATCCTTAATGGTTTTTAGTTTATGTTCCGCAAAGTTATCTATCAATACCATCATTGATAAATTTACTACAGTTCACATGTCATACAATTAAGGAAAAAAAGAAATTGGGATACAAGCCACCCATATAATTATATAAATATCAATACTACAAATTTAAATATCAATACTACAAATTTAAACTAGAAAATTTGGGACAACAGAACAAAATATGAAAAAGTTAGTTAGAAATGAAAACTAATATTTCATCAAATGTTTTCAATAATCATTTTTTGTCAAATTAAGGTTGAACCAAATCTTTCACTAAATTTTCAATAAGATTTTTTCTTTTAAATTTGACTCCGTCCCAAAATAATAGTCTATTTTGGAGAATTTAATTTTTTTAGTAATTCAATTATTACATTTAAAAAAATTAAAATTTCAAAATTACCCTTTGATAGTATATTACATTTTTTAAGAAATATCAATTATAATAGTTATACTTTTTGTGTTGTTAATAAATTTTTTAAAAAAAGGACAAAATAAGAAAATTATATTATTTTAGTCCTTAATTTTTAAAAAAAGACTTATATTTTGAATGGAATGGAGAGAATAATAAAATTTGATGAACAAGTAATTGTTTAAAAACTTTTGATGAAATTTAATGAAAGATTGGAATAACCCATATCAAAGAAAATTTTTACTCATTTAAAATCAAATAAAAAATTTAATAAATTATTGGAGATGGTGTATCCATTTTTCTTGTCAGATCAGCCCTTTCCAAAATTTTCATAACTCATTCCTTAATTCAATTCATTAATCAACTTTCATTCTCTTGAAATTCAAAATTCTCTCTCCGCAATCTATTTTTCTTTCCAGAGTTTTCATAACTCATTCCTTAATTAAATTCATTAATCAACTTTCATTCTCTTGAAATTCAAAATTCTCTTTCTGCAATCTATTTTTCTTTCCAAAATTTTCGTAACTCATTCCTTAATTAAATTGATTAATCAACTTTCATTCTCTTGAAATTCAAAATTCCCTCTCTGCAATCTCTCTCTCTCTCTCTCTAAATGCATATATATATATATATATATACTCGCATACACATACAGGTATTCAATGGAATTTTGATACTCTATTGGAGTTGTTGCATTGAAGAAGATGATTTTCTTATTGCTTCTTATTTCGATATTTCTTCAGAAGATGATTTTCTTATTGCTTCTTATTTGTGATAGCTTCCAAGACTTTCGACATTCAGGTTCTCATTTATCTTCCTTCTTATATGTAGTTACGTCCATATCTATGTTTGTGTTTGTTTATCTCGGTTATATACAATTGTTATACAGGTTTCAAATTTCCAATTCATTCCAAAACTAAACAAAGTTTAGGGTTTGAGAATTTATTTTGACGTTTGTTAATTGTGAAAATCTTGATGAAGTTTGATTTTGTGAATTGTGACATGTTCTTGTATGAAAGGAACTGCTTTTCTTGATCTCAATTGGATTATTTAATTTTTTTTATTATTTATTTTTGGAAAAATCTATATTGGAGTTTTGTCATTTAACTGTGTGATGTAAGAGAAAGACTTTAAATTGTACTTGAAGAGTTAAGTTGCTTGTGGGTATTAATAGCAAAATCAAAGAATCAAACTTTGATTAGATAGTATATTAGTATCTACTTGTTTATATATATATATGTTCTTCAAAACCAAACATTCTAGGGTTTGGGAAAGATTCCAGTATTCACCCGAACTTCTTCCATCCAATTTGATTCGGATTTCAGAGTCCCTCTCCTCTAGATTTGACATTCATTGCAACCTATGAAATATAGATACTAGTCTCCAGTATATACTGCATCCATCCCAAAATGTACATCTTAAATCTAGAGGTTTTGTCCTTGGTCATCGGTGGAGGATGACATTGGTGTGTTGAATTGTGATGTATGCGTTACACTTGTGTTGGTTAAACATTATTGAATAGTTTATGTGTATGTATTACACTTGTTATTGATGCTTTGTTGTATTGAGGAATTTGTATATGATAATTGTTTACATACATTGTTTTGTGTGGGAGGAGATAGGGGATGAACTCCACGGTTTAGGGGAAGATAGGGGATGGACCTCTAAACCGGAAACTGTTTGACATTGATACAGCACTACAATGTGTATCATTTGTGAAGTATAGAAGTGTTTTTGTTTGATATTGATACAACACCAAAATGTGTATTATTTGTGAAGTATGGAAGTATTTTTGTCTGAGATTGATACAGGACTAAAATGTGTATCTATTATGAGGTATGAAATGTTTAAAATGAGTTATTATCTCGCTTATCGCTTTGGCATATCCTTAGCTTACTGTGCATATAGCCGGTAAATCAGAGTTTTAATTGTTATCGTCAGTGTGTCTTAAGTATGTTATGGGTTGCGGTGGTTACAGTTTTGAAAGGCCGAGCTGCCTCATTTGTGGATTATATACATGTTGATGATTTGTTATTTCCCTTTTATTTAAGGCATGCATGTATTGATATGAATGTATTGGGAACAAACCAAAATGCCATTTTGAGATTTTAGAAAGTGTGAAGGAAAATGGGGTATTTGTGAACATGTTTTCAAAAAAGGTCATTTTGTTGTAAGTACGGAAAATGGGGGAAGAGTAATGGTCTTGGTGAAATTGTTTTTCTAAAACTGTTATAGTTATGAAAGTTTGGAAAAAAATGAGTAATAAAAAGGAAAGGGAAAAAGGTGAACCGCTTATAGCGTCGAATAAAATGGCTGTTTTCGAGAAAAGTTCATACTTATGTATATTTTGTATAAACTGCCACATTACTATTCTAGTATGAGAATGAACATTCATGATCATAGCTATCTGTAAGTTGTTATTGTTGGAGATCATGTTGAGATCCCTACTGGACTATATGTTCATCCCACGTTGTTGAATCTTTTTCAGGTGATAGCCAGGATGTTCTACAAGGTTTTGGATCTTCTTATTTGTTGGCCACGGGGCCTCTTTTGTGTTGGCGGAATGCCATTTATGTGAAGATAGGCGATGCAATGTCGTAGAAGCTCACATTCAAGTCAATGATAATTGACAAATGCAAACTAAGCTATAGACCACAGTGTCCGTTTAATTCAACCAGTCGCGTCGAAGTGGAAATACGGGACACACGATTATGGGCGGACGATTAATTACAGGCTCGCTTTACGTTTCTAGTTTCATGCCCAGTAGACATCACATATTTTGGAAACGCCTATGCTGCCGCAAATAAGAATGGATGCCCATGGACAGCGTCGTACAAATTGATACAAACAAACATCAACGACGGTGTGAAATATTGCAAAATGAAAGCCACATTGGCCTTTCAAACATCGTCTTTCCCAGATGAAATAACATATCGACCGCCATTAATAAATGTTTTGTCGAAAGTATTCAACAACAACCACGTGGATATTTGGCACGTGGCACGCAGCGTGACGAAGGCAAGACTAACACGCTGCAATTCTGAATCACATTTTCAATCTACAATGACATTATCAGCACCAATGGGCCAATACGGTTCTTCGGCCCAAAGGATAATGGCTGCACGGTCGTCAGCAAGTTCAATTTGAGATGGGCCTGAATTATTTAGTCAGCGCGACATGATTCTGCCGACATGCGGCCTATCAATAATCAACACTGGGCCAAATAATCAGCCTAGCGGCCCAGTTGACATAGGCCTATCAGTAAGTGAGGCCAGATCCAATAACTCCGAATCATCAAGACTCAATACGAATGAGGTGTCTAAATTAATAGCAGACGCTGTAAAGGCCGTAGTGGAAGGATCCGCATCAGCCCAGAAACATAATGTACAATGGGGGCCAATGTAAAATAAATTGTAATCAATTATTTTATTAATAACAATATTTCAGTCTGCAATTCAAATGCGCCCTTACAAACGATTTTGTGTGACATTCCCACACAAAATAACAAATAATTGCGTTTTTTACAATATTATTATACGCGCCAGTCAGAAGTCCACCACTATCTCAGAATTCGGATATAATATTGTTTCCCATGTTGATAAATGTTTTAACGCCTTGACGGCTAATGGCTGCATATTCATTAGATTGCGGCAGCATTGAAATGGGGACACGCCGCAATACAACAAAACGATATGTTTCCGTGCCCCTGACCATACAACTAGTTCGTGGGTCACCATTGGACCACTGGAAGACATCTTCAAACTTAGGCGTGTAGGCAGGATTAGGAAAGCGATCCAACACAACAACAAATTCACATTGTCCGTTGTCAAATATGCCAGATGTATCGAAATCCACAATTTGAGTAAGAGCATCACGCATGTCGCTTTCTAACCCAGGCGTATCGGCGGCAACCTCAGAGAGCCCACCAGTTTGGCGTAAAACTACACCCTGTATGTACAGTCCTATAAGCTTTAATTTTCGCCCAACTCGTTCATCTTGTTCAGTACCAACATCGGGCAAGTCAAAATGGAAAAAATGAGGCTCATAATAATTATGTGGCCCCAAAGATCGGGCCCAACATGTTTTCCCAATTCTTGATGGGCCTTCAATTATAATGCTCTTGGGCCTGTGTGGTCTTTGGGCTTCATCCCTTATTGGTCGTCCCCTTGGTCGTCCCTTGTTTGCCAGAACCAATCAAGAAGAGGCATCGCAATGAGAAGAAGAAGGCCCAACGCAGGAAGATATTCCACTTCCAATGCGGCTGTTCGATAACGGATGTGTCGAACCACATCCACTAGTGAGAGAAGATGCTGTCAGGGGTCTTCTACGACACTTTGAGGAACCCGATGTGGTTCAGAGCCGTAGACATGTCCATGCCGGGGAATCAGGGGGTATACAAGATAGAATGCTTGTTCAACTACAACCTCCGGAAAGCATTGGGAGTCCGGACGTTCACCGCTACAATGTATACATGGCTGACATACCGTGGTCTCAAAAGCCTATCAGAGAATGTATTTACCCGGCTTATTGCACGCAGGATGACGAAGAAATTATACAGCTTTAGAATTATTAGCACTGTAAATTATTTTCTCGCACTGACCATGTAACGCCCTCAAAATTAACCCATTGTATATATTGCATTGACATGCAATATTTAAAGAAAACAATTCATTAATTCATTCATCAGAGTATTACTAAATAAAAGCGTTACATGTAACATCAAATTAAATGCCCTACGGGCTAACATCTTTCCAAGCCAACACTTGGACACAGAATATGAGTTCTAACTCAAATACAAATAAAGCCCTAGGCTTGAATGTTTACATGTAATATCAAATAAATAAATAACAACTAAACTAAACAGAGTCTTCAACTTCAATTCCTTCCAAGCTAAGTCCTTGGAGGTAGCTTATCACCTGAACCTGAAAATGATGTTCCCATAAAGGGTGAGCCACAGCCCAGTAGAAAAATACTAAACCAAATATAAGCATTGGATAAAGCTATAGCATTCAATAGATGGTTAACCAAGATAGTCAATTATAACTTGATACTGTCTCATGACACTAATGTCTATGACATGTTTCAATTCCCATTATTATCAATATGGCTCAGAACCTGGCCAAACTTACAACAGTGAACTATATATCACATTCACATTACTTCCAATATCAACAACACAGATGAGACTCAGGCTCATATCAAAACACTTCGTACTTCTCATTTGATACACATTTCAGTGCTGTATCAATAACATGTAAAAACACTTCAATATAATAAGCACACATAATTGTGATGCTAATGGAGTCCATGCTCCTCCCAAACAAAAATCCGGTTTAGAGGTCCATCCCCTATCTTCCCCTAAACCGTGGAGTACATCCCCTATCTCCTCCCAAACAATATGCATATGCAATGCTCAATCAATACATATATTTTCTGTATTAATTCAATAGTCTAAATTTATGACTTAAACAAATTGATTAGTTTCAATTTTCCCTAATCCACATGCAATGTCTACAACAAACACGACTATCCTCCACCGATAGCCCAAAACAGTTATTTCTAGACTGGAAATAAATATATCTACAATTCAATAGGCGAGTGATTTTAATTATCCAACTACACCATTTAATCAATGAATTCCTCAATTTCATGCATTTAACCAATTTTCCCAATTTCCTTAAATTAATTATACAAATTAATTTATTAATACAACTAGGGTTTTTCCCAAAATTACCAAAGTACTCCCAACATATCAAAATACCAAAACTTAGAACAAAACTTATAGGAAATCCCTACCTCGAAGAAAATAACCCGAATAGAGAAGACGAAGATGAATACCCAAATTCCAAAGTGCTCCAAACCACCAAACGTTCAGATTGAATGAAAGCCCTTGACTTACTCTATCTTTTTAATAAAGGACCAAGGTTAGATACTCACCCTAGGTAGATCAATTCTTAGAGAGAAGGCAGGTTTAGAGAGAGAGAAAGAGAGAGAGACTCTCAAGGGGTGGTTTTCTAAAAGTTAAGAAAGAAAAGTAGGTCAAAAAGTGATCCAAAAAGTGAAATCTCGAACTGATGTAGTCGATTTCCCGCTCGAGCGTGAAAATCCCCGATCGAGCGTCAGACACAGACTCACGCTTGAGCGTGAAAAGAGCCGCTCGAGCGTCGATTGCACACTTCCAGAAGTTTTGCAGGCGATGGTACCCGCTCGAGCGCCAAACTCTCCGCTCGAGCGGAGTGACTGCAGAGTAAAGTACTGGGAGATGGAAAAACACGCTCGAGCGTCAAAACTCCCACTCAAGCGGATAAGCAACAACGAAGAGCCCGCTCGAGCGTTAAAACTTCCGCTCGAGCGTGAAGGCCAAAATCTGGACATCACCTTTTGGTTTCAAAGTGCAACCAACCTGTTTCAAACCTGCCCATCACAACCCAAGATTCAAATACAAAGAGGAAAGGCTAGAAGTGATAATGATACAAAAACAAGTCCACAGAACCAAGTCCAGAATACAGTATGCAAAGGAAGGAAAAACCGGGATCGCTATAGACCATTGTACTCGACGAGCTTTCGTATTATGTAAAAGATTGGCAGTGGGAAAATATTTATGTAAATTTTCATGATTAATTAATAAAATGTCTAGTTATATTTAATTAATGTGATTATTGTTTTGGATCATAAACAATAACATAAATAGGGCCAATTAAACTGCTGCAAATTAAGAGGCCCAGAGGTCCAGCGGCCCATATAATGTAACGCCCTCAAAATAATACATAATACCCATCATTCAAACATGCAGTAATATAAGAAAATCAACACCTTTCCATTCATCAGAGTAGCTCTTACAACAGTATTACATGTTAACAACAAAAGGAAATGCCCTACGGGCTTACAGCTTTCCAAGTCAACACTTGGTTACACAAAAGAAGAGTACTAGCTCTATACAAAATAGGCCCTTGGCTTGATATACATGTAATACAGGCAAAATAATCAAAAAGAGTCTTCAACTCCCATAACCATCCAAGCTATGTCCTTGGAGGTGGCATGCTACCTGTACCTAAAAATAATGTCCCATATAGGGTGAGCCAACGCCCAGTAGAGATATGCTAAACACAATATGAGCAGTAACTAAGACATTAGCAATTGATAAATGTTTAACTCCCATAAATCAATTCATAAACCATTTCCATTACATGACCACTATGTCTATGTTTCATTTCATTTTCTATTTCTTATCCAATTTCCAAATTCATACCCGTGGCTCAGAACCTGGCCACACACTCTAAACGAAATAATAATTCATATTAAACATTTCCCAGTTCGCAATAGATAAGCGTACAAGCTGTATCAACATCTCATTAGATAAGCATATAAGCTACATCATCATCTCAACGGATAAGCATACAAGCTATATCCACACTTTAACAGATAAGCATATGAGCTGTATCAACACTTCCATAGATAAACACATGAGCTATATCAACACACTAACTGACAAGCATATGAGCTGTATCAGTGGAGTCCATCCCCTATCTCCTCCCAAACAACATCCGATTTAGAGGTCCATCCCCTGTCTTCCCCTAAACCGTGGAGTACATCCCCTATCTCCTCCCATACACACACCGTATATATACATAGGTCATATACACAATCAATCAATACATAATGTTAATGTATTCTATCAACCGTCATACTCTATGACACATTCACTTGATTAGTTTTAGTTTGCCTAATCATCATGCATTGTCTACAACAATCAAAACTACCATCCACCGGTAGCCCAAAGCAATTATTTCTAAACAGATAACAAAAGCTCTAACAGATAAAATATCAATATTTTCAAGAGTGAGTGATTAATAAATCCAACTCTACCATTCTACAATATAATGAGCCAATTTCATTATTTCCAACTCAATTCCAAATAACAACAAATTTTCTAAATTAATTATACTAATTAATTTATACAACAAATTAGGGTTTTCTACCCCATTTCCCAATATAGACCCAAGAGTCCAAATATCAACAACCAACAACAATATCATTATTTTGAAACCCAAAATACACATTTTAGAATCAAAATAACAAACCCCCTTTTATACATTTTGAAACCCTAGATCTCAAAATCAAACCATTTAACAAAGTGCCCAAAAATCTAGGTCAAAACCCATAAGAGTGAGTAGGAATCCCTACCTCAAAAGATGAAACCCAACGAAGGAGATGACAAAAATGAAGATGCTCCAAATCATAAATTTCTCGGATCAAAAGATAGCCCTCGACGATCAACAACCTTTTTGTAAAGGCCAAAGGTGAGGAAACAACTCCTACTAGATCAATACTTAGAGAGAAGTAGAGGTTTTAGAGAGAGAAGCTCTCAAATGGCGTTTTTGAAAAGTAAGAGAGAGAGTGAGGATGTAAAAAGTGACTTAAAAACGCCCAACTGCCTTCTGATATACGACAGGTCCGCTCGAGCGGAAAACACAACGCTCGAGTGCCAAGAACAAAATACTGAATTCGCTTGAGCGTAAGAAGGCCCGCTCGAGCTCCAAGACACAAGAATAAAGTACATCTGCTCGAGCGTGAAAACCAGTCCACTCGAGTGTAGATTTTACCCTCCCAGAACTTACACCAAAAAAGTACTACTCGCTCGAGCGCCAACAAGCCCGCTCGAGCGCGACCCGCTCGAGCGTAGAAATCACACCTGTAGAAGTTTTGTAGAGCACGAAAATACTAGGAGTGTGCAATCTCTGCTCGAGCGCTAGACAACCCGCTCGAGCGGAACGACCAAAAACCTGGCAACAAGAAATTAGACCAAGGCTCAACCCACCTGCTCGAAACATGCTCAACACATCCTAAAACTTAATCAAATGGAATTAAAGGACGACAACAAGGTAGACACAACTACTAACTCCACGGAACCGAGTCTGGAATACAACTGAACAGTAAAGGGAATACCGGAATCGCTATATATAACATGACAAGGCCCATAACATATCTAATGATTTTCATAGGCCCATCAAAACTATGAAAGAAGTGAACACATTTGGGCCCAACAAAACTATAAAAGAAGTGGACACATTTGGACCCAGAACTACAACACATTTGAACAAATTATTTATTGAGGAATAGTAACAATTATACAATTATGATAATTAGGAAATTGTGTCGCTATTCCTATGTGTGTCTGCACATCGCTCCATCGTCTGCATGGATGGAGCCATCGCCTGGGTTTCTAATTCGGAAACCGCTTTCAGACCAGCGAATAGAGCATCTTCTTGCCGCTGTAAGGCGTTGATGAGTCGGATTAAATTTTCAGCGTTGTTTTCGCCGACGACCAACAAGGACCAGTGTAGCAGCAAAAGATCCGGCTCGTATTTTAAAATCAACCGCCTAAATTGACCTAGATCTCCGAGATCCATTGCAAAATAATATAAAATCCCCAATTATTTTGGCTTTATATAATAAATTGTAAAATAAATTTATTATATAGGCCGCTGGACCTCTGGGCCTCTTAAAATAAATTGTAATCAATTATTTTATTAATATCAATATTTCAATCTGCAATTCAAATGCGCCCTTACAAACGATTTTGTGCGACATTCCCACACAAAATAACAAATAATTGCGTTTTTTACAATATTATTATACGCGCCAGTCAGAAGTCCACCACTATCCCAGAATTCGGATACAATGTTATTTCCTATGTTGATAAATGTTTTAACGCCTTGACGGCTAATGACTGTATATTTATTAGATTGCGGCGGCATTGAAATGGGGACACGCCGCAATACAACAAAACGATCTGTTTCCGTACCCTTGACCATACAACCAGTTCGTGGGTCACCACTGGACCACTGGAAAACATCTTCAAACTTAGGCGTGTAGGTAGGATTAGGAAAGCGATCCAACACAACAACAAATTCACATTGTCCGTTGTCAAATATACCAGATGTATCGAAATCCACAATTTGAGTAGGAGCATCACGCATGTCGCTTTCCAACCCAGGTGTATTGGCGGCAACCTCAGAGAGCCCACTAGTTTGGCGTAAAACTACACCCTATATGTACAGTCCTATAAGCTTTAATTTTCGCCCATCTCGTTCATCTTGTTCAGTACCAACATCGGGCAAGTCAAAATGGAAAAAATGAGGCTCATCAAACAGTTGAAAATCGTCAATCCTCTAGATGGAATCACAAAACGATTTAGACGTGAATCGTTTTTTTTTTTTTGAAATAACTCCATTTTCACTTAAAATAGCGTCGTCTGGAAACACTGGATCTACTGGATATTGTCCAGCGGTGACTAAAATTTAATTTTGTTCTGGGAGTATATGGACGCCATTGTGAAAATCGGAACGTAGTAGCCATAATCGATGTTGAAACTCCAACAATTAAATGGATCACATCGATTTTATTTTATAGGCATAAAATGTTGACCGTGACATGGGTCAACCTTAACAGTATTTCATTTGGAAGAACAATTAAAATAAACGGCTACAAAAAAAGGTTACAGGGTGCATCAACACGGCCCCAAATGGGCCCACTATTTAAATTCAAAATTCCCGCTTGCGCTTGCCTTTTTAGACCTTTTAATCCTGACTACAGATCTGGGCACGGAGCGGAGACACTAGCCGACAACACGCCACAAAATGCGAAAGGGAGCACCAATCAGGGGACGACATGTGGCGCGGGGGGAGCGTCCCAGGTAACATTAGTGGGACGCTCCTGGGAACCTATATAACTCACTCCCTCACTCTCTTATACCAGTAACGTTTTTAGAGAGTGACTTGCGTCATCCGAGAGAGTGAGTGACGTCATTGGGAGTGAGTTATGGCCTCAATGCGACGTCGTTTTAAATTAATTATTCTCCCAACTCTATGCACTTAACCTTTATATATCGATATGAATTATACATTCCGCATTCATAAACGAATCGTGTGTTTGACAATTCGGAGAGGCCGCTGCGCTAAAAACATTCTAAAATCATTATGTTAGAGGAGATCAACCCGGCCGGATTGACAGATGAGCTCCATGAGAATGAGGAAGGTGAATTACAAACCGACATAATAGACGCGACATCGAACTTACCGATATCAAATATACCAATGACCAATCCGAAGATAGGCGATGCAATGTGGCAGAAGCTCACATTCAAGTCAATGATAATTGACAAATGCAAACTAAGCTACAGACCACAGTGTTCGTTTAATTCAACCGATCGCGTCGAAGTGGAAATACGGAAAACACGATTACAGGCGGATGATCAATTACAGGCTTGCTTTATGCTTCCAGTTACATGCCCAGTAGACATCACATATTTTGGAAACGCCTATGCTACCGCAGATAAGAACGGATGCCCATGGACAGCGTCGTAAAGAATCAAACTTTGATTAGATAGTATATTAGTATCTACTTGTTTATATATATATATATATATATATATATATATGTTCTTCAAAACCAAACATTCCAGGGTTTGGGAAAGATTCTAACATTCACCCGAACTTCTTCCATCCAATTTGATTCGGAGTTCGGAGTCCCTCTCCTCTAGATTTAACATTCATTGCAACCTATGAAATATAGATACTAGTCTCCAGTATATACTGCATCCATCCCAAAATGTACATCTTAAAATTCAAAATTGTTACAAAATATATAAATTTTTCGAGAAATATCAATTTAGTGTAAGTTTTTACAAACAAGTACAGTGAATAATTAAAGTCTTAAAACTCTTTTAGGAATTTGTAATAATTTTCTAAAATTACTGTTGAATGGTAATTTCTCTTAAAAAGTATATGAATGAAAGATGAATATAAACGTACATGTTCATCGAGTTTTAAATTTGTGAATAAGTTTGATTTGTCACATGAAAATTTTTAGGTTCATCAACAGTTGTGTTTAGTTTTGGAAAATCAAAAAAGTGTGACAAAATGTTCATAACAAATGACTTGTAAACTTTACATAATAATAATAATAATTATACAGATATATAGATAGATAAGTGGATGTTACAGTACCTGACATAATTCCTCACTTTCTAACACCAACTTTCTCTTTCAAATCAAATGGTTTCCTATATGAATCGGAGGATGTCTGTGGTGCAAGTGCTATTATCCATCAAGTGTTTTTCTGCTTCTACTAGTGTTGTAACTTGAAGGATAACATTTTTCCTTAAAGGCCTCAAGGTGGGTTGGGTCTTTGATTAAATAATGATTGTCATTTAGTTTCTTGTTGAAGTGGAAAAAATAGAGTTGCAAAGTACATCATCTCTGTGTGTATTATATATATATATATATATATATATTTGCTCTATCAAAGAGGAATGGACTTTCCAATTCCACCAAACCGATAGTATAGAGAAAAAGAACATTCAATTATCTCCTTGGATTTGCTCAGTAATTTTATACTATCACCACCACCTCGGTTTAAATGACATCACTTAAAAGACTTTTCTTCATTTTTACGTACATATACATCTACGATAAATTGTATGTATAAACGTTATTTTGACTTTTTTTGTGTGATGTTGTGTATGAAGCTTTTCATAGTCATTGTCGCCTATGAAACACGAGTACAGGTACAAATACGAATATTAGTACTGGTATGATATGGGTACGTCAATATAGTAAAATTTTTAAAAAATAGAGTACGGGTACAGCTTGGCACACTTGTAAAAAACATTTATTTTTAATTTAGAGTAATGCAAAAATTAATTAAATGATTTAATTTGTTAAGGTTAAACCTACAATTAACATTTAATGTCAAAAGTAAAGGTATAAATCAAAATTAAATGTCAATACATTAAATAACTTACAAACCATAGTTTTATTTTAAAATCATGCTAAGTATAAAACAAAAAATAAAAAAGAAGTCTAGTGAAATGAGCTTTATCTTTGTAGTAGAAGAAAATATTATTTCAATTGAAGTACGGTACGGCTTGGGTATATACTAGGTACGTCTGGATACGCCAAAAATTAAAAAGAAAAAACTTGGGTACGTGTTTTGTATACCCGGTACGTATGCAGAAGTACCATATGAGGAATATATATATTTGCTCTATCAAAGAGGAATAGACTTTCCGATTCCTCCAAACCAATAGTATAGAGAAGAAGAACATTCAATTATCTCCTTGGATTTGCTCAACAATTTTATACTATCACCACCACCTTGGTTTAACTGACATCACTTAAAAGATTTTTCTTCATTTTTACATACATATACATCTACCATAAATTGTATGTATATATATATAATTTATTTTGACTTTTTTGGTGTGATGTTGTGTAAGAAGCTTTTCATAGTCATTGTCGCTATATGCTTAGCTAGATATAGTGATCTATCTGCCTATAATTTTCATTTCATTCACTCTTATTAATTTCCTATGTCAAATGTGTTACAAAGAGATTAAATAACTTCAATTTGATGATGGTATTATTATCCCATAAAAAAAACACAAAAATTGATGATATTCTAAACATAAAATTAAACAGGGACTTTGAATATTTTGTTGATTACTTTTTTATTTGTCTTTTTGTCCATTTAAAAAAAAATTACTGGGTTGCTGATCTTTTGAAGTAATTTAAGGCATCATTTCTGGTAACATTTCATTTATACCATAAATTTTATATTTAGAATTGTTATTGTCTTTCAATGATTTATGCACACTTTGTGCTTGCTATGACTCCTAGTAGTTTGAAAAACAGTCTTCACAAAATTACTTTTTAAATTTATATATGTTTATATATTGTCGTATCCTTAACATAATCCATATCTTACTTTTCCAGAATTTGTATTGACGTATCCATATTGTGTCATACCTCTATCTTGTATCCCATTCCATGCTTTATAGATTGCAACTAGTCACTAATCTCTGCCAATACAACACTTTGAATTTTTTTGCGTGCCGTGACTTCTAGTGGTTTGAAATTATGACTATTTGGTAGACTAGAAAGTCAACACATACTTGATGTGCTTGAATACATCGTAGGGAAGCATTGCAACTCTTGATGGTAGTAGAGTTATATGCGGAAGGTAGGACTGGAACTAGAGAGCTTACATACTTCATGGTGGTTATGTAACTATGTATATAAAATATCTATGTGACTCTCAAATGATTTGACTAATTATCTCCATTTGAATAAATTAATCAATTTTTATTGAACTTTTTCTAGAAATCTAAAGTTTGACTCGGCTTCGCCAAATTAGAGTGTTTCCTAATTGTAGATAAATAAAGAAAAATAGTCTATCCTAAAAGATTTATGACAATTACTTTTTAATTTATATATATTTTTATTCATGGTCATATCCTTTAACATAATCCATATCCTACCTTTTCAAAATTTGTATCGATGTATCCATATTATGTCATACCTTTATCTTGTATCCCTCTATCCATGCCTTATAAATTGAACCTAGTCACCTAATCTCCGCCAATACAATACTTTGTACTTATGTCTTAATGTGAGATAACATAAGTATATTGGAAGAAATACTCTGTAATAATCTAATTGTAGGTTATATAGTACGTGAATGATATTTCTCTGCTCCATGTAGGCATGTTTATATTCTAATTCTAATTTTCTTGTCTTATTGTTTATCATAGTGTTAAGACTAATAATCAATCCATTAGAATAGACTTGTGTTTCTAATTCTTCAGTTACTTTCGGGGATGGGAGCAAAATTTTAAGAACCTTAATATTTTACAGTAGTTCCCTTATGGTAGGTCTGAATTTTTTATATCGTTTTATTTGTGAGATATTTCATAGTTTTGCATCATCTTTGACTCTCCTGATTTCTGATCACTAATACATCAATATCTAAAGGACTCTAATTTGCTTAGGCTACATGAAAAACCACCAATAGATCCTAGTTTCTGCATCAACATTAGGAACAATTCTACATTCTTCCATTTTCAATTTTAGCCTGAAACATTTTATTCTTGAATTCATTTTCACAGTAGTGTTGGAGAAAATAGATGAGCTACAAGGATTCAAGCTGTTTGGGACCACAGATTCTCGTGAACCTGAACATGCAGTAGAAATACTCGAGCAAAAGCTCTTATTTTATGAATCCACTAAGTTGGGAAGAGCAAGCAACTTGCGCAAAAGTTTAGATTGGGATAGTGCTTTTTCACCAGTGCAGGTATGCTTTTACAAGAAATCTGAAATATTTGGTGCCTTTTGCCAATGTTAACTCATTTCATATGGTTAGAGCAAGTTAAAATTCGAAGTCATTAATGCTTCATACGTGATCAGGAGTTCTAGATCTAGAAGAGTTGTTTTTTATAAATAAAGGATTTGAGAAGGCTGAAGGTCACCTATTACCCGAAATTCAAGAAGATCTGTGTAGGTGGAGATATGCAGACTTAGAATCTACATTAGATAGTGATGACTTCTCTTTGGACAGCAACCAAAGCACTAAGGTTGATTTGTTTGAAGAAATAAGAGCATCCATTGAGAAATCCAATATAATGTCCAACATGTGCAAGTCAGTTTGCAAATCAGGAGTTGGAGAAGCCCACAAACGGGAAACCCACTGTAAGTATATTGCAAATTTAGAACAAATCTTATTGGGAATGGAGGAAGAAATTTTTGCCGGTTGATTTTGTATGTGAATTGCAATGTGATTGCATTTAAGGTTTCCCAAAGAGATTTAATGGGTAATCAGGCCTTTCGCTATTGTTGCAGCAGTAAATATTGAAACCTCCCTTGTCCTAAATTCTTTTCTTACTCTTAGGCTTTGTAAGCATAATATCTTGTGTTTAGGAGGTTGGTACCTAGCCTTAGTGTCTTGTGAAAAAATGTTATATGGTTTCCATTTTTATGCATCTGTTTATCACAAATCTATGCTCAATATCTATGGTTGCTTCTTTTCATCCTTGAAAAAACTTGATGACATCTCTCGAAATAGGGTATGTGCTATTGATTGTAGTCTTTCATTGTAATTATTCTAGCATTTATTAAGAAATTAAGTTCTCTTGTATCTAAATATTAGGTGAAATCCACACCAACTTCTAGAAGGCAAAGTGTCTATATGCAAGGATCAAAAAGATTTAAGGAGGTTGTCCATCCACAAATCGTCTAGGCATATATAAATCGAAGAAAATGAGATTATATAGTTCCTTTTAGTATTTAGTATGCATATGTGTTCATCATCTCAATTGCTCAAATTGAAAGGCTGCATTATTATTTATAACTTGTAAGTTACAAGTTTGTCCAGGCATGTATAAATCGAAGACAATGAGATTATATAGTTCTTTTCAGTATTTAGTATGCATAAGTGTTCATCTTGATTGCTCAAATTGAAAGGCTGCATTATTATTTATGTGCGGGCCGAATATCGGGAGACGTAAAGAGGCCGAATAGTTAAACCTAGAGAGTCAAAATTCATGTATCGCATTCGGCCCTGTCTTATACACAAATCCAGAGGTACTCTATTCAGCCAAATAACCAGTTGAGTAAGGGGTCGAGTGAAGGGCGGCTTGCAACAAAAGGAGCCGAGTAAATAGTTATATGACGAATTGAAGGTGGGCCTAGCCCTGAAGCCCAAGAAAGAAAAGATATAAATAGAAGAATATCATCCAAAGAGAGGTATGTGAGAATTATTGTGCTTAACTTAAAACACAAGTAACTAAGAGAGTATACATTGACTTAACCGTCGGAGTGCTAATTCCAGCACCCCCGATCGGAGTGTTTGTTTCTTTTCAGGTCGTCAGTTGAGGATCTCGAGCATCCTAATGGATCAAAAGAGTATTTCCAAACCACTTCCCCACAATTGGCGCCGTCTGTGGGAATACTCAACTACATCCATGGCGGGCGTAACAGAAGACCCTCCGATAGTCACTGACGAAACCGCACAGAGAAATGGCCTCACCCCAACAAACATGCTTGGACCAGAGATTATCGCCGCAAGACATGCCTTGAACTTCGACTCACTTGCCCATAACTTGCCCTCGACTTCAGCACATGAGACAATGCAAGCGATCATGAAATAGGCGAAGCAAAACGAACAGAGGCTGGAAAACATGATCGCTGAGAACGAGCGCCTCCGTCAAGACTTGGCCTTGGAAGTAGCAAAATCCAATCAAGCTACACGCCAAGATCCGGGACGACCTCTAATAGCGGGTGGTCGAAGACCTCGAGTTCAGAGGCAATATAGTGACAGCGACTCTGACTCATTATCCCCAGAGCCCAAAAAGAAGGGACGACTCGAAACTACCAGTTCTTCTAAAGAGGGTCCATGTCTAAGGCATAAGCGAAGACGAAATGGTTCGGACGAAGAAGACCAGCATGATCCCTTCGTGCGATGGATCGCAAAGGTAGTACTACCCAAGAAGTTCAAAGCCTCGTCGTTCACCCTATACGACAGGAAATCGGACCCCATTGATCATATCCGTCATTATAAGCAAGCCATGACGCTACATGCAGACGACGAGGCTCTCATGTGCAGAATATTTCCGAGCAGTTTGGGGCCATTGGCTGTAAGATGGTATTATAAGTTGGAGCCGGCGTCGATTAAGAGTTTCCATCAACTATAGAAATCCTTCAGGGCAAGATTCATCACCAACGAGGTCCAGTCAAAGCAAGCCAACTCTCTCTAGGCAATGCAGATCCAGCTGGGAGAAACCTTACGAGCGTATTCGGCGCGCTATTGGAAATGCTTTAATCTTGTCGATGATGCTTGCAACGACTCCATGGCCATTACCGTCTTTAAAATGGGTTTGCATCCTGATAGTGCTCTCTGCAGTTCCTTAACTAGAAAACCCCCAAAATAGTCTAGTCATTAATGAAGAAAGTCGAGGAATACTGCAAAGTGGAAAATGGCGCCTTGTGGGTTAAAGTCGGAAACATGGCCAACAAGACAGCCCCTTCTCAAATCGCCCAGTCGGTAAATTCTGCACCACCTCAGAGCCCTGAACCACGGCATCGGGCTAAACGAGACAAGAGACGGGATTCTCGCCGATCAAATGACCAATGCTCCCACCGAGCTAATGAACAACTTTAAGAAGATAGCAGGCACACAAGGCGCGCAGACAAGAAATATACGGAGTTGTCAGAGCCGGTCAGTGCGGTTATGTCCAAAGTCCAACACATTCCATTGTTCAAATGGTCGTCCAAAATGGTAGGACCTCCAGACACGAGAAGACGGGATAGGCGGTGCGAGTATCACAAGGACCACGACCATGATACTGAGAGCTGTTATGCATTGAAAGATCACTTGGAGGAATTGGTACAAGATGGTCGGCTACAACAGTACGTCCAAAAAGGCAACTCAACCAAAGCAATAGCCTTACGGCAGGATTCACCTCCACTCGATGTGATTCACATGATATACAGCCTGCCAATGACATTCGTGGTGCATACGATTCAGTCGAATCCCGACCTTGAAAATCAACTCACTCCGGCTAAATGGCCCCATGAAGCTGCGAGCATTGCTTTTGATGATTCAGATTTGGCCAGAGTGACACTTCCTCACATCGATCCCTTGGTAATCGAGTTACGCGTAAATCGATTCACCGTTGAGCGCGTACTCATTGATTCGGGGAGCACATCGAAAGTTATGTATTACAAGACATTCACCAAACTCGGCTTCTCTGAATTGGATCTTTCTTCAGCTCCTTATCCATTATTCGGCTTCAATGCTAATCCAGAATACTCGTTAGGCAAAATCACACTAGTAGTTCGAGCGGGCTCCCGAACAGTGGATGTGAAATTCTTGGTCGTCAAGCTGCCTTCGTCGTATAATCTCATCATGGGGCGAACTTGGTTGCATACTATGCTGGCCATGCCAAGCACCTATCATTAACTGCTCCGCTTCTCGACAGAACGCGACATTAAGCAAATCCGTGGCTTCCAAAAATCGGCATAAGCATGTTATCTCCTTGCTGGAAAGACACCAAAAGAGTTGCAAGTGAATTCTATTGAAGTACCGGATCGAGAGAGCCTTGACGATGTTGGGCGGCTCCCAAGTGAAAAGGCCATGGAAGCCCTGGATCGAGTTGAAATTGACGGAGACCCCGACAGGTTCTTCATGGTCGGCGCCTCCCTGAATGAAGCCGACAAGCAGCAGCTAATTTCCTTCCTACTCGGCAACCTTGATGTATGTGCGTGGACACCATATGAAATGCCAGATATAGATTCGTCTGTTTCGCAACATCGTTTAAACGTTGACCCTAAATGCAAGCCGATTATTCAAAAAAGCCGGCGGTCAGCCGCAGAGCACACTGTCGCCGTTGTTGAAGAGGTTAACCGATTGCTGGACGCCGGGGCAATTAGGGAAGTGACCTACCCTACATGGCTCTCGAATACTGTGGTTGTGAAGAAGAAAAATGGGACTTGGCGAGTCTACGTTGATTTCACGGACCTAAACAAAGCCTGCTCCAAGGACTGTTTTTCCCTCCCCAGAACAGGTCAACTTGTAGATGCGACGGCAAATCATCAGCGTATGAGCTTCCTTGATGCTTAAAAAGGCTACCATCAAATTGTCATGCATCTAGAGGACCAAGACAAAACTGCATTCCTCACCCCAAGAGGAACCTATTGCTATAAGGTTATGCCTTTTGGGCTAAAGAATGCAGGGGCAACTTACCAAAGGCTAGTCACGGCCATGTTCAAAGAGCAACTCGACCACACTATGGAAGTGTACATTGATAATATGGTGGTCAAGTCCAAAGAAGAGCAAACTCATCTAGCCGATCTGGAAGAGACATTCGACATTTTACGTAAATACAAAATGAAGCTGAACGCTTCTAAATGCGCATTTGGGATCAGCTATGGCAAATTCTTAGGTTACATTGTCAACCACCGAGGAATCGAAGCCAAAACTAGGCAAATTATAGCAATTCTGGAACTCGGCTCCCCTCGATCGGTCAAGGAAGTTCAGAAGTTAATAGGGATGGCCGCCGCACTCAACAGGTTCATCAGTCGTTCCACGGACCGCTGCCGACAATTCTTTTATACTCTACGGTAGGGTAAAGCTTTTGAATGGACCTCTGAGTGCGAAGCCGCTTTCAACGGTTTGAAGACTTATCTCCGATCAGTTCCACTATTGACAACACCATCGCTTGGCGACCCGCTTATTTTATATCTGGCCATCTCTAACTGGGCCGTCAGCGCCGTACTGTTAAAGGAAGAGTTTGGGGAGTAGCGACCAGTGTATTATGTGAGCAAGGCAATGGTTGACGCTGAAGCACGTTACCTTCCGTTGGAAAAACTGATCCTAGCCCTCGTCATGGTAGCAAGAAAACTGATGCATTACTTCCAGGGGCATAGCATCGGGGTACTAACAGATTACCCCCTCCGGTCAGTACTACGTAGTGCAGAAGCATCAGGGCGCGTTTCAAAGTGGGCTCTCGAACTCGGCTGTAGACGTCCCCGACCGTCCCGGGAAAATCCCGTTTTGTTCATTGGGCTCAGTACAGTTCGGACTCAAATGTCACGGTTCTGAATCTAATCTCGCAAAGTGCAATGCAAGATCGATAAATCACCAAAGAGTCCAAATTCGGCAAATCGTTTTGAAAAACTGATTTTAGAAAGAAGTGCCAAACATGGACTGCTTCGCCAGATACAGAGTCGCCACCTAAATATTTTATTTTGGGGGAATTTAGGAAACCCTGACTCGTGCCTAAGACCACGTGTCCGTCATCACCAAAGTTGCCTCGGCTTGGGAACTTGGGTACGATTGGGAAAGGTCATTTCATGAGCACCCCCGCTCGCCCGATCAAAGATCGGCCACTACTAAGCATGATATCTTGTTTTTGAAAACACATGTGCTCATATTTCGGTTATTAACCTAGAATTACTATGTGATGTGCACAGCATACAAGTATAGACTAGATTGCCTAAGTTGGAACAAAGCATCGCATATCTGTTTGTTTTGAAAATGGATTGAAGTTTGCTACTCGCAAGTAGGCTAAAACACGGGTTTCGACGAATTATTCCAATTCAAGCAACCTAACCTCCACCCACAGGCATTCAGACAGTTATATCACATAAGCACATAGCCTCATGGTAAGCATGCTATCATGGCAGTCACTCACACGCATGCAAGGATGCTAAAGCATAAACACTTACCGAGTACTCCGAGCCAAAGAAAGAAGCTAATTAGAAAACATGCATGAATCCTAACTATGCCGAAATGCCTAATGCAACACATGCAAGAATGCAACTAAGATAGGCTCAGCTATTCTAAGATGGCATATGAGATGCTACAGGTAACATGTATTCAACTTGGAATTGAAATACGATGCAGTTAGTATGATGCGCCGAGCCCAGTGCATGCAAAACAGATGAATGGATGTAAACATATGAGCATAAGGATGCTAATTGAAACGTGCCCTAAAGCTAACCATCATAAGTTGGTAAATGAAAGGGAGAAAGACGTGGGGTTGGAAGACATACATCACACACACGCACACTTATTGCAACATTGCCCTCTCTCGGAGGGTCCGAATAAATAATACAAAATCGAATTAACTAATTATTACATAACACTAGATAATTAACAAATTAACTAAACTAGCATGCAAACTATGTAAAATGGGATGCCTCAGCTCTACTTTGAATGATAAAGGATGCATGCATGCTCGAGTCGCCTTGTCAGGAAATCCATCGTGATGCCCCGGCTTGCCTTTGTTTGCAATTGATTTCAGAAACTTGCACAAAGCTCCAAGGAGATGAAACTCTACCCTGGGAATCTAGGGGGAGGCTGCCGACCAGCTATAGGCATTGGAGACTACCTACCGACCACCCTTGGTGGTGAAAACCAGAAAAGGTGATCGGCCTGCCAGAAAACCTGGTCGGCGACCAGTTTCTTCTCCTAGTTTCTGCATTTTCTGCAACAAAGGCAAGAGAGAGAGAAGGCAAGGTATTTGCAACACATGTGTGCACGACCACTCTCTCCATCATTGCATAAGCTCTAGGGAGTGTAGCCCTTGATCCTTGGGCCACCAATCACGCATCTCGATGCATGATGGCTGAGGAGTCGGATTGCACGACTCAATGTGAAATGAATGCACATATAAACACATAAATGGCTAAACTCCATCATGTGTTAGTCAAGAGTGTCAGCGACCGAGAATCGAAGCACGTTTCATCACTTGGAGTATGAAACGTCCCTCATTTCCCGTGTTTGGACTAACTCCTATTCCAAACATAATGCAACAAGTAGAATGGCATGCACAATACGACCTCAAGCATGCAATCCTAAGGCGATACAACCAAGTCATGCAAACATGCAAAGGATGACGTGCAAACATGCAAACTAGCATACGCAATGCTACGAACTAAAAATGGCATGCTCAATGCACATGATACTATATGTCATACACAATGCACATGTGAAGACTATCATACATAATGAAGTGAACAAGGCATGCGTAATGCAATGATCAAACATGCGACAACGCGGCATACTTAATGCTATGAACTACAATGGCATACTCGATGGAAAATGGACTTAAACCAAAATGAATGGGCCTCAGCCACACCCAAATTGGTAGCCATACATGATGAAAATGAGGCAACAAAACACATGCAAACATGCAAGATGCAAGGGCCCAAAGCCTAGGGCACAAGATACAACTGTATGAAAGCATGGAAAGGATGAAATATGGCATACAACAACACATGTTTCAGCTCTGAAATGACATACAAAATGGTCCCGAATCATGCAAACAACTCATGTTATGCATGTTGAATGGCTCAAATACCGAAACTAGTAAAGTGCATTACACTAGAGGTATGCAAAGCAATGCCCAAATGAAAAAATCAACCCCAAATAGTCCCTATACAGGCCCAAAACAGTGGCAAAATGAACTAAGACGATGGTTTGACATGCACAAAAATGAAGCTCATGCAATGGCCCATAAATGAGGTATACAAGCACAACTCTCAAACGCATTTAACGAGTGGAAAACATGGGAACATGGCACAAGTATAGGCTCTGAAATAACATGCTCAGTGATGCCAAGACATGGAAACACCTCAAGTTAAGCATGCAAGGGGCTCCAAAACTCAAGGCTAGGCAAGGATATTACACTACAAGTATGCATGGCAAGTATCATTCGACCAAGAGGCCTCAAAACAGAGCTAAGGCAGCCCAAAATATGAACAAAATTAGTTTGAAGTATGGCCAAAATATGCTAGAATCAATGGCCAAAACAACATGTAATGTAAGCTAATGAGCATGGTTTACACTACAAGCATGTGAAGCATTCAGGAGGCCTCCAAACCAGCCAAAGACAGAGCTATGATATGCCAAAGAATGACCAAAAACCCACTGAAACATGACCAATACATGCAAGAATGACATGCTCCTTTGATAAGCTATAAAGAGGATTATTCTACACATGCAAGAGGCAAACATGAGGTGACCAAACCAGCCCTAGACAGAGTCTAGGAAGGTCTTAAAAGTCACTAAAAATGGCCTGAACCAAGGCTAGGAAGTATGAAAATATAGGCTCCTTGGAAAGGCCAAATATGCAAACAAACAAGGCCAAAAGAGAGAGGGTCACCCCTCTATGATTTTGGCCCTCAAAATAGCATGCCAACCACTGAAAATCCACTGAATTTCAGTGGCTAAAAGGCCAAGCAAAGTTCAACACAAAGGCCTTAAGGCATGGCTCAAAACAAGACTAAATGAAGCATGCAAGAGGGTAGATGACCTCCAACAGGAAAATGGCCTTAAACAAACATGAATAATGCTTAAAAATAAAGCTTTTTTCAGTTGACAATAAAGCCTAAATATGCATTCAAATAAGGCTAAGAGAAGGATCAAAATAAAGCTTACAAAGGGAGAAAATGAGTTACCCTTGAACCTCAACAAAAACTAGCTACTTTTGGACCCAAAGCATAGCTCCTTAATCTCTGAAAATGGCCTCCAAGAACCTTAGGTTGATGGTGGAAGTGTTAGGCTATGAGGTGGTGTGCAAAGGGCCAAGAATCACACACTTTGGAGCTCAAAATAGTGAGATATAGAGAGGGATATATTCTTTTGCCTTCACCAAAATCTGGACCCTCACAAAGGAGGGGGAGGCCTTCCTTTATAGACAAAGGAGGCCAAAGCTTCTCAAAGAAGCTAAAAACCAAGGCCAAAGATCCTCCATACACGTGTATAAAGGATGCAGTCTGTGCCTTCCAGTTGGCACAGCTGGCAACAACTCACAGAGACAAAACTGGAGGGAGCAGGCCGACAAGTTAAGGTGGTCGGCCGACCACTTCCCCTGGTCGGCCGACCAGAGTGAGTGGTCTCCCTCAAGGAAAAGTGGTTAGCCAGCCCATTTGATGGTCTCCCAACTGAATGCAAGCTAGTGGTATGGTGGGAGACCAAAAATATGGCTCAAAAATCAAGGAGACCAGTTTCCCGACAAGAAAACTGGCTGGCAGAGAGAGAAGTGGTCTCCAAGAGAAAAGGTGGTCTCCCACCCTTGTACCACCTTCCAAACAATGAAAACAAGGTTCATGCCAAAAATGAACCAACACCGACGCAAAACGAGGGTTCGGGGGGCAAAACGCGCGGCCGAGTGCCCCAAAAATAGGCTGTTTAAGCACCAAAAGTGGCGTGCGACCACAAAGGTGGTCTCCTGGGCTATAGTGTCCCTCCAGATAGAGGAAACAAGGTGTGTGCCAAAAACTGTGCCCAACGGAGAATGTTAAGCAGTCCCAAACCGAGGCGCGTGGCCGACGGCTCCGAAAATAAAAAACTGCTCTCCAAACAGGAACAATGGCCTGTGACCACGAAAAGTAGCCTGCGGCCACTAAGAGATGGTCTACAAGACCTCTCCCTCCCTCCGGGAAGAGAAAGCAAAACCTGGTCCGTAAACCGAGGCAAAGCATAAAAGGGTCCCGAGGTCTGGGGGTAAGGACCTCAGCCGAAACTCCGAAACCTCAGAACGAGCACAACATGTGCAATCACTGAGCGCTCAATCGATGACGTCTGAGTCTTAAGGTCGGTCAAAAATGGGGTGTCTACATCGGCCAATACGATATTCAATTCCTGCTTAGAACCTCAATCAAGGGGCAAGTACTTCCTGATTTTGTGGCCGAATTCACGAGTGGTCTTGCCGACTTCAAGTCTAAACAAATTCAGTCCAAGCCGAATTAGAGAATTTACGTTGGGGACATTTGGCAGTTATACTGTGATGGATCATCCAACCAACGGGGCAATGGAGCCGGAGTAGTAATCATGGCTCCCGACGGCGCAATAATTGAGCAGGCCGTCAAACTTGGCTTCGAAGCATCGAATAATGAAGCAGAATACAAAGCCCTGCTAGCCAGTTTGCGGAATGCACACCTTCTAGGTGCCCGGCGTTTGCTTGTATTTTGCGATTCAAAACTGGTGATCAATCAGCTGAAGGGGGAGTACGCGGCCAAAAACGACCGTATGACAGCTTATATGAAAACGGCAAATTCCTTGCTGGCAGAATTTGACCATCATGAATTGAACCAAATAACATGTGACCAGAACACACATGCAGATGCCCTGACTTGCCTAGCCTCCGCCATCAACTCAGAGATTAAACGGACCATTGAAGTAGATTTCATCCCAGAGCCGAGCATTGGCCCTTCTGAAGAAGTCCAGGTCAATGTCATAGAGTCAGGATCGAGTTGGATGGACTCCATTGCTGTATTCCTGTCTTCTGAACAGCTCCCAATGGACAAGAAAGAAACGCACAAACTATGAAACAAAGCCCTGCTATACTACTTGGATCTGCAAGGAAAGCTTTATAAAAAATTCCTTTTCTGGTCCATACCTGGAATGCATTCATCCGGACAAAGTCGAAGAACTTCTGACCGAAATACATGAAGGTAGCTGTGGCGCCCATTCTGGCGGGCGCTCTTTGGCTCATCGAGTTGTGACACAGGGGTATTACTGGCCGACAATGAGAGTCGACGCCGAATATTACGTGAAAAGGTGTGAACAGTGCCAGAAGTTCTCTCATTTGACTCACCTGCCCGCTGAAGAGTTAAACTCTATAACCAGTCCTTAGTTGTTCGTCCAATGGGGACTTGACATCGTTGGACCACTGCCTCATGCCCCGAGTAATAAGCGATTTTTGATTGTCGCGACAGATTATTTCACAAAATGGGTAGAAGTGGAGGCACTAACCCACATCTGAGATACCAGCGTAAAGCGTTTTGTGTGGAGAAATATCATAACACGATTCGGCATTCCAAGAGCACTTATTTTAGATAACGGCACCTAGTTTGATTGCGGTTTCTACAGGGAACTGTGCAGCAAGTATGGCATTCGGCCCTATTATTCCTCCCCGGCTTATCCACAGAGTAATGGCCAAGCTGAAGCCTCCAACAAATCTATTTTATATGGCATCAAGAAGAGGCTGGAGAAAGCTAAAGGAAGATGGGTAGAGGAGTTGCCAAGTGTGTTATGGGCTCATCACACTACTCCGAGGCGGTCCACTGGGGAGACGCCGTTCGCTTTGTGCTTCGAAACGCAGGCAATCATCCCCTTGGAGATCGGCCTCCCAACCTTGAAATAAAGAGTTTTTGATTTGGGCCGAAACGACATGATGTTGGCCTTGGATTTGATTCGGATTGAAGAACGGAGAGACCGTGCCCTTGCATCCATGGCACGGTACCAGTTTTCAAATCACTTTTTAAAATTCATAACCAATCAGTTTTTAAAGATGCGTTTTCATGTTAAATATACGAATCAAAAAACTTGGAGATTGTTTTGAATCTTGAATTTTGAATTATTCTCTCAATTGAAGTTATTTTACTTATTTTTGGAGCTTTGGGACTTTATTGAAGTTGGTTAATTTGAGTTTGAGAAGATTATTTTGAAGATGAGTTTTATGTTCAAATTTACAAAGCAGAAATTATTAAATTAGGCTTGATTCATGGATTAAGTTTTCAATTGACCATGTTTTCATGTTTTCTTGCATATGGGACCCCTCGGGACATCTAGAACTTGCATTTTAGCACTCTAAGAGCATGTTAGCAATGTTTTGAGCTCAACATAAGGTTGAAGTTAGGTTTAAGCCATTTGGTGCATCATTTATGTTCTAAGTCTTCAAGTACATGCTATGTGTGATATGTAGGTCTTGTACCGAGTGTTGAGCTGTCTGTTTAGAGGTTTTCTCATCTTTTCTTCTTTTGAGGTAGGGATTTTTAGTTCTCTTTCAATACTTTCATTTATAGATAGATTTTTGGTATTTTTCCTTATACAAAATTTATCTTTTATGCGTTTTGTGATAAATCATGAGATCGGGGGTTTAGGTTTGATGTTCTGGGGTTTACCTTTTTGGGTTGGGTTATGATTTTGGGTGAATAATAAATAGAAGATTTGGAATAAAAAGTGTTTTTGTGAAAAGTTTTGATTTCTTCCAAAACCCTAGTTGGCTCATAAAGAGGGTTGATGGTTTTGGTCACGACCCGCTCCCCGTACCCAACGGTTAAGCATTGTGATGTCCAGCAACTGAAGTTACCTCAGGCCAATTCTTAAACAAATAAATAAACGTGAGCGGAAATAATATTTAAGTGAGGGTACCAAAATAATCATTGGAGCTTCTATTTAATTAATTGTCAGATCTGAACAATGTCTAACAAGTGCTTTGTGTCTACCCCATGCACCGGCCCTGACATGTCACCTGAAAGTGGTAAACAACTGTAAGTGCATGACAGAGTGGGAAATTTCATACTAAGAGCATAAGGGCATAAAATTCACCATGGATAATTATTGGCTAAACAGATGTTGATATTAAAATACAGAATATATAATACGGAAATCATTTAACATATAATACAAAATAATCATAACCACGGTACAGAACGGAATAGAACAGATGTATGGACTCAAGAGGTGGCTCGTATGAATTCTAGAGGTGGCTCCCACAATAGTTTAGCACTTAGTTTCGTACAACACTTTGCTCCACACCAGAAATCAGAGTGTCAGTGGATCCATGACAGACAGAGGGTCACAAAGTGACTAATCAGAGGGCCAATGGTTATTTAAGTCCCCCAAGGCATGGGACCTCCATTGTAACGCCCTCAAAATTAACCCATTATATATATCATTGACATGCATTATTTAAAGAAGACAATTTATTAATTCATTCATCAGAGTATTACTAAATAAAGCATTACATGTAACATTGAGTAAAATGCCTTACAGGCTTACATCTTTCCAAGCCAACACTTGGATACAAAAATATGAGTTCTAACTCAATACAAGAAAAGCCCTAGGCTTGAATGTTTACATGCACAAATAAATAAAGACAATTAACTAAAGGTAGTCTTCTTCAAACCAGAAGCCAAACCCTCCCAAGCTAAGTCCTTGGAGGTAGTTTATCACCTGAACCTGAAAATGATGTTCCCATAAAGGGTGAGCCACAGCCCAGTAGAAATATTCTAAACCACATATAAGCAATGAATAAAGCAATAGCATTCAACAGATGGTTAACCAAGATAATCAATTACTTCATTTTACAGCCTCATAACACTATTGTCTAAGATACATTTTACTTTCCAACTTAATCAACATGGCCCAGAACCTGGCCGAACTTACAACAGTGAATTATATAAATCATATTCACATTCTTCCAATATCAACAAACAAATGAGACTCAAGCTCAATTCAAAACACTTCATACTTCCAGATTGATACACATTTTAGTGCTGTATCAATAAAACACTTCTATATAAATAAGCACACATAAAAGTGATGCTAATGGAGTCCATCTCCTATCTCCTCCCAAACAAAAATCCGGTTTAGAGGTCCATCCCCTATCTTCCCCTAAACCGTGGAGTACATCCCCTATCTCCTCCCACACAAAACAATGTATGCAAATGCAATGCTCAATCAATACACGTATTTTCTGTATCAATGCAATAGTCAAAATTAATGACTTAACCAATGTGATTAGTTTCAGTTATTCCTAATCCACATGCAATGTCTACAACAATCACGACTATCCTCCACCGATAGCCCAAAACAATTATTTCTAAACTGAAAATAACTATGTCAACAATTCAATAGACAAATAATTCAAATTATCCAACTACGCCATTTAATCAATGAATTCCCCAATTCCATGAATTAAACCATCTTTTCCCAACTCCACGAATTAATTATACAAATTAATTTAATAATACAACTAGGGTTTTTCCCAGAATTTAACAAAGTATCCCCAACATATCAAAATACCAAAACTTAGAACAAAACCTATAAAATGGAGTAGGAAATCCCTACCTCAAAGAAAACAACCCAAATGGTGAAGACAGAGATGAGTGCCCAAATACCAAAGTGCTCCAAATCGCCAAATGTTCAGATTAAATGGAAGCCCTCGACTCACTCTATCTTTTTAATGAAGGATCTAGGGTAGAAACACTCCCTAAGTGGATCAAATCTAAGAGAGAAGGTGAGTAGGGAGAGAGAGAAGTCGGACCTAGGGTTTGGAATCAAAAAGAAGATGAAAAGGACTGATCAAAACCCGCTGCTGTGTATATAAACTGGACAGGCTCGCTCGAGCGAAGCCTTTGTCGCTCGAGCGACCAGACAGAGAAAAGCTACGCTCGAGCCAAGGAAACCTTGCTCGAGCCAACAACCCAAAAGCTCGCTCGAGCGAAAGAAAACTCGATCGAGCGAAGAACTCAAATCTTCAGGTCTGTAATCAGACTCACGCTCGAGCGAAGGAACCATCGCTCGAGCGAAGAACAAACTAACTCGCTCGAGCGAAGAAAATCTCGCTCGAGCTAAGAATGCAGAGCTACAGGTCAATACTGGACGCCATCTCTCGCTCGAGCGACCAACTTCTCGCTCGAGCGAAGAACCAAAATCCTGGACAGCAACACTTGGTTTCTAAACCCAACCAACCTGAAACAAACCTGCCCAACACATCCTATAATTCCAAATGAGAAAATAAAGGACAACAACAACAATTATACAATAACAGAATCTTCCGGATACAATAATCAAATGGGAAAAGACCGGGGTCGCTATATCCATGGTGGTACTTATAAAACATACTTGTTTATAAGGTCATAGTCAAATATTCTTGAAGATTTAAACAAACATATCCATGAGTTTCATTTTAAATAAATAGAGTTCAGAAATTAATCCACGTAATTAAAATATTAATATAACTTATAAAGCATAACTTGTATAAAATAAATTATGGTAAGTCAAAACATACGTAAGATATATTATGGTAATTCAAGGTATAATATAACACACCTTAAGATTAATACCTTACTCTTTCTTTCCACTATCAAAAACCTTCTTGACTTCCAGTATTTTTTTCCTCTTTCTTAGTTTGTTCTCCTTCTTTTTTCCTTCACCCCAACAAATCCTCCATTTTATAGAGAGATAGTCGTGGCCACCAAGCCACCAGGTTGCCACGTGTCATTCTTTGCACCAAGCCACAAGGCAACGTGCTCCAAACCATTAATTCATACTTATCTAACATATTTGACTTTAGGTTTAATTTTACTTTGGCCTAAATCTTTAATTAATTATATGCCCATTTTTTCTGATAATATATAATCCCTAATTTAATTATACTTTATCTCATATACCCATAACATTTAGTATTTTATTTCTCTTACGAAATATTTAATTAAACATTTATGATTTTTCTCATTTATAATACTAAAATAAAATTTAAGGGACAATTTAAATTTTCGGATTGTTACAATCTTCTCTTCTTTTAAAAATTTTGTCATCGAAATTTGTCATATGTATAAACTATCCGTTGCGCACTCTGATAAATATATATATATATATATATCAAGAATAAATTTGATGATTAATACGATATAAAATATTGCTAAATCATTACCTCAAAAAAAAAAATTATCAGAAACAACTCACTGTTTATTTGTCAAAAACTGTGTTGGGTCAAAATGAGAAACAATGAGTGACTTTAAAAACTTTTCATTGGTTTTGTTTTTGAAAAGAAAAAAAAAATAATTAAAATGAGACACAATTAAACAAGTGACTGGAAATGAAATAACAGAATCATATGCAAGAGTTAAAGGAATTTGAGATAGACTTCCATTTCTTTTATCCGTGAATCTTCCATTGATAGGAAATAGTTTCAAAATTAGTATGTTTAAAATTTGAACTCACTTATAAAAAGTCGAAACAAATTTTTTTTTTTTGAATACTGAACTGAAAATTATATGTATTTAATTATATTATAATTTTGGTAGGTGCTTGAGCCCGATACCCTCTATATATTTTCTTTCTTTTGCTATAACAAATAAAAATTATATCTAATATCCTTCACAAATTATGCACAAAAAAAAAATAGTATATATAATCATATAAAATTATAATATAATTAAATCGACTATTAAAATATAATATTTAGGTACTAATTACCCGCTATCCTACTTCTTAAATGTGCGTGTGTCCTATGCTCCAATGATGATTTATTTTATTTTTTTTAATTTTTGTTTATAAACTATTGCTCTGATACCACTTGTCATAACCCACTCCCCGTACCCAATGGTTAAGCATTGTGATAGCCAGTAATTGAAGTTATCTCCGGCCAATTCTTTAACAAATAAATAAACGCGAGCGGAAATAATATTTAAGTGAGGGTACCAAAATAATCATTGGAGCTTCTATTTAATTAAATTGTCAGATCTGAACAATGTCTAACAAGCACTTTGTGTCTACCCCACGCGTCGGCCCTGACATGTCACCTGAAAGTGGTAAACAACTGTAAGTGCATGACAGAGTGAGAAATATTATACTAAGAGCATAAGGGCATAAAATTCACCATGGATAATTATTGACTAAACAGAGGTTGATATTAAAATACAGAATATATAATACGGAAATCATTTAACATATAATACAAAATAATCATAACCACGGTACAGAACGGAACATAACAGATGTATGGACTCAAGAGGTGGCTCGTATGAACTCTAGAGGTGGCTCCCACAATAGTTTAGCACTTAGTTTCGTACAGCATTTTGCTCCACACCAGAAATCAGAGTGTCAGTGGATCCATGACAGACAGAGGGTCACAAAGTGGCTAATCAGAGGACCAATGGTTATTTAAGTCCCCCAAGGCATGGGACCTCCATGGTGGTACTTATAAAACATAATTGTTTATAAGGTCATAGTCAAATATTCTTTAAAATTTAAACGAACATATCCATGGGTTTCATTTTAAACAAATAGAGTTCAGAAATTAATCCACATAATTAAAATATTAATATAACTTATAAAACATAACTTGTATAAAATAAATTATGGTAAGTCAAAACATACGAAAAATATATTATGGTAACTCAAGGTATAATATAACCCACCTTAAGATTAATACCTTACTCTTTCTTTCCACTATCAAAAACCTTCTTGACTTCCAGTATTTTCTTCCTCTTTTTTAGTTTGTTCTCATTCTTTTTCCCTTCACCCCAGCAAATCCTCCCTTTTATAGAGAGATAGCCGTGGCCACCAAGCCACCAGGTTGCCACGTGTCATTCTTTGCACCAAGCCACACGGTTACGTGTTCCAAACCATTAATTCAAACTTAACTAAAATATTTGAATTTAGGTTTAATTTTACCTTGGCCCAAATCTTTAATTAGTTATATGCTCCTTTTTTCTGATAATATATAATCCCCAATTGAATTACACTTTATCTCATATACCCATAACATTTAGTATTTTATTTTACTCTTATGAAATATTTAATTAAACATTTAGGGTTTTTCTCATTTATAATTAAATAATACTAAAATAAAATTTAAGGGACAACTTAATTTTCGGGTTGTTACAGTTTTTGCTTAAATTGGAAGTGGCATCATGAAGTTGAGGTGTTAAATTGCTCATATCCATGTTTAATTGAATTTTGAAAACGTTTGGAAAAATCCATGTAACAAATTGCGATTGAACTCTTGTTGTTGATATTCTAAGTTATGCTATGAAATGAGATTGAGTTTGGAGATTTTGAATTTGTGAATTGTATTGATGATATGAGATTTGTGATAAAATGATAAAGTGGAGATTTAAGAAATGCATTGAGTTGTGTTGGGTTGTGTTGTGTTGAGTTGAGTTGAGTTGTGTTGAGTTGAATTGAGTTGTGTTGGGTTATGTCGTGTTGTAATTGGTACCCGCGCGGAGAGTCAAGGTGCCCAATTGCCCTGCCTGCGCTTGTCACTGGACGAATGTGGGAAAATATTTTTGGGTATCCACTGGTCCTGCCGTATAATAGTCAGCAAAAGTGGAAAAAAAGATTTTGGGCGCCCACATCCTGCAGTATAATAGTCGGTAAATGTAGGGATTGTATTAAATGTTTCTAGGTCCCCACGTTCTGCCGTATAATAGTCGATACATGTGGGGATTGTATTAAATGTTTTTGGGTGTCCATGTCCTGCCATATAATAGTGGGTAAATGTGGGGATTGTATTAAATGCTTCTGGGTGTCCACATCCTGCTATATAATAGTTAGTAAATGTAGGGATTGAATTAAATATTTTTGGGTGCTCACGTCCCGCCGTATAATAGTCGGTAAATGTGGAGATTGTATAAAATATTTTTTGGTGCCCACTATCCCACCGTATCAAGCCGGCAAAAGGTGGAATGTGTTGTGAGTTAGGTGCCCGCTATCTCGCCGTATCAAGCCGGCAAAAGGTGGAACGTGTTGAGAAATGTGTTGAGTTGGAGATAATGTGTTTGACTTGTAATGAACTTATGAAATTACAATGTGTTGTGTGATTTTGTATAGAGGAGAAATGCATATAGAAATTACTTGAAAAAGATAGTAATTGGGTAAGGGGTTGATGATGATGAACTCACCGGGTTGTTTTGTGACCTTAAATGAAGACTATGAGATTTATTTTGTGAGTAATAGTTATATCAATTTGAGTTAAGGATTGTGGATTTATGGTAATTGTGGTACAATTGGGTTGGAAGTTTAAGTAAAAAGAAAAAATCTTGTGTAAATTTGTGAAGAATGATTTTATGAGGGATGAATCCTCTAATCTTATAAATGATGAGTCTTCTTAAAAATCCTAGATTCGAAATTTTGGTCTAAAGTGGGTTTTCAATTAGGTTGAAGATTTATTTCATAGATTGAAGACGAATGTTTATTTGAAAGAGAGATTTGAAATTAATTGTAAATATTTGAGAAATTGAATTGAAAGGGGTTTATATTCTTGATTCAAGTTGAATTACTAGTGACTATAGAAATGTTGAATATAAGGGGAACTTGGACTTTAATGTTATAGGATTATAGTATTTTTGAATTGTAAAATGGAAATTAAATAAGGAAAGATAATATTTATGACAGAAAGTTTTCTTGAATGTTCAAATAAATTTTGAGAAAATGATACTGTACTTATGATATTTTGGACATACAAAACGTCATCGTACTATATAGTATCACCCTGCATGCATGATCATTTTTATTTATGTGTTAATTATTGTTTTAGAACTATGAGATCCCTATTGGGTATTAGTGCTCATCCCACGTTGATGAACTTCACAGGTAATTGAAGATTTCAAATATGACATGGAATTTCCTTCTTGTACAGTATTATGATTTTATTTTGAGGTTGTAAGATATACTTGTAATTCAGAGATCAGTATTTTTTTTTCCTTGTATGTAATATGTATGTAAGCCTTAGGGTATTTCTTTTATTTGTATGTAAATGACACTGTTGTGTAACAAGAGAGAACATGTATATTTATTTATTGGTAAATGGACTAAATTAATTAATATTGGTAATGTTATCCAAGTAATAAAATACAGGGCGTTACACAGACAACTAGCAAGATGAAATTTGAGCCATTCAGGCCAAGCTCATATTCGAGCTACGCAGCGGAGCTTTTTTTTAGATTCATTCAATTTAAATACACTTAAAATGTATAAAATTTATAATTTTTTTTAAATCGCTAAATATTAACAAATATACCCCCCCCCCAAAAAAATACATTTTCATATAATTTTTGTATTTATTAAATTTTTTAAAGATTTCTTTAGTTTTTTTTTTTAAACTTTTTAAGTATATGTATCTGAAAATCAAGTGGCCATATATGAAAAAAATTGAACTTATATATGCTAAACAAAGCTAATTGTTAAAAATTTGAGAAAAGAGTATTTTTAACTTTTACTTTATGTTTATCATCTTAGAGTATCAGCATCAGCCTCTCTATAATGGCGCCTCTCTATAATGGCTTTGAAGCTATTGTAGAGAATAAAAGCTGTGAATATGTGTTCCATCAGCCTCGCTATAGCCTTCATTCATTTTGCCAATGCTACAGTACTTCCCTGATGAAACGAGCAACTGTTTATAGGGTATTCAATTTTTTATGTGTTATCGGATGTTTGCCCGGAAGTCCGGCCGGTCAATGGCAAATTAATTTTTTTTTTTAAACATTTCCTCCAGTTTTACCTTTACAAAGAAACATCGGAATTGTTTGGCTAGCAGCTCATCAATTTAATGAAAAAAGAAAGAATAGCAAATATTTTAATAGGATTGAATTAGAATAGAGAATTTGATGCAGTGTGGTGACTAGCTAAAATAGAAAAATGGCCTTTTTAGTTATAATTTAACTAAAAATTTGAAAAGACTGGTGTGGATGCTCTTACAATATGCAACAAATCATACCAAATCTTGCAACTAAAAGTCTTTCTTTATTATAGAACACAAATTTAGAATGAAAATATACGATGCGTAAAAAACAAATATAAATGTACGATAATATGTAAAATATATATTAAAATTTTATTTTTTGTAATAGTATTTGATTCTTACTGAACTGTCAATAAAAGTCAGCTAGCAAGACCCATCAAATTTTTAATGAAATTTTTAATGAAGACATCACCAACCCACATCTCCTATAAAATCCATGAGTTGCTCTTCTCTCATTGTGGGTGTACATGTGAATGTTATTACTTTGTTTTACCTACAATTTACAAACTCTGAAAGCAGAGGACAGAAGCAAAGTGTTCACTTTGAAAACATTTGCAAAACAACTCTTCAACTAATTAAGTGTGTGATGGATCAGCAGGAATCAACATTTGAGCTTGAATTGTCAGGATTCCGATTTCACCCAACAGAGGAAGTGCTTCTCAGCTTCTACCTTAAATACATCATTTTTGGCAAGAAATTGGGAATTGATATTATTGGTTTCCTCAACATCTACCATCATGATCCTTGGGACTTACCTGGTAGGCATTGCTCTTTCTTCTTAAAGTTTTGTTTTACCATTGCAAAAAAAAATCTTTCTAGTCAGTGCCTTTAGGACATAAGTAAAAGATAAAATATTTATAAAAAAAATTAAACAATATTGAACAATATTTATATACTTTTCACTAATATATTTTTATTGAAATAAATATATTTTTTAATATTTTTATACATTTTCAGTACACTTTTTTACGCACTTTTCAATATTGAACAATATCTAAATGGCACTTGTTAGCATTTACTTTGCAAAAACATTATGTAAGTGTTTGGAAAGTGAATTTTTTTGTAGATTTTTTTAGTTATAGGATATTATTGGAGAATTTTTTTTTTTTATGTTTGGAAAGATAGTTGGGATTTTTGTGGTTGGATGTGATATTTGTGAGAGAAAAAGTAAAATAATTATAGGGTTTGATGTGATATTTTGTTTGAATTTATTTTTTTTGATTTTGTAACCAATTTGTCTTTTAGTGAAAAAAACAAAAAAAAACTTAAAAACTAACTTCCCAAACAGTGCCATATAACTGTCACCTACTGAGAAAAAAAAAATTATTATAAAAAATATATGCTTTGTAATATGTTAGCATGCCACATGTGCTAAAAATTTATCACGCTAGTTGAATTATACAAGCACAAATCTTTAATAAATTCTAGAAACTCTCAAGCATCTTGCAACGACAAGTACAGTAAGTTCTTCCTCACTAAAGTAAACAGTTGGAGACACCCTAATGTTTAATCAGTTGAAGGCTGAAACTATCAATATAAGTGCAAGTACGAACATCAATTGTTGTGCACTTGAGTTTGGAGGTTCAGAAAACTTCTTAGGCCTCGTTTGGGAATAGACTAATTTAGTAACTTTTTGGCTATTTGGCTAAAAAGGTAAGTAAAAAAAACTTGTATGTTTGGAATGACTTTTTGGCTAATTACGAAAAGATGTGCAAAAAGTAGAGAGAAAAGAGAATCTTTGACTTTTTAGTATGGGTTGTTGGCTTTTTGGCTAATTTAGTAACTTTTTGGCTAATTGGCTAAAATAGCCTCTTGCCAAACGAGGCCTTAGTATATCTTTCTATTTTACTGTTGAAAGTTGTGTAATTATTTGCCCATTTTGCTTCACCCTAGGTAGGATTGTCCCCATCCAGTAACTCATCTGGAAGCGATGAGCATTATCCCACTAATTGTGGACTTATTCTAACTTGACACTCGTTTGTCAATTATATATTTTAATCAAAATGTTAATATATTAACGTTATTATATTAATGTATGTGAGGATATATTTTCTGAGTACCAATACGTGGTAAGGTAACGCCGATGTGTCAGCCGAGGTGTCACATGTCCTGGTCATTATGCTGAGGTTATCTCGGCGTTGCCGAGGTTATCTCCGAAGATATCGGAATCCGAGATAAACGGATAAGGGACAAGAGTCCTAGAATGAAGAGGAGACTTAGTCAAGATGAGGATAAAACTCTTAGGGAGTTTTTCTTTGTCTCTTGAGGAGTCCAAAGTAAGTACTGAATTGGAGTCCATAGAAGTCAGGCTTCTAGTGAGACTAGGATTGAGTTAACTATAAAAGAGAGGCACCCCCGTGGGTCTAAGGTACGTAATTTATGCTTTGAGCATTGAGTTTAGCATTATTGATTATCTTTGAGAGATATACTGACTTGATCGTCAAAGTACCCCTGGGTGGTGGAACCACCGCCAGAGCCTTCTCTTTCTGTTACAGGTTAGCTGAAGCCATCTACTCTGCCGGTGCTCTCTAGCTGATTACTAAACGGGCAGTGTGATCAGAAAATCACCCACACAATTTGGCGCCGTCTATGGGAAATTAGAAGAATAGATGGCCAGTAACGGACAGAAGGAAAAGATTGGGGACGACACTCCTGCTGGGAGTGGCAGACCAATCAACCTTGATATCGAAGGAGACAACCACAATGCAGAAACTCGTGACCAGGGCCACGGAGAGAAAGACGTCGGCCAGGAGGGCGACACTTCGAAGAAGACAGACCAAAGCAAGTACTATAACAAAGATAACCTCCAGGTATAGAGGGATAGGTGCCTGCGGAGGGATGAAGAAGTAAAAGACTTGGCACACAAGTTGGCAGACCTGCCGTCGGTTGTCAACTTCATGATGCAAAACAATGTCATGCAGCCACCGTACTCGCTGCAGAACATGCCGATTCCAGCAACTAATGTCCAGAAGGGAGGAAGGAAAACAATCCCCGAAGCCCCTCAGCACACTAGAAGCGGAAGGCACTCTCACCGACCTTCTAGGGAAGTCGGACGAGAGGAGTCGAGACGAGAGGAGTCCCGAAGGACGTATCACACGAAGGACCCAGAGCCCAAAGAACATAGGCATGTTCAAGGACAGGCGCTCTGCTTTGACACAACCCATGGAGAAAGATCAAAACGGGCCCACCACGAGGCCGAAAGTAGTGTACCGAAAAGATTGAAGTCCAAAGATAGCCGAGCTCCAGGGAGGAGTAAAGAAGACTTGAGAGATTACCTCAAGAGGAAGCAACAGAATGCTGAAGCTGAGGTAACTTTCCCGGTTAAGCCGAGGACACCATTCTCGGTGGAACTGGACAAATTTGAAGCACCAAAGAGATTCAGTATGCCGAGGTTCCAAATATATGATAGTAAGTCAGATCCAAACTTTCACGTTGGACTATACCTGAATTCAATGGCATTATATAGTGGGAACGAGCCGTTGTTCTGCAAAGTATTCCCCTCATCCTTCAGGGAGATTGCATCAGATTGGTTCCATAAACTACCGAAGGGAAGCGTAAAGACGTGGGAAGGCCTGGCCAAGATGTTTGTGGCCAGGTTTGTGACGAACAAACTACAGCCCTTGAGGGTCGACGCACTGATGGCTTTAAAAATCACCAAGAATGAAGGCCCTTAGGGCCTACGCAAAAAGGTACTACGAGGTGTTCAATCGAATACCCAAATGCAACCAAGAGGTGGCGGTCGTGTCTTTCAAGAACGGCCTGAAAGATAACTGCCCACTACGGAAGTCTTTGGCAAAGACATTACCAAAAAGCATAGAAGAACTCATGGCGAGAATCGAGAAGTACGCCAGAGCCGAGGAGGATACGTCGGGAAACAAAGAGACAAAGCAAGAGAAAGGAAACGGCTCGCCGAGATAACAATGGATCGATCAAACAAGAAACGAAATTGAGGGCTAAACAGGCAGTGACGACTGTGTTCCGAATCCCGATCCATAAAGTCCTGGATCAAATACGAAACCAACCCTATTTTAGAGCATCGACAAGAGCACCAGGGGAATTTATGGGAAGAAACGTCGGTAGGCGTTGTGCTTACCACAATGAAGAAGGGCACCCAACTCAGGGTTACAGAGCCCTAAAAGCACACTTAGAAGACTTGGTGAGGCAAGGCCATCTGAGGGACCTTGTCAATGAGACCAGGACAAGGGAAGAACAGGCAAGATTGCCTCAAGCACCAGCAGCTCCACCTCCCCCAGCACAGCAACCACAGGTAGGAGGACCACGGGTGGTTAATGTAATTCACTCAAAGGTGAACGAAAACGACATACGAGGGGAGACCCAGAAGGTAAAACACCTACAGGACGTAAACCAGGTCGGACATAAAAGACCTCGGCCTGAAGAATGCCAGGGACTGACGATAGCCTTTACTGAAGCCGACCTAGAGATGGTCCAGCATCCATATAATGATGCCTTGGTAGTTTCCCTCCAGGTTGGGGAGTGCCAAGTGAACGCATCCTGATTGATCAAGGCAGCTCTTGCAACATCATGTATGTTAGATGTTACAAGGAGCTGGGCCTTCATCCTGATGACTTGGAGCAGTCCAATGGCCCGATGGTCGGCTTCAATGGAACGCCGACGTGGCCACTGGGCGCAATAAGCTTGGAAGTACAAGCTGACACTAAGAAGATCAAGACAGAATTCATGGTGATTGACACGCCCTCGCCCTACAACATCATCTTGGGAAGGCCATGATTGCATGCAATAGGGGCAGTTCCCTCAACGTTGCATCAACTACTACGGTTCCCAACAGAGCATGGGATTGAAGAAGTCAGAGGAGATCAACTACATGCAAAGAATTGCTCCATGGCAGCAATGAAATCCACCTGCAACATTCGAGAACCAGAGAAGGCAGAGATTGAAGACGAGGACATGAAGGTCCTAGAGGATGTCGGCAAGGAGCCAACCACGAAGAGTGAAGAAGCACTGAAGAAAGTCCTCGTCCAGGAGGATGATAAAGAACGCTTCTTTCTTGTCGGCTCGGGCTTAGCCAAAGAAGAAGAAAGAGAACTGGAAACTTTTCTGAGAGCAAACACAGAAGTGTTCGCTTGGACGCCTTATAAAATGCCTGGCATTGACCCCGAGGTCACATGCCACAAATTGAACGTTGACAGGACAGCCAAACCAGTAATACAACGAGCTAGAAGAACGACGTTGATGCACGTCGAAGCAGTGGAGGAGGAAGTAGACAGACTTCTGGAGGCCAGGGCCATCAGAGAAGTCAATTATCCGACATGGCTATCAAACACTGTGGCAGTAAAGAAAAAGAATGGTAAATGGAGGGTCTGCGTAGATTTTACAAGCCTGAACAAAGCTTGTCCCAAAGACAGCTTTCCTCTACCCAAGATTGACCAGTTAGTAGACGCCACATCTGGACATGGAAGGATGAGCTTCCTGGATGCTTACAGGGGATATTACCAGATAGCCATGTACCCTCCAGATGAGGAGAAGACAGTGTTTATCACCCCGAAAGGGCTGTACTGTTACAAGGTAATGCCTTTTGGGTTGAAAAACGCAGGAGCAACTTACCAAAGGTTGGTAACCAAGATGTTCAAACACCTGATTGGCCAAACAGTGGAGGTCTACATCGATGACATGGTCGTAAAGACCAAGGAACCTAAGGATCATCTTGCTGACCTAAAAGAGGTCTTTGATATACTCAAAACATACTGGCTCCGACTCAACGCATCGAAGTGCGCGTTTGGAGTTAGATCAGGTAAGTTTTTAGGGTACCTGGTAACAAGAAAGGGCATTGAGGCTAGCCCAGATCAAATCAAGGCCATCCTATAGCTGAAAAGCCCGACGTCGGCAAAACAGGTTCAGATGCTTACTGGAAGGGCCGCGGCCCTAAACAGGTTCATAAGCCGAAGCTCAGACAAATGTAAACCTTTCTTCAACCTGGCGAAAAAGGCCACGGACTTCCTATAGACTGAGGAATGTGAGGCCGCTTTGGAAAACCTAAAGAAATATCTAACCACGGCTCCAGTCCTCTCAACACCCGAACCTGGGGAGAACTGTTTTTGTATTTAGCAGTTTTAGAACACGCAGTAAGTGCAGTGCTAATCCGAGAGGAAAAAGGGGAGCAAAAGGCTGTTTATTATGTAAGCAAAACCTTGGCCGATGCAGAAACAAGGTACCTACCACTAGAGAAATTAATGCTGGCCTTAGTAATGGCTTCAAAGAAGCTGAACCATTACTTTCAAGCGCATAAGATTATAGTGCTAACAGAGCACCCACTGAAGTCCTTGTTACAACAAGGAGACTTAACTGGAAGAATAGCAAGATGGGCAGTGGCCTTGGGCCAGTACGACCTGGAGTTCAGGCCGAGAACAGCAATTAAGGGCCAAGTTTTGGCCGACTTTGTGGCCAAATTCACGCCAGAATCCATCGAACACCGGGCTCCGTTGAGCTAAGATGAACGATGTCCAAGCAAACAAGGAGAAGCCCAGCCAAAGGTAAAAGAACAAAGAAAGGAAAAACTCAGACCCTGCAGCATTTACATCGGCGACTCCTTTCGCCTGTTTGTTGATGGGAGCTCAAACCGGCAAGGAGCGGGGGCAGGAGTAGTGTTAATATCTCCTGATGGGGAGATATTGGAATAGTCCATTCCATTAGGGTTCAAGGCCTCAAACAATGAGGCAGAATACGAAGCATTGATTGCAAGACTAAAGCTGGCAATGGCAGCAGAAGCAGATGAGGTAATAATTTTTTATGATTCACAACTTATAGTGAATCAGACAATAGGAGAGTTTGCAACCCGAGATGAGAGAATGTCGGCATACGCAAAGGAAGTCATCAGGCTGGCAGCCTTGTTTCGCAACTGCTGACTTCTTCAAGTTAGCCGAGATGATAACAACCACGCTGACGCATTGGCCAACTTGGCAAGTTCAATACAAACTGGAAAAACAAGGACAATAATGATTGACTATTTGTCAGGCCCGAGCATAGAACCACCGATCACAGAACAAGAAACAATGTGTGTGGACTTGGGACCAAGCTGGATGGATGCAATTGTTACATTCCTAAAAGAGGGAAAGCTGCCAGAAGACCATAAGGAAGCACACAAGGTCAGATTGAAGTCGGCAAGATTCAATCTGACAGCGGATGGACATCTCTACAGAAGGTCCTTCATTGGATCCCTTTTAAGGTGCATACACCCTTTGCAGGTTGAAGATTTCCTATATGAAATTCATGAAGGGATTTGTGGAAGCCACGCTGGGGGCAGATCACTAGCTCACAGGGCCATTACCTAGGGGTATTGGTGGCCCTACATGCAAAAAGATGCAAAAGCCTACGTGAAGAAGTGTGAACAATGCCAGAGGTTCGCACCTTTGATGCACCAGCCAGCTGCTGACCTGAACCCTGTGTCTAGTCCATGGCCATTTGCCCAATGGGGCATGGATCTCGTTGGGCAGTTGCCCCAAGTAACTGGGCAAAGGAAGTACTTACTAGTAGCAACAGATTACTTCACGAAGTGGATAGAAGTAGAACCTCTTGCCAAAATTCGAGATATGGACGTCAAGAACTTCATATGGAGAAACATCATCACCAGATTTGGCATTCCAAGAGCAATGGTTGCCGACAACGGAACACAGTTTGACACCAAACTCATCAAGAACTTCTGTGCGAAATTCAAGATAAAGAATTACTTTTCAACACCAAGTTTCCCCCAAAGCAATGGGCAAACAGAAGCATCCAACAAAGTAATTTTGGATGGGATAAAGAAGAGGCTGCAGGCAGCAAAAGAAAAGTGGGTAGACGAGTTGCCCAATGTACTCTGGGCATATCGGACTATGCCGAGAAGATTAACAGGGAAAACCCCCTTTGCTATGGCTTACGGCACAGAAGTAGTCATCCCACTAGAGATCGGCATTATAGCGATCCCGGGTTTACCCTTGTTATACAGTGATCCGGACATGTGTCCGTGGATGTTGGTAGTTGTTTATTATCTTGTTTACATCCTTTTTACTTAGTATTTGAGTTATCGGATGTGTTGGGCAGGTTTGTTACAGGATGGTTGAGTTTAGAAACCAAAACTAGTTGCCCAGATTTTGACCTGTCCGCTCGAGCGGGGGTTTTGGCGCTCGAGCGGGAATTGCACCCATCCAGTATTTTCTGTGCAGTGTTGGACGCTCGAGCGTGGGATTGGCCGCTCGAGCGGGGTCGTGTGAGTGACGCTCGAGCGGGGAGTTGGAAGCTCGAGCGGAGACCTGGTTCTGTAAAAGTTCTGGGAGTGTGTATTCGCCGCTCGAGCGGGATTGTTGACGCTCGAGCGGGAGTCTGTGAGTGACGCTCGAGCGGGGTGTTTGACGCTCGAGCGGGGCGACTGGGTTTAAGTTCCGTGGTTTGACTTTTCAAATCACTTTTTCACTTTCTCTTCTCTCTCCTACTTTTCCAAAAACACCATTGGTGAGCCTCTCTCTCTAGATACTACCTTCTCTCTAGGTTTTGATCTAGTAGGAGTGATTTGCTCATCTTTGGCCTTTACAAAAAGGTTGTTGATCGTCGAGGGCTACATTTTAATCTGAAAATTTCGAGTTTTGGAGCACGTTGGGTTTTGTCATCTTCTCCTTTGAGGCTCCGAATTTGAGGTAGGGATATCCTACTCCTCTCTATGGATTTTGTCTTTAAATTTTGGTATTTTGTGATGTTGGGGTTGGTTTAGTAATTTTGTGAAAGTTTGGGGCTCTTGTGTTATTTTTACAAAAGTTGGGGTTTTATTTATAATAAACCTAAAAGCATGTTTGTCGTAGAGAAGTGAAATAAATGTTGAATCATTGATGAAAATGGGACCTAAGGGTTGAAATGGTAATTATGGAAATGACCTAATTACACCGTTTGATTAATTGGGATAATTAATTGTGAGAAATGAGGAAATGAAGTGAAAATGTAGAGATTGGGAAAGTATGGGGTTAAAGGGTGTAGTTGGATTATTTATCACTCACCGAAATGAAATGTTGATTAAATATCCATTTGTGCATTTATTTTCTGTTTAGAAATAACTGCTTTGGGCTATCGGTGGAGGATAATCGTGATTGTTGTAGACAATGCATGATGATTAGGCAAACTGAAACTAATCACTCGAATGTGTCATTGAGATTGACGATTGAAAGAATACATTAAATTTATGTATTGTGTGATGATGTGTATAATTGTTGTTTGTATGCATTGTGTTGTGTTGGAGGAGATAGGGGATGCACTCCACGGTTTAGGGGAAGATAGGGGATGGACCTCTAAACCGGATGTGTTGGGAGGAGATAGGGGATGGACTCCATAGATAGAGCTCATATGCTTATCTATTATTGTGTTGACAGAGCTCATATGCTTGTCATTGGAAGTGTGATAGTGCTCATATGCATATCTGTGGAAGTGATGATATAGCTTCTATGCTTATCTGTTGTCGTGTGATATAGCTCGTATGCTTATCTAATATGATATGGGAAATGTTTGATATGAGTTATTGTCTCATATGAGTCGTTTGGCCAGGTTCTGAGCCATGGTTGAAATTTGAGAATTGAAAGATATTGGAAAATGAGTTGTACTATGGACTTGTGTGTCATGAAAATGTAAAGTGTGATAAAGGAAAGAATCAGTGTGGACCAACTATCTACTACTAATCTTTTAGTCATTGTTCATATTTGGTTTAGTGTATTTCTACTGGGCTGTGGCTCACCCTATATGGGAATATCATTTTCAGGTACAGGTAGCATGCCACCTCCAAGGACATAGCTTGGGAGGCTAGAGGCGGACATACTTTGTCGTTTTACTTTTGATGTATTACATGTAAATTCAAGCCAAGGGCTTAAGGTGTAATGAGTTAGTACTCTTTTGTTGTAACCAAGTGTTAACTTGGAAAGCTGTAAGCCCGTAGGGCATTCTGCTTTTGTTGTTAACATGTAATACTTTTGTAATCAAACTCTGATGAATAGAAGAATGAGGTTATTTCATATGTTAATGAATGTCTTATTTGATGGGTTTAATGTTATTATTTTGAGGGCGTTACAGGCATCCCAGGGATCAGAACCCAGGGAGTAGAGAATGGGACTAATGATATACTTCTAGCCTGAGATCTGGATCTCTTTGAAGAAAGAAGGGAGAAAGCTGCAATTCAACTCGCAGCATACCAGCAGCAGCTTGCTAGAGCTTACAATAAAAAGGTCAATCCAAGGGATTTTCAGGTCGGCGACCTAGTCCTAAGAAAAGTTGTTGGCAACAAGAAGGATCCCAGAGAGGGCAAGCTTGGCCCAAACTGGGAAGGACCCTACAGAATTACTTCAGTATTGGGCAATGGAGCATACCGGCTTGAAGATAATGAGGACAAAACATTGCCAAGACCCTGGAACACTTGTAATTTAAAATTTTTCTATCATTAGATGTTCCTTGTTATTTTTTTCTGACGTCATCAATAAAATCTTAGCAGAATTCTCTAAGACTTGTGAATTGCTATAAGATGCATAATGTTGTTTCTAAATAATGAGAACCCAAGTGGAACTTAGGTTCACATTGGGGGCAGAGAGAAGACAAAATTGTTTAACACTTGTTGAAATTTATAGCAATTTACAAGTTGAAGTTAAGCCGAGATAATTGTTTACCTTCACTTGTTGAAATTTGTAGCAATTTACAAGTTGAAGTTAAACCGAGATTATTGTTTACCTTCACTTGTTGAAATTTGTAGCAATTTACAAGTTGAAGTTAAGCCGAGATTATTGTTTATCTTCACTTGTTGAAATTTGTAGCAATTTACAAGTTGAAGATAAACCGAAGTAATGCTTAACGCTTGTTGAAATTTGTAGCAATTTACAAGTTGAAGTTAAGCCGAGATTATTGTTTATCTTCACTTGTTGAAATTTGTAGCAATTTACAAGTTGAAGTTAAACCGAAGTAATGCTTAACGCTTGTTGAAATTTGTAGCAATTTACAAGTTGAAGTTAAGCCGAGATTATTATTTATCTTCACTTGTTGAAATTTGTAGCAATTTACGAGTTGAAGTTGAACCGAAGTAATGCTTAACGCCTATTGAAATTTGTAGCAATTTACAAGTTGAAGTTAAGCCGGGATTATTGTTTATCTTCACTTGTTGAAATTTGTAGCAATTTACAAGTTGAAGTTAAGCTGAGATTATTGTTTATCTTCACTCGTTGAAATTTGTAGCAATTTACAAGTTAAAGTTAAGCCGAGATTATTGTTTATCTTCACTTGTTGAAATTTGTAGCAATTTACAAGTTGAAGTTAAGCCGAGATTATTGTTTATCTTCACTTGGTGAAATTTATAGCAATTTACAAGTTGAAGCTAAACCAAAATCATTGTTTGGCACTTGTTATAACTTAAGAAAAGTTTACAAAATAGAAATTAAAACAATATATGTTAATCTTTATTGAAATTTGTAAGCAATTTACAGGACAAGTACTTGCTGAGGTAAATCGTCAGGTGGCATAACCGAGGTGTGTCACCCTGAGAAGATTGCACAAAGAAGGAAGAGTACGTAAGACATGCAAAATATTCTAAGTATAGAATCATGCAAGAGCAGTTAGAAGAAGACAAAGATACAAGCATTCAGAAAAAGAAAGTTGAGTTGGCATTCACAAAAAGGCACATCGGCCATATGCAAAACTTACATCGTCTAAAGAAACAAAGAAATACAAGAGTACAAAAAACGAGAAAAGAAAAGACATGACATCAAAACTAAGATTCCCCAACATCGGCAGCAGGCTGGGTTTGGACGTCAGAGGACTCCTGAGAAGATACCTCGGCCGCCTTCTCCGCCGCGATCTCGGCATCAATTTGGGCAAGGGTCTCATCAATATTCTTATCAGCAAGAAGTGAATTCAATGATACCTTTGGAGGAATCACATCCTTGGGACCCTCCTCAACCTCCTCGTCTTGAGTTAAGTCTAGAACTTGCTCATTTTGAGAAGGGGACTTGGACGTAGTAGCCTCCTTTGCTTTTCTCACCAAGGCATCATCCTCTTCCTTATCTTCAGATTCTGAATCTTCATCGGACTGAGCTGGAGGAGGAGGTGGAGGGAATGGAAGAGGAATATCATCGACATTCCTCAGAGGCGAATCATCAGGGACATTGAATTTTTTCAAAAGAGACATCCAACCAAGAGTGAAACCCTTGTTGCATGCCTGCTTCACTTGAAGTTCATAAGCCTCAGTAATGTCGGCCATGCCTTGAGTGTACGCCTTTTCATCAGCTTCTTTGATTTCGGCGTCTTTGGTAGCTAGGGCCTCCTGAAGCTCCTTTTCGGCCTGGGCCATTTTCTCCTCAGCCTCTTTTCTCTAGGACTCAGCAACCTTCCTTATGGCCTCGGCGGAATCGGCCTTCTCTTCGGTCTCAGTCTGGGCTTTGATAGCAGCCTCAGCCTAATCCTCCAACTTCTTCATTTTTGATTGAAGGTTTTTATTGGCCTTTTGAAGGGCAAAAAACTCTCTTTTCATCTCGACAAGCCTCTCCCGATTCTCAAAAGACTGCATTGAGAAAGAGTGGGCATGCTGGATGGCCTGAAAGAAAATAGAGGTATTAGAGAATATTCCAAGTATGAAATAAAGAGAAAGAAAGAAGAGAATTACCAAATATAAGGCATCTACCTGAACGGAGTGCTGAAGCATTAGAGCGTAATTCTCATACTCACTGTACTGGGCGTTTCGCTCCAAATCGCCTAGTAACAGCAGAGCAGTGCTGAGTGCAACGCCGACATTAATATCCTCGGCACTGTCACTTGCCATAACAGGCTTGTCTTCCAGAGTAATTGAAGGGGCCTAAGGGGCATCAGGTTTTTTTGATCCCGAGGTTGTTGCAGGAGAAGACCTCGGCTTTTTTGATTTTTGGGATTCTGGTGGTTGAGACTCAGAGCGCCTCTTCCCAACAGAAGGCTGAGATTTATCACTTTCAACCAACTTTGAGATAGGCAAGGTGTCTTCAGATTCAACCTGAGCTATCTTAGACTTTGGTTGAGCCTTTTTTATTCTTTTCGGCTTCGGTGGAGGTTGGGTTGTGCTGGTTGATCGTCAACAGATGATGGAATGCTGGCTAAGAGGTCTTTTGCAACTGGTTTTGGGCGGCCCATCTCGGCAGTAAGGACAAGTCGTCACCGACGTTTTCGTTCGGATATTGGGACCAGGTATGGAGCCAAAGTTGATTGTTGATCAGCTGGATCGGATGTTAATCCTTGATCTGTTCGTGATGTGGATGCAGTCAATGGAGTTGTAGCAGAGGGTGAAGAAAGGCTTTTCTTCTTCCTTTTGGGAACGTCGGGCAAAGTTGACTTATATGTTGGAATAAAATTGAGAAGCATAGGCGCTTTCCTTTTATGGACTGGCAAATCCAGAAGTTTTTTCAAATCCTTGCTGGAACAAAAGATTGGCGAAAATTTTTCGGTGGCTTACGAACAGCTGCAAGAAGAACAGACGTCAGAAACAGAAAAAATATTTAAGACTTTGAAAGAAAACAAGCAAAGCTGAATACTGGGATCTTACCCTTACCCTCTAAAACTGATCGAGGAAGAGGGTAGAGATGGACGTCCTCGTCTGGAGCAAACTCCCAATTTCCCGAGGTAATGAAATAGTCATCTCCAGCCCCCTTGTTGGAGTCTAGGAGGTCGGCTACGATTTTGAATTCTATAGACCTCGGCTTAAGGTAATAAATGTAGCCTTTTTCTTTCAAATTAAGGGCACACATGGTATAGCAGTACTGGATATCGGCTAGGATAATCCTAGCGTTTTCCTGTTTAGCTAAGGCAATGACACCATGGATCGCTCGATAAGAGTTAATGGCCAGTTGCATGGGGTTCAACTTATAGTAGTGAAGAATCTCGCGAAAAAGGATGTTGAGTGGAAGCCGGAGTTCGCACTCAGTGAAAGCCACAATGTGAAAGGGCATTGAATCATCTGTGGGCATGATGGAGTCATCATCTCCAGCCAGCCTCAGATGGACATCGGCAGGAATGGAGAACTCTTGCCTAAAGTACTCAAGTTTAGTCGAGGTGTCTACCCTATGTCTCCATATACCCATGATACCAGCCTGAATTAGAAGGGTTGAAATTCAGAAAGAAGATGTTTTTTATTGATGGGACCTCGGCAAAAACCTAGGTAAAGTACTAGTTCCAGTTTTTTCCTAAATTATGGGTTCTGCACAAACAAATCCCAAACCTAGATCTATGAAAGCAAGGGTTGAAGGCACGGATCTGGAAGACAGAAAGGCAAAGACGTGCTTTAGAATCAAGAACAGGGATGGGATGTCAAGAGCATAAAGAATACAAGAAATAAAGGGTCAAGAACAGTAACAAGAAAGCAACAAAGTGGTGAACAATATGCATTCAAGATATGGGTGTAGCACGCCTGCGAGGGACCCCGCTACTACAGTTCGGACTCAATTTGTGTCGCGATTCTTAATCTTGAACCAAAGAGTCCAAATCTGGCAAATCGTTTTGAGAAAACAGATTTTAGGAAAGAAGTGCCAAACATGGACTGCTTTGCCAGATACAGAGTCGCCACCTAAATATTTTTTATGGGGGAATTTAGGAAACCCTGACTCAGTGCCGAAGGCCACATGTTCATCATCACCGGAGTTGTCTCGGCTCGGGAGCTAGGGTACGATTGTGGAAGGTCAGCTATGAGCACCCCCTTTCGCCCGGTCCGAAGACCGACCTCTGTAGACACCCCATTTTTGACCGACCTTAAGACTCAGACGTCGCCAATTGAGCGCTTGGTGATGTTGCATAATGTGCTCGTTCAGAAGTTTCAGAGTCGTGGCCGTAAGCCCTGCCTCCGGACTTCTGACCCCTTTTCTGTGCCTTGTCTCGGTTTGCGAACCAGACTCGGTTTTCTCTGTTTCTTTTCCTGAAGGGAGGGAGAGGTCCCGTAGACCATCTCTCAATGTCCGTAGGCTACATTTGGTGGCCGTAGGCCGTTTTGCCCATTTCGGAGTCCGGTTCCTGGTTTTCGGAGCCGTCAGGCCGTGTGCCTCGGTTCGGGACCGCTTAACCATCTCCTATTGCTCTGATTTTTGGCATACATGTTATTTCATCCATTTTGAGGGACACTGGGGGCTGAGAAACCCACTTCGAGGTCGAATACAATTTTCGGTGCTTAACAGCCCATTTCCGGGACCCCGAACTGCGTGTTTTGGCTCCGGAACATTCGTTTTGCAACGGTTTTCGCTCATTTTTGGCAGGTACCTCTGTTTTATCCCGAGGAAGGTCACTGAAGGGTGGGAGGCCAGCAATTGTTGCAGCAACCAGTTATCTCTCCTCCCGAGCCTCCCGGCGCCCGTTTTTCGCACTTCCGGGCTAATGTTGAATACCTTAGAGCTAGCGTTGCCAACTTTCAACCACGTATCTGTGATCTACACACCTGAGAGGCCCCTAAAAGTTCATGGCCGGCCATTAAGGTCACCTGACCCTTTTGACCCCTTTCTTCCGGGCTAATGTTGAACCTCTTGGACCTTTTTTCTTGAACTTTGAACCACATATCTGTGATGTACACACCTGAGAGGCCCCTAAAAGTTCATGGTCGGCCAGTAAGTCAACTTGACCCTTTTGACCCCCTCTTTCCGAGCCATTGTTGAACCCCTTGGGCCCACTTTCTTGGAATTTCAATTACATGGTTGTGTTGTACACACATAGGGCTACCTCCCCAATACCTGGCCGGCCAGAAAAGCTGGTTGACCCTTTTGACCCCTAGCCGGCCGGCTAGGGGGTGTGGTCGGCCGGCCACCTCCAGCAAAAGTGAGCGGCCGGCCGTGCTCTCCTCACTGTACCCTTTCCAGCTGTGGGGCAATATCCCCCAGATATTTTCTGTATCCGGGGGATATTTTGGGAGAGAGGATTCCTCTCCAACTCACCCCCCTTTTACACCCCTTTCTTGACCTTATAACCAGCTGAGGGTCTTCTTCATGAGGGTTAGAAAAATTCTTCTCCAAGGACAAACCCTAAACTCCATTGTCTTCTTCTTCAATTCTTCAAAAAACCCTAAGTCTATAATCTTCATTCCTTCTACACCACCAAGCTCCACCACCACCATCTCATTTCCAGCAGCTAGGAGGGATTCTTGAAGGCTAAAGAAGCTGCAAATCAACCCAAGAAGTAACAAAAGCTTGGATCTTCAAGGGTAAGTTACACTTTGATCCTTTTGACCCTTTCCTTTGATCTATTTCTAAGCCTCATTTCTTTTTGGTTTCAAGCTTCGGCCCTAACTGAAAAGGGCCATATTTTGAGCTCATCTTCACTTCTTATTAAGGGCTCAACCCTGTTTGAGCCCTCCATAATACACTTGCTTCATTGACCATCTTGTATGTCATAATTTTGCATGCTATTTTTGACCCATGAGAAATTTATTTTCGAGCATGTTATAAACTGATATGAGGCATATTTTGAGCCCCTCTTCCACATTGGAGAAGGGCTCAACATTGTTTGGTGTTTCCATATGTCACTTGTAGTTAAATCCCCTATTTAGCCCCATTTTTGCATAAATTGGTAGCCCTCTTTGCTCCTGTTTTTGGACCTTGGTCCGAACTGAAAGCGGTTTGCGTGCCCGTGTGCACGTACTTCGAGGCATCTCATTTTCGTTGCATCTGCCATTGCCTCGGTTTGCGTGCCCGTGTGCACGCACTTCGAGGCATCTCATTTTCGTTGCATCTGTCATCGCCTCGGTTTGCGTGCCCGTGTGCACGCACTTCGAGGTATCTCATTTTTGTTGCATCTGTCATCGCCTCGGTTTGCGTGCCCCTGTGTACGCACTTCGAGGCATCTCATTTTCGTTGCATCTGTCATCGCCTCGGTTTGCGTGCCCGTGTGTACGTACTTCGAGGCATCTCATTTTCGTTGCATCTGCCATTGCCTCGGTTTGCGTGCCCGTGTGCACGCACTTCGAGGCATCTCATTTTCGTTGCATCTGTCATCGCCTCGGTTTGCGTGCCCGTGTGCACGTACTTCGAGGCATCTCATTTTCGTTACATCTGCCATTGCCTCGGTTTGCGTGCCCGTGTGCACGCACTTCGAGGCATCTCATTTTCGTTGCATCTGTCATCGCCTCGGTTTGCGTGCCCGTGTGCACGCACTTCGAGGTATCTCATTTTTGTTGCATCTGTCATCGCCTCGGTTTGCGTGCCCGTGTGCACGTACTTCGAGACATCTCATTTTCGTTGCATCTGTCATCGCCTCGGTTTGCGTGCCCGTGTGCACGCACTTTGAGGCATCTCATTTTCGTTGCATCTGTCATTGCCTCGGTTTGCGTGCCCGTGTGCACGTACTTCGAGGTACCTCATTTGCATTGCATCTGTTATTGCCTCGGTTTGTGTGCCCGTGTGCACGCATTTCGAGGCATCTCATTTTCACTGCATTTACCATTACCTCGGTTTGCGTGCCCGTGTGCACGCATTTTGAGACACTTCATTTACACAGCATTTTACCATTGCCTCGGTTTGCGTGTCCGCGTGCATGCATTTCGAGGCACCTCATTTTCATTGCATTCTGTCATCTTCTCAGTTTGCGTGCCCGTGTGCACGCACTTCGAGGCATCTCATTTTATAGCATTGTGTATGTTAGGATTACATCTTAGTTGCATATCATGCATATTGCATCGTGTCCGGAATAGGGGTTAGTCCGGGCACGAGAAACGAGGTACATTTCGTACTCCGAGTGACGGAATGTGTCTCAATTCCCCAGTCACCGACACTCCGGATTATCCATGATGGAGTTAGGCTTTAGCTGTAGTTTCATGTGCATTCATCCTATATTGAGTTGTGCATTTTGACTCCTCTGCCATCATGTCTCGGTATGCGTGATTGGTGGCACGAGGATCGAGACATGCATATATTTGTGCAAATACATTGCTATGCCCCTTTCCTGCTCTCTGTTGCAGCAAAACCAGGAATCAGCAACTTTCCGGGACTTGGCACGCTTTTCAAAAATAACAGGTGTAAACAGAGGCTAATTGGGGCATTCCGGTGGATTTCCGCGCAAGACAGTCCGGACATGCATCATCCATCAGAAGCAAGACAGCCCCTGGCTTGCACGCCAGTTTATTTGCTTTCTAGTTAATTCATTAATTAATTAGAATTCTGTAATATTTTGGACTGTAATATTCTTTTATTTTGGGGACTGTAATATTTGGACTGTATTATTTATTCGGACCCTCCGAGTGAGGGCATAACTGTAATAAGTGTGCGTGAGTGTGATGTATGTCTTCCAACCCCACGTCTTTCTCCCTTTTATTTATCCGCTTATGATGGTTAGATTAGGGCATATTTAAATTAGCATACAGTATGACAGCATGTTTGCATCATCCATCTGTATTGCATGCACCGGGCTCGGCACATCATACTAACTGCATTGTACTTTCAATTCCAAATTGAATACATGATAGTTATAGCATTTCATATACCATCTTAGAATAGCCGAGCCTGCTATAGTTGCATTTTGCATGTGTGACATTAGGCATTTCTGTACACTTAGGATCATGCATGATTTCTAATATAGTTTCTATTTTGGCTTGGAGTACTCGGTGAGTTTTATGCTTTAGCATCCTTGCATGTGTGTGAGTGAATGCCATGATAGCATGCTTACCATGAGGCTATGTGCTTATCTGATATATCTGCCTGAATGCCTGTGGGTGAAGGTTAGGTTATCTGAATTGGAATGAATCATCAAAATGTTTCAAGCCTACCTACGGGTAGCAAACCATTTTCAAAAGCAAACATGAAATGTTTTGTTCCAATTCGGGCGACCCGGTCTATACTTATATGCTGTGAGCATCACATAGTAACCTAGGCTAATAACCGGAATAAGAACATACAATGTTTTCAAAAATTGATATCATGGTTAGTAGAGGCCGGTCTATGACCGGGCGAGCGGGGGTGCTCACGAAGTGACCTTCCCCAATCGTACCCAAGTTCCCGAGCCGAGGCAACTTTGGTGATGACGGACACGTGGCCTTTTGGCACCGAGTCAGGGTTTCCTAAATTTCCCAAAATAAAATATTTAGGTGGCGACTCTGTATCTGGCAAAGCAGTCCATGTTTGGCACTTCTTTCAAAAATCAGTTTTTCTCAAAACGATTTGCCGGATTTGGACTCTTTGGTTCAGACTTAGAACCGTGACTACGAAAAGTCGAGTCCGAGCTGTAGAATACAAGAACAGGGATGGGATGTCAAGAGCATAAAGAATACAAGAAATAAAGGGTCAAGAACAGTAACAAGAAAGCAACAAAGTGGTGAACAATATGCATTCAAGATATGGGTGTAGCACGCCTGCGAGGGACCCCGCTACTACAGTTCGGACTCAATTTGTGTCGCGATTCTTAATCTTGAACCAAAGAGTCCAAATCTGGCAAATCGTTTTGAGAAAACAGATTTTAGGAAAGAAGTGCCAAACATGGACTGCTTTGCCAGATACAGAGTCGCCACCTAAATATTTTTTATGGGGGAATTTAGGAAACCCTGACTCAGTGCCGAAGGCCACATGTTCATCATCACCGGAGTTGTCTCGGCTCGGGAGCTAGGGTACGATTGTGGAAGGTCAGCTATGAGCACCCCCTTTCGCCCGGTCCGAAGACCGACCTCTGTAGACACCCCATTTTTGACCGACCTTAAGACTCAGACGTCGCCAATTGAGCGCTTGGTGATGTTGCATAATGTGCTCGTTCAGAAGTTTCAGAGTCGTGGCCGTAAGCCCTGCCTCCGGACTTCTGACCCCTTTTCTGTGCCTTGTCTCGGTTTGCGAACCAGACTCGGTTTTCTCTGTTTCTTTTCCTGAAGGGAGGGAGAGGTCCCGTAGACCATCTCTCAATGTCCGTAGGCTACATTTGGTGGCCGTAGGCCGTTTTGCCCATTTCGGAGTCCGGTTCCTGGTTTTCGGAGCCGTCAGGCCGTGTGCCTCGGTTCGGGACCGCTTAACCATCTCCTATTGCTCTGATTTTTGGCATACATGTTATTTCATCCATTTTGAGGGACACTGGGGGCTGAGAAACCCACTTCGAGGTCGAATACAATTTTCGGTGCTTAACAGCCCATTTCCGGGACCCCGAACTGCGTGTTTTGGCTCCGGAACATTCGTTTTGCAACGGTTTTCGCTCATTTTTGGCAGGTACCTCTGTTTTATCCCGAGGAAGGTCACTGAAGGGTGGGAGGCCAGCAATTGTTGCAGCAACCAGTTATCTCTCCTCCCGAGCCTCCCGGCGCCCGTTTTTCGCACTTCCGGGCTAATGTTGAATACCTTAGAGCTAGCGTTGCCAACTTTCAACCACGTATCTGTGATCTACACACCTGAGAGGCCCCTAAAAGTTCATGGCCGGCCATTAAGGTCACCTGACCCTTTTGACCCCTTTCTTCCGGGCTAATGTTGAACCTCTTGGACCTTTTTTCTTGAACTTTGAACCACATATCTGTGATGTACACACCTGAGAGGCCCCTAAAAGTTCATGGTCGGCCAGTAAGTCAACTTGACCCTTTTGACCCCCTCTTTCCGAGCCATTGTTGAACCCCTTGGGCCCACTTTCTTGGAATTTCAATTACATGGTTGTGTTGTACACACATAGGGCTACCTCCCCAATACCTGGCCGGCCAGAAAAGCTGGTTGACCCTTTTGACCCCTAGCCGGCCGGCTAGGGGGTGTGGTCGGCCGGCCACCTCCAGCAAAAGTGAGCGGCCGGCCGTGCTCTCCTCACTGTACCCTTTCCAGCTGTGGGGCAATATCCCCCAGATATTTTCTGTATCCGGGGGATATTTTGGGAGAGAGGATTCCTCTCCAACTCACCCCCCTTTTACACCCCTTTCTTGACCTTATAACCAGCTGAGGGTCTTCTTCATGAGGGTTAGAAAAATTCTTCTCCAAGGACAAACCCTAAACTCCATTGTCTTCTTCTTCAATTCTTCAAAAAACCCTAAGTCTATAATCTTCATTCCTTCTACACCACCAAGCTCCACCACCACCATCTCATTTCCAGCAGCTAGGAGGGATTCTTGAAGGCTAAAGAAGCTGCAAATCAACCCAAGAAGTAACAAAAGCTTGGATCTTCAAGGGTAAGTTACACTTTGATCCTTTTGACCCTTTCCTTTGATCTATTTCTAAGCCTCATTTCTTTTTGGTTTCAAGCTTCGGCCCTAACTGAAAAGGGCCATATTTTGAGCTCATCTTCACTTCTTATTAAGGGCTCAACCCTGTTTGAGCCCTCCATAATACACTTGCTTCATTGACCATCTTGTATGTCATAATTTTGCATGCTATTTTTGACCCATGAGAAATTTATTTTCGAGCATGTTATAAACTGATATGAGGCATATTTTGAGCCCCTCTTCCACATTGGAGAAGGGCTCAACATTGTTTGGTGTTTCCATATGTCACTTGTAGTTAAATCCCCTATTTAGCCCCATTTTTGCATAAATTGGTAGCCCTCTTTGCTCCTGTTTTTGGACCTTGGTCCGAACTGAAAGCGGTTTGCGTGCCCGTGTGCACGTACTTCGAGGCATCTCATTTTTGTTGCATCTGCCATTGCCTCGGTTTGCGTGCCCGTGTGCACGCACTTCGAGGCATCTCATTTTCGTTGCATCTGTCATCGCCTCGGTTTGCGTGCCCGTGTGCACGCACTTCGAGGTATCTCATTTTTGTTGCATCTGTCATCGCCTCGGTTTGCGTGCCCCTGTGTACGCACTTCGAGGCATCTCATTTTCGTTGCATCTGTCATCGCCTCGGTTTGCGTGCCCGTGTGCACGCACTTCGAGGCATCTCATTTTCGTTGCATCTGTCATCGCCTCGGTTTGCGTGCCCGTGTGCACACACTTCGAGGCATCTCATTTTCGTTGCATCTGCCATCGCCTCGGTTTGCGTGCCCGTGTGCACGCACTTCGAGGCATCTCATTTTCGTTGCATCTGTCATCGCCTCGGTTTGCGTGCCCGTGTGCACGCACTTCGAGGCATCTCATTTTCGTTGCATCTGTCATCGCCTCGGTTTGCGTGCCCGTGTGCACGTACTTCGAGACATCTCATTTTCGTTGCATCTGTCATCGCCTCGGTTTGCGTGCCCGTGTGCACGCACTTTGAGGCATCTCATTTTCGTTGCATCTGTCATTGCCTCGGTTTGCGTGCCCGTGTGCACGTACTTCGAGGTACCTCATTTGCATTGCATCTGTTATTGCCTCGGTTTGCGTGCCCGTGTGCACGCATTTCGAGGCATCTCATTTTCACTGCATTTACCATTACCTCGGTTTGCGTGCCCGTGTGCACGCATTTTGAGACACTTCATTTACACAGCATTTTACCATTGCCTCGGTTTGCGTGTCCGCGTGCATGCATTTCGAGGCACCTCATTTTCATTGCATTCTGTCATCTTCTCAGTTTGCGTGCCCGTGTGCACGCACTTCGAGGCATCTCATTTTATAGCATTGTGTATGTTAGGATTACATCTTAGTTGCATATCATGCATATTGCATCGTGTCCGGAATAGGGGTTAGTCCGGGCACGAGAAACGAGGTACATTTCGTACTCCGAGTGACGGAATGTGTCTCAATTCCCCAGTCACCGACACTCCGGATTATCCATGATGGAGTTAGGCTTTAGCTGTAGTTTCATGTGCATTCATCCTATATTGAGTTGTGCATTTTGACTCCTCTGCCATCATGTCTCGGTATGCGTGATTGGTGGCACGAGGATCGAGACATGCATATATTTGTGCAAATACATTGCTATGCCCCTTTCCTGCTCTCTGTTGCAGCAAAACCAGGAATCAGCAACTTTCCGGGACTTGGCACGCTTTTCAAAAATAACAGGTGTAAACAGAGGCTAATTGGGGCATTCCGGTGGATTTCCGCGCAAGACAGTCCGGACATGCATCATCCATCAGAAGCAAGACAGCCCCTGGCTTGCACGCCAGTTTATTTGCTTTCTAGTTAATTCATTAATTAATTAGAATTCTGTAATATTTTGGACTGTAATATTCTTTTATTTTGGGGACTGTAATATTTGGACTGTATTATTTATTCGGACCCTCCGAGTGAGGGCATAACTGTAATAAGTGTGCGTGAGTGTGATGTATGTCTTCCAACCCCACGTCTTTCTCCCTTTTATTTATCCGCTTATGATGGTTAGATTAGGGCATATTTAAATTAGCATACAGTATGACAGCATGTTTGCATCATCCATCTGTATTGCATGCACCGGGCTCGGCACATCATACTAACTGCATTGTACTTTCAATTCCAAATTGAATACATGATAGTTATAGCATTTCATATACCATCTTAGAATAGCCGAGCCTGCTATAGTTGCATTTTGCATGTGTGACATTAGGCATTTCTGTACACTTAGGATCATGCATGATTTCTAATATAGTTTCTATTTTGGCTTGGAGTACTCGGTGAGTTTTATGCTTTAGCATCCTTGCATGTGTGTGAGTGAATGCCATGATAGCATGCTTACCATGAGGCTATGTGCTTATCTGATATATCTGCCTGAATGCCTGTGGGTGAAGGTTAGGTTATCTGAATTGGAATGAATCATCAAAATGTTTCAAGCCTACCTACGGGTAGCAAACCATTTTCAAAAGCAAACATGAAATGTTTTGTTCCAATTCGGGCGACCCGGTCTATACTTATATGCTGTGAGCATCACATAGTAACCTAGGCTAATAACCGGAATAAGAACATACAATGTTTTCAAAAATTGATATCATGGTTAGTAGAGGCCGGTCTATGACCGGGCGAGCGGGGGTGCTCACGAAGTGACCTTCCCCAATCGTACCCAAGTTCCCGAGCCGAGGCAACTTTGGTGATGACGGACACGTGGCCTTTTGGCACCGAGTCAGGGTTTCCTAAATTTCCCAAAATAAAATATTTAGGTGGCGACTCTGTATCTGGCAAAGCAGTCCATGTTTGGCACTTCTTTCAAAAATCAGTTTTTCTCAAAACGATTTGCCGGATTTGGACTCTTTGGTTCAGACTTAGAACCGTGACTACGAAAAGTCGAGTCCGAGCTGTAGCGAGGTCCCCCCGCGGGCTTGTTACAGTTTCTGGCGACTCTGCTGGGGATTTAGAGAACTTGACTCGAACTCATAATATTTGTTTTTGACTACACTTGTGTGTTTCTTTGCATTGCATTTGCATTGGTGCGCCTAGGACACCGTATTTGCCATCTGCTATTCCTGAACGGTTTGCCAGAGGCTTGTCTTGTCAAGGCATGACCATAAGGCTGACCGGTTGTGGGCTCTGCCAGTATGGGAACACAAACCCCGGTTTTACCGGGGCACCCTCTTTGACCATTCGACCTAGTGCATATTCGGATCCATAGTGACTATTCCAAATTAGGACAGGTTGCTTACCCGTTTATAGGTTGTCTGAAACCGCTGTGTGCGTAGTGAAACCCTAGTCCCTGAAAAAATAGGACAGAGAAACCTTACCCCAACATAGGGGTGTTTTGGCTCTCACTTATCTGTTATGTGCTTTAGAGTGCGTCTCTACAGGAATGCATGTATCAGTATATGAGTTTGGGCATCAGGCCTGCGGGCATCAGTTCAGTATTGGCAATATCAGGCCTGCGGGCATCAGATCAGTATGTGAGTTTCAGTATCAAGCCTACGGGCATCAGTTCAGAATCGTCAGCATTAAGCCTGCGGGCATCAGTTCAATCTTATGGGTATCAGGCCTGCGGGCATCAGCCAGTATTTGAGGATCAGCTATCCGCGGATATCAGATTCTGTTTTGGGGAATAGTGATACAGGGATAATAATCAGTGTTTGAGGGCAGTGTGTATTTCAGCTTATTGATTGTGTGTTGATTATACCCGACTGTGTGTCTTGCATTTTATTTTAAGCTGTTGTGCTGTCCGTTTATCTGTTTATTTATTTCCTTTTCGCTTTATTTATCTTTTGCTAGGTCAGTTTTAGCACGATTGCTTCCGACCCAACAGGCATTCCCCAAGCACCTTGGACACGAGGTCGTCGACTCCACCGATCTGAGGATCTAATCGACGGACAGCCAGTGTTCCATTCTCTACCCCCTGTTACAAGAAGGAAGCAAAGAAAGCGCAGTACATCTGAATTGAGAGCACCAGAACAGTGGTATCCCCCACCAGTGGACAGTTGGACTGAGATCCCCCTTGAGACAAATCTGCCAGTAGTTCAGACAAATCGAAGCAGTATGACAACACCGACAGGAGTTGAGGAAATGATGCGCCAGATGCAGGAAACCATGCGGGCTATGCAACAAGATGCCATCCGCCGAGATGAACTCGCTAAGCAGCAAGCTGAAATTATGACTCAGCAGGCTGAACTGATTACTAGGCTGCAACAACAGAGTACAGCATCTGCTTCACACCAGATTCCTCCTCCAGCAGGAGCCCCATTACCTGAGAAGGCTCCTGTTATTCAGGACGTCCCTCCTAACACTCAGAATACCGTACCGGCTGTCCAAATTCTGCAAGAGGACACGAGTCTTCCAACGGGGCCTGTCCCGCCCCCGATTCCACCACAACTGTCCAAGGTCCACACATCCAATCACCCGGACTCTCCATCCGAGGTCGAGGTTGATCAAACAGCTCTGAAATTGAGCAAACTGGAGAAGCTTTTCAAAAAATCCCAAGGGGCTAAGGCTATGCCGGATATCGGAGATGGATATACCGAGGAGGCCGTGACGCTCCCCGATAGATTCAAAATGCCACAAATAGACCGTTTTGACGGGACTGGTGACCCCATGGTCCATATCCGACTGTTTGCGGATGTCTTGCGGCCAATGGGCCTTACACGACAACAGAAGCTCTCATTATTCGGCCGAACCCTGTCGGGTGTGGCCTCCCATTGGTACGCAAGATTATCGGATGAGGTGAAGAAGAATTGGGACGAGATGGCTGAGGCCTTTGTCACACAATATTCGTATAACACTCAGATCGAGATCACAACCCGTGATCTTGAAACAACAAGGCAAGAGCCTAAGGAATCTTTCTCGGACTTTGTGATCCGATGGAGGGCAAAGGCGTCGACGATGACTTTAAGGCCCACTGACAGAGATCAAATCCGGATGATTGTGCGCAATCTCCATCCCAAGTTAATGCAAAGAATGATTGTGGTCCCCTTCCCTACTTTCGCAGATTTACATGATATGGGGGTGCAAATAGAAGATGCTATGAGGCAAGGCCTGTTTGACCAGGACAGAGAACAACCAAGGAGGACCTTTAACCGTAACAACAATGCAGGCCCAAGCGGCGCTGCTAATACAAGAACCTCGGAAGTTGGCATGGTCACCACCACTCCCCCTCCCCCTCCAAGGCCCATGACTGCCACACCATTCTCCGGCACGTCCGGAAGTAACTCACAAAACAACCGATTCCAACCCCGGGGCCAAAGAACCTTCACCCAACTATACATGCCCCTGTCCAAGGTTCTGGGAATACTGATCAGGAAAAATCATTTAAAACCCCTGGAACCAAAACCATTACCAAATCCACTTCCCCCCTCATATGACCCGTCAAAATACTGCGCATACCACCAACAACACGGTCATGATACCGACCGTTGTTACAGATTACGTCATGAGGTCCAAGATCTTATTGACAAACAGGTAATTGCGCCTCCTGATAAACCTAATGTCACAACTAACCCTCTTCCACCACATAACCAACCTCCCCCTCCCAACAGAATTAATTTCATCCAGACTGGGGTCGTATCTTACGATCCTAGCATCTATATTACGCCCACCCACCTACCCAAGCCGAAGGTGCTCCTTCCCGCTTGCACTGACCTTTTGTGCATGGTGGACGTCTCCAAAACCCAATCGGAGCCGGTAGTGGTGACCATCGAAGACAAGGCAGGGCAGATTTCAGGAGAGAATGAGTCTGTTAAATCTGGGACTGGGCAGAATTTTGCTGAGGGAGCTTATGATCCGAGCAGGAACATCCTATCAACGAGCCGAAGTGGGCTAATTGTAGAATTTCCCGAGACAGGAGAACTGTGCATGATCCGAGGGGATGGATCTGGGTTATGGGCAGATGAGCCGACAACTGTAGAGGAGGACTTTGCTAACTTGCAATTTCGCGATGATCAGGAGTTGGAGGATGCGTCCATTAACTGGAATGATTATGAGGGATCAGAGGAGGCCACTGGATGGCTTGAAGATCAACCAGATGCAGTGGGGGAAGCCCAACCAGAACAGAGCCCGGCAGGGGCAGAAATATCAGTTGTGGCCCGAACGGCCGAAAATCAAGTTGTACCGCCGGAGAGCGCCGGTGTTAAGAATTCCGCTCAGGACATGGGCATTACGGATGTGGTAACTGTTGAACAAACAACTGTACTGACGCAGTTGGAACAAGGAAAGTTTGAGGAAGCTGAGAGAGCCAGAAAGGCGAAGGGCCCTGAGGGGACCGAAAGTGCTGTGTGCACAAAGACAGACAATGCTGCGAGCATTTGGACAGAGAGCACTGAAAGTGCGAGTAGACTGGAGCCGGACAGATGTTTGTTGGCTGCCAGCGGAATGTGGTGGGAAGATGACGATTTGTGTCTTGCCCACACCGATGAAGACTGGGGAAATGGCCAACCAGATGATACTTGGTATCTTGATGAAGTGGACCACATGACAAGAAGTGGGCGGTACTTCAAGCCCCCACACCTAGACCAACCCGAAGCATCCGGGAAAGACAGAGACGCGGAGAGACAGAAGGAGAAGCAGATTGAGGATGAAGCTGTGCTGAAACAGTTAAAGAAAATACAAGCAGACATCTCCATCTGGGGACTGCTAATGGCATCACGAGTGCACAGAGAAGCTGTCCTATCTGCCATGGACAAGGCGAAACTTTCCATAGACACCACGCCTGAACAGCTGGTTGGGCTGGTTTTTCCGGGAGGAGGTTCCCCGGCATTAACTTTTTCGGACAAGGAGCTACCGCCTGAGGGCGCAAATCATAACAAACCTCTCTATATCTCTGTGGAATGTAGAGATAAGTGGATACCGGTGGTACTTGTTGATACCGGGTCTGCGATTAATGTCTGCCCAACCAGAACGGCATATGCAATCGGGTTAAAACCCGCGGATTTCATCCCAACCACCCAAGTGATCAGGGCATATGACAATACCAGCAGAGAAGTGATGGGGACTGTTAAAATTCAAACTAAGGTTGGTCCAGGACAACACAGCATCGAATTTCATATCCTGGACGTTCCCGCAACCTTTAACTTACTTTTGGGGCGACCGTGGTTGCACCAGGTCAAAGCAGTCTCTTCCACCCTACATCAAATGCTGAAATACCCTCACGGGAAAGGGGTAGCGATCGTTTTTGGAAATTCATCAATCCATCCGCCGCCGGAAGTGTCTACACCTGTCTTGGAGATCGAGCACGGCACGGAGGATGTGTTTTTGTCGGGGTTCACTTTGGCCGAGGCCCAAGTGGTGCAGGGCGTCATGGCTGCGAATGAGGGCATGTATGTCAGTGCACAATCTATCTACCTCATGAACAAGCTAAAACATACCCCTGGAATGGGATTAGGGAGAAGTGGCCGGAAAGGCGTCTCAGTGTTGGCCGAAGTGCCACACAACCCTCACACCTTTGGACTGGGTTATCTACCCACCAAAGAGGACTGGTTGAGGAAAGGAAAAGAAATGGCCGGAAGAGCCAAGGCAAAGAGGGCTGGGAAGCCATTTGACTTAATACACAGGCCCATCTGGGGTACCCTAAACGGACGTTTCGTCCGGGAAGGGGAAGATTTTCCGTTCTGCGGCTTCCCGGAGCCATGGCTAAACGCGAAGGGGGAGCGCGTGCCTGGTTTTGAAATCTTCTTCGACATACAATTATCTGGGGATGACGTTGCCGAAGCGCAGACAGACCCACCAACTGAAATTGAGCAATGTGAAGCAGTGGATCCTGAGAGTACAGAGCTGGAAATGGGGGTAGCACTGGCGAGTCTACTATCAGATCCTCCGATCGGCCAAGAGTGCTTGGGGGATAACTCTTCGGTTTCTGTGATTGGAGATGAAATAGCTGCGGGCTTTCCAGCGCCGGTCTTGGATGCGTCTATCGCACCTTCTCTCATCTGGCAGTATGAAGAAGGCTTTTTATCTAGCAGTTCCGGGTCAGGTAGTGAGCCGGAATCTGATTCTACCGAATCTTCTGCGTCGGAATCAGATTCCAGCTCGACTGAGTCTGAGTCCGGCATTCCTGGGGGTGATAACCCGGATACCACAGTCCTGTCTCGGTCGTCTTTTTCATTTTCTTTTGAGTCTGTTGTAACAGAGGAATCTGACGGCTTGGAAGTATTTAATGAGAATGATGTGGATGTGGTTTCCGAGTATTTTTCTGTGCCTTTGATTTATTGCTTAAATCAGGATATTCAAAATTTTGATGAAAACAGCGAGGAAGAAATTCCCCCAGTTTTGCAACGATTAATCGATCAAGAGCAGGAAAGATTTGTTAAACCTTTAATGGATGAAATCACTACTGTAAATGTTGGTACTGAGAAGGACCCGCGGCTGGTCCAGATCGGGTCCACGTTGTCTTCAGAGGAGCGCGAGCGCTTAGTCGCTTTATTAAAAGATTTTAAAGATGTTTTCGCGTGGTCCTATGAAGACATGCCTGGAATCGATCCTGAGATTGTACAGCACCGGATCCCTCTTGATCCAGAGGCCCGCCCTGTCAAACAGAAACTCAGAAGGATTCGCCCGGACTGGGCCCTCAAGATTAAGGAAGAGGTCACCAAGCAAATTGACGCAGGGTTCCTGCTGGTATCTGAATATCCAACTTGGTTGGCCAACATAGTTCCGGTGCCAAAGAAGGATGGCAGAATTCGGGTCTGTGTAGACTTCAGAGATTTGAACAAGGCCAGTCCGAAGGATGATTTTCCCTTGCCGCACATCGACGAATTGGTAGATTTCACGGCAGGACACGCCTTGCTTTCGTTTATGGATGGTTTCTCAGGCTATAACCAGATAGTGATGGCACCCGAAGACCGGGAGAAGACTGCGTTCACTACCCCGTGGGGGACATATTGTTATAGAGTGATGCCATTCGGGCTGAAGAATGCTGGAGCTACGTATCAACGGGCAGCGACTACAATATTGCATGATATGATCCATAAGGAGGTCGAGGTGTACGTGGACGACATGATTGTCAAGTCCAAAGATAGAGAGGGCCACTACACCGCCTTACAAAAATTCTTTCAACGGATCAAAGAGTTTCGGCTGCGACTGAATCCCCAGAAATGCACGTTTGGTGTTACAGCAGGGAAGATGTTAGGGTTTTTGATCACACAAAGGGGCATCGAGGTCGACCCTTCCAAAATCAAGGCCATCTTAGAAATGCCACCACCAAAGACTGAAAAGGAGGTGCGAGGCTTTCTGGGTAAAGTGCAATTCATAAGACGGTTTATTTCTAAATTAACCTTGACTTGTGAACCACTTTTTGGTCTCCTGAAGAAAGGAAAGAAATTCCAATGGGACGGCCGATGTCAAGTAGCTTTTGAGCAGATCAAAGAATATCTACAGAACCCACCCGTGTTGTCACCGCCAGAACCTGGGAGACCGTTGATACTGTACCTTTCGGTAACTGAGACTACCATGGGCTGCATGCTCGCGCAGGAGTCAGAAGACAAAGTGGAAAGGGCCATATACTATCTGAGCAAAAAGATGCTGGATTACGAGACCCGCTATACACCGCTGGAGAAGGCTTGTTTGGCCTTGGTATGGGCAACCAGGAAGCTGCGGCACTACCTGTTAGCCCACTCTGTAATGTTGGTTTCGCGTTTGGATCCCATCAAATATCTTTTCGAGAAACCAGCACTTACGGGTAGGCTAGCTCGTTGGCTGCTGTTGCTCTCCGAATTTGATTTGAAGTATGTGACGCGCAAGTCAGTAAAAGGCAGAGCGGTAGCAGAGTTCCTTGCCGACCACCCGGTTGAGGGGGATGAAGCGTTTGAGTATCTATTCCCAGATGAAGCCATTCTGCACGTCGAAGATGAAACTTGGACAATGTATTTTGACGGAGCGTCAAACCAGTATGGGTATGGGATAGGGGTGTTGCTGATAGCGCCTGATGATTCCCGTATTCCTTTAGCATTCAAGCTCCGGTTCAAGGTTTCCAACAATGAGGCAGAGTACGAGGCATGCATTGCTGGCCTGGAAGCAGCCCTAGAACTAGGGGCAAGACGAGTGGACGTCATTGGGGACTCGAACCTTGTTGTGTCTCAAGCAAAAGGAGATTGGAAGGTCAAAGAGGAAAGGATGATAATCTACCACCAAACCTTGGATTCGCTAATTCCTCGGTTTGAAAAGCTAAATTTCACCCACCTCGTAAGAGAGAACAACAGGTTTGCAGATTCACTAGCAACTCTATCTTCTATGATAGACATCCCGTCCGGAGTCCGGATGCGTCCAGTCATTATTGATCAGAAGTTCGCGCCGGCATACGAGTCGATTTCCGCCATAGATGAGGTTCAAGACGGCAACCCCTGGTATTACGACATCTGGAACTTCTTGGAAAAGGAGACATATCCACTAGGGGCAAATGCCAAAGATAAGAGGGCTGTCAGAAGAATGGCTGCTCAATTCGTTATCTGCGGGGGAAATTTGTACAAAAGGGGTCATCTGGGAATGCATAAGCTCTGTGTAGAAGCTGAAGAGTCAAAACGCCTGATGGAAGCCATCCATGGGGGGGAGTGCGGTGCACACATGAATGGAGTAATGCTGGCCAGAAAGATCCTCAGACAGGGCTACTACTGGTCAACCATGGAGGAGGATTGTATTAGCTTTGTTCGGCGATGCCACAAATGTCAAATTCATGCAAATCACATGAACATCCCGCCGTCAAAACTGTACAACATGACTTCGCCGTGGCCTTTTTCAGTCTGGGGAATTGATGTGATCGGAGCTGTTACCCCAAAGGGGTCCAACGGGCATGAGTTTATCCTAGTAGCGATAGATTATTTCACAAAGTGGGTCGAGGCCCAATCATACGCAGTGTTGAAGGCGTCGCACGTCGCAAAGTTCATCAGGAACAACATCATCTGTCGCTACGGGGTGCCAAACGAAATAATTTCAGACAATGGTTCCCACTTCAAGAAAGAAGTGATAGACTTGTTGGAGAAATACAATGTGGCTTTTCATAAGTCATCTACATACAGGCCACAGACCAACGGAGCAGTTGAGGCCGCCAACAAGAATATCAAGCATATACTACAGAAGATGGTGGAAACCTATCGAGATTGGCCAGACAAGCTGCCATTTGCTCTGTGGGGCTACAGGACTTCAATCAGAGCTTCTACTGGAGCAACTCCGTATTCATTGGTCTATGGAATGGAGGCTGTTCTACCCATTGAGATTGAGGTCCCATCATTACGAGTATTGGCTGAATGCTAGATAGCCGAAGCAGATTGGCAGCAAAGCAGATTCGAAGAACTCATGCTCTTTGATGAAAGAAGGCTGAAAGCACTGTACCACATCCAAGGTTATCAACGCAGAATTGCCCGGGCTTTCAACAAGAAGGTTAAGTCCAGGAATCTGAAAGAAGGAGATTTGGTGCTCAAGGACAACCGAGCTCCCATCCACGACCCAAGGGGCAAGTTCAAACCTAATTGGACTGGTCCTTACATCATCAAAGCTATCTGGTCAGGTGGGGCTGTGGTTTTGATGGATTTAGATGGCTTGGAGTTTTCACAACCAATCAATATGGACAAGTTGAAGAAATACTATCCTTGAGAGGCTCGCTAGGCCGAAAACCCGAAAGGGCGACCTAGGCAAGATTCAGAGCACAAAAAATTAGAAAATATAAAAACTGAGCTCGCAAGGTTGAAAACCCGCAAAAGGGCGGCCTTGGCAAAAGTTAGAGCGCAAAAGGAGAGTGAAAATACTCGAGCGAACCTAAGCCTGAACTACGTAAGACTTGATTCCCATCTTTGGGATACGTAGGCAGCTTCGTCTTGAAGTTCAGTCATAAATTTTTTTTTTCCCCGATCAACTTTGTCCATTTTGATCATCTCAGTCATCTCTATCCATCAGCATTTATCGTGATCTCCGGTACAGTGCTGTTCAAACTAGGGGCAACTTTCCGTTGCTTTGGAATGCCGCATTGTTCTTCAAACTAGGGGCAACTTTCCGTTGCTTTGGAATGCCGCATTGTTCTTCAGACTAGGGGCAACTTTCCAGTTGCAGGGATCTGAGGTTGTGCATCTCAGTGACAGATTTTCGGCATGTCCAATTCTGATCCACATCGAAAATAGTTTTGAAAAGTTTTAATAAAAGTTGACTTTGTTCAAATCAATCTTTTTACGACTTAGACCATTTTTGGACCAAAAGTGGAAAATTTTCAGTACCATAACTTTCAATTTCATTGATTTCAAAATAGAGTTCTCTTGCTCTTGCATTACAATCGAGGTTGCTTATTTTAGTACAGTCATAAAGAAAACTTGAAAATGCTAAATAAGCAATAAATTTGGGGCATAGTTGAATCAAGTATCTCTGTGTCCCCTTCCAGAGCTGGACGGAGCATCTGATGCCAAGCTGGGCCCAAATTGTACCTCCTCTTCGAGCCAATCCACGCGTTCATCTGACAAAGTGCGACTGAAGGTTGAAGCAGGGGGACCAGAAGCTCTCTAGTCCTCCATGCCGTGGCATATCTCTGGCTGGCCAGCCATTCACTTTTTGCAAAAATGGCCGGCCAGCTCCCCGGGATGGCTAGCAATGCTGCAGTGTGTCTCCTCGGCCCTGTTTTACTCTTCGAAGGAGAACTCCAAACATTTCCATGCAACGGGAGAGTCGAAGGCCTTCATTCCGGATGCGTTCCGATGCCCAGATCGTCAGAAGTACACTTTGTTGTTGTTGAATTTTGCTTATCGAGTTGTTTGTCGAGCGGACGTGTTTTGTGTTTTGAGTCATTGCTCTCTGTTTAAGCAATTTTTGTTAAAGTCTTGTTTATTTGCGTTGTTGCATTTTGCTTATCGAGTTGTAAACTTGCTAAAGACTCTGTTATATCTTAGTAAGTTGAGTTGTTTAGTTTGTTGCGTCGGTTCACTACCTGACTTGGTGATTACACAATGCGCATTACCATTCAATTTCATTTTTGTGCAAAGTAAATGATGCGATACGATGCTAAAAGTTTAAAATACAAACATCTTTTCAAAAGCTATTTCATTTCATCACGCTTTACAATAAACAAAGGTACAAGTTTTACACAAAAAAATAAAACTGCCTAACAATGTGCAAAGTGCTACAAACTACTAGTAAAAGAAAAATAAAGCAGGAAATAGCAACATCAAAATCCTCGGGAACGGGAACGAGAAGCACGCCTGGTCCTCTTTTGTGGAACAACCTCCACACCATCATCAGAGTCGGAGCTGTCGTCCTCAGGATCCTCCTCAGCCTCGCCTCTGTTCCCCGAGCCAAAACCGGAGCCTCCCTCCTCGACAGATGTCTCGAACTGACGGTCGGTAGCCTCCTCCTCCTTCTCATCAGACTCCACCTCCACAACATGAGCCCTGCGTCTGCGGACAGGCCTCCCTCGAGCTCCTCGAAAAGGCCTAGATGGCCCGGCTCCTCGGGAAGGCCGAGATGACCCCTCCCCCTGATAAGGCCCAGATGGCCCGGCTCCCCAATGAGGCCCAGGTGGTCTGGTCTGTGGCTGACCGGTCCATGAAGGCATCTGAAAACAAAGAGTTCAATTCAAATACATCAGTCCAAATATATACATCAGATGCAGATACAAGCAAAAGCTACGTAAAGTGGGTGCATGTAAATACAGTGTACAAGTGAGGTGTGTGTCAGATGTGCTCCACACAAGTAGTCTATCGATGCAGTAGAAATCAGCATGTCATCAGAAGTATGATAAATGCCAAAAAACTGAAGGGTACCTGAATGCCCGCGACAGACAACTGTGCCTCCCTGCGTAGGACCATGCCCTCGAGTGTGGCCACCAGCCCAACCATCTCCTCCATGTACCCTCGCGATGGCTGCAAAAATGAGTTCATAATCATCAGTGAACAAATGAGTGTCTAAACATCTGAAATGATGAATGACGGAAGTGGAGCATACCGGCGGTGAGTCCGGATCAATGGCGTATCGATCACTGGGCATCGGAGGCTCTAGTGGAATCGGAATCGGAGAGCTAGTCCCATACTGCCACGCCATCAACTCAGTAGGCATATCTGGCCATCCCAGATGAGGATGAATCGACGGGTTCGGAGGAAACGGTCTACTCCCACCTCTAGATGCGCCAGCCCTGCTAGAAGAAGGGATGTCTGTAGCTCGAGCCTGAGCCTGATCCGAGGATGACATACCGGCAGGTCTCATCATCGGAATACGAGCTTCTGTCAATGGAGGCATCAAATATATGTGACGATAGGTGGCGTAGTCCCCCTCCGCAACATATAACAAAGCATCACTGCCCAGCATGGCGCCGACTACCTCTGAGTAAGAGAGCCTGTCAGCGGTCCGCATACTAGCTGGAGGTACTGCGGGAATATCCTGAGAAAGATACCCCCGTACCTGGCGCAGAAAGCGCTCCCCCAAGAACCAGGCCCTGCCAACCGGCCCTTCGAACAGGACCCTATACCGGGAGATGCCTGATGCTCCGGTATACTGAAGTAGGAGATCATCACCCAGAGGTGCCCAAGGCTGCCAAGTAATCTGCGGATGATAAATGTATAAACCAATCAGAGAACGAGAATATACAGAGCAAGTCAAAGATGAAAATGAAAAGAACTGAAAGTTCTGAAGTACCTCTGAGTGTCGCACAGTGTCGAAGTACTGTCGCAGGCGAACCAGGGTCTCTCGAGGCCTCGCCCGGTGCGGGCCCTCAAATATCAATGAATATGGGGTCACGGGAATCCCCACCACCTCCAGCACTGGGGCTAACGATGGGAAGTATACATAAGCCCATAACTGAGAAAAGCAGTGCAGAATGTAAGTACGAAATGCTGAGAGTAAAATGCAGACTGTAAAAGTACGCTGTGTGTGCAATGTACAAGTAATGAAGAGCAGAAATGTAAATCGAGGGGACAGAAAATACCTCCAAAGCTCTCCAGTAGCCGCCAAGCAAATCGCCCCGCCCGCGGGAGGTCGCGCTCATGTAAAAGTAGAGGGTAGCCAGGCCAGCGCCACCCCAATCATATCTACTGACCTGTGATAGGTCACCAAGAGCGCTCAACAGGTATAGCCCAATGGTGTTCCCTCTGTCGGCGAACAGGGTAGTCCCGAAGAGGAACATCAGGAAGCCACGAGCATACTGCTCTGTCTCCTCAGGAGTCTCGGGCACCATCTCCGCCCGCCGGAAATGGGAGGAGAACCAAGTATACCTGACTCTCCCTGAAACCCTATCAACAGGTGGGCGAGCCCCCAACAAATACATCCAGGCGGCCTCCCACTCGCCCATATCCTCGTCATAGGGGATGGCCCAACCTCCGACGTCTAAACCGGTCAATACAGCGAAATCAAAAGGGGTCATGGTCATGTCCCCGGTAGCAGAGAAATGGAAGGAATTGGTGGTGTCCCACCATCTCTCTACCAGAGCTGCCATCAAGGTCCTCCTGGCAGGACAGCGTGACAACCCGGTACAGAAGGGTCCAAATCCTGCCAGATCCACTAAGTCTCTGACGCCCTCCGGGAGCTCAGCATACCAATCTCGCGCCATGGTGGAACCATATCCTCGCACACTGCGGGAACCACCCTGCATTCAGAATGAATATATGTGTCAATAATGAAATAAATGGGCTGTGTGCCAATGAGATGAAATGGGCTGTGTGCCAATAAGATGAAGGGGATTGTGTACCAATGAAGTAAAATAAGCTACATACAAATTCTATCTACCTGGGCTGCGTGTTCAGAAAATTTGAATTTTGGGCTGCGTGTTCAACTTTCAGTTAATGTGGGCTGCGTGTTCACTATCTACCTGGGCTGCGTGTTCAGAAAATTTGAATTTTAGGCTGCGTGTTCAACTTTCAGTTAATGTGGGCTGCGTGTTCACTATCTACCTGGGCTGCGTGTTCAGAAAATTTGAATTTTGGGCTGCGTGTTCAACTTTCAGTTAATGTAGGCTGCGTGTTCACTATCTACCTGGGCTGCGTGTTCAGAAAATTTGAATTTTGGGCTGCGTGTTCAACTTTCAGTTAATGTGGGCTGCGTGTTCACTATCTACCTGGGCTGCGTGTTCAGAAAATTTGAATTTTGGGCTGCGTGTTCAACTTTCAGTTAATGTGGGCTGCGTGTTCACTATCTAGCTGGGCTGCGTGTTCAGAAAATTTGAATTTTGGGCTGCGTGTTCAACTTTCAGTTAATGTGGGCTGCGTGTTCACTATCTACCTGGGCTGCGTGTTCAGAAAATTTGAATTTTGGGCTGCGTGTTCAACTTTCAGTTAATGTGGGCTGCGTGTTCACTATCTACCTGGGCTGCGTGTTCAGAAAATTTGAATTTTGGGCTGCGTGTTCAACTTTCAGTTAATGTGGGCTGCGTGTTCACTATCTACCTGGGCTGCGTGTTCAGAAAATTTGAATTTTGGGCTGCGTGTTCAACTTTCAGTTAATGTGGGCTGCGTGTTCACTATCTACCTGGGCTACGTGTTCAGAAAATTTGAATTTTGGGCTGCGTGTTCAACTTTCAGTTAATGTGGGCTGCGTGTTCACTATCTACCTGGGCTGCGTGTTCAGAAAATTTGAATTTTGGGCTGCGTGTTCAACTTTCAGTTAATGTGGGCTGCGTGTTCACTATCTACCTGGGCTGCGTGTTCAGAAAATTTGAATTTTGGGCTGCGTGTTCAACTTTCAGTTAATGTGGGCTGCGTGTTCACTATCTACCTGGGCTGCGTGTTCAGAAAATTTGAATTTTGGGCTGCGTGTTCAACTTTCAGTTAATGTGGGCTGCGTGTTCACTATCTACCTGGGCTGCGTGTTCAGAAAATTTGAATTTTGGGCTGCGTGTTCAACTTTCAGTTAATGTGGGCTGCGTGTTCACTATCTACCTGGGCTGCGTGTTCAGAAAATTTGAATTTTGGGCTGCGTGTTCAACTTTCAGTTAATGTGGGCTGCGTGTTCACTATCTACCTGGGCTGCGTGTTCAGAAAATTTGAATTTTGGGCTGCGTGTTCAACTTTCAGTTAATGTGGGCTGCGTGTTCACTATCTACCTGGGCTGCGTGTTCAGAAAATTTGAATTTTGGGCTGCGTGTTCAACTTTCAGTTAATGTGGGCTGCGTGTTCACTATCTACCTGGGCTGCGTGTTCAGAAAATTTGAATTTTGGGCTGCGTGTTCAACTTTCAGTTAATGTGGGCTGCGTGTTCACTATCTACCTGGGCTGCGTGTTCAGAAAATTTGAATTTTGGGCTGCGTGTTCAACTTTCAGTTAATGTGGGCTGCGTGTTCACTATCTACCTGGGCTGCGTGTTCAAAAAATTTGAATTTTGGGCTGCGTGTTCAACTTTCAGTTAATTTGTGGGCTGCGTGTTCACTATCTACCTGGGCTGCGTGTTCAGAAAATTTGAATTTTGGGCTGCGTGTTCAACTTTCAGTTAATTTGTGGGCTGCGTGTTCACTATCTACCTGGGCTGCGTGTTCAGAAAATTTGAAATTTGGGCTGCGTGTTCAACTTTCAGTTAACTTGTGGGCTGCGTGTTCACTATCTATCTGGGCTGTGTGTTCAGAAAATGTAAAGTGTGGGCTGTGTGTTCACTTTCGAATTCGGGCTGTGTGTTCGACAAATCAGTGTTTGAACCGTGTGTTCTAATGTGGGCTGTGTGTTCGCAATTAATTAATGAACCGAGGGTTCGAAAATTCAAGTGTTGAAACTACATGTTCAAGATGTAAGGAAAGTACTATGTCACAAGCCAAATGTTTAAGCATGGCAAGGGTGCGAAATGTAAAAAACAGAAGATGAGGTAAATACCTCTCGGGCCTCGTGAGAGAGATGCTGCTCCGGCTCTCTGAGAAGCAGATCCGCAGGTGCTCTCTCGTCGAAACTGGTAAAATGACGGAAAACGGCACGAGGGAGGACGTGCACTGCCGGACGGTACCTCTCGGGCATGAAAGGTCGAGTCCTCGGAGGTAGAGTCGTGGGATCGAAATCATCTCCGGCACCTGGGAAACCCCCGTCGTGAGGAGAATTGCCTGCCATTTTCAAGAATCTGCAAAAGGGGAACAAAAATGAGCAAAATGCGCAAAAATTGGAAAAAGTCAACAAAAGTCAACTCCCGAGAAAATATTCTAAATATTAAGATGAACTTACCTCAAGTGGTGAAAATGCAAAAAGAAGCTCCGAAGCCGGAATTTAATCGCTCCAAAGTGTTTAAAACTAAGTGTTTTTACAAAAACAATTTGCGCGAGGCGTTGGAAAACGCGCGTAAAACTCAAAACTGGAGAGAAAAGTGTTGAAAGAGGCAAGGAATGAAGTGAGGTTCGGCTGCCATTTATAGGCTTCAAGCCTTGGATGAAAGGCATGCAAAAAGGAGGCAAAAAGACCGAAATACCCTCGGAAAAAGGGCATGGCCGGCCGGCCCCTGTTTCTAGCTGGCCAGCCATCTGCTTTTTGCAGAAATGGCCGGCCAGCCATTAGCTTTTGTGGAAAACGGTTGGCCACCTCCCCTTGGGAAGATAAACGGCCGGCCATCATCCCCACATGCTCACCTAGCTCTCTGCAAATTTTGAGGAAGATCGGAGTTCCCGGGACCTGAAAAAGTTCAAGAAACGTACACTTCCGGTCGCAAAATTGCTCCGTCGGGACTTCGGTTTCAAGTGCTGACATGTGTCTCATCTTCATTCATCGAAATCAAAGTGTATCCTTTTTGAATGAATAGTAACATTTCAAAGAAGCGGATCGGAGGCCGCAATTGAGTTACCTTCGCCGAAACACGCTTTTCCGTACTCGCTGATTCATAACGAACGGGCGCCCTGATCCATACTCATGTCACATTATCTTGCATTTTCATGAACATACCTGTATTAACGTGCACGTTTCTTGATGTTTATCATACTTCTGTGCTTGAGCGTACGTTGCCACGCATGTTCTGTTTTTGCATTGCGATGCATTCACTCACCGGCACTGCGTGTGTCGAACTTTCGAAATCACATTAAATACATGATGTTAGCATATTGTGCTTGTTGCAATTTCTCTCTTTTGCAGACACGATATTGTATGTACGGTTTAATTGAGGCTGGCGCAACCAGACGAATCGCGCAGGTATCGTATCTTCTCCGTGTGAGACATGGCGGAGATTGAATAATCCTCCGCATTTCTTAACTGCATGAAATGTAGTTGTTGCTTTGCATTCTTGCTTAAAACTGTTGCATCTATTTGCGAATACTTGCTTCATTACAGCTTGTTGCATTTGCATGATCATTGAGTTATGTTCGGCTTCTTGCATATCATTTTGCATTTTGCCCCCCCTGCCTGCGAGCATGCCTGCGGGCACATCTCTGTTTATCCTGTATGTTTGTCTAAGTCTTCGGCCTTGTCAAAAATGGGTCGTCTCTTGGCTTTGACATTCACTCCCGTCACTTGTGACTTCCGAGTTCTGTCAAAGAGGGGCAACTGTAGACACCCCATTTTTGACCGACCTTAAGACTCAGACGTCGCCAATTGAGCGCTTGGTGATGTTGCATAATGTGCTCGTTCAGAAGTTTCAGAGTCGTGGCCGTAAGCCCTGCCTCCGGACTTCCGACCCCTTTTCTGTGCCTTGTCTCGGTTTGCGAACCAGACTCGGTTTTCTCTGTTTCTTTTCCTGAAGGGAGGGAGAGGTCCCGTAGACCATCTCTCAATGTCCGTAGGCTACATTTGGTGGCCGTAGGCCGTTTTGCCCATTTCGGAGTCCGGTTCCTGGTTTTCGGAGCCGTCAGGCCGTGTGCCTCGGTTCGGGACCGCTTAACCATCTCCTATTGCTCTGATTTTTGGCATACATCTTATTTCATCCATTTTGAGGGACACTGGGGGCTGAGAAACCCACTTCGAGGTCGAATACAATTTTCGGTGCTTAACAGCCCATTTCTGGGACCCCGAACTGCGTGTTTTGGCTCCGGAACATTCGTTTTGCAACGGTTTTCGCTCATTTTTGGCAGGTACCTCTGTTTTATCCCGAGGAAGGTCACTGAAGGGTGGGAGGCCAGCAATTGTTGCAGCAACCAGTTATCTCTCCTCCCGAGCCTCCCGGCGCCCGTTTTTCGCACTTCCGGGCTAATGTTGAATACCTTAGAGCTAGCGTTGCCAACTTTCAACCACGTATCTGTGATCTACACACCTGAGAGGCCCCTAAAAGTTCATGGCCGGCCATTAAGGTCACCTGACCCTTTTGACCCCTTTCTTCCAGGCTAATGTTGAACCTCTTGGACCTTTTTTCTTGAACTTTGAACCACATATCTGTGATGTACACACCTGAGAGGCCCCTAAAAGTTCATGGCCGGCCAGTAAGTCAACTTGACCCTTTTGACCCCCTCTTTCCGAGCCATTGTTGAACCCCTTGGGCCCACTTTCTTGGAATTTCAATTACATGGTTGTGTTGTACACACATAGGGCTACCTCCCCAATACCTGGCCGGCCAGAAAAGCTGGTTGACCCTTTTGACCCCTAGCCGGCCGGCTAGGGGGTGTGGCCGGCCGGCCACCTCCAGCAAAAGTGAGCGGCCGGCCGTGCTCTCCTCACTGTACCCTTTCCAGCTGTGGGGCAATATCCCCCAGATATTTTCTGTATCCGGGGGATATTTTGGGAGAGAGGATTCCTCTCCAACTCACCCCCCTTTTACACCCCTTTCTTGACCTTATAACCAGCTGAGGGTCTTCTTCATGAGGGTTAGAAAAATTCTTCTCCAAGGACAAACCCTAAACTCCATTGTCTTCTTCTTCAATTCTTCAAAAAACCCTAAGTCTATAATCTTCATTCCTTCTACACCACCAAGCTCCACCACCACCATCTCATTTCCAGAAGCTAGGAGGGATTCTTGAAGGCTAAAGAAGCTGCAAATCAACCCAAGAAGTAACAAAAGCTTGGATCTTCAAGGGTAAGTTACACTTTGATCCTTTTGACCCTTTCCTTTGATCTATTTCTAAGCCTCATTTATTTTTGGTTTCAAGCTTCGGCCCTAACTGAAAAGGGCCATATTTTGAGCTCATCTTCACTTCTTATTAAGGGCTCAACCCTGTTTGAGCCCTCCATAATACACTTGCTTCATTGACCATCTTGTATGTCATAATTTTGCATGCTATTTTTGACCCATGAGCAATTTATTTTCGAGCATGTTATAAACTGATATGAGGCATATTTTGAGCCCCTCTTCCACATTGGAGAAGGGCTCAACATTGTTTGGTGTTTCCATATGTCACTTGTAGTTAAATCCCCTATTTAGCCCCATTTTTTCATAAATTGGTAGCCCTCTTTGCTCCTGTTTTTGGACCTTGGTCCGAACTGAAAGTGGTCTTATTTTGGCCTATACTTCATGTTTCATTCACACTTTTTTTCTGTTTGGTGATTATTTTATACACTTCATGTTTTAGCACCTTTTGAGCCTTATTTTGCATCATATTTTTAGCATGTTTGTATACTGATTTTGAGGCTTCCATATACTGTAAATGTTCATATTTTTGGTCCATCTTCAGTGTTGTAGAAGGAAATTTTTCAGTTTGAGTTTTGCTTATACCACTTGCTTCATTACCCCTCTTTTGGCCCCTATTCTTGCATGCTATTTTCGCCATACCTATACTTGCTGTTTGGCCATGTTTATAACTGAAAAAGTGCTTATTTTGGGACTGTCTAGCTTCTGTCTTTGCATTGCATGTCCATGTTGTGCATGTTTAGTATGGCTATAGGCCATTTCGGATACCTAATGTTGCATTTCGGGTCATTTCCTTGCATTTCATGTCATTTCGCTTCATTTCAGGACTGTTTTCCCCCATATTTTGCTGCTGAAATTCCATTAGCATGCTTGCATATCATTTTGCCATGTTTCATTGCATTTTATCAGTGCCTCGGTTTGCGTGCCCGTGTGCACGCATTTCGAGACACTTCATTTTCTGCCACCGGCATCTTATGTGAGTGTGGCTGAGGCTATCTCATGTTAGTATAAGTCCATATTGCATTCTGTATGTCATTTGCATTGCGTATGCATTGCCTCGGTTTGCGTGCCCGTGTGCACGCATTTCGAGACACTTCATTTTCTGCCACCGGCATCTTATGTGAGTGTGGCTGAGGCTATCTCATGTTAGTATAAGTCCATTTGTCATTTTCCATGTCATTTGCATTGCGTATGCACCGCCTCGGTTTGCGTGCCCGTGTGCATGCATTTCGAGGCACCTCATTTTTCATCCGTCGGCATCCTATATGAGTGTGGCTGAGGCTCATTCATGTTGGTATAAGCCCATTCGTCATTTCCACGTCATTTCATATCATTTCATCACTGCCTCGGTTTGCGTGCCCGTGTGCACGCATTTCGAGGCACTTCATTTTCATCCGCCGGCATCTTATGTGAGTGTGGCTGAGGCTCACTCATGTTAGTATAAGTCCATATTGCATTCTGTATGTCATTTGCATTGCGTATGCATTGCCTCGGTTTGCGTGCCCGTGTGCACGCATTTCGAGGCACTTCATTTTCTGCCATCGGCATCCGATGTGAGTGTGGCTGAGGCTCACTCATGTTGGTATAAGCCCATTTCTCATTTCCATGTCACTTTAGCACCGCCTCGGTTTGCGTGCCCGTGTGCACGCACTTCGAGGCATCTCATTTTCGTTGCATCTGTCATCGCCTCGGTTTGCGTGCCCGTGTGCACGTACTTCAAGGCATCTCATTTTCGTTGCATCTGTCATCGCCTCGGTTTGCGTGCCCATGTGCACGCACTTCGAGGCATCTCATTTTCGTTACATCTGTCATCGCCTCGGTTTGCGTGCCCGTGTGCACGTACTTCGAGCCATCTCATTTTCGTTGCATCTGTCATTGCCTCGGTTTGCGTGCCCGTGTGCACGTACTTCGAGGCATCTCATTTTCGTTGCATCTGTCATCGCCTCGGTTTGCGTGCCCATGTGCACGCACTTCGAGGCATCTCATTTTCGTTGCATCTGTCATCGCCTCGGTTTGCGTGCCCGTGTGCACGTAGTTCGAGGCATCTCATTTTCGTTGCATCTGCCATGGCCTCGGTTTGCGTGCCCGTGTGCACGCACTTCGAGGCATCTCATTTTCGTTGCATCTGTCATCGCCTCGGTTTGCGTGCCCGTGTGCACGCACTTCGAGGCATCTCATTTTCGTTGCATCTGCCATTGCCTCGGTTTGCGTGCCCGTGTGCACGCACTTCGAGGCATCTCATTTTCGTTGCATCTGTCATCGCCTCGGTTTGCGTGCCCGTGTGCACGCACTTCGAGGCATCTCATTTTCGTTGCATCTGTCATCGCCTCAGTTTGCGTGCCCGTGTGCACGTACTTCGAGGCATCTCATTTTCGTTGCATCTGTCATCTCCTCGGTTTGCGTGCCCGTGTGCACGCACTTCGAGGCATCTCATTTTCGTTGCATCTGTCATCGCCTCGGTTTGCGTGCCCGTGTGCACGTACTTCGAGGTACCTCATTTGCATTGCATCTGTTATTGCCTCGGTTTGCGTGCCTATGTGCAAGCATTTTGAGGCATCTCATTTTCACTGCATTTACCATTACCTCGGTTTGCGTGCCCGTGTGCACGCATTTTGAGACACTTCATTTACACAGCATTTTACCATTGCCTCGGTTTGCGTGCCCGCGTGCATGCATTTCGAGGCACCTCATTTTCATTGCATTCTGTCATCTTCTCGGTTTGCGTGCCCGTGTGCACGCACTTCGAGGCATCTCATTTTATAGCATTGTGTATGTTAGGATTACATCTTAGTTGCATTTCATGCATATCATGCATATTGCATCGTGTCCGGAATAGGGGTTAGTCCGGACACGGGAAACGAGGTACATTTCGTACTCCGAGTGACGGAATGTGTCTCAATTCCCCAGTCACCGACACTCCGGATTATCCATGATGGAGTTAGGCTTTAGCTGTAGTTTCATGTGCATTCATCCTATATTGAGTTGTGCATTTTGACTCCTCTGCCATCATGCCTCGGTATGCGTGATTGGTGGCACGAGGATCGAGACATGCATATATTTGTTTAAATACATTGCTATGCCCCTTTCCTGCTCTCTGTTGCAGCAAAACCAGGAATCAGCAACTTTCCGGGACTTGGCACGCTTTTCAAAAATAACAGGTGTAAACAGAGGCTAATTGGGGCATTCCGGTGGATTTCCGCGCAAGACAGTCCGGACATGCATCATCCATCAGAAGCAAGACAGCCCCTGGCTTGCACGCCAGTTTATTTGCTTTCTAGTTAATTCATTAATTAATTAGAATTCTGTAATATTTTGGACTGTAATATTCTTTTATTTTGGGGACTGTAATATTTGGACTGTATTATTTATTCGGACCCTCCGAGTGAGGGCATAACTGTAATAAGTGTGCGTGAGTGTGATGTATGTCTTCCAACCCCACGTCTTTCTCCCTTTTATTTATCCGCTTATGATGGTTAGATTAGGGCATATTTAAATTAGCATACAGTATGACAGCATGTTTGCATCATCCATCTGTATTGCATGCACCGGGCTCGGCACATCATACTAACTGCATTGTACTTTCAATTCCAAATTGAATACATGATAGTTATAGCATTTCATATACCATCTTAGAATAGCCGAGCCTGCTATAGTTGCATTTTGCATGTGTGACATTAGGCATTTCTGTACACTTAGGATCATGCATGATTTCTAATATAGTTTCTATTTTGGCTTGGAGTACTCGGTGAGTTTTATGCTTTAGCATCCTTGCATGTGTGTGAGTGAATGCCATGATAGCATGCTTACCATGAGACTATGTGCTTATCTGATATATCTGCCTGAATGCCTGTGGGTGAAGGTTAGGTTATCTGAATTGGAATGAATCATCAAAATGTTTCAAGCCTACCTACGGGTAGCAAACCATTTTCAAAAGCAAACATGAAATGTTTTGTTCCAATTCGGGCGACCCGGTCTATACTTATATGCTGTGAGCATCACATAGTAACCTAGGCTAATAACCGGAATAAGAACATACAATGTTTTCAAAAATTGATATCATGGTTAGTAGAAGCCGGTCTATGACCGGGCGAGCGGGGGTGCTCACGAAGTGACCTTCCCCAATCGTACCCAAGTTCCCGAGCCGAGGCAACTTTGGTGATGACGGACACGTGGCCTTTTGGCACCGAGTCAGGGTTTCCTAAATTTCCCAAAATAAAATATTTAGGTGGCGACTCTGTATCTGGCAAAGCAGTCCATGTTTGGCACTTCTTTCAAAAATCAGTTTTTCTCAAAACGATTTGCCGGATTTGGACTCTTTGGTTCAGACTTAGAACCGTGACTACGAAAAGTCGAGTCCGAGCTGTAGCGAGGTCCCCCCGCGGGCTTGTTACAACCTCTACTAACCATGATATCCGATGTTGAAAACGTTATGTGTTCTTAAACCAATTATTAGCCTAGCGTTACTATGTTATGCGCACAGCAAACAAGTATAGACTAGATTGCCTAATTTGGAAACAAGCATTGCATATCCATTTTCTTTGAAAAGCGCTTTGAAATTTGCTACTCGCAAGTAGGCTAAAACACGGATTTCAACGAGTTTTCCAATTCAAACAATCCAACCTTCACCCGCAGGCATTCAAACAGTAATATCACGTAAGCATTTACCCACATGGCAAATATACTGTCATGGCAACATTCACACGCATGCGCGATGCTAAAGCATAAATACTTACATCGTACTCCGTGCCAAAAACAGGAACATGTTAGCAATCAATGCATGATCCAAGTCCATGTTAAGTGCCTAATGCATCGCATACAAAATGTCATTAGAGTAGGCTCGGCTAGTCTATGAATGGCATGTGAAAATGCACAACTAACATGTATTCAATTCGAAATTTGAAATACAGATGTAGTTAGAATGATGCGCCGAGCCTAGTGCATGCAAAGCAAATGTATGAATGCACGCATGCATTGCATAAGGTATGCTAATTTTTAAATATGCCCTAGTCTACCATCATAAGCAGGTAAATAAAAGGGAAGAAAGAAGTGGGGATTGGAAGACATACACACCACTCACACACACTTATTACAGATTTGCCCTCGCACGGAGGGACCAAATAAATAATACAAATTAATTAACTACGCAAGCTAATTAAATATTACAAATTACCTAATTAATTAACAAACTAATTAAGCTAGGAAAAACAGTAAACCGCCTCGGGAAGAGAGCCAGATGCAGCGCATGCTCGGGTCCTGCTCGGAAGTGCACGGCCATGCATAGTCTGCCTCTGTTTTCCCTGCTCTGCTCCTCTGGAGACTGCCAAAGTCTCAAGGATGCCTCTCTGGATACTGGGAATCACCACCGGCTGAGTAGAATGCCCACCGGCAGTGGCCTGTGATCACCGGCACAAAATGAATCCATCGGCTGGTGATTTACTGTCGGTCGGCAATGTACACTGCCGGTCGGCAAAGAGTGCCTGCAGAACCTGCAACTCACAGCAGCAGAGGACAGAACTTGCATGGCAATACAATTCAAACAATGTATGCACCAATCATGTCCCCCATCATGTTTGTAACTCAAAGGGGCATGTGTCTCGATTCTCGGACCGCCAATCACGCATTTCCATGCATGATAGCCCAAAGGATCAAGTGTGCAACTTTCATGTCAAATTAAATGCAAACCAAACAAATGAACCAAGGCCTAATTCCTATCACCAAGTCAAGGAACAAGGCATGCATGCAAGATGCAATGCAACCTAGGCATACGAGCTAAGGATGCAACATGGCATGGTAAGACACTTATGCAAGCATACAAGCAAACATGAGGCAATGCAAATTCATGGAAAGGTGGACTTATACATGATTTAGGCAACTCTAAATAGGCCTAAAACAATGGCCAAAGTGACCAAAATAAAGGACTAAACACATACACACATGCACATGTTAAAGGAGCCAACACTTAGGCACAAATGGGACAACTCTCAAGCACACTTGAAAAAGGCTATCATGGACATATGGCATGCAACATAAGCTCTGAAAATCATGTTAAAACATGGTGCCAAACCAAGCAACAAGTCAAGCTAAACATGCAACAAATGGCCCAAGTGCTTGAAGCGAGTCAAAAGGGATTGAACCATGACCAAGCCAACCAAGCCTCACAAGGCTAAGAGGACTTAAAATAGGTTCAAGGCAGACCTAGACCATGCAAAGGGGACCCCCTAGATGGCATCTAAGTGGCTCAGATTCAAAGGCATGTACAATGGCCAAAACAAGGAACATGCTACACAAGCTTTCAAAGCATTAAGGAGACATCCAAGGCAAACATATAGGCATGCAAAGGGGACTGAAATAACATGGTGGATAGTTCCAAACCACTAAATCAATGCAAAAATGTCATGCTATACGTTCATACACTTAGGGCCAAAAAGCCGGAATGCAAAGGAGCTATACTAAGCATGCCAAATCCGACCCAAACAACCTAGGACAGACCTTAAACATGGCAAAATGAGCACAAAACCTTCACAAGACTAAGCCTAAAACATGCTAGAACAAAGGCTAACCACCTGAGGCATATTAAGGCAATAACATGGCATTACATGGTAGGTATGCTAAGCATGCATGGTGTACCAAAACCAACACACAACAAGGTTATATCATGGAATAATAAGCATGGAAAACAATCAAGACATGATCAATACACACTCTAACATGATGCTCTCTCAAGAGGCCAAAAAAGGGTCCGTTTCAAGGACAACAAGGAGAGGGGGTGGCCCTCCCCTTTTGGAGACTTCAAGGCACCATCTCCGCCACTGAAATCCCTCAAGATTTCAGTGGTGAAGAGGCCCGAACACCAAAGTCTCGAAACTCACTCAAAATAGCACAAGGCCTAAGAGGGGTCAAACACCTCCAAACCACAAAACACTCTTAATAAACAGTCAAGAGGGTTAAAAAACAGAACTTTTTTGTATTATACACTAAGCTCAAAAACGATTTTAAGACAGGTAAAAATACAATGCAAGATTGGGGAATAAAGAGGCAAAATTGTTACCCTTGAAGACCCCTTCAACAATGGTGCTCCAACAGCCCCTTTTAGGTTGAAAACAGCTTCAAAACTTCAAAATCAACCTCTTAGAACCTCAGTAGCTAAGTGAAGGTGAAACACTATGTGTTTGTGTGCAATAGTAAGACACAAATGCACTTAAACACACACAAGAGGGAGATATAGAGATAGAAAGTGTATGGATTCTAACCCTAGAACTCAAAACCCTAAAAATGGCTGTCTAAAATCTCTAAAATATCTCAAGTGTCTAACCCTAAAGCCAAGAGAGAAGGCTCTCTCTTATAGAGTCTTTTGTCTTGTAAAGCTTACAAGATAAGCTTCTCAAGAGAGAGATCCCTCCATACACGTGTATGGAGGGGAGCCAAAAGGAAGACAGCTGTGATAAAATATCTGCAAAAGCAGATGCACAGTAGTCGGCCGGCCAAAAATGCCATTTTGGCAAAAGTGAGTGCCGACCGGCAACAAAGAGTGCCGACCGGCAATATACATTGCCGATGGCATCAAAAACCAGCCGGTGGCCTCTAGCCACTGCCGGTGGTGTGTGGGGATGCCTCACAAAGCATTCCCTGCCCCTCCAAGGCAAAACACAAGTGTTTGGTGCAAAACCAGACACTAAACAGTCGAGTTTGGAGATCCTGAGGCAAGGCGCGCGAGCCGAGACCTCCGGGAACTCCAAACGAACACAAACATGGATGATCACCGGGTGTTCAGACGGTGACGTCCAAGTCTTAAGGACGGTCAAAAATGGGGTGTCTACAATGGGCAAGATCAAAACCATTTCAATAAATATGTTCAGATATGTGATTCGCAAGATTTGAAACAATAATGGCAACAAGTAATGAAGAATATAAACAGAATTGAAAACAAAAGGAACAGTAGCTTACCAGAAGAAATATGGCCGGAATAAGGTTCGCCAAAGTCAGACGATGGTTACAGGAGTAACAGAGTAGCGAAAGCTTCACCAGAAAGACAAATGAAGACAATTGCAGAACTTGGGACTGAAACAATGGCGTATTCAAGAGCTAGAGAGAGAAAAAACGAAGAGAAATCGAATGCAAAAGTGAAAAAATGAAGAAAGGGGGAAAGGTTTTGTCAAAAATTTGAAACGACGGCAAAACGGAGCATTAAATACGCCTGGAACAACGCATACGTCAGACGGCGCCCACAGACGCAAGACGGATTGCAAGCGTATCATGGGCACGGTCCAATGAGGTGAGACGCGTGAATGAAATGATTGAGTAAATGATACGTGACAGCTCACACACGTGAAAGAGTTCACTGGAATTCTTGTTCTCTGAAGAAAACATGTCGGCTTGAAATGAATGATCTCGGCTGAGGAGTTCTTGAGCCGATGTACAGGAGAAAGTACCGATATAGGTTCCATCACCTCAAAATGCCGAGGTAATAGAACCTAGGGGCAGTTGTGGGGATATATTTTCTGAGTACCAACATGTGGCAAGGTAACGCCGATGTGTCAGCCGAGGTGCCACGTGTCCTGGTCATTATGCCGAGGTTATCAGAATCCGAGATAAACGAATAAGGGACAAGAGTCCTAGAATGAAGAGAAGACTTAGTCAAGATGAGGATAAAGCTCTTAGGGAGTTTGTCTTTGTCTCTTGAGGAGTCCAAAGTAAGTACTGAATTGGAGTCCATAGAAGTCAGGCTTCTAGTGGGACTAGGATTGAGTTAACTATAAAAGAGAGGCACCCCGTGGGTCTAAGGTACGCAATTTATGCTTTGAGCATTGAGTTTAGCATTATTGATTATCTTTGAGAGATATACTGACTTGATCGTCGGAGTGCCCCCGGGTGGTAGAACCACCGCCGGAGCCTTCTCTTTCTGTTACAGGTTAGCTGAAGCCATCTATTCTGCCGATGCTCTCTAGCTGATTACTAAATGGGCAGCGTGATCAGAAAATCACCCACACAATGTATAATATATTAATGTATATACCAGACGCATAGGTAAGATAGGATTAGATAGGATTCCTGCTGTCGGTCCCTTTCTCATAAATATGTTTTGTGTCATGATGATGTTTGTACAGCAGCACCTATATAATGGAGACTCTCCTTATGGTTTTCGATATATTGAAATACAGAGATTACTCTCTCAATATCCCTCTCTCAACTTATTTTACACAAAAAATTAAAATGTTACTGTAAGTTGTTATATAACTCTCTCTACTTTTCTGCACAACTTTTTATAAAAAATCAAAAAATTATTAAAATAACTTATTCCCAAATGAGGCTATGGAGCTTTGCTTGTTCGAACTCTTTACATAACTAGACAATTGCCTGAACACCACGATGTCTTCTGCTCGGCTGAGCAGTATAGTTGTGTAAAATTATCCCATACACTACACTAAATTTAAATTTACATTACAAATTCAAATTCCAATCACTTTAGTAAATATTTTTCTAGATATATAATATTTTTAAAACTAAATATTGATGATGATATTCAGGACTGGCAAAGATTGGGGAGAGAGAGTGGTACTTTTTGTGCCAAGGGACAGAAAGCATGTCACCGGAGGGAGGCCTAACGGACCACTGAAACCGGGTTTTGGAAGGCAATGGGTTCGGACAGCAAGATATTAAACTCGTCCGACCCGAAAAAGATCACTACAAGAAAAGTGGGTATATGAGACGGGACTATTTGCGATGGCACACTTGCCGTCTCAAAAAGTCACTTTTTGCGACTGCATAAAATGCCGTCTCAAAAAAGCAGAGTATTTGCGACGGCACCATTTACCGTCTCAAAAAAGCAGAGCATTTGTGACCGCACAATTTGCCCTCTCAAAAAATGAGAGCATTTGCGACGGTATTTTCTGCCGTCGCAAATACTCTGCTTTTTTGAGACGGCAAATGGTGCCGTCGCAAATACTCTGCTTTTTTGAGACGACATTTTCTACCGTCGGAAAAAGTGACTTTTGTGTTTTTTTTTAATTTTTAGTGAATATTTTTAAAATTTTAAATATTTTTTTTAGATGCACCTTACTTAGATGTATCTAAAAAAAATTATGAAAAAATATTTTTAAAAATTAATAAATACATAAAAATATAAAAAAAAATGTATTAAATTATTGTATTTTTGGTATTTAGTGAATTTTTAAAAGATTTTTTTTACAATTTTTAAAATTTTTAGGTGTATTTATGTTAGGTGTGTCTAAAAATTAAAAAAAAAATACTTAAAATATTAAAAAAATTCAGTAAAAACAATATAACACGGAAAACAAGAAAGTATAATTTTCTCAAAAGAGTTTTTGGAAAACTCTAACCTAGCATAGTGATTGTGGTTTTGAGACAGCTTCATATATATACAGTCACAAAATGGTTTGAATAAATTCTGGTACTTTTTTCTGTGGCAAAAAAAATTTAAAAAAACAATGTCTTCTTACTCTTTTCATATAACATTCCTCTTTTCATTCATTTTTTCATCTTCATGTCTTTCTGTCTCTATCTCTTTCTCTTCTCTTTATCTCTTTCACTCATCACTCTTCTTTCTCTGTCTGTCTGTTTCTCTCTCTCATTTTCTCTCTGTGTCTCTCGCCTATCTCTCTTCTCTCTATCTCTCTCATCTGTTTTCTCTCTCTATCTCTCTCGCTCACCTTTCTTCTCTCTATCTCTCTCATTTCTTTTCTCTCTCTCTTATCTTTCTATTTCTCTCTATCTCTCTCGCTCATTTCTCTTCTCTCTCTGTCTCTCTCTTTTTCGGTGTCTCTCTCTCGCTCATCTCTTTTCGCTCTATTTCTTTCTCTTTTTGTCTATCTCTCGCTCATCTCTTGTTTCTCTCTCTTTTTCTATCTTTCCCTATATCTCTATCTCTCTCTCTCTTTCTCTCTCTATCTCTTTTTCTGTCTATCTCTCTCTCCTTATCTCTCTCTCTCACTCATCACTCTTCTCTCTCTCTTTCTCTACTTGTCTATTTGTCTATTTCTCCCTCACTATGTTCGCCTTGCTCACTCTCTTACTCTCATCTTCTCTATTTATCGAGCTCCTTCTCGATTTATCGATCCGCTATAAACGACGTCGTCTTACTCTTTTGAACATTTCTCTTTTCACCCATTTTTTTATCTTCATATCTCTCTGTCTCTGTCTCTCTTCTCTTTCCCTCTCTTACTCATCACTCTTCTCTGTCTGTCTGTCTCTCCCTTTTTCTATGTGTCTCTGTCTCTCTTCTCTGTCTCTCTCTCACTCATCACTCTTCTCTATCTGTCCGTCTCTCTCTTTCTGTCTATCTCTGTCTCTCTTCTCTTTCTCTCTCTCACTCATCACTCTTTTTTGTCTGTCTGTCCGTCTGTCTGTCTCTTTTTTTCTCTGTGTCTCTCCTCCATCTCTCTTCTCTCTATCTCTTTCATCTATCTTCTCTCTCTGTCTCTCTTTTCTCTCTCTTCTTTTTTTCTCTCTCGCTTTCTCGCTCATCTCTTTCTGTCTCTCTCTCGTTTATCTCTTTTCGCTCTTTTTTTTTTCTCTCTCTCTGTCTCTCTTTTTGTCTATATCTTTTCACCCATTTTTTTATCTTTTTCTCTCTATTTTCTTTCTCTTTCTCATTCATCACTCTTCTCTCTCTGTCTGTCTATTTGTCTTTCTTTCTCTCTCTCTCTGTCTCTCATTCATCTATCTCTTCTCTCATCTCTTTTCTCTCTCTCTCTCTTACCACTCATCTCCTCTACCACCTCCACTACTACTGCAAACGCCATTTCACTACCACCACTACTACCACAGTCGCCATTTCACCTCTACGACTACCATTACTACTACCATCGCCACCACTCCACTACCACCACTACCACTATTGCCACCACTACTACTACCATTACCTCTCTTTCACCCCTGCTACTCCATCTACTCTACTACTACCACAACTTCACCACTAATCTTCTTCGTCATCACCACCACCACCATCACCACCATCATCTCTTATCCACCACCTTCACCACTACTGTCGGTTCCTCTTCTCTACCACAAAATATTACCTCTCTTCTCTCTCTCACTCATCACTCTTCTCTGTCTGTCAGTCTTTGTCTTTGTCTCTTTCTCTTTCTCTCTTTGTCTCTCGCTCATCTCTCTTCTCTCTCTCTCTTATCTCTTGCTCATTTATCTTCTCTCTATCTCTCTCTCCGTCTCTCTCGCTCATCTTCTTCTCTCTTCGTCTCTCTTTTTTTCTAGGTATTTCTCTCGATCATCTCTTTTCACTCTCTTTCTCTCTCTCTATTTATCTCTCGCTCATCTCTTGTTTCTCTCTATTTTTTTATATATCTCTCTTTATCTGTTTCTCTCTGTGTCTCCCTGTCTCTCTCTCTATATCTCTTTCTCTCTTTGTCTCTCTCTCACTTATCACTCTTCTCTCTCTCTTTCTCTCTCTGTGCCTGTTTGTCTGTCTCTCGCTCTTCTCTGTCTCTCTCTCTGTTTCTCTCTATGTATTTGTCTGTCTGCTTGTCTTTCTCCCCCATTGTGTTCACCTTGCTCACTCTCTCCCTCATCTCTTCTCTATTTACCGATCTCTCCACTACAAGAAAATGCACTTTTAGCGACCACTTTGTCTCTCTCTCGCTCATCACTTTGTCTCTGTCTGTCTGTCTCTCTCTCTTTCTCTCTCTCTATCTCTCTTCTCTATCTGTCTCTCACTCATCTCTTTCTCACCACCCATCTTCTCTACCACATTCACCACTACTGCAAATGCCATTCCATTATTACCACTACTACCACTGCAAATGCCACATTGACCACAAAAAATTAACTTTATTTTAATAGAAAATATTATCCCTACTTCTACCAAATAAAAAAATAATAATAATTTTTTATTCATTAAAATAAATATGAAACAAATAAATTTTCAACATTACTAAATGAAAAAATAAAAATAAAAATTTATTAACTATAAAAAAATTAATTTTAATAAAAAATAATTTTTTTTAGCAATGACATCCTCTGTTGCAAAAAAAAAAAAAGTCATTTTATTATTTAAATATTTATTTGTAATGCAAATAAAAATTAAAAAAAATCCAAAAAAATTTCCAACCCCACACCCCCACCCCCCCCATTTTTCCATTCCCGCCCGGTTCCCCCTCCCTCTTTTCATTCCCACTCCCCCCTCCCCAAAAATCTAAAATCCCCAATCTGTTTCTTGTTTTCCATTCCCGCTCCCCCCTCCCCCTCCTCCCAAAATCCCCAATCGGGTTCTCCACCCCCCCCAAAACCTCAACATCTTCAACCAAAATCCCCCCCGAAAAACCCAAAATCCCCAATCTCTCCTTCCATTTATCTCTCTATCCATTTGTCTCTCTAGGTTTTAGGGTTTTGAGTGTACGATATCATTTGTCTCTCTACCCGTGACCGATATCATTTTCTGAAGGTACGCAGATTTTTTTTCTTTTTCTTCTTAGCGATTGTGAATTTCGATTCCGATCCCGCGATTTCTAGGGTTTCTGATCGTAATGCAGGTTTTGTAGCGCTTCAATTTGCAGTTGAATCGCTCAGATTTAAGACTTCTTGTACCGCTATTTGCGCGAAATTGAGAGACCGAGTTATGTCGGGCCCGTTGGATCAGTTTGCGAGGCCTTGTGAGTTGTTTTTCTTTTCTGAATCTGAACATGTTTTTTTTTTTTTTTTTTTTGATGTTATTGAGCTGTTTCTGTAGTCAATCTGGTAAGATCGTATTGAGTTAGGGTTTAGTTTTTAATATCATATTTTATGTCCTTGTATGCATGTTCAATTGACTCTTGTATATGATGAGAATCTGTGGAAAAAATTCCAATTGCTTCTGTTTGGTTTGACGGAGAAAAAAAATCCTAAATTTTCTTGAGGTGTATAAGAGTTTTTATCACTTACTTGTGAAGTTGACCAAAGAAAACCCTGAATTTTTCTGATAATTTATTTTGTGCCAAGATTTGTTTTCTGTAGAAACTATATGAAGCCTCTCATATTTTGGGTTCTTTGCAATTTTAATTAGTTATTTATTTTTTGTTTTCAGTAGGCAAGCTTGTATTACTAAGAAAATGATTGAAAAATTTTAGGTTTTCAGTTTGGGAAGCACGAAAGCTGCAAGAAAAAATATTTTACCTAATTGTATTTGTCCATTTTAAGCAAGGGGATGGAACCATGGAAAAATCTAGGGAGTTTGATTACTGTTCTGTAAAATAATTATTTTTGCATATTTTGTGGGAATTCAAAATATAAATTTATTGTTTAAGAGATTGTATGCGAAATTTCAAACAAACACCAAAAAAGTTTGATTTTCTTTTGGTTCTCTTTCTTGCATAATCCATCAATATCTCGCTAATGAAACGGACCCTTGTGAAATAATCATTTCTTATTTTGATTCTTTTATTGAATGTGCAGGCTTTGACTCATGTTTTGATTTAAGGTTATTTGTGGAGATTTGGGTTGGTTGTGGTTGATGTTCCTATTGTTAATAAAGATGTGTATATAATTTGGTTTGGTTGCTGAGAAAATATGGGAGAGAAAAGAAACTGAAATTTTGAGATGGGATATAATTAATGCTAGACTTGAGAAATAAGAAACTTAGCATTATTCAACCATTTTGGTTGGTTGACGTTAAGTTCATCACTTTTCAAACCAAGACTTTGTATAGTAATAAGCTTGAACCTAATTTAATTTTTAGGGTGAGACCTGTGATGTAAACAGCTTTATTGCCATGGTTGATTGTAAAACTTTTGGAACTTTGATTAATGTTGGGACTATCTCATTAATTTGATTTACCTCTGAACCTAATTTAATTTTCAGGGGTGAGACATGTGATGTAAACAGCTTTATTGCCATGGTTGATGGTAATTTTTGGAAATTTGATTAATGTTGGGATTATCTCTTTAATTTGATTTCAATTTACCTCTATTGTTTAAATTTTCATGCAAATTGGTTTGTTGATGTATTTTGAAGGGTAAGATTTAAATGCAGCTATTTCTAAGGTATTGAAAAAAGTAGTTTTTAATTTCGTAACAGATGGTCTGTTATGTGAGCAATTGTGAAAATGGTCAGAGTTTTACATGTTTTAAGGCTGCAGATAAATTGATAGAGATTACAGATAGGAAAACACGTTACTATTGTTTAATTGTCATTTTTTACATGTTGGACCCTGATGTGTTGTCTTATTTACTTTACTAGAAGTGGTGGCACATGTGATGCATGTGTTTAGTATCATTTCCTTCCAGCGAATAAGGTTGTGAAGAGTCTAATTGAATTCAAAATCTTAAAATTTTAACAATTTTTGAGTTGGGTTGAACATGGGGCAAAATTTTAGTTTCCATGTTTACACCCATTTGTGAAACCGAATATGTTATTTGTAGAGCATAATTGGTAAACAAAATGGCGTGACGCAGTTCACACCAACTTGGGTGCTCACATTATATATCAGTATAGATGCTCTTATTGTAGATCAGATATTTGATTAATTCATTAATTGGGAGGGTTCTCTTTGAAATAGATTCTTTCCCTTTCTGCTATGTGATGCATATTGTGTAGAGTTATCATCCTTCTGCACCTTTTGGATAATTGTACTGATGTTGATTGACATTGACTATATGCTTACAGCTGTGGATACTGTTGGATGCCCTGAGGAGGAGATTTTGAATTGTAACCAGATTGATACTGATGATGGCATGGGCTGTGAAGACGAAGATGAGGAAGCGGCTGCAATGATTGCAGAATCACATTCAGGTGATAGTTCGATTTCAAGTCCAGTTACAATTTTTCTTGTGTTTTGATTTTTCTTGGCTCCAAAAGTCATTCCAAATCAACAGGATTTCAGTCTATTCATAATTTCTCCCACAACCAACCATATTTAATTGCAACTATCATTTTAGTTTTGAAAATTTGGAAAAAGAAAAAGACTAATATAAAGTTAGCTATTAAGCTGCACAATTCCCAAAATTCCCAACTTTTTTGGGTTCAGCTATGCAAAATTTTGTTCTGCCATGTAACTCTGTCTGCTGTCAAAAAATTTCCTTTGAATTATTGGTAGTCTTGTCTTTGAAAATATTTGTGGAAGTGATCACTATGAATCTCAAATATGACAATTAAACCAGAACAAGTGTTGTTTTATGCTCAATACTGTCGTATTGTTTCCCTGAAAGAAGTGGTGTTTCAGGGAAGTCACCAGCCGATATTTAAAACGTTACGGCCAATATTTAAAACTTTGATTATTACCTTTTTTTATGCCACTGAGAAGTCAACAGCCTTCTAAATGCTGCTATGGTCAGCTCTTGTTACTTTAATGCATATTATTTTGCAGGAGATGAAGCTGCAAATAGTAATGATTCAGACTGGAGCATGGATTGTTCTACAGTTATGAGAGTTAAGACTTTACACATCAGCTCTCCCATTTTAGCAGCAAAAAGTCTATTTTTCTCCAAGGTAAAGATCATTATGTTTCTTCAAGTTGGTTTTCTTTCTTTGCTTTATAGCAGTTCTGGATGATATTCCACTCCATCCTGTTTTATCATTTATGTAGCTCTTCTCAAATGGGATGAGAGAGTCAGAACAGCGGCATGTCACTTTACGAATCAATGCCTCTGGTATGGATTAAATTTCTAGCATTCTTCTTTTTGGACTGTGTTTTGGTTTGTCCGACTCTTGCTCAGTATCAAACTTGAAATTTTACTTTTTGCATGACTAATATCTTCAAGTTGCATTTTCCTATAGAATGTTTAATAACTAATGTTTTGAAAAGACACAAACCAACTTTAAGATGAAAGAAAGGAGGCCTTTCCCAAAAAAAATTTATAAAAAAAATTACCTACGTTGTTGTACCATAATATTTTTAGTTTCATTGGAACAGTTGGACTTGGTTAATTTACAGGTAATGAAGCTCAAGGAACAGCTTTTCGAAGCAGAGAAGGAGATACAGAGGCTATTGGAGAGATGCAATGGTGTTTCAAGCAACAGCCTGGTTTCATTGGTCTCCATGGAATCCACCTCCTTTTCTAGGGGAGTTTGGGATGGAAGGGTTTGGAAATATTTTTTATGTGCCAGAAAACAATTACAATCATGGCATGGATTGGGTTAATCTTATATGATATGTAATTAAAGCAATTCTAGTATTAATGTAGCTAGTGACCATCTTATGTACATCTTTTTTTCTTCCTTTTTCTTTTCTTTTCTTTTTTTTTTTCTCGCCCTTGGCTTTGTTTTTATGTTGTAGTGTTTCAGTGGTACTTTACATTTGACTAGAAGATGGAATTGTTAATGTTAGAATATAATTTGCTTTTTAATTATGGATGAATTTTAATTTATATATTGGACTTTTTATATTATTATATAATTATTAGTTTTTTTTATAGTTATTTTTTATTTAATACAGGTCAATTTCATATTTTTAATAATTTTATTGCAGGTTTTTTTTTTTTTTAATTTTTTTTGAGACGGCAGAATACCCCGTCTCAACAAGAAAATTGAAACAGCCTTTTTGCGATGGCACCTATTCTGTCGCAAAAGGTAGGGAATATAATTGAAAAATAAGGCTTTTAGCAACGGTATCATAGTCGTCGACAATAGTCATCAGCGACGGCTCAGGTTGTTGTCTCAAATACACTTTTAGCGACGGTATTTTTGCTGTCTCAAAAAATCATTTTAGCGACAGCAATATTGTGCCGTCGCAAAAAACTCAGATTTTCATCCATTATTGGCGACAGAAATTTGCCGTCGCAAAAAAGAAATTTTCCCGTCACAAAAGCAAGTGCCGTCGCTAAAACCCTTTTGCAACCTCTTTTGTTGCGATCCCCACTTGCCGTCGCAAAAAGTCATTTTACCGTCACAAAAACCTTTTGAGACGGCATTTGGGGTATTTGCGACGGCGTTTTGCCGTCGCAAAAAACGATTTTTTTTGTAGTGATAGGACTGAAAAAGACACTAGTGTTCTACAACGGAAGAGCACCCCGTGGATGCAAAACAGATTGGGTCATGAATGAGTATCGTTTGCCTGATAAATGCCCCTTACCAAAGGTACTAACTATTTTATTATATGAATTGGATTTAGATAAACTATTTTCTACTGCATTTTTTTACTATTTACTTATGATGAGAGTGGGATCTACACTCTGTGACTATGTAGACCCTATTTTTATTGTAACTAGACTGTAAAAATAGGGAGAATGTAACCCAACTCATTTTATATAGTTTGAAAATCTATATAGAGAAAGTGATTACAAAATAGAGCTACTTTATTAGTTTATTGTTTATCTATTTTTTAAACATTTGAAAATTTTGTTTAATCACTATCTCTTTGAAGAAAAAATAAGAAAGAAAATGGGCATATTTTATAAAGTTCACACTTGGTCGTTTGAGGTGGGCACACCCTGATTTTGTGTAAACTAGCTTTTGGGAATCAACAATAAAACATTTTTTAAAAAGTATTAACAATTTAAATTTGTCTTTGTAAAATTTAAATTTAATATACGGTAGGCCACGTGACCATAATGTAAATTATTTAAGAATTATGTTTTCATTCACAATTATAATTTAATTAGCTTGTGATGCAGGACATAGTGTTGTGTAAGATATACAGGAAGGCAACCTCCTTGGGGGAAAGTCTATAGTACATTTTGTTCAAAAAATATACGGTACATAAAAAATCAATGGCTAGGATTGAGCCATATCATTAAAAGTGACCTGCTAAACAGGTCACTTTTTATAGTTATGAGTTAAAATCATATTTTTTCATAACTATAATCAAATTGATCATAATTTAGTTATAACCACATCTCATAACCAATACCATTTTGTTCATAACTAATATCACATATTTTATAATCATAATCACATATCTCATAACCAACACCACTTTAAACATAACAAATATCACACATCGCATAACCATTGATCACACATCTCATAACTACTATCCACATAAATCATAACCACATCTCATAACTAGTTCCTTTGAGTCATAACCAACATCACATATCTCATAACCACTAATCACATATCTTATAATTAACACCTTTTTACTCATAACCACACCACTTTGATCATAACCAACATCACATATCTCATAACCACTAGTTACATAACCAATATCTTATAACTCATAACCATTAATACATATAGCATAACCTCATCCTTTGACACCACTTTGCTCATAATCATTACCCACATATCTCATAACCACTAACACATATAGCATAACTAAACACCCTTTGACATCACTTTGCTCATAACAATTACCCACATATCTCATAACCACTAACACATATACCCACATATCTCATAACCACTAACACATATAGCATAATCAAACACCTTTTGACACCACTTTGCTTATAACCATTACCCACATATCTCATAACCACTAACACATATAGCATAACCAAACACTCTTTGACACCACTTTGCTCATAACCATTACCCACATATCTCATAACCAACATCACATATATCATAACTACTAATCACATATCTCATAACCAAACACCCTTTGACTTGTAACTATACCATTCTGCTCATAACCAAAATCGCATATCTTATAATTACTAATCATATATCTCATTACCTTTACCCACATATGTTATAACCACATCTCATAACCAGCACCCTTTGTTTCATAATCAATATCACATATATCATAACCACTAATCATATATCATAACCACTACCCACATATAGGGGTGTAAATTTGGCCCACGAGCTCGCGGCACACCCCAAGTCTACTCGTGTCCTAGGTAGGCCCAACTAGGCTCGAGGCTAAACCCAACCTAAGATATGTGTTCTAGAGCCCGGCCCGACCCTGGTGTGTTATGGAGTGTGACCCATCTCGTGAGCTCGTCCCGAAATTTTCTTCCCCATCTGGCTCGACCCGACCCCAATGGTTCCCTACCCCCTTTGTCAGCGCAATGGTAAAAAATTTAAATCAAAACAATTTGAAAGAATCATATAACCGTTAATTCCACCAACAATCAATTTTTATTTTATTTTATTATATATATATATATATATAAATTAACTCCTCCCTCCCAAGTCCTATAAATACCACCCCTCTCACATTTTATTTCTCACAAACAAATCTGTCTCTCAAACTCTCATTCTCTCTAAACTCTCAACTCTCTCAATTAATTTTGAAGTGTCATCCCTAAGTGACAATTGCAATTGATCACCTATCTCTATTTTAGATTTATTTTTAGTCATGGTATCTTCATTGAAGATAATAGAAATAATAATATACAAACGATATACTTTTTAAAATATCTATATACACTTATAGACATATATATATATATATATATAATTTAACTAAATTTTAATAAAAAATATGCTGATAAAAATTATCTATGACGTGATTTTATTTTGTTGCACTAAATAATTTTTCTCCTAAATTTCTTTCCCAACTTTTCTTCATTTTTTTCTCCACTCAATTTTCTTTCTCTTGATTTGTCCTAGTTGTGCCTGAGCTCTCTCTATTTCTTAATCAGACTTCTCTATTTCGCTGAATCATCGAACGACCATTGTTGATAGTTCTTCCTCACTGGATTCTTCTTCTCTATACTCTTGTGTCTCTGCAATAGATCCTTGAACTCGTCACTATTTTCTTTGTCTATTTCAACACTATTCATTTTGGTGACATTTCTTTATCTAGTAAATACATTTATCTCAAAACTCTGGCTCTTTCGCATTAATATGTCATACATATACAAACCTTTGGCCGTAGTTATGATTTTATCAATTTGTACATATGTTATAGAATTGTTGGGATATTTTTTTCAATTAAATTTTTAGGATATTTACCGATAAATCCTATCCAACAGACAGTTGCACCAATTGGTCCCAACGTTGCATCTGTTGTTCTAATTAGTCCTATGGGCATTGCTTCCGACCCCCAGTGGCACCCCCAGTGACGTGGCAGCGTGTGGTTGGCTGAAATCCAAAAAAAAAAAAAACTGTTTTTGCACCAATCAGGGACGACCCCCAGCACCCCCAGCTGGGGGTCTAAGTCATTTTCCTTAGTCCTATTAGTGGGGAAATATCTTCCCGTTTGATCCTATTTCTCTTATTTGGTAACATTTAGTGGTCAATTATACCCTTCCTTTTCTATTAGGATGTTTTTGGTGGGATTAGTTGTGCATATTTGGCAAGTCAAAAATTGTAGTAGAAGATGTTTCCTCCATTACGTTAGGGTTTTGTGATTGTTGTGACGGGGTGTGTGGGAGGTGCTTTGTGTGCCGGACTGACGGAGAATCAGAATTCCGCTGTCGACATTCTTGGAATTCTGAAGGCATGGTTTGTTTTTGGTGATTGCGTGTTAGGATAGCTATGTTGCATACATATGTCAGTTCAATTGTATGGTGTGCCACACCGAGGTCATTTGTCTGTGTTGGGCACATTCGTATTCAATGTTTTTATTGGGTTCATGTGTTTAAATCAGTGTGTGTGGTGCCACATTGGGGTCATTCATTTTAAATGGGTTGTTTCAGTTCAATGCAAAAAGTACAACAAGCCTTAGTGTACTTACCAATGTTGTGGCACCCAATAAACACCCTGAGCATGCCACGTGGCGAGCCATACTCCAAACCTCTAACACACGGGTTGTGGCAGGTGACCAACACCTATTCCAAAAACATAATACAACACCAAATAACACGGACACACGCGTAATCAACAATCTGGGTCTTTCGCGAATGTGGGCTTTATTCACAAGGATTTGCACAATTATATTCAAGCCGAGCGCAAAATAGAAATAAAGGATGGTGACGCGGAGTGTGCTTTGGCTTACTTATGTGTAAAAGCTGATGCTAACCCTTACTTCTTTTACAAGTATGACAAGGATCAAGAGAACCGACTTGGCAAATTGTTTTGGGCAGATTCAAGGTCTTGCCTAGACTATGCTGCATTTGGTGACGTGTTGGTCTTTGATATGACTTATAAAACGAATGCATATAACAAACCTTTTGTTATTTTCGTCGGGGTCAATAACCATTTTGAAACCACCATATTTGCATGCAACTTGCTTGTTGATGAGACAATTGTAACATACACATGGGTTTTGCAGAAGTTGTTAGAAACCATGGATAACAAAAGACCGGTGTCAGTGTTGATAGATGGGGATATGGCCATGCGTGAGGCAATACAAAAAGTCTTTCCAAATGCCAAGCATCGTCTATGTAATTGGCATATGCACAGAAATGCCAAGCGAAATGTTCGAGTCGATGGATTTGAAGGACATTTCAAGCATCTCATGGATCTTGATGCGAATGAGGTTGTATTTGAGGAAGCTTGGAGTAAGATGGTCAGAAAATATGGCCTTCAAAATAACAAGTGGGTATCAGACACCTACAACAACAAAGGCATGTGGGCTCAGTCATATTTGCGTGGTCATTTTTTTGTTGGAATGAAGAGCAGTCAGCGTTGTAAGGGTATGCATGCTTTTTTCAATGAGTGCCTCAAATGAAAACTGAAACTATTCGAATTTGTTAGATGTTTTGACATGGCCCTTTATCGATTACGGAACAAAGAAGCGGATGCCGAGGCAAAAACTGACAACAGTGATCCTTGTCTTACCACAACACTTCAGCCTCTAGAGAAACATGTAGCAGCCATCTTTACCAGACGTTTGTTCTTAATGTTCCGTAATGAAATAATTGAGGAAGCATTGTTGATTTTTGATGGAAGGAAAGAGGAGTTCGATCATCGCATATACAAATTTTCAAAGTACACTGAATTTGGTTCCACATGGGAAGTGTCATGCCATCCCGCAACTAGCATAATGAAATGTAGTTGCAAAAAGTTTGAGTTCTTTGGACTTCCTTGCAGCCACATGATTTCTGTGATGAAATGCGAACACATGACTGAAATTCTCCCAAGTTGTGTGATGCATCGTTGGACAAAGCAAACAAGAAAGGTTGGTGAACAACATTGCCAAGCCCAATTCTCTAGCACTCTCACACAGGAGATGCGTTTTGGGGTACTTTGCTCTTCTTTTACTGAAATGTGTTACTATGCCTCACAAACATCTGAAGGATTTGAAGAGGCTAGGAATGCATTTTTCACTATGACATGTCGGATGAAGCAGCTTTGCATGGCCAAGGGAACTAATGTTGATGAAGGAAAAAGTTCACTGCCGCCATTTGGGGTTGGGGATTCGAAAGTAGTGAACACGAAGGGGAATACTGGAGGATCCTACATGGCTAAACCTCGAAAGCCAAGGCGATGCCAGTGTTGCAGGTATACATTATATTGTGCTTTGTGTCTTAATTTTGTTATTGTGAGGTAGTGTTGACATTTTTGTTCTCTTTAATGATTGGTGATTTACTTGACAATGTAGGGTCGTCGGCCACACAAGGAGAACTTGCCCCCAAAACGATCATAAAACGGGACAAGTGGGTAGCAATTTGTTTGAGGAATAGGATGATTATGATCCAATTGGTACTCCCACCCCTTTTACACCGAAGCGTCCCAGGAATAATATTAGGCCATGTAAGACCCACCCTATGAAGAGACGACTTTTTGTCACTAATGTGGATACGTCTCCAGTGCAGTTGAGCAAGGATGTTAATGACTTGCGTAGTTGCGATGCACAAGTCGTCCAAAATTCAGCGTTCATTGATGCGGATACGTCTCTAGGTGATTACTTTTATGGCATCTTTTCAGTTCAAATTATGTTCATTTTGCTTACATTTGCTTTGCAAATTTTATGTGGCTGCTTAATTCTAATTTCTTGATATGCCAAGATAGATTTTAGCTAGAACATTTTGATGTCATAACTAATTATGATGTTTACAACTTGATTATGAAAATAAATAATTTACGAAAACAAAATGACAAAAGAGTGTGTAATGACCAATATATCAAAATTCAATTTGTTATGATTTGAATCATAAATTTCAAGTGAACAAACCTTAACGACAATTTAATTTGTTTTTGCAGGTGTTGCTATGGGTAATAGTTGCTATGATCGAGCAGGGGTGGTATTTATAGGACTTGGAAGGGAGGAGTTAATTTATATATATAAAAATAAAAAAAAATAAAATTGATTGTTGGTGGAATTAACGGTTATATGACTCTTTCAAATTGTTTTGATTTAAATTTTTGACCATTGCACTGACAATGGGGGCAAGGAGCCATTGGGGTCAGGTCGAGCTAGATGGGAAAGAAAATTTCGGGGCGATCTCACGGGATGGGTCACACTCCATAACACACCAGGGTTGGGTCGGGCTCTAGAACACATAGCTCAGGGTCTTAGGTTGGGTTTAGACTCAAGCCTAGTTAGGCCTACCCAGGGCACGAGCGGACTTGGGGTGTGCCGCGAGCTCATGGGCTAAATTTATACCCCTATATGTGGGTAGTGGTTCTGAGATATATGATTAGTAGTTATGATATATGTGATATTGATTATGAAACAAAGGGTGCTAGTTATGAGATGTGGTTATAATATATGTGGGTAAAGGTAATGAGATATATGATTAGTGATTACGAGATATGTGATTTTGGTTATGAGCAGAGTGGTATAGTTATAAGTCAAAAGGTGTTTGGTTATGAGATATGTGATTAGTAGTTTTGATATATGTGATGTTGGTTATGAGATATGTGGGTAATGGTTATGAGTAAAGTGGTGTCAAAGGGTGTTTGGTTATGCTATATGTGTTAGTGGTTATGAGATATGTGGGTAATGGTTATGAGCAAAGTGGTGTCAAATGGTGTTTGGTTATGCTATATGTGTAAGTGGTTATGAGATATGTGGCTAATGGTTACGAGCAAAGTGGTGTCAAAGGGTATTTGGTTATGCTATACGTGTTAGTGGTTATGAGATATGTGGGTAATAGTTATGAGCAAAGTGGTGTCAAAAGGTGTTTGGTTATACTATATGTGTTAGTGGTTATGAGATATGTGGGTAATGGTTATGAGTGGTTATGAGATATGTGGGTAATAGTTATGAGCAAAGTGGTGTCAAAAGGTGTTTGGTTATGCTATATGTGTTAGTGGTTATGAGATATGTGGGTAATGGTTATGAGTAAAGTGGTGCCAAAGGATGTTTGGTTATGGTATATGTGTTAGTGGTTATGAGATATGTGGATAATGGTTATGAGTGGTTATGAGATATGTGGGTAATGGTTATGAGCAAAGTGGTGTCAAAGGGTGTTTGGTTATGCTATATGTGTTAGTGGTTATGAGATATGTGGGTAATGGTTATGAGTTGTTATGAGTTATGTGGGTAATGGTTATGAGTAAAGTGGTGTCAAAGGGTGTTTGGTTATACTATATGTGTTAGTGGTTTTGAGATATGTGGGTAATGGTTATGAGTGGTTATGAGATATGTGGGTAATGGTTATGAGCAAAGTGGTGTCAAAGGGTATTTGGTTATGCGACATGTGTTAGTGGTTATGAGATATGTGGGTAATAGTTATGAGTGGTTATGAGATATGCGAGTAATGGTTATGAGCAAAGTGGTGTCAAAGGGTATTTGGTTATGCTATATGTGTTAGTAGTTATGAGATATGTGGGTAATGGTTATGAGTAAAGTGGTGTCAAAGGGTGTTTGGTTATACTATATGTGTTAGTGGTTATGAGATATGTGGGTAATGGTTATGAGCAAAGTGGTGTCAAAGGGTATTTGGTTATGCTACATGTGTTAGTGGTTATGAGATATGTGGGTAATAGTTATGAGTGGTTATGAGATATGTGAGTAATGGTTATGAGGAAAGTGGTGTCAAAGGGTATTTGGTTATGCTATATGTGTTAGTAGTTATGAGATATGTGGGTAATGGTTATGAGCAAAGTGGTGTCAAAGGGTATTTGGTTATGCTATATGTGTTAGTAGTTATGAGATATGTGGGTAATAGTTATGAGCAAAGTGGTGTCAAAGGGTGTGGTTATGCTATATGTATTAATGGTTATGAGTTATGAGATATTGGTTATGTGACTAGTGGTTGTGAGATATGTGATGTTGGTTATTAGATATGTGACTAGTAGTTATGAGATATGTGATGTTGGTTATGATCAAAGTGATGTAGTTATGAGCAAAAAGGTGTTAATTATAAGATATGTGATTAGTGGTTATGAAATATGTGATATTGGTCATGACAAAAAGGTGTTGGTTACGAGATATGTAACTAGTGGTTATGAGATATGTGATGTTGGTTATGACTCAAAGGGATTGGTTATGAGATGTGGTTATGATGTATGTGGGTCGTAGTTATGAGATGTGTGATTAGTGGTTATGAGATATGTGATATTAGTTATGACAAAAAGGTGTTGGTTATGAGATATGTGACTAGTGGTTATGAGATATGTGATGTTGGTTATAACTCAAAGGGATTGGTTATGAGATGTGGTTATGAGATATGTGATATTTGTTATGATCAAAGTGGTGTTGGTTATGAGATATGTGATTATGATTATGAAATATGTGATGTTAGTTATGACTAAAATGGTGTTGGTTATGAGATGTGGTTATGAAATATGTGATATTAGTTATGAACAAAATGGTGTTGGTTATGAGATGTAGTTATAGCTAAGTTATGATCAATTTGATTATAGTTATGAAGAAATATGATTTTAGCTCATAACTATAAAAAGTGACCTGTTTAGCAGGTCACTTTTAATGACCTGGTTATGAAGTAATATGGTATAAGTAAATAATTGAATATAACTAAGTTATGAGTTAATATGGTGATAGTTATGACTAATATGGTATAAGTTATGATATAAAATCATATAAGTTCATAACTAAATGTATGGTACACCTAAATGTACCATAGCATCACCCACCTCCTTGAAGGTGTTGGAACAGAGGGCGGCAATGGAGGAAGAAATGAAGACAACAACCCGTGCATTTCTTCAACCTTCTTCTCCCCCAATGGGTCCAACAATCTCATTTTTCAGTCAATACGAAGACTACTTGGCACCACCAATGGCCTCCCAACACGTGGCCTTCAAGCAAGAAGATGAAGATGATCTACTAATACTAGAAGACAAAAATTTTGAAGAAACAGAGGAAAGCAGAGGAATCATTACTACTTCTCTTCTGTTGCCGGAGCTCCAAGTGCCTAGGTTGGGCATGGACTGGACCCAAGACCCGTTTTGGACCCAGCTAAGAAGCCCATGGCTTGACAATTTGACTCCCTTCGCCACTACTGTACGAACCTTCTAAGGCCTGTTTTCTAGGTTATATATATATGCTTAAAATTGCGCAAGAATTGGAGATTGTAGATAGCCGCCCGGATTTACCTGATACACGTGATTAGTAGTAATTATGTGTATTTGGAGTTTATTTTGTAGGGGTGAGTTCAAAGTGGTTTTATCATAGAGAGATTTCTCATTAATTGATGAACCAAAAGTATTGTAGACATGACAACTTGTTTAGAAGATTTAAAGCGCTTAACTAATCCAAATTAATAAATAATTTTATATCTGTTTTATTAAAATTATTTTTTTCTTATTTTGAAGAAAGAGCTTATAATTTCTCACCATAGACAAATTTGGGCTGCATGCCAAGAGGTGGATTTGGAGGTGGTGGCGGTGGTAGTGAAATTGTGCAAAATTATTAAAGGGCAATTTCATTATAATTCAAACTACAAAAATTAAATTGACACAACACAAGGGATAAAGTAGAAGGAGTACTATCTTGCTTATTAGCTCTTCCATTACGATTAACTTAAAGAGTTAAGTCAAATTTATTATTATTGAGCATAAGTAAATAACAACAGCTTATGCATTTGGTGCAGGGCATATCACAACATGGCAATTGTGAATTTACATAGAACCAAGGGGTACTTGGTTGCCACAATCAAGGTTGTTGCCAGGGCTAACCCCAATTATTTGACAATACCTCTGGTAAAACCCAATTCGATCCTGGACCCTTGCATCCGAGCCATGACCACATTCAAGTCCACCATTTATGATGTTTGTGATGACACCATACCCTGGAAATCGACTTGCTGATTGGTCAGCCACTGATGGTGTCCAACTTCCAACAATAACGTCGTGGCATTACGGCTTTGGCGACTGTGGAGTCATCCAGAACCATATTGTTGTCTTGAATCAGATAACTGGGTCAGTTGCTACTAGATCTGGGTTGTTCAGGAGGTCCACCCCTATGGCACTTCCAGCAGGTCCATAGTTGTAATTGTTGATGAAATATCATTGCATAATAATCAATTTTCATTTTTTTATAAAATCATGTAATATTTTTTGCTTCAAATTTTAATAATGATTAAATCCGACCTAGTGCTTACTAGGAAATTTGGATTGGGTCTCGGCCATAGTATTGCTGGCCTGGTGCACAAGGCCATCGAGCATTTTGAACACAGTAGTCAAGAGGGTTGCCTTGTTCGCGCAAGAAGCAGTATCCCCAGGTATATGGGCCATCAAGTGCAGTTGCCCACCCACCTACACACATAATTATACACTTTAAATGTTTCATCACTCATTTTTAGAGTAATTTTTTCCCTATTAACAAAACCTATCATCACCACTTGAATTGTCATTGACACTTGGTCTGTTTAAATCCTATAATTAAGGATGGTAGAGGGTAGGATTGGAGTTTGTGAATCCCATCACAAATCTTACCGTGGTGATTTATGATTATAAGATCAATTTATTTATTTTCTTAATGAATGGTCTATATAGAAAATCACACCAGATAAACGATATAATCAAAATGAGACCTATGACGGTTCCATAGACCACAACATCTTTGAGGAGAGTAGTATCTAATTAATAACAAACCATGGTCTTTTATAGATACCATGTTGGAGCTATGTCCAGTTAATAACAAATAACTGTGTCCTTACATAGAAAAAAAACCCAAAAAACTAAAAAATTAAAAAATCATAAAACACTATTTGTTGGATACACAACAACACGATGTTTTGGAACCATGTGATAATTTTTGTCTAGAGAAAAAGATAATCATTCTCTAAAAATGTGATGTGTCATTAATATTAGAGTTAGTAAAGAACTATTATAAAAATTATTAGAACAATATTCACTTCCCACTACACAATTTATTCATTTGATTTTATCACCTCGTGTGCCAACTTTTAGTTTTAACTAAAAAGTCATTATAAGTTGTCATATCACTATCTCTATTTTTTTATACATTTTTTAATAGAAAATTAAAAAATTACTAAAATAACATATTCTTAAACGAGGCCAGGCAACGACTTATTTGGTGAAGTTACTACACTTTGTTTTGGGGTCAACAAATTGGCAAAAAGATCCCTTTCAAAAATAAAAAATAATAAAAAAAGGTCAACAGTGGTTTGGAGGGGGAGAGGAGTAAACTAACCAGTGGTTTCATGGGAAGTTTGGGCCAAGAAAGCAGCAATCTCCCTTTTCTGTGTGGCAGTGTCGCCGGTGGTGGCAAAGCCAGGGAAAGAGTTGGCAGCAGCGATGAAAGCGTCATAGGTGTAGAAGCCAGTGGCAGGACAAGCAGCGTCATTCCTATGCAAAAGCATTTCATCAAACATTGAACTAGTAATCAAACTGCTGATGCCACTCATTTTGATATTCACTTTTGTGTTTTGTGTTTGTAGTGATTTTGTTGAACAAGTAATATTGGATTTATATAGGGAGTGATGGGCGTCCTAGAGGGATGGATTTAAGTTTTTTTATTGTATGATGTTTGTATGGGACCTAATTAATGGTGATGTTTGTTTGGATATTCGTTTTTTATCCAAATCTCTCTTCACTAAATTAAACAGAAGATAGGGGGCGACTTTTTACTTTATATTCATTAATTTTATCTACTTTGATTTTTTGAAATGTGAGTTTTAGTCCAAAAGTCATTATAAATTGTTATATTTCTATCTTAATTTTTTGTACATCTTTTCATAAAGTTAAGAAGTCAATTAAAATAGTCAGTTCCCAAATGAACCTATGCCTTCGTTTGGCATGCCAAAATGCCTGGCTTTTTGGCTATTTTAGTTACAAAAAGACAAAATAAGCTAAAAAGTTAATAAGACAAAATGTAACATCCAAACCATAATCATTTTATTTTTTCTTTCACAAAAGTTAAAAAGCTAAAAAATTTATCCGAAACGAGGCTTTTTAGCTCTAGGTTAAAATAGCTGAAAAGCTAAAAACTTAAAAAGCCAACCCACATCCCAAACGAACCAAATGCGTAAAAAGGAACACTTCATTAGAAAAATTTAAAAATTTTATGATAAAAGTTATGAATAACAAAATTATGGTGTCTACTCCTAAAATTATGAATGAAAAAATTATATTTTTTTTGTGAATTGTGTAAAAAATAATATATATAAATATATATATATATGTTTTTGGTGATAAAAATTATATTTTTATATAGGATGTATACCCCATATGTACCTTTTTTTTTTGGGTACACAGGATAGGATAGTCTTTCTGTTCAATATATAACAAACTTGCTTTGCTTTTAATTTATTTTATTTTTAAATTTTTTTAAATTTGTGTTAGAATATTTTGTATAACTTTTGGTTAAATTAGTGATTTTGTTGAACAAGTAATATTGGATTTATATAGGGAATGATGGGCGCCATAGAGGGATGGATTTAAGTTTTTTCGATTGTATGATGTTTTTATTTGTTGAACAAGTAATATTGGATGTATATAGGGAATGCTGGGCGTCATAGAGGGATGGATTTAAGTTTTTTTGATTGTATGATGTTTGTATTTGTTGAACAAGTAATATTGGATGTATATAGGGAATGATGGGCCTCATAGAGGGATGGATTTAAGTTTTTTTTATTGTATGATGTTTATGGGACATAATTAATGGTGACGTTGGTTTGGATATTCGTTTTTTATCCAAATCTCCTTCATTAAAGTAAACAGAAGATAGGGGGCGACTTTTAACTTTATATTCATTAATTTTATCTACTTTGATTTTTGGAAATGTGAGTTTTTAATTAAAAAGTTACTATAAATTGTCATATTATTATCTTTATTTTTTTTATATCTTTTTATAAAGTTAGAAAGTCAATTAAAATAGTTAGTTCCCAAATAAGCCTATGCCTCCGTTTGGCATGCTAAAAAGTTTTTGGCATGGCTTTTTGTATTTTAATCACAAAAAGACAAAATAAACTAAAAAGCTAATAAAACAAAATGTCATATATAAACCATAATCATTTCATTTTTTCTCTCACAAAAGTCAAAAAAACCAAAAAAATTATACCAAACTAGACTTTGTAGCCACAGACTAAAATAACAAAAAAATTAAAAAGTCAAAAAACTAACCTACATCCCAAACGAACCAAATGCTTAAAAAGGAACACTTCATTAGAAAATTTTAAAAATTTTATGATAAAGATTATGAATAACAAAATTGTGGTGTCTACTCCTAAAATTATGAATGAAAAAATTATTTTTTTTTGTGAATTGGGTAAAAAATAATATTCTTTTTTGTGATAAAAATTATACTTTTATATAGAATGTATACCCTATATGTACCTTTTTTTTGGGTACACAGGATATGATAGTCTTTTCTGTTCAATATATAACAAGGGATTTTTGGTAAAACCTCACTTTTGGGCCTTTTTATTAGGGTAAAGGATAACTTAATCAATTTTGTTTTAAAAAGTCCATGAGTAGGAAATGCCTACCTTAATAAGGACATTTTATATTTTCTATTTTTTTTATCACAATATTACCCCTCTATATATACGTATCATACATTTGAAATCTGAGCTGAAGATCTCGCAGGAACGAAATCGATGAAGACGATCTCCAAATCTAAAGATCTCGCAGCCGAAGATCTCTCACTTGGTCAACAATAGACGATCTCGCCGCCGATGATCAACACTTTCAATTAAACGAGAGTTTCACTGAGATTTGTGACTGTTGATCTAGTTTTAGAGGTTTTTCTTCTCAATTAGGTATGTTGATTTGTTGATTAATTTTTTTTTATTTTTGTTTGTTTTTTTTTTTTTTGATTTATTTTTGTTGTGTTTGATTTGATTTCGTTTGACAAAATCAAAGTAAAATTTTACTCTGGTTCTATTGCTTTGTTTCTTATTTCAGAGAATGGGAGTAAAATTTTACTTTGGTTCTATTGTTCTGTTTTTGTTTGAGAGAATTAGAGTAAAATTTTACTCTGGTGTTAGAATGACAGTAAAATTTTACTGTTAAGAGGTGGTCATTGCCAAACACTTCAACCGCCACAAACACTGCCTCCGCTGACGTTGATCATGATTATTGAGAAGATAGGCGAGATATGTTCTTTTAGCTTATGCGTTTTAGTTATCAATTTTTAACTAGCAAAAAATTGCACCAAACAAGTTCTTTATCTGCAAATAATACCATTTCTATAAAATACAAATTTACTATGTTGTTGAATGGTCGTTTATGGGTGCGTTGAGCCTGTGGTTTCATAGTAAAATTTTACTTTATTTCAGAGTAAAATGTTATTTTTAGATTAAAATTTTACCTTATTTCAGAGAAAAATTTTTTACTTTTGTGCAGAGTAACATTTTACTTTTAGATTCAGAACCTAACATTTTACTTGTTTTTCAGAGTAAAATTTTACTTTTAGATTCAGAGTGTAACATTTTACTCGTTTTTCAAAGTAAAATTTTACTTTTGTAGAGAGTAAAATTTTACTTTTAGATTCAGAGTGTAACATTTTACTCTTATTCAGAGTAAAATTTTACTTTTATACAGAGTAAAATTTTACTTTTAAATTTAGGGTGTAACATTTTATTCTTTGATTCAGAGCGTAACATTTTATTCTTATTTCACAGTAAAATTTTACTTTTAGATTCTTTTTGTAACATTTTACTCTTATTTCAGAGTAAAAGTTTACTTTTATGCAAAGTAAAATTTTACTTTTAGATTCATGTCTCAAGTTGTGTTGGTGACACACTGTATGAGTTGTCAATCTTTGACAAACCAAATAGTAAAAATTAACTCTAAAATATAGTACAATATTACACTAAACCACAGTAAAATTTTCAAACTAAACACAAATTGACTTTTGGACTTGTAGTGATAGTAAAATTTTACTTTGATAGTGACAGTAAAATTTTACTTTGATTGACAGTAAATTTTTACTGTTAATTGATTGCAGATTTGTAAAATGGTTCCACCTCTTATGTTGTTATGCAAGTATAGTGATTGTACCATTGTGTTCAAGGCTGTGTCAAAATGCACGTTGAAGGATTTAACTGATTTCTTAAGTTGTAAATTGAAGAAGTTTGACAGTAGTGGTTGCATACTATTATTGTACTGTTTAACTGGACATTCGCAATGCATGATTGATGATGATACTGATTTTCAGAATATGTTGTCGCTTTTTTATCCCCTTTGGGTTGACCGGGTTGATGTGACTATTACTGAAATGGGCATTTCAAATGAAAAACATGGAGTTTGAGAATCAGGGGATGCTAATGGATCCAACATTACTGATGATGAAATGGATTTACTCCCTATGTTTTGTCAACATGAAGAAAGGACTTTGTTGTCTTGTGGATGGGTGAATGGAATTACTCATATAGGTCAAAGATTTATTGGAGGTGCAAAGGATTTCCGGACTGCATTATGTAAATATGCCATTGAGATAGGATTTGAGTTTGTGTATGTGAAGAATGAGAAGTGTCGGGTCACTGCTGTGTGTTCAATGCGGGAGTCCAAAGCTTGTTTATGGCAAGTACATGCATCTCTAGAAAGTGCTAATAATTTTTTCTACACTAGGACTCTACATGATGAGCATACTTGTGGAGCTGCAATCCGTACTTCTAAAAACTCAAGGATGAGTTCAAATTTGGTTGCAAGTTTGATTGTTAATGAAGTTCGTGGGAATTCCCAAACTCGTCCAATTGATGTTGTACGTCAATTTACAGATCAATATGGGCTCACCATTACGCACAATCACGCTTGGTTGGGAGTTGAGAAAGCTAGGACTACTACTTTTGGAGATTTCTCTATGTCTTATGATGAGATTCGATGGTATATGGATATTATGATGAGCACAAATCCTGGTAGCTATTTGCGTCTTGACTATAACCATCAAAGTAGACGGTTCAAGAGGTTTTTTGTTGCATTTAATGCTTCCATTCAAGGGTTTAGGCATTGTCGTCCTCTATTGTTTATCGATGGAACTTTTCTGAAAGGGAAATATAAGGGCACCTTGTTAACAGCTACAGCGAAGGATGGGGATCAAGGTAAATATTTTTATAGTTTATTCAAAAGTAACAAGTTACTTATTTTCAGAGTAAAATGTTGTTGTTATTTAGAGTAAAAATCTATTATATTTGTCCTTTTCATTTAATATACTTACTAATTGTAAAATGTTATTTTTAAGATTTTTTCCCTCTTGCAATGGCAATTGTCGATACGGAGACTACAGACAGTTGGGAATGGTTTTTTTATGCATTTGTCGAATATATTGTTGGATGAAAGACCAATTATCTTCATATCTGATCGGAATGCAGGACTTTTAGAGGCTTTACCCAAGTTTTTACCTACTGCTTACCACTATTTTTGTCTCCAACACTTGAAGGCCAATTTGAGGGATAGGTTCTCCGGTCCAAGTTTTAGCAATACTTTCAGGAGTAGAATAGTTTTTTTGTTTTCTTCATGTGCTTATGCTCCGACAGTGGGATGTTTTAATCAATGCTTGAAAGAATTACAAGATGAGGGAAAATGGATCGTTTGTAGGTTTCTATCCAATTTGCCCTATGACAAGTAGACTAATGCATATTTTAAAGGACAAAAATACGGTGAAATGCACTCGAATGTGGCAGAGTCTTTCAATTCATGGATCCGTCAAGCTCGTCATTTTCCCACTACGAAGATGATTGATTCAATTAGGTTAAAGATCATGGATTTGATGTCGAGAAGGAGAGAACAAGCTAAGAAATGAAATACTTTTCTTTGTCCGGAGATGGATTCAACATTAGTAAATGCTCTTAAAAGTGGAAGAACTTGGTCGGTTAGTCGTTCAAGTGATCATGTTTTTGAGGTTCAATCCCGACCATTGGTTAGCGTTGACCTCTTGAATAGAACTTGCTCATGTTACCAATGGCAATTGAATGGATTTCTTTGTGCTCACGCGGCAACCGCTATCCAAAAGAGCGGAGGTGATTTATATGCACATGTGGAACCATTTTATTACACTAGCAAGTTCAAAGATTGCCATGCTGAGTCCGTTTATCCAATACCCACTGTTGAGAAACCTCTTGTAGCTATGGATGATCTTGTTGTCCTTCCTCTAATTTGTAAGCAGCCACCTGGTAGGCCAAGGAAGAATAGGATCCCATCTCGGGGTGAGAAAATAAAACGAGTACAGTGTGGTAGATGCAAGAAGTACGATCATAATAGGAAGACTTGCAAGGAGACATTGCCGTGAAAGCCATTATTGATTTTTACTAGAAGTATGAAAATAATGCAGTTCTTCTGTAATAAATAGTCCATAGCAATAATAGTATAGTCTTTTAGACTAGATTTGTAAGGAGACATTGCAATAAAAGACATTTTTACTATGTTCTTGAATGGTTGTCTGTTCTAGTTTCTGATTTGCTTTGTGGTTGAGTTTGACATTTTAATATTTTTTTTAATGTGGTTGAATAAGTTTCATGTAAATGAACTTATAATGGAATTTGTTCAGTAGGTGTGAAGGTTGGAAATGGTTGTGCTCAGCATGTGCTTTCAAAGTAAAATTTTTCAGTATTTCAAAGTAAACTTTTACTTTATTGCAGAGTGAAATTTTACTTTTTCCAAAGTAAAACATTGCCTTCACTCACATGAAAGTAAAACTTTACTGCCATTCAAAGTACAAATTTACTATGTTGTTGAATGGTTGTCTATGGGTGTGATGAGCCTGTAGTTTCACAGTAAAATTTTACTTTATTTCAGAGTAAAATGTTACTTTTAGATTAAAATTTTACATTATTTCAGAGTAAAATTTTACTTTTATAGAGGGTAAAAATTTTACTTTTGTGCAGAGTAACATTTTACTTTTAGATTTAGAGTCCAAATTTTACTCGCCCTTCAGAGTAAAATTTTACTTTCATACAGAGTAAAATTTTACTTTTGTACAGAGTAAAATTTTACTTTTAGATTCAGAGTACAAAATTTTACTCTTTTTCAGAATAAAATTTTACTTTTATATAGAGTAAAATTTTACTTATAAATTCAGGCTGTAACATTTTGATCTTAGATTCAGAGTGTAACATTTTATTCTGATTTCAGAGTAAAATTTTACTTTTATGCAGAGTAAAATTTTACTTTTAGATTCTTTTTATAACATTTTACTCTTATTTCAGAGTAAAATATTACTTTTAGAATCAGAGTGCAACAATTTACTCATATTTCAGAGTAAAGTAAAATTTTACTTTTATGCAGAGTAAAATTTTACTTCATTTCAGAGTAAAATTTTACTTATTTCAGAAAATATGTTAGCCCTTTAGAAAAACATTACCAACCTGCACCAAAATTTACCACAATACACAAACTCCCCTGATGATCATCATGCAAGCTTTGTGCAAAAATAATCTAACAACACAACTACATATATCATCAAAGATACACAAGTATAACCTGTATCATTGTATTCTATCCATAACAACGTTCATTTCTAGTCAAAATAATATCCTTCTATAATAATGTATTAATCACCAAACCACAGTAAAATTTACTAGAACAATAGACATAGCATGCACTATCTAATACTCTTTTAGTATTCTTTCACTTACAATTACTTTTTCACCATTCTTTCATTTACAAAAATCGAAATTACATACATCATTCACAGTTGTTCCCCAGAACTTGTCCACATTGTCATCTTTGAGGTCTTAACTCTTGCTCATTTTTTTTTTTTTTGAGGTTGAATTGTTCCTCAGGCCATGCGTTTGGATAATCATTCAAAAATTGATGCACTATTGACGCTCGAAAATTGTTAATTTCATCATCTTCCATAGAATTTGCAATAGGCTCATCTCTTATGATTTGGCGCATGATATAACATACAATAATTTCGCAATCAACACTGTTAATAAAAATCAATATCTTGTTAGATTTAGTTAAATTTGAAAACTACCAATTCAAGCATGTAATAGTAGCCTGAAATACTTACGATGTTGGGCATTGTTGTGGACTATCTTTCACCGAATCCAAGTTTGCAAACTTTCTTCTACCTCTCTTCGTTTTGTTGGCCAACTTGCTCTCCACATATGTCATCTAACATCATTGCATAATTGTTTGGTCACGATTAAATTCAAGAATAAAACACAGCAAAAAATTACTGTTAATATGATGCAAAGCACTTACAATCTTTTTTGCATCCTTAAGGTAAAGATCTTCTCTGTTGTCTCTTGGTCTTAAAAAATTGTAATGTCTCCACTCATCAAGTTCAGTGTCAAATACAAGAAGTGTCTAGTGGTAGGGTTTTTCTTCCTTCTTGTTCCCATTGGAGTTCATGCAAAAGTGAAGGCATTTGTATCCACTCAAATCTTGCTCAAGCACTTGGTCAATTAAATGATTTCTCAAATCTCCATAACCCCATTTCGCTAGTGGCTGCATTTAATCATATAAGAGCGTCATGTCTCAAGTTGTGTTGGTAACACACTGTATGAGTTGTCAATCTTTGGCAAACCAAATAGTAAAAATTAACTCAAAAATATAGTACAATGTTACACTAAACCACAGTAAAATTTTATCAATTCAAACTAAACACAAATTGAAAGCTTACCCAACAAAGGCTTGAGAAAAGAATGACTTATTCTTTTCTGGCTTCTTTGCTTGTTGCTCAATCTGAAGCATTTCTACAAAGTTGTCAATGACCTACAAAAACAAAAATCAATTAAATATATGTTAGTAAAATGAACTATTTTTAGTTATTGAAGTGAACACTAGTCATTGAAAATTGTATGGCCACTTACATTATTTACAGTATCACCATCTCTCAGAATTGCATCCACATCATGCAATGTAACAGATACTCATTTCCTGTGCCGGACCATATGATTGCACTAGTCATAAGGTAAAAAAAAATGCTGATTAACACGTTGCAGTTTAATAACAGTCAAAATCTGTTGTTTGATAAAATTAAAATGGTCTTACTCTGTGGTTTCCAAACTGTAAATCTTGTTCAGTAGACACTTATCATTCTCATCAAGCAATTTGCAAATTGCAGCCTTATCTGGAAACAAAACCCTTTCAACTGGCTTTGGTTGGCTTAGAGGCAAGTTGTCAACACAAATCACTTCATTTGATATCACTTCAATTACTTGTTTTGTGGTCTTTTTTTTCTTTGCCTCTCTTGTCTCACATTCAAAATCAGACATCTCTTTTTCTTCCTCGCCTTGATTTTGATTTTCTTGACCATGGATGTTTGCAATGGCTCTACGACTATAGGTGTTTCTTTCAATGTAGTTTGAATCCCGAAGTTTTGCTTTTGTTCTACTCCTTTAGCATGTGGCATTTCTTTAGAAGCGAAAGCTTGGGTAGCCGCATGAACTGCATTTTCTTCAATCTGTTCAACCAATTGTTTATTTTCAGATTCGAGTACTTCAAACTCCTTTCTCAGTTTCTCCATTTCTTTCTATGTGTTGCCCATCTTTTCCATCATTTCTTTTGTTTTTGCCTCTTGATCCTCTTGTATTTTTTGCATTGTTTCCCTCATTTTCTTCAGTTCTTCAACCAATGCCATATTCTCACTTTTCAGCCTCTTGTTTTCTTTTTGAACTCGTTCTAATTTCCCAAGATCAATGAAGTCCTTCAAAGGTTGATCATCTCCTAAAGCTTCAGCTACATGATCTTCATCTATTTTAGTCCCCAAATTTTCCTCCATGTCCAGTGCATCTTCATCCTCATCATTGCGAATGAGATCCATTTCTTCTCTGGAAATGGGCTTTAGTTCATCGTGATTTACCTGCATTTGAAAAATAGAAAAAGAAAAGAAGTCAGCAATGAAGCAAACTTTAACCACTAGAGTAAAATTTTACTCTGTTTCAAAGTAAAAGTTTACTCTAATTGTAAGTAAACTTTTACTCTTTGGTATATTTAGACAATGTATTAAGACAAAGTTATTGAAGAGTTACAACATATGTTAAAACATGATAAATTTAGACAATGTATTAAGATTCCTGTAAAACAGATTAATTCACAAAAAAAAAAATGAGTCAATTATTTAGGAGTAACTCTTAAGCCAGTTCTAGGTCGTCAATAACTGTGCCCTCCATAGCTAATCAAGGATTCATAATTAATGAAGAAGATGTAGAACTATAGAATGATAAAATTGATTTAAGTTGGAATATACCAAAATTATCCGTTAAAGAAATTTATAAAACTACTTTTTTACAAAATACATTCAAAGTTAATCTTCATGTTAAAACATTAGAACAAGTTTATGTTTTGGAAAAACCCCGTGAAACTTATCAGTTATTTGATGCTAATACTATTAAACGACATTTACAAACTGGTCACAATTTTATTCATTTAGGATTAATTGAAGTTGGAATAAAACCGTTAACTCCACAAGGAAAAAATACTTCTGTTTTACTATGTTTAAGAGATGCTCGTTTTATTGATAGTTTAATGGGTATGATGGAAACTGGTCTCCACAATGGCCCCGTTCATTTTAATTGTTTCCTTGATTTTACACTTAGTCTTCGTGATCCTCATATATTAGATGCTTTAACATTAAATATTCAATTATATGGTTCATTTACAAATAGGAAAGAAAAAGTACATAATATTGCTTTAATCTATCGTGTTCGTTATAAATGTATTAAAACCAGTTTAAATGTTCAAGCCTTACATAAAAGTCCTGAGGATAAAACTTTACTGATTCAAAGTAGTAGTAATGATACACATATTAATATTCCTCAAATGATTGAATGGAAAAATATCACTCTTCCTGAACAATGGATTACTGTTAATGAAAATTACGAACATGACCAACAACAATCTACTTGTCAAGATATTCAAGATATTCAACAATTCACTGATGGATCTGTTAAGATTAAATTTAATCGATCTCAATCTTCTCGTCATAGTACTTCTAGTGTACCTACTGATGTTGAAACTGAAGATGAAATATTTACTACACCTTTATTTAGAAAGAAATAGTTAAATTCATCTTGGTCAAACTTCCCATAGTAAAATGAAAGGCATAGATAATTCTACAACCTCTCAAATTAGTAAACCTGTTTATTCTACTCACACACATCTCCAAGAAGAAAATACTGAGTCTCAAGACTCTCCAACTCAAACTGATTTTGAGGTTACACCTCCAATCAATCCTCAATTAATGACAATTAGTAAACCCTTTGCTCCTGATCTTGATAAACTTCTTATTGAATTTCGGTCTAAAGCAAATAAGACTAAACGGCATAATTATCGTGACAAATATGATACTAATCAACAATCTCGAATAACTAGAAAACAGTATAATTTTATGATTGAATATAGCCTCGAAATACCTTTCTTTGAATATTACGAAAATTATTACAAAAAGATTAACACCATCACAAAACATAAATGGAAAACTTCTCCTAATACAACTATTAGCTCTAGTCATCCTCCTTTGGCTAATATAATTATTGAACATCAAGGATCCCAAGTCCCAGCTTCTCCTTTTAAGTTGCCTAGTACTGACCCTGAAATTAAAAAAGTTATTGAACAAAATAATTATACAAATCAATGTTTAACAACAATTGGTAAACAATTAGACAAAATAGAAACTAACTTAGAAGATTATTCCGCCAATACTACATCTAATAAAGATGTTACTTGTTATAACTGTGGTAAAAAAGGTCATTATTCTAATAAATGTAAAGAAAAACAAAAATTAAAAGATAAAGTTAATCACCTTCAAATAAATGATGAATCAAAAAATCAATTATACGAAATCTTTCAATTAAACCAATCTGTTAGCAATTCCTCTTCTGATAATCCTGCTACCTCATCTGATTACCATTCACCTAGTGAAAGTTCTGATAATAATATTGAATTAGGTTGTAATGATGTTTGTTGTAAGCCTGTTAAACAAATCACTGTTCTCACCAAACAATATCAAGAAGAAACTGCTCTTATTGAACTAATTAGTCGATTGGAAGATCCAGAATTAAAACAAAAATATACTGATAAACTAAAATCTATGTTAACCAATACTGATAGGAAACCTAAAATCGATAAACCAATTATTAGTTTATCCAAAACCTTAGAAAGATTTAAAAATAAACAAAAAGAAGTTACCCTACAAGATTTATAATATGAAATCAATCAAATTAAACAAACTATTAAAGATTTACAAAATAAAGATAAAACTTTAGAAGATGAAATTATTACATTAAAACTTAATAAAAACTTAGATAATTTTCAAGAAAATAATGTTGAATCTCCTAATGAATCTGAACATGATTTTGACCATACTAATCCTGAGAATCTCTTATTTGATAACCGATCTCACCACTCTCAAAATCTTGAAGATAAAAGATTAAATCTTATCAATAAAATTCATATTCAAAAATGGTATTCAAAAGTTAAACTTGTTATTAATGATTTTGAATTAAATATTATTGTTTTAATTGATACTGGTGTTGATCTAAATTGTATTCAAGAAGGATTACTCCCTACTAAATATTATGCAAAATGTCATGAGAAATTAACTTCTGCTAATGGTAGTAAAATGCATATTAAATATAAATTACCAAAAGTTCATATATGTCAAAATAATGTTTGGTTTAAAACTTCATTTGTTTTGGTTAAAAATATGACTGATAAAGTTATTTTAGGAACTCCATTTATATTTTTATTATATCCATTTACTACATCTAGTGAAGGAATAACTACTCATGTTTTAGGACAACCTATTACTTTTAAATTCTTGTCTCCTCCTGAAATGTTAGAATTAAATCAATTAAAAGACTGTTCTATTTCTCAAACTATTGATTGATTAACACGTCAGTTACGTTTTCTTAAAGAAGAAATCAATTATAAAAAAAATTGATCAATAATTAACTAATCCAGTTATTATTTCCCAAATTAATGAATTTAAATTAAAATTAGAAACAACTGTTTGCTCTACTTTACCTACTGCATTTTGGCATAGGAAAAAGCATGTAGTCACACTACCATATATTAAGAATTTTACTGAAAGACAAATTCTTATTAAATCTAGACCTATTCAAATAAATCATGAATTACTTGAAATGTGTAAAAAAGAAATTAATGAATTATTAAAAAATAGAATAATTAGTCCAAGTAAATCACCATGGTCTTGTCCTGCTTTTTATGTTAATAAAAATGTTGAATTGGAACGAGGTGTCCCTCGCTTAGTAATCAATTACAAACCATTAAATAAAGTTTTAGAATGGATTAGATATCCTATTCCAAATAAAAAGATTTGATTAAACGACTTAGTCAAGCTGTTATTTTTAGTAAATTTGATTTAAAAAGTGGATTTTGGCAAATACAAATTCATCCTCAAGATAGATATAAAACTGCTTTTACTACACCCTTTGGTCATTATGAATGGAATGTAATGCCATTTGGATTAAAAAATGCTCCTAATGAATTTCAAAATATAATGAATGATATTTTTAACCCCTTTAGTCATTTTTCTATTGTTTATATTGATGACATATTAATCTTTTCTAAATCTATTAATGAACATTGGAACATTTAAATGCTTTCTTTTATACTATTAAAAGTCATGGTCTTGTCATTTCTGCTCCTACGATTAAATTATTTCAACCTAAAGTCAGATTTTTAGGATATGATATCTATCAAAATACTATCCTACCTATTAGTTGCTCCATTGAGTTTGCGTCTAAGTTTCCTGATGAAATTTTAGATAAAACCCAATTACAACGATTTTTAGGTTCACTCAATGACATTGCTAAATTTTACAAAGACCTTAGGAAAACTTGTCAACCCTTGTTTGATAGGTTAAAAAATAACCCTCCTCCTTGGTCTTCTACTCATACTGCTATTGTTAAACAAGTCAAGCAATATGTCAAATCTCTTCCTTGTCTTGGTATTCCTACTGAAAATTCCTTCAAAATTATTCAAACTAATGCTTCTGATATTGGTTATGGTGGCATTCTTCTTCAGAAAGTCACTCCTACATCATCTGAACAAATTGTTCGTTATCATTCTGATGTCTGGAATAGAGCACAATTAAACTATAGTACTATTAAAAAAGAGATTTTATCTACTAATTTATGTATTAGTAAATTTCAAGATGATATTTTAAATCAAAAGTTTTTACTTCGTGTTGATTGTAAATCTGCTAAATATGTTTTGGAAAAAGATGTTCAAAATCTTGCTAGTAAGAAAATTTTTGCCCGTTGGCAATCTATATTAAGTATTTTTTATTTTGATATTGCCTATATACTTGGTTGTCAAAATTCTATTCCTGATTTTCTTACCTGGGAATTTTTACAGGGGGATAGGGATGGCCACTCCTTTTGTCTTTTATTATTAATCCCAAATTACTCATTATCAAACCCTGATACACCAACTTGCTTACCGTATTGCCTGCCTAAAATTAGCCAAACCAACTACTAAACGTACTCAGTATATTATTTACCATCAACTTCAAGCTCAACGCCATTTACTTGCTGATTAATACAATTGTTTGGATTATCATCAATCATATCTAGATCTTCTTAGTGGTTGTTAATCTTTGTTGCTAACCCTTATTTCAATTACACAAATGTCTCGCCCCAGGCCTCCTTCCAAAGCCTTGGTCCCATCTAGTCAACCTTTTGTTCCTCCTTTGGAGCTAATAACCCAATACCATCATATTGAAATGATTAATCACCAAGCCCTTGGTAACATTCCCAAACCTAGCTACACATCTGCTTTGGCTACTGATCCCTTTGCTTCATCCAGCCAAGCAGTTACTCCATATCCTCCTAATCCTATTAAAACTGCCTGATCTGATTATGTTAAATCAACCATTACTAACCTATTCTTCAAAGAACCTAGTCACCCAAAAAGTCAGTCTGTTAATGACCTTGTTAAATCCTATTTTCCTCCTGGATGGCATTTTGTTCCCATGCATCCAGAGAAAACCATCACCTTCTATAAAGACATTCTGTTCAACCATCAATCCATTGTGATTAAACCCATTTATGATCGCATTTACACTAGTAAAGTTGTTTACCATTCCCTTTATATTCACAACATTGTTTCCTTGGCTGAATGGGGTTCTTCTTATCAGCTTCGAGATATGCCTAATCACTCTCTTCAGTATAGTTATTATGACTATATTGATGCCTGGTTCAAAATATTTTTGTATCAGACTGAAACCTTTAGTTACTCCTGGTTCATTCAGTTTGATCAAAAGTTTAAATTTGAATTCCCTACTTGGTTTCTGCGATGGTGGACTCATTATGGCGCCATTTCAGATATCTTCCCAGCTATTGTGCTGGAACAGGCTAACTATTTTTCAACTGTTTTCTCATTCACTCCACAACAGAAGAAATTTCCTAAATTGCTCATTTTTATATCCAAATATAAGATCCCTTGGATATTTAAATGGCATTATGGCATTTCTGATGACGTGATTCAAAGAATACATTCGGTTAAATGGTGGGATAATTACAAAATTCCCTGCATTGTTGAACTTGTTCAAGCTGAGTTCCCCATTAACATTCATGCTCCTACACCTGCCATGGTTAAAGCTCAGCAGATCCCAACTGCTTCAATTACCCAAGGAAGCCAACTTCCTACTGTTAATCTTGGAAGCCCAACTTCAAGTTCTTCCAAGCCCAAGTCATCCAAATCAAAGATTCCATCCTCAACTGCTAAGCCCGGCTCTGTTCAGCCCAAATCAAAGGATAAAGCAAAGCCCAAATTTACTAAAGCAAAGTCCAAGGCTAAATGTACAACTCCTATATCTCCAGTTAAGCCAAAGGTTAAAACCAAGTCATCCAGAGATGAGCTTCTCAAGATGGCCCGTCTGCTTGTTGATCAGGCTGAAGCCCAGTCAGATTCGGATAATTCAGATAACAACAATTCAGAAGAAAGTTCAGACAGTTCAAACTCTTCTGAAGGTTCAACTACTCAAAACCCATATGGACCTGAGTTCCAAGATGCTCAGGACCCATATGCCTAGTTAACCTTGCATTGGATTCCATATAAATACAAACTAGCTTCAATCAATACTCTTTTGAGAAAAGCTGCCAATTTGTATTTACATTGATTTCTTTATTAAACTTGTCTCCACAAAAAGTAATGAATAGAAAAAAGTCACTATTCACTTTTACTGTTCATCACTCAATCAATCTGCTAAAAGCTACTTCAACTTTTGTCAATCAGCCGAAAGCATCAGACAGCCTGCTTTTGCCCATGTGCTGCCAGCTGCTCTCATGATCAACCCCAAATCACATGCTGCATAGTTAATTTTTCTTTCTATAAATTGTAATTGTTAATCCATTTGTAAGCAGAGGTTCAAAACTGAAAAGTTCTGTGAGAGAACTGAGTGAGAACCAACACCTAGTCAACTAGTCAATCTGCTTTTGTTTAAAAATGTATTTGGAAGCAACCCAGTGTTACTTTGGTTAAAACAATTGTAAGTTATTAAATCTTATATTTTATGTATTTTTAGTTTGTGTTGTTTCTTTCCTATTCAAACGGACCCATGTCTTGAAATCAGCAGCGATATGTGTGTCAATTGAGTGCATGTTATAATAGAATTCCTGCACCCAACTAAGATTTTGAGGGCCCGAGAACAGTAGGACACAGTCACCACCCCAAGGCATCAAAAACAGAACGAATGGGGATTGACTCAAACGTATTGGGTTCGATATTACGCTCTAGATAGACAGTCCTAGACTCGTACAAATCCCGAAACAAATTGGATTTCTCCTTAGACTGGAACTAAGCATTTACCAATATGTAATAAATTTCGGAGTAACGATTGACTTGATAACATGGGCTTCCTCCCGTAATTAATTATTTCAAAACAGAACAACAATTTAAGACCTAACAAAATGTGGCAAACCATTGAATATGACATGCATTTATATTGGTGATTATTAATTCATTTCACAATGTTTGCATTCTTGTAATATCACATCAAGTAAGGAGAGAATGACAGATAAACAAGTGTCCATGGAGGTCAGGACACAATGGACCATCAATGCACCAAAGTGTTGACAATGTAGTACACGAACGTTTCTGAAAAACTAGCAGTGAAGGATAGTTGAAAAAAAATGAATTAAAAATTCCATTTGAAGAGATTTGCCACATTTGGCCAAATCAATGTCATCATTAATCAACATATTCTAATTCAAGTGGTAAATACATTATCAAATTACTGAATACTGCTTCATTGAACAATACATTAACTGCAATTGAAAGAATGAAACAAGTTGTGTGGCACTAATTTGTAAACTAGACAAAAAACTACTGCCGAATCGATCAGATTCTCACTGGACATGTTCTCTTATCATGCCCTCGCTGTAAACACAAACTGCAATGGTGCATTCCACTTTGTCTGGAGGTATCCATTTCGTTGTGGATGCGGCTATGTTGAGGATGGCCCGTTTTAACCTCACGTTGTCGGTCTGGGATAGCGAGCAAAGTTGGGTAATCATTGTTAGGCCAATATTGCTCGTGTGACATGGGCCTATACTTCTGCGTGAATATACGCTTGTGGACTTCCAACCTATGCTCCGGTGCAACAAAAGAAAAAGGGTCCTCACCCAAGTCTGTTGTCGCAGCAAGCATGTGGGAACATGGCAAGTGAAATAATGTGTACTTCCCACATGAACAACGCGGTGGTCGGAGACTGACTATTTGACAAGCACCACCCCCTATCCCATGCGGTGCTGTGATGACCTCATATTCCCCTGTTCCCCTGCAAATAAAATGTATCTACATGGGTTAATATTAAGGGTATGTTTAAATATAGACTAACATGAATGACTGATAAGTACGAAATGATGTGTTGTGAATTTCGTGCGTCCAATGAAATTTACCTATTAATCGGTACCAACATATGGACATTCACTTTAGCTTGGTGCTCGTCAATCCATCGTTGAACATTAGTCGTGTACAAGTGACCCCGATTACTCGCATTTTCAGCAATGGACTTGCCCTCATCAAAATATTTGACGAGCTGATAAAAAGTTATCTCAACAGATGCTGTAATCGGGACACTACGTGCACCTTTGAGTACACCATTGAAGCCCTCTATCTGGTTTGTCGTCAATATGCCCCAACGACAACCACCATCATGGCACAATGTCCAATGAATAGGGTTCATCTGACTAAACCACCGTTCAGCATTCTTCTTTAGCTTGTAAATATCCTCTATAATCTTGTTAAACTTCCGTACTTACCGTGCAAAACCAGCTCTCTACACAAGATCCTTGGCTATTGTATTGCCGAATCTTTCATTGAAATTGCTACATACGTGTCGCAACCAATACCTATGGTAGCCTCTTGGTTGCACTGCTGGATTGTCCCAAATTCTGGACACGACACTAAGCAAAGCCGTATGTCGATCGGACATCAATGTCACCCCCTCTCGATCACGGCACATATGTCGCTGAAGGAGAGTAATGAACCAACCCCAACTCTTGATCATCTCCTTGTCAACAATGGCAAATGCAAGAGGTATAATCTTGTCTGCAGCAGTCACTGCAATGGCCTCAACAATCTTGCTTTCGTATTTCCCGTACAAGTGTGTGCTGTCAATGCATATCACTGGACGACAGTACTTGAAGCCTTCTATTACTGGTTTAAATGCCCAGAACACATAGTTCATGTACATTTTAGCACCGATTGAAGTAGATTGCAATTTCAGAATCATGTCCCACATGACAATCGTGCCTAGATTGAATGCTTGCAATGCGGCCATATATCTAGGCAACCTTTGGTACGACTCGTCCCAGTCCCCAAACACCATTGCAATAGCTTTCGTCCTAGCAGGCCACGCTTTCTTATATGATATCGTGAGCTGAAACTTCTCATTCACGACCTCAATTATGGTAGCAAGAGGCAATTCTGGTGATATCTACAAATATAAATTATATTTCAATATAGTAAACTCATACTTAAATCCTTAAAAAATTATATCATGTTACTTACCGCAATCTGTCCCTTGATGAAATGAGCAATGAGATCGGACTTGAGGTTGCAATTGTCCCTATTCATTCTTGGGTACACACACTGATGCGGCATTTCAAACCTTCTAATTTGAAATAAATCTTTATCTTTCAACTTCGTTGCCCGAACCCTCCAGTTACAGCCATGCCTGTGCTCGACCACCCAACTGTTTCCTTTGGATTCTATGACCTTGCATGCTCGATTGCACTTTAAGTTATACAACTGAACAGTGTGCACTAAGCTTTTCTTATCACTAAAGATCATTCCTTTCTCCAAATCAGCATTTTTAGAGTCCCACAATGGCCAACGTTCGACAACATCGCGACTAGTGATGGAACCATCATTGTCGAAATGCACATTATTATAAAAATGGATAATTGGGTGTACGTCCTACATTTCATCATACCCTCCAATTTCGTCATCACCGAAGTCATTGTCTTCACCTTCCTTTGCTCCATAGAAATCTTCTACGGAATCTTCATCACTTATTCCAGCCTCGTCATCAAATGGCACTGTATCATCGGAGGTTGCATACATTTGGGCTGTTGTCTCCATTGTACGTTGACCATTAAAAACTGTTGAACATTTTTCAGTCTAGTGGGAAGATGGGGTTATACGAACCAACGGATTAGACATTGTCGAAGCACTTGGACTTGCTCCGGTACTGTAATAACCATGAACGTGCTCTGATGCATTGAATTGAGTGTAACTCTGAGAATAATTGAATGGAAGGTAATCTTGAGGGTACATGTGTGCAGACTGTATAAGTGTATTGTAAAGGGATTGCGATTGTGTCAACATTTGAGTGAATGTCCCTCCCACCGAAATTGGCATGTGTGTGCCACCAACATTGCTCTCCTTCTCTACATAGATTTCCAAATAAAATTCAGGACCATATTTCTGTGGGAGATCTAAGACATTAGTTAATGTCTCATTATCGTTGATTGGCAACAACCTATACTTCCCCTGACATGGGAGTCTACATTTAAACTTTATTCGCGTTATTTCCCCTTACGTACCGACCTTGGGCACCATCATAGCCTCCAACTCGCCCAATGTTATCCCCCTGTGTACATTGTACAACCCTTGCACTTCAGTGTCGTATGACACACCTTCCTCGCGATTTCACAAAATGTTGACAACTTCCATACGTAAATTGTGCATATAAACATTGTCAATTTTTTCAAAAGAATAATGTAAGCACGTTTGGGAATCTGATTTTCATGGTTGAACTGTTAGCATATGACATTTGATTATAATGCCTGATCGAAAGCTGAAATTATAAAAGTCTATATAATCTTCAACATACATATTGAACCCTATACATACACAGGATAGGTTTCTGACACTATACAAACTCTATATATTCAAACCTATACTTATGCAAACTCTAAATAATAAATGCTCACAAATTCGTTTTACAATTCCCTTGTAAAAATGCAAAAAAAATGTGACATGTCAAAGAAAACCGAACATATTGGTCAGATGAATCAATTTATAGATGAAACATACAATATGAAGACATCTATTTTCGGACTATTACTCTTAAAAGGATTGAAAATGACCTATTTCAGGTCCCTATGGACTGTGTTGGATCTTCTTACATTGCAACTTCAGATCATGGTAGAAGCATCTAACAGTTGATAGGGTTAGTTAATCCTTCTCTGTCTCTGTGAATATGTCACATATTGCCAACATTTTAGTGATCCCATGCCTAATTTGTTATTTCATATTTGAATCAAATTTAATATCATGATGTTACATGGATCCCATACCACTTAGAAGGTTAGCTAATCCTTGCCTGTATACTCTTTTATCGTTATAGAATTTTTTTACCATTACTACTTGCATGAGACAGCTTACACCACAGAACAAATTTTGTAACCATTTCCCCTGACATAAGAAAGCTTGCCACACATTAAATTAGGCATAAAGGTACATATTGTACTGTGTGTGCCATAATTTCTCATTTCATCTTCATGTATACAACCTGCATTGGGTCGTAAAGCTACTTCATACAACCTAATTCCATCTGTATATGACATTATAAGCAATAGGGCTTTCATACAGTAAAATCTAATAACCTAAACCTCATACTATAATAACCCAATTTCTCATTTAATTTCACTTTTTACCTTCAATATAATGAAAATGGAAATAAAATCATTTGTAAAAAAAACCAAATACTGCCCACATTTCAAATAAAATACAAAATATTTCCAAATATAAAACCTGTACATTTAAAATACATAACCTGTACATTTTAAATAATGGCCACATTTGAAATAAAAAAAATTATTTGCAAACAAAAAACCTGAACATCTTTCACAAAAGTTTATAATCAAAATGGAAAAAATTTCATTTTGACATACAATAAGATAATTACCACCATTTAAAATAAGATACAACAGATGACCAAATAATTTGTCAAATTTTGTGGCCAAATAATTTTGTTCTACATTGAACAACCTAGATTTAGCAATCCCTAATTCATAAATTACAACATTTGTACCTTTTCAAAACCCTAGTTTCAACAATCCCTAATTTATAAATTGAAACTCTGAAATCTGAAATGAAAACCATCATTTATGCAATACAAACCTTAATGTGGATGTTTGTTGAAGGCCTTCCTCATTTTCGCTGTGGTGTCATGTTGCCCGTTCTTTGTTTTTGGTATAGCTCTCGCGGTGGCCTTCATCTTCTTTGCCTCCTCTACGGTGCTCTTCGCGTGTCTTTCTTCTTGGCCTCTTCGGTGCTATTCGACAATTTTGAATGCAGAGTGTGTGTGTGTGTGTGTGTATGTGTGTTTCGAACTGTTGTTGGACCAGCTGAGTTTTAAGCCAAAACAAAACAGGAAAAAAAAAATTTAACTGAAAACAGTTTTACAAAAACCGTATTATAAAACGGGTTTTGTAAAACTGTATTATAAAACGGAGTTTTCAAAAAATCGTTTTATTTTATAAAATTAATTTTGATGCTGAAAATATAAATGGCAAAACATTTTTTTTACTAAAAAAAACCGTTTTTAACTAACTCAAATTTAATTATACCTTAAGTAAAAACGGCTTTTCAAAAGCCGTTTTCATTGAGCTATTTTTTTTTTTTATTCACAAAAAAATGGCATTGGTAAAGCCGTGTTCTGGAAAACGGCTTTGGTAAAGCCGTTTTACCCTATAATGGGAATAAAGAAAAAAACACACCCTAGAGTGGGACTAAAGTTTTGAAAATGGCATAGTTAGGGAAATTGACCCTCCTCTCGCTCTTTTCTCTCTCTACTGCGCTCATTTGTCTCTCTTTCTCTAGCTCGACTGGCTGCAGGTTCTAAGTGGCTGTTCGATTTAAAACCCTAATCTAACCTAGTGAGCCTCCATTTTTTTTTTTGAAGAGCAATCAACAAGTTATGCCTTCCTCTGATTATTTTTGAAAACCTAAACCCTCTTCTAAAAATTTTTTTTTCCGCCATTTTTTGGATAATTCTGAAATCCTCCCTTTTCTAAAACTATACTATCTGATTTTTGTCTCTAGTGTTCTATCTGAATTTCTATTCCAATCTCTCTTGGCTCACACTGATTCGAAATTTGTACTGAAGCAAAGCTTGGTAAGGATTTTGTTATATTTTGCTATTTATATATCTCAGTTGACATTCGTAATGAAATAATCCATCAATTTTTACATTAATTAATGTAGTATTTTGTAACCATATTGTTGCTTCCATGACTTGTTCTTGAGTTGTTGCAAAATATTTCATCAGAAATTTTGGCATTAAAATTATAATGCTAATTATGCTATTTAGAATTTTGATTGCATTTAAGATGTTTGTAAAAATGCCTAGTTCGTTAGCGATTTAAACAAAAGTATTTAGGAACTATGTTTTCATTGCATTTAGATGTTGAAAACTTGTAATTGACTTAACATGTTCTTCAAAGATTTATCCCAAAATATATTTAGTAATATTCACATGAAGCAACTATAACTTGTGGTTGGGACCTCCCAATTTGTAAGTGTTTTTGGGAATGTTTAGTACTTATTGTTCTAGTTGAATGAAATAGCCATCTCAAGTAAATCATTTGTTTGATTGGTTTTTAAAAACATATATATATATATATATATATATATATATATAAGCGAACGTAGTTTACATACAATCGAAATACTTCTAAAAATGCTAATCAAATAGTGATTGTACTTCACTTGTATCCTTGTTTAAGCATGAGCAGTTGATAAGATAACGGGGAAGTGACTCCAACCAACAAAAAAGTGTGAAAAGCTAAAAAGAATTGATGTATATGACTTTAATTTTAGCTAAAATGCAGTCAACATGAAGCGTATGTTTAATAAAATGAATTTTCTCTATTATACGATTTTAATTTTAATTTTCAATCCACATGAAGCTTATGTTTAATAAAATAAATTTCCTCCGCATACTTTTTTCAAAGTGTATTGATGCTAAGATAATCCATGAATTATTGTCTTCCCTCTAAGCGTGGAGGCTTTCCTAGTAACCATGAAAGATTAGTGTTGAACTTTAGGATTGTAGTAGTGGAAAGTGTGAGAAAGGGAAAATTTTGAATTTTTTTTTTTTTTGGTACTTACGTGTCAGTCCTAATAAGTGGACTTATTGTCTAATAGATCCTATGAAAAAATTTTGTCACAAAAAAAAATCAATAATTGTATGTTTTAGCGACAATTTATAAAAATTATGACAAAAAAAGTCACTAATTGTTAATTTTTAGCGACGTATGTAAAAAAAAGTCACAAAAAATTATTTTTAGCAACAATTTTATTAAGATTTATTTTCAATAGAACTTGATGAGAATTAAGTCCAACTATTATGACTTACTGGTAGTTTATCCTTCTTTTTTTTTTCCTTGTTGTTTAGCATGATAAATGATAATGTTGAAAAATGTAAAACTGTTAAATTTTGTGTACAACAGATAGCAACATAGTAGGTTGCTTTTCAATTTCTTACAAAATATACATAAATATTTCTTGCAAAAAATAAAAAATATTTTTTCGCTAATTTGTCACTTTTGATGTCCGGTCCTATTACCATGTGCACCTTATATCTTAGCCATTGAATCACCAAAACTAACCTGAGCCATTGAATAATTTAATGGAAAAACTTGAACCTTCTCAACCAATTGTTGTCTTGGCTAAATAGCTCCTCTCTCTCTCTCTCTCTCTCTCTGTGTTTGTCTCTCTCTCTCTCGCTTTCTCCCCTCTAAGAAAGCCCTAACGTTTTTCTCCCAACGTGACTCTGACAATTTTCTCTCCCCCCTACGACGCTACTCAAAGACCTTCCCACAAAGTGGAAACTCTTCCATCTCCGTTTTCTGCTACTACATCTGAACATTTTGCCTCAAGGTATGAAATTCTTCCTCTTTCTCTCTGTGTCTCTCTCTCTCCAACCCCTTTCCATCCTCAACTCTTCCTTTCCCATTTTGTGAAACCCTAGACCAAAACCCCTTTTTGTTAAGCCTACTTCCTCTCTTGATTCTTGTTTCCCCTTCTTCAAAACTCGCCCTTCACTTCTAAGAAAAATATGATGTGCATAGGTTTTCTTTTCATCTTTGTTTGATTTGGTGGTTGTGTTGGTTCCATAGATATACTTGAAATTTGGCTTCTTTTGAAAAATCTGGTGTGTAGGTAATTGAAGTTATTTTGGCTGCTTTTTGTGAAATTTGGGATTCATTTGGAGTTATTTTGGTTTTAGGATATAGTTGATTGGATTTTGTTCTAGCTTAGGGTGTTGTTTGTTGTTGTTGTTTTTTTTTTTTTTCATATTGATTGTGTTCTGGTCTTTGGCACCCCCCCCCCAAAAAAAAAAAAACACTTTAGTTTTTTAGCTATTTGAACAAAAGTATTTTGGAACTATATTTCCATTCCATTTAGATGTTCTTGAAAACTTGCGATTGATTTGAGACATTCTCCATAGATTGTATATTTAGTAAAATTCACATGAAGCATATATAACTTGGCGTAAGTCTCTCCCAATTTGTAAGTTAGGGTAGATATCCATGTCAAGTGTTTTTAGTAATGTTTAAGCAATAGAAGTACTTAATGTTCTAGCTGAATTAAATAACTTTTTGCTGGTAGCATCTTAAGCAATATGTTATTTAGTTATAAATTTGAAGGTAAATCTTTTGTTTGATGGGTTTTTAGATTCTTTTTTAAGAAAAGTGAATGTAGGTATTGCCTCACATACAATAGAAGTACTTCCAATAATGCTAATCAAATAGTGAATGAAAACTAAATTAAATTGAGTAGATCCAGTGGTATGATATGCATGTACCATTGACTTTTCAATTTTTTCTTTCCACCGGTTGTTGTGTAAGTTCATTCTCACTCTGTCCCATGGCATTGGTATAATTGTTAGCTCATTTTATAATCTAAGTTTTGGTTCTCAATAATAATTGCAGGTCCTGAAAATTGGTTCTTAGCACTCAATTGGTGTTGTTCTTAGAGTGCCATCATATTTTGTGGAGTGCACCAACTGAGAACAAAGTAAAGACAATTATCATATTGTAAGTTTTGATTTAGCAATTTGTGATTTATTTTTGTTTGATGTTGTAATCATTTCTCTTGGAATTAGGGGATTCGTAATGCTCAATATATATTGATTTTAATAGAATTTAACTTGGTAAAGTGATTTGAAGTATAATCCTTTTTATATCTAGCTTGAATCTCTTATTATGTAGTATGTAACTGATTTTCTGCCAAGCTTTCTCTTGAATCATGAAGAATCTTCTTCAATCTTGTAGTGTTATGAAACCTTGACTACAACATAAAAAGGCATCCAAACAAAAATATATCAAATAATTTAAAATTAGCTTGTCCATTTTGAAGAAAATGTGAAACCTATACTAATATATTAAGCGAAGCATCCTTTAGTATGAACGAAAATATGTACTCTTTTTCTATGTGGTGGTGGTGGTGGTGGTGGTGACTTTGGTAATATTGATGTTCAAATTTGGGTGTTTGTGGACCTTTCATATATAGTTGAATTAATCCTTCAAGTTGTGTTGAATGAATTCATATGTTTGTCAATTATTGAGATGGGTCAATGTTGCACTACCAAAAAAAGTACTTTTTGCGACCGCTACAAGTCATCGCAAATAATAAAAAGACAGTCGCAAAAGACCTTTTGTGACAGCCCATGTGACAGCAAATGGGGGTCGCGAATGTGGGGGTCGCGAATACTTTTTGCGACTGCAAAATAGCAGTCGCAAACTATTTGCGACCGCCTAATCTACTTATGGCGACTAATCTTTTGCCATCACAAAAAAATTAAAAAATGCCTATAACATATTAGCGACCATCTTGTTACCGTCACAAAAAAAATTTAAAATGCCTACAATGTTTTGGCAACCTATATTCTCATATATATATATATATATATTCAAATATTATATACAATAAATGTAAAGTGATATTTGCAAAAATTGTAATACTCATGTATTATTTTCCATCACTTCCCTCAACAAAATTATCTTTCTTCAAAAAAAAAAAAAAGTGTGCATACAAAATATTAACTTCTATACATGCAAAACAAATATCCATCAACCATCCTTAAAAGTATTTATACAAAATACTAATATATTCGAGTACTAAAAAAAAAAAAAAATCTCAATTTAGCTCTCAATATCACCCACTCAATCATATCAACTACTCCCTCAACATTACTTGCAAAAATATACATCAATATATTAGTTAACTAACTTGGATGCCAAAACAAAAATGGATACAAAGAGCACATTAATTGACAAAATAATCAGTACCAAGAATATTGAAAAATTACTTGAACTTGATTATCTTCTAATTGAAAAATAACACCCTGCAACAGCTGGACAAATCAGTGATGCTAATTACGTAAAGAACACCTTGCAACATAAATTTTAAGAATTTGAGTCAGGAATTTTTCTAAGAGTAAGCAACTGTGCTATAGCACCAATTTAACTACAACTGAATTCGTAACACAAAACTCATAAATTAAATGCACAACAAATAAATGCAGTCTAGGATACTCAGAATCTCATGAACATGACAATAAAATAGTACACTTTGAAATTGGGCAAGAAAGTAAAAACCCAATAAAATTAGCTCCTAAAAATTGACAATGTAGGTAACCTGAATAAAAAAAAGCATACACAATTACAAATACATATAAAGCAATACTTGTACAAAAGTAGTCTGATGAACATGTGTGTGTGGGCCAATAAATGTAGAAGTGAAAAAACCTAGTTGAGAAAAAGCAATCTAGGATACTCAAGACCTCATGAATATGACAATAAAATAGTACAATTTTAAATTGGGAAAGAAAGTAAAAACCCAATAAAATTAGCTCATAAAAATTGACAATGCAGGTAGGAAGGATTCGCTTGAAATTGAACCTTAATGACAAAAAAAGTATAATAATGACTTGCTTGTTGCCCAATAGATGCATCTGGCACCTACAATATGTTAGTATAATATGTTAATAATTTCCTTATGTATATATATAAATTTGATAAAACATAAAATTCATCAATTTGTAAGTATTGCACCTCTCTCAAGCTCGTACTCCCAGCCACACCCTGTGACTTTAAGAACAAAACACGTGCCGTCAAGTTATCGATCGTTGCAGTGAACCTAGACTCAACGTCTTGTGTCACATGTCATGTGATCTCATCAATAAATGAAGGGACTATTGATGATTGGGATGGGTCGCTGCCTCGCGCATACACCACACTCCAGGGCACTCCTCTTCTGTAGGTCTTTTAATACCCATGCCCATCCTTCCAAACAATTTTATGGTAAATCCCATCGCAGTACTCAATCGTATGTTGCTCCTTAGGAACTTTCCATCATCAACTAGTTCTTCTGTATGCCATCTCATGAGCTTTGCCGTTTTCAATGACATAAATAACCTCTGCAACCTTGGCTTCAAAGGGAAATACCTCATTTGTTTTGCTGCCCCCTTTACCAGATTCCCTTTCATCATTTCCAACACCATCATTTTGTTTCCATCTAGAACTACTACATATAACACATTTATCAAGCTTTGCATCCTTTTTTCTGAACAACATACAACTATTGGGGCAAGCATCAAAAGTCTCATACGTGAAACCCAAATCTGTAGTAACCTTCTGAGCTTGATAATGTCACGCCCCACTATTTATTACTCGGAGTCATTACCAAATTCTTTAACTTAATCCAATTTCAGAGATAACATGCGGAAATAAACTCATACATTCAATCCGTAGAAATGATTAACAATACTCTCATTCGTATGCAAAGTAAACATTACATGAACTAACTTAATAAATTGCCCTTGGGCTTACATCATTAAAAGTACAAGAAGAAGGGTGTAACCCTTTACAACAATGGCATTCTGCCAACATAACTAAGGCCCCGTGGCCAACATATAAGAAGATCCAAATCTTGTAGCACACCCTGCTAAAAACCTGAAAAAGATTCAACAACATGGGATGAACATATAGTCCAGTAGGGATCTCAACATGATCCTCAACAATAACAACATTACAGATAGCTATGATCATGAACACCCATTCTCATACTAGAATAATAATGTGACAGTTTATACAAAAAATATATATATAAATATATATATGAACTTTTCTTGAAAACAATCATTTAATTCACCGCTATAAGCGATTTATCCTCCCTTTTTTCCTTTCATTAACCCCCGTTCCCAATCTTTTATGACATTAACAATTACTTAGAAACATAGATTCACTAAGCCATTACTCTTCCATTTGCCACACATACAACAGATGTGCCTTTTCAAAACATGTTTGGCATTTCAATGCAATTCCAATTATATCGTAATCATCCATGCACACCTCTATAAAAAAGATAACAACTCAACTACATACATAAAATCAATCAATGAGTCAACTCGTCCCTCCAACACTATAACAAATACAATCCACAATGTTTCCAGATACACTGAAACAATAACAAAACAACACTGCACTACTAGCTATATGCGTAATAAGCCAAAGATACACTTCTCACCACAATCTACCAGTTTACCAGGCGCTAGCTGGAAGGGTATGGTACCTTAGATTATCAGCGCGTCAGTTCTCCAGGCGCTAGCTGGAAGGGTACGATACCTTTGATTATAAGCGCTGAACACATAAGTGTGTGGAGTCCATCCCCTATCTTCTCACACACACTGGAGTACAACCCCTCTCTTCTCCCAAACCAGTATACAAATATAATGTAATTCAGCATTTCATTACATATAATGTTCAATCAACAATGGTGTATTACATACACAGCAATTCAACACAACCACGTCATCCTCCACCGATGACCAAGGATAAAACCTCTAGATGCAAATATTTAGCACACCTATTAAAGACTCAATTACTATGAGACCACAAACCCGACAACAACATTGACATGGTAGTTCAAGATACAATTCCACACATGTGTGTGTTCAACACTCATGAAACAATAATCCAATTTTCATACGTATTTCAAAACACTTTTCCCATTTCACAAAATGAATTCCACTTCCTTTGTTTTCACAAAATCATTCCCATGGACAAAAGCCATAACTCATTTAAATTCACTACATTCTTTTCAAAGCCATTTCGAACTAATTATGCAAATTAAGTCATAAACAATAAATTAGAGTTTTTCCTTCCTCTTTCTCAATATTGACCAAAAAGGCCCAATTTACATCAACAAACAACAATAACCACAATTAAGACTCAAAATACCTAAGTATTTGCCCCAAAGATCAAAACCCCTCAATTAATTTATTAAATCAAATAAAAGAAATTAGGGTTTCCTCTCCTTTCAATAACCACATGCTAATTAACACTCCAAATAGCCCAAAACAACTCTTAATGATAACATAACCATTTCAAATACCCAACCCTAGGTTCCTTCCCATGATTTCAAACAAATCCAACATGGATATGATTTTTATGCAATACAAAATTACCACATGTCTATCTATAGACGAAGTATTGAAGAGAAACAAGGAGAATTCCCTACCTCAAATGGAGAACTCAAATAGAGAAGACGACCCGAAATCAAAGTGCTCCAAATCCCAAATTTCTTGGATCACAACGAAGCCCTCGACGATCAACACACTTCTTGCAAAGGCCCAAGGTGAGGAAAGCACTCTAACTAGATCAATCCTAAGAGAGAAGTTAGGTTTTAGAGTGAGGTGCCCTCCAATGGAAGTTTTGAAAAAAATAAGAGAGAGAAAGGAAATCAAAAAGTGATCAAAAAGTGATTTCACGGACTGATATAATAACAAGTCCGCTCGAGCGTACAACACTCCGCTCGAGCGTCAGACACAGGTTCACGCTCGAGCGTCCAAATTTTCGCTCGAGCGCCGGATGCACTCTCCCAGAATTTTCTGCAGACGACCAAAATGCTGAGAGAAGGAAATTCACGCTCGAGCGTCCAAACTGCCGCTCGAGCGGAAAGGCAGCAACAAAAGCCCGCTCGAGCGTCAAACCGCCGCTCGAGCGGAGAGACCAAAACCTGGGAAAAAATTTCAAAGCTTTAAAACACCACCAACTAATTCCCAACTTGCCCAACACAACCCAAAACTCTAAAACAAAGAGTAAGGGATAGAAATGAGGATAAGACAACAACGAATCTACGGAACTGAGTCCAGATTATAGATATACAACAACAGGGAATATCGAGATCGCTATAGATAACATGTCAACGGACTTGTCGGTCTATTGATTGAGCACCTTCATACGCAAAATTCGAACAATGAATGATAATGAAGTAAATTTGTGACACCCCAGGTACAATTCAGTTTGTGCATCTTCCGAAAGTTTAAAATATTTCAAAGTTTTGCATTTGTCCCTATCCGAACCGAATCATCTTCCTCTATATGGCTTGGATCACCTGCCCCTACTTGGGCTGGATCACTTGTAGTTGGTTCGTCATTCTCAACACCCACATGTGGAATTCCCATGGCCTCTTGTACCATCCCAACCACATCATCTCTAATCCCTTAATCCACCATTAATGTTTGGTTTTCTTGGTTACTATATGTAAATATGAACATAGGATCCCCCACGATTAATCCAATTTTTGTACTTTTTTACAAACCCATTAGAAATAGATGCTCCCTTACAACCTCTCAAGAAAAATTGTATCGATTACTACAAAATCAACATGGACAACTAATCGATCAACTTCCGTCTCTCTCGTTATATGTAAATCTTAGAAAGTTATCAATCCCATTTACGTAATCAACTGACATCCGATTTGGCAAATCAATCCAATTCTTGTCCATCTTTCTATTTCTTTAACTATTTTTGTACACATCCATAAAAAGAATGAGTTTGTTAAGCATCACAATAACAAGTGCATGACTCATTGGCACAACTAATCATTGTCATAAAAATAAAAAGACAGAACGATTTTGAGCATAATTGAATCTAAAAAACGTATGTGTTTGGTTTCTATTTTCTGGAAATTGAATTTTTTGTTTTTCATGTTTTTTTGTATTTAGTGAATATTTTTAAAATTTTATGTAGTTTTTTTTTCATTTTTTAGATTCATCTTACTTAGATGAATTTTCTATTTATGAATAGTGCCTATTTGTCACCAGGGAAGTACAATCTATATGATGTAAAAGATATGTATTCACAAACACAATTCTATCATTTAAGAGCAATTTAAATGAAATAAAATTGGACCTATAGAAACAAAAGTTACTGTTGTATGCGCACAAATGAAACAATAGTCATATTTCTAATTACTCATCTTTAAGCATAACCTATCACTATTGGTTGTCACCAAATCAAAGAAACTGAACAAAGAAAAGACTCAATACCTTTCAAAAAATTAAAATAATAAAAATAACATACAACACTATAATATCTTGTAATTTGCTTCAAGAAGGGAATAACATCAAAATGCAGCTTTTAAGGAATGTTAACCCACTTATTTGTTCCCTTCAACATTGCTCTGTAAAGCACCAAAGTTCTTGTTGTTCCCATTACATTACCTAGCAAAAATTTAAAATAAAAAAATCCTCAAGCATTCTGGTAGAATTATCAATAAACTATTATGCCTTGAGGGGTATTCTAAATATTAACTTTGACTTTCCCTAACAAATTAGTCGTATAATAGAACCACAAAATGTAAGTTCTTATTTTTATTTTTAATACACAGCAACACAAGAACCCAAACTACACCTAGTGGAGCCACCAAAAGCTTGCATGAACTAGTTATCTAGTGAAAAAGCCTAAGGTCAAAAAGCTAAGTGACAAAAAAAAAAACTAATAATGCCTTTGACGCAATAATATATTCAATTTGCTTGTAATTTCTTGAAGCGCCTATGACGCAATGCTAAACTCAAGGTATCGTCTAGCAAATGTCACAAGGATAAATGCATATACAATAATCTAATAGGCTTATGGGGGTTGAGTGGCACAAAATCATAAACCAATGGTAACACAAATATGATGCTTCATCCAAGAATAAAATTGTTTCATGTAACTAAAATCAAAATGAGACCTTTGTTTAAATTGAGCAAAGTATCCATTTGCTAATTTCAAAATAACTAATTTATTTAAGTTATTTTTCTCACAAACTCTAACTTACAAGTTACAATAAATGTTCTGGCATAGAATTCAAAAAGTAAAATAATAATGATAGTAATAATGATATCTTCATGTTTTCCCATAAATTTGTTTTGTTACTATGAGGCGAGGTTTGACAAATGATTTTTTAGTAATCTCCACCTCCGTCTCCAAAAAATAAAGACCATTTCAACTCAAACCAAATCAGGCCAATTGGAACAAGAAATAGTTTTAGAGCTCAATTTTTTTAAAATCACAGAATCATCCAGTCCAGTCTATGTGGTCATCCAATCTACCACAGACTTGTAACTTGTAAGAGAAAAGGTAATTTTCACAGCAGGTGGTCAAGTAATTATAGAGAAGTCTGACCCTAGTTCTATCACCATGCAAACTTGGGTACTACAATCATACCCCATAGTTCAACTAAAGGCATAAAAATCTAGATTAGTTGTCAAATAGCCCACATTCAGTTCAGTGCTACAAGCACATCATTTCGGATATGAAGTTTATGTAACAGAGTGTTGTTGTGCTCTTATATAGGCATTTGTGGTAGGACATGACTGGGGTGGTCAAGTTGCTTGGTACCTTTGCTTATTTAGACCAGATAGAGTCAAAGCTCTTGTTAACTTGAGTGTTCCTTACAGACCAAATTCCCCTACGAAACCAACTGAATTCTTCATCAAAAAATTTGGAGATGGGTTCTATATTTCTCAATTTCAGGTAACAATCAGTTTGAGAATTTTTCTTCTTGTATTATTAAGATCTTTTTCTTAAAACCAGCAGGATCCAGCTGTACATGTTTCCACAAAATCAACACAATATGGTTCAGAATATAGAAAACCTGAGTTGTATTGTTTTCTCTCTCAAAAAATTAATAATAAAATCTAGTTCTTCATTTTTCTATCTTTCTTATTCTTCTCTGCTTCTGGGTTTTCTATCAGTAGAAGCTGTTCTTTCACAAGTTACATAAGAGATGACAAAAATTTGGATATAGAAAATACACATTTTTCACTTTCGCAGCACAGAAAAACCAATGCTTAGATCAAATTCTACAGTCTTCTACAAAGCACATCTGAAATTCACCAAAATACGACAAGCTAAAATCCACACACATGCTCCAATCTAACATGACATAAAATAATAATAATAATTCGAATTCAGAACTGAAATCAAGTAAGTTCAGAGCAAGTTCATCATTTTCGCAGCACACAAATACACAATTAAGAATTGAATGGTTCAGCTTGTACCTATAGCAGATGAGGAAGGATTGATTCAAACCAAAGTTTCGTTGAAAGATGATCTATGGTTGTGACTATAGTGAGTTCAGATGATAAGAAACAAATGATCGAAGTAGAGAGACAAAGAAGTTGAAATACAAATGAATGATTCGAAGAGACTCACTGAGAGAGAGAGAGAGAGAGAGAGAGAGTTCATACCGTTGGAGGTCTCTTCTTCAGACGGCCATGGTGGTCTATAGAGCGAAATTGAGACACGATCGAGCAAAATCAGATTTGGGGAAAATGAGAGTCTAGGGGGAAATAAGGCTCAATTAGGGCATAGGTATAAGAAAAGGTCAAGGGCAAAATAAATAAAAGAAAAAATTATTAAGGTTGTTCTTCCAAATATAATTTTTTTGCGACGGTCAAATAATCAGTCACAAAAGGCCACTTTTCTAGTAGTGATGGAATTATTGTGCCCTTCATTTTTCTTGTCATCATTAAATCTTTATGGTAGATGCTCAATTTGATGTTCAAAAATTGCTACAAATTTTTGCTGGAAATTGAAAATATTTGCAGAATGAATATTTGTAAGTCTGGTATTTGGTCTTTAGAGGCCGAAACAAAGTGCCTTAGTTCTGAAATTGAACTTTAAAAACTCAAAATCCAGATCTATGAGTTGGAATATGATTTGTTACATGTTGCAACCACTTCACTCTTGATGAAACCTCTTGGTTATAATTATTTATGATAATGTTATGAATATTGTGTTTTTATTATTATTATTTTTTTTGGTGGTGAGAAAAGTTATCTTATTTTGTAGTTCATGTTACAAATTTTGGTTTATGACTCTTTATAATTATGTTATGAATATTGTGGTTTTTATTAATCTTTTTTGTGGTGAGAAACTTTATGTCATGTTATGGTTTGTGTTACAAAATTCGATGACGTTATTACAAAAGGAGGAGCTATTTAAGTGTGCAATCCCTGAAGGTTGCACACCATATGCAACCTAATTATTAGCCCTGGGATTACAAACAATTAATCAAGACCATTAAATTGTTTAATAGTAAAAAATTGGAAACCAGGGCAACCGGTTAACCCTCCTATTTCTATCCCACTTCTCTCACTCTCTCTATTTTGTCTCTCCCTCTGTGTAACCTTTGATTTCCATTAACAACAAGAAGCCTCTACTAGGTTCCATTGTTGAATCTCTGTATAACCCTTGAACTGCAAGCCTCTGTTGGGTTCCATCGTTGAACTACAAATCTCTCACTTCGTCGACTCTCTCTCTGCTGCTCTCACTCTGTCGACTCTCCCTTCGCCAGCGAGCAGCAATGCTATCTCTCCCTTAAGGTATCTCTTAAACCCTATATCTCCTTCACTCTCTTTCTCTCTCTATATCACTCTATGATTCTCACTAAACCCTAGACCTATTTTCAATTTTTTGAATCAATTTTTGGAATGTTTTACCAATTTTGATGGGAATACATGTATGTATTTAAGGTAAAGTATATGTATATATAAACTGTATATATATAGACATACTCCATTGTACTGATCACTGGTTTTTTTGTTGTGGTCTTGCTCAATTTCAACGAAACATTGCGAATCTCTGAAGTTTCAAGTCAATTTTCTCTCTTGATTTACTTATGTTGGATTTCAAAACTCTTCCAATTCAATAATTTCTTCATTTCTATATATAATTCTCGTAATCGCTTCCACGTTGTCCCGATTTTTTTTATCAACAATGCGTTGAATTGGTTAAAGTTTGAAGAAGAGGAACAAAAAGTTATCTGAATCAAGAGTTTTGAAATTTTGTCTCCCAGTGGTTTTTAGAGAGTAATTTGCTTTTTTTCTTCTCCTGGCAACTTCACTAATTTCATGTATTGATTGAATTTGTTTTTTAATTTGAAAAATGATTTACAAACATAATTGTTATACAGAATGTCACAAAAGCAATGTCAATACAATATGCTTGAGCAATCATATCGTTCAATTTTATGTATAAATTTTATATTTACATAGCATTACTCGTTTTATTTTCCAACAGTGCCCTTTTTAAGACCTTATCAATGAAAATAGCTCTGCAATTCGTAATGCTAATAGTGTTTTGTTTATTTCTTGGCCTAAAACCAAAAATGACCCAAAAATACGATAGCAATTTTTTTTTTTTTTTTGAACGAGAATACAAAGATAGTTGGGTTCATGTAATATGGTCATTCCTCATTTGAAATCTACTTTCTATTCTAGGAATTGGAAGAGGTAATGATCTCTTTTTTTAGCCCTAGTTAAAACATAAAACCTATTTTTCAAAACATGGGGACTTTAACGTAAGTGCAAATCCAGTGGCAATGATTGTGGAATATATATTTAAAAAATAATAAATTATCTGTTTATATTCAATCTATAGAAATTTTGTAGCTCAAAGTAGTCTTGGATTGGATTTATATATAGCTTTACAATATATGATGAAAGTAAATGTATTACTTCAAGAGCTAAATGATTATATTTGTGTGTTTGTGTATCTAGTTTAGATTATATTTGCTCAATGATTTTTAATTCATTTTGTCCCTTTTTTTTCTCTTGTTTATTTATTTTATTTTTTTTGCGTATCAAATGCTAGTTTACTTATGAATTGCACACTATGTACACACACACATACATATATGCATATGTTCTAGACTATTGTGTTTAATGAGTTGAATTATATGTTTTTTTTTTTTTTTTTTAAAGCAAGCAACAAAAGCCTTTATATGTTGTTGGCATGCTAATCTCTGCCCCTGCAATCAAACTCAAGTTTTGGCTTGGTCGATACCTTTTGACAACCTTACTACTAGAAAAAAGGGCAAGATGCTCTAGGATTACTAATAATAATAACCAAGGGCCTTTTATATGCCTAATAATAATAACCAAGGGCCTTTTATATGACATGTCATTGTAAAGCAACAACGTAGAGTAGGCATTACCTTCTATGAAATACAATTTCATGCACTTTGCACCCCTTTACGTTGAGCTAAGTTTCACATTGTTTTTAGTTTCAATTGTGACAATCAAAAGTTGACATAGTTTTGGTCAAGTTTCAATGTCAATCCTCTATCAAATATCTCCCATCAACTTTGACGGGGTGTAAGCATATGAGTGGATAACACTTTCACCCCCAAGTTTCACTTTAGTGTTTAATGAGTTTATTTATATTGTAAAGTAGCTCAAATTGTCAGAAGTCATGTTATTGGGTTTACTTGTCGATATTCTGCTCTGATCTCTTTTAAATTGTATTATTCTGGTCATAATTTCTTGAACTGGTAAATTGTTTGGTTCAGTTGTTATTTAATTGGAGCCTCAACTTGAAATTTTTGTTGAGCGGGTCTGTTTGAATAGGAAACAAAACAGAACAAACTAAAAAGACTAAAATGCTTCGCTTAAGAAAATTACTCCTTTTAATGTTATCTTGTAAACTTTTTTTAGAGCTTTATTTGGTATGGATTAGACAATTATTTGCTATGTTTGATGGGGCAGTTTGTAATGGTGGTTTCTAGGTTTGGTTCTATGTATCCATTCTTGAACTTTTTGAAGGCATACATAATGTTGTAATTATTGAAGCTATCGCTACTTGGTTTTTTTTTTTTTTTTGTTTCTTTGAGATTCATATGTTTGTGGAATTGTAGGGAGTGGTTGATCGAGTCTGTCTTAGTCTCTTGCCTACTAGTGAGGGTAGTTGGGTTATTGCTGCAAGGGCATTGAGGTATTTTTCTTTGATTATTTTATAGTTCGTATCTCTTGATGACTTTTTCATTCCCGGCGCCTTAATATTATACATTTCTACGCCATGCTACTTTTTTGGGTTTAAACTTCTTTCACAAAGTGTACAAATGACCATTGAAATTTGAATTTCATTCAATGTATGTGTTCTATCCTTTCAAAACTACTTTGTTATTTGCCTAACAACTTTGGCTTTGCAGCTGGACCCATTATTGTTTGTTTGGGCATTCTCTTTTTTCTCTCAAGTATCATCACCAATCTCATCTAGGTAAATCACGGGTTTTGAATTTGATGCATCTGTCTGTGTTTGGTATAAATTGACATAGGATGAGTTTGGTAGTAGGTAGTAGGTGGTACTCCTTTTGAAGCTTTCAAGGATTTATGTTCTATTTATATAATCTACTTTGCATATTTTTGTCAAGAAGGATTTATGTTCTAAATATGTTAAGGTAGGATATATGAAAGTCTATCTCTCCCTCACTCTCTTGCTCTAGGATACATGTCTCTCTTTTCACTAGAATCTCTAAATGGGCCTTTGTTCATAGTCACAAGGAATTGTCTAAATTGTCTCTTTTTTATGGCAAGTGTTTTTTACCCTTATTAATAGTACATGTGGCTTTGTGTTTTTATCAACTTGTAATGTCTGTTAATGTTGTTAAATTGATAGAATATTTTGATGTACTTCAAGAATGGCATCATATGTTTTGTTCTTAAACCTGCATTGATTTTTCTACTTTCACCATATGCTTAAAAGTATTGAGGGTTCATTTGGAAATTGGCTATTTTAGTTGGCTTTTTGACTTTTTACAAAAAGACTTGCAAAAAAGCAAATAGAAGCGGTGACTTTTTGGTAGTGGCTTGTTGACTATTTTCTCTCTTTCCAAACAACCCGACTTGTGAATGTATTTTGCTTCTTGAATGTGGGAAGCTTGCATATATTTTTGAAGATTATAATAGTTAAAAACCTAAAATACTTTATTTTAGAACTGCATCCTTGCTTCATCCCAATTTTGCTATAACTAGAACTGGGTAATTAGACCAATGTTATATACGTAGGGTTATGGTGTATGCTGTGAGAAAATTGCCAACGAAAAGCTTGCCTTTGTTGCAAATGAGGTACCTACTTTTCATTAATTTAAACTTTTTGTTTATAGTAATTGTTATCCATTTAAATGTTCTTCCATTGAAATTGGCTAAATTGATGTAAAATTATTGCAAGAGTGGTGTCAATTATAGATGAGGCTGTTCAAACTGATCTAGTAGTTGGCTTTGGGAGATTCAACTAACATCATCATGCTTGGAAGCATTCCCTATTTTCTTTTTGTGGGGAACTTTATGAATCCATCTTCTTTTTTCTTTTTCATTTTTTGTGTGTAAATTTTCATGTCAGTCTCCTTTGATTTCTACTAATCTACATGTGAAGTTCTTATAGTAAGGAGAAATGGACACCAATGGTTAACACCCTTCCAAAATGTGACCCTCTTTTCTTTTTTTTTTGTAAACAATTAGACTAATGTACGATTTAAAATTGGTTTGTGTACAATATTTGGTTGATGTAATTTGGATAATTTTTATGTGTGGATGAATGTAAACTTGGATGATTTCTATTTGGATGTAAATTTGATTTTACTAATCCATCTATGAACAAGTTGATATATGTCCAAATTGTAAATTTTTTTTGGATGCCAATCTATGTAAATGATATTTGGATACCAAATTGTTTATGTTGCGACATGTGCAAGCCAAGTTATTGTAAAAAAAACCCTTGCATGTGAAATTATCAAGTACCTATAAGATTTATTCTCATTCAATTGCACAATTGATTGGTGATAAAATGTCTTACAATTTTACTTACAATTGATTGGTTATGAAATTGTCAAGTACCTATATTCATTTTCATTTAATTGCACAATTGATTGATGATCAAATGTTTTACAATTTCACTCACAATCAATTGGTAATGAAATTGTCAACTACTCATCAAATTAATTCTCATTTAATTGCACAATTAATTGGTAAGCAAATATCTTATAATTTCACTGCCAATCAATTGCAAAATCAATCGGTTACAAAAGAATTCATATTACAATATTATAGGTCAATTGATTACACAATCGATCATGGATCAAATATCAACCAAATCCAAGCCATAAATATTCATTCCTAATAGATTGTGCAATTATAATATGTCCAATGCCTAACAAATTCACTTTGAATCGATTACACAATTAATTTTAAAATAACATCCAACCAAATTGTTCAAGTATGCCAATCAATTGAGCACAAAAGACCACCCAAATTGCAAACATAGATTAACCTATTATGGACCTTCACTTAATATCATCCATGTCAATCCATACACGAAATCCAATTATCTTGTTCAAACAAAAAATTGATTAACAAACTATCAGAGAAATTAAAAATCACATGAACACCAATAAATGTAATATTTAAACACTTGAGAGAATTTGGGGCATATTTCATTCATTTCAATAAAATAATTGATGGATAATACCTTTACAAAGTAGTTAACATCCAACTCGCTAAAAAATATTAGGCATACAATAGTTCACATATCGGTTATCTAACTGCCACATTAAAAAATTTGGTTAATCTAACTGCCACATTAAAAAATCTGGTTAGCAGGGGTGGTACATATCACTTTTAAATATTCAAAAATTAAAACTCACTCCCAACAAAAGCCAAAATTGATCCCTTACAAAGAGGGTGCCAACCCTTCACAAAACACAACACTAGTTGCATTTGCATTCCTTATCTCCCAACTAGGTCAAAAAACCAAAATATCAAAGTTGTCCATGCGTCTTTCTTGACATCAGACATATAAAATGCCATGAGCAAAAGCATGACTTATACGTATCTTCAAATAATCACTTGAATCCTTAAGTAGCCTGTTCATAAGAAAAGTAAATTCCATAAGTGGTCCGGAGGGAGGCCTAACCGGACCACTGAAATCGGGTTTTGGAAGGCAACGGGGATCGGACCGCAAGATATTAACCTCGTCCGACCCAAAAAAGATCATAGGACTGAAAAAGACACTAGTGTTCTACAAAGGAAGAACACCCCGTGGATGCAAAACCGATTGGGTCATGAATGAGTATCGTTTGCCTGATAAATGCCCCTTACCAAAGGTACTAACTATTTTATTATATGAATTGGATTTAGATAAACTATTTTCTACTGCATGTTTTTTTACTATTTATCTATGATGAGAGAGGAACCTACACTATATGACCATGGAGACCCTATTTTTATTGTAAGTAGACGGTCAAAATAGGGAGAATGTAACCCAACTCATTTTATATAGTATGAAAATTTGTAAAGAGAAAGTGATTCCAAAGTACAGCTACTTTATTAGTTTTTTGTTTATCTATTTTTTGAACACTTGAAAATTGTTTAATCACTATCTCTTTGAAGAAAAAATAAGAAAGAAAATGGGCATATTTTATCGAGTTCACACATGGTCGTTTGAGGTGGGCACACCCTGATTTTGTGTAAACTAGCTGTTGGGAATCAACAATGCAACATATTAAAAAAAACATATTTTAAAAAGTATTCACAATTTAAATTTGTCTTTATAAAATTTAAATTTAATACACGGTAGGCCACACGACCATAATATAAATTATTTAATAATTATGTTTGCCTTCACAATTCTAATTTATTAGTTTGTGATGCAGGACATAGTGTTGTGGAAGATATACAGGAAGGCAACCTCCTTGAAGGTGTTGGAACAGAGAGCAGCAATGGAGGAAGAAATGAAGACAACAACCCATGCATTTCTTCAACCTTCTTCTCCTCCAATGGATCCAACAATCTCATTTTTCAGTCAATACGAAGACTACTTGGCACCACCAATGGCCTCCCAACACGTGGCCTTCAAGCAAGAAGATGAAGGTGATCTACTAGAAGACAAAAATTTTGAAGAAACAGAGGAAAGCAGAGGAATCATTACTACTTCTCTTCTGTTGCCGGAGCTCCAAGTGCCTAGGTTGGGCATGGACTGGACCCAAGACCTGTTTTGGACCCAGCTAAGAAGCCCATGGCTTGACAATTTGACTCCCTATGCCACTACTGTACAAAACTTCTAAGGCCTGTTTTCTAGGTTATATATATGCTTAAAATTGAGCAAGAATTGGAGATTGTAGATAGCCGCCCGGATTTACCTGATAGACGTGATTAGTAGTAATTATGTGTATTTGGAGTTTATTCTGTAGGGTTGAGTTCAAAGTGGTTTTATCATAGAGAGATTTCTCGCTAAGTGATGAACCAAAAGTATTGTAGACATGATAACTTGTTTAGAAGACTTAAAGGGCTTAATTGATCCATATTAATAAATAATTGTACATCTGTTTTATTAGAATTTTTTTTTTCTTCTTATTTTGAAGAAAGAGTTAATAATTTCTTACCATAATTCCTTTGATCATTTGCCTGGAACATAAGTTAATGGACAAATTTGGGCTGCATGCCAAGAGGTGGATTTGGAGGCGGCGGCGGCGGCGGCAGTAGTGAAATTGTGCAAAATTATTAAAGGGCAATTTCATTATAATTCAAACTACAAAAATTAAATTGACACAACACAAGGGGTAAAGTAGAAGGAGTACTATCTTGCTTATTAGCTCTTCCATTACGATTAACTTAAAGAGTTAAGTCAAATTTATTATTATTGAGCATAAGTATATAACAACAGCTTATGCATTTGGTGCAGGGCATAGTACAACTTGGCAATTGTGAATTTACATGGTGTCAACCAAGAGTCCAGAACCAAAAGGTACTTGGTTGCCACAATCAAGGTTGTCACCAGGGCTAACCCCAATTATTTGACAATACCTTTGGTAAAACCCAATTCGATCCTGAACCCTTGCATCTGAGCCATGACCACATTCAAGTCCACCATTTATGATGTTTGTGATTACACCATACCCTGGAAATCGACCTGCTGATTGGTCGACCGCTGATGGTGTCCAACTTCCATCAATAACATCGTGACATGACGGCTTTGGCGACTGTGGAGTCATCCAAAACCATATTGCTGTCTTGAATGAGATGACTGGATCAGTTGCTACTAGATCCGGGTTGTTCAGGAGGTCCACCCCTATGGCACTTCCAGCAGGTCCATAGTTGTAATTGCTGATGAAATACCATTGCATAATAATCAGCTTTCATTTTTATATAAAATCATGTAATATTTTTTGGTTCAAATTTTAATAATGATTAAATTTGAACCAATGCTTACAAGGAAATTTGGATTGGGCCTCGGCCATAGTATTGCTGGCCTGGTGCACAAGGCCATTGAGCATCTGGAACGCAGTAGTCAGGAGGGTTGCCCTGTTCGCGCAAGAAGCAATATCCCCAGGCATATGGGCCATCAGGTGCAGTTGCCCACCCACCTACACACTTAATTATACACTTCAAATGTTTTATCACTCATTTTTAGAGTAATTTTTCCCTGTTAACGAAACCTATCATCACCACTTGAATTGTCATTGACACTAGGTCTATTTAAATCCTGTGATTAAGGATGGTAGAGGATAGGATTGAAGTTTGTGAATCCCATCACAAATCTCACCCAGGGGATTTGATTTATGATTATAAGATCAATTTATTTATTTTTCTTAATGAATAGTCTATATAGAAAATCACACCAGATAAACGATATAATCAAAATGAGACCTATGAAGGTCTCACAGACCACAACATCTTTGAAGAGAGTAATTATCTAGTTAATACCAAACCACAACATAGTCTTTTATAAATACCATGTCAACGTTGTATCCAGTTAATAACAAATAACTTTGTCCTCACATAGAAAAAAGGGATTTTTTTTTTAAGATCCCTATTATTAAGATTTTATAGCATAAAAAATATTTAGTATTTTCATAATATCTAAGGTCCAACATCGATCCAGAAAATTTCTCTGGACTTTCCAAAGAAAATTCGATCTAGAGAAAATTTTACACATCTTCGATACCAATTTTCTCTAGACACATCATAGAGAAAATATCACACATCACAGAAAAAATTTCTTTGCACACGTTACAGAGAAGAATTTACACATCTCAAACATCAAATTTCTCTGGACGCATCACAGAAAAAATTTTACACATCTCCAACACCAAATTTTTTTAGACACATCACAGAAAAAATTTTATACAACACCAACACCAAATTTCTCTGGACACAAGAAAATTTTACACATCACCAACACTAAATTTCTCTGGAAACATTACAGAGAAAATTTTACACATCTCCAACACCAAATTTCTCTAAATTAATTTTCTCTGGACTCAAATAAAAGTTCAAAGAAATTTACTTTCAAGATCACAAAAAACAAAAACATATATTCAGGTAAGGGAGGTGATTCAATCCTTTGGACAGATGTATTGAAGTATTTTGGTAAACTTAGAACAATATTCACTTCCCACTACACAATTTATTTATTGGATTTTGTCTTTTTCTAAATATTATCAGGACGACTTATTTGGTGAAGTTACTACGCTCTGTTTTGGGGTCAACATATTGGCAAAAAAGTCCCTTTCAAAAATTAAAAAAATAATAATAAAGAATTCAACTATTAATTTTTATTTTTATTTTTTTGTCGTTATTATTATTAAAGAAACCAACCAATGATTTCTTCGAAACCAGCCCATGGTTTTGAGAAAGTGTTCATCCCATTAACAAAATTGAATAAGATGTTGGCTTTCACTTCATCCATCTAAGGCCAACCCAACAGCCTTCACTTTATCCATCTAAGGCTGATTGAGATCATCAACCTCAATGAGAACGATGATGTTGCTTCATTTGGGTATGACTTTTTTTTTGTTTTCTTGCAAATTTCTGGGTTTGTGGATGTTTGTGGATGAGAACGACGATGTTGCCTCATTTGAGCCAATATTCTATAAATTTTTGGGTTTGCTGATATTTTCTGAAGATGGAAGGAAGAAATAATGATGGTTTCATTCGGGTATGATTTTTTTTATTTATTGTAAATTTCTGAGTTTGTGGGTTGGTGGATGAGAACGACGATGTTGCCTTATTTGAGTCAATTTTCTATAAATTTCTGGGTTTGTTGATATTTTCTGAAGATTGAAAGAAGAATGTGGCTGAACATTCTTGTGGGCAAAATCGTCATTCATACACTAAGACCAACGGCTTAGTTTTTAATATTAAGTCCTCTGGGCTTATGCCAAGGGGATTCAGAATCCGAACAGATTATCACTCCGGTGACTATTTTGCAAACAAACGTGATATTATGAATTGGATCTCACTGCTAATTCTAATTCCAAACCTCAACTTGGAAAACAAACGGTGCTTAGAATTAGTAAAGAAATATTATAAAAATTATTAGAACAATATTCACTTCCCACTACACAATTTATTTATTCGATTTTGTCTTTCTCAAAATATTATCAGGACGACTTATTCGGTGAAGTTACTACACTCTGTTTTGGGGTCAACAAATTGGCAAAAAGGTCCCTTTCAAAAATTAAAAAATAATAATAATAAAAAAGGTCAACAGTGGTTTGGAGGGGGGAGAGATTAAACTAACCGGTGGTTTCATGGGAAGTTTGGGCCAAGAAAGCAGCAATCTCCCTTTGCTGTGTGGCGGTGTCGCCGGTGGTGGCAAAGCCGGGGAAAGAGTTGGCAGCGGCGATGAAAGCGTCATAGGTGTAGAAGCCAGTGGCAGGACAAGCAGCGTCATTCCTATGCAAAAGCATTTCATCAAACATTGAGCTAGTAATCAAACTGCTGATGCCACCACCTCCACCTCCGCTGCCACTGCACTGGCTTTGGCAGCCTTGGTTTGGGTCGCAGTAGGCAGGAGTGGTTCCACAATACCCAAATTGGCTGCAGCATAGGCCTCCTGCGCACAGTGCACCCCCAACTTGACGTCCACATTGCTGTGCTGAGATTTTTAGTACTAGTATGGCTAGCAAAGAGACAAGTATCAACGCCCAACTAGGCCTCATTTTGATACACTTTTGTGTTTTGTATTTGTAGTGATTTTGTTGAACAAAGTAATATTGGATTTATATAGGGAGTGATGGGCGTCATAGAGGGATGGATTTAAGTGTTTTTTTATTGTATGATGTTTGTATGGGACCTAATTAATGGTGACGTGCTTTGGATATTCGTTTCTTATCCAAATCTTTCTTTATTAAAGTAAACCGAAGACCGGGGGGCGGCTTTTAACTTTATCTTCATTAATGTTATTTACTTTGAGATGGAAATGTTAGTTTTTAGTTAAAAATATATATATTATAAATTGTCATATTATTATCTTTATTTTTTTTTTTATAAAATCAAAAAATTAATTAAAATAGTCAATTCCTAAATAATCCTAAATATGATAAATGCTTAAAAAGCGACACTTCATTAGAAAATTTTAAAAAATTTATGATAAAAGTTATAAAAAAAAAACAAAATTATGTATCTACTCTTAAAATTATAAATGAAAAATTATATTTTTTTTTTTGTGAATTGAGTAAAAAATAATTTTTTTTTATGATAAAAATTATACTTTCGTATATGATGTATACCTTATACGTACCTCTTTTTTTTTTTTGGGTACACAGGATAGGATAATCTTTGTGTTCAATATATAACAAACTTACTTATCTTTAAATTTATTTTAATTTTTAATTTTTTAAATTTGTGTTAGAATATTTTGTATAACTTTTGGTGAAAACAATTTTAACGAATTGTTATGATAGTGGTTAGGTTATAGCCAAAAAATAAGACTCTGATAAAATGTTCTGAATGTGGAATTTCTAATAAATAGAAAAAAGTAATGGTTTAAACATGTCAAAATGGCATTTGTATTAGTAAATAATTTTGTTGAAAGCTAACATTTTTGCATTATATCTAGCACTTCAGATTATTCAAAAGAATTATTTTTTGAAAAGAATTTTAGAAATTACATTCCGTCCCTACAAGTTTCTAATCTAATAACAAATAACCTCTTTTATTATTAATAAAATATCAAGTTAATTAATAATTTTTAATGATGTTAGAAATATATTTTAATTAACAATTCAAGTAATTTTATTATTGTTTAAGAGAATAGTTAAAAAAATTATTTTTCAATTAATTTTGTTAAATAATAAATTCTAACCAAAAAAATATTTATAATTTTTAAAGTTACATAGAACAATCCAAATTTTAGGGTATTTGTATTTTACCCAATAATTTTTGTGTGAGACCTAGTCAATACTAAGGCTCTGTTTGTTTACAGAGGTAGAATGAAGGGGATTCATAGTAAGGAGATTAATAGTGAGATGATTGTTACCCTAATCTCATCTCATCTATTACACCTCCAAAACAAACGAGGGCTTAAAGGTGGATTTGGAGAAATATTTCTTTTCTTATCCAAATCTCTGTTCAACAAAGCAAACAGAAGATCAGTAGGACGGCTTTTACAGCTTCCTTCCTGTTCATCAATGCTACTGTAATTTATTTATTAGATAAAAATAATTTAAATGAATTAATCTTTTTAGAAACATATAGAATAATATTTTTAACTTGAAAGAGAAATTTTTAAAATTCTCTATTTATAGATTATTAGATTAAGATGTCCTCTAATTTCAATCTTAATTAAGATGATAAGCTTCACAAATACATTATTTGTTTTCTTCTTAAAATAACAATCAAAATTAGAATTCAAATCAACTATATGTAATCACATAGATGACTGGATACTGAGTTTCTCTCATATTGATCCTTACATAGTTTTTATATTACCGTTACTCTTATACTTCATCAACAAAGTGTGAATTAACCACATTTCAAGTATTCTTTTGTAGAAAAAATTGTTGCGTATCAATAGCATCCGTACTTTCTATTATCATTACTCTTATCTTGTATTCTCTTCCAAACATAAACATAAATAAAAATAAAAATATATTATTAAATATTCTTAGATTATGATATAATGTTGTTTACGTAGTACTAAATATGTTATCTCTTCTCATAACTATCTAATAAATGTGAGTAATATCATATAGTTTTCTAAGACTATTGAATAATTATCCAATAAATATAGGATAAATTACACTTTGCACCGCTATACTTTGTACAAAATCTCACTTTAGTCCCTACATATCAAATTGTGACACTTAACCTCTCACACTTTTGGTCAAGTGTCATATTGACCCTTCTGTTAATAGTAAGGCTAACAGAAGTTATCCTTTAGGGAATTAAGTGTCACAAATTTTGATCTGTGGGGACTAAAATGAGATTTTGTGTAAAGTGCACGGATGCAAAGTGTAATTTATCCTCACATGTTTTTCATGTGACTAACAATGAGGCTAACAGAAGGGTTAAAGTGACACTTGACCAAAAGTGCAGGGGGTTAAGTGTCACGATTTGATATGTAAGGGCCAAAGCAAGATTTGATGTAAAGTGCAGGGGTGCAAAGTGCAATTTACCCATAAGTGTAATAGACCTCACATTATATAAGTTAATCATCACCACTTTGCCAACACCCTTCAAAATATAATTTGACATTACTTATGTGTTATTCCCGACAAATGAATAATAACAAAACATATCAGGTTATCTTTTGTTTTTCAATTACTTGACAAAAATGAGTCAACATTGTATCATTATAGATGTATTATGGATTAAAAATTATAAATCTCTTATATTTTTAAAATACTTAGTATGTCCTAAAAACATACATCAACAAAATTTATTTTTTTATTACATCACTAATTAAAAACACCTTATAAAATAAAAAAAATATCACATAATATTATAAAGGTACTAAAATAATTCGCTTTGAAAAGTCGGAGTTGCGTGCCAAATTTTCAAAGGAGGCGGCTTGCATTTTTCGGTGGAAGCAGGTAAGGTCTGGCCGCATCTTGGCTATGTTTGGCATGGATTTTTTTTTTTTTTTTTTACTATTTTACTAGTAAAAAATAATAAGATAAAATATTACTTTTAAATCATAATTATTTTATTTTTTCTTTCATAAAAATCAAAAAAAGTCAAAAAAACTCATCCCAAACAAAAGCTTTATTTTCCTCACATCACGGTTAAGGTTAAGATTTTGTTGTATTTTTTATTTGTTTTTAAAATTTGATTTCTGATTTTTTATTTAAAAAATAATAATTTAACCAAAAATAATAATAAATAAATAAATACTCATTGTTTTCCATATAATTTTATCTTTTTTTTTATTGAAAATAATTTTTTTAATTAAAGTACTAATAAATCCCAAAATATAATCTGAACTGTTTAATTATTATTTTTCTTATGAACCCAAAGATCCCATTAAAGTAAAAATTACACAAAAGGATAGTCACTTATACATTAGGGTTTAATTTTTGAGTGATAAAAATGAGTTTCTCCAAATATGAAATTATACATTTGAGCAATCTACACTAGATGTTTCGAATTTTTCCTCCTAAAACAAATCTCACATTACAAATAATAACGTAACATTCCAATGTAGCATACTAAAAAACTATCTAGTATACTTTTCCCAAACGTAATAAAGTAACACCAAAAAAAAAAAAAAAAAAAAACTTCTCAGTATACTTTTCCAACGTAACACTCCAATCAATGTAGTTACAAATATAACGCTCCAATGTAACACAAAAAATACTAAAAAATTCCTTTGTGTACTTTTTTTAAATGTAACACTAAAACTTACTAAAGAATTTTTGTACTCCTTTTGAAATAGTTTGAAGAATCCCACATCCCACATCCTTTTTTTTAGAATGTTACATTAGAGTACTACGTTTGAAAAAAATACACTAATGAATTTTTTTATATGTTACAATGGAATGTTACACTAAGAAATTTTTGAGAATATTATATTGGAGTGTTGTGTGTGAAAAAAGTATATTTAGGAATTTTTTTGGAATGTTACATTTTAGTTTTACAGTTTAAAATTATATATTTACCAAAAACTTACTATGTTTGAAGAATCTCACATCCTTTTAGAATATTCGAAGAATCTCACATTTTAAGAAATTCATCCCAAGTTTAATTTCCATAGATTGTGCATCTTACCTTTCTAGTACTAAAGGAAAAAAAAAATAAAGAATGAAAAAACATAATAAAAATTAAAGTATGACCGTAAATTTAATTTCTAAATAATATATTAAATCTACCTTTTCAAAATTAATAGGACTAATTGGTCTCTAAAAAAATTCTTGAGACTAAACGGATCACCATTCTTCAAGATGTGATTTATAGGTAAATTTTCCTATATAAATCCCTAACTATGTTTATCAAAGATGTATTTTCTAAGCTGAAGCACCTAATAAAACAAAATATTCCATCACACATCACCCTCTACATTTTTACATGTCTATTTATAAAAAATTAAAAAATCAACTAAAATATGACATACACACACATACACCCCTCAACTATCACTTTACTCCATGATTGATAAATTTCAATACTATCATCAATTTAAATGAAAAAAAATTGAGAAAATGAAAAAAAAATATGAAAAATTAAAAATATAATTCCGATTGCAAAAAAATCTGAGAGAATCTCAATTGAGAAAGAGAGAGAGATGCTCTTTCTTTTCGACTTCAAATAATTGAGATCTAAAAATTATGAAATATGTTGGATGATTTCTTCGCAAACAAAGAAAGGAAAATCAACAAATAAATAACATATTTATCAAAAGAAAACTAAAAAATTTCAAAAAATTAATCAAAGAAAAAAATATTAAACAAAGAATTGCATCTTAAAAACAAAAATTACGAGAACTATGCAGTATTAGAAGAATTAGCAAGTGTAACCATAAGCTTGATTGCAACTGTTTATAAGTCATAAAATTAAGAAAAAAAGACCAATTGGTATAAAAACACTATATAAATATCAATACTATCAATTTAAACGAGAAAATTTGAAAAAACAAAACAAAATATGAAAAAGCTAATTAAAAACTAAGCTTGATCCTGATTGCAAAAAATCTTAAAGAAAAATTTAATCTCAATGGAGGCTGAGAGAGAGAGTATTGGGGTCCCTTTTCTCAAATTCTTGAAATAAAAAGGTCATGAAATTTGTTCTCATGATTTCTTGACAAGCAAAGGAAAAGACAAAGAAAAATTAGAAATAAATAATATATTTACCAAAAAGAAAACTAAATAATTTGAGAAAATTATTCAATGAATAAAGAAAAATATTAAAAAAGAATTGTAACATAAGAATAAAAACTATGAAAATCAAGCAATATTAAAAGAATTAACCAAATTATAAAACCATCATTGATAGAATTCAATACTATTATCAATTTAAACAAAAAAATTTGAGGAAACGAAACAAAATATGAAAAAACTAATTAAAAAATAAGTCTACAATTCTTATTGCAAAAAAATAGATGTTCGTTCTTTTCAACCTCAAGCATTGAGATACCATCATTGATAAATTTACTACGGTTCACATATCATACAAAAAAGGAAAAAGAGAAATTGGGATACATAAATATCAATACTACAAATTTAAACTAGAAAATTTGGGACAACAGAACAAAATATGAAAAAGTTAATTAGAAATGAAAAGTAATTGTAAAAACACTTAGAGAAAAACTTATTTCAATGGAGACTCAGAGAGAGGGTTGTTTTCTCAATCTCAAGCATTGAGAATGAAATCTGATCTCATGATTACTTGACAAACTGACAAAAGGAAAAGACAAAGGAAAATAAGAAATAAATAATGTGGGGACATGTTTTTAGGCCGTCCACGTGGCCGAGGTTGTTAGCCGAGGTGTCACGTGAGCAGACCATAGTGCTGAGATATAGTGCGATAATACCAAAATTTGAGATATTTTGACAAAGAACTAGAGTCTTAAATGACATCAAGCTACCTATTTGGATAGAGATGAGACTCTTGAGGGAGTTCATCTTAATCTGAATAGTGTGAGTTGTGATAAATGCTAGGGGTGCTCACCAATCCGATTCACCCGAAAAATCCGAACCAAACCGTCCAACCCGATTATACTGTGGGCTGTTTCGACCATGTATTCGGACGGCTGCGGTTCTTCTAAAAATTTTTCAATTTTTTGGTCGGATATCGAATTAAATAAAAAAATATTTGAATAACCCGAACCGACTGACTTAATTATATGTATATAATCCGTTGGTTCTCCGCCTAGGTAAAATAAATTCATTTCTCCAAGACATATTTGACTTTTTTAAATATATACATACTTGAAGTGTGGTTGATATAGTCACATCAACTGACCTTCATCTTTCCAAGGCTTTCCCTTTCCAATAATTTGAGGCAAACCTTTCGTGTCTATCTCTTTCTCTTTAAATTTTACCTTCCCAATACAAAAACTTTTCCATCTTTTGTCTTATTCTCTTTCATCCCACTTTCTCATATATCTCACTCATTTCTATCACCCTTTTCTCTCAACCCTTTCGTCTCTCTCTCTCACCCACCCCCTTCTCTCTATCTTTAACCAGTTCCCTCTCTCCGTCACGATTTGCACCTCCCCCTCTCTGCGACTGTGGCAACGGCGTGAGATCATGGAAGTGGTGATGGCTTGAGATCGACTACGCTGAGATTACAGCGCTGATGATTGTGATCTTTTTTTTTTAAGATCTGTTTTTGCTTCTTCCTTATCTCTTGAAACCCTCCTCTTCCCTTTCTTGCCTAGAAACCCTTTCTTTTTCCTCACACCCTTTAGTAGACAAGGTCAGTAAAGAACAGTATTGGTGATGATGAGCGATGGTGTTGCGATGAGCGAAGACAATGGTTGCGGCGATAATCCGTAATTTCTAAGTGTATATACATCAGGTGTAATCTGTAATCCGCTACTCATCTATATTATGTCACTCTTTGTCACTGATCTGTATTTATGAGCTTAATTTGTTGTTTTGAATTCTCAATTCTATTTTTTCATTTTTTTTTTCCATTCCTGTTACTTTTTCGAAATCGACCGAACCGACCGCCAAGCTGTGACTTTCCATTCGGTTGATTTCGAATTGCAGTTCGGTCAACAACGGATAACTGATTGTCCAACCCGAATGTGTCGGTTCGGCTGACGGGCCAAGGATAAACCCGAGCCGAACTGACCCGTGAACACCCCTAATAAATGCTATCCTTGTAAAGGATAGAGTCCCATAAAATAAGACTTCTAAGGGAAATTGGGCATTGATCATTACAAAAGAAAGGCACCCTTCATGGGTCCAAGGTATGCTTTATTTGAGACGCTTTTACGCTTTCATTGTTGAAGTTTAAGTACTTGTATTGATATCTGTGAGAGATAAGATTACTAACTTGATCGTCAGAGTGCCCCTGGGTGGACGAACCACCGCGGTATTCTCATATTCTTGTTGACAGGTGTTCGGGCTTAATCTATTTTGCCGGTACTCTCCAGCTGAGTTCCCTGTTTGGTTGTGTGGTCAGGAATCAACATCCACAATTTGGTGTCGTCTGTGGGATCTTAGTTAGAATAGATCGCCATCATCGTGCAAGATCAACATGTCGACAACGACTAATTTAGCAAAAATAGAGAATGTGTCGACATTAGCGAAATGAAGACCCTTCTAGAAGGGATGCAAAGACAGGGGGCATGAGCGCTCCTGAGAGATGACTTTCAAGTATAGAAAGATCAGCCTCAGTAAGACAGGGGGCAGTAAGCAGATTCCGGATTTCAGATTCCAGAAGACAAGATCTCGGCCTAGATGAGTAGGTCCGAGAAGACAAGAGCTCAGCCTAAGTGAGCAGATCCCGAATCCCAGATCCTAGAAGACAAGATCTCGACCTAGATGATTAGGTCCGAGAAGACAAGAGCTCAGCCTAAGTGAGCAAATCCCGGATTCTAGATCCTGAATCCCGGATCCCAGATCTAGAAGACAAGATCTTGGCATAGATGATTAAGTCCGAGAAGACAATACCTTAGCCTAAGCAAGCAAATCCCAGATTCCAAATCCCAGATCCTAAATCCCAAAAAACAAGATCTATTCCTAGATGATTAAGTCCGAGAAGACAAGAGCTTAGCTTAAGTGAACAGATCCTGAATTCCAGATCTCGGATCCCAGATTCGAGAAGACAAGATCTCGGCCTAGATGAGTAAGTTCGAGAAGACAAGAGCTCAGCCTAAGTGAGCAGATCCCGGATTCCAAATCCCGGATCCTAGATCTTAAAAGACAAGATCTCAGTCTAGATAATTAAATCCGAAAAGACAAGAGCTCAGCCTAAGTGAGCAGATCTCGGATTCCAAATCTCAAATCCCAGATCCCAGGAGACAAGATCTCAACCTAGATGAGTAGGTCCGAGAAGACAAGAGCTCAGCCTAAATGAGCAAATCCCAAATCCTTAAAGACAAAAAAAAAGCACACAAGATCAGACTGAAGTCGACCAGGTTCTGCCTGCCGGCAGAAGGCCATCTGTACAAAAGGACTTTTACTAAATCTCTATTGCGATGTGTACATCTTTCCGAGGTTGAATACTTTTTACATGAGATCCGTGCAGGAGGAAGATCCCTTGCCCACAGAGCTATATCATAGGGATTTTGGTGACCCTACATGCAAAAGGATGCCAAAGCCTATGTAAAAAAACGTGAAAATGTTGTTGGAATCCATGATTGTGCGATAAGACCGAAATGTCTTATAGCGATGTTCTTATGGTGAACATGACGAATAACTTAGACTTATTATATGGCAAAGTTGAATTATACTTGCATATAATAGAGTTAAACTAAGTTGGCGATATTTCTGAATGAAACATGACGAATAACTTAGACTTATTATATGGCAGAGTTGAATTATACTTGCATATGATAGAGTGAAACTAAGTTGGCAATGTTTCTGAATGAAATATAACGAATAACTTAGACTTATTATATGGCAGAGTTGAATTATACTTGCATATAATAGAGTTAAACTAAGTTAACGATATTTCTGAATAAAACATGACGAAAAACTTAGACTCATTATATGACAGAGTTAAATTATACTTACATATAATGGAGTTGAACTAAGTTGAATTAACCTAGACTTGCTATATCGAAAGAGTCAAACTCAGAATGGAACTAAGTTCATTAACAGAGAAACCAAGATTGAAACACCTCGGGAAGCTTTTGTTTGAATCTGACTTCGACAAAAGACCATAGTCACATGTTTAATGTGAACTTAAGTAGAACTTAGGTTCACATTAGAGGGGCAGGGAGTTAGAGTGATGAGCAAACTTAAGAGCTTGACACTTGTTGAAATTTTCAGAAATGAGCTTAACACTTGTTGAAATTTCGGAGAAATTTACAAGTTGAAGTTAGCCGATGCAATGATGAATAAGATGTCCGAGGTACATGTTACCCGAGGTGACCAACCAGGCTGTTAAAACTTGGAAAGGATAAAGTCTTAACAGAAGATAGCGTATGGAGGTAAAAAAGCAATAACACTTGTGAAAATATTGTTATTTTTAAAGTATTAGCCGAGGTATGAAAATGGTTAGCCAAGGCAAACAGTCAAGGTTTATCTGAGGTATTATATCCCGGATTTATTATACAGTTAAGGTACACTTTGAAGAAATGCAAAAATATTCTCAGTTTGAAAGCATGAAAAGTACGAAAGAAAGCATTAAACATGTATAGAAGAAAAGACGGCATACATTCAACACTTGGAAAAAAATATAAGACTTGCATTCAGAAAAAAAAAACTTATTCAGATACAAAAAGGCATTTCGGCCTGGCATAAAAGATTACTTGTTCATCTACAAAGATAAAAGAGGCACATCGGCCAAATATAAAGCTAACATTTTTCAAACAAAAGATTATAGCTGTCCAAAAGTAAGAAGGAAAAGTACAAAAAGGAGGAAAAAATCAAAGTTCATGCATTTTCCACAGTCTACATTGCCTTGGCAATTGGCGTTGTGTCAGCCTCGGCAGACAGTTGGGCAGATTTTTCAGCTTGGACCTCAGCTTCGATCTCACGCAGTGTGTCATCTAAGCTCTTGTTGGCAGTCTCGATCTCGGCCTCAGACGTGGTCTTTTGAACCTCATCTTCCTCATCCTGAGTTAAGTCAAGAACTTGCTCATTCAGAGTTGGGGACTTGACCCCAGCAGTAGCTTCAGATTCTTTCTCGGCAACCTTAGCCTCGGCCTCTTCCTTGTCTCTGGCCTCTTCGTCGTCAACTTCTTCTACTTCCTCGGCCTCATCCTCACATTGATTGGGAGGAGGGAAAGGGACATTAAGCTAACCCATATCACGGAGGGTTGAGTCCTCAGGGACAGACATCTTTTTGAGGGCTGTCATCCAGTCTAGATAGTAGCCTTTGTTGCAGGCCATGTTGACTTGTTTTTTCGGCCTTAGCAATGGCCTCAGCTTTGGCAGCAGTAACTTGGTCCACTTGCTTCATGTGTTTCTCTTTCGAGATATTGAGTTGCTGGAGGCATGAGCATGTTGGATTGACTATAAGGAGATGGAGTGGATTGCACAGTTATAACATCAGGGATGTCAACAAAAAGGTCTTCTACGACAAGAGTTCGGCGAGACATGTCATCGTTGGTTACTCCGATGGTTACTTACAGATAAAGCGATTGGAAAATTATCAAGGTCTAAAACTAGGAGCTTAGGACCTCAGTGTTTCCTATTCCTAGTTCTAGCTGCAAGATTGTCGCTATGTCAGTGTTTTCACTTCCATTGAGATGGTGGGTTGATGTGTGAAACAGTTGATGAATTGCTTGGCTATTAGTCTGGTTCAGCTAGTAGAGTTTGAACCTTGGGCACAAAGGGAGTCTTCATAGTAATGAATGCTTCAAGAACAACGATGATGGGTTGCAGAGGCCAAGAGAAAGAGAGTCTAGGGACACAGATAGAGACGAAATAAGAAAATGAAATGGCTTTACTGGAATTAGAAAAATATGGCAAAAAGTTATGATATCGAGTCCTAATGTGCCCGTGCTGACATCAGGCGGCGGAGGCAGAACTGATGCGACATGATGGGGACGTGATTGGAACATGATGATCTTGATTGAGAAGTGTGATCTCAGTTGAGATATTGATCTCGGTTGAGATGACGATCTCAATTGAGATGGTGATCTTGGTTCACATGATGACCTCAGTTGAGATATTGATCTCGGTTGAGATGGCGATCTCGATTGAGATGGTGATCTTGGTTAACATGATTTCAGTTGAGATGTTGATTTTGATTGAGATGTTGAATTTGAAAGGGAGCAAAACTTGTTTATTCTTGGTTTCTGATGAGTTGATACTAGGATCTTGATGTTCTTGAACTAGTAAGTCATGATCTCTACTAGCAGTGCGATCTCTGTCGAGATGTTGGACTTAGATAAAATGGAACATGATGGTTCATAGTTCTTGATTCTTGATTCTTGACAAGTGGACATTTGAGTCCTTGTTTCTTAGTGCCAACGAGTCACAATCTTTGTTGGGGAAGTACATGTATAGGTTCCATCACCTCAGTTTGCCGAGGTAATAGAACCTAGGGGGCAATTGTGGAGACATATTTTTAGATAATCCACGTGACCGAGGTTGTTAGCCGAGGTGCCACGTGGGCGGACCATGGTGTCAAGGTATGGTACGATAATACCGAAATTCGAGATATTTGGATAGAGGACTAGAGTTCTAGACAACATCAAGCTACCTATTTAGAAAAAGATGGGACTCTTGAGGAAGTTCATCTTAATTTGAATAATGTGAGTTGTGATAAATGTTATCCTTGTAAAGGATAGAGTCCTATGAAGTAAGACTTCTAAAGGAAGTTGGACACTGATCATTATAAAAGTAAGGCATCCTCATAGGTTTAAGGTATACATTATTTGAGATGCTTTTATGCTTTCATTATTGTAGTTTAAGTACTTATATTAATATCTGTGAGAGATAAGATTACTAACTTGATCGTTGAAGTACCCTCGGGTAAACGAACCAGCGCGGTATTCTCATATTCTTGTTGGCAAGTGTTTGGGCTTAATCTATTCTGCCAGTACTCTCCAGCTGAGTTCGCAGTTTGGTTATATGGACGGAAATCAACACCCACAAATAATATATTTATCAAAAGAAAACTAAATAATTTGATAAAACTAATCAAAGAATAAGGAAAATATTAAAAAAGAATTGTAACATAAAAATAATAACTCTAGAAATCAACCAAAATTAAACGAATTAACCAAATTATAAAACATCATTGATAAATTTCAATACTATCATCAATTTAAACTAAAAAAATATGAAAAAATGAAAAAAAAAATATATATATATATATATATCGAAAAACTAAGTAGAAACAAAATCTATAATTATAATTGCAAAAAAATCTGAGAGACTTAATCTCAATGGATATAAAGTAAGAGATGTTCGTTCTTTTCAACATCAAGTATTGAGATCTAAAAGTTATGAAATATGTTCTCAGGATTTTTGAAAACAAACAAATGAAAAAGACAAAAATAAAAAATAAATCAACAAATAAATAACATATTTATCAGAAGAAAACTAAACTACTTGAGAAATTTATCAAAGACTAAAAAATATTAAACAAAGAATTGCAACTTAAAAATAAAAAGTACGATAACTAAGTAGTAATACCAGAATGACCAAGAAACCATAACCAAATTATAAAATCATAATTGATAAATTTATAACAGTTCATATCTCATATAATTAAGAAAAAAGAGAAAATGGAATAAAAGCACCTTTATAAATATCAATCCTAAAAATTTAAACTAGAAAATTTGGGAAAAGAAAACAAAATATGAAAAAATTAATTAGAAACTAAGACTATAATTCTTATTGCAAAAAACGAGGCTTGTTTTTCTCAATCTCAAGCAATGAGATCAAAATATTATGAAATATGTTCTCATGATTTCTTGACAAACATACAAAGGAGAAGATAAAGGAAAATAATATCGAAAGAAAACTAAATAATTTGAGAAAATTAATCAAAGAATCAAGAAAATATTTAAAAAGAATGGAAACATAAGAATAAAAACTATGAAAATCAAGCAATATTAAAAGAGTTAACTAAGTTATAAACAAAACAAAATATGAAAAGGTCAATTAAAAACTAGGTATACAATTCTGGTTGCAAAAAAATCTCATAGAAACTTAATCTCAATGGAGACGGATAAACAAATGTTCATTCCTTTCATCCTCAAGCATTGAGATGCCATCATTGATAAATTTGCAATAGTTCATATGTCATGCAATAAAGAAAAAAGATTGGGATAAAAGCACCTATATAAATATCAATACTATCAATTTAAACTAGAAAATTTGAAAAAACGAAACAAAATATGAAAAAGTTAATTATAAATTAAAACTATAATTCTAATTGTAAAAAATCTTAGAGAAAAACTTAATCTCAATGGTGACTTAGACAGAGAGATCCGTTTTTCTCAATCTTAAGCATTGAGATCAAAAAGTTACAAACTATTCTCATAATTACTTGACAAACAGACAAAGGAAAATAATAAATAAATAATATATTTATAGAAAAAAAACTACATAATTTAAGAAAATATTATTTATTGTTTTGTTTTACTTTATCTATTTGTTTGTTTGCCAAGAAATTGTGAGAACAAAATTGATTGCTTTTGGGTCTCAATGCTTAATATTAAAACGCAATCAATTTTGTTCCTACAATTTCTTGGCAAACAAACTAATAGATAAAGTAAAATAAAGCAATAAATAATATATATATATATATATATTCATCAAGAAGAAAACCAAATAATTATAGAGAAATAATTAAAAAACAAAACCCAAATAGTACACATTAATGTGTGTTTGGAAAGGGAAAAATTGGGTACACACTTAACCTTTGGCATAGTGCACAAAGTAGTTGGCCTAAAATTTGAAGGGGTTTTTTTTTTAAGGTCCCTGGTATTATGATTTTATAGCATAAAGGACACCAAATATTTTCATAATGTCTAAGGTCCCTCAACAATATTTTCATAATATCTAAGGTCCCTCAACCTTGATCCAGAGAAATTTCAGTCCAGAGAAATTTCAGTCCAGAGAAAATTGGTCCAGAGAAATTTGGTCCAGAGAAATTTCAGTGCAGAGAAAATTGGTCCAGAGAAATTTGGTCCAGAGAAATTTCAGTGCAGAGAAAATTGGTCAGAGAAATTCTGGCTCAGAGAAATTTCTCTGGACCAAATTTCTCTGGATGAGTTTCTCTACTTTTCTTCTCACTCACATCCAAATCATTGTGATTCATTAGGTAAGCAACATTCTTCAACTGAATTCAACTGGAAAAATTTCACATTGTAATATGTAAGCAACATTAGAATGGGATAACAATGGCAACTTACCAGAACCAGAGAAACTCTTGAAAAATCTGAGTATTTCTCTAGTTTGTTATTGAAATATCAATTGAGAATTTCTTTGGTTTATTAAAAATAACAATTGAGAATTTCTCTGGTTTGTAATATTTTTTAAAAAATTTCTGCAAGTCCAGAGAAAATCTATCCAGAGAAATTTCAACCCAGAGAAATTTCCATCCAGAGAAATTTCAAACCAGAGAAATTTGAAATTTCTCTGATTTGTTCAATTTTTTTGATTTTCTATGTTTTGCAAATGTCTCATCCAATTCCCAAAAATGGTGCAAATCAGAGTATTTTTTGGTGATTTAAACACTGGAATATCTTGTCAATAATTGCCTTAAATCACATGTGGTTTTCGTTTTGGGGGAATAAAATGAGCAACTTTGTAAAGAAATTTTAATCAACGGAAAAAAAAGAAAAAAGAATTCAAATGAATTAGAGCACTGAGAGAAGAAATCTATGGGTTATAAAATGAATTCAATTCTCAACATGACATCATTACACCTTTATACATACTAAAGATTCAAAAAACATGATTTCCAAACCAGAGAAAATTCACAGAGAAAATGCCAAATTTCTCTGGACAACACTTGAGGACTAGTTCAATCCAAACCAGAGAATTTCTCTGGATCAACCCAGAGAAAATTCAGTTCAAACCAGAGAATTTCTCTGGATCAACCCAGAGAAAATTCAGTTCAATTCACTAACATCTTGATTAGCAGCTACCACAGTAAAGATAAAACAAAAAAATCCACATGCATCTTAAAACTTAATCGACGCCCATAAAAGCGCAAAAAGTTCAAAGACTCCAGCCTTGGCTGACCCACAGGTATCTCACATTCCAACATGCCAACAACACTAACCATATTCGGTCTAAGTGCTGGCTCTTCGTGGACACAACACAAAGCCACACGCACCAACTTCTCCACTTCTTCATTAGTGACCCGCCCCTCTAGCCTCAGATCAGCAACTTCCAAGTACTTTCCTTGCTCGTGCATTTCCAGTGCAAAGAGTGGGAAATAAACAAGTTGTGGCGGTCCTGATGAAGATGATGAGTAGCCACCACCACTAGTATCATCATCAATACTATGGCTTTGTGTTCGTATTGAGCAGTTTTTTCTTCCACTCACAATTTCAAGCAATACCATTCCAAAACTATAAACATCGGTTTTGTCTGAGATTGCAGAGCTAGTAAGCCATTCAAGAGCAAGATAGCCACGAGTACCTCTCATTGTTGTGAATAGACCAGACTGTTCAGGGCCTAGAAGTTTTGAAAGCCCAAAATCAGAGATTTTTGCCGGGAATTGGTCATGCAAGAGTATGTTCTCCGGCTTGACATCACAATGGATGATCTTCTGTTGGCACCCACTGTGCAAGTATGCAAGCCCACGTGCAGTTCCAAGCGCTATTTCAACCCTTTCTTGCCATTCTAAAACTGGTCCATTACCAAAGAGGGTTCGGTCTAAGGAGCCACGATTCATATACTCATAAACCAACAATCGTTCTCTCCCTTGAGCACAAAAGCCTCTCAACTTGACCAAATTGACATGATGAATATTTCCTATAATTGCAATCTCAGTGCAGAAATCCTTCATCCCTTGAATGCCTAAATTAGTGATCTTCTTTACCGCAACTAGAGATTTATCTGGGAGAGTACCCTTGTATACTGCACCAAACCCACCTGATCCAATCTGAGTGTTGAAGTTATCAGTTGCATCCTTTAGCTCTGTATACTCGAATCAAGAAGAGCGGACACCGACGCCTTCAATGGCGCAGTTGACCATCTAAAAGCGCCATCTTGATCGGTAATTGAAATCCCATCAAGGGTTAGACTCATCTTTCCTGAATTCGAAATGGGAGCATCACGATTAGCAGACCAAGTGATAGCATTGGATGCCATGTGAATGACACACAAATAGAAGTTTGTTTGCTGACCATTATTTGAATGTGAAGCAGAAACAGAGAGCCCATGTAGAGAGAGAAAGTGAGTAGAAAGAGAGAAGGAATGGGGTGAGGGACCTTAGACTACAAAAGAACAGATTGTGGACCTAATCCATTACTAAAAGTTGGATAGGGACCTTAGACCGATTTTCCCAAATTTGAACCCATAACCTCAAGGTTATTAGGTCAAAATTTTACCATTGAACCAATAGTCACCCCTAATTATAGAAAAATAATTAAAAATAAAAAATAAAAAATATTAAACTAAGAATTGTAAAATAACTTATGAAATGTCATAATTAAGGAAACCGAGAAATTGAGAGTATAGATTATAAATTTGATTGCCAAGAATTTGAGAAGGAACTTAGTCTCGATGGAGATTGTGCGAAAGATGTCCATTTTTTTAACATCAAGCATTGTGACTCAAAAGTAAAGAATTTTGATCTCAGTATTTCTTGGGAAACAAATTAATAGATAAAGTAAAATCAAGCAAGAATTAATATATATTCACCAAGAAAGAAACCAAATAAAGAGAGAAAAATTATCAAAAATAAAGAAATTAGAAATTAAGATTATAATTTTCTTTGCCAAGAAATCCGAGAAAGAGATGTTCGTTCTTTTAAACCTCAAGCATTGAGATCTATGAAATATGTTCTCAGGATTTCTTGGCAAACAAACAAACGAAAAAAACAAAGAAAAATCAACAAATAAATAACATATTTATCAAAAGAAAACTAAACAATTTGAGAAAATTAATCAAAGACTACAAAATATTAAACAATAATAAAAACTATGAAAATCAAACAGTAACCATAACCAAATTATAAAACCATCACTCATAAATTTGTAACAGTTCATGTGTCATACAATTAAGGACAAAGAGAAATTAGGATAAAAGCACCTCTATAAATTTCAATACTATCAATTTAAATAAAAAAAATTGGGAAAATGAAACAAATTTCATTGTCCAATCCAGTGTGCTTGTCATTTGGATAGTCGAAGAGTGAATCGATAAAGGAAAAAATAGTGCAAGGGGAACAAATTAAGCCAATATATACAAAACTCTCCATCATTGTCATATTCATATATACTGGTATGCGAGCACAACAGTTAAACATCAATAATTGAACGAGTTAGGAACAGAATTAAACGGATCAATTTGTACCACATGTAGTTGGAAAATCATTTCCCAAGTAGACATATAATTATGGGCAAATAACCAAACTGGTTTCTCAAAGAAATCATTAAATAAGAGAAGTCAAGTGTAATGAGTTATTTGTTTTTAAGTATTCAAGGAAGGCAAGCTCAAACCCCATGCCTCTAAAAACAATTGAACATTATTCAGAAATTGTTTCAGCCTAAAAGTCTATATCTTAGAATACAGAGCATCTCACCAATATAATCTGGAATGACCCAACCAGCCTCGTGTAAATGAAACAAGATATAAAACCTTATGGCACGTACTAATTACAATCAGCAGAAGAAGAAATCTAACATTAGCTTTTTATGTAGAGCCAAAAATAGAATGTGAGACATTAGTTTGCACACACCAAATACATGAGAGAGAGAGAGAGAGAGAGAGAGAGAGAGACTATAATACCTTAATAATAATAATAATTCAGAGGCAATACATGAATTGGTATGAATAAATGTCTGCAAGAGCTGAAGATTTCAGCCAACCTGGCAGTCCATTCTGTCAGTACATATCAAGGAACATAACGCATGCCGTTGAACAGGCCAAAGTATGGATATCTCTTTCTAAGGAAACTACAAGATTCAATGAAACAATATCGTCATAATAATTTCAAAAAATATATGATAAATAAATCAAAGATAAAATAAATTAAAACGTTTATAAGAAAAATCCCAAAAAAAAAAAAAACAAGTAAACATTGGAAGGGAAATGTAGAATCCAAGATATGCTATCTATCAGAAGCTAGTGGACCTGCACTCAGTCATGACTATATAATTTCAGCTTATATTAAGATCCAATATAGATGGAATCATTGATGCGAATCTTTTATTTACTTGGGTAACACAAGAATTCAGGTTCCTATTGAAAACAATCTTGACCTTGCACAATTAAATTACACCCAGTTATAATATCAATGGACTGGCCTATGCCCAGTGGATAATTTAATCAAGAGACAGAGACAGAGACGGAGACGGAGACAGAGACAGAGACAGAGAAAGGAAGGAGTTAAATACGAACTTGGTTATCATTTTTCAAAAACACTTTTCAAAAAATTCTACTTCTTTATTTTCCGTGTTTTTTTGTTTTTACTAAATTTTTTTTAATATTTTGAGCAATTTTTTTAATTTTTAAACATACCTAACATATATATACCTAAAAAGTAAAAAAAAAAAAAATTGAAAAAAACCTTTTAAAAATTCACTAAATACCAAAAATACAAAAAAAAAATACGAGAATTCAGTACATTTTTTGTATTTTTATGTATTTATTAATTTTTAAAAAAAAATTTGCAAATTTTTTACTTTTTAGATACATCTAAGGAAGGTGCATCTAAAAAAGTAAAAAAATGTTTAAAATTTTAAAAATATTTACTAAAAACAAAAAAAACACGAAAACCAAAAAACTCAATTTTCAAAAAACTTAATTCAAAAAACTCAAACCAAACACAATAATATTGATAAACACATAGATAGAAAAGGAATAACCATAGATTTATGCACTTGGAAATTTTTGTCACATAAATAAAATTTGTAGTTGGAGCCATAACTAAAACATGTAAGAATTATGAAGAAAATCATAACTTAATTATTAAGCCTAATAGATCCAAATTTTATACATGAGCTACTTTTATTACTCTCTCTCTCTCTCTCTCTCTCTCTCTCAAATAGAAATCCCAAACAGTTCTAGTTAGTACCAAAGTACTACAGATTTAATGGCCATATCAACCCCCCCCCCCCCCCCCCCCAAAAAAAAATATATATATATATATATATACAACCCAACAAAGCTAATGCAAGAATTAATTTGAGCCAATACGATGGCTTTCATTTTTTTTTCATACCAAAACAATAATAAAATCCCAAAAACATATCAGGTAAAAACCCAGTATAAAAAACTCCATATCAAAACACAACTCAAGCAATGCAAACAATAGGAATAAAATTTGGTGGATGAAAGGCCTCTTGACCAGAAAAAATCAGGAATAAAAAAACAAATTAGCATTGCATAATCAACCTAAATTTATATTTATCCCCACAAAATCCTAAATTATCTATAGAAAAACCTAATTTTGGAGTGCGTTAACAAATAACAATAAGATGAACTAAGAGCAAAAATAAAGAGATAATCTCAACGAATCACAGCAGTTGAATTGTTAGATGCAACAACAACTGATGGTTGATTGTTCGACAAATCCCACAATTTTACTTGCAAAACAATCAAGAGAAGCCAATGGAGAAAGTACTACATAATTTGTGGATATGAATTATCAAGGTCAAACAAAGAGAAAAAAAAAAGGGTTTAGGGTTTACAAATGTAGCTTATAAATGTAGAAGAACATGAATGATGCGAGAGGCATACCTGTTGATCGTCAAGGTCCAGAGAAGCTGAGAGCGAGGGGTCTGAGATACTAGAGAGAGAGTATCGGAGAACGAAGAGAGAGACAGACGATGATGGAGACGAGTTTTATATGATTTCAAAACAAAAATGTTTGGCAGCTCTAAATTGAGGAGCTTTAGAGTGTGGGTCTCATTGACTGATGAGATATTTTGGCCTTAAATTTTTTTTTTTTTTTTTTTTTTTAAATTTCTACCTCATTAGTGGTTTATTAATGTTTCCAAATGAGTGGAATGTATCATTGTTGATTTCAAAATAGGAAAAAGGACAAATTTCTGTTAATATAGTTTTGGGATTGCGGGACTGTGATTTTTAGCTTTTTAAAGGATAATTAAAAATGATATTACTTAATTTTAAGCGTAAATTCATCAATTTGATCAAAAATAAGGTCTCGTTTGGCATTTTTTTTTTTTAGTCAAAAAGTTATTAAATTAGTCAAAAAATCAACAATTTATACCAAAAAGTCAAAGATTTTCTTTTCTCTCTACTTTTTACGCATCTTTTCGTAAAAAATCAATAAATCATTCCAAACATATTAGTTTTTTTTAGCTCATATTTTAGTCAAATAACTAAAAATTTACTAAATTAACTTGTTCTCAAACGAGGCCTAAATGTCAAAAATATATTTTTAAATTTTTAAAAATTATTTTTATCCACTAAAGATAAAATTATGACAAATTGACAATTTTTTAGACCTTTATTTATTTATTTATTTTACCAAATTTATTTTTATTATATGTTTGGACGATGATCATGTGATGTATTGTTATTTTTATTTTCATTAAATTAGTTTTTATTTTTCTAAAAGTCAAATATGGAGACAACTTTGATATTATTGTTAAACTAATTCATTAAGGGTGGTTTGGAATGATCTAAATAAGTGTACTTTTTGATTTTTTATGAAATATGGGTTGGGTATAGGTTGGATTTGAAGTGATGTGTTAGAGATATGATATGATTTAAATAAGATGATGTGAATTAAATAAAACAGTGACTTTTTGACTTTTTTAGATCATGCCAAACAAGGCCTAAATCAAAAAACTAAAATTAAAAATATTTCATATATTAAATATATCGATTACACATCAAAATCCTAACAATTACTTATTACATGATTATCATCCAAACACATAATAAAAATTAATTTGGTAAAATAAATAAATAAATAATAAATGTCTAAAAGATTTGTCAATTTTTCATAATTTTATCTTTGATAGGTAGAAATAATTTTTAAAAATTTTAAAATATTTTTTGACATTTATTTTTATCAAATTAGTTTATATTTTGTCGAATTGATGATTTTGCTCTTGAAATTAAGCAATAATATCTTCAATTATCTTTATTTGGAACAAAATTCATAGTCAAATGTGTCATAATTAAAAATTCAAGGACCAAAGTGGCATAAACGCCAAACTATAAAGACTGTTAGTATAATTCACCCTAGGAAAAACAATCTTCAACAGTTATATGTTATCCACCAACTTTAATTTTTTAGTAGGGCTAGGCATAAAGTTATCCGAACTGCATAACCCATCCAACCTGAACCGATCCGCATATAAATGGGCGGTTTCGCAGATACAATGCAGGCAGATACGGTTTAAAATATGGCATGATTGCAGGTTGCTAGTGGGTTGCGGGTTTAACCCACACCCGTAAGAACCCATGCGCATTTAGATTTTTTTTTAAAAAAACCTAGATTATTATTATTTTATTATTGCATTTTAGATGAATGTAAAAGTTAATGAAAAATTACTTTTAGATAAGTTTAAGATTTTAAATGATTTTACTTTAATTATATTGTTGGATAGTAGATAGTAAATGAAATTAATGATCTAATTTAGGAATACAAAACGCAACCCGCGCTACATATAGTTACGGGTTAAATTTTTTCCAAATCATATACATATAGGTGAGTCTAAATTGATTCATAAATCGTCCAAAATCAAACTACGAGTACCCTAATCCACACCCAATAAAATTCTTAAACCTTTTAGAATTTCCCAATCTTTCAAAATCTTCGTTTATTTTCAAATTTGAATATAATCGATTTGTTTGATTGGCTGCCAATAAAGTTCACTTTTTATTTTCTCTTTATAAATGAACTAGCATATGGTTAATATGCACGAATATAAATAAATAATTAAAATTTATTTTAAAAATTAAATAGTAATATAAAATTTATTTAAATTATATAATAAAAACAGTTTATAATTAATTAAATATATGTCATAATTTAATTAATAAAAAATAAATAATAAATAATAAATTACAAAATATAAATACATTTCTTTTTATGAGTTTTGTAATTTTAATTTATTATATGATAGTAGTAAATTACATTCGTTAACATGCTAATGTTTTTTCGTTATTAAAAAATATAAAATTAAAAAAAAAATAATTGAGAGTTTGAACCTTAAAAACACCTATTGAATTGTAATTATATATATAATATAGATATAGATTATTTAAAATTGAAAAATATAAATATAAATTACTCAATCATAATATATGCAAATCTCTACATATATATATATATATATAAATGTTTAGTGTATAAGAAAATAATGAGTTTTGATGTAATGGCTACAGTGAGAAAAAAAATAAATATGTTATGAAATTTTAATTATATAAATTATTTTATACTTTATAGAGAAAATTTTAAAATATTTTAATAGAAAATATTTGTTTGATTGTAAGTGTTAATATATATGTGGTATTCCTAGATATATTAGGTATTGATTTCCTAGATATATTTAGGAATAGTCATAGTTAGGTTTCTAGTAGGATACTCTTTCTCATAATTAAGTTTTTAGTAGGATACTTTTTCTCAGCCTATATATCCTTCCATCATTCAATACAATACATATTATTCTCTCTCTACTATTCTAACATGGTATCAGAGCTATAAGTTAAGCTCTTAGTGTTCTTCGCCTTACCGACGGGCAGCAGCCTTGCCTTGGCCGCCCGCTGGACCTCAACCTATTCCATTGTCATATTTTCTTGTCAGTATCGTTTCGTGGTGATCTCTTCCTTTGTTCGTTGGTTATTCCTACCCCAAATATCTCTATCATATTTTTTTCTTTTTTTCTTTTTTACTCGCAATACATTTTTTTTTTCTCCACTCTATCTTTCCCTCTGCTTCAATCTCAAATTGGTTTCTATCTTCAAACCTATTTGAGTTTGAGGGAGGTATTATATCTATACCATGCAAACCGCTTAAGCCGTCTTCTTTGGCGCACAATCCAAGCCGCACTCTCTGGCGCACAACCCAAGCCGCCCCTCTCTGGCGTACAATCCAAGCCGCTTCCTCTGGTGCACCACCAAACTCACTCCCTGGCACACTATCCAAGCCGTCTCCTGACGCACTCAGTTATTTGTTGCCATCATTGTTCAGCGCCACGTCATAAGTTATGTGTGTGCCACACTTGCTGGTTCAACATCCAATTCTCTACATTGGTCCGGCATGACCCCTTCAAATTGTCCCGACATTGATTCCGGTTAACTCCTACATTGGTCCAGCATGACCCCTTCAAACTGTCCCGACATTGATTCCGGTTAGCTACTACATCAGTCCGGCATGACCCCTTTAAACTGTCCCGACATTGATTCCGGTTAATTCCTACAACGGTCCGACACGACCATAAACTATCTCTTGGCATTAGTTTTAACTAGTTTCTACATTGGTCCGGCACAACCTTAAATTATCGTGGCATTAGTTTAAGTCAGTTCCTACAATGGTCCGACACGACCATAAACTATCTCCCGACTTTAGTTCCGACCTCTGATCTATTTCAAACGCCTTTGCGCTCCCGTTCGGATTCGGATTTTGCAATTTATTTGACTTTTATTTTATTTAGTTTTATTTCATGTTTTAGTTTCTCTCTCCAAACTCAAGATGTTTATCCTCCTTGAGTTTGAGGGGGATGTTAATGTATATGTGGTATTCCTAGATATATTAGATATTGATTTCCTAGATATATTTAGGAATAGCTATAGTTAGGTTTCTAGTAGGATACTCTTTCTCATAATTAAGTTTTTAGTAGGATACTCTTTCTCAGCCTATATATGCAAGCATCTATTGTATATAATACATTCAACTCTACATATCATTCAATACAAATCATTCAATATAATACATATTATTCTCTCTCTCTACTATTCTAACAGTAAGGAATGAACAATTTTAGGGAATGATTTTAAGAATGAAAAAAGCATTCTTTTTTTTAAATATAAAGTGTTTGAGTGTGTAATTTATTAATTATATTTTTAAATTGAAAAATCCAAAAATTTAGATTGAGAATTTGAAACTCTCATATTTCTTACTTATATAATATATAGATTTTTATTTTTTAAAAAAACAAATTTTTTTTTGTTATCTAAATACTAATTAATTTTGAAATTAAATAATAGTAAATACTTTTTCTAAAACGTAAAACAAAATTGATTTAAAATTAAATAAAGGATCTTGCTAAAAATATTAAAAAGTTGTTGACATTTTTATTAATTTTATAACACATTTCACATATTTATATGCAAAGTATATCTCTCATCTACGAGTGTCCGAAAAGCTATTCATCACAGAGTTTTTTTTTTTTTTCTGACTCATTAACAAAATTTTGAATGTTCATCACAAGATTTTCTGAACTAGTGATTGAGAATGTTGAGAAGGGACACTCTGGCCTTGATCAAATGCCTGAATAAGCACTCTAGTCCTTCTTCGAGCTTATGAATAGTGGCGGAGCCACATAGGGACTAAGGAGTCACGTGTCTTTTTGAATTATTGAATTTGTTTTTTTTTTATTTGTATATAAATAAAATTTTAAATAAAAATAATATTTAGAATAAAACATCAAGGGCATTTTTAAATTTATAAAAATAATAGTGATTGTTTTATTGAAAATGAAATGACTACAACAAATTATATTTTTTTGTACTCAAATTTTGTGAAAAAATCTCAATATAAAGGTAATATCCATCATTATTAATATACAAATATAATTAATCAAACTATATATATATATATATATAAATTATTAGAGTGTTAGTTATATTTGCATGTGATATCACTGTTATATGAAATTTTTACTCAAATTTTATAAAAATTCGATTTATTGTACTATTATATAATACTTAAATATATGACTTTTTTACATTGTCCATGATACACTAGTTACAAGCAATATTTTCTTTTCAATTTTACTCGAAATTAATTGTAAAATTTTATGTGAAATACTTTTATAACAATTTATTTAATTTTTTGTACTTAATATTAAATCAAAAATTATTATTATCTTCTTATTGTTTGAAGAAAAAAAATAAAACTGTAATTAATAAGTACCCATTCTAATTTAATTTTCTGGCTCCATCACTATGTATGAATGCTCGATTCCATTTTTATCAATTGATTCTGAACATTCTCAATATGCATCGCGTAATTAGATTTGATTGTTGTCTTGTAACCGCTAAGCGAGTGCAATTTAGCTTCCACCTTCTCAAACTCATTTGCATTTGTCACGGTTTTGTGTTTACTATAAACCAACGACCAGTTGCTCTGCCTTGGTTGAACCTTTGTCCCTCCAACACATGACAACAAGGACTCAAACTCCGCTAAAGTGGCAATTTCTACCTCTTTTAACATGCTAGCAGTGGCCTGAGTTTCGCAGTTCTTATCTAGATCGGTGCTTTTGTTTCTGATACTCTTCAAGTCATTTATGCTGTGTTTGGTTAACGGATTTGAGTAAGGATTTAGAAAGGGAAATGAAAAAGGTATAAGAAATGTGAATAAAACATACTTATATTTCACCTAATTTCACACATCTTTTTCCTTTCCCTTTCTAAATTCTTCTCCAAATCTCCCAACCAAATACAGCATAGAGATTTTTTGATCACTTTCTTCGCCTTATTTCTAGAGGTTAAGTAGAAACCGAAGTCATTTGTGTCCCCCCTGTAGGACAATCTTCACTGTATTTAAAAAGATTTAATTCTGTTGTGTACAAAACAACAACAAGAATAAAAGAAATAGAGAAAAGGAGAGAATATGTTTGATTACAAAAATCAAACTCGAAATAAAAATAAATAAATAAAAAACAGATTTTATTTTGTTACAAAAACAAAATTAAAATCTGAATAAATAAACAAATAAAAACAACACTGAAAGTAATTAAATAACTTACTTGATTTAATTTCTTCGAATTATTTTTCTGATCAAGTCCAGTGTTTAACACTGTGTCCTTAAGACAGATTCGTCCTCTCCACGGTGCTTTCAGAATTCGGACGTCTATCTCCCAGGATGAAATGATCTACCACAAACAATAGCAGCACTACTAATTGTTTGCCTTACGAACACACTAAGTGTTTACACTCTTTCTTTCGGAAATGAAATGCAGCAAGATGAAGAATAGAATTAACAGATGTGAAATACGAAATTTCTGAATGCAAAATATCAAATGAGGGTGGTCCTATTTATAGATGTGAAGGTGGCTCTTGGATTTGAAATAAACAGGTATGTAGCTCTTGGTTTTGAATTGAACAGGTATCATACCTGTTGGGTTTTGAATTCAAACAGATTTGAATTAATTCAAACAGATAGTAAAACGGGAAGGGCCCTGTTTGGATGAACAAAAAATCCAAACTAATTTAATTTGAATTCTGGATTTTATTTTAATAAAAAATAAAATTAAATTCAAATGTTTTTGGCCCAAAAAGATTAGAAGCCCAGGCTAGCCCGCCCGGACGACGGCGCGTGTGGTGATTTTTGGGTCCAATGGGTCTAGCCCATTTTGCCCATAACCTCTCCCTCTAAAACACTTGGGTACCCCTTGGGGCACACCCCAAGTATCTCACCCTAAGCCTTATAAACCCTTTCAAAACTTCCCACCAAATCAATATGGGACAAGCCAATTTACAACCTTAAGGAATTTCCACCAAAACTCCATTTCCATGGAGCACACTTTGGCTTCAATTTCCCATTCACTCGGTAATGGTTTTGAGCAACCAAATATACCACGTGAATCACAACGCGGCATAGAACGCGTTACCACTTTGACCCGAGTAAATCGACACTCGGGGCCCACCTAAAAAATAGACCAAACTTGAGGAAAAATTAACCATTTCCATCACCCCTCCTTCGCAGGATTGAAAGAAGTTCTTGAACGTGCTGTTTTGTTTGTGATAGGACATCTCTGGTGATGACACACACATCCAAGAGCCTCAAATATCCATCCAAGGCCTCTTCAACCCATTTCTTGTTGGATTCTTGTTGGGTGTGTGGAAGTAGAAGCAAATCATCAACACAGTTGTACAAATCTTGGAGGCCTTCTAATCTGTTGTTTATTGATGGGAATGAGGAAGAAGTAGATTCAGAAGCCCTTAATCTAAACAAATGCTCATTGAATTGAGGAATTGGAGGATGAGATGATATAGAGGGCAAGCTAACCGAGCGAGCATGGTAAGAAACCATTTTTCTCTCTTAGAATGGGAATTATAAAGCAATTGAAAGTTGCAAGTTTTGACCTTTCTCTTAGGCCTATGCTCAATATATATCATGGCAATGAAAGAGGCATAAGGAATCTCATCCTATTCAATCATGGATGAGGATCAACATGAATTCGATTTGGATCTAAGTAATATCACAGCGATGTTTACTCAATGTCTCCTCCCAACCTCACCACTTAGTTGTTTTTTCAGATATTGGAACATAATAGGCATAGCTTAAACCTAATATGATTCGTTCTAATATTTTGTGGAGTGGTCCATAAAATATGCAATGCACGAGTTGCATTGATGCTCTGTCTCCTCTGTTTTGTGGACACTTGTGAATGAATGATTTAAGGGATTAGTCGATCGATCAAGGCAGGTGAGTAAGACACGTGGTTGTTGTAGAAGAGATTGACAAGATCTGCGCTCAACTTTGCCATGTCTTCCCATATGATAATGGAGGAATATGATGGCATGAGACCAATGGATCAGTGTTATATAAACTAAATCAGACTATCCCCCTAGCAGAAAGACAACCTGCACAATTTTCATTGCTCCAAGCGTGCAAGTTCCAAAATTTCCATGTTAAATTAATTAAAACTAAGATCAGTTTTTACATTATATCCCCTGAGATGAGATCGAGACAATTGGAATCTTTACAGCCTAATTTTGTTTCACTAATTGTATGAACTCTCGTGCAGCCTCAATTATATCAAAATTAATATGTTTTCAAACTTCTTGGGTACATGTACAAAATTAACAGAACCAATCAAACTATTGTTGCTGCTGCATAAGATTTTACATTAGATGCAGTTGGGTAAATGATGCTCACATGATTAACGCAGGAAAGTTGCTATTATATAAACCAAATCAGAGCGCATGTCCCCAAACAAAAAGACAAGCCAGCACACTCTTCATTGTTCAAAGCATGTTAATTAAAAGGGAGCTGTTAAGATGTGCACCTCAATAAGATGTGCACATCATATACACATTTATTTTAAGCCATTAGATTTTCACAAATAAATCTCAGCCAATGAAGAATTTGATTAGGAATATTGGCAACCCCTTCAACCGGTTACTTTTTTTTTTCAAATTGTTTCAGTTTTTTCCCCAAATCCCTCTGTTTTGGAGACAGCACGCAGACCCTCCCTCTTCGCCCTCGAAGACCATCCCTCGAAGGCCATCCCTGCGAAGACGACCCACCATCGACTTCGCCTGAAGGTATGTCTCTCTCTCTCTCTCTCTCTCTCTCTGTAACTTTTTTCTCTCCCCCTTTCTCCATGTCCATTGTATGAAACCCTAGACCGCCGCAATCCGTTTCTTTGAAACTGTGAGTCCACGTTTGTGAACTCACTGGGTTTGTTTATAAAAATAGGAAAATATTAGGTGTAGGTTTTTTATGTTTGTTTGCTTTGATAGTTGTTTTGATTCCCTTCTTCGAAATCCCCTTTTGTTAACCCCCATTTCCTGTATCGATTCTTGCTGACACAACCTTATCAGTATTTTGGAGAGGTTAGCTAAAAGGTTAAATATATTGTTATTTGATTTTCTATAACTTTTTATTTATTTATTATGTATTATGAATCGTTTGTCATAATACATTATTTTTGAAAAATTTGATTTTATGTCAATCAGGCTTGAATTTGAACTTTGCATTTAGGGCCTAGGAGGTCTTTGTGCTTAAGTGTGCCTCACACTTTTACTAACATTGATTTGAACTCGTAGTAGATTCACTAGTAGCCTTGCTCCTCAAATTAATTATGTCTTGTTACTCATGCAACAAATCATAAAAAGTTGGTGAACTCTCTCAATTTCCCTTGCATCATTGTCTCCAATCAAAATAGAACTCCAATACACTAATTTTTTTACCTTGAATCAAGTACAACAACATTTCTTGTAATATCATGTATATTGCCCGATATTTTTTTGACCACCATTTTTCATGCCATTGATTTAACTGGCTCAATAGAACAAGAGAGCCATTGAGACAATTCCATCCTAATCTCATATATATTTGGAAAACAAACATTGGTTATGGGTTTTTTATGTTTGTTTGCTTTGATAGTTGTTTTGATTCCCTTCTTCGAAATCCTCTTTTGTTAACCCCCATTTCCTGTATCGATTCTTGCTTCCCATTCTTCAAAGTGCCCCTTTCACGTTTGTATATATAGTAGAAGGATTGCGAAGCTCATATCGTGAGAAGGATTAGCTATGGTTTTTGCTGCAAAGAGAGAACCTGAAGAACATAGACAACATGACCACAATATGAAGAGAGATTGAACACAAAATACTTAAAACCTTTGAGCCAAGAAAGGTGAAGTGTTGTAAGAGTTATCCAATTTTGGGTATTTATAAGATTTATGAGAATGTTGTATTGGTTCAAGGAATCTTCATAGTCAGATTACTTGGTATGACAACTATGAATGATTATGTGAAAATCATTTATGCACTTGGATTTACTTTTTGATATCCTTAAAAGCTAGGAATGTTCGTGGAAAAGTCTACTTTTAGAGAGATTTTGTATATTTCATGACAAGAATAACATGCGCGACAATGAAAGCCCACAACACAAATTAGGCTAAGGACATAGTAGCAGTCCTTGAATTCAAAAAACTATGGATGTATTCAAAGTTGTTGTCTTCTCATTTATTTATTTATTTACTTTCCTTTTGTATGTAACTTAGCCTCTTTTTCTTTTTCTTTTTTAATTGTTTTCTAGTGGTAATCTGCTTTGCAAGTTGTCAAAAAGGTAGACCTACTTGGATTTTTCAGAGGAATGACACATTGACTTCTTGAGAAATTAGTTTAACCATAAAATGAACATACATGAACCTTTTATCTCAAGTTGGTGATAAGTATCTTATTCAAAAGTAGTACTATAACTGTTTCTAGAAACATAATTTAACACTTCAAATACTTTCTACCCACAATTGTGCCCTCCATTTACCATCGCATGTTTGTGTTTGCTTTTTGATTATTTGTATCGATTGTCAATGTAAAGAGTGTTTTTTTAGTTGTGTGCACATATTATATGCATAGTAGAGCCAAAGGCGACATTAATTTTCATGATGATGATCACATCATAATGAAAATTTTATGTTAGGTATGAAATTTGGATTTATCAAGGAAAGGGAAATATTGAAACAAATAAATATTTTTGACTTTATTTTCTTCTTTTCCTTTTCTTTTCCTTTGTTGGCCTCCACATATAATCAATGATCCGAACATAATCTTAAAGTTTTCGTATTTGTATTTGCATATCCTGCATTAAACTGTTTTAGGAAGTAAACTTGTTTTTGCCTGAGAAGATGGTTATACTTGTATATTTTTTTTACATCTTCTTGAATATACAAGTTATGAAATTCTTAAGTTCTATTTACAATAAAGTACCCAAAACAGTGTGTCAAATCTGTTACAGAAAAAAAAAACACCAGATTAAGAAGGGCCTGCCGTTATTTTATTTTATAGTAGGTAGAAGGGCCTACTGCTAATATACATATAATTTACAAATATGTGTTTTGTGTCTAGATGCATCACCATATTTCTTGCAAATTAGTTTTCTTTCTTCATGTGTTAGTTCAGCATTGGTTCACTGTTAAGTTATTAAGATTAGGACTCTAAACCAACCGAGTTGAGCTAATAGTTGACTTGAGAACCTAACGAATTTTAAATTGTATTTAATTTAATAAGTTGGTCACAACCCATTGTGATATTCAGTTATAACCCAACGTGGTGTTCATCACGATTCATTATAGTGACTTTCTTTTTAATAAAAATGGTATTTGGAGGATTTTGACCATTGTGATATTTATTTTTTCATGCACATTCACAATTATTGACCAGTACCACATGTTGTTAATTCTTTGAAGGATCTCATCATGCTTCATCCTTAGACAACATAACTCCTCCTGCAAGAGTTTTGCTGAGGTTCTTGATTTGGCATTTGAAAAACAAGACAAAAGAGAATTAGGAGATGAAGAAAATAATAATGCTGCACTATGAGAAGGAAACTCATAAGTTTGCCATAATTCACAAGGAAATTCACTGTGCTCCCTTAAAATTTTAATTCATATAAAATTTTGTCTCATTTTTCATCTCTTTTACACTAAATATAAAATTTAGCATTGATAATCGATATGTCTATACAGTATCTATCAGCTCCGATTGCTTTAGCCTTAATAAAAAGGATGTCAAAATATGAATTGAATCGGTTTAGGTTTTTGATGTTTGTTTGCTTTGGTAGTTGTTTTGATTTCATATATATATACATATATACACTTCAAATTTGGCTTAAGTGTGTGAAATCTGATTTGTGGGTGATTGAATTTTGTACTCATGTAACTGATATGAGACTTAAATTTTTTATTTGTTTATTGAAATCTGTTATGTTTGTAACAATTACTCTTGTGCTGGCTTGTTTTTCCTATTAGAAAGAAAATTACAGTGGTTTGGGATGTATTACCTTTAGCAATTGTTTGGGAATTGTGGAAAGTGAGAAACGAATGGATTTTTTGATGTTACTGTGACTTAGTTGAATATCCATTTAGTTATTTTTGTTTTTTTTTCATCAAAAGCGTTAAAAAATTATCTGAAATTATTTCATTAAATCTCATGAAGGGAGAGTTATTTTTTTTAGCAAATTGAGAACCAATAAAGTAAATCAAAATTTCATGGGAAAAAAAAAAGAAGAAGCATTGGAGATGGGTCTGATCAAATTTGATGAAAAGGGGAATTTTGGATAAGAGGAAGGTTTTTAAAAAGATTTTACTGAAAGGATTTGAGTAGTTCATATAAAATCAAGTTTTTTTTACTCAAATTTGAAATCAAATTAGTTGAAAGAATTGGTGAAAGGTTGGAGATGCTCTAAAATGGTTTATGAGTTACCTTGGAGGCGATGAAATGCCAAAATTTGATAGGACTAAGGCCTACATTAGAAAATCTACAAGGTATTAACAATATAATAAAAGTTATGAAATGATGAGATTTTTAACAGTGTATGAGGACACCAATGTCTTACAACTATTTTTGGGATTCTATGTTTGAGGAGCAAATTATTTGTGCAAAGTTCATAGAAATTTAATTTAGCTACCAAGTTGTTATGATTTGAACTTGTAATTGACCGTGCAAAAGTAAAAATAGGGATATCTATAACTAGTGGTGTGATTTGTAGAACGTGTGTATCTTAATGTGTTGAAATAAACTAGCAAGACGGATAGTTAAAAAGTAAGTTTGTGATGATCGGTATAGGTTGCTTGCATTAGGCTAGGTAGACAAGCATGCATTGTAGGCATAAGATCAGTCTAAGTGTGATGCTTGTCTTTTATACGAGCCTTGCTTCTTGGGCTCGAGCCTTTGTTTTTTTAAGCTGCAAGGTTTTCTTGTAAGCTGCATTCCTTGATCTTCGAAGTGAGTCTTAATCCATAAGCCTCAACAGCCTTTTAAATTGATTGTGACATTGTTTGAAAATACAAAAATATGTATTAACAGTGAACATGGAGGTAATGCATCTTTTGCTGATATGGCTAGCAAGGTAGGCAATAGAAAGCGCGCTTGCCTAGTAACATCATAATCATATGAGCATTTTTTTTATGGGATCATCCACTTCTTTGTTCCACCATTTAGTGTTGTAAAAAAATGGCATGAATTAAAAATTGTCTAATTTCGTCTATTTTCGTTTCTATTCACAATTCCTATTCAAATTCAATATTCAAGCATAACCTATCAGTACTTATTGTTTAATTGACTCGCATTACATGGTGTACTAAACTATTAAATTTTGTCATTTTTCCCTTGTTTTTCCTTTTTGCCCATAAATGCAAGATTCAAATACAATCTAAAGGTATTTTTGTTTAATTGACTCACATGGCATGGGGTACTAAAATCTGTTAAATATTTTTCGTATATAGATTCTTTCTTTTCTCGCCATAATCATTACTTTCCTTAACTATTGTCTTCTTTACTAACTCAATTTCGATGTTTTGTTTTTGTTTGTCATAGGTCCTCAATTACTCCATCTTAACGTCAAAATAAACCTATACCTCCGACATCCCTTCCTTCGTAGCGGTTGCATTAGCAGGTATGCTTTTTAATTTATTTGCTGTTAATTAATAGGCAGGGCACTGGCGGGTGTGCTATTTTATTTATTTGCTTTTAATGAATAGCAGGGCACTGGCGGGTGTGCTATTGTATTTATTTGTTTCATTTTAATTGATATTAGGGTACTTGCTTCTGTGTTTTTGAATTTTTTTTGCTTTGAATTGGTAGCAGGGCACTCGCTGGTGTGCTTATTTATTTGTTTTTTTAAATGAATAGCAGGGCACTGCCAAGTGTGCTATTTTATTTATTTGTTTCATTTTAATTGATAGTAGGGTACTTGCTTCTGTGTTTTTGAATTTATAGCATGGCACTGGCTAGTGTGCTTATTTACTTGTTTGTTTTTAATGAATAGCAGGGCACTGGCGGGTGTGCTATTTTATTTATTTGTTTCATTGTAATTAATAGTAGGGTAATTGCTTTTGTGTTTTTAAATTTATTTGTTTTGAATTAACAAACAACACAATTGACCCCTAGCGACAAATAGCATGAAACTTGTAGAACATAATGGCCTCATTTGGAAAGTGGCTATTTTAGTAGGCCATTTGGCTTTTTGGCTATTTTAGTAGGTTATTTCAGTTTTGGTGTTTGGGAAGATGAGATGAATTTTTAGTTGGGTTCTTGTATTGGAACGTGTGTTGAAATGATGTTTAAATTTAAAATGACAAATTTGTCCCTAACTTTTTATTTTTTAAATTGACATAGAGGGGCAAAATGGTAATTTTCCCATTGATGTATCAATTCTGGCTGTGACAGTGTAGGCACAGCCTACACTGTCCAGCGCAGTGCCTTTTTTTTTTTTTTTTTTTTTCTCCAAAAAAACTGTGAACAGTGCCACTTTTTGGCTTATTTATCAAATGAGGCTGTAATAGCCTCGTTGGCAGCTTCCCAAACAGCGCCAACGTTCTGTTTTGAGGAGAAAGGATAAGAGGATTTGTACATACACCAGAAAAGTCAGGAGTGACATGGTTCAGGATGTCCTCAATGACTTGGAGAATGGGCTTGGCATAGACATCACGCCCATCAGGCGAATGGGTTCCCTGAATTTGCTTCATCATGGCACTGTCATCGGATAATGACATCCGACGGACATTCTTGGCCAGTTGCTGCATTATGGGCTTCTTTTCCATTTTTTTGGGAATTAAGAAGGCAGGATGGGGATAAAATGGGTTTTTGTGTGGTTTTGCAGTGGCTCAGGGTAAGCTATACATAAGGACGAAAAGTTGGAATAAATTCTATAATTGAATCATGTTATACCTTGCTTGCCATAGGGTTTAAATTTTGTTAAATCCATGCTTGTCAGGTGGATAGAGATGTAAGAAAAAGGTAGGCCCATGATAACATTGTCTTTACAGAATTTAAGAAGAGGTTTCCCAAAAGATTAATGTTTAATGTTCCCTTAAGCCCTTTTTGAGGTAATTTGATTAACATTAACATGTTAGTTGATAAAGCTACCAGAAGGGTAGGTTTGTGCTTTTTGTTGTGACAACAATACCATGCTCAGTCACTGCTCATGGATATGTTTGGTTTGTTTTCAAATTTTTTGGGGAAAGAAAAAGTAGAAAACTAGTTTGGCAAACTTTTTCTGAAAACAAAATGTTTAGAAATATCATATATTCATTTTTGAAAACCGCTATCACAAGTTTTTGAACTTTGTCATGACGGAACAAACGAAAACAAAGTAACACAGCGGAATCACACAAGAATACAAACATACGAGTGGTTTGTCTAAAAGCCTACATCCACGAGCAAAAAACGACAAAAGGTTTAACTATCAAAAGAAGAGAAATTATAATGACCGACTGTTTCTATCAAAAGTCATTTTTGTAGCAAAACTTCTGTTTAATCTCATAACCCTAATCCTCAAAATAACTCATAATATATATTATGATTGAATGAAACAATAATCAGGTCAGAACTAGTAAGCCCATTAATTGAGTCGTAAGCATCGCCAATAGGTCATAATCACAAATTGGATAAAATAACCTACAATTAGACTTTTAATTGAGTCGTAGACTTTTATCTCTGTTATTGCTTATGCAGTTTGTTAAGGTGAAAAGATGTGCAAAATAATATTTTTCGTAGATAGATTCTTTCTTTTCTCGCCATAATCATTACTTTCCTTAAGTATTGTCTTCTTTACTAACTCTATTTCGATGTTCTGTTTTTGTTTGTCATAGGTCCTCAATTTCTCCATCTTAACGTGCAAGTAAACTTATACCTCCTCCATCCCTTCCTCCGTAGCGGTTGCATTAGCAGGTCTGCTTTTTAATTTATTTGCTTTTAATTAATAGCAGGGCACTGGCGGGTGTGCTATTTTATTTATTTGCTTTTAATGAATAGCAGGGCACTGGCGGGTGTGCTATTTTATTTATTTGTTTCATTTTAATTGATATTAGGGTACTTGATTCTGTGTTTTTGAAATTTTTTGCTTTGAATTGGTAGCAGGGCACTGGCTGGTGTGCTTATTTATTTGTTTGTTTTAATGAATAGCAGGGCACTGGCAGGTGTGCTATTATATTTATTTGTTTCATTCTAATTGATTGTAGGGTACTTGATTCTGTGTTTTTGAATTTATAGCAGGGCACTGGCTGGTGTGCTTATTTACTTCTTTGATTTTAATGAATAGCAGGGCACTGGCGGGTGTGCTACTTTAGTTATTTGTTTCATTTTAATTAATAGTAGGGTAATTGCTTTTGTGTTTTTAAATTTATTTGTTTTGAATTGATAGCAGTGCACTGGCTGGTGTGCTTATTTATTTATTTGATTTTAACGAATAGCAGGGCACTGGCGGGTGTGCTATTTTATTTATTTGTTTGATTTTAATTTATAACAGAACACTGGCAGGTGTGTTTGTAATTAATTAATTTTATTTTAATTTATAGTAGGGTACTTACAGGTGATTTTTTATTATTGGCATATAATTGATAGCATAGCACGGACTGGTGTGCTTATTTGTTCATTTTCTATAAAGAAGTAATAATTGGTAGCACAATATTGGCGGGTGTGGTTTTTTTGGTTTTTTGTTTGGTTTTAGTTGATAGTAGGGTGCTTGCAGACATGTTTGAATTTTTTTTTAAATTGATTGCAAGGCACTGGCAGGTGTGCTATTATATTTATTTGTTCTGGAGATGTAAATTATAGCAGCGCAATGGCATGTGTGTTTTTTAGTTGATTTGTTTCGTTTTAATTGCTAATAGGGTACTTACAAGTGTATATACAATGGATGAACCTGAAAGTAGTAGGCCTGAAGGGGTCAATACTGAAATTGATGATCAATTTGCTCTAGATGGCAAGGATGATGTTGTTGATGTGAAAGAAGGGTTAGCTTCCCAAACCTATGATAGTTTACGAATGCTTACTAAGGAAGATGTGTTCCAAATGAAATTCAATTCAGAGGATGATGCTTATACTTTCTACAATGCATACGCTAAGGTCATCGGTTTTAGCGTACGAAGAAGTAGAAAAAGAATTACTGGAGACAACAAATTTGTAGAGAGTAGGAAATGGGTTTGTTCAAGGGAAGGTGTAAGAGAAAAGAAATACTTGCAACGTGTGGAACGGGTAAGAACTCCTAGGGCAGAAACTAGACTTTTTTGTAATGCCACATTTCATGTGCGTTATGACAAGACAGCTAGGAAATATGTTGTGACCCACTTTGTAGGGGAACACAACCATCCGTTGGCAGCACCACACTGCGTCCCTTTTCTTTGGTCGCATAGGTTTGTAACAAGTGCAGACCAAGCTCAAGCAAAGGCCATGCGCAATGTGGGTATGAAAACGAGTCAGATCATGGATTTTATGGTCCATCAGTCAGGGGGTTATGAGAAGGTGGGCTTCATTCATAGAGATTTGCACAATCAATTCCAAGCTGAGCGCAAAGTACAACTCGCAGAAGGGGATGCAGAGGGTGCGTTAGGATACTTGTCAGCTAAATTAGATGCAGATCCATTATTTTTTTTCAAATACAACGTCGATAAGGACAACCGGTTGGACAAGATTTTCTGGGCAGATTGTAGGTCTCGAATGGATTATGCTGCATTTGGTGATGTATTGGTATTTGATACAACTTATCGTACAAATGCATATAAGAAGCCATTTGTAATTCTAGCTGGCGTGAGTAACCATTTCATGACAACTATATTCGGATGTGCTTTGTTGCCTGATGAGACAATGGAGACATACACGTGGGTGCTGGAAATGTTAATGGAGGCCATGGATGGTAAAAGACCCATCTCCGTTGTAACAGATGGTGATAGGGCAATGCGTCAGGCAATCAAAAGAGTTATTCCAAACTGCAGACATCGTTTATGTTCTTGGCATCTGGAGAAAAATGCCTCAACAAATGTCCACATACCAGAATTTACAACTGATTTTGCACAGTTGATGTTGAAGAAATGTAAAATTGATGAGTTTGACAATGCCTGGGCTGCTATGGTGAAACAGTACAAGTTGGAGAACAATAACTGGGTGTCGGATATTCATCTGAAGCGTGATAATTGGGCTGAGGCATATCTCCGTGGTCACATGTTTGCTGGAATGAGGAGCACTCAACGTGTCGAGGGTATAAATGCATATTTCAATATATTCCTAAACCAAAAGGTTAGGCTGTATGAATTTGTAGCGCAGTATGATAGGGCTCTTGCTAGAATGCGTGTTAATGAGGCAGAAACAGAATCTAAAACAGAGAATAGTTTCCCGGTTTTGACTACGCCATTGAGGAGTTTGGAGAAACATGCAGCTGAACTCTTTACTCGGAAGATTTTCTCATTGTTTCAACATGAAATCAGGAAAGAGGGTAAATTGTATGTGATGGAAAGAGTTCAGCTTGAGGATCATCGCACCTACCGTTTTGGTGAGTACAAGGCACCAACATGCACGTGGACGGTTGAGTATTTTCCAGCTAATATCACAATGAAATGTTGTTGCTTGAAGTTTGAGTCGTTTGGCATCCCTTGCTGCCACATGATTGCTGTTATGAAATCTGAACAATTAATGTGTATTCCACCGAGTTGTGTCTTGCAGAGATGGACAAGACGTGGTAGGTCAAAGTGTCAACAACCAAGTCTTACCCAAATTTGTAGCACCCTAACACAGACAGCTCGGTTTGGTATACTCAGCTCCTGTTTTAGTGAAATGTCATATTATGCCTCACACGCGGACAAAGATTTTGAAGAGGCAAGGGAAATAGCTTTCCAGCTGACATCGCAGATGAAAAAACGTTGGGCAATGAGAAAAGAAGGTAACGCCGAGGCTGGGGACAAAAATATTGCACCCAAACTATATGGCGTTGGTGATCCGAATGTAGTGAAGACCAAAGGGAACCCCGGAGGGACATCTTCTATGGGTAAACCTCCAAAACCAAGGCGGTGTGGGTATTGTAGGTATGGTACTTTCATTGTATGACCTTTTAATATCCTGTTACATGCATATGATTATTAAAATCGTTTATGCATTATTTGCTACTGTAGGAGCATCGGACACACGAAGCGGACGTGTAAAAAATTGGCTTCAAGTAGCCACAGAGAGGGTAGCAACTCAGACAGTGAACCATTCATGAACACAGAGTTGGATCCCCACACGGATGATATCGATGAATTGCCAATTTATCCAAATGATCCAGTGTAGTTGACTTTCATGATGAGGCTTACAGTGATCGAAACATTGTTTTTACAAGGAGACATTAGTGGCTAGTAGTTATGTTTTGTTAATGTCTTAGTTGTTTTAATCTTAGGCATTCTTAATAAATTTCGTAGTTTGGAGAATAATTTTGAAAATAAAGGTGAAAACATTCAAAATTTGTTTGATTGCTGATAAAATAGGGAGTTGCTCATGCCATTACTTTACAAACAATCACTGTTAATAATACCGAACTGTCTCTATTTCTCTTTTGTAGATTTTTTTAATTGTCTGTTTGCTTGGTAAGAAATGGTGGACATTGCTGTTAGGTGACACATAACTATGCTTATAGTGGAATGGTATGGTATCGATGTATAGGTATAATAAGAGATGATGGAGATGTGCATTGTCAAAATATAAACAACTTCATCACCCAACAAAAAATTTAGTAACATGAACCCAAGTTGTCATTCAAACAATAGCGTACCATTAAACCAACTTTGCAAATGTACTTCCTTAAAACTAAAAGCATCTAAGAAAATTTTGGACTTGAGGCTGTTGATGCAGTCAAATTAGGACTTGAGCTTATTTGGCTATTTGCTCACACAAGAGATCCGAATCATGGAATAATCTTCATTTTAAAATTTTATTTATATTTTATTTAATTTCATTATTTAAATTTAATATATATATTATTTAATTTCATTGTTTGATTATTATTATTTTTAAAAACAAATTTATTTAAAATTTTAATTAAAAAAATAATGTATATTTGTATTGATATTTTATTTATTTAATTTCTTAAAAATAAATTTATTTAATTGTGTAAAAAATAAAATAAAATAAATTTTTATTTAATCTAATTAAAAATAATTAAAATATTAAAGATATATTTAATATTGGTATTACTTAGTAAATAATTAAAAAAAAATAAAATAGTCTCTTATTTATTTATTCTATCCATTCCATTTAACCAAACGTTAAATTTACTAAAAATAATTATTTTCAAATATGTAATCTCATAAAAAAATAAATGCAAGATATATATTCAACGCAACCAAATAATCTGGAGATTCACTCAAGTCCTATGATTCTAATACCTGTATCTCTTGCTGCCATTGGTGGCACTACCTCACTCTGCCATCCTCCCACCGGTGTCGCCCTACTCCGACGCCGTCATCGTCCCACTGACGATCATTCGAGTAGAAGGTGCAGCAAATCCCGATCAGAGCTATATGAGGGTCTCGCTCTCTCTCTCCCCCCTCTCTATTTATGAAAAGCTCATACTTTCTACTTGTCTTGGCAATGCCAAGAGATGATGAGAGACTTCCTAGTTTATGCTTGAAAATTTCAACTTTTCTACAATAGACTTGATCAATCTGTCTATATCTCAAATGTAAACTGAGAATATATTATATTTAAACTTTCTGAGAAAATACCTCTTGCCTATTCACTTTCTGAGAAAATATCTCTTGCCTATTCCATAAGTCTGATATAGACCTATAAAATGGTTACCCACATCAACTAATTGTACGCAACACATGGCGTGAGACTTGTCTGGTTACCACACAAAACGTGCACCATTGCTTTGCACCACACAAAAGAACTGTTGTAATTTTTTGTTTTCTAATAAATATATAATAGTTTCTTGTGTTACTTGACCCATCTTAAAGAGTAAATTTTCTGTAAATAAAACGCTCGCCAAACCAGAAACAATCTTTTCAGTTGTTGATAATGTTCTAGCTAAAGTTTCTATTTTCCCCAAATATGGACGAAAAATGTCCTAACAGTACCGTTAAAGTGACTATATAAGGCATGTGAACACTTCTAAAGTGACTCAGTTCCTTCTGCTGCTTCTGAGGTATGTGAACACAAAATGGCATTATATTTGTTTTTTATATAGGTGTCTTCTTAGAAGTTTCTATATAAGGGTACTTTATTATGAACTTCTGGAATCTACTTTCTTTTCTCACTAGTGGTTACTACTCACTCCCCTTTCCATCCCATTTAATATACCAACCCGTAGACATGCAAACCTCATTAAATTAGATATTATTTTCTCACTAGTGATTCTATTTTTTCCAGGTGTATTCTTTGACACTTATGGGGAGTATTATGAAGATATGAGAGAGATCCACCAACATCTTCCTTCATTGCTGAAACCTGGTGGGATCTACTCATTTTTTAATGGCCTTTGTGGAGGTAATGCATTTTTTGATGTTGTTTACTGTCAGTTGTTTTTTCTAGTTTTCCTTGATCTTCAACATGTTTAATCTGTGGACAAGCCAGTACGTTTTACTGATCATATTTCAAGTTTAGATGGTTAGGAAAGTTATGGGAAATTATCCTTGAGAGATCTTGTGCTCTCTTATGGCTGTTTTGTAGTGTATGACCTTGTCAGTGTATGCTCTGAAGGTAATTGAAACTTGGTTTTATTATATTCACTTTATTAGATCAAGACCCAAAAATGAGTTTAGCATTTACTGTTTGTTTGTAAATGAGTTATAAATTTGACGTATTTGGTTTATTAATTTATTCTTAAACAGAGGATTTATTTACAACTTTACGTACTTTACCACTCATGATTCTGAGCTATACCACTAAAATGTTATCCACTGTTTTTATACAAGACATTCGTGCATGTTTTGGTAAATTTGTCTGATAGATGCTAGATCGTTCGCATAAGCTTCTGCATCTCATTGTAGGCTATATAATATATGATGGTTTGAACTTGCAAGTTTAAATTTTTCTGGGTTGTTGGTTGAGGCTAATTTCGTTTCTTCAGAATGTAAGGGATGAAATTCTGATTAAATGACAATGGAATGGGCATTTGGGAAATTGCTTGATGCCATATAACTTGTGATGACATAAAGAAATGATGATATAAAGAAATTGGCATGGCATGGCATGAGAATCATGGAATCTTTAACATAATATTGATTTAAAAAAAAAAACCATTTTTTGAAAGAGAATTGAACTAACGGAATGTAATTCGGACTCGTAGGCTTCGAGTTTGAGCCGATAACGCCTTAAACTCGGTTGAAAAAAGGCGTTCCGGGGGCAAAAATTCAAAACAACCCCCAAACCACCTTGTGGCTCTCATAGATAGCTTCCCCATGACAAATAGGACTTGTGACAATTGACGGAATGTAATCCGGGTCCGTAGGTTGGGAGTTAGAGCCGAATACGCCCTAACCTTACTCGAAAAAGGGCGTTTTGGAGGCGAAAAATCAAAACAGCCCCCGAACCACCATGTGACTCTCACGGGCAGCTTCCCCATAACAAATAGGACTTGTGACAACTGACAGAATATAATCCGGACCCATACGTTGAGAGTTAGAGCCGAATACGCCAAAAACTTACTCGAAAAAGGGCGGTTTGGGGGCGAACATTCAAAAAAAACCCCGAACCACCGTGTGAATCCCACCGGCAGCTTCCCTATGACAAATACGACTTGTGACAGCTGACAGAATGTTATTCGGACTCGTAAGTTGGGATTTAGACCCGAAAATGCCCAAAACTTACTCCAAAAAAAGGCGTTTCGGGGCCGAAAATTCAAAATAGCCCCCGAACCACCGTGTGGCTCTCACGGGCAGCTTTCCCATGAAAATTGGACTTGTGACAACTGACAGAATGTAATTCCGACCCGTAGGTTAGGATTTAGAGCCGAATACGCCCAAAACTGATTTGAAAAAAGCGTTTCGGGGCGAAAATTGAAAACAGCCCCCGAACCACCGTGTGACTCTCACGAGCAGCTTCCCCATGACAAATAAGACTTGTCAAACCTGAAGGAATGTAATTCGAACCCATAGATTGGGATTTACAGCCGAACACGCCCAAAACTTAGTCTAAGAAGGGCGTTTCAGGGCCGAAAATTCAAAATAGCCCTCGAACCGCCATGTGGCTCTCACGGGCAGCTTTCCCATGACAAATAGGACTTGTGATAATTGACGGAATGTAATTCAGACCCGTAGGTTGGGAGTTAGAGCCGAATACGCCCAAAACTTACTCGAAAAAGGGCGTTTCGGAGGCGAAAAATCAAAACAGCCCCCGAACTATCATGTGACTCTCACGGGCAGCTTTCCCATGACAAATAGGACTTGTGACAACTGACAAAATGTAATTCGGACCCGTATGTCGGGATTTAGAGCCGAATATGCCCAAAACTTACTCGAAAAAAGCATTTCGGGGCGAAAATTGAAAACAGCCCCCGAACCACCATATGACTCTCACGAGCGGCTTCCCCATGACAAATAATACTTGTCAAACCTGAAGGAATGTAATTCGAACCCATAGATTGGGATTTACAGCCGAACACGCCCAAGACTTAGTCTAAAAAGGGCGTTTCAGGGCCGAAAATTCAAAATAGCCCCCGAACCGCCATGTGGCTCTCACGGGCAGCTTCCCCATGACAAATAGGACTTGTGATAATTGACGGAATGTAATTCGGATCCGTAAGTTGGGAGTTTGAGCCGAATACGCCCAAAACTTACTCGAAAAAGGGCGTTTCGGAGGCGAAAAATCAAAACAGCCCCCGAACTACCATGTGACTCTCACGGGCAGCTTTCCCATGACAAATAGGACTTGTGACAACTGACAGAATATAATCTGGACCCGTAGGTTGGGAGTTAGAGCCGAATACGCCCAAAACTTACTCGAAAAATGGCAGTTTGGGGGCGAAAATTCAAAACAATCCCCGAACCACCGTGTGACTCTTACGGGAAGCTTCCCCATGACAAATAGGACTTGTGACAACTAACGGAATGTAATTCGGATCCGTTGGTTAGGAGTTAGAGCCGAATATACCCAAAACTGATAATTGATTCATCATGGAAGGTTGCTTTTGTGATTGAACATACATTTCTACATATTTCCTTTTGTGATTGAACTTTATTTTGGTTATTATTTTTCTCACGTGTTCTAATATCTTCAATGAAATGGCACTGACAGACATTAATAAGTAGGGATAGTTTTATATCCAATCTAATGATTCAAGTGTTTTTTGCAAACAATTAATGAGGAAGTTGGTAAAAAGAATAGTTTCTATTCACATCGGGCTTTCATATTGGTTTAGCCATAGAATTTGGATACATGTTGCATACAAATAGAAGATTGTTACATTAGCTTTATGTTAGTAATGACAGATTTAGTAATGATTGTTCTGCATTTAACAATGTTCCTTATAACAAAAGACTTTAGAAAGACTGATAATTGATTCATCATGGAAGGTTGCTTCTTTGATATGTTATTTGTCACTTGTTCCCAAATTCATTCATGAAGTTGGGCATTTTTGGGTCCAATTCTAACTTTTTTTTGTTTTTTTTGTTTTTTGTAGATGACTTTGTTGCGTGGACTTTCAGAGTAATACTTTGGTGTATGGAGAAGAAATTTCACTTTTGTATAGAACTAATGTAATACTTTTGTCATCCCTGGCGTTTGTGCAGTTCACTATTATTGATACAAAAAACTTTTGGCAGCCAACAGATAATTACTGGCATGGTACATGAATCACCTTTTGTCGTCGTACATATATATGATTTTTTGTCGTCGTACATAGATGTACTTTTGTCTTGGTACATACATCACCTTTTGTCGTGGTACAGATTACGATGGTAATTTGTACCATGCCAAAAAGTCGTTGCACATGGTAGTAAATGTATTTTTTGTATATGGAAGGCTTTACTTTTTGTATGATTCTATATTTTGTATGAAATTATTATTTTAATTTGGATAATAGTTGGTTTGTGTGTACTTTGACAGTTAAAGTTATTTATTTTTTGTATACAAAAATTGACTTTTGGCGACTAAAAATTTAGTCACCAAAAGTGAAAATTCTTGTAGTGTGTGTCAAAGTCATTTATACCCGATGTCATCATTTCGACATAATGACAACATAACACTAGTAGTGGCAACAATGCTATTATAATGGGCTAAGTCGATGATGATGGTTGTGTTTCAGTGGATCAAAGGGCATGATTAATTGAAGTTGGTAACAATAACATTATTGTCTAATTCACTAATAATGACAACGAAAGAAAGAGTGAGAGTCGATGAGATAGTTATAGCAACAACATTTCAGGTAACATTAACATTGACGATAATGACTCTGAGAGAGAGAGAGAGACAGAATTAAAAACGAGGAACGTAGTTGGAGTGTCATGCGTTTTTGTTAGTGATATTGTTTGAGGTAATGAAAACATAACAACAAAATTACATATAAATGGCAACTGATAAACCGATCAATTACTATTCGAATATTGACTAAATTGATATTAATGATTAGGCTTTTACTAATTCATTGGAAACTATGAATAAGTTGGGAATTAATTGGTTTAGTGTGCCTTATGAAAACTAATTGATTATTGAATCAATTAGGTTTATTATATCAAGGATTCCTACAATCAATTGTACAATCAATTGTCATATTTCAATCTCCCTTATATTCTAATGGATTGTACAATCAATTGTGAAAGTTCAAAACTCTAGCCACTAATCGATTGTATAATCAATTATGGTCTTTCAATCCAATCGATTTTGCAATCAATTATGATTTTCCATTCACTCCAATATGCTATACCAATTGATTACACAATCAATTGTGTTTGAAAATTTAAAAGTTATGATGTTTTGTTAATATTGTTATGATTTTCGGGACAAAATTATAATCAACATGCCATGTTATGATTCATTGACAAAAGTTATGATAGTTTGTTAATGTCGTTATGATTGTGGGAAAAAAAGTTATACTCAATGTGTTATGGTTATGATTCATCACTAGAAGTTATGATTTGTACCACCAAAAGTTATGATTTGCCATGGTGAATCATAATAAAAAATGTTACGATTCAAATGTTATGATAATTAATTACAAATAATTATATTTGTTATGAGTTGTTATCATATTGTTATGATTTATAGTGTTTTTGTTATGACACTTTGGTGAATATTATGACATTGTTATGATTCATTGTAATATTGTTATGATATTACAATGAATGTTATGATTTTTTCTGTAACCTGTTACATGACCGGTTTAGCAGGTCATTTTTTTTGATGTGGCACGATATGGGCCATACAATAAGTGCATATCATGTGCCCTTTTATAAGGTGCACATTGTAGACTTTTCCTAATTAAAATGTCCTTTTCAGTCTCATAATTTTTTTTATTATATCAATTTCAATACCCTAGAAAATTGGAATCTTGACAGCTTTGGTATTAGTAATTAATATACACTCCTCGTGTGGCCTCCATAAATTATATTCCAATATATTATATATACATATATATTTATTTAAATTTGCCAAAGTTATTAGAAAAAGAAAAGTAAAATGAGGTATTCTTACGAGTGCTACTATTAGCATTTCATAAATTACTTTGGACCCCTTAATTTTTAAGTTTTTTTTTATTACAATAATAACCTCAAATAAAATTACTACAAAGGACATCATTAATTTTGGGACACCCCATCTTACAATTAAACCTACATACCCACTACATCATGAATTATGATTTTTGAGAGCACCCACCTTCATCACCACCTATCTATCTTTTCCAAATCCCACCTTCAAAACACACCCACCCTCAAAACCTTGAAAACCCTTTGGCAGTAATATTCTGGCTGTAATGGTGGTAACCATTTGATAACTTACACTTCTCCCGCAATGACAATGAATATAAGTTTTTTTAGTAACCACAACTCCATAAGACGAGAGGAGTACAACAATAAAAGCTTAGAGGAGGTTCATAACTTTGATGTCGTTCTTAACTCAGAGTAGATTGGCCTTGTAAGGGGTAAGTTTCTTGGAAAAAAAATGACAAAAATAATAAAATATGTTCGTCATTTTTTCGGGACATTTTCAGGACTGAACACCCGAACATATGACCGAAATTCAGAAACACAGGCCCGAACATTGTTTATTTGTTCGGGAACTGGTAACTAAATATTTATTATTTGTTCAGAAATAGGTAACCGAACATTATTCATAGGTTCGGACCTGTTTTATTGAAAAAACTAAACCAATTATTATAATTTTTTTTGCAAGAGAAGAAATTATTATAAGAAAACTAAGAAATTATGTGTGTATATATATATAGAGAGAGTGTGTGTGTAACGGCCCCAAAATGCAAGTCACAATTATCCTTATTTAATTACGCGATAATATGAATTAATTGGAGAATATCTGTTTGAATTGGAAAAAAATATCTATTGAGGCTACAACTTTGGGATTGAAATTGACGACCATAATGGGTTTAGAAACCGAAATTGAGCACATAGATATGCTACTGGGAATTTTCAGAACCATTTGGAAAGTTTAATTGAAAATTAATTTCGTCTGATTCACTAAGCCATGTTTGGCTTAACATTAGACAATTATATAGATATAGATATGGGCATTTGTTTGACTCAACACAAAAAGAAGAAGAAAAAATCTGAGAGAGAGAGAGAGAGAGAGAGAGAGAGAGAGAGAGTTCTAGAGACTAAGAGAAGAAAAGAAGAGGAAGAAGAAGATCAAAGGGGGATTGAAGCCAAATCTCCATCAAATTAGGCATCTAAGGTGAGAATCCATCCCTAATTTCTTGAAACTAAGTGGAATTAAAGAGTTGAGTAGTGTAAGTTGTTGTTGGAACTCACTTGATTGAAAGAGAGGACTTGTAAACATCCATGACATTTTTCATGTTTGTACATCATGTTTTCTTGCATGATAGTCATATTTGGAGAGAAAACTCCATAGATTTGAGAAATGGAACTCTTATATGCATGTTTATGCTTTTTACCAACTTAATTCAAGTTTGTGAGTTTTACTTGGATATTTGGATTTTGTTGTGAAATTATGATTTTTATTTGAAGTTAGAAATAGGAAACTCAAGTTGTTTTCATGAGTTTTGGGCCTTAATTTTCATGAATTTGAAGTTGATTTTCAAAGGAAGGAGTTCTATTTCAAAGCAGATTTTCAGACTGGATTTTCACCTAGACCGCTCGAGCGACCTGGGCCACCGCTCGAGTGGCCAACCTTGATTTGGCCAAAGTTGCATTTTGCAGTTCCACCGCTCGTGCGGCCAAGGCCATTGCACGTGCGACCAAACAAGGTAGTTTTTCGGTTTAGTTTCCTTTTCATTTTCTGACTTTGGGCCTTCATTTACATGATTTTCACATGTCATTTACATCCATATACATCTCATAAGCATAGAAATAATTGAATGAACAAGTAATGGATAACTGAATAAGGTTATGAACCAACTGCATGATTTGACTGTGTATTGAGAAATTGTGCTACGCATGTTTATATTTGTAGGTCAAAACTCGGAGACTGCACAACCGGTTTTGGAAACCCACTGTGAGTAACATTTCTGTAAAGATACGGTGATATGCACTGTATGTTTCTGAAATATGATTTTGATTTTGTGAACGAATATCCAGTTTGTAAATCTAGTATGGTATCTAAGGATAGTCCTAAGTCATGGGGGACGGCACATTAGTGCGGGTCCATGACATACATGTGATTACGAGATCTCGTTAGCCATGTCAATGTGGTGTTATGTGTTTAATCGGTATCCGGAACCGATTACTCTAGTTAGAAGACGATATGTGATATGTTCCTTTGGATGTACCATTATTATGTTTTGTTATGACACTGGTATGATAGATATATATATATATATATGATCGGTTTCCTATATATGATATGATTTGGAATTCATTCACTAACCTCTTTACTTTAATTTTATTCACTGGGCTTTAGATAATTGTTTTTATGTATATGTATAAGTGAGCGTTTTGGAGGGCATGCCTAGGTGGAGTCTTGAGCCAAGCCACCATTTTGAGGTCTACCGAGTCGTTTTGTGTGCCTCCGAGTTGGGGCTAGGCCTGGAAGGCCATTGTTAAACTTTTGATCATGATTTATACTTTCGATCATGATTTATACTTTCGACACATGCATATGTTTTGTATACGAGATTATGTTATACGTTATGTAATGTAAGTGGGTAAATTAACGTTTGCATGTAAATATTTGTTCATATAGATGCATAGCTCATTGGACTATTAGTGTTTTTGTCTCTTGTTTCCGCAAGCCCCGATTATCTTTGATTGTACAGGAAGGCCTTTGGTAATCTCGGATTACTGGCCGGTTACGATGTCAAACCTTTAGGAATGGCAGCGAGGCGAGGCCGGGGATCATACTCTCCGTCCCTGATCCCCGATGGTCGAATTTCCCTCAGCCCCGATCCCCGACGGGGAACATATCACCACCCCCGCCCCCGCCCCCGCCCCCTAACGGGGATCGGGTTTCACCGACCCCGAACATTCCCAGCCAAAAAAAAAAAAGATTCAGAAAATACAACAATTCATCATCAACAACAACAACATCAGAAACAATCTGAGATTTATGAAACAGATCTGAAATTTTTAAGACAGATCTGAAACAGATCTGAAAACAAAACAATAAAAAATATCTGGATAAGAGATGCGGTGGTGGTGGTGGTGGTGGTGCAAGCTGGACGGCGGTAGTGGTCGGCGACGTCGAGAAGAGAGGGAGTAGATGAGAGATACGGTGGCGGTGGCGGTGGTGGTGGTGGTGCGAGCTGGACGGCGATGGTGGTCGGCGACGTCGAGAAGAGCAGTGGATGAGAGACGCGGTGCGAGCTGGACGACGGTGGTGGTCGGCGACGTCGAGAAGAGCAGTGGATGAGAGACGCGGTAGTGACGGTGGTGGTGCTAGCTGGACGGCGGTGGTGGTGGATCTGAGAGAGAGAGAGACGCGGCTGGGAGAAAGACAGAAATAAGGGTGAGTGTGAGACCTGGTTTTTTGGTTTATATTATTATATATAATATATATATATATATGTTCTTTAGGGGTAAAATAGTAATTTAACATCGGGGATATACCGGAACGGGACGGGAACGGGCCGGGTACAGGGCTGGGACACTTATCTCCGTCCCCGACCCGAATCTGTTTAGGGATTGATTTTTAAATACCATCCCCGTCCCGTCGGGGGTATTTTTCGGGAAAAACCCGCTCAATTTGGGATCGGGGGGTCGGGTCCCCATCGGGCCAATTTCAAATTGCCATCCCTACAAATCTTTAGGGGCGGGTTTGGATCGTGACAGAGAGAGCATACCAACTATGGCAATGGTGGATGAGACAGCAAAGACAATGTTCACATTGTCTCTTCTTTTTCTTCTTCTTCTTTATAGGCTTTGTTAGAGTTTTTTTTGGAAGTGAGGTTTTTTTAGGGCGTGGGGGGTGTACATTCAATGGGTGAAATGTTTTCATAAGGATAATTTTGGTATTATTTGAGGGAGAAAAGAAATTGTAAGGGTTTCAAAATTTATAAATGGGAATTCAAAGAAATAGAGGGTCCAAAATAATTCAAGGGGTACTAGCACCACTTATTCTTATTTATTAGTAAATACTTGTTAAAACACAATGAGGCATCGCCTCATAAAAAATTGGCCAGGCTACTCTAATTGTTCACTTGCCAGAGGTCAGTCAAAAATTTGTAGACTGATTCACTTGAAACCCTGATGGGTTTTACTTATAAAATCACATTATTCTTGTGAAAGAACACACACACGCGCACAAACAAAAATACAGACATTTTACTGTTGAAAAAAATACGGACATTTTACTGTTGAAATGGTAGCATTGATATTTGGTTTAACCGGCTTGCATGACTTTGTTCTGCCACTAATTGATTACCAAGCCTACAAGCCCACATGAAAACAACAAATAGTTGGCCTGAACACCGAGATTCACAGGTTTCCTTATTTTTTCTTTTTGTTTTTTACATTAATTTGCCGAAATACTGATCACTTACATATTCCCCCAACAAGTGACCATGTATATATATGAGATGAAATATTAAAAGGGTTAAAAGACGAAAAGAGCAACATTGCACAAAAAATTGTAACAAGTGTTTTGATTTATAATTAAAGAGTAAAATAACAAGGGTATCTCTCATTTACAAGTATATATGAACAGCTAATCAGAAGGCTCAAGTAACAAAATTTTGGATGCACGAGGCTATGCATCATGATTTTCTCAAACTAGTGGTTGTTAAGAATGTTGAAGAGCGAAACTCTGGTTTTGATCAAACGCTTAAACAAGCATTCTAGATTGTCTTCGATATGTTGAATGCTCGATTCCATTTTCCCCAATTGATTAAATATGCTGTCAAATTTTCTTGCCTTCAATGCACCATCCACCTTCTCAAACTCATTCCCATTTGTTTCTTCATCTTGGCGTGAAACACTTTTGTGTTAGATTAGCTTGGAAACCAAAGACCAGCCTATTTTCCTTGATTGCACACCAACATAGGATAACAAGGATTGAAACACAGCAAAAATGGCTGCTTCAACCTCTTTTAACATGCTAAAAATGGTGACAGTTTCATTGTCTTTGTCCTTGGAAAAGATGGTGATTTTGTTTTTGATACTTTTCAAATCCCTCAAGGACTTCTAGATCATATTCTTCACCATCTTTCTAGAGGCAAAGTGTTGGCGATAATTACAAATAAAACACCAGAAAATACAAATAATAAAAATTACAATAACGATTGTAAGGGCTGAGGCGCGGAAAATTCGCTCTCTTTAAGGAGATTCAAGCCCTCAGCAGTTAAGCAAAGCCTCAGACTGGTGCAGCAGAAAAAATTATGACTTGTCCTCCCCAGGATATAACAGCCGGACTAAGTCGTATGGTTCACCAATACTGTATAATCGGTTGAACCCAAAGTTTTATCACATATACCCTTTTTTATTTGCCTGATAATCTCACACAAAACATAATAAAGCAACAAAAACTTCTTCACCTTTCCAAGATAAGAAGTTAGATCAATTTATAGAAGATGAAACTTGTTAGGCAAGTAGCTTGGAGGAGAAGACACTTAGCGGATAAGAATAAGAAAGCAAATTGGTGAGCAATTTCCTTGGAAGACTTGAGAAAAAGACTTGAAAGACTTGGAAGACTTGTCATGAAAGACTTGGAAGACTTGTCTTGGAAACTTGGTGGGCAGGTTTTCTTGGAGGAAAAGAAAGGATTAACAAGTTATTTAGAGCCCAATCACATAATATAATCTATAACACATTATAATATTAAAATATCTGCTAACATTCCCCCACCTATTTTAATATTATAGGTAACAAAATCTGAGATTATTAGGCAAATAAGGATATTATGCATCATGGTAGGTGTGCTCTGCATTAAACCTCCATTAGTGAAACAATAATATCTACTCTAGAGCTAATAGTATGCTCAGCATTAAACTATGACTACTTAAGGGAAATAAATAATTATTGCACACATATAATATTCCAGGTATTCACATAAGCTTTAAAAGCCAGCACGTTACGGCCTTGTGCGATCCCAAGATTCATGAGTGTGTTTGAGAATTAGCCCAAATCTCATAGGTAGCGGCCCCACTACCACACTCATATAGGTGAATTCTGTCAAGGGTGCTCCTGTAACTATGACACCCCACTCAATAAGAGGTACATAAATTCATTAAGAGTTTTTTTAATAACTCATCCTCTACAACATTACAAGATAAATACACTTACATCATAGGGATGGGTAACAAGTAATTTAGTGCATTTCTCATGGCCATCATATGAACGTTTTTCTCATTGAACCCAGTTACAGGATCTCTGGTCCCTAGGTTGAGTATCCTCATACATGGCTCCTGCTATATTCAATGGGCTTCAACCCCATCCCCCTAGATGTATCCCAAACTCTATCTCTTGCTAAGGCCTTAGTTAATGGATCTGCAAGATTATCACCAGATTTAATATAATCCACATTTATGATGCCACTATTCATATAAGATCTCACAATACTATGTTTTCTTCTGATAGGTCTGGATTTACCGTTATAATAACGGTTATTAACTCGACCAATTGCTGTGGTGCTATCACAATAAATCAGTATAGGTGGAATCGATTTTTCCCAACAAGGGATTTCATTTAACAAATCTCTTAACCAATTTACTTCTTCACTAGCTGTAGCTAAAGCAATAAGCTCAGCCTCCATTGTTGAATTAGCAATAATGGTTTGTTTTTTCGATTTCCAACTTATAGCACCACCTCCCAAGGTAAATAAGTAACCAGTGGTTGATAATGAATCACCTGACAATGTATTCCAATCGGCATCACTGTAACCTTCAAGTACAGTAGGATACTTATTATAAAACAAGCCATATTTTGTGGTACCAGATAAACATTTCATAATCCGCTCAATGGTTAGCCAGTGATCACTGCCAGGCTTGCTAGTAAACCTGCTAAGTACTCCAACTGCATAGGCAATGTCAGGTCTAGTACAGTCAGTCGCATAACGCAAGCTACCAATCATACTAGCATATTATAGACACCCCATTTTTTTGACCGTCCTTAAGACTTGGACGTCATCGTTTGAACACTCAATGATTAACCTTGTTTGTGTTCGTCTTGAGTTCTCGGAGGTTTCGGCTACGCGTCTTACCTCAAGACCTCTCGACTTGTTTGTTTTGTGTTTGGTTTTGCATCAAACACTTGTTGTTTTGCTTCTGAGGGTGGGAAATAGCTTGTTGGCCATCCCCACACCTCACCGGCCATGGCTTGAGGCCACTGACCTTGTTTCCTTGCCACCGACCACTGGTGATGGCCGGTCGGCACTATTGATGGTCAGTCGGCATTGTGTTTGGTCGGCCGGCCACTGATTTTGGTCAATCGGCCACTTTTCCTGACCGAGACCTTTTCTTGAGGGGGGGTTTGACCCTTTTGAACCCTTGGTTTTAGCTTCTTGAGGAAGCTTGAACCTTCCGAACCCTTGGTCTTAGCTTATTGGGAAAGCTTGAACCTTTCGAACCTTTGTTTTAGCTTCTCCAAGAAGCTTGAACCCTTGTCTAGCTTCTCCAAGAAGCTTAACCCTTTTGTTCTAAGCTTCTTGAAGAAGCTTGGCCCCTTTACCTTAGCTTCCCTTAGAAGCTTGCCCCCTTTGACCCTTTTACCTTAGCTTCTCCAAGAAGCTTAGGCCTTTTGCCTTGCTCTATAAATAAAGGGCCTCTCCTCCCATTTCAAGGGTTGAAAAAAATCTGATATATAAGATATATATATCACTCTCTCTCTATATCTCCCTCTCTCTCTACATTTGGGTGTGTTAGAGGGTGCAAAAGGGTCTTGTTCTTAGCCTATTGCACACCACTTCATAGCCACACACTTCCATCATCACTTGGAGGTTCTTGGAACTTGTTTTCAGAGGTTGAGGGTTGCATTTTTGGGTCTAAAGGCTGTTGGTTCTTGCTGGTCTTCAAGGGTAACACTTCTTACCTTCTTTATTCCCCGTTTTTGCACACACTTTTAGCCTTACTTGCAAGCATATTTGGGCTTTGTCATAAACTGAAAAAAGTTTTATTTTGAGCTCCTTTTGAAGTTTGTTTAAGATCACTTTTGTGTTTAGGGTCGTTTACCCCCTCTTAGGCCTTGTTTGGCCCCATTTTGTGTTATTTTTGGTGAGCTTCGGGACCACCTTGTTTGGGCCTCCTCACCACTGAAATCTTGAGAGATTTCAGTGGTGAGAATGGTGTCTTAAGGTCCTAAGAAGGAGAGGGCCACCCTCTCTCCTTGTTGTCTTCAAAAAGTGCCATTTTAGCCTCATGTGTGAGCACCATTTTTAAGTTTATGTTGGTCATGTCTTAAGTGCTATCAGTGCTTATTTTGCCATGATATAGCACTGTTTTTACTTGGTTTAGACACACCATGCTTAGCTTGTATACATGTCTTGTAATGCTATGATTTGCCTTAACATGTGCCTAGCATTTAGACTACCATGCTCATGTGTTTTGGCCTAGCTTTGTGAAACTTTTATGCTTGTTTTAGTATGCTAAGAGACTGTTTTTGGTCATTTGAGTCATCCATGCTTTGCTTTGTATAGCTACCATGCAAACTCTCTTGTATGCCTTGAGCATTGACCCCTCTAGCATGCCATCCTTGCATCATTTCAGTGGTTTGGAATCACTTGTCATGTTATTTTAGTCCTTGTGGCATGCCTATATGCTTGCATTTGATATCCCTTTAATGTGTTAAAAGGTTGTTGTCTTATGCTCCATGTTTGGGCCCTTGTGCATGCTTCCATACTTAAGTCATTTAGATGCCATTTAGGTGGGTTTTGATGCTCATTTTAGCATGTCACATCTCTGTTTTCAGTCACTTAATTCATGCCATGTGTGGTTGCACTAAGTGTAGTTCAATGCTTCTTTGGTGAGCCTTAGGCTTTAGATCATTTGTTGTATGCTATGCTTGTCTTGTTTGCTTGTTTTGACACCATCATTAACATGATTTTCAGAGCTTACATTGCATGCCATATGCCCATGTTGTTCCTCTTTTAAGTGTGCTTAAAAGTTGTCTCTATGTGCCTAAGTGTTGGACCTTGCATGCATGCCTATTTGTATGTGTTTTGGCTTCCATTCTTGAGCATGTTGGCCACTGTTTTGGACCTAGTAGAGGGCTGTCCAAATTAGTTTAAGACCATCCCTTTGGCATGTTGTTGCATGCTATACGTGTTTGTATTTTTAGGTACTTAGCCTATTAACATGTTGCATGTTTAAGTGTCATTGCATTTGGCATGCTTCTTGTGTTAAGTCGCTTTGCATATTTACATGTGTTATGCCTTTCATGTTGTTGCGTGTGTGTCATTAACATTGATGTTATATGCCTAGCATGCTTACTTGTTTAGTTCATGTGCCTATTGCACATGGTTTTGTTGTTTGCATGATCATGTTGCACACTTAGCTCACATGCCTAGGTTGTATCACATTAGCATGCATGCTTTGCCTCTTGAATTGAGTATGATAGAGGTTGAGTTCATTGTGTGTTTGTGTGCATTATATTTGACATTAAAATGCACAACTTGGTTTCTTGGGCCATCACGCATTGAAATACGCGATTGGTGGTCCGAGAATCGAGTACCATACCCCTTTGAGTCATAAACATGATAAGGGGTGTGTTGGTGCACACATTTGTTTGAAATGCATTGCCATGCCTTGTTTTGCCCTCTGCTGTTGTCAAAACAGGTTCTGCAGGAAGAATTGGCTGGTCGACTACATACAGTGCCGACCGACCATGTATTGCTGGCCGAGAGTCACACCAGTGGCCGATGACCACATCCACTTAGCCGGTGATCATTTACCTTGGTCGGTGGCACTCCACAGTGTGCAGAGAGCATACCTTGGGACTTGTGTAGTCTTCAGAGGTGCCAAACAGTGAAAACAGAGGCAACATGTGTCATGGCAATGGATTTCCGAGCGAAGCCAATCCGAGCATGCATTCATCCCTCTTCCCGAGGTTGTTTTACTGCTTTAGTAGCTTAGTTAATTTGTTTAATTAATTAAGGGTTTGTAATATTTAATTAGCTAGAGTAGTTAATTACTTATTCGGTTTGTATTATTCTTTTGGTCCCTCCGAGCGAGAGCGAATTTGTAATAAGTGTGGGCGCGTGTGTGCATGTCTTCCAACCCCTACTTCTTTCTCCCTTTTACTTACCTGCTTTCAATGGTTAGTATTAGGGCATATTTAAATTAGCATACCTTATGCTATGCATGCGTGCATTCATACATTTGTCTTGCATGCATCGGGCTCGGTGCATCATTCTAACTGCATTTGTATTTCAATTCCAAATTGAATACGTGTTAGTTGTAGCATTTCACATGTCATTATAGATTAGCCGAGCCTATCTTAGTTGCATTTTTCATGTGTTGCATTAGCCATCTTAACATGAACTAGGAACATGCATATGACTACTAACTAGTTTCTGTTTTGGCTCGGAGTACTCGGTAAGTTCTTATGCTTTAGCATCCTTGCATGCGTGTGAGTGTTGCCATGACAGCATGCTTACCGTGAGGCTATTTGCTTATGTGATATAACTGCTTGAATGCCTGTGAATGGAGGTTGAATTACCTAAATTGGAATAATGCATTAAAACTGTGAGTTTTAAAGTCCACTAGATAGTGGCAAAACCATCTTTTCTAAAGCCCACTTGAGGGTGGCAAAACCTGCATTTTAGCCCACTTGCGATTAGCAAACCATTTTCAAAACAAACATGCAATGTTTTGTTCCAATTTAGGCGATTTGGTCTATACTTGTTTGCTGTGCGCATAACATAGTAATTCTAGGCTAATAACCGGAATAAGAACACATAATGCTTTCAAAACAAGATATTATGGTTAGTAGAGGCCGATCTTCGGATCGGGCGAGCGGGGGTGCTCATAGCTGACCTCCCCCAATCGTACCCAAGTTCCCGAGCCGAGGCAACTTTGGTGATGACGGACACGTGGCCTTAGGCAAACGAGTCAGGGTTTCCTAAATTTTCCCAAAAAATAAAATATTTAGGTGGCGACTCTGTATCTGGCAAAGCAGTCCATGTTTGGCACTTCTTTTCTAAAAAAAATCTATTTTTCTCAAAACGATTTGCCGGATTTAGACTCTTTGGTTCAGATTAAGAACCGTGACAATTTGAGAGTCCGAACTGTAGTGGACCCAAAACGAACAGAATGGGATTCATCATCCCGGGGCGTTCGGGGACGTCTACACATATTCCTTGTGATTAATTACATCCTCATCATTTTCAACAGGAAGTAAACGCACATGAGGATCAAAAGGAGTAAGAACATGCTTGCACTTATAAAAATTATATTTTCTCAAAATTTTCTCAACATAATGCGATTGATCAATAAATAAGCCATCACAGGTTTTGGTAATTTTCATTCCCAAAATATAATTAGCCTCACCAAGATCTTTCATATCAAAATGGCTACTAAGTATATTTTTAGTTTTCACGATGATATGCAAATTGGAGTCAAATATAAGTAAATCATCCACATAAAGGATAATAATGACATGTGAATTTTCTTTAGATTTATAGTAGATGCATTTATCACATTCATTCGTTTTATAGCCATTCTTAATCATGCAGGAATCAAATTTCTCATGCCACTATTTAGGGGCCAGTTTTAAGCCATATAGGGATTTAACTAGCTTGCACACTTTGCTTTCTTGACCAGGTTCCACAAAACCCTCAAGTTGATCCATATAGATTTCTTCACCCAAGTCTCCATTTAAAAAGGCTGTTTTAACATCCATTTGATGAATTTTTAGATTATGAATTGCAACTACTGCAATTAATAATCTAATGGATGTAACTCTTGTAACCGAAGAAAATGTATAAAAAAAAGTCAAGATCTGCTTGTTGTTTAAAACTTTTTGCAACAAGTCTTGTTTTATATTTATCAATAGTTCCATCCGGTTTAAGTTTTTTCCTCAAAACCCATTTACAGCCAATAGTTTTACAACCTGGTGGTAAATCTACTAATACCCAAGTTTTATTGGATAATAATGATTCCATCGCATCATTTACAGCCTCATTTCAAAAAACAGAGTCAGGAGATGCCAAAGCTTCTTGTAAAGTTAATGAAGTTTCCTCCACATTAAAAACATGATAATCAGGGCTAAAATATTTTTCTAATCTGGCTCTTTTACTCCTTCTAGGTTCAAAAACTACAGTATCTTGGTTTTGTAAAAGAGGAGTAGAGGATCCGGTTTCAGATAAAATATTTTCATGATAATTTTGACCCCCACCATTTTTAGATTTAAAAGAAAATTTTTCTTCATAAAAAATTGCATCACCTGATTCAAAAATTATTTTATTTTCCATATCAAAAAATCTATAGGCTGTACTATTTGTTGCATATCCAAGAAAAGCACAAGTGGCAGCTTTCACACCTAATTTAGGTCTTTTAGGATCCACAAGTCTAACAAAAGCTAGACAACCCCAAACCCTCAAATATCTCAAATTTGGCTTATGCCCCTTTCCACAACTCAAAAGGTGTAACTTTTGTTTTTTTTATGTGGCACTTTATTCATAGCATAACATGCAGTTAAAATTACTTCTCCCCACAAACTTGAAGGAGCACCTACTTCAATTAGCATAGCAATTGTTAAAGCAGTTAAAGTTCTATTTTTCCTTTCTGCTACACCATTAGACGCAGGTGAATATGGTGGAGTAGTTTCATGGATTATTCCCAAGGACTGAGCAACAAACGAGTTGAATCCAAAAGATTCATACTCCCGGCCTCTATCACTTCTATATCTTTTAATCTTTTTACCGAATTGATTTTCAACCTCAAGAAGAAATTCTTTAAATTTTTCAAAAGCATCACTTTTATTTTTCAACAAGTATACATAAGTGTATTTTGAAAAATTATCAATAAAAGTGATAAATATCTATTTCTACCACGTGTTAAAATTCCTTCAAATTCACATAAATCAGTGTGAATTAATTCTAACAATTTAGTATTTCTCACCACACTTTTATGAGGTCTTTTAGTTATTTTTGCTTGACTGTAAACTTCACATTTCTCAAACTTATTTGTTAGTTTGGGAATTAATCTTAAACTACTCATGACTCCCACATATAGGCTATTAATATGACACAGACGAGCATGCCAAAAATTTATAGAAGACAGCATGTAAACAGAAATATGTGCTTTCTTATTCTCAACATTTAATTTAAACATTCCATCACAGGCATACCATTTCCCCACAAATATGCCTTTTTTAGTAATCACATATTGGTCAGATTCAATAGTCTGCTTGAAACCAGCTTTGCTGAGCAAATAACTCGACATCAAATTTTTCCTCATAGACGGTGTGTGCAACACATCTTTAAAACAAGCACACGTCCAGAGGTAAATTTCAGCTCAACATCCCCACACTCGAGCACCTTGGTTAAACTGGAGTCACCAAGCATAACAGTCCTCTCCTCATTAAAAAGAGTGAAATCTTTAAACCAATCTGTATCATAGCAGACATGCCTATTGGCACCAGAGTCTGCCCACCACCATTCCACAAATTGAATAATAAAAATATCTGTGATCATAGCCACAAATGGTTCCTCGGTAACATTAGCCTGTGGTTGAGACAGTTGTTTTCGAAATTTGTAAGTTTGAGCAATATGCCCACTTTTGCCACACACAAAACATGTCACATTTGTCAGATCTTGTGAAGGGGGTTCTTGGTTCCATTTCTTTTGCCTCAGATAATTTTTATTTTGTGGCCTTCCAGTATTTTTCCAGATTTTCTTAACTGGCTTCAAGTGACTATTTTTATGAATTCGACCTTTAGGTAAAGTATTTCCATAAATTAAATTTACCTTTGTAGTGGAATGCTCTTGTGTCATAAGCGCATCTTGTCCTCGTGCTTCCTCCTCTACTCGAATTTGTGTGATTAAAGTCTCCAACGACGTCTCTTTTTGCTTGTGACGCATTGACTTCTGGAACTCCCTCCAAGATGATGGTAGTTTGTCAATAATACCTGCCACAACAAGATTGTCTCCAATTTTGATGCATTCGGATCTAACTTCAGCCACTAGTATATGAAAATCTTGAACTTGCTCCACCATTGATTTCCCATCTATCATTTGATAGCGGAAAAATGGCTTGCAACATATTTTTTAGCGCTTGCCTCTTCAGTGTCATATTTATTCTGCAAGGCTTTCCAAATTTTCTTGGCAGTGGTGTAAGTAGTATCATAATAATCATAAAATTGATCTGAAAAACAATTCAAAAGATAATATCGACATTTATACTCAATTGTGTTGTATTTCTCGAGTTTTTCAAGATGAGTAGCATACTCCTCGTCAGTCATCTCTTCAGTGGGGACTTTGTTCAGATTTTTCTCGGTCAGGATATGGGCCACCTTGAAGAGACTAAGGTAGAAAAGCACCTTGCCTTTCCATCTCTTGAAATGGGCTCCCTTGAACCGAAAGGGCTTGTTGAGATCACTGGCATTCTCGTTGGGCTTCTCCAGTACTAGCTCCATGAACTTTTGCTATTTGAATCTCCTTAAAATTGTTGGTGATAATTACAAATAAAACACCAGAAAATACAAATAATAAAATTACAATAACGATTGTAAGGGCTGAGACATGGGAAATTCGCTCTCTTTAAGGAAATTCAAGCCCTCTACGGTTAGACAAAGCCTCACACCGGTACAGCAGAAAAAATCGTGACTTGTCCCCCCCAGGATACAGCAGTTCGACTAAGTCGTATGGTTCACCAATACTGCACAATTGGTTGAACCCAAAGTGTAACGCCCTCAAAAAATAATAACATTAAACCCATCAATAAGAGATTCATTAACATATGAAATGACCACATTCATCCATTTATCAGAGTTTCATTACATAAGTATTACATGTTAACAACAAAAGCAAAATACCCTACAGGCTTACAGCTTTCCAAGTTAACACTTGGTTACAACAAAAAGAGTACTAACTCATACACATTAAGCCCTTGGCTTGAATTTACATGTAATACATCAAAAGTAAAACGACAAAAGTATGTCCGCCTCTAGCCTCCCAAGCTATGTCCTTGGAGGTGGCATGCTACCTGTACCTGAAAATGATATTCCTATATAGGGTGAGCCACAGCCCAGTAGAGATATACTAAACCAACCATGAACAATGACTAAAAGATTAGCAATTGATAGATGGCCAACACTGATACATTCACATAAATCACATATTTATGTCATACGACTTATGAGTCCAAGTTACCTTTCATTTTCCCTTTTTCAACGGATAGGCATATAAGCACTACCCACATTCTCAACAGATATGTATAACAACAATATCCACATTCTTAGATAAGCAAATAAGCTATATCCACATTCTACAACAGATATGTATAACCACAATATCCACAGATAAGCATATAAGCTATATCCACACTTCACAAAGATAAGCATATGAGCTCTATCTTCACTTCTCTAGACAAGCATATGAGCTGTATCTACGGAGTTCATCCCCTATCTTCTTCCAACACTATCCGATTTAGAGGTACATCCCCCATCTTCCCCTAAACCGCGGAGTACATCCCCCATCTCCTCCTCTACACATAACGTATACAAACACATTGGTTCTATATACAATCACTCAATACATATAATTAATGTATTCTATCAACCGTCAAATTCCATGACACATTCCATTGATTAGTTTCCGTTTGCCTAATCATCATGCATTGTCTACAACAATCACAACTATCCTCCACCGATAGCCCAAAGCAGTTATTTCTGAACAGAAAATAAATGCACAATGGATATTCAATCAACATTTCATTTCCTCATTTCTCACAATTAATTATCCCAATTAATTAAACAATGTAATTTGGTCAATTTTCCATAATTAACATTTCAACCCTTAGGTCCCATTTTCATCAATGATTTAACATTTATTCCATTTTTCTATGCCAAACATGCATCTAGGTTTATTATGAATAAAACCCCAACTTTTGTAAAATAACACAAAAGCCCCAAACTTTCACAAAATTACCCAACCAACCCCAACATCTCAAAATACTAAAATTTAAAGACAAAACCCATAGAGAGGAGTAGGATATCCCTACCTCGAAGTTTAAGCCAAAAAGGAGATGAAGACTCGAAGATCAACGTGCTCCAAATCCAAACTTTTTCAGATTAAATCAAAGCTCTCAACGCCCTCTATCTTTTTAACAAAAGCCCTAGGCTAGATTCACACTCTAGGGAGATCAATTCTTAGAGAGAGTGTAAGTTTAGAGAGAGAGAGTCTCGGATCTAGGGTTTGATCAAAAAGAAAGTGAAAAAGTGATGTTCAAAAACGCTACTGCCCGCTGATATAAAACACGCTCGCTCGAGCGAAGCCTTTGTCGCTCGAGCGACCAGACACAGAAAACTCTCGCTCGAGCCAAAAACTCAAAAGTGCGCTCGAGCGAAAGAATTCTCGCTCGAGCCAACAACTCAAACCCTCAGGTCTGCAACCAGAAGCACGCTCGAGTGACAGACCTCTCGCTCGAGCGAAGAACAAACCAGACCGCTCGAGCCAAGAAAAGCTCGCTCGAGCCAAGAAATACAACTCTCAGGTCCAGAACCAGACGCCATCGCTCGCTCGAGCGAAGCCACTCTGGCTCGACCCACCAGACACGAACTCAACTCTCGCTCGAGCAACCAACTCCTCGCTCGAGCGAAGGTTTAAAAATCTGGGCAGCAACACTAGGCTCCCAAACACAACCAACCTGAAACAAACCTGCCCAACACATCCTATAACTCAATATACCAGGTAAAAAGGATGTAAATAAGATAATAAACAACTACCAACATCCACGGACACATGTCTGGATCACTGTACAACAAGGGTAAACCCGGGATCGCTATACAAAGCTTTATCATATACACCATTTTTTATTTGCCTGATAATCTCACACAAAACATAATAAAGCAACAAAAACTTCTTTACCTTTCCAAGATAAGAAGTTAGATCAATTTATAGAAGATGAAACTCGTTAGGCAAGTGGCTTGGAGGAGAAGACACTTAGCGGATAAGAATAAGAAAGGAAATTGGTGAGCAATTTCCTTGGAAGACTTGAGAAAAAAACTTGAAAGACTTGGAAGACTTGTCATGGAAGACTTGGAAGACTTGTCTTGGAAACTTGGTGGGCAAGTTTCTTGGAGGAAAAGAAAGGATTAACAAGTTATTTGGAGCCCAATCACATAATGTAATCTATAACACATTATAATATTAAAATATTTGCTAACACAAAGTATCTGTGGAAGTCATTTGCATCATTTTTCCTGCGCAGTGTTGAGAGAAGGTCTTGCACTTCTTGCTTCGTCTGTGAAAAGACATCTTTAGCAGTGGAACACGCATCTAAGAGCCTTAGATATCCGTCCACCACCTTATCAACAAATTTCTTATTGTGCTCTCGGGTCAAGGCTTGTTCAATATGCGGTAGTAGAAGCAAATCACTGACACAATCATGCAAGTCTTCAAGGCTGCTCAATCTGTTGTTTATTGATGGCAATGAAGAAGAAGTAGCTTCATGATCAGGAGCCCTTATCCTACACAACTGCTCATTGAATTCAGGAATAAGAGAATAAGATGATATAGGGGAAAAGCTGACTAAGCAAGCATGGTAATGGGTTTTAGATCTTGAAGAAGAGGAAGCCATACTCTCTTTCAATGGGAATCCAAAGCAATTGAAAGTTGTAAGTTGTGACCTTTCTCTAGGGCATATGCTCAATGTATATCATGGCATGAAAGAGGGATAAGGAATCTCATCCTATTCAATCATGGATGAGGAGCAATGTAGCACCTATATCCTTCAAAGCTTATGGGAAAGTGTATTCAAATCCTTTATTTTTATTTTGGAAATCTTTGGTGTTGTTATGGGTAATCTGATTTAAACTTGTTGGGTTTGGTTGTTCGCACTTATTCTTGTCAAAAGTTCCTTAGAGACTTAAAAATTCTATTCTAGGGTTGACACCAGCCTTCCTAAGGATCGACCCTTACCTGTTGGTGAAGTTTCTGGAAGTGTTGCTAGAAAATAGGGTAGACACCAGACTAAGGAGGATCGACCCTCTTATGTCTGTGTGTTAGTTGCTGGAAAATAGAGTAGACACCAGACTGGGGAGGGTTAACCCTCTTATGTCTGTGTGTTAGTTGCTGGAAAATAGGGTAGACCCCCTCCTGTCTAAGGATCAACCCCCTTTGCTTGTGCAGATTGTCTTTTCTACCTAAAGGGTCGACTCCCATGCTCAAAGGATCGACCGTTGTGTAGATTTTTTAGGTCCGAATGGCCCCTATCTAAGGGGGTTTTGGGGCCTATTATTTTATTTGACCTTAAGGCTATTCCTTACTACTATAAATAGACCCAAACCATTTTTCTCTCATGATTTTCCTTCCCTTTTTCCTCTTAAACCGTGATTTTTCTCTTCTCTCTCTAAAACTCAAACTTTTTCACTTAAATCTCTAGATCTACTCATCTAGAGTGATCTTTTCACCTTGCTCCTTTGAGATTAAGTATAGAGCTTGTCAAGGACTTCATTTTGATCGAGGCAAAACGTGGTTTCGTCACCACCGACTTTTGAGCTTTCCCTCTTCTCTCTCATCTAAGCTTGAGGTAAGGATATTCTACTCTTTAATATGGGTTTTAACCTAGATATTTGTTATTTTGCATAAATGGTGGGATTTTGGAAGATTTGGGTGAAATTAGGGTTTGGGTTTAAATTTTGAAATAGGGGTTTCCAATATTTGGCTTCATATATGTAGATGAGGGCTTGATTATGGTATTATAAGAAGATAAATTATGAGATTGGGTCTTGGGGATGATATTGGGAAAAAGGAAAGGTTTTGCCCTAATTTGTGTTAAATGACTATTTTGAATAAATAATGAAATTGACATGGGAAATATGAAATTGGAAAGGTGTATGATTGAATGGTGTAGTTGGATCTGTTAAATCACTCACCTACGGAAATTTGATAAATTATCTGTTTGATAGATTGTATATCTATTTAGAAATATCTGTTTTGGGCTATTAGTGGAGGATAGCTATGATTGTTGTAGAAATTGCATGTGGATTAGGTGAATTGAAACTAATTAATTGAATTATGTCATTGAATATGTCGGTTTGATTAAACCGTTGAATATGTGATTTGATTAGTCATTGTATATGACAACGTGTTTAAATACATTGTATATGTATCATTGTTTGGGAGGAGATAGGGGATGGACTCCATTGATAATTAAGTTGGCCGAAGTATCCAGGGTGAAAGTCCCGAAATCTTATATATTTATGAGTGCCGGTTCCCTCGAACGTGGTTCCGTAAAATGGCAAGAAATAGAAGTGTTGGATTTGATGAATATATTGAATTGTGGACCATTGAGTTGTAGTCTCATATTGGTTGTGTGATAATAATGAACTTGGGTTAATTGATTTACCTGAAATGGAAGCATGGAAATAAATTGAGATATTGGTTATCTATATTGAATGACCTTGAAAAGAATATATGTTGGTTAAGAATGTTGTACATTTATCTGATGCTCATATTTTAGTTAATTCTCATATATTGTTTAGCATATCTCTACTGGGCTTTGGCTCGCCCTACTTGGGAAACCATTTTCAGGTACAGGTGACATGCCACCTCCGAGGACATAGCTTGGGAGGCTTAGGGGCTGAAGGCTCCACTTTTGTGATTTCATTTTTGTGTTGAATGTTTATTCAAGCTGAGGGCATTATGTGTATCGAGCTAGGACTCTTCTTTGTTGTAACCAAGTGAAGTCTTGGAAAAATGTAAGCCCGTAGGACACTTATTCTATTGTTAACATTTAGAGTTACATATTATAGTTTCAGGATGAACATTTACGAAAGTGTAATGCATGTAATATCTTTTGTAATATTAACTCTGATGAATGAAAATACAGCATTTCTATCATGTCTATAGATCTCGTGAATGGTTGACTTATATAATATTTTGAGGGCGTTACAAGCAACATGATTTTGATTTGGATCTAAGTAGTATCGTGGCGATGTTTACGCAATGTCTTCCTCCCAACCACACCACTTGTGTTTTTCAGCTTGGAACATTACAGGTGTGCATTAACACTCAGTCTACTCTGTTTTGTGGATGTGTATGCGCTTCTGAATCAATTATTTGAAGGATTAGTCGATCAATCAAGGCAGATGAGTAAGGCACGTGGTTGTTGTAGAAGAGGTCGGCAAGATCCGCACTCATCTTCACCATGTCTTCCCATACAATAATGGAGGAAGAAGATGGCATGAGGCCTATGGATCAGTGGTATAAACTAAATCAGTGTCCCCCTAACAGAAAGACAGCCAGCCAGCACAATTTTCATTGCTCCAAGTGTGCGAGTTTTGAAATTTCCATGTTAAACTAATTATAATTTAGATCAGATTTGAAATCATATCCTGAGAAAATTTGAACCTTGACAACTTTAATTTTGTTTCACTATTATATGAACTCTTGTGCAGCCTTAATTATATCAAAATTAATATATTTACAAGCTTCACAAGTCCATGTACAAAATTAACAGAAGCAATTAAACTAATGTTGCTGCAGTAGAACATTGTACAGTCGTTGAGATTGGGTAAATGATACTCACATGATTGTTGTACAAGAGGCTCATCTGCACACAACTTTGCCATTAGTTTTCATAATGTAGGAAAATTGGTATGATTTGATTAATATTGTATAATCCAAATCAGAGTGTGCCGAAACAGAAAGATAAGATAGCACACTCTTCATTGCTTATAGCATGTTGATTAGATTCAAAATTTCCATGTGAATCTCATGATTTTTTTTATTAAATCACTTCCCTAGGCAATTGGAATCTTGACTGCTTTGGTATCATTAAAAAACATACACTCCTCATGTGGCCTTGACAAATTGGATTCCAATATATATGTTTAAATTTGTAAATTAAAAAAAAAAAAAAAAGAACTTAAAGAGTGTTTTTTTTCATTAGAAAAAGGATACCTGTTGAACACAATGAGTGACCACCTCAAAAAAATTGACCAATCTACTCAAATTGTTCACTTGCCAGTTACCAGAGGTCAGTCCAAAACTTGTAAGACTCATTCACTTGAAACACAGATGATTTTACATGCAAAACCATCTTATTCTTTTGAGGGAACCCGAAAAAAGAAAAGAAAGACCATGTATATAAGATGAAATATTGAAGAGGCTTAGAGATGGGATTGGCATGTTAAAAGTTTTTCTTCCATTTCCAACCAACTGATTGAATGCTCTAAAATGAGGAAAAGAGCAACATTGCATCAAAAATTGTAACAAGTGTTTTGGTTTATAATTAAGAGAGTAAAATGACTAGTGTATTTCTCATTTACAAGTATATAGATAATCAGATGGCTTTTCTCTGAGTAACAAAATTTTTGAAGCACAAGGCTATGCATCATGATTTTCTCAACTAGTGGTTGTTAAGAATGTTGAGGAGCGAAACTCTAGTTTTGATTAAACGCCTAAACAAGCACTCTAATCTGTCTTCGATATCTTGAATGCTTGATTCCATCTTCCCCAATTGATTTTGTATGCTATCAAATTTCCCTGCCTTCAATGCACCATCAACCTTCTCAAACTCATTCACATTTGTTTCTTCATCTTGGCATGAAACACTCTTGTGCTGGATTAGCTTGGAAACCAAAGACCAACCGCTTTGCCTTGATTGCACACCAACATAGGATAACAAGGATTCAAACACAGCAAGAGTGGCTGCTTCAACCTCTTTTAACATGCTAAAAATGACCACAGTTTCGTTGTCTTTGTCCTTGGGAAGGAGGGTACTTTTATTCTTGATACTTTTCAAATCCTTCAAGGAATTCTGGATAGTTCTCTTCACCATCTTTCTAGAGGCTAAGTATCCGTGGAAGTCATTTGCATCCCTTTTCCTTCGCAGCATTGAGAGAAGGTCTTGCACATCTTGCTTCGTCTGTGAGAATACGTCTTTGGCAGTGGAACACACATCCAAGAGCCTTAGATATCCATCAACCACCTCATCAACAAATTTCTCATTGTGCTCTCGGGCCAAGGCTTGTTCAATATGTGGCAGTAGAAGCAAATCACCGACACAATCATGCAAATCTTGAAGGCCACTCAATCTGTTGTTTATTGACGGCAATGAAGAAGAGGTAGCTTCATGATCAGGAGCTCTTATTCTACTCAGCTGCTCATCGAATTCAGGAGTGAGTGGATGAGATGTAGAAGGTAAGCTGACAGATCGAGCATGGTGACGAGTTTTTGATCTCAAAGGAGAGGAAGCCATTTTTCTTTGAAATTAGGATTAAGGCTTTAGCAGTGAAATGTGCAATTCAATTTTGCAATATTGTGTTCCTTCCTTGGCATATATATATATATACACACAATATATATCACGATGGGAAGGAAACATAAGGAATCCTTCCTCTTCAATTATAAGTGCTCTCTGTTGGCAATGTTTCTGCAATGTCTCCTCCCAAGTCTTTTTTAAGGTGGAAAATCACATGCATATCTTAATATAATATTGTTCCATGCAATAAGTTACAAAATGGTCCATATTTAAATATGCAACGCACGAGTGGCATTGACGCAATGTCTCCTCTTGCAAGAAAATGCCAGAGCAGCCATTAATCTTTCTCTTCTGCTCTAATCTTATCAACGTGCAAGCAAGCAAGCGTGCATGTTCATGTGTGTGCATCTTCTATGTACATTTTATTTTTCTTTCCTTTTTTTTTTTTTTTTTTTTTTTTTGACAAAATAATTGTGAAACAATAATTGTGCACATAAACTTATTGGGTACATGTACAGGATTAATTGATATCATCACAGCACATTATTATGATGCAATCATGTAATCAGGCTTTTCATATTGCAAAACTGCACAAATGTATTGAACTCGAATAGTGCCATCACACATCAGATGAATAGAAGTTAAAGCTTATGACTGGTGACAGAATTAGATTAGCAGTGCTTCCAAATGCAGAGTCCTTGGTAAAACTCACACCTTGGCTTATCAGCCGCCATGATTAACTTATTATTAGACACAAAAGCATTCTTTAACCAATGCTGTGAATGATTTTCAGTCAAATCAGGCAGGTATAGCTACATGAATACTGTACTCGTGCACGAGAAGCTTGCCAGCAAGATCCACATGGTTTTCCCACGTCGTTCCATAATTGACAGAGATAGAGTGAGTCCAGGCTGGCTTAGCTAATAGAAATTATACTATCCTCCACGCAGAGAGACAACCAACACATTTTTGTTGAAACTACCATGTGAGTCTCATAAATTTTTTAGTCAGTCTTTAATCATCGCCCTCAGACAATTCGAATCTTTAACATCTTTGAAGTTATTAAATTACATAAAATCCTCATGTGGCCTCAATTACAACACATGCATGATTGAATTCCTGTTTATATTTTGAATAAAAATGAAAATGGTTTTGACTGTGAATCTCTGATTCTTATGCTAATCTCTATTTATTTATTTTTTGAACTTTTTTCAACTTAATTTTGAATCTTGAGGTTATTTGACGTGTCATGCTTCTTTCACCCCTACATATTTATTCTTTCAATTTCATGTTTAACATTAAAATTGGATGGAACCAAGTACTACTTTTATCTAACTTCAAGTTGTTGGAAATGGTTATAAAATTCTGGATAAAATCAGAATTTTTTTCTAAGTTCGGTCTATTTTTTAGGTAGGCCCCGAGTGTCGATTTACTCGGGTTAAAGTGGTAACGCGTTCTATGTCGCGTTGTGATTCACGTGGTATATTTGGTTGCTCAAAACCATTACCGAGTGAATGGGAAATTGAAGCCAAAGTGTACTCCATGGAAATGGAGTTTTGGTGGAAATTCCTTAAGGTTGTAAATTGGTTTGTCCCACATTGATTTGGTGGGAAGTTTTGAAAGGGTTTATAAGGCTTAGGGTGAGATATTTGGAGTGTGCCCCAAGGGGTACCCAAGTGTTTTAGAGGGAGAGGTTATGGACAAAATGGGCTAGACCCATTAGATCCAAAAATCACCACACGCGCACTGTCGCCATTCGTCCGGTCGGTTGGGCTTCTAATCTTTTTGGGCCAAAAACATTTGAATTTAATTTTATTTTTTATTAAAATAAAATCCAAAGGCCCTTCCCGTTTTCAAACAGAAATAAACTGTTTTGGAATTAGTGCACACCCAAACAGGAATTGTTGAATCTGTTTGAAATTCAAAACCCAACAGGTATCATACCTGTTCAATTCAAAACCAAGAGCCACATACCTGTTCAATTCAAAACCAAGAGTCACCTTCACATCTATAAATAGGACCACCCTCATTTGATGTTTTCCATTTCAGAAATTTCGTATCTCACCTCTGCTAATTATATTCTTCATCTTGCTGCATTTTATTTTCAAAAGAAAGAGTGTAAACACTTAGTGTGTTCGTAAGGCAAACAATTTGTAGTGCTGCTATTGTTTGTGGTGAGATCATTTCATCCTGGGAGATAGACGTCCAAATTCTTAAAGCACCGTGGAGAGGACGAATATGTCTTAAGGACACAGTGTTAAACACTGGACTTGATCAGAAAAGTTATTCAAATAAATTAACCAAGTAAGTTGTTTAATTTTATTCTGTTTTTTATTTGTTTATTTATTCAGATTTTAATTTTGTTTTTGTAACAAAATAAAATCTGTGGTTTTATTTCTTTTTTTTTATTTTGAGTTTGATTTTTGTAATCAAACAAATTCTCTTCTTTTCTCTATTTCTTTTATTCTTGTTGTTGTTTTGTACACAACAGAATTTAATCTTTTTAAATACAGTGAAGATTGTCCTACACAAGTGATTAATGAATAAATGGTCTAAGAAAACGAAAGAAGCAATGTATAAGCAAGAATTTTGCACCGAGTATATTGATTTATAATTGGGGGAAAATTTACAAGTATATTTCTCATTTACATTTCAAGTATCTGTGACATCAAAATTTTCTAGGCTAGTGGTTGAGAATGTGGAGGAGGGAAACTCTGGTTTTAATTAAATGCCTGAGCAAGCGCCTGAGAACTTCTTCAAGATCTTGTATGCTCAACTCCAACTTTTCTAGCTGGTTTTGCACAATCTTGTTGTCATCAGATTTTCTTGGCTTGTGGCTAATGAGTGAGTGCACTGCAGCATCAACCGTCTCGAACTCATTGATATCTGTTTCTTTGGCTTGACATGCCACAGTACTCTTCTGGTGCATCAGTTTGGAAACCAAAGACCAGCCACTTCGCCTTGATTGCACCTTTGTTCCCGTAGCATAGGACAACAAGGACTCCAATACTGCAAGAGTGACTGATTCAACCTCTTTTAATGTGCTAAAAATAGCAACAGCTCCATGGTCTTTATCTAAGTTTATCGCCATGTTTTTGTTTCTGATACTTTTCAAATCCTTAAGCAACTTCTGGATGATCTTCTTTGCCTTCTTTCTAGAAGTTAAGTACCCCCCAAAGCTACTCGCATCCCTTTTTCTGCGAAGGATTGAAAGAAGTTCTATCACATCTTCCTTGGACTTTGAGATGATGTCTTTAGTGACTGCACAAGCATCCAAGAGCTTGAGGTAACTGTCCAACGCCTCATCAACCCATTTCTCATGGCATTGTTGGGCCATGCTTTGTTGAGTGTGTGGCAGTAGAAGCAAATCATCAACACAGTCATACAAACCTTCAAGGCCGCTTAGTCTGTCGCTTATTGATGGCAAGGAATAAGAGGTAGACTCAGAAAACGTCACTCTGCACAAATGCTCATTGAATTGGGGAATGAGCAGATGAGATCTAGAGGGAAAGCTGACAGAGCGGGCATGGTAATGAGAGGAAGCCATTTTTCTTTCTGATTTGGAATGCACAATTCAAAACCAATGTGTTGTGTTCTGCTGTGTCCCTTCCCTTGGCAATATGATCAATATATATCAAGGAGACATAAGGAATCTCATTCGCTAAAATTATGAGGAAATGGTAACATGGCTATGAAATTGGACCTAAATGATGGGAAAGTCTATAGTACATTTTGTTTAAAAAATGTATGGTACATAGAAAATCAATGGTTCAGATTGAGCCACATCATTAAAAGTGACCTGGTAGGCAGGTCACTTGTTATAGTTATGAGCCAAAATCATATTTGTTCATAACTAAAATCAAATTAATCATAACTTAGTTATGAGCTCTCATCACATATCTCATAACCAGATCTCATAACCAGTACCATTTTGTTGATAACCAATATCATATATTTCATAACTATAATCACATATCTCATAACTACATCTCATAACCAATATCCTTTAGCTCATAATCACACCACTTTGATCATAACCAATATCACATATCTCATAACATCAATCACATATCTCATAACTACTACCCATATAACTCATAACCACATCTTATAACCAATCCCCCTTTGACTCATAACCAACATTACATATCTCATAATCAACACCCTTTTGCTCATAACCACGTCACTTTGATCATAATCAATATCACATATCTTATAACTAATAATCACATATCTCATAACCAAACACTCTTTTGACTCATAACCACACCACTTCGCTCATAACCAAAATCACATATCTCATAAACAACAATCACATATCTCATAACCATTACCCACATATCTCATAACCAACACTCTTTGGCTCATAACTAACATCACATATATCATAACCACTAATCACATATCTCATAACACCCTTTGGCTCATAGTCACACCACTTTGATCATAATTAACATCACATATCTCATAACCACATCTCATAACCAGCACCATTTTGTTGATAACCAATATCATATATTTCATAACTACAATCACATATCTCATAACTACATCTCATAACCAATATCCTTTAGCTCATAATCACACTACTTTGATCATAACCAATATCACATATCTCATAACATTAATCACATATCTCATAACTACTACCCATATAACTCATAACCACATCTTATAACCAATCCCCCTTTGACTCATAACCAACATTACATATCTCATAATCAACACCCTTTTGCTCATAACCACATCACTTTGATCATAACCAATATCACATATCTTATAACTAATAATCACATATCTCATAACCAAACACTCTTTTGACTCATAACTACACCACTTTGCTCATAACCAAAATCACATATCTCATAAACAACAATCACATATCTCATAACCATTACCCACATATCTCATAACCAACACTCTTTGGCTCATAACTAACATCACATATATCATAACCACTAATCACATATCTCATAACACCCTTTGGCTCATAGTCACACCACTTTGATCATAATTAACATCACATATCTCATAACCACATCTCATAACCAGCACCATTTTGTTGATAACCAATATCATATACTTCATAACTACAATCACATATCTCATAACTATATCTCATAACTACATCTCATAACCAATATCCTTTAGCTCATAATCACACCACTTTGATCATAACCAATATCACATATCTCATAACGTTAATCACATATCTCATAACTACTACCCATATAACTCATAACCACATCTTATAACCAATCCCCCTTTGACTCATAACCAACATTACATATCTCATAATCAATACCCTTTTGCTCATAACCACATCACTTTGATCATAACCAATATCACATATCTTATAACTAATAATCACATATCTCATAACCAAACACTCTTTTGACTCATAACTACACCACTTTGCTCATAACCAAAATCACATATCTCATAAACAACAATCACATATCTCATAACCATTACCCACATATCTCATAACCAACACTCTTTGGCTCATAACTAACATCACATATATCATAACCACTAATCACATATCTCATAACACCCTTTAGCTCATTGTCACACCACTTTGATCATAATTAACATCACATATCTCATAACCATTAGTCATATATCTCATAATCAATACTCTTTGGCTCATAACCATACCACTTTACTTATAACCACTAATCACATATCTCATAACCAACATTCTTTGGCTCATAACCACACCACTTTACTCATAACCACTAATCGCATATCTCATAACCACACCACACTACAAGAAAAGTGGGCTTATGAGGCGGAACTTTTTGCGACGTCACATTTGCCGTCGCAAAAAATGACTTTTCGCGATGGCACAACTTGCTGTCGCAAAAAATATGACTTTTAGAGACGGCACAACTTGCCATCTCAAAAAATGTGACTTTTTGAGACGGCACAACTTGTCGTCGCTAAAAAATGTGACTTTTTGAGACGGCACAACTTGTCGTCGCAAAAAATGTGACTTTTGGAGACGTCAGAACTTACCGTCTCAAAAAAATGTGACTTTTTGAGACGGCACAACTTGCCGTTGCCAAAAAATGTGACTTTTTGAGACGACATAACTTGGCATCGCAAAAAAATAGAGTATTTGCGATGATAGAAATTGCTGTCGCAAAAAAAAAAAGAGTATTTGCGACGGTACCAACTGCAGTCAAAAAAAAAAAGAAAAAGTTTTGTGGGATCGTAAAACGTACTGTTGCAAAAAAAAAAGGTTAATATATATATATATATATATTGTGGCTTTGAGACGGTTTCATATATATATAGTCATAAAATGGTTTAAATAAATGCAATGGTATTTTTCTGTTACAAAAGGAAAAAATAAAAAAAATAAAAACGACGTCGTCTTACTCTTTTGAACATTTCTCCTTTCACCCATTTTTTCATCTTTCTATCTCTCTGTCTCTGTCTCTCTTCTCTTTCTCTCTCTCACTCATAACTCTTCTCTGTCTGTCTGTCTGTCTGTCTCTCTCTTTCTCTATGTGTCTCTGTCTCTGTCTCTCTTATCTCTTTTTCTCTCACTCATCACTCTTCTTTGTCTGTCTGTCTCTTTCTTTTTTTCTATGTCTCTGTCTCTCTTCTCTTTCTCTCTCTCACTCATCATTCATCACTCTTCTATGTCTGTCTGTCTCTCTTTCTCTCTGTGTCTCTCGTCCATTTTTCTTCTCTTTATCTCTCTCATCTCTCTTCTCTCTCTGTCTCTCTTCTCTTTATCTCTCTCTCTCACTCTCTCGCTCATCTCTCTTTGTCTCTCTCTCTCTCTCGTTTATCTCTTTTCGCTCTCTCTCTCTCTCTCTCTTTCTTTGTCTATATATTTTCATCCATTTTTTTTATCTTCCTTCATTTCTCTCTTCTCTTTCTCTCTCTCACTCATCACTCTTCTCTGTCTGTCTGTCTGTCTGTCTATCTATCTCTTTCTGTGTCTCTCACTCATCTATCTCTTCTCTCATCTCTTTTATCATCTCTTTTCTCTCTCTGTCTCTTTCGCTCATCTCTCTTCTCTCTATCTTTCTCTCTGTCTCTCTCGTTCATCTCTCTTCTCTTTATGTCTCTCTTGCTCATCTCTCTTTTCTCTATCTCTCTCGTTCATCTCTCTTCTCTCTGTCTCTTTTTTGTCTCTCACTCTCTATCTCTTTTTCTTTTTCTCTCTCTCTCTCTCTCCCACTGTGTTTGCGTTGTTCACTCTCTCACTCCCGTTTTCTCTATTTGCGTTGTTCTCTCTCTCTCTCCCACTGTGTTTGCGTTCTTTCTTTCTTTCTCTCTCTCTCTCTCTCTCTCTCTCTCTCTCTCTCGCTCATCACTCTGTCTCTTTCTCTCCTCTCTCTCCTCTATCTATCTCTCACTCATTTATCTCTCTCACCACCCATCTCCTCTACCACCTTCACCACTACTACAAACGCTATTCCACCACCACCACTACTTCTATTGTCGCCACTTCACCTCTACGACTACCATTACTACTGCCATCGCCATCACTTCATTACCACCACTACCACTACTGCCACTACTACTACCATTACCTCTCCTTCACCCCTGTCACTCCATTTACACTACCACTACCACAACTTCACTACTAATCTCTTTCACCATGACCATGACCATCACCATCACCATCATCTTTTATCCACCACCTTCACCACTATTGCCGCTCCCTTTCCTCTACCACAAAAAATTAGTTCATGATTTTTAGTAAAAAAAAAAAAAAATAGGCTGCAGAAAAATATTCTAAACTAAGATTTTTTTTTAAAAAAAAATTTGAGGACTTAAATTTGTTAGTATTTTGTATAAATACTCTTAAACGATGGTTGATGGATATTTGTTTTGTTGTATGGACTTAAATCTGTTAGTATTTTGATGGATATTTGTTTTGTATAAATTTCTAGCAAAGGCTATGAAGTCATTTTGTTTAGTGTTTTCGCTCATTTTCGAAGCAAATGCGCAATAGCAAGTGCATATAGAAAATTGAATGCCATTATTCAATCGTCTTTCCCCATAAAATATTCTCTTGAAAATGGCCAAACCATCATTTTAGCTCTGACAATTCTTTGCACAGTAGCATTTGCCACCAAAACGTCAATTGGAACTAATTGGCAGCATGCCTTGTTATTGTCGACCTCTTGTTTACTTTTATCATCGATGTTCTATGATTCGAGAATTTTATTTTTTTCATCTTGAAGAGTTCAGTTGGTACACCCTTCTCAATCTAGGGTCTTGGCCTTTTACAGCAATGAAAAGGATAAAGAAAGGTGACAGGCCTTTTACAGCTTTTAAAATTTTTATAAATATAAACTGAAAACCAAAAATGGAATAGTTACCAAACAGACCATAATATTGTAATCAAGTCACAAAGTTTTGTGATATAAAATAGAAAATGCATAACTGCGTCACTAATTGGCGTAACGAAATTGTTTAAAATTCTAGAAAATCACAAATGTCGTAACTAATTTCCAAAATTTCATAACATTAACCAAAAATTATGTAACTATCCACTAATTGGTGTAACAAAAACATCTAAATTTTTTAAATAATTTAATCACCAATCGGGATCTCTAATGATACAGATAAACACAGAATGTAATGACAATAATCAAATAATTTAATCCACAACTTATAGCCATGGAACAGAAAATGAGAGTTAGAGAAAATTAACCAATAGAGCGAAAGGAAAGGGAATATGAGTAAGAGAGACTGAACGGACTTGTCGTCTGTGAAAATAATGTCAAAGATGGTGTTGTTTCCGATAAGGAACATCGGAGATATCTACAGTGATAGTAAGGAATGAGAGAGATGTTTGATAGATGAAGAGAGCTGAGATAGCAAAACAGTACAACAAAATCGTAATATTCATTTTCAACAGTTCTATAAGATATGTACAAATTGATAAAATCATAACTACGGCTAAAGATTTTTATATGTATGAAAGTTTAGAGAGAATGAGAGTTTGAGAGACAAATTTGTTGTGAGAAATAAAATGTGAGAGGGGTGGTATTTATAGGACTTGGGAGGGAGGAGTTAATTTATATATATATAAATAAAAAAAATAAAATTGATTGTTGGTGGAATTAATGGTTATATGACTCTTTCAAATTGTTTTGATTTAAATTTTTGACCATTGCACTGACAATGGGGCCAAGGAGCCATTGGGGTCAGGTCGAGCTAGATGGGAAAGAAAATTTCGGGGCGATCTCACGGGATGGGTCACACTCCATAACACACCAGGGTCGGGTCGGGCTCTAGAACACATAGCTCAGGGTCTTAGGTTGGGTTTAGACTCAAGCCTAGTTAGGCTTACCCAGGGCACGAGCGGACTTCAGGTGTGCCGCGAGCTCATGGGCTAAATTTATACCCCTATATGTGGGTAGTGGCTCTGAGATATATGATTAGTAGCTATGATATATGTGATATTGATTATGAAACAAAGGGTGCTAGTTATGAGATGTGGTTATAATATATGTGGGTAACGGTAATGAGATATATGATTAGTGATTACGAGATATGTGATTTTAGTTATGAGCAGAGTGGTTTAGTTATAAGTCAAAAGGTGTTTGGTTATGAGATATGTGATTAGTAGTTATGATATCTGTGATGTTGGTTATGAGATATGTGGGTAATGGTTATGAGTAAAGTGGTGTCAAAGGATGTTTGGTTATGCTATATGTGTTAGTGGTTATGAGATATGTGGGTAATGGTTATGAGCAAAGTGGTGTCAAATGGTGTTTGGTTATGCTATATGTGTTAGTGGTTATGAGATATGTGGCTAATGGTTACGAGCAAAGTGGTGTCAAAGGGTATTTGGTTATGCTATACGTGTTAGTGGTTATGAGATATGTGGGTAATAGTTATGAGCAAAGTGGTGTCAAAAGGTGTTTGGTTATGCTATATGTGTTAGTTGTTATGAGATATGTGGGTAATGGTTATGAGTGGTTATGAGATATGTGGGTAATAGTTATGAGCAAAGTGGTGTCAAAAGGTGTTTGGTTATGCTATATGTGTTAGTGGTTATGAGATATGTGGGTAATGGTTATGAGTAAAGTGGTGCCAAAGGATGTTTGGTTATGGTATATGTGTTAGTGGTTATGAGATATGTGGATAATGGTTATGAGTGGTTATGAGATATGTGGGTAATGGTTATGAGCAAAGTGGTGTCAAAGGGTGTTTGGTTATGCTATATGTGTTAGTGGTTATGAGATATGTGGGTAATGATTATGAGTGGTTATGAGATATGTGGATAATGGTTATGAGTAAAGTGGTGTCAAAGGGTGTTTGGTTATACTATATGTGTTAGTGGTTATGAGATATGTGGGTAATGGTTATGAGTGGTTATGAGATATGTGGGTAATGGTTATGAGCAAAGTGGTGTCAAAGGGTATTTGGTTATGCTACATGTGTTAGTGGTTATGAGATATGTGGGTAATAGTTATGAGTGGTTATGCGATATGTGAGTAATGGTTATGAGCAAAGTGGTGTCAAAGGGTATTTGGTTATGCTATATGTGTTAGTAGTTATGAGATATGTGGGTAATGGTTATGAGCAAAGTGGTGTTAAATGGTATTTGGTTATGCTATATGTGTTAGTGGTTATGAGATATGTGGGTAGTGGTTATGAGCAAAGTCGTGTCAAAGGGTGTGGTTATGCTATATGTATTAATGGTTATGAGTTATGAGATATTGGTTACGTGACTAGTGGTTGTGAGATATGTGATGTTGGTTATTAGATATGTGACTAGTAGTTATGAGATATGTGATGTTGGTTATGATCAAAGTGATGTGGTTATGAGCAAAAAGGTGTTAATTATAAGATATGTGATTAGTGGTTATGAAATATGTGATATTGGTCATGACAAAAAGGTGTTGGTTACGAGATATGTAACTAGTGGTTATGAGATATGTGATGTTGGTTATGAGTCAAAGGGATTGGTTATGAGATGTGGTTATGATGTATGTGGGTAGTAGTTATGAGATGTGTGATTAGTGGTTATGAGATATGTGATATTAGTTATGACAAAATGGTGTTGGTTATGAGATATGTGACTAGTGGTTATGAGATATGTGGTGTTGGTTATGACTCAAAGGGATTGGTTATGAGATGTGGTTATGAGATATGTGATCAATAGTTATGAGATATGTGATATTTGTTATGATCAAAGTGGTGTTGGTTATGAGATATGTGATTATGATTATGAAATATGTGATGTTAGTTATGACTAAAATAGTGTTGGTTATGAGATGTGGTTATGAAATATGTGATATTAGTTATGAACAAAATGGTGTTGGTTATGAGATGTAGTTATAGCTAAGTTATGATCAATTTGATTATAGTTATGAAGAAATATGATTTTAGCTCATAACTATAAAAAGTGACCTGTTTAGCAGGTCACTTTTAATGACCTGGTTATGAAGTAATATGGTATAAGTAAATAATTGAATATAACTAAGTTATGAGTTAATATGGTGATAGTTATGACTAATATGGTATAGGTTATGATATAAAATCATATAAGTTCATAACTAAATGTATGGTACACCTAAATGTACCATAGCATCACCCCCTAAATGATATGTTGCCGATGTTTACGCAATGTCCCCCCACCACCAGGTTCCAACTACCAAACCAATTTTCTTTTCTTTGAAATCAGTGGCATATCTCAAGAAGAATTGGTGATTACTGTATTAAATAATCCATAAACTTGCAATGCACGAGTGGCACAACACTTTGTTTCCTTCAGAAGAAAATGCATGACCATGTGTGTGCATCTTTTAGAATTTTTCCATGTTTCTGAGTGGTGACTGAAACATCTACACCTGAGAGACAATATAACTGTTTGTTTGATACCTTCAAATTTGCAATATAACTGCTTCACTAATTACAGTCAAACAAATTGGAGATTTTACAAGTGATACAAAGAAAATGATGCTAAAAGAGGATAGTTCTAAGCAAGACATTTGAGAAGCTACAACCAAATGATCAGTGACCCTTGTCTTATATTAAGCTGCAACTTTAAGTACAGTATGATGGTTGATTTCATGTTATATGGTTTAGCAGCTTTTGCTAATGCAAGATCAATGGCTTTTAGGTGATAACAACATATATATTTGAGTGGGTTCACCTGACCCTACTTGAATCTAAAAAAACTTGATTTAGTTCAATATTTTTGTAATTTTTTTTTTCTTATAAAAAGTATTTTCACGGGTTCAGTTTTTTTTTTTAAAATAACAAATTTACAAACTAATGATTTAGTAAAAATAAAGGTATGGGGGAAAAAAAATTTATATCCAAAAGTGACATGTTTGTTTCAAAAAATCCAAATCAAAATTTAAATAAAATTTTGAAACATCTTAATTATTTGTACAAGAGGCTGGCAAGATGATCTCCACACAACTTTTCCATTGATTTTCATATTGTAGGAAATTTGGTACGATGCTTGATTAATATTATATAAACCAAATCGTAGTGTTCCCAAACAGAAAGACAGCCAACCAGACTCTACATTGTTTAAGGCATGTTAATTAGATTAAAAATTTCCACGCCAATCTCATGATTTTTTTTTAAAGCACTACCATTGAGACAATTGGAATCTTGACAGCTTTAGCATCATCAAATAATTTAAACCCCTCATGTGGCCTCGATAAATTATATTCTGATATATATGTTTAAATTGGCAAAAGTAAATAGTTCAGTTCAATTTTTTTTTGATTAAAATGAAAAGAAAATGAGGTATTTTTATTTGGTGCTAGATACCTGCTAAACTCAACAAGTCACAACCCAAGAAATTCAACTGTGTTAGTATACTTTAATTCTGTAAGAAATTTGGCCAAGCTACTCAAATTATTCACCATCCAAAAGTTAGCCCAAACTTGTAGACTGATGTACTTGAAACCCAGATAGTTTTTACTTACAAAACACATTATTCTTGTGAGGAAAAAAATAGAAGTACTTCATTATTGAAATGGTGCATTCATTTAATTTAACTAGCACGGTTGATGTTGTTCAGCCACAAATCCCCCGCTAAAACTTAGAAATAATTAGCTCGTTTGCTGAGATTCCCTGGTTTCCCAAACTTACTTTACATTACTAACACCATTTCTTTAACATTAATTCACTGAAATCTTATCACTTACGTTTTCCCCCACAAGTGACCATGTATATATGTCAGCTGAAATATTCAAGAGGGTAAAAGATGGGGCATGTTAAAATTATTAGTTTCATTCCCACAGATTGATTGAATGCTCTAAAATGAGGAAAGAAGCAATACTGCACCAAAAATTATAGCAAGTATATTGATTTATAACTAAGAGAGTAAAATAACAAGTATATCAATTTACAAGTATATATGAACAGCTAGTCAGAAGCCCTTTCTCTGAGTAACAAAATTTTGGACGCACAAGGTTATGCATCATGATTTTCTCAAACTAGTGGTTGTTAAGAATGTTGAGAAGCGAAACTCTGGTTTTGATTAAACGCCTAAACAAGCATTCCAATCTGCTTTCGATATCTTCAATACCCAACTCCATCTTCCCCAATTGATTTTGTATGCTATCAAATTTTCCTGCCTTCAATGCACCATCAAGCTTCTCAAACTCATTCCCATTCGCTTCATCTTGGGATTCTGCACTCTTGTGTTGCATCAGCTTGGAAACCAAAGACCAGCTTTTTTGCCTCAATTGCACCTTTGTCCCACCAACATAGGACAACAAGGATTCAAACACAGCAAGAGTGGCTGCTTCAACCTCTGTTAGCATGCTAAAAATGGCAACAGTTTTGCTATCTTTGTCCTTGGGAAGGAAGGTGTTTTTGTTTTTGATACTTTTCAAATCCTTCAAGGACTTCTTGATTGCCTTCTTCACCATCTTTCTAGAGGCTAAGTATCCCTGGAAGTCATGTGCATCCCTTCTCCTTCTCAGCATTGAGAGAAGGTCTTGTACAGCTTGCTTTGTCCGTGAGAAGATATCTTTAGCAGTGGAACACACATCCAAGAGCCTTAGATATCCATCCGCAACCTCATCGACCCATGTCTCATCGTGCTCTTGGGCCAAGGCATGTTCAATGTGTGGCAGTGGAAGCAAATCACCGACACAATCATGCAAATCCTCGAGGCTGCTCAATCTGTTTCTTGTTGATGGCAATGAAGAAGAGGAAGCTTCATGATCAGGAGCTCTTACTCTACCCAAGTGCCCATTGAATTCAGGAATGAGTGGATGAGATCTAGAGGGCAAGCTTGTTGAGGATCGGGGGCACACCAGGGAACTCAAACAAGCAATAACACACAAGATTTAACGTGGTTCGGCAAGTCGCCTACGTCCACGGGCAGCGGATTCACTATATTGAACAAAATGGTAAGAATTACAACATTCTCTATAATTCTCTCTCTCTCTTTGCTCTCTGCTCACACCTCTCAGCTGTACTCCTCAACTCTCCTTAGCTTCTCTATATATAGAGATTACAATGCAAGAGAAATTGAGCTGGCTGCCAGCCCATTTCGGTGGCTTTCCAGATTGAGGCTTCATGGCCTCATGGCCAACTCACATGGCCTCATGGCTTCCCCACCATGTAGCTGGCTGCTACTTTCCTTCACATGGCCAGAATCTGTAGCCAACTCAACAAATCTCCACCTTGGCGAGGATTCTCTTATCCAACATAGTGATCGATCAACACTGCCATGCACCCGAAGGTGCTCAGTTCCGAGAGATGTTGACCAAGTCCAAACAATGTTGGAACTTGATCCCAGAAACTACCTTTGTGAGCATATCGGCCGGATTATCTGCAGTACCAATCTTTTGAAGCAGAATATCCCCTTCATTCACAATTTCTCGGATGAAATGGAAACGGACATCAATGTGCTTGGTGCGGGCATGATGGACCTAGTTCTTTGCCAAACAAATGGCACTCTGACTGTCACAAAACACCTTAACGTGCTTCTGAACAATTCCCAAGTCTTCAATCAACCCATGTAGCCAAATAGCTTCTTTAAAGGCTTCCGTCACTGCCATGTACTCTGCCTCTGTAGTAGACAAAGCCACCGTTGACTGAAGCGTTGACCTCCAACTTACCGGCCCTTTAGCAAGCATAAATAAATACCCTGTTGTTGACCGGCGTTTGTCTAAGTCACCAGCATAATCTGAGTCCACATATCCTTCCAAATTCTGCCAGAGTCGGTTATCTCTCTCGAACTTCAATCCCAGATTGACCGTGCCATGTATGTACCTTAGGATCCATTTCACTGCCTGCCAGTGATCTTTTCCTGGATCATGCATATACCTGCTTACCATACTCACAGCATGCGAGATGTCAGGCCGTGTACAAACCATAGCATACATTAATGCACCAACTGCATTTGCATATGGAACCTGTGCCATATGCTTCCGTTCTTCTTCTGTGTGTGGAGACAACGAAGCACTAAGCTTGAAATGAGGGGCCAATGGTGTACTTACAGCTTTGGTTTTCCCATTGATGCCAAATCTGTCTAACACCTTTTTCAGATACTGGGTTTGTGTCAGACAAACCGTGCCCTTCTTCCTGTCTCTCTTGATCTCCATGCCAAGAACTTTCTTTGCTTCTCCCAAATCCTTCATTTCAAACTCCTTTGCTAACTGTGCCTTGAGTTTGTCAATCTCCACCTTGCTCGTAGATGCAATCAGCATATCATCTACATATAAGAGCAAATAGATAAAGGAACTGTCGGGAAGCTTACGGAAATATACACAATGATCAAATTGACTTCTTGTGTATTCTGTCTCCATCATGAACCGATCAAATCGCTTGTACCACTGTCTCGGGGATTGCTTCAATCCGTACAACGATTTGTTCAGCTTACAGGCCCAATTCTCTTTTCCAGCAATTTTGAAACCATCTGGCTGGGACATGTATATCTCCTCTTCAAGATCTCCATGTAAGAAGGCAGTTTTGACGTCGAGATGGGCGAGCTCGAGATCAAACTGTGCAACCAAAGCTAACAAGATGCGAATAGACGCGTGCTTCACAACAGGTGAGAATACCTCATTGTAGTCTATTCCTTCCTTCTGAGCATAGCCTTTAGCTACCAATCTAGCTTTGAATCTGATGTTGTCTCTTCCTGGAATGCCTTCCTTCTTGGTGTAAACCCACTTACACCCAATTACTTTCTTGCCTTTTGGAAGTTGCACCAACTCCCAAGTCTGGTTCTTGTGAAGTGACCCGATCTCTTCATCCATAGCCTCCTTCCATTTGACACTTTCTGCATTATGCACGGCTTCTTTGAAAGTGCAAGGAATATTGTCTTCAATGATTGGGAGTGCATAGGCTACCATATCGATAATCCAACTGGGTTGCTTAGTAACCCTTTTTCCTTTCCTGATTGCAATAGGTTCTAATTGTTGCGGAGCCTCTGGATCTTCATTTTCATCTGAACTCTCTTCAGAGCTATCCTCTGAGACTCCTTCAGGATGGTTGATTGGCTGACTAGTCTTTGCTGGAGTCTCAAACTCCACCTGCACTGACTTCTTCAATGCTTCCTCATTTTGTTGAGGATCCGGTTGCTTCAGCATTGCAGACTCATCAAAGGTAACGTCTCTTCTGATGAGAACTTTCTTTGATTCAGGGCACCACAGTCTGTATCCCTTGACACCGTCACCGAAGCCCAAGAAGATGGCTTTCTTGGCTCTTGGATCCAACTTAGATTCTGTAACATGAAAATATGCTGGACATCCAAAGATACGTAACTGATCATAATCAGTAACTGGGACTCCTGACCATACCTCCATGGGAGTCTTCCCATCTAATGCTACAGTAGGTAGTCTGTTGACAAGATGACGAGCATAGTTCAATGCCTCGCCCCAAAATGCCTTGCTCAATCCAGACTGTGACAGCATACACCGGACTTTCTCCACCAAAGTGCGGTTCATGCGTTCTGCAACTCCATTCTGCTGCGGTGTTCCAGGAACTGTGAAATGTCTCACTATCCCTGCATTCTGGCAAACCTCAAAGAAGGGATCTGATGTATATTCTCCACCATTGTCAGATCTGAGCTTCTTGATCCGTCTGCCTGTCTGGGTCTCAATCATCTTCTTCCACGTAAGAAAGATGTCTAAGACTTCATCTTTGTGTTTCATTGTATAAATCCAAACTCTTCTAGAGAAATCATCAATGAACGACACAAAGTAGTGTTTACCTCCCAACGAAGCAATCTTGGAAGGACCCCATACGTCGGTGTGGACATAGTCTAGAATCCCTTTGGTACGGTGAATTGCAGTACCAAACTTGATTCTTGTTTGCTTGCCCAATACACAATGCTCGCAAAACTCAAGCTTCCCCGTCTTGGCGCCTTTCAACAGGCCTTGCTTTACCAACCCTTGTAAAGCCTTCTCACCGACATGCCCTAGGCGCATGTGCCAAAGTTTGGAAGTGTCTGATGCATCATCTTCTGAGCTGGTGGAGACAGCCACTCTCCCTGTGACTGTAGAGCCATCTAGGAAATATAAATTTCCCTGTCGAGTACCCTTCATTGCAACCAATGCTCCTCGAACAACTTTAAGGACTCCACCTTCCATGGTTACTCTGTAACCTTTGGAGTCTAAAACTCCCACTGAGATGAGATTCTTGGTTAGATCTGGTACATACCGTACATCTTCAAGAATTCTGATTGTTCCATCATGGATCTTCAGTTTAATTGTTCCAATCCCCTTTGTCTGGCAAGCTTGGTCGTTGCCCATCAGCACAACTCCTCCATCAAACTCTCGTAAGCTCGAGAACCACTGCTTGTTAGGACACATATGGAATGAACATCCGGAATCTATTATCCATTCATCCGACTGGCCATATGATGAAACTGTGAAGGCTCCTCCTTCATCATTATCTCCATCTCGTGCAATATTCACCTTCTCTTCTGTCTTGTCTTTATTTGGACAATCTTTTGCCCAATGTCCCTTCTCGCGACAAGCTGCACACTCGTCTTTTGCAAGACGTCTTTTGTCTGAAGGTTTCCCCCTAGATTTTGAGCGAGACTTTCCTCGCCTTGTATTTCTTCTGTTATTTATTCTGCCTCTGACTGTTAATGCCTCGGATGTTGAGTCCTTGTTTGCAGACTTATCTTTCCTTCTGAACTCATTGTTCACCAAGGCATTTGCAACATCAATATACTTGATCTTCTCTTTACCGTACAGTAAAGTAGTAGTGAGATGATCATACGAGTCAGGCAAGGAATTTAACAATAACAGTGCTTTGTCTTCATCACCAACGTCATCATCCAAATTCTTCAAATCCGTAATAATTTTGTTGAAATTATGTAGGTGTTCGTTCATCGAAATACCTTTAATGTAGTCGAAACGAAACAACCTCTTCCTCAAGTAGAGCCGGTTCTCAATGCTCTTTGTCATGAACTTATCTTCCAGCGCCTTCCAAAGCTTCTTCGCAATATCATATTCTGTAAAGGCATACTTCTCCTCTTTTGCAAGGCAAAGTCGGATGGAACTGCAGGCCAAGAGATTCACCCTCTCCCATTCTATCTCGGCCAGGTCATCTGGTTTGTCTTCCAGAGTGAAGTGCAGGTTCATTTGGACAAGCATATCCTTAACTTCGCATCTCCACATGCCGAAGTTGCTGCTTCCATCGAACTTCTCTACCTCGAACTTGGCATGGGACACCGGGGTCCAATGCCTAGAAGTGCTTGTACTGGCTGAATTACTTACGGACTCGGTTGATCTAGAGTCTGCCATTTTTTTTTTTAGGAACTTCAATTCAAAAAACTGACCGTACAGATGTGTCCGGAACACTCCAAATAGTTGGGAAGCACTATTGGATCGTCAAAAACGGACTCCGAATGGCTCCGATCTGGCAAAAACACTTTGGACGGGTCAGATCTGCAGAATCTGGTGCACTGAGATGCACCGGATAATTTCTTCGGTCAACGGCTGGTCAACAGCTCGGTCAACGGCGCAGGCGGCGCGGTCAACGGAGGATCGGCGGCGCGGTCAACGCGGCTCCGGCTCAACGGCTCGGCTTGGTCAGCGGCTCAGGCTGACTGGGCTGACACGTGGCCTGTCAGTCGGACACGGGTGCTGACGTGGCTGGATGATGTGGCGCTGACGCGGTGCTGGCGTGGCGCTGACGTGGTGCCACGTGGCTCGTCTTCTTCCTGGAGACGCGCGTGTGGCGCGTGGCTGCGATTGGGATCACGCGCCGGTGACTGCACGGCGCGTGTGGGCGCGTGCCGAGACTGTGGCTGACGCGCTTTGTTCAGGTAGCGCGTGAGAGCGCGTGTGGAGGCTTTTGGGCTCTGTTTTTGCTGTTCTGGACTCCTCTCGGGGAGTTCTTCCTCCTGGTATGGTCAAAAGTGGATTTTGAGCACTTCGAAATCTGGGCACTTTCGGGAAAAATTCGATTTTTCGCAACCCGAGCTCTGATACCAATTGTTGAGGATCGGGGGCACACCAGGGAACTCAAACAAGCAATAACACACAAGATTTAACGTGGTTCGGCAAGTCGCCTACGTCCACGGGCAGCGGATTCACTATATTGAACAAGATGGTAAGAATTACAACATTCTCTGTAATTCTCTCTCTCTCTTTGCTCTCTGCTCACACCTCTCAGCTGTACTCCTCAACTCTCCTTAGCTTCTCTATATATAGAGATTACAATGCAAGAGAAATTGAGCTGGCTGCCAGCCCATTTCGGTGGCTTTCCAGATTGAGGCTTCATGGCCTCATGGCCAACTCACATGGCCTCATGGCTTCCCCACCATGTAGCTGGCTGCTACTTTCCTTCACATGGCCAGAATCTGTAGCCAACTCAACAAAGCTGACAGATCGAGCATGGTAAGGGCCTTTCGATCTCAAAGGAGAGGAAGCCATTTTTTTTCTCTAGTTTAGGAATAAGGCTTTAGCAATGAGATGTAAAATTCAATTTTGCAATGTTGTGTTCCTTCCTTGGTATATGTATATATATGCCCAATGTATATCATGGTGGGAAGGAGACATAAGGAATCCTTCATCTTCAATTATAAGTGCTCTGTTGGCAATGTTTCTGCAATGTCTCCTCCCAAGTATTTTTAAATTGGAAAATCACATGCATGTCTTAACATAATATTGTTCCATGCAATAAGATACAAAATGGTTCATAAAATATGCAATGCGCGAGTGCAATTGATTCACTGTCTCCTCTTGCAAGAAAATGCCAGGACCATTAATCTTTCTCTTCTGCTCTCATCTTGTCAACGTGCAAGAAAGTGTGCATGTTCATGCGTGTGCATCTTCTATCTACATTTTCTTTTTCATTTTCTTGTTTTACACAATAATTGTGAAATAGTGACAAAATGGCAACATGATGCGCTTTTCCTGTTGAGGTCTGGCTCTGTAGGAGACAAAATTATAGTCAAACATGTGAATGCTTGCACATGTACACATTTAATTACTGTTGCCAAGGTACATTATTATGATGCAATTATGTAATCAGGCTTCTCATGTTGCAAAACCGAACAAATAAATTGAACTTGAATAGCTGCCATCACATCGGATGAATTGAAGTTGAAGGCTATGAGTGGTAACAGAATTAGATGATCAGTGCTTCCAAATGCAGAGTCCTTCAGAAAACTCACACTTTGGCTTACCAGCCACCCTGATGAACATTTAATAGATTACTTTCAGTCAATTTAGGCAGGTAGCTACAAGACTGTTCTTGCGCACGGGAAGCTTGCCAGCAAGATCCACATGGCTTTCCCACGTCACTCCATAATTCACAGAGATGGAAGGCTAGGCTGGCTTAGCTAATACAAATTAGACTCTTCTCCAAACAGAGAGATAGCAAACACATTTTTGTTTATTAAACAATTAAAATTAGAGTTGAAACTTAAAACTAGAATATGAATCTCATAAAATTTTCAATCATTGTTTAATAATCCCCTTCAGACAATTGGAATCTCTTACCTCTTTGAAATTATTAAATTACATGACATCCATCCTCATGTAGCCTCAGTTATAACACATGCATCATTAAATACTTGCTTATATTTTGAATAAAATGAAAAGGAGTTTTAATTTTGAATCTTGAGGTCATTCAACATATCATGTTTCTTTCCCCACTAAATATTTTTTTCTTTAAATTTCATGTTTAACATTAAAATTGGAGAACTAACAAAGATGGAACAAAAGTACTAGTTTTATCTAGCTTCAAGTGATTAATGAATAAATGGCCCAAGGATAGGAAAGAAGTAGTGTATAAGAAAGAATTTTGCGCCAAGTATATTGATTTATATTTGGAGGAAAATTTACAAGTATATTTCTCATTTACATTTCAAGTATCTACAACATCAAGATTTTCTAGGCTAGTGGTTGAGAATGTTGAGGAGGGAAACTCTGGTTTTAATTGAACACCTTAGCAAGCGCTCTAGGACTTCTTCAAGATCTTGAATGCTCAACTCCAACTTTTCTAGCTGGTTTTGCACAATCTTGTTGTCACCAGATTTGCTTTGCTAGTGACCAATGAGCGAGTGCACTGCAGCATCAACCTTCTCGAACTCATTGACAGCTGTTTCTTTGGCTTGACACGCCACAGCACTGACTGCTTCAACCTCTTTTAGCATGCTAAAAATGACAAGAGTTTCATAGTCGTTATGCAAGTCTAGAATCATGTTTTTGTTTCAAATCCTTGAACAACTTCCGGATGACCTTCTTCATCTTCTTTCTAGAGGTTAAGTATCCCCCAAAGTTACTTCCATCCCTCTTTCTGCGTAGGAATGAAAGAGGTTCTTTCACATCTTCCTTTGGCTCTGAGAAGATGTCTTTAGCTGTTGCACAAGCATCCAAGAGCTTGAGGTAGCCGTCCAATGCCTCATTAAGCAGTTTCTCATGGCATTGTTGGGCCAAGCTTTGTTGAGTGAGTGGTAGTAGAAGCAAATCATCGACACAGTCATACAAATCTTCAAGGCCACTTAGTCTGTTGCTTATTGATGGCAATGAAGAAAAGGTAGATTCAGAAGACCTCACTTGACACAAATGATCATTGAATTGGGGAATGAGTGGATGAGATCTAGGGGAAAGCTGACAGGGCGAGCATGGTAATGGGAGTTTGATATCAAAGGAGAGGAAGCCATTTTTCTTTCTGATTTGGAATGCACAATTCAAAACCACTGAGTTGTGTAGTGTCCCTGCCCTTGGCAATGTATAGATTGTGAGAATATATTGTGTATTTTCCAAATTAGGCATGATTGTGGTTGTACATATTAGAGTCTTATTAGATGTGTGATTGTATTTTTTTTTTTTTTTTGTTTAGGTGTGATTGTATTAGAGTCCTATTAGAGGTATGATTGTATTTTTCTTTTTTGGTTTAGGAGTTAGGGTTATATAATCTAAGGTCAGATTGTAACCATACACACAATTGAATATACAGAAATACAGAAAGCTTACATGGTATCAAAGCCACGTCCGAAAGCCTAGGTCTGGCCTTAATCATTCAAATCATTCGAAGTTTTTCGTTCCTACTTGCTGGGTCTTTCTGGGTCGATCGAAGCCAGCCCTCTCTGGGTCATGACAGTCACAACAGCCCCCTCCGAAACCACGAAGGTCTTTCTGGGTTGTGTAGTCTTCTCTGAAGTCGTGACAACCCTCTCTGTCTTCGCCGAAATCGCGATTGCCTTCTAGTGCTGGGTTTGAAGTCGCGAGTCTGGTCTGGGCTATGTTGCACGGACACGGACACGAGACATGACACAGACACGATACAGACACGCGAAAACCAAATTTTCAAAAAATAGGGGACATGATACGCTGGGGACACGTTTAATATATATAATTTTATTTAATTATTATATGTCTAAAATTAAAATAAAAATTATTAGTTCCTATACAATTATAATAATAATAAAATTAATAAACATATTTCTTAAATTGTTTTTAATAAAAATAATTTATTCTATAAAGTTTAGGTTTAATAAAAATAAAGATAAAAGAAAAAAAAAGGAGGGGAGGGAGAGAGATGCAATCAGGAAATAAAAAGGAAGGGAAAGAGACAGGAGGAGAAAAAGAGAGAGAAGTGAAAAGAATGGAGTGAAATCAAAAAGAGAGAAGAGAATAGAAGAAGAAAAGAGAGACGAACCAGAGAAGATGAATCAGAGACGAAGACGAGCAGGGAAGATGAACCAGAGAAGAAGACGAGCAGAGAAGATGAACCAAAGCAGATAAGACGAAGAAGATTCAGGTTAGGGCTTCTTTGATTCATCTCTTTTGAACCGATTAGGGTTTTTTCGTTCAATCAATCTCTCCCTCGATCTGTTTCCCTTTTTCTCTCCAACAGCTTAGGGTTTTTCGATCTGTGTCCAGAAAGTGTCATCGCGTGTCCATCGTGTGCCCAACTGAAAAAATTCAAAAAAAAAAGAGGACACGATAGAGGGCGTGTCGGACACGTGCCCACAGCGTGTCCGACGTGTGTCCGTGTCCGACACTCGTATACCAGCCTTGGGAACGTGTCGGTGCTTCATAGGGTCTGGGCTTGAGGGATCTCTCTCACTCTCTCGCAACCTCTGCTTTGGCTTTCTCTCTTGTCTCTGCTCTCGGTTTTGGTTCTGACTGGTCTTTGCTCTCACTGTCTGGTCTTTGCTCTCGGTTGACTTTATTGGGTTTTATCATTGTGCCCTATCAGTTCCTTTTTCTTTTATTTTTGGTTCATTACAATGTCGAAAGATAAAATCCAAGCTATTAAATGCAAGCTTACAAGTGACAACTATGCTTATTGGTCAAGTGTTATGAGAAATTTTCTTCTTGTCTCGGTAAAAAAAAATGGGGATATGTTTATGGTTCTGTTTCTCGTCCATCGAATCCCAAACAAGAAGAATATCTAAGTTCCTGTGACACTTGAAATTGTGATAATGCTCAAGTTTTGACCTGGTTCTCTAACTCTGAGGATGGCCGTATTAGGATGATGTTCTCTAAATATAGCACTGCCAAAGAGGTATGGGATTACTTACAAAGTGTTTATCAGTAGTCCAACTTTGTCAAGCGGTATGAGTTGGAAACAGCTATTTAGGGAGCTCATCAGTGGGATCCGTTTATTCAAGACTTTTACATTGAGATATCAGGTTTCTGGGATCAATTAGCTCTCATAGAACCATGTAGTCTTAAGACACTAGACGCTTATGTTGAGTTTCGGGAGCAAGGTCGTTTAGCGCAATTCTTAACAGCTCTCTCCCCTCAGTATGAGGCTATCTATGGTGGCATCCTTCATTGGTCTCCTCTTTCCTCTGTGGATGCTATTGTTCATGAGCTCTTCTGTGAGGAAACCTGCCTTAAGACGGCCAGTCAGACTCTGTCTCCATCTGTCTTCTTGGCCCCTACTCCGTCTCCTCTGTCGACGAACCCCCCACCTCATCAGCTTCAGGCCAATGGAAAGCCCAAAAAGGGGCCACTAACCTCTGATGAGTGTGCTTTTTTCCATTAGAAGGGCCATTGGAAGTACAACTGTCCCAAGAAAGGCCATCAATCTACTTAGTCTTCTCAGCCTCCTTAGCCGCAGTCTCGCGGTCTTACTCCGAGTACTTTTTGCCCTCCTGCTGCATATATTGCCTCTGCCCCGGCTTCTGATCCTGGCTTGGCTTCCTTGAGTGCCCAGATTGCTCAACTTTAGCATCTCTGGTCCACCTCTCAATCATCTTCATTTGCTTCTCTTCATTCAGGTTTTCTTGGGTCCTCTTCAGGTATTCCTTCCTCTATCTGGCTTTTTTATTCTAGTGCCTCTCATCATATGATTCCTCACCTTTCCTTACTCCAAAACTGTATCCCCCCTCAATTTCCTATTACTATCAATACTGCTAATAGGTTTAGTATGTCTATCCTATCTATTGGGTTTGTTTTACCATCTACTATGTTTGCTGTTATTACTATTCTCTCTGTTCTTTATGTTCCTCAACTGTCTGTTAGCTTACTTTCTATCAGTCAACTTGACGCTTCTGGTTTTGATGTTATCTTTTCTTCTTCTGTCTGTTTTGTGCAGGATTGGGTGTCCAAGAAGCAAATTAGGACCGACCGTAGAGTTGGAGATCTCTATGTGGTGGAAAGCCTACATCTTCCTCTGTCTATCACCCCTGCTGCACTTTCATCTTTTCAGTTAGATTCTTAGTCGAGTCAGTTTTATTTATGGCATTCTCGCTTAGGTCATTTGCCTGTTGACTGCTTGCGGTCTTTAGCTCAGTTAGGATTGTTAGGTAAAGTTTCTTCTAGTCAAATTAATGAGTGTCAAAGATGTAAACTTACTAAAATGATAGCTTTACCTTTTAATAACGGTACTTCTATTTCTACTTCCCCTTTTTCTCTTGTATATACTGATGTCTGGGGACCTTCTCCTGTTCTCACTAAAGGGAGTTCTGCGTATTATGTGTCCTTCGTTGATGATTATACCCGTTATACCTAGGTTTATCTTATGGCTCATAAATCTGACTTCTACCAGATATATCCTGCCTTTCAATCTATGATCACTACACAGTTTGGGGCCACAGTTAAAATACTCCGGTCTGACTTGGATAGGAAATACTTTAAAACTGAATTCTGTGAGTATTTGGCCAAATTGGGCACCATTTACCAAACCTCCTGTACTGATACCTGCCCAAAATAGTTATGCTGAACATAAATCCTGTCATCTCCTTCAGATAGCTTGATTTCTTCTTCTCTTTGTCTTTGTTCAGGGACCATTTTGGGTGAGGCAGTTCTTACCGTTGCTTTCCTCCTTAATCGCATGCCGACTCCCTTACTCTCCGGTCGATTCCTTTATGAGGCTCTGTATTCCCAACCTCCCAATTATTCCCTACTACATGTCATTGGGCCGGCTTGTTTTGTCCTCATTCCCTGTAAAGATAGGATCAAACTCAGTGTCTGGTCTGTCTTGTGTGTGTTTTTGGGTTACAGTCTTACTCAGAAAAGACTATCGCTATTACGATCCTGTCTTTCGTCGCCTTTATGTCTCCCATCATGTTGCCTTTCTCGAACGTTTGTCTTACTTTCAACTTCCCTCTCTTACTGCTCTAGTTTCCAAAGAGGATTTGGTTCACATTGATCCATTTCATTTTGAGGTCTTGTCTGATGAGTACATCTCCACTGTTCATCCTGAGCTTGTGTTTCACCTCTGGCTACTTCTCTTCCTTCGGCTTCTCCTCCTCCTCCGTTGTTAGTTTATTCTCGTCGCAAGTGTAGACACCCCATTTTTGACCGACCTCAAGACTTGGACGTCACCGTTTGAACACTCAACGATCATCCATGTTCGTGTTCGTTTTGAGATCCCGAAGGACTCGACTGCGCGCCTTGCCTTAGGATCTCTCGACTCGACTGTTTGTGCTTGGTTGTGGACCAAGAACTTGTTTGTTTTTGCACCTGAAGGTAGGAGGTGGCTTGTTAGCCATCCTCTAAAACCCACCGGCCGTGGCATGAAGCCATCGGCCTTGTTTTTTCTGCTACCGACCAAATATTTGGTCGGTCGGCACTTCTTTTAGTGTATCGGCTCTTTGTGTGGTCGGCCGGCCATTTATTTGGCTGATAGTCTCTTTATCTGGTCGATACCTCCTTTTTGCTTTTTTCAGGCATTGTGCATGCCAGCTGTGCCAGTTGGAGTGCACGGGCCTGTCCTCCATACACATGTATGGAGGAATTTGCACCCTTTGCACCCTTTTGGTCTAGCTTCTTGAGGAAGCTTGGACCTTTGTCTTAGCTTCCTCAAGAAGCCTGGACCCCTGTCTCAGCTTCCTCAAGAAGCCTTGGCCCCTTGGCCTTAGCTTCTTTAAGAAGCCTTGACCCCTTTTGTTTAGCTTCTCTTGGAAGCTTAGGCCTTTGCCTTGTCTATATAAGAGGGCCTTCCCTCTCCTTTGAGGGGTTCAGCAAAAAAAAAACAGAGATATATGATAGATACAACTTTCTCCCTCTATATCTCTCTCTCTCTCTTCACTTGTGTGTGTTAGAGGGCCTAAAAGTGTGTTTTGTTCTTAGTTTTGCACTAAGACACCTAGTGTTACACCTTGCCTTGGTTATTGAGGCGTTGAGAGTTTGTTCTTAGAGCTTTTGAGTTGGTTTTGATCAGAAAAGAGGGCTGGAGTTTTGGTTCTTGAAGTGTTCTTCAAGGGTGAGCACTATTGCTTTATATTTCGAATTCTTGCACTAGCTTTTAACCTACTTTTCATGCTGTTTTGAGCTTTGTGTATAACATATAAAAGTTCTGTTTTTTTGCGCTTAAGATACTTCATTAAGGTCACTTTGGTGTTGGGGGTCGTCCACCCCCTCTTTGGCCTTGTTTGGCCCTTTTTGTGCTTTCTTTGTTGAGCTTCGGGAACCTTCGTGTATTGGCCTTCTCGCCACTGAAATCCAGAGGATTTTTAGTGGTGAAGAAGAGGTTTTGAGGTCATGGATAGGGGAGGGACACCCCTTTCCCTTTGTCTCTCTTTTGCTTATGTTGTTGGCTCATAAGAGTAGCACACATGCTTAGTTGTTTTTAGCATCATTTCAGTAGGTATTTGGTGATATTTGGTCATATTATACCTCTGTTTTTAGTTGGTTTGATGGTCCATTTCATGCATTATATGCTTGCCTTGTAATCCCATGTTTTGGCCTAACATGTATCATGTTGTGAGATGACATTTTAGCATGATTTTGGTTTGACTCCATGAAGCTTTTAGTCTTATTTCATCATGTTTAAGGTCTGTCTTGGGTCTTTAGAGTCATGTTTGCCATGTTTTGTATAGTCCTTTTGCATTCTAGCTTGTAGGCCTTGAGTGTGTGAGCCATAAGCATGTTGTAGTTGGGTTGTTTCAGTGATTTGGAGTCAATTCCCATGCTATTTCAGTCCATAATCCATGCTTGTGTGCTTGCATTCATCATCCCTTTTATGCTTTGAAGAGTCGTCCTTTTGTGCCTTGAAATGGGTCATAGTGCATGCCTTTTGTTTAAGTCATTTGGGATGCCATTCATGTGGATTTTGGGGTGTATTTTGACGCACTAAAACTCTGTTTTTTGGTTGCATAATCCATGGCATGAGTGGTCATGATAGTTGTAATGGAATGCTCCCTTTTATGCCTTAGTTTTAGGCCCATTGGCGTGCATGTTTGCATGAGCATTTGTCCATCATTTTAGTATATTTGGCCACTGTTTTGGGGCATGGTCGAGGCCTCCCATTTCAGTTTAAGTCCATCCTTGTATATAAATTGCATGATTGACATGTTGCATTACATTGGTTGCATGCTTACATTGTATCATGTTTGCATGTTGTTTAGCTAGTTGCATTACATAGTCTCGTTGTATACTTGACATGTTCATATTGCATTAGTTTGGCTTGCATGGTTAGGTAGTGTCATGTTGCATTAGCTTAGCATGCTCATATTGCATTGCATTAGTTGCATTACTTCGCATTGCATATAGCATACATACATAGCATTGTGTTTGGTTTGGGGTGTCAAACCAAACACGAGGAGTGAGGTGTGTTCGTACACAAAGTGACGAAACACGTCTCAGTCCTCGGTCGCCGATGCCCTTGATCTCAACATGATAGGGCGTGAAACATTCATTTGTTTTGTTGCATTCATTTACATTGATTGGCAAATTTGGTGCCTTTGGCCATCATGCATCAAGATGCGTGATTGGTGGCCCGAGGACCAAGGGCCATGCATACATTGCTTTGAAATTTCCTTGCCATGCACTGTCTGTCCACTGCTGTAGCAAAAACAGAATTCTGCAGGAATAAATGGCCGGCCGGCCACTTTCAATGCCGACCGACCATCAGAGTCCAGCCGGTGACCCAATTTATGGTCGATGATCACATTTACATGGTCGGTGGTGCTTTTCATTGGCCGGTGGCATTCCAAAATGATCAGGGAATGGTTCAGAGGTGTCTTAAGAATTTTCGCATCCCTCAGAGGTGCAGAACAGTGCAAACAGAGGCAACAGTGGCATGGTAACGGGTTTTCGAGCAAGGCAAATCGAGCATGCATCATCCACGCATTCCGAGGCAGAGCTGCGGTGGTCTCTTTAGTTTCATATTTAGGCTGTTTTTGTAATTAATTTGTTAATTAATTAGAAGTTTTGTAATAATTAATTAGCTAGGATAGTTGATTCATTATTTGGCCTGTATTATTCTTTCAGACCCTCCGAGCGAGGGCAATTGTGTAATAAGTGTGTGTATGTCTTCCAACCTCCACTTCTTTCTCCCTTTTATTTACCTGCTTTTAATGGTTAGTATTAGGGCATATTTAAATTAGCATACCTTATGCTATGCATGTGTGCATTCATTCATCTGTATTGCATGCACCAGGCTCGGTGCATCATACTAACTGCATGGTATTTCAATTCCAAGTTGAATACATGTTATCTGTTGCATTTCACATGCCATGTTTAGAATAGCCGAACCTATCTAGGTTGCATTTTTGCATGTGTTGCATTAAGCATTTCAGCATAATTAGGGTTCATGCATGTTCACTAACTAGTTTCTGTTTTGGCTTGGAGTACTCGGTAAGTTTTTATGCTTTAGCATCCTTACATGCGTGTGAGTATTGCCATGATAGCATGCTTTACCATGAGTCTATGTGCTTATGTGATATAACTGTCTGAATGCCTGTGGGTGAAGGTTGGGTTATTTGAATTGGAACAATGCATTGATTGTGAGTTTTAAGCCCACTTGTGAGTGGCAAATCACCATGTTTTCTAAACTCACTTGAGGGTGGAAAAATCCACATTTAGCCTCCTTACGAGTAGCAAACCACTTTCAAAAACAAACATGAGATGTTTTGTTCCAACTTAGGCGATCCAGTCTATACTTGTTTTGCTGTGCGCATTACATAGTAATTCTAGGCTAATAACCGGAGTAGGAACGCATAATGTTTCCAAAACTCGATATCATGGTTAGTAGAGGCCGATCTTTGATCGGGCGAGCGGGGGTGCTCACGAAGTGACCTTCCCCAATCGTACCCAAGTTCCCGTGCCGAGACAACTTTGGTGATAACAGACACGTGGCCTTAGGCAAACGAGTCAGGGTTTCCTAAATTCCCGAAAATAAAATATTTAAGTGGCGACTCTATATCTGGCAAAGCAATCCATGTTTGGCACTTCTTTCTAAAAAATCTGTTTTCCAAAAATGATTTGCCGGATTTGGACTCTTTGGTGATTTATCAGTCTTGCATTGCACTTTGCAAGATCAGATTAAGAATCATGACAATTTGAGTCCCGAACTGTAGTGAGCCTGAAATGAACAGAGCGGGGATTTCCCTCCTGGGACGTTCGGAGACGTCTACAGCAAGGCTCCTCCTCTATCAGTTGTCTCTGCCCCTGCTGCTGCTCCTCCTGCTTCTGCTGACTCCGATCCCGCTGAACACCAATATCCTACTCGAGCACGTCATCCTCCAAACAGGTTGGGTTGGTCTAATACATGTTTTTTTGCTTCCTATCGTACTTTTTGGTCTACTATTCACTATTTTTTAGAACCTCAATCTTACAAGGAGGCCTGTCAAGATCCTCACTGGGTTCAAGCTATGGAGGATGAGTTGTCTGCTCTATAGAAAACTAGTACTTGGGAGTTGGTTCATTTGCCTGTTAGTAAGAACCTGGTTGGTTGCAAATAGGTCTACAAAGTCAAGACTCATTTTGATGGTTCTTTTGAGCGCTACAAAGCTCATCTGGTTACCAAAGGTTTCTCTCAAGAGTATGGTATTGATTATAATGAGACATTTGCTCATATTGCTAAGATGACTATTGTTCGTACTTTGATCTCTGTCGCTGCTATTCGTTATTAGCCTCTTTATCAGATGGATGTTAAGGATGCTTTTCTTAATGGCCATCTCACTGAGCAGGTTTACATGCGTCCTCCCCGTGGCCTTCACCATTCCTCTGGCTAGGTTTGTCGTTTTTGGCGTGCTCTGTATGGTCTGAAACAGTCTCCTCGTACTTGGTATGATTGCTTTCAGACTGTTATTACTGAGCTTGGGTTTCATCTTTCTGCTTTTGACTCTATTTTATTTCTAAGACATACCTTGGCTGGTTTTGTTGCTCTCTTACTCTATGTGGATGATATGATCATCATTAACTCTAACTCTTCTGTTATCTCTAAGGTCAGGCAGCATCTCTTCCGCACCTTCGAAATGAAAGATCTGGGTCCATTACAGTATTTTCTTGGTATTGAGGTTGCTTCTTCTCTAAAGGGCTATTTTCTATCTCAGGCTAAGTATGCTAATGAAGTTATTCACCGTGTTGGTCTTACTGATACTAAGGTTCCTGATACACCTATTGAGCTTAATGTGAAGCTTAACTCTACTGATGGTGTCTCTCTGAATGATCCCACTTTATATCGCGAGCTTGTGGGTTGTTTAGTTTATCTGACTGTCATTCGCTCTGATCTTGCTTATGCTGTTCATGTGGTTAGTCAGTTCATTTATGCTCCTCGCTGTACTCATTAGGTTACTTTGGTTTGCATTCTTCGCTATCTCAGGGGTACCATCTTTCAGGGCTTACTATTGTCCTCTACTTCCTCTTTGGACTTGGTGGCCTATGCTGACTCTGATTGGGCTAGTGATGTTACTGATCGCAAGTCTACGTCTAGTTTCTGTATGTTTCTTGGTGATTCCTTGATCTCTTGAGAAAGCAAGAAACAATCAGTCGTTGCTTGCTCTACTGCGGAAGCTGAGTATCGTGCTATGGCTCATGCCATTGCTGAGATTGTTTGGTTTCATTGTCTCTTGTTTGATTTGGGTGTCTCTCAGTCTTCTCCGACCTCTCTCTATTATGACACCACAGTGCTATTCAGATTGCCCACAATACTGTCTTCCATAAGCGAACGAAACACATTGAGATGGATTGTCACTTTGTTCGCCAGCACTTGTAGTCTGACTCTATCTCGTTTCCTTTCATCTTTTCGGCTTTGCAACTTGCGGACTTCTTCACCAAGACTCACACTACCGCTCGGTTTCACTTTCTTCTTAGCAAACTCTCAGTGTTTTCTGCTAAAACACCTTGAGTTTGAGTGGGGGTGTGAGAATATATTGTGTATTTTCCAAATTAGGCATGATTGTAGTTGTACGTATTAGAGTCCTATTAGAGGTGTCATTGTATTTTCCTTTTTGGTTTAGGTGTGATTGTATTAGAGTCCTATTAGAGGCATGATTGTATTTTCCCTTTTTGGTTTAGGAGTTAGGGCTATATAACCGAAGGTCTGATTGTAAACATACACACAATTGAATATACAAAAATACAGAAAGCGTACTATCATGGGGGTGTAGGAGGCATAAGGAATCTCATTCTCTTCAATTATGAGGAAATGGCAACATTCCTATGAAATTGATCTAAATTATATGTTGGCAATGTTTATGTGATGTCTCCCCACCACCAAGTTCTACCAACCCAATTGTTTTTTCTTTGAAATGAATGGCATATCCTAGCATAAATGGTGATACTGTATTGAGTAATCCATAAAATTGCTATGCACGAGTGGAACGAATTTCCTTCAGAAGAAAATGCCAGCACCATCCATCACCATATATATATCATCAGTTACAGGAGACAAGAGGAATCTCTACCTCATGATCTTGATCTGATCCCCATCCAATTGTTGTAACTCCTAAATCACAGGTCTTTCTTAGTGCAATATGCAACTGACTAATAATTCATTAAATAATTATTAAAGCCTACGAAAATAATAACATGCAGTGCACGAGGGGCGTTAAATAAAAATAATTGTTCAGTGTTTTATTGTGTGATTGAAACCACAATTCAGAACAACATAATGCATCATTATTTGCCAATTATTTGCTGAGAGCTCTGTGGTTCAATAGGATATGTTTGCATTAAAAGATTTGTAGAATGAATGAGAAAAAAAAAAAAAAAAAAGGAAAAAGTTAATGAAAATAGAAGCTAAATTTTATTCCTTTTCCCTTTCTCTTCACAAATCCCCCTCAAATCCTTGATCCAATCACGTTGCAAAACTGGAAATAATTGGCTTGATTGCTGAGATTACCAGGTTTCTCAAACTTAACTTACATTACTAACACCATTTCCTTAACGCTAATTCACTGAAATATTGCTCACATTTCCCCCCACAAGTGACTCCATGTGTATGAGATGAAATATTGAAGAGGTTAAAAGATGGGGCATGTTGAAAGTATCAATTCCATTTCCACCAAATTGATTGAATGCTATCAGATGAGGAAAAGAGAAGCATTGCACGAAAAATTGTAACAAGTGTTATGATTTATAATGGGTTGTTTGGGATGACCTAAATAAGTGCACTTTTTGTCTTTTTACGAAAAGATGTGCAGAAAAGTAGAGAGGTGATGTAATGGAAAAAAGATAAAAAGATAAAAAGATGTATTATATTGAAGTTGCCAAACTTGGCCTTAAGAGTAAAAAATAACTAGTATATCTCTCATTTACAAGTATGAACAGCTGATCAGAAGGCTTTTCTCTGAGTAACAAAATTTTTGATGCGCGTCTATGCATCATGATTTTCTCAACTAGTGGTTGTTAAGAATGTTGAGGAGTGAAACTCTGGTTTTGATTAAACGCCTAAACAAGCACTCTAGTCTGTCTTCAATATCTTGAATGCTTGACTCCATCTTGCCAAACTGATTTTGTGTGCAATTGAATTTTCCTGCCTTCAATGCACCATCAAGCTTCTCAAACTCATTCCCATTTGTTTCTTCATCTTGACATGAAACACTCTTGCATTGAAACAGCTTGGAAACCAAAGACCAGCCTCTTTGCCTTGATTGCACACCAACATAGGATAACAAGGATTCAAACACAGCAAGAGTGGTTGTTTCAACCTCTTTTAACATGCCAAAAATGGCAACAGTTTCGCTGTCTTTGTCCTTCAGAAGGAGGGCGCTTTTGTTTTTGATACTTTTCAAATCCTTCAAGGGCTTCTGGATCGTCTTCTTCATCATCTTTCTAGAGGCTACGTATCTGGGGAAGTCATTTGCATCCCTTTTCCTTCGCAGCGTTGAGAGAATGTCTTGTACATCTTGCTTTTTCTGTGAGAAGACATCTTTGGCGGTGGAACACACATCCAAGAGCCTTAGATATCCATCCACCACCTCATCAACAAATTTCTCATTGTGCTCTCGGGCCAAGGCTTGTTCAATATGTGGCAGTAGAAGCAAATCACTGACACAATCATGCAAATCTTTGAGGCCACTCAATTTGTTGCTTATAGATGTCAATGAAGAAGAGGAAGCTTCATGATCTGGAGTTCGTATTCTGCACAAGTGCTCAGGAATGAGTGGATGAGATCTGGAGGGCAAGCTGACAGATCGAGCATGGTAAGGGGCTTTCGATCTCAAAGGAGAAGAAGCCATTTTTCTTTCTAATTAGGAATTAGGCTTTATCAAGGAGATGCACAATTCAATTTTGCAATGTTGTGTTCCTTCCTTGGCATATGTATATATATGCACAATGTATTTCATGGTGGGAAGGAGATAAAGGAATCCTTCTTCTTCAATTATTAGTGCTCCGTTGGCAATGTTTCTGCAATGTCTCCTCCCAAGTCTTTTTAAATTGAAAAATCACATGCACATCTTAACATAATATTGATCCATGCAACAGGATACAACATGGTCCGTAAAATATGCAATGCACGAGTGGCATTGACATACTGTCTCCTCTTGCAAGAAAATACCAGCACCATTAATCTTCCCCTTCTGCTCTCATCTTTTCAATGTGCAATCAAGCGTGCATGTTCGTTTGTATGCATCTTCTATGTACATTTTCTTCTCTTTTTTTTACACAATAATTGTGAAACACTGGCAAATCAAATAGCAGTATTATGAGCTTTTCTTGTTGAGGTCTGGCTCTTTAGGAGACAAAATTATCATCTAACATGTGAATGCTCGCACATGTACACAATTAATTAACATTGTCATGGTACATCATTATGATGCAATCATGTAATCAGGCTTGTCATGTTGCAAAACTGAACGAATGAATTGAACCTAAATAGTGCCATCACATATCAGATGAATTGAAGTCGAAGCTTGTGAGTGGTGACAGAACTAGATTATCAGTGCTTCCAAATGAACAAGTCCTTGAGAAAATTCACACTTGGGCTTATCAGCCACCATGATGAATGTTTATTAGACAGAAAATCATTCTTTAACCAATGTTCAGAGTGATTTTCAGTCAAATTAAGCAGGTATTGAATGTTGTGCTTGTGCACGAGAAGCTAGCCAGCGAGATCCACATGGCTTTCCCACGTCGTTTCATAATTTATAGGGATGGGGTGAGGCTGACTAGCTAACAGAAATTAGACCGTCTTCCAAACAAGGAGACAACCAACACTTTTTGGTTTCTTAAACAATATTAGAGTTGAAAGTTGAACCACCATGTGAATCTCAAAATTTTTTTAATTAGTGTTCAATCATCCCCTTCAGACAATTGGAATCTCTGACATCTTTGAAATCATTAAATTACATAAAATACTTTTTTGAATCAAATGAAAAGGGTCTCGACTGTGAATCTACGATTCATGTTGTTAACCTCAATTTTTTCACCTTCTTCATTGACACAAATTTGAATTTTTGAGGTTATTTAATACATGATATGCTTCTTTCACTTTCATTTTTATCATTAAAATTTGAAAACTAACAAAGATGGCACCAATTACCACATTTATCTTCAAGTGATTAACGAATAAATGATCTAAGAACAGAAAGAAGTAATGTATACATATGCAATAATTTGCACCGATTGAGTATATTGATTTATAATTAGAGGACAATTTACAAGTATATTTCTCATTTACATTTCAAGTATCTGTGACATCAAGATTTTCTAGGCTAGTGGTTGAGAATGTTGAGGAGAAAAACTCTGGTTTTAATCAAACGCCTGAGCAAGCGCTCTAGAATTCCTTCAAGATCTTGAATGCTTAACTCAAACTTTTCAAGCTGGTTTTGCACAATTTTGTTGTCATCAGATTTGCTTGGCATGTGACTGATGAGCGACTGCACTGCAGCATCAACCTTTTCAAACTCATTGATAACTGTATCTTTGGCTTGACAAGCCACAGTACTCTTCTGGTGCATCAGTTTGGAAACCAAAGACCACGCGCCACTTCTCTTTGAGTGCATCTTTGATCCCGCAGCATAGGACAAGAAGGACTCCAATACTGCCAGAGTGACTGATTCAACCTCTTTCAATATGCTAAATATGACAACAGTTTCATGGTCTTTATCCAAGTCTAGAATCATGTTTTTGTTTTCAATGCTCTTCAAATCCTTGAGCAAGTTTTTCATGACCTTCTTCGCCTTCTTTCTAGAGGTTAAGTATCCCCCAAAGTTACTAGCATCCCTTTTTCGACGCAGGATTGAAAGAAGTTGTTTCACATCTTCCTTTGACTCTGAGAAGACGTCTTTGGCGGTTGCACAAACATCCAAGAGTTTGAGGTATCCATCCAACGCCTCATCAACCTGTTTCTCATGGAATTTTTGGGCCAAGCTTTGTTGAGTGTGTGGTAGTAGAAGCAAATCATCCACACAGTCGTACAAATCTTCAAGGCCGCTTAATGTGTTGCTTATTGATGGCAGTGAGCAAGAGGTAGATTCAGAAGACCTCACTCGACACAAATGATCATTGAATTGGGGAATGAGAGGATGAGATCTAGAGGGCAAGCTGACAGAGCGAGCATGGTAATTTGATCTCAAAGAAGAGGAAGCCATTTTTTCTTTCTGAATTCAAAACCACTGAGTTGTGTTGTGTTGTGTCCCTTCCCTTGGCAATGTTATCAATATATATATCATGGGGGTGTAGGAGACATAAGGAATCTCATTCTCTTCAGTTATGAGAAAATGGTAACATGGCTAGGAAATTGGATCTAAATGATTATATTGGCGATGTTTATGCAACGTCTCCCCACCACGAGGTTCCAAACTACCAACTCAAATTTCTTTTCTTTGAAATCACTGGCATATCTAAGCATCAATTGTGGTAGTGGATTGAATAATCCATAAAATTGTGATGCACGAGTGGCACAACACTCTGTTTCCTTCAGAAGAAAAATGGCAGCACCGGACAAGAGGAATCTCTCAACCTCTGGATCAACTCTTCACGAGTGCTATAGCATGTGATCTTGATTTGATCTCAACACTATCTCTCAGTAAATATCTATGCAATGTCACCTTCCCACCAGGTGAAAACAAAATATGCAGCACGCGAGTGCAGTGGACACCTTGCCTCAAAATATTATTAATTTATTATGATCAAGGTGATCATTCCAATTTGGTTTGTTATTGGTTTTCACACACATTTTTACTAACACTTTTCTCATTGGCATAATTGATTACTTTCTATTTATCTTTTTTTGGACAAAAAAGTAGATGTGGCAAAAACAGACAGATTTTGGGTGGGTCAAAAATAGGCTTTGCATTTAAAGCAAACCAACCCAAACCCAAACTCAAACCCACCAATTTAATTAACGGGTTTGAATGAGTTTGAAAAAATCAAATACAGTTTTAGTAAATAAACCCAATCAATCCATTTACAATAATTGTGGTGGAGTAGCAACGACGGCGATTGTAGTGGTGGTGGTAGTGGCGGCATAAGTGGTAGTGGATTAGTGGTGAGTGGCGGCAGTGGTGATGGTGGAAGTGCGACAGTGGTGGTGTTGCAGCAATGGTTACAGTGATGATGGAGTGGCAACAATAGTGGTGGTGGTGGTGGTGGTGGTGGTGGTGGAATGGTGGCAGTGACAGTGGTGGTCGTGGTGTTGGAGGGCACCTGTTTCGAACAGGTACCTTGCTTATGGAATTAGATGAGCTTGAAAAGGGTCTAAATAATTTTGTGTTTTGGTGATTAAAAGAAAATCTCATTTATGGTCTTTTTCCTTTTTTTCTTTCTGAACAAGTTTGCAGCAATATAAAACATGTTTCCCTAATAAACATTCATTCAACAGATGCTAGAGAAAAGCAGGCACCTTCCAGTGCTTTGCCGCCTATGGGAAATTTAACTTTTCCACCCTTAAACCCAAAATTACATAGCGAAAAACATGTATAACATTTTGGAATTGCTTTCTTGCGGAAATGACACAGTTATACCAGAATCATCCTGCTCAACAATCATATTGTAATATATGGGCTCAAGTATGTTTTTAACAAGATTAAAATGATAGTTTCTCATCAACTGGTGCAAAAGCAAACCTTCTGTTAATGCAAAGAACATGTATTGCCCCTATAATACATTTGCTATTGAGAAGACAACTTCAATTCCCTACTCAAGATTTCACTAACTCAGGGAAGTGTTAAGAACAATAGGTGTGGTGATGAATCAATTTATTTGGGATTAAATACGTCAAATTCTCATGATCCTCTCATGCCCTTTTGCTTCTTCTCTTCAAGTACAGCAGCTTCATTCAACATGTCAGCGGCATCCTGGTGCATGTCGAGCTTGGCAAGGGCGACTGATTGCATGTAAAAGGCTGTTGACCAGTCTGGGTGGACATTTTGTGCTTGCATTGCATCTCGAAGAGCAGCGTCAGGTTGATCACATAGGAGATAACATAGGCTTCGCCGTGCATAAACTGTTGGGGAGACCATGGTTCCTACATCTATAAACTGCACAGGCAACCAAACAAAATGAACCACGGAGAACATCACATCCCTAGTTACAATCTTTGGTTCATTCAAGAGTTGAATTTGTCAATCCCCTAAAAAAGAATGCATAAAATTGAGCATGGGAGAGAGGAAGGGCATCGCCAACAGTGAACTGAACTAGAAAAGAACATTAAGGCTGTGTTTTGATCTTGGATTTGGATAGCAATTTATGGAGGGAAATGTAAACTACACCAAGTTTAGTCCCCCATTTGATGGGAGTCTGGGAGGGGTTGATTGGGTAAAGGCCTAACCGTTGGCATAATTTGCACTAAGTGACCCATCTAACCTTTAGCAAGGAAATGTGGAGGGGGGGGATACTTATATTTCATTCACATTTCCATTCTCTTGTATTTTCCCTCCCAAAATTCCTCCCAAAATCCAAACACAGCTTAACAACTTAGGAACTGTGTTCCAGTTCTCTAGTGATCTGGCAATCAACCATCCAAGGGAAAAGGCATCAGCTGAAGGAGCTAGATTATAAAGTGGGTTGACCTATAAGCAGAAAATTTCATGGCATGTTCTCAGCCTAAGAATATTTATTCTCCACCACAAGTTAAACAAATCCGTACCTGAGAATACAAGTCGATGGCAGTTTTAAAATCCTTGTCACGAAATGCCAAGTCCCCACGCTTCCTTGCCTCCAGCATATCTCTCATCTGTTGGGTCCACTCCTGGAAAGATAACTGAACCAAACCACAACCACATAAACCTTAGGATAGAAATTAAAAGTGCATTGACATGTGAGGGAGCCCTCTTGTAAAAGTCAATTACCTCATTGGTTCCTTCATCATCCCGGTAGTGTGTCATAACCAAGATTTGATGGATTGCTGTGAGGTCCATCCGTGAGCAGGCCTCACCCATTGGTGAAAGAGGGCGCTGTGGGGTTGGTGGGGCTTCCTCATGCTTTGAAATCCCAAGCATGACATAAGAAGGAACCTAAAAAGCACATTGATACACCTCAGACAGTTGTTTTAGCAGGTGAAGCCAACTGCAAAAAGTAGAGGAGCTAAAAGGCTAGTTGCGAAAAGGTTTCATCCTATATATTGTAAATATTTTAGTCCTAGATATAATTTTCATCAAGTGAAGTCAGGAGTGATTCAGTAAATTTACTCCACATATGATGCATAATGAGCATTAAATTTGAGTATAATGAATCATGAGATGTTTACAGAAACAAGGCATACAACTGTTGCTAGTTGCAGGCGTGCTAACAAAAATGATCAAAATTACGTATGAGCGTGATCACCATTCATAGTAATTCTTTATAACATGCATTGGTCATGTATGTTTCAGGGGAATAGACTAGGAGAGATAAGTAATACCACAAGTAACCATGGAATTTTTATATGGGAATTAAATGTACTATGGGATTGTTTGGGTTTTACAGTGACCCTTGGAGGTTGGAAGGAAGATAACCATGTTTATAACTGATATTATCAGTTTTCGGGTTTTTGAGCCCATGACCAAACCTCAGCTAGAACAGAACCAACCCAACCCATAAAGGCTAGGTTGATTTGGCTCACGGATCGTTCAATTCTTTTGTGCACCCATTTGTATGATCATAGTTGCCAGACAAATACTCCTATTTAGCAATATCAGAAAGTATCGAAAAGGATCACATTCAGTTTATGTCAAAGGGCACAGATTACATAGTCATTGATTTGCAACACAAACCATTTTGAAATCACAAAATAAGAGGGGAAGAGGACGGAGGAGGTGTTGCCAGGTCTGTGAAGAGTTAGAGACTCTATCCCTTCCATGGCTTCACTTGGAAAGCTATTCTCCAACAATTTGAGCTTCTCCGAATTGTTAGATAAGATTTAGTAAAATATATAATTTAATATTTTTAATTAGAGAGAAACCATCTAGCTGATGAATCACCAAAGTAAAAAGGTAATCATATTGGAAAGCCATGTGGACAAATAATGGTAAAAATGTGTGGTTATGATTCCTGAAGATTAAAGAGCAATGTTACTTACATCAGATTTTGTTTGCAGCGGAGTAAGTGTCGCAACAAGGTCCTTAGTACTAGGCCGCTCTCTAGGTTCATGTTGCAAACATTGCGAGGCAAGACCAACAACAGCTGTTGCTTCTTCTGTAGAAAACTTTCCCTCCAAATGTGAATCCATTAAGAGAATAATGTTCTTGCCACGTATCATATCAAGAGCCTGCATACATCAGAGAAAATTAAATTAATATTTGAACACGTATCTTGTTTCAAGGTAGGTAAAATTACAAGTAGATGTCACCATCATTGAAGGCGTGCAACAAGAATAAAATGAAAAATCATAAGGAACCTTTTGATATGTATTATGTAGCACATCTTTTTATGTTGTTTTATTTTAAACAAAGATCATAAGGATAAAATAAGACTGGCTGGAATGCCTCCCCATGCCCTCCACTCAAAATCTAATTTGGAATTTATTTACTTATTTTTTTTATATATTAATGTCACACAAACATTTCTACAATCAATTTCTAATATCCGTATCTCCCCAATCCTTAATAAATTATTTATTTATTTATTTATTTATTTATTATTATTATTATTTTTGGGGGGATAAATCCCCAATCCTTAACAACAATAACAAAAACAAATCTGATGTAGCACAAGAGTGGATAACCAAGAACACACGCAAATTATTATAGTTGGAGATCACTTTTCTAAGCTTACTATAATCCTCATGAGGACAACACTGATCACATTCATGTATCTTGTCCCTCTCATCAAACTTAGCAATCTACTTCAGACCATGCTATGATATTTATTAGCCCTTTTAGCTTACTTTGTGAAGGTTCACAAGAACCAAATTTCAGATTCTGAAAAAAATTTCGTCCCACAACAACAGACAAATGGAGGTGATGATTTTTCCCAAAAGGTTTGAAAACGAGTGCAATATATTTAATTGATACCCATGTCACGTAAAGCTTAATCACTTTCCTCACACTAGTGTTTTTGGAGTTCAACCTTCTTCCAAAACCAGTATTGATGTTCACGACGCACATTCAGTGACATGTTTGTGTAAATATAAACACACTTGTCTGGTGAAAAATCAAGGTAGAGTTCAAAAATCATGATTAGTGCAAAGAGATTTTGAAGGCTTGATGAAAACTGCAAGGACAAGTTCTTCATATGGGGTGGATAACACTACTGTAGATGCAGAGGGATTTGTGAACCTACACTTTGGCATACAACTTTAAGATGGATGAGATTTTGAGAAGCAGATATTTAATTATTAACTTATTAAATAAGGTTTAGTTCAAATCAGTTAGAAGAGAATTTCAAGAATTATTAACTGATCTTAGCTACTGTTATTTGAATTTTTTGCCAAGTCTACAACTATACAGAATGTTGTTAAACATAAAAAGAAACTCACATGACTTGGAGGAATGTGCTTTCCACTTAGTAGATCCAAAAGGACAGTTCCAAAACTATATATAACACTTTCAGGAGTAACCCTTCCTACAACACAGGATATGTAATTCAGTAAGTATAAACCAGAGCCACAAAAGAAAGGTTAGTCAGAGTATTGAAAACAAGAAATAATTGCTTTAACACGATTACCAATTGAATCTAGAGAAAAAATGAACCCACCATTTCGTAGATACTCCGGAGGTGTGTAGGCAAGATTTGTGCTGTAGCTTTTCCCGTCCCTACTATTTTTCATCAAACCAAAACATGAAAGCCGTGGATCACCATCCTACAGAGGCCATCCAAATATTAGATAATCACCCTATATGACAGAAAGTCGAAAAAATAACATCACTAAAGCAAAAGTAATAGTAAACTTTAAAAAATGTATTAGGATTTAATTCACGACACCTCCTCAAAGAGAACCCTATAAGCATTCAGGTCGTGGTACAATGGACGACCTTCAGAGCTGCAATAGTCCAAGGCTTCAGCTATATAAAGTGCTACTCTCAAACGCATGGCCCACTCAATGGTCTGATTTTCCCCTGTAAGAAAAAACAAATACCAGAAATCAATCCAACATAAATGGAAATGCATACACTAATTCTCAGTTTTGAAGCTAGAGAGCCATATATAAGTAGCAAAGCAAATTGATCTCTACCATAAAATTTAACAGGGACAGAAAAAAAGAAAAAAATGATAAATAATACTAAATTAGAAGAAAAACAATTCTGCACAATAAAACACCACAAGCTTCCAAAATTACTTGTATATACACGAAACAAAAAATATTGACTAGCATTTTAACCAAGTGAAACTATACATCCAAAATCAGCTAAGATTCAATATGGCATACATTTATTATTTCATTAGATTCATCCTAACGCTGCAGAGTAATGGATTATAATCATCGACTGCCAAACACCTATGAGGAGCACAAATGCAAACCTAATCTAATCATGGAGTAATTAGGATCCACCAAACCACTGAATACAAATAAATGTAAATCCAACACAAGCATCATCCCATTTTGAACTGGACATAGAAGTATGTTTAGTTGGAGATGCAAATGTATCCACATTACCACCCTTCTCTCCAAACCCTTTGAACCACTCACGCAATTGTCCTAAGTACTCGAAACATAAATTAAAGCAGAAGTAAACAAACTCAAACAGTTACTTCACTAGTTTAATTTGAATGCCTATTTGTCAAAAGATTCAACAAACTACCCAAATCAAATTTACACATTCACTGGAAAGACTAGCCCAAAATATATAAAACCCATCAATATAAGCGCTAAAGCAAATCTTGAAAACATAAATTAACAAAACAAAAGTCCCAAATGCAATAACTCATTGTACATACAGTGAAATAGATGCTTAGCAAGAGAGTCATTAGGCATGTACTCTGCAACAAGCAATCTCTCATCACCATCACAACAATACCCAATCAAATTTGCAAGTCTTCGATGCCGCAACTTTCCAACACCCCAAGCCTCTTCCTAAAGAAACCCATCAAAATTAGTGACAAAATAGAAACAAACCCAACAAACTAAAGCAAACAAAGTTACAATACCGCAAATTGCTTAGGGTCAGGCCAAGCCAATTTCGTGAATTTCTTGACGGCGATCCACCGGCGGTTCTGTAGGCGGCCCTTGTAGACAAGATTGGGGGCCCTTTCGCCGCTTTCGGAGACGATGTATTCGGGGCTGAAGTTGTTAGTGGCGGCTTTAAGGTCCGAGAAAGAGAACTCCGAGAAGGAGGGAACTCCGGTGTCTGGTCCGCCGGAAGGCGGTGGGTGGACGAAAGGTGGGTTTGTGCTCTGCGGCGGCTGTTGGTGGTGGTGGTGGTGGTTGTCCTTTTCTGGGTGTGTCTCTGCCAGCAACGTCGATTCACAACAACCCATGTCTGAGTAAGTCTCAGAGTTGTCCTCAACTGGCCAGAGGAACCATTTTACAGTGAAAAAATTGTAGAGAGAGGAGAGAGAGAGAGAGGCAATGGGTATCTCACTCAGTTGTTTCACTTTATCGTTGTTGTTGTCTCTCTTTCTCTTTCCAATCTTTGACACTGGTGACAGTGATAAATCTTGAATTACAGTGTGCTGTGGTGTGTTGTTGGGGTTAGTAATCTGGTCTTCAAAGTTTCAAACAGTTTTTCTAAGCTTGGGATTGGGTTTAGTTGAGAAGGGTGATTTAGTGGCTCATAAATAAAGCATGATTATGATTTAATAATAATCACTCTTTTAAATGTGCTAAAGAAGAGCATCTTTTGCTTTTCTTTGCTGATGATAGTTAATGCTACTTTAATATATTATTATATTAAAATGTGTAGTTGATACAATCACATATACTGGATTAATAATAATTGTATATGAAACTTATGTAATTGTTGTTAGCACTTCTTTTTTTTCCCCCTTTTTTTTTTTCTCAAATTATTTTGGTGACATTACAATAATTCTCTTTGTTGTACTTTCTCCATCTTTTTCATTATTGTTATTAATAAAATACTTTGCATAATTACAAAAATGTTACTATTATACCTCTAACTAACTTTTATTTGTAAAATCATTTCCTTGTGGTAACGATACTCTGACAAATTTAGAATAAGCCAAAAAAATAAGTATTAAAAAAAATGTACAAACAAATATTAAGATGTTATTTGATAACGTTTATAATTTTTTATTTATAAAAATATGTTTAGTACATATTTTGTTCTAAAAACAAGTGGGAGAGATAACTAATCGAAAGGTGGTGATCAAAGATAGTTGTCAATAGTTAAAGATGGTGAGTAGAGATGGTTGATTTATGGTTGAAGATGATAGTTAACTTGCAAAAGTAATAACCAAAAGCAGTTTTTTGTGAGAGAGGATGGTCGTCTTTGATTAGAGATAGTTGATAGCATAGGATGTGGTGGCTAGGCATGATTTTCAGAGGAGGCCACCAATAACAATGGCTGAAGGTAGAGTCAATCACACATGGTGGCAATGAGAAGTGGGTCGTAATTGAAAGGGATGGAAAGATGATGGAATTTTTTTTTTCCTTTCTAACAAAGTGAAATCAAATTATTTATTTTTATTGCGGTTATAAGATTTTAATAAATTTATAAAATTATTTACAATTTTTTAAAAAACCAAAAAAAGGCATTTAATGAATTTTATTTTTTTATAAATATAAATATTATCGAACATGTTGTAAATAAACACTTATCTTCTAGTTTAGATTTACTATTAGGCTGTCATTGGATACCAAAATGTGCCATCACAAAGATTGGGCAATGTGTTGATATTAAGTATCTTTACACGTTTTATTTACTGTATGGAGACTGATTGGAGGCATAGATACATACATATATATTCTCAGAAAAACAAAAACAAAAACAAAAACAAAAACAAAAAAAAACCAAAAAAAGAAAAAGAAAAAGAAAAGAAGAAGATTGTTCTGATATTTGGAATCACAACACTAATAATAATGACATGCCGTGTATCACCCAGAATGGACAGGACAGAATTCCCTTTCAATTTTTACACATCATATGGACACCATGACCTCCAAATAAACAAAAATATACTAAACAAACTTATCTGGACGACGTGGATTCCTTTTAACATATTATGGCACCTATTCGATAAATTGTTTCTTTTCATTCTTTAAAAAATAAAATTTGAAAAAGATATAAATTCAGAATTTTTACTATGAAATTTATTCAGAAACCAAGTGTATGGTGTAAATTGAAATTTGATGTATTGTGAATCACAACTTTATTGAATCTTGTCCAAACAATTTGAATTTTGAATTTTTTGAGTATTTTTTCCAATAGTATTGCTGAATTTTTTATTTTTATTTTTATTTTTTTGTCTTTCTAATTTCGATTTGTGAGATGTGCATTTTTTATTGCTTCTAAAGAACAGATTAAAAGAACACTCAATTGCCTATGTAGAGAGAGCATTCCATGTCAAATTGTCGGAGAGGAATGGGCCAAAAGGCATGAGTAACACGAGGGATAACTAAGAACATCAATAACAACAACCAAAAAAAATGCAAAAATAACCTTGAAACGAAACCCATTAATGGTGTCAGATTTTTTTCATCAATCTCAAATTGGCTGTGCTCAGTTTCGTTTTCAAAATCTGTTTTTTCAAAAAATAATCAAACAAACAAAAATGATATGAATTCAGACAAAGTACAATATACAATAAAAACTCTCTTATCATTCTGTATAATATTTTTGTAAGTTTAGTTTAACACTAGTCATTCAAATTTTAATTTTGAGGCCAAACCTATACAAGGAAACAAAAGGGGAACAAGCCAAAGGAGAGGCTGTTGTGATTGGGAGATATATGATGCCAAAGGAATAGGAGATGTGTCTTTTCGATCATCCACCAAGTTGTTGTGCTAATTAATATATTATTGGGAATTTTTCTTTTAAGATTCCTGATATTAAGATTTTATAAGATAAAAGACATATAATATTTTCATAATAATTAAGGTCCCTCAATATTTCTACAGAAAAAATTTGACTCAGAGAAATTTTTCTAGACTCAGAGAAATTTCAATTTTTTAAGATTTCTTTGTGATTATACTAGAGAAATTTTCTCTGAGTCGGTGTCAAAAATTTCTCTTAGTCAAATTTTTTCTATGAAAATGTTAAGAGACCTTAGTTAATAAAGAAAAATATTTTGAACCTCTCCCACTACACAAAATTATAGAAGAATGTTTCACTATTTTTTCTTATATTATTACCATGCCCTTCATAGCACATTTTATTGGACACTACTAAAAACTACCATGCCTAGTTTTATCCTCTTAATCACTATCACAGCTTGAAAACATGTCTGATTAGTTAGGCCAGTCCAGGCCTCAACTGCAAACCCGCATCATCAAAAACAAAGTTTTTTTCTTTTTTTTAGGACCAAATTTTTTGAAGAAAATGGAAGAGAAAGACATTGTCCATCTCAATTATTTGAACAGAATCCCATCATCATGTCTTAAAACAAATATAAAATTCTATTTCAAAAAAAAGAAAAAGAAAAAAAAAGGCTATAATTTACAAACCTAGCATTCTAACTAAACGGGCATAGTTTGTAATTAAAAAGTTTGTAAATTAAGGTATCACTAAAATTTTTATAAAAATATATATATAACCTTACGAGATGGTTATTAAATTTTTCAATGAAAATAAGGAGACAAATTCGAATAATTTTAAAATATTTTTAATTGCTAGTAGTTTTCAACACTTCAGGGGCCCGCCACCCGATAGGTCCATTCCTAGTTGCGTAATGGTATGTCCTTCGCAGTAATGTTTAGTTGGTGTCCACATATCCCTTTGCCAGCCCAAATGAGTCCCACCCAGCACAAACTCCCTTCAGCTTTCCCTAGAAAGTGGCCTCTTGGCAAAAGAGATTACTAACCAAGCATCATCCACTTATGTTTGGATGGAAGGAAAGGAAAAAGGGGAGGAAAGAATGATCTCTTTTATTTTTTTTAATTTTAAATTTTCAAGATATCAATTCCAACCATCTATTTATCTTTGTTACCTTGCCTAACCATTTTTTTTTTTTTTTGGTGACCCCTCTGGTGCTTTTGACCTGTTGTTAATACTAACTTCGAACTTCACTGCACTAGATCACCACCACAATCTAACAACCATTCACCAAATCAGAATCACCCATCTCAACACTTTCATGGACTTGACCACATGAAAACAGACCCACCACTACCGCTCCCCTTCCACCACCATCGCTCCCCATCTCCCATCCCCTCAAACCCACCACTCATTCTCTCTTATTTAGCACAACCACCATGACACCTCCCCTTCCCCATCTCCTTATGCAGCCGGTACTACTCTTCCCCTTCCATCGACACCCCCTCCCTCCCTTGCCCCTGCTGCCACTACTACCCTTAATTTGTCACAAAGGTTTCCCTAGGAATTGTGTAATTTCCCCCCAAGTTTTATCATTCTCAACTTTCAAAAAATAAAAAAAAATTCAATTTTTGAGAGTCCAACAGCCCTCTAATGGGTAACCTTAATATGTTCAACAAAAAGAATTATGTACAATAATTTAGCATGATTATTAAGAACTAATATTTGGGCATTTCCATGACTTGCGTCACTAAACAGTTAATATGACTAAAAGATTCATCACCAAGTCATCCTAAATGCAAAATTGAAGGATTAACCTGCCTCTCCAAAGGACTCCAGGCCATATGCCCAAGCCCAAATTGATATTGAATTCTAGATGCATTCCCTTGACCTCTTTCCATGCAAAGCTAGTTTCAGTGCCAGTCTTCCAGATCACTGACAAGAGGAGGCTTGAGTGCACTAATGTTTCACACAGCAACAGCAACAACATCAACAGGTCCCCGTGGGCAAACAGAGACAGTACAAGCATTGCCCCACTGTGTGGCCTGCTACAGCTTCTGAATCCGCATCTATCAACTTTGGTATATCAAGGCAATTTCTTACTAGATACAACTTCACCCATTTCTCGCTTTTTCTTCACATGTATAAACACAGGACTTTTAACCCACAAGATTTCATCTTTCCATATATAAAAAAAAAACGCCATTCTCCATGGATACGAGCCACCAATGCACAGCCAATGATGTGAGAATCTCGGCCAAAGCAGCATGCAACCATTTCATTGCAGAACCAAATCAAGGAGCAAATATTGGCTTTTAAAACTTAAATCATTTGCCCCTCAATAATCTCAAGCTTCAAACAATCCCTCAAAAATCAAATCATCCACTCACAAAAGAGATGAAGCAGTTTCAATTCACTGACACCCTATGAAACTCTCTCTTTCTCCTGAGCAAGTTTATCATCTTCAATACGTTGCAATAACTCCTCATATGCTTCCAAGGACTTTGCTGTGAACTTTTCCATGGCCTCAAAAATATGTTGCAGACTAACCTGCAGATTATTAGTTTTGCTAGTGTCACTCTGATAAACATGTCCACCTATTGAAAGACCATTGCTATCCCCAGAGACCTGAACTATTCTTTTTTCCAATGCCTGAATCTCCTTTTGCATCTTCTGATCCTCCCTCTCCAAGTTCTTGACTTTCCTCTCCATATCCCTGTTGTTCACCATCATCCTCTGGTGCATATCTAGCTTATCCTGCTTCCACAGCTGAAGCACACACGTGGCAAAATCTCGCATAGAATCAACCACTTCTTTCTCAGAAATTCCATCCAATGCTTGTGACCACTGATTGCAGAGTCCAAAAACAGGAGGAGCACCTATTCTACCAGGAGAGAAGGGAACAGGTCCATCAGGTGTTTCTTCAGGTACATAAAAAATACATTTCAGAAGCCAGTTATTCAGTGCTTGGACAAAACCCTTCTGGGCACCAACCCAACAAGAGAAACTTAAAGTCCAATGAAGAAGCTCACGTTCAAGCTGCAACGTGGCATCAAGACGTGCATCACTAAAGTGTTTGCGGGATGCAACATCTAACCGGTTAGCTTGTCCCATTGCTTGGCATTGACTGCGATGGCATTCAAGCATGGCCTTCCACATTCTGGTTAACCTGTTAATAAGCAAAATACAGATATTCAACCTTCAAGATAATTGTGGAGTATATAAAGATACACAAATACGATTGCCAACCCCTTAAAATAAGAGGGTAAAAAAGGATTAAAATTAAGAAGCAATCTATACTTCTAAAAGGCGGGTCAATGTCCACACAAGAACACAAAGACAAGCCTCGCACAAATTTAAGCATCAAAAAGGTAAACAAGAAGTCATTGGGTATGAAATGCACACAATCAAGCTTTAAAAAACTTAGAAGCTAATTTTTTTGACTTGTATGTCTAGGTACTATTTAGGTTGATGCAATTTATAAATTGTGTCATTAGGTGTAATTTTATTCAGTGTGTTTGATTTGAATTTTTTGAATTAAATTTTTTGAAAACTGAGTTTTTTTATTTTCGTGTTTTTTTGTTTTTAGTGAATATTTTTGAAATTTTAAACATTTTTTTTACTTTTTTAGATGCACCTTACTTAGATGTATCTAAAAAGTAAAAAATTTGTGAAAAAATAATTTTAAAAATTAATAAATACATAAAAATACAAAAAATATACTGAATTCTTGTATTTTTTTTGTATTTTTGGAATTTAATGAATTTTTAAAAGGTTTTTTTCAAATTTTTTTTACTTTTTAGGTATATTTATGTTAAGTATGTCTAAAAATTAAAAAAAATTACTCAAAATATTAAAAAAATTCAGTAAAAACAAAAAAACACAGAAAATAAAAAAGTAGAATTTTCTAAAAAGTGTTTTTGAAAAATGATAACCAAGCATGCTCGCAAGATAACCTCCTTTGGAAGTGGGTGCATGTAAGCAGCTTTTCACTGACTTCTAATGTAGTGATTGCATGTAGGTCATGTGTCACTAGATTGATATTGAGTGGCGGCATGTATTCCACTTGTCGCCTTCTTGTTATTTTGTAGTTTTTCTATTCCTAGGTGCTGTTCCATGAAATAACCTCCTTAACTATTATATGGAGGGCTGTAATCTTCGTTTTGAGGAGGTTCTGAAGGAATTGAAATTTCAAATTTTGGATTTCACTGTAGCCTTATATTGCTACCTTTCTAGGCTTGATTTTGAGCCCCATACCTTGTGAAATCTGAGCATTCCTTGCCAGATTTTGCACAAATCAGTTGTTAGAAGAAAGACAAGCATTTACATTAAAAGACACCCAAAAAAGCAAACAAAATAAAAAACCGGACGAACAAAAGTCAAACAAACAAACAAAGGGTAAGGTTCATAACTCTATCCTACAATGCCTAGAGACCATTCAAGAACGACGTTATGCCTAGGGTAGCACAATATAGAATAAGAAATGCAGAATGCTTGCAAAGAGCGTAAACAAAACTCATAGAATCACATACCCTTGAATAAATTCATTCAATTGTGGCAACAACTCTTCATCCCTTAATTTATTTATCTTCACAGAAATCTTATCAACAACTTGAATTGCAATTCTTATTTTTGTGGATAGGCTCCTCACTAGTGTTCTTGTTGCATCAATTTTGTGAGCCTCAGCACCTCTTTCATCTAAATGCTTAAGCTTACCGCACTTCCTTTCATGGAGTACCCTCATTTTCTCCTCAACCTGCAAAAGCATGAAAAATCATTACAAAGAGATGAAAGGGAAGAGAGACTGATGAAAGGGGCATTTACAACCTTGCACAAGCACATGCTTAGGACATCACATCTTGCTACATAACTATGGCCATGGTTACCCACATATCCTCATAAATTTGTGTAATTGCACTAGTTGGATGTATACATTCACATGTATGCTAGGAAGCATTAACATGCGCCAAGGGTGTCATGTCCTTGTTTGACACAAACACAGCACGGAAATGTGTCCACATAAGGTGTGACCATGAAGTGTATCCATTTTATTATTATTATTATTTATAGACATGTTAGGGACACTTCATGGGCATGAGTATCCCATGTCTAGACATGTCTCAGGACATGTTTGGGGGATTTTATATAGTGGAAACAAAGTGGGAAAAGTGAAAATAATAAAACTAACCCCACATATATCCAATATATATAGCAAATAAAAAATGTGCCATACTCTAGTTGCAACTGTAACCTAGTATTTTGAAAATCACTCTATCCCGTGCCCGTGTTTGTGCATGTACCCATGCTTCTTAGAATGTACGCATATATGAAGAAAAAAAATGTCTACTTAACCCCTTTGCTAATTTTGTATGATCGGCAATTTCATCCCAAACATTTGAGTCTATAATTATCAAGCTTTAGTTGAGTTGGTGAGTGTTCTGTGTTCCAATATCTTTTAGACTCAAATGAAGCTTGCTACAGGCGAGAACATGCTCTAGAGGTCAAGTTTAAACATCTAACGTACGCACCTAAGAGTTGTATAGGTTAAAAACACAAGTGCATTTGCTTTCACACACTTTGGGTTGGGTGTTTTATCTGTTTTGACCATTGGGATTGAGCATTTTTTAGAGAAATTAATTTAGTTGACTTTAGGCTAAATTATTTAATGGGACTTGACCTAGTACACCTTAGATTGGTTTACACGGTGATATTTCGCACATAAATAGTGGCTTTTGCATTCCAAGGTGTGCCAAATCCATTTGAACGAGAACAATGTTTTATGTTGTCATAGAAATCTAGTGTATTGTTTGTTCACATGCATAACTACTTTGTTCGAAACTCACTAGAAATTGGTTGCCAAGCATGTATTACATTCCAGAGTGCTCGATGTTCAAATGAGTGCAATGTTTTTGAAAATCTAACTTGGGTGTAGTCTTTGATTTCTATTCAATCGAGATTTCCATTGTGTCCATATATAGCTATCTTCTGACTTCTGAAGTAAATGGGGTTACATAGAGAGAGGGTTTCTGAACTGTTCATTGTCAGACATGAATTCTATGTTGTATTGTGTGCATGAAGTTTGGTGAGGACCTTGAAGAGTTGTGCACAATCATATGGCACATGCACAATCATTGGAAGATGGCACAAGGGAGCCGTTTTGTGGATATGAGGTGGAGATCATGATAGTGATTGTGGAATTGTGACGTGCTAGTCGTGAAGCAAAATAGAGAAACTGCTCAAGGGACTAGTAGGTAGGATCTTGGTTCTTGATCTTGTTCTTGTACTTACACATGATTCATTTAACTAGGGGATAGTTCGCATTGAGTTTTTTAACTTCGTGGTTAGAAAGGTTTTTCCCGCAAATCATATCTTGTGTGTGTGATAGCTTTGGATGATCTCTTTTACTTGTTGCAAATTTAATAGGTTTTAAACTTAATATCAATCGATGGCTCAGTGTTCAAACAACATTCCTAGTGGACAAGTTTTGAGTTTTAGTCCTTCAAAGAACATAAACTATAGAACCACGTAACATGAATTTAAAAACAAAAATCAACGACATACCTTAACTTCTTCATATAGTTTCTTCTCCCAAAGGTACAGCTTCTGTAACGTAGAAGAAAGATTTGAAGAACTCATCCCCACATCTTCATCAATTTCTACGGAGGATGACTGGGTTGTTGTAGAAGTAGAAGGCTGTGATGACGGTGTAATTACATGCAACATCTTCGAAGAAACTGCTTCACAGAGATCCATTTAAAAATTGAATGTTAAGAGCAAATTAAAGAAAACCCAATTCAATCAAAACTAGCATAACTTCACTTTCTATGCACACAAAAGACAAGTAATTGCTCTAAAGAAGAACAAAATCAAACTCTTTGCACGGTCTTAAAAAAGATTTTATATATGGTTTCTTCCTTACCTTGATAGGCTGCATTTTTCTTATAAGGAGATTTTCCAACCTCAAATATCTTTGCAAGCTCGTTCCCCGACTCCGAAGCTCGATTGAACAGAACCTGAATTTCCCTCACAACTTCAGAGTCGTTGCGAGCAGCCACATTGCCTCGATCCCCTGTTCTCTCCTCATTATCAACAACTTTCTTGTCCACCATATGCACCTCATACGCCACCGGATCGTTTTCGATTGAAACTTTCGGCCTTGAACCGTATGGTAAATCCGAGCCATTTGCCACCTTCCCACCCTGCTGCTCCATCGCCACCCCCTTCTCATAATTTTTACCACCGCCATCGACGAACTTCTGGTCTCCGTGCACCTCCTTCACCACTTCGTGCTGGAAATCCTCATCTTCCAAATCAGGAATCCCCTCTGCCTCTCTCAACTCCTTCGAATCGCGAATGGGCGTGTAGGGAGGGTAATAATTCTCAAAACTCTGGAAAGGGTACAAGAAATCCCAAGTAGAGCTACTCGGCGGCGAGGGCGGAGGAGGGGGCGGTTTCGAAGAAGAAGCCTCCGAATTCGCCTCTGCTACAGGCCCCACCGGAGGCGGCGGCGGCTGCGTCGAACCGAAGAAGCCACTGAAACCACCACCGTAACTCGCCGGAGGATAACCGTTGTCGGAATTGGAATAAGAATTAGGGTTTTCATTAACGTAAGGATAGGAGGAATAGTATGAAGAAGACGATTCACCCATATTTAAAGTCTCTGGGCTCATCGGGCGTTGCTGGTACGTCACCGAAGTAGTCGGATTATTCTTCATATAATTGAAGTTCATGTTCATAAACCCACCTCCTGGATACGAATTCTGGGCATCCTGCTCCGGATAATTCACATGATGATGATCGTAAGAATGTAAGGGCGAAGAATTCTCCGATTGATGGTGCAGAGAAGAATCGGTGAGCGAATCGTCGTCAGAATCAGAGTGGAATTGAATATGAGAATCGGAATGATTGGAATGATGAAGAGCCGCCTTATGGGGCGAATAACCTCCTTTTCTCTGAGTGGGAAGATTGAGAACCGGAGAAGGAGGAACCGCCATGGAATTATCCAGATTCTGATCGAAGAAGCGGTGCAAGGAGAGGCCAACAGCTTTGAGGGAGTGAGTGTAGGCGAGATGAGCTTCAGAGAGAGCGTAGCGGTGGTGGATTGCGTCGTCGAGGAAGGAACACCGCTCATGGCAGAGCGCCACCGCCGGAAGTTCATCATGCTTCGAGCTTGCACAACCCATTATTATAATAAACAAGATGGATATAATTAAATTCACAAATTTACTGTTACAGTATGTGGGGGGACTCACAGATTAGAGAGCGATCAACCCAGACATGGCCATGAAATTAGGGATTGGGATGAGAGACAAGGGAAAGAGAAAAGAAAGAGAGAGAGAGCTAGAGAGAGAGAGAGAGAAAGAGAGAGAGAAGGACAGAAGGGGAATCTTGCCAGCGCGGAGCCGGTCGTCGGCATGTAGCACAGAGAGAGAGAGAGAGAGAGAATGAAGGGAAGTTTTTTTTCGGTGGAATGGGAATCGTCAGTGTATACATGTTCGTTTTTCTGTATCGGTGCTAACGTGAAATCACCGAATTTGTTACTACTCTGTTTCAAAGTGTGTTTTGGTTTGAATTTTTTAAATTATTTTTTTTTTAAATTAAGTTTTTTATTTTTTGTATTTTTTTTATTTTTAGTGAATATTTTTTAAATTTTAAGTATTTTTTTATTTTTTTTAGATTTATGTTACTTAGATATGTCTAAAAATAAAATATTTTTTTGAATTTTTAAAAAAAAAATTAATAAATAAACAAAAATACGAAAAATATACTGAATTTTCATATTTTTTTATATTTTTGGTATTTAGTGAATTTTTTAAAGATTTTTTTTACAAAAATTATATTTTTTAAGTATATTTATATTAGATGTGTCTAAAAATTAAAAAATTTACTTAAAATATTAAAAAAATTCAGTAAAAACAAAAAAATACGAAAAATAAGAAAATAAAATTTTCTAAAAAATGTTTTTAGAAAACTTAAACCAAGCAAAGTCTCTTTTGGAGAGTTTAATTTTTTTTAATAGTATAATTGTTGCACTTTAAAAATATAATTTTTTTAAAATTATCGTTTGATAATACATCTTTTAAAGGATATCAATTGTCATAATTATACTTTTTGTGTTGTTAATGAATTTAAAAGAATGGTAAAATCAAAAATTCATATTATTTTAATCATTGATTTTAAAAAATAGATTAATATTTTGATATAATAAAAAATAAAATAAGAGACTAATATTTTGAGACGAATGGAGTATCATTTGAATTGTCTGAATTTGTGCCTATTAGACTATTGGCTTTACCGTCATCTTTTGTGGTTGTCACCCTCGACCATCACCTTGTTATTCAGACGGTCGACCAATTTGCCAAACCATCAATATAAACAAATTCACACAATTCAAACCTACCAAATTCAACAATAACATTGCTCCAGTCAAATTGGCGTGTGAAGGAAGAAATTATTGATTAGTCTTAGAACGTCATGTAATCATATTCTATGCCAATCATAATTTTTCATATCTTTTTATATTATCTAATTATTGAACACAAATTTATTAATTTCGCCACACCCACTAATTATTAAGACGCCATGGCAGAGTGTCCAAGACCAACTTGTGAGGATCTGTATAGCGTTATAGAGGCAAGTGTACTTCTATTATTTTATAACTCGATGAATTATATTTTTTATCTTCTACTTCTAGCTTAAATTCCATTTTATTCACTATTTTAATTGCAATATAAAATTTAAATGCACGTAAATCAGACACTTTTTTTTTATAAGATAAGATGGGATACATATTTGATGAAAATTACTATATAAAATAGAGCTGTATCTGATTAATTTTGTGCACATGGAACACTTAAATTTCAAACCAACAAAGTATTTAAATTTTAACTCGATTTTTAATATAATTCTCTTAGTATATCACTGCTTAAAATTTAACTGAAACATTTTGTAAAGAATTAAAATAAAATGAGAAATGATAATTGCATAAAATTAAAATATATAAAATGCAAAAGAAAGTATAATGTGTAATTAAGTTTTATCTTCAATATTATGTGAGTTATATTTAAAATAAATCTAAAGCACAAATTTTTTTTTTTTTTAAATTTGGTCATACAACATTATTAAAGTAAAATTTGAATAAAAATTGAAAAATAAATAGTATAATTTTGGGGAGAATTACAATTTAGTGGGTTTTTCAAAAAAAATATCTATAAATGCATGAAAAAAAATTAAAATTAAAATTTTAATTATTAATATATAATTTATTATTTATGTGTACTTTTTATTCTTCAAATTGTATTTTTTCCATAATTTTTTTAAAAAAAATTCAATGTAGTGTAAGTTTAAAAAGAAAAAAAAAATTACAAAGAAGTGATAAATTATATAATAATTAATAATTAAAAACATAAATATTTTCATAAATCTGTAATAACTTTTTGATAATATCACTTATTAGTATTTTTCTCTTTTTTTAATAATTTATTTTTTATTAATGCAAAGAATACCCGATTGTTGATTTAGCTCACTAGTCTCACGAGGGACATCGAAATTACTCTTCTTCTTTTTTTTTTCTCTTTTGAACGTGACATCGAAATTACTTTGAAGTGGTAAACAGAGACACAGAAAATGGAAGGAAACTAATCAAACACGGCATTTTGTGCTGACGATGAACTTTGACGCCTGTTTGCCGCCAATGCTTTATCATAAATAAAAATATAACGTCAGAGACATTAATAAATATTTTATCAATATTGTTTTTTTAAGGGCAAATTACATATACCCCTCGAAGTTTGGTTAAATTATAAATACCCCTTTGAGGTTTGAGAAATTACAAATTCTCCCCTGAATGCTATTTTTGCATAACAAATTAGGGGGTAATTTGTTATGAAATTTAAACCTCATGGGGCAAATTGTTATGAAAATACAAACCTCAGGAGGCGGGATGTAATTTCTGAAACCTCAGAAAGGTATCTGTAATTTAGCCAAACCTCAAGAGAGGTATATGTAATTTGCCCATTTTTTAATTGACCAAAAAGTTCATTTTTTTAAAGAAAGATTATTATGAACGTGTGCAGGTCAATTTGGATCTGTTTTTGAAAAAAAAAAATCATAAATCAAATTGGTCTTAGTGAATAAAGAATTTTGTAAATTTTATTAAGGGATTGACTGACCAGTAAAAATTTGATAATACAATTTATAATTTTAAATTTAAATTATCTTAAGGGTCATTAAAAATTTATCCGATCATTAACTGTAAGTTAATTTAATACTTTTGATTATTTTAAGGAAAATGTTTGGTAGTTCAAAATTTTGTGGCTCAAATGGTTCAAATCTGTCAAAACGACGTCGTTTTACGTCGTTTTGCACTCAAAACGATGTCGTATTGAGTGATTTGAGCCATTTAAACCATAAAATTTTGAGCTACCTAGCATTATTAGTTAGTTAATATTACAAGATGAGAAAAAACATTGGTTAACATGTAATGATAACCTTTTCACAATTTCAACCAAATTGCATAGCAAATTATGGGTTATGTGGATCTTAATGGGTTAGGTGCTACGGGGGGGACCAAGGGCCTACTAAAAATCCATCTATTAATGACAATCTTTCCTAAGTAAAGCAATTCATCAGTGAATCCAAACAACCTCTAATCACTGCAAGATAAGTTTGTCATCTCCTTTTCTAATTAAACATCCAATACTAACATCATAACCCTCCAATCATGATCCATGATATGGGAACAAAAATTATAGTAATGAAAACAACTAATTCACTCATTGGTAAATTTAGAAAAATAAATTTGATTGGTATAATAATGTGGAAGATATGTTGACGTTTGGTTTAAATTGAATCTTTTAAAATAGGGTAAATTATAAATACACCATTTGAGATTTGATTAAAATACGAATCGTCCCTTGTGGTTCTGGGAATTACATTCCACTCCCTGAGATTTCTAATTTCATAACAAATCACCATTTTATTAATAAATTATTAAGTCAATTAACAATTTTAATAATGTAAGAAATATGTTTCAATTAATAATTTAAGTAATTTTATTATTGTATAGGAGAACAATTATGAATTTTATTTTTTTAATTAATTCGGTTAAATAAAAAATTCTAACAATAAGGTATTTGTAATTTTTCAAATCACATGGATAATATGTACTTTAAACAAACCCTAGGGGTGTAATTGTAATTTACCCTTTAAAATAATAATAATAATAATAATGACAGATATTAATATGATCTAATGAAAGGCTCAAGTATCCTTGGGTGAAATACAAAATAACACTAGTGAAATCTCTACTATTGTCCGAGAAGAAAACAATTAATAATTATTTTTATTTATTTATTTATTGTTGCAAGGGGGAGAAGAAGATAAAAGAGAAATAGATGTCAAGGCAGGACCATGAAGTAAGGTAGGAATGGTAGATCAAAAGGTGAAAAAAAGAAGAAGAAAGGGACCTATCATAGAAGAAATTCCAGTATTGAATTCCCTAGAGTAAATTGCAACATTGAATTGTTGTGAAGATATCTGTGTCATAAATGTAACAATCAATTATTGCACGACACTTGCAAAATAATTCATTTTGCCGAAGTTATTTTTAACAAGGACAATGTGTTCCTATCTATCTTCTTGTGGTGATTGTTGTGACTCGACTGTTTGAAAATGTTGAAACGGACAATGATGGATATCATTAAAAATGGTGTTTTAAAGTAATTATTAAGAGTAATGTTAGGGACATTAAATTTTCTACCAAATAAATGACCAAATGTCTGGGGTCCGCAATTTTGTGGCCCCACACCCATATGAGACATTTGGTCATTTATTTGGTAGAAAATTTGGTACCTCTAGCATTTTCCAATTATTAATGATGTGGCATTTATTTTATTTTATTTTAAAAAAAACAGAGACAATGTGTGGGATCCACTGTCACATCATTAGTGATGGCATTAATTAGTGTTCTCACTCATTTTCTAGTACATTAAATTCAAAATATATGAGATAACTAATTTAAAAAAAAAAAAAAAAATCCATTACTCTATTGTATATATTGTTTGTTAGTCACTTGAGTTGGGTAAAAAATGAAATCAAATGTGAAAATAATTTAGGATGGTAATATTCACGCTCTATTTTTATTCAAATACATTCATTTTCTGTCTTTTACAAATTTGAATTTTGTTTTTTTTCTTTCAATATTTCAATTTATTCCAATGTTGCCCGCACCGATCCCATTTATCCTTTTTAATTTATTTGTTGAAAATTTATGTCTAATTATTTGATATAGTTTCTCATGTTTATAATTTTTGAAACTAAAAAAGTTAATTATTGAAAAATTAGAAGAATTGATAGTTTTAATTTATGCTTTTCAGTTGTCGTTTGACAATTTACTTTTTTTAGTTGACTTTTTAACTATTTTAGTTTGAGACTTTTTACGAAAATATATATAAAAAAATAGAGAGATAATATAATCCACAAAAGATAAAAAATGTGCTATTGTAGTTCACCCCAAACAAACCCAGAAAGTTTGTTTGGTTTAGCTTTTTTGATTTTTTTTGATTTTTGAGAGAGAAAATGTAAAATGATTATAATTTGGCTGTGATATTTTGGCCTCTTTTGGGTACTTGGCTTTTAGCCACGTTTGTGCGTTTGTAGCAAAAGTCAAAAGTTGGCTTTTTTGTATTTAAATACATTTGAGTAGTTGGATTTCAGCCAGTGATGAAATTACGATTCTACCCCTCATGGATCAAAATATGCTACATGGGTGAAGTTGTAAATATTTTAAATTGAATGGGGGTAGTTTGGTCTTTTTATTGTTATTTGACAGTATAAACAAATATTAATCAAAAAAATCAAAAGTAACTTTTTACCAACTTCTCAAATCACTTGTTTAAAAAAAGCTAAAAACTTGGTTAAAAGTCAAAATGTCACTTTTTACCATCTTTCCAAAACACCCCTTTGTCTTATTAACTTATTAACATATTTTGTCTTTTCTACTTTTTTAACCAAAAAACCCATTGCCAAATTTTGTTAACTTTCACATTTTGGCCTCCTTTAAAAACATGTTATTTTAGTAATTTTTTTGATTTTTTAGCTAAAATATAAGGTAAAAAATTATTATGTTTGGAATGAATTTTTGATCTTTTATGAAAAGATATATAAAAAGTAGAGAAAAAAATCTTTAACTTTTTAGTATAAATTATTGACATTTTAAATTTTTTTAATAACTATTTAATTTTTAAACTAAAACGATAAATTATCAAAGGCGACCTGTGCTTGTATACTTTCTCTACTCAAACTTCTTTGATTTTGGAATATTCACAAATCCATCCCACGAGTGCACATGTGAGAGGGGCGAAGTATGAGATTGGACTCAGCTGATGACTAATAATAATTCACAAATACTAGTCCCAATTTGGAATGTTATGGGTATAAAATAAACACAATACAAAATTAAATTATACATATAGCTAAAAGTGTTTTGTATTAGGAAAGAGCTCTAGTTTACAAAGAGCACTAGTTCTAGTATTCTTATTTTATCATAACACATCAAAGTGGTGCGACGCCAGGTCCACGTGGTCCACCAAACTTTACCGTTCTGATTGTATTTCATTAAATTATCATACAATACTCAATTCAAATCTGATGATCACACTTTCTTATTAAATTTTATATATTATTTCATGTATCAATATTGTAAATTAATGGCAAATTAATTTTAATTATAGTAGAGATAAAAAAAAAGAGCAAAAAAATTAAGGGTGAAATAATCTACTCTTAAATACTAAAATACTTCTCTCTTTCAATTTCTCTCCTCTCTTTGTTTTTCTTCCCTCCCTGCCCTCACTGCCAATCACCCTCCCCTTTCTCCCTTGCCACCCCAGTACCTTCCCAACCACAATGACAACTCCAAGTCCGTTCTTGTCACCACCGCTATGACCACAAATAATTTTAAACTTATTTTTTAAACTCATGCCATTTTAAAAAATTATTTTTTAAAAACACAACTTTACCAAACATGACTTGAAAAATAACTTACATTTAACGGGAAAAAGTACATATTTATTAGAAAAAAGTGAGAATCTTGTGGGGTGCAACTCTTTTAGGTGTTTTTACACCCAAAAAAGTAAAAACTTACGCCCCATACATTTGTAATCATTTTCGGTTAAATATCTTGACTAGTAGTCGTTCCATTTAAGAAGTAAAAATAAGTTATGTAAAAACTTGACCTTGGGTTTTTTAAAAAAAAAAAAAAAACTCCTTCAATGCACACTAAATAAAGAAAGTTCAATTATTACTGAACATGGGATTGTATCAGTTGCATTTTTGGGTATAACAATGTTATATATCACTAAATTTTTATCATTAATATCACCATTAATGATGCAGAAAGCAAAAAAAAAAAAAAACTAAAACACAAAATGCATGTGACAATAAGTGAAACCCACTATCACATAATTAGAACAACCAGATCATTTTTCTTTTGGGTAAGATACATGATGCAGAATGTCATGAGTGAAAACCCTTAAAAGGCATCATTTTTCTTTTGGGTAAGATAGATGATGCAGAATGTCATGAGTGAAAACCCTTAAAATAAGTGCAAACAAAAAGTCAAAATGTCATTTTAATTTGATGACTCTTCCAAGACTGCTTTCTCTCCCTATCCTCTCATCCCTTCACTCACTGAAAACCTCATAAAAAGTGTGTGTGTGTGTGTGTGTGTAATGGGGGCCTAATGGCAGGTTGAGCTTTGTCTGGTATGGATGGCAATGGCATGCATGATCATTGATCAGCTAATCAACGAAGTACTAGCATTACAATACAATGGTTGTTTGTTGTATCCATGCGACTTAAGTATTCAAACAAACATATTCTGATCTCTCATAACTTCTTTTTAAGTAAAAAGCTGTGTGTTTGATGTAGAAAAAAGTCATGAGGCAGACAGAAATCTAACCATCACTTTCACTTTTTTTCTCTGCTCCTCCTCTCTTATCTCTCAACTCTGATCTACAAAAATGTTTCATGCTCTTTTTCTTCCCATCCCTTTGACCCCCTCTCTCTCTCTCGTTAGTTACATTTTTTTTTTCTTTTTTTCCTGCTCCTCCAATCACCACCCGCCATGTAGGAAGTTATGGAGTGATGAATGGAGAGGGTCTCTATCATGGCTCAATGCCATATAAGCTTGCTGGCTAGAATGTTAGAGCTCTGTGCCACTTTTTTAATTTCTTTTTTTGTCCTTTATAATCTTATTGCTCCCCTTTTTGCCATTTTTTAAAGAAATTTTATAAATTTATATATCATGCAAAAATGTACCAACAATAAGGAATGTACGTTCTTAACATATGTTGTAAGCCACACATTAATAATTTTTTTTTTTTTTTATATTAGACAACATGTGAACATTTATTATTTCAGTTGTTTTTTTACCGCACACTTTGAGATATGAGGAAAAGATATAGTATTTTAATTTTAAAATCAAATATTAATAACATGGTGAATATTAATTTTTTTTTTTTAAATCTTAAAGATAAAAAAATTGATAAGATTTATAACAAGTATTACTGTAATAAAAATAATAGTAATTGAACTTTGACAGGGGTCACCCCATACATGAACTTTCTGACTAAAAAAACAAACCCACCACTCTAAAATTATATAAATGTAATATACCGAATTTTTTTTTAAAAAAATACTCAGAATTAAAATCTATGATGTAGTCTTAAATAGTGTGATATGAACACTTGTAATGAATCTAATTTATATATTTAAAAATTTATGTATTTTTTTAGCTTATAGCATTAGATTAGAATAAAGGTAAAAAGGAAGTCAAATGTAGCATTAGCATTGATCAGAGACAACTAAGATAGTTTCAGAATGGAAGCAGCTTCTGGCCAGTCTTAGATCAAATTAGAGAGTATTGTTAGACTCATGGGGACCCATCACGGATCCTATTTCGATAATCCGAATCGTTGAATGTGTAAAACTCGTCGAGTACTATATACTTGTAAAAAATTACGTTAATCAGATATCGATAACTATGTGATCAAATCAGTTTTGTATAGAAAATAGACGGTGAACAAATTAATGATTGACAGAAAACTGATCCGATGAGATAGCCATCGATATCCGATCAACTGGATTTTTAGAAGTATATAATACTTGACGAGTTTTACACATTGAACAATTCAGATTATTGAAAAGAGATCCGTGATGGGCCTCTACGGACCAAACAACACTCTCAAATCCGATTTAGAACTAAAGGAAAGCTGCTCCCTTTAAGAATAATGTTATGAATAGTAAGGTCCAATTGCAAAGTAAGATGGTTGAGGAATAAAGTAGTAGAAAAAACAAACAAGCATAGACAAACACATTATTGAAGTCAAAAAAAAAGGCGGATCAATGAGAATATCCAAGCAGTCCTACACTCACCAATCTTTATAGCATAAAAAGAAAATATTTTGAGAGTCTGTGTGGAGAATCGCTGGTGAGGATCTTCTTTTGCTCTCAATGAGCAGGTGGTGCTGATCCTTTTAATCATAATGCTCTTATAGGAATATGAGAAAGTTATCGTAAAGCACAAAAAGATCTGATTTTTCTTTTATATGAGTATATATATTATTAGAGGTGCTAGTCAACCTTTACTTGAGAATATTGTTGGTTCTGTTTTAGTATACTCGTCTTTTTTTACTTAATTTAAAAGGTGTTTTCACAATGTAGTGTTACATTGTCATACGAATTTGTGTTAAACATTGTCTCCAAAATCAATGTAAATATGATCTTATTTCTGATTTTATGTTAGGCATACAGCCTAGGTCTAATTTGATGTATTGTTTGTTATGATTTAGCTAAATAGTTAATTTTTAATCTAAAAAGTGCTTTCACAATAAAAAATGTCATGCACATATTTATCCAACTCGATATAGCCACGTAGTGTTGCTCGAGATTTGTGATTGGCAAATGCAATGAGGTTCATAATTTTATGTTAGGAATAAGAGCATCATTAATGGATTAGTTAAATGTTGTGTTAGTGTCAATTGTTAATTTTTGGTCAGCTCAAAACACTATTTTGTACTGCAATGGAGTTGCTAACTTGTGTGTTAGTGTCAGTTGTCAGTATTGTGTGTTAATTTGTGTGTTAACTATGATTACCATTTTAGCTAGCGAAAGAGAGAGGGGAGAGACGTGAGGAAGTGTTGTGGGATCGTCTGGCTAAATGTTCGGCAGATCATCTCCCCGAACGTCGGGACCCTTTAAGTAAAAATAAAAAAAATTGCAGTTGACCGACCGGACGTCCGACCATCTTCCTCTACAACTTTCACTATATATATATATATATATTATTAACACATACTTTAACATATTCATTATACTACCACTCACTCTCTAAAATTAACAAACTCTTAACACATCTTAATACATATTTTTAGATATTACTTTCATCACTTTTTATTATATAATATATTTTTTTTAACTATCCCTCCAAGAAAGTTAACATGATGCTGTTGATGTGGTGAAGGGTTGACGTTAATTCCCATGCTAGTGCACACTGCAATATGGGTCCAAAATTGTCTCTTTGGTTGGACCCACTATCATCAATCACTCAAAACTGTACCCATGCTATACTACGTTAGCTGTGTAAATAATTTAAAAGTGTTATACATATAACAACTTTTATAATTCCAAATAATGAATTATTATGATTTTTATGAATAATAGTATAATGTAAAAAATAAATAATACATTCGGATAAGTTATGCAAAATTTTTAAGTGATTTAAAATTGATTAAACATAAACTTATATCAATATTAATAGCAAAATGTTTCTTTCTTGACCATCTTTAAAATATGTTATATTCAGAATAATTGATCGGAATTCTAAATATATTTTTATAGGCAAGAGAGGACCAGCTTCCTAATATAACTATAACTATAACTATAACTCCACTAGGAGACTTGGAAACTGCTCTATATATTGACCAATCACTTATGGTTTAAGATATGGAACTATAAGCTAATTAAATCTATAATTCATATTACCATATCATGTGGGTCACCTTAATGACTAAACAATTAAATTTAGTCTTACATTCTCTCACTTGGCCCATATGATAACATACATCAAGATTTAATATGGTAAACATAAGGTGCACAATAAATCATATCCAACCTTACTTTAATTTGGTCATCATCATAATATTATAATTAAATAATTCAATAATGTCAATTATGGTGGTTCTACACTATAACGCCCTCAAAATAATACATAAAACCCATCATTTTAGACATGCATTGATATAAAAGAAACCAACCATTTCTATTCATCAGAGTAATTCTTACAACTGTATTGCATGTTAACAACAAAAGCAAATGCCCTACGGGCTTACAGCTTTCCAAGTTAACACTTGATTACAAAAAGGAGTACTAACTCAATACACATAGAGCCCTTGGCTTGAATTTACATGTAATACACCAAAAGAAAATAAACAAAACAATCCGCCTGCCTCTAGCCTCCCAAGCTATGCCCTTAGAGGTGGAATGCTACCTGTACCTGAAAATGATATTCCATAAAGGGTGAGCCACAGCCCAGTAGAGATATGCTAAACACAGTATGAGCAATGACTAAGACATTAGCAATTGATAAATGTTCAATTTCCATAAACCGATTCATAACCTATTTCCATTCCATTCCACTTTTCATTTCTTATCAATTTCACAATTTACATCAACGGCTCAGAACCTGGCCAATCACTTCTATGAGACAATGACTCATATTAAATATTTTTCATTTTTACAATAGATAAACATACTAGTTGTATCAACATCTCAACAGATAAGCATACAAGCTGTATCCATATTTCAACAGATATGCATATTAGCTATATCAACACTTCCAATGATAAGCATATGAGTTGTATCAACACTTCCAAAGATACGCATATGAGCTATATCAACACATTATCTGACAAGCATATGAGCTGTATCAGTGGAGTCCATCCCCTATCTCCTCCCAAACAACATCCGGTTTAGAGGTCCATCCCCTATCTCCCCCTAAACCGTGGAGTACATTCCATATCTCCTCCCACACACACAGCGTATATACACAAAGGTCATATACACAATCAATCAATACATAACGTTAATGTATTCTATCAACCGTCATACTCTATGACTCATCCAATTGATTAGTTTTAGTTTGCCTAATCATCATGCATTGTCTACAACAATCAAAACTACCCTCCACCGGTAGCCCAAGCAATTATTTCTAAACAGATAATAAAAGCTCCAACAGATAAAATATCAATATTTTTAAAAGTGAGCGATTTATAAATCCAACTCGATTATTTCACAACATAATGAGCCAATTTCATTATTTCCAACTCAATTCCATAAGTCCACATTTTTTCCAAATTAATTATACCAATTAATTTATCCAACAAATTAGGATTTTTCACCCCATTTCCCAATATTGACCCAATGGCCTATATATCAACAACCAACAACAAAATCATTATTTTGAAACCCAAAATACATATTTAAGAATCAAAATAAGAAACCCTCGTTTATGCCCTTTTGAAACCCTAAGTCCCAAAATCAACCAACTTCAACACTTTATCAAAACTATCAATAATCTATGTTGAAGACCATAATAGTGAGTAGGAATCCCTACCTCAAATTCGGAGCTCAAAGGAGGAAGATGACGAAACTCAACGTGCTCTAAAACTCAAAATTTTCGGATTAAGGTAAAGCCCTCGACGATCAACCCAACTTTTGTAAAGACCAAAGGTGAGGAAAACACCCTAGCTAGATCAATACTTAGAGAGAAGTTATGGTTTTAGAGAGAGGAGCTCTCAAATGGCTTTTTAGAAAGTAAGAGAGAGAGAGAGTGTGTAAAAAGTGATTTTAAAAAGTCCAGCTGCCAATTGATATACGACATTCCCGCTCGAGCGGAGAACACAACGCTCGAGCGTTAAGAACAAAAAACTAGGTACGCTCGAGCACAAGAAGGCCCGCTCGAGCGTCAAGACACAAGAATAAAGTACATCCGCTCGAGCGCGAAAACCAATCTGCTCGAGCGTAAATTTCCCCCTCCCAGAACTTATACCCAGAAAGTGCCACCCGCTCAAGCGCCAACAAACCCGCTCGAGCGCTACTGCTCGAGCGTAAAGAAACCCGCTCGAGCGTAAAAATCACACCTGCAGAAGTTTTGCAGGGACACGAAATACTGGGGGTGTGCAATCCCCGCTCGAGCGCAAGAAGACCCGCTTGAGCGGACTGCCTAAAAACTGGGCAACAAGGAATTGAAACCAAGGCCTAACCAACCTGTAACAACCCTGCCCAAAACATCCTAAAACTCAATCAAGCGGAATTAAAGGACGACAACAAGATAGATACAACTACCAACTTCACGGAACCGAGTCCGGAATACAACAGAACAGTAAAGGGACAACCGGGATCGCTATATACACTAATAGTGCGACATAGTCCATTTCATGTACCACAACACTAGTAACTAGTTTAATATAGTTCTTAAGTGATGAGTGTATTTAAAAGGTCTAATAATGTTGTTTTTTTTTTATTATTTATTATCAAAAATTATTCTTGTTATCATTCATTCATTCATTCTTATATATGTACGTACAATATTCATAACAAGAAATATTCATAACAGGAAATATATCAGAAACACAGTTAATGAGATCTCAATGTGTCAAATAACGCAATCAATCTTAAACAACTGTTATGGATTACATTCAAGACCCATTCAATTGGCAAGTTTCTTTATTGTCTTTAAGAGTAATCCCTTTATCAATATATCTACACTTAAAAGTTATATACTTATGTGATTTATGGACACTTTTTGTTTATGAAATTCTTTTTTAATGACAAAATATTTCAATTCTATGTGTTTAACATCATTAGAATACTTGTCATTCTAAAAAAATAAAACAATTGCGAAATTGTCACAATAAATTCTTAACGACTTGGTAACAAGAGTTGACAATTTCTAGTCCTGAGATAAAGTTTCCTAATAACAATTCATAAATTGTGATCTCCAAGCACATCACAAATTCAACTTTCATAGGAGATATTTATTATAGTTCATTTCACATTTTTCATGATATTTCTTCTTCACATAATAAGAACAAATTATCGAAAGTGAACTTTTCTACTATCAATTCATCCTCCAAAGTCTAAATTTAAGTAACTAATCGATTCAAAATTATTAGACTTCATAAATGTGAGCAAATAATCTTTTATTCATTATGATTACCTTATCACTTCTTTACCTGAGCATTAAATTTTTTACAATAAATGTATAAAGAATCGTTTCCACTCTAATTGATTTTATAAAAATTTTGCATAAGACTGGATTTATTTCATTTCGGAATATGGATAACTTTATATTAATATTCTTTCATATAGAATCTCTATAGAACTTTTAATGTGTACCTTCTAACTCTCAACAATTCATGTGATTCATTTAGAAAATATTTCAATTTCTATCATATAAGTTGTCTCACTAATATATTTCATTTCTAAGTTCTTAAAGAGAATTTTCTTAATTCGTGCAACAAATCACATACATTATTGACAAGCAAAATATTATTAATGTGACGCCCCAATTTCTACTCTAAGGGTTAGGGTAACGTCACGAAAGAGTCCTTTAGTCAATAGTCATGTAAGATCCCAGGAAGGTCGAAGAAGTCAATATAGCCTTCCTTCTAAGTCCCACCACCTTAGATAGCAAGCTATCTTTTTGATAGATCTTAAAATGTATTAAGATAAGGTCTCATAAGTAACACGGAGGCAGGCATAGGATTACAAAAGCAAATAATAATTACAGTGTTGCAAATCTTACAAAACGAGTTCCGTTATTATTACAATCCAAAAAATAAATAAAAGCACGAATAGACTCGTAAGCAAAATGGCTTCTAATTTTCTCTAAAACAGACACAAGTCTTCAAAGGACTATGGCTCTTCGTCGGCCTTGTGTGTTTCTTTGATACCTGGCATGAAACCCCATGAGCTTTGAATGCCCAGTAAACGCACACACACTTCATCCATTTTTCCCAATCTAATACACTATAGCAATTACAATAATAGGAGAAAGAAATATGATATTCAAGTAAATAATAAGGGTTACAATGTCAGTTGTTAGTAGTCCAAAAATCCCCCAATGAGATTTCATCCTTCCAACCACAAGAATCAGACAAGGATTATTCGGTACGCCCCCTCTTTTGCTATTTTGTAGACCATACTCCAGATGCCTACCAACGGTTACATACCGCGTAACGCCAACAGAGGACCTCAAAAAAGACGGTAAAATAAGGGCCTTGCCTATTCGCTCCTTACACCAAATCCAACTAAGGTCCGAATACATCCGTTCTGTTCAAGGGTTTTGAAACAACCACTTGCACTAGACTTTATCTTTCAAAGGAAACACGTCTTGCTAACCAATTCAATTTAAACATAACATTATCTCATAACAATACTCATGTGATCGAAACCCCATTAGCCACCCCATTAAGTTCTCCGTTTAGATTAATGTTTTAAGTTAGTTAGCACGAGTAAATAAAAAAAAAAAATTGCATATCTATGAGCATCATCAAAGGACTAAAATAAAAGGTATATAACCATGACATATGTAATATCATACCAAGACATGATCATAAACTAATAAGTACATTCATGAAGATAAGAGCATAGAACACCAGTGCAAAAATAAATTTTCAAATTTTGTACCATTTAAGGATTAAAATCAAAATAACCATTTTAGATTTTTACTGAGCTTGGCCTTCCTATGGTTCGTAGAAACTTTTATCTAGTTTTCAGTGTTAGGGAAAATATGTGATTCCCCACAAGTAAATCAATCAATGGGAATAAAAACTAATGCGAAAAAATTAAATCAAAGACAACACAAGAATTTTACGTGGTTCCCTCAATGTGAGGTACGTCCACGGGATCGAAATCCGATTCCACTATCAACCAAATAAGTTCCAAACGATTACAAACGAGACACTAATGGTCTCATAAAATCACCCTTAGGTGAATTCCAAATAATCACAAATAAACAAAGAGGAAAGACCTCACCAAATAGATGAATAAAGATCTTCAGAACCAGAGTTGTAGAAGATCCAAAATAACGAACCAACACTAACCGAAGATGCCCCAAACCAAGCTTCAAAAAACCAAAATTGAACCAATATGTAAATCTTCGGCACTGTTACCGAAGCAATGTAATAGTATGGCTGCTGCACACACTTCACCTCTGGGGCAAATAAATTAATTAGGCCACTGCTGCCACTTCACCTACGGCACACACAAAACAATATATATATATATATATATATATATATATTGTGAATCTAGGGTTTTGTAATCAAATCCTAATTGTTACCAAATTAGATTGGGTCTCCACAAATATAATATATAAAAATATATTATACTAAACCAAGCCAAATTAAAACTCTTTTAATAAATCAATTGGGTCCCACACTCCAATAAGGAGGTATACCCAACATTCAGAACATTTTTTCGAAAATGGGATAGATTTTCTAGATTTTTAGTTATTCAAGAAACATTCCAGCGCTGTCCCGATTTGTTGATCGTTATGAAAATCGAATTTTCTTTCAAACCGCTCAGTCTTTTTCAATAAAGCCAATTTTACTTGAAATCTAACCATTCAAGGAAGTTTTTGACGTAAAAATGAGGTCAAGGAAATTTTTTTACAATTTTCTAAATTTTTCGCAAGTTGGCTGAAAAACTGATTCTTTGAACACAAAGCTTGAAATAAGAGAGAATGTAAGAAAAGAGGACAACAAAGGATAATTTTTTCACTTGTTTTATAATAAAAACATGCTAAATAGTATATATTAAACTCAAAAATTTGGATTTCCCTTTAGAAATTATGAGAGATAGGTGTAGAAAAAGATAGTTTTGTACCGATTTAGAGAAAACACAAGTAAAGGTGGAATAAGGCTCAATTTTTTTTTTTATTTTTAACACAAGAACACCATTACAACACATCTAAAAATAATGTTTCAAACCTCTACTAACATATATTTGAAAAAGGAAAATAAAAGAGATAGTTGTATTGTGGCTTACTTGGAGTTAGGTGAAATGCATGCACAATTTTCTCCCATTTTCCTCTCTTCCATTACCAAGGTTCACTCACTTTCTCTTCTTTTTTTCCCTCAACCAAATGTGTAGGTGTATGAATGTATGAGATGTGTAACATGTGGAGGGTAGTGGTGTTTTTATAGAAAAGAAATTGTGTGAATTGTCTAAAATGCCATTGATCAATTCAATTGAATAGTTCTTTAACTTAGTTGGAATATAATGAAATGAATTGTGATTATGACTTTAATTATGTACTTAAACATGATTGAAGGAGAGAAACAGATATAGACAAAATATTGTACTCCAGCAACTATTTTTTGTTTAGATCTAGTCGGATCTCATGTAGATTTACTCAGATTTGATGTAGATCTGAGTAGATCTACTTATATTATTCATCGGAAACTCATCTCTTTCGCCGTCGGTAAGGGTGAAGTAAGGAGTTAATGGTCGGTGGTTACCGGTGAACCCCCAAGCAATGATGGTCGTCAGTCATCGGTGACTATATATTAGAAAGAGAAAGAGAACAATTAAGACATGGTCGCTGGTCACTGAAAATCATGAAAAGAAAGAGGTAAAGAAAAATAAATGCACAGAAAATAATGAAAAAGAAAAATACATAGTGGACTTTTAAGAGTATTCAAAAGGTTATGAGACTAAATCGACTTATCTTCTTTTAAATAGGACTTCCAAGTAATTTGCCCTCAATAATAATATACAAACAATCAATGGCGGACATAAATTAAAATCATTAATTTTATTTAATGAAAAATCATGATGTTCTCTAACCAGTGGTCTGATACTACATATAAATAATTTTATGGTGTTATACATATAACAACCTTCATAATCCAAAATTGTGAACTATCATGATTTTCACAAATAATAACATAATGCGAAAAATAAATAAAATATCCGAATCAATTATGTGAAACTTTCAAGTGATCCCAAAATTGATTAAATATAAACCTAATATCAATATTATTGGAAAAAAGGTTTCTCTCTATTGACCCTCTTTAGAATACATTATATTTAGAATAATTGATGGGATCTAAATATATTTTTATAGGTAGAAGGAAGACCAGCTTTTTAATATAACTATAACTCTACTTGCTTATCGAAGTAGAAGACTTAGAAACTGCAGGAACAATCTTCTATGTAAAACAAATAAGGGCAAATTACATATACCCCTCTCGAGATTTGGCTAAATTACAAATATGCCCCTGAGGTTTAAGAAATTTCAAATTTCCCCCTGAATGCTATATTTGCATAACAAATTAGGGGGGTAATTCGTTATGAAATTTAAATCTCAGGGGGCAAATTGTTATGAAAATACAAACCTTACGGGGCGGGATGTAATTTTCGAAACCTCAGGGGGTATTTGTAATTTAGCCAAACCTCAAGGGAGGTATATGTAATTTGCCCTTAACTTGAAACAAATCAAACAAATAAAAATAAATTACTTATAGAATTTATTTTACCGAAATGAATAAGTACAAAAATAGATCAAGTCCAGTATGTGACACTCTGTCCTTAAGATAGATTCACCCCGCTACGGTGCTTACGGATAAGTGGCGTCTATCTTCCAGAATACAATGATCTACACAGATTGTATTAGCACTCAAAACAATCTGTTTCGGCGAACTAGAACCTGTGTTCTATACTCTCAAATATTTCTCTAAAAACTAGAATCAAGAATAATGCAAAGAGAGAACAAAACTGGGAAAACAAATGAATTTTCTGGATCTAAAAATCTACTGGAAAGGTCTTCTATTTATAGGAAAATTGGTGACTCTAGGACAGATCTGAATAGATAGGTTCTCAAACCGAACAAGTATGATTTTGAAATGAACAAATCTGTTGCAGAACAAAACATATGCAAACCGTTTGAACCTTCTGGAGCAACCTGTTTGAACATGCTGGACCGAATAAGGCATTGTTATGGACCGAAAATTTGAATTCAAATTTCGCGCAAAAATTTGAATTAATTTCGTTTAGAAAAAATAATTTCCTCGCAAGAATTTGAAAAAATTCAAATAAATTTTGTCCAAAAAATTAATGTTAGGACCCAATCCACAACCTGCACCTCACACCTAAACCCAGCCCAGCTCAGCTGGACAGACGGACGGAGGCCGTGCGTGCACGCATGTGTGGTGGTTTGAGCCAAGACTCACTTTGTCCATAACCTCTCCCTTCTACAAACGTGGAGTTCCCCTTGGGGCCTAACCCAAGTTTGTCCACCTAGAGCTTATATACATACACAAGCTCTCTTAAAGTTTTAATATGGGACAATCCATTTCAAGGAAACCCACATTTACTTCTTCAATTTCCTATTCCACGAACCTGAAAACGACGTCAACTTCTCATTCACTCATAAATGGTTTTGACGAACCGTCTTCACCGTGTGACTTGCCATACAGCAAGGAACACGTAATCTCCTAGACCCATCTCAAAAGACGTGTGGGCCCTACTCAAATTTGGGCTCAAAGTTGGCCCAAAATAAGCCTATATATAAAACTATATGTTTCCAACAATCCCCCACATGAATGAAATTTGACTGAGAGAGAATGCAACAACATGATCTAATTACAAAGAGTACATAAATTGAAAATATTCTGTGAAGAATAGGTGGCTTTTGGCTTTGAACTTTTCCTTGTGAGACACTATCGGATTACTAGCTAACTAGTGAATATTATGTCTTGAACTGTTTAACCATTTATGTAAACTAAGACAATAGAACTCACACAATATATTGCCAGACACAGTTTAGTTCTCATTATTGTGTTCATTTTGGCCCTGAACAACCTGGTCTTTCATGAGTTCTCTAAAGATTTGTAGCCCTTCACTAATCTCATAGAGCCGGCCTAGTTCTCACTCGTATAGGTGAATCTTATAAAGAGTATCCTGCCTTACTCCACTAGGTATTCCTAGATATAAGAATCATTAAAGTATTACTTAACCTAAAACACTGCAGATATCACTATTTTATCATAGAAATGGGTAGAAGTTTGACTCTCTAGTGATCCTTATGAGTCATGCACAACTCGGTTGTCCCTTTGAACCTAGATCTTAGGATATCCAGTCAACTAGGTTGTGTTGCCGTTGTGGTAACTCTTATTTAATAGGCTTAAGTCCCATTCCCCTCGATGAATTCTCAACTAACTCTCTTGCTAACCCTTTGGTTAATGGATCAGCTATATTGTCTTTAGACTTCACATATTCAATGGAAATAATTCCATTAGAGAGTAGTTATCTCAGGATGTTATGTCGACGACAAATGTGTCATAACTTACCGTTATACATATGACTCTGTGCTCTACCAATTGCTGATTGACTATCACAATATATGTAAACAGCAGGCATCGATTTTGGCCACATTGGAATATCTTCAAGGTAGTGATGAAGCCATTTTGCTTTTTCCCCAGCTTTATCTAAAGCTATAAACTTTGATTCAATAGTAGACCTAGCAATGCAAGTTTGTTTGAAAGATTTTCAAGATATAGTCGCCCCACCAAGTATAAAGACATATCCACGGGTGGATTTTAAGTCTCTAGTATCCAGTTTGCATCACAGTATCCTTCAAGTAATGTTGGATATCTAGTATAATTTAGCCTAATGTTACAAGTAAATCGGAGATATCTTATAATCCTTATAATTGTTTTCCAGTGTTCTACTTCTGAATTACTCGTATATCTACTTACTACATAAGCTATATCCAGACGAGTGTAATTCATCAAGTACATTAAGCTTCTAATAATTTGGGCATACTCTAATTGAGAAATACTTTCCTATACATACTTAGAAAGAAATAAATTAACATCCACAGCTGTTCTAACAAAATGATCATCATCTTTGCTAAATTTATCAAGTATTTTCTCAATGTAATGTGATTGTGACAAAGTATAACCTTTTAATGTTTTGGTAATTTTCATACTAAGAATTACGTCAACAATCCCCATGTTCTTCATGTCAAATTGTTTATTCAACATTTTCTTGGTAGTTTTAATCATGTCATTATTACTACCTATGATGAGCATATCATCCACATAAGGACATAGTATAACATAACCGTTGTTTGTGTTTTTAATATAAACACATTTGTTACATTCATTAATTTTAAATCCATTTGACATCATCGCCTTGTCAAATTTTTCATTGCATTATTTTGGCACTTGTTTTAAACCATATAATGATTTAACCAATTTACACACTTTCTTTTCTTTTCCTAGAATAGAAAATACTTCTAGTTGTTTCATGTAAATTTCTTCATCTAACTCACTATTTAAGAAAGCTATTTTAACATTCATTTGATTAATTTCTAAATTGTACGAAGATGTAATGACAATTAGCATTCTAATAGATGTTATTCTAGTGACTGGTGAGTATGTGTCAAAGTAATCAAGACTTTTTTTTTTTTGTCTATATCCTTTAACCACAAGTTTTGCCTTGCATTTTTCAATTGATCTATCCGCTTTTATTTTTCTCTTGAAAATCCACTTGTACCCAAGAGGTTTACAACTTGGTGGCAAATCTACCAATTCTCAAGTGTGATTTTGCAGGATGGATTCAACTTCACTATCTACAGCTTCTTTCCATGAAGGGGTATCAGGACTGGACATAGCTTCTTTAAAAGTTAAAGACACATTTTCTAACAATAATGTTAGAAAATCTGAACCAAAAGGTTTTGAGGTTCTAGCATGTTTACTACGCCTAGGTTCCTCTTCCTCATTTTGATCTATCTCTTACTCTTGTTCTTGATCATGACTACTAATAGTATCATAAGATCTTTTATTAGTACTAGTCTCTTGTCCAGTTTTATTAGGTAATATATTTTCAAAGAATGATGCATTCCGCGATTCAATTATAGTATTTACATGCATTTCAGAATGTTCTGACTTATGAATCAAAAACTAATATGCACTACTATTCTTGGCATAGCCACTGAATATGCAATCAATAGTTTTAAGACCTATCTTAGTATTTTTAGGACTAGGAATAGCTATTTTAGCCAAATACCCCCACACTTTTAAGTATTTGTAGAATGGTACTCTCCTATGTCACAATTCATAAGGTGTTTGATTCACTTTCTTTCGAGGTACTTTATTAAGAATATAATTAGCAAAAAGTATTGCTTCCCTCCACAAGTTCTGAGGCAATCCAGAACTTATTAACATGGCATTCATCATTTCTTTTAAAGTCCTATTTTTCCTTTCAGCAATTCCATTTTGCTAAGGTAAATAAGGAGTGATGGTTTGATAAATTATTCTATGTTCTTTACAAAACTCACCAAAAAGTAATTCATATTCACCACCTCTATCACTTCTAAGTTTTTTAATTTTCTTACCAAGTTGATTTTCAACTTCATTCTTATATTGAATGAAAAGTTTCCAAAGTTTCATCATTGGTTCGAATTAAATAAACATACCTATAGCTAGAATAGTCATCTATGAAAGTGATAAAATATTTTTTTCTCACCTCTAGTTTGAATTGATTTAAAATCACAAATGTTACTATGAATTAATTCAAGTGGTTTCGTACTTCTTTCAATTGAATGAAAAAGAAGTTTTAATTAATTTTGCATCAACACAAATTTCACATTTATGATTTTAATCAGTGTCAAACTTAAGTAAACATTCCATATTAATTAATCTACACAAAGATCCATAATTAACCTGTCCTAATCTACCATGCTATAAATTTGAAGACTCAAACAAGTAAGAAGAAGATGTATTATTATTAATAACAGAGGGGACAACAGTCATTACATTTAGTTTGAAAATGCCATCAGACATGTAACATTTTCCTACATACATCCCGTTTTTGGTAACTACAAACTTGTCACTTTCAAAAACTAGCCTAAACCCATTTTTACTCAACAGAGGATCCGGAGACTAGATTCTTGCGAATGTTCAGTACATGCAGTACATTGTTGAGAGTGAGTTCCTTTCTAAATGTCATCTTCAGAATAATATTTCATTATCCTTTAACTTTAAAAGTTGAGGATTTATCCATAAAAAGTTGTTTGTTGTTGTCCACCATAGAATACGATGTGAATATCTCTTTGTCGGCACAGATGTGACGAGTAGCACCAGTGTCCACCAACCATTCTTTAGGATTTTCGACAAGGTTTGCCTCAAAAACAATTACAGAAAGATTTATGCCACCTACACCATTGGAAATTTTGTCCACTTCGGTCATATTGGCTTAAGCAGGTTTCTTGCTTGATCTTCCTTTGCCTTTAAGTTTGCTATGGAAATCTTTGGCCCGATTTGCCATTAAACTTGTATTTCTTAGTTTCCCCTCCTTTAGAGCCTTGTGCGAAACTTTCTCCAGCATACTTTCGTTTCTTTAGTTTTAGAACATGTTTCACCACATTTGCCTTAGACTCCATTGGATGCTTACCAGTCCACTTCTCAGAATTGCGGTTGTTCTCCTCAATCCTCAAACGCACAATTAATTTCTCTAAAGTCATTTCTTTGTGCTTATGTTTGAGGTAGTTCTTGAAATCCTTCTAGCCTTGTGGTAATTTTTCAATTAAGGAAGCAACTTTGAAGGATTAATTGAGAGACATACCTTCTGCATAAATGTCATACAGAATGAGTTGGGGATCTTGAACTTGGCTGATCACAGTCTTAGAATCAATCATCACAAAATCCAGGAATTTGCCAACCACAAATTTCTTTGAGCCAGCTTCTTCTGCTTCGTACTTTTTCTCCAAAGACTCCCAAAGTTCATTTTCCGTCTTAATAGGGCAGTAGATGTTGTATAATGTGTTGTCAAGTCCGTTCAAGATGTAGTTTTGGCAAAGGAAATCAGCATGTTTCCAAGCATCGACCACAACAACCATTTGCCGGTCGATTTCATCCTCTTTCAGAGTAGGAGCATCCTTACGGAGAAAGCGTGCCAAGTTGAGAGTATTAAGATAGCATTTTCTACTGCCATCTTTTATAATTAGTTCCTAAGAACTTCTCTGGCTTCTTACCGTTATTTACTGGCATAGTCACAACAAGAGGAGAGGTTGGAGCAATTGCAGCCACCAAAACAGTACTTGTTTGAGCATTAGTTTCAGTAGCCATGAATTCTAAATTATAAAACAAAATTAGAATTAGAATTTTATACTACACAGAAAATTAAACCATAAACACATAATTTAATTCTGTAAAAATAAAAGAAACAAGAATTGTAACTTTTATTTTTAATTAATTTGAAAATAAAAATTTTATTTAAACAAATTAATTCCATACAGAAAAATATTTCTGTAACACTTCAAAAATTAAAATATTAAAAATAGAATTTTAATTAATGAAAACTCAGAAATTATTTATGAAAATCAAAATTAATTTCTAACCAACTTCACAAATAAATATTCTAAATTGTTAATGACTACAGTATATTACTACTAGTTGTCAAAGAAAATAAACAGTATATAACTATTATTTGTATTTTCCAACCAGAATATTATTTTGTAAACGCACAGAAAATTAATTTCTGTAAGCAGAAAAAAAGGAAACAAGTGAAAAATCTTGTTTAAACAGAATAATTTGAATCTGTCTTAAGATTGTAGGAACAATCTTCTATATAAAATAAATAACTTGAAACAAATCAAACAAATAAAAATAAATTACTTACATAATTTATTTTACCGAAATGAATAAGTACAAAAATAGATCATATCGAGTGTGTGACACTTTGTCCTTAAGACAGATTTGCCCCGTACGGTGCTTACGGATAAATGGCGTCTATCTCTCATGATACAATGATCTACACAGATTGTATTAGCACTAAAAACAATCTGTTTTGGCGAACAAACCTATGCTCTATACTCACAAATATTTCTCTAAAAACTAAAATAAAGAATAATGCAAAGAGAGAGCAAAACTGGGAAGACAAATAAATTTTCTGGATGTGAAAATCTGCTGGAAAGGTCTTCTATTTATAAGAAAATTGGTGACTCTAGGACAAATCCAAACAGATAGGTTCTAAACCGAATAGGTATGATTTTGAAATGAACAAATCTGTTGCAGAACAAAACAGGTGCAAACTTTTTGAACCTGCTGGACCAGAGGAGGCACTATTATGGACCGGAAATTTGAATTAATTTCGTTTAAAAAAATAATTTTCTTGCAAGAATTTGAAAAAATTCAAATAAATTTTGTCCAAAAAATTAATGTTAGGACCCAACCCACAATCTACACCCGGCTCGGCACAACCGGACAGACGACGGCGCCGCGTGTGTGGTGGTTTGAGCCAAGGCTCACTTTGTCCATAACTCTTCCGTTCTACAAACTTGGGGTACCCCTTGGGGCCCAACCCAAGTTTGTCCACCTAGAATTTATATACATATACAAGCTCTATTAAAGTTTCAATGTGGGACAATCCATTTCAAGAAAACTCACATTTACTTCTTAAATTTCCTATTCCACGAACCTGAAAATGACGTCAACTTTTCATTCACTCATAAATAGTTTTGACGAACCATCTTCACCGTGTGACTTGCTATGCGGCAAGAAACACATCACCTCTTTGGACTCACCTCAAAAAACGTGTGGATGTCATTCAAATTTAGACTTAAAGTTGATCCAAAATAAGCCTATATATAAAATCATATTTTTTCAATTGTGGGGATGTATTTTCTGAATACCAACACGTGGCATGGTGACGCCGACATGTCAGCCGAGGTGCCACGTGTCCTGGTAGTTAAGCCGAGATAATCTCGGAGAAGCCGAGGTTATCTCCGAAGATATCGGAATCCGAGATAAGGGACAAGAGTCCTAAGACAAAGAGGGGACTTAACTAAGATAAGGATAAAGCTCTTAGGGAGTTTATCTTTATCTCCTAAAGAGTCCAAAGTAAGCACTAAAATTGAAGTACATAGAAGTCATAATTCAAGTGGGACTTGGAGTGAGTATATTATAAAAGAGAGGCACCCCCGTGGGTCTAAGGTATGCAATTTATGTTTTGAGTATTCAGTTTAGCACTTGATTATCTTTGAGAGATATACTGACTTGATCGTCGGAGTGCCCCCGGGTGGAAGAACCACCGCCGGAGCTTTTTCTTTCTGTTACAGGTTGCTAAAGCCCTTTATTCTGCCTGTGCTCCCCAGCTGATTACTAAGCGGGCAGTGTGGTCGGAAAATCACCCACACAATTTGGCGCCGTCTGTGGGAACGAAGGAAGAATAGATGGCCAGTAACGGACAACAAGAAAAAACTGGGGATGGCGCTCCCACTGGGAGTGGCAGACCAATTGATCTTGACATTGAAGGAGACAACCACAATACAGAAGCCCGTGACCAAAGTCACAGAGGGAACGACGACATCCCAGAAGGCGACACGACAAAAAAGACAAACCAAGGAAAGTACTACAATGAAGATAACCTCCAGGTATGGAGGGACAGGTGCCTACGAAGGGATGAGGAGGTGAAAGAACTGGCGAACAAGTTGTCGGACCTTCAGTCAGTCGTCAACTTCATGATGCAGAATAATGTTATGCAGCCACCATACCCGCTGCAAGATACGCCGATGCCAGCGACCAACACCTAGAAGGGTGGAAGAAAAACAATCCCCGAGGTCCCTCAGCATACCAGGAGCGGAAGGCATTCTCACCGGCCTTCCAGGGAAGTCAGACGGGAAAAACCGAGGCAAGAAGAGTCCCGAAGGACACACCACATGAAGAATCCAGACCCCAAAGAACATCGACATGTTCAGGGGCAAGTACTCCATTTTGACACAACCCATGAAGAAAGATCCAAACGGACCCACCACGAGGCCGAAAGCAGTGTACCAAAAAGACTAAAATCCAAAGACAGCCGAGCTCCAGGGAGGAGCAAAGAAGACCTGAGGGACTACCTCAAAAGGAGGCAGCAGAATGCTGAAGCCGAGGTAAACTCCCCAGTAAAACCGAAGATAGCCTTCTCGGTGGAACTAGACAAATTCGAACCGCCCAAGAGATTCAGTATGCCGAGGTTTCAAATCTATGATGGTAAATCAGATCCAAACTTTCATGTTGGGCTATACCTAAATTCAATGGCATTATATAGCGGGAACGAGCCGTTGCTCTGCAAAGTATTCCCCTCATCCTTTGAGGAAATTGCATCTGATTGGTTCCATAAGTTACCAAAAGGAAGCATAAAGACATGGGAAGGCTTGGCCGAGATGTTTGTGGCCAGGTTCGTGACCAACAAGCTGCAACCCCTGAGGGTTGATGCTTTGATGGCTCTAAGAATCACCAAGGAAGAAGGCCTTAGGGCCTATGCGAAGAGGTACTACGAGGTGTTCAACCGAATACCCGAATGCAACCAGGAAGTAGCAATCGTGTCTTTCAAGAACGGCCTGAAAGATGACTGCCCACTACGGAAGTCTTTGGCAAAAACATTGCCAAAAAGCATGGAAGAACTCATGGCAAGAATTGAGAAATACGCCAGGGCCGAAGAAGATACATCGGGAAACAAAGAGGTGAAACAAGAAAAGGGAAACGGCTCGCCAAAGCGAGGCCGAGTCAACAATGGGCTGACCAAACAAGAAACAGAATTAAGAAATAAACAGGCGGTAACAACGGTATTCCGAATCCTAATCCATAAAATCTTAGATCGAATTCGAAATCAACCTTATTTCAGGGCTCCGGCAAGAGCACCGGGGGAATTCATGGGAAGGAACGTTGGTAGACGTTGTGCCTACCACAATGAAAAAGGGCATCCAACTCAAGGTTGCAGAGCCTTAAAAGCACACTTGGAGGACCTGGTAAGACAAGGCCTTCTGAGGGACCTGGTCGATGAGGCCAGAACAAGGGAAGAGCAGGCAAGGTTGCCTCAAGCACCAGCAGCACCCCCTCCCCCAGCACAGCTACCACAAGCAGGAGAACCGAGGGTGGTTAATGTAATCCACTCAAGGGTCAACGAAAACGAAGTCAGAGGAGAAACCCAGAGGGTAAGACATTTACAGCATATTTACCAAGTCGGGGAAAAGAGACATCGGCCAGGAGAATGCCAAGGGCCAATGATAGCCTTTACTGAAGCCGACTTAGAACTGGTCCAACATCCGCATAATGATGCCTTGGTAGTTGTAACAACCCTCACACTGTTTACCGACTAAACACTGTTTACCGACTAATGACTGACTGATTACTGTTAAACTGAATTGATCATGACTGATAATTAAGCTGATTAAAAGTACTGAACTGACTGACTGGAGTCTGGAATTAATTGACTGACTGTATCTGTTTAAATGCATAACCTATCTGTTTGATTGTTTGATTATCTGTTCATGTTTTATGTTTAAACTGCTAATTGAAGGCCTTATCGGCGGCCGAACCGGGAATCGATTAATGTTTTATAATCCTCATAATTAATGTGAGTTTATGGTGTATTTACTTGAAAACTGATTAGGTATGACTAAATTAGATTAAAACAAGCTAATTAAAGAGTTAGGCTTAATTACCAAATTGCCATTGTTAGTGGGCCTCTTATTATAACATATTAGAGCTTTGTGCACACTTGAAACAAACATTTCCTCAGCCTTGTTTGATGCTCTAGCCGACCTTAGAGAGAGAGAGAGGAGCTAGAAGAGTTGAGTTCAACTTGTTTCATGGTGAATTGGCTAGAATTGCTTAAAGAATCGAAGGTTGATTACTAATTTGAGCTCCCTCACTTCTAATTCTACACCTAAGGTAGATCATTCATCATCTTAATGGTGTCTTTGAGTTGTTCTTGCATGATTCATGCTTCATTGTAGAACTAAGTCATGAATTGGTTCATTGTTGTTGAATTAAAGCTTAATGGTTGCATGCATGTACATATATTGAAGTTTTGAGGTTGTAGTTCATAATACCTCACATGCATGTCCATCTTTTGGTCATACTCCATGAGTTCATCTTGTTTTTGAAGGTTTGAGCTCTTTTGAAACAGCACTAAAGCTTTGAAGATGATTTAAGATCATGCATGTCATGTTTGAGGATTGTTCTTGGAAATGGTTCGAAATTGGGTTTGAATAAAACACCCTTGGGCTTTGATTTTCTAAATTGAGTTTTGAAACATGGTATTCTATGTGTTTAAAAGAGTTTTCCAAAAAATTGGCCCAAGAGGATCGAAGTTTATGCATCTAAGCTTGGTTTTGAACCTGGAGCTCGAATGTGGGATTTCCAGATTTCAGTCGTCCGCTCGAGCGGGGGAAGTGCCGCTCGAGCGGGAAAATCGAGCTCCCAGCATCTTGCACTGTTTTACAGTCCGCTCGAGCGGAGTAATTTACGCTCGAGCGGAGACCTTTGTCAGCATGTCCGCTCGAGCGGGGAAACCCACGCTCGAGCGGGACCTCTGATTTTCTGAAAATATTTTCTGAGTGCATCTTTGCATCCTCTTCCCATTCTAGGCATTCTTAGGCCTAGTTTAAGACATCTTAATGAGGAAATAGATGTAGAACACACCAAGGAAAATTAGGGGTTAAGTTCTTATCTTTCCCAACTGTGTAGCTTAGTGTGTGTTCGATCTGTTGACTGTGTAGGGTTGACTTCCGAGGAGACGCTCTAGCTTACTATAGCCCAGAACTCTGTGAGTAACGCATGTGTAAAGATATGTTCACAAATGATTATTTTCTGAACAACTGAACTGTACTGTTTTCTGAACTGATTACTGTTAACTGAATGAATGTATGTCCTATATTCTGAACTGTATTGTGACATCCTTGGCACCTACTGCTTACTGTTACTGTGACAGAATTCTCTATCGGTTCCCATGTTGGAACCACTACTGTTTACTTATATGATGGCCATCATTCACTGTTTGGTCTATTAAGACCCGGTCTATTAAGACCTACTGTACTGTTTAGCTACTGGATGTACCACATATGACTGTTATAATCTGTGAAACTTGGAGCAAAGTGCTGCACGGAACTAAGTGCTACAGAGTGAGCCACCTCTAGAATCTATGCGAGACACCTCTTGAGTCCATAAGAACTGTACTGCTACTGTACTGTTACTGTTACTGCTACTGTACTGTTACTGTTACTGTTACTGCTACTGTACTGTTACTGTTACTGTTACTGCTACTGTACTGTTGCTGTTACTGCTACTGTACTGCTACTGTACTGTTACTGTTACTGTTACTGTTACTGCTACTGTACTGCTACTGTACTGTTACTGTTACTGTTACTGTTACTGCTACTGTACTGTTATTGTTACCGTTACTGCTACTGTACTGACACTGCTACTAGTACTGCTAACGGATGTGCCACGTACGATTACTATGATTTCTAAATGACTGTCACGGCATCAAATATGAGCCACAAACGGACTGACCGATATACTGAATCAATGGACTGTTTTAAATATTGAAAGGACATTCATCATAAACCTCTTTACGTATTGTGTTATTCACTGGGCTTTAGCTCACTGCTCATATATATATGTAGGTGTTCAGGCACCGGACCGCTACTAGGAGCGTCAGGCTAGCTTTTGTTTTGTCAGCCAACCACTGTGCCTCACCGTGAGGTTTCAGGCCGTTCAAGCTTCGGCTTTGGGGTGTTTTAATATTCCTCGTCTGTCTCTGTAACTATTTTGTTTACTGTATAGACTGTATAGACTATTATTGTACTGTTTAATAGGGATTAGATCCCTATTCTGAATGATTGTACTTGTATGTGTAGACTGTCACAGCTCATTGGACAGTGTTTATTTACTGTATTGGCTTCCGCCAGGCCCTGTACTCTGTTTTACTGGATTACTGTTAGGCAGGCCTTCGGTAATCTCGGATTACTGGCCGGTTACGGTGCTTAAACCCATAGGGCCGGGTTTAGGTCGTGACAGAGTGGTATCAGAGCGATATTTAACCACGAGTTATACTGCACACACGTGTCCGAGTGAGCTATAGGATGTCCTAGAAAAGTAATTAGGGCATTGCATGAACATGAGGAGTGTGTGTGGCCGTGATTTGAATAAATGTGTTAATGTGTTTAAGTATGCAACTGTCTATGCTTATGATTACCGTATTGTCTATGGTGAAATGAACGCAACCTATATGCATACTTAAAGAAGTAAAGTGGTATAACATGTAATGTAAATGTTAACGCCGAATATGGAGTCTATGTGATTATGGACGTGTGGTAGTAAAGGGTCATGTGACCGTACCTGAGTTGAATTGAAAGCATACACACGTCTGATATGAAATAAAACGTGAAGTCAGTAAGAACCTCTCCTGGATTGATAATCACCCTATTGTGTGTAAACAAGGGAAAGGACGAGGATTGTGAACGAAACTGAATCTTCTGATCTGAGGATTAATAGGCTAGAATGAATGATTGAAGCCTTAATCGAAAATCTGAGATAATAAAGGTAAAAATATGCTCCTGAACCAACTGAATATGAACTGATGACACTGATAGAGAAACCCAACAAACTGAAACCACCGAAATTTCTGGGAAGTACCGAACCACTGAAACTGAGGCTTGGGTTCAGAAACTGAGAAAATAGGTGAAGTGTTCTTCGAAAAATACTTTCCCCCAATGCATCCAAGATAGGGAAGTATCCGAGTTTGAACAACTTGAGTAAGGTGATAAGACTGTGGTCGAATACGAGGTAAAATTTACCCAGCTAATTCGATAGGCACCCCACATGTTAGATACTGTCTACAAAAGAATAGAAAAGAATTGAAGGTGGGCGTGACCTAGATGTGTTTGACTGAATTGACGTGCAAAAACCCAACAAAGCATGTAGATGTCCTGGATAGAGTATTAATGCCTGAGACAACGTAGCAGCATTGAAATATCCAAATCAACATCGTCAACCGAATCAGAAAGAATGAAACGGAAGTAACAGAAAGTGAAAATGACCACTGCGAATGGAAAACCTCGGGCAATAGCCCTGACCAATGATATACCTATCTGTACCGATTGTGGGAAATAACATTGGGGCGTTGCCACCACCTGTCTGAAACTCGCTTTAGACGTGGACAGGGAGGACACTTGCCTAAATCTTGCCCACGAACTCAACCGAACGACATTGAGTCTAAATCTAGACCCTAGTTCCAGAGAATGCTCGGAACACTGAAATGACTGACGCGGGTATTACCTTAATTATGTGTAATTGCCTATACGAACATTTGTGTGGGAATCGTACATTCCTTAATCCGATAAAGACTGTGAACATACTGACTGAACCAACTGAATTACTGAAATTATGAACCCTATACTATGAGAATTGTCAAGACTTGTGACCAACGAGAGTTTACTGAGTTAGGTCCTTGTATCATATGGCAATAACTGAATGTGAACTATTAAGCATGACCTTTTGAACTGTGCTAGAACTGTTGAACGTGGGAACACCTTATGACTGGCTGTAATTCGAGAAATCTGTACAGCTATGATTCGGACTGAACTGTTATATATTGACGGACATCATTAAATGATCGGACCCTTGAACTCGAATTATATACGTGAACTGTTTGTGTGTGGGACTTCTGAAATTAAGAACCCATATTAGCTTGTAAAGATGAACTATTGCGTATGAATTTGCGAACGAATGCTCACATGCTAATTGATTTTAGACTCACACCTATACATATGTTCCCATGCTTGTGATACTATTAGGACTGTCAGGTATGGACTGTGGTTAATGAATCTTTCGAGATTTACTATTTGATGCGGACTATGTACAGCATCGTAACGCCTTATGTTAACAATTACCTATGCTATGAAAACTGTTTAGACTCATGTACATGTTCGCATACCTTTGCTCAAGGATATTACTAGACTGGGTAAACTTATGACTTGCTACCTTAACTATTGTATCTGGGGAAAACTATTTTGTATTGTACATTGAACTTGTGAATCCGTATTGGGAATATTAGTAGACTCTGAAAGTGCACATATATGACTGTACCTTTGCTCGGACTGATTGGTATATAATTTGTTGATAACTTAACCGTTGGGACCATGACTCCAGAATTGTATGACTGAATAAAGACCCCGACTAATAAACTCTTGACTGTGAATCGTGATTGTGGAAAATTGACATAACTGTTTGAATAAACCTGCGAGCCTATGCTCTAGTGACTGTATGACTGATTTGGAACCCTCGTAGGGCAACTCCCTATTATGTGTCCGAGAATCTCGCGTAATGTATTACTGTATGCCATATGCCTATATGAAAGATTTATTTGGAAGTTGCTATACTGACTGTGATGTTTACCTCTCGATGTGAATAACTGCATTGCCTGTAAACTTAATGGGAGGAACACGTTGTATATGATCTGTACTGCTTCGATATGAATTATAATGATACCAGACCCTGATGTAAGTTTGACAATAAATGGACTCAAACTAATTGCGAAACTACTGACTATGTACTGAAATGACTGGAGTATGACCTTCTGTACCTCATCTGGAAATGATAAGAATGAAACTGCTACCCGATCTGATCTGATAGAACCGTGGGTTGATGAAACCCTTTGTGTAACTAATAGAACTTCTGTTTGATGCTTGTGCTTCGAACTCTTACTTATTATGATTGGGCAGAACTTGCATCTGAAATGACCTAGTCGAACTTTCATCGACTTGAGAAAACTCTTATTGAGAGCTATTACCTGATTTGTTTCCAATATGGGGAAAACTGGGTACATGCCATGTGATTAATCACCCGGTATTACCATATAACTATGAACTTGTTTGATTGGGGAATGATTGTTTTGGCGATTACCGTACTTCAGAACTGATGGGATTTGTTGACAGCAAACTAGTCTTGATTATAAACCCTCACTATCTGGAAGTATATGAAATCAGTATGACTGCTTCCGTATTGATACGTAGTATGATCGAATCTGTGAGAACTGAAACTAATGAATAGTATGTGAATGATTACTTCAGAACCCTGCCTACTGTAATGGGAGTAATGTACAAATTCGCCTTATGTTTCCAATAACTCCCAAATGAACTGGACTGACTGTGATGGATTACCGAATTAAGGACAAATTGAACAAAGACCAGATGAATGACTCAGAAGTGAATGAATTGAATCTCTGTAACTTAACGGGGGAAATTACTTATGAAATGAGGCCAGTGCAATCTATAACCCCAATAAGTACTTGATATAAGTAGTGTGATTACCACTACAGTAAAGTTGTGTGCAACTGTATTCATGTTCTGTGTCACGAAATAAATTTTGTTTTCTGAAATGCTATATGTTGTATACTGATTAAGAGGTCAACCTCTGATATGTATTCGTGACTCTTAATATTACGTGGTATATGTTAGCTGCCCGGTATTGGAGGTTCCTTATGGAACTTATATTTGTCTGCACTCTGTTACCCGTGCCGGAGGCCTCGTTACGAGGGCTCAGCTTCTGCTCTGTATCCAAATCTGTTCCTGACTCTAAAACCTGACTAGGTCTAAGACTCCATTATAATTCGGACCCTAATCTCTGTATGCGATTTATGATTCTATTTCTATGCACTGCTAAGATTGAGATTGGGTCATGAAACTGTTATGAATATGATTATGCTCCTGTTAAAGAGTGAAAGCTACTGTTATGTTAGGCGTTATCTCGGTTGCCGTATGTTAACTCGAGTTTAGAGGACTAAACTCTTTATAAGGAGGGGAGACTGTAACAACCCTCACACTGTCTACCGACTAAACACTGTTTACCGACTAATGACTGACTGATTACTGTTAAACTGAATTGATCATGACTGATAATTAAGCTGATTAAAAGTACTGAACTGACTGACTGGAGTCTGGAATTAATTGACTGACTGTATCTGTTTAAATGCATAACCTATCTGTTTGATTGTTTGATTATCTGTTCATGTTTTATGTTTAAACTGCTAATTGAAGGCCTTATCGGCGGCCGAACTGGGAATCGATTAATGTTTTATAATCCTCATAATTAATGTGAGTTTATGGTGTATTTACTTGAAAACTGATTAGGTATGACTAAATTAGATTAAAACAAGCTAATTAAAGAGTTAGGCTTAATTACCAAATTGCCATTGTTAGTGGGCCTCTTATTATAACATATTAGAGCTTTGTGCACACTTGAAACAAACATTTCCTCAGCCTTGTTTGATGCTCTAGCCGACCTTAGAGAGAGAGAGAGGAGCTAGAAGAGTTGAGTTCAACTTGTTTCATGGTGAATTGGCTAGAATTGCTTAAAGAATCGAAGGTTGATTACTAATTTGAGCTCCCTCACTTCTAATTCTACACCTAAGGTAGATCATTCATCATCTTAATGGTGTCTTTGAGTTGTTCTTGCATGATTCATGCTTCATTGTAGAACTAAGTCATGAATTGGTTCATTGTTGTTGAATTAAAGCTTAATGGTTGCATGCATGTACATATATTGAAGTTTTGAGGTTGTAGTTCATAATACCTCACATGCATGTCCATCTTTTGGTCATACTCCATGAGTTCATCTTGTTTTTGAAGGTTTGAGCTCTTTTGAAACAGCACTAAAGCTTTGAAGATGATTTAAGATCATGCATGTCATGTTTGAGGATTGTTCTTGGAAATGGTTCGAAATTGGGTTTGAATAAAACACCCTTGGGCTTTGATTTTCTAAATTGAGTTTTGAAACATGGTATTCTATGTGTTTAAAAGAGTTTTCCAAAAAATTGGCCCAAGAGGATCGAAGTTTATGCATCTAAGCTTGGTTTTGAACCTGGAGCTCGAATCTGGGATTTCCAGATTTCAGTCGTCCGCTCGAGCGGGGGAAGTGCCGCTCGAGCGGGAAAATCGAGCTCCCAGCATCTTGCACTGTTTTACAGTCCGCTCGAGCGGAGTAATTTACGCTCGAGCGGAGACCTTTGTCAGCATGTCCGCTCGAGCGGGGAAACCCACACTCGAGCGGGACCTCTGATTTTCTGAAAATGTTTTCTGAGTGCATCTTTGCATCCTCTTCCCATTCTAGGCATTCTTAGGCCTAGTTTAAGACATCTTAATGAGGAAATAGATGTAGAACACACCAAGGCAAATTAGGGGTTAAGTTCTTATCTTTCCCAACTGTGTAGCTTAGTGTGTGTTCGATCTGTTGACTGTGTAGGGTTGACTTCCGAGGAGACGCTCTAGCTTACTATAGCCCAGAACTCTGTGAGTAACGCATGTGTAAAGATATGTTCACAAATGATTATTTTCTGAACAACTGAACTGTACTGTTTTCTGAACTGATTACTGTTAACTGAATGAATGTATGTCCTATATTCTGAACTGTATTGTGGCATCCTTGGCACCTACTGCTTACTGTTACTGTGACAGAATTCTCTATCGGTTCCCATGTTGGAACCACTACTGTTTACTGATATGATGGCCATCATTCACTGTTTGGTCTATTAAGACCCGGTCTATTAAGACCTACTGTACTGTTTAGCTACTGGATGTACCACATATGACTGTTATAATCTGTGAAACTTGGAGCAAAGTGCTGCACGGAACTAAGTGCTACAGAGTGAGCCACCTCTAGAATCTATGCGAGACACCTCTTGAGTCCATAAGAACTGTACTGCTACTGTACTGTTACTGTTACTGCTACTGTACTGTTACTGTTACTGTTACTGCTACTGTACTGTTACTGTTACTGCTACTGTACTGCTACTGTATTGTTACTGTTACTGTTACTGCTACTGTACTGCTACTGTACTGTTACTGTTACTGTTACTGCTACTGTACTGCTACTGTACTGTTATTGTTTCCGTTACTGCTACTGTACTGACACTGCTACTAGTACTGCTAACGGATGTGCCACGTACGATTACTATGATTTCTAAATGACTGTCACGGCATTAAATATGAGCCACAAACGGACTGACCGATATACTGAATCAATGGACTGTTTTAAATATTGAAAAGACATTCATCCTAAACCTCTTTACGTATTGTGTTATTCACTGGGCTTTAGCTCACTGCTCATATATATATGTAGGTGTTCAGGCACCGGACCGCTACTAGGTGCATCAAGCTAGCTTTTGTTTTGTCAGCCAACCACTGTGCCTCACCGTGAGGTTTCAGGCCGTTCAAGCTTCGGCTTTGGGGTGTTTTAATATTCCTCGTCTGTCTCTGTAACTGTTTTGTTTACTGTATAGACTATTACTGTACTGTTTAATAGGGATTAGATCCCTATTCTGAATGATTGTACTTGTATGTGTAGACTGTCACAGCTCATTGGACAGTGTTTATTTACTGTATTGGCTTCCGCCAGGCCCTGTACTCTGTTTTACTGGATTACTGTTAGGCAGGCCTTCGGTAATCTCGGATTACTGGCCGGTTACGGTGCTTAAACCCATAGGGCCGGGTTTAGGTCGTGACAGTAGTATCCCTCCAGGTTGGGGAGTGCCAAGTAAAACGCATCCTAATAGATCAAGGCAGCTCCTGTGACATCATGTATGTCAGATGTTACAAAGAGCTAGGCCTTCACCCCGATGACCTAGAACAATCAAGCGGCCCGATGGTCGGCTTTAATGGAACACCGACATGGCCACTGGGTGCAACAAGCTTAGAAGTACAAGCCGGCACTAAGAAGATCAGGACATAATTCCTGGAAATTGACACGCCCTCACCATACAACATCATCTTGGGAAGGCCGTGGTTGCTTGCAATGGGGGCAGTTCCCTCGACGTTGCATCAACTACTCCGGTTCCCAACAGAGCATGGGATTGAAGAAGTCAGAGGGGATCAACTACAAGCCAAAAATTGCTCCATGGTAGCAATAAAGTCCACCTGTAGTATACGGGAGCCAAAGAAAGCAGAAGTTGAAGATGAGGACATGGAAGTCCTAGAAGACGTCGGGAAAGAACCAGCCGAGAAAAGCGAAGAGGCGCTAAAGAAAATCCTCGTCCAAGAGGGCGACGAAGAACGATTTTTTCTTCTCGGCTCAGGCTTAGCTAGAGAAGAAGAAAAAGAACTGGAAGATTTTTTAAGGGCAAACATAGAGGCGTTCGCCTGGACACCTTATGAAATGCCTGGCATTGATCCCGAGGTCACTTGCCACAGTCTGAATGTCGACAGATCGGCAAAGCCTGTGATTCAACGAGCTAGAAGGCCGACGTTGATACACGTCGAAGCAGTAGAGGAAGAGGTAGACAGACTCCTTGAAGCCATGGCCATTCGAGAAGTTCAGTACCCAACATGGCTATCCAACACAGTAGTAGTAAAAAAGAAGAATGGCAAGTGGAGGGTTTGTGTAGACTTTACCAGCCTCAACAAAGCTTGCCCCAAAGACAGCTTTCCTCTGCCCAAAATCGACCAACTGGTAGACGCCACTTCGGGACATGAAAGGATGAGTTTTTTAAATGCATACAGAGGGTACCACCAGATTGCTATGTACCCTCCAGATGAGGAGAAGACCGCGTTCATCACCCCGAAAGGCCTGTACTGTTACAAGGTAATGCCTTTTGGGCTGAAAAACGCAGGAGCAACCTATCAGAGGTTAGTGACAAAGATGTTTAAACACCTGATTGGAAAACGGTAGAAGTTTACATCGATGACATGGTCGTAAAGACCAAGAAATCAGAAGGTCATCTTGCCGACCTAAAAGAGGTCTTTGACATACTCAAAAGATATCGGCTCCGACTCAACGCCACGAAGTGTGCCTTTGGAGTTGGGACAGGTAAATTTTTAGGATATCTGGTAACAAGAAAGGGCATTGAGGCCAGCCCAGACCAAATCAAGGCCATCCTGGAACTACAGAGTCCGACATCGGCAAAACAAGTTCAAGTGCTTACTGGAAGGGCCGCAGCCCTAAACAGATTCATCAGCAGAAGCTCAGACAAGTGCAGACCCTTCTTTAACCTGGTGAAAAAAGCCACAGACTTCCTATGGACAGAAGAATGTGAAACTGCCTTAGCCGACCTAAAAAAGTACTTAACCACAGCCCCGGTCCTTTCTAACCCAGTTCTAGGGGAGGAATTGTTTTTATACTTAGCAGTCTCTGAACACGCAGTCAGTGCAGTGCTAATCCGAGAAGAAAAAGGAGAACAAAAGGCTGTTTATTATGTAAGTAAAACTTTGGCCGACGCAGAAACAAGATACCTACCACTGGAAAAATTAATGCTAGCCTTGGTAATGGCTTCAAAGAAATTGAGCCATTACTTTCAGGCACACAAGATTGTGGTCCTAACAGAGCACCCACTGAAGTCCTTGTTGCATCAAGGAGACTTAACAGGAAGGATAGCAAAATGGGCAGTAACACTGGGCCAGTTTGACTTAGAATTTAGGCCAAGAACAGCAATAAAGGGCCAATTTTTGGTCGACTTCGTCGCAGAACTCACACCTGAAGCCATCACACCTCGGGCTCCGTCGAGCCAGGATGAGCATCGCCCCAACAAGCAAAAAGAATCCCAGTCAAAGACAAAAAAACAAGAGAAAGAAAAGCTCAGACCATGCAGCATCTACATCGGCGATTCATTCAGACTATTCGTCGATGGAAGTTCAAACCGCCAGGGAGCAGGAGCAGGAGCAAGAGTACTGCTGATATCTCCAGATGGAGAAATTGTAGAACAGTCCATCCGTCTGGGGTTCAAAGCCTCCAACAATGAAGCAGAATACGAAGCATTAATTGCAGGGCTAAAGCTAGCAGCAGCAGCAGAGGCAGACGAGGTAATTGTTTTTTGTGATTCACAACTCATTGTTAACCAGTCAACATGAGAATTTGCAGCCAGAGACGAAAGAGTGTCGGCATATGCAAAGGAAGTCATCCGACTGGCAGCCCTATTCCAGAACTGCAGATTACTCCAAGTTAGCCGAGATGACAACACCCACGCCGACGCGTTAGCCAACCTGGCCAGTTCAATTCAAACTGGAAAAACAAGGACAATTATGATCGACTACATGTCGGCCCCGAGCATAGATAAACAGAGCACCGAACAAGAAGCAATGTGCATGGGCTTGGGACCAAGCTGGATGGATGCAATCATTGCATTCCTAAAAGAGGGGAAGCTGCCAGAAGACCATAAAGAAGCACATAAAATTAGGCTAAAATCGGCCAGATTCAGTCTAACAGCAGAAGGCCATCTCTACAGGAGGTCCTTCACTGGACCACTTTTAAGGTGCGTACACCCTTTGCAGGTTGAAGATTTTCTTTACGAGATTCATGAAGGAATTTGTGGAAGCCATACTGGGGGCAGATCGTTAGCCCACAGGGCCATTACCCAGGGGTATTGGTGGCCCTACATGCAAAAGGATGCCGAAGCCTATGTAAAGAAGTGTGAACAATGTCAAAGGTTTGCACCTTTGATACATCAGCCAGCTGCCGACCTAAACCCAATATCCAGCCCTTGGCCGTTTGCCAAATGGGGCATGGATCTGGTTGGACAACTTCTCCAAGCAACTGGGCAAAGAAAATACTTGCTGGTAGCAACAGACTACTTTACAAAATAGATAGAGGCAGAACCTCTTGCCAAAATCCGAGATGTAGACGTCAAGAATTTTATTTGGAGAAACATTATCACCAGATTTGGGATTCCAAGAGCAATCGTTGCCGACAACGGAACACAGTTCGACAGCAAACTTATCAAAAACTTTTGTGCAAAATTCAAGATCAAGAATTATTTCTCAACACCAAGTTTTCCTCAAAGCAATGGGCAAGTAGAGGCATCCAACAAAGTAATCCTGGATGGAATAAAGATGAGGCTGCAGGCAGCAAAAGGAAAGTGGGTGGACGAGTTGCCCAACGTACTTTGGACATATCGGACTACACCGAGAAGATCAACAGGAGAATCCCCCTTTGCCATGGCCTATGGCATAGAAGCAGTCATCCCATTAGAGATCGGCATCCCAGGGATCAAAACCCAGGGAGTAGAAAACGGCACCAATGACATACTCTTAGCTCGAGACCTGGATTTGTTGGAAGAACGAAGAGAGAAAGCTGCAATTCAGCTCGCAGTATACCAGCAACAGCTTGCCAGAGCTTACAACAAGAAGGTTAATCCAAGAGATTTTCAAGTTGGCGACCTAGTCCTAAGAAAAGTCGTCGGGAACAAGAAGGATCCCAAGGAAGGCAAGCTTGGCCCAAACTGGGAAGGACCCTACAGAATTACTTCAGTATTAGGCAATGGAGCTTATCAGCTTGAGGACAATGAGGGCAAAGCATTGCCCAGACCTTGGAATACTTGTAATTTGAAATTTTTCTATCATTAGATAAACATCATTGTTTGGCCGATATCATCAATAAAGTCTTTTCAGAATCCTTTCAACATGTATGATTGATAGAGTTATGCATGGATGTTTATTACATATCAAACTCAGGCAAAGCTAAGCCGAGATTATTCCTTAATTCACTTGTTGAAATTTGTAGCAATTTACAAGTTGGAATTAAGCTGATTCCTTATCTTCACTTGTTGAAATTTGTAGCAATTTACAAGTTGAAGTTAAGCCGAGATTATTCCTTAATTCACTTGTTGAAATTTGTAGCAATTTACAAGTTGGAATTAAGCTGATTCCTTATCTTCACTTGTTGAAATTTGTAGCAATTTACAAGTTGAAGTTAAGCCGAGATTATTCCTTAATTCACTTGTTGAAATTTGTAGCAATTTACAAGTTGGAATTAAGCTGATTCCTTATCTTCACTTGTTGAAATTTGTAGCAATTTACAAGTTGAAGTTAAGCCGAGGTTATTCCTTAATTCACTTGTTGAAATTTGTAGCAATTTACAAGTTGGAATTAAGCTGATTCCTTATCTTCACTTGCTGAAATTTGTAGCAATTTACAAGTTGAAGATAGGCCGAGGTTATTGCTTAAGTTCTCATAGCAATATGTGGGTTGTTTAAACCCTAGGGAAGATGCTTAACACTTGTTAAAATTTGTAGCAATTTACAAGTTTATGTTAAGCCGACATATGATCACCCGCTGAGGTATACAGAAAGTTACAGGTTAAAGTAAAAGCTAAGTATATTGTTCACTACTTGTTGAAATTTGTAGCAATTTACAAATAAGTTAGACTAAGATTACCATTTAATACTTGTTGAAACTTGAGAAAGAAGCTTGCAAAGTTTACATTCCGAAATATATGTTCTATACTTGTTGAAATTTATGAAAAGTTTGCAGGTCAGTACCTTGCCGAAGTAAAAGTTTTATGGTTATACCCGAGGTATGTAACCCCGAGAAGATTGCACAAAGGAAGCAACATGAAGAAGCATGCAAAAAATTTTCTAAGTACAAGACTATGCAGAAGCAGTCAACAGAATATCGCAAGATTAAAACATCCAGAGGAAGAACTGTTGCAGTTACATATTAAAAAAAAAACCACGTCGGCCAAAAGAAGGAGTTTTGCATTATCCAGAAAGTAAAAAAGTACAAAACGCAAAAAACAGAAAAAGAAGGAAAAAGGTACAAAAGACATTTTTTCAAGATTCTTCAGTGTTAGCCACTGCAGGGACTGGGACCTCAGACGACTCTGGTGGTACCTCGTCGGCCACTTTTTTCGCTTGTATCTCGGCATCAATCTCTGCGATTATTGACTCAACACTTCTTTCTATCAAGAGAAGATTGGACGATAGCTGCCCATCGACAGTTTCCTTGGTTGCCTCCTCGGCCTCATCACCCTCCTCATCCAAGGTTAAATCCATAACCTGCTCTGTAGGAGGAGGGGACTTGGCTTCGACGGTATCCTTGGGCTTTCTCACCAAGGCTTCTTCGTTGACCTCTTTATCTTCATCCTCAGCATCAGCATCAGATTCTGATCCACCTTCAGGTGGAGGTGGAGGTGGAGGAAATGGCAAAGGGATGGCATCAGCATTCCGAAGGGGCGAGTCAACAGGGAGATCAAGCTTCTTTATCAGGGACATCCAACCTAGGGAAAATCCCCTGTTGTATGCCTGCCTGACTTGAAGCTTATAATCTTCTGCGACGTCGGCCATACCTTGGGCGTAGGCCTTTTCATCGGCCTCTTTGACTTCGGCCTCTTTGGTGGCCAGAGCTTGCTGGAGTTCTTTCTCCGCTTGGGCCTTCTGAACCTCGGCCTCTCTTTTCTCGGCCTCAGCAACTTTTCTAACGGCCTCAGCAGATTCGGCCTTCTCAAGAGCTAAAGTTTGAACTTTAGTTGCAGCCTCGGCTTGATCCTCCAGTTTCTTCATCTTTGCCTCAAGGGACTTTATCTCTCTCTTCATGGAAGATGCTTCCCTTTTCATATCAACCAACCTTTGACGATTTTCAAAAGATTGCATTGAAATGAATGGGCATGCTGAATGGCCTGCAGAAAAACAGAAGTGTTAAACAGTACTCTCAGTAAAAAACGGAAGAAAAAATCACGAGTACAAACAGAAATACTTACTTGAACGGAGTGTTGGAGCATGAGAGCGTAATTCTCATACTCACTAAGCTTAGCATTTCGCTCCAAGTCATTCGGAAGGAGAAGAGCAGTGCTGAGGGCGACACCAACATTAATGTCGTCAGCACTTTCACTAGCCATAATGGGCCTATCCTCCAGGGATAGATCAGGGGTCCAGGGGACGTCGGGCTTCTTTGAAGCCGAGGTCGTCACGGACGATGACCTCGCCTTCTTCGATTGTGTGGACCCAGAGGATTGGCCCTCAGCAGACCTCTTGGTGGAAGTAGAGGCTGATTTTTTGCTTTCTGCCAGTTTAGAAATCGGTAAAACATCCTCAGCCTCGGCATCTGTAGCCTTGGCCTTGGGCTGAGCCTTTTTAACTCTCTTTGGCTTTGGTGGGAGCATTGATTGGGAAGGAACAGCATCGGCGTCGGTTGGAAGGTCGGCAAGAAGATCTTGAACGACGGGCCTTGAACGAACCATCTCGGCAGTTTTCACAAGTCTTCGTCGACGTTTGCGTTCTGGGATTGGTATTAAGTAGGGGGCCGAAGTCGATGGAAGATCGACAGGGTCAGATGTAGACTCTTGGTCTGTTCGTGATGTTGAAGCGGTGTGAGTGGTGGCAGTAGGAGGGGAAAGGCTCTTCTTCCTTTTCTTTGGGATATCGGGTAAAGTGGATTTATATGTGGGGATGAAGTTCAGTAATACTGGGGCTTTTCGTTTATGGATTGGAAGGTTAAGGAGTGTTTTCAGATCTATTCCTGGGAAGAAGGATTGACGAAAATTTTTCGGTGGCTGATGAAGATCTGCAGGACAAAGAAACAGACGTCAGAAACAAAAAGTATTAAGGACTTAATTAAAAACAACTAAGTGTTGACTCAGGGCTCTTACTCTTGCCCTCTGTAATTGTTCGAGGAAGAGGGTAGAGGTGGACATCTTCATCTGGGCCAAATTCCCAATTTCCAGAAGCAATGAGAAAATCATCTCCTGCCCCCTTGTTGGAGTCTGGCAGGTCGGCTACGATTTTGTACTGAGTAGATCTCGGTTTAAGGTAATAAACGAAACCCCTATCCTTCAGGTCAAGAGGGCACATGGTATAGCAGTATTGAAGGTCGGCCAGGGTAATTCTAAGGTTCTCTTGCCTAGCTAAATTAATAATACCGTTAATTACCTTATAGGAATTGATAGTAAGTTGCATGGGGTTCAGCCTATAGAAGTAAAGAACCTCGCAAAACAGGGGATCAAGTGGAAGCCGAAGTCCACATTCGGTGAAAGCTACTATAGGGAAGGGCATCGTATGGTCTGTGGGCATGATGGTATCACTGTCCCCAGCTAGTTTAAGATGAACATCGGCTGGGATAGAGAATTCCTGCCTAAAGTATTCAAGTTTTGTTGGGGTATTTACCCTATGCCTCCACATACCCATTATGTCAATTTAAAATATGTTTCAGAAGATGGGCGTTTTTAGGAAGGGTTACAATAACCTTGGTAAAGATCTAAGAAATGACTGATAAGGCTTATTTCAGTTTTCCCTAAATTTGAAGGTTCTACGCACAAATCCCAAACCTAAGAACTACAAAGACCAAGATTGAAGGCACAGATCTGGGGCAGATGCAAAAAAGAGAAAACAAAGACGGAGTTTCAGATTCAAGAACAGAGGTATAGCTCTCAGAAACAATAGAGATACAGGAAAAAAAAGAATCAAGAACAGTGGCAAAGAGAATGGTGAAAAAGTATAGAAGTTCAAGGTATAGCCACAAATTCAAGATACAAATAAATCCAAGGCTTCGAACAAGATCAGTAATGGCAACAGGCAGACAAAAGCGCAGAAAGACAAATTAACATTGAAGGGAATGAATCTTACCGGAACAAGTGAAGCCGGGGCAATGTTCGCCGAGCTCAGAAATTGGTTGCAACAGCAAAGAAAGCTTCGCAAGAATGAGGGATTAAGAGCAGTTCCAGAAGAGAGATTGAAGCGATGGCAGATTCAAAGAAGAAAGAGCTTTCAGAGAGAGAAAGAGCAAGAAGACAGAATGAAAAAGTGAAGGAAACATAGAGGCAAAGGAAAAGTTTTGTCAAAAACGTGAAACGGCGGCAAAAATAGGGCAATTATTACACCTAGAGCAACGCACGCGTCAGACGGCGCAGACGAATGAACGGACAGTTTTCAGGCGCGTCACCGACACGCTCCAATGAAGACAAAACACGTAAAAGGAACGGTTAGATATGCATGACAGCTCATGCGCGTGGGAGAGTACGATCGAAGCCTTGTTCTCCGAAGAGAACACATCGGCTGAGAGTGGATAATCTTGGCTAATCAGTTTTTGAGCCATTACTCAGAAAAAAGGTGACAAATTATCGGAATAGGTTCCATCACCTCAGAATGCCGAGGTAATAGAACCTAGGGGGCAGTTGTGGGGATGTATTTTCTGAATACCAACACGTGGCATGGTGACGCCGACGTGTCAGCCGAGGTGCCACGTGTCCTGGTAGTTAAGCCGAGATAATCTCGGAGAAGCCGAGGTTATCTCCGAAGATATCGGAATCCGAGATAAGGGACAAGAGTCCTAAGACAAAGAGAGGACTTAACTAAGATAAGGATAAAGCTCTTAGGGAGTTTATCTTTATCTCCTAAAGAGTCCAAAGTAAGCACTAAAATTGGAGTACATAGAAGTCATAATTCAAGTGAGACTTGGAGTGAGTATATTATAAAAGAGAGGCACCCCCGTGGGTCTAAGGTATGCAATTTATGTTTTGAGTATTCAGTTTAGCACTTGATTATCTTTGAGAGATATACTGACTTGATCGTCGGAGTGCCCCCGGGTGGAAGAACCACCGCCGGAGCTTTTTCTTTCTGTTACAGGTTGCTAAAGCCATCTATTCTGCTTGTGCTCCCCAGCTGATTACTAAGCGGGCAGTGTGGTCGGAAAATCACCCACACATCAATAGAAACTACTCCATATATTGACCAATCAGAAAATGACTTATGATTTAAGATACGAAACTATAATTTTATTAAATTTATAATTTATATTATTATATTATATGAATTACCGTAATAGCTAAATAATTAAATTTTAGTCTTACAAAATGTCCTCCTTAAGGAGGGGCAGTGCTTGTTTTGGTAGTGATGTTTTTTCTTTTATCCTTATATTTCAAAGAGGGTACAGTATTATTACAAGTTTCGTCGGTGTTTGTTGATAGAGTTTGGGGGTTGGTACATTACAACTCATGCGACTGGTAAAATATACTACTCTCTACACCCCCCGCAAACAAATTACAAACTATTTGGTTTTGGACCCATATTATTGTGGGGTGTGGTGGTGTTGTCCTTCTTATGATCTTGTCAGTTATATTTGTCACAAGATCAAACTAGTGGAGATTTGGTTGTATCCTTAAATATAGTAAAATGATTTCATATCAACATATTAATATCACAAATACATTTTGATTCTTGATTTATGTGGTCAAAAATCTAAATTAATCAAATTTACTTATGTTAACAAATTATTACAAAAATCAAAAAAATAAAATTGTACGTGTGTAAATGTTTTTTAACTAAGATCTTGTTTGGGAAAAAGTTATTTTAATAATTTTTTAACTTTTTTACAAAAAAGAAATACAAAAAAATAGAGAAAATAATATGACAATTTATAATGACATTTTGACTTTTTAATTAAAATTTGCAATCGTCATTAGTTCAAGACAATCAAATTTTGAGTTCTAAATATAGAGCTCTAGGGGGATCTCTAATGAGTTGGCCCTCCCATGATGTGATGGTTGTGTCTGTCTTTTTTTTCTTTTCTTTTTTTTTTTCTTTTTTTTGAATTTCTAGCTCATTTGAGTTGGTTTAGTGCTCTCTTTTTAGAGGGATGTATATTGACTATTTCTGAGTCAATCTTTGGACCTAAAAATATGGGTCCAGCTTGTCTCAAGTTGAGATCAGGCTTGACCCGTCCAGTTCGGCCCATGGGGCCCATTTTTTTAGATCCGTTTTGATAATCCGAACTGTTGAATGTGTAGAACTCATTGAGTACTACATGCCTGTAAAAAATCACGTTGATCGGATATCAATAGCTATGTGATCAAACCAGTTTTGTATAAAAAAAATGGACGGTGAAACAATTAATGGTTGATAAAAAACTGTATTGTACATATAGCTATCGATATCCGATCAACATGATTTTTTACAGGCATATAGTACTTGACGAGTTCTACACATTGAACGGTTTGGATTATCAAAACGGGACCCGTGGTGGGCCTCTAAGAGCCCAACAGCACGGTCCAGTCCGATCTTGGACTGGACCAAAGCCACTGCCTAAAAATATATATATATGAATACAAAAATTACTAACAAATTAAAAATAAAAAATACTCATAAATTAACAAGATTTTACATGATTTGTTGGTATGATCTACTGTTAAAAATTTTATTCATCTATATAAATTCTGTGTAAAGTTCTATGATGAGAATGAGCAGTAGATATAGGATGAATTTCGTGCCAATATTGGCCTATTTTGGTATCTGAGTTAAAAGCCATTTTTTTTTTTTTTGTCATATTATTTCTCTATCTTTTTATATATTTTTTTAAAATTAAAAATAATTAAAAAATTAACTTTTAACCCACTTTTCAAAATAATTCAATTATACTCTTTTTATTTATTTATTATTTATTTATCTATATTATATATTAAGTAAAATGAGATTTTTAACCACAAGGCCTGTGGAAGCTTTAATATGCTAATCTAAATTTTCTAAATTTCTTATTAAAAAAAAAAAAGTCAGCATTTATTGATTTGGCCAAAATCCCCTTATTAGCATTTATTAACTTTTTTCAATCCATATGTCTTTCCACATGCCTGCATTTATTAGTTTAGTCAAAATTTCCTGATTAGCATTTAAAATCCCCTCATACAAATCATTATAGATATAATCCGTATATAGTTACTGCAATACCCTTTTCAACTTCTCCTATATACTATGGTTAATGATAAGATTGTTAAATTATTTTTATAAAAAAATTTAAAAAACATAATCTATATATTAAAAAAAATCTAAAACAAATGTAAATATTTATAATTATCCCATGCATAGCACGGGTGACAGGCTAGTATCTATATTAAGGAAAAAAGAATTTCTAACCCCCAAGCCTTGTGGGAGCTCCAATATCCCAATCTGAATTTTTTAAATTTTTTATTTTAAAAAAAAACTCAACATTTATTGATTTGGTCAAAATCCCCTGATCAGCGTTTATTAACTTTTTCAATCCATATGTCTTTCCACATGTCTGCATTTATTGATTTGGTCAAAATCTCCAGATCAGTATTTAAAATCTCGTCAGACAAATAATTTTAAATACAACTCGTGCATAGTTACTACAGTATCATTTTCAACTTCTGCTATACACTATGGTCAGTGATAAGATTGTTAAATTTTTTTTATAAAAAAATCTTAAAAGGTTTTAAGGATAAGACAGCAATGGGAAAATGACACGCCTTTTATATATGTTTGTCGTTTGCCTAAACCTAGTTAAGGATTGATGAATTATTTGGGGGATAGAAATGGCAAGATAAAGTGACCACTCAGCTACTCAAGATAAAGTGACCACTCAGCTACTCAATCACAGCTAAATAAAACTCTATATAGTTGGTAGTGTAAAAAATAAAAAAAAAAATAAATTAAATTTAAAAAAAAATCATAGCAGACAAAAAGACAAATTAGAGCTCTTTTAGAACTCTATAACATTTTTTTATTAAAATATACTCATTTAATTTGTCCACACTATATATTTATTCTAAGTTTTTTTTTTAGAGTGAAATAAAAAGTTAATTTATTGTTGTTAGCTTATTTTTTTTACGAAAGAAAATATCATAAATGTGAGTATGCCAGTAAGGATTGAAAATTCTTACAGATTAAATTCAAACAAATTATCAAGTGATTGCATTAACGGTTCTTTTGCCTCAATGAAGAGAACTTCAAAATTTCCAAGTGTAGAAAAAATAAAAATTAAAAAAAGAAAAAGGTAGATGAAGAAAGATGAATGAGTAAACAATTAAACTAACCATTAATTTATCTCTACTCTTATGCTTCGAACCATTAATTTATCTCTACTCTTATGCTTCGAACAAGAAGTGCATAAAATAAAGTGCAGAGAGCTTACCTATACTCTTATGCTTCGAAAATGAAGTGTAGAAAATTAAGTGCAGGAAATATAAATTACAAGAAAAATAGAAATCAAATAACAAGAAAAATAAAAATCGATTGTCTTTGATTTGAATTTTGGATCCCCTTATAATATAGCAATGAATGGCTATTTATAGGCAAACATTTGTAAGAAAAAACTTGAAACTACCCACTCTTCCACCTCCTCCATTTCATACTCCATGATCTTTCATAATTTCCTTCAACTTCCGCTTCATGCTTCATGTTCTCCACTTTGTTCTCCGTCATCTTTCCACATTTCATATATTCTCATAAACCTCTAAATGAGTAGGAAGGTATCACACATTCTGCAATTATATAAATAATAAATAATAAAATTATTTATTTATAGTGTCAACAATTGTCTAAAAATATTAATCTATTTGATGTATTCTTAGTGTTTTTTCACTTTTCTAATGACTTTTAGATTTTTGATGAAAATCTGGTATGCCAAATGAGCATAAAGAGTAATGGTACATATCATAAAATAAATATAATGAAAAATTTTATGAAATTAATCTAAAGGTGATTAGATAACATACAATAAAACATTATAAATGAATCCAAGGGTAGAGAACGTTTATGAAAGCTTTTCATGATATTTCATTCATGATGCCAAACATTATTGGAGCTTAAAATAAATTAGCAAAATAAAATATTTTACCTAATAAACTAACTTTTTAATTAGTGCCAAAAGGAGTCTAAGAGGTTATTTGGGATGATCTAAATAAGTGTATTTTTTAATTTTTTACGATAAAATGTGCAAAAAAATAAATAAGTGATATGACTAATAAAAAAAATTAAAAAAAATGATAAATTGCACCATCTCCCCCTGAAATTTCTGTTTAATACAAACCCCCCCTCACATTTAAAAATTACACTTACCTTATGTCAGATTAAAATAACATATTTACCTCTTAGTCTTTATACATATAAAATAATAAAATAATGTAAATATTTTGTTCATATCATTTCAAGGAAAATAACAATCATCTTTTTTGGTTTAACTAACACAAAAATTTGAGTTTTTTAATTTATTTTTTGTGCTTTTTTATTTTTACTGAATTTTTTTAATATTTTAAGTATTTTTTTTATTTTTCAGATACACCTAATCTAGACATACTTAAGAAGTATAATATTATGTGATTTTTTTTTAAATTCACGAAATGCAAAAAAAAAAAAAAAAAAAATTAATACATTGTCTTATTTTGTTATATTCAATGGATTTTTAAAAAAAAATTAACAAATTTTATACTTTTTAAATAAGTCTATATTAAATTGATTTAATTTAGATATAATGGTGGAAATTAAAAAAAAAACAAATGATATTCATTTATAAAAATTTATACATAAAATATCATACAAATGTTGTGATAGTGATATTGTTATAAATATAAATCATGTTTATGGGTGTTTTGTTTTAAAGTGAAAGATCACCATTAAACTATATCATTGTGTTTAAAAATTCTATATAAAATTTTTATTTATATATAATCACTTAATAAGAATATATTCAGGTAGATGGAAAGTTGTAGAATGTAATCATGATAATAAGAAGAAAAAATAGTAGGAAAAATGACAAGATGGTCATTTAGAAAATTTTAGTACATGACATCAGCAATCTAAGAGGTAATTTGTAATGAAATTACAAATCTCAGGGAAGAAATGTAATTTTTTAAATATGAGAGAAAAAACTATATTAAACAAAAATCTCAAAAAATGTCAGTATAATTTATCCAAATTTTTTTAAAAAAATGTCCTTGTATTGTTACAAGCCGAAAATTTAAGTTGTCCCTTAAATTTTATACTAGTATTATGGTTGTATGTGATAATATATTATTAAATAAATAATAATAAATATATAATCTAATTTGACATTGGATTATCAAATATAAGATTAATTAGGGATTATTATTTGGGGTCAAATTAACAGAAATATGAAATTATAATACCAATTGAGCCATATTAAAGTTAAAGATAATAAATAAATAAATATAAAAGTAAGGGTAAATAAATAATAATAATAATAATAATAGGTATGATAATAAAATAAATAATTAATTTTTTATTAGTACATGATAGAGTGTAATTTAATTTAGAATTAATTTATTTAAATAATTATATTAAAAATTGAATCAAAATATAATTATTTTAAATATTTATTAAGATAAGAACGAATCCGTGATCAAATCTGAGAGGGATTTGAACTGTCACGTTGGATTCAGAGGCTTTCACATAGGGAGGAGGTGACGTGGGTGCAAAAGAAAAAGAAAAGAAAGAAGGAAGAAAGAAAGAAAGAAAGGAAAAGAGAGAACGGAGAAGGAAGTGGAGAAGGAAGTGGAGAAGGAGAGAGAAAGGAAGAAAAAAGAAGAAAAAATAATGAAAGTCGACAGAGTTTTTGATAGTAGAAAAAAAGAGTGTGATATTAAAGTTAAGGTGAATTATATTATACTTTGAGTTACTATAATATATTTTACGTACGTTTTGACTTATCATATTTATTTTATACAAGCTATTATGAATTATATTAATATTTTAATTACGTGAATTACTTTCTGAACTCAATTTGTTAAAATGAAACGCATGAATATATTTGTTTAACTTTTAATGATTATTTGACAATGATCTTATAAACAATTATGTTTTATAAGTACCACCACAGGAGTCCCACGCCTTGGGGAACTTAAATAATCATTGGCTTCTGTTTGACCACTTTGTGGCCCTCTGTCTGTCATGGATCCATTGACCCTATGATTTCTAGTGCGAAGCAAAGTGCTGTGAGGAGATAGATGACACACTATTGTGGAAGCCACTTCTATAATCCGTACGAGTCACCTCTTGAATCCGGACCTCTGTTCTGACTGTCACTCATGTGACCTCTTTTTTGTTCTGCTCGGTACTGTGGTTATGGTTATCTATTTATATAATCTCAGTTTTGTTACTTAAATTATTATTTATTCAGACTAAGTTATCTTAAATATTTTAGTTACATAACTATCCTAGTTATTTTATATCCCTTATACTCTTGGTATAATATTTCTTACTCTGTCATGTGCTTACAGCTATTTACCAATTTTCAGGAAACAATACAATTCAGAAATAGCTTTTGAAAAGTCTTACACGAGGGGCTGCAGAATAGACACACACACAACACTTTTATGATATTTTTTATATGTAAATATCGGCCTTTTTGGTCAATGAATTTTGTAATAAAAATAGAAGCTCCAATGATTATTTTGGTACCCTTAATTATTATTTTCGCTCGCATTTATTAATTTGTTCAAGAATTGGTCGGAGGTAACTTCAGTTACTGGCCATCACGATGCTTAACCCTTGGGTACGAGGAGCCGGTCGTGACATGTATAATGTACCCAAATAGTGCTTAAACATGCATCTTATGTAGGAATAGCAACGGGGCAGGGCGGGGACTACATTCCCCGCATTTGATCCCCGAAAATGACAAATTCCCCGTCCTTGACCCCCTGTGGGGAGCCCATTGCCCTCCCGCCACCCCCACCCCCACCCCCACCCCCGAGGATCAGGTATCCCCGACCTCGAAAAATCCCCAAAGCATAATCATTTTTTTTTCATTCAAAGGAAAGATTACAGTAACATATCAATTTTTATTTTTTTTTATTTAAAGGAAAGATTAACAGTGATCTGTAAATATCTTCAAATTCAAATTCAAAAATAGTATATCTTCAAATTCACAGTGATCTGTAAATAATATATCTTCAAATTAAAAAATAGCATATCTGTCAATATATCCTATTCAAGCTCCACACAAAAGATATTCAAATAGTATATTCAAGCTCCACTCAATACTGTCAACATATTTTCAAGATATTCAAATAGCACATCTGTCAATAGGAATGGCAATCTATCAATAGCATATATGTCAACATATTTTCAACATATTCAAATAGAATATTCCATCCAGCAGCCTACACAAAGGAAAATTGAGCAAGTTGCAAAGAGAATAATTAGCCCTAAGCACAGCCCGCAAGGGATAGGCTACCCAAAAAATAAAATAAAAAAAACAAATCCATTACAATATAAAAAACCGAATCCATTGTGAAAAAAAAAAACAACATTGTTTCTCCAATACTTTGATATAACCACACCACAACTTTCATTATCTCCTTCAACTTGAATTCCTGTTAAATAACAAAAAAAAAAAACAAATAATCAATACTAATAATAAGATGTAAAAAATGTTAACAATTAAAATAAAAAAGATGACAACTAACACAAAAGTGGCATACGACTTATCCAAATCGATCTCATCATCATCATATATAGTCGCATAGCCCACCGATTCCAATGTTGAATTTCCTAAAAAGTAGAGAATATAAATTCAATATTGAAATTATTCCATGGTAATATAAAAGTGAAATAATAATATGTAGATTGGATGAAATAATAATATAAGTACCTTTCATCTCTGCATCCCACAATCAACTTTGTGCACACATTAATGCTTTTAATGTGTTTGGATGAAGTCTGCTACGATGTGGACTCACCAACCTTCCAGTAGTTCTAAATGTTGACGTAGAAGCAACAGTGGATACAGGAATAGCTAAAATATCCCTAGCTATTGCCTATAAGGTCAGATACTTTGGTCTTTTGGCTTTCCACTAATTCAAAACATCAAAACCTGAAGTTCTTGGCAAAACATCATCTTCTAGATAATGGTCCAACTCTGATATTACTTTCTTCATTTTTTTACTTCTCTTTCTACTAATAAACAAATCATACTCTGAAAAGGTTTTTGTAACAATTTCTGGATAAATAGAAGAGTCACCAACAATATCGGTCTCCATACCAACTCAGTACTGATACTCTTACAACAAATCATAACAAATCTGACGAACCTTATCAACTTCATCTTTAGCTTTGTCTCCATAAAGTTTTTCAAAATAAAAACTCCAATACACTCATCTTATACCTAGGATCAAGTACAACAGCAACTCCAATAACACCATGTATCACTAACCAATATTTATCAAAATTTTCCATCATTTTTAATGTCATTGTTCTAATCACTTCAATTTCACAAAAGAGCCATTGAGACAATGTCATCCTAATCTCACATAAAGTTAGGAAACAAACATTGGCTATGGGATACTTAGTACTAGAAAATGACTCTATGATAGAAAAAAATATCTTAAACGTTCCACAAATCTCTCTAGCAAACTTTCATTTTTCCTCACTTGGCATAATCTTATATTGGGGCTCTTTATTTTTCAATCAAGAAAAGACATCCTTATACAATAAGGCAGTCTGAAGCATCAAGTAGGTTGAATTCCACCTAGTTGCACAATCAAGTCCTAATTTCTTAGTATATGAATTACGCAATTGATTGACTGTTTCTTTAAATTTTTCTTATCTTTTTGGTGTTGCTGTCCAATAAGCTACACTCTCCCAAATTTTCTCCACACCCACTCGTATGACATCCAATCCATCTTTCACAATCAAATTCAAAATATGTGCACAACAACGCATATGAAGTACCACCCAACAAAAACTATGTATTACTCAACTTATCCATCAACATGGTAATCATGGCATCATTTGTGGAGCAATTATTAATAGTAACAATAGAGATTTTTCTATCAATATTCCAGTCCATCATATACGCAAGCAAAGTATCACAAAGAACTTCTTTTGTATGTGGACATGGAACATAAATAAATCTAAAATATAATATTCATGAACAAGTATAAATAACATGCAAATTGAACTGAATAAGATAGAATTTTTAAATGATTCGCAAATTTACAAACTCAATAGAAATTTACCTCAAAATGCGACTTTGTAATGTCCAGGAATCATCAATAAAGTGTGCGGTGACAGCCATGAATCCTTTCTTTTGTTTGCTAGCAGTCCACACATCAGTTGTGATTGCTACCCTACTTTTATTATGCTTTACCAAACTCAATGTCTTCATCCTCTCATAATCATAAATATTCAAAATATCACTCTTTATCGTATTTCGAGAAGTTACTTTAAACAATGGTTAAAGTGCTGCTGAATATCGTTTAAAACCAACATGATCTACGATAGAGAGGGGATATTCATGCAATATTATGGCATGTGACAACTCTTTCCTAGCAAAATCTTGATCAAAAATATAAGAATTCATTTTTAGACTCTCTCTATTAAAGTTGTTAGTTAAAACTTTTTGCCTCATGTCCAACACTTTTTTCTTAGTACAACTCTTAAAGTAATCATGCAAATGCCTAGTTCCATTTTTTGAATCACCTCCAAGATACTTATTACAATAATTACATATTGCCTTCCACACCCCATTGACTTGTTGTTTCTTAAAGTGTTCCCACACAACACTAGTTTTCCTTTTAGTTCCTTCACAAGTATTAGACTCTTCTTCTAAGTCAATAACATTTTGATTAGAGAAGGGAGATGGTGAGTTGGTAGGTGAGTTGGTAGTTGGCGATGATTGTTGTGAGGCCTCGTTCTCAAATGGTACTTGAAAGTTAACTAGTACTTGAGAGTTAACTTCTGACATTTTTGTTAGGTTTTTATTCTTGGCAATCCTGTTTGACAAAATTCCTTTCAGTTGTAATTTTATTGGCTCATGTATTTCAGTGAGGATATGAGTTTTAGATGTGAATCCAACCCGAATTGTGCCTTGTAGAGAAGTTTGTGATGTCAATACTTTCAAGATTGCCACTTCGCTGATTATTACGGGGGTCGAGCTGCCCGATCAGCTCGCGGCCGAAGCAAAATGCAAAATTGCATTTAAAATTGCATGTCCGCCTTTGTTCGCTCGAGTTAAGGAATGCTCGCTTGAGCTAAGGCTTGCTCGCTCGAGCCAAGGAGTTCTCGCTCGAGTGACAGATTGCGTCCACACAAAAACCTGAAAGAGTTTATTGCTCGCTCGAGCCAAGGATTCGTCGCTCGAGCCAAGGCACTAGTAGAAATCACGAAAGTTAAGCTCCTCGCTCGAACGAGAAAAGCTTCGCTCGAGCGAGCTTCAAAATCCAGATTTCTTAAGGAGTTGGTTTTCTTCCAAATCTAGGATTACTTTTGGTTTTCTTCCAAAGCTAAGAGTACTTATCCAAATCTTCTTTTTGGATCTTAAGGTTTATATCTGGAGATATTTTGTTAGGTTTTCTTTGATGTTTTTATTGAGTATTCAACTCATGGTTTAAAAGAGAGTACATCAAAGGTTTTGTTTGTTATACAAAAGAGAGAGTTGTTCTTCGGTGGATTCTAAAGAATTTGAGCCTGAAGCTTCGGTGGATTCTGGAGTGGCTCATTGTAAAGACAATTCCGAGGTGAAGACAGGGTTGGAAGAGGCGCATAGAGGTTGGTTCAATTAGGCGTGAATTCGCTAGGTAATTGAGAGTATACCTGTGTAATTCTTTTAAATCTTCTTAGTGGATTGTTTTGTGGCTGTTGTCCGTGGTTTTTTAATCACAGTTGGAGGTGTCTAATTGTGGTTTTTCTATGTAAAATCGTTGTGTTGATTTGTTTTTGATTGTTTGATTGGGATTGTTATATTCTGCTTAAAATTGGTACATAATCACAAATCAACATCTAGGGTTTCTAGATTTTTCAATTTTTAACCTTTACAAAAATAATATGAAATAAATAAATAGAGGCAGCCCATTATAATATAAACACTAATCACATCCAAATATCCTAATGGAATACCTCAGAAAGTAGAGCAACAACAATTAGAAAATTACAAAATTAGATTTTCAATCATTGTCCTCCAGTATATTATAATTGAAAAATTACAATAAATAAAAAAATTACCCAACACTGAATAAATCCAATAGAAGGACCAACCATTTAAAACTAAATTACAAAACCGTTAATGCACCAATCAATACAGAGCACATACAGATATGTATACACACAAACAAACATTAACCACCTCCCTTTGAACTCAATTTGGAATTAGACAGCCAAAATGTAGACAACATTGAACTCTCTTTCATTTTATTTCATTACCTATGTCAAATTACCCCCTCAAATTATCATATTTAGCCCCATGTCATAATTAAAAAAACAGATCATACATGACATATCAATGACAAAGCATATCACACATTACAAAACAAATTATCAACGACATATATATTTAAAATAAACAGATCAATAATTAAAAAAAGCAGATCATACATTACATATCAATGACAAAAAGGTGACTTTACAAACTGATATACACGTAGATCAGTCCGTAAAGTCACCAATAAATCAATAAACAGATTATTTATGTGCTCCCCAAACAAAGCCTATACACCCTAGATTTTCACAATTTTCTCACATCCAAATAGGAAGATGTAGAAAGAAAACACAATCCCATTGTAGAAAGAAACACAATCCTATTTCAAATGGGAACACTTCATTGCTACACATGTAACACATCACATTTATTTGTAAAGATTTATAAAAAAAAAAATTATTTGTATAGTATTTTTATTTTATTTTTTAATTTTTGATTCTTACATCAGTTCATATAAAATAAAAGATTATGGGCTCTCTCAGTAATTATTACATATTCTTAAATCGTGAATTTGAATAGGAATTTGAAAAAAAAAATGATTGAAATATAAATTAAATTTTTGTTTCATTTCTTTTTCTGTTTTCAAATTCATAATCAAATGTGCATTTTTTGACATATATATATAAAATAAACAAATTTAGAGGAAAAAAAAAACAGAGATCGAAATATGTATGCACTCAAATATATATATATATATATATATGTATGTATGTAAACCCTAGATCGAATTCCCTAGAGAGAGAGAGAGAGAGAAAGAGATACCCTTTCAAAATCGGCGATCAGGGAGGATCAGCGGTGACGGAGTAGAGAGAGCAGCAGCCTCGTCATGTGTGTGTGTGAGAGAGAGAGAGGCGAAGCCCTAAACAGCAGCGGCGGTGAGGGAGGAACGACGATGAGGAAGGAGTGACGGTGAGAGAAACAGAGAGGGGGAGATGAAACCCTAAACACGACGACAAGCGAGCGAGCGAGAGAGAGAGAGAGGAGCAACACCGTTGTGTTTGTGTGAGTGAGAGTGTGTCAAACCCTAAACAAACACACACACACATACAATCAGGGACATAATGGTAATTTTATATTTGAGGGCTAAACGAGGCGGGACCAAGGCTGGGTCGAGCCCGGGGCTTGGACATGTATCCCCGTCCCCGGCTCAGATATCATCCGAGATTCATTTTTTAATACCATCCCCTACCTGTCAGGGGTATTTTTCAGAAAATAACCGCTTAATTTGGGATTAGAGAGTCGAGTCCCCGTCGGGTCAGGTTTAAATTGCCATCCCTAATCTTATGAAGAAATATTTGTACAGCCAAATGGGAGGTTTCAACACTCACTCAGATTTTTCTTTATACCCATTACATGCATTTTAACTTTTGTTCCTTTTGAAAATAGTCAGATATGAATGCATTAGAAGTTTTCTAGCCAAATTGAAAATGGTATGTGTGGGGATATATTTTCTGAGTACCAACACGTGGTAAGGTGACGCCGATGTATCAGCCGAGGTGCCACGTGTCCTGGTTATTATGCCGAGGTTATCTCGGCGTTGCCGAGGTTATCTCCGAAGATATCGAAATCCGAGATAAACGGATAAGGGACAAGAGTCCTAGAATGAAGAGGAGACTTAGTCAAGATGAGGATAAAACTCTTAGAGAGTTTATCTTTATCTCTTGAGGAGTCCAAAGTAAGTACTGAATTGGAGTCTATAGAAGTCAGGCTTCTAGTGGGACTAGGATTGAGTAAACTATAAAAGAGAGGCACCCCCGTGGGTCTAAGGTACGCAATTTTATGCTTTTGATACTCAAGCTTGTGAGTTTAGCACTTAATTTATCTTTGAGAGATATACTGACTTGATCGTCGGAGTGCTCCCGGGTGGACGAACCACCGCCGGAATCTTCTCTTTCTGTTACAGGTTAACTGAAGCCATCTATTCTGCCGGTGCTCTCTAGATGATTACTAAACGGGCAGTGTGATCAGAAAATCACTCACACAATTTGGCGCCGTCTGTGGGAAAGTAGAAGAATAGATGGCCAATAACGGATAGAAGGAAAAGATTGGGGACGACACTCCTGCTGGGAGTGGCAGACCTATCGACCTTGATATCGAAGGAGACAACCACAATGCAGAAACTCGTGACCAGGGCCACGGAGAGAAAGACGTCGGCCAGGAGGGTGAAACTTCAAAGAAGACAAACCAAAACAAGTACTATAACGAAGATAACCTCCAGGTATGGAGAGATAGGTGCCTGCGGAGGGATGGAAAAGTAAAAGAATTGGCAAACAAGTTAGCAGACCTGCAGTCGGTCGTCAACTTCATGATGCAAAATAATGTCATGCAGCCACCGTACCCGCTGCACGACACGCCGATTCCAGCAATTAATACCTAGAAGGGAGGAAAGAAAATAATCCCCGAAGCCCCTCAGTCCACCAGGAGCGGAAGGCACTCTCACCGATGTTTCAGGGAAGTCGGACGAGAGGAGCCGAGACGAGAGGAGTCCCGAAGGACGTATCACACGAAGGACCCAGAGCCCAAAGAACATCGGCATGTTCAAGGGCAGGCGTTCTGCTTTGACACAACCCACGGAGAAAGATCAAAACGGGCCCACCACGAGGCCGAAAGTAGTGTGCCGAAAAGATTGAAGTCCAAAGATTGCCGAGCTCTAGGGAGGAGTAAAGAAGACTTGAGAGATTACCTCAAGAGGAAGCAACAGAATGCTGAAGCCGAGGTAACTTCCCCGGTTAAGCCGAAGACACCATTCTCGGTGGAGCTGGACAAATTTGAAGCACCAAAGAGATTCAGTATGCCGAGGTTCCAAATATATGATGGTAAGTCAGATCCCAACTTTCACGTTGGACTATACCTGAATTCAATGGCATTATATAGTGGGAACGAGCCGTTGCTCTGCAAAGTATTTCCCTCATCCTTCGGGGAGATTGCATCAGATTGGTTCCATAAACTACTGAAGGGAAGCGTAAAGACATGGGAAGGCCTGGCCGAGATGTTTGTGGCCAGGTTTTTTACGAACAAACTACAGCCCTTGAGGGTTGACGCACTGATGGCTTTAAAAATCATAAAGGATAAAGGCCTTAGAGCCTATGCAAAAAGGTACTACAAGGTGTTCAATCGAATACCCAAATACAACCAAGAGGTGGCGGTCGTGTCTTTCAAGAACGGCCTGAAAGATGACTGCCCACTACGGAAGTCTTTGGCAAAGACATTGCCAAAAAGTATAGAAGAACTCATGGCGAGAATCGAGAAGTACGCCGGAGCCGAGGAGGATACGTTGGGAAACAAAGAGGCAAAACAAAAGAAAGGAAACGGCTCGCCTAAACGAAGCCGAGGTAATAATGGATCGATCAAACAAGAAACAAAATTGAGGGCTAAACAGGCAGTGACGACCGTGTTCCGAATCCCGGTCCACAAAGTCCTGGATCAAATACGAAACCAACCCTATTTCAGAGCACCGACGAGAACACCAAGAGAATTTATGGGAAGAAACGTCGGTAGGCGTTGTGCTTACCACAATGAAGAAAGGCACCTAACTCAGGGTTGTAGAGCCCTAAAAGCACACTTAGAAGACTTGGTGAGGCAAGACCATCTGAGGGACCTTGTCGATGAGGCCAGGACAAGGGAAGAACAGACAAGATTGCCTCAAGCACCAGCAGCTCCTCCTCCCCCAGCACAGCAACCACAGGCAGCAGGACCACGGGTGGTTAATGTAATTCACTCAAAGGTGAACAAAAATGACATACGAGGGGAGACCCAGAAGGTAAAACACCTACAGCACGTGAACCAGGTCGGACATAAAAAACCTCGGCCTGAGAAATGCCAGGGACCGATGATAGCCTTTACTGAAGCCGACCTAGAGATGGTCCAGCATCCACATAATGATGCCTTGGTAGTATCCCTCCAGGTTGGGGAGTGCCAAGTGAAACGCATCCTGATTGATCAACGCAGCTCTTGCGACATCATGTATGTTAGATGTTACAAGGAGCTGGGCCTTCATCCTAATGACTTGAAGCAGTCCAATGGCCCGATGGTCGGCTTCAATGGAACGCCGAAGTGGCCACTAGGCGCAACGAGCTTGGAGGTGTAGGCTGGCACCAGAAAAATCAAGACAGAATTCACCATCATCGACACACCCTCCCCTTACAACATCATCTTGGGAAGGCCATGGTTGCATGCAATGGGGGCAGTTCCCTCAACATTGCATCAACTATTGCGATTCCTAACAAAGCATGGGATAGAGGAAGTTAGAGGCGATCAGCTACAGGCGAAGAATTGCTCCATGGCAGCAATGAAATCTACCTGCAGCGTACGAGAGCCAGAGAAGGCAGAAATTGAAGGTAAGGACGTGGAAGTCCTAGAAGACGTCGACAAAGAACCAGCCGAGAAAAACGAAGAGGCACTGAAGAAAATCCTCGTCCAGGATGGGGATGAAGAATGCTTCTTTCTTCTCGGCTCGGGCTTAGCCGAAGAAGAGGAAAAAGAGTTGGAAACTTTTTTGAGAGCAAATATTGAGGTGTTCGCTTGGACACCTTACGAAATGCCTGGCATTGACCCTGAGGTCGCTTGTCATAAACTGAATATTGACAGGTCGGCCAAACCTGTAATTCAGCGAGCCAGAAGGCCGACGTTGATACACGTCGAAGCAGTAGAAGAAGAAGTAGACAGACTTCTGGAGGCCAGGGCCATTAGAGAAGTACACTACCCAACATGGCTATCCAATACAGTGGTGGTAAAGAAGAAGAACTGTAAATAGAGGGTCTGCGTAGACTTTACCAGCCTCAACAAAGCATGTCCCAAAGACAGCTTTTCCCTGCCCAAAATTGACCAGCTAGTAGATGCCACTTCAGGGCATGGAAGAATAAGTTTTCTAGACGCCTACAGGGGGTACCACCAGATCGCCATGTACCCCCTAGACGAAGAAAAAATCGCATTCATCACTCCAAAAGGCCTGTACTGTTACAGAGTAATGCCTTTTGGGTTGAAAAACGCAGGAGCAACTTACCAAAGGTTGGTAACCAAGATGTTCAAACACCTGATTGGCCAAACAGTAGAGGTCTACATCGATGACATGGTCGTGAAGACCAAGGAACCTAAGGGTCATCTTGTCGACCTAAAAGAGGTCTTTGATATATTCAAAACATACCGGCTCCGACTCAACGCATCGAAGTGCGCGTTTGGAGTTGGATCAGGTAAGTTTTTGGGGTACCTGGTAACAAGAAAGGGCATTGAGGCCAGCCCAAACCAAATCAAGGCCATCCTAGAGCTGAAAAGCCCGACGTCGGCAAAACAGGTTCAAATGCTTACTGGAAGGGCCGCAACCCTAAACAGATTCATAAGCCGAAGCTCAGAAAAATGTAAACCTTTCTTCAACCTGGTGAAGAAGGCCACGGACTTCCTATGGACTGAGGAATGTGAGGCCGCTTTGGCCGACCTAAAGAAATATCTGACCACGACTCCAGTCCCCTCAACACCTGAACCTGGGGAAGAACTGTTTTTATATTTAGCAGTTTCAGAACACGCAGTAAGTGCAATGCTAATCTGAGAGGAAAAAGGGGATCAAAAGGCTGTTTATTATGTAAGCAAAACCTTGGCCGATACAGAAACAAGGTATCTACCATCAGAGAAATTAATGCTGGCCCTAGTAATGGTTTCAAAGAAGCTGAACCATTACTTTCAAGCGCACAAGATTATAGTGCTAACAGAGCACCCACTGAAGTCATTGTTTACAACAAGGAGACTTAACTGGAAGAATAGCAAGATGGGCAGTGGCCTTGGGCCAGTATGACTTGGGTTCAAGTCGAGAACAGCAATTAAGGGCTAAGTTTTGGCCGACTTCGTGGCCGAATTCACGCCGGAGTCCATCGAACATCGGGTTTCATTGAGCCAAGATGAACGATGTCCAAGCAAACAAGGAGAAGCCCAGCCAAAGGCAAAAGAACAAGGAAAGGAAAAACTCAGACCCTGCAGCATTTACATCGGCGACTCCTTTCGCCTGTTTGTCGATGGGAGCTCAAACCGGTAAGGAGAGGGGGCAGGAGTAGTGTTAATATCTCCTAATGGAAAGATATTGGAACAGTCTATTCAATTAGGGTTCAAGGCCTCGAACAATGAGGCAGAATACGAAGCATTGATTGCAGGACTAAAGTTGGCATGGCAGCAGAAGCAGATGAGGTAATAATTTTTTGTGATTCACAACTTGTAGTGAATCAGACAACGGGAGAGTTCGCAACCCGAGATGAAAGAATGTCGGCATACGCAAAGGAAGTCGTCAGGCTGGCAGCCTTGTTTCGCAACTGCCGACTTCTTCAAGTTAGTCGAGATGATAACAGCCACGCTGACGCATTGGCCAACTTGGCGAGTTCGATACAAACTGGAAAAATAAGGACAATAATGATTGACTATTTGTCAGGCCCGAGCATAGAACCACCGATCACAGAACAAGAAGCAATGTGTGTGGACTTGGGACCAAGCTGGATGGATGCAACTGTTGCATTCCTAAAAGAGAAAAAGCTGCCAGAAGACCATAAGGAAGCACACAAGGTTAGATTGAAGTCGGCAAGATTCAATCTGACAGCAGGCGGAAATCTCTACAGAAGGTCCTTCACTGGACCCCTTTTAAGGTGCGTACACCCTTTGCAGGTTGAAGATTTTTTATATAAAATTCATGAAGGGATCTGTAGAAGCCATGCTGGGGGCAGATCACTAGCTCACAGGGCCATTACCCAGGGTATTGGTGGCCTTACATGCAAAAAGATGCAAAAGCCTACGTGAAGAAGTGTGAACAATGCCAAAGGTTCGCACCTTTGATACACCAGCCAGCTGCTGACCTGAACCCTGTATCCAGTCCATGGCCATTTGCCCAATGGGGCATGGATCTCGTTGGGCAGCTGCCCCAAGCAACTGGGCAAAGGAAGTACTTGCTGGTAGTAACAGATTACTTCACGAAGTGGATAGAAGCAGAACCTCTTGCCAAAATCTGAGATGTGGACGTCAAGAACTTCATATAGAGAAACATCATCACCAGATTTGGCATTCCAAAAGCAATAGTTGCCGACAACGGAACGCAGTTTGACAGCATACTCATCAAGAACTTCTGTGCGAAATTCAAGATAAAGAATTACTTTTCAACACCAAGTTTTCCCCAAAGCAATGGGCAAGCAGAAGTATCCAACAAAGTAATTTTGGATGGGATAAAGAAGAGGCTGCAGGCAACAAAAGGAAAGTGGGTAGACGAGTTGCCCAATGTACTATGAGCATATCGGACTATGCTGAGAAGATCGACAGGGGAAACACCCTTTGCCATGGCTTACGACACAGAAGCAGTCATCCCACTAGGGATCGGCATCCCAGGGATCAGAACCCAAGGAGTAGAAAATGGGACTAATGATATACTTCTAGCCCGAGATCTGGATCTCTTAGAAGAAAGAAGGGAGAAAGCTGCAATTCAGCTCGCAGCATACCAATAGCAGCTTGCTAGAGCTTACAATAAGAAGATCAATCCAAGGGATTTCCAGGTCGGCGACCTAGTCCTAAGAAAAGTTGTTGGCCACAAGAAGGATCCCAGAGAGGGCAAACTTGGCCCCAACTGGGAAGGACCCTACAGAATCACTTCGGTATTGGGCAATGGAGCATACCGGCTTGAAGATAATGAGGACAAAGCATTGCCAAGACCCTGGAACACTTGTAATTTAAAATTTTTCTATCATTTGATGTTCCTTGTTATTTTTTGCCGACATCATCAATAAAATCTTAGCAGAATTCTCCAAGACTTGTGAATTGATAAAAGATGCATAATGTTGTTTCTAAATAATGAGAACCCAAGTGGAACTCAGGTTCACATTGGGGGCAGAAAGAAGACAAAATTGTTTATCTTCACTTGTTGAAATTTGTAGCAATTTACAAGTTGAAGTTAAGCCGAGATTATTGTTTATCTTCACTTGTTGAAATTTGTAGCAATTTACAAGTTGAAGTTAAACCCGAAGTAATGCTTAACGCTTGTTGAAATTTGTAGCAATTTACAAGTTGAAGTTAAGCCGAGATTATTGTTTATCTTCACTTGTTGAAATTTGTAGCAATTTACAAGTTGAAGTTAAACCGAAATAATGCTTAACGCTTGTTGAAATTTGTAACAATTTACAAGTTGAAGTTAAGCCGAGATTATTGTTTATCTTCACTTGTTGAAATTTGTAATAATTTACAAGTTGAAGTTAAACCGAAGTAATACTTAACGCTTGTTGAAATTTGTAGTAATTTACAAGTTGAAGTTAAGCCGAGATTATTGTTTATCTTCACTTGTTGAAATTTGTAGCAATTTACAAGTTGAAATTAAACCGAAGTAATGCTTAACACTTGTTGAAATTTATAGCAATTTACAAGTTGAAGTTAAGCCGAGATTATTGTTTATCTTCACTTGTTGAAATTTGTAGCAATTTACAAGTTGAAGTTAAACCGAAATAATACTTAACGCTTGTTGAAATTTGTAGCAATTTACAAGTTGAAGCTAAACCAAAGTCATTGTTCGACACTTGTTGAAATTTGTGGACAATTTACAAGTTAAGTTAAACCAGTATGATGTTCAACACTTGTTAAAAGTTTACAAGAAGTTTGTCTATCCGAGGTGTATCACCCCGAGAAGATTGTACAAAGAAGGAAAAGTGTGTGAAAGACGTGCAGAATATTCTAAGTACAGAATCATGCAGAAGCAATGAAGAGAAGACAAGAGTACAAGCACTTAGAAAAGAAAAGTTGCATTAGCATTCATCAAGAAAAGGGCACATCGGCCATACAAAAGGCTTATATTATTTCAAAAGATAAAGAAGAAACAAAATACAACTAAGCAAAAGAAAAACATGAAGCTAAGACTTCTCTCTACCAGATGGTTGAATTCAAAGATCAGATGTTTGTTGCGACAATACCTCGGCTGCCTTCTTCTCCGCGATCTCGGAATTAATTTGGGCAAGGGTCTCATCAATACTCTTATCAGCAGGAAGTGAATCCAATGATACATTTGGAGGAATCACATCCTTGGAAACCTCCTCAACCTCCTCGTCTTGAGTTAAGTCTAGGACTTGCTCATTTTGAGGAGGGGACATGGACACAGTAGCCTCCTTTGCTTTTCTCACCAAGGCATCATCCTCTTCCTCAGCTCCAGATTCTGAATCTTTATTAGACTGAGCTGGTAGAGGGGGTGGAGGGAATGGAAGAGGAATATCATCGGCATTCCTCAGAGGCGAATCATCAGGGACATTAAGTTTCTTCAGAAGAGACATCCAACCAAGGGTGAAACCCTTGTTGCATGCCTGCTTCACTTGAAGTTCGTAAGCCTCAGTAACGTCGGATATGCCTTGAGTGTACGCCTTTTCATCAGCTTCTTTGATTTCGGTGTCTTTGGTGGCCAGGGCCTCCTAAAGCTCTTTTTTGGCCTGAGCCATTTTTTCTTCAGCTTCTCTCTTCTGAGACTCAGCCACTTTCCTGATGGCTTCAGCAGCCTCAACCTTTTCTTCGGCATTGGTTTGAGCTTTGATAGCAGCCTCAGCCTGATCCTCCAACTTTTTTATTTTTGATTGAAGGTTTTTATTGGCCTTTTGAAGGGCAGAAAACTCCCTCTTCATGTCGATCAAATTCTCCCGATTCTCAAAAGATTGCATTGAGAAAGAGTGGGCATGCTGGATGACCTGAAAGAAAACAGGGGTATTAGAGAATGTTCAAAGTACGAAATAAAGAGAAAGAAAAAAGATAATTACCAAACAGAAGACATCTACCTGAACGAAGTGCTGAAGCATTAGAGCGTAATTCTCATACTCACTGTACTGGGTGTTTCGCTCCAAATCGCCTGGTAACAGCAGAGCAGTGCTGAGCACAACGCCGACATTAATATCCTCGGCACTGTCACTTGCCATAACAGGCTTGTCTTCCAGAGTAATTGAGGGGGCCCAGGGGGCATAAGGTTTTTTTGATCCCAAGGTTGTTGCAGAAGAAGACCTCGGCTTCTTTGATTTTTGAGATTCTGATAGCTGGGTTTCAGAGGGCCTCTTCCCAGTAGAGAGTTGAGATTTGTCACTCTCAGCCAGCTTGGAAATAGGTAAAGTATCCTCAGATTCAACCTGAGTTACTTTAGCCTTTGGCTGAGCCTTTTTAACTCTTTTCGACTTCGGTGGGGGCATGGTTTGTGTTGGCTGAGTTTCAACATCAGAGAGGAGGCTGGCTAAGAGGTCTTTTGCAACTGGTTTCGAGCGGCCCATCTCGGCAGTAAGGACAAGTCGTCGCTGACGTTTTCGTTCTAATATTGGGACCAGGTATGGAGCCGAAATTGATAGCTGATCAACTAGATCAGATGTTAATCCTTGATCTGTTCGTGATGTGGATACAGTCAACGGAGTTGTAGCAGAGGATGGAGAAAGGCTTTTCTTCTTCCTTTTGGGAACGTCGGGCAAGGTTGACTTATATGATGGAATAAAATTGAGAAGTACAGGCGTTTTCCTTTTATGGACTGGCAAGTCCAGAAGTTTCTTCAAATCCTTGCTGGGAACAAAGGATTGGCAAAAAATTTTCGGTGGCTTACGAACAGCTGCAAGAAGAACAGACGTCAGAAACAGACAAAGTATTTAAGACTTTGAAAGAAAACAGGAAAAGCTGAATACTGGGCTCTTACGTTTGCCCTCTAAAACTGATCGAGGAAGAGGGTAGAGATGGATGTCCTCGTTTGGAGCAAACTCCCAATTTCCCGAGGTAATGAAATAGTCATCTCCAGCCCCCTTGTTGGAGTCTGGGAGGTCGGCTACGATTTTAAATTCTGTAGACCTCGGCTTAAGGTAATAAATGTAGCATTTTTCTTTCAAATTAAGGGCACACATGGTATAGCAATACTGGATATCGACTAGGGTGATCCTAGCATTTTCCTGTTTAGCTAAAGCTATGATGCCATTGATCACTCGGTAGGAATTGATTGCCAGTTGCATGGGGTTTAACTTATAATAGTAAAGAATCTCACGAAAAATGATGTTGAGTAGGAGCCGGAGTCCGCACTCAGTGAAAGCTACAATGGGAAAGGGCATCGAATCATCTGTGGGCATGATAGAGTCATTATCTCCAGCCAGCCTCAGATGGACATCGGCAGGGATAGAGAACTCTTGCCTAAAGTACTCAAGTTTGGTTGGGGTATCTACCCTATGTCTCCACATACCCATGATATCGGCCTGAATTAGAAGGGTTGGATTTCAGAGAAAAAATGTTTTAAGAGGATTAATAAGACCTCAGCAAAAAACCTAGGTTTGAACTGGTGCAGAAATTTGTAAGGGATGTTTCAGTTTTTCCTAAAATGTGGATTCTACAGACAAATCCCAAACCTAAAACTATGGAGATGAAGATCAAAGGCACAGATCTGGAAAAGACATAAAAAACAGAAAACAAAAGATGAGTTTCAGAATCAAGAACAGAGATGGACTATCAAGAACATGAAGAATACAAAGGGTTGAAGGCCAAGAACAGTGGCAAGACGTGCAAGAAAACTATGAACAATACATGTATTTAAGGCATAAGCAAAAAGCAAAATCAACGCATTCAGATGTATGATTCACAAATTAATTGTTTGAGCAAGGCAGTAGTAAACAAGAAATTCCAGAAAAACTCAAGAAACTGGAATAAGAAGAAACAGATTGCTTACCAGAAAATATGAAGCCGATGTAAAGATCGCCGAAATCAGTTGACGGTTGTGAAGGCAACAAAATGGTGCAAAACACACCGAAAGGGGTGAACAAAATAAGTTTCAGAGGAAAAAAGCTTGAACAATGGCGGACTCACAAAGAGAAAAGTTAGAGAGAGAAAAAGCGAAGAGAAATCGAATACAAAAGTGAAAAATGAAAAAAGGGGGAAAAGTTTTATCAAAAATTTGAAACGGCGGCAAAACAGAGCATTGAATGCGCCTAGGACAACGCATACGTCAGACGGCGCACACAGACGCAAAACGGCTTGCAAGCGCGTTATAGGCATGGTCTAATAAGGTGGAGATGCGTGAATGAAATGGTTAAGTAAATGATACGTGACAGCTCACACACGTGAAAGAATTCACTGGAATTCTTGTTCTCTAAAGAAAACATGTCGGCCTGAAATGAATGACCTCGGCTGAGGAGTTCTTTAGCCGATGTACAAAAGGAAATACCGATATAGGTTCCATCACCTCAAAATGCCGAGGTAATAGAACCTAGGGGGCAGTTGTGGGGATATATTTTCTGAGTACCAACACGTGGTAAGGTGACGCCGATGTGTCAGCCGAGGTGCCACGTGTCCTGGTCATTATGCCGAGGTTATCTCGGCGTTGCCGAGGTTATCTCCGAAGATATCGGAATCCGAGATAAACAGATAAGGGACAAGAGTCCTAAAATGAAGAGGAGACTTAGTCAAGATGAGGATAAAACTCTTAGGGAGTTTATCTTTATCTCTTGAGGAGTCCAAAGTAAGTACTGAATTGGAGTCTATAGAAGTCAGGCTTTTAGTGGGACTAAGATTGAGTAAACTATAAAAGAGAGGCACCTCCGTGGGTCTAAGGTACGCAATTTTATGCTTTTGATACTCAAACTTGTGAGTTTAACACTTGATTTATCTTTGAGAGATATACTGACTTGATCGTCGGAGTGCCCCCGGGTGGACGAACCACCACCGAAATCTTCTCTTTCTGTTACAGGTTAATTAAAGCCATCTATTCTGTAATAATAAAATTCATAAGTGATTCTAGAACTTTTTAATGATATTAGAAATATGTTTCGATTAATAATTTAAGTAATTTTATTATTATATAAAAAAATAATTATGAATTTTATTTTTTTAGTTAATTCTATTAAATAAAAAATTCTAATAAGAGGGTATTTATAATTTTTTAAATCACAAAAAATAATATACACTTTAAGTAAATTTCAGAGAGTATTTGTAATTTACCTTATATTGGCCTCTTTTAGGAAGCGCGTAAAAGTCAATTCTCAACTTTTACGCCACGTTTGTTTGGCGGACTAGGTTGAATGCGATTATTAGTGAGAGGATTGTTAGTGAAGGAATTAAGTAAAAGTGTGTTTGTTTTGATGATATATTGGAGATGATTAGTGATGGGATTGTTAAATTATTTTTATATAAAATAAATAAATAAATTATTTCTATATTTTTTATAAAAAAAACTAAAACAAATAGGTGTACTTGGTAAAAACATAAAATTAAAAAAGTAAATTTTTTACATGAAATAGACTCAATCTTCTCACTATGTTTCTAATTCCACCTAAAATTCACCTAAGTTAATCCCCCTACATAGAGGGATTACTAAGCCTCCTTTACTACTAATCCTATGACATTTTGTTACATCTAAACAAGGGTTTGGTGGGTTCCACGAATTGTTAATCCAATCCACTCTATCACATTTTTTATATATTTTAAAAAAAAAATCAATTAAAAAAAAAAAAAACTTTTAATTATTTTCCCAAACCAAACCATTATACGATTCATAGTTGATGTAGATTGATTGGGTTTGAATTTCAGGTCAAGAAAATTTCGTACAAGAAATGATATTCTCAATCTGGTTTTACAGAACATTGGTCCCATGACATGTCATACATCACTACTTTTAGCGTCCTTAATTTTGTTTCCTAGTCTTCCCTTTTTTTTCTTTTTCTTTTTTTAATCTTTTCCTGATGAAGTTCTGATATAGCCAATATGCATATGATATGGTCAATATGTATATGCGCCAGCAAGATTGGGATGGTACGTGTTTTCCAGTTCGATAAAATAATTGAACATTCATTGCGTCATCAACGTTATTATGTGATGAATAGTATAATAAGGGCATTACTAATGTTACCAATCATTTTTTTACAAACAATGATAATAGAAAATTTTAATTTTTGAACTTAAAAAAAATTCTAATGATTTGATAAGAGTAAAAAAAAAACACACACACATCACATCACATGCGAACTCCACAACCATTAAAACTCTTCCAGAGCGCTTTTTTTTAAAAATTCTCAATCTCGAACCAAATTAGGTTTCACAAATTTAAATTTCAACCCTAATAAATAAATAAGAAAGAGGCAATCAAACCCAACCCACTATCCCTAGGCCTGGGCCACATGCATTTATGTGGCTGTTTGAGCTGAAGGCCCACCTAATTTGCCACTTTTTTGTTAGTCTTTGCTTCCATCATTGGCAAACATAATACTGTGTTTTGATGTTACATTTATAGAGTATAGAAAATGCGAGGAAAAAATATATAAAATATAAGAATTTAAAAAAAAAAATGCATTTGCTTTTCTTTTTCAGATTTAGATCCTCTCCAACACTTTTTTCATTCAACAGTTAATTCAATGGATGAAAAAAAATACCGAAGAGGATTATCCTCCCTCTTTTTCCTCCACAAAATGCACATAAACACAACTTTAAGTGTTTTCTTCAATCAACTAAACTAATTGAACAAATTATTATAATTTTATGTGTCATTTTGACTTAAAAAAATTAATGTAGGCGAGCCACTGTGTGCCCGACCCAAGTGAATTTGTATCTGCTGACACTGTTGGACAATACCTATCAAGCAAGCAATAATTTTACTTTGGGCTCACCCAAGAATGAGAAGCTTTTGCTTTTGTCAATATCAACTCATTGATCCCTTAGCTTTCATTTTGCCCCTCTTGACTCTGACTACCACCCTACTTTCAAAATATAAAGAAATATGGGCCCAATAACGGCTAGGATAGTGATGAATCAATTCATTGGAATTTTTTGTCGAATCTGTATTGAATTTGATGGGGCCCAGACCACTGATTAATCAAACTGATGAACTAAGCCTTCGTTTAAGATGTGGCTTAGCTTTTTAACCTGGGACTAAAAAATTTCACTTGGGATAAATTTTTTAATTTTGTAAGAGAAAAAATGGAATGATTATGATTTTGATGTGATATTTTATCTTATTGACTTTTTAATCTATTTTGTCTTTATATGACTATTTTAGTCTAAACCATTTATGCCAAACGAAGCCTAAAGCTATATTGGGCTTTGGCTTTTGTGAGTGTGAATCTGTGAACTGTGCCAAAATTACATCGAAATTAGGCCCAGCCCGAGCCCATAAGCTGCATTTGCACTAAAATGAAAATAAATGAAAACAGATTGGTGTTTTCAAACTTTTCATAACTTTTTGTTTATGAAAACACAAAAACAAAAACAAAATTTAAAACGATAAAAAACTAGACGAACCCTTATTGACTTACACTAATATGTCCATTCATTCACGTTTGCCAAAAGAACTTGTCTTTATATGCATTGCTATTGCTATTTTTTCTTGGATATGGCAGTGCTACAACAAAAGAAATGAATGAATAGGGCATGCCTGCCTCATTGTTACGACATATCAAGCACATCAATACATGTACAAATACAAACAAGCATTCTCTTTCAGAAGAAAATGTCAGTTTGCTTTGATTGAGCTTTGAGGTCCTTCAATTTCTTCAATATGTTTGTGAAGTAATCCTGCAAATATTTCTCCAGCGTAATAATGTCTTTTGAATCCACACCAAGAAGTTTGTACGTCTCAGCCATTGGAGTTGAGAAAACTGTATCACTCGTGAGGACCTGGGAATGTCCCGGGTCACATGTTAGCTCCACTTATACTAATAGTACTACACTGCATGCTTTATGAATCCATGAAAGTAAAATTTGACAAAAGAACACAATTTGCAATAAAAGAGTGATTGTTGATATACAACTGTCATGGCAAGGCATGCACATAACAAGATTTCGATAACAGCCATTCACATCTTCCAATCATTTTTTCTTATTTATTTATTTATAGGTAAGCAGTTAGTCTTATACGAAAAAAATTAGATATTCCAGTGAAGCTCAAACACAGCCCTAAGGGTTAACACTGCTTCAAAGAAATTGAAGCTTCTTAAATCTGATCTAAAGAAATGAAATGTAGAGATTTTTGGTCGTCTGGAGGCTCAGAAGGCAAACATTGTTTCAGTGATGCTGGGGTTGGATGAGCAAGAAGTTGTGGGGGGTCTATGTGTGGAGGATGTGGCTTGTAGGGATGCGGCTTGAAGAGAATATGCTAGGATAGCTCGGATAGAGGAGATAAGCTTTCGTCAGAAATTCAGATGTTTGTGGTTGAAAGATGCGGATCGTAATACAAAATTCTTTCATTGAATGGCAAACGCTCATAGGCGGGTGAATCAAATTGGGAGGATACGGGCGAATGGGGTGATGTTTTCAAACAAAGCGGAGATTAGGGAAGGTATAGTGGGGTTCTATCAGCATCTTTTTCATGACGAGGGAGATGTGTGGAGGCCAGGATTGGACGGTGTTGTTTTTTATTCTGTTTCTGAGACGGAGGTTTTGTCACTGGAGAGACCATTTTCTGAGGAGGTCTTGGGTGTGCTGAGGAGTATGGCGGGGGATAAGGCGCCGGGACTAGATGGTTTTCTATTGATTTTTTTCAGCACTGTGGGAGGGTGGTGAAAAAGGAGGTGATAACAGCATTCGAGCAGTTTCAACAGACAAGGCAGTTTGAGAGGAGTTTGAATTCAACTTTCATAGCTTTAATTCCTAAGAAGGGAGTGGCGGAGGATATCCACGACTTTAGGCCTATTAGTCTCCTAGGAAGTGTCTATAAATTATTGGCCAAGGTTCTGGCTAATAGACTTCGGAGTGTGCTGGATGGGGTGGTGTCAAAGTCGCAGAATGCTTTTGTGGACGGTCGTCAGATTTTGGATATTGTTCTTGTGGCTAATGAGTGTGTGGATTTGCAATTGCGTCAGGGTAAAGAGGGGATAATTTGTAAACTGGCTACTTAGAAGGAATATGACAACGTTAATTGGACGTTTTTGTTGTATGTGTTGGAGAGGATAGGGAGCGGTAGAGGAGTTGGATTCATTTTTGCATTTCGACTAGGAATGGCAACGGGCGGAGCGGAGCGGAGCGAAGCTGGGAATCACCCTCCCCGTCCCCGATCCCCGATGGTAAGAATGTCCCCGTCCCCGTACCCGTCTCCGTCTCCTAACGGGGATCGGGTTTCCCCGACCCCGAAAATTCCCCGGATAAAAAAAAAAAACAGTAGCAACAACAACAACGATTCAATTCTACAACATCAACAACAATATCATCAAACAACATCAACAACACACAAATCTGAGTAGAGAGAGATAGATCTAAGTAGAGAGATAGATAGATTTGAGCTGCAATCTAATATATATATATATATATGTATATAACACATAGAGAAAAAGAGACGGAAAGAGTTGGGCGGCAGAGGAGATCGCGAAGGAGGGCGGCGAAGGAGATCGGCAGAGAAGGGTGGTGGAGGAGCGGTGCTGTGAGATTGGCGGAGGAGGGCGGCGAAGGAGATTGGTAGAGAATGGTGGTGGAGGAGTGGCGTTGTGAGATAGGTGGAGGAGGGCGGCGAAGGAGATCGGCGGAGCAGCTCTTCTCTCGGCGGAGGAGATCGGCGAGGATGGACTTTCTTCTCTCTCTCTCTCTCTCCTCATTTTTCTCACGCGAATGAAGCTATGTGTGAGTGTGATTGTGTGAGGGAGCATAGCAGCAAACACTCAAATATATATAGACAGCAGTAGAATTGTAATTTTATTTCGGGGGAAAAACGGGACGGGGGTCGGGGGCGGGGGCGGGGTCGGGCCGGGGGCGGGACTGGGAAATGTATCACCGTCCTCGGCCCGAACATTATGGGGGATTTATTTTTATATACCATCTCCGGCCCGTCGGGGGTATTTTTCGGGGAAAAACCGCTCTAATCGAGGTCGGGTCCCCGTCGGGCCGGGTTTAAATCGCTATCCCTAATTTCAACGGTTCGAATGTCTGTGTTTGTAAATGGGACGCCGGAAGTTTTTTTCTCCACATGGAGAGGTTTACAGCAAGGCGATCCTTTGTCCTTTTTATTGTTCATACTGGTTATGGAGGCGCTGAGCTATTTGTTGTCCAAGGCAATTCAAGGCGGTTTGTTGTCGAGTTTTGAGGTGGGGGAGGGGCTTGATTCTTTGGTGGTTTCTCATCTCTTCTATGCTGATGATGTGCTAATTTTTTGTGATGCGAATGCTATTCAGATTGGTCATTTGCAGTATGTGTTGTTATGCTTTGAGGCGATGTCTGGCCTTCGAGTAAATTTGGCTAAATCGGAATTAATCTCAATGGGAGAGATGGCACGTCTTCTGATGTTGGCGGCTATTTTGGATTGTAAGGTGGCTATGCTACCAGTGTCTTATTTGGGTCTTCCTTTGGGAGCTACTTTTAAGGAAACAAGAGTGTGGGATGTGGTGGTGGATAGAGTGCAACGACGGTTGGCGGGATGGAAGCTGCAGTATTTGTCCAAAGGGGGGCGGCTTACTTTGATCAAAAGTGTTCTTTCTAATATCCTGACGTATTTTATGTCTTTGCATGTCATGCCTATAGCGGTGGCAAGGTGACTAGAGAAGCTTCAACGGGATTTTTTGTGGGATAGAGGTATGGAGGTTTTCCATTACCATTTGGTGGATTAGGAGAGGGTGTGTACTCCTAAGGAGAGGGGGGGTTTGGGGGTGAGGAGGTTAGGGGTGTTCAATCAGGCTCTTTTAGGAAAGTGGTTGTGGCGGTTCGTAGAGGAAAGGGAACGGCTATGAAGAAGGGTGGTTGCGGCTAAATATGGAGAGGAGAGGGGGGGTTGGTGTTCAAAGAAGGTGGTCCAATCTCATGGGCGTGGTTTATGGAAGGGGATTTGGTTAGGGAGAAGGGATTTTTGGGGTAGGGTTCAGTTCAAAATGGTGGTGAGGGATCGGGTTCGGTTCTAGCAGGACTAGTGGTGTGGTGAGATGTCTTTGACAAGCATGTTTCCTTTGATTTATGTGATTGCAGCGGATGGGGAGAAGTTGGTTGCATCGGTTAGGGTGAGGCAAGGGAATTCAGTAGTGTGGAATGTTCATCTTCGTCGTGAGATGCAGGATTGGGAGGTGAACCAATTAGTGGATCTGCTGGGTTTCTCGTATGGGCTGCGGCATGGGGGGATGCGGGTGGATTCTTTGGTATGGGAGGTTCAGAAGTCTAAGGGTGTATTTACTATGTCATCATTTTATGAGGTGCTTGTGGGGGGCGATACAGTTGTGCTTCCTTGGCAGACTATTTGGGTGATGGGTTCTCCTTCCAAGGTGAGGTTTTTCATTTGGACGGCTGCTTTGGGACGTATCCTTACTATTGATACTTTGATTCGGCGGCGCCATGTGCTTGTAAATTGGTGTTGTATTTGTTGTAGGGATGAAGAAACGGTGAATCATTTGTTGGTTCATTGTCGGGTTGTGTATTGGCTTTGGCGTTTGACTATTGCTCTTTTTGGTGTGATTTGGGTGTAGCAGGGGTCTTTACGGGCCGTGCTGTTCAGTTGGGATGGGGCGACGGTGGGTAAGAGTCGTCAGAAGGCTTGATTACTTGTTGCCCATTGTTTATTATGGTTGGTGTGGTTGGAGCGTAATCGACGTATTTTTCAGAATTTAAGTCATTCTATTCTTTGGCTGGAAAATAGGCTTCTTCTGATGCTACATAGTTGGGTTACTGGTGTGGTAGATCCTAATGTTTTTACTTTTGCACAGTTTGTGGAGGATTGGATCAGCTAGCTTATGCAGACTGGTGTGGGTTGGTGTTTTTCTTGTATTCTTTGTATCGCCTTAATGCTTTTTTAATAAAGTTCGATTATTTATCAAAAAAAGAAGTGACACCCAAGCCAAAGGCTTTTCCAAGTATTCATAATTTGCTTGGCTGCATAGTTTGACAGAGAAATTTGAAATTGGAGGAAATTGATGGATCAAAAACAAAGAAATGGACGATTGGAACACAATACTATTAAGTCCGTCCAGTGGAAATATAGTAATCAAAATTATTACCTCTGAGAATGCTAATCTGTCAGCAACATCATTAGTCCACTCAAACAATCGAGTCAATTGGCGAGTTAATCTCAAAACTGAGACAGGGACTGTAGTAACATTTGCATCCTGCCCTGCTAGCCTTTCACACAGTGTTATCACCTAAAACCAAGTAGACACTTGTAAATAGAAACAAAAAGACTATGTACTTCAAGTTAGAGCAAAGAATGGAAGAATTTGAAGCTTGATCAGATGGTTTTTGGGCCAAAAAAAAATTGTAGCTTGATAATAGATTTGAAGGGCTGGAAGATTCAAAAGCTATCAATTCTAGTAACGAAGTATCAAATTTGAGAAAGGCATATGTGAACAAAGCAGACATTAAGAAGATATTTTTGAAATAATATGGTTATTGAATTCAACAAATTTATAAACATTATTTACCTCTTGGGTTGTCCATGCCCGAGGACCAGCAAATGTGAGAAGCTTCCCATTAATTTTCTCATTTCGCAAAGCTATAAATGTCAATCGAGCTATATCCTGGAAAAGACTGGGAAAATGTTTATACACCACTTTCCTTTAAATTTAAAAAATAAATAAATAAATAAAAGCTAACGAGGTTTCATGAATTAATTCATATTTACCTGAGTGTCCATGTAAGCTATTCGTGTTGGAGCATCAGTTCCCCAGACAGATTTCTCTTCTAAGATAGGAACTGCATACTGCCCTATTAGGCCCTGGACAAATAGGCAACAAGATCACACAGATTATCCAAGGAAGAAAATTTCTAAAATAAAAAATAAAAAAATAAGAGAGAGGCAAGAGATAGAATGGAATCACTTTGTTTAAGTGATATATGTAGACATCTTTATCTAAATATAGACCTAAAGATATCAGCAAATACATCACAACATGAAGCAGAAAAGAAGCATTTGGCACAGATATGTAACATACTCATGACCTTGTTTGAAAGATGAAAATGATGAATACTAACACCCAAACTATTCGGGCAATCACATAAAGAATATTCAAGTTCAATTAGTGGAACAGTTACCTGCATGAAACCACATAACCGGATAATGATGTGGTTTATGCCAGAGTCCTTGAGGAACTTCTCGGTGCAGTACTTGATCTCCATCAAAGGAACTTCAGGATGCTTGTCACAGTTGTGGATGGAGTAGAACACAAACTTTTGAATTCCCATTGCTTTTGCACATTGTATTAGAGCAACTTTTCCTTCCCAATCTACCTAAATTGAACAAGTGGGTAAGTAAAGGGCGAGGCCACATGCCAAAACTAAAGATGCAAAGAAACATGTAAGAAGAACTTCATAGGGATCTGGGATCAATCGAGTAATAAAGAATTGCAAGTTAAACATATTTCATATTCAGTTAATAGAAAAATCAGAGTGTCGTAGTGAGAGAGAGAGAGAGAGAGAGAGTTACAGTTTTGATGGGTTCTTCAGGACGCCCTGTAGCGCAATCAATGACTGTATGGATACCAACCAAAGTGGCAGGGATGGTTTCTGGTTTGCTCAGGTCTGCCTGCACACAAAGAATTTTACATTCGGAGGTTTTTGACATGTACATTCGGAGGTTGATGTTCGTGAATAATATGTATATGTATATATATATGTATATCTATTCGATTCTATTCTATAAAGCACACAAACTCATAATAACATACATATTTTGAAGCTTTGTCATTTTTTTCATTTCAAGGATGGATGCCCATAAAATTGTTAACTACAAATTGAGCCCATTTTCCTAATTCATTAAACTATCCAAAAGTTATAGATGTAAAATTGATGACTTTTAAATAATTGTGGAGATTGAATTGGGGAAGTCCATTTTTTAAAAACAATACTAATAAGATAGATTATACACAAATTGCAAAGCTTGAAAATGATACAAACCACAGACAAATAATTGGATAGATAGATAGATAGATACATTGACAACGGTGGCGCCCCAATCACGGAGGAAGTCGGCGGGGGCAGGTCGAGGCCTGACGAGGCAGCGGACGTCGTAACCCTCGTCCAGAGCCCTCCTCACAATCTGCCTCCCAAGTGTTCCGGTGGAGCCCACCACCAATATGCTCGTTGGCCTCACTGGAGTCCCCGGAGCTAGATTTGCAGTCTGAGCTGTACATGTTACCAATGGTTGCACATGACATCTGCGCCCTGATATCAAGATTAAAAAAGTATTATTTTGATTTTGTCATTTCATCACCCAAAATTGATTGATTGATTGGTATAAGAGGCAGGCAGTACCTGGAGAAGAGGAGGAGTAGGAGGAGGCAAGAGTGAACAAGGATGGGGATGGTGGTGAAGAAGAGAGGCCGTCGGGGGATGGAGTGTGACGCCATGAGAGTGAATCGTGTCGAGTGCAAGTTTTGACGCTACGAGGAGGAGTGGTCGCCAGCTGTGTAGGGAGCCTCCACGCCATTTCCCTCTCTCTCTCTCTCTCTGGATCCGTCCAAATTTTCTCTCTACTTTAGAGTGAATGTTGTGGGTTATTCAGACCACAACAGAACAGAATAGAACAAGAAGAGAAGAGGGGGTTGACGATGGAGGATTGCATTGGTTGTTGAGGAAGAACAATAGAGATGTGAATGCTGCCACGTCCGTCCTTCTGCCTCTCCAAATGGAATCAACCCGATCAAATGTCCACCTCACACTTTCTCTCGGATAATGTCTAATGCTTTGACCTTTATTTTGCTGACAAAAATGATGAATCATACTCCAACATTTCACCAAGGATCCTCTAGAGTGAAATTTCCCCAAAGTTTCTTAAAGTGTTACAGTGTATGGTTGAGATTTATTGACAAGTCACATCAGAAAAATTGATGTGACTTGCCAATAAATCTCAACCATACACTGTAGCACTTTAGGAAACTTTAGAGAAAAATCACTCTAGAGGATCCTTGCTCCCAACATTTCCTTTAAAAATTGCTACTGTTTCATTTATAAAATTTGGAGAATAACATGAGCATGATCTTTGACCATGACCAACTTCTACACTACTAGCATTTTTTTTTAACTAAAGGAAGTAAGATGTAGATTAAATTATACTTTATTCTCTTAAAGTGTCACCTATTTTTTATTTTGACTTTTTATATTTATAATTATTCTTGCTTTGACTTTTTATGTTTATAATTATTTTTATTTTTACTCTTTAAATTTGATTTTTTTCGCTTTGACCCTTCATATTTGTAATCCTTCTCACTTTAACTTTTCATGTTTATAATTTTTTCTACTTGACTCATAAACTAACTTTCATCCAAAAAAACTAACACAATCTGTCACATTATCAACACATTAACTTCACATGTGATGTAAAAAATTCACTAAATATGCAAAAAATAAAAAAATAGAAAAGAAAAAAATACAAAAATTAGAATTTTTTTTAGTCTTTAGTGAACTTTTTTTCAAATTTATTCATAAACATTATTACATTATAGATGCATCTAAGTTAGATGCACCTAAAAAAATAAAAACAAATTTAAATAAAAAAGAAAAAGAAAAAGTTCACTAAAGACAAAAAAAAAAAAAAACGATTGTAAACTTTTTTATTTCATAATTGACAATACATGTGTTTGAGCCAATATATATATATATATATATATTTTTCGTCTTTAGTAATTTTTTTTCTTTTTTTAGTTGAATTTGTTTTTATTTTTTTAGGTGCATCTAATTTAGATATATTTATAATGTAATAATGTTTATGTATAATTTTTAAAAAAAAACAAATTCACTAAAGACTACAAAAATTCTAATTTTTTTTTGTTTTTATTTTTTATTTTTGTGTATCTTTAGTAAATTTTTTACATCACACATAGAGCTAATATGTTGATGATGTGACAGATTCTATTAATTTTTTAATGGAAGTTAGTTTATGAGTAAAATAAGACGGATTATAAACATGAAAGTTTAAAGTGAAAAGGATTGTAAATATAAAGGGCTAAGGTGAAAAAAATTAAATTTAAACGGTCAAAGTAAGAAATGAATGAAATTTTAGGAAGACAGAATATAATTTACTGTAAAATGTATAACCTTATTTCTGTTAATCATGTTATCTAAGTAAATATTTTAACATTACTCTCTGCATAAATCTTTATCCTAACTAATGTAAGATTATTAGTGTTTATGTCATACCTAAGGCTGTGCAAGGAATTTGTAAAATTCGTAATTTAATCCAATCTAAACCAATTCGATAGGTTTGGATTGATTTTTTGAATCCGTAGTTCGGTTCCAAATTGAAGAATTAAAAATTCGTAGTCTACGGATTGGTTCCGGATTGAACCCCATGGTTATGGATTGGAACCGATCCGAACCGTATATAAATAGTCTATATTTTTATTATACACCTTCTCGCATAATATCTTCGCTTATTCCATATATAACCTAAATACAAACCTAAATCCACATAATATTTTCTTTTATTACTTTTGTTTGTTAGTTTTTAGTTTTGATTTATAATGATCTAAATACTTATGGTGAACCAGTTTTCTTATGGTTGTTTACATTTTAAAACAGTTTATCATTATTGTAGAAAGACATGTTACTATTGTGAAACTAATATAGTTAGGGCTGTTCAAAAATCCGTTCGATCCGGTAATCCAGACCAAACCAGACCGAATCATACGGTTTGGTTCGGTTCTATTAAGAATTGGTTCGGTTTCGGATTAAGAAATATGAGAACCGTAAAAACGTTATGAAAAAACCGCGGTTCAAACCGAACCGAATTTTAAAACATATATATATATATATATAATATCAAGTTTTATTTTTATTAATTGGTTTTTTATAATTTTAATGATTTTAAGATGATATAGATATGTAATATTAAGTAGTGCCTTAATATTATTAATTTTTATCATGAGTTAAATGTAATTAGTTTAATATAGTACTATGTTTATATTTTTATGAAATTAAAGTGTTATATATATTTTATTATTTAATTATGTGAATCTGTGGTCATAAACCGATCCAATCCGTATTTAAATGGATTGGTTCTGATTGGTTCCACGATTTAAACAGATTGAATTAATTCCAATTTTTCAGAAATCATAAATAACAGATTAGTCCTGATTTTACCCAATCCAAACCATGCTCACCCCTAGTCATACCACGTCATAATTACAGATGGAGGAAAAAATTATTTAAACAACAATAAAATTAAATTAGCCTTATATTTAAAAAGCCTGTTTCGGTAGCTTTTTCCCATTCTTTGACGTCTGTATTACATGCGTATATACAAGGCCTGTTATCAAGGAAGGAAAGCCCCATGGCCCAACCTCCAGTCTCCTCCTGGTCCGTCAATGTATCAACCCATAATCACCAGACCAAAAAGAAAGCCCATAACCAGGCCAATTGGGCCCCTTCTTCCACACTTGAAAGGAGATAACAAGGTCGTCAAATGATCTTATTAATGAAATCATGATTTTCACCTTTGAATTACCAATAGGAAAAAAGAAACTAGAGAGAAAAAGCACACACTTTGTTTTTCTATCCCTGCCATGCAATTTTTTACAATAATACAAAAATATTTCTCAAACAATCAAATATTTGATATTTATACCTGTACTTTTAAGAAGACAATCAAAAACCCAAGAAAGAAGACAATCAAATAACAAAACAATGTCTGTACACACAATTCCATCCTCCTCCCATATACCTACCCCTGCCACAAATTTTTATGCTAAAGAATCAAAGAAAAAGATGTAATCTTCAGCCACAAATGTTCCTATTGCCTCTTCATGTACATACTCTCCAAAATATGAATACTGCAACTCATATCTTGCCACGAGCTGCCCGTCAGTTATTTACAACATTCTTTCTGCTGTCACTGCTGCTTAAGTTCAGGAAAGGCATTACCAATAGAAATATAGTATCATTAAGGTAAAGCAAAGAACCCAAAGAATTTGATGAAGAAATGCATTAGGTATGCCTATAACTCTGTTTCTCACCAGGAGCTCTAATCAGACATTAGTCTGAAAACATCTCTTCCAGCTCTGGTTGCTCGGGTTTCAGAAGCAGACCAGGATCTTGATCTGTTATATTAGGCAACCTTTTCCCTTGAAGCCCATTTTCATTCTCTGCATCATCTGTATCAAACCAATCCTGCTCGTCCTCTGCCAATTGCTCATCAGTGGTTTCACCAGTATCCCTCCTTGTACTATTTTCCATAACAATTTCATGACTGATATTGGCATGACTTTTAGAACCTAAATTTCCCCTTGCCTTGGCATCAGATTTTTCACATATGCAGGAAGAAGGATTTTCATGGAACTCACCCCTGCCTGGCCTTACCTCATTTGGCTCTCCCATGAAGCCAATCTGATTAGTACGAATTCTTGAGGCAAACTCTTCCCATGTCATGTTATCTCGGCTCATGAACAATCGAGAAAGTTTTTTAGCATTTGGACGGATTGTTGGTTTGTGCCCAAAGTATCTCCTGCAATTGAAAAACACGTTGCCCAGTCAGGTAGTCCAAAACTTATTTAAACCTTTTAAAATCAAAGTCAATGCGGATATTTCTTACAAACACAAGCCAGCATAAGCCCTAGCATACCTTCTTCCAGCTAATATTCTAGCCATGTTACCATTATTGTTCGTGACAAAAACATCGCTCTCATCACAAACAATAAAGTCTAGTGCAGCCAAGCGAGAGGAAAAAGAAGAAAATGGAGCCAACTCTTCCTTGCTCGCGATAGTGTCTTTTGAATGAAAATTTGGAAAGAGGGCTCTGAGAGGAGCTAATGTCTCTTCACCTCCATATACTTCACCAGACGCCACATAAATGTGAACATCCTTGCCAAAACCAAGTGCTCTCAGCATGAGACCAACTTCCTCAGGAGTTAGTGGGCATCTTCCTTGCCTTCGTTCCTTGTCAGGGTTCCTTTTCTACATCATTCCAAAATAGGCATCTTAGGAATGCTTTAAATCTCTAGTTGAGGTTGCATGATGTTTTATAAAATAAGTGAAACCTCACATGTATAGTTTTCCACCTCTTCCGTATTGCACCTAGTTCTCTTATTTCCTTTTCTCCGCCACCATAATAGCATCCAGAGAACGCAAGCATATCAGGTTCAAACCTACCATCATACGGAACATGTATTCACATCAATACCCCATGCTCAGTATAAAGTGAAAGTAAGAAAAAAAAATTGGGAGGCCTTTCACATACGATCAAAGCAAGTTTCCTAAAGCATGGTCATACACGTGCACATGATATTAGGATGATATAATGATTTGAAGGCCTTTACACACGTACCCAATTGCACAACTGGCATATGCATACATCATATCAGGATTCATATATCTCTCTTATTGTTCGTAATTGGGTAATATGAAAAATTGGTGACTAACATCAATTATCAAGTAACCAACTACTCTGTGTAAGCACATTACCAACAGCAAGGTTCAGGACAAGATGCATGTTTACCTCAAGTGCAGGGCAATAAAATGATTGCTTTTCATTCTCATCCTATCAACCAATTTTTCACCCATTTCATGAATCGTACTGGTAAACTGCAAAGCATGGTAGTTAACCCTACATCTCAGCTTCTGTAGATCTGTGGCCAACCGATTTGAAAGCCTGTAATCAAACTTACCGAGCTGGACAGCCTGCATTAAAGAAAGTATGATGGCCTAAGTCCCAATTCTGGAATAAACAAACGAAATCAAAAACTTTCGTGACCCCAAAACAGATGCGAGTCTTTCAAGCAAACAGTGGTTATACTTGGGTATAAAAAAACACCATCTTACAAACATCCAACTACCATTATGAGAGAGCAAGAATTAACACAGATACTTATTAAATATTAAACATGGTACTGAAAGGAGATCCTGAACCTAGATCCAAGATTTCATAGACCATCATGATGAAGTCCCCTCACTTATGGCCTTGTTTCTAGGTTTCCCCAAATAGCAATCACTCTTCAGCTTATCTGATACGTAAGCTAAAAATAGCTTTACTATGGGTGATGTAAGAAACTCCCATTTACAATTATCCAAAAAAAAAAAAAAACCTCCCATTTATCCACCAAATCTTTTTATATTCCACCACACTGGTTGCACATATATCGTGCATATGTCTTGCTTGATTGACCGCATCTGAATAAAAATTGTTTAAATTATCAGCTTTAGGAAATTAAATTTTGAACTATACAATGGTTCCAAATCTCCCATCCATGTTCAGAAAATGGCTAGCTAGACCTAGACAGACCAAGCAATGACATCAATAGGTGATGCAACAGCAGAGAAATACAAAAGTTCAAGTTGCTGTTCAAATATTTGAATGCAATCTGGCACTATACACTATTTGGGTAATGGAATCATACATAAGATATGCTCCAAACAGTGAACTTGGTAAATACACACATCCAATAAACTTATTGATGAAAGATGAAGCATGCAACTCTCAAAGAAACTAAACACTCACATGCTTTTTATTAAGAACAGGTAATACTCGGATTACATAGCATCTTGGATTGCACTTCCTTGGAACACGCATGCTGTGTGGATTAATAACCTTCCCTCCCTTTGTCGGAAGCTGTTTAATGATTTTAACATCTTTTGAAAGATGCAATATAAACCAATCAACGTCAAAGATTTCAGAAAAGTTGCTGCACAAAAAACAGAGAGCATATAAATGCACAAAATACTTATATTAGTGAAGTTCAGTAGTCAGATAAATCAACAACTGTATATAGCAACCTAGTGTCCTTCCAGAACGATTTCTGGTCCAGCTTTGGAACAACAAGTGTGGCATTTAATATATAGGCTGCAACAACTGCATCAGTTATCTGCAGCCACAATAGGAACAATTCTTAGCATTAATAACAACATTCTCAGGTAATGCTGCATAAACAAAAACAAATGACATGTCCTTGTGCGATTTTCTCATTTCAAGGAAAAACACATTTAATTGTGGCTTACAATTGCAAAATTGCCATTGTCACGACATTTTGTATGAATTAAATGTATAGAAATAGAAATTAACATACTGTATTTGAATATCTTAATTCTTAAGGCATCTCCAATCCTTGACTCGAGCATGTATCAAATTTAAATTTGAGCAAAAATCACCTAAACCACTCTCCACCCCATTGTCCAAACTTATACCAAATCGAGTTTTACTGAAAATTTCAAACCTATTTGTGGCTTTTAATTTTACTACTCTGACATTAATGAAGCTTTTACTCAGATTAATACTAAAATCTAAGAAGTGGGTTGGCTTTTTGGCTTTTTTGGCTATTTTAGCCTGAGCTAAAAAGCTTGGTTTGGGAAGGACTTTTTGGCTTTTTTAGCTTTTTTTGTGAGAAAAGAGTGTAATGAATATGGGTTTGATGTGATGTTTTAGTTGTTGTGGCTAAAATAGCCTATTTGTCTTTTGTGACTATTTTCGCCACAAACTAACTTGCCAAACAACACCTAAGTTTGTCCCTTGGAGTGGTTTATATCAAATAAAGCTTTTACTAATTTGAGTCAGGGCTAGAGATGGCCTTAGATTCTACACGCATTAATTGAACTGCACAAATAGTAGGAAGCCACAGGTGTGGTGCTGACCATAAATAAATAACTAGGCATACCATTTTTGTCACTCATCGAAAAGGAAAAAGCAAAAAATTTCATTATATCACAATTATCAACAGTGAATTCAACATTGCAGTAGTGACCTAACATTAGGCTCATCACTAATGTAATCCTTTTTGCACAAGTCAAAATTTCAATAATTAAACCAACCACTTAAGTTGATAGAGATTGATATCTGAATTAGGTAGCTAAAGAAAGTTACCCCTGTTCTTTGTTGATTTAAGCCTCCACTGGTTGCAATCAACAAGTATCGATTTTCATGAGTTTTAGCGTCAGCAGCTGGAGCACATAAAACACAGTATAAATCAATTCAATGTGAGAGAATCTTAAATTACATGAGATTAAAAGCCCTACTAAACGGAAAATCTTTTTTAATTAAGTTCATTCATGAATAATCTATTTCCTCAGGGGAAAACAAATTAAGACCAATTCAACTTGATACCAAATTTCAACGAATTACCAATTCAAATTAGTTGAAAGAGTCAAAGTGCTTAATCATAACCAGTTCAAACTCGCAACTCCGACGATCATAATCAGAGAGAAAACGTACTCAGAAATTTATTGCTGGCATTACTGCAACCATAGAAGAATTTCGATTGCGTCGAACTCCATAAGTCATGGCCTAAACTCCCTCCACTCGACTAAACAAACATTCAAAAAACGATAATCGATACAGAGTTTAGGCAAGATCCAAATGAATTAACGAAATCGAATAAGCAATCAAAAGAATTAAACGATAAGAAACCCTAACCGGTACACGAAAGGCTGTCACTCCGTCCACATCCGATCGAACGTGAACTCCATTGATGGACTGTATGGACAAATGAGAGAGTGATGAATCCAATCCAATGCAATAGAAATGAATAATAAGATACAGAGAGACGAAGGAATACCGAGTTATGATTGGTGATCGGAGGAGAGAGAAATGAGAGAAGTACAAGGAGGAAGAGAAGGACGGCGGCGACGGCGGAGATGAGGGGGAGGAGGTGGTCGAGGCGGCGGCTGCGACGGGACAGTATTCCATGGAGGATTTGCATTCCGACGAAGAAAGCACCAGTGTCTCGTTTCTTCTTTTTCATGGCGTTGTTCGTATAAATATAGACACAGAAGAGCAAGGTAGACGAGAAATGGTGGCGGTGCTGTTTTAGAGAGAGAAAGGTGGCGGTGGTGTTGTTGCTGCTGTTGTTGTTTTAGAGAGAGAGAGAGAGAGAGAGAGAGATGTATGTATGTATGTATGTATATTGCGGTTCATTCGGAAACAACAGCAGCGTTTGCGTTTTATATATTTGCATTTTCCAATAAACACCCGAAAAAGTCCTCCCTGGAAGGAATCGCGCGTAAATCGTAGTTGGATTGAGTTGTGTGTATTACACATACCAAAACATTTCCAACCCAGTGACACCTTGATGATTGACACGTGGCAAGTAATCTGTCTGGACCGTAGAAATTTCCCAACAATGTGGAAAACAGTTGTGTGGATGGGTCCCACTAGAGGCGTTTCTGGCCACTGATGAGATTAAGAATCTTGTGATTGGGTCAGGTTAGATATGACCTGCCCATGGGCACCAAATAATTTGAGAGAGAGAGAGAGAGAGTATTACCCTTCCTGGGGATTTGTAGAGAAATCTACCCTCATTTGACAAAGGGATGAGCCGGGACTTCAAGTGGGTCCCGCATATTCGGAAGACGCCGTTCGATTGCTCGTACAGGAACTCTTCCCAGCACGTGACGACAGAGATGGCTATTAAAATTTATTCGGTTTTAAATCATATTTAAGATTAGATTGTTACAAAATGGCTGTTTAAACAACTTCTATCTTTTTTTAACCAAAAAAAAACAACCTCTATCTTTATGTTTTTTTTTTTTTGGTTATAAAAATTTGTTTGCCGTTTATTTTTATTTTTAAATAAATTATAAAAATTATTATATTATTGTAAAAAAAAAATAATTTAATTGGTTTAGAAAATAAATTTTAGTTTATTTCTCTCTCTTTTACTACCTCACATCATCATTCACTGATTATCAACATGATGGACTATCTCGTCACGAACGACTTCCCTTAAAGACGATAAAATTTTGAATTATTTAGGGCAAATTACATATACACCCCTCCAGGTTTGACAAAATTACAGATACCCCCATGAGGTTTGAGAAATTACGAATTTCCCCCTGAATGCTATATTTGCATAAGAAATTAGGGGGTAATTTGTTATGAAATATAAACCTCAGGGGGTAAATTGTTATGAAAATACAAACCTCAGGGGGCGGGATGTAATTTCCGAAACCTCAGGGGTATCTGTAATTTAACCAAACCTGGAGGGGTGTATATGTAATTTGCCCAATTATTTACATATTGAATCAATCTTAAATGAAGTTTTGACAAAGTCATCCTTTGGTATTAATTTTTTTAATTAATTTTTTTGAGTCGTGACTTTTTTAATTTGAGATTAAAAAATTCGTTTAGTATTTTTTTTGATTTTTTTTTTTAAAAAAAATTATTATGATTTGAATATAACATTTTATCTTATTGACTTATTTAGCCTCTTTTGTCTTTTGGGCTTTTTTTGCCCAACTAAGTTAGCCAAACGAAGGCAAATCTCGTTTGGCATGCACTTGCTTTAGTTTAAAAATTACAAAAATTACAAAAAAAAATTAAAAAGTCTATAACTTATAAAAAAAAAATCAAAGATTACTTTTTCTTTCTATTTTTTTCACATCTTTTCGTAAAAAATTAAAAAGTCATTACAAATATACTAATTTTTTTATCTCATATTTTAGCCAAAAAAAATTAAAAAGTTACTAAAATAACATGTACCCAAACGAGATTGAGTTAGAATATTTAATTTATTTTGATCCCAATTGGAAACTTAACTATTTTAATTAGTTTTCTTTGATTAGTTGTAGAGATGGCAATTTAACACCGGCCTGACGGGGACTCGATCCCCCGATCCCGATTAGAACGGGTTTTCCCCGAAAATTATCCCCATAGGGTCGGGGATGGTATTAAAAATTGAATCCCCGATAATTTTCGGGCCGGGGACGGGGATAGATTTCCCAGCCCCGACCTCACCCCGACCCCGGTCCGATTTATCCCCGACAATTGCCCCGAATATTCCCCGAATATACCTAAGAGATATATATGTTTCGATTTTGACTCTGCTCTCTAGTCATTCACATTTTAATATTATTTCAGCCCCTCTCTCTCTCTCTCTCTCTCTCTCTCTCCCCCTCCCTCTGCGCGCAGTGCTGCTACTCACGGCGTCGTCCGATCTTCATTCTTCTCCGGCCGATCTCCCTCCTCTGCTGCTGCTACTCATCACGGCATCCTCCTCCGTCGCCTCTCGCGGGCCGGCCTCCTCCTCCGTCGCCTCTCGCCTCCCCCTCTCTCTGCCATGGCAGATCTAAAAAGATCCCTCTGCCACCGTCGATTGCGTCTTTCTCCGCCAGATCTGTTTCTATCTATTATTTATTTATTTTTAATTTTTTTTTGGTTGATGATGTTGCTGCCAAAACCCCCTTTGACCTAAACATACTGATACTAGACTTGGCTTTCAAATAATTTGTGTTTGATGCAAAACTGTTTGTACATGCCTTGATAAGTTTATGTTGTTGATGAAATTTTTTTTTTTTTTATGATGTTGCTGCTGTTAATGTCTTTGTTGATGGAAATTTTTTTTTGGATGATATTGATGATGAGTACGGGGATTTTTCGGGGTCGGGGAAGCCCGATCCCCGTTGGGGGCGGGGGTGGGGGGAGTGGTGTGTTCCCCGTCGAGGATCGGGGTCGGGGACGGGGATTTTTGTAGTTTCGGGGATCGGGGACGGGAAGGGTGATCCCCGGCCCCGCCCCGCCCTGTTGCCATTCCTAATTAGTTGACTATTTTAACCTGATTAAAAAAGTTATATTTTGGATGATAGTTAGTTTTTTTTTTTTAGTTTATCTAATAGTTATGAAAAAAATAAAATAAAATAATTATGATTTGAATGTAACATTTTATCTTATTGGTTATTTTAACCTAATTTATCTTTATTGATTATTTTAGTAAAAAAAAAAATTACTTCCCAAACATAACCAAAATACTCAAGATCAATGTCTATTTATTCTTAAATTTTATTATTGGTCTATCTTAATAAACTCTCAAATTTTAGATTATATAAAAATTTTACAAAAATGTTAAAGACCTTAAAAATTCTGTCAAAAGTTTTATCAAATATTTTATATAGATATAAAATTCACATGAGATTTATATTGTGTAAATCTCATACTCATATGAAATATTTAATAAAATTTTTAATAAAATCTTTAAGAACTCTAGTATTACTCCAACTTTTAACATGTATAAATGCTTCTAATGTTTTAATGGGAATATGATGTAATGCATGAATTTTAGGGGCACGTGGGAGAGCCGTGCATTCTATTTTTATTTGAGTAATAATACACCAATAAAAATTATAGTCTTGTTTGGTTTGATTTTTGATTTTTTTTTAAAAAAATATACTCTACAAATACTTTTTTAAGACTAATTAAATTAAACAGATTTTTTCAAAAAAACTCTCAGAAATGTGTTTGGTTATCTAATTTTCAGGATTACTTTTAAAATATGTTTGCAAAAAAGACAAACCAAACAAGTTTTTGTACTTTTATCTCAAAAATTACTCTACAAAAAGGCAAACCAAACAAGTTTTTTTACTTTTTATCTCAAAAATTACTCTACAAAAAGGTAAGCCAAATAAGTTTTTATATATTTTTTCTCTCAAAAACTACTCTACAAAAAAAAACAAAGTTATTGTGGGGATATATTTTCTGAATACCAACACGTGGCAAGGTGGCGCTGACGTGTCAGCCGAGGTGGCACGTGTCCTGGTCGTGACGCCGAGGTCATCTCGGCTAGGCCGAGGTTGCCTCCGAAGATATCGGAATCCGAGATAAGCGGATAAGGGACAAGAGTCCTAGAATGAAGAGGGAACTCAACTTGGATATGGACAAGAGTCCTAGATTGGGAGAAGACTTCAGTTTGGGTAAAGATAAGACTCTTAGAGAGTTTATCCTAATCCCACTAGGAGTCCCAGATTAGCAGTAATCCTAAGTCCATTAGGGCCAGGCTCCTATTGGGACTGGGATTGTATTGGCTATAAAAGAGAGGCACCCCCATGGGTCTAAGGTATGCTTTTGATACTCAAGCTTGTGAGTTTAGTACTTTATTTATCTTTGAGAGATATACTGACTTGATCGTCGGAGTGCCCCCGGGTGGTCGAAACCACCGCGGGATTCTTATATTTCTGTTGCAGCTCCGTCAGGTGTCATCTATTCTGCCAGTGCTCTCCAGCTGGTTACTAAGCGGGCAGTGTGGTCGGAAAATCACTCACACAATTTGGCGCCGTCTGTGGGAAAGAAAGAAGAATAGATGGCCAATGACGGACAGAATGATCAGATTAGAGACTACGCTCCTGCTGGGAGTGGAAGACCTATCGATCTCGACGTTGAAGGGGACAATAGCAACACAGAAACTCGTGACTAGAGTCACGGAGTGAAAGAAGCCGGCCAGGAAGGTGACGCACCAAAGACAACAGATCGAAGCAACGAAGATGACCTCCAGGTATGGAAGGATAGATACCTACAGAGGAACGAAGACCCTTCCAGAAGGGATGCAAAGACAGGGGGCATGAGCGCTCCCAAGGAAATAACATTCAAGTATAAAAGAGCTCAACCTGAGTGAGCAAATCCCGGATCCCAGATCCCAGAAGACATGATCTCGGCCTAGATGAGTAGGTCCGAGAAAAGAAGAGCTCAACCTGAGTGAGCAGATCCAAGATTCCAGAAGATAAAATCTCGGCACCTGAGTCCGAGAAGAGAAGAGCACAATGAGCAGATCTCAGATCCCAGAAGATAAAAAGGAAACACACAATATCAGACTAAAGTTGGCCAGAATTGAGAAGTATGCTAGGGCCGAGGAAGACATGCCAGGAACAAAGGCGTCGGAACAAGAAAAGAGAAACGGCTCGCCGATGCGAGGCCGAAAAACAAACTCAGGTTGGAGCCAAGTAAGATCAATAGAGAAACCAAGGCCGACAATCTCGGCTTGAATTCCACCTCGGTGACAAGGTCGAAGCTACATGTATGATGAGAACCCAAGTGGATTTTAAGTTCACACTGGGGGCGTAGAGAAGAAGAATGCGTTTACCACTTGTTAAAATTTGTGGACAATTTACAAGTTGGTTAAACGAAGATGATGTTTAACCGAAGTTAAACCGAGATGATGCTTAACCGAAGTTAAGCCGAGATGATGCTTAACCGAAGTTAAGCCGAGATAATGCTTAACCGAAGTTAAGCCCAGATGATGTTTAACCGAAGTTAAACCGAGACGATGCTTAACCGAAGTTAAGCCGAGATGATGCTTAACCGAAGTTAAGCCCGGATGATGTTTAACCGAAGTTAAACCGAGACGATGCTTAACCGAAGTTAAGCCGAGATAATGCTTACCCGAAGTTAAGCCCAGATTATGTTTAACCAAAGTTAAGCCGAGATGATGCTTAACCGAAGTTAAGCCGAGATGTTGCTTAACCGAAGTTAAGCCGAAGATGATGTTTAACCAAAGTTAAACCGAGATAATGCTTAACCGAAGTTAAGCTGAAGATGATGTTTAACCGAAGTTAAACCGAGATGATGCTTAACCGAAGTTAAGCCGAAGATGATGTTTAACCAAAGTTAAACCGAGTTGATGCTTAACCGAAGTTAAGCCGAAGATGATGTTTAACTAAAGTTAAACTGAGATTATTCCTTATCTTCACTTGTTGAAATTTGTAGCAATTTACAAGTTGGAGTTAAGCTGGTTCCTTATCTTCACTTGTTGAAATTTGTAGCAATTTACAAGTTGAAGTTAAGCTGAGATTATTCCTTAATTCACTTGTTGAAATTTGTAGCAATTTACAAGTTGGAGTTAAGCTGATTCTTATCTTCACTTGTTGAAATTTGTAGCAATTTACAAGTTGAAGTTAAGCTGAGATTATTCCTTATCTTCACTTGTTGAAATTTGTAGCAATTTACAAGTTGAAGTTAAGCCGAGATGACTATTTCTCTTCACTTGTTGAAATTTGTAGCAATTTACAAGTCGAAGTGAAGCCGAGGTTATAGTTTTCACACTTAGCAATCTACAGGTTGGTCTAACCAAAGAAGATGCTTAACACTTGTTGAAATTTGTAGCAATTTACAAGATAATGTTGAGCCGACATGTGATCATCTATTGAAATTTGCAGCAATTTACAGGTTGAGGAAAAAGCTAAGTATATTGTTTAAACACTTGTTGACATTCGTAGCAATTTACAAATAGATTATTGTTTAACACTTGTTATGTTAATCCTTGTTGATCCCTGTTATAGTATATGCTAATCCTTGTTGAAATTTGTAGCAATTTACAAGTAGGCTAGATCGAGATCACCGTTTAAACACTTGTTGAAACTTGAAAAAAAGTTTGCAAAATTAACATTGAGTAGTATATGTTTCACACTTGTTAGAATTTATGAAAAGTTTGCAGGTCAGTATCTTGCCGAAGTAAAAGTTTTTATACCCGAGGTATGTAACCCCGAGAAGATTGCACAAAGATGGAATCATGCAAGAGCAGTTAGAAGAAGATCAAAATAGAATTCATCGTGATTGACACGCCTTCACCTTACAACATCATCTTGGGAAGGCCATGGTTGCATGCAATGGGGGCAGTTCCCTCAACGTTGCATCAACTATTGCGGTTCCCAACAGAACATGGGATTGAAGAAGTCAGAGGGGATCAACTGCAGGCGGAGAATTGCTCCATGGCAGCAATGAAATCCACCTGCAGCATTCAAGAACCAGAGAAGGCAGAGATTGAAAACGAAGAGGTACTAGATGATGTCGGCAAGGAGCTAGCCGAAAGGAGTGAAAAGGCACTGAAAATCCTCGTCCAGGAGGGGGATGAAGAACGCTTCTTTTTTTTCGGCTTAGGCTTAGCCGAAGAAGAAGAAAGATAATTGGAAGTTTGTTTGAGAGCAAACATTGAGGTCGGCCAAACTTGTAATCCAACAAGCAATTGTGATTAACAATGAAGCAGAGCTTCTTGGAAAGCAACAAGAAATAAAACTAGGAGGAACAGTGGCTTACTAGAAAGAGGGAAGCCGAAATGAGAATTGCCGAAGTCTGACGACAATGACAGAATGACGTAAAACTTCACCGGAGGAGAGAAACGAAGACAGTTGCAGAAGCTTGAAAGCTTGGAACAAATGACGGATTTAAGCAAATAAACAGATTCAAAGTAAATCAGAAGAGTTATGAAAGATTGAGCTTAAAAAAGTAAGAGTTTATGAACCTACAAAAGTGAAATGAACGCCGATGTGAAAATCGCCGGAGTCAAATAGATGACTGGAAATCGGGAACTCACCAGAGAGTGTGAGTGGAGTAGTTGCAAAACTCTTGGAGTTTACGAATTAATGGAACCAAAACCTCTGCTAGGAGGTACGATTTCAAACAGCTTGGAAAGCATGAAACTTAACTCTTGACACCGATGGACAGTAAAGTCCAGGGAACTTTGAGGTCGGCGAATTTGATCTCGGACAGAGGGGCACAAGTGAACGAACAGTGTAGGTTCCATCACCTCAGAATGCCGAGGTAATAGAACCTAGGGGGCAGTTGTGGGGATATATTTTCTGAATACCAACACGTGGCAAGGTGGCGCCGACGTGTCAGCCGAGGTGCCACGTGTCCTGGTCGTGACGCCGAGGTCATCTCGGCTAGGCCGAGGTTGCCTCCGAAGATATCGGAATCCGAGATAAGCGGATAAGGGACAAGAGTCCTAGAATGAAGAGGGAACTCAACTTGGATATGGACAAGAGTCCTAGATTGGGAGAAGACTTCAGTTTGGGTAAAGATAAGACTCTTAGAGAGTTTATCCTAATCCCACTAGGAGTCCCAGATTAGTAGTAATCCTAAGTCCATTAGGGCCAGGCTCCTATTGGGACTGGGATTGTATTGGCTATAAAAGAGAGGCACCCCCATGGGTCTAAGGTATGCTTTTGATACTCAAGCTTGTGAGTTTAGTACTTTATTTTATCTTTGAGAGATATACTGACTTGATCGTCGGAGTGCCCCCGGGTGGTCGAAACCACCGCGGGATTCTTATATTTCTGTTGCAGCTCCGTCAGGTGCCATCTATTCTGCCAGTGCTCTCCAGCTGGTTACTAAGCGGGCAGTGTGGTCGGAAAATCACCTACATAGTTATTTTAGAGATAATATTTGGAAAAAGACAAATCAAACAAGTTTTTGTACTTTTTATCTCAAAAATTACTCTGCAAAAAAAAACCAAGGTTATTTTACAGAAAATATTTAGAAAAAAGCAAACCAAACAAGTTTTTGTATTTTTGTTTTCAAAAATTACTCTACAAATACAAACCAAACACACCCTATATGATTTGATTTATTATGAAAATTTTACTTTAAAATAAAACATTATTAAAAATAAATTTATTTACAATAATTGTATTGCCACGTTATTTTTATTAAATTTTTTGCATAAATTTTATATATGTTTGGAATTTTTATTTTTATTTTATTTTTTTAATCTTTTTATTTAATATAAGTACGTGAAATACATGTGAGTCTGACATTGATAATAACGCTTTCACTAGTGATTTAGGAAGTGTTCTTTTGTCTTGTTTGATTTTGGAATCTGCAGACCACCGTCTTTGCTTTCTCAAACTGAGATTCATCTCTTTTGTTTTACGCTAGCCAGTTCTTTTAAATAATCTCCAAAATTATCGTTAACCCTCCGTTTAGGAAGTGGATCGACTTTTTAATTTTTTTGAATTTTTTAATTATATAAGCCTGAGCTCAAAAGCTTAGTTTGGAAAAGGCTTTTGACTTTTTAACTTTTTTAATTTTTTTGTGAGAGAAGAGTGTAATGATTATGGGATTGGATGAGATGTTTTGTCTGTTGTGGCTCATGAGCCTATTCTGTCTTTTATGGCTCATTGAGCCAAAAAAGCCCAATGAGCCCTTGCCAAACCAACCCTAAATAAAATTGGATGCAGGTATGATTTTTAAATATAGTGTAAATTACAAATGTATTCTTTGAGATTTGTTTAAAATACAAATTATTTTCTGTGATTTGAAAATTTATAAATATATTTCTGTCCGAATTTTTTATTTAACAGAATTAATTAAAAAGGTAAAATTTCTAACTGTTCACCTATACAATAATAAAATTGTCTGAATTATTAATTGAAATAAAAATTTAACATTATTAAAAACTGTTAATTAACTTGATGATTTATTAATAAAATGACCTATTTGTTTTGAAATTAGAAATCTTATGAGCAAAATGTAATTTTTAAAATTACAGGGATAATTTGTAATTTAAGTAAATTGCAAGGGGTGTGTTTGTAATTTATCCTTAAATATATTAATTATGTTTTTAAAATATAATTTTTAAAAAATCAAAAACATATCAGAGTTCTCTTGTGGTAGTGCTACACATGAATAGATGAGGCAAGTGAATGATGGGTGGAGAAAACTCGGGGTTGTTTTAGTAGTGAAATTTTGATAATAAAATTTTAAAATATATCAATTTTGAGTTATTTTAAGGAATTATTAGAGGTTTGTTTGGTTGTTAATCTTAGAGTTGTGAGATTAATTGAGGTGTGGACAAATTGAATCGAACAACAGATCATTAAAAAAAAAAAAAAAAAAAATTGATAAGTGAAGAAAGAAGAAAACCCATGAGTTGTTGTGGAAAATGATTTATAAATTGATTTTTTTTAATTTATTACAAAAAAAAGTGTAAAAATTAAAAAAATGATATGATTTAAATAAATTAATAAATCAACAAACTAACTTATAAACTTATTTCCCAAATGACTCATAATAATTGTATAAAACATCTTGACTGTTTGGTGACTTTTTTATGTTTGAATGTGATACTTCAAGTCTTGAACAAGTAAAGGAAGAAAAAAAAAAAAACTTAAGCCTATGGGTAGTTAAAATAGTGGGAAATCTTTTGCCTTTTGTGTCATGAAAGATGGAGCATGAAGGTGACTTGTTTAAGAGAGTTTTGAGCTATTCTCCTCCAAAATTGAATTACATAATAGTGCCCTCGGTTGGCATAAAGGTTTTTGAGGTTAAAAAGTTAAAATAATAATAAAAAGATAAAATAAATTAAAAATTAATAAGATAAAATACCACATTTAAATTATAATCATTTAACTTTTTTCTTTCACAAAAGTAAGAAAAAATCAAAAAGCCTAACTCAAATGAGATTTTTTAGCTCAGCCTATGGCCAAAAGGCCAAACCCATTTTCCAAACGATTCTAGTATATCAAATAAATAAAATATAATGAAATAAATTATTTGACATTTATTATCTCTCAATTATTTAATGTAAGTGAATCACCATGTTGTATTTGTAAAATTTCATCTTTATTGGTTTTGAAATACTATTAAACAATGTGATATGATATTTTATAAGGAAAAAAATCTAAGCTTGTTGGATTTGTTTAGCGTAATATTATTAGCACCTCATCAATTATTTTAGATTTTTATTTTTTTGGACCTCCATTTATAAATTATAAAACCCTTAAAATTCATTTCCTCTTAAATAATACCAAAATTATCCTTGTAAAAATACTTCTCCCATTCAAATGCACATCTCCACACTCCAAAAAGCCTCTCTCCCAAAACCCTAACAAAACCCATGACAATGGAACCTCCAAAAACTAGTGGAAAAAATTTGTGGTAATCAAAAAGTTTTTTATCTACTTCATTACAAAGTTTGTCAATTTGTTTGATTTTTTTTTTCTATGAACTCTTTTCACACACACACACAACACAATTTAGTTTCATACTTCTCTAGTTGATTTTCTGCCGTTCATTCATAATCTCATTGTACTTGTATGCTCTCTGTGTGAGCAAAAGTAGATAGGATTTCAACTCCCGGTCGACCACCCAAGGGTAGTTTGACTTCCTTTCTTTGTCTGCTTTTGGTCTTACTTCGGCTATATGTTACTGAACAAGTAAGAAATGTTCGGTTGTCTGTTCCTAAACAAATCAACAATATTCGGACCTGTATTCCCGAATTTTAGTCATATGTTTGAGAGTTCAATCCTGAAAAAATGATGAATAATTTTTATTATTTTTTTTAAGAAACTTATTCTTAGAAGACCAATCTCCTCTAAGCTAAAAACATCATTAAAGCTATAAACATCTTCTAAGTTTTAATTATTATACTCATCTCGTCTTATGGAGTTGTGATTGTCGCAAAAACTTCCACTCATTGTCATTGTTGGAGAAGTGTGTATAATTAAATAGTTGTCACCGTTGCAGCCGAAATATTATTGTCAAAAGGTTTTCAAGGTTTTGATGGTGGATAAGTTTTGAATGTGAGATTTAGGAAAGATGGATGAGTAGTGATGGAAATAAGTGCTCTCATAAATCTTAACTCATGATATAATGGGCATGTGAACTTAATTGTAAGATGAGATGTCTCAAAATTATTGATATCATTTTTAATAATTTGACTTGAGATTATTATTGTAATAATTAAAAAAATTAAAAAATAAAAAATCTAAAATAATTGATGAGTGCTAATAAGAGTGATCTTTATTTAACGTAGAAATGACAAATTTAGTCTGTTCATCATGCTCACAAAATATGAATCATCTTCAATCATACGAGACATTGATGATGTCTTTAATTTTACTTTACTATTAAAAATAAATAATTGAAATGTTATGAAAGATAACTATTTGAAGATAGGTATCAGAAAAGTAATTGACATTGGTTTTAATGGGCGTCTTGGCAACATAGTAAAATGTTAATTTTTTAACTTTTTAATTTTTCTTAAAATTACATTATCTCACAAATTATAAATAAAAAAAAATAAAAAATTAATTTTTTATCAATTTCTCAAAACACCGCAATATATAACCATATATAATATAATATACACTAAAATGATTAAGGTCCCACCACTTGCTTTTATTCGGATTTCCTTGTCAACTAAAATTTTGTAGTGATGTGGCTTTTCCCACATATGGAGTGCTTTTTCACAGGCTATTTTTTATTAGGCTACATACTTTTGATATTTATTTAAAATATAAATTATTTTATATAATTTTAAAAATTGTAATGCATTTCTTCAAGTTCTTAATGGTATAATAGATTATTTATTTATTAATAAATTATTAAGTTAATTAATAATTTTATTATTACACGAGAAAGTAGTTATGAATTTTGTTTATTCTATTAAATCTGTTAAATAAAATATTTTGACAATAAAATATTTGTAATTTTTAAAATTATACAAAATAATTTGTATTTTTAGTAAATATAAAAAAAATACATTTATAATTTACTCATTATTATTTTTATTTTTTAACGAGTCTTGACAAGCCAACTAAAGTACGGGTTATTCAAATTGTTTTATAATTTGTTTTTCCTTTTAATTTGTGTCAAATTCAAATAAGCTATGGAAAATATCTGTCCATTCTACTTTTAATTAGAGTTAATTACACATATCTTTTTCAAAGTTTAATTGTGAGCCCTACAAGTTATCACAATTACATTATACTGCCTTAATGTTAAAACTTATAATACTTTGTCCCTTTACTATCATCATACTGTTAGTAATATGAATAAAAAATAATAATGTCTGTACGGGGAGAAAATATTCATCGCTGTCTGTACTCCTTTCGCCCAAGCTCCTTGTTTATCCGATCGACCTGCGAGCACAACGGCGGTAAGCTGTCCGGCGGTGTGTTGCCGAAAAACCCCTCCGATGGTCAAGTTAGCACACACTCAGGGAGAAAGAGAAAGAGAGAGATATAGCACAATGAGTGTTTCTCACCAAATGATGTTTCATCCTCAGCATGGGGGACGCAGTCATGCTTATATACTTTCTGCGCTCAACTCTGCACCTATTAGTCTCTTGACACGTGGAGCTGCTCTCCCATCTGTCAGCACAAATCCAGCGAACTCTACCTAACCAAACCGCCAGACAACATTAGCGGGAACTCGGCAGCCCAGCGCATCACTTCGATCTCACACGACCGGGCTGCATAACGAGTCCAGTACTCCACTCGCCGAGCTCCACAACAACCAAGCTCAGTAGCATTTCGGGAAGACTGAGTTCCAGACAGCTTAAGCCGGTACTCAGAAGATCTTTCCCACCGAGCTAAACATACCCTCACGAAACCTGGGTTAGCAGACGGTAACCTCGGCCAAACTAACTATGCCCAAACATGACCTGGGCCCCGACCGAGTAAGACCAACTCCGGGGAAGCAGTTGGCTCGGCCTAAACATGGGACCTGGGCAACGACCGAGCAAAACCAACTCTGGATAGGCCCAAGTTAACTCGGCCCAAACATGCTTGGCACTCTTCCTGTCCGACTTCTACCATGGCCCAAAGCCAGTCTATAAATCTCCCTCTCAATTACCCCTTAATTCCATCCGTGCAAGCGTGACTGGGATTACATAATAAGACCGGGGTAGATTCCCCCTGAGTCCTCAATCCGTAAAATGTCTACCGAGCTAATCCCCATGCTCGGTTTATTGATTTGCTCGGTCGACGCCTCAACTCTCCATCTTGTCTCTTCAATACTGACGCCGTTGTAGACGCGCCCGAACGTCCTTGGAAAATCCCGTTTTGTTCATTAGGCTCACTATAGTTTGGACTCAATGTCACGGTTCTGAATCTAATCTCGTAAAGTGCAATGCGAGATTGATAAATTACTAAAGAGTCCAAATCTGACAAATCATTTTGAAAAATTAATTTTTAGAAAGAAGTGCCAAACATGGACTGCTTTGCTAGATACAGAGTCGCCACCTAAATATTTTATTTTTAAAAAATTTAGAAAACCCTAACTCGTGCCTAAGGCTACGTGTTCGTCATTACCAAAGTTGCCTTGGCTCAGGAACTTGGGCACGAGAGGGCAAGGTCATGCAATGAGCACCCCCGCTCGCTTGATCAAAGATCAGCCACTACTAAACATGATACTTGTTTTTGAAAACACATGTGTTCTTATTCTGATTATTAGCTAGAATTACTATGTGATAAGCACAACACACAAGTATAGACTGGATCGCCTACGTTGGAACAAAACATCTCATGTTTGTTTTTGGAAGCGGTTTGCTACTCGCAAGTAGGTTAAAATATGGATTTTGCCACCCTCAAGTGGGCTTAGAAAACATGGTGATTTGCCACTCTCAAGTGGGCTTAAAACTTGCAATCAATGAATTGTTCCAATTCAGGTAATCCAACCTTCACCCACAGGCATTCAGGCAATTATATCACATAAGCAAATAGCCTCATGGCAAGCATACTATCATGGCAGTCGCTCACACACATGCAAGGATGCTAAAGCATAAACACTCACCGAGTGCTCCAAGCCAAAACAGAAGATAGTTAGTAATCATGCACGATCCTAGCTATGTCAAGAATGCCTAATGCAACACATGTAAAATGCAACTAAGATAGGCTCGGCTATTCTAAAATGTCATGTGAAATGCAACTTGATACATGTATTCAAACAGGAATTAAAATACAATGCAGTTAGTATGATGCGCCGAGCCCGGTGCATGCAAGACAGATGAATGGATGCAAACATGCGAGCATAAGGATGCTAATTAAAACATGCACTAAAACTAACCATCGTAAGTTGGTAAATAAAAGGGAGAAAGAAGTAGGGGTTGGAAGACCTTGATCACACACATGCACACTTATTACAAAATTCGCCCTCTCGACGGAGGGTCCAATAACAAGCTAACTAACTAACCTAAGCTAATCTAATTAAACTAGTTATTACACAACGAAATGAATAACGAATTACAGCCAATTATTACACAACTCTAACTAATTAACAAATCAGCTAAGTTAGCAATTAAATAAGCATATAAACTATATGATATAGGCTGCCTTAGCTCTGCTTTGGATGACAAAGGATGCATGCATGCTTGGGTCGCCTTGTTTGGAAATCCCTCGCGATGCCTCGATTTGCCTCTGTTTGCAATTGATCTCAGAAACTTGCACCAAGCTCCAGAGAGATGAAACTCCACCTTGGGAATCTGTAGGGATGCTGCCGACCAGATATTGGCCTTGGAGACCACCTGCCGACCACTTTTTGTGGTGAAAACCAGAAAAAGTGGACGGCCAACCACTTTATCTGGTCGGCCAACCAGTTTTTGCTGCTGGTTTCTGGTTTTTTGCAACAGAGGGCAAGAAAGGGGCATGGCAAAGTATTTGCAATACATGTATGCGCGACCACCCTCCCTATCATTACATAAGCTCAAGGGAGTGTAGGCCTCGACCCTCGGGCCATCAATCACGCATCTCGATGCATGATGGCCGAGGAGCCGAATTGCGCGACTCAATATGGAATGAATGCACATACGAACACCTAAAGCCTAGAACTCCGCCATGTATAGTCAAGAGTGTCAGCGACTAGGAATCGAGGTATGTTTTATCACTTTAAGTATGAAACGTCCCTCGTTTCCTGTGTTTGGACTAACGCCTATTCCAAACACAATGCAACAAACACGGCATGCACAGTGCGACTCAATCATACAACTTAATGCAACACAACTTGGACATGCAAGCATGCAAGGGATGATCATGCAAACATGCAAACTAGCATACACGATGCTATGAACTATACGGCATACACAACGCTCATGACACTAGCATACACAATACAAGTGGTAACCAACATACATAATGCGATGAAAATGACATGCACAAGTGCAATGATCAATCATGTAACAACATGGCATGCTCAATGCTACGAACTACATGACATACTCAATGCGCAATGGATTTAAACCGAAATGAATAGGCCTCAACCATGTCCAAATCAGCGGCCATTAATGATGAAATCAAGGCACCAAAACACACACAAACATGTATAATGCAATGGTCCAAGCCTAAGGCACAAAAATACAACTCTCCAAGAGTATTGAAATGATGAAACATGGCGTACAATGACATGTGTTCCAGCACTGAAATGGGATACAAAATGACTTCAAATCATGCAAACAACTCACGCAATGCATGTTGAAAGGCTCAAGTATTGAAAGCTAGTGAAGCATATTACACTAGAGGCATGCAAAGCGATGCTCAAATGACCAAACCAACCCTAAACAGACCCTATGCAGGCCAAAACAGTAGCAAAATGAGTTGGGATTCTGGCTTTGAAAGGCACAAAAATGGGGCTCATGCAATGGCTCACAAATAGGGCATAAAAGCATAACTCTAAAGAGCACTTAAAGAGTGAAAAATATGGAAGTATATCAGCCCTACATGCTCTGAAATAACATTCCCAATGATGCCAAAACATGCAAATATCTCAAGTTAAGCATGCAAGAGACCTCAAAACTCAAAGCTAGTCAAGGCTATTACACAACAAGCATGCATGGCAAGCATCATTCGACCAAGAGGCCTCAAAACAGAGCTAAGGCAGCCCAAAATATGAACAAAACCGTGCTGGAGCAAAGCCAAAATGTGCTAGAATAAAGAGCCAAAACATCATGCGAACCAAGCTAGTAAACAAGATTTACACTGCAAGCATATGGAGCATGTGAGAGGTTACCAAACCAGCCAAAAACAGGGCCATGATATGTCAAATGATGACCAAAAACCCACTGAAATGGAGCTAAAACATGCTAGATTGACATGCTACCTTGATGAGCCATAAATGGGAATACACTACACATATGAGAAGCATGCCAAGGGTGACCAAACCAATCACGGACAGAGTCTAGGTAGGCCCTAAAAGTCACCAAAAAGTGCCTGAACCAAGCCTTGAAAGTATGAAAATGTATGCTCCTTTGATAGGCCAAAAATGCAAGTAAACAAGACAAAAAGAGAGAGAGTCATCCCTCTCCGATTTAGGACCTTAAAACCACATGCCTACCACTGAAAATCCACTGGATTTCAGTGGCTAGGAGGCCAACTAAGGACTAGCTCAAAGGCTTTAAGGCATGGCACAAAACAACGCTAAACAAAGCATGCAAGAGGGTAGAAGACCCTCAACACTCAAGAGGCCTTAAACAAACATCACAAGCACCTTAAGACAAGACTTTTTTTAGTTGGAAGCTAAGCCCAAATAAGCATGAAAATGGGATCAAGAGAGCAACCAAAACAAAGCTTAAAAGGGAGAAAAGAGGTTACCCTTGAAGCATTACAACAACAGCTTCTTTCTCAGCCAAAAACCAGCTTTCAACCTCCAAAAAGGTCCTCCAAGAACCTCAGTTCAATGGTAGGGTGTATGGTTAAGAGTTGTGGTGTAAAGGTGAATAACAACACACACTTTAGGTACCAAATATAGAGATATAGAGGGAGATATACGCTTGTGCCTTAGGCAAAATTCAGAACCTCTGGAATGGAGAGGGAGGGCCTCTCTTATAGAAAAACAAAGGGTTCAAGCTTCTTGGAGAAGCTAAAACTTGGATGCAATTCCTCCATACACGTGTATGGAGGATATAGTCTGTGCTCTCCAGTTGGCACAGCTGGCATCCATACAGTCTGCCAAAGTAGAGGGAGAGGTGCCGACTAGAAAAGGTGGTCGGCCTGCTACTTTTAGTGGTCGGCCGACCACCCAAAGTGGTCTCCCAGGTAAAAAAGTGGTCGGCAATGGGAATTGGTGGTCTCCACACTGAAAGCAAGCCAATGGTGAGGTGGGAAACCAGAAAATGTGGCCCACAGACCAAGAAAACCAGTTTCCCGACCAGAAAATCGGCTGGCGGGAAGAAAAGTGGTCTCCAAGGATAAAAGCTGGTTTCCCACCCTTGTACCACTTCCCAAACAAGGAAAGTAAGGTTTGTACCCAAGACAAACCAAACGGATGCAAGACGAGGGTTCGGGAGGCAAGACGCGCGGCCGGGAACCCCGAAAACCAGCTACCGAGCATTAAAAGTGGCGTACGACCACAAAAGTGGTCTCCCAGACCACAGTGTCCCTCTAGACAGAGGAAACAAGGTGTGTTCCAAAAACCATGCCAAACGGAGAATGTTAAGCGGTCCCGAGCCGAGGCGCACAGCCGATGGCTCCGAAAATCGAAAACTAGTCTCTAAATGGGAACAGTGGCCTACGACCACGAAAAGTAGCCTACAACCACTGAGAGATGGTCTACAATACCTCTCCCTCCCTCTGGGAAGAGAAACAAAGTTCAGTCCACAAACCGAGCCGAAGCATAAAAGAGTTCAGAGGCCCGGAGGCAAGGCTCTCAGCCGAGAACTTCGAAACCTCGAAACGAGCATAACATGCGCAAGCACCGAGCGCTCAATCGATGACGTCTAAGTCTTAAGGTCGGTCAAAAATGGGGTGTCTACAGTTGCCCCTCTTTGATAGAACTCGAAAGTCATAAGTGACGGGAGTGAATGTCAAAGCCCAGAGATGACCCATTTTTGACAAGGCCGAAGACTTGGACAAACAGGCAAGATAAACAAAGAGATGTGCCCGCAGGCAAGGGCAAAATGCAAAAGACATGCACGAGGCCGAACATAACTTATGATCATGCAAAAAAAACTGTAATGAAGCACATATACACAATAAATGCAACAATTTAAGCAAACGAATACAGACCAAACTACATCACATGCAGAAAGGATGTAAGAGAATTATACAATTCTCGCTATGTCTCACACGGAGAATATAATACCTTCCGGTTCGGCTGGTCGCACCAGCTTCAAATGAACCGTGCATACAATATCGTGCTTACAAAAGAAAGAAACTTAACAGGTACAATATAGTTAACAACATATGCTCAACGCCATACAAACGAGGACACATATGGTGCCGATGGACAAGTGCATAGCAATGCAAGTGAAATGTGCGTGACGACGCATGCAAAGTATGGGTGCATGGCAATGCCAGTGAAACGTGCACAACAATGCAAGTAATGTGCATAACAATGCAGGACAAGTGCAACTTCAAAAGCATGTTTGAAACAAAATGCTGAGTAAAGAAGTACAAACCTTAAAGAGAGCAACTCAAGCGCGACCTCCGATTTACCTCTCGGAGGGGTCGCAACGTACTAAAAAAGGATACACCTTGCTCTTGGCGAGTAACGACGAGCCACACATCGAAGACTTGAATTGAAGTTCCCGCGGAGACATTTCGTGCCGAAAAGTGCACTTTTCTTGTACTTTCTCGAGAGCCGAGGACTCCAATCATCACCAAAATACACAGGGAGAACAAAGGGACCTTGGAGACCATCCAAGAGGATGGCCGACCACCTAGGCTAGTGGCCGACCAGTTTTTGCTCACCAAGGTGGTCGGCCGACCAGAAAAACTGGTTGGCCGACCACTTTACAGAAATTCGGGGCAATTTGGTCTTTTAAGTTCACTTATCCAAATCACTTTTGCTCACACCTTCAAGGCCGAAATCAACTCCTCTTGCTCCCTAGATCCTTTTCTCTCTCAGATCTGCACTTTATACGCGTTTTCCAACGCCCCACGCGAAGTTGTTTCGTGAAAACTTTCGATTCTTTTTGTTTTGAACTGATTAAAATTTGTTTTCGGGGCTCCTTTCGCCATTTTCAACACTTGAGGTATGTTTGTCTTGAATTTTGGCACATTTTCTCGGGGGTTGACTTTTGTTGACTTTTTCCTTTCCCGAGAGTTGACTTTTGTTGACTTTTTATAATTTTGGCTCATTTCGCTCATTTTTGTAGATTTCTTCGGATGGCGGATCACTTTCATCACGACGGAGGTTCTCCACATGCCGAGGACGAGCCAGACATCATGTCATTGCCTCCGGGGATTCGGCCTTTTGACCCGGAGAGGTACCACCCCCAAGAGCACGTCCTACCTCCTACCACCTTCTATCACTTTACCGACTTCGAGCGGCGAGCACCCGCGGACCTACTGCTACAGGAGCCAGAGTCTCATTTATCTCACCAGGCGCGAGAGGTACGTATTTCCCTTTTACATTCTCTGCAATGTTTTTTTGCATTTCTTGCGCACTTCATGTTCTCGCTGTGTATTATATCTGCTTGTTCTGAACACATTTACATACACAACATCCAGTCCATTTGGCACACAGCTCATACATAACAATACTCTGTTCCTTTAGCACGAGGCTTCCAACACAGTATTCTGTTCATTTGGCACGCAACTCACGATATAATATTCTGTTCATTTGGTACGCAGCTTATGACACAATATTCTGTTCATTTGGCACGCAGCTTACTCTGAACACACGATTCATTCTGACCACATAGTTTGTCTCAGGCACACGGCACATTTTCGGGCACACAGCTCGTTTCCGGGCACACAGCTCGTTCTTTAGGCATACAGCTCATTTTTCGGGCACATAGCTCACTTTTCTATTTGAACACACAGCTCACACATGTCATTTGCACGCGGCTCATACTGGACGCACAGTATTTGATTTAATTTGCACGCAGCTCATGCGTTCCACTCTGAACATGCAGCTCAGACCTTTTAATTCTGAACACACAGCCCATACATTTTTGTTTGCACGCAACTCATACATTCCACTTTGAACACGCAGTTCATAAATCTTCATTTTTGATCGCACAGTTCATTTACTTCATTTCTGAACACATAGTTTATTTACTTCATTTGCATGTAGCTCATACATTTCTTCTTGAAATTGAATACATCTGTTCATTCTGAATGCAGGTATCTTCCTGTTCCACATGGGGTTATGGATCGATCCTTGCTAGGGAGTGGTATACGGAGCTCCCAGATATTGTACGTCACATCGTGGACGAGGCGGGATTTGGACCTTTCTGCGCGGGGATAATACGTTACCCTGCGAGTAGGACCCTCATAGGGGCACTTGTGGAGAGATGGTGGGACACCACCAACTCGTTCCATTTTTCAATTACTGGGGACATGACAATGACCCCGTATGACTTCTCTATGTTGACGGGCCTTGACGTGGCCGGCCGACCGGTCCCCCATGACGCAGACATAGGCGAGTGGGAGGCGGCTTGGATTTATCTGCTAGGAGCCCGCCCGCCCGCCGATAGACAGATCATCAAGTAGAGTCAGGTACACCTGGTTCTTCGAGCGGTTCAGGAGGATTATGCCCGAGACTGTCGAGGAGATAGAGCAGTATGCCCGGGGTTTTTTGATGTTCCTCATCGGGACCACTCTGTTCTCCGACAAGGGGAACACAGTTGGACTTTATTTGCTCAGTGCTTTGGTAGACCTATCACAGGTCAGCCAATGTGATTGGGATGACACCGGCCTCGCTACTTTTTACTGTTATATGAGCGCGACCTCCCGCGGGCAAGGGAACATAGTATGTGGCTACTGGAGATCCTGGGAGGTACATTCTGCCCCCTTGATTTACATTTTCGCTTTTCATTATCTGTACACTGCACACACGGCACATATTTCATTCTGTATCCTACATTCTGTACTCAGTATTCTGTATTTTCTGTACATTCTATATTCTGACAGCCACTGTCTTGTTTTTTTTTTTTTTTTTTCCACAACTATGGGTTTATGCCTACTTTCCGACGCTGGCTCCTGAGCTCGATGTGGAGGTACCTCTTGAGATCTCCTACTCTCGCAGATTTGAGGGTCGGTGTCGGCCGAGGACTTGGGAGACTTTGCCCTATCTCTGACAGTTCTTCGATACTGTACGGCCGACGGAGGTAATCAAGAACTCTCAGTTCTTCATACTTTCAGCTTTAATTCATCTTGCAAATTCATAACATCTAATCCGTTTATGCACTTGCCATCCGCAGATTACCTGGCAGCCATGGGCACCCTTGCCAGGAGATACCCGGTTTCGGTTCCCTGGGGGGTGGGCCGCTTCTCGATATAGGACTTTATTTGAGGGGCCAGTTGGTAGGGCCTGGTTTCTGGGGGATCGCTTCATGCGTCAGACGATGGGCAACCCTAATCAGGGTATCCCCTCAGCACCTCCAGATGACATGCAATCCACTGAGAGACTCACTCTCCGGGAGGTCGAGGAGCTCATGTTAGGTACTGATGCAGTTCTGTTGCTGGAGGAGGGAGAGTACGCGACCTACCGTCGTACATACTTGATGCCTCCACTGTCAGATATCCGTGCCCTCAGGAGGAGGGCTGCTGTCGCGCCTTCCTCGAGTCGCGCCCGAGCTACAGATACCCCTTCGACTAGCAGGGCCGGCACATCAAGGAGTGGGGCTAGAGAGATCTCCCCGACTTACCAGTATGCTGGGTGGTCGGATCTTCTGACCGAGCTGATAGATTGGCGGTATGGAGCATCCTACCCGATTCCATTTGAGCCTCCATTGCCTGATCATCGATACGTCAGTGACCTTGACTCGCCACCGGTATGCTTTACAGTTTTGATTTATCACACAGATATTTAGACATTTATTCATTTCCTGATGACTTGCACTTCCATTTGCAGCCTCCCAGAGAGTATACTGAATGGTTACTCGGAGTGGTGGCCTCACTCGAGAGCATGGTCCTGCAGAGGGAGACACAGCTATTCATCACCGGCGTCTCGGTACTTTTCAATTTCCTTGCATTTATCATACTTCTGATGACATACTGAATTTGAACATTCCATTACATTGGTTGACTGCATGTGTAGAGCACATCTGACAAACCACATTCACATACTACATCTACAAGCACACACTCTATGCAGCATTCCCGCCTCTGCATTTGATATACATACTTTGACTGATGTATTCAAACTGTCTTCTCTTCTTTTTTTTTTCAGATCCCACCGCTATAGACTGGGCTATCCAGGCCTTCTCGAGGAGCTGGGAGAGGGGGCTCGACTCGCAGCCGAGGCAGACGTAGAGCACTTATCAGAGATGACGAGGAGGAGTCTGCGCATCCTCAGTCAGAGAAATCCGCAGGTACAGAGGATGACTCTAGTTCCGGCTCTGAGAGCGGGGGTGATGTCGAGGTGGATTCTGAGGACGGCAGCTCCGATTCGGATGATGGTGTTGGTGGTGGTGGTGTAGAGGCTGCTCAGCTGAAGAGGATGAAGAGACCCTCCCGATCTTGAGCCTGGCAGCATTGATGCAGATGTTCTTGCTTTATTTTCTTATTTTTTACTAGTAGTTGTAGCACATCAGCTTTAGGCAGTTTTATTTTCTTTAAAACTTGTACCCTGTTGTAAAATGTTGTAACAAAAGAAGCTATGATCGAATGAAACAACTTTTTGTTCAAAAAGTGTTGTATTTTGCATTCTTAGCATCGCATCGCATCGTTTTGCACAAAAATGAGATTGAATGGAAATCGAGCATTGTACATTGCCAAGTCAGGTAATGAGCCAACATAGCAAACTAAATAGCTTAACTTACTAAGAAACAACAAAACCTCAGTAAGTTTACAACTCGATATGCAAATTTCAACAATGTTGATAAACAAAGAGCAACAATTCGATGAACAAAACTCGACAACTCGATAAAACTTAAAAACTTGATAAGCAAAACTTAACATCTCGATAAGCAAAACTTAACAACTCGATAAGCAAATGTATTTCGAACAAACGGGGCGACGGAACGCATCCGAAATAGAGGTAATCTTGGACCTTCAACACTTCCAACACATGGAAAGACTAGGAGCTCTCTTCTAGAGACTAGGAAAAGGCCAAAAACCAGTTTTTCTCCATGGCCGACCACCAAAAGTGGCTGGCCAACCAGTTTTTTGCTCAGTAGACCAGTTATGTGGTCGGCCGACCAGAAAAATTGGCTGGCCGACCAGAAAAAGTGGTCGGCCAACCAGTTGGCATGGTGACCTCCAGATTTTTGACACTTGTCCTCCAAACAGTGCCTTATCCTCAATAAAAGTTCTAGCTTCGTGGTTCTCTAATTCCATCTCGGTTTTACATCAAAATTGAGGCATTTCTCATCCAAAATCTCACAACTTGGATTGCTACCTTAGACGGCTCGGAAAAGTTAAACTTCCGAGGCTTCCGCATAAATGCACTATTCACGCTGAGTCGCACTCCGCTGCACCTTTCGTTTCTCCATACCGCGGCAAGGTTTTGGAACCTGGTAACACATGTCTTTAGTTTTGGCGGGCAAGAGATGTGTCCTACCTTCGAAGACTTCCAAGCTTTGATGGAAGCCGAGCGCAACGAAGAAATCTTGCCCAGCTTCGCTTCGGTCACACCCAAGCCTTAGGACGAATGTGTGGGCTCACTATGCACGACGTTCAGTCTTTGATCCGTGATGGAGAATTGGACATCCTCAGCTTGATTTGTCATTTTTCCAATGCTGGTGACCGCGGTGATCACCATTGGCAAGGTTTTCGGCGACATGCCCTTTGCTTGTGCATGTTGTCTCACTTTTTACTTACCCCAGGCTTCAATGGGCCTAGCGTTCATTTGATCGAAGTTGCCCAAGGCTTGAAAGAGGGCAAGAGCTGCATTGCCATGACATTGGCCGTGACATTGATGGGCTTGGATGCTTTCTATCGCCGGGAAACGACCAGATTTGCGGGGAGTCCACTACTACTGCAGGTAATGTTCCCACCCTTCCTCACATATATTACTCACATCACTCGACCCTCAGGCTCGGTTTTTCTCACAAAACCCTTTTCTCACTTTTCTCTCAACGTACACCTCTCTATTCTTTATTCTCTCATTTCCATCCCTCCCCAGGTGTGGTTGATGGACAAGTTGCAGGTTGTGGACTCTTGCCCAGCATACTCAGCTCGTGCCTACTTCTTCTGGCGACGTCTAGTCGATGCCCTTGATGAGGGATAGTAGTTCGACTGGATGTGCAGTTTGTCCGTAAACCGTATTGCTTGGTGTTGTCCTTGGCTCAATCTACCGTCAATGAGCTACAGCATGTCCCGACAGACCGGGATTCAATTGATTGGCCTGACACACTGCGTGTTCTACTTTCCTTTCCGGTTCCAGCGCCAGTTCGGCCATGATCAGATTTACCCAGCAGAGGGGATAGAGTACCCAGCTACATTTCTGGTCTGAGGCACACAACTAGCTCGGTATGCCACGGCATGGAGGACGAGAGAGCTTCTGGCCCCCACTCCCACTTTCAATTACACCCTTTCTGATGAGTGCATAAATTGGCTCAATGAAGAGGCACAGATTGGGCCTAGCTTGGCATCAGAGGCTTCAACCAGCTCTGGGAGGGGACGCAGGAACACCTGATTATGCCCCTGATTTATTTGCTTTAATCAAAACTTTCAAGTTTTCTTTATGAGTGTAATAAAAAAGTAACTTTAAATTTGTATTCAAAAGCAGGAGAACTCTGTACTGAAATCAATTTAATTGAAGGTTGTGGGTACTGAAAGTTTTCCGTTTGGTCCAAAAATGGTCTAAGTTGTAAAAAGATTAATTTGAACAAAATCAACTCTATTAAAACTTTTCAAAACCATTTTCGATATGGATCAGAACTGGACACGCCTGAAATCTGTCACTGAGATGTATAACCTAGTCCGAATAGCGTTGTACCAGAGATTACAACCGAAGCTCTTGAATGCGGAACAGACAAAGATGACCAAGCATGATCACATGAACAAAGTTGATCGGAGAAATGTTTATGGCTGGACTTCAAGATGAAGTTGCCTACGTATCTCAAAGATGGGAATCAAGTCTTACGTAGTTCGGCTCAGGTTCACTCGTGTATTAACCCTCACCTTTTACGCTCTAACTTTTGCCAAGGCCGCCCTTTGTGGGTTTTCAACCTTGCAAGCTCAGTTTTTATAATTTTAAATTTTTTGTGCTCTAACTTTTGCCTATGTCGCCCTTTCGGGGTTTCAGCCTAGCGAGCCTCTCAGGGATAATATTTCTTCAATTTGTCTATGTTGATCGGTTGCGAGAACTCTAGGCCATCTAGGTCCATTAGAATGATAGCTCCACCCGACCAAATAGACTTAATGATGTAGGGACCAGTCCAATTAGGTCTGAACTTGCCCCTAGGGTCATGGATGGGAGCTCGGTTGTCTTTGAGCACCAAATCTCCTTCCTTCAAATTTTTGGACTTAACCTTCTTGTTGAAAGTCCTAGCGATTCTTCGTTGATAACCCTGAACATGGTATAATGCTTTCGGCCTTCTCTCGTCAAAGAGCATGAGTTCTTCAAACCTGCTCTGCTGCCAATCTGCCTCAGCTATCTGGCACTCAGCCAGTACTCGTAATGATGGAACCTCAATTTCGATAGGTAGAACAGCCTTCATCCCATAAACCAATGAATACGGAGTCGCCCTAGTAGAAGTTCTAATTGAAGTCTGGTAGCCCCACATAGCAAATGGTAACTTATCTGGCCAACCCCGGTAGGTTTCTACCATCTTCTGCAAAATGTGTTTGATGTTCTTGTTGGCGGCCTCAACTGCTCCGTTGGTCTGCGGCCGATATGTGGATGACTTATGAAAAGCCACGTTGTATTTTTCCAACAAGTTAATCACTTCCTTCTTGAAGTGGGAACCATTATCTGAAATAATCTCGTTCAGGACCCTGTAGCGACAGATGATGTTGTTCCTGATGAACTTCGCAACATGTGAAGCCTTTAACACCGCATAAGATTGGGCCTCAACCCACTTTGTGAAATAGTCTGTCGCGACCAGAATGAACTCATGCCCATTAGATCCCTTCGGAGTGACAGTCCCGATCACATCGATTCCCCAAACTGAAAATGGCCACGGCGATGTCATATTGTACAGCTTCGACGGCGGGATGTTCATGCGGTTTGCATGGATCTGACATTTGTGGCATCGCCGAACAAAGCCGATACAATCCTTCTCCATGGTGGACCAGTAGTAACCTTGTCGAAGGATCTTCCGGGCTAGCATCACCCCGTTCATGTGCGCTCTACACTCTCCTCCATGGAAGGCCTCCATTAGGCGCTTCGATTCTTCGGCATCAACACACAGTTTATGCATTCCCAGACAACCTCTCCTATACAGTTTACCTCCACAAATGATGAACTGAGCAGCCATTCTTCTGATTGCCTTTTTATCCTTGGCATTTGCCCCTGTTGGATATGCTTCTTTCTCCAGGAAGTTCTATACATCGTGATACCAAGGATTCTCATCTTGAACCTCATCTATGGCAACAATCAGCTCGTAAGCCGGCACAAATTTCTGGTCAATGATGATCGGACGCATCCGGACTCCAAAAGAGATGTCTATCATGGAAGATAGAGTTGCTAGTGAATCTGCGAACCTGTTGTTCTCTCTTAACAGATGAGCGATGTTCAGCTTCTCAAACTGAGGAATCAACAAGTCCAAGGTCTAATGATAGATTCTCATCTTGTCTTCTTTGACTTTCCAGTCTCCTTTAGCTTGAGATAGAACCAGGTTCGAGTCCCCGATGGCGTCTAACCGTTTTGCCCCTAGTTCTAGGGCAGCTTCTAAACCAGCAATGCATGCTTCATACTCTGCTTTGTTGTTCGAGACTTTGAACTGGAGTTTAAATGCTAGAGGGATACCAGAATTGTCGGGTGCTATCAGCAACACCCCTATCCCATACCCGTATTGGTTTGACGCTCCGTCAAAGTACATCGTCCAAGTTTTATCTTTGATATGCAAAATAGCCTCATCTAGGAATAAGTACTCAAATGCTTCATTCCCTTCAACTAGGTGATCGGCTAGGAACTCTGCTACCGCTCTCCCCTTTATTGACTTGCGAGTCACATACTTCAGATTGAATTCGGAAAGCAGAAGCAACCAGTAGGCTAGCCTACCCGTAAGTGCTGGTTTCTCGAAGAGATATTTGATGGGATCTAATCTTGAAACCAGCATTACAGAGTGAGCTAACAGGTAGTGCTGCAGCTTCCTGGTAGCCCATACCAAGGCCAAACAAGCCTTCTCGAGTAGAGTGTAGCGGGTCTCGTAATCCAACATCTTCTTGCTCAGGTAGTAGATAGCTTTTTCCACTTTGTCCTCAGACTCCTATGCGAGCATGCAGCCCATTGTAGTTTCAGTCACTAAAAGGTACAAAATCAACGGTTCCCTAGCTCAGGTGGTGACAACACAAGTGGGTTCTGTAAATATTGCTTGATCTGTTCAAAAGCAGCTTGGCATCGGCCGTTCCATTGGAACTTCGTTCCTTTCTTCAGGAGGCCAAAGAGTGGTTTACAAGTCAAGGTTAATTTAGCAATAAACCGTCTTATGAATTGTACTTTACCTAGAAAGCCTCGCACCTCCTTTTCAGTCCTTGGTGGTGGCATTTCTAAGATGGCCTTGATTTTGGAAGGGTCAACCTGGATGCCCCTCTATGTGATCAAGAACCCCAGCATTTGTCCTGTTGTAACACCAAACGTACACTTCTAAGGGTTTAGCCGTAACCGAAACTCCCTGATCCTTTGGAAAAAATTTTGTAAGGCGGTGTAGTGGCCCTCTCTTTCTTTGGACTTGACAATCATGTCGTCTACATACACCTCAACCTCTTTGTGGATCATGTCGTGCAATATCGTAGTCGCGGCCTGTTGATATGTAGCTCCAGCATTCTTCAACCCAAATGGCATCACCCTATAGCAATATGTCCCTCACGGGGTGGTGAAAGTAGTCTTCTCCCGGTCTTCGGGTGCCATCAGAATCTGATTGTAGCCTGAGAATCCATCCATGAACGAGAGCAGTGCATGCCCAGCAGTGAAGTTCACTAATTCATCGATATGCGGCAAAGAAAAGTCGTCATTCGGACTGGCTCTGTTCAGATCCCTGAAATCCACACATACCCGAATCCTGCCATCCTTCTTCGGCACCGGAACTATGTTGGCCAGCCAAGTCGGGTACTCAGATACCAGCAGTAACCCTGCATCAATTTGCTTGGTGACCTCTTCTTTAATCTTGAGAGCCCAGTCCGGGCAGATCCTTCTGAGTTTTTGTTTAACGGGTCGGGCCTCTGGGTCAAGAGGGATCCGGTGCTGTACAATCTCAGGATCGATTCCAGGCATGTCTTCGTAGGACCACGCGAAAACATCTTTGAAATCTTTTAATAAAGCGACTAAGCGCTCGCACTCCTCTGAAGACAACGTGGACCCGATCTGGACCAACCGCGGGTCCTTCTCAGTACCAACATTAACTGTAGTGATTTCATCAACCAAGGGTTTAACAAATCTCTCTTACTCTTGATCAATTAATCGTTGTAAAATCGGAGGAATTTCTTCCTCGTCGTTTTCATCAAAATTTTGAAAGTTCTGATTAATACAATAAATCAAAGGCACAGAAAAGTACTCAGAAACCACAGCCATTTCATTCTCATTAATTACTTCCAAATCGTCTGATTCCTCTGTTACAACAGACTCAAAAGAGAAAGAAAAAGACAACCTGGACAAGACTGTGGCATCCGGGTTGTCACCCCTAGGAATACCGAACTCAGACTCAGACGAGCTGGAACCTGATTCCGACTCCACAGACTCGGTGGAATCAGATTCCGACTCACTACCTGACTCGATGCTGCTTGATAAAAATCCCTCATCATATTGCCAGATGAGGGAGGGTGCGATGGATGCATCCAAAATGTTTGAAGGTGGGCTCCCAGCCGTCTTATTCCTGATCATAGACACCAAGAAGTTATCTCCCAAGCACTTTTGCACGATTGGAGGATCTGAAAGTAGACAAGCTAGTGCTACCCCCATTTCAATCTCGGTGTTCTCAGAATCCACTTTCCTACACTGCTCAACTTCAGCTGATGGGTTTGTCTGCTCCTCGGCAATATCATCCCCGGATAACTGTAGGTCAAAGAAGATTTCAAATCCCGGTAGATGCCTTTTCTCTTCATTTAGCCATGGCTCTAGGAAGCCGCAGAATGGAAAATCCTCCCCCTCCCGGACAAAGCGCCCGTTTAGGGTACCCTGGATGGGTCGGTGCATTAACTCATAAGGTTTCCCCGCCTGCTTTGCTCTGGCTCTCCCAGCCATCTCTTTGCCTTTCCTCACCCAGTCCTCTTTCGTGGGTAGATAACCCAAACCAAAAGTATATGGGTTGTGTGGCACTTCGGCCGATACTGCAATGCCCTTCCGGCCACTTCTTCCTAGCCCTATCCCAGGGATGTGCTGGAGTTTGTTCATGAGGTATACTGACTGAGCACGAACATACAACCTTTCATCAACAGCTAAGATGTTCTGTACGACCCGGGCCTCAGCTAGGGTAAAACCCGATAGGAACACATCCTCCGTGCCATGTTCGATTTCCAAAATCGGTGTAGACACTTCTGGCGACGGATAGATTGACGAATTTCCAAAAACTATAGTCACCCCCTTCCCGTGAGGGTATTTCAACATCTGATGCAGGGTAGAAGAGACTGCCTTCACCTGGTGCAGCCACGGCTGCCCCAGGAGTAGATTGAAGGTTTCGGGAACGTCCAAGACATGAAAGTCAATCTCGTGTTGTCCTGGACCAACCTGAGTCTGAATTTTCACAGTCCCCATCACCTCTCTACTTGTGTTATCATATGCCCTTATCACTTGAGCTGTTGGCACAAAGTCTGCGGGCTTCAACCCGATTGTATATGCCGTCCTTGATGGGCACACGTTAATAGCGGATCTTGTGTCGACAAGAACCACCGGTATCCATTTGTTTCTACACTCCACAGAGATGTAGAGCGGTTTGTTATGATTCGCGCCCTCAGGTAGCAGTTCCTTGTCGGAAAAGGTCAACATTGGGGAAGCCCCTCCCGGAAAAACCAATCCCACCAGCTGTTCAGGCGTGGTGTCTATTGAGAGTTTGACCTTGTCCATTGCCGATAGAACAGCTTGTCTATGAACACGTGAAGCCATAAACAGTCCCCAGATAGATATGTCTGCTTGTATTTTTTTCAACTGCTTCAGCATGGCCTTTTCTTCAAGTAGCTTCTCTTTCTGCTTCTCCGACTCCTTGTCCTTCCCGGACACCTCTGGTTGATCTAGGTGCCGGGGCTTGAAATACAGCCCACTCCTAGTCATATGGTCAACTTCACCAATATACCAGGTATCATCCGGTTGATTGCTCCCCTAGTCCTCATCGGTGTGGGCGAGACATAGGTCATCGTCTTCCCACCACATTCCATCGGCAGCCGACAGACACCTGTCCGGCTCCGTTACAACTGCCCTTGTACCCACAGCACCTTTCGTCCATGTGCTCGTAGCACGCTCTGTTCTTGTGCACACAACACGTTCAGTCCCCATAGGGGCTTTAGCCTTTCTGGCTCTCTCAGAATCTTCAATCTCTTCCCGTTCAAAGTGCTTCAGTGCAGCCTGCTGTTCAACATCTCTTGTACTCAAAATACCCAAATCCCGAGCGAAATTCTTGGCACCGGCGCTCTCCGGCGATGCATTCTGATTTCCGACCCTTCCGGCCACAGCTGATGTCCCTGTCCCTGACAGGTCTTGTTCTGGCTGCGATTTTTCAACAACATCTGGTTGGTCGTCAAGCCACCCTGTAACCTCTGCTGACCCATCAAGATCAAACCAGTTGACTGTCATATCTCTTGAGTCTTATTCGTTGAAAAACTGAAGGTTAGCAATGCCCCCTTCCAGAGCTGCTAAGTCATCTACCCTTTGATCAAGCCTGTCCCCCCGTACAACACAAATCTCTGCCCTCACTGGCAATTCTACATTCGATCTAATCTGGCCTGTTAATGTAATGTAATCACTCGGATTATATACCTCCTCAGCATAGCTCCCAATTTCCTCAGACCCTGAATCAACAGCCCCACTTTCCTCCAAAATCATTCCTGCTCTATCTTCGATAGTCACCATCATTGGTTCGGGTTGGGTCCGGGAGATATTCAATATGCACAAGTTAGTGCTGTCAGCAACGAACACCTCGGGCTTTGGTAGGTTGGACGGGGTGATATATATGCTGGGGTCGTATGACATAACCCCAATTTGGATTGAGTTGATGAGCTTGGGAGGTGAAGCCTGGTTGTGTGGTAGGAGAGGGTTGGTTGTGACATTTGGTTTTTCTAGGGGCACGATCACCTTGTTGTCAACGAGATCTTGAATCTCGTGATGCAATCTAAAGCAATGGTTGGTGTCGTGACCATGCTGTTGGTGAAAAGCGCAGTATTTGGCTGGGTTATGGGAGGGGGAAAGTGTTTTTGGCAATGGCCATGGCTGCAGGGGCTTCAAGTGCCCTTTCCTAATTAAAACCCCCAGAGCTTTGGACAGGGGCATGTATAATGGGGTGAAGGTTCTTTGGCCTCGAGGTAGGTACTTGGTTGTTTGTGAGTTGCTTCCGGACGCACCGGTGAATGGTATAGCTGTCAGGGTTCTTGGGAGGGGTGGTGGTGACCATGCTTACTTCTGAGGCTCTGGCAGTTGCAGCACTGCTCGTGCCTGCATTCGTGTTACGGTTAAAGGTCCTCCTGGGCTGCTCTCTATCATTGTCAATCAGAACCTGCTTCAAAGCGTCCTCGATCTGCACCCCAATCTCATGCAGATCTACAAAAGTGGGGTGAGGGAGGATGATCATCCTCTGCATAAGCTTGGGCTAGAGATTGCGCACAACCATCCGTATTTGATCTTTGTCAGTCAGCCTAATGGTCATCATCGAGGCCTTGGCCCTCCAGCGGGTTACGAAGTCAGAAAAGCTCTCATTCGGCTCCTATCTAGTCGTCTCAAGATCACGAGTTGTGATCTCGATCTGTGTATTATAGGAGTATTGAGCTACGAAGGCCTGGGCCATTTCTTCCCACTTCCTCTTGACAGAATCTTCCAATTTTGCATACCAAATGGTCGCTACACCCGACAGGATCTGGCCGAACAAAGAAAGCTTCTGTAATCTGGTGAGGCCCATCGGCCTTAGTATGTCTGAAAACAACCGTAAATGTACCATAGGATCCCTCGACCCGTCAAAGAGGTCGATGTGCGGCATTTTAAACTGATTTGGCAACGTCACGGCCGAGTCGGTGTACCCATCCTCAATATCCAGAATGAACTTTACACCATGAGATTTCTTAAACAGTTTTTCAAACTTGCTCATTTTCAATGCCGTGGGGTCCACCTCGAACTCAAAGGAGGAATCTGGTAGGTTGATAGGTGTTTTAGATAGCTGGGGTAGGATCGGGGGCAGAGCAGGCCCGACTGGAATGTCCGTATCTCCCTGGACATTTGGTGTCTCCCCAGGTATTGGAACTCCTGGTGGGGGAGGAACTTGGTGTGAAGCAGATACTCCGGTTTGCTGCTGTAACCTGACGACCAACTCTGCCTGTTGGGCCATGACCTCGGCCTGTTGTTTGGAAAATTCTGCTTAACGGGCAGCGTCCTGCTGTATGGTTCTCATACTTTCTTGGAGTTGACGCATCATCTCCTCCATTCCTGCCATACTGCCCTGATCTAACTGAACTGCTGGTATATCTGTCTCTGCAGTAGACTCGGAAATCTCAACCTGACTACTCAAGGACCAATGATCTGGCAACCGCGGTACCGATACACTGTGCCTTACTGACCTTCGTTTAGCAACCGGGGGTAAAGAATAGAACACTGGTTGTCTGTCTACCAGATCCTCAAATCGATGAAGTCTGCGACCTCTAGTCCAGAGTGCTTGGGGAATATCTGCTTGGTCAGAAGCAATTGTGCTAAACTACCTAGTAAAAAGATAAATAAAGCATAATAAGGAAACAACCAGAAAAACGGACAGCATAACGGCTTAAATAAACACAACACACAGTTGGCGTTTGTAAGCTAAATATACTGTTCTCAAATACTGATCATTGTTCCCAAATTACTGCCCCAAATCTGAATCTGATATCCGCGGATATAACCGATTCCCAAATACTGATACTGATCCCCACAGGCCTGATATCCAGACTTGCAAACTGATACATGCATTCCTGTAGAGACACACTCTAAAAGCATATAACAAGCAAGTGAGAGTCAAAACACCCCTATGTTGGGATAGGGTTTCCCTGTCCTATTTTGTCAGGAGCTAGGGTTTCGCTACACATACAGCGGTTTCAAACAACCTATAATCGGGTAAGCAACCTGTTCTAGTTTGGAATGGTCACTATGGATTTCGATATCCACTAGGTCGAATGGTCAAAAAAGGTGCACCAGTAAAAATCGAGGTTTGTGTCCCCATCGTGGCAGAGCCCGTAACCGGTCAGTCTTATGGCACGCTTCTCAAAGCGAGCCTCCGACAGACTGTTCAGGAATAGCAGATGGCAAACACGGTATCCTAGGCGCATCAATGCACATGCAATGCAAAGAAACACATAAGTGTAATCAAAACAACACATCATGAGTTCGAGTCAAGTTCTCTAATTACCCAACAGAGTCGCCAGAAACTGTAGACGCGCCCGAACGTCCCAGGAAAATCCCGTTTTGTTCATTAGGCTCACTACAGTTCGGACTCAATGTCACGGTTCTGAATCTAATCTCGCAAAGTGCAATGCGAGATTGATAAATCACCAAAGAGTCCAAATTCGGCAAATCGTTTTGAAAAATTGATTTTTAAAAAGAAGTGTCAAACATGGACTGCTTTGCTAGATACAGAGTCACCACCTAAATATTTTATTTTTGAGAAATTTAGGAAACCCTGACTCGTGCCTAAGGCCACGTGTCCGTTATCACCAAAGTTGCCTTGGCTCGGGAACTTGGGTACGAGAGGGGAAGGTCATGCAATGAGCACCCCCGCTCGCCCGATCAAAGATTGGCCACTACTAAACATGATATCTTGTTTTTGAAAACACATGTGTTCTTATTCCGATTATTAGCTAAGATTACTATGTGATGCCCACAACACACAAGTATAGACTGGATCGCCTAAGTTGGAACAAAACATCTCATGTTTGTTTTGAAAGCGGTTTGCTACTCGCAAGTAGGCTAAAATGCGGATTTTGCCACCCTCAAGTGGGCTTAGAAAACATGGTGATTTGCCACTCTCAAGTGGGCTTAAAACTTGCAATCAATGAATTGTTTCAATTCAGGTAATCCAACCTTCACCCACAGGCATTCAGGCAATTATATCACATAAACAAATAGCCTCATGGCAAGCATGCTATCATGGCAGTCGCTCACACACATGCAAGGATGCTAAAGCATAAACACTCACCGAGTACTTCAAGCCAAAACAGAAGATAGTTAGTAATCATGCATGATCCTAGCTATGTCCAGAATGCCTAATGCAACACATGCAAAATGCAACTAAGATAGGCTTGGCTATTCTAAAATGTCATGTGAAATGCAACTTGATACATGTATTCAAACAGGAATTGAAATACAATGCAGTTAGTATGATGCGCCGAGCCCAGTGCATGCAAGACAGATGAATGGATGCAAACATGCGAGCATAAGGATGCTAATTAAAACATGCCCTAAAACTAACCATCGTAAGCTGGTAAATAAAAGGAAGAAAGAAGTGGGGGTTGGAAAACATGCATCACACACACGCACACTTATTACAAAATTCGCCCTCTCGACGGAGGGTCCGAATAACAAGCTAACTAGCTAACCTAAGCTAATCTAATTAAACTAGTTATTACATAACGAAATGAATAACGAATTACAACCAATTATTACACAACTCTAACTAATTAACAAATCAGCTAAGTTAGCAATTAAATAAGCATATAAACTATATGATGTAGGCTGCCTCAGCTCTGCTTTAGATGACAAAGGATGCATGCATGCTCGGGTCACCTTGTTCGGAAATCCCTCGCGATGCCCCGATTTGCCTCTGTTTGCAATTGATCTTAGAAACTTGCACCAAGCTCCAGAGAGATGAAACTCCACCTTGGGAATCTGTAAGGATGCTGCCGACCAGGTATTGGCCTTGGAGACCACCTGCCGACCACTTTTTGTGGTGAAAACTAGAAAAAATGGTTGGCCAGCCACTTTATCTGGTCGGCCAACCAGTTTTTGCTGCTGGTTTCTGGTTTTCTGCAATAGAGGGCAAGAAAGGGGCATGACAAAGTATTTGCAATACATGTATGCCCGACCACCCTCCCTAACATTACATAAGCTCAAGGGAGTGTAGGCCTCGACCCTCGGGCCATCAATCACGCATCTCGATGCATGATGGCCGAGGAGCCGAATTGCGCAACTCAATATGGAATGAATGCACATACGAACACCTAAAGCCTAGAACTCTGTCATGTATAGTCAAGTGTGTCGGCGACCGGGAATCGAGGTATGTTTCATCACTTTAAGTATGAAACGTCCCTCGTTTCCCGTGTTTGGACTAACGCCTATTTCAAACACAATGCAACAAACACGGCATGCACAGTGCGACTCAATCATGCAACTTAATGTAACACAACTTGGACATGCAAGCATGCAAGAGATGATCATGCAAACATGCAAACTAGCATACACGGTGCTATGAACTATATGGTATACACAATGCTCATGACACTAGCATACACAATACACGTGGTAACCAACATACATAATGCGATGAAAATGGCATGCACAATGCAATGATCAATCATGTAACAACATGGCATGCTCAATGCTACGAACTACATGACATACTCAATGCGCAATGGACATAAATCGAAATGAATAGGCCTCAGCCATGTCCAAATCAGCGGCCATTGATGATGAAATCAAGGCACCAAAACACACACAAACATGTATAATGCAATGGCCCAAGCCTAAGGCACAAAAATACAACTCTCCAAGAGTATTGAAAGGATGAAACATGGAGTACAATGGAATGTGTTCCAGCACTGAAATGGCATACAAAATGACTTCGAATCATGCAAACAACTCACGCAATGCATGTTGAAAGGCTCAAGTATCGAAAGCTAGTGAAGCATATTACATTATAGGCATGTAAGGCGATACTCAAATGACCAAACCAACCCCAAACAGACCCTATACAGGCCAAAATAGTAGCAAAATGAGTTGGGATGATGGCTTTGAAAGGCACAAAAATGGGGCTCATGCAATGGCTCACAAATAGGGCATAAAAGCATAACTCTAAAGAGCACTTAAAGAGTGGAAAATATGGAAGTATAACAACCCTACATGCTCTGAAATAACATTCCCAATGATGCCAAAACATGCAAATATCTCAAGTTAAGCATGCAAGAGACCTCAAAACTCAAAGCTAGTCAAGGCTATTACACAACAAGCATGCATGGCAAGCATCATTCGATTGAGAGGCCTCAAAACAGAGCTAAGGCGGCCCAAAATATGAACAAAACCATGTTAGAGCAAAGCCAAAATGTTCTAGAATAAAGAGCCAAAACATCATGCGAACCAAGCTAGTAAACAAGATTTACACTACAAGCATATGGAGCATGTGTGAGGTTACCAAACTAGCCAAAAACAGGGCCATGATATGTCAAATGATGACCAAAAACCCATTGAAATGGAGCTAAAACATGCTAGATTGACATGCTACCGTGATGAGCCATAAATAGGAATACACTACACATATGAGAAGCATGCCAAGGGTGACCAGACCAATCATGGACAGAGTCTAGGTAGGCCCTAAAAGTCACCAAAAAGTTCCTGAACCAAGCCTTGAAAGTATGAAAATGTATGCTCCTTTGATAGGCCAAAAATGCAAGTAAACAAGACAAAAAGAGAGAGAGAGTCACTCCTCTCTAATTTAGGACCTCAAAATCACATGCCTACCACTAAAAATCCATTGGATTTCAGTGGCTAGGAGGCCAAGCAAGGACTAGCTCAAAGGCCTTAAGGCATGGCACAAAACAAGGCTAAACAAAGCATGCAAGAGGGTAGAAGACCCTCAACACTCAAGAGGCCTTAAACAAACATCACAAGCACCTTAAAACAAGACTTTTTTTAGTTGAAATCTAATCCCAAATAAGCATGCAAATGGGATCAAGAGAGCAACCAAAACAAAGCTTAAAAGACAGAAAAAAGGTTACCCTTGAAGCACTGTAACAACAGCTTCTTTCTCAGCCAAAAACCAGCTTTTCAACCTCCAGAAAGGTCCTCCAAGAACCTCAGTTCAATGGTGGGGTGTATGGTTAAGAGTTGTGGTGTAAAGGTGAAGAACAACACACACTTTAGGCACCAAATATAGAGATATAGAGGGAAATATACACTTATGCCTTAGGCAAAATTCAGAACCTCTGGAATGGAGAGGGAGGGCAGCTCTTATAGAAAAACAAAGGGTTCAAGCATCTTGGAGAAGCTAAAACTTGGATGCAATCCCTCCATAGACGTGTATGGAAGATACAGTCTGTGCCCACAATTGGCATCCATACAGTTTGCTAAAGTAGGGGGAGAGGTGCCGACCAGAAAAGGTGGTCGGCCTGCTACTTTTAGTGGTCGGCCGACCACCCAAAGTGATCTCCTAGGTAAAAAAGTGGTCGGCAAGGGGAATTGGTGGTCTCCACACTGAAAGCAAGCCAATGGTGGGGTGGGAAACCAGAAAATGTGGCCCACAGACCAAGAAAACCAGTTTCCCGACAAGAAAATCGGTTGGCGGGGAGAAAAGTGGTCTCCAAGGATAAAATCTGGTTTCCCACCCTTGTACCACTTCCCAAACAAGGAAACTAAGGTTTGTACCCAAGACAAACCAAAACGGATGCAAGACGAGGGTTCGGGAGGCAAGACGCGCGACCAGGAGCCCCGAAAACCAGCTACCGAGCATTAAAAGTGGCGTATGACCACAAAAGTGGTCTCCCGGACCGCAGTGTCCCTCTAGACAGAGGAAACAAGGTGTGTTCCAAAAACCGTGCCAAACGGAGAATGTTAAGCGGTCCCGAGCCGAAGCGCACGGCCGACGGCTCTGAAAATCGAAAACTAGTCTTCAAATGGGAACAGTGGCCTACGACCACGAAAAGTAGCCTACGACTACTGGGAGATGGTCTACAAGACCTCTCCCTCCCTTTGGGAAGAGAAACAAAGTTTGGTCCACAAACCGAGCCGAAGCACAAAAGAGTTCAGAGGCCCGGAGGCAAGACTCTCAGCCGAGAACTCCGAAACCTCGAAACGAGCACAACATGCGCAATCACTGAGCGCTCAATCGATGACGTCTGAGTCTTAAGGTAGGTCAAAAATTAGGTGTCTACAGTCGTCAATTGGGACACACGTCCTTTGCTCATTGGCCTCGAACAAGCAACCCAACCGTCCCTTCATATTCGAATTTTGGCAGTTCTTTTCTCCTATAAACACGCCAACTCCCCCTTCACATTTTCTTCTTACCGTTTCTCTTCCATTCTTGACATCCAGACGCTGCAGTGCCAACCATCCTACTCAAACACCATTCCAGCTCACGACTGTGTTGGTGCTTGAGGATTTAGCTTTTGCCTCTAAACTGGTGAGTTCTTCGAATTTCTCTATTGCTTTTTTCATTTGGTATTTCACATTTTAGGGCACAAAAGCCATAGGTTTTCGGATATAGCTCCTTAAAAACCTCCTCTGCCCCTGCTCTCTTTGCTGTTCTTCAACTTTTGTGATGAACACATGAAGATCTGGGGTGGACCGGGCTCCAGGTCTTCTTTTGATCCCAAAAAACACCAAAACCGAACAAGTTACGAGTTTGCAAAACTTGCGTAGGAACTGAGGTAACAAAGTGCTAGAGTGCTCAATCGGGCTAAAACCTGGTCCGCTTGAGCGGCCGAGCTTCTGGGTTTACTTTTGTGACCGAGATGGTTTGGCACTCTATTTGACCAAGCTAAAGTCAGGCTTGTTTTGCGCGACCGTGCTCCCACTTACACTTACGCTTTCTTTTACTGCAGAGTCTAAGGGGACCACGCACTAATACTGAGGCTATCAAAGGCCGAGTAGCCATTGACCGAGAATTTTGCCAAACCAACACAGCCGTGCTAAAATCAGCCGACTTTACATGGGGCGATATTGCTTCCTTGCCGACACGTCGGTTACACCAGCCGCGTTCTAGGAAGAATATGGCGTCCCGACCGACGTACATCTTGAGCTCGGTGATGAGGACACCACCCCTTAGGGCAGGTTGGACCAATGCCCTTTCACCGTGCTCTCCATAATAGAAGGTGGTCTCCGCCTCCCGGTTAACCCCCTAATGTGCGAGTTCTTGCAGCGCAACAGGCTAGCACCAACCCAAGTTTCAACCAACACTTACCGTATAATAAACGAGATTGCCGAGCTAAATAACCAACTAGGCCTAAGCTTAGGGCTAGCCGAGATTCTACGCCAGTACACCCTAGGGCATACAGGCGATGGTCTCAATTACTATTTAAAGATCAGACTGGATAAGGAGAAGATAGTGACCGGCACCCCGGATAAAGATATGCACGGTGACGACTTTTTCTGGGTGTTTGGAAACTATGAAACAGCCGACGTGCCCGGCTGGTACATCAGCAAGAACTTCGGTTCGACATATAAGCCGTGCTCACTGCTCGGTCAAATTATTTTCCTTTACCATTCTATATTAATGCTTTTTCTTCTTTTCCTCTTTGCAGCCATAGAAGCTTTGCAAGCCAACTACTATAACCCCAACGAAGCAGCCATCCGAACCGTGCTCCGGTACCGTAACTGGGATTGTCACGAACTTCCCGGCTACGTACCGACCTACAGATACTCCGCCCCCAGCCGAAGTAGAGTAACAGACTTTCTTCGAGCGCCGTCTCCACCACCTGACCCAACACTACCAAACGTGCCCCTAATCCGACTGACCGAAGAAGAGGAGATGGGAAAATGAAGCCGCATCAAAAATCTCATCACTGCCACATCCATCGAGCTACCGAGCATCCCACCTCGCACCTCAAGAGCTGGGCAAACATCTGAGGTTGTCATTGCCTTGGTGGCATCAACCCCTCCAGCACAGGCCAGCGAGGAAAGCCGCCGAGAAGGCAAAAGGCCCCGGTCCGCCGACCCTACTGCCGAGCTTGTTGCCGAGTTGAGCACCGAGCAACCGACAGAGGGAACCGAACCAACTTCGCCATGGCAGCCATCGTTGAAGCACCGATGAAAAGAGATTCCGGCGAACGCTTCGATCAAAGGTGATAAAGAACACCTTCTGGCTTTTGACTTGTCAAAAGCACTTCTCCTGCTAAGAGACGTGGTCGGCAGTGACCATATTCCCGACACCCGGCTTGTCAAGTCCTCGGTCAAATCGATGACCAGGGTATGAGTTCTGTACATTTATTCAAATTTGTCAAGTGTTTCCACGGTTACTTTTTTGATCTCTTACACGTCCTCTTACAGGCTATCCAGAAGCAGCATCTGGTGATGGAAAGGATTCACAAGCTTAAGTAGAAGGTGGCCGATGCCAACAACCAGGCCAAGAATCTTGAAACTGAGCTGGGCCGGTCTAAGGCTTAACTTGAGATGGCGAATGCTGACAATGCAAGACTCCTCGGCCAACTTGGCAGGGCCGAGCAAGAAAGGGACGAACTCAAAGCTCTACTAGCGGCCGAGAAAGAAGGAAGGAAGGCTGCCGTAGACGAGGCCAACAATCTCGGTTTCCAGGAGGCCAAGGAAAACTACACCAGGCAGGTCGAAGCCGCCAAGGACATTTATTTCATGTCCAATTGGAAGGCCGCTTGCGAAAAACTCAGCCAAGGATCGGAGACCGAGGTATTTGCTTCTCCTCTCCCGGCTTTTCTGCCGGTCTACCTAATTTCTTATGCCAATGAAGTTTTCAACGCCTTACAAGAGGAGGCAGAAAAAGAAGCCAACGAAAGCTGTAGCCAACTGGAGCTCGGCGAGAAAGAGAAGGCCGCTGCGGTTGACCTGGAGGTTGCGACAGAAGGAATCGGTGACGTGTTTGCCGATCTCTCTCCACTAGCTTAGCTTAGGCGTTTCGTTGTTTCTCTTTCTTTTTTTTTTAGAATGTAACCGGGCTGCCTGCCCCACCGTATGTAATTCGGTTTATCAGCAATGAAAAGTTTTGATTTCGTTAACTGTTGCACTGCTATGTTTCATCATCTCGGTAGGAACCTTTAAGCAAAACATCGATTACTTTAGTCGGGGTAAATCACCTCGGCTAGATCTTTTGAGTTGTGCAAATCACCAACCCCTTCAGCCGTGACAAAGCATCTCTGGCTGAAGCCCTGGGCGAATCATCAACTCATCTAGCCGAGGTAAACCATCTCGGCTAATGCCACAGAGTTGAGTAAACCATCAAGTTATTTAACCGGAGTAAAACATCTCGGCTGAAACCATAGAGCTGAGTAAGTCATGAACTTATTCAACCGAGGTAGAACATCTCGGTTGAAACCATAGAGTTGAGTAAATCATCAACTCATTCAACCGGTGTAAAACATCTCGGTTGAAACCATAGAGTTGAGTAAATCATCAACTCATTCAACCGAAGAAAACATCTCAGTTGAAACCATAGAGTTGAGTAAATCATCAACTCATTCAACCGAAGTAAAACATCTCGGTTGAAACTATAGAGTTGAGTAAATCATCAACTCATTCAACCAGAGTAGAACATCTCGGTTGAAACCAGAGAGGTGAGTAAGTCATCAACTCATTCAACTAGAGTAAAGCATCCCGGTTGAAACCGCAGAGTTGAGTAAATCATTAACTCATTCAACCGGAATAAAACATCTCAGTTGAAACCACAGAGTTGAGTAAATTATCAACTCATTCAATCGGAGTAAAACATCTCGGTTGAAACCACAGAGCTGAGTAAATCATTAACTCTTTCAACCGGGGTAAAATATCTCGGTTGAAACCTCAAAGTAGGCATCGAAAACAGCAAAATGCAATAGCAAAATGCTTCAGCAATGATAAGTCACTTCTATTATATTTGACAAAAAGAGTGTTACATTCGAAAGTGTGGGGAAAACAAATCCTTCCTCAAAAAATTACATAAGAACGAAAAATACTAAAAATAGCACAGTTTGAGGTTAGCCGCATTCCATGGCCGGGGTACGCCTTTGTCATCCAAATCTTCCAAATGGTATGCCCCCTTGCCCGCTAGACCAGTTACCTTGTAGGGTCCTTCCTAGTTTTCCCCTAGCTTGCCTTCGCCGGGCACCAGTGTGTTGCCCATGACCTTCCTTAAAACCTAGTCACCCACTTTAAACGGTCTGGGGTGCATGGTTTTGTTGTATTTCCTTGACAATTCTTGTTGGTATGCGGCTACGTGGATCAAAGCTTTTTATCGGCGCTCTTCAGCTCGGTCTAATTCCAGGACGACTGCTTCAAAGTTCATCTCGGGCTCAAAATTTTCACTGCAGATGGTGGGCATGCCAATTTCCAATGGGATGACCGCCTCCATGCCGTATGCCAAGGCAAAAGGAGTTTCCCTGGTGGATCGCCTCGGGGTCGTCCGATATGCCCAAAGGACACTTGGGAGTTCCTCGGCCCATTTTCCTTTGGCTTTCTCAAGTCTTTTCTTCAACCTATTAAGAATGGTCTTGTTTGATGCTTCAGCTTGGCCGTTGGACTGCGGATAAGCCGAAGTGGAGTTGTAGAATTCGATCTTCAATTCTTCACAAAATCCTCGGAATAAGCGCCCGTCAAATTGGGTGCCATTATCAGAAATTAGAATCTTGGAGATGCCAAACCGCATTACCACATTCTGCTAGACAAACCGTTTGACGTCTTTCTCCTTGATAGTCACCAAAGGCTCAGCTTCAACCGATTTGGTGAAGTAATTCGTAGCCGCAATGAAGTACTTCCGGTTGCCTGGTACCATTGGGAGTGGTCCCACTATGTCTAGTCCCCACATCGTAAAAGGCCAAGGGCTTGTGAGGGGCAGAAGTTCTCTGGCCAGCTGGTGAATTTAGTGGGCGAACTTCTGGCACTTCTCACATTTTCTAACATATTTTTCAGCATCCGCTTGCATGCATGGCCACTAATATCCTTGCGAGATAGCTCGGTAGGCCAAAGATCTTCCCCCAACGTGACTTTTGCACATGCCTTCATGAATCTGGTATAGGAATGCATTCACACTGTTTGGGTGCACACACTTGAGGTAAGGACCGGTGAATGACTTCTTGTACAAAACACCAGATGGAGAGAGCCAAAACCGCTCTGACTTCACCCGGACTTTATGCGTTTCCTTTTTATCGGCCGGAAGGGGTCCTCTCTTTCAGGAAGAGGATAATAGGGTCCATCCAAGAAGGGCCAAGCTCGGTGTAGAGTACTTCTGTCTGCTCGGGTTCCTCAATACTAGGCCTTGGAAGAAACTCAATCAGGAGAGGGCTGGGAGATGTTCTGTCGACCATGGAAGCTAGACCGGCTAATTTATCCGCACGGTCGTTTTCTTCATGGCCAATTTGTTAAATCCTTATGGCCTGGAATCACTTGATGTGGTCTCTTACGAGAGCTTAGTACTTGGCCATTCTGTTGTCTTTGGCTTCGTAGACCCCGGACACTTGGTTGACGACAAGTTGAGAGTCACTGTAAACCATCAGCTCGGCTGCGCGCAACTGAAGCGCGCTCTTGAGCTCGGCCAATAACGCCTCGTACTCGGCCTCGTTGTTTGATGTAGGGAATCCGAGGGTGATAGAGTGCTTGATGGTCAGACCATCTGGTGAGATCAAAACTATGCCGAGCCCGGCACCGTGACGATTGGAGGCTCCATCTACAAATTTTTTCACATTTCACCGACAAAGAGCTTCCAACACTCTGAAGGGTCCTGGGAGGCTTGAAGGTTGATGGGACCACGGTCGCTCTGTTGTTCAGTTTTTGGTTGGTTGCTGTTCGGTTCTATTTCAGTCCCCCTCAGCGATGCGGTACCAGACCCAACAGGCTGGTATGTTATGCCCAAGTTCGGCGTCGCATCGCCGGGCTGCAGTACTGTGCCGGTTGGAGGTTCTATGGCGAGGCGTGCAAGTTTCGCGTCGCCAACATCACCCTGCTGTGCAATTTTTGTTGAGCTTGCGTTCGCCTCCTTGGCTACCGTGGCATGATCCACCGGGCAAACTAGATGAATTCCAGGCGAGAATTCAGCAACAAAATCGGCCAATATCTATGCTTTTATGGCAGTTTGGGGTTGGAACTTGACGTCGAATTGTCCCAATTCGATTGTCCACTTGAGGATTAGACCCGGAGAAATCCGCCAGCTCGAACAAGGCTTGAAGGGGGAATTCGGTCAACACGACGATTGTGTGAGCATGAAAATAGTGGGCCAATTTCTTAGAGGCCATCATCAACGCCAAAGTAAGTTTTTCCAGCGGCAAGTACCTCGACTCTGCCGATAGCAAGGTTTTGCTCACGTAGAATATGGGAAAATGCTGGATACCTTCTAACCGGACAAGCACTGCGCTAACTGCATGCTGAGAAACGGCCAGATAGAGGAAGAGTTCTTCACCGGGCTTGGGTGTCACCAATAATGGAGCAGAAGTCAGATAAACCTTAAGCTCGGCCAAAGCCCTTTCACATTTCTTGTTCCATGAAAACTTGGATTTCAAGGCTCGAAAGAAAGGGCGGCAGCGATCTGATGACCGGTTTATGAATCGGTTAAGCGCGGCGGCCATTCCGGCCAGATGCTGCATGTCCTTCGCCGAGTTGGGCTGCTTCAATTCTTGTATGGCTTTGATTTGTGTGGGGTCCGCCTCGATGCCTCGGTTTATGACTAGGAAGCCTAGAAATTTCCCGGATCCCACGCCGAAGGCACACTTAGACGCATTCAGGCATAGCTTGTGCTGTTTGAGAATGACAAACATCTCCGCTAGGTCGGACAAATGGTCTGCCTGATGCCTACTTTTGACAACCATGTCATCGATATAAGCCTCCAACATCCGGCCTAGCAAAGGGGCGAACATTTTGGTCACCGTCCTTTGGAAAGTTGCCATGGCGTTCTTTAAACCAAAAGGCATGACTCGATAGCAGAAGAGTCCCCTTGGAGTGGTGAAAGAGGTTATCTCACGGTCGGGGCCATGCATAGCAATCTGATGATAACCGCGGTAGGTATCCAAGAAACTGAGCCTGTTATGCTCGGCCGTTAGATCCACCAGCTGGTCTATTCTGGGTAGAGGGAAGCTGTCTTTAGGGCAAGCTCGGTTGACGGTCTTGTAGTCAACACAAACTCGCCACTTCTCATTCTTCTTGGGTACTACGACCGTGTTCGAAATCCACCGAGGGTAGTGTACCTCCTGAATAACCTGCGCTTCAAGCAGGTTCCTTACCTCCTCCGCGACTACCTCGGCATGATAAAGAGCCGATCTCCTTGTTCTTTGAATGACAGGGCGTGCATCCGAGAAAACATTGAGTTGGTGGCAAATAAAGCTTGGGTCAACACCAGGCATGTCGTACGGTGTCCAGGCGAAGACTTTGATATTCGCCATCTAGAAATCTTCCATCTCGGTCCTTTCTTGGGCAGTAAGGTTTGACCCTAGCAAAAAGAATTTGTTTGGATTTTTGGTGTCAATCCGCACTTCCACTAATTCTTCAACAGCCTTGTCCTCGGCCCTGGCGCCTACATCTTTAAGGACTCCCTGGTCCTCCGGACCTTAGACCATTTGAACGAAGCCTTTGGCAGTTCGGCTCCCGTTCACTGCCACGAAGCATTGCTTCGACATGACTTGATCGCCCCAAATTTCCTCAATTTTCCCCATAGCCGAGGAGAATCTCATAACCTGGTGGTAGGTTGACGTTACAGCCTGCATAGCGTGAAGTCATCCCCTACCGAGGATCAGATTGTATATAGACGGCACCTTCAATACCCAGAACTCCACCTGTTTGACCACGGATCCAGCTTTGACCAGTAAAATTATCTTTCCCAAAGGCCACTCCGGTTGCGAGTTGAAACCAACCAGTAGCGAAGTTGCCGGAGCCAAGTCTGTATCCCGGAGTTTGAGTTGTTTGAACGCATCGTAGTATATAATCTCAACCGAGCTTCCCTGGTCAATCAAGATACGCTTGACATCAAACTCTCTGACGCGGAGGGTGACCACTAGGGCGTCGTTGTGTGGCGTTTGAATGCGCTCTAGGTCCCTTGTGGAGAAAATGATTACGTATTTCTCCTCGGTCTTGCCTTTTTTGACCGCGGGCTGGATTGATAAAACTTCCCTCATATGTTCCGCTTTTTTGATCATTCCTCGGAGCTCGCACACACGCACCGGCTCCACTACGCTGTGGATCACATTGACCACTGCTTGGAGGGGCGCTTCTAAGTCCTCCAAACCATTTGGATCAGCCGGGGTAGGATGCGCGGCTTTGACGCCCCCATCAATGTAAAGGTCTAAGTGTTCGGCGGTGACCATCTCCTCCAAGTGTTGCTTTAAAGGCAAACAGTCCGATAGCCTCGCTCCAGATGGTATGTGCAGTGGTACCGCGGATTGAAGCCCTTTTGCGTATCGCCTAACTTAGTAGGAAACCAGACGTAATCCTCGTCACGGATTTCACTAAGTATGCGATAGATTGAAATCTTAAATACCGTGGTGATGCCCGTCCGGGCGTTTAGCCTGCTGTTAGCATCAGCCGCGTCATCGCAGGGATACTCTGTTTGATCATTACTGCGACCCCTACCTCGGTTTCGATGATTTGGTCCACGGTCTAACTCCCCAGTGTGATCACTTGGACGGTTAGTCTCTTGTCCGACCGCGTGCACCTTGCCAGCCGTCCTTTTGTCTGTTTCCACCGGATTTGGCTTCGCGGTGGATGCCACTGCATCATCCTCTACTCGGAGGTGCTCATTGATGCGCTGCATTAGTTGCCCCATGGACGTCGGCTGGTTCATTGTGAGCGAGTCCCTCAGCCTATGTCTGACCGGGAGACCGTGCTTATACTGAGTGATTGCCAAGTTGATCGGGCAATCTAGGATCTCGTTGAAGGTTTCCCAGCACTTGAAGTTATATGCCTTGAGGGTGTCACTCGACTCCATCTTGACACTTAGAAGGTGGTCTACTTCCTTTGGCGTTTTGGTATTGGTTTTGAAACAAGTCACGAACGCTTCCGCCAACTGTTGCCACCTCTCAATGCTCTTTTCTGAGAGCCTCTCAAACCATTTCAAGCCTTGTTCGCCCAAGCTGGATGGGAAAATAAGGCACATAAGAGCATCATTACCCCTGTGTCCGGCCATCACCTGCCGGAAGTGACTTACATGCATGTATGGATCGTTTTTTCCGTCATAAAGTGTAAACTTGGGCTAGTGAAAGCCCGCTGGGAGCGGCGCGGTCTCTATTTCGAGGGAGAAGGGGAAGGCGTTCAGCCGTGCCAAGTCGGTGTCCAAAGGAACTGTTACAGCTGGGCGGTGGTGGCATTATGACCTCCTCGCTAGCATGTCCCCCGTAAGACAGCCGCTGGAACACAGGCACCCTTTGAGCCTTTCGTCGGCGAGCCCGTTCCTTCAAAACAACCCCCAAGTCCTCTAAGCGAGCGGAGTAGGAATATCTCGACGTCGTCGCCAGACGTGAGGGATGGTAGGTACTATCTTGCGAGCTGGACTTCTCTACAGGCGCGTCTGAATCTCCAACCCTGTAACTTCTGGTGATAGAAAGGGAGAGCATGTGTTGTTGACTCTGGCTGCCCGAACGACGTGGTTGGGTGCGCTCACTGTGGTCTCCCACTCCAGTAACACCCTTCCCTTTGACCTGCCGTTTGAGAGCTTCCACCTCCGCCACCATTCTCCGGATAACGGTGTCTTGGTCCCGTAACTTATGCTCCAGATGCCTAGCATGCGATTCTCTTCGCCGCCGGTGTCCGTCTGGGCTCCAGGAGTGACCAAAACTTCTAGCGTGCTTGTCTCATGCATCTCTTGGAAGTCCTCCTAGGGAAGTCTCCAAGTTCGTCATGTTCTGAACGGCAGGGAGTCCATCTCTCTGTTTGGCTGACTCCGGGGTAGCACCATCAATGGCAGACAACGGTATTTCATCGTTGTTCACCATGGAAGGTGATCGGATGAGCTCAGAGGACAAGGTTGTGTCTGCAAAAGCTTCCCACAGACGGTGCCAATTATACGGAGAGGAAATGTTCGTCGCTGTTCGTACTCCTTTCGTCTAAGCTCCTTGTCTATCCAATCGACTTGCGAGCACAACGGCGATGAGCTGTCCGGCTGTGTGTTGCCGAAAAACCCCTCCGATGATCAAGTTAGCACACACTCAGGGAGAGAGAGGAAGAGAGAGATATAGCACAATGAGTGATTCTTACCAAATGATGTTCCATCCTCAGCATGGGGGCGCGCAGTCATGCTTATATACTTTCTGCGCTCAACTCTGCACCCATTAGTCTCTTGACACGTAGAGCTGCTCTCCCATCTGTCAGCACAAATCCAGCAAACTCTACCTAATCAAACCGCCAGACAACATTAGCGGGAACTCAGCAGCCTGGCGCATCGCCTTGGCCTCACTCAATTGGACTGCATAACGAGTCCGAGTACTCCACTTGCCGAGCTCCACAACAACCGAGCTCAGTAGCATTCCAGGAAGACTGGGTTCCAGACAGCTTAAGCCGATACTCAGAAGATTTTTCCCACTGAGCTAAACGTACCCCCACGAAACCTAGGTTAGCAGACGGTAACCTCGGCCAAACGGGGCCGAGTAAGACCAACTCCGGGAAAGCCCAGTTAGCTCGGCCTAAACATGGGATCTGGGCCACGACCGAGCAAAACCAACTCTGGACAGGCCCAAGTTAGATCGGCCCAAACATGCTTGGCACTCTTCCTGTCCGGCTTCTACCACGGCCCAAAGCCAGACTATAAATCTCCATCTCAGTCATCATCTCTTATACACTAAATATAGCGATCCTGGTTTTTCCTTCTTTGATTGTTGTATTCGGACTTAGGTTCCGTGGAGTTGGTTGCTGTATATGTCTTGTTGTCATCCTTTAATTCCATATATTTGAGTTTTAGGATGTGTTGGGCGTGTTTCGAACAGGTTGGTTAAGCTTTAGTCCCATTCCTTGTTGCCCAGATTTTTGGTGGTCTGCTTGAGCAGGTCCCTTTGCGCTCGAGCGGAGTTTACACACTTTCAGCACTTTGTGCCTCTGCAAAACTTCTGCAGGTGCGTTTTTCACACTCAAGCGGGTGTTCAATGTCTGTAAAAATATTGGAAAAGGGTAATCTACGCTCGAACGGGTTTTCCTTTGCGCTCGAGTGGGTGCTTTTTGATTTTGTGTCTTGGCGCTCGAGCGGGTCTTTTTGCGTTCGAGCGGGTCCAGTCTTTTGTGTTTGACGCTCGAGCGTCCTATTCTCCGCTCGAGCAGGATAGTCGTATATCAGTTGGCAGCTGGGTGATTTGAATCACTTTTCACATTTCCTTTCTCTCTTACTTTTCTAAACCCTCTTTTGAGAGCTCCTCTCTCTAGAATATACCTTCTCTCTAGGGATTGATCTAGCTTGAGTGATCTACTCCCTTAGTGTTTTTGCAAAGAGTGTAGAGCTTGGCTTGGGCTTCCTATCAATCCAAAAATCTTGGGTTTTGGACCATTTCTAGATTTCTTCATCATCTCCTTTGAGTTTCATCTCTTGAGGTAGGAATAACTACTCATTTTTATGAGGTTTAACCTAAATGTTAAGCTTTTTGTATAAATGGTTTGATTTGGGAAGTTAGGGTTTAAGATGTGTTATATTGGAAAGAGGGGCTTTGTTCTTTTGATTCAAACTTATGTGTTTTGGGTCAAAAAAGGAGGTTATTGATGTTGTTGATAATATTTGGACCTTTGGGTCAATATTGAGGAAAATGGGGAAAATGCCATGTTTGGATATACTTGGGTCATTAGTGTAATTAATGACATTCATTGTGGAAATATGAAATTGAGTGGGAATAATGAAATTGGCTCATTATGAGGTAGAATGGTGGAGTTGGATTTATTAATCGCTCACTTATGAAATTGTTGTCAAATTACTTGTTGATGCATTTATTATCTGTTTAGAAATAAATTACTTTGGGCTATCGGTGGAGGATAGTTTTGATTGTTGTAGACAATGCATGATGATTAGGCAAATTAAAACTAATCAATGAAATATGTCATTGAATATGATGGTTGAAATAATACATTAAATTTATGTATTGATAGATTATGTATATGATATGTGTTTATATACATTGTGTTGTATGAGAGGAGATGGGGATGTACTCTACGATTTAGAAGGAGATAGGGGATGGACTCCTAAACCGGATATTATTTGGGAGGAGATAGGAGATGGACTCCATTGATACAGTAAATATGTGTATCTATTGAAGTGTTGATACAGTGAATGTGTGTATCTATTGTGAAGTAGGGAAGTGTTTAAATGTGTTATTGATACAACAAATATGTATATCTATTGTGAATTATGGAAGTATTATTGATGTGAGCTGTGGTCTCATGGGAATTGTTTGGTCAGGTTTTGATCCATGTCTAAGAATTGAAAATCGGTTAAGTAAAGGAAAGAGAAATGAAATATGGACATATTTGTCATGTAATTGAAATGAATTATGAATTGATTTATGTGAGTTAAACATTTATCAAATGCTAATGTTTTAGTTATTGCTCATATTATGTTTAGCATATCTCTACTAGGCGTTGGCTCACCCTATATGGAACATCATTTTCAGGTACAGGTATTATGCCACCTTCAAAGACGTAGCTTGGGAGGCTTAAGGCTGTTAGACTCCTTTTTGTTGTTTTTGTTGTATTACATGTATATCAAGCCAAGGGCTTATTTTGTGTAGAGTTCGTACTCTCCTTTTTGTAATCAAGTGTTGACTTGAAAAATTGTAAGTCTATAGGGTATTTACTTTTGTTGTTAACATGTAATATCTTTTGTAAGAATACTCTGATGATTGTAATATAAAATCTCTTCTCTTTATTGTGAATGTATGTTATGATGGATTTATTTTTGAGGACGTTACACTAAAATATATTTTTTATATTTGATTATATATGTGTTCATATATTGTGAAACTAAAAAATATATCAGTATACCATGTCAAACTTGTAATATTTATTGTATTACTTTCAAACGTTATGGAAGATAATAAATGAAAACAAATATTATCACGCCCTAAAAATTTCTACCGTTGTGGAGTCACCTGTCTTGCTTCTATGTGGTTTACCATATTCTTACGAGTAGAGTAGATATAAATTGTATTTCAATTTTAAAAAATATATATCTAATTAAATTAATCCTGTAGGTTCTGTTTGTTTGAAAAGTTAGAAGAGGGATTATGATTGATAGTGAGGTGAGACTTACTAATATTGTGTTTGTTTTAAGAGATGGTGAGGGGATTGATAGTGAGCTCCAGATTATGAATTCCCTTGGGGAGGGGATTTAGATGGGCCTCCAGAACTTGGTATTAGAAAAATAGTTTGTCGGATTAGAAATTTTTTATTTTTTAAATTTTTTTACATGTTTGGCATTTTTTTTAACATTAATGTTTAATTTTTGTATTTTTTGTTAAATAAAAATCATTATTTTATTTGTTTTATTTTTTCTGAAATTTTTTTATTTATTGTTAATTTTTTTTTTACATGTTGGGCCTTTTTTTGTAAAACATTAATGTTTAATATTTTTGTATTTTTTTACTTATTTTATTATTTTATATTTATTTTATATAAAAATAATTTAACAATCCCTACACTAACAATTATCATCAAAACAAATACAATTTGACTTAATCTCCTCATTATTAATCTCTTTACTATTAATCCTCTTATTATGAATCTCTTCTATTCTATCTCTGAAAACAAACCCAACATATGATCTATGATCCAATAATCAATATGTACAGTACAGCCTGGTTTTAGTATTTAACCCAAACTCTCATGTTTGAACTGTTTACATTAGAATAATACAAGTCCCGATTAACAAGACCCTCATGTAGCTCAATGGCTGATTGCTCAACATACGTATATATATAGATACTAGTTTAAAAAGGTACGTACAAGACACAAACTATTATTAAAGTCTATTTAAGTTTTATATTTTGATAATTTTTTAATAATAAGAATATTATTTTATGAAATTGAATAGAATAAATCATTATATATGATAGAATTACATAAATTTTATTATAAATAATAAAAAATTAAAAAAATATAATAAGTCTTATACTTTTAATATAATTATACTTTTAACACTCAAGTGTTTGTGCATGACCACTTATGCTATTGTCTAAATTCTTATCAACTTCAAATAGTCACCAAACTACATATTTAATACTCTTTTTTTGTTTTTGCTTTGTTTTGTATAAGTGTCTTTTGGCTTAGTTCATTTTGTTATTCAATACTTATTCGATGTTGTGAGTTTCATCAATATTGTTCAGTTTACTATAATAAAAGTAGAATGAAATGATCAATTAAAATGTTCATTATCATATATGATGAAAAAAGTACTTTTATAAGGAAATGATCATTCTATAAATTAACTTAAAAAAATCTCTCATTTTGAACTATTAGACTAAACAATTTTGACAATTCATTATTGTAGAGGAGAATAATTTTTTTCCCCATAAGTATTGTGTTAAATTGAAATTTATAACAAACGATAATTGTAATTTATAGTATTATAGGACCGATTTATATTTTAAACAAACCTTATGGGTGTATTTGTAATTTGTTAAAAAATAAAAGATTTATATTTTATAATTGACTAAGAATGTTTGCGTAATTACGAAAAAACTTGTTTTATAATTGACCAAGAATATTTATGTGATTATGAAAAAATCAATTACATAATTGACTAAGAATGTTTTCGTAATTACGAAAAATCTTCACTCAACATATAGGTTACAATTAGTAAATTATTCAAAATGAAAGGATAAAAAAAAAGAAGATAAATCTCAAGCAGTTAAATAGCTCATATATATAAGATATGACAGTGCTGGGGACTCCCAGTGGCAGTGGTAGTGGGGGGTGACCCCAGCACCCCCACTTTCACGTGGAGGGCTATGAGACCAAGGCCAAAAAAGAAAAAATAATAATAATAATTTTTAGACCAATCAAAAAATAGTAAAGGTGGTGGGGGGTCACCCGACTGGAGGTCTTAGTCTTTTTCCTATAAGATATATATTATAGTAAATTGCGCTGGATTTAAGACAATGTTGTCATTGGATTCTAAATGTCAAGTAGCTTACCAGAAACTATAAAAAAATAATATACAAACAAATATATAAATATATTTTATATAAAATAATATAATGACATTGTGACTTATTGTTTAAAATTTGAGTGCTCATTAAAAGGACCAGCACATCATTTTAGCAACAAATTATGTGCAAGTAATACTTTTCATTCTAAAAATGTATACAAGAAAAAAAATTATAAGATTGCTTGGAAAAATATGATGAGTTGGCCTTTGACAAAGGCCCAACTAGTATGGGATGGGATGGGCCAACTGGACTTGTCAAGATGAGAAGGACAAATATCTCGGACAAAGAATATTGGAATAAAATGCGATTATAATAGACGATGGAGTCAATTATTTCGCCGATCAAACGTGATCAGTGTTATGCTATGAGTAATGCTACGTAGAGATTTGTAAGTGTTGGAATGATGACATGATCATATCAAAGAAAGTATTTTCTGAGGAATGATGACAAATGGTAATATAAAAATGACAAGTGAAAAGAAAAAATGTATGAATGATGGGGTACCATTACTAGATTTCTATCTCATAATCTAACTTAGAAAAGCATCTGTTATGATTTTACCCTAGGAGCTCTTTATGGTCGAAAATTTTTGGTAGGGGTAGATCTCTTTGATTATCTTTCTTACAATGATTTGAAAATTCATATGAAATTATCAATTACTCTATATTGTGAGAACAGCAGTGCTGCATACCCCCAGTGGGGGTCGCACCCCCAGTGGTTGAAACTTAAAAAAAAAAAAAAAAAAAAAATAGTTTTTTTTTTGGCCAATAATGGAGTGCCACCTCACTGGGGGTCGACCCCCAGTGGGTGTATGAGGCATTTTTCTTATGAGAAATAGATCTCAGCACAATTATCAATCACACTCAATAGTAAAGACATTTTGTGAAATTACATACTATACTTTTTTATTTTTTATTTTTTATTTTTACCTTTCAAGTGATTGAAATAAATTTCATCACATTATTTTGTATAAAGGTTTGGCATAATATTTTTTTTTTGCTTATTTAATTAATTTATTTTGCTTGGCTTGTGGTTAGATTTGTAAATTTAAGCTCAAAAGTTTTTATTTGGAACTAGACAATCCGACACAAACAGGTGAACCCAACTAAGCTCACCACAAAAAAACAAAAACAAAAAACCTAAAGTTTGCATCAGCTAGGCAACACCTCATGTGAAACCAAAACAAAGGCCCACATAAGAAGAAAAATCATGTGATTTGCAAAAGATTAAATATATATATATTTTTTAATTAACTATTAGGTGTAATGCTTATTTTATAGCATCTCATCATCATCATACACTACCATCAGTGATACATCCATTCATTAAAATAGTGTTTGGTGCGTTTAGTTTCAATTTTTTAAATATTGAGTTTTTTTATTTTTCGTATTTTTTTTATTTTTAGTGAATATTTTAAAAATTTTAAATATTTTTTTTTATTTTTTTAGATGAACCTTACCTAGATGTAACTAAATAGTAAAATATTTTAAAAAATTAATAAATATACAAAAATATGAAAAATGTGCTGAATTTTTGTATATTTTTTTAAAATATGTTTTTGGTATTTAGTGAATATTTTAAAGATTTTTTTCATAAATATTTTTTTCAGTGTATTTATGTTAGATGTGTCTAAAAATTTAAAAAATTTCTTAAAATATTAAAAAAATTCATTGAAAACAAGAAAATAAAAAATAAAAAAATAAAATAAAATATTCTGAAAAATATTTTTTGAAAATCAAAATCAAAACCAAACAAGTTTGTTTTGTTTTTGTGTTTGTGTTTGTGTTTTTGTTTTTGTTTTGGACTTGTCTGTTCTTCAGGGCTGGCCTTGTTTCATTTTTTCATATAGAGGTTTCATTGGGCTTCGTGACCCCCGGATGTTGCTCGCTATTTACGGCTTTGGGCCTCAAAAGTAAAAATAAAAATGAAAGATTGTTATAATATAATATGTGAAACAGTATAGTTTGCAATTGTTATGACAATTGCATATCAATCTAAATAAAAACATATGTCGTTTTTATATTTGCTTTATATTTGAAGGCATAATTTAGATATTGCAAAAATATTTATAAACGGTAATTTATCAAATTTCATCAATTTTGGTGAGAAATGAAAGGTAAGCTTTAAGAAATTTATCTTACTCACTATTTTCTAAAGAGTTAATTATTTTAAAATCTTATTTATAAATGTTATAGTAATTCGAGTTCTATTTAAGATTTTTTGAACCAATAAGTTCTATTTAGTAAAATTGATAATATTATTAATTTTTTTTCAATTTTTAAAACTAATAATATTATAAATTTTGCAGGTAATATTCCAAAAAATTGTTTCACTGACTGATAAAAAAAAAGGACATGAGATTAAACGTTTATGCCTTTCTACTTATTGGTTTGATTCAACTATTCAAATAAAACTGAGAACATTAATAGTTTTTTTTTTTCAGTTTTAAAATCGAGAACATTATCATTTTTTTTTTCAATTTTGCAAATAAATGTTTTATCGTCATGCTCCTTTATAGATACAAAATTTTTAGTTTTGCACAAAAAATAATTCAATTTTTTCAATTTTTTAATTTTTTTTTCACACACACATATATATATATATATATATTAGTTTTTTTCAATTTTAAAGTTGATATTTTAAAGTTTTGAAAATCAAAATAAATGTCAAATCATCATGTTCATTTATAGATAATCATAAATAATAAATAATAATTATTTGAAAGACAATTTTTACTATTAAAAACTTAGGCCTCTTTTGGGAAGTGGGCTATAATCCACTTCCCGGATTATAACCCACTTTTTTTCTCACAAAAAAACTACTTATAAGCAGCTTTTAATCAAAAAACTGATTATAATCATCTTTTTAAAATAGCATTTAATGAGGCTTAACCGTCAAAAAAAAGTTTTAGTTAAGACTTATATGAAGTATAAGTTTTTAATTATAACTTGTACGTAAATACTCTTTTTTTTTAATTTATGTTATCTTAACTCTTTAATCATTTAAATAAGTAACAAGATAAAATTTTCTATTATTATTAATTTTGTTTTTGTTAAATCCTTTCAATGGAAAGCGACTGTGAGAGGGAAGTCAATTATGGTGAGTGTGGTGGTTGTTCTAATTCCTGACCTGCTTTCATACACAAATTCAATGTAGTTGGCTAACTACAACAGTAAAGTGATTAATGTTGTCAGCTATTTTGATTAGGATAAGAATAATGTTACATGCTTCAATTTGTATATTAATTAATGCATCAATTGATAATTTGATATAATTTAAGATGTTTTTGATATTTATAATTTGGCTTCGTTTAGGAAGCCAACTTTTGAGATTTTTTGGCTAAAATAGTCACAAAAAACAAAATAGATTTTTTAGCCTAATAAGACAAAACATCGCATCCAACCTATAATCATTACATTCTTTCTCTCACAAAAATGTCAAAAAAGCCAAAAAAACCAAAAACCTTTCCAAACGAGATTTTTTAGTCCTAGGCTAAAATAACTTAAAAAAGTCAAAAAGCCAACCAACTTCTCAAACGGAGCCTTTGTATAATGAGTGTGGTCAACAATAATGTCATAAATAGTGTTGGTATATTAATTAGTATACTAATTGGTACATGTAATATCACTATTAGGATAAACTAATTTTTGGCGATGTTTGGGCTACAGTTATTTATGTGGATCTCTCATGGGCATAAAAAGTTTAGTTTGTATCAAATTTTTTTTGGCATGTTTGGTATTGCTTTTAGGGGTTGTTTGAGATAAACTAAATAAGTATATTTTTTGACTTTTTATGAAATATGAGTTGAGTGTGAGTTGAGTTTGAAGTGATGTGATAAAGAGATGATGTGACTTAAATAAGATGACGTGACTTAAATAAGATAGTGACTTTTTGATTTTGAATTTTTTTTTTTTTGCCAAACCAAACCTTAGTTTTTATCTAAAAAATAACATGAAAACTATACTATATGTTTACAAATTGAATATATATATATATATATTTAGAAACAAAACCATACCAAATGATTATAAAAGACCTAGGGTGCATGTAAGAATTGAGGAATTTTTTCATCAGCAAGACGACTAAAAAGATTAGTAAGGAAAATTTATTATAAATCACAATTTTCTAATGAAATTTCAATTGAGTCACAATAAAACATGAATAAAATATTTGAACACAATGTTATAAATAAAAAATTATTAAAAAAAGACTTATTGAATATTTTTCATAATAAAAAATATCATCTCAAAATAATTCACATAGAAGCTGGTAAATACATCAATTAAAATTCTAATATACATTAAATTAAATTATTATTCAAAATACATTTTATAATAATACATTAAATTAAATTAAATGTATCTAAAATTCGAAAATTAATTTTATTTGTTTAGATATCATTTTTTTTTTAATTTTTTTGAGTGTTCTTGGCTTAATTTGCGTTCGATTGCGCGAGCGGAACATTTGTCGAAGGCAGAGGAACAGAGAAATCTTTCTCACAGTCACAGAGCCCGCTCTCTGTGATCGGAATTGAAGCCGTCGACGCCGGAGGCCGAATAAGAAACAACCTCTCAAGGTATGTATGTTCATGTCTCAACCTTTTCCATCTATCTTCTTCCAAAGATTTCGCTTTTTTTTTTTAGATTTTCTTTAACCCAAAACCCTAAAATTAGATTATATGGAGGCTTTAATCCTTACACTCCCACTGAACTAGATTTAAAATTGCATATATAGGTTGGGGATTTGCAAATGTTTTCGTTAGTCGTAATTTGGGGATTTCTTTTATTTATTTATGTTTTTCGTGACAATCAATCTTGGTCAGCTGGATTCATTTGCAATTTCTCACAAAAAATGAAGTATGTGGGTATTGTGTTTGTATTCCAACAATGGGTATTTATCATTTTTGTGTTTTGGTAATGAAAATATGTATTTATGTGATCACATGCAAATTGCAATTGAAGTTTATTGGAGATGAATTAGAGAGTTCTTCTAGATCTTGCACCTCTGTTGTTGTTCTGTTTGCTTTATTTTGCTCTGAGCTTTGTATGAATATTTGGATTTTGTTTGTGAGTTCTTCTCTAGAAAACTTTTTTTTTTTTTTGTAGAGCTAGTCTTGGGGAAGTTGCATTGTGCTGGGGCATGGTTGAGGATTAATTTTAATTTTGATGGTACTTAATCATAAATTTGTTTGTAGGGAAGGGGTTTAAACTGTCATTCACAGTGATGTTTCCTTTCGTGGTTCTTTTTTTATTTTTTCTTCCTTTTTTTTGAAATACAAAATCGTGTACTCATGTTTTGTGGGTACAGCTGTTGTTTTAGTTAGAAAGCATAGTGCTTCAAGATTACCTTATGGAAGAACACTTACTAACATTTTGTTCTCTCTCTCTCTCTCTCTCTCGGTAGCAGTTGAGAGCCACAGAGATATAGGGAGGCTGAAGATGAGTAAACTAAACAAATCAAGCTCTGAATTGGACTTGGATCGACCAAACATCGAAGATTATCTCCCCTCTGGTTCCATTCAAGAACCTCATGGCAAGCTTCGCCTGTAATCTCTCTCTCTCTCTCTCTCTCTCTCTCTCTGTGTATGTCTCTGAGTGTGTGGGCATATATTTTTCTGTAAATTAATTCTCTGAACAAATTTGCTCAGGCGTGATCTACTTGACATCTCACCAACTCTGACGGAGGCAGCTGGTGCCATTGTTGATGTTAGTTTAATTTCTCTTTCTCTTGTTGTTGTTGTTGCTGTCTTTGACACAATTCTCTTTTTTAATTATTTTTTATAGGTATAATAATTCCATATAATAATTCCTTCTCTTTTCTTTTCTTCTGACCTACTTGCGATTTTTTATTGTTATTTTTTCCTTTTCTCTTTGATTATACTCTATTTGTAGCCCTCCATTTGGTTTTTGTGTTTAGCATTTCAAATCATGTAATTGTCATCATTTGCAATCGTGTCATGTGCTTGTAGTTTATTTTTCGGTTGCTATATAAGAATAATTATGATTAGCTTCTAAGTGTTTTCAAGTACTAACAAATGCCTTAATGATTGTCTAGCAAATTTTATCAGTTGCTTTTTTGTCTATTTGTATAATCATGTTATTCAAATTGGTTCTAGCAGAGTCTACAGGAGTATGGTTTCAACTTAGAATTTCAGGCTGCATGTTAACAAAACTTTTTCCCATTTTACTGCGATATTATATTGGGTTATTCAGATGAAATCATTTCATAGAACTTTATGGATGTCATATTACCTCGTAAAATTGTGGTCTGGGATATTTTTTTTTTTCAAGTTCGCCAGCCACTCTTTGTATTTCTTGTCCATGTATCATCTTAGGGATGACAACGGGGAGGAGACGGTTTTGTAGTGCCCTGCCCATTAAATCAAGGTGAATTAAACAGGGAGGTAGCTGGGCAGGGGTGGGGTGGGGACAGGTTATTTTTGCAACTTTAGGAATGGCGGCACCATTTAAAAGTGAGAGATGACATGGTACATTACGGAGAAGGATTATTTATCAAAAAAAAAAAAAAAAGTGATGGGAATTCATAGATGTAAGATGAGATAAAGAAGTGAAAATGAGTGTTAAGTGTAATACTTTGGTGGTCTTACTATATGTATATTATATACATACAAAGAGATTTAACAAATCTAATCACTGCATTTTGCTTTTTATGCCTGCTTATGTTAAGCTGAAAGAACTAATGAATGATGAAGAGAAGCTTTTCTCCAGCTGACAATTTTTTTGCTACTGTTGTTGATTATGCAATTTGAGGTGAAAATTTCAGAGAGAGACAGAGAAAGAGAATGATGGACTTTGGTTCAAGGCCTGCCCAAGGAGGTAGAGGCTTGTTAGGCAAGCACATACCTAATAATATCAGTGACCCATGTACTCTGTGGCCATTCTTTTCTTATTTTTAAAGAATATTTCGCCCCTTTCCCAATACCCTGGTTCCTTAAATTTAGATTGCATTAGTTTGAGATAAGTTTACATATTCTGTACTAATGTGGGACTTTTTCATAAAACTGGACAATGCAGCATGGGTGTTACAATCCACTATCGAGGGATATGTCAACGCGCTGAACACTATGAAATACTTAGTTGCATAAGTTTGCATCATTCAAGATTAGCATAGCACCATGCTGGATTCTAAGTGACATTGTAGTGGCCTTCTTTATAGCAGATCATATATATATTTATTTATTTTGGAGTTGGTTTTTGATATAATCACTGTGAGCGTTGCATGCATCAGATGGGAAATTTATGTCATTTTCATCAGAGCATTCTTAAATATTTGGACGACCATGAAAATCAAGTCACAGCTTTAAAAAGATGATGAGTTGAATATGAAAATGGTAAGCAAGAATAAAATTTCTGACAACTATCCCCATAAGATTCGCGTTGGAAAGCAGGGGAAACGTGGATTATCTATGCTTTACACGCAAATTGCTTAGCAAATTTGACATTCTTATGCAAGTTACTCACGATGATCTTGTTTGCAACTTGAGTCCCAAATTAGCTCGAGTTATGCAATAATTCATTCCATTCTTGGTACATTAGATAACCGCATCCTCAATACATCAAGAAAGAGGGTCTTTCATGCTATTTGGATATTTTTTTCTTTCTTTCTTTCTTTTTTTTTGTTTTTGTTTTGTTTTTTGTGGTATTAGTGTACTTATGCTTCTCCTTTGGTTTTTGACACATTACTTTGTTGAAAAATGGTATCTATATTGATATGTTAACAGTGAAATATTTTCCATTTTGACCCCACTAATTTCATTCAATTATGAGCAGGACTCTTTCACACGTTGTTTCAAGTCAATTCCTCCAGAACCTTGGAACTGGAATGTGTATTTGTTTCCGCTCTGGTGTTTGGGGGTGGTAGTTAGATATCTGATCCTTTTCCCAATGAGGTAAGCCTTTTATACTGTTGAATGACAATTCCTTTTTTTATTTAGAGCATGAAGAAAAAAAGAAAGCAAAATAAATTTTGAGGAGACATTTTGGATGTTTTTTGGTTTTGTTTCTTTTTGGTTCAAGGTTCAATTAATACTTATTCCATGTGAATATAACTTTCTATTATAGTGTGCATATCTACAAATGTAGTGCTAAGAAGCATGAACACTTTTAAATTGTCAAATGCCCTATTTATTTATTTATATTTATTGTTTTTAATTTGATGCAATGATTCTGCATATCTTGGTGACTTGATGTAATTACGTAAGTTTAGGGGAATCAGTTGAGTCATCCAAAAGGAATGACTTGTTTTTCTAGTTTAACATTGTTTTCACAGAACAGCTGTTTGGGGAGTTATTATGTGATTGCTTTTATTTTATGGGTCTTCAAATTAATGCTTGCTATGAATGTTACTTTCTAGATATTTGATGCATCTCATTTGATTATGCAGGGTTCTAGTATTGACAATAGGATGGATAGTATTTCTTGCAGCATACTTTCCAGTGCATGTCCTATTGAAAGGGCATGATAAGTTGAGGAAAAAGCTGGAGGTATGGTTGATTGCTAGTTTACTTGAGGCTCTTTGCTATTGTTTCTTGTCTATTTGTACATGCACTATTGTTAGAGTAGGCACTTAAAGGTCTGGTTTTGATTATTTTTATGGCCCGATGGTTATGTTTTGAAGTTGTTGATCTGTGTATTGACATGTCAATTATTATGCATTGTTGAAAGACCTTAGTGAATTTTGAGGATAATTTGAACTATGGGCATTAGAAAATTCTGAAATGTCAATGATACTGCGGCATGTATTGATATGTGAATGCGCATGCATGCACCGCCATATCACAGCTAACATATGACTTCTTAGATTTACACTGACTTTATTTCTTGTTAGATCTGCAATTTGTAATAGCCATTGTTGCATCACTTGCCCCTACCATTCATAGTGCTCTGATTTGCGAATTGGCGAATTGAGAGCAAAAAATAGAGTCAAATCCGTGAATTCACTTGGATTTGACTGATTCTCTTTTACTTCTACTCTGCTTCTTTTATTTTCCATTTAATGTGATTTACATACATAATGAAAAAAACAATAAGTTGTGTAATCGGAGTTTATTGATCAATTAAATGCAATGATTGCAATCACTGCATTAAGTGGCATCTTCTCTAATCCCAGTTTAGTTTGAGATGTATTTCTCTATTGAAATACTGTGAATTGTGGCATCTTGTCCTCTCTTGTTATTATTGTTTTTAAAATGAGAATTTGAGTATCCCTTTTCATTAGACCAGACAAGCATATATTGCTTTCATTATTTTCTTTTCAGAGGTGTCTGGTGGAGTTAATTTGCAGCTTTTTTGTTGCATCTTGGACTGGGGTTGTCAAGTACCATGGACCACGACCTAGCATGAGGCCTAAGCAGGTATCTGTGAATTATTTTTTCTTTTTGGTGTTTCCCCAAAGTTCTTCAAATGTTAGTATAATAAATCAACCTTCATGTGCTTAAATATATTATATATATGTCTGAACTTCCATTGCTATGATGTGTGCAGGTTTTTGTGTGCAATCATACTTCAATGATTGATTTCATTATCTTAGAGCAGATGACTGCATTTGCTGTTATTATGCAGAAGCATCCTGGATGGGTTGGTAAGTGTCTAGAGCAAGAGCACACCAAATATTTGTAGAATTCAATGATGGTGAAGCATTCTTTGCTGATGTATCTTGTTTCTGCATTTTACATGCCCTAATAAGAAATATATTGAAGTGCCCTGAAAATTTGGTTGCATTTTACGTACCAACATTTTCATCCTTGCAACTTGCAAGTTATCCTCTTCATGAACTTATATTCTTGTCAATCGTCATCTCATGTTATTTTTTCTCATAAACCATCAAAAAGAACACTTCCCATCATTTTTTGGTGCAGCTGGTTACCTTGTGGGAGTGGCAGATGTTTTTGCTTGTTTGGGATTGTTTTTTGTTACCTTTTTAGATCTATTTTCAAGAATAGGAGAATTGGCATTTTAGAATGGAGGCACAGTAAAACATTGGCTTCATGTAAAAATGTGGCTAGGCACCACCATGTAATGATATTATTTCTTCTTTTCTGTTTGTACAGGACTGTTGCAAAGCACCATTTTGGAGAGTGTAGGATGCATCTGGTTCAATCGGTCAGAGGCAAAGGATCGTGAAACCGTGGCAAGAAAGTATGTTTTGGTGGAAAGGGCAAAAATTAATACATTGTAACATATTTTCTGTGTCTTGAAAATCTGGGTTTCCTTTACAGGTTAAGGGACCATGTTCAGGGGGCTGATAATAATCCCCTTCTTATATTCCCTGAAGGAACCTGTGTAAATAACCACTACACTGTTATGTTCAAAAAGGTAACAGTTATGATTAACCATTGCAGAATCTATTCAGTACATACAATTGAAGAATCTCTGCAATATATATGATAGATAGAAGATAAATTGTTGTCATAGAAATGGGAGAATTGAAATTTTTGTTTTTGTTTTTGTTTTTTTTTAAGTTCTTGACAGTGGTTACTTCTTTAACTCATACAGTTTCTGCTATGTTTAGGGCGCCTTTGAACTTGGCTGCACTGTTTGCCCAATCGCAATCAAGTATAACAAAATTTTTGTGGATGCCTTTTGGAACAGTAGAAAGTAAGAGCTCGTTGATAATTCTAATTTTTATGTTACTCTGCATTAGTGGGACAAGCAGTGTGTTGCCGTTATGCATGCACTAAAAATGCTTGCTTAACACATTTGATTATTGTTTTATTTTCCAGTGATCTAAGTTTTATTTCCACATTGCAAATCACTAGACTTTGTTGTTTAATGCTTTTATATTACTCAGAAGGAAACAGTACACCTACTTTCTAGTAATGGGACATGGCTATGTTGATTGGGTTTACTCAAATTTGTTCATCTATATTTCAAGGCTAGTGTTGTCTATGACGTGAGACAATTGTGATGAAACACTCTCATACTAGTACTGAGCCTAAAATTGATATGATGCAGTAGAAAAATAGGATTTTGTGGCAGACAACAAAACCTTTGAAACTGATATAGGGGTTGTTTGGAGAATAAAAACACTAGATTATAGGGGTTGTTTGGGGGCTGTTTTAGGTACTGTGAACAATTACTTTCAATATCTGTCTTTTATACGTGTTTTGTGAAAGTTAGAGGTATTGGAATCACTTATTAGTTGTATCGTATCAGCATATTACGTGTAGCAAAACAGTGATAATATTTGACCCATATTTTAAATTTTGAAGATGGTTAGTGGATCCTAATGTATCGAACGTGGGACAGATATTTTTGTTTTAAGTTATTCGTGATATAGCAACCTTGTATGCATGATCTTGATTTGTGGGAAAGACAATTGCAAAATTAGCTTTCTTGTCATGGGTTTTAGCCTTGGTGAATTAAACTTTAAAGACCAAAAAAAAAAAAAAAAGTCTGGGTGAATTGAAGCTTTACCTGTTACTTGCATTAAAATCCAGATATGATCTTATGATGTTTTACACCTTGATTACATGTCTTATTTGCAGGCAATCCTTCACAATGCATTTACTGCAGCTTATGACTTCGTGGGCTGTTGTTTGTGATGTGTGGTACTTGGAGCCTCAAAGTCTAAAGCCTGGAGAAACGGCCATTGAATTTGCAGAGAGGTGAGTTATCTTTTCCTCAATTGTGTCAAATAAATGTTGATATTGGAGAAACTAAAGGTATGTATCTTAGAACTATCTTCAATAAGGATTAGCTTTTCAATGTGGCTGCTCCTGTACAGGGTCAGGGACATTATTTCAGTTCGAGCAGGTCTCAAAAAGGTTCCTTGGGATGGATATTTGAAGTACTCTCGCCCTAGCCCCAAGCATAGGGAGAGCAAGTAAGTTGATCATCTAATTACTGTTTATGTTGAGCACATGCAATTGTTTTGGTCTAATTGTCTATTCAAGTTTTATGAGTTGGACTGTGGATTAAACCTTGTATTATGCTGTTAGTATGGTTCTCAGAGATGGCCGTTGACACAGCATAAGTTGACTGTGTACATCCTCAAAGTATCACCTATAGGCTATAGCCAGTTGAACATGATCGCAACTTATCCCATCTTGGTTTCATCCATGTCTACTCTGAGCTAAGCAAGTAGGAATTCTGGTTTAGTGGTTATGTTGTAAGAAGTTCATTAAGCCAGTTGTACATAGGTTATCTTAGATCGATCCAAGTCCATAACCTGAGTGAGATTAGTTGTGCTGCCCTGCCAAGCATGGTGATATTCTTTTTGATTTACTTGATTGTCATATTTGTAGCATTTTCTTGGCTTTGTTTACTTCATTACTCATTTGAGAGATTTCATTGCCTATTCATTTTAGGATTTATGTATGGCCTTGTTCCAAGCTTTTACTCCTGGTTAGTGAAAGGCGGTGCTCTCACAGATTTGAACATTTATGCGTAATTGGTTGCATAGTTGCTATGATTATGTTGTCAGTCCTTTATGAGATTTTTTTATTTTCATTGAGCTTCAGTAATGACATTAATGATCTGAATCGCCTTGGTATTCCATGTTTTTGTCTCTACATAAAATAATATTATTTTTCCTTTAGGTTTGGATGAATAATTGTGAACTATTCTGCAAACAAAATTTTGTCACCTAATATAGGATTTCTATGTAACTACTTGCATTTTGTTCTCTTTCATGTGTTAGGTTGGCGAACTGATATGTAATATTAAGAAGAAAAAAAAAGTATGAAAACATCACTCAGTTCTTTGGTACATTTGTATATGCAGGCAAGAAAACTTTGCAGAGTCAGTGCTGCGGCGCCTTGAGGAAAAATAAAATATAGATTTCTTCTCTTTTCCTTTTTTCTTTGAACTTACAAGTAGCCCCTCTAGCTATTAAAGTAGAAGCTTACTGCTGTGTTTTTTCAAATTTTTTTTATTATTATATTTTTTGACGGAGGTGCAAGCTTACTGCAATACTTCAAGTTCCTTTCTAGTTGAATAAATATTTGTTTGAGGTGTTGCTTAGTGATTTACAACTTTGAAACACTTCTTTCAATACAAAAAGTTGCTTTCCTCAAGTTCATTGAAACGCACGGTGGATGTAGCAAGCTTGGTCTGGCTGGTGTCGGTCAAGCTTGATATGTTTGTACTTCTATTGGCAGAAATATGTTTTGAAAGTGCAGTAGTTTTGGTGATGTCAAAAATATGAGTAATGTCTCCAAAATATTTGGGTAAGTAAATTCAATTTGAAACAAATGAATGACATGCCTCCAAAACATGGAGAATTATTTGAGTTCGAGTTTTGTGTATTTTGCATGATATATCGGTTAGTAAGAATTGTTGATTTGTACAGCATTTTGTTTATATAAAAAAAAATCAATTTCTTTTGGTTACGATGGACTGCAAGAGGAAGACTGGGGAGGAGCTTCCTTCTTTTAAGGAGGACACTTAAAATACAATTTCTCTTGTTTCTACTTCTCTTCGCTATAATTTATAAATGAACTTATATCAATAACTAAGACAAGATAATAAATCACATTATTAGACGTGTTTTTTTGGGAAATTTGGCTAACCCTTTTTACCTTCCTTTTATTGTTAAAAGGACTAAAAAAAAAAGAGTAATGCTAGATACTCCAAATATTCTATTAAAAGTTTTACCAAATGTCTTACATGGGTGTGGGATTCACACAATGTGGGTCCCACACTCATGTGAGACATTTGGTAAAACTTTTGGTAGAGTTTTTGGGACCTCTAGCATTTTTGAAAAAAAAATTATACTTTCTAAACTCTCTCATAATTATAAAATTTTGCATAAATGATAAAATTTATTATTTAAATATTTTATTAGACTATTAGGTCATGTTTGATTCACAAAACTAATAGTGAAGTATTAATAATCCTATTAAATTAGTGTGGTATTCACTATCCAATTAGATTAATATCCATTGGATTAATAATCCCACCCCTACCCCATTACTAATAATCCTACAAATTTGTTGGATTAATTATCCATTGGATTAATTATCCTAAACCAAAATGTTAAAACAAACATAGGATAATTGGGCCCACAGATTAATAATCCCAATCCCATACTCTAACCCACCCAATCAAACATGCCCTTATACCCTTAATTAAATTTTCTCACATTCTCCACCCACTCTCTCCCCACTTTCTGTGTCTTTCTCCTCCCTCTCTCCCTTCTCTAACTCCTTCAAGCTTCAGATCTGGAAGCTTCAGACCTCGCCAACGCCGCCGGCGTCATCGTCATCACTCTCCTAGCCAAGTCCGGTCAGTTATTAGGTGAAACTCTGGCGATCAACAATGTCGAAATCGATCTCTACGATGAATTCATCAAGAACATCGGGAACGAAATCAACTACGGGTCGGAAAATTGTCCTCTAGTGCCGGAATCGAAGGAGATCGTCTACGAGGAGAAACAGATCGTCTCTGAATAGATCGCTATTACTCCGAAGAGCAATGAATTGATTGCTTAGTTTTGAATATATGTATATATATATATTTGTGTGTATGAGTGTTATTGAACACATGTATTCTTTTCATTGAGATTTGTGATTGTTGATCGAGTTTTAGAAGTTTTTCTTCTCAATTAGATATGTTGATTTGTTGATTAATTTATTTTGTTTTTGTTTGTTTGTTTGTTTTTTTTTTTTTTGATTTATTTTTGTTGTTTTTGATCTAATTTCATTTTGCTCTGTTTTTTGTTTCAGATAATAAGAGTAAAATTTTACTCTTGTTCTATTGCTCTGTTTTTTGTTTGAGAGAATTAGAGTAAAATTTTACTCTGGTGTTAGAATGACAGTAAAATTTTACTATCAAGAGGTGGTCATTGCCAAACACTTCAGCCGCCACAAACACTGCCTTCGTTTTTTTACTTTTGTGCAGAGTAATATTTTAATTTTAGCTTAAGAGTCTCACAGTTTACTCGTTTTTCAGAGTAAGATTTTACTTTTATACAGAGTAAAATTTTACTTTTGTGTAGAGTCTAACATTTTACTAGTTTTTCAGAGTAAAATTTTACTTTTATACAGAGTAAAATTTTACTTTTAGCTTCAGAGTCTCACAGTTTACTCATTTTTCAGAGTAAAATTTTACTTTTATACAGATTAAAATTTTATTTTTGTGTAGAGTTTAACATTTTACTAGTTTTTAAGAGTAAAATTTTACTTTTATACAGAGTAAAATTTTACTTTTAGTTTCAGAGTGTAAAATTTTACTTTTATTCAGAGTAAAATTTTACTTTTATACAGAGTAAAATTTTACTCTGAAATACACAGTGAAGATGGCTTAATAGGAGAGCTGATAGATATGAGGGTAATATAGTAAAAGAAACAAGTTTTAAAATATTAGGGGATTTTGAAAGTACTTATATAATTCTTGTCATTTTGAAAGATAAATTAGATAGTGAGGGGGTTATCACCAAATCCCCCTGTTTTTTTTGGCTCTTGTAAAGAACAAGGCATTGTTTGGTAATATTACTAGCTTTTCGATAAAAATTACAAAAAAATAAAAGAAAAGACTCATATTTTGATTAGGAAAAAAAATGAACTTTATGACTTTATTTATGGAGCATTTACACAAGTTTTAATTTATAAATTTATACTCCATAAATCTTAACTAAGAATTTTTGAACCTTCAAGTTTCATTAAATTTTTAAGGGAGTGTTTTTGATAAATTCTTTTTTTAAAAGTTTTATTCCTTCCAATTCATTAGGAATGGCAACGGGGCGGGGCGGGGCAGGGGACCACACTCCCCGTCCCCGATCCCCGATAGTGCGAAATTCCCTGTCCCCGCCCCCGATCCCCGACGAGGACCCCATCGCCTCCCCACTCCCGACCCCGATCGGGGATTGGGTATCCCCGACCCCGCCAAATCCCCGAATTACAGACATTTTGTAGAATCATTCAGTAAAATTTGTAGAAAATCTGTACATCTATTAAAATCTGTACATCTATAACAGATCAATAACATATCAATAACAGATCAGTAGCAGATCATTCTATTAACACAATCTATTAAACATTCTATTAACACAATCTATTAAACTCTGATAGATTAACACAATTTGTAGAAAATCTGTACAGATCAAAATAAATAAATAAATAAATACATTCTATTAACACAATCTATTAAACTCTGTACAGATCACTAATAGGACAATAACAGATCTGAGGATGCTCGGCGGTGAGGTACGACCAACAGCGACAGAAGATTTGCGGTGACGGAGGAGCGGCAACGGCGGAGAGAAAGAGAGAGCAGCAGTGAGGGAGGATCGACAGTGACGGGATCGCATCAGCCGTCGTTCGTTGTGTAAAAGAGAGAGAGAGGGGGAGGCGAAACCCTAACCACTTGGCAACGGTGGAGAGAGAGAGAGAGAGAGAGAGAGAGAGAGAGAGAGAGAGAGAGAGAGAGAGCAGCGTGCTTTGTGTGTAAAAGTGAGAGTAGATAGCTTCAACCAAACCCTATATGCGCACATATATATAATGAGGGGTAAAATAGTAATTTTACATCGGGGTTTATACGGGGCGGGGATTGGGGTCAGGGTCGGGTCGGGTCCGGTCCGGGACTGAAACATGTATCCCCGTCCCCGGCCCGAGCATCACCGGGGATACATTTTTTAATACCATCCCCGGCCCGTCGGCGGTATTTTTCGGGGAATAACCGTTCAATTTGGGGTCGGGGGGTCGGGTCCCCGTCGGGCCGGGTTCAATTGCCATCTCTACAATTCATATTCTGTTTAATTATTTCATTAGATCCTATTTGTAGTAAGAAGACCAAAACAACCTCAATCTCTTCTGTGCTATGTTAATGTTGATATTTAATGTTTTAGTGCATGTCAAACATCTACTAAATGTCTTATATAAATGTGGAATATATATTATGTGAGTTTCATGTGGATTTCACATTCACGTGAGATATTTGATAAAATATTTGGATCCTTAACATTACTTGACTTTTTTGACTGATTTGTTTTTTGGGGTGGGGTTAAGGAAAGGGATTGGCTTCCCTCCAATCTGTAGTCGGATTGGAGAGTGTTGTTGAGCTTGTGATGGCTCACCACGGGTCCCGTTTTGATAATTCGAACCGTTCAATGTGTAAAAATCGTCGAGTATTATATACTTGTAAAAAATCACGTTGATCGAATATCGATAGTTATTTCATTGGATTAGATTTTTGTCAATTGTTTATTTTTTCACCATTCATTTTTTTTATTTATACAAAACTGATTTGATCACGTAGCTATCAACATCCGATCACCATGATTTTTTACAGGTATATAGCACTCGACGAGTTCTACACATTCAACAGTTCAGATTTTCAAAACAGGATCTGTGATGGGCCTTCATGGGCCCAACAATATCCTCCAACTTGATCACGAATTGGAGGAAAGCCAAACCCTTAGAGCATCCATAACAACCTCTTCAAAATTTTAGTCAAATTAAAACTATTTTACTATTTTACCTAGTCACCTCTTAGAACATCCACACCAACCTCTTCAAATTTTTAGTCAAATTAAAGCTATTTTACTATTTTAGCTAGTCACCTCTCCTACTGCATTAAACTCTCTATTTTAACTTATTCTTATTAAAATATTGTTTTCTTATTGTGTTTGATAGTCTTTCTTTTTTTATTAAATTGATAAGTTACTAGCCAAACAATTCTTAAAAAATGAAAAAAAAATAAAAAATTGCCGTTGACCAGTTGACAGGCCGGACTTCCGGGTTGACATCGGATGACACTAATTTAGCGATGAACAATACTTCGCTTTTTGTAGTGAGATACTGTAGCAAACATAAATTTTGACGAGCTGTAAGTGAATTTGATGGAGTTGATTTTTTTAAGTTTATTAGCTAAAAATGATTTTGAAGAGCTTGATGAGGATGCTCTTAGCACCTACTGTATCAAACTCTCTAGTCTAACTTATTCTTATTAAAATATTATTTTCTTATTGTGTTTGTTAGTCTTTATTTTTTTATTAAATTGATAATTTAGTAACCAAACAATTCTTAAAAAATGCTATAAAAAAAAAATGTCGTTGACTGGTTGGATGTCCGGTCGGACTTTCGGATGGACATCTGATAACACTAATTTAGTGATGAATAGTACTTCGCTTCTTGTAGCGAGATACTATAGCAAACATAAATTTTGATGAGCTGCAAGCGAATTTGATGGAACTGATTTTTTGAAGTTTATTAGCTAAAAAATGATTTTGAAAAACTTGATGATGATGCTCTTAAAGGAAAGTACTTTCATTAAATTAAAGTAGTACTTTTTTCCTAACATCGATCGTAGATGATGATGGAATATAAAATTAGCTGGTAATTCGAATTTAAATTTATTTAAATTGTTTAAATTTGCACATGTTGGTCAATTGTTTGGACGATCATCTGAATGATTAGTGCAATATTTGTCTATCGTGATTGTTACTCTTGTCGATTACGACTGTCACTTTATTGCCGAATGATTGACCAAGCGACCGACATGCCAAAGTTTGGACTATTGGGACAAATTCAAATTTGAGTTACCAATTACAAGTAATGTAAAAATTTCAAATTTTATACTTTAGCCCACTAGAAGTTTTTTTAATTTAAAAAAAAAATATATTCATAAAATTTTAAAATATATTTTTATGTTAATTAACTTGGTATAAATTTGGGCAACATCACAAGAGTTCAACTATTTTTTTTAATCTAGTTCATAAGTTGGGAGGCCTGGTTTGGGGTGTTTCAAAAAACTTAAAAAGTCAAAAAGTTACAAAAAAAGAATAAAAAAGTTATCACTATTCACAAATTAAAAATATAAAAAAATTAATATACATAATATTTTAATCAAACCAACTTTACACAGTTTTCGGGACTGAATTGATGGCGTTAGTACCGTGTAAGGAAAAAAAATTACATTATTTTTAATATTATGTTTTTCCTTATTTTATTTAAAAAAAATTACATTAATTAAATTATATTTTTTCCACACGGTACTAAAGCCATCAATTCAGTCCCGAAAACTGTGTAAAGTTGGTTTGATTAAAATATTATGTATATTAATTTTTTTATATTTTTAATTTGTAAATAGTGATAATTTTTTTAGTTTTTTTTTTATAACTTTTTAATTTTTTAGATTTTTTAGAACTCCCCAAACCAGGCCCTCAAACCTCCTTTGAAATTGATTTATACCTGTCTCTAAGCTTAAATTAGAAATGTTCTTTTGGGATCACTTAAATTGAAAGTTTTGGCATTGATTCATAAGTTGACTTATTTTGTTTTTTTAATCTAATAAATCAAAAAAAAAAACCTATTTTCTAAAATAAGTATATGAAAAATATAAATAGATTTAATTACTTAAAAATTCTATTTACAAATTTTATAGTAACTCAGATCCTATTTAAGATTTTTTGAATCAATAAATCTTATTTAGTAAAATTGAAAATATTATCAATTTTGCATAATAATATTTCAGATAATTGTTTCGCTAATTGATGAAAAAAAAAGAGTGAGATTAATTGTTTTTGCCCTTTTACTTATTGGTTTGATTCAACTATCTAATAAAACCAAGAACATTAATAATTTTTTTTTTAAGTTTTAAAACTTAAAACATTATCAGTTTTTTCATTTTTAATTTTTTTTTTTGTTTTGCACATCAATATTCTATCATTATGCTCCTTTATAGACACAAAATTTTTAGTTTTGCACAAAAAAATTCATTTTTTTCACATTTTTCAAAAAAAAATTAGTTTTTTTTTTTGCACATAATTTTATTTTATTTTTTTCAATTTGAAAGTTGATGTTTTAAAAAATCAAAATAAATGTTAAATCATTATTTTGTTTTATAGATAATCATAAATGATAAATAATCATTGTTTGAAGAACAATTTGGACTATTAAAAATTGAAATTTTTATTGATAAATCCCATTTAGAGGTGTTCTAACCCATGTTTTGTATGTTTTCTCTCATCTGATGTGAAGATATTTTTAATTGACAATACATTAAAAATAATGTGAACATTCTCTCTCATCTGATGTGAACGTTCACAACACCTTTTCAAAAAATTCTCTCTTATCTAATGTAGTAATGTGAACGTTGAACGTTGACAACATGTGAACCTTTTTATTTTTAATTGACAACTCATCCTTATTCACAACATGGAGTGATGTGAATGTTCACAATCTCTCGTCTAATTTAGTAATGTGAATGTTTACATTAGTATGCTTTAATATAAATTTTCACATCATGTAATTGACAACACAATGACAAAAAATCATTTCAAATTAATGTGAATATTCATTTCAATTACATGATATGAATATATACATCATGTAATTGACAACACAATGACAAAAATTCATATCAAATTAATATGAATATAATGACAGTCAACATCCTGATGCATGAAAACTATCAAAATATAATGACAATCAACATTAAATATCAACATTAATAGGGGGACAAGGGAGATTGAGAGTGTTTTGGTCTTCTTATCTCAAACAGGATCTAATGAAATAGTAAAAAAAATATGAATTAAATGAAATAAAATTCTTACAAAGAAGATTTATCAAAAAAAGAAAAAGAAAAAAAAGAGCTCCCTTTTTCTTTTTTAAAACTTCTAAAATTACTCATATCATCTGTTAATATATGAATTGTTATATCAATTAGCGCATATGGTATCAATTACAAGCAAAAAGCAGTAAAAAAAGCCCTAACCCAGCGCATATGGTATTAATCACAAAGCAAAAAGCAGTAAAAAAGGCCTAACCCAGAGAGAGAGAGAGAGAGAGAGAGAGAGAGAAGAGTTCGTCGGAGCTCCATTGAAAAATGAGTAAATGTTGTTGTTATGTAATGCCGGTGACTGAGCTCAGTCGCTACGTAAACCAGCAAGTGAAGGTGAATCTAATTGGTGTTGTAGTTGAGTTCAGCCTTCCAAGGAGGAGCCAAGGAACTAGTACTCACAAAACCCACTTTTCCTCTCTTTCTCTTCCTCTTCCTCTTACAGAGTATGTATGTATGTAAAGGCTGAATCTTTATGGTAATGAATTGATTTCACCGCAGATTATTGCACGATTTTGAAAGTGATTGACCAGTCCCAACACAGCCCTGAGTTGTCGGTCAATGTTTTTATTGATGATATTCATAGCCTACCTCACATTCGGTTCCGCAGAGACATCATTTTACTTTCCTTTGTACTGGTATTACTTTTTTTTTTTTTTGATCGAGAAAAGCATCAACGACACAGAATTGAGCTAAAGGCACCCAACAAGAGCCACAGGAGGCTGTGACACCAATGAACAGGCAAATAATCATGTAGACAAGCTGAAGCCACCCAATGTGCAGCTCTGTTTTGAACTCTGGGGGACCATTTGAAGGTCAAACCCCCACTATGGACCAGTGACCGAATATCTTGTATCACAGCACAAATTTCCCATGGAGGGACCCTCTCGGAAACACAGAGCTGAATGACAGTTTTGCTATCACTCTCAATCTCCACAACGACACATTGAAGAGCACGGGCTATGGCGCACGCAAGACGAACTGCAATTGCTTCTCCTTGTAATGCTGTTGTCAACTGAATTTTTGCAGCGATGCCATCCAGCAGATTGCCCTTCTCATCGTGAAGAAGCACTGTAACAGCCCCCCTTTCCTCTGCTCAAATCAGTTGCCGCATCACAGTTAATTTTCCAAATCCCTCTCGGAGGAGGAACCCACTGAGGCCCTGGACACTGTGGCCCGGCTGCTGTTTCCACAAAGGTTGAGTCCACCTTGCAAGCTGCCAAAAAAACCACTTCCTCTCATTTAGCCTTTGCAATCACCTCAATAGGATTCACAGGGCAATGATTAAAAAGGTACTCATTTCTTGCCTTCCAAATACTCCAGGCCACCCAAATCATGGAGCAAAGCACTGATTGGCCCTCACTAGCGGTGCCCAAGGACACAAAAAGCTTGCCAAACCAAGACCGAATCGTTCCCATATCAAGCTCATCACATCTGAAGCCCAACCCACTACCAAACCAAACTCGCTTAGCCCACTCACATTCGAAGAAAAGGTGTTCTACAGACTCCATCGCTGTTAGACAGATAGGGCAATCGACAGAGTTGGCACACCGCCTATGCCATAAATTTTGCTTTGTTGCCAATGCGTTATGATACATCCTCCGTACAAAATGTTTAAGTTTCGGAGGCAGATTCAAATTCCAGGCAAACTTCCACTCTTTTGCAGGCCAATCTGCTGAAGATCCAGGTAAATTTGCCCGTGCATGCGCTTGCTTTACTGCTTCTTGGTACCCCGATTTCACTGAGTAGCACCCCTTGGAATCATGGTGCCACACCAAAGTGTCATGTCCTTCTAGCAACGCAACCGGTATGGAAAGGATGGCATCACAGTCCGCATCAGAAACCAGAGTTTGAAGTTTTACCTCATTCCACGACTGTCGGGCTGGCTCAATCACCTCACTGACCTTCCACACCACTAACCCAGTATTCTTGGCCATCTGAACTTTAAACCCCGGATTGGACGGGATCCACCGATCCTCCAAAAAATTAATCGATCTCCCATTCAAAACTTGCCATCGAAGCCCTCCATGAAGAACTTCTCTACCTTGCAATAGACTTGTCCATGCCCATGAGGGTCGTGATGCCCTAGCTGCATGACAAAAATCCGAGTTGGGGAAGTAGATTCCTTTCATAATTTGAGCAAATAATGAGTCTGGATATTTAATTAATCGCCATCCTTGGTGGGCAAGGAGTGCTCTATTAAAAGCCTGAAAGTCCCAACATGCCAATCCACCGTTGCTCTTGGTCAAACATAACCGACTCTAGCTGGTCCAATGAATGCCGCCGCCCTCCGGATCACCCTTCTACCAGAAATCCCGAATGTAGGAGCTTAACTTATCACAAAGCTTATTGGGAAAAATGAAACATGCCATTGCATAGGTAGGCAGCGCTTGGGCCATAGCTTTAATAAGAACTTCACGACCCGCGTGGGAGAGTAATTTAGCCTTCCAACCTTGTAACTTAGATAAAACTTTTTCGCATAAAAAATTGAAAGCTTCAGCCTTGGAGCGGCCCCAACAAGAAGGCATCCCAAAATATCTCGCGTTGGCCTTCATTTTTGGAATCCGTAAGAGCCCACATATCTCCAGTCGCCGAGAGGGGGAAATATTGCCAGAGAATTGTACCCCAGACTTGTCAAAATTCACTGATTGCCCCGACGCCTCCCCGTACAAATGCAACAATCTACCAACCTCTTGACACTCTGCAGCTGTGGCCTTAAGAAATAGCACAGTGTCATCCACAAAAAATAGATACGAGAGGGTAGGACACCCCTTTCATATCCGCAAGCCAGAAATTCTCCCTTCTCGCACGTTTCGAGCAATCAATCTTGAGAATACATCCATTACGAGAATAAACAGATAGGGAGATAATGGATCCTCCTACTGTAATCCCTTAGACGGGTGAAAACCTGTCCGTTTGGCCCCATTGACTACGACTGCAAAAGATACTGTAGTAACACATTCCATTACCCATTGGACCCATTTAGAATGAAACCCCATTTTGATCAACAAAGCTCGCAAAAAGCCCCAATGAATCCGATCATATACTTTGTTGAAATCAACCTTGAGTGCCAGGTCCTCTGCCTTATCTTTCCGAAGCTTCAATGCATGAAACGCCTCATGGGCTACAATTATGTTATCCTGTATCAGCCGTCTTGACACAAAGGCCGATTGATTAGGTGTGATTACCTCCCTCAAAATTCCTTTTAATCTATTAGCAAAAATCTTAGTTATGACTTTCAAGTTAAAATTGCATAGGTTGATTGGACGAAAATGCGATAATGTTTCCGGAGCCTGAACTTTAGGAATAAGGACCAAATTAGTATGATTGAGTTCCTTTAGCAAATGGCCACCTCGGAAGAAGCTTCTCACTGCTCGACACACAGATGGCCCTACAATATTCCAGTGCTGATGATAAAAATAATTAGGAAATCCGTCTAGCCCAGGAGCTTTCAAGGAACCCAGCTGAAAAACCGTTGACTTGATTTCATCATCCATTACCTCCCAAATCAACAAAGAGTTCATTTTATCTATAATGACCCTATCCACCACCTCTAATGCATCATCCAGTCTGCCCCCGCCATCACCAGAAAATAGGTTCGAAAAATATGTATACAAATGGGCATTAATTTCGGAATCAGTAGTGAGTAATCTGCCAGTTTCATCCTTCAAAGGCACAATCTGGTCTCGTTGATGCCACTGATTGATGGTCGTAAGAAAAAAGGCTGAATTTCGATCACCAAAATTAAGCCACCGAACACGGGATCGCTGATGCAAGTACATCTCCTCTCTTTTCATGACCATTTCTAACTCTTGAAATAAACCCTTTTGTAGTTCCTCATTGTCCAGTGAGTAATCCTGGGACTGAACCCATGCAATTTTCTCTCGAAGGTTGTCTATTTGCCTTCTGCCATTTCCAAACTCCTGTCCACTCCAAGCCTATAGCCTTCATTGGAAGCTTTTTAATCTCTATACAAGTTGAAACATATGAGAGCCTGATTGATCATGATCCCATGCAGATTTAACAGTGTTTGCACAATTCGGACTAGTAGTCCAAAGGGATTCAAACCGAAATGTTCTAGGTACCCGTACCAATGGGACATCACAATTAATCACCAAGGGGCAGTGGTCTGAGCCAAAACAAATATCATGAAATACTTGGGCATTAGGGAATAAATCCCTCCATGCCACGGTCGCCAGAGCCCGATCCAATCGTTCTCGAACATGATCTTCACCACCCTGATTATTGGACCAGGTAAAAGCATTTCCCTTGAACCCCAAATCCATCAAATCACACTCCGATATCATTTCTCGAAATTCAGTCAGTTGAGAACTATTGCATTCTCTTCCCCCTTGCTTCTTCCAAATGGAGCCTACTTGATTGAGGTCTCCAACACATAACCAAGGGTACTGCATCTCCTTAGCCATATTGATCAAAAATTTCCAAAACACTCTTCGTTCTTGCCTACAAGGAGGAGCATATATAAATGAAGCCGCCCAGTGACTCCCACCTAGATTCAAAATAATACAACGGAAAATGTTTTTAGATTTAAATCGAACATCTAAACTCACACCATCCACCCACCAAAGGGCTAGGCCCCCCGAGATGCCGATAGGGTTGACATAGCATTTATTCGGAAAGGCTTCGTCTAATTCGCTCTAGTAACGCTCTCTTGTTCTTTGTTTCCATTAAGAAGAGCACAGCAGGCCAATGGGTTGTACATAACCCTCAGAGGATCCCGACTGTCAGGGGACGACCTAACCCCTGACAGTTCCAGCTGATCATTAACATGAGTCTTGTGGCTGTTCCGGGTCAGCCACCACCACCCTATTATTTTTATCAGGCAAATCCGACTCGCTCAAGTGATTAGAGGGAGGGAATGTACTTGCCACTTGTGAACACAAGTCATCTTCTGCCAAGTGCACAACATTCACATTGACTTCGCTTCCTAGGCAAGACAACTCATCTATCGTCTTTCTCCGAACAAAAACCTCACAGAGCGTTGCCTTCTTTGGTCGACCCACCTTCCGGCCCATTGCCTTAGTCTTAGGCTTGCTACACACAAGGCTCAAATCCTTCATCGCCACTGCTGGATTAAGGTCTTCAGTTGCCCCCTGGCCAGGTAAGTTGGTCTTCAATCGCTTCTTTGAGTGCTGCTCAGAACAACTCTCCTCTTAAAGTGGTCTCTTCAATGATAAACTTTCAAACACCTGAGACATACTTATGTCCATGAGGAAGTTAGTAGGCCTGTGTCGTTCAGGGCTTGGGTTCAGTTCCTCCACTCGAATCTCTAAAGGTGGCCTATCAACTGCGGGTTGAAGAACACTATTGGACTCCTCAGCGGGCTCCGTAACAAAATAGGAGGATTTGGGCCCGATATTAGCCTTTTTTAGAAATGGCACATTGCTATTATGGCCCAAGCCTAACATTGGTGCATTACTTTGCGGCCTAATAGGCGATACTTGGGGCGTAGTTACTGCTCCATCAACGTGTTTGGAGAGACTCAGCGATGAGGAAGAGTCTAAAGTCACTACTGGGGTACGTGACACTCTATCCTTAGGAGGTAAGGTCTCTGTAGCATCTATTCCCACTTTCTGACGAGGGTCAGGTAGTACTATCACGTTCTCTGCCACCTTGCGTGGAGCAGGCGTGTCACGACCCGACCCCAGGGGCTTAGGGTTGGACTCGCAACTTACTAACTTATTTTATTTGTAGCAAATTAAATTGCGCAGGCGGAAATAAAAATAAGTAAACCAAAATTTTACTGCATCTTACTAATTTTACTTCATTTTACTATTTAAGAAAAAGAAAATACATTTACAGGGCTCTAGTTATTTTATTATTCAATGACCGGCCTTGAGTAGAACAAAAAGGAGCGATACAAAAAAAAGAAAAAAAAAAGTAGTTTAACAGCAGTCCGTGAGCGGGTTCCATTTTGTGGGGTTATGGGTTTCCCCTACATCTCGTCACCTGAAAGGGTAACAGCTATAAGGACACAGCAGAGTGAGAAATATTATGCCAAGAGTATAGGGAATACAAAATAACCATGGATAGTTAGTTAAGCCAAAACAGTTACATAACTTATTTTGGTAAATAAATCATTTAGGTGGCAGAAACTGAAACATATAAATTATGTAAATAACTATCTATAACCATGGTACAGAACAGAACAGAATAGAGGTCACAGAAGTGACAATCAGAACATAGGTCAATGGATCCATGACAAATAGATGACCACAAAGTGGCCAAACAAAGGCCAATGGTTATTTAAGTCTCCCAAGGCGTGGAACTCCCGTGGTGGTACTTACAAAACATAATTGTTTATAAGGTTATAGTCAAATATTCTTTAAAATATAAACAAACATATCCATGGGTTTCATTTTCACAAATAGGGTTACGAAATTAAACCACATAACTGAAATATTAATATAGTTTATAATAATTTATAAAACATAACTTGTATAAAATAAATATGGCAAATCGAAACAAACGTAAAATACATTATGGTAACTCAAGGTATAATATAACTACCTTAAGATTGAGTCTTACTTTTTCCTTCCTATTTTGTTAACTTCCCACTGCTCCTTTACTTCCTCTCTTCTCTCTTCTCTTTTCTTTCTCTTTTACTTTTCCCTCCGTTCAATTCGTTTTACAGCCCAACCCCACCTTTATATACCCACAAGGCCTAGTGATGATATAATCATCCTATTGGGTGACTCACGCTCTCCTACACCTTGAGAGCCCAAGTGGCTAATATATATTTTTCCAGCACTACATGTTCTTAATTACTCAGATTAGCAAATCGATCATAATCTGATATGAAATCGATTATAATCCGATATGCCATTAATTCAAGGATCTAATATCATTTCTATAGATATATATATATATATATTTATTATATTTATTTGTTTAGCCTATTTATTTATTTACTATTTTTTTTTAATTTTAATTTGGTCCAACTAGTATTATAATTTTATATTTCTGTTAATTTGACCCCAATTAATAATCCCTAATTAATTCCATATAACCTAGTGCCAAATTAGATTATGTATTTATTATTATTTATTTAATAATATATTCTCACATATACCCATAATTATATATAACTATAAATATTTAAGTGGTATTTAATTAAACGTTCAGGGTGTCACATTTCTCCCCTCCTAAAAAGGAGTTTGTCCCCAAACTCGACGTACCTTAATTTCGAAGATGTGTGGGTATTTGGTTTGCATTTGACTCTCCGTTTCCCACGTAGCTTCTTCGATACGATGATTTCGCCATAAGACCTTTACCAACAGTATGGTCTTGTTTCGGAGAATTTGGTCACGATGATCGAGAATCTGTACTGGTTGTTCTTCATATGAGAGATCCTCCCGAACTTCCAAGTTCTCATAGTCGATGACATGTTCTGGATCTCGGAGATACCGTCGAAGCATTGAAACGTGAAACACATTGTGGATATTAAATAGCTCAGGAGGTAGTGCAAGGCGATAGGCTACAGGACCAATTCTTTCTAGTATCTCGAATGGCCCGATGTAACGTGGGTTTAGCTTTCCTCGTTTTTTGAATCGGAGCACTCCTCTTGTTGGTGAGATTTTGAGAAACACATGATCCCCTACTTGAAATTCCAAGTCTCGTCTCCGAGTATCTGCATAACTTTTCTAGCGGCTCTGAGTAGTGCGAATTCGCTGTTGGATGAGTTGGATTTTCTCACTTGTGACTTGCACGATTTTGGGGCCTAACAGTTTCCTGTCCCCAACCTCCGTCCAGCACAGAGGTGATCGACATCTCTTTCCATACAAAGCTTCATACGGCGCCATCCCAATGCTTGCTTGATAGATGTTGTTATAGGCAAATTCTACTAAAGGTAGGTGCTCATCCCAGTTACCTTTAAGGTCCAACACGCATACACGTAACATATCTTCCAACGTCTAGATTGTTCTTTCGGATTGCCCATCGGTTTGTGGATGATAGGCCGTGCTAAACTTCAGTGTAGTTCCCAAAGCTTCTTGCAATTTATTCCAAAAGTGAGACACGAAGCGAGGGTCTCAGTTAGACACGATCGATACTGGGATACCATGCAAACGAATAATCTCCCTGATATATAAAGTGGCAAACTTATTCAGAGAGTACATGATTTTGATTGGTAAAAAATGTGCTGACTTTGTTAATCAGTCTACTATAACCCATATTGCATCATTTTTTGAAAAAGACCGTGGTAGCCCGACCGCGAAGTCCATAGTAATGTGTTCCCATTTCCATTCAGGAATAGGGAGTGGTTGCAGCAGCCCTGCAGGTCTCTGATGTTCCGCTTTAACATGCTGACAATGCAGTCATTTGGAAACATGGCTCGCTATATCTCTTTTCATTCCGGTCCACCAGTAGTGTTCCTTCAAATCATGGTACATCTTTGTGTTGCCAGGGTGGACTGCAAATGTCATGACCCGAACCCGCCCTCATGGGTTAAGGACATAACCGGCCAGTAATCCTGAGATTACCTACGGCCTCAAACCAAACTAGACATAACTCATCAGAGTAAAGGGGCCAAACAGAAGCAAAATTTAAAACTTTGTCCTTAGAGCTGTGCTTATATGGCACGTCATAACAAACCATACATACATATGTTAATAACTCACATCATAATATGTACTAACACAGAGTTCTGTACATACAGGATCATTCAAGTTTAAGTCAGCCAATCAAAACTATATACAAACATAACCAAAGTCCTCGCCAATATGACAAAATAAAACAAGATAGCAAAAGGGCGAAGACGGGTCTCGTGCGTGAGACGTATGGGCTGACTCTTCAAAACCTTGGTTGTTCCACACAAACTTCACTGAGGCTGGGTTTGGACCTCTCTTGGCTCACGTACAAACACATGAATGAGTGTGAGCGAAGACCCAGTGAATAATATCAAATAAAGAAGTTACACAAATGGTATTTGGAACAACGTGCTTCAAACGGCCTTGGGCCCAATTCGTATTCTATCTAGCATATATGTATATAAATACAGGTCAAGTGACTGTGGTTCTAAACACATCATACGGCCTCAGGCCCAATTCATTCGTGTCATACGGCCTCTGGCCCATTCATTCATTCGTGTCAAACTGGCCTCTGGCCCATTCATTCATTCGTGTCAAACTGGCCTTTGGCCCATTCATTCATTCATGTCAAACTGGCTTCCAGCCCATTCACTTATAGCAAACGGCCTTAGGCCCAACCATATGGCATAGCAAACATTTGTCCACAATTCAAATCGACAAACTCATAAAACTTATAGAGAAATAAGTAATTGGACAAATAACATGTTTCAAAATATATTTATTAAGATATTACTTACAGTGATTGGCTGGATGATTTGCCCTGGAGCTCGACCCTACACATTCCATGAACACAATGGGTCACAAACAAATCAATTCGTTCTTAATTCACATATTCCTCTTTAGGCTTCATTCTTATCCTTTTAATTCATTCATAATGCTCAATGCATGCCTAGGAGTACTTAAAAGTGAAAGAGAACGGAAAACGAGACACTGAACACATTTACAAAATTTCAAAAATAGGGGTCCCCGCTCGAGCATGGACTTGCCCGCTCGAGCGGACCCATTAGGTCTGCAAAAGTACTGGTTGCCTCATTTTTACGCTCGAGCGTGAACTCAGACCCTCGAGCTGAAGGTCATTCTACATAGCTCCCCGTGTGAGCGTGAACTTACCCGCTCGAGCGGACATCATGTCTACAAAAATACTGGGAGCCCGAATTTCCCGCTCGAGCGGCGCTTTCCCCGCTCGAGCGGACATGCCAAATTCTGGAAATTCCAGAACTGTTCTTGAGCTCAAATTCAATATTCAAATCAGCATATCTTGCATATTATGGTTCAAACTTCACATATACAGGTACTAACATGGTACAAAAACCAAATTACAACATTATGAAGCTCAATTCCATGAATTACTTGCATACATGTTCCAAATTACACCAAACTTGTTCCCATCATAACAATTCCTTGTATTTCAAACTCATATTCTCATGAATTGTACATGCATGTGGATTATAACTCCCATTTCAACTTACATGGTGCAAATGGCGATCACAAACATGAACTTTAACCAAAATTCTACATGGATCACACACATTATGCTCAAACATGGAAATCCATAGCAATTTCTTTCATGCATGCACCTATTGACTTCAAATTTATCAAATACAACACAATCCTTGTTCTTGATCACCATTCAACTTTGAATTCACAAAATTACAATATTAAACTCATGAATTCATAATCAATTACTCACCTAGAAGCTCAATCTCCCCAATTTATGGTCAAATCTTGAGTTGGTCCTCAAATTATTCAAGCTTCAAGATCAAACTTCAATTATTTCCCTCTCTCCCTCTCTAGCCAACCCTCTCTCTCTCTTCTTAGAGTTAACATCAACCAAATTGAATAAAAGAGAAGGATTGAACATATAATGGCCCTTATATAGCCCCTCTTAATCACATTATTTTAATATTAAATAATTGAGCACTTAATTAATCGTTCTGAATCTAATTATTTTGATCTGAATAAATTTTCAATTAAATTTCACCGTAGGCTCTAAAAATTACGCTAATCACAATGGCGTAGTCAATTTTGATTTCTGTGGCTGATAAGGCCTTCAATTTAAATTCTAAAGTAGATAATCAAACAGATATTCCTACGGTGAACAGATAGAAATTCAAAACCACATATATTTACATAAGTGGCACTCAAAATCATATCAAACACATAATCACATTCACAATAAGGACCAATTAGCATAATACGGAACAGGGTTATCACAGCAAATCTCGAGTTATAAGCTTCCTCCAGTATCTTCTTCTTGAGTTCCAGGATGTCGGGTATGCAAATTCGATTCCGAAATTTCAGTATCCCATTGCTTATAATGAAATCAGGATCAAGCCTGTTTCCTTGTTCCTCGTACCTTTTCTTCAAAAGTTTATCTTCCCATTGGCGCGCTTTAATTTCTCCAATCAATGTAGGCTCCACGGTTACATTGGCGAGCAACCCATTGATCTTGCGGGAAATGAGAGTACATGCCAAACTTCTCGTCGTCTTTCGACTCAGTGCATCTGCCACCACGTTAGCTTTGCCCGGATGGTGATGGATCTCTACATCATAGTCTTTCATAAATTCTAACCACCGCCGTTGCCTCATATTCAGTTCCTTTTGTGTAAATAGATATTTTAGACTCTTGTGGTCAGTATAAATCTCACAGGTTGTACCGTAGAGATAATGATGCCAAATTTTGAGAGCAAAGATCACCGCAGCCAATTCCAAATCGTGAGTCGGGTAGTTCTTCTCATGAGTCTTTAATTGTCGTGACGCATAAGCAATGACTTTTTCGTCTTGCATGAGAACGCAACCCAACCCAGCCCATTGTATGAGGCATCACTATAGATTACAAACCCATCTGCTTCTGTAGGGAGTGCTAGTATAGGGGCTAACACAAGTCGACTTTTTAATTCTTGAAAGCAACGCTCCTATTTATCAGTCCATTCAAAGGGTGTGTTCTTCTGAGTTAGCTGGGTTAAGGGCGATGCTATTTTTGAGAAATCTTGCACGAAGCGTCGATAATAGCCAGCTAGACCCAAGAAACTTCGGATTTCTGACACATTAGTAGGTCGTGGCCAGTCCACGATTGCTGCAACTTTTTGGGGGTCAACCGAGATGCCATCTTTGTTAATGACATGACCGAGAAAGTGTATACTAGTGATCCAAAATTCGCATTTCTTTAACTTGGGATAAAGTTTGTGATCACGTAGTGTTTGTAGAATCGTTCGCAAGTGCTGCTCATGGGCCTCTGGTGACTTGGAGTATATGAGGATGTCGTCAATGAAGACGATGACAAACTCATCCAGATAGGGTTTGAACACTCTGTTCATGAGGTCCATGAAGGGTGCTGGGGCATTTGTGACACCAAAAGGCATGACGAGAAACTCATAGTGCCCGTAACGGGTTCTGAAGGCAGTCTTTTCAATGCTTTCCATTTTAACTTTTAGTTGATGGTAGCCAAAACGTAAGTCAATTTTGGAAAATACTTATGCGCCTTGAAGTTGATCGAACAAGTCATCAATTCGCAGCAGAGGATATCGATTCTTCATGGTAACCTTGTTCAACTCCCGGTAATCGATGCATAATCTCATTGTGCCATCCTTTTTCTTCACGAACAATACTGGAGCTGCCCAGGGTAAGGTACTAGGTCAAATAAAACCTTTGTCCAGGAGTTCTTGGAGTTGAGTCTTCAACTCTTTCAATTCTGTCATCGACATGCGATAAGGAGCTTTTGATGTAGGTTGTGTGCCAGGTTAGGTTTCAATGGTGAATTCGATCTCCCGATCAACTGGAATACCGGGTATATCTTCAAGAAAAACATTTGGAAATTCTCGAACTACAGGGATTGCATCAACGGTGTCACGACCCAAACCCGGTACCCAAAGGCTTGGCGTCGTAACAAGATAAGAATAAAATAATTTAAATAATTTTGTAGTCGCAGCGCAAGTGAATAAATTAAATAAAATAATTGGGTACCAAATGCTTATTTAAAAGGGAATAAAACATAGTCATTTGAACTTTATTATATTACAAGAGTTCAAAAAAAAAAAAAAATAGATAGAAATAAAAAAAGATTTTAAAAAAAAAAACACAGTGATTTATTTTTCATCTTGATCCCGCTAAACCTCGTCACTTGAAAGGGGTAACAGCTATAAGAACATAGCAGAGTGAGAAATATTATACTGTGAGTGTAGGGGCACAAAATAGTCATGGATAATTATTTAAACTAAAACATTAACATAATTTGAGTTGAATAACAAATTAATTAAGTGGCAAAAACTGAAATAAATCACTATAACCACGGTACATAACAGAACAGAACATGGGTCACTAAGTGACAATCACTACAGGGGTTAATGGATCCATGACAAACACGGGACCACAAAGTGGTCAAACAGGGCCAATGGTTATTTAAGTCTCCCAAGGCATGGGACTCCCGCGGTGGTACTTACAGAAAATAATTGTTTACAAAATCATTGCCAAATAATCTCTAAAATTTAAACAAGTACATCCATGGGTTTTAATTTAAGCAAATAGAGTTCAGAAAATAATCCACGTAATTGAAACATTAACCTAACCATAAAACATAATTTATATCAAATAAATTGTGATAACTCAAAATATTCGTAAAATATATAATGATAACTTAAGACATGTAGAAAATATATTATACTAACTCAAGATATAATAAAACTCACCTTAAAATTGACCCTAAACCTTTTCTACTACAAACTCCCAACTATTATCAATCTGATCGGTCTACTTCCTTTAGAACGTCACGTTATAAACTTTAGCTCTTTGCTTTGCTTACACTAATGCTTACACTGACTTCACTATTTATAGGCCCCCAATTCTTGCATGTCACTCAAGGTTGCAATGCCATCTACTGACACATCCTTCCCCACGTTTCCATTGTGGCTGATGCCACCTGTACGTAGAGGCTTCTATTTAGGCCATCTGTTTGGCTTTGCTTTTGACTCATGCATTCACCAAGGGCTAATGGCGGCCATGTTGTTTCTACTTCCTGCCACGTTATTAGTTTGGCTTTATAAAATTCTTAAGGGTTATCACTCCTTTGATGATTCAAAATGATCCCTAAAATTACGTATAATTATAAGTTAGGTTCACATCTAAAAACCTCACTACCAAACTATAAAACCTCACTTACCACTTACTAAAATATTTAACGTATGGTGTCTCACAATTTATTTCTTTAACAATTTAATTGATAAATTCTCAATTTCCTAAATTATGCATTTATTTATTTTTATTTTTATTTATTGATTGATTTATTTATTATTATTATTATTATTTTTTGAGTTCTATTTATTGCAAATTTTAAATCTAACAAAAGAAAATTCGGGTGTCACATTTCTCTTCTCCTTAAAAGAAGTTTGTCCCCAAACTTGACGTACCTTGGTTTTCGAAGAGGTGTGGGTATTTGGCTTTCAGTTTCTCACGTTGCTTCTTCGACACGATGGTTTCTCCATAAGACTTTTACGAGAGGTATAGTCTTATTTCGGAGGACCTGGTCACGGTGATCAAGAATCTGTACAGGTTGCTCCTCATAAGAGAGGTCTTCTTGAATTTCTAGGTTCTCATGATCGATAACATGCTCTGGATCTCGAAGATATCGACGAAGCATCGAAACGTGAAACACATTATGCACATTGGACAGTTCGGGTGGAAGAGTAAGGCGATATACCACAGAACCAATCCTTTCAAGTATCTCGAATGGGCCGATGTAACGTGGGTTTAACTTTCCTCGTTTTCCAAATCGGATAACTCCTCTCGTTCGTGAGGTCTTTAGGAACACATGATCGCCCACTTGAAATTCTAAGTCTCGTCTCCGTGTATCTGCATAGCTTTTCTGGTGACTCTGAGCAGTGTGAATTTGTTGCTGGATGAGTTGGATTTTATCGCTTGTTATTTGCACGATCTTAGGGCCTAATAATTTTCCGTCTCCGACTTTCATCCAACACAGAGGTGATCGACATCTCCTTCCATACAGTGCCTCGTACGGTGCCACTCCAATACTTGCATGGTAGCTATTATTATACGCGAACTCCACCAGCGGTAGATGATCATCCTAGTTACCTTTGAGGTCTAACACACACAAACGTAACATATCTTCCAAAGTCTGGATCGTCCTTTCAGATTGTCCATCAGTTTGAGGGTGATAAGCCGTGCTAAACTTCAGAGTGGTTCCCAAAGCTTCTTGCAATTTGTTCCAGAAATGAGACACGAAGCCGGGGTCTCTATCGGATACGATTGAAACTGGGGTGCCATGTAAGTGAATGATTTCCTTAATGTATAGAGTGGCGAACTTAGAAAGAGAGTACATGATTCTGATTGGTAGAAAATGCGCCGACTTCGTCAATCGATCCACGATAACGTATATTGCATCATTCTTACAGACTAATTGTGGCAGCCCGACCACGAAGTCCATAGTAATGTGTTCCCACTTCCATTCAGGAATAGGGAGTGGTTACAATATTCCTGCAGATCTCTGATGTTCTGCTTTAACTTGTTGACAATGCAGGCATTTGGAGACATGGCTTGCTATGTCTTTCTTCATTCCTGTCCACCAGAAGTGTTCCTTCAGATCATGATACATCTTCGTATTGCCAGGGTGGATTGCAAATCTCGAGCTATGAGCTTCTGCCAAGATCCTTTTCTTGAGTTCTGGAAGGTCGGGTACGCAAATCGATTCTGAAATTTTAGCATTCCATTCCTTATCGTGAAATCAGGATCGGGCGTGCTTCTTTGTTCCTCGTACTTTTTCTTCAAAAGTTTATCTTCACATTGGCGGGTTCTAATTTCTTCAATCAACTCGGGTTCCACGATTATGTTGGCAAGCAGTCCATGGATCTTGCGGGGAATAAGGGTACATGCCAAACTTTTGGTCATTTTTTGAATGCGTCTGCTACTACGTTAGCTTTGCTGGGATGGTGATGGACCTCTATATCATAGTCCTTCATAAATTCTAGCCATCGTCGTTGCCTCATATTCAATTCCTTCTGCGTAAACAGATATTTGAGACTCTTGTGATCAGTGTAAATCTCACAGGCTGCACCGTAGAGATAATGACGCCAGATCTTGAGAGCAAAGATCACCGCAGCCAACTCTAGATCATGAGTTAGGTAGTTTCTTTCGTGAGTCTTTAGTTGGCGGGAGACATAAGCAATGATCTTCCCATTTTGCATAAGAACGTAACCCAAACCATTGTATGAGGCATCGCTATAAATTACAAACCCTTCTGCTTCCGCAGGGAGTGCTAGTATAGGAGCCTTCACGAGTTTGTTCTTCAATTCTTGGAAGCAACATTCCTGCTTGTCCGTCCATTCAAAGGGCCTGTTCTTCTGAGTTAGTTGGGTCAAGGGTGAAGCTATCTTCGAGAAATCTTGCACAAAGCGCCGGTAATAGTTGGCTAGGCTCAAAAAGCTTCGAATCTCAGACGCGTTAGTAGGTCGTGGCCAATCCACGATTGCTACAACCTTTTGGGGATCAACTGAGATGCCATCTTTGTTAATGACGTGACCGAGAAAGTGTACACTAGTGATCCAAAATTCGCATTTCTTCAACTTGGCATAAAGCCTGTGATCATGCAGTGTCTGTAGAACTCTTCGCAGGTGGTGCTCATGATCTTCTGGCGATTTGGAGTATATAAGAATGTCGTCAATGAAGACAATGACGAACTCGTCAAGATAAGGTTTGAACACTCAATTCATGAGGTCCATGAAAGCTGCTGGAGCATTTGTGACGCCAAATGGCATGACGAGAAACTCATAGTGCCCGTAACGAGTTCTGAAGGCAATCTTTTCGATGCTTTCTGTTTTGACTTTTAGTTGATGGTAACCAGAATGCAAGTCAATTTTTGAGAATACTTGGGCGCCTTGCAGTTGATTGAACAAGTCATCAATTCGTGGTAGAGGGTACCGGTTCTTGATGGTGACTTTGTTCAGCTCCCGATAATCGATGCATAGCCTCATTGTACCATCCTTTTTCTTTACGAGCAGTACCACTTTTGTCACGACCCAAACCCGGTACCCAAAGGCTTGGCGTCGTAACAAGATAAAAATAAAATAATTCAAATAATTTTGTAGTCGCAGCGCAAACGGATAAATTAAATAAAATAATTGGGTACCAAATGCTTATTTAAAAGGGAATAAAACATAGTCATTTGAACTTTATTATATTACAAGAGTTCAAAACAAAATAGATAGAAATAAAAAAAGATTTAAAAAAAAACAACACAGCGATTCATTTTCCATCTTGATCCCGCTAAACCTCGTCACCTGAAAGGGGTAACAGCTATAAGCACATAGCAGAATGAGAAATATTATACTGTGAGTGTAGGGGCACAAAATAGCCATGGATAATTATTTAAACTAAAACATTAACATAATTTGAGTTGAATACACAAATTAATTACGTGGCAAAAACTGAAATAAATCACTATAACCACGGTACATAACAGAACAGAACATGGGTCACTAAGTGACAATCACTACAGGGGTTAATGGATCCATGACAAACACGGGACCACAAAGTGGTCAAACAGGGGCCTATGGTTATTTAAGTCTCCCAAGGCATGGGACTCCCGCGGTGGTATTTACAAAAAATAATTGTTTACAAAATCATTGCCAAATAATCTCTAAAATTTAAACAAGCATATCCATGGGTTTTAATATAAGCAAATAGAGTTCAGAAAATAATTCACGTAATTGAAACATTAACCTAACCATAAAACATAATTTATATCAAATGAATTGTGATAACTCAAAACATTCGTAAAATATATTATGATAACTTAAGACATGTAGAAAACATATTATACTAACTCAAAGTATAATAAAACTCACCTTAAAATTGATCCTTAGCCTTTTCTACTACAAACTCCCAACTATTATCAATCTGATCGGTCTACTTCCTTTAGAACTTCACGTTATAAACTTTAGCTCTTTGCTTTGCTTACACTAATGCTTACACTGACTTCACTATTTATAGGCCCCCAATTCTTGCATGTCACTCAAGGTTGCAATGCCATCTACTGACATGTCCTTCCCCACGTTTCCGTTGTGGGTGATGCCACCTGTACGTAGAGGCTTCTATATATTTAGGCCATCTGTTTGGCTTTGCTTTTGACTCATGCATTCACCAAGGACTAATGGCAGCCATGTTGTTTCTATTTCCTGCCACGTTATTAGTTTGGCTTTATAAAATTCTTTAGGGTTATCACTCTTTTGGTGATTCATAATGATCCCTAAAATTACGTATAATTATAAGTTAGGTTCACGTCTAAAAACCTCACTACCAAACTATAAAACCTCACTTACCACTTACTAAAATATTTAACGTGTGGTGTCTCACAATTTGTTTCTTTAACAATTTAACTGATAAATTCCTAATTTCCTAAATTATGCATTTATTTATTTTTATTTTTATATATTGATTTATTTATTTATTTATTTATTTATTATTATTATTATTATTATTATTATTATTATTATTATTATTATTATTATTATTATTATTATTTTGAGTTCTATTTATTGCAAATTTTAAATCTAACAAAAGAAAATTCGGGTGTCACAAACGGTGGGGACCTCTTTCTGTGTATCAATCACATAACAAATATAACTACCACAACCCTTTCTTAGAAGTCGTTGGGCCGCCATGGAGGATATAATACAGGAAGGGTTAGAAACTTCAGCCCCCATCAAAGACAAGTTCGGGTTGGTTTGGTAACTTGAGGGAGACGTTTTTGGCTTTACAATCGATAAAGGCGTGGTTGGCAGCCAGCCAATCCATACCTATGTGCCAATCCATACCTATGATCACATCAAAGTTCCCAATGCGGGGGGGAATCAAGTCTACGTTTAAGGTTTTGCCTTTTACGAATATAGCACAGGATTTGTACACATCTGTACTACGAGCAAACTTACCAGAAGGAAAAGATACAGACAATATATATCCCAATGGTTCAGGTGTTGATGCCAATTTGGTAGCAAAGTGTGGTGCGATAAAAGAATGAGTTGACCCAGAGTCAATGAGGACATGAGCTAAATGACCACAGACAAAAAGTGTACCTGACACAACATCTTTGGTAATTTTCGGTTTTCCAGGTACTAAGGCGAAATCCCGACCTTGGTGGTTTTGGTCCTTTTTTTTTTCCTCCAGGTCCCGCAGGTCTCCTGACTGGGCCAGAGGGGCTGGCTATAGGATTAACCAGCTTTGGACAATCCCTTAGCAAGTGGCCGACCTGTCCGCATCTAAAACATGCTCCCGTGTCTCGATGGCATTGTCCCCAATGAACCTTCCCACAAGTGGGGCAATTTGGAATAGTGCCACCTCGGGGATTGGTAGGACCTTGGTGGCCTGAGCTGGTTGTGCCCATGTTCACCTTTTTATGAGGTGCAACACTGAGTCTTCTGTTATCTCTTTTCCAGAATCGTTTCTTGTAGCTTGGTTCTCCGGAACACGAGGCTTTAATTCTCTTTTCTGCTATGTATGCCCGGTCCACCACTTCTGCATAGGTTAGCAATTTCAAGACCTCAAGCCTGTCTTTAATTCCAGCATCTAATCCTGCTTCAAATTTTCTTACTTTTCGAGTTTCGGTGGGGATGACATATGTTGCAAACCGAGCGAGTTGTGTGAACTTGCTCTCATATTTGACCACCATCATGGTTCCTTGCTTTAGATGTATGAATTCAGATGCCTTCTGTTCCCGCAATGAATCTGGAAAGTATTTTTCGTAGAATACTTCCAAGAATCTTGCCCAAGTCGTAATTTGTTCTTTGGCCAGGGTGAGAAGCCACCATTCCTGGGCATTGTCTTTGAAGTGAAAGTGGCGAAAGTTACCTTTTGCCTCTCGGTGCAGGGTAGGGCACGAAAAATCTTTTCCATGTCTTTAACCCAAGTGTCTGCTACCATTGGGTCTGGGCCGCCGGTAAATGTAGTGAGTTCAGATCCTGGAACTGTTTTATGGTAGCCGGCTCTTCTCGCCGTTCCGGCATCCCATTGTTGACGTTAGTTTGCAAATATTGCAAAAAGCTAGTAACCGCTCTTTTCATTATTCTTTCCACCGATTTAGTGTCACTGACGGATGACTCACTTTCATTACCATTATTAGCCATTTTACAAAGTAATAAACGAGGTATTATATTCTTAACACAACATATATATAAAATATGTAGCGCAATCTATATTTATATAAAACGCCAATTTTACATTATTTTACAATTCATATTACATCAGTCAGAATATGTTAGTGTCCCATCCCTACGGTAAACAAAAACAAAAGTCAACAAAAAGGGATTAGAACACATCATGATCAACATACAAAAGATTTTCTACTACCCAGATCTAGAGTGGTGGGTCAGATGGGTCGAAAAACCATGGAAAATAGTGCTGCATAAAAAGCTCAAATTCCCATCCCAACTGGACTACACCAAAACACATCCATGCTACCTGGACTGTGAAAATAGGAATGGACCGTATGTGACCCACAAATGCTCGATTGACAATCCAGCCATGTGTCTCAACATATGACAAGTCATTATTAAAGTCAACATTTTGAATATTAATGATCTCTAGTGGGTTAGGGACTGTGGTGAAAATGTAATTCTCAGGGTACACGTTCCCCTTTCTGGCCACAAACTCTGGGGGTAGAGGGCCTATGATATAATGCGGGCGGTCATGACCCGGGGTGATGCCAAGGACGCGAGATGGTCCAAGAAAACGTCTGCGTGTATCGACAAGGCTATGCCTCCATAACAAGTGTGGGACGTCGGTAGGATCAACCTGGATATAAACTGGCCGACTAATCAACCGGGCAAGGCCTGGGTGCAATCCCCTGACTATGTCCTCGGAATCTCCCCAACCCTCAGGTGAGGCGGAGGCAGGGACGGGGGCGGGATGCTCGGCTAAGATTTCATCTAAATTGATAGCCTGGAGCTCATCTCAAAAAGCATCATCGAGATAAATCTCTGACATTCCTACAACACCAGAATAAACGTGAGATTTTACACAGAAAGACTAACGTTGTAGGTAAATATTTATTATTATTTTATTTTATTTATATTTTACTATATTTTCTTAGCTATATAGTTTTATTTATAGATTTATTTATAACTTTTTAAACTTCCTGATCAAATTAAAATAGTATTTTTTTTTGAACCGTTGCTCTGGTACCACCTTTGTTACGACCCAACCCTAAGGGCTTAGGGTTAGACTCGCAACTTACTAACTTATTTTATTTGTAGCAAATTAAATTACGCAAGCAGAAATAAAAATAAGTAAACCAAAATTTTACTTCATCGTACTAATTTTACTTCATTTTACTATTTAAGAAAAAGAAAATACATTTACAAGGCTCTAGTTATTTTATTATTCAGTGGCCGGCCTCGAGTAGAACAAAAGGGAGCGATACAAAAAAAAAGATAAAAAAAAAAGTGGTTTAACAGTAGTCCGTGATCGGGTTCCATTTTGTGGGGTTATGGGTTTCCCCTACATCTCGTTACCTGAAAGGGTAACAGCTATAAGCACACAACAGAGTAAGAAATGTTATGCCAAGAGTAGAGAAAATACAAAATAACCATAGATAGTTAGTTAAGCCAAAACAGTTACATAACTTAATTTGGTAAATAAATCATTTAGGTTGCAGAAACTAAAATACAGAAATTATGTAAATAACTATCCATAACCACGGTACAGAACAGAACAGAGGTCACAGAAGTGACAATCAGAACATAGGTCAATGGATCCATGACAAACAGAGGACCACAAAGTGGCCAAACAGAGGCCAATGGTTATTTAAGTCCCTCAAGGCGTGGGACTCCCGTGGTAGTACTTACAAAACATAATTGTTTATAAGGTTATAGTCAAATATTCTTTAAAATATAAACAAACATATCCATGGGTTTCATTTTAACAAATAGAGTTACGAAATTAAACTACGTAACTGAAATATTAATATAGTTTATAATAATTTATAAAACATAACTTGTATAAAATAAATATGACAAATCAAAACATACATAAAATACATTATAATAACTCAACATATAATATAACTCACCTTAAGATTGAGTCTTACTTTTTCGTTACTATTTTGTTAACTTCCCACTGCTCCTTTACTTCCTCTATTCTCTTTTCTTTCTCTTTTACTTTTCCCTCCGTTCAATTCGTTTTACAGCTGCACTCCACCTTTATACACCCACAAGGCCTAGTGATGATATAATCATTCTATTGGGTGACTCACGCTCTCCTACGTCTTGAGAGCCCAAGTGGCTAATATATATTTTTCCAGCACTACATGTCCTTAATTACTCAGATTAACAAATCGATTATAATCTGATATGAAATCAATTATAATCAGATATGTCATTAATTCAAGGATATCATTTTTATAGATATATATGTATTTTTATTATATTTATTTGTTTAGCCTATTTATTTATTTACTATTTTCTTTTTTAATTTTAATTTGATCCATCTAATATTATAATTTTATATTTTTGTTAATTTGATCCTAAATAATAATCCCTAATTAATTCCATATAAGCTAATGTCAAATTAAATTATATATTTATTATTATTTATTTAAGAGTATATCCTCACATACATCCACAATTATATATAATTATAAATATTTAAGTGGTATTTCATTAAAAGTCAAGGTGTCATAAGGTGGCTCAAGCTCACGCGCTACACCCTCTGTCTCCCCTCTGGGCCGCTCCACCGACTGGTCTCCCACCGGTTGGCTTGTCGTCAGTGATCGCCGCTGTTGTCCCAAAAGATAAGCTAAACTTCTCGCTGGGCCAGTCCTTAGCTCTAGTCCATATTCCGAATTTAACCCCTCCTCCTTAGAGACAAATTTACAGGAAGCATTATCATGACCGATGCGTCCACAATCATAGCAAAACTCCGTTAATTTCTCATACTTATAAAAGACTTTGATCCCATCACCTACTAGTCTTGTGTTATCCCTACGGTGGAGAATAAAACCCTGAAGTAAAGGTTTGAGGACAACAACCTCCACTCTCAATCGAAGAAAATTGCGGTGGAGAAGGAGTCCAGTCGTAGGTGTCTCAACCTCCACCAAACGCCCGATTCTATGACCAATAACTTCCCCATGAGCTCGCGTCATCTTGTCAATCCGAAGGCCATGAACTTGAACCCAAAAAGGACTCCATTGAAATTCCAACTCAGCCGTAGCCCTTCCGAGTTGGAGTGTCTGAAGAACTAGCAGACTGCCCATGACAGACCAAGGTGACTCGTTAAGAACTCTCTGGCGATCCTCAACATCTTCAAACTGAAAGAAATAAATATTGTCATTCCACGGTGTAATGGAGACCCCCGCTCTGGTTTTCCAAGCCCCAAGGAGAATATTGGACACTGCTGGCTTGTTTAAGAGTTTTGGGGCCAAAACCTTTCCCACCAAACATCGGTGAGATACATCTTCACACTCGTCTGTCCCTTCCAACAGCTTAAAGGAATCCATATTCCAACTACAGCTATACCCACACAAACGCCTAACCAACCAAAGGGGCGAGCACCTCCGACAAGGTACCGAACCAAGGGAAGAACCCTAGCAACTACCAATCACCAAGGATCCTCTAGAGTGAAATTTCCCTAAAGTTTCCTAGAGTGTTATATTGTGTGGTTGAGATTTACTGGTAAGTTACATCAGAAAAATTGATGTGACTTACCAGTAAATCTCAACCACATAATGTAGCACTCTAGGAAACTTTAGGGAAAAATCACTCTAGAAAATCCTTGCTCACTACCAATAGGCAGAGGAAGCTCTCACAACTGGAGAGAGAGACAAACAATGAATGGACATCATGCTTCTCTCCTTTCAGGCCCCATGGGGCCCATTATCTAAATTGTTTATTTTGTTCAACTATGCATTAAGATTTATCTCATTATTATAATTTTGAAGACAAATTTAATAAAATTATGAGTTTTAATTATCTGATTAATTTAATTTTTTATTATTATTTTTATTTATTATAAAGGATAGAACTAGGTCACCAAATAACATAAATAGTTTATATCATTGAAGTGAAATTGTGATAGGCTTCCCGGATCCTAACAACACGTCTAGTCCCCATCCCTCCCTAATTAGAAAGATTCAATTTTGTCTCATTATTATTTTATTATTCTTTTTATAGTTGTCTCCATTTTTGTTATTGCTTGGATTTTGTACATTATCCTGGACATTGTTTTCAAATTGTCTATCATTGTACCACTTTTTTCATGTGTCCAGTATTACTATATATAACCAATTACATGAAAAATTGTCTCCAAGAAGCGTACAAGTTGGTAAGAGACAAATTTACATTCATTAAAAATTCAAGTATCCAACTCGTAAGAAATTAAAGAATATCAAAATTTTAATATGACTAAAGAAATGACATTTCATTGCAATTATACCAAATATATATACATATATATATTTAAGAGATTTTTGGTGAAACCTCCTTTTTATGGTTTTTTTTTTTTTTAAATAAATGACAACTCAATTAATTATCTTTCAAAAAGCCCCTGAGCAAGAGAAGTCAAACTCAATAAGGACATTCTATAATTTATATATATATATATATATATTTTGACCATATTGCCCTCCTATATATATATATATCATATATTTGAACAATCTCAGCTCAAGATGATCTGCGAAATCAATGAAGATGAAGACGATCTCAAAATATTAAGATCTCACCGCTGACGATCTCGCCCTTAGTCAACAATACACGATCGAGATTTGTGAGTGTTGATGGAGTTTTAGAGATTTTGCTTCAATTACGTGTTTGAATTATTATTCAAGTTCAATCAGGTATGTTGATTAGGTTTTTTGGTTTTGTTTTTGATTTATTTTTGTTGATTTGCCGAGTTCACTCAGGTGTGTGCTCTAGTTTTTGTTTGACAGAATGAGAGTAAAATTTTACTCTGGTTTGTGCTCTGTTTTTGCTTGACAGAATGAGAGGAAAATTTTACTCTGGTTTGTGCTCTATTTTTGTTTGATAAAATTAGAGTAAAATTTTACTATGGCATGTGCTCTGTTTTTGTTTGATAAAATGAGAGTAAACTTTTACTTTGGTGTTATTTGTTTTGTTTTTAATTATTTTTTTTATACAATGACAGTAAAATTTTACTCTGTTATTGTGTACTTCTGTTATTTGTTTTTGGACTCCTAGTGACAGTAAAATTTTACTTTGATTGACTGTAAAATTTTACTATCAATTCATTACAGTTTGAATATGTTGTTATGCAAGTATGGTGATCGTACCATTGTATTCAAGGTTGTGTCAAACTGCACGTTGAAGAACTTAACTGATTTCTTAAGTTGTAAATTGAAGAAGTTTGACAATAGTGGTTGCATACTGTTATCGTACTGTTTATCTAGAAATTCGCAATGCATGATTGATGATGATTCTGATTTTCAGAATCTGTTATCGCTTGTTTATCCCCTTGGTGTTGACAGGGTTGATGTGACTATTATTGAAATGGACATTTCAAATGAAAAACATGGGGCTACAAAATTGGGTAAGGCGAATGGATCCAACATTATTGATGATGAATTGGATTTACTTCCTATGTTTTGTTGTCATAAAGAAAGGACTTTTGTTGTCTTCTGGATATGTGAATGAAATTACTCATGTAGGTCAAAGATTTGTTAGAGGTGCAAAGGATTTCTGGACTGCATTATGTAAATATGCCATTGAGATATGATTTGAGTTTGTGTATGTAAAGAATGACAAGTGTGGGGTCGCTACTGTGTGTTCAATAACAGACATTTTTACTATATTGATGAATGGTTGTCTATCCAAATTTATGATTTGCTTTGTGGTTGAATTTGACATTTTAATATATATTTTTTTTCATGTGGTTGTACTAGTTTCATGTAAAAAAACTTATAATGGAGTCTGTTAACATGAAGATTTTGAGTAAAATTCTAGTTTTAAAAATAGTAAACATTACATTTCTTAACATGAAAGTAAAATTTTACTCCCATTCAGAATAAATTGTTACTGTATTTCAGAGTAAAATTTATTTTTACTCTGAATTAAAAGTAAAATTTTACTATGTTGGAGTTTGTTTAATAGGAGTGAAATTCTAGTTTAAAAGATAGTAAAACATTAGTTTTCTTAACATGAAAGTAAAATTTTACTGTATTTCAGAGTAAAATTTACTCTGAATTGAAAGTAAAATTTTACTGTGTTGTTGAATGCTTGTCTATGCAGTTTCTGATTTGTTTTCTGAATTGAAAGTAAAATTTTACTCTATTGCAAAGTAAAATTTTACTTTAAAGTATGTGAGTCCTATAAGAAAACGTTTTCAACCTGTACCAAAATTTACAACAATAAACAAAGTCCCTACTGCTCATAAAACAATCTTTGTGCAAAAATAATGTAACACCACCACTACATATATTATCAAGAGACACAAAATATGAACTGTATCATTGTATTCTATCCATAACAATGTTCTACAACAATGTTCCATCCTAATCCATAACAAGTATAACACGTATCATTGTTACTCTTTTAGCACTTTTTCACCTACATTTACTCTTTCAGCATTCTTTCATTTACAAAAAAGAAAAATTACATTCAACATTCACATCAGATACAAAAAAGTAATTCTCAAAAGTCGTCCACATTGCCGTCCATGAGGTCTTATTACTTGGCTATTTTTCTTTTGAGGTTGATTTGTTCCCCACTCCATGCCTTTGAAGAATCATTCAAAAATTAATGCACTATTGATGCTTGAAAATTGTTAATTTCATTATCTTCCATAGACTTTGCAATAGGCTCATCTCTTATGATCCGACGTATGATATAGCATACAATAATTCCATAATCAACACTGTTAATAGAAATCAAAATCTTGTTAGATTTACTCAAATTTGAAAATCATAAAGCTTACCATTTCTAACATATAAACAAAGAATATTCATGAAGCCAAAGAAAAAAAAGAGTAGGAAAAAATGCACAAACATTGTAATGAAACAGTAAATTTTACTGTGCAAATAAAATTTTACTCTGCTTAGAAGTAAAATATTACTCTCATTGAAAGTAAAATTTTACCCTGATTGATTAGCAGTTTTATTTGTAACATAAGTCAATAAAGCAGCAAACAAGCAGGCAAGCATCTACACTATCACTTACTTTCGAAATTAATGCAATTAAACCACATAAAAGCAACAAGAAAAGTAAAATCGAAATTAACCAAACACACCAAATTGCATCAAAATCGACCGTTTATAGGGCTTCAATTTAGGTCAAAAGCAACAAAAGAGGAAATGAATATCGAACAAACTCGTATTATAATCCATACATTGTAATAAAAAAAAAAAATTATCCATTATTTCCAACACAAAACAGAGATAAAATCCATTCATCTGACATTTAAGCAAATTAAAACATCACAATGCCAAAAAAAAAGAGCATACAAAGAGCATAAGAGAACAAACTTTATTTTTCATTAACCAGAGTAAAATTTTACTGTTATGAAAACAGAGTACATACTAGATAAAGAAATTATAATCGAATTTTACTTTAGATCTATGAACAAACAAACAAAAAACTCTCGATTTTTTATTGTAATATATCAATTTATCATTTTTTTGACATATATGAGGTCATTTTATTTCAGATCTGAAGTTATTGATCTCAAACACGAATTCATAGATAGCAAGTCTAAGATGGTAATGGATTTCAATGGACAATTTCAAGATTTCAATTTTATGAGATGGATCGAAGATGGAGATCAAAAGGGTTTAGAGTTTAGAAAGAGAGAAAATAAAGTGAAGAGATATAGGATACCACTAATGTGGAGATAAAAAAGAAGATAAGTGGTTCAACGAGGTTTTCAGATTATATAGAAGGGTATTTTAGCCTTTTCACCATACTTTTTCATTTGAGGGACTTTTGAAACCATTATTTTATTCTGTGAATTTCACACAAAAAGGTCCCATAGAAGGGGCTTTTCACCAAAAATCCCTTTTTTTAATTGGGCCCAGTTGCTTTGATTTCGGGTTCAACTGTTTGTTGTTTTGAAACCAAAAATATTCTTTAAGATTTGTTTGGATATGAGCTATATTATATGGATTCGGGCGCGAGTGTGTATCCAAGCGTCAGACAATTTAAATCTTAAGATCTTAGGATAATTATGCAAAATTAGATGAGATGTTGCAAATTATGTAGGAATATATTAGAAATTAAATAGGATTCAGAAAAATTATAAAATTTTTATATCTAATTCATGTGAGAGGCTAAACGTATTACTTTATTAGCAAATGTGAGTTTTTTCTTCGTCATATATTATAAAAAATTAAAGGATCCAAGTGTCTAAATTAGGTCCGAGTGTCTAAAAATTGGAGACCGAATAGAGACAGTTCGCTTCTTCCACTGCTACAAACGTGGAGTTGATCGTGTTTTTGTGGATCACCCAATGTTCCTGGAAAAGGTTTATGTCTGTCCTCAATCAACTGTTCTCGTATTTTAGGGGTGAACTATATATACTTTAGCTGTAATAGCCAGCTTGATCTTAGTTCTGATGCTTGAATTTCTGAACTTTCAAAGGTTTGGGGTAAAACTGGATCTAAGATCTATATGGGATTACCAGGACAACCAAATTCGATTTAGTATATTGTGCCAAGTAAGTTATTTGATGCAACCTGTAGTTTCAAGCCCGTAATTCCATGAATGATTTTCATTCTTTGAACACTTGATTCAAAATAAAAAAGTGCAGTTGTTTTGTCGTAACTTCCTACTATATTATATATGGAAAATGATTGTCAAGCAGAAATTTTATACTGAAAACTCACTAAAAATGCTGTGGCAGTGAAATTTTTTGAAATTATAAACCACAATGCTTGGTAGGAAAATATATATATATATATATATATTTGTATATCATTGCTCATTATATATTAGAGAAGCAATCGGTCGATGGGTTGTCAAGGCAAAAGGTTGGCATTGTGCTCCAAATTTACATGGTTTTGCATTCAACACGAGTCAATCATCCATGTTCTTGTTTGTTTTACATAATGACCACCTGTGGTATATCATTGTTTTATTTCCTCTTACTGCCTACTCAAGATTTTTGTTAGCCTACGCCTGATCATGTATGCAGTTCTGCACTATTGCTTATATAGTATATAGCTGGCATTCATTTATTATGTTGAACTCAGGCTGCTTTGAAGGCACCAAGGATTTTGAATCTAAACAACAATAAATATTTCTGTGGACCTTATGGTATGTTCCATTCTCAAAGTTTGTACCTTTATTTATCTATTTATTTTGCATTCTATTATAAATGGTGTAACATATTTGTCTCGTACAAATGCAGGGGAGGATGTTGTCTTCATTGCCAATGATTGGCACACTGCTCTTCTCCCATGTTATCTGAAGACCAAGTACAAACCTATGGGGATCTACAAGAATGCCAGAGTAAGATTGCTCAATTACGTCGTTAAGAATTTCAGGCAAAGAATAAAATTAAAACAAAAGAATTTTAGCCAAATGACAAGGACTATTTGTTGGGATTTAACACTAGTACTAACAAATGATGGCAGATTGTTTTCTGCATCCATAACATTGCCTACCAAGGGAGATTTCCTTTTGCAGACTTCTCTCTTCTCAATTTTCCGGAACAATTTAAGGGCTCTTTTGATTTTATTGATGGGTATGTATGCAGATTTGAGATGTCTTAACATCGGGTAACTCTTGATAACTCTTGGTCTTCATTCTTCTGATTTCTCTCAAAAGTAATTATAATTCCAGCTAAATTCCATCCGTTAAATTTCTCCCCTATTTATGTGATCACTTATGCATAAAAATCTTCTTATTAGTGCTTCTTGGTATGTGATAAAATCTTATTGTTAGTGCTTCTTCAAGTACTGTTTATAAGTATTGGGTACAAATTTTTTAATTTGTGTTTATTTTGGTGAATCTGATTGCAGTTTATGTTTTGATGCAGGCATGTAAACCAATGAAGACTACAAATTTAATGTTAAGACATGATTTTTGGATATATGTTAGTTTGTGGTTAATATTAAGACATGATTTTTGGATATATGTTAGTTTGTGGTTAATGTTAAGACATGATTTTTGAATTTTGGATATGTTAATTTTGTGGGTAATGGTGATTGGATATTAATTGAATGAGAAAGTGAATTAATGCTTTATTACAGGTATTTTTTTAGTTCAATCAAATAAAAATTAGCACAATTTCAAAAAAAAAAAAAAAAAGGGGTATATGACGGCGTTTCTACAAATGCCTTTTAAACCCTACTGCCTAATGGTCCTCCTCACCGCACGAGCGGCCATAGGCAGAATGCAAAATCTCATTTTTTTCTCTTGCCCGCACGTGCGGCCATGACCTCCGCACGTGCGGCCGAGCCCCTGTTTTGGCAGTCCGAAACTCACACAAAACTCATCTTTGCAAACACATAAAAAGGTTCAAATTAGATGAATTTAACACAAGAATAAGGCTCTAAATCACGCAAAAATCAATCACCGATCTACTTTGGTCCTTACTTACTTTGAATTCATAATCACAACCAACCATAATTCTTTCCAAAGTTCTAATTATTTTGGGTTCACTTATACACATATATACATAGCTATTTAATTTTATGATCCAACCACCTAAATGAGTGTTTACATGAAATTAACAAGGAAACAAGGTGTAATTTCTTCATATAACTCAAATTAGGTTCCAAAACAACCATATGGCAAGCATAACTTTCCAATTAGACAATCAATACTTACAAAACTTCAAGCATCAACCCTAGCTCTTCCAAATGAAAGGCATGCTTACTCAAATCCAAGAAAGAGCTTAATTCAAGATGAAGTTTACATACCTTGGTTCAAATCTCTACCAATCCTCCCAATTTCCCTAATTTCCACCCTAGGTGAATCTCTCATTTCCTTCTCTAACTCTTCTTTTCCTACTCTCCCAGGAGATATTTTGAAGAAGAATTACCAAGTCAAATGTTAAAAAGAACATAGATATATATAAAAAGTGAATAGGACAAAAATCAATCGTTTAATCATCCCAAATTGAAATTTCACAGAAACGCTTATTATTACTTAAAAATTATGCTGATCTCAAATGTAAAGTCAATTTCAGATAATTAAGCCTCTAGGGCTTCCAATTTCTAATTCAAACATTATAATTGTGACAGATTGTTCTTTTAGTAGACAGATATGAATCCGTAACCATAAGTCTCGCTTAAGTAAATTTAATTTCACATGAAATTTCACCATAAATGTTTAAATGCTCAGAATAAGGGACTGAAAATATACCAGAAACACATGCGAGGGTCGGGTTATTACAGAACTTGTTCTAAAGTAGGCAATGCTACCAAGTTGTGTAGGCTTTTGTTAGTGTAGTCAATTTGTATGTATGTTGTGGTCACTAACCGGGGTTTTGAAGGGGTTTTGGCATAGAATGGTTAGTGTATATTTTGTATCTATGAAGGTCACAGTTGGGTTTTGAATGGACCTAGAACAGTAGTACAGCTCAGTCGATATATGTTTTGAAAAGTGCCTATGAAGTTCCATTGAGTTTCTGGAACTAGTTGTAATTAAATTTTCAGTTATTCCTTGGATCCACTTAAATGGATACTCCAGTTTAAGATGGTTTCTTGGTTATGCATAGCCTTATTTGTTTCATTCTCTTTTTGAGGGCATACCTTTTTCCGTTAATTATAGGGATAGCGTCTTGGTTTTCTATCCTTTTTGCTTCCAGAAGTCGAGATATCTTCCATGAATGTTTTGTATGTTTCTCATACTCCAGAGGATAACAATCAGATTCTTGATTGAATGCAATATGGAGATTACAATATATGTATATGTAGAGAGAGAATGTATATGTAGAATGTCTGCAATTGTTGATGCGACTGGAATGAAGCAGCATTTACATCAAGTTAAAATTATAATCTGAAGAGTCTGGTTGGATTGGGTGGCCGTTAACATAGTGAAATGGCAAAACAGAATTTACATAGCTGATCCTACTTGATTGAATAAAACATCATACTTTGAGGTTTTCTTAACCAAATTCATGTTTCGATTATACAAATTTGTTATGAATGTATTTTCTAAGCTTATGTTGTTTTGCGAAAGTGTGTTTTTAAAATTCGACTTTAGACTGAGAATTGTGTTCAATACCAAACCATTGAACGAGACAATCTTTTGAAATCAATAATTAACCATGACAGCACTGCTCCCATAATAGGTAAGTGTCGCTTTATGCTATTTTCTTGTATTTTTTTTAAAAATATTTTTACAACGGAACAAAAGAAAAGTATTATGGTTAATTGGCAATCATGAATGTGGAGTGAAGTTTAGGGAGGTGTTTGATGTTCTTCAACACCCACCAAGAGAGGGTCAAGGATTCTCAAGATTCTCCTAATTTTATTTATTTATTTAATTATGTATATATATATATATATTTTTCAATTTTTCAATGTTAAAATCCTTATAGTGATTAGATAATTAAAAAATTTGATGTATGATAATTTCAAAATGTCAAAGAAGCAGAACAAAACTATGTTGAAAGTACAAAGTCAAAACTCTGGCAATTTTTTTATATATCAGCAATACAAAAGCAAAAGAAGAAAACTTCAAAACAAACACTACTTGTTAATAACAAGAGTCCTCCATATCTATTACTCGTGTGTGAGAGAAAGATAAAGAGAAAGAGAAAGAATAAGAATGGGGTTTGCTAAGGTGGTCCTCACAGTATTTGTTCTATACGCTGCCGCCATTACACCACCAATTCATTCATTTAACTGCACCACTTCCACCACCACCACCACCACCTCCTGCAATGGCCTCGTCGGCTACATTTCCCCCAACTCCACCAATCTTTCTTCAATCACATCACTCTTCAGCATCATATATTTGTGGATTTCGTTTTTTGTCTCTTCTATTTGACAAAATCCACAAATATTTTTATAATAAAGTAGATTAATGTCAATAGTAACTTTTTAGTACATTGGAGAGGAGGTAAGGTTTTAACGAGGTAGACTGATTTTTATTATGGGATTAACCTAATATTCATTTTTTTTTTAATTTTTTAATTTTGAGAACAAAGATCATGAGTTATACATGAGCAAAATTTAAAAAAAAAGAAGAGACTACTCTGTTTGTTTCTAAAACTTTTGTATTAATTACATAGACTGTTTATTATGAACGTGTTGTAAGTTAATTAAGCTAATCACTTTTGTGTTTGATCACTAGTCCCATGCCTTTTCATGAAATTTGTTAGTGTGTATATATATAGTTATATATTGTATTATATATAGATATATATTAGTTGATTGGTTTACCTTCCATATTTAGTGTAGGATTGATTCACCTTCCAATTTAGTGTATATATTCTCCTCCTATGTATATATATATATATATATATGAGTTATTGTACTTGGTTAAATACATAATAAAATATATAGAGCTTGTTCTCTCTCTCTCTCTCTCTCTCTCTCTCTCTCTCTCTTTGTGTGTTCATCACTGACGTCAGCCTTTCAGTGTTGACATCAGCCTTTAGCTGCTTCCATCAACCGCTTCCGTCAGCTGTCGCTCCACGCCAGTCGCCTAACCAAGCCGCTGACTTTCGCCTAACGTTAGCCCTTTTACTACGCCTCCCTTGCTAACACACGCTGCGTCATCTTCACTATCGTGCTTCGTGCCTTTGATCCATACCGTGCGCTGTGCCTTGCTAACGCCAACCCTCTACTGCGGGTTGACGTCAGCCCTAGTTTGGGCCAGCTCCTCTTTTGGGCCTTTTTATCTATTTCTGGGTTCCTCTCTATTTTGGCCTTCCCAACTCACTGGTACGCTCTATTTTTTCTAGTTTTGCCTCTATTGTGCTATTTTCTATTTTTGCCTTGATTCCAGACCATCATGGATCGCTCTGAGTCTGCTCATCCAATTTTTGTCATTCTTGATGGTTCTAATTATGTTCTGTGGGCCCAAGCCTTGTCTGGATTTCACAAAGGCAAGAAATTATGGCGCATTATTACTGGGGATGTGTCTAAACCAACAAAGGGGGTTGAGGAAACTGCAGCCAAATTTGCCGATCGTTTCGAAGAATGGGACAGTAAAAATTATCAGATCATCACTTGGTTCCGAAATACCTCTGTCACTTCTATTAACCTTCAATTCGGTCGCTTTCAACTTGACTCGGTTTCTACCCCTGCTAAAGATATTTGGGGCTTTCTCAAACAACAATATCAAATTACTAGTCTTGCACATCAGTATCAGCTTCAGAGTCACCTCCATTGCATGTGGCAGGAGCCTAGTCAGTCTATTAATGATTTTTTGTCTCAAATATATTCTGTTTGGGATTAGCTTGCTCTTTTTGAACCTACCTAGCCTTATCCTGAAGATGTTGCTCTATTTCTTGAATATCGCAATCAGCAGTGGTTAGTTCAGTTTCTCATGGCTCTCACCTCTCATTTTGAGCCGATACGTGCATCTCTCCTGCATCGCACTCCCTTGCCTTCTCTTGAGCAAGCTATATCCGAGCTTCTATCTAAGGAGACTCGTCTTGGTCTCTCATCCACTTCACATATGGACTCAGTTCTGCCCACTCCTCAGTTACAGAGATCCTCTTCTCTCCCACATACTCCTTAGTGCATTTATTGTCAAAATCGCGGGCTCCTTTTTGCTCATCTTCTGGTTCATTGTTCAGTCAGGCTTTGCTGTTATTGTAACAAAACTACCCCAGGTCATCTCCAGCAAGATTGTTTTCGTAACCCATCACACCCATTCTCTACTGGAGCATCCTCTTATGGATCTCACTCTCAGGGACGGTCCCATCATTTCGGGAATCAGTCTCAGTCTATGCCTGCTCGTCGCGCTGCTGTTGCTGCTGCTGCTTTTGAGGACTTTTCATTTTCTAACCCTTTGGATCCTTCCATCATGGTCTTCTCCCAGATGGATGTTGAAACCCTAATTAAAAAGTTTCTCTTTACCTCTAGTACACCTCTTTCTACTACCTTTTCTGTCACCTCAGGTACATCTCCCTGGTATTTTGACTCTGTCTGTTGTAACCATATGACTTCTGACTCTACTATTTTTTCTTTCACATCCTCTTCTCTTCATATTCCTTCCATACATACTGTTGATGGTTCTCTCATGTCTGTGAGTCATATTGGTTCTGTCTCTACATCTCATTTGTCTTTATCATATGTTTATCTTATTCCTGCTCTCCCTTTAAACCTTATTTCCATTAGTTAGTTATGTGAACATGGTCTAACTATCACCTTTGTAGGACCCTCGGACGGGATAGACCCGTGGGATCAGCCGTAAGCATGGATGTCTCTATAAGCTCATCCATCTTCATGTTCCAGTCTCCACTCCATTGGCTGCCTCTACCTCTGCCTCATCCTCATCTACTTTTACCTTATTATTGTTTCATCTTTGGCATTGTCGGTTAGGTCATATTTCTGTTGGTTGATTGAAATCTTTAATTTTTAATGGTCAGTTAGGTCTGGCTCTTCAGACATTTTAGATTGTTTATTTTATCAACTTGCCAAACAACCAGCTTTATCTTTTAATAAAAGTAATTCTGTTTCTTGTGCTCTTTTTGATTTTGTACATTCTGATATTTGGGGCCCATCTCCTACACCTACCATGGGGGGATCTCGCTATTTTGTTATTTTTATTGATGATTTTTCTCGTTATACTTGGATATTTCTTATGCAAAATCGTTTTGAGCTTAAACAACATTATTACAATTTTGCCAAAATGGTTCAAATCCAGTTTTCCAAAACTATAAAAATCTTTCGTTCTAATAATGCTATGGAATATAGGGATTCTGATTTTTTAACCTTTTTTTAGAGTCATGGCACTTAACCTCATCGTTTTTGTGCCGGCACGTCTTAATAAAATAGACGTGCTGAAAGGAAACATAGGCATATTCTTGATACTACTCGGGCTCTTCTCATTTCTTTATCTTGTCTTGAAAATTTTTGGAGAGAAGCTACTCTTACTGTTGTTTACATTATCAATTATGTCCATACACCGGTCTTTCATAATCAAACACCCTATGAGTGATTGTATGGCACTTCTCTTTCTTACATCGCTCTTCGGGTTTTTGGTTTTGCATGTTTTGTTCTTCTCCAGCCTCATGAACGCACCAAACTAAAATCTCGTTCTCGTCTGTGCTGTTTTATTGGATATGAAATTGAACATAAAAGGTTATCAGTGTTGGGATCCCATTTCTAGGCGTCTTCGTATCTTTCGCCATGCAGTCTTTCGAGAACATAAAATGTTTGTCTCCCTTTCTTCCTTTCACTTATCTTCTCCAGCTTACACTTTTCACTTTATTGATCCCTTTATAGATCTTTTTCTTGATGATTTTGATGCAGGTCTTCCTCCTCTAGAAATGCCATTGCCTACGCTTGATCCCGCTGCAACTGTTCTCCCTGATGGTCCTCATGGTGTCTCTTTGGCTCCCTCGCCTCTTAATGAGTCTTCACTATCTTGTTCATCTCCTTTTCAACCTCCTTCTTCCGGTCATCTATAAAGGGTAACACAACCTAATGTTTGTCTTCGTGATTATATTGTTGGTTCTACCACATTTTCTACTTATGAGCCTGCCTCTTATCGTTAGACTTGTTCTAACCCTCTTTGGCAACAAGTTATGACTGATGAATTATAGGCATTAGACAAAACTCATACTTGAAATGTTGTTAACCTTCCCCTTGGTAAGACTGCGATCGGTTGTAAATGGGTTTATAAAATCAAGACTTATTTTGATGGATCTATTGAGTGATACAAAGCTCGTTTGGTTCCCTAGGGCTTCACTTAAGAATATGGTATTGATTATGAGGAGACTTTTGCTCCTATTGCTCACCTCACTTCTGTCCGTAGTTTGATTGTTGTTGCTGCTGCTCGTCACTAGGGACTTTTCAAGATGGATGTGAAAATTGCCTTTCTCAATGGTGATCTTCTTGAGGAAATCTATATGCAACCCCCTCCTGGGTCGACTATTCCGGCACATAAAGTCTGCAAACTTCATCGTGCTTTATATGGGCTCAAGCAAGCTCCCCGTGCTTCTACTCCAATTGATCCTTAGAATCGTCTTACTCCTCTAGATGGCACTCTTCTCCCCGATGCTACACTCTACCGACAGTTGGTAGGCAGTCTTATCTACTTTATAGTTATTCGTCTTGATATTCCATATTCTGTCCACATTGTCAGTCAGTATATGTCGGCTCCTCGCACGCCTCATTATGATGCCCTACTTCGCATTCTTCGCTATCTCAAGGGCATCATGTTTCATGGTCTTCACTATTCTTCTCTATCCTCTCTTAAGCTTCATGCTTACTTTGATACTGATTGGGTTGGGGATCCCACTGATTGTCGTTCCCTACTTCTTCCTAGGGGATTCTCTTATTTCTTGGTGCAGCAAGAAACAAACTCTCATTACTCTCTCTAGTACTGAGACTGAATATCGAGCTCTTGCAGATACTACCCCAGGAACTCTTGTGGTTCCGATGGCTCCTTGCTGACATGGGTGTAGCTTCTACTGGCGTTCTCTCTATTGTGACAATCAAAGTGCCATTCAAATTGCCCATAATGATGTCTTCCATGATCGCACTAAACATATTGAGATCGATTGTCATTTTATCCGTCGGCATGTTGCTTGTGGCACAACCCATCTCCATTTTATTGCTTCTGCTGATCAACCTGTTGATATCTTTACCAAGGCTCACCCTCCTGATCGTTTTAGTGACTTAGTTTCCAAACTTATGTTGGATGATGTTTATTCACCTTGAGTTTGCGGAGGACTGTTAGCGTGTATATATATAGTTATATATTGTATTATATGTAGATATATGTTAGTTGATTGGTAGTGATTGATTCACCTTCCATATTTAGTGTATGATTGATTCACTTTCTCATATATTCTCCTCCTATATATATATAGGAGTCATTGTACTTGGTTAAATACAGAATAAAGTATATAGAGCTTATTCTCTCTCTCTACTCTCTTTCATCAAAATTAATTAATTTATTTGTTCTCTAATGTTTGATTGTTAATAGTTTGTACATCAATGGTGAACAATACATCACTGGACTACCCTTTACTTGTCACTAATGGCACTTACACCCTCACTGCCGGCAATTGTGTGATGTGCAACTGCGATGCTTCAAGCAACTGGACGTAAGTGTCCTATTACCGATAATTTTAAGTGCACAAAATTTGATCATAGAACTAGGCATAACTGTAATCGAATTTTGTGCGCACCTAGAAGAACTAATCTCATTACTTGTAAACTTAATTTCTCGTCTTTGTTAACTTGTCATTTCTTCCAAAATATGATAATATGTCATTTTTTTTTGCTCATGTCATGTCCTCAGATTACAATCTAAGTCGTCCCAACTTAATTCATCCATCTAGACAACTTGCCCTTCTATGCAATGCCAAGGTGCAGAAAATTCATACCTGGGAAACACCACATCTTCGGGTTGTAATCGCACGACTTGTGCCTATGCCGATTACACTAACCAAACCATCCTAACAATCCTTGCCCAAGACTCCACTTGTCCAGGTAACTCTACTATTCCTCATGTGAGGTGATGCACCATTCTAATTTAGAAATTATATTCTATAAATGTGGAATTATAATGACTTCTTGTTGTTGTTGCTGCTGAACAGTTTCAAATAATAACAATGCTTCAAAGTTCAATTTGCAAGGTTGGAGTTGGAGCTTCATTCTTATCCTTGTCCAATTGGTGTTACTCTGTCATCATTTTATTCATTGAAAACGAAATTACTGTTTTTCCTTCCCCTTAAATGTCTCTTTTCTGTAAATTATTATTATTATTTTTTTAACTCAGCAGGCACTGTACTAAACTTGTTGTCTATAACAAAAGCACACCATCTTTTAGATTTTTGGCTAAGAAAAAGTATTAAAAAAAAAACAAAATTGGTTATCTAAGTTATTAAAATAAAATGTCACATTTAAATCATAATTATTACATTTTTTCTTATATAAAAGTCAAAAAGTCAAACCAAACGAGGTTAAAAAAGCCCCAATACAAAAAAGCCAACTACAAAATTGAAAGATGAACAATCAATAGCTAAGTAATCGGTGATCCCGTGAGGATATTTATCATGCAAAATGGAATTGATAATCCAGAGACAAAACAGGGTGTGAATGTATGTTGATTTTTAATGCAATCCAGTAAACCCAATATGTCAACTATTTATAAGTATCCTGGCCACCATTGCTAAGAGTCACCACTTGTTTGGCAATAATCACAATGCTTCAAATATGATGTGAAGCATTGTGTCTTTTAGTGTTCAAATTCAAACACACTATTTTTGTTCCCAGATCATTCAATTACCTTGCAGGAAGGTTTCCAGATCACCTATATCAAGATTTGATTCAGTATGGAGAGGCACATCACATTATGGTGTGGTCACACTTAATCTAACACAAAAGTCAATGACAAACGAAGACTAACATGCAACTATGGAAAGCAAATAAATATTTGAGGTTAGGGATCAATCCCGGCTAGAGACAAATTTTGATTATCTCCTTATAAAGGATTGTATTGAATTGTATTTTTTGTTTGGGGTTTGTTATATAAATACATTTTTTATCTTTTTTTAGTCATATCACTTTTTTATTTTTTTACATACCTTTTTATAAAAAGTTAAAAAGTGTACTTATTTAGATCATTTCTTTTTAGGGGCACTTTTTCATAAATCCCTTTTCACCTACTTATATTCCATTTAGTCCACATTATTTTCTTATATTCCAATAAGTCCTATGAGTAACATAGTTACTAAAATACCCCTAATAATATTCACATTTACAGTGCGAATGTTTCGTGATATGAATGTTCACATTGTCAATATGAATGTTAATACATCAATGTGAATATTAATATTGTCAATGTGAATGTTTACACTATCAATATGAACGTTTACACGTCAATGTGAATATTCACATTGTAAAATATGAATGTCCACATCACTAAATTGCTAACTGTTTAAAAAATATTTGTAAGGGTATAAATATTCATAAAATATCTTAAAGATGAGAATTATGATTTGGTAGATCAAATGTTCAAATAATAGGATTTATTGGAATACAAGAATATTTTATGAACTAATTGGGATACAAATACTTGAAAAAGAATTTTCTAATAAATCTCCCTTCTTTTTACTAAACCTTTTAATTTTAAATTATTTTTGTTAGGTTTTTATTCTTGGCAATCCCATTTGACAAAACTCCTTTCAGTTGTACTTGTTTTCGCACTTTTATTTTAGTGAGGCTATGAGTTTCTTAGATGCGAATCCAACCCGAATTATGTCTTGTAGAGAAGTTTGTGATGCTAATACTTTCAAGATTGCCACTTCGCTGATTATGACGGGGATCGAGCTGCCCGGTCAACTCGCGGGGGTCGAGGGGGCAGCGTCCCTTGGCAGGTCCAGGGCAGCGCCCAGGCAGGTCGAGGGGCAGCGCCCCCGAAGCAAAATGCGAAATTGCATTCGAAATTGCATGTTCACCCTTGCTCGCTCGAGCGAAGGCTGCGTCTGGCAAAAAACCTGAGAAAGATGAATGTATGCTCGAGCGCATGTTACGTGGCTCGAGCGAAGCCACTTATGGAAAACATGCGTTTTTGGTTCCTCGCTCGAACGAGAGAGTCTTTGCTCGAGCGAGCTTCGCAGTCCCAGATTTCTATAAGTACGTGTTTCTATCAGATTTGAGGATTATTGCTCCAGGTCTTCTTTTTGGATATTAAGGTTTACATCTGGGGATATTGTGCTAGTTTTCTTTAATGTTTTGATTTAGTATTTAACTCATGGTTTAAAGAGTATACACCAAAGGATTATTTATTTGTTCTACACAAAAAGAGAGAGTTGTTCTTCGGTGGATTCTGAAGAATTCGAGCCTGAAGCTTTGGTAGATTCTGGAGTGGCTCATCGTCAAGACAATTCCGAGGTGAAGATGGGTTTGGAAGAGACACATAGGGGTTGGTTCAATTCGGGCGTGGATTCGCTAGGTAATTGAGAGTATACCTGTGTAATTCCTTTATATCTTCTTAGTGGATTATTTTGTGGCTGTTGCCCGTGATTTTTTATCACAATTGGAGGTGCTCCAATTGTGATTTTTCCACGTTAAAATCGTTGTGTTGATTTTTCTTGATTGTTTGATTGAGATTATTTTATTGCTTAAAATTGATACATAATCACAAATCAACATCTAGGGGATTTCTAAATTTTTCAATTGGTATCAGAGCGGATCGCTCTTTTGTTTTTTAAAACTTTTGAGTGAGATCTTGTTTGATTTGTGATAATGGATACAATTCGCGAGGAAAATTCTATGGTTTGACCACCCCTACTTGACGGATCCAATTATTTGTTTTGAAAAGCTCGGATGAGGTCGTTTTTAAAATCTATTGATGAAAAAGTTTGACAATCTGTCATGTATGGGTGGACTGAACCGACGATTACCGTTGATGGAGTAACCTTCCCCAAACCAATTGATAAGTGGGACACAATTGATTACCAAAATAGTAGCTGGAATAGTAAAGCTATCAATTCTCTCTTTTGCCCTGTCACACCTGAAGAGTTTAGTCGTATTTGCAATTATGACGTCGCAAAAGAGGCTTGGGATATCTTACAAACTATTCATGAGGGCACTCCTTCTGTGAAACGCTCAAAACTTCAAAGGCTCACATCTAGTTTCGAAAACCTTTCAATGAAAGATAGTGAGACCTTTGATGAATTTTATGCGAAGTTGAGTGACATTATAAATTCCAGCTTCAATTTAGGTGAAAAAAATACCAAAATCCAAAGTTGTGGAAAAAATTTTGAGATCCTTGCCCAATCGGTTCCAACCAAAAGTTACGGCTATTGAGGAGGCTCAAGATGTTGACAACCTCAAGCTGGATCACTTGGTTGGAAATCTCCAAACTTATGAGGCACATAGGAATTTCAAAAAGAAACAAAAAGATGCTATTGCTTTTAGTAGTGTTCATAGAGTTGGAGAGGATTCTGATGAGGATTGTGAGATAGATTCCAAGATTACAACTGCTTTTGTTAAACAATTTAAAAAATCTTTTTTGAAAAAGAATCCTAATCTTTTGGAATATACTCATACTCATAAATCTAAAGGCAAAGATAAACTCAAAATTAATTCTATAGCAAAGAATGAGAAAGGAAAGATACAAGGGAACTCTGAAAGAGTCCAATGCTATGAATGCCAAGGATTTGGCCACTTTGCTTCAGAATGCCCCACTCATTTGAAGAAGAAGAAAGCCCTTACTATTACTTAGGATGATGAATCAGAATCTTATGAAGATGAAAGTGACAACGAAGATCAAGGCAAAGAGGTACATAAACAATTCCTTGCTTTCATGGCGGCTTCCGAAATTGAAGGACGAACTGAGTATCCGAAGAGGTCAGTTAAGAATGCCACTGATGATGAATCCTCGGAGAGTGATGATGAAGAGCTTGAGAAAGCTTATGAAAAGTTGTATAAGGAATCTCTTAACTTATCCAAATTGAATGACAAACTCACTATGAAACTCAAAGCATGTGAAAGTGAGAATGTCAAACTAAAGGAGGAGATTTCCAAGGCTAGAATTGATGCCATCAAGATAGCTAATGATCAACAAGCTCTTTGTGCAAAACTCTTGACTTGTGAGACAGAGAGGAATGAGCTACAGCAAATCTATGCAACGTATGAAGAAAAGATTAAATCTCTCGAGATGTCTCAAGTTGCCTTGGAAGAACTAATGATCAAGAAAGAGGAAGAGCTCAAGTGTGCTATGACTACCATTGGTCTTTGGAACAAAGGATCAAAGACTTTGGAGGATATCATTGGATTTCAACAAATGTGTTGTGACAAGAGTGGCATTGGCTTTGGTGATAAGAAAGAGCAAAAACAGAGTGCTTCCACATCTCATGATACAAGAACTCAAGGAAAGGGAGAACAAAAAATTCAACATGAGGATGGCCTTCTCAAACTTCCTAGAGTTGGTAAGGTCAAAAAAAAGAAGGTACACTCTGTTTTTATTTGTCATCATTATGGTATGCATGGTCATATTCGCCTTTTTTGTTATGAGTTGCATGGGAGAGTGTCTCATAGAGATGGAAGAAATTCCAACATTTCGTGGGGTAGGAGACACTTCTTTGGTAGTAATGAGGTTAAGGGTCATATTAGACCTCGCTATTTTGATCAGCTTGAGACCAAACATGAACAGAGACTGTGTTTGACTAGACCTTGGAATATGAAGTTGGAAATCAAGTCGAGACGGATTCTCATTGAAAGGGAAGGGAACCATAACGTTAAGACACCACCCAAGAACCGCAATTCTCTCAACTTTGTTCATACTAAAGCGGTCTGGGTAAGAAAACTTGACTTGTGTTAATTTTTTATTCGTTTTAGTTTTTAGGTTTCTGTGTGTTTTTTTTATTATTTTTGAGTCATTAAATGTGTGCCTATTCGTTTTTTGTCTTACTTTGTTTAGAAAAAAAAAATTCCAAAAATATTTTCTTGTATGGTTTTGCAAGCTAGAAATTTTTGAGTAGTCCTTAATGCATATTGGAATTGATAAGAATATCCATTACATGTTAATATGTGTGTGCTTTCTATGGTCATTACTCATTTTGGAGTGTGTGTTTTTTGATTAGTATGTCTCATTCTGTACACACTCTTAGATTAGCAAATATCGGAGTCTTCCGCCTTAGTGATTATTTTTAATATGGTGTGAAACTAGTGTTTTATCCGCAATGAAAATATGAGAAAGGGGAAAGATTTTTTTTGGCTCGCAAGTGCTCATAAAATCTGTTACTAGTCTAATTTAATGATCTAAAGTGCTTATTTTATTTGTAATTCATTTATAAAAAAATCAAATTGATAATGATAATTTTAGCTATCACATTTATCTGGAAAAAAAAATATTTTCAAAATTATATTCAAAATTATATTAGTCAAAATATCTATGTAGTTATAAATATTGAATCAATTTATTTTCTTTTATAAATAATATACTCATAAAATTAAATATAAATAGCTCAAATCTTAAAATGAGATATGTACTAATAAATTTCACACATCCCAACAATACTATGAACTAGACAATTGTCTTCTCACATACTATGCAATTGTGTATTGACTAAAAAAAGTTGGGATATGGAATAGAATGGTTCCATACTTACGTTGGAAATCTATTAGCATTATTATAATATGATTTTGATGCTACACAGGGCTTTGTCAAATTTAGTGGGCACTAATTTATAAATATTTGAAATTAGCTCATTATTTCAATTATACTAAAACAATGACAGAGGTTGACGTGTCAAAATATCTATGTAGTTATAAATATTGAATCAATTTATTTTCTTTTATAAATAATATACTCATAAATATAAATAGCTTAAATCGTTAAAACAAGACATGCACTAGTAAATTTCACAGACCCCAACAATACTATGAACTAGACAATCCTCTTTTCACATACTATATGCAATTAAGTATTGACTAAAAAAAGTTGGGGTATGGAATAGAATTAGGGGTGTGCACCAAACCGATCAGTCTGATCAAACTGATCGGCCCAAACTGAATTGAAATGTAATGGTCGGTTTCAATTGAAAGTTCGGTCAGCGGCAATTGTAAAATTGTCTAAAAAATTTCAGATCAGTCAGCGACGGGTATGGTAAAGGAAGGGCCGCTTAAACCAATCCGACCGATGAGATACAAACACGTGCCTCTTCCTATTCTTCAACTCAAATTTTATTGAATATCTTATCACTTTGTTGCCAATCAACACTTTACACGTATTCCATTACTTATCTCCAAATTTTATCATTAATTTTCTATCTCTTTCAATTACATAGCTTCTAACATCCATCATATATCACAATTCTCTCTCTCTCTCTCTCTCTCTCTCTCTCATGCAACTTCCAATAACTTCATCACTTATCATCAATTTTTCTCTCTTTTTTAATTACACGAACTCTTTCTCTTCTAATAAAAAAAAACTCTTTCTCTCTTCAATAATGTTTCTCTTAATTGCTCCCTTATCTATGATATGTCTCTCTCTTCCCATATCATCCTTTTCGATTTCTCTCTCCGGAAGGGCAAACATTCATCTTTGATCTTCTTTCCTAAAACTTTTTTCTTTTTTAATCTCCCTCTATTGCTGGAAATCAATTGTAGTAGTGCTCATTGATGGTCGTGATGATGCTATTCAACATCGGCAATGGTGATGGTGATGGTGATGGTAGTACTCAACGAATGTGGCAGTGGTGTATATCGATGATGGTTGTGAACGATGGTGACTACCTTTGTTTGAGATTTTCATAGCACCGACCAAATCGACCGCTGAACTGAAGGTTTTGCCTCGATCGATTTTGAATGGCTTATGGGTTGGCATCGAGTGACAATTTTTTCAATCCGATACATTCGGTTCGGTTTCCAAGCTGAGGGTAAATCCGAATCAAATCGACCCATGCATACCTTAAATAGAATGGTTCCATACTTGGGTTGGAAATTTATTAGCATTATTATAGTATGGCTTTAGATGCCACATAGGACTTTGTCAAATTTAGGGGCACGAATTTATAAATATTTGAATTTTGTTCACTATTTCAATTATACTAAAACAATGACAAGGATTGACGTGTCAAAATATCTATGTAGTTATAAATATTGAATCAATTTATTTTATTTTATAAATAATATATTCATAAAATTAAATATAAATAACTCAAATCGTTAAAATAAGACATGTACTAATAAATTTCACATACTCCAACAATACTATGAAAGACAATCCCCTTCTCACATACTATATGCAATTGAGTATTGACTAAAAAAAGTTAGGGTAGGGAATAGAATTAGGGGTGTGCACTGATCAGTTCGACCAAACCGATCGGCCCAAACTGAACCGAAGTGAAATGGCCGGTTTAAATTGAAAATTTAGTCAGCGGCGATTGTAAAATTGTTGAAAAAATTTCAGATCGATTAGCGACGGGTATGATAAAGAAAGGGCCGCCTACATCGATCTGACCGACGAGATACAAACACGTGTCTTTTTCTGTTCTTCACCCCAGATTTTATTGAATATCTTATCACTTTATCGCCAATCAACACTTTACACATATTCCATTACTTATCTCCAAATTTTATCACTAATTTTCTGTCTCTTTCAATTACATAGCTTCCAACATCTATCATATAACACAATTCTCTCTCTCTGTCTCTGTCTCTCTCTGTCTTTGTCTTTGTCTGTCTCTTTCTCTCTCAATTATACAACTTCCAATAATTTCATCACTTATCATCAATTTTCTTTCTCTTTTAGGGTTCGTTTGGGAAGTGGGTTGGTTTTTTGGCTATTTTAGCCTGGGGCGAAAAAGTCTCATTTGGGAAGAACTTTTTGTGAGAGAAAGAATGAAATGATTATAGGTTGGATGTGATGTTTTGTCATATTAGACTAAAAAGTCTACTTTGTTTTTTTGTGGCTAAAATAATCCCAACCCTTCTTCCCAAATGAAGCCTTAATTACACGAACTCTTTCTCTTCTAAAAAAAAAAAGAAAACTCTCTCTTTTCAATAATGTTTCTCTTAACTGCTTTCTTATCTATGATAAGTCTCTCTCTTCGTATATCACCCCCTTCGATTTCTCTCTCCAAAAAGGCAAACATTCATCTTTGATCTTCCTTCCTGAAACCTTTTTCTCTTTTAATCTCCCTCTATTGCTGGAAATCAATTGTAGCAGTGCTGATTGACGGTGGTGACGATACTATTCAACACTGACGATGGTAATGGTGATGGTAGTACTCAATGAATGTGGCAGTGGTGTATATCGATGGTGGCTGTGAAAAATAGAGACTGCCTTTGTTTGAGATTTTCATAGCACTGACCGAATCGACCGCCAAACTGAACGTTTTGCCTCAGTCGATTTTGAATGGCTTGTGGGTCGGCATTGAGTGACCATTCTTTAATCCGATACGTTCGGTTCGTTTGCTAGGCTGAGGGTAAATCTAACCAAATCGACCCGTGCACACCCCTAAATAGAATGGTTCCACATCGGACTTTGTCAAATTTATAAATATTTGAATTTAGCTCATTATTTCAATTATACTGAAACAATGACCGCAGTTGACGTGTCAAAATATCCCTAATTTAATTTTATACAGAAAGCTGCTATATTCGGGTATTATTGAATAATTATCCCATTACATGAGCATTTTGCATGCTTTCACAATCCTCGTATGTGTTCGGGTTTTTTATTTGTAAAACAATTTGTGAAATGGACAAACAAAGAAAATGATTTTAAAAAAAAATTTGATTTTTGTTGTTAAAAATATTTTTTAACCTAAAATATTGAAGATTAAACAAATCAAAATATCATATTAACAGGAGACCTCATTAGCTAAAAACTCTGTAAACTAGTCTACCTCCATACTATCCCACAACATCAGGGGCGGCGGCTGAACTCTTTTGGGAGCTAAGACAAATCTTTAAATTGGGGCATTTTATTTCTTAAATGTTAATAATGATTTTTTGTTTTAATATTGCATTTTGTTTAATTTGAGTTTTTTAAGTTTTTTGTGATGCAAAATTACTAATTAATCTTTTGTAAGTTTTTCTAATGTGCCTTTTTTAATTCATAAAATAGGAGACTTTTATAGATTATCTCCACATTCTCCAATTTATTATTATTATTCCATGTGAGATTCCATTATTTTTTACAAAATTAAAAACTAACAAAATTGAACTGTGAAATGTGATCGTTTCAGTTTCTCAACGAATAAAATTGAAGGATTTAGTTTGGTGCTAAATTTTTCTTTAACTCCGACAAAACCAAACTAAATCGCTTATACCCCCTTATGAAGAGAAGAAGAGAAAAACACACGTACAAAATAAGTGAAGAAAAATAAATATAATTAAATGATCCTTCAGTATAATTTTATTATTATCTCAATTACACACAAATAAATAAATAAATAAATTATAAGAACCTTTAACGGAAACGGGATCCAAGACCACTGCCTTAATTGCCTACGGGTAAGGCCGTGTAGACGCGCCCTTGGGCTTATGCTACAGTTCGGACTCAATGTCACGGTTCTTAATCGGATCTCGCAAAGTGTAATGCAAGACTGATAATTCACCAAAGAGTTCAAATCCGGCAAATCGTTTTGGAAAACTGATTTTTAAGAAAGAAGTGCCAAACATGGACTGCTTTGCCAGATACAGAGTCACCACCTAAATATTTTATTTTGGGGGAATTTAGGAAACCCTGACTCGTGCCTAAAGCCACGTGTCCGTCATCACCAAAGTTTTCTCGGCTTGGGAACTTGGGTACGATTGGGGAAGGTCATGCAATGAGCACCCCCGCTCGCCCGATCAAAGATCGGCCTGTACTAAGCATGATATCTTGTTTTTGAAAACACATGCGTTCTTATTCCGGTTATTAGTTGGAATTTACTATGTGATACGCACAACACAAAAATATAGACTAGATCACCTAATTTGGAATAAAGCATTGCATTTTCATTTGTTTGAAAACGGTTTGAGGTTTGCTCCTCGCAAGTAGACTAAAATGCGAGTTTCAATGAATTGTTCCAATTCAAGCAATCCAACCTTCACCAACAGGCATTCAGGCAGTTATATCACATAAGCAATTAGCCTCATGGCAAGCATACTTTCATGGCAACATTAACACACATGCAGTATGCTAAAGCGTAAACACTTACAGTGTACTCCGAGCCAAAACAATAGCTAGTTAGTAATCATGCATGATCCTAGCTATGTCAACGATGGCTAATGCAGCACAAGCAAAATGCAATTAGAATAGGCTCGGCTAATCTAAAATGGCATATGAGATGCAACAGTTGATACACGTATTCAACTTGGAATTGAAATACAATGCAGTTAGTATGAGGCACCGAGCCCGGTGTATGCAATACAGATGAATGGATGCACGCATGCGAGCATAAGATATGCTAAATGAAATATGCCCTAAAACTAATATTCGTAAGCGATTAAGTAAAAGGGAGAAAGAGATGGGGGTTGGAAGACATGCATCACACACACGCACGCACGCTTATTACATAATTGTGCCCTCTCGACGGAGGGATCGAAAAAATAATACAAATCACCTAATTAACTAACTAACAAGCTAATTAATTATTACATAACCGAATGAATAACTAGCTACAACTAATTATTACAAAACTTAAATAATTAACAAATTAATTAAGCTACCAAAAACAATAAAACAGCCTCGAGAAGAGGGACAAATGCATGCTCGTTCGGCTTCGCTCAGAAATCCGTTGCCATGCTTCATGTTGCCTCTGTTTGCACTGCTCTGTACCTCTGAAAACTATACCAACTTCTGTGACACTTTTGAACCACCTTGGGGCATGCTGAGAGGCCATCGGCCAAAATATAGAGCCATCGGCTAGGGGAAACTGGTTATCGACCAAAACTAAGGCTCTTAACCAAATGTTTGTAGCCGACCGACACTGAAGATAGCCAATCGGCCATCTTTTCCTGTAAAATGCTCCTTTTGCTGCAACAAAGCACAGACAGAGCATAGCAATACATTTGCAAGACAATGTTTGCAACTACACCTCTTATCATGTTTGAGACTCAAAAGAGTGTAGTTCTCGACCTCGGACCATCAATCATGCATTCCAATGCATGATGGCCAAAGGAGCCAAGTGTGCAATTCAATATTAAATGAAATGCACAAAACACATGAGGGGCCCCAACCTCTATCATGCTTGATCAAAAGGAAAGGGAATGCACACACAATGTAATGCAACTAACATGCAATAGGCATACAACCTAAATATGTAAACATGCATAGCATGCAACAACATGCAAAATGAAGCAAGCATGCAACAACATGCAAAGATGGACTTAAACTAAAGTGGACAGGTCTTAAACATGCCCAAATCAGTGGCCAAAGTGCTAAAAAATGATGGACAAAAACACATACAAACATGCACATGTGATGGCCTATCACCTAGGCATAAGAGGGCAACTTTCAAAAGCACTTAAAAGTGGACAAATATGGACATGTAACATATATTGTAAGCTCTGAAATCATGCATGGAAAGGTGCCAAACCAACCAAACAAAACAAGCAAATCATGCAAGAAGGCTCAAGGCTTAAGGCTAGCCAAGGGGTTCAAACCAAGGCCATGCAAAACAAGCCCCAAAGGGCCAATGAGACCTAAAACAGTCCCAAGGCAGGTCCAAACAAGACCAAAAATATGCTCGAAACTAGCCAACACAAACTAGAACACAATGTCAAAAGCATGAGGAATGCAAGGCTACAAAAGGGGTGTTACACTACACCTATCAAAACCAAACATGGCATGACATAAACCAATAAAAACAGAGTTATGGCATGGTAAAACAAAACCAAAAACCCACTTAGATGGCATCCAAATGACCTATGCATGGAAGCATACACAATGATCCATTCAAGAGGCATAAAACATCAACTCTTTAAAACATTAAAGGAGTGATAAATGCAAGCATTCAAGCATGAAACATGGACTGAAATAGTATAACAAATGATGTCAAATCATTGAAATGGTCTAAGTAAAGCATGCTAGTGACTTGGACACTTAAAACTAACAAGCTAGAATGCCTTATGGCTATACAAAGCATGGCATATATGGTCAAAACAACTCAAATCAGAGCTTAAGCATGTTACAACAAGGCTAAAAGCTTCATGGAATTGAGCCAAAAGCATGCTAAAATGACATGTTACAACATGATGCATATTAAGGCAAATGAGGGGATTGCAAGACAAGTATATGGAGCATGTAAGAGGCCATTAAACCAACTTGAAACAGAGGTGTATCATGGCAAAATAACACCAAATACTTGCTAAAATGGAGCTAAAATAAGCTAAGCAAACATGCTACCAATATAAGCCATTTATACTAACATACAAGGCAACAAGGAGAGGGGATGACCCTCTCCTATTTAGGACTCCAAAATCACCTTCCACCACTTAAAATCCTCTGGATTTCAGTGGTAGAAAGGTCATGCAAAGCTAAGAACAAGGGCCAAAAGGGATGGCCTAAAACAAGGCCAAACAAGGCCTAAGAGGGGGTAAACAAATCCAAACCAAAAAATGACCTTAAACAAAGATCTAAAGCATCAAAAATCAGAACTTTTATCAGTTAAGAACTAAGCTTAAAACAATAAGCAAGAAGGTCTAAAAGCTTAAGCAAGAAAGGGGTATTAAAAGCAAGAATGCTCACCCTTGAAGAACCTCTTCAAGAACACAACTCCAGCAACTTTTCTGAGTTCAAACCACTCCAAGAACCCTAACACCAACTCCCTAGCACCTCAGCAACCAAGGATGGTGTTCTAATAGGTGCTCTAGTGCAAAAATATGAACAAAATTCACTTTAAGGCACAAACACACACACAAATGTATAGAGAGAGAGAAATATAGAGATAGATAGATACAACTTCTCTAATCCCAAATTTCAGAACCTCTGAGAAGGGAGGAGGAGCTCCCTTCGTATAGGAATCCAATTCCAAGGCTTCTTGGAGAAGCTAAGTAAAGGGGCAAATGGAGGGGGGAATTGTACATGCCAGCTGTGCCAGCTGGCATAAAATATCTGCATAAAGCAGATGAATAGGGTTCGGCTAGAAAACATGGCCGATTGACCAACATAAGTGCCGATCAACCAAAATGAGTGTCGATCGGCCAAAACTTTTGGTCGATGGTAAGAAAACAAGGCCGACGGCTTCCAGCCTTGGCCGATAGGCTCAGAGGATGGCAAACAAGCCACCCTCTTCCCTCAGAAGCAAAAACACAAGTGCTTGGTCCACAACCAAGCACAAAATAGACAAGTTGAGAGATCCTAAGGCAAGGCGCGTAGCCGAAACCTCTGAGAACTCAAAACGAACACGAGCATGGATGATCATCGAGTGTTCAAACGATGACGTCCAAGTCTTGAGGACGGTCAAAAATGGGGTGTTTACAGTTGCCCCTATTTGACAAAACTCAAAAGTCATAAAATGACGGGAGTGAATGTCAAAACCCAAAGACGACCCATTTTTGACAAGGCTGAAGACTTAGACAAGCATACAAGATAACAAAGATATGTGCCAGCAGGCAGGGACAAGATGTAAATAATATGCACAATGCCGAACATAGCTTATGATCATGCAAAGAAAACTGTAACGAAGCAAAACATGCAACAGTTTTAAGCAAGCGAAAACAAATCCAACTATATTACATGCAGAAAGGATGCAAGAGAATTATACAATTCTCGCTACGTCTCACTCGAAAAATACAATACCTGTCAGGTTCGTCTGGTCGTGCCAACTTCAAATAAACCGTACATACAATATCGTGCCTACAAAAGAAAGAAACTTAACAGGTACAATATCGTTAGAAACAAGCATAGCAATGCAAGTGAAAAGTGCGTGACAATGCAAGTGAAGTGTGAAGTGCATAACAATGCAGGTAGAACGTGCAAAACAACGCAAGTTAGAGAGGGTGCGAAACAACGCAAGTAGAACGTGTGAAACAACGCAAGTTAGAGAAAGCGCGAAACAATGCAAGTTAGTGAGTGCAAAACAATGCACAAGTTAGTAGTGGTGCAAAACAATGCACAAGTTAGTAGAGAGTGCAAGACAATGCACAAGTTAGTGAGGTGCAAAACAATGCACAAGTTAGTAGGGGTGCAAAACAATGCACAAGTTAGTGGGGTGCAAGACAACGCACATAACGAGCAAGACAATGCAAGTTATAGGGGGTGCAAAGCAATGCACATAACGAGCAAGACAATGCAAGTTATAGAGGGTGCAAAACAATGCAAATAACGAGCAAGACAATGCAAGTTATCGGGGGTGCAAAACAATGCACATAACGAGCAAGACAATGCCAGTTATAGGGGATGCAAAATAATGCAAAAAAAAGACATGCAAGACAATGCAAAAGAGACGTGCAAGACAATGCAAGGTGAGAAAATGCATGACAATGCAAATGAAATATGCGAAATGACGCAAGGTGAGGAATGCATGACAATGCAAATGAAATGTGCAAGACAAAGCAAGGTAGGAAAATGCATGACAATGTAAATAAAACGTGCAAGACAATGCAAGGTAGAAAAATGCATGACAGTGCAAATGAAACGTGCAAGACAATGCAAGGTAGGAAAATGCATGACAATGCAAATGAAACGTGCATGACAATGCAAGCATGTAAGAGGTATGCTATTCGCGATGTTGAGATACAACTTCAAAACAAGATGAGGCGTACTAAATGCAAGAACGACATGACGTATAACTAATGCGCGCTTATTATAAACATGACAATACATTGTAATGCAATATACTTAAAGCGATCTGTGAAACTCGCAAGATACAAAAGGATACGAAAAAAGGATATACCTTGCGCGTACCGAGCATCGCACACGGAAGACACAGTTCGAGGTCAACTCGGAGGCCGGTTAAGTTTCGAAAATGTACTTTCTTGCACTGTCTTGAGAGATGAAGGTCCCAAACCACATAACTGATCCAACCAAGGGTGTGGGAGGTGCATCGACCACAAGGGGAGTCCATCGGCCACCAATCGGCCACAAAATGAGCTCATCGGCCAAACATTTAGCCGATCGGCTAACAATCTGGCCGATCAGCCAAAAATGACAGTTTCGGGACAGTTTTGTCTTTTAGCCACGGGTCTTTAAATATAAGATTCCAAACCTTATATCCTCACTTCTCCAAGCTCGAAAATCCTCCCTCTTCTCTCTAGGTGATTTTCTTTGCTTCGATCTGTGTTTTTCTCTTGTTTTTGACCCTTTTCCATCGTTCGATTCGCAAAACCCTTCCTGTTTTGCACACTTTGAACCGATTGAAATTCATTTTCGGTGTCCCTTTCTTGGTTTCCACCACTTGGGGTTTGTTTTCCCTGAGTTATACCTCGATCTTCGTGCCTTTTCCATACTCCGACCTTTTCTTCCATTTTTCACCCCTTGGGGTTGACTTTTAGGCTGACTTTTCGCATTCTCACCCATTTTTCACACTTTTGGCCATTTTTGCACTCTTCTTGAGATAACAGACGACATTCCACGGGGTGGGGCTCCCCTAGGGATGGACGTGGACCCTGAGGTCGAGCTCCTACCTCTTTGCATTCGACCATTCGATCCGGCAACCTACAGGCCGGCGATACACGTGTTGCCTCCCGACGGCATCCGCCACTTCAGAAGCTATGCGCGGGGCACGCCACTGGAGCTTTTGCTGCGCAAGCCAGAGTCACATCTGTCCTGCGGCGCTTCTGAGGTACACTCTTTCCCTCTGTGTCATTTTCTGTAATGTAGAACATATAACTGCGATAGTCGATACTGTTCTTTAACTGCGTAACCCAGATACACTGATATATTATATGTGTAGTTCACCTTGAGCACGCCCACACTCGATATCTATTTAAACTCAAACACATACACACACACTGCATTCTCAACCGGATAATCCAAACACACTGATACATCATATGCTTAGTTCACCATGAGCACATCCACACCCGATATCTGTATAAACTCAAACACATGCACACACACTGCTTTCTCAACCAGATAATCCAAAGACACTGATACATCATATGCTTAGTTCACCGTGAGCACACCCACATCCGATATCTGTTTAAACTCAAACACATGCACACACACCGCATTATCAACCGGATAATCCAAACACACTGATACATCATATGCTGTAGTTTATCTATGAGCATACCCACACCCGATATCTGTATAATCTCGAACACATGCACACACACTATATCTTCATCAATTTTGAATGTTTTTCAACACTGTGTTTCTAACATTGCTTCGCAACTATTTGTTTTGAAAACAGGGAGATTCCCATGCCTTCCGGGGGTATGGGAACATCATCGCCCGCGGTTGGTACATGGAGCTGCCCGATGCAGTCCGTGACATCGTTGATCATGCCAGCTTCGGCATTTTCTGCAGGGGACTCTCGCGCCTCACTACGAGTAGGCCTCTTCTAGGCGCACTGGTGGAGAGGTGGTGGGACACCACCGACTCCTTCAACCTTTCTGCTACCGGGGAGATGGCGATGACTCCCTTTGACTTCTCCATGCTCACAGGCATCGGAGTAGGGGGTGATCCGATCCCCTTCGATACTGATATGGACGAGTGGGACACCACACAGATTTACTTGCTTGGCGTTCAGCCTCCTCTCTCCCGTCCAGGATTTGTGAGGTACTCTTGGTTTGAGGACCACTTCAGGATTTAGGCGCCCACAACTCGGGAGGAGGTGGAGCAGTATGCTCGCGGCTTCATCATGTTCCTGCTGCGGACCACACTCTTCGCTGACCGGGCGAACACTGTCGCCCTTTACTTGCTGAGCGCACTGGTGGACGTGACCAGGATCCAGCGCTATGACTGGGGTGGCGCAGGCTTGGCCACTCTCTATGGATATATGAGCTCATCTTCCCGCCACAGCGGATAGTTGCTTGGGGGCTACTAGCGAGTCTGGGAGGTATATTTTCCCTTTCTGTCTTTTCAATTCTGCTTTACATTATCTGTACACTACACACACTGCAGACATGCAATCTACTTTACATTGACTGTATACTGCACACACTGTACAATCTGCACACTACTGCGAACATGCAATCTGCTTTACACTGACTGTACACTGCACACTCTGCACGTTGTTCTGTGATTTCTACTCTATCTGCATTTTGCTTTATCTAATAAGCGTACCCACTATTGCTCTGTTGCATTCTGTAGTTGTGGGTGTATGCCTACTTCCCTAGGCTTGCCCCAGTGCCTGATGTGGAAACGCCCCCTATGGTTCCCTTTTTCCACGGATTCGACGTGAGGTACAAGCGGAGGCCTAGGGAGTCTTTCCTGTTCTTTTGCCGTTATTTCGATACCATTACCACAGCTGAGGTATTTCGAACCTTTCAGTTCATTTAAGCTTCGCTTTACATTTTAATTTCAATAACAGATTAACAAACTGTATGTTTCGTCATTTGCAGATCACTTGGCAGCCCTGGGCGGTGTTACCCAATAGAGTGAGAGATGGGTACGGGGGTGCTCGGGAGACTACCCGTTGTAGGATTCTACTGGAGGGCCCAGTCTGTCAGGCTTGGTATTTTGGGGAGAGCTTGTTGCAGCAGACCCTGGGCTTACCGGAGCAGACAGTTCCAGCGCCTCCTCCTACCCACGTGAGGCATACCGAGAGGTACACCTTAGAGAAGATAGTGGACTACACGATTGGCTAGGACTCTGAGCCCTTTAGAGACGAGGGTGACTACACCAAGTTCATCCAGGCCTATCTGATGCGGCCTTTGACCGGTGCTCGCGGAGCTGAGATAGAGAGGCCTGCAGCGCCAGTGGCAGGGGCAGGGGCAGGGGCAGGAGCATCGAGGGTACCTCAGGCTCGTGGGAGAAGTGGGTCCCGGAGAGGACAGGGAGCTGGATGGCCAGAGTTGCCCACGACGATGACATGCCGAGAACAGGGAGGGGAGACTTACCAGATACCCATCGCTCCTCCTCCGGCTGATCATGAGCTTGTCGGGGTTCAGGGCTCTACCCTGGTACGTACTATACTTTTCATTCTATACAATCATTTCATTTCATTTCGTTTGATATTCTGGAGAATACTAATGATTTCAACGCTTTTGTAGGCTTCCATCGAGTACACTCGTCAGTCTTTGGAGCTGACGGCCTCCGTGATGGGGATGCTGCAGCGGAGCATCGACCTGTTGACCATTTACGGCATCCCGGTAAGCTCCTTCAACCGCAGTCTCAAACTTTGCATAATCTGTTCCATACTGATCTGATGTATCACATTGTCGATAAGGCACTCGATACATAGCACTCACGGCACTGATATGCTGTAACTCACATATTGCTCACAACATTGCTCATGGCATTCATACACTATACTCGGACACTGCTCACACCATTCATACACTGTTTTGCGTAGCATAACTGATGCATTTGTCGTTTGTTCATTACAGGCCCTATTCCAGATTCCGACCGTGGGAGGTGCTCCAGCTGGACCATCTGTACCTACTCGAGGAGGAGGGGGAGTCAGGCGAAGGATGACGATCCACAGCTGAGGCAGACACAGGCGCACACGTGCTGAGAGCAGTTCACGAGAGCCCTCCCCTGATGATTCTGATGAGGAGGTGGCGTCGTCCCAGGGTGAGGCCGAAGACAGCTCAAACTCTGACTACAGAGCCGACGGTGGTGATCCTGGACCCTTGTCCAGAAAGAGGACCAGGACGGATTCCCGCACTCGAGATGACTGATATTGATCCAGAATTTTGCTGTTTTTCTTCTTTTTAGCTTTGTTCAGACATTTTGTTGCTTTTCCTTTTTGTTTTACTTTTCTTTTTACTAGTAGTTTGAGCACATTGTACTGCCTCAGGCAAGTTTTATTTTCTTAAAACTATGTACTTTTTGCAAAAGAAAAAAAAAATGAATGAAATGAAATAGCTCTTTTGTTCAAAAAGTGTTATATTTGTACATTCTATGCATCGCATTACATAACAATGTAAATGAGATTGAACTTTTGTTTTGAAAACCAAACACTCGAATTGCAATTAATCAGGTAGTAAACCAAGTAACAGCAAAACAACTCGATAAACAAAACAAAGACCTTGACAAGCTAACCAAGTGTAAATACAACTCGATAAGCAAAACAAAGACTTAAAGAATGCAAATTACAACTCGATAAACAAATGTATGACAACTCGATAAGCAAATAAGCACGACTTCGCAAAATCAACACCGGGAGGCATTGGAAGTGGAACCAATCACAAGTTCCCAACATGTTCAACACAAAGACTGCTCATAGAACAAGGGGAGAGGCCAGAGGCCATAAGGAGAGGCGATCGGCCACAATAAATGTCCATCGGCCCAACATTTTTAGCCGATCGACCAAAAGGGATGGTCGGTCGGCACTATATTTGGTCGATCGGCCAAAAATGGCAAGTACCTCCAGAATGTTGACACCTGTCTTCCACTCAACACCTTATCTTCTATAAAAGCCTCAGCTTTGTAGTTTTTCTCATTTCAACACTGATTTGCATCAAATAGAAGAGTTCCTTGTCCAAAATCTCACAAATTGGATTGCCAACTTGGATGGCTTGGAAAAGCTGAATTTTCGGGGCTTCGACATAAATGCACTATTCATGTTGGGCTGCACCCTGCGGCGTTTTCCGTTCCTCTATGCCGCAAAGATTTTGGAATCCGGTAACACACGTCTTTAGCTTTTGCGGTTAAGAGATGTGTCCTACTTACGAGGATTTCCAAGCTTTAATGGAATCCGAGCGTAATGAAGAAATCTTGCCTCAACTCCGGTTCGGCCACGTCCAAGCCCTAGGACGAATGTGCGGCCTTACTTTACATGACGCTCAGTCATTGATTCACAACAGAGAGCTGGACATTCTGAGCTCGATTTATCAATTTTCTGATGCCGGTGACCGTGGCGATCATGATTGGCAGGGTTATCGGCGACATGCGCCCTGCTTGTGCATGTTGTCTCATTTCTTGCTTGCCCAGGCTCTGGTGGATTTAGCACTCGTTTGATCGAAGTCGCCGAAGGCTTGAAAGAGGGCAAAAGCTACATCGCCATGACGCTAGCCAAAACTTTGATGGGATTAGACGTTTTTTATCGCCGGGAGACAGCTAGGTTTGCGGGGAGTCCACTACTACTACAGGTAATATTTCCCACCCCATCTCACATATGTTTCTCACATCACTCGGCCCTCAGGCTCGGTTTTTCTCTCAAAACCCTTTTCTTACTTTTCTCTCAACATACACCTCTCTATTCTTTAATCTCTCATTTTTCATCCCCTCCCAGGTATGGTTGATGGACAAGTTGAGAGTAGTGGACTCGTGTCCAGCATATTTAGCTCGCAGTTATTTATTCCGACGACGTCTAGTCGATGCCCCGGATGAGGGATGGTGGCACAACTAGATGTGCAGTTTGTCCACGAACCACATTGCTTGGCATTGCCCTTGGCTCAATCTGCCGACAATGAGTTACAGCATGACCCGTCAGCCCGGGATTCAGTTGATTGGCATGACACACTGTGTCTTCTATTTTTCGTTCCAGTTCCGGCGCCAGTTCGGACATGATCAGATTTGCCCGGAAGAAAGGATTGAGTACCTTGATATATTTTCAGTCCGAGGCGCGCAGCTAGCTCAGTATGCCACGGCATGGAGGATGAAAGAGCTTCTGGCCCCCGCTCCTACTTTTAGCTACACCCTCTCTGACGAGTGCATAGATTGGCTCAATAAAGAGGCACAAGTTGGGCCCTGTTTGGCATCAGAGGCTTCGACCAACTCTGGGAGGGGACGCAAGAACACCTGACTATACCCTGGATTTATTTGTTTTAATAAGAACTTTCAAGTTTTCTTTATGAATGTAATGAAAAGCAACTTCAATTTGTATTCAAGAGCAGAAGAACTCTATATTGAAATCAATAAAATTGAAGGTTGTGGGTACTGAAAATTTTTCGTTTGGTCTAAAAATGGTCTAAGTTGTAAAAAGATTAATTTGGGCAAAATCAACTTTTATTAAAACTTTTCAAAACCATTTTCAATATGGATCAGAACTGGACACGCCTGAGATTTGTCACTAAGATGCACAAACCCCGGATTCCAGTAACTGGAAAGTTGCCCCTAGTCTGAGTAGCACTGCGCCGGAGATTACAACTGAGCTCTTGAATACTGAATAGACAAAGATGACCAAACATGATCACATGGACAAAGTTGATCGGGGAAGTGTTTATGGCTGGGCTTCAGGATGAAGTTGCCTACGTATCCCAAACATGGGAATCAAGCCTTACGTAGTTCGGCTTAGGTTCACTCGTGTATTAACCCTCACATTTTACGCTCTAACTTTTGCCAAGGCCGCCCTTGCGGGTTTTCAATCTTGCGAGCTCAGTTTTTATAATTTCAAATTTTCTGTGCTCTAACTTTTGCCTAGGTCGCCCTTTCGGGTTTTCGGCCTAGCGAGCCTCTCAGGAAAAATATTTCTTCAACTTATCCATGTTGATCGATTGGGAGAACTCTAGGCCATCTAGGTCCATCAGAACGACAGCTCCGCCCGACCAGATAGACTTAATGATGTAAGGACCAGTCCAATTAGGTCTGAACTTGCCCCTAGGGTTGTGGATGGGAGCTCGGTTGTCTTTGAGCACCAAATCTCCTTCTTTCAAATTCCTGGACTTAACCTTCTTGTTGAAAGCCCTAGCAATTTTGCGTTGATAATCCTAAATATGGTACAATGTTTTCAGTCTTCTCTCGTCAAACAGCATAAGTTCTTCGAACCTGTTCTGCTGCCAATCTGCCTCAACTATCTGACACTCAACCAGTACTCGCAAAGATGGAACCTCAACTTCAATAGGTAGAACGGCTTCCATCCCATAGACCAATGAATACAGTAGAAGTTCTAATTGAAGTCCGGTAGCCCCACAGAGCAAATGGAAACTTATCTGGCCAGTCCCGATAGGTCTCCACCATCTTCTGCAAAATGTGTTTGATGTTCTTGTTGGCGGCCTCAACTGCTCCGTTGGTCTGCGGCCGATATGTGGACGACTTATGAAAAGCCACGTTATACTTGTCCAACAAGTCGATCACTTCCTTCTTGAAGTGGGAACCGTTATCTGAAATGATCTCGTTCGGGACCCCGTAGCGGCAAATGATGTTGTTCCTGATGAACTTTGCAACATGCGAAGCCTTCAACGCTGCATAAGACTGGGCCTCAACCCACTTTGTGAAATAGTCTATCGTGACCAGAATAAACTCATGCCCATTGGACCCCTTCGGAGTGACAGCCCCGATCACATCAATCCCCCAGACTGAAAACGGCCATGGCGAAGTCATGTTGTACAGCTTCGACGACAGAATGTTCATGCGATTCGCATGGATCTGACATTTGTGGCATCGCCGGACAAAGCCAATACAATCCTCCTCCATGGTGGACCAGTAGTAACCCTGTCTAAGGATCTTTCGGGCTAGCATGGCCCTGTTCATGTGCACTCTGCACTCTCCTCCATGGATGGCTTCCATCAGGCGCTTCGATTCTTCAGCATCAACACACAGCTTATGCATTCCCAGATGACCTCTCTTGTACAGTTTACCCCCGCAGATGATGAACTAAGTAGCCATTCTTCTAATTGCCCTCTTATCTTTGGCATTTGCCCCTGGTGGATACGCCTCTTTCTCCAAGAAGTTCCAAACATCGTAATACCAGGGGTTCTCATCTTGAACCTTTTCTATGACAGCAATCAGCTCGTAGGCCGGCACAAATTTCTGGTCAATGATGATCGGACGCATCTGGACTCCAAAAGGGATGTCTATCATGGAAGATAGAGTTGCTAGTGAATCTGCGAACCTGTTATTCTCTCTTAACAGATGAGCAAAATTCATCTTCTCAAACCGAGGAATCAACATGTCCAAGGTCTGGTGGTAGATTCTCATCTTTTATTCTTTGACTTTCCAATCTCCCTTAGCTTGGGACACAACAAGGTTCGAGTCGTCGATGACGTCCAACTGTTTTGCCCCTAGTTCTAGGGCGGCTTCTAAACCAGCAATGCATGACTCATACTCTGCTTCGTTGTTTGAGACTTTGAACTGGAGTTTGAATACTAGAGGGATGCGAGAATTGTCGGGTGCTATCAGCAACACCCCTATCCCATACCCGTATTGGTTTGACGCTCCGTCAAAGTACATCGTCCAAGTTTCATCTTCGACATGCAAAATGGCCTCGTCTGGGAATAGGTACTCAACTGCTTCATCCCCTTCCACAGGGTGATCGGTTAGGAACTCTGCTACCGCTCTCCCCTTTACTGACTTGTGCGTCACATATTTCAGATCAAATTCGGAAAGCAGAAGCAACCAACGGGCTAGCCTACCCGTAAGTGCCGGTTTCTCGAAGAGATATTTGATGGGATCTAATCTCGAAACCAACATTACAGAGTGAGCTAACAGGTAGTGCCGCAGCTTCCTGGTAGCCCATACCAAGGCCAGACAAGCCTTCTCCAGCGGAGTGTAGCGGGTCTCGTATTCCAGCATCTTCTTGCTCAGGTAGTAGATAGCTCTTTCCACTATGTCGTCAGACTCTTGTGCAAGCATGCAGCCCATTGTAGTTTCAGTCACTGAAAGGTACAAGATCAATGGTTTTCCCGGCTCAGGCGGTGATAACACAGGTGGGTTCTGTAAGTATTGCTTAATCTGTTCAAAAGCAGCTTGGCATCGGCCGTCCCATTGGAACTTCGTTCCTTTCTTCAGGAGACCAAGAGTGTTCACAAGTCAAGGTTAATTTAGCAGTAAACCGTCTTATGAATTGCACTTTACCCAGAAAGCCTCGTACCTCCTTTTCAGTCATTGGTGGTGGCATTTCTAAGATGGCCTTGATTTTGGAAGGGTCGACTTCGATACCTCTCTGTGTAATCAAGAACCCCATCATTTTCCCTACTGTAACACCAAACGTACATTTCTGAGGATTTAGCCGCAACTGGAATTCTCTGATCCTTTGGAAGAACTTTTGCAAGGCGGTATAGTGGCCCTCTCTTTTCTTGGACTTGACAATCATGTCGTCCACGTACACCTCAACCTCTTTGTGAATCATGTCGTGCAATATCGTGGCTGCAGCCCGTTGATATGTAGCTCAAGCATTCTTCAGCCCAAATGGCATCACCCTATAACAATAGGTCCCCCACGGGGTGGTAAAAGTAGTCTTCTCCCGGTCTTCAGGTGCCATTACGATCTGGTTGTAGCCTGAAAAGCCATCCATGAATAGGAATGGCAACGGGCCGGGGCGGGGTCGGGGACCCACTCCCCGTCCCCGATCCTCGAAGGTTAAAATATCCCCGTCCCCGTCCCCGATCCCCGGCGGGGGGAAACTCATCACTCCCCATCCCCGTCCCCAACGGGGATCGGGTTTCCCCGACCCCGAATAATCCCCGAGGTTTTTTTAATTTTTTTTATTTTGTTCAAGAACAACAAATCAACATAGTAGATCTGAGTACCAACAATCATCATCAACAGATTTAAATTAAAAAAACAATTAATCTGAAAAAAAAAATGTTTTCTTATCATCAACAGATTTAATTTATAAAAAAAAAACAATCTAAAAAAAATATATATATACATAATCATCATCTCAACAAATTTAAACTAAAAAAAAAAATTTGAAAAAAAAAATAGATGTACCAACAATCAGATCAAAGCGAGAGAGAGAAAGAGATAACAGATCTGATACAGATCTAACAGTAACAGATCTGATCTGAGAGACCGTGGCTGTGGCGAGATCAACGGCGGCTGTGGCGAGATCAACACAGGTATTAGCGGCTGTGGCTGTGGCTGTGGCTGTGACCGGCAGCTGTGGCTATGGCGAGATCAACGGTGGTGGTGGGACACGCCGACTGTGAGAGTGAGAGGGTTGAGAGAGAAGAACGAGAGGGTGAGTGAGAAGAACGAGAGGGTGAGTGAGAAGAACGAGCGGCTATGGCTGTGGCTGTGGCGAGATCAACGGCAGTGGTGGGACACGCCGAGTCGCCGACTGTGAGAGAGAGAGTTGAGAGAGAAGAACGAGAGGGTGGGGTGGGGTGAGTGAGAAGAATGAGAGTGATAGAGTTGAGAGAGTGAGTCAGATAGATATAATACTCAGATAGATATAATGATATACTAGATATATATTATAATACAACTAGTGAGTGATTTTTTAACACAGGTATTAGCAGGGAAATTTCGGGGCGGGGCCGGGGCCGGGGCTCAGGAGCCTATCCCCGTCCCCGGCCCGAAATTGATCGGGGAGTGATTTTTTAATACCATCCCCGTCCCCATGGGGATATTTTTCGGAAAAAAACCACTTATTTCGGGGTCGGGGGATCGGGTCCCCGTCGGGCCGGGTTTAAATTGCCATCCCTATCCATGAATGAGAGTAATGCATGCCCCGCAGTGAAATCCACTAACTCATCGCTATGAGGCAGAGGAAAGTCGTCCTTCGGACTGGCTTTGTTCAAATCTCTGAAATCCGCACATACCCGAATTCTGCCGTCCTTCTTCGGCACCGGCACTATGTTGGCCAACCAAGTTGGGTATTCGGATACCAGCAGGTACCCTGCGTCAATTTGCTTGGTGACCTCTTCTTTGATCTTGATAGCCCAGTCAGGGCGAATTCTTTTGAGTTTCTGTTTGACAGGTCGGGCCTCTGGGTCAAGAGGGATCCAGTGCTGTACAATCTCAGGATCGATTTCAGGCATGTCTTCGTAGGACCACGCGAAAACATCTTTGAATTCTTTTAACAAAGCGACTAAGCGCTCGCGTTCCTCCGAAGACAACGTGGACCCGATCTGGACCAACCGCGGGTCCTTCTCAATACCAACATTAATTTGGGTGATTTCATCAACCAGCGGTTTTCCAAACCTCTCCTTCTCTTGTTCTAGCAAATATTTCATAACCGGAGGAATTTCTTCCTCGTCATTTTTATCGAAGTTTTGAAAGTCTGAATTAATACAATAAATCAAGGGTACAGAAAAGTAATCGAAGGCCACAGCCGCACAATTCTCATTAAGAACTTCATCCAGTCCATCTGATTCTTCTGTTACAACAGATTCAAAAGAGAAAGAAAAAGACGACCTAGACAGGATTGTGGCATCCGGGTTGTCACCCCCAGGAATATCGAACTCAGACTCAGACGAGCTGGAACCTGATTCTGACTCTACAGATTGGGTGGAATCAGATTTCGGCTCACTACCTGACCCGGTGCTGCTCGATAAGAATCCCTCCTTGTACTGCCAGACGAAGGAGGGTGCAATGGATGCATCCAAAATGTTTGAATGTGGGCTCGTAGCCATTTCATTCCCAATCATAGACACTGAGAGATCATCCCCTAAGCACTCATGTACGATCGGAAGATCTAATAGTTGACAAGCCAGTGCTATCCCCATTTCAAACTCGGTGCTTTCGGAATCCACTTCCTTACACTGCTCAACCTCGGCTGATGGGTCTGTCTGCTCTTCGGCAGCATCATCCTCGAATAACTGCAAGTTGAAGAAGATCTCAAATCCCGGCAGGTGCCTTTTCTCTACGTTCAACCATGGCTCTGGGAAGCCGCAGAATGGAAAGTCTTCCCTCTCCCGGACGAAGCGTTCGTTCAGGGTGCCTTGAATAGATCGATGCATCAAATCAAAATACCTCCCGGTCTACTTGGCTCTGGCTCTCCCAGCCATTTCTTTGCCTTTTCTCACCCAGTCCTCTTTGGTAGACAAGTAGCCTAAACCAAAAGTATGCGGGTTATGCGGCACTTCGGCCGATACTGCAATGCCTTTCTGGCCACTTTTTCCTAGTCTCATCTCAGGGATGTGCTGGAGCTTGTTCATGAGGTACACTGACTGTGCACTGACATACAACCCCTCATCGATAGCTAAAATGTTCTGAACAACTCGGGCCTCGGCTAGGGTAAATCCTGATAGAAACACATCCTCCGCGCCATGCTCGATTTCCAAAATCGGTGTAGACACCTCTGGCGGTGGATGAATTGATGAATTCCCAAAAACTATAGCCACCCTTCTCCCGTGGGGGTATTTCAACATCTGATGCAGGATGGAAGAGACTACCTTTACCTGGTGTAGCCACGGCTGCCCTAGGAGTAGATTAAAGGTTGCGGGAACGTCCAAAACATGAAAGTCAATCTCGTGTTGTCCTAGACCAACCTGGGTCTGAATCTACACAGTCCCTATCACTTCTCTGCTTGTATTGTCATAGGCCCTTATTACCTGGGCAGTTGGCACAAAGTCTGCAGGCTTCAACCCGATTACATATGTTGTCCTCGACGGGCACACGTTGATGGCGGATCTTGTGTCGACAAGAACTACCGGCATCCATTTGTCTCTATGCTCAACAGAGATGTAAAGAGGTTTGTTATGATTTGCGCCCTCAGGTGGCAGTTCCTTGTCAGAAAAGGTCAACGTCGGGGAAGCTCCTCCCAGAAAAACCAGTCCTACCAGCTGCTCAGGCGTGGTGTCTATGGAAAGTTTGGCCTTGTCCATTGCCAAAAGGACTGCTTGTCTATGAACCCTTGAAGCCATAAGCAGTCCCCAAATGGAGATGTCTGCTTGTATCTTTTTAAGCTGTTTCAACACAGCCTCTTCTTCGAATAACTTTTCTTTCTGCTTTTCGGCCTCCTTGTCTTTTCCGGACGCCTCTGGTTGATCTAAGTGTGGGGGCTTAAAATACCACCCGCTCCTAGTCATGTGGTCAACTTCGCCAATATACCAGGTATCATCTGGCTAGTTATGCCCCCAGTCTTCATCTGTGTGGGTAAGACATAGGTCGTCATCTTCCCACCACATGCCATCGGCAGCCGACAGACACCTGTCCGGCTCCGTTGCGACTATTCCTGTGACTACAGTACCTCATGTTCCTACGTCCGCAGTACGCTCCATTCTTGTGCACATAGCATGTCTTGTTTCCTCAGGGGCTTTGGCCTTTCTAACCCTCTCAGAATCTTCGATCCTTTCCCGTTCAAACTGCTTCAGTGCAGCCTGCTGTTCAGTCTCTTCCGTTTCCAAACTGCCCGTATTTTGAGCAAAATTCTTTACACCGGTGCTCTCCGACGATGTACTCTGCTCTTCGGCCCTTCTGGCCACAGTTGATGTCCCCGTCCCTGACGGACCCTATTCTAGCTGAAATTGTTCAACAATATCCGGCTGGTCATCAAGCCACCTAGTAGACTCTGCTAACTCATCAAACCAATTGACTGCCACATCTCCCGAATCCTGCTCTTCAAAGAACTGCAGATTTGCAATGTCTTCTTCTAGATCCGCTAGGTCATCTAGCCCCTGATTAGGTCCATCCTTTCGTACTACACAAATCTCTGCCCCATTCGCAATTCCACATTCGGCCTAGCCTGGCCTGCTAATGTAATATAACCGCTCGAGTTGTATATAAAGCTCTCAGACTTCTCAGGCTCTGACTGATCATTCTCATCTGTTCCCACAGTTGACTCAACTCTATCTTCGATAGCCACAACCACCATTTCAGGTTGGGTTTGAGAGATGTCAAACATGCACAAATCAGTGTTGTCGGGAATGAACACCTCCGACTTGGGTAGGTGAGAAGGGGTGATATATATACTAGGGTCGTATGACACAACCCCAGTTTGGATTAGATTGATGCATTTGGGAGGTGGAGCTTGGTTGTGTGGTGGGAGAGGGTTGGTTATGACATTCGGTTTCTCCGGAGGCACGATCACCCTATTATCAATGAGATCCTGAATCTCATGACGCAATCGAAAGCACTGGTCGGTGTCATGACCATGATGTTGGTGAAAAGCGCAATACTTGGCTGGGTTGTGGGAAGAAGGAAGTTTGTCTGGTAACAGCCGCGGCTCCAGGGGCTTCAAGTGCCCTTTCCTGATCAGAACCCTCAGAGCTTTGGATAAGGGCATGTATAGTAGAGTGAAGGTTTTTTGGCCTTGCGGTGAATACTTGGTTGTTTGTGATCTACTTCCGAACGCACCGGTGAATGGCGTAGCTGCAAGAGTTCTTGGGGTGGTAGTGGTGACCATTCCCATATCTGAAGATCTGCCAGCTACAGCACTGCTTGTGCCTGCATTTGTATTTCGGTTGAATGCCCTCTTGGGCTGCTCTCCTAGTCAATCAGACCCTGTTTCATAGCATCCTCGATCTGCACCCCTATCTCATGTAGATCTGCCAAGGTGGGGAGAGGGAGAACGATCATCTTTTGCATAAGCTTTGGCTGGAGGTTGCGCACAACCATCCGAATATAATCTTTGTCAACGGGCCTGATGGTCATCATTGAGGCTTTAGCCCTCCACCGGGTCACAAAATCGGAGAAGCTCTTCTTCGGCTCTTGCCTAGTTGTCTCGAGATCATGGGTTGTAATCTCAATCTGTGTATTGTAGGAGTATTGAGCTATGAAGGCCTCGTCCCTCTCCTCCAAACTCCTTTTGACAGAGTCTTCCAGTTTTGCATACCAAATAGCCGCTACACCCGACAGGGTCCGGCCAAACAAGGAAAGTTTCTGCAATCTGGTGAGGCCCATCTGCCTTGGTATGTCCGAAAACAGCCGCAAATGCACCATAGGATCTCCAAACCCATCGAAACGATCTATGTACGGCATTTTAAACCGGTCTGACAGCATCACGGCCGAGTCGGTGTACCCATCCTCAATATCCAGAATGGACTTCACACCCTGAGATTTCTTGAACAGCTTTTCAAACTTTCTCACTTTTAATGTTGTGGGGTCCACCTCGAACTCAAAGGGATTTGGATAACTGGGGTAGAATCGGGAGCGAAGCTCGCTCTATTGGAACATCCGTATCATCCTGGGTGCTGTCTCCCCGAGTATGGGAACTCTTGGTGGGGGAGGAACTTGGTGTGAAGCAGATGCTCCAGTTTGCTGCTGTAATCTAGTGATTAACTCTGCCTGTTGGGCCATGACCTTGGCCTGTTGTTTGGCACATTCTGTTTGACGGGCAGCATCCTGCTGCATGGCTTTCATACTCTCCTGGAGTTGACGCATCATTTCCTCCATACCTGCCATATTGTGTTGTTCTAGCTGAATACCAATACCCAGTATATCTGTCCCCATAATAGAAATTGAGACCTCAGCCTGATTGTTCACTAATGGGGTAGACCATTGTTCTGGCGACCGTTGTACCGATACACTACGCCTTTTTGACCTCCGTCTAGTAACTACGGGTAAAGAAAGGAACACTGTTTGTCCATCTATTAGATCCTCAGATCGATTAAGTCTACGGCCTCTAACCCAAAGTGCTCGGGGCGTATCTACCTGGTCGGATGCAGTAGTGCTAAACTACCTTGCAAAAAGATGAATAAAGCATAATAAGGAAATAAAATGACCAGAAAAATGGACAGCATAACAGCTTAAATAAAGACAACACACAGTTGGCAAACACACGCTGAATGAACTGTTCTCAACCACTGATCACTGTTCCCAAATTCACTGCCCCGAATCTGAGTTTGATATCCGCAGATATAACTGATTCTCAAAATACTGATGCCCGCAGGCCTGATACTCAGACTTGCAAACTGATACGTGCATTCCCTGTAGAGGCACACTCTAAAAGCACATAATCAAGCAAATGAGAGCCAAAACACTCCTATGTTGAGGTAGGGTTTCCCTGTCCTATTTTGCCAGGAGCTAGGGTTTCACTACGCACACAGCGGTTTCAAACAACTTACAATCAGGTAAGCAACCTGTCCTAGCTTGGAATAGTCACTATGGATTCTGAATATACACTAGGTCGAATGGTCAAAAAAGGTGCCTCGGTAAAACCGGGGTTTGTGTTCCCGTCGTGATAAAGCCCACAACCAATCAGCCTTATGGCACGTTTCTCGAAGCGAGCCTCCGGCAAACCGTTCAGGAATAGCATATGGAAAACACGGTGTCCTAGGCACACCAATGCAAATGCAATGCAAAGAGACACATAAGTATGGTCAAAACAAGATATCATGAGTTCGAGTCAAGTTCTCTAACTCCCCAACAGAGTCACCAGAAACTGTAGACGCGCCCTTGGGCTTCATGCTACAGTTCGAACTCAATGTCACGGTTCTTAATCTGATCTCGCAAAGTATAATGCAAGACTGATAATTCACCAAAGAGTCCGATTCCGGCAAATCGTTTTGAAAAATTAATTTTTAAGAAAGAAGTGTCAAACATGGACTGTTTTGCCAGATACAGAGTCACCACCTAAATATTTTATTTTAAAGGAATTTAGAAAACCCTGACTTGTGCCTAAGGCCACGTGTCCATCATCACCAAAGTTGCCTCGGCTCGGGAACTTGGGTACGATTGGGGAAGGTCATGCAATGAGCACCCCCGCTCGCCCGATCAAAGATCGGCCTGTACTAAGCATGATATCTTGTTTTTGAAAATAAATGCGTTTTTATTCTGGTTATTAGCTAGAATTTACTATGTGATGCGCACAACACACAAATATAGACTAGATCGCCTAATTTGGAACAAAGCGTTGCATTTTTATTTGTTTGAAAACGGTTTGAGGTTTGCTACTCGCAAATAGGCTAAAATGCGGGTTTCAATGAATTGTTCCAATTCAAGCAATCCAACTTTCACCCGCAGGCATTCAGACAGTTATATCACATAAGCAATTAGCCTCATGGCAAGCATACTTTCATGGCAACATTAACACACATGTAGTATGCTAAAGCGTAAACACTTACAGTGTACTTCGGGCCAAAACAATAGCTAGTTAGTAATCATGCATGATTCTAGCTATGTCAACGATGGCTAATGCAGCACAAGAAAAATGCAATTAGAATAGGCTCCACTAATCTAAAATGGCATATGAGATGCAACAGTTGATACACGTATTCAACTTGAAATTGAAATACAATACAGTTAGTATGATGAGCCAAACCCGATGCATGCAATACAGATGAATGGATGCACGCATGTGAGCATAAGATATGCTAAATGAAATATGCCCTAAAACTAACATTCGTAAGCGGTTAAGTAAAAGGGAGAAAGAGATGGGAGTTGGAAGACATGCATCACACACACGCACGCTTATTACACAATTGTGCCCTCTCGACGGAGGGATCGAAAGAATAATACAAATCACCTAATTAACTAACTAACAAGCTAATTAATTATTACATAACCGAATGAATAACTAGCTACAACTAATTATTATACAAATTAATTAAGTTACCAAAAACGGTAAAACAACCTCGAGAAGAGGGACGAATGCATGCTCGTTCGGCTTCGCTTGGAAATTCGTTGCCATGCTTCATGTTGCCTCTGTTTGCACTGCTCTGTACCTCTGAAAACTATACCAACTTCTGTGACACTTTTGAACCACCTTGGGGCATGCTGAGAGGCCATCGGCCAAAATATAGAGCCATCGGCCAAGGAAAACTGGTTATCGACCAAAACTAAGGCTCTTAACCAAGTGTTTGTAGCCGACCGACACTGAAGATAGCCAATCGGCTATCTTTTCCTGTAAAATGCTCCTTTTGCTGCAACAAAGGACAGACAGAGCATAGCAATACATTTGCAAGACAATGTTTGCAACTACACCCCTTATCATGTTTGAGACTCAAAAGAGTGTAGTTATCGACCCTCGGACCATCAATCACGCATTCCAATGCATGATGGCCAAAGGAGCCAAGTGTGCAATTCAATATTAAATGAAATGCACAAAACACATAAGGGGCTCCAACCTCTATCATGCTTGATCAAGAGGCAAGGGAATGCACACACAATGCAATGCAACTAACATGCAATAGGCATACAACTTAAATATGTAAACATGCATAGCATGCAATAACATGCAAAATGAAGAAAGCACGCAACAACATACAAGACAAGCATGCAACAACATGCAAAGATGGACTTAAACTAAAGTGGACAACTCTTAAACATGCCCAAATCAGTGGCCAAAGTGCTAAGAAATGATGGACAAAAACATATACAAACATGCACATGTGATGGCCTATCACCTAAGCATAAGAGGGTAACTTTCAATAGCACTTAAAAGTGGACAAATATAGACATGTAACATATATTGTAAGCTCTGAAATCATGCATGGAAAGGTGCCACCAACCAAAAAAAACAAGCAAATCATGCAAGAAGGCTCAAGGTTTAAGACTAGCCAAGGGGTTCAAACCAAGGCCATGCAAGACAAGCCCCAAAGGGCCAATGGGACCTAAAACAGTCCCAAGGCAGGTCCAAACAAGACCAAAAACATGCTCGAAACTAGCCAACATAAGTTAGAACACAATGCCAAAAGCATGAGGCATGCAAGGCTACAAAAGGGGTGTTACACTACACCTATCAAAACCAAACATGGCATGACATAAACCAATAAAAACAGAGTTATGGCACGGTAAAACAAAATCAAAAACCCACTTAGATGGCATCCAAATGACCTAAGCATAGAAGCATACACAATGATCCATTCAAGAGACATAAAACATCAACCCTTTAAAACATTAAAGGAGTGATAAATGCAAGTGTTCAAGCATGAAACATGGACTGAAATAGTATAATAAATGATGCCAAATCATTGAAATGGTCCAAGTAAAGCATGCTAGTGACTTGGGCACTTAAAGCTAACAAGCTAGAATGCCTTATGGCTATACAAAGCATGACATATATGGTCAAAACAACTCAAATCAGAGCTTAAGCATGTTACAACAAGGTTAAAAGCTTCATGGAGTTGAACCAAAAGCATGCTAGAATGACATGTTACAACATGATGCATATTAAGGCAAATGAGGAGATTGCAAGACAAGTGTATGGAGTATGTAAGAGGCCATTAAACCAACTTGAAACAGAGGTATATCATGGCAAAATAACACCAAATACTTGCTGAAATGGAGCTAAAACAAGCTAAGCAAACATGCTACCAATATAAGCCAGTTATACTAGCATACAAGACAACAAGGAAAGGGGATGACCCTCTCCTATTTAGGACTCCAAAACCACCTTTCCACCACTGAAAATCCTCTAGATTTTAGTGATAGAAAGGTCATGCAAAGCTAAGAACAAGGGCTAAAAGGGATGGCCTAAAACAAGGCCAAACAAAGCCTAAGAGGGGGTAAACAAACCCAAATCAAAAAATGACCTTAAACAAAGATCTAAAGCATCAAAAATCAGAACTTTTATCAGTTAAGAGCTAAGCTTAAAACAATAAGCAAGAAAGTCTAAAAGCTTAAGCAAGAAAGGGGTATTAAAAGCAAGAATGCTCATCCTTGAAGAACCTCTTCAAGAACACAACTCTAGCAGCTTTTCTGAGTTCAAACCACTCCAAGAACCCTAACACCAACTCCCTAGCACCTCAGCAACCAAGGATGGTGTTCTACTAGGTGTTCTAGTGCAAAAGTATGAACAAAATACACTTTAAGGCACAAACACACACACAAATGTATAGAAAGAGGGAAATATAGAGATAGATAGATACAACTTCTCTAATTCCAAATTTCAAAACCTCTGAGAAGGGAGGAGGAGCTCCCTTCTTATAGGAATTCAATTCCAAAACTTCTTGGAGAAGCTAAGTAAATTGGCAAATCCCTCCATACACATGTATGGAGGGGGGGAATTGTGCATGCCAGCTGTGCCAGCTGGCATAAAATATCTGCATAAAGAAGATGAACAGGGTTCGGTCAGAAAACATGGCCGATCGACCAACATAAGTACCGATCGACCAAAAAGAGTGTCGATCGGCCAAAACTTTTGGTCGATGGCAAGAAAACAAGGCTGACGGCTTCCAGCCTTGGCCGATGGGCTCAGGGGATGGCAAACAAGCCACCCTCTTCCCTCAGAAGCAAAAACACAAGTGTTTGGTCCACAACCAAGCACAAAACAGACAAGTTGAGAGATCCTAAGGCAAGACACATAACCAAGACCTTTGAGAACTCAAAACGAACACGAGCATGGATGATCATCGAGTGTTCAAACGATGACGTCCAAATCTTGAGGACGGTCAAAAATGGGGTGTCTATAGGCCGGCCCTGCACAACATTATCCCCTACTGAAACTATTCCTTTCACAATATATTTGACTATATTATCAAAGCATCATAATATTAATTTTTGTTAGATGGTTCATTTTTCCCTAGCTTACAAAGTTGCTAAGTCAAGCTAACAACGTCACCATTATCAGTACAATATATAAGAATTTTAAAAATCAAAATTTTAATTTTTAAAAGTAAAAATTTTGATGCAAAAGATATTTATGAATCAATTCTATCGTCATGAAGAGAATTGTTAAAACGTCGTCTCGATAAGTTTAAAATAAAATTTTTAGCGACAAAAAATTGAAAATATCATTAATAAATAAACTTTTATGGACAAAATAATTTGGTCTCAAAATAATTTTATTTTTTCAGACAAAAAATTTGGTCCCAAAAGAATAATAATTCATTACTAATGTCTAATTTTCGTGGCTAAAAATATAATGACACTTTTCACAACAAAAATATTTGGTTCCTAAAAAATAATTTTGATCTTATATTTTGATCTCTAAAACTTTAATTTTTTGTATAGTAATAATTAATCAAAGTTATTCTATCCTTTTTTTTTTCCTGTTAACTAACAATTAATCCGTGCTTTGTATGAGATGAAATTATATGTTTGAAATTTACACAAATGATATAATTATAACTTTTACATGATCTTGGATAAATTAAATAGCAAATGTAGGTTGCAAAAAAATTCTTAAAATCAAATAAAATGTACTAAAATTTTTAATGCATAAACATAATAAGGGGATATTCTAAGTAAAGATATGACTTAATATTATGCTTAGGATATACAGTGAAATAATATTTTAAATTTTAATGAAAATATATCTTAAACTTTTAGTTTGAAATTTTTGTACTAAAAAATTTTAGTATTGCTAATGGTTTGATTGATTCAACATGTTCAAAGATTAATTATCTTTTTATTGTTTAAGCAAAAATATCTTCATTCAAATTTCCGATGATCATAATTAATGAAATTGTTGATTGACTTATATATACTCATAATTCAATATGGGCAACATGACATTTGGATGGTGTCACAACTCGTTCCCGATACTCAAGGGTTAAATATCGTGATGGTTAGTAACTGAAATTACTTCCGAGTAATTCTTGATCAAATTAATAAATGCGAGCGGAAATAATATTTAAGTGAGGGTACCAAAATAATCATTTGAGCTTCTATTTTTATAACAAAATTTATTGACAAAAAATACCGATATTTACATATAAAAATATCATAAATGTGTTATGTGTGTCTATTTCGCAGCCCTGTGTCTAAGACTTTTCAAAAACTATTTCTGAATTGCATTGTTTCTTGAAAATTAATATCTCATTCTTTCTTTCAACTACCAAAGACTTTTTCGACTTTCAATAATTTCTTCCTCTTTTCCTAGTTTCTTTTCCTTTCATTTCCTTTTCTTTTTGTCTTCTGAGCAACTCCTCCCTCATTTATATAGAAAGAGAACCGCGGGCACCAAGCCACGCAGCTGCCCACATGTCGCATTCCCATTAATACGCCATTAATTCATGCTTATCTCTTACCTTTAGGTTCAATTTCCAAATCTAAACTAATTATTTATATATATATATATATATATAAACTAATTATATTTTTTTTTGTCAATAATCTCATTTATAATTAAATAATACGAATATAAAATTTAAAGGACAACATAAATTTTCGAGTTGTTACAATCTTCCCTCTTTTTAAAATTTAATCCTCAAAATTTGTTATATGTATAAGCTATCCACTGCGTACTCTGATAAATATATATAAATAAATTTGATGATTAGTCTGAGAATAAATTTGATGATTAATTACCTCCAAAAATTACCAATAATAACTCACTGTTTATTTGGCAAAAACTATGTTGGGTTAAAATTAGAAACAATTGGTGACTTTTAAAACTTTTCATTAGTTTTGTTTCCCGAAAAAAATAAAATAAAATAAAATGAGAACACAATTAAACAAGCGACTAGAAGTGAAATGACAGAATTATATGCAGGAGTTGAAGAAATTTGAATGAACTTCCATTTCTTTTATCTGTGAACTTTTCACTGATGGAAAATGGTTTCAAAATTAGTATCTTTATAATTTGAACCCACTTCTAAAAAGTCGAAATAAATTTTTTTTTTTGAATACTGAACTGGAAATTATATGTATTTAATTATATTATAATTTTGGTGGGTGGTTGAGCTTGACATTCTTTGTTTCTTTTCTTTCTTTTACTATAACAAATATAAATTATATCTAATATCCTTCACAAATTAGACACACAAAAAAATATAAATAAATAAATATAAATAAAAATTTATATACATATATATATAAAATCATATAAAATTATAATATAATTAAATCGACAAACAAAATATATATCTAGGTACCAATTACCCGCTATCGTACTTCTTAAATGTGTGTGTGTCTTATGCTTCAATGATGATTTATTTATTTTTTTATAAATCATTACTCTAATACCATTTGTCACGACCCGCTCCCCATACCCAAGGGTTAAGTATCGTGATGGCCAGTAACTGAAATTGCATGCGGCCAATTCTTGATCAAATTAATAAACGCGAGCGGAAATAATATTTAAGTGAGGGTACCAAAATAATCATTGGAGCTTCTATTTTTGTAAACAAATTTATTGACAAAAAATGCCAATATTTACATATAAAAATATCATAAAAGTGCTGTGTGTGTCTATTCCGCAGCCCCGCGTTTAAGACTTTCAAAAAAACTATTTCTGAATTATATTGTTTCCTGAAAATTAATAGCTCAATCTTTCTTTCAACTACCAAAGACCTTTTCGACTTTCAATATTTTCTTCCTCTTTTCCTAATTTCATTTCCTTTCATTTCCTTTCCTTTTCCAGTCATGAGCAATTCCTCATTTATATTGAAAATGAACCGTGGGCACCAAGCCACGCGGCTCCCCACATGTCCCATTCCTATTCATATGCTATTAAATCATGCTTATCTCTTACCTTTAGACTCTCAATTGCCAAATCAAAACTAATTATATATTTTTTTTTTTCCGATAATCTCATTTATAATTAAATAATATGAATATAAAATTCAAATGACAACTTAAATTTTCGAGTTGTTACAAATGGTCATTATTGTCACTTTTAAGAAGTCAAAAAAGTTAATTTATTAATTTATTGACTTATTTAGATTACATCAATTCTTTATTTTTTTTTACACATTAAAAAAAAAAAAAAGTCAATAAACGAAAAAAAATCACTTTCCAAAATAGGCCTACATTTGCCGCCTAACCTGGTTGTGTGCTTAAAATGGTGGACATAACAACGCCACGGACAAGCAATCAAGACTACATAAACTTAAAAACAAACTTGTTATCTTTATATTTCAATTTATTATATCATTTTAATTAGCTTGGTTTTGATAATAAATTTAGGATTTTATTACAATTTAGTTCAATTGAATACAATTATTAATAATTTTTAATGTGAAATACGCGCATAGACCGTATGTGTCATGATTATAGGCAAAAATATAAGTTTGCTCAACTTGGTGAGTTAACATCAATTAATTTAGTGATAATTTTTCATAAAAAAATAGCAAGTGTTATCAATTAGACTAAATTAATACAAAATTTAAAATTAAGAGTAAAAATTAAGCCAATTGATAGTGTAATGATCAAAATAACATAAGGAACAAAATATAAAGAATACTGGTATAAATTGCCTTAAAATTAATCATGCAACTAATTTATTAAATCATTTACTAATGAAACATGCCAAGGAACATGAAATTGAAAATTAGAGAATGAGGATCGAGATATACTTGTTTTTTTTGGGGTTTTATTGGTAGTCTCTATACATTTAAAATTTTAAAAAACTAATTCAATTTGCGTATAAATATTTTTAAAAAAAATATTTGATGCAGTTATACTAAAAAAAAAATAAAATATTGTTCCAATCTATACTTACTATATATTAAGTAAAAGGGGATTTTTAACCCCAAGTCTTGTGAGAGCTCCAATCTCCCAGTCTAAGTTTTCTTATTTTTTGATTTAAAAAAAAAAAAAAACCTTAGCATTTATTAACTTTTCCCAACTCCCAAGTCCTACCCTCATAATAACACTTTAATGTATTAAAAATAAATATAAAAAAAATTCTTTGAAATCCAACACATATGAATTTCTTGAAAAGTCTCAATACATATGATTATTATCCATCATAATAATACTTTAATGCATTAAGAACAAGCATAAAAAAAATTCTTGAAAAGTCCAACACATATGATTATTATCAAAATATTAAACTTTAATATAATATAATAAAAAAAAGACATTTAATTCCTTGAAAAGTCTAACACATATGACCATTATCAAAATATTAAACTTTAATATAATATAAAAAAAGGAAAAAAAGAAGGCATTTAAAAAAAAAAGACATTTAAAAATCGCAATTCACATATATAGATAATTGTAAACACAATCCGTGCATAGCACGGGTGATATATTAGCACTATATATTAAGCAAAAGAGGATTTTTAAATCCCAAGGCATGTGGGAGTTTCAATATCCCAATCTGAATTTTTTAAATTTTTTATTTAAAAAAAACTCAGCATTTATTAATTTGATCAAAATTCCTGATCAGCATTTATTAACATTTTTCAATCCACATGTCTTTTCACATGCCTGCATTTATTGATTTGGTCAAAAATTCTTGATCAGCATTTAAAATCACCTCATACAAATAATTATAGATACAATCCGTATATAATTACTGCAGTACCCTTTTCAATTTCTCCTATACACTATAAGTAGTGATAAGATTGTTAAATTATTTTTATAAAAAATCTTAAAAAACATAATTTATATATTAAAAAAATTTAAAACAAATATAAATATTTAAAATTATCCCGTGCATAGCACGGGATTTTTTACACATTTAAAAAAAAAAAAATAAATAAATAAATAAATAAGCCAATGAACGGAAAAAAATCGCTTTCCAAAATAGGCCTACATTTGCCGCCCAACCTGGTTGTGTGCTTAAAATGGTGGACATAACAACGCCACGTACACGCAATCAAGATTGCACAAAATTAAAAACAAACTGGTTATCTTCATATTTTAATTTATTATAATTTAGTTCAATTGAATACAACTATTAATAATTTTTAATGTGAAATACGCACATAGACCGTATGTGTCATGATTATGGGTAAAAATATAAGTTTGCTCAACTTAGTGAGTTAACATCGATTAATCTATACTATATATTAAGTAAAATAGGGTTTTTAACCCAAAGCCTTGTGAGAGCGCCAATCTCCTAATCTAATTTTTTTGATTTTTTGATTTAAAAAAAAATCTTAACATTTATTAACTTCTCCAACTCCCAAGTCCTACCCTCATAATAATAACACTTTAATGTATTAAAAACAAACATAAAAAAAATTCTTTGAAATCCAACACATATGAATTTCTTGAAAAGTCCCAATACATATGATTATTATCCCTCATAATAACACTTTAATGCATTAAGAACAAGCATAAAAAAAATTCTTGAAAAGTCCAACACATATGATTATTATCAAAATATTAAACTTTAATATAATATAATAAAAAAAGACATTTAATTCCTTGAAAAGTCTAACACATATGATTATTATTAAAATATTAAACTTTAATATAATATAAAAAAAGAAAAAAAAGAAGGCATTTAAAAAAAGACATTTAAAAATCACAATTCATATATATAAATAATTGTAAACACAATCCATACATAGCATGGTTGATATGTTAGTATTATATATTAAGTAAAAGGGGGTTTTTAAATCCCAAGGCATGTAAGAGTTTCAATATCCCAATCTGAATTTTTTAAATTTTTTATTTAAAAAAAAAACTCAGTATTTATTAATTTGATCAAAATTCCCTGATCAGCATTTATTAACTTTTTTCAATCCACATGTCTTTTTGCATGTCTGCATTTATTAATTTGGTCAAAAACTCCTTATCAGCGTTTAAAATCATCTCATACAAATAATTATAGATACAATCCGTGTATAATTACGGCAGCACCCTTTTCAACTTCTCCTATACACTATGGTTAGTGATAAGATTGTTAAATTATTTTTATAAAAAATTTAAAAAAACATAATTTATATATTGAAAAAAAATCTAAAACAAATATTAATATCTAAAATTATCCCATACATAACACGGGTGTTTTTACACAATTTTTTTAAAAAAAGTCAACAAACGAAAAAAAATCGCTTTCCAAAATAGACCTACATTTGCCGCCTAACCTGGTTGTGTGCTTAAAATGGTGGACATAACAACGCCACGGACACGCAACCAAGACTACATAAAATTAAAAACAAACTGGTTATCTTTATATTTTAATTTATTATATCATTTTAATTAGCTTGGTTTTGATAATAAATTTAGGATTTTATTATAATTTAATTCAATTGAATACAACTATTAATAATTTTTAATGTGAAATATGCAGTGTCATGATTATGGGCAAAAATATAAGTTTACTTAACTTAGTGAGTTAACATCGATTAATTTAGTGATAATTTTTCATAAAAAATAGTAAGCGTTATCAATTAGACTAAATTAATACAAAATTTAAAATTAAGAGTAAAAATTAAGCCAATTGATAGTGTAATGATCAAAATAACATAAGGAACAAAATATAAGAAATACTGGTGTAAATTGCCTTAAAATTAATCATGCAACTAATTTATTAAATCATTTACTAATCAAACATGCCAGGGAACATGAAATTGAAAATTAGAGAACGAGGAACAAGATATACTTGTCTTTTTGGGGTTTTATTGGTAGTCTCTATACATTTAAAATTTTAAAAATCTAATTCAATTTGTGTATATATATTTTTTAAAAAATATTTGATGCAGTTATCACTACAGGAAAAACGGGTTATAACGGCGTTCATACAACGACGTTTTAAAAAAATGCCACGTTTTACTCCACATAACAGATCCCTCCGTGTTTCAGTGGTTCACTTAAAAAAAAAATAAACAAACAAACAAACAAATGGGTCACCGTTAGAACTCTCATACTCCGTTATCTCTCCTCATACTCAGATCACACTCTGTCACACATCGCTATTCTCTCTCGCGATCGAACTTTCGAGGTCTTCGCTGTTCGCTATTCTTCATCAATCACTATTTTTCATCAATCGCTTTATATCTCGTCGATCTCACTTAGATCTCACTCTCTTCGCTGTTCTTCATCAATCGCGTAGATCTCTGGATGTACTCCTCTGCTAGGCGATTGACGATTGTTGCCCATAAAGTACATCTCTGGAGTACTCCTATGGGAAAAAATAGTTGTTCTTCATCAATCGCGTTGATCTCGAGGCTAATTGAACTCCAACTCGATCTCTCTCGCTATTAGCTCCCATCTTGAGTTTGCAAATCGCAAATCCAAAATCGATATCATGTAAGTGTTCGAGTTTGAATCTCTACTTTCTCATTGTCAAATTAGATCTGTTAATCGGTGTTGTGAATCTCTACCCAACAATCAACTCTCATTCTCTGTGATTTCTTGATTCAGCAATGGAACTAGCACTGTCCTTGGAGAAGTTGACAAATGAGAAACTTCTGAGCTTGCATGGTGTAAGATATCCTTTACCTTCAGTATCTTTTTTTCTTACTTTGAATTCATTCTCTAAAATGGCCAAGTATTAGCAGTATTTGACAAAACATTTGGTCCATTTAACTCATTTTACGCAGTATGAGGTTGAACCGTGTCTAAAATGGAAGTTTGGGACTTGAGACTAGGACTACTCATACTTGCTCTATTCTTGACAACAGGTGGCTGCTCAAAACAATGATCCTCAAATGACTGAGTTTATTGAGCGTGAATTTCTAGCTGAGCAGGTGATCTGAGAACCTCATTTTTACGTGTACCAGTTAATACACATGAATGTTTCTTTTTTTTCATCCCTAAACAAACAAAACTTTGGAAGAAAACACTGTGAGTAAAGAAGAAATAATTTTCTATGAGTTTTCTAATATTGTCGACTTCTTTCTTATTTTTTTCCTTCGTTAGGTGGAAGCAATTAAGAAAATTGCAGACTTTGTCACTCAGTTGAGACTGGTTGGAAAAGGACATGGTATGAATCAAGTTTCAATGTCACTCATCGCTAAGCTTGATTTGGTGACACAAACAAAATCCAAATTTGTTTTGGAGAACAGCAAGGTTCATGTATTAAATTATGATTTCTATAACTTGAGTGGATGTACATAGATACTAAGGGTAGAGGGTTTTTTTTTTTTTTTTTTTTTTTTTTTAACTGACCTTCAAGTGTTTTGAATTGCTTGAAGAGTTAGTGTTGCTGTTCAGAGAGAACTTCAAACTCGAGTCTGATCGCTCTTGCATACATCTGGAGTTCGATATATTGTTTACTTTTATTTTTTGTTGTGTTTGTTGTTTGATTTTAGTTTAGAAATAATCATATAATGTTTTTAGTCAATATATTGAAATAGCAGTAAAGTTTTATCCATATTATTACTAATTTTCAGCTTTATTACAATTATGTTTTTTAGTTAAATCCAACAGAATTAGCACAATCTCACAAAAAAAAAAAAAAAAGCTATTAACGGCGTTTTTCCAAAATGCCACTACAGTGTTAACGGTCATACTCTTAAATTAGGAAAAAATCTATCACGGCATTTTTAAAACGTTGCTAAATACTAATGATGTCATTTTACCGTTATGTATCACATTTAGCGGCGTTTTTAAAAACGCCGCCTATACTAATCTAACGACGTTTTCAAAACGTCATAATGCTATAGCGACGGCCGCATCTTCGACGTTTGATACTAAACGTCGCAAAAAGTATTAGAGGCGTTTTTCACACTTATAGCGGCGTTTTTTAAACGCCGCTAAATGTAAAATTTCCAGCAGTGTATACTAAAAAAATAAAATATTGTTCCAATCTATACTATATATTCAGTAAAAATGAATTTTTAACCCCAAGCATTGTAGGATCTCCAATCTCCCAATCTAAATTTCTTGATTTTTTGATTTAAAAAAAAAAAACCTTAGCATATTAACATCTCCCAACTCCCAAGTCTTACTCTCATAATACCACTTTAATGCATTAAAAACAACTATAAAAAAAATTCTTTGAAATCCAATACATATGAATTCCTTGAAAAGTCTCAACACATATGATTATTATCCCTCATAATAACCTTTAATGCATTAAGAACAAACATAAAAAAAAAAAAATTCTTGAAAAGTCCAATACATATGATTATTATCAAAATATTAAACTTTAATATAATATAATAAAAAAAATACATTTAATTCCTTAAAAAGTCCAACACATATGATTATTATCAAAATATTAAACTTTAATATAATATAAAAAAAAAGACATTAAAAAAAAATTTAAAAATCGCAATTTACATATATAGATAATTGTAAACACAATAAAATAGGAGGGCATTCATGTCTACACATTTTTTTATAAGATCTCCTCCATTATAATAAGATAGTACTTTATTTCTCTCATCTTATAATATATATATATATATATATTATATTATCTATCTATACTATATATTAAGCAAAAGGAGATTTTTAACCCTCAAGCTTTGTGAGAGCTTCAATCTCTCAATCCTAATTTCTTAATTTTTTGATTTAAAAAAAAAACTTAGCATTTATTTATTTGGTCAAAATCTCTTGATCAGCATTTATTAACTTTTTTCAATCCACATGTCTTTCCACATGCCTGCATTTATTGATTTGGTTAAAATCCTTTGATCAGCATTTAAAATCCCCTCATATAAATAATTATAGATACAATCCGTGTATAATTACTGCAGTACCTTTTTCAACTTCTCCCATACACTATGGTTAGTAATAAGATTGTTAAATTATTTTTATGAAAAATCTTAAAAAACATAATTTATATATTAAAAAAAATCTAAAACAAATATAAATATCTATCCTCTGATCAGCATTTATTAACTTTTTTCAATCCACATGTCTTCACACATGCATGCATTTATTCATTTGATCAAAAGCCCTTATCAGCATTTAAAATCCCCTCATACAAATAATTATAGATACAATCTGTGTATAGTTATTGCAGTACTTTTTTCAACTTCTCCCATATATTATGGTACATAGTGATAAAATTGTTAAATTTTTTTTTTATAAAAAATCTTAAAAAACATAATTTATATATTAAAAAAATCTAAAATAAATATAAATATTTATAATTATTCCGTGCATAGCACGGGTGATAGGCTAGTCTATCTATACTTACTATATATTAAGCAAAATGGGGTTTTGAACCTCAAGCCTTGTGGGAGCTCCAATCTCCCAATCTAAATTTCCTGATTTTTTGATTTAAAAAAAAACTTAGCATTTATTAACTTCTCCCAACCCCCAAGTCTTACACTCATAATAACACTTTAATGGATTAAGAACAAGCATAAAAAAAAATTTTAAAATCCAACACATATGAATTCCTTGAAAACTCCCAACATATATAATTATTATCCCTCATAATAACACTTTAATGTATTAAAAACAAGTATAGAAAAAATTTCTTGAAAAGTTCAACACATATAATTATTATCAAAATGTTAAACTTTAATATAATAATATAATAATAATAATAAAAAGACATTTAATTCTTTGAAAAGTCTAACACATATGATTATTATCAAAATATTAAATTTTAATATCTATACTATATATTAAGCAAAAGGAGATTTTTAACCCCAAGGCTTGTGGGAGCTCCAATCTCAAAATCCTAATTTTCTAATTTTTTGATTTAAAAAAAAAAACATCAGCATTTATTGACTTCTCCCAACCCAACCTCAACATTTATTGACATCTCCCAACCCACAATCCCTTTTGACTTCTCTCATAATTATTGCAACACCCTTTTCAATTTCTCCTATACACTATGGTTACACACAAAAATATAAAAAAAAAAAAGATAAGAATTTAGCAATAAATCTCAAAACGATATAACATCTAAATTTGAATTATAATTTAATAATATAATTATGTATTTTTTTATGTATATCTATCAAAATTTTAAATCATTTAATGGGAAAAATTAATAAATTTTTCAAAATTATTGATTTTTAATTTACAAAATAGATTAAAAAAAACTATTGACTGATTTATTTATTTAATAACAAAAATATTTCATAATCTCTCCCTCCTAATCTCTTTCACAAATTTTCAAAAAAAAATATTAAAACTTGCATTCTTTTTCTCTTTCCAAAAAAATCAGATAATATTTTTTATTAAAGTTGTAGATATCTACCTATATTTTATATATTATATTATAATATAACAAAAAAAACTAAAAAACTAATTTTTTTAAAAACGTTTATCTAAATAAACTTTAAATCAATAAAACTCACATGTCTATCACATATCTAACTCACATCATAACTTACCTAAATAATAATAATTAAAAATAAATGGAAACCACAGATAAATTAAATTTTAAAAAAAGATACTCACAACTCCATCTTAAATAAATTGAAAAAAAAAATATCCGAATAGAAACCATACAAAAATAAAAATAAAAATAAAAATAAAAATAAAAATAAAAATAAAAAGATATATCTATCTATCTATCTATATATATTAAGAAAAATGGGGTTTTTAACCCCCCCAAGTCTTATGGGAGCTCCAATATCCCAATCTAAATTTCTTGATTTTTTATTTTTAAAAAACAAAATTTAGCATTATTAACTTCTCTCAAACCCCAAGTATAAAAAAAATTCTTTAAAAAGTCCAACACATATAAATTTCTTGAAAAGTCCCAACACACACGATTATTATTCTTCATAATAACACTTTAATACATTAAGAACAATCATAAAAAAAAATTCCTTGAAAAGTCCAACACATATGAATTTCTTGAAAGTCCAACACATATGATTATTATCAAAATATTACATTTTAATATAATATAAAAAAAAAGACATTTAAAAATCACAATTCACATATATAAAAATAATTGTGAAGTACATATGAATTCCTTAAAAAATCCAACACATGATTATTATTTCTCATAATAACATTTTAATATATTAAGAACAAGTATGAAAAAAATTCTTTGAAAAATTCAACACATATGATTAGTATCAAAATATGAAATTTTAATATAGTATAAAAAAAGAAAAAAAAAAGACAAAGTGCTGAAACACAACCCGTGCATAGCACGGGTGATATGCTAGTACTATATATTAAGCAAAAGGGGGTTTTTAACCCCAAGCCTTGTGGGAGCTCCAATCTCCCAATCTAAATTTCTTGATTTTTTTATTTTAAAAAAAAAAAAAAACCTTAACGTTTATTAACTTCTTCCAACCCCAAGTCTTACACTCATAATAACATTTTAATGCATTAAGAACAAGTATAAAAAAAATTCTTCGAAATTCAACACATATGAATTCCTTGAAATGTCCCAACATATATGATTATTATCCCTCATAATAACATTTTAATGCATTAAGAACAAGCATAGAAAAAATTTCTTGAAAAGTTCAACATATATGATTATTATCAAAATATTAAACTTTAATATAATAGAATAATAAAAAAGAAGACATTTAATTCTTTGAAAAGTCTAACACATATGATTATTATCAAAATATTAAATTTTAATATAATATAAAAAAGAAGACATTTAAGAAGAAAAAAAAAAGAAGACGTTTAAAAATCGCAATTCACATATATAGATAATTGTAAACATAATTCGTGCATAACACGGGTGATATGCTAGTCTATATATAAGAAAAATGAGATTTTTAACTCCCAAGTCATGTGGGAGCTTCAATATTTCAATCTTAATTTTCTAAATTTTTGATTTTAAAAAAAATCTCAGCATTTATTGATTTGGTCAAAATCCCCTGATTAGCATTTATTAACTTTTTCCAATTCATATGCCTGCATTTATGGATTTGATCAAAATCGCTTAATTACTATTTATTAACTTTTTTCAATCCGCGTGCCTTTTGAGAGCTTTGGTCAAAATCTCCTCATACAAATAATTATAGATACAACCCGTGCATAGTTATTGAAGCACCATTTTCAACTTCTCTCATATACTATGATTAGTGATAAAATTATTAAATTATTTTTATAAAAAATCTAAAACCAATAATTTGTATATTAAAAAAAAATCTAAAACAAATATAAATATCTATAATTATCCCGTGCATAGCACGGGTGATAGGTTAGTCTATACTATATATTAAGTAAAAAGGGACTTTTAACCCCAAGCCTTGTGGGAGCTCCAATCTCCCAATCTAAATTTCTTGATTTTTTAATTTTTTTTTTAAAAAAATCTTAGTATTTATTAACTTCTCCCAACTCCCAAGTTTTACCCTCATAATAACACTTTAAAGCATCAAGAATAAGCATAAAAAAAATTCTTTGAAATCCAACACATATGAATTTTTTAAAAAGTCCCAACACATATGATTATTATCCCTCATAATAACAGTTTAATGCATTAAGAACAAGCATAAAAAAAAATTTCTTGAAAAATATAACACATATGATTATTTTCAAAATATTAAATTTTAATATAATATAATAAAAAAAAGACATTTAATTTCTTGAAAAGTCCAACACATATGATTATTATCAAAATATTAAACTTTAATATAATATCAAAAATGAAAAAAGAAGACATTTAAAAAAAATATATAAAAATCACAATTCACAGCTCCAATCTCCCAATCTAAATTTATTGATTTTTAAAAAAAATAAAATCTTAACAATTATTAACTTCTCACATTTCTCAAGTCTTACCCTCATAATAACACTTTAAAACATTAAGAACAAGTATAAAAAAAAATTCTTTGAAATCCAACACATATGAATTCCTTGAAAAGTCCCAACACATATGATTATTATCCCTCATAATAATACTTTAATGCATTAAAAACAAGCATAAATTTTTTTTTTTGAAAAGTCCAACACATATGATTATTATCAAAATATTAAACTTCAATATAATATAATAAAAAAAAAAGGCATTTAATTCCTTGAAAAATCCAACACATATGATTATTATCAAAATATTAAACTTTAATATAATATAAAAAATGAAAAAAAGAAGACATTTAAAAAAAAAGAGAAGAAAATGTTTAAAAATCACAATTCACATATATAGATAATTGTAAACACAATCCGTGCATAGCACGAGTGATAGGCTAATACTATATATTAAGCAAAAGGGGGGTTTTAACCCCAAGCCTTGTGGGAGCTCCAATCTCCCAATCAAATTTCTTGATTTTTTGATTTAAAAAAAAAAATAATCTTAGCATTTATTAACATCTCCCAACTTCCAAGTTTTACCCTCATAATAATACTTTAATTCGTTAAGAACAAGTATAAAAAAAATTCTTAGAAATCCAACACATGAATTCTTTGAAAAGTCCTAACACATATGATTATTATCCCTCATAATAACACTTTAATGCATTAAAAACAAACATAAAATTTTTTTTTGAAAAATCCAACACATATGATTATTATCAAAATATTAAACTTTAATATAATATAATAAAAAAAAAGACATTTAATTCCTTGAAAAGTCCAACACATATGATTATTATTATCAAAATATTAAATTTTAATATAATATAAAAAAGGAAAAAAAGAAGACATTTAAAAAAAAATTAAAAATCACAATTCACATATATAGATAATTGTAAACACAATAAAATAGAAGGGCATTCATGTCTACACGTTTTTTTTTATAAGATCTCCTCCATTATAATAAGATAGCACTTTATTTCTCCCATTTTATAATCTATATATATATTATATTATATATTATCTATACTATATATTAAGCAAAAGGGGGTTTTTAACCCTCAAGCCTGTGAGAGGTTCAATATCTCAATCTGAATTTTCTAAATTTTTTATTTTTTATTTTAAAAAAAGTCTCAGCATTTTTTGATTTAGTCAAAATCCCCTGATCAGCATTTATTAAATTTTTTCAATCCACATATCTTTCCAGATTCCAGCATTTATTGATGTGGTCAAAATCGCATAATCAGCATTTAAAATCCTATCATACAAATAATTATAGATACAATCCATGTATAGTTATTGCAGTACCCTTTTCAACTTGTCCCATACACTATGATTAGTGATAAGATTGTTAAATTATTTTTATAAAAAATCTTGAAAAATATAATTTATATATTAAAAAAAATATAAAACAAATATAAAATACCTATAATTATTCCGTGCATAGCACGGGTGATAGGCTAGTACTATATATTAAGTAAAATGAGATTTTTAACACCTAAGGCCTGTGAGAGTTTCAATATCCCAATCTGAATTTTTTAAATTTTAAATTTTTTATTTTTTATTTAAAAAAAATCTCAGCATTTATTGATTTGGTCAAAATTCCCTGATTAACATTTATTAAATTTTTTCAATCCACATGTCTTTGCACATGCCTACATTTATTGATTTGGTCAAAATTCCCTAATCAGCATTTAAAATCTCATCATACAAATAATTATAGATACAGTCCATGTATAGTTACTGCAGTACCCTTTTTAACTTCTCTCATACACTATGGTTAGTGATAAGATTGTTAAATTATTTTTATAAAAAATCTTTAAAAAAATCTGAAACAAATATAAAGTATTTATAATTATCCCGTGCATAGCACGGGTGATAGGCTAGTATCTATCTATACTATATATTAAGCAAAATGGGGTTTTTAATCCCAAGCCTTGTGGGAGCTCCAATCTCCCAATCTAAATTTTTTGATTTTTTGATTTAAAAAAAAAAAAACTTAGCATTTATTAAATTCTCCCAACCCCCATGTCTTATCCTCATAATAACACTTTAATGCATTAAGAACAAGCATAAAAAAAATTCTTTGAAATCCAACACATAAATTCCTTAAAAAATCACAACATATATGATTATTATTCCTTACAATAACACTTTAATGCATTAATATGATTATTATCCCTTATAAAATGTCCCAACACATATGATTATTATCCCTTATAATAACACTTTAATGCATTAAGAACAAGCATAAAAAAAAATTATTAAAAAATCCAACACATATGATTATTATCAAAATATTAAACTTTAATATAATATAATAAAAAAAAAGAAGACATTTAATTCTTTGAAAAGTCCAACACATATGATTATTATCAAAATATTAAACTTTAATATAATATAAAAAAGAAAAAAAAAAGAAGACATTTAAAAAAAAGAAAAAAAAAAAGACATTTAAAAATCGCAATTCACATATATAGATAATTAGCTTATCACCCGTGCTATACACGGATTGTTTTTACAATTATCTATATATGTGAATTGTGATTTTTAAATATATATATATATATATATATTTAAATGTCTTTTTTTTTCTTTTTTATATTATATTAAAGTTTAATATTTTGATAATAATCATATGTGTTTGACTTTTTAAGGAATTAAATGTTTTTTTATTATATTATATTAAAGTTTAATATTTTGATAATAATCATATGTGTTGAACTTTTCAAGAAATTTTATTTATGCTTGTTTTTAATGCATTAAAGTGTTATTATGAGGGATAATAATTATATGTGTTGAGACTTTTCAAGGAATTCATATGTGTTGGATTTCGAAGAATTTTTTTTATGCTTGTTTTTAATGCATTAAAGTGTTATTATGAGGGATAATAATTATATGTTTTGAGACTTTTCAAGGAATTCATATGTGTTGGATTTCAAAGAATTTTTTTTATACTTGTTCTTAATGCATTAAAGTATTATTATGAGAGTAAGACTTGGGAGTTGGGAGAAGTTAATAAATGCTAAGATTTTTTTTTTTAAAATCAAAAAATCAAGAAATTTAGATTGGGAGATTGGAGCTCCCACAAGGCTTTGGGTTAAAAACTCCCCTTTTGCTTAATATATAGTATAAATTGTAAATATATTAAGGAAAATGGGGTTTCTAAGCCCCAAGCCTTGTAGGAGCTCCAATATCTCAATCTTAATTTTCTAAATTTTTGATTTAAAAAAAAAAAAACCTCAGCATTTATTGATTTGGTCAAAATTCCCTTGTCAGTATTTATTAACTTTTTCCAATCCATATGCCTACATTTATTGATTTGGTCAAAATCTCTGATTAACATTTAAAATCCCCTCATGCAAATAATTATAGATATAGCATGTGTATAGTTACTATAGCGATCCCGGCTTTCCCTTTCGTGTTTAACTGTAATCCGGATTCGGTTTCATAAGGGTGCTGTTGTCTTATCCTCTTTCTATCCCTTACTCTTTGTATTTGAGTTATAGGATGTGTTGGGTAGATTTGTTACAGGTCGGTTGAGATCAGAAACCAAAACTAGTTGCCCAGATTTTGACCTGTCCGCTTGAGCGGGGGTTTTGGCGCTCGAGCGGGAGTTTCACCCACCCAGTATTTCCTGTACAGTGTTCGACGCTCGAGCGTGGGATTGGCCGCTCGAGCGGGATTGTGTGAGTGCCGCTCGAGCGGGGAGTTGGAAGATCGAGCGGGAGACCTGTCTGCAAAAGTTCTGGGAGTGTGTATCCGCCGCTCGAGCGGGATTGTTGACGCTCGAGCGGGAGTCTGTGAGTGACGCTCGAGCGGGGAGTTTGACGCTCGAGCGGGGCGACTTTTGTATAAATCCGAGATCCGACTTTTGGATCACTTTTTCAAGATCTTTTCTCTCTCTTACTTTTCCAAAAAGCCATTTTCAGAGCTTATCACTCTAAAACCGGCCCTTCTCTCTTAGATTTGATCTAGTAGGAGTTGTTTTCTCACTTTTGGTCTTTACAAAAGTTGTGTTGATCGTCAAGGGCTATCTTTTAATCTGAAAATTTCGGGATTTAGAGCATTTCCGTTTCTTCATCTCCTTCGTTGCGTCCCATCATTCGAGGTAGGGATAAACTACTCCATCTTATGAACTTTGTTTTTGAATTTTAGCATTTTGATATGTTGGGGGTTGTTGGGTAATTTTGAGAAAGTTTGGGCCTTTGTGCAATTTTAAAAAAGTTGGGGTTTTAGATATGTAAACCTATATGCATGTTAGGCATAGAGAAATGAGATTAATGTTGGGACATTGATGGAAATGGAACCTTAGGATTGTTTTGGGAATTATGGTAATTTGCCCTAATTGGTTTAATTAATTAATGCATTTAATTAATTGAAGAAAACGAGAAATTGAATTGAGAATGTTGAAATTGGAAATGTATGAGACTAAAGAGTGTAGCCAAATCTTTTATTACTCATCTAGTTGAAATGTTGGTATCTTATCCACTTGTGCATTTATTTCCTGCTTAGAAATAATTGCTTTGGGCTACCGGTGGAAGGGTAGTGTTGATTGTTGTAGACAATGCATGATGATTAGGCAAACTAAAACTAATCAATTGGATGTGTCATAGAGTATGACGGTTGATAGAATACATTAACTTTATGTATCTGTGGATTGTGCATGTGACCAATGTGTTTATATGCATCATGTGTAGACGGTTGATAGAATACATTAATTTTATGTATTGATTGATTGCATATGTGATTCTGTGTTTATATGCATTACTTGTGTATGGGAGGAGATGGGGGATGTACTCCACGGTTTAGGGAAAGATGGGGGATGTACCTCTAAACCGGTTAATGGTTTAGGGGAAGATGGGGGATGTACCTCTAAACCGGTTATTGGAATGTTGATACAGCTCATATGCTTTTCTATTGAAGTGTTGATACAGCTTATATGCTTATCTATTGGAATATTGATACAGCTCATATGCTTATCTGTTGGAGTATTGATATAGCTCATGTGCTTATTTGTTGTAGTAGTGATATAGCTCATATGCTTATCTATTGAAAAGTTTGTTTGATTTGATATAGCACTAAAATGTATATCATCATTGTTTGCGAAATATGGAAGTAGTTTATGTGTTATTGATACAACACCAAAATATGTATCCACCTTGGATTTCGAAAGTGTTCTAGTGATGAACTATAATCTCATCAAATGTTTTGGCCAGAGTACTGAGCCTTGTTTTCAAACTCAAAGTTGAATAAGAAAAGAAAAGTGAATTGTAACATAGACTTGGCTGTCATGGAATTTTTATAAGATGTAAATGGAAGTGTAAGTTTTGACCATCTATCAGTTGCTAATCTTTTAGGCATTGTTCATAGTCGGTTTAGTATATTTCTACTGGGCTGTGGCTCACCCTTTATGGGAACATCATTTTCAGGTACAGGTAGCATGCCACCTCTGAGGACATAGCTTGGGAGGCTAGAGGCAGACATACCTTTGTCGCCTTATTCTTTCTTGATTGTATGTCATATAGATTGGAGCCTAGGACTTAATGTGTATTTAAGCTAGCACTCTCTTTTGTAACCAAGTGTTAACTTGGAAAGCTGTAAGCCCGTAAGGCATTTGCTTCTGTTGTAACCATGTAATACTTTTGTAAGGAAATACTCTGATGAATAGATAAATGTGGACTTTTATGTATCAATGCATGTCTCTATATGGATGGTTTTAATGTTGTTATTTTGAGGGCGTTACAGTTACTGTGGTAACATTTTTAATTTCTTCTGTACACTATGGTTAGTGATAAGATTATTAAATTATTTTTGTAAAAATCTTAAAAAACATAATTGATATATTAAAAAATAAATATAAATATTTATAATTATTCCGTGCATAGCACGGGTGATAGGCTAGTGTTCAATAGATAGAATATAAAAAAAAAAAGGGTCCAGCTTGTCTCAAGTTGAGATCAAGACTAGACCTGTCCAGTTCAGCCCATGGGGCTCATTTTTTGGGCCCTTTTTGATAATTCGAACCGTCAATGTGTAGAACTCGTCGAGTACTACATATCTGTAAAAAAATCATGTTGATCGGATATCAATAGCTATGTGATCAAATCAGTTTTGTATAAAAAAAAATGGACGGTGAAAAATTAACAGTTGATAAAAAACTGTTTTGTTCACATAGCTATCGATATCCGATCAACGTGATTTTTTACAGACATATAGTACTCGACGAGTTCTACACATTGAACGGTTCGAATTATCAAAATAGGACCCGTGGTGGGCCTTCATGGGCCCAACAGCACGGTCCAGTCCGATCTTGGACTCCGATCTTAGACTGGACCAAAGCCACTGCCAAAAAAAAATTACAATATGTGAGAGAAATAAACTAACACACACAAAAGGTATCAAACTCATTTCTATTGAAATTAAACTTAAGATTTCACAAGAGGTGCTAAACAATCACTAGATCAAATGCCCACATTGAATTCACTTCAAAAAATTCAAAAGAGATGGTCAACTTCCCTCCCATAAGAAAGACAACTCGAAACATAAATGCATGTTACATGTACGCATAAAATCCAAGAAAATCATACCAAAAATAAAAAAAATCCAAGAACAAAGATATTGGACAGGTATATATGCAATTCATAAACATATGCGTGCATAGAAATGTAATACAATTTAAATATATTCATTAATTTTTTATTTTCGATAACATTACAAACAGAAACAGAGGCGCACAAAATTTAGACCAGCATCTCTAATGGAACTTCTTGCAAAAGCCTTCAAAAATACACACACCAACTCAAACATTGTTGGTCACCAAGCTTCTTTTTTTATTGATGTATTTGGCGATGTAAACTTTTAATTGTCTGAATTTATCAATAAATTTTTTTTGTCGATTAAAAAAATAAAAAAAATTGAACATCTCCCATCCACCATATCGAGGAATGAAGCGATATCAGAAACGTGGTCACAGGCATTGTTGGAAAAAATGGTTTATATATGCTTATTTTGGGCCGACTTTGAATTCAAAATTGAGTGGGCCCCATACGTCTTTTGGGCGGGGTCCGAAGAAGTGAAGTGTTTCTTGTCGCGTGGCAAGTCACACTGTGAAAACGGTTCGTCAAAACCATTTATGAGTGAATAGGAACATGACGTCGTTTTCGGGTTCGTGGAATAGGAAATTTAAGGAAGTAAATGTGGTGTAGCGACCCTAATTTTCTTAAGTCAGTTATTTATTATTATGGTTATTATTATCTTATTTTATTTTTGACTTTATTAATTGTATGGTTATATGAGATTTAATGTGGTATTTAATGAATTTAATGTGGTAATTAATTAATTAAATGTGTCATTTAATTATATATTATTAATCTTTAAATATTTATGTTTGTTCTATATAAAAAAAAAAAAGAGAGGTGATATAAATATATAGATATATATTTAATCTTATATTTATATTTATATATATTGTAATTATGTTATATTATATAATAATCATATTAGATTATAATAGGAAATTAGATTATTATGCCTCCGTTTGGGAAGTGGGTTGGCTTTTTGGCTTTTTGACTTTTTTGGCTATTTTAGCCTGGGCTTAAAAGCTTGGTTTGGGAAGGGCTTTTTGACTTTTTGGCTTTTTTGAGTTTTTTTGTGAGAGAAGAATGCAATGATTATGGGTTGGATGTGATGTTTTGTTTGTTATGGCTAAAATAGCCTATTTTGTTTTTTGTGGCTAAAATAGCCAAAAAAGCCCAAACCATGGCTTCCCAAACGAAGGCACGGGGAACCCTAGGTGTATGAGTTTATAAGGAACCCTAAGCAGCCACGGGGAAAAGGGCGAGAGAGAGAGAGAGAGAGAGAGAGAGAGAGGAGCAAAGAGAGGGACAGCTGCAAGGAAGAAAGGGGAAAAGGAAGAAAAGATTAGGGTTTTGTTCTAGTGATTCCATTAATCTTCTAAATATTTCTTTGATCTTCAAAATAATATTGTGAGTACAAAATCCACTTCCCTTGATTTATATTTAATTCTTTGTTTTTATTTATTTATTTAATATTAGTTTGATTTTATATTTACATAAAGATGATAGATTGATTTTAATTATTTTGATTAGTTGTGTAGGTAAAGTTTAGGTTTTTTTTAAATGATTGATTAATTTTAATTATTTTGTTTAGTTATGTATGCAAGGTTTAGGGTTTATAGATGATTGATTGGTTTTAATTATTTTGATTAGTTGTTTCTATAAGGTTTAGGGTTTTTAAATGATTGATTGATTTTAATTATTTTGATTAATTGTATATGCAAGATTTAGGATTTTTATATGGATTGATTTTATGATTGTAATCACACTCATGATTATATAAAATTAAAATAAACTTAGAATCCATAGATATTGGTTAGAGGATGGATTGATTCGTTGTTTTTATTTATTTATTTTTATTTGATGTTGGATTGATTTTATATTTGCATGTAAATGAAGGATTGATTTTACTTATTTGGATTAGTTGTGTATGCCATGTTTATGATTTTTATATGGATTTATTTTATGGTTGTAATTAAACTCATGGTCTTATGAAATTAAAATTAATTATGAACCTATTGATAAATCCCTTATACTCCACCATGACTCCATGAATTGTTATTTTATTTGAGTGATGGGGAGAAAGAGTGTATAAAAAAGTGAGGATTATGAGAGTTGTTTAATGCCTTATGCCCGGCATTGTTATATTTGTCTCATGATGTTGATGAGATGTTATTTATATTGTTGCCTCGTTCTCATGAGTAGACGAGTGCTTTGATTTACGCGCGTACGTATATGCTAACCATCCGGGGAGTGTGAGTCAAACTCGGGACGATATCCCCGTGCAAGTTTGGCTTCGGAGCGGTGTTAGGTATACGGGAGGCATATGGGATATATGTGTAGGCCGGAAGGGGAGGGCCGAAGTGGTGGAGTTAAGGTACAAAAATTTAATTATGAGTTTATTGATTTGTACATCTTGAAAAATAGTAATCGACCTTAATAAATTATGAAATTTGAGGAGAGGCATGTATACGTGGTTTTGGACAACTTTTGTGTTGTACCTTTTTATTAAAAAGATCGATTAGAACTTATAATCGGATGACCTTGGTTATTGTCGGTTTGATTCATTTTGGTAATGCAGATTTTATAGGCTGCTTTAACCCATGAAACGAGCTCATTTTTATTGGTTTCGCGTAAACTGAAGTAAAACATCATTCTGCACACTTTTCGTGTTTTGAAATTTTTCGAAAAAAAATCATCTTAGGGCAGTTTTGGTTCGTTTTCAGCTTCAGATTTTTCGATTGAATTCTATCTAGATTTTTATATCAAGTTTTTCTCTTAACCTGTTCAGTTTCTGTTAAATTCGTTCGCGTTGTCTTATAGGAAATTTGATTCTGTACAACTTTCGTTCTTTGAGTTTTGATCAATTCGAATTATTTAAGTATGAAACGGTGTAATTTTATATTTGTTTCAACAAGTTACTTATGATTAAATTATACTAACTTTATTTGTTTTGCAGGATGGTGGGTCTTACTAACTTTTTATGCAGGGCAGACCCACCATAATTCTATTTCTATTTTGTTTATTTTATAATACATTTATATTTCGTTGTGTACGGACAAGAAACTAAATGCCACCGTGTCTCGAGAAACTACCCATTCGTCTCGGTGCGGTTGGAACTACTTGTCTTGTCCTGTAATAAGAATTTAATGTATTTTTGTTTGTGTCTGGTGGACACGTGGGTGTCAATTCTTGTACTCATACCAGTATACTTGTATACTGACCCGTTTTGTCTCTTGACAACTCGGGTGCGTTCTGTTAAGCGCAGCTGAGCTTCCTTTGCAGGATTAGTTAAGGCTACGGTGGTGACGAGAAGTAACTATAGTTGTTGGGCATATCTCTTAGATTTCTTTTGTTTTCTTGAGCTTAAGGTTGTAATAGTTTATGTATTTATTTATTTTATGACTTTAGTATTGGAATAATTTGGCATGGTTTGTAACCATACTTTATTTAAGTTATTTTGACTTTGTATTGTTACTTTAATGTTGAGGTATTTGTTAGTTATAAATTTATAGTGGATGGTTTAGTTTTTGTTTAGTTTTTTTTTTTTGTTTCACCCCTAGGATTTGGATGATGGAATATTAATTGGGGTTTAGTCCTAATTTAATATTTAATTGTCCAAATTTTGGGGCGTGACATGTGGGTTTCTTTGGAAAGGGTTGTCCCACATTGAAACTTTAAGAGAGTTTTGTTGAATTTATAAGCTCCTGCCTACAACACTTGGGTTGGCCCCCAAGGGGCACCCCAAGTTTGTAGAAGGGAAGAGTTATGGACAAAGTAAACCTTAGCCCAAACCACCACACGCGCATGCGCACGCCGCCGCCGTCCAGGTGTGGGTCAAGTCGGTTCTTATATTAATTTTTTGGACAAAATTTATTTGAATTTTTTCAAAAAATATTGCAGGAATTTAATTCAAATTTGAATTCCAATTTTTGTCCAACTTTTGTCCGAAATTCCTCAACAGTTTAAAACTGTTTTTTCAGTTTTTTAACTTCTACAAACTGCCCAGCAGTTCCGGGTATAACTGTCCAGCAGTTAGATCTGTTTGAATTTGAAGTATAACTGTTCAAAACAGGTACATACCTGTTCACTTTCAAAACTGAATATGTTGGACAGATTCATACCTGTTCGGACAGGGTTTTTTGTGCCTATAAATACCAACATTCCAGCAGTGTTAGAAATCCGAAAATATCAGTCTACAATTTGTGCTTTTGCTGTCCAGATTTTATTCTTTGCATTTTAATCTTCATTATAGTTTTAGAGATAAATTAAAGAGAGTATAAGAACACAAGGTTCTAGTTCGCCGTACAAATTTGAGTGGAGTACTACTACAAGTTCGTGAAGATCATTGTATCCTGGGAGATAGACGCCACTCAACCGTAAGCATCGTAGCGGGGCGAATCTGTCTTAAGGACAGAGTGTCACACACTCGACTTGGTCTTTTGATTTTATTTGGTTCGACAAAATAAATTCTGTAAGTTTTATTTATTTTGTTTGACTTTGTTTCAATTTATTTTATTTACATAGAAGATTTTTCCAACAATCTTAAGACAAATTCAAATTATTCTGTTTATAGAATTTTTTCGATTGTTTCATTTTCTCTTTTTTCTTTTAAGAAAATTATTTTCTGTGGATTTATAAAATAATATTCTAGTTGAAAAAACAAATAGTGATTATATGCTATTTGACAGATAGTAGTAATATATTGTCTATTTTCTTTGACAACTAGTAGTACGATACTGGTGTCATTAACAATTCAGAATATATTTTTGTGAAATTTTTTCAGAAATTAATTTTGGGTTTTAGAAATTATTTTCTGAGTTTTCATTACTTAAAATTCTGTTTTAGTATTTTAATTATTGAAGTGTTACAAAAATTAATTTTCTGTGTGGAATTAATTTGGTTAAATAAAATTTTATTTTATTTCCAAATTAATTAAAAAATAAAAGTTATTTTCTTATTTCTTTTATTTTACAGAATTTAATTTCCTGTGTATAATTAATTTGGTTGAATAAAATTTTATTTCACTTCCAAATTAATTGTAAAATAAAAGTTACATTCTTGTTTCTTTTATTTTTTTACAGAATTTAATTCTGTGAATTTGGTTTAATTTTCTGTGTAGTGTAAATTCTAATTATAATTTTGTTTTATAAATTAGAATTGATGGCTACTGAAACTAATGCCCAAACAAGTACTACTGTGGTGGCTGCAATGACGCCAACCCCCTCTCCTGTTGTAACAGTACCGGTAAATCACGGTGAAAAGCCAGAGAAGTTCTTAGGAACTGACTTTAAAAGATGGCAACAGAAAATGTTGTTCTATCTTACAACTCTGAACCTGACTCGTTTCCTACGTGAAGATGCTCCTATCTTGAAAGATGATGAAATCGACCGGTAAGTGGTTGTTGCGGTTGATGCCTGGAAACATGCCGATTTCCTTTGCCGAAACTACATCTTGAACGGACTTGACAACACATTATGCAACGTCTACAGTCCTATCAAGACAACAAAGGAACTTTGGGAGTCTTTGGAGAAAAAATACAAAACGGAAGATGCCGGCTCAAAGAAATTTGTGGTTGGCAAATTCCTGAATTTTGTAATGGTTGATTCAAAAACTGTGATCAACCAAGTTCAAGATTTCCAACTCATTCTGCATGACATTCACGCAAAAGGCATGTCTATCAATGACTCCTTCCAAGTTGCAGCCTTAATTGAAAAATTACCACAAGGCTGGAAGGAATTCAAGAACTACCTCAAACATAAGCGCAAATAAATTTCTATGGAAGAATTGATTACGTGTTTGAGGATTGAGGAGGATAGCCGCAATTCTGAAAAGCGGGCTGGTAAGCATCCTATAGAGTCTAAGGCAAATGTGGTGGAACTTACTTCAAAAACCAAGAAACGAAAGTCTTCTGGAGAAAGTCCATCACAAGGCTCTAAAGGGGGGGAAAATAAAAAGTACAAGTTTAATGGCAAATGTTACGTCTGTAACAAAGAGGGACATCGGGTGAAAGATTGTCGTAGCAAAGACAAAAGCAAAAGAAGAACAAGCAGGAAGCCTGCTCAAGCCCATATGACCGAAGTGGACAAAATTTCCAATGGTGTAGATGACATCAATCTTTCTGCAGTTGTTTCCGAGGCAAATCTTGTTGGAAATCCTAAAGAATGGTGGGACACTGGTGCTACTCGCCATATTTGTGCCGATAAAAAGATTTTCACATCTTATTCTACAGTGGACAATGGTGAACAACTTTTTTATGGGCAACTCCTCAACTTCTAAAGTTGAAGGACAAGGAAAGATTATATTCAAGATGACATCTGGAAAGGAACTCACTCTCAACAATGTGTTGCATGTACCAAACATTCGCAAGAATCTTGTTTTTGGATCTTTATTGAGTAAGAATGGGTTTAAGCTAGTATTTGAGAGTGATAAATTTGTACTTACTAAGAATGTGATGTATGTAGAAAAAGATTACATGTCTGATGGCCTTTTCAAATTAAATGTAATGACTGTTGTACCCTCAGTTATTAATAATAATACATCTTCTTCTTACTTGCTTGAGTCTTCAAATTTATGGCATGGTAGACTAGGACATGTTAATTATGGATCTTTGCGTAGATTAATTAATATAGAATGTTTACCTAAATTTGATATTATCATAAATGTGAAATTTGTGTTGAGGTAAAATTATCTAAAACTCCTTTTCATTCAATTGAAAGAAGTACGGAACCACTTAAATTAATTCATAGTGATATTTGTGATTTTAAATCAATTCAAACTAGAGGTGGGAAAAAGTATTTTATCACTTTTATAGATGACTATACTAGATATAGTTATGTTTATTTAATTCGAACCAAGGATGAAGCTTTGGAAACTTTTATTCAATATAAGAATGAAGTTGAAAATCAACTTGGTAAGAAAATAAAAAAACTAAGAAGTGATAGAGGTGGTGAGTACGAATCACCTTTTGGTGAATTTTGTAAAGAACATGGAATAATTCATCAAACCATCGCTCCTTACTCACCTCAGCAAAATGGAATTGCTGAAAGGAAAAATAGGACTTTAAAAGAAATGATGAATGCCATGTTAATAAGTTCTGGATTACCTCAGAACTTGTGGGGGGAAGCAATACTTTCTGCTAATTATATACTTAATAAAGTACCCCGAAAGAAAGTGAATCAAACACCTTATGAATTGTGGCATGGAAGAGTACCATCCTACAAATACTTAAAAGTGTGGGGGTGTTTGGCTAAAATGGCTATTCCTAGTCCTAAAAAGACCAAGATAGGTCCTAAGACCATTGATTGCATTTTCATTGGTTATGCTAAGAATAGTAGTGCATATCGGTTTTTGATTCATAAATCAGAACATTCCGAAATGCATGTAAATGCTATTATTGAATCTCGAAATGCATCTTTCTTTGAACATGTATTTCCAAATAAGACTGGACAAGAGACTAGTAACAATAAAAGATCTCATGATGCTATTACTAGTCAGGATCAAGAACATGATCAAGAACAAGAGTTAGATCAAAATGAGGAAGAGAAACCTAGGCGTAGTAAACGTACTAGAACCTCAAAATCTTTTGATCCAGATTTTCTAACATTTTGGTTAGAAAAATGAGCCTTTAACATTTAAAGAGGCTATGTCCAGTCCTGAAGCTCTTTTATGGAAAGAAGCTGTCAACAGTGAAGTTGAATCCATCTTGCAAAATCACACTTGGGAATTGGTGGATTTGCCACTAGGTAGTAAACCTTCTGGGTACAAGTGAATTTTCAAAAGGAAAATGAAAGCGGATGGATCAATTGACATATACAAGGCAAGACTTGTGGTCAAAGGTTTTAGACAAAAAGAAGGTCCTGATTACTTTGACACATACTCACCGGTTACTAGAATAACATCCATTAGAATGATAATTGCTATTGCATCTCTATACAATCTAGAAATTCATCAAATGGATGTTAAAATCGCTTTCTTAAATGGTGAGTTAGAGGAAGAAATTTACATGGAACAACCAAAAGGGTTTTCTGTTCCAGGGAAAGAAAAGAAAGTGTGTAAATTAGTTAAATCATTATATGGTTTAAAACAAGCGCCAAAGCAATGGCATAAGAAATTTGACAAGGCAATGATGTCAAATGGGTTTAAAATTAATGAGTGTGATAAATGTGTTTATATTAAAAATACAGACAGAGGTTATGTTATTGTATGTCTTTATATAGATGATATGCTCATCATAGGTAGTAATAATGATATGATTAAAACTACTAAGAAAATGTTGAATAAACATTTTGACATGAAGGACATGGGTATTGCTGATGTAATTCTTGGAATGAAAATTACCAAAACATCATAAGGATATGCTTTGTCACAATCTCATTACATTGAGAAAATACTTGACAAATTCAGCAAAGATGGTGATCATCTTGCTAGAACACCTGTAGATGTTAATTTGTATATTTCTAAGAATGTACAGGAAAATATTTCTCAATTAAAGTATGCCCAAATTATTGGAAGGTTAATGTACTTGATGAACTGCACTCGCCGGATATAACTTATGCAGTAAGTAAATTAAGTAAATATACGAGTAATCCGGGAGTAGAACACTGGAAAGCAATTATAAGGGTTCTTAGATATCTCCGATTTACTCATAACATTGGGCTTAATTATACTAGATATCCAGCAATACTTGAAGGATACTGTGATGCAAATTGGATTTCGGATACTAGAGACTCGAAGTCCACCTGTGGGTATGTCTTTACTCTTGGTGAGGCGGTTGTATCTTGGAAATCTTCCAAACAGACTTGTATTGCTAGGTCAACTATGGAATCATAATTCATAGCTTTAGACAAAGTTGGGGAAGAAACAGAATGGCTTCGCCACTTCCTTGAAGATATTCTAATATGGCTAAAACCGGTGCCTGCTATATGCATACATTGCGATAGTCAATTAGCAATAGGTAGAGCACAAAGTCATATGTATAACGGTAAGTCTAGACACATTCGTCGTCGACATAATACCGTAAAACAACTACTCTCTAATGGAATTATTTCCATTGAATATGTGAAGTCTAAAGACAACATAGCGGATCCACTAACCAAAGAATTAGCAAGAGGGTTAGTTGAGAATTCATTGAGGAGAATGGGACTTAAGCCTATTAAATAAGAGTTACCACAACGGCAACCCAACCTAGTTGACTGGAGATCCTAAGATCTAGGTTCAAAGGGACAACCGAGTTGTGAATGACTCAGAAGGATCACTGGGAGTCTAACTCCTATCCATTTCTATGATGAAATAGTGATGTCTGTAGCGTTTTAGGTTAAGTAATACTTTTAATGATTCTTATATCTAGGTATACCTAGTGGAGTATGGCAGGATACTCTTCATTAGAATCACCTATATGAGTGTGAACTGGACCAGTTCTATGAGATTTGTGAAGGGCTACAATTCTCTAGAGCACTCATGAAAGACCAGGTTGTTCAGGGACAAAATGAACATAATAGTGAGAACTAAACTGTGTCTGGGGATATACTGTGTGAGTTCTATTGTCTTAGTTTACACAAATGGCTGAACAGTTCAAGACATCATGTTCACTAGTTAGCTAGTAAATCCGATAGTGTCTCATAAGGGAAGGTCCAAAGTCAAAAGCTACCTATCCTTTGCAGAATATTTTCAATTTCTGTACTCTTAGAAATTAAATCATGTTGTTGCATTTTCTCTCCGTCAAATTCCATTTATGTGGGCGATTGTTGGAAAAAATGGTTTATATAGGCTTATTTTTGGCTGACTTTGAGCCCAAAATTGAGTGGGCCCCGTACGTCTTTTGGGCCGGGTCCAAAGAAGTGAAGTGTTCCTTGCCGCGTGGCAAGTCACACGGTGAAGACGGTTCGTCAAACCTATTTATGAGTGAATGGAAACATGATGTCGTTTTCGGGTTCGTGGAATAGGAAATTTAAGGAAGTAAATGTGGGTTTCTTTGGAAAGGGTTGTCCCACATTGAAACTTTAAGAGAGTTTTGTTGAGTTTATAAGCTCTAGCCTACAACACTTGGGTTGGGCCCTAAGGGGCACCCCAAGTTTGTAGAAGGGAAGAGTTATGGACAAAGTGAATCTTAGCCCAAATCACCACATGCGCGCGCCGTCGACGCCGTCTGTCCGGCTGAGTCGAGCCGTGTCGGGCGCTGGTGTGGGTTGTGGGTCGGGTCGGTTCTTGTATTAATTTTTTTGGACAAAATTCATTTGAATTTTTTCAAAACATATTGCGGAAATTTAATTCAAATTTGAATTCCAATTTTTGTCCAACTTCTGTCCAAAATTCCTCAACAGTTTAAAACTTTTTTTTTCAGTTTTTTAACTTCCACAAACTGCCCAGCAGTTGCGGGTCTAACTGTCCAGCAGTTAGATCTATTTGAATTTGAAGTACACCTATTCAAAACAGGTACATACTTGTTCACTGTCAAAATTGAATCTGTTGGACAGATTCATACCTGTTCGGACAGGGTTTTTTGTGCCTATAAATACCAACATTCCAGCAGTGTTAGAAATTCAAAAATATCAGTCTGCAATTTGTGCTTTTGTTGTCCAGATTTTATTCTCTGCATTTTAATCTTCATTCTAGTTTTAGAGCTAAATTAAAGAGAGTATAAGAATACAAGGTTCTAAGTCGCCGTACAAATTTGTGTGGAGTGCTACTACAAGTTTGTGAAGATCATTGTATCTTGGGAAATAGACGCCACTCAAACGTAAACACCGTAGCGGGGCGAATCTGTCTTAAGGAAAGAGTGTCACACACTCGACTTGGTCTTTTGATTTTATTTGGTTCGACAAAATAAATTCTGTAAGTTTTATTTATTTTGTTTGACTTTGTTTCAATTTATTTTATTTACACAGAAAATTGTTCCAACAGGCATTACTTAAACACACAAAAACAAAGAAGACCAAATTTAGTAGTTAAAAGGGTGAAAGGGAGGTGGATATATGGAAGTGGTAAAGGACTCCTCATATTTTTCAAATGGGAATAATTTCCCATATTTAGTGGGACACATTTTTACATGGGTATTATTATTCTAATAAAAAAATTAGATCAATTTTTAAACTCAATTGAGAGGGTAATTTATACTTATAAATTGGGCCGAGCTGGGTAATGGGCCGTTATGGGTCACATTGTGAAGGGCTGAGTAAAAAGGCCATCAAGTTACTCCGGCCCAAGAGGGGTTACTCCGGCCCAAGAGAGGTGTAAAGTTACTCCGATCCGCAGGAGGTGTAAAGTTACTCTGGTCCGTAAGAGACCTGAAGTTACTCCGGTCCCAAAGAGCTTACGGTAGGTTCGGTCGTCACTCTCAAAGTTATCCCAGTTTGGACCTGAGTATTGGTTATTCCGGTCTAGACATACCGTGGTTAGCATTAAGAAGAGCCAAGGTAAGAGCAGTGAATGGAAGAGCCGAACTAATGTTATCTCGGTCTAGTCTGCAGCTAAGGTATGCTTTTGATACTCAAGCTTGTGAGTTTAGCACTTGATTTATCTTTGAGAGATATACTGACTTGATCGTCGGAGTGCCCCCAGGTGGACGAACCACCGCCGAAATCTTCTCTTTCTATTGCAGGTCAGCCAAGTGCCATCTATTCTGCCGGTGCTCTTTAGCTGGTTACTACCATCGTCGGAGTGCCCCCGGGTGGACGAACCACCACCGCCGGAATCTTCTCTTTCTGTTGCAGGTCAGCCAGGCACCCCCATGGGTCTAAGGTATGCTTTTGATACTCAAGCTTGTGAGTTTAGCACTTGATTTATCTTTGAGAGATATACTGACTTGATCGTCGGAGTGCCCCCGGGTGGACGAACCACCGCCGGAATCTTCTCTTTCTGTTACAGGTCAGCCAGATGCCATCTATTCTGCCGGTGCTCTCCAGCTGGTTACTACGCGGGCAGTGTGGTCAGAAAATCACTCACACAATTTGGCACCGTCTGTGGGAATTCAGACAAGAACAAAACCTCTTGATCAAGCTTTTCCTCTTTAGAAGCAATGGCGCACAACAAAGATTTGCCGCAGTCCGCCATCGACGGACAAACACCAGAGGGGGGTGCAAGACGCGAAGGTCTACCTTCTATCCCTCCCATGGCAGACTTAGAGCCACAGCAACAAAATCCCAGGAGGGATACGAGGGGGAGGAGGCGGACTAATAGCCCCCGTCACTCTCGTTCACGAAGTCTTGATAGACAAAGGCGCAGGATTGATCCTCAAGTTCTGGAGGACCGCGTGAAGGAGCAAGATGAATTAATAAGGAAGATGGCGGCAGACATGGAGGCCATGAAGTGCCAGATGAAGGGAAAAGGAGTGGTGACAGGAGAGGGGCACAAAAGCAAGACGCCCCCTCGCCGCTGAGAAGACCGTGGAAGGCATTCCACACCATCATAAGCAGAGAGTAGAAGCCTCAGGACAGGCGATACTCAATCCAGAACCTCTAGAACTTGTTTCTCCAGGTCTGAGAGAACGAGATCATTGAGGTCTTACACGGAGGGAAGTACCTATCGACCCTCGCGCTCGCACCAGACATCATCCAGGCAGACGGAGTTGCCAAGATCGTCCGATTTGGGGAACATGTTGGAAGAAAAGACACGATGGAAGGAGGATACTAGGGCACGCAACCCTCGCAGGGTATCTGCCCTTCAGCGGTTAGCTCCTCAGACGCATAGAAGTGTCGAGGTCGGAATGCCGTTGCCACGCCCTGCCTACGAACCAACGGACAAAGCATTAGCAAGGCTGCAGACCTCGCCGTTCGTTCCGGCAATTGAAAATGCGCCCCTTCCTTCAGGTTTCCTTCAACCCAAATTCACCACGTACGAGGGGAAGACGGACCCCTACATATACCTAAGCCACTTCCGCCAGGTTATGGCGGTATATCGGCGAAACGAGGCTTTGATGTACATTCTCTTCCCATCAAGCCTTGTTGACCTAGGCTTGACTTGGTTCGAAAAACTTCCAGAAGGCAGCATAGCCTCTTGGGCACAATTGGCGGAGGCATTCGTCACGAGGTTCAGAACGAACACCAAAACCCCGGTGGAGATTGACCAATTACTCTCCATCGACATGGGCGAAAAGGAGACACGAAGATCCTACAATAGTCGCTACTGGGAGACATTCAACCAGATTGGGGACTGCCCCACCAATCTCGCCATTGCATAGTACAAAAGAGGCCTTCCAGTCAGAAACAGACTTAGGGACTCAATCACCATGACACCGCCCCTCACCATGGAGGCCTTGATGGAAAGGGTGCATCAGCACATTAGGGTGGAAGAGGATGGCGCCCATGCCAAAACAAAATCTGGCATGACCGCAGTACCAGATAAAAAGACCACAACAAAGATCAACGCGGTAGAACGTTCGAACAAAAACGGACGAGGTAGGCGAGACAACGGAGAGGACTAGGATAAAAGATGGTTGAGAGTCCGCACTACCATAACCACGGTATTCAAGAAACCGATCTACCAGATTCTGAGCGAAATACGCGATGAACCTTTCATCAGATGGCCAGCTAAGCTAGGAGAAGCACAGAAAGACTACGACGAAAGATCGCGATGCACCTTCCACAAAGAAAAGGGGCACCGCACTGAAAATTGCATGCCATTGAGACAGCTTCTGGAGGAGTTGGTGGCTGCCGGTCACCTGAATAAATACATTGAAGGAGGGACGCAACCAGCCCCCTAGGACCACAATAACCCCAATAGAATGCCAATTGGCGCCCCACCTCAAGGTGTGATCAATGTGATACATGGAATATTCGAACCTGAGCGTGTATGCGAGCTCAGAGGATCGATCAAGAAGGCTGAGCACTTAAGAGAAGTACTAAGCGCTCAACCCACCATCAAAAAGGGGAGAACAGACCCTACAAACGTCATGTCTTTTTCAGACAAGGACTTGGAAAGAATATATTGCCCTCACAACGATGCACTGGTCGTCACCCTCCGCGTCAAAGATTACGACGTCAAGTGAATTTTGATAGACCAAGGTAGCTCGTGTGAGATAATGTACTACGACACCTTCAAACAATTGAAATTGGAGGACAAAGACCTGGCACCGGCTGTATCCCCTCTGATCGGATTCAACTCAATGCTAGAATGGCCAGTCGGCAAAATTATCCTGCCAGTCAGGGCAGGAAGCGTGACAAAACAAGTGGAATTTTGGGTGTTGAAGGTCCCTTCCACTTACAACATAATCTTGAGAAGAACATGGCTCCATGCCATGAAATCAGTAGCGTCATCCTATCATCAAGTAATGCGGTTTCCCAACGGAGCCGGAGTAATTGAAGAGGTCTTTGGAGACCAGATTATGTCCAAGCAATGCTTTGTCACGGTTAATGGCAGCCGCGCTGCCAAGGGATATGTTCATTCGGTGGAAGAACCTGAGAGCAATGAACTGTTCGCAGATGTCGGCAAAGCAGCTGACCAAAAAGCAGTGGAAGACTTGGTAAAGGTAGGAATAGATGATAAGAACCCGGATAAGTTCTTTTTGCTCGGTTCGTCGTTGTCCAGCACTGAGAGATTAGAGGTCTTGGAATTCCTGACCTCTAACATCAAAGTGTTCGCCTGGACACCATATAACATGCCAGGCATCGATCCAAACTTCATCTGTCACCAACTCAATGTCCATCCATCCGCCAGACCAATCATTCAGCGCACTCGCAGATCGACACTCCACCACGCTGAAATAGTGGCAGAAGAAGTGGGAAATCTACTAGAGGCAGGAGCTATCAGAGAGGTGTACTACCCCAGATGGATTTCTAACACGGTCGTGGTGCCAAAAAAGAATGGCAAATGGCGTGTCTGCGTCGATTATAAGACAGTCAACAAAGCATGCCCAAAGGACAGCTTCCCCCTACCACGGATAGATCAACTGGTAGACCTAACGGCGGGGCACAACTGACTTAGCTTTCTGGATGCGTACAGAGGCTACCATCAGATTGCCATGTACGAACCAGACCAGGAGGTCACGTCCTTTACCACTCCAAGAGGACTGTATTGCTATAAGGTCATGCCGTTTGGCCTAAAGAACGCGGGGGCAACATTCTAAAGAATAGTCACTAAGATGTTTGAACCGTTGTTAGGCAGAACAATGGAGGCTTACATCGACGACATGGTTGTCAAGAGCAAGGATGAGAACGACCATCTAAGGGACTTAGGTGAGATGTTCCAGATTCTAAAAAGACACAAGTTGCGTCTTAATGCATCTAAGTGCGCGTTCGGTGTAGGATCTGGCAAATTCCTGGGCTTCCTAGTGACCAACCGGGGTATAGAGGCAGACCCCTCCCAGATCAAAGCTATTCAGGATTTGAAAAGGCCTAACTCAGTGAGAGAAGTGCAGCATCTCACCGGCATGGCAGCTGCACTCAACCGATTCATTAGCCGGTCGTCAGACAGACTACGACCATTTTTTCAAGCATTAAAAACTAATTTTGAGTGGGACGAAGAATGCGACCGCGCTCTGGAAAGTTTGAAAGAATACATATCTTCTCCATCACTGCTGGTCACCCCAATACCTGGAGAAGAACTCTTTCTGTACCTGGCGGTCTCTCAGCACGCAATTAGCGCAGTGTTGGTCTGTGCGGAAGGAATCCAACATCTGCCCATCTATTATGTCAGCAAGACATTGCTGGGTACCGAAACAAGGTATTTGCCACTAGAAAAACTGGCCTTAGCCTTAATTATGGCATCAAGGAAGTTGTCGCACTACTTTCACGCCCACACCATAGTTGTCCTCACAGCTTTCCCATTAAAAGCTCTGTTTGAAAGGGCGAATTTTTCTGGGAGAATCTTGAAGTGGGCAGTAGAGTTGAGACAATTCGACATCAAGTTTCAACCCAGAACCGCGATAAAGGCCCAAGCTTTGGCGGACTTTGTCGCAGAATTTATCCCAGGAAGTCATCATATCTGCCCAATCGACCTGACTGACACAACCGAACTGGGGGTGGAAGTTGACCCCGGAATAGTGCAACCCCTGGTGCAGGATACTCAGTCGGACCCCAAGGCAGACCAGAATAAAGAGAGCAAGGCTAAAGCGAACCATGCTACACCAAGCCAAGACTCACCAACAAATAAAGACTTGGTTCAATCAGATAGCAAGGGGTAAACAGCTAGTATGGACCTTAAAGAGAATACCAGCAACATCACTGACCCCACGACATCATCTGACCCCTCCACTTGCTGGAAGTTGTTCGTTGGAGAGATGTGGAAGCTCTTTGTGGATGGAGCATCCAACTGGCATGGTGCAGGACTTGGCATAGTCCTCATCTCACTAGACGGCCTGGTTGTGGAGCAAGCAATCAACCTTGGCTTCCCAGCATTAAACAACGAAGCGGAGTATGAAGCACTTCTTGCAGGACTCAAATCAGCATTCCATATGAAAGCCACCGAGCTAATGGTCTACAGCGACTCACAGCTGGTGGTAAACCAAATTTCTGGCGACTATGAAGCAAAGGATGACAAGATGGCCAAGTAACAAGAATTGGTCAGAGCAGAGATCAAGAAATTTGAAGTAGTAAGAATAGAACAGATTGGCAGAGAGGAAAATAGCAGAGCAGACGAACTAGCAGGCTTTGCGTCAATGGCAGATACATCCATCCCTCACCCACTACTAATTGACTACCTACCGAGACCAAGCATTGAGGACCCCGAAGTAGAAGAGGTATGTTGCGCTGAATTAGGCCCCTCATGGATGGATCCCATCATACTGTTCTTAAAAGACGGCGTCTTACCGGAAAACAAGAAAGAAGCCAACAAAATTTGAGCAAAGTCGCAGCGATTTTGGCTCTCCCCATCTATGGCATTGTACAAAAAGTCATTCTCAGGACCTTATCTAAAGTGTGTCCACCCCAGCAAAGTAGAAGTATTCTTGTTCGAAATATACGAAGGGGTGTGAGGAAGCCACCAAGGAGGAAGATCGTTACCTTACAGAGCTATTTCACAAGGATACTGGTGGCCATACATGCAGGAAGACTCGGAGAAGTATGTGAAGAAGTGCTAGAAATATCAGAAGTTCGCACATCAAATACATCAGCCAGCCAGAGAACTCCTACCATTGTCTAGCCCATGGCCCTTTGCAATGTGGGGCTTGGACATAGTAGGACCACTTCCAACAATGCCCACAAACAGGAAGTTCTTTCTCGCAGCAACAGACTACTTCACAAAGTGGGTGGAAGCAGAAGCACTGGCATTAATCAAGAAAAAAGATTTGAAGAAGTTTGTCTAGCAGAATATCATTACTCGATTCAGTATACCTAAAGCCCTAATATCAGACAACGGCACCCAGTTTGATGGCAGAATCTTTAGAGGCTTTTGTGAAGAATACAAAATAGAGTTCTACAATTCTACACCGGTATATTCCCAAGCCAACGGCCAGGCAGAAGCGTCAAACAAGGTCATCTTGGATGGACTAAAGAAAAGGTTAGAAAGAGCAAAAGGCAAATGGGCTGACAAGCTTCCTCATGTTTTATGGGCCTACCGCGCCACACCTCGACGATTAACATGAGAAACACCATTCTCCTTAGCCTATGGCATAGAAGCAGTAATCCCGCTGGAAGTTGGCCTCCCCACAATTAGAAGTGAAAATTTTGATCCAGACTTGAATGGCGAAGCCATAACATTGGAGCTCGACCTTGCGAAAGAAAGAAGAGAAAGAGCACTAGTTCACATCGCCTCATACCAACAAGAGTTATCCAGGAAATACAACAAAACAGTGCATCCAAGGCAATTCAAGATCAGAGATTAGGTACTGTGCAAAGTAATGGGAAACACCTTGGTTCCAGGAGATGGCAAGTTAGGGCCCAATTGGGAAGGACCTTACAAAGTGGTTGGTTTAGCAGGCACGGGGGCATACCACTTAGAAGATGGGGACGACAAAGCAATTCCCAGGCTATGAAACACTGCCAATCTCAAACTATTTTATTTTTAGCTTTTCTTCAAAATACTTGTAATTTTTCTTTTCCCCAATAAAACAAGTAGTTTTCTTTTCAGCATAAGTGTCTTTACTCTGTAAAAGTTATTTTAGTAGACTAGGGGCATTGAAAGAATAGTTGGCCAGAAAAACCAACTTAGAGTTTGGCTGGAAAAACCAACACCCCTCCTAAGCCTAGGATAAGGATCCAGGCTGCAGGACGTTTGGTCGGAATAACCAAACACTTTACTTTAGGTTGGCTGGAAAAACCAATCTAAAGGTTGGCTGGAAAAACCAACACCCCTCCTAAGCCCAGGATAAGGATCCAGGCTGCAGGACGTTTGGTCGGAATAACCAAACATTTTATTCTAAATTGGCAGAAATAACCAATTTAGAGGTTGGCTAGATTAAACCAACTCTTAGTACTCTTTAGCCGAAGTAAAGACATCGGCTAAAGAGTGGTTGGCTGGACTAAACCAACTCTTAGTACTCTTTAGCCGAAGTAAATACATCGGCTAAAGAGTGGTTGGCTGGACTAAACCAACTCTTGGTACTCTTCAGCCGAAGTAAGGACATCGGCTAAAGAGTGGTTGGCTGGATTAAACAAACTCTTAGTATTCTTCAACCGAAGTAGGAATCTCGGCTAAAGAATGATTGGCAGGTATACTCATAGTTGCAATGATTAAGACCGAGATAAAGTATCTCGGCAAGAGAATGTTGTACCTCATGCAAGACATCAGTTAGAAAGTAAAGGTATAAGCATAAAGATCAACCGAAATAAGGATCAAAGCCAAAGAGGCTGGAAAAACCAAACTCTTATTATGCTTCAACCGAGATATAAATCTAGGTTGAAGCGGTTGACTAGTATGGCCAGTCTGATTACAAAATTAAAACCGGGATGAATTATGTCGTCAAGAGAATGCACTACTTCATTCAAACTACAGTAAAAAACAAGTAGAGCAGCAAACCGAGATAACAGTTAGAGCAATAGAAGATTTTTTCATTAGCAAAGTTTAAAGCAAATACAAAGGAGGGGCCCAAACCCGGTTACAAACTTTTTTTCCAACAAAAGGAAGAAAAATACAAAGTCAGTCAAACAGGTCATCAAGATCGGCATCAATATCTACACGGAGCCCGGTTTCATTTGGTAGCACGGTCTCAGTTGAATGAACAGTTTCAGTAGGCAGCTCGCTGGTCAGGTCTTCTACCAATGGCTCCAACCGAACTAATTGTTCGACAGGGTCATTGACAACCGAAGTATCCTTTGGCATGGCTTCTTTTTCATTATCTGAGTCCTCAAGAAATTGTTGCTGAAGAGCAGCAGCATATTCCGTCATAGAGCCCGGAATCAAGTATGCTGGAGTGTTGAAGACCTTGGTCCCTGGATCGTGACCGAGCTGCTCTACAGCCGCCCTCCAACCGCACTTGAAGAAGAGATCCTTGGCAGCTTCACATTGTTTAATGTAAGTCACCTCCCCCTCCTTGAAACCCTGGAGCTCAGCATCATCAGCATCCTTCTTCAACTGCTCTAACTCAGCGTTTTTCTTGCCCTTAAGTTTAGCAAATTTGCGCAAATATTTGTCTTTGATCACGGCTGCAGCTTTTTGTTTTTCTGCTTCAGCCGAGCTAACAAGTCCAGCAAGACGACCATTCTCGAAATTTAGCTCGGCTATTTGTTTCCTAGCTTCTTCTAGTTCGGCAATTTTTTCAGTTACCTCAGCCATGGCTTGCCTTGCAGTCTTGCGAAGTTCCAGCACGCGCTTATGGGCGATGTGGCTCTTCTGCATGGCCTACAAAAGAATGGGAAAGACTTATAATCAAACCAAGATGAAAGTTGTGCAAATTAGAAAGATCAACAGAAAAAGCTACTTACAAGCACCATGGATTTCATGGCCGAACGAATGACTTTTAGTTCGATCAGATTTTTTTGATGCTCCATGTCTGCTGGAAGGCAAACACTCCTGTCAAGATTGAATGCCATCATGTGATCCTTTTCAGTGACCACCGAGTCAGTATCCTGAATAGCTCGGTTTTGATAAGTGATTTTGGGCACCCACTTGGAGGAGCCAACCCGGTTGGAGTGCTTCGGTTGCGGGCTTAGTGGAAGAAGAGTTTCGTCTTCATCAACTAGGCGTTGCTCGGTTTGGGTAGTCCGGGCACGCTTGTTTGGGCGAGATGAGGACGGTTGTTGAGATGGAAGGGCCACCACGGTCTCCTGAGCCTGGTTGGACGGTGGTACCTCGGCTCGGTTGGTTTCGGCTATGAGGGCCCTTACTCTATTCCTCTTCACCATGTCTTCTTCAACAGTAGTACGGACTAGGTTGATTTGTGGCAAGATCGAGTCCGGTTCAGGAGAGGCCTCTAGCAAAAAATCTGTTACTCTCACTTTTCGTTGGCTGCTATATCTATATGTCGGCTCAAAATTCAGTAGTTTGGCCCAACTTCTTTCAGGGCATCGTAGTGCGCCGCGAAGTGTTCCTAGGTTGGGGTAACTGTACAATGACTTAAGGTGGGCTGAATCTGCATAAAGAAGGCAAGTGTTAGTTCGGTTCAGAAATAGGAGACCGAAATAAAGAGAAGCATGCAATAGAGCCGAGGTAATTATACCGGTGGTTCCTTTATTCCAGTTTATTCGGCCACCAGGAATCTGGGCTTCATGGTCTTCGAAGTTCCCAGAAACCCAGAAGAAATCATCATCGTTCAAGTCTTTATCCGGTGTGTTCGTTATTATTTTCTCTCGACGACGACGTATTCTTAGATAGTAGATCCAGCCATCTTATTTTGATCCTATTGAATATTGATGAAAGAGTTCGGCTAAGCCGAGGTTAATGCTAGCTCGGCGGTTTAGCTCGGCTATTCCATTAATTATGCGGTATAAGTTTGTGAAAAGCTGAGTTGGGCATATCCTAGTTTGCCTAAGGAATTCACAAAGTAAGGGCTGAACAGGGAATCTTAGGCCGGTTTCTACAATGGAAAGGAGGGTGAAGGGAACAAAACCAGGGTTCCCCCAAGGTATGATATCTTGTTCGACCAAGGTGAGATGGACGTCATCAGGGATGTTATAATCCTTTCGGAATTCGGCCAAACCCCCCGGTGTGTCTACCAAGAACCTATATTTACCCATTCTCCTTTAAATTACGAATAAATTAAGCTTGTGTTAGCTCGGTCGGAGAAAGGTGCTGAGTAGTTCGGTTGAGCGCTCAAAGGAGTGCCTGGGCAACCTAAAGTCTACAAAGTGAAAAAAGAGGTGTTAAGCATAGCTCGTGGGACCGTGCTAAAAGAACAAAAAGGGGCAAGATAAATATAGTCCTAGCTCGGTTTGAAGAAAGAATTTGGTATTTTGGTTTGTGCAAGGGGTTCGTGCAAAGATTAGTGCTAGCCCGGTTGAACCTCTAGGGGCAGCGCTCTTAGTTCGGTTTGAACTACGAAGGCTGGGTTAGCCCTAAGCTATAGCTTGGCCGTGGTTGAGACTAACAGACACACTATTACGCAGACTTAGTGCGGATTGCTAGCTCGGCTGAGTTAAAACAAGAGGTGGTTTGACTTGTTGAAATTATTATTATAATGTGAAGTGTTAGTTCGGTTGAATGGCCTGGCTAGAGTGACATCAACTACAAACTACTTTTTAGTTCGGTTGTACAGTGATTTTGGATCAAAATCAGTGTTTCAGTTTATTCGTGAAAAGCCAGAGGTTCTATTACACGAAAGAAATGTATGTGTTTAGAAAAAACACACAAAGTACATGTATTATAAAAGCAAATGCGAAAACAACAAAAACAAGGCAGATTTGAGTAAACTTACCAGGTCAAGAGAAAGAAATCAGAGATGGAAACAACGGCAATGAAGAACACGAACTCAGCAAGTTCAGAGTTAAAGAAGCTCAAGAACGAGAGAGTGAGAAGAGGAAATGAATAGTGTGGTGAGTGATTCAAGAAAACAAAGAATTTTGTTTTGATGGAAGGACCAAAGACGGGAACTGTTCAAAATTCACGGAGTACGAAGACGGCGTGACAGCTGCATTGGGCCAATCAGAGGGGGCCACGTGTCATAGGAATGAGAAGCGATTCAGTTGTTGTGATTGAAGAGACGTTTTGACCGGACAGGTACAGTCCGGTGTGAATTTAGCTCGGCTGGTAACAGGTAATCCCTATCATGCTACGCAGATGGAATTAAGGGGCAATTGAGAGGGTAATTTATACTTATAAATTGGGCCGAGCTAGGTAATGGGCCGTTATGGGCCACATTGCGAAAGGTTGAGTAAAAAGGCCATGAAGTTACTCCAGCCCAAGAGGGGTTACTCCGGCCCAAGAGAGGTGTAAAGGTACTCCGGTCCGCAAGAGACTTGAAGTTACTCCGGTCCCAAAGAGCTTACGGTAGGTTCGGTCGTCACTCTCGAAGTTATCCCAGTTTGGACCGGAGTATTGATTATTCCGGTCTAGACATACCGTGGTTAGCATTAAGAAGAGCCAAGGTAAGAGCAGTGAATGGAAGAGCCGAGCTAATGTTATCACGGTCTAGTCTGCAGCTTAGCATAGCTATGCTTACCTCGGTCGTGTTGAAGTCTGATCATGGTAGAACCATCCCACTTGGGTTATGCAGTAAGGGGGGCTGTTGAAGGATAAGCATTATCTTTTGGGAGTATGAATCCTAGGAGGACTCTATATGGAGGAGTAAAAGTCCTACTAGGATTGTGCCACGCAGAACCTATAAAAGCTTACAACATCACCTATGGAGAGGTAACACAACTTTGATTTCTAAATACACAGAACTTTTGTCTACTTGTCTATTTTGCTGACTTAGGCATCGGAGGGGTTTTTGGCACACACTCGCCGGCTAGCTCACGCTTGTGTTTTCAGGGAATAAAGTGACGACGTTTGGAGGAATGCGGACTTGATCAACAGGATTATACGAGAAGGTTTATTTTTTTTCCGTATATCAATGAAAAACGAAAATATCCCAACTTCCTTGCCAAAAAAAAAAACTTTAAAGGCCACGCGATATTTGATTATGGCAAGAAAGCAACTGTCCAAATGTGTTTATTTAAATTCTTTATATTTTTGAATTACCAATGGAGATTCTATCTAAAAAAATCTTTCTGCCAAAACGCAATTTGTTGATTCTCAAGTTATTTTTATTTTTGTCTAACTCACTTTGTTTTTTCTTTGTGAGTTTCGAGAATATTTCCATTCATACGTCCTCTGTATGAATCAAAAGATACAACCTTTGCAGAAGCAAAAACTTTAATGCATTTCTTTTCAAAACTATTCAGTTTGGCATTTTTAAAAATAATTTTTTGAGTTTTCAATTTGTATTTTTTTATTGTTAGTGTATTTTTTTTAACATTTTAATCTATTTTTTTCAGATCAACTTAATCTAAATACACTTAAAAAGTATAATATTTATAAAAATAAAAATAAAAATTTAAATACAACAAAATACAAAAATGTACTATTTTTTAAATATTTTTTTGTAATCAATGATTTTCAAAATATTTTTGCATAAATATCGTACTTTTTAAATGTAATTAGATAAAGTAAATCTAAAAACTAAAAAAAGAGGTTAAAATATAAAAAAATAATAAAAGCAAAAAAATACAAACTAAAAGTTTTAAAAATTCCAAACCAAATAGTCAGTAAAATAGGTGGTTCTAATTTTAAAATTTAGTCAACAATTATGATTGGATTGTAATAAAACGTATGACAAAATTGAATTCGGCCCTATTTAAATTTAAAATTTAATATTTATCACATATGACTCATAACAATTATATATATATATATAAAATCAATTAGTTAGCCATTAAATTATTGCATGTGGTTGATATGGTTGAACAAAGACTAATGATATTAGTAATGGGCGCCCATGTGGCATGACCATTTGAATTTGAATTTGAACCTTATCCAAATAGGTTTTGAAATTGAATTCAAACCTATTTAGGATAACCACTCAATATTATCTCCATTAACTGATATGGATAGATAATAATAACACATTATATATCTGATATATGGGTTATGGGTGATTAAGAGAAACAACGTGTGATCTGAGTTTTACCTATATACTGACTCTCTCCCAAAAACAACGATCAAGTCATTTGCACTGTGATTTGTGTGGGTGATATTCATTCTGTAATATCACTTCACTGCTGGGTTGGTTTATCAGATTCTGGAAGCACGTGATTTACCCACGAGATCCTTCAATTCAGACTCTGTTTATAAGGTATGGCCATAATTTTTATTCCGCTGCGTTATACTTTGTTTACATTGATATCAGAGCAGGTTGATGGATATTTTCGTATTTCCTTTAATCATGTATATATTTTTATATGTATATGTATACATTATATACATAAATATTTGTAGAGGAGAAAAAAATCTACTTTTATCAGATTAGGAGCATAAATATATTTTTTTATGTTCATTAATGTCTTTCTTCATACCATAAATGGTTTAATTTTGAAAAAAAGAGTCCGGCAGTACAAAAATCGGACCAGAAAACACCCTGGAAGGCGGCGCGTGGTCTGCACGCGCCACCTGATGCCGTGAGCCGCTCCCACGCGCTCCCACGCGCCAGATGCTCTGCCGACGCGCCTGCACGCGCCCTCACGCGCGCGTCCGCGGCGCTGTCCACGCGCGCCGTGCCCTGAGCCGGGCTCGCTGAGCCGCGCCGTTTTCCTCCGCCGGCTCGGCTGGCTTGGCTGCTGATGTGTTAGGCGCTGTTTGTTTTGTTTTTAATTCTGAATCGCGTTAAATGGTCATAATTAATTCATTACATATTTGTTTTATGCGTGGCTTGTACTGTTATACTCAGAATTAATTTTTCTACATTCTGTAAAATTTTGAAAATTTTACGAAAATATAAAATATTTTTTCTGTGTTAATAATTCATGTTTTATGCTTTAAAATGCTTATGGTATTGCATAAATAATTTTCTGGGGTTGAAATTTTTATTGTAGACTTCTGAAAGGTTTTACTATTTACTGGTAATATTGTCTCATTTTATCAATTTCTGGATTTTTTATTTCTAATTTTATGTGTGTTTATTAGTTATTTAAAATTTCAGAAAATTTCAGAAAATTCCAGAAAATTTCAAAATGTTGTACACTTTAATTATGGCATAATCTGAATATTGAATACAACATATTTTTTGGGTTTGTAATATGTTGCAATTAAAGAAGCATGATTATTTATTTATTTATTTATTTATTTAAATTCCATTATTAAATAAATATAGCATGAGTTGTTTGTAAATTTACATTAAGATGCTATTGTATGGAATTTATCATGCTTTGTATATGCCATAGTCAGTGGGAAGTTATTCGGTTGAGAGAAATCTTTGTAAATTAACTCCCGAAAATCAATATTTTGTGCATAAGTTAAATTAAATTTTGGATAATTGTCACCTGTGGCGCAAGAGATGATTACGAGCATAGCGGATTTTCGATCTTGCGACTTGTGTAATATTGTCACTATTTAATTTAGATTTTTGCGGCAAAATTATATTATGCTAATCAAATTAATCCTAATGCGAATTTCTCTCTAAATTGATTTAGCTTATGGAAGTTAATTTGGTTGACCTAGACTTAGTAGAGATGTGAACAAACTAATCCCATTATTTAGATGAGCAAAAGTCTTGGAGATTTTAGGTCAAACCTTAATTGAGCCAAAGTAAGGAAACATGACTCAAAGTCGCCGTGGTTTTGTTGCCTTGTTTGGCACAATAAAAACTAATGTGTGCACTATGGTTAGCGGCATACTACGTAGTTTTGGTTGGCGAGTTTTGGAGTTATGAAATTAGTAAGCCCTCAATAGATCAGTATATGATCTTGACTAATGAGCTGCGCGGATTGACTTTGTAATTTGATTTGTAAATAATGTTACATCATTGGATGAAGTAACATTCAAGAGTCACGTCATCCAAGAAATGCGAGCTTAAATAAATTAGTCATTAAGTGTAAGACGAGTAGCCAGTATGAGCAGTGTTTTGCTCTCTACCTAATTATTGGGAGTGGATTGAGCAAAATTTCATGCACTATAATAGTGTGCGTAGAAATATCACGTGAAGTAAAAAGATTAGCGCTTAAAAGCTGCAAAATCTATTAACACTAAGTGAAAAGATTAGTGCTTAGTGGCTGCAAAATCTATTAGCATTGCCAACTTGTCTAAGTCTGGACACTTACTGTTTCCACACTTGAGTGTGAGACATGAGGAGGGGCTTCTTTGTATGATTCCTTAGCTAGGCTAACGTTTTTTAATAACGTTTACCACTAAGTGCAAATGTTGCAGCATAGTAATGAAAAGGTCAAGGGCGACAAGGTTGATATGACTCTAAGAATTTAACGCATCGCTTGTGAGAGCATTGTATTGAATTAGACTCTTTAGCCTAATTCCCGTTTAAGTTACTTCAAGAGCTGTCACAGATTGATAGCTTATTCTCTTCTTCTTGTGGATAGTAGAATTAATTGTAAGTAACTATGAAGCGAGAAATAGATATGGCAAGAGAAGTATCGTCATCTTTCAACTAGATGCATTAAAGTGTATGGAGAATAAAATTGACTTGAAGGTGCAGGGGATTAGCACTTACTAGTTAAATTTGCGACTTAGGCGCACTTGATATCTCCATGACATCCTTTTATGATCTAGTGAATATGAATTAGTCCTGAGTCATTACCTAGTTGGGCCTAAACCTTTTAAACTTATCTTCGAGAACTCACACATTAAGATGATTGGAATTAGTTTATGACATTGGTCATGAACCGGTGGCTTATTATACTTAATCACATTAATGAGATGATGGCACGATGGTTTGAGTAGGCCTTCTTGGGCCCACTCGCTTGTGACATCCTGCTCTCATGTGAATGTGTAACTTTGGTCGCAATGGGTGCGCACAAGTAAGTAGGAAAGCCGTAGAAGGTCATTTGTATTGGCGCATTTAGTCCACTATGATCTTTGTGACTAGATATGTGTAAAGGTATGATAGCTAAGCCTCAATCTCGACACATTTATAGATTACGATACGCATCTGAGTCAAGACTATTTGATCTCCCATAAGTCAAAAGTTTTGAGATGATTTTTTGACGTTGCACATATGAGGTTGAGATCAATTAGATAACAGCTTTTGTGCTTTTAGTTTTGAACAAGGTGGCGAGTATCTATTTGAGTTATTTTAGAAAACTCTGTGAAGAGAAATGGATGCTTAGAAAATTGATTATTCCTAATACTCAACAACACAATGGTGTAGTAGAGATAAGGAATTAAATATTGTTAATGTTAGGTGGATAATGGCGCAAAATGTTTCCCAATTAGGAATTGCACTAGTTTGTTGCCTATATCCTTAACTAAGTGCCCTCCATATCAGATTTTACACTCCATTTGAGTAATGGATTAGCGGAGAGCCATCTATGGGCGATCTGTAACCGTTAAGCAACTTATCTTTATTTTACTTCTCATAAGATTGCGAAGTTAAGACCTAGGATTCTATAGCGCATTATTGTATGCTGTCTAGTAAACACAAAGGGTTATGTGGCGCATTATTGTATGCTGTCATGTAAACCCTCCGAGTCATGTGCATATAGGTAAGCAGCTTTGTGGTAGTGTAACAAAGTCACATAAAGTTTTCTTAGTAAAGGTGACGTGAATAGAGTTTTGGAACTCTATAAGATAGAGAATTCTAAGCATAGCGCTTTTATGTAGCCTAGTTGAGAATGGAAAGAAATCTCCAATATCCTAGGGACAGTGGGAGCGATGTGCCTACTAATAGATTACTCCATTAGAGAAGAATACTCTACATTCTTAGTTGCGTGGTAGCAAATGTGAAAATTTTCCACATCATCACTGGGTGATTGAGAAGGAAACATTCATGATTGCTCTGCAAGATGATAAAGAGCCTAGGATAATGCCAAAGGCTCTAGTCCCCTGTTTTTAGAAAGTGGATTAATGTTGCGCGGTTTAAGACAAAGTCTTTGAGGATTAACCATTTCTATAATTTGGTTGACTTTCCATTATGACGCGAAACTATTCTAAAGTTATGTGTAATTTGGATAGTCATTATTGAGGCATAAGGCTCGTTAGATACCGAAAAGTCGTACCATTGAGGAAAGTGTAGACCATGAGAAGACTTCCTCCTGGGGAGTGAGGTTATTTTGACTTCCTCCTGGGGAGTGAGGTTATTTTGACTTCCTCCTGGGGAGTGAGGTTATTTTGACTTAGGCTATGATTGACATAAGTTCGGAACATTGATTTGTGGACATTGTGACCCAACTTCTCGTTGGAGAATTGGATAAGTAGATCCGCAGGGATTTACCTTCTGTCTTTATGGTGAAAAGTTAGGAGCGCAAAAAGGTTGCGAGTTCCAATAAGTCTTTACAGCCTAAAACAGTTATCCAAATAGTGGTTCTTAGATTTCGTCAAGCCATGATAGGCAAACGATGATCAATGAAGACCACTGAGGCATGATCAATGGTCCAAAAGAAGTTTTTCCTTACTTAGTCATTATGAGCCAAGAATTTATAGGGTTGTCGCCACCTAGGGTGGCCAGTCCTCTATTTTAGATATGATGAACATGGGTGATGTAATTTATATGCTCGGATATACGATCCTTAGGGATTGTTTTGGGAGAATTCCTGTTTTGTTTTCGATGACTTACATAAGGAATATCCTAAAACGATTCTAGATGCAAAATTGTAAACTTATTGACTTACTTATTGGTAAAAGCCAGAGCCTTAGCTATTGAGTGAATCCTCGGATTGTCTTTGAGAGAAACAGATGACTTATATTCCTTGATCTTTTCTTTGTGTGGGAGCCTAAAGGACGCTATGTGGGCATATTTGGCATGATAAGTGTTATCTTTGGTAAATGGTCAACTGAGTTGTTTAGACATTGACCATGCTCATTAGATTGTGGATAATATGCTTTACTAGGAACATATTAATTTGCTCCTTGTAAGATTCAGTGCGCTAGTTGGGCGCAACTGCGCTGGTTGGGCGCATTAAGAATAAACGCAAATTGGTCACCAAAAATATCTTTAGAGAGGTTATTGCGCAAGAGGGTAGTGATCTTAAATCACTTCATGTGAGGCGCACATGGTGGATTCCGTTGTATATACTTATCGCAAGAGGTGCTGATAAGGCTTATGTTTGGAATCTAGAATAGTGATCTTGAATCATTTCATGTGAGGTGCACATGGTGGATTCCGTTGTATATACTTATTGCAAGAGGTGCTGATAAGGCTTATGTTTGGAATCTATAATTGCGCAAGCTGTGGTAATTTTTTTTTAAATCGATCACTTATTTTGAGATGATGGGATGTTGACACTATTATGGTTTGTGTCATAATGATTAGCAGATGATGATGTCAGCAGGCAAGATTGGCTCACTCACACGAGCAATCGCCCTTGGCGCTTGGGAGCGAGCAAGGTTGAAACTAGTGGTTTATTTTTATTTGGAGCCAAGAGAGGCTTAAATAATCCACTATGCATGTCACCTTGGTTACAACCAAGATGAGGTCGTGTTAAGAACCAAACATGGATGTTAGTACCCACTTTCCATGTTGTGCCTGTTATGATTAGCCAAATGCGAGATCTCATTTGGCGCCTAGAAGGCGAGTAAATAAAGAATTCGAGTTAGGCGCTAGAAAGCGACTAGACTAATATCTGTACGGTGTATCGAGTATGACGTCACTCTTTATGGAAGAGTTACTCCACCGTAACATGTATTCATGCTACATGTGCTTGGTGATCGAGTAATGAGGTGAGAGAATGGATCCCTGTTTCCTCACCGTGTGAGTCTTACATGTCATTATTAATATGACTTTCATTTATGTACCCTTTTGTGACTTTTGACTATGTCATAAGGTAAGGGGTTGATGTTCTGCTACTTTGGTATGTTGCCTGCGGTCGTGTATGATTCGGCCTTAAGGGACATCACTAGGAAAGCAGTCAATCCTAAACTAAAGGGCATGAGGGCAAAGGGAAGATCATCTAGTATTACACCACCGTTGTATATTCACTACCGGCAACTCACATCGCTCTGTATGAAAAGCGAATTGAGTGTGAATATATTGCAAGAATTGAGAGGGTCAAACATGCTTTTTTTGAGGGATTAGAGATGTTTTTTGGACCGGTGTAATTAGATGAGTCTGGCGTATATAAGACACAATCTTTGTTCTTTTTGGGTTGATGTCTCTATACTGACTCATATTGAGTTTCTAGTATAGAGCTCCCACATGCAGGTGTTCTCAGCGGTCGCACGGTGCATTGGCTAGTATGAGATTGTTCATTTTTGGGGAGATTGAGATAGAGATGTGGTAGTGTCATGCCAACTCATATGCGAGTGGGAGATGTTAGTAATGGGTGCCCATGTGGCATGACCATTTGAATTTGAACCTTATCCAAATAGGTTTTGAAATTGAATTCAAACCTATTTAGGATAATCACTCAGGATACAAATATTATCTCCATTAACTAATATAGATAGATAATAGTAACACATTATATATCTGGTATATGGGTTATGGGTGATTAAGAGAGAAACAACGTATGATCTGAGTTTTACCCATATACTGACTCTCTCCCAAAAACAACGATCAAGTCATTTGCACTGTGATTTGTGTGGGTGATATTCATTCTGTAATATCACTTCATTGCTGGGTTGGTTTATCAGATTTTGGAAGCACGTGATTTACCCACGAGATCCTTCAATTCGGACTCTATTTATAAAGTATGGCCATAATTTTTATTCCGCTGCGTTATACTTTGTTTACATGATATATAAACAAAAGTAAAACAAAATTGTAAAGAAAGTATAATGTGTAATTGAGATTTATTTTAAGTGTTGTATAATTTATATTTAAAATAAATTATTGAAAGTTAAAATTCTATAATTATAGCACTATTGTTTAGGTTTTGTTTGGTATAACCTATATAAATACACTTACTTAAATAAATACTCTTATTTGAGTCATATAATCTCTTTTATATCTAGGGGGGTTTGGTGATAGCTCCTCACTATCTATTTTGTCTTTCAAAAGGACAAGAATTATATAAGTACTTTCAAAACCCCCTAATATTTTTAAACTTGTTTCTTTTACTATATTACCCTCATATCTATCAGCTCTCCTATTAAGCTATCTTCACTGTGTATTTCAGAGTAAAATTTTACTCTGAATAAGAGTAAAATGTTACACTCTGAAACTAAAAGTAAAATTTTACTCTGTATAAAAGTAAAATTTTACTCTGAAAAACTAGTAAAATGTTAGACTCTACATAAAAGTAAAATTTTACTCTGTATAAAAGTAAAATTTTACTCTGAAAAACGAGTAAACTGTGAGACTCTGAAGCCAAAAGTAAAATTTTACTCTGAAAAACGAGTAAACTGTGAGACTCTGAAACTAAAAGTAAAATTTACTCTGTATAAAAGTAAAATTTTACTTTGAAAAACTAGTAAAATGTTAGACTCTACACAAAAGTAAAATTTTACTCTGTATAAAAGTAAAATTTTACTCTGAAAAACGAGTAAACTGTGAGACTCTGAAATTAAAAGTAAAATTTTACTCTGTATAAAAGTAAAATTTTACTCTGAAAAACTAGAAAATGTTAGACTCTACATAAAAGTAAAATTTTACTCTGAAAAACGGGTAAACTGTGAGACTCTGAAGCTAAAATTAAAATGTTACTCTGCACAAAAGTAAAAAAGCGAAGGCAGTGTTTGTGGCGGCTGAAGTGTTTGGCAATGACCACCTCTTGACAGTAAAATTTTACTGCCATTCTAATACCAGAGTAAAATTTTACTCTCATTATCTAAAACAAAAAACAGAGCAATAGAACCAGAGTAAAATTTTACTCTAGTTCTGTAAAATGAAATTAGATAAAAAACAACAAAAATAAATCCAAAAAAAAAAAAAAAAACAAACAAACAAACAAAAACAAAACAAATTAATCAACAAACCAACATATCTAATTGAGAAGAAAAACTTCTAAAACTCGATCAACAATCACAAATCTTAATAAAAAGAATACATGTGTTCAATAACACTCATACACACAAATATATATATATATATATATACATATATTCAAAACTAAGCGATCAATTCATTGCTCTTCGGAGTAACAGTGATCAATTCAAAAACGATCTGTTTCTTGTCGTAGATGATCTCCTTCGATTCCGGCATCGGAGGACAATTTTCCGGCCCGCAGTTGATTTCGTTCCCGACGTTTTTGATGAGTTCATTTTAGAGATCGGTTTCGGCATTGTTGATCACCAGAGTTTCGCCTGATAACTGACCGGACTTGGCTAGGAGAGTGATGACGATGACGCCGGCGGCGTTGGCGAGGTCTGAAGCTTCCAGATCTGAAGCTTGAAGGAGTTAGAGAAGGGAGAGTGGGAGGAGAAAGACAGAGAAGGTGGGGAGAGAGTGGGTGGAGAATGTGGAAAAATTTAGTTGAGGGTATAATAGTCTAATAAAATATTTAAATAATAAATTTTGTCCTTTATGCAAAATTTTATAATTATGAGGGGGTTTAGAAAGTATAATTTTTTTCTTAGTCCTTTTAACAATAAAAGGAAGGTAAAGAGGGTTTATAGCCAAATTTCTCTTATATCTATTCGTAAAAAATCAAAACCCCTCTAATAAAATAACGGATATGAGCCAATTGGATAACGTAAATAAAAAGAAAAAGAAAAAGAAAAAGAAGAGAGACATATTTAAGTTAAAAAAAATGACTTTTGTGCCATGTGAATGTGGATCGCTAGTTGCAAATTACGACTGCTTCTTCTATAAATAGACATGCAGGACACAACAACCCCATCATCCCTTATCCAAGAATAAGAGTAATATATCATCCCATATTGCTCCTTTTCTTCTATTGAGAGAAAAACATGTTGTCACTAGGAGTAGTTTTGAGCACTTTCGTGGTAGCATTGGTTACCATATTCATAACTCATTGGGTTCGCAAATGGAGGAATCCCAAATGCGAAAATGGTGTTCTTCCACCGGGTTCCATGGGCCTCCCTCTCATCGGAGAGACCATTCAGCTCCTTATTCCCAGCCGATCATTAGAACTCCATCCCTTCATTTCTAAGAGAGTCCAGAGGTACTATACATAATTAAATTTGAAAAAAAGAAAAGAAAAGGGTTTTCAAAAACAGTTTGTAAGCAAGTTTTCTATTTATTTATTTATTTTTTTCATTATTAAAGTGTAATTATTTGTTGTCTTTTGTTTTTCTGATTGTGTGTAGATATGGGCCGGTGTTTCGAACTAATATAGCGGGTAAACCGGTAGTACTAACAACCGATCCAAAATTCAATCATTACATCCTTACGGAAGAAGGGAAATCGATTGAACTATGGTACTTGGATACGTTCACAAGCATGTTGCCGATATATGCAGTGGGCAATGTTCAAAAGTACATGAGAAACACTACTTTGAGTTGGTTTGGCGTTGAGGCCATCAGAGTGAATTTGTTCTCTCAAATCGAACAAGTCATTCAGACAACTCTACGTCATTGGTCTACTAACCAAATTGTTGACGTCAAACATGACGCTGCAAGTGTACGGAAAAAAATAAAAATTCAAGCTCATTAATTTGATCTTTGATTAATCAGCCTTAATTTATGGTGCTTAATTTCATTTCTCTATTTGGTCATTACAGATGATTTTTGACTTCACATTGAAGCAGTTGATTAGCTATGATTGGGAAAAATCATCTGAGAAACCGCTAAGTAAGAGATTTTCCAGCTTATTACACGGTCTTTTGTGCCTTCCCTTAGACATTCCCGGTACTACATTCCACCAAACAGTAAAGGTAGTAGCTCAAAGAGAAATTATGACTTTGTTTTTGAAGAGATTTATGTATATATTGAGAGATAGTTCCCAAGTTTTATATATGTGTTTTTATCTTGTTCAATATTCAGGACCGAAAGGAGATGCTAAGCATAATGAGGGATGCCATAGTGGAGAGAATGAATTCCCCTAACAAGATTCAAATGGACTTTCTTGATACAGTCATGGAGGACTTGAAAACTCAGAAGTTTGTGACTCCCGATTTCCTATCCAACTTTATGTTTGGAATTTTATTTGCCAACTATGAGCCCATCACTTCAGTTATACTGTTGAGTTTGAAGTTACTCTCAGAGCATCCTTCGATTTTGGAGGAGCTAACAGTACGTTTGCACTCCTAAATTTTAACTAATTGACATGATTGTTGATTGCTTTTTCAATTTTGGTTGATAAATGATTTAGCATAACTCTCCATGCATATAAATTTGTGATATTAATGATTGTTTACTTTTATCAGGCTGAAAATGAAGCAATCATTAGAAGTAGGAAGAATCCAGATTCTCCACTTTCATGGAAAGAATATAAATCGATGACTTTTACACTTAATGTACGTTTGTATGATGATCTCAATTTATTTTGTTTTCTGCCTCAAAAGGATTAATTAATTGAAATTTTATTCTTACTTTACTAATGATGTGTATTTCTTATTAATATGTGAAATTGCAGGTTGTGAACGAAGTTCTTAGTTTGGGAAATGTAGTTCCGGGGTTGTTAAGAAGAGTAACAAAAGATATCAAATTCAATGGTATGTATTATAAATTCCATCATAATAACATCAATTAGCTCCACATCTATATTTTTTATTACAAATATAAGGTTCATATAATAGAATTTGAAATATTTATTGCTTAAAAACTTAACAGGATATACAGTTCCAGTGGGTTGGGCCATTATGATTGTTACTTCTGCTCATCAACTGAATCCAGAAGCTTTTAAGAATCCAGTTAAATTTAATCCATCACGTTGGAAGGTGCATCTTGAGCTTTTAATTTTTTTTTTTTATTTTTTGGTTTCAGGAAGGGATCGCATGAGTGATTTTAAAATTTTCACTGCTGCACATCATTTTGATGCCTTAATTGCTCTAATGTTTAAAATAGTGACATTGTCCATTAAAGGGTGAATTATACTAACAGTCCTTATAATTTAGGACTTGTGTGGTCCCTGACTTTTCATGTGTGACACATTTGAACTTGAACTTGAATTTTGAATTTTATTCCAAATAAGGATAATTGAAGTTACCATTGCTCAATTTCAAGGACAAAGTCTTCAATTTGATAAAATATAAACTAATTTGATAAAAATAAATGTCAAAAAAATATTTTTAAATTTTTAATAATTATTTCTAATCACCAAAAATAAAATTATGTAAAACTGATAAATCTTTTACACATTTATTTATATATTTTTATCAAAGTAATTTTTATTACGTGTTTGGATGATGATCATGTAATGGACGGTTGTTTTTATTTTCATTAAATTAGTTTCTGTTTTTCCAAAAGTCATATGTGGCGATAACTTTGATATCATTATCAAACCAATCCATTAAATCAAAAAATTCAAAACTAAAAACATTTTATATATTAAATATATCGATTGCACATTAAAAGCTTAGCAACTATCCATTACATTGTCATCATCCAAACACATAATAAAAATTAATTTGGTAAAAATAAAATTAAATAAATGTGTAAAAGATTTATTAATTTTACATAATTTTATCTTTAGTGGGTACAAATAATTTTTAAAAATTTAAAAATATTTTTTTGACATTTATTTTTGTCAAATTAGTTTATATTTTTATCAAATTGACGATTTTACCCTTTTTTGTATTTTCAACTGTCCTTATTTGGAACAAGATTCAAAATTTAGGATTCAATGTGTCACAATTAAAAAGTTAAGGATCAAAGTGACACAAGTTTCAAACTATAGGCACCGTTAATATAATTTGCCCATCATTAAAAGAGGGCATTGACAAGTATTGACATTGCACCTTAATTATTGGAAAATAGGACCTTGATCCAACTGTGATATCAAAGAATTTTATGCCTTTTTGAGGGGGGACGAGACAATGTGCAGGAGCAGATTACGCTAGGGCGTTTGCATGCACCTTTCTACATGTATTGGTCACCAAGTATAGGTAAAACATTTTTTCTTTTTGCTTCTCTTCTTTGTTTTTTCGTTTTTAATTTCTACTTGTGTTACTCAAGCTTGTTAACAAAGAGTAGTATTTGTTTTCAACTTAATTTTGTGATTTTATTTTGGCTATACAGTTGGACAAAAGTCAAGGGAGGAAATATTTCTCGGAGACCCGTTTTGGATTTTGTAGATGGCCTTCATATCAAAATCACAGAAAAGAGCAACTGAATGGGATAATATTTCAGAGAAGCAAAAACCAGTTCTGCTTTATAGCCTTACGTGCACTATTTTTTCTTGGTTACTTTGTTTTAGTTTTTTCGTTATGTAATTCATACTGTTATGTTGTTCAAAACTACATACTGTTCTGAAATGGCTACCCCATGTTTGTGATATGTATGTATACTTTTCATTAATAAAGTTTTTTTTTTTTACTGATAAAAATAAATAAATATGTAAACTACGCTCTATGCATAAACAATATTGCTTTCCTTTGTACTTCGGTAAAAAAAATTCTGAATACTTTCCTTAACCATTGGATGAACACTATAGTTTGCTGTAATTCCTCTTGTTGTTCGGCTTCATTGAGCAATTAAATTTACAAATAACGAAAATCTCTATCTGTTTCCCTGGGATTTTTTTTCTTCTTCTTTTGTACGACCTCATCATGATAGTACTCCGAAAATGTTGAATAATTTTCCAACGTGAAAAATACTATTAACTACTACATTAGGAGGAAGTTTCTCACCCTACAAACTCTTGGGAATGAGATATCAAATGTCTCAATAGGTGAATATTTAAATCTTTAATTATTTAATTTTATAGAAACTAATTACAGAACCTTCATGTGGACGTGGAGTCCACAAAATTTGAGATATAATTGATATTAACCTTTTTAAAAATGAGAATTGCAAATCAATAAAAAAATAAAATAAATTGGAAGTTAATGTAAAAATATGTACATGTAATAGAATTTGTGTTATGGTACAAGTAAAATTACAAATTTTAATTGCACCATAGCACAAGAGTACTTATATTACATCTTCATACCAACTAACCAACCAAATCAAGTCTTAAGTCTCATCAAATGAGATCGGTTACATAAATCATTTTTCTCCACTCGACTCTATCAAAGGTCATTGCGTTAGTAAAATTTAGGAGATTCATATGTCTATTTACTACATTACCCCATATCAATTTAGGTCTACCCTTCTCCTAACATTTTCATTTACCGTTACTGTACTGCCTCTGTTAGTTTTCGTTGTATACGACCAAACCATCTCAATCTATTCTCTCTCAACTTATCTTTTATCGATACTATTCTTATATATTTTTGAATACATTCATTCCTAACTCTATCTTTTCTAATCTTATTATACATCCACCTTAGTATACTCATTTCAGCAACACTCATATTATCTAAATGTTGTTACTTAGTTTCTTAATATTTCGTCCTATACAACATCACTGGTCTAATAGCCATTCTATAAAACTTGTCAGTAATAGCACTTACACCCTCACTACCGGCAATTGTGTGATGTGCAACTGCGATGCTTCAAACAATTGGACGTAAGTGTCCCATTACCGATAATTTTAAGTGCACAAAATTTGATCATAGATCTAGGCACAACTGTGATCGAATTTTGTGCGCACGCAGAAGAACTAATCTCATTACTTGTAAATTTTCGTCTTTGTTAACTTGTCATTTCTTCCAAAATATGATAATACGTCATTTTTTTCTTGCTCATGTCATGTCCTCAGATTACAATGTAAGTCGTCCCAACTTAATTCATCCATCTGGACAACTTGCCCTTCTATGCAATGCCAAGGTGAAGAAAATTCACACCTGGGAAACACCACATCTTCGGGTTGTAATCGCATGACTTGTGCCTATGCCGGTTACACTAACCAAACCATCCTAACAATCCTTGCCCAAGACTTCACTTGTCCAGGTAACTCTGCTATGCCTCATGTGAGGTGATGTACCATTCTAATTTAGAAATTATATTCTATAAATGTGGAATTATAATGACTTCTTGTTGTTGTTGCTGCTGAACAGTTTCAAATAATAACAATGCTTCAAGTTCAATTTGCAAGGGTGGAGTTGGAGCTTCATTCTCATCCTTGTCCAATTGGTGTTGCTCTGTCATCATTTTATTCATTGAAAACCAAATTACTGTTTTTCCTTCCCCTTAAATGTCTCTTTTTGGCCATCCTCCCCACACCCAATGGTGACAGACACTACAATAAAATTGACTTTTTATGGCACCACATCAACGACATACAATGAATGCAAGCCGTAATTTCTCACTTTTATGACTTATTTTTTTTTGCATGTCGTAAATAATATACTAACCACGGCACGTCTATTGTGCATGCCGTTAATGGTAAAAATGATAATTTTTTTACGACTTATAATATTAATTATAAATAATAAAACTTTCTATGATATGCATATGACATGCCGTTAATACATCAATTATATACGACATGCGTATGCCGGTCGGTAAAAATAAATCAGCTTTTACGGCTTACCATATGTGTCGTGAATAGTATGCCCAAAAAATTTGAGGCGCCAAAGCCCAATATTGTGGTGCCACTTATCCAAAAATAAAAAAAAAAAATAAACGCTTGGTCAGATACAGGTGAAGGGGAAGGGTTCTTCAAGCACTTGCGCTATGTTTGGGAACCTAGGAAGGAAAAGAAAAGAAATGGTTACTTAAGTAATAAAAGAAAAGAAAAGAAAAGAAAAGAAAAGAAATTATTGTAATTTCTCTCCTTCTTGTTTGGATAAGTAAAAAATAAAAGAAAAGAAATGATTGTGATTTCTCTCCTTCTTATTTGGTTAGATTTCATAAGAGGAAAGAAAAGAAACTGTTTTATGTTATATTATTAAAATAACCTTTTTATGTTTGTGCTGGATATGAAAAGCCTTGTGGATATGGGTGTCAATTATTTTGTTTCTTTTATTTTTACAGGGGTAAAATTGGTATTATGAAATAATAAATATTTGTGAGTTTCTTTTCTTTCCCAATCTCTCTACTTTTACGCTATGTTTGGTAACTTAGGAGAGAAAAGAAAAGAAATGATTACTTAAGTAATAAGAGAAAAGAAAAGAAAAGAAATGATTGTAATTTCTCTCCTTTTTGTTTGGATAAGTAAGAAATAAAAGAAAAGAAATGATTGTGATTTCTCTCCTTCTTATTTGGTTAGATTTCATTAAGAGAAAAGAAAAGAAATTATTTTATGTTATATTACCAAAATAACCTTTTTATATTTTCAATCATTTTATTTCTTTTATTTTTATAGGGGTAAAATTGGTATTATAAAAATATAAACATTTGTGGATTTCTTTTCTCTCCCAATCTCTCCACTTTTGGGAAGATTGAAAATAAGGGTTATGAGAGAAATGCGTTTCTCTCCATTTCTCTCTATTTCTTCCGATTTCTCTCCACTTAAGATTGTAGGACAATCTTCACTGTATTTAAAAGATTTAATTCTATTGTGTACACAACAACAAATAGAATTTAAAGAAATAAAGAAAAGGAGAGAATTTGTTTGATTACAAAAATCAAACTCGAAATAAAAATAAATAAATAAAAACAGATTTTATTTTGTTACAAAAACAAAATTAAAATCTGATTTAAATAAATAAAAACAACACTGAAAATAAATTAAATAACTTACTTGATTTAATTTCTTTGAATTATTTTCTGATCAAGTCCAGTGTTTGACACTGTGTCCTTAAGACAGATTCGTCCTCTCCACGGTGCTTTCAGAATTTGGACGTCTATCTCCCAGGATGAAATGATCTACCACAAACAATAGCAGCACTACAAATTGTTTGCCTTACGAACACACTAAGTGTTTACACTCTTTCTTTCGGAAATAAAATGCAGCAAGATGAAGAATATAATTTGCAGAGGATGGAGTACGAAAAATCTAAGTAAAATCCAAATGGGAGGCTAGTCTATTTATAGATGTTAAGGTGGCTTTTCGTTTTGAATTGAACAGGTATGAAACCTGTTAGATTCAAATTTAAACAGATTTGAATATGTTTATTCAAACAGATAGAAACGGGAAGGGCCCTGTTTGGATGAACAATAAATCCAAAACTGTTTAATTCTGTTTGAAAACGGGAAGGGCTCTGTTTGGATGAGCACTAAATCCAAAACAGTTTAATTCTGTTTGAAGACGGGAAGGGCCCTGTTTGGATAAACAATAAATCCAAACCAGTTTATTGAATTCTGAATTTTATTTTAATAAAAAATAAAATAAAATTCAAATGTTTTTGGCCCAAAAAGATTAGAAGCCCACACATCACGCACCCGCGCCCAAGCCCAGCCCGCCCGCCCGGACGGCGGCGCGCGTATGTGGTGATTTTTGGGTCCAATGGGTCTAGCCCATTTTGCTCATAACCTCTCCCTCTAAAACACTTGGGTACCCCTTGGGGCACACCCCAAGTATCTCACCCTAAGCCTTATAAACCCTTTCAAAACCTCCCACCAAAACAATGTGGGACAAGCCAATTTACAACCTTAAGGAATTTCCACCAAAACTCCATTTCCATGGAGCACACTTTGGCTTCAATTTCCCATTCACTCGGTAATGGTTTTGAGCAACCAAATATACCACGTGAATCACAACGCGGCATAGAACGCGTTACCACTTTGACCCGAGTAAAACGACACTCGGGGCCCACCTAAAAAATAGACCCAAACTTAAGAAAAAATTAACCATTTCCAACAAAGATAACCAAACAAGGAAGAGAAATACATTCCTCTCTATTTCTTTTTCTTTTCTCTCCAAATCACTCCATTCAAACACAGTGTTAAGGTGATTAAAAATAAAAATTATATCCATTTCTCCCTATTGCTTCTCATTTCTCACTAATTAAGATAACTAAACAAGAAAAACAAATACATTTCTTTCTATTTACTTTCTTTTCTCTCCAAATCACTCAATCCAAACGCAGTGTTTATGAAAACTGAAAAAACGCAGAGTTTCTAGGAAGAGAGGGAGAAGAAAGACGTATACAGGTGAAGGGGAAAGGGTTCTTTAAACACTTGGTCTTCAATCAATTGAATCGGTGGAGATCGAGACGCATGGCAGTCGGTTGATGCAGTCCGCTTTTTTCCTCAACAAAGCAATCACGCTTTCCATTGAATCAATTTGTAATCTGCTTCCACTTGGACTTGGCTTCAATTTCTGATTCCATCCGTTCAATTGAATCAATTTGTAAGGCACTCTCTCTTCCTTCTTCCTAAAACCCTTGTTTCGTCTCTCTCTCGGTATATATATATATATATTAATATCCCCCTCCTCCCTTCTCTTCTCTGTTTTTCTCTTCTCTTCTCTCTATACATACATACATACATACACCTTCTATATCTATCTACATTTTTGGGGTTTTTGTTCTCTGCCTTTTTCACTTTTTTTTTTTTGGTTTTGATTTTGATTTTGATTTTGATTTTTTTGTGGATTGTTGTTTTTGCTCTTGGTGCCCTTGTTCATGGAAATTTGGTTTTTTTTTTTTTTGTTAAATTTTTTTTATTGTTGTCTGTCACATAGGACTATTTTGTAGTTGTATTGTCTTTTCTTAACATAAATTTCTGTTTTATGCTTCCTCAATCTTCGTTTGGTTAAGTGAAATTGGGTTCTCAAAATATTATCATATTAGGACTTGTCTTTGTTCATGGAAACTTGATTTTATTCTTTCATAGGACAAGTTCTTTTTTTATGTGTTTTCTTGTTTTTCACTTCTATTGTCTTTCCTTGGCAAAATTTCTGTTTATGCTTACTCGATCTTCGTTTGGTTAGGTGGATGAGGTAGATTTTCGAAATGCACTCAGGGTGTTTGAAGGAAAGACTGATTCGAAGTTGGGTTCTCAAAATATTGTCATATTAGGATTTTTCATTTATTGTTAATGGAATGTATGAAATTGATTCAATATGAGTAGTGTAACTCTTGTTAACAAGGGTTGCCAATGTGAGAGAATATTCACATGGGTGTTCGAGTTTAAGGGGAAAAATAGAATAAAATGGGGGATAAATATTTTTTAATGTGTGTTTTATGAACCTGACTGATATGCCAAAAGACCTAGATGCAACTCTTGAGATCAAGTCTTGTAATTCTTTCAACTGTAACATACCATCACACTTCTACAATTGTTGTAGCTCTCACCTTAGGTAGCTTTCACCTGGGCGAAACGAAGCATATTTTTACTTTTGGATTTTACCATAATTTGTTGGAAGCTGAGTTTTTCTATTGTAGTTTATGTCTAACAGCAAACCCATGTGATGCATGAGTTGAATTGTGAAAATGAAATTATTTCTTGAAAAAATTAAACACTATTATGCATATGACGGGAAGAAATTAGTTTTAGTAGAGTGCAAAATTTGGAATTATAAATTAATGAACAATTAGAACATTTTTTGTGTTATTTATTGCTAGCATATGGATTTTCAATTTCTCATGTTTTAAAGATAGGAAAGGAGGATAACATGCTTTCTTCTTTACATCATTTTCTTGCTAAACATCTTTCTGATTGGAAAATCTAAATTCTTCAGTTTTTGTAACATACTTTCTTCTTTACATCATTTTCTTTCTAAACATCTTTCTAATGGGGGAATCTAAATTCTTCAATTTTGTGTGTGTGTGTGTGTGTGTGTGTGTGTGAGAGAGAGAGAGAGAGAGAGAGAGAGAGAGAGAGAGAGAGAGAGAGAGAGAGAGAGAAAATATCTCATGTTTGAAAGAGAGGAAAGGAGGATAACATACTTTATTCTTTACGTCATTTTCTTGCTAAACATCTTTCTGATTGGGAAATCTAAATTCTTCAGTTTTTGTGGCCCGTGCTCTTATTATTCCTTCACAAACTATGATTGATCCAAAGGAAGTGAAGAATTGCGCTTGCTTTGTCACAGCATTGTGTTCCGCCCTATTGTTATTTTTTGGTACAAATATTGGTCTTATAGTTTAGGTTTACTACCTCGAGACAATCAGGTATTTTCAACATGGGCAAAGCATCAAGGGATAAGAGGGTGAGTTTGTTTGTTTATGTTTGAATTTCTTTTTTACCATTTCTGGGGCTGTCTGATGTTCGACTTCTAATAATGGGTGGATTTGCTCACAGGATATCTACTACCGAAAAGCAAAAGAAGAGGGTTGGCGTGCTCGAAGTGCCTTCAAGCTCCTTCAAATTGATGAAGAATTCAACATATTTGAAGGTAGTACACTAATCTTACTAAGGTTGATTTATTTCCATCCTTAATATGGCGGGGTATTAAATTATTAGGGACTGGGCTCTTTTTATTAGCTGGATCAAACATTGTCCATTCTTTTTTTTCTCCAATTGTTTTACATTATGAAGGAATTCCCTGGTGCAGTTTTACTACAAACGGGGACTGATTATGCTTTATTAAGTTAAAAGTAGTTTCTCAAAATGATAAATAATGTCTTCCTTTTCTTCTAAGAGAATATTTTATTAAGGATAACAGCAAAATATTTTCACTTAGTGCAAAATGTAGACTTTAATTTTGTATTTTTCATCAATAGGAAACCATGGAAACTTATTTTCTAATATTTTTTTTTTTTCTGTTATCTATTCATCTGTGGTTCCATTTTCTTGGTTATGATTCCATAAACCTTCTCACCTCTTGCTGTTTGGTTGATACAAATATTATTTGCAGGAGTGAAGCATGTGGTGGATCTATGTGCAGCGCCTGGTAGCTGGAGTCAGGTAACTGTCATTTCAAGTTTTACTGTGGAGGAACTTTTGACCCTTTTTTGTTTTAAATGATATGTCCAATGGTGACGGAGAAATATAGATCGCTTCTTTATTATATTTGATTTGCTATCAACTAGTTTGAGTAGATCAAGATTTCATGCTGAAATGTCATAGCTCTAACATGGTTTGATGCTTTGTTTTGTTTCTATACTATTTTACCTGCATGACATGGCAGAAATGGGATACGTGCTTGAGCCTGTTCCAAATTCACTGGAAATAGTATACAGATTTAATAATTTCAGTCTTTGACAATCTTCAGTAGACAATTTTGTTTAACTTTTGTAAACTTATTGTGTTGAAGACTGGACAGTAATGATGAAAATGCCAATGGTCTATGTTCCCCCGCCTGCCAATAAATCAACAAAAAACTGAAAAACAATGGCTGAAGAGGACAACATATTTACCTTGTGTTCTTTCTGTTTGAGGTAGATATATACATAGCATTTTTGTGCAATCTCTGATACTTCAGTTCTAAAATGTACATTAATGTTGATGTACATTTTAGAATTATTGTTGGCACCACTGTTGATAAGGTCAACTTAAGGTTAGTAAGTGTATTTGAGCAAATGGGTGGGTCCCTAAGTTTTAAGTTCGGTTCTTAGTAGAGATTTTGAAACTTTTCTTCTAATACACAGAATCTATGAAAGAATTGTCATAGGCTTATAACAGTTAGATGGGAGCAGCCTTAGGGTGTTTTTTCAGAAGCTTTTGGATTTGCTTAATTCATTAACATAATGGAAAATAAATTCAAGGAAAATAAGGGGTGACATTAATATTATTGGCAAGGTTTTAGGCTGGCCTTCAATTTTTTATGTTCTTTTTGAAAACCATATGTAGCTGACTTGAATAACTTTATGATTAAAAAATATCTAAGTTTGTTGAATACGTTCTTCCTTTGTTTTCCTACAAGAAACTTCGGTGTGGTTGGAGATAGAAGTGCTTTTTCATTCTACATTTCCTTGTCTTAGCAAGAAGATGAACCTGTAAGGGACAGTTTTTATTTTTATTTTTTATATAAATCTTAAGCAAGCCTTCTTCAAAGGAGGTCTATCATTGCTAATGAAGTTACTATATTGTGCCATTCTCTTTAAATATTTGTAGTTTTTTGGGGCATAGATGTTTAATTATCATTAAGGAAAAGAAAATATACATACTTTTTATATCACTAAAATTGTGAGATCGGTTGCAATCGTTAATTGTACATTTTTGAATGTCCACTTAAATTGGTCAATCTAAACTGATAATCCAAGTGAGTGGTATTCGCAATCAATTTGTTGACTTGTTCCATCTCACATACCATTTACTTAAAGCTGCCACTTGTAGAAATTAATTATTTAGGTATAAATACGCGAAAACAAATATACAAGTTAACATAAGCATTGCATATACTCTTTTTCTTAGTCCTTTGTCAAGTAAATTTGAGTTGTTACTTGTAAGGGTTTAAGTGATGGTTGAAATTACACTATTGTTTCAAAGTCATGATTGAGCATCAAAATATCAGAATAAAGTGCACCAGTGTTTAAATAAAGTTACTGAGGAATTGCTGTATCGAATGGCATTTCAAAACTCATAATAGGTTCTAATGGTAGAAAGGGGGCATGTTTTGGTGGAGGCCTTATGTTTATTGCAAACCTTGTTGATTTTGTTGTGGAGCAGACTGCCTCTAAATCATTCATAATTTGATGTTTTATAATGAAATCCTCTCCCTTTTTTGCCCCGTGAGCAATTTTTCTGGTCTTTTTTTTTTTTTTTTTTTGGTTCTATTCTGTTTTTTTCCTCAGATTTTCCTTCTCTTCTGACTTTTTTATCAATGGCACAGATTGAAAAGCCTTTACAAAGACATGGTGGGAGGCTTGAACACAATGAGACATATTGTGGTTCATGCTATGGTGCGGAAGTGGTATGTTTTTCTATGGCCTTGTGTGTCATTGCTAAGTTGAACATTTAATTCTGAAGCTTATACAAGAAATTTTCATAAGAGTCATGGATTATTGAGCTGGACATATTCAGTTCGTTTCTGTGTCTATTTAATTTGGAAGAAACATCTTCTTACTTTGGAGCAATTTTGAATAATTCTTAAGAAACACAGATATATATAAACAGGATACAGATACAACACGATATAGGCATGTCAAATGTAGGACACAGGCTTTGGTACAACTAAATATATATTTACAACAATATGGCTTGGAAAATTTCCATAATTTTAACATTTACCTCCTTGGTTCAAGTTATGACAAAAGTCTTGGGTTTATTATATAGCCAGGTAAATTGCTCTTGCTAGTTTAGTTATTAAGCATTACCGTTAAATTTATTATTTATTTTTGTACACTGGTTTTGACATTCATTATATTATGTTGTGCAAACTCAACCCATACAGTGAAAGAAGTTTCTGTTTCTGTTGCTTATCGATTTTCCCCAATTCTTGCTATTTTGCAGTCAGATGATGATTGTTGTAACTCTTGCGATGAAATTCGTGAATTATATAGAAAGAAAGGTGATAAGTGATCTCTGTATGACATGAGAACTGCAATATGGTGATAAGTGAAATCAAAATGACAAAATCAAAATATGATTTTATCTCCGAAATTTTGAAATATCTTTCACCCTCTTTCTTCCCTATCTAGGAACTTTCTTTGTCTCTCTAGATGGATTAAAGGCTCTTAATGACCATTACCAACATATTTGGTTCAACCTCCATTTTAATTTTTTCTACCAAAATTTGAGTGTGTAATGAAGGCCAAATTAGCTTCTATAATATTATTTATTGGCTTCTCAAAATGGAATTTCCTTTTCTACTTCTCATTCCATGATTTTGTTTATTACTTTTGATAAGAATGAGAATGTTTGGTTAAAAGTTGGTCTAAGAAGGTGGTGCACGTGTACAGTGAGTTTTGTCTTCTTACTAGTGTGTAGCTCTTCCTGAAGGTCACATTTTTGTAGTTTCTCAAATGGACAAGTATATGTTAGTAATGGTTCATGTTATTTAGATGTTGCTCAATGTGACCTTGGATACATGAAGTACCCCTGCCAATTCATTTGGAAAATCACAAGTTTATGCTCTATGTATTTTTTTGTTGTAAAATATTACAGCTTTTATAGCTACTATAACTTTCAATGTGATCTGATGATGTTAATGTGTAGGAACCAATTCCTGTCACTCAACTTGTAAGGAAAACTGCTTCTGTTATGTAGGAGTTTACATAGTCAGGGTAAGTGTTTTCTATCAGTTTACATCTCATATTGTTTATCTTCTTGGCTAGAAATCTTGACTATTGTCAACTTAAATTTCTCAGAATTGTAACATGTGAGGTGCATTTGCCTAACAGATGGTTCAGATGATGAGTATGAGCCCAATAGTAGCAGTGACGATGATGATAGTGATGGCTAGTTTTTGAGAACTTCGATGAATAGATTTCTATAATCTTTAAATAGTTTTGGATTCTGTTTACAAACTTGTATATGATACAATTTTGGATGGTTTTTAACTTTTTTGTTGAATTTAGAACTAAGGGTAGTCTTTTTGTGTTGTTTTGAACTTACGGTTAATTTTTGAATGTTCGGAATGTATTGACAATTTTTGAATGTTTATAATTTATAGATGTAGTTTATTTTTTATGCTTGAAACAATATTTTGATAGTTGATTGATATTTTGTGAAGCTTGTTTGTAATGTTTGTTAGATTATACAAAACAAATTAAAATAGAACCTACTGAATTAAAAATAAATAAATAATGCACATTCTACGACAAGCAAATTAGGTCATTATATGAAATAGTCCACGACATTCCATGTACGTTGTGATATGTTCTACTTATTTACGACAGGCATAATAAGTCGTTGTATTATATATTTTACAATGCGCAATTAGCATTGTTATTTGTCTAATCAATTTACGGCCTGCAAAAGTAGACATAGAAAAAGTAACGACGACGCACAAAATCTGTCGTTAAATAGTTTTTAACGACGTACTATAGCATGTCGTAGAAAAAGTAACGATGACGTACAAAATCTGCCGTTAAATAGTTGTTAGCGGTGTACGAAACATGCTGAAAGTAAATGACTTTTCATGACTGGTCATAATATGACGCGCGCTTGCACTTCGTAGAAGGATTTTTACGACGTGCATTGTGCGTCGTAAAAATCTTTTTTTGTTGTAGTGAGACATTGTAATGTATGAATAAATTTGTTAAATGTAAGACCTTTTGATTTGTAATTGAAGATTGTAGGATGGTATATAATGAAAAATAAAAGTAATTGCAAAGGATAAGTGATATTTTTGTGTGGGGTATATAAGCCCACGTAAATTATATTGTAATGCATTATAAAAACCCTTGAGCTAAGCTTGTAGTGTATATAAGCCCGCTTAAATATATTGGATCATTGACACATATGATAAGGTGAGTAGGGATTTTTCACTTGCTCGTAAAAGGTAGAGTAATAAATTTATACGAACTTTATAGGTGTGGTTTGGCAACTTTTATAATTTATAATTTATTCTTTTACAAAAAAATAGTAAATATGTTTATATATTTTTTTTAGTAAAAATGAAAATGAAAAACGTGTTTGATATGTATTATAAATTTTTTTTCCTTAAAATAAGTGAGAAGTGGTGGTCTGAGATGGTTGTTGGTGAAGATGGCGGACAAAGATAATTGTCGATAATCAAGGATGATGTCTAAATGTGATTTCCAACTGTTGAAGGTTGTGGTTTATGGAAAGAGGTGGTTACTAGCAGTAAAAGTGATTTTCTTAAGTGAGTGCCGATGATAGTAGCGAGAGGGGGATAATTATTTAGTAATTTCGAAATATGGATACGTAGTATTTCATAATATTATGATTGGTGGAGAATGTGGGTAGGTGAAAAATTGTGTTGGGTGATTGAGGAATGTGAGGGATATATTGAATGATGATTGGTTAAGGAGTACAGACACGTGATACTCCGAAAATATTGAATAATTTTTTAAAGAGCGGTAGAGCACCGGATGCGTTGTCTCATAATGGTGATTACATGTTGATTTATAATTTTTTTTCAAAATTTCAATAGAGTTGATCATTATAAACATGATAGTGAAGAAATGTACTGTGAGAATAGGATTTTTTTTTTATTTATAATAATTTGTTGGAGTGGGCGGGGAGATACATTGTTGACTAACAAAGCACACCATTAAAGTTACTTATTAAATCCACTTTTAATTAATTATTTTCAATCTAAGTAGTTTTGAATTTATTTGTCAAATCTACATTGTTTATTGAAGTCGTTCTTTCACTTTTAAAAACATGAACTTCATGAAATAATGTAATTAAAAAAATAAGTTTAAAACTGATGATACTGTGTGTCTCCGACGGAATGGGTCGGTTTGATCCAAGCTTTCCAAACTGATACCCGAGATACCAAACCCTCGGGGAGACATGCACAAAAGTTCAATGGGGAACGGGGAGTCCCCCTGCGAACCCTCCGACGAGCAAGTTAGAAAGAGAGAGATGGAATGTGGAGATAGATTAGTGATAGAGAAGCTTAACCTTTTGCCTTGTCTTCGAAACCCGCTTATATCCTCTACTAATCATTTCCTTGTCCCTTCCGACCTGTCACGTTGGCCGAAAGTCTATGTTCTAACTTGGCTTATTCATGGTGAGGCCGTTCTGTTCCGACGGGGAGGAGTTATCGCAATAAATGTTGCAGGGAACCTCATTAATGGCTGATGTGTGGTGTAATAACTTTGCAGGATCTTTGTCTGGCAATGTGGTTGGTTCTACTCTTGACAGCTGTCTGGATGTCATTGGTTTTTAATGTCACGTTGAGCTCTAGCACTGTTGGACTTTGGTGTTTGAATTATATATTAGGTTTCAAGTGATGGGCCAAACGCTCCCACCTATGTCAAAAATTATTCAAATATAATAAATAAATTTTAAATGAATATAAATTTGATTAACAAAAACTCCACAAGAAAGTACTTGCATTTAGAAAATAGATTTTAAATGAACATTGATTTGATAATTTTTATTTTTAGTTTTATTTTTATTTATTGGTAAGGGGGCAATTAAATAGAAATTTTTGATAAAAAAATCTTCATCATCATCAAGGGTGGACTCCACAATCAGGCAAAGTAAGATACCATTGTCATAACTGTACCAATTATCTATGAGTCTAGGCACAAAAATTATTTACGGTATATATATTTGTGACAGTCACGTTACAGTCATAAATTATCATTGTCATGACTCACGTACGGGAGTACTGTAAATTATTTATTTATTTATTTTTTTTTTAACTCAGCAGGCACTGTACTAAACTTCTTGTCTATAACAAAAGCACACCATCTTTTAGATTTTTGGTTAAGAAAAAGTATAAAAAGATAAAATTGGTTATCTAAGTTATTAAAATAAAATATCACATTTAAATCATAATTATTATATTTTTTCTTATATAAAAGTCAAAAAGTCAAATTAAACAAGGTTAAAAAAGTCACAATACAAAAAAGCCAACTACAAAACTGAAAGATGAACAATCAATGACTAAGTGATCGGTGATTCCGCGAGGATATTTATCACGCAAAATGGAATTGATAATCCGGAGACAAAACATGGTGTGAATGTATGTTGATTTTCAATGCAATTCAGTAAACCCAATATGTCAACTATTTATAAGTATCTTGGCCACCATTACTAAGAGTTACCACTTGTTTGGCAATGATCACAATGCTTCAAATATGATGTGAAGCATTGTGTCTTTTAGTGTTCAAATTCAAACACACTATTTTTGTTCCCAGATCATTCAATTACCTTGCGGGAAGGTTTCCAGATCACCTATATCAAGATTTGATTCAGTATGGAGAGGCACATCACATTATGGTGTGGTCACACTTAATCTAATACAAAAGTCAATGACAAACGAAGACTAAGATGCAACTATGGAAAGCAAATAAATATTTGAGGTTAGGGATCAAACCCGGCTAGAGACAAATTTTGATTATCTCCTTATAAAGGATTGTATTGAATTGTATTTTTTGTTCGGGGTTTGTTATATGAATACATTTTTTTTAATCTTTTTTGAGTCATATCACTTTTTTATTTTTTTACATATCTTTTTATAAAAAGTTAAAAAGCGTACTTATTTAGATCATTTCTTTTTAGGGACACTTTTTCATAAATCCATTTTCACCTACTTATATTCCATTTAGTCCACATTATTTTCTTATATTTCAATAAGTTCTTTGAGTAACATAGTTACTAAAATACCCTAATAATATTCACATTTACAGTGCGAATGTTTCGTGATGTGAATGTTCACATTGTCAATATGAATGTTAATACATCAATGTGAATATTAATACATCAATGTGAATGTTTACACTATCAATGTGAACATTCACACGTTAATGTGAATATTCACATTATAAAATATGAATGTCCACATCACCAAATTGCTAACTGTTTAAAAAATATTTGTAAGGGTTAGTTCATAAAATATCTTAAAGATGAGAATTATAATTTGGTAGATCAAATGTTCAAATAATAGGATTTATTGAAATACAAGAATATCTTATGAACTAATTGGGATACAAATATTTGAAAAAGAATTTTCTAATAAAATTCCCTTCTTTTTACTAAACCTTTTAATTTTAAATTATTTTTATAAAACTCATCTAGTTCATACATGGTTCAAGAATTCAACTTATAAACTTTAGTCAAAAGAATTATTAATTGTACCAAGATATATAATTTAATAATACTACAAACAAAATGATAATAGTTGGACTAAAGTGGCGTAGACTTGTCCAAAATATAAAATGTTTATTTATTAGTTTTTAGATGAATTATACTGGTTAAAATTCAATAGTCTTCAAAATTTAAGATATTTAATATATTTCTTAGAAGACCATCCTTTTATAAGATTAATATATCACCAATAATTCAAGCATTATGATGATGTGAAGTTTGAATTTTAAAATATTCTACACTTAAGTGGTAGCTTCTTTTGTCGATTAAAGAAAATAAAGTTGATTCTACGATGAAGACAAAATTAAAATTTTATGTTGCGTTAACTAATAAATTTTTAATAGTTAATAAAAATTCAAACATAGTGAAATAACTATTTTGCCATCATATCTATTAATTTTTTAAAAACAAATAAATCACAAAAGTTGAAACTGATAAGGATGATTAAGCTTGCCATTTAAAAAACGGGGTTGGTATGGGTCTAAGCTCTTCCAATTTCATCATGTTCATTGCGTGGATCATCCACAGATTTTCTGAATTAACATCCATAGGTTTTCTTCAAGAATTCAGGTGATGCTTTAAAAAATTAATATCGATTTCTTGATTTTATTTGTTTTGAATTTCAGAGCTAAGATCACGCTCATGAACCGAAGTGTCAGTGGTCTACATTGACCCGTAATTAAAATAAACAAAAAAGATATTAAAAAAGAAGAAGAAAGTAATCAATGTTGATGTCATTAGCATGACCCTTGAATTATTGGTGTGCCTATTTATTTAGAAGTAAGGTGTCTAACTCAATATGGTGTGAAAGTAGTGTTTTATTCGCAATGAAAATATAAGAAAGGGAAAAGATTTTTTTTGGCTCGCAAGTGCTCATAAAATCTATTACTAGTCTAATTTAATGATCTAAAGTGCTTATTTTATTTGTAATTCATTTATAAAAAAAATCAAATTGATAATGATAATTTTAGCTATCACATTTATCTGGAAAAAAAAAATAATATCTATGTAGTTATAAATATTGAATCAATTTATTTTCTTTTATAAATAATATACTCATAAAATTAAATATAAATAGCTCAAATCTTAAAATGAGATATGTACTAATAAATTTCACACATCCCAACAATACTATGAACTAGACAATTCTCTTCTCACATACTATGCAAATGTGTATTGACTAAAAAAAGTTGGGATATGGAATAGAATGGTTCCATACTTAGGTTGGAAATTTATTAGCATTATTATAGTATGATTTTGATGCTACATAGGGCTTTGTCAAATTGAGTGGGCACTAATTTATAAATATTTGAAATTAGCTCATTATTTCAATTATACTAAAACAATGACAGGGGTTGACGTGTCAAAATATCTATGTAGTTATAAATATTAAATCAATTTATTTTCTTTTATAAATAATATACTCATAAATATAAATAGCTTAAATCGTTAAAACAAGACATGCACTAATAAATTTCACGGACCCCAACAATATTATGAACTAGACAATCCTCTTTTCACATACTATATGCAATTGAGTATTGACTAAAAAAAGTTGGGGTATGGGATAGAATTAGGGGTGTGCACCAAACCAATCAGTCTGATCAAACTGATCGACCCGAACTGAATTGCAGTGTAATGGTCGGTTTCAATTGAAAGTTCGATCGGCGGCGATTGTAAAATTGTCTAAAAAATTTCAGATCAGTCGGCAACGGGTATGGTAAAGGAAGGGCCGCTTAAACCAATCCGACCGATGAGATACAAACACGTGCCTCTTCCTATTCTTCACCTCAGATTTTATTGAATATCTTATCACTTTATTGCCAATCAACACTTTACACGTATTCCATTACTTATCTCCAAATTTTATCACTAATTTTCTACCTTTTTCAATTCCATAGCTTCCAACATCCATCATATATCACAATTCTCTCTCTCTCTCTCTCTCTCTCTCTCTCTCTTATACAACTTCCAATAACTTCATCACTTATCATCAATTTTCTCTCCTTTTTAATTACACGAACTCTTTCTCTTCTAATAAAAAAAACTCTCTCTCTTCAATAATGTTTCTCTTAATTGCTCTCTTATCTATGATATGTCTCTCTCTTCCCATATCATCCCTTTCGATTTCTCTCTCCAGAAAGGCAAACATTCATCTTTGATCTTCTTTCCTAAAACCTTTTTCTCTTTTAATCTCCCTCTATTGCTAGAAATCAATTGTAGTAGTGCTCATTGATGGTCGTGATGATGCTATTCAACATCGGCAATGGTGATGGTGATGATGATGGTGATGGTAGTACTCAACGAATGTGGCAGTGGTGTATATCGATGATGGTTGTGAACGATGGTGACGGCCTTTGTTTGAGATTTTCATAGCATCGACCAAATCGACCGCCGAACTGAAGGTTTTGCCTCGATCGATTTTGAATGGCTTGTGGGTCGGCATCGAGTGACAATTTTTTCAATCCGATACATTCGGTTCGGTTGCCAGGCTGAGGGTAAATCCGAATCAAATTGACCCATGCATACCCTAAACAGAATGGTTCCATACTTGGGTTGGAAATTTATTAGCATTATTATAGTATGGCTTTAGATGCCACATAGGACTTTGTCAAATTTAGTGGGCACGAATTTATAAATATTTGAATTTTGTTCCCTATTTCAATTATACTAAAACAATGACAAGGATTGACGTGTCAAAATATCTATGTAGTTATAAATATTGAATCAATTTATTTTCTTTTTTAAATAATATATTCATAAAATTAAATATAAATAACTCAAATCGTTAAAATAAGACATGTACTAATAAATTTCACATACTCCAACAATACTATGAAAGACAATCCCCTTCTCACATACTATATGTAATTGAGTATTGACTAAAAAAAGTTGGGGTAGGGAATAGAATTAGGGGTGTGCACTGATCAGTTCGACCAAACCGATCGTCCAAAACTGAACCGAAGTGAAATGGCCGGTTTAAATTGAAAGTTCGGTCAGCAGCGGTTGTAAAATTGTTGAAAAAATTTCAGATCGGTTAGCGACGGGTATGATAAAGAAAGGGCCGCCTACATCGATCTGACCGACGAACACATGTCTTTTTCTGTTCTTCACCCCATATTTTATTGAATATCTTATCACTTTATCGCCAATCAACACTTTACACGTATTCCATTACTTATCTCCAAATTTTATCACTAATTTTCTGTCTCTTTCAATTACATAGCTTCCAACATCCATCATATATCACAATTCTCTCTCTCTGTCTCTCTCTGTCTCTGTCTTTGTTTGTCAGTCTCTCTCTCAATTATACAACTTCCAATAACTTCATCACTCATCATCAATTTTCTTTCTCTTTTAGGGTTTGTTTGGGAAGTGGGTTTGTTTTTTAGCTATTTTAGCCTGGGGCTAAAAAGTCTCATTTGGGAAGGACTTTTTGTGAGAAAAAGAATGAAATGATTATGGGTTGGATGTGATGTTTTGTCTTATTAAATTAAAAAGTCTACTTTATTTTTTTGTGGCTAAACTAGTCCTAACCCTTCTTCCCAAACGAAGCCTTAATTACACAAACTCTTTCTCTTCTAAAAAAAAAAAAACTCTCTCCCTTCAATAATGTTTCTCTTAATTGCTTTTTTATCTATGATATGTCTCTCTCTTCTTATATCACCCCCTTCGATTTCTTTCTTCAAAAAGGAAAACATTCATCTTTGATCTTCCTTCCTGAAACCTTTTTCTCTTTTAATCTGCCTCTATTGCTGGAAATCAATTGTAGCAGTGCTGATTGATGGTGGTGACGATACTATTCAACACCGGCGATGGTAATGGTGATGGTAGTACTCAATGAATGTGGTTGTGGTGTATATTGATGGTGGCTGTGAAAGATGGAGACTGCCTTTGTTTGAGATTTTCATAGCACTGATCGAATCGACTGTCAAACTGAACGTTTTGCCTCAGTCGATTTTGAATGGCTTGTGGGTCGGCATTGAGTGACCATTTCTTCAATCCGATACATTCGGTTCGTTTGCTAGGCTGAGGGTAAATCCCAACCAAATCGACCCGTGCATACCCCTAAATAGCATGGTTCCACATAGGACTTTGTCAAATTTAGTGGGCACTAATTTATAAATATTTGAATTTAGCTCACTATTTCAATTATACTGAAACAATGACCGTGGTTGACGTGTCAAAATATCCTTAATTTAATTTTATACAGAAAGCTGCTATATTCGGGTATTACTGAATAATTATCCCATTACATGAGCATTTTGCATGCTTTCACAATCCTCGTATGTGTTCGGGTTTTTTATTTGTAAAATAATTTGTGAAATGGACAAACAAAGAAAGTGATTTAAAAAAAAAAAATTGATTTGTGTTTTTAAAAATATTTTTTAACCTAAAATATTGAAGATTAAACAAATCAAAATATTATATTAACAAGAGACCTCATTAGCTAAAAACTCTGTAAACTAGTCTACCTCCAAACTATCCCACAACATCAGGGGCGGTGGCCGAACTCTTTTGGGAGTTAAGACAAAATTTTAAATTGGGACATTTTATTTCTTAAATGTTAATAATGATTTTTTGTTTTAATATTGCATTTTGTTTGATTTGAGTTTTTTAAGTTTTTTAATTTTTTTGTGATGCAAAATTACTAATTAATCTTTTGTAAGTTTTTCTAATGTGTCTTTTTTAATTCATAAAATAGGAGACTTTTATAGATTATCTCCACATTCTCCTTCAATTTATTATTATTATATGTGAGATTCCATTATTTTTTACAATATTAAAAACTAACAAAATTGAACTGTGAAATGTGATCGTTTCAGTTTCTCAACAAATAAAATTGAAGGATTGAGTTTGGTGCTAAATTTTTCTTTAACTCCAACAAAACCAAACTAAATTGCTTATACCCCTTATGAAGAGAAGAAGAGAAAAACAAACGCACAAAATAAGTGAAGAAAAATAAATATCATTAAATGATCCTTCAGTATAATTTTATTATTATCATCTCAATTACACACACAAATAAATAAATAAATTATAAGAACCTTTAACGGAAACGGGGTCCAAGACCACTGCCTCAATTGCCTACGGGTAAGGCCGGCCCTGCACAACATTATCCCCTACTGAAACTATTCCTTTCACAATATATTTGACTATATGATCAAAGCATCATAATATTAATTTTTGTTGGATGGTTCATTTGTCCCTAGCTTACAAAGTCGCTAAGTCAAGCTAACAACGTCACCATTATCAGTACAATATATAAGAATCTTAAAAATCAAATTTTTAAATTTTTAAAAGTAAAAATTTTGATACAAAAGACATTTATGAATCAATTTCTATCTTCGTAAAGATAATCGTTAAAACGTCGTCTCGAAAAGTTTAAAATAAGGTTTTTAGCGACAACGTTTTGAAAATATTATTAATAAATAAACTTTTAGGGACAAAATAATTTGGTCTCAAAATAGTTTATTTTTTCGGACAAAAAATTTGGTCCCAAAAGGATAATAATTCATTACTAATGTCTAATTTTCGTTGCTAAAAATATAATGACACTTTTCACAACAAAAATATTTGGTTCCTAAAAAATAATTTTGATCCTATATTTTGGTCTCTAAAACTTTAATTTTTTGTATAGTAATAATTAATCAAAGTTATTCTATCATTTTTTTTTTCCTGTTAACTAACAATTAATCCGTGCTATGTATAAGATGAAATTATATGTTTGAAATTTACACAAATGATATAATTATAACTTTTACATGATCTTGGATAAATTAAATAGCAAATGTAGGTTGCATAAAAATTCTTAAAAGCAAATAAAATGTACTAAAATTTTTAATGCATAAACATAATAAGGGGATATTCTAAGTAAAGATATGACTTTTTTAGGATATACAGTGAAATAATACTTTAAATTTTAATGAAAATATATCTTAAACTTTTAGTTTGAAATTTTTGTACTAAAAAATTTTAGTATTACTAATGGTTTGATTGATTCAACATGTTCAAAGATTAATTATCTTTTTATTGTTTAAGCAAAAATATCTCCATTCAAATTTTTGACAAACATAATTAATGAAATTGTTGATTGACTTATATATATTCATAATTCAATATGGGCAACATGACATTTGGATGGTGTCACAACCCACACCCGGTACTTAAGAGTTAAGTATCGTGATGGTCAGTAATTGAAATTATTTCTGGTCAATTCTTGATCAAGTTAATAAATGCGAGCAAAAATAATATTTAAGTGAGGGTACCAAAATAATCATTAGAACTTCTATTTTCATAACAAAATTTATTGACTAAAAATGCCGATATTTACATATAAAAATATCATAAAAGTACTGTGTGTGTCTATTCCGCAGTCCCGCATCTAAAACTTTCCAAAAATTATTTCTGAATTATATTATTTCATAAAAATTAATACCTCATTCTTTCTTTCAACTACCAAAGACCTTTTCGACTTTTAGTAATTTGGTCATCTTTTCATAGTTTCTTTTCCTTTCATTTCATTTTCTTGCAACTCCTCCCTCATCCCTCATTTATATAGAAAGAGAACCGTGGCTACCAAGCCACATAGTTGCCCACGTGTCACATTCTCATTAATACGTCATTAATTTATGCTTATCTCTTACTTTTAGGTTTAATTTCCACATCTAAACTAATTATATATATATATATATAAACTAATTATATATTTTTTTGTTGATAATCTCATTTATAATTAAATAATACGAATATAAAATTTAAAGGATAACTTAAATTTTTAAATTGTTACAATCTTCCTTCCTTTTAAAATTTAGTCCTCAAAATTTATCATGTGTAAGCTATCCGCTGCGCACTCTGATATATAAATTTGATGATTAGTCTGCGAAAAAATTTGATGATTAATTACCTCCAAAAATTACCAAAAATAACTCACTGTTTATTTGTCAAAAACTGTGTTGGGTCAAAATGAGAAATAATGGGTGACTTTAAAATTTTTTTATTAGTTTTGTTTCCCGAAAAAAATAAAATAAAATAAAATGACAATACAATTAAACAAGCAACTAGAAATGAAATGACAGAATTATATGTAGGAGTTGAAGGAATTTGAGATGAACTTCCATTTCTTTTATCTGTGAACTTTTCACTGATGAAAAATAGTTTCAAAATTAGTATCTTTATAATTTGAACCTACTTTTAAAAAGTCGAAATGAATTTTTTTTTTTTTTGAATACTGAACTGGAAATTATATGTATTTAATTATATTATAATTTTGGTGGATGCTTGAGCTCGACATTCTTTGTTTCTTTTCCTTCTTTTACTATAACAAATATAAATTATATCTAACATCCTTCACAAATTAGGCACACAAAAAAATATAAACAAATAAATAAATAAAAATAAAAATTAATATATATATATAAAATCATATAAAATTATAATATAATTAAATCGACGAACAAAATATAATATTTAGGTACCAATTACCCGTTATCCTACTTCTTAAATGTGTGTGTGTCTTATGCTCCAATGATGATTTATTATTTTTTTTATAAATCATTGCTCTAATACCATTTGTCACGACCCGTTCCCCGTATCAAATGGTTAAGTATCATGATGGTCAGTAACTGAAATTACCTCCGGCTAATTCTTGATCAAATTAATAAACGCGAGCGGAAATAATACTTAAGTGAGGGTACCAAAATAATTATTGGAGTTTCTATTTTTATAACAAAATTTATTGACAAAAAAAGTCGATATTTACATATAAAAATATCATAAAAGTACTGTGTGTGTCTATTCCGCAGTCTAGCGTCTAAAACTTTTTAAAAATTATTTTTGAATTACATTATTTCTTAAAAATTAATACTTCATTCTTTCTTTCAACTATCAAAGACCTTTTCAACTTTCAATATTTTCTTCCTCTTTTCCTAGATTCTTTTCCTTTCATTTCCTTTCCTTTCCTTTTTCCCTCATGAGCAACTCCTCCCTCATTTATATAGAAAGTGAACCGTGGCCACCAAGCCATGCGGCAGCCCACGTGTCGCATTCCCATTCATACGTGTTAGGTTTTATTTCTTGGCAAACCCGTTTGACAAAACTCCTTTGAGTTGTAATTTTATTCGCATTTTTTATTTCAGTGAGACTTTGAGTGTTTAGATGCGAATCCAACCCGAATCAAGCCTTTCAGAGAAGTTTGTGATGCTAATATTTTCAAGATTGCCTGTCCACTCGAGCGGACATACCCGCGCTCGAGCGGAGAATTCCTGGTTCCAGCAGTTTTGGTCGCCTGCAAAAGTACTGAGTTGTGTGATTTCGCGCTCGAGCGGGATTTCTGGCGCTCGAGCGGACCTCTGTGATATTTCGCGCATTTTTTGCTGAAGCCCGCTCGAGCGGGCTGTTGGGCGCTCGAGCGGCGATCGCGGGACAGATTCTATAAATTCGCGTGTTGGGTCAGATTTTAGGAGAACTTCTCCAGATCTTCTTTTTGGTTTCTAGGGTTTATATCTGGGGATACTTTGTGAGTTTTCTTTGATGTTTTTATTGAGTATTCAACTCATGATCTAAAGAGAGTACATCAAAGGTTTGTTTGTTATACACAAAAGAGAGAGTTATTCTTCAGTTGTGGATTCTGAAGAATTCGAGCCTGAAGCTTTGGTGGAATCCGGAGTGGCTCATCAGAAAGACAATTCTGTGGTGAAGATGGGGTTGGAAGAGGCACATAGAGGTTGGTTCAATTATGCGTTGTGGATTCGCTAGGTAATTGAGAGTATACCTGTGTAATTCCTTTAATTCTTCTTAGTGGATTGTTCTTGTGGCTGTTGCCCGTGGTTTTTTTTTTATCACAGTTGGAGGTGTCCAATTGTGGTTTTTTCCACGTTAAATCGCTGTGTTTCTTTGTCTTGATTGTTTGATTGGGATTGTTATATTCTGCTTAAAATTGATACATAATCACAAATCAACATCTAGGGGATTTGTAGATTTTTCAATACGCCATTAAATCCTGCTTATATCTTACCTTTAGGTTCAATTTCCAAATCTAAACTAATTATATATATATATATATATATTTTCCGATAATCTCATTTATAATTAAATAATACGGATATAAAATTTAAAGGACAACTTAAATTTTCGAATTGTTACAAATGGTCATTACCGCCACTTTTAGGAAGTCAAAAAAGTCAATTTATTAGTTTATTAGCTTATTTAGATTACACCACTTCTTTATTTTTTTACACATTTTAAAAAAAAAAAAGTCAATAAACCAAAAAAAATCACTTTTCAAAATAGGCCTGCATACATTTGCCGCCTAACCTAGTTGTGTGCTTAAAATGGTGGACATAACAACCGACAATGCTACGTAGCTCAAATTTTGTGGCTCAAAAGTGGCTCAAATGGCCAAAACGACGTCATTTTGAGTACAGAACAACATAAAAATGGCCAAAACGACGTCGTTTTGGCCATTTGAGCCACTTTTGAGCCACAAAATTTGAGCTACGAGGCATTTTCCCATAACGACGCCATGGACACGCAATCAAGGCTACATAAAATTAAAAACAAACTGGTTATCGTTATATTTTAATTTATTATATCATTTTAATTAGCTTGGTTTTGATAATAAATTTAGGATTTTATTACAATTTAGTTCAATTGAATACAACTATTAATAATTTTTAATGTGAAATACGCACATAGACCGTACGTGTCATGATTATGGGCAAAAATATAAGTTTGCTCAACTTAGTGAGTTAATATCAATTAATTCAGTGATATTTTTTCATAAAAAATAGTAAGTGTTATCAATTAGACTAAATTAATACAAAATTTAAAATTAAAAGTAAAAATTAAACCAATTGATAGTGTAATGATCAAAATGACATAAGAAACAAAATATAAGGAATACTGGTGTAAATTGCCCTAAAATTAATCATGCAACTAATTTATTAAATCATTTACTAATCAAACATGACAAGGAACATGAAATTGAAAATTAGAGAATGAGGAACAAGATATACTTGTTTTTTTTGGTGGTTTATTGGTAGTCTTTGTACATTTAAAAATTTTAAAATCTAATTCAATTTGCGAATAAATATTTAAAAAAATATATTTGATGCAGTTATACTAAAAAAAATAAAATATTGTTCCAATGTTCAATAGATAGAATATAAAAAAAAAATTACAATATGGTAGAGAAATAAACTAACACACACAAAATGTATCAAACTCATTTCTATTGAAATTAAACCTGAGATTTCAAAAGAGGTGCTAAACAATCACTAGATCAAATGCCCTCATTGAATTCACTTCAAAAAATTCAAAAGAGATGGTCAACTTCCCTCCTATAAGAAAGACAACTCAAAACATAAATGCATGCTACATGTATGCATAAAATCCAAGAAAATCATACCAAAAATAAAAAAATCCAAGAACAAAGATATTGGACAGGTATATATGCAATTCATAAACATATGCGTGCACAGAAATGTAATACAATTTAAATAGATTCATTAATTTTTTTATTTTCGATAACATTACAAACAGAAACAGAGGAGCACAAAATTTAGACCAGCATCTCTAATGGAACTTCTTGCAAAAACCTTCAAAAATACACACACCAACTCAAACATTGTTGGTCACCAAGCTTCTTTTTTTATTGTTGTATTTGGCAATGTAAACTTTTAACTGTCTAAATTTATCAATAAATTTTTTTTGTCAATTAAAAAAATAAAAAAAAATTGAACATCTCCCATTCACCATATCGAGGAATGAAGTGATATTAGAAACGTGGTCACAGACATTACTTAAACACACAAAAACAAAGAAGACCAAATTTAGCAGTTAAAAGGGTGAAAGGGAGGTGGATATATGGAAGTGGTAAAGGACTCCTCATATTTTTCAAATGGGAATTGTACGGGAAAGAAATAAACCATCTCGTATAATCCTGTTGATCAAGTCTGCGCTCCTCCAAACGTCGTCGCTTTACTCCCTGAAAACACAAACGTGAGCTAGCTAGCGGGTGTGTGCCGAAAACCCCTCCGATGCCTAAGTCAGCAAAATAGACAAGTAGGCAAGAGCTCTGTGTATTCAAGAATCAAAGTTGTGTTACTTCTCCAAAGGTGATGTTTATGAGCTTTTATAGGTTTCGTGTGGCACAATCCTAGTAGGACTTCTACTCCTCCATGCAGAGTCCTCCTAGGATTCATACTCCTGAAGGATAATGCTTACCCTTCAACACCCCCCTCATTGCTTAAACCAAGTGAGATGGTTATATCATGGCCGGGCTACCATACAACCCAAATAACATTGCCATGCTAAACTGACTGGCATAACCGATCTAACTGTTAGTTCGGCTATTCTTTGCTTTTCCCTTACCTCGGTTTCACATGCCAAAACTGAGCTATCCAGAGAAGAGCCTACGCCGAACTAACCCAAAACCAAATCCTGAAGAGGGCTCAGTATACTTCCTCACATCCACCTCGGCTTTGCATGCCATGACCGAACTAACCAATTTGACCGTGGCGACCGAGATAACAACAAGGCCTTCTTGGACCGAGCTAATGAAAAAAATCATTTTACTCCGCCTTTCTTACTACGGCCCATCACCCAATCTCGGCCCAATTTATTCATACAAATTACCCTCTCAATTGCCCCTTAATTCCATCTGCGCAGCATGATGGGATTACCTTGTCTTCCAGCCGAGCTAAAAAATTTTAACCTTACTACCGAGCTAAGCCTCTTAGCCTTTCCAGCCGAGCTAGGCTCACACCGGTCTGTACCTGTCCGGTTCAAACGTCTCTTTAATCACAGCAACTGAATCGTTTTTCCTTCCCATGACACGTGGCACGTCCTTATTGGCCTATTACAGCTGTCACGCCATCCTCGTACTTCGCATAATTTGAACAGTTCCCGCCTTTTGCCCCTTCTCTTTCCACAAAACAACCCTTTATTTCTGAATCACCTACACCATTCACTCTTTCTTCTCTCATTTTGCCTCCATTGTTCTCCATCCTTTGCAACTGTGAAGCTCGTGCTTGCTGCTATTTTCTATTTCCATTTCCTTCTCTTCACCTGGTAAGTTTTTCAAACCTGTTTTGCTTTTGTGGTCTTTGCATTTGCTTTCTTTCATTCTTGGCACACTGTTTCTGTTTTTGCAAAACATATTTTCTTGCTCTACCTTGCGTTTTCTGGGAAAAACTTCATAACAACCCCATGAACTTCATTAAGCTGTCTGCAGAACACTTAGTTTAATCCAAAATTACAATATAACCGAACTAAAAAGTAGTTTGTAGTCGATGTCATTCTATCAGACTACTTAACCGAACTAGCACTCCATGTTGGTACCAGTAGTTCCAATAAGTCAAACCACTTCTTGATAGACCTTAGCCGAGGTATCCAACCGAACTAAGTCTGCACTTAGCATACTGGGAAACCTTAATTTCCACCGATCTAGATCTTTGGGGCTAAACCAGCTTTCTTAGTTTTTAGACCGAACTTAGAAAGCTGCCCCTAGGCGCTCAACCGGTCTAACATTACCTACTAATCCATCTGAGCTACCAAGCCCCTTGTTGAAACCGAGATAGAACCTGTAACATCCTACATAGCCGAAGTTGGACTTCTTTTTTCTTGCTTCTTATTTTGTAGCACGGTCCAGCAAACTGTGCTTAACACCTTTGTTTTTCACTTTGCAGACTTAGGTTGCCCAGATACTCCTTTGGGCGCTCAACCGAGCTACACAGCACCAGTCTTCGACTGGGCTAACACAACTTTTAATTTATTCATAACTTATAAAATAAATGGGGAAGTATAGGTTTTTAGTAAACACTCCGGGTGGCTTGGCCGAATTCCGAAGGGATTATAACATCCCTGACGATGTCCACCTAACCTTAGCCGAAAAAGATGTTATACCTTGGGGAAACCAGGGCTTTGTACCCTTTACCCTTTTATCAATAATAGAAACTGGACTAAGATTTCCAGCGCAACCCTTAATTTGTGAATTCCTTAAGCAAATGAGAATATGCCCAACCCAACTTTCCACCAACCCTTAATTTGTGAATTCCTTAGGCAAACGAGAATATGCCCAACCCAACTTTCCACCAACTCATACCGCATTATAATGGGCATATCCGAGCCAAACCGCCGAGCTGGCATTAACCTTGGCTTAGCCGAAATCTTCCACCAGTACTCCATAGGGTCAAAAGAAGACGGCTGGGTTTACTATCTTAGAATACGCCGCCGCCGAGAAAAAATAATAAAAAACACACCGGACAAAGACTTGAATGATGATGACTTTTTCTGGGTGTCTGGCAATTTTGAAGACCAGCAAGCCCAGATCCCTGGCCGAAGTATAAACTGGAATAAAGGCGAACCTGGTATAATTTACTTCGGTTTGTTGGCATGCTTTGTTTTATTTCGGTTACCTATTCCTTAACCGAACTAACAGTTTGTCTTCTTTATGCAGATTCAGCCCATCTTCAATCCTTGTACAGTTACCCCAATCTGAACACTATCCGTGCCGCACTTCGTTTTCCAGAAAGAAGTTGGGCCAAACTTCTTAATTTTGAGCCGACATACTGTTACAGCGGTCGCCGAAAAGCTAGAGTAACAGATTTTCTGCTTGAGGACACCCCAGAACCGGACCCAACTTTGCCCCAAATTATCCTGGTCCCTCTCACAGCCGAACAAGAAATGGCCAAGAGAAACAGAGTCAGGGCCCTCTTGACCAAAACCAACAGACCCAAAGTACCGCCACCAAGCCAAACGCAACAGGCCGTTGTGGCCCTTCCTTCTCAGCAGCCTTCTTCATCTCGGGTGAACAAGCGTGCCCGGACTAGCCAAACCAAGCAGCGCCTTGTGGACAAAGATGAGACCATTCTTCCGCCACCAAGCCTTCCACCGAGCCCTCAGTCGGAGCGATCCGACCAATCTAGCTCTTCCAAGTGGGCACCCAAGCTCACTTTCCAGAACCGAGATATCCAGGACACCGACTCGGTGGTCGCAGAGAAGGATCACGTCCTGGCCTTCAATCTGGCCAAGAGTGTGTGTCTTCCAAAAGACATGGAGCACCACCACAACCAACTGAACACCGAACTGAAGTCCATCCGGTTTTCAACGAAATCAATGATTCTGGTAAGTAGGTTTTTTCAATCTTTCTAATTCTTCCAAGTTTTAGCTCGGTTAAAAAGAAACAATTCTTTTGCAGGCCATTCAGAAAAACAATATCACTCACAGGCGAGTGTTGGAGCTAAGGAAAACAACTAGGCAAGCCATGGCGGAAGCGGAAGCCAAGACTGCCGAACTAAATCAATCCCAACAGAGGACGGCCGGGCTGGAGGCCGAGATAACTCGTCTAACCGGACTAGTTACCTCGGCTAATAATGACAAACAAAGAGCGCTAACCGAGATGAAAGACAAGTATTTGCGAGAACTGGCGAAACTTGAGGGTGTTAAGGACGCCGAAATAAATGTTTTGAAGAAGAAAGCTGAAGATGCCGAGTTGAAGGGCTTCAAGGAAGGCGAAGCTACATACATCCAGCAGTGTGAAGCTGCGAAGGACTTGTTCTTCAAGTGCGGCTGGAGGGGTGCCGTGGAGCAGCTCAGTTGCGGTCCCGACACCGAGGTCTACAATGCTCCTCAGTATTTTATTCCGGCCTCATTGACAGAGTATGCAGCCGATCTTCAGAAGCAATTCCTTGAAGCGTCTGACGACGACGATGAAGAGAATGAGCCAACTGACACTCCGGTTGACAATGTTCCAGCTAACCAATCAGTTCGGGCGGAGCCTGCGGTAGAAGATCTGACCATTGAGCAACCTGCTGAAACCGAGCTCCAGGCCGAGACCGAGCTCCCAACTCAGACTGTAATTCCGTCTAAAACCGGACTTCGTGTTGATGCCGAGCTGGATGTCGAAATAAATGACCTTTTTAGCTGATTTTGTATTTTTTCTTTTTCTTCTTTTTGCTTCGACTTGTAACCGGGTTGGGAGCCCCTCCCTTGTAATCGCTTTGAACTTGATTAATGAGAATCATCTTTTTTTGCACTAACTATTATTCCGGTTTAAATACTTTATTCTGGTCCTAGCTTATCAATCTGATTAGGCTGACTTGCCCACCACTCTTTAGCTGATATAAATACTGTGGCTGAAGAGTACAAAGAGTTGGTTTAATCCCGCCAACCATTTCTTCAGCCCAAACCCTTATTTCGGCTGAAGAGTAATAAGAGTTGGTTTAATCCAGCCAACCACTCTTCAGTCATATCCTTACTTCGGCTGAAGAATAATAAAAGTTGGTTTAATCCAGCCAACCACTTCTTCATCCCATAACCTTACTTCGGCTGAAGAGTAATAAGAGTTGGTTTAATCCAGCCAACCACTTCTTCAGCCCATAACCTTACTTCGGCTGAGGAGTAACAAAAGTTGGTTTAATCCAGCCAACCACGTCTTCAGCCATACCCTTACTTTGGCTGAAGAGTAACAAAAGTTGGTTCAATCCAGCCAACCACGTCTTCAGCCATACCCTTACTTTGGCTGAAGAGTAACAAAAGTTGGTTTAATCCAGCCAACCTCTAAGTTAGTTTTTCCAGCCAACTTAGAATAGAATGTTTGGTTATTCCGACCAAACATCCTGCAGCCTGGATCCTTATCCTGGGCTTAGGAGGGGTGTTGGTTTAATCCAGCCAACCTCTAAGTTTTTTCAGCTAACTTAGAATAAAATGTTTGGTTATTCCGACTAAACGTCCTGCAGCCTGGATCCTTATCCTGGGCTTAGGAAGGGTGTTGGTTTTTCCGGCCAACCTTTAGATTGGTTTTTCCAGCCAACCTAAAGTAAAGTGTTTGGTTATTCTGACGAAACGTCCTGCAGCCTGGATCCTTATCCTGGGCTTAGGAAAGGTGTTGGTTTAATCCAGCCAACCTCTAAGTTGGTTTTTTCAGCCAGCTTAGAATAAAATGTTTGCAATGTTCCTAACTTCACTAAAACTAACTTTTACAGAAAACAACTATGCTGAAAAGAATCGACTTGTTTTATTGAGAAAAGAGAAAATTACACATGTTTGTAAGGGGAAAGCTAAAAATAAAATAACTTGAGATTGGCGGTGTTCCATGGCCTGGGGATTGCTTTGTCGTCCTTGTCTTCTAGGTGGTATGCCCCTTTGCCTGCTAACCCAACCACTTTGTAAGGACCTTCCCAATTAGGCCCTAGCTTGCCATCTCCTGGCACCAGGGTGTTTCTCATTATTTTGCGCAGCACCCAATCTCCGATTTTGAATTGCCTTGGATGCACTGTTTTGTTGTATTTCCTGGATAACTCTTGTTGATATGAGGCAATGTGGACTAGTGCTTTTTTTCTTCTTTCTTCGGCGAGGTCGAGCTCCAATGCTATGGCTTCTCCATTCAGGTCTGGATCAAAATTTTCGCTTCGAATTGTGGGGAGGCCAACTTCCAGTGGGATTACTACTTCCATGCTGTATGCTAAGGAGAATGGTGTTTCTCCTGTTGATCGTCGATGTGTGGTGCAGTAAGCCCATAAAACATAAGGAAGTTCCTCCGCCCACTTGTCTTTTGCCTTCTCTAACCTTTTCTTCAGTCCATCCAAGACAACCTTGTTTGATGCTTCTGCTTGGCCATTTGCTTGAGGATATGCTGGTGTAGAATTGTAGAACTCTATCTTGTATTCTTCACAAAAGCTTCTAAAGATTTTGCCATCAAACTGGGTGCCGTTGTCTGATATGAGGGCTTTAGATATGCCGAATCGAGTAATGATATTTTTCCAGACGAACTTCTTCACATCTTTCTCCTTGATTGATGCCAATGCTTCTGTTTCCACCCACTTTGTGAAGTAGCCTGTTGTTGCGAGAAAGAACTTCCTGTTTCCGGGCACTGTTGGAAGTGGTCCTACTACGTCCAAGTCCCACATTGCAAAGGGCTATGGGCTAGTCAATGGTAGGAGTTCTCTGGCCGACTGATGTATTTGATGTGCGAACTTCTGACATTTCTCGCACTTCTTCACATACTTCTCGGAGTCTGCTTGCATGTATGGCCACCAGTATTCTTGTGAAATGGCTCTGTAAGCTAATGATCTTCCTTCTTGGTGGCTTCCGTACACCCCCTCATGTATTTCAAACAAGAATGCTTCTACTTTACTGGGGTGGACACACTTTAGATAAGGCCCTGAGAAGGGTTTTTTGTACAATGCCATAGATAGGGAGAGCCAAAATCGCTGCGACTTTGCTCTAATTTTGTTGCCTTCTTTCTTTTCTTCCGGTAAGACGCCATCTTTTAAGAACAGTATGATGGGATCCATCCATGAGGGGCCTAGCTCGGCGCAACATACCTCTTCTGCTTCGGGGTCTTCAATGCTTGGTCTTGGTAAGTAGTCGATGAGTAACGGATGAGGGATGGAAGTATCTGCCATTGAAGCGAAGCCTGTTAGTTCGTCTGCTCTGTTGTTTTCCTCCCTGCCAATCTGTTCTATCCTCACTACTTCAAATTTCTTGATCTCTATTTTGACCAATTCTTGGTACTTGGCCATCCTATCATCCTTTGCTTCATAGTCGCCAGAAATTTGGTTTACCACCAGCTGTGAGTCGCTGTAGACCATTAGTTCGGTGGCCTTCATGTAGAATGCTGTTTTGAGTCCTGCAAGAAGTGCTTCATACTCCGCTTCGTTGTTTGATGCTGGGAAGCCAAGGTTGATTGCTTGCTTCACAACCAGGCCGTCTGGTGAGATGAGGACTATGCCAAGTCCTGCACCATGCCGGTTGGATGCTCCATCCACAAAGAGCTTCCATATCTCTCCAACGAATAATTTTCAGCAAGTGGAGGGGTCAGATGATGTCGTGGGGTCAAAAATGTTGCTGGTGTTTTCTTCAAGGTCCATGCTTGCGGTTTACCCCTCGCTATCTGATTGTACCAAGTCTTTATTTGTTGGTGAGTCTTGGTTCGGTGTAGCTTGGTTACTTCTTCCTTGCTGTCTTTAGTCTGGTTTTCCATGGGATCTGATTGAGTATCCTGCACCAGGGGTTGCGTTATTCCGGCGTCAACTTCTATCCCTGGTTTGGTTGTATCAGTCAGGTTGACTGGGCAGATATGATGACTTCCTGGGGTGAATTCTGCGACAAAGTCTGCCAAAGCTCGGGCCTTTATCGCGGTTCTGGGTTGGAACTTGATGTCAAATTGTCCCAACTCTACTGTCCACTTTAAGATTCGCCCAGAAAAGTTTGCCCTCTCAAATAAAGCTTTTAATGGGAAAGCTGTGAGGACGACTATAGTGTGGGCGTGAAAGTAGTGTGATAACTTTCTTGAGGCCATCATCAGGGCCAATGCCAGTTTTTCTAGTGGCAAGTACCTTATTTTGGCACCCAGCAATGTCTTGCTGACATAATAGATGGGCAGATGTTGGATTCCTTCCGCACGGACCAACACTGCGCTAATTGCGTACTGAGAGACTGCCAGGTACAGGAAGAGTTCTTCTCCAGGTATTGGGGTGACCAGCAATGGTGGAGAAGACATGTATTCTTTCAAGCTTTCCAGAGCTTGGTCGCATTCTTCGTCCCATTCGAACTTGGCTTTTAGTGCATGGAAGAATGGTCGTAGTCTGTCTGATGACCGGCTTATGAACCGATTGAGCGCAGCTGCTATGCCGGTGAGATGCTGCACTTTTTTCACTGAGTTTGGTCTCTCCAAATCCTGGATTGCTTTGATCTGGGAGGGGTCTGCTTCTATACCCCGGTTGGCCACAAGGAAGCCCAGGAATTTGCTAGATCCTACTCCGAATGCACACTTGGATGCATTGAGGCGCAACTTGTGCTTCTTCAGGATCTCAAACATCTCGCCTAGGTCCTTGAGATGGTCATTCTCATCCTTGCTCTTGACCACCATGTCGTCGATGTAAGCCTACATTGTTCTGCCTAACAATGGTTCAAACATCTTGGTGACCATTCGTTGGAATGTTGCCCCTGCGTTCTTTAGGCCAAAGGGCATGACCTTGAAACAGTACAATCCTCTTGGAGTTGTAAAGGATGTGACCTCCTGGTCTGGTTCATGCATGGCGATTTAGTGGTAACCTCTGTATGCATCCAGAAAGCTAAGTCGGTTGTGCCCCGCCGTTAGGTCTACCAGTTGATCTATCCGTGGTAGAGGAAAGCTGTCCTTTGGGCATGTCTTGTTGACTGTTTTGTACTCGAGGCAAACACGCCACTTGCCATTCTTCTTTGGCATTACGACTGTGTTGGAGATCCATCTTGGGTAGTGCACTTCTCTAATTGTTCCTGCCTCCAGCAGGTTTCCTACTTCTTCTGCCACTATCTCGGCATGGTGGAGTGCCGATCTACGGGTGCGTTGAATGATTGGTCTGGCGGATGGGTGGACATTGAGTTGGTGACAGATGAAGTTGGGATCAATGCCTGGTATGTCGTATGGTGTCCAAGCAAACACTTCGATATTAGAGGTTAAAAATTCCAAGACCTCTAATCTCTCAGTGCTGGACAACGATAAACCAAGCAAAAATAACTTATCCGGGTTCTTTTCATCTATTCTTACCTCTACCAAGTCTTCCACCGCTTTCTGATTAGCTACTTTGCCTACATCTGCGAACAGTTCATTGCTCTCAGGTTCTTCCACCGAATGAACGTATCCATTGGCAGCGCGGTTGCCATTCACCGTGATAAAGCATTGCTTGGACATAATCTGATCTCCATAAACCTCCTCAATTACACTGGTATCGTTGGGGAACCGCATTACTTGGTGGTAGGATGACGCCACCGATCGTATGGCATGCATGTGACGCCCCAAAATTTTTTTTTTTGAAACGTCATAAGATTTAAATAACGATAACTTGCTAGATAAAGTTTTAACTACTAATTAGGAACTTTTAAGTTCTTACATAGTCAAAGTCCAACAACAAAATAAAACTACAAGTTCACACACAACGTCACAACATAGTTAAATCCTAATACAAGGGATAACAGGATTGTTTTTTTGATAGAATCTTGACTCTAAGTCAGCCAAGGTTCGATATTGGTAGCAGCTCCAATTTCAGCCTCAGTCCCTTCTTCGACATAATCTGGCATGAAACGCCAGGGCAACAAAATATATGCCATGAGTTTTGCAACACAGTAAGAAAATGTAACCAACCTACCATTCTTTTTAAGAGAAAAATAATAATATTCTAAACATGAGATAACAATATAATTATACACAGAAATTACAACCATTAGAATAATTTTAGTAATTTTAATAAATTAGGCGACACTCGAAATCTCACCAAAGAGATTTAACTTACAAACCACTAAGCATGGCAACGGTTAATTTGAAACTCTCCCTTGGTCAAATATTTAAGTGTTACCAACCGTAACTACCAGGGATGCCCACGTCCGGAGTTATATACCCAAGTAGTGGCATCCGTGGTCTGTCCCAAGGAAACGGTCTGCCAGGGGTAAGTAACCTCCCTGTGTGCCACCTGCCCATCCACTCTTATTCCAAACCGAATACCGAAAAAGGTCAAATAAGTCCCGTGCCATCTTAGAGTTTCGCAACACGATTTACGTGAGAATTCTCAAAACCAGGGCCCACCCTGAACAACCGGTATTGACCGTCAACCCTTAATTTCGTACACTCTTTAAAACCAATACTCACCCTAAACAACTGGTATTAACCGTCAATTGTTAACTTTATATATACCATTATTCATTTAGATTAATTCATAGATTAAACTCGTAATTTAAAAATTTATCATGAAACTAGACTTCTCAAGTCTCATCTTTTAGTTAGAAATTACCATATTTGGATTAGTATAGGATTTTGAATAAATTTTCAAATACATAGTAAAATCTGTCTCACAGTTTTAGATCTAGTTAAAAATTTGTATAAATTCGTAGAAAGCTCAAAAATTGTTTCCAAAAATTTCTGGATAAACTAGATATCATTATCAACAACTTTGTAGAAAAAATCATCTCTAAATTTTGAGTATAAAATTATCTAAAAATTCAGGTAACATGCTGGCAGATTCAAAACAGATTATTCTCAACACAGTTTCAGATTTAGTTAAAAATTTGTATAAATTCGTAGAAAGCTCAAAAATTGTTTCCAAAAATTTCTGGATAAACAAGACATCATTATCAACAACTTTGTAGAAAATATCTTCTCAAAATTCTGATTATAAAATTATCTAAAAATTCAGGTAACATGCTAGCAGATTCAAACAGATTATTCTCAACACAATTTCAGATTTAGTTAAAAATTTGTATAAATTCGTAGAAAGCTCAAACATTGTTTCCAAATTTTTTTAGATAAACTAGACATCATTATCAACAACTTTGTAGAAGAAATCATCTCGAAATTCTGAGTATAAAATTATCTAAAAATTCAGGTAACATGCTGGCAGATTCAAAACAGATTATTCTCAACACAGTTTCAGATTTAGTTAAAAATTTGTATAAATTCATAGAAAGCTCAAAAATTGTTTCCAAAAATTTCTTGATAAACTAGACATCATTATCAACAACTTTGTAGAAGAAATAATCTCGAAATTCTGAGTATAAAATTATCTAAAAACTCAGGTAACATTCTGGCAAATTCAAAATAGATTATTCTCAACACAGTTTCAGATTTAGTTAAAAATTTGTATAAATTCGTAGAAAGCTCACAAATTGTTTCCAAAAATTTCTGGATAAACTAGACATCATTATCAACAATTTCGTAGAAAAAATCATCTCGAAATTCTGAGTATAAAATTGTCTAAAAATTCGGGCAACATGCTGGCAGATTCAAAACAAATTATTCTCAACACAGTTTCAGATTTAGTTAAAAATTTGTATAAATTTGTAGAAAGCTCAAAAATTGTTTCCAAACATTTCTGGATAAACTAGACATCATTATCAAAAACTTTGTAGAAGAAATCATCTCGAAATTCTGAGTATAAAATTATCTAAAAATTCAGGTAACATGCTGGCAGATTCAAAACAGATTATTCTTAATGCAGTTTCAGATTTAGTTAAAAATTTGTATAAATTCGTAGAAAGCTCAAAAATTGTTTTCAAAAATTTCTGAATAAACTAGACATCATTATCAACAACTTTGTAGAAGAAATCATTTCGAAATTCTGAGTATAAAATTATCTAAAAATTCAGGGAACATGCTGGCAGATTCAAAACAGATTATTCTCAACACAGTTTCATATTTATTTAAAGAATTTTATAACTTCGTAGAAAACTCAAAAATTGTTTCCAAAAATTTATGGATAAACTAGACATCATTATGAACTACTTTGTAGAAGAAATCATCTCGAAATTCTGAGTATAAAAGTATCTAAAAATTCAGGTAACATGCTGGCAGATTCAAAACAGATTATTCTTAACACAGTTTCAGATTTAGTTAAAAATTTGTATAAATTCGTAGAAAGCTCAAAAATTGTTTTCAAAAATTTTTGGATAAATTCGACATCATTATCAACAACTTTGTAGAAGAAATCATCTCGAAATTCTGAGTATAAAAGTATCTAAAAATTCAGGTAACATGCTGGCAGATTCAAAACTGATTATTCTCAACACAGTTTCAGATTTAGTTAGAAATTTGTATAAATTCGTAGAAAGCTCAAAAATTGTTTCCAAACTTTTTTGGATAAACTAGACATCATTATCAACAACTTTGTAGAAGAAATCATCTCGAAATTCGGAGTATAAAATGTTCTAAAAATTCAGGTAATATGATGGCAGATTCAAAACAGATTATTCTCAACACAGTTTCAGATTTAGTTGAAAATTTGTATAAATTCGTAGAAAGCTCAAAAATTGTTTCCAAAAATTTCTGGATAAACTAGACATTATTATCAACAACTTTGTAGAAGAAATCATCTCGAAATTCTGAGTATAAAATTGTCTAAAAATTCGGGCAACATGCTGGCAGATTCAAAACAGATTATTCTCAACACAGTTTCGACAATGTATCATATGTATACAATCTGAAAATTTCAATTATGTAAAAAAAAAAATGCGAGGATTGAGAGGGTTTTCTTACTTAGTTGTAGGGTTGAAATGGAATAACGAAATGGTAGGAAAAATATGCAATCTCAACCTCCTCTCCTTCTTCCACAAGAATTCCCTCTATTTGGATGTATATGGTTTATGCTTTGCCCAGAAAATATGAACTTTCTGTGCATGCTACTAGGTGCATTATATAGACTCTCTCCGTGGCTAGCTCTCTCTCTCTCCCTCTCTCTCACACATTCTTTTCATTAATAAAACCATTCCATTTCTCCAAGTTCTAAGAATTAGGCTTTCTCTAATTTGTTTGCTCACTTTCTCCAAATTCTATGGCCTTCCCTAAATCCTAAGAAAGCTAATGGTTTATGGTTGCCATATCACCATGCAAATAGCCACACAATTTTTTTTTTTTATAACAATAATTATTGAACATCCATAATATTTTTATTCTTAATAAGGCCTTTGTTAGTGATAGAATTGGATTAATTTAAAACTAATTTTTGCACTAATATACAGTTCAGATAGACTGTAGACAAAATTAATTAATTAATTTTCTTTAAAGAATAATTAAAAGATGGGTTTTCACAATGCAGCCATGTTCTGCCTATGATGATGTTATAGGTGGAGGGGACCTTTAATACCCAGAACTCCACTTGTTTCGTCACGCTTCTTGCCTTGACTGGGAGGATTATTTTGCCAACGGGCCATTCTGGCATGGAGTTGAATCCAATCAGGGGAGATACAGCAGGTGCCAAGTCTTTATCTTGTAACTTCAACTGTTTAAAGGTGTTGTAGTAAATTATTTCACATGAACTGCCTTGGTCTATCAAAATCTGCTTGACGTCAAAATCCTTGACTCGGAGAGTGACAACCAAGGCATCATTGTGAGGGCAATATATCCTTGCCAAGTCTTTATCCGAAAAAGACATGATGTTCGTGGCCTCTGTCTTCCCCTTCTTGATGGCAGGTTGGGCACTTTGTACCTCTCTTAAATGCTCAACCTTTTTGATTAATCCTCTAAGCTCGCATACACGCTCAGGTTCGAAACTCCATGTATCACATTGATAACGCCTTAAGGTGGGGCGTCGATTGGCATTCCGTTGGGGTTGTTATGGTCCTGGGGGGCTGGTTGGGCCCCTCCTTCAATGTATTTATCCAGGTGACCTGCTGCTACCAACTCCTCCAGGTGCTGTCTCAATGGCGTGCAATTTTCAGTGCGGTGCCCTTTTTTTTTGTGGAAGGTGCACCTTGATCTTTCGTCATAGTCCTTCTGAGCTTCCTCAAGCTTAGCTGGCCATCTGACGAAAGGCTCATCCCGTATTTCACTTAGAATTTGGTAGATCGGTTTCTTGAAAACCGTGGTTATAGCAGTGCGGACTCTCAACCATCTTTTATCCTGGTCCTCTCCGTTGTCTCGCCTGCCTCGTCCGTTTCTGCTTAGACGATCTACCGCGTTGACCTTTGTCGAGGCCTTTTTCTCTGGCACTGCGGTGGTGCCAGATTTTGTTTTGGCACGGGCACTATCCTCTTCCACCCTGATGTGCTGATGCACTCTTTCCATCAAGGCTTCCATGGTGAGGGGTGGTGTCATGGTGATCGAGTCCCTTAGTCTATTCCCGACTGGAAGGCCTCTTTTGTACTGTGCAATGGCGAGATTGGTGGGGCAGTCCCCAATCTGGTTGAATGTCTCCCAGTAGCAACTATTGTAGGACCTTAGCGTCTCTTTTTCACCCATGTCAATGGAGAGTAACTGGTCAATCTCCACCGGGGTTTTGGTGTTTGTTTTGAACCTTGTGACAAACGCCTCCGCCAATTGCGCCCAGGAGGCTATGCTGCCTTCTGGAAGTTTTTCAAACCAAGTCAAGCCTAGATCGCCAAGGCTTGACAAGAACAGGATGCACATTAGAGCCTCGTTTCGCCGATATACCGCCATAACCTGGCGGAAGTGGCTTAGGTGAATGTAGGGGTCCGTTTTCCCCTCGTACATAGTGAATTTGGGCTGAAGGAAGCCTGTAGGTAGGGGCGCATTTTTAATTGCCGGAACAAACGGCGAGGTCTGCAGCCTTGCTAATGCTTTGTCCGTCGGTTCGTAGGCAGGGCGTGGTAATGGCATTCCAACCTCGACGCTTCCATGCGATCGAGGAGCCAATCGTTGAAGGGCAGAAACTCTGCGAGGGTCGCGCGCCCTGGTGTTCTCCTTCCATTGTGCCTTTTCTTCCAGCATGATCCGTAAATCGGATGATCTGGGCAACTCCGTCTGTTTGGATGATGTTTGGTGCGAGTGTGAGGGTCGGTAGGTACTTCCCTCTGTGTAAGACCTCAATGATCTCGTTCTCTCAGACCTGGAGTAACGAGTTCTGGAGGTTCTAGACTGAGTATCGCCTATCCTGAGGCTTCTACTCTCTGCTTGTGATGGTGTGGAATGCCTTCCATGGTCTTCTGAGCGGCGAGGGGGCGTCTTGTTTTTGCGCTCCTCTCCTGTCGCCACTCCTTTTCCCTTCATCTGGCTCTTCAAGGCCTCCATGTACGCCGCCATCTTCCTTATTAATTCGTCTTGCTCCTTCACGCGGTCCTCCAGAACTTGAGGATCAGTCCTCCGCCTTTGTCTGTCAGGATTTTGTGAATGAGAGTGACAGGGGCTGTTAGTCCGCCTCCCCCTAGTATCCCTCCTGGAGTTATGTCGTTGGGGCTCGAAGTCCGCTATGGGAGGGATAGAAGGTAGTCCTTCGCGCCTTGCACCCCCATCTGGTGTTTGCCTGTCGATGGCGGACTGTGGTAAATCTTCATTGTGCACCATTGTTTCTAAAGAGGTAAAGCTTGATCAAGAGGTTTTGTCCTGTCTGTTCTTCCCACAGACGGTGCCAATTGTACGGGAAAGAAATAAACCTTCTCGTATAATCCTGTTGATCAAGTCTGCGCTCCTCCAAACGTCGTCGCTTTACTCCCTGAAAACACAAACGTGAGCTAGCCGGCGGGTGTGTACCGGAAACCTCTCCGATACCTAAGTTAGCAAAATACACAAGTAGACAAGAGCTCTGTGTATTCAAGAATCAAAGTTGTGTTACTTCTCCAAAGGTGATGTTTATGAGCTTTTATAGGTTTCGTGTGGCACAATTCTAGTAGGACTTCTACTCCTCCATGCAGAGTCCTCCTAGGATTCATACTCCTGAAGGATAATGCTTACCCTTCAACACCCCCCTCACTGTTTAAACCAAGTGAGATGGTTATATCATGGCCGGGCTACCATACAACCGAAATAACATTGCCATGCTAGACTGACTGGCGTAACCGATCTAACTGTTAGTTCGGCTATTCTTTGCTTTTCCCCTACCTCGGCTTCACATGCCAAAACCGAGCTATCCAAAGAAGAGCCAACGCCGAACTAACCCAAAACCAAATCCTGAAGAGGGCTCAGTATACTTCCTCACGTCCACCTCGGCTTTGCATGCCATGACCGAACTAAACAATTTGGCCGTGGCGACCGAGATAACAACAAGGCCTTCTTGGACTGAGCTAATGAAAAAAATCATTTTACTCCGCCTTTCTTACTACGGCCCAAAGCGGCCCATCACCTTCATGCAAATTACCCTCTCAGGAATGATTTCCCATATTTAGTGGGACACATTTTTATATGGGTATTGTTACTCTAATCCAAAAATTAGATCAATTTTTTAAACTCAATGAAAAACAAAAATATCCCAACTTCCTTACCAAAAAAAAAAAAAAACTTTAAAAAGGCAACGCGATATTTGATTATGACAAGAAAGCAGCTGTGCAAATGTTGATGGTCAAAGCATATGCGCCTTTATTTAAATTCTTTATATTTTTGAATTACTAATGGAGATTCTATCTAAAAAAATCTTTCTGCCAAAACGCAATTTGTCGATTTTCAAGTTACTTCTTTTTTTTTTTTTTGTCTAACTCAATTTGTTTTTTCTTTGTGAGTTTCGAGTATATTTCCATTCATACGTCCTCTCTATGAATCAAAGATACAACCTTTGCAGAAGCAAAAACTTTAATGCATGGCCTTGTTTTGTCCAACCTGTTGATTCTTTCCAAAACTATTCAGTTTGGTATTTTTAAAAATAATTTTTTGAGTTTTCAATTTGTATTTTTTTTACTTTTTAATCTATTTTTTTTTAGATCAACTTAATCTAAATACATTTAAAAAGTATAATATTTATAAATTTAAATACAACAAAATACAAAAATGTACTATTTTTTAAATATATTTTTTGTAATCAATGAATTTCAAAATATTTTTTCATAAATATTGTACTTTTTAAATGTAATTAGATAAAGTAAATCTAAAAACTAAAAAAAGAGGTTAAAATATAAAAAAATAATAAAAGCAAAAAAATACAAACTGAAAATTTTATAAATTCTAAACCAAATAGTCAGTAAAATAGGCGGTTCTAATTTTAAAATTTAGTCAACAATTATGATTGGACTGTAATAAAATGTATGACAAAATTGAATTCGGCCCTATTTAAATTTAAAATTTAATATTTAATATTTATCAGATACGACTCATAACAATTATATATATATAAAAAATCAACTAGTTAGCCATTAAATTATTGCATGTGGCTGATATGGTTGAACAAAGACAAATGATATATACACAAAAGCAAAACAAAATTGTAAAGAATGTATAATGTGTAATTGAGATTTATTTTAAGTGTTGTATAATTTATATTTAAAATAAATTTAAATTACACAATGTACTTTTTGTGTATTTTTTTAATGTATTAATTCTATAATTATAGCACTATTGTTTAGGCTTTGTTTGATATAACCTATATAAGTACACTTATTTAAATAAGTGCTTTTATTTGAGTCATATCATTTCTTTAATATCTCTTCGTAAAAAATAAAAAATCCCTTAATAAAATAACGGATATGAGCCAATTGGATAACGTAAATAAAAAGAAAAAGAAGAGAGACATATTTAAGTTTTAAAAAATGACTTTTGTGCCACGTGAATGTAGATCGATAGAAAAGTTTAATACTTGCTAGTTGCTAAATTACAACTGCTGCTTCTATAAATAGACATGCAGGACACAACAACCCCATCACCCCTTATCCAAGAATAAGAGTAATATATCATCCCATATTGCTCCTTTTCTTCTATTGAGAGAAAAACATGTTGTCACTAGGAGTAGTTTTGAGCACCTTCGTGGTAGCATTGGTTACCATATTCATAACTCATTGGGTTCGCAAATGGAGGAATCCCAAATGCGAAAATGGTGTTCTTCCACCGGGTTCCATGGGCCTCCCTCTCATCGGAGAGACCATTCAGCTCCTTATTCCCAGCCGATCATTAGAACTCCATCCCTTCATTTCTAAGAGAGTCCAGAGGTAGCATACATAATTAAATTTGGAAAAAAAGAAAAGAAAAGGGTTTTCAGAAACAGTTTGTAAACAAGTTTTCTATTTATTTATTTCATTATTAAAGTGTAATTATTTGTTGTCTTTTGTTTTTCTGATTGTGTGTAGATATGGGTCGGTGTTTCGAACTAATATAGCGGGTAAACCGGTAGTAGTAACAACCGATCCAAAATTCAATCATTACATCCTTACGGAAGAAGGGAAATCGATTGAACTATGGTACTTGGATACGTTCACAAGCATGTTGCCGATATATGCAGTGGGCAATGTTCAAAAGTACATAAGAAACACTACTTTGAGTCGGTTTGGCGTTGAGGGCATCAGAGTGAATTTGCTCTCTCAAATCGAACAAGTCATTCAGACAACTCTACGTCATTGGTCTACTAACCAAATTGTTGATGTCAAACATGACGCTGCAAGTGTACGGAAAAAATAAAAATTCAAGCTCATTAATTTGATCCTTGATTAATCAGCCTTAATTTATGGTGCTTAATTTCATTTATCGCTATTTGGTCATTACAGATGATTTTTGACTTCACATTGAAGCAGTTGATTAGCTATGATTGGGAAAAATCATCTGAGAAACCGCTAAGTAAGAGATTTTCTAGCTTGTTACACGGTCTTTTGTGCCTTCCCTTAGACATTCCCGGTACTACATTCCACCAAACAGTGAAGGTAGTAGCTCAAAGAGAAATTATGACTTTGTTTTTGAAGAGATATATGTATATATTGAGAGATAGTTCCCAAGTTTTATATGTGTTTTTATCTTGTTCAATATTCAGGACCGAAAGGAGATGCTAAGCATAATGAGGGATGCCATAGTGGAGAGAATGAATTCCCCCAACAAGATTCAAATGGACTTTCTTGATACAGTCATGGAAGACTTGAAAACTCAGAAGTTTGTGACTCCCGATTTCCTATCCAACTTTATGTTTGGAATTTTATTTGCCAACTATGAGCCCATCACTTCAGTTATACTATTGAGTTTGAAGTTACTCTCAGAGCATCCTTCGATTTTGGAGGAGCTAAAAGTACGTTTGCACTCCTAAATTTTAACTAATTGACACGATTGTTGATTGCTTTTTCAATTTTGGTTGATAAATGATTTAGTAGAACTCTCCATGCATATAAATTTGTGATATTAATGATTGTTTACTTTTATCAGGCTGAAAATGAAGCAATCATTAGAAACAGGAAGAATCCAGTTTCTCCACTTTCATGGGAAGAATATAAATCGATGACTTTTACACTTAATGTACGTTTGTACGATGATCCCAATTTATTTTGTTTTCTGCCTCAAAAGGATTAATTAATTGAAATTTTATTCTTACTTTACTAATGATGTGTATTTCTTATTAATATGTGAAATTGCAGGTTGTGAACGAAGTTCTTAGGTTGGGAAATGTAGCTCCAGGGTTGTTAAGAAGAGTAACAAAAGATATCAAATTCAATGGTATGTATTATAAATTCCATCATAATAACATCAATTAGCTCCACATCTTTATTTTTTATTACAAATATAAGGTTCATATAATAGAATTTGAAATATTTATTGCTTAAAAACTTAACAGGATATACAGTTCCAGCGGGCTGGGCCATTATGATTGTTACTTCTGCTCATCAACTGAATCCAGAAGCTTTTAAGAATCCAGTTAAATTTAATCCATCACGTTGGAAGGTGCATCTTGAGCTTTTCAATTTTTTTTTATTTTTATTTTTTGGTTTCAAGAAGGGATCGCATGAGAGATTTTAAAATTTTTACTGCTGCACATCATTTTGATGCCTTAATTGTTCTAATGTTTAAAATAGTGACATTGACCATTAAAGGGTGAATTATATTAACTGTCCTTATAGTTTGGGACTTGTGTGATCCCTGACTTTTCATGTGTGACACATTTGACCTTAAATTTTGAATTTTATTCCAAATAAAGACAATTGAAGATACCATTGCTCAATTTCAAGGACAAAGTCTTCAATTTGATAAAATATAAACTAATTTGATAAAAATAAATATCAAAAAAATATTTTTAAATTTTTAATAATTATTTCTACTCACCAAAAATAAAATTATGTAAAACTGATAAATCTTTTACACATTTATTTATATATTTTTATCAACGTAATTTTTATTACGTGTTTGGATGATGATCATGTAATGGACGGTTGTTTTTATTTTCATTAAATTAGTTTCTGTTTTTCCAAAAGTCAAATATGGCGATAACTTTGATATCATTATCAAACCAATCCATTAAATCAAAAAATTCAAAACTAAAAATATTTTATATATTAAATATATCGATTACACATTAAAAGCTTAACAACTATCCATTATATGGTCATCATCCAAACACATAATAAAAATTAATTTGGTAAAAATAAAATTAAATAAATGTGTAAAACATTTATCAATTTTACATAATTTTATCTTTAGCGGGTACAAATAATTTTTAAAAATATATTTTTGACATTTATTTTTGTCAAATTAGTTTATATTTTTATCAAATTGACGATTGTACCATTTTTGTATTTTCAACTATCATTATTTGGAACAAGATCAAAATTTAGGATTCAATGTGTCACAATTAAAAAGTCAAGAATCAAAGTGGCACAAGTTTCAAACTATAGGGACTGTTAATGCAATTTGCTCATCATTAAAAGAGGGCATTGACAAGTATTGACATTGCACCTTAATTATTGGAAAATAGGACCTGGATCCAACTGTGATATCAAAGAATTTTATGCCTTTTGGAGGAGGGATGAGACAATGTGCAGGAGCAGATTACGCTAGGGCGTTTGCATGCACCTTTCTACATGTATTGGTCACCAAGTATAGGTAAAACATTTTTTCTTTTTGCTTCTCTTCTTTGTTTTTTCGTTTTTAATTTCTACTTGTGTTACTCAAGCTTGTTAACAAAGAGTAGTATTTGTTTTCAACTTAATTTGTGATTTTATTTTGGATATACAGATGGACAAAAGTCAAGGGAGGAAATATTTCTCGGAGACCCGTTTTGGATTTTGTAGATGGCCTTCATATCAAAATCACAGAAAAGAGCAACTGAATGGGATAATATTTCAGAGAAGCAAAAACCAGTTCTGTTTTATACCCTTACGTGCACTGTTTTTTCTTGGTTACTTTGTTTAGTTTTTTTGTTATGTAATTCATACTGTTATGTTGTTCAAAACTACATACTGTTCTGAAATGGCTACCCCATGTTTGTGATATGTATGTATACTTTTCATTAATAAAGTTTTTTTTTCTTTACTGATAAAAAAAATAAAATAAATAAATATGTAAACTATGCTCTATGCATAAACAATATTGCTTCCTTTGTACTTCCGTAAAAAAATTTCTGAATACTTTCCTTAACCATTGAATGAACACTATAGTTTGCTGTTATTCCTCTTGTTGTTTGGCTTCATTCTGCAATTAAATTTACAAATAACGAAAATCTCTATCTGTTTCCCTGGGATTTTTTTTTTCTTCTTTTGTACGACCTCATCATGATAGTACTCCGAAAATGTTGAATAATTTTCCAACATGAAAAATACTATTAACTACTACATTAGGAGGAAGTTTCTCACCCTTCACCTTCTAAAGTCGGGACAAACTCTTGGGAATGAGATATCAAATGTCTCAGTTAGTGAATATTTAAATCTTCAATCATTTAATTTTATAGAAACTAATCACAGAACCTTCATGTTGATATGGAGTCCACAAAATTTGAGATATAATTGATATTAACCTTTTTAAAAATGAGAATTGCAAATCAATAAAAAAAATAAAATAAATTGAAAGTTAATGTAAAAATATGTACATGTAAGTAGAATTTGTATTATGGTACAAGTAAAATTACAAATTTTAATTGCACCATAGCACAAGAGCACTTACATTACATCTTCATACCAACTAACTAACAAAATCAAGTCTTAAGTCTCATCAAATGAGATCAGTTACATGAATCTTTTTTCTCCACTCGATTCTATCAAAGGCCATTGCGTTAGTAAAATTTAGGAGATTCATATATCTATTTACTATATTACCCCATATCAATTCAGAAGATTCATATATCTACCTTTCCCCTAACATTTTCATTTACCATTACAATTCATTTAAATGCTTGTAATACATATTTATACTATTAATTATATATACACTAGTACTACAGGTTTGAAAAGATTAATGTTATATAAGCATAATTTTGTATAAATTAAACATTCATACAGAATAATAAGATATTTTTGTGATCTATTTATTTGAGAGACAAAATATCAATTATTGTATCATAAATTAATTTTCTCTTGAAAACTGACTGTTTGTATAATGACTCTTGAAGCCACACCTAACTTGTAAAACTTGGCGGGCAGATTCTGTAATTTAATATTTGGATTTAGTCAACCAAACTAATTTAATTACGCCAAAACAATGACACAGACCCAACTGCCAAAATATCCTTCATTGGTGGTCTATCTTTTAATATAATTTATTTATTTATTTATTTAGTATTATTATTTTTAAAACTAATATTAATAATAGTAACAAATGTATTTTTTATTTTATTTTTTTTATGCAAGTAACAAATGTATCTTAATCATTGCTATATTTATTTGTGTAGGGCAGATTCTGTAATTTAATTTTTGGATTTTGTCAACCAAACTAATTATGCCGAAACAATGACACCGAACCTGTCAAAATATCCTTCATTGGTGGTCTATCTTTTAATATAATTTATTTATTTATTTAATATTATTATTTTTAAAACTAATATTAATAATAGTAACAAATGTTTTTTTTTTTTTTTTTGATGCAAGTAACAAATGTATCTTAATTATTGCTATATTTATTTGTGTAGGGCATATTCTGTAATTTAATATTTGGATTTTGTCAACCAATCTAATTATGCCGAAACAATGACACCGAACCTGTCAAAATATCCTTCATTGGTGGTCTATCTTTTAATATAATTTATTTATTTAGTATTATTATTTTTAAAAATAATATCAATAATGGTAACAAATGTATCTTCAAGATAACAAATATATTAGGTAGACACTACAGTAGGTGGACCCTATATATCAAGTGATGAATCTCACATCCGAATTTTGTATCTTAATTGATATATTTATTAGTGTAATTTTGCAATGAAATCGGCCAAGGACATGGTGATCTCAAAATATTTTATTTTTTATCTTGAAATACTTACAATTATTAAATAATGTGAGAAATCTTAAAATAAGGTACAAATCTTTAACTAGTCTAAAGCGTGTAATTTTATTTTATTTTATTTTTAAATAATGTTCCATTTATTTGAACAGAAAATATTTACAAATGGAAAATATTTCTTATAGAATTTTTTTTTTCAAAAAAAGTTTTATGAATAAAATATTTTTCTATGTTTGGTGGTAGTCCTGAAATGAAGATGGAGGTAGAGGTGGTGACATGGTAGTGGGGCAACAACGGCAGTGATAGCGACGGTTGGTAAGATTTTAATCTGGAAAAATGTTTTCTGTCTTTTAAAAGTGAAAAATATTTTCTAACTATATAGGCTAGTTTTTTTAAAATTATGAAAAATATTCTCCGTTAATTTTTTTTTTATTGTACCAAATATCAAAAAATATAAAAATATTTTTCAAATTTTTTTTTTTCCAAACTAAACAAACGGAAGGTTATGATGGTGTCAAAAATATTTGGAGTGGACTTAGAATAGAGGTGTAAATTTGCCCGGTCCAGCCCATGTCGGGTCTTATGGGCTCCCGTCAAAATTCAGGCCGGTCAACGGGCAAGAAATTTAGCCTCATACCCAAGGGGTATTCAGGCCTTGGACAGGCCTAAAAATTTTTTTTTTGTTAATTTTTTTTTCTTCTAAAATTTTATTACTTACCACTAAAAGAGACATTGGACCTTGGGCAGGTCGATCCTCAGGCTAGGCCTTGAGTAGGATGGGCCACGAGCAGGGCCGAACTTCAAAATGATAGCCTAAGGTCTCGGACTAGGCTTGGACCCGGGCCCAAATGGGCCTAAGTTAGCCAGGCCCACCCTGGACCGCGGGCAGTTTTTGGGCTACCTATGAGCCTCGAGCCATTTTTACACTACTAACTTAGAAGCTCCCGTGGCTAATATGGGGGAAATTCTATTTCAATATATCTACTTATTTAGTGCACATCATTTATCAATATATATACACATTTATTTAATTTATTATTATTTTTTTTCTTATTCCACACACTTAATATTCTAATTATACCCCAATTCATATCCTTTTTACACACACCACCTACACTCTCATTTCACGCGCCTTTACCCTTTTTACCCATCATTCTTCTTCTCTTCAGCAACCTCAATTTCTTTGCTACCAGAGGAGTTCCCAAACTGATTAATGCTTTCAATGGTTATGCCAAACAACCCCTGAACTTCTCCACCATCAAGAATCTTGGTTTGATCATGAGCTCCTTTATCGCCAAGACCGACCTCTGTACTTACAATTTCGCCGGAGGGTTCCTGAAATGGTTCCGAATTAGGGATCAGACTGTCAATTCCGTCAGAGGCTTTGCCGGAGATGCCCTGAATTGCTTTACCCCAAAAAATTGAAACTTCATTTCCACCAAATTGGGTTTGAATAAACCCATCATAGAGAACCGGACCGCCATTCTCGTCGTTGAATTTACTAAACCAAGCTAGAACTGAGTCACCCCCAACCACTGCACTCTCAACACATCCAAACTATAAGAAATTGAGAGAGATTGAGAGAGCAAATTAGCTCTGTATTTTTTGATGTATTTAGCAACCAAATGGAACCTCCATTATATAGGAGATGAGTTACAAGACAAAATGATGAAGCCACCGAAAGATAGCAAAAGGAAAAGAAAGCATCTCTGTGCTAGGCTAGCAACAACTATGCAACAACTATCTATATCTAATATAATATCTACATAGATTATCTACGATTATAATATCTACATATAATAATACTATTAACATCCTCCCTCAAACTCAAGGAGGACAAACATCAACCAACTTGAGTTTGGAGACAAGGTCAACGAAACGGCCAGGAGAATGAGCTTTGGTGAAGATATCAGCAGGTTGATCAACAGAAGAGATCGGATGAAGATGGACAGTACCATGAGTAACGTGTTGCCGAATAAAATGGCAGTCAATCTCAATATGCTTGGTGCGATCATGAAAAACATCATTGTGAGCAATTTGAAGAGCACTGTGATTGTCACGAAAGAGGGCAGTAGCGCCAGAGGGAGTAACACCCATGTCAGCAAGAAGCCAACGAAGCCAGAGAAGCTCCTGAGTAGTATCAGCAAGGGCACGGTATTCGGCTTCGGTACTAGAACGAGCAGTAAGAGATTGTTTCTTACTGCGCCAAGAAATAAGAGAATCACCCAGAAAAAAGCAAAACCCAGTAGTAGAGCGGCGGTCAGTAGGATCGCCAGCCCAATCAGCATTAGAGAAAGCACGAAGCTGGAGAGAGGTGCGGGCGGAATAATGAAGACCATGAAACATGATGCCTTTGAGATAGCGAATGATACGAAGTAATGCAGCATAATGTGTGGTACGAGGAGCCGACATAAACTGGCTGACAATATGGACGGCATAGGCAATATCAGGACGAGTAACAGTGAGATAGACAAGACTGCCAACCAGCTGACGATATAGAGTAGCATCAGAGAGAAGAGTGCCATCAAGAGGGGTAAGACGACTCTGAGGCTCCAGGGGAGTTGAGGCAGTCTTGCAATCGGTAAGACCAGCACGGGTGAGAAGATCAGATGTGTACTTAGCTTGAGAGAGAAAAGAACCCGTGGAATCATGGAAGATTTCAAGACCCAAGAAATAGCTGAGAGGACCAAGGTCTTTCATCTCGAAATGATGGCTAAGAAATTGTTTAAGATGAAGAATACCATTGACATCATCACCGGTGATAATCATATCATCCACATAAAGAATAAGCAAGGTGGTCCCTTGAGCAGTTTTGCGGATAAACAGTGCAGTATCATAAGAGCTGGAGGTGAAACCACAGTCATGAATAGTATAGCTGAACTTGGCAAACCAAGCGCGGGAAGCTTGTTTGAGACCATATAAAGCACGTTGAAGTTTGCAGACTTTATGAGGTGGATAAGTAGACCCAGGGGGAGGTTGCATGTAGACCTCCTCAAGAAAAACACCATTAAGAAAGGCATTTTTCACATCCATTTGATAAAGATCCCAGTGTCGGGTAGTAGCAACTGCAATGAGGCTGCGAACAGAGGTGAGACGAGCAACAGGAGCAAAGGTCTCCTCATAGTCAATACCATATTCTTGATTGAAGCCTTTAGCAACAAGGCGAGCTTTATAGCGCTCAATAGAGCCATCAGAACAGGTTTTGATTTTGTATACCCATTTACAGCCAATGGCAGTCTTGCCAGGAGGAAGATCAACAATGTCCCAAGTGTGAGTTTTGTCTAAGGCTTGTAATTCATCAGTCATAGCTTGCTGCCAAAGAGGATTAGAGCGAGCCTCCCGATAGGAGGTGGGTTCATAAGTAGAAAAAGTAATAGAACCAACAATAAAGTCACGAAGACGAGTAGAAGGTTGGATTACCCGGTGTGGTTGAGCAGGAGGAGGTGGAGCCAGAGGAAGAGACTCAACAGGGGGTGAGGAGTTCGAGGGAGCAAAATCAGGACCATCAGAGCAGGCAGGTGCTTGAGAAAGACCAGTAGGCAAGGCAGTCTCAAGAGAGTCAGGCATGGGCAGTGAAGGAAGCTCATCAGAAAACAGATCTGCAGAAGGGTTAGTAAAACACAGAGAGGGTGAGGGAACGGATAAACGGAATTGAGAGAGGGAGGAAAACATTGTGTGTTCCCAAAAGACCACATGACGAGAGATATGGAGACGCTGGGTGAGAGAATCCCAACAGCGATACCCTTTATGTTCAATACCATACCCCAAGAAGCAACAAAGGCGAGAACGAGGTTCAAGTTTGGTACGTTCATGAGGTTGGAGAAGAACAAAACAGGCAGAGCCAAAAACCCTAAGGGTGTCGTAAGGGGGACGGGTGCCATGTAAACGCTCATATGGAGTGTGATTATGAATGACTGGTGTAGGGATACAATTGATAGTGTAAGCAGCAGTGAGAGCGGCTTCACCCCAAAAATTTTCTGGACAAGAGGAAGAGAGAAGGAGGGCTCGAGTAGTGTCAAGTAGATGCCGATGTTTTCGTTCAGCACGGCCATTTTGTTGGGACGTACCTGGACAGGAACGATGAGGTTAAGTACCATGACTCCTAAGGAAAGAAAGAAAGTCAAAATCTTTATATTCCATGGCATTGTCGGAGCGAAAAATCTTGATAGTTTTAGAAAATTGGGTTTTAACCATTGCAGCAAAATTGTAATAAAGTTGTTTGAGTTCAGAGCGATTTTTCATAAGAAACAACCATGTAAAACGAGAAAAATCATCTATAAAAACAACAAAATAACGTGCGCCTCCCATAGTAGGAGTAGGAGAGGGTCCCCAAATATCAGAATGAATGAGATCAAAGGGCGCAAGAGAAACAGAATCACTTTTATTAAACGACAAAGCAGGTTGTTTTGCAAGTTGACAGGACACACAATTGAAAGCATCAGAACTTACAGTACCCAAATGACCACTAGAAATTAAAGACGTCAAACGACCAACAGAAAGATGGCCCAAACGATAGTGCCAAAGCTGAAAATGAGATAAAGGAGGAGCAGTGGTAGCAGTGGTAGGAGCAGTGATTTGAGAGGAATCCGGAACATGAAGATGGATAAGTTTGTAGAGATGTCCTTGCTTACGGCCTATCCCAAGAGTTTGCCTGGTCCGAGGGTCCTGCACCAAACAACCAGTAGGGGAAAATGTAACAGTTAGACCATGCTCACATAATTGACTAATGGAGATAAGATTTAAAGTAAGAGCAGGCATAAGATATACATGGGATAAAGATAAGTGAGAGGTGGAAACAGACCCAACATGACTTACAGACAGAAGAGACCCATCAGCAGTATGGATAGAAGGAACATGATGAGTCGAAGAGAGAGGAGTAAAAATAGTAGGATCAAAGGTCATGTGATTACAACAAGCGGAGTCAAAGTACCAGGAAGTGTTACCTGTGGTGGTAGACAAAGCAGTAGATGGAGGAGCACCGGAATGCTACCAAAAATGTTGAAACATGGCTTCAACATCGGTATGAGAGAAGACCGGAGTGGAAGGATCTACAGGGACAGAAGAAGGTGAATCTTCGGAGGCGGCAGCAGCAGTGCGTGGAGCAGGCATGTTTTTAAATGGAGTCCCAGAACGGTGAGAGTTGCTGCGGGAAAGATTCCCGGTGGAAGGACCATGGCGAGAGGCACGGGTAGGATTGCGGAAGCAATCTTGTTGGAGATGACCGGGGCCAGTCTTGTTGCAAAATCGACAAAGACGAACGGGACAATGAACCAGAAGATGAGTCGATGGAAGATTGCGGTTGTGACAATAGTTGCAGGTAGTGGACCGCTGTGGTGAAGGAGAACTCCGAATCTGGGGAGTAGCAAGAACAGAGTCCACAGGGTGTGGATGGAGAGTACCAAACCTGGTTTCCTCGGACAGGAGTTCAGAAACGGCTTGCTTAAGAGTGGGTAAAGGAGTGCGATGTAGGAGAGATGCGCGGACGGGCTCAAAACGAGGAGTGAGAGCCATGAGAAACTGAACCAAGTGCTGTTGGTCACGGTAGGTAGTAAACAAGGCAGCATCCTCAGTATGAGGCCATGGAGGCTCAGAAAGAGCGAGTTGATCCCAAACATAATACATTTGGGAGAGGAAATCATTAATGGTCTGAGTGTTTTCTTGGCGCATACGGTGAAGATGACTCAGAAGCTGATATTGGTGAGCAAGACCGGTAGTCTGATAGCGTTCTTGCAAAAAATCCCAGATGGCCTTGGCTGGAGAGGAAGCAGACTCAAGTTGGAACCTACCAAACTGAAGGCTGATGGATATAATAGAAGTATTGCGAAGCCAGGTGATGATCTGATAGTTTTTACTATCCCAATCTTCGAGTCGGTCGATATATTTGGCAGCGGAGTCCGTGGCAGCGGATTCCGTGGTTGCTGGGACTGGTTTGCACACATCCCCAGTAATGATACGCCAAAGTTTCTTGCCTTTGAGGAAGCCAGACATGGCTTGTGCCCAAAGGACATAATTAGTCCCGTCAAGAATAACGGAAATAGGGTGATTAGAGGAATCTGGGCGATCCATGAGGGAAAAATAGTACAATGGCGGTAGAATCTGAAAAAACCGAGGTTACCAGTGAATTCAGAAGGCCGAAATTAGTGGGAAAAGGAGTGAAACAACCCAAAATATGACCACAGAGGCACAAAAAATGAGAGGCAAAGAGGCGCGGCGCACGTTAGCAAGAAAGGCGCAGCGCACGATAGCAAAACAGGCCAGGTAGTGCACGGTAGCAGAGAGGGCTGACGTGTGCTGACGTCAGAAACACGCGGCGCACGTTAGCAAGAAAGGGCGCGGCGCACGTTAGCAAAACAGGCCAGACAGTGTACGGTAGCAGAGAGGGCTGACGTGTGCTGACGTCAGAAACACGCGGCGCACGTTAGCAAGGTAGTGCGCAGTGCACGTTAGCACGGGACAGTGTGGAGGACGCGTAGAGCGCGTGTGAGGCGGAAGGCGGAGGCAGCGACGCGCCGTTCACAGAAGTGGCGCGTGAGAGCACGTGTAATGTTTGATTGGGATGAAATTGGTGGCGTTGGAATCGTCCGGAGGAGACGAAGGCTCTGGTGTGGTGAAAATTGTATTTCAGAGATGGACGAAAAATGAATACAAATGAAATGCAATCTGCAGAAAAAATATGTTGGAAGAAGAGGCTAGGCAGAAAACCTGGCTCTGATACCATATAAGAAATTGAGAGAGATTGAGAGAGCAAATTAGCTCTGTATTTTTTGATGTATTTAGCAACCAAATGGAACCTCCATTATATAGGAGATGAGTTACAAGACAAAATGATGAAGCCACCGAAAGATAGCAAAAGGAAAAGAAAGCATCTCTGTGCTAGGCTAGCAACAACTATGCAACAACTATCTATATCTAATATAATATCTACATAGATTATCTACGATTATAATATCTACATATAATAATACTATTAACACAAACAAACCGTAATTCTCACTGGAAAGTTGATCCGGACCTTGATTTTCACCAGCATTTCCACCAAACAGACCCTGAACCTCCACCTCCGTCACCGCCGCTAGATTGTGTTGCGATTCAGGCAGTTCCACCACCGTAGCACCGCCTCTCGTCGCCGACAAACAATGGAAAAACTATGACCACTAGATAAATATATGTCAGCCTACATGTTTTTCAATTTACAGTGCAATAGAGTTTTTGTACAATTTTTATTTAATTGATTTTTCACAAAATAAATACAAGGAGTTATCTTGTGAAGTAGTTGTACAAGTGGAAGAGGAGAGCGAAGCATGAAGGTTACATACTACAAAGCTGCCGGAAACATTTTCAGATGAAATCACTGTGCATTGAGATTTTTTTTTTTTTTAAATGATGTGTATAGAGAATTTTGATATAATGTGCCATTTTGGGAACTTGCCAAAAACGCCACGTTTTTGGCTTGCAAGGGAAAACGTGAAGCTGCTGAAAACGCCTACAGGTGCATTTGGGAACAACCAAAAACGCAGCACCCAATTTACCAAACTACCATTTAGAATATTTTAATTAATTAATTTAAAAATCAAAAAGTAAGGATATTTTGGTCATTTTGGAGTGATGTGACAATTTTAAAAAATATTAAATCAAAAATCAAAAAAGTCTGCTTTTTACTAACTTTCCAAATCACTTCTAAAAAAGCCAAAAAATTTGGTAAAAAGCCAAAAGCCAGCTTTTTACCAACTTCCCAAAACAACCTATAATAATTGATGTGGGTTTATTTGATGTCCATTATAATAATTTTATTTTAGGCCACAATTGTCATTAGAATAAAATTTTATGAAATATGTGCACAGAAGTAAATAGGTGTGTTGAAATAAATTTTTTTCTAATACAGGCCTTTACATGTTGATTTACGATTTTGCCCATAATTTCTTTATTAGTGCTGATCGTGATAAACATGTAAGGAAGTGGAATCCCATAGGGTTGATTTGGGAAGAGGATTGGTTTTTTAATTTTTTGACTATTTTAGTCCGTGACTAAAAAGTTTCGTTTAAGATGAACTTTTTAATTTTTTTGACTTTTATAAGAAAAAAAATATACGATTATAGATTGAATTTGATATTTTATCTTATTAAATTAAAAAACTTATTTTATTTATTGATTTTTAACTATTTTAATAAAAAAAAAAAAATTCTAAACTTAACTTCCCAAACCAGCTCTATGAGAAAAATAAGTAAGTTGTTGACTAACAAAAGCACACCCCCACAGACCACTGACCATCAACAACAACAATAACGACAACTACTGGGCAAAGTACACGCTGTGGTCATCACGGCCAATCAACTTTGTCTTGGTCTAACCATACTAATTTGTTGACTAGCACAAGCACACCATCACAGACTAACCTGTTACAATACAACTATATATATGGAAAGTAAGAAAAGAATGCTTTTTTTTATTTATATAAATTTTGTCATGAGAAAGGTGAGAAAGTAATTGCAAAGTCAAAGAGGTACATCAAAGTGAGAGTTATGTTCTGTACGTGACAATGTTTGCTTGTACCATAACACAAATCCCCTTATATTTTTCATATTTTTAGGATTTTTTAATTGATTTACATTTTTTTTTAAAGTAAAATTTTACTACAAACTTGGTCTATATCTACACCAATATATGAACATGTTGTCGAATTCGTCGGCCCATGACCAGGCTTTGTATTCTTTTTACCTAAGCAAAAGAAAAATGTTAAATATTTTAATAATTACTTTGATGACTAAACCACTCTTCAAAGATGTGTCATTTCACCATGGACATAAATTTTGAATAAAAAAATAAAAGAAAAAAAAACAGAAAAGATTTTTATTTTTCTCAATTAAAAAGAATTAATTGCACCAAAAAGAATGCTCAAGTATTTTTCTTGTTGTGCAAAAATCTTATTTGTTAAAGTTAGTAGTCCTATAAACAAGGTGATTTTCACCGGACTAATGTAATGTAAAATTTTCTAAAATATAAATATTTTTTACTTTATTAGAGTAAAATATAAATATTTTTTACTTTAGTTAGTAGTCCCATCCACTCTTATTCCAAACCGAATACCGAAAAAGGTCAAATAAGTCCCGTGCCATATTAGAGTTTCGCAACACGATTTACGTGAGAATTCTCAAAACCAGGGCCCACCCTGAACAACCGGTATTGACCGTCAAGCCTTAATTTCGTACACTCTTTAAAACCAATACTCACCCTAAACAACTGGTATTAACCGTCAATTGTTAACTTTATATATACCATTATTCATTTAGATTAATTCATAGATCAAACTCGTAATCTAAAAATTTATCATGAAACTAGACTTCTCAAGTCTCATCTTTTAGTTAGAAATTACCATATTTGGATTAGTATAGGATTTTGAATAAATTTTCAAATACATAGTAAAATCTGTCTCACAGTTTCAGATATTGTTAAAAATTTGTATAAATTCGTAGAAAGCTCAAAAATTGTTTCCAAAATTTTTTGGATAAACTAGATATCATTATCAACAACTTTGTAGAAAAAATCATCTCTAAATTCTGAGTATAAAATTATCTAAAAATTCAGGTAACATGCTGGTAGATTCAAAACAGATTATTCTCAACACAGTTTCAGATTTAGTTAAAAATTTGTATAAATTCGTAGAAAGCTCAAAAATTGTTTCCAAAAATTTCTGGATAAACTAGACATCATTATCAACAACTTTGTAGAAAATATCGTCTCAAAATTCTGATTATAAAATTATCTAAAAATTCAGGTAACATGCTAGCAGATTCAAAACAGATTATTCTCAACACAGTTTCAGATTTAGTTAAAAATTTGTATAAATTCGTAGAAAGCTCAAAAATTGTTTCCAAATTTTTTTAGATAAACTAGACATCATTATTAACAACTTTGTAGAAGAAATCATCTCGAAATTCTGAGTATAAAATTATCTAACAATTCAGGTAACATGCTGGCAGATTCAAAACAGATTATTCTCAACACAGTTTCAGATTTAGTTAAGAATTTGTATAAATTCGTAGAAAGCTCAAAAATTGTTTTCAAAAATTTCTGGATAAACTAGACATCATTATCAACAACTTTGTAGAAGAAATCATCTCGAAATTCTGAGTATAAAATTATCTAAAAATTCAGGTAACATGCTGGCAGATTCAAAACTGATTATTCTCAACACAGTTTCAGATTTAGTTAGAAATTTGTATAAATTCGTAGAAAGCTCAAAAATTGTTTCCAAAATTTTTTGGATAAACTAGACATCATTATCAACAACTTTGTAGAAGAAATCATTTCGAAATTCTGAGTATAAAATTATCTAAAAATTCAGGGAACATGCTGGCAGATTCAAAACAGATTATTCTCAACACAGTTTCATATTTATTTAAAGAATTTTATAACTTCGTAGAAAACTCAAAAATTGTTTCCAAAAATTTATGGATAAACTAGACATCATTATGAACTACTTTGTAGAAGAAATCATCTCAAAATTCTGAGTATAAAATTATCTAAAAATTCAGGTAACATGCTGGCAGATTCAAAACAGATTATTCTTAACACAGTTTCAGATTTAGTTAAAAATTTGTAGAAAGCTCAAAAATTGTTTTCAAAAATTTTTGGATAAATTCAACATCATTATCAACAACTTTGTAGAAGAAATCATCTCGAAATTCTGAGTATAAAATTATCTAAAAATTCAGGTAACATGCTGGCAGATTCAAAACTGATTATTCTCAACACAGTTTCAGATTTAGTTAGAAATTTGTATAAATTCGTAGAAAGCTCAAAAATTGTTTCCAAAATTTTTTGGATAAATTCAACATCATTATCAACAACTTTGTAGAAGAAATCATCTCGAAATTCTGAGTATAAAATTATCTAAAAATTCAGGTAACATGCTGGCAGATTCAAAACTGATTATTCTCAACACAGTTTCAGATTTAGTTAGAAATTTGTATAAATTCGTAGAAAGCTCAAAAATTGTTTCCAAAATTTTTTGGATAAACTAGACATCATTATCAACAACTTTGTAGAAGAAATCATCTCGAAATTCTGAGTATAAAATTTTCTAAAAATTCAGGTAATATGATGGCAGATTCAAAACAGATTATTCTCAACACAGTTTCAGATTTAGTTGAAAATTTGTATAAATTCGTAGAAATCTCAAAAATTGTTTCCAAAAATTTCTGGATAAACTAGACATTATTATCAACAACTTTGTAGAAGAAATCATCTCGAAATTCTGAGTATAAAATTGTCTAAAAATTCGGGCAACATGCTGGCAGATTCAAAACAGATTATTCTCAACACAGTTTCGACAATGTATCATATGTATACAATCTGAAAATTTCAATTATGTAAAAAAAAAATGCGAGGATTGAGAGGGTTTTCTTACTTAGTTGTAGGGTTGAAATGGAATAATGAAATGGTAGGAAAAATATGCAATCTCAACCTCCTCTCCTTCTTCCACAAGAATTCCCTCTATTTGGATGTATATGGTTTATGCTTTGCCCAGAAAATATGAACTTTCTGTGCATGCTACTAGGTGCATTATATAGACTCTCTCCGTGGCTAGCTCTCTCTCTCTCCCTCTCTCTCACACATTCTTTTCATTAATAAAACCATTCCATTTCTCCAAGTTCTAAGAATTAGGCTTTCTCTAATTTGTTTGCTCACTTTCTCCAAATTCTATGGCCTTCCCTAAATCCTAAGAAAGCTAATGGTTTATGGTTGCCATATCACCATGCAAATAGCCACACAATTTATTTTTTTTTTATAACAATAATTATTGAACATCCATAATATTTTTATTCTTAATAAGGCCTTTGTTAGTGATAGAATTGGATTAATTTAAAACTAATTTTTGCACTAATATACAGTTCAGATAGACTGTAGACAAAATTAATTAATTAATTTTCTTTAAAGAATAATTAAAAGATGGGTTTTCACAATGCAGCCATGTTCTGCCTATGATGATGTTATAGGTGGAGGGGACCTTTAATACCCAGAACTCCACTTGTTTCGTCACGCTTCTTGCCTTGACTGGGAGGATTATTTTGCCAACGGGCCATTCTGGCATGGAGTTGAATCCAATCAGGGGAGATACAGCAGGTGCCAAGTCTTTATCTTGTAACTTCAACTGTTTAAAGGTGTCGTAGTAAATTATTTCACATGAACTGCCTTGGTCTATCAAAATCTGCTTGACGTCAAAATTCTTGACTCGGAGAGTGACAACCAAGGCATCATTGTGAGGGCAATATATCCTTGCCAAGTCTTTATCCGAAAAAGACATGATGTTCGTGGCCTCTGTCTTCCCCTTCTTGATGGCAGGTTGGGCACTTTGTACCTCTCTTAAATGCTCAACCTTTTTGATTGATCCTCTGAGCTCGCATACACGCTCAGGTTCGAAACTCCATGTATCACATTGATAACGCCTTGAGGTGGGGCGTCGATTGGCATTCCGTTGGGGTTGTTATGGTCCTAGGGGGCTGGTTGGGCCCCTCCTTCAATGTATTTATCCAGGTGACCTGCTGCTACCAACTCCTCCAGGTGTTGTCTCAATGGCGTGCAATTTTCAGTGCGGTGCCTTTTTTTTGTGGAAGGTGCACCTTGATCTTTCGTCATAGTCCTTCTGAGCTTCCTCAAGCTTAGCTGGCCATCTGACGAAAGACTTATCCCGTATTTCACTTAGAATTCGGTAGATCGGTTTCTTGAAGACCGTGGTTATAGCAGTGCGGACTCTCAACCATCTTTTATCCTGGTCCTCTCCGTTGTCTCGCTTGCCTCGTCCGTTTCTGCTTAGACGATCTACCGCGTTGACCTTTGTCGAGGCCTTTTTCTCTGGCACTGCGGTGGTGCCAGATTTTGTTTTGGCACGGGCACTATCCTCTTCCACCCTGATGTGCTGATGCACTCTTTCCATCAAGGCTTCCATGGTGAGGGGTGGTGTCATGGTGATCGAGTCCCTTAGTCTATTCCCGACTGGAAGGCCTCTTTTGTACTGTGCAATGGCGAGATTGGTGGGGCAGTCCCCAATTTGGTTGAATGTCTCCCAGTAGCAACTATTGTAGGCATTCCACACCATCACAAGCAGAGAGTGGCAACTCCGTCTGTTTGGATGATGTTTGGTGCGAGTGTGAGGGTCGGTAGGTACTTCCCTCTGTGTAAGACCTTAATGATCTCGTTCTCTCAGACCTGGAGTAACGAGTTCTGGAGGTTCTAGACTGAGTATCGCCTGTCCTGAGGCTTCTACTCTCTGCTTGTGATGGTGTGGAATGCCTTCCATGGTCTTCTGAGCGGCGAGGGGGCGTCTTGTTTTTGCGCTCCTCTCCTGTCGCCACTCCTTTTCCCTTCATCTGGCTCTTCAAGGCCTCCATGTACGCCGCCATCTTCCTTATTAATTCGTCTTGCTCCTTCACGCGGTCCTCCAGAACTTGAGGATCAGTCCTCCGCCTTTGTCTGTCAGGATTTTGTGAATGAGAGTGACAGGGGCTGTTAGTCCGCCTCCCCCTAGTATCGCTCCTGGAGTTATGTCGTTGGGGCTCCAAGTCCGCTATGGGAGGGATAGAAGGTAGTCCTTCGCGCCTTGCACCCCCATTTGGTGTTTGCCCGTCGATGGCGGACTGTGGTAAATCTTCATTGTGCACCATTGTTCCTAAAGAGGTAAAGCTTGATCAAAAGGTTTTGTCCTGTCTGTTCTTCCCACAGACGGCGCCAATTGTACGGGAAAAAAATAAACCTTCTCGTATAATCCTGTTGATCAAGTCTGCGCTCCTCCAAACGTCGTCGCTTTACTCCCTGAAAACACAAACGTGAGCTAGCCGGCGGGTGTGTGCCGGAAACCTCTCCGATACCTAAGTTAGCAAAATACACAAGTAGACAAGAGCTCTGTGTATTCAAGAATCAAAGTTGTGTTACTTCTCCAAAGGTGATGTTTATGAGCTTTTATAGGTTTCGTGTGGCACAATCCTAGTAGGACTTCTACTCCTCCATGCAGAGTCCTCCTAGGATTCATACTCCTGAAGGGTAATTATCCTTCAACACCCCCCTCATTGCTTAAACCAAGTGAGATGGTTATATCATGGCCGGGCTACCATACAACCGAAATAACATTGCCATGCTAGACTGACTGGCGTAACCGATCTAACTGTTAGTTCGGCTATTCTTTGCTTTTCCCCTACCTCGGCTTCACATGCCAAAACCGAGCTATCCAGAGAAGAAAGCAGCTGTGCAAATGTTGATGCTCAAAGCATATGCGCCTTTATTTAAATTCTTTATATTTTTGAATTACTAATGGAGATTCTATCTAAAAAAATCTTTCTGCCAAAACGCAATTTGTCGATTTTCAAGTTACTTCTTTTTTTTTTTTTTGTCTAACTCAATTTGTTTTTTCTTTGTGAGTTTCGAGTATATTTCCATTCATACGTCCTCTCTATGAATCAAAGATACAACCTTTGCAGAAGCAAAAACTTTAATGCATGGCCTTGTTTTGTCCAACCTGTTGATTCTTTCCAAAACTATTCAGTTTGGTATTTTTAAAAATAATTTTTTGAGTTTTCAATTTGTATTTTTTTTACTTTTTAATCTATTTTTTTTTAGATCAACTTAATCTAAATACATTTAAAAAGTATAATATTTATAAATTTAAATACAACAAAATACAAAAATGTACTATTTTTTAAATATATTTTTTGTAATCAATGAATTTCAAAATATTTTTTCATAAATATTGTACTTTTTAAATGTAATTAGATAAAGTAAATCTAAAAACTAAAAAAAGAGGTTAAAATATAAAAAAATAATAAAAGCAAAAAAATACAAACTAAAAATTTTATAAATTCTAAACCAAATAGTCAGTAAAATAGGCGGTTCTAATTTTAAAATTTAGTCAACAATTATGATTGGACTGTAATAAAATGTATGACAAAATTGAATTCGGCCCTATTTAAATTTAAAATTTAATATTTAATATTTATCAGATACGACTCATAACAATTATATATATAAAAAAAATCAACTAGTTAGCCATTAAATTATTGCATGTGGCTGATATGGTTGAACAAAGACAAATGATATATACACAAAAGCAAAACAAAATTGTAAAGAATGTATAATGTGTAATTGAGATTTATTTTAAGTGTTGTATAATTTATATTTAAAATAAATTTAAATTACACAATGTACTTTTTGTGTATTTTTTTAATGTATTAATTCTATAATTATAGCACTATTGTTTAGGCTTTGTTTGATATAACCTATATAAGTACACTTATTTAAATAAGTGCTTTTATTTGAGTCAAATCATTTCTTTAATATCTCTTCGTAAAAAATAAAAAATCCCTTAATAAAATAACGGATATGAGCCAATTGGATAACGTAAATAAAAAGAAAAAGACAAAGAAGAGAGACATATTTAAGTTTAAAAAAATGACTTTTGTGCCATGTGAATGTAGATCGATAGAAAAGTTTAATACTTGCTAGTTGCTAAATTACGACTGCTGCTTCTATAAATAGACATGCAGGACACAACAACCCCATCACCCCTTATCCAAGAATAAGAGTAATATATCATCCCATATTGCTCCTTTTCTTCTATTGAGAGAAAAACATGTTGTCACTAGGAGTAGTTTTGAGCACTTTCGTGGTAGCATTGGTTACCATATTCATAACTCATTGGGTTCGCAAATGGAGGAATCCCAAATGCGAAAATGGTGTTCTTCCACCGGGTTCCATGGGCCTCCCTCTCATCGGAGAGACCATTCAGCTCCTTATTCCCAGCCGATCATTAGAACTCCATCCCTTCATTTCTAAGAGAGTCCAGAGGTAGTATACATAATTAAATTTGGGAAAAAAAAAAAAAGAAAAGGGTTTTCAGAAGCAGTTTGTAAACAAGTTTTCTATTTATTTATTTCATTATTAAAGTGTAATTATTTGTTGTCTTTTGTTTTTCTGATTGTGTGTAGATATGGGCCGGTGTTTCGAACTAATATAGCGGGTAAACCGGTAGTAGTAACAACCGATCCAAAATTCAATCATTACATCCTTACGGAAGAAGGGAAATCGATTGAACTATGGTACTTGGATACGTTCACAAGCATGTTGCCGATATATGCAGTGGGCAATGTTCAAAAGTACATAAGAAACACTACTTTGAGTCGGTTTGGCGTTGAGGGCATCAGAGTGAATTTGCTCTCTCAAATCGAACAAGTCATTCAGACAACTCTACGTCATTGGTCTACTAACCAAATTGTTGATGTCAAACATGACGCTGCAAGTGTACGGAAAAAATAAAAATTCAAGCTCATTAATTTGATCCTTGATTAATTAGCCTTAATTTATGGTGCTTAATTTCATTTATCTCTATATGGTCATTACAGATGATTTTTGACTTCACATTGAAGCAATTGATTAGCTATGATTGGGAAAAATCATCTGAGAAACCGCTAAGTAAGAGATTTTCTAGCTTGTTACACGGTCTTTTGTGCCTTCCCTTAGACATTCCCGGTACTACATTCCACCAAACAGTGAAGGTAGTAGCTCAAAGAGAAATTATGACTTTGTTTTTGAAGAGATATATGTATATATTGAGAGATAGTTCCCAAGTTTTATATGTGTTTTTATCTTGTTCAATATTCAGGACCGAAAGGAGATGCTAAGCATAATGAGGGATGCCATAGTGGAGAGAATGAATTCCCCCAACAAGATTCAAATGGACTTTCTTGATACAGTCATGGAAGACTTGAAAACTCAGAAGTTTGTGACTCCCGATTTCCTATCCAACTTTATGTTTGGAATTTTATTTGCCAACTATGAGCCCATCACTTCAGTTATACTATTGAGTTTGAAGTTACTCTCAGAGCATCCTTCGATTTTGGAGGAGCTAAAAGTACGTTTGCACTCCTAAATTTTAACTAATTGACACGATTGTTGATTGCTTTTTCAATTTTGGTTGATAAATGATTTAGTAGAACTCTCCATGCATATAAATTTGTGATATTAATGATTGTTTACTTTTATCAGGCTGAAAATGAAGCAATCATTAGAAACAGGAAGAATCCAAATTCTCCACTTTCATGGGAAGAATATAAATCGATGACTTTTACACTTAATGTACGTTTGTACAATGATCCCAATTTATTTTGTTTTCTGCCTCAAAAGGATTAATTAATTGAAATTTTATTCTTACTTTACTAATGATGTGTATTTCTTATTAATATGTGAAATTGCAGGTTGTGAACGAAGTTCTTAGGTTGGGAAATGTAGCTCCAGGGTTGTTAAGAAGAGTAACAAAAGATATCAAATTCAATGGTATGTATTATAAATTCCATCATAATAACATCAATTAGCTCCACATCTTTATTTTTTATTACAAATATAAGGTCCATATAATAGAATTTGAAATATTTATTGCTTAAAAACCTAACAGGATATACAGTTCCAGCGGGCTGGGCCATTATGATTGTTACTTCTGCTCATCAACTGAATCCAGAAGCTTTTAAGAATCCAGTTAAATTTAATCCATCACGTTGGAAGGTGCATCTTGAGCTTTTCAATTTTTTTTTTATTTTTATTTTTTGGTTTCAAGAAGGGATCGCATGAGAGATTTTAAAATTTTTACTGCTGCACATCATTTTGATGCCTTAATTGTTCTAATGTTTAAAATAGTGGCATTGACCATTAAAGGGTGAATTATACTAACAGTCCTTATAGTTTGGGACTTGTGTGGTCCCTGACTTTTCATGTGCGACACATTTGATCTTGAATTTTGAATTTTATTCCAAATAAAGACAATTGAAGATACCATTGCTCAATTTCAAGGACAAAATCTTCAATTTGATAAAATATAAACTAATTTGATAAAAATAAATGTCAAAAAAATATTTTTAAATTTTTAATAATTATTTCTACTCACCAAAAATAAAATTATGTAAAACTGATAAATCTTTTACACATTTATTTATATATTTTTATCAACGTAATTTTTATTACGTGTTTGGATGATGATCATGTAATAGACGGTTGTTTTTATTTTCATTAAATTAGTTTCTGTTTTTCCAAAAGTCAAATATGGCGATAACTTTGATATCATTATCAAACCAATCCATTAAATCAAAAAATTCAAAACTAAAAACATTTTATAAATTAAATATATCGATTACACATTAAAAGCTTAACAACTATCCATTATATGGTCATCATCCAAACACATAATAAAAATTAATTTAGTAAAAATAAAATTAAATAAATGTGTAAAAGATTTATCAATTTTACATAATTTTATCTTTAGCGGGTACAAATAATTTTTAAAAATATATTTTTGACATTTATTTTTGTCAAATTAGTTTATATTTTTATCAAATTGACGATTGTACCATTTTTGTATTTTCAACTATCATTATTTGGAACAAGATCAAAATTTAGGATTCAATGTGTCACAATTAAAAAGTCAAGAATCAAAGTGGCACAAGTTTCAAACTATAGGGACTGTTAATGCAATTTGCTCATCATTAAAAGAGGGCATTGACAAGTATTGACATTGCACCTTAATTATTGGAAAATAGGACCTGGATCCAACTGTGATATCAAAGAATTTTATGCCTTTTGGAGGAGGGATGAGACAATGTGCAGGAGCAGATTACGCTAGGGCGTTTGCATGCACCTTTCTACATGTATTGGTCACCAAGTATAGGTAAAACATTTTTTCTTTTTGCTTCTCTTCTTTGTTTTTTCGTTTTTAATTTCTACTTGTGTTACTCAAGCTTGTTAACAAAGAGTAGTATTTGTTTTCAACTTAATTTGTGATTTTATTTTGGATATACAGATGGACAAAAGTCAAGGGAGGAAATATTTCTCGGAGACCCGTTTTGGATTTTGTAGATGGCCTTCATATCAAAATCACAGAAAAGAGCAACTGAATGGGATAATATTTCAGAGAAGCAAAAACCAGTTCTGTTTTATACCCTTACGTGCACTGTTTTTTCTTGGTTACTTTGTTTAGTTTTTTTGTTATGTAATTCATACTGTTATGTTGTTCAAAACTACATACTGTTCTGAAATGGCTACCCCATGTTTGTGATATGTATGTATACTTTTCATTAATAAAGTTTTTTTTTCTTTACTGATAAAAAAAATAAAATAAATAAATATGTAAACTATGCTCTATGCATAAACAATATTGCTTCCTTTGTACTTCCGTAAAAAAATTTCTGAATACTTTCCTTAACCATTGAATGAACACTATAGTTTGCTGTTATTCCTCTTGTTGTTTGGCTTCATTGAGCAATTAAATTTACAAATAACGAAAATCTCTATCTGTTTCCCTGGGATTTTTTTTTTCTTCTTTTGTACGACCTCATCATGATAGTACTCCGAAAATATTAGGAGGAAGTTTCTCACCCTTCACCTTCTAAAGTCGGGACAAACTCTTGGGAATGAGATATCAAATGTCTCAGTTAGTGAATATTTAAATCTTTAATCATTTAATTTTATAGAAACTAATCACAGAACCTTCATGTTGACGTGGAGTCCACAAAATTTGAGATATAATTGATATTAACCTTTTTAAAAATGAGAATTGCAAATCAATAAAAAAAATAAAATAAATTGAAAGTTAATATAAAAATATGTACATGTAAGTAGAATTTGTATTATGGTACAAGTAAAATTACAAATTTTAATTGCACCATAGCACAAGAGCACTTACATTACATCTTCATACCAACTAACTAACAAAATCAAGTCTTAAGTCTCATCAAATGAGATCAGTTACATGAATCTTTTTTCTCCACTCGATTCTATCAAAGGCCATTGCGTTAGTAAAATTTAGGAGATTCATATATCTATTTACTATATTACCCCATATCAATTTAGGAGATTCATATATCTACCTTTCCCCTAACATTTTCATTTACCATTACTGTATCTCATTTTTTCACTACTGCCTCTGTTAGTTTTCATTGTATATGACCAGACCATCTCAATCTATTCTCTCTCAACTTATCTTCTATCGGTACTACTCCTATACATTCTTGAATACATTCATTCCTAACTCTGTCTTTTTTAATCTTGCTATACATCCACCTTAGTATACTCATTTCAGTAACACTCATATTATCTAAATGTTGTTACTTAGTTTCTTAATATTTTGTCCTATACAACATCACTGGCCTAATAGCCATTCTATAAAACTTTCCTTTTAGTTTAGTTGGTACTCATTTATCGCATAATATCTCATACGCACTCCTCCACTTCAACTACCCCACCTTAATTTTATATACCAAATCCGTTCCAATCTTTCCAATTGTTGTGATAATTGATCATAAATAACGAAAATATTCACTCTTAGGTAGTTTTTGGTTCTCAATCTTCACTTCTTCCATTGTTACTGTTATTAAAAGTACACTTCATGTATTCTGTCTCAGTTTTGCTTATCCTAAATTCTTTAAATTCAAGTGTGTCTCTCCAAATCTCCAACTTAGTGTTCACTCAGTTTCTAGTCTTATCCACTAACATAATATCATCTGTAAAAATTATACACTATGGCATATCATCCTGAATATTTCTTATCAACTCATTCATAATTAAAGAAAAAAGATAAAGACTTAACATTGATTCTTGGTGTAACTCTGCAGTAATTGAAAATTCATTTGTCTCTCTAACAGGCGATCTCATAGTAATTATCACACCTTCATATATGTCCCTAAATCACATTAATGTAATTTTTTTTTCATCCATTTCTCCTCTAACACCCACCACATTACATCTTCATATATTTACAATTATTTTCATTTGAGTGCCTATTTAAAACTTAAGTGGCCTTTACAATATTTTGATTGGACTCCTTGCCATGTCCCTTTCCATACAAAAATTATTCGATGTGGTTTATAACAATGGCGGTAATTGACTCCTTTTTATGACTTTTAAACGGGCCTTTTCAAATTACGAAAATGGAATAGATTTATCAAACAAAAATGTCATAGACTTGAAAAATTAAAAAAAAAAAATCAAATATTGAAAACAATAACCACATGTGATGTTGGTATCACATCTATTTGAGTACTGAATAAAATATTTGATAATTTTTTTTTGGAGTTCTTAACCTTTTTTTTTTTTTTTTTTTGGTTGTTGTTGTAGTTCTTAACATTGATCTCATCAAATTTGACTTGATCTTGAATTAACTCTATATTTATGTTGTTAAGTTTGCTTAAATTAAAATAATAAATTTGAAATCTGCCCATATAAGCCAAATATTGTTTAATAAGAATATTTTTGTCAAATTTTAAAATAAAAAATATATTTACTCTAAATATTTGAATATCTCTTTAACCATTTCAAGATTAGGATTTCAAATTTTGTAAACAATTCAGTTAAATGCTTGTAATACATATTTATACTATTAATTATATATACACTAGTACTACAGGTTTGAAAAGATTAATGTTATATAAGCATAATTTTGTATAAATTAAACATTCATACAGAATAATAAGATATTTTTGTGATCTATTTATTTGAGAGACAAAATATCAATTATTGTATCATAAATTAATTTTCTCTTGAAAACTGACTGTTTGTATAATGACTCTTGAAGCCACACCTAACTTGTAAAACTTGGCGGGCAGATTCTGTAATTTAATATTTGGATTTAGTCAACCAAACTAATTTAATTACGCCAAAACAATGACACAGACCCAACTGCCAAAATATCCTTCATTGGTGGTCTATCTTTTAATATAATTTATTTATTTATTTATTTAGTATTATTATTTTTAAAACTAATATTAATAATAGTAACAAATGTATTTTTTATTTTATTTTTTTTATGCAAGTAACAAATGTATCTTAATCATTGCTATATTTATTTGTGTAGGGCAGATTCTGTAATTTAATTTTTGGATTTTGTCAACCAAACTAATTATGCCGAAACAATGACACCGAACCTGTCAAAATATCCTTCATTGGTGGTCTATCTTTTAATATAATTTATTTATTTATTTAATATTATTATTTTTAAAACTAATATTAATAATAGTAACAAATGTTTTTTTTTTTTTTTTTTGATGCAAGTAACAAATGTATCTTAATTATTGCTATATTTATTTGTGTAGGGCATATTCTGTAATTTAATATTTGGATTTTGTCAACCAATCTAATTATGCCGAAACAATGACACCGAACCTGTCAAAATATCCTTCATTGGTGGTCTATCTTTTAATATAATTTATTTATTTAGTATTATTATTTTTAAAAATAATATCAATAATGGTAACAAATGTATCTTCAAGATAACAAATATATTAGGTAGACACTACAGTAGGTGGACCCTATATATCAAGTGATGAATCTCACATCCGAATTTTGTATCTTAATTGATATATTTATTAGTGTAATTTTGCAATGAAATCGGCCAAGGACATGGTGATCTCAAAATATTTTATTTTTTATCTTGAAATACTTACAATTATTAAATAATGTGAGAAATCTTAAAATAAGGTACAAATCTTTAACTAGTCTAAAGCGTGTAATTTTATTTTATTTTATTTTTAAATAATGTTCCATTTATTTGAACAGAAAATATTTACAAATGGAAAATATTTCTTATAGAATTTTTTTTTTTCAAAAAAAGTTTTATGAATAAAATATTTTTCTATGTTTGGTGGTAGTCCTGAAATGAAGATGGAGGTAGAGGTGGTGACATGGTAGTGGGGCAACAACGGCAGTGATAGCGACGGTTGGTAAGATTTTAATCTGGAAAAATGTTTTCTGTCTTTTAAAAGTGAAAAATATTTTCTAACTATATAGGCTAGTTTTTTTAAAATTATGAAAAATATTCTCCGTTAATTTTTTTTTTATTGTACCAAATATCAAAAAATATAAAAATATTTTTCAAATTTTTTTTTTTCCAAACTAAACAAACGGAAGGTTATGATGGTCTCAAAAATATTTGGAGTGGACTTAGAATAGAGGTGTAAATTTGCCCGGTCCAGCCCATGTCGGGTCTTATGGGCTCCCGTCAAAATTCAGGCCGGTCTACGGGCAAGAAATTTAGCCTCATACCCAAGGGGTATTCAGGCCTTGGACAGGCCTAAAAAAATTTTTTTTGTTAATTTTTTTTTCTTCTAAAATTTTATTACTTACCACTAAAAGAGACATTGGACCTTGGGCAGGTCGATCCTCAGGCTAGGCCTTGAGTAGGATGGGCCACGAGCAGGGCTGAACTTCAAAATGATAGCCTAAGGTCTCGGACTGGGCTTGGACCCGGGCCCAAATGGGCCTAAGTTAGCCAGGCCCACCCTGGACCGCGGGTAGTTTTTGGGCTGCCTATGAGCCTCGAGCCATTTTTACACTACTAACTTAGAAGCTCCCGTGGCTAATATGGGGGAAATTCTATTTCAATATATCTACTTATTTAGTGCACATCATTTATCAATATATATACACATTTATTTAATTTATTATTATTTTTTTTCTTATTCCACACACTTAATAATCTAATTATACCCCAATTCATATCCTTTTTACACACACCACCTACACTCTCATTTCACGCGCCTTTACCCTTTTTACCCATCATTCTTCTTCTCTTCAGCAACCTCAATTTCTTTGCTACCAGAGGAGTTCCCAAACTGATTAATGCTTTCAATGGTTATGCCAAACAACCCCTGAACTTCTCCACCATCAAGAATCTTGGTTTGATCATGAGCTCCTTTATCGCCAAGACCGACCTCTGTACTTACAATTTCGCCAAAGGGTTCCTGAAATGGTTCCGAATTAGGGATCAGACTGTCAATTCCGTCAGAGGCTTTGCCGGAGATGCCCTGAATTGCTTTACCCCAAAAAATTGAAACTTCATTTCCACCAAATTGGGTTTGAATAAACCCATCATAGAGAACCGGACCGCCATTCTCGTCGTTGAATTTACTGAACCAAGCTAGAACTGAGTCATCCCCAACCACTGCACTCTCAACACATCCAAACTATAAGAAATTGAGAGAGATTGAGAGAGCAAATTAGCTCTGTATTTTTTGATGTATTTAGCAACCAAATGGAACCTCCATTATATAGGAGATGAGTTACAAGACAAAATGATGAAGCCACCGAAAGATAGCAAAAGGAAAAGAAAGCATCTCTGTGCTAGGCTAGCAACAACTATGCAACAACTATCTATATCTAATATAATATCTACATAGATTATCTACGATTATAATATCTACATATAATAATACTATTAACATCCCCCCTCAAACTCAAGGAGGACAAACATCAACCAACTTGAGTTTGGAGACAAGGTCAACGAAGCGGCCAGGAGAATGAGCTTTGGTGAAGATATCAGCAGGTTGATCAACAGAAGAGATCGGATGGAGATGGACAGTACCATGAGTAACGTGTTGCCGAATAAAATGGCAGTCAATCTCAATGTGCTTGGTGCGATCATGAAAAACATCATTGTGAGCAATTTGAAGAGCACTGTGATTGTCACAAAAGAGGGCAGTAGCGCCAGAGGGAGTAACACCCATGTCAGCAAGAAGCCAACGAAGCCAGAGAAACTCCTGAGTAGTATCAGCAAGGGCACGGTATTCGGCTTCGGTACTAGAACGAGCAGTAAGAGATTGTTTCTTACTGCGCCAAGAAATAAGAGAATCACCCAGAAAAAAGCAAAACCCAGTAGTAAAGCGGCGGTCAGTAGGATCGCCAACCCAATCAGCATCAGAGAAAGCACGAAGCTGGAGAGAGGAGCGGGCGGAATAATGAAGACCATGAAACATGGTGCCTTTGAGATAGCGAATGATACGAAGTAATGCAGCATAATGTGTGGTACGAGGAGCCGACATAAACTGGCTGACAATATGGACGGCATAGGCAATATCAGGACGAGTAACAGTGAGATAGACAAGACTGCCAACCAGCTGACGATATAGAGTAGCATCAGAGAGAAGAATGCCATCAAGAGGGGTAAGACGACTCTGAGGCTCCAGGGGAGTTGAGGCAGTCTTGCAATCGGTAAGACCAGCACGGGAGAGAAGATCAGATGTGTACTTAGCTTGAGAGAGAAAAGAACCCGTGGAATCATGGAAGATTTCAAGACCCAAGAAATAGCTGAGAGGACCAAGGTCTTTCATCTCGAAATGATGACTAAGAAATTGTTTAAGATGAAGAATACCATTGACATCATCACCGGTGATAATCATATCATCCACATAAAGAAGAAGCAAGGTGGTCCCTTGAGCAGTTTTGCGGATAAACAGTGCAGTATCATAAGAGCTGGAGGTGAAACCACAGTCATGAATAGTAGAGCTGAACTTGGCAAACCAAGCACGGGGAGCTTGTTTGAGACCATATAAAGCACGTTGAAGTTTGCAGACTTTATGAGGTGGATAAGCAGACCCAGGGGGAGGTTGCATGTAGACCTCCTCAAGAAGAACACCATTAAGAAAGGCATTTTTCACATCCATTTGATAAAGATCCCAGTGTCGGGTAGTAGCAACTGCAATGAGGCTGCGAACAGAGGTGAGACGAGCAACAGGAGCAAAGGTCTCCTCATAGTCAATACCATATTCTTGATTGAAGCCTTTAGCAACAAGGCGAGCTTTATAGCGCTCAATAGAGCCATCAGAACAGGTTTTGATTTTGTATACCCGTTTACAGCCAATGGCAGTCTTGCCAGGAGGAAGATCAACAATGTCCCAAGTGTGAGTTTTGTCTAAGGCCTGTAATTCATCAGTCATAGCTTGCTGCCAAAGAGGATTAGAGCGAGCCTCCCGATAGGAGGTGGGTTCATAAGTAGAAAAAGCAGTAGACCAACAATAAAGTCACGAAGACGAGTAGAAGGTTGGATTACCCGGTGTGGTCGAGCAGGAGGAGGTGGAGCCAGAGGAAGAGACTCAACAGGGGGTGAGGAGTCCGAGGGAGCAAAATCAGGACCATCAGAGCAGGCAGGTGCTTGAGAAAGACCAGTAGGCAAGGCAGTCTCAAGAGAGTCAGGCATGGGCAGTGAAGGAAGCTCATCAGAAAACAGATCTGCAGAAGGGTTAGTAAAACACAGAGAGGGTGAGGGAACAGATAAACGGAATTGAGAAAGGGAGGAAAACATTGTGTGTTCCCAAAAGACCACATGACGAGAGATACGGAGACGCTGGGAGAGAGGATCCCAACAGCGATACCCTTTATGTTCAATACCATACCCCAAGAAGCAACAAATGTAAGAACGAGGTTCAAGTTTGGTACGTTCATGAGGTTGGAGAAGAACAAAACAGGCAGAGCCAAAAACCCTAAGGGTGTCGTAAGGGGGACGGGTGCCATGTAAACGCTCATATGGAGTGTGATTATGAATGACTGGTGTAGGGATACAATTGATAGTGTAAGCAGCAGTGAGAGCGGCTTCACCCCAAAAATTTTCTGGACAAGAGGAAGAGAGAAGGAGGGCTCGAGTAGTGTCAAGTAGATGCCGATGTTTTCGTTCAGCACGACCATTTTGTTGGGACGTACCTGGACAGGAACGATGAGGTTAAGTACCATGACTCCTAAGGAAAGAAAGAAAGTCAAAATCTTTATATTCCATGGCATTGTCGGAGCAAAAAATCTTGATAGTTTTAGAAAATTGGGTTTTAACCATTGCAGCAAAATTGTAATAAAGTTGTTTGAGTTCAGAGCGATTTTTCATAAGAAACAACCATGTAAAACGAGAAAAATCATCTATAAAAACAACAAAATAACGTGCGCCTCCCATAGTAGGAGTAGGAGAGGGTCCCCAAATATCAGAATGAATGAGATCAAAGGGCGCAAGAGAAACAGAATCACTTTTATTAAACGACAAAGCAGGTTGTTTTGCAAGTTGACAGGACACACAATTGAAAGCATCAGAACTTACAGTACCCAAATGACCACTAGAAATTAAAGACTTCAAACGACCAACAGAAAGATGGCCCAAATGATAGTGCCAAAGCTGAAAATGAGATAAAGGAGGAGCAGTGGTAGCAGTGGTAGGAGCAGTGATTTGAGAGGAATCCGGAACATGAAGATGGATAAGTTTGTAGAGACGTCCTTGCTTACGGCCTATCCCAAGAGTTTGCCTGGTCCGAGGGTCCTGCACCAAACAACCAGTAGGGGAAAATGTAACAGTTAGACCATGCTCACATAATTGACTAATGGAGATAAGATTTAAAGTAAGAGCAGGCATAAGATATACATGGGATAAAGATAAGTGAGAGGTGGAAACAGACCCAACATAACTTACAGACAGAAGAGACCCATCAGCAGTATGGATAGAAGGAACATGAGGAGTCGAAGAGAGAGGAGTAAAAATAGTAGGATCAAAGGTCATGTGATTACAACAAGCGGAGTCAAAGTACCAGGAAGTGTTACCTGCGGTGGTAGACAAACCAGTAGATGGAGGAGTACCGAAATGCTACCAAAAATGTTGAAACATGGCTTCAACATCGGTATGAGAGAAGACCGGAGTGGAAGGATCTACAGGGACAGAAGAAGGTGAATCTTCGGAGGCGGCAGCAGCAGTGCGTGGAGCAGGCATGTTTTTAAATGGAGTCCCAGAACGGTGAGAGTTGCTGCGGGAAAGATTCCCGGTGGAAGGACCATGGCGAGAGGCACGGGTAGGATTGCGGAAGCAATCTTGTTGGAGATGACCGGGGCCAGTCTTGTTGCAAAATCGACAAAGACGAACGGGACAATGAACCAGAAGATGAGTCGATGAAAGATTGCGGTTGTGACAATAGTTGCAGGTAGTGGACCGCTGTGGTGAAGGAGAACTCCGAATCTGGGGAGTAGCAAGAACAGAGTCCACAGGGTGTGGATGGAGAGTACCAAACCTGGTTTCCTCGGACAGGAGTTCAGAAACGGCTTGCTTAAGAGTGGGTAAAGGAGTGCGATGTAGGAGAGATGCGCGGACGGGCTCAAAACGAGGAGTGAGAGCCATGAGAAACTGAACCAAGCGCTGTTGGTCACGGTAGGTAGTAAACAAGGCAGCATCCTCAGTATGAGGCCATGGAGGCTCAGAAAGAGCGAGTTGATCCTAAACATAATACATTTGGGAGAGGAAATCATTAATGGTCTGAGTGTTTTCTTGGCGCATACGGTGAAGATGACTCAGAAGCTGATATTGGTGAGCAAGACCGGTAGTCTGATAGCGTTCTTGCAAAAAATCCCAGATGGCCTTGGCTGGAGAGGAAGCAGACTCAAGTTGGAACCTACCAAACTGAAGGCTGATGGATATAATAGAAGTATTGCGAAGCCAGGTGATGATCTGATAGTTTTTACTATCCCAATCTTCTAGTCGGTCGATATATTTGGCAGCGGAGTCCGTGGCAGCGGATTCCGTGGTTGCTGGGACTGGTTTGCACACATCCCCAGTAATGATACGCCAAAGTTTCTTGCCTTTGAGGAAGCCAGACATGGCTTGTGCCCAAAGGACATAATTAGTCCCGTCAAGAATAACGGAAATAGGGTGATTAGAGGAATCTGGGCGATCCATGAGGGAAAAATAGTACAATGGCGGTAGAATCTGAAAAAACCGAGGTTACCAGTGAATTCAGAAGGCCGAAATTAGTGGGAAAAGGAGTGAAACAACCCAAAATATGACCACAGAGGCACAAAAAATGAGAGGCAAAAAGGCGCGGCGCACGTTAGCAAGAAAGGCGCAGCGCACGATAGCAAAACAGGCCAGGTAGTGCACGGTAGCAGAGAGGGCTGACGTGTGCTGACGTCAGAAACACGCGGCGCACGTTAGCAAGAAAGGGCGCGACGCACGTTAGCAAAACAGGCCAGACAGTGTACGGTAGCAGAGAGGGCTGACGTGTGCTGACGTCAGAAACACGCGGCGCACGTTAGCAAGGTAGTGCGCAGTGCACGTTAGCACGGGACAGTGTGGAGGACGCGTAGAGCGCGTGTGAGGCGGAAGGCGGAGGCAGCGACGCGCCGTTCACAGAAGTGGCGCGTGAGAGCACGTGTAATGTTTGATTGGGATGAAATTGGTGGCGTTGGAATCGTCCGGAGGAGACGAAGGCTCTGGTGTGGTGAAAACTGTATTTCAGAGATGGACGAAAAATGAATACAGATGAAATGCATTCTGCAGAAAAAATATGTTGGAAGAAGAGGCTAGGCAGAAAACCTGGCTCTGATACCATATAAGAAATTGAGAGAGATTGAGAGAGCAAATTAGCTCTGTATTTTTTGATGTATTTAGCAACCAAATGGAACCTCCATTATATAGGAGATGAGTTACAAGACAAAATGATGAAGCCACCGAAAGATAGCAAAAGGAAAAGAAAGCATCTCTGTGCTAGGCTAGCAACAACTATGCAACAACTATCTATATCTAATATAATATCTACATAGATTATCTACGATTATAATATCTACATATAATAATACTATTAACACAAACAAACCGTAATTCTCACTGGAAAGTTGATCCGGACCTTGATTTTCACCAGCATTTCCACCAAACAGACCCTGAACCTCCACCTCCGTCACCGCCGCTAGATTGTGTTGCGATTCAGGCAGTTCCACCACCGTAGCACCGCCTCTCGTCGCCGACAAACAATGGAAAAACTATGACCACTAGATAAATATATGTCAGCCTACATGTTTTTCAATTTACAGTGCAATAGAGTTTTTGTACAATTTTTATTTAATTGATTTTTCACAAAATAAATACAAGGAGTTATCTTGTGAAGTAGTTGTACAAGTGGAAGAGGAGAGCGAAGCATGAAGGTTACATACTACAAAGCTGCCGGAAACATTTTCAGATGAAATCACTGTGCATTGAGATTTTTTTTTTTTTAAATGATGTGTATAGAGAATTTTGATATAATGTGCCATTTTGGGAACTTGCCAAAAACGCCACGTTTTTGGCTTGCAAGGGAAAACGTGAAGCTGCTGAAAACGCCTACAGGTGCATTTGGGAACAACCAAAAACGCAGCACCCAATTTACCAAACTACCATTTAGAATATTTTAATTAATTAATTTAAAAATCAAAAAGTAAGGATATTTTGGTCATTTTGGAGTGATGTGACAATTTTAAAAAATATTAAATCAAAAATCAAAAAAGTCTGCTTTTTACTAACTTTCCAAATCACTTCTAAAAAAGCCAAAAAATTTGGTAAAAAGCCAAAAGCCAGCTTTTTACCAACTTCCCAAAACAACCTATAATAATTGATGTGGGTTTATTTGATGTCCATTATAATAATTTTATTTTAGGCCACAATTGTCATTAGAATAAAATTTTATGAAATATGTGCACAGAAGTAAATAGGTGTGTTGAAATAAATTTTTTTCTAATACAGGCCTTTACATGTTGATTTACGATTTTGCCCATAATTTCTTTATTAGTGCTGATCGTGATAAACATGTAAGGAAGTGGAATCCCATAGGGTTGATTTGGGAAGAGGATTGGTTTTTTAATTTTTTGACTATTTTAGTCCGTGACTAAAAAGTTTCGTTTAAGATGAACTTTTTAATTTTTTTGACTTTTATAAGAAAAAAAATATACGATTATAGATTGAATTTGATATTTTATCTTATTAAATTAAAAAACTTATTTTATTTATTGATTTTTAACTATTTTAATCAAAAAAAAAAAATTCTAAACTTAACTTCCCAAACCAGCTCTATGAGAAAAATAAGTAAGTTGTTGACTAACAAAAGCACACCCCCACAGACCACTGACCATCAACAACAACAATAACGACAACTACTGGGCAAAGTACACGCTGTGGTCATCACGGCCAATCAACTTTGTCTTGGTCTAACCATACTAATTTGTTGACTAGCACAAGCACACCATCACAGACTAACCTGTTACAATACAACTATATATATGGAAAGTAAGAAAAGAATGCTTTTTTTTATTTATATAAATTTTGTCATGAGAAAGGTGAGAAAGTAATTGCAAAGTCAAAGAGGTACATCAAAGTGAGAGTTATGTTCTGTACGTGACAATGTTTGCTTGTACCATAACACAAATCCCCTTATATTTTTCATATTTTTAGGATTTTTTAATTGATTTACATTTTTTTTTAAAGTAAAATTTTACTACAAACTTGGTCTATATCTACACCAATATATGAACATGTTGTCGAATTCGTCGGCCCATGACCAGGCTTTGTATTCTTTTTACCTAAGCAAAAGAAAAATGTTAAATATTTTAATAATTACTTTGATGACTAAACCACTCTTCAAAGATGTGTCATTTCACCATGGACATAAATTTTGAATAAAAAAATAAAAGAAAAAAAAACAGAAAAGATTTTTATTTTTCTCAATTAAAAAGAATTAATTGCACCAAAAAGAATGCTCAAGTATTTTTCTTGTTGTGCAAAAATCTTATTTGTTAAAGTTAGTAGTCCTATAAACAAGGTGATTTTCACCGGACTAATGTAATGTAAAATTTTCTAAAATATAAATATTTTTTACTTTATTTTGATAAAAGTCAAAATTGTTTTTTAAATGAATTAGTTGTTAAAAATTCAGTACTATTTTTTTTTTTTTTGAAAGGTTTAAGATATGTTGATACATTTCCTATTAAAGATAATGGTTTTTCGACAATTTTGATTTGAAATTAAAGAGGGACTCAACCGTCGGTTGTGGTGAGTCTGAGTGGTTTTATATTCGTTTAAGTAAGAAGATTGCAATACAAAAATAATAAGCCAAAACCATTAAGTTGTGAATGAGAATTGTTTCATAAAGTGACATCAATAAAGTTGGACTTAGATTTAGACTTAATCTTGGTTTGGACTGGGCTTGGGCCTAGGTTTGTGCGTGTGCATGTGCTGGGTTTGGTCTTGGACTTGGATTTGGACTTAATCTGGAGCTGGAGCTTGAGCGAAGTTATGTTGTGTTAGGCTTAACTTGTACATGTGTTTGAGAATTGAGATTGTATCGGGTTGTAACCTAACATTAGTATCCATTTTGTGACCCATCTAGTTTGTTTATTCAAACATCATTGTACACATATTTATTTATATATATTAAACACATGAGAAATGTAAATTTTGTAACTCTTATCTTTTGATGATGGAGTTGATGACCATATTAGTGGTTATAGGTTTTCAACTTTTGTAATTCTAGCCATAATGGCTAGAGTTGATAACCTTGGTTAATGGCATTTAATAACCCTATTGATGTGTAACTTTTATGGCTAGGGATTCCCCTATTTGTATAGATAGAGACATTTCCCCTCAAACTTTGTAGGATAATTTTTGGAGAGATTTTTGATAGAAAATGGAGATGGTGTTTTGAAATAAAAAGTTGAAGATTTTTTTTTTTCCACTAAATAAAATTTTTCCTATCTTCTTTTGCTAGGCCATTCTTTGGTTCTTGTTAGAGAGAGTGTAGCCACTGTCAAGTTTGCCGAAACTATTCAGAGGATGCTTCTGCATTAGCTGGTTTCCACCATCGTATCTTGGGAGCTAAACGCTTGCATACCTCCAGCATCCATCGAGAGGCGGTGAATCTGTTTTAAGAAAACTGTGGTATCACACAGGCTTAGATTTGCTTATTTTCTTATCATTTGTTCTTAATTTTTTTAGAATTTAGTTTGCCTTGATAAGTTCTAATCTTTAGTTATCCATGTTAATGATTTGTTCTATTAGTAATGTAATCTAATTCATTTTGTATTTTTAGTTGTGTAGTTTATTATATATTTCATTCTTTAATAAAAAGAAAATTTATTTTGTCATTTCTATTTGATTCATTTTATATATTTTTCTTATATTTTTATGAAAAAAATACCAACAATATTAAAACAGACTCATATGTAATTTTCGAAGATTAATGTTTAATTATTAAAAACAAAAATTGCATGCTGATATTTGTTGAAAACTTAGGATATACACTGTGGTAGTTCTTTATTTGTGTTAATAATAATAGGTTTTCTTAAAATAGAATTCTATAAATAGTTTTGATAAAACAATTTAGTTTATTTTATTTTAGTGACTCTTGGAATTAAAATTAATTTAATTACCTAGAGTTATTGGATTTTTTGAATTGTTTATTTCTAGTAAATTATTTATGCAATTTGTTTTATATTAATTAGTTGCTATTACCTGGGTTATTTGATTCTTAGAACTTAAGTTGGTAGAAGTTTTACAAAAATAAATAAGAATTTTATTAAAATTCTTACTAATTTATTTGATTTGTTTGTTTTTTTATTTTATTTTGTAGCTAACTTTCTATATAAGTTTATCTAAGTGCAAAAGGAAGATACAAATGAACAAATGAATTGGAACAAATATATTGGACTACTAGTTTTTGTTCTAAACAGGATTACCTTTGTGTGGAACAAGGAATAAAATTGGACTTTTAGTTTTTTTTTTTTTTTTTTTTGTACATATCTATAAATTGAAATATTCGTTTTAATGTTGAGTTTTATTTCGGATTTATTTTGTATATTATTTTGAAAGTTTGGTAACCATTTTGATTTAATTTGATTAATTAAATTTTGAAAAAACGAAGTGTTGGAATTTATGTTTTGAGAATTTCAGGAGACTTTTGACGATATAAAGAATGTCTCAAATGGAATCCGGATGAACCCACACGGTTGTTGGAAAGTTTGGTGGTTTTTGTAATCAAATGATGACATCATCATGATTAAAAGATGATGTCAGTCCCATATTGCCTAGTCAGCAGTCATGTCAGTAACATGTGGCAAATCAATCAGCGACACATCAGTAAGACTGCCATGTCATCAAAATTTATTCAAAAAATGCATTTTGGTCCATGAATTTCAGGATAATTTCATTTTGACCCCAAAAATTTTGAAATTGCAATTTGGCACCTAATTTTTTTTGTATTTGCATATTAACACCTCAAGTATATGATATTTGCAATTTGACTCTTAGAGTTTATGGTATATGCAATTTATCCATTGGAAGTTTATGAAGTTATGTTTTGACCCCTAAAAAAGTAGAGAAGTGTGTTCTTAAGTAAATAAACCATTTCGGATGCAACCGTGAATTTCGTTTTTACAGATTTGGACAATTTTTAATTATAATAGTTGCATTTCAACTTGTAGTAGTTTTAATTTCTAGTTTGTAATAGTTTCACCATAGCAAAAGGAAATGGAGAAATAAAGAAATTATAAACCTTCGGGTTTAGAGAAACTCTTTGGGAATTTTGGGATTAATTTTATTATTCTCAAAGTGATTTGATTTTTTGTTATAGAAACCAAAGTGTTTAGCCTTGGCTAAAGAGTATTTCTGAGTTATGTTTAGAAATGACAACTAAGATGCATTTAGTTTCAAACCTTTGTGGTTAAAGAAAGTCTTTGGATTTAATCTTTTTATTCCCAAAGTGGTAGGAAACCAAATTTTGAAAAAGTCTTTGGTTATAATCTGATTATTTTCAAAATGTTTTGTTTTAGAAAAGGAGACCAAATTTTAGCATAAGTTGAAACATTTTTGATTATTATTAAAAAATAATGGGCTCAGTTCCGAGAGTATCGGTTAACTTTTACGAGTGATGTAATTTTGATAGCAATTTTTAATTGCTTGTAAGTTTTGTAAACTTGATTTTTTTTAACCTAATTTACCTCTTGAAAAACTTAATACTAAATGTGTTTTCCATGGGTTAGGAGTTAACATGCTCATAAAAGTATTGTCTAAGGTTAATTGGGTCTTAAGTGAGATCAGTGTGACCTCTCCAGTCTTCCTGGAAACTTTTCTGACCATGCTCGATTCTAGGGTAAGTGGTAAGATCAGTTTTGAATTAAATTTCAGACTTTGAATTTTCTAGTGTTAAGGCCTCGTTTGGGAATAGGCTTTTTTTAGTAACTTTTTTGCTTTTTGATTAAAATGTGATGTAAAAAAAGGACTTTTCTCATGTGTGCCTTGCATATGGTATGCAAGGCAGTTACACCCTTCCATTTTGCATTTACACATTTATATGTATTGGGTTATATCAAAATATTTGGAAACTTACACATTGGTGACCTGCTAAGCAGGTCAGTTTCCAGGTACATTAATAAAATAATATATTATATGACTAAAGGTGTAAATGGTCTCAAGAAAGGCGTAAGGAATTTCAGAAAAGGCGTAACTGATTACTGAAAAGTATAAATCATTTACACCTTTTATGAACACTTACTCCTTTTGTGTAAGAATTTTTGGCATAAGATTTATACCTTTTGTGGAAGCCCAACTTAAAGCTTTTCGGAAGTCAAAAATTCTTACACAAAAGGAGTAACTTTTCAAAATATATATAAGCACTTCCACGAAAAGGTATAAGGTTAAGAAAAAGGTGTAAATTTGATGAATTTTTTTTTCCACGAAAGGTATAAGTGACTTCCGAAATAGGTTTAAATTGGCCTTTCACAAAAGGTGTAAGTTCGAAGAAAAAGTATAAATCTCATGCCAACAATTCTTACACAAAAGCAGTAACTTTTGAAAAATGGTGTAAATATTTTCACGAAAAGTATGACGGAGTAACATTTCAAAGCGTTGATAACGAGAAAAGGAGTAACAAAGGGTTCATTTAAAAATGTTCGTAAACACAGAAGGAGTAACATATGTTCATCTGAAAGTAGTAAACACAGAAGGAGTAACATTTCGAAGTGTTCATAAACCCAATTGAGACAACCACTGAACAAATCAAAGGGTCGTGACCACCGCTGACCACCCAAGCGTCGGTGGGCTCCAGTGCTCACAGCCTTCTGAGATCGGCACCTCCACTGGCACCGCCGCCGCAAATCAAAGGTTTTTTGAAAGATTGGCTATCGATCTTGGTCTCTCTGTGTCGATGTCGGTCTCTCTCTGTCGATCCTTGTTTATCTCGGTCTGTCTCCAGCGATCTTGGTATGTCGGTGTCCATGTGGGTCTCTTCTCTGTCGATCTCTGTCGATCTCGGTCCCTCTGTCGATCAGTGTCCATCTAGGTCTCTATGTCTGTGGATCTCAGTCTATCTCTCTCTCTCTCTCTCTCTCTCTCTCTCTCTCTATGTCTCTGTCCGTTGCTCTATACTAAAAACGGTATCTATATCTGTCGATAACAGTCTGTCGATCAGTTATACCTTTTGTGGAAAAATAAAGTCATCAAATTTACACATTTTCCCTAAGCTTCTACCTTTTTGTGGAAGTGCTTATATTTTTTTGAAAAGTTACTCCTTTTGTGTAAGAATTTTGGCATAAGATTATACCTTTTCTTCGAACTTACACCGTTTGTGGAAGGATAACTTAAAGCTTTTTCGCAAGTCAGTTATACCTTTTGTGAAAAGATAAATTCATTAACTTACACCTTTTGCTTAAGCTTATACCTTTTCGTGGAAGTGGTTATATTTTTTTTTGAAAAGTTACTCCTTTTGTGTAAGAATTTTTGGCATAAGATTTATACCTTTTCTTCGAACTTACACCGTTTGTGGAAGGCCAACTTAAACCTTTTTCGGAAGTCACTTATACCTTTTGTGAAAAGATAAATTCATCAAATTTACACCTTTTGCTTAAGCTTATACCTTCGTGGAAGTGCTTATATATTTTTCGAAAAGTTACTCCTTTTGTGTAAGAATTTTTGGCATAAGATTTATACCTTTTCTTCGAACTTACACCTTTTGTGGATGCCCAACTTAAAGCTTTTTCGCAAGTCAGTTATACCTTTTGTGAAAAAATAAATTCATCAAATTTACACCTTTTGCTTCGGCTTATACCTTTTCGTGAAACTCCTTATATTGTTCTTGAAAAGTTACTCCTTTTGTGAAATAATTTTTCTCATAAGATTTATACTTTTTCTTGAAACTTACACCTTCTGTGAAAGAGTATATAAGCACAAAAGTATAAATGTCATGCCAAAAATTCTTACACAAAAGGAATAACTTTTCAAAAATGGTGTAAGTATTTTCAGTAAAAAGTGTAAGCTTAATCAAAAGGTGCAAAATTAATGATTTTTTTTTTTCACAAAAGGTATAAGTGACTTCCGAAATAGGTTTAAGTTGGGCTTTCACAAAAGGTGTCAGTTCGAAGAAAAAGTCCAAAGTATAAATCTTATGCCAACAATTCTTACACAAAAGCAGTAACTTTTCCAAAATCGTGTAAATATTTTAATGAAGGAGTAACATTTGAAAGCGTTGATAACCAGAAAAGGAGTAACAAAGGGTTCATTTCAAAATGTTCGTAAACACAGAAGGAGTAACATATGTTCATCTCAGAGTAGTAAACACAGAAGGAGTAACATTTCGAATTGTTCATAAACCAATTGAGAGAACCACTGAACAAATCAAAGGGTTCGTGACCCCCGCTGACCACCCAAAGCGCGGTGGGCTCCGGTGCTCACAGCCTTCTGAGATCGGCAACTCCACTTGCACCGACGCCGCAAATCAAAGAATTTTTGAAAGATTGGCTATCGATCTTGGACTCTCTGTGTCGATGTCGGTCTCCCTCTGTCGATCCCTGTTTATCTCGGTCTGTCTCCAGCGATCTTGGTCTGTCGGTGTCCATGTGGGTGTCTTCTCTGTCGATCTCTGTCGATCTCGGTCCCTCTGTCGATCAGTGTCCATCTAGGTCTCTATGTCTGTTGATCTCAGTCTATCTCTCTCTCTCTCTCTCTGTCCGTTGCTCTATATTAAAAACGGTTCTCGTTTACATTGACATACTTGGTTGGATTTGGACTCGGAGTCGCTATTGGAAGCCTTCCCAGACTCGTCTTGTATGAAACGGAGTTCTACTGGGAGAAAGGCCAAGCCCTCCGAAACGCCCTTCTCTCTCACATTGCCATTATCTGAACAAGACAAATACAGTGTGATTGGATTTTAGGAACTTGCAAAAAAAACGGAACTTGGACGTTTTGCGAAGTTACTTACATCTCTTTGTGGCATAGATCTATACGTTTTCTCCGAACTTACACCTTTTGTGAAAGTCCAACTTAAAGCTTTTTTGGAAGTCAGTTATACCATTTGTGAAAAAATAAATTCATCCAATTTACACCTTTTGCTTAAGCTTATACCTTTTCGTGGAAGTGCTTATATTTTTTTGGAAAAGTTACTCCTTTTGTGTAAGAATTTTTGGCATAAGATTTATACCTTTTCTTCGAACTTACACCGTTTGTGGAAGGCCAACTTAAACCCATTTCGGAAGTCACTTATACCTTTTGTGAAAAGATAAATTCATCAAATTTACACCTTTTGCTTAAGCTTACACCTTTCGTCGAAGTGCTTATATTTTTTTCGAAAAGTTACTCCTTTTGTGTAAGAATTTTTGGCATAAGATTTATACCTTTTCTTCGAACTTACACCGTTTGTGGAAGGCCAACTTAAACCCATTTCGGAAGTCACTTATACCTTTTGTGAAAAGATAAATTCATCAAATTTACACCTTTTGCGTAAGCTTACACCTTTCGTGGAAGTGCTTATATTTTTTTCGAAAAGTTACTCTTTTTGTGTAAGAATTTTTGGCATAAGATTTATACCTTTTTTCGAACTTACACCGTTTGTGGAAGGCCAACTTAAACCTTTTTCGGAAGTCAATTATACCTTTTTGTGAAAAGATAAATTCATCAAATTTACACCTTTTGCTTAGGCTTATACCTTTTCGTGGAAGTGCTTATATTTTTTTGAAAAGTTACTCCTTTTGTGTAACAATTTTTGGCATAAGATTTATACCTTTTTTCGAACTTACACCGTTTGTGGAAGGCCAACTTAAACCTTTTTCGGAAGTCAATTATACCTTTTTGTGAAAAGATAAATTCATCAAATTTACACCTTTTGCTTAGGCTTATACCTTTTCGTGGAAGTGCTTATATTTTTTTGAAAAGTTACTCCTTTTGTGTAACAATTTTTGGCATAACTTTTATACCTTTTGTTCGAACTTACACCGTTTGTGGAAGGCCAACTTAAAGCTTTGTCGGAAGTCACTTATACCTTTTGTGAAAAGATAAATTCATCAAATTTACACATTTTGACCCTCTCGTGGAAGTGCTTATATTTTTTTTGAAAAGTTACTCCTTTTGTGAAATAATTTTTGTCATAAGATTTATACTTTATCTTCAAACTTACACCTCTTGTGAAAGAGTATATAACCACAATAGTATAAACTTGATGCCACAAATTCTTACACAAAAGGAGTAACTTTTTAAAAAAAATATAAGCACTACCACGAAAAGGAATAAGGTTAAGAAAAAGGTGTAAATTTGATGAATTTTTTTTTCCACAAAAGGTATAAGTGACTTCCGAAATAGGTTTAAGTTGGCCTTTCACAAAAGGTGTAAGTTCGAAGAAAAAGTATAAATCTCATGCCAACAATTCTTACACAAAAGCAGTAACTTTTCAAAAATGGTGTAAACATTTTCACGAAAAGTATGAAGGAGTAACATTTCAAAGCGTTGATAACCAGAAAAGGAGTAACAAAGTGTTCATTTCAAAATGTTCGTAAACACAGAAGGAGTAACATATGTTCATCTCAGAGTAGTAAACACAGAAGGAGTAACATTTCGAAGTGTTCATAAACCCAATTGAGACAACCACTAAACAAATCAAAGGGTCGTGACCACCGCTGACCACCCAAGCGTCGGTGGGCTCCGGTGCTCACAGCCTTCTGAGATCGGCACCTCCACTGGCACCGCCGCCGCAAATCAAAGGTTTTTTGAAAGATTGGCTATCGATCTTGGTCTCTCTGTGTCGATGTCGGTCTCTCTCTGTCGATCCCTGTTTATCTCGGTCTGTCTCCAGCGATCTTGGTCTGTCGGTGTCCATGTGGGTCTCTTCTCTGTCGATCTCGGTCCCTCTGTCGATCAGTGTCCATCTAGGTCTCTATGTCTGTCGATCTCAGTCTATCTCTCTCTCTCTCTCTCTGTCCGTTGCGCTATATTAAAAACGGTTCTCTTTTACATTGACATACTTGGTTGGATTTGGGGTCGGAGTCGCTATTCCAAGCCCTCACAGACTCGTCTTCTCTGAAACGGAGTTCTACTGGGACAAAGGCCAAGCCATCCGAAACGCCCTTGTCTCTCACATTGCCATTATCTGAACAAGACAAATACAGTGTGATTGGATTTTAGGAACTTACAAAAAAAACGGAACTTGGACGTTTTGCGAAGTTACTTACATCTCTTTGTGGCATAGATCTATACGTTTTCTCCGAACTTACACCTTTTGTGAAAGTCCAACTTAAAGCTTTTTTGGAAGTCAGTTATACCATTTCTGAAAAAATAAATTCATCAAATTTACACCTTTTGCTTAAGCTTATACCTTTTCGTGGAAGTGCTTATATTTTTTTGGAAAAGTTACTCCTTTTGTGTAAGAATTTTTGGCATAAGATTTATATCTTTTCTTCGAACTTACACCGTTTGTGAAAGGCCAACTTAAACCCTTTTCGGAAGTCACTTATACCTTTTGTGAGAAGATAAATTCATCAAATATACACCTTTTGGTTAAGCTTACACCTTTCGTGGAAGTGCTTATATATTTTTTGAAAAGTTACTCCTTCTGTGTAAGAATTTTTGGCATAAGATTTATACCTTTTCTTCGAACTTACACCTTTTGTGGAAGCCCAACTTAAAGGTTTTTCGGAAGTCAGTTATACCCTTTGTGAAAAAATAAATTCATCAAATTTACACCTTTTGCCTAAGCTTATACCTTTTCGTGGAAGTGCTTATATTTTTTTTGAAAAGTTACTCCTTTTGTGTAAGAATTTTTGGCATAAGATTTATACCTTTTCTTCGAACTTACACCGTTTGTGTAAGGCCAACTTAAACCTTTTTCGGAAGTCAATTATACCTTTTGTGAAAAGATAAATTCATCAAATTTACACCTTTTGCTTAAGCTTATACCTTTTCGTGGAAGTGCTTATAATTTTTTGAAAAGTTACTCCTTTTGTGTAACAATTTTTGGCATAACTTTTATACCTTTTGTTCGAACTTACACCGTTTGTGGAAGGCCAACTTAAAGCTTTGTCTGAAGTCACTTATACCTTTTGTGAAAAGATAAATTCATCAAATTTACACATGTTGACCCTCTCGTGGAAGTGCTTATATTTTTTTTGAAAAGTTACTCCTTTTGTGAAATAATTTTTGTCATAAGATTTATACTTTTTTTCAAACTTACACCTCTTGTGAAAGAGTATATAACCAGAAAAGTATAAACTTGATGCCAAAAATTCTTACACAAAAGGAGTAACTTTTAAAAAAAAATATAAGCACTTCCACGAAAAGGTATAAGGTTAAGAAAAAGGTGTAAATTTGATGAATTTTTTTTTCCACAAAAGGTATAAGTGACTTCCGAAATAGGTTTAAGTTGGCCTTTCACAAAAGGTGTAAGTTCGAAGAAAAAGTATAAATCTCATGCCAACAATTCTTACACAAAAGCAGTAACATTTCAAAAATGGTGTAAACATTTTCACGAAAAGTATGAAGGAGTAACATTTCAAAGCGTTGATAACCAGAAAAGGAGTAACAAAGGGTTCATTTCAAAATGTTCGTAAACACAGAAGGAGTGACATATGTTCATCTCAGAGTAGTAAACACAGAAGGAGTAACATTTCGAAGTGTTCATAAACCCAATTGAGACAACCACTGAACAAATGAAAGGGTCGTCACCACCGCTGACCACACAAGCGTCGGTGGGCTCCGGTGCTCACAGCCTTCTGAGATCGGCACCTCCACTGGCACCGCCGCCGCAAATCAAAGGTTTTTTGAAAGATTGGCTATCGATCTTGGTCTCTCTGTGTCGATGTCGGTCTCTCTCTGTCGATCCCTGTTTATCTCGGTCTGTCTCCAGCGATCTTGGTCTGTCGGTGTCCATGTGGGTCTCTTCTCTGTCGATCTCTGTCGATCTCGGTCCCTCTGTCGATCAGTGTCCATGTAGGTCTCTATGTCTGTCGATCTCAGTCTATCTCTCTCTCTCTCTCTCTCTCTCTCTCTCTGTCCGTTGCGCTATATTAAAAACGGTTCTCTTTTACATTGACATACTTGGTTGGATTTGGGGTCGGAGTCGCTATTCCAAGCCCTCACAGACTCGTCTTCTCTGAAACGGAGTTCTACTGGGACAAAGGCCAAGCCCTCCGAAACGCCCTTGTCTCTCACATTGCCATTATCTGAACAAGACAAATACAGTGTGATTGGATTTTAGGAACTTACAAAAAAAACGGAACTTGGACGTTTTGCGAAGTTACTTACATCTCTTTGTGGCATAGATCTATACGTTTTCTCCGAACTTACACCTTTTGTGAAAGTCCAACTTAAAGCTTTTTTGGAAGTCAGTTATACCATTTCTGAAAAAATAAATTCATCAAATTTACACCTTTTGCTTAAGCTTATACCTTTTCGTGGAAGTGCTTATATTTTTTTGGAAAAGTTACTCCTTTTGTGTAAGAATTTTTGGCATAAGATTTATATCTTTTCTTCGAACTTACACCGTTTGTGCAAGGCCAACTTAAACCCTTTTCGGAAGTCACTTATACCTTTTGTGAGAAGATAAATTCATCAAATATACACCTTTTGGTTAAGCTTACACCTTTCGTGGAAGTGCTTATATATTTTTCGAAAAGTTACTCCTTCTGTGTAAGAATTTTTGGCATAAGATTTATACCTTTTCTTCGAACTTACACCTTTTGTGGAAGCCCAACTTAAAGGTTTTTCGGAATTCAGTTATACCGTTTGTGGAAAAATAAAATCATCAAATTTACACCTTTTGCCGAAGCTTATACCTTTTCGTGGAAGTGCTTATAATTTTTTTTGAAAAGTTACTCCTTTTGTGTAAGAATTTTTGGCGTAGGATTTATACATTTTTTCGAACTTACACCGTTTGTGGAAGGCCAACTTAAACCTTTTTCGCAAGTCACTTATACCTTTTCGTGGAAGTGCATATATTTATTTTAAAAAGTTACTCCTTTTCTGTAAAAATATTTGGCATAACTTTTATAGCTTTTCTTCGAACTTACACCTTTGTGGATGCCCAACTTAAAGCTTTTTCGCAAGTCAGTTATACCTTTTGTGAAAAAATAAATTCATCAAATGTACACCTTTTGCATCGGCTTATACCTTTTCATGAAACTGCTTATATTTTTCTTGAAAAGTTACTCCTTTATGAAATAATTTTTCTCATAAGATTTATACTTTTTCTTCAAACTTACACCTTCTGTGAAAGAGTATATAAGCCCAAAAGTATAAATGTTATGCCAAAAATTCTTACACAAAAGGAGTAACTTTTCAAAAATTGTGTAAGTATTTTCAGGAAAAAGTGTAAGCATAAGCAAAAGGTGCAAAATTAATGAATTTTTTTTTTCACAAAAGGTATAAGTGACTTCCGAAATAGGTTTAAGTTCGGCTTTCAGAAAAACTGTCAGTTCGAAGAAAAAGTATAAATCTTATGCCAACAATTCTTACACAAAAGGAGTAACTTTTCCAAAATGGTGTAAATATATTAACGAAGGAGTAACTTTTCAAAGTGTTGATAACCAGAAAAGGAGTAACAAAGGGTTCATTTCAAAATGTTCGTAAACACAGAAGGAGTAACATATGTTCATCTCAAAGTAGTAAACACAAAAGGAGTAACATTTCGAAGTGTTCATAAACCCAATTGAGACAACCACTGAACAAATCAAAGGGTTCGTGACCCCCGCTGACCACCCAAGCGTCGGTGGGCTCCGGTCCTCACAGCCTTCTGAGATCGGCAACTCCACTTGCACCGCCGCCGCAAAGCAAAGATTTTTTGAAAGATTGCCTATCGATCTTGGACTCTCTGTGTCGATGTCGGTCTGTCTCTGTCGATCCCTGTTTATCTCGGTCTGTCTCCAGCGTGGGTCTCTTCTCTGTCGATCTCTGTCGATTTCGGTCCCTCTGTCGATAAGTGTCCATCTAGGTCTCTATGTCTGTTGACCTCAGTCTATCAACGGTTCTCTTTTACATTGACATACTTGGTTGGATTTGGACTCGGAGTCGCTATTGGAATCCTTCCCAGACTCGTCTTGTATGAAACGGAGTTCTACTGGGAGAAAGGCCAAGCCCTCCGAAATGCCCTTCTCTCTCACATTGCCATTATCTGAACAAGACAAATACAGTGTGATTCGATTTTAGGAACTTACAGGTTTTCGGGGGAAAAAACCGAACTTAAACGTTTTGCGAAGTTATTGACATTTCTTTGTGGCATAAGATTTATACTTTTTCTTCGAACTTACACCGTTTGTGAAAGCCCAACTTAAACCTTTTGTGTAACAATTTTTTTCATAAGATTTATACTTTTGCTCCGAAGTTACACCTTTTGTGGAAAAAAAAATTCATCAAATTTACACATTTTCCTTAAGCTTTCACCTTTTCGTGGAAGTGCTTACACCATTTTTCAAAAGTTACTCAGTTGGTGTAATAACTTTTGGCATAACATTTATACTTTGTCTTCGAACTTACACCTTATGGGAAAGCCCAACTTAGAGCTTCGTCGGAAGTCACTTATACCATTTGTGAAAAAAAAAATTCATAAAATTTAGACATTTTGCTTAAGCTTACACCTTTTTGGGAACATATTTACACCATTTTTGAAAAGGTACTCCTTTTGTGTAAGAATTTTTGGCATAACACTTATACTTTTTCTTCCAACTTACACCTTTTGTGAAAGACCAAGTTAAAGCATCTTCGGAAGTCACTTATACTTTTTCTTCCAACTTACACCTTTTGTGAAAGACCAAGTTAAAGCATCTTCGGAAGTCACTTATACCTTTTGTGAAAAACAAAATTAATGAAATTTACACCTTTTGCTTAAGCTTACACCTTTTTGGGAAGATAGTTACACCATTTTTGAAAATGTACTCCTTTTGTGTAAGAATTTTTGTCATAACATTTACTCTGTGCTTATACAATCTTTCACAGAAGGTGTAAGTTGGAAGAAAAAGTATAAATGTTATGCCAAAAATTCTTACACAAAAGGAGTACGTTTTCAAAAATGGTGTAAGTATTTTCTCGAAAAGGTGTAAGCTTAAGAAAAAGGTGTAAATTTGATGATTTTTTTTTTTCCCAAAAGGTGTAAGTGACTTCCGAATAAAGCTTTAAGTTGGGGTTTCACAAAAGGTGTAAGTTGGAAGTTAAAGTATAAATGTTATGAAAAAAATTCTTACACAAAAAGAGTAACTTTTCAAAAATGGTGTAAGCCCTGCCACGAAAAGGTGTAAGCACAAGCTAAATGTGTAAATTTTTTGTTTTTTTTATCACAAATGCTATAAGTGACTTCTGACGAAGCTTTAAGTTGCCGCTCACAAACTTAAAGGAGTAACTTTTCAAAAATGGTGTAAGTATTTTCACGAAAAGTATGAAGGAGTAACATTTCAAAGTGTTCAAAACCACAAATGGAGTAACAAAGCGTTCATTTCAAAATATTCGTAAACACAGAAGGAGTAAAATTTCTGTTTATATTTACAAAAATTTAAAAAACTCAAATAAAAACTTGTTTGGCAAAATTTTTGATTTATAAATCAGTGGTCTCAGTTTATAAATTTGGCCAAAAAATAAAAACACAAAAAATGTGTTTCCATTTTGAGCTTTCAGTTTTTTTTTTTTTTACCACCCAACACTAGCCACCACCCGCCACCATTTTCCACCACCGTCTTCCGCCTCCGCCACCACCACCCACCCCCACCCCCACCCCCACCACCACCACTACTGCCCACCACCCACCACCCACCTGCCATCCAACCGCCACCACCCACCACTTGCCATTACCATCCACCGCTCGCCACCACCACCTACTTGCCACCACCTACTTGCCACCACCCACCTGCCACCACCACCTGCCACCACTAGCCACCCACCACCACCTGCCACTCACCTGCCACCACCACCACCCACCACCCACCACCACCATCACGTATCACCCACCTGCCACCACCACCCGCCACCCGCCACCACCACCACCCAGTCGTTACCACCTATCACCCGCCACCGTCACCCACCACCACCACCACCACCACCACCACCACCATCCGTCACCTACCCGCCACCACCCACCACCACCCGCCATCCGCCACCCACATGCCACCACCACCCGCCGCCACCACCACCCGCCACCGTCACCCACCCACCCACCATCACCACTCGCTATCCGCCACCCACCTGCCACCACCACCCGCCACCATCACCACCACCACCTATTCGTTACTACCCACCACCCGCCGCTGTCACCCACCCACCCACCCACCATCACCACTCGCCACCACCTAGCACCTACCACCACCCGCCATCCGCCACCCACCTGCCACCACCACCCACTTGCTACCACCCACCACCCGTCACCGTTACCCATCCACTCACCACCACCACCCGTCACCTACCCGCTACCACCACCCACCACCCGCCACCACCACCACCACCACCACCACCCACTCGCTACCACCTGCCACCATCACCCACCCACCACCACCACCACCACCACCCACCACTCACCGTCACCACTTTCCACCACCGTCTTCCGCTGCCACTTGCCACCACTCGCCATTTCTCACTCTTTTTTATATTTTAAATTTTTTTAAAACATTTTGTCAATTACGAAACGCGTTTGTAGTTTATGTTTTTCAAAAAATAAACAAAAACTAGTTTATAAATTTTTTGTAAATATAAACTGAAAACGTAAACGTTACCAAACACACCAAGAAATTATTTGACAAAAGGTATAACCTTTTCAAATATGGTGTATGTTTGTCCGTAGAAGGTGTAAATGACCATAGAAAAGATGTAAGTTTTGTTTTTCACTAAAGGTGTAACTTGAAATAATAAGTGTAAATTTTACGAAAAAGGTTTTTCCACAAAATGTGTCATTTTTCAAGAAGTTGTAAATATTTCCGAGAGGAGGTGTAAATTTTTAGGAAAGGTGTAAACTTTAGGAATAGTTGTAAACTTTGTGATTTTTTACAAAAGGTACAAGTTCCCAAATAAGAGCAACCATCGAAGCTGAATGTTTCGTTTTTACAAAAGATATAAGTTCCCAAAGAAGACCAATCCGAATTAAAGCTGAATGTTTCGTTTTTGGAAAAGATCCAAGGTGTAACTTTTACTAAGAAAATTAATGTAATGTAAAGATAAAGTTCCAAGGTGTAACTTTTATGAAGAAAATTAATTTATAAATGATGTCAGTTTTCATTAAAAGGTGTAGGTTGTCAGAACAAGTATAAAACTTAAAAAATTGCCGAAGTGTTCAGAAGAGGTGTAAGTTCCGTCGGCCCGTCCGTCTCTCTTCCATCTCGGACCTCTCTCTTTGTTTGTCTTTCTGTCTGCCCGTCTCTCCGTTGTTCCATTTCCCCGTAGCTGTAGGGTTTTACAGAGAACAATATTTGAGTGCTGAGCTTAAGTTCTTGGGAAGGCTAGCCATGGAAGTGGATGCGTAAATACTTTTTTTGAGTTGATTTTTGTCGGTGGAGCACAACCGCAAGGGTTAATCGAGCACCACCGTCGGTTCGTCTGATCCGGTTGGTATTTCCTTTATTTCGTGCTGGTACATTATCTGTCTCCTTGTTTGTCTTCTATCATTCGCATATACCTTCACACCCAACCCGAAATCGACCCAATAGGAACTGTTCTGTACTCCATTTTGGTATTTTGTGCTATTCGAATAGGAACTCTTCCCTCTGCTAACCGAAATGAACCCAATAGGAACTGTTCTGTACTCGATTTTTTGTATTTTCTCCCTTCCGAATAGGAAGTCTTCCCTCTGCTATCAGTGCTGCAAGTTGAACATAGGTATGATAGTAGTTAGCAACAAGAATAAAAGGTGTTCTGCATTTACATGGCGAACTTGTTATGTTGGGTTATATATAACGAAAGAAGACTTTAAAAGAAATTTGTGTAATGTTGGCACGGGAAAAACAAATTTTTTTTTTCTTTTCGAGTAGCCAAAAAAGCAAAAATAAGAAACTCGATAAACAAACAATGACTAATCTTGTTTCCGCAACAGGTAGCACACTCGGTTGAATTGTGCTTTAAATTTTGCTGTACTCGGTGATTTTATATTGCCGGAACTTATGTTTAGAAACAATCTGTGGTACACGGACTCTTCAAAATAGATCAAATACCCGTGTCGGACACCTGAGAGTCGGACAAGGGTATGGGATATGTGTCGGATACTTTTCAACGGACACTTCTTATATAATTGTATAAAACACAATTATTATATGTGCAAATTATTGTGAAATTACTATAAATGTGATTTTGACACCGTGAGTTACATATAGTACCATTTTATGGCACATATTAGATTAAAAATATGATATTTTTTCCCCACACCGTGTACCATTGAATGTAGGGTTAAGATATAATGAGTCGGACCTGTACATGCATACCGCACCTGGGACCCGTACCCGAGTCCGTGTAACACAGTAAACAACTCTTTCTTTCAGTGCTGAAGTTCATGCATAGTTGACGGTATTCAACTTAAAACATAGGAAAGCCAATTGAAAGAGTTGAAATGAGGATGACGATTTCCAAATTTTGTAGAGAGCTATTCGTTCCCACACCCAATTCTGAATCAAGAGTTGAAGCATTCACTTTCATGGCTAGCCTTTCCAACAACTTAAGTGGCCGGAGACGATGGCTGAAAACCAATACCTTCTCCCCACCTGAGTCGGAGAACCCTAACAGATTAAGGAAGAAGTTTGCCTTCAGTCCTTGTCTAATATCCAACTTTTCTAAGATGTGGTCCATCCGGGCATCGTCAATGCCCTCTGTTTCTGTGGTTGACGTGTCTGTAGGTGAAATCTTTAGGAGGGATCTCAACTGTGCGTGCACATACAGTGTGCTCCCATCGCAAGTGATGTTCAACTGCTTAACGAAGTTGTTCAGTTCTTCAACTTCACGAACTGTCGTAAGGGTGAGGTGAAGAAATTCAGAGAAGTCAACAAGCCCAGGCAATTCACGAAGAAAATCTAATTTGTAGAAATGGACAACCTTGCCTGTCATTGCACGCAACTTTTGAATGACGGTTACCTTTCTGTTGAAGTTATCATCTTGCATATATATACAGCAGTTACATTTGAAGAGGAAGGTAGCTGTCATTCATGAGTTGTGGGCTGTTTGAACTTCATTGAGCGTAGAAATGAAATGCGTACTCTCATTTGTCTTTTTTATGACCTTCGTGCAGAATGAGAATGGATGGGTACGTTAGTAATATTTTTTGGCAGGCAGTGGCAGTCTTGCTTGTTTCATTGTCGCATACAATTGATGAAACTTGTTTGTCAACCACAGAAAAGTATTCTTCTCTGATCTGCCCACTGTCTGAGCACCCGAAGGTAGTGAAGCACGGGCCAGGATGCAGCCACCTCGATTCTCTGCAACCAAGTTGCTCAGTAGGAAATTGAAGCCCTCAACTTGATGGCTGGCCTTGCCAACAACTTAAGCGGCCGGAGAGTGCGTGCACACTGTATGTGCACGCACAGTTTAGATCCCTCCTAAAGAGTTCACCTACAGACACGTCAACCACGGAAACAGAGGGCATTGACGATGCCCGGATGGACCACATCTTAGAAAAGTTGGATATTAGACAAGGACTGAAGGCAAACTTCTTCCTTAATCTGTTAGGGTTCTCCGACTCAGGTGGGGAGAAGGTATTGGTTTTCAGCCATCGTCTCCGGCCACTTAAGTTGTTGGAAAGGCTAGGCCAACCATCAAGTTGAGGGCTTCAATTTCCTACTGAGCAACTTGGTTGCAGAGAATCGAGGTGGCTGCATCGTGCCCACTGTCTGACCACCCAAAGGTAATGGAGCACGGGCCACGATGCAGCCACCTCGATTCTCTGCAACCAAGTTGCTCAGTAGGAAATTGAAGCCCTCAACTTGATGGCTGGCCTTGCCAACAACTTAAGTGGCCGGAGACGATGGCTGAAAACCAATACCTTCTCCCCATCTGAGTCGGAGAACCCTAACAGATTAAGGAAGAAGTTTGCCTTCAGTCCTTGTCTAATATCCAACTTTTCTAAGATGTGGTCCATCCGGGCATCGTCAATGCCCTCTGTTTCCGTGGTTGACGTGTCTGTAGGTGAACTCTTTAGGAGGGATCTAAACTGTGCGTGCACATACAGTGTGCACGCACTCTCCGGCCGCTTAAGTTGTTGGCAAGGCCAGCCATCAAGTTGAGGGCTTCAATTTCCTACTGAGCAACTTGGTTGCAGAGAATCGAGGTGGCTGCATCCTGGCCCGTGCTCCATTACCTTCGGGTGCTCAGACAGTGGGCAGATCAGAGAAGAATACTTTTCTGTGGTTGACAAACAAGTTTCATCAATTGTATGCGACAATGAAACAAGCAAGACTGCTACTGCCTGCCAAAAAATATTACTAACGTACCCATCCATTCTCATTCTGCACGAAGGTCATAAAAAAGACAAATGAGAGTACGCATTTCATTTCTACGCTCAATGAAGTTCAACCAGCCCGCAACTCATGAATGACAGCTACCTTCCTCTTCAAATGTAACTGCTGTATATATATGCAAGATGATAACTTCAACAGAAAGGTAACCGTCATTCAAAAGTTGTGTGCAATGACAGGCAAGGTTGTCCATTTCTACAAATTAGATTTTCTTCGTGAATTGCCTGGGCTTGTTGACTTCTCTGAATTTCTTCACCTCACCCTTACGACAGTTCGTGAAGTTGAAGAACTGAACAACTTCGTTAAGCAGTTGAACATCACCTACGATGGGAGCACACTGTATGTGCACGCACAGTTGAGATCCCTCCTAAAGATTTCACCTACAGACACGTCAACCACAGAAAAGTATTCTTCTCTGATCTGCCCACTGTCTGACCACCCAAAGGTAATGGAGCACGGGCCACGATGCAGCCACCTCGATTCTCTGCAACCAAGTTGCTCAGTAGGAAATTGAAGCCCTCAACTTGATGGATGGGGTTTCATCTGGTTTTTGTGCCTAGGATGAGCACCAATTTCTGTCACAGAAGAATCGTGTCCTGATTGTTTAACCCCGTCATGAAATAGTTCAGTTGCTTCTTTGTCATTTGTAGGCGGGCCTTCATAAAAGTATGTGCGTGTAGTCCTTCAGCCCTAAATGAAAAACACAATGTAGTCCTTCCTCTTGAATATTTGTGAAATTATGCATTTATCGCTTGTACACATAATTGTTTTAATTGTAAGCTGTGTGAAAGAAATGCAAAATTTCCATGTGTGCCCTTTCTTTTGTCTGTTTCAAAATCTGTATGTGTTGGGAAATTCTGCGTGTTGTTGTCTGTGTTTACGCAAAATTTTAAGGTTAACAGCCACATGTTGCAGCCGTTTGTTTGTGTTCCTGTAAATATTGATTGCAATACTTTGCAGGAGTTGTCGTCATTGCATCTGATGGATATTGGTCACCTCGCACCAACAATGTTAGTTTTCTCCTTAAAGACTTGCTACCAGTTGGTTTGGTACATATGTTTGTAAACAAACGAAATCCATCACCAAGGAATACACTGATTTTTTTCCGGATCAATTCTTACAGCAGCCCTTGTACTTTTGTGTTTGTGTTATTTGTTTTGCACAAATTTTGAATGGCCTCGCTTTGCACCATCAATTTTGAACTTTTGTTTCAATTACGTCCATTTGATTTCAACTCTTCACTGTTTTGTATCAGAAAATATGCATATACGTGGCAACTGTATTTTTTGTTGTAGTCAACTTATAACTTTACTGAACTTACATAATCTGAATCAATTGACATTACAATCTTTGTTTTAAAAATGACAAACGGCATTAGCAATTTGACCGAAAATGTCCACGAAATTTGAAATGGACTGTCACAATTTAGGTAGTTTAAAGTGCATCGATCGAAATTAGACGACGGACAAAATGTGTACACCACCCCTGTAATTTTCCCTTCAATCTAATTTGTATGATTTGCTCTTTCATAAGGGGAAGGAAAAGATTGAAGACAATTGCCGAACAACATATCCAAATGTCTGACACTATCGCTGGCTCTTGTCGAAAGCGGCCAGTTGCACCATTCATTTGTTACAGGTACTAGTTCTTTATTTTGACAATCTGGAATTACATATTTCGTACTGAAATTACGCGCCTCGTCGAAGTTCAGTTTGTGATGTTTCAAATTGGTTTTGTTCCGCATGTCTGAAAATGTTTAACTTGGTGTCGATTCAGTCCCGGATGTACGAAAGCTGTCTTATGCCGATTTCAGGGCCAGCGTGACATAAAAACTTGCATATATATATATATATATATATATGTATTCATATTTCACATTTAGTGATGATAAGCTTGACGATGCTTGCATGCAGCCAGCAACAATTCAAGGAAATGCAAGGGCCAGACAACACTCGACGAAAAATGGTGAGTGTTGAAATCTGTATTCTCTATAATACAGTATGATGGAAACACATCGCTGGGTTGCTATCCACACGTTGTATTGAATGGTCGTAGTGGGCTTGTGATTGTTTCGCGTTTGTAGGATTGTAGCATGTAATAATGTCACCTTCCTATTGTTTTTGTAAATTTCAATTCGTTGTAAAAGTCCAGCTACGTTTCGTCGCTGACTTTTTGCTGCAACTGTTATTTGTATTTGCAATCTTATTTAATTAGCAACAATGCACGCGGATTGCGTTTGGCATAAAGTTGTAGTTACAGTAATTTCGGACTCATAGTTGTTACTTGTCTTGTACGTCTGTCATTTTCTTGGTTAAAGACTAGAAAGGAGATTGGGGAAAGGTGGAAGGCACTCCCCTCTGATGAGAAAAAGAGGTTTGTCGAAATGGCTAAGGCGAGCGCTGAGGAACACGCCAAAGTAGTACCATGTGCACCGAAGTCTGAAAAGGTCATTACGTACTTCATGTTTTCGTAAATGCATTTTCCTAGGTCCTGCTTTGCTGACATTGTTGGTTGTATTTTTTTATTAATTTAAGGGTAAAAAATGTGCAGGGTAAAAGGCAACTCCGCATATCATTGAAGTCAATTGTTGAGCTAGTTAACCGGTTCAACGAAGCACAAAAGCAGGCAGTCATTGACATTAGGTTTGCTGGCCTCCTGGGGATGAAGTGTACACGTATAGATCACGACTTGTGCGCATGGTTGGTACAGAACTTCGATCCTGACAGTAGTTCATTGAATGTCTATGGTTGTCAAGTCAGGCTCACGTGTAAGGCAGTTAATGTTTTATTGGGAATACAGTGTGAAGGCGATGACGTGCAGTTGGCTGGGTCATTGGAAGCATATCCCAATATCTACGATGAGGTTGGAGTTGTTAACGGAGTCATTCCTTTGAACAAGTTGAGACTTTATCTGACCGAGACTGCTGGTGCGGAGGACGAGTTTCGGCGGAAATTTGCGCTGTACGTGTTGGGGGCCATGTTGTGTCCTACCACAATGACCGGGTTGAAGCCATCGTTCATTCATGCCGTGAAGGACGTGAATCGTATGCGAGCTTGTAATTGGGCAAAGTTGACACTGCAATTCCTTCACAACGGTGTTCGCAAGTATAAAGGTCATCGCGGTGCAACTGGATGTGTTTTCCTGCTAATGGTATGCCAATACCTTGAATTTTTTTTTCCATTCCCCCCTTCATGTGTTTCATGCATTGTTCTGTCATGGTTCAACAAATTGGCCTTGATTGGGACATACAATGGTACCTGCTTTGTGAGTACGACAAACAGCACTCTTCCTGACCAAGTATGGTACTTGCAGAAATAAATTTTGTGTGACTACCGTCATGAATTTAAGAACAAAGAGTACAGGGCAAAAAGTATGCTGAACCTCAATGGAGGAACCAATTAAAACTACGTTGCGAAGAGGGGAACATGTACATAAAAAAATTTTCTTGGTTTCATCAATAAAGTCCTTGGTGTGCTGTACAATTTTTTCCCCAAAAAACATTGCATGATATGTGCCTATAAAGTTGACAGCATCCTCAACAAAATCGGTATGCTATGTACGTTCCACTGCAAAATTGAGAATAATGAATGTCATTGTTACTGAATATAGTTCATTTCTGTGGGAAGAACAACTTAATTATGGTATGCCCCTTAATGTCCACAGCTGTTGTACCTTGATTGTGTTTGTCTGAGCTCGACTACGACGCGGTCCACACCTCGGCTTCATTATTGGGGTGATACCCAAATACGGGAGACGCTGCGACGTATCAGAAGGAAGCAAAATTTCCCAACAATTGCGGTAAGCACTCCTACCACTGTGCACATTTCACACCATCGACCCACTTGTCTTCAACATACAATGTCAGACTTCATTTATGCGTTTCTATGATTAGGTGGAGTTTGATTACAGTAACACCGATGATGCTGACATGGATGCATGCCATGTCGAGAACCAACAAACAGGACAGTACAATGAAGTCCGTATGAGCAATTTGGAGTCCGACATTCGTGAACTGAAGGAAATGATGAAGCAAGTTCTCCACAACCAAACAGATTTAATGGAGATGTTGCGACATTTCGAAGGCAAGCAAGTTGTTCGCAATGACAAGGTAATCCATCCAAGCATTACGCAATTTTCACACAGTTGAGCCACATCATTTGAAGATGGTTTGTAAGACTAAGTTCACGAATGTGTATGTATAATTAGGTGGAAGGCAATGATGTGTGTATCATTAACCTCTCCTCCAATGTTGCTCAACTGAAGGACATGCTGAAGCAACTGCTTCAACGTTTCAGTTTGGGCTGCAACGAACCGTTCACTGAACAAACCAATTTACGTGAACTGAAGCAAATGCTACACCACCTCATCGAAGGTATATTCTCTACACTGCAACCGGCAGGCGTGGCCAAACAGGGTGTGGACCCTGCTGTTGGAGTCGAGGCGCATGAGGATGGCGTGGTCAAACCATCGGACGAAGTTAACCCAATGGAGTGTAATATTTCAGATGTACAAGGGGTGGATCACCAACAACATATTTTGAAGGGAACCTTGGCAAGGGACAAAAGTCATTTGCATGATGGGCACAAGCTGAACATCGAAGAAGGTGGCGACAACAACAAGAAGGGAGGCCTTCAGTCAGGGGAAACATATGAAACTGAAGATAAATACAGTCCTGACCTTCAGTCAGTGGGCGTGAAGAACGTGGCGTGCGATGTGCATACTTCTCCTACTAAGCTTGGCAAACCATTGGGAGCAACTGGAATCGTTAGAAGAAGTGCAAAGGGAAGACGAAAAGGAAAAGGAAAAGGAAAAATGTGCGGAAGTGGAGTTCAAGCCACTGAGGTCGGGGATATGCAATTGTGCATCGATAGCAAAACAAATAGTGGAGTTGACGACAGCAGTTCACCTGTGGATGTTGATGGTGTGGACAACGTGAACAAGGTACAAATACTGCCTTTAATGCCCCACAAGTTGTGAATACCCAATTCATGCCCACATCAATAATGTGAATCAGTAATTTTACAATCATCTGTGTTGTATTGTACTAGTTGTCAAAGAATTGCATGTTTGCAGTTATGACTGTTGCCATATGTTAGTACACATTTCTAACAAACTCCGCACCAAACATCACAAGTTGGGAAAACTCTGGGGCTCACAGTTTTTACATCATTTCACGTTTTTTTTATGACTACAGACCTTGTAATATAAGCTTCAATACTTTTATGAAATGTGTACTGTTAGTTGGCTGTTTATTTTTGTAGGACTCGTTGACGATGTTGGACAGCGAAGGGTTGTTATCGGCGGAGGAACAAAAACTTCTTCACTATGTATTTGACAATAGCAAAAATGAAATGTATTGTTTCATTTACTACTTGCAAATTTTCAATGACAGTCCACTGTGAAATAACTATCGTTCTAAGGATCATTTATTGCTTGTAGGGACATTGTTGTTTCCATGAATCTTCATGGACGGGCATGTGAAGTTGGCACCCGGCGTGACATGCGCACGCTCAAACCAGGGTCGTGGCTATCCGACACTGTAAGTGTTGGCTGCACAAATATGAATCTGCGTTTTTCAGTACCCCTAACTCAGAAACCTTTCTAATCAACTTGCCTTGTGTCTTGCATACAATGTTCCAGCCAATCAACTTGGTGGTGGTGCAATTGACTAATCGATAGAGGGATTTACACAATGACGGGAGGCACACTGATTGGTTCTTTCCCGTATATCTGTCGATAAGTAAGTGTTTAAAGCTACGTTGTGTATTGTGTATGACATATTTTGACAAATGTTTCCGTCAATGACCTTTACGCATTACACATGCAGACTATGATTCTAAATAAAGATATGCAACCTCTGGACCATGAACATATCGTCACATCATTTTTCGGACATGACAGATACACTGGTGCGATTGATGCATGCCAGAGGGTAATATCAATGTTCATCCCGTTATATTAAAACGAAAATATGAAAGCCATTACATGTTTGCATGGCCTCTAAACAAGGTCTGCCGTTGTGTTTTCGTGTAGATTTACGTGCCTTTCAATTACAGAGGAGTGCATTGGTTGTGCGTTAAAATTGATATGGTGGACCGTGTAGCCTACCTATTCGACTCAGTCCCATCCAACCGACCGAACAAAAGGAAGCTAAATGCAGCTAAAATTTTGGTATGTCCTTCTGGTGCATTTCTGAACACTACAAAAAACTTGAACATCCTTTACGTAAACCAACTTCAACCTTGTGGAACAGGTTGAAACTATGCACGACTTGCTGCAACTACACTTTGGAAATGATTATGTTACAGACGTGCGTACCTTCCACCGCTGCATGTTAGACGAGAGGCCAGTACAACAACTGGATGAGTAATCCACAATCCCTCCCTCACATTAATGTCTAAGCTGCATGACTGACTTAATGAACCTATTACGTATTGACGACAACTTTAATGTGAAATTATTTTTGTAGCACGTTTGACTGTGGGATGTTCGTCATCAAATTCATGCAGCAACCTGATTTAAGCCCCGGTCCACACAAGGTACATTCTACCGCTTAATTTCCATTTGTCAATCAAATCCTTCCTCGTACGTCCTCCAATTTTAACTGATTTGTCTTACGATTTTTGTGGACAAAGTTCGCTCCCTCTGTGCGTCATAAGTTGTTGGTTGACATCGTTATGGATGTCAATAATGCAAAGATCGCAGAGTACCGGGACTGCCTTCATATGAGCAATGCCACAAGCTAGGCCAGTGATGGGAATGGGCTGCCAGTACGCCACTAATTTGGGTGGCAATAGGACTTTAACTAATTTTTTATTCTTTGATTTCAATATGGATGTTAATTATGGGTCCCCAGTATTGTTTTTGCTGGACGATGTAAATATGGACCAACTGTAAACATGGATCAAACATGTCGATGTAAACATGGATCAAACATGTCGACGTGGCTGCTGACTTAGTACTGTTTTGTTTACGCATGTTTCTTGTTCGGATGAATGCGACTGTAACTGTATATAATTTACGGCTGCTTTTGTTACCGAAGTTAATTTATAATTTAATTACAAAAAAGGCAAAATTAATTTTCAAAAATGAAAGAAACCACATTATGAATGAAAACTCAATACTCTTCGTAGGTAAGTTATATATCAGCCCATTAGCACATATGACTCCAGCCAAAAAAAAACTTTCATGGCTTACAGGGAAGGATAAAAAAAAAATAAATCAAATCTACATATCTGCTGCATCATCAGCAGCGTCTTCTGAAGAGTTGTCCGTACTGTCTGACTGACTGTCCTCATCCATTGTCTTATCAGACTTCGCTTCGTCCGCCGCCAATTTGTCATCGGTCAGCCAATCAACGTTCTGCTTGATAGCGCCGACTTGCCGCTCCAAACTTGACAACCGTGTGTCCACTTCATTCAGCCTTTCGTAGATAGCTTGCAACTGCTGGAATACAGGAGCAACATGAGCTTCAACAATAGCTTCAATCTTGTTCGAATCGGACATTTTGTAGGAATATGTGTATGGTTTATTTTACTGACTACTTTTTTAAAGGAATGTACAGATTCATAATATTACACAACACTATGCTGTAAGTATTTGTAATATATGGTACATGACTTGTATGTTTGCAGAAGACCTCATGCATTGTGACATACATCGTATTAATTTCTCAAACTGGCCGAATTCATCTTGCAAAAATTCGTTCCTTCTTGCATGCACCAAGTCATCCGTTCAGTACCCCTGATCGTCCATTATTTGGCATTTCCAACACACATGCATTGTACCTTCCATCAGTACTAGCCCACTGTCATTGATTTCCACACCCACAGTTCATCATACAGTCACATTCGTCATTTGTATTTGTGCCCCAAGCCAATTACATGTCTACTCATCCATAAAGGTTAGCAAAATTGCTCTTATCAGATACATATGCCGTTCCAATTGCACCGAACCTTTAAATGCAATACCCGCAGTCATTAAGTTGCTTTTACGCAGTTTGGGTAGTTGTTGCCACCAAACAACAATAAGTGTGTTCACGTCTTTAAACCTACCACCAACGTATTAATGACTATGGGTTGAAGGTAATTTAACATTTACAACCAACCACAAAAAGGTTGCAACCAGTGTTGTTTCCTTTGCATTTGGGTTTGTTTTTGCGTCCATATATTCTTCGTGAACCTGCGAAAACAAAGTTGGACTCAATCAAGAAGCTTCACACCTATGGATGCACACCACGGTAAACGTGGTCGTGGACAATCACTTGCAACGGCTGGCAGCTCCCGACCGAAGTCACCAGAATTGGATTATGCAGGTGGGTATATTGATTCCTTCGGTGATCGACGTTTCTTTGAAACAGGGTTCCCACTGTGGAGTTTTGAACCTCTACGGGATTACAACTGCACCCCAATACAAGATGCTTGCCTGGGGAAGTATTTTGGAATTCCAGTTTCACTGTTTGCCAAACGAGTTCAGTGTGAACACCACTGTCGATGTGCTTTCCTGAAGGTCACAAAAGCCCGATCGGTTGAAATGCAGCGGCAATTCCCTCATGTCAGCGACTCCCAACTTAGGCATCGTTTGCAAAGTGAGGTTGATCAAATGACTCGTCGACTCATTAGGAACTCACAGATAGAGGACGCAAAGGCAGAGTCGAAGATACATGGATCGAACCCGGCATCTGCGATAAAGGCTATAATGGAGGATCCTGCACTGGTGTCGGACCCTGACCTTTCAGATTACTCAGACTCCGAAGTTGTTGATTTGAGCGAGGATTAGCAGACCTGGACATGTGTATGACATAGTAAGCGTAGTCTTGTGAGATGGCATCGTCGCGCGAAAATAAACGACTTAGAAACTAACAGACCGTCATACTCTGCTAACCATTGCAACGGTGCATGCATTAACGTCTTCATCAAAATGATTTGTTGAAGGTATTTTTTTGGGTCACCGTCCTCGACTAAAATCTGTCTTATGATTTTTGTTGGTACGATGACAAGGTAATATTTTTGTAATGTCAATGACCGATATCAGAAACTATCATTAACCTACGTTTTGTTGATTACTTCATGTTTGTGAATCGTTCAATATGGACAACAAGGTTTAAGTGTCGGAATCATTGCCTGGAATCACAAGCTGTAATTGCAAACAAAAATTGTGCACAACCAGCCAACGGTCTCATACACTCTTACCATCAATATGGGCACAAAATGTTTTTTTTTTTCAAAGACGACGGTTGTGTGGAAGCATACCCCATGGGGTCAACCTGTGCATTACCAATTTTTCTCCCATTGTGCATTGTTATGAACTAATCAGCTCCCCTTCAAACAAAAAAATATACAATAGACCATGCAGAAACAGAGTATTGATATTCATTAATGAAGAAGTCAGCACGATGGTGAAGAAATGTACCACGCATCCTACATCTGCTTTCAACTTGCTAACAGATAATAGTTGAGGCCACAGATAAGTGACAAACAGATACTAGTTGACAGATAACAGATTTGCCAAATCTGTTAATTACAAACAAACCTGCAACACATAACAGAAGTTGTTCATTACAACCAAAATTGATGCACCCAGATAAGAGAACCTGCAACAGAAAACAGGCCACAGATAAGTGACAATGCACCGAAAAAATTCAGTCATCCACAAAGCATCCACAAAATTCATCCACAGAGCATCCACAAAAATGAATCCACATACCATCCACAAAATTCGTCCACAGATCTGCCAAATAGCATCCACAAAGCTCTTACAATGACACCAATGTTTCCCAAAATTCATTACAGACTAACATTATAAGTCACATCATAATAACTTATAAAATTCATTCCGTACATTCATTCCATAATAAAATTCATTCCACAAAGCTATTAAGTAAGTTACATAAGTTACATCATAATAAAATTCATTCCATAAACATTACTTACATAATGAAGTACAATACAACAAAAACTGGTACAAACTTCCATTCAATTTCCCAAAATACAAACAAGTACGAAAGTTACATGATCAAGTACAAAATAATAGAAGGGCTGTGCTACATCCCCCGAATTTGGGGGCCCCTAATCCCCCGAAAAATCAGAACAAGGCAAAAAAAAAAACATGCCCAAAACGACGTTGCTTTGGGCATTAGGGGGATTAGGGGGGGCATTTTTAGGGGGACAAATCATTTCTCAATGATAGAAAATAGCAAAATGATTTGTCCCCCTAAAAATGCCCCCCCCCTAATCCCCCTAATGCCCCAAACGACGTGGTTTTGGGCAAATTTTTTTTTTTTTTTTTTTTTTTTTTTTTACCTTTTTTTTTTTTTTTTTGCCTTGGTTTGAAATTTAGGGGGATTAGGGGGCCAAAAATTAGGGGCATGTAGCAAGGCCCTAGAAAAAATAATGAAATACACCATCGCTTTGATTATATTTTCTATCCTTTCAAGCCTTCGACCATGGTCATTTCCCAAGTCATGAAGCCTCGTCCTTACATCGTTGAAGTGTTCTACTGTTAAAGCATCACCAGCTCTAGTGTTGGAAGGGATTGTGGACATAACGCCTTCATCATCTTCAGCCACGAAGTTGAAGTAATTGCAATGGGGAGTGGGAGTGGTACTCTACAATGCATGACAATCAGTTAGTTGAATACGACAAATATTACTGTGACTACTAAAGGATTAAAATTTCCAATACATACTTACATATTTTGATGGGCAAACAAAGCACAAACGCCCTTCATTTCCATTCTTATTGTTCTGACAATACGTATGGCAGCGGTTCTTCCACAATTGCACAGCCTCGTTTGTAATCTTATGTTGCTAATGTTAGAAGAAGAAGCCATTTTTAAAATCCGCATACATGAGAAATTTGTAGTGGTCTGCTATGCTTCTGTTTGATGGGGTTAATAGCAGGTCTAGGTTAATTTGAGGGACAGAGTGTGTCTTTACTGAAAACATCTATTTGTTCAAACTGCCATGTTTAATAGCATTTGCACAAAGGTTACACAGACTAAACTGTTAATAGCATTTGAACAAACATCGCAGCTCAATGTACACACGTAGCATTTTGAAACTGAACAAATACAGCAGTTTCAAACATAGCATTTGTGATTAATTACAGACATGTTACACACATAGCATTTTCAATCTGAACAAACATGGCAGTTTTACAAACATATCAGGTCAATGTCAAGTAAATTATCAATCACACATGTTAAACAACTATTATCAACAAATCATGCTGAAGTGAAATGATTAGGGGCAGATTGTTGGAGACTGTGATTCAGTAGTTATCAAACTGAAATAGTTATCAACAAATGACACATGTGATTTTCAACAAAGCACACTGAAATACTTATCAACAAATCAGTAATAGTTATGAACATTTAAGTTCAGTTTGATAATAGTTACCAATGTTGATAATAGTTAATTCAAGTCACGCAGCTAACACATTAGTTGATAGCAGTTCATTACAACAATTCATGCGTGATTGACAACAAATTCAGCAAAATCACATTATCAATCACACATTGAAAATTACACAACTATATGCATTCGTTCAACTAATTATCAATCTGCATAATCATACTATGTTCTGCAAAGATGTGATCCTTTCATTTTATGTTGGATCAGTTTCTGCGTATTCATACTACGTTCTGCAAAATTTATACTTTAACTCTAAAAGGTAAATGCATAAATGTTCGTCACAATATGTGCCGCATTTTTCAAGCATACCATTTATCTATCTGCATAACAGTAATTTTCAAATATATTTTGTGAATCACAACCCTAACTTTTTTATTTCAGCGTTTGGAGGACGAACCTGGTTCATCTATGGCCTGAAAGCCCACGTTATCGTCAACAAATTCCTTCTCTACAGCCGATGGTGGTCGCGGTCGAGCTATGGTTCGCGAAGCAGAGAAAATGAGGGCTACAGCGGTGGGTTGGGTTTACGAGTGGGTGGCCGTCGGGAGTGGTCGCCGGTGAGGCTGGGTTCGGTGGAGGAGGAGTGATTCGGTGGAGGAGGAGTGAGTGTGACAGTGAGGGGGAGTGAGAATGAGATTGAGGTGTATACTCTGTATAACCTGTATAGCAGAGCCGGAAAACGGAAATTTATGTTTGGTTTGCATTTGGGAGACGAGTTTTAAAGAAAAAAATTTCTAAAAAATTGTTTGGTTTTAGTTTTTGTGAAAAAAATTTCAAAATCACTTTCTCTCACTTACATATCAATCAATCACTTTTTCTCTCTCCTCTCTCCTTTCCAATCACTTTTTCTCTCACACACATCTACTCAAATTCTCCCAAAATATCAAATCATTCCAAACTCCCAAAAAAACAACTCTCCCAAAATACACAACCATTGTTAACATAAATTTCAGAACATAAACCTTACACTTTTGATCATTTACCATGTGTATTATCAAGAAATCAAGACAAAATGACATACCTGAATCCATTGATGAACGGTTAAACGGAAGCGTGATTATCAATGAACTCTTTGTTATTGATTATGTTATTGCCTTCTAATCCTTTCCCCTTTGGTGCCTTATGTTTTTCCTTGAGAGGATTTAGAAAATAAAATGGCAGTGTTCTTCTTTTTTCACCTTTTTCACTTGGGAAGGAATACGGACCATAACCTTTTAAAGGTTGTAATTGGTTTTCAAAACTGAAAGGTTGTGGAAGTTAAAAATGAATGAAAACCAACTTTAACCATTATTGGTTTTAATTTCTATTTATTGGTTTTCAAAACTGAAAGGTTGTGGAAGTTCAAAAGGAATGAAAACCAATTTTAACCAATATGTTTTAATTTCTATTTCTGCCTGTCATAGAAATAGAAATTATACAACTAGCTAGTATCTACACATTAGGTCCATAACACATATACCCTTAAGCCTATTAACTAAATTGAATCACTTAAATTGTAGGCTTCTTATAAATGATAACACCACATTTAATTATGTGGTCCCATTGAGACATTATCTAACAATCTCCCACTGGACCACATATGTATCCTGAAAAATGTGCTTAACTTTACTGAGCTCAGAAATTTGTTATCATAACTTGAGGGTATCCAAACAATCTTGTCCATTAACTATATTAATATAGGATCAAAGCGGTCTTCATTACATCAATCGTAACTCGACCCACCAATGGTCACGTATACTAATACAGCTAAATGACATAGATCAATCATGGATGCGTAGCATGGAAATTACATGTGATGTGATCCATACATGCCTATTTCCAACTGGTCCTACTTAACTTTATTGAGATCAATACTTCACAATACGTAACAGAGCGTAATAAACAGAATATTTCATTTCTGCAGAAATTAATCCAATTACATAGCTAAAACTCGAGGCTGACATAAAGCAGTAATATAAATACAAACTCCCACTAAACCAGAATGTTCTCAAATAGAACAACACCCATCTGAGCAGTGTGCTCATGAAAAACCTTGGGTGGTAGTCCCTTCGTAAGTGGATCCGCTATCATGGAGTTTGTCCCAATGTGCTCTATGAAAATCTGTTCACTCTGCACTCTTTCTTTTACAACTAGGAACTTGATATCAATATGCTTTGATTTTGTCGAGCTGCTGTTGTTATTTAAAAGAACAAACCTAAAAATTTTTAAACTCTCTCCCCAAATTTTTTTTCAAAAACAACTCTCCCAAAAACAAACCAAACAGTCTTCATTTTAATTTTTAGTCCATAAGCCAAAAAATCACTAACAAAAGACAGAATGAATTAAGACTGGGACCCCCTTTCCCCGTACAAGGATCCTCTCCTTGCAAGCCCCTCCTTGTGCCCGTCCTTGCAGAGCCGTCGGGCCTACTTTTAGGCCCAATTTTGATAATCCAAACCGTTCAAATTTTCTGATTTATTCAGTATATCATACCTGTAAAAAATCAAGTTGATTTATTCACTGTAACGCCCTAAAAATTTACCCATTATATATATATCAATGACATGCATTATTTAAAGAAAACACTTCAATAATTCATTATAATATTCATCAGAGTCTTACTAAACAAAAACATTACATGTAACATCAAATTTAATGCCCTAACGGCTTACATCTTTCCAAGCCAACACTTGGACACAAAAGTATGAGTTCTAACTCAAATATAAATAAAGCCCTAGGCTTGAGTGTTTACTTGTACTAACAATAAAATAAAACAAATAACTAGAAATAGTCTTCAAAGTCCAAGTCCTTCCAAGCTAAGTCCTTGGAGGTAGCTTATCACCTGAACCTGAAAATGATGTTCCCATAAAGGGTGAGCCACAGCCCAGTAGAAATATACTAAACCACATATAAGCAATGAATAAAGCAACAGCGTTCAACAGATGGTTAACCAAGATAATCAATTACTTCATTTTACAGTCTCATGACACTATTGTCTAAGATACGTTTTACTTTCCAACTTTATCAACATGGCTCAGAACCTGGCCAAACTTACAACAGTGAATTATATATATCATATTCACATTCTTCCAATATCAACAAACAAATGAGACTCAAGCTCAAATCAAAACACTTCATACTTCCAGATTGATACACATTTTAGTGTTGTATCAATAAAACACTTCTATATAAATAAGCACACATAAAAGTGATGCTAATGGAGTCCATCCCCTATCTCCTCCCAAACAAAATCCGGTTTAGAGGTCCATCCCCTATCTTCCCCTAAACCGTGGAGTACATCCCCTATCTCCTCCCACACAAAACAATGTATGCAAATGCAATGCTCAATCAATACACGTATTTTCTGTATCAATGCAATAGTCAAAAATTAATGACTTAACCAATGTGATTAGTTTCAGTTATTCCTAATCCACATGCAATGTCTACAACAATCACGACTATCCTCCACCGATAGCCCAAAACAGTTATTTCTAGACTGCAAATAAATATATCAATATCAACAATTCAATAGGTGAGTGATTTAAATTACACAACTACTCCATTTAATCAATGAATTCCTCAATTTCATGAATTTAACAAAATTCCCCAATCTCCTGAAATTAATTATACAAATTAATTTATTATTACAACTAGGGTTTTTCCCAAAATTACCAAAGCATTTCCAACATATCAAAATACCAAAACTTAGAACAAAACTTATAAGATGGAGTAGGAAATCCTTACCCTTGAAGAAAAGAACTGGAATGAAAAAGATGACGAAAACCAAGGTGCTCCAAACCCACGATTGTTCAGATTAAACGGAAGCCCTTGACCCTCTCTATCTTTTTAACAAAGGACTTAGGGTAGAAATACACTCTAAGTAGATCAAACCTAAGAGAGAAGGTGTGTAGGGAGAGGGAGAAGACGGTTCTAGGGTTTTAAAATCAAAAAGGAGATGAAAAATGATCCAGAAAGTCGGATCTCAGATTTTTATACCAGTCGCCCCGCTCGAGCGTGGAAACCCCCGCTCGAGCGCCACTCACAGACTCCCGCTCGAGCGGCCAAACTCCCGCTCGAGCGGCGAATGCACACTCACAGAAGTTTTTGCAGACATGTCCCCGCTCGAGCTCCCAACTCCCCGCTCGAGCGTTATTCACGACTTCCCGCTCGAGCGTGTAATCCCCCACTCGAGCGGCCAACACTACACAGGACATACTGGATGGGTGTATTCCCCGCTCGAGCGTCCAAACCCCCGCTCGAGCGGACAAGCCAAAATCTGGGCAACCAGACTGGGTTCCTAAGCTCAACCAACCTACTCCAAATCTTCCCAACACAACCCAAGACTGAAAATAAGGATTAAAGGGTGCAAACAACATACTCTCAACAATCAGCTCCACAGAACCTAAGTCTATATATAACAAGTAAAGAAAAGGGAAACCGGGATCGCTATATTCACTCTCTCTGCTTCCAAGTCCCTATGGAGCCTCCCTTTCTCTTCCCTGCCTTGGCGCGCTCGCCCTCCAATTCCCTCTAGAGATCGCCTACTCTGCTATCCACCTCGTCCTTCTGCCTGACCAGCTCCTCATTATTGCTCATAGCCTCTTCATGTCGCTCGACCGCGGCGGCACAGGCTCTTTGGGCCTCGTTGATCTTCTTCTGCTCGCCAGCAAGTTGGAACTCGAGCGACACAACCTGGCGGCGTGTGTCCTCCAGCTCCGCCTGAACCGTTTGCAGCTCAGTGTGGACACTCTCCCAACTTGCACTCTTCTCCTTCAACTTTGCAAGCTGGGCCTTGGCTTCATATGCCTTGAGTTTGCCACCCCCCGCCTTCCTCAGCAGGGCCCCTGCTAAGGTGGTTACCTCCATTTGAGCGAAGTATAACCCCCTTAGCAGCTCAGCCTCGTTGAATCTGGAGGCCGAGCGCAAGGCTGCCTCTTCTACAATCCCTACAAGGCGATCTGCCCCTGCTTTGGCTGGGCCTTCTTCTCCCTCCAGCCGCCCTGCGGTCCTACCGACTCCTCCTTCTTGAGGTAGAAGACCCCCCTGTGGCTGTCCCTCCCTCCTTGGCCCAGGGCCAACAGCCTTATCCTCCACTTGCCTTTCGGGGACGACCTTTGCGCCCCCTACGGCGATCGCCGCCGCCACTGGCACCACCTCCATGACCTTTGAGGCAAGCATTTATTACGACAACACCTCTCCGTCGGAACAGGACCCCCTTACCCTGAGCAAGGTAAGGTACAACATAGGCTTTCGGCAAGGAGAGCAGGTCGGAAGGGACAACGAAATGATGAGAAAAGGATATAAGCAAATGTTGTAGACAAGAAAAAGGTTAAGTTCTCTATTTGGAATCCTCTCCCATATACTCTGCTTCTTTCCAACAACTTGCTCGTCCGAGAGTTCGCTGGGGGACTACTCCGTTCCCCGTTGAACTTGCCTGCAGGTTATCTGGTGGGCTTGATCATTTGGACACGGCCTGGAGGAGCTTAGACCTGTCTGATCCATACACTGGGACGAACAACATTAACACATAATCAGTGCAAATTTCCTATCACAAACATCATATCCAAGTACAACAAAATCTATTACTTTGAAAACACAAAAAATTAAATTTAAAAAATATGAAAATACTAAAATAACATAAAAATAGCAACTTCCTAACCACCTTTTAGGGCTGGTTTGGCATGTTTACAAAAAGCCAAAAGTCAAAAAGTCAATATTTTTACTTTGATCACATTATTTTAAGTGACATCACCTGTCACACACATCATTTCAACCCCTAACCCAAACGGAACTCATATTTCACAAAAAGTGAAAAAATACATTTATTTATATTTAAAAAGTGAGGAAAAAAATTGGACTAAAAAAGTGCAATTTTTGTCTTTGTGGATGAAAAAAATGTGGATGTTTGGGTTAACTTTTTGACTTTTATAAAAAAATGTGTATTAAAAAATTGTATAAATTAATGTGTAAGGCAAAATTAGAATTCGGAATTGTGTAGGCCTAATTTTTGACTTCATGTGAATAGTAATAACTTTTTGACTTTTTGGTTTTTTTTCCCAACTTGCCAAACTTGGCCTTAATATGTAGTGTCACGTACGTTTCCGTTTCCCTCCCAAATTTGGAACAAAAACCAAAGTCGGCAGACAGCGCTTTTGAAATCCCACAGACGCAGTACTTTTCATGATGACACACATGCCGTAGCCTTTCTAATCTCACCAACTCATTTCCATTTCCCATACAAATTTCGGCTACTTTGTTGTCCCTCCTTCTCTCTCCATTTCGGTTTTGCTGTCCACCTCCAGTAACACACTCTCTCTCTGTGTCTCCATTTCGACTGCGCCAGGTCGCCGACGGTAACAGTCACCATTTTCTCCGGCATGTGTGAGTCTGTCTATTTTTTATTTCGGAGCACATTATTATTATGACCTACTGTGTTCCACTCGCACGACATTACCATTTATGAACTATGAAACTGTTCCTCCTTACGTAATTGAAACCATACGTACGATTAGGTATACAAACTACACGGGTGACAAACTGATATTGCCATTGAGGAGTTCCAAACTGACAGACGGTCTTCGTTGAGCAGTGTAGTCGGGTTTTTATTTCTCTGCATGAAGGTAAGTTGCGTATGGGTGCTGTTGGGTTGAATGTCCGATGTGGCCCTGTTTCAAGTGTGCGCATTGGTTGTTGATTCGGGCTTCAAGTCGTAAATACTATAAAACGAGTACAACATATGGCCAATTAATTTTCGTAAAACAGTGGCATGCCATATCTGCATAAATTAACGACAACATATCGTAGTTGAAAATAAACGAAAAGTACCACTCGTACAATGCACGTACGACTCAATGGTCCGTTGATTGTAAGTTGTTAACAGTCAATTTCGTTTTGTTACAATGTGGGAGTAACGTTCTTTCTGCATCCTTATGAATATTGCATGCAATTCTTTGCAGGAATTATCGTAATTGGATATGGGCGACATGTCAGACAATGCGAAGCAACTGTGAGTTTATGTCGTTCAGTATTTGATACATTTAGGTTTGCAAGGTTATGTTTCCTGTACCTACTAAATACCACGGTCTGTTCGTGTATGGCATATTGTGCCGTTATGTACTGCCATCAGGAGGTTGTGCGATTTGAGTTTGACACATTTGCGATAGCCTCAAATTGCACCATGAATTTCGTGTAATGGATTAAAACTGTGTCGATTTCTTACCAGAATATGTGCACATACGGCACATGTCGCGTATTCTGCGGAGAGCATTTGTGAAATCCATAATTCACTGAGTTATACTAAACCAATTCGGTTCATCATTTTCGGTGACAACGGAAAACGACGTTACCAATTTCACGAAAATGGCACAACTTTTGAAATGGGAAGGCAAGATTGACTAACTTGAAAGTTAACCGACGAAGATGATAGGATGCACAAAACGTACATACCACCGATGTAATTTGGCCTTGAACAAAATTTCATTTACGCTGATATTTGTTACAGGCAAAGGAAAACATTGAAGGCAAGTGGCAAAGGTTCAGGAATGGAAAGGGTTGACATTACCGAGCCCCCTCGTCGAAAGCGGCCACTTGGGCCATTTATTTTTTACAGGTTCGATCCGTGTCCTTCAAAGCGGCTCACAGTACGAATCCCTCTCGTCAGAAACATGTGACAGTATTTTTGCACAATTCTGCATTACATATTTTGAACTCATAGCTTGCGCCTGTGCAGATTTCAGTTTGTACTCACAAGAAATTAAGATTTTAGAGACCAAAAGTAAGGGCCAAAATAATTTGGGCCATTTATAATTTTTGTTGCAGAAATGATGTGGTTATTATATTTTTAGCAACCAAAATTGGACATTACGGATGCATTATTATGTAGTTGGGACCAAATTTGTTTGTGTCACAAATTGTGTACGTATATGTATATATATCCATCCATATCTAACATATACTTGCGCCGAAATTGACAATGGTTGCAGCCAGGAACAATTCAAGGAAAGACGAGAAGCAGACAACCCCGGACCGAATATGGTTAGTGTGCAGACATGTAGTAAGTAGAGTACCGTGATGGAAACACGTGACTGCTGTGATAGCAAAGTATGGACTTCTATTCCATGCGCGCACCAGTCATGTGCTTCCATTGTGTCACATTCAGCGATTTCCAGCAGTCATAGAAGCCATATTGCATGTTCTTATAAACTCCGATTATTTGTAAAATTCCATGTCCGTTTTTATTTCAACTGTGTGCGAAATAGTAATTTGTATGTGCAAACATATGTAAATACCAGAAAATGTGCACACATTGCGAGTGATACAACTTTTGCTGACAATTATTTTGGACTTACAGCTCCTATTTGTCCTGTATGTGCGTCACGTTGGTGTAACACTTACAGAGCCGAAAGGATATTGGGGAAAGGTGGAAGGAACTCCCCTGTGATGAGAAGAAGAGGTTTCAGGACATGGCTAAGGCAAGTGCCAAGGAACTGGGCGAAGAAGTTGCAAAGAAATCTGCAAAGGTACTTACGTGCTTAGTGTTTTCGTAACTGCATTTGGGGAGGACCTGCTATCGACACAATGTTGGTTACTTTTTTGTATTAATGTTCACGTTAATCACATTGCAGAGTAAAATGCAAGTCCGCATATCATTGAAGGCAATTTTTGATATCGTGAACCGGTGTAACGAAGCACAAAAGCAGGCAGTCATTGATATTGGGTTCGGTGGCCTCCTGGGGTTAAAGTGTACCCGTATAGATCACAACATGTGCCAATGGTTGGTACAGAACTTCGATCCCGACACGTGTTCGTTGACTGTTCATAGCCGTCACCTGAGGCTCACCTGTGAGGAAGTGCATGTCTTATTGGGTATACGGTCAGAAGGCAATGACGTGCAGTTCACTGGTTCAATAGACGCATATCCCAATATCTACGAAGAGGTTGGAGCTGTTAAAGGAATCATTCCTTTGAACCAGTTGAGAGTTTATCTGACTGAGAGTGATGGTGCGGATGACGAGTTTCGGCGGAAGTTTGCGCTGTACGTGTTGGGGGCCATGTTGTGTCCTACCACAATGACCGCGTTGAGCCTGTCGTTCGTTCATGCCGTGAAGGACGTGACCGGTATGGGGGCATGTAATTGGGCAAAGGTGACACTGCAATTCCTTGTGAAAGGTGTTCGGAAGTATAAGATGAAACTTCAGCGCCAGGCAACTGGATGTGTTTTCCTTCTAATGGTAACGTAATCGACCGTTGTTTGTTTGTACCATACCGATTACATATTTCATCCATTGCTGTGCATATGGTTCAATAAAATGGCAGTCGTTGCGAAATACAAACTTACCTGTTATTGAACAGCATGACAAATATACCTGTACGGGCCACATTTTTTGTAACCACGAAAAGCTTATCTTTTGAACCGGAAAGCTGCATGGGGATTCTGCCATCGAGACACATAAACACATACATATGATTGTGTTGTAAGTTGTATGCATTGTTAGCGAATACGGATTACTTTGCTCGGAAGTGTATAGTAAATATCTTTTCCCCCTTACAATGCAGCTATTTTACTTGGATCGTTTTGCCCCTCCCTGCAAGAGTACGTCGGCTACTACACGCTCCATCCCTCGGCTAAATGATTGGGGTGATGCCGAAATACGGGAGACGAGGCGACTTATGGGAAGGAAGCAAATGTTGCAGCAACATGAGGTAATCAACCCATTCGTTCTGCACATTTGACAGCATTGCCCCACCTGTGTTATGGATAACGGTGACAGACAGAATATGTGTTCCTATGACTAGGTGACAAGCACCGACAAACAGTGACCCATTCCTTAGCGTACGTCATATTTTCAGTTTGTCCCTCCCTATTTACTCTGAAATACTCGAACTTTTGGGGGGAAAACATGAAGTTTCCATGTGGACGATGTTGTAGCCTTACAAATTCAATTTTATGTACTACTTCTGTTACGAAATGAATTTTCGTTAAGCCCTGAAGTCAGATTTTTGGAAAAGCTTGAAGATTTTGGTTTTTTAACCTTGTAAAAAGGTCAAAACATTGTCGTTTAGTTATTGTTAGTTAGTTTGTAATTGAAAGTTTCTCTTTGTTTATGTAATTGGGAAAAGGTAAAGTGGTAAACATGGGATCGACTGTGAAGTTTTTATCCACACCAGATGAGCATCATTTACAACAACATTTTTTTTCCATTTCAGACGAATGGAGTAATTAATTTTTATTAGATATATTTAATATGTAAAGTGTGTATGTACACATATGTTGTGTGCAACTTAAGAAAGCAGACGGAAACTTTACGATTCACAGTTGAGCTCGATTAACGATTCAGTGCATTACCATTTTCATTTATGATTTGAATCCCGATTTGACAACTATGTTAGGTGGAGTTTCATCCAACAAAAGCGGAAAGCAACGACATTGATGACGCAATTGACACACACCATGTCAATAACAAACAGAAACCACGGATTGATGATGTTCGTTTGAGCAAGGTTGAGACTGACATTGGTGAACTGAAGGAAACCATGAAGCAAGTGCTTCACAGCAATGCGGAAATAAGGGAGATGTTGCTCAATTTCCGAGGGAAGGAAGCTGTTCACAATGCAAAGGTAAGCAAAAGCAATCAGTACACATGCTTCACACAGTTCACAGAGGTTACTTGAAGATGAAATATCGTACCAGGTTAATGTATGTGTTTGTGTGATTAGGTGGAGTCCACTGAAAGAAATTGTAACATTAACATATCCTCCAGCATTGGTGAACTGAAAGGAATGCTGAACGAACTGGTTGCAACTATATTGTCTGGGAAACAACCGTTTACTGAACAGACACACATTGCTGAAATGAAGCAAATGATGCAGCAAGTGCTGGCAGGTTTATCGGAAACAGCACAATTGGCTCGCTCAGAGGAAAAGGGTGTTGACCCTACCATGGGAGTCGAGTTGCATGATGGCGGCGTGGTCTTCCCAAATTATTATGGTAGCCCAAATGAGGGTAATGTTCAAGATTTACAGGGGGTGGATTGGGAGGACAATTATGTGAATGGAATGTTGTCCAATGAGATAATTGATATGCACGTTGGACAGTTGCGTACCGTCCATGAAGTTGGGGACATGCACAACAACCGTCGCCTTGCGTTGGAGGAAACATACGCAAGCGAAGAAAGCAAATCTCTTTCAGTTCAGTTTCTGTCCATGAGGAACGTTGCAAAACAGAGTTTATCTTCCTTTGATGATTTGCAAACCTTGCCACCAATGCGAGGAGAAGCAGACAATGTGCATCCTTCTGCTGGTAAGGTTGCCCAAACATTGGGAGCGGGACAAATTGTAACAGCCACACGAAAGGGAAGAGGAAGAGGAAGAGGAAGAGGAAGAGGAAGAGGAAGAGGTGTTGAAGCGACAGACGTAGGGGATATGCATTCGTGCAACGATAGCAAAATAAGTACTCGACTTACTGCCGAAAAATTCCCAAGTCGCCACATCACTTCACCTTTCGTATGTTTCATTACCAATTGATGCCGACAGCATTACTGATCATAATAGAACCATTATTTGTGTTGTATTTTAATATTTGTCATTCTACTGCAATTTTGCAGTAACAAATGTTGTACAATTGTCTTACAGATTTCGGACAAACTCCTGTCCAAACTGCACAGGTTGGACAAGCGGTTCCGTTCAGAGGTTAGACATCGCTTCACCAATTTTAGATGCATAAGGATGTGTTATGTACTTTGCAAATCACATTTCTGAACAGTGGTGAGTTAGTTAATTGTTTATATTAATAGGAGGAGTTGATGTTACTTGATTGTTTATATTGATAGAAGGACTTGATAACACTGGAGAGCAGAGAGGTTTTATCAGCGGCCCAAGACGAAGTTGTTGACTCTGTACTTGACGACAGAAACAATGAAAGGTACGGATGAGTTTAGTACTCGCAATTAACCTGTTCCGTAGTATTTGTGAAATAAGTTTGAATTCCACAATTTTCATGTGTCGTGCTATGTTTATTTGATTCTTGTAGGTATCAGTTCTTTAATTTTTCATTCTCTATGATTTTGATGGGTTTATGATGGGTTTATGATGGGTTTATCCATGTCGTATGTAGGATTCTCTTTGAATTTAATGCAGTGGGCTACGGAAAGATCAGTGGCTAAATTTCCTGTCTGAAGTTTTCTTCTTTTGGTCTTATCCTGCACACATGTACCTATTGGGAAAATTGCAAACCACTGATATTTTCACAAAAATATTTACACATTCATGGAAACCTTTATCATTTTAATTATGAAACTTAATAAAGTTTACCAATGATTTGCAAATTTTTTTGAGAACTTATAATGAAGTGCAATTTTCCCTACCTATTTTCTTCTACTCTGCTTACATTTTCCATTTTGATCATTTTGGGATATTGTTGGCTCCAGTTTGTAAAAAACGTGTTTCTTTTTTTTTAACTTGCTGACCTGTAAATGAGCATTTCAATTTTCACATATTATTTTAGCAAATACTATTGGACATGTCATGAGTTGTAATATCTAAAACTTTGTCTTTTCATTTTGTTTTTTAAAAACTTAAAACTAATCTTCATTGGATTGGAGCCTAGTAGAATCAGGAATATCTGCCATAGTTGTACAACAGGAAAAACTAATCTTATGTTGTAGAGTTAAGCCAGATACGTTTAAGTTTTACTAGGCTGTAGGTTGCTTCTTACTGATTGATGTATACGTTTTATGTAGGGACATTGTCGTGTCTATGAATCTGCATGAAATGCCTTGCGAATGTGCTACGCGACGTGACATGCGCACGCTGAAACCAGGGGCATGGCTATCCGACACTGTAAGTCGTGGCATCTGACAATGTTATTTCCACTATATTTGCATGATGGACATATCCATGTAGGGACATTGTTATTTCGTATTACATTTAAACAAATGGCAAACCTTATTTCGCAAGTTGCCTGGTCTGTTACAATGTTCCAGCCAATCAACTTGGTCGCGGTTCAATTGACTAACGGACAGCGGCAAGTACACAAAGACGGTAGGCATACTGCGTGGTTCTTTCCAGTATATTTGTCGGTAAGTAAGTGTTTTAGGTCGGTTGTGTATTGCAGAAGACATATTTTCAGAAAACTTTGGCTGACTGAACTTTACACACTAAACATGCAGACTTTGATACTAAATCAAAAAACTCAACCTCTGAACCATGAAAATATGGTCAAATCATATTTTGGACATGACAGATATACTGGGGTGCTTGATGCATGTGAGAAGGTAATATGAATGTCCATCCCATTGAAGCGAGTAGATTTAATATGGACGTCGGTAATATGAATGTCGATCCCATTTACTTGAATGTCAATGTAAATATGAAAGTGCGTACATGTTCGCATGCCCTCTAAACAATGTCTTCGCTTGTGTTTATGTTTATGTGTAGATTTACATGCCTTTCAATTATCGAGGAGTACATTGGGTGTGCCTAAAAATAGATATGGTAGACCGTGTGGCGTACCTATTTGACTCATTGGCATCCGCCACACTGGACACCAACAAGCTGAACACAGCAAAAATGTTGGTATGTCGTGCTGAATTTCACAAATCTACTTCCACACTGTCACATCCTTCACATAAACTAACCGTCTCATTCTGCAACAGGTTCAAACAATGCATGCCTTACTGCAACTACAGTTTGGAAATGAATATGCTGTAGACATGCGTACCTTTGAGGTGCGCATGTTAGAACAAAGGCCATTACAACAGCTGGACGAGTAATCCACAAACCCTGCGTCACATTGACTTCACTCTTGAATCACTCATTTAACGAACCTGCTTATATTTTACGAGAGACTGAATGTTACATTTCATTTGTAGCACTTTCGACTGTGGGATGTTTGTGATCAAGTACATGCAGCGGCCTGATATACCCAGCGGTCCACACAAGGTACATTGTACCGCTTAATTTCCAATTGCGAAATAAATCCGTTTATTCCCTACCGCTGTAACCGTACCTGATTTGTGTTATTCGCTTTCTGTACATAGTTTCATCCTTCTGTGCGCCGGAAGTTGGTGCTTGACTTCGTTATGGATGTGAACAATACAAAGATGGGCGAGTATCGTTCGTGCATGTGATTGATTGCAATTACAACAAATAGTGCAGCGATTTTATCATGGCCTGCCAGTACGAGTGTAATTTCGATGCCCAACCACAACTGGATTACTGCATCAGCTTGTCGTGACAACTTTTTAGGTCGCAGCTGTGATAATACTAATTTCCCACGCGTATTGATTGTACACATAATTCCAATGTTTGGGACTCGAACAAACGAGGGAAAGTAGTCATGTTTGTTTGGTTTTATCGTGGCCTGTACGTAATGTGATACACATAATTCCAATGTTATGGGTACAGTACAGAACAAACAATGCAATGTCATATTTGCCCAAATGACTATACTAATGTTTGTCCAGTGCAATGTGATATTTGTCCAACAAACAATGCAAGTTGAAAGTAGTAATGTTTGTTCGCTTTTACCACATGAATTATGTTTGTTCGATTTTTTTTAATGCCATGATTTTGTCCAAAACAAAGCAAAAAAAAGCCCACAGAAGAAACAAATGGCGGTGACTATAATGCACTTTGAAGGGGAATTGATTACTTCATAAAAATGCACAAACGGTGAAAAATTGCACAAAAAATAAAAACAACCATACAACAGACCATTAAAAACACAGATTATTGATATTCAATTTTTTTTTTTTGTTCAGCAAAACAAAAAACTGTATTGATGGAAAAGCACATACAAGGTGTCAATGATACATCAACAAAGAGGAGGTTGGAGACCAACGAAGAGAAACAAAAACAGAAGGAAAACAATAACAATGTAACTCCAAGCCCATCCTCACAAAACCACATAATAGGGCAACCAGATGAAACTCCAAGGCAGCATGAACAAACTTCAGACCATACAGCCACCATTGAGACTTGAGCCTGAACCTTCAACCTCCATTGAGACTTGAGCCTGATCCTTCAACCTCCAAAAAAAAAAAATTAGTACAGCAGCAGACCAACAATTACAACAAGGCCCGCAGCAGACCTCCAATAACTTTCCCCAATCCAACAGCAGACTTCCAATACAGCACACCAAAACATCATTCAAACAATTGCAAAAAGGCCAATATGCAGCAGCAGACTGAAGCCTATTCGTTGATCCCATATAGCAGCAGCAGAGTACATATATAGCAGAGCAGATTTGAAGCACAGCAGAGCAGCAACCAGAAATGAGCATGCTTGACCCCATAAACTAAGCCAGAGCAACAAGCCAAAAATAAGGCAAAGCATAGCAACATTGAAGCACAGCAGAGCAAAAGTAGCCACCAAGAAGATATGGTAATACCACAGACTGACCAAAATCCTGCATACCACAGCTTGACCAAACTCCTGCACCCCAGTTTCAAAAAACACCAAACACCACCCCCTAAATGAGACTTTGATACTATCCAGAATACAATATATGTCGTCCACTGAATACTGTAGGCCTCTATAACTTTGCTTACAGCAAAGTGCAACCCTCACTTTCACCATCTCAGCCAATTCAGGCCCATCAACAATCTTATCATTAAAAAGGCAATCATTCCTACCTTTCCAAATCATTCCTAGGTGTGCAATACAAAAGAATACATATATAAACTAGCCTAGGATTTGGGGAACAGAACGCCTAGAACACCCCACTCTGATTGAGCATCTGCCAGCATGGCTTGGGCTTGGTCCAACTCAGCTTTAGTTGTCTGAATGGATGCAGAACGATGTCTAATTTGAGAGAGCATCATCCTTGCTTCTTGATTAAGCTGGTCGTGTTGCTGCTGCAGATGAGCCTTTCTTTGCCGGACAGAGGCAAGTTCTGCCATGAGTTTGGCTTCCTCAAGTTCAAGTGCTGAGTGTTGCTGAAGAATGGCTGCAGAGGTCTGCTGGCTGAGTTTGAGTGAAGTAGATATGGTGTGGGCTTCGTTTAGGAAATCCTTATTGGTTTGAATATCCTTCGAGCAAGTCTGAACCATCTCTGAAAGGGTTGGCCATTCTGTGATGATCTTGGCCAATTGCTTTAGTTGAATGGGGTTGAAAGGATTAGGGGAGAGGTTTACAACAGCAGAAAGACAGGCCAAGGTTTCATCAGGTTTGTGGAGAATGATTTCTTCAACTGGGGTGTTAATGAGGTTGATAAAGGTGGTTAAGGTTTGTTGAGTTTCAGCATCAAACAGATGTAGCCTTTGAGGCAATGGGGATATTTCGTCTAGATCTTGTTGAAGAATAGAAACTTCGGCCCAAATATCCTGGCATGGACCGACGGCCTGTGAACATTAATAGTTTGGTGAGAATATATGCTTGCAAGTAATAAAGAGTAAATAGGATGAGGTTGGAAATGGTAGTACCTGTCCTGATAACGTGCACGCAGACGGTTGGCCTTGTTCAGCTGTGGTTGTCGCATGAGGACGAGTTGTTTCTGGTACTGATGAGATGGCAGCATCAGCGCCTTGAGGGTGTTTCTCTGGTTCTGCTAGCAGGGGAAAGTCATGAGGACCTTCAAGTTCTGTCTCGCCCATTGGTCGTGGAGATGAGTCCTGTATTATGTCCATCCCTGTAAATTGGAGAACAATACCAGTTACTTAAAGAGAAGTTTTTTTTTCCCAAACGAACAGTAACATTTGTATTTCTATTTACCTTGGTTGTGGTGAACTTCTGGTTGAGGGGATTTTGTGTTGTCATCTGTTGGAGAGGATTGGCTGTTGATTGAAATGTCAAATTCAATCCTCTGAGATTCTTTGTTTGACGTTTGGGAATTGGAGGGGTTGGATGGTGATGGTTGAGGGCTAGAGACAGAAGGGACAATGTGTTGAGGAGAAGTGGAAGGATGTTGTGATGCAGACTGTGTGGATTGCTGTGGCAAAGACTGTGAAGCAGGTTGTAAGGGAGTTTGTTGCGATGCTTCAGGTGGTGGTGGAGTTGGTTGTACAGTGGGTTCTGTGGGTACATTACTGATTGGACTGGGAATTTGATGAATGTGTTGAGGAGAAGTGGAAGCATCGTCATCATCAGCAGCAGCAAGGAGTAATCTCCTTCTTTTTCTCTGCACAAAAGTAAGTGATCAGTCGGGCGTGAATGCAAATTCAGATGCTGTAAATATGTAAAGTGAAGGCTTACTTGGTAGAGCTGCCCTGAAGGATTTGATGTTGTTTCGCCAACCATTTGGCTGAGAGGGATATCCCACTCACTTAGGTCTGTGCTTAGAGCAGGAGCAGTGGAAGGCTCTTCTCTCTTCTTCGCCGTGACCTCTGTCTCAGCAGGGGTACGGGTGGTAGCTCCTCTCTGTGCTTGTGTCTGCGCGGCTGCGAAAGAGTCTGCCATTAATTTCGGAACTGAGGGGGTGTTTGTCTGAGTAGTTGCATCCATTGGATCCTTGCCTTTACGTTGGTCCCTAACCAATGGTTCAGCAGCAGGCACAATTTTGGCTGTCAAGGGTTAAACAAGTTAGTGTTGTAGAGAAAAAAACAAAACAAATTGCATGACACAGTCAGGGATATGAAGTATATGAAGGAAGGATACCTGTAGCCTTAAGCTTGGAAGGCGAGGATATGCGGCCCTGAATATGAATACAAGTATCGTTAAGGCAGCTTTCAAGTGGCTTGCAGAAAATAATGGCAGTCATAAGTCCCCACCAATGGTCAAAAGCAGCCGAGCAGTCCGAAGCAGGTTTGAAGAAGAAGGGGCCAAAATCTTGGAAAAGTTTGGTGTTCTCTGTCAGAATGGATTCAGCTTGTGTAGGATCTTTCAAGTGGATTCTGGACCCAATCTCCTCATGGATGGTTGGGTGGAAATAAGGATAAGGGATAGCCTGGGAAAGACCAAATTGCCTGGACCATTGATTGGGACAGTATGTCTCAAAACTGCAGCTGGATAGCTTGGCGGAGGATATGGAACAGCCAACCAAGACATGTCTACAGGTGAGAATGTGTCTCCAACTCTCATTTTGTTCTTGGACTTGCTCATTGTGTAAATCAGAAGGGTCTGTGAAGAGGAAGCGAAGTCTACTGGAGGAGAATTCAAAGTTTTGAAATGGCATGTACAGGTTGGAAGGTCTCTGGGAAGGAAGGTTGTAAAACATGGTAAGATGATTTGTGAAAGTGAGTTTTGAATGGCTGTTATAAGTGAGCAGTTGCTCAGCATAGGAGTGGCAAACAGGTTTCAAGGTGTTAGGTGGTGGGGGTCGTGCCTCAGGGAAATAGGCATACAACCAGGCCTGGAAGAGCCAGAAGGGGCCACCACAGTTGCCAGAAATCTTCTTGTCGACAAAGGAAAATAGGGCCTTGTAAAGGGTGGCAAGAAGATAAGGGGCTAAAGCCATAAGTTGGCCGTCTTGCATACACAAGGCAAGGGGGAGGTATTCTTTCGTGATCTTGTACCCAGGGACACAAAAAAGAAACTCACAAAGCCAAAGTAAGTAAAAAGCAGTTCTTTCTTTGTCATCGACAGGGGAACCACGCTTGCCTTGGTATTTTTTGGCAAAATCTGTATAGCACATGTCAGTGTTTAAAGTAAATGTCACTTTTGGAGGCTCAAGGAGAGCATGAATTGGATTGCCCAAGATTGGCAGACCAGTCAAGTGAGCTACATCTAAGATGGTAGGGGAAATCATACCAAAATTGAGGAGTAGGGAGTTACTAGACTGCGACCAAAAGCATGCAGCAGCAGCAATCAGCCCTTTCTCCACGTCATAAATTTTAGTCGACAGTCTAATTGCTTCAGCAATGCCCTGGTGCTTCCATACTTCGGCGTCGTGACCTTCAATTCTCCTGGCCCAGCTTCGCCAATCAGAGTCTGGTGACCTCCACCCTCTGAGTGGGTTTTTGCTGACATTCCAGTTAGTCCACTTGAGTCCAGCTTGGTTGAGAAGAAGGTTCTCACCATTACCAAGGGGATAGTATGGAGCTAGCTCGTCTGGGAAGTAAGACGCGAAGGTAGGGCCTAGAGTAGCCTTAGCGACAGAGCTTGGGCTGGGCAATAGGGTTGCAGCAAATTTTAGAGGAGCGATAAGTGCTCTGATAGGGTCCGGGAAGCGGAGTAGGTCTTCATTGTTCTCCTCAGATGGAGATGGTTGAGATTTTTTCGGTGCCATGGCTTAGGGTTTTGTGGTGCTCTGGTTTTGAACGGCAATGGTTGAGAAGAAGGAGTACAGTCTGGGGAGTTCGAATCAGAGGGAAATGAAGTGGTTTGAAGTTGAAAGGGTGGGTCTTTTATAGCTTATGATGGGGCCAGTATATTTAAAAGCTCTTATATTGGGCTGTACTTTATGCTTGTTTTGGGCCCAAACAATGGCCCCCTCGTTGAAGTTAAATATCATATGACTTGGACCCCCATGACCCCCTCTCTCTCTGATTGGCCACTTTTTTTTTTTTTTTTCAATTTCTTATTTTTTTTCCTTCTCCAAACAGCAGCCCCCACGTGTGTGTGTGTGTGGGGGGGGGGGGGTGGTGGTGATTGGGGGGGTCTCAATCACTTCCGCAATATTTAACTTGAACATGGGGGCCATTGTTTGCACCAAGTTTTGCCAGTCTCTGTCGACAGATGGTCCACTTAATCGAGGGCATGTGGCCAAGTCTGAAGGAATGTCCACGACCTGAAAGTGGGCTCTCTGCATGTGGGTCACCTAGAAGTGATAGGGGAAGTTTTTACCACCAGTCACGGAGTTAGCGGGCACACTTTCAGGAGGAAGCATGAGACAAAGCAGGAGCCTTGCTCTGTCGACAGAAGTTTAAAACAGTTGGTGGCCATGAAATAAACACAAGAAAAGGGAGCTCGACAGATAGAAGTGGAGGTTTAGTATTGATATCCGTATACTGTTTTTGTGGCCCATCATTGCATGATCCTACACGTCTACACCATAACTGCCACTGTAACTGCCCCGACTTCGAATCTTCAAGTCCACTCTGCCAAATATTGACTCTTCCCTGTCGACCTTCCTTTTCACCATTGTGGGGCATGTCCCTCATCATTATGAGACAAAAATCGACAGAATATTGTCCACTAAACACAACCACAGTCCTTGCAAACTGGGTCAATGAACCGCAACACTTGGCCACTCACAGTTACTGCCCCTGACTATGAATCATCAAACTCTGCCAAATATTGAATTTTCCCTGTAATTTAATCAAAATATATTCAATGTCGGTAAACTTGAAAATACGTTTGAAATAACCTTTTTCTGTATTGTAATGACTTAAACACAATTGTTGTCCTACATTTTACGTAACGAAAATACACAACTTGTTTATATCAAAAACAAAATATACATCTCGGGTTTATAATCCAAAAAATGGGAACTACTTTTTTTTAAAAAAAAGTTCACTCATATTTTCACCTACATTCTGATTGGATATTAGATTAAAAATTCCTCTTTGCACCTATTTTTCCCACATCCTCCCAACAGCTGCTCCATTCAACTAACATTGAATCTTGCATGCCACCTGACTTACACGCTGGAGCAGTTACTGGCAGTGCTCATGGATTTAGTGGCCACCCTCCAACAGGAAACATGAACGAATTGGGAGTCTGTATCTGTCGAGGAAAGGCTAAAAGGACCTGGGCACAGGTGGTAACTTCAATTATATGCACTTCGACAGGTGGCAACTTACTTTCTACATTGTAACTTCTGTGTAGTTTTTTCCCTTCTACTTTCTACTTTGTTACAAACAACACAACAACACAACAACTTACTTTCTACTTTCTACTTTCTACTTTGTTACTTTCTACTTTGTTACCATCACTTCATCGAAAGAAGTCTTCATCCATTTCAGGCATTTGAACCAATACCACAATTGCTTGATTTTCTTCTTGAACTTGTCAACTTTAAATTACTGCTTCGTTGCTGTCCATATAGGCCCACCATAATTTTACTAACAATAAACCCATAGTAAACATTAAATAATTTCACAACTCCTGTTCGTAACTCGTAATTCATATACCGATCGGCATGGAGATAAAGTAACGAGTTCGTTGGGTTACTTTCTCCAAGTAACACCCAAAATTAACTGCCACTTGGATTATATACAAAATGCATGTGCTGGTATGTAATTTTGCAAACCCACTTGGACAAAATTCGTATTTTACTCGAAATATAATACTAATTTACAGACACAAGTCATAACAAATCAATACGAAGCGAAACACATCGTTAGTTGATAAACCACACCGCAAAAAAACCCTTCAGTTAGATCCAACCAAATATGGAACAGAAACAAGCAACCCGCAATAGGAATCTTGGAATACAGACATAAGCCAATTTCCCACCCAAAACAACACACAGACAACCCATATATATCTCACCTCACCTTCAGTTAGTTTTGAAAATGACAAGTCACTGCAAACACAAATGACAACATCACTCTAAACAATATGGGAAATTTACAACTCGTGGCCTTGTACATAAGTAACGTTGTGCCATTTCCTGGCATTGTACATAACCAATTATTTACACGTTACGTACAGCAATCCGTGCAAAATGAAAACTACATACATTATTTCCATGTGTTTTCAATAGCTAAGGGAATAAGTAAATCATACAAATTATACAATTACCTGATTCACCTCATCAATTGTGTTCGAATCATTTTTCCACACTGCTGCTTCAACACTACCGTATTGGCCCACAGGCTGCTTGGAATCAGGAGAAACATCAAAAAATAGTCGCCGTTGCTTAATGTGCGGTGTACTTGGATCCACCAACCCATTTTTGCAGCGAACGGGCAATGACTCCGCATTGTACTCACGGTCAGTTATGTGGGGTGTATCTGCATCTGAGTTATTACCCACTGTTCGGCTAAACCGAACCTTAGGACACGTTCGCTTTGTGTGCCCAATGCATTTGCAATTCCCACATTTTCTTGGTCTTCGACAGTTGGACGAGGCCCGTCCTGGGTTCCCTTTTGTCTTCACAACATCAGGATCTTCTACTCCAAATTGTCGACAGAATGAATGTTTCCCTTTGTCTCCATTCCCACCGTTCAAATTCCTCTCATATAACTCCTTCATCCGGGTCGTCATTAGAAGACATGCATCCCTAGCATCCTTGAAACCTTCCGTTGATTGCGAGGCATAGAAACACATTTCGTTGTAGGAAGAACACAATATCCCATACCGGGCCGTCTGTGTTGTAGTGCTATCAATTGAGGGTTGAGGCCATTGCTGGCCATCCTTGCTTGCAGCCCTTGTCCATCTATGCAGCACACAAGTTGGGGGAATTTGCGTTAAATTTTCAGCTTTCATAACACATATCATGTGGCAGCAAGGTAGCCCCAACGACTCAAACTTCATGCAAGAACATCTCATTGCAGCATCCATTGGACTGTGTGTTACTATCCATGATCTGTCCTTCACTCTGTACTTATGAATATAGTAGCATTTCTGACCATCCGGCAAAGGGAACACATCCTTCACATTCAACTTCCCCTCTTCTAAGATTTCATCACGGAACATTCTAAATATATTTCGGGTGAATAGCTCAGCTCCATGTCTCTCTATATCTCGCAATGGAGTAATCAATACCGGAAAAGTGTTATTTGTTTCAGCATCATCTCCAGCCTCGTTATACCTTATCCTTGCAAGAGCCCGATCATAGTGCCTAACAAATTCATATAGCTTCAATTTGTGTTGGAGGAAGGGATTGAAATAAGCATTCATACACTCCGAGCGCTGAGTGCTCTTCATCCCAGCAAAGAAATGTCCACGCATATATGCCTCAGCCCACATATGACGCTTCTCATATGTCTCCAACACCCAACTGTTGGTTTGAAGTCCAAATTCTTCGACCATTGTCGTCCAGCCATGCTCAAACTTTGTCTCATCCGTTTCCATGTCCATACACTGCTTGAAAGCATGTGCAAAGCCACTTATGTGAACATTTGAAACAGCATTTTTCCCAAGATGCCAATTACATAATCGATGTCTTGCATCTGGAAATACTCTTCTGATTGCCTCTCGCATCGACTTATCCCCATCTGTCAGTACGGACACAGGTGCTTTATTGCCCATCGCCTCCATAAATGTTTCCAAAACCCATGTGTATGTCTCAATTGTCTCATTAGCTAGCAAAACACATGCAAATATCGTGGTCCTAAAGTGGCTAGTCACACCAGCCAACATGACAAACGGTTTCTTGTATGCATTGGTTCTGTAAGTTGAGTCAAATATCAACACATCACCAAACTTTGCGTAGTCGGCCCGCGATTTCAAATCTGCCCAGAACAGATTTTGTAACTTGTTATCGTTACACACATCATACTTGTAAAAAAAACGTGCATCAACATCAAGTTTTGCGCATAGGTAAACCAACGCACCCTGCGCATCACCATCCTCAACTTCTGCTCTACGTTCGGCTTGAATATGGTTGTGCAGATCCGTGCGGATGAAACCAACATTCTCATAAGTCCCGGACTGATTTACCATATAGTCCATGATTTGGCTAGTCTTCACACCGACATTGCGCATAGCCATTGCTTGAGCTTTGTCACCGCTGTTTAAACTGCGATGTGACCTCAGATACATCACACAGTGTTGTTCCGCCAATTCATGGTTGTGGTCTGCGACGAAGTGAGTCACAACATACTTTCCCCCTTCACCAGCATCCGCATCGTACCGTATGCGAAATTGGGCTTTGCAACCTACTCTTGTTAGTGCCTTGGGAGCTCTACTCTTCTCAGCAACACGGTCCAAGTATTTTGGTAATCTCTGACCTTCCCTTGAACACAACCACAGCCTACTAACGACCTTTCCCTCTTTATTTGTGTTAAATCTGGATTTTCGTATACTAAATCCCTTGGCTTTAGCATACGCATTGTAGAAATCTTCTCCATCTTCGACCGAATCAAATTTCTGTTCCAGAATAGCACGTTCAACATCACCAACCATGTCATTGCGATGAGCATCGTCAACCATTTCTTTTTTCACATCGGCTCCGCCATCTTCAACGTTCATGTTGGTTGCTTCTTCATTGCTCGGACCAGCTTCGCAACCATGATCAGGTTCTGCCCGACTTTCATTCATCAAACGGATGTCATCTGCTTCATTTGGAATGTCATAACCATCACCTTCCCTTTTAACTTCCGCTGGGGCCATACTGCACATGACATTACTACCAACAATTACTTGATGACCGAAAATTGTTAACACAAACATAAACATGACATTTTCACACGGGTTACCTGTTTGTGCAAACACAAACACTCGCTTGAGAAACAGAAAGAGAAAGGTTAGCTGCCAATGGAGGGGTTTCCGTTGGAGCGAAGCGTAGAGCGGTTGAAGTTAGGATGGGGGTTTAGTTGAGGGAAAATAGCTGAAGTGAACGGGCCAGAGAGACAGAGAGGGAGACAGAGAGAGGGACACAGCTCCATACCTCATATCTAGTTCGAGAGAAGGGCTTCACTTCAGCAATGGAACCAACACAGCCTTCTAGTTACGTTGTTGTTGGAAATCGCCCGTTATACTGTTCCCTACAGAGCTTCGCCAATGGAACGAACCCAACAGGGGCTTCTCCCTGTAATGGAAATCAACGGTTACACTGACTCAACCTTACACAGAGAGGAGAACAGAGAGAGATAGAGACGAAATACAGAGAGTGAGTGGGATGCAATCATGCAAATACAAGCATTAACCGGTTGCCCCGGTTTCAACTTTTTCAGGATTAAACAATTCAATGGTCTTGATCAATTATTGTAATCTAACGGCTAACAATTGGGTTGCATATGGTGTGCAACCTTAAGGGGGTTGCACACTTAAGCATGACCCGTAAAAAAAATTAGTATGTTTGGGATGAATTTTTGACTTTTTACGAAAAGATGTGCAAAAAGTAGAGAGAAAAGAGAATCTTTGACTTTTTGGAATGGGTTGTTGGCTTTTTAGTTTTTTTAGTAACGTTTTAGCTAAAATGGGCACTTGCCAAACGAGGCCTAAGTTTAGTTTCTGGAAAAACAAAATAGTGAAATTATGTCGTGATTTTTCGGAAATGGCTTCAAGAGGTGACAACAGAAAATGTTGTTCCACTTGACAACCTTAAGTCTTGCGAGATTCTTAAAAGAAGATCTAAAGAGATCAGTGTGATTAAAAAAAGTCATAAGATTGCATGATAATATCTCTGAATGAATCTGAGGCAATTAGTATGTTATCCTTGTGTCAATTATAACATGTATGATTGTTATGTGACTTTGCTTAAGAGCAAAGATGAGACAACCCGTTAGGGTGGGTGAATGTATTTTTAAAATTTTTATAATTTTGAATATATTCTTGAATTGGTTGCTCTTAGTGAGTGCAAGATCATTAATCATAGAGATAGAAAACTGGTGGTTTACAGGTGGTGTTAGACCACTGGCTACTTGGTTATGAGATTGTGGTTCTTAGTAGTGAATAAATTACTAATCATATGTCAAGACATGATGATTCTTAGTAATGAAAAAGTCTACTGATCTTATGTCAAGACGTGATTCCTAGTAGTTGAGTGATTACTGATAACAGGTCAAACATTGTGATTCTTAGTAGTAGAAAGTCTACTGATCATATGCTGAGAAATTAGTGATTCCTAGTGGTAAGACTATTGGCCACGTTATGAAGTTCTGAATAGTAAACTATTGAACACTAGATTTGTGTTTCCTAATAGTAAGGCTATTACCTTCAGAGTGATAAGTTGGACCAAATATGTTTGGGTGCCTTGAATTTGGAAAAGACCTAATTCGGTTGATGACGGTCTGGGAATATATTTTTTGTGATATGATTTTGAGAGTTTCATAATCATTGCAACACAAGGAATTGTTTAAAGACCTTGTATGAATTTTTGAAAAGGCTAAAAACCTTCGTATAAATTCTACAAATGTGGGGGTGTCATGCAAAATGTGGCAATACCTAAACCCAAACAAGTAGGATAGGCCTAAAAATCTATTTACTTTGCGTTCAATGGCTATGCAAAATATAATAGTGCATATCAGTTTTCTTGTGGACAAATTTGATATTCAGATTTACACAAAAATACTATCATGAATTTGAGGAAATGATTTTCATGAGAAAAGAAATAAGCCTATAAGATGTTAAAAGGTTAGGACTTTAGAGTTCTTTTGTCTAATCTTCTTAAACCTATATGGTGACTAGTGAGGTTAAAAAAAATTTTGAAGTTGTGATTTCTCTAGAAAGTAGTTATTAAATTAACTTGATCTTGCTAGTGAGTGAAAGCCAATGAGACAGGCTTGTTATCAAAGGATACAAGTGAAGCAAAGGCCTAGATTACTTTAATACGTGATCACCAGTTATGGTGAGTGTGATCGCAATTGTATGAAGTCTAGAGATACATTAAGATGGATGTTCAGATAACTTTCCTATATAAAGATTTAGTTGAATAAATCTTTATGGAACAACTCAAAGGGTTTGTCGGTTCTAGGACGAGGAAAGATTGTAAGCTTGAGAATCATTTTATGATTTAAAATAAGTACCAAAACAATGGCATGAGAAATTTGACTACATTATGTTGTCAAGTGGGTATTGACAAATGTGTTTGTTGACAATAGTATATGTCGCGTTGTGTCTGTATAATTGGTAATTATGAAAAAATGTTCAGAATTACCAAGAGGTTGTTACACATAAGTTTAAAATGAAAAATATGTGCCTTGCAGATGTGATTCTGGGTATTAAGATTATCAGAACATCTGGTAGTATTGTATTTTTTCAGTCTCATTATGTTGATAATATACTTGAGAAATTTGGTAAATCAGATACAAGTGTATCGAAGACACCAGTAAACTTGAGTCTACATTTGGCTGAGAATAATGGTGAAAGTGTATTTCAACTAAAATATTCTTAGGTCATTGGAAGTTTAAAATCTGATGAGTTGTATAAGGCCAGGTATAGTCTACTCAATTAGCAGGCTTAGTAGATACACGAGTAATCCTAATGCTAATCATTGGAAGGGCATTCTGCGGGTGTTGGATTATTTACATTACACCCGGGATTATGGGTTGCATAACACTTGATATCCAATTGTACTAGAAGGGTACAAAAGAGCTTACTGGATATCTGATACAAAGACTACAAATCTATTAGTGGATATGTTTTCTCTAATTGGAGCTGTAACCGTGTCTTGGAGATCTTCCAAGCAGATATGTATCATAAGATCAATGATGGAATCGAAATTTAGTATTAAAGTAGCTGAATGGCTTTTCCGTTTTCTTGAGGATATTCCATGTTGATCAAATCTTATGTTAGCAATTTTCTATACTTTGCGACAACCAATCAAGTAATGGTAGGCACATATGGAAAGTCTAAACATTTTTTTATCAAAGACGTAGTTCCATATGATGACTACTCTTGTGTGTTGTCATTATAGATTATGTACAATCTAAGGACAATATCACGAATTCGTTAACCTAAGGGTAAAATTGAGAATTAGTAAAAAGTTGTCATGAGGAATGGGGTTAAGGCTTTTAGCAAATGTTACCGGAACAGAAAATCCACCTTAGTTGACTGGAGATCCCAAGATCTAGGTTCAAAGGAATAACCTAATTGGGTGTAACAGGTGAGTCACTGAAGAGATCAATCCTCTTGCCCATTCCATTATATAGTAATACCATGTGGGATGGAAGGTTAAGCTGATACTTTGAATGACCTAAGTGCTGTGAATAGTCAACTGTGGTATAGCAAGATATCTTATGTAGGTCACCTATGTAAGTGCGAAGTGGGGCAGCTTCTTTAAGAATTAACTAGGCCAGATTCTTTAAAAACATTAACTGAACTAGATTAGTGTTCCAAGGCCAAACCAGACACAACAGTGAAAACATAACGATGGTTAGAGTAATTCTTGTGTGAGGTCTATTGTCTTGGTTTACACAAATGACAGAACAGTTCAAAACAGCACGTTCACTGGTTAACAAGTAAATCTGATAGGCTTTCACTATGAAAGGTTCAAAGCCAACAACTACTTTTTCTGATGCAAGGTTATTTTATGTACTCTCTCCAAATCTTTGTTGTTTAGCATTGTCCGTTTTCTTTATTTGGCCAATTTTATTCATGTAGGGAATTGTTAGAGATAATGGTTTTTCAGGAACTTTAATTTGAAATTAAAGTGAGACCCAACCGCCAGTTGAGGTGGGTCTAAGTGTTTTGTATTCTTTTAAGTGAAAAGATTACAATACAAAAGTAATGAGCTGAAACCATTGAGTTGTGAATGAGAATTGTCTCATAAAGTGGTATCAATAAAGTTGGGCTTAGATTTGGACTTAATCTTGGTTTGGACTGGGCTTAGGCTTGTGCTTGTGCATGTGCTGCGTTTGGTCTTGGATTTGGACTTGGACTTAATCTTGAGTTTGGGTTAAGTTATGTTGTGTTGGGCTTAGCTTGTTCGTGTATTTGAGAGTTGGGATTGCATCGGGTTGCGACCCAACATTAGTATCCATTTTGTGACCCATCTAGTTTGTTTATTCAAACATCATTATATACATATTTATTTATATATATTAAGCACGTGAATAATGTAAAGTTTTGTAACTCTTATCTTTTGATGATGGAGTCGATGACCATATTAGTAGCCATAGGTTTTCAACCTTTGTAACTCTAGCCCTAATGGCTAGAGTTGATTAGGGCTAGAGTTGATGGTTTTGGTTAATGGTATTTGATGGCCCTATTGATGTATAGCTTTCATGACTAGGGATTTCCTTACTTGTATAACTAAAGGCATTTTTCCTCCAACTTGGTAGGATAATTTTTGGAGAATTTTTTGATAGAAAATGGAAAATGGTATTTTGAGATAAAAAGTTGGAGATGTTTTTTTTCTACCAAAGATTTTTTTTTTTTTTTTTTTATCTTCTTTTGCTAGCCTCTTTTTTGGTTCTTGTTAGAGAGAGTGCAGCCATTGTCAAGTTCGCCGAAACTATTCAGAGGGTGCTTTTGCATTAGCTAGTTTCGGCCGTCGTATCTTGGGAGACAGACGCTTGCATACCTCCAGCACCCATCTGGAGGCGGTGAATCTGTTTTAAGAAAACTGTGGTATTACACAGGATTCAGTTTACTTATTTTTTTATCATTTGTTCTTAAATTTTTTAGAATTTAGTTTACCTCGATAAGTTCTAATATTTAGTTATCCATATTAATAATTTATTTTATTAGTAATGTAATCTAATTCATTTATGTATTTTTAATTGTGTAGTTTATTCTGTATTTCATTATTTAATAATAAAAAATTATTTTGTCATTTCCATTTAATTGATTATATATATATATGTATATTTTGTATTTTTATGAAAAAAATACCAACATTTCCAAGAAGCCTACCTTTTGACAACGTAATAATATAAAAAATAATATACGAACTTATTTTTTAAATTTTATTTTTTAGACTCAATGATATATAAGTGAGATGATTGATTGATTTGATAATTAGAGACTTTATGAGAGAGAAAAATAGCACATGAGAGTGATTGAATGATTGATCATTGGGCTTAAAAAATGTGTATAATTATTGGGTTATTATAGCACTACTCATATAATATGTGACCAAGAATTCAAGCATTATAAGGATAGAGGATGTGAAGTTTGAAGATATTCTACACTAAAGTTAGAATTAGGGATAGAACTAGAAAAAAATTATTGGAGACCCTAGTTCCCCTATTTTTATGAAAAATTATATATTTATATGTATATATTATTTCATAAATAAAATGTCCTCTTAGTATAAAAGATATATATCTTATTCTTCTCTTATTTTGCATTCTCTTTTTATTTTCTAGATTGTTTCTATGATATTTGAATTTTTTTTTTTATGTATATATATAATTCATATATCATATTGCACATACATGTATGTTTGTCTATATAATGAAAAAATAATATTTGCTTTTTTGACTCTTACAATAATGAAATTTTAGTTACATCCTGGTTAGAGTACCTACTTGGTCTATATATGCATCATAATCAAATCTGTATACTTTTCCATCCACAAAAAATTAATTCAATAATTAGAAATTTTAAACAAATAATAAAGCTTACATGCACCATAAAAAAATAAAATATTAAAACCCAACAATTAAAAAAAAAAAAAAAGAAAATTGTGGTTTTGCAGCTTTACAATGGCATGATAATTGAGAATTCCATATGTAGTACAGTTTTTTACAAATTAAAAACTAACAATTCAATTGCATAAGTTAAAACTAGCCATTCTCAGCTTTTCATCAAATTCTACCAAATAATCTGAGGCTTGTTTTGAGAAACATCTAAATAAATTGTTTATTAATTTATTGACTTATTTTTGTCATATCACTTCTTAATTTTTTTATATGTCTTTTTCGTAATAAGTAAAAAGGACAAAAAAAAAAAAAAGTTATACATAAACTAATCCTAAGTTTTAGGTATGTTTATCAAAGCCAGTTTATTGATTAAAAAAAAAAAAATTACACTTAACTTATTCGACAAATTCATTTCTCACCCAAAAAAGAAAAACTAAAAATGTTTTTTTGACATTAACTTATTGTATATTTATTTTTATCTAATAAATTATTTTTTTTTGATCTTTTATTTTTTTATATTATAATTAATTCCAAAAGAGTAGTGGCCCATTATCACCAGAAATAACGTGTGTACTCAAATATGAAATGAAATAGGGGTCTTCGCGTCAATGATAATGGAAAATTACTGTAGAAAGGCCGTCTTGGTTTGAATACCGACTCTAAAATGTTTTTTTATTTTTTTTTTAAGAATTGTTTACTGTATAGTGGACTGAACATGGATGGGTTTATCACCAATTCTATTTTGATGATCTATTTAGTTTCATTTTATAATTTTTGTATGTAAATTATTTTTAAAAAAATTAAATTAATTAAATAATCATAATCATAAGATTTTATCATATTAATATTTAAAAAAATATTATTTTTAAAATAAATTATCTATTTTTTAAAGCACAAATATAATAAAATTAGTTAACTACGATTGTTATGAGTTTAATTTTTTTAACAAACTAGTCCAGTTATTCCCTACGACTACAGTGAAGCCTTCTCTTTAAAAAGAAAAAAGACAAAAAGAAAAGACTGGTGCCACACTGGCATGGATATAATGGGGACATATTAAGGCCAAGTTTGGCATCTCCTATATAATCTATTTTTTTATTTTTTTTTATCACATCACCTCTTTATTTTTCTGCACCTCTTTTCGTAAAAAGATAAAAAGTGCACTTATTTAGATCATCACAAACAACCCCTAATTATAGAGTACTATTCAGTGTGTTTGGTTTTAGTTTTTTGAATTTAGTTTTCTGAAAATTGAGTTTTTTATTTTTCGTATTTTTTTGTTTTTAGTGAATATTTTTTAAATTATAAGTAATTTTTTTTACTTTCTTAGATACACCTTACTTAGATGTATCTAAATAGTAAAATATTTATAAAAAAAATATTTTAAAAATTAATAAATATATAAAATATAAAAAATGTACTGAATTTTCATATTTTTTAAATATATTTTTTAGTGTTTAGTGTATTTTTTAAAGACTTTTTTCACAAATATTATATTTTTTAAGTGTATTTATATTAGGTGTGTCTAAAAATTAAATTTTTTTTTAAAACATTCAAAACATTAAAATACGAAAAATAAAAAAAGTAAAAGTTTCTAAAAATTATTTTATGAAAATAAGAACCAAACAAAGTGATTACATTTTCGTAAATTATTATTACTATGACTTCTGAAGCCACAGCGGAGTTGTCAAATTTGGTAGGTAGATTTCTAATATATTTTAGTTTGGGCCACCAAATGGTTGGAAAAATATTTTTAAATTAATGATAAATTTTGACAAATATTAAAAAGTAAAATTATAAAATTTTCCTGAATTTGTCGATAATTTTTGAAAAAATCTCTAAGATTTAAATTTTTTAACAATTTATTCCGAAACACACACACTGACAATATATATATATATATATATATATATATAAATATTTTAAGGTAATGTTAAGGATTGGAAAAAAATTATTAAAAAAATTATATAATATTCACTACACTTATGTCAGTATTGTGTAAAATTTTTAATATTTTTTTTAAAATCTCTATCTTTTTTATTTTTGGAGCAACAGTCAAATATTCTTCATTGGTGGCTCTATCTTTTGACCTTACTTCTATATATAAAAAAATAAAAAATAAAAAAATCGGCTATTTGGATTTGAACCTTATGCCTCTTTTGGATGGGACTCATCGACGGTGTTGGGCTCATCTTTATGTGAGAGTTGAATTCAATTCTATAGAAGAAAAAATCAGATATTTGGATTGGATGAGACTCATCATGGGTGTTGGGCCAATCTTTATGTCATAGTTGAATTCAATTCTATAATTATGAGATATTTTGAAAAATAAGTTAAAATTGATTTTTTAATTTTTTTTTCAAATTTTTTTGAAAACATTTATAAAAAAATAAAGAGGTATTATTTTTGTACCACTCATATGTTCAGTTTTGAATTTTTCATACGCTTATTAATTTGTGCCAAAAAAAAAAAAAAAACTGTGAAAATCAACTAAAATTATGAATTAAACTGTTCAAACTTCAAAGAAATAGTGCTCATAAAATTAATTTATAGGAAGTGCATTCTATAAACATAAATGTTTTGACAGTCACATTTTTTTAAAATCACGTTTCGTTTATTACATAATAAATCATCACTTATAAATAATAAATAATTTTTGATACAATAAATATTTTTTTGACAAGCATTTTATAGAATAATATTATAATCATGAAAATATTGTTAAACTAAGGCCTAGTTTGGGAAGACTAAATAAGTGCACTTTTTGACTTTTTATGAAATATGGGTTGGGTTTGGGTTGGGTTTGAAGTGATGTGTTAGAGAGGTGATGTGACTTAAATAAGATAATGTGACTTAAATAGGATAGTGACTTTTTGACTTTTTGTCTTTTTTCAATCATGCCAAACTTGGCCTAAAGGAAGGGAAGACCAGACAAAACAATACAAAAAGTATCTAAGGCCTTTTTTTTGGTAGAAGATAAAAAGCTACTTTTTAATTTTTAATTTATTTTAAGTTATATTATTTATTTTTTATTTTTTTACCCGTTTTAAAAAAATAAAAATCAAAAAATTAATTTTTAATCAACTTTTCAAAGTTAATCAACTTTTCAAAGTAACTCTAAAACGTAGGCAGGAGGTTAAAGTAGTGTTTGGTTTGAGTTTTTTGAATTAAGTTTTTTGAAAATTGAGGTTCCGTTTGGTTAGAGTTTCGTATTATAGTTCTACCTATTGATTTGAGTGTATTGTTTGTTTTGAACTTTCAATTGATAATTCTATGCTCATTTCTCAAAACTCAATTCAAAACATAATCATTACTTTTCAAAACTCATAACCAAACACATAATTCAAAACTCTTTTCAAAACTCAATTCAAATCAATATTTTAATTTTTTAATTTTTTGAATATTTTTGAATATTTTAATTTCAAAATATTACAATTTTAATTTTTTAAAATTTAAAATATTTTATAAAAATAAATACAAACTCTATTTTATAAAAATATTTTTAAATATTTTAATTTTGTTGTTATGTATTTGGTTACGATTTGAGTATAGAGTTGTGAAATTAATATGGAGTTTCGAGTTATGTGTTTAGTTATAAGTTTTAAAAATAATTTCTTAATTGAGTTTTGTTTTATGTGTTTGGTTACGATTTGAGTGTAGAGTTATTTTTAAATTTAAAATATTAACATTTTAAATTATTTAAATTTTTACGATTTAAATTTTTTGAATATTTATTTTAATTTTTTACTTATTAAATTTTTTAGATTATTTAAATTATTTAAATATTTATAATTTAAATTTTTTGAATATTTATTTTGAAAAAAAGTTATTTCCTTTGTAGTATTTTCAATTAAAAAATTGATTAATATTATTTTCTGTTAATAATAAAAAAAATTTAATTGAATTTTAAAAAGAGTTTGGTTATGAGTGTTGATCAGAATTTTAATAGTGTGAAACTAGTATGTTTTGTTATGAGCTATAACAATTTGAATTAAGTTTTGAAAACTCTTTCCAAAACTCATAACTAAACAAATTTTCTTACTTCACATATCAAATCAAAATTTTAAAACTCAATTCAAAACTAAATTCAAAAACCATAATCAAACAAATTTTTTATACTCAAATCATAATTTTACAACTCACAAACTCAAAATACAACTCATACTGTCAAATCATATTTACAAAACTCTACCAAACGCAACCTGAGTTTTTTGATTTTCGTATTTTTTTGTTTTTAGTGAATATTTTTAAAATTTTAAACTTTTTTTTTTACTTTTTTAAATGCACCTTACTTAGATGTATCTAAAAAGTAAAAAAAATTATGAAAAAATATTTTTAAAAATTAATAAATACATAAAAATACAAAAAATGTACTGAATTCTTATATTTTTTTTGTATTTTTGGTATTTAGTGAGTTTTTAAAAGATTTTTTTCAATTTTTTTTACTTTTTAGGTATATTTATGTTAGCTATGTCTAAAAATTAAAAAAAAATTACTCAAAATATTAAAAAAATTCAGTAAAAATAAAAAAACACAAAAAATAAGAAAGTAAAATTTTCTGAAAAACGTTTTTGAAAAATGATAACCAATCATAGTTGTTTTTCATAATTGTCTAGATTATAATATTATCTGAGGTTGTAAGGGTCATTTTTTTAATATATTTATTTTATTTGACTATTCCCGCGGCGGGCGCACGACTCAATAAAATAAAGTCACTAAAATCAAGCTAGCAATTTTATTTATTTATTTATTTGTTAATTGGAGCCATTCCAAAAATATATTTCCTAGCTACTTCCCTCATTAGTAGTACTAGTATAAATTGTGATTCATTAACGCAACAACAGATCATCCCAGGATCAAACTTCTAACAAGAAGAAGAAGAAGAAGAAGAAGAAGAGAACTTGGGTGATATATATCATTCATCTATATCAACCCTCTTCTCTTCTACTTTGTGCAAACTCAAATTCATAAACAACGTTACCGATCAGTACTAGGTAGCGAGAAAACATGTTGTCTGTGGGAGTAGCATTGAGCACCGTTGTGGTGGCATTGGTTACCATATTCATAAGTCACTGGGTTCGCAAATGGAGGAATCCCAAATGCGAAAACGGTGTTCTTCCACCGGGTTCCATGGGCTTCCCTCTCATCGGAGAGACCATCCAGCTTCTCATTCCTAACCGATCATTGGAACTCCATCCCTTCATTTCTAAGAGAGTTCAGAGGTGCGTAATTACCTTCATTTTTCTTTTTCTTTTCTTTTCGTTTTTTTTTTTTTTTTTTTTTTTTGAAAAACAGTTGGCTAAACAAGTTTTTATTTTTTATTGATCTTTTTTGGTAATTAAATTGTAATAATTTGTTTTTTTTTTTTTTGATTATATGTTGTGTGTGCAGATATGGATCGGTGTTCCGAACTAATGTTGCCGGTAAACAGGTTGTTATAACAACCGACCCGAAATTCAATCATTACATCATTACAGAAGAAGGGAAATCCGTAGAATTGTGGTATTTGGACACGTTTTCGAGCATGTTGCCCATATTTGCAGTAGGCTCTGTTCAGAAGTACATTAGAAGCATAACTTTGACACACTTTGGAGTTGAGGGCATCAGAGTAAATTTGCTACCACAAGTTGAGCAACTCATTCAGAAAACTCTTCGTAATTGGTCCACCAAGCCAATTGTTGATGTCAAGCATGATGCTACTTGTGTACGTCAAAACAAAATTCTCCCAACTAATTAATTTCATCTCTGCTTCATTATTTATCTTTGTACTTTCTGGTGTTTGCTGATAACATGTATATGTCTTTGTTCGGACATTGCAGATGATTTTTGATTTCACCTTGAAGCAATTGTATGGCTATGATTGGGAAAAATCATCAGAGATGCGTCTTAGTGACAAGTTTTCCAGTTTATTGCATGGTCTACTGTCCCTTCCTTTGGACATTCCTGGCACTACTTTCCACCAATGCGTCAAGGTAATTACTTACCTAAAAACAAAAAAATTAAACTTGTTCTTGAAGATATATGTATATACTGATATAGTTGCCAATTTTTTTTTTTTTTTGGTATTTAGGACCGCAAGGAATTATTAAGCATGTTGAAGGATATCGTACAACAGAGAATCGATTCCGATAACAAGTTTAGAGGAGACTTCCTTGACAAAGCAATGGAAGACATGAAAACTGAGAAGTTCTTGACGGCCGAATTCCTATCCAATTTGATGTTTGGAGTTTTATTTGGAAACTTTGAGCCAATCTCTTCGGTTATACTATTGACTTTGAAGTTTCTCTCAGAGTATCCTTCAATATTAGAGGAGCTAACAGTACGTTCGCAAACCTACAATTTAATTAACTAACAATTGTTGATCGGTTTTTCAGTCTTGGTTGAACAATGAAAGACTACTCTTTTGCATATATAATTATGACATTAATTAGTGATCGTTCAATTTTGTCAGGTTGAAAACGAGACAATTGTTAAAAACAGAGAGAATCCAGATTCTCCACTCTCCTGGGAAGAATATAAATCAATGACTTTTACATTAAGTGTACGTTTAAATCTGTTTTGTTTTGTCTTTTGCCAGTAAAGGAATAATTAATTAAATTTTTTATCTCTACTTTACTAATGATGTGTATGTCTTGTTATTATAAAATTGCAGGTTGTGAATGAAGTTCTTAGGTTGGGAAATGTAGCACCAGGACTGTTGAGAAAAGTAACAAAAGATATCAAATTCAATGGTAAGTACTATAATTGCATCACGATAACATAAATGGGCTCCATGCAAATACAACCTACAAATTATTGAATTTGAAATATTCATTGGTTAAAAACTCAACAGGATATACAGTTCCAGCTGGTTGGAACATTTTGATTGTTACTTCTGCTCATCAGTTGAATCCAGAAGCTTTCAAGGATCCAGTTAAATTCAATCCATCACGTTGGAAGGTGCGTATTGATCCATCTTGAGCTTGTACCATTTCCTTTCTTTGTCTTTAGGAAGGGATTGCTTGAAAGTTTTGTAAATTTTTTAGTTGTTCTAATTTAATGTTTTGTAGTGAGATTTGATCATTAAAAGAAGCCATTGACAAGTTCTAATTTTGCCCCTTAATTATTGGATGATATATAGGACCTTGATCCAACTGTTATATCAAAGAATTTTATGCCTTTCGGAGGAGGGGTGAGACAATGTGCAGGTGCAGATTACGCTAGGGCGTTCGTATGCACCTTTCTCCATGTATTGGTCACTAAGTATAGGTAAATTGTTTTTTCCACTTGCATCTTTTTTTTTTTCACTTTTGTTTACTCAAGTTTGTCTACAAAAGAGCAGTCAATGTTAGTTTGCTTGTTTGTTTTTCACCTAATTTGTGATTTTGCTTTTGAAAAACAGTTGGACAAAAATTAGGGGAGGAAAAATTGTTCGGAGACCCATTTTGGAATTTGTAGATGGCGTTCATATTAAACTCACACCAAAGAGCAACTGAACTGAAGTGTTTTTTAGAGACGTATGCCTCGTGATGAAGATCAACCGGCGGTGACTTAGTTACGTCCTATACTTTATTTTGCCAGAAACAAATAAACTTGCTTTCTTGTATTTCTTTTGTTAGATATATATTTTCGGTTAAACTTTTCTTTGTACTTCAATGTTTAAATGAATGAATAAACTTTCTTTTACCCGAATGAGCAGTCTAGTTTCTTGTTGTTGGCCTTCACAATTGAGCAAATAAATTAATTTACCTACGTCAAAATTAGTTTCTTGTTGATCAAAATTGGAGGACTAATAGAGTGTGTTGGAATTATTAGAGGCAATCAACTTAAAACTAATTGGCATTATTAGTGTTGCCTTGAAATTATTATGTTGTGAATTTGGATGGTTAGATAAAACTTGAGCTTATGAAATAAATATAAAAATATATGCATATTTATAAAATAGAGAATTTGATAAAATCGAGTTTGAGGAATTAGATATAAATCTTGAATGGTTTCAAATGGGCAAATCTCCACCTAATGTGTAATTAAACTAGTCGTGCACTTCAAATCGCCAGAGATTTAGAGATTGATTTTTACGGTTGAGAAGACGAATTCTTGAAGGATTTAGAGATTGATTTTTGTTAATAAAGAAGTTATCATTTGTATAAAATAAAACACCTTGCTAGCTAGTCTGCCAAAGAACAAGAATGTTTATATTTGAAATTTCATGTGTTCCTGCATTATTGAAAAAAAATAAAATAAAAATAACGATCATGCTACACATAGAACTGAATGATGCGCAGTTATCTTTTTTTTATTATTATATATATATATATATATTTAATTATTAATTAATAATTTTACTTACATATATTGAGTCTAAAAATTATATTTAAAAAATAAACTTATATATTATTATTTTTTAAATAAAAATAAAAATATTAAAAATCCGAAATATTTTATCAAAATTTCTATCAAATAGTCATATATAAAAATTTTGATAAAATATTTAGGCTCCGTTTGGTAACCAATTCAAATTATAATTTCACCCATTGATTTGAGTGTGCTGTTTGTTTTGAGTTTTCAAATCATAATTCTACACTCATTTCTCAAAACTCAATTCAAACCATAATCATTACTTTTCAAAACTCATAACCAAACACATTCAAAACTCATTTCAAAACTTAATTCAAATCAATATTTTAATTTTTTTAATATTTTAATATTTAAATATGTTACGATTTTTTAATTTTTTGAATATTTTTAAATATTTTAATTTCAAAATATTACAATTTTAATTTTTTTAAATTTAAAATATTTTATAAAAATAAATTCAAACTCTATTTTATAAAAATATTTTAATTTTTTTGTTATGTATTTGGTTAAGATTTGAATGTAGAGTTGTGAAAGTAATATGGAGTTTTGAATTATATGTTTGATTATGAGTTTTAAAAATAATTTCTTAACTGAGTTTTGTTTTATGTGTTTGGTTACGATTTGAGTATAAAATTGTTTTTAAATTTAAAATATTAACATTTAAAATTATTTAAAATTTTTGAATATTTATTTTAATTTTTTACTTATTAAATTTTTTAGATTATTTAAATTGTTTAAATTTTTATGATTTAAATTTTTTGAATATTTATTTTGAAAAAAAATTATTTCCTTTGTAGTATTTTCAATTAAAAAATTGATTAATGTTATTTTCTGTTAATAATAATTTTTTTTAATTGAATTTTAAAAAGAGTTTGGTTATGAGTGTTGATCAGAATTTTCAATAGTGTGAAAGTAGTGTGTTTTGTTATGAGTTATAACAATTTGAATTAATTTTTGAAAATTCTTTCAAAAACTCATAACCAAACAAATTTTTTTTACTTCATATGTCAAATCGAACTTTCAAAACTCAATTTCACACTCAATTCAACATTCTATTCAAAAATCATAACTAAAATTTTTTTCTACATTCAAAAATCATAACCAAAAAAATTTTCTACATTCCGTTTGGCAACATTTACGTTTTCAGTTTATATTTATAAAAATTTTATAAACTGGTTTTTGTTTATTTTTAGAAAAACATAAACTACAAACGTGTTTGGTAATTGACAAAATGTTTTAAAAAAATTAAAAATATAAAAAGAGTGAGAAATGACAAGTGGTGGCAAGTGGCGGCGGAAGACGGTGGTGGAAAGTGCTGACGGTGGGTGGTGGGTGGTAGTGGTGGGTGGGTGGGTGACGGTGGTAGGTGGTAGGTGGTAGCGAATGGATGGTGGCGGGTTGTGGGCAGTGGTGGCGGGTGGTGGGTAGTAGTGGTGGTGGTGGTGGTGGCGGGTGGTAGTGGCAGGTGGGTGGCGGGTGGTAGTGGGTGGTAGCGGGTGGTGGTGGTGGTGGGTGGGTGGGTGACGATGGCGGGTGGTGGGTGGCGATGGTAGGTGGTGGTGGCAGGTGGGTGACGGATGGTGGCAGGTGGGAGGGTGACAATGGCAGGTGGTGGGTGGTAACGAGTGGGTGGTGGTAGTGTTGGTGGCGGGTGGTGGGTGGCAGTGGCGGCGGCGGCAGATGGGTGGCGGGTGACGGGTGGTAGTGGAAGGTAGGTGATGGGTGGTGGTGGTGGTGGTGGGTGAGTGGGTGACAGTGGCGGGTGGTAGCGAGTGGGTGGGTGGTGGTAGTGTTGGTGGTGGGTGGTGGGTGGTGGGTGGTGGTGGCAAGTAGGTGGCGGGTGGTGGTGGTGGTGGTGGGTGAGTGGGTGACGTTGGCGGGTGGTAGGTGGTAGCGAGTGGGCGGTAGGTGGTGGCAGGTAGGTGGTGGTGGCAGGTGGGTGGCGAGTGGGTGATGGTGGTGGTAGTGGTGGTGGTGGTGGTGGGTGGTGGTGGCAAGTGGGTGGCAAGTGACTAGTGGTGGTGGGTGGCTGGTGGTGGCAGGTAGTGGATGGTGGTGAGTGGTGGTGGGAAGTAGGTGGCGGGTGGTGGGTTGTGACGGTGGATGACAGGTGGGTGACGAGTGGCGGCGGCGGTGGTGGTGGTGAGGGGTGGGTGGTGGTGATGAGTGGGTGGGTGGTGGGTGGTGGGTGGTGAGTGGTGGTGGCGGAGGGTTGGTGGTGGTGGCGGAAGACGGTGGTGGAAAATGGTGGCGGGTGGTGGTTAGTGTTGGGTGAAAAAAAAAAAAAAAAAAAAAACTCAAAACGAAAACACATTTTTTGTGTTTTCATTTTTTGGCCAAATTTATAAACTGAGACCACTGATTTATAAATCAAAAATTTTACCAAACAAGTTTTTATTTGAGTTTTTAAAATTTTTGTAAATATAAACAGAAAACTGAAAACGTAAGTGTTACCAAACGACACCACGTTTTCAGTTTTCTGTTTATATTTACAAAAAATTTAAAAACTCAAATAAAAACTTGTTTGCTAAATTTTTGATTTATAAATTAGTGGTCTCAGTTTATAAATTTGGCCAAAAAATGTAAACAAAAAAAATGTGTTTCCGTTTTCAGTTTTGAGTTTTTTTTTTTTACCACCCAACACTAGCCACCACCCGCCACCATTTTCCACCATCGTCTTCCGCTACCACCACTTACCACCCACCTGCCACCATCACTCATCACCCACGACCCGCCATCACCACCCACCCATATGCCACCCACTCGCCACCACCACTCACCCTTCGCCACCACCACCACCACCGCCGCCACCCACTACCCACTTGTCATCCACTCGCCACCGCCCACCACCTGCTACTACCATCCACCACCCGCCACTTAACCGCCACCACCACTCACCACTAACCTGCTACCACCATCCACCACTCGCCCCACCACTAGCCACCCACCACCACCTGCCACCCATCTACCACCACCACCACCACCACCCACTACCCACTACCCACTTGCCACCACCACCCACTACCCACCATCACCCACTCGCAACCACCCACCATCCACCACCGTCAACCACCCACCCACCACCACCACCACCACCACCACCACCCGCCGCCACCACCACCACCCACTCGCTACCACCCGCCATCGTCACCCACCCACCATCACCACCCACCTGCCACCACCCACCACCACCCGCTACCCACTACCCATCGTCACCACTTTCCACCACCGTCTTCCGCCACCACTTGCCACCACTTATCATTTCTCACTCTTTTTTATATTTTAAATTTTTTTTAAATATTTTGTCAATTACCAAACGCGTTTGTAGTTTATGCTTTTCTAAAAATAAACAAAAATCAGTTTATAATTTTTTTATAAATATAAACTGAAAACGTAAACGTTTGGGAACAGACTAATTTAGTAACTTTTTAGCTATTTGGCTAAAATATGAGCTAAAAAAAACTAGTATGTTTGGGATGATTTTTTGACTTTTTACGAAAAGATGTGAAAAAAGTAGAGAGAAAAAAAAATCTTTGACTTTTTGGTATAGGTTGTTGGCTTTTTGACTAATTTAATAATTTTTTAACTAAAAAGTTCGGTTGCCAAACGAGGCCTAAGTAAGTTTAATATTACTCAAATAAAAAAAATAAAAATAAAAAGAAGTTGGTTTAAAATAAGAGAATAACATGTCGCATCGTTCAGGAGTTCAGATCCTCTCCTTGAGGATCATCCTTCACTTCCTCCTTGCAACAGCTGAGATCAGTTGTTGCAGATTCAACGGCTTAAAATAAAAAAAAATTAAAAAATAGAGGAAAGTCTGAATCTTTCTTGAAAAATAGAGGGAACTTTGAAAATTCTGATTTCAAACCTGACTATATATACGTACACATTTCTGTCTTCCTCATTCAATCTCCTCTCTCTCTCTCTCTCTCCCTCTCTCTCTCTCTCTCTCTTACACTCAGCCTCACCCTCATCCCTTCTCCTCCACTGAACCCACCCTCACCGGCGATCCACTTCCGACGACGGTGAGAAGCTCCTGAAACCCAACCGACCTGCTTCGCAAACTAGAGCTCTCACACTCTTCTCCTGCACCTCATTGAACCCGTCTCATCGGCGACCCTCTCGACAGACCCCCACTCCCCAAACCTAACCCATTGCTTTGCCCTTATTCTCTATTCCCTCACTTCGGGAACCAGAGTTCCCCTGTGAGCAAACCAGTCTCTGTAGCTTCAACAATAGCAGCTCATAAATGAAAGTTTTCGAAAAATGTTGCTGAAATTGTTGCTCATAACTGATTTTTTTGTTGTTGTTGTTATTGATGCTGTTATGGCATAAGATGTTTTTAGGTGAATGTACATTTAGTAATGTTGTTGATGCAGTACCTATTGATCTGCAAAATTTTGGGTTGAGTTTGTGAATTTAAGATGTTTGTTTAAATGTCTCAATGAAATGTTGATTTAGTTACATGTTCAAAAGTGTTAAAGAATTACAACTTCTGAATCCATTGCAACAGATACGATTATGATTTTATGAGATGATGCCAACATATATATTTTTATTGATAATTTGTTTTTTTTTGGTGGTAATTTACATTCTCTAAATAGACAAGCTATGCCTTTTCAAAACTGTCTCATTTTCATTGCCATTATTCTAAAAAGACTAACACTATGTTTGGGAACTTAGGAGAGAAAAGAAAAGAAATGATTAGTTAAGTTATAAGAGAAAAGAAAAGAAAAGAAATGATTGTGATTTCTCTCCTTTTTGTTTGGATAAGGAAAAAATAAAAGAAAAGAAATGATTGTGATTTCTCTCATTCCTGTTTGGTTAGATTTCATTAAGAGAAAAGAAAAGAAATTATTTTATGTTATATTACCAAAATAACCTTTTTATATTTTCAATCATTTTATTTCTTTTATTTCTATAGGGACAAAATTGGTATTATAAAAATAGTGGTTTCTTTTCTCTCCCAATCTCTCCACTTTTGGGAAGATTAAAAATGAGGCTTATAAGAGAAATGAGTTTCTCTCAATTTCTCTCCATTTCCTCCTATTTCTCTCCACTTAGGTTATCCAAACAAGTAAAAGAAATACATATGCGTGTGTGATTTTCTGACCACATTGCTCGTTTAGTAATCAGCTAGAGAGCACCGGCAGAATAGATGGCTTCCGCTAACCTGTAACAGAAAGAAAAGGCTCTGGCGGTGGCTCTTCCACCCCGGGGGCACTCCGACGATCAAGTCAGTATATCTCTCAAAGAAAATCAAGTGCTAAACTCACTATTTAAAAGCATAAATTGCGTACCTTAGACCCACGGGGGTGCCTCTCTTTTATAATTAACTCAATCCTAATCCCACTAGAAGCCTGACTTCTATGGATTCCATCTCAATACTTACTTTGGACTCTTCAAGAGATAAAGATAAACTCCCCAAGAGCTTTATCCTCATCTTGACTAAGTCTCCTCTTCATTCTAAGACTCTTGTCCTTTATCCGTTTATCTCAGATTCCGATTTCTTCGGAGATAACCTCAGCTTTGCCGAGATCACCTCGGTGTTACGACCAGGACACGTGGCACCTCGGCTGACACGTCGACGTCACCTTGCCACGTGTTGGTACTCAGGAAATATATCCCCACAACTGCCCCCTAGGTTCTATTTCCTCGGCATTCTGAGGTGATGGAACCTATATCGGTATTTCTTCTTGTATATCGGCTTAAGAACTCCTCAGCTGAGATCATTCATTTCAGGCCAACATGTTCTCTTCAGAGAACAAGAATTCCAGTGAACTCTTTCACGTGTATGAGTTGTCATGCATCTTTTACTCAACCGTTTCATTCACGCGTCTTTACCTTATTGGACCGTGTTCATGACACGCTTGCAAGCCATCTCTCCCTCACGTGCGCCGTCTGACGCATACGTTCTTCTAGGCATATTGATTACTTTTTTCCGCCGTTTTCATTTTTGACAAAAACTTTTCCTCCTTTCTCCATTTTTCACCTTTGCATTCGATTTGTCTTTGCTTTTTCTCTCTCTAGCTCCTAGATACGCCATTGTTCCAGTATTCAAGCTCTGCAACTATCTTCCGTTCTCCCCTCCGGTGAAGCTTTCGTCGTCCTCGTTACATCTGTAACTGTCGTCTGACTTCGGCAATCTTCATACCGGCTTCATACTTTCTGGTAAGCAACTATTTTCTTTTTATTCCAGTTCTTGATCTTTTCTGGAATTTCTTGTTTACTACTGCTTTGCTCAAATAATCAATTTGTAAATCATACATCTGAATGCGTTGATTTCGCTTTTTGCTTATGCCCTGAATACATGTACTGTTCATAGTTCTTCTTGCACGCCTTGCCACTGTTCTTGGCCTTCAACCCTTTGTATTCTTGATGTTCTTGATAGTCCATCTCTGTTCTTGATTCTGAAACTTCGTATTTGTTTTCTGTTTTTTGTGTCTTTTCCAAATCTGTGCCTTTAATCTTTATCTTCATAGCTTTTAGGTTCGGAATTTGTTTGTAGAACCCACATTTTTAGGGCAAAACTGAAACATCCCTTTCAAATTTCTTCATCAACTAAAACCTAAGTTTTTTGCCGAGGTCCCAATAACCCTATTTGAACCATCTTCTTATTGAAACCCAATACCTTTAGTTATCCCGACATCATAGGTATGTGGGAACATCGGGTAAACACCCCCTCTAAGCTGGAATTTTTTAGGCAAGAGTTTGAAATCCCAGCCGATGTCAATCTGAGGTTGGCTGGGGATGACGACTCCATCATGCCTACAGAAAACTCCATGCCCTTCCTTGTGGTTGCCTTTATTGAGTGTGGACTCCGCTTTCCACTTAACATCCTTTTTCGCGAGATTCTTCATTACTACAAGTTGAACCCCATGCAACTGGCCATTAACTCTTATCGAGTGATCTACGGCATTATTGCCTTAGCTAAACAGGAAAACGTTAGGATCACCCTAGCCGATATCCAGTACTACTATACCATGTGTGCCCTTAATTTGAAACAAAAAGGCTACATTTATTACCTTAAGCCGAGGTCTACAGAATTCAAAATCGTAGCCGATCTCCCAGACTCCAACAAGGGGGCTGGAGATGACTATTTCATTACCTCGGGAAATTGGGAGTTTGCTCCAGACGAGGACATCCATCTCTACCCGCTTCCTCATTCAGTTATAGAGGGCAAGGGTAAGAGCCCAATATTCAGCTTTGCCTATTTTCTTTTGAAGTCTTAAATACTTTGTCTGCTTCTGACGTCTGTTCTCCTTGCAGCTGTTCGTTAGCCACCGAAAAATTTTCGTCAATCCTTTGTTCCCAGCTAGGATTTGAAGAAACTTCTAGACTTGCCAATCCACAATAGAAATGCGCCTCTGCTCCTCAATTTTATCCAACTTATAAGTCAACCTTGCCCAACGTCCCTAAGAGGAAGAAGAAAAGCCTCTCTCCACCTTCTGCCACTACTCCACAGACCGTATCCACATCTCGGACAGATCAGGGGTCAACATCTGATCCAGCTGATCAGCCATCCACTTTGGCTCCATACTTGGTCCCAATATCAGAGCGAAAACGTCGGCGACGACTTGTCCTTACTGCCGAGATGGGTCGCCCTAAGCCAATTGCAAAAGATCTTCTGGCCAGTATTCCATCATCTATTGATGAGCAGCCAACACAAACCCTTCCTCCACCTAAGCCAAAAAGAATTAAGAAGGCCCAACCAAAGGCTAAAGTTACTCAGACTGAGTCTGAGGATGCTTTGCCTATATCAAGGTTGGCTGAGAGTGACAAACCTCAACCCTCTACTGGGAAGAGGCGCTCGGAAACCCAGCCATCAGAGTCCCCAAAATCCAAAAAGCCGAGGTCTTCTTCCGCTACGACTTCGGGATCCAAGAAGAGCGATGCCCCCCTGGTCCCCTAAAATAACTCTGGAGGACAAGCCAGTTTTGGCTACTGACAGTGCCGACGACATCAACGTCGGCGTAGCCCTAAGCACAGCTCTGCTCCTTCCCGGCGACCTTGACCGCAACGCTGAGTTGAGCGAGTACGAGAATTATGCGTTGATGCATCAACGCTCCGTTTAAGTAAGTGTCTTCTTCTTGGTAATTTTCTTCTTTCTGTTTTGCATTTAGAAAATTTTGTGCTAATTTTTGCCTTTTGTTCTTTCAGGCAATCCAGCATTCCCACTCCTTTTCTGTTCAATCCTTTGAAAATCGGCAAAAGCTGGCCGACATGAAAAAGGAGTTCTCTTTTCTCTAAAAGATCAATAAGGGCCTTGAATCAAAAATGAAGAAGTTGGAGGATCAAGCCGAGGCTGCAATTAAAGCTCAAAATAATGTCAAAGAGAAGGCTAAGGCTGCTGAGGCTATCCGAAAGGTGGCTGAATCCCAAAGAAATGAGGCCGAGGAGAAGATGGGCCAAGCCGAGAAGGAGCTTCAAGAAGCCTTGGCCACCAAAGAGGCTGAAATAAAAGATGCTGATGAAAAGGCATATGCCCAAGGCATGGCCGACGTCACAGATGCTTATGAACAGCAAGTGAAGGAGGCATGCAACAAGGGTTTTACCCTTGATTGGATGTCCCTTCTGAAGAAACTTAACGTCCCAGAGGACTCGCCATTAAGAAAACCTGATGCCATTCCTCTGCCATTTCCTCCAGTTCAACCTCTAAATCAAGACGTCGGTGAATCCGAATCCAAGGAAGAGGATGAGGATGAGGATCAGGCCTTGGTTAGAAAATCCAAAGGTGCTGATGGGGCCAAGTCCCCTCCCCAGAATGAGCAAGTCCTAGACTTGACTCAGGATGAGGAAGGCGATAAGGTTCCCATAGAAGCCGTTCCCGAGAATGCATCAGCCAACATCTCTTCTGTGGACAAGAGTGTTGAAGAAACTCTGCAAGAAATTGATGTCGAGATAGCGGCGAATAAGGCTGTTGGGATGTCTTCTCAACCAGCATCTGATCTTCAATTTCAACCAACTGATGGAGAGGAGTCTTTGCTTTATGTTTTTCTTTTGCTTACTTGTATTTTGTTGCTTCTTTAACTTTTGAAACAATGTATGCTTTTTGTATGGCCGATGTGCCCTTTTCTTGGTGAATGAATATAATTTTTCTTTTCTTGTCTTCTCTTTATTGCTTTGTGCATCATTCTATACTTAGAATATTTTGCATGTCTTATGTACTCTTCCTTCTTTGTGCAATCTTCTCGGTGTGACAGACCTCGGTTATGTCACCGAATGATTTACCTCGGCAGTCCTGCAAGTTGCTTATAAATTTCAACAAGGATAAACATATACTGGTTTAATCTCAACTTTATAAACTTTTCTCAAGTTATAATAAGTGCTAAACAATGATCTATTTGTAAATTGTTACAAATTTCCACAAGCGTTAAACAATATATATTGGCTTAACTTCAACTTGTAAATTGCTACAAATTTCAACAAGTGTTAAGCATTACTTCGGTTTAACTTCAACTTGTAAATTGCTACAAATTTCAATAAGTGAAGATAAATAATTATCTCGGCTTAATTTTAACTTGTAAATTGCTACAAATTTCAACAAGCGTTAAGCATTACTTCCGTTTAACTTCAACTTGTAAATTGCTACAAATTTCAACAAGTGAAGATAAACAATTATCTCAGCTTAACTTTAACTTGTAAATTGTTACAAATTTCAACAAGTGAAGATAAACAATTATCTCGGCTTAACTTTAACTTGTAAATTGCTACAAATTTCAATAAGCGTTAAGCATTACTTCGGTTTAACTTCAACTTGTAAATTGGTACAAATTTCAACAAGTGAAGATAAACAATTATCTCGGCTTAACTTTAACTTGTAAATTGCTACAAATTTTAACAAGTGAAGATAAACAATTATCTTGGCTTAACTTTAACTTGTAAATTGCTACAAATTTCAACAAGTGAAGATAAACAATTATCTCGGCTTAACTTTAACTTGTAAATTGCTACAAATTTTAACAAGCGTTAAGCATTACTTCGGTTTAACTTCAACTTGTAAATTGGTACAAATTTCAACAAGTGAAGATAAACAATTATCTCGGCTTAACTTCAACTTGTAAATTGCTACAAATTTCAACAAGCGTCAAGCATTTGTCTCTTCTCTCTGCCCCCAATGTGAACCTAAGTTCCACTTGGATTTTCATTATTAGAAACAACATGATGTATCTTTTACCAATTCACAAGTCTTGGAAAATTTTGCTAAGATTTTATTGATGATGTCGGCAAAAAAGTAACAACGAACATCTAATGATAAAAAAATTTCAAATTACAAGTGTTCCAGGGTCTTGGCAATGCTTTGCCCTCATTTTCTTCAAGCCAGTATGCTCCATTGCCCAAACCGAAGTGATTCTGTAGGGTCCTTCCCAGTTTGGGCCAAGCTTGCCCTCTCTGGGGTCCTTCTTGTTGCCAACAACTTTTCTAAGGACTAGGTCGCCGACCTGAAAATCCCTTGGATTGACCTTCTTATTGTAAGCTCTAGCAAGCTGCTGCTGGTACGCTACGAGCTGAATTGCAGCTTTCTCCCTTCTTTCTTCTAAGAGATCCAAATCTTGGGCTAGAAGTATATCATTAGTCCCATTCTTTACTCCCTGGGTTCTGATCCCTGGGATGCCGATCTCCATTGGGATGACTGCTTCTGTGCCGTAGGCCATGGCAAAGGGGGTTTCCTCTGTTGATCTTCTCGACGTAGTCCGATACGCCCAGAGTACATTGGGCAACTCGTCTACCCACTTTCCTTTTGTTGCTTACAGTCTCTTCTTTATCCCATCCAAAATTACTTTGTTGGATGCTTCTGTTTGCCCATTGCTTTGGGGAAAACTTGGCGTTGAAAAGTAATTCTTTATTTTGAATTTCGCACAGAAGTTCTTGATGAGTTTGCTGTCAAACTGTGTTCCGTTGTCGGCAAATATTGCTCTTGGAATGCCAAATCTGGTGATGATGTTTCTCCAAATGAAGTTCTTGACGTCCATATCTCGGATTTTGGCAAGAGGTTCTGCTTCTATCCACTTCGTGAAGTAATCTATTGCTACCAGCAAGTACTTCCTTTGCCCAGTTACTTGGGGCAACTGCCCAATGAGATCCATACCCCATTGGGCAAATGGCCATGGACTGGATACAGGGTTCAGGTCAACAGCTGACTGGTGTATCAAAGGTGCGAACCTTTGGCATTGTTCACATTTCTTCACGTAGGCTTCTGCATCTTTTTGCATATAGGGCCACTAATACCCCTAGGTAATGGCCCTGTGAGCTAGTGATCTGCCCTCAGCGTGGCTTCCACAAACCCCTTCATGAATTTCATATAGAAAATCTTCAACCTGCAAAGGGTGTACGCACCTTAAAAGGGGTCCAGTGAAAGACCTTCTGTAGAGATGTCCGTCCGCGGTCAGATTGAATCTTGCTGACTTTAATCTAACCTTGTGCGCTTCCTTATGGTCTTCTGCCAGCTTTCCCTCTTTTAGGAATGCAACAATCGCATCCATCCAGCTTGGTCCCAAGTCCACACACATTGCTTATTGTTCTGTGATCGGTTGTTCTATGCTTGGGCTTGACAGATAGTCAATCATTATTGCCTTTGTTTTTTCAGTTTGCATTGAGCTTGCCAAGTTAGCCAACCCGTCGGCGTGGCTGTTATCATCTCGGCTAACTTGAAGAAGTCGGCAGTTGCGAAATAAGGCTGCCAGCCTGATGACTTGCTTTGCGTATGCCGACATTCTCTCATCTCGGGTTGCGAACTCTCCTGTTGTTTGATTTACTATAAGTTGTGAATCACAAAAAATTATTACCTCATCTACCTCTGCTGCTACTGCCAGCTTTAGTCCTGCAATCAATGCTTTGTATTCTGCCTCATTGTTCGAAGCCTTGAACCCTAATCGAATAGACTGTTCCAATATTTCCCCATCAGGAGATATTAACACTACTCCTATCCCCGCTCCTTGCCAGTTTAAGCTCCCATCGACAAACAGGTGAAAGGAGTCGCCGATGTAAATGCTGTAGGGTCTGAGTTTTTCCTTGCCTTTGGCTGGGCTTCCCCTTGTTTGCTTGGACATCGTTCATCTTGGCTCAACGGAGCCCGATGTTCGATGGATTCTGGAGTGAATTTGGCCACGAAATCGGCCAAAACTTGTCCCTTAATTGCTGTTCTCGGCCTGAACTCCAGGTCATACTGGCCCAAGGCCACTGCCCATCTTGCTATTCTTCCAGTTAAGTCTCCTTGTTGTAACAAGGACTTCAGTAGGTGCTTTGTTAGCACTATAATCTTGTGCGCTTGAAAGTAATGGTTCAGTTTTTTAGAAGCCATTATTAAGGCCAGCATCAATTTCTCCAGTGGTAGGTACCTTGTTTCTGCATCGGCCAAGGTTTTGCTTACATAATAAACAGTCTTTTGCTCCCTTTTTTCCTCTCAGATTAGCACTACACTTACTGCGTGTTCTGAACTGCTAAATATAAAAACAGTTCTTCCCCAGGTTCAGGTGTTGAGAGGACTGGAGCCGTGGTCAAATATTTCTTTAGGTCGGACAAAGCGGCCTCACATTCCTCAGTCCATAGGAAGTCCGTGGCTTTTTTCACCAGGTTGAAGAAGGGTTTACATTTGGCTGAGCTTCTGCTGATGAACCAGTTCAGGGCTGCGGCCTTTCCAGTTAGCATCTGCACCTGTTTTGCCGATGTCGGGCTCTTCAACTCTAGGATGGCCTTGATTTGATCTGGGCTAGCCTCAATGCCCTTTCTTGTTACCAGGTACCCTAGAAACTTACTTGATCTAACTCCAAATGCGTACTTCAATGCGTTGAGTCAGAGCCAGTATGTTTTGAATATATCAAAGACTTTTTTTAGGTCGGCAAGATGACCCTTAAGTTCCTTGGTCTTCACGACCATATCATCAATATAGACTTCTACCGTTCGTCCAATCAGGAGTTTGAACATTTTGGTTACCAACCTTTGGTAAGTTGCTCCTGCATTTTTCAACCCGAATGGCATTACCCTGTAACAGTACAGGCCTTTTGGGGTGATGAATGCGATTTTTTCTTCGTCTGGGGGGTACGTGGCGATCTGGTGGTACCCCCTGTAGGCGTCTAGAAAACTCATTCATCCATGCCCTGAAGTGGCATCTACTAGCTGGTCAATTTTAGGCAGGGGAAAGCTGTCTTTGGGACAGGCTTTGTTGAGGCTAGTAAAGTCTACATAGACCCTCCATTTACCGTTCTTCTTCTTTACCACCACTATATTGGATAGCCATGTTGGGTAGTGTACTTCTCTAATGGCCCTGGCCTCCAGAAGTTTGTCTACTTCTTCTTTTACTGCTTCGACGTGTATCAATGTCGGTCTTCTAGCTCGCTGAATTACAGGTTTGGCCGACCCGTCAACATTCAGTTTGTGGTAAGTGACTTCGGGATCAATGCCAAGCATTTCGTAAGGTGTCCAAGCGAACACCTCAATATTTGCTCTTAAAAAAGTCTCTAACTCTTTTTCCTCTTCTTCGGCTAAGCCCGAGCCGAGAAGAAAGAAGCGTTCTTCATTCCTATCCTGAACGAGGATTTTCTTTAGCACCTCTTCGCTCTTCTCGGCTGGTTCTTTACCGACGTCTTCTAGGACTTCCAAGTCCTCATCTTTAATTTCTGTCTTCTCTGGCTCTCGCACGTTGTAGGTAAATTTCATTGCTGCCATGGAGCAACTCTTCGCCTGAAGTTGATCACCTTTAACTTCCTCTATCCCATGCTCTGTTGGGAATCGCAGTAGTTGATGCAATGTTGAGGGAACTGCCCCATTACATGCAACCATGGCCTTCCTAAGATGATGTTGTATGGCGAAGGCGTGTCAATCACCATGAATTTGTCCTGATCTTCTTAGTGCCGACTTTTACTTCCAAGCTTGTTGCGCCCAGTGGCCACGTCGGTGTTCTATTGAAGCCGACCATCGGGCCATTGGATTGCTCCAAGTCATCAGGATGAAGGCCCAGCTCCTTGTAACATTTAACATACATGATGTCGCAAGAGCTGCCTTGATCAATCAAGATGCGTTTCACTTGGCACTCCCCAACCTGGAGGGATTCTACCAAGGTATCATTATATGGATGCTGGACCATCTCTAGGTCGGCTATCGTTGGTCCCTGGCATTCTTCAGGCCGAGGTCTTTTATGTCCGACCTGGTTTACGTGCTGTAGGTGTTTTACATTCTGGGTCTCCCCTCGTATGTCGTTTTCGTTTACTTTTGAGTGGATTACATTAATCACCCGTGGTCCTCCTGCCTGTGGTTGCTGTGCTGGGAGAGGCAGAGCTGCTGGTGCTTGAGTCAATCTTGCCTGTTCTTCCCTTGTCCTGGCCTCATCGACAAGGTCCCTCAGATGGCCTTACCTTACCAAGTCTTCTAGGTGTGCTTTTAGGGCTCTGCAACCCTGAGTTGGGTGCCCTTCTTCATTGTGATAAGCACAACGCCAACCGACGTTTCTTCCCATAAATTCCCCTGGCGTTCTTGTCGGTCCTCTGAAATAGGGTTGGTTTTGTATTTGATCCAGGACTTTGTGGATCGGGACTCGGAATACAGTTGTTACTGCCTATGTAGCCCTCAATTCCGTTTCTTGTTTGATCGGTCCATTGTTACCTCGGCTTCGCTTCGGCGAGCCGTTTCCTTTCTCCTGCTTTGTCTCTTTGTTTCCCGACGTATCCTCCTCGGCTCTGGTGTACTTCTCGATTCTCGCCATGAGTTCTTCCATGCTTTTTGGCAATGTCTTTGCCAAAGACTTCCGTAGTGGGCAGTCATCTTTTAGGCCGTTCTTGAAAGACACGACTGCCACCTCTTGGTTGTATTCGGGTATTCGATTGAACACTTCGTAGTACCTTTTTGCGTAGGCCCTAAGGCCTTCATCCTTCATGATTTTTAAGGCCATCAATGCGTCGACCCTTAAGGGCTGTAGTTTATTTGTCACAAACCTGGCCACAAACATCTCGGCCAGGCCTTCCCAAGTCTTTACGCTTCCCTTCGGTAGTTTATGGAACCAATCTGATGCAATTTCCCCAAAGGATGAGGGGAATACTTTGTAGAGCAACAGCTCGTTCCCGCTATATAATGCCATTGAATTCAGGTATAGTCCAACGTGAAAGTTGGGATCTAACTTACCATCATATATTTGGAACCTCGGCATACTGAATCTCTTCGGTGCTTCAAATTTGTCCAGTTTCACCGAGAATGGTGTCTTCCGCTTAACCGAGGAAGTTACCTCGGCTTCAGCATTCCGTTGCTTCCTTTTGAGGTAATCTCTCAAGTCTTCTTTACTCCTTCCTGGAGCTCGGCTATCTTTGGACTTCAATCTTTTCGGCACACTACTTTTGGTCTCGTGGTGAGCCCGTTTTGATCTTTCTCCATGGGTTGTGTCAAAGCAGAACGCCTGCCTTTGAACATTCCGATATTCTTTGGGCTCTAGGTCCTTCGTGTGGTACGTCCTTCGGGACTCCTCTCGTCTCGGCTCCTCTCGTCCGACTTCCCTGGAAGGTCGGTGAGAGTGCCTTCCGCTTCTGGTATGCTGAGGGGCTTCGGGGATTATTTTCCTTCCTCCCTTCTGGGTATTAGTTACTAGAATCGGCGTGTCGTGCAGTGGGTATGGTGGCTGCATGACATTGTTTTGCATCATGAAGTTAATGACCGACTGCAGGTCTGCCAACTTGTTTGCTAATTCTTTTACTTCTTCATCCCTCCGCAGGCACCTATCCCTCCATACCTGGAGGTTATCTTCGTTATAGTACTTGCTTTGGTTTGTCTTCTTTGAAGTGTCGCCCTCCTGGCCGACGTTGTTCTCCCCGTGGCCCTGGTCACGGGTTTCTGCATTGTGCTTGTCTTCTTCAATACCAAGGCCGATTGGTCTTCCACTTCCAGTAGGAGCGTCATCCCCAATTTTTTCCTTCTGTCCGTCATTGGCCATCTATTCTTCTTTCTTTCCCACAGACGGCGCCAAATTGTGTGTGTGATTTTCTGACCACACTGCCCGTTTAGTAATCAACTAGAGAGCACCGGCAGAATAGATGGCTTCCGCTAACCTGTAACAGAAAGAAAAGGCTTCGGCGGTGGCTCTTCCACCCGGGGGCACTCCGACGATCAAGTCAGTATATCTCTCAAAGATAATCAAGTGCTAAACTCACTATTCAAAAGCATAAATTGCGTACCTTAGACCCACGGGGGTGTCTCTCTTTTATAATTTACTCAATCCTAATCTTACTAGAAGCCTGACTTCTATGGATTCCATCTCAATACTTACTTTGGACTCTTCAAGAGATAAAGATAAACTCCCCAAGAGCTTTATCCTCATCTTGACTAAGTCTCCTTTTCATTTTAGGACTCTTGTCCTTTATCCGTTTATCTCGGATTCCGATTTCTTCGGAGATAACCTCGGCTTTGCCGAGATCACCTCAGTGTTACGACCAGGACACGTGGCACCTCGGCTGACACGTCGGCGTCACCTTGCCACGTGTTGGTACTCAGGAAATATATCCCCACAACATATCTCTCCATTTCTTTTCTTTTCTCTCCAAATCACTCAATCCAAACATAGCGTAAAGTGTTAGCTTCAATATAGTGAATTCTCACTTAAAAAAAATTGATGGTGATTTGAATGGCTTAGAAAAAAATGAGATTCATTGCGAGTCTCATTTTAATTATGCAAACCGTTTATTTTATTGAGAATTTCATGTATTTGATCTACATAAAAAATTAAGTCAATTGGATAATTATAAGTTGGTTAATTTTTTTTTTATCAAAAAAATGTATAGTTTATTTTTTTAAAATATAATTGTTGTTCATTTTGTAAATGAAATTAATCTTGTACATTTTTTCTTGCTTAAAAATCGAAACCACATTGCGCACAAAGAACTCAAAAACTTTATTACTCATATGTTTGTATATAAAAGTTAATGGTTTGATTTTCCTCATTCATAGAATTACATAAAGATTGAGACTTCCCTCTGTTTTTAGCAATAAAAGAATCTCAAATGACATATGTACATATATCATCATAATGGCCCTGTTTGGTAGAGCTGTGGGAAAGTACTTATAGCTTATGACTTAACAGCTTATAGCTTATAACTATGAACATAAGCTGATTTCTGACTTATAAATTAAGCATCTCCTGCCCCACTCAAAGAATAAGCTGATTTCTAACTTACAAAAAGCTATAAGCTGCATTGTTAAGCTAAACCAAACACATCAAAATAGCTTAAATTAAGCTGAAAGCTGAAATAAGCAGCTTTTAAGCTGCACCAAACAGGCACAATAGCCTTACATAATGCAATGGATTCACACGTTTCAATGGCAATGTTTAGTACTCTGAGCAACAGATAGTAAACTAACATTTCTTTGAGGACTTTAATCAAACATCTAAAGTTCACGGACTCAACCCAAAACTTTAAAAAAAATTAGTAACAACCACAAACCCATAAACCTGTAACGCCCTACAAAAAAATAACATTAAACCCATCCATATAAACATGCATTTATATATAAGATCCACATTCTTCAATTTATCAAAGTATTTCATTACAAAAGTATTACATGTTAACACAAAAGCAAATGCCCTGTGGGCTTACAGCTTTCCAAGTTAACACTTGGTTACAAAAAAAGAGTACTAACTCATTTACACATTAAGCCCTTGGCTTGCATTTACATGTAATACATCAAAAGGAAATAAGACAACAAAAGTGTGTCCGCCTCTAGCCTCCCAAGCTATGTCCTTGGAGGCGGCATGCTACCTGTACCTGAAAATGATGTTCCCATATAAAGTGAGCCACAGCCCAGTAGAAATACACTAAACCAAATATGAACAATGACTAAAAGATTAGCAGTTGATAGATGGCCAACACTGATACTTTCACTTATAACACTTTACAGTTTCATGACATACAAGTCCATGTTACAGTCCATTTTCCAATTCTTTTCAATTCTCAATTTATAACCATGGCTCAGAACCTGACCAAAAAACTTATATGAGACAGTAACTCATACTAAACACTTTTCCATTTCATAATAGATAAGCATACTAGCTATATCATATATCAACAGATAAGCATACAAGCTATATCATCACTTCCATGGATATGCATAAGAGCACTATCACACTTCCAAAGATAAGCATATGAGCTGTGTTATCACATTTCTAGATAAGCATATAAGCTCTATCTATGGAGTCCATCCCCTATCTTCTCCCAATAACATCCGGTTTAGAGGTCCATTCCCTAGCTTCCCCTAAACCGTGGAGTACATCCCCTATCTCCTCCAACACGACACAATGCATATAAACAATAATTATACATATCATCACACAATACATAAATTTAATGTATTCTTTCAACTGTCATACTCAATGACGCATTCCAGTGATTAGTTTCAGTTTGCCTAATCATCATGCATTGTCTACAACAATCAAGACTATCCTCCACCAATAGCCCAAAGCAGTTATTTCTATACAGAAAATAAATGCAACAATGGATATATAATCAACATTTCAACTAGGTGAGCGATAAATAATCCAACTACACCCTTTAATCCCATATCTTTCCAAATCAATTCCTTATTTCTCATAATTAATTATGCGAATTAATTAACCAATGTAATTAGGGCATTTTCCATAATTTACATTACGACCCTTAGGTTCCATTTTCATTAATGTTTTATCATTAATTTCACTTTTCCATGCCACACATGCAACTAGGTTTTATATAATTAAAACCCCAACTTTTGTAAATTACACAAAGGCCCAAACTCTCTCAAAATTACCCAACAACCCCCAACATATCGAAATGCCAAAATTTAAAGACAAAACTCATAAAGAGGAGTAGGATATCCCTACCTCAAAAGATGACTCCCAACTAAGAAAGCGAAGAAGATGAAAATGCTCCAACCCACGAATTTCTCGGATCAAAAGATAGCCCTCGACGATCAACAACTTTTTTGTAAATGCCAAAGGTGAGGAAATCACTCCTACTAGATCAATACCTAGAGAGAAGTCAAGGTTTTAGAGAGAGGAGCTCTCAAAATGGGTTTTAGAAAAAGTAGGAGAGAGAAAGGAAAGTAAAAAGTGATTTAAAATCACCCAGCGGATAACTCATATAAGCATGACCCGCTCAAGCGGAGAACACATCGATCGAGCGCCAAGAACAAAAATCTGGACACGCTGGAGCACAATAAGGCCCGCTCGAGCGCCAAGACATAAGAATAAAGCACTTCCGCTCGAGCGCGAAAACCAGTCCGCTCGAGCGTAGATTTTTCCCTCCCAGAACTTATACCCAGAAAGTACTACTCGCTCGAGCACCACCAAACCCGCTCGAGCGCTACTGCGCAAGCGTAAACAAACCCGCTCGAGCGTAAAAATCACATCTGCAGAAGTTTTGCTGGAACATGAAATACTGGAGGTGTGCAATCCCCGCTCAAGCGCAAGAAGAACCGCTCGAGCGGATCACCTAAAAACTGGACAACAAGGAATTGAAACCAAGGCCTAACTAACCTGTAACAACCCTGCTCAAAACATCCTAAAACTCAATCAAGTGGAATTAAAGGACGGCAACAAGATAGATACCACTACCAACTTCACGGAACCGAGTCCGGAATACAATAGAACAGTAAAGGGACAGCCGGGATCGCTATAACCTCCCCCCTTAGAGAATTTCGTCCCCGAAATTAAACACAAGTTTTTCAAAAACAGGTTTTCTCCATTCTCAACAATATTACGACATAATATTAAACATTTTGACCCATTACCGGTCAATTCCATCTCTTTTCAAGAGGCATTTCACAACATATATTACAAGTGCATTATCAACATGCAATTTTGTTCCATTTCCAACCATTTCCAACATACATGGTTCACAGTTCATATCATAATCAATATACATGATACAACTCCAATTCTACAATATAGCCAACATATGCAATATCATAATCAACTCCCATATCAAGGTAAGTTCTACAACATACTTCCATTAAACCAAAACATTACCAATGTTTTACAACTCAAGACATATATAAAGCTCTTAAGTCCAACAACATTACAAAATTTAAATACAAGATTACTCATCAATAAACAAGTCCGGATATTTCTCGCGGACCTCCAACTCACGTTCCCAGGTGGCTTCCTCCACTCCGTGATGTCTCCACAAAACCTTTACCAAAGGGATGGTCTTGCCACGCAGGACTTGATCCCGCATATCCAAGACCCGCACCGGTCTCTCCTCATACGAGGCATCCTCATCTACCTCTAAATCGGTCCAATCTAACACGTGGGACGGATCCGACTCATACTTCTGAAGCATACTCACATGAAACACGTCATGCACTCTGGACAATTGCGGCGGCAAGGCTAAACGATAGGCAACCTCGCCAATTCTCTCAAGGATCTCAAAAGGACCAATAAATCGAGGGGATAACTTCCCACTCTTGCCAAATCTCATCAAACCTCGCCTAGGTGATATTTTCAAGAAGACATGATCACCTACCTCGAACGCCAAAGGCCTCCTCCTACGGTCGGCATAACTCTTTTGGCGACTCTGGGCTGTAACAAGCCTCCTACGGATAAGTTCAACTGTTTCCGTCGTCTTCCTAACCAACTCCGGACCCAACAAAGGTGCATCACCCACCTCGGTCCAACACACTGGAGACCTACACGGTCGGCCGTACAAGGCCTCAAACGGTGCCATACCGATGCTAGACTGAAAATTGTTGTTGTAGGCAAACTCTACCAATGGTAAGTGCCTCTCCCACGTCCCACTAAAGTCAAGGACACAACCCCGAAGCATATCCTCAAGGATCTGAATAGTACGCTCGGACTGCCCGTCAGTCTGAGGGTGATAAGCCGTACTAAAGGTCAACTTAGTGCCCAAGGCACTCTGCAAACTCTGCCACAACCTAGCAGTAAAACGAGGATCCCTATCTGAGACGATCGTCACTGGGACCCCGTGCAATCTCACTATGTCCCGAATATACAAGTCGGCGAGATGATCTACCGAATCTCTCACGCGCATGGGAATGAAGTGCGCCGACTTAGTCAACCGGTCTACAACCACCCAAATGGCATCACTACCCCGCTGAGTCCTCGGAAGACCTACAACGAAGTCCATAGTGACATGCTCCCACTTCCACTCGGCAATAGGCAAGGGTTGCAACAAACCCGCTGGCCTCTGATGCTCGGCCTTCACTTGCTGGCAAGTAAGGCACTTAGACACGAAAACAGCCACATCTCTCCTCATACCCTGCCACCAAAACTGGCGGCCCAAATCCCGATACATCTTAGTGCCTCCCGGATGCACCGCAAGGCGTGAATGATGGAACTCTCGGAGTACTTCCTCTCGGCAAGACTTCGGCACAAACAAACGGTCTCGGTATCTCACACTCTGGTCGGGATACACCGTCAAACCCTTCTCAACTTTCCCACTAGAGATCCTCTCTCGGAAGGACTCTACCTCAAGGTCACCTCTCTGTGCCTCTAACACTCTAGTCACAAGTGTAGGCTGCGCAACAACAGAAAACAAGGCCGCAGCCTCAACAGGTTCGCCTAAATGCAAATCAAATTCGCCAAGTGCACCCAACATCTCCCATTCCCGGATGGCAATACAGGCTATATCACTAATGGATTTCCTACTGAGGTCATCGGCCACAACATTGGCCTTTCCCGAGTGATAGTGCAACTCAAAATCATAGTCCTCAATGAACTCCATCCATCTCCTCTACCTCAAATTCAAATCTCTCTGTGTAAACAGATACTTCAAACTCTTGTGGTCCGAGAATATCTCGAACCTCTCACCATAAAGGTAGTGCCTCCAAATCTTCAAGGCAAAGATCACTGCTGCTAACTCTAGGTCGCGCGTAGGGTAATTCTTCTCGTGAATTTTCAACTGACATGAGCCATAAGCTACCACTTTTCCCTCTTGCATCAACACACAACCCAAACCCTCTCGTGAGGCATCACAATAAACCGCGTAACCCGACCCTCTCTCCGGAATAATCAAAACCGGAGCGGTGGTTAATCTAACCTTCAACTCTTGGAACGATTTTTCACAAGTCTCACCCCATACGAACTTGACCCCTTTCCGCGTCAATCTAGTCAACGGCGAAGCTAGCCTAGAGAAATCCTTCACAAATCGACGGTAATACCCAGCTAATCCCAGAAAACTGCGGATCTCAAACACACTCTTAGGCTGTGCCCAATCTTGCACTACCTCAACCTTGGATGCATCAACGGACACCACTTCCCCGGATACCACGTGGCCTAAGAATTTCACCTCTCCTAGCCAGAACTCACACTTCCCAAACTTAGCATACAGCCTATGGGCTCTAAGCAACTCAAGCACCACTCTTAAGTGTTCCTCGTGCTCCTCCTCTGAAGGTGAGTAAATCAGGATGTCGTCCACGAAGACGACTACAAAACGGTCTAAGAATTCCCGGAAGATCCGGTTCATCAAGTCCATAAAGACTGCCGGTGCATTAGTAAGCCCGAATGGCATCACCAAAAACTCATAATGGCCATACCGCGTACGGAATGCCGTCTTAGGAATATCCTCCTCCCTAACCCTCAACTGGTGGTAACCCGATCTCAAGTCTATCTTAGAGAAACAACGGGAACCCTTCAACTGGTCAAACAGATCATCTATACGGGGCATAGGGTACTTATTCTTGACCGTAGCCCGATTCAACTTCCGGTAGTCTATACACAATCTCAAGGCACCATCTTTCTTTTTAGCAAAGAGGGCCGGTGCACCCCACGGCGAAACACTAGGGCGAACAAAACCCTTATCTAGCAATCCCTGGAGCTGAACTTTCAACTCAACCAACTCTGCTGGAGCAAAACGATAGGGTGCCATAGAAATCGGCGCCGTGCCGGGCACTAGATCAATAGAGAACTCAATCTCTCGGTGAGGTGGCAAACTAACGAGATCCTCGGGAAAGACATCCGAATACTCACAAGCCACCCTCGGCAACACAATCTGGGTCTCACCACACTCACCACTCTCAAAGCTAGCAAGTAGACCACTAAGCTCACTCCGCCCTCGCGAATCAAACCCCGGTGGCAAAACACTACCAACCCGGTCTCCCAAGAAATGGAACCACTCCCCGCTCAAGGTACATAACGTGACCCTATGGCGGTAGCAATCAATAACAGCCCGGTATGACGATAGCCAGTCCATACCCAAAATAACATCAAAACCCTTCATGGGCATGACCACAAACGGAAAAGGAAGCTTATGGTCGGTGACCTCTATATCACAACCCCTAACACCTTGTTTCAAGATCAACTCACCACCAATAGGCGATACCACACATATAGGAGATGCTAACTGTGCTAACTCCAATTCCAAAACAGATGAAAATGCAGCAGACACAAAAGAATGAGATGCACCCGTATCAATCAATACACTAGCAACCGAGTTACAAAACAGAAAGGTACCTCTCACTACTGATGGAGCCAATACTAGATCCTGCGCGGTAACAGTATACACGCGCCCCGTAGGCCCCTGATCTACTTGTTCACCCCTCGGAGCATACGACTGCTGCACTGACTGGGACGACGAAGCCCTCGGATTGGCTCTCGAGGCCTGCACAGACTGAGCTGGCTGAAATCCCTGCGTCTGTCTAGAACCAGACGCTCCTGAAGTGGCACTCAACTGTGGGCAAAACCTCTTTAGGTGCCCAGGCTGCCCACACTGATAACAAGATAAGGGCTGCCCCCTGCCCAAACTCTGACTCTGGGGTCTAGCCGAAGAAGAAGCAGCTTTCTGACCTCCGCCCTTCTGCGGGCAAACCGAAGACTTGCGACCCAGCTGGCCACAAGTGTAGCAAGTCAAACCTCCTTGATTACCTCTCCCCGAGCCTGCACTCGGCACCGGAAAGGTCGATCTAGCAACTCCACCCTGAGACTGCTGAGGGTTAGAACCCCCCTGTCTCCTGCCATCACCCTAACCATCATGGCCCCTCTTGGAGCCTTTCTGCCCCGCATCCTCCTCCTGCATCATGAGCTCCATATGAGCTGCAGCATCCACCAAACGTCTATACTCTCGGATGAAAGATCCACCAACCCTCAACTTGAGGCCTCGCCTCAACTTCCGCTCAAACTCAAAGCAACGGCGTTCCTCGGATGCCACCAGTTCAGGTGCAAACCTGGACAGACTAGTAAAAGTAGCCTCAAACTCGGCCATTGACCAGCCCTGTTGTTTAAGCTGGAAAAACTGTTCCCTCAGCTTCTCCCTAGCCGCCGAAGACAAAAACTTCTCCTGGAAAGCATTCACAAACGCCTCCCATGCACCACCAACACTGCCCTTCTCGTACTTCCACCATTGACCTGCATCTCCCTTCAATTGGAAGGATGCCAAGGTCACCTTTAAAGCCCCGTTCTCGATGTCAAGCATCTCGAACGTCTTCTCCATCTGTTCCAACCACTAGTCAGCCTTAAGTGGCTCCTTCGGATCCCCAACAAACTCGTCCGGGTTAGACCGAAAGAATTCCCTCTTCAAAAAAGAAGGCCCTGCCTCAGCAACCTGATTCTCAGCCCTGAGAATACCCAAAGCCCCCGCTATCTCTCGGGCCAAGGCGTCCATAGCCTGCTGACCCGCTGGCTCGGCCACGTTGGCCTGACCAACTCCCTCCTGCACTGCCGGAACGTCATCCGGTAAAGGTACCTCCTGCCTACCATGCCTGCCACGCCTACCACGCCCTCGTCCTGACATCCTAATAAAGGTAACCAAGACTATTAGCACATTCACAAATGTGCCGAAGCTATAACACTCGCGTCCTAATGCATGGACAACTGTAATTCACTCCACGTAAGCACATAAACACATAAGCACTTACGAATTTCATTTCCGGATAATGATAGTCCCGAGGCGTTACTAGAGTTCCGGTTAGAAACGGCATTGATCAAGTGTCTTTCCAACAAGACTCCCAGAAACCCAAGGATCCAATCAACATCCTAGAAATTAAATCCCATACCCACATAGTCACATAAGCATGTTATCAATTAAGCACATAGCATATGACACTACATCTAAGTCTCTATCAAGCGAGACAAACCCATTGTGAACCTAATCACTTCCCACGTGCCCAAAGTATTCGAACCCGGTACGCTCTGATACCAAGTTGTAACGCCCTCAAAAAAAATAACATTAAACCCATCCATATAAACATGAATTTATATATAAGATCCACATTCTTCAATTTATCAGAGTATTTCATTACAAAAGTATTACATGTTAACAACAAAAGCAAATACCCTATGGGCTTACAGCTTTCCAAGTTAGTACTTGGTTACAAAAAAAGAGTACTAACTCATTTACACATTAAGCCCTTGGCTTGGATTTACATGTAATACATCAAAAGGAAATAAGACAACAAATGTGTGTCCGCCTCTAGCCTCCCAAGCTATGTCCTTGGAAGTGGCATACTACCTGTACCTGAAAATGATGTTCCCATATAGAGTGAGCCACAGCCCAGTAGAAATACACTAAACCAAATATGAACAATGACTAAAAGATTAGCAGTTGATAGATGGCCAACACTGATATTTTCACTTATAACACTTTACAGTTTCATGACATACAAGTCCATGTTACAGTCCATTTTCTAATTCTTTTCAATTCTCAATTTATAATCATGGCTCAGAACCTGGCCAAACAACTTATATGAGACAGTAACTCATATTAAACACTTTTCCATTTCATAATAGATAAGCATACTAGCTATATCACGCATCAACAGATAAGCATACAAGCTATATCATCACTTCCATGGATATGCATAAGAGCACTATCACACTTCCAAGGACAAGCATATGAGCTGTGTCATCACATTTCTAGATAAGCATATGAGCTCTATCTATGGAGTCCATCCCATATCTTCTCCCAACAACATCCGGTTTAGAGGTCCATCCCCTATCTTCCTCTAAACCGTGGAGTACATCCCCTATGTCCTCCAACACGACACAATACATATAAACAATAATTATACACATCATCACACAATACATAAATTTAATGTATTCTTTCAACTGTCATACTCAATGACACATTCCAGTGATTAGTTTCAGTTTGCCTAATCATCATGCATTGTCTACAACAATCAAGACTATCCTCTACCGATAACCCAAAGCAGTTATTTCTATACATAAAATAAATGCAACAATGGATATATAATCAACATTTCAACTAGGTGAGCGATAAATAATCCAACTACACCCTTTAATCCCATATCTTTCCAAATCAATTCCTCATTTCTCATAATTAATTATGCGAATTAATTAACCAATGTAATTAGGGCATTTTCCATAATTTACATTACGACCCTTAGGTTCCATTTTCATTAATGTTTTATCATTAATTTCACTTTTCCATGCCACACATGCAACTAGGTTTTATATAGTTAAAACCCCAACTTTTGTAAATTACACAGAGGTCCAAACTCTCTCAAAATTACTCAATAACCCCCAACATATCGAAATGCCAAAATTTAAAGACAAAACTCATAAAGAGGAGTAGGACATCCCTCCCTCAAAAGATGACTCCCAACCAAGAAGGTGAAGAAGACGAAAATGCTTCAACCCACGAATTTCTCGGATCAAAAGATAACCCTCGACGATCAACAACTTTTTTGTAAAGGCCAAAGGTGAGGAAATCACTCCTACTAGATCAATACCTAGAGAGAAGTCAAGGTTTTAGAGAGAGGAGCTCTCAAAATGGGTTTTAGAAAAAGTAAGAGAGAGAAAGGAAAGTAAAAAGTGATTTAAAATCACCCAGCGGATAACTCATATACGCATGACCCGCTCGAGCGGAGAACACATCGCTTGAGCGCCAAGAACAAAAATTTGGATACGCTCGAGCGCAATAAGGCCCGCTCGAGCGCCAAGACACAAGAATAAAGCACTTCCGCTCGAGCGCAAAAACCAGTCCGCTCGAGCGTAGATTTTCCCCTCCCATAACTTATACCCAGAAAGTACTACCCGCTCGAGCGCCACCAAACCCGCTCGAGCGCTACCGCGCGAGCGTAAACAAACCCGTTCGAGCGTAAAAATCACATTTGCAGAAGTTTTGCAGGAACACGAAATACTGGAGGTGTGCAATCCCCGCTCGAGCGCAAGAAGATCCGCTCGAGCGGATCGCCTAAAAACTGGACAACAAGGAATTGAAACCAAGGCCTAACTAACCTGTAACAACCCTGCTCAAAACATCCTAAAACTCAATCAAGTGGAATTAAAGGACGGCAACAAGATAGATACCACTACCAACTTCACGGAACCGAGTCCGGAATACAACAGAACAGTAAAGGGACAACCGGGATCCCTATAAACCAATTTAAAAAAAGAGAAGAAAAAACACCTAAATGGTGTTCCTATTTTCAATGGCGAGAGCCTCTGTTCATGGAGATATCATTCAAAGCTAAGTTTGAAGCTCCAATTTTGCCTGTGGACAGCTGGTGGGCGCAACGATTTGAGAAAGATAGGGAAAACGAGAGGAATAAACACTGAGTTTATGTGGGTGATGGATGTGGACTGGAACATAGAACGGTGGCAGTGGCGATGACGGTAGTAGAGATTGCACTGGTAGACGACGACGACGACAATGGTGAACGGTTCCGGTGATCATCGGCGCCGGCGGTGGCTTTTGTTATACAAGCGTGAAGAAATGGAGAGAGGTAGAGAGAGATAGAGATAGGAGATTGAATGAGGATGACAGAAATGTGTACGTATATATAGTTAGGTTTGAAATCAGAATTTTCAAAATTTCCTCTATTTTTCAAGAAAGATTCAGACTTCCCTCTATTTTTCAATTTTTTTTTTTTTTTTAAGTCATTCGATCTACAACGGCTGATCTAAGCCGTTGCAAAGAGAAAGCGAAGGATGATCCTCAAGGAGAGATCTGAACTCACCGTTCAGTCCCCTACGATTACGATAGAAGAGAGTGGGGTCTACCGACCGAATCGTGCAAATAATGAATTTACGGGCAGCTAATATCTGCATGACACATCATCTAAGCATTAAAAGCAGGTTTTTTTTTTTTTTATACTAAAATGACTTCTCCTTTAAGCTGTAAACAGCATGTTTGGTTAGAGTTTTTCAAAAACTCTTTTTAGAAAATTTTATTTTTTTATGTTTTTGAGATTTTTTATTTTTACTAAATTTTTTTAATATTTTAAGAATTTTTTTTTTACTTTTTAGATATACCTAACATAAATATATCTAAAAAGTAAAAAATTTATGAAAGAAACTTTTTAAAAATTTACTAAATACTAAAAATACAAAAAAAAATACGAGCATTCCATACATATTTTGTATTTTTATGTATTTATTAATTTTTAAAAATATTTTTTCATAAATTTTTTACTTTTTAGATACATCTAAGTAAGATACATCTAAAAAAGTAAAAAAAAATGTTTCAAATTTTAAAAATATTTACTAAAAACAAAAAAATACGAAAAAAAACTCAATTTTCAAAAAATTTAATCCAAAAAACTCAAACCAAACATACTGAATAAATTTCCAAAAACTTAATTTAGTTTAATACTTTTGTAAACCTAATGCAGAACAACTTTTATCAATAATATTTAATTTTTTAAAAAAAATTATTTTCTTCTTTGTGAATTTAATGTTTTGTTTTAGTACATTCAGAAGGTTTTATTTTCGTCTACTTGAATAATATTTAATCCCATGTATAATAATAATAATAATAATAATAAATAAATAAATAAATATATTCAATATTAAAATAATTCTAACGCCAACCCAAATAACTCTACATATCCAAATCTTTGAACTTTGCATCGTTTAGTTGGCAGAAAACGACAACTCAGCTCACAATTGTTGAATGTATGATGAGTGGCCTCCAATTTGCAAAGCACTTCATCATAGAAACAATACCTCAAATTATTATTATTTTTTTTAATCTTATTTTATTATTTAGGATGAGCTGAATCATAAATTTAAATAAAAATTTGAGAAAGAAAGAAAAAAAAGTGCGACAAACAAAAATAAAATATAAATAAATAAGTTAATTTTTTTTTTCTTTTCATATTTCTCTTTTCCATTCAAAATTTATATCAAACATATTTATATTTCATTGCAACCCACGAAGTCATTCAGACTTACAAATAAATTCATTTGTTTAACATACAGTTTTGGACGGTTTTTTTTATTTATTTATAAATATTCTAAAAAAAAAATAATTTAGAGAATTAACTCACTTTTCAAATTATTTGAGAAATTAATCTACTTTTTAAAATCGTACTTTGAAAATGTAATTTATGATGACATGAGTTTCACTTTTTGAAATTGCATTTTCAAAATGCAATTTCAATTTAAAAATCTCATTTTCAAAATGCTATTTCAAAAAATAGGTTAGTTTCTCAAATAGTTTGAAAAGTAAGTCAATTCCTTAAATTTTCTTTTTTTTTTTTTTTAGAAAATTAAAAAAAAAAACTCCAGTTTTTGACATATACAGGAATATCATGCTGCATGGATTTGGGGGGGAGGAATCAATACACTCAAGATTTCAATAATTTTTTTTTTGAAATAAAGTAAAATAGTGAACAGATTTGGTTTTGAGATCGTAACAGATTTCAACATCATGTTAAAGGGCTTTTGATTTTGAGATCGTAACAGATTTGGTTTTATACATAATTGGATTAAAAAAGAAAAAGAAAAAATCAAAGAGTGAGAGACATGTAATTGTTTTAAGAAAATGGTTATAAGTTGACATTTTGATTTTTTTTTTTGACTTTTTTGAAAAAACGTGTAAAAAATATACGAGATGATATGACCCAAAACGAGTTAAAAGTTAAAAGATGACTTTTGACCATCTCTCCAAAATAGAGAGGAATAAGTTGACCAAAATAAAAATAGAGATCGTGTAAGAATCTTGTTTAATAAAAAGTCTTCTCCACAGTGAAATCAAGAGGGAGAGGCATAAAATTTGTACACAAAATTATAAATAATTTATTATGATTTTTTTCATTGATAATAATAATAATAATAATAATAATAATAATAATAATAATAATAATAATTTATTAAGTATACCACTATCATACAATTCTAAAAATTATACTACTATTAAATATTTGAGTCAAAAGACCAAGCTGGATGGATTTTCAAAGCTCAATTACAAATTGTGTTATACGTATACATAGATATACATATTTATACATTAAGTTTTTTTTTTTTTTAAACTTTTTATAAATATAAGATGCATTATTAGCATCTAAAAGAATTGTTAACAAATTTTGAAAAAGTAAAAGAGGCACTCAAATTATTAAGGTAACCACATTTTTTATTTTAAAATTTGACAAAAGTATTTTTATTAAACAATATTTGGGTTAAACTTAGAATTTTTTATTTTAAATTTAAGTGGACTCGAGAATACAAGTATAGACTCAATTCTTGACCAGGCCAAATTTAAAAAATAAATTGATGTTATTGTAAAATATAGGTCTCGCTAAGGCCTCGTTTGGGGTGACTTATATAATCCATCTTTTTATCTTTTTTCTATCACATCACATCTTTACTTTTCTGCACATCTTTTCGTAAAAAGATAAAAAATGTATTTTTTTAGAACACTCCAAACCAACCCTAAATTCGTGTGTAATAATATAATCAAATCAAAATATTTTAAGTCACTTGTGGGCGTGCCTTACCATTGCCTACAATTTTTTGGGGGTCCAAAATTATACACACAAATAGAATAAAATGTACAATAGTCAATGGCCACAAAAATAGTATGGACATGATTGATTAACAGGATTAGAATATGGAATTAGAATTATTAATCTGTGAATTCAATAATGTTATGTTTGTTTTGAAATTTTATTTCAAGATTATTAATCTAATAGATTATTAATCCAATAGATAATTAATTTAACAAATTTGTAGGATTATTAGTAATGGGTAGGGGTGGGATTATATATCATGAGTTGGGAGATAAAATAAAAGACTTTTTTACCCTTGATTAAAAATTAAAACACTTATTATTTTTATATACTTTTATATTTTAGAAGGCTGAAATTTTTTTTTAAAATTTTAAAATTTTTTTTTGATATTTATTTTATCAAATTAGTTTATATTTTTAAAAAAAAAAAAAAAAACAAACAAACGTGACCTTTGTATTTTTATTTTGCTTTTATTTATTTATTTATATTTTTTTTCCAAACCACGTTTATGAAAAAAAATTGATAAAATAAAGATTGTGAAGAAACATTAATGGATAGTAAGATTAGAAAAGAATATAAATATAGTTGTAATCCTATATTTATATATTTTCTTATCTAATGCAAATCAAATAATGGATAAGGGAATAATTTATCTTATTAATCTAATTAAATAATGAATACCACACTAATTTAATGAGATTATTAATACTTTCACTATTAATCTTATAAATCAAACATAGCCAATGAGGAGTAAAAATGGGATTATTGATAAGGACTAGTGTCCTCTACAATCTACTTTTATGGTAATCTTGTAATGTTAAGTGAAGAGGCTAATAATTGAGCCTTGAGATCTTAACTCACAATTGCAAGGCTCCATTGAGCTCTTACCCCTAGCACACAGGGGACAATTATTGAAAACTTTTGTCAACATGTGTCCTCTAAGGTATATGTGAAGAAAGTATTTAATAAGTATAGTTAACTCCATTCGTATAGAAAATAACAAAAGTTTAAAAATTATTTAAGCTAAATAAATATTTTTTAAAATAAGAACAGAATACCTTTTTTTCTTTCTCTCTATTTTACTCATTCATCTTTTATTTTATTAATATCTTCTCACCATTGTTCAAATTCAATATGTTTTTTTGAGGTTCATAAAATAAAATTCGTCACTATCTCAAATGATTCGTTTAAAATTTTTCATCACTATAAATAACTTAAGCTTTTGATGTATCTTATCAATATATATATATATATATATATTTGGTTGACTTTCTAGATTTTTTTTAAAAAAATTATAAACTAGTTTGGTGAAGGGGAAAAAAAAAAATCAAACACTAATTATTTTCATATGATTTTTTCTTTTTTAAAATAAAAAATAATTTTTAAAAATTTAAAATTATATTTTTTATATTTAATTTTTCCAAGTTAATTTTTAATTTTAAAAAATAAATTTTAAAAATTTGACCAAACAAAAATATTTTACAGCTAAATTTCTTTCCATCAACACCATAAGGCCCCGTTTGTTTGAGGTTATAGAGAGGGGATTGAGATTGGTAGTGAGGAGGGGATTGAGAATGAGATATTTGTTTTGAGAGATAGGGAGGAGATTAGTAATCCCTTGGTATTAGTAAGGAGGAGGAAGGGGGATTGGTAAGGAGGATGTAAGATGGTATTAGAAAAATAGTAAGAGGATTAGAAACTATTTTATTTTTTATAAATTGGGATTTTTTTATAAATATAATGTTTAATTTTTTATATTTTTTTATTTATTTTATTATTTTATATTAAAATAATTTAACAATTCCTCATTATTAATCCCCTCACTATCAATTCTGTCACTAATAATTCTCTCACTATTAATCTCCTTACTATGAATCCCTTCCATTCTATCTCTGAAAATAGACGGGCCTAAAGGTTGGCAAGGCTCTCATCCTGAACCGCTAAAAATAAAGTGTCGGGATTTTTTTATAATTTTTTTTTATCACACTCATACTAATTAAGTTATGGAAAATGTCTCGTAACTCAAATTTTCTGGCTCAAAAGTGGCTCAAATGGCCAAAACGACGTCGTTTTGGCCATTTTTATGTTGTTCTGTACTCAAAACGACGTCGTTTTGGCCATTTGAACCACTTTTGAGCCACAAAATTTGAACTACATAACATTGTCGTTAAGTTATCTATGACATTATTTTGATCCATCAAAATAACAAGGGTACTTTTGTCCACATAAATAAAATTATATAGCTTTTCAAAAAAAAGATATTTAATTCCCATTTTTATTCTACATTTCCCGTGCAAGTAGAGAAGTTCAGTCATTTATTATTTTCTTCACACGTGTACATGTTAACAAAAACCATTATTTAAGGAGTTTTAGAAGTGTCGGTTATTATTTAAAGTGTTCTCAATTAACAAGCGAGCAGAAAATTTTATGATTCAGAAACACCAATCCCATTTTTTAAGTAATTATTGTTGGAAATTTTGATTTTATAAGATTTATTTTGGGCTAATTTTGAGTCTAAAATTGAGTATGTGTTAAATATTTTTTGGGATGGGTCCGAAGAGGTGACGTGTTTCTTGTCGCATAACAAGTCACACGGTGAAGGCGGTCAAAACTATTTATGGGTGAATGCGAACTTGACGTCGTTTTCGAATTCGTAGAATGGACATTTAAATAATCAAATGTGAGTTTCCTTGAAATAAGTTGTCCTACATTGAAACTTTCAGAAAACTTTTGTGGGTATATAAAGAGCATCTCCAACGGTGCATTTCTTTTTTCATCAAATCTGAGTAAAAAATGACTCATTTTACCAAATCTGATATCACTCGATCCAACGGTGAACTTTCATCAAATTTGCGCCGGGACAACCGGTTGGTCGACCGGTTAAGCGAAATTTTTTTTTTTTTTCTGAACTTTTTGAACCTTTTAGTGGTCGACCGGCTGGTCGACCGATAAGGCAAAAATTATTTATTTATTTTTTTTTTTTTACTGTTTGAACCTTTTCTTGGAACTGTTTGAACCTTTTGGTGGTCGACCGGTTGGTCAACCGGCCAGGCAACCGGTTGGTCAACCAGCCGGGCAACCGGCTGGTTGACCGGTTGGTCTCCCTCCAACGGTCACCAACAGTGTTTTGGTGAAATCAGTATTTCGTCGTCAGTTTGATAAATTTTTTGATGAAATCTCAATCTGATATTCATTTTGTGCAACCGTTGGAGCAGTGAACAGCAGCTTTTTCATCAAAATTTGAATTTGATATCAGTTTTGGTGAACCGTTGGAGATGGTCTAACTTGGGTTGGGCCCTAAGGGGCACCCCAAGTTTGTAGAAGGGAAGAGTTATGGACAATGTGAATCTTAGCTCAAACCACCACACACGCGTGCGTCGTCGCCGGCTGGCTGAGCCGTGCCGGGTGCGGTTGTGGGTGGGGTCGGTTCTAATATTAATTTTTGGACAAAATTTATTTGATTTTTTTTCCAGAAATTCTTAATGAAATTAAATTCCAATTTTGTACCAAAACTGAAATTAATTTTCTGTCCAAAATTTGCCTCATTCAGTCCGAATTCCCTACAGAATATGTCGAACAGATTCAAATAGTTTTTTGACCTGTTGGAACCCGAACAGATTCAAAATCTGGACAGTTTATTTAAGTTCAGCAGTCCCAACAATTATCTGTTTGAAATTCAAATTGTATTTGTTCGAAACAGTGCACCTGTTCCATATCTGTTCCAGTTTGAATTTAACATCTGTTCGGGTCTATAAAACCAGATCTGTTCCAGCATTTTTCTGTATCCAAAATTCTTTATTTTCCTTCTACTTTTGCTCTCTTGCATGATATAATCTTCATATTAATTTCACGAAAAATTCAGAGAGTAAGAACACAAGTTTGTGTTCACTGAACAAATTGTTTGGAGTGCTATTACAATTTGTGAAGATCATTGTATCCTAGGAGATAATTGTCACTTAACCGTAAGCACCGTAGCGGGGCTAATCTGTCTTAAGGACAAATTGTCTCACACTCGACTTGATCTTTTAAATATTCATTCAGTTCAGTAAAAAATAAATTTGGTACGTAATTTATTTTATTTGTTTGATTTGTTTCAATTTATTTATTGTACACAGAAGATTGTTCCAACAATCTTAAGACAGATTTGAATTATTCTTTTTATACAAAATTTTTCGTTTATTTTCTTTCTTCTTTCTTCTTCTTACAGAAATTATTTTCTGTAATTTTACAAAATAATATTCTGGTTGGAAAACAAATAGTAGTAATATATTGTTTGACAAATAGTAGTAATATAATGTGTATTTTCTTTGACAACTAGTAGTAGTATACTACTGTTATTAACAATTCAGAATATTTATTTGTGAAATTTTGTCAGAAATTAATTTTGGTTTTTAGAAATTATTTCTGAGTATTCATTAATTAAAATTCTGTTCCAGTATTTTAATTATTGAAGTGTTACAAAAATTTAATTTTCTGTGTGGAATTAATTTGATTAAATAAAATTTTATTTTATTTCCAAATTAATTGAAAATAAAAGTTACAATTATTGTTCTTTTATTTTTTAACAGAATTTAATTATGTGGCTTTGGTTTAAAATTTTCTGTGTAGTATAAAATTCTAATTCTAATTTTGTTTTATAAATTAGAATTCATGGCTATTGAAACTGGTCAAACTAATGCCCAAACAAGTACTAGTGTAGTGGCTGCAATTGCTCCAATCCCTCCTGTTGTGACTGTGCCAGTCAATTACGGTAAGAAGCTAGAGAAGTTTTCAGGAACTGATTTTAAAAGATGGCAACAGAAAATGTTGTTCTATCTAACAACTCTAAACCTGCTTGTTTTCTCCGTGAGAATGCTCCTACTCTAAACGAGGATGAAACTGACCGGCAAGTGGTTGCTGTAGTCAATGCCTGGAAACATGTTGATTTCTTTTGCTAGAACTACATCTTGAACAGACTTGACAACACATTATACAACGTCTATAGTCCTATCAATACAGCAAAGGAATTTTGGGAGTCTTTGGAGAAAAAGTACAAAACGGGAGATGCCGGCTCAAAGAAATTTGTGGTTGACAAGTTTCTGGACTTTGTAATGGTTGATTCTAAGACTGTGATCAACCAAGTTCAAGATCTCTAACTCATTCTGCATGACATTCACGCAAAAGGCATGTCTCTCAGTGAATATTTTCAAGTTGCTGCCTTAATTGAAAAATTACCACAAGGCTGGAAGGAATTCAAGAACTACCTCAAACACAAGCGCAAAGAAATGTCTTTGGAAGAATTAATTGTGCGTTTGAGGATTGAGGAAGACAACCACAATTCAAAGAAGCAGACTGGTAAGCATCTAATAGAGTCTAAGGCAAATGTAGTGGAACATGCTCCAAAAGTAAAGAAACAGAAGTTTTCAAGAGAAAGTTCATCACAAGGCTCTAAAGGGAGGGAAAATAAAAAGTACAAGTTTAATGGCAAATGTTACATCTATGACAAAGAGGGACATCAGGCCAAAGATTGCCATAGCACAGGCAAAAGTAAAATAAGAACAAGCAAGAAGCCTGCTCAAGCCCATATGACCGAAGTGGACAATATTTCCAATGGTGTAGATGACATAAATCTTTCTGCAGTTGTTTCCGAGGCAAACCTTGTCGGAAATCCTAAAGAATGGTGGGTGGACACTGGTGCTACCTGCCATATCTATGCCGATAAAAAGACGTTCACATCTTATTCTATCGTGGACAATGGTGAACAACTTTTGATGGGCAACTCTTCAACTTCTAAAGTTGAAGGACAAGGAAAGATTATTCTGAAGATGACATCTAGAAAAGAACTTACTCTCAACAATGTACTGCATGTACGGACATTCGCAAGAATTTTGTTTTCGGATCTTTGTTAAGTAAAAATGGGTTTATGCTAGTTTTTTAAAGTGACAAATTTTTACTTACTAAGAATGAGATGTATGTAGGAAAATGTTACATGTCTGATGGCCCTTTTAAGATGAATGTAATGACTGTTATACCCTCTGTTATTAATAAAAATACATCTTCTTCTTACTTGCTTGAGCCTTCAAATTTATGACATGGTAGATTTGGACATGTTAATTATGGATCTTTGCGTAGATTAATTAATATGGAATGTTTACCTAAATTTAACATTGATTCAAACCATAAATGTAAAATTTGCGTTGAGGCAAAATTATCCAAAATTCTTTTTCATTCAATTGAAAGAAGTACGGAACCACTTGAATTAATTCATAGTGACATTTGTGATTTTAAATCAATTCAAACTAGAGGTGAGAAAAAGTATTTTATCACTTTTATAGATGGCTATACTAGATATAGTTATGTTTATTTAATTCAAACAAAGGATGAAACTTTGGAAACTTTCATTCAATATAAGAATGAAGTTGAAAATCAACTTGGTAAGAAAATTAAGAAACTTAGAAGTGATAAAGGTGGTGAATATGAATCACCTTTTGGTAAATTTTATAAAGAACATGGAATAATTCATCAAACCACCGCTCCTTACTTACCTCAGCAAAATGGAATTGCTGAAAGGAAAAATAGGACTTTAAAAGAAATGATGAATGTCACGTTAATAAGTTCTGGATTATCTCAGAACTTGTGGGGGGAAGCAATTCTTTCTGCTAATTATATACTTAATAAAGTACCCGGAAGAAAGTGAATCAAACATCTTATGAAATGTAGCATGGGAGAGTACCATCCTACAAATACATAAAAGTGTGGGGGTGTTTGGCTAAAGTGGCTATTCTTAATCCTAAAAAAGCTAAGATAGGTCCTAAAACCATTGATTGCATTTTCATTGGTTATGCTAAGAATAGTAGTGCATATCGGTTTTTGATTCATAAATCAGAACATTCTAAAATGCATGTAAATACTATCATTGAATCTCGGAATACATCTTTCTTTGAACATGTGTTTCCGAATAAAACTGGACAAGAGACTAGTACTAACAAAAGATCTCATGATGCTATTACTAGTCAAGATCAAGAACATGATCAAGAACAAGAGCAAGAGATAGATCAAGATGAGGATGATGAACCTAGGCATAGTAAATGTGCTAGAACCTCAAAATCTTTTGCTCCATATTTTCTAACTATTTTGTTAGAAAATGAGCCTTTAACTTTTAAAGAAGTTATGTCCAGTCTTGAGGCTCCTTTATGGAAAGAAGCTGTCAATAGTGAAGTTGAATCCATCTTGCAAAATCACACTTGCAAATTAGTGGACTTACCACCAGGTTGTAAACCTCTTGGGTACAAGTGGATTTTCAAAAGAAAAATGAAAGCGGATGGATCAATTAACAAATACAAGGCAAAACTTGTGGTCAAAGGGTATAGACAAAAAGAAGGTCTTGATTACTTCGACACATACTCACCGGTTACTAGAATAACATGCATTAGGATGTTAATTGCTATTGCATTTTTGTATAATCTAGAAATTTATCAAATGGATGTGAAAACCGCTTTCTTAAATGGTGAGTTAGATGAAGAAATTTATATGGAACAACCAGAAAGCTTTTCTGTGCCAGGAAAAGAAAAAAAAATGTGTAAATTGGTTAAATCATTATATGGTTTAAAACAAGCGCCAAAGCAATGGCATGAGAAATTTGACAAGGCAATGATGTCAAATGGATTTAAAATTAATGAGTGTGACAAATGTATTTATATTAAAAACACAGACAAAGGTTATGTCATTGTATGTCTTTATGTGGATGATATGCTCATCATAGGTTGTAATAATGATATGATTAAAACTACTAAGAAAATGTTGAATAAACATTTTGAGATGAAGGACATGGGGATTACTGATGTAATACATGGTATGAAAATTATCAAAACATCAGAAAGTTATGCTTTGTCACAATCTCATTATATTGAGAAAATCCTTCACAAATTTAGTAAAGATGGTGATCATCTAGCTAGAACGCCTGTGGATGTTAATTTGTTTCTTTCTAAGAACATACAAGAAAGTATTTCTCAATTAGAATATGCCAAAATTATTGGAAGCTTAATGTACTTGATGAATTGTAATCACCCGTATATAGCTTATGCAGTAAGTAAATTAAGTAGATATACGAGTAATCTAGAAGTAGAACACTGGAAAGCAATTATAAAGGTTCTAAGATATCTCCGATTTACTTGTAACATTGGGCTAAATTATACTAGATATCCAGCAGTACTTGAAGGATACTATGATGCAAATTGGATATCGGATACTAGAGACCAAAGTCCACCAGTAGATATGTCTTTAATCTTGGTAGTGCGGCTATATCTTGGAAATCCTCCAAACAAACTTGCATAGCTAGGTCTACTATGGAATCAGAATTCATAATTCATAATTTTAGATAAAGCTGGAGAAGAAGCAGAATGATTTCGCCACTTCCTTGAAGATATTCCCAAGGCCAACACTGGTGCATGCTATTTGCATACATTGTGATAGTCAATCAACAATAGGCAGAGCACAGAGTCATATGTATAACGGTAACTCATGACACATTCGTCGTTGACATAACACCGTGAGACAACTACTCTCTAATGGAATTATTTCCATTGAATATGTGAAGTCTAGAGACAACATAACGGATCCAATAACCAAAGGGTTAGCAAGAGAGTTAGTTGAGAATTCATCGAGAGGAATGGGACTTAAGCCTATTAAATAAGAGTTACCACAACGGCAACCCAACCTAGTTGACTGGAGATCCCAAGATTTAGGTTCAAAGGGACAACCGAGTTGTGTATGACTTAGAAGGATCACTAGGGAGTCAAACTTCTACCCATTTCTATGATGAAATTATGATATCTGCAGCGTTTTAGGTTAAATACTTTTAATGATTCTTATATCTAGGTAAATCTAGTGGAGTATGGCAGGATACTCTTCATAAGAATCACCTATGTGAGTGTGAACTGTGCCGGTTCTATGAGATTTGTGAAGGGCTATAATTCTCTAGAGCACTCATGAAAGACCAGGTTGTTCAGGGCCAAAATGAACACAATAGTAAGAACTAAAATGTGTCTAGTAATATGCTGTGTGAGTTCTATTGCCTTCGTTTACACAAACGGCTGAATAGTTCAAGACATCATGTTTATTGGTTTGCTAATAAATCTGATAGTGTCTCACAAGGGAAGGTTCAAAGTCAAAAGTTACCTATTCTTTGCAGAATATTTTCAATTTCTGTACTCTTTGTAATTAGATCATGTTGTTGCATTTTCTCTCCATCAAATTCCATTCATGTGGGGGATTGTTGGAAAATTTAGTTTTATAAGGCTTATTTTGGGCTAACTTTGAGCCCAAAATTGAGTGAGTCCCAAATGTCTTTTGGGGTGGGTCTGAAGAGGTGACGTGTTCCTTGCCGCATGACAAGTCACACGGTGAAAACGGTACGTCAAAACCATTTATAGGTGAATGGGAACTTGACTTCGTTTTCGAGTTCGTGGAATGGACATTTAAAGAATTAAATGTGAGTTTTCTTGAAATAGATTGTCCCACATTAAAACTTTAAAAGAGCTTCTGTGGGTATATAAACTCTTGGTGTACTAACCTGGGTTGGGCCCCCAAGGGGCACCACAAGTTTGTAGAAATGAGGAGTTATGGACAGTGTGAACCTTAGCTCAAACCATCACAGAAGCACGCTGCCGCCGTCCGTTCAACCGGCCGGCCGAGCCGAACAGTGCCAGGCGAGGGCGCGGGTGTGGGTTGTGGGTCGGGTCGGTTCTAATATTAATTTTTTGGATAAAATTTATTTGAATTTTTTTCAGAAATTCTTAATGAAATTAAATTCCAATTTTGTGCCAAAATTGGAATTAATTTTCTGTCGAAAATTTGACTTTTTTAGTCTGAATTCCCTACAGAATTTTCCGAACAGATTCAAACAGTTTTCTGACCTGTTGGAACCCGAACAGATTCAAAATCTGGACAGTTTATTTAACTGTAGCAGTTCCAGCAATTATTTGTTTGAAATTCAAACTATATCTGTTCAAAACAGTGCACTTGTTCCATATCTGTTCCAATTTGAATTGAACACCTGTTCGGGTCTATAAAACCAAATCTGTTCCAGCATTTTTTTGAATCCAAAATTCTTCATTTTTCTTCTACTTTTGCTCTATTGCATGATATAATCTTCATATTAATTTTAGGAAAAAAATCAAAGAGTAAAAACACAGGTTTTTGTTCGCCGAACAAATTATTTGGAGTGCTACTACAATTTGTGAATATCATTGTATTCTGAGAGATAGACGTCACTTAACCGTAAGTACCGTAGTGGGGCGAATCTGTCTTAAGGACAAATTGTCACATACTCGACTTGATCTTTTAAATATTCATTCGGTTCGGTAAAAAATAAATTTGGTACGTAATTTATTTTATTTGTTTGATTTGTTTCAATTTATTTATTGTACACAAAAGATTATTCCAACAATTATAAGATAATGAATAACTTTAGTATATTTTGTAATTTATTATTTGTCGAAGCACAACGGTGGCAATTCCAGATGACACATAAATTAGTGGCTTAATGAAGGCCAACAAGAAGAATACAAAAATAAGAGTGCACATTCGGGGTTGAACAAAGCATTCATTTGTATATTAAAGTACAAAGGAAGAAAGATTGTTAACTCATATGAGTATAGTTGACAGCACAAACATGAGGTAGCTGTTCCAAAGCTCTAGTTACAACTTGAATAACACAACAGCAAAAAAACAAAAAAAACAAATAAAGCATATAACAAAATTTCTTAGTTGAAAGATATATAGAAAAGCTTGTTATGTTTGAGTCCACGACAGCTGATCTTCATCAGATATCAGTCGTTCTTTTCTGTGAGTTTAATATGAACCCCATCTACAAAGTCCAAAATGGGTCTTCGAACGATTTTTCCTCCCCTAATTTTTGTCCAACTGTTTTTCAAAAGAAAAATATAAATTAAGTTAAAACCAACCAACTAAACAAACATTGACTACTCTTTTGTTGACAAACTCGAGAAAACACAGGAAAAAAGAAAGAAAAAATTACTTATACTTGGTGACCAATACATGGAGAAAAGTGCAGACAAACGCCCTAGCGTAATCTGCACCTGCGCATTGTCTCACCCCTCCTCCAAATGGCATAAAATTCTTTGATATAACACTTGGATCAAGGTCCTATACATCATCCAATAATTAAGGAGCAAAATTAGTACTTGTCAATGGCTTCTTTTAATGATCAAATCTCACTATTAAACATTAGATTAAAACAACTAATAAGTAAAAATTTACAACACTCTCAAGTCATCCCTTCGTGGAGACAAAAAAGGAAAGAAAATTGTATAAGCTCAAGATATAAATCGGCATGCACCTTCCAGCGTGATGGATTGAATTTAACTGGATCCTTAAAGGCTTCTGGGTTCAATTGATGAGCAGAAGTAACAATCAAAATGTTCCAGCCAGCTGGAACTGTATATCCTGTTGAGTTTTTAACCAATAGACATTTCAATTTCAATTATTTGTAGGTCATATTTTGATGAAGCTGATTAGTGGCATTGTGATACAATTATAGTCCTTACCATTGAATTTGATATCTTTTGTTACTTTTCTCAACAGTCCTGGTGCTACATTTCCCAACCTTAGAACTTCATTCACAACCTGCAATTTTATAATAACAAGACATACACATCATTTGTAAAGTAGAGATAAAAATTCTAATTAATTATTCCTTTACTGGTAAAAGACAAAACAGATTGGGATGATCATATAAACGTACACTTATGCCATGTTTGATTTCACAAGACTAATAGTGAAGTATTAATAATCCTATTAGATTAGTGTGGTATTAATTATCCAATTGGATTAATAGGAGAAATTATCCTCTTGTCCATTGTTTGATTTGCATGGGATAAGAAACTTATAAATGTAGGATTACAACTATATTTATTTTATTTTCCAATCTTACCCTCCATCAATGTTTCTTCATAATTTTTACTTTATCAAAATTTCTTCATAAATGTGATTTTGAAAAAAATTATAAATAAATAAATAAAAGAAAAATTAAAATACAAAATACAAAGGCCATGTTTGGTTTGTTTTTTAATTTTTTTTTAAAAAAATATCTAAACAAATTTGATAAAATAAATATAAAAAAATATTTTAAAATTTATAAAAATTATTTTTGGCCTTCTAAAATATAAAATTATATAGATTTAATAATAAGTGTTTTAATTTTTTTTTTAAAATTTCTTTCACCAAATTAATTTTAAAACAAGTTCATAAAAACCAAACCAAACATGACCACCACCAACCCACCCACCCACACAAAATGGTAATTAAACACATGCAAACATGGCCTAAAAGTACACATGCAAAATTATGTTTGAACATAGATTTGTCTAAACACAGATTATGTTTGATTCACCCATCAAGACCACACGTAACAGATTATGTTTTTTGTTTTTTTGATCCACCAATCAACTCAAGTTCAATATTAAACTAAGAAAAACAATGTTCACAATAGTTTGTAGAACAGTGATGTGCGTAAGCTAGAAATATAGCATCTCCAATATCTTCTACACAACTAAATTCCCACATTATCAAATACTATTATATATTCTATTGTGTCGAATAAACCACTATCCCCAACATGTGTACTCATACGTGCCCTCCCAACAAAAGACATACCCACTCTAATTTGTCAGCATCGGAGAGACTGAAAAAGAAGTCAACTCGCTAAGCATCTTTGACAATGAGAGAACCTGCTGTCAACCTTTGAGTTGATGTAAGGGGGAGCTTCAGAAGTTCAGCATTGACACTCCTCCTAGCTTGGGATAAGTCATGTTGATATCCAATCCTTTTAACAATCTCACCCAATCTAGTGTCCGTTTTGTCCAAAAAAGAGCCAAGTGTCTCTGTCATTGTAGCAATATTACTTGCGATTCCTTCAGTAGTCCTCGCTCTTTTTGTTCCTCCCTTGCTAAAGGTAGAAGAGTTGGATGCATTTCCATTTGTAGACATTGAACACTCGAAGTCAGCAACATTGAATTGCTTAGCTGGAGAACCATCACCCTTCTCCCCCATGGCTTCCTCCACAACAATTGCTTCAACTGCATCTGCAGGATCTTCCGCTAACTCACCAGTGGCTCTGTCTTTGCCAAAGAGAACAAGCCAATCTTCATAATATGGAAATGACTTGTTTCGCATAGAACTCGCACTTGGTTGTCTCTACACAAGTTCAAAAGAAAGAAAGGACATTCAAGTATGCTAAATGAGATAAAATTGAAATGAAGATGAATAAGATATCTAGTAATTATGATGAGATGAACACTAAAAAATAGAAGAAAAAAACTTACCCAAACAAAGTTTTCCCAAACATCATCACTGTCAACAAGAACCATCTTCTCAGTGTCATTCCATCCAAACCCGCTAAGCTTAGTCATTTCATACAAAAGGCCATAGTGTTTCCTCCAAATTTTTATCTTTGACTCAATGTGAGGACAAGCACGAAGGTCACTTCCAGGAAAAGCCATGATAATTCTCTTCTCAAGTTCGCCATAAAACCCCGACTTAAATTGCCCATTGTCAACCTTCCATTTAGGATTATTACACAAATCTCTCATTGCACTTATGAGAAACAACTTCTCCCTCTTCGTCCAAATCCTACGACTCCCAATTGAACCAGCATCTGCCTTCCCCTTACTTTTCTTTCGAGAATGACTGGTAGCAACACTATCCATGCCTATAATAATGATGTACAACACATATTATTGATTTAATAGCTCATTCTAATATACAAAATACAAGTATGGAAGACAAGGTAAAAATATGATTGAAAATTGTGCATGAACTATATATATATATAAAATAGCACTCTTGATATTAAACAACTACTCAATCTACCTAAAATATAGATATTATTATGCAATCATGAAAGCAATAAATGGTTCTCCATGAAATAAAGATTAAAACAAATAAAATTGATTAGCTTGAAAAATAAATCCATCTCAACTACGTAAGATTCTCATTACATATTTTTCAATTATGAAAATAGACAAGATTCTCATCATTACAAATAAAATATTTAAATAAACTATCTCAACTACGGAGGATTTCCAACAACTCCTCTATTTGCTTGCCATTCATTAAACATTATGTTTGCCAATGTATCCCTCCAATCACTCCATTGATTTGATGGTTCTACTGTATTGATGAACTCTTCTCCTAAATCAGGTTGAGGTATAGGAGTGTTATTTAACTCGAACTCAAATGGATCCACTGGCATTTCACGTCTGATGAGGTTGTGGAGAAGGCAACATGCAGTAATAATACGACCCTGGGTCTTGATTGGGTAGTACGAAGCAGTTCTTAGTATTGCCCACCTAATCTTGAGTAACCCAAAACACCTTTCAATAACGTTACGAGCAGCAGAGTACTTCATGTTGAAGAACTCCTCAGGATTCACTGGGATACCCCCTTCTCTCCATGTAGAGAGGTGATAGCGTTGCCCTCTATACGGCGCTAAGAAACCCTCTCCATTAGTGTAACCCGCATCTACAAGATAGTAGAAACCTGAAAACAAGTATGGGTTTCATATGTATAAGTACTTTAAAAATTGGGCAATTAAGATTACATCAATTAACTATATAGATTCTTACCCGTCGGCACCTTCAAACCATTTGGTCTATTCACAGCATCTCTAAGTACCCTAGAATCTGAAGCTGACCCTTCCCATCCAGACAACACATAAATGAATTGCATGTCTTGGGAACAAACACCCAAGACATTAGTAGCAATTTCACCCTTCCGTGTTCTATATCTTGGCTTATCTATTGCAAGAACACGAACCCTAACATAAGTTCCATCTAGAGCTCCAAGACAATTCTACCAAAGATCAAAATAAAATAAGGTTATTCATTTTAAATATGTTAGTGTTTGCCTAAAATCTAAATGAAATTAAACTATGTAATACCTGAAAACACCTCCATCTATCATCTGTGCAATTTGCAGTTATTGGCTCTGGTGTCTTAAGTAAGACACCTTGTAAGCGTAAAATAGCCTTCAGGACATCGTTAAAATACTGACTAACTGTTTGCCCAGACCGCATGAAATTGAACTTGATGTTGCGATTCTTATAGTCGTGTGCAATCACATTTAAGAACATTGCAACTTTCTCCTCTAAGAGGACATATTTGGAATCAGATAATCCCACGCTTCGAACAAGTGTACAAAAACACATGAAGGTATGCCTATTCACTCGGAGTTGTTCATGACAATCAATATCGCTATCCTTCACCAATCTATTCAAATAGTCTAATTGTGCTTGGAAGGGATGTGGTGATCTTTTAATATCCAACCTAGATTGGTACCTCTCCAAGGCAACTTGTAGTACAATAATGTACACACCACATACATAGTTAATAGATGACACAACTTCTTGGAGTGCTACAAATGCTTCAAATAGGTCCATCGTACTGTCCGAGCATTCATTATTGTCCATCTACAAATGCTTCAACTAACACATCAGATCTAGTTAATGTAAGAGATTAGAACTACATGTATTTCTGATGGGTACTGAAAGAGTTCCCAAAAGATTGCATTAATTCAAATCTAAACACATTCAATATGATTACAATTTTTTTCTTATGCAAAGATTTTTTACCACACAAGTCCAGTATCACCACAACCACTAGGCATAATCAATGGCCAGCACTTTGCCATGAACTGGAAGAGATTACCCTAATATGTTGTATGCAATCATTCAATGAAATGGCCAGAGTGAGTCAAAACAACAAAAAATCAGTAATGTACTGCTGTTTGTGTTTGTGTTAGAGTTAGCCATTGTCTTTCTCTTCCAGAGCTGAAGAAGTGAAGCTTCTATAAACTCTCATTAAGTTCTCTATGTTGTGAATATTTTTGTATGTCTATATATACACGAACTACCTTCTATGGTAAAGTGGCTCTCTGCATATCTCAAGAAAAGGAATGTTTTGAATTTAATTACATTCACAATTTTCTCTGCAAAATTGGTAATCACATCAAATTTGACCTGAACAACGGGATGGGGATTTTGAAGGGATAAAAGTGTACCAATGGATGCCCACAGCCAATATGCCCAAAATGTGGGCAAAGATGACCTAATTCCCAGAGTAAAGAGCAACCATTGGAGCAAGGACAAAAATCACCCAGGATGATTCCATTGCTGTGGTGCACGAGTCTCTCTCTCTCTCTCAACAAATCAATTCCGAGGTCCCATAAATATATACCTATTGTGTGAAATAATGTACTGAATTTTATCAATGTGAACTTGCCAGAGCACCTCTGTGGAGAACTGAAATATTAAAATTATGTTATTGGTTTTAGTTAATGGTTTTGGTTTTAGTTAATGTATTAATAGCCTGAAATTATTACTTTTACATCAATACTTTTTTGATCCTTATTTTACTGTCATATAATGCTAAGGAGAAAATGTGACAGGACTGAAGCTGATATATTAAGCAACAAATATATCCGAGCCAAGCTTAACCAACTCGAGTTCACCTCCGTTTGAGCTCAGCTTTAATAATCTAGTTTGAAAGTTAGGCTTGAGTTTGGTTTATAAACATTTTCATGCTGAGTTTCAGTGAGGTGCAGACTTTTGAGCTTGATCTGTTCATGAACTATTGATTCATTTGCTGATCTAATTATATACTTGGGAAAAAAGCATTCATTATGAAGTGGAATTGTTTTAGAAGTCCAAATTTGGTTACTAGCAATCATGTTATTTTGAAGAGTTGAAGGTGATCCTATACATGATGCAGTAGATACCACAATGCTAATAAAAACGTAGTAGAAGTTATTTAAAAGCTATCCAAAACTACAAAATGCTTTCAGATACTATATTTTCTACCTTTTCTTCTTCTTTCTTTTTTTCTTTCTTTTTGTGGGCCTGAATATGTAGTCCAAAGACATATTATGGAAGAAATTTTCTTCAAAAGTAGCAACACTAATAATCACTGCTTGTAGAACTTACTAAATGATTGATTGCTTGGATGCAAGCTATGAAATCATGTACAGTTACAGTAAAATTTGTCTGTACAAAGCAAAATCATCGATTATGAAACATGTGGACCTTTTTTTTTATATTTTATTTTATGTGCATAATGTAGACTTTTATTTGATTTTGGGCTTTATTGAGCAATGTCTGCTGAAGAGTTGGTCTTCAAATCTATGAATGGAAGCTGGGGAATGATGTTCAAATCTATGAATGTTTAGTACATGTCAACTCTCAATCAAAAGTGAATTTGAACATTTTTACTTGCTACAAGAAGAACATTCACAAATATCCACCTTAACAATGATCTACTTACTCCTTTTTTTTCCTCACCAGTAAGCATTTAATGGATCACAACAATTTTCATAAGCATGTTCCAATTGTTTATGATGAGTTCTCACTTGAACATAGAATCAAACACATGGTGGGCAGAATTTTAACAATCGAATCAAACAGAGATCTAGTATATAATATACCAAAACCATCAAAACATTGTTACAACTACATAGATCTATGTATATATACAAATACATCTCATAAATTCTGACAATGATGATTTATCATAAATTTTGAACCAAACATGTAAAATTAATTGTTGAAATAGATAAAAATCTGGAAAAATAAATGGCGAAGATGATAATCTCACCGGTAATGAGAGTTTTTCAGTGCTGACGGTGAATTTTCCGGCGAACGAAGGTTGAAATCGGCACACCGAGATGGAGATCTTCACGAAGGTGGAGATCCTTCACGAAGGTGGAGATCTCTCAGCAAAGTTGTTGAGTCTTTGCTGGATAGAAATGATATGATTTGGCTTACATTTCTGCGTATATAGTGAGGGTAAAAAAGTCTTTTTACTTTATTTCCCAATTCAGGATATATAATCCCACCCCTACCCCATTACTAATAATCCAACAAATTTGTTGGATTAATTATCCATTGGATTAATAATCCTAAACCAAATTATTAAAAACAACATAGGATAGTTGGGCCCACGGATTAATAATCCACAAGCGCGCTGCCGCCGTCCGTTCAACCGGCCGGCCGAGCCGAACAGTGCCAAGCGGGGGCGCGGGTGTGGGTTGTGGGTCGGGTCGGTTCTAATATTAATTTTTTGGATAAAATTTATTTGAATTTTTTTCAAAAATTCTTAATGAAATTAAATTCCAATTTTGTGCCAAAATTGGAATTAATTTTTTGTCGAAAATTTGACTTTTTTAGTCTGAATTCCCTACAGAATTTTCCGAACAAATTCAAACAGTTTTCTGACCTGTTGGAACCCGAACAGATTCAAAATCTGGACAGTTTATTTAATTGTAGCAGTTCCAGCAATTATTTGTTTGAGATTCAAACTATATCTGTTCAAAACAGTGCACTTGTTCCATATCTGTTCCAATTTGAATTGAACACCTGTTCGGGTCTATAAAACCAAATCTGTTCCAGCATTTTTTTGAATCCAAAATTCTTCATTTTCCTTCTACTTTTGCTCTATTGCATGATATAATCTTCATATTAATTTTAGGAAAAAAATCAGAGAGTAAGAACACAGGTTTTTGTTCGCCGAACAAATTATTTGGAGTGCTACTACAATTTGTGAATGTCATTGTATTCTGAGAGATAGACGTCACTTAACCGTAAGTACCGTAGTGGGGCGAATCTGTCTTAAGGACAAATTGTCACATACTCGACTTGATCTTTTAAATATTCATTCGGTTCGGTAAAAAATAAATTTGGTACGTAATTTATTTTATTTGTTTGATTTGTTTCAATTTATTTATTGTACACAAAAGATTATTCCAACAATTATAAGATAATGAATAACTTTAGTATATTTTGTAATTTATTATTTGTCGAAGCACAACTGTGGCAATTCCAGATGACACATAAATTAGTGGCTCAATGACGGCCAACAAGAAGAATACAAAAATAAGAGTGCACATTCGGGGTTGAACAAAGCATTCATTTGTATATTAAAGTACAAAGGAAGAAAGATTGTTAACTCATATGAGTATAGTTGACAGCACAAACATGAGGTAGCTGTTCCAAAGCTCTAGTTACAACTTGAATAACACAACAGCAAAAAAACAAAAAAAACAAATAAAGCATATAACAAAATTTCTTAGTTGAAAGATATATAGAAAAGCTTGTTATGTTTGAGTCCACGGCAGCTGATCTTCATTAGATATCAGTCGTTCTTTTCTGTGAGTTTAATATGAACCCCATCTACAAAGTCCAAAATGGGTCTTCGAACGATTTTTCCTCCCCTAATTTTTGTCCAACTGTTTTTCAAAAGAAAAATATAAATTAAGTTAAAACCAACCAACTAAACAAACATTGACTACTCTTTTGTTGACAAACTCGAGAAAACACAGGAAAAAAGAAAGAAAAAATTACCTATACTTGGTGACCAATACATGGAGAAAAGTGCAGACAAACGCCCTAGCGTAATCTGCACCTGCGCATTGTCTCACCCCTCCTCCAAATGGCATAAAATTCTTTGATATAACACTTGGATCAAGGTCCTATACATCATCCAATAATTAAGGAGCAAAATTAGTACTTGTCAATGGCTTCTTTTAATGATCAAATCTCACTATTAAACATTAGATTAAAACAACTAATAAGTAAAAATTTACAACACTCTCAAGTCATCCCTTCGTGGAGACAAAAAAGGAAAGAAAATTGTATAAGCTCAAGATATGAATCGGCATGCACCTTCCAGCGTGATGGATTGAATTTAACTGGATCCTTAAAGGCTTCTGGGTTCAATTGATGAGCAGAAGTAACAATCAAAATGTTCCAGCCAGCTGGAACTGTATTTCCTGTTGAGTTTTTAACCAATAGACATTTCAATTTCAATTATTTGTAGGTCATATTTTGATGAAGCTGATTAGTGGCATTGTGATACAATTATAGTCCTTACCATTGAATTTGATATCTTTTGTTACTTTTCTCAACAGTCCTGGTGCTACATTTCCCAACCTTAGAACTTCATTCACAACCTGCAATTTTATAATAACAAGACATACACATCATTAGTAAAGTAGAGATAAAAATTCTAATTAATTATTCCTTTACTGGTAAAAGACAAAAACGTACACTTAGTGTAAAAGTCATTGATTTATATTCTTCCCAGGAGAGTGGAGAATCTGGATTTGCTCTGTTTTTAATGATTGTCTCGTTTTCAACCTGACAAAATTGAATGATCGCTAATTAATGTCATAATTATATATGCAGAAGAGTAGTCTTTCATTGTTCAACCAAGACTGAAAAACCGATCAACATTTGTTAGTTAATTAAATTGTAGGTTTGCGAACGTACTGTTAGCTCCTCTAATATTGAAGGATACTCTGAGAGAAACTTCAAAGTCAATAGTATAACCGAAGAGATTGGCTCAAAGTTTCCAAATAAAACTCCAAACATCAAATTGGATAGGAATTCGGCCGTCAAGAACTTCTCAGTTTTCATGTCTTCCATTGCTTTGTCAAGGAAGTCTCCTCTAAACTTGTTATCGGAATCGATTCTCTGTTGTACGATATCCTTCAACATGCTTAATAATTCCTTGCGGTCCTAAATACCAAAAAAAAAAAAAAAAATTGGCAACTATATCAGTATATACATATATCTTCAAGAACAAGTTTAGTTTTTTTGTTTTTTAGGTGAGTAATTACCTTGACGCATTGGTGGAAAGTAGTGCCAGGAATGTCCAAAGGAAGGGACAATAGACCATGCAATAAACTGGAAAACTTGTCACTAAGACGCATCTCTGATGATTTTTCCCAATCATAGCCATACAATTGCTTCAAGGTGAAATCAAAAATCATCTGCAATGTCCGAACAAAGACATATACATGTTATCAGCAAACACCAGAAAGTACAAAGATAAATAATGAAGCAGAGATGAAATTAATTAGTTGGGAGAATTTTGTTTTGACGTACACAAGTAGCATCATGCTTGACATCAACAATTGGCTTGGTGGACCAATTACGAAGAGTTTTCTGAATGAGTTGCTCAACTTGTGGTAGCAAATTTACTCTGATGCCCTCAACTCCAAAGTGTGTCAAAGTTATGCTTCTAATGTACTTCTGAACAGAGCCTACTGCAAATATGGGCAACATGCTCGAAAACGTGTCCAAATACCACAATTCTACGGATTTCCCTTCTTCTGTAATGATGTAATGATTGAATTTCGGGTCGGTTGTTATAACAACCTGTTTACCGGCAACATTAGTTCGGAACACCGATCCATATCTGCACCCACAACATATAATCAAAAAAAAAAAAAAAACAAATTATTACACTTAAATTATAAAACTGGTTTGGCAAATTATATATACCTCTGAACTCGCTTAGAAATGAAGGGATGGAGTTCTAAAGATCGGTTGGGAATAAGAAGCTGAATGGTCTCTCCGATGAGAGGGAATCCCATGGAACCAGGGGGAAGAACACCATTTTCACATTTGGGGTTCCTCCATTTGCGAACCCAGTGAGTCATGAATATGGTAGCCAATGCCACCACAACCGTGCTCAATGCTACTCCGATAGACAACATGTTTTTGAATTGTTGATGCGCAAAGGAGAAGAAAAGGGTCGAAATAAATATATCCCGAGTGCTCTTCTTCTTTTTGTTGGAAGTTGTATGTAGAATGATCGTCAATTTATAGTTTTAGCATGGATGGATGGAACTAGTCAACGGGTACACAAGTACCAACCTATAATTGCATGTGTCACTCCCATTAATTTATTCAAAATTAAATAAATGGATTTCGTGGAGCTAGCTCTTGCTTAGTAGAGTAAATAAAATAGTTTACAAATAAATTCTTTTATAAAGGAAAAAAATCAAAAATATATGATAATGATATTTTTATAATTATGAATCAAATTTTATATTTTTTATTTAAAATAAAGAATTATAATAAGTCATACTTTATGATAATATTACCAACTAATGAGAAATATGTCATACTATGGCAATACAACTAAATGATTGAATTAGTGGGAGAAAAATATCAGCTCACTCTTATTTGCGATATATTTTATTAGGGTTCGGATGGTCTCCACTTTAGATCTGTGATAATCTGGTTTAATTCAGTCCAATAAACTCACTTTTGGGCAGTTTTTTGATAATCAGAAACATTCACATTTTAAAATTTATTGAGTATATTATTATTGTAAAAAATCATGTCGATCGGATAACGAATACTATGTATTTGGATCACTTTTGTTTAGAAAAAAATGGACAGTCAAAAAATTAGTAGTTCATAAAAAAGTAATCCAAAAAAATAGTATCCGTTATCCAATTGACATAATTTTTTACAAGAATAATGTACTCAACAAATCTTAAAATATGAACAGTTTAAATTATTAAAAAATGACCAAAAATGAGTTTAATAGATCAGGCTGAACTCACCAATTTAGATGGTGAAATGGAGGTAAGCCAGGCATGTTATTAATGAATTGGCAGGGTGGCAGGTTGGACTTGATATTAATTGGAGTTTAGTGAGTTTGTTTTATTGAGTCTTTCGCCAGCCATTTGAATGGTCAGACAAGGAGAGTCAAAATTGACAACAAAAAAACTATATTAAATATAGTGGGAGATGAACTAGGAAAGGAAGGAAATTACGGAAGCGAGATTGAACGATAGTTTGGATGATTGGGAATGTAATAGATTCCGTATTCGTATTACATGATCAACTATTATGTAAAATTTAAGTTAATAAATTTTAAATCTAAATTAAGAAAGTAGCTTTGTGAAGCTTGAAATTTATAATGATGTGGTGTATAGGTTATTAATTTTGAATTTTAATAGTGTCTTGTAATATTATAAAATAAAATGAAGAAGATCAAATTCATTTATAGTTCTTCTTTTTTCTTTTATTTATTATTACGGAAGTGTTGGAAATTTCATCCGAACTTCTCAATACATGTAATTGTCACATTTCGCATTTATAAAGTAATTACCAAATATAGATTTTGGGAGAAGTTAGGAATGGAACTCAAATTTTTTCACCTGAGAAGAGCCCCACAACTTTTGATTCACACATTAAAATAGTAAATTATACTTTATACCTCTACATTTTATACCAAATTTCGCTTTGGTCTTTACATATAAAATCATGACAATCAATCCCCTATACTATTGGTCAAATCTTACTTTGGTCTCTACATATGAAATCATGACAGTCAACTCTATATATTTGTGGTCAAATCCCATTTTGGTTGTTATACAATAGGGCTGAGCAAGGAATCCGTGAAATCCGTAATCCGATCCAGTCCAGTCCAATCCGATAGGTTTGGATTGGTTTTTTGAATCCACGGTTCGGTTTCGGATTGAAGAATTAAAAATCCGTAGTCCACGGATTGGTTCCGGATTGAACCCCACGGTTCCGGATTGGAACCGATCCGGACCGTATACAAATAGTCTATATTTTTATTATACATCATCTCCTATAGTATCTTCTCTTATTCTATATAAAATTTAAACTCAAACCTAAAACCGTATAATATCTTATTTTATTACTTTTGTTTGTATTTTCTTATGGTTGTTTAAATTCAAGAACAGTATGTCACTATTATAGAAAAACATGTTGCTATTATGGAACTGATATAGCGCTATGTTTATATTTTTATGAAATTAAAGTGTTATATATATATATATATTTTTTTTTTTGTTATTTAATTATGTGAATCCGTGGTCCTAAACCGATCCAATCCGTATTTAAATGGATTGGTTCGGATTGGTTCCATGATTTAAACGGATTGGATTGGTTCCAATTTTTCAGGAACCGTAAATAACGGATTGGTCCTGGTTTTACCCCAATCCGGTCCAATCCGGATCATGCTCACCCCTATTATACAAGTGTCAACAGAATGCAGTCATATAACAAATATATGACTACGAAAAGATGATAAGAGAGAAAAATCATCCTCATTTTCCACCAATATACACTTTGTCTTAAAATTTACATCAAATTATGACTGTATTAAGCTAAAATAAAGCATATATTGTGAATGATTAAGAAGATGAACTATAATTTTGCATCAATTGGAATCACTTAATTTTGTTTTTCACAGTAACACACTTTTCTATCTATTCTTTTTCTTCACAGATAGACAAGTGTAAGAGTAACTTTTTGATTTCAAAAGCTCTATTTTCTTACATTTTCGTTTCAATTTTCAATATACGAACATATGTATATTTTATTATATAACTCTCACGTGATAAGCATGTATGTGTTGGTGGGAAAAAGGGATAATTTTCCTCTCGAACCTTTATTTTGTAGTCATATTCTTGTCACATAAGAGGATTCTATTTAAGATTTAAATAATGGAGTAACAGAATAGGGACAGTGATACTTGTGTAGAGACCAAAGTTAGATTTGACCAAAAGTGCAGGGAGTTGACTGTTACAATTTTATAGGGACCAAAATAGGATTTGACCAGAAGTGCCGAATGTTGATTGTCATGATTTCATATCTAGGGCTAAAGTTGAATTCGGTGCAAAGTATAAGGGTGCAAAGTATAATTTTTCCTTAAAATAGTAGTCTCTAAATACAAATCAAAAAATTTGTTGGACACCAAAAATTTGATAATTTTTTTCATAACATTACAGTCCTAAGTCAAATTATCAATAAGGATAAAAATCTTTAAATTCATTTCTGTTTGCATCTATTCTCAGTCATTATCTTCTTCCCTTGCGAACACACACTACAACATATAAGAGTTTTAAAAATCATATGTTTTGATTTCTAAAAATGAAAATTTTGTTACAAATGATATTTAGGGATCAATTTCTATTATTATGAGGATAATCACTAAAAGATCGTTTCGAAAAGTCAAAAACAAGACTTTTAGCGACAAAATTTTAAAAATGTCACTAATAAATAGACTTTTAAGACAAAATAATTTGATCTCAAAATGATTTATTTTTTGAGACAAAAAATTTGGTCCCAAAAGAATAACAATTCATCACTAATGTTTAATTTTCGTTGCTAAAAATATAATAACGATATTTTTTGTAACAAAAATATTTAGTTCATAAAAAATAATTTTACCCTTAAATTTTGATTTCTAAAATTTTAATTTCTTTTAGTGAGGGTCACCATCACCTCCAAGAGGCACCCAACCCCTCCACACGGAATTGGTTGAGGTGTTAAGAAAATAAGAATAAAAATCAAATTTGAGAATAGAGTTTCCAATAATATTTTTAGGATGCATTTAGATGCTCCACATTAAAATTGATGTAGCACAAATATTAAAAATTACAGATCTGCCCATCATATATTTTTTTAAAAAATTATTTAATAATTCTACCCGCCAAGTTTGACCACTTGGTGGTGGCTTCAAAAGTCATATTTTAATACTCAATGATAGTTTTTTTTTTCTTTTTAAAAAAAAAAAAAAAAAACAATTGAACAAGCAGTTTTGATCTCAAGATTACCATCCAATGATCAATTCATAAAAAATCAAGGAAAGCTTGAATATTAGTGTTGAAGAACTAACACGAGAATATATTATAAACATATACACAGAAGACAATCATACAATATTATCTGCTGCATCAAATGTTGTAAGTTGGAAATTTCATAAAACAATTTAAACAACGTTAAATAATATGCAAATATATGCACACTTTGACTTAATAGAAGAACCACTCGGTATTTTAAGTTTGTAGTCCGCCTTATTACATTGACTTAAGCCATCTCTAAATATTAAATTTGTGAAGCGATTTGCGGGGGAAAAAAATTTGTAACATATTTACCAATAAAATAGAATAATGACAAAGGAACCAAATTTTTTCATAAATTCTTTCTCTTGTCTTTTCTTTTCTCTACACAAATTTGTGGAGGGATGCATTTTGATAGGAAATAGGCATTTTGATGATGCATGCATTTTGATAGGAAATAGGCATTTTGATGCTGCATGCATTCTCTTGTCAACTAATGATGCATGCATTTTGATAGGAAATAGGCTAAATTTGGTTTTTTTTCTTCACTTTTGTCTCAGGTATACTCAATTTTATACTCGTTTAATGAAAAAAAAATTCATTAAATGTACTATAGCCAATGCCAGCAAAAATCAAATGAGTAGTAATTCATTTGGCCGAAATTAAATGCCAAAACATTAAGTAAAATGGAGTTATTTAAGGAGATGATGTGGAAGTGTCTACCTTGCACATTCAATTCAACTCGGTAACATGTGAAGGTAATAAAAGAGATGAGAGGCAAGAAAATATACTTGGGCAGAGACTTCACCCACGAAAGCCACTCAATTCTTGATGGCTTACAAAGATAATGTGGGACAAATCTAACACTCCCCTTTATATGAAGCTCGGTAGCACTTGGGGCGAAGCTTAACCCATTGGAGATCAACCAATTCTTAACTCTAATATCATGTTAAAACATCAAACTCAAAGTATATTAACTAGGTTTGGCTGGCTTAGAGAGACGATGTAGGAAAAATCAAACACTTCCCCATATATGAAGCCTGATAGACTACGTAGGTGACAAAAAAATAGATTTATGTGGAGACTTGACTCACTAGAGACCACTCAAGCCCTGACTTACCATATTAAAATTTTTTAACCAAAAAAACTAATTGGGTGAATGGAGTAGCCTCTAGAGTAAGTGAACCCAAAGGACGTTAAATTATTTTTCCTTGTGACGGAGGATTAAGACTACATTGGGCACTTAACCCTAGTATGAAAAGGGTAATAATTTAGTAGTGTGAGTGTTGGTTTCCAACCTCATAACCAAATAAAGAATTTAGTTGGAGAGCATGTGGCAAAATAGATTGAACCAAGCACCTGCGCACAAGAAAATGAGAATACCGCGGTGGCTCGTTCACTTTGGGGCACTCTAACGATCAAGTTAGTCACTTATCTCTCAAAGATATCGGTACAAAATAACACTAGTTTAGAACATACCTTAGACCCATGGAGTGCCCTCTTTATATAATGATTAGTGTCTAACTTCCCATAGAAGTCTTACTTCATGGGGCTCTATCCTTTATAAGGATAACACAACTCACACTATTCAGATTAAGATTCCCTCAAAAATCTCATCTCTGCCCAAATAGGTAGCTTGATGTCATTTAAAACTCTTGTCCTTTATCCAAATATCCCGAATTCCGATATGATTGCACTTCGGCAACCACTTTGGCCACGTGGACAGCCTTAAAAATATGTCCCTACAAGTAGTTGTGCCGCATCATGTCTCATTGTTCATGTGTTAATCCACATTTGTTAACTAGATAAAAGTAAAGAAATAAAGATAAATTATACTAGTAGTCCATATATTTTGCCCTTTATGTTATTTTGGTCCCTCCATTTTTACTTGACACAATTTTGACCTTTAATTTTAAATTTTGTGTCAATTTAGTCAAATTGATAATGTCATTAATAATTTTAACTGAAAATAATTACTGAATTAGTTGAGGTTAATTCACTGAGATTAGTAAATTTATAATTTTACTCTAAAAAATATCACATGCCATTACTATGGATATTTTTCATAAAAAAACAAAAAAAAAAATGCTAAGAGCTATAATCAATTGAATCAAATTAAAACAAACTCATAAATTCATTATTAAAATCGAGCCAATTGAAAACACAAGTACCAAAATGACATAGGGACTAAAGTACAGAAACTACTGTCGCAATTTATCCGAGAAATAATCTTGATATGTTTTACGATTTTTCATTTGTAAGAAGCACTATGTAAATAATATCATATGACAATTTGAGGCTCTTAATAATTTTTTGTACAAAAGTCTACATGATTTTACATACTTCTATTTAATTATTTAGAGCATCTTCACTTGAATGGTCATTAGGGGTTGCAAAATTGAGTTGGCAATAAGCATGTCTTGAGCAATGTCAAATTTGGCATAGTCAAAGAAGATGTCAAATTTCTTTTATTTTTATTATTTTAATGGTAAAGACACTATAAATTAGTTTTTAAAAAATTAAAGTTAAAACAAAACAATAAAAGAGCATATAATATAATTTCCAAAGGAGACGCTTTGCCCAAGGAAAATTTAATTGCTGAATGAAGGCATATTAAAGGAAAATGTCTCGTAGCTTAAATTTTGAAGTACAGAGGCGCAAAAAGATTATTAATTGATAGAGCTTAGTTGACAGCATAAACATGAGGTTGTTGATATTTTTTTATAATAATATAAAAAATATATATATATAAAATAAAATAAATAGAAATAACAAAATAAAATTTTATTAAAAGGATGAAATACAAAATAAATGACATAACTAAAAACACATAAATGAATTAGATTACATTACTAATAGAACAAATTATTAACATAGCTAACTAAAAATTAGAACTCATTTGTAAACTAAATATTAAAAAATTTAAGAACAAATAATAAGAAAAGAAGCAAACTGAAGACTGCACTAGACAGTTTTCTTAAAACAGATCCACTGCCTCCCGATGGATGTTGGAGGTATGCTGGCGTCTGTCTCCGAAGATACGATGGTCGAAACCAGCTAATACAGAAGTACCTTCTAAATAGTTTCGGCGAACTTGACAATGGACGCACTCTCTCTAACAAGAACCAAAGAAGAGGCTAACAAAAAAAGATAGGAAAAATTTTCTCTAAAGTAAAAAACCATCTCCAACTTTTTATGTCAAAATATCGTCTCATTTTTCATTACAAAACCTCTCTAAAATAACCTACTAAGTTGGAGGAGAAAGACCTTTATTTACACTAGTAGAGGAGAGTCTTAGCCATGAAAGCTAACATCAATGGGGTCATCAAATGTCATCAACTCTAGCCATCAGGGCCAGAGTTACAAAGGTTCAAAACTCCAAAACCATTATATAAATCATAATGTATATATATTGTATAAGTTTTGAGAATTAAACTAGATGGATTGCAAAATAGATACTGGTGTTGGCTCACAACACGATCCAAGCTCAATCTTAAACACATGTACAAACTAGACCCAACATAGCTCAGCCCAAAGCTCAAGATTAGGTCTAACTCTAAATCTAAGACCAAACCCAGCACATGCACAAGTACAAGTCTAAGCCCAATCCAAACCAAGACTGAGTATAAGCCCAACTTTATTGATACTCACTTTATGAGACAATTCTTATTCACAACTTAATGGTTTCGACTCATTATTTTTGTATTGCAATCTTCTCACTTAAGAGAATATAAAACCACTCAAACCCACCTCAACCGGCGGTTGGGTCCCACTTTAATTTCGAATTAAAGTTGTCGAAAAACCATTATTTTTCAACAATTCTCCATATGAATAAAATTGGCCAAATAAAGAAAAACGAACAACGCTTAACAACAAACACTAAGAGAGAGAGCACATAGAAAAGGTAGTTGTTGGCCTTGAACCTTTCGCAGTAAAAACCTATCGAATTTACTAGCTGACCAGTGAACGTGATGTCTTGAATTGTTCTGCCGTTTGTGTAAATCGAGACAATAGACCTCACACAGAAGTTTCTCCAACCATTGTTCTTGTTCTCACTAGTGTGTCCAGTTTGGCCCTAGAACACTAGCTTGGTTTAGTGAGTGTTTTTAAAGAATTCAGCTTTGTCAATTCTTAAAAAAGCGGCTCCACTTCGCACTCACATAGGTGACCTACATAAGGTATCTCGTTATCCCACGGTTGACTATTCACAGCACTTAGGTCATTAAAAGCATCAGCTTAACCTTCCACCCCACAGGGTTTCACTGTATAAATGAATGGGCAGGAGGATGTACTTCCACAGTGAGTCATCTATTACACACAATTAGGTTGTCCCTTTGAACCTAAATCTTAGGATTTCCAATCAACTAGGTTGGGTTTTCCATTCCGATAACATTCGCTAAAGGCCATGACCCCATTCCTCTTGACGACTCCTTACTAACTCTCAATTTAACCCTTAGGTTAACAGATCTGTAATATTGTCCTCAAACTGTATATAGCCTATAGTGACAACACACGAGAGTAGTCGTCGTATGGAATTATGTCTTCAACGAAAATGTCTAGACCTTCCATTATACATATTACTTTGTGCCCTACCAATACTTGATTGGTTGTCGCAAAGTATACAAAATTACTAGTACAAGTTTCAATCAATATGGAATATCCTCAAGAAAACGGCAAAGTCATTTAGCTATTTCAGTAGCTTTATCTAAATCACTGAATTCCGATTCCATCATTGATCTCATAATACACATCTGCTTAGAAGATTTCCAAGACATAGTTGCACCTCCAACAGTGAAAACAAATCCACTAATGGATTTGTAGTCTTTATATCAGATATCTAGGTGACGTCACTGTACCCTTCTAATATAACCAGATATCTGGGATAATGCAACCCATAATCCCGACTTCATTGTAAGTACCTTAGTACTTGCACAAACGCCCTTTAAAGATAGGCGTTAGAATTACTTGTGTATCTACTTAGCCTGCTTACTAAGGAGGCTATACATGACCTTGTACACCTCATCAGATACTTTAAACTTTCAATGACCCAGAATATTTTAATTGAAATACACTCTCGCCATTATTCTCGGCCAAATGTAGACTCAAGTCTACCGATGTCCTCGACACACTTATATTTGATTTACTAAATTTCTTAAATATTTTATCAATATAATGAGAATGAGAAAGTACAATACTACCAGATGTTCTGGTAATCACATCTATAAGGCCTATATCTTTCATGTCAAACTTAGAGTTTAACAACTTCTTGGTATTTTTGAATATCTCATCATTACTACCAACAATGAGTCTGTCATCAACGTATAGACACAAAATGACATAACCTCTATCAGTGTTTTTGCCATATACACATTTGTCAGATTCGTTGATGCTAAATCCATTCGACAACATAGTGTTGTGAAACTTCTCATGCCATTGCTTAGGGGCTTACTTCAAACCATACAACAATTTGAGAAACTTACAGATTTTCCCACCTTGCTCTGGAGCTAAAAACCCTTTCGGGTTGATCAATAAAGATTTATTCAACTAAATCTTCATATAAGAAAGCTATCTGAGCATCCATCTTGATGTATCTCTAGGCTTTGTACAATTGCAATCACACTCACCATAACTAGTGATCACGTATCAAAGTAATCTAAGCCTTCTCTTCGCCGGTATCCTTTGATAACAAGCATGTCTTTCGTTCACTTGCATCCCAAGGATTACTACCTCTGCAAGATCAAGTTAATTTAATAACTGCTTTCTAGAGAAATCACAACTTAAAATAAGCTTTTAGTCTTACTAGCCACCATATAGGTGTAAAAAGATTAGATAGAAGAACTTTAAAGTCCTAGTCTATTTACATCTTCTAGGCTTATCTCTTTCCTCATGAAAATCGTTTCCTCAATTCCATGATTGTAATCTTGTGTAAATCTGAATGTCAGATTCTTCCACAAGAAAACCGACATGCACTATTTTATTGTGCATAACCGTTAAACATAAAATTAATGGATTTTCAGGCCTATCCTACCCACTTGGGTTTAGGTATTGCCACATTCTACATGACACCCCCACATTTGCCACCTTTTGCATGACACCTCCACATTTGCAAAATTTATACGAAGGCTCCCGGCCTCTTCCAAAATTCATACAAGGTCTCACAATTAGGGGTGAGCATGGTCCAGATTGGACCGGATTGGGGTAAAACCAGGACCAATCTGTTATCTACGGTTTCTAAAAAATTGAAACCAATCCAATCCGTTTAAATCATGGAACCAATCTGAACCAATCCATTTAAACACGGATTGGATCGGTTTAGGACCACAGATTCACATAATTAAATAACAAAAATATATATATATATATATAACACTTTAATTTCATAAAAACATAAACATAGCGTTATATTAGTTCTACAATAGCAACATGTTTTTTTAATAATAGCGACATACTGTTCTAGAATTTAAACAACTCTAAGAAAATTGGTTTCACCATAAAAATTTAGACTATTATAAATTAAAACTAAAAATTAACAAACAAAAGTAATAAAAGAAGATATTATACAGGTTTAAGTTTGAGTTTAGGTTTTATATAGAATAAGAGAAGATACTATGAGGGAGGATGTATAATAAAAATATAGTCTATTTGCATATGGTCCGGATCGGTTCCAATCCAGAACCGTAGGGTTCAATCTGGAACCAATCCGTGGACTACGAATTTTTAATTTTTCAATCCGGAACCGAACCACGGATTCAAAAAATCAATCCAAACCTATCAAATTGGACTGGACTGGACTGGATTACGAATTTCACGGATTCCTTGCTCAGCCTCACTCACAATGATTATGAAACTCTCTATTAGGACCCTTATTGTCAAAATCCATGAAAAAACTAAGGTTGTAATCAAATTGTAATTTTCCAAGTTTACACTCTCACAGTATTTTGCGTGTCTGCAAAAATACTGAGTGATGTGTTTTTACGCTCGAGCGTAGGATCTTCCGCTCAAGCGTGAACCCTGGTTTGGAACACGCGATGTAAAGTCCTCGCTCGAGCGTCCGTTCCTACACTCGAGCGGACTGCGCGATCTCTACTTCTATAAATTCGCTTGTTGGTCCAACTCTAGGGTTACTTTTCCTAGATCTTCTTTAAGAGTCTAATTAGGGTTTCTTCTGAGGTTTTCTTCTGAAGGTTTTTGTGAGTTTTCCTTGATAATTTGAGTGAGTATTAAACTCATGTATTGATAAGCACATATCAAGGAGGTTGATTGATTATATTCAAGAGTGTTCTTCTTCGGTGGAATCTTAAGATTCAAGCGTGGAGTTTCAAAGGAGTTTGATTTTGTACGTAGTCGCTGATTTGACAAGTGAATTTGTGGATTCAACTTCAGGTTAATCAATTCCGAGATAAAGGTTGCGGTGAAAGATATACAGAAGATTTGAAGACAAATTGGAAGCGTTTGGGTAATTTGTTTGTTGCCTTTGTAATCTTTCTTTCTTCAATAGTGGATTGATTAGTGGCGTTTCGCCCGTGATTTTTTTATCACAATTAAAGGTGCTTCAATTGTGATTTTTTCACGTAAAAATCGTTTGTGTCGATTTATTGTTTTTCGAAAACAACAATGTAAATCATTTTTGTAAGGGCTTGATGATTTAGATTGTGGGTTTTGAATGATTGGAAATTAGAATAATTAAATTTTGATCTAATCACGAATCACTTAAGATTTTCAATTGGTATCAGAGCAGGTTACTCTTTGTTTTTATCAAAACCATAGGAGTGTTGTTTTGTGTAATTGGTGATATGGATTCAATTCGTGAAGGTAACTCGACCCATAGACCTCCGTTACTTGATGGTACAAACTATTCGTATTGGAAAGCTCATATGAGAGCGTTTTTAAAATCCATCGATGAGAAAGTTTGGCACTGTGTGATCTATGGGTGAAGTGAACCTACTGTCACCATTAATGGTATTGATATTCCTAAACCCCTTGATAAATGGGACACAACCGATTATCAAAACTCAAGTTGGAACAGTAAGGCTCTCAATTCCCTTTTTTGCTCCGTCACACCTGAAGAGTTTCGTCGTATTTGCACGTGTGAGGTAGCAAAAGAGGCATGGGATAGTCTTGAAACGATTCATGAGGGTAGTACTTCTGTCAAAAGGTCAAAACTTCAACGTCTCACCTTTGCCTTTGAAACCCTTTTATGCGTGATGATGAGATGTTTGATGATTTCTATGCTAAACTTAGTGACATCGTGAATTCCTGTTTCACACTCGGTGAAAAAATCCCTGAAGCTAAAGTTGTTGGAAAAATTTTGAGGTCATTACCCGAGAGGTTCTAATCAGAAGTGACAGCCATTGAGAAGGCTCAGGATGTTGATACCCTCAAACTTGATCAGTTGGTGGGAAACTTGCAGACTTATGAAGCCCACTAGATTTCTAAGTAAAAACAAAAAGATAGTGTGGCTTTCACTAGTGCTCATGAGACTGCAAAAACTCCTGAGGCTGAGTTTGATTTAGAGTTTGAGATGACGGCTATGTTTATTAAACAGTTCAGAAAAAATTTAAAGAAAAAGAAGCATAGTTTCAGAGACCCTATTTCAAAAGACAAGAGTAATGATAAACCCAAAACTTTTCCACCAAAACTTGCTCCAAAAACTGAAAAGAAGATTGTAAAGGGGCAAGGGGTCAAGTGTTATGAATGTCAAGGGTTTGGATATATTGCCCTTGAATGTCCTTCGAAAAAGAATCGGAATAAAGTCTACACAGTGACTTGGGATGATAAAAACTGGTCGGAGCAAGAACCCAAAAAACTTGAATCTAGTGAAGACGGGGATAGTGCTTTCATGGCATTTTGGTCCACTTTCACACAACCTCTTTCGAAGCCAATGGAATTTTCTCATGGTCAGAGTCCGCATCATGCTCCCACCTTTGATGGAAGTAATTACTTGTGTTGGAAGATCAGAATAAGGGTGTTTCTGAGAGCTTTTGACCCAGAAGGCTGGCAAGCCATTGAAGAGGATGTTGAAAGTGCTGACAATTCAAGCAATTAGAGAGTTTTGATTACTATTCATGGAGCAATTTCTGATGAAGAACAGCAACGGGTTACTCACTGCACAAAGGCTAAAGATGCATGGGACATTCTGAGCCAATTTCATGAAAGAGAAGATTCATCTTTATCACCATCTATCACCTTTCCTGCCTTAGTTGCTCGACTGGATGAGGTCAAGAAGAATGAGGAGCAAAAAAAAGATGATGAAACATCAGAAGACGTGATGAGATTAATGGTGATGATCTACAACTAGCTTACGAAAAGCTTTACAATGAATCTCTGAATTTGTCCAAAATCAATGACAAACTCACTCTCAAGCTCAAAGCATGTGAAAGCGAGAATGTCAAGCTAAAAGGAGAACTTGTAATAGCAAAGCAGAATGTCATCAAGATCTCTAGTGACAGGCAAGACCTATGTGGGAAACTTCTATCCTGTGAAACTGAAAGGAATGAACTTCTGAAAGTGTATTCCATATATGAAGAGAAGCTTGAAAGCCTCGAGATATCACAAGCTACATTGGAAGAGATGGTTTGTCATAAAGATGAAGAACTCCGAATTGCTAGAGCCACAATTGCCATGTGGAACAAAGGTTACAAATCATTAAAAGACATCCTCGGGCCTCAACAAATGGCTTGTGACAAAAGTGGGCTAGGCTATGGTAATGCGACAGCTCACAAGGGACAAGCCTCTATATCACATGACCTGAAGACTCAAGCAAAAGGAAAGTTGAAGGTACACCAAGGTAATCCCTCTCTTCATCTACCTAACGGGGGTAAGATCAACAAAAGGGAGGTAAAACCTATTTTTATCTGTCATCATTGTGGTAGGTATGACCACATTCATCCTTATTGCTTTGAATTGTTTGGTAAGGTGTCTTAAAAGGGTTGAAATTCGAATACTTTTTGGGTTAGGAGACAACCTTACATGTCTAGGCGGAATACCAAGATTCATGAGGGTATTCACAACGGCAAGACATTTACCAAGTCCGCCAGACCTGATTTTGTTAAGACCAAAAAGATTTGGGTGAGAAAAGATGATTTGACTTGTTTAGTTGTTCACACTGCTCTAAAAGCACGTGACTCACACATGTGGTATCTTCATAGTGGGTGCTCTCATCACATGTCTGGTGACAAATCCTACTTCACCTCCCTTGAAAAATATGAAGGTGGAATTGTTACTTTTGGAGATGGTAGCACTTCTAGAGTCATTGGTGAGGGCTCTATAAGTGTAGTTGGTCTTCCCAAGCTTGAAAATGCTTTACTTGTTAATGGTCTTAAAGCAAATCTTTTGAGCATCAATCAAATGTGTGATTCACACCATGAAGTATTGTTTTTAAAAAATAAATATGAAATTTTGGATAAAAAGGGAAATACTATCTTACATGAGGTTCGCACATCTGACAACTGCTATGGGATTGTTATTACTAATGATCTCACTTGTCACTCAGCCATCATAAGTAACATTGATTTGTGGCATCAAAGATTAGGTCACATGAATTTCAAAGACCTAACTAAGATAACCAACAAAGAGCTTGTGAGAAGAGTACCTAAACTGGGTAAGAATCTGAATCATGTGTGTGGACCATCTTAACTCGAGAAGCAAACCCATGGCCCTCATAAAAAGGTGAACAGCTTTACAACCAAACAACCTCCTGAATTGGTTAACATGGACTTAATGGGACCTACTCGCACTAAAAGCATTAGAGGTAAAAGATACATTCTCGAGAAGCAAACTCGTACCCCTCATAAAAAGGTGAACAACTTTACAACCAAACGACCTCTTGAATTGGTTCACATGGACTTAATGGGACCTACTCGCACTGAAAGCATTGGAGGTAAAAGATACATTTTTTAACTGTTGATGATTTTACTCGATTTTCGTGGTAAATTTTTTAAGGAAAAAATCTGATACGTTTGATACTTTTCAGGCCTTAGTCCTTAAAATCCAAAATGAACAGGGAGTTTCCATTGGGCGTATCATAAGAATCTGAACTGATCATGGTCGTGAGTTTGAAAACAGTTCGTTTTCGGATTTTTGTGATATGCACGGAATTAAGCATGAATTTTCTGCACCTATTACTCCACAACAAAATGGAGTGGTTGAGAGGAAGAATAGGGTTGTTCAAGAGATGGCGAGGGTCATGCTCCTTAGTAAGAAACTTCCTCTAAAGTTTTGGGCTGAAGCCCTAAATACTGCTGTTTATGTCATAAATCGCGTGTATTTAAGGCCCAGCACTTTACAAACTCCATATGAAATGTGGAAGAGATTGAAACCTAATGTAAAATACTTCAAAACTTTTGGGAGTAAGTGTTACATTTTCAAAGAAAGAGAGCCTTTGGGAAAATTTGACTCCCGAAGTGATGAAGGTATTTTTCTAGGGTATTCAACCACTAGTAGGACTTTTCGAGTCTATAACCTGCGAACTTCTTCTTTAATGGAATCGATCAATGTGGTTATAGATGACACAGGTTTCCCTACTCCAGCAACAAATGAGGATGAATATGGTGAGTCTCCAATCCTAGATACTGAACCACAAAGTCAAAAAGAAGCTAAGGTCTAAGCACAAGAAGTTGAGACAGCACCATCTTCACAGGTAAGTCAGAGTCTAAAGAGCTCACAGAGACACACCACTCATGATACTTCTGTCACCTAGAGACATGAATATGATATGTACCAAGTGGATCTTTAAAAATAAATCTGATGAGAATGGTACTGTGGTTAGAAATAAAGCCAGGTTGGTTGCTCAGGGCTACACACAAGTAGAGGGTGTTGACTATGATGAGACGTTTGCCCCAGTTGCACGTCTCGAATCTATTCGTATTTTACTTGGTGTTGCATATTTTCTTGATTTCAAACTGTATCAAATAGATGTGAAAAGTGCCTTTTTGAATGGGTACTTGAAATAAGAGGCTTATGTTACGCAACTAAAGGGGTTTAAAGACCCTAAATGTCCAAACCATGTCTACAAGTTAGACAAGGCTTTGTATGGGTTGAAACAAGCCCCTCGTGCTTGGTATGATAGAGTTACTACATTTCTTCTTGATAATGACTTTCAAAGGGGTAGTGTAGATAAGACTTTATTTGTGAAACATACTAAGTCTCATATTCTTGTTGCTCAAATTTATGTTGATGACATTGTGTTTGGATTCACTGCTGATCATCTTGTGAAATATTTTTCAGATTGCATGACACATGAGTTTGAGATGAGCATGATGGGAGAGTTGTCTTATTTCTTGGGTCTTCAAATTAAACAGTCTCCTTCGGGTATGTTTGTTTCTCAGTCTAAGTATGCCAAAAATCTTGTGTCAAAGTTTGGTCTCGAGTCTGCCAAACATGCACGCACTCCCATGAGCACCAGTCTTCATCTTTCCAAAGATTCCTCTGGTATTGATGTTGACCCTACCCTTTATAGGAGTATGATAGGGAGTCTTCTTTACCTCACAGCCAGTCGTCCTGATATTGCTTTCAGTGTAGGTGTTTGTGCCCGTTACCAAGCCAGTCTTAAAAAGTCTCATCTTCTCGCGGTCAAACGCATCATTAAATATGTTAATAGGACATTGGGGTATGGGGTTTGGTTTTCTACCGATACTACAGCTGAAATTACTGGTTTTTCTGTTGCCGACTGGGCAAGGTGTGCTGATGATAGGAAGAGTACATCCGGGGAATGTTTTTACCTTGGAAATAATTTGGTTTCCTGGCATAGTAAAAAGCAAAATGCCATCTCTCTTTCGACTGTTGAGGCTGAATACATTGCTGCAAGGAGTTGTTGTGCACAAATGCTGTGAATGAAGCAAATGCTTCATGACTATCGGATAGATCAGAACACTCTCACTCTTTTTTGTGATAACACAAGTGCCATAAACATTTCAAAAAATCATGTCCAACACTCTCACACCAAACACATTGACATTCGTCATTATTTTATTCGAGAGTTAGTGGAAAAGGGCCTTGTTGTTCTTGAACATATACCCACTGAGTATCAAAAAGCTGATATTTTTACAAAATTCTTTGATCTTCTTTAGTTTGAGTTCCTTAGAAAGACCTTGGGTGTAGTGCTCAGTCACTAGGGTGTTACCTGTTTCTTGAGTGGGTGTGAGTGTTTGGTTTTTTGTGTGCTTGGATGCTATAATCTCATAGTCATTGATTCATGTTATCTTTGCATTCAAATTTATATGAATACTACTCATGCTGCTTACAAGATCTCATTCATTTTTGTTCATAGCCATTAACTTCATGATCTCATTCTGTACACATCCTTAAGATAAACTGTTGCAGGGGTTTCCGCACAAGTGATTAAAGTTCTCTATGGACCACTAACAGTGTTTCTTGTACTTTTTCAGAGGAATTGACATATACTAGTATATCATGGGTGATGTTGAGTCTCTTAACCATCTACCATCATTTTTTACTTCCACGGTTTCTCCCTCAGTTCATTGAAGTTCGGGCATTAGAAAAAAGCTACCTCAAAGGCACCAATCAGGCCATCTTTTTTTTATTTCATTCTGCTCAGGTTTGGTCTCCATACTCTTGAGCGTGCATGCCACCAGTGAGTGCCCACAAGAAAGAAAAGTTGAAAATAATAATAATAATAATAATAATAATAATAATAATAATAATAATAATAATAATAATAAAAAGACTCATTGATTGAGAGGGAGCCTCCGCATTTACTCAACAAATACCCTGTGATTTTTAGTGGTTTGACTTTTCTCTGTGATGTTTAGTTATTCTTGCCGGAGGTCCAGCCATCTGATCACTACGAGGATTAACTCTAGCTCTGTGGCCTCTCAAGGATCACACACACACATTGTATATGTGAGCTTTCATGTTTGTTTTTGAGTTATGCACTCTCATGTTGCTTATGATCATTTATTAAATATTATCTACTTGCTCATGATTTTGTGGTTCATAAGTTTTTAAATAAACAAGTTTTCAGGCTTCATGGTGTGTGAATTATTTCATCCCAGTACTACAGTCTTCTAATTATGCTCTTCTTTGATTTCCAGTTCACCTTTCTCTGATTGAGTTGCTTTTGTTTTTACTTTCATTTTAAAAAAAATGTTTTAGAGCTTAATGGTGTTTTGTCCCCGCTTGAGTGGAATATTTCACGCTCGAGTGTAAATTTCTATCATTCAGCATTTAGTGCAGGGTTTTGCAGTTCTGCGACGGTGTTTTTGGCCCTCTAGCATCCTTTTTCGAGCTCGAGTGTATTCACGCGTGCTTTGGCTCCCCGCTCAAGTGTTCAACCTCACGCTCGAGCAGACTGGTTTGGTTTAAAACTCTCTCCCTTAACTCTTCAGTTCATTTTTCCCCCAAATTCCATTCTCTCTCCTAGGGCTCCTTGGTGATTCCGTGCATTGTCTTCCTTGGTTTTTTCTTTGCTGATTCCTGTTCTTCTCGCATACCTAAGGTATGTCCATCTTCTGTTTCATGTCTGTTTTCCTGTTTATTTGCGTATTTTCACTATCGTTTCCTCCTTCACTCATGTTCGTATAGGTTGGGTCTTATTCGTAGTGTGAATCTTGTCCTGTTTTATTAAGTCTCTGGCATACTGAGATGGGTTAAGATCTATGTTTCACTGATTTCCATTGAGTATTTGTTTTTTTTTTTGTTATGGCTGCCTTGTTCACCATGACTCATCTCTGATGCATTTTGTTCACTTGGGATTGCTATGCATTGACCATATTACTTTATAGCATTATCTCATGTTGATATATTTGACTGTGCTACTAACGTTTTGTTTTTCTCTTTTGGTTTAATTTTTGTCTTGGATTGGGGGTTGTGTGTTTATACTTTTTGATTTTTCTTGGTTTAGTCATGTCTACTTTCAAGAAAATGAAGTCCACCGGCTCTCGACCCTCCTTTAACTCCGACCGGTTTCCCTCGGCTAAGAAAGTCAAATTGTTTCGAAAGTCATATCTGTCCCGAACCGTTCATCTCGAACGAAATGTCCAACCTAACACCTTTTAGTCTATCCATATCCCTCATCTTTTTGATCCCTTGGGTGGGGATTATGTACTCTCAGGCCCTCAAAACCTCAGTTGGGTTCGAGAATTTTACTGTAACATGGAGAGTCTTGATGACATCGGTCCGTCATTCAAGACTTGGGTCCGGTCCAAGTCAATCACAGTCACCACCGATCTCATTAGAGAGCTGTTAGGGATTAGTCACGTCTTCCCTATCTTCTATCCTTTTTCCTGTGCGACCAACTTACGATTTCAATGAGGTGGCCACTGCTCTTTGTGGTATATCTCATCCTTGGCTTTCTAGGGCACTGATCAAACAAAATGAGCTTCTACCACATTTTCAATTACTCAATCTCATCGTGTGTGCCAACATTATCGTTACTACCCATAGCTCAGAAATCAATCAAGAACAAGGGTTTGTTCTACAGTGTTTTGCTCTCAATCGCTCCATTGATCTTGTTACTTTGATTATTCAGAAGATGGTTGTTGTGTTTGAACATAACAACCTTGGTCTGCCTTATAGGTGCCTCATTAATAGGCTTCTTGCCAAATTTGAGGTTCTTTCGTATGACGAGGATGAATTTGGTTCACCATCCCGGCCTTTCACCAAGAAAACTGTCTCCCAGAGTCAGTCACATGTTTGAGGGGTTTCTACTAGGGTGGGTCGTTCCAGTTCAGGTACAGGTGATGTTGTTATGGCAAAGGAGGCTGAGTTCGATGCGGCTGCTGCCGATGATGCTATTGGTGAGGGGGAGCAACCACTTCTAGTCCGTACTATCCGTGGCCAACTCCACCATTTTGAGCAATCTGTTGTTTCTCGTTTTGATCGACTTGAGAGGCGGATGGATATTTTCGAGGCTCGACTCACGGATCTAGAGACTATTACCGATGCTCGGCTTACCGCGTTGGAGGCCTCTTCCAGGCGCATTGAGGAGTCTGTTGCACAATCTTCTACACATTTGTCTCAAATCTTGTCTTTTTTCCAGATGCAGTCGTCGCCCCAGTCTCAGCCTCCCACTCAGTGATCATTGTTGTCCTCACTTGCTATTGGCTAGTTCTTTTCTGCATAGATCTCTTTTATTGGCTTGCTGTTTCTCTTGTTTTTGTTCTCTCCCGGACAAAAAGGGGGAATGGGTGTTTGTTAGCATATTGGATATCTATTTTTGGCTTTTATACTTGTTGCATGCATATTGGATATTATTTATGGATTTAGGAATGTTTTGGGACTATTTTTGTCTTTTTAATGGATGGGTGTTATGTCTCTCAGATATTTTATATTCAGTTATTTATACAGTTCCACAGTTTTGGTTGGTTTGTGTGGTTATTTTTTTTCAGGTGGATTAATCAAAGAAATTATTCAAGAATTGCATTGTTTTTTTGTTTCTTTTTGTTAGGAAAATTGTTTAGAATGGTTTTGTCCGGGATTTGACAAAGGGGAGATTGTTAGGACCCTTATTGTCAAAATCCATGGAAAAACTAAGGTTGTAATCAAATTGCAATTTTCCAAGTTTTGATCTTCCCGCTTAAGCGGGGAAAGGGCCGCTCGAGCGGAGTTTACACTCTCACAGTATTTCGTGTGTCTGCAAAAATACCGAGTGATGTGTTTTTACGCTCGAGTGTGGGATCTTCCGCTCGAGCGTGAACCCTAGTTTGGAACACGCGATATAGAGTCCTCGCTCGAGCGTCCATTTCCACGCTCGAGCGGACCGCGCGATCTCTGCTTCTATAAATTCGCTTGTTGGTCCAACTCTAGGGTTACTTTTCCTAGATCTTCTTTAAGGGTCCTAGGGTTTCTTCTGAAGGTTTTTGTGAGTTTTCCTTGATAATTTGAGTGAGTATTAAACTCATGTATTAATAAGCACATATCAAGGAGGTTGGTTGATTGTATTCAAGAGTGTTCTTCTTCGATGGAATCCGAAGATTCAAGCGTGGAGTTTCAAAGGAGTTTAATTCTATACGTAGTCGTTGATTCGACAAATGAAGTTGTGAATTTAACTTCAGGTTAATCAATTCCGAGATGAAGGTTGCGGTGAAAGATATACAGAAGATTTGAAGACAAATTGGAAGCGTTTGGTTAATTTGTTTGTTATCTTTGTAATCTTTCTTTCTTCAGTAGTAGATTGATTAGTGGCGTTTCGCCCGTGATTTTTTTTTATCACAATTGGAGGTGCTTCAATTGTGGTTTTTCCACGTAAAAATCGTTTGTGTCGATTTATTGTTTTTCGAAAACAACAATCTAAATCACTTTCGTAAGGGCTTAATGATTTAGATTGTGGGTTTTGAATGATTGGGAATTGAAATAATTAAATCTTGATCTAATCATGAATCACTTAGGATTTTCACTCTTAAAATTATATCACGTAAAACACATTCCCAGACCATCATCAACCAAATTAGGTCTTTTTCAAATTCAAGGCACCAACACAAGTTTGGTCCAACAAGTCACTTTGAAGTCAATAGCCTTACTATTAGGAGACACAGATCCAGTGTTCAATAGTTTACTACTCAGAATTTCATAACATGGCTAGTAATCTTATCACTAGGAATTACTAATTTCTTGGCTTGTTTCCACTACTAGGAATCACAATGTTTTGACATGTGATCAGTAGTCACTTTACTACTAGGAATCACAACGTCTTAACATAGGATTAGTAGACAATTCATTACTAGGAATCATTATGTCTTGACATATGATCAATAAACTCTTTTACTACTAGGAACCATCATGTCTTAACATATGATCAATAATCTATTTACTACTAGAAACCACAATTTTATAATTGTGTAGCCAATGGTCTAACACCTCCTAGAAACCACCAGTTTTCTATTTTTGTGATCAGTGATTTTGCACTCCCTATGAGCCACTAATTTAAGAATATATTTAGAATTATAAAAATTCAAAAAATACAATAACTCACTCTAACGGGTTGTCTCATCTTTACGTTCAAGCAAAGTCACATAGCAATCACACATACTATAATTGACACAAGGATAACATGCTAATTGCCTCTGATTAATTCAGAGATATTATCATGCAATCTTATGATTTCCTTTAATCACATTTGATCTCTCTAGATTTTCTTTTAAGAACCTTACAACTCTTGAAGCCATTTCTGGAAAATCACAACAGAATTTCACTATTCTGTTTTTCCAGAAACTAAACTTAACACTAGAAAATTCCAAAGTATAAAATTTAATTCAAAACTGATCTCACCACTTACCCTATAATCGAATATGGTCAGAAAAGTTTTCAAGAAAACTGGAGGGGTCACACCGGTCCCACTTAAAACCGAGTTAACCTTAGATAAAACTTTCAACAGTGTGTTGACTCCGAGTCCATGAGAAACAAATTTATAATTAAGTTTGCCAAGGGATAAACTAGGTTAAAACAAACCAAGTTTACGAAACATATAAGCAATTAAAATTTGCAATCAGAATTACACCACTCATAAAAGTTAACTGGTACTTCCAGAACTGAGCCCATTATTTCTGAATAAAAATCAGAAACATTTTAGCTAATGCTAAAAGTTTGTTTCTTTCCAAAAACAAAACACTTTGGAAATAATCATATTATAAATAAAGACTTTCTCAAAATTTGGTTTCCTATCACTTTGGGAATAAAAAGATTAAACCCAAAAACTTTCTCTAACCACAAAGGTTTGAAACCAAATCCATCTTAGTTTCCATTTCTGAACAAATCAAAAATACTCTTTAGCCAAGGCTAAATACTTTGGTTTCTATTACAGAAAACCAAACCACTTTGGGAATAATAAAATTAATCCCAAAGCCTTTCTCTAAACCAGAAGGTTTATAATTTCTTTCTTTCCCCATTTCTTTTCACTATAGTGAAACTATTACAAATTAGAAATTAAAACCATTACAAATGAAAATGGAAATGCAATTTTACAATTACAAATTGTCTAAATCTACAAAACGAAGTTCATGGTTACATTTGGAATCATCTGTTTAGCCAAGAACATACTTCTCCACTTGTAATGCTTATCTTTGTTTGAATGCATTACAAAACTCTATCCCTATTGCCATTAAATCTTCATGCTCACTATTCATAGGTACGCTTGTATACAAGATGAGTTAATGAACCAATAAAATGAATATTACACAAGTAATTTCAACTATAGCTTGCAATGTGTAATCCAAAGGCTAAAGATGCATTGCAATTATAAGAATGTCATGAGTTGCATGGCTATAAATCAATTATATATATAAGAATATTATGGTGATAATATTGGCAATCCAACCATGCAACTGTGAGCAAATATATATAAAAATAGAGTTAAATTTCCACTTATCATTCCATGAATTTAAAAATATTTTGGAATAATTTCCTTGATTACACATTAAGACATGAAAGAACTCACAATTGATACAACTACAAATAAATAGAATAAATAAGAGTTAATATCACTACAATGTCAAGCTATACCACCATGCGATAATGTAACATAATCATAAGTAATCACAGAAATAAGACCACTGTTTTACTAAATTTTCTCCTAAAACAAACTTGTTTAGAAATACTTTATACCATCGAAAACCTCTCGACTAGTCGAATCTCTTGAAATTCTCAAAATTCAGCTAGTTTTTCCCAGAATTTAATTAATCAAATTAAATCAAAATTATCACTACACTTTCAAAACAACATATGGAATAAATTCAAAATCAAACTGAACTACAGAGTGAACAATAAAATTCACTAATATTCTGAAGGTCCAATATTATTCCTTTTTCCACGCAAAGGTAATCCCGTTCAAATAAAAAATTAGTAGTCCAATTTACTAATTCCAATTTATTTTATTTGTTCGTATTATATATATGTTTAGTTAATCTGTAAAGAAAGTTAGCTATAAAAGAAAGCAAATAACAAACAAATCAAATCAAATAGTAAGAGTCTTACATAATAAAATTTTTATTTTTATAAACTCCTAGTAACTTAAGCACTAACCATCAAATAACTCATGCAATAAAAACTAATTAACATAAAATAAATTGAATGATTAATTACTTAAAACAAACAACTCAAATTCTAATAACTGTAGGCAATTAAATTAATTTTAATTCCAACAGTCACTAGAATAAAACTATAATAAAACTAAATTGTTTTATCAAAACTATTTAGAAGAATATGTTTTAAGGGTTTAGTTTTTGCATGTGTTTGAGATTAGGTTTGGATCGGATTATGACCCAACATCCGTATCCATTTTGCAACCCATCTAGTGTATACATTATATACACATTAAGAGCTCTCCCATACTTGTATAAATAGAGATCTTTCTCCTCCAACTTAGTAGGTTGTTTTAGAGAGGCTTTGTGATGAAAAATTAGATGATATTTTGAAATAAAAAGTTAGAGATGATTTTTTACACCAAAGAAAATTTTTCCTATCTTTTTTTGGAAGCCTCTTCTTTGATTCTTGTTAGAGAGAGTGCGTCTATTAGCAAGTTCGCCAAAACTATTCAAAATGTGCTTCTATATTAGCTGGTTTCGACCATCGTATCCAGAAAGACAGATGCCGGCATACCTCCAACATCCATCAGGAGGCGGTGAATCTATTTTGAGGAAACTGTCTAGTGCAGGCTTCGATTTGCTTCTTTTCTTATTATTTATTTTTAAATTTTTCAATATTTAATTCACAAAGATGAGTTCTAATATTTAGTTAGTTATGTTAATAATTTGTTCTATTAATAATGTAATCTAATTTATTTCTGTATTTTTAGTTGTGTCGTTTATTCTGAATTTCATTCTTTTAATAAAAAATTATTTTATCATTATTTTATATATTTTCTTATATTATTATAAAAAAATACCAACAGAGGTAGCTGTTCTAAAACAATCTCTAGTTACAACTTTAATAACACAAAAAATAAAAAAGCATATAACATAATTTCTTGGCTGAAAGCCCTATATAAAAAGCTTGCAATATTTGAGTCCACGGCAGCCGATCTTCATCAGGTATCAGTTGCTCTTTTGTGTGAGTTTAATGTGAACACCATCTACAAAGTCCAAAATGGGTCTCCGAACAATCTTTCCTCCCCTAATGTGAACACCAATACATGGAGAAAAGTGCATACAAATGTCCTAGTGTAATCTGCACCTGCGCATTGTCTCACCCCTCCTCCAAAAGGCATAAAATTCTTTGATATAAGAGTTGGATCAAGGTCCTATATATCATCAACAATTAAGGAGCAAAATTAGTACTTGTCAATGGCTTCTTTCAATGATCAAATCTCACTGTTAAGCATAAGATTAGAACAACTAACTAGTAAAAATTTACAAAACTCTCAAGCCATCACTTCTTGGAGAAAAAAAAGGAAAGGAAATGGTATAAGATCAAGATGTATTGGCACGCAGGTTCCAACGTGATGGATTGAATTTAACTGGATCTTTAAAGGCTTTTGGGTTTAATTGATGAGCGGAAGTAACAATCAAAATATTCCAGCAGCAGAAACTGTATATCCTATTGAGTTTTTAACCAATAGACATTTCAATTTCAATTATTTGTAGGTTATATTTGCATGAAGCTTATTAGAGGTATTGTGATGCAATTATAGTACTTACCATTGAATTTGATATCTTTTGTGACTTTTCTTAGCAGCTCTGGTGCAACATTTGCCAACCTAAGAACTTCATTCACAACCTGTAATTTTACAAGTAAGGTGAAAATTCCAATTAATTAATCCTTCACTGGCAGAAGACAAAAACAAATAAGTGAGATGATCATATAAGCATACATTAGGTGTAAAAGTCATTGATTTGTATTCTTTCCAAGAGAGTGAAGAATCTGGATTCTCTCTGTTTTTAACGATTACCTCGTTTTCAGCCTGACAAAATTAATCGATCACTAATTAATGTCATAATTATATATGCAAAAAGAGTAGTCTATCATTGTTTAGCTAAGGCCAAAAAAAAAAAAAAAAAAAATTAAACAAATCAACCACGGTTAGTTAGTTAAATTGTAAGTTTGAAAACGTACTGTAAGCTCCTCAAATATTGAAGGATGCTCTGATAACAACTTCAAAGTCAAAAGTATAACAGAAGAGATTGGCTCAGAGTTTCCAAATAAAATTCCAAACATCAAATTGGATAGAAATTTGGCTGTTAAAAACTTCTCAGTTTTCATGTCTTCCATTACTCTGTCAAGGAAGTCCCCTCTAAACTTGTTATCGGAATCGATTCTCTCTTGTACGATATCCTTCAACATGCTTAATAATTCCTTGCGTTCCTAAATACCACCGAAAAAAAAAAAAACCTTAAAAATTGGCAACTATTTCAGTATATATATACAAGTCTTCTTTTTTTTTTTGGGGGGGGGGGGGGGGGTTATACCTCGACACATTTGTGGAAAGTAGCACCACGGATGTCCAAAGGAAGGGACAAAAGACCATGCAATAAGCTTGAAAACTTCTCACTATGTCGCATCTCTAATGATTTTTCCCAATCATAACCATACAACTGCTTCAAGGTGAAATCAAAAATCATCTGCAATAACCAAACAGATATATATGCTCTCGTCAATCAAATATCAAACAAAAAAAATTAAAGATAATTAATGAACTAGAGATTAAATTGATTAGCTTGGATTATCTTTAAACGTACACAAGTAACATCATGTTTGACATCAACAATTAGCTTGGTGGACCAATTACAAAGAGTTTTCTGAATGAGTTGCTCAACTTGTGGTAGCAAATTCACTCTGATGCCATCAACTCCAAAGTGTCAAAATTATGCTTCTAATGTACTTCTGGACACAGCCTACCGCATATATGGGCAACATGCTCGAAAACGTGTCCAAATACCACAATTCTCCGGATTTCCCTTCTTCTGTAATGATGTAATGATTGAATTTTGGGTTGGTTGTTATAACTTCTTGTTTACCAGCCACATTAGTTCGGAACACTGATCCATATCTGCACACAAACACATAGACAAAAAAACAAATTATTACACTTTAATTACAAAAAAATATATAATTTATTTGGCAAAATTTTATTTAAGTACCTCTGAACTCTCTTAGAAATGAAGGGATGGAGTTCTAAAGATCGGTTGGGCATGAGAAGCTGAATGGTCTCTCCTATGAGAGGGAAGCCCATGGAACCAGGTGGAAGAACACCGTTTTCGCATTTGGGATTCCTCCATTTGCGAACCCAATGAGTTACGAATATGGTAACCAATGCTACCACAACGGTGGTCACTGCTATTCCCACAGACAACATATTTTCTGGCTAAGTAGTACTCTTCAGTAAAGTTGTGAATGTGCAAAGTAGAAGAAGAAAAGAGAGTATAGTAATAGTATGGGGACTGTAAAGTACCAAACAACCCATCATTTCACAAAAGGAAAGAACACTAGTTGGGAGATATCTACCATGAGCAAGATCTTCTCCTTTGATCCTCTCTTTGGTTCCCTATTTAGTGGGCTATTGGGCTCACTTTTAGGCTCAATTTTAATGATTCGAACCGTTCACATTTTAGAATTTGTCGAGTATATCATACCTCTAAAAAATGAAGTTGATCGGATATCAAAAATCACGTGTTCGGATCATCAAACTAAAAGTTTTATTAAAAAATAAAATTGTTTATTATTTTTTTTTAATAAATGATTTTTAGTTCGATCAACTTGATTTTTTACAGGTATGATATACTCGACAAATCTTAAAATGTTAATGGTTCAGATTATCGAAATTGAGCCCAATGACTCACCAAGTAAGGAACTAAGGAGACGAAATAAGGGGAGGATCGTTGCTGATTGTAGATATCTCCCAACTAGTGTTCTTTCTCTTTGTGAAATGATGAGTTGTTTGGTACTGCTTGTGAATTTACAGCCTCTCTCTCCGACTGTTCCTATGGGAGATGGCTCAGACAGAGTCACGTTACCTGCAAAGAAATAAACGGTTGAGATTTATTTCTTTAAACAAAAAAAATACACATTTACTAACACCTTTAAACAAAAAAAATACACACTTACTAACACACTCAGAGCAAACACACTCTCTCCCCAACCCTTTCTCACTGACACACACACAGAGCACGCACACTCTCTTTGTGTCTCTCTATTACATTTTTAATAAAAAATTAAAATCACACAGCGCACACACTCTCTCTCTATCACATTTTTAATAAAAACTAGCTACCCCCACACGCTTCGCGCATGGGGTCGTGTTACAGTATCCATATAAATATTTTAAAAATTATATTTGATTTGTGAATTTGATAAGTGACTTAAAAAGGAAGGGGAGGGGGAATTTGTAAAATATAGGTGAAATATAGTTATATTTCTAGAAAATCACATACCAAATCATTCGGTTAATCCAATTGAATAACTAATACACTAATCCCATCACTTATTAACCCCCTCACTAACCTTAATTGCTCTATTTTTCTCATTCTTTTTTTTCTTTTTTTTTGCTTGTCTATTTTTTACTAACAAATTGTATGAACTCAAAATAATTACAAATAGATGAAATTAAAAAACTTAATTGCACAATCTAATACATAAATTACTTGTCCTTTCATGACTTTGTAATTTTTTTGAGTTCATACCATTTTTATTTTTTTTTTGGCAATTTTTCCTCTTTTTTTTTCTTTTATATTATTATATATCTCTCTCAAATGTTCTCTAGAAAAAAAGTAGACAAAAACCCCAAAAAAAAGAGAAAACTTGAAGTTATTTCCAAAGGAAGTTTTAATTAATGCTCTCTATAGCAGCATAAACATATGCCAATCCAATTTGGCTCACTTTATGTACCACAGAACTAAAATGGCCCCAGACATGCAATGCGAAATCAATAGGGGTGAGCATGGTCCGGATTGGACTGGATTGGGATAAAACCAAGACCAATCCGTTATCTATAGTTCCGTTTAAATTATGGAACCAATCCGAACTAATCCATTTAAACACGGCTTGGATCAGTTTAGGACCACGGATTCACATAATTAAATAACAAAAAAATATATATATAACACTTTAATTTCATAAAAACATAAACATAGCGCTATATTAATTCCACAATAGCAACATGTTTTTTTATAATAGTGACATATTGTTCTAGAATTTAAACAATCCTAAGAAAATTGGTTTCACCATAAAAATTTATACTATTATAAATTAAAACTAAAAATTAACAAACAAAAGTAATAAAAGAAGATATTATACAGGTTTAGGCTTGAGTTTAGGTTTTATATAGAATAAGAGAAGATACTATGAGGGAAAATGTATAATACAAATATAGACTATTTGCATACGGTCTGGATCAGTTCCAATCCGGAACCGTACGGTTCAATCCAGAACCAATCCGTGGACTACGGATTTTTAATTCTTTAATCTAGAACCGAACCACGGATTCAAAAAATCAATCCAAACCTATCGGATTGGACTGGACCGGACCGAATTACGAATTTCACAGATTCCTTGCTCAGCCTCAATACAACTTTTATCCATGGATTCATTTGTTGTAACATTCACCATTTTCTCAAGTTGAAAATTTGAAAACACTCGCACGCACAAAATTCAGTAAAGATTCATATCAAATTAGAGAAGAGTTTTTCAGAAAAATGGAACCATCACATTAATAGGCAATGTAAATTATAGTATCATCAAGAAAAAAGAGCCAATTTTTTTAGGGCACCTAAAGCTTGAAAAACTGAAAGTAGGGAGTATATCTTTAGTGCGGTATAGATGATGTGTGTATATGCTCTCTCTCGCTATGCAAAAGCACGGAGTATATCTTTAGTGCTCGTACTGGATTCAGAAGGCGGGCTGGCTTTAACAGTAGGTGGTTGTGGTGGTTTCTTTTCTGGAGGAGGCTTAGTTGGCCAAATATTGTAGTATGAAAAGATAACATCAAAAATTAGGACAAATATTTGTTTTTTTCTTCCATCAATAGTTGGCAGCTACTTGACGGTTAATTTGCTTTTGACGGTGGAATTGAAGCCTTCATCTTTGTCTTTCATTCAATTTTGGAATGTTGTGTCTAAATTTCTCATTCCCTTCAAATGTTTTGTCTAGGTTGTTCTAAAAATATCGGTGAAATTAGAAATCATTTTAATTCAGTTCAAATTATTAGTTTTTTATTTTATTTGAAAATAGTGGAACCATTCGGTCTGATTTTATTAAATTTTTATTAGTTTTTAAATTATAGATTTGGTTTGTTTTTTATTAATTTCGATTCCTGTTCTTGTTTCAAAAATTTTTATTATTTTCTTATAATTTGATATTAAAAATAAAAATATAAAAGTTACTCATAAGATTTGTACACTAATTTTGATTGTAAAATTAACATACTTTTACCAATTTAACTAATCTAATTATTGTTGATTTGTTTAACAACATAAAATATACATCATGTTTATAGAATTAAAATCAAATCGATTTTTATGATTCAATTCTGGTTTGGTTTCGTAAATTTCATGATTCAATTATGATTCTAATTTTTCTAGAATTGTAAAAACTAATTCGATTCCTAATATTTTCTAAAAGCGGCTCAATATGATCCGTGAATATGCTTAGTTATAAAAAATATTGCTTCCATCAAGCTGATAATTTAGTGAACAATTTTTCTTTCAACAATGATTCATCCCACTAAAAATATCACCACTAATAGCACTAATGCATTAAAAAAGTAAAAAAAAATAAAAAAAAATACAACTCCAAGACCAAAACATCACATCATTAATGACGGGACCTACTGCCACCTAATTAGTGGGAGCACTAATTAGTGCTCCCAAGCATTTTTCTTTTTCTTTTCAAATATTTAACCTGAGTCCATTCTTTAGGTTTTCTCTGATGGAATCTCATACTACAACAAACAACAGATGTCTTGTTCAAATTCAACCCCCAAGTGTTGCCAACTAACAGTTAAAAGGAATTGAAGATATATAACAAATAATTTAACATAAGTAAATGTTCTTTCTTGTTTGTATACAACAGATCTTCTACTCAGATCTAATAATGAGCCCAATAATGGAGGCCGAGTAACCTAAAGAACTACATAAGTTAATCTGGGAATAACATGTGCCTAATAATGGTTTTCTAAGACATTAAGGAAATCCAAAGTCTCATCATTTTGTCAATCTGAACACACACAGCTCATGTCAAGACACAGAATCAACAAGGACAAAGGGCCCAACGTCAAAAGAAAGAAGTTAACCTATTGCCATTTTTACATCCAAATCGCATCCTTTTTGACAAAAATAATAGGAGTTATATATGAACATAATTTCCATGAAAAATCCACATACAGAATGATGTAACCTTCTATGGTCATTTCATGAATGCTTTGTATGAAAATTCTGTTTGTAGATAATTTCCCAAATAAAAGTACATGTCCCAATGCATTGAGAGAGGGGGGGGGGGGGGGGGGGGGGGGGGCATTTTGCTTAATAAAGAAACATGTGGTGTTGAAGTTCTTATACCTATGTATAACCTATAATGTTCCAAAATAGATTTCTTGTTGTTTGAGATGATCTAAATAAGTGTATTTTTTTGACTTTTTACAAAAAGATGTGTAGAAAAGTAAAAAGATAATGTGATCAAAAAAAGATAAAAAGTGTACTTTTTTAGTACACCCCAAACCAATACGCCTAAATTATGCATCTCTAGTGATAAAAACACAAGAAAATTCAAAATACACGCTTTATCCAGCGGCAACGATGAAAATTTAAAATTATTATTTTTCCATTAACAAATGGAATTTGTTATGTTCACAATAGCAAAAAGAGTCGCCCATAGTTAAAACAGAAATGCCTCATACACCCACTGGGGGTCGACCCCCAGTGAGGTGGCACTCCATCATTTGACAACAAAAAAACTGTTTTCTTTTTTCTTTTTTTTTTTTTTGGATTTCGGCCAGTGGGGGTGCGACACCTCACTGGGGGTGCGACCCCCACTGGGGGTATGCATCAGTGTTGATAGTTAAAAAGACTCCATAACATCAATGTCAGCCAACATTCAACCACTATAGAATTTTAAGTCCAATACAAATAACATCTTGATTGAACTTCAACAAAGAAATGTGTATCCAGGATAAGAATTTTACCTAAGAGACATCTTCGACACATTCATCAATGAACGTGAAAGATCGAGTTTGAAGCCCATCTCCCCACATCTCAAATTTATCAGTTGAGGTAAGGGCCTTTCTACAGAATGCAGCAAGGGCCTTCTCCCTCCCACCTGTCGGTGCTTTAAAACTGGATCCTTGTAGCATATCTCAGCGCACTCTCCCAAGCCTATTTATCAAATAGCAAATAACCCTATAGCTTAAATCCTTCAAATGATAGAATCAAGTACAATGACCATCAAAGGGTTCATAAATGATAAATCACATATACTGAATTAATTCACCATCTCACAATTATTAACAATTAACATCAGTCTTGATTGGTCAGGATCAAAACAATTGAACAAAAGAAAGCTAACAATAACAAGATCTTGCAAATTGCTTAACCAAAATAGACCACATAAATGTTGAATTAGTAAACACCAACTAACGGACTCAAAATAAATAAAAACCAAAAAGTTGATAACTAAAAAGTAATTAAATACACCAGATAACATTTCTTTTTCCCATTTTTAATATTTTAAAACATCATCATGTGAAGATTTATTTTGTTGGTAACCAAGATGTATTCATAAGCCTAGAGTTTTCTAAATCAGTCGAAGTATGGAATGATAGTGTGGTGGCTCTATTCAGAAGATACCCCCAGTCCAATATGACTTAAAGTTAAAGGTCAAGCCTAGACCCAAACAAACCACTATATTCTTAAACTGCAGGAACTAACCAATTCATCTGCTAATTTTCCAGGTCATAAATATCCCATAACCTGGGACCTTTAAATAATCCTTATCAGAAAGTGAATGCAACAGTTCACTAAGGTAAAGAGCCAGTATGCCAATGTCCTAAGGTCCATACCAAAAAGTCAACCAATTTACTAAACAATCAAGCAGATCACAGGATAATAAGCTTGCCATCCCTACTTTCAAACTCCCCTAGAGAACTACGAACTTCAACATTGTTTACAAAACTGCCGAAAAAAGGCTGAATCCATGTACACACAAAATATAATGCAAACCAAATTAAATTTCATACACAAAACTTAAACCTACAAAGAAATGTACAAAGGAATCAAAAGCTACAAGTACAACAAACTGATTGTCTATTTCCCCAGGAAAAGTAACTGTTGTCAATCAAATAGAACCAATAAGTATGACTGGAAATGCTAACCAATCGTTAGATTAACCTAACAAGAAATCTATAACAAAGACCTTATCCCGATTATGGAATAACATTTTTTAATATAGTTATAATCTTACATCTAGATCAACATAAGAACTTCCGAAGTACACAACTTGATAAAATTTTATCTAGAGAATTTCAAATTTTTTATTGTGTATATACTATATTTGTTGGGAAAAAAGAAACGTGAAGTCATAACTTGTTTTTTGAGAATGAAAATGTGTATAATTCACAATTTATTTACTTGCACTTTTTCTTAGTTGAAATATTTTAACCCAAAAAAAAAAATTCAAAATCTACACAGGTTAATCAAATCACAGTTTATTGTGCAGAATTATAAAACTTCAAATCTAAACATCAATTACATTATCTAAAAAGAGAGTAGCAAGGATTACAACATTCAAACTTCTATCAAACAGGGAAGGGTCAATGAGATATTGTTACAGGTACAACTAAAGAACTAACTTTTTTTTTTACATCCCAAACATTAAATAAAGATAATGAACAGGTTTAGATTGGTTAATATTACATAGCTAATGGCTTGGATTCCAGGCGGTTAATAATTACCAAATCCCTTCCTTTGCCATTTTCAGAATTGGCAGAGGGTAATGTTTGGGAGCTCAACAGAACCCGCTTTCCTTTTCTTTATCCTCGTCATCTTCATTAACTCCATGCCCTTCGACTGTTAGGTAATGAAATTTTTTAGGAATATTAGGTAATGAAAAGAAAAAACTTTGGTGATTTTGTTCAAAGATGACAAATTTGATAACAGCAATTCACTTGATGTACAAATCTCTAAAGATTTGTAGAGAGTTGGGTTCTGCAGATTTGGTTGGAAACTGACCATATAGCTCTAGATAGCAGCATCAAATATAACCTTGATATTGATAGCCCGTCGAATAAATTTATCGGCTCTCATATGTCAAAACAAAAATTGAAAGATATACCTTGGAGACGCCATGTAGCAACAGCCTATGAAAAGGGTCTTGAACAAGCAGCTCCAGCACCTCCGTATCTCCACTCTCCTTGATGAAGGCTCGTATGCATTCCTATAAAGATAAAAATTATAGCTCCTTTAAATGACGCAAATGGAATGAAAATTGTTTTAAAAAATGGAAATTGATATGGCACATACATATACGAAAAGTATTGTCCATATTCATAGTGATGTATGATTTGATCAGATAATAACCAAGGAAAATCACATGTTGGAGGCTGCGATAGAGAAAGAATACTACAAAAACCTACAATAGGATTGGAGATGAAAGTTGCACGAATATATAGAGAAAAAAGAGTCTTTGGATGAGAAAACAGAAAACAAAGATTATGATTAAAGAAAACGCTCATTCATAAATATTCCAAATATCAAAAACAGTAGCTGTTTCATTAGAGGAAGAAAGCCAAGCATATTTACAGAGAAAAAAGGAAGACATGAACTTCATTCATTAGAGAAAAATCACAACAACAAAAAAAAAAAAAAAAACAAACCCCTAGAGTTTCACCCTTACAGTAGCATATCTATACAATAGCATTTGAATTGAAACCGAAATTCTTGTTGAGCTAAGAATAGTTTCTACAATTTGAGATACAATTTTCTCTATATATTTTGAAGTAAGGGAAAAAAAACTGCAAATTTTCTATTTCTATTTCTATTTTCATAGGCATATTGGCAAACATGTGGTGTGCATAATTTACACATAAATTAGAGTAAAGATAAACAAGAACATCGAAACCACATAGTGGCACATCTTCGAAGACAAATAAGCATGGAAGCAGCTATCTACATACCAGATTGTCCAGCCATCTCGAAATAGCATTAAAATACAAATCTGAATGGAATTCCAGTACGCAAAAACACCAATAGAAAATACAGAACACAGAGGAAAGCAGAACGTAGTAGGGAATTTCACACACCTGGTTGTCTGGTTGTGCACTTGTTGTTCTTGGTTTCAGCACTTCCGATAGATGTATTTCTAAAAAAAATTTGAGAAATTTTCTCTACAAATAAGTTTTTAAAAGTAATCAAACCAAACAAATTTTTTCAAAAAAATTTCTCAAAACTTGTAAACCAAACAAGTTTTCCAAACAAATCTCTCTCTCACACACATCAAATCAATCACTTTTTCCAAAACTCTCTCTCAAAATAATTTTCCAAAACATCTTTTGAAAAAAACCAAACCAAACAACTTTTCGTACTTTTTATCTCTAAAACACACCTCTCAAACACAAACCAAACATGTAGAGTTTTACCGCTTCGCCGCTACAGCCTGTGAAGACACCTCAGCATTTGCCCAACTCAACACCAACCGATACACCGCCATAGGATTGAGATGTAATAGGCGACAGCAACGGTGGCAATTGCACACTTCCACAAATTCAAGTTGGGGGCTTTTCCGTGGCCCTGTGGGTCGGTGAAGGCTGCTCTTCAAAGGGGCAAAATTTGGGGATTTTGTATCTTAATTTTCAAACTATGTTAGTTTGTCCGGAATTCTCAAATTACGGTAAAGCATTATTAAAAGTCACATTTTTGCTGTTTGGAATTTAAATTATGGTAAATAGTGAAAGCGCTATTATAAATCACGTTTTAAATTAAAAAACGTTTAAAAACGTGATTGTAAATCACTTTTTTAACATAAATTTTTTTTTAAAAATAAAACGCTATTTGAAATCGCACTTTCACTCTGCATTCGTTTTCTAAAGAAAACGCTATTTGAAATCGCGCTTTCACTAATTTTTTTTTCTTAAAGAAAACGCTATTTGAAATCGCACTTTCATTGTTGATAAATACAAGCGTGGATTGAAACCATGCTTTCATTGTTCATTTATTTATTTATTTATTTTTTTTTTTAATATTTTATTTTTTTTCCTGTTCTCATTGTTTTGGTGATAATGTAATTCATAAAAAAAATTTGGCTTTGCTAAAGCCATTGTCATGTTGAATTTTTTTTTTTTTTTCTTTTGTCTTTGTTTTGGTTTAGAAGGTGTAATTCAGAAATTTTACATAATATAGGAAAAACCTCTTCTTTTCATATATTAATTTGTATTACATCATATGAGAAAAGCCTCTTCTTTATATATTAATTTTACATAATATTTTTAACTAATTACCAAACATTTGGGAATTAAGCCAATTTATATATCATTTAAATTTTTATGGGAAAAGCCTCTTTTTATATATTAATTTTACATAATATTTTTCATATATATAATTTTAAAATCATGTTCATTTACAAAATTCATGCTTTCACTGTTCACTACAGTAAGCATGGATTGAAACTATGCTTTCACTGTTCATTTAAATTATATTTAATTTTTTTTTGTAAATTTTTTTTTTCTGTTGTCACTGTTTTGGTGATAATGTAATTCATAAATTTTTTTTGGCTTTACTGAAGCCATTCTCATGTTAATTTTTTTTTTTTTCTTTTGTCTTTGTTTTGGTTTAGAAAGTGTAATTCATAAATTTTTTTTGTCTTTACTAAAGCCGTTTTCATGTAAATTTTTTTTGTTTATTGTTTTGTGTTTGTTTTGGGTTAGAAGGTGATAATGTAATTAATAATTTTTTTTTGCTTTACTAAAGCCGTTTTCATGTAATTTTTTTTTTCTTTTGTCTTTGTTTTGGGTTAGAAGGTGTTATTCAGAAAATTATTTTGGCTTTACTAAAGTCGTTTTCATTTAAATATATATATCTATTCTTTTGTCTTTGTTTTGGGTTATAAGGTGAGAATGTAATTCAGAAAACCAGTTTAGTAAAACCGTTTTGTACCCGTTTTCATTAAAAAAATAAAAATTTTTCTTTCGTCTTTGTTTTGGGTTAGAAGGTGACATGCATGCTCTACAGTCCGAAGCACACCCACACACTGTGCAGTTCGACGAGCAACGACGAAGGGTGAGATGCGAAGAGCACCGCGAAGTAGGCCAAGAAGACGAAGGCCACTACGAGAGCTCCTAAAATAAATTTTGTCAACATTTTTGTAATAAAACTTAATACATAATATACGAAGTCACTAATTTACTAAATACTCATACAGGCATGAAAACAACATAACTGAAGTTGCAAACGTAATAGTTTTCAGTTACATAGGTAGTACTGACATAAGTCTCCCACAAAAATACATTCTGGACACCATGAACTGAACACACATTACATACATCCTGGACACCCTAAACTGAACACACAATACATAAACATAACAGTTAGACAGACAAACACCTAATTCATGACCTAATATTGCATATTAATAGCCCCAACATTTGACAGACACAATACATAAACATAAACATAACATAACAGTTATACTTAGTCTAACACAGACATTGCATATTAATGCATGACCTAATGTTGCCGAAGTGTAGACATTTACACCTAATTCGCGCTTAAATCGACAGGTGGCTCAGAGTCTAAATAATCCGAAAGCTCAGCGTCAGAGACAAGTTCAAGATCCTCCATGATACCCTTGATAGCCGCAACATTTGGTTATGTTTTGTTCTTCTGGGCATCTTTCTTAACTATGTATAACTACATATCGCGGGCTAACCTACGGTGTATTTAAGAAATCTCACGTCGTAGTCTTTCACATAGTCGATCAACATTATTAGGATCTTCCTTTTGGAACTCAACAAAACGTGCTTTTGGCACCTTAAGTTGATTTTCCCGACTTAAGGTTTCCAGCTGTACCCGCTCTATAAATAGTGCGGACCACTTGAGACGAGCAGCGTCAGATAAACCATATCCTATTTGATTGTCAGATGGCTCCATACATGAACCTCCTTGAACTGGATAATACTTTGACATCAAAAAATGTCACTTTCCAAACCTATCATGATAACCACAAGCATAATCTAAAACAGGTATTCCCACTCCCTCCCATGAATCGTCTTCAGCATCGCCACGGCCCCTTCCCCCTCCTCGTCGTGAACTGTCACCCCTTTGTAAGTTCCTACCACCTCTGCGATTCCCACTCCCTCCCATGAATCATGTAGCCATGCTAATTTTTTAAAACAAATGAATGATAATTTCGTAGAGCGAAATGAGTTGTAAGGTTGTGTCTTCACCTTTAGTCGTTTATATAGTTGGTTATGAACGGCATTAGAAAAATGCCTCTGCATGACAATCCCACATATATGAACAAGGTATGAGTTGTCACTAGACTGAAAAAACAGAGAAAAGCAAATACTGTGTACCAAGTCACGTGACATGACAATCCATCTGCATATACGAACAAAATAAGGGCATGCTCAATGTAAGGTAAATCAGTGAATTCACTGTTGTCATGTGACTTTCTGAATTGAGAATCCCACATATATCAATAAGAGATGAGTTGTCACTGTAATAAAAAAATCGAGCAAAAAATCTAGAAAACCAAAGCATGTGCACCAAGTCACATGACTTCACAATCCATCTGCATATACGGACAAAATAAGGGCATGCTGACTGTAAGGTAAATCAGTGAATTCACTGTTGCCATGTGACTTTCTGAATTGAGAATCCCACATATATCAATAAGAGATGAGTTGTCATTGTAATAAAAAAATTGAGCAAAAAATCGAGAAAACTAAAGCTTGTGCACCAAGTCACATGACTTGACAATCTATCTGCATATACGGACAAAATAAGGGCATGCTCACTGTAAAGTAAATCAGTGAATTCACTGTTGCCATGTGAATTTCTGAATTGAGAATCCCACATATATCAATAAGAGATGAGTTGTCACTGTAATAAAAAAATCGAGCAAAAAATCGAGAAAACCAAAGCCTGTGTACCAAGTCACATGACTTCACAATCCATCTGCATATACTGACAAAATAAGGGCATGCTCACTGTAAGGTAAATCAGTGAATTCACTGTTGCCATGTGACTTTCTGAATTGAGAATCCCACATATATCAATAAGAGATGAGTTGTCACTGTAATAAAAAAATCGAACAAAAAATAGAGAAAACCAAAGCCTATGCACCAAGTCACATGACTTGACAATCCATTTGCATATACGGACAAAATAAGGGCATACTCACTGTAAGGTAAATCAGTGAATTCACTGTTGCCATGTGACTTTTTGAATTGAGAATCCCACATATATCAATAAGAGATGAGTTATCAATGTATATCAAATAATCGAGCAAAATATCGAGAAAACCAAAGCCTGTGCACCAGGTCACATGACTTCACAATCCATCTGCATATACTGACAAGTCTCTCCACGATTTGACTACTCAATGTGTGAAAAAATGAAGCTTCTGTAGGCAATGTTGTGTTTCACTTAGCTATGCATCATTCGTTGTTACGACCTACTATTTGTATTTCATTGAAAAGTATGACTATTTGAATTTTTGTTGTCATTTGGAATTATTTTAAAATCAACTTTTGAATATTCAATTTGTAATATTTTGGGAAACATTTACAATCTCAACTTTTGAAATCAACTTTAAAATAATGGTTGATCTTGTGAATGAAACGTGGGTTACGTATGAGTACTTAGCCACCAATGTTTGTGAATATCATGGTGCATTCAAATCTGTCCAGAAAACCGGTGCATACAAATCTGTCCAGAAAACTGGTGTTACACAATAATTTTGAAAGTGTTGTTCTCTTTGGGTATAAATCTGAAAAATAACAAGTCAATGTCATTAGAACTGGTTACAATTCTAGTTTCTATACTAAGAGAATCGTCAATTTCTTTAAAAATGTGCAGAAAACAATTTGTTTGGGTATAATTAATTGTAAATAGTGATTCATCCCAACCAAATCAAGTAAAACCAATTGGGTTTTAAACTTAGTCCCCCAACTGGACCAACCACTTGGCTTTGAGCTTGTTTGTCCAGACCCCAAAGTTTAGTTTTCTGTCAACCCCCCATTCCTTACCAGAGTCATCATTTGTACTGGACTTACAAAAATTAGAAGGTGACTCTTTCTTCTTTCCTGATGGAGATTGAAATTCTTTACGTAGAGAATCCCTATTTGACGAGGCCCAGTTAAGGGAAGCTTTTTACCGAGCTACCTGTTCTGTTTTATGTGTTATTGAAGGAGGTAGTTTGTTTGTCTGAACTTTATTAGTCCCCCAACTGGATCAACTACTTGGCTTTGAGCTTGTTTGTCCAGCCCCCGAAATTTAGTTTTCTATCAACCCCCCATTCCTTACCAGAGTCATCATTTTTACTGGACTTCCAGGAATTGGAAGGTGACTCTTTCTTCTTTCTTGATGGAGATTGAAATTCTTTACGTAGAGGATCCCTATTTCATGAGCCCCAGTTAAGGTAAGCTTTTCACCGACCTACCTGTTCTGTTTTATGTGTTATTGAAGGCGGTAGTTCGTTTTTCTGAACTTTATTAGTCCCCCAACTGGACCAACCACTTGGCTTTGAGCTTGTTTGTCCAGCCCCTGAAGTTTAGTTTTCTGTCAACCACCCATTCCTTACCAGAGTCATCATTTTTACTGGACTTCCAGGAATTGAAATGTGACTTTTTCTTCTTTCTTGATGGAGATTGAAATTTTTTGTAAATTGATCCCTATTTCACGAGCCCCAGTTAAGGAAAGCTTTTCACCGAGCTACCTGTTCTGTTTTATGTGTTTTAAGTATTCACATAATTCAACATACATTAATCCATTCATTAATCCAGAACATTCATTAACTCATTGCAATTCAATAAAGAAAGTCATGAACTAATAAATGTGTAGTTATAAATGTAGTTATTTCAAAAACTTTAGGTTCATAAAATAAATACTTGAAATACATCCGTACGTTAGATGAACAACAACATTGTCTTACACTCCAGTAACGAAGATACGACACAACATACATACAAACATATATGAAAGATAACGGTGTTTGATTTCTCATTCCTCATCTGACATATAGTAGTCAGAGAGATATTTTTCATTGTTTAAGACATTGTTTCGCTTAGTCACTGTCAAATCTCTGTTGCTTGCTTCTGCCATTTCGGTGGCTAGCTGAAGCATGAAATGTCGACATCTTCGCATCAACATTCTGTTGTTCTCCTTCTTAATTCTGCTAACTGTTTTTTCATAGTCACTCACATTTCGTCTAGCCATGGTCAATGAACGACGATGAGGTATCGGTGCCCCAAAGTTACGTAGATCATTAAACAATCCTTCTTGCTCCGTTACCCTGAACGCCCATTCTGCTCGGATACTAGCATAATAATCCTTCGGACTTGAGTACTTTTCGCTCTTGTAGTCATAAGTGAATTGAGGTAGCAGCCACACTTTCGAATTTCTTTGCCGGCGTGAACTTCCTGCACCTCTTGAAGACATTGTTCATAAAATAAAAAAAATTAATAATAATAGTAATTGTAGATATATTACTATTGTTATGACTTCAACAAACATCATACTGGGGTATTTATAGATATCATAGTGGGGGTCAACTAGAAATGATCTGGTGACGATAATGTATGCTGGGATAGTATGGAAGAAGTGATACACGTGATATTATTTTATGTTATTCATTTTATGCAATTTTGAGTACCCGTGACTTTGTGTACCTGTGATGTAGTCACGGACGTGGTTGTCAGATAAAATCATAATTGTAAGCCAAAGGATCACAATGCAATCCCTTCATATTCGAGCAGTGAGTTGTCAAATAAAACAAAATGCAGTGAGTTGTCACATCGCCACATGAAACTATTTTTTCATACTTACTTTTGTAATACAGTAAGTAGTCACTTGGAATTGACGATTTCAGTACACAGCTGTTTTAAAAAAATTATAAATGAAATCATAAAATGAAACAACAGCTTTAATTTTCTTTGTTTTAAAGTAATATTGTTCATAAACAACTATTAAACAGAGTGCAAGTAAATACACAACCGTCCAACTCACTTCGACCTACAAAACTATCGTTGTTTTTTTCACCAAAATAATAAAATGGTCACCTGATATGTAAACACGATTGGAACTTTGCAGCCTATATTTTATTTTATTTTCACTTAATGAACTTCACATAGTCATCCCATTTTCATTGTTATGCATTTTCTGCTTCTTTTCACAGTCGTATTAATGTGACTTAGATGAATTCTGAAATGTGAGAAAAAAACAAAGCATGTAAGTTGCACTGCACAAAGTCACATGCATCACGTAATGTGAGGAAAAAAGTCACAACGTATACAAGCATCGCAAAGTTAGAAAGTCACATGCATTACTGCATCACTGCATGAAGTGACATGCATCACTGCATCACTGCACAAAGTCACATGCATCACTGTATCATTGCACAAAGTCATATGCATCACTACATCGCTGCACAAAGTCACATACCTACCTACTGTGCCCATGTGAATTATGCAATTCATACAAATTTTGAGGGGGTGTCAGAACAAAATAACAATAAATTAATAAATATTTCAATACACCTAAAAAGTAAAAAAAATTGTGAAAAAATATTTCAACAAATTAATAAATACATAAAAGTAAAAAATATTATAGAAAAAGTGGTTTGAACAATGGGTAGAAAAATATTGTAAAAAGACAAAAAAAATACAGTTATTTAGATCATTCCAAACAACCTCTTAATTTTCAATTTCCCTTTGAAAGAAGGTAAAGTTACATTTAATAATGTAGCCAGGCTGACACCATCTACAACACAACAGCCGATGCTGCAGGCCTTTGATTCGTTCATGACTTGGCAAAAGTGGAGTCCTGGCAGCCGAATGCACTGTATAAGGTCAGTGGCATGCATGTGATCGAACAGGAAATGCTCATAAATTGGTCGAAACAAAATATTATAATCAATTAAAATATTTTAGTACATGAAATTGTAAGTATATTTCAATGCAATATTGTAGTCAAAATTGAGGCTGTGTTCAGTTATATTTGTCAAATACATTTTTACCCAATTTTACGGGCGTAGTGTTTGTTTTGGATTTTTAAATTATAATTTCACATTTATTTTTTAAAAAAAAATTCAGGCAGAGAAATTTGACTAATTCAGACGTTTAGTCGGTTGATTAGCTTGCTTGTTTTCATTTTTCAAAAAAGATTTTTCAGAAAATTCTGTTTTCTTAATTTTCGTGTGTTTTTTTTTTATTGTTTTTACTGAATTTTTTTAATATTTTAAGTAATTTTTTTACTTTTTAGACACACCTAACATAAATACACTTAAAAAGTAAAAAAATTGTAAATAAAATCTTTTAAAAATTCACTAAATACTAAAAATATTAAAAAAAATATAAGCATTCAGTACATTTTTTGTGTTTTTATGTATTTATTAATTTTTTGAAATATTTTTTCACAAATTTTTTACTTTTTGTTTTGAAATAACAATAAATTATGCAATTCATAAAAGTCGAAGTGACAACTCCTATCAAGTTGATGCATAGTTGTTCAGGTCATCAAAGTTGATGTGACAACTCTGATGCATAGTTGTCATAGTTGTTTACAATAATTTCATACATACAGCTACCATTTGTATATATGGTATAAATATCGCATCATACCACAACAAAAGTTTTACAGCTATTTCGAGCGATATCATCATGAGATATACGGTGGTTGATCTATATTCAGCAATGGGTCGCTATTGAATTGCAGATGGAGATGAATTTCAATACCCATTAAATCCAAATTTGCGTTACTCACGTGCCACCGTTAATACCATGAGAGCTGAGTGAGAATTTCTCATAACTCGAGCAAACGTTCTCGTTGAGTTATGTCGTGAAGGTAATATTAAATTTCCTCGCCAGTTAGCCATGCATATGCCAGCTGACACTCCACAGTTGTTGCAAAGGGCATTGCATCGTATCCGCGACGAAGTTAATCGCATGACCCAACGTTTGCAAAGGTCCTCACTAATGAAGACCGCAAATGAGCGTGCCGAAGATGGGTTAATGGATAATGCACACCAGTACTTCGCCTAGAGCATGGATGTTATGTATGAATCTGATATTGAGATGTTAGATGATGACGTTAATGAATGAAATTGTTTGGATGAATGACCAAACCATTTATGTTGTAATAGATTTGTAATGCTTATCCACGACTTATCAATGAAGGGAGATATTTCAATTGTTTTTAGGCCTAAACAAACATATTTTTTAGGCCTAAACAAGAATATTTTTTATTTTATGTTTTTATGGGTTGTTTAAACATTTTGTTCAAACCAAACGCGTTTGTAATTTATGTTTTTCTAAAAATAAACAAAAATCAGTTTTTAATTTTTTTGTAAACATAAACCAAAAACGTAAACGTTACCAAACGCTACCTTATTTATTTTTATTTTAGGTTTTAGGATTTATAATTTAATTCTTAAAATTTATTTGAACTTCAATTTTATAAATTGATGTCTCAATTTGTTCGATAATTTTTTTGGTTTATAAATGGTTGTCTCAATTTGTAAAATTGAGGAAAAAATGTAAATTACTACAAATAATGCAGAGACTACGGAGAATGAGAGAGAGGTAGAGATGTGAAAGAGATTTGTGTGATTCATCAAAATAAGTAAGAATAAAAAATTGTGAAATTATAATTCCGAATAAATAAGTATGACACATTTACATCAGCTTTACAAGTTTGATTTACAAAAACTATAACAATTACTACAAAAAAAAAAAAAAAAACTATACAATCCATATCACAACCGCTAATGCCCTAACCTGCCCCCAGTCCCACAACCCCGACCGTGGACCCCCCTCCTCGATCTCCAGCGGTAGACTCTCTGAATATCTGGCACTCCCTCCCCTGCATATGGCCCTCCACTGACTGTCTGTGGAGCCTGTGAGTGTGATCCCACCTCTCCTGCATCTGCTGCCCCTGATCCTGTCTCTGCCTGAAGATCGAATACTGCTGTGAGCTGTGAAACTCCCTCATCTGGTGCAACTGTATCACGATCTGCAGCTGGACCTCGACCTCTGCCTCTGCCCGCACCCCGACCTCGGCCGCGACCATAACCTCGGCCTCTCCCTCGCGCTCTGGGGGGGGCTCAATATGGGCCTCGTCGTCAACGTGGGAGATGTTAGTGAGAACGGCATCATGTGTACTCATGGGCACAATAGAAGTAGTCCCCAGAAAAGCAGGTGGTAATTGGGTGGGTGGGATAACAACATCATGCATAAACCGGGGCGGTGTCCAATCAGGGTCAGCATGCTAGATAGGATGTACGTGTGGGGAATCTGGAGAAATGTATGGGGTATCATGCGGTGGGGTGACTGAAGTCCAAGGACCTGCTGTGGCTGGCGCTGAAGTGGGAGGCACTGACGTGAACGGAACTGATATGTCTGGAGCAGCTGCTGCACTGTGTACACCGTAGTCCCCAAAATGCAGACAATCTACCCGATGGACATGCTGGATCCCCTCGTATAATAACTCTCGAATCTCTGCAAAGGCCTGCAGACCAAGCTGTCCATCACGTTTGAAAAGAGCGTCCTCAGCCAAGTGATATGACCTCCCAACTCGAACCACCTGAACAAAAAATCAGATATATTAGGCTATAGTTGACTGAAAGTAAATCAATTATGATATTAACAATTATATGACACATACTATGATACTCACCAATGCCTCGAGAGAAGGCCCAACTCCCTGATATCCGGCCTTAGGCAGGTGGCTCGGATTACCGACAAGTAAGTGTGTATGTCGCTGATACACAACATGTAAGGGTCGGGAGAGGGGAGGACCCTATCGCTCTAGTCAGCCTGTACAATACTGTCGCGACGGGCATCCCACAGATATATGTATCGCATATGATGCACACTCCAGTCAGTGCCGGCTCGGCCACGTCTATCAGTCGCATGCAACCGCCACTCGGTGTCACACCGATCCGGTACGGATTGGACCCGACCAAACTGTCGGAGGACACGATCAGGGAGATGCCACTCAACCACGTCAAAACAAATGAGTGGCACTCTCGCCATCCATATCTCCTCACCTAGTCGGCAATAGTCTAGGAGCGTACCGAGGACCCCAGCATAAGGCTGCCAGATAAACTACAATAACGACAAGTCTATTAAAAATTGCTCATGAACATATACACTCCATATAACAATTAAAATTTAGGTATTTAAATTTCATACATCGCCCTCTATCATCCGGTCAAGCTGGTCTCTATACACAACGACTACGTGGGTCGATACGACCACGTGGCCCATATCAACCCTCCACCAGCTACCTCGAGGTCCGGTCGGCAACTGCATATCTCCCTGGCCGATGGGAACCTCACCAGGAGCAACCAGTTGCCGCTTAGACGAGGCAATGCGAATCAATCTCTCCCACGCCCAAATCTGCAATAGTTTGAACGCAATTACAATACTGATATATGCCATACAATATGAATTGACATGTAATAAAATTCTTACTAACCTGTAGCAAGACAAGGGGTCCTCCGATCTGATTCGCACCCACCTGAGCTGCTCGACATAGCATCCTATACAAGCATGCCAAAGCCGCGGCGCCCCAGCTGTACTGGTCGATCACGTCAATGTCTCTCAACAATGGCAAGTACATCAGCTTGAGCAGGTTCTGTGACTTACCAAGGAGAAGTGCCCCCCTCAATAAGCCACAGAATATATGCTCGGGCATGCTACTGTACTAACTCATCTGGAGCATGATCTGGAAGATGGCCCTGAAACTGCTCGGACAACCACCTCACCCTCACTCTACTTGCTTGTAAGTCTGCAGGTGTAGGTGCTACTGTCATGACCCAAACCCGCCCCTATGGGTTTAGCACCGTAACCGGCCAGTAATCCGAGATTACTGAAGGCCTGTTTAACAGTAATTCAATAAGACAAAGTACAGGGGCATGGCGGAAGCCAAAACAATAAATAGACAATGTCCAATGAGTTGTGATAGTCTGTATGCAAAAAGACTTTTCATATATATATATATACAATCAGTACCAAGACAGTATGTACAATGTATACAATCATTTAGGACAGGGACTTAATCCCTATTAGAACAGTAAAGTACAAAAGCATTCAGTCTAAATAGTAGTTACATAACAGATACAAAAATGGAGAAACTAAAACATCCCAAAAGCCCTGGCTTGACAGGCTCGGAACCTCACAGTGAGGCACAATGGTTGGCTTTGACAAAAGGGAGTCTAACCCACGCTCCTAGCTCCAGTCTGGTGCCTGAACACCTACATATATATATGAGCAGTGAGCTAAAGCCCAGTGAATAACATAATGTGTAAAGAGGTTAAGAATGAATGTCCTTTTAATATTGGAAACAGTCAATTTATTCAGTATATCAGTCATTCAGTCATAACAGTCATATGTGGTACATCCAATAGCATAACAGTACAGTAAGCAGTAGGTCTTGAAAGACCGAATAGTCAATGATGGCCATCAGTAATGGTTCCAAACATGGAAACCGACAGAGATCCCTGTAACAGTAGCAGTAACAGTAACAGTAGTTGCTAAGGATGCCACATTACAGTTCAGAATAGAGGACAAACATTCATTCAGTTAACAGAAAACAGTTCAGTTGATCATTAAGAAAATATTCATTTTCAAACATATCTTTACAACATTGTTACTCACAGAGTTCTGGGCTACAGATAAGCTAGAGCGCATCTCCGTAAGCCAATCTTACACAGTTGCAGAATGAACACACACTAAGCTACATAGTTGGGAAAATAATAACTTAATCCCTATCTTGACTCGGTGTGGTTCTACATCAATATCCTCATTAAGATGCCTTAAACTAGGCCTAGGAATGCCTAGGATGGAATGAGGATGCAAAGATGTACTTTAAAAGCATTTTCAGAATTTTCAAAAAACAGAGGTCCCGCTCGAGCGTGGGTTTCCCCGCTCGAGCGGACATGCAAAATAAGACTCCGCTCGAGCGTAAACTTTCAAGCTCGAGCGTACTGAAAAAGTACTGGATGTGTGAAAATCACGCTCAATGGGCGCTCGACACCCGCTCGAGTGTGTGACACAAGTCCTCGCTCGAGCGTCCAATACCCCGCTCGAGCGGACTGTAAAACAGTGTAAAGTTCTGGATGCACGAATTTCACGCTCGAGCGCCAGTCACCCCGCTCGAGCGTGAGTCCAAAATCTGGAATTTCCAGATTTGAACCTCAAGCTCAAAACCAAGTTTCAATGTACCAAATTCGATCCTTTTGGGCTAATTTTCTGGAAAGCACTTCAAAACCCATAGTATAACATGTTTCAAAAATCAATTTGAGAAATCAAAGCCCAAATGTAGTTCAATTAAATCCAATTTCAAACCAATTTTCATGAACATAACTCAAACATGACATGCATGAGTTTAAACCAATTCAAAGCTTCAATGACTTGCTCAAATGAGCCTCAACTTCCAAAAACAAGATGAAAACATGGATTATAGCAATAGTATGAACATGCATATACCAAATTCCATGTAATCAACCTCAAAATGCAACAATGTAGACATGCATGCATGATTTGAGCTACAATTCAATATGCTAGAACCAATTCATGACTTAGCTCTTCAATATGACATGAACTATGCAAGAACCAACTTAAAGACACAATTAAGAGGTTGAATTCCTTACCTAAGTCTTCAATTTAAGGTGTGGAAGTTCTATTCTTGCAATCTTTCTACAATTTCTCCAAGTCTCCAAACAAATCTTCAAATTGAACTCAATTCTCTCACTCTTGGTCGGTTTGAGTGTAAGGAAGTGGCTGAGGAAATGTTTTGTGTCTAACATAAATGGATCAACAAAAGGGGTCCTAGATTAATCCTCTAGGATGGCAATTTGGTGATTAAGGCCAACTTATGTAGTTTAACTTATTTTCATCTAATTTAATCATACCAAATCACATTTCAATTAAATACACCATAATTCACATAAACTATGATTAACACATATCACTAATCAATTTCAGATTCGGCCACCGATAAGGCCTTCAATTTGCAGTTTAAAGCATAAAACATGAACAGATAATTTAACAGTCAACAGATAGATATGCATTCAAACTAGAACAATCAATCAATCAGTTTAGTGATTTCAGTTAATTCAGTCAATTATCATAATCAGTCTCAGTTTAATAGTGATCGGTGGTTTATCAGTAAACAGTGGTGAGGGTTGTCACAGTTACTCCTAATAGCTCAGCACATAGGGCTATCCGCTGGTCCCTCGTCAATGGTGGGTCAGGTCCAGTAACTACTCGCCCATCAATCCGTAGACCGTATAGGGCAGATACGTCCTGCAATGTGACGGTGGCCTCACCGATCGGGAAATGAAATGTATGAGTCTCTGTGCGCCACCTCTCGACGAAAGCAGTAATGAGTGGGTGGTCCAGTCTGATATGGCCTATACGATAGACATAATAGAATCCCGCGCGTAGTAGACACTACAAGACTCTATGGTCTAATGGACGCTCCCACAGGCCGGAATCTCCCCGCCGGCATGTCACCAAGGTTCGTGCCTGGTCCTGCATAACAGAATGAGTAGTTTAAATTATAGCATTATCACGTAATATAAAACAAAATGCAAGGTATTTTCATTGTAAGCGTAAAATCCAACAAACGTTATTGCATACCGGGTCCTCCCATGTACTGTCAGCCCGATGTGGATAACTCAAAAGTGGGACCTCATCAGGTAGATGTGCCATGAAGCCTGTACAGTTGAAAAACAAATACATTTTAAAAAACTGTATTGGTGAGCATGTAATTTAACTATAACAATTAAACTCAAATTATTCCGTACATGACGACTTGAAAAACAAATGTGGTCGATTATTTTAAAAGTATCAGTTTGTGTGCCGTTAACATGGAAGCAATTCACTAAAATCTAAATTTATTAATTTATGTGCCATTAAATATGATAAGCAATTCAACAAAACCTATCGTTATCTATGCTATAACTAATATAGAAATCTTTTACAAAATCATTTTAGGGTCTCAGTTACATAAGCTTAATAATGACCAGTAACATGTGTGGATAGTTTTCGTACATAAATATTTGCGAAAAAATGGAATGAGAATTTTTTTTCCAATAAGAGTTTGCTAATTACATTTATGGCATATTTGACAAAACTTCATTATTGATTTTGTAATGGTAAAAGTTCCAATAAAGTATCAAATTTGTAAATTACATAGACTGATTCATAAATTGTAAATGTAAAAAATGCTTGCAGCAGTCGAAATATTAAAATCTTAAAATGGTAGAAGAACTATGTGATTTTCACTAAAATTTTGTAATAGACATTTTCAATCAAGTAGAGAATAAAAAACATAGGCCTATGTGGTATAGTTAAATGTTTTTGCATTGTCATTTAGTTTAATTTATTTGTTTAGTATGTTAGTTGTAAATTTTGTCAAGGAAATCAAACAATTACAATATATAAAGAATTAAAAAATAGAAATGATCTATTATAAATAAAAAATGATCTATTTAAATGTACGACCCCGTTTACAAATAATGAATTACAAAATAAAGAATAAAATGATCTATTACAAATAAAGAATTAAAAAATGATCTATTACAATATGTAAGTATTACATAGTCTTCATCGACCAAGTCACGCCGGACATGTTCGCCTGTCATGACCTGTCTGCTGGCACTCACTGCAACGAGCGGTCAAACGCCTATCTGATATATCCATCTCATTCGGAATACAAGACATAGATGCACAACTCCGTTTTACTTCTCGCAAACGAAGTACATTAGGCATTAAGGTCCACTGCAGATCATCCCAATAATCTTGATGCGGTATTGGATTGAATTTAGTTTCCCAAACCCTCATGTATACAGGAAGCCTATATACTAGATCAACGTACTCGAATGGATTGTCACCGCATTCAGACATTACAGCGAGCATATGGGAACATGGATAGTGTCGTATCTCATATTTTCCACAACTGCATGTGGGTTGATTCATCCGCACAATTTGTGTATTGCGACCTCGTCTATGGCGAAAAGATGTTTGCACCTCAAATACGCGGCGTGGCTCATCAGAAAATTGTAATAGAAACTAATCAAGTTCATATTTTTAGGTGTACTTAACTTCACAACATAATAACAACAATTTAGTTTATATTACAAACTAACCTGTCATACGATATCAACTTGAAAGTATTTGCCCTTACGATGCCATCCTCAATAGTTTTTTGCATCTCTCTAGGGTATTGGAACTCATTTCCTACATCTATTTCAGCTTGGGCTCCCATCTCGTCAAAATATTTTACGAGCCGCCGAAATGTAAATTCAACCATAGCTGAGATAGGTAAGTTCCTTGCACCTTTCAAGAGGCTATTGAAGCACTCTACATCATTGCTGGTCAATACCCCCCACCGATATCCACTGTCATACGAAAGGGCCCACTCCACAGGATTCATCTTGTAAACCCAATTGATGGCTTCTTGGTCAATAGCCTGTATTTGTTGTAAGTAACCATTACACTTTCGTCGTTGATGAGCACTCTCTGCTTTCTATAGAAGTTGTTTCAGCTCCTTATTTTTGAACTTAGGCTAAGTTTGGCATTTTCAAAAAAAGTCAAAAAGTCACTATCTATTTAAGTCACATCATCTTATTTAAGTCACATCACTTCTCTATCACATCACTTCAAACCCAACCCATATTTCATAAAAAGTCAAAAAGTGCACTTATTTAAAACATCTCAAACAACCCCTTAGTGTTAAAGTTACTACAAACATGTCGAAGGCAGTACTGATGATATCCAACAAATTGGAGCGAGGGATTCAGCCAATGCCGCCTCACAACAGCTAAAATATTCTCAGCTCGATCAGATATCAAAGTCACTCCCTGTCGGTCCATGACAATATGTTCCTTGATATTTGAAATGAAGAACGACCATGACTCCAAACTCTCCCTGTCGACAACAACGAATGCAAACGGTAATACTTTGCCATTGGCAGTGACAATCATTGCTACAAGCAACACACCAGTGTATTTCCTGTATAAGAATGTACCATCTATGGTTATAACAGGCCTACAATGTCTGAATCCATTGATGACGGGTTTGAAAGACCAAAAAACAAAGTGGAAGACGGGCATAATGGTTGTACTTCCGATATATCTATACTTCCATTGCACGATGGTGCCAGGATTAGATGTTTGTAATGCATGCATGAATTTAGGCAACATCCTATATGATTCATCCCAATCCCCGAATACCATTCTAATTGCCTATGCCCTTGCATGCCACGCCTTCTTGTATGATATACTATAGTTCATGGTCTTTTTGATATCTTCGATGACATTCTTAATGGGCATATCAGGTTCATCCTGCATACAACAATACCTATGAGTCAGATTATTTTAGTGTGAACACTTTAAACAAACAAATATGTATATAAATGTAAGCATTTATTTTGTATACTCACAGCAACTTGTCCCAAAAGATGAGAAGCAATGTAACTGGAGCTAATATTAGTGTGGTCCCTGTTCATTCGTAGGTATAAACAATGGTGAGGACCCCTATACTGCTTTATTTCAAAAAGACCATGTATCCTACTAAGAGATGCACGCAACCACCATCTACAATCGTGCTTGCAAGCACACACCCAAACGTCTCGCTTGGAGGTTACGACTTTATACTCTCGATTATTTGTTGCATGGTACAATTTCACAGCATGTACGAGTTGCTTCTTATCAATGAAAACCATCTCTTTGTCCAACTCGGGATTTTCAGCATTCCAGATTCGGTTACAAGGAACGACATCGCGGTTACTAATGTCAAAATCACCACCCATGTGAATGTTTTCATAGAAAGGGATTTCAAGTCTAGATGGAATGGGGGCATTCTGAATATCAACGGGAGCGTCGGCATCATCTTCTTTATCATCATCATCATCTAATCCGCCTGATAAATTTTCTTCATCACACATTTCATTCTCATCATTGTCTAGGGCGACATCAGGACCGTACATGTCACTGTCAGCAAACTGCACAGAATTAACCGTTTCAGCCATATTACCAGCAACTTCAACTGGAGTGGTATGATGGCTGTAGGTGGGCACATCTTCGGTGTTATTGTGAAATTCAGTCTCATATCCACCACGTGAACTTGATTCTCCACCATGGCCATGAAATGTCTGTTGTGTGTAGCCTACTGCATAACATTCATTTGATTCATACATAGGAGACTGAAACGCTGTCGTGTCAATCCCATGTGTCAGCAATGCAGTAAACGGATGAGAATCCATCTATGTCATATACGGAAGATTGTGTACAACCTTTTTCTCAATGTACACTTCCAAACAATTTGGTGGTTGGAAACTTCCACCGATACTTAATACGGTATTCAACGCCTCATCGTCATTGATCGGTAATATTTTGTATTTGCCGGTTGCTTGCCACTGGCGATAAGGATATCTACATTTGAAGATCAATCGGACTATTTCCCCGTAACTTGCCACCTTGGACATAAACATCTCCTCCAAATTGCTAAGTGTGGTGCCAAGTTGCACCCCGTATATCCCTTTCGGCTCAGCATTATATGACAGACCTTCATCGGGATCCCGGATTATGTTTCCCCCCCAGTAAAAGATAATTGGAACAGTTGCCATATACTTGCTTCAATGAAACAATAAACATTAAAATATCAACAATATACATATATCGAATTCTACTTCTAAAATAATTATATCAACTTTAAATCATTTTATTCAAATTACTTGTCTATGGAACTCCTGTGTTCTGCTTTTTTCATTATTTATTACGATTAACATCATGCTATTGCACACGGTAAATGTAAATTTTTCTTTTTTCATGTTTCTTCTTCTTTGTTTTGATAACATTTCAGTGTTGATTTGATTTTTGTAAATTAACTTACTTTTATTTTGTTGTTCGTTATTTGAATTTGTTTAGGCGAACAGTTGGTGAAAGGAAGTTGTGGGAGTGAAGAGACAATTTAAATTTTCCTATAAGTCACATTTATATCATAAGTGACATTTTCCTATAAAAATTAACCCTCTCATTTTTTGTCAATTTATATTTTCTAGGGTTGAAGGAACTGTAGAGATGAAACATTACTTCAATTTGTATTTTGTCAGCTGTATATTTGTGTCTCAATTTGTTTATTAGTGTTTATTTTCTCATTTTTTCTCACTTATTTTTATTCGTATGAAACAACAGCTGAGATTTCATCTCTACGTGGAGTTTTTATTTACTTCCTACATGAAGACTCTTATCTTTTCTGCGTGAAGGTTCTTTGTTGTCATTACTCTCTTGCTTAATTAAAAAAAAACATCAGAACAACTATACTTCTTGTCTTAATTCTTTGTTGTCATTGGTTTTTTTTTTTCTCATTCTTTTTAAGGTTGGATATGCTTTGTTCATATGATCCTTTTTGGAATTCATACACATGTATACATGTCCTACACAAAAATGTTTATTGAATTAGTGGCGAAAAATAAATTTTGAATCACATAGCAGCAATAACTTCAGATTTTGAATAAGTCTAAGAATACAAAAATGGTTATAGAACTGTACAGAAAATGTATATAGATTGATAAAATTTTTAAAAATAGTAACAAACTCTATAAAATTTTATGCGTATATATGTATTTTTATTCAATTTCATGATCAATTTTGTTTGTTTATAACAAAACTACAAGATTTTTAGCAAATGACCCATTTTGATTTACAAGATCTATAAAGGGACAATTCCAAAGATTACAGTCATGGCAGAGTTTAGAGGAAGATCAGATATATGCATCCGTATTATTAAGTATTTAAAGAGATGTGTTTGGTTTGTGTTTCTAGAGTGTTTTTGAGATAAAAAGTATGCGGTCTTATTTGGTTTGCCTTCTTTCAGAAATGGTTGTGGATATTTGTTTTGGGGAGAGAGTTTTACAAAAAGTGATTGATTTTATGTGTATGACAGAGAAAGTTATTTTGAAAAGTAGGTAACCAAACAAAATTTTGAGATTTTATTTGAAAAAATTTGTTTGGTTTTATTAATCTTGAAAATTTGTTTGTAGAGAAATTTTCCCAACATTTTATATGAAAAACAAACCAAAGAAGCCCATTATTTCTATGATTTGAATCCATAACACTCGAATTATAATAGATTTATTTTATTTTATATTATTATCAGCATAATAAAACAACCTTACCATTGCGGCAAGGGCCTTCCTCCCTCAATATGATCAATTTTTAAAAGGCATTCACTGAAAATAAATAAATAAATAATAATAATGACTCTACACAACCGTTAATTTAGGCAATGATTTAATCGTACGCATATAAGCGGGACCAATTTTAAAAACACTTATTTTGTTTTCTTTTCATAAATCTTGATCTATTTTTTATTATTTTGATAAGGTAGACAAATATATCACACATTTAAAAAACACTTTATTCTATCAAGCATTTTTCTTATTCAGTGAGACTGGACAAAATTGGACAAATCATGCAAACATCTTAAATCATAGTGTAAGTTTTGTAGATAATTAAATATTTGTTTCATTGAGTTGAAAGAACTCGATTGATTTGGACAATATAAAATAGGGGTTTCAAACATTGTTATTAATTTTTTAAAACTGGTGATCCAATTCTTCAGATTTATGGACAATTACAGATAAGTTAATTTGATTTGCTCAAACTTATGCCATTAGGGGCCTTAATGATAAAGTTATTTCCTATGTGAACTAGTAACCCTCGTCCATTTTTTAGAGGTCATAGAGGCTTTGTTATGAAATTAAAACAAAAAACTCATTTTGGCTCGTTCTGAAAAGTAAGAAAAAAATTTAATTTATTTACTCTTTTTTTTTTTTCTTAAACATACAAAAACAAAATAATAATTACAGAGATAATTTATAATGGCCAAAAATTAGAGAGAAAATTTAAGTTGGTGGTTAAATCTATGTAGTAAATTTTGGATAGTTATCCATGTGAATCTATCGGGGCATCCATACCAATTATTTAGTATTATGAAATACAAGCTTTCCCATCAAAGTGCCATTTTTTTTTTTGTCCTTCTTACCTACGAAATTGCTATGGACTATTAATCAGAATATTTTAAGACTCTTTTCATGCATATATTATAACTAGTGTAATAATGACTTCTAATTATATAAATCAAAATAAAAATTATTAAAACATAATGTTCAGATTTTCCTTTTCAATGGTAGTGGACAGTCACAAAGCGAAAGTGGTTATAAGTCACTTCATTCAATACCCATTTCAAAAACTTTTTCAAATTTTCTTAAGTTTTGTGAGGAAATTTTAATTTCTACTATAATGCTATTTTATGTATTACAAATTCAGCTTATTAAATTTTTTAAAATTTCTATGACAAGATTATAAAATTAAATGTTAGTATTTTATGATGAAATGTCTTCAAATTATTCTAATATCAAAGTTAATATCTTTTATTAAAATTATTAATTTTACTGAATGTATATTAAAAATAATACATGATATAGCGGTTTGGTTTGATTTGTTAAATTATTTTTTGATTTTTTTGAAAAAATATAAATAAATTTGACAAAAATAAATTGTTTGGTTTGATTTTTCAAATGGTTGTGGAAGAATGTGGCACCTCCCTAAATTAAATTTTTTTGGTTGGTTAGCTTGGAGGGGTAGAGTGCAATCCGATCTTACATACAATTTATAAGTAATTATGTGCTTATATGCAGACACCTGCAATAAGCTATGTCCTAAAGTATGGATTTAGATAGTTAACAACTAAGTGGAAACCTTTAGCTAAACCCAAATGAAAATAAATCCTAAGAATTTTTAATCATATTCTGGGTGCCTGACCCCAAATATAGTGAAATAAACCAAACGAAACTAAACCAAAATATTTTTATTTGAATAAAATAGAGTCGAAATTAAATATTTTGAGAGAACATGTTCTTTTCATTTATTATTTTGAAGTCAATAAAAATATTTTTTTTGAATAAAATAGAGTCAAAATTAAATATTTTGAGAGAACATGATCTTTTCATTTATTATTTTGAAGTCAATAAAAATATTTTTTTTGGAATAAAATGGAGTCAAAATTAAATATTTGAGAGAACATAATATGAATTTCAATGAGGAAAAATTCCAATTCATGAGTAACATAGTATGAATTATCGGTTTATGAGTAACATAACTAAGAGTTTGTTTGATATTTTTTATTAGGTACTCTTGGAAAGTCATGCGTTTATGTTTTTCACTAATCATCCATTGCCTTTAAGTAAAAATTGATTTACTGACCTCTTAATTTATAAATAATATGACTAAAAACTTGTTTGATATTATTTTTTTAATGATTTTTTTGACTTTTTTATAAGTTAAAAAAGTTAATATGAAATTGGGTTGCTTTTTAATTTTTTTATCAATTTTTATTTTTTAAAAAGCTATTTTCACAAAATAAGGTAATGTTTTTTGGGTGAATACAAAATAAGGTAATATTCTTTACAATGTACCATAATATCTTTACAAGTGATTGGACTTACAGATTTTCGTAGGTCAGTATTATTTGGGTGAGTGGCAAATCGAAAATGAAATTTACCTAATTAGTTCTAGATTATGCCAACCAATTGATGTAGAAACTGAATAAAAATTGAATATACAACCACAAAGTCAACAATTCATGCTATGTATATTGGTAATTATGTGTAACAAATAAAGAATACTCTAACTGTATATATGATTAAAGCAAATTGACTTTAACACATCAACTTCATGTATAACATATACAAAATGAAAAACATTATACAAATTAATAAATTTTATAAATTATTCTTAATAATTGATACATCATGTACTAATAAAATTTTTAAAATTAAAGCATGAATTATTTTAATGATGTAATAGGTGTTATACTAGTAGTTAATTTTTTTATAATAAAAATTTATTAATATATATAACATTATCAATTTAAAATAGGGATAATTGGTGAAAAGTCCACACTCATGGGGCCATATGTTATTCGGTTCATGAAAAATTCCAAATTCCAATTCGAACAAACTCTTAGTTATGTTACTCATAAATATCTCAATTCATGAATTTCATAATATGAATTTCAATTCTCAATTCTCAATTATATGAATTTCATAATATGACATTAACAATTATCAATTATATGAATTTTAATTTTTTTAATTTTATTCTTAATTAAAAAAATTACTTTTAAAACCCTAATTTCAAACCCTAATTTCCTTTTAATTCCTCTTAACAAGCAAAAAATAAAATTTCCAATTCAACAAATATAGGTTGATTTATTCACAATTCAAAATTCCAAACCCTAATTTCAAAAAATATAAACATTTTGATTCACAAGCATAATTTCAAAATTCCAATTTCTGATTTCAAATTTCAAAATATAGACATTTCATAATTCCAATTCAACAAATATAGGTTAGTTTATTCACAAGCATAATTTCTGATTTCTGATTCAGAAGCAAAATTCCAAACCCTAATTCCAAACCCTGATTTCTGATTTTAAAAAATTCCAAACCCTAATTTCTGATTTCAAAAAATTTCAAACCCTAATTTCTGAAACCACAAGCATAATTTCTGATTTCACAATTCAAAACCCTAACATTTTATGATTTCATAATTTCATAACCACACTGATAAAACCCTAACACATTACAACCCTAACACATTTAATAATTGACATTTAGAACCCTAACATTCACATTTTCACAAACACACATTCACATTTTCAACCACACATTCACATTTTCACAAATACAATAAATAAATACATAAAATTCAAATGATACAGACAGAGCTAGATGCCATACCATGGAGAGAGAGAGAGTAGAGACAGAGAGTGAGAGCAGAGGGAGAGCGAGAGCGACAGTGAGAGTCTGAGCAGAGGGAGATCGAGAGCGAGAGATAGAGAGTCTGAGAGCAGAGAGCAAGAGACGAAAAAACGTACGTGTAAAAAATGTGATTGCAAATGAGGGGGCTTGGGTGTTTTATATAACTTTTAAAACCGTGGTTTCAATCCACGCTTTCATTTATCAACAGTGAAAGCGTGATTCCAAATAGCGTTTTCTGAAGAAAAAATAATGCACAGTGAAAGCGCTATTTCAAATAGCGTTTTCTGTGAAAGCGCGATTTCAAATAGCGTTTTATTCAGAAAAAATTTTTATGTTAAAAGTGTGGTTTGCAATAACGCTTTCACTATTCATCACATTTTGGGCTCCAAACAGTGAAAGCGCTATTTGTAATAGCGCTTTAGCCTAGTTTGAAAATTCCGTCCAAACTAGGCCTAGTTTGGGAATTAAGATACAAAATAGGCTTAATATGGGGAAAGCCCCCAAAATTTGTTTTCTTCCTCATAGTCGGTGTGGATGATTTGAATCAACAGAGCTACGCCAAGAACCCAGCGTTACACCATGTTACACCACTCTTACGTTCTTTTTATATATGTTCTAGATATAGATTTATAAAATTTATTTTAATCTTTTTTATTTTATTTTCATAATATATATATATATATATAATTTTTAATATAAAATTTTAATTTTTATAAAATTAATATCATTAAAAATATTTTTTTAAAATAAGATTAATATTAAATATAGTTAATAAAAATTTATAATAAATAAAAAGTAATTACTATGTTTAGTTATGCTTTCAAGTTATTATTTTTAAAATATAAAAATTATTTTGATGAAAATAAATACACAAAAATCATATATTTTTGAATTCTCAGAAATAATATTCATTCTAAAAATATATATATATATATATGAAAATAATGAATTTTAATTTAATTTTATTAACCAAAAACTAATTGGGTGAATGGAGTAGCCTCCAGAGTAAATGAACCCAAAGGGCATTAAATTATTTTTCCTTGTGATGGAGGATTAAGACTCCATTCTACACTTAAATGAAAAGGGTAATAATTTAGTAGTGTGAGTGTTGATTTTTGACCTCACAACCAAATAGGGAATTTAGTTGGAGAGTACGTGACAAAATAAATTAAACCAAGCACTTGCACACGAGAAAATGAGAATACCACGGTGGCACCTATGCACAAGAAAATTAGAATACCACGGTGATTCATCCACCCAGGAGCACTCCGACGATCAAGTCAGTCACTTATCTCTAAAAAATATCAACACAAAATGACTCTAGTTCAGAACATACCTTAAACCCACGAGATGCCCTCTTTATATAATGATTAGTAGCCAATTTTCCTTAGAAGTTTTATTTCATGGAGCTAAATCTTTTACAAGGATAACATCTATTACAACTCACACTATTCATATTAAGATGAACTTGTTCAAGAGTCTCATCTCTATCCAAACAGACAACTTAATGTTATCTAGAACTCTTGTCCTTTATCTGAATATCTCGAATTCCGATATAGTCGCACTATATCTCGGCATCTCAGCTCATTCACGTGGCACCTCGACAATCACCTTGGCCACATGGACAACCCTAAAAATATGTCCCCACAAGTAGTTTTGCCGCATCATGTCTCATTGTTTGTATGTTAATCCACATTTGTTAAGTAGTTGAAAGTAAAGAAATAAGGATAAATTATACTGGTGATCCTTATATTTTGCCCCTTATGTTAATTTGGTCTCTCCAATTTTAATTGGCACAATTTTGACATTTAATTTTAAATTTTGTGTCAATTTGATCGAATTGATAATGTCGTTAATGTTTTTAACTGAAAATAATTACTGAATTAGATGAGATTAACTCACTGAGATTAGTAAATTTATAATTTTACTCTAAAAAAATCGCATGCCACTTATATGCATATTTTTCATAAAAAAATGTTAAGAGTTATAATTAATTTCACCAAATTAAAACAAAATCATAAATTCATGATTAAAATCGAGCCAATTGAAAGTACAAGTACCAAAATGACATAAGAATCAAGGTACAGAGACTACTGTCACAATTTGTCTAAAAAATAACCTTGATATGTTTTACGATTTTTCATTTGTAGGACCGATCTGTAAATAATATCATATGACAATTTGAGACTCTTAATAATTTTCTGCACACAAGTCTACATGATTTTAAGTACTTCTAGTTAATTATTTAGAGCATCTTCACTTGAATGGTCATTAGGGGTGGCACACATGACAATAAAAATTCACGTGTAATTGCGCTCCACCTGAACTTGTAAAATTGAGTTGGCAATAGGCATGTCAATGTCGAATTTGACATTGTCAAAGAAGACGTCAAATTTCTTTTATTTTTATTATTTTAATGGTAAAGACACTATAAATTAGTTTTAAAAAAATTAAAGTTAAAAAAAAAATCAATAAAAGACCATATAATATAATTTCCAAAGGAGATGCTTTGCCCAAGGAAAATTTAATTGCTGAATGAAGGCCAACAACAAGAATAATAACAAATTATAGTGCATATTTTCGGGTTAAAGAAAGCATTCATTTATATATTATAGTACAGAGGAACAAAAAGATTATTAATTGATAGAGCTTAGTTGACAGCACAAACATGAGGTAGCTGTTCTAAAACAATCTCTAGTTACAACTTTGATAACACAAAAAATAACAGAGCATATAACATAATTTCTTAGTTGAAAGTCCTATATAAAAAGCTTGCAATATTTGAGTCCACGGCAGCCGATCTTCATTAGGTATCAGTTGCTCTTTTGTGTGAGTTTAATGTGAACCCCATCTACAAAGTCCAAAATGGGTCTCCGAACGATCTTTCCTCCCCTAATTTTTGTCCAACTGTTTTTCAAAAGAAATATCACAAATTAAGTTGCAACCCAAACAAGCAGACCAACATTGACCATTCTTTTGTTAACAAGCTTGAGTAAACACTTGGAGAAAAAAAGATTCTTTTACCTATACTTGGTGACCAATACATGGAGAAAAGTGCATACAAACGCCCTAGCGTAATCTGCACCTGCGCATTGTCTCACCCCTCCTCCAAAGGGCATAAAATTCTTTGATATAACAGTTGGATCAAGGTCCTATATGTCGTCAACAATTAAGGAGCAAAATTAGTACCTGTCAATGGCTTCTTTCAATGATCAAGTCTCACTGTTAAGCATAAGATTATAACAACTACTTTGTAAAAATTTACAAAACTCTCAAGCCATCACTTCCTGGAGACAAAAAAGGAAAGGCAATGGTATAAGCTCAAGATGGATTGGCACGCACCTTCCAACGTGATGGATTGAATTTAACTGGATCCTTAAAGGCTTCTGGATTTAATTGATGAGCGGAAGTAACAATCAAAATGTTCCAACCAGCTGGAACTGTATATCCTGTTGAGTTTTTAACCAGTAGACATTTTAATTTCAATTATTTGTAGGTTATATTTGCATGAAGCTGATTAGGGTATTGGGGGTGTTTGGTGGGGTTTTTTTGAGCCAACTTATGACTTCTGGCTTTTAAAAAGTTATTTTGGACTGTTTAGTTAAACTTATTTCAAACAGTTTCTGATTCTAACAACTTATTTTAAGTCAAAAAAACTAATTCTGAGAAACTGCTGACCCCTTACTTCTCATTATCAGCTTCTGCTGTGGACATGTTAATTCACGGTTATACTCTTAGATTTTTTTATTTTTTATTTTTTTAAAAATAGAAAAAGACCCAAATGGACTATAGAAATATTATTATTATTTTTTATGAGAAATATAGACAAATAGTAAATAATAAATATTAAAAAAAAGTTAATTGAAAAAGTTACTTCACAGCTTATTTAACAAACACTACTCAGTAACTTAAATCTATAATCCAACAGCTACACCAAACAGATTAATAGCTTCTGATTAAAGTCATAATCTATAATCTGTTAAGCTATAATCTATAATCTGTTCTAACAACTACACCAAACAGGACCATTGTGATGCAATTATAGTACTTACCATTGAATTTGATATCTTTTGTGACTTTTCTTAGCAGCCCTGGTGCTACATTTCCCAACCTAAGAACTTCATTCACGACCTGTAATTTTTCAAGTACAGTGAAAATTCCAATTAATTAATCCTTCACTAGCAGAAGACAAAAACAAATAAGTGAGATGATCATATAAACATACATTAAGTGTAAAAGTCATTGATTTATATTCTTCCCAAGAGAGTGGAGAATCTGGATTCTCTCTGTTTTTAACGATTGCCTCGTTTTCAACCTGACAAAATCAAACGATCACCAATTAATGTCATAATTATATATACAGAAAGAGTAGTCTATCATTGTTCAGCTAAGGCCAAAAAAAATTAAAAAATCAATAACGGTTAGTTAGTTAAATTGTAAGTTTGCAAACGTACTGTAAGCTCCTCTAATATTGAAGGATGCTCCGAGAGCAACTTCAAAGTCAAAAGTATAACAGAAGAGATTGGCTCAAAATTTCCAAATAAAATTCCAAACATCAAATTGGATAGAAATTCGGCTGTTAAAAACTTCTCAGTTTTCATGTCTTCCATTGCTCTGTCAAGGAAGTCCCCTCTAAACTGGTTATCGGAATCGATTCTCTCTTGTACGATATCCTTCAACATGCTTAATAATTCCTTGCGTTCCTAAATACCACCAAAAAAAAAAAAAAAACTTAAAAATTGGCAACTATTTCAGTGTATACATACATATATATATCTTCAAAAACAAGTCTTTTTTTTTTGGGGGGGGGGGGGGGGGGGCTGGGAATAAGTAATTACCTTGACGCATTTGTGGAAAGTAGTGCCAGGGATGTCCAAAGGAAAGGACAAAAGACCATGCAATAAGCTTGAAAACTTCTCACTATGTCGCATCTCTGATGATTTTTCCCAATCATAGCCATACAACTGCTTCAAGGTGAAATCAAAAATCATCTGCAATAACCAAACCGAGATATATATGTTATCGTCAATCAAATATCAAACACAAAAAATTAAAGATAATTAATGAACTAGAGATGAAATTAATTAGTTTGGAATATCTTTAAACGTACACAAGTAGCATCATGTTTGACATCAACAATTGGCTTGGTGGACCAATGACGAAGAGTTTTCTGAATGAGTTGTTCAACTTGTGGTAGCAAATTCACTCTGATGCCCTCAACTCCGAAGTGTGTCAAAGTTATGCTTCTAATGTACTTCTGGACAGAGCCTACAGCATATATGGGCAACATGCTCGAAAACGTGTCCAAATACCACAATTCTACGGATTTCCCTTCTTCTGTAATGATGTAATGATTGAATTTTGGGTCGGTTGTTATAACAACTTGTTTACCGGCCACATTAGTTCGGAACACTGATCCATATCTGCACACAAACACATCAACAAAAAAAAATTATTACACTTCAATTACAAAAAAATATATAATTTATTTGGCAAAATTCTATTTAAGTACCTCTGGACTCTCTTAGAAATGAAGGGATGGAGTTCTAAAGATCGGTTGGGAATGAGAAGCTGAATGGTCTCTCCGATGAGAGGGAAGCCCATGGACCCAGGTGGAAGAACACCGTTTTCGCATTTGGGATTCCTCCATTTGCGAACCCAGTGAGTTACGAATATGGTAACCAATGCTACCACAACGGTGGTCACTGCTACTCCCACAGGCAACATATTTTCTGGCTAAGTAGTACTCTTCAGTAGAGTTGTGAGTGTACAAGTAGAAGAAGAAAAGAGAGCACTAGCAATAGTATGGGGATTGTAGATATCTCCCAACTAGTGTTCTTTCTTGTTGTGAGATGATGGGTTATTTGGTACTGCTTGTGAATTTATACTAGTATGGATAGAAGTTGGAACTACCAACCCATAGTTGCATGCCCCTCTCTCACTCCCATTAATTTATTGAAAAATTAAATGGAAGGATAACGTGGACTAGCTTGAGTTTCGTGCAGTTATAATCTAAATTTTATGCAAAGGAGGAGGATCTCTTCAGTTGAGATTTTAGATTTGAAGGCGGGGTTTGAACTTATGGGATTTATTACGAGTCTCGTTTTAATGATTCGAACCGTTCATTTTGTTAAGCATTTCGTATATTTTGTTCACATAAAAAATTAGATCGATCTGATAACTGCAACTTGTTCAATTTATTGAGTTTGTCAGTACAAAAAAATGTATGATTTATTTTTAAAAATACAATTGTTTTTTTTTTTTTTTGTGAAAAATTAAACCAGTTATAATTATCGGATCGACCTAATTTTTCATGTGGACAAAATACACGAAATGCCCAACAAAATGAATGGTTCGAATTATTGAAACAAAACCCGTGGTGATCCCTACAGGCCCAAACAACGCCCTTCAATCCAAAATCTGTACTGAAAAAAATCCTCCTCCTTATACAAAAACATAAATGATAAATATTTTGATTTAAAATAAAAATAACCACAAGTCATAATATTTATATAAAAATTATGTGTAAACATTTTGTTTGTGTGTCATTACTTTGTTTGATATAAAGGTAATATCATGACAGCACCATTAATTAATAAAAAAAAGTTAATAAGATTAACGGGTAACAAAAAAATATCTATATAATTTCATTTGTTTTTATTATTAGTCGAAGTGTGAGAAGAGGTGTGATTTTGCTCAATATTTTGTTCGAGTCTAGTGGCCTTATTTTACAAGTCTTTCGCCAGCCATATGAATGGTCAGACAAATCTATACTGTAGTCAAAAATGACAACAAATAAATCTATATTATATAGTGGGAGACAAATTAGGAATGGAAGGAAACAACAATGATTCATCCCACTAAAAATATCACCACTAATAGCACTAATGTATTAAAAAATAAAATAAAATAAAAAAAATACAACTCCAAGAACAATACATCACATCATTAATAACAGGACCCACTGCCACCTAATTAGTGGGAGCACTAATTAGTGCTCCCAAGCATTAATTAGTGCTCCCAAGCATTTTTCTCGAAGGAAAATAGGGAAGCGTGGTTGAAGGATAGTTTGGATGGATGGGAATCAAATAGAGATTTCCCTATTCAAATTTTGTTAAATATATAATTTTTTATTTTCAATAAAAAAATAATTATGCCAAGTTTTATGTTTATAATCATCTTGTAGTATAAAATGATTTTGAATTTTAATATATTGCAACTTTATAAAATGTTATAAAATTTTTTGAAAAATAGAGGGGATCAAAACCCAATTTGATTGAAGCTTGAATTTTTTTTTTATCAAAAAAAAAAAGATCTTTATTTTTTTTATTTTTTTCTCATCCCACACACATATTAAGTAATTATCAAACATAAACTTCGAAATTTATTTCATAATCTACTTATCAAACATAAACTTCGAAATTTATTTCAAGGAGATTATGAATGAAATTTTAGATCTCTGACTTAATAAGGTGTTAGTGACTGTTGTGCAGCTTATGAAAATTGTTTTGGATTTTATTTTTATTATTTGAACCATTCAATTTTTAAAAAACATCAAGTAGAACATACCTATAAAAAATCAAGTTGATCGGATATCGATAGACCCTTCATCAACTCGAATTTGCATGTATAAAACATAAATATATAAGTATTAAACTGAATACAAATATAAGTTGATGAAGGGTCTACCGATATCCGATCAACTTGATTTTTTACAGATATGTTCTAATCAATATTCTTTAAAACTTGAACAATTCGGATGATGAAAATAAAGTCCGAAATAATTCTCATAAGCTGCACCACAGTCACTGTTGTGCAAGCTGCACAGCAGTGGCTCCAACTCCTTAATAAGAGAGTAATTATCGATCTACTTATTAAAATGATGAGATTTGAAGGGAAATTAAATCCTACAAGTTTGACATAATTGTATTAAGCTTTTTTAAGATTTTAATTCACAAGATACTTAATTTCTTTTTTATCAATAATTAATTAATTATATGTATAAAAGAAAATAATATTGTCACTTCTTTTATATTAAAATACATATTTTACTTTATTTATCCTTGTGTATGCATACTATTTATATTAATTTTAGTCGTTTTAATCTTATGAAAAGAGAAGCCTATCTGATTCTGCCCAACTTATGACGGTTATTGTATGTGTTTCAAATCTAAAGGAAGGTCATTGTAATTTACTTTATTAAAATTAATATGGTGCAAATAGTAAATTACAGATTTACTCATCGAGTTTTCATATTATTTTTATATTACATCTGCCCACCAAGTTTGACACTCGGTGTCGGTAGCTGGTGGCTTCAAATTCATATTTTAGTACTCAATGATTTTTTTATTTTTTTTGGGGTTTAATAACAATTGATGATCCAATGAATTCATTCAAAATCAAGAAAATCTTGAATATTAGAGTGAAGAACTAACACGAAAATATAAAATAAGCTTGTACGCAAAGACAATCATTCAATATTATTTGTTTCATCAAATTTTCTAAGTTACAAAGAAACAATTCAAAAACAATGTTAAATAATATGGAAACATATGCAAGTAGAAGAACTAATATTTTAATTTTGTAGTCCGCCTTGTCACATTGACTTAGATCCTGTTTATATATTTGAGTTGTGAAGGATTTTATCGAAGGGAATAGAAAACAGAAATCGTGAATCAAATAGAACTTTTATTCACAAATTCTCTCCTTTTTTCTTTCTCCACAAGTGGAAGATGCAAACACATAGAACAATTTTGGTTCAACTAGAATGATACATGCATTTTGATAGGAAATAAGGTAAATATATTCTCTTTTTTCACTTTGTTTCAAGTATATTCAATTATATCCTTTGATGTGTTTTAAGGTTACTCATTATTTTTTCATTTTTACTCATGTTTCAAATAAAGGAAATTCTATGATACACACTCCCTTTGAGGTGTGGAGGGTATATACTATATGCATTTCTAGTTATATGTTTTTTGATATTTAGTTATGACATATGAAAATGTTAGTTATGATTTATGTGATATCAATTATAACATTATTTTTGTTGTGATCCAAGAGTTCTTTGGTTAAACTCTGTATGATGTTTGGTTATAAAAAAAAAATTTCCCAGTGATACCTTTTGTGTAAGTGATTTTCTAACCACACTGCCCGCTTAGTAACCAGCTGGAGAGCACCGGCAGAATAGATGGCACCTGGCTGACCTGCAACAGAAAGAGAAGATTCCGGCGGTGGTTCGTCCACCCGGGGGCACTCCGACGATCAAGTCAGTATATCTCTCAAAGATAAATCAAGTGCTAAACTCACAAGCTTGAGTATCAAAAGCATACCTTAGACCCATGGGGGTGCCTCTCTTTTATAGCCAACATAAACCTAGTCCCAATAGAAGCCTAACTTCTATGGATTCAGGATTACTGCTAATTTTGGACTCCCAGTAAGATTAGGATAAACTCTCTAAGAGTCTTATCTAAGTACAAACTGAAGTCTTCTCTCATTCTAGGACTCTTGCCCCTCATCCGCTTATCTCGGATTCCAATATCTTCGGAGGTAACCTCGACCTATCCGAGATGACCTCGGCATAACAACCAGGACACGTGGCACCTCGGCTGACACGTCGGCGTCACCTTGGCCACATGTTGGTACTCAGAAAATATATCCCCACAACTGCCCCCTAGGTTCTATTACCTCGGCATTCTGAGGTGATGGAACCTATACTGTTCGTTCATCTGTGCCCCTCTGTCCGAGATCAAACTCGCCGACCTCAAAGTTCCCTGGACTTTACTGTCCACTTCTGTAAAGTATCAAGCTTCATGCTTTCCAAGCTGCTCGAGATCACACCTCCTAGCCGAGGTTCTTGTTCCATTAATTTGTAAACTCCAAGAGCTTTGTAACTGCTCCACTCACATTCTTCGGTGGGTTCCCGACTTCCGGTCATCTATTTGACTCCAGCGATCTTCATATCGGCGTTCATTTCTCTTGGTAGGTTCATAAACTCTTTTATTAAGCTCAATCTTTCTTAACTCTTCTGAATCCATTTACTTGCCCTCTATTGTCTTCTATTTTCGTCTGTAAGTTTTGAATTGTTTGAACGCTTGGCACTGTTCTTGCCATATCCGCTTTCTGTTGCTAGCATTATGTATGGGTCATTACTTTTTTGTTCTTCACATACTTACTTGGTGCCTGTGCACTTGGCTTTATTCTTGAACTTTGTCGTCTTCTTAACTCTGATTTTTCTCTTTTTTTATTCAATCCTCTGTCTTTTTCTCTTTCTAGCTCTTTTGCTTAAATCTGTCGTTGTTCCAAGCTTTCAAGCTCTGCAACTGTTTTTGTTCCTCTCCTCCGGTGAAGCTTACGTCATTCTGTCATTTGCACATCCGTCGTCAGTCTTCGGCAATTCTCATTCCGGCTTCCCTCTTTCTGGTAAGCCACTGTTCCTCTTGGTTTTATTTCTTGTTGCTTTCCAAGAAGCTCTGCTTCATTGTTAATCACCATTGTTGTTTTACCCGTTGTTTCCAAATCATCTTCTTGAATACACACTGTTCACACATCTGTTGATTTCTGCCACTGTTCTTGGCTTGACACACCTGTGCAATCTTTTTGTCTTGATTTCCTGATAGCTTCATCACCATTCTTGATTACGAATTACATTTTTGTTTCTATTTTCTGTGTCTTTTTCCAGATTCTTGCTTTCAATCCTTGCCTTCAAACTCCGAGGTGCCAATCACTGAGAAAAGCTTTGATCAAACTCTTCGGGAGATCGATGCTGAGCTCGAGGCCGAGAAGGCCGCTGAGAAGTCTTCCCAACTGTCTTCTATATCCTGCCATTGATGCCGAGTAGTTTTGTTTCCTTCTTTTACTCCTTTATGAACCTTATAAAAGGTCTTCAACCTAGCTAACTGCAGTTCAACCTTGTGTGTTTTCTTTTTTTATCTTCTGGGATCTGGGATCTGGGATCTGAGATCTGCTCACTGAGGTCTTCTCTTCTTGGACTTAAGTGCCGAGATCTTGTTTGCTTGAATCTTGGATCTACTCACTCAGGTTGAGCTCTTCTCTTCTCGGACCGACTCATCTAGGCCGAGATCATGTCTTCTAGGATCCGAGATCCAGGATCTGGAATCCAGGATCTGCTCACTTAGGATGAGTTCTTCTATACTTGAATGTTATCTCCTTGGGAGCACTCATGCCTCGTCTTTGCATCCCTTCTGGAAGGGTCTTCGTTCCTCCGCAGGTATCTATCCTTCCAGACCTGGAGGTCATCTTCGTTGTAGTATCCACTTTGATCTGTTGTCTTTGGTGTGTCACCTTTCTGGCCGACGTCTTTCACACTGCGACTCTGGTCACGAGTTTCTGTGTTGCGGTTGTCCCCTTCAACGTCGAGGTTAATAGGTCTCCCATTCCCAGCAGGAGCGTTGTCTTCAATCTGATCCTTCTGTCCGTCATTGGCCATCTGTTCTTCTTTCTTTCATTGGCCATCTATTCTTCTTTCTTTCCCACAGACGGCGCCAAATTGTGTGAGTGATTTTCTGACCACACTGCCCGCTTAGTAACTAGCTAGAGAGCACCGGCAGAATAGATGGCACCTAGCTGACCTGCAATAGAAAGAGAAGATTCCGGCGGTGGTTCGTCCACCCGAGGGCACTCCGACGATCAAGTCAGTATATCTCTCAAAGATAAATCAAGTGCTAAACTCACGAACTTGAGTTTCAAAAGCATACCTTAGACCCATGGGGGTGCCTCTCTTTTATAGCCAGCATAAACCTAGTCCCAATAGAAGCCTAATTTCTATGGACTCAAGATTACTGCTAATCTTGGACTCCTAGTAAGGTTAGGATAAACTCTCTAAGAGTCTTATCTTAGTACAAACTGAAGTCTTCTCTCATTCTAGGACTCTTGCCCCTCATCCGCTTATCTTGAATTTCGATATCTTCAGAGGTAACCTCGACCTATCCGAGATGACCTCGGCATAACAACCAGGACACGTGGCACCTCGGCTGACACGTCGGCGTCACCTTGGCCACGTGTTGGTACTCAGAAAATATATCTCCACACCTCCTATGGAATTAAGTTAACATTTAGAGTGCTGCTATTAATACCTTCCTTTTTTCCTTGAACCCCCCACTTCTTTGAACCCCCACCCAACTAAATGAGACCCTTCTATTTTTTCTTTGAATCCTCACTTTAATTCCAACTATACCCTCACTCTAACCTACCTTCTCAACCTAACCATTGCTAGCTCCGACCACAACCTCCACCGCCGATGCCACTCTCTGGTCAACTCCAATCCAGAGCCACTTTTCAGTCAACTTCATCGCGACCCCCACAGTCGACCACCCCTAGCCGCTTCAGACAACCTCAATCCAGAGCCGCCGCTGCGAGCCCCTTCCTCTCTCTCTTGCTCACCACCATCGCCTAGCCATCATCGTCGGTCGCTGCTCATCCCAACTCAAATCGCGACGGCAATGAAGACGATTACGGTTTAAGGCCACCGATCGCGACGGCAGCTAGGGTTTGAGGTCACAGATCACAACGGCGGCTAGGATTGAGATCTTAAATCGCGACGGCGATGGAGGTGGCTAGGGTTGGAGGTCACAAATCGTCGTTTCCTCGCCATCTCACCTTCAAACCCTATCGACCCAATCATGCGCAGAGAGAGAGAGAGAGAGAAAGAGAAAGAGGGGGGGAGAGAGATTGCAATGGCAGTGGAGATCACGATTGCAGTGGAGATCACAATTTTAGAAGAAGAATAAGAGGGAGACAAAGGTGGTGACTAGCAGTGAGGGGCTGGCCGGTGACCGGTGAAGGTGGTAGCCAGAGTTGAGAGGGGTTAGGGTTAGGGTTTGGAAAATTAGGGTTAGAAGATGAGGGATGTGGGTAAAAGTGGAATTTTATGTTGGAATAAAGTTGGAAATAAAAAGAAATGGAAGAGGTGGGGGTCCAAAGGAAAAAGGTAAGTGTTAATAGCAGCACTCAGCATTTATTATAATTAATCCCACAAATATCATAATAACTTACCTATGGTATAGCATTTCCCTTCAAACAAATACAATGTGTGTTATGTATCTATTTAGTTTTTTTTTGAGAAATAAGGATTTTTATTAAAAAAATAAAAATAATAAGAATGAAACTGATTACACAACCCAAAGCGGCATACACCTATCTTCTTAAAAATAAAAATAAATTAAAAAAAAAAACAACCTAAACACGTTGGGTAATCTCTGAGATTAGATCCTATAAGAAGACGACTTGTCCTCACCCTCAAGTGATTATTATATAATAGGGTCACCCAACTATATAATAATAAATTACGAACTCACATACATGCATTAATTCAGACTCACACTTCAACATGCCAAACAAGCTCAAAATTTTTGTCTTTAATCCAGAAAAAAAAAAAACGTTATCATTTGTTGACCGAAAAAATATATCAAAAATACTCACGTGTATCATATAATTTTTTTAGATTAGAACTATTTAGAATGAATCTCTTTGTAATGATTTTGTTGCAGTAATTTGATTATTTATTTTACATATCTTTTGTTGGGTAAAAAACACAACGACATGATTATTAAAAAAATCATACCAAAAAAATCTTTGGTCTATTTTGGTATATGGGTTAAAAATCAGTTTTTTTATTTTTTTAATCATGTCATCTATCTATTTTTTTATATGTTTTGAAAAAAAAATTTTAAAAGCCAGCTTTTAACCTACTTACTAATTCAACCTATCATTTATATTCGACCAATCTCTTTTTTTTTTATACATATATTTTTATCAAATAAAGTGAGCGAGCAGGGCTTCTCTCTATAGGATTTCAATGGTGTTCCAGCAAAACTCCGACAATGCTCTGGTGACCTCTTTTACAATTTTAAAATGTAGGTCTATAGACTATAGATCCTAAGTGTAGATGTAGCCTTTTATGTTTGAAACAAGGGTTTTTAGTTTTTCTATTTTGATTTTGGCATAGATTTTTAACTTTTTGACACTCACAATGGTCCTCTTTTCTCTCAAGTCTTCTCCTATACCATTGTAGGTGTTCTTCCTCTTCAACTCTAACTTCTGGCGGCGTCCGAAATTCAGCGGCGACGGTGATGAAGTTGGACAGTGGTAACAGGGATGACGTCGACGTCGACGGTGATGGCGAGTGTTGATGCAGATCTTGCTTGGTTTAATCCAGATCTTACTTTTTAAACTACATCTATGAGAAGATCCATGGTTTTTCCTAAATCATAATTGTTTTTTTGACAGATTTGTTTTTGTTTTTGTTGTTTGACTGTTTGTTTGCCCTTTAGGGTCTTGTTTTTTTTTTTTTGTAATTTTGTAAGTTGTTTATTTTATTTTAATATAACTACTTTTCATGTTCCTCAAAAGAAAGAGAAAAAAAAATTAGTTGTTAGATTAGCACTTATGGGAATTAGCTTATCCACTCTTGCAAAGTACCAAGTGCTTACCTCCTAAGTCAACTCTTCTTATAGAAAGAGTTGAACCATGACCTTCTCTTTAAGACTAAACCCTTAAGAGAGTCATGGTAGCCAATCAGACTAGGCTTAGTTAGGTCTAGGGGTGGATTTCGACACGTTGGCCCACCCAGCCTGTCTGGCCCAATTCTATTTTTCTAGGATTTGGGAAGATTACTTTAGCTCATAGGGTTGACGTGGGCCAACATTTTCATCTCGAAATATTAATGGTTTAGGCTTAAAATTTATACTTTCAACCCAGCTCAACCCGGCTTGGCCCGTTATTAAATTATTTATTTATTTATTTATAATACATTAAAATATTTTTTTTTATTAAAATCTAAACTTTATTTTTGTTGATTTTATTGAAACTCACATTTATGATCATGTGACTGAATTTATTTAAGAAATCCTTCAATTTATATACAAAAAATTTCAATTTATAATGATGTCAATATATTTATTTAAGAAATATAATGGGTGATTAAATTTAATTATGCAATGTTTTTATTTTTTTAACATATAGCCCGATAAGTGGGTTTAGAATTTATAATTATTTTTTAGACTAAGTTTGGACAAATATAAAAATCCCATATTAGAATTAAGCCCGGTATACATAGACACAAAATTTCTTATTATATAATGTTGATCCAGCCCCACGATTATCTACTCCTAACCGGGTCATATCCAATCTATCTAATTCAATCCATCAAGGAAGAAATAATAATGACTTGGCAATATACTAAGAAGGATAGGTATAAATTTTTTCAAAAAAAAAAAAAAAATTAATGGGACAAATTATATAATTCAGAAGTATTATTAAATAATATGATTATAAATAAAAATAAAATAAAATAAAATATATTTTTTAAAATCTTGAGTCCCTTAGCTCATCTTTGATATGAATAAGGATGTTTCAACAATTTTGACATGATAAAAGAATAATTCAACATGTCATGCACTCGAAGTTGAAACTCCGACTTCAAATAGAACATACAAAAATAAGTTTTTAAAGGTGTCAATGTGTACAGATTAAATTAGAATTAAAATTAACTTCAGTAGGATGAAGAAGTTATCTCATAAGAGAGGCGGTGATTAATCGGCACATACAAAAGTCCATTTTTTCGTCAACATCGAGTAGAGATCAAATTAAATAAAAATTAATTCCAATAGGACAAAGAGGTTGTCTTATAAGACAGACACATGATCAACTTATTCACACATAACAGACAGGATAATCATGTACCTCAATATTGATATTAAATTTTATATTTGGCTTTTCTCCGGTTCGTGATCAGATTGGAGGGTGTTGTTTGACTTGTGGAGGCCCATCACGAATCCCGTTTTAATAATTTAAACCGTTTAATATATAAAATTTGTCAAATACTATGTCTGTAAAAAATCATGTTAATCAGATATCGATATTACGTGATCAAATCAGTTTTGTATTAAAAAAATAGTCGGTGAAAAAATAAATGATTGACAGAAATCTGATCCGATGAAATAGTTATCGATATCTGATCAATGTTATTTTTTACAGACATATAGTACTCGACGAGTTCTACACATTGAACGATTCGGATTGTCAAAATGAGACTCATAATGGATCCCCACAAATCCAACAATACATCCCAATCCGATCACTAACGAGAGAGAAACCAACCGCTCGAATTTTCCAATCAAAAATTTGAAATCTCCACTCTTACCTAAACAGTTCTAGAATGTTGGTTTCTTGATGTCTTGGGTATGCATAGAAAATGATAGCCAGGCTTTATATCAGACCAAATATTACTATTTAGGTAATATTTAGGTAAAAAGTAACTTTTGAGTTACAAATCAACTCAACTGCAACTTATATTTTTTATTAGGAAAATAAAAACATGAATTTCAACAAATTATTTTTACTTGTAAATTCAACATGGCTTTAGTATTTGACATAGAATATGTAATCAGTCGGAATTTCTGCCCAGCTGCTACTAGGAGGATGATTTATTGTGAATCCTCTGAAGATCTAATTAGTATTCTTTCAATATTGTAAGTCCTCTCTTTCTTGTTCTTTTTTATCACTCACCCTTACTTCAGATGCAGATCCTCTATTTATAGAGTTCCTTCTCCTTACATTATTGTCTTTAGTTTGAACATATTGTATCTTATTAATTTTTCCTCAACTGATGTAACATTTTCTTTTCTCATAATCACCTTTTGACAATTCTAACACAATATTCACGTACTTTGCCAACGCCAGAAACTACTTCTCGGCATACGCTTCCTTGGCCAATGCGCATTTGTGACCCCTTACGATCGGCATCCTTCATGCTTCTTACTTAAGTAATGCCGATTACTATAAGCGTTAATTCTAGTTACCACGGAATATATTAAAATAACATGACAGAAGCAACTCAATTTTAATATTTGAAATAAGACTCACAAAAATAACATGATATTAGCAAATAAATGTGGAGTAATTTGTGTTTGTGAGATTTGTATGTATATTTGTAGAAGATTGTCTTCACTACTGTGTTTGTTCTGAACAACCAAGTTTGGTATTCTGAAAAATAAGTGCATTTCACATTTCATCAAATAAGAGTCAAGTTAAAGATGAAATTTCTATCATTTGAAGAGTTTAAGCAATATAAATGGATATCAAGCAGTGAATTGGAACAAGAAAAACTCTCAGTTGAGTATTCTTATTGAAGTATTTTCCAACTCAAAAATAACCTGGATTATTCACAAGAACATCACATTCTCTGAAATGCAGCAGCACCGAAAACAAAACATATGAAGAAACAGAAACATTACAAGAACAGCTTTCACAAGATGGGGGTGGTGATTTTATGGGTTTAGTCCAGATTAGCGATGATGGCATCAACAACCTCTTGGGGGGTACTATCTCCACCAAGATCTTTTGTTCTGTACCTGCCCTCTGAGATTACACGCTTCACGGAAGTCTCCAATCGATCAGTGAATGAAGGAAACTGGAGATGTCTCAACATCATGGCCGATGACAGAAGTAAAGCAACTGGATTTGCCTTATTTTGTTCCAGTATCTTCTCATTTCCCACATTTCCTGCCAAAGCCCCTTACTCAAAAACAGCATGATCAGCCCCAACGTTTCCTGAAGTCACCGAAACCTTATCACCACTTCTGAGGTATATAAATATCAGCCCAGGTTAACCAAATCCACGTCTCAAAGGGGCTGAATAAGCTAGACTGACTCCCTCATAACATATTACTAATTTTGGAATTTTTAAGTCATAGTCAAGAAAGAGTAGGAAATTTTTTCAAAAGAAATTGAATTGTTGGGTAATGATGAGTACCTCCGGGCATGACACCAGTGCCTCCAGCAATACCAGCTGCTGTATTTGCCACTAGATTGCCATAAAGATTAGGAGCAACCTACAAAACATAATTCAGGCTTCATCAACAGCCGGTCAATAAGGTGGGCTGAGGAAGAAAACATTCAGAATTATACATTACATTAATTGGGCTAAATAAAAGAAGAAATGCTAAAATCACGAGGGCTCTTCCAACACAACTCAACACAAAGTCTGATTTTAGCTTCCAAATTTCTTCTCTAATTTCTTCTTCTAGTTCTTTCTCCATAAAGAACATCCTATCGTAGGTCAGTACTTCTAAAGCTTGATCATAAATGAGATATCCTCCTCTTTTTTATTCGAGACTCGGAATTTCACTAGTGCATCAACATACCATATAACAAAAACTTCATATCCATCCAGCATCATGTGATTGGATGCTGAACACATTGAGCACAAAATAATAGACCAGCGCAAGCCATCTATGAACTGAAACACTTTTTATTGAAGTGTATTACCATCACATCAAATTGCTCAGGCTTTGAAACAAGTTGCATGCAGCAGTTGTCTACAATAATCTCATTGTACTTGATACCAGGATACTTGCTTGCGACCTCCCACCAGGATACTTGCTTGCGACCTCCCGGCAGGATTCTAAAAACAGACCATCAGCAAGTTTCATAATGTTGGCTTTATGCACAGCTGTCACTTTCTTTCTGTTGTTAAGGTAAGCATACTCAAAGGCATATCTTGCAATCCGTTCCGAGCAGAACTTTGTCATCACCTAGCAGAATGCTCAGTGAGCAATATTATACTTGCAGAATCACAGAAAATTTATGAAAAAATTGTCATTCTTGACATTGTGCCTGTTTGGTAGCACTTAATTTCAGCTTAAATCAGCTTTTGGCTTAAAATAAGCAATTTCAGGGTGTTTGGTTGAGCTTATGAGAGACAGATTATAGCTTAAATTAATTGATTTTGAGCTAAAAGTTGTAAGCTGCCTCAGAGGTGCTTTTTCTTTTAGCTTATACGAATAGTTGCTTGTGGAATGGGCGAAATGACTTGAATGCCCCTTCAAAAATTCAAAAATTTACCAAAATACCGTTATATAAATGCCCCTTCAAGCACTGTTCACGTCCGGAGAGAGAGAGTGAGGCGGTTTTCAGTGGCCTGAGAGCATGGTTGTTAAGATCGCGATCCGGATCGTAGGATCGTACGATCCTATGACCCAATATACAGCATTCGATCTGACTCGCACTTTGGATCGACTCCAGGTCAGGATCGTGGTGGGATCATAATAGGGTCGTTGGGATCCATGGGATCGTTTCTGGATCGCAACTATGCGATCCAGATTTGAAGCTATTTTTCGCAACTTAAAAGCAAAATCGGGAGTAAACAGACAGCGAAGCAGAGAAGCATACCTTGTGATTAGGGCAAATTTCAACAGCAAATTTCTGAATTTGAAGCCACAATCAACCAGGTACGCTTCTTCCTTCTTCTTCGAATCTTCTCTTCCTCTCTCTTCGTTGCTTTCTTTGCTGTTCTTCCTCTCTCTTCACTACTCTTTTCGCTGTTCTTCTACCGCTCTCTTCGAATCTTCTCTTCATCTCTTTCGTCGTTGCTCAGTTCTCTTTCTTTCCCTTCACTGAGCTGCTTCCCTTCTTTTTTTGAGCTGCTCTCATTTTGTGATTCGAATCAAACTCTTTTTTTTTTCTTTTTTTTCTTTTTTTCTGTAAAATATATATTAGTGTATATTATATATATTAATTGTTTTTTCTTTTCTTTTTTTTTTTCATTTTGTTCTCTTTATATATATGTTTATGTTTTTTGTTTTCTTTTTGTTTTCTGTCTTTTTTTTTTTTTTGTTCTCTTTTTTTCTGTAAAAATAATCAAACTCTTTCCTGTTTTTTGTTCTCTTTTTTTTTTTTTTTTTCTCATTTTGTTCTCTATATATTAATTGTTCTCATTTTTTTCTGTAAAATATATATTTTGTTCTCTTTAAAATATATATCAGGACACCAACTTATGCACTTGTGTATTCAACTCTCTTCCTTTATGCTCCTCCAGTCTCCTATTTATGCACTTGTGTATTCAACTCTCTTCCTTCATGCACTGTTGTTCTTCTTTATTTATTTTTCCTTAAACTTTGCTGAAAATTTTTCTTTTAATTTTCACAATTTGCATTGCATTTGCAGCACACAATGTCAGCCTCTGGTTCAGGAAGATAAAGGAAGAGGAAAAATGCTGCTGGTCACAAACAATTTCGGCAACCATGATGACTTTATTTAGTCTTTTATTTGTTCTTCCTTTATTTAGTTTGGCTTGTTTTCATTAAGAAACAATGACAATGGTGTGTAAGTGTTGGTATTTATTTTTATTATGTTTTTCACTTCTTTTTTGGAAAAATATGTTTGAATGGTACCTTGAATTGCTATATTTCTTTTTTGGGGGCTTATTCTATGTATATTTTGATAGTATTACTTAGTCATATAAAAATTATTACATTTTTTTATCATTTTAGTAGGATCTTACGATCCTCGATCCGATCCTATGATCCGATTCGACAGACCCCCAAAACGATCCTATGTAAGATCCCGATCTTAACAACCTTGCCTGAGAGGTGATTTCCGGTGACGATTTCCGGCGACGATTTCTTGCTGTTCTCTCTCTCTCTCTCTCTCTCTCTCTCTCTACGTTAAAACTCTCAACAACTCTTCTCTTCCATTATCATCCTTCGTAATTGACTTGGTAAAATCGTTTCGATTCAATCTTGAAAAGCAACCCAAATGAAGATCCCGTGCGATGTCTGTAACAAAGACAAAGCATCGGTGTTTTGCTCTGCCGACGAGGCCGCCCTCTACACCGCCTGCGACCATCGCGTCCACCACGCCAACAAGCTCGCCGGAAAAAACCAGTGTTTCTCTCTCCTCCACCCTTCTCCCAAACAATTCCCTCTCTGTGACATTTGCCAGGTACAAACTCAACACAACCCAACAAAGCCCATCAATAAAATTCATATATGTTAGCGTATTTTAGTGTGATTTAGGCCTTATTTGTGCTTGTAGGAGAAGAGGGCTTTCTTGTTTTGTCAACAAGAGAGAGCGATTCTATGCAGAGACTATGATATTCCGATACACAAAGCCAGTGAGCACACTCGTAATCACTATAGGTTTCTTCTCACTGGTGTTAAGCTCTCTGCAACTTCTTCCCTCTATTCTTCGCAATCGTCCTCTGATTCTTCTACTGCAAACAATGATCTCCTTCCCAATCTCAAGTCTCAAAACTCCATCACCACCACCACCAACAACAAACCCAGTTCCCTTCAACCCACCATCGTTGTGCCTGCCGGAGTTAGGGTTTTCATTTTTTTTTTTTTTTTTTTTGTGCGTGTGTGTGGAGGTTTTCAATGTTTTTTTAATCAAAAAATAATAATAATAATTAAGCATTTTAGTCATGAATGAAATAAATTTTATATTAATTGATACTAATTAATAATTTTAGTATTAATTGATACTAATTAAGCCATTAATTAACACAAATTAATTTATAATAAAAAAATGAAATAATTTTATACTAATTGATTTATAATGAAAAAATGAAAATAATAATTTATAATGAAAAAGTGAAAATAAGCCATTAATTGACACTAATTAATTTATAATGAAACAATTTTATACTAATTGATTTATAATGAAAAATGAAAATAATAATTTATAATGAAAAAATGAAAATAATAATTTTTGTAATACTAATTATATTAACTTCTATTAATAAAATAATTTTTTTAAAATTAAAACTGAAAAAAATGACAAAATAATCATTTTTATATCATATAAAGGCAAAAAGGACAATTACACAGTAAAAAGTTATTTTACAGCTTATCAACCAAACACTACTCTACTGCTTAAATCGATAATCTCATAACTGCACCAAACAGGTTAACAGCTTATATTCACAGCTATAAGCTATAATCTGTTAAGTTATAATCTATAATCACTTTTGTACAACACTACCAAACAGGGCCAATATATGACCCCAAAAACTCAACAAAAGATGAAAAAAGAAAAAGTCTTGCCAATCCAAAAAATTAAATTAAATTAAAAATAAAAATAAAAAAAGAAGTCCCCCTAAGCCAAAACAAAAAGCATAATAGTAATGTTCCTTTTAACCACAATTTGTCAACTTGAATCTCTCTACACCATCAAAAACTCTCATGTAATAACAAAGATGAAGATGTTCAAATATTATTAATTATTTATTTTCAGGATGGTGGCAGAATCTTGGGGAAACCAAAGGCTAGATCTTTTGGAATTGTCTCAATAAATCTAGTCTTTTCCTCTTAAAAAGGTTTGGATATTGCAAGAAGATACATCATCTGCTACCCTTTCCACTTCCTTTTTCTCCTTTCTTTTCTTTCTTCTTTTTTTTTTTCATTTTCTTTTTTTGAATAAATTTATTCTTGCTCTCCTCCATATCTAGCTTCTTTCTCTAACATGGATGTTTTGAAGCATAAAACCATCTCTACGTGGCTTATTAAGTATTTGCAATAGTCTCTGCTGCATATAAATCGAAACTAATCCTTTCTTGAGCACCATTTTGCTTATGGGTTGTCTTGTTAAGGTGCTTTTATTCCATCATTCACAAACATTCTTTGTTTACTATTCTTCCTATTTGAACCGGAAGGTCCTTTATTTCCTTTATGCTTAGGGTATTTTACTTTAAGCCTTGTCTACAATCTCTTGTTATATGTAATGAGTAGTCTAGTAACTTTAGAATTGTGGTTTGACCAAATTTTTAATCAGTAGACGTTTGCCCTGAAATAATTTTAACTGCAATGTACTTCCATTCCATTACATTTGATGATTGTATATCTTCTAATTGACTGGTGCAATACCATGGTTTTGGCAATTTTGTAAGATTTCAGTAAACAGGTAGGTATGCAAACTCACAACTTGATAATCAACAATCAGATTATAGTAGTAATAGGAAGGCAATACCTTGAGGCTTTCGAGGACCTCGTGCTCGAGGCCCGAGTAATCCCCCTCGGTGTTCTCCCTTACCACAACAATATCAACATCCAAGTGGCTAGTAGGCAGACCAGGCAAATTGAAGCAATTGACAGGGGAAGCATAACGATCGAGCTCTTTCCTCAGCTGAACGTTGAGCGGACTCACACCACCACCGATTGGAGTCTTGAGCCGCCCTTTCAAGCAGGTCTTGTTCTTGCGGATCGACTCGATCACCTCCGAAGGCACGCTCTTCATGTCGCCATGGACATCGTAGCGCTCGAAGAAGATTGGGGCGTGCATTGCTTCCATGACCGAGAGGTCCGATTCCATCGCCGGTGATGAGGGTGACGGTTCTAGGAGCGCCGTCACCGGGTCGGGGCTATTAGGTGACGGGTCGGGATGAAGCAAACCCTAGGAGAGAGTGAGGAGGAGTATGAGATGATGATGATGATGATGAGCGAGAGCATAGTTGTTTTAGGATGGGTAGGGTTCGTCGAGCCATGGATGTGGATTCCGGAATCTCCACACCAGATAGACTCTTCTTCTTGACTAGACCACACATGAAACGAGTACAACACAAGAGCCGATCGCTCGAGAGAGAGTATCTCTTGGCTACACATTTTGTGGTAGCAAGTGACAATTCGATGCGTGGCAAAGTAAGAGTAATATGGGGAGATCAGGTAGGTCTTCGACCCTGATTATACACGTGGCAATTAATATTGGTTGTTATAAGATCTGAGTAGTAGCGGATCAATAAAGAGACGTACGGTGACATGGCTTCAACGGTTGCTCACATTCAAATTCGAATATAGGGGGAAGCCTAACTGCAAGTGAAGGCGTAGTGGAACTACTTATAAGATAGCATGATCAGCGATTACGGAGGAGCAGTTCGACGGTTTAAAGTACAATTCGATGGTTATCTTCGGAAAGTATAAATAGCAGGAAGGACTTCAGAGAAAAGGAGGAGAAAAAGATCTAAAGAATTACTTTACATATTCCAGTGTTATTTCCTGTCCTTTATATTTCTGTACTTTAAGTTCCTGCGCTGCACTTCATTTGTAGGAGTAGTTTTCGAGTATATTGCCGCTGTAATTCTCTACGGAACTAAGATCATTGTAAGTTTTTCATACTAATGAAATGCTTCAGTTTATTTAACTGTTCTTATGCTCAAGTTCTCTGAAGTCAAATTACCAGTAAGCCACCAGTAAAAGTCCTCTTTATTGAGGCCAAAAGAACCATAACACAATCGTCTGAATAATTGTTTGGCGATTATAATTCTGTAATGACTGATTGATCCTTGCTGGCACGCTCATAATTACAAAAGTAACCTTCGAAAGCCAAAAAGCCAACAGTATCTGAGAGAATAGTCACACTCACACTCACACTCACACACACACACACAACACATCACAAGCCATGAAAAAGCTACGTTTGGTCTCACTCAAATTATAGTTTCAATCATTGATTTGAAAGTGGTGTTTATTTTAAATTTTTAAATCATAATTTTATATTTAATCCTTAAAACTTAATTTAAAATATAATTATTATTCTTCAAAATTCATAACTAAACATATAATTTAAAATTATTTTTAAAATTTAATTCAAATTAATATTTTAAATATTTTAATATTTAAAAAATATTTTAATTTTGTTAAGATTTTAAATATTTTAATATTTAAATATGCTACAATTTTTTTAATTTTATGAATATTTTAAAATATTTTAATTTTTAAATATTACGATTTTAATTTTTTAAATTTTAAAATATTTTATAAAAATAAATTCAAACTCTATTTTATAAAAATATTTTTAAATATTTTTTTTTTTTTGTTATATATTTGGTTACAATTTGAGTGTAGAGTTGTGAAAGTAGTATGGAGTTTCGAGTTATGTGTTTGGCTATGAATTTTAAAAATAATTTTTTAATTGAGTTTTTTTTTATGCGTTTTGTTACGATTTGAGTGTAGAGTTGTTTTTAAATTTTAAATTTTAAATTTTTTAAATTTTTTACTTATTAAATTTTTTAGATTATTTAAATTATTTAAATATTTATGATTTAAATTTTTTGAATATTTATTTTGAAAAAAAAAATTATTTCCTTTGTAGTATTTTCAATTAAAAAATTGATTAATGTTATTTTCTGTTAATAATAAAAAAAATTAATTGAATTTTAAAAAGAGTTTGGTTATGAGTGTTGATCAGAATTTTCAATAGTGTGAAAGTAGTATGTTTTGTTATCCTTATTGGAGTTTAAGACCCAATTGATTTTGGAAAAAGAATTTTAATTTGTTTTGGTTTGGATATAATATATTTTAATATATTATATTTAATTTAAAGACCCAATTCAATTTTAATACAATTAGAGTTTGATAAAACAAACTCAAGACCCAACTATATATATATATGGCTTTGTTTTCGGAGAGAGTTAACAGTGGCCTAATTATATTTGTTTTTCCCGAAGTTGAGTGAAGCAGCAGCAACACTTTTTTGATCAATTGATTGGTGAGATAGTGCTTAGGTGAAATTTGGTGGAATCAATTCTTGATTTTTGGCTACTGTTGGTGTGAATATTCAGCTGCTTTGTGTGGGTTGATTTGGAGTATTATTTTGGGTCTTTTACAATTTTGGTTTCTGAAGATTTTTGTTTATCTATTTGGTGAGGTTTTTCCTCTTATTTATTTGTGATTATTTGGAATTCACATAAGGGTGGTTTTGTCAGACCATTCGTGTCTCATTTGTAATTGTTTGGAAATTTTTTGGTTGATAGTGGAATCGAATTTCGATCCCGTGGACGTACCTCACATTGAGGAAACCACGTAAAATTCTTGTGTTGCTTTTTATTTAATTTTTTCGCATTAGTTTTTATTCCTATTGATTGATTTACTTGTGAGAATTACATATTTTTCCTAACAACTGGTATCAAAGCTTACGGTTTATTTGAGTTTATTTATTTGTGTAAATCAATGGAGGGGAATGTGGGTCGTATGTCTAGCTTCAATGGAAGCAATTGAGTAACTTGGAAAACTAAAATGGAGGACCTATTATTTTGTAAAGATTTATATGGACCCATTGAGGGTGATTCTGGCAAACCCGAGGGTATGAAAAATGATGAATGGAAGAGGCTTAATCGAAAAGCCGTTGGTGTTATCCGTCAATGGATTGATGATAGTGTGTTTCATCATGTTGCTACTGAAACTTCGGTACATGATTTATGAAAAAAATTAGAAAGTCTTTATGATAAAAAATCAGCCACAAATAAAGTCTTTCTGTTTCGTAAGTTGGTTAATTTAAAATATAAATATGGCAACCCCATTCCAGAACATTTGAATGAAATAAAAAGTATTGTTAACAAACTTGTTTCTATGAAAATTATTTTTGATGATGAGTTATAGGCTTTGATGCTACTTAGTTCTTTGCCCAAAAGTTGAGAGATTTTGGTTGTGACCGTTAGTAATTCGACGCCCGATGGAGTTGTCACAATGGATTCTTTTTCAAAGAAAGACATTGAGTGTTATTATTGCCATGAGAAAGGGCACATAAAGTAAGAATGCTGAAAGCTCAAGAACAAGGAGAAAATGCGTGACAAAAGTGTGGATAAAAAGTAAGAAGACACAATGGTAGTTACTACCGATGATCTCATGGTCGTTTGTGAAAATGATTGTATCAATTTTGTGGGCCAAGAGAGCAATTGGGTGATTGATTCCGATGCTTCTTTTCATGTGACTTCTCGAGTTGATTTCTTCACTACCTACACCAAAGGAGATTATGGTTCTGTTCGAATGGGTAATGAAGGTTTGTCCAAGATTATCGGCATGGGTGATGTTTGCTTGAAAACAAATTTGGGCTGCAAGTTGTTGCTTAAAGATGTGAGGCATGTTCCCGACATTCGCATCAATTTGATCTCTACTGGAAAGCTAGATGATGAAGGCTACAACAACAAATTTGGTGATGGAATATGGAAGCTCACAAAGGGTTCTTTGATGGTAGAAGTGTATCATACACTTTATTCGATGTAAGGAAAAATTTGTAAAGGTGTTGTCAATGCACTTGAAGATGATACTTCTACCGAATTGTGGCACAAGCAGCTTGGGCATATGAGTGAAAAAGGGCTGCAAGTTTTGTTCAAGAAAGAGCTTCTACCCGGTTTGAAAGGTACACATCTTAAAACTTGTGTTCATTGTTTGGCGGGTAAACAACATAGAGTTTCTTTTCAGAAAAATGTTGCTTCTAAAAAAGAAAATGTTTTGGAGTTGATTCATTCGGATGTTTGTGGTCCTTTAAAAGTTAGAACACATAGTGGTGCACTTTATTTCGTTACTTTCATTGATGATTATTCAAGGAAAGTTTGGGCTTTTTTACTAAAAACTAAAGATCAAGTTCTAGAAGTATTTAAGCATTTTCAGGCCATGGTTGAAAGAGAAACAGGGCAGAAATTGAAGTGCATCCGATCTGACAATGGTGGTGAATACATTGGGCCATTTGATGAGTATTGTCGCAGCCAAGGTATTCGGCACCAAAAGACAATTAAGAAGACTCCTCAACAAAATGGCGTTGCCGAGAGGATGAACCGCACAATTGTGGAAAGAACAAAATGTTTGCTTTCACAAGCTAAATTGCTAAGATCCTTTTATGGTGAGGCAATGAAGACAGTGGTTAACGTGATCAATTTGTCTCCTTCCTATCCTTTGAATGGTGATGTTCCAGAAAGAGTTTGGACCAGTAAAGATGTATCTTATGAGCACTTGAGAGTCTTTGGTTGCCGAGCTTTTGTTCACATTCCAAAGGATGAAAGGTCCAAACTTGATAGTAAGTCAAGACAATGTATTTTTCTTTGGTTATGAGCGTGATGAATTCGGGTATAGATTGTGGGATCCGGTCGACAAGAAAGTCATTCAAAGCTGTGATGTTGTGTTTCTTGAAGACCAAATAATTGAAGACTTTGGCAAAGGTGATCAACCGGAGCCAAAAACTAGTGATCTCATTGACATGGATTCATCTTCTTCATCTTCAGTTGATGATGAAAATGGGGGAGATATACAGCCACCTATTGAATATATGGAGGATGCTGCTAATCCTAATGAAGTTGAGCCAGAAATTGAAGAAGAGCATCCAACTCAAGAACCGCCGCCACAACTTGAGTTAAGAAAATCTACAAGGGACTGGCAACCTTTAAGAAAGTATCCTCCCAATGAATTTGTATTGATATTTGATCAAGGGGAGCCCGAGAGCTACCAAGAAGCAATTGAGCATGCAAAGAAAGGTGATTGGAAAAAGGCCATGGAAGAGGAGATGAATTCTTTACTTGAAAATCACACCTATGATTTAGTGAAGTTGCCTAAGGGGAGGAAAATTTTGAAAAATAAGTGGGTATTCAAATTGAAGAATGATAGCAAGAATCTGAGGTACAAAGCACGCCTTGTTGTGAAAGGCTTTGCACAAAAGAAAGGCATTGACTTTGACGAGATTTTCTCACCGATTATAAAGATGTCTTCTATTCGGGTTATACTTGGCATGGCTGCAAGTATGAACCTTGAAGTTGAGCAACTTGATGTGAAGACCGCATTTCTTTATGGTGATCTTGAAGAAGAAATTTATATGGAACAACCGGAAGGTTTTGTGAAAAAAGGGAAAAAGAAATTTGTTTGCAAATTGAAGAAAAGTTTATATGGTCTCAAGCAAGCCCCGCGACAATGGTACAAAAAATTTGACTCTCTCATGATGAATAATGGTTTTTCTAAAACCACTTCAGACCATTGTGTGTTTGTGAAAAATTTCTCAGATGGCAAATTTATTATTCTTTTGCTTTATGTTGATGACATGTTAATTGTAGGTCAATATTCTACCATGATTAACAGGTTGAAATTGGGGTTGAGCAAGTCTTTTGCTATGAAAGATTTGGGACCGACAAAGCAAATACTAGGTATGAAAATTGTTCGTGATCGCAAAGAGGGGCTGATTTGGTTGTCTCAAGAAAACTACATGGAGAAGGTTTTTGAGAGATTTAACATGGATAAAGCAAAGCCGGTTGGTTGTCCACTTGCGGGTCACTTCAGAGTTAGTTCGAATCAATGTCCTACAAGTGAGAAAGACAAAGAAGAGATGTTGAAAATTCCTTACGCTTCAGCAGTTGGTTCTTTGATGTACGTCATGGTTTGTACAAGGCCGAATATTGCTCACGCCGTTGGTGTGGTGAGTTGGTTTCTCTCTAATCCGGGTAAAGAACATTGGACAGCGGTAAAATGGATTTTAAGATATCTTCGAGGGACTTCGAAGGTATGTTTGTGTTTTAGAGATGGTAAGCCGATGCTTGATGGGTTCACAGATTCTGACATGGCTGGTGATGCTGATTCTAGAAAATCTACTTCGGGGTATTTGATGACTTTTGCAGGGGGAGCTGTGTCATGGCAATCTAAATTACAAAAATGTGTTGCTCTCTCACCTACCAAAGCTGAATTTATTGCCATTACAGAAGCTTGCAAAGAAGAGTTATGGTTGAAGAAATTTTTGCAAGAGTTTGGTTTGAAGCAAGAAAAGTATGTGCTTTATTGTGATAGTCAAAGTGCTATTCACTTGAGTAAAAATTTTACTTTTCATTCGAGATCGAAACACATTGATGTAAGACACCATTGGAATCGTGATGTGTTAGATTCGAAATTGTTGTAACTCGAAAAGGTTCACACGGATAATAATATTTCGGATATGTAGACTAAGACTTTGTCGAGGAACAAACATTTGAAGTGTCGAACTTTGGCGGGTATGGTTGATATCTCCACCTAAGTCGATAGGGGGAGAATTGTTGGGGTATATCTCCTTATTGGAGCTTGAGACCCAATTGCTTTTGGAAAAATAATTTTAATTTGTTTTGGTTTTGGTATAATATATTTTAATATATTATATATAATTTAAAGATCCAATTCAATTTGGATACAATTAGAGTTTGATAAAACAAACTCAAGACCCAACTATATATATATATGGCTTTGTTTTCAGAGAGAGTTAACAGTGGCCTAATTATATTTGTTTTTCCCGAAGTTGAGTGAAGCAATAGCAGCACTTTTTTGATTAATTGATTGGTGAGATAGTGCTTAAGTGAAATTTGGTGGAATCAATTCTTGATTTTCGACTACTTTTGGTGTGAATATTCGGCTGCTTTGTGTGGGTTGATTTGGAGTATTATTTTAGGTTTTCTACAACTTTGGTTTCTAAAGATTTTTGTTTATCTATTTAGTGAGGTCTTTCTTTTTGTTTATTTGTGATTATTTGAAATTCACCCAAGGGTGATTTTGTGAGATCATTCGTGTCTCGTTTGTAATTATTTGGAAACTTTTTGATTGATAGCGAAATCGGATTTCGATCCCGTGGACGTTTGTAATTGTTTGGAAACTTTTTGGTTGATAGTGAAATCAAATTTCGATCCTGTGGATGTACCTCACATTGAGGGAACCACGTAAAATTCTTGTGTTGCTTTTGATTTAATTTTTCTGCATTAGTTTTTATTCTCATTGATTGATTTACTTGTGGGAATCACATATTTTTCCTAACAATTATAACAATTTGAATTAAGTTTTGAAAACTCTTTTCAAAACTCATAACCAAACAAATTTTCTTACTTCACATGTCAAATCAAATTTTCAAAATTCAATTCTACACTCAATTCAAAACTAAATTCAACACTCTATTAAAAAATCATAACCAAACAAATTTTTTATACTTAAATTATAATTTTAAAATACACAAACTCAAAATATAACTCATATTCTCAAATCATAGTTAGAAAGTCTTATCAGACGAAACCTAGTTTTTTATTTGCAGCGCAACACTGTTAGTTTGGACTTACTCCATTTTAAGCTCTCACTGTTTTTGTCCTTTTCGGCTGAATTGAGTTTTTCATTTTCTTCCCATTTCTTTGCCCTTAACGGGTTTCCAAATTTTGCATTTTCACATGTTTCTTTTCTTTTTTTTTTATTTAAGTTATAATTCATTGAAATTCTTTACTTCTTTTTTAAGGGTTCTACATATATATTATTTTTACTACATCAATATTATTAGGAGATGAAATAAATAAATAAAATAAAATTGATGATAAATAATATTTTTCTACTTAATTAAAAAAATTATTGGAACAACACAGCCATTTAGTTGTAAAAAAGACATGTAAATAAAAATTCACGAGCCCACTACCTTCTTAAAAATAATAAAAAAGATGTATTTCAGAGAAAGAAGGCAAGAAAAGTAATTAAAAAATGCATGTGGTATCATTTTATAAATTATATGAAGCATACAAATCTCTGTTGCTTATTGTTTTTTTTCCTTGACCATTTTTTTCATTCATTAAATTCTTCAAAAATTGTTAAATAATTTTTCTCATTCATCAAATCATCTTCAACCATCAAATCATCTAAAAATTCAAATGTAAAAAATACACCACGTTTGCCCCACCAGTATAAGAAAGGTGATTAGAAGATTCATGTGATATTTAACCGAATCCCATATCTATAAGTTCACCAAACACCACTTTAAAATTTAACCGAAATACTACCAAAAGACCAAGGTTGCATTTGGTAGAGTTTTAGAATTTTGATTTGAGAATAAAGTTGTATTTTGAGTTTGTGAGTTTTAAAATTATGATTTGAGTGTAGAAAATTTATTTGGTTATGAGTTTTAAAAAGAGTTTGAATTGAGTGATGTGACATATAATATTGAAAAGTAGATATTTTGAAAAGTGTTTTAAAAAGTGGGTGTGGAATTAATTTTCTAAAGCTATAACCAAACAACACACTCAAACTAATGGGTAGAATTAAATTTCAAAATTCTACCAAACAAAGCCCAAAACTTTACCAAACAAAGCCCAAAACTTTGCATTGGCAGGTACATAACAAAGTGGAAGATGGAACGCACTGGTGACTCATGCTCATTCTCAAACAGCAAAGTTGAGAACCCCTGAATTGATTGAAGATATCAGAGTTGTTGCATGAACAGAAAAATCATATTTACTAGAGAGGTACTTACATATCTGGTCATCTTCTCTGGGCGCTGGACTCTTTATTAGAGTCTGCTAGAGGAGGTTTTGTCCAACAATGGAGGAGTTGGTCACTCCTCTATTCCTGACATCCAATCCAACACACCAAGTAGGATATGGTTCATATGCAGGAGCCTTAGATACACACTACAAAAATTTCAATTTTTCGTGACAGCAAATGAATTTTAGCGATAGCAAAAGAGGGGCCACAACAGAAGGTGTTGCTAAAACGTGGTATTTTTTTTACGATGGCAAATGTTGGTTTTTGCGACGGCGTTTTACTATCACCTATAATATGTAAAAATTGAGACATTTTATGACGGCAATGTTATACCGTTGCTAAAATTGTTATTTGAGACAGCAAAAAAATGCTGCCATGATATTTTTTTTTTTTTGCGACATCATGACCTCTATCGCTAAAATTCTTTTGCGACGACATTGCCTGTGTTGCCAAAAAAATACTCCATTTTAGCTCTAATGTTTTTTGCGACAATGTGGTGCCGTCGCAAAAAAAAAAAAAAAAATATATATATATATATATATATATATTAAAAATATTCAAATTACCTATATTAAATGGGAAAAAAAAATTGAAAAAGAAACCAATAATTGCATAATAATATAAAAATTCCTGTATAGAAATAACAATTTCTCCATAATAAAAATATTCTTGCATTCATAACTAGACATCATCAAAATTATTCCATTACATAATGTTGCATAATACATATATAATGTTTAAATACATAATGTTGTTCACAATTCAAAATAACATAAACAAAAAAAAAAAAGAATTTTCCTCATCATTCTCCGTATGTAACAAAAACAAAAGTTAGTCGCATTCTTCACAAGCATTCATTCCACAAGAAGGAAACTCCTACTTGGGAAATATCTGAAAACAAAAAACAAAAATAATTAATGACAATATAATTATGTGTTGATATGTTAATTACAAAAAAACATAAAAATTTAACTACTATACAATTACAAAGATAATTATAAAGATAATTAAGTAAATAATTTTGCCCAGACCGAAATTTGGCTCTAACTCCCAAACCGGAAAACTGATTCGAGTACCGTCTTCTCCCACAAGTCTCTTGTGCCAAGGCAGTCGTGTGTGTCAAGTTTCATGCTAATCCGACACTGTGTGGTGATGTTGGAGCGTCAACACCTCGAATTCTAAGTTTCTTAATGAACTACTTTGCCTAAACCGAAATCCGACTCTAACTCCCAAACCGGGAACCCGATTCGAGTTACATCTTCTCCTACAAGTCTCTCGTGCCTAGGCGGTCGTGTGTGCCAAGTTTCGTGCTAATCCGACGCCATTTGGTGATTTTGGGGCGTCAATACTTCGAGTTCTAAGTTTCCTAAGGAACTAGTTTGCCTAAACCAAAATCCAGCTCTAACTCCCAAATCGGGAACCCAATTCGAGTCTTGTATTCTCCCACAAGTCTCTCGTGCCTAGACAGTCGTATGTGCCAAGTTTCGTGCTAATCTAACGCCGTTGCGTGATTTCGGGGTGTCAACATCTCGAATTCTAAGTTTCTTAATGAACTAATTTGCCTAGACCGAAATCGAGCTCTAACTCCCAAACCGAGAACCCGATTCAAGTCTCGTCTTCTCCCACAAGTCTCTCGTGCCTAGGCAGTCGTGTGTGTCAAGTTTCGTGCTAATCCAACGCCGTTTGGTGATTTTGGGGTGTCAACACCTCGAATTCTAAGTTTCTTAAGGAACTAGTTTGCCTAAACCAAAATGCGGCTCTGACTATCAAATCGGGAACCCGATTCGAGTACCGTCTTCTCCCACAAGTCTCTCATTCTTAGGCGGTCGTGTGTGCCAAGTTTCATGCTAATCCGACACCGTTTGGTGATTTTGGGGCACCAACACCTCGAATTCTAAGTTTCTTAAGGAACTAATTTGCCTAGACCGAAATCCGGCTCTAACTCCCAAACCGGGAACTCAATTTGAGTTCCGTCTTCTCCCACAAGTCTCTCGTGCCTAGGTGGTTGTGTGTGCCAAGTTTCGTGCTAATGCAACGTCGTTTGGTGATTTTGGGGCGTCAACACCTCGAATTCTAAGTTTCTTAAGGAACTAGTTTGCCTAGATAGAAATCCGACTCTAACTCGCAAACCGGGAATCCGATTTGAGTCTTGTCTTCTCCCACAAGTCTCTTATGCCTAGGCGGTCATGTGTGCCAAGTTTCGTGCTAATTCGACGCCGTTTGGTGATGTTGGGGCGTTAACACCTCGAATTTTAAGTTTCTTAAGAAACTAGTTTACTTAAACCGAAATTTGGCTCTGACTCCCAAACTGGAAACCCGATTTGAGTCATGTCTTCTCCCACAAGTTTCTCATGCCTAGGCAGTCGTGTGTGCCAAGTTTCGTGCTAATCCGACGCCGTTTGGTGATTTTAGGGCGTCAACACCTCGAATTCTAAGTTTCTTAAGGAACTAGTTTGCTTAGACCGAAATCCGGCTCTAACTCCCAAGCCGGGAACCCGATTCAAATCCTGTCTTCTCCCACAAGTCTCTCGTGCCTATGTGCCAAGTTTCGTGCTAATCCGACGCCGTTTGGTGGTTTTGGGGCGTAATTCTAAGTTTCTTAAGTAACTAGTTTGCTTAGACCAAAATCCGGCTCTAACTCTCAAACCGAGAACCTGATTTGAGTCCCATCTTCTCCCACAAGTCTCTCATGCCTAGGAGGTCGTGTGTGCCAAGTTTCGTGTCCCAAGCCAATCACAAACCTCCATGCCCCCTCATGTTTCCTAATCACCTAATACAAAATCGCAAGTCCCACCCCTCCACTAATCACAATACATGTGGAGTGCTACGTAGCATTGCCCCTGGACCAACTAATAACTTCTCATACTTAAGACACCCATGAACAGGAAACTTGGAATTGACACCCCAAGTAGTATAATAAGGTGCTGGAAGTGAACATTCATGAAAACATTTGGGAATGTGTTCAGAATAAACACAATCATATCTTATACCCAAAGATGTGCATTCAGTTTTTATCATTACCCTTGCCAAAAAGCTTAGTAGCAGGAATCGTCCATGCTGCTCACGATTCTTCCTCAGAAGCGCGATTCTACGCTTATGACTCAAATTCGTTGAAGAATCGCGATTTTGATGCAAAAGAAACGCGAATCTGATCATGAATCTATCTTCTTCTCAGTCGAAGGTCCATCGCTAGCCATCGCAGACTTCTCCCTTCCTACTCGCTGGTCTTTGCGAGTCGCACACAGGCCATCACGACTTCTCTCTCCTCTTCGCTGGTCATCGCGACGTCTCCCTCTTCGCTGGTCTTCGCGAGTCACACACAGGCCATCACACGACTTCTCTCTCGTCTTCGCTAGTCTTCACGCGACGTCTCTCTCTCTCTGATCTTCTCTTCTCAGATTAAAGATATATATATATATAATACGTATTATGTATATATATTTGTTTTTATAAATATATGTTTTTATTTATCTTATATATATATATATATATCTGTTTTAATTTATATATTATATATTATCTTTATAAATTTATGTGTATTTATTTATATATTATATTTATCGACTTAATATTATTATGCTATTTTTTTAAGAAAATAACATAAAACAAATAATTTTTAACAAAAATATTTTAGAATAAATAGATAAAAAAGTAATAAAAATATTTTAAAATAAATTTAAAAAATTCTAATAAAAGTATATAATTAGAATATTTTAACATATAATTTTTTATAATTCTTATTTATTTATAACATGTATAGTCCCATAAAAAAATATAATCTTACAATATATTTTTATATATTATTTAAAATATATACAAACGCTCCCAACTAACGATTCTTGAAGTGTCTACGATTCCACGCTCCCGCTCCCGCTTCGTGCAACTAAGCCAAAAAGCCCTATGTCATCAAACAGAAAACCAATCTGGAGAGGTAAGATGACAGGAAATTACATGGGTATGATCGGATCCAAGTAGATACAGCTTACATAAACAACAGATCAGTTTGCTGTGTGATTAAATATATAATGATTTTTGGGTGTTCTTCACAAAAATTCTAACTAAACATGGGGAAAAAGTTACCAAAATTTTGCATACCTTCAAAACAAGTTCCTCAAAGCATTGCTCCACATTCACCTGCATTTTTGCACTACATTCAATGAAAAGACATCCATACTCCCTAGCAAAGTCAATTCCCTCTTTTTTTGTGACAACCTTTTCACTTTCCTGGCAAAGGAATAGTTGAGAGGCTGAGTACACCTGTATTTTGTGCAAACTTCATCATACTATCCAGTATCCAATAATGCAACATTGGATCATAAATTTGGGAGACAAAGCAAAATTTAACACAATTTCTTAGAAACTAAGTAATTTTATTTGATTCTCCTAGCACCTGGTAAGTTGAAAGAATTCTAAATAAAACTTTTGTATGATGAATTTGTTGAGTACAGGTCATTTCTTTTGCCCACACATCAGATAGATTTGTAAATGTTTCTTGCCGTGTTACAGCATAAACTGTTCAATTCCAAACTCAATTAGGTTCACTGAATATGTGAAGGGTTCAAAATCTTTGAGATAAGGAGACTCTGTGAAAGAATTCAGAAAAACTGCTTGCAGTGATCAGGTAATGTAAATCTTATACAGTTAATTAGTAAACAAAAAAATAACAATTACCAATAAAAATGCTTATAATATTAAACTAAAATACAAAAGAACTTTACCAAACTTCAACCCACACACATTCCGACAAATAAAAGTCCCTTAAGAAACTGACAAGTACCAGAGAGGAGATTTATCAGAGCACATGGATAAAGAATCACCACAACTACACAAAGAAAACTCAATTTCCTCCTTTAGTTATCAGAGATACTGTACTGTCTTATCTCAAATGCTGAAATAGAATGCAACTCCTTTGTTCTTACACAGCCAACATGATCAGTGTTTTAATTCTAACATCATGATGTAGTGTGTGATGCCCCAAAAGTTTTAAGAGAACCAATTGATTGGGATTTAAACATCAGGAGACTGAGGCCTACACGAGGTATGCAAGAAACAGGGGGCTTCTTGATCTCTCCTAATAAGGTTAACTCAAATGTTAAAACTCTGAGATGTGCAAGTATCTAATCTTCGAAATAAATACATAAAACTCAACTCAACAAAATCTGCTCCCAACTATTTCTTTCGCCAGTTGTCTGTCCTGGGCCATAACTCTCATAAGAAATTAATAAACAGAAAAAAAAAATAGTTAAGCAGCAATGCAACACAGGACATTGTCAGGCCAACAGGAATCTTAGACAAGTTAGCAGCCAGAAAAGTGTGCAGATTGTGTACGAATCAATTATGGATAGCTTACATACCATATGTAAATCAGACCTGAAGTGGCACACATAAACAGCTGCACATTTTGACAAACTAAAATAAATACAAAGACAACAATTCGGTGCCCAAACTCTCATGCTTAACTATATCCACTGCACAATGAATAGACTATTTAGTTCATTTGGGTCATAGTTTTAAAAAATCACCCATATGCAGAAGTTCTTGCCAAATGATTCCATCTCAACTTTAATAACTCAGAAGGTTGTGACTGAATAACCAATATACATGATGAGGAACACTGCAAAAGGAAAAAATGGGGGAGGAGGAGAGGGGCACTACAATCAGTCACAAAATATCAAGCTCCATGTGCATAACTTGAGGATTTTGTCATACAAAAAGTAACACTGAAGGCACATAAGTCAAAATTAAATCGATACAGAAAGGGACTGAAGTTAGATAAACAATGAAGAACTAGAGAATTTACCCATTATTATTCCTTTACCTCTATAATATGAACTAGTTAGTGTTCTGAATCTTTCCTGTCCAGCTGCACCATGATGAATAAAAAATCTTAACCAAACAAACCTTTTTTAGCAGTTAAAGACGGTATTGAACATTGACAAATCCAATTCTTGCATTGAGTTTGAGCATTAACCTCAACAAGTGAACCAAAGCAAGGAACTTTCCCATCCTAACAAATGCTCCATTTTCCTGCCATATTAATGTTATAAGTTCTTAAGCTGCATGGAGCAACATAATAATAAACAGTTCTATACTCTCTGTTTGCTTCCACCCTCTTCTTTTCCCCTTTCTTTTACTCTTAGAGACAAGAACTTTATTAGAGAAAAAAATGATAGTACGTTGGAATTTGGGCATCCCTCTAGGCACAGTTTCATAAGTGCTTAGAATTTCACATATGTTTCTCTGCACACATTTAATAAACCTAAGGCTGCATTACATTTCCATCCTAACCACAGAATTTACTTCTTGGTGCCAAACTTACAGATATTTTGCTATTTTAGGCATCCCAATAACTATCTTTGCAACAAGGATTCATAATTTTGATTAATACAATTTATGTTTCTAGTTTGTTTAACTTCTTCCTTTTCTTTTTCTTTTTTTCTAATTTAATCATCAAATAATCTGTCTCTTTCTTAATTCTGCATTGCTATACTTTATCCTACAAGGACCAACAGATTACAATGAAGTAGGAAGTAGGATGATATAATAATATCCATATACATTTCCCACATGCTTCCCAATCTACTTACTAGTCAGCCCAAGGGGTCATATCACATGCACAATAGTAATTTCGAAACCACATATAATGCATACTCACAAAAGTTCCTGGTATTAAGCATAAAAAACATTAAGGTTATGAAAAGGGAAATTCTAGGATTTTAAAAGAAAACAGAACATAGAGGAAAATAGGGCCAGCAGAGAGCAGAAGAAGAACAAAGGCAACAGCAACCAGAAAGAAGCAGCATCATGGTTCTCAACTATTCATTCTTACTCCCAAGGATCATGCCCATCTGTTAACGGTATTTTTCTTCTCTTTTTCCGCCTTCTACCAATTAAGTTTTATTATAATCATTTGGCTTGTCAACTGAAATGTAATAAAGCTCTTACTTTTTATTATATCAGCAAATGATTGCAGTATGATAATTGCAATTAGTTTAGCTCATGTCCAGCACTTTCAATGAGTATATTTGTTTATTAGAGTTAAATCCAGTTTCTTGTATAGAAGGAAATTAATATCAAAACAAATGCCCAAAACAAGAACTACAATAATTCAAAGATTGATGAGACAATCAAAGAAAACCTTTGCAACAAATCCAAAAGAGAGATTTCACCAAGTATAAACAAAAGGAAGGCATTTTATTCCTCACAAAATTCAAATCAATACATTACAGACAGAGACAGATTTGGGGGACAATTAGTAATCAATCACTATCTAAGGTACTATAAGGAAACAGAAGTTCTGCTCTGGAAAATTTAGAAATCATCTACTGAATGTATAAATGGGCAAAAGAATATTAGGTGTGGCATGTATGCTTTTACTAAATTAGCGCTTCTCTCTGTTTAGCTAATTTTGTTTGTCAAGGTTATGTATAAGTACACAACACACTCGACTTTTGCCTATCACAGATAAGATCCATCCATTGAAATTTTAAAGTTCCTGCAAGTAATGAAAGCCTTCATGCTCATCATGATGATAATTCTGTCATGGATCTCTCTGAAATGATCTTGATGTGATAATTCAACGGAGATTTACAAATTTCCACGACTTGGATTGGATTGAAGTTGTACTCTATTTACTATAACTAATGAGCAGCCCAAGATCCAATAATTCTACAGAGATTTACAAGGCCTAATGTTTCACACCAAAAAAAAAAAGGTCTAAATAGTCAACCCTAGAAATCAGTTTTTTTTATTTATTTTAATTATGGAAACTCTCCAATCTCAGTTATTCGTATTTTGACTATGCATAACCACACATGTATATATGAATGTATGTGTGAATGTATACAACAACATAGTAACAACACACAAGAAGTTGGATTCGAAAGTCAAAAAAATAAAATAAATGTATATATATATGGTGATTGCTGATTTCTTCTAGGATACCCAGAGAATACAAAAAAAAAAAAAAATTAAATTAAATTTAAAAAGTTTCATACAATTCACTCTTACCCAAACTCGCTATTTGACAAAAACTAAAAGGTTCTCTTCCACACAAACACACGCAAACAAACACAATTATCCAATTCATAATTGATGGTGTGGTTATTTCTTTACAACTTCAAAGTAAATTTAAATTTTAGGCAAGCCAATCAATCTAACAGCTCATGATAATAAAAATTTCCTCTTTCTTTTCTTTCTTCCACTCTGTCAGTAATTAGACTTTGGTACTTAAAATATTGGAACCCTAAATTTGCAATCAAATGGAAAACAGTATTCACAATCCCAATTACAAAAAAATAAAAATAATGGTAAAAACTCTAAGGCGGTCAATGGTGTTATTCGAAGAGCAGCCGATGCAATCACCAACCTTGCTCATGAGAACAGCAGCATTAAAACCTGTGTTAGGTTTGTTTATTTGCATGATTTTCAGTTAAATATCTAGTATTATACTGTCTTTGTGACATTTTTGGTTGCACATCCAGGATTGAAGGTGGAATCCTGCCCCCAGTTGAATTGCTAGAGTTTATTGACTCAAAAGTCCAGAGAGCAGAAGCAGGAGCCCTACGAACCCTTGCCTTTAAAAATGATGAGAACAAAAATTAGGTTGACTACTTTCTCTGATTCACCGAACTCATTTGAGGATCTAAATAAAATTTTAATTTATTATGCAGTTTGTGTTTTGAAATTATAAATCTGCAGATTGTGGAATGCAATGCTCTACATACTCTTATTCTATTGCTTCGGTCTGAGGATGCTGCCATACATTATGAAGCGGTTGGCTCTAATTTTAATCTATATTATTCAATCTTGAACTTTACATACATTTGGGACATTTTTTTATTACTTCATATTGCCGGAACCCAGAATCACTAATTGACCTCTGAATTTTTTGTCAGGTTGGTGTGATTGGGAATCTGGTGCATTCATCCCCAAATATTAAGAGAGAAGTTCTGCTTGCTGGAGCTTTACAACCTGTTATCAGTTTACTCAGTGTTAAAACCTATCACCTACTTCACCCACTTAAACTTACTCCACTAAACCTAACCCACTACACCACTACCACCTCACCTACTCCACTAAACCTAACCCACTACACCACTACCACCTCCACTTCACCTACTCCTTACCTACTACACACTCACCCTCTTCTATATATAGGAATCATGAATCATTGTAATAAATCAAAAAACAATACAATATCAATCAATCAATCAATAATACATAAATTTTTTACATGGTATCAGAGCCAAGTTAAGAAGCTAATAATTTTGCTTCACCGGCGGGCGGCAGCCTCGCCTTGGCCGCCCGACGGACCTCTATACATGTCTTCACTCCATCTCTTCCCTCTCTTCTTGGAGAATTGCAGCCACTTGATCCTCCATTCGGTCAATGATCTGAGACCATTTAGTTGTTGATTGCTCTGCAACAATCCGGCTCTTCACCAATGATGTCAAGTCCACGAGCAGCAACATCAGTTGCAATAAGAAAATCTACTTGCCTGCTTCCTGAAAAGTTCCAAAGCATCAAGACGCTGGGCTTGGCCTATGTGCAGCCTGCTTTGTTCCACTGCAAATTATCACTCTGGATGTGAAAGTCTTGGAGCACAGTGCAAGAAGAACAGCCCCCCGCTTGTCGGACATAGAGAACTGCCAAGTCCCGAAAGGCTGCGATCCACACGCGATCGCTCAGAACATAAGCTCCGCACTCATTAAGATGAACTACTGTGGCCCCGTCTCCATCTCCGCCTACGGCGACACCACTGGTATTCCCTCCTCTGTCCAAGCAAGCCCTCAACAGCACCGGCATCTCCTTAAATAACGTCCCTGCAGGTGTTCAAGATGCGAGCGACAAGAAGATTCTGTTGGACATGTTATTCTGGGCGGTGGACAATTCTGCGCCCGATAATTATTTGTTAATTTCTGGTGATCGAGACTTCTCCAATGCTCTGCATCAGTTGCGCATGAGGAAATACAATATTCTCCTAGCACAACCTCAAACTCAGGGACAAAGTTCACTTTTTGAATAAAGCCACACCATTACACAACTCATTTTTTTTTGTTTATTCATTTTATCATCATCATCATGATGTACCCCATTCTCTCTCTCTAATAATCAACCCACATGTTCCCCATTTCTTTTCTTTTCTTTATTTTCCACTTTCAAACCCTTTATTTATTTTTTTATTTTTTTATTCTCTTTGAATTCCGTAATGCATTCTCAGCCGACATACACCTGCATAAAGAGCCCCTTTTCTTTTTTTATTTAATCAACCCCACTCCACTTTCTCTTATTTTAATCTATCTCTATATCTCTATATCTATGTTTCTTTTCATCTATTGCACAGACCATTCTTATTAGTATTATTATTATTATTATTATTATTTTTTTGTTTCTTTTTTAATTTTTGCACAACCACAAAAAAAAAAAAAAACAAAAAAAAAACAACCAGGCAAAAGACGAACTTGCACACCACACTCCTTTTATTCATGTCGGGGCTCCCCCGTTCACCATTTTACATCAAAAAAAAAAAAAACACACAAACAAGACCACCACACCCACAGTGGGATTTTTCTTCTCTACTCTGCCGCCGGTCTTTTCTTTTTGCCTCCGTCCTGGGCGGCCCTTGACGGTGCTGCCTCCGTGTTTCCCCCTCCACTGGGCACGATCACTACTCCCTGCTCCTCCACTGCAGCATATGGTGGCCCTCCAAATCGGAACATCACGGTGGCCTTCCGCTTCAGCTCCTTATTTTCTGACTTTAGCACACTTATCTCTGCTCGCGCATCCTTATACATGCGTTGGAGCAGAGCCAGCTGGGAGTTTAACTGTTGCACCTCATTTGTCCTGCTCTGCAGCCGGTGCGACAAATTTGTGACCGCAGTCATGGTTTCCACGCATGACTTCAGAGTATATTGATTGGCCTCAATATCAGTTTGCACCGCCATTTTTTGCTCCACCGACCGCATCGGAAAGTTCAACGGAGCAAAACCAGAGGTGTTTGGTTGAGGTTCACTGGCCACCACACCAGTTATTTCTCTTGTGGACTCATTCAGTTCTGGAAAGAGCGTAAGCAGCCCACGGGAAGAGGAGGCCATGTTCTAGTTAGCTGGACGGGAAGAAGAGGCCATGTTATGGGTTGTTGAGTTTTTTCAGAGCAGGGTTCGTTACAGAGTGTCTCTCTCAGAAATCTCTCTCAGAATACAGCGTATTACAGAGTTTCTCTCTCAGCAGAGGAAGAATTTTTCAGAGGTTTCTCTCAGTTTTTCTGTCTCAGCTTCAGCCTCAGCCTCAGCCTCTGTCTTGGTTAAATAGCCGAGGCAGCCACGCGTATCGCACGCCACTTGACGCCAGACGACAAACGGGCACGCCAGCCAAGGCACTCACGTGCCTCGCCATCATATCTGGCACGCCTTTTTATGGATTGGGCACGCCTTTTGATGGCACGCCTTTTGAAAAATTGGGCACACCTTTTGAGGGTGCGACTTTTTAAGGGTCCGACAAGACTCTGTAAACTGTCCCGACATAGATTCCGGTTAGTTTCTACAAGGGTCCGACAAGACTCTGTAAACTGTCCCGACATTGATTCCGGTTAGTTTCTACAAGGGTCCGACAAGACTCTGTAAACTGTCCCGACATTGATTCCGGTTAGTTTCTACAAGGGTCCAGCAAGACTCCGTAAACTGTCACAACATTGTCTGCTACAACGGTCCGACATGACCCCATAAACTGTCTTCTACATCGGTCTGACACCGCCATCCAGTGTCCTCTACAACGTTATGACACCACCATACAGTGTCTTCACCAACGGTCTGACACGACCATACAGTGTCTCCTCTCCTTTTTTTTATGTATTTTCTTGTTTTGTTCCTCACTTCAAACTCAAGTTGGTTAGTTTCTATCCTCCTTGAGTTTGCGGGGGGCTGTTAAAACCTATCACCTACTTCACCCACTTAAACTTACTCCACTAAACCTAACCCACTACACCACTACCACCTCACCTACTCCACTAAACCTAACCCACTACACCACTACCACCTCCACTTCACCTACTCCTTACCTACTACACACTCACCCTCTTCTATATATAGGAATCATGAATCATTGTAATAAATCAAAAAACAATACAATATCAATCAATCAATCAATAATACATAAATTTTTTACACTCAGGTACTAATCTTTCACTCAATTTGACTTTGTTGAATCATTTTTGTTTCATTGACTGTATGTTTTTGTTAGTTGTTGGTTGTATTTTATCCTAAACTTTCTTCGAACAGGTGTCTGCAAAAGCACAAAAAGTAACAAAAACCCATGCTTTCTTTTTAATTTTCTTCTTCTTTAACTCAATTTTCTGCCAGTCAAATGGATTTAAGCGAGAAATAAATGAAAATTCAAGGGAGTAAAAAAGAAAGTGAGCAAAAAAAATATAAATATACATACCTAGGCAAAACTTAGTGGCAGAAAGAGAGAACGAGGTCAGCGAAGGAACTGAAATTTCGACGAATTGGTAGATTGTTCAGAGTTCAGGTGAAGCTGTCAGTGCCTGAAAGCAAATTCATGAGAGAGATTACAAGGAAAATGAGAGAGAGAGAGAGAGAGAGAGAGAGAGAAGAACAAGAAGAAGAAGAAATGTGAAATTGCAATCCGAACAAACGAGAGAAACGTGAAGACGAAGAAGAAAAAGAGCTAACCTGGTTCAGAGATTGAGACTGACTGAGATGTGAAGACGAAGATGAAAAAAATGCCTGACTGTCGCCGCTTACTCACCGCCGTCGCACGCTGCTCGCTGCCGTCGCCGATTCAAGGCTCGTTGTCGTCTGCCGCTGCTCACAGTCGAGAGAGAGAGAGTCGTGAGAAGAGAGAGATAAGGTTTTTGGTTCAAAGGGTTAGGGATTTTTGAGATTGGGGATTTTTGGTTGAAGGGGGAAAAACAAGCGCGAAGGATAAAAAAAAAAAAGATGAGTTCTCAAATTTTCAATTTTTTTTTTGCAACGTCAAGTTTCACCGTCACAAATGAAAGTTTAAATAATTAAACGACGTCATTTAACTAATTTTTTATTTGCGACGGGGGGATTGTCATCGCAAACAATGGATTTATTTGTGAAAGCATGGGTTGCCATTGCCAAAAACCCGAATTATTTGTGACTGCAGTAGTTGCCATCGCAAAAACTTGCTTTTTTGTGACAGGAAGTAGTACCGTCACTGAAACCCGATTTATTGGAGACGGCAAGTGGTGCCGTCGCAAAAACTCACTTTTTGTGACGATTTTTTTTTACGATAAGTGGTGCCGTCGCAAATACTTTTGTTATATACCCCCTTTTCTTGTAGTGACAGTCAGTTATCCTCAAGGTTGTGTTGCAGGAACTACGGCTATCAGTTGCTGATGGAGAATATTAGACCACTCTGGAAGCTGGTGGAGGCTCTATCCATGTTGACTAGTTTGATGCACGATCAACAATAAAGAAAATTGTATTGAGCAACATTTATCATTCCAATTCTTAAAAATAGTGCACAACTTAGCAGGGCAAAATTAAAAAAGGAAAAAAAGGAAACCATAATGAAATGCGAATCCATGTGCAAATTCATGGTCTGCAGATACACCTGTATCTTCTTCTGATGTTCTCTATCTTATACAAAGCATCTCCCTAGTACAAAAAACAGAAGAGCTCTGTGCATCTTGTATAGCCAGCAGAAAGCATTTATCCCGAATCTAAAGCTTCATGAAAGTTAATCCTAAATCTGTGTTACTTCATGTAAAAGCTCTTTCAACTCTAGAACTCTTCCTTCTGACGCTCCATTTACCAATGATTGGACACTACGTATGTAAAGCCCCTTTTTTTTGTTAGGGACAGCTGAAGAGGTGTTCTTGAAACCAACCCCTTGTAGTTGGTATCTTGGGCATTGTTGTGTTGGTTTGGATTAAATGGAGTTGTACAAGGTCTCAAATTTGAATAAGAATGAACTTGGCAACATCATTTTTTAGTCTAAAAGTCAAAAAGTCACTAAAAAAATCAAAAAACCAATAACCTATATCAAAAAGTAAAAGATTTCATTTTCTCTTTACTTTTTGCACATCTTTGCGTAAAAAATTAAAAAGTCATCCCAAACGTACTAGTTTATTTTACCTCATATTTTAGCCAAAAAGTCAAAAAGTTACTAAAATAGTTTGTCCCCAAACAACATGTCAAAAAGACTTGTAGCCACTCCCAAGCCCCAAGTAATTGGAATTCAAATATTTCCTCTGTGGAGTTCAGTTGTGTAAGATCTCAAGCAGGAACAATGATGAATTAATTAATTATGTCTAAACTACAAAAATGGATGTGTGTCAATTCAAATTCAATTCTTTATTGGGTTGAGTTGAGTTGCAAAGACTCAAAAACTATACAACAGGTTTCAAATTATTAACATATGATAGTGAAAGTGGCACCTCGCAAACAATTTAGGTGGTTGTGATTTAAGAATTCCTAAGGTTAAATGGTTTAAGATCTCAAGTTTGTAAAAAAAAAAAAAAAAAAAAAAACAAACGAACAAACAAAACAAAACAAAAAACATGATCCAATTTGTAACTGTCAAAACAATTTCCAATAAGCATCCACTGCAAAAGACTGAAACAAGAAGTAGGTAGTAGACATTTCAATGATTCTAAGAATTTCAAACACCAAAAAAAATAAAATAAAATAAAATAAAATAGAAAACACAAGGGCAGAAATCTACTCACTTCAACACTGAAGATTAAAAAAAGGCTTTCTTCTATACCCCTAAAGGACAGTGTGCATCAATATAGAAAACTATCATTTGGGACTCAACACAAATACAAATGTATACCCAAACTCCTTCCCAATCACTTCCAATTCAACAGCTTCAAGTATATAATTGACTGTTTTACACGGTGTCTTTAGAAAGCACTTTTTTCCTTTCAATGCATGAAGTCATGAACCACCAAATAATATGCTTCAAGCTAAAAACTGACGTGCCTGTCTTACTGGGCTGAAGTAGCACCACTGCTTCCTAATCCCATCTTCTTCCCCAAAACCGCAAGCTGCTCTGCAAACTCACTACCGGTGAGAATTTCAGTCGTTCCATATATTACATGTTTGACTGGCTGTTGACATTGTGCAAGCTCTTGCAAGCTCCCATACTCCACATAATTGCCACCACCTATCATAAACACAATAGCTTCTTTAAATGGTCCTTTCAGATGGCTACTACTTGTCCCAGAGCTTGACTTGGGAGCACGAGGATCAAATACAAGATAAGATTCAATTTCAGGATTTGGTTTCCCCTCCATCAAGGCTTCAACTGTCCTTGACAATGCAAGTTGATGATCACTAGACAATAGATTCTTCACACCAGCAGTGACAGCACTAAGTGACTGCCCGTAGAGCTTCTCAGCCCAATCCACAATGTGACTTCTACTAGCAGAATTTGCATTAGCCAATGAAACATTTAACGACTTGATCTTTTTGACATACTGAAATGCACTAGTATCAACTTCAGACTCCCTGAGTGCTTCTTCAACCATTTCCACTTCTGAATGAGGCATGCTTTCAGAAGAAATAAGGTACATGATTGCAAAACGCAGCTTATCCAACTTGGTTCCTTTCCCTTTAAGTACACTGAGCAGTTCAGTCCTATCGATACCACCTCGAACCATCATGTCACTCTCTTTTTTGGCAAATGAATCGAGTGACCTCTCCTTGATCTCACCCAGCAAAACAGTAGCAATATTGGTGTGCTTATCAATCACCTGCTTCCTTTCAGTCAACTCTGGCAGGGAATTCACAGCATTCATCAAATGCTTTGTGTTGCCAATCAAGTCTGTCCCATCAAATTCAGCCCCCTCGTTTCCACCAGTCCTCCTGTTCACCTCATCAACATCCTTCTTATACTTATTCAATTGGGTCTCAATCTCCACAGCCACTTCTGGAAATTCCAACAACCCATTTGCCACCCAAAACGGGTCCATCCTATCCAATTCATAAGATTTCATCCCACCCTTCTCTCCTGGCACACTCAATCTATTCAGCCTCAAACCCAAAACATCATGAACAAGTGCCCTATACCTAAAATCATGCTGTATAGCAACAGACAGCTCGAAATTCCGATCAAATATACACAAAATGGGCCTCTGAAATGAAGTAGCAAAATTCCCACCTTCAGAGAACAAATTGTTCTTTGCCAACAAATGGTCGCGCAAACGCTGATCCAGCAAAGACGCAACCATTTCAGCAGGCCCACCGCGCGGGCACCTGATTATAGGGACAACAGCAAGTGTAGCCAAAACACAGAACAAACCATTCACAATTTTCTCAATAATTTCCTCAATTTCGCGGTCTCCGGCAGAAGGATCATTCAATTGAACATAACAAGACTTATCCGCAAGAGAAAACAAATTATCCTCTAGGGTTACAAACTCCAAGTACTGATCGTGTACCTTGGAAATTCGATTGATGGAGTCGGAATTGAGAGTCCCCGATGCGAGATCTTCAAGGAGAGCGCGAGGAATCGAGGATGAGAAATTGAGCTGGAAGGAATCGTAGAGAGATCGAGAGGCATCGGAGACGATTCGCTGAACGTTGAGGTGAGTGGGTTGAACGAAGTAGACGGCGGGGACATCGTGGACAGGCTTGCGGTCCTTGTCGATGAGGAAGTATAGGGTTACGCCGTGCTTGCGGAGGTCCTTGACGTGGATGAGAGGGGAGAGAATGTCTTGGCAGAACTTGTCGTAGATTAAGATCTTGTAAACTTCTTCATTCGCTGTTCCACTTGAATTCACAGGTTGGTTCAGATTCAGCATTCGAGTTATGCATTCTGCAAATCAAAGTCATGAATGAATATCAACAAATTAGATCGATAGATCTAGAGAGAGAGAGAGAGAGAGATGGAGAGAGATCTACCGGTCTGTCTTTGTCGGAGATTGAGTGCCATGGTTGAGTGCTGTAGAAAGCTTCGCAGGAGAACGAAGACGAAGACGAAGACGGAGACGACGTTGGCGTTGTTGTTTCTGGTAAGGCTCCGTTTGGATGCCAACTAACGGTGGTTCGCGACCTTATACCAACCTTCCTTCTGAATGCCGTATGGTAACACCCACTGTTTGGTTACAGAAGTTTCTAAACAAGTTTTACTTTTGCCAGACTATAACGACGCCGTTTTTGTGTTCATTTTGTTCACAATGAATATGTAAGCATCTGGAATGTGGATATTCGTCAAAATCAGACTAATACACTCAGAGAGAGAGAGAGAGAGAGAGAGAGAGTTGATTTGGGGGTGATGGCAAGGCCATCGTTTCTTGGAAACAAGTACTGGGTGCTGAGACATGGTAAAAGCATTCCAAATGAGAAGGGTCTAATTGTTTCGTCTATGGTTCGTCTTCTTCCTTTCAATGTCTTAATTTGCTACTATTCGAAAATGATTCCTTTACATATATGTCTGTTTTAGATGGTTATGTGCTCGTTGTGTTGTGCTGGGTTGGTTTTTTCAATTGCATTGGAAATACTTTTTTGGGTTTTACAAATGGTTGATTTTTACTGTTATCTGATTACTTTTTTTTATTTTATTTTTTATGTTGAATTGTTGAATGATTAACTTACTAGCTTTATGGATTCATGTTGCGAGTATGAATGTGTATTTGTGTGTGTGGAATAGTTTGGGGGAACATACGCTTTGTCAGAGGATTGCTGCTTTCATACATCATTTTTTTTTTTTTTTTTTTTAAAGTTTTCATACATCATATATTTGTATACCTTTTGTTTTCTGAAATTTTCTTTACTTCTAAAAGATATACATTTTTTCCAGGTTCCTTTCTTTATCTTTTTCTTTTTCTTCTTCTTCTTCTTCTTCTTTTTTTTTAAAAAAAAAATTTCCCTGATTGACTAATGAATTATCAAATTTTGACTGAATAATGGAATGTCCTTTCCCTATTTTGAACATGAAAAATGCGAGCCTTTATCTGCATATAGAACGGCTGCCTAATGCTCATTCAGTTTATAACTTTATAAGCATTACAATAAAACTTTATCCTTGCATGTCTTGTTCGACTCCTGTCTTTATAGATCTAACTTGGAGATGAGGAGTGCTCTCAGGTTATGTCTTCAACTTCCAAATATATTATGAAGTGAAAATTTTAATAATGCACACAAGATTAATTTTAATAATGTGGAAGATTTACATTGAAGATTCTTTTTGTTTGGGTTTAATCAATTTTCACGTGATTTATGTAGTTACATGGTTCAACATGACTCAAGTTTCTATTATTACAGCAGCCATCAATTTTGTTAAATAGTGACTGGTATCTTAACAGGAAAATGGCACACTGGAGGAATATAAATTAGCTCCTGAAGGTGTTAATCAAGCACTTTTGGCAGGAGAATTATTCCAAAAGGTAGGTGTTCCTACAAATACTTGCTGTGGTTCTCCAGGGCCAACACGGCTTTCTCAATTTAACATTGCTGAAAAGTGATCTAGAATGTATAGCTGATGTAAGAGCATCTCCAATCCTTCACTAAATCTTGTATGAAATTTAAATTTGATGAAATTTTTGGTGAAAATGGCGTCCAATCATTTCACCAAACTTGTATCAAATCAAGTTTTTACCAAATTTTTCATCAAATCAAGGAAAAAAACAAGTTTTTCACCAAATTGGATGAAAGAAGCTATTGAGGATGAGCTTGAAATTTTTTTAAATGATTTGATGAAATTTTAAAGTGAGGATTGGAGCAGTCAGTTTTTTCACCAAATCAAACTTTTAGTTAAATTTGATGAAAAGCCATTGGAACATATCCCATATCCAATCAATTTTTTAGCCAAATTTGATGGGGAAAAAAAAAAAAAAAAGAAAGAAAGATGAAGGATTGGAGATGATCTATAATATGAGTACTTGTTAGGTGAAGATGTTGCCTTTCTACTGGTGTAGCTTAGTCCTTTTTTTTTCTCTGACAAGTAACTTTTGACCATTTTATTTACTCTCTCTCACTCTCTCACTGTTTTTACTTGTATTCTATGTGTTTTCTAAATTTGCTAAAACTTCTATAGCCGGGCTGATTCTTATGCTTGAGAATCTTCCGGATTAGGTTCTGGTTGGGTCTTACGGATTACTAACTATAATACTACTTGAACCAAAAGCCCGTAAAATTGATCAAGCCAAATTGTATAGTCAGTCAAGTACATAATCCTAGTTTTAAAGGTTACCAATTGATGTGTTATTTTCTACCTTCTTACCAATTTAGTTTACATTTTCTACCTTGTAAGTGGGTGAAAAGCTAGAAAAGGCAGTGTTAATTGAAGATGTGGCAGTAACAGATAAAGGTGGAAAATAACACAGATCTACACCAAGGTTTGCCTTATTTGTAAGGTATTCATGTGGGATATCTCCCACAAGTTTCCCAGTGGATCTATTATGTGCCACATATGATATCACCCAATCACATCATCCACCTGCAAGGCTGCAACATTGTGGCAATTAATTCCTTTCCTCAGTTTGGATCATAAATTTTTGCTAAACTTTATTTCTCAAAACAGTTCATCTTCATTATACTTGGCCATTGTGGACCGTAGAGAAAGTCCTTTTGATTGTGAGAAACCTCAAGAAAGGTTTTTTTAGATTTTTGCTCCTCTTGAATGAATTTCTGATTTTGATCGTGATTAGTTCTGTTATTATCTTTTAATGAGCCTGAAGGAAAGACTTGTCCATGTGGATGGAAGTATGCATTCCCTTGGTACCTCTCTTTTACTAATATGTTTCTCTACATATATATTGAGTTTTACAGGAGAAACAAATTATGTGCAGGAACTGGAGGAAAATAAAATACCACTTGAAAATGTTCGAATTTGCTATTCCCCCTTTTCAAGAACTAGACACACTGCTAAAGTTGTTGCATCAGTTTTGAATATCCCCTTTGAAGGTCCTCAATGTAAGGTAAGGTATCGAATCTTGACAGATTTATTTCATGAAGTAAATTTTAATATTGAAATGCATGTGTAGCTGTTGTTTTGTTATTTCACACGTGTTGCCCTTGTCGTTGCCTCAATTCTCTGGAACTTTCTGCTGTAGCGTAATGTGAACAATTTATTTAGTTTTGAAATTGTGCTGTGCTTTTGCTATCTTGTACCCAAAAAAGAGCTTTTGTTATTTTCTCTCTGGTTGACTTTTCAATTAAATTTTCTGGCCAGATGATAGAAGATCTCCGGGAGCGTTTCTTTGGTCCTTCGTTTGAACTTACATCTCATGATAAAGTACGTAGTTTCTTTGAGGGACTAAATATAGATTTTACGTGAAGTGAAAGAAGCAGATTGATGGGCTTTCAATTCTTGAACTTCTTGTATGCATTTGTTTATTGGAGTTAATTGATGCAGAGTTGATTTGATTCTGGGTCTAGCACTCATTATAAGTACCATGCTACTATACTGTTAACATTTGAGTCTGAATTTGTGCTCTTTCATGAACAGTATTCAGAGATATGGGCTCTTGATGCAAAAGATCCATTCATGAAGCCGGAAGGTGGAGAAAGTGTTTCAGATGTTGTTTCTAGACTGACAAGTGCTTTGATAACCATTGAGTCAGAGTTTCAAGGGTAAAAATTCTTTCTTCTTTTGTCTTTAGGTCTGTGTTTCAAGGGTCAAATGGTGGGCATCTTTTTCTACATCTTAAATGAGATCTGATGGGCGATATATGGGAGATTTCTGACATGTAAAGGACTAGCAGCAAAATGGCAAGTCTGGTGCTACTCATGGATGTGCTTTCAAAACACAACGTCAAGCTTAATCATGTTTTGAAAACAGTACTTCACAAAACAGCATGGGTTTGGGAAATAAGTTAAAAATTTCTTGGATTTTGGAAACATGATTTAAAATTGCATGGTTTGGTTAAAAAACTGGATCATGTAGCTTGGGAGAGTTGTTATTTGTTAACTTGTGCTACTCTTGGACTAGTAAACTAGCTCCCAGTCATAATTATGCCAATTTTAACTACACTGTTTACCACTTCTGTCTTGTAATTCTTTGCTTGAAATAGCATTTCAAATTTTGCCATGTTTTAAGATAATTTGATATGTGAAATAATAGTGCTTTTGTGTTGCAGCTGCACAATCTTGGTTGTCAGCCATGGTGATCCCCTTCAAATCTTGCAGACGATACTCAATGCAGCTAAAGAACATACCGGACCCAATGTTGATGACTTAGCATCAAGAATACAGGCTGTTAAAGTTCCTTCCGTCCTGTCACTGCACCGGAAGTTCAGCCTTCTTACTGGAGAACTCCGGGCAGTTATATAAATTGCAGCTTCTATGGACATAGACATAGCCTTCGGGAAGGCTTATTAGCTGTTGAAATTTATCTTCTTCTATGACTATATATTCTTGTAATAACCAACTTGTTCCAAAATTTCTGCGGGCAATTTGCAGCTGGGTCACCATAATTGTTATTGCAGTGACTAGCAAGTCCCAAGCCTCGCAACTAAGATTATTGTAGCCTCAAAACCTCATTACCTTTTTATGTTCATTTCCACGTTTACAGAAGCTTGGTTTTGCCTGTATTCATTCCATCTCTAGAAAAAAAATAATAATAAAAAAAATTAAATTAAAAAAATTTCCCCATTTCGGTACTAAAGATCACATTATGTATGAATATGCCTAAGGGGTTTTTTTTTTTTTTTTTTTCTCCATCCAAAACCTCCACTTACGAAAGGTGGTGCTTTATTAATTCTATTTTGCTTCTTCAACCATGGTTCTATTGCCTTCTCTACCACTAATAAAATAAATTGTATTAATAATTTGAGAACAATAGTTATGATTTGCTTGTGTATTTCTATATATTAATAGTTCTATTAATATTTATGAATAAATATAAAGTATTTGTTAATAAGTTTGATATGAGTGTACATCATTTTTTGTAAAATAAAAGTATGTGTGTTATTATGTTAAAATTTGTTAAACAATGTATTTATAAGTAGGGCATTAAGAAACCCATAATTTATAAGGAATACCAAACAACATCAGGTTTATGGTCTACTGGATATGCTGAAGAATGCCCCAATGTTTAAACACCTGGAATCTTGAATCAAGGTACATATCAATGCATATGCTTCTCTTTTATTTTTTTAAATCAGTGTTTTCATTACAGACAAATAAGAATTTTGTGATATTTTGAAGGGTAAGGGCTCTATTCTTGGAGTTGGCCATGGTTGTGCTGTAGCAATGGGAGCAAGAGTAAGCTCTCTCGTCATTTTAATATTCATCTCGATTCCACTTCCATTCTAATGGTATTTTCAAGTATGTTTTGAAAATCAAGTTATGTTGTTGACATCTCTCTCATTGTTGTTTCCCTACAGGCTCAAGCTGCTGGCTGAGGTGAGTAAAAAGGCTCACAATATACTTGCTAAAAGTCCTAACTAAGATAACACTCCCATAAAGAAAAAATAAAAAAGCACCGAGATTGTATTATACCACAGCAAAAATTCAACCAAAACAAAACACATCAGAACCGAATATCAAGTATCACACTAAGATCAATTACACAAGCCATTTGACCAATAAGACTGCATCTCAAAGAATTTCTCAAATATTCTATGCCTGACAATACATGTTACAACAAATACATAAGGTCCTTTCCATAAATCAAAATCAACATAATTCTGTCAATTTACAGCATGTGCTTATCTTCACCGGTTGTTGAGAAATTGGCATCATATTCTACAATTGGCAGCTGCATAGAAGAAGAAAGGACACCACAAGGTGAAACATGTTAGTACTTGATGAATATAACGAAAACAAAGGGGTTCAAGTTCTCTACCCTGCATCAGCTTTGGTTCAAGAAGTTTGTGTAATGCAGATGGTAACTAAAAGGTGGTTGGTTACTCACGTAACTAAGAATAATATGTGTGTGTGTGTGTGTGTAAAGACTTGATAGTGTTTGGTATTCCTCAGTTTAGGAAAGCTCAAATGACAACACAGGAGCCTTTGAACGTGACAGTAGACAACAAAATGGCATGAAGTCGGTATACTCACTGCAGTATATAAATTGATTGAGATCGAGACTGACCCTGCCTTGCTTACTTGTATCAAATGAATTAAACATATTCCTGCAAAATAAAAAACATGAATGTAACCAGTCTACCAATAGAATAATGAATCCAACAGTGGAGAAGAATACATTAACAACATTGACAACTTGCAGCCATCACTCATCGACACAACGTTAATCTAATAATTGTTTAATATCAATGGATTGATGTACATAATACATACAGAGACTGTAAATCCAACAACATAAAGCAAATTTGTACATGATGCAACTATGTCTCAACCAAAATATTTTCAACATAAAGATAGGTCGAATTTAAGGTAAAAAGTTGGGAATCCTGACCTCAATAATCCAAAGTTTTAATATATTATAAGATGGACTAATATGTCCATTAATTGATGGTTCATTGGTTCCCATTTGGGTCAGACACCCTGAATTGAGTCTGCAGGTGTCTGCATGGGTCATCCAGTTGAACTAAGCTAGAAGATTGATGGAACCTAGAAGATTGATGGAACCCATCAAAGTTGGGTGCACAAATATTCATGTCCAAGTGCCCCAAGCAGTATTTAATTCATGGTAAAAGGTTCAATTTGAGATGCACACTAAATTTTTAAAAATAAAAAAAATAAAAAAGAAGAAGAAGAAGAAGAAGAAGAAGAAGAAGAAGAAGAAGAAGAAGAAGAAGAAAATATATATATATATATATATATCAATAGTCACAAACCTTGCAGACTGCACAAAGATACAAAGAGCTATGAAGTCATCAAGCCGGAATCTTCCATTCTTCTTTTGATCGAAACTCTGAACAATTAATGGGGGGACAATAAATTATTGGTCCAAATCTTGCATAAGTAGTTTATCGCTCATCTTGAGAAGATTGATTTTTGCTAGGAAGATAAAAAAGGTTAAACATGCAAGTAACCATCCAAGGTGCCTAGATTAAAAAAAGTAAAATTGGTTTGAAAATGAAAAATTACTTTGCAAATATGTGGTACGTGCATACTACAATGAAAAAAAATTCTACACGCTTACTACAATGAAAAATTTTCTACAAGCTTTACCTCACAGACTGTGTAAAATGCAGGAGAGTCGAGGGAGAATCCAATTTTTACCAACGCCTGTAACCATGTAGCAACAGACAACAGTTAAAGGGAGGGAGGAGGTGAAGAAGTTAGAGAGATCAAAAGAGAAACGTGGGTATCCATTAATAGCATTATCAAAGAGCATCCAGAAGAATCTAGAGAAGGTTTTTAAAGGTTTGACAAATTCACTTCTGAAGTAAATAGGGGAAAATACACCCAAAAAGATAGGACTGTATGTTCAGCCTTAGCAAGCATGCCACACAATAAGCAAAACTTCACTGAACCATCCAAAAATCATAGGCAATTCAAGATGTTAAATAATACCTCATAAACATCATCAGGAACAAGATATCCACGATCCCTATGACAATGATCAAAGATATCAAGATGTTGTCAAGATGTAATTATACATATATCAAACATTCTAGTCTGAAATAGTTGCTACCCTAACTGAATACAAGGTACATGGATTTTGCACTATCAATGAATAAACACTACAATAATTTTAATGAGATAGCTTGACAGTGAAATTTTTTATTTTTATTTTTTAAAAATTAAAAATTAAAAAAAAAAAAAAAAAAAAAAGGCAAATGAAAGAAAATAACTATAAGGTATGAACAACATTCAGTTGTTACTGAGGAACGTCATTTAGAGATGTTAATAACACTGGACACATGAGATATTGTTAGAAGAAAATCACCTCTCCGAGTCTGAGAAGGCATGTTGAACCTGCAAAAGAATTTAAGACAAAAAATTTAGATGGAAAAAACTTGAAGAATATGATCATACCCTAAAACTGCAAGCAAAGAACAAAACCTCCAAATACACACCCAATGATATCAATGGTAGTTTCTGAAATATATATATATGTATATATATAATTTATACATTATCTTCAGCAACAGAGCAAACGTGATGGCCAGTTTTTGCATTCTTGATCAGAGGTTATATGTAATATGGGACATTGATAAGCCCAACATAAAGAAGTGCATGGTGGTTTTGTTACCAGCTCCTGAATTAGTTCCCCACAAAATTGAGAGTCTATCCTTGATTTTTCAATAGAATCAAAGTGAGATTAATGTTACATATGGAAGAAAATTTGGCAAAGAAATGGCATTTCTTATATTAACAAAAATGAGCAGACTTAATGGCATCATAGCCTCAGAGAATTTTACAATTATTATGTTATCCTAGCATTCATGAGTTCGTAAATCGCAAATCATAAATTAGAATTTTTCACATAAAGCCCAAAAACAAAAAAAGGCTACATCACTTTACAGCTTCAATTTCAGATATAAATGAAGATACTAACCTTAAGAAGAAACTTGTTGAGTGCAATAAATTCTGTAAAAAAATAAAAATAAAAATTAGATTTTAGTAAGAGAAATTATGTTACCACTTCCAGAGCACAAATCTCTGGAATGAAGAATACAAGATCAAGTGGCATTGAGAATTTGAGCCTCCCAGTTCAATATTTGGAAACTGCATGGATCTTTTTTCATTTTTTCTTTTCTTTTCTGACAGAAGAAAATCATATCTTGTGTGATGGAGCTGCTAGCCCAAATGGCAAAGCAATATACATAAAACACACACCAAAAATCACTAATTTAGTCGAATTCATAAACTAAAGAACTATAGCAGAATCAACTAAACATAAACATAATTATATATATATTAGCATTTGAGCTTCCTAGTGTTATTTTATAATTTTAAATTATTTAATTTATTTTATTTCATATTTGCATCTTTTTAGGAATAAATTTATAGCGTTATATTAGTTCTTAGTCTTTTGGGTTATCCTCCAATATCTCCTAAATATCTAAATTATAGTTATTTAATTGTGTATATAATAAGACTTCAACGTTGTTTTCTAAACAAAAAAAGAAGTCTTTCTTCTCCCCTTCTTTTTCTCTGTTATTTATTTTGTGAATTTACTGTCTTGAGTTTACAAGTGAGTGTTGGGCAATTTAAGGTTCGTGAATTCACTTTGTTATACACAAGTAATTTCGAAGGGCAATTTAAGGTTCGTGAATTCACTTTGTTATACACAAGTAATTTCGAAGGTCGTTGTATCTTGGGGGAGGAACACCATTCAACTTGGTACAGAAGAGGGTGTATCGTTTCTAAGGAGAACACAATTTGCATGCCTTGACCACCATTCAGGCTTCTCTAAACTTTCTCTCTAATAATAATATTTATTTGTTGTTTTTGGTTTATAAGTATTTTGGTATTTTTATTCTATTAATAAATCCTGTTTAATTTTTCTAACAATCTTAGGAATGATAATTAGGATTTTATGTTAGAAGTTGTTGCGTTGATTATAATTTTATTTTGGAAAAAATAAGGGATTTGATGAAACCAATTCCAGCAAGCCTGAGAAGTTTAATGGTCAAAATTTTATATATTGGCAACAACAGATGAAATTTTGGTTAACCACTTTGGGTCTTTATTTTGTGATTCATAAAGCTACTGTTCCAAAAGGAAAATAAAAGGTTTTTGAAAAAGAAAAGGATTCTGAAAAAAGTGAAACTTCTAAGGCTATAGAAATTGTTGAGACAGGTAAGGATTCAACTTCGTACAAAAAATCTGATGATGATGATTTTGATGAAAAATATTATCTTTGTCATGGTAGGATTTTAAGTGTTTTATCTCCTTCTATCTATAATATTTTTTGCAATACAAAAACTTCTATTGAATTACGGGAAGCATTTGATTTTGAATATGGGTCTGAAGATGCTGGTCTTAAACATTACTATGCTGAAAAAAAATTTAGACTTTCATATGATTGATGGTAAATCGGTTATGGAACAAGTGCATGAATTTCAAAATATCGTGTATGATATGAAAAGAAAAGTAATGGATTTATCTGATATTTTTTTCGTTGCTTCACTGATTAAAAAATTACCTCCATCTTGGTTAGAATTTGGTAGAACGTTAAAACAAAAACATGATGATTATACCTTTCGCGAATTGCTAGTATCCCTAAATATAAAAAACAAGCCGAGTTTTAAATTCTGATTTTCGAGTCAAGGCACATTTTGTAGAAAATTTTAAACCCAAACCTTTTAATTTCAAGAAAAATGGTGCACACAAGAATGGGAATAACAATCTTAATAATAAATCAAAAGGCAAAAATATTATTCAGAGAAAAATAGTGCCTTGTTGGGTGTGTGGGAAGACTAATCACACTGCTAGAGATTGTTATCATCGAAAAGGTCAACCCCACAAAGCCCGTGGTCCTCCAGTAACCCCTAAACCACAAGCTAATGTTGTGACTGTGGGGCCAACTCCTTTAACCTTGCTAGCAGGTATTTTGTTGGCGATCCCAAGTTAAATATTGTTTTTAACTCAAATGATTGGTTTATAGACTCGGGTGCTAATGTTCATGTGTGCGCTGATAAAAATATTTTTTCACCTTATTATCAAGAATCATGCACAAGAACTGTAAGCATAGGAAATGGGAGCTTGGCCAGGGTACTAGGTGAAGGACAAGTTAGGTTGAAATTGACATCTGGCAATATAATCACCTTAGATGGAGTTTTTCATGTTCCTGATATTAGGAAAATTTTAATTAGTACATCTTTGTTAGTTCAGCATGTTTTTAAAGTTGTTTTTGAATCAAATAAAGTTGTAATAACTAAGAATGGTAACTTTATTAGTAAAGGTTATCTTCGTGATGGTTTGTTTAGCCTTCATGTTATGGATTTTGATTTAAATAAAATTGCATGTTATTCTTTCTCTACTTCTTCTATTGTTAATCTAGAGTGTTCTAATACTTGGCATGGTAGACTTGGGCATGTAAATTTGAACACTATTAAAAGAATGATGAGTTTAGAATTAATTCCAAAATCTATAGTTAATTTAAAGGAAAGATGTCAAGTATGTGTACAAGCTAAACAAACTAAAAAACCTTTTAAATCCGTTGAAAGAGATACATCTTTGTTACAACTTATACATAGTGATACATGTGACCTTAACAATGTGTTAACTCATGGTGGAAAATGATATTTTATTACGTTTATTGATGATTTTTCTAAATATTGCTATGTATATTTATTAAGTCACAAAAGTGAATTATTTGATAAATTTAAAATATATAAAGCTCATGTAGAAAATCAATTAGAAAAGAAAATTAAAATCTTAAGGTTTGATAGAGGAGGCGAGTATGCACCAATAGAAATGGAAAAGTTTTGTGAACAACATGGAATTATTTACCAACGGTCTCCACCTTATTCACCACAATCTAATGAAGTAACAGAACGTAAAAATTGAACATTGTTAGATATGATAAATGCTATGTTAGCTAGTTTTGGTTTACCTAATAATTTGTGGGGTGAAGCTTTATATTCTGCTTATCATATATTAAATAAAGTGCCTTACAAAAATTCAAAAAAAAACACCTTATGAAATTTGAAAAAATCAAAAGCCTAGTTTAAAATATTTCAAAGTGTGGGGGTGCTTGGCTAAAGTTTTAATACCAATTACTAAGAAAAAAAAAATTAGGACCGAAAATTGTTGATTGTGTATTTATTGGGTATGCCTTAGATAGTGTTAGTTATAGATTCTTAGTAATTAATTCTGAAAATTCTAAAATTTCTAATAATACTATAATGGAGTCAAGAAAAGCTGTATTTTTTGAAAATGTATTTCCTATGAAATATAAGTTATCTGAATCAATTGGTGAAAATTTTATGTCTAATAGTAGTATAGAAAATCAACTAGGAACTGAACTAAGAAGAAGTAAAAAAAGAAAAATAAAAAAGAATATTGATAATGACTTTCTTACCTATTTAGTTGAAAATGATCCTAGAACATATAACGAAGCTATGACATCAGTAGATACTTCTTTTTGAAAAGATGCTATAAATAGTGAAATGGATTCTATTATGACTAATAATACTTGGTACTTAACTGATCTTCCACTAGGTTGTAATTCAATGGACTGTAAATGGATATTTAAAGCTAGACTTGTAGCTAAGGGATTTAAACGAAAAGAAGGAATAGATTTCTTTGATACATATTCTTTGGTAACTCATATAACCACTATAAGGGTCTTAATAGCTATTACCTCAATTTATAAATTAGATGTATACCAAATGGATGTCAAAACGGCGTTTTTAAACGGAGAATTAAATGAAGAAATTTATATAGATCAACCCGAAGGTTTTGTAGCTCCTAGACAAGAAAGAAAGGTATGTAAACTTGTAAAATCTCTTTATGGATTAAAACAAGATCCAAAATAATGGCATGAAAAGTTTGATAAAGCAATTCTTTCTAATGGGTTTAATATCAATGATTCTGATAGATGTCTGTATATCAAAAAATTTGATCGTGCTTGTGTTATTCTTTGTTTATATGTTGATGATATTCTTATTTTTGATAGTAAACTGGTTGTTATTAATGATACTAAGAATTTCTTATCTAACAATTTTGATATAAAAGATTTAGGCCCAGCTAATGTTATATTGGGTATTAAAATAATTAAAAGTGATAAAGGAATTGTTTTGTCACAAGAACATTATGTTGACCAATTGCTAAAGAAATTTAATTATTGTGATACGAAAGTTGTCTCTACTCCATTTGATCCTAATATTCGCTTAAAGAAAAATATGAGTGAAAGTATATCTCAACATAAATATGCTCAAATAATAAGATCTTTGGTGTATCTAATTGCACAAGTCTTGATATTTCTTTTGTTGTTTGTAAACTAAGTCATTACACTATTAATCCTAATTTAGAACATTGGAATGCAATTGAAAGAATTTTTAAATACATTAAAAGTACAATAAATTATGGAATTCATTTTTGTGGATTTCTTGTTGTGCTAGAAGGATTTAGTAATGCTAATTGGATAACTGAATCTGATGAAACTAAAGCAACTAGTAGTTATGTGTTTACTTTAGGTGGTGGTGCAATAGCTTTTAAATCTTCTAAACAAACTGTTATATCTAGATCTACCATGGAAGCAGAACTCATTGCCTTAAATTTGACTTATACCGAGGCCAAATGGCTAAGGAATTTATTATCTGATTTACCATTATCTGATAGTCTTATATTTGCTGTCTTTATTCATTGCGATAATTAAACTACAATTGCTAAAGCAAAAAATGCAAATTTAAATGAGAAAAAAAAAGACATTAGAATAAGACATAATTCTATTAAACAGTTATTATCTCAAGGTGTTGTAGCACTTGATTTTGTGAGGTCTGAAAAGAATATAGCAGACCTTTTACCAAAGGATTAGCGCGCGAGCTAGTTGTTGAATCATCGAGGGGAATGGGACTGAAACCCATAAATTAGTCATCACAATGGATACCTAACCTTTGTGATTGGAGATCCCATGAATAAGGTTCAATAGGTAATAACGAAGTTGATGGGTGACTTGGAAGAGCACTAAAAATATTAGAGGAAAATTCCTTAGTCCTATTCCTATGGTGATAGTGCTCACTATTGCGACGGGTTTTAGGAAGAGCTTAGTTCTAAATGTATCCAAGGTAGGATTTCTATGGGGTGTTGGTCACAAATCACCCTTAAAGGATACACCTATATAAGTGTGACAGTGGGGTGACTGTTGTGGAAAATTGGGTTGCTCCCTAAAGACACTTGTAGAAACAAGATATATGCACATGACCATTTAACAACCGTTCTAGAACCATGATAATTGCCCATATTGTGCGTGTGGTAAGCCTATGTTTGATCACAAGGGCCTAGTTCAAAACTTTGTTTACTATGGTTTCTTCAAACTGAAACTTATTATCACTAAGTGGAGGTTCAAGTCTGGAAGACACCTACACCCAATGTGCTGTAAAAACACTCTTTTCAATTTTAAATTATGTGGAGGATTGTTATTTTATAATTTTAAAATTATATTTTATTTATTTTATTTTATTTGATATTTGCATCTTTTTAGGAATTAGTTTATAACGTTATATTAGCTTCCTAGTCTTTTAGATTATCCTACAATATCTCCTAAATATCTAAATTATGATTATTTAATTGTGTATATAATAAGACTTCAACGTTGTTTTCTAAAAATAAAAAATAAAAAGTGTTTCTTCTCCTTTTCTTCTGCTCTGTTATTTATTTTGTGAATTTACTGTATTGAGTTTACAAGTGCGTGTTGGGCAATTTAAGGTTCACGAATTCAAAGGTGGTTGTATCTTGGGGGAGGAACACCATTCAACTCGGTGCAAAAAATAGTGTATCGTTCCTAAGGAGAGCGCATGCCTCGACCACCATTCAAGCTTCTTTAAACTTTCTCTCTAATGATAAAATTTATTTGTTGCTTTTGGTTTATTATTAGTTTGGTATTGTTATTCTAATAGTAAATCGTGTTTAATTTTTCTAACACCTAGTTCAATATGCAGAAACTATATGGAAAACCCAAATAAACTTTTTTTTCATTTACAAAAGAAATTCACGAGCTGCCAATCCAATCTGTCGAGAGAGTTGGTAAGGAAAAGAAGATTTGTTCACTGTATTCATCTCATAAGCAGGAAGCCTATTTATACATCAATTACAAGCTAAAATAGGAAATAGAAAATAAGGACACAATATATCACACTAATTATGTTCTATCACAGCTATACAATATATACTAAAATATATACTATAATATATGCTATATCAAGCCAAGCCAAGCCCAAACAAACGGAAAAGTAATATTATGCATGAAAAGCCCAACAAAATTCACTAATTTAGGCGAATTCATAAACTTGATAGAACAGCTTAAAACTGAAATCAAACTCCGACCTAAATTAAAATGTAGACAGATAAAAATGGGCATCAAGTGTCGACAAAATCGTGGATTGGATTACCTTCGAAGCTCATAGTTCCATTCCTATCAAAGTCATACATCCTGCAAAATATCCCCCAAAACCTCAATTAGCTAAAAACAACCCACAAAAATGTGTCTGTGTCTCTGTGTGTGTGAGTAAAGACAAGAACACAATACAAATACCAAGTACGAGAACCTGATCATCTGTTGAACAACAGAGATAGGGAATTCTAGGTTTCCGACGGCAAGAGCACTCTGATCATCCACAAACATCTTCGTTTTCTTAAAATCCAATAGAGAGAGAGAGAGAGAGAGAGAGAGAGAGAGAGAGAGAGAAACGCATAATTGTGTTAGGGTATTGAAGTGAGTTGGAAGAGAGGGACGAACCTTGAGCTGAGCAGCGGTGATGCTTCCAGTTTTGTCCGAGTCAACTCGGTCGAACCATTCTCTCAGAATCGCCTTGTTCTCCATTTCTCAGACGACTCGACTCCCCTCCTCTCTTCTTTTTTGCTGGTCTGCTCTCTCTCTCTCTGTCTCTGTCTCTGTTTTATCTATTGGCATTCATCCGACGTCGTTTTGACTTGTTTATTGCGTTCGGTTTTCACCGATGTAACCATCCATTTTTGCTAGCTAAATTTTCTTATTAGGGCTCGATTAGGTAGAATGGAGACGATTGTTGTGAGAAATTAAATAAAATTGTGTTTGTTTTTCTGATAGTTATTAGTGTAGGAATTGTTAAATTATTTTTATATAAATAAATATAAAATAATAAAAAAATACAAAAACATTAAATATTATTTAAAAAAAATGCCTAACATGTAAAAAATAAAAAATAAATAAAGTAAAAATAAATAAAATAATGATTTTTACTTAACAAAAAACTACACATTAATGTTCAATTCCCTCCCCAAGACCCATCCTAATCCGAAGGGGACTATGAATCCCCTCTCCATCTCCCAAAACAAACACAACATTAGTAGGTCCCACTTCCATCTCATTCACAATCTTCTTCTATCTCCCAAAACAAACGAGGCCTTTACCAATAATAATAACACTGCCGTCTTTTGTTTCAAAAGTTTTTTTGTTTCTTGGCTAAAATTATTCATAATTGTTGAACAACGTGAAAATTTTGGAAAAAAAATATATGCACTCTTTCAATAATCGTGAAGAATAATGTTATGGATCATGAAAAATATATCATGAAATGCATCCTGAAAATTTTTCATCCCTTAATTAGTGTGTCGTGTTTTATTATATATGTAATTCAAAGGTGAAGAATCTTTCATGATCATCTTCATGATATTTTTTTCATGATTGTGAATGTTTAATAAAGAAATTTAAAAAGAGGACCCTCTCCTTTGGGAATTATTCACTCCTTAGTAACATTGGTTGATATTTATCAGCTTAAAGTGCAGCTTGTGTTCTTTTGGTGCTTTTTTTTTTTTTTGGTTAGATCAAGGTACTTGATTTCATATGGGTTGGATTTGGGTTGGGTTTGAAGTGATGTGTTAGAGAGGTGATGTGACTTAAATAAGATAATATGACTTAAATAGGATAGTGACTTTTTGACTTTTTTGGAGGATGCCAAACTTGGCCAAAGTCTGTATCATTTCATGCAAATCATACCACATTCATATTACCCCGGAAAGAAATATCACACAAAAAGGCCATAAAAGCTGTTTGAAACTAAGTTCAACATAGAAAACATACGGAAATTGAGAAACCCCACTAAGTTAGTAGAGTTACAAGACTCGAAAGCTTCAATAAAATCCCCACGGCAACTTGTGCTGCTCAGTTGCACACACAAATTTCTCAGTTGCCCCAGTTACATTTAATGTCAACCGTCATGCTTGACAAACTAAAGATCCAAGAGGAATTGAGCTGGTTCAGCTTTAGCCATGCACCCAAACTTGCACAAATTGTATTTCTTGTATACGCCAGTGAGTTTCCCTGTTCCAGCTTTCTGATGGTAAGTAACCATCAGTCGCGAGCAATCCCTGTCAGAAAACATATATAACAAACACGGCATTTATTATCCTGTAGTACCCGTTATAATCTGTGTAATTTGGGGATAAAAATGAAAAAACTCACATAAGCTGGTCCTCTGAGTAGTTGGTGTGCCACTCAACAGATTTAGTCCACTGCTTAGACCTGTGAAGACTACACTGAGCAGTGAAAATGGCTGCTGCAGCCAGCAAAGAAGGTGGGAACTTGAGCATTTCGTACTCCACAAGGCAGAGTTCAACAATGAAGAAGGACAGAAGCTCAAGCTGAATTCATTTCATTACAATACCATCATCAGCATTGTTCCAAGACACATAAAACTTGTTTGAAAATTTTCTAAAAACAACCCCTTTTGGGGAAACAAAACAACAATAACCAAAAAAAAAATGAAAACAGAACCAAACAAGCCTATAAATTTTCCTCTTCTACCTAAATTTGGTAATTCCCATAGTCCTAGCTAGTACTAACCTTTTCGTCAGATTGAGCAGCCTTGAGAAATCTTCTCATGAAAACGTAAGGGGTTGGAACTGACATGTTGAATTGCAGTGCATTCACCATTTGCTTCTCCTGTGGGGGGCACACAAAAGATCTGAATAAATATTGCAACTGTAGAGAGGTTTTTCAAGGAAGAAACAAGTGAGTATTTTTTCAAATATCAAAATACCATATGCAGAACTTCCTTCCTCGTATAAGCCTGATCTGATATGATAACTAGATCCTCCACAAGTGGTACAGAAATCTCCTCATATTTGCATGCCAAAAGCAAAGCTGTCACGCCAATTAACTGAAGCTTCTTTCTGACCACAGTTTCATGCTCTAAAAACCTGTCAATAAGATTGACAGTGAGGAACAATGTCTCCTCCATGAGCTCAAACTTGTAGTGCACCTGTTAATATGATCAAGTCCAGTTAGCCATTTGCGCACTAGAAAAATATGAATCTGTAATGCCTAGCACAATGGTAATATATATTTGTGCCTACAAATAAAGGGTAATCAAGTCCAAAATCACATACCTCAATAAGCCAATCAATGAGTATGGCTCTCATCTTCTCATTGATGTCAAATTGACGCATCATATAATTTCGAGAGACACGAGCAGAGTCCTGCCATAAGATGACTTGTTTGGTCAATCATTCATGGCACAAATAAATTTTAGAGGTCATTTTTTTTTTCTTACTCCTTCCAACCCTATCTAGATCATCTCATTATCCAATACTAACTGTAACTGATGGTGAAATTTGTTTCCTTAACCAACCCATCCTGGCTGGCTATTTATTTAGATAACTTTTTTTAGCGCATCAAAAACAAGTACTGTATCTCATTTACTGCTCTCCTTTGAAAAGAATAAAATGGTTGAAAAGGCAAAGAAACCAAGACTAAATGTCAAAATCTTCAGTTCTCACTTTTCATTATGCTGAAAACAAAAATTGCCAATGTGGCATATACTTGAGGTGAGTTTTCCATGTACTGGAAATTACGTCACAGGTGTTAGATAAATCTATAGAGGGAGAAGAAAGAGATAAGATTGTATTAATGACTGAATACTTGATTACATGGTTATATGATTCTATATTACAACAATGGTGGTGACACAACTATATATATATACACATTACAGTGGGATAAGACAAAGGAGAGAGGGAGAAGATGAAGTCAAAATATGTAAGCGGGAGGAGGCTCGAGAAGGTGCTTTCGGTGGTTTGTCGTGTGGCTTGACTTCTACATCTTCAGTTCACACTAAATATGCTAACACCCCCCCCCCCCCCAAAACTCAAGTAGGATAAGTATCAAAACGTGAAAATAAACTAAAATTAAAATAAAATAGGATAGATCTGAAGCAAATAGATTGCAAAGTCCGAATGGGAGCGCAGGGGCGCTTGAGATAGAACAGAGGCTGGAGCTAATGGCAGAAGACACCGTAGACACTATATAGTCATGTCAGACCACTTGAGATAGAGGCCAAAGCTAATGCCGTAATGGCCGTGTCAGTACGCTTGAGATAGAAGCTGGAGCTAATGTCGTAAGACACTGTATGGTCGTTTCAGACCATTGTAGAAGACACTATATGGTCATGTTAGAACGTTGTAGAAGACACTGTCGTATCGGACCACTGTAGAAGACACTGGCCTAAATCTTATAACTCTGATACCATGTTGGATAAATATATAAAGGGAGAAGAAAAGAGAGAAGATTACTGAATACTTGATTACATAATTATATGATTCTATATTACAACAATGGTGGTGACATAACTATGTATATACACATTTACAATGGGATAAGACAAAGGAGAGAGAGAGAGAGAGAAGATGAAGTCAAAATCTATAAGCTGGAGGAGGCTCGAGAATGTGCTTTCGGTGTTTTGTCGTGGTGACTTGACTTCTACATCTTTAGTTCACACTAAATATGCTAGCGACAGGACTTGAATGCTTGTTTTCCTTCTTTGATCTTTCTTCTACTCACTTGAGGTGGCAACCAAGAGAGGGTTATGTGTGTGTTTGATTTAGATCAAAAGAGGTATGAGATATCAATTTATCAACTCAATTGGAGAGTATAATGTACTCTTAATATGCTAAAATCATATACATAGTTGGGACAAATTTATATGTTTGATTGCCTAACAAAGCAACTGCATAGTCGAAGAAGTATGATTTGATTTAAAGGTCTAGTTTGCAGTGTTTGTATAATGTGGTTTAACAATTTAAACATATCAAACTACATTCCTAGCATAAATTCATGGGTTCAAGTTCCTCCCAAAAGAAAGTATGTTGCCAATGGTTAGTGTTAACTCACCTCAGTTTCTCTGTAGTGAGCATATATGTCTTCAACGTACTCAACAACTGCAAGAGGATTTTTGATATCACTGCTGTCGATATCTAGAATTGTGTCATCATCGTCATCAACATCTTCCATTTCAACCTCCACCTACAGAATTCATGATGTGATATTCTGTCACACACATCATTATTTATAGAAACCCAACTCAGTAACAGTAAAATTATAATTTTCAGATGCACATACCATCCGATCAATTTCATCCATCATGGCCTCTGTGTGCCTCACAAAAATTGGGACCAGATCATAAGTAGCTTCCTCACACTGTCCCATATCTGTGATTGCACAATCTTCCAGCCCATTTGGATTCAATGATGTCGCGGTTAGTTCCTTATGTTCTGCAGACTTCCTAAGGAAACATCAAAGAATATCGATCTTAATTTAAAAAGAAGAAGAGAACTGAGGAACAAAATCCAAATAGAAGAGAAAACACTAAAAGATTGAATTCCCCACCTTGTAATTGGTCCGGGTGGTGGCACCACAGTTTTCTTCTCCCCCTTTACATCCTTCCTAAACATTTAACAACCAATTTAGTTTACAAAAGAAGAAGAAATTGTTGAAAAAATTAGTATTGGCATAATTCAGATTAAGATTGTGGAAATTACTCCAAGGATCCTCTTTTGTTGACCACATAAGGGTAGTTGGTAGGTCCTAAAATATTCTGATTTATATTGCTGAGAGCCCTTCTGCGGTTATTTAACTTCTGCTGCTGAAACCTCTGAAATCCCACCATTCTTGAACCTTCTTTTGAATTCAGAGAGAAAGAACAAGAAAATTCTTACAAAATTACAGCTGAATGGATTGTGTTCGATCTAGACTACTTGATCAGAGATTGGAAAGAAGAGTGAGGAAATTTCATGTTCGTACTGAATCTTACCTTGAGAGTCTGAGGGTTTAATGGCAGCAGGTCCATTGTTCTCATTTGATCCACCCATCTTTGATTTGCTTCAAGACCAACCTACAAAAAACAAAGCCCAATTCTAGGAACGTTTGAAGAACCAAGATCATTCATTCAAAGAAAAAGAAGATGAAGAGGATCTGATGATGAACAACAAAACCAAGATCATTCATTCAAAGAAAAAAAAGAATTCTCCAAAAATAGAAGACCTCTGTATCACTTTCAATCAAATAGATTCAAGCTGAAGAGCCCAAACTTCAATCTCTAAACTTCGAACTCCGAAGAAACCCAGAAAATATATCGAATCATATATATCTTCGAGTCCCTCTCTCTCTCTCTCTCTCTATATATATATATAAATATATATTTAATATTTGGGTTTTTAATAATCTAGCAGGCGCTATCGAATTATGAGAATCATAAATAAATGGAAAAGAAATGAACAGCGAATAAAAGACGTAGAAAAGGGGTACGTGAGTTTTGAAATTAACGGCTAGTGAGCAGTGGCCGTCTGATCTAAGTTTTATGTGAGTGTGGCCGTCGATCTAAATGAATACGAAAAGTTGCGTTGGTCTGTTTAACGGTTAATTTTGCATAAGCGCGTGAGTTTTGCTTTCAAAATTACCACTTTTTGGAAGGTTTGGGGGTTGGACTATTGGAGGAGCATCGAACCGTGGACGCTCTTAGCCACTCAGGACTAGCTTCGCTTTCCTATTTTCTCTTCCTTTCTTATAGTTTTGGGTAAATTATATTATATGTTTAGCCATTATATTACTCCCTCACATTTGTATTTTATTTTGTAAAAATCTTTACATAAAAAGGGAAGCAATTTAGGTGTATGACTATCTAAAGAAATAGAAATCTTAAGTAGATGAGTGTTATTATCGACTCTAAATAAAAGTGAAATAAACAAACATACATTAAAAGAAATAAACCTTATATCGCTAAAAATACAATAAACAAACATACATTAAAAGAAATAACTCTTATATCACTAAACGTACTATTCTCGTCAAAATTATGATATTAGTCAGATATGTTGTTATCACTAATAACACTTTTCCAATGTGTTTAGAAAAATTCATAACAACTTATCATTTTCAGCAGTTTTTATCAAATTCTATAAGAACACAAATTTTGTAAATTATATAAAAAATTAGAAGACAGTGATATTTTTCTAAAAAAATGACAAATTCATAGAAAAATTTATAACTTTAATTATTAAAGTTTACCATAAATCTATAATTATTTTTTAAAAATATCACTAATTTGTTATTTTTTTCTAAATTATACTATAATTCTCAACATCTATCAAAAAATATTCTACAAGTTTAAAAGCAAAAGAATAATGCTATATGCATCAATTAGTATACTAACTAGTGTATCAATTGATAATATGACATAATTTAAGAGATTTTGAGTATTTGTAATTTGTATAATGAGTGTGTTCAATAATAATGTCATAACATATGTTGGTACACTAGTTAATACACTAATTGATACAGATAGTACCACCACAAAAACAAAATGATGTCATCTTAACAAAAGTTAATGCACATAAATGCACACATTTAATAGACATAAATGTAGAATTGAGTTCCACACAACATCTCAAGACTAGTGCACTTAAAAGTCATAACATTTGGTTCAAAGGCTCATGGTCCAGCGGGCTTGTACCTAGTCCAAGTAAGCATGTATCTTGTGGAATGGTCCAACTTGAATGAGGCTTGGGTTAGCCAAAGCCTAAAGGTTTGAAATTCGACTTGGTCTATTGGACCATAAGAGGCCATACATTGGCTTGTGAGCGATAGCCCATTGGCCCAACTGCCTGACATGAAATAAACACCAAAAAGAATACTTTTTAAAGTTTGACAACTTCCATGAAAAAATGACCCATCATCGAGCCTGCCAACTTGTCTGGGCTAAGTCTTAACAAAGTCTGACTTTAAAGTTTTGACAACCCAAAAAAATTCCCAACGTACTTGGCCCATAAGCAAGCTTAGGCACCATTTTCAAAGTATGCCCGGAGCCGATGCTGATACTTTGCAACTTCCATCACTTTTTTTTTTTTTTTTTTTTTTTTTTAATAACAAATTTTCATCATCTGTTTGGACTTAACCTAAAACAGGGCTGGATCCACCGCTAAATTTTCTAGGCCGGAAAAATCCGAGAAAAAAATAAAATAAATGGGACCCAGCAGTGACCAACGGAATCAATCAACGGCAAACAGTCCATGTGAATACGCGTTTGCAGTAGTGTGCATTGTGCAAATCCCAATGCAAAAAAAACCGCGTAATCGCCCGTTGTAACACACCTTAGTACTACTGACTAACTGCTTCTCAAAAACACTTTCCTTTATGATCGAATCTTACCCGAAATTTCCGCTTAATCTTCTCCCTTTGCTCTCTCTCTCTCTCTGCTTGTTTGACACTCAGAATCCCATCTGCCAAGAAAATCCCATATTTTTATTCCCCGGAATTTGAAGTGAATGGAGAGTGAGAGTGATGTGGTGAAGGAATTGATGGAAGTGATTGAGACATTGGGATCCTTTGTGAGCTATCGAAGGACTCAGCGAAAAGAGTGTTTGAATCTTGTGAGGAGGTTAAAACTGTTGGTGCCTCTTTTAGAAGAGCTTAGAGACCAGCAGCTCCATACACCAATTTCTGATGAGGCACTGAATTGTTTGGCTAATTTGAAGAAGGCACTCCGTTATGCAAAGAAACTGTTGAGTACTTGTATCCATGGAAGCAAGATTTATCTGGTCAACTCTCTCTCTCTCTCTATATGTATATATATATATATATGTGTGTGTGTTGGTTTTCATTGAGATCTCATAATACCCATCTTTTGTTTTTTTTATTCAATTATGAAATGCATGTTGTAGGCATTTGAGAGTGAGGCAGTGATGAGTAGATTTCATGGTGTTTATGACAAATTAAACCAGGCATTGGATGACATGCCTTATGAGAAGCTTGGGATCTCAGAAGAAGTGAAAGAGCAAGTAATGTTTTCTCCTTTTGTTCTTAATTGTATCTGTATTTCATAGTTATTGGGATTTTGCACCTTCACAGATAGTAAAGTAGTTTCTTTTGTCTTTGTGAGTTCATAACCACCAATTTCAATTTTATTCCACTATTGTTAGTTTTCATATTATGTGCTCAACTTCATGGAATTAATTTGGCCTTGAAAGATAATCATTATGTTTGTGTTTGGTTGTTTGGTTGTGGAATTTGGGGGATTTAAAAAGGGAAAGGAAAAAAGTGTGTGAAACTACGTGAGATGTGTGTATATTTTTTTCACATTTCACCAACTTTTTCTATTTTCCTTTCCAAATCCTTTCTCAAATCATCAACCAAGCATAAGGGTTCACACAGAAATGCTAATCAGGGAAAAATGCCCTCCTTGCTAACGTCAACTATTAGAGTATAACGGATCGCACACTTTGGAGATTAAAATGATAAAAAAAAATAATAGTAAATTAAAAATTGAGAATTAAAGTGTGACAGATGGTATACACTGGAATGTTGTGTAATTAACCCAAAACATTTGCTTTGTTTGAGACGGTTTTCATTTTTATTTTTCACCCGTACAATAATCTTAGAAAATTACCAGACACAACTTATCTGTTTTTTGGAACTTCAAACAGTTAAATGAAGATGGTTTTCTTCAGGCAAAAGCTTTTCAAAGAATGGGGTGTTTCCTGTAGAAGGTTGTTGGTTCTTCTTATTCTAGATGTTTGTCATAAAAAGTTCTAAAATACTTTCTTGATTCTATATTGCCCATTTTCTCAGGTTGAGCTAATGTGCATGCAACTCAAAAGAGCAAAGAGGAGGACTGATACCCAGGACATAGAACTAGCAATGGATATGATGGTTGTATTTTCTGAAAACGATGACCGGAATGCAGACAATGCAATACTAGAAAGGCTTGCTATAAAATTGGAGCTTCATACTATTGCAGACTTAAAGACAGAAACCATAGCTGTTAGAAAATTAGTTAACAAGAAGGGAGCCCATACTGTAGAAAGCAACAAGAAAATTGTAGATCTTTTGGAAAAATTCATACACATTGCTGGGATAGAGGAAATATCTGTGCTTGATAATCCTGTGTCAAGAAGTTTAGAAAAGTGTCGGTCCTTGTTAATCCCAAATGAATTTCTCTGTCCAATAACTCTGGAGATAATGACAGATCCTGTTATTGTCGCAACTGGACAGGTAAAAATTGATTTATTTTTCTTTAAATTTGGCACTTCATTGATCTAAAATTTTGGTTCTGAGTATCAATTTCATTTCTTATCATGGTCATCATAAAAACCCAACAATCAAAATGATTAAATGAAGAAAATTTCTTCAAGGAACTAAGTTGACCAAAAATATTAAACTTCTTTTAATATTTTAAGTATATTTAGGACATTGTTGTTTGTGTTTGTGGTGTGGAGCTAATACACTTTTGCTGCCAATTTCGTAGACATACGAAAGAGAGAGCATACAGAAGTGGCTAAATTCAAATCACCGGACCTGCCCAAAGACCGGACAAAGCTTAGCACACATGTCTCTAGCACCAAACTTCGCTCTCCGCAACCTTATTCTGCAATGGTGTGAAAATAACAACTTTGAACTGCCCAGAAAGGATATTTATGATGGTTGTGACAACTCATCGATTGCACTCACAGAGGAAATATCGTCCTTGGTCCAAAATCTATCCTCGCGTGAGCTAGACATCCAGAGAGAAGCCATTGTGAAGATCCGCATGCTCTCCAAGGAAAATCCCGATAATAGAATTTTGCTAGCCAACATGGGAGCAATACCGCCTTTGATTAAATTCCTGTTGTACCCAGATTCCAAGATCCAGGAACACACAGTCACAACTTTGTTAAACTTGTCGCTTGATGAGGTGAACAAAAGACTCATAGCCAGAGAAGGAGCCATTCCCACTATCATTGAAATCTTGCAGAACGGGACAGATGAGGCTAGGGAGAACTCTGCTGCGACACTCTTTAGCCTGTCAATGCTCGATGAGAACAAGGTGATGATCGGTTGCTTAAATGGGATTCCTCCTCTAGTGGATCTCTTGAGGACTGGGACAATCAGAGGTAAAAAGGACGCTGCTACTGCACTTTTTAACTTGTCACTCAACATGCTTAACAAGTCCAGAGCCATTAAGGCGGGTATCGTACCACCATTACTTCATTTACTTGAAGATAAGAACTTGGGTATGGTGGATGAAGCACTCTCGATTTTGCTACTCCTGGCATCGCATCCTGAAGGACGAAATGAAATTGGAAAGCTAGCGCTTATTGAAACTCTAGTTGAAATTATAAGAGTTGGGACCCCCAAGAACAAGGAATGTGCTACGGCGGTTCTTCTTGAGTTGGGATTGAAGAATTCATCTTTCGTGTTGGCTGCGCTTCAGTATGGTGTGTATGACCATTTGGCAGAGATTGCAAGATGTGGGACAAGTAGAGCCCAGAGGAAAGCAAACTCCTTGTTACAACATATGAGTAACTGTGAACATATTCCCAGGTTTGCAAACAAAAAATAATAAACAAATAAGTCACTATAATCCATTTAGTAAAATTTCACATCAAAGTTCAGTACAGTTCTAGAAGTGCAGATACTGCCCAATGGAGCTTTGAGTATTGTATTGTTGAATTTTCTTCATGTACATGTTCTGAAATTGTAGAGAAACTACTGGTATGTGGGTTGTGTCATATTTTGATTCATCAGTTGTGGTAGTGACACTTCTTATATTGGAATCTTCATTAGCACCAAACTTGTAGGGGCAAGGGGTCAGCCAAGCGCAACACTCACATTTGAGGCTCAGGATCCTCTTTCTAGGGCTGTAAATGAGTCAAGTAGTAAGTTGTTCAAGCTTCGTTGGCAAAACTTAATGAGTTTCAAAATAGACTCAAACTTAATTTGTTTACATAATAAAGTTCATCTCAAACAAGATTTTAACGAGCAAAACAAGAGGCAAACTCGACTAGTTTGTTTCCTTTTGCAGTCCAAACTCTTTTCCTATCCCCTCCCCCTTCTCCTTTGCCCAAAAAATAAAATAACGATAGTAATAATAATAATGTTCTCTTAAATCAGGATATTGATTAGTCAGTTGGTGGATAGCTGGTAGTGGTCCTAAGAAGTGGAGGGTCTTCAATGGATGATGCGAAAGTGGACCTCTCAAATTTGTCACCGATTTCAATCATCAGCTGGCATAACGTGGGGGGGAATTGATGACAGAAGATCACATTGCCCGACCAAGAAGATCATGTTTTGTGCTGTCATGGCAAACTAACCAGTCACCCCACACTAGCATCATCACAAAATTGGTCGAATAAGGCAATTCAATCTATCCTATCTAAACCTATTCGTTTAGGTGTTGTTTGATAACAAACTGAATTTCTTATTTTATATTATATTTTTATAAAATAAAAAATAAAAACATGTTTGCTATGTGTATTTTATATTTTAAAACATATAAAAATAAAATAAAATCATGTTTAGTAATTTGTTAAAAGTTATAGTTGGCAGTGAAAGCGACTGGAGGTAAGCAGGAGTAGGGGGAGGAGGGGATTAGAGAGGGTAGAGGAAGGTGTTGGAAAACAATTAATTCAAAATTAAAGTAGGATCTAACTGTCGGTTGAGGTGAGTCGAAGTGGTTTTGTATTCTCTTAAGTGAGAAGGTTGTAATATAAAAATAATGAGCCGAAACTATTAGGTAAATGAGAATTGTCTCATAAAATAAATATCAAATTGGGTTTAAATTTAGATGTAATCTTGGTTTGGACTGGACCTACACTTGTACTTGTGCATATGCTGAGTTTGGACTTGAACTTAGACTTGGACTTAGACTTACTCTTGAGTTTGAGCTAAGTTATATTGTGTTGGGCTTAGCATGAACATGTGTTTGAGAATTGAGCTTAGATCAAGTTGTGACTTAACATTAGTATTCATTTTGTAATCCATTTAGTTGGTTTATTCAACCATCATTATATACATATTTATTTGTATATTTTAAGCACAAGAGAGGTTTAGACTTTTGTAACTTTCATTTTTTGATAATGGAGTTGATGACCATATTAGTGACTATAGGTTTTCAATCTTTGTAACTCTAGTCCTAATGGCTAAGAGTCGATAACATTGGTTAATAGCATTTGATGGCTCTATTGATGTACAGCCTTCATGGTTAAGGATTATCCTACTTGTATAAATAGATACTTTTCCTCTCCAACTTAATCGGATAATTTTGGAGAGATTTTAATAAAAAATGGAGATAGTGTTTCGAGATAAACAGTTAGAGATGTTTTTTTTTTACCAAATAAAATTTTTCCTATCTTCTTTTGCTAGTCATTTCTTTGGTTCTTGTTAGAGAGAATGCAACTATTATCAAGTTTGTCGAAACTATTCAGAAAGTGTTTCTATATTAGTTGGTTTCGACCGTCGTATCCTGAGAAACAAACGTTGGCGTACCTCCAATATCTATCAGGAGGCGGTAAATTTGTTTTAAAAAAATTATTTAGTGTAGATTTCAATTTGATTCTTTTCTTATCATTTGTTCTTATTTTTTCAAAAATTTAATTTACAAAGATGAGTTCTAATATTTAGTTATCTATGTGTAATATTTTGTTCTATTAGTAATGATATCTAATTTATTTCTGTATTTTTAGTCGTGTATTTTATTTTGTATTTCATTCTTTAAATATAAAAAAATATATTTTGTCATTTATATTTAAGTTATTTTATATATTTTTCATGTTTTATTATTAAAAAATACCAACATAAGGTAAGGGTGGACTAGTTGGTTGTAGAAAGAGGGACAACCTTAGAGAGGCTGGGTGAGGGAAGAAAAAGAGATAGGAGCGCGGAAGAGAAAGAGAGAAAATGAAAGAAAAATATATATATATATATATATATATAATGTTTTTATAATTATTTTTAGGTTCTGCTAATAGCTTTCACCATTTTTCTTTAGCTCCCTATTCCAATCTCAAAAATTAAATTTTAAGAAATTTCTTTGGACACCTTTCTAACAATAAAAATTATTCTCAATCTCTTAAGGCTCTGTTTGCTTTCAGAGATAGAATGGAGCGAAGTGATAGTGATGAGATTAATAGTGAGGAGATTGTTAGTGAGGGGATTGATAGTGAGGGGATTAATAGTGAGAAATTGTTAAATTATTTTTATATAAAATAATAAAACAAATAAAAAAATATAAAAATTAAATATTAATATTTAAAAAAAATCCCAATATATAAAAAATAAAAAAATATATAATCCCCTCTCTATTTTTCTAATACCATCTCTACCTCCTCACTATGAATCCCTCTTCCAAGGGATTAGTAATACCAAGGTATTAGTAGTCCCAAGACCATCTCTCAAAAACAAATAGGCCATGTTTGTTTGGGCGGACTGGATTAGCATTCCCATGACTAATAGTCCTAGGACTACAAATCCATTGGATTATATATCCTATCTTAACTAATAGTTAAGTTTAAAATAATTAGTCCGTAGTTCAATTGTTTAACCAAATATCGGATTAATAATTTTATTGGACTATTAGTCCAATCCCAAGCTCATGTCCACCCAAACAAACATGACCATAAGGTATTAATAATACCAAGGTATTAGTAGTCTCAATCCCCTCTCTATAATCTCAAACAAACGGGGCCTAAACTATAATCCCACCTCTACCTTACCTACCATAACCGACTACCATCACCAATCCCTTGCGACGCTCTCCAATCAATGCTACCCTCAAATACTCTCCACTCATTCTATCATTCCCTCTCAATTTTTAATTTTTAATTTTTATTTTTTTTGGCGCTTGAGAAAATATATTGGGGTTGGGCAATAGAGGAAGGTGAGAAGGGACTTGTTGCAATTATCTGTTTGAATTTTTGAAATGCATTTTTTTTTCCTCAAATGATATATTTGGTTAAAAATAAATAAAATGCACTCATTATTTCATATGATTACCTTTTTTTTGACCAAAAAAAACATTCTTTTTAATATTTATATTTATCAAATTCGTTTAAGAGCATCCCTAATAGAACCCTTATATCTCATTCTTATCTATTTTAAGGGGTTTGATGGCCCTTATACACTTGCAGTAGCTCCCTTAAACACTCCTCTAAAATAGGAATTGCTGCAGTGCCTCCCTATTTGCAAGGATTCACTGTAGCACCCATATATATATATATATATATATTTTGCTTTGCTTTGTTTAGGGATTGTAGTACACATTTATGATTTTTATTTTTTTTTAAAATTTATAATGAAAAATTATATTTTAATATAATAGAGAAAAATATAAAATTTGTTAATAGAATAAAGAAATAATAGGGAGTCTGTTGAGAGAAGTAGATGAAAAAGTGATTCTTAAAATAGGAAATAAATTTTTTAATAATATTTTAGGGTAAAATATAAGTAATCTAGTGGGGATGCTCTAAATCTTACAGTAATTAGTTTTGATCTTTCATCTATTTTTAATTATATTTTGGGGGAATTACATGTTAGTGGGACAGAAAATTATTTTGTACACAAACATGAAGGGGTGCAATGCTTCTACAACTTTTCGCTTGTACCCTATCATAGAATTACTTACATCTTACATGTTTTTATAAAAAAAAAATTTCTATTCTATTGTACTATAATTTTCCCTTATTTCTTCTACTTACTATAGTTTTTATTTGATATTTTTATAAGTTTCTTTTGTATATATATACATAATAATAATAATAATAAAGTATGAGACACTCACCAATCAGTCATATTAATTAGGTTTATTTATCTACATGTTGTATTGATAAATTTATTATTATAAATTATTCATAAAAATAAAAAAGACTAATAAATTTAGGGTAAATTACATTTACCTCCCCTGAGATTTCTGACAAATACAGGGACCTCCCTTGTGTTTTAAATAATTATAGTAGCCTCCCCTACTTTACCTGACAATGACAAGATTCTCCTGTTCTGTCTATTTTGCACTAACGATGTTAGTATCCTATAAGAAATGACCATATTACCTTTGTTTTTGCCTGCAAAAAGAAGAAAAAGCCCTTTGTTGAAGCTAACATCGCTGCCCATGACTGACCAACACAACCATAAAATAAAATAAAATATTTTAAAATATTTATAATAAAAACTATATATTTAAAATAAAATAATTTTTTTAAAAAATTTTAATATTAAAAATAATAAAAAATACAACACATAAATGTATAATATATAATCCACATTAAAATAAATAAAACTATTTAAAATATTAATATTTACCCTAAAAAAATTAATTCAAAAAATTTCAAAATTTATAACTAATCAAACTTTTTCTTTTCAAAACTCATAACTCAAAATACGACTCCACACTCAAACGTGATTCTAAAAATAATTTTAAAAAATAATTTTTTTTTTAAATTTTTTCTTTTAAAATAGAGTTTTGGAAAAAATTTGGTTTTGAGTTTTGAAAAGAATTTTGAATTGAGTTTTGAGTTTGTGTTTGGTTATGAGTTTTTGAAAATAATTTTTAAATTGAGTTTTGAGTAAAAACATGTTCCGAAAAAATATATTTTTTTAGAAACATGTTTGGTTCTCTTTTAGAATCACAATTCTAATTAGAAATTTTCAAAAATCTTTTCAAAATTCATAGTCTTAACCAAATATACAACTCAAAACTCAATTCAAAAATTATTTTTAAAACTCATAACTAAACACAAACTTTAAAAAAAATACAAACTTATGTTAAATATATTTTTTAAATATTAAAAAATTATTTTAATTTTAAATATATAATTTTTATTTTAAATATATAGTTTTATTTTAAATATTTTATTTTATTTTATAAATATATTTTTAAATATTTTAATTTTTCTGTTATGTGTTTTGTTATGATTTGAGTGTAGAGTTTTGAAAATAGTGTGGAGTTTCGAGTTATGTGTTTGGTTATAAGGTTTGAAAATAATTTTTTAATTGAGTTTTGAGTTATGCGTTTAGTTACGATTTGAGTTTGAAGTTGTGTTTTGAGTTTAAAATATTAAAATTAAAAAATTAAAATATTTACAAAATGAAATAAAATATTTAAATAAAAATTATATTTTTAAAGTAAAAAATATATTTTTTTAAATATTTTCTGGTATGTGAGTTAATGAAAAATGGATCCCTCGATAATTTCCTCTCTACAACAGAACAACAGTCTGGGAAATTCTTGAACTGGGCCCTTGAGGGCATTATAGGCATTTTAGTGCTTATATTTGATGACATCAGCGGAGTTTGTTAGGTGTATAAACGGCTATCAAATTTTGGGAGAATCTTGATATTGTCAGGTGAAGTAGGGGAGATTACTGTAATTATTCAAACCACAAGAGAGATCATATATTTGTCAGAAATCTCAGGAGAGGTAAATGTGATTTACCCATAAATTTATCACTTAATAAATTTATTAATAAAATTTAATGAATAATAAATTTAAAAATAAAAATTAATGACAACCGTGTTGAGCGATCATTAGCATTAGTTTGAGCTCATTTCTTACAAAAATTATCTATTTCCTTTCTTTTAAAATAATAGTTTTTTTTTGTAAATTTTATTTTTTTTAATAACATAATTGTTGTATTTTAAAAATATAATTTTTAAAAATTATTCTTTGATAATATATATTTTTAAAAATATTAATTGTCATAATTATACTTTTGTGTTGGTAATAAATTTAAAATAAGAATATAATAAAAATTTATATTATTTTAGTCCTTATTTAAAAAAAATATATTTTTTAAAATAATAAAAAATAAAATAAAAAATTAACATTTAAAGACGGACGAAATATTTATTATAATAATGTAATTTTTAATCGGGCTTAATATATGTCTCTCTCGCTCTACAGGTTTTTAATTTCATTTGAATAGAAGGAGAAATATTAGTAGATAAATCGTACATTGAAGAGGAGGAGCATTGAAGAGGAGGAGAGACTCTGATTCTTTCTAGGGTTAGGGTTTTTGCGTCCCTTTTTTCATAGATCTGTTTCTTTGCTTGTTTGATTGATCTGGGAAATGGGTGCGGAAAGCGAGACAACCGAGTCGAGTTTGGGCGTTGGTAGTGGTGAAGAGGTAGTCACTCTTAACATTCGATGCTCCAATGGATCCAAATTCTCTGTTCGGACAAGCCTCCAGGCGACTGTTGAGGCGTTCAAAGCTCTTCTCGTTCAGAATTGCGACGTTCCGACTGATCAGCAGAGGTTGATTTGCAAAGGTCGGATCTTGAAGGACGATCAAATCCTAGCTAGCCATGGTTCGTTATCTTCTCTCTCTCTCTCTCTCTATATATATATATATATATGTGTGTGTGTGTGTTGGTTTTCATTGAGATCTCATAATACCCATCTTTTGTTTTTTTTTTTCAATTATGAAATGCATGTTGTAGACATTTGAGAGTGAGGCAGTGATGAGTAGATTTCATGGTGTTTATGACAAATTAAACCAGGCATTGGATGACATGCCTTATGAGAAGCTTGGGATCTCAGAAGAAGTGAAAGAGCAAGTAATGTTTTCTCCTTTTGTTCTTAATTGTATCTGTATTTCATAGTTATTGGGATTTGCACCTTCACAGATAGTAAAGTAGTTTCTTTTGTCTTTGTGAGTTCATAACCACCAATTTCAATTTTATTCCACTATTGTTAGTTTTCATATTATGTGCTCAACTTCATGGAATTAACTTGGCCTTGAAAGATAATCATTATGTTTGTGTTTGGTTGTGGAATTTGGGGGATTTAAAAAGGGAAAGGAAAAAAGTGTGTGAAACTATGTGAGATGTGTGTATATTTTTTTCACATTTCACCAACCTTTTCTATTTTCCTTTTCAAATCCTTTCTCAAATCCTCAACCAAGCATAAGGGTTCACACAGAAATGCTAATCAGGGTGGAGGAAAAATGCCCTCCTTGCTAACGTCAACGATTAGAGTATAACGGATCGCACACTTTGGAGATTAAAATGATAAAAAAAAATAATAGTAAATTAAAGATTGAGAATTAAAGTGTGACAGATGGTATACACTGGAATGTTGTGTAATTAACCCAAAATATTTGCTTTGTTTGAGATGGTTTTCATTTTTATTTTTCACCCGTACAATAATCTTAGAAAATTACCAGACACAACTTATCTGTTTTTTGGAACTTCAAACAGTTAAATGAAGATGGTTTTCTTCAGGCAAAAGCTTTTCAAAGAATTGGGTGTTTCCTGTAGAAGGTTGTTGGTTCTTCTTATTCTAGATGTTTGTCATAAAAAGTTCTAAAATACTTTCTTGATTCTATATTGCCCATTTTCTCAGGTTGAGCTAATGTGCATGCAACTCAAAAGAGCAAAGAGGAGGACTGATACCCAGGACATAGAACTAGCAATGGATATGATGGTTGTATTTTCTGAAAACGATGACCGGAATGCAGACAATGCAATACTAGAAAGGCGTGCTATAAAATTGGAGCTTCATACTATTGCAGACTGTTAGAATTTACCATCACCTACCACCACTACCACCTCACCTACTCCACTAAACCTAACCCACTACAACACTACCACTTCACCTACTCCACTAAACCTAACCCACTACACCACTATCACCATCCACTACACACCATCCACTACACCTACATCTATATAAGGAACCATTTGTAATAGACAGAATATGTATCAACACAACAATCAATAATACATAAATTTTTACATGGTATCAGAGCAAGGTTAAGAACCTGGTATTTTCACTTCACCGGCGGGCGGCAGCCTCGCCTTGGCCGCCCGCCGGACCTCTCATCTTCCAACTCTTTCTGCATGACTTCCATCACAGTGAAGGCACAAGCCCTGTTCAGATCAACCTTGCCAGTTTCAATCATCACCTTCAGCCTCACCCACTCCTTGAATTTCTCAATGCCCAACAAAAACTGCATGATGGACCCTTCGGAGAGGTTCTGAAATCTGCCCAGGAAGCAATAGTTTTGCCTCCATGGGTTGCTCTTGCTATTCGGTTGAGGCCCGGTGTCTGGGAATACATCCGAGTGAATATTAATGCCCTTGTTGTTGAGGAGTTGAGCGTCCCGGAGTATCTTCATTTCAAAGAAGAACTTGTTGAAGGACCTCGCAATGGCAACTTTGTTCTTGAGTTGGATTTCCTCAACAGGCACCTCTCTGCAAAAATGTTCCATGACAAGGAAAGCATGCTACCTCCATTATTTCCAACCCACAGGCTGCTCTCTCTCTCTTTTCTCTCTCTCTCTCTCTCGGTCTGAACAACCAACAATGCCGTCGCCGGAACTCCACGGCCACCGCCAAAAGAACCACCAACAGAGGCGGAGGCCGCCAGCGACGCCTCCGACACAATCACATCTCCGCCAACACCCGGCTTCACCGGCTGTAGCACTAGTTGAAGTTTGATCCAGCGATTGACTGGGTACCTCACCATTTTCCCCTGCAATGCGCTCTTCACATTCTTTGATCAAGTTGGTGAATCTCAAATCTCACTTGACCGATTTCTCTCTCTCTCTATGAGAGCCATGTTTGTTTAAAAGCAAAAAACACAAAAACAAGTGTGAGTGGATCTGACACTCCACTTCCTTTTCCTTTCCTCACCAAACCAGCTTTCACACTTGCACCCATGTGATTTTCTTTTATCTATTTCTTTTAATTTTTAATTCCTTCCCTTCTCCAATAAAATAATTCTTCCACAGAACTCCCACAGAGGCCTATATGTCACACACCCACCTTTCTTTTTATTATTTTATCACACAAGGGAGACAGCCCCATGTGAACCATTCACACGGTTTTCACTTCCCCAAACAAAAAAAATTAAATAAATAAATAAATAAATAAAATAAAATACCATAAAACAACAAAGCACAATACACTCATTTTATTCATATCGGGATCAACCTCGATCCACATTTTACACAAAAAAAAAAAAAAAAAAAAAAAAAAAAAATACACAAAACATCACAACCACAACAGCTTTGTTTTCTTTTCTGCAGCCGGCCACCAACCGACCTCACTTCTACGCCTATTCCGCCGGTCTTTTCTTCTTGCCTCCGTCCTGGGCGGTCCTTGACGGTGCTGCCTCCGTGCTTCCTCGGCCACCCAGCAAGTTGCCTCCTGCCTGCTCCTCCACTGCAGCATATGGCGGCCCTCCAAATCGGAACATCACGGTGGCCTTCCGCTTCAGCTCCTTATTTTCCGCCTTCAGCACACTTATCTCTGCTCGCGCATCCTTATACATGCGTTGGAGCAGAGCCAGTTGGGCGTTTAAATGCTGCACCTCATTTGCCCTACTCTGCAGCCGGTTCGACAAGTTTGTCACCGCAGTCATGGTTTCCACACATGACTTCAATGTATACTGATTGGCTTCCACATCCGACTGCACTGCCATTCTTTGCTCCACAGACCGCATCGGAAAGTTCAACGGAGCAAACTCCGGAGCGCTTGGTTGAGGTTCCAGTGCCACCGCACCAGTTCTCTCTCTCGTTGACTCGTTGAGGTCGGGAAAGAGGGTGAGCAGCCCGCGGGAAGACGAAGCCATTTTTCTGGGCTACAAAGTGTTCCACAGTTTCTCTCTCCGAAGAGGCAGAGTTTTTCAGAGAAGGGTTGGTTTCAGAGGTTTCAGAATGGTATGCCTCAGCCTCAGCCTTCGTCTTGGTTAAATAGCCAAGGCAGCCACGCGTATCGCGCGCCACTTGACGCCAGACGACAAACGGGCACGCCAACCAAGACACTCACGTGCCTCGCCATCATGTCCGGCACGTCTTTTGATGAAGTGGGCGCGCCTTTTGATGGAACGCCTTTTTATGGATTGGGCACGCCTTTTGATGGCACGCCTTTTTGAAAAATTGGGCACACCTTTTGAGGGTGCGATTTTTTATGGGTGCGATTTTTTATGGGTCCGACAAGACTCTGTAAACTGTCCCGACATTAATTCCGGTTAGTTTCTACAAGGGTCCGACAAGACTCTGTAAACTGTCCCGACATAGATTCCGGTTAGTTTCTACAAGGGTCCGACAAGACTCTGTAAACTGTCCCGACATTGATTCCGGTTAGCTCCTTCAAGGGTCCGACAAGACTCTGTAAACTGTCCCGACATTGATTCCGGTTAGTTTCTACAAGGGTCCAACAAGACTCCGTAAACTGTCACAACATTGTCTGCTACAACGGTCCGACATGACCCCATAAACTGTTTCTACAACGGTCCGACATGACCCCGTAAACTGTCTTCTACAACGGTCCGACATGACCCCATAAACTGTCTTCTACATCGGTCTGACACCACCATCCAGTGTCCTCTACCACGTTATGACACCCCCATACAGTGTCCTCTACAACGTTATGACACCACCATACAGTGTCCTCTACAACGTTATGACACCACCATACAGTGTCTCCTATCCTTTTTTTTCTGTATTTTCTTGTTTTGTTCCTCTCTTCAAACTCAAGTTGGTTAGTTTCTATCCTCCTTGAGTTTGCGGGGGGCTGTTAGAATTTACCATCACCTACCACCACTACCACCTCACCTACTCCACTAAACCTAACCCACTACAACACTACCACTTCACCTACTCCACTAAACCTAACCCACTACACCACTATCACCATCCACTACACACCATCCACTACACCTACATCTATATAAGGAACCATTTGTAATAGACAGAATATGTATCAACACAACAATCAATAATACATAAATTTTTACACAGACTTAAAGACAGAAACCATAGCTGTTAGAAAATTAGTTAACAAGAAGGGTGCCCATACTGTAGATAGCACCAAGAAAATTGTAGATCTTTTGGAAAAATTCATACACATTGCTGGGATAGAGGAAATATCTGTGCTTGATAATCCTGTGTCAAGAAGTTTAGAAAAGTGTCGGTCCTTGTTAATCCCAAATGAATTTCTCTGTCCAATAACTCTGGAGATAATGACAGATCCTGTTATTGTTGCAACTGGACAGGTAAAAATTGATTTATTTTTCTTTAAATTTGGCACTTCGTTGATCTAAAATTTTGGTTCTGAGTATCAATTTCATTTCTTATCATGGTCATCATAAAAACCCAACAATCAAAATGATTAAATGAAGAAAATTTCTTCAAGGAACTAAGTTGACCAAAAATATTAAACTTCTTTTAATATTTTAAGTATATTTAGGACATTGTTGTTTATGTTTGTGGTGTGGAGCTAATACACTTTTGCTGCCAATTTCGTAGACATACGAAAGAGAGAGCATACAGAAGTGGCTAAATTCAAATCACCGGACCTGCCCAAAGACCGGACAAAGCTTAGCACACATGTCTCTAGCACCAAACTTCGCTCTCCGCAACCTTATTCTGCAATGGTGTGAAAATAACAACTTTGAACTGCCCAGAAAGGATATTTATGATGGTTGTGACAACTCATCGATTGCACTCACAGAGGAAATATCGTCCTTGGTCCAAAATCTATCCTCGCGTGAGCTAGACATCCAGAGAGAAGCCATTGTGAAGATCCGCATGCTCTCCAAGGAAAATCCCGATAATAGAATTTTGCTAGCCAACATGGGAGCAATACCGCCTTTGATTAAATTCCTGTTGTACCCAGATTCCAAGATCCAGGAACACACAGTAACAACTTTGTTAAACTTGTCGCTTGATGAGGTGAACAAAAGACTCATAGCCAGAGAAGGAGCCATTCCCACTATCATTGAAATCTTGCAGAACGGGACAGATGAGGCTAGGGAGAACTCTGCTGCGACACTCTTTAGCCTGTCAATGCTCGATGAGAACAAGGTGATGATCGGTTGCTTAAATGGGATTCCTCCTCTAGTGGATCTCTTGAGGACTGGGACAATCAGAGGTAAAAAGGACGCTGCTACTGCACTTTTTAACTTGTCACTCAACATGCTTAACAAGTCCAGAGCCATTAAGGCGGGTATCGTACCACCATTACTTCATTTACTTGAAGATAAGAACTTGGGTATGGTGGATGAAGCACTCTCGATTTTGCTACTCCTGGCATCGCATCCTGAAGGACGAAATGAAATTGGAAAGCTAGCGCTTATTGAAACTCTAGTTGAAATTATAAGAGTTGGGACCCCCAAGAACAAGGAATGTGCTACGGCGGTTCTTCTTGAGTTGGGATTGAAGAATTCATCTTTCGTGTTGGCTGCGCTTCAGTATGGTGTGTATGACCATTTGGCGGAGATTGCAAGATGTGGGACAAGTAGAGCCCAGAGGAAAGCGAACTCCTTGTTACAACACATGAGTAAGTGTGAACATATTCCCAGGTTTGCAAACAAAAAATAATAAATAAATAAGTCATTATAATCCATTTAGCAAAATTTCACATCAATGTTCAGTACAGTTCTAGAAGTGCAGATACTGCCCAATGGAGCTTTGAGTATTGGATTGTTGAATTTTCTTCATGTACATGTTCTGAAATTGTAGAGAAACTATTGGTATGTGGGTTGTGTCATATTTTGATTCATCAGTTGTAGTAGTGACACTTCTTATATTGGAATCTTCATTAGCACCAAACTTGTAGGGGCAAGGGGTCAGTCAAGGGCAACACTCACATTTGAGCCTCGGGATCCTCTTTCTAGGGCTATAAATGAGTCATGTAGTATGTTGTTCAAGCTTCGTTGGCAAAACTTAATGAGTTTCAAAATAGACTCAAACTTAATTTGTTTACATAACAAAGTCTATCTTAAACAAGATTTTAACGAGCAAAATAAGAGGCAAACTCGACTAGTTTGTTTCCTTTTGCAGTCCGAACTCTTTTCCTATCCCCTCCACCTTCTCCTTTGCCCAAAAAATAAAATAACGATAGTAACAATAATAATGTTCTCTTAAATCAAGATATTGATTAGTCAGTTGGTGGATAGCTGGTAGTGGTCCTAAGAAGTGGAGGGTCTTCAATGGATGATGCGAAAGTGGACCTCTCAAATTTGTCACCGATTTCATAATCATCAGTTGGCATAACGTGGGGGGGCATTGATGACAGAAGATCACATTGCCCGACCAAGAAGATCATGTTTTGAGCTGTCATGGCAAACTAACCAGTCACCCCACACTAGCATCATCACAAAATTGGTCAAATAAGGCAGTTCAATCTATCCTATCTAAACCTGTTCGTTTAGGTGTTGTTTGATAACAAACTGAATTTCTTATTTTATATTATATTTTTATAAAATGAAAAATAGAAACATGTTTGCGGTGTGTATTTTATATTTTAAAACACATAAAAATAAAATAAAATCATGTTTAGTAATGTGTTAAAAGTTGTAGTTGGTAGTGAAAGCGACTGGAGGTAAGCAGGAGGAGGGGATTAGAGAGGGTAGAGGAAGGTGTTGGAAAACAATTAATTCAAAATTAAAGTAAGATCTAACTATCGGTTGAGGTGGGTTTTAGTGATTTTGTATTTTTTTAAGTGAGAAGATTGTAATATAAAAATAATGAGTCGAAACTATTGGATTGTAAATGAAAATTGTCTCATAAAGTAAATATCAATAAAATTGGGCTTAAATTTGGATGTAATCTTGGATTGGACTGGACCTACGCTTGTGAATTTGGACCTAGATTTGGACTTACTTTTGAGTTTGAGATAAGTTATATTGTGTTGGGCTTAGCATGAACATGTGTTTAAGAATTGGGCATAAATCAGGTTGTGATTTAACATTAGTATTCATTTTGTAACCCATCTAGTTGGTTTGTTCAACTATCATTATATACATATTTATTTGTATATTTTAAGAACATGAAAAGTTTAGACTTTTGTAACTCTCATTTTTTGATGATGGAGTTGATGGCCATATTAGTGACCATAGGTTTTCAATCTTTGTAAGTCTAGCCCTAATGGTTAAGAGTTGATAACCTTGGTTAATAGCATTTGATGGATCTATTAATGTATAACCTTCATGGCTAGGGATTCCCTTACTTGTATAAATGGAGACTTTTTCTCTCCAACTTAGTCGGATAATTTTGGAGAGATTTTAATAAAAAATGGAGATAGTGTTTTGAGATAAACAGTTAGAGATGTTTTTTTTTTACCAAATAAAATTTTTCTATCTTCTTTTGCTAGCCCCTTTTTTGGTTCTTGTTACAGAGAGTGCAACTATTGTTAAGTTCATCGAAACTATTCAGAAGGTGTTTCTGTATTAATTGGTTTCGACCGTCGTATCTTGAGAAACAAACGTTGACGTACCTTCAGTATCCATTAGAAGGCGGTGAATTTGTTTTAAAAAAATTGTCTAGTGCAAGTTTCAGTTTGATTCTTTTCTTATCATTTGTTCTTATTTTTTCAAAAATTTAGTTTACAAAGATGAGTTCTAATCCTTAGTTATCTATGTGTAATAATTTGTTCTATTAGTAATGTAATCTAATTTATTTCTATATTTTTAGTCGTGTATTTTATTTTGTATTTCATTCTTTAAAAATAAAAAAAAAAATATTTTGTCATTTATATTTAATTTATTTTATATATTTTTCATGTTTTGTTATGAAAAAAATACCAACATAAGGTAAGGGTGGACTACATAAGGTAAGGGTGGACTAGTTGGCTGTGGAAAGAGGGACAACCTTGGAGAGGGTGGGTGAGCGAAGAAAAAGAGATAGGAGTGCGGAAGAGAGAGAAAGAGAGAGAGAAAAGAGAGAGAGAGAGAAGATGAAGGACAAAATATATATGTATATATATATATATATATAATGTTTTATAATTATTTTTTAGGTTCTGCTAATAGCTTTCACCATTTTTCTTTAGCTCCCTATTCCAATGTCAAAAATTAAATTTTAAGAAATTTCTTTGGACACCTTTCTAACAATAAAAATTATTCTCAATCTCTTAAACTATAATCCCACCTCAACCTTGCCTACCATAACCAACTACCATCACCAATCCCTTGCGACGCTCTCCAATCATTTCCAACTCCTCAATGCTACCCTCAAATACTCTCCACTCATTCTATCATTCCCTCTCAATTTTTTTTTTTTTAAATTTTTTTTGGTGCTTGAGAAAATATATGGGGGTTGGGCAATAGAGGAAGGTGAGAAGGGACTTGTTGCAATTATCTGTTTGAATTTTTGAAATGCATTTTTTTTTCCTCAAATAATATATTTGGTTAAAAATAAATACAATGCACTCATTATTTCATATGATTACCTTTTTTTGACCAAAAAAAAACATTCTTTTTAATATTTATATTTATCAAATTCGTTTAAGAACATCCCTAAGAGCATTCTCAACAGATGTCTTATATCACCTCCTTACTCAAAATAAGGGATTTTGCTGTCAAAAAACACCCCCATAAGATCCCTTAACCCACCCCTCAAATAAAAGTGTTGCTACAATTGCTCCCCAAATGTAGGGGGCAATTGTTCACCCCCAAAAATATAAAATTATTTTTTATTCAACCTTGAGTATCTCAATCCCCAAAAATATAAAATATAAAATAATTAAAAAATAATATTTTATTAGAATAGAGAAAGAATAAGAAATTTGTTGGGGGAAATAGATGAAAAAATGATTCCTAAAATAGGAAATGAAAATTTTAATAATATTTTAGGGCAAATTCTTATTTTATTTCGTTTTGAAGGCACGCCTGGACGTCCCCCAGACATCCACTCGGTCGACCACCTGGTCATCCGGTCGCCTTTCACTGCAGAGAGGCTATCTTGCATGTTGTGCTCTTGCTTTTGTTTTTATTATTTTATTATCAAAAAAATATTTAAATTTAAAAGTAATAAAAAATATTATTTTAATAGAATAGAGAAAAAATAAGGAGTTTGTTGGGAGAAGTAAATGAAAAAGTAATTCTTAAAAATAGGGAATGAATTTTTTAATAATATTTTAAGATAAAATTTAGGGAGTCACTGTAGCACCCTTATATATTTATATATATATATATATATTTATTTATTTATTTGTTTTGTTTTGTTTAGGAATTGTAGTACACATTTATGATTTTTTTAATTTATAATAAAAAATTATATTTTAATATAATAGAGAAAAAATATAGAATTTGTTAATAGAATAGAGAAATAATAGGAAGTTTGTTGGGAGAAATAAATGAAAAAGTGATTCTTAAAATATGGAATGAATTTTTTAATAATATTTTAGGATAAAATATAAGTAATCTAGGGGATGCTCTAAATCTTACAATAATTAGTTTTGATCTTTTACCTATTTTTAATTATTTTTTGGGGGAATTACATGTTAGTGGGATAGAAAATTATTTTGTACACAAACATGAAGGGGTACAATGCTCCCACAACTCTTCACTTGTACCCTGTCATAGAATTACTTACACCTTACATGTTTTTATAATTTTTTTTTCTATTCCATTGTACTATAATTTTCCCTTATTTCTACTTACTATAGTTTTTATTTGATATTTTTATAAGTTTCTTTTGTATATATATACAGAATAATAAAAAAAAAAAGTATGAGACACTCACCAATCAGTTATATTAATTAGGTTTATTTATCTACATGTCGTATTGATAAATTTATTATTATAAATTATTCATAAAAATAAAAAAGACTAATAAATTTAGGGTAAATTACATTTACCTCCCATGAGGTTTTTGACAAATACAGGGACCTCCCTTGTGGTTTGAATAATTACAGTAACCTCCCCTACTTTACTTGACAATGACAAGATTCTCCCATTCTGTCTATTTTGCACAAACGACGTTATTATCTTATAGGAAATGACCATATTACCCTTTGTGTTTTGCTTGCAAAAAGATGAAAAAGCCCTTTGTTGAAGCTAACATCGCTGCGCGTGACTGACCAACACAACCATAAAATAAAATAAAATATTTATAATAAAAATTATACATTTAAAATAAAAAATAAAATTTTTAATATTTAAAATATTAAAAAATACAACACATAAATGTATGAAATATAATACACATTAAAATAAATAAAAATATTTGAATTGAGTTTTGAGTTTGTGTTTAGTTATGAGTTTTTGAAAGTAATTTTTGAATTGAGTTTTGAGTACAAACATGTTCCGAAAAAATATTTTTTTTCAGAAACATGTTTGGTTCTCTTTTAGAATCACAATTCCAATTAGAAATTTTCAAAAATCTTTTCAAAACTCAGTCTTAACCAAATATACAACTCAAAACTCAATTCAAAAATTATTTTTAAAATTCATAACCAAGCACAAACTTAAAAAAAAAAAATACAAACTTATGTTAAATATATTTTTTAAATATTAAAAAAATTATTTTTTATTTTAAATATATAGTTTTAATTTTAAATATTTTATTTTATTTTATAAATATATTTTAAATATTTAAAATTTTCTGTTATGTGTTTTGCTATTATTTGAGTGTAGAGTTTTGAAAATAGTGTGGAGTTTCGAGTTATGTGTTTGGTTATGAGGTTTGAAAATAATTTTTGAATTGAGTTTTGAGTTATGCGTTTGGTTACGATTTGAGTGTGAAGTTGTGATTTGAGTTTAAAATATTAAAATTAAAATATTAAAATATTTACAAAATGAAATAAAATATTTAAATAAAAGTTATATATTCAAACTAAAGAAATATTTTTTTTAAAAACATTTTCTAGTATATGAGTTCATGAAAAATAGATCCCTTGATAATTTCTTCTTTACAACAAAAGAACAGTCTGAGAAATTCTTGAATTGGGCACTTGAGGGCATTATGGGCATTTTAGTGTTTATATTTGATGACATCAAGAGGGTCTGTTAGGTTTATAAATGGCTATCAAATTTTGGAGAAATCTTGGCATTATCAAGTAAAGTAAGAGAAATTACTGTAATTATTCAAACTATAAGAGAAGTCCCTATATTTGTCAGAAATATCAAGAAAGGTAAATATAATTTACCCATAAATTTATCACTTAATAAATTTATTAGTAAAATTTAATGAATAATAAATTTAAAAATAAAAATTAATGACAACAGTGTTGAACGATCATTAGCATTAGTTTGAGCTCATTTCTTCCAAAAATTATCTATTTCCTTTGTCTTAAAATAATAGTTTTTTTTGTAATTTTTTTTAATAATATAATTATTATATTTTAAAAATATTAATTTTTAAAAATTATTCTTTTATAATATATTTTTTTAAAAATATTAATTATCATAATTATACTTTTTATATTGTTAATAAATTTAAAATAAGAATAAAATAAAAATTTATATTATTTTAGTCTTTATTTTTTTTAAAAAAAATTAATATTTTAAAATAATAAAAAAATTAATATTTAAAGACGGACGAAATATTTATTATAATAATGTAATTTTTATGGGCTTAATATATGTCTCTCTCGCTCTACAGGTTTTTAATTTCATTTGAATAGAAGGAGAAATATTAGTAGATAAATCGTGCATTGAAGAGGAGGAGCATTGAAGAGGAGGAGAGACTCTGATTCTTTCTAGGGTTAGGGTTTTTGCATCCCTTTTTTCATAGATCTGTTTCTTTGCTTGTTTGATTGATCTGGGAAATGGGTGCGGAAAGCGAGACAGCCGAGTCGAGCTTGGGCGTTGGTAGTGGTGAAGAAGTAGTCACTCTTAACATTCGATGCTCCAATGGATCCAAATTCTCTGTTCGGACAAGCCTCCAGGCGACTGTTGAGGCGTTCAAAGCTCTTCTTGTTCAGAACTGCGACGTTCCGGCTGATCAGCAGAGGTTGATTTACAAAGGTCGGATCTTGAAGGACGATCAAATCCTAGCTAGCTATGGTTCGTTATCTTCTCTCTCTCTCTCTCTCTCTCTGTTTTTTTATTTTATTTTATTTTTTTATGGACTATCATGGTGATTTTCTTTTTGGGTGAATTTTATTTTTACGTCGTTTTGGGTTTAGGTTGTGATAATTGTCGTGTTGTGAAATATTTTGATTTTGATCTTGGTTTTGTTACTGATTAAGATTGGCAATTTATAGTCACTTATCCATAGCAATTTAGTTGAGGAGATTTCAGGAGTGAAAACTCTGTGCTTGTCATGTTTTGAAGTGCTAGTTTTGTCATAGCATATGAAAGTCTTCCTACTGTTACTGTTGCGCTGTCATATGTTTCCTGAATGTGTTGGAGGGTTTCACGTGAATTTAATGTGGATTCTTCCTTCACCAATTTTATCATTATGTTGTTACCAAACAACCAGGAGACATGAAATTATTAAATTTGAAACACCTGTTGTTTGTCAATAAATAAATCCAATGGTAGGTAACTGATATTCTCCTAAACGTAATAACACTGCAAATGTGATTTCTAGGCCAATATTTTTTTTAATCGAACAATAAAGTAGTGCAGAATCAAAGGATAGCCATAATAAAGTCATGGGTCGGATATGGACAAGGGACATAAATACAAGGAAAATGCCAATGTATAGCAATCTTAAAAAAATAAAGGCACGGACAGAACAACGTATAATTGTTTGTGTATTTTTACTCGTCATTATACACTATTCATTTGTCACTTTTGACAAAAAATAATTCCTTGGGAACGAAGAGAGAAGGCGCGCCAATAAGGATGTCAAACATACATCAGATAATTGCGTTGGCAATTGTAATGCCTCAATTAAGAGGACTTAAAATTCACTAGGTAACTAAGAAAACAAAAACATTAAATAAGAGAAGAGAAATATATTTGATAGAAAAATTACTACAAATAGCTTCCGTTTAGTGAATGGAGCATTACAGTGTCCTGAATATGGAAAGGAGTCCTAAATGAATCCTATGAATGCATCCACGGGGCCTCACACAAAGGGGTACGACATGGTGGAGAGGCATTTGAACTAAGGGCATAAACTAAGATAGAATCATTGTTGTGCATTGTTGTGTTGAAGTACAACTTTTGATGACATTCGGTTGTGTGAATTACCACTTACATTGTGTTTTGTAATTGAGGTGATTTTATATTGGAATCAATTGCTTTTAAATGGCTAAGAATATTATTTTTTGCTTTCAAACCTTTTTCCACCTTGTACAGTCTTCATATTCTAGAGATTGTAAAAAACCAACCTTCCTGAAAATGGTTTGAGTTTTCTCTTTTGTTCGGAAATGTTAACTATGCTAAAGCTGATGGTTGGGTACTCTTAGTTTGTCATGGTTGTGATGCTTCATTGCTGAATTACGTAGCTAATAAAATGATTGTAACATATCATTACTAAGTTACTTATTTACCCTATTCATAAAGGTTCCGTGTGTGATCTCTGTGTTCAATCATATCAGCGCCCTCATCTTGGATGTCAATATGCTTAAATCGTTTTCTTTTTGTGATTTTTTCTTTCTGAAGTTGATCTTTTCTTTTCTATTTTTTTGTGGCCCTGAAGGTTTACAGGCAGATCACACTGTTCATATGGTGCGTGGTTTTGCTCCAGCTGCATCAACACCTGCTGCTGCTGCCAATGTTGGCAATCCCAATCCCACTCCAGGTGTTGCACAGGCTGTTAGTTCAAACGAAGGTGGTGGCTTTGGAGCTGCTGGTCTTGGGCCATCTCTATTTCCTGGGCTTGGTTTCAATGCTCTAGGAGGCTCTGGAGCATCTGGTGTACTTGGAGCTGGGCTTCCTGAGTTTGAACAAGTGCAGCAACAATTGACTCAGAATCCCAACATGATGAGAGAAATAATGAACATGCCAGCCATTCAGAGCCTAATGAATAACCCTGACCTGATGCGCAACATGATCATGAGCAACCCTCAAATGCGCGAGATCATTGACCGAAATCCTGAACTTGCTCATGTTCTCAATGATCCTGGCATCCTTCGGCAGACATTAGAAGCGGCAAGGAACCCTGAGCTTATGCGGGAGATGATGCGAAATACTGACAGGGCAATGAGTAACATTGAATCTTCTCCTGAGGGATTCAACATGCTCAGACGAATGTATGAAAATGTTCAGGAACCGTTCCTCAATGCTACAACAATGGCTGGAAGCACTGGAAATGATGTGGGGTCAAACCCATTTGCGGCTCTTTTGGGTAATCAAGGTGCTGGAGCCCAAACCAGAGATGGATCAAACAATACTTCAACCACTGGGTCTGAAGCAACTACAGGGTCTGCTGTTCCAAATGCCAATCCACTTCCTAACCCTTGGAGTGGTACTGGTGGTAAGCTTCTACTGTTTTTTTCTTCTCTCTTTGTAATTTTATTATGTAACAGTTCCATTTTTTTTTTTTTTTTTGGAAAAAAAAGAGAGTAAGGACCATATGCTTATTATTCTTGAGATATTTTAACTATAGGCATTCCCATACATTAGCAGTTTGTGGCCATGCAAACCTAGGAAAAATAGATCGAATATCAGGCCCATTAGATTTAGCTTGGGAAATACTGAATTTTTTGTGGCAATGAATGCGTACGATATTTCAACAATAGGATGCACAGTGCCTGTACATTATCAGTCTTTGTTGATGCATACTTGAAAAATGGATCTGGAATATCATTTCCATGGGTTCAGCTTGGTAGATACTGAAACTGATAAATGTATTGCTTGTTGTACAGTATAAAATAAATAAAAAGAAGTTGCCCAACCCCATACACACCCACCCACTGGCAAACACGGGGAAACCAAGTGCTACAATGTTGTATTTGTCTTTCATGCCTTTGACTGAAATATTTTATGTGCTTCGAGAGTTTTACTCATGATTGCAATAGTCCATAAAGAACAAGTACTTGAGGAAATAAGTCTCTGAAGTACAGTTTGACATAGCAATTTGTCAAATCAAAATTGCATTTGAAGTTTCCTCTTTTAATCCACGTGAGTAATTTGTTTAGAAGAAGTAGTGATTTTTTTTTTTTCCCTTCCCTTTTATACTATTTTCCTTACCATCAATTTATCTGTGAATGTTACTTCAAACTTTTCTCGGTGATTGTTCTTCTATAATTGTGAATTCTAAGGAGGTCCCCAAGCAAACACTACTGCAAGGTCAAATCCTACTGCGGATGCCAGGCCACCAGGGATTGGTGGGTTAGGAGGGCTTGGTCTTCCAGATTTGGAGCGCATGCTTGGCGTGCCAGACCCCTCTGCAATGAATCAGCTCTTGCAGAATCCAGCTGTGTCCCAAATGATGCAAAGCCTACTATCCAACCCCCAGTACATGAATCAGGTACGAGCAAAGATCACATTAGTTGAAGAGGTGGTCAGATGTATTTTGAATGTCATTTCTCGAACTGTAGTTTCTTGGCCTGAATCCGCAACTCCGGAGTATGCTCGACTTGAACCCTCAGCTAAGAGAAATGTTGCAAAACCCAGAAGTTCTTAGGCAGTTAACATCACCTGAGACGATGCAGGTAAGTTGCTTTAGATGGTAGTAGAGTGATGATCTATACTTGTTCCTTTTCTTTAACCTAAAATTTTATTTTTGCAGCAAATGTTGGCTGTACAGCAGGCTCTTTCATCTCAGCTTAATAGGCAACAATCAACTCCGTAAGTGAGGATACATCACTCAGTTAACTTGTGGCTGAAACTTGAATTATGATTATTCTTGTTTGGCTGAAACTAGGCAAATCATTTAAATCTTAGTTCAAGGGAACAATGAGTGTGTGAATGTTCCATGAGATCAGAACCAAGCCATTGTGCATGACACTTGATGTTCATGGTGCTCTTGTATGGCAATTGAAAATGAAGTGGTTTATGGTTTTTTTGTACATAACTTTTTTGGGACTTTTTTGTCTTTCCTTTACTTGGACAAAGGCTTCTTTTTATCTAAATATGTTTTTATGTATATATAGAAGTGTACTGTACATAAGTATGTGCCGATACAGAAATGATACTCAATATGTATTGTCTGATACTGTACATAAGTATCATCTGATATAACGTTATGTATTGAGTATCATTTCTGTAATCAGCTGATAGGCCAGAGATACTTATGTATAGTCAAACACTTCTATATGTTTATGCAGTCGGACATACAAACTTATTTGGATTAGTAGAAGCCTTTGTCAAAGTAAGGAGAAGACAAAAGTTCCATAAAAATGATGTACATAAGTATTTTTTTTTATCGGTAATGATGTACATAAGTATTGACTGTACTCCTGATAAATTGGCCTTTATGTACTGATACGCATTGTTTGTTGCTCTCTTTCTTTTTCCTCATTGATGCTTGGCTTAGGTGTTTTTGTTGTTTTATGTTATATATCATATTCATATTCATATATAAGATATGAACAATTGTAGTTGAGTAGTTTTATTTGTAATTTTGTAGATTATTTATATTATATATGTATAGATTTACAAATTACAATCATGTGGGTGTAGGTGTGTTTGTGATTAGGATAAGAAGTGAGGGTGCCAGTTCTAATTATGTTTGTAATAATTGCTTACTAAATGAAATTTTTGTATTTTTAGCCTTGAAAATAGCATAAAAGTCAATGATATTTTACAAAACATGTTTTAGGTGCCACGGTGTTGATTAAAAAGCATTGTGCCACATGTTTGGTTGCATTGCCATATTCGTATCATATTTGTATCACGTATCTGTATATGTGCTTCATGGTTGGTAGTTCTACCATACTTATATATGTTGAATGAAACCATCGGCTCCAAGCTTGTTTGAGTGATGTTTTTTTTTTTTTGTGGTGTGTATATAATTGAAAGTAGCAAATATATATATATATATATATATTCACAAACATGTATACACACATCAAAGGATTGGTCTTTTCTGTAACTGATTTCATGCGTTGACTGTATATTGTAGTTGAAGATTTGAGAACCTGATTCTTGGGGGGGAAAAGACAAGGGATTGACCTTCCAATGGGGTCGTTTTAGACATTTTGATTATTTAAGTTGATGTCAATACCTCCAGATGGTGGGAGTTTGGCTGGCTAGATATTGGTTTCTCACTAGGGTAGGGTATCCCAGGAAGCATCATAAAGAACAATTTATGGATATAGGCATTGATCATGGCTTGCAACTTTCAGTTGGTAGCATATTTTTCTTTTTTCCACTTCTCTGTTCTTTTTTCTTTATCTTTTTCTTTTTAATTTTTAGCAAAATATCATGTGTTAATGACTCAACTGACCAACCCTTATTGGATCATTGAGTGCATATACTTACTGCACATTGTTTTGTTGTTATGGGGTGATCATGACATGTGTTCAATGTTAACTACTCTTGACTGAAGATTTTTGTTTATTTCTTCAGAAACCACAGTTCAAGATGAACAATGGAGTGTTGGATATGATATTTTTTTTTTAGCAACACATGTAGGTGGTTTCTAGAGCAGTTATTTTCCTTCGGGGTTTCTCATAGCTGGGTTACAAGTGCATTAAATATGCAGGGTGTGCAATGAACATACAAACTATTAGGAGGTCTAATCCCGTTTTTATTTCAATATCTGTTCATATCTGTGTTTTTGTTTTTGTGTTCGCTTGCATGCATTTGTTTTGACCTTTTTACCACTTTGAGCTTAATTTAAAACAGGAGAATATTTAGATTTAAATGAAAAGGGTAGCACTAGGTAAAAACAATGGATTGATTAGTTTGTATCAAACATGTCCTGTGATTAACTCTGGTTCTTGTTGGCATTAATGCTAGTGATGCATGGTATTCCTGCAATCTTTGACATCTTCTGTTATCCGTGTTGCTTATCCTGTGCTTTTTTTTTGCAGAGAAACAGCTCAGACTGGTGGGACTCCTGGTATCTGAGCAACTTATTGAAAATTGATTTCTTTTGATATATCTGTCCATATTTCCTTTCAATGCAAGCTTCCATTAATATTGCTGCAAATTTCAGGAGCACAAAACAATATGGGACTGGAGTTGTTGATGAATGTGTTTGGTGGACTCGGAGCTGGGGGCTTAAATCTTCCAAATACACCTGATGGTAAGAATTTCATCGCATTTCTATGTAAAGTTTTTCTGATAAGCTTGCCTTTTAGCCTTTTGCTGAAAGCAAATATGCCTTTGTTTTTTATAGTGCCTCCAGAAGAGCTTTATGCTACTCAACTGTCACAGCTTCAAGAAATGGGTTTCTTTGATACCCAAGAGAATATTAGGGCATTACGGGCCACCTCAGGAAATGTTCATGCTGCTGTGGAGCGACTTTTAGGGAACCCTGGCCCGTAGTCAGTACACCTATTTTGAAATTTAATCAAAGATTCAGTTGGGCATGTAAAAGTTATCGATTTGGACCAGTGTCTCATAAAAGACAAGATGTGTTGGCACTTTCAATTCCATTTTGGGCTGTGTGAATAAGAAAGTACACACTTCCATGGTAAGAGGTGAACTTGGTGGACAAAGGCTTTTTCTTTACCAGGCAGTTACATGCCCTCTCTCTCTCTCCCTCCCTCCCTCGCTCTCTCTGCCAGTGCGCTGATGTACATACACATTTAAGTAATTCTTCTGTGAAATATTTTCAGATTTTATGGATATTGAAGGATGTTGTGATGCAATTCTTGCCCTGTTCCATTTTGATATTTAGTTGAACAGCATTTGTTTTGGGAAGTTCATGGTTTTTGTTTGGAGTTCAGATTACTATCAACAGTAGTCCTAACATGCCCCGGTGGATTGAATTCAGATTACTATCAACAGTAGTCCTAACATGCACCGGTGGATTGAATTTTCATTTCATCTCTCGTCTCGTCAGGTGTAAAGATTTATTAAGGGGCAACCATCCTATTTTCATAACAGGTTATACTTTCATCATCAAAAATCAAAAAAAAAGACAGAAGATTTATGTAAAGCTCAAAGCTCAACAAAACAATATACAAGGGGCGGTTAGGGTTCTGGAAGTAGTTGAATCTCTTCTCATCTTGGTATTTTGTAAAGAGGCATGTTTTGTGCCTTATATTGCATGCATTTGTATGGATGAATAATGCATTTGATGTGAAAGAATTGGGGGATAAAAATACCAACATCCACATCTCTAAATTGGAAAGTTTGGTTGAAAATGCTTTAACATAATAGTATGACGAAAGTTTGTCAGAATTATTTGTTGGATAAATTTTACTTCGTACCCGTTAAGTTCAAATATTTTCTCTTTGGCCATCATTATTTATTTATTTAATTTTTTTTTTTCACCACTTGGTCTCCAGTGTTTTTATTTTTCCTAGTTTGCTCCGAAAAACCTACGCCCATCAAAATTGCTACTTTGGTAGCTACATGGTATCACATGACATAATAATACATTATTATACAAATTTAGATATAGATCCAAACCCAAAACCAACCTACTAATGTTTGGGTCAACTATTGACAACATAGCTTAATGACAAGGAAAGAAATGGTGAGATCCTGACAACAAATGTGAAGATAACAGAAACTGACACCATAAGCATCGACCAAAATATATGCACTGTTAATTTGGGTAGAAAGCAATTACATGTCCTTAACTCGTTGTACATGCATGTCCTTTCTTCCTTTCCCTGTTTCTCCTTATTTGTTTGTTTTCCGTCTTGCCGTCATTTTGTTTTCATTTCTTGCTGGCATAATTTTACATCATAAAACCACCCAACTTTCAAATGCATTTGGTCAATCAGTCAAGTGTGACAAAGTGGAAGTCTCAAGTTCTTGCTCTCTTTCAATGGGCACACTTCTCGATGGTGGACCAAACATACTCAATACCACCTGCAATCCACAAACACAAACCTATATATGGTTAGTAGTCCAATATTTTGCATTACAGTATGGTCATTTACATGACAGGGCACATATGTGGTGAAAAATGCCACTTGAAGCCCCATGTGATCACGTACTTTAATTTTTTGGGGGGCAACTGTCCATGTTTTGAAAAACAACTACATCATGTGCTCACAGCAAGATATTGAATGCCAAATGAAGCCAATAGATGATTGGACAGCCGCCTTGGGGAAGAAGCTATGACACATTGCCGTATTGTTCTAAGTGATATTAAATGTACTAATACAATACAAGCAGGTGACATCATTTGTGTGGGCAGTAGGAGAATTTAATTGACTTACCGGCAAAAACACAAGCCCATGTAAGAATCCAATAATAACCAATGCCAGGTACATTTGAAAGTAATAAACCTGAAAATGCAAAAGCATCATTTAAAATTCTCTAAACTGACAAACAAACAAAACTGAAAGTCAGGGATGGATCATTATACCACAAAAATCTCTGATTTTGCGAAATAAAGGACAATGACTCCAACTAGCTTTGTGAGTGTAATTCCACTGCAAGACATAAAACAGCAAAGAAAAATGAAGAAAAAGTAGTAGTCAAATAACAATGTCGTGATAAATCAACTCCAAGCCCACCCACCATACACAAGCACACCACGACAGAAGCTAGAGAAAGGTTCCAAATGTAATTCCCAATACTAGTGAGGGGAAAAAAAAGGAAATTTGACTGCTGTAGCTTTTGTCTATTTTCTGTAACGTGGAGAATTAGGCAGTGTCTGTCCATACCAAACTCATAAATTTGCAAGTTGCAACCAAGTTACAGAGGGCAATGTTCAGAAACAGTTGTGTGGACAGGAAACAAGAACAAAAATGATTCCGGGACAAATAGTTAGCAAGAAGATTCTCCAACAATGCTAAAGACGAATAGTTTAATTTCTCTAGGCATGGTGACCATTAGGTATCAGCTATGTTAGGGAAACCAGTTTTTGTTTCCGCAAAGTAAGACCCAGGATGATGAATTTTAGCATTAAGTATGAACCTCGATGCAGGTTGCTGGAAATTTGTGTTAATGTATATGTTAAAACCTATCACCTACTTCATCCACTAAACCTAACCCACTACACCATCCACTAAACCTAACCCACTACACCACTACCACCTCACCTACTCCACTAAACCTAACCCACTACACCACTACCACCTCCACTTCACCTACTCCTTACCTACTACACACTCACCCTCTTCTATATATAGGAATCATGAATCATTGTAATAAATATAACATATATCATCAATTCAACAATCAATAATACAATCATTTCTCTTTATACATTAAATTTCTACATGGTATCAGAGCTATAGGTTAAGCTCTTGGTGCTCTTCGCCTTCTGGCGGGCGGCAACTTTGCCTTAACCGCCCGCCAGACCTCAACCAATTGAAACCTCCAACACATACCTTCTCTCCAATCACCGCCAATAACCACTGCAGCAACTCAAACCACTGCTAGCTCGAATTGACGCCAACTCTTCTCGCAACCAGTGTTTCATTTCGGCCTACTGCAGATACAGATTGCATCTTCGTCAACCAAGCGCCCCTGAGTTCGGTATCATTTTTATTATATCCATTGGAATAATGTTAACAGTTGCGAAGGAAACTGAATTTGAATTTTGGGGATTCATTTTTGTTATGCCTGCTGCTGTTATGTCTGGATTTCGTTGGACCATGACTCAGATTCTTCTTCAGAAAGAAGTATATGGTCTGAAAAATCCACTTACCCTGATGAGCTATGTAACTCCAGTGATGGCAGTGGCAACTGCTATGCTCTCTCTGATAATGGATCCTTGGGATGAATTCAGAACAAGCAATTACTTCAATAGTTCATGGCATATCACTCGGAGTTGCCTTCTCATGTTTCTTGGTGGAACTCTCGCCTTTTTTATGGTATTGACAAAATACATTCTTGTTTCAGTAACTAGTGCAGTAACTGTGACAATAGCAGGAGTTGTCAAGGAGGCTGTCACCATCTTGGTTGCTGTCTTTTACTTCCATGATCAGTTTACTTGGTTGAAAGGGGCTGGCCTTATTACAATCCTGTTTGGCGTGAGCTTATTCAATTGGTACAAATACCAAAAGCTACAAAAGGGTGAAATAGGTGAAGAGAATGTGGCAAGGTCATCGACAACCAATCCAGCTGCAAAATATGTTATTCTTGAGGAGATGGATGATCAAGATGATGGCCACCAATCTCTCTCTCTCTCTCTGCACCTGGGCTCTCTCTTCTCGGTGGTGCATGAAAACAAACAAGGCAGCATGTTTGGTTTTTTCAGAGAGAAACACAGGGCTTTCACAAGAACATGTTTTTTTCTCTCTCCCACTTTTCTTTTTCCACCACCCACACCACACCATCCCTTTCTTTTCTTTTCTTTATTCTCCACTCACAAAACATTATCATCACCTTTTGCACCTCACCCGTTGCTCCACTTTCTTTCTTTTCTTTTATTTTATTTATTTATTTATTTATTTTATTATTAAAAAAAAAAAAAAAAAAAAAAAAAAAAAAACACGGAGGAAGAAGACGAACTGCAAACTCATTTTATTCATATCGGGCCTCACCCCGATCACCATTTTACAAAAAAAAAAAAAAAAAAAAAAAAAAAAAAAAAAAAAAAAAATACAAACAAAACAACCACACCCACAGTGGGATTTTTCTTTTCCTTCTCTATTCTACTGCAGGTCTCTTCTTCTTACTTTTATCTTGGGCGTCCCGTGCCAGTCCGGTCTCCGTGTTTCCTTGTCCACCGAGCACGTTCATGCCCCCATACTCCTCTACTGCAGCATATGGAGGACCTCCAAATCGGAACATAACGGTGGCCTTCCGCTTCAGCTCCTTGTTTTCTGCCCTTAGCACGCTTATCTCTGCTCGCGCATCCTTATACATGCGTTGGAGCAGAGCCAGCTGGGAGTTTAACTGCTGCACCTCATTTGCCCTACTCTGCAGCCGGTTCGACAAGTTTGTGACCGCCGTCATGCTTTCCACACATGCCTTCAACGTATACTGATTGGCCTCCACATCCGACAGCACTGCCATTCTTTGCTCCACAGACCGCATCGGAAAGTTCAACGGAGCAAACTCCGGGGCACTTGGTTGAGGTTCCAGTGCCACCGCTCCAGTAATCTCTCTTGTTGACTCGTTGAGGTCGGGAAAGAGGGTGAGCAGACCGCGGGAAGACGAAGCCATTTTCTGGGCAACCAAGTGTTACAGACTATTTTCTGGGCAACAGAGTATTACAGACTATCTCTCCCCGCAAACGGAACTATCTTTCTCAGCAACACGAAGGATTTTTCAGAGGTTTCTCTCAGTTTTTCTCTGCCTCAGCCTCTGCCTTCGTCTTGGTTAAATAGCCGAGGCAGCCACGCGCATCGCGCGCCTCTTGACGCCCGACAAACTGGCACGCCTTTTCATGGCACATCCTTTGATAAAACGGGCGCGCCAGCCAAGGCACTCACGTGCCTCGCCATCATGTCCGGCACATCTTTTTATGACTTGGGCTCGCCTTTTGATGGCACGCCTTTTTATGAATTGGGCACGCCTTTTGAAAGATTGGGCACACCTTTTGAGGGTGCGACTTTTTAAGGGTCCGACAAGACTCTGTAAACTGTCCCGACATAGATCCCGGTTAGTTTCTACAAGGGTCCGACAAGACTCTGTAAACTGTCCCGACATTGATTCCGGTTAGTTTCTACAAGGGTCCGACAAGACTCTGTAAACTGTCCCGACATTGATTCCGGTTAGCTCCTTCATGGGTCCGACAAGACTTTGTAAACTGTCCCGACATTGATTCCGGTTAGTTTCTACAAGGGTCCAGCAAGACTCCGTAAACTGTCACACCAACTGTCACCACATTGTCTGCTACAACGGTCCGACATGACCCCATAAACTGTCTTCTACAACGGTCCGACATGACCCCATAAACTGTCTTCTACATCGGTCTGACACCGCCATCCAGTGTCCTCCACACCGTTATGACACCACCATACAGTGTCCTCTACAACGTTATGACACCCCCATACAATGTCCTCTACAACGTTATGACACCACCATACAGTGTCTTCACCATCGGTCTGACACGACCATACCGTGTCTCCTCTCCTCTTTTCTTTTATGTATTCGTCTATTTTCTTGTTTTGTTACTCTCTTCAAACTCAAGTTGGCTAGTTCCTATCCCCCTTGAGTTTGCGGGGGGCTGTTAAAACCTATCACCTACTTCATCCACTAAACCTAACCCACTACACCATCCACTAAACCTAACCCACTACACCACTACCACCTCACCTACTCCACTAAACCTAACCCACTACACCACTACCACCTCCACTTCACCTACTCCTTACCTACTACACACTCACCCTCTTCTATATATAGGAATCATGAATCATTGTAATAAATATAACATATATCATCAATTCAACAATCAATAATACAATCATTTCTCTTTATACATTAAATTTCTCATTGTAATAAATATAACATATATCATCAATTCAACAATCAATAATACAATCATTTCTCTTTATACATTAAATTTCTACAGTATATAAAAAGATAGTGGCATGTATATAATATGATAGTGGTGTTGGTAGTAGATAGTGGCATGTATATAATATGATAGTGGTGTTGGTGGTAGATAGTGGCATGTATAAAATATGATAGTAGTGTTGGTGGCAATGTATATAATATGATAGTGGTAGATAGTAGTAATATATAATATGTAAGTGGTATATAATGGGTTATAATGATGTTTGTAATATCTCCTATATAAGGAGTGTCATTTGGTCTTGTAAGATAAGAAGTTTTGAATATAACAGAAATATATTCCTTCTTCCTCATATTTTCTAAGTTGGTATCAGAGCAACAAAAAACACAGCAGCCCTAAAACCGTCATAGCCATGTCGGAAGTCACGTCCGAAACCACTTCAACCCCTGCCGCTGCCATTCCGGTGAAAACGTCCAACTCTCACTCTGTCCAAATCACCACCATCCGCCTAAATGGTGATAATTTTCTCCGCTGGTCACAATCTGTCCGGATGTATATCCGTGGGCAAGGAAAGATCGGTTACATCACTGGTGACAAGAAGGCTCCTGCTATTAATGATCCGCTGTTCGACAGTTGGGACGCTGAAAACTCCATGGTTATGACATGGTTGGTCAATTCCATGGAGGAGGATATAAGCTCTAATTACATGTGCTATACTACTGCACAAGAATTGTGGGATAATGTTAGTCAGATGTATTCTGACCTAGGAAATCAATCTCAAGTTTTCGAATTAACTTTGAAGTTGGGAGAGATTCATCAAGGAGATGATTCCGTCACCAAATATTTCAATTCGTTGAAAAGGTTGTGGCAGGATCTTGACATCTTCAACACATACGAATGGAAATCGGTTGACGACTGCAACCACCACAAGAAAACTGTGGAAGACAGCTGTATTTACAAGTTTCTTGCCGGCCTCAACATTGAGTTCGATGAAGTGCGAGGAAGAATTATTGGCAGACCTCCTCTCCCATCCATTGGCGAAGTATTTGCCGAAGTCAGACGGGAAGAGAGCCGAAGGAGCGTCATGCTTAAAAAAAAAGGTACTGGTGAATCAATTGAAATTTCTGCTTTAATTAGCGATGCTGCGGCCAACAAGGCTGCAAATTACCAGCGCAAGTTTGATGATAAGCCACGGGTCTGGTGTGATTTTTGCAACAAGCCTCGCCATACACGCGAAACGTGTTGGAAGATCCATGGCAAACCTGTCAACTGGAAAAGCAGCAAACAAGGAGAGAAGAATCGTGGCTTTCCTACCGCTAATGAAGCCGATTCAGGTCCCTTCAACAAAGAGCAGATTGATCAACTCTTAAAGCTGATAAAATCTAACTCCTCATCCGGTACTCCTAGTGTTTTGTTGGCACAAACAGGTAGAAATCCTAAAGCCTTCTCTTGCCTAAACTTCTCTCCGTGGATCATAGATTCCGGTGCCTCCGATCACATGACTAGTTTTTCCCATTTATTTAGTACCTATTTCCCTTGTTCTGGTCATGACAAAATCAGAATAGCCGATGGTAGTTTTTCACCTATTGCAGGAAAAGGATTTATTAAACTAACTGAGAAAATTAATCTCAATGCTGTTCTTTACGTCCCCAACTTAGCCTGTAACCTTTTGTCTGTCAGTAAACTATCTAAGGATTCTAATTGTCGTGTTACATTTTTTGAATCCCATTGTGAATTTCAGGACCAGAACTCGGGAATGATGATTGGGCGTGCTAGGATGCTTGAAGGTCTTTATTACTTTGATGAAGTACCTGTTAGTAATAAAAAAGCTCAGAACTTTAATAGTACTAGTTCAATCTCTGTTCGAGAAAAAATAATGCTATGGCACTATAGGCTAGGACATCCTAGTTTTCTTTATCTGAAACATTTATTTCCAGAATTATTTAAAGGGATTGATTGTTCTTCTTTTCATTGTGAAAGTTGCATTTTTGCAAAATTTCATCGCTCTACTTATTTGCCAAAACCTTACCAGGCTTCCAAACCTTTTTATTTGATTCATAGTGATGTTTGGGGCCCTTCTAAAATCACTACTCTTTCTGGTAAAAGATGGTTTGTTACATTTATTGATGACCATACCCGCTTATGTTGGATTTATTTGATGAATAAAAAATCTGACGTGAAAAATTTATTCACAAATTTTTACAATATGATTGAAAACCAATTTCAAACCAAAATTGGTATTTTACATTCTGATAATGGAACAGAATATTTCAATGAGCAGTTGGGTGAGTTTTTGGAAAAAAAGGGGATTTTTCATCAATCTACATGTCGGGATACCCCTCAACAAAATGGCATTGTAGAACGAAAAAATAAACATCTACTTGAAGTAGCACGTGCTATAATGTTTTACATGCATGTTCCTAAATATTTATGGGGTGAAGCAATTTTAACAGCCTCTTATTTGATAAACAGGATGCCTACAAAGGTGTTAACATACAAAACACCTTTTGATTGTCTCAAAACTTTTTTTCCTGACACGAGGTTGTTTTCTGATTTACCCGCCAAAGTTTTTGGATGTACTGTCTATGTTCATGTTCCCAGTCAATTTCGTTCAAAACTTGACCCCCGTGCTATAAAATGTGTTTTTTTGGGTTATTCCTCAAACAAAAAGGGGTATAAGTGTTTCGATCCTCAAACCAAGAAATTTCATGTGAGTATGGATGTGTCATTTGTGGAAACAAAATCCTATTTCCCCAAAGTGGAGTAGAAGATCGTTTTTGGGATATTTCTATCCCGCTCCCCAATGTCATTTATCCTACACAAAAACCACATCTATCTGATAATGATCACTTAGGAGAACCAAGTTCTATGGTGCCTAGTCAAGAAGATTCTTGTTTAGGGGGAGAAGTACTACAAAATGATCTAAATCCTGAGCTTCAGGTTTATACTAGGAAGCGATTTCATCTGAGGAATAATGACCCAAATGTCCATCCTAATGACCCGAATGTCCACCCGAGTTCTGGCATCGAAATTTTAGGTAATCCTATTCCTTCTATTTCCGACCTTGATGTTCCTATAGCAATTAGGAAAGGTGTCCGAAATTGCATTAAACATCCTATTGCAAATTACCTCTCCTATCAAAGACTGTCTAAAAACCATAGAGCTTTCACATCTAGGATTTCACACTTGTTTGTTCCAAGGAATATACAGGAAGCATTGGATGATCCGAATTGGAAATTAGCAGTCATGGAGGAGATGAATGCTTTAAGGAGAAGTGGTACTTGGGAGATAGTTGATCTACCCAAAGACAAGAAAACAGTTGGGTGTAAATGGGTGTTTACGATAAAATGTAACGCAGATGGAAGCGTTGAGAGATACAAGGCGAGACTGGTGGCTAAAGGCTTCACTCAAACTTATGGGATCGACTATCAGGAGACGTTTGCTCCTGTTGCTAAAATAAATTCCATCAGAGTACTGTTATCTCTTGCAGTAAATTCAGATTGGCCTCTACATCAACTTGACATTAAAAATGCATTTCTCAATGGTGATCTTGAAGAGGAGGTGTTCATGAGCCTACCGCCGGGATTTGAGCAGAGACTTGGAAGCGACAGAGTATGCAGATTGAACAAGTCATTATACGGACTCAAACAATCACCAAGAGCGTGGTTTGAACGCTTTGGGAAGGCAGTTATCAGTTGTGGCTTCTCGCAGAGTCAAGCAGATCACACAATATTTTATAAACATTCAAAAAACAGTAAAATTGCAATTTTGATTGTTTATGTTGATGACATCATTTTAACTGGTAATGATGAAGCAGAGTTAGCAGCCCTCAAAGAGAAACTCGCAAAAGAATTTCACATTAAGGATCTGGGAGCCCTCAAGTATTTCCTTGGAATGAAATTTGCAAGATCCAAGGAAGGTATATTCGTTAATCAGAGAAAATATGTTCTTGATCTCCTTAGAGAAACAGGTATGCTTGGTTGTAAGATGGTGGAGACTCCGATCGAGCCTAACTTGAAGTTACAAGCTGCTAAGGCTGAAGAAGTCAAAGAGAGGGAACAATATCAGCGACTTGTAGGGAAATTGATTTACTTGTCTCATACGCGGCCTGATATTGCCTTTACAGTCAGCATGGTAAGTCAGTTCATGCACTCATCAGGGGCAGAGCACTTTGAGGTCGTTTATAAGATCTTAAGATATTTGAAAGGAACTCCAGGGAGAGGCTTACTGTTCAAGAAACATGGACATCTTCAAGTTGAAGTATACACAGATGCAGACTGGGCAGGAAGTGTTACAGACAGGAGATCAACATCCGGATACTGCTCCTTTGTAGGTGGGAACCTAGTTACATGGCGGAGTAAAAAACAGAATGTGGTAGCTAGAAGTAGTGCAGAAGCAGAGTTCAGAGCTGTTGCCCATGGAATCTGTGAAGTAATGTGGATTAAAAGAATTCTTGAAGAATTAAAGCTTTCTCACCCGACACCTATGAAGGTCTATTGTGACAACAAAGCAGCTATATCTATAGCTCATAATCCAGTTCTACATGATCGCACAAAACATATAGAAGTGGATAAACATTTCATCAAGGAGAAAATCAATGCTGGCATAATCTGTATGACCTACCTTCCAACAGGTGAACAATTAGCTGATGTGCTAACGAAGGGACTACACAAGAAGCAATTTGATAAGTTGACTAGCAAGCTGGCTATGGAAGATATCTTCAAACCAGCTTGAGGGGGAGTGCTGGAAATTTGTGTTAATGTATATAATAAGATAGTGGCATGTATATAATATGATAGTGGTGTTGGTGGTAGATAGTGGCATGTATATAATATGATAGTGGTGTTGGTGGCAATGTATATAATATGATAGTGGTAGATAGTGGTAATATATAATATGTAAGTGGCATATAATGGGTTATAATGATGTTTGTAATATCTCCTATATAAGGAGTGTCATTTGGTCTTATAAGATAAGAAGTTTTGAATATAACAGAAATATATTCCTTCTTCCTCATATTTTTGGAGTTCTTCTTCCTCATATTTTCTAAATCAGGTGGAATGAATTTACTCTTCCTAAACGAAAGAAAAATCAACCACATGCAGTTAATAGGCAGCCATGTTGCCATCCTTAGCCAAAAGTTCACATTTGTTAAAATTAAAATACACTTAACGGATTGTCCTTCAAATTTACAAGGATTAATCCCAAAGACAATGGAATAATACAGGTAAGAGAACTCTAGCACCTCAGAAGAACAAGTTGGGGTAGTGTGGGATCCTAAGAAGTACAGGACACTAACAACTTGACCGTGGATCAAGGGTACTTTAGAGTAAGGGTATGATGGTATTTCCGCACTTGTGGCATGTTGCCATAATTTTTATGTATTTATAGTTAAGGGGGAACAGCTCTCTCTCTCTCTCTATATATATATATATCTTGTAAAATTTCTAATCATAGTAAAAACCGAAACAACTGTGGATGTAGCCCTCATTTGGGGTGAACCATGTAAATTTTTGTGTTCTTATGTGCTTGATTAGATTCCTGCTTTTATTCCTGTTTGTATTCTATGTCTCACCGATCCTAGTTAGGTATATCAATTCCTAACACAACACATTTATGCATTTTATCAGTCTAACTTCTGCATTCTGCAATTCTGTCAGATATACTCGCATCTGACTTTCATATTATCACTTTTCAGCTGAGTATTGCTCAGAAATTCCAACATGCTTACAGAACATCTCTCACATATCAATGTAATTAATGGTTAATAACCTGAAGACAGAAGATCCCATCGTACGCAGAGCCTCCTTTGCCCGTTGGCTCCTATCTCCATGGCTTACCTGTGTTTAGAGCAGAAATGTTGTCAACAGAACAATTGGTTTTCCTAGCAAGTCCTGTTGAATTGGCTCTACGCCAAACAACAGCTACTGCCTCCTTCAATAAGACAAGTAATCACTACTACAAATCCTTGAAACAAAATAAAAACTGCATTTGAATACTGACAGAGAAGGCATGTGATATGTGCACACAGAACTCAACAGCAATCCCTATTGACATTATGAGGTTCACCACAGAAACAGCATTCAGTTGGATATCCAGAATTGCCATCACACCCTGCAGAGTTTTTATCAAGAAAATTTTGGTTTCCCTTTTTTTCTTTGGACAAATTGTGTAGCCAATATATAAGTTGTAAAAATCAATGTATAAAGAGAGAAATACAGAGAATATTGTATCTATTGATGTATTATTGATTGATATAATGTTGTTGTTATTTTCTGTCTATTACAAATGGTTCCTTATATAGATGTAGGTGTAGTGGATGGTGTGTAGTGGATGGTGATAGTGGTGTAGTGGGTTAGGTTTAGTGGAGTAGGTGAGGTGGTAGTGGTGTAGTGGGTTAGGTTTAGTGGAGTAGGTGAGGTGGTAGTGGTGGTAGGTGATGGTAAATTCTAACAGCCCCCCGCAAACTCAAGGAGGATAGAAACGAACCAACTTGAGTTTGAAGAGAGGAACAAAACAAGAAAATACATAAAAAAAAAAAAATGGTAGGAGACACTGTATGGTCGTGTCAGACCGTTGGTGAAGACACTGTATGGTGGTGTCATAACGTTGTAGAGGACACTGTATGGTGGTGTCATAACGTTGTAGATGACACTGTATGGGGGTGTCATAACGTGGTAGAGGACACTGTAGGGTGGTGTCAGACCGATGTAGAAGACAGTTTATGGGGTCATGTCGGACCGTTGTAGCAGACAATGTTGTGACAGTTTACGGAGTCTTGCTGGACCCTTGTAGAAACTAACCGGAATCAATGTCGGGACAGTTTACAGAGTCTTGTCGGACCCATGAAAGAGCTAACCGGAATCAATGTCGGGACAGTTTACAGAGTCTTGTCGGACCCATGAAGGAGCTAACCGGAATCAATGTCGGGACAGTTTACAGAGTCTTGTCGGACCCATAAAGGAGCTAACCGGAATCAATGTCGGGACAGTTTACAGAGTCTTGTCGGACCCATAAAGGAGCTAACCGGAATCAATGTCGGGACAGTTTATAGAGTCTTGTCGGACCCATAAAAAGTCGCACCCTCAAAAGGTGTGCCCATTCTTTCAAAAGGCGTGCCATCAAAAGGCGAGCCCAAGTCATAAAAAGATGTGCCGGACATGATGGCGAGGCACGTGAGTGCCTTGACTGGCGCGCCCGTTTGTCGTCTGGCGTCAAGTGGCGCGCGATACGCGTGGCTGCCTCGCTATTTAACCAAGGTTGATGCTGAGGCTGAGGCAGACAAAAAACTTCTGAAACTCCTTTGAAAACAACTCTTCCTTTGCTGAGAGAGAAACTCTGTAATACTCTGTAACCAACCCGTCTCTGAAACACTCAGCAACATGGCCTCTTCTTCCCGTCCAGCTACCCAGAACATGGCCTCCTCTTCCCGTGGTCTGCTCACGCTCTTTCCAGAACTGAACGAGTCCACAAGAGAAATAACTGGTGCGGTGGCCAGTGAATCTCAACCAAACACCTCTGGTTTTGCTCCGTTGAACTTTCCGATGCGGTCGGTGGAGCAAAAAATGGCGGTGCAAACTGATATTGAGGCCAATCAGTATACTCTGAAGTCATGTGTGGAAACCATGACTGCGGTCACAAACTTGTCGCACCGGCTGCAGAGCAGGACAAATGAGGTGCAACAGTTAAACTCCCAGCTGGCTCTGCTCCAACGCATGTATAAGGATGCGCGAGCAGAGATAAGTGTGCTAAAGACAGAAAATAAGGAGCTGAAGCGGAAGGCCACCGTGATGTTCCGATTTGGAGAGCCGTCATATGCTGCAGTGGAGGAGCAGGGAGTAGTGATCGTGCCCAGTGGAGTGGGAAACACGGAGGCAATACCGTCAAGGGCCGCCCAGGACGGAGGCAAGAAGAAGAGACCGGCGGCAGAGTAGAGAAGAAAAATCCCGCATGTGGATGTGGGTTTGTGGGTTGGTTTTTGTTTTTTTTTTTGTTTTTTTTTTTTTGTTTTTTGGTGTAAAATTGTGAACGGGGTTGATCCCCGGCATGAAGAAAGGATAAGTTTGTGAAAAGAAAACCGAGTAGGAATGGATTGGTTTTTTTTTTTTTTTTTTTTTTTTTTTTTTTTTGTGATGTTTTGTTTAAGAATAAAAATAAAATGAAAGAAAACAAGGGATAAAGAAAATAGATAAAAAATATTTGTAGATGGATTATATGAAAAACATCAGTGTGATTGTTTCAAAATAAAATTGGGGTTAGTGCCCCTACAAAAGATATATTATTGGAGAGTGAGTATTTAAAAAAAGATTAAAAGTGATTTGGAAAAAATAAATAAAAATAATTGATTTTGAAATCAAACAGAGGAGAGAGAGGGACAAACCCACGTGATAAAGTGGAGAGAGAGAAGGTGAGAGTAGAGAGCAGAATAATGCGTCTGGGGTCATGGGATAACGAATTTTCTAATAGATTTTCAAGTCCCAAACTAAGCTGGCAATTTGGCAAAGCAGAAATCAAACCAAAATATATATATAACTATATATAAAGGTTATATAGCTTTTACCTTTTCCAACCCACATCATGAACAGCCTGTAAAGAGGTGTTGAACAGCTCAAGTTGCACAACACTGTTTAGCACCAAGATCACACTCGGGAGAGAGAGGAGAGAGAAGAGAGATGATGAGTGGGTATTTAAAAAAGAAGTAAAAGCAATGTGTTTATCTGTGTATGATAGGAGAGAGAGAGAGAGAGTCCAAGACCAAGGGGGCACTAGAGTGATAGCCACAGTAGCCTCACCATTGCCTTACTATTCAGAGGTCCATTGCGAAGATCCAACGGCCTAAGTCTCTGCTTCAACACCAATAACAACAGCAGATTGGTTCCTAAGAGGAGGTCCTTCACTTGCACTGCTCTTTACAAGCCTGAGATTCACATCAAAGAAGAAGGCCAACCTCAAACCCTAGACTTCCGAGTCTTCTTCCTCGACAATTCCGGCAAAAAGGTTTCTCCCTGGCATCGTCAATCCCATGAAGCTTCTTATGGGAATGCAGGAGAGTTTCACGTTGATTATGCAAATCTTGAAGGATGGAGACACCAAGCTCTTCTGTCTCCAGCGTAGTTCTTCTACTCTCCTTGATCCTGTCGCTTGACTGATTTAGTCTCTCGGTTGACATTGCCAATCTTTCTCTTTGATCCACAGAAATCACATGCGCATCTGCAATTCCAGACTTCAACAACTCTTCACGGACCTGATTAGCATCATTTGATGAGATTTTCTTAACTTCCCTTTTAACCTTATTTAGATCAGCCTTGTATTCCCTTAGCTTGGCAAGCAGGACAGCCTTCAAACTTGGCTGCAAACTTCTTGCCTCAAGATCCATTTTTCTTATCAAAACATCAGCTTCATCCACTCCAGTTTTTATTTCAGAAATCTTTTGCATCTTTTCCTCTCCATCAGGAAGAAGACCAGCAGAGTTACATTTTCTGGATAAATTGGCAGAAAGCTCGCAGTACTGGCGCTCATATCCTTCGAAAACCTAACTCATCGCTCCTCCAAAAGCTTCACAACACCCTCGTCAATGAAGTCAATTCCAAGGTCCACAGGGAAGGAAAGAGAGCGACGATTGGGAATTTCGCAGGAAAAGCAGCGATCGGATCGGACTTCTCAGTTTTCGAATCCAAGAATCTCCGATTAAACGTAGACAGTGGGTGTGTGTGTGTAGAGGTCCGGCGGGCGGCCAAGGCGAGGCTGCCGCCCGCCGGTGAAGCGGAATTACTAAGTTTTCAACCTCGCTCTGATACCATGTAAAAATCAATGTATAAAGAGAGAAATACAGAGAATATTGTATCTATTGATGTATTATTGATTGATATAATGTTGTTGTTATTTTCTGTCTATTACAAATGGTTCCTTATATAGATGTAGGTGTAGTGGATGGTGTGTAGTGGATGGTGATAGTGGTGTAGTGGGTTAGGTTTAGTGGAGTAGGTGAGGTGGTAGTGGTGGTAGGTGATGGTAAATTCTAACATAAGTCATACTAAACGATGAACAATTAATATGAACTAAATACATAACAAGAATGTTATAAATGTTTTAGAAGAAGCACAATATATGTTTTGTCAAGGCAGAAGATTTACCAAAAGATCCACAACAATCATGGCCAGGACAAGAACAATGATAGCTGAACTCCATAAACTGCATTTAATAGGCAAGGAAAAATAATAGAAGTAAAGATCATTAAATTCAACGGCCTTGTTTGGTTTGTTTTTCAGAAAATTTTTTGGGAAAAATTCTCTACAAACAAATTTTCAAGAGTAATCAAACCAAACAAATTTTTCTAAAAAAAATCTCAAAATTTTGTTTGGTTACCTACTTCACAAAATCATTCTCTCTCACATACACATCAAATCAATCACTTTTTTTAAAACTCTCTCTCAAAAACAATTTTCGAAAACTATTTCTGAAAAAAGGCAAACCAAACAAGTTTTCGTACTTTTTATCTCAAAAACTACTCTCCAAACACAAACCAAACACACCCATTAAATTTTTTTTCTCTCATGAAGGCAGAAATATGGCTTAACACTGAACTAAAGGCTAGAAGAGAAAGCAAACCTGGAGGTGATAACTAGGCAAACAAGAAATACAGCACCTGTCAAATCAAGAAATTAGATAGTCAATAATTGCTCAAAATAATGCATCCAATGGCATGAAACAATACAAATACATAATATATGTTAAATGATGTTAGTCACAATTAGAAGGTAATAAAACACGTGTATCTCTAACATCTGGAATTAGATAAATGAACAGAAAATCCTGGCAAAAAATAGCACCTTCAATCAGAATACTAGTTACACATTCTAAGTCCTAAGACTTGCATACAAACAAACAAACAAAATTTTCAATTATGTTTCACAGAAGAAACTGCCTTTACTAATGGAGGCTTCTAACCACCACAAAGACGACTTGATCATATCATACAGAACAACTTGAAAGCAGCATGAAACAACAATTCAAGCAGAGATAGCAGTTCAATGGTTAAGACTTGGCCTAATAACCTTGAGGTTATGGGTTCAAGTCTTAGGGTCACCACTTTGTGTATTATGTCAAAGGTTAGGTGTGTACTCAATCTTTCCCCTCCCAAACACACATTATTGTGTACTAATTGAGTGTTGTTTTTACTAGCAACCACCGGGACAATAACATCACATAATTGGAAACTCCAATCTTTGTCAGATGGAGTGAAAGGGCTCTGCAAATATACATCACTATAGTGTAAGAGTTTGAATACCAACCAAGTGCTATAGCAATGTTGATCACAGCTGTCTCCCATATATCCAGATATTGTTCAAAGAAAATATAGAACACCGAATACGGAAAGATCTCGATCTGCATCAGGTAAGTACAGTCAATGCATTAAAGACACAACCTCATGACAAGAGCATAGGCTTAGAATAAGATGTAAAAGACCTGAACATACTGTCTGCCTATGTCAGATTCCATATCCCAAGTAAAAAAGAAGAAAAAACTATTGATAAGAGTTCAAGGGAGTAGACTCAAAGCAAAAGACAATTTTTTGGGGGGATAAAGGTTTGGAAGGGGCCTCACTGAGCTTCAATAAAGTGAGCATAAGCAACGCACCAGAAAAAAAAAAATTGTTTAGACACAGACATTGCCCCATGCATAGAGCCTCAGCCCCAAGTCATTTGAAAAACAAATTACTATAATCTTGAGGGTTGATTGTTTATTTACTCTTCTCCTTGGCACTACCACTTAAATTGAATGTGTCAATAATACCATAAAGAATATCTAACCAACTAGGCCATGAATAGAAATGCAATAAAGAATTATCTAAATGATCAGGCCATGAATGGGTCAACCAAATGCATGGTGCAAGGGTATACTTCCAAATAACTTCCGTGAATATATTGAATAAAAATGGAAAGAATTCATCACCATTGTGAGCCTTAAAGCATAAAAAGAAAAATAAAGTACTTGCATTGCAGATAACTCCAAACAAGAATGAAAGAACGGAACATTGATTTCGGAAGATAAGAAGAGCTCAAATTATTAGACTGCGAAATTGCCAATGCAACAAGAGATGAACAAGAGAAATTGTTCATAAATTACACATTTTATTAGAAGCTACTAGGATTTCCTACAAACAACTTATTTTGTTACATTTTGGAATATTAGCCCACTTGCATAACTAATTGACCAGGAAAATGCAATTAATGTTGCATCATAAGTGAGCCGGAATTATTCTTCAAAAAATGTTTTACGTGAGTTATGACATTAATTGGTTACTGTCTCAAAAATGGATCTCAATCAAAGCCTGACTTGCAAGAGAATAATACAAATTGTCTCTATGCAGTGTATAATGATGAAGCTTTAACCACAACCGAATAAATAACATGAGCAAACACCTAGTCTAGAATCTTGTTTGACATGTATTTCCAGAAACTTGGTTAAAGATTAATCATAGTCAAGGTATTGATTGAAAGTCTCAAATAATTTGCTGAGAATACTTTTGATACTAAGGATAGACTGCACACAAGGGAAGAGAAAAACCAAAGAAATGAGAAGCACTTCAGATATGAAAAACCAATACAGTCCAACAAACAAATTAACATCTTTGGCAAGCGTAGATTTGTCATTTTCTATGTTCTGTAGACATATAATTGCAGATGGTCTATATCTCATAGAGGAAAAGAACACCCATAACTTTATACGCTTGTCAAATAAGTCCTTTCACTGAAAGCCAATACCCCAAACCATATTCATATGCAACTATAACAGCTAAAAAATATTCCAGGACAAAACTGTAAGTCAAATTTGTGAACCTTCAAAGAATCAGAAACCCTTGAGCTAAACTCTCGTGCAGCACGCATTGAATTAACAAAATCATCCTGTACAAAAGGACAAGCAGATCAGGAGGAATATTCTCTGAGTGAAGTTAAGCAAATTAGCAGAAGTATCAATCCACTAAAAAGATCCTTCTGTACCTGTTTCCTTAGTGGTGTGTGGTAAGTACGAAACTCAGAGGCTCGTATAACACCACTCTCGTAACCTGACAACAGGGTAAAAGCTGTTAATAACTCATTTGATGATACAAGCCAAAGGGAAGTTCTGACATATTTAAGCACTACATCATAGTACATTTCTTTGGATTGATTACGTTACGACAAGATATATATGTGTAAGCAGCAGAACAGACCATTCAGATCCACACTGCTTGTGTAAGCCCCATGGCCACCCTTTGCACAGTCAGCAGAGGGCAGTGCATTGAGGAACCATGGCAGCTTCTCCTTGAACTGAGCTGTAGATGGACGACCATTATCCAGATCCGAGTGAAGGAAGCACTGGAACAATTGCACAATGTTAGTTTTAGATAACTCCTTTTGCATTTCATAAGTTGTAAGTTGTAAATTAATTGCAAGATAGCCCACCCATAAGTACATTCAGCCCTACAAAGTACAAAGTACTGACAGAAGTACACTGGGATGTGTTTTCAAATACATAAAGCAGTGGGATCTTACAGTTGTACAATCCTTGCAAACGCCATCCAAGTCGCAAGAATCTTCATCAGGTGAACAACAAGGAGGCTAAAGAAAGAAAAATGGCCAAGTCAGTTATCGTATGATGCATCATACTCGAGTAACGACAAACAAAGGTCATTTTACATTTGGAAACATTCAAAACCATCAAATCAAGGATTCACAATATCAAAATGAACGCCACACCAGCTGGTTCTTTAAGAAATACAACACATGAGCATCTCAAAAATCATTAAGAATTGTAGCTTTTTTTTTCTTTTCTTTTTTTCCCCCTTTCAAAAATACAAGATACCATAAACTATTGGACCATACATAAATACTGATGATACTTGAGAGAGACAAAGAGAGAGGGCATATTAATAAAAACTTTAATCAACAACAAAGGACTTCGACTAAGAAAAGAAAAAACAGTGAGCATTTCCAGACATCGATCTAGACAGCAATCATTCCCACTAATTATCCACATGAAAAGCATGGTATATCACCAACCTGGTCATCAGGGGGACAATAACTGCCATCTACAAATTTCCGACAGCAACCAAAAGCCTCGGGTGACATCCATACAAGAAAGTCATCAAGCCACGAGGCAGCTGGCTTAGCAATGTGGGTTGATTCAGGCATTAAAGATGCCCTTGAAATCTGCAGAAGACAGAAATAAAAATGAATTGTCCCAATAACTGATTGTATTGCTGAAAGATGAATGTAAAAGAAACTATTTACAGTTGCTGACTGACCCTCAAGAAAGGCTAGTGGAAATTACCCTTTAGAGAAGGAGATATAATGTGTACACAAGTTCTCAGTCATCAATCTCTTATATGATATTTACCACACACAAAAAAAATAAAAATAAAAGAACAAAAGTAAAAAAAACTACAGACTTCGTAGTGGAAACACAGAACCAATCACTGTGTTTGGTTTGAGTTTTCTGGATTAAGTTTTTTGAAAACCGAGTTTTTTGATTTTCGTGTTTTTTTGTTTTTAGTGAATATTTTTAAAATTTTAAACATTTTTTTTACTTTTTTAGATGCACCTTACTTAGATGTGTCTAAAAAGTAAAAAAATTGTGAAAAAATATTTTAAAAAATTAAGAAATACATAAAAATACAAAAAATGTACTAAATTCTTGTATTTTTTTTGTATTTTTGGTATTTAGTAAATTTTTAAAAGATTTTTTTTACAATTTTTTTACTTTTTAGGTGTATTTATGTTAGGTGTGTTTAAAAAGTAAAAAATTTGCATAAAATATTAAAAAAATTCAGTAAAAACAAAAAAATACGGAAAATAAGAGTGTAGAATTTTCAAAAAACTGTTTTTAAAAAATGAGAACCAAGCAAAGTGAAAAAAAAGTGAGCATTTTGCACGCATTGAAACCATTTTCTGATGCATGTTGTCACGTCAACAAACATACCATACACTTGTTAATAGTAGGAAGTCTCTTATACATCATAAGTTAACACTATATGCACCAAAATAAGAAAGAAAAATTTGAAGTATTGTATCATTGCACTATCGATGAGATATTATAAAAGAGGAAAAAAAACCCTCATGGAATTTCAAATATGCTGAATGTTGGTGCCAGCGCAATAGTGGCCAACACTAATTCTGGTACTTGGAGACTTTTTTAAAACTGCATAATGATCTTCATTTTGGCGTTCCACTTTATAAATGCATTCAAATGCAAGTTTATGTTTCTTTATTCCCAACCCAACCATACAGTCTCTTGCCAATCTTATCCATCACTAGAGCCCAGAAAAACATTTGACCTAAGATTACCCCCAAAGGAAGCCTTAAATACTTCAGGGGTAAAGACTCAATGAGACAACCATACCAGCAAACCAATCGCTATAAACTTTCTTTACGGAAATTAATCCTCACAATGGTACTTTTATCCAAATTCTCCTTAAGCCCCGTAACCAACTCAAACACTCTTAATAAGGAAGGCAAATAAACCATTTTAACTTCCTCACCAAAAGATAATGTTATCATCTGAAAACTAAAAGTGGAACATGGAAACATTATCCCTACATATCAAAAAGCCATCCACCAAACCCACCTTTTCCCTATCAAACAATCAGTTCAAAACATCAACCACTAACGTAAAAATAAATAGGGATAAGGTATCCCCTTGTCTAAGCCCCTAGTGGCTCTAAACAAATCCCCACTTCCATTAACTACTACTGAAAGATTCGAAGAAGAAAGAAAGTCCCTAATCCATTTCCTCCACCTATCTCCAAACTCTTTCTTCTCCATTGAAAAATCTGAAAACCCACAACTTTTAAAGAGTGAGGGCCACTAACAATGTGCATGAATATGAAGAAATTATGGTTCTGGGAGGAAAAAGTGATATGCCTATCTTGTCGTGCAAATAGTTATGTCGAAAGTTTGTTACATTGAATTACGTGTTGAACTAACAAGAAAAGAACAAGTTACATCTAATGTTGATACACCATGAGTTTTACAAAAAGTTTGGAAGGCATCATAGGAAAAAAGGAAGCAAATAATAGAAGAAATATAATGATACAGACATAAGCATGTTCCAGAATGGGGTTCAGATTCAGAAGATACAGTTCAAAGAACAACAAAATTTGTTTCAGTCTTGCAACTTCTCCAAGACCCAGGCTATTCCACTTCCAACATAAATCATGTTCTATGTTGGATAAAATCATATGCACATCTAGGCATGTTTAAGTAATACTCGAGATATTGAAGCAAAAATGTCAATATGACCTATTATATTACCTCACTCAAAAGAGAATTTGCATCACACTGGCTGATAGAACATAACTGGTTCGTATGTCTTGATTCCGAACTATAGAAAACAGTCATTCACAAGTAGATCAGACAACTGTGTGATACCTCAACTTGTATTGATTGCATAGGAAAGAGACAACATTTAATATCCATCACCAATTGTAACAGTCAGAAAATCAGCTTGATACTTTCTTTGCATTAAGGCTCACTCAATGCTTAAGAGAGGGTAACCCTTATCAACTACTAAAATATGTGTTTCCTACATCACATTTTGCAAGACATGTTTATTTTTCTTTTTCTTTTTTTCCTTTTTTTGACAAAACAATTATGCACCACATGGTTAAGGTTGTGTCTCATGCAAAACCATATAACATTCCAGTGAAACAAAATGGATGTTTCCATTAGCCTGAAGTAGAAGAATCCCACTTCAAATAATACTGGACTGCATCGATCAAGAAGAAATAGAGTTCGACTTCCAGTCTCTGTATAAAATTACCATCCATGCATTGAACCTGAGATCTCCACATTATAGAAAGTGGAATGGCTCCAATAAAGGAAGGTATAAAATATACTTAAACGGATCCTACCAATCGTTGCGATAATTACATCAAGCAGGGTCTGAGCCTAAACACTATCATATATCATGTTCTACCTGGAGAAAGAAAATAAACTATAAATAAAAGGAACCAAAAAATGGTTGCAATTCTCACCATAAATTTCCATCTGTAGATGCAAATCTTCAGCCCTCTTTGCTTTTTGGGAATTAGATATTCTCATAAGTAGACCATGGGACTATATATTAGTTAACACAACTTTGTTTAATAAGGCAGGGCAGTTAATAAGTAACAAATATAATTTTGGACTCTAAAAGATGGGTGGAAACTATTCCAGTCCCTCCTTGACATATTAATTGCCGTCCCTTCTGAAGTGTCTCTGTCCCATGAAGAGGCTTTGGTTTGTTTTCTTTATCCCTTGTTCTTTCAAAAAATGGTGAAGGCAGAAAGAGGCCTGTGTGTGTTACATGCATGTATTCCAAAAGTCCAGTTAAAATCATATCTGACTGAATCATCTAACAAACAGGAAAACGTTACCCATTTACGATATGAATCTGAGCAAGGAATCCCTTGGAAATCTGGTATTCTGAATGAAATTTAAAATGAATGTGATTGTTCCCTAGGCTGACAAGGATTGATGGCATGACAAGTCAGAAGAGGCAGATATTATGAACAAAATGTTTACGTTACAACTAAGGCTATTCCCCAGTTATAGTCCCTCTAATATTGGAATCAGTATATATGCATCTGAGGGATGGGCCTATGTATGTATGCAGAAAGGGAGAGGAATCTATTCCCAGAGAAAGAGACAGCTTCAGCTAAAGGGGCCGGGTTAGGAAGGAAGGAGATATTTTTAAGTTTGAGAGTGGAACTATTTTTAGCTCTGCTTCAGACTTTGAGCAGAGAGTAAAGCTTTTTAAACAGAGTACATCAATGACATTTTAATTACCCAAAAAAAGCATCAATCACATTCCAGTTTCCACTCTTCTAAACTTGAAACTCAAGTAAGGAAAACATTAATTACCATTTCAATCAAATCAAGAGTTGTCATCATTCCTTCATTTCCCTTTCCATTGACCCCAGTCTTTTGAGCCAAATCATTTTATCACTACAACCCCCAACACTAGCATTGACAGAATTCAAATAAAACGAAGGGTGCAACCATGCACCCAACCTTGTCCATAATAATAGTCATATTTCAATATCAAATAAAATTAGAGCTGTTAGTCATCTGACATTGTATACTAACTTTTTAATATCTGATTCACCCATTTGTTTTTTTGAGTCCATTCTGGAAGATGCATTCGCACCATTAAATACAACTGAAAATATGGAGTTTCAAATTCTGTAAGAGGTTCATATCCCAACCTTTCCTTCATAGTAGATTGCACAAATGAAAATAATTTATTTTCTTCTATTTTTGGGGAATATGCCACAGTTCACCTTGTAATTGAACTAGAAAAACATCAATGGAAACAAATTGGGAAATAAAATGATGATGAAACTTTACCTGTAATTATAGTCCTTAACAACAAAATATAATGGTGGTCCTATTCTGAGATACTCTGACACATCATTGAAATACCCCTGTAGCAAATATACCATTACTGCCAAGAAGGCCAGGCAAAAGGGAAAATCCTTAATACAAAGCAAACTCATGAAACAGAGGAATCAAATGTACTAAACCTGAAGATAGGAGTCTCGAGGAAGAGCAATCTGTTGCTCTAAACCAGGTTCAATCCTCGTACATAATGCCTAAAAATGAGAAAAGCAAGCAAAAAATTAATAATGAAATGATAGACAACATGTATATATAACACGGAGGATTGGACAACCAGAACACAAAACACAACAAATAGGATAAAAGAAACAGTGACTTACAATGCTTGCCAAAGCAAATGCAGTAAAGACAGCAATAACAACAACTTTGACTCCCCAGAGGCTAAGGACGCGTGCATGAACTTCCTACAAGATAAATTATTTGCAAAAACTATAACAATAACAAAGGCAACACTATACACATATAGTTATCCAAACACATCCGTTCAAAAGGATATTATCCTGATTAAAATTCAGAGCATAAGATAAAACCATCCTACATTCAATAAATGCACAGTGCCTCATCCCAACTTCAGTGTCACTGCAACCAAATTTCTCAGCCATTTTAGCCCAATAAAACCCGTACTTAAAACTCGTACGTATCAACATGCTAGTTTTACATAACCTCATATAAATTGTGGGTTCTCTTTCAATTTCCTTTCCTTTCACTTTTGACTTCACAATAAAAAATCCCAAGGCCCAAACAGCTCGAAACCAGGTCAATCTCAAAACTAGTATCCCAAAACCACCATCCACACACCCAATAGATGAGATTAGGTGATAAAATGCTAGTAAAACTAGCTAATTATTTTAATGTCAGTAATGCACTTGGAATTTTAGATACTTTCACTATAATACTGAATAGTCTTTAAAATGATAGCTCACAGCATTCTGCCAGGCACAAACACTAGTATATGCTAGTCCTCCACTCCCACACCATACTTCGAAAATTTGACACACCAACTGCCATTTTCCACCATTCGAAAGATCAAAGCTATCAATATAAGAAAATTCGGAAGCAATGCAGTTGTTCACTAGGCCTCCCAACAGACATTTGAAGTACCATTTTTTTATTATTTATTATTGAATAAGAAAAGAAAGAGATACAAAGAATTCCAAGTACCATCTGTCAATCATCATGTTGGACATTTCTGTATTTTGACCCACGTTAATTTGTAAAACATCAATAGTTCGACACATATTCACAATCATTTTCCATGTAAATTATCTTTATGCAATTCAAAAGGAGTGCCAGCATGCAACTGGTTGTCAGCATCATCACTGATTCATTGATGCAACAGCAGAGATGGCAGGACAATTTTTTTGTTTCTAAGAACATCAAAGTGCCAGAAATATATTCCACAATAGATTATATGGTGGCTAAAGTTGCACTTGCGCTGTTAGGGTAGCATTATAAAGTTGTCCCCAGTCTCCATTGAACTTTGCCAATCCTCTTGAACTTAACCTTGTTAAATAAAGCAAATAAAAAGAGCCCACCGAAATTACCTCCATATATCGAGCCAGCAATCCAGGACTCCTCCGATTGCCTACAACTAGTTCATATGTTTCAATCAGAATTTACACACCAATTTACAAAATGGAAAAGATACAGTGCAAATGTAACATTGTGAAACACACGGCACATCTAACCCTATATGAAGATCCTTAGCAAATAAATGGAAAAGCAAGTGAAAGCTTATAGAAGTACCTTCAACAGATTCTACAGAAGATGAAGGAACTTTTAAGCATGGAAAACAGTCAACCCTGTTGTCCTCAGCTCTCAAGATATCAAAAACTATCAAGGCAACAAAAGCAGTAACTTGCAGAAGGAAGTCCAATAGAACAGCCAAAGCTATAGGTACATAAAACAAAGGGGTTATCAAACAGTTATTTTTCAGTTAATCAACCAGGACATCAAAATAAAAAATAAAAATTTCACACCAGCAAACATTGAAAAAACACGGCATGCCGGCATAGAAATGAAACTTCCAACTGCAAATGCAAGAACCTCAGATAAACTAGCTAGTGTTATTGAAGGACCAACTTCAACAAGGGCATTGCTTATTCGCCCTTCTAAAGGCAATTCCTGTGGTTGTCGTTTCACAGCATGTACCAATATACACATGTTATCCACTCCTACCTATAAAAAGAGAAAAATATTTGAAACAATGAAGTTATTATCATAGAATGCAACACTAGAACAAGTACACAGAAGAAAACATCTTTAATGATGAGAAAGAGAGAACCATATGTTAAGTCAAAAGAGAAAAAGAAAAAAGATCATAAATCAACATATATTGAGGCAAATGAGAAAGAGAGAAGACAGAACTTGTAAGATTCACTAGAATGTTGAACCTAAAGAGTACACTAATCTAATTATGGATATCAATACCAACAAGCAAATGTGATTTATAAGTTGTAATCCCGACTGATATGCACCAGATATGCATGTTCCTCCTCTCTTTTCTTTTTCCTTTTCTGTAATACACACACATAAGGAAGAAAACAAATGCAAATAATAGCAAAGAATAATATGTCAGATAATCAGGCATTAAACACAGTATTTATCAATTTTTTTTTTTTGCATGTAATCGTTGATCTAAATGGTTCTATTAGATTTTGTCATCCTCTTAGTCCAGCAGAAATTAAAATGTGTTTACTAAACTTAACAAAATAGCTAAGAGAAGATTTATGTAAAAATAGATGTATTTATTGATTGATGTATTACAAGATTGATTGATTACAATTCCTATACAATCTATATATAGAAGAAAATGTGGTAGTAGGTGTAGTGGAGGTGATAGTGGGTTAGGTGAAGTGGAGTGTGTGGTGAAGTGGAGGTAGGTGAAGTGGAGTGTGTAGTGGAGTAGGTGAAGATAAAGATGGGAAATTCTAACAGCCCCCCGCAAACTCAAGGAGGAGAGAAACTAACCAACTTGAGTTTGGAGAGAGTAACAAAACAAGAAAATACATAAAAATAAAAAAGGATATGAGACACTGTATGGTCGTGTCAGACCGTTGGTGAAGACACTGAATGGTGGTGTCATAACGTTGTAGAGGACACTGTATGGGGGTGTCATAACGGTGTAGAGGACACTGTATGGGGGTGTCATAACGTTGTAGAGGACACGGTATGGTGGTGTCATAATGGTGTAGAGGACACTGGATGGCGGTGTCAGACCGCTGTAGAAGACAGTTTATGGGGTCATGTCGGACCGTTGTAGAAGACAGTTTATGGGGTCATGTCGGACCGTTGTAGAAGACAATGTTGTGACAGTTTACGGAGTCTTGCTGGACCCTTGTAGAAACTAACCGGAACCAATGTCGGGACAGTTTACAGAGTCTTGTCGGACCCTTGTAGAAACTAACCGGAATCTATGTCGGGACAGTTTACAGAGTCTTGTCGGACCCATAAAGGAGCTAACCGGAATCAATGTCGGGACAGTTTACAGAGTCTTGTCGGACCCTTGTAGAAACTAACCGGAATCAATGTCGGGACAGTTTACAGAGTCTTGTCGGACCCTTGTAAAAGTGGCACCCTCAAAAGGTGTGCCCAATTTTGTCAAAAGGCGTGCCATCAAAAGGCGTGCCCAATTCATCAAAAGGTGTGCCATCAAAAGGCGTGTCCATTTTATCAAAAGATGTGCCATGAAAAGGCGTGCCAGTGTGTCGGGCGGCAAGAGGCGCGCGATGCGCGTGGCTGCCTCGGCTATTTAACCATGACAGAGCCTGAGGCCGAGGCAGAAGCAAAAAAAAAAACTGCGAAAGCCTCTGTAAAACTCTTCGTTGTGCTGAGAGAGAGAGGCTGTAACACTGTTGTGCTGAGAGAGAAACTCTGTAATACGCTGTAACACTCTGTTGCCCAGAAAAATGGCCTCGTCCTCGTCTTCCCGTGGACTGCTCACCCTCTTTCCCGACCTCAACGAGTCAACGAGAGAGAGAACTGGGGCGGTGGCACTGGAACCTCAACCAAACACCGCTGGGTATACTCCGTTGAACTTTCCGATGCGGTCTGTGGAGCAAAGAATGGCAGTGCTGTCGGATGTGGAGGCCAATCAGTATACTTTGAAGGTATGTGTGGAAAGCATGACGGCGGTCACAAACCTGTCAAACCGGCTGCAGAGTAGGACAAATGAGGTGCAGCAGTTAAACTCCCAACTGGCTCTGCTCCAACGCATGTATAAGGATGCGCGAGCAGAGATAAGCGTGCTAAGGGCAGAAAATAAGGAGCTGAAGCGGAAGGGCACCGTGATGTTCCGATTTGGAGGGCCACCAGATGCGGGAGTGGAGGAGCAGGGAGGAGGCAACTGGCTTGGTGGTCGAGGAAGCACGGAGGCAGTACCGTCAAGGGCCGCCCAGGACGGAGGCAAAAAGAAGAGACCTGCAGCAGAGTAGAGAAGAAAAATCCCACTGGGGATGTGGGTGTGTTGTTGGTGTTTGTTTGTTTGTTTTTTTTTTTTTTGTGTAAAATGTGGATCAGGGTTGATCCCGATATGAATAAAATGAGTGTAGTGGGCAAATCTGTATTTTTATTTATTTATTTATTGATTTATCACCATTTTTTCTTTTTTTTTTTTTCTTTTTTTTTTAAATAAAAAAAAGAAAGAAAAAATAAATAAATAAAGAAACGGTGGTGGTGTGATATAGTTTTAATATTTCAATGAGTGGAATGCATGATGGGTTATATGAAAAGATGGGAACAAGGTTAGGAAATGGTGATGATTATGTTTTGTGGGAGTGGAAAAAGTAAAGGGAGAGAGAGAAAATGGTTTTGATTGGACCCTTCTGCCGACCTCGCCTCTTGGTCCCCCGCCTACTGGTGCCAACCTCTCGGATTGGCTGCCTTACTGGGAAAGGAGGAGCTATAATTTCTGAGATGAGGAGAATCACTAAAGCTAATATGCGCATTCTTTCAAAGGAAAGTTGCAGCCGAAGATGATGAGATGGTGCAGATTTCTGGAGAACTTGATGTTGCTAAGGACGATCTCACACAAGTAACTTCGCGGTGGAGGGCAAATCGTTTTGATAGGGAGGGTGCTGTGCCAGAGTGCACAAAGAGTGCACGGGGTCGGACTGATATTTGCAAGGCACATGAGTGACAAATATTGGAGAACACTTTGGGTACACCCATCTGAGTGCTGGTGATCTTCTCCGAGCAGAAATAAAAACTGGTTCTGAAAATGGGACCATGATTCAGAACATGAAGAAGGAAGGAAAAATTGTACCTTCTGCGAGTCCTTCGATCTGACTCGGTTCCAGAACAGTGAGTCGGCTGCGAATTACGCGTTCGAATCGGAGGACGATGAAGAAGACGAGGACGGTGAAATGATCGGCGAGGAAAATCAGATCTCGGTGTACTGCTGTGAACCTGTTTACACGGTGGAAATGTGTATGACTGGTTTGGATGAAGTCACTAGTGGAGCAGACGTGTTTGCTTGGTGTGAAGGGCTATTGCCTCGAAGATGTGAGCTACGAAGAGCTTGGAATGGGTGGTTCAATTGTGTATCAGAAGTTTGTCAAGATTGTTGGCTGTGGATCTCCCAGATCTATTCTGAAGGGTGGTTGGAAAGAGGACGATCAGCGATCTGACAATTAGGTATGTATATTTATGTATTGATAGAGATGTCAGCGGAATAGGTTGAGGTCCGGCGGGCGGCCAAGGCGAGGTTGCCGCCCGCCGGTGAAGCGAAAAATATTAAGTGCTTAACCTCGCTCTGATACCATGTAAAAATAGATGTATTTATTGATTGATGTATTACAAGATTGATTGATTACAATTCCTATACAATCTATATATAGAAGAAAATGTGGTAGTAGGTGTAGTGGAGTGTGTAGTGGAGTAGGTGAAGATAAAGATGGGAAATTCTAACAATTTATAGGCACATTTTGCAATTTTTTCTTTACAAAGGGAAAAAAAATGCCACCTCAACAAAAAAAATAAAATAAATAAAAATATTTAACTTCTTTAATTTCCATCTATTCCATTAACTCAACAGCTGGAAACAGACAATAAATAAGGACTTCTGCTACCAACTCAGTAAAGAAATCTAAACAGTGATATCCTCAACAGTACATCTTTAGGCAAGTGGTACGATTCAGCATCAAAGCTCAAACCTGTTCCTCTAGGAAGTGCTAATGTTATAATTCCAATCAAGTTGCCAACAATGATACTGATAACAATTACAGGTAGTTGATGAACTCCATATATATATGCATATATATTTTTTTAAAAACTCCCTTACTAGGGTAGACACGTTTGAGATTTGCTTACACATTAGCATTTTAAACCCTAACTTCATGAAAGTAACCAGTATTAACAAAATCCCAATGTCTAAATCAAAAGCTTTAGAACATCTAGAAGCATCACATAATGACCATCAAGTTTAAAATCCAAACATCTACAGACAATGCCTGCCTAACTTAGAGATCCAAATCGAGAGTTTCAACAGATAAAAGAGGGACTGAGAGTATGCAAGATGACACAAATCTCCATGCATACGGTCAAAAACCTTGAAATTTTAACTCTCTAATATTTCCAAAAATAGAGCCAATTTCCGGTAAAATGCTTTAGACTTACCTAGGATGTTTCCAGTGAGAGATGAGGTTGGCCCACGATGCCGAATCCTCTTCCTCGGTGGTCGATCCTTCGAGTTCCAGGAGGAAGCAATGGATCAGAGGAGGCATCGGTGGTTGGGTATTGTAGAGCGTGGATTAGGCCTTTGGCGGGAAGTTATTTTGGTCGACTTCGAGGTGAGTTGGGTTCTCACCAAACTGCGATTGACCTCAAGTAACGAACAACCCCAATCCTTTTTGGGTTGTTTGGATGGCAAGAGTCGAAGTGTGGCTATCTAGGTTCGTGATGAGGAGGTTGGTAGGTAGTTGTTTTAGATTGTGGTCACCAGGTCGTCGGCATCAGGTTTTTATCCCCGCCTCAGAGTTTGGGGATGGCTGGGAGAGTGTGGTGTTGGTTATTGAGGGCTTTGCTAGAGGCGAAAGCTGGAATGCGAAGGCTCGCGCTGGGCCGAGGGTATCAGTGGTGAAGAGAGCAGCAACGGCACCTCTGGTTGTTACGGACAAACCAGTTCAGGCAATGGCTGAAGAGGGGTGGTTTGACATACTGAATAGGGCTTTGGTGGGCTTAGTGGGTATGGAGGGGGATAAGGGTGTGGGGTTTTCTGTGATGACAACGTGGGTTGGTCGATGGTGGGGCTCGTCACGTAAGGTCGAGATCCGGCTAGTAGGAGGCCAAGACTTTCTCTTTGTGTTCCCCTCTCATTGAGATGCTGAAAATGTGTTGCGAAGCCGGTGGGTTGTCGATGGCCGCGACCTTCGTCTGCGATGGTGGTCACTGTCAGTTTTGTATGATAAGGGCAACCCAACGCCGTCAGAGGCGACTATGTGGGTGCGGGTGTTGGGCCTACCCATTCATCTCCGAGGGCTGGCTACGTATAGGGCCATCGGTGACCGTTGTGGTGGTTTTATGCAGACCGATGAGCTTTCGGCAGATCTCGGCATGGTTCGACTGCAAGTCCGGCTTCATGGCATCATTCCAACTAAGATTTCGCTACGATGGGAGGATTGGCTGTACGTGATTCCTCTATGGCAGGAAGTTGGTCCTACGGTTGCCCCGATCTCGCTGGCGGGGGAAGATCGTGGGGCTTTGTAGCTGGTGAAGGAAAGTCAGTAGCGACGACATGATGATAGGCGGAATTTTGGGAATAGAGGATGTTAGACTTATTTATTTTGATGATTTATTTAATTATGTTTTATTTAATTATGTTTTAATTTATTTGGAAGAGAAAAATAGAATCAAAATTTATTTTGATGATTTATTTGAAAGAGAAAAATAGAATCAACATTTATTTTGATGATTTTATGTTTTAATAAAATCAAAATTTATTTTGTCCCATTATTTCTCACCTAAACCTTTATCCTAAATGTTGTTAGAATGTATTTAATATTTGATTAAATCAGGAGTTCAAACAGCCCCGAAAACAGATATCCCAGCACAGCAGCAGTTCAAGAGGTTCAAAAGGTTCAAGTGAAAGATATTCAAATTTATAATAATAGAGTGAAAAATATTCAAATTAGTAATGATGGAGTACAACGGCTATAAATTCAAATAACTACAACGGCGATAAACGACTATAATTTTCATTATATATACCAAAACTTCTAATGTAAACAAGTTACAAAAACCTGAAAATATTCTTTAATCTATAATTACTCACATTTATTCTCAGAAATTATACACCGAACCTTATAGCTTTAAGCCCATCTTTCCTGTGTGAGGTTTACAGAAAAATTAGAATTTCATTTTTATATCTATCTTTGAGAGACAATTCTTGTAGCTTTCTGTGAAAGTAAAAACACCTTCTTTTCAACCTTGTAAGAGCATAGTACACTCAGTGTTCTTGACTTAGAAAATCAGTGTAAAATCTGTGGAGGATTGCTCCATCTGTGAAAAGGTTGCTAGCACCCTGTGAAACTAGAGTATAGTGGAAAATCTCAAGTGAAGTTTGAGGAGTGGACGTAGGCCGAGTTGAAGCCGAACCACTATAAATTTGTTTGCCTCTCTCTCCCTTATCTCTTTGTTTTATTTTAAATTGCCACATCTATATTTCACATTTTTACTGTGCTAAAATCATTAACTAACATAGTTGTTAAGACACTTGTTTTAATTATTTTTATTTCATTAATTATATTTATCTATTGTGCTAATCATAATTTTTATTAGGGTATTATTAATTTTAATTATAAAAACCTAATTCGCCCCCCTCTTAGGTTGTCTTTTGGGTAACAGAGGATATGGTGGGTTTGTTCGCAGATTTAGGGGAGAGAATGTAGGGTTTCGGTTTCAGGGGAGATTGAAGCATTCTAGGCAAAGGGTTTGGGCTATGGGGCAGTCACGTGTGGCCCTAAATAAAAGGTGGGTGGATCATAGTAGGGGTTTAGGCCAACCCACGTCTATGGTGGAGGGATTGGGCCAAGTGAGGGGTAAGCTGGGCCCTAGCATTTTTGGCCTAGGTGTCATAGAAAAAGGAGTACCTAGCCCACGAGTGGAGACTAGGGTGTGCTCAAACCCATCTCCGGAACGGGTTTTCGAATCTCTGCGTGAGGGTGTTGGCTTGCCACCGCCAACCAGCCATGCTGGGAGTTGGCCATCAGGCGGAATGGTGTCGCGGACCTCGCCGAAGAAGCCCAGCTTGTCGGAAAGGATTCTCCGCCTTGGTCAGCCAGCGGTAGAGGTTGACGCCACACATTGCTCACCTGATGGACAGTTCGGGGATGTCCCACCTGTGGCAGTAGCGGAATAGGCAGTGGAAGGCGAGGGACTTATGGAGGAAAATGAGGAGAGATGCGGGTTCTCCAGTGACGACATGGCCATAGTGGCCTGACCGTTGGCAACAGATGATGCGGTTCTCGGTTTGCCAAACTCAGATCCAGAGTTTGACATTGACATACAAGATGCATTTCCAGCTGATCTCCCACCGTCTTCAGATGAGGTGTCTGATTGGGTGTTGACCCGTATTGCCGAGGTTAGTAAATTTCTGGGAGTTTCTTTTGTTGGGCATGAGGTGAAGGCTTTGAAGTTATTCGCCTCAATTGAAACATCATAGAAGGAGGGGGCCATAAAGAGACAATCCGCTAGTCCAACAGAAAAAGGGGTTCGGGAGTTGCGGAGACCTGAGTGCTCAATAAATTATGATCGACCTACGAGAGGCGAAGAACAACGGGTTAGAAGAGAGCAGGGTGGTCCCCTTTTGTTGCCATGCGTCTGAAAATTTTGACTTGGAATGTGAGGGGTCTAAATGATCGGGATAAACGAACGGTCGTTAAGTCCTTTTTAAGGAGTGCTAGGGCGGATGTTGTATGTCTTCAGGAGACTAAAATGGAGGTTGTTGAGCCGGCGTTTGTGCAGGGGTTATGGAGTGGGAGGCATGTGGAGTGGACGTTCCAACCAACTATTGGGGTGGCTAGAGGTATTCTCATGTATTGAGGTGGTTGGAGGTATTCTCATGTGTTGGGATAGTAGAGTGGTGGTGAAGGTGGAGGAAGAAGTAGGGGGTTTTTCACTATCCTGTTTGTTCAGATGCCTTGAGAATGATTTTTAGTGGGTGTTTACTAGGGTTTATGGTCCAGTTCAGGGTTCAAAATGGGCCGCCTTCTGAGAGGAGTTGCAACATGTTGCTTTCAGATGGGGATTGCCGTGGTGTGTTGGTGGAGATTTTAATGTCGTAAGGAGCACGGTGGAAAGGACTGGGGGAAGTCAGATGGGGAGGTCTATGCGGGATTTTGCTTCTTTTATTGATAAAACGGAGCTGGTAGATCTGCCACTACAGGGGGGAGGCCTTACCAAGTCGAATGGCCGAGCTAGTTCTCAGCTTGACAGATTCTTGGTGTCTAGGGCTTGGGAGGAGCATTTTTGTTTGACGCTATAGTGCCGATTGCATCAACCAACTTCTGACCATTGGCCAGTTCTGTTGGACAGTGGGGGAGTTCAGAGTGGTCCTTCGCCTTTTCGGTTTGAGAACATGTGGTTACGGGCAGATGGTTTTGCTGAGAAGGTGGGTGGTTGGTAGGAGAGTTACACCCAGCTATCGATTAACTCAGAAATTGAAATTTCTTAAGTTTGGTTTGAAGAGGCGGAATTTAGAGGTTTTTGGCCGCTTGAAGGTTCGAAAGACAAATATCTTGTCAGTTTTGCAGGGTTTGGATGAGCAGGAACTGGATGAAGATCTCACTGAGGAGAATATGGTAGTTAGGGATGAGGCTCGGCGAGATTATGCGTGGGTAGCTCGAATGGAGGAGATTAGTTTCTAGCAGAAATCGCGATGCTTGTGGTTAAAAGATGGGGACGGTAATACGAAGTTTTTTCATCATATGGCTAATGCTCATCAGCAGGTGAACCAAATAGGGCGAATGCGGGTGAATGGGGTGATGCTTTTGTCAGAAGAGGAGGTCAAGAATGGTACAGTGGCATTCTATCAGCATCTGTTATGTGATGAGGGCCAGATTTGGAGACAAGGCTTGGATGATGTAGCTTTTGATTCTATTTCTAAGGAGGATGGGGTCTTGTTAGAGAGGCCTTTCACTGAGGAGGAGATCTTGGGAGCGTTGAGCAGTATGCCTGGGGATAAGGCACCGGGCCTGGATAGTTTCTCAATTGCTTTCTTTCGACAGTGCTGGGGAGTGGTCAAAGGGGAGGTGTTGGATGTGTTTGCATAGTTTCATCAACCTGGGCAATTTGAGAGGAGTTTGAATGCCACTTTCATGGCTTTGATTCCCAAGAAGGGGGAGGCGAAGGATATTCGTGACTTTCGGCCTATAAGTCTTTTGGGTAGTGTTTACAAATTATTGGCCAAGGTGTTGGCTAACAGGCTTCAAGGGGTGTTGGAGGGGGTCGTCTCAGAATGTCAGAATGCTTTTGTGGGTGGGCGACAAATTTTGAATGCTATGTTGGTGGCAAATGAGTGTGTGGATTCACAGCTTCGGCAAGGGAAATAGGGAATTATTTGTAACATGAATATTGAGAAAGCTTATGACAATATAAATTGGGAGTTTTTGATGTACATGTTGGAGAGGTTGGGTTTTGGGGCACGGTGGCGGCGGTAGATACATTTTTGAATTTCTACTGTTCGAATGTCTATCCTAGTTAATGGGACACCGGCGGATTTCTTTCCCACTTGGAGAGGCTTACGACAAGGAGACCTCTTGTCCCTAGTACTGTTTATATTGGTTATGGAAGCGTTGAGACGTTTGTTGTCTAGGGCGGTCTAAGGGGGCTTATTATTGGGCTTTGTGGTGGGGGAGGTGCCTGTTTCTTTGTTGGTTTCTCACCTATTCTATGCGGATGATGCGTTGATTTTTTGCGATGTGAATGCGACTCAGATTGGCTACTTGCGTTGTGTTCTGTTATGTTTTTAGGCGGTGTCAGGGTTGCGGGTTAATTTATCAAAATCAAAATTAATACCTTTGGGTGTGGTGGCTCGTTTACCGGTGTTGGCAGCCATCTTGGGTTGTAAAGTGACCTAGTTGCTAGTTTCTTATTTGGGACTTCTTTTGGGGGCTTCTTTTAAGGAGACTAAAGTGTGGGATGGGGTGGTGGATCGAGTTCAGCGACGGCTGACAGGGTGGAAGTGCCAATACTTGTCAAAAGGAGGGCGGATTACTTTGATCAAGAGTGTTCTTTCTAGTATTCCGACGTATTTTATGTCTATACATGTGCTCCATGTGGGGGTGGCTACGAGGTTGAAGAAGTTGCAACGGGATTTTTTGTGAAGTGGGGTTGGGGAGGGTTTTCGTTATCATTTGGTGCCTTAGGAGCGGGTTTGTAATTTGAAAGAGGGGGGGTTTGGGTGTGCGGAAATTGGTGGCTTTTAATCGGGCTTTATTAGGCAAGTGGTTGTGGCACTTTGTAGGAAAACGGGAGAGGCTATGGAGAAGGGTGGTGGTGGCTAAGTATGGGGAGGCCCAAGGGGGTTGGTGTTCGCAGAGGGTGGTTCAATCTCATGGTCGTGATTTGTAAAAGGGGATTTGGTTGGGAAGGGAGGTGTTTTGGGAAAAGGTTCGGTTCCAAGTGGGGGTTGGAGATCGAGTTCGCTTTTAGCGAGATCGATGGTGTGCTACTTTGTCTTTGGCGGTCATGTTCCCACTCATTTTTGCTATTGCTGCTGATAAGGAGGAGTTAGTTGCTTCGATTAGGGTGAAGCAAGGGGATTCAGTTGTTTGAAATGTCTGTTGACAACGTGATGTTCAAGATTGGGAGATCGACTACTTGGTGGATTTTCTAGGCTTCTTGTATGGGTTGCAGATTGGGGGGAAAGGAAGGGATTCTTTGGTTTGGGATGTTCGGAGATCCAAGGTGTTTTCTCTGTATTGCAGATTGGGGGAAAAGGGAGGGATTCTTTGGTTTGGGATGTTCAGAGGTCCAACGGTGTTTTCTCTGTATCCTCATTTTATGGGGTTCTTGTAGGGGGTATTGGTGGTGTGTTTCCTTCAAAAGCCATATGGGCAACGGGTTCTTGTAAGGTTGCTTTCTTTGTTTGGACAGCTGCTTAGGGTCGTATCCTTACTCTTGATAATTTGATTCGGCGACGACATATGTTGGTGAATTGGTGTTGTATGTGTTGCAGGAATGCGGAATCGATAGATCATTTGCTTCTTCGTTGCCCGGTTGCATCTAGATTGTGGAATTACATTGTTGCTTTGTTTGGCTTAGTGTGGGCGCAACCGGGGTCTATTTTGGGCGTGTTACAGAGTTGGGATGGGGCTAGAGTGGGGAAGCGGCGCCGGAAGGTTTGGGTGCTTGCTTCCCATTGTTTGCTTTGGTTGGTCTGGTTAGAACGTAATAGACGAGTGTTTCAAGATGTGTGTCACTCGGTCTCTTGGCTAGAGCGTAGGTTGTTGTTGGTGTTGCATAGTTGGGTTACGGGTACAGTTGATTCCAATGTTTTGGTCTTCATAGATTTTATAGAAGATTTGATTAGTTAGTTTTGTTTCAGTCCCTATTTGGGTTGCATCTTTGTATTCTTTGCATCGTCTTGATGCTTTCTAATAAATTCTGATTATTTATCAAAAAAAACCCTTGAAAGTTTAACACAGAGAGAGAAAGAGAGAGAGAGAGAGAGAGAAATTCTCCTCACTGGCAAGGTTATACACTTCAAGAAACTGTCCATCCATTCATTATTTCATCAGTTCCTGAGTAAACTATCATGGATGACCATTGAGTCATTGACAACATCATGGACTAATCTTTTTATTTTTTCCTCTTTCTCTCTCCCTATTGCACACCGCTCTGGGGCCAGGGGGTGGTGGGGAGACGGATTATGTTTTTAAAATGTCAAGAAGAGACCTCCAATTAAAGAAGAAGACTAGAAAACTAACAATAGATCTGAAAAGGAGATAACTGAACAAATAACCAAGATACAGCTAAAAAACATATCATAAGTAATCATTGTTTTTATCTACCAAATTCAGCACAAACATGATAGCCAATCCAAAAACCTAGCTGCAAAAATTTAACTTCATAAATGTCAACTCATTTATGCAAGATGTTAACATCCCATGATAAAATAATAAAAATAATAATGGTTAATTTGATATGATTTCAAGCATGGGCAATGCTAATGGCAATTGAAAGCGAGTACAACAAAAATCAGGACAAGGAAAGTGTAGAAAAAGCTCATTGTTAAATTCCACAGGGGAGATGTTTTATACAAAACCAAATTCGAATTCAAACAACCAATCATTCTACTGCAATGCCAAATTTTGGCTTCATGTTCCAGATGCTTTATATGAGTTATTTGAGTACCTCCACCTCTAATGTTATTTCACTTTCAGATGCATAGCATTTTCCATGCACACCACTTGCTTTAAGAAAGAACCACAGCATACACTAGAAGTTTATGTCAAGTTGTTAGTTAGAAGATTATGCACAGCATCATAAATGTGCTGCATGTGCATATAATCCATTAAGGCTTCATTTTAGTGGTGTATTCTCTTCGACAATCTTTCTATCAATATTTCTAATTTTAAACTTAAAAAATTTGAAATTATGAGGAATGTTGCAGCTTGATCAACTACCCAAAAATAACAAAAGTTGGCTCAGAGTCCATGCTACCTGTAGATGGTTATGGGATATGTACCCCAAAACAAGACAACTAGAAACACTTCTTTAACAACTAAAAACAACTAGATAAATAACTTACAGCCAAAACCAAGAACGGGATCACTTCGATAATTATTAGTGTAGACTTTACTCCAATGGCGCTAAAAAATCCAACAGCTCCAAAGACAGAAAGCAGAACTATCACAATTCCCGAAAGCGCAAGTAACACCTGCAATTCAAGCCATTAAGCATGGAAATGCAGAAAAGTACAAATAAGTTTTAACGTTGATTAGAAGTTTCAAATATATATTTCAAGAGCAAATGTCAAAAAAATAAAAGTTTCTATGACAATATATCATCAGAGGTAACTAAATGGGAGTTCATAACGTCAGGTGGATTTTAAATTATCATGGAGGCATCTGCCCAAATTCGAGTCCAACAGAAGTCAGGTAATTAATTTATCACTACGAATGGCAAATGTAGGAATTCTGGCTGAGCTTGGTCTCATTGGTCATCCGCCTATTTGGTAATAACCTCTCGTCATAACAGTCTCTCCATGTGATTATTCACTTGCGGATCGCAGCTTTGACTGCGTTGATGGACATATGCTCTCCTAGATTTTGCACATTAATTTCCTTATAATGTATTCTACTTGTTTTCTACATTAGGCAACACACCAAGGAGCTTGAGGACATCAATGGTGAGAGACCAACACAGTACTATATACCAAAGGATAAAAAACAAAAAATAAAAATATCAAATATTGAGTACTTAAATTGAAAATCAATCATTCAAGCAATACAAAACTTCACAAAAGCCTAAAAATTTTAGACCAACAAAATATGAAACAGCCTTCCTCGCAGGTTTTAGAACAACTAGATGTATACTCATTTTGGATTCTGACAATCAATTCTATTGAAGTCCTTCAGAAGACTCAGTTCGGAACAAAAATACATAAAAGGGAACATCAAATGTATTTTACATGCTGAACTATAATGGTGAACTATGGAATGTCCTTACTCAGTAATTCTGACTCATAGTCGAAAACGACAAAATATAACCAAGTAACCAACAAGAATTCAGAAAGAATCATGCACAATGCTAGCAACTAAATACCTGAGTCATCAGAATACAAAGATATTCACAAAATCAAAGGAGAAGAAATAAAATAATAATAATAATAATTGAAGTCACAAAACCCAAGTACTTTACCCATACAAATTCCATCACAGAATATCATCCCAAGTAACGGAATGTGCACTTTTGCACCATACAATGGAGTTAATTGTATAATTTGAGGGACTGCTTCCCTTTCAATCATAACAAGACAGCTTATTGCACTTGCTAATTGGATTAACGATCTTTACTGAGGGTACTATTCCCCAAGCATTTTGGTTCCTGGCTTCTTTGAAAAGGTGCATCACCGCCTTTGACAATTTATCAATAAAGATACGAAAATAGAACTGGAAAAAAAAAAATGAAAATGTTGTGCACGATTTGTCACTACTCCTTAAGTAGGAATGGCAACGGGGCGGGGCGGGGCCGGGGATCACCCTCCCCGTCCCCGATCCCCGATGGTGGAAACTCCCCCCGTCCCCGGTCCCGACCCCGACGGGGAGCCTATTATTGCCCCCGCCCCCGCCCCCGCCCCCTAACGGGGATCGGGGATCCCCGACCCCGAAGATTCCCCGGTCAAAAAAAAAAAAAAAAAAATATCAACATAGATCTGAAACATTCACACAAATCGCACCCATACATAGATCTGAAACATTCACAGATATGAAATATAGATTTTCATCATCAACAACAACATTCACAGATCGGAAAAATTAATACAGATCCAAAACCCAACAAATCTCACAGATGATTAAAATCATACAAAATTAAATAAAAAAGAAAATCAAAATTGATGATTACATACCTAATGAAATCTTTAAGTTTATTGGGGGGTTTGTACTTACATACCTAAAGAAAACTCAACTCTGTTTCATGAGATTCAAAATATAATACACATTTGACATTGCATTTAGGTTGGTGAAGCAACAGTGAAGAAACAGAGACCGACAATACAATACAATACCACCACCATCATCATCGTCATCATCATCTGTGAGATTTGTTGGGTTTTGGATCTGTTTCTTCACTGAGGAAGAGGAAGAGGGAGATCAGCAAGAGATCTGCGAGTAGAGGAGGGAGATCGGCGGGGAGAGAGAGGAGGAGGGAGAGTTAAGAGAGAGAGAGAGAGTTGAGAACGAGAGAGTGAAGAGAGAAGATAAGAGTCAGAGAGAGTGAGATAGTTGAGAGACGAGAGAGTTGAGATCTGAGAGTTGTGGTCAAATGTACAACTAATATTGATATAATATTTATATAATACAAAATATAATATAACTAATATTTATATAATACAAACGGATACAGAGGCGGGATGAATCGGGGAAATTCCGGGCCGGGGCCGATGAGCCTATCCCCGTCCCCGGCCTGAAATTAATCGGGGATTAATTTTTGAATACCATCCCCTCCCCGTCGGGGGTATTTTTCGGGGAAAAACCGCTTAAATCGGGGTCGGGATCGGGGATCCCCGTTGGGCCGGTTTCAAATTGCCATCTCTATCCTTAAGTCATCATCATTTTGTGGGTACTCTATAAAGTGACCTTACATATGAGATATACTTCTCAGAGAGAGAGAGAGAGTAGTGACTGTTTTCACACAAGACCCTCTCCCCTTTTTATATAGAGCTTCCCTCATTGTAGAAAAATGATATTGAATTTGCAGTACTTTCATCTTTGGGGAAAACATCCATTCAATAGAGTTGATTTTCACCCTTGAGTTATGATTTGGAGAGATCCTCTCTAACATTTTTCAGCTTTCAGAGGTGCACCATACGTCATTCCACTGCAGACATAAATCCATCCTAGCCAACTCATGAGCAGAACAAAGGACAACAAAGCCCTGCACCCTTGACAACAGCTTAAGCCACAGGTAAACCTTGTGGAGCTTAGACGAGGTCTGGTGGCCTCTTTCAGGCTCTGACAGGCTGTTAACATTTGTGACATAATACCGGGTCTATTAGGCTTCCCAGATGGTTAAATTCAACTCCCTATAATTGGGGCCATTTACCTCACTTCATTGATCCACTCAACTCAAGCAATGCATAATGCCTAGTAATAGGCCACCAAATTTTTCCACAAGGTTTATTGAAATGGCAGCAATTAATAGAAACACAACCTTGATTGAGCTTTGTGCCCCCAAGGACAAATATTTTAATAAACTTCATTATCCAGGGACAAAGATATGAAAACTAGAATTATGTCTTGAACGCACATTATATCAGAGACCAGATAAAGTCCTGACTAATTTCTAAAAACTGATGCACGGGTACTTTTACTGGGCCAAAGAAATTGTTAAATTCTTTGAGTATGAAGCCAAAAATGTCAGGAAAAAAGATAGAAATAATAGTGGTGAAACAACATCAGTAGGATGTGAAGGTCTAGTAAAGGAAAAACTGAACATTCTGACGTTCAAAGAGAGAAAAAAAAAAGTTATCCTCAGTAATGATTATACACACACACACACACACATATATTAATAGAGAGGGAAACCTGAAAAAAGTGAAGTTCTACCTTGGACGAAATGTAGAATGTAGACAAATGCGGTGCATCTCCCAAAGTCACTGATATATAAGCAAACATTACAAGATAGCTTATCTGATAAGAATTGGGAAAACAGAGTAAAGACAAATTGTCAGAAGCAAATTTGGGCCCTTAGTGCTTAATTATTGACAAGGATTTATTTAATTAGTTTCAAGTACAGGACACATAAAGAGGAACCAATCAACAGGTAATACATATACACATCAATTTTTTCATGACTTACTAATATAGTTACAACATCAGCAGTACTTTCTCTCTTCAATTCTTCCTCAATTGAGCTCTCAGATGAAAATGACAGAGTGAGATTGCTGGACTGCACCATTGGAAGCAGCTCATCCTGTCATCATAGTTTGTTCATTAGCATGCACATCTAAGTATCTGAACAATTTCATAGTGACAGATTGAGCAAAACATCATACTGAGAGAGAGAGAGAGAGAGAGAGAGAGAGAACTATTATATTGTACAGAACACGACAAAGCGGACAAAGTATAATTGCAATAAATCAACATACTTATTACAGTGCAGAGCTAAATGGATGCAGGGTTGGGAATGAATTTTATTTTATTTTATTTTTTAAATAGCTATCTCAGTTACAGTTGTTCAAATCATCTTCACACAAGTGGGTTGGCTATTTCTGGATCTTGGATACAAAAAGCATAGGCAAAAAGCATTGATTATGGCCCTTTGTGCCTTGTGTGAATAATTTGGGATGAATGAAATAAGAGGACTTTTTGTGGAATGGAAGAACCTCTGCATAAAGAGTTCATTCATACCTATTTTGTACAGCTGGATTTCGTGGCTCAGGTGTGTTGGGGAGTTGTGTGGATCTAAAGAGTAAACATATCTTTTGAGACCTTAGCATAGGTTTTGCTTCTTTTATTTATAAATTTTACTTGATAAAAAAAATTAAAAAAAGAATCCTAAATATAATACTGGAACATTTTTCGACTTCCTGAAGTATTTTTATAAGAAGAAGATATGGAGATGCATCATAATACATTGGCAGGTGTGTATTCAGCATTAAGATCAAAATGCAATAAAAAAAATGTGCCAATTATACAGAAATGAAAACTTAGAAATATAAAATCTACAATATCTGAAGACAAGAAAGACAACAATTATTGACATGAAAGAAATGAACCACACAAGACCTTCACTAATTGTATGAAAGCCTTTTCCCAAGCCACTGCCATCCCATTTTCATTGCCCGTTTCATCAACTGCATTATTTACTGGGTAGGTTACAACAAATGCGGAAGCCTGAAAATTGAAGATCATTATATGATTGTTGTATCGTCCAATAGCTAAAGAAAGGGATGGAATAAATGCAGAAGCCTCAAGAAACAACTATTGTGTGTGATCAGTATGTACTCATGTATACCTAAGCAAAGGAATGAACTATTACCTCAGAGTAATTGTTCCCTGAAAATCCCCCTAGCACAGTGCTTGGATCAAGCGGGGCCTTAAATGCACTCATACATGTGTCTGAAGAAGTGTAATGCTGAAATTTGGGAAAGCCAGTTAATGAAAACTTAATGTATTGAACAATGGATAAATATTAGAGTAATGCAATGCAATTCAGTCAATCTCTAGATGGGAGTAGGAAAAAGAAAGAGTATGTTAATGTTAATTTATTATGGTTATAATTTATACGAAAAATGTCTAGTTCAAATTAAATTAATGTTACTATGTTAGTGTTTGTTAATTTTGATTAAGGATGAATGTAATATGAATGTACATAACACATAAAAATATCTTATAAATAAATAAAATCGCTGTGTTCGTTTCCCCATTTTTTGAAAATAACCGTGTCCCATGTCCGTGTCCGTGTCCGTGCTTCATAGATGTCAACTCTTTAATTCATGAATATATGAATGGTATCTATATTGTCGCACTTGGACTGTAACTTATGGCAACTGCATTTTATCAGTAAAATCCCCTATTATTGGTGGCAAATTCTAATAAATAGACCTACTTCAAATTTCTTGATAAAGGATGCCATGTCACTATAACTCCTATAAATGCATACACTGGATGCTGGAAAGTTAATAGAATAACTTAATAGAATCGCAGACATGAACATAGAAGAGATGGATTATTATGAGGGTGGAAAAAGAGAGAGAGTCTGCTCTCAAGAGCAATACATGACTTCTCCAGCCTCCATACAGCAACTAGTTGCAGCTGTAGGTCATTCAAGAAAATAAACGTATTTTAGGTTCTTAATGGAGAACCCTTAGACAGACGATACATCAAGAAGACTAGGAAATGGATGTTAAAGAGTTAAATGGATGCTAAAGGCACTTATGTAGTCCCCACGTATATAGGTTAATTAATACGCACAGCTAACACAATTTTTTTGGTAGTCCCTAAAGATCAACGTATCCAAATCTTTTCCCATGCCTACTGTCTTTATTCTTAAGCTCTTTCCTAAAATCAACTCATTTAAGTCTCCTTCAGCTTACATCATTTGATAGGCATTTTAAGCTAAATGACTTTAAACTCAGAAAGAATACTTTACACGCACATCATTTTATGATAAATCTTAATACTTTGTTCTAAGAAAGGATAACATCGTTAGACCCCAGGCAACCAGAATGTAAAGCTTTAGTTGAGAAGGATATAAATGTACAAGGTATACGCTGAGGGACAAACAAGAAATGTGAATACAAGAACAAAAGAATACTCATAAGAGAGATAGCTCTTTGATTTTATTTACTTATTTGATAACTAGTTAGCTCCCCGATTTTATTTATTTTTTTGATAAGTGATTAGCTCTCTGATATTATCTTTTTCTATGTTTACTTATCTTCTTTTCCTTAATAATTTCAACACTAACCTTTTCTAGAAAGGGTCTAAGTAATTGTTAGAAGAATGATTTCAACCATGAATAATGCACATGCACGTAACTGATCAACTGCTTCATGAGCAGCCACAAATGTGAGCTATTTGAATGTAATATTTGAGCATCATTACTGAGGTGACAATCCTCTTAATATTAATTTAGAACTAATCAATGTATATAACTAGTTTTAAATTTCAATCAAGCTAATTAAATTCTCAAAACAAGATGGATGTCAAAATGCACACCTGAAAGCAATACACAGCATGTTCAACTCCCCCGTAATCATCAAAATTATCCGGATCCATTTTGAAATACTGTTACAAAAGTGATTCCATGTTAACACTTGAAAGATAGATATAATGTTAGCACTGCAGCAGAATCACCAGTTTCAAAAAAATTGTAAAAAGTAAATAATCTCCAAGAGCCAAGCTCCTTCCCATTCAATGAAGCAGATGGCGTTCAAACATCACCAACTCTACTTGATACATGATACAACAAACATAAAACATTCCCAATTCCGACATCAGGACTATATGCTCATTTAAGACAAGGCAACCCAACCTGTAAGACAATTTGAGTGGCACAATCTTCGTCAAGAGGCTTCAAGCAAATATCAGTCAGAGATACCAGAGTGCCAGAATAATTTGCACGTATTCCATCTACCTGTCAAAATGAGAAAATAAACAGATAGATAGCATTGCCCAATGCAAGTAACACATATAAACTCCATTTAAATAGTAGCCAAGACTCAAAACCTTCTCTTGTATATCGAAGAGCAACCGCATATTATCCTCTGTTATAATACTATTTGATTTGCCATGCTCTGGATCTGGTGTGGTTGCTATTATGAGCTGAGAGAGAGAGAGAGAGAGAGAGAAGATCATGAGCATGTCATTTGTTATCATAGCAAGTGCAGCAGAATGAAGAATTTCATGTTACTGTATAGTGCATACACCATCATTGTAAAAGAAGGAGAAAATTGTCTAAAGAAGAAGATTAGGTAGCCAGAAAATCAAGATCATATTTAATCTTTGAAGAGTAAAATGTTCAGAATGCAAAATTTCTCCTGGCCCAAGTGTCTAAGTAGATTTTATCAACATAGCCAAGTATTTAAGTTATGGATTGGTGAATGGCATTAAATTTGGAAGGCGGCTGCAACATCAAGACTACACCTTACGCACTGCTATTCAGTTAGCAAACCTTCACTTCCCCAAATTTTCCATAATCCTGGAAACCGAATTCATGGCAATTCATGGTTCTTTTTCGTCTAATGGTGAATGTTTTACAAAGCTAAGGCATCTAACATTTCAACAAATACACACACGAAGCATTTCAATTCATATGCTTCTTTCAAGCTGATCCAGCAGCCCAGCCACCATTGCAATCCTGCACATTATTATAATACTCTTCACAAATGATAACACTTAACAATTGAAACAGTTGTTCAAATTTCCCAGAATATTTTCAGCCTATTCAGATTGATTTTGTAGTTGTCTGTTACTATTCCTGATTAAGACATGCTTAGCTACTAACAATTTCTATGGATTTTGAATAATCAGAAGACCACAGAAAAATAGACCGACCTAGTTTCAAACTCAAGTTTCTCTAGGCCTGGTCAACAATCTAGAGATACTTATTGCGTTTGGGTTTAGACAAGTGTAACCAGACCAAGGATCAGAATCTCATTTCAGTGTGTTGTTTAAGTTAGCTTGGCAACTGAAACATTTCGGAAACATAAGGGAAATGGAAAAACAATTTGGAAACATATGAAAATGTTTGGAAACAAAAAATAATGCCTAAATAAATGTTTATACATTCTCAATAATTAAATTATTGAACATATTGAGGTTTATAATCTCTTTGCATAAAAGGAACAAGTGTATAATCTGAAAGTAAGCTATACTTATCCCCCAAAAAAATGGGAAAATAAGCTCAATGCGAACCAAGAATAATTAAATTAATGTCAAACAAATTAATCTCATCAATAAAAAATGCAAAGAATTCTAAATGTGCATACATATGGTTTGAGCCAATTTAGATTTTACAAAATTATTTTTTAAAAAAATTACCAATATTAAGAAAAAAAGGCCAAAAGTTTTCCATGGTGTGGGAAGTCCTTTGGGAAATTAAGGTTAAATGTTGCTTTTTTTAAATTTAAAAAAAAAAATAAAAACAAATAGATAATTTAACAAGACTATGCTTCAATACAGGTCCATGAATATTAAAAGCTTATAGAGAAAAGGTTTAAAGGGCTAATTGGGAAGGGAGGTTTTCCATCATAAGAGACAACAACAAAAATAAGTCAATAAATTAATTAATTAAGATTCTAGTAGTAGTTGGGATAAAAGAAAAATAAATAAAAACAAAGACAGATAGGCACACGCATCCCAAGTGTCCAAATTGAAAAATAATTAAAATAGTAATATAAATATGACACATTCGAGCTTGTGTCCTTACGTGTTAGGGAGTGTTTGACACCTGCTGGTGATCGAAGCGTGTTGGTGTTCGACGCAAACACATCACCTTCTTAGAGGTGTATTTGCTTCTTGGATGATGAACATTATCAACTTATGGTACCAAGAAATGAGTTTGGGGGAGTGTGGAAAGAGCTGATTGTCCCTAGTCATCAATTTTAACTTGGTCACCTATTCATCCACTTATAATGTGTAGCCAGCATCTTGCACCTAGACATCAATCGCACTTGGCCAAAACTATGGGTTGTTAAGGAGACTTGGCACACCACCCACAATTTGTTTTTGGGGTCACTAATGAATATACATAGTGATGATATCAATGATGATGATGATAATGACACAAATTGCATCAATTGCTTCCCTTGGTCTGGCTTTTCAAAGTTCTTAAAGATGTTTCATCTCTACTTAGTTGATGATGGTCACAATGACAACAACAAAAAACAATAATATCACTGGAGTGGAGTGTCATAACAGACCAATTTTGGCTGAAATGAAAATTGAAAGATATGAGAAACCAACTAAACAAGAACCCTCCATTCAACCTCAATGAATTGAACAGGACTTGTTCAATAAAATGTATGAAAAATAAACAGTAAGGTATTAACAACCTCATTAACTGGAGTGCTATGCTCAAACATGATAATCATAGGAAACTGGTAAAAGAAGGTACATAAATAATGGAAAGGGAAGACAGATCTTTCCCAGCTAACACAAATGTTAACAAAACAAATTTTAGAAGAACTGCACAAGATACGAAACAAGAAAAAATAGCAGCAGTAAGCAAAATAATAACACCTGTTCAATTCTGTAAAAAGGAGCTAGGTGGCTGTCAAAAAAGTGTTTCTCTTCTGCTGCCTTACTCCCATGACCTACCCACAGCTGCAATATTGTCCATGACAAAAATGTGACCAAGTTTCAGTATAACAGGCAATGTCATTTATACAATTATTTGTATCTAAAGGCCTAGGTAAACATGACCATTTGGAGTCCTAACAACAAATTAGTTGGAATAAGCATGCAAGGAATGATCTATTTCACAAACTCTATACAATAGAAATACTATGATACCTTCTCAGGCCTTGTCTCCACCTCAAAACGGATTAGACCGAAACAAAGTATAAGAACAACTGCCAATGATGAGCACAGCACGAGTGTGGGATTCCTAGCAACCCATGTTCCGTATTTCCTGAACACAGTATCCAAAATCTCTCAACATTTACAGCCAAATAAAAGAATACCAAAAAAATATGATAAATAATGGCATAGGTCTTGACCTGAAAAACCTTGACATGTAACCTTGAAGAACGGATAGTTGAACCTCACTTGTCATTTGAGGATCCATTTCATGCACCTTATAATTACCAAACAAAAAGAAAAGAAAGATGCATATGAGATCAGCAAATCTATAAAAAGATTAGTATAAAATGAAAATAGACAAGAACAGTATCTCAACTAAAATCACACAGCACATAAAGAGCATTGTACCTCTCTCTCACTCTCTCTGTTTGTGTGTGTGTGTGTGTGTGTGTTAGCATACATGCACATCAATTCAGAGATATTAGACCACGGAAATATAGTACATAAAAGCAAGCACCTTCATCTCATCCTTCTGCACATGAACATTATTCATTTCACCACCATCTGTATAACTCAACAATGGTTTCATGCTAGATGAAGATATTCTCCTTTCTCTCGTCCGATTAAACAAAGCCCATCCAAAAAGTGCAGAAACCAAAATAATGTACAGGATTCCCAATGAAAAATCAATGCATTTGACCTGCCAACATCAATCAACAGTCTTACACCCAAGTTCATGAAATACATTTCATGACAAAATTCACACACTAATAGACAATTACTTTTACAATGCCCAGTCAGTCATTAACATATTGCAACCAAGACAAATTCATGAATCACTATAACATCCAACAAAAAAGTGGAAAATCTGCTTCACAACTCAAACCTTAAGAGACCCTATTCTGATGGAGCATGGATCCTTTTTTGGAGGAGAAGGAGGTTCTAAATCTGAGCACACAGGAGAGGCAGGGCAATCCCCACAAGAGCATCCCAGTGAAGTGTCACCGCAAGAATAAATAGACACGTTCATGAGTTCCATTCCAGATGATTCAGGAATCCTTGACTGAAAGTTAATAGCATAAGGTGAACCAGGCAAACCAAAATCAGCTTGCTGACCAATAAATGCAAACCATTCTGGCCACAAAAAAAAATGACATGTTAGTATGGAGACATGCATACACTTAAATATGGTTAGAATCATGCAATTCACACTTCAATTTATACGAGTTTCAACCAAAATGATTCAAATCCTGTTGTTGAATCTTAAATTCAATGAATCATACAATTCAATTTGTGTTTCACTATGATCCACTATGATTCAATGCAATACATTTCAATTCAATTCTGATTTTGGTTTTGTTTGCATAATGCATGAAACGGCATCATTGTCACCTCACTATCAAGAAATAAAAAAATAGATCAATTAGTTATATTGATATTTATATCATTTTAAAGGAATGTGTGTTTTTTTATGTATATACATATATATAAATTATATAGGATTCGTTAAGAAGCTTAAAAGGATTGTATATTCTATATGAAAGTGAGTGCAATAAAAAACGTACAATCTTTTTAAGCTTGCAAAACATGTGCCCTAAGGGCACACGTCAACAAAACCCAATTATATATTATATTTGTTAAGCCACCAATTGTCCCAAAAGCTTAAAGTTGTTAGGAAATGGACCCAACAATGTATATCAAGATACCCAACACCCTCCCTCACGTGCAACCATGTCTTACATTTGGAGATGCAAACAGAGAACCAAACAGAAAGAGAAGTAGACAACCAATCAAAAAGAGAAGCAGACAACAGAAATGGGACCAAATACTAAATGCCAACGGAGAAACTTGAACCCAAGACCTCTCAACTTGAGCTCTGATACCATGTAAAGTCACTCATTATTCCAAAAGCTTAAGTTGTTAAGAAATAGACCCAACAATGTATACCAAGCTATCCAACAATATAAAATAAAGTAAAGCTTATGATTCACGATACATTCATGATTTAATAACTATGCCAAGCAATTAAACATTCCATGTATTACACAGTCTCGGGTAGAACTCAACCCCAAAAGCTAGCTAAAGAGGTGAGGTTGCCCTCACGCTTATATGCTTAATATTACTTTGGTACTCGGGCGATGTGAGACTTCGCTTCACGCCCAACGTGCTCATTTGACAGCACCTACGGCGTGCAGGCGAGGGACACACACCCTACCTATCCTTGAGTACTCCTCTGATACCATGTTACATAGTCTCGGGTAGAACTCAACCCCAAAAGGTAACTTAAGAGGTAAGGGCGCCCTCACGCTTATATACTTTAATATTACTTTGGTACTCAGGCGATGTGGGACTTCGCTTCACATCATGTTGTACTTGAATGTAAACAACTAGCTACAGCCTACAAGTAACTAGCTCAAGCTGAATGGAACGAACAAGAAGGGAAAAAAACACACACACACTAGAGCACCATAAGACCTTATTGCTTTTGCTGATAAGGATGCTGAGACTTATCTACAAATTTTCTCCACTCGTTATACAGGGGGTGTTTGGGAAGAAGGCTTTTTAGCTTTTTTGGCTAAAATAGCACTAAAGACAAAATAGGCTAAAATAGCTAATAAGACAAAATGTCACATCAAACCTATAATCATTTCACTTTTTCTCTCACAAATATCACATCCAACTACAAAAAAATCCAACTATCTTCCCAAACGCAAAAATTTTAACCTCCTAAAATAGCCAAAAACTAAAATTGCCTACTAAAATAGCAACTTTCCAAACATCTACACAGTAGTATACTAGTATCCAGCCCAAGTGATTTAAAGTACAACATGGATTAAAAATTGGGATTACGATCAAAGTACAAGATTCTCTATCATACATTCTATCCTAGTGCTTATGCATCTAAAAAATTACATAAAAATTTGTTGTGGGGGTGAAATTTGGTGTTTTAAGAAAAAAGATATTTTCAAACTCAATTGGACCATCATTGAGAAAAGGAAAAAACCACTGTAACTGTTAAATTATGTCAACTACTGATTAATAGTGTTAAACCAACAAAACCGATACTTGTGATTGCATACGTATGTGGGAGTGAAAGGGGGCAGAGAGAGACAGAGAGCTGCAAACTGAAACCAGAAGTCACCTTTAAAATTCTGAGCACCTGCACCAACAAATTCTAATGCCCGTGTATTCATAGTCCCAAACTTCACATCTTTGCAGGAGTTATATAAACCTTCTCCAAAAGTATCAGTTACAAAAAAGTCAATGCCGTCGACAGTGAGGTTGCCTTTAACCTGAAAAGCAGAACATTAATGACAAATCCATTAAAAAGTGAAGAATAGGTAAACAGCAAGCAGTACACCCTTTCATCATGGATAAACAGGCTATATACATGAAAGTGTAATAACTTAAATTCAATATAACTTATTCGACATTATAATGCCTTCTGGCACTATAAAATGAAGCACACCCACAAAGTTGTGAGATTAGGAGGCATGCGCACCATGTCATGTCATGAACAGTAAAACCTAAATTCAAACAGGAAATGCCACAGCTCCATTGCCACTTAACTTAAATAAGGCAAGAATTTATACCAATGCACAAGGCCACCATGGCACAAGTGGTCGTGAATTATGACAGTAAAGTAAACCCACATTGCATCATTAATTGAATTGTCAAATCGGAGTGATGGAAAATCATATCAAAAATGCATCCGTCCCCCACAAGGTAAGAACTAAATATTACACCTTGTTGCCATAAATTGTAATTTGTATGCCTGACCTTGGAAATGGAAGTCACATTGATGAATAGACTCTGATTTGGGGAGCAAGAAAGCTCACAGAAAAGATTTAAGAAGTTCCTTAAGCATGCTGGGCAGCCCACAAGGAAAGGAATTGCCTGCAACAAATTGAACTAATTCAGTAATATGCAAATGTCATCAGATGGAGAGATACTAGTCAAATAGAAGTCACATATGTAACATTCTCAGCTGAGCAGGACTCACGTGAGATCCTAATAGGGCACACATTTCTAGGAAGGAGGGGAAGAGAGAGAGTGAAAGAGTATGGCCCCATACCATGAATTAAAACTACACAGCTAAAAACCAAAATTGTCTCATTCAGAAATAATCAACCATTATAACACATTATAGCTGAAAATGGCATGACAGTCCACCAAAAGCAATTCCAGACAAAATGCAGCATCACGCAAATAAGAGGACCACACATTCCAAGCAAGACTGTCACATATACCACCTTGTCCCAGGCCATCCAAAGGAAAACATAACTGTTTTATATGGCATTAACTTGGTATCACATGTGCCAGAGTCACCTTCTACCAAAACCAATGCAGTCGTATGTAAACCTAGAGCAATAACTTTCAGGACCTATAGTCAAGAATAGTGAAATACTACTCTCATCAAGGGTATTTACCCCACTAGGCAACCATATGCTTCAACCTGCATTGAATTCCAGGCCTTTGGTTGAAGGAAAAAGTACATTGAAACTACACCAAGTTTTACCACAAAAAGATTTTATAGATTGAGCAAATGTGGATTTGTTTAAAATTTAATTCATGGAGTATGAATGGCAAGATTGTTTATAGCACCTTCCTCAATATGCACACATACGCCAGTCCCCTAAACAAATATAGTTGCCTCATCCTTAAAATTGGAACTTTAGTGAACTAGATAAACATGACATTTTAACTCCAGTACAATTTTAAGTTTATCCGATAGCTTACAAAGATATGGCACAAAAGAAAAGGACTCAAGAGTGTGGAATGAAGTTGTGGAAACATCACTAACATAGTGGGCTCAAAACATCCAAACACCAGTGTGTGAAAGATTTTTTATACAATAGTGATAACATTACGGGCAACTGCACTTGTGTTGTATTCCAGATATTCGGAAAGAAAAAGGGAGAAGAAATTATTGTGCTTGAAATGGTGGCTAATACAGAAAGAAAATGTTTTAGAAACATAGTTTGTTATACAAAATCACAACCAGAATAATGACACAGCCGTATTAATGATATTATGATATGTAGTGATGCGTATGTTATTTTGAAGCGAGTGTAGCAAAATGAGCTACATCATTCTATATGAAAATTCTATAAATTAATTTGTGTTTAATTTATTATTCACATAATAATTGATTCAAGCAGCAAAAGAATGTACTTACTTGTTGAACTTGTGCCCGCAACGTCTCGAATTGGGCCTCTGTACAACAAACATTTCCACTTATTGTTGGACACAGGCTTTGGATTCTCGCGGAAAACAATTCATCAGGCTGCAAAGAATATTAAATCATGTTATAAGTCCCATCCCATCCCATCGTGTATGCATAGTTTTAAAATTTGAATTTTACGGGTAGGAAAAGGAAGTAGAAAACAGAAGAAGCTGCAGAGAAGTAAATGGTCGTGGAAGTGGAAATTGAAGCATATCCCGTTTTACCTTCACAGATGGAGAAGCATAAGGACAGTTCAAAACTTTCCCATCAGTTCGTGCTCCACAAATATCATACATTGCACAGTATTCTTCAGAATGCCTTTCCCTGATCAGAAGATCAAGCGTAGTAGTGATTCCTCAAATACAACAACAAAACTGGGTGAATATATAAAAATGTTTGCACTAAATTCAGCTATCATGTATACAAATCATGCGACAACTGAGCCCAAGGAAAACCAAGAAAACAAAACAATGATTATATCACACTGGGCACTAATAAGCATTGATTGAGTGGAGATGGGACCAAAGCAACCAACCATACCCACTAAAAATAGAAAGAAATTGCTGATCACCATTCTCTGGAGGAGGGAGTAGAGAAGCGAATACAGACACCTGCAACAAAAAAACAAAAACAAAAACAAAAACAAAAATAATAAATAATCAGTCAAGAGTAAGATAAAACATAAGAATGAGGCACTTTTAATTAATTCAATCGCATCATTGACCCGTATGGTTTCCAATAAACTACTACACGAGAAGAAAAAGAAAGTGTGAAGCAGAATTTTGAAGAGAAGAAAGTAGCTGCTGGGTATGAAACCCTCAAATTACAATTCAACCCCAGATATGGATGTATGTAAATTAGGGAAAAAATTGATTGAAATTGCGATCAGGAATGTAAAAAAAAAAATTGGTAAAATGAAACGCTTTGCCTGAAAGAAGAGAATTGAAGAAACAAAGAGAAGAGCGAAAGAGAGCGCCGATTTCCGGTAGGAGAAAGCCATCATCGCGTTTCCGATCCGATCATTGATGATAACAAAGCCAAAAATAATGATTGAACTCGAACATAATAGGGTCATTAGTAGAATTGAATTGAATAGAGTAGTTGGTTGCAGACAAAATGAGTCAAGCACACAACCCCAAGCCCCCAGGGTTTTAATCCTCTGCCATTCGGTCTACACTACACTAGTGTCTAGAGGCGGTTACTGTGAATAAAATCAACAACAATAATAATAGGGGATCCTAATTTTGAAATTTTAAAAAAAACTCTAGTAATGTGGTAAAAAGAAGGAGAAATTACCAATAAATCCTAAATTTGAGAATGTTAAATCATTTAGTTCTGAAGGTTTTTTGTTGGACTAATAGGTCCTATTTCTCTAAAAGCTTACTATAGGCCTTTTTATGTCAAACATTATTCATCAAACATCAAACATTAGCAACGTCAAAATTATTTATCAAACATCAAACATTAGCAACGCGAGGATTATTCGTATAATGTGGGTGAAAACATTAACAACGTTAGAATTATTCATCAAACATAAAACATTATTAACGTCAGGATTATTCATCAAACATCAACCATTAAACATTAGGATTATTCATAAAACATCAAACATTATTCATCAAACATCAAACACAATCATTAAACGTTAGAATGATTCATCAAACATCAAACATTATTCATCAAACATCAGATTTAGTTTAAAAAAAAAAAAAATTGAAACTATTGCTCGAGATCCATCATCAAATTCATTACAACATCAGATCGATCAGATTCATCAATCGAACATCGACACCATCGCCTCTGTTTTATCCATCCATCAACATTATGTATATATATAATCAATCCCTATTATTTTATATTTTAGGATCGTAAAAAGTAAGCGAACCTATGTATATATATATATACTAAACGAAATCGAACAATATGGATTCGCAAAATCCTCAAACGATCCTACGGTTATGTGAAGCGATTTGCCAAATCGGGATGATGGTGATGGTTTTGTATATTACAATGGATCGCCGCCTAGGGTTTCGCGAAATCGACATTGTTGTTGCCCTGTTGTCCGAATCGTTTGCAGAGTCCATAATGTTTCTTGCTGGCTATGAAACTCTGCTGGGTTTATTGGTGAAGCCGTACTTTTTTGTGGGGTTCATGGGTTTTTGAAGTTGCAGAGTAGTCTCTGTTTTTTGAATGTCATTTGCCCGATAGAAGCGTGAGGCATTACGGCATAGTGAAACTTCACAGAAACGTCTCTTTTGTTTATATTTTTCATTCCAAAATCATATTTTTTTTTCAAGCTATTTTCTTATTTGGTGTTTGGTTCGTAGTGGGTGACAGGGGAAATGGATAACAATGTTGTGACTTGACTTGTTCTTCTTTATAGAACAGTGATGTTTGATTAGGAAAAATTGTTTAGTTTGACGGATGATTTTTAGTGTTTGTTTGATGATGTTAATGCTGATATTTTGATGATGTTTGTGGGTGTTTCACGATGATCAGATTATCAAAACATCATCAAATCAAGAACACCCAATAGGTCCTAACATCATCAAAAATGTTTGATGATTAAATTTTTTGTTTTGGTGTTCGATGTTTTAGCATCTGTGTTTGTGGGTGTTTGAAACATCATAAAAAAGGTATATAATCTGATGTTTGTTTGATGATTATAATGTCTGATGTTGATGATAACCGGATGAACACCGTTAAACATTAGGGTTATTTTAATCGTTATTTTGATGTTTAATCGTTGTTAAAAAAATTGTTTAATCATTATTTTTGATGTTGTTTTGATGATAATGTTATGATGTTTAGTTTCAATTTTTTAAAAAATAAATTTGATGTTTTAATGTTTGATGAATAATGTTTGATGCTTGATGAATAATCTTAATGTTTAATAGTTGTGTTTGATGTTTGATTATAATGTTTGATGTTGGATGAATAATTCTAACGTTGATAACGTTTTCACCGAAATTATACGAATAATTCTGTCGTTGGTAATGTTTGATGTTTGATAAATACTTCTGACGTTACTAATGTTTGATGTTTGCTGAATAATGTTTGACATAAAAAGGCTTATAGTAAGCTTTTAAAGAAATAGGACCTATTAGTCCAACAAAAAACATTCGGGACTAAGTAGATTAACATTTTCAAATTTGGGATTTATTGGTGCTTTCCCCTAAAAAGAAAAGAAGAAAAAAAAAAAGAAAAAAAAGTATTACTATTAGTACTTCATAAATTATTTTGGATCTCCTAATTTTTAACTTTTTTTTATTACAATAATAATCTCAAATAAAATTATTACAAAGGACATCATTAATTTTAAGATATCCCATTTCACAATTAAACCTACACACCTACTACATCATGAATTAGGATTTATGAGAGCAATCACTTCTATCACCACCCATCCATCTTTTTCAAATCTCACATTCAAAACCTATATATCCTCAAAACCTTGAAAATCCTTTGATAGTAATATTCTGGCGGTAACGGTGATAACCATTTGATTACCTACACTTCTTCGACAATGAAAATGAGTGAAAGTTTATTTGGCAACCACAACTCCATAAGATGAGAGGAGTACAACAATAAAAACTTAGAGGATGTTCATAGTTTTAATGTTCTTCTTAGCGTACAAGAGATTGACCTTGTAAGGATAAGTTTCTAGAAAAAAAATGACAAAAATAATAAAATTTGTTCGTTATTTTTTCGAGATTGAACTCTCGAACATATGACTGAAATTCGGAAACACGGTCCCGAACATTGTTTATTTGTTCAGGAATCGATAACCGAACATTTATTATTTGTTCGGAAACAGGTAATCGAACATTATTCATAGGTTCAGACCTATTTTACTGAGAAAACTAAACCAATTATTATAATTTTTTCTGCAAGAGAAGAAATTATTATGAGAAAACTAAGAAATTATGTGTGTGTGTGTATATATATAGAGAAAGAGATAGAGAGAAAGAGAGCATGCAAACTGTGACAATGGTAGATGATGTAGCAGAGACAGTAATCACTTCTTTTTCTTTGGAACTAGGGTTTTTTTTTTTTTTTTTGTGGGGGTGTGCATTCAATGGGTGGAATGTTTTCACAAAGATAATTTTGGTATTATTTGGAGGAAGAAAAGAAATTTTAAGGGTTTCAAAATTTATAAGTAAGGGTCCAAAAAAATGGGGGTACAAAATAATTTATAAGGTGCTAATAACACCACTCAAATAAAAATATAGACACACACATTACATCACATGTGGGTTCTACTCCTTGTCACATCACTAGAGCTCTCTTTAGAGCTCCAAAATAAGAGTTCTCAATTTTTATTCAAATAAATTTTTCTAAAGGTAAATGATAGGGAAATTCTATTTTCACACACTTATTTACTTCTGTGCACACACTTAATGATTTATTTTTTATTATAATTTTGTCCTAAAATAAAATTACTAAAGTGTTCTTATCTTCTCCACGAAAATCCTAATTTCTTAACCTTAACCCTAGCTACTGCCCATCGCTATTGCCAGCGCCACCATCAACTCTGCTATATCTTCTTTACCGTATAATCGCCATCTCCTCCTTTGTCTCTCTCTTGGGTTTATGTAGTTATGGCGCATAACATACTTGTGACTGGTGGTACTGGGTATATTGGAACTCACATGGTGCTTCAATTGCTTTTGGATGGAAATACATAAACAAAGACCTCTTGCCATACCCTCTTTCCACTTAATTGAAGTGGCGGTAATTTTTGTTGTTCCTTCGTCTAGAAAGGTAAAAACCTTCATGAGCTTTGTGTCTTCAAAGTAAGGGTTGAGACTAAAATTTTGATGAATATATAATAAACAAAATTTAATAACTTATGTAAATCCATAATTAAACATAGAACAAACCAACATGCCACTTGCAGTGCCTCAATGTAACAATTTTTTTTTTTTAAATGAATTAAAAAAAATTTAAGACAAAAGCAGAGGAGAAAAAACAACACTAACAAATGTAATATTGTAACCCGACTTGTGTAGACACCCCATTTTTTACGGCCTTTTAAGACTTGGATAATCTTGCAGGTACAACTAGTGGCGAGGCTGATTGCTCACTGAGTGCTTGAAGTCCACAGCGGAACGTCACAGGTTTGAGTTTTCCAAGCCCTGCATCATTTTTGCCTCATCTTTGGACCATGCTTAAGTCCTTTCAGATTGAGATTGGTGATGGCCTGTCGGCTAGTTTTGAGGGCTGCCGGCCATGACTTTTGGCCTGTCGGCCACTGATATGCCTAGCCGGCTACCAATGAATAGAGATGGCAATCGAAACCCGGCCCGACGGGGACCCGACCCCCTGACCCCGAAATGAGCGGTTATTTCCCGAAAAATACCCCCGACGGGCCGAGGACAGTATTCAAAAATGTATCCCCGGTGATGTTTGGACAGGGGATAGGGATACATGTTTCAGTCCCGGACCCGGCCCGACCTCGATCCAGATCCCGCCCCGTATAAACCCCGATGTGAAATTACTATTTTGCCCTTCCTTATATATTTGGTGTTGAAACACTCTGCTCAGTGCCCTCACACACAAAACACGCTGCTCTCTCTCTCTCTCTCTCTCCACGTCGTTGCCAAGAGCTAGGGTTTCGCCTCTCCCTCTCTCACACAACGATCGACGGCGCCACTCCTCCGTCACCGCTGCTCGTACCTCGCCATTGATCATCCTCCCTCACTACCGCTCTCTCTCTCTCACACAACGAACGGCGTTACTGCTCCTCCGTCACCACCGATCTGAAGCAACCACCACCATTGATCCCTCCGTTGTCACCGATCTGAAGCCACGACCATGACCAAGACAGATCGTGATGAAGTCCCCCCTCTCTTTCTCTCTCCATACATATATATATATACATATCTGTTGTTGATTGATGCACAATTTTTTCTTCCAAGTTATTATTTATATTATATCTGTTATTGTCTGTTATTGATGAACAATATATCTGTTGTGTGTGTGTGTGTGCGCGCGCTGAACAGATCTGTAATGTATACATACAGATTATTTTATTTTATTTTTGTTCTTGTGGTTGTATGTGTGTTGAACAGATTTTTCAGAGAGTTTTCGGGGCCGGGGAAACCCGATCCCCGTTAAGGGACGGGGACGGGGGAGATGAAGGGTTCCCCGCCAGGGATCGGGGACGGGGCCGGGAATTTTGTTACTGTCGGGGATTGGGGACGGGGAGGGTCATCCCCGGCTCCGCCTCGCCCCGTTGCCATTCCTACCAATGAACCCTTGCCGGCCAATAGTGTTTCAACAGATATTTTGTGATATTTTGTGACAGCTGTTTGCACAGATTAAAGCATCTTCCAATATGCGTGTGGCTGGATCTTTGTGAGGGGATTTTGTATTTTCTGTATATAGGAGCCGTCTCTTGCATGTAGAAGGGTTAGAAAATTTTGAAGACAAAAAAATTCTCTCTCTCTCTTCTCATTTTGTGTCTTAAGTCTAGTTTCTCTACACTTTTGCACATCAACCCTAAACCAAACACTCTCACCTTGGAGATAAGGTCTCTTGAGGTCCTTCTTGAGCTCTAGAAGTGGATTTTGGCTTGATTTGGTTTGACTTTGGTGTCTAAATTGTATCTTGTCTTCAAGAGGTAGAACACTTGTATTTTGAGCTTTATTTAAATACTTGTTTTGCCATCTTTACATGCTGGTTTTGACCTCCTAAAATCTCTGTTTTTATGGTTTAAAATGGTGGTTTGAGGTTTATTTAGAGTTAGGGGTGGTCCACCATTCTTGTTGCTTGATTGTTAAGTTGTTGTGCCATCTTTCAAAGTTTTTAAATCAAACTTTTTGGTCCTCTTAACCATTGAAAATCAAAATTATTTTAATGACAAAAACTTCATTTTGAAGTCCAAAATTAGAGGGGTTAGCCTCCCCTTCTTGTGTCTTGTTTGCATGCGTAGATAACTTAACATGTGACCATGTTTTTCTAGCATTTTGTGACTTGATCTCAACATGTTTTTGCTACTGTTTTGACCTGTTTTACCTCTGTTTGGAGCTAGTTAAGTCCCTTGAGCTTTGCCTTGCATGGTTGTAGTGTAATTTCCTTCATTAGTTTAATGTTTAATGCTTTGATCATCATTCTTATGAGTTGAAATCATGTTTTAGTGCTTTTTGCATCTTAATTTCAGCACATACAATCTCTGCAACCTCCCTTATTTCATCACTTTTTCATTTACTTTGAGGGTTGGCTAACCTTCGGGTTGTGTTTAAGCTTGAGATTAAGACTTGTGCTTAATGGTTTTAATCCTCTTTTGGAGATTTCTACTAACCAAATGCATAACCTCTCTCTTGTCTTATGTCATCCCTTAGTTGACACCTCTCTCATTAGAGGACTCTCACCAAGGGACTAAACCAATTAAAGAATGAGTTGGTAATTTAAAATAGGTAAACAAAAGTGATAAGTAAAACTTGAGCAAGATAAGCATATTGTGTTGTATTACATGTGTTCAATCAGACGTTATATTGAACACAAGGAAGATTGGAGCATTTCATACTCAGTGATGAAATGAGTCAATCTCCTTGGTCTCCATTGCCCCTGATCATGCATGATAAGGTTGTGGTCCTTCGAGTCATATTTGTGCATTTATTGAAATTGTACAACTTAGATCTTTGGCCATCATGTAATGAAATTGTTTAATTGGTAGTTTTAGATCTAAGTATGCCACTCCTTTGAGGTTTTGAGATGACAATGAGGGGTACAATACAAACATACCCTTGGCAAAACCTTCATTTTGCTCTATTTGTGTTCTGTTGCAGTGTGGGGACTAAGAGCATCAATGGCCGACAAAGCCCTATCCATGGCCAGCAGTGCCTCATTTTTGGCCAGCAAGGCACTCTTTTGGCTGGCAAGGGGCCGAAAACAGCCATTCATGGCTAGTAGGCCACTGGTGCAACCCTGAGCCAATGTTTGGTAAGGTGGAGCAGAAAGGTTATGGAATATGTTCAAACTCTGCAAACAGAGCCTCTTAAGAGCAAAACGGATGGCTTTTCGGGGCGAGAATCGCGTGCATACATCTTCTACTTCCCGAAGCAGAGTAGTAGCAACATAGTTTAATATGTTAATTACTTAGTTAATGTGCATTGGTTGTTGTAATAATTAAGTAGCTTAGCTTAGCTATTTCTTTATTTTGTTTTGTAATAATTAGTCTAATTAGATCAGTTTAATTAGCTTAGCTTAGATCGGCTTAGCTCTTATTCATTCGGACCCTCCTTCGTGAGGGCACAATGTTGTAATAAGTATGCGTGCGTGCATGCGTGTCTTCCAACCCCGCGTATTTCTCCCTTTTATTTACCTGTTTTTGATGGTTAGACTAGGGACATTTTCAATTAGCATACCTTATGCTCGCATGTTTGCATCTATTCATTTGTCTTGCATGCACCAAAGGCTCGGCGCATCATTCAAACTGCATTGTTGTTTTAATACTTCTTTGAATACGTGTTTCAAAACATGCTATCAAACTGTTGCAAATACCATGATTAGATAGCTGAGCCTATTTAGTTGCATTATTGCATGCGTTGCATTAGTTATTTAACATAGTTAGGAATCTTGCATTTTTCTAACTTTGTTTTATTTCCTAGCTTGTAGTATTAGGTGAGTTTTACGCTTTAGTATACTTGTATGAGTGTGAGTTTTGTCATATTTAGTGTTACCCAAAAGACAACCTAAAAGGAGGGTGAATTTAGTTTTTACAATTAAAATTAATAATACCCTAATAAAAATTATGACTAGCACAATAGATAAATATAACTAATGAAATAAAAATAACTAAAACAAACGTCTTAACAACTATGTCAGTGTAGACGTCCCCGAACATTCCGGGAGGGAATCTCGTTTTGTTCATTTAGGGCTCACTACAGTTCAGGACTCAAAGTCATGGTCCTGTATCTAATCTCGCAGAGTGCAATGCAAGACCGATGAATCATCAAAGAGTCCAAATCCGGCAAATCGTTTTTGAAAACAGATTTTTTTGAAAGAAGTGCCAAACATGGACTGCTTTGCCAGATACAGAGTCGCCACCTAAATATTTTATTTTGGGAAATTTAGAAAACCCTGACTCGTTACCTAAGGCCACGTGTCCGTCATCACCAAAGTTGCCTCGGCTCGGGAACTTGGGTACGATTGGGGAAGGTCACTTCGTGAGCACCCCCGCTCGCCCGATCAAAGATTGGCCTCTACTAACCATGATATCTAGTTTTGAAAACATTATGCGTTCTTATTCCGGTTTATTAGCCTAGAATTACTATGTGATGCGCACAGCATACAAGTATAGACTGGGTCGCCTGAATTGGAACAAAATATTTCATGTTTGTTTATTTGAAAATGGTTTGATGGTGCTACCCGCAAGTAGGCTAAGACGTGGATTTGCCACCCTCAGGTGGACTTAGAAAATATGATTTTGCCACTATCTAGTGGGCTTAAAACTCACAATTAATGAATTGTTCCAATTCAAATAATCAAACATTCACCCACAGGCATTCAGGCAGTTATATCATATGAGCACATAACCTCACGGTAAGCATGTTATCATGGCAGTCACTTACACACATGCAAGGATGCTAAAGCATAAACGCTTACCGAGTACTCCAAGCTAAAACAAAAGCTCTGTTAGAAATCCATGCATGATCCTAACTATACAAAAATGCCTAATGCAACACATGCAAAAATCTACTACAATAGGCTCGGCTATTCTAAACATGGCATATGAAATGCGACGGATAACATGTATTCAACTTTGAATCGAAATACAAATGCAGTTAGTATGATGCGCCGAGCCCGGTGCATGCAAGGCAGATGAATGAATGCAAACATGCTATCATACTGTATGCTAATTGAAACATGCCCTAATCTAACCATCATAAACTAGTAAATAAAAGGAAGAAAGATGTGGGGTTGGAAGACATACATCACACGTACGCACACTTATTACAATTGCGCCCTCGCTCAGAGGGTCTGAATAAATAATATACAGTCTGAACAAATAGTACAGTCCGAATAAATACAAAATCCTAATTAATTAACAAATTAATCTAGGAAAGTAGGTAAATTAGCACGCAAATCCATGGACCGCCTTAGCTCTGTTCTGAATGATGAATGATGCATGCTTGAGTTGCCTTGCGCGGAAATCCATTGCGATGCCCCGGTTTGCCTCTGTTTGCGATTGTTCTCGGAATATTGTGCAAAGCTCCAGAAGGCTGCTGATTTCTGATTTGCTGTAACAGAGAGCAACAAAGGGGCATGGCAAAGTATTTTCACATATGTATGCATGACTACTCTTCAGGGAGTGTAGTCCTCGATCCTCGTGCCACCAATCACACATCTTAATGCATGATGACCGAGGAGTCGAATTGCATGACTCAATGTGAAATGAATGCACATGAAAACACAACAAGACCTAAACTCCATCATGGGTAATCCAGAGTGTCGGCGACCGGGAATTGAGACACGATCCGTCACTCGGAGTACGAAACATCCCTCGTTTCCCGTGCTTGGGCTAACTCCAATCCCAAACACAATGCAAATGAGATGGCATACACAATACGACTAACATACAATGTCATGACCCGAACCCGCCCCTATGGGTTAAGGACATAACCGGCCAGTAATCTTGGGATTACCTACGGCCTCAGACCAAAATAGACATAACTTGTCAGAGTAAGGGGCCAAACGGAAGCAATAAATAAAAACTTTGTCCATAGAGCCGTGCTTATATGCACATCAACAGACCATATTCAGTTACGTTAATAACCCACGTCAAAAGTACAGTTTCACAAAATTCATTACAGACAGGATCATCCAAAACGAGTCAACCTATGACAGACTATTTACAGATATACATAAAGTCCTTGCCAGCAAGACAAAATATAATTACATAGCAAAAAGGCAAGGGTAGGTCTCAAGAGTGAGACGCAAGGCTGACTTCCTCAAAACTCGGATTTTTCCTAGCAGACTTCACTGGGGCTGGGTTTGGACTTCCCTTGGCTCACCTACAAACACATGAATGAGCGTGAGCGATAGCCCAGTGAATAATATCAAATGCAGAAATTACGTAACAATGTAGAACAACATGTTCCAAACGGCCTTTGGCCCAATTCACATTTCTACTTAACATATATATATACTTATACAAAATTTAGATCAAGTGACTGTAGTTCCAACATACTGGCCTTTGGCCCATTCAGGTTTCCATTCTTGTCAAAACGGCCTTCAGCCCATTCATTTATGTCAAAACGGCCTTCGGCCCATCCATTTATGTCAAAATGGCCTTTAGCCCATTCATTTACGTCAAAACGGCCTTCGGCCCACTCATTCATGTCAGAACGACCTTCGGTCCATTCATATAGGTCAAAAACGACCTTCGGTCCGCTCATTTTCATCAAAACGACCTTTGGTCCATTCATTTACATCAAAACGACCTTCGGTCCATTCACTTACATCAAAACGACCTTTGGTCCATTCATTTACATCAAAACGACCTTTGGTCCATTCACTTACATCAAAACGACCTTTGGTCCATTCATTGATTCCTGTCAGACTTTTGTCCACAATCCCAATTAACAACTCATAAAGTTTATAAGGGAATAACAATTGGACATTGATAAGCTTTCAAATATTGATATTACTCACAGTGATCGGCTTGCGGATTTGCCCTGGAGCTTGACCCTACACATTGCATGAACACAAGAGGGTCACTAACAGTTCAATCCGTTCTTTAATTCACATATTCCTCTTTAGGCTTTATTCCTATCTCATTAACTCATTTACAATGCTTAACACATGCCTAAGAGTGCTTACAAGTGAAAGAGAACGGAAAACGGAACACAGGACGCATGAACAAAATTTCAGAAAACAGGGTCCCCGCTCGAGCGGACCCTTAAGGCCTGCGAAAGTACTGGTTGCATGAAAAATACACTCGAGCGTTAAATAGGGCGCTCGAATGGAAGGCCTGTCAAAATAGCTCCCACGCTCGAGCGTTAATTACCCCGCTCGAGCGGACATCCAACTCTGCAAAAGTGCTGGGAGCACGATTTTCCCGCTCGAGCGGACATCAAAATTCTGGGTTTTCCCAGATTGTGTTCTTGAGCTCCAAATCGGTTTTCCAGCTACATTTCTTGCATGCAATGGCTCAAATCTCAATATATTCATACTAACATGGCACTAATGCAAGATCATAACATTATGAAGCTCAATTTCTTGATTTATCCATATGCATGTCCCAAAATATGTCAAACTCAACATCAACATAACAAATTCATGCATTCAAGCTCATATCTTCTCAATTTGTACATGCATGTGATGAATTAGCCACATTCTCAACTTAGATAACACAAATGGTGATCAAAACATGAGTTTCAACCAAAACTCTACATGAATCATGTATTTTAAGCTTATACATGCTATTTCAAAACATTTCCTTACATGCATGCATATATCAAGCTTTAATCCAACAATTACAACTCAATTTCATTTCAATCTTACTCTTGATCACCAAATTAGGTTGAGCACACAAAAATTACAACTATAATCCAAGAATTACTCACCTAGGAGCTTGATTCTCACGATCTATGATTAAATCTTGAATTAGACTTCCAACCTCCAAGTTTGAAGACCACAATTGCACAATCTCTCTTTCTCCCTCTCTATAGTCGGCTCTCTCTCTCTCAAATTGAGTCCAAGAATTAGTCAAAATGAGCTAAAGGAGAGAAATGAGGCGTAGTGCTCAAATACATCAAGTCCCACTAAGTTAATATAATAATAATAAGGTAATCGGGCACTAATCCACCAGTTTAATCGATTTAATCTGACCCGAATCAATTTCTAATTAAATTTCACCGTAGGCTCTAAAAATTATGCCAATCACGATGGCGTAATCAATTTCGGGTTCTGTGGCCGATAAGGCCCTTAATTTAATTTCCAAAGCTGATTATTCAAACAGATATTCCTACGGCGAACAGATAAAACTTCAAAATCACATATATTCACATAATGGCACATAAAATCATGGCAAACACATAATCATACTCAATTTAAGGACCAATTTGCATACTACGGAACAGGGGTATCACATACAACCTAGCATACGCAATGCTATGAAATGGCATACACAATGCTCGATATAACATGGCATACACAATGCTCTAACACGCAACCTAGCATACGCAATGCTATGAATTGAAAAGGCATACACAATGCATAATGGACTTACACCAATATGAGTGAACCTCAGCCACACTCACATCAATAGCCATGAGATGGAAAAGAGACAACCGAAATGCGTGCACACGTGCACATATACCGAGGACCGAACCTAAAGCATAAAATACCACTCTACCAAAGCATGGCAAGGGATGAAAGATGGCATACAAACATCTAATTTCCAGCGCTGAAACATGATGCTAAATGGTCCCGAAACATGAAATATGGTACCCGATGCATGGAATAAGCCTCGAAACTCAAAACTAGGCACATGTATTGAACCACAAGTATACAAAGCAAGCATTATTTGATCATGAAGTCAAAAGATAGAGCCAAGACAGTCCCAAAACATGCACATTTCTAGTTTAGAGCATGGCCAAAAGATGCTAACATGATGGACTAAAATAGCATGCAACATTGGCTAACAAGCATGGTTTACATGGCATGTATATGAAGAAAATGAGAACTCATCAAACCAGCCAAAAATAGTGAATAAAACATGCCAAAATATGTCCAAATAATCACTGAAATGTAGCCAATGCATGTAAAAATGAGGGGCTTCTTTGGAGGGCCTTGTAAGAGTTTGTTAAGCACATACAAGATAGACACTTAGCATAGCAAAACCAACTCTGGAAATGGATTATGAAAGCCCTAAAACTCACCAAATAGGCCCTAAAATCAGTCCAGGAAACATGCAAAGAAAGGCTCATTTGAAGAGCCTTGGATGGGATTGCTCTACACATGCATTGTAGGTATAAAATATGGCCAAAAGGGCCTTGGACAGAGCTAAGGCAGACCCCAAAACTCACAGAATGAGGCCCGAAACATGACTTCGATGCATGCAAAATAGGATCCCTTTGAAAGGCCCAAAAGACCCCCAAACAAGACAAGGAGAGAGGGGGTCACCCCCCTCTAATTTTGGCCCTCAAAAATGTATCTAAGCCACTAAAAATCCACTGGATTTCAGTGGCTAAGAGGCCAAACCATGGCCAATGCAAGTGCTCTAATGCATAGCCTTAATCATGAAGAGATGAAGCATGCATAGGGGGAAGATGACCCCAAACAGAAATGGGACCTTAACAAAAATTGAAGAGGATGTCAAAAAAAGACTTTTTCCAGTTTATAGAAAATCTCGAAAATGCTCACAAGTAAGGCTAAAATATGATGCAAAAATAGCCCTAAAAGAGAGATATAGGATAAGGGGAAGTAAAATGACCTCAAACAGCAAAGTGCCCTTAAACAAAGTTGAAGAGGGGGTTAAAATAAGACACTTTAAAGTTTGGGTCAAAGCCCAAAAATGCTTTCAAATAAGGCTAACCAATCATGCAAAAAAATACAAGTTTAAGGGAAATAGGCACTTACCCTTGAAGAGCAGCAAAGCTAAAGCTTTTAGACCAAGTTAGTGAACCTTCAACCTCTAGAAATCAGCTTCAAGGGGCTGGAATGGATGGTGGAGGTGATAGGCTAGGAGTTGTAGTGTAAATGGACCAAGAAAATTAGGGTTTTGGAGCTTGGAATAGTGACAATAGAGGAGGGAGGTTATGAGCCTTAAGCAAAAATGTCTAACCCTTAGATATCAAGAGGAGGGCCTCTCTTATAGAGAAGCGAGGCCAAAGCTTCTCTTGTAAGCTTCAAATATCCTCCATACACGTGTATGGAGGATGCACCAAATGGTCTCCAGCTGGATTACACTCAGAGAGAGCAAAAAGCAAGAAGCAGGCCGGCCAGTTCAAGTGGCCAGCCGGCCACTCCCCCTGGTCGGCCGACCAGGAGTCAAAAGGTTAAAGCCCCAAATCTGGTCGTCCATGAAGCCTTTGAAGTTAGCTTTCCAATGCCGCAAACCTTGCATTAAAATTCCTCCTGTGCAAAAAGTTATGCCAGTTTTGGTGAAGCCGCGCAGATTCGGTCCAAACGGACTTCAACCAGCCATATCTCCCCCACCCGGACTTGTCCTTAAGAGATTCTTGAGTGAAAAATGAATCCTCAGAAATAAGATTTCCAACGATGGTAGCCTCATATCTTAATTCCTCTTGTGCAAAGAGTTATGCCCGTTTCGGTGAAGCCGCGCAGATGTTTTCTCTCCTTCCTAGATTCATGCTGAACCACTTTTGACCAAAAAAGCTGGTCGACCATCTGATTTTCTGATTTTTCATATGGCTACATTGAAGCCCCGGAAGTTAGCTTTCCAATGGTGCCAACCTCATATCAAAATTCCTCCTGTACAAAGAGTTATGCCCGTTTCGGTGAAGCCGCGCAGATTTGGTCCTACCCGGATTCATACCGAACTTCTCCCAAACTAGTTTTCCTTTCTCTTCTCCTTTTTTCTTCAACTCCAAACCCCTAGACAAGGTGTTTTGAAAGATTTTTCAAAGATTTCATCTCTCTTTCGTTCATTTTCACTTTGTCCTTGCTCGGTTTACCGAAAGCACAACATTTGACAAAATGCGAGCCTTGGAACATCGTAAAAGCTTTATTTCAAAAACGTTTTAAAAGAGAGGGTTTTAAGGTCTAAAATCTTTTGATCAAGATTGTTTTGGTCCAAAAAGGGGTATGAAGTTGAGATTTGACTCTCCTCTTGCCGAAGAAATTGACCATTTGCGCTGCACAACTTCCAAAACCATCAGTTGCGTCCAAGTCTTAAAGGCGGTAAAAAATGGGGTGTCTACAGTCAGTTAATGATTTTAGCACAGTAAAAATATGAAATATAGCTATTGTGACAACCCTCACCACTGTTTAGTGCTAATCTATGATTAAGCACATTAAGTAACTGATCTGACTGAAATTCAGAACTGATTGATTAAGTGTATTAGTTTAAATGCAAGTCTATCTGTTTGACTGCTAAATGATCTGTTCATGTTTTATATTTTAAACTGCAAATTGAAGGCCTTATCGGCGGCCAAATCCGAAATTGATTAGTGTTTTATGCTAATTGAAATTTATGTGATTTTATGGTATGTTTAATTGAAATGTGATTTGGAGCGATTAAATTAGATTAAATAATGTTAAATTCATTAGTTGCATTATTTACCAAAATGCCATCTAGTGGGCCACTTCTATTAACATCTTGAGGCTTGAACTACACACTTAGACACAAAATTTCTTCAGCCCTTTTCTTGAGCCTAAACCGTGTGAGAGGAAGAGTGAGAGAAATTGGTTTTAACTAGGAATTCTTGCTTGAACTTGGAAGGATTGAAGAGAGGATTGCATATTTGGACTTCTAGACTTGAAATTGAGGACCTAAGGTAGGAGAACCATCTTCTTGAACTTGTATTTAAGTTGTATTTTGCATGGTCCATGAGAAAGTAGTGAGTTGAGTCTAGAATTGGATTAAATTGTTGAATTGAAGCTTGAATCATGCATGCAGATACACATTGGTGAGTTTTGAGCTTATTTTCATGGAAATTCTTACATACATGTCTATATTCTAGCTATGGTCCATGAATTCATCATGTTTTTGAATGAATTGACTCATTTGATCAAGTATTTGAAGCTTTGATTTCAATTGAATACTTGCATATCATATGTTCATCATGTTCTTGAAGTTTATTTGAAACTGTGTTTAATTAACTCACCTTTGGGCTTTGATTTTGCAAATTGATCTTTGAAGCATGTCATATTATGAGTTTTAAAGTGTTTTCCAGAAAATTGGCCCAAAGGAATCGAATTTGATGCTTTAAATGTTGAATTTGAGCTTGGAGGTTCAATTTGGAAATTCCAGATTTTGGACCCACGCTCGAGCGTAAGACTACACGCTCGAGCGTACACTCTGAGTACATGCATCCTGCTCGAGCGGGAAAAGTAAAGCTCGAGCGTGAAATGCGTGTATCGAGTACTTTTCATATGTTTACAGTCCGCTCGAGCGAGGGAATGCACGCTCGAGCAAGGACTTGTGTCTTACGTTCGAGCAGAGGTTGAGCGCCCATCGAGCGTGAATGGCATGCATCCAGTACTTTTCATGAGTTTACAGTCCGCTCGAGCGAAGGAAGTCACGTCGAGCAGAGCCCTTTGTCTGCATGTCCGCTCGAGCATAGAAAATCACGCTCGAGCGAAGTCCCTTTGTCTGCATGTCTGCTCGAGCATAGAAAGCCAAGCTCGAGCGAGACCCCTGTTTTCTAAAAATTTTGAAAAGTGTTTTAAAGTGCATATTTGCATCCTCATTCCATCCTAGGCATTCCTAGGTCATGTTTAAGGCATCTTAATGAGGATATTGATGCAGAACCACACCGAGTCAAGATAGGGACTAAGTCATTGATTCCCAAGTGTGTAACTTAGTGTGTGTTCATTCTGTAACTGTGTAGGGTTGGCATCTGAGGACGCTCACTAGCCGCTATTAGCCCAGTGCTCTATGAGTAACAATGTTGTAAATCTATGTTCAATCATGAATATTTACTGAATGATCAACTGTACTGCTTTCTGAAATGATATTTCTTACTGAATGAATGTTTGTCCTATTTGTGAACTGTATTCGTGGCATCCATAGTAATTTACTGCTACTGTCCTGTTACTGCTACTGTCACAGAGATCTCTGTCGGTTTCAATGTTTGGAACCACTACTGTTTACTGTTATGATGGCCATCAACTGACTGTTCGGTCTATTAAGACCTACTGTACTGTTTTGCTATTAGATGTACCACATATAACTGTTATGGTTTCTAAATGACTGATATGACTGCTTATTGACTGAAAGGACATTCATGCTTAACCTCTTTACATAACTGTTATTCACTGGGCTTTAGCTCACTATTTATATATATATGTAGGTGTCCAGGCACCAGACCAGAGCTAGGAGCGTTGGGTTAAACTCCCTTTTTGTCTAGCCAATCAATGTGCCTCACTGCGAGGTTCCAAGTGTGCTCAAGCTAAGGCTGTTTTGGGGTGTTTTAGATTCCCCTTTTCTGCTTCTGTTTTATATAGAATGTTAAGACTTGTACTGTACTATCATGGTAGGGATTTGGTCCCTAACCTGAATGTCTGTATATGTTGTATGTATATATGCTTTACTTATGAATGTGAATATGTTCAGAAAAGTCTTTTGCATACAGACTGTCACAGTTCATTGGACATCTTTAATTACTGTTTTGGCTTCCGCCAGCCCCTGTACTCTGTATTACTGTCTTTACTGTTAAGCAGGCCTTTGGTAATCACGGATTATTGGCCGGTTACGGTGCTAAACCCATAGGGGCGGGTTTGGGTCGTGACAGCTATGGCAATTTAAAATAAAATAAAGAGATAAGGGAGAGAGAGACAAACAAATTTATAGAGGTTCCGCTTTAACTCGGCCTACGTCCACTCCTCAAGCTTCACTTGAGATTTTCCACTATCTTCTAACGTCACAGGGGTGCTAGCAACCTCTTTACAAATTGAGCAATCCTCCACAGATTTTACACAGACTTCACAAGCCCAAACCCTTGTAAATCTTAGGTGATTCACAATTACTCTCAAGATTTCAAGAATACAGTGTTTGCAACACTTTTACAAGATGAAATGGTATTTTTGCTTTCAAAGAAAGCTTACAATAAATATCTCTCAAAGATAGATATATAAAATGAAGCTTTGATTTTTCTGTAAATCTCACACAGGAAAGATGAGCTTAATGCTATAAGGCTCAGTGTATAATTTCTGAAAATAGATGTGAGTGATTATAGATCAAAGAATATTTTCAGGTTTTTTGTAACTTGTTTACATTAGAGGCTTTGGTATATATAATGAAAATTATAGCCGTTTATAGCCGTTGTATTCATTTGAATTTATAGCCATTTATAGCCGTTGTACTTCCATCATTACAAATTTGAATATCTTCCACTTGAACATTTTAAACCTTTTGGCCTTTTGAACCTTTATAGTTGTTTATAGCCGTTGTACTTCCATCATTACTAATTTGAATATCTTCCACTTGAACCTTTTGGCCTGCTGCTGTGCTAGGCTGTTTGAACCTTTATATTGGGCTGTTTGAACTCCTGATCTAATCAAATATTAAATACATTCTAACAACATTTAGGATAAAGGTTTAGGTGAGAAATAATGGGACAAAATAAAATTTGATTTTATTTTTCTCTTTCAAATAAATTATCAAATTGGTATTAGAGCCTAGACTCTTATTTTAGATTTAACCATCTAGGAGTTTCGATCCATGGCAACCTTAGCTGAAGGACAAGTCACAAATAGGCCACCATTGTTTGACGGAAACAACTATAGTCATTGGAAGGATAAGATGACCCTATACCTACAAGCCACCGATTATGTCATGTGGATTATTGTCACCAATGGTCCAAAAATTCCTACTAAATTAGTAGACAATATTAGTGTACCTAAAACTGAAGATGAATGTGATGAGAGAGATCATAAATTATTGCAAGCCAATGCTAAAGCAAAACTCACCCTTGTTTGTGGATTAGACTATAAGGAGTATAATAAAATTTCAAGTTGTGATTCGGCAAAAGAAATTTGGGACAAACTTGAGATAACGTATGAAGGTACAACCCCAGTGAAAGAATCTCGTATTGATATGCTTGTTCATAGTTATGAATTGTTTAAAATGAATTCTGATGAATCTATTTCAAGTATGTTTACTAGATTTACTGAAATTATAAACTCTTTGAAATCTCTTCGCAAAATTTATACTAACAGTGAGTTGGTAAGAAAAATTCTTAGGTATCTACCAAAGAATTGGGAAGCAAAGGTCACTGTCATTATAGAAGCCAAAGATCTCTCCACACTTGGATTGGATGAGCTTATGGGTTCCCTTATGACTCATGAGATCACCATGAAAGGACATGAGGATGTTGAAGACAAAAAGAAAAATGGAATTACATTCAAAGTATCATCAAATGAAGAAGAACATGAAAACTCCAGTTAGGATGAAAACTATGCCATGTTTAGTAGAAATCTCAAAAATCACTTCAAGAAAAACAATTATGGAGAAAGAAGACCTTTCAAAAAGGAGTACAACAAAGATAACAATAAAGAACTTATTATTTGCTATGAGTGCAAAAATTCTAGACATATGAAGATGGATTGTCCAAAATTGAAAAATCATGGAAAACACTACAAAAGAAACAAGAAGGCCATGGTAGCAGCTTGGGGAGAAAGTGAAGATAAAAGCTCAAGTGATGAAATTGAAAATGAAGTAGCCAACTTGTGTCTTATGGCTCTTGAAGATGAAGACTCTACTCAAGATGAGGTAACTACTCTTTATGAAGAACTTGAAAGTGCATTCCATGAACTAAAAGATGAATTTATAAAAGTTTGTGCCAAAAATAATGTGTTAAAAAAATCTGTTGCATCTTTATCTAGTAATGTAGAAAAATTAAAGAAAGAAAAAATTGTTTTGAAAATGATTTTGACACCATCTCTAATGAGAAAACTGCCTTAAAAAACAATGTTGATGATTTAACAAAAATACTTGAAAATTTTGTAAAATGTAGAAATAATCTCAACATGCTTCTTGGAAATCAAATATGTGTTTTCGATAAAGCGAGTATTGGATATGACCCTATTAAGAAACAAAAGAATCTCAATACAATTTTTGAAAATGAACCTTTCATGACACACCCTCATATTACTTGTCATTATTGTTGAAAGAAATGCCATTATATATTTTATTGTCCATTCAAAAAGAATATGAACATGGGAATTAAAAAAATTTGGATAATTAAGGGATCTAACAAAACTAACCAAGAAGACCCAAGAAACTATGAGTACCAAAAACCAACACTTGATTATCATCTTGTAGGTTTGCCTTAGGTCCAAAGCTAAAGAATGGAAGTGGTACCTTGATAGTGGATGTTCCAGACACATGATCAGAGATAAATCATTCTTTACTACACTGTCATCCAAAGATGGAGGCTTTGTTACTTTTGGAGACAACAAGAAAGGAAAAATCATCGGTATTGGTAGCATTGGTATTTCTCCTAACCCTTCTATTGAAAATGTTTTACTTGTTGATGGACTTAAGTATAATCTATTTAGTATTAGTCAAATATATGATAAAGGTAATCGAGTTATTTTTTATAAATCACATTGCACAATTGAAAGCACAAATGATCATAAAGCTTTATTCGTTAGTAATCGCCATGATAATATTTATGTTTTTTATCTTAATGATCTCTATACTAGTGATGTTAAATGTTTATATGTTAATAATAAAAATAGTTGGTTATGGCATAGAAGACTTGGTCATGCTCATATGGATTTAATTGCTAAACTTTTGAGAAAGGATTTGGTCATTGGACTTCAAAAAATTAAATTTAAAAAAGATCATCTTTGTAGTGCTTGTCGACAAGGAAAATAAACTAAAACATCATTTAAATTAAAATCTCATATTTCCACAACTAGAACTTTACAACTATTGCATATGGATTTATTTGGTCCCTCAAAGACATCCAGTCTAGGTGGTAAACGTTATTATCTTGTTATTGTTGATGATTATTCAAGATTTACATGGGTTATGTTTTTAGCACACAAAGATTAAACATTTTCTTCTTTCACAAAACTTTGTCGTAAAATTCAAAATGAAAAAGACTTTCTTATTACTAATATTCGAACTGACCATGGTAGAAAATTTAAAAATAAAAATTTTGAATTGTTTTGAGATGAGCATGATGGGGGAGCTAAATTATTTCCTTGAGTTTCAAATCAAACAATCTAAGGAGTGAATTTTTACCAACCAAGCTAAGTACACAAAAGAACTACTCAAAAAGTTTGATATGTATGACTCAAAAATAGCTGAAACACCTATGAGCACATCCATTAAGCTAGACAATGATGAAAAAGGTAAGTCCATTGATCAAACAAAATATCAACGTATGATCGGCTCACTTCTTTATTTAACTACAAGTAGACTCGATATTATCTTCAGTGTTTGTATGTGTGCTAGATATCAATCAAATCTTAAGGAATCACATCTCAGTGCTGTTAAAAGAATTTTTAGATATCTTGTTGACACTCAAAATTTGGGACTATTTTATCCTAGAGGTGTTGCATTTGATTTAATTAGTTACTCGGATGCCGACTTTACCAGTTGTAAACTTGATAGAAAAAGCACCAGTGGCACTTGTCACTTTCTTGGTAACTCATTAGTATCTTGGTTTAGCAAAAAGTAAAATTATGTTGCTTTATCAACGGTCGAAGCTGAATATATAGCTTTCGAAAGTTGTTGTGCTCAAATACTTTGGATGAAATAACAATTGGAGGACTTTGATTTGCATTATGATCATATCTCTATTAAATGTGATAATACTAGTGCCATCAATTTAAGTAAAAAACCGGTTCAACATTCACGAGTAAAATATATTGAAATTTGACATCATTTTTTAAGAGATCATGTTCAAAAATGAGATATTGTACTTGAATTTGTAAACACCGACAAACAATTGGCGGATATTTTCACAAAATCCCTAAGCGAGGATCGCTTCAATTTTATTCGTGGTGAGCTTGAAATGTTGATTTCTACTTAAAAAATGACTGTGAAACTTGAATTTTTGTTAAAATGATATATGTGTATTATTACATTGATATGGAAACATTTATATCAGTTGAATGCTCTCAAGTCCTTCATATATTTATTCTCCTTAACAGTTTGCTATTCTCAACTGAGTAATTTTTTTTGGGTTCTACATCTTAAGGTAAAATTAACTTTGCATACATTGATTTTTTTTTTAAACCCTCATGATATTTTTTTTACATTACCATTCCAGCAACACCAACGTTCTATTAAGTTTAATTTCTGCTGGTATTATTTTATTTTAATCTTTTTATTTTGCTATTAGGCTTAATTTCTTTTATTTTTATTTTTTTCTCATTATTATTTTTTGTTTGGGCTTAATTTTCTTATTTTTTTTGCTTTTTAATTTCATTTTTCAGTAGTTAAACATAAAAACAAAAACAAATCAAAATACAAAATATTTACATAAAAAAAAAAACAAAACACCCTTCAATTTTTTACGGCCACACGCCGATCAAAATAAACATAAAAAAAGAACACCCTTCATTTTTTATGGCCACACGCCGATCAAAATAAACATAAAAAAAAACTGTTCATTTTTTTTCGGCCATACGCCGATCTTACTTACTCGCCTCTTCCATCGTTTTCTTCTTTTTATCACCTTGGACGACCCTTGACGTCCTGCCCCCGTGCTATCATCGAGAGCAACGACTCCCCGTTGACTATTAAAGGCTAAAAATGACGTTGCTCCAAATCGAGCCATGGAGGTGGTCTTCCGTTTAAGCTCTTTATTTTCGGCCTTCAATGCGCCTATTTCCGCTCGCGCATCCTTGTACATACGCTGGAGCAGAGAGAGTTGGGCGTTGGCCTGATGGAGCTCACTCGTCCTGTTCTGCAATCAGTGAGCCAATTTTGTGACTGCCGTAACCGTTTCCATACAGGATGTTAGTGTAAAATGATTGGCTTCAATATCTAATTGCACTGCCATTATTTGCTCAATCGACATCATAAGAAGGTTGGGAAGAGTAGGCGCCGGAGCACTCGGCCCAGCAGCGCTTGAGGGGTCATTAAAGTTTGGAAAGAGAGTAAGAGGATGGGACGAGGCCATGTAGTAGAAGAGAGAGATGTAATTAAAAGGAGAGTAGTGCTTTACTCAGTCTCTCTGTTCTATCTCTCTCACGAAGCGCATGAGGAAGAAGAAGGCAAAGAGAGTGATTAAGAAGAAGACGGAGGAGAAGACGACAAGAGGGAGAGAGAGCCGAGGCAGTTGATTGACTGATTGACCCGTCTCGCTTTTGTCGATCGGCTGACGCAAAAGCGAAGGCATGTGTTCGACGCGATTTTCGACAAACAAAAAAGAGACGCGGGTGAATTATATATATATGTATATATCTGTTTTGATTATCTATTTTTTGATGTCATTTATCACTATCATTTTCCTCATCCTCCTCTAGATTTTGAGCCATAATTTCCTTTTGATAATGTCAAAGGGGGAGAAAATTATATGATGTTATGTATTATGGTATTATTTTCAAACTAATCTGATGTTATGCATTTATAGTTTGATATCTTAATCTTATATCATCTTATTGATTAAAGCTTATTTATTACATATGTGCTAACCTATGTATTTAGAAATGAATTCAAGGTGTATGACTTGAGGGGGAGCCCTTGTTACTCCAAAATCAAATCAAAATATCATTGTGTGCCATCATAAAAAAGGGGGAGATTGTTAGACTTATTTAGTTTGATGATTTATTTAATTATGTTTTAATTTATTTGAAAGAGAAAAATAGAATCCAAAATTTACTTTGATGATTTATTAATAAATAAGTCTAACATTTAGCATGCTTGTCATGAGTCTATTTGCTTAAATGCTTAACAGCATGAATGCCTGTGGATGAATGCTTGTTGTTTGAATTGGAATAATTCAACGAATGCTCGTTTTAAGCCCACTTTGTTGTGGCAAAATCACGTTTTAAGCTCACTAAGTTCAGTGGCAAAACCGCATCTTTAAGCCCACTTGAGGGTGGCAAATTCAAACCATTTTCGAAAACAAACATGAGTTGAATTGTTCCAAGCCTTGCAATTCTAGTCTATATTTGCTTGTGTGCGTCACATAGTAAGGTTAGATTAATAACCGGAATAAGAGCACATAATGTTTATAAAAAATCATATTATGATTAGTAGAGACCGATCTTTGATCGGGTGAGTGGGGGTCTCATTTCAGGACCTTCCCCTCTTGTACCTAAGTTCCCGAGCTGAGACAATTTTGGTGATGACGGACATGTGGCCTTTGGCACGAGTCAAGGTTTCCTAAATTTTTCAAAAATAAAATATTTAGGTGGTGACTCTGTAATTTGGCAAAGCAGTCCAATTTTGGTATTATTTGATTGAAAATCGATTTTCCAAAACAATTTGCCTGATTTGGACCCTTTGATGTTTATCAGTTTCACATTGCACTTGTGAGACTAGATTTAGAACCGTGGGAGTCCCAACTGTGAAGCCTTTCTTTTCAAACCCTTTTCAAAAAGCGGGGGAGCGAGAAAAAGGCGAGTCCACAACTTGTATGGCCTAAATCTTTCTTTCCATAAGGTTCGTATATATATGTATACTATGTGTTTGTATATATGTCTCTGTGAAGTTTTGATGTTAAAAGTTTGAATTTTTTTAATCTAGAGAATGACTAGTGGAGAGGTGGAGGGAATGACGGAGGCGGCGACAACGATAGAAGGGGGTTGAAAAGGGGTAACTCAGAGCCGCCGCCATCGTTGATGCATGGTCATGGACGGCAATAGGCGACGGGTGACAATGGGTGTTGGTTTAGGGTTTCAATGTTAAAGAGAGGGATATTTTTGGCAAAAAAGATTGTGCACTGAGTAAAATTACAAAATTCAAAATTAATTGGTGTGTGTATTGAGAGAGGATGTGGAGTGAGATATTTTGGTACGTGGAAATAGAATTACCCTAAATGATATGCATCATTTATATTTTACGATTTATTCGTGCCCCTATTTCCCCTTGGGTTGAACCGTCTCATTTTTCTATTTCTTTCAAGGAGTAGCAATTATTTAAAAAAATAAATAAATATGAAAATCATATTGAGTTAAATTTTGAAATATGAAATGAAACCCAATTTATAAATAGGTTTAATTTTTAAATGTGAAACCAAACCTAATTTATTAATGTAATAGTTGCCACATTATTAGCTTATAAGAATAAGAAAAAGGTTTTTTTTTTTAAGGTCTCTAGTATTAAGATTTTATAACACAAAGGACATTCAATATTTTAATAATGTCTAAGGTCCCTCAAGTTGATCCAGAGAAAATTCACGTTACAGAGAAAATTGGTCCAGAGAAATTCTGGGAAGAATTTCTTTGGACTTTATAGAGAAATTTTGAAAAATTCTCTGACCTTCCCTAAATTTCCCACTGTAAATTTCTCTGTCCCCCCCTTCTCCAAATTTCTCTGCTTTCTATATACTTCCCACTCTCCCAGAGAAATTTCTCTGCCTTTCCACAAAATTACATCTCCAGAGAAATTTTAAATTTCTCTGCCCTCCTTGCTTCTCCTAGACTCAACACTCCAGAGAAATTTTCAAATTTCTCTGACTTCACCGGCCTTCAATTGGTCAAAATGAATCCAGAGAAATTTGAAAACCCAGAGAAAATTGGTCAAAATGAACCCAGAGAAATTTGAATTTTCTCTGGGTTTGAGTGAAGAAGCTATAAAGATTTGAAATTTGAAATAAAAAAGTGAAACAGTTGTAAAGGAATTTGTCGCTCTGTCCTGAAACATCTCTTCAACTTGTGGAAACAACTTGTGATCCTTGAGCCCTAGATAGTTATTCGCTAAGCTTTTGAAGGAATTGAAATCACAGAGGGAAAGAAGAAACACGAAAGAGAGGGAGATAGAGAGAGAGAGACCTGATCTTCAACTCTTGCTTTGGACTGTTGTGATACCGAAGATCTCTGCTCCACAAAATGGCATCGTTTGGGTGTTGGAGCGTTCTGAATCTCTGCAGCATATCATCAGACCTCTCTGATCGGCCATGAAAGCATCTCTCTCTCTCTTTGTTCCAAACTCTGGTTTTGATCATTGCTAATCAAATACGGACTTGAACATGCAAATCATCATCATCATCGAGTGTTTTCAAGTCTCTTTCTCGTTAATCTGAGAGAAATCTCATATTTGTAGTGTTACAAATCTTGCATTTCAAAGCAACTTTGTGAAGAAGACACTGAATATACTTATAATTCCAGTCTCTATGCATTTGATATAACGGTGAACAGTAAATCACAGAGGTTAGGTCAGTGAATCGGAGAGAGGGAAAAAGAAATTGTTGCGTACGAAAGAGGAAAAGGAAGTGAATTTTCTTTGTGATATATGGGTGTAGGGTTAAGGGACCTTAGACATCACAAAATAATATTGTGGATCTCTTCCATCACAAAAAATAGGAGAGGGACCTTAGACTAATAATAATTGTAACAAATCTGAATGATTTTTGTACTCTCTAGTAAATGTAAAAAAAAATAAAACCCATTGAAATAATTCATCAATTTTATCAACTTGCATCCCACTGCTCGAAAGTATAAAGAACTTGTTTTGGAATATCCTCCCCCCCCCCCCCCCCCCAACTCAAAAAAAAATAAAAAAGTTTTGGAATATAGATATATAAAATAAATAAATAAAAGATAAAGAAAATATAGAATTATTTTTTTTACTCCACCCCTTTATAAATAAATACACATCAAAATTTATCTCGGTATGAAAAATAAAGTGTGTTGGATTCATCTCCTAAATGCTTTCGAGGCAGATTCCATATCATGGCACTTCCAATACATGTCAATATATCCAAAAGATTTGAATCATAAAACAAAACCCCTACCAATCACAAACCCATGGACCAATCTTTCAATGCTAATTATTTTCCCAAGATGAATGCAGGCCTCAATAACATTTACCATTATTTGCCCATCCATTTCAATTTCATTCTTGGATACCATACCATCTCTCCAAAAGAACTGGAAAGCAACCTCAGCTTCCTCACTTCGCAGTACATAGCCCCCAATCATCACGCTCCCTCCAAGCAATCAAATCTCTTCCAGACATTTCATCATGCAGTTTTTGTGCAATCTCCATTTCAATTTTAGCATACATACCTAAAAAAGAGTTCTGAACAGAAGCAATAGCCCGAAAACCATTAATAAATATTTGACAGTGCATCTTCATGTCAACAGGACAACCAACCCCATAAAATAAACACCCCGAAGAAAATTGCTAAACTTATGGGAACACTCTAAAGAAGTAGTAATGAAACACAGAACTTGCACTATCCTGCACTCTGGCAGTCAAAACTGCATGAATGTTAACAATTATCATGTTAAGAGAACATGACAACTTCTCTGAGAACAACAGCTTTAAAATTTCTTTTTATTTAAATTTTCTGTGAAGTGATGGAAATAAAGACTACATGAGAGAGAGAAGTAAACTTTACAGAGCTGACCATGAAGGCATTATTCTATTCATTAATGTTGCAAGCTCGAAGATAAGAGTTATCAAACATTACATATCTAGACCAGTATGACTTGTATTTGGAGATGGCCAGATCCAACCATGGTTTATTGTTTCCGTTGTAATGGATGACAGCAGCATTCTCTATTTCTGTTTTATTAAGGGCAGGATCATAACCTAGTCCCAACACATGCCAGCTCCGCTCCAGTGGATACATCAGCTTATAGAAAGTTATCAGCCCAGGTGGCAATGTGCCCAGTTTCCAGAGGGTTCTATCCTCATTCTGCAAAACCAATATCCCCACAAATCAGAAAATTATCACTGAAGTCTAACATAGAAGAGAAGAAAACAGATAGCGTTTCTTGGGGGCAAGTGGACGCAACAATGCAATTGAAATACTTTTCTTGATCAGAACTTAAACAAGAACATATCCTCCTTTAGAAGTTGTATGCACCACTAGAAATCTAGAACAAGGAACAGAATCTTTACAGTTGTGATGAGAAAGTGGTAATATATTTTGTTCCATTCTAGAAAAGGGGGGTTACATCAGAATCTATTTTTCCTTCTAGGTGGGAGGAAAAGGATTTGTGGGATTTGATGAGAAGCAGCACTGCTTTACATAGGCTACTAAAAACAACAAACTCTCAACACATGCATGTGATTAGGAAAGAACAAAGCATGAAGGAAACAAATAAAAAAACTGTGCACGTGTATGTATCGCTCCCAATCAAAAATATCACACAACAACACTCTGTTCAGGGAATGCATGGAGAAAGGGAGATTGGACACTAATATGTTTCCTTACCATGTTTTGCCAACGATGATATATTCCCGTAATGTCTTGCTTCCTCCACTCCTTCAAATCAAAAATATTCATGCCAAATGCCCAACCGCAAGCATTTGCATCAAAATTATCAGAGATCTTCGGATTAGAGAAGTTCAGATACTTGTCAAATCTATGAAAGCTTTCCTTGCAGGTCTCTACTGCACCGTTTACCATCCCTTCAAGATTAACAGACCAGAGAGGTGTCAGATCCTTCTGAACTACAATATCATCATCCAAAAACAGGATTTTATCCAGCTTTGGGTAAACTTCAGGAAGGTAGAATCTAAGGTGATTCAGCATGGACAAATATTTTGGATTCCTATATTTGAGATTGTCAGAGCCAACAGAGAGGGAAGATGCTTGATTTGCCTTAAAATAATATTCTTTCATTCGTGCAGATTCAAGTTGACGCAGTACAGGGCAGTAAGAAGAATTGAGCCATGTGAAATCATCAACATTCTCAACTTGGATTGCTGCACCGGCAGGAGGGTAGACAAGAAACCACATTTTCATAGCTGCAAAATTCAATTTATCCGTTACAATATGGAAAACATGCTTTTCAGGCTCCTTTGCATGTAGCACCGTAGAATTGACAACAACAGATGCTGCAAGTACATTATCAGAAAAGATAGCATAATGATAGAGAGAAGTATCTTCAAGTTTGTCTTTGTTGGGAAATCCCTTGTTTTCATAACTCTGAAGGTAATAGTCTGTTGTCAGCTGTAGAGGCAGGCAGTGTAAGGGCTTAGGGACTACTTTTGCAGCAAGCTGAATTAAGAATGCACTCTTTTTCCTCAGCAAATTTACATTCAATTCTGTGGATTGAAGCATGGCCCTTAACTTCCTCGCGACTATAAGGCAGTCATAAAATTGGTCCTTGGCTATAGATAGAATGTGCCCCATTGCTTTTGCTTGATCAAGTGCACTGGATGAGAGGAGAAAGAAAAGGTCCACATTAGGACCAAGAGAGGACATGTATGCTTGGTAACCCAAAGAATAGCAGCAATATTTATCAAAAAATAAAGTGGCAATACCTTGGCTGAAGCTCAGCATCAGAACTTGCATCTCCAATGGCATAATGATTTGTTCTGGAGTGTTTAATGAGGGAATCGCATAAACCAGATTCATTCTTAGCTTTTGCAATGCTTGCGTAAAGCTTTGCCATGATGATCTGATCACGCATAAGTTTCAAGGTTGAATCAGAGTTTGGGTTTTCATATTCTTTTCTCCATATACTGTATTTCCCCTTGACAGTGGTATCAAGCTCTTTAGCTCGTTCAATAGCAGCTGCTTGCATCTGGTTGTCAATCTCTTTGTCCTGTCGAATTAGCTCTGCGGTACGGAGATCCCTCCTCCGCTGCCGTAACATCTGAAGTGCGAGAAACAGTCATGATACAAATCAACCAATAAACACATTCAACCGTACATAATGTTCTTGGAAGCATTTGAAATTTTACCAGACGCTTGAGCTTCACTGGGTTTATAGTAGATGTTTGTGGCTGTGGCATTTCACCTCCAGACTGATGCTCATCAGTAGAATGGTCAGCATCATCTTCAAATCTCATATCAGCTTGAAATGACTCTTCTAATGTCTGATAGTGCAAAATAAATGCAGATAAATTCCAGTTAGTAACCTGGGAATTATGAGTTCAACTAGTTGAACATTGGCATAGAGCAATATGAACCTTTCAGTCATCATAACATATGGTTTTCACAGCTCGTAGAATGTTTGACTTGATGCAACTAAATGTTCAGCCACTAATATCAGTTTTTTCTGAACAATATTTCAATCTTGAAGTGGATGGTACTACCTGGGAACTTTTTGGCTGGTCAATGTTTTCATCAGTGGGGCTTCTCCAGACCCAGGAAGCTGATAGGTCCCTAGACTTCACAGTCCTGATTCGAACAGAACCAGAAGTGTCGCTGTATGTCACAATAATATCAATATCCTGCAAAAATAAAGTGAAATTAGCACCATTAGTCATTACACTAATGACAAACACAAATTGAACAGAATATGCTTAGTACCTTTTCATCTGGTGGGTTGCTACCTGAAGCAGATTTCATGTGACCTTGTCCCTGCCCAGCCATCAGTTGGAACACATGAACAAGGACAAAAATGTGCATGTGAAATTCGACTTGTCAATTAAAAAACAATGCACAAGAAAAAATATATGCTAAAACTAACCTAACTTAGCAGTTTTAATTATTTTTTACTCTAAACATGCTTTATTGACTATATTTACAAGTTTTAAGCATTTTTAGTCTTTTTAGCTACATTTATAATCAGAAATAATTATTAAAAGGAAGTATGTAAATTCTTCTTGACCACGACTTATAAATAGTATAAAATTAACTACCTATACTATAGTACATCATATCTATTAATTATACAAAAATACAACAAATCACCGTAACCCCAATATAAATGATTTTGAAATATGACTCCAATGTCCACTAACTTACACAACCATCATTACACTTCAAAATCACGCTGCCATCACTACTGTTATGGCAACCACTACCGTTACTTAAAACTTTGCACATAATACTTCATAAGTTGTATCATACCTACTCATTGTATTTCCTTGATATGATGCCCAGGGACTGAGCATTACTGAAGTTGGACAAAGGGGATGAGCAACATGTCCATGGGACACCGTGCAAGAGTGAGTTGGCCCTCATGTGTCCCAACCCTCCTGTAAAATGATAATCTCCACCTTCACAAAAGGATATATATACATGAGAACCAAATTCACCACCTCCAAGTAAGCTCAAAGACTCTCCATTGTCACTCATTCTCTCTATCTAAGACCACCTCAATTCACACCTCCTCCACCTCCAATGGTCTTGTGGCATCTTAGTGCCTACCATTATTGTCCACAATCTACCTCACTAACAACCACTCACAAGAATAAAGAAATGCAACTTTGCTATTGGTTGCAAGAGTCTTGCTTTAATGTTGGAAGATGCACATGATATAATAAAAGATTTCAGTTATGATAACACTATCAATATATCATAATTACTCAAGTATTAGCCAATAACATTAGCTATGGAAAATGCTATAAAGAAAGTTGAGAATGAAACCTTTATGCCAATACATTGAGGACAATCATACAATGGCCAATATGTTTTGAGATCTCTTTGCCTGGAAGGGAAAAAAATAAAGCGTAAGGATACACAATTATTAAAAAGAACATCTTCAATTTCGTGAAACAGTCACAAAACCCAGTAGATCCATCTATCAACAACAAAGATGCTTGTGATATCTTACACTGTTTGTGTATCTAATAAATCTGCTCCAGCAAGAGCAACATGAATCATGACCTGCATGGGTGCACAGGATACATAAGACACTACTCTTGGAAACCCAAACTTACAAAATATTTCTAGAGTACAAATATTCATGTATAAGAATATGCTAGAAGAATAGCTCAATTCCAATGCTATTGTGGAACAAGGAACAAGTTGCCAATAGTAAACTAAAAAGTGAAGTACTTGAAGAAAAGGCCTAAATATAAACCAAACGACAGTTATTAGAAATAAGACATAATTGACTCTAGCTTGTGAAGCAAACACTAACATATTTAAAATAAGTATATGTATATGCAACCATAAAAAAAAAAGTTCAGGGATATCTTATAAGAAGATTTTAAAAGAGCAAAATGTAAAATTTGTCTGCAGGTATTTGCACAAGATGACCCCAAAAAGCCTCGGTGGAACTCTAAGACTAATGGTTTATATTATATTTTTATTTTTTTCTCTTGCTTCTTTTTACTTTGTTTTGTGCACTTCTCTAGTGCATGTTTTTATCCATGTTACACGGACTCAATATAATTGTCAGGTGTGAGTATATATCCAAGTATACGATTTATTTATTTCCCATGTTGAAAGATATGGGGACATGGCAACATATTCATATTTCTTCATATACATATTTTATTTTCTAAGATAAAATGATGTTCGCAAGATATCATAGAGCATTTTATAAATAATATGGAGATCTTATGCATGGGTTTATGGTAAACTCAAATTTGCTAAATATGTTTAATAAGTGAACATGCAACTATGCATCCGATCCCATTTGATGGTAGTGTCAGTGGAAGGGGTAAACCTAGATTGACGTGGACTAATGTTGGTAAATAGAGATATGAATCTTCTAAATTTGACTAACGAAATGGCCTTGGATAGAGTCGAGTGGAGAAGAAGGATTCATGCAACCGACCCCATTTGATGGGACTTAAGGCTTGGCTTGGTTTGATTTGGTTTTATGCAACTATGCATCCAACAAGGGTATATCATATATTTATAAGAGTACATGTAACATAGGTTTTATTTTTTGCACTAGTTAATTGAAGTAAGAGCATGACCCCAATATCCTAATAGGACTGATTGGGAAAATATTCCCAAAGACAACCAAAAAGAGCACAACGTAGAAAACGTAATCCATGTTCGCAAGTTATTATTATTATTATTGAGATTTTTAGATGCATTACCGGATAGGAAATCTGACCATATATTATATCCTCCAAAAGTAGAGGATATGTAATACTAGCCTATGGTATTGCATATCCCCACCATAGATATGGATCATTTGGTCAAAAGTAAGTAATCAATCCTGTCTAATCCATGTCATAACCTAGCCTAACCAAACACAATAAAAGTGACTCCACACACAGTATATATACAAATAAATCATCATATATTCTAAGCATATGATAGAGATCACATTTTTCAATTGGCTTGAATTAACCCTAAAACATCTTATAAGACAATTTGTGGCAGCAATCACATAATGAAGGGAAGCATCAGCATTGATTGAACTTGGTATGGCAAAAACCCTAAAAGTGGTAATGAAAGATAACAGTCATAAGAGATGAATGAGTGACAAACGCAACAGAAGCAAAAGGAATAGGGAAGTGGTAATGAGTAACAAGAAGAAGAGGATCGAATACAGTGAGTAAGCACAAAAGAAGAGAAAGAAATTGAAAAGAATGCTGCATACCAGGAAGATGACGAAGAGAATTATTGGCAGATGTGTCCAAAGAATTTTCATCGCGGATGAGAGAAAGAGACGCAAATATTAAATAATCTACTCTCTCTCGCTCTCTCTCTCTCGCTCTAAATGAATGAATGATTGCTTTGTTATGTATTATTGTTCTGTGTTTGGATCGTTTACCGCTTTTGCTCCTCCGACAGTTAGATCAAGTGCAGGCAGGCACTTTCTTATATCTCTGACTCAAGATCACGATCAAGGTGAATAAGCTCTTTTAACTGGCAAACATACAAACTAAAAACTATATATATATATTATTTTTGCAATTATAATAAATTACTTCATTACAAAAATGGAGGCCTTTGTTGATCTTATTTCAGTTTATTTTTATTTTTAGTAACACTTATGTATAAAAAAACATTTAGAAAATTTTTAAAATCATTTTTTTTTTTAAAAAACAATTATTTTTTTGTTGTAATTTTATCATTAATAGTAAATATCATAATAAAATTTTTATTTTTAGTGGATGTAACTTGATATTTTTGTGTTACAATTAAAAGCTTTTCATGCTAACACTTCTCCCTCCCCACTTTTTAAGTGAGTGTCTGGAGTTTAATTTTTTGTTAGTCTTTTTATCAGTTTATTTTTGATTTTAGTAAATATTTTTTTAAAAATAAAAAATAAAATTTTTTTATGTTTCTAAATTTTACCGGACGAAACCAACTGGATTTTTTTTTTTTAATTTCAAAAAAAAATTACAAAAGGAAAATAATAATAATAATAATGAACCTTTTTTGTACTTATTTTGGCTATTCATTTTTTTTTTTTTGGAAGTTTTCAATAAAAAATTACTTTCTAAATTCGTTTACACGAGATGACTTAAAAACAATTGAAAAAAATAGATGGCTCAGCCACTACAAAAATGTTACTACCTCTAAGTTCTATTCCTAAACACTTGTCATGTTGAACTCTTGTCATATTGAACGCATTCTCCTAGACTTGTAATATTCACTCTCAAATGTTTGTAAAAACAAACATTCATTTGCGTGTGGGACTCCCTGATGTGCAGTACTAGTAATATGTTTGCTTTGGAGTATTTTTCCTTACAGTAAATACTATTGATTAAATTTTCATTTTATTCCTCTTGCGGATTCAAATGGCTTTATTTATGGCTTGCTTTGCTTCTGTATTTTTCCATTTATTAATTTTGTACTAAATCCGAACTAAATGTTTTATTTTTAAATTTTTTGGATCTTATTGGTGACGAGTTAGACAACAAACAACCCTGACCTTGTCTGCAGTTTTCTTCGCTACTGCGATGAAACCATAATTGAATTCCAATGTCTTAAAGTCTCTAACATTGTCAACAAGAGACTTTTGCCAAGCAAGAAAGATCACTATAGATAGATTGGAGCACACACATTGATGGGTCTAAATGGAATCTTGAAAGCGATGAGAAGCTCAATAACCATTCATAATCTCATCAGTAGGAAAATAGGCAAAACAGATACACAATAATACAGCTTTTGAATTATTAGCAGTGGAGACCATAGCCCTCCCTGCTGCCTCCTCCCGGGCAGATTCACTCCAAGAGCTTTAGATTTATAATGAAGTAAACACTCACTCCGTAGCAGTTCATTATGCTCTCTTCCAACTAAAATTACAAACAAAAAGATAACACTAGGGAAAAAGTAAAATTGTTAGTCACGAAAAATTCTAGTTGAAGATTATTAGCTCAATATGTGTACCAAACTCGATAAACTGTAGTGCACTCTGTGGTTAGATGGGAAGATTCAACCAACTTATTAGCTGATTCAACAACAAACAACATATAATGCTTGACAACAATAAAAGCTCATCACAGCTGAGAAATTCAACCTAGACGAATGCAAGTTTTCTTTGAAGGATCGAGTTACCAATGAAGCAGAGTACAAACTGAAAGAATGGTGACCCAAATTGTGTTTTTCTAATGCTGACAACTTCTAGTTCTCATATCACTTATGCACTATTGGCTGCGAAACAAATGACCAAAGCATTTCATGAAACATTCAAGATGATGTTTGAATTTCATGGAATGCATCAAGGTGTATAGAAGCGGCATATTTCACTCATTCAATGAAACTTTAACATCTCAGATAAATCTGTGGATATAAAAAACTTTTGTGAGATGCTGTGCATCATGCCAGTGGCAATGTTGATTCCATCATTATTCGAGTATATATTGGGATTATAGAAGATGCATTAAAAAGAAGATAGTAGAGGGAATATTCCAAAGCCATTACTTGGGCACAATATACAAACGCCTAACCATTCCACAGATATGGCATAACAGAGTGAAAACATATCTTGCAATTATTAGATTCCTATGGCCTTTCTTCCACCACTTGTCGCAGATAAATATAATGATATACCTATTTATGTGCATGACGACGGTTATCATCTAGAATTTATTCCAGCTAATGATATTGGAAAGTGAAACCAAACTATGAGAATCTTTAAATATGTAATGCTAATTGATGATATTGAACCCCCGAACATTTGAACAGAAAAAAAAAGGGAGAGAAAGATAAGAGGAAAATGCATAAAGTAAGAGGGGAGGATGGAAAGGTATATAGTAAGTTAGACCCTCTGAAATCTTAATTCACTTGAAAAGCTGCAAACGTATATCAAGGGCATTACAAAAGCCCTATTATAGCTATGTTTAAGCAGTAAAATAGAATGGAGAAGTACACACTTCAAAGCTGCAAAAGTTGTGTATAAAAAATGATACCACACCAAATAATATCATCCTGGTGTATAAGTAATGATTTTGTGTTACCATAGTAATTATCAAGCACAAGTCAACAAACCAATAGAAATAATTACATTTGGACTCCTCACAGACTCATCCATTACATACAATTCACCAATAGAACAACAAAACTCGTTACAATTTTTAAGATGCCTCTTAACAGAAGAATAGGGACTCATTTGATATAAGAAACAATCGCATACGCATTTAAAAGCTGCGAAGTTACCCTGCTCGTTGTGGAAGTTGATAGGACTGATTTCCATCTTGCCTAAGGTGATGTTGAGATCGATGGTGCAAAGGCTGTTTGCCACGTTGATAAGCAGTATGATGTGCAGACTTAATTCTAGGCTCCTTGGTTTTTTCATTGTTTGAATCTATACGTTCCAGAGTCTCCACAACTTCTTTCATTGATGGCCTTGTTTTGGGTTCGGGTCCAAGGCATTTTAGAGCGAGCTGAGCTATTTGCAGTGCAGCTTTGGAAGGATATTTCCCTTCCAACCGGCTGTCCATTATGTTTTTCAACTTTCTTCTGTCAGCTAAATATGGTTTGACCCAGTCACCAAGATTATGTTGCCCACTTGGACGGTTTGCATCAATTGCACGTAAGGCTGTTAACATCTCAACCAATACAACACCAAAACCATACACGTCGCTCTTCACATACAAATGCCCTGTTTAACAAGCATAATATTAGTATAATGACACACCATTTTGATGGGTTTAGTTCATGTGCCTATGCTTGATTATGGTAATCATTCGGCCTTAAGAGTCTGATGCTTGAAAAGGCTCAGAGGACTACCTGTGGCAACATATTCTGGAGCAGCATAGCCATATGTTCCCATAACCCGTGTTGTCACATGTGATTGACTCTCCGAGGGACCCAATTTTGCCAAACCAAAGTCGGATATCTTGGCATTGTAGGACTGCCAAAAAGAAATATGTATGTCAGTCCAAGTTCAAGATATTATGCTTTACCTTCCTAAAACCTTCTACTATAAGAAAACATTTTTTGCTCTATTTTTCATCTAATAATTGGTTGCAGGAAAATTACCCCATCGAGCAATATATTTGAAGCCTTGAAATCTCGATAAATTACATGCTTTTCTGATGTGTGCAAAAATGCCAGGCCTCGAGCAGCTCCTATCAGTATCTTAAGCCGTATGTCCCATGGAAGTGGCTGAACAGCAGAGCCCCCTGCACAAATCAAGCCGCGAATTGTCTGGTAAGCCAAATGAGTAAAAGAGAAAATCAGTTTGCACATTGCTAATGATTGCACATCTTGCAGTAATGTTAACATAATTACTTGAATAAGCTCTTACTTCCAAAAAGGTGGTTCTCCAAGCTGCCCTTTTGCATGAACTCATAGACAAGAAGTAGCTCTTTATCTTCCCAACAATAACCCAATAGCTTAACAAGGTTAGGATGAGAAAGCCTTCCTAAGAAATTGACCTCAGACTGCATGAATATTGAACAAACAAATAAGCAGACTGAGTTCATAAGGATTTGAATCAATGAAAGTAATTGGTGAAACAACTAGTTATCCCAAACAAAAAATAAAAAGAAAGATTAATATAAGAATTTACAAATATCAACTACCATTCAAGGCAAAAGTAAGATAAAAAATATCACACAATTAATGTTTCCAAGAATGCAGAACAAATCTTGTACATAATCTCAAGAAATAACTAACTATTAGATCAGTTAAACCAGATCAGAACTGGGCAGGGCAGCCCACTGAAAACTGCATCAGAACAACTCTCAACCATCTACCTAAAAGCGATTTGACTTATATGTTCACAATTCATAATTTTTTTGTGTACTTTTCTTCTTTTCCTATTGCTAAATGTTTCTAAATGAAACAAAAAGCAGGGTTTGGGAAAACCTTTGTCTTCACAATCGAAATCAAAAGTAGCAGTCAATGTGTGCTGGATGGTGTGTCAAGTACAACTTGCTTATTACGTCATTGATCGCACTCACCCTAAATCAACCCAATAGTAAAGTTGTAGGCTTAGACAACTGAGAAATCTCACATAAGTGTCAAGCTCTAACAGATAAAGTCAAAGAATTTAATTTATTGAAAGGCTAGAAAATACTGAGAAATCTCACATAAGTATTAATTTTGTGTAGGTTGAGTTACCTGCCATTCCTGAAATCCTTGCAAGCTCTCAGAGTTCAACTTCTTGACAGCCACGACCGTTCCACTACTGCTCTTCGATGGCACTCTCTCATCAAGCCAACCCTTATAAACTTTCCCAAAACCTCCTTCTCCCAACACCGTATCAGTTCTGAAACTTTTGGTAGCATTCTTCAGTTCTAAAAAACTGAAGATCCTTAAATTGGGGGTGGGTAAGATCTGCCCATTCGGGTATGCGTCATCGGAGCCACTCGCTACCGAGAACCGGCTGTTCCCGGAGATGGTGCTTCCATCTGAAGATGTAGTGGTGGTCGTTGTATGAGATATCCCTACTGTCAAATTGCAATAAAGTCCCACAAAAACAACCAAGTCAATCAAAAATGTAATACTATAACCCAGCCAAATAATTGGCAGAAATCATGAAATGTAGTAAAATTACATGGTTTGATTACGAGAATTGAAGTCAACGACAGTTCTTTTCTTCTTTTCTTTTTTTTTTTAACACCAATTATACCCAAAAGAAGGGGGGGAGAATGAAATCAAATGAAATTTAGCAGCAAATGAATAAACTCTTGGAAAACAAACAAAACCCACAAAAGAAATTAAACAAATTAATGGAATAGTGCACTAAATAAAGAAGAACTGTTGTGAAAAAGCAGAGCAAATGAAAAATAAACAGAAACTAAAAAAAATAAAAAAGATGACAGGGCTTTTGATTGACGGAGTACCTGAAGTACTGAGCTGACCAGTGGTGGTAGGGCTTCGGTTATCCGAAGGAGAAGCCCAACAAATCCCCATATGAACCAACCTCTCACAGCCTCACTTTCTATCTATCTTCTTCTTCTTCTTTTGTGTCTGTCTCTCTTTCAGATCGCAAATCTCAACAGAGATGGGGATATACTTCTTCCTCCAGAGTGAAAAGAGCAATCAGAAGTAGAAAGAGGTTTTTTTGATGATGGTGAACGAATGAACGATCTTCAAGAGCTCTGCTTTGGGAAGTCCTCTCCTTCGTCTTCTTCTTCTCTTTTTATCTTTTAATATTGTTTTCTTGATGCAGGAAAAAATGGGATTTTGACTAATAACTATTGGAAGAAAGGGTGATGAATCAGTACTTTTCAATCAGTACTTTTCAACTTGCTGAGTAGTCCGACTCTGCTATTTTTGCCCGATAACGATTATATATACAACAAACAACTGGCCCTGTTTGGGGAGTGGGTTTATAACTTGTTTTTTGGGTTAAAATTTATAATAAAATAAACGATCCCGCTACGTAGCTCGAAAGGCACAGCTTGCGAGTGGCTCGAATTAAGGAATTTGCTGGTCTACTACGCGGGATAACCCTGTTTTGTTTTGATTTGAAAAGCAAAACAAAAACGAAGTGGGAGAGGACGAAGTAGGAGAAAGTTTTTGAGCACCGAGTCGTCGTAACCTAGCGGAGCCGTGTGGTCGCTGCTGCTGCTGTGTTGATCGGAGTAGGAGAGGAGAAGGTTTGTGTGTGAATCGGACTCTTCACATTTGTGGATAAGGTATTTCCTCTTGGCGTTTTATTTTCCCTTGTACCATTCATTTTCCATTGCTCCGTCATTGTTGCTGCCATGGATGGTAGCTAAACTAAACTGAACTGCCATGGCTGATCAGACTAATTAAGTAACAAGCCTTCAATTCTCTCTCTCTCTCTCTCTCTCTCTTTGATTTTCCAATCTTTATTGATTTCTTTCTTTCTATTTGGGTGCACCATGACATTCTCCTGTATATTAGTAATATATATTTTTTTTGACATCAAATTTTTTTTGGTCTTTTGACATCAAATTTCATCATATGTATTAGTAATCATATTTTTTTGACATCAAAATTTGCACTTTGAGCTGATATTAGTATTAGTAATCATATTTCCTCACTGAGTTGATATTAATAGTGTTATAAGATTTTAGGTAAGATGAATGTAAAAAAATTAGCAGATTGGGATGTGGTTGGTAATCCATGGCATGGTTGTCCTTAGTTGACCCTTTGTTTCAAATGCAAATTAAAATTAAAATTCATTCTACTTGCTTTGAAATTGTAGCTAACAATGTCTATTGTATTTAACTTTGAAGCTACAATGGATATTGATTCAAACAATAATTCATTGAATGGAAGTGAGGAAGTTGAAGAACAGGATAACAATCTTGATATTAACGAAATTGGCGAAGTTGAAGAACCCAAGAAGGGGATGTATTTTAACTCAAAACAAGAAGTGTACGCATTTTATGCACAATATGCGAAACACTGTGGATTTGCTATAGCTTTTAGATCACAAAATCTAACAAGTGATGGGGAAGTGAAGTACTTTGGAATTGAATGTACTCGGGCGAGGTTCAGAACAAAAAGATCAGAAATCAATCCCTTGGAACCATCTTTGTCATCCAAAATTGATTGTAAAGCAAGGGGTCAGAGCTAGTGTACAAAACGATGGCAGACATAAGTTAACCACAGTTGTGCTTGAGCACACTCGTGATTTAATTCCTACAGACTCACGACATTTTTGCAATGAATAAGAGGATTCGTACTCCGGTCAAGAGAAGACTAGAAGTGAATGATGCAGCAGGGATTGGGGTGGCGAGGAATTTTCATTCCATAGTTGTTGAAGCAGGGAGATAGGAAGCATTAACGTTTGATGAACGAGATGCAAGGAATTATATTGAGAATGCTAGAAGATTAAGACTTGGGCTAGGAGACGCCGAATCAGTTACACTTTATTTCCATAAAATGCAACAACAAAATTCGAACTTTTATTCGGCAGCTGACCTTGATGAAGATGGTCGCATGCAAAACTTGTTTTGGGCAGATGCAAGGAGTGGGACGGCTTATAAAGCATTTGGGGATGTTGTCTCATTTGACACAACCTATTTGACAAACAAGTATGATATGCCATTTGCTCCGTTTGTAGGAGTTAATCACCATGGACAGTCAATCTTGTTTGGATGTGGGTTGTTATCTAATGAGAACACTGAGACATTTGTGTGGCTATTTAAAGAATGGTTAAGCTGCATGTCCGATGCTCCTCCAAAAGCAATAACAACTGACCAGTGTAGAGCTATGCAAAATGCCATAGAAATAGTTTTCCCACAGGCTCGACATCGTTGGTGCTTATGGCATGCGATGAAGAAAATTTCGGAGAAACTAAGAGGATATTCACAATATAAAGGCATAAAGGTTGCTTTGCAAAATGCTGTTTATGATTCATTGACGAAAGATGAATTTGAGGGAAATTGGCTTACAATGGTTACAAAATTCAATTTGAATGATAACGAGTGGTTAGGGGTATTATACCGTGAGTGACATAGGTGGATTCCTGCCTATGTTAAAGACATATTTTGGGCTGGCATGTCAACTACCGGTAGAAGTGAGAGCATGAATACATTTTTTGATGGATATGTGAACTCGAAGACTACCTTAAAACAATTTGTTGAGCAATATGACAATGCCTTGAGAAGTAAGGTGGAAAAGGAGACAAAAGCAGATTTCAAATCTCGTAACCAATTATATGATTGCCTAACGGTGTATCATTTTGAGAAGTAATTTCGTGCAACGTACACAAATGCAAAATTTAAAGAAGTTCAAGTAGAAATGAAGCGTTTAGTGTACTGTCGTCCGAATCTTGCAAAAGATGAGGGATCAATTTGTACGTATCATGTGAGGGAGGCTATTCTTTTGGGTGAGGGTATGAAGAAAGTAGAATTTATCGTGTACTGCAATTCAACTGAATGTGAGCTCCAATGTATGTGTCGGTTGTTTGAGTTTAGAGGTATTATGTGTGCCCATTCACTTAGTGTGCTCATTGAGAGGTTCATATATGAGGTGCCACATAAATACATTGTCTCGAGATGGAGAAAAGATTTGGAACAAGGGTATACATGCATTCCAACCACATATACTAACTTCGGGGCTGCTATAAATCCAAAGTTGCATGATTCATATCACAAGACGTTAGATGAGATCCTAGAACTTGCCACCAATAACGATGTTAAACACAAAGTGATTTAACTTGGGTTGAGGGAAATCAAGGATCGAGTGAAAATTATTGAATCGGGTACTGCGAGTAATGTGCCATGTATTAGTACTGTACCACATTCTACTAGTATTGTACCACCTTCTCATACTTCGCCGAAAAGTCCGCCACGTCTGAATACTACAAAAGCAAGCAACACTCGCAAGGTACTCAGTCCTTTGGTTGCTCGCCGAAGAGGGCGTCCATGTACGAGGCAGAAGGTTAGCAAGGTTAATCAAATAGTTAATCGGTTGAAGAGAAAGAACAAGAAGACTACTCCCGCACAGGTAAAAATTCGGGGCATAGGTTGTTTCGGAACCTTTTTGTGGATTCATAGTTGAATGGTTACAATTAGTAATTAAATTGTGTTATTATTTCATGATAGGTGCCGGAAGATCAAGCTTACTATTTTCCTTCTATGGTTAGTACACAAGATAGTATGTATGTTCCGGTATGTGTTGAATGGACTTAAAATATTGCACTTTGCTTCTAGTTGGGTTTTATGTTAATGCTTCAAATTATTAATAACATCGTCTTACTATACAATCATAAGGTGCCGCACGATGAAGCTTGCTATTTTCCTTCTATGGTGGGCACAGAAGACAACATGTCTGTACCGGTACGTGTTCAATATATGAGTTCACATTTGTAATGATGAATGTATTAGTCAATATTTTTTAAAATCATTTTGTAATATGTACTTCGTTTTTATAGGCACGGGTTTGCACGATGGGAACGCCCGACAATATTGAAAGCACATCAGGAATGGTCAACAATCTAAGCAGTCAAAGTTCTACAGTACCATCACTATTGGATCCAAATGCCCATTTTATTTTTAATGTAATACACTGTTCAATGTCTGTATTCTACTATTTTTGGTTTGTTTGGTTCAATTAGACAGATAAACAGGTTCAATGTCTGTGTTCTACTATTTTTGTCTCCTTTGACAAACAGGTTCAATGTATTTGAAAACAGGTTCAATGTCTTTGTAAACAGGTTCTCTTCAATGTAATACACTGTTCAATGTATCCTTTGATCAATTTCTGTCTGTTTATCTCCTTTGATCAATGTCTATGTTCAATTACTAGACTGTGTTGTTGCAACAAAAAAATTTGTTGCTGGTCTGTTTTGTTCACTACACAGGTTCAACTGGACAGGTTCAGTTACACAGGTTCAGGTTCAACTGGACAGGTTCATTACATAGGTTCAAACAGACCTAGATGCATCTCAATTAGACTCTGTGAATTTGTGAAAACCTGTGTGAATTTCTGTGAATTAGTTCAAACCTGTCTGATTGAAACCTGTTGCAACAGACCTATCTGAATTTGTTCAAACAGACCCAGAAACATGGAGACAGATGCATCTCAATTAGACTATGTGAATTAGTTGAAACCTGTGTGAATTTGTGTAAAATTATTGAAACCTGTGTAAATTTGTGAAACCTATGTGACTAAACCTGTGTGACTAAACCTGTTCAAACAGACCCAAAAGCATGGAGACAGATGCATCTCAGTTAGGCTCTGAATTTGTGAAACCTGTGTGACTAAACCTGTTCAAACAGACCCAAAAGCATGGAGACAGATTCATCTCACTTAGACTCTGTGAATTTGTGAAACCTATGTGACTAAACCTATTCAAACAAACCTACAATTTGTTAAAGCCAACAGACCTGTATGTCATGAGTCAAACTTGTGTTCAAACAGACCCAAAACAATAGACCTGTGTTCAAGGCAACAAACCTGTGTTCAAGGCAATAAATACTGTGTTCAAACAGACCCAAAACAATACAGACAGTTACACTTCATCTCATCTCAAGATGTGTACACTGTGTGTATACATCTCATCTCAAAACCAAAACAGACTCTGTGTACCTATGTTCAAACTGTGTGTATGCATCTCATCTCAAGACCAAAACAGACTGTGTGTACCTATGTTCAAACTGTGTGTATGCATCTCATCTCAAGACCAAAACAGACCCAGCAAATAGAAACCTGTTGAACAAATGTGTACATTTCTCATGACTTTCAACCTGTTGAACCTGTATATCATGACTTTCAACAAATAGAAACTTGACTTTCAACCTGTTGAACAAATAGAAACCTATTTTTTTAAACCTGTATATCATGACTTTCAACCTGCGTGTACACTTCTCATTCAAAGCATTATCAATAATGTTATACTAGTCTATCATTGGTTCTCATTCAAGCCAACAGATTTCAGAATCTGTAAAAATTGATATCCAAATCACTATTCAGCCTTATGTCATGGCTAACATATCCAATGCTTCGAAAATACAAAATACAAAACAAAATAAAATAGCAAATAAAGATAGTAGGCAGTATTGATTACAAAATAGAACATACAAAATAAAATACAAAAGAAGTACTGATTACATTCATAAGTCTGTTTGAAAACGTAACAACTGATTCATTTACATGATAAAGTCAAAAAATACACAAAATACAATGACATAAGTCATTGCCTTCAAAATCTTCTCCACCCTTTGAAGCCTTCTATCATGCTCACCAAGCCTTCTCCTTAGATCATTAATTTCTTTTGTTCTTGAATCTGTCTGAGGTCCAGCATTGGCACGGCTTGTGGAGGTAATGTCGTCGTCATCATCATCATCTGTCAACCACTTGAAGTAATTGTAGTAGTTGTTCGTAGTCTACAATGGACAAGAATCAGTTAATCAATAAAGGACAAATGAACTTTGTAAAAAGTAACAGATTCAAACACATATAACAGGTACTTATATATTTTCTTGGGCAAACAAAATAGACACGTCCTGCATTTCCATTGTCATTAGTTTGTACAATACGCATGGAAGTTGTTCTTCCACAATTATAAAACCTTGGCTTTAATCTCATGTTCGTATTATTAGTAGAAGATGAAGTCATTTTTTTATCTGCATAAAAAATACCAACATATTCAACTACCGATTAGTAGAAGATGACGTTCTTCCTATTTTTTTATCTCTCAAGCTGTTTTACCTATTAGTAGAAGATGATGATTCAACTATACTCTACTGTAAATAAAAAAGAAAGCAAACAAACACTAGGAATCCTGTAAATAAGAATCAGATTATGATGCCAAACTCTTCTTTATGTTACTCAATGGTGATTCTTGGCCTTTCATGTTTCGTCTTTCCTGCAGTCTTAGGGCTTTGGAAATTCAAAATGATTCGCTACGCTGTGCAGCACAGCTGCAACTCAGCAACACCTATCACAAATTAAAGCCAAATCCTACATGATGCTTGCTTGAGGACAATGTTTACTGAGGGAAGAATTTTCTGTCATTGTCAATATCCAGAATGGAATAGAAATACTCGAAATAGTTTTGGAAACCTCTTTCTGCATTGAGTCAAGTGGTTGATTTTAAAATGCTAAACATTATTGTAGGCTAATTGGGGAATTTCTTGATTTAGTTTAATATTATTCAAAGGAATACAAATGTCAATATTTTCTAAGTTACAGAGTTAATAGATATAGATGGATTTAATAATTATGGAGATGAATATGAGATCATAGCGTATTTTAGGTACACTTCTACTTTTTTTTGGCAACATTTGATATGATATGTAAGGACTGTGGAGACTTATAGCTGTTTTTTCTCTGAGAGATTTCTTTTTTGTAATTTTTCATTTGTTTATGTCTTAGTAATGCATTTATGTCCTCAAGTTGAAGCATATGGGTTGTGATCAAGCAGTAAGAATAGAGCATAAACAATATCTGCATGGTATTATTTTCCCCAACCAGATTCAAGTTTACCTCAGATTTAAGCCTAACGTAAACCCTAACTTTCTACAAAAATTGAACCCAAATGTAAACCTCAGATTCGTCCCAAATTGAACCCAATCATAAACAATATCTGCATGGTATTATTTTCTCCAACCAGATTCAGGTTTACCTCAAATTTAAGCCTAACGTAAACCCTAACTTTCTACAAAAATTGTACCCAAATGTAAACCTCAGATTCGTCCCAAATTGAACCCTAACTTTGCGATTTTAGGTTTACCTCAGATTCGTCCGCTGTCATGGTTTGTCGTCCTCCGTCGTGGTTCGTCTGCCTCCGCCATCGTTCGTCCACCGTCTCGTGAGAGAGGCGAGAGTGAAGAGATAAAGAGGGAAGTGGGATGAGGTTTGTTGAGAGTGAGAGAGGTAAGAGAGGCGAGAGTGAACTGCTAAGGTGGAGAGGGGAAGAGATCGAGAGGGGAGAGGGATGAGGTTTGTTGAGAGTGAGAGAGGTGAGAGAGGCGAGAGTGAACTGCTAAGGCGGAGAGGGGAAGAGATCGAGAGGAGATCGAAATTTAAACTTTTGAGCCATTCGAGCCTGAAACATTCGAGCTACCGATCATTTTCGTAAAACAAATTAAATTAAAATAGTTAATAAGACACAATATCATATTAAATTTATAATTATTTTATTTTTTGTCCCACAAATATTATATCTAATTATAAAAAAATTAAATTATTTTTCTAAATATAAAAATTTTAACCTATTAAAATAATCAAAAATTAAAATAATTTACTAAAATAATCAATCCCCTAAACGAGGTGAGTGCGTATATACACAGATTGAAAATTCTATGAGTTGGGTACATGTGGGACCTTTTGTGATTTTTTGTTATAATTGTGATGTTAAATATTATTTATTATAATATTAATTATGATATTATTTAAAAAATATAAAAAAATAGGAGGATTGGTTTGATAGAAATGTAATGAAGGGAGACCAAGTCAGTCATCGCTTGCACGGAAGGAAAATAAGAGAAAATTCAAGTTTTATAATAAATCAAACCAAAAATATAAGAAAGAAATGGTGGTGTTGTTTGGTGTTGTTAGTCAAACAGAGCCGCGTAGTTGTAATTTTGTTGTATATAAAAGTCAAGTCAATCCCCCCCACAAACAATCAACAATCAATCTCTCTCTCTCTCTCTCTCTCTCTCTCTCTGTTACACGCAATTCTTCATTTTCACCAAAAGATCTCTTTTTTTTTTTTTGTCTATTTATTGTGACTTTGTCTCCTCTATCCGAAAAGAACTCTTATCGGTAAAGTTCCTTTCATTTGAATGCTTAGAAAACTTTAAAAAGCCTACAAATTTCAACTCAGGCTTATTTTGAGAATTTATTATGAAAAAATATATATAAAAAATAAAGTTATGATACAATTTAAATAAATTAATAAGTCAATAAATTATTATTATTATTTTTTATCTTTTCAAAAGAGCCTTAATCTTAAACTCGCATTTATTCTAAATCCATCCAATTCCAATCTTAAAAAACTAAGGTTACGTTTGGTAGAGTTTTGTAATTATGATTTGAGAGTATGAGTTGTATTTTCAACTTGTGGGGTTTGGAATTATGATTTAAGTGTAGAAAATTTATTTGGTAAAGAGTTTTGAAAATAATTTTAAAAAGAGTTTTGATTTGAGTGGGAAATTGTTGATGTGACATTTGATATTTGATACAAAAATTTATAACTCATAACTAAACATATAATTCAAAATTATTTTAAAGTACATAAAAAATTTTAAAAATTTCAGAAAATGTTTTTTTCGATTATATTAAAATTAACATATAAATTGTAAAAAACTATATATATAAAAAATAATAATCACTATTCCAGACGATCGGCCGGACGACCGGTCAGACAAAATTTTCAAAAAAAAATTCTAAAAAACGCGGCTGAGACAGAGCTCTCTGCAGAGTTTTAGAAACGTGATTCCAAAACTCTTACCAAACACCATACTTGAATCAAGGTGCAGAAACATGATTTGAGATCGCAACCAAACAAAACCTAATTTTTATATGAGATGAACAAAACAAAAATAAAAAAATTAATCATCCGGAAAACAAAAGAGACACTAAAATCAGAGTGAAGGGAGAGTCTTTTCACTTTGTTCAAATTATGATGATGGTTTTTTTTTTAATGATAAAAACAAAGTACATGAATATTTTCTTTAAGAGTAAAAGGTTAAAAATATCATATATTTTAAAGGGTGAATGCGTATAATGATTGTGATTATCTATTCAAAGTCCATCCACTCAGCACTCAACCCAAATAAATAAATCAACAATGCATCAATTATGTATATATATATATATATATATATAAAGTTTATATATATAAAGAGTTTATCATATTTAAAAAATAATAATAATGATCAATTTTAATAGTTTTTAGCTATGGTATATTTTATATGTATGTATGTTGTAGATTTTTTTCCATTTTTTAACCTAGTCATTAATGGTTGGTAAAAAACCACCAAGTTTGTATATGTTACAAACATTATTATAATTTTATGATTCATAATTCAATTTATATTCTTCAGTATAAGTTTTAAGTAAAATAATTTGATTGAATTTTAAATTGAGTAAATTTTACAATTTAATTTCATCATTTACTATGATTTAAGCCATTCAAATATTTGTATAATATATGAAACGACTTTATTTTTATAAAATAAAATTAAAAAAAATAAGAGATCAACTAAGGCTCAATTTGAGAATTTGGTTAAAAGTCAAAAGTCAGCTTTTAACCTATTTTTGATTACATCACCTCTCTATTTTTTTTACACATTTTTTCAAAAAAAAATTTAAAAAGTCATCTTTTAATCAAATTCCCAAAACAACCCTAATTGATATATGGGATTTGTGTAATGTTATGGTATATCACATGCAAGTTATAACATTTGTAGAGTTGATTACTATACACGTCATAACTCAATTCTATGGGATAACTAAAAAAAAAAAATGATTTATTACAAAATAAGGGAATAATGAAGGTTGCTGTTGTGCCATAAGGCAAAGCAGCCCTATTGTAAGGGTCTTTAGGGGTATTTTAAGGGTTTATTTTGAAGATCCAAATTATTTATATTAAAAAGTTTGTCGAGTATATCATCTATGTAAAAAATCAAATTAATTGGATATTAATAACCCAATAATCAAGTCCTAATTTGTAACATCCCAACTTCCAGACCTTTAATGAATCATATCAACCACAAATTTACAATTCCACATATACAAATCGTGTTCATAAATAATTTACACAAATATCTCTAAAATATAATTTATACAATTGTCTCAAAAAATATTTATCACAATGGTGGGCCCTGAATATTTAACTAAATTAATCCTTTAAATGCTTAAACTTCAATCGCCACTAAATTATTCCGCACTTGAAAAATAAATTAATTCAGAAAGTATACAATACGACACGAATAATAATGTTTTGGATAGAGAATAAATTAATAGGGATCCAATAAATTACGACGTTGCACAAGCAAATCGATTCGATAATCAAGCAATTTACCAAATTGCATAAACACTTCAACTAAACATATGATAACTTGTCTAGGATCAAATATCCAGTCCTACTCAATTCATGACTAGTGAACGGCCTCACTCACCTCACCCAAGCACAACGGTTTATCTGAACATATTTGTGCAAACTATTGATAGGATCCACTTGATCCATGTACGGAAGCATTTCCCCGTCTCTTAGTCAGACAAAGCAACATTGTCAACACAGAATAAATTTACAGGAAATTTATCAAATGACCTGAATAATCAAACATATCAATAAAGAATAATTTCACATAATTTATCAAATGATCAATATAACAAACAATGGTCAAATTGGAAGTAATTATAATGAAAACTTTGCAAAGAGATTTAGAGAGAGTATATTGTATATCACCCGAATTACCTTAAAACAATCTCCTCCGTTATCAACACTTTAATCATATGACATTACTCCATAGATATTAAGAAATGGCGGACTAAAATTCTAAGGCATAAAGTATGTGAGAACCCAAATATAAAAATAAAATAAAATAATTAAATAATAATTATTTTACAAACCTCAAATATTTTACTTGTAAATCTTAAGGTACAAATTAAATATTACTGAACAATCTTTTAATTAATTTTAAACTATAAATAAATTTTTTATGGAAGTCCACAATTTTAAAGACTATTGATAATAATCTTAATAATAGTAACAATAATAATAATAAAATAATTAGTAAGGGGTCATTTTGAAAATTTATTATAGGATGATAAAATCCTAATGGTTAGATATCAATTCTTTTCTAAACTACCCTAGCAGTAGCCGTAAGATATAGAGAAAAGAGAGAGGAGGGTGTCTTTTGTGAAGGAAATTAAAGAAGGAAAAATGAGTTGTTGTATTGGTAAATATTTTTATATATAAGCATGTGTGTTGTTTTCTTTAATTAAGACCATGGTAATCATTAAGTTGCTGAAGTCATTGTTTTATATGGATGATGGACGGTGGTGTGAAGCTAAGGGTTGGTGATGGGAAATTTTGGGTTACAATGGTGGATGGAAATTCTTGATCCTAAAATTACAAATTTTAAAAATTAAGAAATCTTATCAAACGGATGAATTTTGAACTGAAATTTTTACAGTAGATTAATTACATATTGAATTGTATACCAGAATTTTCTTATAATTTTTTGGAGTCAAAATCCATATAAATTGATGAGTTCAAATTTGTCCAGAAAACTGGTGTAAAACAATAAATTCGGAAGTGTCATTCTCATTGGGTATAAATCCAAAAATTATCAAATTAGCGTCATTAGAACCGATTATGAGTCTAGTTTCTTACATTTTTGGTCTTATGTTGATTGATTGTGTATACTAAGAGAACCATTAATTTCTTTGAAGTGCTGCAGAAAACAACCTACTTGGATATAATTAATTGTAAATAATTATTTTGATAAACAAATCAAGTGAAACCATTTGAGTTTGAAACTTATGATATATTAGTTGATATCTGGAGGGTTTTGAAATTTTTCGAATAGCGTGGAGTGGATTTTGTAATTTTCACAATTAGCAAATAAATTAGGAAAGCTTATTTAAAATTCTGTTTTATCTTAAAGTTACTTTTAATTAAGTTTCGATTTGAACCCATGTCTTGAGTGATTTTAGACCTTGAAGAACATGAGCTTAGGTAATATTTAAGAGTAACGGTGAGTTGGATTGAGCCGTGTTAGTGCGCTTTAGTTTCTTATTCTTTAGTATTTTTAAATTAGTAGTGAAGTGTAATTTTCATACTTGGTTCAAGGCACTAGTTGAACTTTATACTCTATTCGAGAATGACATTATTCCATTTTCGGGTGAGTAGTTGCGAGCTACATATTTTTATAAATGTTTCCTTACCTTAAACTGTTGAAAAATTTAATTGTTGTTTTAGGACTAAACTGTTTTGATAAATTATTATATTATCAATGGAATTAAATTATTTTTGAAACATATGTAAACTTGGCGTGCTGTAAATTATTTGTTATGGTCTCATGTTTATAATGGTAAACTACCATGTTTTGTGAAACTGAATTGTATTGATTATCGGGACCATATGTATATTTTAGTCTAGGAAAATTATTCCACTGTGTGTGGTGACTTTGGTCACTAGGGAACAAATTCGGGTTAGGTTGTGATAACTCTAGTACTCAATGATTGTAAAGAAAAGACTTAGGCTAGGCTAGGTGACCTTCAATCGGATCGTCTTAGAGAAAAAGCCTTGGTTGCCACTCCGATGATGACACTTGATTCGATATTAGATCCAACGAGCTTATTGCCTTGAGAATTGTGTGGCATATTACTTGTTATTTTTGGTACCCAGAAAATTATTGGTGTTCATGTTGTAATATGTTTTAAGTGAAAAATGTCATTTATCATGTTATTTAGAGACGTGAGTATTTTAACTGTCAAACTGTGGAACCTTTTTTTTGAAACGTATTATCTTAATCAAAAGTGTATGCCAATCTAGTTCTGTGATATATATCTTATTTTGGAATTAAACCCTATTTTCAAAACTATATTTACTATTCATGTTGCTACTAACTGAGCTATCAGATGACTTAGTTGTTTATTATTTCCAGGTGTTAGAAGGACTTAGAATGGACTCATGGCGTAGCAGAGATTCAATTACATGGACCTCTAGGACATTCATTTTTATTTTTTTGTTTTAGATTGTTATGTCAAGTTTGTGCATATTTATGTTTATTTTTATTAAGGTTCATTTAGGATTATTTTGATATGTGGGATGTTTATATCCCATGAGTTTGGATGGTATTGATTATGGTTGATTTTGCCGTTTATACTTGTGGCATGTCACTGGATTGAGTTTGGTTATTTATTATCAAACTATTTTATAGTTGTTCAATGTGATTATGGATTCGTGTTTAGGATTACGTGTGCTTTAGGCTAAGACCCTGTGGGCGACAACTGGTCATACCTGGGTTTGGGGTGTGACAAAGTATGTAAGATTTGACAAAATCTATAATTTTTTTGTTAGATCAAATTGTTAATTGTCACTCTAAAACACTCACAAACTAAACTCAAAAGTTTGATTACAAAAAAAAAAAGAAAGAGCTGAAATGTCTCGTTTGAAATAAGTTATTTTAGTAATTTTTTGACTTTTTATAAAAATTATGTAAAGATAATGATATGACAACTTAAAATGACTTTTTAATTTTTTAGTTAAAATATGTAGTTGCCAAACAATTTGTGGAAAAAATAGCCTCCAAATAAACTTGGAGAGAAATGAAAAAAAAAAGAAAATTTCTTTGGAGAGAAAGGATTAAAAAAAGAAAAGGAAAAGGAAGCATGGAAAAGAATTGCCCACCACATGGGTTTTGTTTGGGGTCAATGCAAAAGTAAAATAGAATATAAAATTTAAGAAATGAATAAAATGATGAAATAGAGATAAGAAGAGATAAATAAATTAAGTTCTTATTTAAAATTTTTATCGCCAAATTACTATAATAAATTATCAATACCACTCTCTAAAATGTTTAATACCTCAAAAATGCGGATTTTTACACAATTATTTAAAAAAATATTAAAATTATGTTAACTATTTATTTTTTAAAAAACAAATGTGCTCTTATAATAAGGCTATATATGTCCAATTTAATTTTTTTTTCTTTTTTTGCATAAATGATTTACTTAACGAACTTTACAATATAAATGGTATAAATCATCGAAAAAAACTCATAACACACCCTTAATGGGCCTTGTTGATACAGTTTATCCCAGTGAATGAAGCGAACTGGTCCAAGCTCCTCAAGCCCAAGCCCAAATGATCGAGCCCACCGGATATCCTGCAAACAAGTTCAACGGGGAACGGTGTAGTCCCCCAGTGAACCCTTCGACGATCAAGTTAGGAAGAGAAGTAGAGTATATGGGGGGATATTAGAGATAGAAAGCTTAACCTTTTTCTTGTCTACAACGTTCGCTTATATCCTTTGGTAATCATTTCGCTGTCCCTTCCGACCTGCTCTCCTCGCCGAAAGCCTATGCTGTAGCTTACCTTGCTCAGGGTAAGGGGGTCCTGTTCTGGCGAAGAGGTGTTGTCGTAATAAATGCTGTGACGGGCTGCATTAATGGTGATGTGCAGTGACAATAACTTTGCAGATCTTTGTCTGCTGATGTGGCTCGTCCTTCTCTTGCCGTGTATCTGAATGTCATCGGCTCTTTATGCCATGTTGGACTCCAGCTGTCCTGGACCTCACCAGCTGGGTTATGCACTGGACTTCAAGTGATGGGCCATAGGTGATTCGTGGCCTTTATGGGCTTATACATATCAGTAGTCCCCCATTCCCGAGTGCAGCTTTAGTCCAACAAAGGGAATATTAGTTACGTAGACGAGTGTGTTAAGGATTGGTAGGATGGAGGTCGACCGGAAGGGGTGATCGAGGGGGGTGGACCGACCGGGAGGTGGTCCGACTGCGCAGGGCGACCGAGTGGAAGGGCCGATCATGGAGAGGGCCGACCGCGAGGTTGGCCGAGCGGGACGGTCGACACCAAAGAGGGCCGACCGTGAAGGGACGGGGGGGCCGACCATGGTGTTGGCCGAGCGGGAGGGCTGACCACGAGGAGGGCGGACCGCGGCGTTCGGCCGAGCGGGAGGGCTGACCACGAGGAGGGCGAACCGCGACGTTCAGCCGAGCGGGAGGGTTGACCGCAAGGAGGGCCGATCGCGGTGTTGACCGAGTGGTAGGGCTGACCACGAGGAGGGCCGACCGCGGTGTTGGCCGAGTGGTATGGTCGGCAGCAAGGAGGGCCGACCGTGAAGGGTGAGATGGAGGGGCGTGGGGCTCGAGACGCGGCGGGTCACGTAGGGAGTTGAAATGGAAAAGACAAGGTAAGGGGAGGAGACAGTGGATCGTGGGCGTACACGTGGCAACATCCCGTAGGGGAGGAAGATTAGGCGTTGGATCAGAAATGAAACGGTAAGTCATTATAGGTGTTGAAGAGACAGTTTTGGCGGACGATTTTGAAAAGTTTTCAAACTGGCGAAAATTAATTGGGATCCTTGGAATACAGGCAAACCGTGGGCTTTTGGCATTATTCGATTCACCTACCTGTTTACAAAAAATCAAAATATTCCAAATGCGAAGTCCTTTGTTGCTCACCATACACCTCTGCAACACTTTTTCGATTTCCTTGTTCCTGCCGCCGAAGCGATTCGCAAACATACCACAGAAATGGCCCAAGAGGGAAATGCGATTGTCAGGGTGGACCCACTTGGAGATGACGATGCTGTGGAGCTAGCGGCGTAGTATAGAACAGAGAGGGTGGGGGAGTCGGTGGTACGATCCCACAGTTCCATCATGATAGCAGCTCCAAAGCCAATCAGCCAAGCGGAACCGGATCATTAGCACACGAAGTCTGACAAATCCACGATTACTGAGGCGGAGTTGGAGACTATCCGCGAAAAATACTAGATCCCTGGGGAAGTGGCGTTATTGCTGTCGACATCAACGGAAAGGCCATCTGACGCCAGGCCAGGAGAGTTTTCCCTTTATGAGGAAGCTCTGAAGGGTGGACTGAGGTTGCCACTGCCGCAAGTGGTGGTGGATGTGCTCAACCGTCTGGAGGTAGCACCGGGGCAACTAATGCCCAATGCATGGAAGATCCTGCTGGCCTAGGCAAGTGCGTGGCCGAAAGCGAATGGAGGGGAGGCTATGACAGTAAACGAATTCTTTGCATGTTATAAGGCCTCGGGGCAGCAGGAGACGTGGGTCACTCTACAGGCAGCAGTAGGGAGAGGGTTGGTGGCGGGGCTACCGTCGTCGATCAAGGGGTGGCGACCACGATGGTTCTACGTGTCTGCCAATGGGGGGCTTGCAGTGCTCACCATTTGGAAAGTACCCATCAGGTCTGTGGAGCCGAAACTGGGAGCAGCCGCGGAGGGGAGGGTAAAGAGGGTGAAGGAGTGGAGGGAGAAAGAAGGGGCCAAATGGGACGAGCTTGTTCAGCCGTCTACATTGTTTGAGGCAGGGTTGAGTCCAAGGCCAAGTAGTGGGGACGTCGACCGAGCGGAGTTGGAGGCAAGGAGAAGGGCTTAGGAGGCGGAGGATCAGGCCATTCTGGCTAAAGCCCAAAAATTCAAAGAGGCCCAGGCCGACCAACCACCAAAACCGGTTGCGAGGGAGAGGATTCGACCCCACCCCAAACTCTTGGGAGAGAAAAACTTAGGTGATTTTGTGCCACGGCCGCCCCCAACAGACCCTTTGAAGGAGAGGTCTTTGAAGGAGATGGAGGCGTTGGGCGTGGGGAAGAAGAAGAAGAGGGTGGGGCAGAGTGAGGAAGTGCCTGCCTAAAAAAGGAGGAGGGAGACAAGTGTGAAGGAAACCAGTGTTGCGAAGGGGGCTGAGGGGGGAGAAGTGGAGGGGACCCCAGGAAGGGTAGGTGGCCCAGAAGCGGTGGATGTTGCTTCAGAGGGCATGGAGGTGGTGCCAGTGGTGGCGGCGACCGCCACGGGGGTCGCGAGGGCCGTCCCTGAAGGGTAAGGAGAAGACGGGGCAAGCGGCCCTGGCTCAAGAAGAGAAGAGCAGCCCCAGGAGGCCCTATCACCACAAGGAGGGGGAGTTAGTTTGACCACAGCGATCTACCACGCTCGCGCGGTGGCTAGGCGGCTGGAGGGAGAAGAAGGCCCAGCTAGGGTAAGGGCAGACCGCCTGGTGGGGATCGTAGAAGAGGCAGCCCTGCGCTCGACATCTAGATTCAATGAGGCTGAACTGCCGAGGGGGTTATGCTCCGCCCAAATGGAGGTAACCACCTTAGCAGGGGCTCTGTTGAGGAAAACGGGGGCTGCCAAACTCAAGGCAGACGAGGCAAAGGCCCAGCTTGCGAAGTTGGAAAGGGAGAGGGCGAGTTGGAAAGCTGTCCATGCTGATCTGCAAGCAGTTGAGGTAGAGCTGGAGAGCACACGATGCCAGGTTGTGTCCCTCGAGTTCCAACTTGCTGGAGAGCAGAAGAAGTTGGAGGAGGCCCAAAGAGCCTGCGCCGTCGCGGTCGAGCGGCATGAAGAGGCCATGAGCAGTAATGAAGAGCTGGTTAGGCAAAAAATATGAGGCCGATGGCAGAGTGGGCGATCTCCATAAGGAACTGGAGAGCGAGCGCGCCAAGGTAATAGAGGAGAAGGGGAGGCTTCAGAAGGAGTTGGAAACAGGGAGAGCGCAGGCGACGGCGGAGAAGGAGAGCCTGAAGAAGGAATTGGAGGCAGAAAAGGCAAAGGCTGCGTTGGAAATGGCAGCCTTGCAGAAAGAGCTGGACGAAGAGAGGGCGAAGGCAGCCTCTGAAATGGCGGCTTATCCCGATCTGTGCGTCACTGCAGTGGAGCAATTCAAAGGGTCTGTCGAATTTCAGATGGCGGTTGATGCTGCGGTCGCGAGCAGCCTGACTAGGCAAGAATCTGGGGGGGCGGGCCCGTCGAGGACGATTGCTGGAGGAAGAACTGAAGCAAAAGTTATTGAAAGCTTCCAGCAATCAGACTTTTATAAGCACGAAATGGTTGAGTACTGGGACAGTGGCTGGAAGACGTTCAAATGTAGAGCTGAAGAGCTGCTCCTAGACTTAGACTTTAGTAGTGTAACGATTGGCGAAGACGATATGGCGCAAACCCCCCTGGACGAGGGCATTGAAGAAGAAGACCTCCTCTCCAGTGAGGAGGAGTAACTGGGGAGGAAGGAGAAAAAGACTGGGCATCGACATTGTTTTTGTTATTGTTTTTTTGTTTTTTTGTTTTTTTTTTTGAATTGCTGTAATGAACTTTTGTATAAAGTTTGCTATAATGAACTTTTGTATAAATTTTGTGGATAAATGAAATTTCAGTTGTGTTGTGCATTTCACTGTTTTTGCTTGTGCGTCTGAAATGGATGAAAACATGTGATAAAAACCTGTGGTGAGCTTGTGATAAAAACTGAATTTAGAAATTCCTCAAGACAGAGTGGGATTGAAATTGTAATAAGGACTAGGTAGACTCCTTAAGGCAGAGCGAAATTGGACTTGTAATAAAAACTCAATGTAGAGTAAAGTTAAACTTGTGATAAAAAACTCAATGCAGAGTAAAGTTAAACTTGTGATAAAAAACTCAATGCAGAGTAAAGTTAAACTTGTGATAAAAAACTCAATGCAGTAAAATTACAAGTGTGTGTTTGCCACATTGCTCAGGTAAGTTAGTGGTTCATTGAGGGAGGCGTGGTTTGTGAGGAAGAGAGAGCTAACTTGTGAGGGTTTGATTGAGGAGAGAATAACCTGTGTCTGATCCTTGGGCTGTGGAGCTCGGTCTAGCTAAGACTTGTTAGGCAGGCCGAGTGCCTCTTGCTCAGTCTGGCAGAGGCTCTTAGTGCTCGGTCGGGCCGACGTTCTTAGTGCTCGGTCGGGTCGAGGTTTTTGATGCTCAATTGGCTGGGGCTCTTGCGCCCAGTCTTGCTGACCTTTGGATGCTCAGTCTGGTTGAGGCTTTTGATGCTCAAGTGCACATTTGAAATACGCTCGGTCTGGCTGAGGCTTTTAATGCTCAGTCTGGCTGAGGCTTTTAATGCTCAGTCTTGTTGAGGCTTTTAGTGCTCAGTCTTGCTGAGGCTTTTAGTGCTCAATCTGGCTGAGGCTTTTAGTGCTCAAGTGCACATTTGAAATACGCTCGGTCTGGCTGAGGCTTTTGATGCTCAGTCTGGCTGAGGCTTTTAATGCTCAGTCTGGCTGAGGCTTTTAGTGCTCGGTCTGGCTGAGGCTTTTAGTGCTCAGTCTGGCTGAGGCTTTTGACGGTCGGTCTCGCTGAGACTTGTAATAAGTGCTGCAAATGAGAATGTTATGGAGACAACACATAGATAGCCGAGGTATAGAATTGTTGCCATGATCAGTGTAATTCAGTCGATGCAAGTTTACATTATGTAACAAAACAAAAAGAAAATACAACAACTGAGCAATACAACAGTAGGGACTTATTGAAAGTAGCACTTCAGGTGTTCAGCGTTCCAGGGGTGGGGGAGATCTCGACCTTCCATGTCCTAAAGTCGGTAAGTGCCCGGACGCGGTCGGGCCTTCACAATGTAAGGTCCCTCCCATTTGGATGCCAGTTTACCTTCGGTCGGATTTTTGGTAGCAAGGGTTGCTTCTCTTAAGACAAGGTCCCCTACAGCGAACTCCTTTGGTCGGACTTTGCGGTTGTAGTGTGTTCGCATTTTCTGTTGGTATGAGGCCAGTCTGACAGTAGTGGTTTCTCTAAGTTCTTCAATTAGGTCCAGGTCTGCCCGACGGAGCTCTTCTGTTAGTGTTGGATCCGGATGTAAAACTCTAGGGGTAGGCAGACCGACTTTTACCGGAATAACCGCCTCAGCGCCGTATGTCAAGCGAAAAGGAGTTTCTCCAGTGGGAGTCCGTGCTGTAGTTCGGTAAGCCCAAAGTACATTTGGTAGTTCCTCGGCCCAAAGCCCCTTGGCAGCTTCTAGCTTGGTTTTGATGATCTTCAGAAGAGAACGGTTGGTGACCTCAACTTGGCCATTGGCTTGGGGATGTCCGGGGGAAGAAAAACATGGTTGAATTTGGAGGTCTGCACAGAACTTCCTGTACTTGGCGTTGTCGAATTGTTTGCTATTGTCGGAAACAATGGCCTGGGGAATGCCAAATCTATAAACGATCGACTGCCAGATGAACTTGGTTGTGTTCCGCTCGGTAATGGTGGCAAGGGGTTTTGCCTCTACCCACTTAGTGAAATAATCAATGGCGACAATGACAAATTTGGTCTGGCCTCGGCCGGTGGGTAAGGGGCCAACTAGGTCAATCCCCTACTTGGCGAACGGGTAGGGGCTGCAAAGTGTGATCAATTCAGTAGGAGGGACACGGGGAATACTAGCAAAACGCTGACACTTATCACATTTGAGCACGAAGTCAGCCGCATCTTGGTTGAGAGTAGGCCAGAAATATCCAGTGCGAAGTATCTTGTGGGCCAGAGACCTGCCGCCCGAGTGATTGCCGCAGATACCCTCATGAATTTCTTGCATCACATAAGTTGCTTGAGTCGGATTGAGGCACCGCAGATAAGGGCGTGAGAAACCACGTTTGTACAAAATGCCGCTGACGAGGACGTAATTGGACGACCGGGCCCTGACTTTGGCGGCTTGTTGTTGGTCGTCTGGAAGTTCCCCCGTTGTCAGAAATAGAAAGATGTCCGACACCCAAGGGACGGGCTCATTTTGGAGGAATTGGATTTCATGCTAGTCGGGGGAAATGGAGGGGTGGGATAGGTATTCGAGGCGGACACCACTGCTGAGGTCAGATTGGTCTGCGGAAGCCAACTGGGCCATCTCATCTGCCTTAGAGTTCTCCGCCCGAGGAATGTGCTTGATGTGGAAAGTATTGAAGAGGCGAACAAGGGGAAGTGCAAGATCCCTGTAAGCCCGCATTGTGTCCTCCTTGGCATCGAAATCTCCCGTGATCTGTCCAACGATGAGTTGGGAGTCACTAAGCACTCGGATGTGGCTGACACCAATGTCCCTGGCTAGGCGGAGGCCTGCTATCAGTGCCTCATATTCGGCCTCATTGTTACTGGCTTCAAACAGGAAACGGAGTGCACATTTGAAATAACCACCCTCAGGGGCGGTGAGGATGAGGCCCGCCCTACTACCTTGCCTGTGAGATGATCCGTCGACGTTGAGAGTCCAAGAATGGGGATCTTCTGGCTCGTTGGGGCTGGTGGGGGCAGAGAGGCAGCGGTCGAGGTAGGATTAGTGAATTCCAGGATGAAGTCGGCTATAGCCTGCCCCTCAATTGCTGTTCGGGGTCTGTAAGAGATATCAAACTGGCTGAGTTTCACTGACCACTGCATGAGTCTGCCGGAAAGTTCTGGTTGCTGCATGACCTTCTTCAAGGGCTGGTCGGTGAGGATCACTATGGAATGGGCTTGGAAGTAAGGATGGAGTCGTCTGGAGGTGGTGACCAAGGCCAAGGACAATTTTTCTAACAGTGGGTAGTTCTGTTCCGCTCCCCTGAGGGCCCGACTGATGTAGTAGACCGGTCGTTGGACAGAGCCATCTTCCCTGATAAGTGCTGCACTGACAGCGGTGTTTGACACGGCTAAGTAGAGGAAGAGGGGCTCGCCCACGATTGCCTGTGAAAGGAGGGGAGGGTTGGCCATGCACTGTTTCAACTGTTGAAAAGCCTCTTTGGACTCAGATGTCTATTCAAAAGTTTGCTGGAGAACTTTGAAGAATGGTAGGCACTTATCTATGGCGCGGGAAATGAAACGATTGAGGGCTGCAACTCGGCCAGTGAGTCTTTGAACTTCTTTAACCGTTCTGGGTGACTGCATCTCGACCAACGCCTTGATCTTTTTAAGGTTAGCTTCAATGCCCCGCTAACTGACCATAAAACCCAGAAACTTCCCGGATCCTACGCCGAAGGCGCACTTCTCTAGGTTGAGCTTCATTTGGTATTTGCGTAGGGTGGCGAAAGTCTCCCGCAGGTCGGTCAGATGGTCAGTGGAGAGTTTGCTTTTGACAAGCATGTCGTCAACGTATACTTCCATATTCTGACCTATTTGGTGATGGAAGACGGCATTGACCAACCGTTGGTAGGTGGCCCCAGCGTTCTTCAATCCGAATGGCATTACTCGGTAATGGTAAGTACCTCGGTCGGTGATGAAGGATGTATGTTCCCGATCGGACGGGTGCATCAGGATTTGGTTGTAGCCAGAGAAAGCATCCATGAAGCTGAGCATTTGATGACTGGCCGTGGCGTCGACCAGCAGATCTATGCGGGGCAGAGGATAGCTGTCTTTAGGCAAGCTCGGTTCAGGTCAGAGTAATCGACACAGAGTCGCCATTTGCCATTGTTCTTGCGGACGAAGACCACGTTTGACAACCATTTAGGGTAGTCGACATTTTTGATGAATTGGGCCTCAAGGAGTTTGTCGACCTCTGCGGCTATAAGAGTATTGCGCTTCGGATGAAAGATGTGCTGCTTCTGGCGGTAAGGTCGGAAATGAGGTTCAATGCTGAGGCGATGAGTTATGAAAGAAGGGTCGATGCCTGGCATATCTGAATGAGTCCAGGCGAATACATCATTGTGCTCGGTCAGAAGGGCAGTAAGGTCGGCCTTAGCTTGGGGGGATAGCTGGCTGCTGATCTTAGCAGTTTTCATTAGGTTGGTGGGAACGATGGGAATCTCAACGAGCTCCTCCACCGGTTCGCCTCTGACCAGCTCATCCTCATCTCGGGCGTCAAGTCCTTCAATGATCATGGGCTCCTTCAGCTTGACTTCCTTGAGTGAGGCGACATAACATTCCCTGGCTATGGTCTGCTCTCCCCATACTGTCTCGACCTCCTGGTCGGTGGGAAACTTTATGGCAAGGTGGTAGGTTGAAGTGACAGCATGAAAAGCGTTGAGGGCGGTGCGACCAAGGATGATGTTGTAGGCAGAGGGACAGTCGACCACAAGAAAAGTGAGAAACTTAGTAGTCTGCCGTAGGTATTCGCCGATGGTGATAGGGAGGTCGATGGAGCTGATGGAGGTCACCCGGTCACCAGTGAAACCGACCAAAGGGGTTTAGAGGGAGGACAGGCTTTCCTCCCCAATTTTGTGCTGGCGGAAGCAGCTGAGGAATATGATGTCTGAAGAACTGTCGTTGTCAATGAGAACCCGTCTGACCTTATAGTTGGAGAGAAGGGCAGAAATGATGAGAGAGTCATCATGAGGATAACGGATGCTAGTACAGTCGGCGTCCGTGAAGGTGATGGACTCTGTCCACTGCTTGGGCTGTTTGGATGGTCGGTCTACCGTGTCCACTGCTCTGTCCGAGCCTTGCCTTGTCTTCCTGAGCTCTGCCCTCTGAGCGGAGCGGGATGGTCCGCCGCAAGTAAGGCCACCAGAAATGACTCGGATTTCACCAACTGGCGGAGGGGGATTACCTGGGGGCCGAGGCTGCTGTGGAGGGCATTCGTGGCCTTGGTTAGGTTGGGCTAGCTGCCGGGGTGGGGTATGCCGGCAGTTGTTTCAGAGGGGCTCAGTTCTTTGCCTCTGTTATGGGCGGGTGTCCGTGAACCGGCTGAGACGCCCCTGACGAATGAGGGTCTCGACTTGATCCTTGAGGTTGATGCAGTCATCAGTGTTGTGGCCGTGATCCTGGTGGAAACGATAATATTTGGATTGGTCTTTCCGGTTGGAAGGGGTTCGTGAGGGCATGGGCCATTTGAGGGGGTAATCCCGTTGGATCTGGTGGAGGACTTGCTCCATGGGAGAATTAAGAGGCGTATACCGCTCGAACCGACCGGGCGGTCGGGTCGGTGCCGACCGGTCAGTCCGAGGGGGTCGGTCGGTATATTGGGGTGTTTGGCTGTTATACTGGGTGTTTCTAGGTTCCGAGTCTTTTCTTTTTTCTCTGGGGGTTGGGTTTTTGGATATTGGATCCTGCCGAGCGGCTAGTGAATCTTCGGCATTAATATACTTCTGGGCTTTGGATAATAGGGCTGCCATGGAGGTCGGGGGGTTTTTGGAGAGGGAGAAGAGGAAATCAGACGATCGTAGCCTGGCCGTGAAAGCCGTGAGGATGACCTTATCGTCATTCTCTGCTACTTGTAGGGCTTCGGTGTTGAAGCGGGTAACGAAGCTGTGCAGCGACTCCCCCTCGGTCTGACAGATGTTGAGGAGTTAGGTTGCAGGCGGCGTTGGCGCTGGGCTCCAATGAAATGGCTGAGGAAGGAGTCGCTGAGATGCTGGAAAGTGGAGACAGAGTCCGCTGGTAACTGGCTGAGCCACAGTCGAGCTGACCCCTTCAGTGTTACGGGGAAAGCCCGACACATGATCTCGTCAGGGAAGGCATGGAGGATCATGACGATACGGTAGGTCTCCAGATGGTCGAGTCCGTCGTACCGTCAAAGGAGTCAATGGTGGGCATCTTGAACTTGGCAAGCAAAGGTTTGTCCCGGATGGAGGCAACAAATGGTGAATTTGCCGTGGTAGAGGGTTTATGTTGAATATTCTGCATGACCCTTTGGAGTTGGAGCTTCATTGCTCGGAGCTCAACGTCCCAGAGGGGAACGTGGTCACCATGGTCAGTCAATGGAGGTTGGACGCTGCTGGCCTCCCCTTCAGGGGCTGGTGCTACGACCGACGGGTGTGGGGGTGGTCGTGGTGGATTTATATGTGGGTGGAGAGGTTGCAAACCTTCCAAGTTGGGTGGATGGGGTTATGGAGCAGTATGGCTCGGGGCTCTATCTTGGTTGGGGGGAATATCTGGAGGTGGTGGAGGAGGCATTAGAAGGTTTCTTTGGAGTAAAGCGTTTATTAAGGCCTGGTTTTGCTCGGCCATGCGGTTAATGCTATTGGTAAGCTCGATAAAATACTGTAGTGGGTTGTTTAGATTGGGGGGGTCGGCTTGATGGTTGGCAGCATTATTGTGAGAAGCCATGGATCTAGTCGTGACCATGCACTTTGACGGATAGGAGAAAGAGGTTGTTGGAACGGGGTCTCCGGCGACAGTGAACACAACTGGCGCGAGGAGCGAAGCGTTTCCCACAGACAGCGCCAACTGTTGATATAGTTTATCCCAGTGAATGGAGCGAACTGGTCTAAGCTCCTCAAGCCCAAGCCCAAATGATCGAGCCCACCGGATATCCTGCAAACAAGTTCAACGGGGAACGGTGTAGTCCCCCAGTGAACCCTCCGACGATCAAGTTAGGAAGAGAAGTAGAGTATATGGGGGGATATTAGAGATAGAAAGCTTAACCTTTTTCTTGTCTATAACGTTCGCTTATATCCTTTGGTAATCATTTCGCTGTCCCGTCCGACCTGCTCTCCTCGCCGAAAGCCTATGTTGTAGCTTACCTTGCTCAGGGTAAGGGGGTCCTATTCCGGCGGAGAGGTGTTGTCGTAATAAATGCTGTGACGGGCTGCATTAATGGTGATGTGCAGTGGCAATAACTTTGCAGATCTTTGTCTGCTGATGTGGCTCGTCCTTCTCTTGCCGTATGTCTGAATGTCATTGGCTCTTTATGCCATGTTGGACTCCAGCTGTCCTGGACCTCACCAGCTGGGTTATGCACTGAGCTTCAAGTGATGGGCCATACGTGATTCGTGGCCTTTATGGGCTTATACATATCAGGCCTCACAGTAGCTTGATGTGTCATAAGGCACAGTAGAAACACCAACTCCCAAACAACACATAAATTATAATCAACAAGTTTTTGGATTTATAACTAAAATAATGTCACAACCAATATTACAATGAATTATAACTAACACTCTAATAGGTCAATTAAATATCACAAACGTCGTAATTAGGGGTGCATATGATACACAACTCCAAGGAGAATGTGTAACATAGAATTTCCCATATGATTTTATTTATATATACCTATATACAATTTAATTACATTTATATTTGTTTTATTTTAAGCACTCTATGTATATATATAATTATATGTTATGTTACATAAAATGAATTTTAAGATTCATAATTTGACAACAATAGCTATGAAGAGAAAATATAACAAGGCCTCGTTTTGCTAAAAATGTCTTAGTTCATTTGACAAATATATTTTTTTTTTGGCTAAATATCCATTTTAATCATCCCAAAGAGCTATTACAAAAGACAAAAAGAAGAATTAGTAATTTGTCAAACAAATTTTACTTTTTTATTGTGTGGGTGATTTTTCGACCACACTGCCCGCTTAGTAATCAGCTGGAGAGCACCGGCAGAATAGATGGCTTCAGCAAACCTGTAACAGAAAGAAAAGGCTCCGGCGGTGGCTCTTCCACCCGGGGGCACTCCGACGATCAAGTCAGTATATCTCTCAAAGATAATCAAGTGCTAAACTCACAAGTTTGAGTATAAAACTGTGTACCTTAGACCCACGGGAGTGCCTCTCTTTTATAGTTTACTCAATCCTAGTCCCACTAGAAGCCTGACTTCTATGGACTCCAATTCAGTACAGACTTTGGATTCCTCAAGAGATATAGATAAACTCTCTGAGAGGTCTATCCTTATCTTAGCAAAGTCTTCTCCTTACTCTAGGACTCTTGTCCCTTATCCGCTTATCTCGGATTCCAATATTTTCGGAGATAACCTCGGCCTTGCCAAGATAACCTCGGCATAACTACCACGACACGTGGCACTTCAGCTGACACGTCGGCGTCACCATGCCACGTGTTGGTATTCAGAAAATATATCCCCACAACTGCCCCCTAGGTTCTATTACCTCGGCATTCTGAGGTGATGGAACCTATATCGGTATTTTCTTCTAGTACCTCGGTGTAAGAACTTTTGGCCGAGGTCATTCATTTTAGGCCGACATGCCTTTATCAAAGAATAAGAACTCAAACGAACTCCTCCACGCGCATGAGCTGTCATGCACCTTCTCTTAACCGTTCCCCTTACGTGTTTTATCCTCATTGGTCCGTGTCTGTGACGCGCCTGAAAGCTGTATTTCACCCATCTGCGCCGTCTGACGTGTGCGTTGCTCCAGGCGTAATAAATGCCTTGCTTTTGCCGCCGTTTCAGGTTTTTGACAAAATTTTTCCCCCTTTCTATTCGTCTCTTTACTTTTGTTTTCGATTTTCTGGCTTTCTCTCTCTCTTAAACTTTCTCAAATCCGCCATTGCTCTAGCTCTAAGCTCTGCAACCGTCTTCATCCTTCTTTTGAAGCTTTCACCGTTCCGTCGTGTCTGCAGCCGTTGCCTTACCTCGGCGGATTTTTATTCCGGCTTCATTGTTCCGGTAAGCCTCTGTTCCTCTTATTCCAAATTTCTTCTATGTGCTTTTGTTTACTTGCTGCCATTATTGTTTTGTTTCAAATTTTTGATTTTGTTGAACTATTTGTCTGGACGCACTTCATTCCATGATTTCACTCATGTCTTGAACACTTGTACTGTTTCAATACTTTTTTGCCTTTGTTCTTGAGCCTGTATTTCTTTCGCTTTTGAGAACCATACCTCTGTTCTTGATTCTGAGACGTCATTCTTTGTTTCTTGTTTCCTGTGTTGTTTTCCAGATCTCTGCCTTTAATTCTTGCTTTCAATTTTTGCCTTCATAGATTTAGGTTTGGGCTTTGTCTGTAGAACCTTCAATTTTTAAGGAAAACTGAAACAAGCCTTATCAGTCTTTTCCTAGGGTTTTGCCGAGGTCGCAATAACCCCTTAAGAGCACCTTCTTCCTGAAATCTAGCCCTCTGACTTTAGGCCGACGTTATGGGCATGTGGAGACATAGGGTTGATACTCCGACCAAACTTGAGTACTTTAGGCAGGAGTTTTCCGTCCCTGCCGATGTTCATATGAAACTGGCTGGGGATGGTGACTCCATCATGCCTACCCAAAACACCATGCCTCTCCCTATTGTAGCATTTGCTGAGTGTGGACTTCGGCTTCCACTTAACATTCTTTTTCACGAGATTTTGCATTATTATAAACTGAACCCTATGCAACTTGCCATAAACTCTTATCGAGTGATTTTTGGTATCATAGCCCTAGCTAGGCAGGAGAATGTTAGGATCACCCTTGCCGATGTACAATTTTGTTATACCATGTGCCCCCTTAACCTGAAGGAAAAAGGTTACGTCCATTACCTCAAGCCGAGGTCTACTGAATTCAAAATTGTAGCCGACCTCCCGGACTCCAACAAGGGAGCCGGAGATGACTTTGTCATTGCTTCGGGAAATTGGGAATTTGGTCCAGACGAAGATGTTCACCTCTACCCTCTTCCTCGAACAGTTAAAGAGGGCAAGGGTAAGAGCCCAGCGCCAATACTTAGTTATTTCTTTTTCCAAGTCTTCAAAACTTTCTGTTTCTAATGTCTTGTTTGTTTGTCCTGCAGATCTTCATCAGTCACCAAAAAACTTCCGCCAATCCTTCTTCCCAGGAAAAGATTTAAAGAAGCTCCTAGCTCTTCCAATCCATAAGCGCAAGGCTCCCCTGTTACTGAATTTTATTCCGACATACAAATCCACACTGCCCGACGTCCCAAAAAGGAAGAAGAAGAGCCTATCTCCTCCCTCTGCTACCACTCTGCAAACAGCGTCAACATCTCGGGCTGATCAAGGGTCAACCTCTGATCCAGTCGGCCAACCATCAACTTTTGACCCATACCTAATCCCAATACCAGAAAGAAAACATCGACGAAGACTCATAAAAACTGCCGAGATGGTTTGCCCAAAGCCTGTTGCCCAAGATCTCCTAGCTGACTTCCAACCGACGTCGATGCTGTTCCATCCCAACCTTTGCCCCCACCGAAGCCAAGAAGAACCAAAAAGGCCCAGCCTAAGGCCAAGGCTACTGAGGTTGAGGCTGAGGATGCTCTACCCATCTCCAAGCTGGCTGAAAGAAGCAAATCTCAACCTTCCGCTGGGAAGAGGCGTGCAGAATCCCAGCCATCACAATCTACTCAACCCAAGAAGCCGAGGTCATCGTCTGCGACGACCTCGGGGTCCAAAAAATCTGATGTTCCTTGGGCTCCCCAGATTACTTTGGAAGATAGGCCCATAATGACCAATGAAAGCGCCGATGACATAAATGTCGGCGTTGCCCTTACTATGGCGCTGCTCCTTCCTGGTGATTTGGAGCGGAATGCCGGGTATAGTGAATATGAGAACTATGCCCTAATGCTCCAGCATTCTGTTCAAGTAAGTGTTCCTGCTTGGTACTTTTTCTTCCATTCTGTTTTGTACTTAAAAATATTTTCTAACACTTCTGTTTTCTTTCAGGCCATCCAGCATGCCCATTCATTTTCAATGCAATCTTTCCAGAATCGTGAGCAGCTGGTCGACCTGAGGAGGGAGTTTTCTGCCCTCAAAAAGGAGAACAAAACTCTTCTTTCAAAAATGAAAAAGCTGGAAGACCAGGCTGAGGCTGCCACCAAAGCTGTAACAACCCACATTTTTGTCCTGGTCATGTTGCATGCATTTATATGTATTGCCATGTTAAGATTGTTGTAGCATCCCATATTCATGTTGTAGTCATGCTCATGTTCACTTACACAATTTTGCCTTGCTAAGTTTGCATCCCTGAATCTTGTCTTGCTTTGTGTTTATGTGATTCGTCTAAGTGTTGCTCGCATGCTTTACTCCTTCCTTGATGTGAAGCCTAGGTCACGCCAAGCCTAAGTTATGTTAGCCGATGTTATGCCAAGCCTAGGTTATGTTAAGCCTAGATCATTCCAAGCCGAGGTCATCTTCAGTCTAGAAGTATCTTGGAACCCCTTCGTTTGACCTCCACCTTTGCTTTGACATATTGGCCGAGATGTCATTATCTAGGCCGAGGTGTGAATCACCAAGGCCGAGATGTGGATCATCTAGGCCGAGATGTTACCTTTGCACCTGAGTGATCTTTTCTTGGAGTGGTATGACCTAGACCGAGGTGTGGCACATCTAGGCCAAGGTGTGGCACAGCTTAGTCAAGTGTTGTCCTTCCTAGCCGAGGTCATTGTCACTTTAGTTGCCGAAGCCTTGTCCTTAGCCGATGTCATCACTTGTCGGGGTGCCTTACCGAGTAGCTTGTTAGAAACGCTTTGTCAGAGTCTTGTCTTGTCAATCTATCACCTTTTTTAGGAGAACCAACCAGCCGTTGCCACGTGTTCGAGCTGAGAGTTAAATCAGCTGATAGAGAGAGAGAGAACCTATCATTTGTTGTATTTTGTTTTGAAGAGTAGAGAGAGAAGCTCTAGGAGAGGAAGAAGAGTTCTTGAGAGAGAGTAGATTTCCAAGCTTGATCCCTAGAGATCGGACCGTTAGATCCGTGTTCTAAGGTTAGATTCTTGATTTGCTCATGTTGTTCTTTATGTTTATGTTATTGCATTGCATGATTGAATATGATTTGTAAGCCATGCATTGCTTTGAAGTTCGGTTTTAGAAAGAGAAAATGGCATTCATGTGTCCTTCAAGAAAAGTCGTGTTTTGATCCGAAGGCTCATGCCTAAATCCATGTTTTTGTGTTTGTTTATACATGATTTTCAAGTATGGGTACCCAGGTCCATGTTTTCGAACTCATAACATGAAATCCCAGATTTTGTAAATAAAGAGGTTATGATTTTGGCATTCATGTTCTTCATGATCTTCATGTTCATGTTCTTCCTGTTCTTCACGGGTGGAAACCCAGATCTCCAGACCTCACTTCCCGAGGTGTAGTCACCGAGATCACTCTCACCTAGACCTCACACTTAGGCCAAGCATCGTATCTCACCTTGGCCTACCTTGCATGATCACTTACACCTTTAGTTTGTCTTGTGCGCACCTCGGCGTGCAGCCGCATGCCGAAGCCTAGGTAGCCACACCTCGGCCAGGAGGTGTGGGACCTCGGCAAAGACCTGGTTAGTACCCAGCATGTCTTCCTGACATGTAAAACAGTGTTTTGACTTCCAGTATGTTTTCCCGAGATCATTGCATGCATGTAAGACTTGTTTTGAGAAGTATGTTCAGTATGCTTTGCCATGTGTTTGTAGGACTTGGACCTTTGCCTTGACCCCGACGTCCCAAGAACTAAGTGAGTGGTATTTTTAATAAAGTTATGTTCTTAAGGTTTTGATAAAGCTTTGCCTTGTTTTGATAAAAGTATTTGTTAAGCATGAATGATATCCCTATTTTATGTATCAAGTATAAACTTTGTTTTGAATGGCAAGTTATCAAGTAAGCTTTGTTTTGATGTCATCCTTGAAAAGTCCCTTGTGCTGAAGGACTCTAAACTTTCGCAGCACTAAGTATAAAAGGATACGGTCCTTTCTTGGAAAGACTATAGTGTTAAAGCGGGCTACCGGCCTAAGTAACATGAGCTCCATAATGTTAAAGCGGGCTACAGGCCTAAGTAACACGAGCTCCATAGTGTTAAAGCGGGCTACGGGCCTAAGTAACACGAGCTCCATAGTGTTAAAGCGGGCTACGGGCCTAAGTAACACGTCTTGTAAGTAAGTAAGTTTTGAAGGACCAAGGTTATGCCGAGGTTATGTTATAAGATTTGACGCATGTTAAGTATGTAAGTTTTGTAAGATCAAGTTTGATGAACAAGATTTATCTCATGTTTTGTACAAGCTATGATATGTATGGTTTTGACAAAGATATATTATGTATTGTTTAGAAAGACCTCAGGAATCATTCATTTAACCCCTTTATTACTTGTACCATTCACTGAGTATCCAAGCTCACCCTCCCTATGTATATATGTAGGTAACAAGCAAGAAGTCGGCTACGCCGATATGTGTGTTTTGTATGCATGTTATGTCGGCTTTGAGGATGCCGGCAATCTGAAGATTATGTATTCTTGATTTGTATTTCATGTGTTATATTTATGTCGGCTTGAGAAGCCTTTTGCCAAGATGTAATATGTATTGTGTACTTTATTTTGTTTGTATTCAAGTTGTAAAGATGTATGCCATTTCATTCGACTTATGCACTGCTCTTATAGACCACTTGTATTTTGAATTATTACTTCCGCATTTGTGAGCCCCCTATATATATATATATATATACTCTGATTGTGTGTGAAATTTTGGAAGTTGGCCTTCGGTAATCACGGATTACTGGCCATCACGGCACCAAACTACTAGGGGCGATTTGGGGTCGTGACAAAAGCCCAAACCTTAGCCGAGGAAAAGGCCGAATCTGCTGAGGTCATCAAGACAGTTGCTGAATCCCAAAAGAAAGAGGCCGAGGCGAGAGCGGCCCAGGCCGAGAAAGAACTTCAGGAAGCCTTGGCCACAAAGGAAGCCGAAATCAAAGAGGTTGATGAGAAGGCATATGCTCAGGGCGTGGCCGACGTCACTGAGGATTACAAGCTTCAAGTCAGGCAGGCATACAACAGAGGATTTTCCCTTGGTTGGATGTCCCTGATAAAAAAATTTGATCTCCCTGTTGACTCCCCTTTCCGCAATGCCGATGCTATTCCTCTCCCATTTCCTCCTCTTCCACCTCCAAGTCAGGCTGAAGAAGAATCTGAGTCTGAGGATGAAGATAACAATGAAGATGAGGCCTTGGTGAGGAAATCCAAGGATGCTGCTGAGGCCAAGTCCCCTTCTCCAATTGAGCAAGTCATGGACTTAACTTTGGATGAAGAGGGTGATGAGGTTGTGGAGGCGCCCAAGGAAGCTGTTATAGGGCAATTATCATCCGACCTTCTCTTAGCTGAAAGAAGTCTTGACAAAACGCTTGCAGAGATTGATGCCGAGCTGGCTGCAGAGAAGGCTGCCGAAGTAGTTCCCCAGGAATCTGCCGAGGTCCAGACCCAAATCGCTCCTGAAACTGAAGATTCATAACTTTGGATGTCTTACGTACTCTTTTTGTTTATAAGCTTTTCTGTACTTCTGGTTTTGAAACAATGTAAGCTCTTCTAGTTAGCTGATGTATCTTCTGCTTCTGTTGAATACAACTTTATTTCTGGTTGGCCGTAGTGCCTTCTTTGTATATAATTGCAACTGTTTTTGTCTGAACGCTTTAATCTTTAATTTCTCTTAATTGCGTTTGTATGATTCTGTACTTGGAATATTTTGCATGCCTTTCTATTTTGCCTCCTTTGTACAATCTTCTCGGGGTTACGTACCTCGGGTACAATAACGTTTTACTTCGGCAGGATACAGACCTGCAAACTCTTCATAAATTCCAATAAGTGTTTAACATATACTGTTCAATGTTAACTTTGCAAGCTTCTTCTCAAGTTTCAACAAGTATTTAAACAGTGATCTCGGTCTAACCTACTTGTAAATTGCTACAAATTTCAACAAGTGTTACCATATACTGTAAATTTATTTATTTATTTTTTTTCAAGTAATAACAATGATCAACTTGTAAATTGTTACAAATTTCAACAAGTGTTTAAACAATATATTTAGCTTTTACCTCGACCTGTAAACTACTGTAAATTTCAACAGATAATCACATGTCGGCTTAACATTATTTTGTAAATTGCTATAAATTTCAACAAGTGTTAAGCATCTTCTTTTGGTTGGATCAACCTTTAGATTGTTATAGGTGTGTAGGCTATATCCTCGGTTTTACTTCGACTTGTAAATTGCTACAAATTTCAACAAGTGAAGATAAGGAATCAGCTTAATTCTAACTTGTAAATTGCTACAAATTTCAACAAGTGGATTAAAGAATAATCTCGGCTTAACTCCAACTTGTAAATTGTTACAAATTTCAACAAGTGAAGATAAGGAATCAGCTTAATTCCAACTTGTAAATTGCTACAAATTTCAACAAGTGAATTAAGGAATAATCTCAGCTTAACTCCAACTTGTAAATTGTTACAAATTTCAACAAGTGAAGATAAGGAATCAGCTTAATTCCAACTTGTAAATTGCTACAAATTTCAACAAGTGGATTAAGGAATAATCTCGGCTTAACTCCAACTTGTAAATTGCTACAAATTTCAACAAGTGAAGATAAGGAATTAGCTTAATTCCAACTTGTAAATTGCTACAAATTTCAACAAGTGAATTAAGGAATAATCTCGGCTTAACTCCAACTTGTAAATTGCTACAAATTTCAACAAGTGAAGATAAGGAATCAGCTTAATTCCAACTTGTAAATTGCTACAAATTTCAACAAGTGAATTAAGGAATAATCTCGGCTTAACTCCAACTTGTAAATTGCTACAAATTTCAACAACTGAAGATAAGGAATCAGCTTAATTCCAACTTGTAAATTGCTACAAATTTCAACAAGTGAATTAAGGAATAATCTCGGCTTAATTCCAACTTGTAAATTGCTACAAATTTCAACAAGTGAATTAAGTGTTTCTATCTTCTCTCTGCCCCCAATGTGAACCTGAGTTCTTCTTGGGTTCTTATTATTCATGTCTCAAAAACACCAATATGTAACTTTATTAAATATATGTGTTTCAAGAAAAGGGAAAAGATTTTATTGATGACATCGGTCAAAAAATACTGCATTTCTAATGATAGAAGAATTTCAAATTACAAGTGTTCCAAGGTCTTAGCAGTGCTTTGCCCTCGTTATCTTCTAGCCGATAAGCTTCATTGCCTAATACCGAAGTAATTCTGTAGGGGCCTTCCCAGTTTGGGCCAAGCTTGCCCTCTCTGGGATCTTTCTTGTTGCCAACGACTTTTCTCAAAACTAGGTCGCCGACTTGAAAATCTCTCGGATTGACCTTCTTGTTGTAAGCTCTAGAAAGCTGTTGCTAGTGTACTGCGACCTGAACTGCAGTTTTCTCTCTTCGTTCTTCCAAAAGATCCAGATCTCGGGCTAAGAGTGTGTCATTGGTGCCATTCTCTACTCCCTGGGTTCTGATCCCTGGGATGCCGATCTCCAATGGGATGACTGCTTCTGTGCCATAAGCCATGGCAAAGGGGGATTCCCCTGTTGATCTTCTCGGCGTAGTCCGATATGTCCAAAGTACGTTGGGCAACTCGTCTACCCACTTTCCTTTTACTGCCTGCAGCATCTTCTTTATTCCATCCAAAATTACTTTGTTGGATGCTTCTGCTTGCCCATTGCTTTGGGGAAAACTTGGTGTTGAAAAGTAATTCTTGATCTTGAATTTTGCACAGAAGTTCTTGATGAGTTTGCTGTCAAACTGTGTTCCGTTGTCGGCAACTATTGCTCTGGGAATCCCAAATCTGGTGATGATGTTTCTCCATATAAAGTTCTTGACGTCCACATCTCGGATTTTGGCAAGAGGTTCTGCCTCTATCCATTTTGTAAAGTAATCTGTTGCCACCAGCAAGTATTTTCTCTGCCCAGTTGCCTGGGGAAGTTTCCCAACCATATCGATGCCCCATTGGGCAAACGGCCAAGGGCTGGACACTGGGTTTAGGTCAGCAGCTGGCTGATGTATCAAAGGTGCGAACTTTTGGCATTGTTCACACTTCTTTACGTAGGCTTCAACATCCTTTTACATGTAGGGCCACCAATACCCCTGGGTAATGGCCCTGTGGGCTAATGATCTGCCCCCAGCATGGCTTCCACAAATTCCTTCATGAATTTCATATAGAAAATCTTCTACCTGCAAAGGGTGTACGTACCTTAAAAGTGGTCCAGTGAAGAACCTTCTGTAGAGATGTCCATCTTCTGTCAGATTGAATCTTGCAGATTTCAATCTGACTTTGTGTGCTTCCTTATGATCTTCTGGCAGCTTTCCTTCTTTTAGGAATGCAACAATTGCATCCATCCAGCTTGGTCACATGTCCACACACATTGCTTGCTGTTCTGTGCTCTCTGGTTCTATGCTCGGGTCCGACATATAGTCGATCATAATTGTCCTTGTTTTTCCCGTCTGTATTGAACTTGCCAGGTTAGCCAACGCGTCGGCGTAGGTGTTGTCATTTCGGCTAACTTGGAGTAGTCGGCAGTTCTGAAATAGGGCTGCCAATCTAATGACCTTTTTTGCATATGCCGACATCCTTTCGTCCCTGGCTGCAAATTCACCTGTTGACTGGTTAACAATAAGTTGTAAATCACAAAAAACTATTACCTCATCTGCTTCTGCTGCTGCTGCCAGTTTTAGCCCTGCAATTAATGCTTCGTATTCCGCTTCATTGTTTGAGGCCTTGAACCCCAAACGGATGGACTGTTCTATTATTTCTCCATCTGGAGATATCAGCAGTACTCCTGCCCCGGCTCCTTGTCGATTCGAACTCCCATCGACGAACAGTCTGAATGAGTCGCCGATGTAGATGCTGCAGGGTCTGAGCTTTTCCTTCCTTTGATCTTTTGCATTTGGCTGGGATTCTTCTTGCTTGCTGGGACAATGCTCATCCTGGCTGTCACGACCCAAACCCGGCCCTATGGGTTTAGCACCGTAACCGGCCAGTAATCCGAGATTACTGAAGGCCTGCTTAACAGTAGTACAGTAAAACAGAGTTCAAGGCCCGGCGGAAGCCAATACAGTAAATAAATAATGTCCATTGAGCTATGACAGTCTGTATGCCAAAAAGATGTTTCATGCATTCATACATACAAACAGTACAGTCTACAAAATTTACAGTCACACAGTACAGGGACCTAATCCCTTGATAACAGTACAGTTAGTAGCTGACAGTCTATACAGTAATCCAAACAGTATGGAGACAGACGGGGGAAAAACAAAACACCCCAAAGCCATAGCATGGCAACTCGGAACCTCGCAGTGAGGCACAAAGGCTGGCTTGACAAAACTGGAGTCTAACCCATGCTCCTGGCTCCGATCTGGTGGCTGAGCACCTACATATATATATATATATATATAAACAGTGAGCTAAAGCCCAGTGAATAACATAATGCGTAAAGAGGTTAAGAATGAAATGTCCTCACAGTAATGAAAGCAGTTCATTAAACAACACTTCAGTCTTTCAGTCAGAACAGTTATTCAGTCATATGTGGTACATCTATTAGCATAGCAGCAAACAGTAGGTCTTAAAGACCGAACAGTAATGATGGCCATCAATCAGTAAACAGTAGTGGTTCCACGAGGGAACCGACAGAGATCTCTGTAACAGTAGCAGTAACAGTATACAACAGTTGCTAAGGATGCCACAATACATTTCAGAATATAGGACATGCATTCAAACAATTAACAATAATTACTTCAGAAAACAGTTTCGTTAAACATTCAGAAAACATTCTCAGTTGAACATATCTTTACACAATTGTTACTCGCAGAGTTTGGGCTACAGTATGCTAGAGCGTGTCTCCCCAGTCGCCAACCCTACACAGTTCACAGGTTGAACACACACTAAGCTACACAGTTGGGAAATATCATAACTTAATCCCTAATTTGCCTTGGTGTGTTCTACATCTATATCCTCATTAAGATGCCTTAAACTAGGCCTAAGAATGCCTAGGATGGGATGAGGATGCAAAAATACACTTAGAAAACATTTCGTAAAGTTTGCTGAAAATAGGAGCCTCGCTCGAGCGAGCTTTTCTTCACTCGAGCGAGCTTCCAAAATCAAAGGCTTCGCTCGAGCGAGGAATCCTTCGCTCGAGCGGTCTGTCGAAACAGTAAAAATACTGGATGCTGTGATTTTACGCGCGATGGTCGCTCGATGCTCGCTCGAGCGAGGAATCCTTCGCTCGAGCGAGGAAGCCAAATCTGGAATTTCCAGGTTTGCCTCCCAAGCTCAAACCAAGCATTCTACCACTCCAAACTTGACCTCTTGGGCCCAAATTCTGGAAAACATAACTAAATTCAATGTATAACAAGTTTTAAAGCTCAATCTATGAATTCAAGCCCCAAAGATAAGTCAATTAAAACCATATTCAAACCCATTTTCAAGAATATGAAGAACATGCAAACATGCATGGATTCAAACCAAATTCAACCTTCAAAGCTTGTTCAGATGGACTCATTTCTTCAAGAACATGATGAATTCATGGACTCAAGCCTAATTATGAACATGCATATACAATTTTACCATGAATTCAACTCAAAACTCATCAATTCAAACATGCATGCATGAATTATGTTCTAATCCTACATGTATAAACTAAAACAAGACTTAACTCTACAATTGAAGCATGAATCATGCAAGAATTAATTCTATGACAACAACAAGAAGATGAATGTCCTACCTTAGTCTTTTATTCAAGGTTTAGGAGTCCAATTTGACAATTTACACTTCAATTCCAAGCAATTCAAGCCAATTCAACAAAATGAACTCAATTCTCTCCTATTTCCTCTCTTGGTCGGCTAGTATAAGGAAAAGGGCAGAGGAAATGGTTTTTGATCAAGCATATACAAGTCTCTAAGTGTGTGAGGTAGTGGCCCACTTAGTGGCAAGTTTGGTAAATAAGTCAAAGTTTGCAATATAACAATATTTAATCTAATTCAGTCATACCTAATCACATTTCTGATAAATATACCATTAAATCACATAATTTCCAATGAATCCCAAAACATCAATCTATTTTCGATTCGGCCGCTGATAAGGCCTTCATTTTGCAGTTTAAACATAAAAATACCAACAGATAATCAAACAATCGAACAGATAAAAATGCAATACAATAGATATGCTCAGTCAATTCAGTTCCAGTTTTCAATCAGTCTATTCAGTACTTCAGTTAGTTCAATTATCTGTCATAAGCAGTCCAGTTTAGCAATAATCAGTAGGTAATTCAGTATTTTTTTTTTCCGGTAAGCAGTATGGGGGTTGTTACAGTCTCCCCTCCTTATAAGGAGTTTAGTCCTCTAAACTCGAGTTACCTTCATTCTGGGAGAAAACAGGATCAAGCGGGAACAGATCAGGATATCGCTTAGCCATGTCATCTTCCCTTTCCCAAGTGGCATACACACCACCATGGTTCTGCCAGTCAACTTTCACTAGCGGGATCTCTTTGTTTCTCAATTTCTTGATCCGTCTGTTTACAATCTGTATAGGTCGTTCCTCGTAAGTGTAGTCATCACTCAACACTACCCGAGTAGGCTCAATTACATGGAAGGGATCCCGGAGATAATCTCTTAACATCGAAATGTGGAAAACATTATGCATGTGCTCCATTTCAGGAGGGAGCGCAACTTGATACGCCACCGGATTAATTTTCTCAATAATCTCATACGGTCCGACGTATCTTGGCGCTAACTTGCCTTTGACTCCAAAACGAGTCTGGCCCTTCATTGGTGTCGCTTTCAGAAAAACGTGATCACCCACTTCATACTCTCTGTCCCGTCTTCTGACATCCGCATAACTTTTCTGTCTACTCTGTGCAGTTTTCAGTCTTTGCTGTATCAGTTTTATCTTTCCAGTCGTCTCATATACGATCTTGGGCCCAAGCAAAGGCCCATCTCCAACTTCTGGCCAGCAAATCGGAGATCTACATTTTCTGCCATACAATGCCTCGAAAGGCGCCATACCAATACTCGAATGGTAGCTGTTGTTGTAGGCGAATTCAACTAATGACAGATGACTTTCCCAATCTCCCTGAAAATCAAGGACACACATTCTCAGTAAATCCTCCAGAGTTTGGATGGTCCTTTCTGACTGTCCATCTGTCTGAGGATGATAGGCACTACTCAGCCTCAATTCAGTACCCAATGCAGTCTGTAGACTTTGCCAAAACCTCGATGTAAACTTCGAATCCCTGTCAGAAACAATAGACACAGGCACTCCATGCAGTCTCACAATTTCATCAATATAGATAACAGCCAATTTTTCCGCATTATAGATTGTCTTGACAGGTAAGAAGTGAGCAGATTTGGTTAGTCTATCAACAATAACCCAAATTGAATCCATACCTTTTCTGGAGCGAGGTAACCCAACGATAAAATCCATCGTGATATGCTCCCATTTCCAGTCTGGTATGGGTAGGGGTTGCAATAATCCGGCAGGTCGTTGATGTTCAGCTTTGACTTGTTGGCAATGAAGACATTTGGACAGAAAGTCGGCAATTTCTTTCTTCATTCCCGGCCACCAGAAATTCTGTTTCAGATCTTGGTACATTTTCGTATTCCCCGGGTAGATAGACAATTTTGAATTGTGGGCCTCTTGCAGAACTCTTCTTTTCAGTTCAGTGTCATTCGGCACACACAGTCTTTCTTGAAATTTCAGTACATTGTTCTCGAATTTGAAACCCGGTCTCGGCTTAGACTCTCTTTCTTCGATGATCTTTTTTAAGAAGTCATCCTGTTACTGTTTCTCTTTAATTTCTTCTATCAAGGCTGGTTGAGCAGAAATAGCGGCTAGCGTTCCACTTTGTTCTCTCAAAACAACTTCAATTTCAAATTTTTCAAGGTCACCAAGCAGCTTTTTCTGTCTGGTGAGCAAACAAGCTAAGTTGGCAATTGACTTTCGGCTCAATGCATCGGCAACAGTATTGGCTTTTCCCGGATGGTACAGAATCTGTAGATCGTAGTCTTTGATCAGTTCTAGCCATCTGCGCTGTCTTATATTTAGTTCCTTCTGTGTGAAGAAATATTTTAAGCTCTTGTGGTCGGTGTATACTTCACATGTCGTCCCATACAGATAGTGACGCCAAATTTTCAGTGCAAACACCACCGCAGCAAGTTCCAGGTCATGGGTCGGGTAGTTCTTTTCATGTGGTCTCAACTGTCAGGAAGCATAAGCAATAACTCTCCCATTCTGCATTAAAACACACCCCAAACCCTTATGAGAAGCATCACTAAATACAGTATAACCATCCGTACCTGAAGGTAAGGTCAAAACCGGTGCAGTCACAAGTCGAGTTTTCAACTCTTGGAATGCTGATTCCCTTTGGTCAGTCCAGTCAAATGATGTCCCCTTCTGAGTTAACTGAGTCAATGGTAGGGCAATTTTGGAGAAATCTTTGACAAATCTTCTGTAATATCCAGCCAATCCCAAAAAGCTTCGGACTTCAGTCACATTTGTTGGTCTAGGCCAGTTCACTACAGCTTCAATTTTCTGCGGATCAACAGAAATTCCATTTTTGCTAACAACATGCCCCAAAAACATAACATGGTCAAGCCAAAATTCACATTTAGACAGTTTAGCATACAGTTTCTGTTCTCTTAGGGTCTGCAGGGCAAGTCTCAGATGATGTTCATGTTGTTCTACACTTTTGGAGTAAATCAATATGTCATCAATAAATACTACAATGAAATCATCAAGGTGTGGTTTAAAAATTCTGTTGATGAGGTCCATAAAAGCAGCAGGGGCATTCGTGACTCCGAATGGCATAACTAAAAATTCATAATGGCCATACCTCGTTCTAAAAGCAGTTTTATCAATGTCTTCCGGTTTAACCTTCAGTTGATGATACCCCGATCTGAGATCAATCTTGGAAAACACTTGTGCACCCTGTAACTGATCAAATAAATCATCAATACGTGGCAATGGGTATTTATTTTGCACAGTTACCTTGTTCAATTCACGGTAATCAATGCACAGTCTCAGCGAGCCATCTTTCTTCTTTACAAACAAAACCGGTGCACCCCACGGTGAAGTACTGGGCCTGATAAAATTCTTGTCTAACAGTTCTTGCAATTGCACTTTTAACTCCTTCAGTTCAGTTGGGGCCATTCTGTAAGGAGCTTTCGATATCGGCTGTGTACCCAGAATCACATCAACGGTAAATTCAATCTCCCTGTCAATCAAATCCCCTGGCAGATCATTTGGAAATACATCTGGGAATTCCCTGACTATAGGAATACAATTCACATCAGTTTTAACACTATCATCAGTAGACACAGTCAGCACAAAACACAGATATCCTTTACACCCCTTTCTAATTAATTTAACAGCTTTCACTGACGAAATCAAATACGGAGGAGGTACTACTCCACTCCCATTAAACACAAATTCAGGCAAACCAGGTGGATGGAAAACAACTTGCTTGGTCACACAATCAATAGTGGCATGATATTTTTGTAACCAATCCATCCCCAATATTACATCAAAATGATCAATGTTCAATGGTAGTAAATCAATAAACAGATGCATATCCCCAACAATGATTTCACATGCAGGGTACATATAAGCACATGTCATGGATCCTCCTACGGGTGATGATATGGCTAGCAGATAGTTCATGGGTTCTAAGGGTCTATTCAATTTCCATGAGAAAGCATGCGATACATAAGAATGTGTAGACCCCGAATCAATCAATACATATGCATTTTGTGTACAAATAGAGAGGATACCTGACACAACAGTTTCAGTATTTTGCACGTCTCCCGGTACTAGGGCGAACACTCGGCCCTACCTCATGGGCTCTTTCCCGGTAGCTTTGGGGTTAGGCTTTGGTGCTACAGTTGACGCTGCTGCGCTTGGTGTAGCTTTGCTACTAACTTGCGGAGCGGAGGGACAGTCTCTAACCATGTGGCCCACTTTGCCACATCTGTAATAGGCTCCGGATATTTTGTGACAAAACCCCTTGTGCTTATTGCCACATACAGAGCAGGGTGGAATGAACCCACTCCATTGGCTGGGGCAAGTTGTCGACCCCGTATTCTGTTTCTTGTTGGCCGGGTTGTGCTTGCCTTTCTTGAATTTGAAACCCTGCCTTTTACCATGCCATTCAATTGTTGGTGTTTCAGATTGTTTCACTGCTGCAATGTTTGACTCGGCCATCAATGCCCGGTCGAGAACACCCACAAAAGTCGGTAGTTTCAAAACACTTATTTGGTCAAGTATTGCAACATTAAGGCCACCCTCAAATTTTCTGGCCTTTTTGTAGTCAGTGTCCACCATATGTGGTGCATATCTTGCAAGCTCAGTGAACCTTGCTTCATATTCAGCCACAGACATTGTACCCTGTCTCAGTTGTTCGAATTCAGTCACTTTCCTATCCCTAACACACTGTGGGAAGTACTTTTCAAAGAAGGACTCCTTGAACTGAGCCCAAGTCATAACAGTATTTGTATCGTGGATCAACATCCACCACCTTCTAGCTTCTTCTTGTAGGGTGAAGGTAGTTAACAATACTTTATTCGCTTCTGAGCACGGAAACACTTCAAATAGTTTTTCTGTTTCAAGCACCCAAGCTTCAGCCTTTAGCGGTTCCAGTCCTCCCTGAAAGGATGGCGGTTTCATCTTGCTGAATTTATGGGTGAGAGCAATAATATCCCCATCATTCACATTCGCATTAGGTTCCGACTGTACCGGAGGAGGAGGAGGTGGGGGCTGTTGGTTCTGTCGTTGTTCAAGTCTAGCAGTTATTAGTTCCATCATTCTTTCCATTCTTTCCATTCTTGCCTCGGTAGATGAGGATTCAGGTTCATTTGCATTGTCCATTTCACTATAAGCAGTTATAACAGTTATAGCAATTGTAACATAAACAGTTGCATATTTAGACAGTTATCACATCAACATGTATTCAATCATAACATAGCCACACACTTTTCAAGTTCATGAAATGCCCTAATCACTTTTCTAGGACACCCTATAGCTCATTTGGACACGTGTGTGCGGTATGACTCGTGGTTAAGTATCGCTCTGATACCACTCTGTCACGACCCAAACCCGGCCCTATGGGTTTAGCACCGTAACTGGCCAGTAATCTGAGATTACCGAAGGCCTGCTTAACAGTAGTACAGTAAAACAGAGTTCAGGGCCCGGCGGAAGCCAATACAGTAAATAAATAATGTCCATTGAGCTGTGACAGTCTGTATGCCAAAAAGATTTTTCATGCATTCATACATACAAACAGTACAGTCTACAAAATTTACAGTCACACAGTACAGGGACCTAATCCCTTGATAACAGTACAGTTAGTAGCTGACAGTCTATACAATAATCCAAACAGTATGGAGACAGACGGGGGAAAAACAAAACACCCCAAAGCCATAGCATGGCAACTCGGAACCTCGCAGTGAGGCACAAAGGCTGGCTTGACAAAACTGGAGTCTAAACCATGCTCCTGGCTCCGATCTGGTGGCTGAGCACCTACATATATATATATATATATAAACAGTGAACTAAAGCCCAGTGAATAACATAATGCGTAAAGAGGTTAAGAATGAAATGTCCTCACAGTAATGAAAGCAGTTCATTAAACAACACTTCAGTCTTTCAGTCAGAACAGTTATTCAGTCATATGTGGTACATCTATTAGCATAGCAGTAAACAGTAGGTCTTAAAGACCGAACAGTAATGATGGCCATCAATCAGTAAACAGTAGTGGTTCCACGAGGGAACCGACAGAGATCTCTGTAACAGTAGCAGTAACAGTATACAACAGTTGCTAAGGATGCCACAATACATTTCAGAATATAGGACATGCATTCAAACAATTAACAATAATTACTTCAGAAAACAGTTTCGTTAAACAGTCAGAAAACATTCTCAGTTGAACATATCTTTACACAATTGTTACTCGCAGAGTTTGGGCTACAGTATGCTAGAGCGTGTCTCCCCAGTCGCCAACCCTACACAGTTCACAGGTTGAACACACACTAAGCTACACAGTTGGGAAATATCATAACTTAATCCCTAATTTGCCTTGGTGTGTTCTACATCTATATCCTCATTAAGATGCCTTAAACTAGGCCTAAGAATGCCTAGGATGGGATGAGGATGCAAAAATACACTTAGAAAACATTTCGCAAAGTTTGCTGAAAATAGGAGCCTCGCTCGAGCGAGCTTTTCTTCGCTCAAGCGAGCTTCCAAAATCAAAAGCTTCGCTCGAGCGAGGAATCCTTCGCTCGAGCGGTCTGTCGAAACAGTAAAAATACTGGATGCTGTGATTTTACGCGCGATGGTCGCTCGATGCTCGCTCGAGCGGAGCACTGGACAAAGGTGCTCGCTCGAGCGAGGAATCCTTCGCTCGAGCGAGGAAGCCAAATCTGGAATTTCCAGGTTTGCCTCCCAAGCTCAAACCAAGCATTCTAACACTCCAAACTCGACCTCTTGGGCCCAAATTCTAGAAATCATAACTAAATTCAATGTATAACAAGTTTTAAAGCTCAATCTATGAATTCAAGCCCCAAAGGTGAGTCAATTAAAACCATATTCAAACCCATTTTCAAGAATATGAAGAACATGCAAACATGCATGGATTGAAACCAAATTCAACCTTCAAAGCTTGTTCAGATGGACTCATTTCTTCAAGAACATGATGAATTCATGGACTCAAGCCTAATTATGAACATGCATATACAATTTTACCATGAATTCAACTCAAAACTCATCAATTCAAACATGCATGCATGAATTATGTTCTAATCCTACATGCATGAACTAAAACAAGACTTAACTCTACAATTGAAGCATGAATCATGCAAGAATTAATTCTATGACAACAACAAGAAGATGAATGTCCTACCTTAGTCTTGTATTCAAGGTTTAGGAGTCCAATTTGACAATTTACACTTCAATTCCAAGCAATTCAAGCCAATTCAACAAAATGAACTCAATTCTCTCCTATTTCCTCTCTTGGTCGGCTAGTATAAGGAAAAGGGCTGAGGAAATGGTTTTTGATCAAGCATATACAAGTCTCTAAGTGTGTGAGGTAGTGGCCCACTTAGTGGCAAGTTTGGTAAATAAGTCAAAGTTTGCAATATAACAATATTTAATCTAATTCAGTCATACCTAATCACATTTCTGATAAATATACCATTAAATCACATAATTTCCAATGAATCCCAAAACATCAATCTATTTTCGATTCGGCCGCCGATAAGGCCTTCATTTTGCAGTTTAAACATAAAAATACCAACAGATAATCAAACAATCGAACAGATAAAAATGCAATACAATAGATATGCTCAGTCAATTCAGTTCCAGTTTTCAATTAGTCCATTCAGTACTTCAGTTAGTTCAATTATCTGTCATAAGCAGTCTAGTTTAGCAATAATCAGTAGGTAATTCAGTAAATTTTTTTTCCCGGTAAGCAGTATGAGAGTTGTTACACTGGCTCAACGGAGCCCGATGTTCGATGGTTTCGGGTGTGAATTCTGCCACGAAGTCGGCTAAAACTTGGCCTTTAATTGCTGTTCTCGGCCTGAACTCCAGGTCATACTGACCCAGGGCTACTGTCCATCTTGCTATCCTTCCTGTTAAGTCTCCTTGTTGCAACAAGGACTTCAGTGGATGCTTTGTTAGGACCACAATCTTGTGCGCCTGAAAGTAATGGTTCAACTTCTTTGAAGCCATTACTAGTGCTAGCATTAATTTCTCCAATGGTAGATACTTTGTTTCTGCGCTGGCCAAGGTTTTTCTTACATAGTAAACCGCCTTTTGCTCCCATTTTTCTTCTCGGATTAGTACTGCACTTACTGCTTGTTCTGAAACTGCCAAGTACAAAAACAGTTCTTTCCCTGGTTCTGGATTGGAAAGAATCGAAGTTGTGGTCAAGTACTTCTTTAGGTCGGTTAGAACGGCTTCGCATTCTTCTGTCCACAGAAAGTCTGTGGCTTTTTTCACCAAGTTGAAGAAGGGTCTGCATTTATCTGAGCTTTTGCTGATGAATCTGTTTAGGGCTGCGGCCCTTCCAGTAAGCATCTGAACCTGTTTTGCCGACGTCAAGCTCTACAGCTCTAGGATGGCCTTGATTTGGTCTGGGCTGGCCTCAATGCCCTTTCTCGTTACTAGATACCCTAAAAACTTACCTGATCCAACTCCAAACGCGCACTTTGATGCGTTGAGTCGGAGCCGGTATGTTTTGAGTATATCAAAGACCTCTTTTAGGTCGGCAAGATGACCCTTAGATTCTTTGGTCTTCACGACCATGTCATCGATGTAGACTTCTACTGTTTTGCCAATCAGGTACTTGAACATTTTTGTTACTAACCTTTGGTAAGTTGCTCCTGCGTTTTTCAACCCAAAAGGCATTACCTTGTAACAGTACAGGCCTTTAGGGGTGATGAACGCGGTTTTCTCCTCGTCTGGAGGGTATATGGCAATCTGGTGGTACCCCCTGTATGCATCCAGAAAACTCATTCTTTCATGTCCTGAAGTAGCGTCTACGAGCTGGTCAATTTTGGGCAGAGGAAAGCTGTCTTTGGGGCAAGCTTTGTTGAGGCTGGTAAAGTCTACACAAACCCTCCATTTGCCGTTCTTCTTCTTCACCACCACTGTGTTGGATAGCCAAGTTGGGTAGTGAACTTCTTGGATGGCCCTGGCCTCCAGAAGTCTATCTATTTCTTCTTCTACTGCTTCGACGTGCATCAACGTCGGTCTTCTGGCTCGTTGAATAACAGTTTTTGCCGACCTGTCGACATTCAGTCTGTGGCAAGTGACCTCGGGGTCAATGCCAGGCATCTCGTAAGGTGTCCAGGCGAACACCTCAATGTTGGCTCTCAAAAAATCTTCCAGTTCTCTTTCCTCTTCTTCGGCTAAGCCTGAGCCGAGAAGAAATAAGCGTTCCTCGTCGCCCTCCTGGACAAGGATTTTCTTTAGTGTTTTTTCACTTTTTTCGGTTGGCTCCTTGCCGACATCATCTAGGACCTCCATGTCTTCGTCTTCAATCTCTGCCTCTTTTGGCTTTCGAATGCTGCAAGTAGTCTTCATTGCTGCCATGGAGCAATTTTTTGCCTGCAGTTGATCTCCTCTGACTTCTTCAATCCCATGCTCTGTTGGGAACCGTAGTAGTTGATGCAGTGTTGAGGGAACTGCCCCCATTGCATGCAACCATGGTCTTCCCAAGATGATGTTATATGGGGAGGGTGTGTCAATCACCATAAATTCTGTCTTGATCTGCTTAGTACCAGCTTGTACTTCCACGCTTGCTGCGCCCAGTGGCCATGTCGGCGTTCCATTGAAGCCGACCATAGGGTTGCCGGATTGTTCCAGGTCGTCTGGGTGAAGGCCCAGCTCCTTGTAACATCTGACGTACATGATGTCACAAGAGCTGCCTTGATCTATTAGGATGCGTTTCACTTGGCATTCCCCAACCTGGAGAGATACTACCAAGGCATCATTATGCGGATGTTGGACCAGCTCCAGGTCGGCTTCAGTAAAGGCTATCACCGGCCCTTGGCACTCTTCTGGCCGATGTCTTTTTTCCCCGATTTGGTAGACATGCTATAAATGCCTTACCCTCTGGGTCTCTCCTCTGACTTCGTTCTCGTTGACCCTTGAGTGGATCACATTAACCACCCTGGGTCCTTCTGCCTGTGGTTGCTGTGCTGGAGGTGGTGGAGCTGCTGGTGCTTGAGACAATCTTTCCTGTTCTTCTCTGGTCCTGGCCTCATCAACAAGGTCCCTCAGATGGCCTTGCCTTACCAAGTCTTCTAAGTGTGCTTTTAGGGCTCTGCAGCCCTGGGTTGGGTGCCCTTCTTCATTGTGGTAAGCACAACGCCTACCCATGTTTCTTCCCATGAATTCCCCTGGTACTCTTGCTGGAGTTCTGAAATAGGGTTGGTTTCGTATTTGATCCAAGACTTTATGGATGGGGATTCGGAGCACCGTCGTCACTGCCTGTTTACCCTTTAATTCCGTTTCTTGTTTGGTTGGTTCGTTGTTACCTCGGCCTCGCTTTGGCGAGCCGTTTCCTTTCTCCTGCTTTATCTCTTTGTTTCCCGATGTATCTTCCTCGGCTCTAGCGTACTTCTCAATTCTTGCCATGAGCTCTTCCATGCTTTTTGGCAGTGTTCTTGCCAAAGAATTCCGTAGTGGGCAGTCATCTTTTAGGCCGTTCTTGAAAGATACGACCGCCACTACTTGGTTTCATTCGGGTATTCGATTGAACACTTCATAGTATCTCTTCGCGTAGGCCCTAAGGCCTTCTTCCTTGGTGATTCTTAAAGCCATCAGGGCGTCGACCCTTAAGGGCTGTAGTTTGTTCGTTACAAACCTGGCCACAAACATCTCGGCCAGGCCTTCCCATGTCTTCACACTTCCCTTTGGTAGCTTATGGAACCAATCAGATGCAATTTCCCCAAAGGATGAGGGAAATACTTTGCAGAGCAATGGCTCGTTCCCACTGTATAATGCCATTGAGTTCAGGTATAGTCCAACATGGAAGTTGGGGTCTGACTTACCATAATAAATTTGGAACCTCGGCATACTGAATCTCTTTGGCGCTTCAAATTTGTCTAGTTCCACCGAGAATGGTGTCCTCGGCTTAATTGGGGAAATTACCTCGGCTTTAACATTCTGTTGCCTCCTCTTGAGGTAATCTCTTAAGTCTTCTTTACTCCTTCCTGGAGCTCGGCTATCTTTTGATTTCAATTTCTTCGACATGCTGCTTTCGGCCTCGTAGTGGGCTCGTTTTGATCTCTCTCCATGTGTTGTGTCAAAGCAAAGTGCCTGCCTTTGAACATGGCGATGTTCTTTGGGCTCTAGATCCTTCGTGTGATAGGTCCTTTGGGACTCTTCTTGTCTTGGCTCTTCTCGTCCGCCTTCCCTGGAAGGTCGGTGAGAGTGCCTTCCGTTCCTGGTGTGCTGAGGGACTTCGGGGATTGTTGTTCTTCCTCCCTTTTGGGCATTGGTTGCTGGCATCGGTGTGTCCTGCAGCGGGTATGGTGGCTGTATGACATTATTTTGCATCATGAAGTTGACGACCGACTGTAGGTCCGCCAACTTGTTTGCCAAGTCCTTTACTTCCTCATCCCTCCGTAGGCACCTATCCCTCCATACCTGAAGGTTATCTTCGTTATAGTACTGGCCTTGGTCTGTCTTCTTTGAAGTGTTGCCTTCCTGGCCGACGTCTTTTTCGACGTGGCCTTGGTCATGAATTTCTGCATTGTGGTTGTCTCCTTCAACATCAAGGTCAATTGGTCTGCCACTCCCAGCAGGAGTGTTGCCCCTAATGTTTTCCCTCTGTCCGTTACTGGCCATCTATTCTTCTAAGATTCCCACAGACGGCGCCAAATTGTGTGGGTGATTTTCCGACCACACTGCCCGCTTAGTAATCAGCTGGAGAGCACAGGCAGAATAGATGGCTTCAGCAAACTTGTAATAGAAAGAAAAGGCTCCGGCGGTGGCTCTTCCACCCGGGGGCACTCCGACGATGAAGTCAGTATATCTCTCAAAGATAATCAAGTGCTAAACTCACAAGCTTGAGTATAAAACTGTGTACCTTAGACCCACGGGGGTGCCTCTCTTTTATAGTTTACTCAATCCTAGTCCCACTAGAAGCCTGACTTCTATGGACTCCAATTCAGTACAGACTTTGGATTCTCAAGAGATATAGATAAACTCTCTAAGAGCTCTATCCTTATCTTAGCAAAGTCTTCTCTTTACTCTAGGACTCTTGTCCCTTATCCGCTTATCTCGGATTTCGATATCTTCGGAGATAACCTCGGCCTTGCCAAGATAACCTCGGCATAACTACCACGACACGTGGCACTTCAGCTGACACGTCGGCGTCACCATGCCACGTGTTGGCATTCAAAAAATACATCCCCACATTTATTATTTAACTTTTCTATAAGTTTCTTTTAGTTAGCTCTAAAAGAAAGCTAAAAATAACGTTGAAAACAAAAAGTGAAATTGGAAGCTGAGTAATCAAAATTCAATTAAATGTGAAAGTGAAAATGTAAGTCAATTTTTTTTTTAAATGTCATGCTAGTTTATAGTTATTTATTGATATTACCCTCGTGTTCTATACTTTTGTGTTATTTAAAAATTAACAACTTGCCCAATACCCATAGCACAGGTGATTGAAGACCGGCCGCATAACAGAATTTGACTTTGTAGTTTTGGTTTCATAGCAGCCCCCCCGATTTCATATTTCTGGGATTTTAATTTTGTTTTTTTTTTCTGTTCTTTTTTTTTTTTTTTTTTTCCCGTGTGTTGATGGCATGTTTTTTAAAAAGCAAAAAATGTTATACAATTTGATAAATGTGTCTGATTTTTTTTTTTTTTGGTTGAAAATTTTCAATTATTTTGGTTGAGTTTGAATCCAAATTCAACTGGTCTCATAATTTTGGTCCTTTTTTATTCTTTACCGTAATTTCTGAAAATGACGGGGGTTTGGGCTCAGCTGATTGATTCAAATCAGAACCATCCTTATCCTTTGATTATGGGGAAAACAACTTGTATTTAAATCACATTGCAAGTGTTTTGACAAGAAGAATTAGGATTAATATATCGACAATGTTTGGTAGTTTAAATTTTTGTGGTTTAAATGGCTTAAATTTGTCAAAACGACGTCGTTTTGACAGATTTTGAGTGTAAAACGACGTCGTTTTGACAAATTTGAGCCATTTGAGCCACAAAAATTTGAGCTACCAAACATTTTCCTTAATATATATACTAGTTTATCATCCGTGCTATGTATGGGATAATTATAAATATTTATATTTATTTTAGATTTTTTTTAATATATAAATTATGTTTTTTGAGATTTTTTATAAAAATAATTTAACAATCTTATCACTAACCATAATGTATGAGAGAAGTTAAAAAGAGTACTGCAGTAACTATACATGGATTGCATCTATAATTATTTGTTTGAGGGGATTTTTAATATTAATCAGGAGATTTTGACCAAATCAATAAATACAGGCATGTAGAAAGACATGTGGATTGAAAAAAGTTAATAAATGCTGATTAGGGGATTTTGACCAAATCAATAAATGTTGAGTTTTTTTTTAAATAAAAAATTTAGAAAATTCAGATTGGAATATTGAAACTCCTACAGCCTTGGGGGTTAAAAACACCATTTTGCTTAATATATACCTAACATAGCACCCGTGCTATGCACGGATTATGTTTACAATTATCTATATATGTGAATTGTGATTTTTAAATGTATTTTTTTTCTTTTTTTTTCTTAAATGTCTTTTTTTTTCTTTTTTTATATTATATTAAAATTTAATATTTTGATAATAATCATATGTGTTATACTTTTTAAGGAATTAAATGTTTATATTAAAATTTAATATTTTGATAATAATCATATGTATTAGACTTTTCAAGGAATTAAATGTCTTTTTTATTATTATTATATTATATTAAAGTTTAATATTTTGATAATAATCATATGTGTTGGACTTTTCAAGAAATTTTTTCTATGCTTGTTCTTAATACATTAAAGTGTTATTATGAGGGATAATAATCATATATGTTGGGACTTTTCAAGGAATTCATATGTGTTGGATTTCAAAGATTTTTTTTTTATTTTTGTTCTTAATGCATTAAAGTGTTATTATGAGTGTAAGACTTGGGGGTTGGGAGAAGTTAATAAATGCTAAGGTTTTTTTTTTATTTTTTTAAATCAAAAAATCGAGAAATTTAGATTGGGAGATTGGAGCTCCTATAAGGCTTGGGGTTAAAAACCCCTCTTTTGCTTAATATATAGTATAGATTGGGAGAGGCTTCTCTTCAGTTTAAACAGTAGATTGGAGCGTGTTGTTGAGTATGTAGGACTTATTAAGAGTCTTGTTTTAATGATCTAAATCGTTTAATGTGTAGAGTTCGTCGAGTGCTTCATGCATGCAAAAAAATCACATTGATCGGATATTGGTAGCCTCTTAATCGAAACACATTTTTGTCAATGGTAAATGTGATTTTAAAAATAAATTGTTAACAAAAATGTGTTCCAATCAAGGACCTACCAACATCCGATCAACGTGATATTTTACAAGTATTAAGTACTCGACAGGTTCTACGCATTAATTGATTCAGATTATTGAAGCAGGACCCGTGGTGGCACACGGGCTCAATAGCACGCTTTAATTCACTGTATAGACTAGAGAAAAGCCTCTTCCACATATATATTTATTAGAATATCACCCGTGTTATGTATGAGATAAAATAATATGTTATTTAATAAAAATATGATAATTATATTTGATTTTTTTATATTATGTAAAATAAAAGTTAAATGGAAGCTAACTAATCGAAATTTTCTTAATTGTTTAAAATTAAGAAAATAAAAAAAATTCGTATGAGATATTGATCATAAAGCTTCTCACTAAAAATCTCATTTTGCTTATATAAATAGGAGTATAAGATTCATTTCATATAAGTGAAATAATACACTTTTTCCTTCTTTTCTCGATGTGAGATTATAAAATAAAAGTTAAATGAAAACTAGGCAATGAGAATTTTCTTAATTGTTTAAAAGTTAACAATTGTTCGAGTGATAAGTTTTTTTCAAATCAAGCAATGTTAGCAGTTTAATCTTTAATTAGGTCAATCTTTAATTTATCTCAAATCAAACAAATTTAACCAATATATTTTGATAAAACCGCTAAAATCGCAGTTAAACCAGCGAATCAGTCAAACCGAAAACAGTTCCCCCTATCAGTTAGGTCAAAGGAACAATCAATAGGGATGTCAATTTGAAACCGGCCCGATGAAGACCCGATCTCCCGAACTCGAATTGTGCGGGTTTTTTCCAAAAAATACCCCCAACAGGACGGGGATGGTATTTAAAAATCAATCCCTAAACAGATTTGGGCTGGGGACAGGGATAAGTGTCCCAGCCCTGTACCCATCCCGTCCCTGTCCCTGTTCTCGGGCCGGTTTGTCCCTGAAATGAAATTACTAGTTTACCCCTATATATATATACACACACGTAGTAACCAAACCAAACCCTCATCATCTCCAGTTCTGTCTTTTGTCTCTCTCTCTTCCCTCTACTCTCTCTCTCACTGTCACCCTATTCGTGACGTCGATTATCACTGTCCGCGACGTCGATCGGTCTCTTCCGTTGTCCATCGCCATTGTTGCGACGCAGTCACAGCCACAGCCACTTATCGCGACGCCGATCGTCCTCCTTCGTCTACCATCGCCTCCTCCGATCTCCTCCGTCATCCATCGTCGCTGATCGTCCACTCTCTCTCTCTCTCTCTCTGACATAGATACACAGATCTGTATGTATCTCTATGACACAGATACACTGATCTTTTTTTTTTTTTGCTAGAGATCTGTTTGTGTATATATGTGTATATCTCTCACACAGAGAGAGATGTGTCCATTTTTGCTCGTGTATATTTGTTTGTGTATCATGATATGTTGATGATGATGATGCTGTTGTTGTTGATGGCGGCGGCGTTGAAACAGATTTGGGGGGCCGAGAAATTTATGGATCAGGGAAACTCGATCCCCGTTAGGGGGCGGGGATGGGGATCGTGGTAGGTTTCCCGTCGGGGATTGGGACCGGGGAGATTTTCATAATCCGGGATCGGGGACGGGAAGTGTGATCTCCGGCCCCGCCCCGCCCCGTTGCCACTCCTACCAATCAACTTATACAAAAATTAATTAATTAAAATTTTTAAATTTTATTTTAATTTTAAAATTTAAACTGTCCTGAACCGAAACATACACAATACTAAAATATTAAATGGGAGCATAAGGTTTATATAGTGAAACAATTTATTTTTTCCTCATTTTCCTGATGTGAGATTGTAAAATAAAAGGTAAAAGTTGTTTGGACGGAAAATTCATTTATAATCAAGCAATCTCAGTTGTTTAATTTTTAATAAGGTCAACCTTAGTTTATTTCAAATCAAACAAATTTAAGCAATATATTTTAATAAAACAACTAAAATCGTGGTTAAACCAGTAAATCAGTCAAACTGAAAACGGTATAACCTAATCAGCTAAGTCAAAAAGACCAACCAATTTACAACAAAATTATTTAATTAAAACATTTAAATTTTATTTTAAAATTTAAACATTCTTAAACTAAAACATGCACAATACTATGATATTAAATGAGAGTATAAGATTCACTTTATATAAGTGAAACAACTCACTTTTTATTTCTTTTCTCGATGTGAGATTGTAATTATTTTTAAGTTAAATATTATAAGAGTTTCAAAATTTTATACAAAATTATTTTTAAAATCAAAACGTCTATGTGGAATTGTATAACAAAAGTTAAATTGAACTTAACCAATAGAGATTTTTTTAATTGTTTAAAATTAAGAAAATCATAAAATAATAATAATAATAATAATAATAATAATAATAATAATAAATGGTATAGATTATAGTGCTCCTCACTATTTTATTTTTTATTTTTTATTTATATAAATGGGAGTATAAGATTCACTTTATATAAGTGAAACAATTCACTTTTTCCTTATTTCCCTGACGTGGGATTGTAAAATAAAAATTAAATGGATATGCACATTGGATTATAGATTGAAACTGTATTTATGTTCTTAAACACACAAACAAAAAAAATTGGTATTAATTATAGGGCTTCTTACTAAAAATATTCTTTTACTTATATAAACGGGAGAATAAGATTTACTTTATATAAGTTAAACAATTCACTTTTTCCTTATTTTTCCGATGTGAGATTGTAAAATAAAAATTAAATGGAAGTTAATCAATGGAGATTTTCTTAATTGTTTAAAATTAAGATATTTCAATAATTTATATAAATTTGAGCATAATATTCACTTTATGTAAATGAAACAATTCACTTTTTTTTTTTTTTTTTTTGATTTGAGATTATGAGATAAAAGGTAAATAGAAGCAAACCAATGAATTTTCTTAATTGTTTAAAATTAAGAAATTTTAATAATTTTAAGATAAGGGTTTGAACTTTCTAGAAGGCTTCTCCCTTAAAACTCCTTTTATAAGATTCATTTTATATAAATGAAACAACTCACTTTTTTCTTTCTTTTCTCGATGTGGGATTGTAACACTTTATATAAGTAAAACAACTCACTTTTTCTTTCTTTTCTCGACGTGGGATTGTAATTATTTTAAAATTAAATATTATGAGAGTTTCAAAATCTAATACAAAATTATTTTTAAAATCAAAACTGTGTGGGATTATAAAATAAAAATTAAATTGAAGCGACCCAATGAGGATTTTCTAAATTATTTAAAATTAAAAAAAATCAAAAAAATGAGTGTGAGATATTTTTTTTTTTGAACAGAGAGTGTGAGATATTGATCACAAAGTTTCTTACTAAAAATCTCATTTTGCTTATATAAATGGGAGTGTAAGATTCACTTTATATAAGTGAAACAATTCACTTTTTCTTTATTTTTCAGATTTGAGATTGTAAAATAAAGGGTAAATGAAAGCTAGCCAGCGAAAATTAGAGAGGCATAATTTAGGTTTGTGAATTTATCATATACGATCATTTTGTAAACTCATATACATATTAAAAAAAAATCAAATTCATTCTAAAGTCATGTTCATGTGATTTCAATGTATTTATCTTTAATAAAAATATATGATATATTTATAAAATTATATATGTCATTTATTTTTTAAAATTAAATATAATAAAATTACGTTATTATAAATGATAATCGCTCAAAGTAAATCGAACTTTAATTTGTTCATAATGTTACTAATAAAAATTGAAAATAAATCAAATTCAATCAACTGACCTCTTCTTTTCTCCAACATGTGCCTTATTACATTGTCATCCATATGGTTATATAATCGCGAAATTAACTTGCATCATTGCATTTGGAGCAAAATATTATTTTAAAAATATAATTAATTGTAGTTATGCAAGCAAGATTGACCCAATTTGAGAAGATGAGTGACGAGCTTCAAATTTCGAAACCCTTTGATTGTAATAATAATAATAACATTAATTATTAAAAAGAACTTTTAAATTATATAAATTGGCCTCCTATTAGAGGCATATTTTTACCGTACAATTTGGTGAATCATCAACCTAAACTATGATAAAAACTTTCAACTTAAACAATCCAAACTTAAACAATTCACTTTTTCTTTATATTTCGATGTGGGATTATCAAATAAAAGTTAGTCAATGGAGATTTTCTTAATTGTTTAAAATTGAAAAAACTAGTATGAGATATTGAAACTCCCAAAGGCTCCTCACTTAATGGGATGAAAGTATAAGATTCTTTTTATAGGAGTAAAACAACTCTTTTTTTTTTTTATTTCTTTTCCCGATGTAAGATTATCAAATAAAAATAATTATTTAAAATTAAGAAAATAATGAAAATTAGAATGAGAATTTAGAGCTACTAGAAGGATTCTCACTAAAAATTCCATCTTCCTCATATAATAAGAAAAATGTTTCAGACCACTAATTCAACACTACTAATACACCACTAATGACGTGGCCTTATGTGGACCCCGCCACTAATGTGATAGTTTGGCCTTTTTTTGTTGTTGTTGTTTTTGTTTTTGTTTGTTTGTTTGTTTGTTTGTTTGTTTTTTTTTTTTGCACACTGTCACATAATTAGAGGTGTTTTTAGAGGTTGTGTATTAGTGATTTGAATCGAAATACAGATATACTCTTCAACATCTTGCTATACAAAGTTGCTGTTTGTCAAAAACTTTTTTTTAATTGACTTTTTAAGGTTGTGACTTTTTTAGTTTGGAATTAAAAAAAGGTTGTTTGGCATAATTTTTTTGATTATTATGAAAGAAAAAATAAAATAATTATAGTTTGAATGTAATAATTTATCTCACTGACTTAATCAGCATGTTTTGTTTTTTTATACTTTTTTAGTCCCAACTAAAATAACCAACAGTTCTATCTCCTTCCATTAGTTATTCCTCTCACTTATTTTGAAAATAAAATTTTAAAATACATATTTATATACCAAATATAAGTTAATTTTTTTTTTTAATGAACAGAAAAATAATAAATTGTAAATGTTAGCAAACAGTTTGGTTTACATTTTTTTGGACTGATTTATTCGGTAAAACTATAGTCTATCGTTTGTGTTGGAAGTAGTGAGTGAGTGAGTGATATATAGTTGGTGCAGAAAATGTCATACGAATTTAAGCGGGATCGGTGGCGCCAATTACATTGAACCAGGGAACTTGGTCCCATTTCTCCTGTTTTCTTTTTCTATAATTTGGGAAGTAACCAATAGCTGTTTTTTAACTCTTTTTTTTATTTATTTATATTATATAAAAAAAAGTACAAAAATAAAATAAATAAATGATGTAATTTAAAAAAATCAAAAAGTGAATAAACTAACTTTTTTAACTTATTTTTTAAAATAGGTCACTGGGTTAAGTTATTATGTTAAAGAACTTCAATTCAATGTATGATAAACTGTTATCTATAAGCTTTCCCTACATGAAGACATGTCTTCCATTCCTTAGAAAGTCATCAAACTACTCTCTCTCTCTCTCTGATAATTGATTACTACTAATTCATCTTACACCATTTTTTTTTTTTTTTTTTTTTTTTTTTTTTTTTTTTTTTTTTTTGGGTTGACAAAATCTGAGTCGTGATTTTGTGAGTGTCGTTCACGGCGGGTGACCCCGGTTCCATATACTTTGACTAATTAGTATACTCCCTCTCACTTTGGCCCCACCATTGCCATTCCCCACCTTTTTTTTATGTCATTTAATTTTATGTTTTAGAGTTTGCTATCCTTGGTAATGAGACTTTCGTTCTCATTAGGGGTGTCCGCGGTTCGGTTTAGGACGGTTTGCGGTTCGGTTTGGACCCGCCCGCATCTATGCGGTTTGAGGAAAAATCAACCCGCAACCGCCCGCAATGCGGTTTGCGGTTTGTGCGGATAGGGTTCGCGGGTGTGCGGGCGGTTGCGGGCGGTTTGCGGATTGAACTTTTTTTCCAAAAAATTATTTTTAAACCTTTTTTTTCTGCCATTTTGTCAATCTTTATTTTGAACCTTTTTTCTCATATTTTCTAAAATACTCCAACATTAATAATTAATGAACTAAAACTTATAAAAAAAAACTTATAAAATAAAAAACACAACAAATTCAATTCATAACCTAAACAAATCATTCAAAATCTACATTCTATCATTAACTTGCATTCATCATATCCTACATTCATCATTCATAATCCAAATAAGAAAATCCTACATTAAAAATTAAACATTCATCCTTCCTAACCCAAAAAAAAAAGAAAAAAAAAGAATAATTCTTCATTAGCTTACATTCATCCAAAATGCCAAAAAAAAATAAAAATGCATTAAGTTACATTCATCCAAAACCAAAACGCAATTAAAAAAAAAAAAATTGTCAAACTTAAACTTCATTCAATACAAACCCACGAAATAAAATTGAAACACTTCTAAAATATCAAACTTCATCTTCATGAATCATATCCAATTCAACTTTAACAAATTCCAATTCCATGCATTTGGTTGATGAACCCTACACAAACAAATTGAAAAAATATAAACTTTAATCTTCAATTATAAATAGTAAGAACTGAAAAAATAAACAAATGTCTATATATTGCATCTCAATATAGTAAGAAAATGTGTTGAGTATATGAAAAATTACCAATGAACAAAAGTGAGTCAGCATTATCTCACTCGTAAAGTTTTTCATTATTTGTTGGAAGTACCACACAAATAATATCACATGATATTTTGATATCTTATTTTATGAAATTATTCTATTTGATATTAGGAACATTTCATTTTTATTTATTTTTTTCGTTCATGCATTTGGAAGGCATTCTCAAATAATTATTATTTCAAGAGAAAAAAGCTTCGAAAATTTAAAAAACAATGACAATGCCTATCTCTAATGCAAAGACATCAATTCCCAAAGGTAGTGTTCAGTCTCTAGAATGGAGTGGAATGGAATGATCATTCCATCAAATACTTCATCACGAATATGATTCTATCCAAGAAATTGACAAAAATAGCAAGGAAAAAAAAATCTGAATTAATCAAAAATCTGAACACAAAAACAAAAACAAAAATTAATCAAAAATTAAACAGATTCAAACAAACAGATTTAATAGATTCCAAAAATTAATCAAAAATTAATCAAAAACAGATTCCAAAAACAAACAGATTTAATCAAAAATTAAACAGATTCCAAAAATTAACCAAAAACAAACAGATTCAATAGATTTAAATAAAACAAACAGATTCCAAAAATTAAATAATCTGAATTCCAAAAATTAATAAACTAAGATCAAATCAGAGATGAGATATCAGATTCACCTGTGATGTGAAGTAGATCGGCTGTGCAGTGTTCAAAATCGGTTGTGCGATGATGAAAAAAATCAGAGATCACCTGCGAAGAGTAGATCGGAGATGAAAAAAAATCACAGATGAAAAAAATCTGTTCCTTTTCTGTTGTTCATCCACGATCGAGAAAGAGAGAGAGAGAGAGAGAGAGATTGAGAGAGAGAGCTCACCTTTGAAGCAGATCGGCTGTGTGATGATAAAAAAATTCAGAGATCACCTGCTAGATCACCTGTGAAGTAGATCGGAGTCGGAGATGAAAAAAATCAGTTTTCTATTGTTCATCCACAACAAATCAACGATCGGACAACAAATCAACGATCGGGAGAGAGAGAGACAGAGATTGAGAGAAATAGAGTTCACCTGTGAATGAATGAAGTAGATCGGCTGAGAAGGAGAGTGATCGATCGCCGATCGGTCTGTGTGTGCACACTGCTGAACCGAGGAGAAGAGAGTGAGGAAGAGAGTGAGATGTGACTCAGAGAGAGAGTGAGTGAGTGAGGAGGAGGAGAAGCCGATTAGGATTAGATATTAGGGTTTTTTTTTTCCTTTTGTTTTGTTATATGAGTGAGTTGGTGAGTGAAAGAAATATGGACGGTTAGATTTGGTTTGGAAGGGAAAAAAAAAAAAAAAAAAAAAAAATTTAAATTAAATGCGGGCGGGTTGGGCGGGTGCGGTTCAAACCCGCAACCCGCCCGCAACCCGAAATTCATATAAAATCCAAACCGCACCCTACCCTAATGTGTTTGCGAAACCGCCCACATGCGTGCGGTTCGGTTCGGGTAGGGCGGTTTGGGCGGGTCGGATGACCCTATGCCCAGCCCTAGTTCTCATACATTTTTTCCCCCCTTTTCTTTAACTAAGATCTCGTTTGGAGATTTAAAATTTTAGTTAAAAAGTCATAATAAAAATTATCACATCATTTTTTTTTCTTTTTTTTATATGTTTTTTCATAAAAAATTAAAAAATCAATTAAAACAAATAATTCTTAAATAAAGCCTAAATTATTTATGAGGGGAAACAATAAATTTAACCCAACAAGCTTGGAACAAACATTTTATGATCTGCCACAAATACTCCTTGTGGGAATATATTTTCTGAGTAC